>NW_027182455.1:0-10000000 GCF_040938575.1 Ambystoma mexicanum | reverse complement strand
TTCCCATTCCAATCCTGAGACCCTTCCGATATCATGAGATGTGATATCTCAAAGCTTCTAATATCAAACTTGAGACCCTCCCTATAGCATGAGATGTGATATCCAAGTCCTTCCCATTCCAATCCTGAGACCCTTCCTATAGCATGAGATGTGATATCTCAATGCTTCTAATACCAAACCTGAGACCCTTCCTATAACATGAGATGGGAATATCCAACTCCTTCCCATTCCAATCCTGAGACCCTTCCGATAGCAGAGATGTGATATCTCAATGCTTATACCAAACCTGAGATCCTTCCTATAACATGAGATGTGATATCCAACTCCTTCCCATTCCAATCATGAGACACTTCCTATAGCATGAGATGTGATATCTCACTGCTTATACCAAACCTGAGACCCTTCCCATAGCATGAGATGTGATATCCAACTCCTTCCCATTCCAATCCTCAGACCCTTCCTATAGCATGAGATGTGATATCTCAATGCTTCTAATATCAAACTTGAGACCCTACCTATAGCATGAGATGTGATATCCAAGTCCTTCCCATTCCAATCCTGAGACACTTCCTATAGCATGAGATGTGATATCTCAATGCTTCTAATACCAAACCTGAGACTCTTCCTATAACATGAGATGGGATATCCAACTCCTTCCCATTCCAATCCTGAGACCCTTTTGATAGCAGAGATGTGATATCTCAATGTTTATACCAAACCTGAGACCCTTCCTACGGCATGAGATGTCATATTCAACTCCTTCCCATTCCAATCCTGAGACCCTTCCTATAGCATGAGATGTGATATCCAACTCCTTCCCATTCCAATCCTGAGACCCTTCCTATAGCATGAGATGTGATGTCTCAATGCTTCTAATACCAAACCTGAGATCCTTCCTATAACATGAGATGTGATATCCAACTCCTTCCATTCCAATCCTGGACCCTTCCTATAGCATGAGATGTGATATCTCAATGCTTATACCAAACCTGAGACCCTTCCTATAGCATGAGATGTGATATCCAACTCCTTCCCATTCCAATCCTGAGACCCTTCCTATAGCCTGAGATGTGATATCTCAATGCCTCAAATACCAAACCTGAGATCCTTCCTCTAACATGAAATGTGATATCCAACTCCTTCACTTTCCAAACCTGAGAGCCTATCTATAGCATGAGATGTGATATCCAAGTCCTTCCCATTCCAATCCTTAGACCCTTCCTACAGCATGCAATATGATATCTCAATGATTCTAATAAAAAACCTGAGACCCGTCCTATAACATGAGATGGGATATCCAACTCCTTCCCATTCCAATCCTGAGACACTTCCGATAGCAGGGATGTGATATCTCAATGTTTATACCAAACCTGAGACCCTTCCTATAACATGAGATGTGATATCCAACTCCTTCCCGTTCCAAACCTGAGACCCTTCCTTTAGCATGAGATGTGATATCCAGCTCCTTCCCATTCCAATCCTGAGACACTTCCGATAGCATGAGATGTGATATCTCAATGCTTCTAATATCAAAACTGAGACCCTCCCTATGGCATGATATGTGATATCTAAGTCCTTCCCATTCCAATCCTGAGACCCTTCCTATAGCATGAGATGTGATATCTCAATGCTTCTACCAAACCTGGGACCCTTCCTTTAGCATGAGATGTGATATCCAACTCCTTCCCATTCCAATCCTGAGACCCTTCCTATAGCATGAGAGGTGATATCTCAATACTTCTAATACCAAACCTGAGATCCTTCCGATAACATGAGATGTGATATCTCAATACTTCTAATACCAAACCTGAGATCCATCCTATAACATGAGATGTGATATCCAAATCCTTCCCCTTCCAATCCTGAGACCCTTCTGATAGCATAAGATATGATATCTCAGTGCTTCTATACCAAACCTGAGATCCTTCCGATAGCATGAGATGTGATATCTCAATACTTCTAATACCAAACCTGAGATCCTTCCTCTAACATGAGATGTGATATCCAAATCCTTATCTTCCAAACCTGAGACCCTCCCTTTAGCATGAGATGTGATATCCAACTCCTTCCCATTCCAATCCTGAGACTCTTCTGATAGCATAAGATATGATATCTCAATGCTTCTATACCAAACCTGAGATCCTTCTGATAGCATGAGATGTGATATCTCAATACTTCTAATACCAAACCTGAGATCCTACCTCTAACATGAAATGTGATATCCAACTCTTTCCCCTTGCAAACCTGAGAGCCTTCCTATAGCATGAGATGTGATATCCAAGTCCTTCCCATTCCAATCCTGAGACCCTTCCTATAACATGAGATGTGATACCCAACTCCTTCCCATTCCAACCTGAGACCCTTCCTATAGCATGAGATGGGATATCCAACTCCTTCCAAATCCAATCCCGATACCCTTCCGATAGCATGAGATCTGATATCCCAATGCTTCTACCAAACCTGAGACCCATACTATGGCATGAGACGTGATATCAAACTCCTTCCCATTCTAATCCTGAGACCCTTCCTATAGCTTGAGATGTGATATCCAACTCCTTCCCATTCCAATTCTGAGACCCTTCCTATACCATGAGACTTGATATCTCAATGCTTCTAATACCAAACCTGAGACCCGTCCTATAACATGAGATGTGATATCCAAATGCTTCCCCTTCCAAACCTTAGACCCTTCCTTTATCATGAGATGTGATAGCCAACTCCTTCCCATTCCAATCTTGAGACCCTTCCGATATCATGAAATGTGATATCTCAATGCTTCTAATATCAAACTTGAGACCCTCCCTATAACATGAGATGGGAATATCCAACTCCTTCCCATTCCAATCCTGAGACCCTTCCGATAGCAGAGATGTGATATCTCAATGCTTATACCAAACCTGAGATCCTTCCTATAACATGAGATGTGATATCCAACTCCTTCCCATTCCAATCCTGAGACACTTCCTATAGCATGAGATGTGATATCTCACTGCTTATACCAAACCTGAGACCCTTCCTATAGCATGAGATGTGATATCCAACTCCTTCCCATTCCAATCCTGAGACCCTTCCTATAGCATGAGATGTGATATCTCAATGCTTCTAATATCAAACTTGAGACCCTCCCTATAGCATGAGATGTGATACCCAAGTCCTTCCCATTCCAATCCTGAGACACTTCCTATAGCATGAGATGTGATATCCAACTGCTTCCCATTCCAATCCTGAGACCCTTCCTATAGCATGAGATGTGATATCTCTATGCTTCTAATACCAAACCTGAGATCCTTCCTCTAACATGAAATGTGATATCCAACTCCTTCCCTTTCCAAACCTAAGAGCCTATCTATAGCATGAGATGTGATATCCAAGTCCTTCACATTCCAATCCTTAGACCCTTCCTACAGCATGCAATATGATATCTCAATGATTCTAATAACAAACCTGAGACCCGTCCTATAACATGAGATGGGATATTCAACTCCTTCCCATTCCAATCCTGAGACTCTTCCGATAGCAGAGATGTGATATCTCAATGCTTATACCAAACCTGAGACCCTTCCTATAACATGAGATGTGATATCCAAATCCTTCCCGTTCCAAACCTGAGACCCTTCCTTTAGCATGAGATGTGATATCCAGCTCCTTCCCATTCCCATCCTGAGACACTTCCGATAGCATGAGATGTGATATCTCAATGCTTCTAATATCAAAACTGAGACCCTCCCTATAGCATGATATGTGATATCTAAGTCCTTCCCATTCCAATCCTGAGACCCTCCCTATAGCATGAGATGTGATATCCAACTCCTTCCCATTCCAATCCTGAGACCCTTCCTATAGCATGAGATATGATATCTCAATACTTCTAATACCAAACGTGAGATCCTTCCGATAACATGAGATGTGATATCCAAATCCTTCCCCTTCCAAACCTGAGACCCTCCCTTTAGCATGAGATGTGATATCCAACTCCTTCCTATTCCAATCCTGAGACTCTTCTGATAGCATGAGATGTGATATCTCAATGCTTCTAATACCAAACCTGAGATCCTTCCGATAGCATGAGATGTGATATCTCAATGCTTCTAATACCAAACCTGAGATCCTTCCTATAACATGAGATGTGATATCCAAATCCTTCCCCTTCCAAACCTGAGACCCTCCCTTTAGCATGAGATGTGATATCCAACTCCTTCCCATTCCATTCCTGAGACCCTTCTGATAGCATGAGATGTGATATCTCAATGCCTCTAATACCAAACCTGAGATCCTACCTCTAACATGAAATGTGATATCCAACTCTTTCCCCTTCCAAACCTGAGAGCCTTCCTATAGCATGAGATGTGATATCCAAGTCCTTCCCATTCCAATCCTGAGACCCTTCCTATAGCTTGAGATGTGATATCCAACTCCTTCCCATTCCAATTCTGAGACCCTTCCTATACTATGAGACTTGATATCTCAATGCTTCTAATACCAAACCTGAGACCCGTAATATAACATGAGATGTGATATCCAAATCCTTCCCCTTCCAAACCTTAGACCCTTCCTTTATCATGAGATGTGATATCCAACTCCTTCCCATTCCAATCCTGAGACCCTTCCGATATCATGAGATGTGATATCTCAAAGCTTCTAATATCAAACTTGAGACCCTCCCTATAGCATGAGATGTGATATCCAAGTCCTTCCCATTCCAATCCTGAGACCCTTCCTATAGCATGAGATGTGATATCTCAATGCTTATACCAAACCTGAGACCCTTCCTATAGCATGAGATGTGATATCCAACTGCTTCCCATTCCAATCCTGAGACCCTTCCTATAGCATGAGATGTGATATCTCTATGCTTCTAATACCAAACCTGAGATCCTTCCTCTAACATGAAATGTGATATCCAACTCCTTCCCTTTCCAAACCTAAGAGCCTATCTATAGCATGAGATGTGATATCCAAGTCCTTCACATTCCAACCCCTAGACCCTTCCTACAGCATGCAATATGATATCTCAATGATTCTAATAACAAACCTGAGACCCGTCCTATAACATGAGATAGGATATCCAACTCCTTCCCATTCCAATCCTGAGACTCTTCCGATAGCAGAGATGTGATATCTCAATGCTTATACCAAACCTGAGACCCTTCCTATAACATGAGATGTGATATCCAAATCCTTCCCGTTCCAAACCTGAGACCCTTCCTTTAGCATGAGATGTGATATCCAGCTCCTTCCCATTCCAATCCTGAGACACTTCCGATAGCATGAGATGTGATATCTCAATGCTTCTAATATCAAAACTGAGACCCTCCCTATAGCATGATATGTGATATCTAAGTCCTTCCCATTCCAATCCTGAGACCCTCCCTATAGCATGAGATGTGATATCCAACTCCTTCCCATTCCAATCCTGAGACCCTTCCTATAGCATGAGATATGATATCTCAATACTTCTAATACCAAACGTGAGATCCTTCCGATAACATGAGATGTGATATCCAAATCCTTCCCCTTCCAAACCTGAGACCCTCCCTTTAGCATGAGATGTGATATCCAACTCCTTCCTATTCCAATCCTGAGACTCTTCTGATAGCATGAGATGTGATATCTCAATGCTTCTAATACCAAACCTGAGATCCTTCCGATAGCATGAGATGTGATATCTCAATGCTTCTAATACCAAACCTGAGATCCTTCCTATAACATGAGATGTGATATCCAAATCCTTCCCCTTCCAAACCTGAGACCCTCCCTTTAGCATGAGCTGTGATATCCAACTCCTTCCCATTCCATTCCTGAGACCCTTCTGATAGCATGAGATGTGATATCTCAATGCCTCTAATACCAAACCTGAGATCCTACCTCTAACATGAAATGTGATATCCAACTCTTTCCCCTTCCAAACCTGAGAGCCTTCCTATAGCATGAGATGTGATATCCAAGTCCTTCCCATTCCAATCCTGAGACCCTTCCTATAGCTTGAGATGTGATATCCAACTCCTTCCCATTCCAATTCTGAGACCCTTCCTATACTATGAGACTTGATATCTCAATGCTTCTAATACCAAACCTGAGACCCGTAATATAACATGAGATGTGATATCCAAATCCTTCCCCTTCCAAACCTTAGACCCTTCCTTTATCATGAGATGTGATATCCAACTCCTTCCCATTCCAATCCTGAGACCCTTCCGATATCATGAGATGTGATATCTCAAAGCTTCTAATATCAAACTTGAGACCCTCCCTATAGCATGAGATGTGATATCCAAGTCCTTCCCATTCCAATCCTGAGACCCTTCCTATAGCATGAGATGTGATATCTCAATGCTTCTAATACCAAACCTGAGACCCTTCCTATAACATGAGATGGGAATATCCAACTCCTTCCCATTCCAATCCTGAGACCCTTCCGATAGCAGAGATGTGATATCTCAATGCTTATACCAAACCTGAGATCCTTCCTATAAAATGAGATGTGATATCCAACTCCTTCCCATTCCAATCCTGAGACACTTCCTATAGCATGAGATGTGATATCTCACTGCTTATACCAAACCTGAGACCCTTCCTATAGCATGAGATGTGATATCCAACTCCTTCCCATTCCAATCCTGAGACCCTTCCTATAGCATGAGATGTGATATCTCAATGCTTCTAATATCAAACTTGAGACCCTCCCTATAGCATGAGATGTGATACCCAAGTCCTTCCCATTCCAATCCTGAGACACTTCCTATAGCATGAGATGTGATATCCAACTGCTTCCCATTCCAATCCTGAGACCCTTCCTATAGCATGAGATGTGATATCTCTATGCTTCTAATACCAAACCTGAGATCCTTCCTCTAACATGAAATGTGATATCCAACTCCTTCCCTTTCCAAACCTAAGAGCCTATCTATAGCATGAGATGTGATATCCAAGTCCTTCACATTCCAACCCTTAGACCCTTCCTACAGCATGCAATATGATATCTCAATGATTCTAATAACAAACCTGAGACCCGTCCTATAACATGAGATGGGATATTCAACTCCTTCCCATTCCAATCCTGAGACTCTTCCGATAGCAGAGATGTGATATCTCAATGCTTATACCAAACCTGAGACCCTTCCTATAACATGAGATGTGATATCCAAATCCTTCCCGTTCCAAACCTGAGACCCTTCCTTTAGCATGAGATGTGATATCCAGCTCCTTCCCATTCCAATCCTGAGACACTTCCGATAGCATGAGATGTGATATCTCAATGCTTCTAATATCAAAACTGAGACCCTCCCTATAGCATGATATGTGATATCTAAGTCCTTCCCATTCCAATCCTGAGACCCTCCCTATAGCATGAGATGTGATATCCAACTCCTTCCCATTCCAATCCTGAGACCCTTCCTATAGCATGAGATATGATATCTCAATACTTCTAATACCAAACGTGAGATCCTTCCGATAACATGAGATGTGATATCGAAATCCTTCCCCTTCCAAACCTGAGACCCTCCCTTTAGCATGAGATGTGATATCCAACTCCTTCCTATTCCAATCCTGAGACTCTTCTGATAGCATGAGATGTGATATCTCAATGCTTCTAATACCAAACCTGAGATCCTTCCGATAGCATGAGATGTGATATCTCAATGCTTCTAATACCAAACCTGAGATCCTTCCTATAACATGAGATGTGATATCCAAATCCTTCCCCTTCCAAACCTGAGACCCTCCCTTTAGCATGAGATGTGATATCCAACTCCTTCCCATTCCATTCCTGAGACCCTTCTAATAGCATGAGATGTGATATCTCAATGCCTCTAATACGAAACCTGAGATCCTACCTCTAACATGAAATGTGATATCCAACTCTTTCCCCTTCCAATCCTGAGACCCTTCCTATAGCTTGAGATGTGATATCCAACTCCTTCCCATTCCAATTCTGAGACCCTTCCTATACTATGAGACTTGATATCTCAATGCTTCTAATACCAAACCTGAGACCTGTAATATAACATGAGATGTGATATCCAAATCCTTCCCCTTCCAAACCTTAGACCCTTCCTTTATCATGAGATGTGATATCCAACTCCTTCCCATTCCAATCCTGAGACCCTTCCGATATCATGAGATGTGATATCTCAAACCTTCTAATATCAAACTTGAGACCCTCCCTATAGCATGAGATGTGATATCCAAGTCCTTCCCATTCCAATCCTGAGACCCTTCCTATAGCATGAGATGTGATATCTCAATGCTTCTAATACCAAACCTGAGACCCTTCTTATAACATGAGATGGGAATATCCAACTCCTTCCCATTCCAATCCTGAGACCCTTCCGATAGCAGAGATGTGATATCTCAATGCTTATACCAAACCTGAGATCCTTCCTGTAACATGAGATGTGATATCCAACTCCTTCCCATTCCAATCCTGAGACACTTCCTATAGCATGAGATGTGATATCTCACTGCTTATACCAAACCTGAGACCCTTCCCATAGCATGAGATGTGATATCCAACTCCTTCCCATTCCAATCCTCAGACCCTTCCTATAGCATGAGATGTGATATCTCAATGCTTCTAATATCAAACTTGAGACCCTTCTAATAGCATGAGATGTGATATCTCAATGCCTCTAATACGAAACCTGAGATCCTACCTCTAACATGAAATGTGATATCCAACTCTTTCCCCTTCCAATCCTGAGACCCTTCCTATAGCTTGAGATGTGATATCCAACTCCTTCCCATTCCAATTCTGAGACCCTTCCTATACTATGAGACTTGATATCTCAATGCTTCTAATACCAAACCTGAGACCTGTAATATAACATGAGATGTGATATCCAAATCCTTCCCCTTCCAAACCTTAGACCCTTCCTTTATCATGAGATGTGATATCCAACTCCTTCCCATTCCAATCCTGAGACCCTTCCGATATCATGAGATGTGATATCTCAAACCTTCTAATATCAAACTTGAGACCCTCCCTATAGCATGAGATGTGATATCCAAGTCCTTCCCATTCCAATCCTGAGACCCTTCCTATAGCATGAGATGTGATATCTCAATGCTTCTAATACCAAACCTGAGACCCTTCTTATAACATGAGATGGGAATATCCAACTCCTTCCCATTCCAATCCTGAGACCCTTCCGATAGCAGAGATGTGATATCTCAATGCTTATACCAAACCTGAGATCCTTCCTGTAACATGAGATGTGATATCCAACTCCTTCCCATTCCAATCCTGAGACACTTCCTATAGCATGAGATGTGATATCTCACTGCTTATACCAAACCTGAGACCCTTCCCATAGCATGAGATGTGATATCCAACTCCTTCCCATTCCAATCCTCAGACCCTTCCTATAGCATGAGATGTGATATCTCAATGCTTCTAATATCAAACTTGAGACCCTACCTATAGCATGAGATGTGATATCCAAGTCCTTCCCATTCCAATCCTGAGACACTTCCTATAGCATGAGATGTGATATCTCAATGCTTCTAATACCAAACCTGAGACTCTTCCTATAACATGAGATGGGATATCCAACTCCTTCCCATTCCAATCCTGAGACCCTTTTGATAGCAGAGATGTGATATCTCAATGTTTATACCAAACCTGAGACCCTTCCTACGGCATGAGATGTCATATTCAACTCCTTCCCATTCCAATCCTGAGACCCTTCCTATAGCATGAGATGTGATATCCAACTCCTTCCCATTCCAATCCTGAGACCCTTCCTATAGCATGAGATGTGATATCTCAATGCTTATACCAAACCTGAGACCCTTCCTATAGCATGAGATGTGATATCCAACTCCTTCCCATTCCAATCCTGAGACCCTTCCTATAGCCTGAGATGTGATATCTGAATGCCTCTAATACCAAACCTGAGATCCTTCCTCTAACATGAAATGTGATATCCAAGTCCTTCCCATTCCAATCCTGAGACCCTTCCTATAGCTTGAGATGTGATATCCAACTCCTTCCCATTCCAATTCTGAGACCCTTCCTATACTATGAGACTTGATATCTCAATGCTTCTAATACCAAACCTGAGACCCGTAATATAACATGAGATGTGATATCCAAATCCTTCCCCTTCCAAACCTTAGACCCTTCCTTTATCATGAGATGTGATATCCAACTCCTTCCCATTCCAATCCTGAGACCCTTCCGATATCATGAGATGTGATATCTCAAAGCTTCTAATATCAAACTTGAGACCCTCCCTATAGCATGAGATGTGATATCCAAGTCCTTCCCATTCCAATCCTGAGACCCTTCCTATAGCATGAGATGTGATATCTCAATGCTTATACCAAACCTGAGACCCTTCCTATAGCATGAGATGTGATATCCAACTGCTTCCCATTCCAATCCTGAGACCCTTCCTATAGCATGAGATGTGATATCTCTATGCTTCTAATACCAAACCTGAGATCCTTCCTCTAACATGAAATGTGATATCCAACTCCTTCCCTTTCCAAACCTAAGAGCCTATCTATAGCATGAGATGTGATATCCAAGTCCTTCACATTCCAACCCTTAGACCCTTCCTACAGCATGCAATATGATATCTCAATGATTCTAATAACAAACCTGAGACCCGTCCTATAACATGAGATGGGATATTCAACTCCTTCCCATTCCAATCCTGAGACTCTTCCGATAGCAGAGATGTGATATCTCAATGCTTATACCAAACCTGAGACCCTTCCTATAACATGAGATGTGATATCCAAATCCTTCCCGTTCCAAACCTGAGACCCTTCCTTTAGCATGAGATGTGATATCCAGCTCCTTCCCATTCCAATCCTGAGACACTTCCGATAGCATGAGATGTGATATCTCAATGCTTCTAATATCAAAACTGAGACCCTCCCTATAGCATGATATGTGATATCTAAGTCCTTCCCATTCCAATCCTGAGACCCTCCCTATAGCATGAGATGTGATATCCAACTCCTTCCCATTCCAATCCTGAGACCCTTCCTATAGCATGAGATATGATATCTCAATACTTCTAATACCAAACGTGAGATCCTTCCGATAACATGAGATGTGATATCGAAATCCTTCCCCTTCCAAACCTGAGACCCTCCCTTTAGCATGAGATGTGATATCCAACTCCTTCCTATTCCAATCCTGAGACTCTTCTGATAGCATGAGATGTGATATCTCAATGCTTCTAATACCAAACCTGAGATCCTTCCGATAGCATGAGATGTGATATCTCAATGCTTCTAATACCAAACCTGAGATCCTTCCTATAACATGAGATGTGATATCCAAATCCTTCCCCTTCCAAACCTGAGACCCTCCCTTTAGCATGAGATGTGATATCCAACTCCTTCCCATTCCATTCCTGAGACCCTTCTAATAGCATGAGATGTGATATCTCAATGCCTCTAATACCAAACCTGAGATCCTACCTCTAACATGAAATGTGATATCCAACTCTTTCCCCTTCCAAACCTGAGAGCCTTCCTATAGCATGAGATGTGATATCCAAGTCCTTCCCATTCCAATCCTGAGACCCTTCCTATAGCTTGAGATGTGATATCCAACTCCTTCCCATTCCAATTCTGAGACCCTTCCTATACTATGAGACTTGATATCTCAATGCTTCTAATACCAAACCTGAGACCCGTAATATAACATGAGATGTGATATCCAGATCCTTCCCCTTCCAAACCTTAGACCCTTCCTTTATCATGAGATGTGATATCCAACTCCTTCCCATTCCAATCCTGAGACCCTTCCGATATCATGAGATGTGATATCTCAAACCTTCTAATATCAAACTTGAGACCCTCCCTATAGCATGAGATGTGATATCCAAGTCCTTCCCATTCCAATCCTGAGACCCTTCCTATAGCATGAGATGTGATATCTCAATGCTTCTAATACCAAACCTGAGACCCTTCTTATAACATGAGATGGGAATATCCAACTCCTTCCAATTCCAATCCTGAGACCCTTCCGATAGCAGAGATGTGATATCTCAATGCTTATACCAAACCTGAGATCCTTCCTATAACATGAGATGTGATATCCAACTCCTTCCCATTCCAATCCTGAGACACTTCCTATAGCATGAGATGTGATATCTCACTGCTTATACCAAACCTGAGACCCTTCCCATAGCATGAGATGTGATATCCAACTCCTTCCCATTCCAATCCTCAGACCCTTCCTATAGCATGAGATGTGATATCTCAATGCTTCTAATATCAAACTTGAGACCCTACCTATAGCATGAGATGGGATATCCAACTCCTTCCCATTCCAATCCTGAGACCCTTTTGATAGCAGAGATGTGATATCTCAATGTTTATACCAAACCTGAGACCCTTCCTACGGCATGAGATGTCATATTCAACTCCTTCCCATTCCAATCCTGAGACCCTTCCTATAGCATGAGATGTGATATCCAACTCCTTCCCATTCCAATCCTGAGACCCTTCCTATAGCATGAGATGTGATGTCTCAATGCTTCTAATACCAAACCTGAGATCCTTCCTATAACATGAGATGTGATATCCAACTCCTTCCATTCCAATCCTGGACCCTTCCTATAGCATGAGATGTGATATCTCAATGCTTATACCAAACCTGAGACCCTTCCTATAGCATGAGATGTGATATCCAACTCCTTCCCATTCCAATCCTGAGACCCTTCCTATAGCCTGAGATGTGATATCTGAATGCCTCTAATACCAAACCTGAGATCCTTCCTCTAACATGAAATGTGATATCCAACTCCTTCACTTTCCAAACCTGAGAGCCTATCTATAGCATGAGATGTGATATCCAAGTCCTTCCCATTACAATCCTTAGACCCTTCCTACAGCATGCAATATGATATCTCAATGATTCTAATAAAAAACCTGAGACCCGTCCTATAACATGAGATGGGATATCCAACTCCTTCCCATTCCAATCCTGAGACACTTCCGATAGCAGAGATGTGATATCTCAATGTTTATACCAAACCTGAGACCCTTCCTATAACATGAGATGTGATATCCAACTCCTTCCCGTTCCAAACCTGAGACCCTTCCTTTAGCATGAGATGTGATATCCAGCTCCTTCCCATTCCAATCCTGAGACACTTCCGATAGCATGAGATGTGATATCTCAATGCTTCTAATATCAAAACTGAGACCCTCCCTATAGCATGATATGTGATATCTAAGTCCTTCCCATTCCAATCCTGAGACCCTTCCTATAGCATGAGATGTGATATCTCAATGCTTCTACCAAACCTGAGACCCTTCCTTTAGCATGAGATGTGATATCCAACTCCTTCCCATTCCAATCCTGAGACCCTTCCTATAGCATGAGAGGTGATATCTCAATACTTCTAATACCAAACCTGAGATCCTTCCGATAACATGAGATGTGATATCTCAATACTTCTAATACCAAACCTGAGATCCATCCTATAACATGAGATGTGATATCCAAATCCTTCCCCTTCCAAACCCGAGACCCTCCCTTTAGCATGAGATGTGATATCCAAATCCTTCCCATTTCAATCCTGAGACCCTTCTGATAGCATAAGATATGATATCTCAATGCTTCTATACCAAACCTGAGATCCTTCCGATAGCATGAGATGTGATATCTCAATACTTCTAATACCAAACCTGAGATCCTTCCTATAACATGAGATGTGATATCCAAATCCTTATCTTCCAAACCTGAGACCCTCCCTTTAGCATGAGATGTGATATCCAACTCCTTCCCATTCCAATCCTGAGACTCTTCTGATAGCATAAGATATGATATCTCAATGCTTCTATACCAAACCTGAGATCCTTCTGATAGCATGAGATGTGATATCTCAATACTTCTAATACCAAACCTGAGATCCTACCTCTAACATGAAATGTGATATCCAACTCTTTCCCCTTGCAAACCTGAGAGCCTTCCTATAGCATGAGATGTGATATCCAAGTCCTTCCCATTCCAATCCTGAGACCCTTCCTATAACATGAGATGTGATATCCAACTCCTTCCCATTCCAACCTGAGACCCTTCCTATAGCATGAGATGGGATATCCAACTCCTTCCAAATCCAATCCCGATACCCTTCCGATAGCATGAGATCTGATATCCCAATGCTTCTACCAAACCTGAGACCCATACTATGGCATGAGATGTGATATCAAACTCCTTCCCATTCTAATCCTGAGACCCTTCCTATAGCTTGAGATGTGATATCCAACTCCTTCCCATTCCAATTCTGAGACCCTTCCTATACCATGAGACTTGATATCTCAATGCTTCTAATACCAAACCTGAGACCCGTCCTATAACATGAGATGTGATATCCAAATCCTTCCCCTTCCAAACCTTAGACCCTTCCGATAGCAGAGATGTGATATCTCAATGCTTATACCAAACCTGAGATCCTTCCTATAACATGAGATGTGATATCCAACTCCTTCCCATTCCAATCCTGAGACACTTCCTATAGCATGAGATGTGATATCTCACTGCTTATACCGAACCTGAGACCCTTCCTATAGCATGAGATGTGATATCCAACTCCTTCCCATTCCAATCCTGAGACCCTTCCTATAGCATGAGAGGTGATATCTCAATGCTTCTAATATCAAACTTGAGACCCTCCCTATAGCATGAGATGTGATACCCAAGTCCTTCCCATTCCAATCCTGAGACACTTCCTATAGCATGAGATGTGATATCTCAATGCTTCTAATACCAAACCTGAGACTCTTCCTATAACATGAGATGGGATATCCAACTCCTTTCCATTCCAATCCTGAGACCCTTTCGATAGCAGAGATGTGATATCTCAATGTTTATACCAAACCTGAGACCCTTCCTACGGCATGAGATGTCATATTCAACTCCTTCCCATTCCAATCCTGAGACCCTTCCTATAGCATGAGATGTGATATCCAACTCCTTCCCATTCCAATCATGAGACCCTTCCTATAACATGAGATGTGATATCCAACTCCTTCCATTCCAATCCTGGACCCTTCCTATAGCATGAGATGTGATATCTCAATGCTTATACCAAACCTGAGACCCTTCCTATAGCATGAGATGTGATATCCAACTCCTTCCCATTCCAATCCTGAGACCCTTCCTATAGCCTGAGATGTGATATCTCAATGCCTCTAATACCAAACCTGAGATCCTTCCTCTAACATGAAATGTGATATCCAACTCCTTCACTTTCCAAACCTGAGAGCCTATCTATAGCATGAGATGTGATATCCAAGTCCTTCCCATTCCAATCCTTAGACCCTTCCTACAGCATGCAATATGATATCTCAATGATTCTAATAAAAAACCTGAGACCCGTCCTATAACATGAGATGGGATATCCAACTCCTTCCCATTCCAATTCTGAGACACTTCCGATAGCAGAGATGTGATATCTCAATGTTTATACCAAACCTGAGACCCTTCCTATAACATGAGATGTGATATCCAACTCCTTCCCGTTCCAAACCTGAGACCCTTCCTTTAGCATGAGATGTGATATCCAGCTCCTTCCCATTCCAATCCTGAGACACTTCCGATAGCATGAGATGTGATATCTCAATGCTTCTAATCTCAAAACTGAGACCCTCCCTATAGCATGATATGTGATATCTAAGTCCTTCCCATTCCAATCCTGAGACCCTTCCTATAGCATGAGATGTGATATCTCAATGCTTCTACCAAACCTGAGACCCTTCCTTTAGCATGAGATGTGATATCCAACTCCTTCCCATTCCAATCCTGAGACCCTTCCTATAGCATGAGAGGTGATATCTCAATACTTCTAATACCAAACCTGAGATCCTTCCGATAACATGAGATGTGATATCTCAATACTTCTAATACCAAACCTGAGATCCATCCTATAACATGAGATGTGATATCCAAATCCTTCCCCTTCCAAACCTGAGACCCTCCCTTTAGCATGAGATGTGATATCCAACTCCTTCCCATTCCAATCCTGAGACCCTTCTGATAGCATAAGATATGATATCTCAATGCTTCTATACCAAACCTGAGATCCGTCCGATAGCATGAGATGTGATATCTCAATACTTCTAATACCAAACCTGAGATCCTTCCTATAACATGAGATGTGATATCCAAATCCTTATCTTCCAAACCTGAGACCCTCCCTTTAGCATGAGATGTGATATCCAACTCCTTCCCATTCCAATCCTGAGACTCTTCTGATAGCATAAGATATGATATCTCAATGCTTCTATACCAAACCTGAGATCCTTCTGATAGCATGAGATGTGATATCTCAATACTTCTAATACCAAACCTGAGATCCTACCTCTAACATGAAATGTGATATCCAACTCTTTCCCCTTGCAAACCTGAGAGCCTTCATATAGCATGAGATGTGATATCCAAGTCCTTCCCATTCCAATCCTGAGACCCTTCCTATAACATGAGATGTGATATCCAACTCCTTCCCATTCCAACCTGAGACCCTTCCTATAGCATGAGATGGGATATCCAACTCCTTCCAAATCCAATCCCGATACCCTTCCGATAGCATGAGATCTGATATCCCAATGCTTCTACCAAACCTGAGACCCATACTATGGCATGAGATGTGATATCAAACTCCTTCCCATTCTAATCCTGAGACCCTTCCTATAGCTTGAGATGTGATATCCAACTCCTTCCCATTCCAATTCTGAGACCCTTCCTATACCATGAGACTTGATATCTCAATGCTTCTAATACCAAACCTGAGACCCGTCCTATAACATGAGATGTGATATCCAAATCCTTCCCCTTCCAAACCTTAGACCCTTCCTTTATCATGAGATGTGATAGCCAACTCCTTCCCATTCCAATCTTGAGACCCTTCCGATATCATGAAATGTGATATCTCAATGCTTCTAATATCAAACTTGAGACCCTCCCTATAACATGAGATGGGAATATCCAACTCCTTCCCATTCCAATCCTGAGACCCGTGGTCTGGCCATTTTGGGAGCCAGGCCACCATTTTGGGTTCAGTGCGAAAAACGTGCTCAGAACGCCAAAAGGAGCTCAAAATAAACAAAAGGATCGCTGCCACCATTCCAGTCCCTGAATGACTTGCACCGATCAAAATACCATCCTAAAAGAGTATCTAGGGCCTGTAGAAGGCTAGAGACCCAAGAGAGCTGTAACTTAGCTTACAGTGCCCTCTTGTGTCATGTTGCACTACAGCCGCAACATGATAAAAGAAACTACGGGAAACAGCGTTCCCCGGTACTGACTGTCTTAAGGGCATGTCAGTTTCCCCGTAAGAAAGGAGCGAAAGCCCAGAGAAGTGCGGCAGAAGGCTGTACTTCTCTGGCAAAGTCAAGAACAAGGTTAAAAACAATAGCAAAAAGTTTAGGGGTTGCCACATGGAAGGAAAATTACCTACAATTATGAAATCTTTCCTAACACTCGCCCCTCCCAGACTATGGACAGGGGGAACTAATCCACCCCTGGATGAGTCTCTTGTTCAGGTCGGTTAAACATTCTGGACAACCCATCAGCATTGCTATGTTGGACACCTGGCCTATGCTCAATAGTGAAGTCGAAGCCTTGTAGACTTATGGACCACCTAAGCAACTTTGGATTCTCCCCCTTCATGTTCATTAGCCACTTTAACGGCTTATGGTCAGTCTGCACAGTGAAGTGGGTCCCATAGAGGTAGTACCTCAGCTTCCTTAGGGCCCACACAACAGAGAAACAATCTTTCTCTACCGTGGACCATCTGAGCTCTCTGTCCTTAAACTGGCGACTAATAAAACCGATAGGGTGTTCCCAGTGTCAGAGGCATCCGTCTGCACGATAAAAGGTCTTTGATAATCAGGGGCCCTTAGCACAGGGGCCTGGCACAAGGAGTCTTTTAAGGTTTATAGTCAAAAAGTCGAAAACATAATGTCGAATAGCAAAAATGTCGAAAAAAAAATGTCGAATGTAAAAAAGTCGAAAAACATACATATAATAGGAAAAGTCATAATTTCGAAAAAAAAATGTCGAAAAAAAATCGAAAACCCAAAACACTCTTTTTTTTTTTTTTACCCAGATAGTAACATTTATTATGGGGGGGGGGTCCCCCCCAACCCCCCATCCCAAACCCCCACCCGAACCCCCCCTCCTCCCCATCCCCCCCACCCCCCATAGATATACCTTTAATTATTTTTAAAAAATCTTTAATATAATATTAAATAATTAATTAATTATTTAAAAAACCATCCCAAACCCCTATCCCCAACCCCCCCCATACTCCCCATCACCCCTACCCCCCATGGAAATACCTTTAATTATTTTTAAAAAAAAGTTTAATAAAATATTTATTATTAACACATAAAATCGAAAAAAGTCGAAAAAAAGTCGACATTTTTGTTTTTCGACATTTTTGTTTTTCGACTAAATATTTTCGACATTTTGACTTTCGAAAATATTGTATTCGAAATTATGACTGGATACCGTCTTTTAAGCCATTAAAGGCCTTCTCACACTCGTCGGTCCAAGTTACCATCTTGGGTTTCTTCGGAGTTGTGAGGGCAGTCAGAGGAGCAGCTATGGTGCCATAGTCTGCCACAAAATTGCGATAATAACCCGTGAGTCCTAAGAAGGCTCTCACTTGGGTTTGCGTAGTGGGGGTAGGCCAGTCTTGTACTGCTTGTACTTTACTGGGTAGAGGCTGTATCCTCCCTCCACCTACTTCATGTCCAAGGTAAACCACTGAGCCTTGTCCAATCTGGCATTTACTAGCCTTTATGGTCAAGTGGGCTTTCCGAAGAGCCTGGAGCACAATCCCGAGGTGTTTCACATGGTCTTCCCAGGTGGCACTGAAAACTGCTATATCGTCCAACCCATTCAACACATGATTCACAAGCCTCTGGAAAGTGGCAGGTGCATTCTTCAACCCGAACGGCATTACCCGGAATTGGTAAAAGCCGTCTGGAGTAGAAAATGCTGTCTTCTCCTTGGCATGTTCTGCTAAAGCTATTTGCCAATAGCCAGCAGTGAGGTCAAACGTGCTGAGGTACCTGGAGGCACCCAAAGTATCCACCAGCTCATCTGTTCGAGGCAAGGGGTGTGCATCTGTCTTGGTGACAGCATTCAGAGCCCTGTAATCCACGCAGAACCTCAATTCAGAAGTGCCTGCCTTTGGAACCAACACCACTGGGCTGGACCAAGGACTACTAGAGGGTTCAATCACCCCAAGATCTAACATCTTGTTGACCTCGGTCTTAATATAAGACCGTACTTTATCTGACATCCTGTATCCCCTACTTTTGGTAGGTACACTGTCTCCTGTGTCAATGTAATGTTTGCACCAAGGTGTCAAACCAGGGGACTGTGAAAACAGGGGGGAAAACTGCCTAAGCAAACTTTTCACCTCAGCCTGCTGATTCGGAGTCAGGTGAGGGGCCACTCGGACACCCTCAACGGAGCTATCTGAAGGACCGCTTTGGAACAGGTCGGGGAGAGGTTCTGACTCCTCTTCCTCAACATCTGAAGCCAGTAGCAGTGCTGCGATTTCGACTCTTGGGACGAAAGCCTTCAGCCTATTCACGTGAAACACTTTTGGAGCCTGTCCAGGCCTTCCAAGGTCCACTAAATAGTTCACCTCACCCAGGGGCTCCACCACTGTGTAAGGGCCTGACCATTTGTCCTGTAAAGCTCAAGGCCTTATTGGATTCATGATCAGGACTTGCTGACCAGGTGTAAAGTTGATGAGGGAAGCTTTCTGGTCGTACCAATGTTTCACCAGCGCTTGCCCTGCCTTCAATTTATCACTAGCCAAGCCCATCAGAAGTACCATCCGTTTTCTGAGCCCTAGCACATAATCAACTACATTGGTAGTAACAGGGGGAGTGGGCATCTCCCATCCCTCTTTGACGATGGCTAAGGGTCCCCGTACGGGATGACCGAACAGAAGTTCGAAGGGGCTGAAGCCAACACCCTCCTGTGGTACCTCTCTGTAGGCAAACAGCAAGCATGGTAAAAGAAGATCCCATTTTCTTCTCTGAGGCTCCTCCAGAGCCCCAATCATGCTCTTTAACGTTCTGTTGAAACGTTCCACCAGACCATTGGTCTGGGGGTGGTATGCAGAAGAGAACTTGTAGGTGACCCCACATTCTTTCCACATAGCCTGCATATACTTCGACATAAAGTTGCTGCCACGATCTGACACAACTTCTTTAGGGAAGCCAACCCTAGTAAATATGCCGAGTAAAGCTTTTGCAACTGACTTGGCAGTTACAGTTTTCAATGGGATGGCCTCAGGATACCTGGTTGCATGGTCGACCAGCACCAGGATAAACCTATTGCCTGAGGATGTTTGCGGGTCAAGGGGACCAACGATGTCGATCCCTACCCTTTCAAATGGTACCCCCACAACTGGGAGCGGTACCAACGGAGCTTGGATTGTCGCGCCAACCTTACCAGACAACTGGTAGGAGGCACAACTCCTGCAGTGACTTTCTACTTGCACCCCCATCTTGGGCCAGTAGAAGTGCATGGATAACCTTTGCTTGGTCCTCTTCATACCAAGGTGACCAGCAAGGGGAACTTCATGCGCCAACTGCAGGAGGAAGGGCCTAACAGCAAGGGGAACCACCAACCTCCTATGGTCTCCTTCTGTAGACTCTGTGGGCTCACTATACAGGAGTCCACCTTCCCAATAAATCCTATGCTTCCCAGGAGGTTCACCCTCAAGCTGGGAGCAGGCCTGTCTCTTTAGGCCTTCCAGAGATGGGCACTCACGTTGGCCTTTACTGAATTCGTCCCTATCAGGACCTCCTTCAACTAACAAGTCTTTTAGTTCAGGATGATCGTTGGGGTCGAATACTTCAGGCATCGCCACCTCCTCGTCAGGCCCGGGCGATTGACCAACTTCCTCCACCGCAGTGGTAGGCGAGCTCGGGGGAATATTCTCTTTCCCTCGTTTTGACTTGTAGACTCCTTTCGCCTTGGGTTTACCCTTCGGCTGGGGCGGCGTATTGGACTTGGCCAATGCTGCCCGTGCTTGAGACCGTGTGTAGGGTCTTTCGGCAGTGTCTCCTACGAGCCCTAAAGCTCTGAGATCATTACCCAACAAGACCTTTCCCGGGACGTTTCTCTGAATGCTCACTGGAATCCTGACTGCTGTACCATTTAAAGTAAGATCTACAGGTATTACTGGAAACATACGGAGTGGGCCGTCAGCCAACTTAGTGGGCATCAGAGTAGCTCTGGCAACTTCCTCTGAGTCTACCAAGGTAGAATCCACTACAGTTCGACTGCACCCACTATCCCTAAGAGCTGGAGTATCCACTCCATTGATCAGCACACTGTCTTTAAAGTAGTGCTTGGTATTATCCGGAATCCTAGCATAAGCCTCTGCGACTTTAGGCTCCCAGGAACCCAGGGACACTAAAACTACCTCAGCCTCTATTCCGCTGGGAAATGAGTCTGAGGAGAAGGATGCTCCTGTAATTTCTTCTTCCTCGTAGGAGGAGAAGGCCAGATTAGCGGAGTGGACCCCCAAAGGTCTAACCTTACACCGGGGATCCCCCTTCACATGGTCAGTTGCTCCACAAGAAAAACAAGCCCCAGCGGGTCTGTTTACGTAGGGAGGCTTATTGTAACCAGAGTTCTGTTTCGGAGGCGAACCTCCACTACCCTGTGAGTTCTCTTGTGTCTTACCCTTGTTTTTCTTTTTGTGGCCCTTATGGGAAGAAGATTTAGCAGATTCCCCACCCTCCATATCTTTGGACTTTTTCCCTTCCTCCTGCTTACCAGGATGAGTTTTGTCCTTATGGGACACTCGATGTGACACCCATAAGTCTTCTGCAATGGCCAGCTTCCTAGAATCTATCTCCTTTGAATCGGCCAAATGCTGCTTAAGCTCCGGGGAAGAAGAAGCAAAAATATGTTCCAGCATGACAAGATTTATCATGCCTTCGAAGGTAGAAACCTTATAACCTTCGACCCAGCCAGTTAAGTTTTTCAAAGATTCAGCGACATAAGATACCCAAGTACCACCTTCCTTTTTCTTATACTCTCGAAAACGCTTTAAATATTGGGCCGGAGTCTTCCCAAACTTTAAAATGAGAGTTTGCTTTAACATTGCGAAATCAGCCCGCTCAGCCTTCGACATTTCCATAATGGCACTGCAGCCAGAATGGGGCAGTCTACTGAGCAACCACGCAATCTTATCAGAATTGTCAACTTCTTGAACCTCGCATGCATACTCAAACGCATTCAGCCAGTCCATAATGTCATTCCTTTCTTCATACACACTGAGCAGATCTTTCGGAAACCGTGGATGAGAGGAAGCCCCAGACCCATGTCCAGGACCCTTGGACCCATTTGCAACCTGAAGCTTGGCCAGTTCCAACTGGTGATCCCTGTCTTTCTGTTTTTCTGCCTGTTCGATTTTTAGTTTGGCTATGCTGAATTCAAGCTCCTGCTGCCTAAACCGCAGCTCTTGCTTCTTGAATTCAAGCATAGCCTCCCCATCAACACTGGCAGAGGAAACATTAGACATCACATCCTCCCTGTCCTTGTGGTCACGGTGGATCAGTGCGGCGGCAGAACCGTCGGTTCTACCAGTGAGAGCAGCCCCACCACCTTCCGCACTGTCCTCAGAAGTTATAGCGTCAAGCTGCGCTTCTTGCCACGCCACGATTCTTTGGATCATTTCCAATTTAGTGCCTTGAGAGGAAACACCTCTCTCCGCACACATCTTCTTCAATGTTTCTGATTTGGAAGCATTTAAAGTTAACAACGTATTTGTTTCCATACTGTTTGATAGGACTATGGCCTTTTTAAAGTTATACTACAACAATTCACTACGTGTACTGTTTGGAATAACCTGAAATGCCTTAGTTCGAGCGCAACACTGGATACCTTCAGTCGTATCCCACCGCTGTACACCAATTTGTTAAGACGGATTTCTGAACTCTGTCCTGGTGGCGCAGAAGTTCAGAAGGCCAACCTAATTACTTGGAACAGGGTAACCTCTGGACAAGCCAGACCAATCAAGGTAGCGATCGCGGCGGTCAAGACTAGGTCTCAAGAGGGGTGAGGGTGACTGAAAGCCCGCAGTGAGCACACAAAGCAAGAGCGCTAACAAACTACTCCAAACAGTTGTTATATCAAAAATAGATACACATTTATTTTAAGGCCTTTAAAACAATGACCGTAGCGAGAAAATCACAATATCACAATATTAAACCAACACATACCATATCAACACAATATATATACAAATACACAGTCGCAAGCGTTTAAAGCACGAAATATGTAGTCCACCTGAAAGGAAAGGAAAACAGGCAGTGCGATAACACTTTAGACTCATTTCGCCTTCAGAGGCACCTAACTAGATGGAAGTCCGAGCCCTGCGAAGAGTGGAGCCTTGTGCTCAAAGTACCTGCCACGCCGGTGCCAACGGGCAAAAGGGGAAGCTCTTCGTAGGAAGTCAGGCAGTTCGGGTTAGTGCACAGCAGAAGGAGAACAGGTTCCGCAACTCAAGCGCAGCCTCCACAGCGGGCAGAAGCAGAGCGCGAGTACGGCCAAAAGGGTGCTGTTTTTACACAGCAGGGAAAAGCAATGGGATACTGCAGGAGGGCGACCAGATCCTAGCTAAACTACTCACCGGTCCCTGAAGCAAGCAGACCCAGGCTTCTCCACGTTAGTTTCAGCAGCTGGCAGGTTCAGAAGAGCAGGGAACGCCTCGTAGTCGTGTAGAGCAAAAAGACGTCCCAATCGACGAAACCAGCACAGTTTGTTGCCGCAGCAGGACAACGGAGCGGCCGTGTGTATTCAAGCCAAATGTACACTCCTCCCTTCAGACTTGGGAACGCCAAGTGTACGAAGCGTGGGAGAGTGACAAGGACTCGACATACAACACAACCTGGAGGCAGTTACAGAGCAGGACTACGTTGTAAGCTGGTCAGTCAACTGGATGGCCCAGAGACGCTTCCGAAGGCTTACTTGGCAGGAGATGATGAAGTCGCCGGGAATAGCTGTTCCTGCTATTCCAAAGGTCGAAGCACCAGTACAGGCCTTCTGGTTCGATCAAAGGAGGAAAGGGTTTCACAGGATGACAGCAGTGCAAAGGAGGATTCCTTCAGCGGGTCACCAGCGATTCCTCGGTCCAGCCTCGTGGTTGCAGGATACTTGGCTCCTGTATTCCTTCGTTCGTGAGAACTCAGGAGATCGACATGGTAGTGGTGTTTCCAGCTCCCTCTTATCCACGGTTCCCTTCGCGCCAAAACGGAGGGGAGCCAATGGGAGATCCGCTCATCAACACACATACCATACGTGGACCAATCACGGACCACGGTGGTCCCAGGCATTCACACCACCCCAGACTCTCTGGCACCCAGGATGTGTATTGGGACCAGACATCCCAGCCCACACCCTGGAGGCACACAAACGACAGGTAGAAGCCCGCGAAAGCAACCACGTTTCGCGGGAAAGTACATGCCCAAATAAGGAAGGCCCCGGGTCGCCCGACCTGGGGAAGGTGAAGGGAGCAAGACGGTCAGTGGACAGGACAAAGGAGCCTCGTGGTCTGGCCATTTTGGGAGCCAGGCCACCATTTTGGGTTCAGTGCGAAAAACGTGCTCAGAACGCCAAAAGGAGCTCAAAATAAACAAAAGGATCGCTGCCACCATTCCAGTCCCTGAATGACTTGCACCGATCAAAATACCATCCTAAAAGAGTATCTAGGGCCTGTAGAAGGCTAGAGACCCAAGAGAGCTGTAACTTAGCTTACAGTGCCCTCTTGTGTCATGTTGCACTACAGCCGCAACATGATAAAAGAAACTACGGGAAACAGCGTTCCCCGGTACTGACTGTCTTAAGGGCATGTCAGTTTCCCCGTAAGAAAGGAGCGAAAGCCCAGAGAAGTGCGGCAGAAGGCTGTACTTCTCTGGCAAATTCAAGAACAAGGTTAAAAACAATAGCAAAAAGTTTAGGGGTTGCCACATGGAAGGAAAATTACCTACAATTACGAAATCTTTCCTAACACTCGCCCCTCCCAGACTATGGACAGGGGGAACTAATCCACCCCTGGATGAGTCTCTTGTTCAGGTCGGTTAAACATTCTGGACAACCCATCAGCATTGCTATGTTGGACACCTGGCCTATGCTCAATAGTGAAGTCAAAGCCTTGTAGACTCATGGACCACCTAAGCAACTTTGGATTCTCCCCCTTCATGTTCATTAGCCACTTTAACGGCTTATGGTCAGTCTGCACAGTGAAGTGGGTCCCATAGAGGTAGGGCCTCAGCTTCCTTAGGGCCCACACAACAGAGAAACATTCTTTCTCTACCGTGGACCATCTGAGCTCTCTGTCCTTAAACTGGCGACTAATAAAACCGATAGGGTGTTCCTTACCCTTCTCATCTACTTGTGATAGTACAGCTCCTATCCCAGTGTCAGAGGCATCCGTCTGCACGATAAAAGGTCTTTGATAATCAGGGGCCCTTAGCACAGGGGCCTGGCACAAGGAGTCTTTTAAGCCATTGAAGGCCTTCTCACACTCGTCGGTCCAAGTTACCTTCTTGGGTTTCTTCGGAGTTGTGAGGGCAGTCAGAGGAGCAGCTATGGTGCCATAGTCTGCCACAAAATTGCGATAATAACCCGTGAGTCCTAAGAAGGCTCTCACTTGGGTTTGCGTAGTGGGGGTAGGCCAGTCTTGTACTGCTTGTACTTTACTGGGTAGAGGCTGTATCCTCCCTCCACCTACTTCATGTCCAAGGTAAACCACTGAGCCTTGTCCAATCTGGCATTTACTAGCCTTTATGGTCAAGTGGGCTTTCCGAAGAGCCTGGAGCACAATCCCGAGGTGTTTCACATGGTCTTCCCAGGTGGCACTGAAAACTGCTATATCGTCCAACCCATTCAACACATGATTCACAAGCCTCTGGAAAGTGGCAGGTGCATTCTTCAACCCGAACGGCATTACCCGGAATTGGTAAAGGCCGTCTGGAGTAGAAAATGCTGTCTTCTCCTTGGCATGTTCTGCTAAAGCTATTTGCCAATAGCCAGCAGTGAGGTCAAACGTGCTGAGGTACCTGGAGGCACCCAAAGTATCCACCAGCTCATCTGTTCGAGGCAAGGGGTGTGCATCTGTCTTGGTGACAGCATTCAGAGCCCTGTAATCCACGCAGAACCTCAATTCAGAAGTGCCTGTCTTTGGAACCAACACCACTGGGCTGGACCAAGGACTACTAGAGGGTTCAATCACCCCAAGATCTAACATCTTGTTGACCTCGGTCTTAATATAAGACCGTACTTTATCTGACATCCTGTATCCCCTACTTTTGGTAGGTACACTGTCTCCTGTGTCAATGTTATGTTTGCACCAAGGTGTCAAACCAGGGGACTGTGAAAACAGGGGGGAAAACTGCCTAAGCAAACTTTTCACCTCAGCCTGCTGATTCGGAGTCAGGTGAGGGGCCACTCGGACACCCTCAACGGAGCTATCTGAAGGACCGCTTTGGAACAGGTCGGGAGAGGTTCTGACTCCTCTTCCTCAACATCTGAAGCCAGTAGCAGTGCTGCGATTTCGACTCTTGGGACGAAAGCCTTCAGCCTATTCACGTGAAACACTTTTGGAGCCTGTCCAGGCCTTCCAAGGTCCACTAAATAGTTCACCTCACCCAGGGGCTCCACCACTGTGTAAGGGCCTGACCATTTGTCCTGTAAAGTTCGAGGCCTTATTGGATTCATGATCAGGACTTGCTGACCAGGTGTAAAGTTGATGAGGGAAGCTTTCTGGTCGTACCAATGTTTCACCAGCGCTTGCCCTGCCTTCAATTTATCACTAGCCAAGCCCATCAGAAGTACCATCCGTTTTCTGAGCCCTAGCACATAATCAACTACATTGGTAGTAACAGGGGGAGTGGGCATCTCCCATCCCTCTTTGACGATGGCTAAGGGTCCCCGTACGGGATGACCGAACAGAAGTTCGAAGGGGCTGAAGCCAACACCCTCCTGTGGTACCTCTCTGTAGGCAAACAGCAAGCATGGTAAAAGAAGATCCCATTTTCTTCTCTGAGGCTCCTCCAGAGCCCCAATCATGCTCTTTAACGTTCTGTTGAAACGTTCCACCAGACCATTGGTCTGGGGGTGGTATGCAGAAGAGAACTTGTAGGTGACCCCACATTCTTTCCACATAGCCTGCATATACTTCGACATAAAGTTGCTGCCACGATCTGACACAACTTCTTTAGGGAAGCCAACCCTAGTAAATATGCCGAGTAAAGCTTTTGCAACTGACTTGGCAGTTACAGTTTTCAATGGGATGGCCTCAGGATACCTGGTTGCATGGTCGACCAGCACCAGGATAAACCTATTGCCCGAGGATGTTTGCGGGTCAAGGGGACCAACGATGTCGATCCCTACCCTTTCAAATTGAGATATCACATCTCATGCTATCGGAAGGATCTCAGGTTTGGTATAAGAGGCATTGAGATATCACATCTCATGCTATCATAAGGGTCTCAGGATTGGAATGGGAAGGAGTTGGATATCACATCTCATGTTATAGGAAGGATCTCAGGTTTGGTATTGGAAGCATTGAGACATCACATCTCATGCTATAGGAATGGTCTCAGGATTGGAATGGGTAGGAGTTGGATATTACATTCTTGCTATAGGAAGGGTCTCATGTTTGGAATGGGAAGGAGTTGGATATCACATATGCTATAGGAAGTGTCTTAGGTTTGGAACGGGAAGGAGTTGGATATCACATCTCATGTTATAGGAAGGGTCTCAGGTTTGGTATAAGCATTGAGATATCACATCTCTGCTATCAGGAGTGGCTCAGGATTGGAATGGGAAGGAGTTGGATATCCCATCTCATGTTAAAGGACGGGTCTCTGGTTTGGTATTAGAATCATTGAGATATCACATCGCATGCTGTAGGAAGGGTCTAAGGATTGGAATGGGATGGACTTGGATATCACATCTCATGCTATAGGTAGGCTCTCAGGTTTGGTATAAGCATTGAGATATCACATCTCATGCTATAGGAAGGGTCTCAGGATTGGAATGGGAAGGATTTGGATATCACATCTCATGCTATAGGAAGGGTCTCAGGTTTGGTATAAGCATGGAGATATCACTTCTCATGCTATAGGAAGGGTCTCAGGATTGGAATGGGAAGGTGTTGGATATCACATCTCATGCTATAGGAAGGGTCTCAGATTTGGTATAAGCATTGAGATATCACATCTCATGCTATAGGAAGGGTCTCAGGATTGCAATGGGAAGGAGTTGTATATGACATCTCAGGCCTTAGGAAGGGTCTCAGGTTTGGTATAAGCATTGAGATATCACATCTCTGCTATCGGAAGGGTCTCAGGATTGGAATGGGAAGGAGTTGGATATCCCATCTCATGTTATAGGAAGGGTCTCAGGTTTGGTATTAGAAGCATTGAGATATCACATCTCATGCTATAGGAAGGGTCTCAGGATTGGAATGGGAAGGACTTGGATGTCACATCTCATGCTATAGGGAGGGTCTCAAGTTTGATATTAGAAGCATTGAGATAACAAATCTCATGATATCGGAAGGGTCTCAGGATTGGAATGTTTATCACTAGCCAAGCCCATCAGAAGTACCATCCGTTTTCTGAGCCCTAGCACATAATCAACTACGTTGGTAGTAACAGGGGGAGTGGGCATCTCCCATCCCTCTTTGACGATGGCTAAGGGTCCCCGTACGGGATGACCGAACAGAAGTTCGAAGGGGCTGAAGCCAACACCCTCCTGTGGTACCTCTCGGTAGGCAAACAGTAAGCATGAAACAAGAAGATCCCATTTTCTTCTCTGAGGCTCCTCCAGAGCCCCAATCATGCTCTTTAACGTCCTGTTGAAACGCCCCCCCAGACCATTGGTCTGGGGGTGGTATGCAGAAGAGAACCTGTAGGTGACCCCACATTCTTTCCACATAGCCTGCCTATACTTCGACATAAAGTTGCTGCCATCATCCGGCACAACTTCTTTAGGGAAGCCAACCCTAGTAAATATGCCGAGTAAAGCTTCTGCAACTGACTTGGCAGTTACAGTTTTCCATGGGATGGCCTCAGGATACCTGGTTGCATGGTCGACCAGCACCAGGATAAACCTATTGCCCGAGGATGTTTGCGGGTCAAGGGGACCAACCATGTCGATCCCAACCCTTTCAAATGGTACCCCCACAACTGGGAGCGGTACCAACGGAGCTTGGATTGTCGCGCCAACCTTACCAGACAACTGGCAGGAGGCACAACTCCTGCAGTGACTTTCTACTTGCACCCCCATCTTGGGCCAGTAGAAGTGCATGGATAACCTTTGCTTGGTCCTCTTCATACCAAGGTGACCAGCAAGGGGAACTTCATGCGCCAACTGCAGGAGGAAGGGCCTAACAGCAAGGGGAACCACCAACCTCCTATGGTCTCCTTCTGTAGACTCTGTGGGCTCACTATACAGGAGTCCACCTTCCCAATAAATCCTATGCTTCCCAGGAGGTTCACCCTCAAGCTGGGAGCAGGCCTGTCTCCTTAGGCCTTCCAGAGATGGGCACTCACGTTGGCCTTTACTGAATTCGTCCCTATCAGGACCTCCTTCAACTAACAAGTCTTTTAGTTCAGGATGATCGTTGGGGTCGAATACTTCAGGCATCGCCACCTCCTCGTCAGGCCCGGGCGATTGACCAACTTCCTCCACCGCAGTGGTAGGCGAGCTCGGGGGAATATTCTCTTTCCCTCGTTTTGACTTGTAGACTCCTTTCGCCTTGGGTTTCCCCTTCGGCTGGGGCGGCGTATTGGACTTGGCCAATGCTGCCCGTGCTTGAGACCGTGTGTAGGGTCTTTCGGCAGTGTCTCCTACGAGCCCTAAAGCTCTGAGATCATTACCTAACAAGACCTTTCCCGGGACGTTTCTCTGAATGCTCACTGGAATCCTGACTGCTGTACCATTTAAAGTAAGATTTACAGGTATTACTGGAAACATACGGAGGGGGCCGTCAGCCAACTTAGTGGGCATCAGAGTAGCTCTGGCAACTTCCTCTGAGTCTACCAAGGTAGAATCCACTACAGTGCGACTGCACCCACTATCCCTAAGAGCTGGAGTATCCACTCCAGTGATCAGCACACTGTCTTTAAAGTAGTGCTTGGTATTATCCGGAATCCTAGCATAAGCCTCTGCGACTTTCGGCTCCCAGGAACCTAGGGACACTAAAACTACCTCAGCCTCTATTCCGCTGGGAAACGAGTCTGAGGAGAAGGATGCTCCTGTAATCTCTTCTTCCTCGTAGGAGGAGAAGGCCAGATTAGCGGAGTGGACCCCCAAAGGTCTAACCTTACACCGGGGATCCCCCTTCACATGGTCAGTTGCTCCACAAGAAAAACAAGCCCCAGTGGGTCTGTTTACGTAGGGAGGCTTATTGTAACCAGAGTTCTGTTGCGGAGGCGGACCTCCACTACCCTGTGAGTTCTCTTGTGTCTTACCCTTATTTTTCTTTTTGTGGCTTTTATGGGAAGAAGATTTAGCAGATTCCCCACCCTCCATATCTTTGGACTTTTTCCCTTCCTCCTGCTTACCAGGATGAGTTTTGTCCTTATGGGACACTCGATGTGACACCCATAAATCTGCTGCAATGGCCAGCTTCTTAGGATCTATCTCCTTCGAATCGGCCAAATGCTGCTTAAGCTCCGGGGAAGAAGAACCAAAAATGTGTTCCAGCATGACAAGATTTATCATGCCTTCGAAGGTAGAAACCTTATAACCTTCGACCCAGCCAGTTAAGTTTTTCAAAGATTCAGCGACATAAGATACCCAAGTACCACCTTCCTTTTTCTTATACTCTCGAAAACGCTTTAAATATTGGGCCGGAGTCTTCCCAAACTTTAAAATGAGAGTTTGCTTTAACATTGCGAAATCAGCTCGCTCAGCCTTCGACATTTCCATAATGGCACTACAGCCAGAATGGGGCAGTCTGCTGAGTAACCACGCAATCTTATCAGCATTGTCAACTTTCTGAACTTCGCATGCATACTCAAACGCATTCAGCCAGTCCATAATGTCATTCCGTTCTTCATACACACTGAGCAGATCTTTTGGAAACCGTGGATGAGAGGAGGCCCCAGACCCATGTCCAGGACCCTGGGACCCAATTGCAACCTGAAGCTTGGCCAGTTCCAACTGGTGATCCCTGTCTTTCTGTTTTTCTGCCTGTTCGATTTTTAGTTTGGCTATGCTGAATTCAAGCTCCTGCTGCCTAAACCGCAGCTCTTGCTTCTTGAATTCAAGCATAGCATCCCCATCAACACTGGCAGAGGAAACATTAGACATCTCGTCCTCCCTGTCCTCGTGGTCGCGATGGATCAGTGCAGCGGCAGAACCGTCGGTTCTACCAGTGAGAGCAGCCCCACCTCCTTCTGCACTGTCCTCAGAAGTTATAGCGTCAAGCTGCGCTTCTTGCCACGCCACGATTCTTTGGATCATTTCCAATTTAGTGCCTTGAGAGGAAACACCTCTCTTCGCACACATCTTCTTCAATGTTTCTGATTTGGAAGCATTTAAAGTTAACAAGGTATCTGTTTCCATACTGTTTGATAGGACTAGGGCCTTTTTAAAGTTATACTACAACAATTCACTACGTGTACTGGTTGGAATAACCTGAAATGCCTTAGTTCGAGCGCAACACTGGATACCCTCAGTCGTATCCCACCGCTGTACACCAATTTGTTAAGACGGATTTCTGAACTCTGTCCTGGTGGCGCAGAAGTTCAGAAGGCCAACCTAATTACTTGGAACAGGGTAACCTCTGGACGAGCCAGACCAATCAAGGTAGCGATCGCGGCGGTCAAGACTAGGTCTCAAGAGGGGTGAGGGTGACTGAAAGCCCGCAATGAGCACACAAAGCAAGAGCGCTTACAAACTACTCCAAACAGTTGTTATATCAAAAATATATACACATTTATTTTAAGGCCTTTAAAATAATGACCGTAGCGAAAAAATCACAATATCACAGTATTAAACCAACACATACCATATCAACACAATATATATACAAATACGACAGTCTTAAGCATTAGAGGCACGAAATGTGTAGTCCACCTGCCAGGGAAGGAAAACAGGCAGTGCGATAACGCTTTAGACTCAGTTCGCCTTCACAGGCACCTAACTAGATGGAAGTCCGAGCCCTGCGAAGAGTGGAGCCTTGTGCTCAAAGTACCTGCCACGCCGGTGCCAACGGGCAAAAGGAGAAGCTCTTCGGAGGAAGTCAGGCAGTTCGGGTTAGTGCACAGCAGAAGGAGAACAGGTTCCGCAACTCAAGCGCAGCCTCCACAGCGAGCAGAAGCAGAGCGCGAGTACGGCAAAAGGGTGCTGTTTTTACACAGCAGGGAAAAGCAATGGGATACTGCAGGAGGGCGACCAGATCCTAGCTATACTACTCACCGGTCCCCGAAGCAAGCAGACCCAGGCTTCTCCACGTTAGTTTCAGCAGCTGGCAGGTTCAGAAGAGCAGGGAACGCCTCGTAGTCGTGTAGAGCAAAAAGACGTCCCAATCGACGAAACCGGCACAGTTTGTTGCCGCAGCAGGACAACGGAGCGGCCGTGTGTATTCGAGCCAAATGTACACTCCTCCGTTCAGACTTGGGAACACCAAGTGTACGAAGCGTGGGAGAGTGACAAGGACTCGAAATACAACACAACCTGGCGGCGGTTACAGAGCAGGACTCCCTTGTAAGCTGGTCAGTCAACTGGATGGCCCAGAGACACTTCCGAAGGCTTACTTGGCAGGAGATGATGAAGTCGCCGGGAATAGCTGTTCCTGCTATTCCAAAGGTCGAAGCACCAGTACAGGCCTTCTGGTTCGATCAAAGGAGGAAAGGGTTTCACAGGACGACAGCAGTGCAAAGGAGGATTCCTTCAGCGGGTCACCAGCGATTCCTCGGTCCAGCCTCGTGGTTGCAGGATACTTGGCTCCTGTATTCCTTTGTTCGTGAGAACTCAGGAGATCGACATGGTAGTGGTGTTTCCAGCTCCCTCTTATCCACGGTTCCCTTCGCGCCAAAACGGAGGGGAGCCAATGGGAGATCCGCTCATCAACACACATACCATACGTGGACCAATCACGGACCACGGTGGTCCCAGGCATTCACACCACCCTAGACTCTCTGGCACCCAGGATGTGTATTGGGACCAGACATCCTAGCCCACACCCTGGAGGCACACAAACGACATGTAGAAGCCCGCGAAAGCAACCACGTTTCGCGGGAAAGTACATGCCCAAATAAGGAAGGCCCCGGGTCGCTCGACCTGGGGAAGGTGAAGGGAGCAAGACGGTCAGTGGACAAGACAAAGGAGCCTCGTGGTCTGGCCATTTTGGGAGCCAGGCCACCATTTTGGGTTCAGTGCGAAAAACGTGCTCAGAATGCCAAAAGGAGCTCAAAATAAACAAAACGATCGCTGCCACCATTCCAGTCCCTGAATGACTTGCACCGATCAAATACCATCCTAAAAGAGTATCTAGGGCCTGTAGAAGGCTAGAGACCCAAGAGAGCTGTAACTTAGCTTACAGTGCCCTCTTGTGTCATGTTGCACTAAAGCCGCAACACGATAAAAGAAACTACGGGAAACAGCGTTCCCCGGTACTGACTGTCTTAAGGGCATGTCAGTTTCCCCGTAAGAAAGGAGCGAAAGCCCAGAGGAGTGCGGCAGAAGGCTGCACTTCTCTGGCAAAGTCAAAAACAAGGTGAAAACAACAGCAAAAAGTTTAGGGGTTGCCACATGGAAGGAAAATTACCTACAATTACGAAATCTTTCCTAACAGTTGGATATTCCCATCTCATGTTATAGGAAGGGTCTCAGGTTTGGTATTAGAAGCATTGAGATATAACATCTCATGCTATAGGAAGGGTCTCAGGATTGGAATGGGAAGGACTTGGATATCACATCTCATGCTATAGGGAGGGTCTCAAGTTTGATATTAGAAGCTTTGAGATATCACATCTCATGATATCGGAAGGGTCTCAGGATTGGAATGGGAAGGAGTTGGATATCACATCTCATGATAAAGGAAGGGTCTAAGGTTTGGAAGGGGAAGGATTTGGATATCACATCTCATGTTATATTACGGGTCTCATGTTTGGTATTAGAAGCATTGAGATATCAAGTCTCAGAGTATAGGAAGGGTCTCAGAATTGGAATGGGAAGGAGTTGGATATCACATCTCAAGCTATAGGAAGGGTCTCAGGATTGGAATGGGAAGGACTTGGATATCACATCTCATGCTATAGGAAGGCTCTCAGGTTTGGAAGGGGAAAGAGTTGGATATCACATTTCATGTTAGAGGTAGGATCTCAGGTTTGGTATTAGAGGCATTGAGATATCACATCTCATGCTATCAGAAGGGTCTCAGGAATGGAATGGGAAGGAGTTGGATATCACATCTCATGCTAAAGGGAGGGTCTCAGGTTTGGAAGAGGAAGGATTTGGATATCACATCTCATGTTATAGGAAGGATCTCAGGTTTGGTATTAGAAGCATTGAGATATCACATCTCATGCTATCGGAAGGATCTCAGGTTTGGTATTAGAAGCATTGAGATATCACATCTCATTCTATCAGAAGGGTCTCAGGATTGGAATAGGAAGGAGTTGGATATCACATCTCATGCTAAAGGGAGGGTCTCAGGTTTGGAAGGGGAAGGATTTGGATATCACATCTCATGTTATCGGAAGAATCTCACGTTTGGTATTAGAAGTATTGAGATATCATATCTCATGCTATAGGAAGGGTCTCAGGATTGGAATGGGAAGGAGTTGGATATCACATCTCATGCTATAGGAAGTGTCTCAGGATTGGAATGGGAAGGACTTGGATATCACATCTCATGCTATAGGTAGGGTCTCAAGTTTGATATTAGAAGCATTGAGATATCACATCTCATGCTATAGGAAGGGTCTGAGGATTGGAATGGGAAGGAGTTGGATATCACATCTCATGCTATGGGAAGGGTCTCAGGTTTGGTATAAGCAGTGAGATATCACATCTCATTCTATAGGAAGTGTCTCAGGATTGGAATGGGAAGGAGTTGGATATCACATCTCATGTTATAGGAAGGATCTCAGGTTTGGTATAAGCATTGAGATATCACATCTCTGCTATCGGAAGGGTCTCAGGATTGGAATGGGAAGGAGTTGGATATTCCCATCTCATGTTATAGGAAGGGTCTCAGGTTTGGTATTAGAAGCATTGAGATATCACATCTCATGCTATAGGAAGGGTCTCAGGATTGGAATGGGAAGGACTTGGATATCACATCTCATGCTATAGGGAGGGTCTCAAGTTTGATATTAGAAGCTTTGAGATATCACATCTCAGGATATCGGAAGGGTCTCAGGATTGGAATGGGAAGGAGTTGGATATCACATCTCATGATAAAGGAAGGGTCTACGGTTTGGAAGGGGAAGGATTTGGATATCACATCTCATGTTATATTACGGGTCTCACGTTTGGTATTAGAAGCATTGAGATATCAAGTCTCATAGTATAGGAAGGGTCTCAGAATTGGAATGGGAAGGAGTTGGATATCACATCTCAAGCTATAGGAAGGGTCTCAGGATTGGAATGGGAAGGACTTGGATATCACATCTCATGCTATAGGAAGGCTCTCAGGTTTGGAAGGGGAAAGAGTTGGATATCACATTCATGTTAGAGGTAGGATCTCAGGTTTGGTATTAGAGGCATTGAGATATCACATCTCATGCTATCAGAAGGGTCTCAGGAATGGAATGGGAAGGAGTTGGATATCACATCTCATGCTAAAGGGAGGGTCTCAGGTTTGGAAGGGGAAGGATTTGGATATCACATCTCATGTTATAGGAAGGATCTCAGGTTTGGTATTAGAAGCATTGAGATATCACATCTCATGCTATCGGAAGGATCTCAGGTTTGGTATTAGAAGCATTGAGATATCACATCTCATGCTATCAGAAGAGTCTCAGGATTGGAATAGGAAGGAGTTGGATATCACATCTCATGCTAAAGGGAGGGTCTCAGGTTTGGAAGGGGAAGGATTTGGATATCACATCTCATGTTATCGGAAGGATCTCACGTTTGGTATTAGAAGTATTGAGATATCATATCTCATGCTATAGGAAGGGTCTCAGGATTGGAATGGGAAGGAGTTGGATATCAAATCTCATGCTAAAGGGATGGTCTAAGGTTTGGAAGGGGAAGGATTTGGATATCACATCTCATGTTATCGGAAGGATCTCACGTTTGGTATTAGAAGTATTGAGATATCATATCTCATGCTATAGGAAGGGTCTCAGGATTGGAATAGGAAGGAGTTGGATATCACATCTCATGCTATAGGGAGGGTCTCAGGATTGGAATGGGAAGGACTTAGATATCACATATCATGCTATAGGGAGGGTCTCAGTTTTGATATTAGAAGCATTGAGATATCACATCTCATGCTATCGGAAGTGTCTCAGGATTGGAATGGGAAGGTGCTGGATATCACATCTCATGCTAAAGGAAGGGTCTCAGGTTTGGAACGGGAAGGATTTGGATATCACATCTCATGTTATAGGAAGGGTCTCAGGTTTGGTATAAGCATTGAGATATCACATCTCTGCTATCGGAAGTGTCTCAGGATTGGAATGGGAAGGAGTTGGATATCCCATCTCATGTTATAGGACGGGTCTCAGGTTTGTTATTAGAATCATTGAGATATCATATTGCATGCTGTAGGAAGGGTCGAAGGGTTGGAATGGGAAGGACTTGGATATCACATCTCATGCTATAGATAGGCTCTTAGGTTTGGAAAGGGAAGGAGTTGGATATCACATTTCATGTTAGAGGAAGGATCTCAGGTTTGGTATTAGAAGCATTGAGATATCACATCTCATGCTATAGGAAGGGTCTCAGGATTGGAATGGGAAGCAGTTGGATATAACATCTCATGCTATAGGAAGGGTCTCAGGTTTGGTATAAGCATTGAGATATCACATCTCATGCTATAGGACGGGTCTCAGGATTGGAATGGAAGGAGTTGGATATCACATCTCATGTTATAGGAAGGATCTCAGGTTTGGTATTAGAAGCATTGAGACATCACATCTCATGCTATAGGAAGGGTCTCAGGGTTGGAATGGGAAGGAGTTGTATATCACATCTCATCCAATAGGAAGGGTCTCAGGTTTGGAATGGGAAGGAATTGGATATCACATCTCATGTTATAGGAAGGATCTCAGGATTGGTATTAGAAGCATTGAGATATCACATCTCATGCTATAGGAAGGGTCTCAGGATTGGAATGTGAAGGATTTGGATATCACATCTCATGCTAAAGGAAGGGTCTCAGGTTTGGTAGAAGCATTGAGATATCACGTCTCTGCTATCGGAAGGGTCTCAGGATTGGATTGGGAAGGAGTTGGATATCACATCTCATGCCATAGGAAAGGTCTCAGGTTTGGTATAAGCATTGAGATATCACATCTCTGCTATCGGAAGGGTCTCAGGATTGGATTGGGAAGGAGTTGGATATCCCTTCTCATGCTATAGGAAGTGTCTCAGGTTGGAATGGGAAGGAGTTGGATATCACATCTCATGTTATAGGAAGGGTCTCAGGATTGGAATGGGAAGGATTTGGATATCACATCTCTTGCTATAGGAAGGGTCTCAGGATTGGAATGGGTAGGAGTTGGATATTACTTTCTTGCTATAGGAAGGGTCTCATGTTTGGAATGGGAAGGAGTTGGATATCACATATGCTATAGTTAGTGTCTCAGGTTTGGAACGGGAAGGAGTTGGATATCACATCTCATGTTATAGGAAGGGTCTCAGGTTTGGTATAAGCATTGAGATATCACATCTCTGCTATCGGAAGCGGCTCAGGATTGGAATGGGAAGGAGTTGGATATCCCATCTCATGTTATAGGAAGAGTCTCTGGTTTGGTATTAGAATCATTGAGATATCACATCGCATGCTGTAGGAAGGGTCTAAGGATTGGAATGGGATGGACTTGGATATCACATCTCATGCTATAGGTAGGCTCTCAGGTTTGGTATAAGCATTGAGATATCACATCTCATGCTATAGGAAGGGTCTCAGGATTGGAATGGGAAGGAATTGGATATCACATCTCATGCTATAGGAAGGGTCTCAGATTTGGTATAAGCATTGAGATATCACATCTCATGCTAAAGGAAGGGTCTCAGGATTGGAATGGGAAGGAGTTGTATATGACATCTCAGGCCATAGGAAGGTTCTCAGGTTTGGTATAAGCATTGAGATATCACATCTCTGCTATCGGAAGGGTCTCAGGATTGGATTGGGAAGGAGTTGGATATCCCTTCTCATGCTATAGGAAGGGTCTCAGGATTGGAATCGGAAGGAATTGGATATCACATCTCATGCTATAGGAAGGGTCTCAGATTTGGTATAAGCATAGAGATATCACATCTCATGCTATAGGAAGGGTTTTAGGATTTGAATGGCAAGGAGTTGGATATCACATCTCATGCCATAGGAAGGGTCTCAGGTTTGGTATAAGCATTGAGATATCACATCTCTGCTATCGGAAGGGTCTCAGGATTGGATTGGGAAGGAGTTGGATATCCCTTCTCATGCTATAGGAAGTGTCTCAGGTTGGAATGGGAAGGAGTTGGATATCACATCTCATGTTATAGGAAGGGTCTCAGGATTGGAATATGAAGGATTTGGATATCACATCTCTTGCTATAGGAAGGGTCTCAGGATTGGAATGGGTAGGAGTTGGATATTACTTTCTTGATATAGGAAGGGTCTCATGTTTGGAATGGGAAGGAGTTGGATATCACATATGCTATAGTTAGTGTCTCAGGTTTGGAACGGGAAGGAGTTGGATATCACATCTCATGTTATAGTAAGGGTCTCAGGTTTGGTATAAGCATTGAGATATCACATCTCTGCTATCGGAAGCGGCTCAGGATTGGAATGGGAAGGAGTTGGATATCCCATCTCATGTTATAGGAAGAGTCTCTGGTTTGGTATTAGAATCATTGAGATATCACATCGCATGCTGTAGGAAGGGTCTAAGGATTGGAATGGGATGGACTTGGATATCACATCTCATGCTATAGGTAGGCTGTCAGGTTTGGTATAAGCATTGAGATATCACATATCATGCTATAGGAAGGGTCTCAGGATTGGAATGGGAAGGAATTGGATATCACATCTCATGCTATAGGAAGGGTCTCAGATTTGGTATAAGCATTGAGATATCACAGCTCATGCTAAAGGAAGGGTCTCAGGATTGGAATGAGAAGGAGTTGTATATGACATCTCAGGCCATAGGAAGGTTCTCAGGTTTGGTATAAGCATTGAGATATCACATCTCTGCTATCGGAAGGGTCTCAGGATTGGAATGGGAAGGAGTTGGATATCCCATCTCATGTTATAGGAAGGGTCTCAGGTTTGGTATTAGAAGCATAGAGATATCACATCTCATGCTATAGGAAGGGTCTCAGGATTGGAATGGGAAGGACTTGGATGTCACATCTCATGCTATTGGGAGGGTCTCAAGTTTGATATTAGAAGCATTGAGATAACAAATCTCATGATATCGGAAGGGTCTCAGGATTGGAATGGGAAGGAGTTGGATATCACATCTCATGATAAAGGAAGGGTCTAAGGTTTGGAAGGGGAAGGATTTGGATATCACATCTCATGTTATAGGACGGGTCTCAAGTTTGGTATTAGAAGCATTGAGATATCAAGTCTCATGGTATAAGAAGGGTCTCAGAATTGGAATGGGAAGGAGTTGGATATCACACCTCAAGCTATAGGAAGGGTCTCAGGATTGGAATGGGAAGGAGTTTGATATCACATCTCATGCCATAGTATGGGTCTCAGGTTTGGTAGAAGCATTGGGATATCACATCTCATGGTATCGGAAGGGTATCAGTATTGGATTTGGAAGAAGTTGGATATCCCATCTCATGCTATAGGAAGGGTCTCAGGCTGGAATGGGAAGGAGTTGGATATCACATTTCATGTTATAGGAAGGGTCTCAGGATTGGAATGGGAAGGACTTGGATATCATATCTCATGCTATAGGACGGGTCTCAGGTTTTTTATTAGAATCATTGAGATATCATATTGCATGCTGTAGGAAGGGTCTAAGGATTGGAATGGGAAGGACTTGGATATCACATCTCATGCTATAGATAGGCTCTTAGGTTTGGAAAGGGAAGGAGTTGGATATCACATCTCATGTTATAGGAAGGATCTCAGGTTTGGTATTAGAAGCATTGAGACATCACATCTCATGCTATAGGAAGGGTCTCAGGGTTGGAATGGGAAGGAGTTGGATATCACATCTCATCCAATAGGAAGGGTCTCAGGTTTGGAATGGGAAGGAATTGGATATCACATCTCATGTTATAGGAAGGATCTCAGGTTTGGTATTAGAAGCATTGAGATATCACATCACATGCTATAGGAAGGGTCTCAGGATTGGAATGTGAAGGATTTGGATATCACACCTCATGCTAAAGGAAGGGTCTCAGGTTTGGTAGAAGCAATGAGATATCACGTCTCTGCTATCGGAAGGGTCTCAGGATTGGATTGGGAAGGAGTTGGATATCCCTTCTCATGCTATAGGAAGGGTCTCAGGATTTGAATGGCAAGGAGTTGGATATCACATCTCATGCCATAGGAAGGGTCTCAGGTTTGGTATAAGCATTGAGATATCACATCTCTGCTATCGGAAGGGTCTCAGGATTGGAATGGGAAGGAGTTGGATATTCCCATCTCATGTTATAGGAAGGGTCTCAGGTTTGGTATTAGAAGCATTGAGATATCACATCTCATGCTATAGAAAGGGTCTCAGGATTGGAATGGGAACGACTTGGATATCACATCTCATGCTATAGGGAGGGTCTCAAGTTTGATATTAGAAGCTTTGAGATATCACATCTCATGATATCGGAAGGGTCTCAGGATTGGAATGGGAAGGAGTTGGATATCACATCTCATGATAAAGGAAGGGTCTAAGGTTTGGAAGGGGAAGGATTTGGATATCACATCTCATGTTATATTACGGGTCTCAGGTTTGGTATTAGAAGCCTGAGACCCTTCCGATAGCAGAGATGTGATATCTCAATGCTTATACCAAACCTGAGACCCTTCCTATGGCATGAGATGTGATATCCAACTCCTTGCCATTCAAATCCTGAGACCCTTCCTATAGCATGAGAAGGGATATCCAACTCCTTCCCAATCCAATCCTGAGACCCTTCCGATAGCAGAGACGTGATATCTCAATGCTTCTACCAAACCTGAGACCCTTCCTTTAGCATGAGATGTGATATCCAAATCCTTCACATTCCAATCCTGAGACCCTTCCTATAGCATGAGATGTGATATCTCAATGCTTCTAATACCAAACCTGAGATCCTTCCTATAACATGAGATGTGATATCCAATTCCTTCCTATTCCAAACCTGTGACCCTTCCTATTGGATGAGATGTGATATCCAACTCCTTCCCATTCCAACCCTGAGACCCTTCCTATAGCATGAGATGTGATGTCTCAATGCTTCTAATACCAAACCTGAGATCCTTCCTATAACATGAGATGTGATATCCAACTCCTTCCATTCCAATCCTGAGACCCGTCCTATAGCATGAGATGTGATATCTCAATGCTTATACCAAACCTGAGACCCTTCCTATAGCATGAGATGTGATATCCAACTGCTTCCCATTCCAATCCTGAGACCCTTCCTATAGCATGAGATGTGATATCTCAATGCTTCTAATACCAAACCTGAGATCCTTCCTCTAACATGAAATGTGATATCCAACTCCTTCCCTTTCCAAACCTAAGAGCCTATCTAGAGCATGAGATGTGATATCCAAGTCCTTCCCATTCCAACCCTTAGACCCTTCCTACAGCATGCAATATGATATCTCAATGATTCTAATAACAAACCTGAGACCCGTCCTATAACATGAGATGGGATATCCAACTCCTTCCCATTCCAATCCTGAGACACTTCCGATAGCAGAGATGTGATATCTCAATGCTTATACCAAACCTGAGACCCTTCCTATAACATGAGATGTGATATCCAAATCCTTCCCGTTCCAAACCTGAGACCCTTCCTTTAGCATGAGATGTGATATCCAGCTCCTTCCCATTCCAATCCTGAGACCCTTCTGATAGCATGAGATGTGATATCTCAATGCTTCTAATACCAAACCTGAGATCCTTCCGATAGCATGAGATGTGATATCTCAATGCTTCTAATACCAAACCTGAGATCTTTCCTATAACATGAGATGTGATATCCAAATCCTTCCCCTTCCAAACCTGAGACCCTCCCTTTAGCATGAGATGTGATATCCAACTCCTTCCCATTCCATTCCTGAGACCCTTCTGATAGCATGAGATGTGATATCTCAATGCCTCTAATACCAAACCTGAGATCCTACCTCTAACATGAAATGTGATATCCAACTCTTTCCCCTTCCAAACCTGAGAGCCTTCCTATAGCATGAGATGTGATATCCAAGTCCTTCCGATTCCAATCCTGAGACCCTTCCTATAGCTTGAGATGTGATATCCAACTCCTTCCCATTCCAATTCTGAGACCCTTCCTATACTATGAGACTTGATATCTCAATGCTTCTAATACCAAACCTGAGACCCGTAATATAACATGAGATGTGATATCCAAATCCTTCCCCTTCCAAACCTTAGACCCTTCCTTTATCATGAGATGTGATATCCAACTACTTCCCATTCCAATCCTGATACCCTTCCGATATCATGAGATGTGATATCTCAAAGCTTCTAATATCAAACTTGAGACCCTCCCTATAGCATGAGATGTGATATCCAAGTCCTTCCCATTCCAATCCTGAGACCCTTCCTATAGCATGAGATGTGATATCTCAATGCTTATACCAAACCTGAGACCCTTCCTATAGCATGAGATGTGATATCCAACTGCTTCCCATTCCAATCCTGAGACCCTTCCTATAGCATGAGATGTGATATCGCTATGCTTCTAATACCAAACCTGAGATCCTTCCTCTAACATGAAATGTGATATCCAACTCCTTCCCTTTCCAAACCTAAGAGCCTATCTATAGCATGAAATGTGATATCCAAGTCCTTCACATTCCAACCCTTAGACCCTTCCTACAGCATGCAATATGATATCTCAATGATTCTAATAACAAACCTGAGACCCGTCCTATAACATGAGATGGGATATCCAACTCCTTCCCATTCCAATCCTGAGACTCTTCCGATAGCAGAGATGTGATATCTCAATGCTTATACCAAACCTGAGACCCTTCCTATAACATGAGATGTGATATCCAAATCCTTCCCGTTCCAAACCTGAGACCCTTCCTTTAGCATGAGATGTGATATCCAGCTCCTTCCCATTCCAATCCTGAGACACTTCCGATAGCATGAGATGTGATATCTCAATGCTTCTAATATCAAAACTGACACCCTCCCTATAGCATGATATGTGATATCTAAGTCCTTCCCATTCCAATCCTGAGACCCTCCCTATAGCATGAGATGTGATATCCAACTCCTTCCCATTCCAATCCTGAGACCCTTCCTATAGCATGAGATATGATATCTCAATACTTCTAATACCAAACGTGAGATCCTTCCGATAACATGAGATGTGATATCCAAATCCTTCCCCTTCCAAACCTGAGACCCTCCCTTTAGCATGAGATGTGATATCCAACTCCTTCCTATTCCAATCCTGAGACTCTTCTGATAGCATGAGATGTGATATCTCAATGCTTCTAATACCAAACCTGAGATCCTTCCGATAGCATGAGATGTGATATCTCAATGCTTCTAATACCAAACCTGAGATCCTTCCTATAACATGAGATGTGATATCCAAATCCTTCCCCTTCCAAACCTGAGACCCTCCCTTTAGCATGAGATGTGATATCCAACTCCTTCCCATTCCATTCCTGAGACCCTTCTGATAGCATGAGATGTGATATCTCAATGCCTCTAATACCAAACCTGAGATCCTACCTCTAACATGAAATGTGATATCCAACTCTTTCCCCTTCCAAACCTGAGAGCCTTCCTATAGCATGAGATGTGATATCCAAGTCCTTCCCATTCCAATCCTGAGACCCTTCCTATAGCTTGAGATGTGATATCCAACTCCTTCCCATTCCAATTCTGAGACCCTTCCTATACTATGAGACTTGATATCTCAATGCTTCTAATACCAAACCTGAGACCCGTAATATAACATGAGATGTGATATCCAAATCCTTCCCCTTCCAAACCTTAGACCCTTCCTTTATCATGAGATGTGATATCCAACTCCTTCCCATTCCAATCCTGAGACCCTTCCGATATCATGAGATGTGATATCTCAAAGCTTCTAATATCAAACTTGAGACCCTCCCTATAGCATGAGATGTCATATCCAAGTCCTTCCCATTCCAATCCTGAGACCCTTCCTATAGCATGAGATGTGATATCTCAATGCTTCTAATACCAAACCTGAGACCCTTCCTATAACATGAGATGGGAATATCCAACTCCTTCCCATTCCAATCCTGAGACCCTTCCGATAGCAGAGATGTGATATCTCAATGCTTATACCAAACCTGAGATCCTTCCTATAACATGAGATGTGATATCCAACTCCTTCCCATTCCAATCCTGAGACACTTCCTATAGCATGAGATGTGATATCTCACTGCTTATACCAAACCTGAGACCCTTCCCATAGCATGAGATGTGATATCCAACTCCTTCCCATTCCAATCCTGAGACACTTCCTATAGCATGAGATGTGATATCTCAATGCTTCTAATACCAAACCTGAGACTCTTCCTATAACATGAGATGGGATATCCAACTCCTTCCCATTCCAATCCTGAGACCCTTCCTATAGCATGAGATGTGATATCCAACTCCTTCCCATTCCAATCCTGAGACCCTTCCTATAGCATGAGATGTGATGTCTCAATGCTTCTAATACCAAACCTGAGATCCTTCCTATAACATGAGATGTTATATCCAACTCCTTCCATTCCAATCCTGGACCCTTCCTATAGCATGAGATGTGATATCTCAATGCTTATACCAAACCTGAGACCCTTCCTATAGCATGAGATGTGATATCCAACTCCTTCCCATTCCAATCCTGAGACCCTTCCTATAGCCTGAGATGTGATATCTCAATGCCTCTAATACCAAACCTGAGATCCTTCCTCTAACATGAAATGTGATATCCAACTCCTTCACTTTCCAAACCTGAGAGCCTATCTATAGCATGAGATGTGATATCCAAGTCCTTCCCATTCCAATCCTTAGACCCTTCCTACAGCATGCAATATGATATCTCAATGATTCTAATAAAAAACCTGAGACCCGTCCTATAACATGAGATGGGATATCCAACTCCTTCCCATTCCAATCCTGAGACACTTCCGATAGCAGAGATGTGATATCTCAATGTTTATACCAAACCTGAGACCCTTCCTATAACATGAGATGTGATATCCAACTCCTTCCCGTTCCAAACCTGAGACCCTTCCTTTAGCATGAGATGTGATATCCAGCTCCTTCCCATTCCAATCCTGAGACACTTCCGATAGCATGAGATGTGATATCTCAATGCTTCTAATATCAAAACTGAGACCCTCCCTATAGCATGATATGTGATATCTAAGTCCTTCCCATTCCAATCCTGAGACCCTTCCTATAGCATGAGATGTGATATCTCAATGCTTCTACCAAACCTGAGACCCTTCCTTTAGCATGAGATGTGATATCCAACTCCTTCCCATTCCAATCCTGAGACCCTTCCTATAGCATGAGAGGTGATATCTCAATACTTCTAATACCAAACCTGATATCCTTCCGATAACATAAGATGTGATATCTCAATACTTCTAATACCAAACCTGAGATCCATCCTATAACATGAGATGTGATATCCAAATCCTTCCCCTTCCAAACCTGAGACCCTCCCTTTAGCATGAGATGTGATATCCAACTCCTTCCCATTCCAATCCTGAGACCCTTCTGATAGCATAAGATATGATATCTCAATGCTTCTATACCAAACCTGAGATCCTTCCGATAGCATGAGATGTGATATCTCAATACTTCTAATACCAAACCTGAGATCCTTCCTATAACATGAGATGTGATATCCAAATCCTTATCTTCCAAACCTGAGACCCTCCCTTTAGCATGAGATGTGATATCCAACTCCTTCCCATTCCAATCCTGAGACTCTTCTGATAGCATAAGATATGATATCTCAATGCTTCTATACCAAACCTGAGATCCTTCTGATAGCATGAGATGTGATATCTCAATACTTCTAATACCAAACCTGAGATCCTACCTCTAACATGAAATGTGATATCCAACTCTTTCCCCTTGCAAACCTGAGAGCCTTTCTATAGCATGAGATGTGATATCCAAGTAATTCCCATTCCAATCCTGAGACCCTTCATATAACATGAGATGTGATATCCAACTCCTTCCCATTCCAACCTGAGACCCTTCCTATAGCATGAGATGGGATATCCAACTCCTTCCAAATCCAATCCCGATACCCTTCCGATAGCATGAGATCTGATATCCCAATGCTTCTACCAAACCTGAGACCCATACTATGGCATGAGATGTGATATCAAACTCCTTCCCATTCTAATCCTGAGACCCTTCCTATAGCTTGAGATGTGATATCCAACTCCTTCCCATTCCAATTCTGAGACCCTTCCTATACCATGAGACTTGATATCTCAATGCTTCTAATACCAAACCTGAGACCCGTCCTATAACATGAGATGTGATATCCAAATCCTTCCCCTTCCAAACCTTAGACCCTTCCTTTATCATGAGATGTGATAGCCAACTCCTTCCCATTCCAATCTTGAGACCCTTCCGATATCATGAAATGTGATATCTCAATGCTTCTAATATCAAACTTGAGACCCTCCCTATAACATGAGATGGGAATATCCAACTCCTTCCCATTCCAATCCTGAGACCCTTCCGATAGCAGAGATGTGATATCTCAATGCCTATACCAAACCTGAGATCCTTCCTATAACATGAGATGTGATATCCAACTCCTTCCCATTCCAATCCTGAGACACTTCCTATAGCATGAGATGTGATATCTCACTGCTTATACCAAACCTGAGACCCTTCCTATAGCATGAGATGTGATATCCAACTCCTTCCCATTCCAATCCTGAGACCCTTCCTATAGCATGAGATGTGATATCTCAATGCTTCTAATATCAAACTTGAGACCCTCCCTATAGGATGAGATGTGATACCCAAGTCCTTCCCATTCCAATCCTGAGACACTTATTTTATTTATTTATTTGAATTTGTAAAGCGCACAAACAGCCCGCAGACATCGAGGCGCTGGAACAGTGGTTAAGCGTGCTTACTTTAGGGTTACATTGAAGCTGCCCTAGAAAAATACTTGAAAACAATTAGGTAGTTACAGGTTACAGTGCGTTGCAGGAAGGTTTTGAGAGTTCAGACAAAGAGGTTAGTTTTGATGGCTTTGCGGAATACAGTGTGGGATTCAATGGCTCTGAGGTGCGGAGGGAGCGCATTCCAGAGGGTGGGGGCAACTGATGGGAAGCTGGAGCCGCCCGCACACGCTTTGTGAGTCCTAGGGACAGACAGAAGGTTAGAGTATTGTAGTCTAGATGGTTTTTGAGAGATGGGTTTGGTAATCCTGCGGCTTAGGTAAGGGGGAGCAAGGTCATGGAGACATTTGTGAGTTAAGGCCAAGGCTTTGAAGATAATTCTTTGCTTGACAGGAAGCCAGTGGACTTGTCTTCTGAGTTCAGAGATATGGTCTTTGCGTGAGAGGCCTGTGGCAGCTCTGAGCGCGTTATTCTGAACAGTTTGGAGTTTGGCTATATTCTTGGCAGTGGTACCAATGAATAAGGCATTACAGTAGTCGAGTCTCGAACCAATGATGGCTCTAGCGATGGTGAGACAGTTTTGTTGGGTCAGGAATGGTCTGGTGGCATTGATGAGTTTGGAGTAGTAGGCGGATGTGGAGGTTATGGCGTTGACCTGTTTATTCATGGACATGTCAGGTTCAAGGTACACTCCAAGGGTTTTGATGGACTGGGAGACGGTGATGGGGATACTGTCTATGACGAAGGAGGAGTACTGTTTGTTTAGTTTATTTAGGGTGGACGGTGAGCCAACCAGCAGGAGCTCAGTTTTGTCACTGTTAAGGCAGAGCCAGTTTTCTGCCATCCAGGTTTGAATTGTTGAGTAGATTGCGTTTAAGGTATTTTGGTCAGATGTGTAGTCACCTGAGAGGGGGATAAGTACCTGGGTGTCATCCGCATAGTTAGTATACGAGATGCCCATGGAGTCAAGGATTTTGAACAGGGGCCTTGTAAAGAGGTTGTAGAGGGTGGGGGCCGTGCATGAGCCTTGCGGGACGCCACACTTGATGGTGCTGGGGTCGGCAGAAGAGGAGTCTGAGAAGACCTTCATAGATCTGTCCTTCAAGAATGATTCTATCCATTTGCAGGCATTGTCTGAGAAGTTCGCTATTGATGATAGATGCTGGCAGAGAGTTTTGTGGTTGACTAGGTCAAATGCTGCCGATAGGTCGAGGAGCAAGAGGAGAGCAGGCTTTCCTGAGTCCCTAAGGTCATCAATTTGATTCTTCAGGTCAAGGAGAGCTGTTTCAGTTCCATGCCGTGGCCTGAACCCTGATTGCCTAAGGCCAAGGAGATGGTTGTCCTCTAGAAATTTCTGTATTTGCAGGTAGGCTGCTTTATCCAGAATTTTCAGTAGGAAGGGGACAGTGGTGATTGGCCTGTAGTTTGTTGGGATGGCTGGATCAAGTGAGGGTTTTTTGAGGAGCGGGCGAACCCAGGCTTCCTTTAGACTTAGTGGAACTTCACCAGAGTGAAAGGAGGCATTGATGAAAGCGGCTATGATAGGGGCTAATGAGGGGGCACAGTCTTTAATTACTTGCGCTGGGCATACATCCCCCTTGCAATTGGATGGTTTGATGGTATGGAGGAGAGAGATGACCTCTGGGACACTTATGTCTCTGAAATCGAACTGGGGGGAGGGGTTAGGAGGCTTGGTTGGTGGAGTGGAATGACTGCTGGTTATTAGCTTGGATATCTCCTTTTGGTGGTTGAGTATTTTGGTTTGTAGGGTTTCAAGTTTATTAAGCATTGCAGATTGGATGGCATTGCACCAGGATCCATCCTTCACTATTGGAGAGGGTGGAGAAGGGGGTGTCTCCAGTTCTCTGAATATGGAGAAGATTTCGCGGCTTCTTGATTTGGCAGAGGAGATTCTGGCATTGAATGACGTTGCCTTAGCTTCAGTAATGGCAGCTTTGTAGCGTTTAGAGGAGGTTTTGAATGCTAGAAGGGTGGCTTCTGATGGGTTATTGCGCCAGGTGGTCAGTGCCGCTCGTTTTTTCCCTCGCATCTGTAAGAGGTCCTGGGTAAACCAGGCATTGCAGTGTTTATTTTTCTTTTCTTTTTTAAGAGTGAGGGGAGCTACCACATTAACGGCATGGGAGAGGACCCTTTTGAAGTCGTTGGCGAGGGTAACTGGGTCATTCACGAAAGGGGGAAGCAGTGCAGGTACATTGAGGTGCTGAGAGAGGTTGTCGTGGGTGAGGAGTTTGGCGCTGCGCGTGAGGGCGGCAGGGAGAGGTGTAGTGGGAGGTTGAGAGTTTCTAGAGGTGTTGATGTTGAAGGAGATGAGATGGGGATCGGTCCATGGCAGAGGAGTGATTAGGGTGGGGCTGATAGGGCAGTTGTGGTGAGCGACCCAATCAAGGGTACGGCCTTTTGAGTGTGTGGGGCTCGAAATGGTCTGTGTGAACCCAAGGGTGGATAGCGTTTTTTTTAAAGCTTTGGCGTGGGTGTCTTTGGGGTCGTTAAGGCCCAGGTTGAAGTCACCGAGGAGCAGGATTTTAGATGATTTCTTGAGGTTGTTAGTGATTGAGTGGGTGAGGGCTTCTTGGAATTCATAGGAGATGCCTGGAGGGCGGTAGATGAGGTGAAATGCTATAGTGTGGTTATGGGAGAGCTTAAGTTTTAGGAGGAGGTAGTCAGAGTTATCATCAAGGTTTTTGTGGATTATCCCAACAGAGAGGGAATCTTTGGCAATGACGGCGACCCCTCCACCTCGGTGGGAGGAGCGGTCTTGTCTGTAAATGAGGTATCCTTGTGGGATAGCTAGGGCGAGGGCAGGTCCTGAGGCATCGGAAAGCCAGGTTTCACTGAGGAATAGTAGGTCTAGGTTGTTGAGAATGATGAGATCATTGATATCAAGGGAGTGGGCAGTGAGGGATCTGCAGTTAATCAAGGCGCATTTGAGGGGGGTTGCAGCAATGGGTGTGTGTACAGTGCAGGGCATATCAGCAGTAGGTACGGGCACAACAGTAATGCATGGCACATGAGCAGAGGGCGCAGGCACATCAGCAGTGCAGGGCATATCAGCAGTAGGTACGGGCACAACAGTAATGCATGGCACATGAGCAGAGGGCGCAGGCACATCAGCAGTGCAGGGCATATCAGCAGTAGGTACGGGCACAACAGTAATGCATGGCACATGAGCAGAGGGCGCAGGCACATCAGCAGTGCAGGGCATATCAGCAGTAGGTACGGGCACAACAGTAATGCATGGCACATGAGCAGAGGGCGCAGGCACATCAGCAGTGCAGGGCGTATCAGCAGTAGGTACGGGCACAACAGTAATGCATGGCACATGAGCAGAGGGCGCAGGCACATCAGCAGTGCAGGGCATATCAGCAGTAGGTACGGGCACAACAGTAATGCATGGCACATGAGCAGAGGGCGCAGGCACATCAGCAATGCAGGGCATATCAACAGTGGTAGGTGCAGACTTGGCTGTGGCTACAGACCTGATAGTGGGCTTAGGAGCGCTGGTGTGGTGTTTAGTATAAATGAGTGAACCATGGAGGTTTGCGGCGGTGGTTTGGAGTTCTGTTTTTTTCCTGTACATAAAGGAAGTAGACTTGTCCATGACCGGAAGTGAGGGGTTGTTGCATTGCAGGAGGGCATGGCGGGAGCACAGGTATGCGTTCATGCGATGGCCACGGAGTATGGGCAGGTTGGGGGTGCTAGGGACAAGGCCAGGTGTTGCGGGCAGTAATCTTGCCCTGAGGCGGCGTAGCCTTGAAGTGAGGCTGGGTTGGACTTGGTGCTGAGTGTTCTGTAACGTGCGTGCACAGAGGTTGGAGTTTCTTCCAGAAAGGCTGCGGGTTCCGGTGAGTACGGAATTCAATGTTGGAATAGGGATCTTACCTCCCTGCGGCATCGTCGAGCAGCGAAGAGCTGCAAAGAGAGGAGCGGGCCTTTTCTCACGGCCTTCGCTCTGCGGCTTCGCCTCGCGGCGCGCCTCCCCTCCATTTAAAGCAGGAGGGGAGGGCCTGCAGAGGTGTGGGAGCCTATGAGGGCGCTGTGGGGCTCGTAGTTGATTCGTTGCCATAGTGATGGTGGCGACGGCCATCTTGTCTTCGGGCAGGGCCTCGTGGGCGGGGGGGCCGCGCCGACTGCTGATTCCTGCACGGGGAGGCAGATCAGCTGGATCCTGGTGCGGCGGAGGTCTCCTGATGCCAGCTCGCAGCGGAGCTGCAAAGAGAGGAGCGGGCCTTTTCTCACGGCCTTCGCTCTGCGGCTTCGCCTCGCGGCGCGCCTCCCCTCCATTTAAAGCAGGAGGGGAGGGCCTGCAGAGGTGTGGGAGCCTATGAGGGCGCTGTGGGGCTCGTAGTTGATTCGTTGCCATAGTGATGGTGGCGACGGCCATCTTGTCTTCGGGCAGGGCCTCGTGGGCGGGGGGGCCGCGCCGACTGCTGATTCCTGCACGGGGAGGCAGATCAGCTGGATCCTGGTGCGGCGGAGGTCTTCCTATAGCATGAGATGTGATATCTCAATGCTTCTAATACCAAACCTGAGACTCTTCCTATAACATGAGATGGGATATCCAACTCCTTTCCATTCCAATCCTGAGACCCTTTCGATAGCAGAGATGTGATATCTCAATGTTTATACCAAACCTGAGACCCTCCCTACGGCATGAGATGTCATATACAACTCCTTCCCATTCCAATCCTGAGACCCTTCCTATAGCATGAGATGTGATATCCAACTCCTTCCCATTCCAATCCTGAGACCCTTCCTATAGCATGAGATGTGATGTCTCAATGCTTCTAATACCAAACCTGAGATCCTTCCTATAACATGAGATGTGATATCCAACTCCTTCCATTCCAATCCTGAGACCCTTCCTATAGCATGAGATGTGATATCTCAAGACCCTTCCTATAGCATGAGATGTGATATCCAACTCCTTCCCATTCCAATCCTGAGACCCTTCCTATAGCCTGAGATGTGATATCTGAATGCCTCTAATACCAAACCTGAGATCCTTCCTCTAACATGAAATGTGATATCCAACTCCTTCCCTTTCCAAACCTAAGAGCCTATCTATAGCATGAGATGTGATATCCAGGTCCTTCCCATTCCAATCCTTAGACCCTTCCTACAGCATGCAATATGATAGCTCAATGATTCTAATAACAAACCTGAGACCCGTCCTATAGCATGAGATATGATATCCAAGTCCTTCCCATTCCAATCCTGAGACCCTTCCTATAACATGAAATGTGATATCCAACTCCTTCCCATTCCAACCTGAGACCCTTCCTATAGCATGAGATGTGATATCTCAATGCTTATACCAAACCTGAGATCCTTCCTATAACATGAGATGTGATATCCAACTCCTTCCCATTCCAATCCTGAGACACTTCCTATAGCATGAGATGTGATATCTCACTGCTTATACCAAACCTGAGACCCTTCCCATAGCATGAGATGTGATATCCAACTCCTTCCCATTCCAATCCTCAGACCCTTCCTATAGCATGAGATGTGATATCTCAATGCTTCTAATATCAAACTTGAGACCCTACCTATAGCATGAGATGTGATATCCAAGTCCTTCCCATTCCAATCCTGAGACACTTCCTATAGCATGAGATGTGATATCCAACTCCTTCCATTCCAATCCTGAGACCCTTCCTATAACATGAAATGTGATATCCAACTCCTTCCCATTCCAACCTGAGACCCTTCCTATAGCATGAGATGTGATATCTCAATGCTTATACCAAACCTGAGATCCTTCCTATAACATGAGATGTGATATGCAACTCCTTCCCATTCCAATCCTGAGACACATCCTATAGCATGAGATGTGATATCTCACTGCTTATACCAAACCTGAGACCCTTCCCATAGCATGAGATGTGATATCCAACTCCTTCCCATTCCAATCCTCAGACCCTTCCTATAGCATGAGATGTGATATCTCAATGCTTCTAATATCAAACTTGAGACCCTACCTATAGCATGAGATGTGATATCCAAGTCCTTCCCATTCCAATCCTGAGACACTTCCTATAGCATGAGATGTGATATCCAACTCCTTCCCATTCCAATCCTGAGACCCTTCCTATAGCATGAGATATGATATCTCAATACTTTTAATACCAAATGTGAGATCCTTCCGATAACATGAGATGTGATATCCAAATCCTTCCCATTCCAATCCTGAGACCCTTCTGATAGCATGAGATGTGATATCTCAATGCTTCTAATACCAAACCTGAGATCCTTCCGATAGCATGAGATGTGATATCTCAATGCTTCTAATACCAAACCTGAGATCCTTCCTATAACATGAGATGTGATATCCAAATCCTTCCCCTTCCAAACCTGAGACCCTCTCTTTAGCATGAGATGTGATATCCAACTCCTTCCCATTCCATTCCTGAGACCCTTCTGATAGCATGAGATGTGATATCTCAATGCTTCTAATACCAAACCTGAGATCCTTCCGATAGCATGAGATGTGATATCTCAATGCTTCTAATACCAAACCTGAGATCCTTCCTATAACATGAGATGTGACATCCAAATCCTTCCCCTTCCAAACCTGAGACCCTCTCTTTAGCATGAGATGTGATATCCAACTCCTTCCCATTCCAATCCTGAGACCCTTCCTATAGCTTGAGATGTGATATCCAACTCCTTCCCATTCCAATTCTGAGACCCTTCCTATACTCTGAGACTTGATATCTCAATGCTTCTAATACCAAACCTGAGACCCGTAATATAACATGAGATGTGATATCCAAATCCTTCCCCTTCCAAAACTTAGACCCTTCCTTTATCATGAGATGTGATATCCAACTCCTTCCCATTCCAATCCTGAGACCCTTCCGATATCATGAGATGTGATATCTCAAAGCTTCTAATATCAAACTTGAGACCCTCCCTATAGCATGAGATGTGATATCCAAGTCCTTCCCATTCCAATCCTGAGACCCTTCCTATAGCATGAGATGTGATATCTCAATGCTTCTAATACCAAACCTGAGACCCTTCCTATAACATGAGATGGGAATATCCAACTCCTTCCCATTCCAATCCTGAGACCCTTCCGATAGCAGAGATGTGATATCTCAATGCTTATACCAAACCTGAGACCCTTCCTATGGCATGAGATGTGATATCCAACTCCTTGCCATTCAAATCCTGAGACCCTTCCTATAGCATGAGAAGGGATATCCAACTCCTTCCCAATCCAATACTGAGACCCTTCCGATAGCAGAGACGTGATATCTCAATGCTTCTACCAAACCTGAGACCCTTCCTTTAGCATGAGATGTGATATCCAAATCCTTCACATTCCAATCCTGAGACCCTTCCTATAGCATGAGATGTGATATCTCAATGCTTCTAATACCAAACCTGAGATCCTTCCTATAACATGAGATGTGATATCCAATTCCTTCCCATTCCAAACCTGAGACCCTTCCTATTGGATGAGTTGTGATATCCAACTCCTTCCCATTCCAACCCTGAGACCCTTCCTATAGCATGAGATGTGATGTCTCAATGCTTCTAATACCAAACCTGAGATCCTTCCTATAACATGAGATGTGATATCCAACTCCTTCCATTCCAATCCTGAGACCCGTCCTATAGCATGAGATGTGATATCTCAATGCTTATACCAAACCTGAGACCCTTCCTATAGCATGAGATGTGATATCCAACTACTTCCCATTCCAATCCTGAGACCCTTCCTATAGCATGAGATGTGATATCTCAATGCTTCTAATACCAAACCTGAGATCCTTCCTCTAACATGAAATGTGATATCCAACTCCTTCCCTTTCCAAACCTAAGAGCCTATCTATAGCATGAGATGTGATATCCAGGTCCTTCCCATTCCAATCCTTAGACCCTTCCTACAGCATGCAATATGATATCTCAATGATTCTAATAACAAACCTGAGACCTGTCCTATAGCATGAGATATGATATCCAAGTCCTTCCCATTCCAATCCTGAGACCCTTCCTATAACATGAAATGTGATATCCAACTCCTTCCCATTCCAACCTGAGACCCTTCCTATAGCATGAGATGGGATATCCAACTTCTTCCAAATCCAATACTGATACCCTTCCGATAGCATGAGATGTGATATCCCAATGCTTCTACCAAACCTGAGACCCATACTATGGCATGAGATGTGATATCAAACTCCTTCCCATTCCAATCCTGAGACCCTTCCTATAGCTTGAGGTGTGATATCCAACTCCTTCCCATTCCAATTCTGAGACCCTTCTTATACCATGAGACTTGATATCTCAATGCTTCTAATACCAAACCTGAGACCCGTCCTATAACATGAGATGTGATATCCAAATTCTTCCCTTTCCAAACCTTAGACCCTTCCGATATCATGAGATTTGTTATCTCAATGCTTCTAATATCAAACTTGAGACCCTCCCTATAGCATGAGATGTGACATCCAAGTCCTTCCCATTCCAATCCTGAGACCCTTCCTATAGCATGAGATGTGATATCTCTATGCTTCTAATACCAAACCTGAGACCCTTCCTATAACATGAGATGGGATATCCAACTCCTTCCCATTCAAATCCTGAGACCTTTCCGATAGCAGAGATGTGATATCTCAATGCTTATACCAAACCTGAGAACCTTCCTATGGCCTGAGATGTGATATACAACTCCTTCCCATTCCAATCCTGAGACCCTTCCTTTAGCATGAGATGTGATATCTCAATGCTTATACCAAACCTGAGAGCCTACCTATAGCATGAGATGTGATAGCCAAGTGCATCCCATTCCAATCCTTAGACCCTTCCTACAGCATGCAATGTGATATCTCAATGATTCTAATACCAAACCAGAGACTCTTCCTATAACATGAGATGGGATATCCAACTCCTTCCCATTCCAATCCTGAGCCGCTTCCGATAGCAGAGATGTGATATCTCAATGCTTATACCAAACCTGAGACCCTTCCTATAACATGAGATGTGATATCCAACTCCTTCCCGTTCCAAACCTGAGACACTAACTATAGCATATGTGATATCCAACTCCTTCCCATTCCAAACATGAGACCCTTCCTATAGCAAGAAAGTAATATCCAACTCCTACCCATTCCAATCCTGAGACCCTTCCTATAGCAAGAGATGTGATATCCAAATCCTTCCCATTCCAATCCTGAGACCCTTCCTATAACATGAGATGTGATATCCAACTCCTTCCCATTCCAACCTGAGACACTTCCTATAGCATGAGAAGGGATATCCAACTCCTTCCCAATCCAATCCTGAGACCCTTCCGATAGCAGAGATGTGATATCTCAATGCTTATACCAAACCTGAGACCCTTCCTATGGCATGAGATGTGATATCCAACTCCTTGCCATTCAAATCCTGAGACCCTTCCTATAGCATGAGAAGGGATATCCAACTCCTTCCCAATCCAATCCTGAGACCCTTCCGATAGCAGAGACGTGATATCTCAATGCTTCTACCAAACCTGAGACCCTTCCTTTAGCATGAGATGTGATATCCAAATCCTTCACATTCCAATCCTGAGACCCTTCCTATAGCATGAGATGTGATATCTCAATGCTTCTAATACCAAACCTGAGATCCTTCCTATAACATGAGATGTGATATCCAATTCCTTCCTATTCCAAACCTGAGACCCTTCCTATTGGATGAGATGTGATATCCAACTCCTTCCCATTCCAACCCTGAGACCCTTCCTATAGCATGAGATGTGATGTCTCAATGCTTCTAATACCAAACCTGAGATCCTTCCTATAACATGAGATGTGATATCCAACTCCTTCCATTCCAATCCTGAGACCCGTCCTATAGCATGAGATGTGATATCTCAATGCTTATACCAAACCTGAGACCCACCCTATAGCATGAGATGTGATATCCAACTGCTTCCCATTCCAATCCTGAGACCCTTCCTATAGCATGAGATGTGATATCTCAATGCTTCTAATACCAAACCTGAGATCCTTCCTCTAACATGAAATGTGATATCCAACTCCTTCCCTTTCCAAACCTAAGAGCCTATCTATAGCATGAGATGTGATATCCAAGTCCTTCACATTCCAACCCTTAGACCCTTCCTACAGCATGCAATATGATATCTCAATGATTCTAATAACAAACCTGAGACCCGTCCTATAACATGAGATGGGATATCCAACTCCTTCCCATTCCAATCCTGAGACACTTCTGATAGCAGAGATGTGATATCTCAATGCTTATACCAAACCTGAGACCCTTCCTATAACATGAGATGTGATATCCAAATCCTTCCCGTTCCAAACCTGAGACCCTTCCTTTAGCATGAGATGTGATATCCAGCTCCTTCCCATTCCAATCCTGAGACACTTCCGATAGCATGAGATGTGATATCTCAATGCTTCTAATATCAAAACTGAGACCCTCCCTATAGCATGATATGTGATATCTAAGTCCTTCCCATTCCAATCCTGAGACCCTCCCTATAGCATGATATGTGATATCTAAGTCCTTCCCATTCCAATCCTGAGACCCTCCCTATAGCATGAGATGTGATATCCAATTCCTTCCCATTCCAATCCTGAGACCCTTCCTATAGCATGAGATGTGATATCTCAATGCTTATACCAAACCTGAGAGCCTACCTATAGCATGAGATGTGATATCCAAGTGCATCCCATTCCAATCCTTAGACCCTTCCTACAGCATGCGATGTGATATCTCAATGATTCTAATACCAAACCAGAGACTCTTCCTATAACATGAGATGGGATATCCAACTCCTTCCCATTCCAATCCTGAGCCGCTTCCGATAGCAGAGATGTGATATCTCAATGCTTATACCAAACCTGAGACCCTTCCTATAACATGAGATGTGATATCCAACTCCTTCCCGTTCCAAACCTGAGACACTAACTATAGCATGTGTGATATCCAACTCCTTCCCATTCCAAACATGAGACCCTTCCTATAGCAAGAAAGTAATATCCAACTCCTACCCATTCCAATCCTGAGACCCTTCCTATAGCAAGAGATGTGATATCCAAATCCTTCCCATTCCAATCCTGAGACCCTTCCTATAACATGAGATGTGATATCCAACTCCTTCCCATTCCAACCTGAGACACTTCCTATAGCATGAGAAGGGATATCCAACTCCTTCCCAATCCAATCCTGAGACCCTTCCGATAGCAGAGATGTGATATCTCAATGCTTATACCAAACCTGAGACCCTTCCTATGGCATGAGATGTGATATCCAACTCCTTGCCATTCAAATCCTGAGACCCTTCCTATAGCATGAGAAGGGATATCCAACTCCTTCCCAATCCAATCCTGAGACCCTTCCGATAGCAGAGACGTGATATCTCAATGCTTCTACCAAACCTGAGACCCTTCCTTTAGCATGAGATGTGATATCCAAATCCTTCACATTCCAATCCTGAGACCCTTCCTATAGCTTGAGATGTGATATCTCAATGCTTCTAATACCAAACCTGAGATCCTTCCTATAACATGAGATGTGATATCCAATTCCTTCCTATTCCAAACCTGAGACCCTTCCTATTGGATGAGATGTGATATCCAACTCCTTCCCATTCCAACCCTGAGACCCTTCCTATAGCATGAGATGTGATGTCTCAATGCTTCTAATACCAAACCTGAGATCCTTCCTATAACATGAGATGTGATATCCAACTCCTTCCATTCCAATCCTGAGACCCGTCCTATAGCATGAGATGTGATATCTCAATGCTTATACCAAACCTGAGACCCTTCCTATAGCATGAGATGTGATATCCAACTGCTTCCCATTCCAATCCTGAGACCCTTCCTATAGCATGAGATGTGATATCTCAATGCTTCTAATACCAAACCTGAGATCCTTTCTCTAACATGAAATGTGATATCCAACTCCTTCCCTTTCCAAACCTAAGAGCCTATCTATAGCATGAGATGTGATATCCAAGTCCTTCACATTCCAACCCTTAGACCCTTCCTACAGCATGCAATATGATATCTCAATGATTCTAATAACAAACCTGAGACCCGTCCTATAACATGAGATGGGATATCCAACTCCTTCCCATTCCAATCCTGAGACACTTCCGATAGCAGAGATGTGATATCTCAATGCTTATACCAAACCTGAGACCCTTCCTATAACATGAGATGTGATATCCAAATCCTTCCCGTTCCAAACCTGAGACCCTTCCTTTAGCATGAGATGTGATATCCAGCTCCTTCCCATTCCAATCCTGAGACACTTCCGATAGCATGAGATGTGATATCTCAATGCTTCTAATATCAAAACTGAGACCCTCCCTATAGCATGATATGTGATATCTAAGTCCTTCCCATTCCAATCCTGAGACCCTCCCTATAGCATGAGATGTGATATCCAACTCCTTCTCATTCCAATCCTGAGACCCTTCCTATAGCATGAGATATGATATCTCAATACTTCTAATACCAAACGTGAGATCCTTCCGATAACATGAGATGTGATATCCAAATCCTTCCCCTTCCAAACCTGAGACCCTCCCTTTAGCATGAGATGTGATATCCAACTCCTTCCTATTCCAATCCTGAGACTCTTCTGATAGCATGAGATGTGATATCTCAATGCTTCTAATACCAAACCTGAGATCCTTCCTATAACATGAGATGTGATATCCAAATCCTTCCCCTTCCAAACCTGAGACCCTCCCTTTAGCATGAGATGTGATATCCAACTCCTTCCTATTCCAATCCTGAGATCCTTCCGATAGCATGAGATGTGATATCTCAATGCTTCTAATACCAAACCTGAGATCCTTCCTATAACATGAGATGTGATATCCAAATCCTTCCCCTTCCAAACCTGAGACCCTCCCTTTAGCATGAGATGTGATATCCAACTCCTTCCCATTCCATTCCTGAGACCCTTCTGATAGCATGAGATGTGATATCTCAATGCCTCTAATACCAAACCTGAGATCCTACCTCTAACATGAAATGTGATATCCAACTCTTTCCCCTTCCAAACCTGAGAGCCTTCCTATAGCATGAGATGTGATATCCAAGTCCTTCCCATTCCAATCCTGAGACCCTTCCTATAGCTTGAGATGTGATATCCAACTCCTTCTCATTCCAATTCTGAGACCCTTCCTATACTATGAGACTTGATATCTCAATGCTTCTAATACCAAACCTGAGACCCGTAATATAACATGAGATGTGATATCCAAATCCTTCCCCTTCCAAACCTTAGACCCTTCCTTTATCATGAGATGTGATATCCAACTCCTTCCCATTCCAATCCTGAGACCCTTCCGATATCATGAGATGTGATATCTCAAAGCTTCTAATATCAAACTTGAGACCCTCCCTATAGCATGAGATGTGATATCCAAGTCCTTCCCATTCCAATCCTGAGACCCTTCCTATAGCATGAGATGTGATATCTCAATGCTTATACCAAACCTGAGACCCTTCCTATAGCATGAGATGTGATATCCAACTGCTTCCCATTCCAATCCTGAGACCCTTCCTATAGCATGAGATGTGATATCTCTATGCTTCTAATACCAAACCTGAGATCCTTCCTCTAACATGAAATGTGATATCCAACTCCTTCCCTTTCCAAACCTAAGAGCCTATCTATAGCATGAGATGTGATATCCAAGTCCTACACATTCCAACCCTTAGACCCTTCCTACAGCATGCAATATGATATCTCAATGATTCTAATAACAAACCTGAGATCCGTCCTATAACATGAGATGGGATATCCAACTCCTTCCCATTCCAATCCTGAGACTCTTCCGATAGCAGAGATGTGATATCTCAATGCTTATGCCAAACCTGAGACCCTTCCTATAACATGAGATGTGATATCCAAATCCTTCCCGTTCCAAACCTGAGACCCTTCCTTTAGCATGAGATGTGATATCCAGCTCCTTCCCATTCCAATCCTGAGACACTTCCGATAGCATGAGATGTGATATCTCAATGCTTCTAATATCAAAACTGAGACCCTCCCTATAGCATGATATGTGATATCTAAGTCCTTCCCATTCCAATCCTGAGACCCTCCCTATAGCATGAGATGTGATATCCAACTCCTTCCCATTCCAATCCTGAGACCCTTCCTATAGCATGAGATATGATATCTCAATACTTCTAATGCCAAACCTGAGACCCTTCCTATAACATGAGATGTGATATCCAAATCCTTCCCCTTCCAAACCTGAGACCCTCCCTTTAGCATGAGATGTGATATCCAACTCCTTCCTATTCCAATCCTGAGACTCTTCTGATAGCATGAGATGTGATATCTCAATGCTTCTAATACCAAACCTGAGATCCTTCCGATAGCATGAGATGTGATATCTCAATGCTTCTAATACCAAACCTGAGATCCTTCCTATAACATGAGATGTGATATCCAAATCCTTCCCCTTCCAAACCTGAGACCCTCCCTTTAGCATGAGATGTGATATCCAACTCCTTCCCATTCCATTCCTGAGACCCTTCTGATAGCATGAGATGTGATATCTCAATGCCTCTAATACCAAACCTGAGATCCTACCTCTAACATGAAATGTGATATCCAACTCTTTCCCCTTCCAAACCTGAGAGCCTTCCTATAGCATGAGATGTGATATCCAAGTCCTTCCCATTCCAATTCTGAGACCCTTCCTATAGCTTGAGATGTGATATCCAACTCCTTCCCATTCCAATTCTGAGACCCTTCCTATACTATGAGACTTGATATCTCAATGCTTCTAATACCAAACCTGAGACCCGTAATATAACATGAGATGTGATATCTAAATCCTTCCCCTTCCAAACCTTAGACCCTTCCTTTATCATGAGATGTGATATCCAACTCCTTCCCATTCCAATCCTGAGACCCTTCCGATATCATGAGATGTGATATCTCAAAGCTTCTAATATCAAACTTGAGACCCTCCCTATAGCATGAGATGTGATATCCAAGTCCTTCCCATTCCAATCCTGAGACCCTTCCTATAGCATGAGATGTGATATCTCAATGCTTCTAATACCAAACCTGAGACCCTTCCTATAACATGAGATGGGAATATCCAACTCCTTCCCATTCCAATCCTGAGACCCTTCCGATAGCAGAGATGTGATATCTCAATGCTTATACCAAACCTGAGATCCTTCCTATAACATGAGATGTGATATCCAACTCCTTCCCATTCCAATCCTGAGACACTTCCTATAGCATGAGATGTGATATCTCACTGCTTATACCAAACCTGAGACCCTTCCCATAGCATGAGATGTGATATCCAACTCCTTCCCATTCCAATCCTCAGACCCTTCCTATAGCATGAGATGTGATATCTCAATGCTTCTAATATCAAACTTGGGACCCTACCTATAGCATGAGATGTGATATCCAAGTCCTTCCCATTCCAATCCTGAGACACTTCCTATAGCATGAGATGTGATATCTCAATGCTTCTAATACCAAACCTGAGACTCTTCCTATAACATGAGATGGGATATCCAACTCCTTCCCATTCCAATCCTGAGACCCTTTTGATAGCAGAGATGTGATATCTCAATGTTTATACCAAACCTGAGACCCTTACTACGGCATGAGATGTCATATTCAACTCCTTCCCATTCCAATCCTGAGACCCTTCCTATAGCATGAGATATGATATCCAACTCCTTCCCATTCCAATCCTGAGACCCTTCCTATAGCATGAGATGTGATGTCTCAATGCTTCTAATACCAAACCTGAGATCCTTCCTATAACATGAGATGTGATATCCAACTCCTTCCATTCCAATCCTGGACCCTTCCTATAGCATGAGATGTGATATCTCAATGCTTATACCAAACCTGAGACCCTTCCTTTAGCATGAGATGTGATATCCAACTCCTTCCCATTCCAATCCTGAGACCCTTCCTATAGCCTGAGATGTGATATCTCAATGCCTCTAATACCAAACCTGAGATCCTTCCTCTAACATGAAATGTGATATCCAACTCCTTCACTTTCCAAACCTGAGAGCCTATCTATAGCATGAGATGTGATATCCAAGTCCTTCCCATTCCAATCCTTAGACCCTTCCTACAGCATGCAATATGATATCTCAATGATTCTAATAAAAAACCTGAGACCCGTCCTATAACATGAGATGGGATATCCAACTCCTTCCCATTCCAATCCTGAGACACTTCCGATAGCAGAGATGTGATATCTCAATGTTTATACCAAACCTGAGACCCTTCCTATAACATGAGATGTGATATCCAACTCCTTCCCGTTCCAAACCTGAGACCCTTCCTTTAGCATGAGATGTGATATCCAGCTCCTTCCCATTCCAATCCTGAGACACTTCCGATAGCATGAGATGTGATATCTCAATGCTTCTAATATCAAAACTGAGACCCTCCCTATAGCATGATATGTGATATCTAAGTCCTTCCCATTCCAATCCTGAGACCCTTCCTATAGCATGAGATGTGATATCTCAATGCTTCTACCAAACCTGAGACCCTTCCTTTAGCATGAGATGTGATATCCAACTCCTTCCCATTCCAATCCTGAGACCCTTCCTATAGCATGAGAGGTGATATCTCAATACTTCTAATACCAAACCTGAGATCCTTCCGATAACATGAGATGTGATATCTCAATACTTCTAATACCAAACCTGAGATCCATCCTATAACATGAGATGTGATATCCAAATCCTTCCCCTTCCAAACCTGAGACCCGCCCTTTAGCATGAGATGTGATATCCAACTCCTTCCCATTCCAATCCTGAGACCCTTCTGATAGCATAAGATATGATATCTCAATGCTTCTATACCAAACCTGAGATCCTTCCGATAGCATGAGATGTGATATCTCAATACTTCTAATACCAAACCTGAGATCCTTCCTATAACATGAGATGTGATATCCAAATCCTTATCTTCCAAACCTGAGACCCTCCCTTTAGCATGAGATGTGATATCCAACTCCTTCCCATTCCAATCCTGAGACTCTTCTGATAGCATAAGATATGATATCTCAATGCTTCTATACCAAACCTGAGATCCTTCTGATAGCATGAGATGTGATATCTCAATACTTCTAATACCAAACCTGAGATCCTACCTCTAACATGAAATGTGATATCCAACTCTTTCCCCTTGCAAACCTGAGAGCCTTCCTATAGCATGAGATGTGATATCCAAGTCCTTCCCATTCCAATCCTGAGACCCTTCCTATAACATGAGATGTGATACCCAACTCCTTCCCATTCCAACCTGAGACCCTTCCTATAGCATGAGATGGGATATCCAACTCCTTCCAAATCCAATCCCGATACCCTTCCGATAGCATGAGATCTGATATCCCAATGCTTCTACCAAACCTGAGACCCATACTATGGCATGAGATGTGATATCAAACTCCTTCCCATTCTAATCCTGAGACCCTTCCTATAGCTTGAGATGTGATATCCAACTCCTTCCCATTCCAATTCTGAGACCCTTCCTATACCATGAGACTTGATATCTCAATGCTTCTAATACCAAACCTGAGACCCGTCCTATAACATGAGATGTGATATCCAAATGCTTCCGCTTCCAAACCTTAGACCCTTCCTTTATCATGAGATGTGATAGCCAACTCCTTCCCATTCCAATCTTGAGACCCTTCCGATATCATGAAATGTGATATCTCAATGCTTCTAATATCAAACTTGAGACCCTCCCTATAACATGAGATGGGAATATCCAACTCCTTCCCATTCCAATCCTGAGACCCTTCCGATAGCAGAGATGTGATATCTCAATGCTTATACCAAACCTGAGATCCTTCCTATAACATGAGATGTGTAATCCAACTCCTTCACATTCCAATCCTGAGACACTTCCTATAGCATGAGATGTGATATCTCACTGCTTATACCAAACCTGAGACCCTTCCTATAGCATGAGATGTGATATCCAACTCCTTCCCATTCCAATCCTGAGACCCTTCCTATAGCATGAGATGTGATATCTCAATGCTTCTAATATCAAACTTGAGACCCTCCCTATAGCATGAGATGTGATACCCAAGTCCTTCCCATTCCAATCCTGAGACACTTCCTATAGCATGGGATGTGATATCCAACTGCTTCCCATTCCAATCCTGAGACCCTTCCTATAGCATGAGATGTGATATCTCTATGCTTCTAATACCAAACCTGAGATCCTTCCTCTAACATGAGGTGGGATATCCAACTCCTTCCCATTCCAATCCTGAGACTCTTCCGATAGCAGAGATGTGATATCTCAATGCTTATACCAAACCTGAGATCCTTCCTATAACATGAGATGTGATATCCAACTCCTTCCCATTCCAATCCTGAGACACTTCCTATAGCATGAGATGTGATATCCAACTCCTTCCCATTCCAATCCTGAGACCCTTCCTATAGCATGAGATGTGATATCTCTATGCTTCTAATACCAAACCTGAGATCCTTCCTCTAACATGAAATGTGATATCCAACTCCTTCCCTTTCCAAACCTAAGAGCCTATCTATAGCATGAGATGTGATATCCAAGTCCTTCACATTCCAACCCTTAGACCCTTCCTACAGCATGCAATATGATACCTCAATGATTCTAATAACAAACCTGAGACCCGTCCTATAACATGAGATGGGATATCCAACTCCTTCCCATTCCAATCCTGAGACTCTTCCGATAGCAGAGATGTGATATCTCAATGCTTATACCAAACCTGAGATCCTTCCTATAACATGAGATGTGATATCCAACTCCTTCCCATTCCAATCCTGAGACACTTCCTATAGCATGAGATGTGATATCCAACTCCTTCCCATTCCAATTCTGAGACCCTTCCTATACTATGAGACTTGATATCTCAATGCTTCTAATACCAAACCTGAGACCCGTAATATAACATGAGATGTGATATCCAAATCCTTCCCCTTCCAAACCTTAGACCCTTCCTTTATCATGAGATGTGATATCCAACTCCTTCCCATTCCAATCCTGAGACCCTTCCGATATCATGAGATGTGATATCTCAAAGCTTCTAATATCAAACTTGAGACCCTCCCTATAGCATGAGATGTGATATCCAAGTCCTTCCCATTCCAATCCTGAGACCCTTCCTATAGCATGAGATGTGATATCTCAATGCTTATACCAAACCTGAGACCCTTCCTATAGCATGAGATGTGATATCCAACTGCTTCCCATTCCAATCCTGAGACCCTTCCTATAGCATGAGATGTGATATCTCTATGCTTCTAATACCAAACCTGAGATCCTTCCTCTAACATGAAATGTGATATCCAACTCCTTCCCTTTCCAAACCTAAGAGCCTATCTATAGCATGAGATGTGATATCCAAGTCCTTCACATTCCAACCCTTAGACCCTTCCTACAGCATGCAATATGATATCTCAATGATTCTAATAACAAACCTGAGACCCGTCCTATAACATGAGATGGGATATCCAACTCCTTCCCATTCCAATCCTGAGACTCTTCCGATAGCAGAGATGTGATATCTCAATGCTTATACCAAACCTGAGACCCTTCCTGTAACATGAGATGTGATATCCAAATCCTTCCCGTTCCAAACCTGAGACCCTTCCTTTAGCATGAGATGTGATATCCAGCTCCTTCCCATTCCAATCCTGAGACACTTCCGATAGCATGAGATGTGATATCACAATGCTTCTAATATCAAAACTGAGACCCTCCCTATAGCATGATATGTGATATCTAAGTCCTTCCCATTCCAATCCTGAGACCCTCCCTATAGCATGAGATGTGATATCCAACTCCTTCCCATTCCAATCCTGAGACCCTTCCTATAGCATGAGATATGATATCTCAATACTTCTAATACCAAACGTGAGATCCTTCCGATAACATGAGATGTGATATCCAAATCCTTCCTGTTAAAACGGATTTCTGAACTCTGTCCTGGTGGCGCAGAAGTTCAGAAGGCCAACCTAATTACTTGGAACAGGGTAACCTCTGGACAAGCCAGACCAATCAAGGTAGCGATCGCGGCGGTCAAGACTAGGTCTCAAGAGGGGTGAGGGTGACTGAAAGCCCGCAATGAGCACACAAAGCAAGAGCGCTTACAAACTACTCCAAACAGTTGTTATATCAAAAATAGATACACATTTATTTTAAGGCCTTTAAAATAATGACCGTAGCGAGAAAATCACAATATTAAACCAACACATACCATATCAACACAATATATATACAAATACACAGTCGCAAGCGTTTAAAGCACGAAATATGTAGTCCACCTGCCAGGGAAGGAAAACAGGCAGTGCGATAATGCTTTCGACTCAGTTCGCCTTCATAGGCACCTAACTAGATGGAAGTCCGAGCCCTGCGAAGAGTGGAGCCTTGTGCTCAAAGTACCTGCCACGCCGGTGCCGACGGGCACAAGGGGAAGCTCTTCGGAGGAAGTCAGGCGGTTCACGTTAGTGCACAGCAGAAGAAGAACAGGTTCCGCAACTCAAGCGCAGCCTCCACAGCGGGCAGAAGCAGAGCGCGAGCGCGGCAAAAGGGTGCTGTTTTTACACAGCAGGGAAAAGCAATGGGATACTGCAGGAGGGCGACCAGATCCTAGATATACTACTCACCGGTCCCCGAAGCAAGCAGACCCAGGCTTCTCCACGATAGTTTCAGCAGCTGGCAGGTTCAGAAGAGCAGGGAACGCTTTGTAGTCGTGCAGAGCAAAAAGACGTCCCAATCGACGAAACCGGCACAGTTTTGTTGCCGCACAGGACAACGGAGCGGCCGTGTGTATTCGAGCCAAATGAACCCTCCTCCCTTCAGACCTGGGGACGCCAAGCGTACGAAGCGTGGGAGAGGGACAAGGACTCGCAATACAACACAACCTGGCGGCGGTTGCAGAGCCAAACTCCTTTGTAAGCTGGTCAGTCAACTGGATGGCCCAGAGACGCTTCCGAAGGCTTACTTGGCAGGAGATGGTTGAAGATGCCAGGAATAGCTGTTCCTGCTATTCCAAAGGTCGAAGCACCAGTACAGGCCTTCTGGTTCGATCAAAGGAGGACAGGGGCTCTCCGGACGACAGCAGTGCAAAGGAGGATTCCTTCAGCGGGTCACCAGCGATTCCTCGGTCCAGCCTCGTAGTTGCAGGATACTTGGCTCCTGTATTCCTTAGTTCGTGAGAACTCAGGAGATCGACATGGTAGTGGTGTTTCCAGCCCCCTCTTATCCACGGTTCCCTTCGCGCCAAAACGGAGGGGAGCCAATGGGAGATCCGCTCTTCAAAACACATACCATACGTGGACCAATCACGGACCACGGTGGTCCCAGGCATTCACACCACCCTAGACTCTCTGGCACCCAGGATGTGTATTGGGACCAGACATCCCAGCCCACACCCTGGAGGCACACAAACGACATGTAGAAGCCCGCGAAAGCAACCACGTTTCGCGGGAAAGTACATGCCCAAATAAGGAAGGCCCCGGGTCGCTGGACCTGGGGAAGGTGAAGGGAGCAAGACGGACAGTGGACAGGACAAAGGAGCCTCGCGGCCTGGCCATTTTGGGAGCCAGGCCACCATTTTGGGTTCAGTGCAAAAACGTGCTCAGAACGCCAAAAGGAGCTCAAAATAAACAAAACGATCGCTGCCACCATTCCAGTCCCTGAATGACTTGCACCGATCAAATACCATCCTAAAAGAGTATCTAGGGCCTGTAGAAGGCTAGAGACCCAAGAGAGCTGTAACTTAGCTTACAGTGCCCTCTTGTGTCGTGTTGCACTAAAGCCGCAACATGATAAAAGAAACTACGGGAAACAGCGTTCCCCGGTACTGACTGTCTTAAGGGCATGTCAGTTTCCCCGTAAGAAAGGAGCGAAAGCCCAGAGAAGTGCGGCAGAAGGCTGTACTTCTCTGGCAAAGTCAAGAACAAGGTTAAAAACAATAGCAAAAAGTTTAGGGGTTGCCACATGGAAGGAAAATTCCCTACAATTACGAAATCTTTCCTAACACTCGCCCCTCCCAGACTATGGACAGGGGGAACTAATCCACCCCTGGATGAGTCTCTTGTTCAGGTCGGTTAAACATTCTGGACAACCCATCAGCATTGCTATGTTGGACACCTGGTCTATGCTCAATAGTGAATTCGAAGCCTTGAAGACTTATGGACCACCTAAGCAACTTTGGATTCTCCCCCTTCATGTTCATTAGCCACTTTAACGGCTTATGGTCAGTCTGCACAGTGAAGTGGGTCCCATAGAGGTAGGGCCTCAGCTTCCTTAGGGCCCACACAACAGAGAAACATTCTTTCTCTACCGTGGACCATCTGAGCTCTCTGTCCTTAAGCTGGCGACTAATAAAACCGATAGGGTGTTCCTTACCCTTCTCATCTACTTGTGATAGTACAGCTCCTATCCCAGTGTCAGAGGCATCCGTCTGCACGATAAAAGGTCTTTGATAATCAGGGGCCCTGAGCACAGGGGCCTGGCACAAGGAGTCTTTTAAGCCATTGAAGGCCTTCTCACACTCGTCGGTCCAAGTTACCTTCTTGGGTTTCTTCGGAGTTGTGAGGGCAGTCAGAGGAGCAGCTATGGTACCATAGTCTGCCACAAAATTGCGGTAATACCCCGTGAGTCCTAAAAAGGCTCTCACTTGGGTTTGCGTAGTGGGGGTAGGCCAGTCTTGTACTGCTTGTACTTTACTGGGTAGAGGCTGTATCCTCCCTCCACCTACTTCATGTCCAAGGTAAACCACTGAGCCTTGTCCAATCTGGCACTTACTAGCCTTTATGGTCAAGTGGGCTTTCTGAAGAGCCTGGAGCACAATCCCGAGGTGTTTCACATGGTCTTCCCAGGTGGCACTGAAAACTGCTATATCGTCCAGATATGCAAGACAGAATTCGTCCAACCCATTCAACACATGATTCACAAGCCTCTGGAAAGTGGCAGGTGCATTCTTCAACCCGAACGGCATTACCCGGAATTGGTAAAGGCCGTCTGGTGTAGAAAATGCCTTCTTCTCCCTGGCATGTTCTGCTAACGCTATTTGCCAATAGCCAGCAGTGAGGTCAAACGTGCTGAGGTACTTGGAGGCACCCAAAGTATCCACCAGCTCATCTGTTCGAGGCAAGGGGTGGGCATCTGTCTTGGTGACAGCATTCAGAGCCCTGTAATCCACGCAGAACCTCAATTCAGAAGTGCCTGCCTTTGGAACCAGAACCACAGGACTGGACCAAGGACTACTAGAGGGTTCAATCACCCCAAGGTCTAACATTTTGTTGACCTCGGTCTTAATATAAGACCGTACTTTATCCGACATCCTGTATCCCCTACTTTTGGTAGGTACACTGTCTCCTGTGTCAATGTTATGTTTGCACCAAGGTGTCAAACCAGGGGACTGTGAAAACAGGGGGGAAAACTGCCTAAGCAAACTTTTCACCTCAGCCTGCTGATCAGAAGTCAGGTGAGGGGCCACTCGGACACCCTCAACGGAGCTATCTGAAGGACCGCTTTGGAACAGGTCGGGAAGAGGTTCAGACTCCTCTTCCTCAACGTCTGACGCCAGTAGCAGTGCTGCGATTTCGACTCTTGGGACGAAAGCATTCAGCCTATTCACGTGAAACACTTTTGGAGCCTGTCCAGGCCTTCCAAGGTCCACTAAATAGTTCACCTCACCCAGGGGCTCCACCACTGTGTAAGGGCCTGACCATTTGTCCTGTAAAGCGCGAGGCCTTATTGGATTCATGATCAGGACTTGCTGACCAGGTATAAAGTTGATGAGGGAAGCTTTCTGGTCGTACCAATGTTTCACCAGCGCTTGCCCTGCCTTCAATTTATCACTAGCCAAGCCCATCAGAAGTACCATCCGTTTTCTGAGCCCTAGCACATAGTCAACTACATTGGTAGTAACAGGGGGAGTGGGCATCTCCCATCCCTCCTTGACAATGGCTAAGGGTCCCCGTACGGGATGACCGAACAGAAGTTCGAAGGGGCTGAAGCCAACACCCTCCTGTGGTACCTCTCGGTAGGCAAACAGCAAGCATGGTAAAAGAAGATCCCATTTTCTTCTCTGGGGCTCCTCCAGAGCCCCAATCATGCTCTTTAACGTTCTGTTGAAACGTTCCACCAGACCATTGGTCTGGGGGTGGTATGCAGAAGAGAACTTGTAGGTGACCCCACATTCTTTCCACATAGCCTGCATATACTTCGACATAAAGTTGCTGCCACGATCTGACACAACTTCTTTAGGGAAGCCAACCCTAGTAAATATGCCGAGTAAAGCTTTTGCAACTGACTTGGCTGTTACAGTTTTCAATGGGATGGCCTCAGGATACCTGGTTGCATGGTCGACCAGCACCAGGATAAACCTATTGCCCGAGGATGTTTGCGGGTCAAGGGGACCGACGATGTCGATCCCTACCCTTTCAAATGGTACCCCCACAACTGGGAGCGGTACCAACGGAGCTTGGATTGTCGCGCCAACCTTACCAGACAACTGGCAGGAGGCGCAACTCCTGCAGTGACTTTCTACTTGCACCCCCATCTTGGGCCAGTAGAAGTGCATGGATAACCTTTGCTTGGTCCTCTTCATACCAAGGTGACCAGCAAGGGGAACTTCATGCGCCAACTGCAGGAGGAAGGGCCTAACAGCAAGGGGAACCACCAACCTCCTATGGTCTCCTTCTGTAGACTCTGTGGGCTCACTATACAGGAGTCCACCTTCCCAATAAATCCTATGCTTCCCAGGAGGTTCACCCTCAAGCTGGGAGCAGGCCTGTCTCCTTAGGCCTTCCAGAGATGGGCACTCACGTTGGCCTTTACTGAATTCGTCCCTATCAGGACCTCCTTCAACTAACAAGTCTTTTAGTTCAGGATGATCGTTGGGGTCGAATACTTCAGGCATCGCCACCTCCTCGTCAGGCTCGGGCGATTGACCAACTTCCTCCACCGCAGTGGTAGGCGAGCTCGGGGGAATATTCTCTTTCCCCCGTCTTGACTTGTAGACTCCTTTCGCCTTGGGTTGCCCCTTCGGCTGGGGCGGCGTATTGGACTTGGCCAATGCTGCCCGTGCTTGAGATCGTGTGTAGGGTCGTTCGGCAGTGTCTCCTACGAGCCCTAAAGCTCTGAGATCATTACCTAATAAGACCTTTCCCGGGACGTTTCTCTGAATGCTCACTGGAATCCTGACTGCTGTACCATTTAAAGTTAGATTAACAGGGATCACGGGAAACATACGGAGGGGGCCATCAGCCAACTTAGTGGGCATCAGAGTAGCTCTGGCAACTTCCTCTGAGTCTACCAAGGTAGAATCCACTACAGTTCGACTGCACCCACTATCCCTAAGAGCTGGAGTATCCACTCCATTGATCAGCACACTGTCTTTAAAGTAGTGCTTGGTATTATCCGGAATCCTAGCATACGCCTCTGCGACTTTAGGCTCCCAGGAACCCAGGGACACTAAAACTACCTCGGCCTCTATTCCGCTGGGAAATGAGTCCGAGGAGAAGGATGCTCCTGTAATCTCTTCTTCCTCGTAGGAGGAGAAGGCCAGATTAGCGGAGTGGACCCCCAAAGGTCTAACCTTACAACGGGGATCCCCCTTCACATGGTCAGTTGCTCCACAAGAAAAACAAGCCCCAGTGGGTCTGTTTACGTAGGGAGGCTTATTGTAACCAGAGTTCTGTTTCGGAGGCGCACCTCCACTACCCTGTGAGTTCTCTTGTGTCTTACCCTTGTTTTTCTTTTTGTGGCCCTTTTGGGAAGAAGATTTAGCAGATTCCCCACCCTCCATATCTTTGGACTTTTTCCCCTCCTCCTGCTTACCAGGATGAGTTTTGTCCTTATGGGACACTCGATGTGACACCCATAAGTCTGCTGCAATGGCCAGCTTCTTAGGATCTATCTCCTTCGAATCGGCCAAATGCTGCTTAAGCTCCGGGGAAGAAGAAGCAAAAATGTGTTCCAGCATGACAAGATTTATCATGCCGTCGAAGGTAGAAACCTTATAGCCTTCGACCCAGCCAGTTAAGTTTTTCAAAGATTCAGCGACATAAGATACCCAAGTACCACCTTCCTTTTTCTTATACTCTCGAAAACGCTTTAAATATTGGGCCGGAGTCTTCCCAAACTTTAAAATGAGAGTCTGCTTTAACATTGCGAAATCTGCCCGCTCAGCCTTCGACATTTCCATAATGGCACTACAGCCAGAATGGGGCAGTCTACTGAGCAACCACGCAATCTTATCAGCATTGTCAACTTCCTGGACCTCGCATGCATACTCAAACGCATTCAGCCAGTCCATAATGTCATTCCTCTCTTCATACACACTGAGCAGATCTTTTGGAAACCGTGGATGAGAGGAGGCCCCAGACCCATGTCCAGGACCCTTGGATCCATTTGCAACCTGAAGCTTGGCCAGTTCCAACTGGTGATCCCTGTCTTTTTGTTTTTCTGCCTGTTCGATTTTTAGTTTGGCTATGCTGAATTCAAGCTCCTGCTGCCTAAACCGCAGCTCTTGCTTCTTGAATTCAAGCATAGCCTCCCCATCAGCACTGGCAGAGGAAACATTAGACAGCTCGTCCTCCCTGTCCTCGTGGTCGCGGTGGAACAGTGCGGCGGCAGAACCGTCGGTTCTACCAGTGAGAGCAGCCCCACCACCTTCCGCACTGTCCTCAGAAGTAATAGCGTCAAGCTGCGCTTCTTGCCACGCCACGATTCTTTGGATCATTTCCAATTTAGTGCCTTGAGAGGAAACACCTCTCTCCGCACACATCTTTTTCAGCGTTTCTGATTTGGAAGCATTTAAAGTTAACAACGTACTTGTTTCCATACTGTTTGATAGGACTATGGCCTTTTTAAAGTTATACTATAACAATTCACTACGTGTACTGTTTGGAATAACCTGAAATGCCTTAGTTCGAGCGCAACACTGGATACCTTCAGTCGTATCCCACCGCTGTACACCAATTTGTTAAGACGGATTTCTGAACTCTGTCCTGGTGGCGCAGAAGTTCAGAAGGCCAACCTAATTACTTGGAACAGGGTAACCTCTGGACAAGCCAGACCAATCAAGGTAGCGATCGCGGCGGTCAAGACTAGGTCTCAAGAGGGGTGAGGGTGACTGAAAGCCCGCAATGAGCACACAAAGCAAGAGCGCTTACAAACTACTCCAAACAGTTGTTATATCAAAAATAGATACACATTTATTTTAAGGCCTTTAAAATAATGACCGTAGCGAGAAAATCACAATATTAAACCAACACATACCATATCAACACAATATATATACAAATACACAGTCGCAAGCGTTTAAAGCACGAAATATGTAGTCCACCTGCCAGGGAAGGAAAACAGGCAGTGCGATAATGCTTTCGACTCAGTTCGCCTTCATAGGCACCTAACTAGATGGAAGTCCGAGCCCTGCGAAGAGTGGAGCCTTGTGCTCAAAGTACCTGCCACGCCGGTGCCGACGGGCACAAGGGGAAGCTCTTCGGAGGAAGTCAGGCGGTTCACGTTAGTGCACAGCAGAAGAAGAACAGGTTCCGCAACTCAAGCGCAGCCTCCACAGCGGGCAGAAGCAGAGCGCGAGCGCGGCAAAAGGGTGCTGTTTTTACACAGCAGGGAAAAGCAATGGGATACTGCAGGAGGGTGACCAGATCCTAGATATACTACTCACCGGTCCCCGAAGCAAGCAGACCCAGGCTTCTCCACGATAGTTTCAGCAGCTGGCAGGTTCAGAAGAGCAGGGAACGCTTTGTAGTCGTGCAGAGCAAAAAGACGTCCCAATCGACGAAACCGGCACAGTTTTGTTGCCGCACAGGACAACGGAGCGGCCGTGTGTATTCGAGCCAAATGAACCCTCCTCCCTTCAGACCTGGGGACGCCAAGCGTACGAAGCGTGGGAGAGGGACAAGGACTCGCAATACAACACAACCTGGCGGCGGTTGCAGAGCCAAACTCCTTTGTAAGCTGGTCAGTCAACTGGATGGCCCAGAGACGCTTCCGAAGGCTTACTTGGCAGGAGATGGTTGAAGATGCCAGGAATAGCTGTTCCTGCTATTCCAAAGGTCGAAGCACCAGTACAGGCCTTCTGGTTCGATCAAAGGAGGACAGGGGCTCTCCGGACGACAGCAGTGCAAAGGAGGATTCCTTCAGCGGGTCACCAGCGATTCCTCGGTCCAGCCTCGTAGTTGCAGGATACTTGGCTCCTGTATTCCTTCGTTCGTGAGAACTCAGGAGATCGACATGGTAGTGGTGTTTCCAGCCCCCTCTTATCCACGGTTCCCTTCGCGCCAAAACGGAGGGGAGCCAATGGGAGATCCGCTCTTCAAAACACATACCATACGTGGACCAATCACGGACCACGGTGGTCCCAGGCATTCACACCACCCTAGACTCTCTGGCACCCAGGATGTGTATTGGGACCAGACATCCCAGCCCACACCCTGGAGGCACACAAATGACATGTAGAAGCCCGTGAAAGCAACCACGTTTCGCGGGAAAGTACATGCCCAAATAAGGAAGGCCCCGGGTCGCCGGACCTGGGGAAGGTGAAGGGAGCAAGACGGACAGCGGACAGGACAAAGGAGCCTCGCGGCCTGGCCATTTTGGGAGCCAGGCCACCATTTTGGGTTCAGTGCAAAAACGTGCTCAGAACGCCAAAAGGAGCTCAAAATAAACAAAACGATCGCTGCCACCATTCCAGTCCCTGAATGACTTGCACCGATCAAATACCATCCTAAAAGAGTATCTAGGGCCTGTAGAAGGCTAGAGACCCAAGAGAGCTGTAACTTAGCTTACAGTGCCCTCTTGTGTCGTGTTGCACTAAAGCTGCGACACGATAAAAGAAACTACGGGAAACCACGTTCCCCGGTACTGACTGTCTTAAGGGCATGTCAGTTTCCCCGTAAGAAAGGAGCGAAAGCCCAGAGAAGTGCGGCAGAAGGCTGTACTTCTCTGGCAAAGTCAAGAACAAGGTTAAAAACAATAGCAAAAAGTTTAGGGGTTGCCACATGGAAGGAAAATTCCCTACAATTACGAAATCTTTCCTAACACTTCCCCTTCCAAACCTGAGACCCTCCCTTTAGCATGAGATGTGATATCCAACTCCTTCCTATTCCAATCCTGAGACTCTTGTGATAGCATGAGATGTGATATCTCAATGCTTCTAATACCAAACCTGAGATCCTTCCGATAGCATGAGATGTGATATCTCAATGCTTCTAATACCAAACCTGAGATCCTTCCTATAACATGAGATGTGATATCCAAATCCTTCCCCTTCCAAACCTGAGACCCTCCCTTTAGCATGAGATGTGATATCCAACTCCTTCCCATTCCATTCCTGAGACCCTTCTGATAGCATGAGATGTGATATTTCAATGCCTCTAATACCAAACCTGAGATCCTACCTCTAACATGAAATGTGATATCCAACTCTTTCCCCTTCCAAACCTGAGAGCCTTCCTATAGCATGAGATGTGATATCCAAGTCCTTCCCATTCCAATCCTGAGAACCTTCCTATAGCTTGAGATGTGATATCCAACTCCTTCCCATTCCAATTCTGAGACCGTTCCTATACTATGAGACTTGATATCTCAATGCTTCTAATACCAAACCTGAGACCCGTAATATAACATGAGATGTGAAATCCAAATCCTTCCCCTTCCAAACCTTAGACCCTTCCTTTATCATGAGATGTGATATCCAACTCCTTCCCATTCCAATCCTGAGACCCTTCCGATATCATGAGATGTGATATCTCAAAGCTTCTAATATCAAACTTGAGACCCTCCCTATAGCATGAGATGTGATATCCAAGTCCTTCCCATTCCAATCCTGAGACCCTTCCTATAGCATGAGATGTGATATCTCAATGCTTCTAATACCAAACCTGAGACCCTTCCTATAACATGAGATGGGAATATCCAACTCCTTCCCATTCCAATCCTGAGACCCTTCCGATAGCAGAGATGTGATATCTCAATGCTTATACCAAACCTGAGATCCTTCCTATAACATGAGATGTGATATCCAACTCCTTCCCATTCCAATCCTGAGACACTTCCTATAGCATGAGATGTGATATCTCACTGCTTATACCAAACCTGAGACCCTTCCTATAGCATGAGATGTGATATCTCAATGCTTCTAATATCAAACTTGAGACCCTACCTATAGCATGAGATGTGATATCCAAGTCCTTCCCATTCCAATCCTGAGACACTTCCTATAGCATGAGATGTGATATCTCAATGCTTCTAATACCAAACCTGAGACTCTTCCTATAACATGAGATGTGATATCCAACTCCTTCCCATTCCAATCCTGAGACCCTTCCTATAGCATGAGATGTGATGTCTCAATGCTTCTAATACCAAACCTGAGATCCTTCCTATAACATGAGATGTGATATCCAACTCCTTCCATTCCAATCCTGGACCCTTCCTATAGCATGAGATGTGATATCTCAATGCGTATACCAAACCTGAGACCCTTCCTATAGCATGAGATGTGATACCCAACTCCTTCCCATTCCAATCCTGAGACCCTTCCTATAGCCTGAGATGTGATATCTCAATGCCTCTAATACCAAACCTGAGATCCTTCCTCTAACATGAAATGTGATATCCAACTCCTTCACTTTCCAAACCTGAGAGCCTATCTATAGCATGAGATGTGATATCCAAGTCCTTCCCATTCCAATCCTTAGACCCTTCCTACAGCATGCAATATGATATCTCAATGATTCTAATAAAAAACCTGAGACCCGTCCTATAACATGAGATGGGATATCCAACTCCTTCCCATTCCAATCCTGAGACACTTCCGATAGCAGAGATGTGATATCTCAATGTTTATACCAAACCTGAGACCCTTCCTATAACATGAGATGTGATATCCAACTCCTTCCCGTTCCAAACCTGAAACCCTTCCTTTAGCATGAGATGTGATATCCAGCTCCTTCCCATTCCAATCCTGAGACACTTCCGATAGCATGAGATGTGATATCTCAATGCTTCTAATATCAAAACTGAGACCCTCCCTATAGCATGATATGTGATATCTAAGTCCTTCCCATTCCAATCCTGAGACCCTTCCTATAGCATGAGATGTGATATCTCAATGCTTCTACCAAACCTGAGACCCTTCCTTTAGCATGAGATGTGATATCCAACTCCTTCCCATTCCAATCCTGAGACCCTTCCTATAGCATGAGAGGTGATATCTCAATACTTCTAATACCAAACCTGAGATCCTTCCGATAACATGAGATGTGATATCTCAATACTTCTAATACCAAACCTGAGATCCATCCTATAACATGAGATGTGATATCCAAATCCTTCCCCTTCCAAACCTGAGACCCTCCCTTTAGCATGAGATGTGATATCCAACTCCTTCCCATTCCAATCCTGAGACCCTTCTGATAGCATAAGATATGATATCTCAATGCTTCTATACCAAACCTGAGATCCTTCCGATAGCATGAGATGTGATATCTCAATACTTCTAATACCAAACCTGAGATCCTTCCTATAACATGAGATGTGATATCCAAATCCTTATCTTCCAAACCTGAGACCCTCCCTTTAGCATGAGATGTGATATCCAACTCCTTCCCATTCCAATCCTGAGACTCTTCTGATAGCATAAGATATGATATCTCAATGCTTCTATACCAAACCTGAGATCCTTCTGATAGCATGAGATGTGATATCTCAATACTTCTAATACCAAACCTGAGATCCTACCTCTAACATGAAATGTGATATCCAACTCTTTCCCCTTGCAAACCTGAGAGCCTTCCTATAGCATGAGATGTGATATCCAAGTCCTTCCCATTCCAATCCTGAGACCCTTCCTATAACATGAGATGTGATATCCAACTCCTTCCCATTCCAACCTGAGACCCTTCCTATAGCATGAGATGGGATATCCAACTCCTTCCAAATCCAATCCCGATACCCTTCCGATAGCATGAGATCTGATATCCCAATGCTTCTACCAAACCTGAGACCCATACTATGGCATGAGATGTGATATCAAACTCCTTCCCATTCTAATCCTGAGACCCTTCCTATAGCTTGAGATGTGATATCCAACTCCTTCCCATTCCAATTCTGAGACCCTTCCTATACCATGAGAATTGATATCTCAATGCTTCTAATACCAAACCTGAGACCCGTCCTATAACATGAGATGTGATATCCAAATGCTTCCCCTTCCAAACCTTAGACCCTTCCTTTATCATGAGATGTGATAGCCAACTCCTTCCCATTCCAATCTTGAGACCCTTCCGATATCATGAAATGTGATATCTCAATGCTTCTAATATCAAACTTGAGACCCTCCCTATAACATGAGATGGGAATATCCAACTCCTTCCCATTCCAATCCTGAGACCCTTCCGATAGCAGAGATGTGATATCTCAATGCTTATACCAAACCTGAGATCCTTCCTATAACATGAGATGTGATATCCAACTCCTTCCCATTCCAATCCTGAGACACTTCCTATAGCATGAGATGTGATATCTCACTGCTTATACCAAACCTGAGACCCTTCCTATAGCATGAGATGTGATATCCAACTCCTTCCCATTCCAATCCTGAGACCCTTCCTATAGCATGAGATGTGATATCTCAATGCTTCTAATATCAAACTTGAGACCCTCCCTATAGCATGAGATGTAATACCCAAGTCCTTCCCATTCCAATACTGAGACACTTCCTATAGCATGAGATGTGATATCCAACTGCTTCCCATTCCAATCCTGAGACCCTTCCTATAGCATGAGATGTGATATCTCTATGCTTCTAATACCAAACCTGAGATCCTTCCTCTAACATGAAATGTGATATCCAACTCCTTCCGTTTCCAAACCTAAGAGCCTATCTATAGCATGAGATGTGATATCCAAGTCCTTCACATTCCAACCCTTAGACCCTTCCTACAGCATGCAATATGATATCTCAATGATTCTAATAACAAACCTGAGACCCGTCCTATAACATGAGATGGGATATTCAACTCCTTCCCATTCCAATCCTGAGACTCTTCCGATAGCAGAGATGTGATATCTCAATGCTTATACCAAACCCGAGACCCTTCCTATAACATGAGATGTGATATCCAAATCCTTCCCGTTCCAAACCTGAGACCCTTCCTTTAGCATGAGATGTGATATCCAGCTCCTTCCCATTCCAATCCTGAGACACTTCCGATAGCATGAGATGTGATATCTCAATGCTTCTAATATCAAAACTGAGACCCTCCCTATAGCATGATATGTGATATCTAAGTCCTTCCCATTCCAATCCTGAGACCCTCCCTATAGCATGAGATGTGATATCCAACTCCTTCCCATTCCAATCCTGAGACCCTTCCTATAGCATGAGATATGATATCTCAATACTTCTAATACCAAACGTGAGATCCTTCCGATTGTTAGGAAAGATTTCGTTATTGTAGGGAATTTTCCTTCCATGTGGCAACCCCTAAACTTTTTGCTATTGTTTTTAACCTTGTTCTTGACTTTGCCAGAGAAGTACAGCCTTCTGCCGCACTTCTCTGGGCTTTCGCTCCTTTCTTACGGGGAAACTGACATGCCCTTAAGACAGTCAGTACCGGGGAACGTGGTTTCCCGTAATTTCTTTTATCGTGTCGCCGCTTTAGTGCAACACGACACAAGAGGGCACTGTAAGCTAAGTTACAGCTCTCTTGGGTCTCTAGCCTTCTACAGGCCCTAGATACTCTTTTAGGAATGTATTTGATCGGTGCAAGTCATTCAGGGACTGGAATGGTGGCAGCGATCGTATTGTTTATTTTGAGCTCCTTTTGGCGTTCTGAGCACGTTTTTGCACTGAACCCAAAATGGTGGCCTGGCTCCCAAAATGGCCAGGCCGCGAGGCTCCTTTGTCTTGTCCACTGACCGTCTTGCTCCCTTCACCTTCCCCAGGTCCGGCGACCCGGGGCCTTCCTTATTTGGGCATGTACTTTCCCGCGAAACGTGGTTGCTTTCGCGGGCTTCTACATGTCGTTTGTGTGCCTCCAGGGTGTGGGCTGGGATGTCTGGTCCCAATACACATCCTGGGTGCCAGAGAGTCTAGGGTGGTGTGAATGCCTGGGACCACCGTGGTCCGTGATTGGTCCACGTATGGTATGTGTTTTGATGAGCGGATCTCCCATTGGCTCCCCTCCGTTTTGGCGCGAAGGGAACCGTGGATAAGAGGGGGCTGGAAACACCACTACCAGGTCGATCTGAGTTCTCACGAACGAAGGAATACAGGAGCCAAGTATCCTGCAACTACGAGGCTGGACCGAGGAATCGCTGGTGACCCGCTGAAGGAATCCTCCTTTGCACTGCTGTCGTCCGGAGAGCCCCTGTCCTCCTTTGATCGAACCAGAAGGCCTGTACTGGTACTTCGACCTTCGGAATAGCAGGAACAGCTATTCCCGACATCTTCAACCATCTCCTGCCAAGTAAGCCTTCGGAAGCGTCTCTGGGCCATCCAGTTGACTGACCAGCTTACAAAGGAGTTTGGCTCTGCAACCGCCTCCAGGTTGTGTTGTATTGCGAGTCCTTGTCCCTCTCCCACGCTTCGTACGCTTGGCGTCCCCAGGTCTGAAGGGAGGAGGGTTCATTTGGCTCGAATACACACGGCCGCTCCGTTGTCCTGTGCGGCAACAAAACTGTGCCGGTTTCGTCGATTGGGACGTCTTTTTGCTCTACACGACTACAAAGCGTTCCCTGCTCTTCTGAACCTGCCAGCTGCTGAAACTATCGTGGAGAAGCCTGGGTCTGCTTGCTTCGGGGACCAGTGAGTAGTATATCTAGGATCTGGTCGCCCTCCTGCAGTATCCCATTGCTTTTCCCTGCTGTGTAAAAACAGCACCCTTTTGCCGCGCTCGCGCTCTGCTTCTGCCCGCTGTGGAGGCTGCGCTTGAGTTGCGAAACCTGTTCTTCTTCTGCTGTGCACTAACGTGAACCGCCTGACTTCCTCCGAAGAGCTTCCCCTTGTGCCCGTCGGCACCGGCGTGGCAGGTACTTTGAGTACAAGGCTCCACTCTTCGCAGGGCTCGGACTTCCATCTAGTTAGGTGCCTATGAAGGCGAACTGAGTCGAAAGCATTATCGCACTGCCTGTTTTCCTTTCCTTTCAGGTGGACTACATATTTCGTGCTTTAAACGCTTGCGACTGTGTATTTGTATATATATTGTGTTGATATGGTATGTGTTGGTTTAATATTGTGATATTGTGATTTTCTCGCTACGGTCATTGTTTTAAAGGCCTTAAAATAAATGTGTATCTATTTTTGATATAACAACTGTTTGGAGTAGTTTGTTAGCGCTGTTGCTTTGTGTGCTCATTGCGGGCTTTCAGTCACCCTCACCCCTCTTGAGACCTAGTCTTGACCGCCGCGATCGCTACCTTGATTGGTCTGGCTTGTCCAGAGGTTACCCTGTTCCAAGTAATTAGGTTGGCCTTCTGAACTTCTGCGCCACCAGGACAGAGTTCAGAAATCCGTCTTAACAAATTGGTGTACAGCGGTGGGATACGACTGAAGGTATCCAGTGTTGCGCTCGAACTAAGGCATTTCAGGTTATTCCAAACAGTACACGTAGTGAATTGTTATAGTATAACTTTAAAAAGGCCATAGTCCTATCAAACAGTATGGAAACAAGTACGTTGTTAACTTTAAATGCTTCCAAATCAGAAACGCTGAAAAAGATGTGTGCGGAGAGAGGTGTTTCCTCTCAAGGCACGAAATTGGAAATGATCCAAAGAATCGTGGCGTGGCAAGAAGTGCAGCTTGACGCTATTACTTCTGAGGACAGTACGGAAGGTGGTGGGGCTGCTCTCACTGGTAGAACCGACGGTTCTGCCGCCGCACTGTTCCACCGCGACCACGAGGACGGGGAGGATGTAATGTCTAATGTTTCCTCTGCCAGTGTTGATGGGGAGGCTATGCTTGAATTCAAGAAGCAAGAGCTGCGGTTTAGGCAGCAGGAGCTTGAATTCAGCATAGCCAAACTAAAAATCGAACAGGCAGAAAAACAAAAAGACAGGGATCACCAGTTGGAACTGGCCAAGCTTCAGGTTGCAAATGGATCCAAGGGTCCTGGACATGGGTCTGGGGCCTCCTCTCATCCACGGTTTCCAAAAGATCTGCTCAGTGTGTATGAAGAGAGGAATGACATTATGGACTGGCTGAATGCGTTTGAGTATGCATGCGAGGTCCAGGAAGTTGACAATGCTGATAAGATTGCGTGGTTGCTCAGTAGACTGCCCCATTCTGGCTGTAGTGCCATCATGGAAATGTCGAAGGCTGAGCGGGCTGATTTCGCAATGTTAAAGCAGACTCTCATTTTAAAGTTTGGGAAGACTCCGGCCCAATATTTAAAGCGTTTTCGAGAGTATAAGAAAAAGGAAGGTGGTACTTGGGTATCTTATGTCGCTGAATCTTTGAAAAACTTAACTGGCTGGGTCGAAGGCTATAAGGTTTCTACCTTCGACGGCATGATAAATCTTGTCATGCTGGAACAAATTTTTGCTTCTTCTTGCCCGGAGCTTAAGCAGCATTTGGCCGATTCGAAGGAGATAGATCCTAAGAAGCTGGCCATTGCAGCAGACTTATGGGTGTCACATCGAGTGTCCCATAAGGACAAAACTCATCCTGGTAAGCAGGAGGAGGGGAAAAAGTCCAAAGATATGGAGGGTGGGGAATCTGCTAAATCTTCTTCCCAAAAGGGCCACAAAAAGAAAAACAAGGGTAAGACACAAGAGAACTCACAGGGTAGTGGAGGTGCGCCTCCGAAACAGAACTCTGGTTACAATAAGCCTCCCTACGTAAACAGACCCTCTGGGGCTTGTTTTTCTTGTGGAGCAACTGACCATGTGAAGGGGGATCCCCGTTGTAAGGTTAGACCTTTGGGGGTCCACTCCGCTAATCTGGCCTTCTCCTCCTACGAGGAAGAAGAGATTACAGGAGCATCCTTCTCCTCAGACTCATTTCCCAGCGGAATAGAGGCTGAGGTAGTTTTAGTGTCCCTGGGTTCCTGGGAGCCTAAAGTCGCAGAGGCGTATGCTAGGATTCCGGATAATACCAAGCACTACTTTAAAGACAGTGTGCTGATCAATGGAGTGGATACTCCAGCTCTTAGGGATAGTGGGTGCAGTCGAACTGTAGTGGATTCTACCTTGGTAGACTCAGAGGAAGTTGCCAGAGCTACTCTGATGCCCACTAAGTTGGCTGACGGCCCCCTCCGTATGTTTCCCGTGATCCCTGTTAATCTAACTTTAAATGGTACAGCAGTCAGGATTCCAGTGAGCATTCAGAGAAACGTCCCGGGAAAGGTCTTATTAGGTAATGATCTCAGAGCTTTAGGGCTCGTAGGAGACACTGCCGAACGACCCTACACACGGTCTCAAGCACGGGCAGCATTGGCCAAGTCCAATACGCCGCCCCAGCCGAAGGGGAAAGCCAAGGCGAAAGGAGTCTACAAGTCAAGACGGGGGAAAGAGAATATTCCCCCGAGCTCGCCTACCACTGCGGTGGAGGAAGTTGGTCAATCGCCCGAGCCTGACGAGGAGGTGGCGATGCCTGAAGTATTCGACCCCAACGACCATCCGGAACTAAAAGACTTGTTAGTTGAAGGAGGTCCTGATAGGGACGAATTCAGTAAAGGCCAACGTGAGTGCCCATCTCTGGAAGGCCTAAGGAGACAGGCCTGCTCCCAGCTTGAGGGTGAACCTCCTGGGAAGCATAGGATTTATTGGGAAGGTGAACTCCTGTATAGTGAGCCCACAGAGTCTACAGAAGGAGACCATAGGAGGTTGGTGGTTCCCCTTGCTGTTAGACCCTTCCTCCTGCAGTTGGCGCATGAAGTTCCCCTTGCTGGTCACCTTGGTATGAAGAGGACCAAGCAAAGGTTATCCATGCACTTCTACTGGCCCAAGATGGGGGTGCAAGTAGAAAGTCACTGCAGGAGTTGCGCCTCCTGCCAGTTGACTGGTAAGGTTGGCGCGACAATCCAAGCTCCGTTGGTACCGCTCCCAGTTGTGGGGGTACCATTTGAAAGGGTAGGGATCGACATCGTCGGTCCCCTTGACCCGCAAACATCCTCGGGCAATAGGTTTATCCTGGTGCTGGTCGACCATGCAACCAGGTATCCTGAGGCCATCCCATTGAAAACTGTAACTGCCAAGTCAGTTGCAAAAGCTTTACTCGGCATATTTACTAGGGTTGGCTTCCCTAAAGAAGTTGTGTCAGATCGTGGCAGCAACTTTATGTCGAAGTATATGCAGGCTATGTGGAAAGAATGTGGGGTCACCTACAAGTTCTCTTCTGCATACCACCCCCAGACCAATGGTCTGGTGGAACGTTTCAACAGAACGTTAAAGAGCATGATTGGGGCTCTGGAGGAGCCCCAGAGAAGAAAATGGGATCTTCTTTTACCATGCTTGCTGTTTGCCTACCGAGAGGTACCACAGGAGGGTGTTGGCTTCAGCCCCTTCGAACTTCTGTTCGGTCATCCCGTACGGGGACCCTTAGCCATTGTCAAGGAGGGATGGGAGATGCCCACTCCCCCTGTTACTACCAATGTAGTTGACTATGTGCTAGGGCTCATAAAACGGATGGTACTTCTGATGGGCTTGGCTAGTGATAAGTTGAAGGCAGGGCAAGCGCTGGTGAAACATTGGTACGACCAGAAAGCTTCCCTCATCAACTTTACACCTGGTCAGCAAGTCCTGATCATGAATCCAATAAGGCCTCGCGCTTTACAGGACAAATGGTCAGGCCCTTACACAGTGGTGGAGCCCCTGGGTGAGGTGAACTATTTAGTGGACCTTGGAAGGCCTGGACAGGCTCCAAAAGTGTTCCACGTGAATAGGCTGAAGGCTTTCGTCCCAAGAGTCGAAATCGCAGCACTGCTACTGGCGTCAGACGTTGAGGAAGAGGAGTCTGAACCTCTCCCCGACCTGTTCCAGAGCGGTCCTTCAGATAGCTCCGTTGAGGGTGTCCGAGTGGCCCCTCACCTGACTTCTGATCAGCAGGCGGAGGTGAAAAGTTTGCTTAGGCAGTTTTCCCCCCTGTTCTCACAGTCGCCTGGTTTGACACCTTGGTGCAAACATAACATTGACACAGGAGACAGTGTACCTACCAAAAGTAGGGGATACAGGATGTCGGATAAAGTACGGTCTTATATTAAGACCGAGGTCAACAAAATGTTAGACCTTGGGGTGATTGAACCCTCTAGTAGTCCTTGGTCCAGTCCTGTGGTTCTGGTTCCAAAGGCAGGCACTTCTGAATTGAGGTTCTGCGTGGATTACAGGGCTCTGAATGCTGTCACCAAGACAGATGCCCACCCCTTGCCTCGAACAGATGAGCTGGTGGATACTTTGGGTGCTTCCAAGTACCTCAGCACGTTTGACCTTACTGCTGGCTATTGGCAAATAGCTTTAGCAGAACATGCCAGGGAGAAGACAGCATTTTCGACGCCAGACGGCCTTTACCAATTCCGGGTAATGCCGTTCGGGTTGAAGAATGCACCTGCCACTTTCCAGAGGCTTGTGAATCATGTGTTGAATGGGTTGGACGAATTCTGTCTTGCATATCTGGTCGATATAGCAGTTTTCAGTGCCACCTGGGAAGACCATGTGAAACACCTCGGGATTGTGCTCCAGGCTCTTCAGAAAGCCCACTTGACCATAAAGGCTAGTAAATGCCAGATTGGACAAGGCTCAGTGGTTTACCTTGGACATGAAGTAGGTGGAGGGAGGATACAGCCTCTACCCAGTAAAGTACAAGCAGTACAAGACTGGCCTACCCCCACTACGCAAACCCAAGTGAGAGCCTTCTTAGGACTCACGGGGTATTATCGCAATTTTGTGGCAGACTATGGCACCATAGCTGCTCCTCTGACTGCCCTCACCACTCCGAAGAAACCCAAGAAGGTAACTTGGACCGACGAGTGTGAGAAGGCCTTCAATGGCTTAAAAGACTCCTTGTGCCAGGCCCCTGTGCTCAGGGCCCCTGATTATCAAAGACCTTTTATCGTGCAGACGGATGCTTCTGACACTGGGATAGGAGCTGTACTATCACAAGTAGATGAGAAGGGTAAGGAACACCCTATCGGTTTTATTAGTCGCCAGCTTAAGGACAGAGAGCTCAGGTGGTCCATGGTAGAGAAAGAATGTTTCTCTGTTGTGTGGGCCCTAAGGAAGCTGAGGCCCTACCTCTATGGGACCCACTTCACTGTGCAGACTGACCATAAGCCGTTAAAGTGGCTAATGAACATGAAGGGGGAGAATCCAAAGTTGCTTAGGTGGTCCATAAGTCTTCAAGGCTTCGACTTCACTATTGAGCATAGACCAGGTGTCCAACATAGCAATGCTGATGGGTTGTCCAGAATGTTTAACCGACCTGAACAAGAGACTCATCCAGGGGTGGATTAGTTCCCCCTGTCCATAGTCTGGGAGGGGCTAGTGTTAGGAAAGATTTCGTTATTGTAGGGAATTTTCCTTCCATGTGTCAAACCCTAAACTTTTTGCTATTGTTTTTAACCTTGTTCTTGACTTTGCCAGAGAAGTACAGCCTTCTGCCGCACTTCTCTGGGCTTTCGCTCCTTTCTTACGGGGAAACTGACATGCCCTTAAGACAGTCAGTACCGGGGAACGTGGTTTCCCGTAGTTTCTTTTATCGTGTCGCCGCTTTAGTGCAACACGACACAAGAGGGCACTGTAAGCTAAGTTACAGCTCTCTTGGGTCTCTAGCCTTCTACAGGCCCTAGATACTCTTTTAGGAATGTATTTGATCGGTGCAAGTCATTCAGGGACTGGAATGGTGGCAGCGATCGTATTGTTTATTTTGAGCTCCTTTTGGCGTTCTGAGCACGTTTTTGCACTGAACCCAAAATGGTGGCCTGGCTCCCAAAATGGCCAGGCCGCGAGGCTCCTTTGTCTTGTCCACTGACCGTCTTGCTCCCTTCACCTTCCCCAGGTCCGGCGACCCGGGGCCTTCCTTATTTGGGCATGTACTTTCCCGCGAAACGTGGTTGCTTTCGCGGGCTTCTACATGTCGTTTGTGTGCCTCCAGGGTGTGGGCTGGGATGTCTGGTCCCAATACACATCCTGGGTGCCAGAGAGTCTAGGGTGGTGTGAATGCCTGGGACCACCGTGGTCCGTGATTGGTCCACGTATGGTATGTGTTTTGATGAGCGGATCTCCCATTGGCTCCCCTCCGTTTTGGCGCGAAGGGAAACTTGGATAAGAGGGGGCTGGAAACACCACTACCAGGTCGATCTCCTGAGTTCTCACGAACGAAGGAATACAGGAGCCAAGTATCCTGCAACTACGAGGCTGGACCGAGGAATCGCTGGTGACCCGCTGAAGGAATCCTCCTTTGCACTGCTGTCGTCCGGAGAGCCCCTGTCCTCCTTTGATCGAACCAGAAGGCCTGTACTGGTGCTTCGACCTTTGGAATAGCAGGAACAGCTATTCCCGGCATCTTCAACCATCTCCTGCCAAGTAAGCCTTCGGAAGCGTCTCTGGGCCATCCAGTTGACTGACCAGCTTACAAAGGAGTTTGGCTCTGCAACCGCCGCCAGGTTGTGTTGTATTGCGAGTCCTTGTCCCTCTCCCACGCTTCGTACGCTTGGCGTCCCCAGGTCTGAAGGGAGGAGGGTTCATTTGGCTCGAATACACACGGCCGCTCCATTGTCCTGTGCGGCAACAAAACTGTGCCGGTTTCGTCGATTGGGACGTCTTTTTGCTCTACACGACTACAAAGCGTTCCCTGCTCTTCTGAACCTGCCAGCTGCTGAAACTATCGTGGAGAAGCCTGGGTCTGCTTGCTTCGGGGACCGGTGAGTAGTATATCTAGGATCTGGTCGCCCTCCTGCAGTATCCCATTGCTTTTCCCTGCTGTGTAAAAACAGCACCCTTTTGCCGCGCTCGCGCTCTGCTTCTGCCCGCTGTGGACGCTGCGCTTGAGTTGCGGAACCTGTTCTTCTTCTGCTGTGCACTAACGTGAACCGCCTGACTTCCTCCGAAGAGCTTCCCCTTGTGCCCGTCGGCACCGGCGTGGCAGGTACTTTGAGCACAAGGCTCCACTCTTCGCAGGGCTCGGACTTCCATCTAGTTAGGTGCCTATGAAGGCGAACTGAGTCGAAAGCATTATCGCACTGCCTGTTTTCCTTTCCTTTCAGGTGGACTACATATTTCGTGCTTTAAACGCTTGCGACTGTGTATTTGTATATATATTGTGTTGATATGGTATGTGTTGGTTTAATATTGTGATATTGTGATTTTCTCGCTACGGTCATTGTTTTAAAGGCCTTAAAATAAATGTGTATCTATTTTTGATATAACAACTGTTTGGAGTAGTTTGTTAGCGCTCTTGCTTTGTGTGCAAATTGCGGGCTTTCAGTCACCCTCACCCCTCTTGAGACCTAGTCTTGACCGCCGCGATCGCTACCTTGATTGGTCTGGCTTGTCCAGAGGTTACCCTGTTCCAAGTAATTAGGTTGGCCTTCTGAACTTCTGCGCCACCAGGACAGAGTTTAGAAATCCGTCTTAACACCGATAACATGAGATGTGATATCCAAATCCTTCCCCTTCCAAACCTGAGACCCTCCCTTTAGCATGAGATGTGATATCCAACTCCTTCCTATTCCAATCCTGAGACTCTTCTGATAGCATGAGATGTGATATCTCAATGCTTCTAATACCAAACCTGAGATCCTTCCGATAGCATGAGATGTGATATCTCAATGCTTCTAATACCAAACCTGAGATCCTTCCTATAACATGAGATGTGATATCCAAATCCTTCCCCTTCCAAACCTGAGACCCTCCCTTTAGCATGAGATGTGATATCCAACTCCTTCCCATTCCATTCCTGAGACCCCTCTGATAGCATGAGATGTGATATCTCAATGCCTCTAATACCAAACCTGAGATCCTACCTCTAACATGAAATGTGATATCCAACTCTTTCCCCTTCCAAACCTGAGAGCCTTCCTATAGCATGAGATGTGATATCCAAGTCCTTCCCATTCCAATCCTGAGACCCTTCCTATAGCTTGAGATGTGATATCCAACTCCTTCCCATTCCAATTCTGAGACCCTTCCTATACTATGAGACTTGATATCTCAATGCTTATACCAAACCTGAGACCCTTCCTATAGCATGAGATGTGATATCCAACTGCTTCCCATTCCAATCCTGAGACCCTTCCTATAGCATGAGATGTGATATCTCTATGCTTCTAATACCAAACCTGAGATCCTTCCTCTAACATGAAATGTGATATCCAACTCCTTCCCTTTCCAAACCTAAGAGCCTATCTATAGCATGAGATGTGATATCCAAGTCCTTCACATTCCAACCCTTAGACCCTTCCTACAGCATGCAATATGATATCTCAATGATTCTAATAACAAACCTGAGACCCGTCCTATAACATGAGATGGGATATCCAACTCCTTCCCATTCCAATCCTGAGACTCTTCCGATAGCAGAGATGTGATATCTCAATGCTTATACCAAACCTGAGACCCTTCCTATAACATGAGATGTGATATCCAAATCCTTCTCGTTCCAAACCTGAGACCCTTCCTTTAGCATGAGATGTGATATCCAGCTCCTTCCCATTCCAATCCTGAGACACTTCCGATAGCATGAGATGTGATATCTCAATGCTTCTAATATCAAAACTGAGACCCTCCCTATAGCATGATATGTGATATCTAAGTCCTTCCCATTCCAATCCTGAGACCCTCCCTATAGCATGAGATGTGATATCCAACTCCTTCCCATTCCAATCCTGAGACCCTTCCTATAGCATGAGATATGATATCTCAATACTTCTAATACCAAACGTGAGATCCTTCCGATAACATGAGATGTGATATCCAAATCCTTCCCCTTCCAAACCTGAGACCCTCCCTTTAGCATGAGATGTGATATCCAACTCCTTCCTATTCCAATCCTGAGACTCTTCTGATAGCATGAGATGTGATATCTCAATGCTTCTAATACCAAACCTGAGATCCTTCCGATAGCATATGTGATATCTCAATGCTTCTAATACCAAACCTGAGATCCTTCCTATAACATGAGATGTGATATCCAAATCCTTCCCCTTCCAAACCTGAGACCCTCCCTTTAGCATGAGATGTGATATCCAACTCCTTCCCATTCCATTCCTGAGACCCTTCTGATAGCATGAGATGTGATATCTCAATGCCTCTAATACCAAACCTGAGATCCTACCTCTAACATGAAATGTGATATCCAACTCTTTCCCCTTCCAAACCTGAGAGCCTTCCTATAGCATGAGATGTGATATCCAAGTCCTTCCCATTCCAATCCTGAGACCCTTCCTATAGCTTGAGATGTGATATCCAAATCCTTCCCATTCCAATTCTGAGACCCTTCCTATACTATGAGACTTGATATCTCAATGCTTCTAATACCAAACCTGAGACCCGTAATATAACATGAGATGTGATATCCAAATCCTTCCCCTTCCAAACCTTAGACCCTTCCTTTATCATGAGATGTGATATCCAACTCCTTCCCATTCCAATCCTGAGACCCTTCCGATATCATGAGATGTGATATCTCAAAGCTTCTAATATCAAACTTGAGACCCTCCCTATAGCATGAGATGTGATATCCAAGTCCTTCCCATTCCAATCCTGAGACCCTTCCTATAGCATGAGATGTGATATCTCAATGCTTCTAATACCAAACCTGAGACCCTTCTTATAACATGAGATGGGAATATCCAACTCCTTCCCATTCCAATCCTGAGACCCTTCCGATAGCAGAGATGTGATATCTCAATGCTTATACCAAACCTGAGATCCTTCCTATAACATGAGATGTGATATCCAACTCCTTCCCATTCCAATCCTGAGACACTTCCTATAGAATGAGATGTGATATCTCACTGCTTATACCAAACCTGTGACCCTTCCCATAGCATGAAATGTGATATCCAACTCCTTCCCATTCCAATCCTCAGACCCTTCCTATAGCATGAGATGTGATATCTCAATGCTTCTAATATCAAACTTGAGACCCTACCTATAGCATGAGATGTGATATCCAAGTCCTTCCCATTCCAATCCTGAGACACTTCCTATAGCATGAGATGTGATATCTCAATGCTTCTAATACCAAACCTGAGACTCTTCCTATAACATGAAATGGGATATCCAACTCCTTCCCATTCCAATCCTGAGACCCTTTTGATAGCAGAGATGTGATATCTCAATGTTTATACCAAACCTGAGACCCTTCCTACGGCATGAGATGTCATATTCAACTCCTTCCCATTCCAATCCTGAGACCCTTCCTATAGCATGAGATGTGATATCCAACTCCTTCCCATTCCAATCCTGAGACCCTTCCTATAGCATGAGATGTGATGTCTCAATGCTTCTAATACCAAACCTGAGATCCTTCCTATAACATGAGATGTGATATCCAACTCCTTCCATTCCAATCCTGGACCCTTCCTATAGCATGAGATGTGATATCTCAATGCTTCTACCAAACCTGAGACCCTTCCTTTAGCATGAGATGTGATATCCAACTCCTTCCCATTCCAATCCTGAGACCCTTCCTATAGCATGAGAGGTGATATCTCAATACTTCTAATACCAAACCTGAGATCCTTCCGATAACATGAGATGTGATATCTCAATACTTCTAATACCAATCCTGAGATCCATCCTATAACATGAGATGTGATATCCAAATCCTTCCCCTTCCAAACCTGAGACCCTCCCTTTAGCATGAGATGTGATATCCAAATCCTTCCCATTCCAATCCTGAGACCCTTCTGATAGCATAAGATATGATATCTCAATGCTTCTATACCAAACCTGAGATCCTTCCGATAGCATGAGATGTGATATCTCAATACTTCTAATACCAAACCTGAGATCCTTCCTATAACATGAGATGTGATATCCAAATCCTTATCTTCCAAACCTGAGACCCTCCCTTTAGCATGAGATGTGATATCCAACTCCTTCCCATTCCAATCCTGAGACTCTTCTGATAGCATAAGATATGATATCTCAATGCTTCTATACCAAACCTGAGATCCTTCTGATAGCATGAGATGTGATATCTCAATACTTCTGATACCAAACCTGAGATCCAACCTCTAACATGAAATGTGATATCCAACTCTTTCCCCTTGCAAACCTGAGAGCCTTCCTATAGCATGAGATGTGATATCCAAGTCCTTCCCATTCCAATCCTGAGACCCTTCCTATAACATGAGATGTGATATCCAACTCCTTCCCATTCCAACCTGAGACCCTTCCTATAGCATGAGATGGGATATCCAACTCCTTCCAAATCCAATCCCGATACCCTTCCAATAGCATGAGATCTGATATCCCAATGCTTCTACCAAACCTGAGACCCATACTATGGCATGAGATGTGATATCAAACTCCTTCCCATTCTAATCCTGAGACCCTTCCTATAGCTTGAGATGTGATATCCAACTCCTTCCCATTCCAATTCTGAGACCCTTCCTATACCATGAGACTTGATATCTCAATGCTTCTAATACCAAACCTGAGACCCGTCCTATAACATGAGATGTGATATCCAAATCCTTCCCCTTCCAAACCTTAGACCCTTCCGATAGCAGAGATGTGATATCTCAATGCTTATACCAAACCTGAGATCCTTCCTATAACATGAGATGTGATATCCAACTCCTTCCCATTCCAATCCTGAGACACTTCCTATAGCATGAGATGTGATATCTCACTGCTTATACCAAACCTGAGACCCTTCCTATAGCATGAGATGTGATATCCAACTCCTTCCCATTCCAATCCTGAGACCCTTCCTATAGCATGAGATGTGATATCTCAATGCTTCTAATATCAAACTTGAGACCCTCCCTATAGCATGAGATGTGATACCCAAGTCCTTCCCATTCCAATCCTGAGACACTTCCTATAGCATGAGATGTGATATCTCAATGCTTCTAATACCAAACCTGAGACTCTTCCTATAACATGAGATGGGATATCCAACTCCTTTCCATTCCAATCCTGAGACCCTTTCGATAGCAGAGATGTGATATCTCAATGTTCATACCAAACCTGAGACCCTTCCTACGGCATGAGATGTCATATTCAACTCCTTCCCATTCCAATCCTGAGACCCTTCCTATAGCATGAGATGTGATATCCAACTCCTTCCCATTCCAATCATGAGACCCTTCCTATAGCATGAGATGTGATGTCTCAATGCTTCTAATACCAAACCTGAGATCCTTCCTATAACATGAGATGTGATATCCAACTCCTTCCATTCCAATCCTGGACCCTTCCTATAGCATGAGATGTGATATCTCAATGCTTATACCAAACCTGAGACCCTTCCTATAGCATGAGATGTGATATCCAACTCCTTCCCATTCCAATCCTGAGACCCTTCCTATAGCCTGAGATGTGATATCTCAATGCCTCTAATACCAAACCTGAGATCCTTCCTCTAACATGAAATGTGATATCCAACTCCTTCACTTTCCAAACCTGAGAGCCTATCTATAGCATGAGATGTGATATCCAAGTCCTTCCCATTCCAATCCTTAGACCCTTCCTACAGCATGCAATACGATATCTCAATGATTCTAATAAAAAACCTGAGACCCGTCCTATAACATGAGATGGGATATCCAACTCCTTCCCATTCCAATTCTGAGACACTTCCGATAGCAGAGATGTGATATCTCAATGTTTATACCAAACCTGAGACCCTTCCTATAACATGAGATGTGATATCCAACTCCTTCCCGTTCCAAACCTGAGACCCTTCCTTTAGCATGAGATGTGATATCCAGCTCCTTCCCATTCCAATCCTGAGACCCTTCCTATAGCATGAGATGTGATATCTCAATGCTTCTACCAAACCTGAGACCCTTCCTTTAGCATGAGATGTGATATCCAACTCCTTCCCATTCCAATCCTGAGACCCTTCCTATAGCATGAGAGGTGATATCTCAATACTTCTAATACCAAACCTGAGATCCTTCCGATAACATGAGATGTGATATCTCAATACTTCTAATACCAAACCTGGGATCCATCCTATAACATGAGATGTGATATCCAAATCCTTCCCCTTCCAAACCTGAGACCCTCCCTTTAGCATGAGATGTGATATCCAACTCCTTCCCATTCCAATCCTGAGACCCTTCTGATAGCATAAGATATGATATCTCAATGCTTCTATACCAAACCTGAGATCCTTCCGATAGCATGAGATGTGATATCTCAATACTTCTAATACCAAACCTGAGATCCTTCCTATAACATGAGATGTGATATCCAAATCCTTATCTTCCAAACCTGAGACCCTCCCTTTAGCATGAGATGTGATAGCCAACTCCTTCCCATTCCAATCTTGAGACCCTTCCGATATCATGAAATGTGATATCTCAATGCTTCTAATATCAAACTTGAGACCCTCCCTATAACATGAGATGGGAATATCCAACTCCTTCCCATTCCAATCCTGAGACCCTTCCGATAGCACAGATGTGATATCTCAATGCTTATACCAAACCTGAGATCCTTCCTATAACATGAGATGTGATATCCAACTCCTTCCCATTCCAATCCTGAGACACTTCCTATAGCATGAGATGTGATATCTCACTGCTTATACCAAACCTGAGACCCTTCTTATACCATGAGATGTGATATCCAACTCCTTCCCATTCCAATCCTGAGACCCTTCCTATAGCATGAGATGTGATATCTCAAAGCTTCTAATATCAAACTTGAGACCCTCCCTATAGCATGAGATGTGATACCCAAGTCCTTCCCATTCCAATCCTGAGACACTTCCTATAGCATGAGATGTGATATCCAACTGCTTCCCATTCCAATCCTGAGACCCTTCCTATAGCATGAGATGTGATATCTCTATGCTTCTAATACCAAACCTGAGATCCTTCCTCTAACATGAAATGTGATATCCAACTCCTTCCCTTTCCAAACCTAAGAGCCTATCTATAGCATGAGATGTGATATCCAAGTCCTTCACATTCCAACCCTTAGACCCTTCCTACAGCATGCAATATGATATCTCAATGATTCTAATAACAAACCTGAGACCCGTCCTATAACATGAGATGGGATATTCAACTCCTTCCCATTCCAATCCTGAGACTCTTCCGATAGCAGAGATGTGATATCTCAATGCTTATACCAAACCTGAGACCCTTCCTATAACATGAGATGTGATCTCCAAATCCTTCCCGTTCCAAACCTGAGACCCTTCCTTTAGCATGAGATGTGATATCCAGCTCCTTCCCATTCCATTCCTGAGACACTTCCGATAGCATGAGATGTGATATCTCAATGCTTCTAATATCAAAACTGAGACCCTCCCTATAGCATGATATGTGATATCTAAGTCCTTCCCATTCCAATCCTGAGACCCTCCCTATAGCATGAGATGTGATATCCAACTCCTTCCCATTCCAATCCTGAGACCCTTCCTATAGCATGAGATATGATATCTCAATACTTCTAATACCAAACGTGAGATCCTTCCGATAACATGAGATGTGATATCCAAATCCTTCCCCTTCCAAACCTGAGACCCTCCCTTTAGCATGAGATGTGATATCCAACTCCTTCCTATTCCAATCCTGAGACTCTTCTGATAGCATGAGATGTGATATCTCAATGCTTCTAATACCAAACCTGAGATCCTTCCGATAGCATGAGATGTGATATCTCAATGCTTCTAATACCAAACCTGAGATCCTTCCTATAACATGAGATGTGATATCCAAATCCTTCCCCTTCCAAACCTGAGACCCTCCCTTTAGCATGAGATGTGATATCCAACTCCTTCCCATTCCATTCCTGAGACCCTTCTGATAGCATGAGATGTGATATCTCAATGCCTCTAATACCAAACCTGAGATCCTACCTCTAACATGAAATGTGATATCCAACTCTTTCCCCTTCCAAACCTGAGAGCCTTCCTATAGCATGAGATGTACCTGCCACGCCGGTGCCGACGGGCACAAGGGGAAGCTCTTCGGAGGAAGTCAGGCGGTTCACGTTAGTGCACAGCAGAAGAAGAACAGGTTCCGCAACTCAAGCGCAGCCTCCACAGCGGGCAGAAGCAGAGCGCGAGCGCGGCAAAAGGGTGCTGTTTTTACACAGCAGGGAAAAGCAATGGGATACTGCAGGAGGGCGACCAGATCCTAGATATACTACTCACCGGTCCCCGAAGCAAGCAGACCCAGGCTTCTCCACGATAGTTTCAGCAGCTGGCAGGTTCAGAAGAGCAGGGAACGCTTTGTAGTCGTGCAGAGCAAAAAGACGTCCCAATCGACGAAACCGGCACAGTTTTGTTGCCGCACAGGACAACGGAGCGGCCGTGTGTATTCGAGCCAAATGAACCCTCCTCCCTTCAGACCTGGGGACGCCAAGCGTACGAAGCGTGGGAGAGGGACAAGGACTCGCAATACAACACAACCTGGCGGCGGTTGCAGAGCCAAACTCCTTTGTAAGCTGGTCAGTCAACTGGATGGCCCAGAGACGCTTCCGAAGGCTTACTTGGCAGGAGATGGTTGAAGATGCCAGGAATAGCTGTTCCTGCTATTCCAAAGGTCGAAGCACCAGTACAGGCCTTCTGGTTCGATCAAAGGAGGACAGGGGCTCTCCGGACGACAGCAGTGCAAAGGAGGATTCCTTCAGCGGGTCACCAGCGATTCCTCGGTCCAGCCTCGTAGTTGCAGGATACTTGGCTCCTGTATTCCTTCGTTCGTGAGAACTCAGGAGATCGACATGGTAGTGGTGTTTCCAGCCCCCTCTTATCCACGGTTCCCTTCGCGCCAAAACGGAGGGGAGCCAATGGGAGATCCGCTCTTCAAAACACATACCATACGTGGACCAATCACGGACCACGGTGGTCCCAGGCATTCACACCACCCTAGACTCTCTGGCACCCAGGATGTGTATTGGGACCAGACATCCCAGCCCACACCCTGGAGGCACACAAACGACATGTAGAAGCCCGCGAAAGCAACCACGTTTCGCGGGAAAGTACATGCCCAAATAAGGAAGGCCCCGGGTCGCTGGACCTGGGGAAGGTGAAGGGAGCAAGACGGACAGTGGACAGGACAAAGGAGCCTCGCGGCCTGGCCATTTTGGGAGCCAGGCCACCATTTTGGGTTCAGTGCAAAAACGTGCTCAGAACGCCAAAAGGAGCTCAAAATAAACAAAACGATCGCTGCCACCATTCCAGTCCCTAAATGACTTGCACCGATCAAATACCATCCTAAAAGAGTATCTAGGGCCTGTAGAAGGCTAGAGACCCAAGAGAGCTGTAACTTAGCTTACAGTGCCCTCTTGTGTCGTGTTGCACTAAAGCGGCGACACGATAAAAGAAACTACGGGAAACCACGTTCCCCGGTACTGACTGTCTTAAGGGCATGTCAGTTTCCCCGTAAGAAAGGAGCGAAAGCCCAGAGAAGTGCGGCAGAAGGCTGTACTTCTCTGGCAAAGTCAAGAACAAGGTTAAAAACAATAGCAAAAAGTTTAGGGGTTGCCACATGGAAGGAAAATTCCCTACAATTACGAAATCTTTCCTAACACTCGCCCCTCCCAGACTATGGACAGGGGGAACTAATCCACCCCTGGATGAGTCTCTTGTTCAGGTCGGTTAAACATTCTGGACAACCCATCAGGATTGCTATGTTGGACACCTGGTCTATGCTCAATAGTGAATTCGAAGCCTTGAAGACTTATGGACCACCTAAGCAACTTTGGATTCTCCCCCTTCATGTTCATTAGCCACTTTAACGGCTTATGGTCAGTCTGCACAGTGAAGTGGGTCCCATAGAGGTAGGGCCTCAGCTTCCTTAGGGCCCACACAACAGAGAAACATTCTTTCTCTACCGTGGACCATCTGAGCTCTCTGTCCTTAAGCTGGCGACTAATAAAACCGATAGGGTGTTCCTTACCCTTCTCATCTACTTGTGATAGTACAGCTCCTATCCCAGTGTCAGAGGCATCCGTCTGCACGATAAAAGGTCTTTGATAATCAGGGGCCCTGAGCACAGGGGCCTGGCACAAGGAGTCTTTTAAGCCATTGAAGGCCTTCTCACACTCGTCGGTCCAAGTTACCTTCTTGGGTTTCTTCGGAGTTGTGAGGGCAGTCAGAGGAGCAGCTATGGTACCATAGTCTGCCACAAAATTGCGGTAATACCCCGTGAGTCCTAAAAAGGCTCTCACTTGGGTTTGCGTAGTGGGGGTAGGCCAGTCTTGTACTGCTTGTACTTTACTGGGTAGAGGCTGTATCCTCCCTCCACCTACTTCATGTCCAAGGTAAACCACTGAGCCTTGTCCAATCTGGCACTTACTAGCCTTTATGGTCAAGTGGGCTTTCTGAAGAGCCTGGAGCACAATCCCGAGGTGTTTCACATGGTCTTCCCAGGTGGCACTGAAAACTGCTATATCGTCCAGATATGCAAGACAGAATTCGTCCAACCCATTCAACACATGATTCACAAGCCTCTGGAAAGTGGCAGGTGCATTCTTCAACCCGAACGGCATTACCCGGAATTGGTAAAGGCCGTCTGGTGTAGAAAATGCCGTCTTCTCCCTGGCATGTTCTGCTAACGCTATTTGCCAATAGCCAGCAGTGAGGTCAAACGTGCTGAGGTACTTGGAGGCACCCAAAGTATCCACCAGCTCATCTGTTCGAGGCAAGGGGTGGGCATCTGTCTTGGTGACAGCATTCAGAGCCCTGTAATCCACGCAGAACCTCAATTCAGAAGTGCCTGCCTTTGGAACCAGAACCAAAGGACTGGACCAAGGACTACTAGAGGGTTCAATCACCCCAAGGTCTAACATTTTGTTGACCTCGGTCTTAATATAAGACCGTACTTTATCCGACATCCTGTATCCCCTACTTTTGGTAGGTACACTGTCTCCTGTGTCAATGTTATGTTTGCACCAAGGTGTCAAACCAGGGGACTGTGAAAACAGGGGGGAAAACTGCCTAAGCAAACTTTTCACCTCAGCCTGCTGATCAGAAGTCAGGTGAGGGGCCACTCGGACACCCTCAACGGAGCTATCTGAAGGACCGCTTTGGAACAGGTCGGGAAGAGGTTCAGACTCCTCTTCCTCAACGTCTGACGCCAGTAGCAGTGCTGCGATTTCGACTCTTGGGACGAAAGCATTCAGCCTATTCACGTGAAACACTTTTGGAGCCTGTCCAGGCCTTCCAAGGTCCACTAAATAGTTCACCTCACCCAGGGGCTCCACCACTGTGTAAGGGCCTGACCATTTGTCCTGTAAAGCGCGAGGCCTTATTGGATTCATGATCAGGACTTGCTGACCAGGTATAAAGTTGATGAGGGAAGCTTTCTGGTCGTACCAATGTTTCACCAGCGCTTGCCCTGCCTTCAATTTATCACTAGCCAAGCCCATCAGAAGTACCATCCGTTTTCTGAGCCCTAGCACATAGTCAACTACATTGGTAGTAACAGGGGGAGTGGGCATCTCCCATCCCTCCTTGACAATGGCTAAGGGTCCCCGTACGGGATGACCGAACAGAAGTTCGAAGGGGCTGAAGCCAACACCCTCCTGTGGTACCTCTCGGTAGGCAAACAGCAAGCATGGTAAAAGAAGATCCCATTTTCTTCTCTGGGGCTCCTCCAGAGCCCCAATCATGCTCTTTAATGTTCTGTTGAAACGTTCCACCAGACCATTGGTCTGGGGGTGGTATGCAGAAGAGAACTTGTAGGTGACCCCACATTCTTTCCACATAGCCTGCATATACTTCGACATAAAGTTGCTGCCACGATCTGACACAACTTCTTTAGGGAAGCCAACCCTAGTAAATATGCCGAGTAAAGCTTTTGCAACTGACTTGGCTGTTACAGTTTTCAATGGGATGGCCTCAGGATACCTGGTTGCATGGTCGACCAGCACCAGGATAAACCTATTGCCCGAGGATGTTTGCGGGTCAAGGGGACCGACGATGTCGATCCCTACCCTTTCAAATGGTACCCCCACAACTGGGAGCGGTACCAACGGAGCTTGGATTGTCGCGCCAACCTTACCAGACAACTGGCAGGAGGCGCAACTCCTGCAGTGACTTTCTACTTGCACCCCCATCTTGGGCCAGTAGAAGTGCATGGATAACCTTTGCTTGGTCCTCTTCATACCAAGGTGACCAGCAAGGGGAACTTCATGCGCCAACTGCAGGAGGAAGGGTCTAACAGCAAGGGGAACCACCAACCTCCTATGGTCTCCTTCTGTAGACTCTGTGGGCTCACTATACAGGAGTCCACCTTCCCAATAAATCCTATGCTTCCCAGGAGGTTCACCCTCAAGCTGGGAGCAGGCCTGTCTCCTTAGGCCTTCCAGAGATGGGCACTCACGTTGGCCTTTACTGAATTCGTCCCTATCAGGACCTCCTTCAACTAACAAGTCTTTTAGTTCAGGATGATCGTTGGGGTCGAATACTTCAGGCATCGCCACCTCCTCGTCAGGCTCGGGCGATTGACCAACTTCCTCCACCGCAGTGGTAGGCGAGCTCGGGGGAATATTCTCTTTCCCCCGTCTTGACTTGTAGACTCCTTTCGCCTTGGGTTGCCCCTTCGGCTGGGGCGGCGTATTGGACTTGGCCAATGCTGCCCGTGCTTGAGATCGTGTGTAGGGTCGTTCGGCAGTGTCTCCTACGAGCCCTAAAGCTCTGAGATCATTACCTAATAAGACCTTTCCCGGGACGTTTCTCTGAATGCTCACTGGAATCCTGACTGCTGTACCATTTAAAGTTAGATTAACAGGGATCACGGGAAACATACGGAGGGGGCCATCAGCCAACTTAGTGGGCATCAGAGTAGCTCTGGCAACTTCCTCTGAGTCTACCAAGGTAGAATCCACTACAGTTCGACTGCACCCACTATCCCTAAGAGCTGGAGTATCCACTCCATTGATCAGCACACTGTCTTTAAAGTAGTGCTTGGTATTATCCGGAATCCTAGCATACGCCTCTGCGACTTTAGGCTCCCAGGAACCCAGGGACACTAAAACTACCTCGGCCTCTATTCCGCTGGGAAATGAGTCCGAGGAGAAGGATGCTCCTGTAATCTCTTCTTCCTCGTAGGAGGAGAAGGCCAGATTAGCGGAGTGGACCCCCAAAGGTCTAACCTTACAACGGGGATCCCCCTTCACATGGTCAGTTGCTCCACAAGAAAAACAAGCCCCAGTGGGTCTGTTTACGTAGGGAGGCTTATTGTAACCAGAGTTCTGTTTCGGAGGCGCACCTCCACTACCCTGTGAGTTCTCTTGTGTCTTACCCTTGTTTTTCTTTTTGTGGCCCTTTTGGGAAGAAGATTTAGCAGATTCCCCACCCTCCATATCTTTGGACTTTTTCCCCTCCTCCTGCTTACCAGGATGAGTTTTGTCCTTATGGGACACTCGATGTGACACCCATAAGTCTGCTGCAATGGCCAGCTTCTTAGGATCTATCTCCTTCGAATCGGCCAAATGCTGCTTAAGCTCCGGGGAAGAAGAAGCAAAAATGTGTTCCAGCATGACAAGATTTATCATGCCGTCGAAGGTAGAAACCTTATAGCCTTCGACCCAGCCAGTTAAGTTTTTCAAAGATTCAGCGACATAAGATACCCAAGTACCACCTTCCTTTTTCTTATACTCTCGAAAACGCTTTAAATATTGGGCCGGAGTCTTCCCAAACTTTAAAATGAGAGTCTGCTTTAACATTGCGAAATCTGCCCGCTCAGCCTTCGACATTTCCATAATGGCACTACAGCCAGAATGGGGCAGTCTACTGAGCAACCACGCAATCTTATCAGCATTGTCAACTTCCTGGACCTCGCATGCATACTCAAACGCATTCAGCCAGTCCATAATGTCATTCCTCTCTTCATACACACTGAGCAGATCTTTTGGAAACCGTGGATGAGAGGAGGCCCCAGACCCATGTCCAGGACCCTTGGATCCATTTGCAACCTGAAGCTTGGCCAGTTCCAACTGGTGATCCCTGTCTTTTTGTTTTTCTGCCTGTTCGATTTTTAGTTTGGCTATGCTGAATTCAAGCTCCTGCTGCCTAAACCGCAGCTCTTGCTTCTTGAATTCAAGCATAGCCTCCCCATCAGCACTGGCAGAGGAAACATTAGACAGCTCGTCCTCCCTGTCTTCGTGGTCGCGGTGGAACAGTGCGGCGGCAGAACCGTCGGTTCTACCAGTGAGAGCAGCCCCACCACCTTCCGCACTGTCCTCAGAAGTAATAGCGTCAAGCTGCGCTTCTTGCCACGCCACGATTCTTTGGATCATTTCCAATTTAGTGCCTTGAGAGGAAACACCTCTCTCCGCACACATCTTTTTCAGCGTTTCTGATTTGGAAGCATTTAAAGTTAACAACGTACTTGTTTCCATACTGTTTGATAGGACTATGGCCTTTTTAAAGTTATACTATAACAATTCACTACGTGTACTGTTTGGAATAACCTGAAATGCCTTAGTTCGAGCGCAACACTGGATACCTTCAGTCGTATCCCACCGCTGTACACCAATTTGTTAAGACGGATTTCTGAACTCTGTCCTGGTGGCGCAGAAGTTCAGAAGGCCAACCTAATTACTTGGAACAGGGTAACCTCTGGACAAGCCAGACCAATCAAGGTAGCGATCGCGGCGGTCAAGACTAGGTCTCAAGAGGGGTGAGGGTGACTGAAAGCCCGCAATGAGCACACAAAGCAAGAGCGCTTACAAACTACTCCAAACAGTTGTTATATCAAAAATAGATACACATTTATTTTAAGGCCTTTAAAATAATGACCGTAGCGAGAAAATCACAATATTAAACCAACACATACCATATCAACACAATATATATACAAATACACAGTCGCAAGCGTTTAAAGCACGAAATATGTAGTCCACCTGCCAGGGAAGGAAAACAGGCAGTGCGATAATGCTTTCGACTCAGTTCGCCTTCATAGGCACCTAACTAGATGGAAGTCCGAGCCCTGCGAAGAGTGGAGCCTTGTGCTCAAAGTACCTGCCACGCCGGTGCCGACGGGCACAAGGGGAAGCTCTTCGGAGGAAGTCAGGCGGTTCACGTTAGTGCACAGCAGAAGAAGAACAGGTTCCGCAACTCAAGCGCAGCCTCCACAGCGGGCAGAAGCAGAGCGCGAGCGCGGCAAAAGGGTGCTGTTTTTACACAGCAGGGAAAAGCAATGGGATACTGCAGGAGGGCGACCAGATCCTAGATATACTACTCACCGGTCCCCGAAGCAAGCAGACCCAGGCTTCTCCACGATAGTTTCAGCAGCTGGCAGGTTCAGAAGAGCAGGGAACGCTTTGTAGTCGTGCAGAGCAAAAAGACGTCCCAATCGACGAAACCGGCACAGTTTTGTTGCCGCACAGGACAACGGAGCGGCCGTGTGTATTCGAGCCAAATGAACCCTCCTCCCTTCAGACCTGGGGACGTCAAGCGTACGAAGCGTGGGAGAGGGACAAGGACTCGCAATACAACACAACCTGGCGGCGGTTGCAGAGCCAAACTCCTTTGTAAGCTGGTCAGTCAACTGGATGGCCCAGAGACGCTTCCGAAGGCTTACTTGGCAGGAGATGGTTGAAGATGCCAGGAATAGCTGTTCCTGCTATTCCAAAGGTCGAAGCACCAGTACAGGCCTTCTGGTTCGATCAAAGGAGGACAGGGGCTCTCCGGACGACAGCAGTGCAAAGGAGGATTCCTTCAGCGGGTCACCAGCGATTCCTCGGTCCAGCCTCGTAGTTGCAGGATACTTGGCTCCTGTATTCCTTCGTTCGTGAGAACTCAGGAGATCGACATGGTAGTGGTGTTTCCAGCCCCCTCTTATCCACGGTTCCCTTCGCGCCAAAACGGAGGGGAGCCAATGGGAGATCCGCTCTTCAAAACACATACCATACGTGGACCAATCACGGACCACGGTGGTCCCAGGCATTCACACCACCCTAGACTCTCTGGCACCCAGGATGTGTATTGGGACCAGACATCCCAGCCCACACCCTGGAGGCACACAAACGACATGTAGAAGCCCGCGAAAGCAACCACGTTTCGCGGGAAAGTACATGCCCAAATAAGGAAGGCCCCGGGTCGCCGGACCTGGGGAAGGTGAAGGGAGCAAGACGGACAGCGGACAGGACAAAGGAGCCTCGCGGCCTGGCCATTTTGGGAGCCAGGCCACCATTTTGGGTTCAGTGCAAAAACGTGCTCAGAACGCCAAAAGGAGCTCAAAATAAACAAAACGATCGCTGCCACCATTCCAGTCCCTGAATGACTTGCACCGATGAAATACCATCCTAAAAGAGTATCTAGGGCCTGTAGAAGGCTAGAGACCCAAGAGAGCTGTAACTTAGCTTACAGTGCCCTCTTGTGTCGTGTTGCACTAAAGCTGCGACACGATAAAAGAAACTACGGGAAACCACGTTCCCCGGTACTGACTGTCTTAAGGGCATGTCAGTTTCCCCGTAAGAAAGGAGCGAAAGCCCAGAGAAGTGCGGCAGAAGGCTGTACTTCTCTGGCAAAGTCAAGAACAAGGTTAAAAACAATAGCAAAAAGTTTAGGGGTTGCCACATGGAAGGAAAATTCCCTACAATTACGAAATCTTTCCTAACACTTCCCCTTCCAAACCTGAGACCCTCCCTTTAGCATGAGATGTGATATCCAACTGCTTCCTATTCCAATCCTGAGACTCTTGTGATAGCATGAGATGTGATATCTCAATGCTTCTAATACCAAACCTGAGATCCTTCCGATAGCATGAGATGTGATATCTCAATGCTTCTAATACCAAACCTGAGATCCTTCCTATAACATTAGATGTGATATCCAAATCCTTCCCCTTCCAAACCTGAGACCCTCCCTTTAGCATGAGATGTGATATCCAACTCCTTCCCATTCCATTCCTGAGACCCTTCTGATAGCATGAGATGTGATATTTCAATGCCTCTAATACCAAACCTGAGATCCTACCTCTAACATGAAATGTGATATCCAACTCTTTCCCCTTCCAAACCTGAGAGCCTTCCTATAGCATGAGATGTGATATCCAAGTCCTTCCCATTCCAATCCTGAGAACCTTCCTATAGCTTGAGATGTGATATCCAACTCCTTCCCATTCCAATTCTGAGACCGTTCCTATACTATGAGACTTGATATCTCAATGCTTCTAATACCAAACCTGAGACCCGTAATATAACATGAGATGTGAAATCCAAATCCTTCCCCTTCCAAACCTTAGACCCTTCCTTTATCATGAGATGTGATATCCAACTCCTTCCCATTCCAATCCTGAGACCCTTCCGATATCATGAGATGTGATATCTCAAAGCTTCTAATATCAAACTTGAGACCCTCCCTATAGCATGAGATGTGATATCCAAGTCCTTCCCATTCCAATACTGAGACCCTTCCTATAGCATGAGATGTGATATCTCAATGCTTCTAATACCAAACCTGAGACCCTTCCTATAACATGAGATGGGAATATCCAACTCCTTCCCATTCCAATCCTGAGACCCTTCCGATAGCAGAGATGTGATATCTCAATGCTTATACCAAACCTGAGATCCTTCCTATAACATGAGATGTGATATCCAACTCCTTCCCATTCCAATCCTGAGACACTCCCTATAGCATGAGATGTGATATCTCACTGCTTATACCAAACCTGAGACCCTTCCTATAGCATGAGATGTGATATCTCAATGCTTCTAATATCAAACTTGAGACCCTACCTATAGCATGAGATGTGATATCCAAGTCCTTCCCATTCCAATCCTGAGACACTTCCTATAGCATGAGATGTGATATCTCAATGCTTCTAATACCAAACCTGAGACTCTTCCTATAACATGAGATGTGATATCCAACTCCTTCCCATTCCAATCCTGAGACCCTTCCTATAGCATGAGATGTGATGTCTCAATGCTTCTAATACCAAACCTGAGATCCTTCCTATAACATGAGATGTGATATCCAACTCCTTCCATTCCAATCCTGGACCCTTCCTATAGCATGAGATGTGATATCTCAATGCTTATACCAAACCTGAGACCCTTCCTATAGCATGAGATGTGATACCCAACTCCTTCCCATTCCAATCCTGAGACCCTTCCTATAGCCTGAGATGTGATATCTCAATGCCTCTAATACCAAACCTGAGATCCTTCCTCTAACATGAAATGTGATATCCAACTCCTTCACTTTCCAAACCTGAGAGCCTATCTATAGCATGAGATCTGATATCCAAGTCCTTCCCATTCCAATCCTTAGACCCTTCCTACAGCATGCAATATGATATCTCAATGATTCTAATAAAAAACCTGAGACCCGTCCTATAACATGAGATGGGATATCCAACTCCTTCCCATTCCAATCCTGAGACACTTCCGATAGCAGAGATGTGATATCTCAATGTTTATACCAAACCTGAGACCCTTCCTATAACATGAGATGTGATATCCAACTCCTTCCCGTTCCAAACCTGAAACCCTTCCTTTAGCATGAGATGTGATATCCAGCTCCTTCCCATTCCAATCCTGAGACACTTCCGATAGCATGAGATGTGATATCTCAATGCTTCTAATATCAAAACTGAGACCCTCCCTATAGCATGATATGTGATATCTAAGTCCTTCCCATTCCAATCCTGAGACCCTTCCTATAGCATGAGATGTGATATCTCAATGCTTCTACCAAACCTGAGACCCTTCCTTTAGCATGAGATGTGATATCCAACTCCTTCCCATTCCAATCCTGAGACCCTTCCTATAGCATGAGAGGTGATATCTCAATACTTCTAATACCAAACCTGAGATCCTTCCGATAACATGAGATGTGATATCTCAATACTTCTAATACCAAACCTGAGATCCATCCTATAACATGAGATGTGATATCCAAATCCTTCCCCTTCCAAACCTGAGACCCTCCCTTTAGCATGAGATGTGATATCCAACTCCTTCCCATTCCAATCCTGAGACCCTTCTGATAGCATAAGATATGATATCTCAATGCTTCTATACCAAACCTGAGATCCTTCCGATAGCATGAGATGTGATATCTCAATACTTCTAATACCAAACCTGAGATCCTTCCTATAACATGAGATGTGATATCCAAATCCTTATCTTCCAAACCTGAGACCCTCCCTTTAGCATGAGATGTGATATCCAACTCCTTCCCATTCCAATCCTGAGACTCTTCTGATAGCATAAGATATGATATCTCAATGCTTCTATACCAAACCTGAGATCCTTCTGATAGCATGAGATGTGATATCTCAATACTTCTAATACCAAACCTGAGATCCTACCTCTAACATGAAATGTGATATCCAACTCTTTCCCCTTGCAAACCTGAGAGCCTTCCTATAGCATGAGATGTAATATCCAAGTCCTTCCCATTCCAATCCTGAGACCCTTCCTATAACATGAGATGTGATATCCAACTCCTTCCCATTCCAACCTGAGACCCTTCCTATAGCATGAGATGGGATATCCAACTCCTTCCAAATCCAATCCCGATACCCTTCCGATAGCATGAGATCTGATATCCCAATGCTTCTACCAAACCTGAGACCCATACTATGGCATGAGATGTGATATCAAACTCCTTCCCATTCTAATCCTGAGACCCTTCCTATAGCTTGAGATGTGATATCCAACTCCTTCCCATTCCAATTCTGAGACCCTTCCTATACCATGAGACTTGATATCTCAATGCTTCTAATACCAAACCTGAGACCCGTCCTATAACATGAGATGTGATATCCAAATCCTTCCCCTTCCAAACCTTAGACCCTTCCTTTATCATGAGATGTGATAGCCAACTCCTTCCCATTCCAATCTTGAGACCCTTCCGATATCATGAAATGTGATATCTCAATGCTTCTAATATCAAACTTGAGACCCTCCCTATAACATGAGATGGGAATATCCAACTCCTTCCCATTCCAATCCTGAGACCCTTCCTATAGCATGAGATATGATATCTCAATACTTCTAATACCAAACGTGAGATCCTTCCGATAACATGAGATGTGATATCCAAATCCTTCCCATTCCAATCCTGAGACCCTTCTGATAGCATGAGATGTGATATCTCAATGCTTCTAATACCAAACCTGAGATCCTTCCGATAGCATGAGATGTGATATCTCAATGCTTCTAATACCAAACCTGAGATCCTTCCTATAACATGAGATGTGATATCCAAATCCTTCCCCTTCCAAACCTGAGACCCTCTCTTTAGCATGAGATGTGATATCCAACTCCTTCCCATTCCATTCCTGAGACCCTTCTGATTAGCATGAGATGTGATATCTCAATGCCTCTAATGCCAAACCTGAGATCCTACCTCTAACATGAAATGTGATATCCAACTCTTTCCCCTTCCAAACCTGAGAGCCTTCCTATAGCATGAGATGTGATATCCAAGTCCTTCCCATTACAATCCTGAGACCCTTCCTATAGCTTGAGATGTGATATCCAACTCCTTCACATTCCAATTCTGAGACCCTTCCTATACTCTGAGACTTGATATCTCAATGCTTCTAATACCAAACCTGAGACCCGTAATATAACATGAGATGTGATATCCAAATCCTTCCCCTTCCAAAACTTAGACCATTCCTTTATCATGAGATGTGATATCCAACTCCTTCCCAATCCAATCCTGAGACCCTTCCGATAGCAGAGACGTGATATCTCAATGCTTCTACCAAACCTGAGACCCTTCCTTTAGCATGAGATGTGATATCCAAATCCTTCACATTCCAATCCTGAGACCCTTCCTATAGCATGAGATGTGATATCCAATTCCCTCCCATTCCAAACCTGAGACCCTTCCTATTGGATGAGTTGTGATATCCAACTCCTTCCCATTCCAACCCTGAGACCCTTCCGATAGCAGAGATGTGATGTCTCAATGCTTCTAATACCAAACCTGAGATCCTTCCTATAACATGAGATGTGATATCCAACTCCTTCCATTCCAATCCTGAGACCCGTCCTATAGCATGAGATGTGATATCTCAATGCTTATACCAAACCTGAGACCCTTCCTATAGCATGAGATGTGATATCCAACTACTTCCCATTCCAATCCTGAGACCCTTCCTATAGCATGAGATGTGATATCTCAATGCTTCTAATACCAAACCTGAGATCCTTCCTCTAACATGAAATGTGATATCCAACTCCTTCCCTTTCCAAACCTAAGAGCCTATCTATAGCATGAGATGTGATATCCAGGTCCTTCCCATTCCAATCCTTAGACCCTTCCTACAGCATGCAATATGATATCTCAATGATTCTAATAACAAACCTGAGACCCGTCCTATAGCATGAGATATGATATCCAAGTCCTTCCCATTCCAATCCTGAGACCCTTCCTATAACATGAAATGTGATATCCAACTCCTTCCCATTCCAACCTGAGACCCTTCCTATAGCATGAGATGGGATATCCAACTTCTTCCAAATCCAATACTGATACCCTTCCGATAGCATGAGATGTGATATCCCAATGCTTCTACCAAACCTGAGACCCATACTATGGCATGAGATGTGATATCAAACTCCTTCCCATTCCAATCCTGAGACCCTTCCTATAGCTTGAGGTGTGATATCCAACTCCTTCCCATTCCAATTCTGAGACCCTTCTTATACCATGAGACTTGATATCTCAATGCTTCTAATACCAAACCTGAGACCCGTCCTATAACATGAGATGTGATATCCAAATCCTTCCCCTTCCAAACCTTAGACCCTTCCTTTATCATGAGATATGATATCCAACTCCTTCCCATTCCAATCCTGAGACCCTTCCGATATCATGAGATTTGTTATCTCAATGCTTCTAATATCAAACTTGAGACCCTCCCTATAGCATGAGATGTGACATCCAAGTCCTTCCCATTCCAATCCTGAGACCCTTCCTATAGCATGAGATGTGATATCTCTATGCTTCTAATACCAAACCTGAGACCCTTCCTATAACATGAGATGGGATATCCAACCCCTTCCCATTCCAATCCTGAGACCTTTCCGATAGCAGAGATGTGATATCTCAATGCTTATACCAAACCTGAGAACCTTCCTATGGCCTGAGATGTGATATACAACTCCTTCCCATTCCAATCCTGAGACCCTTCCTTTAGCATGAGATGTGATATCTCAATGCTTATACCAAATCTGAGACCCTTCCTATAGCATGAGATGTGATATCCAATTCCTTCCCATTCCAATCCTGAGACCCTTCCTATAGCATGAGATGTGATATCTCAATGCTTATACCAAACCTGAGAGCCTACCTATAGCATGAGATGTGATATCCAAGTCCATCCCATTCCAATCCTTAGACCCTTCCTACAGCATGCGATGTGATATCTCAATGATTCTAATACCAAACCAGAGACTCTTCCTATAACATGAGATGGGATATCCAACTCCTTCCCATTCCAATCCTGAGCCGCTTCCGATAGCAGAGATGTGATATCTCAATGCTTATACCAAACCTGAGACCCTTCCTATAACATGAGATGTGATATCCAACTCCTTCCCGTTCCAAACCTGAGACACTAACTATAGCATATGTGATATCCAACTCCTTCCCATTCCAAACATGAGACCCTTCCTATAGCAAGAAAGTAATATCCAACTCCTACCCATTCCAATCCTGAGACCCTTCATATAGCAAGAGATGTGATATCCAAATCCTTCCCATTCCAATCCTGAGACCCTTCCTATAACATGAGATGTGATATCCAACTCCTTCCCATTCCAACCTGAGACACTTCCTATAGCATGAGAAGGGATATCCAACTCCTTCCCAATCCAATCCTGAGACCCTTCCGATAGCAGAGATGTGATATCTCAATGCTTATACCAAACCTGAGACCCTTCCTATGGCATGAGATGTGATATCCAACTCCTTGCCATTCAAATCCTGAGACCCTTCCTATAGCATGAGAAGGGATATCCAACTCCTTCCCAATCCAATCCTGAGACCCTTCCGATAGCAGAGACGTGATATCTCAATGCTTCTACCAAACCTGAGACCCTTCCTTTAGCATGAGATGTGATATCCAAATCCTTCACATTCCAATCCTGAGACCCTTCCTATAGCATGAGATGTGATATCTCAATGCTTCTAATACCAAACCTGAGATCCTTCCTATAACATGAGATGTGATATCCAATTCCTTCCTATTCCAAACCTGAGACCCTTCCTATTGGATGAGATGTGATATCCAACTCCTTCCCATTCCAACCCTGAGACCCTTCCTATAGCATGAGATGTGATGTCTCAATGCTTCTAATACCAATCCTGAGATCCTTCCTATAACATGAGATGTGATATCCAACTCCTTCCATTCCAATCCTGAGACCCGTCCTATAGCATGAGATGTGATATCTCAATGCTTATACCAAACCTGAGACCCTTCCTATAGCATGAGATGTGATATCCAACTGCTTCCCATTCCAATCCTGAGACCCTTCCTATAGCATGAGATGTGATATCTCAATGCTTCTAATACCAAACCTGAGATCCTTCCTATAACATGAGATGTGATATCCAATTCCTTCCTATTCCAAACCTGAGACCCTTCCTATTGGATGAGATGTGATATCCAACTCCTTCCCATTCCAACCCTGAGACCCTTCCTATAGCATGAGATGTGATGTCTCAATGCTTCTAATACCAAACCTGAGATCCTTCCTATAACATGAGATGTGATATCCAACTCCTTCCATTCCAATCCTGAGACCCTTCCTATAGCATGAGATGTGATATCTCAATGCTTCTAATACCAAACCTGAGATCCTTCCTATAACATGAGATGTGATATCCAACTCCTTCCCGTTCCAAACCTGAGACACTAACTATAGCATATGTGATATCCAACTCCTTCCCATTCCAAACATGAGACCCTTCCTATAGCAAGAAAGTAATATCCAACTCCTACCCATTCCAATCCTGAGACCCTTCCTATAGCAAGAGATGTGATATCCAAATCCTTCCCATTCCAATCCTGAGACCCGTCCTATAACATGAGATGTGATATCCAAATCCTTCCCCTTCCAAACCTTAGACCCTTCCTTTATCATGAGATATGATATCCAACTCCTTCCCATTCCAATCCTGAGACCCTTCCGATATCATGAGATTTGTTATCTCAATGCTTCTAATATCAAACTTGAGACCCTCCCTATAGCATGAGATGTGACATCCAAGTCCTTCCCATTCCAATCCTGAGACCCTTCCTATAGCATGAGATGTGATATCTCTATGCTTCTAATACCAAACCTGAGACCCTTCCTATAACATGAGATGGGATATCCAACTCCTTCCCATTCCAATCCTGAGACCTTTCCGATAGCAGAGATGTGATATCTCAATGCTTATACCAAACCTGAAAACCTTCCTATGGCCTGAGATGTGATATACAACTCCTTCCCATTCCAATCCTGAGACCCTTCCTTTAGCATGAGATGTGATATCTCAATGCTTATACCAAATCTGAGACCCTTCCTATAGCATGAGATGTGATATCCAATTCCTTCCCATTCCAATCCTGAGACCCTTCCTATAGCATGAGATGTGATATCTCAATGCTTATACCAAACCTGAGATCCTTCCTATAACATGAGATGTGATATCCAATTCCTTCCTATTCCAAACCTGAGACCCTTCCTATTGGATGAGATGTGATATCCAACTCCTCCGCATTCCGACCCTGAGACCCTTCCTATAGCATGAGATGTGATGTCTCAATGCTTCTAATACCAAACCTGAGATCCTTCCTATAACATGAGATGTGATATCCAACTCCTTCCATTCCAATCCTGAGACCCGTCCTAATGCATGAGATGTGATATCTCAATGCTTATACCAAACCTGAGACCCTTCCTATAGCATGAGATGTGATATCCAACTGCTTCCCATTCCAATCCTGAGACCCTTCCTATACCATGAGATGTGATATCTCAATGCTTCTAATACCAAACCTGAGATCCTTCCTATAACATGAGATGTGATATCCAAATCCTTCCCCTTCCAAACCTGAGACCCTCCCTTTAGCATGAGATGTGATATCCAACTCCTTCCCATTCCATTCCTGAGACCCTTCTGATAGCATGAGATGTGATATCTCAATGCCTCTAATACCAAACCTGAGATCCTACCTCTAACATGAAATGTGATATCCAACTCTTTCCCCTTCCAAACCTGAGAGCCTTCCTATAGCATGAGATGTGATATCCAAGTCCTTCCCATTCCAATCCTGAGACCCTTCCTATAGCTTGAGATGTGATATCCAACTCCTTCCCATTCCAATTCTGAGACCCTTCCTATACTATGAGACTTGATATCTCAATGCTTCTAATACCAAACCTGAGACCCGTAATATAACATGAGATGTGATATCCAAATCCTTCCCCTTCCAAACCTTAGACCCTTCCTTTATCATGAGATGTGATATCCAACTCCTTCCCATTCCAATCCTGAGACCCTTCCGATATTATGAGATGTGATATCTCAAAGCTTCTAATATCAAACTTGAGACCCTCCCTATAGCATGAGATGTGATATCCAAGTCCTTCACATTCCAACCCTTAGACCCTTCCTACAGCATGCAATATGATATCTCAATGATTCTAATAACAAACCTGAGACCCGTCCTATAACATGAGATGGGATATCCAACTCCTTCCCATTCCAATCCTGAGACTCTTCCGATAGCAGAGATGTGATATCTCAATGCTTATACCAAACCTGAGACCCTTCCTATAACATGAGATGTGATATCCAAATCCTTCCCGTTCCAAACCTGAGACCCTTCCTTTAGCATGAGATGTGATATCCAGCTCCTTCCCATTCCAATCCTGAGACACTTCCGATAGCATGAGATGTGATATCTCAATGCTTCTAATATCAAAACTGAGACCCTCCCTATAGCATGATATGTGATATCTAAGTCCTTCCCATTCCAATCCTGAGACCCTCCCTATAGCATGAGATGTGATATCCAACTCCTTCCCATTCCAATCCTGAGACCCTTCCTATAGCATGAGATATGATATCTGAATACTTCTAATACCAAACGTGAGATCCTTCCGATAACATGAGATGTGATATCCAAATCCTTCCCCTTCCAAACCTGAGACCCTCCCTTTAGCATGAGATGTGATATCCAACTCCTTCCCATTCCATTCCTGAGACCCTTCTGATAGCATGAGATGTGATATCTCAATGCCTCTAATACCAAACCTGAGATCCTACCTCTAACATGAAATGTGATATCCAACTCTTTCCCCTTCCAAACCTGAGAGCCTTCCTATAGCATGAGATGTGATATCCAAGTCCTTCCCATTCCAATCATGAGACCCTTCCTATAGCTTGAGATGTGATATCCAACTCCTTCCCATTCCAATTCTGAGACCCTTCCTATACTATGAGACTTGATATCTCAATGCTTCTAATACCAAACCTGAGACCCGTAATATAACATGAGATGTGATATCCAAATCCTTCCCCTTCCAAACCTTAGACCCTTCCTTTATCATGAGATGTGATATCCAACTCCTTCCCATTCCAATCCTGAGACCCTTCCGATATCATGAGATGTGATATCTCAAAGCTTCTAATATCAAACTTGAGACCCTCCCTATAGCATGAGATGTGATATCCAAGTCCTTCCCATTCCAATCCTGAGACCCTTCCTATAGCATGAGATGTGATATCTCAATGCTTCTAATACCAAACCTGAGACCCTTCCTATAACATGAGATGGGAATATCCAACTCCTTCCCATTCCAATCCTGAGACCCTTCCGATAGCAGAGATGTGATATCTCAATGCTTATACCAAACCTGAGATCCTTCCTATAACATGAGATGTGATATCCAACTCCTTCCCATTCCAATCCTGAGACACTTCCTATAGCATGAGATGTGATATCTCACTGCTTATACCAAACCTGAGACCCTTCCCATAGCATGAGATGTGATATCCAACTCCTTCCCATTCCAATCCTCAGACCCTTCCTATAGCATGAGATGTGATATCTCAATGCTTCTAATATCAAACTTGAGACCCTACCTATAGCATGAGATGTGATATCCAAGTCCTTCCCATTCCAATCCTGAGACACTTCCTATAGCATGAGATGTGATATCTCAATGCTTCTAATACCAAACCTGAGACTCTTCCTATAACATGAGATGGGATATCCAACTCCTTCCCATTCCAATCCTGAGACCCTTTTGATAGCAGAGATGTGATATCTCAATGTTTATTCCAAACCTGAGACCCTTCCTACGGCATGAGATGTCATATTCAACTCCTTCCCATTCCAATCCTGAGACCCTTCCTATAGCATGAGATGTGATATCCAACTCCTTCCCATTCCAATCCTGAGACCCTTCCTATAGCATGAGATGTGATGTCTCAATGCTTCTAATACCAAACCTGAGATCCTTCCTATAACATGAGATGTGATATCCAACTCCTTCCATTCCAATCCTGGACCCTTCCTATAGCATGAGATGTGATATCTCAATGCTTATACCAAACCTGAGACCCTTCCTATAGCATGAGATAAGATATCCAACTCCTTCCCATTCCAATCCTGAGACCCTTCCTATAGCCTGAGATGTGATATCTCAATGCCTCTAATACCAAACCTGAGATCCTTCCTCTAACATGTAATGTGATATCCAACTCCTTCACTTTCCAAACCTGAGAGCCTATCTATAGCATGAGATGTGATATCCAAGTCCTTCCCATTCCAATCCTTAGACCCTTCCTACAGCATGCAATATGATATCTCAATGATTCTAATAAAAAACCTGAGACCCGTCCTATAACATGAGATGGGATATCCAACTCCTTCCCATTCCAATCCTGAGACACTTCCGATAGCAGAGATGTGATATCTCAATGTTTATACCAAACCTGAGACCCTTCCTATAACATGAGATGTGATATCCAACTCCTTCCCGTTCCAAACCTGAGACCCTTCCTTTAGCATGAGATGTGATATCCAGCTCCTTCCCATTCCAATCCTGAGACACTTCCGATAGCATGAGATATGATATCTCAATGCTTCTAATATCAAAACTGAGACCCTCCCTATAGCATGATATGTGATATCTAAGTCCTTCCCATTCCAATCCTGAGACCCTTCCTATAGCATGAGATGTGATATCTCAATGCTTCTACCAAACCTGAGACCCTTCCTTTAGCATGAGATGTGATATCCAACTCCTTCCCATTCCAATCCTGAGACCCTTCCTATAGCATGAGAGGTGATATCTCAATACTTCTAATACCAAACCTGAGATCCTTCCGATAACATGAGATGTGATATCTCAATACTTCTAATACCAAACCTGAGATCCATCCTATAACATGAGATGTGATATCCAAATCCTTCCCCTTCCAAACCTGAGACCCGCCCTTTAGCATGAGATGTGATATCCAACTCCTTCCCATTCCAATCCTGAGACCCTTCTGATAGCATAAGATATGATATCTCAATGCTTCTATACCAAACCTGAGATCCTTCCGATAGCATGAGATGTGATATCTCAATACTTCTAATACCAAACCTGAGATCCTTCCTATAACATGAGATGTGATATCCAAATCCTTATCTTCCAAACCTGAGACCCTCCCTTTAGCATGAGATGTGATATCCAACTCCTTCCCATTCCAATCCTGAGACTCTTCTGATAGCATATGATATGATATCTCAATGCTTCTATACCAAACCTGAGATCCTTCTGATAGCATGAGATGTGATATCTCAATTCTTCTAATACCAAACCTGAGATCCTACCTCTAACATGAAATGTGATATCCAACTCTTTCCCCTTGCAAACCTGAGAGCCTTCCTATAGCATGAGATGTGATATCCAAGTCCTTCCCATTCCAATCCTGAGACCCTTCCTATAACATGAGATGTGATACCCAACTCCTTCCCATTCCAACCTGAGACCCTTCCTATAGCATGAGATGGGATATCCAACTCCTTCCAAATCCAATCCCGATACCCTTCCGATAGCATGAGATCTGATATCCCAATGCTTCTACCAAACCTGAGACCCATACTATGGCATGAGATGTGATATCAAACTCCTTCCCATTCTAATCCTGAGACCCTTCCTATAGCTTGAGATGTGATATCCAACTCCTTCCCATTCCAATTCTGAGACCCTTCCTATACCATGAGACTTGATATCTCAATGCTTCTAATACCAAACCTGAGACCCGTCCTATAACATGAGATGTGATATCCAAATGCTTCCCCTTCCAAACCTTAGACCCTTCCTTTATCATGAGATGTGATAGCCAACTCCTTCCCATTCCAATCTTGAGACCCTTCCGATATCATGAAATGTGATATCTCAATGCTTCTAATATCAAACTTGAGACCCTCCCTATAACATGAGATGGGAATATCCAACTCCTTCCCATTCCAATCCTGAGACCCTTCCGATAGCAGAGATGTGATATCTCAATGCTTATACCAAACCTGAGATCCTTCCTATAACATGAGATGTGATATCCAACTCCTTCCCATTCCAATCCTGAGACACTTCCTATAGCATGAGATGTGATATCTCAATGCTTCTAATATCAAACTTGAGACCCTCCCTATAGCATGAGATGTAATACCCAAGTCCTTCCCATTCCAATACTGAGACACTTCCTATAGCATGAGATGTGATATCCAACTGCTTCCCATTCCAATCCTGAGACCCTTCCTATAGCATGAGATGTGATATCTCTATGCTTCTAATACCAAACCTGAGATCCTTCCTCTAACATGAAATGTGATATCCAACTCCTTCCGTTTCCAAACCTAAGAGCCTATCTATAGCATGAGATGTGATATCCAAGTCCTTCACATTCCAACCCTTAGACCCTTCCTACAGCATGCAATATGATATCTCAATGATTCTAATAACAAACCTGAGACCCGTCCTATAACATGAGATGGGATATTCAACTCCTTCCCATTCCAATCCTGAGACTCTTCCGATAGCAGAGATGTGATATCTCAATGCTTATACCAAACCCGAGACCCTTCCTATAACATGAGATGTGATATCCAAATCCTTCCCGTTCCAAACCTGAGACCCTTCCTTTAGCATGAGATGTGATATCCAGCTCCTTCCCATTCCAATCCTGAGACACTTCCGATAGCATGAGATGTGATATCTCAATGCTTCTAATATCAAAACTGAGACCCTCCCTATAGCATGATATGTGATATCTAAGTCCTTCCCATTCCAATCCTGAGACCCTCCCTATAGCATGAGATGTGATATCCAACTCCTTCCCATTCCAATCCTGAGACCCTTCCTATAGCATGAGATATGATATCTCAATACTTCTAATACCAAACGTGAGATCCTTCCGATTGTTAGGAAAGATTTCGTTATTGTAGGGAATTTTCCTTCCATGTGGCAACCCCTAAACTTTTTGCTATTGTTTTTAACCTTGTTCTTGACTTTGCCAGAGAAGTACAGCCTTCTGCCGCACTTCTCTGGGCTTTCGCTCCTTTCTTACGGGGAAACTGACATGCCCTTAAGACAGTCAGTACCGGGGAACGTGGTTTCCCGTAATTTCTTTTATCGTGTCGCCGCTTTAGTGCAACACGACACAAGAGGGCACTGTAAGCTAAGTTACAGCTCTCTTGGGTCTCTAGCCTTCTACAGGCCCTAGATACTCTTTTAGGAATGTATTTGATCGGTGCAAGTCATTCAGGGACTGGAATGGTGGCAGCGATCGTATTGTTTATTTTGAGCTCCTTTTGGCGTTCTGAGCACGTTTTTGCACTGAACCCAAAATGGTGGCCTGGCTCCCAAAATGGCCAGGCCGCGAGGCTCCTTTGTCTTGTCCACTGACCGTCTTGCTCCCTTCACCTTCCCCAGGTCCGGCGACCCGGGGCCTTCCTTATTTGGGCATGTACTTTCCCGCGAAACGTGGTTGCTTTCGCGGGCTTCTACATGTCGTTTGTGTGCCTCCAGGGTGTGGGCTGGGATGTCTGGTCCCAATACACATCCTGGGTGCCAGAGAGTCTAGGGTGGTGTGAATGCCTGGGACCACCGTGGTCCGTGATTGGTCCACGTATGGTATGTGTTTTGATGAGCGGATCTCCCATTGGCTCCCCTCCGTTTTGGCGCGAAGGGAACCGTGGATAAGAGGGGGCTGGAAACACCACTACCAGGTCGATCTCCTGAGTTCTCACGAACGAAGGAATACAGGAGCCAAGTATCCTGCAACTACGAGGCTGGACCGAGGAATCGCTGGTGACCCGCTGAAGGAATCCTCCTTTGCACTGCTGTCGTCCGGAGAGCCCCTGTCCTCCTTTGATCGAACCATAAGGCCTGTACTGGTACTTCGACCTTCGGAATAGCAGGAACAGCTATTCCCGGCATCTTCAACCATCTCCTGCCAAGTAAGCCTTCGGAAGCGTCTCTGGGCCATCCAGTTGACTGACCAGCTTACAAAGGAGTTTGGCTCTGCAACCGCCTCCAGGTTGTGTTGTATTGCGAGTACTTGTCCCTCTCCCACGCTTCGTACGCTTGGCGTCCCCAGGTCTGAAGGGAGGAGGGTTCATTTGGCTCGAATACACACGGCCGCTCCGTTGTCCTGTGCGGCAACAAAACTGTGCCGGTTTCGTCGATTGGGACGTCTTTTTGCTCTACACGACTACAAAGCGTTCCCTGCTCTTCTGAACCTGCCAGCTGCTGAAACTATCGTGGAGAAGCCTGGGTCTGCTTGCTTCGGGGACCAGTGAGTAGTATATCTAGGATCTGGTCGCCCTCCTGCAGTATCCCATTGCTTTTCCCTGCTGTGTAAAAACAGCACCCTTTTGCCGCGCTCGCGCTCTGCTTCTGCCCGCTGTGGAGGCTGCGCTTGAGTTGCGGAACCTGTTCTTCTTCTGCTGTGCACTAACGTGAACCGCCTGACTTCCTCCGAAGAGCTTCCCCTTGTGCCCGTCGGCACCGGCGTGGCAGGTACTTTGAGTACAAGGCTCCACTCTTCGCAGGGCTCGGACTTCCATCTAGTTAGGTGCCTATGAAGGCGAACTGAGTCGAAAGCATTATCGCACTGCCTGTTTTCCTTTCCTTTCAGGTGGACTACATATTTCGTGCTTTAAACGCTTGCGACTGTGTATTTGTATATATATTGTGTTGATATGGTATGTGTTGGTTTAATATTGTGATATTGTGATTTTCTCGCTACGGTCATTGTTTTAAAGGCCTTAAAATAAATGTGTATCTATTTTTGATATAACAACTGTTTGGAGTAGTTTGTTAGCGCTCTTGCTTTGTGTGCTCATTGCGGGCTTTCAGTCACCCTCACCCCTCTTGAGACCTAGTCTTGACCGCCGCGATCGCTACCTTGATTGGTCTGGCTTGTCCAGAGGTTACCCTGTTCCAAGTAATTAGGTTGGCCTTCTGAACTTCTGCGCCACCAGGACAGAGTTCAGAAATCCGTCTTAACAAATTGGTGTACAGCGGTGGGATACGACTGAAGGTATCCAGTGTTGCGCTCGAACTAAGGCATTTCAGGTTATTCCAAACAGTACACGTAGTGAATTGTTATAGTATAACTTTAAAAAGGCCATAGTCCTATCAAACAGTATGGAAACAAGTACGTTGTTAACTTTAAATGCTTCCAAATCAGAAACGCTGAAAAAGATGTGTGCGGAGAGAGGTGTTTCCTCTCAAGGCACGAAATTGGAAATGATCCAAAGAATCGTGGCGTGGCAAGAAGTGCAGCTTGACGCTATTACTTCTGAGGACAGTGCGGAAGGTGGTGGGGCTGCTCTCACTGGTAGAACCGACGGTTCTGCCGCCGCACTGTTCCACCGCGACCACGAGGACGGGGAGGATGTAATGTCTAATGTTTCCTCTGCCAGTGTTGATGGGGAGGCTATGCTTGAATTCAAGAAGCAAGAGCTGCGGTTTAGGCAGCAGGAGCTTGAATTCAGCATAGCCAAACTAAAAATCGAACAGGCAGAAAAACAAAAAGACAGGGATCACCAGTTGGAACTGGCCAAGCTTCAGGTTGCAAATGGATCCAAGGGTCCTGGACATGGGTCTGGGGCCTCCTCTCATCCACGGTTTCCAAAAGATCTGCTCAGTGTGTATGAAGAGAGGAATGACATTATGGACTGGCTGAATGCGTTTGAGTATGCATGCGAGGTCCAGGAAGTTGACAATGCTGATAAGATTGCGTGGTTGCTCAGTAGACTGCCCCATTCTGGCTGTAGTGCCATCATGGAAATGTCGAAGGCTGAGCGGGCTGATTTCGCAATGTTAAAGCAGACTCTCATTTTAAAGTTTGGGAAGACTCCGGCCCAATATTTAAAGCGTTTTCGAGAGTATAAGAAAAAGGAAGGTGGTACTTGGGTATCTTATGTCGCTGAATCTTTGAAAAACTTAACTGGCTGGGTCGAAGGCTATAAGGTTTCTACCTTCGACGGCATGATAAATCTTGTCATGCTGGAACACATTTTTGCTTCTTCTTCCCCGGAGCTTAAGCAGCATTTGGCCGATTCGAAGGAGATAGATCCTAAGAAGCTGGCCATTGCAGCAGACTTATGGGTGTCACATCGAGTGTCCCATAAGGACAAAACTCATCCTGGTAAGCAGGAGGAGGGGAAAAAGTCCAAAGATATGGAGGGTGGGGAATCTGCTAAATCTTCTTCCCAAAAGGGCCACAAAAAGAAAAACAAGGGTAAGACACAAGAGAACTCACAGGGTAGTGGAGGTGCGCCTCCGAAACAGAACTCTGGTTACAATAAGCCTCCCTACGTAAACAGACCCTCTGGGGCTTGTTTTTCTTGTGGAGCAACTGACCATGTGAAGGGGGATCCCCGTTGTAAGGTTAGACCTTTGGGGGTCCACTCCGCTAATCTGGCCTTCTCCTCCTACGAGGAAGAAGAGATTACAGGAGCATCCTTCTCCTCAGACTCATTTCCCAGCGGAATAGAGGCTGAGGTAGTTTTAGTGTCCCTGGGTTCCTGGGAGCCTAAAGTCGCAGAGGCGTATGCTAGGATTCCGGATAATACCAAGCACTACTTTAAAGACAGTGTGCTGATCAATGGAGTGGATACTCCAGCTCTTAGGGATAGTGGGTGCAGTCGAACTGTAGTGGATTCTACCTTGGTAGACTCAGAGGAAGTTGCCAGAGCTACTCTGATGCCCACTAAGTTGGCTGACGGCCCCCTCCGTATGTTTCCCGTGATCCCTGTTAATCTAACTTTAAATGGTACAGCAGTCAGGATTCCAGTGAGCATTCAGAGAAACGTCCCGGGAAAGGTCTTATTAGGTAATGATCTCAGAGCTTTAGGGCTCGTAGGAGACACTGCCGAACGACCCTACACACGGTCTCAAGCACGGGCAGCATTGGCCAAGTCCAATACGCCGCCCCAGCCGAAGGGGAAACCCAAGGCGAAAGGAGTCTACAAGTCAAGACGGGGGAAAGAGAATATTCCCCCGAGCTCGCCTACCACTGCGGTGGAGGAAGTTGGTCAATCGCCCGAGCCTGACGAGGAGGTGGCGATGCCTGAAGTATTCGACCCCAACGACCATCCGGAACTAAAAGACTTGTTAGTTGAAGGAGGTCCTGATAGGGACGAATTCAGTAAAGGCCAACGTGAGTGCCCATCTCTGGAAGGCCTAAGGAGACAGGCCTGCTCCCAGCTTGAGGGTGAACCTCCTGGGAAGCATAGGATTTATTGGGAAGGTGAACTCCTGTATAGTGAGCCCACAGAGTCTACAGAAGGAGACCATAGGAGGTTGGTGGTTCCCCTTGCTGTTAGACCCTTCCTCCTGCAGTTGGCGCATGAAGTTCCCCTTGCTGGTCACCTTGGTATGAAGAGGACCAAGCAAAGGTTATCCATGCACTTCTACTGGCCCAAGATGGGGGTGCAAGTAGAAAGTCACTGCAGGAGTTGCGCCTCCTGCCAGTTGTCTGGTAAGGTTGGCGCGACAATCCAAGCTCCGTTGGTACCGCTCCCAGTTGTGGGGGTACCATTTGAAAGGGTAGGGATCGACATCGTCGGTCCCCTTGACCCGCAAACATCCTCGGGCAATAGGTTTATCCTGGTGCTGGTCGACCATGCAACCAGGTATCCTGAGGCCATCCCATTGAAAACTGTAACTGCCAAGTCAGTTGCAAAAGCTTTACTCGGCATATTTACTAGGGTTGGCTTCCCTAAAGAAGTTGTGTCAGATCGTGGCAGCAACTTTATGTCGAAGTATATGCAGGCTATGTGGAAAGAATGTGGGGTCACCTACAAGTTCTCTTCTGCATACCACCCCCAGACCAATGGTCTGGTGGAACGTTTCAACAGAACGTTAAAGAGCATGATTGGGGCTCTGGAGGAGCCCCAGAGAAGAAAATGGGATCTTCTTTTACCATGCTTGCTGTTTGCCTACGAGAGGTACCACAGGAGGGTGTTGGCTTCAGCCCCTTCGAACTTCTGTTCGGTCATCCCGTACGGGGACCCTTAGCCATTGTCAAGGAGGGATGGGAGATGCCCACTCCCCCTGTTACTACCAATGTAGTTGACTATGTGCTAGGGCTCAGAAAACGGATGGTACTTCTGATGGGCTTGGCTAGTGATAAGTTGAAGGCAGGGCAAGCGCTGGTGAAACATTGGTACGACCAGAAAGCTTCCCTCATCAACTTTACACCTGGTCAGCAAGTCCTGATCATGAATCCAATAAGGCCTCGCGCTTTACAGGACAAATGGTCAGGCCCTTACACAGTGGTGGAGCCCCTGGGTGAGGTGAACTATTTAGTGGACCTTGGAAGGCCTGGACAGGCTCCAAAAGTGTTCCACGTGAATAGGCTGAAGGCTTTCGTCCCAAGAGTCGAAATCGAAGCACTGCTACTGGCGTCAGACGTTGAGGAAGAGGAGTCTGAACCTCTCCCCGACCTGTTCCAGAGCGGTCCTTCAGATAGCTCCGTTGAGGGTGTCCGAGTGGCCCCTCACCTGACTTCTGATCAGCAGGCGGAGGTGAAAAGTTTGCTTAGGCAGTTTTCCCCCCTGTTCTCACAGTCGCCTGGTTTGACACCTTGGTGCAAACATAACATTGACACAGGAGACAGTGTACCTACCAAAAGTAGGGGATACAGGATGTCGGATAAAGTACGGTCTTATATTAAGACCGAGGTCAACAAAATGTTAGACCTTGGGGTGATTGAACCCTCTAGTAGTCCTTGGTCCAGTCCTGTGGTTCTGGTTCCAAAGGCAGGCACTTCTGAATTGAGGTTCTGCGTGGATTACAGGGCTCTGAATGCTGTCACCAAGACAGATGCCCACCCCTTGCCTCGAACAGATGAGCTGGTGGATACTTTGGGTGCCTCCAAGTACCTCAGCACGTTTGACCTTACTGCTGGCTATTGGCAAATAGCTTTAGCAGAACATGCCAGGGAGAAGACAGCATTTTCGACGCCAGACGGCCTTTACCAATTCCGGGTAATGCCGTTCGGGTTGAAGAATGCACCTGCCACTTTCCAGAGGCTTGTGAATCATGTGTTGAATGGGTTGGACGAATTCTGTCTTGCATATCTGGTCGATATAGCAGTTTTCAGTGCCACCTGGGAAGACCATGTGAAACACCTCGGGATTGTGCTCCAGGCTCTTCAGAAAGCCCACTTGACCATAAAGGCTAGTAAATGCCAGATTGGACAAGGCTCAGTGGTTTACCTTGGACATGAAGTAGGTGGAGGGAGGATACAGCCTCTACCCAGTAAAGTACAAGCAGTACAAGACTGGCCTACCCCCACTACGCAAACCCAAGTGAGAGCCTTCTTAGGACTCACGGGGTATTATCGCAATTTTGTGGCAGACTATGGCACCATAGCTGCTCCTCTGACTGCCCTCACCACTCCGAAGAAACCCAAGAAGGTAACTTGGACCGACGAGTGTGAGAAGGCCTTCAATGGCTTAAAAGACTCCTTGTGCCAGGCCCCTGTGCTCAGGGCCCCTGATTATCAAAGACCTTTTATCGTGCAGACGGATGCTTCTGACACTGGGATAGGAGCTGTACTATCACAAGTAGATGAGAAGGGTAAGGAACACCCTATCGGTTTTATTAGTCGCCAGCTTAAGGACAGAGAGCTCAGGTGGTCCATGGTAGAGAAAGAATGTTTCTCTGTTGTGTGGGCCCTAAGGAAGCTGAGGCCCTACCTCTATGGGACCCACTTCACTGTGCAGACTGACCATAAGCCGTTAAAGTGGCTAATGAACATGAAGGGGGAGAATCCAAAGTTGCTTAGGTGGTCCATAAGTCTTCAAGGCTTCGACTTCACTATTGAGCATAGACCAGGTGTCCAACATAGCAATGCTGATGGGTTGTCCAGAATGTTTAACCGACCTGAACAAGAGACTCATCCAGGGGTGGATTAGTTCCCCCTGTCCATAGTCTGGGAGGGGCTAGTGTTAGGAAAGATTTCGTTATTGTAGGGAATTTTCCTTCCATGTGTCAACCCCTAAACTTTTTGCTATTGTTTTTAACCTTGTTCTTGACTTTGCCAGAGAAGTACAGCCTTCTGCCGCACTTCTCTGGGCTTTCGCTCCTTTCTTACGGGGAAACTGACATGCCCTTAAGACAGTCAGTACCGGGGAACGTGGTTTCCCGTAGTTTCTTTTATCGTGTCGCCGCTTTAGTGCAACACGACACAAGAGGGCACTGTAAGCTAAGTTACAGCTCTCTTGGGTCTCTAGCCTTCTACAGGCCCTAGATACTCTTTTAGGAATGTATTTGATCGGTGCAAGTCATTCAGGGACTGGAATGGTGGCAGCGATCGTATTGTTTATTTTGAGCTCCTTTTGGCGTTCTGAGCACGTTTTTGCACTGAACCCAAAATGGTGGCCTGGCTCCCAAAATGGCCAGGCCGCGAGGCTCCTTTGTCTTGTCCACTGACCGTCTTGCTCCCTTCACCTTCCCCAGGTCCGGCGACCCGGGGCCTTCCTTATTTGGGCATGTACTTTCCCGCGAAACGTGGTTGCTTTCGCGGGCTTCTACATGTCGTTTGTGTGCCTCCAGGGTGTGGGCTGGGATGTCTGGTCCCAATACACATCCTGGGTGCCAGAGAGTCTAGGGTGGTGTGAATGCCTGGGACCACCGTGGTCCGTGATTGGTCCACGTATGGTATGTGTTTTGATGAGCGGATCTCCCATTGGCTCCCCTCCGTTTTGGCGCGAAGGGAACCGTGGATAAGAGGGGGCTGGAAACACCACTACCAGGTCGATCTCCTGAGTTCTCACGAACGAAGGAATACAGGAGCCAAGTATCCTGCAACTACGAGGCTGGACCGAGGAATCGCTGGTGACCCGCTGAAGGAATCCTCCTTTGCACTGCTGTCGTCCGGAGAGCCCCTGTCCTCCTTTGATCGAACCAGAAGGCCTGTACTGGTGCTTCGACCTTTGGAATAGCAGGAACAGCTATTCCCGGCATCTTCAACCATCTCCTGCCAAGTAAGCCTTCGGAAGCGTCTCTGGGCCATCCAGTTGACTGACCAGCTTACAAAGGAGTTTGGCTCTGCAACCGCCGCCAGGTTGTGTTGTATTGCGAGTCCTTGTCCCTCTCCCACGCTTCGTACGCTTGGCGTCCCCAGGTCTGAAGGGAGGAGGGTTCATTTGGCTCGAATACACACGGCCGCTCCATTGTCCTGTGCGGCAACAAAACTGTGCCGGTTTCGTCGATTGGGACGTCTTTTTGCTCTACACGACTACAAAGCGTTCCCTGCTCTTCTGAACCTGCCAGCTGCTGAAACTATCGTGGAGAAGCCTGGGTCTGCTAGCTTCGGGGACCGGTGAGTAGTATATCTAGGATCTGGTCGCCCTCCTGCAGTATCCCATTGCTTTTCCCTGCTGTGTAAAAACAGCACCCTTTTGCCGCGCTCGCGCTCTGCTTCTGCCCGCTGTGGAGGCTGCGCTTGAGTTGCGGAACCTGTTCTTCTTCTGCTGTGCACTAACGTGAACCGCCTGACTTCCTCCGAAGAGCTTCCCCTTGTGCCCGTCGGCACGGGCGTGGCAGGTACTTTGAGCACAAGGCTCCACTCTTCGCAGGGCTCGGACTTCCATCTAGTTAGGTGCCTATGAAGGCGAACTGAGTCGAAAGCATTATCGCACTGCCTGTTTTCCTTTCCTTTCAGGTGGACTACATATTTCGTGCTTTAAACGCTTGCGACTGTGTATTTGTATATATATTGTGTTGATATGGTATGTGTTGGTTTAATATTGTGATATTGTGATTTTCTCGCTACGGTCATTGTTTTAAAGGCCTTAAAATAAATGTGTATCTATTTTTGATATAACAACTGTTTGGAGTAGTTTGTTAGCGCTCTTGCTTTGTGTGCAAATTGCGGGCTTTCAGTCACCCTCACCCCTCTTGAGACCTAGTCTTGACCGCCGCGATCGCTACCTTGATTGGTCTGGCTTGTCCAGAGGTTACCCTGTTCCAAGTAATTAGGTTGGCCTTCTGAACTTCTGCGCCACCGGGACAGAGTTCAGAAATCCGTCTTAACACCGATAACATGAGATGTGATATCCAAATCCTTCCCCTTCCAAACCTGAGACCCTCCCTTTAGCATGAGATGTGATATCCAACTCCTTCCTATTCCAATCCTGAGACTCTTCTGATAGCATGAGATGTGATATCTCAATGCTTCTAATACCAAACCTGAGATCCTTCCGATAGCATGAGATGTGATATCTCAATGCTTCTAATACCAAACCTGAGATCCTTCCTATAACATGAGATGTGATATCCAAATCCTTCCCCTTCCAAACCTGAGACCCTCCCTTTAGCATGAGATGTGATATCCAACTCCTTCCCATTCCATTCCTGAGACCCTTCTGATAGCATGAGATGTGATATCTCAATGCCTCTAATACCAAACCTGAGATCCTACCTCTAACATGAAATGTGATATCCAACTCTTTCCCCTTCCAAACCTGAGAGCCTTCCTATAGCATGAGATGTGATATCCAAGTCCTTCCCATTCCAATCCTGAGACCCTTCCTATAGCTTGAGATGTGATATCCAACTCCTTCCCATTCCAATTCTGAGACCCTTCCTATACTATGAGACTTGATATCTCAATGCTTATACCAAACCTGAGACCCTTCCTATAGCATGAGATGTGATATCCAACTGCTTCCCATTCCAATCCTGAGACCCTTCCTATAGCATGAGATGTGATATCTCTATGCTTCTAATACCAAACCTGAGATCCTTCCTCTAACATGAAATGTGATATCCAACACCTTCCCTTTCCAAACCTAAGAGCCTATCTATAGCATGAGATGTGATATCCAAGTCCTTCACATTCCAACCCTTAGACCCTTCCTACAGCATGCAATATGATATCTCAATGATTCTAATAACAAACCTGAGACCCGTCCTATAACATGAGATGGGATATCCAACTCCTTCCCATTCCAATCCTGAGACTCTTCCGATAGCAGAGATGTGATATCTCAATGCTTATACCAAACCTGAGACCCTTCCTATAACATGAGATGTGATATCCAAATCCTTCCCGTTCCAAACCTGAGACCCTTCCTTTAGCATGAGATGTGATATCCAGCTCCTTCCCATTCCAATCCTGAGACACTTCCGATAGCATGAGATGTGATATCTCAATGCTTCTAATATCAAAACTGAGACCCTCCCTATAGCATGATATGTGATATCTAAGTCCTTCCCATTCCAATCCTGAGACCCTCCCTATAGCATGAGATGTGATATCCAACTCCTTCCCATTCCAATCCTGAGACCCTTCCTATAGCATGAGATATGATATCTCAATACTTCTAATACCAAACGTGAGATCCTTCCGATAACATGAGATGTGATATCCAAATCCTTCCCCTTCCAAACCTGAGACCCTCCCTTTAGCATGAGATGTGATATCCAACTCCTTCCTATTCCAATCCTGAGACTCTTCTGATAGCATGAGATGTGATATCTCAATGCTTCTAATACCAAACCTGAGATCCTTCCGATAGCATGAGATGTGATATCTCAATGCTTCTAATACCAAACCTGAGATCCTTCCTATAACATGAGATGTGATATCCAAATCCTTCCCCTTCCAAACCTGAGACCCTCCCTTTAGCATGAGATGTGATATCCAACTCCTTCCCATTCCATTCCTGAGACCCTTCTGATAGCATGAGATGTGATATCTCAATGCCTCTAATACCAAACCTGAGATCCTACCTCTAACATGAAATGTGATATCCAACTCTTTCCCCTTCCAAACCTGAGAGCCTTCCTATAGCATGAGATGTGATATCCAAGTCCTTCCCATTCCAATCCTGAGACCCTTCCTATAGCTTGAGATGTGATATCCAACTCCTTCCCATTCCAATTCTGAGACCCTTCCTATACTATGAGACTTGATATCTCAATGCTTCTAATACCAAACTTGAATCCCGTAATATAACATGAGATGTGATATCCAAATCCTTCCCCTTCCAAACCTTAGACCCTTCCTTTATCATGAGATGTGATATCCAACTCCTTCCCATTCCAATCCTGAGACCCTTCCGATATCATGAGATGTGATATCTCAAAGCTTCTAATATCAAACTTGAGACCCTCCCTATAGCATGAGATGTGATATCCAAGTCCTTCCCATTCCAATCCTGAGACCCTTCCTATAGCATGAGATGTGATATCTCAATGCTTCTAATACCAAACCTGAGACCCTTCTTATAACATGAGATGGGAATATCCAACTCCTTCCCATTCCAATCCTGAGACCCTTCCGATAGCAGAGATGTGATATCTCAATGCTTATACCAAACCTGAGATCCTTCCTATAACATGAGATGTGATATCCAACTCCTTCCCATTCCAATCCTGAGACACTTCCTATAGAATGAGATGTGATATCTCACTGCTTATACCAAACCTGTGACCCTTCCCATAGCATGAAATGTGATATCCAACTCCTTCCCATTCCAATCCTCAGACCCTTCCTATAGCATGAGATGTGGTATCTCAATGCTTCTAATCTCAAACTTGAGACCCTACCTATAGCATGAGATGTGATATCCAAGTCCTTCCCATTCCAATCCTGAGACACTTCCTATAGCATGAGATGTGATATCTCAATGCTTCTAATACCAAACCTGAGACTCTTCCTATAACATGAGATGGGATATCCAACTCCTTCCCATTCCAATCCTGAGACCCTTTTGATAGCAGAGATGTGATATCTCAATGTTTATACCAAACCTGAGACCCTTCCTACGGCATGAGATGTCATATTCAACTCCTTCCCATTCCAATCCTGAGACCCTTCCTATAGCATGAGATGTGATATCCAACTCCTTCCCATTCCAATCCTGAGACCCTTCCTATAGCATGAGATGTGATGTCTCAATGCTTCTAATACCAAACCTGAGATCCTTCCTATAACATGAGATGTGATATCCAACTCCTTCCATTCCAATCCTGGACCCTTCCTATAGCATGAGATGTGATATCTCAATGCTTATACCAAACCTGAGACCCTTCCGATAGCATGAGATGTGATATCCAACTCCTTCCCATTCCAATCCTGAGACCCTTCCTATAGCCTGAGATGTGATATCTGAATGCCTCTAATACCAAACCTGAGATCCTTCCTCTAACATGAAATGTGATATCCAACTCCTTCACTTTCCAAACCTGAGAGCCTATCTATAGCATGAGATGTGATATCCAAGTCCTTCCCATTCCAATCCTTAGACCCTTCCTACAGCATGCAATATGATATCTCAATGATTCTAATAAAAAACCTGAGACCCGTCCTATAACATGAGATGGGATATCCAACTCCTTCCCATTCCAATCCTGAGACACTTCCGAAAGCAGAGATGTGATATCTCAATGTTTATACCAAACCTGAGACCCTTCCTATAACATGAGATGTGATATCCAACTCCTTCCCGTTCCAAACCTGAGACCCTTCCTTTAGCATGAGATGTGATATCCAGCTCCTTCCCATTCCAATCCTGAGACACTTCCGATAGCATGAGATGTGATATCTCAATGCTTCTAATATCAAAACTGAGACCCTCCCTATAGCATGATATGTGATATCTAAGTCCTTCCCATTCCAATCCTGAGACCCTTCCTATAGCATGAGATGTGATATCTCAATGCTTCTACCAAACCTGAGACCCTTCCTTTAGCATGAGATGTGATATCCAACTCCTTCCCATTCCAATCCTGAGACCCTTCCTATAGCATGAGAGGTGATATCTCAATACTTCTAATACCAAACCTGAGATCCTTCCGATAACATGAGATGTGATATCTCAATACTTCTAATACCAATCCTGAGATCCATCCTATAACATGAGATGTGATATCCAAATCCTTCCCCTTCCAAACCTGAGACCCTCCCTTTAGCATGAGATGTGATATCCAAATCCTTCCCATTCCAATCCTGAGACCCTTCTGATAGCATAAGATATGATATCTCAATGCTTCTATACCAAACCTGAGATCCTTCCGATAGCATGAGATGTGATATCTCAATACTTCTAATACCAAACCTGAGATCCTTCCTATAACATGAGATGTGATATCCAAATCCTTATCTTCCAAACCTGAGACCCTCCCTTTAGCATGAGATGTGATATCCAACTCCTTCCCATTCCAATCCTGAGACTCTTCTGATAGCATAAGATATGATATCTCAATGCTTCTATACCAAACCTGAGATCCTTCTGATAGCATGAGATGTGATATCTCAATACTTCTGATACCAAACCTGAGATCCAACCTCTAACATGAAATGTGATATCCAACTCTTTCCCCTTGCAAACCTGAGAGCCTTCCTATAGCATGAGATGTGATATCCAAGTCCTTCCCATTCCAATCCTGAGACCCTTCCTATAACATGAGATGTGATATCCAACTCCTTCCCATTCCAACCTGAGACCCTTCCTATAGCATGAGATGGGATATCCAACTCCTTCCAAATCCAATCCCGATACCCTTCCAATAGCATGAGATCTGATATCCCAATGCTTCTACCAAACCTGAGACCCATACTATGGCATGAGATGTGATATCAAACTCCTTCCCATTCTAATCCTGAGACCCTTCCTATAGCTTGAGATGTGATATCCAACTCCTTCCCATTCCAATTCTGAGACCCTTCCTATACCATGAGACTTGATATCTCAATGCTTCTAATACCAAACCTGAGACCCGTCCTATAACATGAGATGTGATATCCAAATCCTTCCCCTTCCAAACCTTAGACCCTTCCGATAGCAGAGATGTGATATCTCAATGCTTATACCAAACCTGAGATCCTTCCTATAACATGAGATGTGATATCCAACTCCTTCCCATTCCAATCCTGAGACACTTCCTATAGCATGAGATGTGATATCTCACTGCTTATACCAAACCTGAGACCCTTCCTATAGCATGAGATGTGATATCCAACTCCTTCCCATTCCAATCCTGAGACCCTTCCTATAGCATGAGATGTGATATCTCAATGCTTCTAATATCAAACTTGAGACCCTCCCTATAGCATGAGATGTGATACCCAAGTCCTTCCCATTCCAATCCTGAGACACTTCCTATAGCATGAGATCTGATATCTCAATGCTTCTAATACCAAACCTGAGACTCTTCCTATAACATGAGATGGGATATCCAACTCCTTTCCATTCCAATCCTGAGACCCTTTCGATAGCAGAGATGTGATATCTCAATGTTCATACCAAACCTGAGACCCTTCCTACGGCATGAGATGTCATATTCAACTCCTTCCCATTCCAATCCTGAGACCCTTCCTATAGCATGAGATGTGATATCCAACTCCTTCCCATTCCAATCATGAGACCCTTCCTATAGCATGAGATGTGATGTCTCAATGCTTCTAATACCAAACCTGAGATCCTTCCTATAACATGAGATGTGATATCCAACTCCTTCCATTCCAATCCTGGACCCTTCCTATAGCATGAGATGTGATATCTCAATGCTTATACCAAACCTGAGACCCTTCCTATAGCATGAGATGTGATATCCAACTCCTTCCCATTCCAATCCTGAGACCCTTCCTATAGCCTGAGATGTGATATCTCAATGCCTCTAATACCAAACCTGAGATCCTTCCTCTAACATGAAATGTGATATCCAACTCCTTCACTTTCCAAACCTGAGAGCCTATCTATAGCATGAGATGTGATATCCAAGTCCTTCCCATTCCAATCCTTAGACCCTTCCTACAGCATGCAATACGATATCTCAATGATTCTAATAAAAAACCTGAGACCCGTCCTATAACATGAGATGGGATATCCAACTCCTTCCCATTCCAATTCTGAGACACTTCCGATAGCAGAGATGTGATATCTCAATGTTTATACCAAACCTGAGACCCTTCCTATAACATGAGATGTGATATCCAACTCCTTCCCGTTCCAAACCTGAGACCCTTCCTTTAGCATGAGATGTGATATCCAGCTCCTTCCCATTCCAATCCTGAGACACTTCCGATAGCATGAGATGTGATATCTCAATGCTTCTAATATCAAAACTGAGACCCTCCCTATAGCATGATATGTGATATCTAAGTCCTTCCCATTCCAATCCTGAGACCCTTCCTATAGCATGAGATGTGATATCTCAATGCTTCTACCAAACCTGAGACCCTTCCTTTAGCATGAGATGTGATATCCAACTCCTTCCCATTCCAATCCTGAGACCCTTCCTATAGCATGAGAGGTGATATCTCAATACTTCTAATACCAAACCTGAGATCCTTCCGATAACATGAGATGTGATATCTCAATACTTCTAATACCAAACCTGGGATCCATCCTATAACATGAGATGTGATATCCAAATCCTTCCCCTTCCAAACCTGAGACCCTCCCTTTAGCATGAGATGTGATATCCAACTCCTTCCCATTCCAATCCTGAGACCCTTCTGATAGCATAAGATATGATATCTCAATGCTTCTATACCAAACCTGAGATCCTTCCGATAGCATGAGATGTGATATCTCAATACTTCTAATACCAAACCTGAGATCCTTCCTATAACATGAGATGTGATATCCAAATCCTTATCTTCCAAACCTGAGACCCTCCCTTTAGCATGAGATGTGATAGCCAACTCCTTCCCATTCCAATCTTGAGACCCTTCCGATATCATGAAATGTGATATCTCAATGCTTCTAATATCAAACTTGAGACCCTCCCTATAACATGAGATGGGAATATCCAACTCCTTCCCATTCCAATCCTGAGACCCTTCCGATAGCACAGATGTGATATCTCAATGCTTATACCAAACCTGAGATCCTTCCTATAACATGAGATGTGATATCCAACTCCTTCCCATTCCAATCCTGAGACACTTCCTATAGCATGAGATGTGATATCTCACTGCTTATACCAAACCTGAGACCCTTCCTATAGCATGAGATGTGATATCCAACTCCTTCCCATTCCAATCCTGAGACCCTTCCTATAGCATGAGATGTGATATCTCAATGCTTCTAATATCAAACTTGAGACCCTCCCTATAGCATGAGATGTGATACCCAAGTCCTTCCCATTCCAATCCTGAGACACTTCCTATAGCATGAGATGTGATATCCAACTGCTTCCCATTCCAATCCTGAGACCCTTCCTATAGCATGAGATGTGATATCTCTATGCTTCTAATACCAAACCTGAGATCCTTCCTCTAACATGAAATGTGATATCCAACTCCTTCCCTTTCCAAACCTAAGAGCCTATCTATAGCATGAGATGTGATATCCAAGTCCTTCACATTCCAACCCTTAGACCCTTCCTACAGCATGCAATATGATATCTCAATGATTCTAATAACAAACCTGAGACCCGTCCTATAACATGAGATGGGATATTCAACTCCTTCCCATTCCAATCCTGAGACTCTTCCGATAGCAGAGATGTGATATCTCAATGCTTATACCAAACCTGAGACCCTTCCTATAACATGAGATGTGATATCCAAATCCTTCCCGTTCCAAACCTGAGACCCTTCCTTTAGCATGAGATGTGATATCCAGCTCCTTCCCATTCCATTCCTGAGACACTTCCGATAGCATGAGATGTGATATCTCAATGCTTCTAATATCAAAACTGAGACCCTCCCTATAGCATGATATGTGATATCTAAGTCCTTCCCATTCCAATCCTGAGACCCTCCCTATAGCATGAGATGTGATATCCAACTCCTTCCCATTCCAATCCTGAGACCCTTCCTATAGCATGAGATATGATATCTCAATACTTCTAATACCAAACGTGAGATCCTTCCGATAACATGAGATGTGATATCCAAATTCTTCCCCTTCCAAACCTGAGACCCTCCCTTTAGCATGAGATGTGATATCCAACTCCTTCCTATTCCAATCCTGAGACTCTTCTGATAGCATGAGATGTGATATCTCAATGCTTCTAATACCAAACCTGAGATCCTTCCGATAGCATGAGATGTGATATCTCAATGCTTCTAATACCAAACCTGAGATCCTTCCTATAACATGAGATGTGATATCCAAATCCTTCCCCTTCCAAACCTGAGACCCTCCCTTTAGCATGAGATGTGATATCCAACTCCTTCCCATTCCATTCCTGAGACCCTTCTGATAGCATGAGATGTGATATCTCAATGCCTCTAATACCAAACCTGAGATCCTACCTCTAACATGAAATGTGATATCCAACTCTTTCCCCTTCCAAACCTGAGAGCCTTCCTATAGCATGAGATGTGATATCCAAGTCCTTCCCATTCCAATCCTGAGACCCTTCCTATAGCTTGAGATGTGATATCCAACTCCTTCCCATTCCAATTCTGAGACCCTTCCTATACTATGAGACTTGATATCTCAATGCTTCTAATACCAAACCTGAGACCCGTAATATAACATGAGATGTGATATCCAAATCCTTCCCCTTCCAAACCTTAGACCCTTCCTTTATCATGAGATGTGATATCCAACTCCTTCCCATTCCAATCCTGAGACCCTTCCGATATCATGAGATGTGATATCTCAAAGATTCTAATATCAAACTTGATACCCTCCCTATAGCATGAGATGTGATATCCAAGTCCTTCCCATTCCAATCCTGAGACCCTTCCTATAGCATGAGTTGTGATATCTCAATGCTTCTAATACCAAACCTGAGACCCTTCTTATAACATGAGATGGGAATATCCAACTCCTTCCCATTCCAATCCTGAGACCCTTCCGATAGCAGAGATGTGATATCTCAATGCTTATACCAAACCTGAGATCCTTCCTATAACATGAGATGTGATATCCAACTCCTTCCCATTCCAATCCTGAGACACTTCCTATAGCATGAGATGTGATATCTCACTGCTTATACCAAACCTGAGACCCTTCCCATAGCATGAGATGTGATATCCAACTCCTTCCCATTCCAATCCTCAGACCCTTCCTATAGCATGAGATGTGATATCTCAATGCTTCTAATATCAAACTTGAGACCCTACCTATAGCATGAGATGTGATATCCAAGTCCTTCCCATTCCAATCCTGAGACACTTCCTATAGCATGAGATGTGATATCTCAATGCTTCTAATACCAAACCTGAGACTCTTCCTATAACATGAGATGGGATATCCAACTCCTTCCCATTCCAATCCTGAGACCCTTTTGATAGCAGAGATGTGATATCTCAATGTTTATACCAAACCTGAGACCCTTCCTACGGCATGAGATGTCATATTCAACTCCTTCCCATTCCAATCCTGAGACCCTTCCTATAGCATGAGATGTGATATCCAACTCCTTCCCATTCCAATCCTGAGACCCTTCCTATAGCATGAGATGTGATGTCTCAATGCTTCTAATACCAAACCTGAGATCCTTCCTATAACATGAGATGTGATATCCAACTCCTTCCATTCCAATCCTGGACCCTTCCTATAGCATGAGATGTGATCTCAATGCTTATACCAAACCTGAGACCCTTCCTATAGCATGAGATGTGATATCCAACTCCTTCCCATTCCAATCCTGAGACCCTTCCTATAGCCTGAGATGTGATATCTGAATGCCTCTAATACCAAACCTGAGATCCTTCCTCTAACATGAAATGTGATATCCAACTCCTTCACTTTCCAAACCTGAGAGCCTATCTATAGCATGAGATGTGATATCCAACTCCTTCCCATTCCAATCCTGAGACACTTCCGATAGCAGAGATGTGATATCTCAATGTTTATACCAAACCTGAGACCCTTCCTATAACATGAGATGTGATATCCAACTCCTTCCCGTTCCAAACCTGAGACCCTTCCTTTAGCATGAGATGTGATATCCAGCTCCTTCCCATTCCAATCCTGAGACACTTCCGATAGCATGAGATGTGATATCTCAATGCTTCTAATATCAAAACTGAGACCCTCCCTATAGCATGATATGTGATATCTAAGTCCTTCCCATTCCAATCCTGAGACCCTTCCTATAGCATGAGATGTGATATCTCAATGCTTCTACCAAACCTGAGACCCTTCCTTTAGCATGAGATGTGATATCCAACTCCTTCCCATTCCAATCCTGAGACCCTTCCTATAGCATGAGAGGTGATATCTCAATACTTCTAATACCAAACCTGAGATCCTTCCGATAACATGAGATGTGATATCTCATTACTTCTAATACCAAACCTGAGATCCATCCTATAACATGAGATGTGATATCCAAATCCTTCCCCTTCCAAACCTGAGACCCTCCCTTTAGCATGAGATGTGATATCCAAATCCTTCCCATTCCAATCCTGAGACCCTTCTGATAGCATAAGATATGATATCTCAATGCTTCTATACCAAACCTGAGATCCTTCCGATAGCATGAGATGTGATATCTCAATACTTCTAATACCAAACCTGAGATCCTTCCTATAACATGAGATGTGATATCCAAATCCTTATCTTCCAAACCTGAGACCCTCCCTTTAGCATGAGATGTGATATCCAACTCCTTCCCATTCCAATCCTGAGACTCTTCTGATAGCATAAGATATGATATCTCAATGCTTCTATACCAAACCTGAGATCCTTCTGATAGCATGAGATGTGATATCTCAATACTTCTAATACCAAACCTGAGATCCTACCTCTAACATGAAATGTGATATCCAACTCTTTCCCCTTGCAAACCTGAGAGCCTTCCTATAGCATGAGATGTGATATCCAAGTCCTTCCCATTCCAATCCTGAGACCCTTCCTATAACATGAGATGTGATATCCAACTCCTTCCCATTCCAACCTGAGACCCTTCCTATAGCATGAGATGGGATATCCAACTCCTTCCAAATCCAATCCCGATACCCTTCCGATAGCATGAGATCTGATATCCCAATGCTTCTACCAAACCTGAGACCCATACTATGGCATGAGATGTGATATCAAACTCCTTCCCATTCTAATCCTGAGACCCTTCCTATAGCTTGAGATGTGATATCCAACTCCTTCCCATTCCAATTCTGAGACCCTTCCTATACCATGAGACTTGATATCTCAATGCTTCTAATACCAAACCTGAGACCCGTCCTATAACATGAGATGTGATATCCAAATCCTTCCCCTTCCAAACCTTAGACCCTTCCGATAGCAGAGATGTGATATCTCAATGCTTATACCAAACCTGAGATCCTTCCTATAACATGAGATGTGATATCCAACTCCTTCCCATTCCAATCCTGAGACACTTCCTATAGCATGAGATGTGATATCTCACTGCTTATACCAAACCTGAGACCCTTCCTATAGCATGAGATGTGATATCCAACTCCTTCCCATTCCAATCCTGAGACCCTTCCTATAGCATGAGATGTGATAGCTCAATGCTTCTAATATCAAACTTGAGACCCTCCCTATAGCATGAGATGTGATACCCAAGTCCTTCCCATTCCAATCCTGAGACACTTCCTATTGCATGAGATGTGATATCTCAATGCTTCTAATACCAAACCTGAGACTCTTCCTATAACATGAGATGGGATATCCAACTCCTTTCCATTCCAATCCTGAGACCCTTTCGATAGCAGAGATGTGATATCTCAATGTTTATACCAAACCTGAGACCCTCCCTACGGCATGAGATGCCATATACAACTCCTTCCCATTCCAATCCTGAGACCCTTCCTATAGCATGAGATGTGATATCTCAAGACCCTTCCTATAGCATGAGATGTGATATCCAACTCCTTCCCATTCCAATCCTGAGACCCTTCCTATAGCCTGAGATGTGATATCTGAATGCCTCTAATACCAAACCTGAGATCCTTCCTCTAACATGAAATGTGATATCCAACTCCTTCACTTTCCAAACCTGAGAGCCTATCTATAGCATGAGATGTGATATCCAAGTCCTTCCCATTCCAATCCTTAGACCCTTCCTACAGCATGCAATATATCTCAATGATTTTAATAAAAAACCTGAGACCCGTCCTATAACATGAGATGGGATATCCAACTCCTTCCCATTCCAATCCTGAGACACTTCCGATAGCAGAGATGTGATATCTCAATGTTTATACGAAACCTGAGACCCTCCCTATAGCATATGTGATATCTAAGTCCTTCCCATTCCAATCCTGAGACCCTTCCTATAGCATGAGATGTGATATCCAACTCCTTCCCGTTCCAAACCTGAGACACTTCCTATAGCATGAGATGTGATATCTCACTGCTTATACCAAACCTGAGACCCTTCCTATAGCATGAGATGTGATATCCAACTCCTTCCCATTCCAATCCTGAGACCCTTCCTATAGCATGAGATGTGATATCTCAATGCTTCTAATATCAAACTTGAGACCCTCCCTATAGCATGAGATGTGATACCCAAGTCCTTCCCATTCCAATCCTGAGACACTTCCTATAGCATGAGATCTGATATCTCAATGCTTCTAATACCAAACCTGAGACTCTTCCTATAACATGAGATGGGATATCCAACTCCTTTCCATTCCAATCCTGAGACCCTTTCGATAGCAGAGATGTGATATCTCAATGTTCATACCAAACCTGAGACCCTTCCTACGGCATGAGATGTCATATTCAACTCCTTCCCATTCCAATCCTGAGACCCTTCCTATAGCATGAGATGTGATATCCAACTCCTTCCCATTCCAATCATGAGACCCTTCCTATAGCATGAAATGTGATGTCTCAATGCTTCTAATACCAAACCTGAGATCCTTCCTATAACATGAGATGTGATATCCAACTCCTTCCATTCCAATCCTGGACCCTTCCTATAGCATGAGATGTGATATCTCAATGCTTATACCAAACCTGAGACCCTTCCTATAGCATGAGATGTGATATCCAACTCCTTCCCATTCCAATCCTTAGACCCTTCCTACAGCATGCAATTCGATATCTCAATGATTCTAATAAAAAACCTGAGACCCGTCCTATAACATGAGATGGGATATCCAACTCCTTCCCATTCCAATTCTGAGACACTTCCGATAGCAGAGATGTGATATCTCAATGTTTATACCAAACCTGAGACCCTTCCTATAACATGAGATGTGATATCCAACTCCTTCCCGTTCCAAACCTGAGACCCTTCCTTTAGCATGAGATGTGATATCCAGCTCCTTCCCATTCCAATCCTGAGACACTTCCGATAGCATGAGATGTGATATCTCAATGCTTCTAATATCAAAACTGAGACCCTCCCTATAGCATGATATGTGATATCTAAGTCCTTCCCATTCCAATCCTGAGACCCTTCCTATAGCATGAGATGTGATGTCTCAATGCTTCTAATACCAAACCTGAGATCCTTCCTATAACATGAGATGTGATATCCAACTCCTTCCATTCCAATCCTGGACCCTTCCTATAGCATGAGATGTGATCTCAATGCTTATACCAAACCTGAGACCCTTCCTATAGCATGAGATGTGATATCCAACTCCTTCCCATTCCAATCCTGAGACCCTTCCTATAGCCTGAGATGTGATATCTGAATGCCTCTAATACCAAACCTGAGATCCTTCCTCTAACATGAAATGTGATATCCAACTCCTTCACTTTCCAAACCTGAGAGCCTATCTATAGCATGAGATGTGATATCCAACTCCTTCCCATTCCAATCCTGAGACACTTCCGATAGCAGAGATGTGATATCTCAATGTTTATACCAAACCTGAGACCCTTCCTATAACATGAGATGTGATATCCAACTCCTTCCCGTTCCAAACCTGAGACCCTTCCTTTAGCATGAGATGTGATATCCAGCTCCTTCCCATTCCAATCCTGAGACACTTCCGATAGCATGAGATGTGATATCTCAATGCTTCTAATATCAAAACTGAGACCCTCCCTATAGCATGATATGTGATATCTAAGTCCTTCCCATTCCAATCCTGAGACCCTTCCTATAGCATGAGATGTGATATCTCAATGCTTCTACCAAACCTGAGACCCTTCCTTTAGCATGAGATGTGATATCCAACTCCTTCCCATTCCAATCCTGAGACCCTTCCTATAGCATGAGAGGTGATATCTCAATACTTCTAATACCAAACCTGAGATCCTTCCGATAACATGAGATGTGATATCTCATTACTTCTAATACCAAACCTGAGATCCATCCTATAACATGAGATGTGATATCCAAATCCTTCCCCTTCCAAACCTGAGACCCTCCCTTTAGCATGAGATGTGATATCCAAATCCTTCCCATTCCAATCCTGAGACCCTTCTGATAGCATAAGATATGATATCTCAATGCTTCTATACCAAACCTGAGATCCTTCCGATAGCATGAGATGTGATATCTCAATACTTCTAATACCAAACCTGAGATCCTTCCTATAACATGAGATGTGATATCCAAATCCTTATCTTCCAAACCTGAGACCCTCCCTTTAGCATGAGATGTGATATCCAACTCCTTCCCATTCCAATCCTGAGACTCTTCTGATAGCATAAGATATGATATCTCAATGCTTCTATACCAAACCTGAGATCCTTCTGATAGCATGAGATGTGATATCTCAATACTTCTAATACCAAACCTGAGATCCTACCTCTAACATGAAATGTGATATCCAACTCTTTCCCCTTGCAAACCTGAGAGCCTTCCTATAGCATGAGATGTGATATCCAAGTCCTTCCCATTCCAATCCTGAGACCCTTCCTATAACATGAGATGTGATATCCAACTCCTTCCCATTCCAACCTGAGACCCTTCCTATAGCATGAGATGGGATATCCAACTCCTTCCAAATCCAATCCCGATACCCTTCCGATAGCATGAGATCTGATATCCCAATGCTTCTACCAAACCTGAGACCCATACTATGGCATGAGATGTGATATCAAACTCCTTCCCATTCTAATCCTGAGACCCTTCCTATAGCTTGAGATGTGATATCCAACTCCTTCCCATTCCAATTCTGAGACCCTTCCTATACCATGAGACTTGATATCTCAATGCTTCTAATACCAAACCTGAGACCCGTCCTATAACATGAGATGTGATATCCAAATCCTTCCCCTTCCAAACCTTAGACCCTTCCGATAGCAGAGATGTGATATCTCAATGCTTATACCAAACCTGAGATCCTTCCTATAACATGAGATGTGATATCCAACTCCTTCCCATTCCAATCCTGAGACACTTCCTATAGCATGAGATGTGATATCTCACTGCTTATACCAAACCTGAGACCCTTCCTATAGCATGAGATGTGATATCCAACTCCTTCCCATTCCAATCCTGAGACCCTTCCTATAGCATGAGATGTGATATCTCAATGCTTCTAATATCAAACTTGAGACCCTCCCTATAGCATGAGATGTGATACCCAAGTCCTTCCCATTCCAATCCTGAGACACTTCCTATTGCATGAGATGTGATATCTCAATGCTTCTAATACCAAACCTGAGACTCTTCCTATAACATGAGATGGGATATCCAACTCCTTTCCATTCCAATCCTGAGACCCTTTCGATAGCAGAGATGTGATATCTCAATGTTTATACCAAACCTGAGACCCTCCCTACGGCATGAGATGCCATATACAACTCCTTCCCATTCCAATCCTGAGACCCTTCCTATAGCATGAGATGTGATATCTCAAGACCCTTCCTATAGCATGAGATGTGATATCCAACTCCTTCCCATTCCAATCCTGAGACCCTTCCTATAGCCTGAGATGTGATATCTGAATGCCTCTAATACCAAACCTGAGATCCTTCCTCTAACATGAAATGTGATATCCAACTCCTTCACTTTCCAAACCTGAGAGCCTATCTATAGCATGAGATGTGATATCCAAGTCCTTCCCATTCCAATCCTTAGACCCTTCCTACAGCATGCAATATATCTCAATGATTTTAATAAAAAACCTGAGACCCGTCCTATAACATGAGATGGGATATCCAACTCCTTCCCATTCCAATCCTGAGACACTTCCGATAGCAGAGATGTGATATCTCAATGTTTATACGAAACCTGAGACCCTCCCTATAGCATATGTGATATCTAAGTCCTTCCCATTCCAATCCTGAGACCCTTCCTATAGCATGAGATGTGATATCCAACTCCTTCCCGTTCCAAACCTGAGACACTTCCTATAGCATGAGATGTGATATCTCACTGCTTATACCAAACCTGAGACCCTTCCTATAGCATGAGATGTGATATCCAACTCCTTCCCATTCCAATCCTGAGACCCTTCCTATAGCATGAGATGTGATATCTCAATGCTTCTAATATCAAACTTGAGACCCTCCCTATAGCATGAGATGTGATACCCAAGTCCTTCCCATTCCAATCCTGAGACACTTCCTATAGCATGAGATCTGATATCTCAATGCTTCTAATACCAAACCTGAGACTCTTCCTATAACATGAGATGGGATATCCAACTCCTTTCCATTCCAATCCTGAGACCCTTTCGATAGCAGAGATGTGATATCTCAATGTTCATACCAAACCTGAGACCCTTCCTACGGCATGAGATGTCATATTCAACTCCTTCCCATTCCAATCCTGAGACCCTTCCTATAGCATGAGATGTGATATCCAACTCCTTCCCATTCCAATCATGAGACCCTTCCTATAGCATGAAATGTGATGTCTCAATGCTTCTAATACCAAACCTGAGATCCTTCCTATAACATGAGATGTGATATCCAACTCCTTCCATTCCAATCCTGGACCCTTCCTATAGCATGAGATGTGATATCTCAATGCTTATACCAAACCTGAGACCCTTCCTATAGCATGAGATGTGATATCCAACTCCTTCCCATTCCAATCCTGAGACCCTTCCTATAGCCTGAGATGTGATATCTCAATGCCTCTAATACCAAACCTGAGATCCTTCCTCTAACATGAAATGTGATATCCAACTCCTTCACTTTCCAAACCTGAGAGCCTATCTATAGCATGAGATGTGATATCCAAGTCCTTCCCATTCCAATCCTTAGACCCTTCCTACAGCATGCAATACGATATCTCAATGATTCTAATAAAAAACCTGAGACCCGTCCTATAACATGAGATGGGATATCCAACTCCTTCCCATTCCAATTCTGAGACACTTCCGATAGCAGAGATGTGATATCTCAATGTTTATACCAAACCTGAGACCCTTCCTATAACATGAGATGTGATATCCAACTCCTTCCCGTTCCAAACCTGAGACCCTTCCTTTAGCATGAGATGTGATATCCAGCTCCTTCCCATTCCAATCCTGAGACACTTCCGATAGCATGAGATGTGATATCTCAATGCTTCTAATATCAAAACTGAGACCCTCCCTATAGCATGATATGTGATATCTAAGTCCTTCCCATTCCAATCCTGAGACCCTTCCTATAGCATGAGATGTGATGTCTCAATGCTTCTAATACCAAACCTGAGATCCTTCCTATAACATGAGATGTGATATCCAACTCCTTCCATTCCAATCCTGGACCCTTCCTATAGCATGAGATGTGATCTCAATGCTTATACCAAACCTGAGACCCTTCCTATAGCATGAGATGTGATATCCAACTCCTTCCCATTCCAATCCTGAGACCCTTCCTATAGCCTGAGATGTGATATCTGAATGCCTCTAATACCAAACCTGAGATCCTTCCTCTAACATGAAATGTGATATCCAACTCCTTCACTTTCCAAACCTGAGAGCCTATCTATAGCATGAGATGTGATATCCAACTCCTTCCCATTCCAATCCTGAGACACTTCCGATAGCAGAGATGTGATATCTCAATGTTTATACCAAACCTGAGACCCTTCCTATAACATGAGATGTGATATCCAACTCCTTCCCGTTCCAAACCTGAGACCCTTCCTTTAGCATGAGATGTGATATCCAGCTCCTTCCCATTCCAATCCTGAGACACTTCCGATAGCATGAGATGTGATATCTCAATGCTTCTAATATCAAAACTGAGACCCTCCCTATAGCATGATATGTGATATCTAAGTCCTTCCCATTCCAATCCTGAGACCCTTCCTATAGCATGAGATGTGATATCTCAATGCTTCTACCAAACCTGAGACCCTTCCTTTAGCATGAGATGTGATATCCAACTCCTTCCCATTCCAATCCTGAGACCCTTCCTATAGCATGAGAGGTGATATCTCAATACTTCTAATACCAAACCTGAGATCCTTCCGATAACATGAGATGTGATATCTCATTACTTCTAATACCAAACCTGAGATCCATCCTATAACATGAGATGTGATATCCAAATCCTTCCCCTTCCAAACCTGAGACCCTCCCTTTAGCATGAGATGTGATATCCAAATCCTTCCCATTCCAATCCTGAGACCCTTCTGATAGCATAAGATATGATATCTCAATGCTTCTATACCAAACCTGAGATCCTTCCGATAGCATGAGATGTGATATCTCAATACTTCTAATACCAAACCTGAGATCCTTCCTATAACATGAGATGTGATATCCAAATCCTTATCTTCCAAACCTGAGACCCTCCCTTTAGCATGAGATGTGATATCCAACTCCTTCCCATTCCAATCCTGAGACTCTTCTGATAGCATAAGATATGATATCTCAATGCTTCTATACCAAACCTGAGATCCTTCTGATAGCATGAGATGTGATATCTCAATACTTCTAATACCAAACCTGAGATCCTACCTCTAACATGAAATGTGATATCCAACTCTTTCCCCTTGCAAACCTGAGAGCCTTCCTATAGCATGAGATGTGATATCCAAGTCCTTCCCATTCCAATCCTGAGACCCTTCCTATAACATGAGATGTGATATCCAACTCCTTCCCATTCCAACCTGAGACCCTTCCTATAGCATGAGATGGGATATCCAACTCCTTCCAAATCCAATCCCGATACCCTTCCGATAGCATGAGATCTGATATCCCAATGCTTCTACCAAACCTGAGACCCATACTATGGCATGAGATGTGATATCAAACTCCTTCCCATTCTAATCCTGAGACCCTTCCTATAGCTTGAGATGTGATATCCAACTCCTTCCCATTCCAATTCTGAGACCCTTCCTATACCATGAGACTTGATATCTCAATGCTTCTAATACCAAACCTGAGACCCGTCCTATAACATGAGATGTGATATCCAAATCCTTCCCCTTCCAAACCTTAGACCCTTCCGATAGCAGAGATGTGATATCTCAATGCTTATACCAAACCTGAGATCCTTCCTATAACATGAGATGTGATATCCAACTCCTTCCCATTCCAATCCTGAGACACTTCCTATAGCATGAGATGTGATATCTCACTGCTTATACCAAACCTGAGACCCTTCCTATAGCATGAGATGTGATATCCAACTCCTTCCCATTCCAATCCTGAGACCCTTCCTATAGCATGAGATGTGATATCTCAATGCTTCTAATATCAAACTTGAGACCCTCCCTATAGCATGAGATGTGATACCCAAGTCCTTCCCATTCCAATCCTGAGACACTTCCTATTGCATGAGATGTGATATCTCAATGCTTCTAATACCAAACCTGAGACTCTTCCTATAACATGAGATGGGATATCCAACTCCTTTCCATTCCAATCCTGAGACCCTTTCGATAGCAGAGATGTGATATCTCAATGTTTATACCAAACCTGAGACCCTCCCTACGGCATGAGATGCCATATACAACTCCTTCCCATTCCAATCCTGAGACCCTTCCTATAGCATGAGATGTGATATCTCAAGACCCTTCCTATAGCATGAGATGTGATATCCAACTCCTTCCCATTCCAATCCTGAGACCCTTCCTATAGCCTGAGATGTGATATCTGAATGCCTCTAATACCAAACCTGAGATCCTTCCTCTAACATGAAATGTGATATCCAACTCCTTCACTTTCCAAACCTGAGAGCCTATCTATAGCATGAGATGTGATATCCAAGTCCTTCCCATTCCAATCCTTAGACCCTTCCTACAGCATGCAATATATCTCAATGATTTTAATAAAAAACCTGAGACCCGTCCTATAACATGAGATGGGATATCCAACTCCTTCCCATTCCAATCCTGAGACACTTCCGATAGCAGAGATGTGATATCTCAATGTTTATACGAAACCTGAGACCCTCCCTATAGCATATGTGATATCTAAGTCCTTCCCATTCCAATCCTGAGACCCTTCCTATAGCATGAGATGTGATATCCAACTCCTTCCCGTTCCAAACCTGAGACACTTCCTATAGCATGAGATGTGATATCTCACTGCTTATACCAAACCTGAGACCCTTCCTATAGCATGAGATGTGATATCCAACTCCTTCCCATTCCAATCCTGAGACCCTTCCTATAGCATGAGATGTGATATCTCAATGCTTCTAATATCAAACTTGAGACCCTCCCTATAGCATGAGATGTGATACCCAAGTCCTTCCCATTCCAATCCTGAGACACTTCCTATAGCATGAGATCTGATATCTCAATGCTTCTAATACCAAACCTGAGACTCTTCCTATAACATGAGATGGGATATCCAACTCCTTTCCATTCCAATCCTGAGACCCTTTCGATAGCAGAGATGTGATATCTCAATGTTCATACCAAACCTGAGACCCTTCCTACGGCATGAGATGTCATATTCAACTCCTTCCCATTCCAATCCTGAGACCCTTCCTATAGCATGAGATGTGATATCCAACTCCTTCCCATTCCAATCATGAGACCCTTCCTATAGCATGAAATGTGATGTCTCAATGCTTCTAATACCAAACCTGAGATCCTTCCTATAACATGAGATGTGATATCCAACTCCTTCCATTCCAATCCTGGACCCTTCCTATAGCATGAGATGTGATATCTCAATGCTTATACCAAACCTGAGACCCTTCCTATAGCATGAGATGTGATATCCAACTCCTTCCCATTCCAATCCTGAGACCCTTCCTATAGCCTGAGATGTGATATCTCAATGCCTCTAATACCAAACCTGAGATCCTTCCTCTAACATGAAATGTGATATCCAACTCCTTCACTTTCCAAACCTGAGAGCCTATCTATAGCATGAGATGTGATATCCAAGTCCTTCCCATTCCAATCCTTAGACCCTTCCTACAGCATGCAATACGATATCTCAATGATTCTAATAAAAAACCTGAGACCCGTCCTATAACATGAGATGGGATATCCAACTCCTTCCCATTCCAATTCTGAGACACTTCCGATAGCAGAGATGTGATATCTCAATGTTTATACCAAACCTGAGACCCTTCCTATAACATGAGATGTGATATCCAACTCCTTCCCGTTCCAAACCTGAGACCCTTCCTTTAGCATGAGATGTGATATCCAGCTCCTTCCCATTCCAATCCTGAGACACTTCCGATAGCATGAGATGTGATATCTCAATGCTTCTAATATCAAAACTGAGACCCTCCCTATAGCATGATATGTGATATCTAAGTCCTTCCCATTCCAATCCTGAGACCCTTCCTATAGCATGAGATGTGATGTCTCAATGCTTCTAATACCAAACCTGAGATCCTTCCTATAACATGAGATGTGATATCCAACTCCTTCCATTCCAATCCTGGACCCTTCCTATAGCATGAGATGTGATCTCAATGCTTATACCAAACCTGAGACCCTTCCTATAGCATGAGATGTGATATCCAACTCCTTCCCATTCCAATCCTGAGACCCTTCCTATAGCCTGAGATGTGATATCTGAATGCCTCTAATACCAAACCTGAGATCCTTCCTCTAACATGAAATGTGATATCCAACTCCTTCACTTTCCAAACCTGAGAGCCTATCTATAGCATGAGATGTGATATCCAACTCCTTCCCATTCCAATCCTGAGACACTTCCGATAGCAGAGATGTGATATCTCAATGTTTATACCAAACCTGAGACCCTTCCTATAACATGAGATGTGATATCCAACTCCTTCCCGTTCCAAACCTGAGACCCTTCCTTTAGCATGAGATGTGATATCCAGCTCCTTCCCATTCCAATCCTGAGACACTTCCGATAGCATGAGATGTGATATCTCAATGCTTCTAATATCAAAACTGAGACCCTCCCTATAGCATGATATGTGATATCTAAGTCCTTCCCATTCCAATCCTGAGACCCTTCCTATAGCATGAGATGTGATATCTCAATGCTTCTACCAAACCTGAGACCCTTCCTTTAGCATGAGATGTGATATCCAACTCCTTCCCATTCCAATCCTGAGACCCTTCCTATAGCATGAGAGGTGATATCTCAATACTTCTAATACCAAACCTGAGATCCTTCCGATAACATGAGATGTGATATCTCATTACTTCTAATACCAAACCTGAGATCCATCCTATAACATGAGATGTGATATCCAAATCCTTCCCCTTCCAAACCTGAGACCCTCCCTTTAGCATGAGATGTGATATCCAAATCCTTCCCATTCCAATCCTGAGACCCTTCTGATAGCATAAGATATGATATCTCAATGCTTCTATACCAAACCTGAGATCCTTCCGATAGCATGAGATGTGATATCTCAATACTTCTAATACCAAACCTGAGATCCTTCCTATAACATGAGATGTGATATCCAAATCCTTATCTTCCAAACCTGAGACCCTCCCTTTAGCATGAGATGTGATATCCAACTCCTTCCCATTCCAATCCTGAGACTCTTCTGATAGCATAAGATATGATATCTCAATGCTTCTATACCAAACCTGAGATCCTTCTGATAGCATGAGATGTGATATCTCAATACTTCTAATACCAAACCTGAGATCCTACCTCTAACATGAAATGTGATATCCAACTCTTTCCCCTTGCAAACCTGAGAGCCTTCCTATAGCATGAGATGTGATATCCAAGTCCTTCCCATTCCAATCCTGAGACCCTTCCTATAACATGAGATGTGATATCCAACTCCTTCCCATTCCAACCTGAGACCCTTCCTATAGCATGAGATGGGATATCCAACTCCTTCCAAATCCAATCCCGATACCCTTCCGATAGCATGAGATCTGATATCCCAATGCTTCTACCAAACCTGAGACCCATACTATGGCATGAGATGTGATATCAAACTCCTTCCCATTCTAATCCTGAGACCCTTCCTATAGCTTGAGATGTGATATCCAACTCCTTCCCATTCCAATTCTGAGACCCTTCCTATACCATGAGACTTGATATCTCAATGCTTCTAATACCAAACCTGAGACCCGTCCTATAACATGAGATGTGATATCCAAATCCTTCCCCTTCCAAACCTTAGACCCTTCCGATAGCAGAGATGTGATATCTCAATGCTTATACCAAACCTGAGATCCTTCCTATAACATGAGATGTGATATCCAACTCCTTCCCATTCCAATCCTGAGACACTTCCTATAGCATGAGATGTGATATCTCACTGCTTATACCAAACCTGAGACCCTTCCTATAGCATGAGATGTGATATCCAACTCCTTCCCATTCCAATCCTGAGACCCTTCCTATAGCATGAGATGTGATATCTCAATGCTTCTAATATCAAACTTGAGACCCTCCCTATAGCATGAGATGTGATACCCAAGTCCTTCCCATTCCAATCCTGAGACACTTCCTATTGCATGAGATGTGATATCTCAATGCTTCTAATACCAAACCTGAGACTCTTCCTATAACATGAGATGGGATATCCAACTCCTTTCCATTCCAATCCTGAGACCCTTTCGATAGCAGAGATGTGATATCTCAATGTTTATACCAAACCTGAGACCCTCCCTACGGCATGAGATGCCATATACAACTCCTTCCCATTCCAATCCTGAGACCCTTCCTATAGCATGAGATGTGATATCTCAAGACCCTTCCTATAGCATGAGATGTGATATCCAACTCCTTCCCATTCCAATCCTGAGACCCTTCCTATAGCCTGAGATGTGATATCTGAATGCCTCTAATACCAAACCTGAGATCCTTCCTCTAACATGAAATGTGATATCCAACTCCTTCACTTTCCAAACCTGAGAGCCTATCTATAGCATGAGATGTGATATCCAAGTCCTTCCCATTCCAATCCTTAGACCCTTCCTACAGCATGCAATATATCTCAATGATTTTAATAAAAAACCTGAGACCCGTCCTATAACATGAGATGGGATATCCAACTCCTTCCCATTCCAATCCTGAGACACTTCCGATAGCAGAGATGTGATATCTCAATGTTTATACGAAACCTGAGACCCTCCCTATAGCATATGTGATATCTAAGTCCTTCCCATTCCAATCCTGAGACCCTTCCTATAGCATGAGATGTGATATCCAACTCCTTCCCGTTCCAAACCTGAGACACTTCCTATAGCATGAGATGTGATATCTCACTGCTTATACCAAACCTGAGACCCTTCCTATAGCATGAGATGTGATATCCAACTCCTTCCCATTCCAATCCTGAGACCCTTCCTATAGCATGAGATGTGATATCTCAATGCTTCTAATATCAAACTTGAGACCCTCCCTATAGCATGAGATGTGATACCCAAGTCCTTCCCATTCCAATCCTGAGACACTTCCTATAGCATGAGATCTGATATCTCAATGCTTCTAATACCAAACCTGAGACTCTTCCTATAACATGAGATGGGATATCCAACTCCTTTCCATTCCAATCCTGAGACCCTTTCGATAGCAGAGATGTGATATCTCAATGTTCATACCAAACCTGAGACCCTTCCTACGGCATGAGATGTCATATTCAACTCCTTCCCATTCCAATCCTGAGACCCTTCCTATAGCATGAGATGTGATATCCAACTCCTTCCCATTCCAATCATGAGACCCTTCCTATAGCATGAAATGTGATGTCTCAATGCTTCTAATACCAAACCTGAGATCCTTCCTATAACATGAGATGTGATATCCAACTCCTTCCATTCCAATCCTGGACCCTTCCTATAGCATGAGATGTGATATCTCAATGCTTATACCAAACCTGAGACCCTTCCTATAGCATGAGATGTGATATCCAACTCCTTCCCATTCCAATCCTGAGACCCTTCCTATAGCCTGAGATGTGATATCTCAATGCCTCTAATACCAAACCTGAGATCCTTCCTCTAACATGAAATGTGATATCCAACTCCTTCACTTTCCAAACCTGAGAGCCTATCTATAGCATGAGATGTGATATCCAAGTCCTTCCCATTCCAATCCTTAGACCCTTCCTACAGCATGCAATACGATATCTCAATGATTCTAATAAAAAACCTGAGACCCGTCCTATAACATGAGATGGGATATCCAACTCCTTCCCATTCCAATTCTGAGACACTTCCGATAGCAGAGATGTGATATCTCAATGTTTATACCAAACCTGAGACCCTTCCTATAACATGAGATGTGATATCCAACTCCTTCCCGTTCCAAACCTGAGACCCTTCCTTTAGCATGAGATGTGATATCCAGCTCCTTCCCATTCCAATCCTGAGACACTTCCGATAGCATGAGATGTGATATCTCAATGCTTCTAATATCAAAACTGAGACCCTCCCTATAGCATGATATGTGATATCTAAGTCCTTCCCATTCCAATCCTGAGACCCTTCCTATAGCATGAGATGTGATGTCTCAATGCTTCTAATACCAAACCTGAGATCCTTCCTATAACATGAGATGTGATATCCAACTCCTTCCATTCCAATCCTGGACCCTTCCTATAGCATGAGATGTGATCTCAATGCTTATACCAAACCTGAGACCCTTCCTATAGCATGAGATGTGATATCCAACTCCTTCCCATTCCAATCCTGAGACCCTTCCTATAGCCTGAGATGTGATATCTGAATGCCTCTAATACCAAACCTGAGATCCTTCCTCTAACATGAAATGTGATATCCAACTCCTTCACTTTCCAAACCTGAGAGCCTATCTATAGCATGAGATGTGATATCCAACTCCTTCCCATTCCAATCCTGAGACACTTCCGATAGCAGAGATGTGATATCTCAATGTTTATACCAAACCTGAGACCCTTCCTATAACATGAGATGTGATATCCAACTCCTTCCCGTTCCAAACCTGAGACCCTTCCTTTAGCATGAGATGTGATATCCAGCTCCTTCCCATTCCAATCCTGAGACACTTCCGATAGCATGAGATGTGATATCTCAATGCTTCTAATATCAAAACTGAGACCCTCCCTATAGCATGATATGTGATATCTAAGTCCTTCCCATTCCAATCCTGAGACCCTTCCTATAGCATGAGATGTGATATCTCAATGCTTCTACCAAACCTGAGACCCTTCCTTTAGCATGAGATGTGATATCCAACTCCTTCCCATTCCAATCCTGAGACCCTTCCTATAGCATGAGAGGTGATATCTCAATACTTCTAATACCAAACCTGAGATCCTTCCGATAACATGAGATGTGATATCTCATTACTTCTAATACCAAACCTGAGATCCATCCTATAACATGAGATGTGATATCCAAATCCTTCCCCTTCCAAACCTGAGACCCTCCCTTTAGCATGAGATGTGATATCCAAATCCTTCCCATTCCAATCCTGAGACCCTTCTGATAGCATAAGATATGATATCTCAATGCTTCTATACCAAACCTGAGATCCTTCCGATAGCATGAGATGTGATATCTCAATACTTCTAATACCAAACCTGAGATCCTTCCTATAACATGAGATGTGATATCCAAATCCTTATCTTCCAAACCTGAGACCCTCCCTTTAGCATGAGATGTGATATCCAACTCCTTCCCATTCCAATCCTGAGACTCTTCTGATAGCATAAGATATGATATCTCAATGCTTCTATACCAAACCTGAGATCCTTCTGATAGCATGAGATGTGATATCTCAATACTTCTAATACCAAACCTGAGATCCTACCTCTAACATGAAATGTGATATCCAACTCTTTCCCCTTGCAAACCTGAGAGCCTTCCTATAGCATGAGATGTGATATCCAAGTCCTTCCCATTCCAATCCTGAGACCCTTCCTATAACATGAGATGTGATATCCAACTCCTTCCCATTCCAACCTGAGACCCTTCCTATAGCATGAGATGGGATATCCAACTCCTTCCAAATCCAATCCCGATACCCTTCCGATAGCATGAGATCTGATATCCCAATGCTTCTACCAAACCTGAGACCCATACTATGGCATGAGATGTGATATCAAACTCCTTCCCATTCTAATCCTGAGACCCTTCCTATAGCTTGAGATGTGATATCCAACTCCTTCCCATTCCAATTCTGAGACCCTTCCTATACCATGAGACTTGATATCTCAATGCTTCTAATACCAAACCTGAGACCCGTCCTATAACATGAGATGTGATATCCAAATCCTTCCCCTTCCAAACCTTAGACCCTTCCGATAGCAGAGATGTGATATCTCAATGCTTATACCAAACCTGAGATCCTTCCTATAACATGAGATGTGATATCCAACTCCTTCCCATTCCAATCCTGAGACACTTCCTATAGCATGAGATGTGATATCTCACTGCTTATACCAAACCTGAGACCCTTCCTATAGCATGAGATGTGATATCCAACTCCTTCCCATTCCAATCCTGAGACCCTTCCTATAGCATGAGATGTGATATCTCAATGCTTCTAATATCAAACTTGAGACCCTCCCTATAGCATGAGATGTGATACCCAAGTCCTTCCCATTCCAATCCTGAGACACTTCCTATTGCATGAGATGTGATATCTCAATGCTTCTAATACCAAACCTGAGACTCTTCCTATAACATGAGATGGGATATCCAACTCCTTTCCATTCCAATCCTGAGACCCTTTCGATAGCAGAGATGTGATATCTCAATGTTTATACCAAACCTGAGACCCTCCCTACGGCATGAGATGCCATATACAACTCCTTCCCATTCCAATCCTGAGACCCTTCCTATAGCATGAGATGTGATATCTCAAGACCCTTCCTATAGCATGAGATGTGATATCTAACTCCTTCCCATTCCAATCCTGAGACCCTTCCTATAGCCTGAGATGTGATATCTGAATGCCTCTAATACCAAACCTGAGATCCTTCCTCTAACATGAAATGTGATATCCAACTCCTTCACTTTCCAAACCTGAGAGCCTATCTATAGCATGAGATGTGATATCCAAGTCCTTCCCATTCCAATCCTTAGACCCTTCCTACAGCATGCAATATATCTCAATGATTTTAATAAAAAACCTGAGACCCGTCCTATAACATGAGATGGGATATCCAACTCCTTCCCATTCCAATCCTGAGACACTTCCGATAGCAGAGATGTGATATCTCAATGTTTATACGAAACCTGAGACCCTTCCTATAACATGAGATGTGATATCCAACTCCTTCCAGTTCCAAACCTGAGACCCTTCCTTTAGCATGAGATGTGATATCCAGCTCCTTCCCATTCCAATCCTGAGACACTTCCGATAGCATGAGATGTGATATCTCAATGCTTCTAATATCAAAACTGAGACCCTCCCTATAGCATATGTGATATCTAAGTCCTTCCCATTCCAATCCTGAGACCCTTCCTATAGCATGAGATGTGATATCCAACTCCTTCCCGTTCCAAACCTGAGACACTTCCTATAGCATGAGATGTGATATCTCACTGCTTATACCAAACCTGAGACCCTTCCTATAGCATGAGATGTGATATCCAACTCCTTCCCATTCCAATCCTGAGACCCTTCCTATAGCATGAGATGTGATATCTCAATGCTTCTAATATCAAACTTGAGACCCTCCCTATAGCATGAGATGTGATACCCAAGTCCTTCCCATTCCAATCCTGAGACACTTCCTATAGCATGAGATCTGATATCTCAATGCTTCTAATACCAAACCTGAGACTCTTCCTATAACATGAGATGGGATATCCAACTCCTTTCCATTCCAATCCTGAGACCCTTTCGATAGCAGAGATGTGATATCTCAATGTTCATACCAAACCTGAGACCCTTCCTACGGCATGAGATGTCATATTCAACTCCTTCCCATTCCAATCCTGAGACCCTTCCTATAGCATGAGATGTGATATCCAACTCCTTCCCATTCCAATCATGAGACCCTTCCTATAGCATGAAATGTGATGTCTCAATGCTTCTAATACCAAACCTGAGATCCTTCCTATAACATGAGATGTGATATCCAACTCCTTCCATTCCAATCCTGGACCCTTCCTATAGCATGAGATGTGATATCTCAATGCTTATACCAAACCTGAGACCCTTCCTATAGCATGAGATGTGATATCCAACTCCTTCCCATTCCAATCCTGAGACCCTTCCTATAGCCTGAGATGTGATATCTCAATGCCTCTAATACCAAACCTGAGATCCTTCCTCTAACATGAAATGTGATATCCAACTCCTTCACTTTCCAAACCTGAGAGCCTATCTATAGCATGAGATGTGATATCCAAGTCCTTCCCATTCCAATCCTTAGACCCTTCCTACAGCATGCAATACGATATCTCAATGATTCTAATAAAAAAACCTGAGACCCGTCCTATAACATGAGATGGGATATCCAACTCCTTCCCATTCCAATTCTGAGACACTTCCGATAGCAGAGATGTGATATCTCAATGTTTATACCAAACCTGAGACCCTTCCTATAACATGAGATGTGATATCCAACTCCTTCCCGTTCCAAACCTGAGACCCTTCCTTTAGCATGAGATGTGATATCCAGCTCCTTCCCATTCCAATCCTGAGACACTTCCGATAGCATGAGATGTGATATCTCAATGCTTCTAATATCAAAACTGAGACCCTCCCTATAGCATGATATGTGATATCTAAGTCCTTCCCATTCCAATCCTGAGACCCTTCCTATAGCATGAGATGTGATATCTCAATGCTTCTACCAAACCTGAGACCCTTCCTTTAGCATGAGATGTGATATCCAACTCCTTCCCATTCCAATCCTGAGACCCTTCCTATAGCATGAGAGGTGATATCTCAATACTTCTAATACCAAACCTGAGATCCTTCCGATAACATGAGATGTGATATCTCAATACTTCTAATACCAAACCTGGGATCCATCCTATAACATGAGATGTGATATCCAAATCCTTCCCCTTCCAAACCTGAGACCCTCCCTTTAGCATGAGATGTGATATCCAACTCCTTCCCATTCCAATCCTGAGACCCTTCTGATAGCATAAGATATGATATCTCAATGCTTCTATACCAAACCTGAGATCCTTCCGATAGCATGAGATGTGATATCTCAATACTTCTAATACCAAACCTGAGATCCTTCCTATAACATGAGATGTGATATCCAAATCCTTATCTTCCAAACCTGAGACCCTCCCTTTAGCATGAGATGTGATAGCCAACTCCTTCCCATTCCAATCTTGAGACCCTTCCGATATCATGAAATGTGATATCTCAATGCTTCTAATATCAAACTTGAGACCCTCCCTATAACATGAGATGGGAATATCCAACTCCTTCCCATTCCAATCCTGAGACCCTTCCGATAGCACAGATGTGATATCTCAATGCTTATACCAAACCTGAGATCCTTCCTATAACATGAGATGTGATATCCAACTCCTTCCCATTCCAATCCTGAGACACTTCCTATAGCATGAGATGTGATATCTCACTGCTTATACCAAACCTGAGACCCTTCCTATAGCATGAGATGTGATATCCAACTCCTTCCCATTCCAATCCTGAGACCCTCCCTTTAGCATGAAATGTGATATCCAACTGCTTCCCATTCCAATCCTGAGACCCTTCCTATAGCATGAGATGTGATATCTCTATGCTTCTAATACCAAACCTGAGATCCTTCCTCTAACATGAAATGTGATATCCAACTCCTTCCCTTTCCAAACCTAAGAGCCTATCTATAGCATGAGATGTGATATCCAAGTCCTTCACATTCCAACCCTTAGACCCTTCCTACAGCATGCAATATGATATCTCAATGATTCTAATAACAAACCTGAGACCCGTCCTATAACATGAGATGGGATATTCAACTCCTTCCCATTCCAATCCTGAGACTCTTCCGATAGCAGAGATGTGATATCTCAATGCTTATACCAAACCTGAGACCCTTCCTATAACATGAGATGTGATATCCAAATCCTTCCCGTTCCAAACCTGAGACCCTTCCTTTAGCATGAGATGTGATATCCAGCTCCTTCCCATTCCAATCCTGAGACACTTCCGATAGCATGAGATGTGATATCTCAATACTTCTAATACCAAACCTGAGATCCTACCTCTAACATGAAATGTGATATCCAACTCTTTCCCCTTGCAAACCTGAGAGCCTTCCTATAGCATGAGATGTGATATCCAAGTCCTTCCCATTCCAATCCTGAGACCCTTCCTATAACATGAGATGTGATATCCAACTCCTTCCCATTCCAACCTGAGACCCTTCCTATAGCATGAGATGGGATATCCAACTCCTTCCAAATCCACTCCCGATACCCTTCCGATAGCATGAGATCTGATATCCCAATGCTTCTACCAAACCTGAGACCCATACTATGGCATGAGATGTGATATCAAACTCCTTCCCATTCTAATCCTGAGACCCTTCCTATAGCTTGAGATGTGATATCCAACTCCTTCCCATTCCAATTCTGAGACCCTTCCTATACCATGAGACTTGATATCTCAATGCTTCTAATACCAAACCTGAGACCCGTCCTATAACATGAGATGTGATATCCAAATCCTTCCCCTTCCAAACCTTAGACCCTTCCGATAGCAGAGATGTGATATCTCAATGCTTATACCAAACCTGAGATCCTTCCTATAACATGAGATGTGATATCCAACTCCTTCCCATTCCAATCCTGAGACACTTCCTATAGCATGAGATGTGATATCTCACTGCTTATACCAAACCTGAGACCCTTCCTATAGCATGAGATGTGATATCCAACTCCTTCCCATTCCAATCCTGAGACCCTTCCTATAGCATGAGATGTGATATCTCAATGCTTCTAATATCAAACTTGAGACCCTCCCTATAGCATGAGATGTGATACCCAAGTCCTTCCCATTCCAATCCTGAGACACTTCCTATTGCATGAGATGTGATATCTCAATGCTTCTAATACCAAACCTGAGACTCTTCCTATAACATGAGATGGGATATCCAACTCCTTTCCATTCCAATCCTGAGACCCTTTCGATAGCAGAGATGTGATATCTCAATGTTTATACCAAACCTGAGACCCTCCCTACGGCATGAGATGCCATATACAACTCCTTCCCATTCCAATCCTGAGACCCTTCCTATAGCATGAGATGTGATATCTCAAGACCCTTCCTATAGCATGAGATGTGATATCCAACTCCTTCCCATTCCAATCCTGAGACCCTTCCTATAGCCTGAGATGTGATATCTGAATGCCTCTAATACCAAACCTGAGATCCTTCCTCTAACATGAAATGTGATATCCAACTCCTTCACTTTCCAAACCTGAGAGCCTATCTATAGCATGAGATGTGATATCCAAGTCCTTCCCATTCCAATCCTTAGACCCTTCCTACAGCATGCAATATATCTCAATGATTTTTATAAAAAACCTGAGACCCGTCCTATAACATGAGATGGGATATCCAACTCCTTCCCATTCCAATCCTGAGACACTTCCGATAGCAGAGATGTGATATCTCAATGTTTATACGAAACCTGAGACCCTTCCTATAACATGAGATGTGATATCCAACTCCTTCCAGTTCCAAACCTGAGACCCTTCCTTTAGCATGAGATGTGATATCCAGCTCCTTCCCATTCCAATCCTGAGACACTTCCGATAGCATGAGATGTGATATCTCAATGCTTCTAATATCAAAACTGAGACCCTCCCTATAGCATATGTGATATCTAAGTCCTTCCCATTCCAATCCTGAGACCCTTCCTATAGCATGAGATGTGATATCCAACTCCTTCCCGTTCCAAACCTGAGACACTTCCTATAGCATGAGATGTGATATCTCACTGCTTATACCAAACCTGAGACCCTTCCTATAGCATGAGATGTGATATCCAACTCCTTCCCATTCCAATCCTGAGACCCTTCCTATAGCATGAGATGTGATATCTCAATGCTTCTAATATCAAACTTGAGACCCTCCCTATAGCATGAGATGTGATACCCAAGTCCTTCCCATTCCAATCCTGAGACACTTCCTATAGCATGAGATCTGATATCTCAATGCTTCTAATACCAAACCTGAGACTCTTCCTATAACATGAGATGGGATATCCAACTCCTTTCCATTCCAATCCTGAGACCCTTTCGATAGCAGAGATGTGATATCTCAATGTTCATACCAAACCTGAGACCCTTCCTACGGCATGAGATGTCATATTCAACTCCTTCCCATTCCAATCCTGAGACCCTTCCTATAGCATGAGATGTGATATCCAACTCCTTCCCATTCCAATCATGAGACCCTTCCTATAGCATGAGATGTGATGTCTCAATGCTTCTAATACCAAACCTGAGATCCTTCCTATAACATGAGATGTGATATCCAACTCCTTCCATTCCAATCCTGGACCCTTCCTATAGCATGAGATGTGATATCTCAATGCTTATACCAAACCTGAGACCCTTCCTATAGCATGAGATGTGATATCCAACTCCTTCCCATTCCAATCCTGAGACCCTTCCTATAGCCTGAGATGTGATATCTCAATGCCTCTAATACCAAACCTGAGATCCTTCCTCTAACATGAAATGTGATATCCAACTCCTTCACTTTCCAAACCTGAGAGCCTATCTATAGCATGAGATGTGATATCCAAGTCCTTCCCATTCCAATCCTTAGACCCTTCCTACAGCATGCAATACGATATCTCAATGATTCTAATAAAAAACCTGAGACCCGTCCTATAACATGAGATGGGATATCCAACTCCTTCCCATTCCAATTCTGAGACACTTCCGATAGCAGAGATGTGATATCTCAATGTTTATACCAAACCTGAGACCCTTCCTATAACATGAGATGTGATATCCAACTCCTTCCCGTTCCAAACCTGAGACCCTTCCTTTAGCATGAGATGTGATATCCAGCTCCTTCCCATTCCAATCCTGAGACACTTCCGATAGCATGAGATGTGATATCTCAATGCTTCTAATATCAAAACTGAGACCCTCCCTATAGCATGATATGTGATATCTAAGTCCTTCCCATTCCAATCCTGAGACCCTTCCTATAGCATGAGATGTGATATCTCAATGCTTCTACCAAACCTGAGACCCTTCCTTTAGCATGAGATGTGATATCCAACTCCTTCCCATTCCAATCCTGAGACCCTTCCTATAGCATGAGAGGTGATATCTCAATACTTCTAATACCAAACCTGGGATCCATCCTATAACATGAGATGTGATATCCAAATCCTTCCCCTTCCAAACCTGAGACCCTCCCTTTAGCATGAGATGTGATATCCAACTCCTTCCCATTCCAATCCTGAGACCCTTCTGATAGCATAAGATATGATATCTCAATGCTTCTATACCAAACCTGAGATCCTTCCGATAGCATGAGATGTGATATCTCAATACTTCTAATACCAAACCTGAGATCCTTCCTATAACATGAGATGTGATATCCAAATCCTTATCTTCCCAACCTGAGACCCTCCCTTTAGCATGAGATGTGATAGCCAACTCCTTCCCATTCCAATCCTGAGACTCTTCTGATAGCATAAGATATGATATCTCAATGCTTCTATACCAAACCTGAGATCCTTCTGATAGCATGAGATGTGATATCTCAATACTTATAATACCAAACCTGAGATCCTACCTCTAACATGAAATGTGATATCCAACTCTTTCCCCTTGCAAACCTGAGAGCCTTCCTATAGCATGAGATGTGATATCCAAGTCCTTCCCATTCCAATCCTGAGACCCTTCCTATAACATGAGATGTGATATCCAACTCCTTCCCATTCCAACCTGAGACCCTTCCTATAGCATGAGATGGGATATCCAACTCCTTCCAAATCCAATCCCGATACCCTTCCGATAGCATGAGATCTGATATCCCAATGCTTCTACCAAACCTGAGACCCATACTATGGCATGAGATGTGATATCAAACTCCTTCCCATTCTAATCCTGAGACCCTTCCTATAGCTTGAGATGTGATATCCAACTCCTTCCCATTCCAATTCTGAGACCCTTCCTATACCATGAGACTTGATATCTCAATGCTTCTAATACCAAACCTGAGACCCGTCCTATAACATGAGATGTGATATCCAAATCCTTCCCCTTCCAAACCTTAGACCCTTCCGATAGCAGAGATGTGATATCTCAATGCTTATACCAAACCTGAGATCCTTCCTATAACATGAGATGTGATATCCAACTCCTTCCCATTCCAATCCTGAGACACTTCCTATAGCATGAGATGTGATATCTCACTGCTTATACAAAACCTGAGACCCTTCCTATAGCATGAGATGTGATATCCAACTCCTTCCCATTCCAATCCTGAGACCCTTCCTATAGCATGAGATGTGATATCTCAATGCTTCTAATATCAAACTTGAGACCCTCCCTATAGCATGAGATGTGATACCCAAGTCCTTCCCATTCCAATCCTGAGACACTTCCTATAGCATGAGATGTGATATCCAACTGCTTCCCATTCCAATCCTGAGACCCTTCCTATAGCATGAGATGTGATATCTCTATGCTTCTAATACCAAACCTGAGATCCTTCCTCTAACATGAAATGTGATATCCAACTCCTTCCCTTTCCAAACCTAAGAGCCTATCTATAGCATGAGATGTGATATCCAAGTCCTTCACATTCCAACCCTTAGACCCTTCCTACAGCATGCAATATGATATCTCAATGATTCTAATAACAAACCTGAGACCCGTCCTATAACATGAGATGGGATATTCAACTCCTTCCCATTCCAATCCTGAGACTCTTCCGATAGAAGAGATGTGATATCTCAATGCTTATACCAAACCTGAGACCCTTCCTATAACATGAGATGTGATATCCAAATCCTTCCCGTTCCAAACCTGAGACCCTTCCTTTAGCATGAGATGTGATATCCAGCTCCTTCCCATTCCATTCCTGAGACACTTCCGATAGCATGAGATGTGATATCTCAATGCTTCTAATATCAAAACTGAGACCCTCCCTATAGCATGATATGTGATATCTAAGTCCTTCCCATTCCAATCCTGAGACCCTCCCTATAGCATGAGATGTGATATCCAACTCCTTCCCATTCCAATCCTGAGACCCTTCCTATAGCATGAGATATGATATCTCAATACTTCTAATACCAAACGTGAGATCCTTCCGATAACATGAGATGTGATATCCAAATCCTTCCCCTTCCAAACCTGAGACCCTCCCTTTAGCATGAGATGTGATATCCAACTCCTTCCTATTCCAATCCTGAGACTCTTCTGATAGCATGAGATGTGATATCTCAATGCTTCTAATACCAAACCTGAGATCCTTCCGATAGCATGAGATGTGATATCTCAATGCTTCTAATACCAAACCTGAGATCCTTCCTATAACATGAGATGTGATATCCAAATCCTTCCCCTTCCAAACCTGAGACCCTCCCTTTAGCATGAGATGTGATATCCAACTCCTTCCCATTCCATTCCTGAGACCCTTCTGATAGCATGAGATGTGATATCTCAATGCCTCTAATACCAAACCTGAGATCCTACCTCTAACATGAAATGTGATATCCAACTCTTTCCCCTTCCAAACCTGAGAGCCTTCCTATAGCATGAGATGTGATATCCAAGTCCTTCCCATTCCAATCCTGAGACCCTTCCTATAGCTTGAGATGTGATATCCAACTCCTTCCCATTCCAATTCTGAGACCCTTCCTATACTATGAGACTTGATATCTCAATGCTTCTAATACCAAACCTGAGACCCGTAATATAACATGAGATGTGATATCCAAATCCTCCCCCTTCCAAACCTTAGACCCTTCCTTTATCATGAGATGTGATATCCAACTCCTTCCCATTCCAATCCTGAGACCCTTCCGATATCATGAGATGTGATATCTCAAAGATTCTAATATCAAACTTGATACCCTCCCTATAGCATGAGATGTGATATCCAAGTCCTTCCCATTCCAATCCTGAGACCCTGCCTATAGCATGAGTTGTGATATCTCAATGCTTCTAATACCAAACCTGAGACCCTTCTTATAACATGAGATGGGAATATCCAACTCCTTCCCATTCCAATCCTGAGACCCTTCCGATAGCAGAGATGTGATATCTCAATGCTTATACCAAACCTGAGATCCTTCCTATAACATGAGATGTGATATCCAACTCCTTCCCATTCCAATCCTGAGACACTTCCTATAGCATGAGATGTGATATCTCACTGCTTATACCAAACCTGAGACCCTTCCCATAGCATGAGATGTGATATCCAACTCTTTCCCATTCCAATCCTCAGACCCTTCCTATAGCATGAGATGTGATATCTCAATGCTTCTAATATCAAACTTGAGACCCTACCTATAGCATGAGATGTGATATCCAAGTCCTTCCCATTCCAATCCTGAGACACTTCCTATAGCATGAGATGTGATATCTCAATGCTTCTAATACCAAACCTGAGACTCTTCCTATAACATGAGATGGGATATCCAACTCCTTCCCATTCCAATCCTGAGACCCTTTTGATAGCAGAGATGTGATATCTCAATGTTTATACCAAACCTGAGACCCTTCCTACGGCATGAGATGTCATATTCAACTCCTTCCCATTCCAATCCTGAGACCCTTCCTATAGCATGAGATGTGATATCCAACTCCTTCCCATTCCAATCCTGAGACCCTTCCTATAGCATGAGATGTGATGTCTCAATGCTTCTAATACCAAACCTGAGATCCTTCCTATAACATGAGATGTGATATCCAACTCCTTCCATTCCAATCCTGGACCCTTCCTATAGCATGAGATGTGATCTCAATGCTTATACCAAACCTGAGACCCTTCCTATAGCATGAGATGTGATATCCAACTCCTTCCCATTCCAATCCTGAGACCCTTCCTATAGCCTGAGATGTGATATCTGAATGCCTCTAATACCAAACCTGAGATCCTTCCTCTAACATGAAATGTGATATCCAACTCCTTCACTTTCCAAACCTGAGAGCCTATCTATAGCATGAGATGTGATATCCAACTCCTTCTCATTCCAATCCTGAGACACTTCCGATAGCAGAGATGTGATATCTCAATGTTTATACCAAACCTGAGACCCTTCCTATAACATGAGATGTGATATCCAACTCCTTCCCGTTCCAAACCTGAGACCCTTCCTTTAGCATGAGATGTGATATCCAGCTCCTTCCCATTCCAATCCTGAGACACTTCCGATAGCATGAGATGTGATATCTCAATGCTTCTAATATCAAAACTGAGACCCTCCCTATAGCATGATATGTGATATCTAAGTCCTTCCCATTCCAATCCTGAGACCCTTCCTATAGCATGAGATGTGATATCTCAATGCTTCTACCAAACCTGAGACCCTTCCTTTAGCATGAGATGTGATATCCAACTCCTTCCCATTCCAATCCTGAGACCCTTCCTATAGCATGAGAGGTGATATCTCAATACTTCTAATACCAAACCTGAGATCCTTCCGATAACATGAGATGTGATATCTCATTACTTCTAATACCAAACCTGAGATCCATCCTATAACATGAGATGTGATATCCAAATCCTTCCCCTTCCAAACCTGAGACCCTCCCTTTAGCATGAGATGTGATATCCAAATCCTTCCCATTCCAATCCTGAGACCCTTCTGATAGCATAAGATATGATATCTCAATGCTTCTATACCAAACCTGAGATCCTTCCGATAGCATGAGATGTGATATCTCAATACTTCTAATACCAAACCTGAGATCCTTCCTATAACATGAGATGTGATATCCAAATCCTTATCTTCCAAACCTGAGACCCTCCCTTTAGCATGAGATGTGATATCCAAATCCTTCCCATTCCAATCCTGAGACTCTTCTGATAGCATAAGATATGATATCTCAATGCTTCTATACCAAACCTGAGATCCTTCTGATAGCATGAGATGTGATATCTCAATACTTATAATACCAAACCTGAGATCCTACCTCTAACATGAAATGTGATATCCAACTCTTTCCCCTTGCAAACCTGAGAGCCTTCCTATAGCATGAGATGTGATATCCAAGTCCTTCCCATTCCAATCCTGAGACCCTTCCTATAACATGAGATGTGATATCCAACTCCTTCCCATTCCAACCTGAGACCCTTCCTATAGCATGAGATGGGATATCCAACTCCTTCCAAATCCAATCCCGATACCCTTCCGATAGCATGAGATCTGATATCCCAATGCTTCTACCAAACCTGAGACCCATACTATGGCATGAGATGTGATATCAAACTCCTTCCCATTCTAATCCTGAGACCCTTCCTATAGCTTGAGATGTGATATCCAACTCCTTCCCATTCCAATTCTGAGACCCTTCCTATACCATGAGACTTGATATCTCAATGCTTCTAATACCAAACCTGAGACCCGTCCTATAACATGAGATGTGATATCCAAATCCTTCCCCTTCCAAACCTTAGACCCTTCCGATAGCAGAGATGTGATATCTCAATGCTTATACCAAACCTGAGATCCTTCCTATAACATGAGATGTGATATCCAACTCCTTCCCATTCCAATCCTGAGACACTTCCTATAGCATGAGATGTGATATCTCACTGCTTATACAAAACCTGAGACCCTTCCTATAGCATGAGATGGGATATCCAACTCCTTCCCATTCCAATCCTGAGACCCTTCCTATAGCATGAGATGTGATATCTCAATGCTTTTAATATCAAACTTGAGACCCTCCCTATAGCGTGAGATGTGATACCCAAGTCCTTCCCATTCCAATCCTGAGACACTTCCTATTGCATGAGATGTGATATCTCAATGCTTCTAATGCCAAACCTGAGACTCTTCCTATAACATGAGATGGGATATCCAACTCCTTTCCATTCCAATCCTGAGACCCTTTCGATAGCAGAGATGTGATATCTCAATGTTTATACCAAACCTGAGACCCTCCCTACGGCATGAGATGCCATATACAACTCCTTCCCATTCCAATCCTGAGACCCTTCCTATAGCATGAGATGTGATATCTCAAGACCCTTCCTATAGCATGAGATGTGATATCCAACTCCTTCCCATTCCAATCCTGAGACCCTTCCTATAGCCTGAGATGTGATATCTGAATGCCTCTAATACCAAACCTGAGATCCTTCCTCTAACATGAAATGTGATATCCAACTCCTTCACTTTCCAAACCTGAGAGCCTATCTATAGCATGAGATGTGATATCCAAGTCCTTCCCATTCCAATCCTTAGACCCTTCCTACAGCATGCAATATATCTCAATGATTTTAATAAAAAACCTGAGACCCGTCCTATAACATGAGATGGGATATCCAACTCCTTCCCATTCCAATCCTGAGACACTTCCGATAGCAGAGATGTGATATCTCAATGTTTATACGAAACCTGAGACCCTTCCTATAACATGAGATGTGATATCCAACTCCTTCCCGTTCCAAACCTGAGACCCTTCCTTTAGCATGAGATGTGATATCCAGCTCCTTCCCATTCCAATCCTGAGACACTTCCGATAGCATGAGATGTGATATCTAATGCTTCTAATATCAAAACTGAGACCCTCCCTATAGCATATGTGATATCTAAGTCCTTCCCATTCCAATCCTGAGACCCTTCCTATAGCATGAGATGTGATATCCAACTCCTTCCCGTTCCAAACCTGAGACCCTTCCTTTAGCATGAGATGTGATATCCAGCTCCTTCCCATTCCAATCCTGAGACACTTCCGATAGCATGAGATGTGATATCTCAATGCTTCTAATATCAAAACTGAGACCCTCCCTATAGCATATGTGATATCTAAGTCCTTCCCATTCCAATCCTGAGACCCTTCCTATAGCATGAGATGTGATATCTCAATGCTTATCCTTGATTCCTGTAGTAAATTGCTTTCCTTTGCAGGCCGACTCCTCTCACGAATGCCTTGTCTGCATGCATTCTCTCCTGGCCATTCTCTCACCGTGGCTATTTGTCTACCCCCTTCCTCTCTCAGTGGAAGGACTTCTCCATCCTAGCCTCCTACCACTCAACTCCGCCTACTTGGAGAATTCAACATGAACCTGTATGCTTCCTGACCTGGACTTTTACGAGATCTGCAACTCTTCATGTCGCTGGCCCTACACACTGCAGGGAATACTCAGGATTTTCTGATCTCAGACCTCCCCCTCTGTAACCCTCTCAACAATCCTCTCCCGTGGTGATCAAGTTCTCATCTCCAAAGAAGGCTAACTGCCAGCTGTTCCTCCTCAGAGGAGTTCTCCCTTTCTGTCCCTGCTCCCTGCGCGTTGCAAACACTCGCTTCCCTGCTCTCTGGTTTAGACGCTTTTCCTTCTCAGAGGCCTTCTTCCTTTCTGCCCTTTTCGCGTTGCAAGTACTCGCTTCCCAGCTCTCTGGTTTAGACGCGTGTTCCCTGCCTTCCCTCCTCTTCCCGCTGCCTTCAAATCAAAAAATGAGCTCCAAAAGATACACAGTGCTCAGAATGCTCTATAACACCCATTATTCAACATATAGCCGTAACCCGCTAGACGTATTGAAACGTGCTGTAAACTAGCAAAAACAGCTAGAAAATGTACTTTCCTCGCGTTTTTGTAAATGCTAATTCTGATGGGTTCCCATGTATGTACTGTCCGTGCGTTTGTTGTCGAATCCTGAAGTTTTTAACCACTGTTCTCCCATACAAGGGGGGGGGGGGGGGGGTCAACGTCTACTGCTGTTCACAGGCTGAATGTATACGGTTGAAATCTTCAAGGCATTATCAGCTTTCCTGACTGTTTTGGAACGTGTATTTGCCATCTGTTAATGCAGTCGCCCTGTGTTCATCGTCCCTTCTACTTTACAGGCTGCACTCCCCTGGTGATCACATTCTCCTCTCCAGAGCAGGCTGACTACCAGCTGCTCCTCCTCATAGGCGTTCATCCTTTCTGTCCCTGCTCCCTGCACCGTTTCGCGTTGCATGTACTAGCTTCCCAGCTCTCTGGTTTAGATGCGTGTTCCCTGCCTTCTCTCCTCTTCCTACAGCCTTCCAATGAGCTCCACAAGATACAGTGTTCAGAATGCTTTATAACACCCATTATTCAACATATAGCTGTAACCCGCTAGACGTATTGAAACGTGCTAAAAACGAGCAGAAACAGCTAGAAAATGTACTTTCCTCGCGTTTTGGTAAATGCGAATTCTGGTGGATTCCCATTTTGTACTCTGTTCGTGCGTTTGTTCAGTCGAATCCTGGTCTTTTGAACCACTCTTCTCCCATACAAGCGAGGGTCCAAATGTGTTGTTCACAGGCTGAATTCATACTGCTGAAATGCTCGCTTGCCTGCTCTCTGGTTTAGACGCGTCTACCCTGCATTTACCAAAACGCGAGGGAAGTACATTTTCTAGCTGTTTTTGCTAGTTTTTAGCACGTTTCAATACGTCTAGCTGGTTACAGCTATATGTTGAATAATGGGTGTTATAAAGCATTCTGAACACTGTATCTTGTGGAGCAAATTGGAAGGCTGTAGCAAGAGGAGAGAAGGCAGGGAACACGCATCTCAACCAGAGAGCTGGGAAGCGAGTACATGCAACGCGAAACGGTGCAGGGAGCAGGGACAGAAAGGATGAACACCTATGAGGAGGAGCAGCTGGTAGTTAGCCTGCATAGGAGAGAAGAATGTGATCACTAGGGGAGTGCAGCCTGTAAACTAGAAGGAACGATGAACAAAGGGCGACTGCATTAACAGATGGCAAATACACGTTCCAAAACAGTCAGGAAAGCTGATAATGCCTTGAAGATTTCAGCCGTATACATTCAGCCTGTGAACAGCAGTAGATGTTGACCCCCCCTCCCTAGTATGGGAGAACAGTGGTTAAAAACTTCAGGATTCGACACAAACGCACGGACACAGTACATACAACATGGGAACCCACCAGAATTCGCATTTACAAAAACGCGAGGGAAGTACATTTTCTAGCTATTTTTGCTAGTTTTTAGCACGTTTCAATACGTCTAGCGGGTTACAGCTATATGTTGAATAATGGGGTTATAAAGCATTCTGAACACTATCTTGTGGAGCTCATTGGAAGGCTGTAGGAAGAGGAGAGAAGGCAGGGAACAAACATCTAAACCAGAGAGCTGGGAAGCGAGTACATGCAACGCGAAACGGTGCAGGGAGCAGGGACAGAAAGGTGGAACGCCTCTGAGGAGGAGCAGCTGGTAGTTAGCCTGCTCTGGAGAGGAGAATGTGATCACCACGGGAGTGCAGCATTGAAACAAGAAGGGACGATGAAAACATGCTGACTGGAATAACAGATGGCAAATACACTTTCCAGAACAGTCGGTTTACCCGATAATGCATTGACGATTTCAGCAGTATACATTCAGCCTGTGAACAGTAGATTTTGATCCCCCCCTTGTATGGGTGACGAGTGGTTAAAAACATCAGGATTCGACTGAACAAATGCACGGAGTACAAAATTGGAATCCACCAGAATTCGTATTTACCAAAACGCGAGGAAAGAACATTTTCTAGCTATTTTGCTAGTTTTTAGCACTTTTCAATACGTCTAGCGGGTTACAGCTATATCTTGAATAATGGGTGTTATAAAGCATTCTGAGCACCGTGTATCTTTTGAAGCTCATTTGTTGATTTGAAGGCAGCGGGAAGAGGAGAGAAGGCAGGGAACACACGTCTAAACCAGAGAGCTGGGAAGCGAGTTGTTTTCTGCAACGCGAAACGATGCAGAGAACAGGCACAGAAAGGAAGAAGGAAAAGCGTCTAAACCAGAGAGCAGGGAAGCGAGTGTTTGCAACGCGAAACGGTGCAGAGAGCAGGGACAGAAAGGGAGAACTCCACTGAGGAGGAACAGCTGGTAGTTAGCCTTCTTTGGAGATGAGAACTTGATCACCACGGGAGAGGATTGTTGAGAGGGTTACATAGGGGGATGTCTGAGATCAGAAAATCCTGAGTATTCCCTGCAGTGTGTAGGGCCAGAGACATGAAGAGTTGCAGATCTCGTAAAAGTCCAGGTCAGGAAGCATACAGGTTCATTTTGAATTCTCCAAGTAGGCGGAGTTGAGTGGTAGGAGGCTAGGATGGAGAAGTCCATCCACTGAGAGAGGAAGGGGGTAGGCAAATAGCCACGGTGAGAGAATGGCCAGGAAAGAGAGAATGCATGCAGACAAGGCATTCGTGAGAGGAGTCGGCCTGCAAAGAAAAGCAATTTATTACAGGAATCAAGAATACTCCCCCTCATGAACGTTTGGATCTGGGCATGGAGAGGAACTTGTCATCAGGGAGGAAAGTGTCAGAGCTCGAGACAGCGCTGGCCGTCATCCATGTCTCGGTTAGACCAAGGACATCCAGTTCGGGTTCTTCCAGGAAATGGCAGATGTCAGATGAGTGTTAACTGAGTGAGAGTTGAGAGTGGGGAGGGGTACAAATCAGTAATCCTTGCGGAGGTGTAGAAGGAGCCTGACCTAGGGCACATGAGGAAGGAGAGAGGAAAGGAAGCAGAAGAAGGGAGAGAAGACACAGCAGGAGTGCATTATCAATCCGGGAGCTAGGAGTGGTGAGGTTAGACGGGGAGGTCTGAGTCTCAGGATTTGAATGGGAAGTTCGATATCACATGTCATGCTATAGGAAGAGTGTCAGGATTGGAATGGGAAGGAGTTGGATATGATATCTCTTGTTATAGGGAGGATCTCAGGTTTGGTATTAGAAGCACTGAGATATCAAATCACATCCTATCGGAAGGGTCTTGGGTTTGGTATTGGAAGAAATGAGATTTCAAATCTCAGGCTGTGGGAATGGTCTAGGCTAGGGTATGGTATTGGAAGGGGTGAAAAATCACATTTCATGCTACAGGAAGGGTCACAAGTTTGGAATGGGAAGGAGTTGGATTTCACATATACTACGGGAAGGGCCTCAGGTTTGGTATTAGAAGCATAGAGATATCACATCTCATGTTATAGGAAGGGTCTCGATTGGAATGGGAAGGAGTTGGATATCACATCTCATGTTATAGGGAGGGTCTCAGTTTTGATATTAGAAGCATTGAGATATCACATATGCTATTGGAAGGGTCTCAGTATTGGAATGGGAAGGAGTTGGATATCACATCTCATGTTAGAGGGAGGGTCTCAGTTTTGATATTAGAAGCATTGAGATATCACATATGCTATTGGAAGGGTCTCAGTATTGGAATTGGAAGGAGTTGGATATCACATATGCTAAAGGAAAGGTCTCAGGTTTGGAATGGGAAGGAGTTGGATATCACGTCTCATGTTATAGGAAGGGTCTCAGGTTTGGAATGGGAAGGAGTTGAATATCACATCTCATGCTAAAGGAAGGGTCATCAGGTTCGGTATAAGCATTGAGATATCACATCTCTGCTATCGGAAGGGTCTCAGGATAGGAATGGGAAGGACTTAGAATTCACATCTCATACTATAGGGAGGGTCTCAGTTTTGATATTAGAAGCATTGAGCTATCACATCTCACGCTATCGGAAGGGTCTCAGGATTGGAATGGGATGGAGTTGGATATCACATCTCAAGCTATCTCAGGATTGGAATGGGAAGGAGTTTGATATTTCATCTCAAGCTATAGGATGGGTCTCAGGTTTGGAAAGGGAAGGATTTGGATTTCACATCTCATGTTATAGGATGGTTCTCATGTTTGGTTTTAGAAGCATTGAGATATCACATCTCATGCTATAGGAAGGGTCTAAGGTTTGGAAGGGGACGGATTTGGGTATCACATCTCATGTTATAGGACCGGTCTCAGGTTTGGTATTTGAAGCATTGAGATATCAAGTCTCATGGTATAGGACGGGTCTCAGAATTGGAATGAGAAGGAGTTGGATATCACATCTCAAGCTATAGGAAGGGTCTCATGATTGGAATGGGAAGGAGTTGGATATCACATCTCATGTTATAGGAAGGGTCTCAGGATTGGAATGGGAAGGACTTGGATATCACATCTCATTCTATAGGAAGGCTCTCAGGGTTGGAAGGGGAAGGAGTTGGATATCACATTTCATGTTAGAGGTAGGATCTCAGGTTTGGTTTTAGAGGCATTGAGATATCACATCTCATGCCATCAGAAGGGTCTCAGGATTGGAATGGGAAGGAGTTGGATATCAAATCTCATGCTAAAGGGATGGTCTAAGGTTTGGAAGGGGAGGGATTTGGACATCATATCTCATGTTATTGGAAGGATCTCAGGTTTGGTATTAGAAGCATTGAGATATCACATCTCATGCTATCGGAAGGGTCTTAGGTTTGGTATAAGCATTGAGATATCACATCTCTGCTATCGGAAGGGTCTCAGGATTGGAATGGGAAGGATTTGGATATCACAATTCATGTTATAGGAAGGGTCTCAGGTTTGTTATTAGAAGCATTTAGATATCACATCTCATGCTATAGGAAGGGTCTCAGGAATGGAATGGGAAGGACTTGGATATCACATCTCATGATAAAGGAAGGGTCTAAGGTTTGGAAGGGGAAGGATTTGGATATCACATCTCATGTTATTGGACCGGTCTCAGGTTTGGTATTAGAAGCATTGAGATATCAAGTCTCATGGTATAGGACGGGAGTTTGATATCACATCTCATGCCATGGTATGGGTCTCAGGTTTTGTAGAAGCATTTGGATATCACATCTCATGCTATCGGAAGGGTATCAGGATTGGATTTGGAAGGAGTTGGATATCCCATCTCATGCTATAGGAAGGGTCTCAGGTTGGAATAGAAGGTGTTGGATATCACATCTCAGGTTATAGGAAGGGTCTCAGGATTGGAATGGGAAGGACTTGGATATCACTTCTCATGCTGTAGGAAGGGTCTCAGGTTTGGAAAAGGAAGGAGTTGGATATCACATTTCATGTTAGAGGTAGGATCTCAGGTTTGGTATTAGAGGCATTGAGATATCACATCTCATGCTATCAGAAGGGTATCAGGATTGGAATGGGAAGGAGTTGGATATCACATCTCATGCTAAAGGGAGGGTCTCAGGTTTGGAATGGGAAGGATTTGGATATCACATCTCATGTTATAGGAAGGACCTTAGGTATGGTATTAGAAGCATTGAGATATCACATCTCATGCTATAGGAAGGGTCTCGGGATTGGAATGGGAAGGAGTTGGATATCACATCTCATGTTATAGGAAGGATCTCAGGTTTGGTATTAGAAGCATTGAGATATCACATCTCATGCTATAGGAAGGGTCTCAGGATTGGAATGGGAAGGAGTTGGATATCACATCTCATGCTATGGGAAGGGTCTCAGGTTTGGTATAAGCATTGAAATATCACATCTCTGCTATCGGAAGGGTCTCAGGATTGGAATGGGAGGAGCTGGATATCACATCTCATGCTAAAGGAAGGGTCTCAGGTTTGGAAGGGGAAGGAGTTGGATATCACATCTCATGCTAAAGGGAGGGTCTCAGGTTTGGAATGGGAAGGATTTGGATATCACATCTCATGTTATAGGAAGGACCTTAGGTTTGGTATTAGAAGCATTGAGATATCACATCTCATGCTATAGGAAGGGTCTCGGGATTGGAATGGGAAGGAGTTGGATATCACATCTCATTTTATTGGAAGGATCTCAGGTTTGGTATTAGAAGCATTGAGATATCACATCTCATGCTATCGGAAGGGTCTTAGGTTTGGTATAAGCATTGAGATATCACATCTCTGCTATCGGAAGGGTCTCAGGATTGGAATGGGAAGGATTTGGATATCATAATTCATGTGATAGGAAGGGTCTCAGGTTTGGTATTAGAAGCATTGAGATATCACATCTCATGCTATAGGAAGGGTCTCAGGATTGGAATGGGAAGGACTTGGATATCACATCTCATGTTATAGGAAGGGTCTCAGGTTTGGTATTAGAAGCATTGAGATATCACATCTCATGCTATAGGAAGGGTCTCAGGAATGGAATGGGAAGGACTTGGATATCACATCTCCTGATAAAGGAAGGGTCTAAGGTTTGGAAGGGGAAGGATTTGGATATCACATCTCATGTTATAGGAAGGGTCTCAGGTTTGGTATAAACATTGAGATATCACATCTCTGCTATCGGAAGTGTCTCAGGATTGGAATGGGAAGGAGTTGGATATCACATCTCATGCTATAGATAGGCTCTCAGGTTTGGAAAGTGAAGGAGTTGGATATCACATTTCATGTTAGAGGAAGGATCTCAGGTTTGGTATTAGAGGCATTCAGATATCACATCTCAGGCTATAGGAAGGGTATCAGGATTGGAATGGGAAGGAGTTGGATATCACATCTCATGCTAAAGGGAGGGTCTCAGGTTTGGAATGGGAAGGATTTGGATATCACATCTCATGTTATAGGACGGACCTTAGGTTTGGTATTAGAAGCATTGAGATATCAAGTCTCATGGTATAGGACGGGAGTTTGATATCACATCTCATGCCATGGTATGGGTCTCAGGTTTTGTAGAAGTATTGGTATATCACATCTCATGCTATCGGAAGGGTATCAGGATTGGATTTGGAAGGAGTTGGATATCCCATCTCATGCTATAGGAAGGGTCTCAGGTTGGAATAGAAGGGGCCTCATTCCGAGTATGGCGGTAAGGGATAGCGGCCACCGCTAACGAGAGCGGTGGCGGTAATCCCTTACCGCCATACTCCGAGTTCCCTTAGCGCCATGGTGCTTTTAACACCTGCTTTTAGCAGGCGTTAAATACCATGGCGCTAAGGGACCTTGATGTTAATTACGCCACCGTAATTTACGGTGGCGTAATTGACGCCTTCCCCACTCCCATTATGCCCTATGGGGCAAGAATGGGAATGGGGAAGGGTAAATGGGGATTGGGGAATTACCGCCCCGCCAACCTTGGAATGGGGCGGTAATTCCGCCAACCACCAAGGCGCTGCCGGTCCGGGTACGGCGTCAACCAAGGCGTTAATAGCGCCATTGGTTAGCGCCGTACTCGGAATGAGGCCCAAGGAGTTGGATATCACATCTCGTTATAGGAAGGGTCTCAGGATTGGAATGGGAAGGACTTGGATATCACATCTCATGCTGTAGGAAGGGTCTCAGGTTTGGAAAAGGAAGGAGTTGGATATCACATTTCATGTTAGAGGTAGGATCTCAGGTTTGGTATTAGAGGCATTGAGATATCAGATCTCATGCTATCAGAAGGGTATCAGGATTGGAATGGGAAGGAGTTGGATATCACATCTCATGCTAAAGGGAGGGTCTCAGGTTTGGAATGGGAAGGATTTGGATATCACATCTCATGTTATAGGACGGACCTTAGGTTTGGTATTAGAAGCATTGAGATATCACATCTCATGCTATAGGAAGGGTCTCGGGATTGGAATGGGAAGGAGTTGGATATCACATCTCATGTTATAGGAAGGATCTCAGGTTTGGTATTAGAAGCATTGAGATATCACATCTCATGCTATAGGAAGGGTCTCAGGATTGGAATGGGAGGAGCTATATATCACATCTCATGCTCAAGGAAGGGTCTCAGGTTTGGAAGGGGAAGGATTTGGATATCACATCTCATGTTATAGGACGGGTCTCAGGTTTGGTATTAGAAGCATTGTGATATCACATCTCATGCTATAGGATGTGTCTCAGGATTGGAATGGGAAGGAGTTGGATATCACATCTCATGCTATAGGAAGGGTTTCAGGTTTGGTAGAAGCATTGAGATATCACATCTCATGCTATAGGAAGAGTCTCAGGTTTGGGAAGGGAAGGATTTGGATTTCACATCTCATGTTATAGGATGGTTCTCATGTTTGGTTTTTGAAGCATTGAGATATCACATCTCATGCTATCGGAAGGGTCTCAGGTTTGGAATGGGAAGGAGTTGGATATGAGATCTCATGTTATAGGAAGGGTCTCAGGTTTGGAATGGGAAGGAGTTGGATATGACATCTCTTGTTATAGGGAGGGTCTCAGAATTTGAATGGTAAGGAGTTGGATATCACATCTCATGCTATAGGAAGGGTCTCAGGTTGGAATGGGAAGGAGTTGGATATCACATCTCATGTTATATACAGGAAGGGTCTCAGGATTGGAATGGGAAGGATTTGGATATCACATCTCTTGCTATAGGAAGGGTCTCAGGTTTTTTATTAGAAACATTGAGATATCACATCTCATGCTATAGGAAGGGTTTTAGGATTGGAATGGGAAGTATTTGGATATCACATCTCATGCTAAAGGAAGGGTCTCAGGTTTGGAAGGGGAAGGATTTGGATATCACATCTCATCCAATAGGAAGGGTCTCAGGTTTGGAATGGGAAGGAATTGGATATCACATCTCATGTTATAGGAAGGGTCTCAGGTTTTTTATTAGAAACATTGAGATATCACATCTCATGTTATAGGACGGTTCCCAGGTTTGGTATTAGAAGCATTGAGATATCACATCTCATGCTATAGGAAGGGTCTCGGGATTGGAATGGGAAGGAGTTGGATATCACATCTCATGTTATAGGAAGGATCTCAGGTTTGGTATTAGAAGCATTGAGATATCACATCTCATGCTATAGGAAGGGTCTCAGGATTGGAATGGGAGGAGCTATATATCACATCTCATGCTCAAGGAAGGGTCTCAGGTTTGGAAGGGGAAGGATTTGGATATCACATCTCATGTTATAGGACGGGTCTCAGGTTTGGTATTAGAAGCATTGTGATATCACATCTCATGCTATAGGATGTGTCTCAGGATTGGAATGGGAAGGAGTTGGATATCACATCTCATGCTATAGGAAGGGTTTCAGGTTTGGTAGAAGCATTGAGATATCACATCTCATGCTATAGGAAGAGTCTCAGGTTTTTTATTAGAAACATTGAGATATCACATCTCATGCTATAGGAAGGGTTTTAGGATTGGAATGGGAAGTATTTGGATATCACATCTCATGCTAAAGGAAGGGTCTCAGGTTTGGAAGGGGAAGGATTTGGATATCACATCTCATCCAATAGGAAGGGTCTCAGGTTTGGAATGGGAAGGAATTGGATATCACATCTCATGTTATAGGAAGGGTCTCAGGTTTTTTATTAGAAACATTGAGATATCACATCTCATGTTATAGGACGGTTCCCAGGTTTGGTATTAGAAGCATTGAGATATCACATCTCATGGTATAGGAAGGGTCTCAGGGTTGGAATGGGAAGGAGTTGGATATCACATCTCATCCAATAGGAAGGGTCTCAGGTTTGGAATGGGAAGGAATTGGATATCACATCTCATGTTATAGGAAGGATCTCAGGTTTGGTATTAGAAGCATTGAGATATCACATCTCATGCTATAGGAAGGGTCTCAGGATTGGAATGTGAAGGATTTGGATATCACATCTCATGCTAAAGGAAGGGTCTCAGGTTTGGAAAGGGAAGGAGATGGATATCACATTTCATGTTAGAGGTAGCATCTCAGGTTTGGTATTAGAGGCATTGAGATATCACATCTCATGCTATCAGAAGGGTCTCAGGATTGGAATGGGAAGGAGTTGGATATCACATTTCATGCTAAAGGGAAGGTCTCAGGTTTGGAAGGGGAAGGATTTGGAAATCACATCTCATATTATAGGAAGGATCTCAGGTTTGGTATTAGAAGCATTGAGATATCACATCTCATGCTATCGGAAGGATCTCAGGTTTGGTATAAGAGGCATTGAGATATCACATCTCATGCTATCATAAGGGTCTCAGGATTGGAATGGGAAGGAGTTGGATATCACATCTCATGTTATAGGAAGGATCTCAGGTTTGGTATTAGAAGCATTGAGACATCACATCTCATGCTATAGGAAGGGTCTCAGGATTGGAATGGGAAGGAGTTGGATATCACATCTCATGCTATAGGACGGGTCTCAGGTTTGGTATTAGAAGCATTGTGATATCACATCTCATGCTATAGGATGTGTCTCAGGATTGGAATGGGAAGGAGTTGGATATCACATCTCATGCTATAGGAAGGGTTTCAGGTTTGGTAGAAGCATTGAGATATCACATCTCTTGCTATAGGAAGGGTCTCAGGTTTTTTATTAGAAACATTGAGATATCACATCTCATGCTATAGGAAGGGTTTTAGGATTGGAATGGGAAGTATTTGGATATCACATCTCATGCTAAAGGAAGGGTCTCAGGTTTGGAAGGGGAAGGATTTGGATATCACATCTCATCCAATAGGAAGGGTCTCAGGTTTGGAATGGGAAGGAATTGGATATCACATCTCATGTTATAGGAAGGGTCTCAGGTTTTTTATTAGAAACATTGAGATATCACATCTCATGTTATAGGACGGTTCCCAGGTTTGGTATTAGAAGCATTGAGATATCACATCTCATGGTATAGGAAGGGTCTCAGGGTTGGAATGGGAAGGAGTTGGATATCACATCTCATCCAATAGGAAGGGTCTCAGGTTTGGAATGGGAAGGAATTGGATATCACATCTCATGTTATAGGAAGGATCTCAGGTTTGGTATTAGAAGCATTGAGATATCACATCTCATGCTATAGGAAGGGTCTCAGGATTGGAATGTGAAGGATTTGGATATCACATCTCATGCTAAAGGAAGGGTCTCAGGTTTGGAAAGGGAAGGAGATGGATATCACATTTCATGTTAGAGGTAGGATCTCAGGTTTGGTATTAGAGGCATTGAGATATCACATCTCATGCTATCAGAAGGGTCTCAGGATTGGAATGGGAAGGAGTTGGATATCACATTTCATGCTAAAGGGAAGGTCTCAGGTTTGGAAGGGGAAGGATTTGGAAATCACATCTCATATTATAGGAAGGATCTCAGGTTTGGTATTAGAAGCATTGAGATATCACATCTCATGCTATCGGAAGGATCTCAGGTTTGGTATAAGAGGCATTGAGATATCACATCTCATGCTATCATAAGGGTCTCAGGATTGGAATGGGAAGGAGTTGGATATCACATCTCATGTTATAGGAAGGATCTCAGGTTTGGTATTAGAAGCATTGAGACATCACATCTCATGCTATAGGAAGGGTCTCAGGATTGGAATGGGAAGGAGTTGGATATCACATCTCATGCTATAGGAAGGGTCTCAGGTTTGGTATAAGCATTGAGATATCACATCTCATGCTATAGGAAGGGTCTCAGGATTGGAAAGGGAAGGAGTTGGATATCACATTTCATGTTAGAGGAAGGATCTCAGGTTTGGTATTAGAGGCATTCAGATATCACATCTCAGGCTATAGGAAGGGTATCAGGATTGGAATGGGAAGGAGTTGGATATCACATCTCATGCTAAAGGGAGGGTCTCAGGTTTGGAATGGGAAGGATTTGGATATCACATCTCATGTTATAGGACGGACCTTAGGTTTGGTATTAGAAGCATTGAGATATCAAGTCTCATGGTATAGGACGGGAGTTTGATATCACATCTCATGCCATGGTATGGGTCTCAGGTTTTGTAGAAGTATTGGTATATCACATCTCATGCTATCGGAAGGGTATCAGGATTGGATTTGGAAGGAGTTGGATATCCCATCTCATGCCATAGGAAGGGTCTCAGGTTGGAATAGAAGGAGTTGGATATCACATCTCGTTATAGGAAGGGTCTCAGGATTGGAATGGGAAGGACTTGGATATCACATCTCATGCTGTAGGAAGGGTCTCAGGTTTGGAAAAGGAAGGAGTTGGATATCACATTTCATGTTAGAGGTAGGATCTCAGGTTTGGTATTAGAGGCATTGAGATATCAGATCTCATGCTATCAGAAGGGTATCAGGATTGGAATGGGAAGGAGTTGGATATCACATCTCATGCTAAAGGGAGGGTCTCAGGTTTGGAATGGGAAGGATTTGGATATCACATCTCATGTTATAGGACGGACCTTAGGTTTGGTATTAGAAGCATTGAGATATCACATCTCATGCTATAGGAAGGGTCTCGGGATTGGAATGGGAAGGAGTTGGATATCACATCTCATGTTATAGGAAGGATCTCAGGTTTGGTATTAGAAGCATTGAGATATCACATCTCATGCTATAGGAAGGGTCTCAGGATTGGAATGGGAGGAGCTATATATCACATCTCATGCTCAAGGAAGGGTCTCAGGTTTGGAAGGGGAAGGATTTGGATATCACATCTCATGTTATAGGACGGGTCTCAGGTTTGGTATTAGAAGCATTGTGATATCACATCTCATGCTATAGGATGTGTCTCAGGATTGGAATGGGAAGGAGTTGGATATCACATCTCATGCTATAGGAAGGGTTTCAGGTTTGGTAGAAGCATTGAGATATCACATCTCATGCTATAGGAAGAGTCTCAGGTTTGGGAAGGGAAGGATTTGGATTTCACATCTCATGTTATAGGATGGTTCTCATGTTTGGTTTTTGAAGCATTGAGATATCACATCTCATGCTATCGGAAGGGTCTCAGGTTTGGAATGGGAAGGAGTTGGATATCAGATCTCATGTTATAGGAAGGGTCTCAGGTTTGGAATGGGAAGGAGTTGGATATGACATCTCTTGTTATAGGGAGGGTCTCAGAATTTGAATGGTAAGGAGTTGGATATCACATCTCATGCTATAGGAAGGGTCTCAGGTTGGAATGGGAAGGAGTTGGATATCACATCTCATGTTATATACAGGAAGGGTCTCAGGATTGGAATGGGAAGGATTTGGATATCACATCTCTTGCTATAGGAAGGGTCTCAGGTTTTTTATTAGAAACATTGAGATATCACATCTCATGCTATAGGAAGGGTTTTAGGATTGGAATGGGAAGTATTTGGATATCACATCTCATGCTAAAGGAAGGGTCTCAGGTTTGGAAGGGGAAGGATTTGGATATCACATCTCATCCAATAGGAAGGGTCTCAGGTTTGGAATGGGAAGGAATTGGATATCACATCTCATGTTATAGGAAGGGTCTCAGGTTTTTTATTAGAAACATTGAGATATCACATCTCATGTTATAGGACGGTTCCCAGGTTTGGTATTAGAAGCATTGAGATATCACATCTCATGCTATAGGAAGGGTCTCGGGATTGGAATGGGAAGGAGTTGGATATCACATCTCATGTTATAGGAAGGATCTCAGGTTTGGTATTAGAAGCATTGAGATATCACATCTCATGCTATAGGAAGGGTCTCAGGATTGGAATGGGAGGAGCTATATATCACATCTCATGCTCAAGGAAGGGTCTCAGGTTTGGAAGGGGAAGGATTTGGATATCACATCTCATGTTATAGGACGGGTCTCAGGTTTGGTATTAGAAGCATTGTGATATCACATCTCATGCTATAGGATGTGTCTCAGGATTGGAATGGGAAGGAGTTGGATATCACATCTCATGCTATAGGAAGGGTTTCAGGTTTGGTAGAAGCATTGAGATATCACATCTCATGCTATAGGAAGAGTCTCAGGTTTTTTATTAGAAACATTGAGATATCACATCTCATGCTATAGGAAGGGTTTTAGGATTGGAATGGGAAGTATTTGGATATCACATCTCATGCTAAAGGAAGGGTCTCAGGTTTGGAAGGGGAAGGATTTGGATATCACATCTCATCCAATAGGAAGGGTCTCAGGTTTGGAATGGGAAGGAATTGGATATCACATCTCATGTTATAGGAAGGGTCTCAGGTTTTTTATTAGAAACATTGAGATATCACATCTCATGTTATAGGACGGTTCCCAGGTTTGGTATTAGAAGCATTGAGATATCACATCTCATGGTATAGGAAGGGTCTCAGGGTTGGAATGGGAAGGAGTTGGATATCACATCTCATCCAATAGGAAGGGTCTCAGGTTTGGAATGGGAAGGAATTGGATATCACATCTCATGTTATAGGAAGGATCTCAGGTTTGGTATTAGAAGCATTGAGATATCACATCTCATGCTATAGGAAGGGTCTCAGGATTGGAATGTGAAGGATTTGGATATCACATCTCATGCTAAAGGAAGGGTCTCAGGTTTGGAAAGGGAAGGAGATGGATATCACATTTCATGTTAGAGGTAGGATCTCAGGTTTGGTATTAGAGGCATTGAGATATCACATCTCATGCTATCAGAAGGGTCTCAGGATTGGAATGGGAAGGAGTTGGATATCACATTTCATGCTAAAGGGAAGGTCTCAGGTTTGGAAGGGGAAGGATTTGGAAATCACATCTCATATTATAGGAAGGATCTCAGGTTTGGTATTAGAAGCATTGAGATATCACATCTCATGCTATCGGAAGGATCTCAGGTTTGGTATAAGAGGCATTGAGATATCACATCTCATGCTATCATAAGGGTCTCAGGATTGGAATGGGAAGGAGTTGGATATCACATCTCATGTTATAGGAAGGATCTCAGGTTTGGTATTAGAAGCATTGAGACATCACATCTCATGCTATAGGAAGGGTCTCAGGATTGGAATGGGAAGGAGTTGGATATCACATCTCATGCTATAGGACGGGTCTCAGGTTTGGTATTAGAAGCATTGTGATATCACATCTCATGCTATAGGATGTGTCTCAGGATTGGAATGGGAAGGAGTTGGATATCACATCTCATGCTATAGGAAGGGTTTCAGGTTTGGTAGAAGCATTGAGATATCACATCTCTTGCTATAGGAAGGGTCTCAGGTTTTTTATTAGAAACATTGAGATATCACATCTCATGCTATAGGAAGGGTTTTAGGATTGGAATGGGAAGTATTTGGATATCACATCTCATGCTAAAGGAAGGGTCTCAGGTTTGGAAGGGGAAGGATTTGGATATCACATCTCATCCAATAGGAAGGGTCTCAGGTTTGGAATGGGAAGGAATTGGATATCACATCTCATGTTATAGGAAGGGTCTCAGGTTTTTTATTAGAAACATTGAGATATCACATCTCATGTTATAGGACGGTTCCCAGGTTTGGTATTAGAAGCATTGAGATATCACATCTCATGGTATAGGAAGGGTCTCAGGGTTGGAATGGGAAGGAGTTGGATATCACATCTCATCCAATAGGAAGGGTCTCAGGTTTGGAATGGGAAGGAATTGGATATCACATCTCATGTTATAGGAAGGATCTCAGGTTTGGTATTAGAAGCATTGAGATATCACATCTCATGCTATAGGAAGGGTCTCAGGATTGGAATGTGAAGGATTTGGATATCACATCTCATGCTAAAGGAAGGGTCTCAGGTTTGGAAAGGGAAGGAGATGGATATCACATTTCATGTTAGAGGTAGGATCTCAGGTTTGGTATTAGAGGCATTGAGATATCACATCTCATGCTATCAGAAGGGTCTCAGGATTGGAATGGGAAGGAGTTGGATATCACATTTCATGCTAAAGGGAAGGTCTCAGGTTTGGAAGGGGAAGGATTTGGAAATCACATCTCATATTATAGGAAGGATCTCAGGTTTGGTATTAGAAGCATTGAGATATCACATCTCATGCTATCGGAAGGATCTCAGGTTTGGTATAAGAGGCATTGAGATATCACATCTCATGCTATCATAAGGGTCTCAGGATTGGAATGGGAAGGAGTTGGATATCACATCTCATGTTATAGGAAGGATCTCAGGTTTGGTATTAGAAGCATTGAGACATCACATCTCATGCTATAGGAAGGGTCTCAGGATTGGAATGGGAAGGAGTTGGATATCACATCTCATGCTATAGGAAGGGTCTCAGGTTTGGTATAAGCATTGAGATATCACATCTCATGCTATAGGAAGGGTCTCAGGATTGGAAAGGGAAGGAGTTGGATATCACATTTCATGTTAGAGGAAGGATCTCAGGTTTGGTATTAGAGGCATTCAGATATCACATCTCAGGCTATAGGAAGGGTATCAGGATTGGAATGGGAAGGAGTTGGATATCACATCTCATGCTAAAGGGAGGGTCTCAGGTTTGGAATGGGAAGGATTTGGATATCACATCTCATGTTATAGGACGGACCTTAGGTTTGGTATTAGAAGCATTGAGATATCAAGTCTCATGGTATAGGACGGGAGTTTGATATCACATCTCATGCCATGGTATGGGTCTCAGGTTTTGTAGAAGTATTGGTATATCACATCTCATGCTATCGGAAGGGTATCAGGATTGGATTTGGAAGGAGTTGGATATCCCATCTCATGCTATAGGAAGGGTCTCAGGTTGGAATAGAAGGAGTTGGATATCACATCTCGTTATAGGAAGGGTCTCAGGATTGGAATGGGAAGGACTTGGATATCACATCTCATGCTGTAGGAAGGGTCTCAGGTTTGGAAAAGGAAGGAGTTGGATATCACATTTCATGTTAGAGGTAGGATCTCAGGTTTGGTATTAGAGGCATTGAGATATCAGATCTCATGCTATCAGAAGGGTATCAGGATTGGAATGGGAAGGAGTTGGATATCACATCTCATGCTAAAGGGAGGGTCTCAGGTTTGGAATGGGAAGGATTTGGATATCACATCTCATGTTATAGGACGGACCTTAGGTTTGGTATTAGAAGCATTGAGATATCACATCTCATGCTATAGGAAGGGTCTCGGGATTGGAATGGGAAGGAGTTGGATATCACATCTCATGTTATAGGAAGGATCTCAGGTTTGGTATTAGAAGCATTGAGATATCACATCTCATGCTATAGGAAGGGTCTCAGGATTGGAATGGGAGGAGCTATATATCACATCTCATGCTCAAGGAAGGGTCTCAGGTTTGGAAGGGGAAGGATTTGGATATCACATCTCATGTTATAGGACGGGTCTCAGGTTTGGTATTAGAAGCATTGTGATATCACATCTCATGCTATAGGATGTGTCTCAGGATTGGAATGGGAAGGAGTTGGATATCACATCTCATGCTATAGGAAGGGTTTCAGGTTTGGTAGAAGCATTGAGATATCACATCTCATGCTATAGGAAGAGTCTCAGGTTTGGGAAGGGAAGGATTTGGATTTCACATCTCATGTTATAGGATGGTTCTCATGTTTGGTTTTTGAAGCATTGAGATATCACATCTCATGCTATCGGAAGGGTCTCAGGTTTGGAATGGGAAGGAGTTGGATATCAGATCTCATGTTATAGGAAGGGTCTCAGGTTTGGAATGGGAAGGAGTTGGATATGACATCTCTTGTTATAGGGAGGGTCTCAGAATTTGAATGGTAAGGAGTTGGATATCACATCTCATGCTATAGGAAGGGTCTCAGGTTGGAATGGGAAGGAGTTGGATATCACATCTCATGTTATATACAGGAAGGGTCTCAGGATTGGAATGGGAAGGATTTGGATATCACATCTCTTGCTATAGGAAGGGTCTCAGGTTTTTTATTAGAAACATTGAGATATCACATCTCATGCTATAGGAAGGGTTTTAGGATTGGAATGGGAAGTATTTGGATATCACATCTCATGCTAAAGGAAGGGTCTCAGGTTTGGAAGGGGAAGGATTTGGATATCACATCTCATCCAATAGGAAGGGTCTCAGGTTTGGAATGGGAAGGAATTGGATATCACATCTCATGTTATAGGAAGGGTCTCAGGTTTTTTATTAGAAACATTGAGATATCACATCTCATGTTATAGGACGGTTCCCAGGTTTGGTATTAGAAGCATTGAGATATCACATCTCATGGTATAGGAAGGGTCTCAGGGTTGGAATGGGAAGGAGTTGGATATCACATCTCATCCAATAGGAAGGGTCTCAGGTTTGGAATGGGAAGGAATTGGATATCACATCTCATGTTATAGGAAGGATCTCAGGTTTGGTATTAGAAGCATTGAGATATCACATCTCATGCTATAGGAAGGGTCTCAGGATTGGAATGTGAAGGATTTGGATATCACATCTCATGCTAAAGGAAGGGTCTCAGGTTTGGAAAGTGAAGGAGTTGGATATCACATTTCATGTTAGAGGAAGGATCTCAGGTTTGGTATTAGAGGCATTCAGATATCACATCTCAGGCTATAGGAAGGGTATCAGGATTGGAATGGGAAGGAGTTGGATATCACATCTCATGCTAAAGGGAGGGTCTCAGGTTTGGAATGGGAAGGATTTGGATATCACATCTCATGTTATAGGACGGACCTTAGGTTTGGTATTAGAAGCATTGAGATATCAAGTCTCATGGTATAGGACGGGAGTTTGATATCACATCTCATGCCATGGTATGGGTCTCAGGTTTTGTAGAAGTATTGGTATATCACATCTCATGCTATCGGAAGGGTATCAGGATTGGATTTGGAAGGAGTTGGATATCCCATCTCATGCTAAAGGAAGGGTCTCAGGTTGGAATAGAAGGAGTTGGATATCACATCTCGTTATAGGAAGGGTCTCAGGATTGGAATGGGAAGGACTTGGATATCACATCTCATGCTGTAGGAAGGGTCTCAGGTTTGGAAAAGGAAGGAGTTGGATATCACATTTCATGTTAGAGGTAGGATCTCAGGTTTGGTATTAGAGGCATTGAGATATCAGATCTCATGCTATCAGAAGGGTATCAGGATTGGAATGGGAAGGAGTTGGATATCACATCTCATGCTAAAGGGAGGGTCTCAGGTTTGGAATGGGAAGGATTTGGATATCACATCTCATGTTATAGGACGGACCTTAGGTTTGGTATTAGAAGCATTGAGATATCACATCTCATGCTATAGGAAGGGTCTCGGGATTGGAATGGGAAGGAGTTGGATATCACATCTCATGTTATAGGAAGGATCTCAGGTTTGGTATTAGAAGCATTGAGATATCACATCTCATGCTATAGGAAGGGTCTCAGGATTGGAATGGGAGGAGCTATATATCACATCTCATGCTCAAGGAAGGGTCTCAGGTTTGGAAGGGGAAGGATTTGGATATCACATCTCATGTTATAGGACGGGTCTCAGGTTTGGTATTAGAAGCATTGTGATATCACATCTCATGCTATAGGATGTGTCTCAGGATTGGAATGGGAAGGAGTTGGATATCACATCTCATGCTATAGGAAGGGTTTCAGGTTTGGTAGAAGCATTGAGATATCACATCTCATGCTATAGGAAGAGTCTCAGGTTTGGGAAGGGAAGGATTTGGATTTCACATCTCATGTTATAGGATGGTTCTCATGTTTGGTTTTTGAAGCATTGAGATATCACATCTCATGCTATCGGAAGGGTCTCAGGTTTGGAATGGGAAGGAGTTGGATATCAGATCTCATGTTATAGGAAGGGTCTCAGGTTTGGAATGGGAAGGAGTTGGATATGACATCTCTTGTTATAGGGAGGGTCTCAGAATTTGAATGGTAAGGAGTTGGATATCACATCTCATGCTATAGGAAGGGTCTCAGGTTGGAATGGGAAGGAGTTGGATATCACATCTCATGTTATATACAGGAAGGGTCTCAGGATTGGAATGGGAAGGATTTGGATATCACATCTCTTGCTATAGGAAGGGTCTCAGGTTTTTTATTAGAAACATTGAGATATCACATCTCATGCTATAGGAAGGGTTTTAGGATTGGAATGGGAAGTATTTGGATATCACATCTCATGCTAAAGGAAGGGTCTCAGGTTTGGAAGGGGAAGGATTTGGATATCACATCTCATCCAATAGGAAGGGTCTCAGGTTTGGAATGGGAAGGAATTGGATATCACATCTCATGTTATAGGAAGGGTCTCAGGTTTTTTATTAGAAACATTGAGATATCACATCTCATGTTATAGGACGGTTCCCAGGTTTGGTATTAGAAGCATTGAGATATCACATCTCATGGTATAGGAAGGGTCTCAGGGTTGGAATGGGAAGGAGTTGGATATCACATCTCATCCAATAGGAAGGGTCTCAGGTTTGGAATGGGAAGGAATTGGATATCACATCTCATGTTATAGGAAGGATCTCAGGTTTGGTATTAGAAGCATTGAGATATCACATCTCATGCTATAGGAAGGGTCTCAGGATTGGAATGTGAAGGATTTGGATATCACATCTCATGCTAAAGGAAGGGTCTCAGGTTTGGAAAGGGAAGGAGATGGATATCACATTTCATGTTAGAGGTAGGATCTCAGGTTTGGTATTAGAGGCATTGAGATATCACATCTCATGCTATCAGAAGGGTCTCAGGATTGGAATGGGAAGGAGTTGGATATCACATTTCATGCTAAAGGGAAGGTCTCAGGTTTGGAAGGGGAAGGATTTGGAAATCACATCTCATATTATAGGAAGGATCTCAGGTTTGGTATTAGAAGCATTGAGATATCACATCTCATGCTATCGGAAGGATCTCAGGTTTGGTATAAGAGGCATTGAGATATCACATCTCATGCTATCATAAGGGTCTCAGGATTGGAATGGGAAGGAGTTGGATATCACATCTCATGTTATAGGAAGGATCTCAGGTTTGGTATTAGAAGCATTGAGACATCACATCTCATGCTATAGGAAGGGTCTCAGGATTGGAATGGGAAGGAGTTGGATATCACATCTCATGCTATAGGAAGGGTCTCAGGTTTGGTATAAGCATTGAGATATCACATCTCATGCTATAGGAAGGGTCTCAGGATTGGAAAGGGAAGGAGTTGGATATCACATCTCATGCTATAGGAAGGGTCTCAGATTTGGTATAAGCATTGAGATATCACATCTCATGCTATAGGAAGGGTCTCAGGATTGGAATGGGAAGGAGTTGTATATGATATCTCAGGCCATAGGAAGGGTCTCAGATTTGGTATAAGCATTGAGATATCACATCTCATGATATCGGAAGGGTCTCAGGATTGGAATGGGAAGGAGTTGGATATCACATTTCATGATAAAGGAAGGGTCTAAGGTTTGGAAGGGGAAGGATTTGGATATCACATCTCATGTTATAGGACGGGTCTCAGGTTTGGTATTAGAAGCATTGAGATATCAAGTCTCATGGTATAAGAAGGGTCTCAGGATTGGAATGGGAAGGAGTTTGATATCACATCTTATGCCATAGTATGGGTCTCAGGTTTGGTAGAAGCATTGGGATATCACATCTCATGCTATCGGAAGGGTATCAGTATTGGATTTGGAAGGAGTTGGATATCCCATCTCATGCTATAGGAAGGGTCTCAGGTTGGAATGGGAAGGAGTTGGATATCACATTTCATGTTATAGGAAGGGTCTCAGGATTGGAATGGGAAGGACTTGGATATCATATCTCATGCTATAGGAAGGCTCTCAGGTTTGGAAGGGGAAGGAGTTGGATATCACATTTCATGTTAGAGGAAGGATCTCAGGTTTGGTATTAGAGGCCTTGAGATATCACATCTCATGCTATAGGAAGGGTCTCAGGATTGGAATGGGAAGGAGTTGGATATCACATCTCAAGCTATAGGAAGGGTCTCAGGTTTGGTATAAGCATTGAGATATCACATCTCATGCTATAGGAAGGGTCTCCTGATTGGAATGGGAAGAAGTTGGATATCACATCTAATGCTATAGGAAGGGTCTCAGGTTTGGTATAAGCATTGAGATATCACATCTCATGCTATAGGAAGGGTCTCAGGATTGGAATGGGAAGGAGTTGTATATGCCATCTCATGCCATAGGAAGGGTCTCAGGTTTGGTATAAGCATTGAGATATCACATCACATGCTATAGGAAGGGTCTCAGGATTGGAATGGGAAGGACTTGGATATCACATATCATGCTATAGGCAGGGTCTCAGGTTTGGAAAGGGAAGGAGATGGATATCACATTTCATGTTAGAGGTAGGATCTCAGGTTTGGTATTAGAGGCATTGAGAAATCACATCTCATGCTATCAGAAGGGTCTCAGGATTGGAATGGGAAGGAGTTGGATATCACATCTCATGCTAAAGGGAGGGTCTCAGGTTTGGAAGGGGAAGGATTTGGAAATCACATCTCATATTATAGGAAGGATCTCAGGTTTGGTATTAGAAGCATTGAGATATCACATCTCATGCTATCGGAAGGATCTCAGGTTTGGTATAAGAGGCATTGAGATATCACATCTCATGCTATCATAAGGGTCTCAGGTTTGGTATTGGAAGCATTGAGACATCACATCTCATGCTATAGGAATGGTCTCAGGATTGGAATGGGTAGGAGTTGGATATTACATTCTTGTTATAGGAAGGGTCTCATGTTTGGAATGGGAAGGAGTTGGATATCACATATGCTATAGGAAGCGTCTCAGGTTTGGAACGGGAAGGAGTTGGATATCACATCTCATGTTATAGGAAGGGTCTCAGGTTTGGTATAAGCATTGAGATATCACATCTCTGCTATCAGGAGTGACTCAGGATTGGAATGGGAAGGAGTTGGATATCCCATCTCATGTTAAAGGACGGGTCTCTGGTTTGGTATTAGAATCATTGAGATATCACATCGCATGCTGTAGGAAGGGTCTAAGGATTGGAATGGGATGGACTTGGATATCACATCTCATGCTATAGGTAGGCTCTCGGGTTTGGTATAAGCATTGAGATATCACATCTCATGCTATAGGAAGGGTCTCAGGATTGGAATGGGAAGGATTTGGATATCACATCTCATGCTATAGGAAGGGTCTCAGGTTTGGTATAAGCATGGAGATATCACTTCTCATGCTATAGGAAGGGTCTCAGGATTGGAATGGGAAGGTGTTGGATATCACATCTCATGCTATAGGAAGGGTCTCAGATTTGGTATAAGCATTGAGATATCACATCTCATGCTCTAGGAAGGGTCTCAGGATTGCAATGGGAAGGAGTTGTATATGACATCTCAGGCCTTAGGAAGGGTCTCAGGTTTGGTATAAGCATTGAGATATCACATCTCTGCTATCGGAAGGGTCTCAGGATTGGAATGGGAAGGAGTTGGATATCCCATCTCATGTTATAGGAAGGGTCTCAGGTTTGGTATTAGAAGCATTGAGTTGTCACATCTCATGCTATAGGAAGGGTCTCAGGATTGGAATGGGAAGGACTTGGATGTCACATCTCATGCTATAGGGAGGGTCTCAAGTTTGATATTAGAAGCATTGAGATAACAAATCTCATGATATCGGAAGGGTCTCAGGATTGGAATGGGAAGGAGTTGGATATCACATCTCATTATAAAGGAAGGGTCTAAGGTTTGGAAGGGGATGGATTTGGATATCACATCTCATGTTATAGGACGGGTCTCAGGTTTGGTATTAGAAGCATTGAGATATCAAGTGTCATGGTATAAGAAGGGTCTCAGAATTGGAATGGGAAGGAGTTGGATATCACATCTCAAGCTATAGGAAGCGTCTCAGGATTGGAATGGGAAGGAGTTTGATATCACATCTCATGCCATAGTATGGGTCTCAGGTTTGGTAGAAGCATTGGGATATCACATCTCATGCTATCGGAAGGGTATCAGTATTGGATTTGGAAGGAGTTGGATATCCCATCTCATGCTATAGGAAGGGTCTCAGGTTAGAATGGGAAGGAGTTGGATATCACATTTCATGTTATAGGAAGGGTCTCAGGATTGGAATGGGAAGGACTTGGATATCATATCTCATGCTATAGGAAGGCTCTCAGGTTTGGAAGGGGAAGGAGTTGGATATCACATTTCATGTTAGAGGAAGGATCTCAGGTTTGGTATTAGAGGCCTTGAGATATCACATCTCATGCTATAGGAAGGGTCTCAGGATTGGAATGGGAAGGAGTTGGATATCACATCTCAAGCTATAGGAAGGGTCTCAGGTTTGGTATAAGCATTGAGATATCACATCTCATGCTATAGGAAGGGTCTCAGGATTGGAATGGGAAGAAGTTGGATATCACATCTCATGCTATAGGAAGGGTCTCAGGTTTGGTATAAGCATTGAGATATCACATCTCATGCTATAGGAAGGGTCTCAGGGTTGGAATGGGAAGGAGTTGTATATGACATCTCATGCCATAGGAAGGGTCTCAGGTTTGGTATAAGCATTGAGATATCACATCACATGCTATAGGAAGGGTCTCAGGATTGGAATGGGAAGGACTTGGATATCACATCTCATGCTATAGGCAGGGTCTCAGGTTTGGAAAGGGAAGGAGATGGATATCACATTTCATGTTAGAGGTAGGATCTCAGGTTTGGTATTAGAGGCATTGAGATATCACATCTCATGCTATCAGAAGGGTCTCAGGATTGGAATGGGAAGGAGTTGGATATCAAATCTCATGCTAAAGGGATGGTCTAAGGTTTAGAAGGGGAGGGATTTGGACATCATATCTCATGTTATTGGAAGGATCTCAGGTTTGGTATTAGAAGCATTGAGATATCACATCTCATGCTATCGGAAGGGTCTTAGGTTTGGTATAAGCATTGAGATATCACATCTCTGCTATCGGAAGGGTCTCAGGATTGGAATGGGAAGGATTTGGATATCACAATTCATGTTATAGGGAGGGTCTCAGTTTTCATATTAGAAGCATTGAGATATCACATATGCTATTGGAAGGGTCTCAGTATTGGAATGGGAAGGAGTTGGATATCACATCTCATGTTATAGGGAGGGTCTCAGTTTTGATATTAGAAGCATTGAGATATCACATATGCTATTGGAAGGGTCTCAGTATTGGAATTGGAAGGAGTTGGATATCACATATGCTAAAGGAAAGGTCTCAGGTTTGGAATGGGAAGGAGTTGGATATCACGTCTCATGTTAAAGGAAGGGTCTCAGGTTTGGAATGGGAAGGAGTTGAATATCACATCTCATGCTAAAGGAAGGGTCATCAGGTTCGGTATAAGCATTGAGATATCACATCTCTGCTATCGGAAGGGTCTCAGGATAGGAATGGGAAGGACGTAGATTTCACATCTCATACTATAGGGAGGGTCTCAGTTTTGATATTAGAAGCATTGAGCTATCACATCTCATGCTATCGGAAGGGTCTCAGGATTGGAATGGGATGGAGTTGGATATCACATCTCAAGCTATCTCAGGATTGTAATGGGAAGGAGTTTGATATCACATATCAAGCTATAGGAAGGGTCTCAGGTTTGGAAGGGGAAGGATTTGGATCTCACATCTCAAGCTATCTCAGGATTGGAATGGGAAGGAGTTTGATATTTCATCTCAAGCTATAGGAAGGGTCTCAGGTTTGGAAAGGGAAGGATTTGGATTTCACATCTCATGTTATAGGATGGTTCTCATGTTTGGTTTTAGAAGCATTGAGATATCACATCTCATGCTATGGGAAGGGTCTCAGGTTTGGAATGGGAAGGAGTTGGTTATCACATCTCATGCTAAAGGAAAGGTCTCAGGTCTGGAAGGGGAAGGATTTGGATCTCACATCTCATGTTTTAGGACGGGTCTCAGGTTTGGTATTAGAAGCATTGAACTATCACATCTCATGGTATAGGAAGGGTCCCAGGATTGGAATGGGAAGGAGTTGGATATCACATTGAATGGGAAGGAGTTTGATATCACATCTCAAGCTATAGGAAGGGCCTCATGTTTGGAATGGGAATGATTTGGATTTCACATCTCATGTTATAGGATGGTTCTCATGTTTGGTTTTAGAAGCATTGAAATATCACATCTCATGCTATCTGAAGGGTCTCAGGTTTGGAATGGGAAGGAGTTTGATATCACATCTCATGTTAGAGGTAGGATCTCAGGTTTGGTATTAGAGGCATTGAGATATGACATCTCATGCCATCAGAAGGGTCTCAGGATTGGAATGGGAAGGAGTTGGATATCACATCTCATGCTAAAGGGAGGGTCTAAGGTTTGGAAGGGGAAGGATTTGGACATCACATCTCATGTTATTGGAAGGATCTGAGGTTTGGTATTAGAAGAATTGAGATATCACATCTCATGCTATCGGAAGGGTCTCAGGTTTGGTATAAGCATTGAGATATCACATCTCTGCTATCGGAAGGGTCTCAGGATTGGAATGGGAAGGATTTGGAGATCACATCTCATGTTATAGGAAGGGTCTCAGGTTTGGTATTAGAAGCATTGAGATATCACATCTCATGCTATATTAAGGGTCTCAGGAATGGAATGGGAAGGACTTGGATATCACATCTCATGATAAAGGAAGGGTCTAAGGTTTGGAAGGGGAAGGATTTGGATATCACATCTCATGTTATTGGACCGGTCTCAGGTTTGGTATTAGAAGCATTGAGATATCAAGTCTCATGGTATAGGACGGGAGTTTGATATCACATCTCATGCCATGGTATGGGTCTCAGGTTTTGTAGAAGCATTGGGATATCACATCTCATGCTATTGGAAGGGTATCAGGATTGGATTTGGAAGGAGTTGGATATCCCATCTCATGCTATAGGAAGGGTCTCAGGTTGGAGTAGAAGGAGTTGGATATCACATCTCATGTTATAGGAAGGGTCTCAGGATTGGAATGGGAAGGACTTGGATATCACATCTCATGTTATAGGAAGGATCTCAGGTTTTGTATTAGAAGCATTGGGATATCACATCTCATGCTATAGGAAGGGTCTCAGGATTGGAATGTGAAGCATTTGGATATCACATCTCATGCTAAAGGAAGGGTCTCAGGTTTGGTATGAGCATTGAGATATCACATCTCTGCTATCGGAAGGGTCTAAGGATTGGATTGGGAAGGAATTGGATATCCCTTCTCATGCTATAGGAAGGGTCTCAGGTTGGAATGGGTAGGAGTTGGATATCACATCTCATGTTATAGGAAGGGTCTCAAGATTGAAATGGGAAGGATTTGGATATCACATCTCTTGCTATAGGAAGGGTCTCAGGTTTTCTATTAGAAACATTGAGATATGACATCTCATGCTATAGGAAGGGTTTCAGTATTGGAATGGGAAGGAGTTGGATCTCCCTTCTCATGCTACAGGAAGGGTCTCAGGTTGGAATGGGAAGGAGTTGGATATCACATCTCGTTATAGGAAGGGTCTCAGGATTGGAATGGGAAGGAATTGGATATCACATCTCTTGCTATAGGAAGGGTCTCAGGTTTGGAAGGGGAAGGATTTGGATATCATATCTCATGTTATAGGACCGGTCCCAGGTCTGGTATTAGAAGCATTGAGATATCACATCTCATGCTATAGGAGGAGTCTCAGGATTGGAATGGGCAGGAGTTGAATATCACCTCTCATGCTAAAGGAAGGGTATCAGGTTTGATAGAAGCATTGAGATATCACATCTCATGCTATAGGAAGGAACTCAGGATTGGAATGGGAAGGAGTTGGATATCACATCTAATGCCATAGGAAGGGTCATCAGGTTTGGTATAAGCATTGAGATATCACATCTCTGCTATCGGAAGGGTCTCAGGATAGGAATGGTAAGGACTTAGAATTCACATCTCATACTATAGGGAGGGTCTCAGTTTTGATATTAGAAGCATTGAGCTATCACATCTCATGCTATCGGAAGGGTCTCAGGATTGGAATGGGATGGAGTTGGATATCACATCTCAAGCTATCTCAGGATTGGAATGGGAAGGAGTTTGATATTTCATCTCAAGCTATAGGAAGGGTCTCAGGTTTGGAAAGGGAAGGATTTGGATTTCACATCTCATGTTATCGGAAGGTTCTCAGGTTTGGAAAGGGAAGGATTTGGATTTCACATGTTATAGGATGGTTCTCAGGTTTGGTTTTAGAAGCATTAAATTATAACATCTCATGCTATAGGAAGGGTCTCAGGTTTGGAATGGGAAGGAGTTGGATATCACATCTCTGCTATCTGAAGGGTCTCAGGATTGGAATGGGCAGGAGTTGGATATCCCATCTCGTTATAGGAAGGGTCTCAGGTTTGGTATTAGAAGCAATGAGATATCACATCTCATGCTATAGGAAGGGTCTAAGGTTTGGAAGGGGACGGATTTGGGTATCACATCTCATGTTATAGGACCGGTCTCAGGTTTGGTATTTGAAGCATTGAGATATCAAGTCTCATGGTATAGGACGGGTCTCAGAATTGGAATGAGAAGGAGTTGGATATCACATCTCAAGCTATAGGAAGGGTCTCATGATTGGAATGGGAAGGAGTTGGATATCACATCTCATGTTATAGGAAGGGTCTCAGGATTGGAATGGGAAGGACTTGGATATCACATCTCATTCTATAGGAAGGCTCTCAGGGTTGGAAGGGGAAGGAGTTGGATATCACATTTCATGTTAGAGGTAGGATCTCAGGTTTGGTTTTAGAGGCATTGAGATATCACATCTCATGCCATCAGAAGGGTCTCAGGATTGGAATGGGAAGGAGTTGGATATCAAATCTCATGCTAAAGGGATGGTCTAAGGTTTGGAAGGGGAAGGATTTGGATATTCCATCTCATGTTATTGGACCGGTCTCAGGTTTGGTATTAGAAGCATTGAGATATCACATCTCATGCTATCGGAAGGGTCTTAGGTTTGGTATAAGCATTGAGATATCACATCTCTGCTATCGGAAGGGTCTCAGGATTGGAATGGGAAGGATTTGGATATCACAATTCATGTTATAGGAAGGGTCTCAGGTTTGGTATTAGAAGCATTGAGATATCACATCTCATGCTATAGGAAGGGTCTCAGGATTGGAATGGGAAGGACTTGGATATCACATCTCATGTTATAGGAAGGGTCTCAGGTTTGGTATTAGAAGCATTGAGATATCACATCTCATGCTATAGGAAGGGTCTCAGGAATGGAATGGGAAGGATTTGGATATCACATCTCATGATAAAGGAAGGGTCTAAGGTTTGGAAGGGGAAGGATTTGGATATCACATCTCATGTTATTGGACCGGTCTCAGGTTTGGTATTAGAAGCATTGAGATATCAAGTCTCATGGTATAGGACGGGAGTTTGATATCACATCTCATGCCATGGTATGGGTCTCAGGTTTTGTAGAAGCATTGGGATATCACATCTCATGCTATCGGAAGGGTATCAGGATTGGATTTGGAAGGAGTTGGATATCCCATCTCATGCTATAGGAAGGGTCTCAGGTTGGAATAGAAGGAGTTGGATATCACATCTCATGTTATAGGAAGGGTCTCAGGATTGGAATGGGAAGGACTTGGATATCACATCTCATGCTGTAGGAAGGGTCTCAGGTTTGGAAAAGGAAGGAGTTGGATATCACATTTCATGTTAGAGGTAGGATCTCAGGTTTGGTATTAGAGGCATTGAGATATCACATCTCATGCTATCAGAAGGGTATCAGGATTGGAATGGGAAGGAGTTGGGTATCACATCTCATGTTATAGGACCGGTCTCAGGTTTGGTATTTGAAGCATTGAGATATCAAGTCTCATGGTATAGGACGGGTCTCAGAATTGGAATGAGAAGGAGTTGGATATCACATCTCAAGCTATAGGAAGGGTCTCATGATTGGAATGGGAAGGAGTTGGATATCACATCTCATGTTATAGGAAGGGTCTCAGGATTGGAATGGGAAGGACTTGGATATCACATCTCATTCTATAGGAAGGCTCTCAGGGTTGGAAGGGGAAGGAGTTGGATATCACATTTCATGTTAGAGGTAGGATCTCAGGTTTGGTTTTAGAGGCATTGAGATATCACATCTCATGCCATCAGAAGGGTCTCAGGATTGGAATGGGAAGGAGTTGGATATCAAATCTCATGCTAAAGGGATGGTCTAAGGTTTGGAAGGGGAAGGATTTGGATATCACATCTCATGTTATTGGACCGGTCTCAGGTTTGGTATTAGAAGCATTGAGATATCACATCTCATGCTATCGGAAGGGTCTTAGGTTTGGTATAAGCATTGAGATATCACATCTCTGCTATCGGAAGGGTCTCAGGATTGGAATGGGAAGGATTTGGATATCACAATTCATGTTATAGGAAGGGTCTCAGGTTTGGTATTAGAAGCATTGAGATATCACATCTCATGCTATAGGAAGGGTCTCAGGATTGGAATGGGAAGGACTTGGATATCACATCTCATGTTATAGGAAGGGTCTCAGGTTTGGTATTAGAAGCATTGAGATATCACATCTCATGCTATAGGAAGGGTCTCAGGAATGGAATGGGAAGGACTTGGATATCACATCTCATGATAAAGGAAGGGTCTAAGGTTTGGAAGGGGAAGGATTTGGATATCACATCTCATGTTATTGGACCGGTCTCAGGTTTGGTATTAGAAGCATTGAGATATCAAGTCTAATGGTATAGGACGGGAGTTTGATATCACATCTCATGCCATGGTATGGGTCTCAGGTTTTGTAGAAGCATTGGGATATCACATCTCATGCTATCGGAAGGGTATCAGGATTGGATTTGGAAGGAGTTGGATATCCCATCTCATGCTATAGGAAGGGTCTCAGGTTGGAATAGAAGGAGTTGGATATCACATCTCATGTTATAGGAAGGGTCTCAGGATTGGAATGGGAAGGACTTGGATATCACATCTCATGCTGTAGGAAGGGTCTCAGGTTTGGAAAAGGAAGGAGTTGGATATCCCATCTCATGCTATAGGAAGGGTCTCAGGTTGGAATAGAAGGAGTTGGATATCACATCTCATGTTATAGGAAGGGTCTCAGGATTGGAATAGAAGGAGTTGGATATCACATCTCATGTTATAGGAAGGGTCTCAGGATTGGAATGGGAGGAGCTGGATATCACATCTCATGCTATGGGAAGGGTCTCAGGTTTGGTATAAGCATTGAAATATCACATCTCTGCTATCGGAAGGGTCTCAGGATTGGAATGGGAGGAGCTGGATATCACATCTCATGCTAAAGGAAGGGTCTCAGGTTTTTAAGGGGAAGGAGTTGGATATCACATCTCATGCTAAAGGGAGGGTCTCAGGTTTGGAATGGGAAGGATTTGGATATCACATCTCATGTTATAGGAAGGACCTTAGGTTTGGTATTAGAAGTATTGAGATATCACATCTCATGCTATAGGAAGGGTCTCGGGATTGGAATGGGAAGGAGTTGGATATCACATCTCATGTTATTGGAAGGATCTCAGGTTTGGTATTAGAAGCATTGAGATATCACATCTCATGCTATCGGAAGGGTCTTAGGTTTGGTATAAGCATTGAGATATCACATCTCTGCTATCGGAAGGGTCTCAGGATTGGAATGGGAAGGATTTGGATATCATAATTCATGTTATAGGAAGGGTCTCAGGTTTGGTATTAGAAGCATTGAGATATCACATCTCATGCTATAGGAAGGGTCTCAGGATTGGAATGGGAAGGACTTGGATATCACATCTCATGTTATAGGAATGGTCTCAGGTTTGGTATTAGAAGCATTGAGATATCACATCTCATGCTATAGGAAGGGTCTCAGGAATGGAATGGGAAGGACTTGGATATCACATCTCATGATAAAGGAAGGGTCTAAGGTTTGGAAGGGGAAGGATTTGGATATCACATCTCATGTTATTGGACCGGTCTCAGGTTTGGTATTAGAAGCATTGAGATATCAAGTCTCATGGTATAGGACGGGAGTTTGATATCACATCTCATGCCATGGTATGGGTCTCAGGTTTTGTAGAAGCATTGGTATATCACATCTCATGCTATCGGAAGGGTATCAGGATTGGATTTGGAAGGAGTTGGATATCCCATCTCATGCTATAGGAAGGGTCTCAGGTTGGAATAGAAGGAGTTGGATATCACATCTCATGTTATAGGAAGGGTCTCAGGATTGGAATGGGAAGGACTTGGATATCACATCTCATGCTGTAGGAAGGGTCTCAGGTTTGGAAAAGGAAGGAGTTGGATATCACATTTCATGTTAGAGGTAGGATCTCAGGTTTGGTATTAGAGGCATTGAGATATCAGATCTCATGCTATCAGAAGGGTATCAGGATTGGAATGGGAAGGAGTTGGATATCACATCTCATGCTAAAGGGAGGGTCTCAGGTTTGGAATGGGAAGGATTTGGATATCACATCTCATGTTATAGGAAGGACCTTAGGTTTGGTATTAGAAGCATTGAGATATCACATCTCATGCTATAGGAAGGGTCTCGGGATTGGAATGGGAAGGAGTTGGATATCACATCTCATGTTATAGGAAGGATCTCAGGTTTGGTATTAGAAGCATTGAGATATCACATATCATGCTATAGGAAGGGTCTCAGGATTGGAATGGGAAGGAGTTGGATATCACATCTCATGCTATGGGAAGGGTCTCAGGTTTGGTATAAGCATTGAAATGTCACATCTCTGCTATCGGAAGGGTCTCAGGATTGGAATGGGAGGAGCTATATATCACATCTCATGCTAAAGGAAGGGTCTCAGGTTTGGAAGGGGAAGGATTTGGATATCACATCTCATGTTATAGGACGGGTCTCAGGTTTGGTATTAGAAGCATTGTGATATCACATCTCATGCTATAGGATGTGTCTCAGGATTGGAATGGGAAGGAGTTGGATATCACATCTCATGCTATAGGAAGGGTTTCAGGTTTGGTAGAAGCATTGAGATATCACATCTCATGCTATAGGAAGAGTCTCAGGTTTGGGAAGGGAAGGATTTGGATTTCACATCTCATGTTATAGGATGGTTCTCATGTTTGGTTTTTGAAGCATTGAGATATCATATCTCATGCTATCGGAAGGGTCTCAGGTTTGGAATGGGAAGGAGTTGGATATCACATCTCATGTTATAGGAAGGGTCTCAGGTTTGGAATGGGAAGGAGTTGGATATGACATCTCTTGTTATAGGGAGGGTCTCAGGATTTGAATGGTAAGGAGTTGGATATCACATCTCATGCTATAGGAAGGGTCTCAGGTTGGAATGGGAAGGAGTTGGATATCACATCTCATATTATATACAGGAAGGGTCTCAGGATTGGAATGGGAAGGATTTGGATATCACATCTCTTGCTATAGGAAGGGTCTCAGGTTTTTTATTAGAAACATTGAGATATCACATCTCATGCTATAGGAAGGGTTTTAGGATTGGAATGGGAAGTATTTGGATATCACATCTCATGCTAAAGGAAGAGTCTCAGGTTTGGAAGGGGAAGGATTTGGATATCACATCTCATCCAATAGGAAGGGTCTCAGATTTGGAATGGGAAGGAATTGGATATCACATCTCATGTTATAGGAAGGGTCTCAGGTTTTTTATTAGAAACATTGAGATATCACATCTCATGTTATAGGACGGTTCCCAGGTTTGGTATTAGAAGCATTGAGATATCACATCTCATGGTATAGGAAGGGTCTCAGGGTTGGAATGGGAAGGAGTTGGATATCACATCTCATCCAATAGGAAGGGTCTCAGGTTTGGAATGGGAAGGAATTGGATATCACATCTCATGTTATAGGAAGGATCTCAGGTTTGGTATTAGAAGCATTGAGATATCACATCTCATGCTATAGGAAGGGTCTCAGGATTGGAATGTGAAGGATTTGGATATCACATCTCATGCTAAAGGAAGGGTCTCAGGTTTGGTAGAAGCATTGAGATATCACATCTCATGCTATAGGAAGGGTCTCAGGATTTGAATGGCAAGGAGTTGGATATCACATCTCATGCCATAGGAAGGGTCTCAGGTTTGGTATAAGCATTGAGATATCACATCTCTGCTATCGGAAGGTTCTCAGGATTGGATTGGGAAGGAGTTGGATATCCCTTCCCATGCTATAGGAAGTGTCTCAGGTTGGAATGGGAAGGAGTTGAATATCACATCTCATGTTATAGGAAGGGTCTCAGGATTGGAATGGGAAGGATTTGGATATCATATCTCTTGCTATAGGAAGCGTCTCAGGATTGGAATGGGAAGGATTTGGATATCACATCTCATGTCATAGGAAGGATCTCAGGTTTGGTATTAGAAGCATTGATATATCACATCTCATGCTATAGTAAGGGTCTCATGTTTGGAATGGGAAGGAGTTGGATATCACATATGCTATAGGAAGTGTCTCAGGTTTGGAACGGGAAGGAGTTGGATATCACATCTCATGTTATAGGAAGGGTCTCAGGTTTGGTATAAGCATTGAGATATCACATCTCTGCTATCAGGAGTGGCTCAGGATTGGAATGGGAAGGAGTTGGATATCCCATCTCATGTTAAAGGACGGGTCTCTGGTTTGGTATTAGAATCATTGAGATATCACATCGCATGCTGTAGGAAGGGTCTAAGGATTGGAATGGGATGGACTTGGATATCACATCTCATGCTATAGGTAGGCTCTCAGGTTTGGTATAAGCATTGAGATATCACATCTCATGCTATAGGAAGGGTCTCAGGATTGGAATGGGAAGGATTTGGATATCACATCTCATGCTATAGGAAGGGTCTCAGATTTGGTATAAGCATTGAGATATCACATCTCATGCTATAGGAAGGGTCTCAGGATTGGAATGGGAAGGAGTTGTATATGACATCTCAAGCCTTAGGAAGGGTCTCAGGTTTGGTATAAGCATTGAGATATCACATCTCTGCTATCGGAAGGGTCTCAGGATTGGAATGGGAAGGAGTTGGATATCCCATCTCATGTTATAGGAAGGGTCTCAGGTTTGGTATTAGAAGCATTGAGATATCACATCTCATGCTATAGGAAGGGTCTCAGGATTGGAATGGGAAGGACTTGGATGTCACATCTCATGCTATAGGGAGGGTCTCAAGTTTGATATTAGAAGCATTGAGATAACAAATCTCATGATATCGGAAGGGTCTCAGGATTGGAATGGGAAGGAGTTGGATATCACATCTCATTATAAAGGAAGGGTCTAAGGTTTGGAAGGGGAAGGATTTGGATATCACATCTCATGTTATAGGACGGGTCTCAGGTTTGGTATTAGAAGCATTGAGATATCAAGTCTCATGGTATAAGAAGGGTCTCAGAATTGGAATGGGAAGGAGTTGGATATCACATCTCAAGCTATAGGAAGCGTCTCAGGATTGGAATGGGAAGGAGTTTGATATCACATCTCATGCCATAGTATGGGTCTCAGGTTTGGTAGAAGCATTGGGATATCACATCTCATGCTATAGGAAGGGTCTCAGGATTGGAATGGGAAGAAGTTGGATATCACATCTCAAGCTATAGGAAGGGTCTCAGGTTTGGTATAAGCATTGAGATATCACATCTCATGCTATAGGAAGGGTCTCAGGGTTGGAATGGAAAGGAGTTGTATATGACATCTCATGCCATAGGAAGGGTCTCAGGTTTGGTATAAGCATTGAGATTTCACATCACATGCTATAGGAAGGGTCTCAGGATTGGAATGGGAAGTACTTGGATATCACATCACATGCTATAGGAAGGGTCTCAGGATTGGAATGGGAAGGACTTGGATATCACATCTCATGCTATAGGCAGGGTCTCAGGTTTGGAAAGGGAAGGAGATGGATATCACATTTCATGTTAGAGGTAGGATCTCAGGTTTGGTATTAGAGGCAATGAGATATCACATCTCATGCTATCAGAAGGGTCTCAGGATTGGAATGGGAAGGAGTTGGATATCACATTTCATGCTAAAGGGAGGGTCTCAGGTTTGGAAGGGGAAGGATTTGGAAATCACATCTCATATTATAGGAAGGATCTCAGGTTTGGTATTAGAAGCATTGAGATATCACATCTCATGCTATCGGAAGGATCTCAGGTTTGGTATAAGAGGCATTGAGATATCACATCTCATGCTATCATAAGGGTCTCAGGATTGGAATGGGAAGGAGTTGGATATCACATCTCATGTTATAGGAAGGATCTCAGGTTTGGTATTAGAAGCATTGAGACATCACATCTCATGCTATAGGAAGGGTCTCAGGATTGGAATGGGAAGGAGTTGGATATCACATCTCATGCTATAGGAAGGGTCTCAGGTTTGGTATAAGCATTGAGATATCACATCTCATGCTATAGGAAGGGTCTCAGGATTGGAATGGGAAGGATTTGGATATCACATCTTATGCTATAGGAAGGGTCTCAGGTTTGGTATAAGCATTGAGATATCACATCTCATGCTATAGGAAGGGTCTCAGGATTGGAATGGGAAGAAGTTGGATATCACATCTCATGCTATAGGAAGGGTCTTAGGGTTGGAATGGGAAGGAGTTGTATATGACATCTCATGCCATAGGAAGGGTCTCAGGTTTGGTATAAGCATTGAGATATCACATCTCTGCTATCGGAAGGGTCTCAGGATTGGAATGGGACGGAGTTGGATATCACATCTCATGCTAAAGGGAGAGTCTCAGGTTTGGAAGGGGAAGGATTTGGATATCACATCTCATGTTATAGGAAGGATCTCAGGTTTGGTATTAGAGGCATTGAGATATCACATCTCATGCTATCATAAGGGTCTCAGGATTGGAATGGGAAGGAGTTGGATATCACATCTCATGCTAAAGGGAGGGTCTCAGGTTTGGAAGGGGAAGAATTTGGATATCACATCACATGTTATAGGAAGGATCTCAGGTTTGGTATTAGAAGCATTGAGATATCACATCTCATGCTATCGGAAGGGTCTCAGGATTGGAATGGGAAGGAGTTGGATATCACATCTCATGCTATAGGAAGGGTCTCAGGTTTGGAACGGGAAGGAGTTGGATATCACATCTCATGTTATAGGAAGAGTCTCAGGTTTGGTATAAGCATTGAGATATCACATCTCTGCAATCGAAAATGTCTCAGGATTGGGATGGGAAGGAGTTGGATATCACATCTCATGCTATAGGAAGGGTCTCAGGTTTGGAACGGGAAGGAGTTGGATATCACATCTCATGCTATAGGAAGGCTCTCAGGTTTGGAAGGGGAAAGAGTTGGATATCACATTTCATGTTAGAGGTAGGATCTCAGGTTTGGTATTAGAGGCATTGAGATATCACATCTCATGCTATCAGAAGGGTCTCAGGATTGGAATGGGAAGGAGTTGGATATCACATCTCATGCTAAAGGGAGGGTCTCAGGTTTGGAAGGGGAAGGATTTGCATATCACATCTCATGTTATAAGAAGGAGCTCAGGTTTGGTATTAGAAGCATTGAGATATCACATCTCATGCTATCGGAAGGATCTCAGGTTTGGTATTAGAAGCATTGAGATATCACATCTCATGCTATCAGAAGGGTCTCAGGATTGGAATGGGAAGGAGTTGGATATCACATCTCATGCTAAAGGGAGGGTCTCAGGTTTGGAAGGGGAAGGATTTGGATATCACATCTCATGTTATCGGAAGGATCTCAGGTTTGGTATTAGAAGTATTGAGATATCACATCTCATACTATAGGAAGGGTCTCAGGATTGGAATGGGAAGGAGTTGGATATCACATCTCAAGCTATAGGAAGGGTCTCAGGTTTGGTATAAGCATTGAGATATCACATCACATGCTATAGGAAGGGTCTCAGGATTGGAATGGGAAGGAGTTGTATATGACATCTCATGCCATAGGAAGGGTCTCAGGTTTGGTATAAGCATTGAGATATCACATCACATGCTATAGGAAGGGTCTCAGGGTTGGAATGGGAAGGACTTGGATATCACATCTCATGCTATAGGCAGGGTCTCAGGTTTGGAAAGGGAAGGAGTTGGATATCACATTTCATGTTAGAGGTAGGATATCAGGTTTGGTATTAGAGGCATTGAGATATCACATCTCATGCTATCAGAAGGGTCTCAGGATTGGAATGGGAAGGAGTTGGATATCACATCTCATGCTAAAGGGAGGGTCTCAGGTTTGGAAGGGGAAGGATTTGGATATCACATCTCATGTTATAGGAAGGATCTCAGGTTTGGTATTAGAGGCATTGAGATATCACATCTCATGCTATCATAAGGGTCTCAGGATTGGAATGGGAAGGAGTTGGATATCACATCTCATGCTAAAGGGAGGGTCTCAGGTTTGGAAGGGGAAGAATTTGGATATCACATCACATGTTATAGGAAGGATCTCAGGTTTGGTATTAGAAGCATTGAGATATCACATATCATGCTATCGGAAGGGTCTCAGGATTGGAATGGGAAGGAGTTGGATATCACATCTCATGCTATAGGAAGGGTCTCAGGTTTGGAACGGGAAGGAGTTGGATATCACATCTCATGTTATAGGAAGAGTCTCAGGTTTGGTATAAGCATTGAGATATCACATCTCTGCAATCGGAAATGTCTCAGGATTGGGATGGGAAGGAGTTGGATATCACATCTCATGCTATAGGAAGGGTCTCAGGTTTGGAACGGGAAGGAGTTGGATATTGTTAAGACGGATTTCTGAACTCTGTCCTGGTGGCGCAGAAGTTCAGATGGCCAACCTAATTTCTTGGAACAGGGTAACCTCTGGACAAGCCAGACCAATCAAGGTAGCGATCGCGGCGGTCAAGACTAGGTCTCAAGAGAGGTGAGGGTGACTGAAAGCCCGCAATGAGCACACAAAGCAAGGACACTTACAAACTACTCCAAACAGGTGCTATATTAAAAATATATACACATTTATTCCAAGGCCTTTAAAACAATGACCGTAGCGAGAAATCACAATACAACTCTAGTAAACCAACACATACCATACCAATACAATATATATACAAATACAAACAAGTCTCAAGCGTTAGATGCACGAAATGTGTAGTCCACCTAAAAGGGAAGGAAAACAGGCAGTGCGAAATAATGCTTAGACCCAGTCCGCCTTCAGAGGCACCTAACTAAAAGGAAGTCCGAGCCCTACGAAGAGTGGAGACTTGTGCTCAAAAGTACCTGCACACGCTGGTGCCAACGGGCAAAAGGGGAGTCTCTTCGAGGGAGATCAGGCAGTTCAGTTTAGTGCACAAACGAAGAAGAACAGTGTTCCGCGACTCAAGCGCAGCCTCCACTGTGGGCAGAAGCAGAGCGCGATTACGGAAAGGCGTGCTGTTTTGACACAGCGGAGAAAAGCTATGGGCTCCTGCAGGAGGGCGACCAGTTCCTAGCTATGCTACTCACCGGTCCACGATGCAAGCAGACCCAGGCTTCTCCGCATCAGTTTCAGTCGCTGGCAGGTTCAGAAGAGCAGGGGACGTCTCGTCGTCGTGTTTAGTCTGCAGCAGCAGAGTTGAGTAAAAGACGTCCCAAACGAAGGAACCCGCACAGTTTGTTACCACAGCAGGGCAACGGAGCGGCGGTGTGTATCTGAGCCAAATGTACACTACTCACTTCAGACCTGGGAACGCCAAGTGTACGAATCATGTGAGAGTGACAAGGACTCGATATACTACACAACCTGGCGGCGGTTACAGAGCAAGACTCCTGTGTAGGCTGGTCAGTCTGCTGGATGGCCCAGAGACGCTTCCGAAGGCTTACTAGCAGGAGATGGTGAAGATGCCGAGAATAGCTGTCCCCGCTATTCCAAGGGTCGAAGTACCAGTACAGGCCTTCTGGTTCGATCAAAGGTGAAAAGGGTTTCACAAGGCGACAGCAGTGCAGAGGAGCAGTCCTTCAGCGGGTCACCAGCGATTCCTCGGTTCAGCCTCTTGGTTGCAGGATACTTGGCTCCTGTATTCCTTCGTTCGTGAGAACTCAGGAGATCGACATGGTAGTGGTGTTTCCAGCCCCCTCTTATCCACGGTTCCCTTCGCGCCAAAACGGAGGGGACCCAATGGGAGATCCGCTCATCAACACTCACACCATTCGTGGACCTATCACGGACCACGGTGGTCCCAGGCATTCACACCACCCTAGACTCTCTGGCACCCAGGATGTGTATTGGGACCAGACATCCCAGCCCACATCCTGGAGGCACACACAAGACATGTAGAAGCCTGCGAAAGCATCTGTGTTTCGCGGGAAAGCACATGCCCAAATAAGGAAGGCCCCAGGTCGGCTCGACCTGGGGAAGGTGAAGGGAGCAAGACGGTCAGCGGACAGGACAAAGGAGCCTCGTGGTCTGGCCATTTTGGGATCTAGGCCACCATTTTGGGTTAAGCGCGAGAAACGCGCTTAGAACGCCAAAAGGAGCTCAAAACACAAGAAACGATCGCTGCAACCATTCCCGTCCGTGAATCACTTGCACCGATCAGTTACAATCCTGAAAGAGTATCTAGGGCCTGTAGAAGGCTAGAGACCCAAGAGAGCAGTAACTTAGCTTACAGTGCCCTCTTGTGTCATGTTGCACGAAAGCCGCAACATGATACAAGAAACTACGGAAACCAGCGTTTCCTGGTACTGACTGTCTTAAGGGCATGACAGTTTTCCCGTAATAAAGGAGCGAAAGCCCAGAGGAGTGCGGCAGAAGGCTGCACTTCTCGGGCAAAGTCGAGAACAAGGTGAAAAACAACAGCAAAAAGTTTAGGGGTTGCCACATGGAAGGAAAATTACCTACAATTACGAAATCTTTCCTAACACTCGCCCCTCCCAGACTATGGACAGGGGGAACCATTCCACCCCTGGATGAGTCTCTTGTTCAGGTCGGTTAAACATTCTGCACAACCCATCAGCATTGCTATGTTGGACACCTGGCCTATGCTCAATAGTGAAGTCGAAGCCTTGTAGACTTATGGACCACCTAAGCAACTTTGGATTCTCCCCCTTCATGTTTATTAGCCACTTTAAGGGCTTATGGTCAGTTTGCACAGTGAAGTGGGTCCCATAGAGGTAGGGCCTCAGCTTCCTTAGGGCCCACACAACAGAGAAACATTCTTTCTCTACCGTGGACCATCTGAGCTCTCTGTCCTTAAACTGGCGACTAATAAAACCAATAGGGTGTTCCTTACCCTTCTCATCTACTTGCGATAGTACAGCTCCTATCACAGTGTCAGAGGCGTCCGGCTGCACGATAAAAGGTCTTTGATAATCAGGGGCCCTGAGGACAGGGGCCTGGCACAAGGAGTCTTTTAAGCCATTGAAGGCCTTCTCACACTCGTCGGTCCAAGTTACCTTCTTGGGTTTCTTCAGAGTTGTGAGGGCAGTCAGAGGGGCAGCTATGGTGCCATAGTCTGCCACAAAATTGCGGTAATACCCCGTGAGTCCTAAGAAGGCTCTCACTTGGGTTTGTGTAGTGGGGGTAGGCCAGTCTTGTACTGCTTGTACTTTACTGGGTACAGGCTGTATCCTCCCTCCACCTACAGCCATAGAAACATCAACTGAGACACTTAGGGCAGAAATGGAGAGAAGTACAGAGACACTAAGGGCACAAATGGAGAGAAGCACCGAGAGCCTGAGGGGGCAACTGCATGCGACGTCCAAAGACGTATGTGCTGAACTTGCCGCTGTGCGCCGTGTGCTCACTGAGCTCTCACAAACCCTTAGGGACATGCATGGACGTGAGCAGGCAGAGACATCATCCGTTGCAAGTTCCGTCCAGGGCAGCCCCCAACGTAGATCTGGGAGGAACCTGCGCTCCACAGGCAGGGGTGCCCCTGATACCCGGAGAGGGGGCTTGCAATAGCGTCTGCCCACTGACAATGAGCATCTTCGGACACTGGTGTTCGGGGGGGAGGTAGGAGGGTGGAGGGGGTGTGTTGGGCTCACTTGGGTGGCGGGTCGATGGGGTGTGTAACATAATTTCACATATGCTATAAACATTTCATAATCATCCAATGAGATGTGTGGACATTGATCTTTGTGTACGAGGCCTTTATAGGCGTACAGTCCACATTGTGCATGTTCCAGACACACACAGTGCCACAAGTCCCGTGTCCATGTAACAGCCACCAGGCGTGAGTGCTAGAAGCATGCATCTATGATATTCTGATGAATCTCACGGCCCTCCTGTGCCTCGCGGACTCCTTGAGGTGCTGCCACATCCCCACCCTCATCATGACCATCTTCAGGTGCTTGCAGTTCTGCGTCAGGGGGCATGGGCACATTTCTACGTACGCACATGTTGTGTAGCATGACACATGCCATGACCATCTTTGCAACCTTCTCATGGCGGTACAGGAGTGCCCCGCCAGACCAGCTGAGGCAGCGGAAACGAGTCTTCAGTAGGCCGAATGCCTGTTCTATGACTACACGGGTACGTGAGTGGGCATGGTTGTAGTCCTCCTCAGGCTGGTTCTGTGGGTTCCGGAGTGGTGTAAGGAGCCATCTCTTCAGTGGATACCCGGCATCACCTGTATGTGGACAATAAAGGATGTTTGTGGAATGACATTGCTACGTACGCCCCCCCCCTCCTGCCAGGTCATTGCCGCATCACATACCCCACATTATCATGCATGAAATGAGACTCACCGAGTAGCCAGGATCTGTTCCCTGCGTGTCGCTCCATGTAGCGTGGTATTCTAGAGTTCCTCAAGACCATAGAATCATGGGTTGATCCAGGAAAGCGTGCACAACAATGTGTAATGATCCTGTTGGAGTCACACACCATTTGTACATTAAGAGAATGAAATTGTTTTCGGTTGCGGTACTGAGCCTCCATGGCATGTGGGACGACCAATTCAACATGGGTGCAGTCGATGGCACCAATGCAACCCGGTATGCCGGCAAGTGCATGGAATCCCACTTTTGTGTTCGTAATTTCCTGCTCCGAGCGTGGTAGAGAGATGTAGTCGTCTGCGTGCTTCAGGAGGGCATCGAGCACTTACAATAGTGTCTGTGAGAACACTGGCTGTGAAATGCCATGCAACTGTCCGACTGTGTGCTGGTAGGTGCCTGTGGCCAGGAAGTGGAGTACAGACACCACCTTCAGTAGGGGTGGGATGGCGGTTGGGCTATCTATCATGCTGACAAGGTCAGCCTGTGTCATGTCCACAATGGCGGTTATGGTGTCCCGGTCCAAACGGTAGAGGGTGTGGATCTGCTCATCCGTGAGGTTGAACGGATGTGCTCGGAGGCGTGGGATTGCGGGCTGCCTGCGTGGTGGTAGTGGCTGTGCTGGCGGGCCTTGCTGGCCCTGCCTTGCCCTCCTCCTCCTCCTGCGTCTCCTCTGTGCGGCCGGTTGTTGTAGTAGTTGGTGTTCGTCTTCTTCTTGAAGTTGGAGTACTTGCAGTGCTATCAGGTCCCCCAGGGCCAACATCGCTAGTCCTGCCGGTAGCATTTTGGAGTGGGTGTGGTTGTGTGAGGGGGTTGGGTGTGCAATTTATGTGTTTTCAAGCTGTATTGCCTCCACCTGTGGTGATTCATTCCACCTGTGCAAGCTGCAATCCCCTTTGGGCGAGCACGTCCCGCACGCAACGCTGCAATTCGACGCATGGCATCTTGCTATTACAATCATGTATTTGATCCCGATGGCAGTGAAATATTGGTTCATATGTTCATTCTGCTATGGTCCCATTGTTTCACATACTATCTTTGCAGTCGCGAACAAACTTGTGAAGGGTCAGTGGAATGTAGTACTCGATTAACGGTGGACCCTCATGCAGCACTGTACCGCGGTTCACCGACGGGCGGGGCGTCCCATTTGTGAGTGAAGCCACTTTGCATTTTCACACATTGCCGCACTACATGGATGGATTTGTTATTTCAAGCGGTCACAGATGCCTTTTCGACGTGATGTTGCAAATGAGGAATTCGAAGGACGGCGCTTTCGGTCTTCAGCTAGCGGCGAGGAGACGCCCACAGGTCTGACTGCAAATATAACGTTCTATTGTTTAATGTCCTTGGGACAGGGGCCATGGCGAGAATGCAATGATTGATATGAATAGTATGGGATGCGCAATAGCGTGGTGGACGATAAGTCAGGACGTTCCCAAATACATGTTACTTCACAACACTGGAATTCCGGCCTGGAGCACAGTGGATTTTGCAGACTGCATTACGCACAGACTCAATGGAAATTTCACATGTTATGTGAGTACATAATCAGGCGTTTTCATACCGGGATGAGGGAATGATGTATGGATGCATGGACAGATGATTTGATGGAGAGTTTGCCATGTACAGGGCTTTTTGGAATCTATCCACCTCCCCTGCGCTATGTGATGCAGAGCTGCCATAGTGGGACCATCGTCTATCTGGCCTTGTTGAACCCTCCCTGTCTCGACGCGCCTTCAAACACTTGTGTCTATGCACGTTACTAATCCCATCGAATGGATTCTGTTTTGACAGACGCATGCACACAAACACTCGTTTGTAATAGTGTTTTCACCTCGATATTTATAGTTATGATTCGCAAGTGATATTTGGGTGGGAATAATCCTTTGGAGTGGGCTAGCATGCATATGGCTGTAGATTTAGTGTGATCATTGAAGTGAGTAATACAAATCAAGTTCTGATGGCCATACTATTCTTTTTCATTTCATTTGGGTGACAGGTATCTCCTCCCCTTTTGCCGCTGCCATCTGTATGCCACTCCTGCAGATGGCTTTTACTCCCGACACCTGCTGCTTCGAGTTAATCAGTGGAGCACCATTACGATCTTATGGGACGATCGCCAATGGGCCACATGCCCTTACGCGGTACTAGTGGCTAGGAGCAACATTTCGACCTTTCAGCTGGACTAGTGCCTACCTAATGGGACGGCCCTGCGGTTCTAGGCGCTTCCATGTTGCCTTTTTTAACGTGAATGTAGCCCCTGTGTACCATGAAGGAACAGGGCGTCACACAAGAAGAAGCTGGTCATTTATTGCGGATGCAGCCCACAATGATGAAATATATTTTGGGGTTCATGACCTAATGGCTGTATGGGCTTGGTGATTTTGTGGTGCATTAAATTTCTATTCTGATATTAACCGTGTAGCGTTATTCTTTGCAAGTAATGTAGCATATTCCTATTTGTGGAGCGATGTATTGTGAGTAGATCTGCATTGGGTTCCGGCTTCTGAGTATAGTTGCGTGGTACTGTACTGGCCGCGTTTGCCTACGAAGCCCAGTGTGGTCAGGGATAGGGGCTACCATTATGACTGTTTTGATGATGTCATGCTCAGGGGCGGGGGATTAGCTTTTGTGTAACAGATGCCGGTCAGCCAGGTGGATTGGTGGAATGATGTGATTATCAGTATATGGCTGGTCACAGGTGCCTGTGTTTGCGTGCGCTTCTTGGAGGGAGACTGAGGTCATGTCCATTGGAATAGCTTCTGTATTCGTGCCATCTGTGCCCTGCAGCTCCCATTGGCCCCTCTTGAGATGTGCCTGGCTGCTCATTCACTCTGCCAACTTGTGTGGTACATGCTTATGCTGATGGTTGGTTTGTTTACTGGCAGGAGTACAGGGCTGGTGCAGTCTCACTCAGGATACTGCTTTGAATGTTGCCTTACACTGGTGTCAGTCGATGGGGGGGCCTGTTTTTGTTTGTCTCATTTTTCTGCTCATGTTGCTGTACTTGAACCTTCACATGCCTGTGCTGCATCAGTGCGGCAATGGTGCCATGGCAAATATGGATGGCCACTCACAAGGCACTTGGAGCCCCTAGATTCATTTGTTCGTTGGCATGCATGGGTGACTTGTACATTTGACTGGTTGCATTGTGTGACTTCATTGCACCTACGAGGAGTTGTGCAATGTGGCCAGGGAGTGGTGTACAGGCACTCAGTAGGGCCGTTTACGGTTGATTCGCGATGCCGTGCTTCTCACCATGGCGGAATGGTACTTTCCGCCATGCTTGATGGCGTTAGGTACATGTCCGCTAGGGTCAGAATTCGCGTACCATTGCGCCATGGTGGTAATTACGGTTTGGCATGGCGCGCGTGCGCGTACTTGGTGCAGTTAGTGTTGGCGTTCACTACGGTGTCGCTAATGGCATCGTACTTTACGGTGACGGGTCATAATCGCACCGAGCGCTATTCGATGGCGGTATTCCATTTCCGCCATCGTTTTTCGATTTCCGCCAGGGTCGTAATGAGGGCCACTGTCTTTAAAGTAGTGCTTGGTATTATCTGGAATCCTAGCATAAGCCTCTGCGACTTTAGGCTCCCAGGAACCCAGGGAAACTAAAACTACCTCAGCCTCTATCCCGCTGGGAAATGAGTCTGAGGAGAAGGATGCTCCTGTAATCTCTTCTTCCTCGTAGGAGGAGAAGGCCAGATTAGCGGAGTGGACCCCCAAAGGTCTAACCTTACACCGGGGATCCCCCTTCACGTGGTCAATTGCTCCACAAGCAAAACAAGATCCATTGGGTCTGTTTACATAGGGAGGCTTATTGTAACCAGAGTTCTGTTTCGGAGGCTGACCTCCACTACCCTGTGAGTTCTCTTGTGTCTTACCCTTATTTTTCTTTTTGTGGCCCTTTTGAGAAGAAGATTTATCAGATTCTCCACCCTCCTTATCTTTGGACTTTTTCCCTTCCTCCTGCTTACCAGGATGAGTTTTGTCCTTATGGGACACTCGATGTGACACCCATAAGTCTGCTGCAATGGCCAGCTTCTTAGGATCTATCTCCTTCGAATAGGCCAAATGCTGCTTAAGCTCCGGGGAAGAAGATGCAAAAATGTGTTCCAGCATGACAAGATTTATCATGCCTTCGAAGGTAGAAACCTTATAACCTTCGACCCAGCCAGTTAAGTTTTTCAAGGATTCAGTGACATAAGATACCCAAGTACCACCTTCCTTTTTCTTATACTCTATGAATCGTTTCAAATATTGGGCCGGAGTCTTCCCAAACTTTAAAATGAGAGTTTGCTTTAACATTGCGAAATCAGCTCGCTCAGCCTTCGACATTTCCATAATGGCACTACAGCCAGAATGGGGCAGTCTGCTGAGTAACCAGGCAATATTATCAGCATTGTCAACTTGTTGAACTTCGCATGCATACTCAAACGCATTCAGCCAGTCCATAATGTCATTCCTTTCCTCATACACACTGACCAGATCTTTCGGAAACCGTTGTTAGGAAAGATTTCGTAATTGTAGGTAATTTTCCTTCCATGTGGCAACCCCTAAACTTTTTGCTGTTGTTTTTCACCTTGTTCTTGACTTTGCCAGAGAAGTGCAGCCTTCTGCCACACTCCTCTGGGCTTTCGCTCTTTTCTTACGGGGAAACTGACATGCCCTTAAGACAGTCAGTACCGGGGAACGCTGTTTCCCGTAGTTTCTTTTATCATGTTGCGGCTTTAGTGCAACATGACACAAGAGGGCACTGTAAGCTAAGTTACAGTTCTCTTGGGTCTCTAGCCTTCTATAGGCCCTAGATACTCGTTTAGGATTGTATTTGATCGGTGCAAGTCATTCAGGGACTGGAATGGTGGCAGCGATCGTTTTGTGTATTTTGAGCTCCTTTTGGCGTTCTAAGCGCGTTTTTCGCGCTGAACCCAAAATGGTGGCCTGGCTCCCAAAATGGCCAGACCACGAGGCTCCTTTGTCCTGTCCACTGACCGTCTTGCTCCCTTCACCTTCCCCAGGTCGAGCGACCCGGGGCCTTCCTTATTTGGGCATGTACTTTCCCGCGAAACACGGATGCTTTCGCGGGCTTCTACATGTCTTTTGTGTGCCTCCAGGGTGTGGGCTGGGATGTCTGGTCCCAATACACATCCTGGGTGCCAGAGAGTGTAGGGTAGTGTGAATGCCTGGGACCACCGTGGTCCGTGATTGGTCCGCGAATGGTGTGTGTGTTGATGAGCGGATCTCCCATTGGCTCCCCTCCGTTTTGGCGCGAAGGGAACCATGGATAAGAGGGGGCTGGAAACACCACTACCATGTCGATCTCCTGAGTTCTCACGAACAAAGGAATACAGGAGCCAAGTATCCTGCAACCAAGAGGCTGGACAGAGGAATCGCTGGTGACCCGCTGAAGGACTCCTCCTTTGCACTGCTGTCGTCCTGTGAAACCCTTTCCTCCTTTGATCGAACCAGAAGGCCTGTACTGGTGCTTCGACCTTTGGAATAGCAGGAACAGCTATTCTCGGCGACTTCATCATCTCCTGCCAGTAAGCCTTCGGAAGCGTCTCTGGGCCATCCAGTTGACTGACCAGCTTACACGGGAGTCCTGCTCTGTAACCGCCGCCAGGTTGTGTTGTATTTCGAGTCCTTGTCACTCTCACACGCTTAGTACACTTGGCGTTCCCAAGTCTGAAGTGAGTAGTGTACATTTGGCTCAGATAAACACGGCCGCTCCGTTGCCCTGCTGTGGTGACAAAACTGTGCAGGTTTCTTCGATTGGGACGTCTTTTTTCTCTACACGACGACAAGGCATTCCCGGCTCTTCTGAACCTGCCAGCTGCTGAAACTAACGTGGAGAAGCATGGGTCTGCTTGCATCGGGGACCGGTGAGTAGTATAGCTAGGATCTGGTCGCCCTCCTGCAGTAGCCCATTGCTTTTCCCCGCTGTGTAAAAACAGCACCCTTTTGTCCGTACTAGCGCTCTGCTTCTGCTCACTGTGGAGGCTGTGCTTGAGTCGCGGAACCTGTTCTTCTTCTGTTGTGCACTAACCCGAACTGCCTGACTTCCTCCGAAGAGCTTCTCCTTTTGCCCGTTGGCACCAGCGTGTGCAGGTACTTTGAGCACAAGGCTCCACTCTTCGCAGGGCTCGGACTTCCATCTAGTTAGGTGCCCCTGAAGGCGAACTGAGTCTAAAGCATTATCGCACTGCCTGTTTTCCTTCCCTTTCAGGTGGACTACACATTTCGTGCATATAACGCTTGCGACTGTCGTATTTGTATATATATTGTGTTGATATGGTATGTGTTGGCTTAATATTGTGATATTGTGATTTTCTCGCTACGGTCATTGTTTTAAAGGCCTTAAAATAAATTTGTATATATTTTTGATATAACAACTGTTTGGAGTAGTTTGTAAGTGATCTTGCTTTGTGTGCTCATTGCGGGCTTTCAGTCACCCTCACCCCTCTTGAGACCTAGTCTTGACCGCCGCGATCGCTACCTTGATTGGTCTGGCTCGTCCAGAGGTTACCCTGTTCCAAGTAATTAGGTTGGCCTTCTGAACTTCTGCGCCACCAGGACAGAGTTCAGAAATCCGTCTTAACAAATTGGTGTACAGTGGTGGGATACGACTGAAGGTATCCAGTGTTGCGCACGAACTAGGGCATTTCAGGTTATTCCAACCAGGACACATAGTGAATTGTTGTAGTATAACTTTAAAAAGGCCATAGTCCTATCTAACAGTATGGAAACAAATACCTTGTTAACTTTAAATGCTTCCAAATCAGAAACATTGAAGAAGATGTGTGCGGAGAGAGGTGTTTCCTCTCAAGGCACTAAATTGGAAATGATCCAAAGAATCGTGGCGTGGCAAGAAGCGCAGCTTGACGCTATAACTTCTGAGGACAGTGCAGAAGGTGGTGGGGCTGCTCTCACTGGTAGAACCGACGGTTCTGCCGCTGCACTGATCCATCGCGACCACGAGGACAGGGAGGATGTGATGTCTAATGTTTCCTCTGCCAGTGTTGATGGGGAGGCTATGCTTGAATTCAAGAAGCAAGAGCTGCGGTTTAGGCAGCAGGAGCTTGAATTCAGCATAGCCAAACTAAAAATCGAACAGGCAGAAAAACAAAAAGACAGGGATCACCAGTTGGAACTGGCCAAGCTTCAGTTTGCAAATGGGTCCAAGGGTCCTGGACATGGGTCTGGGGCTTCCTCTCATCCACGGTTTCCGAAAGATCTGCTCAGTGTGTATGAAGAAAGGAATGACATTATGGACTGGCTGAATGCGCTTGAGTATGCATGCGAAGTTCAACAAGTTGACAATGCTGATAAGATTGCCTGGTTACTCAGCAGACTGCCCCATTCTGGCTGTAGTGCCATTATGGAAATGTCGAAGGCTGAGCGAGCTGATTTCGCAATGTTAAAGCAAACTCTCATTTTAAAGTTTGGGAAGACTCCGGCCCAATATTTGAAACGTTTCAGAGAGTATAAGAAAAAGGAAGGTGGTACTTGGGTATCTTATGTCACTGAATCCTTGAAAAACTTAACTGGCTGGGTCGAAGGTTATATGGTTTCTACCTTCGAAGGCATGATAAATCTTGTCATGCTGGAACACATTTTTGCTTCTTCTTCCCCGGAGCTTAAGCAGCATTTGGCCGATTCGAAGGAGATAGATCCTAAGAAGCTGGCCATTGCAGCAGACTTATGGGTGTCACATCGAGTGTCCCATAAGGACAAAACTCATCCTGGTAAGCAGGAGGAAGGGAAAAAGTCCAAAGATATGGAGGGTGGAGAATCTGCTAAATCTTCTTCTCATAAGGGCCACAAAAAGAAAAATAAGGGTAAGACACAAGAGAACTCGCAGGGTAGTGGAGGTCCGCCTCCGAAACAGAACTCTGGTTACAATAAGCCTCCCTATGTAAACAGACCCAATGGATCGTGTTTTGCTTGTGGATCAACTGACCATGTGAAGGGGGATCCCCGTTGTAAGGTTAGACCTTTGGGGGTCCACTCCGCTAATCTGGCCTTCTCCTCCTACGAGGAAGAAGAGATTACAGGAGCATCCTTCTCCTCAGACTCATTTCCCAGCGGGATAGAGGCTGAGGTAGTTTTAGTGTCCCTGGGTTCCTGGGAGCCTAAAGTCGCAGAGGCTTATGCTAGGATTCCGGATAATACCAAGCACTACTTTAAAGACAGTGTGCTGATCAATGGAGTGGATACTCCAGCTCTTAGGGATAGTGGGTGCAGTCGCACTGTAGTGGATTCTACCTTGGTAGACTCAGAGGAAGTTGCCAGAGCTACTCTGATGCCCACTAAGTTGGCTGACGGCCCCCTCCGTATGTTTCCAGTAATACCTGTAAATCTTACTTTAAATGGTACAGCAGTCAGGATTCCAGTGAGCATTCAGAGAAACGTCCCGGGAAAGGTCTTGTTAGGTAATGATCTCAGAGCTTTAGGGCTCGTAGGAGACACTGCCGAAAGACCCTACACACGGTCTCAAGCACGGGCAGCATTGGCCAAGTCCAATACGCCGCCCCAGCCAAAGGGGAAACCCAAGGAGAAAGGAGTCAACAAGTCACGACGAGGGAAAGAGAATATTCCCCCGAGCTCGCCTACCACTGCGGTGGAGGAAGTTGGTCAATCGCCCGGGCCTGACGAGGAGGTGGCGATGCCTGAAGTATTTGACCCCAACGATCATCCTGAACTAAAAGACTTGTTAGTTGAAGGAGGTCCTGATAGGGACGAATTCAGTAAAGGCCAACGTGAGTGCCCATCTCTGGAAGGCCTAAGGAGACAGGCCTGCGCCCAGCTTGAGGGTGAACCTCCTGGGACGCATAGGATTTATTGGGAAGGTGGACTCCTGTATAGCGAGCCCACAGAGTCTACAGAAGGAGACCATAGGAGGTTGGTGGTTCCCCTTGCTGTTAGGCCCTTCCTCCTGCAGTTGGCGCATGAAGTTCCCCTTACTGGTCACCTTGGTATGAAGAGGACCAAGCAAAGGTTATCCATGCACTTCTACTGGCCCAAGATGGGGGTGCAAGTAGAAAGTCACTGCAGGAGTTGTACCTCCTGCCAGTTGTCTGGTAAGGTTGGCGCGACAATCCAAGCTCCGTTGATACCGCTCCCAGTTGTGGGGGTACCATTTGAAAGGGTAGGGATCGACATCGTTGGTCCCCTTGACCCGCAAACATCCTCGGGCAATAGGTTTATCCTGGTGCTGGTCGACCATGCAACCAGGTATCCTGAGGCCATCCCATTGAAAACTGTAACTGCCAAGTCAGTTGCAAAAGCTTTACTCGGCATATTTACTAGGGTTGGCTTCCCTAAAGAAGTTGTGTCAGATCGTGGCAGCAACTTTATGTCGAAGTATATGCAGGCTATGTGGAAAGAATGTGGGGTCACCTACAAGTTATCTTCTGCATACCACCCCCAGACCAATGGTCTGGTGGAACGTTTCAATAGAACGTTAAAGAGCATGATTGGGGCTCTGGAGGAGCCTCAGAGAAGACAATGGGATCTTCTGTTACCATGCTTACTGTTTGCCTACCGAGAGGTACCACAGGAGGGTGTTGGCTTCAGCCCCTTCGAACTTCTGTTCGGTCATCCCGTACGGGGACCCTTAGCCATCGTCAAAGAGGGATGGGAGATGCCCACTCCCCCTGTCACTACCAACGTAGTTGATTATGTGCTAGGGCTCAGAAAACGGATGGTACTTCTGAAGGGCTTGGCTAGTGATAAATTGAAGGCAGGGCAAGCGCTGGTGAAACATTGGTACGACCAGAAAGCTTCCCTCATCAACTTTACACCTGGTCAGCAAGTCCTGATCATGAATCCCATAAGGCCTCGAGCTTTACAGGACAAATGGTCAGGCCCTTACACAGTGGTGGAGCCCCTGGGTGAGGTTACCTATTTAGTGGACCTTGGAAGGCCTGGACAGGCTCCAAAAGTGTTTCACGTAAATAGGCTGAAGGCTTTCGTCCCAAGAGTCGAAATCGCAGCACTGCTACTGGCTTCAGATGTTGAGGAAGAGGAGTCTGAACCTCTCCCCGACCTGTTCCAAAGCGGTCCTTCAGATAGCTCCTTTGAGGGTGTCCGAGTGGCCCCTCACCTGACTTCTGATCAGCAGGCTGAGGTGAAAAGTTTGCTTAGGCAGTTTTCCCCCCTGTTTTCACAGTCGCCTGGTTTGACACCTTGGTGCAAACATAACATTGACACAGGAGACAGTGTACCTACCAAAAGTAGGGGATACAGGATGTCAGACAAAGTACGGTCTTATATTAAGACCGAGGTCAACAAAATGTTAGACCTTGGGGTGATTGAACCCTCTAGTAGTCCTTGGTCCAGCCCTGTGGTTTTGGTTCCAAAGGCAGGCACTTCTGAATTGAGGTTCTGCGTGGATTACAGGGCTCTGAATGCTGTCACCAAGACAGATGCACACCCCTTGCCTCGAACAGATGAGCTGGTGGATACTTTGGGTGCCTCCAAGTACCTCAGCACGTTTGACCTCACTGCTGGCTATTGGCAAATAGCTTTAGCAGAACATGCCAAGGAGAAGACAGCATTTTCTACTCCAGACGGCCTTTACCAATTCCGGGTAATGCTGTTCGGGTTGAAGAATGCACCTGCCACTTTCCAGAGGCTTGTGAATCATGTGTTGAATGGGTTGGACGAATTCTGTCTTGCATATCTGGATGATATAGCAGTTTTCAGTGCCACCTGGGAAGACCATGTAAAACACCTCGGGATTGTGCTCCAGGCTCTTCAGAAAGCCCACTTGACCATTAAGGCTAGTAAATGCGAGATTGGACAAGGCTCAGTGGTTTACCTTGGACATGAAGTAGGTGGAGGGAGGATACAGCCTCTACCCAGTAAAGTACAAGCAGTACAAGACTGGCCTACCCCCACTACGCAAACCCAAGTGAGAGCCTTCTTAGGACTCACGGGGTATTACCGCAATTTTGTGGCAGACTATGGCACCATAGCTGCTCCTCTGACTGCCCTCCCAACTCCGAAGAAACCCAAGAAGGTAACTTGGACCGACGAGTGTGAGAAGGCCTTCAATGGCTTAAAAGACTCCTTGTGCCAGGTCCCTGTCCTCAGGGCCCCTGATTATCAAAGACCTTTTATCGTGCAGACGGACGCCTCTGACACTGGGAAAGGAGCTGTCCTATCACAAGTAGATGAGAAGGGTAAGGAACACCCTATCGGTTTTATTAGTCGCCAGCTTAAGGACAGAGAGCTCAGATGGTCCACGGTAGAGAAAGAATGTTTCTCTGTTGTGTGGGCCCTAAGGAAGCTGAGGCCCTACCTCTATGGGACCCACTTCACTGTGCAAACTGACCATAAGCCGTTAAAGTGGCTAATGAACATGAAGGGGGAGAATCCAAAGTTGCTTAGGTGGTCCATAAGTCTACAAGGCTTCGACTTCACTATTGAGCATAGGCCAGGTGTCCAACATAGCAATGCTGATGGGTTGTCCAGAATGTTTAACCGACCTGAACAAGAGACTCATCCAGGGGTGGATTAGTTCCCCCTGTCCATAGTCTGGGAGGGGCGAGTGTTAGGAAAGATTTCGTAATTGTAGGTAATTTTCCTTCCATGTGGCAACCCCTAAACTTTTTGCTGTTGTTTTTCACCTTGTTCTTGACTTTGCCAGAGAAGTGCATCCTTCTGCCGCACTCCTCTGGGCTTTCGCTCTTTTCTTACGGGGAAACTGACATGCCCTTAAGATATTCAGCACCGGGGAACGCTGTTTCCCGTAGTTTCTTTTATCATGTTGCGGCTTTAGTGCAACATGACACAAGAGGGCACTGTAAGCTAAGTTACAGCTCTCTTGGGTCTCTAGCCTTCTACAGGCCCTAGATACTCGTTTAGGATTGTATTTGATCGGTGCAAGTCATTCAGGGACTGGAATGGTGGCAGCGATCGTTTTGTGTATTTTGAGCTCCTTTTGGCGTTCTAAGCGCGTTTTTCGCGCTGAACCCAAAATGGTGGCCTGGCTCCCAAAATGGCCAGACCACGAGGCTCCTTTGTCCTGTCCACTGACCGTCTTGCTCCCTTCACCTTCCCCAGGTCGAGCGACCCGGGGCCTTCCTTATTTGGGCATGTACTTTCCCGCGAAACACGGATGCTTTCGCGGGCTTCTACATGTCTTTTGTGTGCCTCCAGGGTGTGGGCTGGGATGTCTGGTCCCAATACACATCCTGGGTGCCAGAGAGTCTAGGGTAGTGTGAATGCCTGGGACCACCGTGGTCCGTGATTGGTCCACGAATGGTGTGTGTGTTGATGAGCGGATCTCCCATTGGCTCCCCTCCGTTTTGGCGCGAAGGGAACCGTGGATAAGAGGGGGCTGGAAACACCACTACCATGTCGATCTCCTGAGTTCTCACGAACAAAGGAATACAGGAGCCAAGTATCCTGCAACCAAGAGGCTGGACCGAGGAATCGCTGGTGACCCGCTGAAGGACTCCTCCTTTGCACTGCTGTCGTCCTGTGAAACCCTTTCCTCCTTTGATCGAACCAGAAGGCCTGTACTGGTGCTTCGACCTTTGGAATAGCAGGAACAGCTATTCTCGGCGACTTCATCATCTCCTGCCAGTAAGCCTTCGGAAGCGTCTCTGGGCCATCCAGTTGACTGACCAGCTTACACGGGAGACCTGCTCTGTAACCGCCGCCAGGTTGTGTTGTATTTCGAGTCCTTGTCACTCTCACACGCTTAGTACACTTGGCGTTCCCAAGTCTGAAGTGAGTAGTGTACATTTGGCTCAGATACACACAGCCGCTCCGTTGCCCTGCTGTGGTGACAAAACTGTGCAGGTTTCTTCGATTGGGACGTCTTTTTTCTCTACACGACGACGAGGTATTCCCGGCTCTTCTGAACCTGCCAGCTGCTGAAACTAACGTGGAGAAGCCTGGGTCTGCTTGCATCGGGGACCGGTGAGTACTATAGCTAGGATCTGGTCGCCCTCCTGCAGTAGCCCATTGCTTTTCCCCGCTGTGTAAAAACAGCACCCTTTTGTCCGTACTCGCGCTCTGCTTCTGCTCACTGTGGAGGCTGCGCTTGAGTCGCGGAACCTGTTCTTCTTCTGTTGTGCACTAACCCGAACTGCCTGACTTCCTCCGAAGAGCTTCTCCTTTTGCCCGTTGGCACCAGCGTGTGCAGGTACTTTGAGCACAAGGCTCCACTCTTCGCAGGGCTCGGACTTCCATCTAGTTAGGTGCCCCTGAAGGCGAACTGAGTCTAAAGCATTATCGCACTGCCTGTTTTCCTTCCCTTTCAGGTGGACTACACATTTCGTGCATATAACGCTTGCGACTGTCGTATTTGTATATATTGTAAGAGTTGGCTTAATATTGATATTGTGATTTTCTCGCTACGGTCATTGTTTTAAAGGCCTTAAAATAAATGTGTATATATTTTTGATATAACAACTGTTTGGAGTAGTTTGTAAGTGATCTTGCTTTGTGTGCTCATTGCGGGCTTTCAGTCACCCTCACCCCTCTTGAGACCTAGTCTTGACCGCCGCGATCGCTACCTTGATTGGTCTGGCTCGTCCAGTGGTTACCCTGTTCCAAGTAATTAGGTTGGCCTTCTGAACTTCTGCGCCACCAGGACAGAGTTCAGAAATCCGTCTTAACAACCGTGGATGAGAGGAGGCCCCAGACCCATGTCCAGGACCCTTGGACCCATTTGCAACCTGAAGCTTGGCCAGTTCCAACTGGTGATCCCTGTCTTTCTGTTTTTCTGACTGTTCGATTTTTAGTTTGGCTATGCTGAATTCAAGCTCCTTCTGCCTAAACCGCAGCTCTTGCTTCTTGAATTCAAGCATAGCCTCCCCATCTACACTGGCAGAGGAAACATCAGACATCTCATCCTCCCTGTCCTCGTGGTCGCGGTGGATCAGTGCAGCGGCAGAACCGTCGGTTCTACCAGTGAGAGCAGCCCCACCTCCTTCCGCACTGTCCTCAGAAGTTATAGCGTCAAGCTGCGCTTCTTGCCACGCCACGATTCTTTGGATCATATCCAATTTCGTGCCTTGAGAGGAAACACCTCTCTCCGCACACATTTTTTTCAATGTTTCTGATTTGTAAGCATTTAAAGTTAACAAGGTATTTGTTTCCATACTGTTAGATAGGACTATGGCCTTTTTAAAGTTATACTACAACAATTCATTACGTGTCCTGGTAGGAATAACTTGAAATGCCTTAGTTCGTGCGCAACACTGGATACCTTCAGTGGTATCCCACCGCTGTACACCAATTTGTTAAGACGGATTTCTGAACTCTGTCCTGGTGGCGCAGAAGTTCAGAAGGCCAACCTAATTACTTGGAACAGGGTAACCTCTGGACAAGCCAGACCAATCAAGGTAGCGATCGCGGCGGTCAAGACTAGGTCTCAAGAGGGGTGAGGGTGACTGAAAGCCTGCAATGAGCACACAAAGCAAGGACACTTACAAACTACTCCAAACAGGTGCTATATTAAAAATATATACACATTTATTCCAAGGCCTTTAAAACAATGACCGTAGCGAGAAATCACAATACAACTCTAGTAAACCAACACATACCATACCAATACAATATATATACAAATACAAACAAGTCTCAAGCGTTAGATGCACGAAATGTGTAGTCCACCTAAAAGGGAAGGAAAACAGGCAGTGCGAAATAATGCTTAGACCCAGTCCGCCTTCAGAGGCACCTAACTAAAAGGAAGTCCGAGCCCTACGAAGAGTGGAGCCTTGTGCTCAAAAGTACCTGCACACGCTGGTGCCAACGGGCAAAAGGGGAGTCTCTTCGAGGGAGATCAGGCAGTTCAGTTTAGTGCACAAACGAAGAAGAACAGTGTTCCGCGACTCAAGGGCAGAAGCAGAGCGCGAGTACGGAAAGGCATGCTGTTTTGACACAGCGGGGAAAAGCTATGGGTTCCTGCAGGAGGGCGACCAGTTCCTAGCTATGCTACTCACCGGTCCCCGATGCAAGCAGACCCAGGCTTCTCCGCGTCAGTTTCAGTCGCTGGCAGGTTCAGAAGAGCAGGGGATGTCTCGTCATCGTGTTGAGTCTGCAGCAGCAGAGTTGAGTAAAAGACGTCCCAAACGAAGGAACCCGCACAGTTTGTTACCACAGCAGGGCAACGGAGCGGCCGTGTGTATCTGAGCCAAATGTACACTACTCACTTCAGACCTGGGAACGCCAAGTGTACGAATCGTGTGAGAGTGACAAGGACTCGATATACTACACAACCTGGTGGCAGTTACAGAGCAAGACTCCTGTGTAGGCTGGTCAGTCTGCTGGATGGGCCAGAGACGCTTCCGAAGGCTTACTAGCAGGAGCTGGTGAAGATGCCGAGAATAGCTGTCCCCGCTATTCCAAGGGTCGAAGTACTAGTACAGGCCTTCTGGTTCGATCAAAGGTGAAAAGGGTTTCACAAGGCGACAGCAGTGCAGAGGAGCAGTCCTTCAGCGGGTCACCAGCGATTCCTCGGTTCAGCCTCTTGGTTGCAGGATACTTGGCTCCTGTATTCCTTCGTTCGTGAGAACTCAGGAGATCGACATGGTAGTGGTGTTTCCAGCCCCCTCTTATCCACGGTTCCCTACGCGCCAAAAAGGTGGGGACCCAATGGGAGATCCGCTCATCAACACTCACACCATTCGTGGACCTATCACGGACCACGGTGGTCCCAGGCATTCACACGGGACCAGACATCCCAGCCCACATCCTGGAGGCACACACAAGACATGTAGAAGCCCGCGAAAGCATCCGTGTTTCGCGGGAAAGTACATGCCCAAATAAGGAAGGCCCCGGGTCGGCTCGACCTGGGGAAGGTGAAGGGAGCAAGACGGTCAGCGGACAGGACAAAGGAGCCTCGTGGTCTGGCCAATTTTGGGAGCCAGGCCATCATTTTGGGTTAAGTGCGAGAAACGCGCTTAGAACGCCAAAAGGAGCTCAAAACACAAGAAACGATCGCTGCCACCATTCCCGTCCGTGAATCACTTGCACCGATCAGTTACAATCCTGAAAGAGTATCTAGGGCCTGTAGAAGGCTAGAATCCCAAGAGAGCAGTAACTTAGCTTACAGTGCCCTCTTGTGTCATGTTGCACGAAAGCCGCAACATGATAAAAGAAACTACGGAAAACAGCGTTTCCCGGTACTGACTGTCTTAAGGCCATGCAAGTTTCCCCGTAAGAAAGGAGCGAAAGCCCAGAGGAGTGCGGCAGAAGGCTGCACTTCTCTGGCAAAGTCGAGAACAAGGTGAAAAACAACAGCAAAAAGTTTAGGGGTTGCCACATGGAAGGAAAGTTACCTACAATTACGAAATCTTTCCTGACAGATATCACATCTCATGTTATAGGAAGAGTCTCAGGTTTGGTATAAGCATTGAGATATCACATCTCTGCAATCGGAAGTGTCTCAGGATTGGGATGGGAAGGAGTTGGATATCCCATCTCATGTTATAGGACGGGTCTCAGGATTGTTATTAGAATCATTGAGATATCATATATATTGCATGCTGTAGGAAGGGTCTAAGGATTGGAATGGGAAGGACTTGGATATCACATCTCATGCTATGGATAGGCTCTCAGGTTTGGAAAGGGAAGGAGTTGGATATCACATTTCATGTTAGAGGAAGGATCTCAGGTTTGGTATTAGAGGCATTGAGATATCACATCTCATGCTATAGGAAGGGTCTCAGGATTGGAATGGGAAGGAGTTGGATATCACATCTCATGCTATAGGAAGGGTCTCAGGTTTGGTATAAGCATTGAGATATCACATCTCATGCTATAGGAAGGGTCTCAGGATTGGAATGGAAGGAGTTGGATATCACATCTCATGTTAAACGAAGGATCTCAGGTTTGGTATTAGAAGCATTGAGACATCACATCTCATGCTATAGGAAGGGTCTCAGGATTGGAATGGGAAGGAGTTGGATATCACATCTCATGCTATAGGAAGGGTCTCAGGCTTGGTATAAGCATTGAGATATCACATCTCATGCTATCGGAAGGGTCTCAGGATTGGAATGGGAAGGAGTTGTATATGACATCTCAAGCCATAGGAAGGGTCTCAGGTTTGGTGTAAGCTTTGAGATATCACATCTCTGCTATCGGAAGGGTCTCAGGATTGGAATGGGAAGGAGTTGGATATCCCATCTCATGTTATAGGAAGAGTCTCAGGTTTGGTATTAGAAGCATTGAGATATCACATCTCATGCTATAGGAAGTGTCTCAGGATTGGAATGGGAAGGACTTGGATATCACATCTCATGCTATAGGGAGGGTCTCAAGTTTGATATTAGAAGCATTGAGATATCACATCTTATGCTATAGGAAGGGTCTCAGGATTGGAATGGGAAGGAGTAGGATATCACATCTCATGCTATAGGAAGGATCTCAGGTTTGGTATAAGCATTGAGATATCACATCTCTTCTATCGGAAGGGTCTCAGGATTGGAATGGGAAGAGTTGGATATTCCCATCTCATGTTATAGGAAGGGTCTCAGGTTTGGTATTAGAAGCATTGAGATATCACATCTCATGCTATAGGAAGGGTCTCAGGATTGGAATGGGAAGGACTTGGATATCACATCTCATGCTATAGGGAGGGTCTCAAGTTTGATATTAGAAGCATTGAGATATCACATCTCACGATATCGGAAGGGTCTCAGGATTGGAATGGGAAGGAGTTGGATATCACATCTCATGATAAAGGAAGGGTCTAAGGTTTGAAGGGGAAGGATTTGGATATCACATCTCATGTTATAGGATGGGTCTCAGGTTTGGTATTAGAAGCACTGAGATATCAAGTCTCATGGTAAAGGAAGGGTCTCAGAATTGGAATCAGAAAGAGTTGGATATCACATCTCAAGCTATAGGAAGGGTCTCAGGATTGGAATGGGAAGGAGTTTGATATCACATCTCATGCAATAGTATGGGTCTCAGGTTTGGTATAAGCATTGGGATATCACATCTCATGCTATCGGAAGGGTATCAGGATTGGATTTGGAAGGAGCTGGATATCCCATCTCATGCTATACGAAGGGTCTCAGGTTGGAATGGGAAGGAGTTGGATATCACATCTCATGTTATAGGAAGGGTCTCAGGATTGGAATGGGAAGGACTTGGATATCACATCTCATGCTATAGGAAGGCTCTCAGGTTTGGAAGGGGAAAGAGTTGGATATCACATTTCATGTTAGAGGTAGGATCTCAGGTTTGGTATTAGAGGCATTGAGATATCACATCTCATGCTATCAGAAGGGTCTCAGGATTGGAATGGGAAGGAGTTGGATATCACATCTCATGCTAAAGGGAGGGTCTCAGGTTTGGAAGGGGAAGGATTTGGATATCACATCTCATGTTATAGGAAGGATCTCAGGTTTGGTATTAGAAGCATTGAGATATCACATCTCATGCTATCGGAAGGATCTCAGGTTTGGTATTAGAAGCATTGAGATATCACATCTCATGCTATCAGAATGGTCTCAGGATTGGAATCGGAAGGAGTTGGATATCACATCTCATGCTAAAGGGAGGGTCTCAGGTTTGGAAGGGGAAGGATTTGGATATCACATCTCATGTTATCAGAAGGATCTCAGGTTTGGTATTAGAAGTATTGAGATATCACATCTCATGCTATAGGAAGGGTCTCAGGATTGGAATGGGAAGGAGTTGGATATCACATCTCAAGCTATAGGAAGGGTCTCAGGTTTGGTATAAGCATTGAGATATCACATCACATGCTATAGGAAGGGTCTCAGGATTGGAATGGGAAGGAGTTGGATATCACATCTCATGTTATAGGAAAGATCTCAGATTTGGTATTAGAAGCATTGAGACATCACATCTCATGTTATAGGAAGGGTCTCAGGATTGGAATGGGAAGAAGTTGGATATCACATCTCATGCTATAGGAAGAGTCTCAGGTTTGGTATAAGCATTGAGATATCACATCTCATGATATAGGAAGGGCTCAGGATTGGAATGGGAAGGAGTTGTATATGACATCTCATGCCATAGGAAGGGTCTCAGGTTTGGTATAAGCATTGAGATATCACATCACATGCTATAGGAACGGTCTCAGGATTGGAATGGGAAGGACTTGGATATCACATCTCATGCTAAAGGGAGGGTCTCAGGTTTGGAATGGGAAGGAATTGGATATCACATCTCATGTTATAGGAAGGGTCTCAGGTTTGGTATAAGCATTGAGATATCACATCTCTGCTATCGGAAGTGTCTCAGGATTGGAATGGGAAGGAGTTGGATATCACATCTCATGTTATAGGACGGGTCTCAGGTTTGTTTTTAGAATCATTGAGATATCATATTGCATGCTGTAGGAAGGGTCTAAGGATTGGAATGGGAAGGACTTTGATATCACATCTCATGCTATAGGTAGGCTCTCAGGTTTGGAAAGGGAAGGAGTTGGATATCACATTTCATGTTAGAGGAAGGATCTCAGGTTTGGTATTAGAGCCATTGGATATCACATCTCATGCTATAGGAAGGGTCTCAGGATTGGAATGGGAAGGAGTTGGATATCACATCTCATGCTATAGGAAGGGTTTTAGGTTTGGTATAAGCATTGAGATATCACATCTCATGCTATAGGAAGGGTCTCAGGATTGGAATGGGAAGGATCTGTATATGACATCTCATGCCATAGGAAGGGTCTCAGGTTTGGTATAAGCATTGAGATATCACATCTCTGCTTTCGGAAGGGTCTCAGGATTGGAATGGGAAGGAGTTGGATATCCCATCTCATGTTATAGGAAGAGTCTCAGGTTTGGTATTAGAAGCATTGAGATATCACATCTCATGCTATAGGAAGTGTCTCAGGATTGGAATGGGAAGAACTTGGATATCACATCTCATGCTATAGGGAGGGTCTCAAGTTTGATATTAGAAGCATTGAGATATCACATCTCATGCTATAGGAAGGGTCTCAGTATTGGAATGGGAAGGAGTTGGATATCACATCTCATGCTATAGGAAGGGTCTCAGGTTTGGTATAAGCATTGAGATATCACATCTCTGCTATCGGAAGGGTCTCAGGATTGGAATGGGAAGGAGTTGGATATTCCCATCTCATGTTATAGGAAGGGTCTATCAGGTCTTAGCATGAGACTCTTCCTATAACATGAGATGTGATATCCAACTCCTTCCCATTCCAATCCTGAGACCCTTCCGATAGCTTGAGATGTGATATCTCAATGCTTCTAATATCAATACTGAGACCCTCCCTATAGCATGAGATGTGATATCTAAGTCCTTCCCATTCCAATCCTGAGACCCTTCTGATAGCAGAGATGTGATATCTCAATGCTTATACCAAACCTGAGACCCTTCCTATAGCATGAGATGTGATATCCAACTCCTTCCCATTCCAATCCTGAGACCCTTCCTATAGCATGATATGTGAAATCTCAATGCTTCTACCAAAACTGAGACCCTTCCTTTAGCATGAGATGTGATATCCAACTCCTTCCCATTCCAATCCTGAGACCAGTCCTATAGCATGAGATGTGATATCTCAATGCTTCTAATACCAAACCTGAGATCCTTCCTATAACATGAGATGTGACATCCAACTCCTTCCCATTCCAATCCTGAGACCCTTCCTATAGCATGAGATGTGATATCTCAATGCTTCTAATACCAAACCTGAGATCCATCCGATAGCATGAGATGTGATATCTCAATGCTTCTAATACCAAACCTGAGATCCTTCCTATAACATGAGATGTGATATCCAAATCCTTCCCCTTCTGAACCTGAGACCCTCCCTTTAGCATGAGATGTGATATCCAACTCCTTCCCATTCCAATCCTGATACCCTTCTGATAGCATGAGATGTGATATCTCAATGCCTCTAATACCAAACCTGAGATCCTAACTCTAACATGAAATGTGATATCCAACTCCTTCCCTTTCCAAACATGAGAGCCTTCCTACAGCATGAGATGTGATATCCAAGTCCTTCCCATTCCAATCCTGAGACCCTTCCTATAACATGAGATGTCATATCCAACTCCTTCCCATTCCAACCTGAGACCCTTCCTATAGCATGAGATGGGATATCCAACTCCTTCCAAATCCAATCCTGATACCCTTCCGATAGCATGAGATGTGATATCCCAATGCTTCTACAAAACCTGAGACCCATACCATGGCATGAGATGTGATATCAAACTCCCGTCCTATACCATGAGACTTGATATCTCAATGCTTCTAATACCAAACCTGAGACCGGTCCAATAACATGAGATGTGATATCCAAATCCTTCCCCTTCCAAACCTTAGACCCTTCCTTTATCATGAGATGTGATATCCAAGTCCTTCCCATTCCATTCCTGAGACCCTTCCTATAGCATGAGATGTGATATCTCAATGCTTCTAATACCAAACCTGATACCCTTCCTATAACATGAATTCTGATATCCAAGTCCTTCCCATTCCAATCCTGAGACCCTTCCAAGAGCAGAGATGTGATATCTCAATGCTTCTAATATCAAACCTGAGACCTGTCCTATAACATGAGATGGGATATCCAACTCCTTCCCGTTCCAAACCTGATACCCTTCCTATAGCATGAGATGTGATATCCAATTCCTTCCCATCCCAATCCTGAGACACCTCCGATAGCAGAGATGTGATATCTCAATGCTTATACCAAACCTGAGACTCTTCCTATAACATGAGATGTGATATCTAACTCCTTCCCGTTCCAAACCTGAGACCCTTCCTATAGCATGAGATGTGATATCCAACTCCTTCCCATTCCAATCCTGAGACCCTTCCTATAGCATGAGATGTGATATCTCACTGCTTATACCAAATCTGAGACCCTTCCTATAGCATAAGATGTGATATCCAACTCCTTCCCATTCCAATCCTGAGACCCTTCCTATAGCATGAGATGTGATATCTCAATGCTTCTAATACAAAACCTGAGATCCTTCCTATAACATGAGATGTGATATCCAACTCCTTCCCATTCCAATCCTGAGACCCTTATGATAGCATGAGATGTGATATCTCAATGCCTCTAATACCAAACCTGAGATACTTCCGATAGCATAAGATGTGATATCTCAATGCTTTTAATACCAAACCTGAGATCCTTCCTATAACATGAGATGTGATTTCCAAATCCTTCCCCTTCCAAACCTGAGACCCTCCCTTTAGCATGAGATGTGATATACAACTCCTTCCCATTCCAATCCTGAGACCCTTCTGATAGCATGAGATGTGATATCTCAATGCCTCTAATACCAAACCTGAGATCCTACCTCTAACATGAAATGTGATATCCATCTCCTTCCCTTTCCAAACCTGAGACCCTGCCTATAGCATGAGATGTGATATTCAAGTCCTTCCCATTCCAATCCTGAGACCCTTCCTATAGCATGTGATGTGATATCTCAATGCGTATACCAAACCTGAGACCCTTCCTATGGCATGAGATGTCATATACAACTCCTTCCCATTCCAATCCTGAGACCCTTCCTATAGCATGAGATGTGATATCTCAATGCTTATACCAAACCTGAGACCCTTCCTATAGCATGAGATGTGATATCCAACTTCTTCCCATTCCAATCCTAAGACCCTTCCTATAACATGAGATGTGATGTCTCAATGCTTCTAATACCAAACCTGAGATCTTTCCTATAACATGAGATGTGATATCCAACTCCTTCCCATTCCAATCCTGAGACCCTTCCTATAGCATGAGATGTGATATCTCAATGCTTATACCAAACCTGAGACCCTTCCTATAGCTTGAGATGTGATATCCAACTCCTTCCCATTCCAATCCTGAGACCCTTCCTATAGCATGAGATGTGATATCTCAAGGCCTCTAATACCAAACCTGAGATCCTTCCTCTAACATGAAATGTGATATCCAACTCCTTCCCCTTCCTAACCTGAGACCCTTCCTATAGCATGAGATGTGATATCCAACTCCTTCCCATTCCAATCCTGAGACCCTTCCGATAGCTTGAGATGTGATATCTCAATGCTTCTAATATCAATACTGAGACCCTCCCTATAGCATGAGATGTGATATCTAAGTCCTTCCCATTCCAATCCTGAGACCCTTCCGATAGCAGAGATGTGATATCTCAATGCTTATACCAAACCTGAGACCCTTCCTATAGCATGAGATGTGATATCCAACTCCTTCCCATTCCAATCCTGAGACCCTTCCTATAGCATGATATGTGAAATCTCAATGCTTCTACCAAAACTGAGACCCTTCCTTTAGCATGATATGTGATATCCAACTCCTTCCCATTCCAATCCTGAGACCAGTCCTATAGCATGAGATGTGATATCTCAATGCTTCTAATACCAAACCTGAGATCCTTCCTATAACATGAGATGTGATATCCAACTCCTTCCCATTCCAATCCTGAGACCCTTCCTATAGCATGAGATGTGATATCTCAATGCTTCTAATACCAAACCTGAGATCCTTCCGATAGCATGAGATGTGATATCTCAATGCTTCGAATACCAAACATGAGATCCTTCCTATAACATGAGATGTGATATCCAAATCCTTCCCCTTCCGAACCTGAGACCCTCCCTTTAGCATGAGATGTGATATCCCACTCCTTCCCATTCCAATCCTGATACCCTTCTGATAGCATGAGATGTGATATCTCAATGCCTCTAATACCAAACCTGAGATCCTACCTCTAACATGAAATGTGATATCCAACTCCTTCCCTTTCCAAACCTGAGAGCCTTCCTACAGCATGAGATGTGATATCCAAGTCCTTCCCATTTCAATCCTGAGACCCTTCCTATAACATGAGATGTCATATCCAACTCCTTCCCATTCCAACCTGAGACCCTTCCTATAGCATGAGATGGGATATCCAACTCCTTCTTATGCCAAACCTGAGACCCTTCCTATGGCATGATATGTGATATCCAACTCCTTGCCATTCAAATCCTGAGACCCTTCCTATAGCATGAGAAGGGATATCCAACTCCTTCCCAATCCAATCCTGATACCCTTCCGATAGCAGAGATGTGATATCTCAACGCTTCTACCAAACCTGAGACCCTTCCTATAACATGAGATGTGATATCCAATTCCTTCCCATTCCAAACCTGAGACCCTTACTATTGGATGAGATGTGATATCCAACTCCTTCCCATTCCAACCCTGAGACCCTTCCTATACCATGAGATGTGATATCTCAATGCTTCTAATACCAAACCTGGGTCCCGTCCTATAACATGAGATATGATATCCAAATCCTTCCCCTTCCAAACCTGAGAACCTTCCTTTAGCATGAGATGTGATATCCAAATACTTCCCATTCCAATCCTAAAACCCTTCCCATAGCATGAGATGTGATATCTCAATGTTTCTAATAAAAAACCTGAGACCCTTCCTATAGCAAGAGATGCGATATCCAAATCCTTCCCATTCCAATCCTGAGACCCTTCCTATAACATGAGATGTGATATCCAACTCCTTCCCATTCCAACCTGAGACCCTTCCTATAGCATGAGAAGGGATATCCAACTCCTTCCCAATCCAATCCTGAGACCCTTCCGATAGCAGAGATGTGATATCTCAATGCTTATACCAAACCTGAGACCCTTCCTATGGCATGAGATGTGATATCCAACTCCTTGCCATTCAAATCCTGAGACCCTCCCTATAACAAGAGATGTCATATCCAACTCCTTCCCATTCCAAACCTGAGATCCTTCCTTTAGCATGAGATGTAATATCCAAATCCTTCACATTCCAATCCGGAGACCCTTCCTATAGCATGAGATGTGATATCTCAATGCTTCTAATACCAAACATGAGATCCTTCCTATAACATGAGATGTGATATCCAACTCCTTCCCATTCCAAACCTGAGACCCTTCCGATAGCATGAGATGTGATATCTCAATGCTTCAAAAACCAAACATGAGAACCATCCTATAACATGAGATGTGAAATCCAAATCCTTCCCTTCCCAAACCTGAGACTCTTCCTATAGCATGAGATGTGATATCTCAATGCTTCTACCAAACCTGAAACCCTTCCTATAGCATGAGAAGTGATATCCAACTCCTTCCCATTCCAATCCTGAGACACTTCCTATAGCATGAGATGTGATATCACAATGCTTCTAATACCAAACCTGAGACCCGTCCTATAACATGAGATGTGATATCCAAATCCTTCCCCTTCCAAACCTTAGACCCTTCCTTTATCATGAGATGTGATATCCAAGTCCTTCCCATTCCATTCCTGAGACCCTTCCTATAGCATGAGATGTGATATCTCAATGCTTCTAATACCAAACCTGAGACCCTTCCTATAACATGAGATGTGATATCCAAGTCCTTCCCATTCCAATCCTGAGACCCTCCCTTTAGCATGAGATGTGATATCCAACTCCTTCCCATTCCAATCCTGAAACCGTTCTGATAGCATGAGATGTGATATCTCAATGCTTCTAATACCAAACCTGAGATCCTTCCGATAGCATGAGATGTGATATTTCAATTCTTCTAATACCAAACCTGAGATCCTTCCTATAACACGAGATGTGATATTCAAATCCTTCCCCTTCCAAACCTGAGACCCTCCCTTTAGCAAGAGATGTGATATCCAACTCCTTCCCATTCCAATCCTGAGACCCTTCTGATAGCTTGAGATGTTATATCTCAATGCCTCTATTACCAAACCTGAGATTCTACCTCTAACATGAAATGTGATATCCAACTCCTTCCCCTTCCAAACCTGGGAGCCTTCCTATAACATGAGATGTGATATCGAAGTCCTTCCCATTCCAATCCTGAGACCCTTCCTATAACATGAGATGTGATATCCAACTCCTTCCCATTCCAATCCTGAGACCCTTCCTATAGCATGAGATGTGATGTCTCAATGCTTCTAATACCAAATCTGAGATCCTTCCTATAACATGAGATGTGATATCCAACTCCTTCCATTCCAATCCTGAGACCCTTCCTATAGCATGGGATGTGATATTTCAATGCTTATAGCAAACCTGAGACCCTTCCTATAGCATGAGATGTGATATCCAAATCCTTCCCATTCCAATCGTGAGACCCTTCCTATAGCATGAGATGTGATATCTCAATGCCTCTAATAACAAACCTGAGATCCTTCCTCTAACATGAAATGTGATATCCAAATCCTTCCCTTTCCAAACCTGAGAGCCTACCTATAGCATGAGATGTGATATCCAACTCCTTCCCATTCCAATCCTGAGACCCTTCCTATAGCATGAGATGTGATATCTCAATGCTTATACCAAACCTGAGACCCTTCCTATAGCATGAGATGTGATATCCAAATCCTTCCCATTCCAATCCTGAGACCCTTCCTATAGCATGAGATGTGATATCTCAATGCCTCTAATACCAAACCTGAGATCCTTCCTTGAACATGAAATGTGATATCCCACTCCTTCCCTTTCCAAACCTGAGAGTCTACCTATAGCATGAGATGTGATATCCAAGTCCTTCCCATTCCAATCCTTAGACACTTCCTACAGCATGAGATGTGATATCTCAATGATTCTATTACCAAACCTGAGACCCGTCCTATAACATGAGATGGGATATCCAACTCCTTCCCATTTCAATCCTGAGAAACTTCCGATAGCAGAGATGTGATATCTCAATGCTTAGACCAAACCTGAGACCCTTCCTATAACATGAGATGTGATATCCAACTCCTTCCCGTTCCAAACCTGAGACCCTTTCTATAGCAAGAATCTAATATCCAACTCCTTCCCATTCCAATCCTGAGACCATTCCTATAGCATGAGATGTGATATCTCAATGCTTCTAATACCAAACCTGAGACCCTTCCTATAACATGAGATGTGATATCCAAGTCCTTCCCATTCCAATCCTGAGACCCTCCCTTTAGCATGAGATGTGATATCCAACTCCTTCCCATTCCAATCCTGAGACCGTTCTGATAGCATGAGATGTGATATCTCAATGCTTCTAATACCAAACCTGAGATCCTTCCGATAGCATGAGATGTGATATTTCAATTCTTCTAATACCAAACCTGAGATCCTTCCTATAACACGAGATGTGATATTCAAATCCTTCCCCTTCCAAACCTGAGACCCTCCCTTTAGCATGAGATGTGATATCCAACTCCTTCCCATTCCAATCCTGAGACCCTTCTGATAGCATGAGATGTTATATCTCAATGCCTCTAATACCAAACCTGAGATTCTACCTCTAACATGAAATGTGATATCCAACTCCTTCCCCTTCCAAACCTGGGAGCCTTCCTATAACATGAGATGTGATATCGAAGTCCTTCCCATTCCAATCCTGAGACCCTTCCTATAACATGAGATGTGATATCCAACTCCTTCCCATTCCAATCCTGAGACCCTCCCTTTAGCATGAGATGTGATATCCAACTCCTTCCCATTCCAATCCTGAGACCGTTCTGATAGCATGAGATGTGATATCTCAATGCTTCTAATACCAAACCTGAGATCCTTCCGATAGCATGAGATGTGATATTTCAATTCTTCTAATACCAAACCTGAGATCCTTCCTATAACACGAGATGTGATATTCAAATCCTTCCCCTTCCAAACCTGAGACCCTCTCTTTAGCATGAGATGTGATATCCAACTCCTTCCCATTCCAATCCTGAGACCCTTCTGATAGCATGAGATGTTATATCTCAATGCCTCTAATACCAAACCTGAGATTCTACCTCTAACATGAAATGTGATATCCAACTCCTTCCCCTTCCAAACCTGGGAGCCTTCCTATAACATGAGATGTGATATCGAAGTCCTTCCCATTCCAATCCTGAGACCCTTCCTATAACATGAGATGTGATATCCAACTCCTTCCCATTCCAATCCTGAGACCCTTCCTATAGCATGAGATGTGATGTCTCAATGCTTCTAATACAAAATCTGAGATCCTTCCTATAACATGAGATGTGATATCCAACTCCTTCCATTCCAATCCTGAGACCCTTCCTATAGCATGGGATGTGATATTTCAATGCTTATAGCAAACCTGAGACCCTTCCTATAGCATGAGATGTGATATCCAAATCCTTCCCATTCCAATCGTGAGACCCTTCCTATAGCATGAGATGTGATATCTCAATGCCTCTAATACCAAACCTGAGATCCTTCCTCTAACATGAAATGTGATATCCAAATCCTTCCCTTTCCAAACCTGAGAGCCTACCTATAGCATGAGATGTGATATCCAACTCCTTCCCATTCCAATCCTGAGACCCTTCCTATAGCATGAGATGTGATATCTCAATGCTTATACCAAACCTGAGACCCTTCCTATAGCATGAGATGTGATATCCAAATCCTTCCCATTCCAATCCTGAGACCCTTCCTATAGCATGAGATGTGATATCTCAATGCCTCTAATACCAAACCTGAGATCCTTCCTTGAACATGAAATGTGATATCCCACTCCTTCCCTTTCCAAACCTGAGAGTCTACCTATAGCATGAGATGTGATATCCAAGTCCTTCCCATTCCAATCCTTAGACACTTCCTACAGCATGAGATGTGATATCTCAATGATTCTATTACCAAACCTGAGACCCGTCCTATAACATGAGATGGGATATCCAACTCCTTCCCATTTCAATCCTGAGAAACTTCCGATAGCAGAGATGTGATATCTCAATGCTTAGACCAAACCTGAGACCCTTCCTATAACATGAGATGTGATATCCAACTCCTTCCCGTTCCAAACCTGAGACCCTTTCTATAGCAAGAATCTAATATCCAACTCCTTCCCATTCCAATCCTGAGACCATTCCTATAGCATGAGATGTGATATCTCAATGCTTCTAATACCAAACCTGAGACCCTTCCTATAACATGAGATGTGATATCCAAGTCCTTCCCATTCCAATCCTGAGACCCTCCCTTTAGCATGAGATGTGATATCCAACTCCTTCCCATTCCAATCCTGAGACCGTTCTGATAGCATGAGATGTGATATCTCAATGCTTCTAATACCAAACCTGAGATCCTTCCGATAGCATGAGATGTGATATTTCAATTCTTCTAATACCAAACCTGAGATCCTTCCTATAACACGAGATGTGATATTCAAATCCTTCCCCTTCCAAACCTGAGACCCTCCCTTTAGCATGAGATGTGATATCCAACTCCTTCCCATTCCAATCCTGAGACCCTTCTGATAGCATGAGATGTTATATCTCAATGCCTCTAATACCAAACCTGAGATTCTACCTCTAACATGAAATGTGATATCCAACTCCTTCCCCTTCCAAACCTGGGAGCCTTCCTATAACATGAGATGTGATATCGAAGTCCTTCCCATTCCAATCCTGAGACCCTTCCTATAACATGAGATGTGATATCCAACTCCTTCCCATTCCAATCCTGAGACCCTTCCTATAGCATGAGATGTGATGTCTCAATGCTTCTAATACCAAATCTGAGATCCTTCCTATAACATGAGATGTGATATCCAACTCCTTCCATTCCAATCCTGAGACCCTTCCTATAGCATGGGATGTGATATTTCAATGCTTATAGCAAACCTGAGACCCTTCCTATAGCATGAGATGTGATATCCAAATCCTTCCCATTCCAATCGTGAGACCCTTCCTATAGCATGAGATGTGATATCTCAATGCCTCTAATACCAAACCTGAGATCCTTCCTCTAACATGAAATGTGATATCCAAATCCTTCCCTTTCCAAACCTGAGAGCCTACCTATAGCATGAGATGTGATATCCAACTCCTTCCCATTCCAATCCTGAGACCCTTCCTATAGCATGAGATGTGATATCTCAATGCTTATACCAAACCTGAGACCCTTCCTATAGCATGAGATGTGATATCCAAATCCTTCCCATTCCAATCCTGAGACCCTTCCTATAGCATGAGATGTGATATCTCAATGCCTCTAATACCAAACCTGAGATCCTTCCTTGAACATGAAATGTGATATCCCACTCCTTCCCTTTCCAAACCAGAGAGTCTACCTATAGCATGAGATGTGATATCCAAGTCCTTCCCATTCCAATCCTTAGACACTTCCTACAGCATGAGATGTGATATCTCAATGATTCTATTACCAAACCTGAGACCCGTCCTATAACATGAGATGGGATATCCAACTCCTTCCCATTTCAATCCTGAGAAACTTCCGATAGCAGAGATGTGATATCTCAATGCTTAGACCAAACCTGAGACCCTTCCTATAACATGAGATGTGATATCCAACTCCTTCCCGTTCCAAACCTGAGACCCTTTCTATAGCAAGAATCTAATATCCAACTCCTTCCCATTCCAATCCTGAGACCATTCCTATAGCATGAGATGTGATATCTCAATGCTTCTAATACCAAACCTGAGATCCTTCCTATGACATGAGATGTGATATCCAATTCCTTCCAATTCCAAACCTGAGACCCTTCCTATAGCATGAGATGTGATATCTCAATGCTTCTAATACCAAACCTGAGATCCTTCCTATAACATGAGATGTGATATCCAAATCCTTCCCCTTCCAAACCAGAGACCCTCCCTTTAGCATGAGATGTGATATCCAACTCCTTCCCATTCCAATCCTGAGACATTTCTGATAGCATGAGATGTGATATCTCAATGCCTCTAATACCAAACCTGAGATCCTACCTCTAACATGAAATGGAATATCCAACTCCTTCCCCTTGCAAACCTGAGAGCCTTCCTATAGCATGAGATGTGATATCGAAGTATTTCCCATTCCAATCCTGAGACCCTTCCTATAACATGAGATGTGATATCCAACTCCTTCCCATTCCAACCTGAGACCCTTCCTATAGCATGAGATGGGATATCCAACTACTTCCAAATCCAATCCTGATACCCTTCCGATAGCATGAGATGTGATATCTCAATCCCTCTAATACCAAACCTGAGATCCTTCCTATAACATGAGATGTGATATCAAAATCCTTCCCCTTCCAAACCTGAGACCCTCCCTTTAGCATGAGATGTGATATCCAACTCCTTCCCATTCCAATCCTGAGACCCTTCTGATAGCATGAGATGTGATATTCAATGCCTCTAATACCAAACCTGAGATCCTACCTCTAACATGAAATGTGATATCCAACTCCTTCCCTTTCCAAACGTGAGAGCCTCCCTATAGCATGAGATGGGATATTCAAGTCCTTCCCATTCCAATCCTGAGACCCTTCCTATAGCATGAGATGTGATATCTCAATGCTTCCAATACCAAACCTGAGACCGTTCCTATAACATAAGATGGGATATCCAACTCCTTCCCATTCCAATCCTGAGACCCTTCCGATAGCAGAGATGTGATATCTCAATGCTGATACCAAACCTGAGACCCTTCCTATGGCATGAGATGTCATATACAACTCCTTCCCATTCCAATCCTGAGACCATTCCTATAGCATGAGATGTGATATCTCAATGCTTCTAATACCAAACCTGAGATCCTTCCTATGACATGAGATGTGATATCCAATTCCTTCCCATTCCAAACCTGAGACCCTTCCTATAGCATGAGATGTGATATCTCAATGCTTCTAATACCAAACCTGAGATCCTTCCTATAACATGAGATGTGATATCCAAATCCTTCCCCTTCCAAACCAGAGACCCTCCCTTTAGCATGAGATATGATATCCAACTCCTTCCCATTCCAATCCTGAGACATTTCTGATAGCATGAGATGTGATATCTCAATGCATCTAATACCAAACCTGAGATCCTACCTCTAACATGAAATGTGATATCCAACTCCTTCCCCTTGCAAACCTGAGAGCCTTCCTATAGCATGAGATGTGATATCGAAGTATTTCCCATTCCAATCCTGAGACCCTTCCTATAACATGAGATGTGATATCCAACTCCTTCCCATTCCAACCTGAGACCCTTCCTATAGCATGAGATGGGATATCCAACTACTTCCAAATCCAATCCTGATACCCTTCCGATAGCATGAGATGTGATATCTCAATCCCTCTAATACCAAACCTGAGATCCTTCCTATAACATGAGATGTGATATCAAAATCCTTCCCCTTCCAAACCTGAGACCCTCCCTTTAGCATGAGATGTGATATCCAACTCCTTCCCATTCCAATCCTGAGACCCTTCTGATAGCATGAGATGTGATATTCAATGCCTCTAATACCAAACCTGAGATCCTACCTCTAACATGAAATGTGATATCCAACTCCTTCCCTTTCCAAACGTGAGAGCCTCCCTATAGCATGAGATGGGATATTCAAGTCCTTCCCATTCCAATCCTGAGACCCTTCCTATAGCATGAGATGTGATATCTCAATGCTTCTAATACCAAACCTGAGACCCTTCCTATAACATAAGATGGGATATCCAACTCCTTCCCATTCCAATCCTGAGACCCTTCCGATAGCAGAGATGTGATATCTCAATGCTGATACCAAACCTGAGACCCTTCCTATGGCATGAGATGTCATATACAACTCCTTCCCATTCCAATCCTGAGACCCTTCCTATAGCATGGGATGTGATATCTCAATGCTTATACCAAACCTGAGACCCTTCCTATAGCATGAGATGTGATATCCAACTCCTTCCCATTCCAATCCTGAGACCCTTCCTATAACATGAGATGTGATGTCTCAATGCTTCTAATACCAAACCTGAGATCCTTCCTATGGCATGAGATGTCATATAAAACTCGTTCCCATTCCATTCCTGAGACCCTTCCTATAGCATGAGATGTGATATCCAACTCCTTCCCATTCCAATCCTGAGACCCTTCCTATAGCATGAGATGTGATATCCAAATCCTTCCCATTCCAATCGTGAGACCCTTCCTATAGCATGAGATGTGATATCCAAAACCTTCCCTTTCCAAAACTGAGAGCCTACCTATAGCATGAGATGTGATATCCAACTCCTTCCCATTCCAATCCTGAGACCCTTCCTATAGCATGAGATGTGATATCTCAATGCTTATACCAAACCTGAGACCCTTCCTATAGCATGAGATGTGATATCCAAATCCTTCCCATTCCAATCCTGAGACCCTTCCTATAGCAGGAGATGTTATATCTCAATGCCTCTAATACCAAACCTGAGATCCTACCTCTAACATGAAATGTGATATCCAACTCCTTCCCGTTCTAAACCTGGGAGCCTTCCTATAACATGAGATGTGATATCGAAGTGCTTCCCATTCCAATCCTGAGACCCTTCCTATAACATGAGATGTGATATCCAACTCCTTCCCATTCCAATCCTGAGACCCTTCCTATAGCATGAGATGTGATGTCTCAATGCTTCTAATACCAAATCTGAGATCCTTCCTATAACATGGGATGTGATATCCAACTCCTTCCCATTGCAATCTTGAGACCGTTTCTATAGCATGAGATGTGATATCTCAATGCTTATACCAAACCTGAGACCCTTCCTATAGCATGAGATGTGATATCCAAATCCTTCCCATTCCAATCGTGAGACCCTTCCTATAGCATGAGATGTGATATCTCAATGCCTCTAATACCAAACCTGAGATCCTACCTCTATAATGAAATTTGATATGCAACTCCTTCCCCTTCCAAACCTGATAGCCTTCCTATAGCATGAGATGTGATATCCAAGTCCTTCCCATTCCAATCCTGAACACTCTTCCTATAACATGAGATGTGATATCCAACTCCTTCCCATTCCAACCTGAGACTCTTCCTATAGCATGAGATGGGATATCCAACTCCTTCCAAATCCAATCCTGATACCCTTCCGATAGCATGAGATGTGATATCCCAATGCTTCTACAAAACCTGAGACCCATACCATGGCATGAGATGTGATATCAAACTCCTTCCCATTCCAATCCTGACACCCTTCCTATAGCTTGAGATGTGATATCCAACTCCTTCCCATTCCAATTCTGAGACCCGTCCTATACCATGGGACTTGATATCTCAATGCTTCTAATACCAAACCTGAGACCGGTCCTATAACATGAGATGTGATATCCAAATCCTTCCCCTTCCAAACCTTAGACCCTTCCTTTATCATGAGATGTGATATCCAAGTCGTTCCCATTCCAATCCTGAGACCCTTCCTATAGCATGAGATGTGATATCTCAATGCTTCTAATACCAAACCTGAGACCCTTGCTATAACATGAGATGTGATATTCAAGTCCTTCCCATTCCAATCCTGAGACCCTTCCTATAGCATGAGATGTGATATCTCAATTCTTCTAATACCAAACCTGAGACCCTTCCTATAATGAGATGGGATATCCAACTCCTTCCCATTCCAATCCTGAGACCCTTCCGATAGCAGAGATGTGATATCTCAATGCTTATACCAAACCTGAGACCCTTCCTATGGCATGAGATGTCAAATACAACTCCTTCCGATTCCAATCCTGAGACCCTTCCTATAGCATGAGATGTGATATCTCAATGCTTCTAATAATAAACCTGAGATCCTTCCTATAACATGAGATGTGATATCCAACTCCTTCCCATTCCAAACCTGAGACCCTTCCGATTGCATGAGATGTGATATCAAACTCCTTCCCATTCCAATCCTGAGACCCTTCCTATACCATGAGATGTGATATCTCAATGCTTCTAATACCAAACCTGACACCCGTCCTAAAACATGAGATGTGATGTCCAAATCCTTCCCCTTCCAAACCTGAGATCTTTCCTTTAGCATGAGATGTGATATCCAACTCCTTCCCATTCCAATCCTGAGACCCTTCCTATACCATGAGATGTGATATCTCAATGCTTCTAATACCAAACCTGACACCCGTCCTAAAACATGAGATGTGATGTCCAAATCCTTCCCCTTCCAAACCTGAGATCTTTCCTTTAGCATGAGATGTGATATCCAACTCCTTCCCATTCCAATCCTGAGACCCTTCCTATAGCATGATATGTGATATCACAATTTTTCAAATACCAAACCTGAGATCCTTCCTATAACATGAGATGTGTATCCAACTCCTTCCTATTCCAAACCTGAGACCCTTCCTATAGCCTGATATGTGATATCTTAATGCTTCTAAAACCAAACCTGAGAACCATCCAATAACATATGTGAAATCCAAATCCTTCCCTTTCCAAACCTGAGACCCTTCCGATAGCATTAGATGTGATATCTCAATGCTTCTTAAACCAAACATGAGAACCATCCTATAACATGAGATGTGAAATCCAAATCCTTCCCTTTCCAAACCTGAGACCCTCCCTATAGCATGAGATGTGATATCTAAGTCCTTCCCATTCCTATCCTGAGACCCTTCCGATAGCAGAGATGTGATATCTCAATGCTTGGACCAAACCTGAGACCCTTCCTATGGCATGAGATGTGATATCCAACTCCTTCCCATTCCAATCTTGAGACGCTTCCTATAGCATGAGATGTGATATCTCAATGCTTCTATCAAACCTGAGTCCCTTCCTTTAGCATGAGATGTGATATCCAACTCCTTCCCATTCCAATCCTGAGACCCTTCCTATAGCATGAGATGTGATATTTCAAAGCTTCTAATACCAAACCTGGGACCCGTCCTATAACATGAGATATGATATCCAAATCCTTCCCCTTCCAAACCTGAGACCCTTCCTTTAGCATGAGATGTGATATCTCAATGTTTCTAATAAAAAACCTGAGACTCTTCCTATAGCAAGAGATGTGATATCCAAAACCTTCCCATTCCAATCCTGAGACCCTTCCTATAACATGAGATGTGATATCTCAATGCCTCTAATACCAAACCTGAGATTCTTCCTATAACATGAGATGTGATATCTCAATGCTTCTAATACCAAACCTGAGACCCTCCCTTTAGCATGAGATGTGATATCCGACTCCTTCCCATTCCAATCCTGAGACCCTTCTGATAGCATGAGATGTGATATCTCAATGCCTCTAATACCAAACCAGAGATTCTTCCTATAACATGAGATGTGATATCTCAATGCTTCTAATACCAAACCTGAGACCCTCCCTTTAGCATGAGATGTGATATCCGACTCCTTCCCATTCCAATCCTGAGACCCTTCTGATAGCATGAGATGTGATATCTCAATGCTTCTAATACCAAACCTGAGACCCTTCCTATAACATAAGATGGGATATCCAACTCCTTCCCATTCCAATCCTGAGACCCTTCCGATAGCAGAGATGTGATATCTCAATGCTTATACCAAACCTGAGACCCTTCCTGTGGCATGAGATGTCATATCCAACTCCTTCCCATTCCAATCCTGAGACCCTTCCTATAGCATGATATGTGATATCACAATTTTTCTAATACCAAACCTGAGATCCTTCCTATAACATGAGATGTGTATCCAACTCCTTCCCATTCCAAAACCTGAGACCCTTCCTATAGCATGAGATGTGATATCTTAATGCTTCTAAAACCAAACCTGAGAACCATCCAATAACATATGTGAAATCCAAATCCTTCCCTTTCCAAACCTGAGACCCTTCCGATAGCATTAGATGTGATATCTCAATGCTTCTAAAACCAAACATGAGAACCATCCTATAACATGAGATGTGAAATCCAAATCCTTCCCTTTCCAAATCTGAGACCCTTCCTATAGCTTGAGATGTGATATTAAACTCCTTCCCATTCCAATCCTGTGATAGCTTGAGATGTGATATCCAACTCCTTCCCATTCCTATCCTGAGACCCTTCCGATAGCAGAGATGTGATATCTCAATGCTTATACCAAACCTGAGACCCTTCCTATAGCATGAGATGTGATATCCAAATCCTTCCCATTCCAATCCTGAGACCCTTCCTATAGCATGAGATGTGATATCCAACTCCTTCCCATTCCAATCCTGAGACCCTTCCTATAGCATGAGATGTGATATCTCAATGCTTATACCAAACCTGAGACCCTTCCTATAGCATGAGATGTGATATCCAAATCCTTCCCATTCCAATCCTGAGACCCTTCCTATAGCATGAGATGTGATATCTCAATGCCTCTAATACCAAACCTGAGATCCTTCCTTGAACATGAAATGTGATATCCCACTCCTTCCCTTTCCAAACCTGAGAGTTTACCTATAGCATGAGATGTGATATCCAAGTCCTTCCCATTCCAATCCTTAGACACTTCCTACAGCATGAGATGTGATATCTCAATGATTCTATTACCAAACCTGAGACCCGTCCTATAACATGAGATGGGATATCCAACTCCTTCCCATTTCAATCCTGAGAAACTTCTGATAGCAGAGATGTGATATCTCAATGCTTAGACCAAACCTGAGACCCTTCCTATAACATGAGATGTGATATCCAACCTGAGACCCTTTCTATAGCAAGAATCTAATATCCAACTCCTTCCCATTCCAATCCTGAGACCATTCCTATAGCATGAGATGTGATATCTCAATGCTTCTAATACCAAACCTGAGATCCTTCCTATGACATGAGATGTGATATCCAATTCCTTCCCATTCCAAACCTGAGACCCTTCCTATAGCATGAGATGTGATATCCAACTCCTTCCCATTCCAATCCTGAGACATTTCTGATAGCATGAGATGTGATATCTCAATGCCTCTAATACCAAACCTGAGATCCTACCTCTAACATGAAATGTGATATCCAACTCCTTCCCCTTGCAACCTGAGAGCCTTCCTATAGCATGAGATGTGATATCGAAGTATTTCCCATTCCAATCCTGAGACCCTTCCTATAACATGAGATGTGATATCCAACTCCTTCCCATTCCAACCTGAGACCGTTCCTATAGCATGAGATGGGATATCCAACTACTTCCAAATCCAATCCTGATACCCTTCCGATAGCATGAGATGTGATATCTCAATCCCTCTAATACCAAACCTGAGATCCTTCCTATAACATGAGATGTGATATCAAAATCCTTCCCCTTCCAAACCTGAGACCCTTCTGATAGCATGAGATGTGATATTCAATGCCTCTAATACCAAACCTGAGATCCTACCTCTAACATGAAATGTGATATCCAACTCCTTCCCTTTCCAAACGTGAGAGCCTCCCTATAGCATGAGATGGGATATTCAAGTCCTTCCCATTCCAATCCTGAGACCCTTCCTATAGCATGAGATGTGATATCTCAATGCTTCTAATACCAAACCTGAGACCCTTCCTATAACATAAGATGGGATATCCAACTCCTTCCCATTCCAATCCTGAGACCCTTCCGATAGCAGAGATGTGATATCTCAATGCTGGTACCAAACCTGAGACCCTTCCTATAACATAAGATGGGATATCCAACTCCTTCCCATTCCAATCCTGAGACCCTTCCGATAGCAGAGATGTGATATCTCAATGCTTATACCAAACCTGAGACCCTTCCTGTGGCATGAGATGTCATATCCAACTCCTTCCCATTCCAATCCTGAGACCCTTCCTATAGCATGATATGTGATATCACAATTTTTCTAATACCAAACCTGAGATCCTTCCTATAACATGAGATGTGTATCCAACTCCTTCCCATTCCAAAACCTGAGACCCTTCCTATAGCATGAGATGTGATATCTTAATGCTTCTAAAACCAAACCTGAGAACCATCCAATAACATATGTGAAATCCAAATCCTTCCCTTTCCAAACCTGAGACCCTTCCGATAGCATTAGATGTGATATCTCAATGCTTCTAAAACCAAACATGAGAACCATCCTATAACATGAGATGTGAAATCCAAATCCTTCCCTTTCCAAACCTGAGACCCTTCCTATAGCTTGAGATGTGATATCAAACTCCTTCCCATTCCAATCCTGTGATAGCTTGAGATGTGATATCCAACTCCTTCCCATTCCAATCCTGAGATAGCTTGAGATGTGATATCCAACTCCTTCCCATTCCTATCCTGAGACCCTTCCGATAGTAGAGATGTGATATCTCAATGCTTGTACCAAACCTGAGACCCTTCCTATGGCATGAGATGTGATATCCAACTCCTTCCCATTCCAATCCTGAGACCCTTCCTATAGCATGAGATGTGATATCTCAATGCTTATACCAAACCTGAGATCCTTCCTATAGCATGAGATGTGATATCCAAATCCTTGCCATTCCAATCCTGAGACCCTTCCTATAGCATGAGATGTGATATCTCAATGCCTCTAATACCAAACCTGAGATCCTTCCTTGAACATGAAATGTGATATCCCACTCCTTCCCTTTCCAAACCTGAGAGTCTACCTATAGCATGAGATGTGATATCCAAGTCCTTCCCATTCCAATCCTTAGACACTTCCTACAGCATGAGATGTGATATCTCAATGATTCTATTACCAAACCTGAGACCCGTCCTATAACATGAGATGGGATATCCAACTCCTTCCCATTTCAATCCTGAGAAACTTCTGATAGCAGAGATGTGATATCTCAATGCTTAGACCAAACCTGAGACCCTTCCTATAACATGAGATGTGATATCCAACTCCTTCCCGTTCCAAACCTGAGACCCTTTCTATAGCAAGAATCTAATATCCAACTCCTTCCCATTCCAATCCTGAGACCATTCCTATAGCATGAGATGTGATATCTCAATGCTTCTAATACCAAACCTGAGATCCTTCCTATGACATGAGATGTGATATCCAATTCCTTCCCATTCCAAACCTGAGACCCTTCCTATAGCATGAGATGTGATATCTCAATGCTTCTAATACCAAACCTGAGATCCTTCCTATAACATGAGATGTAATATCCAAATCCTTCCCCTTCCAAACCAGAGACCCTCCCTTTAGCATGAGATGTGATATCCAACTCCTTCCCATTCCAATCCTGAGACATTTCTGATAGCATGAGATGTGATATCTCAATGCCTCTAATACCAAAACTGAGATCCTACCTCTAACATGAAATGTGATATCCAACTCCTTCCCCTTGCAAACCTGAGAGCCTTCCTATAGCATGAGATGTGATATCGAAGTATTTCCCATTCCAATCCTGAGACCCTTCCTATAACATGAGATGTGATATCCAACTCCTTCCCATTCCAACCTGAGACCCTTCCTATAGCATGAGATGGGATATCCAACTACTTCCAAATCCAATCCTGATACCCTTCCGATAGCATGAGATGTGATATCTCAATCCCTCTAATACCAAACCTGAGATCCTTCCTATAACATGAGATGTGATATCAAAATCCTTCCCCTTCCAAACCTGAGACCCTCCCTTTAGCATGAGATGTGATATCCAACTCCTTCCCATTCCAATCCTGAGACCCTTCTGATAGCAAGAGATGTGATATTCAATGCCTCTAATACCAAACCTGAGATCCTACCTCTAACATGAAATGTGATATCCAACTCCTTCCCTTTCCAAACGTGAGAGCCTTCCTATAGCATGAGATGTGATATCTCAATGCTTCTAATACCAAACCTGAGACCCTTCCTATAACATAAGATGGGATATCCAACTCCTTCCCATTCCAATCCTGAGACCCTTCCGATAGCAGAGATGTGATATCTCAATGCTTATACCAAACCTGAGACCCTTCCTATAGCATGAGATGTGATATCCAACTCCTTCCCATTCCAATCCTGAGACCCTTCCTATAACATGAGATGTGATGTCTCAATGCTTCTAATACCAAACCTGAGATCCTTCCGATGGCATGAGATGTCATATAAAACTCCTTCCCATTCCATTCCTGAGACCCTTCCTATAGCATGAGATGTGATATCCAACTCCTTCCCATTCCAATCCTGAGACCCTTCCTATAGCATGAGATGTGATATCCAAATCCTTCCCATTCCAATCGTGAGACCCTTCCTATAGCATGAGATGTGATATCCAAAACCTTCCCTTTCCAAAACTGAGAGCCTACCTATAGCATGAAATGTGATATCCAACTCCTTTCCATTCCAATCCTGAGACCCTTCCTATAGCATGAGATGTGATATCTCAATGCTTATACCAAACCTGAGACCCTTCCTATAGCATGAGATGTGATATCCAAATCCTTCCCATTCCAATCCTGAGACCCTTCCTATAGCATGAGATGTGATATCCAAATCCTTCCCCTTCCAAACCTGAGACCCTCCCTTTAGCATGAGATGTGATATCCAACTCCTTCCCATTCCAATCCTGAGACCCTTCTGATAGCATGAGATGTTATATCTCAATGCCTCTAATACCAAACCTGAGATCCTACCTCTAACATGAAATGTGATATCCAACTCCTTCCCCTTCTAAACCTGGGAGCCTTCCTATAACATGAGATGTGATATCGAAGTGCTTCCCATTCCAATCCTGAGACCCTTCCTATAACATGAGATGTGATATCCAACTCCTTCCCATTCCAATCCTGAGACCCTTCCTATAGCATGAGATGGGATGTCTCAATGCTTCTAATACCAAATCTGAGATCCTTCCTATAACATGAGATGTGATATCCAACTCCTTCCCATTACAATCTTGAGACCCTTCCGATAGCAGAGATGTGATATCTCAATGCTGATACCAAACCTGAGACCCTTCCTATAACATAAGATGGGATATCCAACTCCTTCCCATTCCAATCCTGAGACCCTTCCGATAGCAGAGATGTGATATCTCAATGCTTATACCAAACCTGAGACCCTTCCTGTGGCATGAGATGTCATATCCAACTCCTTCCCATTCCAATCCTGAGACCCTTCCTATAGCATGATATGTGATATCACAATTTTTCTAATACCAAACCTGAGATCCTTCCTATAACATGAGATGTGTATCCAACTCCTTCCCATTCCAAAACCTGAGACCCTTCCTATAGCATGAGATGTGATATCTTAATGCTTCTAAAACCAAACCTGAGAACCATCCAATAACATATGTGAAATCCAAATCCTTCCCTTTCCAAACCTGAGACCCTTCCGATAGCATTAGATGTGATATCTCAATGCTTCTAAAACCAAACATGAGAACCATCCTATAACATGAGATGTGAAATCCAAATCCTTCCCTTTCCAAACCTGAGACCCTTCCTATAGCTTGAGATGTGATATCAAACTCCTTCCCATTCCAATCCTGTGATAGCTTGAGATGTGATATCCAACTCCTTCCCATTCCAATCCTGAGATAGCTTGAGATGTGATATCCAACTCCTTCCCATTCCTATCCTGAGACCCTTCCGATAGTAGAGATGTGATATCTCAATGCTTGTACCAAACCTGAGACCCTTCCTATGGCATGAGATGTGATATCCAACTCCTTCCCATTCCAATCCTGAGACCCTTCCTATAGCATGAGATGTGATATCTCAATGCTTATACCAAACCTGAGATCCTTCCTATAGCATGAGATGTGATATCCAAATCCTTCCCATTCCAATCCTGAGACCCTTCCTATAGCATGAGATGTGATATCTCAATGCCTCTAATACCAAACCTGAGATCCTTCCTTGAACATGAAATGTGATATCCCACTCCTTCCCTTTCCAAACCTGAGAGTCTACCTATAGCATGAGATGTGATATCCAAGTCCTTCCCATTCCAATCCTTAGACACTTCCTACAGCATGAGATGTGATATCTCAATGATTCTATTACCAAACCTGAGACCCGTCCTATAACATGAGATGGGATATCCAACTCCTTCCCATTTCAATCCTGAGAAACTTCTGATAGCAGAGATGTGATATCTCAATGCTTAGACCAAACCTGAGACCCTTCCTATAACATGAGATGTGATATCCACCTCCTTCCCGTTCCAAACCTGAGACCCTTTCTATAGCAAGAATCTAATATCCAACTCCTTCCCATTCCAATCCTGAGACCATTCCTATAGCATGAGATGTGATATCTCAATGCTTCTAATACCAAACCTGAGATCCTTCCTATGACATGAGATGTGATATCCAATTCCTTCCCATTCCAAACCTGAGACCCTTCCTATAGCATGAGATGTGATATCTCAATGCTTCTAATACCAAACCTGAGATCCTTCCTATAACATGAGATGTGATATCCAAATCCTTCCCCTTCCAAACCAGAGACCCTCCCTTTAGCATGAGATGTGATATCCAACTCCTTCCCATTCCAATCCTGAGACATTTCTGATAGCATGAGATGTGATATCTCAATGCCTCTAATACCAAAACTGAGATCCTACCTCTAACATGAAATGTGATATCCAACTCCTTCCCCTTGCAAACCTGAGAGCCTTCCTATAGCATGAGATGTGATATCGAAGTATTTCCCATTCCAATCCTGAGACCCTTCCTATAACATGAGATGTGATATCCAACTCCTTCCCATTCCAACCTGAGACCCTTCCTATAGCATGAGATGGGATATCCAACTACTTCCAAATCCAATCCTGATACCCTTCCGATAGCATGAGATGTGATATCTCAATCCCTCTAATACCAAACCTGAGATCCTTCCTATAACATGACATGTTATATCAAAATCCTTCCCCTTAAAAACCTGAGACCCTACCTTTAGCATGAGATGTGATATCCAACTCCTTCCCATTCCAATCCTGAGACCCTTCTGATAGCAAGAGATGTGATATTCAATGCCTCTAATACCAAACCTGAGATCCTACCTCTAACATGAAATGTGATATCCAACTCCTTCCCTTTCCAAACGTGAGAGCCTTCCTATAGCATGAGATGTGATATCTCAATGCTTCTAATACCAAACCTGAGACCCTTCCTATAACATAAGATGGGATATCCAACTCCTTCCCATTCCAATCCTGAGACCCTTCCGATAGCAGAGATGTGATATCTCAATGCTGATACCAAACCTGAGACCCTTCCTATGGCATGAGATGTCATATACAACTCCTTCCCATTCCAATCCTTAGACCCTTCCTATAGCATGAGATGTGATATCTCAATGCTTATACCAAACCTGAGACCCTTCCTATAGCATGAGATGTGATATCCAACTCCTTCCCATTCCAATCCTGAGACCCTTCCTATAACATGAGATGTGATGTCTCAATGCTTCTAATACCAAACCTGAGATCCTTCCGATGGCATGAGATGTCATATAAAACTCCTTCCCATTCCATTCCTGAGACCCTTCCTATAGCATGAGATGTGATGTCCAACTCCTTCCCATTCCAATCCTGAGACCCTTCCTATAGCATGAGATGTGATATCCAAATCCTTCCCATTCCAATCGTGAGACCCTTCCTATAGCATGAGATGTGATATCCAAAACCTTCCCTTTCCAAAACTGAGAGCCTACCTATTGCATGAAATGTGATATCCAACTCCTTTCCATTCCAATCCTGAGACCCTTCCTATAGCATGAGATGTGATATCTCAATGCTTATACCAAACCTGAGACCCTTCCTATAGCATGAGATGTGATATCCAAATCCTTCCCATTCCAATCCTGAGACCCTTCCTATAGCATGAGATGTGATATCCAAATCCTTCCCCTTCCAAACCTGAGACCCTCCCTTTAGCATGAGATGTGATATCCAACTCCTTCCCATTCCAATCCTGAGACCCTTCTGATAGCATGAGATGTTATATCTCAATGCCTCTAATACCAAACCTGAGAACCTACCTCTAACATGAAATGTGATATCCAACTCCTTCCCCTTCTAAACCTGGGAGCCTTCCTATAACATGAGATGTGATATCGAAGTGCTTCCCATTCCAATCCTGAGACCCTTCCTATAACATGAGATGTGATATCCAACTCCTTCCCATTCCAATCCTGAGACCCTTCCTATAGCATGAGATGGGATGTCTCAATGCTTCTAATACCAAATCTGAGATCCTTCCTATAACATGAGATGTGATATCCAACTCCTTCCCATTACAATCTTGAGACCGTTTCTATAGCATGAGATGTGATATCTCAATGCTTATACCAAACCTGAGACCCTTCCTATAGCATGAGATGTGATATCCAAATCCTTCCCATTCCAATCGTGAGACCCTTCCTATAGCATGAGATGTGATATCTCAATGCCTCTAATACCAAACCTGAGATCCTACCTCTAAAATGAAATTTGATATGCAACTCCTTCCCCTTCCAAACCTGATAGCCTTCCTATAGCATGAGATGTGATATCCAAGTCCTTCCCATTCCAATCCTGAGACCCTTCCTATAACATGAGATGTGATATCCAACTCCTTCCCATTCCAACCTGAGACCCTTCCTATAGCATGAGATGTGATATCCCAATGCTTCTACCAAACCTGAGACCCATACTATGGCATGAGATGTGATATCAAACTGCTTCCAATACTAACCTGAGACCCTTCCTATAGCATGAGATGGGATATCCAACTCCTTCCAAATCCAATCCTGAAATCCTTCCGATAGCATGAGATGTGATATCCCAATGCTTCTACCAAACCTGAGACCCATACTATGGCATGAGATGTGATATCCAACTCCTTCCCATTCCAATTCTGAGACTCTTCTGATAGCATGAGATGTGATATCTCAATGCCTCTAATACCAAACCTTAGATCCTACCTCTAACATGAAATGGAATATCCAACTCTTTCCCGTTCCAATTCTGAGACCCTTCCTATACAATGAGACTTGATATCTCAATGCTTCTAATACCAAACCTGAGAGCCGTCCTATAACATGAGATGTGATATCCAAATCCTTCCCCTTCCAAACCTTAGACCCTTCCTTTATCATGAGATGTGATATCCAACTCCTTCCCATTCCAATCCTGAGACTCTTCCGATATCATGAGATGTGATATCTCAATGCTTCTAATATCAAACTTGAGACCCTCCCTATAGCATGAGAAGTGATATCCAAGTCCTTCCCATTCCAATCCTGAGACCCTTCCTATAGCATGAGATGTGATATCTCAATGCTTCTAATACCAAACCTGAGACCCTTCCTATAACATGAGATGGGAATATCCAACTCCTTCCCATTCCAATCCTGAGACCCTTCCGATAGCAGAGATGTGATATCTCACTGCTTATACCAAACCTGAGACCCTTCCTATAGCATGAGATGTGATATCCAACTCCTTCCCATTCCAATCCTGAGACACTTCCTATAGCATGAGATGTGATATCTCACTGCTTATACCAAACCTGAGACCCTTCCTATAGCATGAGATGTGATATCCAACTCCTTCCCATTCCAATCCTGAGACCCTTCCTATAGCATGAGATGTGATATCTCAATGCTTCTAATATCAAACTTGAGACCCTCCCTATAGCATGAGATGTGATACCCAAGTCCTTCCCATTCCAATCCTGAGACCCTTCCTACAGCATGCGATGTGATGTCTCAATGCTTCTAATACCAAACCTGAGACTCTTCCTATAACATGAGATGGGATATCCAACTCCTTCCCATTCCAATCGTGAGACCCTTCCGATAGCAGAGATGTGATATCTCAATGCTTATACCAAACCTAAGACCCTTCCTATGGCATGAGATGTCATATACAACTCCTTCCCATTCCAATCCTGAGACCCTTCCTATAGCATGAGATGTGATATCTCAATGCTTATACCAAACCTGAGACCCTTCCTATAGCATGAGATGTGATATCCAACTCCTTCCCATTCCAATCCTGAGACCCTTCCTATAGCATGAGATGTGATGTCTCAATGCTTCTAATACCAAACCTGAGATCCTTCCTATAACATGAGATGTGATATCCAACTCCTTCCCATTCCAATCCCGAGACCCTTCCTATAGCATGAGATGTGATATCTCAATGCTTATACCAAACCTGAGACCCTTCCTATAGCATGAGATGTGATATCCAACTCCTTCCCATTCCAATCCTGAGACTCTTCCTATAGCATGAGATGTGATATCTCAATGCCTCTAATACCAAACCTGAGATCCTTCCTCTAACATGAAATGTGATATCCAACTCCTTCCCTTTACAAACCTGAGAGCCTACCTATAGCATGAGATGTGATATCCAAGTCCTTCCCATTCCAATCCTTAGACCCTTCCTACAGCATGCAATATGATATCTCAATGATTCTAATAACAAACCTGAGACCCGTCCTATAACATGAGATGGGATATCCAACTCCTTCCCATTCCAATCCTGAGACACTTCCGATAGCAGAGATGTGATATCTCAATGCTTATACCAAACCTGAGACCCTTCCTATAACATGAGATGTGATATCCAACTCCTTCCCGGTCCAAACCTGAGACCCTTCATATAGCATATGTGATATCCAACTCCTTCCCATTCCAAACATGAGACCCTTCCTATAGCAAGAGTGTAATATCCAACTCCTTCCCATTCCAATCCTGAGACCATTCCTATAGCATGAGATGTGATATCTCAATGCTTCTAATACCAAACCTGAGATCCTTCCTATGACATGAGATGTGATATCCAATTCCTCCCCATTCCAAACCTGAGAACCTTCCTACAGCATGCGATGTGATATCTCAATGCTTCTAATACCAAACCCGAGACCAGTCCTATAACATAAGATTGGATATCCAACTCCTTCCCCTTCCAAACCTGAGACTCTTCCTATAGCATGAGATGTGATATCCAACTTCTTCCCATTCCAATCCTGAGACCCTTCCTATAACATGAGAGATGTGATGTCTCAATGCTTCTAATACCAAACCTGAGATCTTTCCTATAACATGAGATGTGATATCCAACTCCTTCCCATTCCAATCCTGAGACCCTTCCTATAGCATGAGATGTGATATCTCAATGCTTATACCAAACCTGAGACCCTTCCTATAGCTTGAGATGTGATATCCAACTCCTTCCCATTCCAATCCTGAGACCCTTCCTATAGCATGAGATGTGATATCTCAAGGCCTCTAATACCAAACCTGAGATCCTTCCTCTAACATGAAATGTGATATCCAACTCCTTCCCCTTCCAAACCTGAGAGCCTTCCTATAACATGAAATGTGATATCCAATTCCTTCCCATTCCAACCTGAGACCCTTCCTATAGCATGAGATGGGATATCCAACTCCTTCCAAATCCAATACTGATACCCTTCCGATAGCATGAGATGTGATATCCCAATGCTTCTACGAAACCTGAGACCCATACTATGGCATGAGATGTGATATCAAACTCCTTCCCATTCCAATCCTGAGACCCTACCTATAGCTTGAGATGTGATATCCAACTCCTTCCCATTCCAATTCTGAGACCCTTCCTATACCATGAGACTTGATATCTCAATGCTTCTAATACCAAACCTGAGACCCGTCCTATAACCTGAGATGTGATATCCAAATCCTTCCCCTTCCAAACCTTAGACCCTTCCTTTATCATGAGATGTGATATCCAATTCCTTCCCATTCCAATCCTGAGACCCTTCCGATATCATGAGATTTGTTATCTCAATGCTTCTAATATCAAACTTGAGACCCTCCCTATAACATGAGATGTGACATCCAAGTCCTCCCCATTCCAATCCTGAGACCCTTCCTATAGCATGAGATGTGATATCTCAATGCTTCTAATACCAAACCTGAGACCCTTCCTATAACATGATTTGGGATATCCAACTCCTTCCCATTCCAATCCTGAGACCCTTCCGATAGCAGAGATGTGATATCTCAATGCTTATACCAAACCTGAGACCCTTCCTATGGCCTGAGATGTCATATGCAACTCCTTCCCATTCCAATCCTGAGACCCTTCCTATAGCATGAGATGTGATATCTCAATGCCTCTAATACCAAACCTGAAATCCTTCCCCTAACATGAAATGTGATATCCAACTCCTTCCCTTTCCAAACCTGAGAGCCTACCTATAGCATGAGATGTGATATCCAAGACCTTCCCATTCCAATCCTTAGACCCTTCCTACATCATACAATATGATATCTCAATGATTCTAATAACAAACCTGAGACCCGTCCTATAACATGAGATGTGATATCCAACTCCTTCCCATTCCAATCCTGAGACACTTCCGATAGCAGAGATGTGATATCTCAATGCTTATTCCAAACCTGAGACCCTTCCTATAGCATGAGATGTGATATCCAACTCCTTCCCTTTCCAAACCTGAGACCCTTCCTATAGCATATGTGATATCCAACTCCTTCCCATTCCAAACATGAGACCCTTCCTATAGCAAGAATGTAATATCCAACTCCTTCCCATTCCAATCCTCAGACCCTTCCTACAGCATGCGATGTGATATCTCAATGCTTCTAATACCAAACCTGAGACCCGTCCTATAACATGAGATGGGATATCCAACTCCTTCCCGTTCCAAACCTGAGACCCTTCCTATAGCATGAGATGTGATATCCAACTCCTTCCCATCCCAATCCTGAGACACTTCCGATTGCAGAGATGTGATATCTCAATGCTTATACCAAACCTGAGACTCTTCCTATAACATGAGATATGATATGCAACTCCTTCCCGTTCCAAACCTGAGACCCTTCCTATAGCATAAGATGTGATATCCAACTCCTTCCCATTCCAATCCTTAGACCCTTCCTACAGCATGCAATATGATATCTCAATGATTCTAATAACAAACCTGAGACCCGTCCTATAACATGAGATGGGATATCCAACTCCTTCCCATTCCAATCCTGAGACACTTCCGATAGCAGAGATGTGATATCTCAATGCTTTTACCAAACCTGAGACCCTTCCTATAACATGAGATGTGATATCCAACTCCTTCCCGGTCCAAACCTGAGACCCTTCCTATAGCATATGTGATATCCAACTCCTTCCCATTCCAAACATGAGACCCTTCCTATAGCAAGAGTGTAATATCCAACTCCTTCCCATTCCAATCCTGAGACCATTCCTATAGCATGAGATGTGATATCTCAGTGCTTCTAATACCAAACCTGAGATCCTTCCTATGACATGAGATGTGATATCCAATTCCTCCCCATTCCAAACCTGAGAACCTTCCTACAGCATGCGATGTGATATCTCAATGCTTCTAATACCAAACCCGAGACCAGTCCTATAACATGAGATTGGATATCCAACTCCTTCCCCTTCCAAACCTGAGACTCTTCCTATAGCATGAGATGTGATATCCAACTTCTTCCCATTCCAATCCTGAGACCTTTCCTATAACATGAGATGTGATGTCTCAATGCTTCTAATACCAAACCTGAGATCTTTCCTATAACATGAGATGTGATATCCAACTCCTTCCCATTCCAATCCTGAGACCCTGAGACCCCATGAGATGTGATATCTCAATGCTTATACCAAACCTGAGACCCTTCCTATAGCTTGAGATGTGATATCCAACTCCTTCCCATTCCAATCCTGAGACCCTTCCTATAGCATGAGATGTGATATCTCAAGGCCTCTAATACCAAACCTGAGATCCTTCCTCTAACATGAAATGTGATATCCAACTCCTTCCCCTTCCAAACCTGAGAGCCTTCCTATAACATGAAATGTGATATCCAATTCCTTCCCATTCCAACCTGAGACCCTTCCTATAGCATGAGATGGGATATCCAACTCCTTCCAAATCCAATACTGATACCCTTCCGATAGCATGAGATGTGATATCCCAATGCTTCTACCAAACCTGAGACCCATACTATGGCATGAGATGTGATATCAAACTCCTTCCCATTCCAATCCTGAGACCCTACCTATAGCTTGAGATGTGATATCCAACTCCTTCCCATTCCAATTCTGAGACCCTTCCTATACCATGAGACTTGATATCTCAATGCTTCTAATACCAAACCTGAGACCCGTCCTATAACATGAGATGTGATATCCAAATCCATCCCCTTCCAAACCTTAGACCCTTCCTTTATCATGAGATGTGATATCCAATTCCTTCCCATTCCAATCCTGAGACCCTTCCGATATCATGAGATTTGTTATCTCAATGCTTCTAATATCAAACTTGAGACCCTCCCTATAACATGAGATGTGACATCCAAGTCCTCCCCATTCCAATCCTGAGACCCTTCCTATAGCATGAGATGTGATATCTCAATGCTTCTAATACCAAACCTGAGACCCTTCCTATAACATGATTTGGGATATCCAACTCCTTCCCATTCCAATCCTGAGACCCTTCCGATAGCAGAGATGTGATATCTCAATGCTTATACCAAACCTGAGACCCTTCCTATGGCCTGAGATGTCATATGCAACTCCTTCCCATTCCAATCCTGAGACCCTTCCTATAGCATGAGATGTGATATCTCAATGCCTCTAATACCAAACCTGGAATCCTTCCTCTAACATGAAATGTGATATCCAACTCCTTCCCTTTCCAAACCTGAGAGCCTACCTATAGCATGAGATGTGATATCCAAGACCTTCCCATTCCAATCCTTAGACCCTTCCTACAGCATACAATATGATATCTCAATGATTCTAATAACAAACCTGAGACCCGTCCTATAACATGAGATGTGATATCCAACTCCTTCCCATTCCAATCCTGAGACACTTCCGATAGCAGAGATGTGATATCTCAATGCTTATTCCAAACCTGAGACCCTTCCTATAGCATGAGATGTGATATCCAACTCCTTCCCGTTCCAAACCTGAGACCCTTCCTATATCATATGTGATATCCAACTCCTTCCCATTCCAAACATGAGACCCTTCCTATAGCAAGAATGTAATATCCAACTCCTTCCCATTCCAATCCTCAGACCCTTCCTACAGCATGCGATGTGATATCTCAATGCTTCTAATACCAAACCTGAGACCCGTCCTATAACATGAGATGGGATATCCAACTCCTTCCCGTTCCAAACCTGAGACCCTTCCTATAGCATGAGATGTGATATCCAACTCCTTCCCATCCCAATCCTGAGACACTTCCGATTGCAGAGATGTGATATCTCAATGCTTATACCAAACCTGAGACTCTTCCTATAACATGAGATGTGATATCCAACTCCTTCCCGTTCCAAACCTGAGACCCTTCCTATAGCATAAGATGTGATATCCAACTCCTTCCCATTCCAATCCTGAGACCCTTCCGATAGCATGAGATGTGATATCTCAATGCTTCTAATACCAAACCTGAGATCCTTCTTATAACATGTGATGTGATATCCAAATCCTTCCCCTTCCAAACCTGAGACCCTCCCTTTAGCATGAAATGTGATATCCAACTCCTTCCCATTCCAATCCTGAGACCCTTATGATAGCATGAGATGTGATATCTCAATGCCTCTAATACCAAACCTGAGATACTTCCGATAGCATGAGATGTGATATCTCAATGCTTCTAATACCAAACCTGAGATCCTTCCTATAACATGAGATGTGATATCCAAATCCTTCCCCTTCCAAACCTGAGACCCTCCCTTTAGCATGAGATGTGATATCCAACTCCTTCCCATTCCAATCCTGAGACCCTTCTGATAGCATGAGATGTGATATCTCAATGCCTCTGATACCAAACCTGAGATCCTACCTCTAACATGAAATATGATATCCAACTCCTTCCCATTCCAATCCTGAGACTCTTCCTATAGCATGAGATGTGATGTCTCAATGCTTATACCAAACCTGAGACCCTTCCTATGGCATGAGATGCCATATACAACTCCTTCCCATTCCAATCCTGAGACCATGCTTATAGCATGAGATGTGATATCTCAATGCTTCTAATACCAAACCTGAGATCTTTCCTATAACATGAGATGTGATATCCATCTCCTTCCCATTCCAATCCTGAGACCATTCCTATAGCATGAGATGTGATATCTCAATGCTTATACCCAACCTGAGACCCTTCCTATAGCTTGAGATGTGATATCCAACTCCTTCCCATTCCAATCCTGAGACCCTTCCTATAGCATGAGATGTGATATCTCAATGCCTCTAATACCAAACCTGAGATCCTTCCTCTAACATGAAATGTGATATCCAACTCCTTCCCCTTCCAAACCTGAGAGCCTTCCTATAGCATGAGATATGGTATCCAAGTCCTTTCCATTCCAATCCTGAGACCCTTCCTATAACATGAGATGTGATATCCAACTCCTTCCCATTCCAACCTGAGACCCTTCCTATAGCATGAGATGGGATATCCAACTCCTTCCAAATCCAATCCTGATACCCTTCCGATAGCATGAGATGTGATATCCCAATGCTTCTACCAAACCTGAGACCCATACTATGGCATGAGATGTGATATCAAACTCCTTCCCATTCCAACCTGAGACCCTTCCTATAGCATGAGATGGGATATCCAACTCCTTCCAAAATCAATCCTGAAATCCTTCCGATAGCATGAGATGTGATATCCCAATGCTTCTACCAAACCTGAGACCCATAGTATGGCATGAGATGTGATATCCAACTCCTTCCCATTCCAATTCTGAGACTCTTCTGATAGCATGAGATGTGATATATCAATGCCTCTAATACCAAACCTGAGATCCTACCTCTAACATGAAATGTGATATCCAACTCTTTCCCGTTGCAAACCTGAGAGCCTTCCTATAGCATGAGATGTGATATCCAAGTCCTTCCCATTCCAATCCTGAGACCCTTCCTATAACATGAGATGTGATATCCAACTCCTTCCCATTCCAACCTGAGACCCTTCCTATAGCATGAGATGGGATATCCAAATCCTTCCAAATCCAATCCTGATACCCTTCCGATAGCATGAGATGTGATATCCCAATGCTTCTACCAAACCTGAGACCCATACTATGGCATGAGATGTGATATCAAACTCCTTCCCATTCCAATCCTGTGACCCTTCCTATAGCTTGAGATGTGATATCCAACTCCTTCCCATTCCAATTCTGAGACCCTTCCTATACAACGAGACTTGATATCTCAATGCTTCTAATACCAAACCTGAGAACCGTCCTATAACATGAGATGTGATATCCAAATCCTTCCCCTTCCAAACCTTAGACCCTTCCTTTATCATGAGATGTGATATCCAACTCCTTCCCATTCCAATCCTGAGACTCTTCCGATATCATGAGATGTGATATCTCAATGCTTCTAATATCAAACTTGAGACCCTCCCTATAGCATGAGATGTGATATCCAAGTCCTTCCCATTCCAATCCTGAGACCCTTCCTATAGCATGAGATGTGATATCTCAATGCTTCTAATACCAAACCTGAGACCCTTCCTATAACATGAGATGGGAATATCCAACTCCTTCCCATTCCAATCCTGAGACCCTTCCGATAGCAGAGATGTGATATCTCAATGCTTATACCAAACCTGAGATCCTTCCTATAACATGAGATGTGATATCCAACTCCTTCCCATTCCAATCCTGAGACACTTCCTATAGCATGAGATGTGATATCTCACTGCTTATACCAAACCTGAGACCCTTCCTATAGCATGAGATGTGATATCCAACTCCTTCCCATTCCAATCCTGAGACCCTTCCGATAGCAGAGATGTGATATCTCAATGCTTATACCAAACCTAAGACCCTTCATATGGCATGAGATGTCATATACAACTCCTTCCCATTCCAATCCTGAGACCCTTCCTATAGCATGAGATGTGATATCTCAATGCTTATACCAAACCTGAGACCCTTCCTATAGCATGAGATGTGATATCCAACTCCTTCCCATTCCAATCCTGAGACCCTTCCTATAGCATGAGATGTGATGTCTCAATGCTTCTAATACCAAACCTGAGATCCTTCCTATAACATGAGAAGTGATATCCAACTCCTTCCCATTCCAATCCCGAGACCCTTCCTATAGCATGAGATGTGATATCTCAATGCTTATACCAAACCTGAGACCCTTCCTATAGCATGAGATGTGATATCCAACTCCTTCCCATTCCAATCCTGAGACTCTTCCTATAGCATGAGATGTGATATCTCAATGCCTCTAATACCAAACCTGAGATCCTTCCTATAATATGAGATGTGATATCCAAGTCCTTCCCATTCCAATCCTGAGACCCTTCCTATAGCATGAGATGTGATATCTCAATGCTTCTAATACCAAACCTGAGACCCTTCCTATAACATGAGATGGGAATATCCAACTCCTTCCCATTCCAATCCTGAGACCCTTCCGATAGCAGAGATGTGATATCTCAATGCTTATACCAAACCTGAGACCCTTCCTATGGCATGAGATGTGATATCCAACTCCTTGCCATTCAAATCCTGAGACCCTTCCTATAGCATGAGAAGGGATATCCAACTCCTTCCCAATCCAATCCTGAGACCCTTCCGATAGCAGAGACGTGATATCTCATTGCTTCTACCAAACCTGAGACCCTTCCTTTAGCATGAGATGTGATATCCAAATCCTTCACATTCCAATCCTGAGACCCTTCCTATAGCATGTGATGTGATATCTCAATGCTTCTAATACCAAACCTGAGATCCTTCCTATAACATGAGATGTGATATCCAATTCCTTCCCATTCCAAACCTGAGACCCTTCCTATTGGATGAGATGTGATATCCAACTCCTTCCCATTCCAACCCTGAGACCCTTCCTATAGCATGAGATGTGATGTCTCAATGCTTCTAATACCAAACCTGAGACTCTTCCTATAACATGAGATGGGATATCCAACTCCTTCCCATTCCAATCCTGAGACCCTTCCGATAGCAGAGATGTGATATCTCAATGCTTATACCAAACCTAAGACCCTTCATATGGCATGAGATGTCATATACAACTCCTTCCCATTCCAATCCTGAGACCCTTCCTATAGCATGAGATGTGATATCTCAATGCTTATACCAAACCTGAGACCCTTCCTATAGCATGAGATGTGATATCCAACTCCTTCCCATTCCAATCCTGAGACCCTTCCTATAGCATGAGATGTGATGTCTCAATGCTTCTAATACCAAACCTGAGATCCTTCCTATAACATGAGAAGTGATATCCAACTCCTTCCCATTCCAATCCCGAGACCCTTCCTATAGCATGAGATGTGATATCTCAATGCTTATACCAAACCTGAGACCCTTCCTATAGCATGAGATGTGATATCCAACTCCTTCCCATTCCAATCCTGAGACTCTTCCTATAGCATGAGATGTGATATCTCAATGCCTCTAATACCAAACCTGAGATCCTTCCTCTAACATGAAATGTGATATCCAACTCCTTCCCTTTCCAAACCTGAGAGCCTACCTATAGCATGAGATGTGATATCCAAGTCCTTCCCATTCCAATCCTTAGACCCTTCCTACAGCATGCAATATGATATCTCAATGATTCTAATAACAAACCTGAGACCCGTCCTATAACATGAGATGTGATATCCAACTCCTTCCCATTCCAAACATGAGACCCTTCCTATAGCAAGAGTGTAATATCCAACTCCTTCCCATTCCAATCCTGAGACCATTCCTATAGCATGAGATGTGATATCTCAATGCTTCTAATACCAAACCTGAGATCCTTCCTATAACATGAGATGTGATATCCAACTCCTTCCCATTCCAATCCTGAGACCCTTCCTATAGCATGAGATGTGATATCTCAATGCTTATACCAAACCTGAGACCCTTCCTATAGCTTGAGATGTGATATCCAACTCCTTCCCATTCCAATCCTGAGACCCTTCCTATAGCATGAGATGTGATATCTCAAGGCCTCTAATACCAAACCTGAGATCCTTCCTCTAACATGAAATGTGATATCCAACTCCTTCCCTTTCCAAACCTGAGAGCCTACCTGTAGCATGAGATGTGATATCCAATTCCTCCCCATTCCAAACCTGAGAACCTTCCTACAGCATGCGATGTGATATCTCAATGCTTCTAATACCAAACCCGAGACCAGTCCTATAACATGAGATTGGATATCCAACTCCTTCCCCTTCCAAACCTGAGACTCTTCCTATAGCATGAGATGTGATATCCAACTTCTTCCCATTCCAATCCTGAGACCCTTCCTATAACATGAGATGTGATGTCTCAATGCTTCTAATACCAAACCTGAGATCTTTCCTATAACATGAGATGTGATATCCAACTCCTTCCCATTCCAATCCTGAGACCCTTCCTATAGCATGAGATGTGATATCTCAATGCTTATACCAAACCTGAGACCCTTCCTATAGCTTGAGATGTGATATCCAACTCCTTCCCATTCCAATCCTGAGACCCTTCCTATAGCATGAGATGTGATATCTCAAGGCCTCTAATACCAAACCTGAGATCCTTCCTCTAACATGAAATGTGATATCCAACTCCTTCCCCTTCCAAACCTGAGAGCCTTCCTATAACATGAAATGTGATATCCAATTCCTTCCCATTCCAACCTGAGACCCTTCCTATAGCATGAGATGGGATATCCAACTCCTTCCAAATCCAATACTGATACCCTTCCGATAGCATGAGATGTGATATCCCAATGCTTCTACCAAACCTGAGACCCATACTATGGCATGAGATGTGATATCAAACTCCTTACTATTCCAATCCTGAGACCCTACCTATAGCTTGAGATGTGATATCCAACTCCTTCCCATTCCAATTCTGAGACCCTTCCTATACCATGAGACTTGATATCTCAATGCTTCTAATACCAAACCTGAGACCCGTCCTATAACATGAGATGTGATATCCAAATCCTTCCCCTTCCAAACCTTAGACCCTTCCTTTATCATGAGATGTGATATCCAATTCCTTCCCATTCCAATCCTGAGACCCTACCGATATCATGAGATTTGTTATCTCAATGCTTCTAATATCAAACTTGAGACCCTCCCTATAACATGAGATGTGACATCCAAGTCCTCCCCATTCCAATCCTGAGACCCTTCCTATAGCATGAGATGTGATATCTCAATGCTTCTAATACCAAACCTGAGACCCTTCCTATAACATGATTTGGGATATCCAACTCCTTCCCATTCCAATCCTGAGACCCTTCCGATAGCAGAGATGTGATATCTCAATGCTTATACCAAACCTGAGACCCTTCCTATGGCCTGAGATGTCATATGCAACTCCTTCCCATTCCAATCCTGAGACCCTTCCTATAGCATTAGATGTGATATCTCAATGCTTATACCAAATCTGAGACCCTTCCTATAGCATGAGATGTGATATCCAACTTCTTCCCATTCCAATCCTGAGACCCTTCCTATAGCATGAGATGTGATGTCCCAATTCTTCTAATACCAAACCTGAGATCCTTCCTATAACATGAGATGTGATATCCAACTCCTTCCCATTCCAATCCTGAGACCCTTATGATAGCATGAGATGTGATATCTCAATGCTTCTATTACCAAACCTGAGATCCTTCCTATAACATGAGATGTGATTTCCAAATCCTTCCACTTCCAAACCTGAGACCCTCCCTTTAGCATGAGATGTGATATCCAACTCCTTCCCATTCCAATCCTGAGACCCTTCTGATAGCATGAGATGTGATATTTCAATGCCTCTAATACCAAACCTGAGATCCTACCTCTAACATGAAATGTGATATCCATCTCCTTCCCTTTCCAAACCTGAGACCCTGCCTATAGCATGAGATGTGATATCCAAGTCCTTCCCATTCCAATCCTGAGACCCTTCCTATAGCATGTGATGTGATATCTCAATGCTTATACCAAATCGGAGACCCTTCCTATAGCATGAGATGTGATATCCAACTCCTTCCCATTCCAATCCTGAGACCCTTCCTATAGCATGAGATGTGATGTCTCAATGCTTCTAATACCAAACCTGAGATCCTTCCTATAACATGAGATGTGATATCCAACTCCTTCCCATTCCAATCCTGAGACCCTTATGATAGCATGAGATGTGATATCTCAATGCCTCTAATACCAAACCTGAGATACTTCCGATAGCATGAGATGTGATATCTCAATGCTTCTAATACCAAACCTGAGATCCTTCCTATAACATGAGATGTGATTTCCAAATCCTTCCCCTTCCAAACCTGAGACCCTCCCTTTAGCATGAGATGTGATATCCAACTCCTTCCCATTCCAATCCTGAGACCCATCTGATAGCATGAGATGTGATATTTCAATGCCTCTAATACCAAACCTGAGATCCTACCTCTAACATGAAATGTGATATCCATCTCCTTCCCTTTCCAAACCTGAGACCCTGCCTATAGCATGAGATGTGATATCCAAGTCCTTTCCATTCCAATCCAGAGACCCTTCCTATAGCATGTGATGTGATATCTCAATGCTTATACCAAACCTGAGACCCTTCCTATGGCATGAGATGTCATATACAACTCCTTCCCATTCCAATCCTGAGACCCTTCCTATAGCATGAGATGTGATATCTCAATGCTTATACCAAACCTGAGACCCTTCCTATAGCATGAGATGTGATATCCAACTTCTTCCCATTCCAATCCTGAGACCCTTCCTATAACATGAGATGTGATGTCGCAATGCTTCTAATACCAAACCTGAGATCTTTCCTATAACATGAGATGTGATATCCAACTCCTTCCCATTCCAATCCTGAGACCCTTCCTATAGCATGAGATGTGATATCACAATGCTTATACCAAACCTGAGACCGTTCCTATAGCTTGAGATGTGATATCCAACTCCTTCCCATTCCAATCCTGAGACCCTTCCTATAGCATGAGATGTGATATCTCAAGGCCTCTAATACCAAACCTGAGATCGTTCCTCTAACATGAAATGTGATATCCAACTCCTTCCCCTTCCAAACCTGAGAGCCTTCCTATAACATGAGATGTGACATCCAAGTCCTCCCCATTCCAATCCCTAGACCCTTCCTATAGCATGAGATGTGATATCTCAATGCTTCTAATACCAAACCTGAGACCCTTCCTATAACATGATTTGGGATATCCAACTCCTTCCCATTCCAATCCTGAGACCCTTCCGATAGCAGAGATGTGATATCTCAATGCTTATACCAAACCTGAGACCCTTCCTATGGCCTGAGATGTCATATGCAACTCCTTCCCATTCCAATCCTGAGACCCTTCCTATAGCATTAGATGTGATATCTCAATGCTTATACCAAATCTGAGACCCTTCCTATAGCATGAGATGTGATATCCAACTTCTTCCCATTCCAATCCTGAGACCCTTCCTATAGCATGAGATGTGATGTCTCAATTCTTCTAATACCAAACCTGAGATCCTTCCTATAACATGAGATGTGATATCCAACTCCTTCCCATTCCAATCCTGAGACCCTTATGATAGCATGAGATGTGATATCTCAATGCTTCTATTACCAAACCTGAGATCCTTCCTATAACATGAGATGTGATTTCCAAATCCTTCCACTTCCAAACCTGAGACCCTCCCTTTAGCATGAGATGTGATATCCAACTCCTTCCCATTCCAATCCTGAGACCCTTCTGATAGCATGAGATGTGATATTTCAATGCCTCTAATACCAAACCTGAGATCCTACCTCTAACATGAAATGTGATATCCATCTCCTTCCCTTTCCAAGCCTGAGACCCTGCCTATAGCATGAGATGTGATATCCAAGTCCTTCCCATTCCAATCCTGAGACCCTTCCTATAGCATGTGATGTGATATCTCAATGCTTATACCAAATCTGAGACCCTTCCTATAGCATGAGATGTGATATCCAACTCCTTCCCATTCCAATCCTGAGACCCTTCCTATAGCATGAGATGTGATGTCTCAATGCTTCTAATACCAAACCTGAGATCCTTCCTATAACATGAGATGTGATATCCAACTCCTTCCCATTCCAATCCTGAGACCCTTATGATAGCATGAGATGTGATATCTCAATGCCTCTAATACCAAACCTGAGATACTTCCGATAGCATGAGATGTGATATCTCAATGCTTCTAATACCAAACCTGAGATCCTTCCTATAACATGAGATGTGATTTCCAAATCCTTCCCCTTCCAAACCTGAGACCCTCCCTTTAGCATGAGATGTGATATCCAACTCCTTCCCATTCCAATCCTGAGACCCATCTGATAGCATGAGATGTGATATTTCAATGCCTCTAATACCAAACCTGAGATCCTACCTCTAACATGAAATGTGATATCCATCTCCTTCCCTTTCCAAACCTGAGACCCTGCCTATAGCATGAGATGTGATATCCAAGTCCTTTCCATTCCAATCCTGAGACCCTTCCTATAGCATGTGATGTGATATTTCAATGCTTATACCAAACCTGAGACCCTTCCTATGGCATGAGATGTGATATCTCAATGCTTATACCAAACCTGAGACTCTTCCTATAGCATGAGATGTGATATCCAACTTCTTCCCATTCCAATCCTGAGACCCTTCCTATAACATGAGATGTGATGTCGCAATGCTTCTAATACCAAACCTGAGATCTTTCCTATAACATGAGATGTGATATCCAACTCCTTCCCATTCCAATCCTGAGACCCTTCCTATAGCATGAGATGTGATATCACAATGCTTATACCAAACCTGAGACCGTTCCTATAGCTTGAGATGTGATATCCAACTCCTTCCCATTCCAATCCTGAGACCCTTCCTATAGCATGAGATGTGATATCTCAAGGCCTCTAATACCAAACCTGAGATCGTTCCTCTAACATGAAATGTGATATCCAACTCCTTCCCCTTCCAAACCTGAGAGCCTTCCTATAACATGAGATGTGACATCCAAGTCCTCCCCATTCCAATCCTGAGACCCTTCCTATAGCATGAGATGTGATATCTCAATGCTTCTAATACCAAACCTGAGACCCTTCCTATAACATGATTTGGGATATCCAACTCCTTCCCATTCCAATCCTGAGACCCTTCCGATAGCAGAGATGTGATATCTCAATGCTTATACCAAACCTGAGAGCCTTCCTATGGCCTGAGATGTCATATGCAACTCCTTCCCTTTCCAAACCTGAGAGCCTACCTATAGCATGAGATGTGATATCCAAGTCCTTCCCATTCCAATCCTTAGACCCTTCCTACAGCATGCAATATGATATCTCAATGATTCTAATAACAAACCTGAGACCCGTCCTATAACATGAGATGTGATATCCAACTCCTTCCCATTCCAAACATGAGACCCTTCCTATAGCAAGAGTGTAATATCCAACTCCTTCCCATTCCAATCCTGAGACCATTCCTATAGCATGAGATGTGATATCTCAATGCTTCTAATACCAAACCTGAGATCCTTCCTATAACATGAGATGTGATATCCAACTCCTTCCCATTCCAATCCTGAGACCCTTCCTATAGCATGAGATGTGATATCTCAATGCTTATACCAAACCTGAGACCCTTCCTATAGCTTGAGATGTGATATCCAACTCCTTCCCATTCCAATCCTGAGACCCTTCCTATAGCATGAGATGTGATATCTCAAGGCCTCTAATACCAAACCTGAGATCCTTCCTCTAACATGAAATGTGATATCCAACTCCTTCCCTTTCCAAACCTGAGAGCCTACCTGTAGCATGAGATGTGATATCCAATTCCTCCCCATTCCAAACCTGAGAACCTTCCTACAGCATGCGATGTGATATCTCAATGCTTCTAATACCAAACCCGAGACCAGTCCTATAACATGAGATTGGATATCCAACTCCTTCCCCTTCCAAACCTGAGACTCTTCCTATAGCATGAGATGTGATATCCAACTTCTTCCCATTCCAATCCTGAGACCCTTCCTATAACATGAGATGTGATGTCTCAATGCTTCTAATACCAAACCTGAGATCTTTCCTATAACATGAGATGTGATATCCAACTCCTTCCCATTCCAATCCTGAGACCCTTCCTATAGCATGAGATGTGATATCTCAATGCTTATACCAAACCTGAGACCCTTCCTATAGCTTGAGATGTGATATCCAACTCCTTCCCATTCCAATCCTGAGACCCTTCCTATAGCATGAGATGTGATATCTCAAGGCCTCTAATACCAAACCTGAGATCCTTCCTCTAACATGAAATGTGATATCCAACTCCTTCCCCTTCCAAACCTGAGAGCCTTCCTATAACATGAAATGTGATATCCAATTCCTTCCCATTCCAACCTGAGACCCTTCCTATAGCATGAGATGGGATATCCAACTCCTTCCAAATCCAATACTGATACCCTTCCGATAGCATGAGATGTGATATCCCAATGCTTCTACCAAACCTGAGACCCATACTATGGCATGAGATGTGATATCAAACTCCTTACTATTCCAATCCTGAGACCCTACCTATAGCTTGAGATGTGATATCCAACTCCTTCCCATTCCAATTCTGAGACCCTTCCTATACCATGAGACTTGATATCTCAATGCTTCTAATACCAAACCTGAGACCCGTCCTATAACATGAGATGTGATATCCAAATCCTTCCCCTTCCAAACCTTAGACCCTTCCTTTATCATGAGATGTGATATCCAATTCCTTCCCATTCCAATCCTGAGACCCTACCGATATCATGAGATTTGTTATCTCAATGCTTCTAATATCAAACTTGAGACCCTCCCTATAACATGAGATGTGACATCCAAGTCCTCCCCATTCCAATCCTGAGACCCTTCCTATAGCATGAGATGTGATATCTCAATGCTTCTAATACCAAACCTGAGACCCTTCCTATAACATGATTTGGGATATCCAACTCCTTCCCATTCCAATCCTGAGACCCTTCCGATAGCAGAGATGTGATATCTCAATGCTTATACCAAACCTGAGACCCTTCCTATGGCCTGAGATGTCATATGCAACTCCTTCCCATTCCAATCCTGAGACCCTTCCTATAGCATTAGATGTGATATCTCAATGCTTATACCAAATCTGAGACCCTTCCTATAGCATGAGATGTGATATCCAACTTCTTCCCATTCCAATCCTGAGACCCTTCCTATAGCATGAGATGTGATGTCCCAATTCTTCTAATACCAAACCTGAGATCCTTCCTATAACATGAGATGTGATATCCAACTCCTTCCCATTCCAATCCTGAGACCCTTATGATAGCATGAGATGTGATATCTCAATGCTTCTATTACCAAACCTGAGATCCTTCCTATAACATGAGATGTGATTTCCAAATCCTTCCACTTCCAAACCTGAGACCCTCCCTTTAGCATGAGATGTGATATCCAACTCCTTCCCATTCCAATCCTGAGACCCTTCTGATAGCATGAGATGTGATATTTCAATGCCTCTAATACCAAACCTGAGATCCTACCTCTAACATGAAATGTGATATCCATCTCCTTCCCTTTCCAAACCTGAGACCCTGCCTATAGCATGAGATGTGATATCCAAGTCCTTCCCATTCCAATCCTGAGACCCTTCCTATAGCATGTGATGTGATATCTCAATGCTTATACCAAATCGGAGACCCTTCCTATAGCATGAGATGTGATATCCAACTCCTTCCCATTCCAATCCTGAGACCCTTCCTATAGCATGAGATGTGATGTCTCAATGCTTCTAATACCAAACCTGAGATCCTTCCTATAACATGAGATGTGATATCCAACTCCTTCCCATTCCAATCCTGAGACCCTTATGATAGCATGAGATGTGATATCTCAATGCCTCTAATACCAAACCTGAGATACTTCCGATAGCATGAGATGTGATATCTCAATGCTTCTAATACCAAACCTGAGATCCTTCCTATAACATGAGATGTGATTTCCAAATCCTTCCCCTTCCAAACCTGAGACCCTCCCTTTAGCATGAGATGTGATATCCAACTCCTTCCCATTCCAATCCTGAGACCCATCTGATAGCATGAGATGTGATATTTCAATGCCTCTAATACCAAACCTGAGATCCTACCTCTAACATGAAATGTGATATCCATCTCCTTCCCTTTCCAAACCTGAGACCCTGCCTATAGCATGAGATGTGATATCCAAGTCCTTTCCATTCCAATCCAGAGACCCTTCCTATAGCATGTGATGTGATATCTCAATGCTTATACCAAACCTGAGACCCTTCCTATGGCATGAGATGTCATATACAACTCCTTCCCATTCCAATCCTGAGACCCTTCCTATAGCATGAGATGTGATATCTCAATGCTTATACCAAACCTGAGACCCTTCCTATAGCATGAGATGTGATATCCAACTTCTTCCCATTCCAATCCTGAGACCCTTCCTATAACATGAGATGTGATGTCGCAATGCTTCTAATACCAAACCTGAGATCTTTCCTATAACATGAGATGTGATATCCAACTCCTTCCCATTCCAATCCTGAGACCCTTCCTATAGCATGAGATGTGATATCACAATGCTTATACCAAACCTGAGACCGTTCCTATAGCTTGAGATGTGATATCCAACTCCTTCCCATTCCAATCCTGAGACCCTTCCTATAGCATGAGATGTGATATCTCAAGGCCTCTAATACCAAACCTGAGATCGTTCCTCTAACATGAAATGTGATATCCAACTCCTTCCCCTTCCAAACCTGAGAGCCTTCCTATAACATGAGATGTGACATCCAAGTCCTCCCCATTCCAATCCTGAGACCCTTCCTATAGCATGAGATGTGATATCTCAATGCTTCTAATACCAAACCTGAGACCCTTCCTATAACATGATTTGGGATATCCAACTCCTTCCCATTCCAATCCTGAGACCCTTCCGATAGCAGAGATGTGATATCTCAATGCTTATACCAAACCTGAGAGCCTTCCTATGGCCTGAGATGTCATATGCAACTCCTTCCCATTCCAATCCTGAGACCCTTCCTATAGCATTAGATGTGATATCTCAATGCTTATACCAAATCTGAGACCCTTCCTATAGCATGAGATGTGATATCCAACTTCTTCCCATTCCAATCCTGAGACCCTTCCTATAGCATGAGATGTGATGTCTCAATTCTTCTAATACCAAACCTGAGATCCTTCCTATAACATGAGATGTGATATCCAACTCCTTCCCATTCCAATCCTGAGACCCTTATGATAGCATGAGATGTGATATCTCAATGCCTCTAATACCAAACCTGAGATACTTCTGATAGCATGAGATGTGATATCTCAATGCTTCTAATACCAAACCTGAGATCCTTCCTATAACATGAGATGTGATTTCCAAATCCTTCCACTTCCAAACCTGAGACCCTACCTTTAGCATGAGATGTGATATCCAACTCCTTCCCATTCCAATCCTGAGACCCTTCTGATAGCATGAGATGTGATATTTCAATGCCTCTAATACCAAACCTGAGATCCTACCTCTAACATGAAATGTGATATCCATCTCCTTCCCTTTCCAAACCTGAGACCCTGCCTATAGCATGAGATGTGATATCCAAGTCCTTCCCATTCCAATCCTGAGACCCTTCCTATAGCATGTGATGTGATATCTCAATGCTTAGTCCAAACCTGAGACCCTTCCTATGGCATGAGATGTCATATACAACTCCTTCCCATTCCAATCCTGAGACCCTTCCTATAGCATGAGATGTGATATCTCAATGCTTATACCAAACCTGAGACCCTTCCTATAGCATGAGATGTGATATCCAACTTCTTCCCATTCCAATCCTGAGACCCTTCCTATAACATGAGATGTGATGTCTCAATGCTTCTAATACCAAACCTGAGACCCTTCCTATAACATGAGATGGGATATCCAACTCCTTCCCATTCCAATCCTGAGACCCTTCCAATAGCAGAGATGTGATTACTCAATGCTTTTACCAAACCTGAGACCCTTCCTATGGCCTGAGATGTCATATACAACTCCTTCCCATTCCAATCCTGAGACCCTTCCTATAGCATGAGATGTGATATCTCAATGCTTATACCAAACCTGAGACCGTTCCTATGGCTTGAGATGTGATATCCAACTCCTTCCCATTCCAATCCTGAGACCCTTCCTATAGCATGAGATGTGATATCTCAAGGCCTCTAATACCAAACCTGAGATCGTTCCTCTAACATGAAATGTGATATCCAACTCCTTCCCCTTGCAAACCAGAGAGCCTTCCTATAACATGAGATGTGATATCCAACTCCTTCCCATTCCAATCCTGAGACCCTTCTGATAGCATGAGATGTGATATTTCAATGCCTCTAATACCAAACCTGAGATCCTACCTCTAACATGAAATGTGATATCCATCTCCTTCCCTTTCCAAACCTGAGACCCTGCCTATAGCATGAGATGTGATATCCAAGTCCTTCCCATTCCAATCCTGAGACCCTTCCTATAGCATGTGATGTGATATCTCAATGCTTAGTCCAAACCTGAGACCCTTCCTATGGCATGAGATGTCATATACAACTCCTTCCCATTCCAATCCTGAGACCCTTCCTATAGCATGAGATGTGATATCTCAAGGCCTCTAATACCAAACCTGAGATCCTTCCTCTAACATGAAATGTGATATCCAACTCCTTCCCCTTCCAAACCTGAGAGCCTTCCTATAACATGAGATGTGACATCCAAGTCCTCCCCATTCCAATCCTGAGACCCTTCCTATAGCATGAGATGTGATATCTCAATGCTTCTAATACCAAACCTGAGACCCTTCCTATAACATGATTTGGGATATCCAACTCCTTCCCATTCCAATCCTGAGACCCTTCCGATAGCAGAGATGTGATATCTCAATGCTTATACCAAACCTGAGAGCCTTCCTATGGCCTGAGATGTCATATGCAACTCCTTCCCATTCCAATCCTGAGACCCTTCCTATAGCATTAGATGTGATATCACAATGCTTATACCAAACCTGAGACCGTTCCTATAGCTTGAGATGTGATATCCAACTCCTTCCCATTCCAATCCTGAGACCCTTCCTATAGCATGAGATGTGATATCTCAAGGCCTCTAATACCAAACCTGAGATCGTTCCTCTAACATGAAATGTGATATCCAACTCCTTCCCCTTGCAAACCAGAGAGCCTTCCTATAACATGAGATGTGATATCCAACTCCTTCCCATTCCAATCCTGAGACCCTTCTGATAGCATGAGATGTGATATTTCAATGCCTCTAATACCAAACCTGAGATCCTACCTCTAACATGAAATGTGATATCCATCTCCTTCCCTTTCCAAACCTGAGACCCTGCCTATAGCATGAGATGTGATATCCAAGTCCTTCCCATTCCAATCCTGAGACCCTTCCTATAGCATGTGATGTGATATCTCAATGCTTAGTCCAAACCTGAGACCCTTCCTATGGCATGAGATGTCATATACAACTCCTTCCCATTCCAATCCTGAGACCCTTCCTATAGCATGAGATGTGATATCTCAAGGCCTCTAATACCAAACCTGAGATCGTTCCTCTAACATGAAATGTGATATCCAACTCCTTCCCCTTCCAAACCTGAGAGCCTTCCTATAACATGAGATGTGACATCCAAGTCCTCCCCATTCCAATCCTGAGACCCTTCCTATAGCATGAGATGTGATATCTCAATGCTTCTAATACCAAACCTGAGACCCTTCCTATAACATGATTTGGGATATCCAACTCCTTCCCATTCCAATCCTGAGACCCTTCCGATAGCAGAGATGTGATATCTCAATGCTTATACCAAACCTGAGAGCCTTCCTATGGCCTGAGATGTCATATGCAACTCCTTCCCATTCCAATCCTGAGACCCTTCCTATAGCATTAGATGTGATATCTCAATGCTTATACCAAATCTGAGACCCTTCCTATAGCATGAGATGTGATATCCAACTTCTTCCCATTCCAATCCTGAGACCCTTCCTATAGCATGAGATGTGATGTCTCAATTCTTCTAATACCAAACCTGAGATCCTTCCTATAAAATGAGATGTGATATCCAACTTCTTCCCATTCCAATCCTGAGACCCTTCCTATAGCATGAGATGTGATGTCTCAATTCTTCTAATACCAAACCTGAGATCCTTCCTATAAAATGAGATGTGATATCCAACTCCTTCCCATTCCAATCCTGAGACCCTTATGATAGCATGAGATGTGATATCTCAATGCCTCTAATACCAAACCTGAGATACTTCTGATAGCATGAGATGTGATATCTCAATGCTTCTAATACCAAACCTGAGATCCTTCCTATAACATGAGATGTGATTTCCAAATCCTTCCACTTCCAAACCTGAGACCCTACCTTTAGCATGAGATGTGATATCCAACTCCTTCCCATTCCAATCCTGAGACCCTTCTGATAGCATGAGATGTGATATTTCAATGCCTCTAATACCAAACCTGAGATCCTACCTCTAACATGAAATGTGATATCCATCTCCTTCCCTTTCCAAACCTGAGACCCTGCCTATAGCATGAGATGTGATATCCAAGTCCTTCCCATTCCAATCCTGAGACCCTTCCTATAGCATGTGATGTGATATCTCAATGCTTAGTCCAAACCTGAGACCCTTCCTATGGCATGAGATGTCATATACAACTCCTTCCCATTCCAATCCTGAGACCCTTCCTATAGCATGAGATGTGATATCTCAATGCTTATACCAAACCTGAGACCCTTCCTATAGCATGAGATGTGATATCCAACTTCTTCCCATTCCAATCCTGAGACCCTTCCTATAACATGAGATGTGATGTCTCAATGCTTCTAATACCAAACCTGAGACCCTTCCTATAACATGAGATGGGATATCCAACTCCTTCCCATTCCAATCCTGAGACCCTTCCAATAGCAGAGATGTGATTACTCAATGCTTTTACCAAACCTGAGACCCTTCCTATGGCCTGAGATGTCATATACAACTCCTTCCCATTCCAATCCTGAGACCCTTCCTATAGCATGAGATGTGATATCTCAATGCTTATACCAAACCTGAGACCGTTCCTATGGCTTGAGATGTGATATCCAACTCCTTCCCATTCCAATCCTGAGACCCTTCCTATAGCATGAGATGTGATATCTCAAGGCCTCTAATACCAAACCTGAGATCGTTCCTCTAACATGAAATGTGATATCCAACTCCTTCCCCTTGCAAACCAGAGAGCCTTCCTATAACATGAGATGTGATATCCAACTCCTTCCCATTCCAATCCTGAGACCCTTCTGATAGCATGAGATGTGATATTTCAATGCCTCTAATACCAAACCTGAGATCCTACCTCTAACATGAAATGTGATATCCATCTCCTTCCCTTTCCAAACCTGAGACCCTGCCTATAGCATGAGATGTGATATCCAAGTCCTTCCCATTCCAATCCTGAGACCCTTCCTATAGCATGTGATGTGATATCTCAATGCTTAGTCCAAACCTGAGACCCTTCCTATGGCATGAGATGTCATATACAACTCCTTCCCATTCCAATCCTGAGACCCTTCCTATAGCATGAGATGTGATATCTCAAGGCCTCTAATACCAAACCTGAGATCCTTCCTCTAACATGAAATGTGATATCCAACTCCTTCCCCTTCCAAACCTGAGAGCCTTCCTATAACATGAGATGTGACATCCAAGTCCTCCCCATTCCAATCCTGAGACCCTTCCTATAGCATGAGATGTGATATCTCAATGCTTCTAATACCAAACCTGAGACCCTTCCTATAACATGATTTGGGATATCCAACTCCTTCCCATTCCAATCCTGAGACCCTTCCGATAGCAGAGATGTGATATCTCAATGCTTATACCAAACCTGAGAGCCTTCCTATGGCCTGAGATGTCACATGCAACTCCTTCCCATTCCAATCCTGAGACCCTTCCTATAGCATTAGATGTGATATCTCAATGCTTATACCAAATCTGAGACCCTTCCTATAGCATGAGATGTGATATCCAACTTCTTCCCATTCCAATCCTGAGACCCTTAATATAGCATGAGATGTGATGTCTCAATTCTTCTAATACCAAACCTGAGATCCTTCCTATAACATGAGATGTGATATCCAACTCCTTCCCATTCCAATCCTGAGACCCTTATGATAGCATGAGATGTGATATCTCAATGCCTCTAATACCAAACCTGAGATACTTCTGATAGCATGAGATGTGATATCTCAATGCTTCTAATACCAAACCTGAGATCCTTCCTATAACATGAGATGTGATTTCCAAATCCTTCCACTTCCAAACCTGAGACCCTACCTTTAGCATGAGATGTGATATCCAACTCCTTCCCATTCCAATCCTGAGACCCTTCTGATAGCATGAGATGTGATATTTCAATGCCTCTAATACCAAACCTGAGATCCTACCTCTAACATGAAATGTGATATCCATCTCCTTCCCTTTCCAAACCTGAGACCCTGCCTATAGCATGAGATGTGATATCCAAGTCCTTCCCATTCCAATCCTGAGACCCTTCCTATAGCATGTGATGTGATATCTCAATGCTTAGTCCAAACCTGAGACCCTTCCTATGGCATGAGATGTCATATACAACTCCTTCCCATTCCAATCCTGAGACCCTTCCTATAGCATGAGATGTGATATCTCAATGCTTATACCAAACCTGAGACCCTTCCTATAGCATGAGATGTGATATCCAACTTCTTCCCATTCCAATCCTGAGACCCTTCCTATAACATGAGATGTGATGTCGCAATGCTTCTAATACCAAACCTGAGACCCTTCCTATAACATGAGATGGGATATCCAACTCCTTCCCATTCCAATCCTGAGACCCTTCCAATAGCAGAGATGTGATTACTCAATGCTTTTACCAAACCTGAGACCCTTCCTATGGCCTGAGATGTCATATACAACTCCTTCCCATTCCAATCCTGAGACCCTTCCTATAGCATGAGATGTGATATCTCAATGCTTATACCAAATCTGAGACCCTTCCTCTAACATGAAATGTGATATCCAACTCCTTCCCCTTGCAAACCAGAGAGCCTTCCTATAACATGAGATGTGATATCCAACTCCTTCCCATTCCAATCCTGAGACCCTTATGATAGCATGAGATGTGATATCTCAATACCTCTAATACCAAACCTGAGATACTTACGATAGCATGAGATGTGATATCTCAATGCTTCTAATACCAAACCTGAGATCCTTCCTATAACATGAGATGTGATTTCCAAATCCTTCCCCTTCCAAACCTGAGACCCTCCCTTTAGCATGAGATGTGATATCCAACTCCTTCCCATTCCAATCCTGAGACCCTTCTGATAGCATGAGATGTGATATTTCAATGCCTCTAATACCAAACCTGAGATCCTACCTCGAACATGAAATGTGATATCCATCTCCTTCCCTTTCCAAACCTGAGACCCTGCCTATAGCATGAGATGTGATATCCAAGTCCTTTCCATTCCAATCCTGAGACCCTTCCTATAGCATGTGATGTGATATCTCAATGCTTATACCAAACCTGAGACCCTTCCTATGGCATGAGATGTCATATACAACTCCTTCCCATTCCAAACCTGAGACCCTTCCTATAGCATGAGATGTGATATCTCAATGCTTATACCAAACCTGAGACCCTTCTTATAGCATGAGATGTGATATCCAACTTCTTCCCATTCCAATCCTGAGACCCTTCCTATAACATGAGATGTGATGTCGCAATGCTTCTAATACCAAACCTGAGATCTTTCCTATAACATGAGATGTGATATCCAACTCCTTCCCATTCCAATCCTGAGACCCTTCCTATAGCATGAGATGTGATATCACAATGCTTATACCAAACCTGAGACCGTCCCTTTAGCTTGAGATGTGATATCCAACTCCTTCCCATTCCAATCCTGAGACCCTTCCTATAGCATGAGATGTGATATCTCAAGGCCTCTAATACCAAACCTGAGATCGTTCCTCTAACATGAAATGTGATATCCAACTCCTTCCCCTTCCAAACCTGAGAGCCTTCCTATAGCATGAGATATGATAGCCAAGTCCTTCCAATTCCAATCCTGAGACCCTTCCTATAACATGAAATGTGATATCCAACTCCTTCCCATTCCAACCTGAGACCCTTCCTATAGCATGAGATGGGATATCTCAATGCTTCTAATACCAAACCTGAGACTCTTCCTATAACATGAGATGGGATATCCAACTCATTCCCATTCCAATCCTGAGACCCTTCCGATAGCAGAGATGTGATATCTCAATGCTTATACCAAACCTGAGACCCTTCCTATGGCCTGAGATGTCATATACAACTCCTTCCCATTCCAATCCTGAGACCCTTCCTATAGCATGAGATGTGATATCTCAATGCTTATACCAAATCTGAGACCCTTCCTATAGCATGAGATGTGATATCCAACTCCTTCCCATTCCAATCCTGAGACCCTTCCTATAGCATGAGATGTGATGTCTCAATGCTTCTAATACCAAACCTGAGATCCTTCCTATAACATGAGATGTGATATCCAACTCCTTCCCATTCCAATCCTGAGACCCTTCTGATAGCATGAGATGTGATATCTCAATGCCTCTAATTCCAAACCTGAGATCCTACCTCTAACATGAAATGTGATATCCATCTCCTTCCCTTTCCAATCCTGAGACCCTGCCTATAGCATGAGATGTGATATCCAAGTCCTTCCCATTCCAATCCTGAGACCCTTCCTATAGCATGTGATGTGATATCTCAATGCTTATACCAAACCTGAGACCCTTCCTATAGCATGAGATGTCATATACAACTCCTTCCCATTCCAATCCTGAGACCCTTCCTATAGCATGAGATGTGATATCTCAATGCTTATACCAAACCTGAGACCCTTCCTATAGCATGAGATGTGATATCCAACTTCTTCCCATTCCAATCCTGAGACCCTTCCTATAACATGAGATGTGATGTCTCAATGCTTCTAATACCAAACCTGAGATCTTTCCTATAACATGAGATGTGATATCCAACTCCTTCCCATTCCAATCCTGAGACCCTTCCTATAGCATGAGATGTGATATCTCAAGGCCTCTAATACCAAACCTGAGATCCTTCCTCTAACATGAAATGTGATATCCAACTCTTTCCCCTTCCAAACCTGAGAGCCTTCCTATAGCATGAGATATGATATCCAAATCCTTCCCATTCCAATCCTGAGACCCTTCCTATAACATGAAATGTGATATCCTACTCCTTCCCATTCCATCCTGGGACCCTTCCTATATCATGAGATGGGATATCTCAATGCTTCTAATACCAAACCTGAGACCCTTCCTATAACATGAGATGGGAATATCCAACTCCTTCCCATTCCAATCCTGAGACCCTTCCGATAGCAGAGATGTGATATCTCAATGCTTATACCAAACCTGAGATCCTTCCTATAACATGAGATGTATTATCCAACTCCTTCCCATTCCAATCCTGAGACACTTCCTATAGCATGAGATGTGATATCTCAATGCTTATACCAAATCTGAGACCCTTCCTATAGCATGAGATGTGATATCCAACTCCTTCCCATTCCAATCCTGAGACCCTTCCTATAGCATGAGATGTGATATCTCAAGGCCTCTAATACCAAACCTGAGATCCTTCCTCTAACATGAAATGTGATATCCAACTCTTTCCCCTTCCAAACCTGAGAGCCTTCCTATAGCATGAGATATGATAGCCAAGTCCTTCCAATTCCAATCCTGAGACCCTTCCTATAACATGAAATGTGATATCCAACTCCTTCCCATTCCAACCTGAGACCCTTCCTATAGCATGAGATGGGATATCTCAATGCTTCTAATACCAAACCTGAGACTCTTCCTATAACATGAGATGGGATATCCAACTCATTCCCATTCCAATCCTGAGACCCTTCCGATAGCAGAGATGTGATATCTCAATGCTTATACCAAACCTGAGACCCTTCCTATGGCCTGAGATGTCATATACAACTCCTTCCCATTCCAATCCTGAGACCCTTCCTATAGCATGAGATGTGATATCTCAATGCTTATACCAAATCTGAGACCCTTCCTATAGCATGAGATGTGATATCCAACTCCTTCCCATTCCAATCCTGAGACCCTTCCTATAGCATGAGATGTGATGTCTCAATGCTTCTAATACCAAACCTGAGATCCTTCCTATAACATGAGATGTGATTTCCAAATCCTCCCCCTTCCAAACCTGAGACCCTCCCTTTAGCATGAGATGTGATATCCAACTCCTTCCCATTCCAATCCTGAGACCCTTCTGATAGCATGAGATGTGATATCTCAATGCCTCTAATTCCAAACCTGAGATCCTACCTCTAACATGAAATGTGATATCCATCTCCTTCCCTTTCCAAACCTGAGACCCTGCCTATAGCATGAGATGTGATATCCAAGTCCTTCCCATTCCAATCCTGAGACCCTTCCTATAGCATGTGATGTGATATCTCAATGCTTATACCAAACCTGAGACCCTTCCTATGGCATGAGATGTCATATACAACTCCTTCCCATTCCAATCCTGAGACCCTTCCTATAGCATGAGATGTGATATCTCAATGCTTATACCAAACCTGAGACCCTTCCTATAGCATGAGATGTGATATCCAACTTCTTCCCATTCCAATCCTGAGACCCTTCCTATAACATGAGATGTGATGTCTCAATGCTTCTAATACCAAACCTGAGATCTTTCCTATAACATGAGATGTGATATCCAACTCCTTCCCATTCCAATCCTGAGACCCTTCCTATAGCATGAGATGTGATATCTCAAGGCCTCTAATACCAAACCTGAGATCCTTCCTCTAACATGAAATGTGATATCCAACTCTTTCCCCTTCCAAACCTGAGAGCCTTCCTATAGCATGAGATATGATATCCAAATCCTTCCCATTCCAATCCTGAGACCCTTCCTATAACATGAAATGTGATATCCTACTCCTTCCCATTCCATCCTGGGACCCTTCCTATATCATGAGATGGGATATCTCAATGCTTCTAATACCAAACCTGAGACCCTTCCTATAACATGAGATGGGAATATCCAACTCCCATTCCAATCCTGAGACCCTTCCGATAGCAGAGATGTGATATCTCAATGCTTATACCAAACCTGAGATCCTTCCTATAACATGAGATGTGATATCCAACTCCTTCCCATTCCAATCCTGAGACACTTCCTATAGCATGAGATGTGATATCTCACTGCTTATACCAAACCTGAGACCCTTCCTATAGAATGAGATGTGATATCCAACTCCTTCCCATTCCAATCCTGAGACCATTCCTATAGCATGAGATGTGATATCTCAATGCTTCTAATATCAAACTTGAGACCCTCCCTATAGCATGAGATGTGATACCCAAGTCCTTCCCATTCCAATCCTGAGACACTTCCTATAGCATGAGATGTGATATCTCAATGCTTCTAATACCAAACCTGAGACTCTTCCTATAACATGAGATGGGATATCCAACTCCTTCCCATTCCAATCCTGAGACCCTTCCAATAGCAGAGATGTGATATCTCGATGCTTATACCAAATCTGAGACCCTTCCTATAGCATGAGATGTGATATCCAACTCCTTCCCATTCCAATCCTAAGGCCCTTCCTATAGCATGAGATGTGATGTCTCAATGCTTCTAATACCAAACCTGAGATCCTTCCTATAACATGAGATGTGATATCCAACTCCTTCCCATTCCAATCCTGAGACCCTTCCTATAGCATGAGATGTGATGTCTCAATGCTTCTAATACCAAACCTGAGAACCTTCCTACAGCATGCGATGTGATATCTCAATGCTTCTAATACCAAACCTGAGACCAGTCCTATAACATGAGATTGGATATCCAACTCCTTCCCCTTCCAAACCTGAGACCCTTCCTATAGCATGAGATGTGATATCCAACTTCTTCCCATTCCAATCCTGAGACCCTTCCTATAACATGAGATGTGATGTCTCAATGCTTCTAATACCAAACCTGAGATCTTTCCTATAACATGAGATGTAATATCCAACTCCTTCCCATTCCAATCCTGAGACCCTTCCTATAGCATGAGATGTGCTATCTCAATGCTTATACCAAACCTGAGACCCTTCCTAAAGCTTGAGATGTGATATCCAACTCCTTCCCATTCCAATCCTGAGACCCTTCCTATAGCATAATATGTGATATCTCAATGCCTCTAATACCAAACCTGAGATCCTTCCTCTAACATGAAATGTCATATCGAACTCCTTCCCTTTCCAAACCTGAGAGCCTACCTATAGCACGAGATGTGATATCCAAGTCCTTCCCATTCCAATCCTTAGACCCTTCCTACAGCATGCAATATGATATCTCAATGATTCTAATAACAAACCTGAGACCCGTCCTATAACATGAGATGTGATATCCAACTCCTTCCCGTTTCAAACCTGAGACCCTTCCTATAACATGAGATGTGATATCCAACTCCTTCCCGTTTCAAACCTGAGACCCTTCCTATAGCATATGTGATATCCAACTCCTTCCCATTCCAAACATGAGACCCTTCCTATAGCAAGAATGTAATATCCAACTCCTTCCCATTCCAATCCTGAGACCATTCCTATAGCATGAGATGTGATATCTCAATGCTTCTAATACCAAACCTGAGATCCTTCCTATGACATGAGATGTGATATCCAATTCCTCCCCATTCCAAACCTGAGAACCTTCCTACATCATGCGATGTGATATCTCAATGCTTCTAATACCAAACCTGAGACCAGTCCTATAACATGAGATTGGATATCCAACTCCTTCCCCTTCCAAACCTGAGACCCTTCCCATAGCATGAGATGTGATATCCAACTTCTTCCCATTCCAATCCTGAGACCCTTCCTATAACATGAGATGTGATGTCTCAATGCTTCTAATACCAAACCTGAGATCTTTCCTATAACATGAGATGTGATATCCAACTCCTTCCCATTCCAATCCTGAGACCCTTCCTATAGCATGAGATGTGCTATCTCAATGCTTATACCAAACCTGAGACCCTTCCTAAAGCATGAGATGTGATATCCAACTCCTTCCCATTCCAATCCTGAGACCCTTCCTATAACATGAAATGTGATATCCAACTCCTTCCCATTCCAACCTGAGACCCTTCCCATAGCATGAGATGGGATATCCAACTCCTTCCAAATCCAATACTGATACCCTTCCAATAGCATGAGATGTGATATCCCAATGCTTCTACCAAACCTGAGAACCATACTATGGCATGAGATGTGATATCAAACTCCTTCCCATTCCAATCCTGAGACTCTTCCTATAGCTTGAGATGTGATATCCGAAATCCTTCCCATTCCAATTCTGAGACCCTTCCTATACCATGAGACTTGATATCTCAATGCTTCTAATACCAAACCTGAGACCCGTCCTATAACATGAGATGTGATATCAAACTCCTTCCCATTCCAATCCTGAGACTCTTCCTATAGCTTGAGATGTGATATCCGAAATCCTTCCCATTCCAATTCTGAGACCCTTCCTATACCATGAGACTTGATATCTCAATGCTTCTAATACCAAACCTGAGACCCTTCCTTTATCATGAGATGTGATATCCAACTCCTTCCCATTCCAATCCTGAGACCCTTCCGATATCATGAGATTTGTTATCTCAATGCTTCTAATATCAAAATTGAGACCCGCCTATAACATGAGATGTGATATCCAAATCTTTCCCCTTCCAAACCTTAGACCCTTCCTTTATCATGAGATGGGATATCCAACTCCTTCCCATTCCAATCCTGAGACCCTTCCGATAGCAGAGATGTGATATCTCAATGCTTATACCAATCCTGAGACCCTTCCTATGGCCTGAGATGTCATATACAACTCCTTCCCAATCCAATCCTGAGACCCTTCCTATAGCATGAGATGTGATATCTCAATGCTTATACCAAATCTGAGACCATTCCTATAGCATGAGATGTGATATCCAACTCCTTCCCATTCCAATCCTGAGACCCTTCCTATAGCATGAGATGTGATGTCTCAATGCTTCTAATACCAAACCTGAGATCCTTCCTATAACATGAGATGTGATATCCAACTCCTTCCCATTCCAATCCTGAGACCCTTCCTATAGCATGAGATGTGATGTCTCAATGCTTCTAATACCAAACCTGAGAACCTTCCTACAGCATGCGATGTGATATCTCAATGCTTCCAATACCAAACCTGAGACCAGTCCTATAACATGAGATTGGATATCCAACTCCTTCCCCTTCCAAACCTGAGACCCTTCCTATAGCATGAGATGTGATATCCAACTTCTTCCCATTCCAATCCTGAGACCCTTCCTATAACATGAAATGTGATGTCTCAATGCTTCTAATACCAAACCTGAGATCTTTCCTACAACATGAGATGTAATATCCAACTCCTTCCCATTCCAATCCTGAGACCCTTCCTATAGCATGAGATGTGCTATCTCAATGCTTATACCAAACCTGAGACCCTTCCTAAAGCTTGAGATGTGATATCCAACTCCTTCCCATTCCAATCCTGAGACCCTTCCTATAGCATGAGATGTGATATCTCAATGCTTCTAATATCAAACTTGAGACCCTTCCTATAGCATGAGATGTGATATCCAACTCCTTCCCATTCCAATCCTGAGACCCTTCCTATAGCATGAGATGTGATGTCTCAATGCTTCTAATACCAAACCTGAGATCCTTCCTATAACATGAGATGTGATATCCAACTCCTTCCCATTCTAATCCCGAGACCCTTCCTATAGCATGAGATGTGATATCTCAATGCTTATACCAAACCTGAGACCCTTCCTATAGCATGAGATGTGATATCCAACTCCTTCCCATTCCAATCCTGAGACCCTTCCTATAGCATGAGATGTGATATCTCAATGCCTCTAATACCAAACCTGAGATCCTTCCTCTAACATGAAATGTGATATCCAACTCCTTCCCTTTCCAAACCTGAGAGCCTACCTATAGCATGAGATGTGATATCCAAGTCCTTCCCATTCCAATCCTTAGACCCTTCCTACAGCATGCAATATGATATCTCAATGATTCTAATAACAAACCTGAGACCCATCCTATAACATGAGATGGGATATCCAACTCCTTCCTATTCCAATCCTGAGACACTTCCGATAGCAGAGATGTGATATCTCAATGCTTATACCAAACCTGAGACCCTTCCTATAACATGAGATGTGATATCCAACTCCTTCCCGGTCCAAACCTGAGACCCTTCCTATAGCATATGTGATATCCAACTCCTTCCCATTCCAAACATGAGACCCTTCATATAGCAAGAATGTAATATCCAACTCCTTCCCATTCCAATCCTGAGACCATTCCTATAGCATGCGATGTGATATCTCAATGCTTCTAATACCAAACCCGAGACCAGTCCTATAACATGAGATTGGATATCCAACTCCTTCCCCTTCCAAACCTGAGACCCTTCCTATAGCATGAGATGTGATATCCAACTTCTTCCCATTCCACTCCTGAGACCCGTCCTATAACATGAGATGTGATGTCTCAATGCTTCTAATACCAAACCTGAGATCTTTCCTATAACATGAGATGTGATATCCAACTCCTTCCCATTCCAATCCTGAGACCCTTCCTATAGCATGAGATGTGATATCTCAATGCTTATACCAAACCTGAGACCCTTCCTATAGCTTGAGATGTGATATCCAACTCCTTCCCATTCCAATCCTGAGACCCTTCCTATAGCATGAGATGTGATATCTCAAGCCCTCTAATACCAAACCTGAGATTCTTCCTCTAACATGAAATGTGATATCCAACTCCTTCCCCTTCCAAACCTGAGAGCCTTCCTATAGCATGAGATATGATATCCAAGTCCTTCCCATCCAATCCTGAGACCCTTCCTATAACATGAAATGTGATATCCAACTCCTTCCCATTCCAACCTGAGACCCTTCCTATAGCATGAGATGGGATATCCAATTCCTTCCAAATCCAATACTGATACCCTTCCGATAGCATGAGATGTGATATCCCAACGCTTCTACCAAACCTGAGACCCATACTATGGCATGAGATGTGATATCAAACTCCTTCCCATTCCAATCCTGAGACCCTACCTATAGCTTGAGATGTGATATCCAACTCCTTCCCATTCCAATTCTGAGACCCTTCCTATACCATGAGTCTTGATATCTCAATGCTTCTTTTACAAAACCTGAGACCCGTCCTATAACATGAGATGTGATATCCAAATCCTTCCCCTTCCAAACCTTAGACCCTTCCTTTATCATGAGATGTGATATCCAATTCCTTCCCATTCCAATCCTGAGACCCTTCCGATATCATGAGATTTGTTATCTCAATGCTTCTAATATCAAACTTGAGACCCTCCCTATAGCATGAGATGTGACATCCAAGTCCTCCCCATTCCAATCCTGAGACTCTTCCTATAGCATGAGATGTGATATCTCAATGCTTCTAATACCAAACCTGAGACCATTCCTATAACATGAGATGGGATATCCAACTCCTTCCCATTCCAATCCTGAGACCCTTCCGATAGCAGAGATGTGATATCTCAATGCTTATACCAAACCTGAGACCCTTCCTATGGCCTGATTTGTCATATACAACTCCTTCCCATTCCAATCCTGAGACCCTTCCTATAGCATGAGATGTGATATCTCAATGCTTATACCAAATCCGAGACCCTTCCTATAGCATGAGATGTGATATCCAACTCCTTCCCATTCCAATCCTGAGACCCTTCCTATAGCATGAGATGTGATGTCTCAATGCTTCTAATACCAAACCTGAGATCCTTCTGATAGCATGAGATGTGATATCTCAATGCTTCTAGTACCAAACCTGAGATCCTTCCTATAACATGAGATGTGATTTCCAAATCCTTCCACTTCCAAACCTGAGACACTCCCTTTAGCATGAGATGTGATATCCAACTCCTTCCCATTCCAATCCTGAGACCCTTCTGATAGCATGAGATGTGATATTTCAATGCCTCTAATACCAAACCTGAGATCCTACCTCTAACATGAAATGTGATATCCATCTCCTTCCCTTTCCAAACCTGAGACCCTGCCTATAGCATGAGATGTGATATCAAAAGTCCTTCCCATTCCAATCCTGAGACCCTTCCTATAACATGTGATGTGATATCTCAATGCTTATACCAAACCTGAGACCCTTCCTATGGCATGAGATGTCATATACAACTCCTTCCCATTCCAATCCTGAGACCCTTCCTATAGCATGAGATGTGATATCTCAATGCTTATACCAAACCTGAGACCCTTCCTATAGCATGAGATGTGATATCCAACTTCTTCCCATTCCAATCCTGAGACCCTTCCTATAACATGAGATGTGATGTCTCAATGCTTCTAATACCAAACCTGAGACCCTTCCTATAACATGAGATGGGATATCCAACTCCTTCCCATTCCAATCCTGAGACCCTTCCGATAGCAGAGATGTGATATCTCAATGCTTATACCAAACCTGAGACCCTTCCTATGGCCTGAGATGTCATATACAACTCCTTCCCATTCCAATCCTGAGACCGTTCCTATAGCATGAGATGTGATATCTCAATGCTTATACCAAATCTGAGACCCTTCCTATAGCATGAGATGTGATATCCAACTCCTTCCCATTCCAATCCTGAGACCCTTCCGATGGCATGAGATGTGATGTCTCAATGCTTCTAATACCAAACCTGAGATCCTTCCTATAACATGAGATGTGATATCCAACTCCTTCCCATTCCAATCCTGAGACCCTTAAGATAGCATGAGATGTGATATCTCAATGCCTCTAATACCAAACCTGAGATACTTCCGATAGCATGAGATGTGATATCTCAATGCTTCTAATACCAAACCTGAGATCCTTCCTATAACATGAAATGTGATTTCCAAATCCTTCCCCTTCCAAACCTGAGACCCTCCCTTTAGCATGAGATGTGATATCCAACTCCTTCCCATTCCAATCCTGAGACCCTTCTGATAGCATGAGATGTGATATTTCAATGCCTCTAATACCAAACCTGAGATCCTACCTCTAACATGAAATGTGATATCCATCTCCTTCCCTTTCCAAACCTGAGACCCTGCCTATAGCATGAGATGTGATATCCAAGTCCTTCCCATTACAATCCTGAGACCCTTCCTATAGCATGTGATGTGATATCTCAATGCTTATACCAAACCTGAGACCCTTCCTATGGCATGAGATGTCATATACAACTCCTTCCCATTCCAATCCTGAGACCCTTCCTATAGCATGAGATGTGATATCTCAATGCTTATACCAAACCTGAGACCCTTCCTATAGCATGAGATGTGATATCCAACTTCTTCCCATTCCAATCCTGAGACCCTTCCTATAACATGAGATGTGATGTCTCAATGCTTCTAATACCAAACCTGAGATCTTTCCTATAACATGAGATGTGATATCCAACTCCTTCCCATTCCAATCCTGAGACCCTTCCTATAGCATGAGATGTGATATCTCAAGGCCTCTAATACCAAACCTGAGATCGTTCCTCTAACATGAAATGTGATATCCAACTCCTTCCCCGTCCAAACCTGAGAGCCTTCCTATAGCATGAGATATGATAGCCAAGTCCTTCCAATTCCAATCCTGAGACCCTTCCTATAACATGAAATGTGATATCCAACTCCTTCCCATTCCAACCTGAGACCCTTCCTATAGCATGAGATGGGATATCTCAATGCTTCTAATACCAAACCTGAGACTCTTCCTATAACATGAGATGGGATATCCAACTCCTTCCCATTCCAATCCTGAGACCCTTCCGATAGCAGAGATGTGATATCTCAATGCTTATACCAAACCTGAGACCCTTCCTATGGCCTGAGATGTGATATCCAACTGCTTCCCATTCCAATCCTGAGACCCTTCCTATAGCATGAGATGTGATATCTCAATGCTTATACCAAATCTGAGACCCTTCCTATAGCATGAGATGTGATATCCAACTCCTTCCCATTCCAATCCTGAGACCCTTCCTATAGCATGAGATGTGATGTCTCAATGCTTCTAATACCAAACCTGAGATCCTTCCTATAACATGAGATGTGATATCCAACTCCTTCCGATTCCAATCCTGAGACCCTTATGATAGCATGAGATGTGATATCTCAATGCTTCTAATACCAAACCTGAGATCCTTCCTATAACATGAGATGTGATTTCCAAATCCTTCCCCTTCCAAACCTGAGACCCTCCCTTTAGCATGAGATGTGATATCCAACTCCTTCCCATTCCAATCCTGAGACCCTTCTGATAGCATGAGATGTGATATCTCAATGCCTCTAATTCCAAACCTGAGATCCTACCTCTAACATGAAATGTGATATCCATCTCCTTCCCTTTCCAAACCTGAGACCCTGTCTATAGCATGAGATGTCATATACAACTCCTTCCCATTCCAATCCTGAGACCCTTCCTATAGCACGAGATGTGATATCTCAATGCTTATACCAAACCTGAGACCCTTCCTATAGCATGAGATGTGATATCCAACTCCTTCCCATTCCAATCCTGAGACCCTTCCTTTAGCATGAGATGTGATATCCAACTCCTTCCCATTCCAATCCTGAGACCCTTCCTATAGCCTGAGATGTGATGTCTCAATGCCTCTAATACCAAACCTGAGATCCTTCCTCTAACATGAAATGTGATATCCAACTCCTTCCCTTTCCAAACCTGAGAGCCTATCTATAGCATGAGATGTGATATCCAAGTCCTTCCCATTCCAATCCTGAGACACTTCCGATAGCAGAGATGTGATATCTCAATGCTTATACCAAACCTGAGACCCTTCCGATAACATGAGATGTGATATCCAACTCCTTCCCGTTCCAAACCTGAGACCCTTCCTTTAGCATGAGATGTGATATCAGCTCCTTCCCATTCCAATCCTGAGACACTTCCGATAGCATGAGATGTGATATCTCAATGCTTCTAATATCAAAACAGAGACCCTCCCTATAGCATGATATGTGATATCTAAGTCCTTCCCATTCCAATCCTGAGACCCTTCCTATAGCATGAGATGTGATATCTCAATGCTTCTACCAAACCTGAGACCCTTCCTTTAGCATGAGATGTGATAACCAACTCCTTCCCATTCCAATCCTGAGACCCTTCCTATAGCATGAGATGTGATATCTCAATACTTCTAATACCAAACCTGAGATCCTTCCGATAACATGAGATGTGATATCCAAATCCTTCCCCTTCCAAACCTGAGACCCTCCCTTTAGCATGAGATGTGATATCCAACTCCTTCCCATTCCAATCCTGAGACCCTTCTGATAGCATGAGATGTGATATCTCAATGCTTCTATACCAAACCTGAGATCCTTCCGATAGCATGAGATGTGATATCTCAATGCTTCTAATACCAAACCTGAGATCCTTCCTATAACATGAGATGTGATATCCAAATCCTTCCCCTTCCAAACCTGAGACCCTCCCTTTAGCATGAGATGTGATATCCAACTCCTTCCCATTACAATCCTGAGACCCTTCCGATATCATGAGATTTGTTATCTCAATGCTTCTAATATCAAACTTGAGACCCTCCCTATAGCATGAGATGTGACATCCAAGTCCTCCCCATTCCAATCCTGAGACTCTTCCTATAGCATGAGATGTGATATCTCAATGCTTCTAATACCAAACCTGAGACCCTTCCTATAACATGAGATGAGATATCCAACTCCTTCCCATTCCAATCCTGAGACCCTTCCGATAGCAGAGATGTGATATCTCAATGCTTATACCAAACCTGAGACCCTTCCTATGGCCTGATTTGTCATATACAACTCCTTCCCATTCCAATCCTGAGACCCTTCCTATAGCATGAGATGTGATATCTCAATGCTTATACCAAATCCTAGACCCTTCCTATAGCATGAGATGTGATATCCAACTCCTTCCCATTCCAATCCTGAGACCCTTCCTATAGCATGAGATGTGATGTCTCAATGCTTCTAATACCAAACCTGAGATCCTTCTGATAGCATGAGATGTGATATCTCAATGCTTCTAGTACCAAACCTGAGATCCTTCCTATAACATGAGATGTGATTTCCAAATCCTTCCACTTCCAAACCTGAGACACTCCCTTTAGCATGAGATGTGATATCCAACTCCTTCCCATTCCAATCCTAAGACCCTTCCTATAGCACGAGATGTGATATCTCAATGCTTATACCAAACCTGAGACCCTTCCTATAGCATGAGATGTGATATCCAACTCCTTCCCATTCCAATCCTGAGACCCTTCCTTTAGCATGAGATGTGATATTCAACTCCTTCCCATTCCAATCCTGAGACCCTTCCTATAGCCTGAGATGTGATGTCTCAATGCCTCTAATACCAAACCTGAGATCCTTCCTCTAACATGAAATGTGATATCCAACTCCTTCCCTTTCCAAACCTGAGAGCCTATCTATAGCATGAGATGTGATATCCAAGTCCTTCCCATTCCAATCCTGAGACACTTCCGATAGCAGAGATGTGATATCTCAATGCTTATACCAAACCTGAGACCCTTCCGATAACATGAGATGTGATATCCAACTCCTTCCCGTTCCAAACCTGAGACCCTTCCTTTAGCATGAGATGTGATATCAGCTCCTTCCCATTCCAATCCTGAGACACTTCCGATAGCATGAGATGTGATATCTCAATGCTTCTAATATCAAAACAGAGACCCTCCCTATAGCATGATATGTGATATCTAAGTCCTTCCCATTCCAATCCTGAGACCCTTCCTATAGCATGAGATGTGATATCTCAATGCTTCTACCAAACCTGAGACCCTTCCTTTAGCATGAGATGTGATAACCAACTCCTTCCCATTCCAATCCTGAGACCCTTCCTATAGCATGAGATGTGATATCTCAATACTTCTAATACCAAACCTGAGATCCTTCCGATAACATGAGATGTGATATCCAAATCCTTCCCCTTCCAAACCTGAGACCCTCCCTTTAGCATGAGATGTGATATCCAACTCCTTCCCATTCCAATCCTGAGACCCTTCTGATAGCATGAGATGTGATATCTCAATGCTTCTATACCAAACCTGAGATCCTTCCGATAGCATGAGATGTGATATCTCAATGCTTCTAATACCAAACCTGAGATCCTTCCTATAACATGAGATGTGATATCCAAATCCTTCCCCTTCCAAACCTGAGACCCTCCCTTTAGCATGAGATGTGATATCCAACTCCTTCCCATTACAATCCTGAGACCCTTCCGATATCATGAGATTTGTTATCTCAATGCTTCTAATATCAAACTTGAGACCCTCCCTATAGCATGAGATGTGACATCCAAGTCCTCCCCATTCCAATCCTGAGACTCTTCCTATAGCATGAGATGTGATATCTCAATGCTTCTAATACCAAACCTGAGACCCTTCCTATAACATGAGATGGGATATCCAACTCCTTCCCATTCCAATCCTGAGACCCTTCCGATAGCAGAGATGTGATATCTCAATGCTTATACCAAACCTGAGACCCTTCCTATGGCCTGATTTGTCATATACAACTCCTTCCCATTCCAATCCTGAGACCCTTCCTATAGCATGAGATGTGATATCTCAATGCTTATACCAAATCCGAGACCCTTCCTATAGCATGAGATGTGATATCCAACTCCTTCCCATTCCAATCCTGAGACCCTTCCTATAGCATGAGATGTGATGTCTCAATGCTTCTAATACCAAACCTGAGATCCTTCTGATAGCATGAGATGTGATATCTCAATGCTTCTAGTACCAAACCTGAGATCCTTCCTATAACATGAGATGTGATTTCCAAATCCTTCCACTTCCAAACCTGAGACACTCCCTTTAGCATGAGATGTGATATCCAACTCCTTCCCATTCCAATCCTGAGACCCTTCTGATAGCATGAGATGTGATATTTCAATGCCTCTAATACCAAACCTGAGATCCTACCTCTAACATGAAATGTGATATCCATCTCCTTCCCTTTCCAAACCTGACACCCTGCCTATAGCATGAGATGTGATATCAAAAGTCCTTCCCATTCCAATCCTGAGACCCTTCCTATAGCATGTGATGTGATATCTCAATGCTTATACCAAACCTGAGACCCTTCCTATGGCATGAGATGTCATATACAACTCCTTCCCATTCCAATCCTGAGACCCTTCCTATAGCATGAGATGTGATATCTCAATGCTTATACCAAACCTGAGACCCTTCCTATAGCATGAAATGTGATATCCAACTTCTTCCCATTCCAATCCTGAGACCCTTCCTATAACATGAGATGTGATGTCTCAATGCTTCTAATACCAAACCTGAGACCCTTCCTATAACATGAGATGGGATATCCAACTCCTTCCCATTCCAATCCTGAGACCCTTCCGATAGCAGAGATGTGATATCTCAATGCTTATACCAAACCTGAGACCCTTCCTATGGCCTGAGATGTCATATACAACTCCTTCCCATTCCAATCCTGAGACCGTTCCTATAGCATGAGATGTGATATCTCAATGCTTATACCAAATCTGAGACCCTTCCTATAGCATGAGATGTGATATCCAACTCCTTCCCATTCCAATCCTGAGACCCTTCCTATAGCATGAGATGTGATGTCTCAATGCTTCTAATACCAAACCTGAGATCCTTCCTATAACATGAGATGTGATATCCAACTCCTTCCCATTCCAATCCTGAGACCCTTAAGATAGCATGAGATGTGATATCTCAATGCCTCTAATACCAAACCTGAGATACTTCCGATAGCATGAGATGTGATATCTCAATGCTTCTAATACCAAACCTGAGATCCTTCCTATAACATGAGATGTGATTTCCAAATCCTTCCCCTTCCAAACCTGAGACCCTCCCTTTAGCATGAGATGTGATATCCAACTCCTTCCCATTCCAATCCTGAGACCCTTCTGATAGCATGAGATGTGATATTTCAATGCCTCTAATACCAAACCTGAGATCCTACCTCTAACATGAAATGTGATATCCATCTCCTTCCCTTTCCAAACCTGAGACCCTGCCTATAGCATGAGATGTGATATCCAAGTCCTTCCCATTACAATCCTGAGACCCTTCCTATAGCATGTGATGTGATATCTCAATGCTTATACCAAACCTGAGACCCTTCCTATGGCATGAGATGTCATATACAACTCCTTCCCATTCCAATCCTGAGACCCTTCCTATAGCATGAGATGTGATATCTCAATGCTTATACCAAACCTGAGACCCTTCCTATAGCATGAGATGTGATATCCAACTTCTTCCCATTCTAATCCTGAGACCCTTCCTATAACATGAGATGTGATGTCTCAATGCTTCTAATACCAAACCTGAGATCTTTCCTATAACATGAGATGTGATATCCAACTCCTTCCCATTCCAATCCTGAGACCTTTCCGATAGCAGAGATGTGATATCTCAATGCTTATACCAAACCTGAGACCCTTCCTATGGCCTGAGATGTCATATACAACTCCTTCCCATTCCAATCCTGAGACCGTTCCTATAGTATGAGATGTGATATCTCAATGCTTATACCAAATCTGAGACCCTTCCTATAGCATGAGATGTGATATCCAACTCCTTCCCATTCCAATCCTGAGACCCTTCCTATAGCATGAGATGTGATGTCTCAATGCTTCTAATACCAAACCTGAGATCCTTCCTATAACATGAGATGTGATATCCAACTCCTTCCCATTCCAATCCTGAGACCCTTATGATAGCATGAGATGTGATATCTCAATGCCTCTAATACCAAACCTGAGATACTTCCGATAGCATGAGATGTGATATCTCAATGCTTCTAATACCAAACCTGAGATCCTTCCTATAACATGAGATGTGATTTCCAAATCCTTCCCCTTCCAAACCTGAGACCCTCCCTTTAGCATGAGATGTGATATCCAACTCCTTCCCATTCCAATCCTGAGACCCTTCTGATAGCATGAGATGTGATATTTCAATGCCTCTAATACCAATCCTGAGATCCTACCTCTAACATGAAATGTGATATCCATCTCCTTCCCTTTCCAAACCTGAGACCCTGCCTATAGCATGAGATGTGATATCCAAGTCCTTCCCATTACAATCCTGAGACCCTTCCTATAGCATGTGATGTGATATCTCAATGCTTATACCAAACCTGAGACCCTTCCTATGGCATGAGATGTCATATACAACTCCTTCCCATTCCAATCCTGAGACCCTTCCTATAGCATGAGATGTGATATCTCAATGCTTATACCAAACCTGAGACCCTTCCTATAGCATGAGATGTGATATCCAACTTCTTCCCATTCCAATCCTGAGACCCTTCCTATAACATGAGATGTGATGTCTCAATGCTTCTAATACCAAACCTGAGATCTTTCCTATAACATGAGATGTGATATCCAACTCCTTCCCATTCCAATCCTGAGACCCTTCCTATAGCATGAGATGTGATATCTCAAGGCCTCTAATACCAAACCTGAGATCGTTCCTCTAACATGAAATGTGATATCCAACTCCTTCCCCTTCCAAACCTGAGAGCCTTCCTATAGCATGAGCTATGATAGCCAAGTCATTCCAATTCCAATCCTGAGACCCTTCCTATAACATGAAATGTGATATCCAACTCCTTCCCATTCCAACCTGAGACCCTTCCTATAGCATGAGATGGGATATCTCAATGCTTCTAATACCAAACCTGAGACCCTTCCTATAACATGAGATGGGATATCCAACTCCTTCCCATTCCAATCCTGAGACCCTTCCGATAGCAGAGATGTGATATCTCAATGCTTATACCAAACCTGAGACCCTTCCTATGGCCTGAGATGTGATATCCAACTGCTTCCCATTCCAATCCTGAGACCCTTCCTATAGCATGAGATGTGATATCTCAATGCTTATACCAAATCTGAGACCCTTCCTATAGCATGAGATGTGATATCCAACTCCTTCCCATTCCAATCCTGAGACCCTTCCTATAGCATGAGATGTGATGTCTCAATGCTTCTAATACCAAACCTGAGATCCTTCCTATAACATGAGATGTGATATCCAACTCCTTCCGATTCCAATCCTGAGACCCTTATGATAGCATGAGATGTGATATCTCAATGATTCTAATACCAAACCTGAGATCCTTCCTATAACATGAGATGTGATTTCCAAATCCTTCCCCTTCCAAACCTGAGACCCTCCCTTTAGCATGAGATGTGATATCCAACTCCTTCCCATTCCAATCCTGAGACACTTCTGATAGCATGAGATGTGATATCTCAATGCCTCTAATTCCAAACCTGAGATCCTACCTCTAACATGAAATGTGATATCCATCTCCTTCCCTTTCCAAACCTGAGACCCTGTCTATAGCATGAGATGTCATATACAACTCCTTCCCATTCCAATCCTGAGACCCTTCCTATAGCACGAGATGTGATATCTCAATGCTTATACCAAACCTGAGACCCTTCCTATAGCATGAGATGTGATATCCAACTCCTTCCCATTCCAATCCTGAGACCCTTCCTATAGCCTGAGATGTGATATCTCAATGCCTCTAATACCAAACCTGAGATCCTTCCTCTAGCATGAAATGTGATATCCAACTCCTTCCCTTTCCAAACCTGAGAGCCTATCTATAGCATGAGATGTGATATCCAAGTCCTTCCCATTCCAATCCTGAGACACTTCCGATAGCAGAGATGTGATATCTCAATGCTTATACCAAACCTGAGACCCTTCCTATAACATGAGATGTGATATCCAACTCCTTCCCGTTCCAAACCTGAGACCCTTCCTTTAGCATGAGATGTGATATCCAGCTCCTTCCCATTCCAATCCTGAGACACTTCCGATAGCATGAGATGTGATATCTCAATGCTTCTAATATCAAAACTGAGACCCTCCCTATAGCATGATATGTGATATCTAAGTCCTTCCCATTCCAAACCTGAGACCCTTCCTATAGCATGAGATGTGATATCTCAATGCTTATACCAAACCTGAGACCCTTCTTATAGCATGAGATGTGATATCCAACTTCTTCCCATTCCAATCCTGAGACCCTTCCTATAACATGAGATGTGATGTCGCAATGCTTCTAATACCAAACCTGAGATCTTTCCTATAACATGAGATGTGATATCCAACTCCTTCCCATTCCAATCCTGAGACCCTTCCTATAGCATGAGATGTGATATCACAATGCTTATACCAAACCTGAGACCGTCCCTTTAGCTTGAGATGTGATATCCAACTCCTTCCCATTCCAATCCTGAGACCCTTCCTATAGCATGAGATGTGATATCTCAAGGCCTCTAATACCAAACCTGAGATCGTTCCTCTAACATGAAATGTGATATCCAACTCCTTCCCCTTCCAAACCTGAGAGCCTTCCTATAGCATGAGATATGATAGCCAAGTCCTTCCAATTCCAATCCTGAGACCCTTCCTATAACATGAAATGTGATATCCAACTCCTTCCCATTCCAACCTGAGACCCTTCCTATAGCATGAGATGGGATATCTCAATGCTTCTAATACCAAACCTGAGACTCTTCCTATAACATGAGATGGGATATCCAACTCATTCCCATTCTAATCCTGAGACCCTTCCGATAGCAGAGATGTGATATCTCAATGCTTATACCAAACCTGAGACCCTTCCTATGGCCTGAGATGTCATATACAACTCCTTCCCATTCCAATCCTGAGACCCTTCCTATAGCATGAGATGTGATATCTCAATGCTTATACCAAATCTGAGACCCTTCCTATAGCATGAGATGTGATATCCAACTCCTTCCCATTCCAATCCTGAGACCCTTCCTATAGCATGAGATGTGATGTCTCAATGCTTCTAATACCAAACCTGAGATCCTTCCTATAACATGAGATGTGATATCCAACTCCTTCCCATTCCAATCCTGAGACCCTTATGATAGCATGAGATGTGATATCTCAATGCCTCTAATACCAAACCTGAGATACTTCCGATAGCATGAGATGTGATATCTCAATGCTTCTAATACCAAACCTGAGATCCTTCCTATAACATGAGATGTGATTTCCAAATCCTCCCCCTTCCAAACCTGAGACCCTCCCTTTAGCATGAGATGTGATATCCAACTCCTTCCCATTCCAATCCTGAGACCCTTCTGATAGCATGAGATGTGATATCTCAATGCCTCTAATTCCAAACCTGAGATCCTACCTCTAACATGAAATGTGATATCCATCTCCTTCCCTTTCCAAACCTGAGACCCTGCCTATAGCATGAGATGTGATATCCAAGTCCTTCCCATTCCAATCCTGAGACCCTTCCTATAGCATGTGATGTGATATCTCAATGCTTATACCAAACCTGAGACCCTTCCTATGGCATGAGATGTCATATACAACTCCTTCCCTTTCCAATCCTGAGACCCTTCCTATAGCATGAGATGTGATATCTCAATGCTTATACCAAACCTGAGACCCTTCCTATAGCATGAGATGTGATATCCAACTTCTTCCATTCCAATCCTGAGACCCTTCCTATAACATGAGATGTGATGTCTCAATGCTTCTAATACCAAACCTGAGATCTTTCCTATAACATGAGATGTGATATCCAACTCCTTCCCATTCCAATCCTGAGACCCTTCCTATAGCATGAGATGTGATATCTCAAGGCCTCTAATACCAAACCTGAGATCCTTCCTCTAACATGAAATGTGATATCCAACTCTTTCCCCTTCCAAACCTGAGAGCCTTCCTATAGCATGAGATATGATATCCAAATCCTTCCCATTCCAATCCTGAGACCCTTCCTATAACATGAAATGTGATATCCTACTCCTTCCCATTCCATCCTGGGACCCTTCCTATATCATGAGATGGGATATCTCAATGCTTCTAATACCAAACCTGAGACCCTTCCTATAACATGAGATGGGAATATCCAACTCCTTCCCATTCCAATCCTGAGACCCTTCCGATAGCAGAGATGTGATATCTCAATGCTTATACCAAACCTGAGATCCTTCCTATAACATGAGATGTGATATCCAACTCCTTCCCATTCCAATCCTGAGACACTTCCTATAGCATGAGATGTGATATCTCAATGCTTATAACAAATCTGAGACCCTTCCTATAGCATGAGATGTGATATCCAACTCCTTCCCATTCCAATCCTGAGACCCTTCCTATAGCATGAGATGTGATATCTCAAGGCCTCTAATACCAAACCTGAGATCCTTCCTCTAACATGAAATGTGATATCCAACTCTTTCCCCTTCCAAACCTGAGAGCCTTCCTATAGCATGAGATATTTTATTTATTTATTTTATTTGCATTTGTTAAGCGCACTTGCAGCCCATGAGGCATCGAGGCGCTTTTACAGAGGAAACACAGATTTTTTTTCTCTTAGTTACGTATTTATAACGCGCTTAAACACTCGGAGGTTTCTAAGCGCGGACCCGGGGATCGAACCTGTTGTTGCTTTGTGTCGTCTTGCTTCCAAGACGCGCACGCTGCCGCTGTGCTATCCTCCCGGGACATCCTATAATATGATAGCCAAGTCCTTCCAATTCCAATCCTGAGACCCTTCCGATAGCAGAGATGTGATATCTCAATGCTTATACCAAACCTGAGACCCTTCCTATGGCCTGAGATGTCATATACAACTCCTTCCCATTCCAATCCTGAGACCCTTTCTTTAGCATGAGATGTGATATCTCAATGCTTATACCAAATCTGAGACCCTTCCTATAGCATGAGATGTGATATCCAATTCCTTCCCATTCCAATCCTGAGACCCTTCCTATAGCATGAGATGTGATATCTCAATGCTTATACCAAACCTAAGAGCCTACCTATAGCATGAGATGTGATATCCAAGTCCATCCCATTCCAATCCTTAGACCCTTCCTACAGCATGCGATGTGATATCTCAATGATTCTAATACCAAACCAGAGACTCTTCCTATAACATGAGATGGGATATCCAACTCCTTCCCGTTCCAAACCTGAGACACTAACTATAGCATATGTGATATCCAACTGCTTCCCATTCCAAACATGAGACCCTTCCTATAGCAAGAAAGTAATATCCAACTCCTACCCATTCCAATCCTGAGACCCTTCCTATAGCAAGAGATGTGATATCCAAATCCTTCCCATTCCAATCCTGAGACCCTTCCTATAACATGAGATGTGATATCCAACTCCTTCCCATTCAAATCCTGAGACCCTTCCTATAGCATGAGAAGGGATATCCAACTCCTTCCCAATCCAATCCTGAGACCCTTCCGATAGCAGAAACGTGATATCTCAATGCTTCTACCAAACCTGAGACCCTTCCTTTAGCATGGGATGTGATATCCAAATCCTTCACATTCCAATCCTGAGACCCTTCCTATAGCATGAGATGTGATATCTCAATGCTTCTAATACCAAACCTGAGATTCTTCCTATAACATGAGATGTGATATCCAATTCCTTCCCATTCCAAACCTGAGACCCTTCCTATTGGATGAGATGTGATGTCTCAATGCATCTAATACCAAACCTGAGATCCTTCCTATAACATGAGATGTGATATCCAACTCCTTCCATTCCAATCCTGAGACCCGTCCTATAGCATGAGATGTGATATCTCAATGCTTATACCAAACCTGAGACCCTTCCTATAGCATGAGATGTGATATCCAACTCCTTCCATTCCAATCCTGAGACCCGTCCTATAGCATGAGATGTGATATCTCAATGCTTCTAATACCAAACCTGAGATCCTTCCTCTAACATGAAATGTGATATCCAACTCCTTCCCTTTCCAAACCTGAGACCCTTCCTTTAGCATGAGATGTGATATCTCAATGCTTATACCAAATCTGAGACCCTTCCTATAGCATGAGATGTGATATCCAAATCCTTCCCATTCCAATCCTGAGACCCTTCCTATAGCATGAGATGTGATACCTCAATGCTTATACCAAACCTGAGAGCCTACCTATAGCATGAGATGTGATATCCAAGTCCATCCCATTCCAATCCTTAGACCCTTCCAAAAGCATGCGATGTGATATCTCAATGATTCTAATACCAAACCAGAGACTCTTCCTATAACATGAGATGGGATATCCAACTCCTTCCCATTCCAATCCTGAGCCGCTTCCGATAGCAGAGATGTGATATCTCAATGCTTATACCAAACCTGAGACCCTTCCTATAACATGAGATGGGATATCCAACTCCTTCCCATTCCAATCCTGAGCCGCTTCCGATAGCAGAGATGTGATATCTCAATGCTTATACCAAACCTGAGACCCTTCCTATAACATGAGATGTGATATCCAACTCCTTCCCGTTCCAAACCTGAGACACTAACTATAGCATATGTGATATCCAACTCCTTCCCATTCCAAACATGAGACCCTTCCTATAGCAAGAAAGTAATATCCAACTCCTACCCATTCCAATCCTGAGACCCTTCCTATAGCAAGAGATGTGATATCCAAATCCTTCCCATTCCAATCCTGAGACCCTTCCTATAACATGAGATGTGATATCCAACTCCTTACCATTCCAACCTGAGACACTTCCTATAGCATGAGAAGGGATATCCAACTCCTTCCCAATCCAATCCTGAGACCCTTCCGATAGCAGAGATGTGATATCTCAATGCTTATACCAAACCTGAGACCCTTCCTATGGCATGAGATGTGATATCCAACTCCTTGCCATTCAAATCCTGAGACCCTTCCTATAGCATGAGAAGGGATATCCAACTCCTTCCCAATCCAATCCTGAGACCCTTCCGATAGCAGAGACGTGATATCTCAATGCTTCTACCAAACCTGAGACCCTTCCTTTAGCATGAGATGTGATATCCAAATCCTTCACATTCCAATCCTGAGACCCTTCCTATAGCATGAGAAGGGATATCTCAATGCTTCTAATACCAAACCTGAGATCCTTCCTATAACATGAGATGTGATATCCAATTCCTTCCCATTCCAATCCTGAGACCCTTCCGATAGCAGAGATGTGATATCTCAATGCTTATACCAAACCTGAGACCCTTCCTATGGCCTGAGATGTCATATACAACTCCTTCCCATTCCAATCCTGAGATCCTTCCTATAGCATGAGATGTGATATCTCAATGCTTATACCAAATCTGAGACCCTTCCTATAGGATGAGATGTGATATCCAACTCCTTCCCATTCCAATCCTGAGACCCTTCCTATAGCATGAGATGTGATGTCTCAATGCTTCTAATACCAAACCTGAGATCCTTCCTATAACATCAGATGTGATATCCAACTCCTTCCCATTCCAATCCTGAGACCCTTATGAAAGCATGAGATGTGATATCTCAATGCTTCTAATACCAAACCTGAGATCCTTCCTATAACATGAGATGTGATTTCCAAATCCTTCCCCTTCCAAACCTGAGACCCTCCCTTTAGCATGAGATGTGATATCCAACTCCTTCCCATTCCAATCCTGAGACCCTTCTGATAGCATGAGATGTGATATCTCAATGCCTCTAATACCAAACCTGAGATCCTACCTCTAACATGAAATGTGATATCCATCTCATTCCCTTTCCAAACCTGAGACCCTGCCTATAGCATGAGATGTGATATCCAAGTCCTTCCCATTCCAATCCTGAGACCCTTCCTATAGCATGTGATGTGATATCTCAATGCTTATACCAAACCTGAGACCCTTCCTATGGCATGAGATGTCATATACAACTCCTTCCCATTCCAATCCTGAGACCCTTCCTATAGCATGAGATGTAATATCTCAATGCTTATACCAAACCTGAGACCCTTCCTATAGCATGAGATGTGATATCCAACTTCTTCCCATTCCAATCCTGAGACCCTTCCTATAACATGAGATGTGATGTCTCAATGCTTCTAATACTAAACCTGAGATCTTTCCTATAACATGAGATGTGATATCCAACTCCTTCCCATTCCAATCCTGAGACCCTTCCTATAGCATGAGATGTGATATCACAATGCTTATACCAAACCTGAGACCGTTCCTATAGCTTGAGATGTGATATCCAACTCCTTCCCATTCCAATCCTGAGACCCTTCCTATAGCATGAGATGTGATATCTCAAGGCCTCTAATACCAAACCTGAGATCCTTCCTCTAACATGAAATGTGATATCCAACTCCTTCCCGTTCCAAACCTGAGAGCCTTCCTATAGCATGGGATATGATATCCAAGTCCTTCCCATTCCAATCCTGAGACCCTTCCTATAACATGAAATGTGATATCCAACTCCTTCCCATTCCAAACTGAGACCCTTCCTATATCATGAGATGGGATATCTCAATGCTTCTAATACCAAACCTGAGACTCTTCCTATAACATGAGATGGGATATCCAACTCCTTCCCATTCCAATCCTAAGACCCTTTCGATAGCAGAGATGTGATATCCCAATGCTTATACCAAACCTGAGACCCTTCCTACGGCATGAGATGTCATATACAACTCCTTCCCATTCCAATCCTGAGACCCTTCCTATCGCACGAGATGTGATATCTCAATGCTTATACCAAACCTGAGACCCTTCCTCTAGCATGAGATGTGATATCCAACTCCTTCCCATTCCAATCCTGAGACCCTTCCTATAGCCTGAGATCTGATATCTCAATGCCTCTAATACCAAACCTGAGATCCTTCCTCTAACATGAAATGTGATATCCAACTCCTTCCCTTTCCAAACCTGAGAGCCTATCTATAGCATGAGATGTGATATCCAAGTCCTTCCCATTCCAATCCTGAGACACTTCCGATAGCAGAGATGTGATATCTCAATGCTTATACCAAACCTGAGACCCTTCCTATAACATGAGATGTGATATCCAACTCCTTCCCGTTCCAAACCTGAGACCCTTCCTTTAGCATGAGATGTGATATCCAGCTCCTTCCCATTCCAATCCTGAGACCCTTCTGATAGCATGAGATGTGATATCTCAATGCTTCTAATATCAAAACTGAGACCCTCCCTATAGCATGATATGTGATATCTAAGTCCTTCCCATTCCAATCCTGAGACCCTTCCTATAGCATGAGATGTGATATCTCAATGCTTCTACCAAACCTGAGACCCTTCCTTTAGCATGAGATGTGATAACCAACTCCTTCCCATTCCAATCCTGAGACCCTTCCTATAGCATGAGATGTGATATCTCAATACTTCTAATACCAAACCCGAGATCCTTCTGATAACATGAGATATGATATCCAAATCCTTCCCTTTTCCAAACCTGAGACCCTCCCTTTAGCATGAGATGTGATATCCAACTCCTTCCCATTCCAATCCTGAGAACCTTCTGATAGCATGAGATGTGATATCTCAATGCTTCTATACCAAACCTGAGATCCTTCCGATAGCATGAGATGTGATATCTCAATGCTTCTAATACCAAACCTGAGATCCTTCCTATAACATGAGATGTGATATCCAAATCCTTCCCCTTCCAAACCTGAGACCCTCCCTTTAGCATGAGATGTGATATCCAACTCCTTCCCATTCCAATCCTGAGACTCTTCTGATAGCATGAGATGTGATATCTCAATGCCTCTAATACCAAACCTGAGATCCTACCTCTAACATGAAATGTGATATCCAACTCTTTCCCCTTCCAAACCTGAGAGCCTTCCTATAGCATGAGATGTGATATCCAAGTCCTTCTAATTCCAATCCTGAGACCCTTCCTATAACATGAGATGTGATATCCAACTCCTTCCCATTCCAACCTGAGACCCTTCCTATAGCATGAGATGGGATATCCAACTCCTTCCAAATCCAATCCTGATACCCTTCCGATAGCATGAGATGTGATATCCCAATGCTTCTACCAAACCTGAGACCCATACTATGGCATGAGATGTGATATCAAACTCCTTCCCCTTCCAAACCTTAGACACTTCCTTTATCATGAGATGTGATATCCAACTCCTTCCCATTCCATCCTTGAGACCCTTCCGATATCATGAGATGTGATATCTCAATGCTTCTAATATCAAACTTGAGACCCTCCTTATAGCATGAGATGTGATATCCAAGTCCTTCCCATTCCAATCCTGAGACCCTTCCTATAGCATGAGATGTGATATCTCAATGCTTCTAATACCAAACCTGAGACCCTTCCTATAACATGAGATGGGAATATCCAACTCCTTCCCATTCCAATCCTGAGACCCTTCCGATAGTAGAGATGTGATATCTCAATGCTTATACCAAACCTGACATCCTTCCTATAACATGAGATGTGATATCCAACTCCTTCCCATTCCAATCCTGAGACACTTCCTATAGCATGAGATGTGATATCTCACTGCTTATACCAAACCTGAGACCCTTCCTATAGCATGAGATGTGATATCCAACTCCTTTCCATTCCAATCCTGAGACCCTTCCTATAGCATGAGATATGATATCTCAATGCTTCTAATATCAAACTTGAGACCCTCCCTATAGCATGAGATGTGATATCCAAGTCCTTCCCATTCCAATCCTGAGACCCTTCCGATAGCATGAGATGTGATGTCTCAATGCTTCTAATACCAAACCTGAGATCCTTCCTATAACATGAGATGTGATATCCAACTCCTTCCCATTCCAATCCTGAGACCCTTCCTATAGCATGAGATGTGATATCTCAATGCTTATACCAAACCTGAGACCCTTCCTATAGCATGAGATGTGATATCCAACTCCTTCCCATTCCAATCCTGAGACCCTTCCTATAGCATGAGATGTGATATCTCAATGCCTCTAATACCAAACCTGAGATCCGTCCTCTAACATGAAATGTGATATCCAACTCCTTCCCATTCCAATCCTGAGACACTTCCTATAGCATGAGATGTGATATCTAAATGCTTCTAATACCAAACTTGAGACTCTTCCTATAACATGAGATGGGATATCCAACTCCTTCCCATTCCAATCCTTAGACCCTTCCTACAGCATGCAATATGATATCTCAATGATTCTAATAACAAACCTGAGACCCGTCCTATAACATGAGATGGGATATCCAACACCTTCCCATTCCAATCCTGAGACACTTCCGATAGCAGAGATGTGATATCTCAATGCTTATACCAAACCTGAGACCCTTCCTATAACATGAGATGTGATATCCAACTCCTTCCCGTTCCAAACCTGAGACCCTTCCTATAGCATATGTGATATCCAACACATTCCCATTCCAAACATGAGACCCTTCCTATAGCAGGAATGCAATATCCAACTCCTTCCCATTCCAATCCTGAGACCATTCCTATAGCATGAGATGTGATATCTCAATGCTTCTAATACCAAACCTGAGATCCTTCCTATGACATGAGATGTGATATCCAATTCCTCCCCATTCCAAACCTGAGAACCTTCCTACAGCATGCGATGTGATATCTCAATGCTTCTAATACCAAACCTGAGACCAGTCCTATAACATGAGATTGGATATCCAACTCCTTCCCCTTCCAAACCTGAGACCCTTCCTATAGCATGAGATGTGATATCCAACTTCTTCCCATTCCAATCCTGAGACCCTTCCTATAACATGAGATGTGATGTCTCAATGCTTCTAATACCAAACCTGAGATCTTTCCTATAACATGAGATGTGATATCCAACTCCTTCCCATTCCAATCCTGAGACCCTTCCTATAGCATGAGATGTGCTATCTCAATGCTTATACCAAACCTGAGACCCTTCCTAAAGCTTGAGATGTGATATCCAACTCCTTCCCATTCCAATCCTGAGACCCTTCCTATAACATGAAATGTGATATCCAACTCCTTCCCATTCCAACCTGAGACCCTTCCTATAGCATGAGATGTGATATCTCAAGGCCTCTAATACCAAACCTGAGATCCTTCCTCTAACATGAAATGTGATATCCAACTCCTTCTCCATCCAAACCTGAGAGCCTTCCTATAGCATGCGATATGATATCCAAGTCCTTCCCATTCCAATCCTGAGACCCTTCCTATAACATGAAATGTGATATCCAACTCCTTCCCATTCCAACCTGAGACCCTTCCTGTAGCATGAGATGGGATATCCAACTCCTTCCAAATCCAATACTGATACCCTTCCAATAGCATGAGATGTGATATCCCAATGCTTCTATCAAACCTGAGAACCATACTATGGCATGAGATGTGATATCAAACTCCTTCCCATTCCAATCCTGAGACTCTTCCTATAGCTTGAGATGTGATATCCAACTCCTTCCCATTCCAATTCTGAGACCCTTCCTATACCATGAGACTTGATATCTCAATGCTTCTAATACCAAACCTGAGACCCGTCCTATAACATGAGATGTGATATCCAAATCTTTCCCCTTCCAAATCTTAGACCCTTCCTTTATCATGAGATGTGAAATCCAACTCCTTCCCATTCCAATCCTGAGACCCTTCAGATATCATGAGATTTGTTATCTCAATGCTTCTAATATCAAAATTGAGACCCTCCCTATAGCATGAGATGGGATATCCAACTCCTTCCCATTCCAATCCTGAGACCCTTCCGATAGCAGAGATGTGATATCTCAATGCTTATACCAAATCTGAGACCCATCCTGTAGCATGAGATGTGATATCAAACTCCTTCCCATTCCAATCCTGAGACCCTTCCTATAGCATGAGATGTGATGTCTCAATGCTTCTAATACCAAACCTGAGATCCTTCCAATAACATGAGATGTGATATCCAACTCCTTCCCATTCCAATCCTGAGACCCTTCCTATAGCATGAGATGTGCTATCTCAATGCTTATACCAAACCTGAGACCCTTCCTAAAGCTTGAGATGTGATATCCAACTCCTTCCCATTCCAATCCTGAGACCCTTCCTATAGCATGAGATGTGATATCTCAAGGCCTCTAATACCAAACCTGAGATCCTTCCTCTAACATGAAATGTGATATCCAACTCCTTCCCCTTCCAAACCTGAGAGCCTTCCTATAGCATGAGATATGATATCCAAGTCCTTCCCATTCCAATCCTGAGACCCTTCCTATAACATGAAATGTGATATCCAACTCCTTCCCATTCCAACCTGAGACCCTTCCTATAACATGAAATGTGATATCCAACTCCTTCCAAATCCAATACTGATACCCTTCCAATAGCATGAGATGTGATATCCCAATGCTTCTACCAAACCTGAGACCCATACTATGGCATGAGATGTGATATCAAACTCCTTCCCATTCCAATCCTGAGACTCTTCCTATAGCTTGAGATGTGATATCCAACTCCTTCACATTCCAATTCTGAGACCCTTCCTATGCCATGAGACTTGATATCTCAATGCTTCTAATACCAAACCTGAGACCCGTCCTATAACATGAGATGTGATATCCAAATCTTTCCCCTTCCAAACCTTAGACCCTTCCTTTATCATGAGATGTGATATCCAACTCCTTCCCATTCCAATCCTGAGACCCTTCCGATATCATGAGATTTGTTATCTCAATGCTTCTAATATCAAACTTGAGACACTCCCTATAGCATGAGATGTGACATCCAAGTCCTCCCCATTCCAATCCTGAGACCCTTCTTATAGCATGAGATGTGATATCTCAATGCTTCTAATACCAAACCTGAGACCCTTCCTATAACATGAGATGGGATATCCAACTCCTTCCCATTCCAATCCTGAGACCCTTCCGATAGCAGAGATGTGATATCTCAATGCTTATACCAATCCTGAGACCCTTCCTATGGCCTGAGATGTCATATACAACTCCTTCCCAATCCAATCCTGAGACCCTTCCTATAGCATGAGATGTGATATCTCAATGCTTATACCAAATGTGAGACCCTTCCTATAGCATGAGATGTGATATCCAACTCCTTCCCATTCCAATCCTGAGACCCTTCCTATAGCATGAGATGTGATGTCTCAATGCTTCTAATACCAAACCTGAGATCCTTCCTATAACATGAGATGTGATATCCAACTCCTTCCCATTCCAATCCTGAGACCCTTCCTATAGCATGAGATGTGATGTCTCAATGCTTCTAATACCAAACCTGAGAACCTTCCTACAGCATGCGATGTGATATCTCAATGCTTCTAATACCAAACCTGAGACCAGTCCTATAACATGAGATTGGATATCCAACTCCTTCCCCTTCCAAACCTGAGACCCTTCCTATAGCATGAGATGTGATATCCAACTTCTTCCCATTCCAATCCTGAGACCCTTCCTATAACATGAGATGTGATGTCTCAATGCTTCTAATACCAAACCTGAGATCTTTCCTATAACATGAGATGTGATATCCAACTCCTTCCCATTCCAATCCTGAGACCCTTCCTATAGCATGAGATGTGCTATCGCAATGCTTATACCAAACCTGAGACCCTTCCTAAAGCTTGAGATGTGATATCCAACTCCTTCCCATTCCAATCCTGACACCCTTCCTATAGCATGAGATGTGATATCTCAAGGCCTCTAATACCAAACCTGAGATCCTTCCTCTAACATGAAATGTGATATCCAACTCCTTCCCCTTCCAAACCTGAGAGCCTTCCTATAGCATGAGATATGATATCCAAGTCCTTCCCATTCCAATCCTGAGACCCTTCCTATAACATGAAATGTGATATCCAACTCCTTCCCATTCCAACCTGAGACCCTTCCTATAGCATGAGATGGGATATCCAACTCCTTCGAAATCCAATACTGATACCCTTCCAATAGCATGAATTGTGATATCCCAATGCTTCTACCAAACCTGAGACCCATACTATGACATGAGATTTGATATCAAACTCATTCCCATTCCAATCCTGAGACTCTTCCTATAGCTTGAGATGTGATATCCAACTCCTTCCCATTCCAATTCTGAGACCCTTCCTATGCCATGAGACTTGATATCTCAATGCTTCTAATACCAAACCTGAGACCCGTCCCATAACATGAGATGTGATATCCAAATCTTTCCCCTTCCAAACCTTAGACCCTTCCTTTATCATGAGATGTGATATCCAACTCCTTCCCATTCCAATCCTGAGACCCTTCCGATATCATGAGATTTGTTATCTCAATGCTTCTAATATCAAACTTGAGACCCTCCCTATAGCATGAGATGTGACATCCAAGTCCTCCCCATTCCAATCCTGAGACCCTTCCTATAGCATGAGATGTGATATCTCAATGCTTCTAATACCAAACCTGAGACCCTTCCTATAACATGAGATGTCATATACAACTCCTTCCCAATCCAATCCTGAGACCCTTCCTATAGCATGAGATGTGATATCTCAATGCTTATACCAAATCTGAGACCCTTCCTATAGCATGAGATGTGATATCCAACTCCTTCCCATTCCAATCCTGAGACCCTTCCTATAGCATGAGATGTGATGTCTCAATGCTTCTAATACCAAACCTGCGATCCTTCCAATAACATGAGATGTGATATCCAACTCCTTCCCATTCCAATCCTGAGACCCTTATGATAGCATGAGATGTGATATCTCAATGCCTCTAATACCAAACCTGAGATACTTCCGATAGCATGAGATGTGATATCTCAATGCTTCTAATACCAAACCTGAGATCCTTCCTATAACATGAGATGTGATTTCCAAATCCTTCCCCTTCCAAACCTGAGACCCTCCATTTAGCATGAGATGTGATATACAACTCCTTCCCATTCCAATCCTGAGACCCTTCTGATAGCATGAGATGTGATATCTCAATGCCTCTAATACCAAACCTGAGATCCTATCTCTAACATGAAATGTGAAATCCATCTCCTTCCCTTTCCAAACCTGAGGCCCTGCCTATAGCATGAGATGTGATATCCAAGTCCTTCCCACTCCAATCCTGAGAGGAAGGATCTCAGGTTTGGTATTAGAAGCATTGAGACATCACATCTCATGCTATAGGAAGGGTCTCAGGGTTGGAATGGGAAGGAGTTGGATATCACATCTCATCCAATAGGAAGGGTCTCAGGTTTGGAATGGGAAGGAATTGGATATCACATCTCATGTTATAGGAAGGATCTCAGGTTTGGTATGAGAAGCATTGTGATATCACATCTCATGCTATAGGAAGGGTCTCAGGATTGGAATGTGAAGGATTTGGATATCACATCTCATGCTAAAGGAAGGGTCTCAGGTATGGTAGAAGCATTGAGATATCACGTCTCTGCTATCGGAAGGGTCTCAGGATTGGATTGGGAAGGCGTTGGATATCCCTTCTCATGCTATAGGAAGGGTCTCAGGATTTGAATGGGAAGGAGTTGGATATCACATCTCATGTTATAGGAAGGGTCTCAGGATTGGAATGGGAAGGATTTGGATATCACATCTCTTGCTATAGGAAGGGTCTCAGGATTGGAATGGGTAGGAGTTGGATATTACTTTCTTGCTATAGGAAGGGTCTCATGTTTGGAATGGGAAGCAGTTGGATATCACATCTCATGTTATAGGAAGGGTCTCAGGTTTGGTATAAGCATTGAGATATCACATCTCTGCTATTGGAAGCGGCTCAGGATTGGAATGGGAAGGAGTTGGATATCCCATCTCATGTTATAGGAAGAGTCTCTGGTTTGGTATTAGAATCATTGAGATATCACATTGCATGCTGTAGGAAGGGTCTAAGGATTGGAATGGGATGGACTTGGATATCACATCTCATGCTATAGGTAGGCTCTCAGGTTTGGTATAAGCATTGAGATATCACATCTCATGCTATAGGAAGGGTCTCAGGATTGGAATGGGAAGGAATTGGATATCACATCTCATGCTGTAGGAAGGGTCTCAGATTTGGTATAAGCATTGAGATATCACATCTCATGCTAAAGGAAGGGTCTCAGGATTGGAATGGGAAGGAGTTGTATATGACATCTCAGGCCACAGGAAGGATCTCAGATTTGGTATTAGAAGCATTGAGATATCACATCTCATGCTATCGGAAGTATCTCAGGTTTGGTATTAGAGGCATTGAGATATCACATCTCATGCTATCATAAGGGTCTCAGGATTGGAATGGGAAGGAGTTGGATATCACATCTCATGTTATTGGAAGGATCGCAGGTTTGGTATTAGAAGCATTGAGATATCACATCTCATGCTATAGGAAGGGTCTCAGGATTGGAATGGGGAGGACTTGGATGTCACATCTCATGCTATAGGGAGGGTCTCAAGTTTGATATTAGAAGCATTGAGATAACAAATCTCATGATATCGGAAGGGTCTCAGGATTGGAATGGAAAGGAGTTGGATATCACATCTCATGATAAAGGAAGGGTCTAAGGTTTGGAAGGGGAAAGATTTGGATATCACATCTCATGTTATAGGACGGGTCTCAGGTTTGGTATTAGAAGCATTGAGATATCAAGTCTCATGGCATAGGAAGGGTCTCAGAATTGGAATGGGAAGGAGTTGGATATCACATCTCAAGCTATAGGAAGAGTCTCAGGATTGGAATGGGAATGAGTTTGATATCACATCTCATGCCATAGTATGGGTCTCAGGTTTGGTAGAAGCATTGGGATATCACAATTCATGCTATTGGAAGGGTATCAGTATTGGATTTCGAAGGAGTTGGATATCCCATCTCATGCTATAGGAAGGGTCTCAGGTTGGAATGGGAAGGAGTTGGATATCACATTTCATGTTATAGGAAGGGTCTCAGGATTGGAATGGGAAGGACTTGGATATCATATCTCATGCTTTAGGAAGGCTCTCAGGTTTGGTATAAGCATTGAGATAGCACATCTCATGCTATAGGAATGGTCTCAGGATTGGAATGGGAAGGAGTTGGATATCACATCTCATGTTATAGGAAGGATCTCAGGTTTGGTATTAGAAGCATTGAGACATCACATCTCATGCTATAGGAAGGGTCTCAGGATTGGAATGGGAAGGAGTTGGATATCACATCTCATGCTATAGGAAGGGTCTCAGATTTGGTATAAGCATTGAGATATCACATCTCTGCTATCGGAAGGGTCTCAGGATTGGAATGGGAAGGAGTTGGATATCCCATCTCATGCTATAGGGAGGGTCTCAATTTTGATATTAGAAGCATTGAGATAACAAATCTCATGATATCGGAAGGGTCTCAGGATTGGAATGGGAAGGAGTTGGATATCACATCTCATGATAAAGGAAGGGTCTAAGGTTTGGAAGGGGAAAGATTTGGATATCACATCTCATGTTATAGGACGGGTCTCAGGTTTGGTATTAGAAGCATTGAGATATCAAGTCTCATGGTATAGGAAGGGTCTCAGAATTGGAATGGGAAGGAGTTGGATATCACATCTCAAGCTATAGGAAGAGTCTCAGGATTGGAATGGGAAGGAGTTTGATATCACATCTCATGCCATAGTATGGTTCTCAGGTTTGATAGAAGCATTGGGATATCACATCTCATGCTATTGGAAGGGTATCAGTATTGGATTTGGAAGGAGTTGGATATCCCATCTCATGCTATAGGAAGGGTCTCAGGTTGGAATGGGAAGGAGTTGGATATCACATTTCATGTTATAGGAAGGGTCTCAGGATTGGAATGGGAAGGACTTGGATATCATATCTCATGCTATAGGAAGGCTCTCAGGTTTGGAAGGAGAAGGAGTTGGATATCACATTTCATGTTAGAGGAAGGATCTCAGGTTTGGTATTAGAGGCCTTGAGATATCACATCTCATGCTATAGGAAGGGTCTCAGGTTGGAATGGGAAGGAGTTGGATATCACATTTCATGTTATAGGAAGGGTCTCAGGATTGGAATGGGAAGGAGTTGGATATCACATCTCAAGCTTTAGGAAGGGTCTCAGGTTTGGTATAAGCATTGAGATAGCACATCTCATGCTATAGGAAGGGTCTCAGGATTGGAATGGGAAGGAGATGGATATCACATCTCATGTTATAGGAAAGATCTCAGGTTTGGGATTAGAAGCATTGAGACATCACATCTCATGTTATAGGAAGGGTCTCAGGATTGGAATGGGAAGAAGTTGGATATCACATCTCATGCTATTGGAAGGGTCTCAGGTTTGCAAGGGGAAAGAATTGTATATCCAATCTCATGTTATAGGACTGGTCTCAGGTTTGGTATTAGAAGCATTGAGATATCACATCGCATGCTGTAGGAAGGTTCTCAGGTTTGGAATGGGGAGGAATTGGATATCACATCTCATGTCATAGGAAGGATCTCAGGTTTGGTATTAGAAGCATTGAGATATCACATCTCATGCTATAGGAATGGTCTCAGGATTGGAATGGGAAGGAGTTGGATATTACATTCCTGCTATAGGAAGGGTCTCATGTTTGGAATGGGAATGTGTTGGATATCACATATGCTATAGGAAGGGTCTCAGGTTTGGAACGGGAAGGAGTTGGATATCACATCTCATGTTATAGGAAGGGTCTCAGGTTTGGTATAAGCATTGAGATATCACATCTCTGCTATCAGAAGTGTCTCAGGATTGGAATGGGAAGGTGTTGGATATCCCATCTCATGTTATAGGACGGGTCTCAGGTTTGTTATTAGAATCATTGAGATATCATATTGCATGCTGTAGGAAGGGTCTAAGGATTGGAATGGGAAGGAGTTGGATATCCCATCTCATGTTATAGGAAGAGTCTCAAGTTTGGTATTAGAAGCATTTAGATATCACATCTCATGCTATAGGAAGTGTCTCAGGATTGGAATGGGAAGGAGTTGGATATCACATTTCATGTTAGAGGAAGGATCTCAGGTTTGGTATTAGAGGCATTGAGATATCACATCTCATGCTATAGGAAGGGTCTCAGGATTGGAATGGGAAGGAGTTGGATATCACATCTCATGCTATAGGAAGGGTCTCAGGTTTGGTATAAGCATTGAGATATCACATCTCATGCTATAGGAAGGGTCTCAGGATTGGAATGGGAAGGAGTTGGATATCACATCTCATGTTATAGGAAGGATCTCAGGTTTGGTATTAGAAGCATTGAGACATCACATCTCATGCTATCGGAAGGGTCTCAGGATTGGAATGGGAAGGACTTGGATATCACATCTCATGCTATAGGGAGGGTCTCAAGTTTGATATTAGAAGCATTGAGATATCATATCTCATGCTATAGGAAGGGTCTCAGGATTGGAATGGGAAGGAGTTGGATATCACATCTCATGCTATAGGAAGGGTCTCAGGTTTGGTATAAGCAGTGAGATATCACATCTCATGCTATAGGAAGTGTCTCAGGATTGGAATGGGAAGGAGTTGGATATCACATCTCATGTTATAGGAAGGACCTCAGGTTTGGTATAAGCATTGAGATATCACATCTCTACTATCGGAAGGGTCTCAGGATTGGAATGGGAAGGAGTTGGATATTCCCATCTCATGTTATAGGAAGGGTCTCAGGTTTGGTATTAGAAGCATTGAGATATCACATCTCATGCTATAGGAAGGGTCTCAGGATTGGAATGGGAAGGACGTGGATATCACATCTCATGCTATAAGGAGGGTCTCAAGTTTGATATTAGAAGCATTGAGATATCACATCTCATGATATCGGATGGGTCTCAAGGATGGAATGGGAAGGAGTTGGATATCACATCTCATGATAAAGGAAGTGTCTAAGGTTTGGAAGGGGAAGGAGTTTGATATCACATCTCATGCCATAGTATGGGTCTCAGGTTTGGTAGAAGCATTGGGATATCACATCTCATGCTATCGGAAGGGTATCAGGATTGGATTTGGAAGGAGTTGGATATCCCATCTCATGCTATAGGAAGGGTCTCAGGTTGGAATGGGAAGGAGTTGGATATCACATCTCATGTTATAGGAAGGGTCTCAGGATTGGAATTAGAACGACTTGGATATCACATCTCATGCTATAGGAAGGCTCTCAGGTTTGGAAGGGGAAAGAGTTGGATATCACATTTCATGTTAGAGGTAGGATCTCAGTTTTGGTATTAGAGGCATTGAGATATCACATCTCATGCTATCAGAAGGGTCTCAGGTTTGGAAGGGGAAGGATTTGGATATCACATCTCATGTTATAGGAAGGATCTCAGGTTTGGTATTAGAAGCATTGAGATATCACATCTCATGCTATCGGAAGGATCTCAGGTTTGGTATAGAAGCATTGAGATATCACATCTCATGCTATCAGAAGGTTCTCAGGATTGGAATGGGAAGGAGTTGGATATCACATCTCATGCTAAAGGGAGGGTCTCAGGTTTGGAAGGGGAAGGATTTGGATATCATATCTCATGTTATCAGAAGGATCTCAGGTTTGGTATTAGAAGTATTGAGATATCACATCTCATGCTATAGGAAGGGTCTCAGGATTGGAATGGGAAGGAGCTGGATATCACATCTCATGCTAAAGGAAGGGTCTCAGGTTTGGAACGGGAAGGAGTTGGATATCACATCTCATGTTATAGGAAGGGTCTCAGGTTTGGGATAAGCATTGAGATATCACATCTCTGCTATCGGAAGTGTCTCAGGATTGGAATGGGAAGGACTTGGATATCACATCTCATGCTATACATAGGCTCTCAGGTTTGGAAAGGGAAGGAGTTGGATATCACATTTCATGTTAGAGGAAGGATCTCAGGTTTGGTATTAGAGGCATTGAGATATCAGATCTCAGGCTATAGGAAGGGTCTCAGGATTGGAATGGGAAGGAGTTGGATATCACATCTCATGCTAGAGGAAGGGTCTCAGGTTTGGTATAAGCATTGAGATATCACATCTCGTGCTATAGGAAGGGTCTCAGGATTGGAATGGGAAGGAGTTGTATATGACATCTCATGCCGTAGGAAGGGTCTCAGGTTTGGCATAAGCATTGAGATATCACATCTCTGCTATCGAAAGGGTCTTAGGATTGGAATGGGAAGGAGTTGGATATCCCATCTCATGTTATAGGAAGAGTCTCAGGTTTGGTATTAGAAGCATTGAGATATCCCATCTCATGATATAGGAAGGGTCTCAGTTTGGAATGGGAAGGAGTTGGATATCACATTTCATGTTATAGGAAGGGTCTCAGGATTGGAATGGGAAGGACTTGGATATCATATCCCATGCTATAGGAAGGCTCTCAGGTTTGGAAGGGGAAGGAGTTGGATATCACATTTCATGTTAGAGGAAGGATCTCAGGTTTGGTATTAGAGGCCTTGAGATATCACATCTCATGCTATAGGAAGGGTCTCAGGATTGGAATGGGAAGGAGTTGGTTATCACATCTCAAGGTATAGGAACGGTCTCAGGTTTGGTATAAGCATTGTGATATCACATCTCATGCTATAGGAAGGGTCTCAGGATTGGAATGGGAAGGAGTTGGATATCACATCTCATGTTATAGGAAAGATCTCAGGTTTGGTATTAGAAGCATTGAGACATCACATCTCATGTTATAGGAAGGGTCTCAGGATTGGAATGGGAAGAAGTTGGATATCACATCTCATGCTATAGGAAGGGTCTCAGGTTTGGTATAAGCATTGAGATATTACATCTCATGCTATAGGAAGGGTCTCAGGATTGGAATGGGAAGGAGTTGTATATGACATCTCATGCTATAGGAAGGGTCTCAGGTTTGGTATAAGCATTGAGATATCACATCACATGCTATAGGAAGGGTCTCAGGATTGGAATGGGAAGGACTTGGATATCACATCTCATGCTATAGGCAGGGTCTCAGGTTTGGAAAGGGAATGAGATGGATATCACATTTCATGTTAGAGGTAGGATCTCAGGTTTGGTATTAGAGGCATTGAGATATCACATCTCATGCTATCAGAAGGGTCTCAGGATTGGAATGGGAAGGAGTTGGATATCACATCTCATGCTAAAGGGAGGGTCTCAGGTTTGGAAGGGGAAGGATTTGGAAATCACATCTCATGTTATAGGAAGGATCTCAGGTTTGGTATTAGAAGCATTGAGATATCACATCTCATGCTTTCATAAGGGTCTCAGGATTGGAATGGGAAGGAGTTGGATATCACATCTGATGTTATAGGAAGGATCTCAGGTTTGGTATTAGAAGCATTGAGACATCACATCTCATGCTATAGGAAGGGTCTCAGGATTGGAATGGGAAGGAGTTGGATATCACATCTCATGCTATAGGAAGGGTCTCAGATTTGGTATAAGCATCGAGATATCACATCTCATGCTATAGGAAGGGTCTCAGGATTGGAATGGGAAGGAGTTGTATATGACATCTCAGGCCATAGGAAGGGTCTCAGGTTTGGTATAAGCATTGAGATATCACATCTCTGCTATCGGAAGGGTCTCAGGATTGGAATGGGAAGGAATTGGATATCACATCTCATGTTATAGGAAGGGTCTCAGGTTTGGTATTAGAAGCATTGAGATATCCCTTCTCATGCTATAGGAAGGGTCTCAGGATTGGAATGTGAAGGATTTGGATATCACATCTCATGCTAAAGGAAGGGTCTCAGGTTTGGTAGAAGCATTGAGATATCACGTCTCTGCTATCGGAAGGGTCTCAGGATTGGATTGGGAAGGAGTTGGATATCCCTTCTCATGCTATAGGAAGGGTCTCAGGTTTGGTATAAGCATTGAGATATCACATCTCTGCTATCGGAAGGGTCTCAGGATTGGATTGGGAAGGAGTTGGATATCCCTTCTCATGCTATAGGAAGTGTCTCAGGTTGGAATGGGAAGGAGTTGGATATCACATCTCATGTTATAGGAAGGGTCTCAGGATTGGAATGGGAAGGATTTGGATATCACATCTCTTGCTATAGGAAGGGTCTCAGGATTGGAATGGGTAGGAGTTGGATATTACTTTCTTGCTATAGGAAGGGTCTCATGTTTGGAATGGGAAGGAGTTGGATATCACATATGCTATAGTTAGTGACTCAGGTTTGGAACAGGAAGGAGTTGGATATCACATCTCATGTTATAGGAAGGGTCTCAGGTTTGGTATAAGCATTGAGATATCACATCTCTGCTATCGGAAGTGGCTCAGGATTGGAATGGGAAGGAGTTGGATATCCCATCTCATGTTATAGGACGAGTCTCTGGTTTGGTATTAGAATCATTGAGATATCACATCGCATGCTGTAGGAAGGGTCTAAGGATTGGAATGGGATGGACTTGGATATCACATCTCATGCTATAGATAGGCTCTTAGGTTTGGAAAGGGAAGGAGTTGGATATCACATTTCATGTTAGAGGAAGGATCTCAGGTTTGGTATTAGAAGCATTGAGATATCACATCTCATGCTATAGGAAGGGTCTCAGGATTGGAATGGGAAGGAGCTGGATATCACATCTCATGCTAAAGGAAGGGTCTCAGGTTTGGAACGGGAAGGATTTGGATATCACATCTCATGTTATAGGAAGGGTCTCAGGTTTGGTATAAGCATTGAGATATCACATCTCTGCTATCGGAAGTGTCTCAGGATTGGAATGGGAAGGAGTTGGATATCCCATCTCATGTTATAGGACGGGTCTCAGGTTTGTTATTAGAATCATTGAGATATCATATTGCATGCTGTAGGAAGGGTCTAAGGGTTGGAATGGGAAGGACTTGGATATCACATCTCATGCTATAGATAGGCTCCTAGGTTTGGAAAGGGAAGGAGTTGGATATCACATTTCATGTTAGAGGAAGGATCTCAGGTTTGGTATTAGAAGCATTGAGATATCACATCTCATGCTATAGGAAGGGTCTCAGGATTGGAATGGGAAGTAGTTGGATATCACATCTCATGCTATAGGAAGGGTCTCAGGTTTGGTATAAGCATTGAGATATCACATCTCATGCTATAGGACGGGTCTCAGGATTGGAATGGAAGGAGTTGGATATCACATCTCATGTTATAGTAAGGATCTCAGGTTTGGTATTAGAAGCATTGAGACATCACATCTCATGCTGTAGGAAGGGTCTCAGGGTTGGAATGGGAAGGAGTTGGATATCACATCTCATCCAATAGGAAGGGTCTCAGGTTTGGAATGGGAAGGAATTGGATATCACATCTCATGTTATAGGAAGGATCTCAGGTTTGGTATTAGAAGCATTGAGATATCACATCTCATGCTATAGGAAGGGTCTCAGGATTGGAATGTGAAGGATTTGGATATCACATCTCATGCTAAAGGAAGGGTCTCAGGTTTGGTAGAAGCATTGAGATATCACGTCTCTGCTATCGGAAGGGTCTGAGGATTGGATTGGGAAGGAGTTGGATATCCCTTCTCATGCTATAGGAAGGGTCTCAGGATTTGAATTGCAAGGAGTTGGATATCACATCTCATGCCATAGGAAGGGTCTCAGGTTTGGTATAAGCATTGAGATATCACATCTCTGCTATCGGAAGGGTCTCAGGATTGGATTGGGAAGGAGTTGGATATCCCTTCTCATGCTATAGGAAGTGTCTCAGGTTGGAATGGTAAGGAGTTGGATATCACATCTCATGTTATAGGAAGGGTCTCAGGATTGGAATGGGAAGGATTTGGATATCACATCTCTTGCTATAGGAAGGGTCTCAGGATTGGAATGGGTAGGAGTTGGATATTACTTTCTTGCTATAGGAAGGGTCTCATGTTTGGAATGGGAAGGAGTTGGATATCACATATGCTATAGTTAGTGTCTCAGGTTTGGAACGGGAAGGAGTTGGATATCACATCTCATGTTATAGGAAGGGTCTCAGGTTTGGTATAAGCATTGAGATATCACATCTCATGCTATAGGAAGGGTCTCAGGATTGGAATGTGAAGGATTTGGATATCACATCTCATGCTAAAGGAAGGGTCTCAGGTTTGGTAGAAGCATTGAGATATCACGTCTCTGCTATCGGAAGGGTCTGAGGATTGGATTGGGAAGGAGTTGGATATCCCTTCTCATGCTATAGGAAGGGTCTCAGGATTTGAATTGCAAGGAGTTGGATATCACATCTCATGCCATAGGAAGGGTCTCAGGTTTGGTATAAGCATTGAGATATCACATCTCTGCTATCGGAAGGGTCTCAGGATTGGATTGGGAAGGAGTTGGATATCCCTTCTCATGCTATAGGAAGTGTCTCAGGTTGGAATGGTAAGGAGTTGGATATCACATCTCATGTTATAGGAAGGGTCTCAGGATTGGAATGGGAAGGATTTGGATATCACATCTCTTGCTATAGGAAGGGTCTCAGGATTGGAATGGGTAGGAGTTGGATATTACTTTCTTGCTATAGGAAGGGTCTCATGTTTGGAATGGGAAGGAGTTGGATATCACATATGCTATAGTTAGTGTCTCAGGTTTGGAACGGGAAGGAGTTGGATATCACATCTCATGTTATAGGAAGGGTCTCAGGTTTGGTATAAGCATTGAGATATCACATCTCTGCTATCGGAAGCGGCTCAGGATTGGAATGGGAAGGAGTTGGATATCCCATCTCATGTTATAGGAAGAGTCTCTGGTTTGGTATTAGAATCATTGAGATATCACATCGCATGCTGTTGGAAGGGTCTAAGGATTTGAATGGGATGGACTTGGATATCACATCTCATGCTATAGGTAGGCTCTCAGGTTTGGTATAAGCATTGAGATATCACATCTCATGCTATAGGAAGGGTCTCAGGATTGGAATGGGAAGGATTTGGATATCACATCTCATGCTATAGGAAGGGTCTCAGATTTGGTATAAGCATTGAGATATCACATCTCATGCTAAAGGAAGGGTCTCAGGTTTGGAAAGGGAAGGAGTTGGATATCACATTTCATGTTAGAGGAAGGATCTCAGGTTTGGTATTAGAAGCATTGAGATATCACATCTCATGCTATAGGACGGGTCTCAGGATTGGAATGGAAGGAGTTGGATATCACATCTCATGCTATAGGAAGGGTCTCAGGTTTGGTATAAGCATTGAGATATCACATCTCATGCTATAGGACGGGTCTCAGGATTGGAATGGAAGGAGTTGGATATCACATCTCATGTTATAGGAAGGATCTCAGGTTTGGTATTAGATGCATTGAGACATCACATCTCATGCTATAGGAAGGGTCTCAGGGTTGGAATGGGAAGGAGTTGGATATCACATCTCATCCAATAGGAAGGGTCTCAGGTTTGGAATGGGAAGGAATTGGATATCACATCTCATGTTATAGGAAGAATCTCAGGTTTGGTATTAGAAGCATTGAGATATCACATCTCATGCTATAGGAAGGGTCTCAGGATTGGAATGTGAAGGATTTGGATATCACATCTCATGCTAAAGGAAGGGTCTCAGGTTTGGTAGAAGCATTGAGATATCACGTTTCTGCTATCGGAAGGGTCTCAGGATTGGATTGGGAAGGAGTTGGATATCCCTTCTCATGCTATAGGAAGGGTCTCAGGATTTGAATGGGAAGGAGTTGGATATCACATCTCATGTTATAGGAAGGGTCTCAGGATTGGAATGGGAAGGATTTGGATATCACATCTCTTGCTATAGGAAGGGTCTCAGGATTGGAATGGGTAGGAGTTGGATATTACTTTCTTGCTATAGGAAGGGTCTCATGTTTGGAATGGGAAGCAGTTGGATATCACATATGCTATAGTTAGTGTCTCAGGTTTGGAACGGGAAGGAGTTGGATATCCCATCTCATGTTATAGGAAGAGTCTCTGGTTTGGTATTAGAATCATTGAGATATCACATTGCATGCTGTAGGAAGGGTCTAAGGATTGGAATGGGATGGACTTGGATATCACATCTCATGCTATAGGTAGGCTCTCAGGTTTGGTATAAGCATTGAGATATCACATCTCTGCTATCGGAAGGGTCTCAGGATTGGAATGGGAAGGAGTTGGATATCCCATCTCATGTTATAGGAATGGTCTCAGGTTTGGTATTAGAAGCATAGAGATATCACATCTCATGCTGTAGGAAGGGTCTCAGGATTGGAATGGGAAGGACTTGGATGTCACATCTCATGCTATAGGGAGGGTCTCAAGTTTGATATTAGAAGCATTGAGATAACAAATCTCATGATATCGGAAGGGTCTCAGGATTGGAATGGGAAGGAGTTGGATATCACATCTCATGATAAAGGAAGGGTCTAAGGTTTGGAAGGGGAAGGATTTGGATATCACATCTCATGTTATAGGACTGGTCTCAGTTTTGGTATTAGAAGCATTGAGATATCAAGTCTCATGGTATAAGAAGGGTCTCAGAATTGGAATGGGAAGGAGTTGGATATCACACCTCAAGCTATAGGAAGGGTCTCAGGATTGGAATGGGAAGGAGTTTGATATCACATCTCATGCCATAGTATGGGTCTCAGGTTTGGTAGAAGCATTGGGATATCACATCTCATGCTATCGGAAGGGTATCAGTATTGGATTTGGAAGAAGTTGGATATCCCATCTCATGCTATAGGAAGGGTCTCAGGTTGGAATGGGAAGGAGTTGGATATCACATTTCATGTTATAGGAAGGGTCTCAGGATTGGAATGGGAAGGACTTGGATATCATATCTCATGCTATAGGAAGGCTCTCAGGTTTGGAAGGGGAAGGAGTTGGATATCACATCTCAAGCTATAGGAAGGGTCTCAGGATTGGAATGGGAAGGAGTTGGATATCACATCTCAAGCTATAGGAAGGGTCTCAGGTTTGGAATAAGCATTGAGATATCACATCTCATGCTATAGGAAGGGTCTCAGGATTGGAATGGGAAGGAGTTGGATATCACATCTCATGTTAAAGGAACTATCTCAGGTTTGGTATTAGAAGCATTGAGACATCACATCTCATGTTATAGGAAGGGTCTCAGGATTGGAATGGGAAGAAGTTGGATATCACATCTCATGCTATAGGAAAGGTCTCAGGATTGGAACGGGAAGGAGTTGTATATGACATCTCATGCCATAGGAAGGGTCTCAGGATTGGAATGGGAAGGACTTGGATATCATATCTCATGCTATAGGAAGGGTCTCAGGATTGGAATGGGAAGGACTTGGATATCATATCTCATGCTATAGGAAGGGTCTCAGGATTGGAATGGGAAGGAGTTGGATATCACATTTCATGTTATAGGAAGGGTCTCAGGATTGGAATGGGAAGGACTTGGATATCATATCTCATGCTATAGGAAGGGTCTCAGGATTGGAATGGGAAGGAGTTGGATATCACATCTCAAGCTTTAGGAAGGGTCTCAGGTTTGGTATAAGCATTGAGATAGCACATCTCATGCTGTAGGAAGGGTCTCAGGATTGGAATGGGAAGGAGTTGGATATCACATCTCATGTTATAGGAAAGATCTCAGGTTTGGTATTAGAAGCATTGAGACATCACATCTCATGTTATGGGAAGGGTCTCAGGATTGGAATGGGAAGAAGTTGGATATCACATCTCATGCTATAGGAAGGGTCTCAGGTTTGGAAGGGGAAGGAGTTGGATATCCAATCTCATGTTATAGGACTGGTCTCAGGTTTGGCATTAGAAGCATTGAGATATCACATCGCATGCTGTAGGAAGGTTCTCAGGTTTGGTATTAGAAGCATTGAGACATCACATCTCATGCTATAGGAAGGGTCTCAGGATTGGAATGGGAAGGAGTTGGATATCACATCTCATGTTATAGGAAGGATCTCAGGTTTGGTATTAGAAGCATTGAGACATCACATCTCATGCTATAGGAAGGGTCTCAGGATTGGAATGGGAAGGAGTTGGATATCACATCTCATACTATAGGAAGGGTCTCACATTTGGTATAAGCATTGAGATATCACATCTCATGCTATAGGAAGGGTCTCAGGATTGGATTGGGAAGGAGTTGTATATGACATCTCAGGCCATAGGAAGGGTCTCAGGATTGGTATAAGCATTGAGATATCACATCTCTGCTATCGGAAGGGTCTCAGGATTGGAATGGGAAGGAGTTGGATATCCCATCTCATGTTATAGGAAGGGTCTCAGGTTTGGTATTAGAAGCATTGAGATATCACATCTCATGCTATAGGAAGAGTCTCAGGATTGGAATGGGGAGGACTTGGATGTCACATCTCATGCTATAGGGAGGGTCTCAAGTTTGATATTAGAAGCATTGAGATAACAAATCTCATGATATCGGAAGGGTCTCAGGATTGGAATGGGAAGGAGTTGGATATCACATCTCATGATAAAGGAAGGGTCTAAGGTTTGGAAGGGGAAAGATTTGGATATCACATCTCATGTTATAGGACGGGTCTCAGGTTTGGTATTAGAAGCATTGAGATATCAAGTCTCATGGCATAGGAAGGGTCTCAGAATTGGAATGGGAAGGAGTTGGATATCACATCTCAAGCTATAGGAAGAGTCTCAGGATTGGAATGGGAATGAGTTTGATATCACATCTCATGCCATAGTATGAGTCTCAGGTTTGGTAGAAGCATTGGGATATCACAATTCATGCTATTGGAAGGGTATCAGTATTGGATTTCGAAGGAGTTGGATATCCCATCTCATGCTATAGGAAGGGTCTCAGGTTGGAATGGGAAGGAGTTGGATATCACATTTCATGTTATAGGAAGGGTCTCAGGATTGGAATGGGAAGGACTTGGATATCATATCTCATGCTATAGGAAGGCTCTCAGGTTTGGAAGGGGAAGGAGTTGGATATCACATTTCATGTTAGAGGAAGGATCTCAGGTTTGGTATTAGAGGCCTTGAGATATCACATCTCATGCTATAGGAAGGGTGTCAGGATTGGAATGGGAAGGAGTTGGATATCACATCTCAAGCTTTAGGAAGGGTCTCAGGTTTGGTATAAGCATTGCGATAGCACATCTCATGCTATAGGAAGGGTCTCAGGATTGGAATGGGAAGGAGTTGGATATCACATCTCATGTTATAGGAAAGATCTCAGGTTTGGTATTAGAAGCATTGAGACATCACATCTCATGTTATAGGAAGGGTCTCAGGATTGGAATGGGAAGAAGTTGGATATCACATCTCATGCTATAGGAAGGGTCTCAGGTTTGGAAGGGGAAGGAGTTGGATATCCAATCTCATGTTATAGGACTGGTCTCAGGTTTGGTATTAGAAGCATTGAGATATCACATCGCATGCTGTAGGAAGGTTCTCAGGTTTGGTATTAGAAGCATTGAGACATCACATCTCATGCTATAGGAAGGGTCTCAGGATTGGAATGGGAAGGAGTTGGATATCACATCTCATGTTATAGGAAGGATCTCAGGTTTGGTATTAGAAGCATTGAGACATCACATCTCATGCTATAGGAAGGGTCTCAGGATTGGAATGGGAAGGAGTTGGATATCACATCTCATGCTATAGGAAGGGTCTCACATTTGGTATAAGCATTGAGATATCACATCTCATGCTATAGGAAGGGTCTCAGGATTGGATTGGGAAGGAGTTGTATATGACATCTCAGGCCATAGGAAGGGTCTCAGGATTGGTATAAGCATTGAGATATCACATCTCTGCTATCGGAAGGGTCTCAGGATTGGAATGGGAAGGAGTTGGATATCCCATCTCATGTTATAGGAAGGGTCTCAGGTTTGGTATTAGAAGCATTGAGATATCACATCTCATGCTATAGGAAGGGTCTCAGGATTGGAATGGGGAGGACTTGGATGTCACATCTCATGCTATAGGGAGTGTCTCAAGTTTGATATTAGAAGCATTGAGATAACAAATCTCATGATATCGGAAGGGTCTCAGGATTGGAATGGGAAGGAGTTGGATATCACATCTCATGATAAAGGAAGGGTCTAAGGTTTGGAAGGGGAAAGATTTGGATATCACATCTCATGTTATAGGACGGGTCTCAGGTTTGGTATTAGAAGCATTGAGATATCAAGTCTCATGGCATAGGAAGGGTCTCAGAATTGGAATGTGAAGGAGTTGGATATCACATCTCAAGCTATAGGAAGAGTCTCAGGATTGGAATGGGAAGGAGTTTGATATCACCTCTCATGCCATAGTATGGGTCTCAGGTTTGGTAGAAGCATTGGGATATCACATTTCATGCTATTGGAAGGGTATCAGTATTGGATTTGGAAGGAGTTGGATATCACATTTCATGTTATAGGAAGGGACTCAGGTTGGAATGGGAAGGAGTTGGATATCACATTTCATGTTATAGGAAGGGTCTCAGGATTGGAATGGGAAGGACTTGGATATCATATCTCATGCTATAGGAAGGCTCTCAGGTTTGGAAGGGGAAGGAGTTGGATATCACATTTCATGTTAGAGGAAGGATCTCAGGTTTGGTATTAGAGGCCTTGAGATATCACATCTCATGCTATAGGAAGGGTCTCAGGATTGGAATGGGAAGGAATTGGATATCACATCTCAAGCTTTAGGAAGGGTCTCAGGTTTGGTATAAGCATTGAGATAGCACATCTCATGCTATAGGAAGGGTCTCAGGATTGGAATGGGAAGGAGTTGGATATCACATCTCATGTTATAGGAAGGATCTCAGGTTTGGTATTAGAAGCATTGAGACATCACATCTCATGCTATAGGAAGGGTCTCAGGATTGGAATGGGAAGGAGTTGGATATCACATCTCATGCTATAGGAAGGGTCTCAGATTTGGTATAAGCATTGAGATATCACATCTCTGCTATCGGAAGGGTCTCAGGATTGGAATGGGAAGGAGTTGGATATCCCATCTCATGCTATAGGGAGGGTCTCAATTTTGATATTAGAAGCATTGAGATAACAAATCTCATGATATCGGAAGGGTCTCAGGATTGGAATGGGAAGGAGTTGGATATCACATCTCATGATAAAGGAAGGGTCTAAGGTTTGGAAGGGGAAAGATTTGGATATCACATCTCATGTTATAGGACGGGTCTCAGGTTTGGTATTAGAAGCATTGAGATATCAAGTCTCATGGTATAGGAAGGGTCTCAGAATTGGAATGGGAAGGAGTTGGATATCACATCTCAAGCTATAGGAAGAGTCTCAGGATTGGAATGGGAAGGAGTTTGATATCACATCTCATGCCATAGTATGGTTCTCAGGTTTGATAGAAGCATTGGGATATCACATCTCATGCTATTGGAAGGGTATCAGTATTGGATTTGGAAGGAGTTGGATATCCCATCTCATGCTATAGGAAGGGTCTCAGGTTGGAATGGGAAGGAGTTGGATATCACATTTCATGTTATAGGAAGGGTCTCAGGATTGGAATGGGAAGGACTTGGATATCATATCTCATGCTATAGGAAGGCTCTCAGGTTTGGAAGGAGAAGGAGTTGGATATCACATTTCATGTTAGAGGAAGGATCTCAGGTTTGGTATTAGAGGCCTTGAGATATCACATCTCATGCTATAGGAAGGGTCTCAGGTTGGAATGGGAAGGAGTTGGATATCACATTTCATGTTATAGGAAGGGTCTCAGGATTGGAATGGGAAGGAGTTGGATATCACATCTCAAGCTTTAGGAAGGGTCTCAGGTTTGGTATAAGCATTGAGATAGCACATCTCATGCTATAGGAAGGGTCTCAGGATTGGAATGGGAAGGAGTTGGATATCACATCTCATGTTATAGGAAAGATCTCAGGTTTGGTATTAGAAGCATTGAGACATCACATCTCATGTTATAGGAAGGGTCTCAGGATTGGAATGGGTAGAAGTTGGATATCACATCTCATGCTATAGGAAGGGTCTCAGGTTTGGAAGGGGAAGGAGTTGGATATCCAATCTCATGTTATAGGACTGGTCTCAGGTTTGGTATTAGAAGCATTGAGATATCACATCGCATGCTGTAGGAAGGTTCTCAGGTTTGGAATGGGGAGGAATTGGATATCACATCTCATGTCATAGGAAGGATCTCAGGTTTGGTATTAGAAGCATTGAGATATCACATCTCATGCTATAGGAATGGTCTCAGGATTGGAATGGGAAGGAGTTGGATATTACATTCCTGCTATAGGAAGGGTCTCATGTTTGGAATGGGAATGTGTTGGATATCACATATGCTATAGGAAGGGTCTCAGGTTTGGAACGGGAAGGAGTTGGATATCACATCTCATGTTATAGGAAGGGTCTCAGGTTTGGTATAAGCATTGAGATATCACATCTCTGCTATCGGAAGTGTCTCAGGATTGGAATGGGAAGGTGTTGGATATCCCATCTCATGTTATAGGACGGGTCTCAGGTTTGTTATTAGAATCATTGAGATATCATATTGCATGCTGTAGGAAGGGTCTAAGGATTGGAATGGGAAGGAGTTGGATATCCCATCTCATGTTATAGGAAGAGTCTCAAGTTTGGTATTAGAAGCATTTAGATATCACATCTCATGCTATAGGAAGTGTCTCAGGATTGGAATGGGAAGGAGTTGGATATCACATTTCATGTTAGAGGAAGGATCTCAGGTTTGGTATTAGAGGCATTGAGATATCACATCTCATGCTATAGGAAGGGTCTCAGGATTGGAATGGGAAGGAGTTGGATATCACATCTCATGCTATAGGAAGGGTCTCAGGTTTGGTATAAGCATTGAGATATCACATCTCATGCTATAGGAAGGGTCTCAGGATTGGAATGGGAAGGAGTTGGATATCACATCTCATGTTATAGGAAGGCTCTCAGGTTTGGTATTAGAAGCATTGAGACATCACATCTCATGCTATCGGAAGGGTCTCAGGATTGGAATGGGAAGGACTTGGATATCACATCTCATGCTATAGGGAGGGTCTCAAGTTTGATATTAGAAGCATTGAGATATCATATCTCATGCTATAGGAAGGGTCTCAGGATTGGAATGGGAAGGAGTTGGATATCACATCTCATGCTATAGGAAGGGTCTCAGGTTTGGTATAAGCAGTGAGATATCACATCTCATGCTATAGGAAGTGTCTCAGGATTGGAATGGGAAGGAGTTGGATATCACATCTCATGTTATAGGAAGGATCTCAGGTTTGGTATAAGCATTGAGATATCACATCTCTACTATCGGAAGGGTCTCAGGATTGGAATGGGAAGGAGTTGGATATTCCCATCTCATGTTATAGGAAGGGTCTCAGGTTTGGTATTAGAAGCATTGAGATATCACATCTCATGCTATAGGAAGGGTCTCAGGATTGGAATGGGAAGGACTTGGATATCACATCTCATGCTATAAGGAGGGTCTCAAGTTTGATATTAGAAGCATTGAGATATCACATCTCATGATATCGGAAGGGTCTCAAGGATGGAATGGGAAGGAGTTGGATATCACATCTCATGATAAAGGAAGTGTCTAAGGTTTGGAAGGGGAAGGAGTTTGATATCACATCTCATGCCATAGTATGGGTCTCAGGTTTGGTAGAAGCATTGGGATATCACATCTCATGCTATCGGAAGGGTATCAGGATTGGATTTGGAAGGAGTTGGATATCCCATCTCATGCTATAGGAAGGGTCTCAGGTTGGAATGGGAAGGAGTTGGATATCACATCTCATGTTATAGGAAGGGTCTCAGGATTGGAATTAGAAGGACTTGGATATCACATCTCATGCTATAGGAAGGCTCTCAGGTTTGGAAGGGGAAAGAGTTGGATATCACATTTCATGTTAGAGGTAGGATCTCAGGTTTGGTATTAGAAGCATTGAGATATCACATCTCATGCTATCGGAAGGATCTCAGGTTTGGTATAGAAGCATTGAGATATCACATCTCATGCTATCAGAAGGTTCTCAGGATTGGAATGGGAAGGAGTTGGATATCACATCTCATGCTAAAGGGAGGGTCTCAGGTTTGGAAGGGGAAGGATTTGGATATCACATCTCATGTTATAGGAAGGATCTCAGGTTTGGTATTAGAAGCATTGAGATATCACATCTCATGCTATCGGAAGGATCTCAGGTTTGGTATAGAAGCATTGAGATATCACATCTCATGCTATCAGAAGGTTCTCAGGATTGGAATGGGAAGGAGTTGGATATCACATCTCATGCTAAAGGGAGGGTCTCACGTTTGGAAGGGGAAGGATTTGGATATCATATCTCATGTTATCAGAAGGATCTCAGGTTTGGTATTAGAAGTATTGAGATATCACATCTCATGCTATAGGAAGGGTCTCAGGATTGGAATGGGAAGGAGTTGGTTATCACATCTCATGCTAAAGGAAGGGTCTCAGGTTTGGTAGAAGCATTGAGATATCACATCTCATGCTATAGGAAAGGTCTCAGGATTGGAATGGGAAGGACTTAGATATCACATATCATGCTATAGGGAGGGTCTCAGTTTTGATATTAGAAGCATTGAGATATCACATCTCATGCTATCAGAAGGGTCTCAGGATTGGAATGGGAAGGAGCTGGATATCACATCTCATGCTAAAGGAAGGGTCTCAGGATTGGAATGGGAAGGAGTTGGATATCACATCTCATGCTATAGGAAGGGTCTCAGGTTTGGTATAAGCAGTGAGATATTCCCATTCCAACCTGAGACCCTTCCTATAGCATGAGATGTGATATCTCAAGGCCTCTAATACCAAACCTGAGATCCTTCCTCTAACATGAAATGTGATATCCAACTCCTTCTCCTTCCAAACCTGAGAGCCTTCCTATAGCATGAGATATGATATCCAAGTCCTTCCCATTCCAATCCTGAGACCCTTCCTATAACATGAAATGTGATATCCAACTCCTTCCCATTCCAACCTGAGACCCTTCCTATAGCATGAGATGGGATATCCAACTCCTTCCAAATCCAATACTGATACCCTTCCAATAGCATGAGATGTGATATCCCAATGCTTCTATCAAACCTGAGAACCATACTATGGCATGAGATGTGATATCAAACTCCTTCCCATTCCAATCCTGAGACTCTTCCTATAGCTTGAGATGTGATATCCAACTCCTTCCCATTCCAATTCTGAGACCCTTCCTATACCATGAGACTTGATATCTCAATGCTTCTAATACCAAACCTGAGACCCGTCCTATAACATGAGATGTGATATCCAAATCTTTCCCCTTCCAAACCTTAGACCCTTCCTTTATCATGAGATGTGATATCCAACTCCTTCCCATTCCAATCCTGAAACCCTTCCGATATCATGAGATTTGTTATCTCAATGCTTCTAATATCAAAATTGAGACCCTCCCTATAGCATGAGATGGGATATCCAACTCCTTCCCATTCCAATCCTGAGACCCTTCCGATAGCAGAGATGTGATATCTCAATGCTTATACCAAATCTGAGACCCTTCCTATAGCATGAGATGTGATATCCAACTCCTTCCCATTCCAATCCTGAGACCCTTCCTATAGCATGAGATGTGATGTCTCAATGCTTCTAATACCAAACCTGAGATCCTTCCTATAACATGAGATGTGATATCCAACTCCTTCCCATTCCAATCCTGAGACCCTTCCTATAGCATGAGATGTGCTATCTCAATGCTTATACCAAACCTGAGACCCTTCCTAAAGCTTGAGATGTGATATCCAACTCCTTCCCATTCCAATCCTGAGACCCTTCCTATAGCATGAGATGTGATGTCTCAATGCTTCTAATACCAAACCTGAGATCCTTCCTATAACATGAGATGTGATATCCAACTCCTTCCCATTCCAATCCTGAGACCCTTCCTATAGCATGAGATGTGATGTCTCAATGCTTCTAATACCAAACCTGAGAACCTTCCTACAGCATGCGATGTGATATCTCAATGCTTCTAATACCAATCCTGAGACCAGTCCTATAAAATGAGATTGGATATCCAACTCCTTCCCCTTCCAAACCTGAGACCCTTCCTATAGCATGAGATGTGATATCCAACTTCTTCCCATTCCAATCCTGAGACCCTTCCTATAACATGAGATGTGATGTCTCAATGCTTCTAATACCAAACCTGAGATCTTTCCTATAACATGAGATGTGATATCCAACTCCTTCCCATTCCAATCCTGAGACCCTTCCTATAGCATGAGATGTGCTATCTCAATGCTTATACCAAACCTGAGACCCTTCCTAAAGCTTGAGATGTGATATCCAACTCCTTCCCATTCCAATCCTGAGACCCTTCCTATAGCATGAGATGTGATATCTCAAGGCCTCTAATACCAAACCTGAGATCCTTCCTCTAACATGAAATGTGATATCCAACTCCTTCCCCTTCCAAACCTGAGAGCCTTCCTATAGCATGAGATATGATATCCAAGTCCTTCCCATTCCAATCCTGAGACCCTTCCTATAACATGAAATGTGATATCCAACTCCTTCCCATTCCAACCTGAGACCCTTCCTATAGCATGAGATGGGATATCCAACTCCTTCCAAATCCAATACTGATACCCTTCCAATAGCATGAGATGTGATATCCCAATGCTTCTACCAAACCTGAGACCCATACTATGGCATGAGATGTGATATCAAACTCATTCCCATTCCAATCCTGAGACTCTTCCTATAGCTTGAGATGTGATATCGAACTCCTTCCCATTCCAATTCTGAGACCCTTCCTATGCCATGAGACTTGATATCTCAATGCTTCTAATACCAAACCTGAGACCCGTCCTATAACATGAGATGTGATATCCAAATCTTTCCCCTTCCAAACCTTAGACCCTTCCTTTATCATGAGATGTGATATCCAACTCCTTCCCATTCCAATCCTGAGACCCTTCCGATATCATGAGATTTGTTATCTCAATGCTTCTAATATCAAACTTGAGACCCTCCCTATAGCATGAGATGTGACATCCAAGTCCTCCCCATTCCAATCCTGAGACCCTTCCTATAGCATGAGATGTGATATCTCAATGCTTCTAATACCAAACCTGAGACCCTTCCTATAACATGAGATGGGATATCCAACTCCTTCCCATTCCAATCCTGAGACCCTTCCGATAGCAGAGATGTGATATCTCAATGCTTATACCAATCCTGAGACCCTTCCTATGGCCTGAGATGTCATATACAACTCCTTCCCAATCCAATCCTGAGACCCTTCCTATAGCATGAGATGTGATATCTCAATGCTTATACCAAATGTGAGACCCTTCCTATAGCATGAGATGTGATATCCAACTCCTTCCCATTCCAATCCTGAGACCCTTCCTATAGCATGAGATGTGATGTCTCAATGCTTCTAATACCAAACCTGAGATCCTTCCTATAACATGAGATGTGATATCCAACTCCTTCCCATTCCAATCCTGAGACCCTTCCTATAGCATGAGATGTGATGTCTCAATGCTTCTAATACCAAACCTGAGAACCTTCCTACAGCATGCGATGTAATATCTCAATGCTTCTAATACCAAACCTGAGACCAGTCCTATAACATGAGATTGGATATCCAACTCCTTCCCCTTCCAAACCTGAGACCCTTCCTATAGCATGAGATGTGATATCCAACTTCTTCCCATTCCAATCCTGAGACCCTTCCTATAACATGAGATGTGATGTCTCAATGCTTCTAATACCAAACCTGAGATCTTTCCTATAACATGAGATGTGATATCCAACTCCTTCCCATTCCAATCCTGAGACCCTTCCTATAGCATGAGATGTGCTATCTCAATGCTTATACCAAACCTGAGACCCTTCCTAAAGCTTGAGATGTGATATCCAACTCCTTCCCATTCCAATCCTGAGACCCTTCCTATAGCATGAGATGTGATATCTCAAGGCCTCTAATACCAAACCTGAGATCCTTCCTCTAACATGAAATGTGATATCCAACTCCTTCCCCTTCCAAACCTGAGAGCCTTCCTATAGCATGAGATATGATATCCAAGTCCTTCCCATTCCAATCCTGAGACCCTTCCTATAACATGAAATGTGATATCCAACTCCTTCCCATTCCAACCTGAGACCCTTCCTATAGCATGAGATGGGATATCCAACTCCTTCCAAATCCAATACTGATACCATTCCAATAGCATGAGATGTGATATCCCAATGCTTCTACCAAACCTGAGACCCATACTATGGCATGAGATGTGATATCAAACTCATTCCCATTCCAATCCTGAGACTCTTCCTATAGCTTGAGATGTGATATCCAACTCCTTCCCATTCCAATTCTGAGACCCTTCCTATGCCATGAGACTTGATATCTCAATGCTTCTAATACCAAACCTGAGACCCGTCCTATAACATGAGATGTGATATCCAAATCTTTCCCCTTCCAAACCTTAGACCCTTCCTTTATCATGAGATGTGATATCCAACTCCTTCCCATTCCAATCCTGAGACCCTTCCGATATCATGAGATTTGTTATCTCAATGCTTCTAATATCAAACTTGAGACCCTCCCTATAGCATGAGATGTGACATCCAAGTACTCCCCATTCCAATCCTGAGACCCTTCCTATAGCATGAGATGTGATATCTCAATGCTTCTAATACCAAACCTGAGACCCTTCCTATAACATGAGATGTCATATACAACTCCTTCCCAATCCAATCCTGAGACCCTTCCTATAGCATGAGATGTGATATCTCAATGCTTATACCAAATCTGAGACCCTTCCTATAGCATGAGATGTGATATTCAAATCCTTCCCATTCCAATCCTGAGACCCTTCCTATAGCATGAGATGTGATGTCTCAATGCTTCTAATACCAAACCTGAGATCCTTCCAATAACATGAGATGTGATATCCAACTCCTTCCCATTCCAATCCTGAGACCCTTATGATAGCATGAGATGTGATATCTCAATGCCTCTAATACCAAACCTGAGATACTTCCGATAGCATGAGATGTGATATCTCAATGCTTCTAATACCAAAACTGAGATCCTTCCTATAACATGAGATGTGATTTCCAAATCCTTCCCCTTCCAAACCTGAGACCCTCCATTTAGCATGAGATGTGATATACAACTCCTTCCCATTCCAATCCTGAGACCCTTCTGATAGCATGAGATGTGATATCTCAATGCCTCTAATACCAAACCTGAGATCCTATCTCTAACATGAAATGTGATATCCATCTCCTTCCCTTTCCAAACCTGAGGCCCTGCCTATAGCATGAGATGTGATATCCAAGTCCTTCCCATTCCAATCCTGAGACCCTTCCTATAGCATGTGATGTGATATCTCAATGCTTATACCAAACCTGAGACCCTTCCTATGGCATGAGATGTCATATACAACTCCTTCCCGTTCCAATCCTGAGACCCTTCCTATAGCATGAGATGTGATATCTCAATGCTTATACCAAACCTGAGACCCTTCCTATAGCATGAGATGTGATATCCAACTTCTTCCCATTCCAATCCTGAGACCCTTCCTATAACATGAGATGTGATGTCTCAATGCTTCTAATACCAAACCTGAGATATTTCCTATAACATGAGATGTGATATCCAACTCCTTCCCATTCCAATACTGAGACCCTTCCTATAGCATGAGATGTGATATCTCAATGCTTATACCAAACCTGAGACCCTTCCTATAGCTTGAGATGTGATATCCAACTCCTTCCCATTCCAATCCTGAGACCCTTCCTATAGCTTGAGATGTGATATCCAATTCCTTCCCCTTCCAAACCTGAGAGCCTTCCTATAGCATGAGATATGATATCCAAGTCCTTCCCATTCCAATCCTGAGACCCTTCCTATAACATGAAATGTGATATCCAACTCCTTCCCATTCCAACCTGAGACCCTTCCTATAGCATGAGATGGGATATCCAACTTCTTCCAAATCCAATACTGATACCCTTCCGATAGCATGAGATGTGATATCCCAATGCTTCTACCAAACCTGAGACCCATACTATGGCATGAGATGTGATATCAAACTCCTTCCCATTCCAATCCTGAGACCCTTCCTATAGCTTGAGGTGTGATATCCAACTCCTTCCCATTCCAATTCTGAGACCCTTCTTATACCATGAGACTTGATATCTCAATGCTTCTAATACCAAAACTGAGACCCGTCCTATAACATGAGATGTGATATCCAAATCCTTCCCCTTCCAAACCTTAGACCCTTCCTTTATCATGAGATGTGATATCCAACTCCTTCCCATTCCAATCCTGAGACCCTTCCGATATCATGAGATTTGTTATCTCAATGCTTCTAATATCAAACTTGAGACCCTCCCTATAGCATGAGATGTGACATCCAAGTCCTTCCCATTCCAATCCTGAGACCCTTCCTATAGCATGAGATGTGATATCTCTATGCTTCTAATACCAAACCTGAGACCATTCCTATAACATGAGATGGGATATCCAACTCCTTCCCATTCCAATCCTGAGACCCTTCCGATAGCAGAGATGTGATATCTCAATGCTTATACCAAACCTGAGACCCTTCCTATGGCCTGAGATGTCATATACAACTCCTTCCCATTCCAATCCTGAGACCCTTTCTTTAGCATGAGATGTGATATCTCAATGCTTATACCAAATCTGAGACCCTTCCTATAGCATGAGATGTGATATCCAATTCCTTCCCATTCCAATCCTGAGACCCTTCCTATAGCATGAGATGTGATATCTCAATGCTTATACCAAACCTGAGAGCCTACCTATAGCATGAGATGTGATATCCAAGTCCATCCCATTCCAATCCTTAGACCCTTCCTACAGCATGCGATGTGATATCTCAATGATTCTAATACCAAACCAGAGACTCTTCCTATAACATGAGATGGGATATCCAACTCCTTCCTGTTCCAAACCTGAGACACTAACTATAGCATATGTGATATCCAACTGCTTCCCATTCCAAACATGAGACCCTTCCTATAGCAAGAAAGTAATATCCAACTCCTACCCATTCCAATCCTGAGACCCTTCCTATAGCAAGAGATGTGATATCCAAATCCTTCCCATTCCAATCCTGAGACCCTTCCTATAACATGAGATGTGATATCCAACTCCTTCCCATTCAAATCCTGAGACCCTTCCTATAGCATGAGAAGGGATATCCAACTCCTTCCCAATCCAATCCTGAGACCCTTCCGATAGCAGAAACGTGATATCTCAATGCTTCTACCAAACCTGAGACCCTTCCTTTAGCATGAGATGTGATATCCAAATCCTTCACATTCCAATCCTGAGACCCTTCCTATAGCATGAGATGTGATATCTCAATGCTTCTAATACCAAACCTGAGATTCTTCCTATAACATGAGATGTGATATCCAATTCCTTCCCATTCCAAACCTGAGACCCTTCCTATTGGATGAGATGTGATATCCAACTCCTTCCCATTCCAACCCTGAGACCCTTCCTATAGCATGAGATGTGATGTCTCAATGCATCTAATACCAAACCTGAGATCCTTCCTATAACATGAGATGTGATATCCAACTCCTTCCATTCCAATCCTGAGACCCGTCCTATAGCATGAGATGTGATATCTCAATGCTTATACCAAACCTGAGACCCTTCCTATAGCATGAGATGTGATATCCAACTCCTTCCATTCCAATCCTGAGACCCGTCCTATAGCATGAGATGTGATATCTCAATGCTTCTAATACCAAACCTGAGATCCTTCCTCTAACATGAAATGTGATATCCAACCCCTTCCCTTTCCAAACCTGAGACCCTTCCTTTAGCATGAGATGTGATATCTCAATGCTTATACCAAATCTGAGACCCTTCCTATAGCATGAGATGTGATATCCAAATCCTTCCCATTCCAATCCTGAGACCCTTCCTATAGCATGAGATGTGATATCTCAATGCTTATACCAAACCTGAGAGCCTACCTATAGCATGAGATGTGATATCCAAGTCCATCCCATTCCAATCCTTAGACCCTTCCAACAGCATGCAATGTGATATCTCAATGATTCTAATACCAAACCAGAGACTCTTCCTATAACATGAGATGGGATATCCAACTCCTTCCCATTCCAATCCTGAGCCGCTTCCGATAGCAGAGATGTGATATCTCAATGCTTATACCAAACCTGAGACCCTTCCTATAACATGAGATGTGATATCCAACTCCTTCCCGTTCCAAACCTGAGACACTAACTATAGCATATGTGATATCCAACTCCTTCCCATTCCAAACATGAGACCCTTCCTACAGCAAGAAAGTAATATCCAACTCCTACCCATTCCAATCCTGAGACCCTTCCTATAGCAAGAGATGTGATATCCAAATCCTTCCCATTCCAATCCTGAGACCCTTCCTATAACATGAGATGTGATATCCAACTCCTTACCATTCCAACCTGAGACACTTCCTATAGCATGAGAAGGGATATCCAACTCCTTCCCAATCCAATCCTGAGACCCTTCCGATAGCAGAGATGTGATATCTCAATGCTTATACCAAACCTGAGACCCTTCCTATGGCATGAGATGTGATATCCAACTCCTTGCAATTCAAATCCTGAGACCCTTCCTATAGCATGAGAAGGGATATCCAACTCCTTCCCAATCCAATCCTGAGACCCTTCCGATAGCAGAGACGTGATATCTCAATGCTTCTACCAAACCTGAGACCCTTCCTTTAGCATGAGATGTGATATCCAAATCCTTCACATTCCAATCCTGAGACCCTTCCTATAGCATGAGATGTGATATCTCAATGCTTCTAATACCAAACCTGAGATCCTTCCTATAACATGAGATGTGATATCCAATTCCTTCCCATTCCAAACCTGAGACCCTTCCTATTGGATGAGATGTGATATCCAACTCCTTCCCATTCCAACCCTGAGACCCTTCCTACAGCATGAGATGTGATGTCTCAATGCTTCTAATACCAAACCTGAGATCCTTACTATAACATGAGATGTGATATCCAACTCCTTCCATTCCAATCCTGAGACCCGTCCTATAGCATGAGATGTGATATCTCAATGCTTATACCAAACCTGAGACCCTTCCTATAGCATGAGATGTGATATCCAACTACTTCCCATTCCAATCCTGAGACCCTTCCTATAGCATGAGATGTGATATCTCAATGCTTCTAATACCAAACCTGAGATCCTTCCTCTAACATGAAATGTGATATCCAACTCCTTCCCTTTCCAAACCTAGGAGCCTATCTATAGCATGAGATGTGATATCCAAGTCCTTCCCATTCCAACCCTTAGACCCTTCCTACAGCATGCAATATGATATCTCAATGATTCTAATAACAAACCTGAGACCCGTCCTATAACATGAGATGGGATATCCAACTCCTTCCCATTCCAATCCTGAGACACTTCCGATAGCAGAGATGTGATATCTCAATGCTTATACCAAACCTGAGACCCTTCCTATAACATGAGATGTGATATCCAAATCCTTCCCGTTCCAAACCTGAGACCCTTCCTTTAGCATGAGATGTGATATCCAGCTCCTTCCCATTCCAATCCTGAGACCCTTCCTATAGCATGAGATGTGATATCTCAATGCTTCTAATACCAAACCTGAGATCCTTCCTCTAACATGAAATGTGATATCCAACTCCTTCCCTTTCTAAACCTAAGAGCCTATCTATAGCATGAGATGTGATATCCAAGTCCATCCCATTCCAATCCTTAGACCCTTCCTACAGCATGCGATGTGATATCTCAATGATTCTAATACCAAACCAGAGACTCGTCCTATAACATGAGATGGGATATCCAACTCCTTCCCATTCCAATCCTGAGCCACTTCCGATAGCAGAGATGTGATATCTCAATGCTTATACCAAACCTGAGACCCTTCCTATAACATGAGATGTGATATCCAACTCCTTCCCGTTCCAAACCTGAGACACTAACTATAGCATATGTGATATCCAACTCCTTCCCATTCCAAACATGAGACCCTTCCTATAGCAAGAAAGTAATATCCAACTCCTACCCATTCCAATCCTGAGACCCTTCCTATAGCAAGAGATGTGATATCCAAATCCTTCCCATTCCAATCCTGAGACCCTTCCTATAACATGAGATGTGATATCCAACTCCTTCCCATTCCAACCTGAGACACTTCCTATAGCATGAGAAGGGATATCCAACTCCTTCCCAATCCAATCCTGAGACCCTTCCGATAGCAGAGATGTGATATCTCAATGCTTATACCAAACCTGAGACCCTTCCTATAGCATGAGAAGGGATATCCAACTCCTTCCCAATCCAATCCTGAGACCCTTCCGATAGCAGAGACGTGATATCTCAATGCTTCTACCAAACCTGAGACCCTTCCTTTAGCATGAGATGTGATATCCAAATCCTTCACATTCCAATCCTGAGACCCTTCCTATAGCATGAGAAGGGAAATCTCAATGCTTCTAATACCAAACCTGAGATCCTTCCTATAACATGAGATGTGATATCCAATTCCTTCCCATTCCAATCCTGAGACCCTTCCGATAGCAGAGATGTGATATCTCAATGCTTATACCAAACCTGAGACCCTTCCTATGGCCTGAGATGTCATATACAACTCCTTCCCATTCCTATCCTGAGACCCTTCCTATAGCATGAGATGTGATATCTCAATGCTTATACCAAATCTGAGACCCTTCCTATAGCATGAGATGTGATATCCAACTCCTTCCCATTCCAATCCTGAGACCCTTCCTATAGCATGAGATGTGATGTCTCAATGCTTCTAATACCAAACCTGAGATCCTTCCTATAACATCAGATGTGATATCCAACTCCTTCCCATTCCAATCCTGAGACCCTTATGAAAGCATGAGATGTGATATCTCAATGCTTCTAATACCAAACCTGAGATCCTTCCTATAACATGAGATGTGATTTCCAAATCCTTCCCCTTCCAAACCTGAGACCCTCCCTTTAGCATGAGATGTGATATCCAACTCCTTCCCATTCCAATCCTGAGACCCTTCTGATAGCATGAGATGTGATATCTCAATGCCTCTAATACCAAACCTGAGATCCTACCTCTAACATGAAATGTGATATCCATCTCATTCCCTTTCCAAACCTGAGACCCTGCCTATAGCATGAGATGTGATATCCAAGTCCTTCCCATTCCAATCCTGAGACCCTTCCTATAGCATGTGATGTGATATCTCAATGCTTATACCAAACCTGAGACCCTTCCTATAGCATGAGATGTCATATACAGCTCCTTCCCATTCCAATCCTGAGACCCTTCCTATAGCATGAGATGTAATATCTCAATGCTTATACCAAACCTGAGACCCTTCCTATAGCATGAGATGTGATATCCAACTTCTTCCCATTCCAATCCTGAGACCCTTCCTATAACATGAGATGTGATGTCTCAATGCTTCTAATACCAAACCTGAGATCTTTCCTATAACATGAGATGTGATATCCAACTCCTTCCCATTCCAATCCTGAGACCCTTCCTATAGCATGAGATGTGATATCACAATGCTTATACCAAACCTGAGACCGTTCCTATAGCTTGAGATGTGATAACCAACTCCTTCCCATTCCAATCCTGAGACCCTTCCTATAGCATGAGATGTGATATCTCAAGGCCTCTAATACCAAACCTGAGATCCTTCCTCTAACATGAAATGTGATATCCAACTCCTTCCCCTTCCAAACCTGAGAGCCTTCCTATAGCATGGGATATGATATCCAAGTCCTTCCCATTCCAATCCTGAGACCCTTCCTATAACATGAAATGTGATAACCAACTCCTTCCCATTCCAAACTGAGACCCTTCCTATATCATGAGATGGGATATCTCAATGCTTCTAACACCAAACCTGAGACTCTTCCTATAACATGAGATGGGATATCCAACTCCTTCCCATTCCAATCCTAAGACCCTTTCGATAGCAGAGATGTGATATCTCAATGCTTATGCCAAACCTGAGACCCTTCCTACGGCATGAGATGTCATATACAACTCCTTCCCATTCCAATCCTGAGACCCTTCCTATAGCACGAGATGTGATATCTCAATGCTTATACCAAACCTGAGACCCTTCCTCTAGCATGAGATGTGATATCCAACTCCTTCCCATTCCAATCCTGAGACCCTTCCTATAGCCTGAGATCTGATATCTCAATGCCTCTAATACCAAACCTGAGATCCTTCCTCTAACATGAAATGTGATATCCAACTCCTTCCCTTTCCAAACCTGAGAGCCTATCTATAGCATGAGATGTGATATCCAAGTCCTTCCCATTCCAATCCTGAGACACTTCCGATAGCAGAGATGTGATATCTCAATGCTTATACCAAACCTGAGACCCTTCCTATAACATGAGATGTGATATCCAACTCCTTCCCGTTCCAAACCTGAGACCCTTCCTTTAGCATGAGATGTGATATCCAGCTCCTTCCCATTCCAATCCTGAGACCCTTCCTATAGCATGAGATGTGATATCTCAATACTTCTAATACCAAACCTGAGATCCTTCTGATAACATGAGATATGATATCCAAATCCTTCCCCTTCCAAACCTGAGACCCTCCCTTTAGCATGAGATGTGATATCCAACTCCTTCCCATTCCAATCCTGAGAACCTTCTGATAGCATGAGATGTGATATCTCAATGCTTCTATACCAAACCTGAGATCCTTCCGATAGCATGAGATGTGATATCTCAATGCTTCTAATACCAAACCTGAGATCCTTCCTATAACATGAGATGTGATATCCAAATCCTTCCCCTTCCAAACCTGAGACCCTCCCTTTAGCATGAGATGTGATATCCAACTCCTTCCCATTCCAATCCTGAGACTCTTCTGATAGCATGAGATGTGATATCTCAATGCCTCTAATACCAAACCTGAGATCCTACCTCTAACATGAAATGTGATATCCAACTCTTTCCCCTTCCAAACCTGAGAGCCTTCCTATAGCATGAGATGTGATATCCAAGTCCTTCTAATTCCAATCCTGAGACCCTTCCTAGAACATGAGATGTGATATCCAACTCCTTCCCATTCCAACCTGAGACCCTTCCTATAGCATGAGATGGGATATCCAACTCCTTCCAAATCCAATCCTGATACCCTTCCGATAGCATGAGATGTGATATCCCAATGCTTCTACCAAACCTGAGACCCATACTATGGCATGAGATGTGATATCAAACTCCTTCCCCTTCCAAACCTTAGACACTTCCTTTATCATGAGATGTGATATCCAACTCCTTCCCATTCCATCCTTGAGACCCTTCCGATATCATGAGATGTGATATCTCAATGCTTCTAATATCAAACTTGAGACCCTCCTTATAGCATGAGATGTGATATCCAAGTCCTTCCCATTCCAATCCTGAGACCCTTTCTATAGCATGAGATGTGATATCTCAATGCTTCTAATACCAAACCTGAGACCCTTCCTATAACATGAGATGGGAATATCCAACTCCTTCCCATTCCAATCCTCAGACCCTTCCGATAGTAGAGATGTGATATCTCAATGCTTATACCAAACCTGAGATCCTTCCTATAACATGAGATGTGATATCCAACTCCTTCCCATTCCAATCCTGAGACACTTCCTATAGCATGAGATGTGATATCTCACTGCTTATACCAAACCTGAGACCCTTCCTATAGCATGAGATGTGATATCCAACTCCTTCCCATTCCAATCCTGAGACCCTTCCTATAGCATGAGATATGATATCTCAATGCTTCTAATATCAAACTTGAGACCCTCCCTATAGCATGAGATGTGATATCCAAGTCCTTCCCATTCCAATCCTGAGACCCTTCCGATAGCATGAGATGTGATGTCTCAATGCTTCTAATACCAAACCTGAGATCCTTCCTATAACATGAGATGTGATATCCAACTCCTTCCCATTCCAATCCTGAGACCCTTCCTATAGCATGAGATGTGATATCTCAATGCTTATACCAAACCTGAGACCCTTCCTATAGCATGAGATGTGATATCCAACTCCTTCCCATTCCAATCCTGAGACCCTTCCTATAGCATGAGATGTGATATCTAAATGCTTCTAATACCAAACTTGAGACTCTTCCTATAACATGAGATGGGATATCCAACTCCTTCCCATTCCAATCCTTAGACCCTTCCTACAGCATGCAATATGATATCTCAATGATTCTAATAACAAACCTGAGACCCGTCCTATAACATGAGATGGGATATCCAACACCTTCCCATTCCAATCCTGAGACACTTCCGATAGCAGAGATGTGATATCTCAATGCTTATACCAAACCTGAGATCCTTCCTATAACATGAGATGTGATATCCAACTCCTTCCCATTCCAATCCTGAGACACTTCCTATAGCATGAGATGTGATATCTCACTGCTTATACCAAACCTGAGACCATTCCTATAGCATGAGATGTGATATCCAACTCCTTCCCATTCCAATCCTGAGACCCTTCCTATAGCATGAGATATGATATCTCAATGCTTCTAATATCAAACTTGAGACCCTCCCTATAGCATGAGATGTGATATCCAAGTCCTTCCCATTCCAATCCTGAGACCCTTCCGATAGCATGAGATGTGATGTCTCAATGCTTCTAATACCAAACCTGAGATCCTTCCTATAACATGAGATGTGATATCCAACTCCTTCCCATTCCAATCCTGAGACCCTTCCTATAGCATGAGATGTGATATCTCAATGCTTATACCAAACCTGAGACCCTTCCTATAGCATGAGATGTGATATCCAACTCCTTCCCATTCCAATCCTGAGACCCTTCCTATAGCATGAGATGTGATATCTAAATGCTTCTAATACCAAACTTGAGACTCTTCCTATAACATGAGATGGGATATCCAACTCCTTCCCATTCCAATCCTTAGACCCTTCCTACAGCATGCAATATGATATCTCAATGATTCTAATAACAAACCTGAGACCCGTCCTATAACATGAGATGGGATATCCAACACCTTCCCATTCCAATCCTGAGACACTTCCGATAGCAGAGATGTGATATCTCAATGCTTATACCAAACCTGAGACCCTTCCTATAACATGAGATGTGATATTCAACTCCTTCCCGTTCCAAACCTGAGACCCTTCCTATAGCATATGTGATATCCAACACATTCCCATTCCAAACATGAGACCCTTCCTATAGCAGGAATGTAATATCCAACTCCTTCCCATTCCAATCCTGAGACCATTCCTATAGCATGAGATGTGATATCTCAATGCTTCTAATACCAAACCTGAGATCCTTCCTATGACATGAGATGTGATATCCAATTCCTCCCCATTCCAAACCTGAGACCCTTCCAATAGCATGAGATGTGATATCCAACTTCTTCCCATTCCAATCCTGAGACCCTTCCTATAACATGAGATGTGATGTCTCAATGCTTCTAATCCCAAACCTGAGATCTTTCCGATAACATGAGATGTGATATCCAACTCCTTCCCATTCCAATCCTGAGACCCTTCCTATAACATGAAATGTGATATCCAACTCCTTCCCATTCCAACCTGAGACCCTTCCTATAGCATGAGATGTGATATCTCAAGGCCTCTAATACCAAACCTGAGATCCTTCCTCTAACATGAAATGTGATATCCAACTCCTTCTCCTTCCAAACCTGAGAGCCTTCCTATAGCATGAGATATGATATCCAAGTCCTTCCCATTCCAATCCTGAGACCCTTCCTATAACATGAAATGTGATATCCAACTCCTTCCCATTCCAACCTGAGACCCTTCCTATAGCATGAGATGGGATATCCAACCCCTTCCAAATCCAATACTGATACCCTTCCAATAGCATGAGATGTGATATCCCAATGCTTCTATCAAACCTGAGAACCATACTATGGCATGAGATGTGATATCAAACTCCTTCCCATTCCAATCCTGAGACTCTTCCTATAGCTTGAGATGTGATATCCAACTCCTTCCCATTCCAATTCTGAGACCCTTCCTATACCATGAGACTTGATATCTCAATGCTTCTAATACCAAACCTGAGACCCGTCCTATAACATGAGATGTGATATCCAAATCTTTCCCCTTCCAAACCTTAGACCCTTCCTTTATCATGAGATGTGATATCCAACTCCTTCCCATTCCAATCCTGAGACCCTTCCGATATCATGAGATTTGTTATCTCAATGCTTCTAATATCAAAATTGAGACCCTCCCTATAGCATGAGATGGGATATCCAACTCCTTCCCATTCCAATCCTGAGACCCTTCCGATAGCAGAGATGTGATATCTCAATGCTTATACCAAATCTGAGACCCTTCCTATAGCATGAGATGTGATATCCAACTCCTTCCCATTCCAATCCTGAGACCCTTCCTATAGCATGAGATGTGATGTCTCAATGCTTCTAATACCAAACCTGAGATCCTTCCTATAACATGAGATGTGATATCCAACTCCTTCCCATTCCAATCCTGAGACCCTTCCTATAGCATGAGATGTGCTATCTCAATGCTTATACCAAACCTGAGACCCTTCCTAAAGCTTGAGATGTGATATCCAACTCCTTCCCATTCCAATCCTGAGACCCTTCCTATAGCATGAGATGTGATATCTCAAGGCCTCTAATACCAAACCTGAGATCCTTCCTCTAACATGAAATGTGATATCCAACTCCTTCCCCTTCCAAACCTGAGAGCCTTCCTATAGCATGAGATATGATATCCAAGTCCTTCCCATTCCAATCCTGAGACCCTTCCTATAACATGAAATGTGATATCCAACTCCTTCCCATTCCAACCTGAGACCCTTCCTATAGCATGAGATGGGATATCCAACTCCTTCGAAATCCAATACTGATACCCTTCCAATAGCATGAATTGTGATATCCCAATGCTTCTACCAAACCTGAGACCCATACTATGGCATGAGATGTGATATCAAACTCATTCCCATTCCAATCCTGAGACTCTTCCTATAGCTTGAGATGTGATATCCAACTCCTTCCCATTCCAATTCTGAGACCCTTCCTATGCCGTGAGACTTGATATCTCAATGCTTCTAATACCAAACCTGAGACCCGTCCTATAACATGAGATGTGATATCCAAATCTTTCCCCTTCCAAACCTTAGACCCTTCCTTTATCATGAGATGTGATATCCAACTCCTTCCCATTCCAATCCTGAGACCCTTCCGATATCATGAGATTTGTTATCTCAATGCTTCTAATATCAAACTTGAGACCCTCCCTATAGCATGAGATGTGACATCCAAGTCCTCCCCATTCCAATCCTGAGACCCTTCCTATAGCATGAGATGTGATATCTCAATGCTTCTAATACCAAACCTGAGATCCTTCCTATAACATGAGATGGGAATATCCAACTCCTTCCCATTCCAATCCTGAGACCCTTCCGATAGTAGAGATGTGATATCTCAATGCTTATACCAAACCTGAGATCCTTCCTATAACATGAGATGTGATATCCAACTCCTTCCCATTCCAATCCTGAGACACTTCCTATAGCATGAGATGTGATATCTCACTGCTTATACCAAACCTGAGACCCTTCCTATAGCATGAGATGTGATATCCAACTCCTTCCCATTCCAATCCTGAGACCCTTCCTATAGCATGAGATATGATATCTCAATGCTTCTAATACCAAACCTGAGATCCTTCCTATGACATGAGATGTGATATCCAATTCCTCCCCATTCCAAACCTGAGACCCTTCCAATAGCATGAGATGTGATATCCAACTTCTTCCCATTCCAATCCTGAGACCCTTCCTATAACATGAGATGTGATGTCTCAATGCTTCTAATCCCAAACCTGAGATCTTTCCGATAACATGAGATGTGATATCCAACTCCTTCCCATTCCAATCCTGAGACCCTTCCTATAGCATGAGATGTGCTATCTCAATGCTTATACCAAACCTGAGACCCTTCCTAAAGCTTGAGATGTGATATCCAACTCCTTCCCATTCCAATCCTGAGACCCTTCCTATAACATGAAATGTGATATCCAACTCCTTCCCATTCCAACCTGAGACCCTTCCTATAGCATGAGATGTGATATCTCAAGGCCTCTAATACCAAACCTGAGATCCTTCCTCTAACATGAAATGTGATATCCAACTCCTTCTCCTTCCAAACCTGAGAGCCTTCCTATAGCATGAGATATGATATCCAAGTCCTTCCCATTCCAATCTTGAGACCCTTCCTATAACATGAAATGTGATATCCAACTCCTTCCCATTCCAACCTGAGACCCTTCCTATAGCATGAGATGGGATATCCAACCCCTTCCAAATCCAATACTGATACCCTTCCAATAGCATGAGATGTGATATCCCAATGCTTCTATCAAACCTGAGAACCATACTATGGCATGAGATGTGATATCAAACTCCTTCCCATTCCAATCCTGAGACTCTTCCTATAGCTTGAGATGTGATATCCAACTCCTTCCCATTCCAATTCTGAGACCCTTCCTATACCATGAGACTTGATATCTCAATGCTTCTAATACCAAACCTGAGACCCGTCCTATAACATGAGATGTGATATCCAAATCTTTCCCCTTCCAAACCTTAGACCCTTACTTTATCATGAGATGTGATATCCAACTCCTTCCCATTCCAATCCTGAGACCCTTCCGATATCATGAGATTTGTTATCTCAATGCTTCTAATATCAAAATTGAGACCCTCCCTATAGCATGAGATGGGATATCCAACTCCTTCCCATTCCAATCCTGAGACCCTTCCGATAGCAGAGATGTGATATCTCAATGCTTATACCAAATCTGAGACCCTTCCTATAGCATGAGATGTGATATCCAACTCCTTCCCATTCCAATCCTGAGACGCTTCCTATAGCATGAGATGTGATGTCTCAATGCTTCTAATACCAAACCTGAGATCCTTCCTATAACATGAGATGTGATATCCAACTCCTTCCCATTCCAATCCTGAGACCCTTCCTATAGCATGAGATGTGCTATCTCAATGCTTATACCAAACCTGAGACCCTTCCTAAAGCTTGAGATGTGATATCCAACTCCTTCCCATTCCAATCCTGAGACCCTTCCTATAGCATGAGATGTGATATCTCAAGGCCTCTAATACCAAACCTGAGATCCTTCCTCTAACATGAAATGTGATATCCAACTCCTTCCCCTTCCAAACCTGAGAGCCTTCCTATAGCATGAGATATGATATCCAAGTCCTTCCCATTCCAATCCTGAGACCCTTCCTATAACATGAAATGTGATATCCAACTCCTTCCCATTCCAACCTGAGACCCTTCCTATAGCATGAGATGGGATATCCAACTCCTTCGAAATCCAATACTGATACCCTTCCAATAGCATGAATTGTGATATCCCAATGCTTCTACCAAACCTGAGACCCATACTATGGCATGAGATGTGATATCAAACTCATTCCCATTCCAATCCTGAGACTCTTCCTATAGCTTGAGATGTGATATCCAACTCCTTCCCATTCCAATCCTGAGACCCTTCCTATAGCATGAGATGTGATATCTCAATGCTTCTAATACCAAACCTGAGACCCGTCCTATAACATGAGATGTGATATCCAAATCCTTCCCCTTCCAAACCTTAGACCCTTCCTTTATCATGAGATGTGATATCCAACTCCTTCCCATTCCAATCCTGAGAACCTTCTGATAGCATGAGATGTGATATCTCAATGTTTCTATACCAAACCTGAGATCCTTCCGATAGCATGAGATGTGATATCTCAATGCTTCTAATACCAAACCTGAGATCCTTCCTATAACATGAGATGTGATATCCAAATCCTTCCCCTTCCAAACCTGAGACCCTCCCTTTAGCATGAGATGTGATATCCAACTCCTTCCCATTCCAATCCTGAGACTCTTCTGATAGCATGAGATGTGATATCTCAATGCCTCTAATACCAAACCTGAGATCCTACCTCTAACATGAAATGTGATATCCAACTCTTTCCCCTTCCAAACCTGAGAGCCTTCCTATAGCATGAGATGTGATATCCAAGTCCTTCTAATTCCAATCCTGAGACCCTTCCTATAACATGAGATGTGATATCCAACTCCTTCCCATTCCAACCTGAGACCCTTCCTATAGCATGAGATGGGATATCCAACTCCTTCCAAATCCAATCCTGATACCCTTCCGATAGCATGAGATGTGATATCCCAATGCTTCTACCAAACCTGAGACCCATACTATGGCATGAGATGTGATATCAAACTCCTTCCCCTTCCAAACCTTAGACACTTCCTTTATCATGAGATGTGATATCCAACTCCTTCCCATTCCATCCTTGAGACCCTTCCGATATCATGAGATGTGATATCTCAATGCTTCTAATATCAAACTTGAGACCCTCCTTATAGCATGAGATGTGATATCCAAGTCCTTCCCATTCCAATCCTGAGACCCTTTCTATAGCATGAGATGTGATATCTCAATGCTTCTAATACCAAACCTGAGACCCTTCCTATAACATGAGATGGGAATATCCAACTCCTTCCCATTCCAATCCTGAGACCCTTCCGATAGTAGAGATGTGATATCTCAATGCTTATACCAAACCTGAGATCCTTCCTATAACATGAGATGTGATATCCAACTCCTTCCCATTCCAATCCTGAGACACTTCCTATAGCATGAGATGTGATATCTCACTGCTTATACCAAACCTGAGACCCTTCCTATAGCATGAGATGTGATATCCAACTCCTTCCCATTCCAATCCTGAGACCCTTCCTATAGCATGAGATATGATATCTCAATGCTTCTAATATCAAACTTGAGACCCTCCCTATAGCATGAGATGTGATATCCAAGTCCTTCCCATTCCAATCCTGAGACCCTTCCGATAGCATGAGATGTGATGTCTCAATGCTTCTAATACCAAACCTGAGATCCTTCCTATAACATGGGATGTGATATCCAACTCCTTCCCATTCCAATCCTGAGACCCTTCCTATAGCATGAGATGTGATATCCAACTCCTTCCCATTCCAATCCTGAGACCCTTCCTATAGCATGAGATGTGATATCTAAATGCTTCTAATACCAAACTTGAGACTCTTCCTATAACATGAGATGGGATATCCAACTCCTTCCCATTCCAATCCTTAGACCCTTCCTACAGCATGCAATATGATATCTCAATGATTCTAATAACAAACCTGAGACCCGTCCTATAACATGAGATGGGATATCCAACACCTTCCCATTCCAATCCTGAGACACTTCCGATAGCAGAGATGTGATATCTCAATGCTTATACCAAACCTGAGACCCTTCCTATAACATGAGATGTGATATCCAACTCCTTCCCGTTCCAAACCTGAGACCCTTCCTATAGCATATGTGATATCCAACACATTCCCATTCCAAACATGAGACCCTTCCTATAGCAGGAATGTAATATCCAACTCCTTCCCATTCCAATCCTGAGACCATTCCTATAGCATGAGATGTGATATCTCAATGCTTCTAATACCAAACCTGAGATCCTTCCTATGACATGAGATGTGATATCCAATTCCTCCCCATTCCAAACCTGAGACCCTTCCAATAGCATGAGATGTGATATACAACTTCTTCCCATTCCAATCCTGAGACCCTTCCTATAACATGAGATGTGATGTCTCAATGCTTCTAATCCCAAACCTGAGATCTTTCCGATAACATGAGATGTGATATCCAACTCCTTCCCATTCCAATCCTGAGACCCTTCCTATAGCATGAGATGTGCTATCTCAATGCTTATACCAAACCTGAGACCCTTCCTAAAGCTTGAGATGTGATATCCAACTCCTTCCCATTCCAATCCTGAGACCCTTCCTATAACATGAAATGTGATATCCAACTCCTTCCCATTCCAACCTGAGACCCTTCCTATAGCATGAGATGTGATATCTCAAGGCCTCTAATACCAAACCTGAGATCCTTCCTCTAACATGAAATGTGATATCCAACTCCTTCTCCTTCCAAACCTGAGAGCCTTCCTATAGCATGAGATATGATATCCAAGTCCTTCCCATTCCAATCCTGAGACCCTTCCTATAACATGAAATGTGATATCCAACTCCTTCCCATTCCAACCTGAGACCCTTCCTATAGCATGAGATGGGATATCCAACCCCTTCCAAATCCAATACTGATACCCTTCCAATAGCATGAGATGTGATATCCCAATGCTTCTATCAAACCTGAGAACCATACTATGGCATGAGATGTGATATCAAACTCCTTCCCATTCCAATCCTGAGACTCTTCCTATAGCTTGAGATGTGATATCCAACTCCTTCCCATTCCAATTCTGAGACCCTTCCTATACCATGAGACTTGATATCTCAATGCTTCTAATACCAAACCTGAGACCCGTCCTATAACATGAGATGTGATATCCAAATCTTTCCCCTTCCAAACCTTAGACCCTTCCTTTATCATGAGATGTGATATCCAACTCCTTCCCATTCCAATCCTGAGACCCTTCCGATATCATGAGATTTGTTATCTCAATGCTTCTAATATCCAAATTGAGACCCCCCCTATAGCATGAGATGGGATATCCAACTCCTTCCCATTCCAATCCTGAGACCCTTCCGATAGCAGAGATGTGATATCTCAATGCTTATACCAAATCTGAGACCCTTCCTATAGCATGAGATGTGATATCCAACTCCTTCCCATTCCAATCCTGAGACCCTTCCTATAGCATGAGATGTGATGTCTCAATGCTTCTAATACCAAACCTGAGATCCTTCCTATAACATGAGATGTGATATCCAACTCCTTCCCATTCCAATCCTGAGACCCTTCCTATAGCATGAGATGTGCTATCTCAATGCTTATACCAAACCTGAGACCCTTCCTAAAGCTTGAGATGTGATATCCAACTCCTTCCCATTCCAATCCTGAGACCCTTCCTATAGCATGAGATGTGATATCTCAAGGCCTCTAATACCAAACCTGAGATCCTTCCTCTAACATGAAATGTGATATCCAACTCCTTCCCCTTCCAAACCTGAGAGCCTTCCTATAGCATGAGATATGATATCCAAGTCCTTCCCATTCCAATCCTGAGACCCTTCCTATAACATGAAATGTGATATCCAACTCCTTCCCATTCCAACCTGAGACCCTTCCTATAGCATGAGATGGGATATCCAACTCCTTCGAAATCCAATACTGATACCCTTCCAATAGCATGAATTGTGATATCCCAATGCTTCTACCAAACCTGAGACCCATACTATGGCATGAGATGTGATATCAAACTCATTCCCATTCCAATCCTGAGACTCTTCCTATAGCTTGAGATGTGATATCCAACTCCTTCCCATTCCAATTCTGAGACCCTTCCTATGCCGTGAGACTTGATATCTCAATGCTTCTAATACCAAACCTGAGACCCGTCCTATAACATGAGATGTGATATCCAAATCTTTCCCCTTCCAAACCTTAGACCCTTCCTTTATCATGAGATGTGATATCCAACTCCTTCCCATTCCAATCCTGAGACCCTTCCGATATCATTAGATTTGTTATCTCAATGCTTCTAATATCAAACTTGAGACCCTCCCTATAGCATGAGATGTGACATCCAAGTCCTCCCCATTCCAATCCTGAGACCCTTCCTATAGCATGAGATGTGATATCTCAATGCTTCTAATACCAAACCTGAGACCCTTCCTATAACATGAGATGGGAATATCCAACTCCTTCCCATTCCAATCCTGAGACCCTTCCGATAGTAGAGATGTGATATCTCAATGCTTATACCAAACCTGAGATCCTTCCTATAACATGAGATGTGATATCCAACTCCTTCCCAGTCCAATCCTGAGACACTTCCTATAGCATGAGATGTGATATCTCACTGCTTATACCAAACCTGAGACCCTTCCTATAGCATGAGATGTGATATCCAACTCCTTCCCATTCCAATCCTGAGACCCTTCCTATAGCATGAGATATGATATCTCAATGCTTCTAATACCAAACCTGAGATCCTTCCTATGACATGAGATGTGATATCCAATTCCTCCCCATTCCAAACCTGAGACCCTTCCAATAGCATGAGATGTGATATCCAACTTCTTCCCATTCCAATCCTGAGACCCTTCCTATAACATGAGATGTGATGTCTCAATGCTTCTAATCCCAAACCTGAGATCTTTCCGATAACATGAGATGTGATATCCAACTCCTTCCCATTCCAATCCTGAGACCCTTCCTATAGCATGAGATGTGCTATCTCAATGCTTATACCAAACCTGAGACCCTTCCTAAAGCTTGAGATGTGATATCCAACTCCTTCCCATTCCAATCCTGAGACCCTTCCTATAACATGAAATGTGATATCCAACTCCTTCCCATTCCAACCTGAGACCCTTCCTATAGCATGAGATGTGATATCTCAAGGCCTCTAATACCAAACCTGAGATCCTTCCTCTAACATGAAATGTGATATCCAACTCCTTCTCCTTCCAAACCTGAGAGCCTTCCTATAGCATGAGATATGATATCCAAGTCCTTCCCATTCCAATCCTGAGACCCTTCCTATAACATGAAATGTGATATCCAACTCCTTCCCATTCCAACCTGAGACCCTTCCTATAGCATGAGATGGGATATCCAACCCCATCCAAATCCAATACTGATACCCTTCCAATAGCATGAGATGTGATATCCCAATGCTTCTATCAAACCTGAGAACCATACTATGGCATGAGATGTGATATCAAACTCCTTCCCATTCCAATCCTGAGACTCTTCCTATAGCTTGAGATGTGATATCCAACTCCTTCCCATTCCAATTCTGAGACCCTTCCTATACCATGAGACTTGATATCTCAATGCTTCTAATACCAAACCTGAGACCCGTCCTATAACATGAGATGTGATATCCAAATCTTTCCCCTTCCAAACCTTAGACCCTTCCTTTATCATGAGATGTAATATCCAACTCCTTCCCATTCCAATCCTGAGACCCTTCCGATATCATGAGATTTGTTATCTCAATGCTTCTAATATCAAAATTGAGACCCTCCCTATAGCATGAGATGGGATATCCAACTCCTTCCCATTCCAATCCTGAGACCCTTCCTATAGCAGAGATGTGATATCTCAATGCTTATACCAAATCTGAGACCCTTCCTATAGCATGAGATGTGATGTCTCAATGCTTCTAATACCAAACCTGAGATCCTTCCTATAACATGAGATGTGATATCCAACTCCTTCCCATTCCAATCCTGAGACCCTTCCTATAGCATGAGATGTGCTATCTCAATGCTTATACCAAACCTGAGACCCTTCCTAAAGCTTGAGATGTGATATCCAACTCCTTCCCATTCCAATCCTGAGACCCTTCCTATAGCATGAGATGTGATATCTCAAGGCCTCTAATACCAAACCTGAGATCCTTCCTCTAACATGAAATGTGATATCCAACTCCTTCCCCTTCCAAACCTGAGAGCCTTCCTATAGCATGAGATATGATATCCAAGTCCTTCCCATTCCAATCCTGAGACCCTTCCTATAACATGAAATGTGATATCCAACTCCTTCCCATTCCAACCTGAGACCCTTCCTATAGCATGAGATGGGATATCCAACTCCTTCGAAATCCAATACTGATACCCTTCCAATAGCATGAATTGTGATATCCCAATGCTTCTACCAAACCTGAGACCCATACTATGGCATGAGATGTGATATCAAACTCATTCCCATTCCAATCCTGAGACTCTTCCTATAGCTTGAGATGTGATATCCAACTCCTTCCCATTCCAATCCTGAGACCCTTCCTATAGCATGAGATGTGATATCTCAATGCTTCTAATACCAAACCTGAGACCCGTCCTATAACATGAGATGTGATATCCAACTCCTTCCCATTCCAATCCTGAGACCCTTCCGATATCATGAGATTTGTTATCTCAATGCTTCTAATATCAAACTTGAGACCCTCCCTACAGCATGAGATGTGACATCCAAGTCCTTCCCATTCCAATCCTGAGACCCTTCCTATAGCATGAGATGTGATATCTCTATGCTTCTAATACCAAACCTGAGACCATTCCTATAACATGAGATGGGATATCCAACTCCTTCCCATTCCAATCCTGAGACCCTTCCGATAGCAGAGATGTGATATCTCAATGCTTATACCAAACCTGAGACCCTTCCTATGGCCTGAGATGTCATATACAACTCCTTCCCATTCCAATCCTGAGACCCTTCCTTTAGCATGAGATGTGATATCTCAATGCTTATACCAAATCTGAGACCCTTCCTACAGCATGAGATGTGATATCCAATTCCTTCCCATTCCAATCCTGAGACCCTTCCTATAGCATGAGATGTGATATCTCAATGCTTATACCAAACCTGAGAGCCTACCTATAGCATGAGATGTGATATCCAAGTCCATCCCATTCCAATCCTTAGACCCTTCCTACAGCATGCAATGTGATATCTCAATGATTCTAATACCAAACCAGAGACTCTTCCTATAACATGAGATGGGATATCCAACTCCTTCCCATTCCAATCCTGAGCCGCTTCCGATAGCAGAGATGTGATATCTCAATGCTTATACCAAACCTGAGACCCTTCCTATAACATGAGATGTGATATCCAACTGCTTCCCATTCCAAACATGAGACCCTTCCTATAGCAAGAAAGTAATATCCAACTCCTACCCATTCCAATCCTGAGACCCTTCCTATAGCAAGAGATGTGATATCCAAATCCTTCCCATTCCAATCCTGAGACCCTTCCTATAACATGAGATGTGATATCCAACTCCTTCCCATTCAAATCCTGAGACCCTTCCTATAGCATGAGAAGGGATATCCAACGCCTTCCCAATCCAATCCTGAGACCCTTCCGATAGCAGAGACGTGATATCTCAATGCTTCTACCATACCTGAGACCCTTCCTTTAGCATGAGATGTGATATCCAAATCCTTCACATTCCAATCCTGAGACCCTTCCTATAGCATGAGATGTGATATCTCAATGCTTCTCATACCAAACCTGAGATCCTTCCTATAACATGAGATGTGATATCCAATTCCTTCCCATTCCAAACCTGAGACCCTTCCTATTGGATGAGATGTGATATCCAACTCCTTCCCATTCCAACCCTGAGACCCTTCCTATAGCATGAGATGTGATGTCTCAATGCTTCTAATACCAAACCTGAGATCCTTCCTCTCAGGATTGGAATGGGAAGGACTTGGATATCACATCTCATGCTATAGGCAGGGCCTCAGGTTTGGAAAGGGAAGGAGATGGATTTCACATTTCATGTTAGAGATAGGATCTCAGGTTTGGTATTAGAGGCATTGAGATATCACATCTCATGCTATCAGAAGGGTCTCAGGATTGGAATGGGAAGGAGTTGTATATCACATCTCATGCTTTAGGAAGGGTCTCAGGTTTGGTATAAGCATTGAGATAGCACATCTCATGCTATAGGAAGGGTCTCAGGATTGGAATGGGAAGGAGTTGGATATCACATCTCATGTTATAGTAAGGATCTCAGGTTTGGTATTAGAAGCATTGAGACATCACATCTCATGCTATCGGAAGTATCTCAGGTTTGGTATTAGAGGCATTGAGATATCACATCTCATGCTATCATAAGGGTCTCAGGATTGGAATGGGAAGGAGTTGGATATCACATCTCATGTTATAGGAAGGATCTCAGGTTTGGTATTAGAAGCATTGAGACATCACATCTCATGCTATAGGAAGGGTCTCAGGATTGGAATGGGAAGGAGTTGGATATCACATCTCATGCTATAGGAAGGGTCTCAGATTTGGTATAAGCATTGAGATATCACATCTCATGCTATAGGAAGGGTCTCAGGATTGGAATGGGAAGGAGTTGTATATGACATCTCAGGCCATAGGAAGGGTCTCAGGTTTGGTATAAGCATTGAGATATCACATCTCTGCTATCGGAAGGGTCTCAGGATTGGAATGGGAATGAGTTGGATATCCCATCTCATGTTATAGGAAGAGTCTCAGGTTTGGTATTAGAAGCATTGAGATATCCCATCTCATGCTATAGGAAGGGTCTCAGGTTGGAATGGGAAGGAGTTGGATATCACATTTCATGTTATAGGAAGGGTCTCAGGATTGGAATTGGAAGGACTTGGCTATCATATCTCATGCTATAGGAAGGCTCTCAGGTTTGGAAGTGGAAGGAGTTGGATATCACATTTCATGTTAGAGGAACGATCTCAGGTTTGGTATTAGAGGCCTTGAGATATCACATCTCATGCTATAGGAAGGGTCTCAGGATTGGAATGGGAAGGAGTTGGATATCACATCTCAAGCTAAAGGGACGGTCTCAGGTTTGGTATAAGCATTGTGATATCACATCTCATGCTATAGGAAGGGTCTCAGGATTGGAATGGGAAGGAGTTGGATATCACATCTCATGTTATAGGAAAGATCTCAGGTTTGGTATTAGAAGCATTGCGACATCACATCTCATGTTATAGGAAGGGTCTCAGGATTGGAATGGGAAGAAGTTGGATATCACATCTCATGCTATAAGAAGGGTCTCAGGTTTGGTATAAGCATTGAGATATCACATCTCATGCTATAGGAAGGGTCTCAGGTTTGGAATGGGAAGGACTTAGATATCACATATCATGCTATAGGGAGGGTCTCAGTTTTGATATTAGAAGCATTGAGATATCATATCTCATGCTATCGGAAGTGTCTCAGGATTGGAATGGGAAGGAGCTGGATATCACATCTCATGCTAAAGGAATGGTCTCAGGTTTGGAACGGGAAGGAGTTGGATATCACATCTCATGTTATAGGAAGGGTCTCAGGTTTGGTATAAGCATTGAGATATCACATCTCTGCTATCGGAAGTGTCTCAGGATTAGAATGGGAAGGACTTGGATATCACATCTCATGCTATAGATAGGCTCTCAGGTTTGGAAAGGGAAGGAGTTGGATATCACATTTCATGTTAGAGGAAGGATCTCAGGTTTGGTATTAGAGGCATTGAGATATCACATCTCAGGCTATAGGAAGGGTCTCAGGATTGGAATGGGAAGGAGTTGTATATGACATCTCATGCTATAGACAGGGTCTCAGGTTTGGAAAGGGAAGGAGATGGATATCACATTTCATGTTAGAGGTAGGATCTCAGGTTTGGAATTAGAGGCATTGAGATATCACATCTCATGCTATCATAAGGGTCTCAGGATTGGAATCGGAAGGAGTTGGATATCACATCTCATGTTATAGGAAGGGTCTCAGATTTGGTATAAGCATTGAGATATCACATCTCATGCTATAGGAAGGGTCTCAGGATTGGAATGGGAAGGAGTTGGATATCACATCTCATGCTATAGGAAGGGTCTCAGATTTGGTATAAGCATTGAGATATCACATCTCATGCTATAGGAAGGGTCTCAGGATTGGAATGGGAAGCAGTTGGATATCACATCTCAGGCCATAGGAAGGGTCTCAGGTTTGGTATAAGCATTGAGATATCACATCTCTGCTATCGGAAGGGTCTCAGGATTGGAATGGGAAGGAGTTGGATATCCCATCTCATGTTATAGGAAGAGTCTCAGGTTTGGTATTAGAAGCATTGAGATATCCCATCTCATGCTATAGGAAGGGTCTCAGGTTGGAATGGGAAGGAGTTGGATATCACATTTCATGTTATAGGAAGGGTCTCAGGATTGGAATTGGAAGGACTTGGCTATCATAGCTCATGCTATAGGAAGGCTCTCAGTTTTGGAAGGGGAAGGAGTTGGATATCACATTTCATGTTAGAGGAACGATCTCAGGTTTGGTATTAGAGGCCTTGAGATATCACATCTCATGCTATAGGAAGGGTCTCAGGATTGGAATGGGAAGGAGTTGGATATCACATCTCATGTTATAGGAAAGATCTCAGGTTTGGTATTAGAAGCATTGAGACATCACATCTCATGTTATAGGAAGGGTCTCAGGATTGGAATGGGAAGAAGTTGGATATCACATCTCATGCTATAGGAAGGGTCTCAGGTTTGGTATAAGCATTGAGATATCACATCTCATGCTATAGGAAGGGTCTCAGGATTGGAATGGGAAGGAGTTGTATATGACATCTCATGCCATAGGAAGGGTCTCAGGTTTGGTATAAGCATTGAGATATCACATCACATGCTATAGGAAGGGTCTCAGGATTGTAATGGGAAGGACTTGGATATCACATCTCATGCTATAGGCAGGGTCTCAGGTTTGGAAAGGGAAGGAGATGGATATCACATTTCATGTTAGAGGTAGGATCTCAGGTTTGGTATTAGAGGCATTGAAATATCACATCTCATGCTATCAGAAGGGTCTCAGGATTGGAATGGGAAGGAGTTGGATATCACATCTCATGCTAAAGGGAGGGTCTCAGGTTTGGAAGGGGAAGGATTTGGAAATCACATCTCATGTTATAGGAAGGATCTCAGGTTTGGTATTAGAAGCATTGAGATATCACATCTCATGCTATCGGAAGTATCTCAGGTTTGGTATTAGAGGCATTGAGATATCACATCTCATGCTATCATAAGGGTCTCAGGATTGGAATGGGAAGGAGTTGGATATCACATCTCATGTTATAGGAAGGATCTCAGGTTTGGTATTAGAAGCATTGAGACATCACATCTCATGCTATAGGAAGGGTCTCAGGATTGGAATGGGAAGGAGTTGGATATCACATCTCATGCTATAGGAAGGGTCTCAGATTTGGTATAAGCATTGAGATATCACATCTCATGCTATAGGAACGGTCTCAGGATTGGAATGGGAAGGAGTTGTATATGACATCTCAGGCCATAGTAAGGGTCTCAGGTTTGGTATAAGCATTGAGATATCACATCTCTGCTATCGGAAGGGTCACAGGATTGGAATGGGAAGGAGTTGGATATCCCATCTCATTTTATAGGAAGGGTCTCAGGTTTGGTATTAGAAGCATTGAGACATCACATCTCATGTTATAGGAAGGGTCTCAGGATTGGAATGGGAAGAAGTTGGATATCACATCTCATGCTATAGGAAGGGTCTCAGGTTTAGTATAAGCATTGAGATATCACATCTCATGCTATAGGAAGGGTCTCAGGATTGGAATGGGAAGGAGTTGTATATGACATCTCATGCCATAGGAAGGGTCTCAGGTTTGGTATAAGCATTGAGATATCACATCACATGCTATAGGAAGGGTCTCAGGATTGGAATGGGAAGGACTTTTGATATCACATCTCATGCTATAGGCAGGGTCTCAGGTTTGGAAAGGGAAGGAGATGGATATCACATTTCATGTTAGAGGTAGGATCTCAGGTTTGGTATTAGAGGCATTGAAATATCACATCTCATGCTATCAGAAGGGTCTCAGGATTGGAATGGGAAGGAGTTGGATATCACATCTCATGCTAAAGGGAGTGTCTCAGGTTTGGAAGTGGAAGGATTTGGAAATCACATCTCATGTTATAGGAAGGATCTCAGGTTTGGTACTAGAAGCATTGAGATATCACATCTCATGCTATCATAAGGATCTCAGGTTTGGTATTAGAAGCATTGAGACATCACATCTCATGCTATAGGAAGGGTCTCAGGATTGGAATGGGAAGGAGTTGGATATCACATCTCATGCTATAGGAAGGGTCTCGGATTTGGTATAAGCATTGAGATATCACATCTCATGCTATAGGAAGGGTCTCAGGATTGGAATGGGAAGGAGTTGTATATGACAAATCATGTTATAGGAAGGGTCTCAGGTTTGGTATTAGAAGCATTGAGATATCACATCTCTGCTATCGGAAGGGTCTCAGGATTGGAATGGGAAGGAGTTGGATATCCCATCTCATGTTATAGGAAGGGTCTCAGGTTTGGTATTAGAAGCATTGAGATATCACATCTCATGCTATAGGAAGAGTCTCAGGATTGGAATGGGGAGGACTTGGATGTCACATCTCATGCTATAGGGAGGGTCTCAAGTTTGATATTAGAAGCATTGAGATAACAAATCTCATGATATCGGAAGGGTCTCAGGATTGGAATGGGAAGGAGTTGGATATCACATCTCATGCTATAGGAAGGGTCTCGGATTTGGTATAAGCATTGAGATATCACATCTCTGCTATCGGAAGGGTCTCAGGATTGGAATGGGAAGGAGTTGGATATCCCATCTCATGTTATAGGAAGGGTCTCAGGTTTGGTATTAGAAGCATTGAGATATCACATCTCATGCTATAGGAAGAGTCTCAGGATTGGAATGGGGAGGACTTGGATGTCACATCTCATGCTATAGGGAGGGTCTCAAGTTTGATATTAGAAGCATTGAGATAACAAATCTCATGATATCGGAAGGGTCTCAGGATTGGAATGGGAAGGAGTTGGATATCACATCTCATGCTAAAGGGAGGGTCTCAGGTTTGGAAGGGGAAGGATTTGGATATCACATCTCATGTTATAGGAAGGATCTCAGGTTTGGTATTAGAAGCATTCAGATATCACATCTCATGCTATCGGAAGGATCTCAGGTTTGGTATAGAAGCATTGAGATATCACATCTCATGCTATCAGAAGGGTCTCAGGATTGGAATGGGAAGGAGTTGGATATCACATCTCATGCTAAAGGGAGGGTCTCAGGTTTGTAAGGGGAAGGATTTGGATATCACATCTCATGTTATCGGAAGGATCTCAGGTTTGGTATTAGAAGTATTGAGATATCACATCTCATGCTATAGGAAGGGTCTCAGGATTGGAATGGGAAGGAGTTGGTTATCACATCTCATGCTAAAGGAAGGGTCTCAGGTTTGGTAGAAGCATTGAGATATCACATCTCATGCTATAGGAAGGGTCTCAGGATTGGAATGGGAAGGACTTAGATATCACATATCATGCTATAGGGAGGGTCTCAGTTTTGATATTAGAAGCATTGAGATATCACATCTCATGCTATCGGAAGTGTCTCAGGATTGGAATGGGAAGGAGCTGGATATCACATCTCATGCTAAAGGAAGGGTCTCAGGTTTGGAACGGGAAGGAGTTGGATATCACTTCTCATGTTATAGGAAGGGTCTCAGGTTTGGTATAAGCATTGAGATATCACATCTCTGCTATCGGAAGTGTCTCAGGATTGGAATGGGAAGGACTTGGATATCACATCTCATGCTATAGATAGGCTCTCAGGTTTGGAAAGGGAAGGAGTTGGATATCACATTTCATGTTAGAGGAAGGATCTCAGGTTTGGTATTAGAGGCATTGAGACATCACATCTCAGGCTATAGGAAGGGTCTCAGGATTGGAATGGGAAGGAGTTGGATATCACATCTCATGCTAAAGGAAGGGTCTCAGGATTGGAATGGGAAGGAGTTGGATATCACATCTCATGCTATAGGAAGGGTCTCAGGTTTGGTATAAGCATTGAGATATCACATCTCGTGCTATAGGAAGGGTCTCAGGATTGGAATGGGAAGGAGTTGTATATGACATCTCATGCTATAGACAGGGTCTCAGGTTTGGAAAGGGAAGGAGATGGATATCACATTTCATGTTAGAGGTAGGATCTCAGGTTTGGAATTAGAGGCATTGAGATATCACATCTCATGCTATCAGAAGGGTCTCAGGATTGGAATGGGAAGGAGTTGGATATCACATCTCATGCTAAAGGGAGGGTCTCAGGTTTGGAAGGGGAAGGATTTGGAAATCACATCTCATGTTATAGGAAGGATCTCAGGTTTGGTATTAGAAGCATTGAGATATCACATCTCATGCTATCATAAGGGTCTCAGGATTGGAATCGGAAGGAGTTGGATATCACATCTCATGTTATAGGAAGGATCTCAGGTTTGGTATTAGAAGCATTGAGACATCACATCTCATGCTATAGGAAGGGTCTCAGGATTGGAATGGGAAGGAGTTGGATATCACATCTCATGCTATAGGAAGGGTCTCAGATTTGGTATAAGCATTGAGATATCACATCTCATGCTATAGGAAGGGTCTCAGGATTGGAATGGGAAGCAGTTGGATATCACATCTCAGGCCATAGGAAGGGTCTCAGGTTTGGTATAAGCATTGAGATATCACATCTCTGCTATCGGAAGGGTCTCAGGATTGGAATGGGAAGGAGTTGGATATCCCATCTCATGTTATAGGAAGAGTCTCAGGTTTGGTATTAGAAGCATTGAGATATCCCATCTCATGCTATAGGAAGGGTCTCAGGTTGGAATGGGAAGGAGTTGGATATCACATTTCATGTTATAGGAAGGGTCTCAGGATTGGAATTGGAAGGACTTGGCTATCATATCTCATGCTATAGGAAGGCTCTCAGGTTTGGAAGGGGAAGGAGTTGGATATCACATTTCATGTTAGAGGAACGATCTCAGGTTTGGTATTAGAGGCCTTGAGATATCACATCTCATGCTATAGGAAGGGTCTCAGGATTGGAATGGGAAGGAGTTGGATATCACATCTCATGTTATAGGAAAGATCTCAGGTTTGGTATTAGAAGCATTGAGACATCACATCTCATGTTATAGGAAGGGTCTCAGGATTGGAATGGGAAGAAGTTGGATATCACATCTCATGCTATAGGAAGGGTCTCAGGTTTGGTATAAGCATTGAGATATCACATCTCATGCTATAGGAAGGGTCTCAGGATTGGAATGGGAAGGAGTTGTATATGACATCTCATGCCATAGGAAGGGTCTCAGGTTTGGTATAAGCATTGAGATATCACATCACATGCTATAGGAAGGGTCTCAGGAATGTAATGGGAAGGACTTGGATATCACATTTCATGTTAGAGGTAGGATCTCAGGTTTGGTATTAGAGGCATTGAAATATCACATCTCATGCTATCAGAAGGGTCTCAGGATTGGAATGGGAAGGAGTTGGATATCACATCTCATGCTAAAGGGAGGGTCTCAGGTTTGGAAGGGGAAGGATTTGGAAATCACATCTCATGTTATAGGAAGGATCTCAGGTTTGGTATTAGAAGCATTGAGATATCACATCTCATGCTATCGGAAGTATCTCAGGTTTGGTATTAGAGGCATTGAGATATCACATCTCATGCTATCTTAAGGGTCTCAGGATTGGAATGGGAAGGAGTTGGATATCACATCTCATGTTATAGGAAGGATCTCAGGTTTGGTATTAGAAGCATTGAGACATCACATCTCATGCTATAGGAAGGGTCTCAGGATTGGAATGGGAAGGAGTTGGATATCACATCTCATGCTATAGGAAGGGTCTCAGATTTGGTATAAGCATTGAGATATCACATCTCATGCTATAGGAACGGTCTCAGGATTGGAATGGGAAGGAGTTGTATATGACATCTCAGGCCATAGGAAGGGTCTCAGGTTTGGTATAAGCATTGAGATATCACATCTCTGCTATCGGAAGGGTCTCAGGATTGGAATGGGAAGGAGTTGGATATCCCATCTCATGTTATAGGAAGGGTCTCAGGTTTGGTATTAGAAGCATTGAGACATCACATCTCATGTTATAGGAAGGGTCTCAGGATTGGAATGGGAAGAAGTTGGATATCACATCTCATGCTATAGGAAGGGTCTCAGGTTTGGTATAAGCATTGAGATATCACATCTCATGCTATAGGAAGGGTCTCAGGATTGGAATGGGAAGGAGTTGTATATGACATCTCATGCCATAGGAAGGGTCTCAGGTTTGGTAGAAGCATTGAGATATCACATCACATGCTATAGGAAGGGTCTCAGGATTGGAATGGGAAGGACTTTTGATATCACATCTCATGCTATAGGCAGGGTCTCAGGTTTGGAAAGGGAAGGAGATGGATATCACATTTCATGTTAGAGGTAGGATCTCAGGTTTGGTATTAGAGGCATTGAAATATCACATCTCATGCTATCAGAAGGGTCTCAGGATTGGAATGGGAAGGAGTTGGATATCACATCTCATGCTAAAGGGAGTGTCTCAGGTTTGGAAGTGGAAGGATTTGGAAATCACATCTCATGTTATAGGAAGGATCTCAGGTTTGGTACTAGAAGCATTGAGATATCACATCTCATGCTATCAGAAGGATCTCAGGTTTGGTATTAGAAGCATTGAGACATCACATCTCATGCTATAGGAAGGGTCTCAGGATTGGAATGGGAAGGAGTTGGATATCACATCTCATGCTATAGGAAGGGTCTCGGATTTGGTATAAGCATTGAGATATCACATCTCATGCTATAGGAAGGGTCTCAGGATTGGAATGGGAAGGAGTTGTATATGACAAATCAGGCCATAGGAAGGGTCTCAGGTTTGGTATAAGCATTGAGATATCACATCTCTGCTATCGGAAGGGTCTCAGGATTGGAATGGGAAGGAGTTGGATATCCCATCTCATGTTATAGGAAGGGTCTCAGGTTTGGTATTAGAAGCATTGAGATATCACATCTCATGCTATAGGAAGAGTCTCAGGATTGGAATGGGGAGGACTTGGATGTCACATCTCATGCTATAGGGAGGGTCTCAAGTTTGATATTAGAAGCATTGAGATAACAAATCTCATGATATCGGAAGGGTCTCAGGATTGGAATGGGAAGGAATTGGATATCACATCTCATGATAAAGGAAGGGTCTAAGGTTTGGAAGGGGAAGGATTTGGATATCACATCTCATGTTATAGGACGGGTCTCAGGTTTTGTATTAGAAGCATTGAGATATCAAGACTCATGGTATAGGAAGGGTCTCAGAATTGGAATGGGAAGGAGTTGGATATCACATCTCAAGCTATAGGTAGGGTCTCAGGATTGGAATGGGAAGGAGTTTGATATCACATCTCATGCCATAGTATGGGTCTCAGGTTTGGTAGAAGCATTGGGATATCACATCTCATGCTATCGGAAGGGTATCAGTATTGGATTTGGAAGGAATTGGATATCCCATCTCATGCTATAGGAAGGGTCTCAGGTTGGAATGGGAAGGAGTTGGATATCACATTTCATGTTATAGGAAGGGTCTCAGGATTGGATGGGAAGGACTTGGATATCATATCTCATGCTATAGGAAGGCTCTCAGGTTTGGAAGGGGAAGGAGTTGGATATCACATTTCATGTTAGAGGAAGAATCTCAGGTTTGGTATTAGAGGCCTTGAGATATCACATCTCATGCTATAGGAAGGGTCTCAGGATTGGAATGGGAAGGAGTTGGATATCACATCTCAAGCTATAGGAAGGGTCTCAGGTTTGGTATAAGCATTGAGATATCACATCTCATGCTATAGGAAGGGTCTCAGGATTGGAATGGGAAGGAGTTGGATATCACATCTCATGTTATAGGAAAGATCTCAGGTTTGGAAAGGGAAGGAGTTGGATATCACATTTCATGTTAGAGGAAGGATCTCAGGTTTGGTATTAGAGGCATTGAGACATCACATCTCAGGCTATAGGAAGGGTCTCAGGATTGGAATGGGAAGGAGTTGGATATCACATCTCATGCTAAAGGAAGGGTCTCAGGATTGGAATGGGAAGGAGTTGGATATCACATCTCATGCTATAGGAAGGGTCTCAGGTTTGGTATAAGCATTGAGATATCACATCTCGTGCTATAGGAAGGGTCTCAGGATTGGAATGGGAAGGAGTTGTATATGACATCTCATGCTATAGACAGGGTCTCAGGTTTGGAAAGGGAAGGAGATGGATATCACATTTCATGTTAGAGGTAGGATCTCAGGTTTGGAATTAGAGGCATTGAGATATCACATCTCATGCTATCAGAAGGGTCTCAGGATTGGAATGGGAAGGAGTTGGATATCACATCTCATGCTAAAGGGAGGGTCTCAGGTTTGGAAGGGGAAGGATTTGGAAATCACATCTCATGTTATAGGAAGGATCTCAGGTTTGGTATTAGAAGCATTGAGATATCACATCTCATGCTATCATAAGGGTCTCAGGATTGGAATCGGAAGGAGTTGGATATCACATCTCATGTTATAGGAAGGATCTCAGGTTTGGTATTAGAAGCATTGAGACATCACATCTCATGCTATAGGAAGGGTCTCAGGATTGGAATGGGAAGGAGTTGGATATCACATCTCATGCTATAGGAAGGGTCTCAGATTTGGTATAAGCATTGAGATATCACATCTCATGCTATAGGAAGGGTCTCAGGATTGGAATGGGAAGCAGTTGGATATCACATCTCAGGCCATAGGAAGGGTCTCAGGTTTGGTATAAGCATTGAGATATCACATCTCTGCTATCGGAAGGGTCTCAGGATTGGAATGGGAAGGAGTTGGATATCCCATCTCATGTTATAGGAAGAGTCTCAGGTTTGGTATTAGAAGCATTGAGATATCCCATCTCATGCTATAGGAAGGGTCTCAGGTTGGAATGGGAAGGAGTTGGATATCACATTTCATGTTATAGGAAGGGTCTCAGGATTGGAATTGGAAGGACTTGGCTATCATATCTCATGCTATAGGAAGGCTCTCAGGTTTGGAAGGGGAAGGAGTTGGATATCACATTTCATGTTAGAGGAACGATCTCAGGTTTGGTATTAGAGGCCTTGAGATATCACATCTCATGCTATAGGAAGGGTCTCAGGATTGGAATGGGAAGGAGTTGGATATCACATCTCATGTTATAGGAAAGATCTCAGGTTTGGTATTAGAAGCATTGAGACATCACATCTCATGTTATAGGAAGGGTCTCAGGATTGGAATGGGAAGAAGTTGGATATCACATCTCATGCTATAGGAAGGGTCTCAGGTTTGGTATAAGCATTGAGATATCACATCTCATGCTATAGGAAGGTTCTCAGGATTGGAATGGGAAGGAGTTGTATATGACATCTCATGCCATAGGAAGGGTCTCAGGTTTGGTATAAGCATTGAGATATCACATCACATGCTATAGGAAGGGTCTCAGGAATGTAATGGGAAGGACTTGGATATCACATTTCATGTTAGAGGTAGGATCTCAGGTTTGGTATTAGAGGCATTGAAATATCACATCTCATGCTATCAGAAGGGTCTCAGGATTGGAATGGGAAGGAGTTGGATATCACATCTCATGCTAAAGGGAGGGTCTCAGGTTTGGAAGGGGAAGGATTTGGAAATCACATCTCATGTTATAGGAAGGATCTCAGGTTTGGTATTAGAAGCATTGAGATATCACATCTCATGCTATCGGAAGTATCTCAGGTTTGGTATTAGAGGCATTGAGATATCACATCTCATGCTATCTTAAGGGTCTCAGGATTGGAATGGGAAGGAGTTGGATATCACATCTCATGTTATAGGAAGGATCTCAGGTTTGGTATTAGAAGCATTGAGACATCACATCTCATGCTATAGGAAGGGTCTCAGGATTGGAATGGGAAGGAGTTGGATATCACATCTCATGCTATAGGAAGGGTCTCAGATTTGGTATAAGCATTGAGATATCACATCTCATGCTATAGGAACGGTCTCAGGAATGGAATGGGAAGGAGTTGTATATGACATCTCAGGCCATAGGAAGGGTCTCAGGTTTGGTATAAGCATTGAGATATCACATCTCTGCTATCGGAAGGGTCTCAGGATTGGAATGGGAAGGAGTTGGATATCCCATCTCATGTTATAGGAAGGGTCTCAGGTTTGGTATTAGAAGCATTGAGACATCACATCTCATGTTATAGGAAGGGTCTCAGGATTGGAATGGGAAGAAGTTGGATATCACATCTCATGCTATAGGAAGGGTCTCAGGTTTGGTATAAGCATTGAGATATCACATCTCATGCTATAGGAAGGGTCTCAGGATTGGAATGGGAAGGAGTTGTATATGACATCTCATGCCATAGGAAGGGTCTCAGGTTTGGTAGAAGCATTGAGATATCACATCACATGCTATAGGAAGGGTCTCAGGATTGGAATGGGAAGGACTTTTGATATCACATCTCATGCTATAGGCAGGGTCTCAGGTTTGGAAAGGGAAGGAGATGGATATCACATTTCATGTTAGAGGTAGGATCTCAGGTTTGGTATTAGAGGCATTGAAATATCACATCTCATGCTATCAGAAGGGTCTCAGGATTGGAATGGGAAGGAGTTGGATATCACATCTCATGCTAAAGGGAGTGTCTCAGGTTTGGAAGTGGAAGGATTTGGAAATCACATCTCATGTTATAGGAAGGATCTCAGGTTTGGTACTAGAAGCATTGAGATATCACATCTCATGCTATCAGAAGGATCTCAGGTTTGGTATTAGAAGCATTGAGACATCACATCTCATGCTATAGGAAGGGTCTCAGGATTGGAATGGGAAGGAGTTGGATATCACATCTCATGCTATAGGAAGGGTCTCGGATTTGGTATAAGCATTGAGATATCACATCTCATGCTATAGGAAGGGTCTCAGGATTGGAATGGGAAGGAGTTGTATATGACAAATCAGGCCATAGGAAGGGTCTCAGGTTTGGTATAAGCATTGAGATATCACATCTCTGCTATCGGAAGGGTCTCAGGATTGGAATGGGAAGGAGTTGGATATCCCATCTCATGTTATAGGAAGGGTCTCAGGTTTGGTATTAGAAGCATTGAGATATCACATCTCATGCTATAGGAAGAGTCTCAGGATTGGAATGGGGAGGACTTGGATGTCACATCTCATGCTATAGGGAGGGTCTCAAGTTTGATATTAGAAGCATTGAGATAACAAATCTCATGATATCGGAAGGGTCTCAGGATTGGAATGGGAAGGAATTGGATATCACATCTCATGATAAAGGAAGGGTCTAAGGTTTGGAAGGGGAAGGATTTGGAAATCACATCTCATGTTATAGGACGGGTCTCAGGTTTTGTATTAGAAGCATTGAGATATCAAGACTCATGGTATAGGAAGGGTCTCAGAATTGGAATGGGAAGGAGTTGGATATCACATCTCAAGCTATAGGTAGGGTCTCAGGATTGGAATGGGAAGGAGTTTGATATAACATCTCATGCCATAGTATGGGTCTCAGGTTTGGTAGAAGCATTGGGATATAACATCTCATGCTATCGGAAGGGTATCAGTATTGGATTTGGAAGGAATTGGATATCCCATCTCATGCTATAGGAAGGGTCTCAGGTTGGAATGGGAAGGAGTTGGATATCACATTTCATGTTATAGGAAGAGTCTCAGGATTGGATGGGAAGGACTTGGATATCATATCTCATGCTATAGGAAGGCTCTCAGGTTTGGAAGGGGAAGGAGTTGGATATCACATTTCATGTTAGAGGAAGAATCTCAGGTTTGGTATTAGAGGCCTTGAGATATCACATCTCATGCTATAGGAAGGGTCTCAGGATTGGAATGGGAAGGAGTTGGATATCACATCTCAAGCTATAGGAAGGGTCTCAGGTTTGGTATAAGCATTGAGATATCACATCTCATGCTATAGGAAGGGTCTCAGGATTGGAATGGGAAGGAGTTGGATATCACATCTCATGTTATAGGAAAGATCTCAGGTTTGGTATTAGAAGCATTGAGACATCACATCTCATGTTATAGGAAGGGTCTCAGGAGTGGAATGGGAAGAAGTTGGATATCACATCTCATGCTATAGGAAGGGTCTCAGGTTTGGAAGGGGAAGGAGTTGGATATCCAATCTCATGTTATAGGACTGGTCTCGGGTTTGGTATTAGAAGCATTGAGATATCACATCGCATGCTATAGGAATGGTCTCAGGATTGGAATGGGAAGGAGTTGGATATTACATTCTTGCTATAGGAAGGGTCTCATGTTTGGAATGGGAAGGAGTTGGATATCACATATGCTATAGGAAGGGTCTCAGGTTTGGACCGGGAAGGAGTTGGATATCACATCTCATGTTATAGGAAGGGTCTCAGGTTTGGTATAAGCATTGAGATATCACATCTCTGCTATCGGAAGTGTCTCAGGATTGGAATAGGAAGGAGTTGGATATCCCATCTCATGTTATAGGATGGGTCTCAGGTTTGTTATTAGAATCATTGAGATATCATATTGCATGCTGTAGGAAGGGTCTAAGGATTGGAATGGGAAGGACTTGGATATCACATCTCATGCTATAGGTAGGCTCTCAGGTTTGGAAAGGGAAGGAGTTGGATATCACATTTCATGTTAGAGGAAGGATCTCAGGTTTGGTATTAGAGGCATTGAGATATCACATCTCATGCTATAGGAAGGGTCTCAGGATTGGAATGGGAAGGAGTTGGATATCACATCTCATGCTATAGGAAGGGTCTTAGGTTTGGTATAAGCATCGAGATATCACATCTCATGCTATAGGAAGGGTCTCGGGATTAGAATGGGAAGGAGTTGGATATCACATCTCATGTTATAGGAAGGATCTCAGGTTTGGTATTAGAAGCATTGAGACATCACATCTCATGCTATAGGAAGGGTCTCAGGATTGGAATGGGAAGGAGTTGGATATCACATCTCATGCTATAGGAAGGGTCTCAAGTTTGATATTAGAAGCATTGAGATATCACATCTCATGCTATAGGAAGGGTCTCAGGATTGGAATGGGAAGGAGTTGGATATCACATCTCAAGCTTTAGGAAGGGTCTCAGGTTTGGTATAAGCATTGAGATAGCACATCTCATGCTATAGGAAGGGTCTCAGGATTGGAATGGGAAGGAGTTGGATATTACATCTCATGTTATAGGAAAGATCTCAGGTTTGGTATTAGAAGCATTGAGACATCACATCTCATGTTATAGGAAGGGTCTCAGGATTGGAATGGGAAGAAGTTGGATATCACATCTCATGCTATAGGAAGGGTCTCAGGTTTGGAAGGGGAAGGAGTTGGATATCCAATCTCATGTTATAGGACTGGTCTCAGGTTTGGTATTAGAAGCATTGAGATATCACATCGCATGCTGTAGGAAGGTTCTCAGGTTTGGTATTAGAAGCATTGAGACATCACATCTCATGCTATAGGAAGGGTCTCAGGATTGGAATGGGAAGGAGTTGGATATCACATCTCATGTTATAGGAAGGATCTCAGGTTTGGTATTAGAAGCATTGAGACATCACATCTCATGCTATAGGAAGGGTCTCAGGATTGGAATGGGAAGGAGTTGGATATCACATCTCATGCTATAGGAAGGGTCTCAGATTTGGTATAAGCATTGAGATATCACATCTCATGCTATAGGAAGGGTCTCAGGATTGGATTGGGAAGGAGTTGTATATGACATCTCAGGCCATAGGAAGGGTCTCAGGATTGGTATAAGCATTGAGATATCACATCTCTGCTATCGGAAGGGTCTCAGGATTGGAATGGGAAGGAGTTGGATATCCCATCTCATGATAAAGGAAGGGTCTAAGGTTTGGAAGGGGAAAGATTTGGATATCACATCTCATGTTATAGGCGGGTCTCAATTTTGATATTAGAAGCATTGAGATAACAAATCTCATGATATCGGAAGGGTCTCAGGATTGGAATGGGAAGGAGTTGGATATCACATCTCATGATAAAGGAAGGGTCTCAGGTTTGGTATTAGAAGCATTGAGATATCAAGTCTCATGGTATAGGAAGGGTCTCAGAATTGGAATGGGAAGGATTTCGGATATCACATCTCAAGCTATAGGAAGAGTCTCAGGATTGGAATGGGAAGGAGTTTGATATCACATCTCATGTTATAGGACGGGTCTCAGGTTTGGTATTAGAAGCATTGAGATATCAAGTCTCATGGTATAGGAAGGGTCTCAGAATTGGAATGGGAAGGATTTCGGATATCACATCTCAAGCTATAGGAAGAGTCTCAGGATTGCAATGGGAAGGAGTTTGATATCACATCTCATGCCATAGTATGGTTCTCAGGTTTGGTAGAAGCATTGGGATATCACATCTCATGCTATTGGAAGGGTATCAGTATTGGATTTGGAAGGAGTTGGATATCCCATCTCATGCTATGGGAAGGGTCTCAGGTTGGAATGGGAAGGAGTTGGATATCACATTTCATGTTATAGGAAGGGTCTCAGGATTGGAATGGGAAGGAGTTGGATATCACATCTCAAGCTTTAGGAAGGGTCTCAGGTTTGGTATAAGCATTGAGATAGCACATCTCATGCTATAGGAAGGGTCTCAGGATTGGAATGGGAAGGAGTTGGATATCACATCTCATGTTATAGGAAAGATCTCAGGTTTGGTATTAGAAGCATTGAGACATCACATCTCATGTTATAGGAAGGGTCTCAGGATTGGAATGGGAAGAAGTTGGATATCACATCTCATGCTATAGGAAGGGTCTCAGGTTTGGAAGGGGAAGGAGTTGGATATCCAATCTCATGTTATAGGACTGGTCTCAGGTTTGGTATTAGAAGCATTGAGATATCACATCGCATGCTGTAGGAAGGTTCTCAGGTTTGGAATGGGGAGGAATTGGATATCACATCTCATGTCATAGGAAGGATCTCAGGTTTGGTATTAGAAGCATTGAGATATCACATCTCATGCTATAGGAATGGTCTCAGGATTGGAATGGGAAGGAGTTGGATATTACATTCTTGCTATAGGAAGAGTCTCATGTTTGGAATGGGAAGGAGTTGGATATCACATATGCTATAGGAAGGGTCTCAGGTTTGAAACGGGAAGGAGTTGGATATCACATCTCATGTTATAGGAAGGGTCTCAGGTTTGAAATGGGAAGGAGTTGGATATCACATCTCATGTTATAGGACGGGTCTCAGGTTTGTTATTAGAATCATTGAGATATCATATTGCATGCTGTAGGAAGGGTCTAAGGATTGGAATGGGAAGGACTTGGATATCACATCTCATGCTATAGGTAGGCTCTCAGGTTTGGAAAGGGAAGGAGTTCGATATCACATTTCATGTTAGAGGAAGGATCTCAGGTTTGGTATTAGAGGCATTGAGATATCACATATCATGCTATAGGAAGGGTCTCAGGATTGGAATGGGAAGGAGTTGGATATCACATCTCAAGCTTTAGGAAGGGTCTCAGGTTTGGTATAAGCATTGAGATAGCACATCTCATGCTATAGGAAGGGTCTCAGGATTGGAATGGGAAGGAGTTGGATATTACATCTCATGTTATAGGAAAGATCTCAGGTTTGGTATTAGAAGCATTGAGACATCACATCTCATGTTATAGGAAGGGTCTCAGGATTGGAATGGGAAGAAGTTGGATATCACATCTCATGCTATAGGAAGGGTCTCAGGTTTGGGAGGGGAAGGATTTGGATATCCAATCTCATGTTATAGGACTGGTCTCAGGTTTGGTATTAGAAGCATTGAGATATCACATCGCATGCTGTAGGAAGGTTCTCAGGTTTGGTATTAGAAGCATTGAGACATCACATCTCATGCTATAGGAAGGGTCTCAGGATTGGAATGGGAAGGAGTTGGATATCACATCTCATGTTATAGGAAGGATCTCAGGTTTGGTATTAGAAGCATTGAGACATCACATCTCATGCTATAGGAAGGGCCTTAGGATTGGAATGGGAAGGAGTTGGATATCACATCTCATGCTATAGGAAGGGTCTCAGATTTGGTATAAGCATCGAGATATCACATCTCTGCTATTGGAAGGGTCTCAGGATTGGAATGGGAAGGAGTTGGATATCCCATCTCATGTTATAGGAAGAGTCTCAGGTTTGGTATTAGAAGCATTGAGATATCACATCTCATGCTATAGGAAGTGTCTCAGGATTGGAATGGGAAGGACTTGGGTATCACATCTCATGCTATAGGGAGGGTCTCAAGTTTGATATTAGAAGCATTGAGATATCACATCTCATGCTATAGGAATGGTCTCAGGATTGGAATGGGAAGGAGTTGGATATCACATCTCATTCTATAGGAAGGGTCTCAGGTTTGGTATAAGCAGTGAGATATCACATCTCATGCTATAGGAAGTGTCTCAGGATTGGAATGGGAAGGAGTTGGATATCACATCTCATGTTATAGGAAGGATCTCAGGTTTGGTATAAGCATTGAGATATCACATCTCTGCTATCGGAAGGGTCTCAGGATTGGAATGGGAAGGAGTTGGATATTCCCATCTCATGATATAGGAAGGGTCCCAGGATGGAATGGGAAGGAGTAGGATATCACATTTCATGTTATAGGAAGGGTCTCAGGATTGGAATGGGAAGGATTTGGATATCATATCTCATGCTATAGGAAGGCTCTCAGGTTTGGAAGGGGAAAGAGTTGGATATCACATTTCATGTTAGAGGAAGGATCTCAGGTTTGGTATTAGAGGCCTTGAGATATCACATCTCATGCTATAGGAAGGGTCTCAGGATTGGAATGGGAAGGAGTTGGATATCACATCTCATGTTATAGGAAAGATCTCAGGTTTGGTATTAGAAGCATTGAGACATCACATCTCATGTTATAGGAAGGGTCTCAGGATTGGAATGGGAAGAAGTTGGATATCACATCTCATGCTATAGGAAGGGTCTCAGGTTTGGTATAAGCATTGAGATATCACATCTCATGCTATAGGAAGGGTCTCAGGATTGGAATGGGAAGGAGTTGTATATGACATCTCATGCCATAGGAAGGGTCTCAGGTTTGGTATAAGCATTGAGATATCACATCACATGCTATAGGAAGGGTCTCAGGATTGGAATGGGAAGGACTTGGATATCACATCTCATGCTATAGGCAGGGTCTCAGGTTTGGAAAGGGAAGGAGATGGATATCACATTTCATGTTAGAGGTAGGATCTCAGGTTTGGAATTAGAGGCATTGAGATATCACATCTCATGCTATCAGAAGGGTCTCAGGATTGGAATGGGAAGGAGTTGGATATCACATCTCATGCTAAAGGGAGGGTCTCAGGTTTGGAAGGGGGAGGATTTGGAAATCACATCTCATGTTATAGGAAGGATCTCAGGTTTGATATTAGAAGCATTGAGATATCACATCTCATGCTATCGGAAGTATCTCAGGTTTGGTATTAGAGGCATTGAGATATCACATCTCATGCTATCATAAGGGTCTCAGGATTGGAATGGGAAGGAGTTGGATATCACATCTCATGTTATAGGAAGGATCTCAGGTTTGGTATTAGAAGCATTGAGACATCACATCTCATGCTATAGGAAGGGTCTCAGGATTGGAATGGGAAGGAGTTGGATATCACATCTCATGCTATAGGAAGGGTCTCAGATTTGGTATAAGCATTGAGATATCACATCTCATGCTATAGGAAGGGTCTCAGGATTGGAATGGGAAGGAGTTGTATATGACATCTCAGGCCATAGGAAGGGTTTCAGGTTTGGTATAAGCATTGAGATATCACATCTCTGCTATCGGAAGGGTCTCAGGATTGGAATGGGAATGAGTTGGATATCCCATCTCATGTTATAGGAAGAGTCTCAGGTTTGGTATTAGAAGCATTGAGATATCCCATCTCATGCTATAGGAAGGGTCTCAGGTTGGAATGGGAAGGAGTTGGATATCACATTTCATGTTATAGGAAGGGTCTCAGGATTGGAATTGGAAGGACTTGGCTATCATATCTCATGCTATAGGAAGGCTCTCAGGTTTGGAAGGGGAAAGAGTTGGATATCACATTTCATGTTAGAGGAAGGATCTCAGGTTTGGTATTAGAGGCCTTGAGATATCAAATCTCATGCTATAGGAAGGGTCTCAGGATTGGAATGGGAAGGAGTTGGATATCACATCTCATGCTATAGGAAGGGTCTCAGATTTGGTATAAGCATTGAGATATCACATCTCATGCTATAGGAAGTGTCTCAGGATTGGAATGGGAAGGAGTTGGATATCACATCTCATGTTATAGGAAGGATCTCAGGTTTGGTATAAGCATTGAGATATCACATCTCTGCTATCGGAAGGGTCTCAGGATTGGAATGGGAAGGAGTTGGATATTCCCATCTCATGTTATAGGAAGGGTCTCAGGTTTGGTATTAGAAGCATTGAGATATCCCATCTCATGATATAGGAAGGGTCCCAGGATGGAATGGGAAGGAGTAGGATATCACATTTCATGTTATAGGAAGGGTCTCAGGATTGGAATGGGAAGGATTTGGATATCATATCTCATGCTATAGGAAGGCTCTCAGGTTTGGAAGGGGAAAGAGTTGGATATCACATTTCATGTTAGAGGAAGGATCTCAGGTTTGGTATTAGAGGCCTTGAGATATCACATCTCATGCTATAGGAAGGGTCTCAGGATTGGAATGGGAAGGAGTTGGATATCACATCTCATGTTATAGGAAAGATCTCAGGTTTGGTATTAGAAGCATTGAGACATCACATCTCATGTTATAGGAAGGGTCTCAGGATTGGAATGGGAAGAAGTTGGATATCACATCTCATGCTATAGGAAGGGTCTCAGGTTTGGTATAAGCATTGAGATATCACATCTCATGCTATAGGAAGGGTCTCAGGATTGGAATGGGAAGGAGTTGTATATGACATCTCATGCCATAGGAAGGGTCTCAGGTTTGGTATAAGCATTGAGATATCACATCACATGCTATAGGAAGGGTCTCAGGATTGGAATGGGAAGGACTTGGATATCACATCTCATGCTATAGGCAGGGTCTCAGGTTTGGAAAGGGAAGGAGATGGATATCACATTTCATGTTAGAGGTAGGATCTCAGGTTTGGAATTAGAGGCATTGAGATATCACATCTCATGCTATCAGAAGGGTCTCAGGATTGGAATGGGAAGGAGTTGGATATCACATCTCATGCTAAAGGGAGGGTCTCAGGTTTGGAAGGGGGAGGATTTGGAAATCACATCTCATGTTATAGGAAGGATCTCAGGTTTGGTATTAGAAGCATTGAGATATCACATCTCATGCTATCGGAAGTATCTCAGGTTTGGTATTAGAGGCATTGAGATATCACATCTCATGCTATCATAAGGGTCTCAGGATTGGAATGGGAAGGAGTTGGATATCACATCTCATGTTATAGGAAGGATCTCAGGTTTGGTCTTAGAAGCATTGAGACATCACATCTCATGCTATAGGAAGGGTCTCAGGATTGGAATGGGAAGGAGTTGGATATCACATCTCATGCTATAGGAAGGGTCTCAGATTTGGTATAAGCATTGAGATATCACATCTCATGCTATAGGAAGGGTCTCAGGATTGGAATGGGAAGGAGTTGTATATGACATCTCAGGCCATAGGAAGGGTCTCAGGTTTGGTATAAGCATTGAGATATCACATCTCTGCTATCGGAAGGGTCTCAGGATTGGAATGGGAATGAGTTGGATATCCCATCTCATGTTATAGGAAGAGTCTCAGGTTTGGTATTAGAAGCATTGAGATATCCCATCTCATGCTATAGGAAGGGTCTCAGGTTGGAATGGGAAGGAGTTGGATATCACATTTCATGTTATAGGAAGGGTCTCAGGATTGGAATTGGAAGGACTTGGCTATCATATCTCATGCTATAGGAAGGCTCTCAGGTTTGGAAGGGGAAGGAGTTGGATATCACATTTCATGTTAGAGGAACGATCTCAGGTTTGGTATTAGAGGCCTTGAGATATCACATCTCATGCTATAGGAAGGGTCTCAGGATTGGAATGGGAAGGAGTTGGATATCACATCTCAAGCTAAAGGGACGGTCTCAGGTTTGGTATAAGCATTGTGATATCACATCTCATGCTATAGGAAGGGTCTCAGGATTGGAATGGGAAGGAGTTGGATATCACATCTCATGTTATAGGAAAGATCTCAGGTTTGGTATTAGAAGCATTGCGACATCACATCTCATGTTATAGGAAGGGTCTCAGGATTGGAATGGGAAGAAGTTGGATATCACATCTCATGCTATAAGAAGGGTCTCAGGTTTGGTATAAGCATTGAGATATCACATCTCATGCTATAGGAAGGGTCTCAGGTTTGGAATGGGAAGGAGTTCTATATGACATCTCATGCCATAGGAAGGGTCTCAGGTTTGGTATAAGCATTGAGATATCACATCACATGCTATAGGAAGGGTCTCAGGATTGGAATGGAAAGGACTTGGATATCACATCTCATGCTATAGGCAGGGTCTCAGGTTTGGAAAGGGAAGGAGATGGATATCACATTTCATGTTCGAGGTAGGATCTCAGGTTTGGTATTAGAGGCATTGAAATATCACATCTCATGCTATCAGAAGGGTCTCAGGATTGGAATGGGAAGGAGTTGGATATCACATCTCATGCTAAAGGGAGGGTCTCAGGTTTGGAAGGGGAAGGATTTGGAAATCACATCTCATGTTATAGGAAGGATCTCAGGTTTGGTATTAGAAGCATTGAGATATCACATCTCATGCTATCGTAAGTATCTCAGGTTTGGTATTAGAGGTATTGAGATATCACATCTCATGCTATCATAAGGGTCTCAGGATTGGAATGGGAAGGAGTTGGATATCACATCTCATGTTATAGGAAGGCTCTCTGGTTTGCAAGGGGAAGGAGTTGGATATCACATTTCATGTTAGAGGAACGATCTCAGGTTTGGTATTAGAGGCCTTGAGATATCACATCTCATGCTATAGGAAGGGTCTCAGGATTGGAATGGGAAGGAGTTGGATATCACATCTCAAGCTATAGGAACGGTCTCAGGTTTGGTATAAGCATTGTGATATCACATCTCATGCTATAGGAAGGGTCTCAGGATTGGAATGGGAAGGAGTTGGATATCACATCTCATGTTATAGGAAAGATCTCAGGTTTGGTATTAGAAGCATTGCGACATCACATCTCATGTTATAGGAAGGGTCTCAGGATTGGAATGGGAAGAAGTTGGATATCACATCTCATGCTATAGGAAGGGTCTCAGGTTTGGTATAAGCATTGAGATATCACATCTCATGCTATAGGAAGGGTCTCAGGATTGGAATGGGAAGGAGTTGTATATGACATCTCATGCCATAGGAAGGGTCTCAGGTTTGGTATAAGCATTGAGATATCACATCACATGCTATAGGAAGGGTCTCAGGATTGGAATGGAAAGGACTTGGATATCAAATCTCATGCTATAGGCAGGGTCCCAGGTTTGGAAAGGGAAGGAGATGGATATCACATTTCATGTTAGAGGTAGGATCTCAGGTTTGGTATTAGAGGCATTGAAATATCACATCTCATGCTATCAGATGGGTCTCAGGATTGGAATGGGAAGGAGTTGGATATCACATCTCATGCTAAAGGGAGGGTCTCAGGTTTGGAAGGGGAAGGATTTGGAAATCACATCTCATGTTATAGGAAGGATCTCAGGTTTGGTATTAGAAGCATTGAGATATCACATCTCATGCTATCGGAAGTATCTCAGGTTTGGTATTAGAGGCATTGAGATATCACATCTCATGCTATCATAAGGGTCTCAGGATTGGAATGGGAAGGAGTTGGATATCACATCTCATGTTATAGGAAGGATCTCAGGTTTGGTATTAGAAGCATTGAGACATCACATCTCATGCTATAGGAAGGGTCTCAGGATTGGAATGGGAAGGAGTTGGATATCACATCTCATGCTATAGGAAGGGTCTCAGATTTGGTATAAGCATTGAGATATCACATCTCATGCTATAGGAAGGGTCTCAGGATTGGAATGGGAAGGAGTTGTATATGACATCTCAGGCCATAGGAAGGGTCTCAGGTTTGGTAAAAGCATTGAGATTTCACATCTCTGCTATCGGAAGGGTCTCAGGATTGGAATGGGAAGGAGTTGGATATCCCATCTCATGTTATAGGAAGGGTCTCAGGTTTGGTATTAGAAGCATTGAGACATCACATCTCATGTTATAGGAAGGGTCTCAGGATTGGAATGGGAAGAAGTTGGATATCACATCTCATGCTATAGGAAGGGCCTCAGGTTTGGTATAAGCATTGAGATATCACATCTCATGCTATAGGAAGGGTCTCAGGATTGGAATGGGAAGGAGTTGTATATGACATCTCATGTCATAGGAAGGGTCTCAGGTTTGGACTAAGCATTGAGATATCACATCACATGCTATAGGAAGGGTCTCAGGATTGGAATGGGAAGGACTTGGATATCACATCTCATGCTATAGGCAGGGTCTCAGGTTTGGAAAGGGAAGGAGATGGATATCACATTTCATGTTAGAGGTAGGATCTCAGGTTTGGTATTAGAGGCATTGAAATATCACATCTCATGCTATCAGAAGGGTCTCAGGATTGGAATGGGAAGGAGTTGGATATCACATCTCATGCTAAAGGTAGGGTCTCAGGTTTGGAAGTGGAAGGATTTGGAAATCACATCTCATGTTATAGGAAGGATCTCAGGTTTGGTATTAGAAGCATTGAGATATCACATCTCATGCTATCAGAAGTATCTCAGGTTTGGTATTAGAGGCATTGAGATATCACATCTCATGCTATCATAAGGGTCTCAGGATTGGAATGGGAAGGAGTTGGATATCACATCTCATGTTATAGGAAGGATCTCAGGTTTGGTATTAGAGGAATTGAGACATCACATCTCATGCTATAGGAAGGGTCTCAGGATTGGAATGGGAAGAAGTTGGATATCACATCTCATGCTATAGGAAGGGTCTCAGATTTGGTATAAGCATTGAGATATCACATCTAATGCTATAGGAAGGGTCTCAGGATTGGAATGGGAAGGAGTTGCATATGACATCTCAGGCCATAGGAAGGCTCTCAGGTTTGGTATAAGCATTGAGATATCACATCTCTGCTATCGGAAGGGTCTCAGGATTGGAATGGGAAGGAGTTGGATATCCCAAATCATGTTATAGGAAGGGTCTCAGGTTTGGTATTAGAAGCATTGAGATATCACATCTCATGCTATAGGAAGGGTCTCAGGATTGGAATGGGGAGGACTTGGATGTCACATCTCATGTTATAGGAAGGCTCTCAGGTTTGGAAGGGGAAGGAGTTGGATATCACATTTCATGTTAGAGGAACGATCTCAGGTTTGGTATTAGAGGCCTTGAGATATCACATCTCATGCTATAGGAAGGGTCTCAGGATTGGAATGGGAAGGAGTTGGATATCACATCTCAAGCTATAGGAACGGTCTCAGGTTTGGTATAAGCATTGTGATATCACATCTCATGCTATAGGAAGGGTCTCAGGATTGGAATGGGAAGGAGTTGGATATCACATCTCATGTTATAGGAAAGATCTCAGGTTTGGTATTAGAAGCATTGCGACATCACATCTCATGTTATAGGAAGGGTCTCAGGATTGGAATGGGAAGAAGTTGGATATCACATCTCATGCTATAGGAAGGGTCTCAGGTTTGGTATAAGCATTGAGATATCACATCTCATGCTATAGGAAGGGTCTCAGGATTGGAATGGGAAGGAGTTGTATATGACATCTCATGCCATAGGAAGGGTCTCAGGTTTGGTATAAGCATTGAGATATCACATCACATGCTATAGGAAGGGTCTCAGGATTGGAATGGAAAGGACTTGGATATCACATCTCATGCTATAGGCAGGGTCTCAGGTTTGGAAAGGGAAGGAGATGGATATCACATTTCATGTTAGAGGTAGGATCTCAGGTTTGGTATTAGAGGCATTGAAATATCACATCTCATGCTATCAGATGGGTCTCAGGATTGGAATGGGAAGGAGTTGGATATCACATCTCATGCTAAAGGGAGGGTCTCAGGTTTGGAAGGGGAAGGATTTGGAAATCACATCTCATGTTATAGGAAGGATCTCAGGTTTGGTATTAGAAGCATTGAGATATCACATCTCATGCTATCGGAAGTATCTCAGGTTTGGTATTAGAGGCATTGAGATATCACATCTCATGCTATCATAAGGGTCTCAGGATTGGAATGGGAAGGAGTTGGATATCACATCTCATGTTATAGGAAGAATCTCAGGTTTGGTATTAGAAGCATTGAGACATCACATCTCATGCTATAGGAAGGGTCTCAGGATTGGAATGGGAAGGAGTTGGATATCACATCTCATGCTATAGGAAGGGTCTCATATTTGGTATAAGCATTGAGATATCACATCACATGCTATAGGAAGGGTCTCAGGATTGGAATGGGAAGGACTTGGATATCACATCTCATGCTATAGGCAGGGTCTCAGGTTTGGAAAGGGAAGGAGATGGATATCACATTTCATGTTAGAGGTAGGATCTCAGGTTTGGTATTAGAGGCATTGAAATATCACATCTCATGCTATCAGAAGGGTCTCAGGATTGGAATGGGAAGGAGTTGGATATCACATCTCATGCTAAAGGGAGGGTCTCAGGTTTGGAAGTGGAAGGATTTGGAAATCACATCTCATGTTATAGGAAGGATCTCAGGTTTGGTAATAGAAGCATTGAGATATCACATCTCATGCTATCATAAGGGTCTCAGGATTGGAATGGGAAGGAGTTGGATATCACATCTCATGTTATAGGAAGGATCTCAGGTTTGGTATTAGAAGAATTGAGACATCACATCTCATGCTATAGGAAGGGTCTCAGGATTGGAATGGGAAGAAGTTGGATATCACATCTCATGCTATAGGAAGGGTCTCAGATTTGGTATAAGCATTGAGATATCACATCTAATGCTATAGGAAGGGTCTCGGGATTGGAATGGGAAGGAGTTGCATATGACATCTCAGGCCATAGGAAGGGTCTCAGGTTTGGTATAAGCATTGAGATATCACATCTCTGCTATCGGAAGGGTCTCAGGATTGGAATGGGAAGGAGTTGCATATGACATCTCAGGCCATAGGAAGGGTCTCAGGTTTGGTATAAGCATTGAGATATCACATCTCTGCTATCGGAAGGGTCTCAGGATTGGAATGGGAAGGAGTTGGATATCCCAAATCATGTTATAGGAAGGGTCTCAGGTTTGGTATTAGAAGCATTGAGATATCACATCTCATGCTATAGGAAGGGTCTCAGGATTGGAATGGGGAGGACTTGGATGTCACATCTCATGTTATAGGAAGGCTCTCAGGTTTGGAAGGGGAAGGAGTTGGATATCACATTTCATGTTAGAGGAACGATCTCAGGTTTGGTATTAGAGGCCTTGAGATATCACATCTCATGCTATAGGAAGGGTCTCAGGATTGGAATGGGAAGGAGTTGGATATCACATCTCAAGCTATAGGAACGGTCTCAGGTTTGGTATAAGCATTGTGATATCACATCTCATGCTATAGGAAGGGTCTCAGGATTGGAATGGGAAGGAGTTGAATATCACATCTCATGTTATAGGAAAGATCTCAGGTTTGGTATTAGAAGCATTGCGACATCACATCTCATGTTATAGGAAGGGTCTCAGGATTGGAATGGGAAGAAGTTGGATATCACATCTCATGCTATAGGAAGGGTCTCAGGTTTGGTATAAGCATTGAGATATCACATCTCATGCTATAGGAAGGGTCTCAGGATTGGAATGGGAAGGAGTTGTATATGACATCTCATGCCATAGGAAGGGTCTCAGGTTTGGTATAAGCATTGAGATATCACATCACATGCTATAGGAAGGGTCTCAGGATTGGAATGGAAAGGACTTGGATATCACATCTCATGCTATAGGCAGGGTCTCAGGTTTGGAAAGGGAAGGAGATGGATATCACATTTCATGTTAGAGGTAGGATCTCAGGTTTGGTATTAGAGGCATTGAAATATCACATCTCATGCTATCAGATGGGTCTCAGGATTGGAATGGGAAGGAGTTGGATATCACATCTCATGCTAAAGGGAGGGTCTCAGGTTTGGAAGGGGAAGGATTTGGAAATCACATCTCATGTTATAGGAAGGATCTCAGGTTTGGTATTAGAAGCATTGAGATATCACATCTCATGCTATCGGAAGTATCTCAGGTTTGGTATTAGAGGCATTGAGATATCACATCTCATGCTATCATAAGGGTCTCAGGATTGGAATGGGAAGGAGTTGGATATCACATCTCATGTTATAGGAAGGATCTCAGGTTTGGTATTAGAAGCATTGAGACATCACATCTCATGCTATAGGAAGGGTCTCAGGATTGGAATGGGAAGTAGTTGGATATCACATCTCATGCTATAGGAAGGGTCTCAGATTTGGTATAAGCATTGAGATATCACATCACATGCTATAGGAAGGGTCTCAGGATTGGAATGGGAAGGACTTGGATATCACATCTCATGCTATAGGCAGGGTCTCAGGTTTGGAAAGGGAAGGAGATGGATATCACATTTCATGTTAGAGGTAGGATCTCAGGTTTGGTATTAGAGGCATTGAAATATCACATCTCATGCTATCAGAAGTGTCTCAGGATTGTAATGGGAAGGAGTTGGATATCACATCTCATGCTAAAGGGAGGGTCTCAGGTTTGGAAGTGGAAGGATTTGGAAATCACATCTCATGTTATAGGAAGGATCTCAGGTTTGGTAATAGAAGCATTGAGATATCACATCTCATGCTATCATAAGGGTCTCAGGATTGGAATGGGAATGAGTTGGATATCACATCTCATGTTATAGGAAGGATCTCAGGTTTGGTATTAGAAGAATTGAGACATCACATCTCATGCTATAGGAAGGGTCTCAGGATTGGAATGGGAAGAAGTTGGATATCACATCTCATGCTATAGGAAGGGTCTCAGATTTGGTATAAGCATTGAGATATCACATCTAATGCTATAGGAAGGGTCTCAGGATTGGAATGGGAAGGAGTTGCATATGACATCTCAGGCCATAGGAAGGGTCTCAGGTTTGGTATAAGCATTGAGATATCACATCTCTGCTATCGGAAGGGTCTCAGGATTGGAATGGGAAGGAGTTGGATATCCCAAATCATGTTATAGGAAGGGTCTCAGGTTTGGTATTAGAAGCATTGAGATATCACATCTCATGCTATAGGAAGGGTCTCAGGATTGGAATGGGGAGGACTTGGATGTCACATCTCATGTTATAGGGAGGGTCTCAAGTTTGATATTAGAAGCATTGAGATAACAAATCTCATGATATCGGTAGGGTCTCAGGATTGGAATGGGAAGGAATTGGATATCACATCTCATGATAAAGGAAGGGTCTAAGGTTTGGAAGGGGAAGGATTTGGATATCACATCTCATGTTATAGGACGGGTCTCAGGTTTGGTATTAGAAGCATTGAGATATCAAGTCTCATGGTATAGGAAGGGTCTCAGAATTGGAATGGGAAGGAGTTGGATATCACATCTCAAGCTATAGGTAGGGTCTCAGGATTGGAATAGTAAGGAGTTTGATATCACATCTCATGCCATAGTATGGGTCTCAGGTTTGGTAGAAGCATTGGGATATCACATCTCATGCTATCGGAAGGGTATCAGTATTGGATTTGGAAGGAGTTGGATATCCCATCTCATGCTATAGGAAGGGTCTCAGGTTGGAATGGGAAGGAATTGGATATCACATTTCATGTTATAGGAAGGCTCTCAGGTTTGGAAGGGGAAGGAGTTGGATATCACATTTCATGTTAGAGGAAGGATCTCAGGTTTGGTATTAGAGGCCTTGAGATATCACATCTCATGCTATAGGAAGGGTCTCAGGATTGGAATGGGAAGGAGTTGGATATCACATCTCAAGCTATAGGAAGGGTCTCAGGTTTGGTATAAGCATTGAGATATCACATCTCATGCTATAGGAAGGGTCTCAGGATTGGAATGGGAAGGAGTTGGATATCACATCTCATGTTATAGGAAAGATCTCAGGTTTGGTATTAGAAGCATTGAGACATCACATCTCATGTTATAGGAAGGGTCTCAGGATTGGAATGGGGAGAAGTTGGATATCACATCTCATGCTATAGGAAGAGTCTCAGGTTTGGTATTAGAAGCATTGAGATATCCCATCTCATGCTATAGGAAGGGTCTCAGGTTGGAATGGGAAGGAGTTGGATATCACATTTCATGTTATAGGAAGGGTCTCAGGATTGGAATTGGAAGGACTTGGCTATCATATCTCATGCTATAGGAAGGCTCTCAGGTTTGGAAGGGGAAGGAGTTGGATATCACATTTCATGTTAGAGGAACGATCTCAGGTTTGGTATTAGAGGCCTTGAGATATCACATCTCATGCTATAGGAAGGGTCTCAGGATTGGAATGGGAAGGAGTTGGATATCACATCTCAAGCTAAAGGGACGGTCTCAGGTTTGGTATAAGCATTGTGATATCACATCTCATGCTATAGGAAGGGTCTCAGGATTGGAATGGGAAGGAGTTGGATATCACATCTCATGTTATAGGAAAGATCTCAGGTTTGGTATTAGAAGCATTGCGACATCACATCTCATGTTATAGGAAGGGTCTCAGGATTGGAATGGGAAGAAGTTGGATATCACATCTCATGCTATGAGAAGGGTCTCAGGTTTGGTATAAGCATTGAGATATCACATCTCATGCTATAGGAAGGGTCTCAGGTTTGGAATGGGAAGGAGTTGTATATGACATCTCATGCCATAGGAAGGGTCTCAGGTTTGGTATAAGCATTGAGATATCACATCACATGCTATAGGAAGGGTCTCAGGATTGGAATGGAAAGGACTTGGATATCACATCTCATGCTATAGGCAGGGTCTCAGGTTTGGAAAGGGAAGGAGATGGATATCACATTTCATGTTCGAGGTAGGATCTCAGGTTTGGTATTAGAGGCATTGAAATATCACATCTCATGCTATCAGAAGGGTCTCAGGATTGGAATGGGATGGAGTTGGATATCACATCTCATGCTAAAGGGAGGGTCTCAGGTTTGGAAGGGGAAGGATTTGGAAATCACATCTCATGTTATAGGAAGGATCTCAGGTTTGGTATTAGAAGCATTGAGATATCACATCTCATGCTATCGTAAGTATCTCAGGTTTGGTATTAGAGGTATTGAGATATCACATCTCATGCTATCATAAGGGTCTCAGGATTGGAATGGGAAGGAGTTGGATATCACATCTCATGTTATAGGAAGGCTCTCTTGTTTGCAAGGGGAAGGAGTTGGATATCACATTTCATGTTAGAGGAACGATCTCAGGTTTGGTATTAGAGGCCTTGAGATATCACATCTCATGCTATAGGAAGGGTCTCAGGATTGGAATGGGAAGGAGTTGGATATCACATCTCAAGCTATAGGAACGGTCTCAGGTTTGGTATAAGCATTGTGATATCACATCTCATGCTATAGGAAGGGTCTCAGGATTGGAATGGGAAGGAGTTGGATATCACATCTCATGTTATAGGAAAGATCTCAGGTTTGGTATTAGAAGCATTGCGACATCACATCTCATGTTATAGGAAGGGTCTCAGGATTGGAATGGGAAGAAGTTGGATATCACATCTCATGCTATAGGAAGGGTCTCAGGTTTGGTATAAGCATTGAGATATCACATCTCATGCTATAGGAAGGGTCTCAGGATTGGAATGGGAAGGAGTTGTATATGACATCTCATGCCATAGGAAGGGTCTCAGGTTTGGTATAAGCATTGAGATATCACATCACATGCTATAGGAAGGGTCTCAGGATTGGAATGGAAAGGACTTGGATATCAAATCTCATGCTATAGGCAGGGTCCCAGGTTTGGAAAGGGAAGGAGATGGATATCACATTTCATGTTAGAGGTAGGATCTCAGGTTTGGTATTAGAGGCATTGAAATATCACATCTCATGCTATCAGATGGGTCTCAGGATTGGAATGGCAAGGAGTTGGATATCACATCTCATGCTAAAGGGAGGGTCTCAGGTTTGGAAGGGGAAGGATTTGGAAATCACATCTCATGTTATAGGAAGGATCTCAGGTTTGGTATTAGAAGCATTGAGATATCACATCTCATGCTATCGGAAGTATCTCAGGTTTGGTATTAGAGGCATTGAGATATCACATCTCATGCTATCATAAGGGTCTCAGGATTGGAATGGGAAGGAGTTGGATATCACATCTCATGTTATAGGAAGGATCTCAGGTTTGGTATTAGAAGCATTGTGACATCACATCTCATGCTATAGGAAGGGTCTCAGGATTGGAATGGGAAGGAGTTGGATATCACATCTCATGCTATAGGAAGGGTCTCAGATTTGGTATAAGCATTGAGATATCACATCTCATGCTATAGGAAGGGTCTCAGGGTTGGAATGGGAAGGAGTTGTATATGACATCTCAGGCCATAGGAAGGGTCTCAGGTTTGGTAAAAGCATTGAGATTTCACATCTCTGCTATCGGAAGGGTCTCAGGATTGGAATGGGAAGGAGTTGGATATCCCATCTCATGTTATAGGATGGGTCTCAGGTTTGGTATTAGAAGCATTGAGACATCACATCTCATGTTATAGGAAGGGTCTCAGGATTGGAATGGGAAGAAGTTGGATATCACATCTCATGCTATAGGAAGGGCCTCAGGTTTGGTATAAGCATTGAGATATCACATCTCATGCTATAGGAAGGGTCTCAGGATTGGAATGGGAAGGAGTTGTATATGACATCTCATGCCATAGGAAGGGTCTCAGGTTTGGACTAAGCATTGAGATATCACATCACATGCTATAGGAAGGGTCTCAGGATTGGAATGGGAAGGACTTGGATATCACATCTCATGCTATAGGCAGGGTCTCAGGTTTGGAAAGGGAAGGAGATGGATATCACATTTCATGTTAGAGGTAGGATCTCAGGTTTGGTATTAGAGGCATTGAAATATCACATCTCATGCTATCAGAAGGGTCTCAGGATTGGAATGGGAAGGAGTTGGATATCACATCTCATGCTAAAGGTAGGGTCTCAGGTTTGGAAGTGGAAGGATTTGGAAATCACATCTCATGTTATAGGAAGGATCTCAGGTTTGGTATTAGAAGCATTGAGATATCACATCTCATGCTATCAGAAGTATCTCAGGTTTGGTATTAGAGGCATTGAGATATCACATCTCATGCTATCATAAGGGTCTCAGGATTGGAATGGGAAGGAGTTGGATATCACATCTCATGTTATAGGAAGGATCTCAGGTTTGGTATTAGAAGAATTGAGACATCACATCTCATGCTATAGGAAGGGTCTCAGGATTGGAATGGGAAGAAGTTGGATATCACATCTCATGCTATAGGAAGGGTCTCAGATTTGGTATAAGCATTGAGATATCACATCTAATGCTATAGGAAGGGTCTCAGGATTGGAATGGGAAGGAGTTGCATATGACATCTCAGGCCATAGGAAGGCTCTCAGGTTTGGTATAAGCATTGAGATATCACATCTCTGCTATCGGAAGGGTCTCAGGATTGGAATGGGAAGGAGTTGGATATCCCAAATCATGTTATAGGAAGGGTCTCAGGTTTGGTATTAGAAGCATTGAGATATCACATCTCATGCTATAGGAAGGGTCTCAGGATTGGAATGGGGAGGACTTGGATGTCACATCTCATGTTATAGGAAGGCTCTCAGGTTTGGAAGGGGAAGGAGTTGGATATCACATTTCATGTTAGAGGAACGATCTCAGGTTTGGTATTAGAGGCCTTGAGATATCACATCTCATGCTATAGGAAGGGTCTCAGGATTGGAATGGGAAGGAGTTGGATATCACATCTCAAGCTATAGGAACGGTCTCAAGTTTGGTATAAGCATTGTGATATCACATCTCATGCTATAGGAAGGGTCTCAGGATTGGAATGGGAAGGAGTTGGATATCACATCTCATGTTATAGGAAAGATCTCAGGTTTGGTATTAGAAGCATTGCGACATCACATCTCATGTTATAGGAAGGGTCTCAGGATTGGAATGGGAAGAAGTTGGATATCACATCTCATGCTATAGGAAGGGTCTCAGGTTTGGTATAAGCATTGAGATATCACATCTCATGCTATAGGAAGGGTCTCAGGATTGGAATGGGAAGGAGTTGTATATGACATCTCATGCCATAGGAAGGGTCTCAGGTTTGGTATAAGCATTGAGATATCACATCACATGCTATAGGAAGGGTCTCAGGATTGGAATGGAAAGGACTTGGATATCACATCTCATGCTATAGGCAGGGTCTCAGGTTTGGAAAGGGAAGGAGATGGATATCACATTTCATGTTAGAGGTAGGATCTCAGGTTTGGTATTAGAGGCATTGAAATATCACATCTCATGCTATCAGATGGGTCTCAGGATTGGAATGGGAAGGAGTTGGATATCACATCTCATGCTAAAGGGAGGGTCTCAGGTTTGGAAGGGGAAGGATTTGGAAATCACATCTCATGTTATAGGAAGGATCTCAGGTTTGGTATTAGAAGCATTGAGATATCACATCTCATGCTATCGGAAGTATCTCAGGTTTGGTATTAGAGGCATTGAGATATCACATCTCATGCTATCATAAGGGTCTCAGGATTGGAATGGGAAGGAGTTGGATATCACATCTCATGTTATAGGAAGGATCTCAGGTTTGGTATTAGAAGCATTGAGACATCACATCTCATGCTATAGGAAGGGTCTCAGGATTGGAATGGGAAGGAGTTGGATATCACATCTCATGCTATAGGAAGGGTCTCAGATTTGGTATAAGCATTGAGATATCACATCACATGCTATAGGAAGGGTCTCAGGATTGGAATGGGAAGGACTTGGATATCACATCTCATGCTATAGGCAGGGTCTCAGGTTTGGAAAGGGAAGGAGATGGATATCACATTTCATGTTAGAGGTAGGATCTCAGGTTTGGTATTAGAGGCATTGAAATATCACATCTCATGCTAGCAGAAGGGTCTCAGGATTGGAATGGGAAGGAGTTGGATATCACATCTCATGCTAAATGGAGGGTCTCAGGTTTGGAAGTGGAAGGATTTGGAAATCACATCTCATGTTATAGGAAGGATCTCAGGTTTGGTAATAGAAGCATTGAGATATCACATCTCATGCTATCATAAGGGTCTCAGGATTGGAATGGGAAGGAGTTGGATATCACATCTCATGTTATAGGAAGGATCTCAGGTTTGGTATTAGAAGAATTGAGACATCACATCTCATGCTATAGGAAGGGTCTCAGGATTGGAATGGGAAGAAGTTGGATATCACATCTCATGCTATAGGAAGGGTCTCAGATTTGGTATAAGCATTGAGATATCACATCTAATGCTATAGGAAGGGTCTCAGGATTGGAATGGGAAGGAGTTGCATATGACATCTCAGGCCATAGGAAGGGTCTCAGGTTTGGTATAAGCATTGAGATATCACATCTCTGCTATCGGAAGGGTCTCAGGATTGGAATGGGAAGGAGTTGGATATCCCAAATCATGTTATAGGAAGGGTCTCAGGTTTGGTATTAGAAGCATTGAGATATCACATCTCATGCTATAGGAAGGGTCTCAGGATTGGAATGGGGAGGACTTGGATGTCACATCTCATGTTATAGGGAGGGTCTCAAGTTTGATATTAGAAGCATTGAGATAACAAATCTCATGATATCGGTAGGGTCTCAGGATTGGAATGGGAAGGAATTGGATATCACATCTCATGATAAAGGAAGGGTCTAAGGTTTGGAAGGGGAAGGATTTGGATATCACATCTCATGTTATAGGACGGGTCTCAGGTTTGGTATTAGAAGCATTGAGATATCAAGTCTCATGGTATAGGAAGGGTCTCAGAATTGGAATGGGAAGGAGTTGGATATCACATCTCAAGCTATAGGTAGGGTCTCAGGATTGGAATAGTAAGGAGTTTGATATCACATCTCATGCCATAGTATGGGTCTCAGGTTTGGTAGAAGCATTGGGATATCACATCTCATGCTATCGGAAGGGTATCAGTATTGGATTTGGAAGGAGTTGGATATCCCGTCTCATGCTATAGGAAGGGTCTCAGGTTGGAATGGGAAGGAATTGGATATCACATTTCATGTTATAGGAAGGCTCTCAGGATTGGAAGGGGAAGGAGTTGGATATCACATTTCATGTTAGAGGAAGGATCTCAGGTTTGGTATTAGAGGCCTTGAGATATCACATCTCATGCTATAGGAAGGGTCTCAGGATTGGAATGGGAAGGAGTTGGATATCACATCTCAAGCTATAGGAAGGGTCTCAGGTTTGGTATAAGCATTGAGATATCACATCTCATGCTATAGGAAGGGTCTCAGGATTGGAATGGGAAGGAGTTGGATATCACATCTCATGTTATAGGAAAGATCTCAGGTTTGGTATTAGAAGCATTGAGACATCACATCTCATGTTATAGGAAGGGTCTCAGGATTGGAATGGGAAGAAGTTGGATATCACATCTCATGCTATAGGAAGAGTCTCAGGTTTGGTATTAGAAGCATTGAGATATCCCATCTCATGCTATAGGAAGGGTCTCAGGTTGGAATGGGAAGGAGTTGGATATCACATTTCATGTTATAGGAAGGGTCTCAGGATTGGAATTGGAAGGACTTGGCTATCATATCTCATGCTATAGGAAGGCTCTCAGGTTTGGAAGGGGAAGGAGTTGGATATCACATTTCATGTTAGAGGAACGATCTCAGGTTTGGTATTAGAGGCCTTGAGATATCACATCTCATGCTATAGGAAGGGTCTCAGGATTGGAATGGGAAGGAGTTGGATATCACATCTCATGTTATAGGAAAGATCTCAGGTTTGGTATTAGAAGCATTGCGACATCACATCTCATGTTATAGGAAGGGTCTCAGGATTGGAATGGGAAGAAGTTGGATATCACATCTCATGCTATGAGAAGGGTCTCAGGTTTGGTATAAGCATTGAGATATCACATCTCATGCTATAGGAAGGGTCTCAGGTTTGGAATGGGAAGGAGTTGTATATGACATCTCATGCCATAGGAAGGGTCTCAGGTTTGGTATAAGCATTGAGATATCACATCACATGCTATAGGAAGGGTCTCAGGATTGGAATGGAAAGGACTTGGATATCACATCTCATGCTATAGGCAGGGTCTCAGGTTTGGAAAGGGAAGGAGATGGATATCACATTTCATGTTCGAGGTAGGATCTCAGGTTTGGTATTAGAGGCATTGAAATATCACATCTCATGCTATCAGAAGGGTCTCAGGATTGGAATGGGAAGGAGTTGGATATCACATCTCATGCTAAAGGGAGGGTCTCAGGTTTGGAAGGGGAAGGATTTGGAAATCACATCTCATGTTATAGGAAGGATCTCAGGTTTGGTATTAGAAGCATTGAGATATCACATCTCATGCTATCGTAAGTATCTCAGGTTTGGTATTAGAGGTATTGAGATATCACATCTCATGCTATCATAAGGGTCCCAGGATTGGAATGGGAAGGAGTTGGATATCACATCTCATGTTATAGGAAGGCTCTCTGGTTTGCAAGGGGAAGGAGTTGGATATCACATTTCATGTTAGAGGAACGATCTCAGGTTTGGTATTAGAGGCCTTGAGATATCACATCTCATGCTATAGGAAGGGTCTCAGGATTGGAATGGGAAGGAGTTGGATATCACATCTCAAGCTATAGGAACGGTCTCAGGTTTGGTATAAGCATTGTGATATCACATCTCATGCTATAGGAAGGGTCTCAGGATTGGAATGGGAAGGAGTTGGATATCACATCTCATGTTATAGGAAAGATCTCAGGTTTGGTATTAGAAGCATTGCGACATCACATCTCATGTTATAGGAAGGGTCTCAGGATTGGAATGGGAAGAAGTTGGATATCACATCTCATGCTATGAGAAGGGTCTCAGGTTTGGTATAAGCATTGAGATATCACATCTCATGCTATAGGAAGGGTCTCAGGTTTGGAATGGGAAGGAGTTGTATATGACATCTCATGCCATAGGAAGGGTCTCAGGTTTGGTATAAGCATTGAGATATCACATCACATGCTATAGGAAGGGTCTCAGGATTGGAATGGAAAGGACTTGGATATCACATCTCATGCTATAGGCAGGGTCTCAGGTTTGGAAAGGGAAGGAGATGGATATCACATTTCATGTTCGAGGTAGGATCTCAGGTTTGGTATTAGAGGCATTGAAATATCACATCTCATGCTATCAGAAGGGTCTCAGGATTGGAATGGGAAGGAGTTGGATATCACATCTCATGCTAAAGGGAGGGTCTCAGGTTTGGAAGGGGAAGGATTTGGAAATCACATCTCATGTTATAGGAAGGATCTCAGGTTTGGTATTAGAAGCATTGAGATATCACATCTCATGCTATCGTAAGTATCTCAGGTTTGGTATTAGAGGTATTGAGATATCACATCTCATGCTATCATTAGGGTCTCAGGATTGGAATGGGAAGGAGTTGGATATCACATCTCATGTTATAGGAAGGCTCTCTGGTTTGCAAGGGGAAGGAGTTGGATATCACATTTCATGTTAGAGGAACGATCTCAGGTTTGGTATTAGAGGCCTTGAGATATCACATCTCATGCTATAGGAAGGGTCTCAGGATTGAAATGGGAAGGAGTTGGATATCACATCTCAAGCTATAGGAACGGTCTCAGGTTTGGTATAAGCATTGTGATATCACATCTCATGCTATAGGAAGGGTCTCAGGATTGGAATGGGAAGGAGTTGGATATCACATCTCATGTTATAGGAAAGATCTCAGGTTTGGTACTAGAAGCATTGCGACATCACATCTCATGTTATAGGAAGGGTCTCAGGATTGGAATGGGAAGAAGTTGGATATCACATCTCATGCTATAGGAAGGGTCTCAGGTTTGGTATAAGCATTGAGATATCACATCTCATGCTATAGGAAGGGTCTCAGGATTGGAATGGGAAGGAGTTGTATATGACATCTCATGCCATAGGAAGGGTCTCAGGTTTGGTATAAGCATTGAGATATCACATCACATGCTATAGGAAGGGTCTCAGGATTGGAATGGAAAGGACTTGGATATCAAATCTCATGCTATAGGCAGGGTCCCAGGTTTGGAAAGGGAAGGAGATGGATATCACATTTCATGTTAGAGGTAGGATCTCAGGTTTGGTATTAGAGGCATTGAAATATCACATCTCATGCTATCAGATGGGTCTCAGGATTGGAATGGGAAGGAGTTGGATATCACATCTCATGCTAAAGGGAGGGTCTCAGGTTTGGAAGGGGAAGGATTTGGAAATCACATCTCATGTTATAGGAAGGATCTCAGGTTTGGTATTAGAAGCATTGAGATATCACATCTCATGCTATCGGAAGTATCTCAGGTTTGGTATTAGAGGCATTGAGATATCACATCTCATGCTATCATAAGGGTCTCAGGATTGGAATGGGAAGGAGTTGGATATCACATCTCATGTTATAGGAAGGATCTCAGGTTTGGTATTAGAAGCATTGTGACATCACATCTCATGCTATAGGAAGGGTCTCAGGATTGGAATGGGAAGGAGTTGGATATCACATCTCATGCTATAGGAAGGGTCTCAGATTTGGTATAAGCATTGAGATATCACATCTCATGCTATAGGAAGGGTCTCAGGATTGGAATGGGAAGGAGTTGTATATGACATCTCAGGCCATAGGAAGGGTCTCAGGTTTGGTAAAAGCATTGAGATTTCACATCTCTGCTATCGGAAGGGTCTCAGGATTGGAATGGGAAGGAGTTGGATATCCCATCTCATGTTATAGGAAGGGTCTCAGGTTTGGTATTAGAAGCATTGAGACATCACATCTCATGTTATAGGAAGGGTCTCAGGATTGGAATGGGAAGAAGTTGGATATCACATCTCATGCTATAGGAAGGGCCTCAGGTTTGGTATAAGCATTGAGATATCACATCTCATGCTATAGGAAGGGTCTCAGGATTGGAATGGGAAGGAGTTGTATATGACATCTCATGCCATAGGAAGGGTCTCAGGTTTGGACTAAGCATTGAGATATCACATCACATGCTATAGGAAGGGTCTCAGGATTGGAATGGGAAGGACTTGGATATCACATCTCATGCTAAAGGTAGGGTCTCAGGTTTGGAAGTGGAAGGATTTGGAAATCACATCTCATGTTATAGGAAGGATCTCAGGTTTGGTATTAGAAGCATTGAGATATCACATCTCATGCTATCAGAAGTATCTCAGGTTTGGTATTAGAGGCATTGAGATATCACATCTCATGCTATCATAAGGGTCTCAGGATTGGAATGGGAAGGAGTTGGATATCACATCTCATGTTATAGGAAGGATCTCAGGTTTGGTATTAGAAGAATTGAGACATCACATCTCATGCTATAGGAAGGGTCTCAGGATTGGAATGGGAAGAAGTTGGATATCACATCTCATGCTATAGGAAGGGTCTCAGATTTGGTATAAGCATTGAGATATCACATCTAATGCTATAGGAAGGGTCTCAGGATTGGAATGGGAAGGAGTTGCATATGACATCTCAGGCCATAGGAAGGCTCTCAGGTTTGGTATAAGCATTGAGATATCACATCTCTGCTATCGGAAGGGTCTCAGGATTGGAATGGGAAGGAGTTGGAAATCCCAAATCATGTCATAGGAAGGGTCTCAGGTTTGGTATTAGAAGCATTGAGATATCACATCTCATGCTATAGGAAGGGTCTCAGGATTGGAATGGGGAGGACTTGGATGTCACATCTCATGTTATAGGAAGGCTCTCAGGTTTGGAAGGGGAAGGAGTTGGATATCACATTTCATGTTAGAGGAACGATCTCAGGTTTGGTATTAGAGGCCTTGAGATATCACATCTCATGCTATAGGAAGGGTCTCAGGATTGGAATGGGAAGGAGTTGGATATCACATCTCAAGCTATAGGAACGGTCTCAGGTTTGGTATAAGCATTGTGATATCACATCTCATGCTATAGGAAGGGTCTCAGGATTGGAATGGGAAGGAGTTGGATATCACATCTCATGTTATAGGAAAGATCTCAGGTTTGGTATTAGAAGCATTGCGACATCACATCTCATGTTATAGGAAGGGTCTCAGGATTGGAATGGGAAGAAGTTGGATATCACATCTCATGCTATAGGAATGGTCTCAGGTTTGGTATAAGCATTGAGATATCACATCTCATGCTATAGGAAGGGTCTCAGGATTGGAATGGGAAGGAGTTGTATATGACATCTCATGCCATAGGAAGGGTCTCAGGTTTGGTATAAGCATTGAGATATCACATCACATGCTATAGGAAGGGTCTCAGGATTGGAATGGAAAGGACTTGGATATCACATCTCATGCTATAGGCAGGGTCTCAGGTTTGGAAAGGGAAGGAGATGGATATCACATTTCATGTTCGAGGTAGGATCTCAGGTTTGGTATTAGAGGCATTGAAATATCACATCTCATGCTATCAGAAGGGTCTCAGGATTGGAATGGGAAGGAGTTGGATATCACATCTCATGCTAAAGGGAGGGTCTCAGGTTTGGAAGGGGAAGGATTTGGAAATCACATCTCATGTTATAGGAAGGATCTCAGGTTTGGTATTAGAAGCATTGAGATATCACATCTCATGCTATCGTAAGTATCTCAGGTTTGGTATTAGAGGTATTGAGATATCACATCTCATGCTATCATAAGGGTCTCAGGATTGGAATGGGAAGGAGTTGGATATCACATCTCATGTTATAGGAAGGCTCTCTGGTTTGCAAGGGGAAGGAGTTGGATATCACATCTCATGTTATAGGAAAGATCTCAGGTTTGGTATTAGAAGCATTGCGACATCACATCTCATGTTATAGGAAGGGTCTCAGGATTGGAATGGGAAGAAGTTGGATATCACATCTCATGCTATAGGAAGGGTCTCAGGTTTGGTATAAGCATTGAGATATCACATCTCATGCTATAGGAAGGGTCTCAGGATTGGAATGGGAAGGAGTTGTATATGACATCTCATGCCATAGGAAGGGTCTCAGGTTTGGTATAAGCATTGAGATATCACATCACATGCTATAGGAAGGGTCTCAGGATTGGAATGGAAAGGACTTGGATATCACATCTCATGCTATAGGCAGGGTCTCAGGTTTGGAAAGGGAAGGAGATGGATATCACATTTCATGTTCGAGGTAGGATCTCAGGTTTGGTATTAGAGGCATTGAAATATCACATCTCATGCTATCAGAAGGGTCTCAGGATTGGAATGGGAAGGAGTTGGATATCACATCTCATGCTAAAGGGAGGGCCTCAGGTTTGGAAGGGGAAGGATTTGGAAATCACATCTCATGTTATAGGAAGGATCTCAGGTTTGGTATTAGAAGCATTGAGATATCACATCTCATGCTATCGTAAGTATCTCAGGTTTGGTATTAGAGGTATTGAGATATCACATCTCATGCTATCATAAGGGTCTCAGGATTGGAATGGGAAGGAGTTGGATATCACATCTCATGTTATAGGAAGGCTCTCTGGTTTGCAAGGGGAAGGAGTTGGATATCACATTTCATGTTAGAGGAACGATCTCAGGTTTGGTATTAGAGGCCTTGAGATATCACATCTCATGCTATAGGAAGGGTCTCAGGATTGGAATGGGAAGGAGTTGGATATCACATTTCAAGCTATAGGAACGGTCTCAGGTTTGGTATAAGCATTGTGATATCACATCTCATGCTATAGGAAGGGTCTCAGGATTGGAATGGGAAGGAGTTGGATATCACATCTCATGTTATAGGAAAGATCTCAGGTTTGGTATTAGAAGCATTGCGACATCACATCTCATGTTATAGGAAGGGTCTCAGGATTGGAATGGGAAGAAGTTGGATATCACATCTCATGCTATAGGAAGGGTCTCCGGTTTGGTATAAGCATTGAGATATCACATCTCATGCTATAGGAAGGGTCTCAGGATTGGAATGGGAAGGAGTTGTATATGACATCTCATGCCATAGGAAGGGTCCCAGGTTTGGAAAGGGAAGGAGATGGATATCACATTTCATGTTAGAGGTAGGATCTCAGGTTTGGTATTAGAGGCATTGAGATATCACATCTCATGCTATCATAAGGGTCTCAGGATTGGAATGGGAAGGAGTTGGATATCACATCTCATGTTATAGGAAGGATCTCAGGTTTGGTATTAGAAGCATTGTGACATCACATCTCATGCTATAGGAAGGGTCTCAGGATTGGAATGGGAAGGAGTTGGATATCACATCTCATGCTATAGGAAGGGTCTCAGATTTGGTATAAGCATTGAGATATCACATCTCATGCTATAGGAAGGGTCTCAGGATTGGAATGGGAAGGAGTTGTATATGACATCTCAGGCCATAGGAAGGGTCTCAGGTTTGGTAAAAGCATTGAGATTTCACATCTCTGCTATCGGAAGGGTCTCAGGATTGGAATGGGAAGGAGTTGGATATCCCATCTCATGTTATAGGAAGGGTCTCAGGTTTGGTATTAGAAGCATTGAGACATCACATCTCATGTTATAGGAAGGGTCTCAGGATTGGAATGGGAAGAAGTTGGATATCACATCTCATGCTATAGGAAGGGCCTCAGGTTTGGTATAAGCATTGAGATATCACATCTCATGCTATAGGAAGGGTCTCAGGATTGGAATGGGAAGGAGTTGTATATGACATCTCATGCCATAGGAAGGGTCTCAGGTTTGGACTAAGCATTGAGATATCACATCACATGCTATAGGAAGGGTCTCAGGATTGGAATGGGAAGGACTTGGATATCACATCTCATGCTAAAGGTAGGGTCTCAGGTTTGGAAGTGGAAGGATTTGGAAATCACATCTCATGTTATAGGAAGGATCTCAGGTTTGGTATTAGAAGCATTGAGATATCACATCTCATGCTATCAGAAGTATCTCAGGTTTGGTATTAGAGGCATTGAGATATCACATCTCATGCTATCATAAGGGTCTCAGGATTGGAATGGGAAGGAGTTGGATATCACATCTCATGTTATAGGAAGGATCTCAGGTTTGGTATTAGAAGAATTGAGACATCACATCTCATGCTATAGGAAGGGTCTCAGGATTGGAATGGGAAGAAGTTGGATATCACATCTCATGCTATAGGAAGGGTCTCAGATTTGGTATAAGCATTGAGATATCACATCTAATGCTATAGGAAGGGTCTCAGGATTGGAATGGGAAGGAGTTGCATATGACATCTCAGGCCATAGGAAGGCTCTCAGGTTTGGTATAAGCATTGAGATATCACATCTCTGCTATCGGAAGGGTCTCAGGATTGGAATGGGAAGGAGTTGGAAATCCCAAATCATGTCATAGGAAGGGTCTCAGGTTTGGTATTAGAAGCATTGAGATATCACATCTCATGCTATAGGAAGGGTCTCAGGATTGGAATGGGGAGGACTTGGATGTCACATCTCATGTTATAGGAAGGCTCTCAGGTTTGGAAGGGGAAGGAGTTGGATATCACATTTCATGTTAGAGGAACGATCTCAGGTTTGGTATTAGAGGCCTTGAGATATCACATCTCATGCTATAGGAAGGGTCTCAGGATTGGAATGGGAAGGAGTTGGATATCACATCTCAAGCTATAGGAACGGTCTCAGGTTTGGTATAAGCATTGTGATATCACATCTCATGCTATAGGAAGGGTCTCAGGATTGGAATGGGAAGGAGTTGGATATCACATCTCATGTTATAGGAAAGATCTCAGGTTTGGTATTAGAAGCATTGCGACATCACATCTCATGTTATAGGAAGGGTCTCAGGATTGGAATGGGAAGAAGTTGGATATCACATCTCATGCTATAGGAATGGTCTCAGGTTTGGTATAAGCATTGAGATATCACATCTCATGCTATAGGAAGGGTCTCAGGATTGGAATGGGAAGGAGTTGTATATGACATCTCATGCCATAGGAAGGGTCTCAGGTTTGGTATAAGCATTGAGATATCACATCACATGCTATAGGAAGGGTCTCAGGATTGGAATGGAAAGGACTTGGATATCACATCTCATGCTATAGGCAGGGTCTCAGGTTTGGAAAGGGAAGGAGATGGATATCACATTTCATGTTCGAGGTAGGATCTCAGGTTTGGTATTAGAGGCATTGAAATATCACATCTCATGCTATCAGAAGGGTCTCAGGATTGGAATGGGAAGGAGTTGGATATCACATCTCATGCTAAAGGGAGGGTCTCAGGTTTGGAAGGGGAAGGATTTGGAAATCACATCTCATGTTATAGGAAGGATCTCAGGTTTGGTATTAGAAGCATTGAGATATCACATCTCATGCTATCGTAAGTATCTCAGGTTTGGTATTAGAGGTATTGAGATATCACATCTCATGCTATCATAAGGGTCTCAGGATTGGAATGGGAAGGAGTTGGATATCACATCTCATGTTATAGGAAGGCTCTCTGGTTTGCAAGGGGAAGGAGTTGGATATCACATCTCATGTTATAGGAAAGATCTCAGGTTTGGTATTAGAAGCATTGCGACATCACATCTCATGTTATAGGAAGGGTCTCAGGATTGGAATGGGAAGAAGTTGGATATCACATCTCATGCTATAGGAAGGGTCTCAGGTTTGGTATAAGCATTGAGATATCACATCTCATGCTATAGGAAGGGTCTCAGGATTGGAATGGGAAGGAGTTGTATATGACATCTCATGCCATAGGAAGGGTCTCAGGTTTGGTATAAGCATTGAGATATCACATCACATGCTATAGGAAGGGTCTCAGGATTGGAATGGAAAGGACTTGGATATCACATCTCATGCTATAGGCAGGGTCTCAGGTTTGGAAAGGGAAGGAGATGGATATCACATTTCATGTTCGAGGTAGGATCTCAGGTTTGGTATTAGAGGCATTGAAATATCACATCTCATGCTATCAGAAGGGTCTCAGGATTGGAATGGGAAGGAGTTGGATATCACATCTCATGCTAAAGGGAGGGCCTCAGGTTTGGAAGGGGAAGGATTTGGAAATCACATCTCATGTTATAGGAAGGATCTCAGGTTTGGTATTAGAAGCATTGAGATATCACATCTCATGCTATCGTAAGTATCTCAGGTTTGGTATTAGAGGTATTGAGATATCACATCTCATGCTATCATAAGGGTCTCAGGATTGGAATGGGAAGGAGTTGGATATCACATCTCATGTTATAGGAAGGCTCTCTGGTTTGCAAGGGGAAGGAGTTGGATATCACATTTCATGTTAGAGGAACGATCTCAGGTTTGGTATTAGAGGCCTTGAGATATCACATCTCATGCTATAGGAAGGGTCTCAGGATTGGAATGGGAAGGAGTTGGATATCACATTTCAAGCTATAGGAACGGTCTCAGGTTTGGTATAAGCATTGTGATATCACATCTCATGCTATAGGAAGGGTCTCAGGATTGGAATGGGAAGGAGTTGGATATCACATCTCATGTTATAGGAAAGATCTCAGGTTTGGTATTAGAAGCATTGCGACATCACATCTCATGTTATAGGAAGGGTCTCAGGATTGGAATGGGAAGAAGTTGGATATCACATCTCATGCTATAGGAAGGGTCTCCGGTTTGGTATAAGCATTGAGATATCACATCTCATGCTATAGGAAGGGTCTCAGGATTGGAATGGGAAGGAGTTGTATATGACATCTCATGCCATAGGAAGGGTCCCAGGTTTGGAAAGGGAAGGAGATGGATATCACATTTCATGTTAGAGGTAGGATCTCAGGTTTGGTATTAGAGGCATTGAAATATCACATCTCATGCTATCAGATGGGTCTCAGGATTGGAATGGGAAGGAGTTGGATATCACATCTCATGCTAAAGGGAGGGTCTCAGGTTTGGAAGGGGAAGGATTTGGAAATCACATCTCATGTTATAGGAAGGATCTCAGATTTGGTATTAGAAGCATTGAGATATCACATCTCATGCTATCGGAAGTATCTCAGGTTTGGTATTAGAGGCATTGAGATATCACATCTCATGCTATCATAAGGGTCTCAGGATTGGAATGGGAAGGAGTTGGATATCACATCTCATGTTATAGGAAGGATCTCAGGTTTGGTATTAGAAGCATTGAGACATCACATCTCATGCTATAGGAAGGGTCTCAGGATTGGAATGGGAAGGAGTTGGATATCACATCTCATGCTATAGGAAGGGTCTCAGATTTGGTATAAGCATTGAGGTATCACATCTCATGCTATAGGAAGGGTCTCAGGATTGGAATGGGAAGGAGTTGTATATGACATCTCAGGCCATAGGAAGGGTCTCAGGTTTGGTAAAAGCATTGAGATATCACATCTCTGCTATCGGAAGGGTCTCAGGATTGGAATGGGAAGGAGTTGGATATCCCATCTCATTTTATAGGAAGGGTCTCAGGTTTGGTATTAGAAGCATTGAGACATCACATCTCATGTTATAGGAAGGGTCTCAGGATTGGAATGGGAAGAAGTTGGATATCACATCTCATGCTATAGGAAGGGTCTCAGGTTTGGTATAAGCATTGAGATATCACATCTCATGCTATAGGAAGGGTCTCAGGATTGGAATGGGAAGGAGTTGTATATGACATCTCATGCCATAGGAAGGGTCTCAGGTTTGGACTAAGCATTGAGATATCACATCACATGCTATAGGAAGGGTCTCAGGATTGGAATGGGAAGGACTTGGATATCACATCTCATGCTATAGGCAGGGTCTCAGGTTTGGAAAGGGAAGGAGATGGATATCACATTTCATGTTAGAGGTAGGATCTCAGGTTTGGTATTAGAGGCATTGAAATATCACATCTCATGCTATCAGAAGGGTCTCAGGATTGGAATGGGAAGGAGTTGGATATCACATCTCATGCTAAAGGTAGGGTCTCAGGTTTGGAAGTGGAAGGATTTGGAAATCACATCTCATGTTATAGGAAGGATCTCAGGTTTGGTATTAGAAGCATTGAGATATCACATCTCATGCTATCAGAAGTATCTCAGGTTTGGTATTAGAGGCATTGAGATATCACATCTCATGCTATCATAAGGGTCTCAGGATTGGAATGGGAAGGAGTTGGATATCACATCTCATGTTATAGGAAGGATCTCAGGTTTGGTATTAGAAGAATTGAGACATCACATCTCATGCTATAGGAAGGGTCTCAGGATTGGAATGGGAAGAAGTTGGATATCACATCTCATGCTATAGGAAGGGTCTCAGATTTGGTATAAGCATTGAGATATCACATCTAATGCTATAGGAAGGGTCTCAGGATTGGAATGGGAAGGAGTTGCATATGACATCTCAGGCCATAGGAAGGCTCTCAGGTTTGGTATAAGCATTGAGATATCACATCTCATGCTATAGGAAGGGTCTCAGGATTGGAATGGGGAGGACTTGGATGTCACATCTCATGTTATAGGAAGGCTCTCAGGTTTGGAAGGGGAAGGAGTTGGATATCACATTTCATGTTAGAGGAACGATCTCAGGTTTGGTATTAGAGGCCTTGAGATATCACATCTCATGCTATAGGAAGGGTCTCAGGATTGGAATGGGAAGGAGTTGGATATCACATCTCAAGCTATAGGAACGGTCTCAGGTTTGGTATAAGCATTGTGATATCACATCTCATGCTATAGGAAGGGTCTCAGGATTGGAATGGGAAGGAGTTGGATATCACATCTCATGTTATAGGAAAGATCTCAGGTTTGGTATTAGAAGCATTGCGACATCACATCTCATGTTATAGGAAGGGTCTCAGGATTGGAATGGGAAGAAGTTGGATATCACATCTCATGCTATAGGAAGGGTCTCAGGTTTGGTATAAGCATTGAGATATCACATCTCATGCTATAGGAAGGGTCTCAGGATTGGAATGGGAAGGAGTTGTATATGACATCTCATGCCATAGGAAGGGTCTCAGGTTTGGTATAAGCATTGAGATATCACATCACATGCTATAGGAAGGGTCTCAGGATTGGAATGGAAAGGACTTGGATATCACATCTCATGCTATAGGCAGGGTCTCAGGTTTGGAAAGGGAAGGAGATGGATATCACATTTCATGTTAGAGGTAGGATCTCAGGTTTGGTATTAGAGGCATTGAAATATCACATCTCATGCTATCAGATGGGTCGCAGGATTGGAATGGGAAGGAGTTGGATATCACATCTCATGCTAAAGGGAGGGTCTCAGGTTTGGAAGGGGAAGGATTTGGAAATCACATCTCATGTTATAGGAAGGATCTCAGGTTTGGTATTAGAAGCATTGAGATATCACATCTCATGCTATCGGAAGTATCTCAGGTTTGGTATTAGAGGCATTGAGATATCACATCTCATGCTATCATAAGGGTCTCAGGATTGGAATGGGAAGGAGTTGGATATCACATCTCATGTTATAAGAAGGATCTCAGGTTTGGTATTAGAAGCATTGAGACATCACATCTCATGCTATAGGAAGGGTCTCAGGTTTGGAATGGGAAGGAGTTGGATATCACATCTCATGCTATAGGAAGGGTCTCAGATTTGGTATAAGCATTGAGATATCACATCACATGCTATAGGAAGGGTCTCAGGATTGGAATGGGAAGGACTTGGATATCACATCTCATGCTATAGGCAGGGTCTCAGGTTTGGAAAGGGAAGGAGATGGATATCACATTTCATGTTAGAGGTAGGATCTCAGGTTTGGTATTAGAGGCATTGAAATATCACATCTCATGCTATCAGAAGGGTCTCAGGATTGGAATGGGAAGGAGTTGGATATCACATCTCATGCTAAAGGGAGGGTCTCAGGTTTGGAAGTGGAAGGATTTGGAAATCACATCTCATGTTATAGGAAGGATCTCAGGTTTGGTAATAGAAGCATTGAGATATCACATCTCATGCTATCATAAGGGTCTCAGGATTGGAATGGGAAGGAGTTGGATATCACATCTCATGTTATAGGAAGGATCTCAGGTTTGGTATTAGAAGAATTGAGACATCACATCTCATGCTATAGGAAGGGTCTCAGGATTGGAATGGGAAGAAGTTGGATATCACATCTCATGCTATAGGAAGGGTCTCAGATTTGGTATAAGCATTGAGATATCACATCTAATGCTATAGGAAGGGTCTCAGGATTGGAATGGGAAGGAGTTGCATATGACATCTCAGGCCATAGGAAGGGTCTCAGGTTTGGTATAAGCATTGAGATATCACATCTCTGCTATCGGAAGGGTCTCAGGATTGGAATGGGAAGGAGTTGGATATCCCAAATCATGTTATAGGAAGGGTCTCAGGTTTGGTATTAGAAGCATTGAGATATCACATCTCATGCTATAGGAAGGGTCTCAGGATTGGAATGGGGAGGACTTGGATGTCACATCTCATGTTATAGGAAGGCTCTCAGGTTTGGAAGGGGAAGGAGTTGGATATCACATTTCATGTTAGAGGAACGATCTCAGGTTTGGTATTAGAGGCCTTGAGATATCACATCTCATGCTATAGGAAGGGTCTCAGGATTGGAATGGGAAGGAGTTGGATATCACATCTCAAGCTATAGGAACGGTCTCAGGTTTGGTATAAGCATTGTGATATCACATCTCATGCTATAGGAAGGGTCTCAGGATTGGAATGGGAAGGAGTTGGATATCACATCTCATGTTATAGGAAAGATCTCAGGTTTGGTATTAGAAGCATTGCGACATCACATCTCATGTTATAGGAAGGGTCTCAGGATTGGAATGGGAAGAAGTTGGATATCACATCTCATGCTATAGGAAGGGTCTCAGGTTTGGTATAAGCATTGAGATATCACATCTCATGCTATAGGAAGGGTCTCAGGATTGGAATGGGAAGGAGTTGTATATGACATCTCATGCCATAGGAAGGGTCTCAGGTTTGGTATAAGCATTGAGATATCACATCACATGCTATAGGAAGGGTCTCAGGATTGGAATGGAAAGGACTTGGATATCACATCTCATGCTATAGGCAGGGTCTCAGGTTTGGAAAGGGAAGGAGATGGATATCACATTTCATGTTAGAGGTAGGATCTCAGGTTTGGTATTAGAGGCATTGAAATATCACATCTCATGCTATCAGATGGGTCTCAGGATTGGAATGGGAAGGAGTTGGATATCACATCTCATGCTAAAGGGAGGGTCTCAGGTTTGGAAGGGGAAGGATTTGGAAATCACATCTCATGTTATAGGAAGGATCTCAGGTTTGGTATTAGAAGCATTGAGATATCACATCTCATGCTATCGGAAGTATCTCAGGTTTGGTATTAGAGGCATTGAGATATCACATCTCATGCTATCATAAGGGTCTCAGGATTGGAATGGGAAGGAGTTGGATATCACATCTCATGTTATAGGAAGGATCTCAGCTTTGGTATTAGAAGCATTGAGACATCACATCTCATGCTATAGGAAGGGTCTCAGGATTGGAATGGGAAGGAGTTGGATATCACATCTCATGCTATAGGAAGGGTCTCAGATTTGGTATAAGCATTGAGATATCACATCACATGCTATAGGAAGGGTCTCAGGATTGGAATGGGAAGGACTTGGATATCACATCTCATGCTATAGGCAGGGTCTCAGGTTTGGAAAGGGAAGGAGATGGATATCACATTTCATGTTAGAGGTAGGATCTCAGGTTTGGTATTAGAGGCATTGAAATATCACATCTCATGCTATCAGAAGGGTCTCAGGATTGGAATGGGAAGGAGTTGGATATCACATCTCATACTAAAGGGAGGGTCTCAGGTTTGGAAGTGGAAGGATTTGGAAATCACATCTCATGTTATAGGAAGGATCTCAGGTTTGGTAATAGAAGCATTGAGATATCACATCTCATGCTATCATAAGGGTCTCAGGATCGGAATGGGAAGGAGTTGGATATCACATCTCATGTTATAGGAAGGATCTCAGGTTTGGTATTAGAAGAATTGAGACATCACATCTCATGCTATAGGAAGGGTCTCAGGATTGGAATGGGAAGAAGTTGGATATCACATCTCATGCTATAGGAAGGGTCTCAGATTTGGTATAAGCATTGAGATATCACATCTAATGCTATAGGAAGGGTCTCAGGATTGGAATGGGAAGGAGTTGCATATGACATCTCAGGCCATAGGAAGGGTCTCAGGTTTGGTATAAGCATTGAGATATCACATCTCTGCTATCGGAAGGGTCTCAGGATTGGAATGGGAAGGAGTTGGATATCCCAAATCATGTTATAGGAAGGGTCTCAGGTTTGGTATTAAAAGCATTGAGATATCACATCTCATGCTATAGGAAGGGTCTCAGGATTGGAATGGGGAGGACTTGGATGTCACATCTCATGTTATAGGGAGGGTCTCAAGTTTGATATTAGAAGCATTGAGATAACAAATCTCATGATATCGGTAGGGTCTCAGGATTGGAATGGGAAGGAATTGGATATCACATCTCATGATAAAGGAAGGGTCTAAGGTTTGGAAGGGGAAGGATTTGGATATCACATCTCATGTTATAGGACGGGTCTCAGGTTTGGTATTAGAAGCATTGAGATATCAAGTCTCATGGTATAGGAAGGGTCTCAGAATTGGAATGGGAAGGAGTTGGATATCACATCTCAAGCTATAGGTAGGGTCTCAGGATTGGAATAGTAAGGAGTTTGATATCACATCTCATGCCATAGTATGGGTCTCAGGTTTGGTAGAAGCATTGGGATATCACATCTCATGCTATCGGAAGGGTATCAGTATTGGATTTGGAAGGAGTTGGATATCCCATCTCATGCTATAGGAAGGGTCTCAGGTTGGAATGGGAAGGAATTGGATATCACATTTCATGTTATAGGAAGGCTCTCAGGTTTGGAAGGGGAAGGAGTTGGATATCACATTTCATGTTAGAGGAAGGATCTCAGGTTTGGTATTAGAGGCCTTGAGATATCACATCTCATGCTATAGGAAGGGTCTCAGGATTGGAATGGGAAGGAGTTGGATATCACATCTCAAGCTATAGGAAGGGTCTCAGGTTTGGTATAAGCATTGAGATATCACATCTCATGCTATAGGAAGGGTCTCAGGATTGGAATGGGAAGGAGTTGGATATCACATCTCATGTTATAGGAAAGATCTCAGGTTTGGTATTAGAAGCATTGAGACATCACATCTCATGTTATAGGAAGGGTCTCAGGATTGGAATGGGAAGAAGTTGGATATCACATCTCATGCTATAGGAAGAGTCTCAGGTTTGGAAGGGGAAGGAGTTGGATATCCAATCTCATGTTATAGGACTGGTCTCGGGTTTGGTATTAGAAGCATTGAGATATCACATCGCATGCTGTAGGAAGGTTCTCAGGTTTGGAATGGGGAGGAATTGGATATCACATCTCATGTCATAGGAAGGATCTCAGGTTTGGTATTAGAAGCATTGAGATATCACATCTCATGCTATAGGAATGGTCTCAGGATTGGAATGGGAAGGAGTTGGATATTACACTCTTCCTATAGGAAGGGTCTCATGTTTGGAATGGGAAGGAGTTGGATATCACATATGCTATAGGAAGGGTCTCAGGTTTGGACCGGGAAGGAGTTGGATATCACATCTCATGTTATAGGAAGGGTCTCAGGTTTGGTATAAGCATTGAGATATCACATCTCTGCTATCGGAAGTGTCTCAGGATTGGAATGGGAAGGAGTTGGATATCCCATCTCATGTTATAGGACGGGTCTCAGGTTTGTTATTAGAATCATTGAGATATCATATTGCATGCTGTAGGAAGGGTCTAAGGATTGGAATGGGAAGGACTTGGATATCACATCTCATGCTATAGGTAGGCTCTCAGGTTTGGAAAGGGAAGGAGTTGGATATCACATTTCATGTTAGAGGAAGGATCTCAGGTTTGGTATTAGAGGCATTGAGATATCACATCTCATGCTATAGGAAGAGTCTCAGGATTGGAATGGGAAGGAGTTGGATATCACATCTCATGCTATAGGAAGGGTCTCAGGTTTGGTATAAGCATTGAGATATCACATCTCATGCTATAGGAAGGGTCTCGGGATTGGAATGGGAAGGAGTTGGATATCACATCTCATGTTATAGGAAGGATCTCAGGTTTGGTATTAGAAGCATTGAGACATCACATCTCATGCTATAGGAAGGGTCTCAGGATTGGAATGGGAAGGAGTTGGATATCACATCTCATGCTATAGGAAGGGTCTCAGGTTTGGTATAAGCATTGAGATATCACATCTCATGCTATAGGAAGGGTCTCAGGATTGGAATGGGAAGGAGTTGTATATGACATCTCATGCCATAGGAAGGGTCTTAGGTTTGGTATAAGCATTGAGATATCACATCTCTGCTATCGGAAGGGTCTCAGGATTGGAATGGGAAGGAGTTGGATATCCCATCTCATGTTATAGGAAGAGTCTCAGGTTTGGTATTAGAAGCATTGAGACATCACATCGCATGTTGTAGGAAGGGTCTCAGGATTGGAATGGGAAGGACTTGGGTATCACATCTCATGCTATAGGGAGGGTCACAAGTTTGATATTAGAAGCATTGAGATATCACATCTCATGCTATAGAAAGGGTCTCAGGATTGGAATGGGAAGGAGTTGGATATCACATCTCATGCTATAGGAAGGGTCTCAGGTTTGGTATAAGCAGTGAGATATCACATCTCATGCTATAGGAAGTGTCTCAGGATTGGAATGGGAAGGAGTTGGATATCACATCTCATGTTATAGGAAGGATCTCAGGTTTGGTATAAGCATTGAGATATCACATCTCTGCTATCGGAAGGGTCTCAGGATTGGAATGGGAAGGAGTTGGATATTCCCATCTCATGTTATAGGAAGGGTCTCAGGTTTGGTATTAGAAGCATTGAGATATCACATCTCATGCTATAGGAAGGGTCTCAGGATTGGAATGGGAAGGACTTGGATATCACATCTCATGCTATAGGGAGGGTCTCAAGTTTGATATTAGAAGCATTGAGATATCACATCTCATGATATCGGAAGAGTCTCAGGATTGGAATGGGAAGGAGTTGGATATCACATCTCATGATAAAGGAAGGGTCTAAGGTTTGGAAGGGGAAGGATTTGGATATCACATCTCATGTTATAGGACGGGTCTCAGGTTTGGTATTAGAAGCATTGAGATATCAAGTCTCGTTGTATAGGAAGGGTCTCAGAATTGGAATGGGAAGGAGTTGGATATCACATCTCAAGCTATAGGAAGGGTCACAGGATTGGAATGGGAAGGAGTTTGATATCACATCTCATGCCATAGTATGGGTCTCAGGTTTGGTAGAAGCATTGGGATATCACATCTCATGCTATCGGAAGGGTATCAGGATTGGATTTGGAAGGATTTGGATATCCCATCTCATGCTATAGGAAGGGTCTCAGGTTGGAATGGGAAGGAGTTGGATATCACATCTCATGTTATAGGAAGGGTCTCAGGATTGGAATGGGAAGGACTTGGATATCACATCTCATGCTATAGGAAGGCTCTCAGGTTTGCAACGGGAAAGAGTTGGATATCACATTTCATGTTAGAGGTAGGATCTCAGGTTTGGTATTAGAGGCATTGATATATCACATCTCATGCTATCAGAAGAGTCTCAGAATTGGAATGGGAAGGAGTTGGATATCACATCTCATGCCATAGTATGGGTCTCAGGTTTGGTAGAAGCATTGGGATATCACATCTCATGCTATCGGAAGGATTTCAGGATTGGATTTGGAAGGAGTTGGATATCCCATCTCATGCTATAGGAAGGGTCTCAGGTTGGAATGGGAAGGAGTTTGATATCACATCTCATGCCATAGTATGGGTCTCAGGTTTGGTAGAAGCATTGGGATATCACATCTCATGCTATCGGAAGGGTATCAGGATTGGATTTGGAAGGAGTTGGATATCCCATCTCATGCTATAGGAAGGGTCTCAGGTTGGAATGGGAAGGAGTTGGATATCACATCTCATGTTATAGGAAGGGTCTCAGGATTGGAATGGAAAGGACTTGGATATCATATCTCATGCTATAGGAAGGCTCTCAGGTTTGGAAGGGGAAGGAGTTGGATATCACATTTCATGTTAGATGAAGGATCTCAGGTTTGGTATTAGAGGCATTGAGATATCACATCTCATGCTATAGGAAGGGTCTCAGGATTGGAATGGGAAGGAGTTGGATATCACATCTCAAGCTATAGGAAGGGTCTCAGGTTGGGTATAAGCATTGAGATATCACATCTCATGCTATAGGAATGGTCTCAGGATTGGAATGGGAAGGAGATGGATATCACATCTCATGTTATAGGAAAGATCTCAGGTTTGGTATTAGAAGCATTGAGATATCACATCTCATGCTATAAGCAGGGTCTCAGGATTGGAATGGGAAGGAGTTGTATATGGCATCTCATGCCATAGGAAGGGTCTCAGGTTTGGTATAAGCATTGAGACATCACATCTCATGCTATAGGAAGGGTCTCAGGATTGGAATGGGAAGGACTTGGATATCACATCTCATGCTATAGGCAGGATCTCAGGTTTGGAAAGGGAAGGAGTTGGATATCATATTTCATGTTAGAGGTAGGATCTCAGGTTTGGTATTAGAGGCATTGAGATATCACATCTCATGCTATCAGAAGGGTCTCAGGATTGGAATGGGAAGGAGTTGGATATCACATCTCATGCTAAAGGGAGGGTCTCAGGTTTGGAAGTGGAAGGATTTGGATATCACATCTCATGTTATAGGAAGGATCTCAGGTTTGGTATTAGAAGCATTGAGATATCACATCTCATGCTATCGGAAGTATCTCAGGTTTGGTATTAGAGGCATTGAGATATCACATCTCATGCTATCATAAGGGTCTCAGGATTGGAATGGGAAGGAGTTGGATATCACATTTCATGCTAAAGGGAGGGTCTCAGGTTTGGAAGGGGAAGGATTTGGATATCACATCACATGTTATAAGAAGGATCTCAGGTTTGGTATTAGAAGCATTGAGATATCACATCTCATGCTATCGGAAGGGTCTCAGGATTGGAATGGGAAGGAGTTGGATATCACATCTTATGCTATAGGAAGGGTCTCAGGTTTGGAACGGGAAGGAGTTGGATATCACATCTCATGTTATAGGAAGAGTCTCAGGTTTGGTATAAGCATTGAGATATCACATCTCTGCAATCGGAAGTGTCTCAGGATTGGGATGGGAAGGAGTTGGATATCACATCTCATGCTATAGGAAGGGTCTCAGGTTTGGAACGGGAAGGAGTTGGATATCCCATCTCATGTTATAGGACGGGTCTCAGGTTTGGTATTAGAAGCATTGAGATATCACATCGCATGCTGTAGGAAGGGTCTGAGGATTGGAATGGGAAGGAGTTGGATATTACATTCTTGCTATAGGAAGGGTCTCATGTTTGGAATGGGAAGGAGTTGGATATCACATATGCTATAGGAAGGGTCTCAGGTTTGGAACGGGAAGGAGTTGGATATCACATCTCATGCTATAGGAAGGGTCTCAGGTTTGGAATAAGCATTGAGATATCACATCTCTGCTATCGGAAGTGTCTCGGGATTGGAATGGGAAGGAGTTGGATATCACATCTCATGTTATAGGACGGGTCTCAGGTTTGTTATTAGAATCATTGAGATATCATATTGTATGCTGTAGGAAGGGTCTAAGGATTGGAATGGGAAGGTCTTGGATATCACATCTCATGCTATAGGTAGGCTCTCAGGTTTGGAAAGGGAAGGAGTTGGATATCACATTTCATGTTAGAGGAAGGATTTCAGGTTTGGTATTAGAGGCATTGAGATATCACATCTCATGCTATAGGAAGGGTCTCAGGATTGGAATGGGAAGGAGTTGCATATGACATCTCAGGCCATAGGAAGGGTCTCAGGTTTGGTATAAGCATTGAGATATCACATCTCTGCTATCGGAAGGGTCTCAGGATTCGAATGGGAAGGAGTTGGATATCCCAAATCATGTTATAGGAAGGGTCTCAGGTTTGGTATTAGAAGCATTGAGATATCACATCTCATGCTATAGGAAGGGTCTCAGGATTGGAATGGGGAGGACTTGGATGTCACATCTCATGTTATAGGGAGGGTCTCAAGTTTGATATTAGAAGCATTGAGATAACAAATCTCATGATATCGGAAGGGTCTCAGGATTGGAATGGGAAGGAATTGGATATCACATCTCATGATAAAGGAAGGGTCTAAGGTTTGGAAGGGGATGGATTTGGATATCACATCTCATGTTATAGGACGGGTCTCAGGTTTGGTATTAGAAGCATTGAGATATCAAGTCTCATGGTATAGGAAGGGTCTCAGAATTGGAATGGGAAGGAGTTGGATATCACATCTCAAGCTATAGGTAGGGTCTCAGGATTGGAATGGGAAGGAGTTTGATATCACATCTCATGCCATAGTATGGGTCTCAGGTTTGGTAGAAGCATTGGGATATCACATCTCATGCTATCGGAAGGGTATCAGTATTGGATTTGGAAGGAGTTGGATATCCCATCTCATGCTATAGGAAGGGTCTCAGGTTGGAATGGGAAGGAATTGGATATCACATTTCATGTTATAGGAAGGCTCTCAGGTTTGGAAGGGGAAGGAGTTGGATATCACATTTCATGTTAGAGGAAGGATCTCAGGTTTGGTATTAGAGGCCTTGAGATATCACATCTCATGCTATAGGAAGGGTCTCAGGATTGGAATGGGAAGGAGTTGGATATCACATCTCAAGCTATAGGAAGGGTCTCAGGTTTGGTATAAGCATTGAGATATCACATCTCATGGGGTCTCAGGGTCTCAGGATTGGAATGGGAAGGAGTTGGATATCACATCTCATGTTATAGGAAAGATCTCAGGTTTGGTATTAGAAGCATTGAGACATCACATCTCATGTTATAGGAAGGGTCTCAGGATTGGAATGGGAAGAAGTTGGATATCACATCTCATGCTATAGGAAGAGTCTCAGGTTTGGAAGGGGAAGGAGTTGGATATCCAATCTCATGTTATAGGACTGGTCTCGGGTTTGGTATTAGAAGCATTGAGATATCACATCGCATGCTGTAGGAAGGTTCTCAGGTTTGGAATGGGGAGGAATTGGATATCACATCTCATGTCATAGGAAGGATCTCAGGTTTGGTATTAGAAGCATTGAGATATCACATCTCATGCTATAGGAATGGTCTAAGGATTGGAATGGGAAGGAGTTGGATATTACACTCTTGCTATAGGAAGGGTCTCATGTTTGGAATGGGAAGGAGTTGGATATCACATATGCTATAGGAAGGGTCTCAGGTTTGGACCGGGAAGGAGTTGGATATCACATCTCATGTTATAGGAAGGGTCTCAGGTTTGGTATAAGCATTGAGATATCACATCTCTGCTATCGGAAGTGTCTCAGGATTGGAATGGGAAGGAGTTGGATATCCCATCTCATGTTATAGGACGGGTCTCAGGTTTGTTATTAGAATCATTGAGATATCATATTGCATGCTGTAGGAAGGGTCTAAGGATTGGAATGGGAAGGAGTTGGATATCACATCTTATGCTATAGGAAGGGTCTCAGGTTTGGAACGGGAAGGAGTTGGATATCACATCTCATGTTATAGGAAGAGTCTCAGGTTTGGTATAAGCATTGAGATATCACATCTCTGCAATCGGAAGTGTCTCAGGATTGGGATGGGAAGGAGTTGGATATCACATCTCATGCTATAGGAAGGGTCTCAGGTTTGGAACGGGAAGGAGTTGGATATCCCATCTCATGTTATAGGACGGGTCTCAGGTTTGGTATTAGAAGCATTGAGATATCACATCGCATGCTGTAGGAAGGGTCTGAGGATTGGAATGGGAAGGAGTTGGATATTACATTCTTGCTATAGGAAGGGTCTCATGTTTGGAATGGGAAGGAGTTGGATATCACATATGCTATAGGAAGGGTCTCAGGTTTGGAAAGGGAAGGAGTTGGATATCACATCTCATGCTATAGGAAGGGTCTCAGGTTTGGAATAAGCATTGAGATATCACATCTCTGCTATCGGAAGTGTCTCAGGATTGGAATGGGAAGGAGTTGGATATCACATCTCATGTTATAGGACGGGTCTCAGGTTTGTTATTAGAATCATTGAGATATCATATTTTATGATGTAGGAAGGGTTTAAGGATTGGAATGGGAAGGTCTTGGATATCACATCTCATGCTATAGGTAGGCTCTCAGGTTTGGAAAGGGAAGGAGTTGGATATCACATTTCATGTTAGGGGAAGGATTTCAGGTTTGGTATTAGAGGCATTGAGATATCGCATCTCATGCTATAGGAAGGGTCTCAGGATTGGAATGGGAAGGAGTTGCATATGACATCTCAGGCCATAGGAAGGGTCTCAGGTTTGGTATAAGCATTGAGATATCACATCTCTGCTATCGGAAGGGTCTCAGGATTGGAATGGGAAGGAGTTGGATATCCCAAATCATGTTATAGGAAGGGTATCAGGTTTGGTATTAGAAGCATTGAGATATCACATCTCATGCTATAGGAAGGGTCTCAGGATTGGAATGGGGAGGACTTGGATGTCACATCTCATGTTATAGGGAGGGTCTCAAGTTTGATATTAGAAGCATTGAGATAACAAATCTCATGATATCGGAAGGGTCTCAGGATTGGAATGGGAATGAATTGGATATCACATCTCATGTTAAAGGAAGGGTCTAAGGTTTGGAAGGGGAAGGATTTGGATATCACATCTCATTTTATAGGACTGGTCTCAGGTTTGGTATTAGAAGCATTGAGATATCAAGTCTCATGGTATAGGAAGGGTCTCAGAATTGGAATGGGAAGGAGTTGGATATCACATCTCAAGCTATAGGTAGGGTCTCAGGATTGGAATGGGAAGGGGTTTGATATCACATCTCATGCCATAGTATGGGTCTCAGGTTTCGTAGAAGCATTGGGATATCACATCTCATGCTATCGGAAGGGTATCAGTATTGGATTTGGAAGGAGTTGGATATCCCATCTCATGCTATAGGAAGGGTCTCAGGTTGGAATGGGAAGGAATTGGATATCACATTTCATGTTATAGGAAGGCTCTCAGGTTTGGAAGGGGAAGGAGTTGGATATCACATTTCATGTTAGAGGAAGGATCTCAGGTTTGGTATTAGAGGCCTTGAGATATCACATCTCATGCTATAGGAAGGGTCTCAGGATTGGAATGGGAAGGAGTTGGATATCACATCTCAAGCTATAGGAAGGGTCTCAGGTTTGGTATAAGCATTGAGATATCACATCTCATGCTATAGGAAGGGTCTCAGGATTGGAATGGGAAGGAGTTGGATATCACATCTCATGCTATAGGAAGAGTCTCAGGTTTGGAAGGGGAAGGAGTTGGATATCCAATCTCATGTTATAGGACTGGTCTCGGGTTTGGTATTAGAAGCATTGAGATATCACATCGCATGCTGTAGGAAGGTTCTCAGGTTTGGAATGGGGAGGAATTGGATATCACATCTCATGTCATAGGAAGGATCTCAGGTTTGGAATGGGAAGGAGTTGGATATTACACTCTTGCTATAGGAAGGGTCTCATGTTTGGAATGGGAAGGAGTTGGATATCACATGTGCTATATGAAGGGTCTCAGGTTTGGACCGGGAAGGAGTTGGATATCACATCTCATGTTATAGGAAGGGTCTCAGGTTTGGTATAAGCATTGAGATATCACATCTCTGCTATCGGAAGTGTCTCAGGATTGGAATGGGAAGGAGTTGGATATCCCATCTCATGTTATAGGACGGGTCTCAGGTTTGTTATTAGAATCATTGAGATATCATATTGCATGCTGTAGGAAGGGTCTAAGGATTGGAATGGGAAGGACTTGGATATCACATCTCATGCTATAGGTAGGCTCTCAGGTTTGTAAAGGGAAGGAGTTGGATATCACATTTCATGTTAGAGGAAGGATCTCAGGTTTGGTATTAGAGGCATTGAGATATCACATCTCATGCTATAGGAAGAGTCTCAGGATTGGAATGGGAAGGAGTTGGATATCACATCTCATGCTATAGGAAGGGTCTCAGGTTTGGTATAAGCATTGAGATATCACATCTCATGCTATAGGAAGGGTCTCGGGATTGGAATGGGAAGGAGTTGGATATCACATCTCATGTTATAGGAAGGATCTCAGGTTTGGTATTAGAAGCATTGAGACATCACATCTCATGCTATAGGAAGGGTCTCAGGATTGGAATGGGAAGGAGTTGGATATCACATCTCATGCTATAGGAAGGGTCTCAGGTTTGGTATAAGCATTGAGATATCACATCTCATGCTATAGGAAGGGTCTCAGGATTGGAATGGGAAGGAGTTGTATATGACATCTCATGCCATAGGAAGGGTCTTAGGTTTGGTATAAGCATTGAGATATCACATCTCTGCTATCGGAAGGGTCTCACGATTGGAATGGGAAGGAGTTGGATATCCCATCTCATGTTATAGGAAGAGTCTCAGGTTTGGTATTAGAAGCATTGAGACATCACATCGCATGCTGTAGGAAGGGTCTCAGGATTGGAATGGGAAGGACTTGGGTATCACATCTCATGCTATAGGGAGGGTCTCAAGTTTGATATTAGAAGCATTGAGATATCACATCTCATGCTATAGGAAGGGTCTCAGGATTGGAATGGGAAGGAGTTGGATATCACATCTCATGCTATAGGAAGGGTCTCAGGTTTGGTATAAGCAGTGAGATATCACATCTCATGCTATAGGAAGTGTCTCAGGATTGGAATGGGAAGGAGTTGGATATCACATCTCATGCTATAGGAAGGGTCTCAGGTTTGGTATAAGCAGTGAGATATCACATCTCTGCTATCGGAAGGGTCTCAGGATTGGAATGGGAAGGAGTTGGATATTCCCATCTCATGTTATAGGAAGGGTCTCAGGTTTGGTATTAGAAGCATTGAGATATCACATCTCATGCTATAGGAAGGGTCTCAGGATTGGAATGGGAAGGACTTGGATATCACATCTCATGCTATAGGGAGGGTCTCAAGTTTGATATTAGAAGCATTGAGATATCACATCTCATGATATCGGAAGAGTCTCAGGATTGGAATGGGAAGGAGTTGGATATCACATCTCATGATAAAGGAAGGGTCTAAGGTTTGGAAGGGGAAGGATTTGGATATCACATCTCATGTTATAGGACGGCTCTCAGGTTTGGTATTAGAAGCATTGAGATATCAAGTCTCATTGTATAGGAAGGGTCTCAGAATTGGAATGGGAAGGAGTTGGATATCACATCTCAAGCTATAGGAAGGGTCACAGGATTGGAATGGGAAGGAGTTTGATATCACATCTCATGCCATAGTATGGGTCTCAGGTTTGGTAGAAGCATTGGGATATCACATCTCATGCTATCGGAAGGGTATCAGGATTGGATTTGGAAGGAGTTGGATATCCCATCTCATGCTATAGGAAGGGTCTCAGGTTGGAATGGGAAGGAGTTGGATATCACATCTCATGTTATAGGAAGGGTTTAAGGATTGAAATGGGAAGGTCTTGGATATCACATTTCATGTTATAGGAAGGCTCTCAGGTTTGGAAGGGGAAGGAGTTGGATATCACATTTCATGTTAGAGGAAGGATCTCAGGTTTGGTATTAGAGGCCTTGAGATATCACATCTCATGCTATAGGAAGGGTCTCAGGATTGGAATGGGAAGGAGTTGGATATCACATCTCAAGCTATAGGAAGGGTCTCAGGTTTGGTATAAGCATTGAGATATCACATCTCATGCTATAGGAAGGGTCTCAGGATTGGAATGGGAAGGAGTTGGATATCACATCTCATGTTATAGGAAAGATCTCAGGTTTGGTATTAGAAGCATTGAGACATCACATCTCTCATGTTATAGGAAGGGTCTCAGGATTGGAATGGGAAGAAGTTGGATATCACATCTCATGCTATAGGAAGAGACTCAGGTTTGGAAGGGGAAGGAGTTGGATATCCAATCTCATGTTATAGGACTGGTCTCGGGTTTGGTATTAGAAGCATTGAGATATCACATCGCATGCTGTAGGAAGGTTCTCAGGTTTGGAATGGGGAGGAATTGGATATCACATCTCATGTCATAGGAAGGATCTCAGGTTTGGTATTAGAAGCATTGAGATATCACATCTCATGCTATAGGAATGGTCTCAGGATTGGAATGGGAAGGAGTTGGATATTACACTCTTGCTATAGGAAGGGTCTCATGTTTGGAATGGGAAGGAGTTGGATATCACATATGCTATATGAAGGGTCTCAGGTTTGGACCGGGAAGGAGTTGGATATCACATCTCATGTTATAGGAAGGGTCTCAGGTTTGGTATAAGCATTGAGATATCACATCTCTGCTATCGGAAGTGTCTCAGGATTGGAATGGGAAGGAGTTGGATATCCCATCTCATGTTATAGGACGGGTCTCAGGTTTGTTATTAGAATCATTGAGATATCATATTGCATGCTGTAGGAAGGGTCTAAGGATTGGAATGGGAAGGACTTGGATATCACATCTCATGCTATAGGTAGGCTCTCAGGTTTGTAAAGGGAAGGAGTTGGATATCACATTTCATGTTAGAGGAAGGATCTCAGGTTTGGTATTAGAGGCATTGAGATATCACATCTCATGCTATAGGAAGAGTCTCAGGATTGGAATGGGAAGGAGTTGGATATCACATCTCATGCTATAGGAAGGGTCTCAGGTTTGGTATAAGCATTGAGATATCACATCTCATGCTATAGGAAGGGTCTCGGGATTGGAATGGGAAGGAGTTGGATATCACATCTCATGTTATAGGAAGGATCTCAGGTTTTGTATTAGAAGCATTGAGACATCACATCTCATGCTATAGGAAGGGTCTCAGGATTGGAATGGGAAGGAGTTGGATATCACATCTCATGCTATAGGAAGGGTCTCAGGTTTGGTATAAGCATTGAGATATCACATCTCATGCTATAGGAAGGGTCTCAGGATTGGAATGGGAAGGAGTTGTATATGACATCTCATGCCATAGGAAGGGTCTTAGGTTTGGTATAAGCATTGAGATATCACATCTCTGCTATCGGAAGGGTCTCACGATTGGAATGGGAAGGAGTTGGATATCCCATCTCATGTTATAGGAAGAGTCTCAGGTTTGGTATTAGAAGCATTGAGACATCACATCGCATGCTGTAGGAAGGGTCTCAGGATTGGAATGGGAAGGGCTTGGGTATCACATCTCATGCTATAGGGAGGGTCTCAAGTTTGATATTAGAAGCATTGAGATATCACATCTCATGCTATAGGAAGGGTCTCAGGATTGGAATGGGAAGGAGTTGGATATCACATCTCATGCTATAGGAAGGGTCTCAGGTTTGGTATAAGCAGTGAGATATCACATCTCATGCTATAGGAAGTGTCTCAGGATTGGAATGGGAAGGAGTTGGATATCACATCTCATGCTATAGGAAGGGTCTCAGGTTTGGTATAAGCAGTGAGATATCACATCTCTGCTATCGGAAGGGTCTCAGGATTGGAATGGGAAGGAGTTGGATATTCCCATCTCATGTTATAGGAAGGGTCTCAGGTTTGGTATTAGAAGCATTGAGATATCACATCTCATGCTATAGGAAGGGTCTCAGGATTGGAATGGGAAGGACTTGGATATCACATCTCATGCTATAGGGAGGGTCTCAAGTTTGATATTAGAAGCATTGAGATATCACATCTCATGATATCGGAAGAGTCTCAGGATTGGAATGGGAAGGAGTTGGATATCACATCTCATGATAAAGGAAGGGTCTAAGGTTTGGAAGGGGAAGGATTTGGATATCACATCTCATGTTATAGGACGGCTCTCAGGTTTGGTATTAGAAGCATTGAGATATCAAGTCTCATTGTATAGGAAGGGTCTCAGAATTGGAATGGGAAGGAGTTGGATATCACATCTCAAGCTATAGGAAGGGTCACAGGATTGGAATGGGAAGGAGTTTGATATCACATCTCATGCCATAGTATGGGTCTCAGGTTTGGTAGAAGCATTGGGATATCACATCTCATGCTATCGGAAGGGTATCAGGATTGGAATGGGAAGGAGTTGCATATGACATCTCAGGCCATAGGAAGGGTCTCAGGTTTGGTATAAGCATTGAGATATCACATCTCTGCTATCGGAAGGGTCTCAGGATTCGAATGGGAAGGAGTTGGATATCCCAAATCATGTTATAGGAAGGGTCTCAGGTTTGGTATTAGAAGCATTGAGATATCACATCTCATGCTATAGGAAGGGTCTCAGGATTGGAATGGGGAGGACTTGGATGTCACATCTCATGTTATAGGGAGGGTCTCAAGTTTGATATTAGAAGCATTGAGATAACAAATCTCATGATATCGGAAGGGTCTCAGGATTGGAATGGGAAGGAATTGGATATCACATCTCATGATAAAGGAAGGGTCTAAGGTTTGGAAGGGGATGGATTTGGATATCACATCTCATGTTATAGGACGGGTCTCAGGTTTGGTATTAGAAGCATTGAGATATCAAGTCTCATGGTATAGGAAGGGTCTCAGAATTGGAATGGGAAGGAGTTGGATATCACATCTCAAGCTATAGGTAGGGTCTCAGGATTGGAATGGGAAGGAGTTTGATATCACATCTCATGCCATAGTATGGGTCTCAGGTTTGGTAGAAGCATTGGGATATCACATCTCATGCTATCGGAAGGGTATCAGTATTGGATTTGGAAGGAGTTGGATATCCCATCTCATGCTATAGGAAGGGTCTCAGGTTGGAATGGGAAGGAATTGGATATCACATTTCATGTTATAGGAAGGCTCTCAGGTTTGGAAGGGGAAGGAGTTGGATATCACATTTCATGTTAGAGGAAGGATCTCAGGTTTGGTATTAGAGGCCTTGAGATATCACATCTCATGCTATAGGAAGGGTCTCAGGATTGGAATGGGAAGGAGTTGGATATCACATCTCAAGCTATAGGAAGGGTCTCAGGTTTGGTATAAGCATTGAGATATCACATCTCATGGGGTCTCAGGGTCTCAGGATTGGAATGGGAAGGAGTTGGATATCACATCTCATGTTATAGGAAAGATCTCAGGTTTGGTATTAGAAGCATTGAGACATCACATCTCATGTTATAGGAAGGGTCTCAGGATTGGAATGGGAAGAAGTTGGATATCACATCTCATGCTATAGGAAGAGTCTCAGGTTTGGAAGGGGAAGGAGTTGGATATCCAATCTCATGTTATAGGACTGGTCTCGGGTTTGGTATTAGAAGCATTGAGATATCACATCGCATGCTGTAGGAAGGTTCTCAGGTTTGGAATGGGGAGGAATCGGATATCACATCTCATGTCATAGGAAGGATCTCAGGTTTGGTATTAGAAGCATTGAGATATCACATCTCATGCTATAGGAATGGTCTAAGGATTGGAATGGGAAGGAGTTGGATATTACACTCTTGCTATAGGAAGGGTCTCATGTTTGGAATGGGAAGGAGTTGGATATCACATATGCTATAGGAAGGGTCTCAGGTTTGGACCGGGAAGGAGTTGGATATCACATCTCATGTTATAGGAAGGGTCTCAGGTTTGGTATAAGCATTGAGATATCACATCTCTGCTATCGGAAGTGTCTCAGGATTGGAATGGGAAGGAGTTGGATATCCCATCTCATGTTATAGGACGGGTCTCAGGTTTGTTATTAGAATCATTGAGATATCATATTGCATGCTGTAGGAAGGGTCTAAGGATTGGAATGGGAAGGAGTTGGATATCACATCTTATGCTATAGGAAGGGTCTCAGGTTTGGAACGGGAAGGAGTTGGATATCACATCTCATGTTATAGGAAGAGTCTCAGGTTTGGTATAAGCATTGAGATATCACATCTCTGCAATCGGAAGTGTCTCAGGATTGGGATGGGAAGGAGTTGGATATCACATCTCATGCTATAGGAAGGGTCTCAGGTTTGGAACGGGAAGGAGTTGGATATCCCATCTCATGTTATAGGACGGGTCTCAGGTTTGGTATTAGAAGCATTGAGATATCACATCGCATGCTGTAGGAAGGGTCTGAGGATTGGAATGGGAAGGAGTTGGATATTACATTCTTGCTATAGGAAGGGTCTCATGTTTGGAATGGGAAGGAGTTGGATATCACATATGCTATAGGAAGGGTCTCAGGTTTGGAAAGGGAAGGAGTTGGATATCACATCTCATGCTATAGGAAGGGTCTCAGGTTTGGAATAAGCATTGAGATATCACATCTCTGCTATCGGAAGTGTCTCAGGATTGGAATGGGAAGGAGTTGGATATCACATCTCATGTTATAGGACGGGTCTCAGGTTTGTTATTAGAATCATTGAGATATCATATTTTATGATGTAGGAAGGGTTTAAGGATTGGAATGGGAAGGTCTTGGATATCACATCTCATGCTATAGGTAGGCTCTCAGGTTTGGAAAGGGAAGGAGTTGGATATCACATTTTATGTTAGGGGAAGGATTTCAGGTTTGGTATTAGAGGCATTGAGATATCGCATCTCATGCTATAGGAAGGGTCTCAGGATTGGAATGGGAAGGAGTTGCATATGACATCTCAGGCCATAGGAAGGGTCTCAGGTTTGGTATAAGCATTGAGATATCACATCTCTGCTATCGGAAGGGTCTCAGGATTGGAATGGGAAGGAGTTGGATATCCCAAATCATGTTATAGGAAGGGTATCAGGTTTGGTATTAGAAGCATTGAGATATCACATCTCATGCTATAGGAAGGGTCTCAGGATTGGAATGGGGAGGACTTGGATGTCACATCTCATGTTATAGGGAGGGTCTCAAGTTTGATATTAGAAGCATTGAGATAACAAATCTCATGATATCGGAAGGGTCTCAGGATTGGAATGGGAATGAATTGGATATCACATCTCATGTTAAAGGAAGGGTCTAAGGTTTGGAAGGGGAAGGATTTGGATATCACATCTCATTTTATAGGACTGGTCTCAGGTTTGGTATTAGAAGCATTGAGATATCAAGTCTCATGGTATAGGAAGGGTCTCAGAATTGGAATGGGAAGGAGTTGGATATCACATCTCAAGCTATAGGTAGGGTCTCAGGATTGGAATGGGAAGGGGTTTGATATCACATCTCATGCCATAGTATGGGTCTCAGGTTTCGTAGAAGCATTGGGATATCACATCTCATGCTATCGGAAGGGTATCAGTATTGGATTTGGAAGGAGTTGGATATCCCATCTCATGCTATAGGAAGGGTCTCAGGTTGGAATGGGAAGGAATTGGATATCACATTTCATGTTATAGGAAGGCTCTCAGGTTTGGAAGGGGAAGGAGTTGGATATCACATTTCATGTTAGAGGAAGGATCTCAGGTTTGGTATTAGAGGCCTTGAGATATCACATCTCATGCTATAGGAAGGGTCTCAGGATTGGAATGGGAAGGAGTTGGATATCACATCTCAAGCTATAGGAAGGGTCTCAGGTTTGGTATAAGCATTGAGATATCACATCTCATGCTATAGGAAGGGTCTCAGGATTGGAATGGGAAGGAGTTGGATATCACATCTCATGCTATAGGAAGAGTCTCAGGTTTGGAAGGGGAAGGAGTTGGATATCCAATCTCATGTTATAGGACTGGTCTCGGGTTTGGTATTAGAAGCATTGAGATATCACATCGCATGCTGTAGGAAGGTTCTCAGGTTTGGAATGGGGAGGAATTGGATATCACATCTCATGTCATAGGAAGGATCTCAGGTTTGGAATGGGAAGGAGTTGGATATTACACTCTTGCTATAGGAAGGGTCTCATGTTTGGAATGGGAAGGAGTTGGATATCACATGTGCTATATGAAGGGTCTCAGGTTTGGACCGGGAAGGAGTTGGATATCACATCTCATGTTATAGGAAGGGTCTCAGGTTTGGTATAAGCATTGAGATATCACATCTCTGCTATCGGAAGTGTCTCAGGATTGGAATGGGAAGGAGTTGGATATCCCATCTCATGTTATAGGACGGGTCTCAGGTTTGTTATTAGAATCATTGAGATATCATATTGCATGCTGTAGGAAGGGTCTAAGGATTGGAATGGGAAGGACTTGGATATCACATCTCATGCTATAGGTAGGCTCTCAGGTTTGTAAAGGGAAGGAGTTGGATATCACATTTCATGTTAGAGGAAGGATCTCAGGTTTGGTATTAGAGGCATTGAGATATCACATCTCATGCTATAGGAAGAGTCTCAGGATTGGAATGGGAAGGAGTTGGATATCACATCTCATGCTATAGGAAGGGTCTCAGGTTTGGTATAAGCATTGAGATATCACATCTCATGCTATAGGAAGGGTCTCGGGATTGGAATGGGAAGGAGTTGGATATCACATCTCATGTTATAGGAAGGATCTCAGGTTTGGTATTAGAAGCATTGAGACATCACATCTCATGCTATAGGAAGGGTCTCAGGATTGGAATGGGAAGGAGTTGGATATCACATCTCATGCTATAGGAAGGGTCTCAGGTTTGGTATAAGCATTGAGATATCACATCTCATGCTATAGGAAGGGTCTCAGGATTGGAATGGGAAGGAGTTGTATATGACATCTCATGCCATAGGAAGGGTCTTAGGTTTGGTATAAGCATTGAGATATCACATCTCTGCTATCGGAAGGGTCTCACGATTGGAATGGGAAGGAGTTGGATATCCCATCTCATGTTATAGGAAGAGTCTCAGGTTTGGTATTAGAAGCATTGAGACATCACATCGCATGCTGTAGGAAGGGTCTCAGGATTGGAATGGGAAGGAGTTGGATATCACATCTCATGCTATAGGAAGGGTCTCAGGTTTGGTATAAGCAGTGAGATATCACATCTCATGCTATAGGAAGTGTCTCAGGATTGGAATGGGAAGGAGTTGGATATCACATCTCATGCTATAGGAAGGGTCTCAGGTTTGGTATAAGCAGTGAGATATCACATCTCTGCTATCGGAAGGGTCTCAGGATTGGAATGGGAAGGAGTTGGATATTCCCATCTCATGTTATAGGAAGGGTCTCAGGTTTGGTATTAGAAGCATTGAGATATCACATCTCATGCTATAGGAAGGGTCTCAGGATTGGAATGGGAAGGACTTGGATATCACATCTCATGCTATAGGGAGGGTCTCAAGTTTGATATTAGAAGCATTGAGATATCACATCTCATGATATCGGAAGAGTCTCAGGATTGGAATGGGAAGGAGTTGGATATCACATCTCATGATAAAGGAAGGGTCTAAGGTTTGGAAGGGGAAGGATTTGGATATCACATCTCATGTTATAGGACGGCTCTCAGGTTTGGTATTAGAAGCATTGAGATATCAAGTCTCATTGTATAGGAAGGGTCTCAGAATTGGAATGGGAAGGAGTTGGATATCACATCTCAAGCTATAGGAAGGGTCACAGGATTGGAATGGGAAGGAGTTTGATATCACATCTCATGCCATAGTATGGGTCTCAGGTTTGGTAGAAGCATTGGGATATCACATCTCATGCTATCGGAAGGGTATCAGGATTGGATTTGGAAGGAGTTGGATATCCCATCTCATGCTATAGGAAGGGTCTCAGGTTGGAATGGGAAGGAGTTGGATATCACATCTCATGTTATAGGAAGGGTTTAAGGATTGGAATGGGAAGGTCTTGGATATCACATTTCATGTTATAGGAAGGCTCTCAGGTTTGGAAGGGGAAGGAGTTGGATATCACATTTCATGTTAGAGGAAGGATCTCAGGTTTGGTATTAGAGGCCTTGAGATATCACATCTCATGCTATAGGAAGGGTCTCAGGATTGGAATGGGAAGGAGTTGGATATCACATCTCAAGCTATAGGAAGGGTCTCAGGTTTGGTATAAGCATTGAGATATCACATCTCATGCTATAGGAATTGTCTCAGGATTGGAATGGGAAGGAGTTGGATATCACATCTCATGTTATAGGAAAGATCTCAGGTTTGGTATTAGAAGCATTGAGACATCACATCTCTCATGTTATAGGAAGGGTCTCAGGATTGGAATGGGAAGAAGTTGGATATCACATCTCATGCTATAGGAAGAGACTCAGGTTTGGAAGGGGAAGGAGTTGGATATCCAATCTCATGTTATAGGACTGGTCTCGGGTTTGGTATTAGAAGCATTGAGATATCACATCGCATGCTGTAGGAAGGTTCTCAGGTTTGGAATGGGGAGGAATTGGATATCACATCTCATGTCATAGGAAGGATCTCAGGTTTGGTATTAGAAGCATTGAGATATCACATCTCATGCTATAGGAATGGTCTCAGGATTGGAATGGGAAGGAGTTGGATATTACACTCTTGCTATAGGAAGGGTCTCATGTTTGGAATGGGAAGGAGTTGGATATCACATATGCTATATGAAGGGTCTCAGGTTTGGACCGGGAAGGAGTTGGATATCACATCTCATGTTATAGGAAGGGTCTCAGGTTTGGTATAAGCATTGAGATATCACATCTCTGCTATCGGAAGTGTCTCAGGATTGGAATGGGAAGGAGTTGGATATCCCATCTCATGTTATAGGACGGGTCTCAGGTTTGTTATTAGAATCATTGAGATATCATATTGCATGCTGTAGGAAGGGTCTAAGGATTGGAATGGGAAGGACTTGGATATCACATCTCATGCTATAGGTAGGCTCTCAGGTTTGTAAAGGGAAGGAGTTGGATATCACATTTCATGTTAGAGGAAGGATCTCAGGTTTGGTATTAGAGGCATTGAGATATCACATCTCATGCTATAGGAAGAGTCTCAGGATTGGAATGGGAAGGAGTTGGATATCACATCTCATGCTATAGGAAGGGTCTCAGGTTTGGTATAAGCATTGAGATATCACATCTCATGCTATAGGAAGGGTCTCGGGATTGGAATGGGAAGGAGTTGGATATCACATCTCATGTTATAGGAAGGATCTCAGGTTTTGTATTAGAAGCATTGAGACATCACATCTCATGCTATAGGAAGGGTCTCAGGATTGGAATGGGAAGGAGTTGGATATCACATCTCATGCTATAGGAAGGGTCTCAGGTTTGGTATAAGCATTGAGATATCACATCTCATGCTATAGGAAGGGTCTCAGGATTGGAATGGGAAGGAGTTGTATATGACATCTCATGCCATAGGAAGGGTCTTAGGTTTGGTATAAGCATTGAGATATCACATCTCTGCTATCGGAAGGGTCTCACGATTGGAATGGGAAGGAGTTGGATATCCCATCTCATGTTATAGGAAGAGTCTCAGGTTTGGTATTAGAAGCATTGAGACATCACATCGCATGCTGTAGGAAGGGTCTCAGGATTGGAATGGGAAGGACTTGGGTATCACATCTCATGCTATAGGGAGGGTCTCAAGTTTGATATTAGAAGCATTGAGATATCACATCTCATGCTATAGGAAGGGTCTCAGGATTGGAATGGGAAGGAGTTGGATATCACATCTCATGCTATAGGAAGGGTCTCAGGTTTGGTATAAGCAGTGAGATATCACATCTCATGCTATAGGAAGTGTCTCAGGATTGGAATGGGAAGGAGTTGGATATCACATCTCATGCTATAGGAAGGGTCTCAGGTTTGGTATAAGCAGTGAGATATCACATCTCTGCTATCGGAAGGGTCTCAGGATTGGAATGGGAAGGAGTTGGATATTCCCATCTCATGTTATAGGAAGGGTCTCAGGTTTGGTATTAGAAGCATTGAGATATCACATCTCATGCTATAGGAAGGGTCTCAGGATTGGAATGGGAAGGACTTGGATATCACATCTCATGCTATAGGGAGGGTCTCAAGTTTGATATTAGAAGCATTGAGATATCACATCTCATGATATCGGAAGAGTCTCAGGATTGGAATGGGAAGGAGTTGGATATCACATCTCATGATAAAGGAAGGGTCTAAGGTTTGGAAGGGGAAGGATTTGGATATCACATCTCATGTTATAGGACGGCTCTCAGGTTTGGTATTAGAAGCATTGAGATATCAAGTCTCATTGTATAGGAAGGGTCTCAGAATTGGAATGGGAAGGAGTTGGATATCACATCTCAAGCTATAGGAAGGGTCACAGGATTGGAATGGGAAGGAGTTTGATATCACATCTCATGCCATAGTATGGGTCTCAGGTTTGGTAGAAGCATTGGGATATCACATCTCATGCTATCGGAAGGGTATCAGGATTGGATTTGGAAGGAGTTGGATATCCCATCTCATGCTATAGGAAGGGTCTCAGGTTGGAATGGGAAGGAGTTGGATATCACATCTCATGTTATAGGAAGGGTCTCAGGATTGGAATGGGAAGGACTTGGATATCACATCTCATGCTATAGGAAGGCTCTCAGGTTTGCAACGGGAAAGAGTTGGATATCACATTTCATGTTAGAGGTAGGATCTCAGGTTTGGTATTAGAGGCATTGAGATATCACATCTCATGCTATCAGAAGAGTCTCAGAATTGGAATGGGAAGGAGTTGGATATCACATCTCATGCCATAGTATGGGTCTCAGGTTTGGTAGAAGCATTGGGATATCACATCTCATGCTATCGGAAGGATTTCAGGATTGGATTTGGAAGCAGTTGGATATCCCATCTCATGCTATAGGAAGGGTCTCAGGTTAGAATTGGAAGCAGTTTGATATCACATCTCATGCCATAGTATGGGTCTCAGGTTTGGTAGAAGCATTGGGATATCACATCTCATGCTATCGGAAGGGTATCAGGATTGGATTTGGAAGGAGTTGGATATCCCATCTCATGCTATAGGAAGGGTCTCAGGTTGGAATGAGAAGGAGTTGGATATCACATCTCATGTTATAGGAAGGGTCTCAGGATTGGAATGGAAAGGACTTGGATATCATATCTCATGCTATAGGAAGGCTCTCAGGTTTGGAAGGGGAAGGAGTTGGATATCACATTTCATGTTAGAGGAAGGATCTCAGGTTTGGTATTAGAGGCATTGAGATATCACATCTCATGCTATAGGAAGGGTCTCAGGATTGGAATGGGATGGAGTTGGATATCACATCTCAAGCTATAGGAAGGGTCTCAGGTTTGGTATAAGCATTGAGATATCACATCTCATGCTATAGGAATGGTCTCAGGATTGGAATGGGAAGGAGTTGGATATCACATCTCATGTTATAGGAAAGATCTCAGGTTTGGCATTAGAAGCATTGAGATATCACATCTCATGCTATAAGCAGGGTCTCAGGATTGGAATGGGAAGGAGTTGTATATGGCATCTCATGCCATAGGAAGGGTCTCAGGTTTGGTATAAGCATTGAGATATCACATCTCATGCTATAGGAAGGGTCTCAGGATTGGAATGGGAAGGACTTGGATATCACATCTCATGCTATAGGCAGGATCTCAGGTTTGGAAAGGGAAGGAGTTGGATATCACATCTCATGTTATAGGAAGGGTTTAAGGATTGGAATGGGAAGGTCTTGGATATCACATTTCATGTTATAGGAAGGCTCTCAGGTTTGGAAGGGGAAGGAGTTGGATATCACATTTCATGTTAGAGGAAGGATCTCAGGTTTGGTATTAGAGGCCTTGAGATATCACATCTCATGCTATAGGAAGGGTCTCAGGATTGGAATGGGAAGGAGTTGGATATCACATCTCAAGCTATAGGAAGGGTCTCAGGTTTGGTATAAGCATTGAGATATCACATCTCATGCTATAGGAAGGGTCTCAGGATTGGAATGGGAAGGAGTTGGATATCACATCTCATGTTATAGGAAAGATCTCAGGTTTGGTATTAGAAGCATTGAGACATCACATCTCTCATGTTATAGGAAGGGTCTCAGGATTGGAATGGGAAGAAGTTGGATATCACATCTCATGCTATAGGAAGAGACTCAGGTTTGGAAGGGGAAGGAGTTGGATATCCAATCTCATGTTATAGGACTGGTCTCGGGTTTGGTATTAGAAGCATTGAGATATCACATCGCATGCTGTAGGAAGGTTCTCAGGTTTGGAATGGGGAGGAATTGGATATCACATCTCATGTCATAGGAAGGATCTCAGGTTTGGTATTAGAAGCATTGAGATATCACATCTCATGCTATAGGAATGGTCTCAGGATTGGAATGGGAAGGAGTTGGATATTACACTCTTGCTATAGGAAGGGTCTCATGTTTGGAATGGGAAGGAGTTGGATATCACATATGCTATATGAAGGGTCTCAGGTTTGGACCGGGAAGGAGTTGGATATCACATCTCATGTTATAGGAAGGGTCTCAGGTTTGGTATAAGCATTGAGATATCACATCTCTGCTATCGGAAGTGTCTCAGGATTGGAATGGGAAGGAGTTGGATATCCCATCTCATGTTATAGGACGGGTCTCAGGTTTGTTATTAGAATCATTGAGATATCATATTGCATGCTGTAGGAAGGGTCTAAGGATTGGAATGGGAAGGACTTGGATATCACATCTCATGCTATAGGTAGGCTCTCAGGTTTGTAAAGGGAAGGAGTTGGATATCACATTTCATGTTAGAGGAAGGATCTCAGGTTTGGTATTAGAGGCATTGAGATATCACATCTCATGCTATAGGAAGAGTCTCAGGATTGGAATGGGAAGGAGTTGGATATCACATCTCATGCTATAGGAAGGGTCTCAGGTTTGGTATAAGCATTGAGATATCACATCTCATGCTATAGGAAGGGTCTCGGGATTGGAATGGGAAGGAGTTGGATATCACATCTCATGTTATAGGAAGGATCTCAGGTTTTGTATTAGAAGCATTGAGACATCACATCTCATGCTATAGGAAGGGTCTCAGGATTGGAATGGGAAGGAGTTGGATATCACATCTCATGCTATAGGAAGGGTCTCAGGTTTGGTATAAGCATTGAGATATCACATCTCATGCTATAGGAAGGGTCTCAGGATTGGAATGGGAAGGAGTTGTATATGACATCTCATGCCATAGGAAGGGTCTTAGGTTTGGTATAAGCATTGAGATATCACATCTCTGCTATCGGAAGGGTCTCACGATTGGAATGGGAAGGAGTTGGATATCCCATCTCATGTTATAGGAAGAGTCTCAGGTTTGGTATTAGAAGCATTGAGACATCACATCGCATGCTGTAGGAAGGGTCTCAGGATTGGAATGGGAAGGACTTGGGTATCACATCTCATGCTATAGGGAGGGTCTCAAGTTTGATATTAGAAGCATTGAGATATCACATCTCATGCTATAGGAAGGGTCTCAGGATTGGAATGGGAAGGAGTTGGATATCACATCTCATGCTATAGGAAGGGTCTCAGGTTTGGTATAAGCAGTGAGATATCACATCTCATGCTATAGGAAGTGTCTCAGGATTGGAATGGGAAGGAGTTGGATATCACATCTCATGCTATAGGAAGGGTCTCAGGTTTGGTATAAGCAGTGAGATATCACATCTCTGCTATCGGAAGGGTCTCAGGATTGGAATGGGAAGGAGTTGGATATTCCCATCTCATGTTATAGGAAGGGTCTCAGGTTTGGTATTAGAAGCATTGAGATATCACATCTCATGCTATAGGAAGGGTCTCAGGATTGGAATGGGAAGGACTTGGATATCACATCTCATGCTATAGGGAGGGTCTCAAGTTTGATATTAGAAGCATTGAGATATCACATCTCATGATATCGGAAGAGTCTCAGGATTGGAATGGGAAGGAGTTGGATATCACATCTCATGATAAAGGAAGGGTCTAAGGTTTGGAAGGGGAAGGATTTGGATATCACATCTCATGTTATAGGACGGCTCTCAGGTTTGGTATTAGAAGCATTGAGATATCAAGTCTCATTGTATAGGAAGGGTCTCAGAATTGGAATGGGAAGGAGTTGGATATCACATCTCAAGCTATAGGAAGGGTCACAGGATTGGAATGGGAAGGAGTTTGATATCACATCTCATGCCATAGTATGGGTCTCAGGTTTGGTAGAAGCATTGGGATATCACATCTCATGCTATCGGAAGGGTATCAGGATTGGATTTGGAAGGAGTTGGATATCCCATCTCATGCTATAGGAAGGGTCTCAGGTTGGAATGGGAAGGAGTTGGATATCACATCTCATGTTATAGGAAGGGTCTCAGGATTGGAATGGGAAGGACTTGGATATCACATCTCATGCTATAGGAAGGCTCTCAGGTTTGCAACGGGAAAGAGTTGGATATCACATTTCATGTTAGAGGTAGGATCTCAGGTTTGGTATTAGAGGCATTGAGATATCACATCTCATGCTATCAGAAGAGTCTCAGAATTGGAATGGGAAGGAGTTGGATATCACATCTCATGCCATAGTATGGGTCTCAGGTTTGGTAGAAGCATTGGGATATCACATCTCATGCTATCGGAAGGATTTCAGGATTGGATTTGGAAGCAGTTGGATATCCCATCTCATGCTATAGGAAGGGTCTCAGGTTAGAATTGGAAGCAGTTTGATATCACATCTCATGCCATAGTATGGGTCTCAGGTTTGGTAGAAGCATTGGGATATCACATCTCATGCTATCGGAAGGGTATCAGGATTGGATTTGGAAGGAGTTGGATATCCCATCTCATGCTATAGGAAGGGTCTCAGGTTGGAATGAGAAGGAGTTGGATATCACATCTCATGTTATAGGAAGGGTCTCAGGATTGGAATGGAAAGGACTTGGATATCATATCTCATGCTATAGGAAGGCTCTCAGGTTTGGAAGGGGAAGGAGTTGGATATCACATTTCATGTTAGAGGAAGGATCTCAGGTTTGGTATTAGAGGCATTGAGATATCACATCTCATGCTATAGGAAGGGTCTCAGGATTGGAATGGGATGGAGTTGGATATCACATCTCAAGCTATAGGAAGGGTCTCAGGTTTGGTATAAGCATTGAGATATCACATCTCATGCTATAGGAATGGTCTCAGGATTGGAATGGGAAGGAGTTGGATATCACATCTCATGTTATAGGAAAGATCTCAGGTTTGGCATTAGAAGCATTGAGATATCACATCTCATGCTATAAGCAGGGTCTCAGGATTGGAATGGGAAGGAGTTGTATATGGCATCTCATGCCATAGGAAGGGTCTCAGGTTTGGTATAAGCATTGAGATATCACATCTCATGCTATAGGAAGGGTCTCAGGATTGGAATGGGAAGGACTTGGATATCACATCTCATGCTATAGGCAGGATCTCAGGTTTGGAAAGGGAAGGAGTTGGATATCATATTTCATGTTAGAGGTAGGATCTCAGGTTTGGTATTAGAGGCATTGAGATATCACATCTCAAGCTATCAGAAGGGTCTCAGGATTGGAATGGGAAGGAGTTGGATATCACATCTCATGCTAAAGGGAGGGTCACAGGTTTGGAAGGGGAAGGATTTGGATATCACATCTCATGTTATAGGAAGGATCTCAGGTTTGGTATTAGAAGCATTGAGATATCACATCTCATGCTATCGGAAGTATCTCAGGTTTGGTATTAGAGGCATTGAGATATAACATCTCATGCTATCATAAGGGTCTCAGGATTGGAATGGGAAGGAGTTGGATATCACATTTCATGCTAAAGGGAGGGTCTCAGGTTTGGAAGGGGAAGGATTTGGATATCACATCATATGTTATCAGAAGGATCTCAGGTTTGGTATTAGAAGCATTGAGATATCACATCTCATGCTATCGGAAGGGTCTCAGGATTGGAATGGGAAGGAGTTGGATATCACATCTTATGCTATAGGAAGGGTCTCAGGTTTGGAACGGGAAGGATTTGGATATCACATCTCATGTTATAGGAAGAGTCTCAGGTTTGGTATAAGCATTGAGATATCACATCTCTGCAATCGGAAGTGTCTCAGGATTGGGATGGGAAGGAGTTGGATATCACATCTCATGCTATAGGAAGGGTCTCAGGTTTGGAACGGGAAGGAGTTGGATATCCCATCTCATGTTATAGGACGGGTCTCAGGTTTGGTATTAGAAGCATTGAGATATCACATCGCATGCTGTAGGAAGGGTCTCAGGATTGGAATGGGAAGGAGTTGGATATTACATTCTTGCTATAGGAAGGGTCTCATGTTTGGAATGGGAAGGAGTTGGATATCACATATGCTATAGGAAGGGTCTCAGGTTTGGAACGGGAAGGAGTTGGATATCACATCTCATGCTATAGGAAGGGTCTCAGGTTTGGAATAAGCATTGAGATATCACATCTCTGCTATCGGAAGTGTCTCAGGATTGGAATGGGAAGGAGTTGGATATCACATCTCATGTTATAGGACGGGTCTCAGGTTTGTTATTAGAATCATTGAGATATCATATTGTATGCTGTAGGAAGGGTCTAAGGATTGGAATGGGAAGGTCTTGGATATCACATCTCATGCTATAGGTAGGCTCTCAGGTTTGGAAAGGGAAGGAGTTGGATATCACATTTCATGTTAGAGGAAGGATTTCAGGTTTGGTATTAGAGGCATTGAGATATCACATCTCATGCTATAGGAAGGGTCTCAGGATTGGAATGGGAAGGAGTTGGATATCACATCTCATGCTATAGGAAGGGTCTCATGTTTGGAATGGGAAGGAGTTGGATATCACATATGCTATAGGAAGGGTCTCAGGTTTGGAACTGGAAGGAGTTGGATATCACATCTCATGCTATAGGAAGGGTCTCAGGTTTGGAATAAGCATTGAGATATCACATCTCTGCTATCGGAAGTGTCTCAGGATTGGAATGGGAAGGAGTTGGATATCACATCTCATGTTATAGGACGGGTCTCAGGTTTGTTATTAGAATCATTGAGATATCATATTGTATGCTGTAGGAAGGGTCTAAGGATTGGAATGGGAAGGTCTTGGATATCACATCTCATGCTATAGGTAGGCTCTCAGGTTTGGAAAGGGAAGGAGTTGGATATCACATTTCATGTTAGAGGAAGGATCTCAGATTTGGTATTAGAGGCATTGAGATATCACATCTCATGCTATAGGAAGGGTCTCAGGATTGGAATGGGAAGGAGTTGGATATCACATCTCATGCTATAGGAAGGGTCTCAGGTTTGGTATGAACATTGAGGTATCACATCTCATGCTATAGGAAGGGTCTCAGGATTGGAATGGAAAGGAGTTGGATATCACATCTGATGTTATAGGAAGGATCTCAGGTTTGGTATTAGAAGCATTGAGACATCACATCTCATGCTATAGGAAGGGTCTCAGGATTGAAATGGGAAGGAGTTGGATATCACATCTCATGCTATAGGAAGGGTCTCAGGTTTGGTATAAGCATTGAGATATCACATCTCATGCTATAGGAAGGGTCTCAGGATTGGAATGGGAAGGAGTTGTATATGACATCTCATGCTATAGGAAGGGTCTCAGGTTTGGTATAAGCATTGAGATATCACATCTCTGCTATCGGAAGGGTCTCAGGATTGGAATGGGAAAGAGTTGGATATCCCATCTCATGTTATAGGAAGAGTCTCAGGTTTGGTATTAGAAGCATTGAGATATCACATCTCATGCTATAGGAAGGGTCTCAGGATTGAAATGGGAAGGAGTTGGATATCACATCTCATGCTATAGGAAGGGTCTCAGGTTTGGTATAAGCATTGAGATATCACATCTCATGCTATAGGAAGGGTCTCAGGATTGGAATGGGAAGGAGTTGTATATGACATCTCATGCTATAGGAAGGGTCTCAGGTTTGGTATAAGCATTGAGATATCACATCTCTGCTATCGGAAGGGTCTCAGGATTGGAATGGGAAAGAGTTGGATATCCCATCTCATGTTATAGGAAGAGTCTCAGGTTTGGTATTAGAAGCATTGAGATATCACATCTCATGCTATAGGAAGTGTCTCAGGATTGGAATGGGAAGGAGTTTGATATCACATCTCATGCCATGTATGGGTCTCAGGTTTTGTAGAAGCATTGGGATATCACATCTCATGCTATCGGAAGGGTATCAGGATTGGATTTGGAAGGAGTTGGATATCCCATCTCATGCTATAGGAAGGGTCTCAGTTTGGAATGGGAAGGAATTGGATATCACATCTCATGTTATAGGAAGGGTATCAGGATTGGAATGGGAAGGACTTGGATATCACATCTCATGCTATAGGAAGGCTATCAGGTTTGGAAGGGGAAGGAGTTGCATATCAAATTTCATTTTAGAGGTAGGATCTCAGGTTTGGTATTAGAGGCATTGAGATATCACATCTCATGCTATAGGAAGGGTCTCACGATTGGAATGGGAAGGATTTGGACATCACATCTCATGCTATAGGAAGGGTCTCAGGTTTGGTATAAGCATTGAGATATCACATCTCATGCTATAGAAACGGTCTCAAGATTGTAATGGGAAGGAGTTGGATATCACATCTCATGTTATAGGAAGGATCTCAGATTTGGTATTAGAAGCATTGAGACATCCCATCTCATGCTATAGGAAGGGTCTCAGGATTGGAATGGGAAGGAGTTGGATATCACATCTCATGTTATAGGAAGGGTCTCAGGATTGGATTGGGAAGCACTTCGATATCACATCTCATGCTATAGGGAGGCTCTCACGTTTGGAAAGGGAAGGAGTTGGATATCACATTTCATGTTAGAGGTAGGATCTCAGGTTTGGTATTAGAGGCATTGAATATCACATCTCATGCTATCAGAAGGGTCTCAGGATTGGAATGGGAAGGAGTTGGATATCACATCTCATGCTAAAGGGAGGGTCTCAGGTTTGGAAGGGGAAGGATTTTGATATCACATCTCATGTTATAGGAAGGATCTCAGGTTTGGTATTAGAGGGATTGAGATATCACATCTCATGCTATCGGAAGGGTATCAGGATTGGATTTGGAAGTAGTTGGATATCCCATCTCATGCTATAGGAAGGGTCTCAGGTTGGAATGGGAAGGAGTTGGATATCACATATCATGTTATAGGAAGGGTCTCAGGATTGGAATGGGAAATACTTCGATATCACATCTCATGCTATAGGAAGGCTCTCAGGTTTGCAAGGGAAAGGAGTTGGATATCACATTTCATGTTAGAGGTAGGATCTCAGGTTTGGTATTAGAGGCATTGAGATATCACATCTCATGCTATAGGAAGGGTCTCAGGATTGGAATGGGAAGGAGTTGGATATCACATCTCATGCTATAGGAAGGGTCTCAGGTTTGGTATGAACATTGAGGTATCACATCTCATGCTATAGGAAGGGTCTCAGGATTGGAATGGAAAGGAGTTGGATATCACATCTGATGTTATAGGAAGGATCTCAGGTTTGGTATTAGAAGCATTGAGACATCACATCTCATGCTATAGGAAGGGTCTCAGGATTGAAATGGGAAGGAGTTGGATATCACATCTCATGCTATAGGAAGGGTCTCAGGTTTGGTATAAGCATTGAGATATCACATCTCATGCTATAGGAAGGGTCTCAGGATTGGAATGGGAAGGAGTTGTATATGACATCTCATGCTATAGGAAGGGTCTCAGGTTTGGTATAAGCATTGAGATATCACATCTCTGCTATCGGAAGGGTCTCAGGATTGGAATGGGAAAGAGTTGGATATCCCATCTCATGTTATAGGAAGAGTCTCAGGTTTGGTATTAGAAGCATTGAGATATCACATCTCATGCTATAGGAAGGGTCTCAGGATTGAAATGGGAAGGAGTTGGATATCACATCTCATGCTATAGGAAGGGTCTCAGGTTTGGTATAAGCATTGAGATATCACATCTCATGCTATAGGAAGGGTCTCAGGATTGGAATGGGAAGGAGTTGTATATGACATCTCATGCTATAGGAAGGGTCTCAGGTTTGGTATAAGCATTGAGATATCACATCTCTGCTATCGGAAGGGTCTCAGGATTGGAATGGGAAAGAGTTGGATATCCCATCTCATGTTATAGGAAGAGTCTCAGGTTTGGTATTAGAAGCATTGAGATATCACATCTCATGCTATAGGAAGTGTCTCAGGATTGGAATGGGAAGGAGTTTGATATCACATCTCATGCCATGTATGGGTCTCAGGTTTTGTAGAAGCATTGGGATATCACATCTCATGCTATCGGAAGGGTATCAGGATTGGATTTGGAAGGAGTTGGATATCCCATCTCATGCTATAGGAAGGGTCTCAGTTTGGAATGGGAAGGAATTGGATATCACATCTCATGTTATAGGAAGGGTATCAGGATTGGAATGGGAAGGACTTGGATATCACATCTCATGCTATAGGAAGGCTATCAGGTTTGGAAGGGGAAGGAGTTGCATATCAAATTTCATTTTAGAGGTAGGATCTCAGGTTTGGTATTAGAGGCATTGAGATATCACATCTCATGCTATAGGAAGGGTCTCACGATTGGAATGGGAAGGATTTGGATATCACATCTCATGCTATAGGAAGGGTCTCAGGTTTGGTATAAGCATTGAGATATCACATCTCATGCTATAGAAACGGTCTCAAGATTGTAATGGGAAGGAGTTGGATATCACATCTCATGTTATAGGAAGGATCTCAGATTTGGTATTAGAAGCATTGAGACATCCCATCTCATGCTATAGGAAGGGTCTCAGGATTGGAATGGGAAGGAGTTGGATATCACATCTCATGTTATAGGAAGGGTCTCAGGATTGGATTGGGAAGCACTTCGATATCACATCTCATGCTATAGGGAGGCTCTCACGTTTGGAAAGGGAAGGAGTTGGATATCACATTTCATGTTAGAGGTAGGATCTCAGGTTTGGTATTAGAGGCATTGAATATCACATCTCATGCTATCAGAAGGGTCTCAGGATTGGAATGGGAAGGAGTTGGATATCACATCTCATGCTAAAGGGAGGGTCTCAGGTTTGGAAGGGGAAGGATTTTGATATCACATCTCATGTTATAGGAAGGATCTCAGGTTTGGTATTAGAGGGATTGAGATATCACATCTCATGCTATCGGAAGGGTATCAGGATTGGATTTGGAAGTAGTTGGATATCCCATCTCATGCTATAGGAAGGGTCTCAGGTTGGAATGGGAAGGAGTTGGATATCACATATCATGTTATAGGAAGGGTCTCAGGATTGGAATGGGAAATACTTCGATATCACATCTCATGCTATAGGAAGGCTCTCAGGTTTGCAAGGGAAAGGAGTTGGATATCACATTTAATGTTAGAGGTAGGATCTCAGGTTTGGTATTAGAGGCATTGAGATATCACATCTCATGCTATCAGAAATGTCTCAGGATTGGAATGGGAAGGAGTTGGATATCACATCTCATGCTAAAGGGAGGGTCTCTGGTTTGGAAGGGGAAGGATTTGGATATCACATCTCATGTTATAGGAAGGATCTCAGGTTTGGTATTAGAAGCATTGAGATATCACATCTCATGCTATAGGAAGGGTCTCAGGTTTGGAATGGGAAGGAATTGGATATCACATCTCATGTCATAGGAAGGATCTCAGGTTTGGTATTAGAAGCATTGAGATATCACATCTCATGCTATAGGAATGGTCTCAGGATTGGAATGGGAAGGAGTTGTATATGACATCTCATGCCATAGGAAGGGTCTCAGGTTTGGTATCAGCATTGAGATATCACATCTCTGCTATCGGAAGGGTCTCAGGATTGGAATGGGAAGGAGTTGGATATCCCATCTTATGTTATAGGAACGGTCTCAGGTTTGGTATTAGAAGCATTGAGATATCACATCTCATGCTATAGGAAGGGTCTCAGGATTGGAATGGGAAGGACTTGAATATCCCATCTCATGCTATAGGGAGGCTCTCACGTTTGGAAAGGGAAGGAGTTGGATATCACATTTCATGTTAGAGGTAGGATCTCAGGTTTGGTATTAGAGGCATTGAATATCACATCTCATGCTATCAGAAGGGTCTCAGGATTGGAATGGGAAGGAGTTGGATATCACATCTCATGCTAAAGGGAGGGTCTCAGGTTTGGAAGGGGAAGGATTTTGATATCACATCTCATGTTATAGGAAGGATCTCAGGTTTGGTATTAGAGGGATTGAGATATCACATCTCATGCTATCGGAAGGGTATCAGGATTGGATTTGGAAGTAGTTGGATATCCCATCTCATGCTATAGGAAGGGTCTCAGGTTGGAATGGGAAGGAGTTGGATATCACATCTCATGTTATAGGAAGGGTCTCAGGATTGGAATGGGAAATACTTCGATATCACATCTCATGCTATAGGAAGGCTCTCAGGTTTGCAAGGGGAAGGAGTTGGATATCACATTTCATGTTAGAGGTAGGATCTCAGGTTTGGTATTAGAGGCATTGAGATATCACATCTCATGCTATCAGAAATGTCTCAGGATTGGAATGGGAAGGAGTTGGATATCACATCTCATGCTAAAGGGAGGGTCTCTGGTTTGGAAGGGGAAGGATTTGGATATCACATCTCATGTTATAGGAAGGATCTCAGGTTTGGTATTAGAAGCATTGAGATATCACATCTCATGCTATAGGAAGGGTCTCAGGTTTGGAATGGGAAGGAATTGGATATCACATCTCATGTCATAGGAAGGATCTCAGGTTTGGTATTAGAAGCATTGAGATATCACATCTCATGCTATAGGAATGGTCTCAGGATTGGAATGGGAAGGAGTTGGATATTAGATTCTTGCTATAGAAAGGGTCTCAGGTTTGGAACGGGAAGGAGTTGGATATCACATCTCATGTTATAGGAAGGGTCTCAGGTTTGGTCTAAGCATTGAGATATCACATCTCTGCTATCGGAAGTTTCTCAGGATTGAAATGGGAAGGAGTTGGATATCCCATCTCATGTTATAGGACGGGTCTCAGGTTTGGTAATAGAATCATTGAGATATCACATCTCATGCTGTAGGAAGTGTCTAAGGATTGGAATGGGAAGGACTTGGATATCACATCTCATGCTATAGGTAGACTCTCTGGTTTGGAAAGGGAAGGAGTGGGATGTCACATTTCATGTTCAAGGAAGGATCTCAGGTTTGGTATTAGAGGCATTGAGATATCACATCTCATGCTATAGGAAGGGTCTCAGGATTGGAATGGGAAGGATTTGGATATCACATCTCATGCTATAGGAAGGGTCTCAGGTTTGGTATAAGCATTGAGATATCACATCTCATGCTATAGGAAGGGTCTCAGGATTGGAATGGGAAGGAGTTGGATATCACATCTCATGCTATAGGTAGGCTCTCAGGTTTGGAAAGGGAAGGATTTGGATATCACATTTCATGTTAGAGGAAGGATCTCAGGTTTGGTATTAGAGGCATTGAGGTATCACATCTCATGCTATAGGAAGGGTCTCACGATTGGAATGGGAAGGATTTGGATATCACATCTCATGCTATAGGAAGGGTCTCAGGTTTGCTATAAGCATTGAAATATCACATCCCATGCTATAGGAAGGGTCTCAGGATTGGAATGGAAGGAGTTGCATATCACATCTCATGTTATAGGAAGGATCTCAGATTTGGTATTAGAAGCATTGAGACATCACATCTCATGCTATAGGAAGGGTCTCAGGATTGGAATGGGAAGGAGTTGGATATCACATCTCATGTTATAGGAAGGGTCTCAGGATTGGAATGGGAAGGACTTCGATATCACATCTCATGTTATAGGAAGGCTCCCAGGTTTGGAAGGGGAAGGAGTTGGATATCACATTTCATGTTAGAGGTAGAATCTCAGGTTTGGTATTAGAGGCATTGAGATATAACATCTCATGCTATCAGAAGGGTCTCAGGATTGGAATGGGAAGGAGTTGGATATCACATCTCATGCTAAAGGGAGGGTCTCAGGTTTGGAAGGGGAAGGATTTGAATATCACATCTCGTGTTATAGGAAGGATCTCAGGTTTGGTATTAGAAGAATTGAAATATCACATCTCATGCTATCAGAACGGTCTCAGGATTGGAATGGGAAGGAGTTGGATATCACATCTCATGCTAAAGGGAGGGTCTCAGGATTGGAATGGGAAGGACTTGGATATCACATCTCATGTTATAGGAAGGGTCTCAGGTTTGGTATTAGAAGCATTGAGATATCACATCTCATGCTATAGGAATGGTCTCAGGATTGGAATGGGAAGGAGTTGGATATTAGATTCTTGCTATAGAAAAGGTCTCAGGTTTGGAACGGGAAGGAGTTGGATATCACATCTCATGTTATAGGAAGGGTCTCAGGTTTGGTCTAAGCATTGAGATATCACATCTCTGCTATCGGAAGTTTCTCAGGATTGAAATGGGAAGGAGTTGGATATCCCATCTCATGTTATAGGACGGGTCTCAGGTTTGGTAATAGAATCATTGAGATATCACATCTCATGCTGTAGGAAGTGTCTAAGGATTGGAATGGGAAGGACTTGGATATCACATCTCATGCTATAGGTAGACTCTCAGGTTTGGAAAGGGAAGGAGTGGGATATCACATTTCATGTTCAAGGAAGGATCTCAGGTTTGGTATTAGAGGCATTGAGATATCACATCTCATGCTATAGGAAGGGTCTCAGGATTGGAATGGGAAGGATTTGGATATCACATCTCATGCTATAGGAAGGGTCTCAGGTTTGGTATAAGCATTGAGATATCACATCTCATGCTATAGGAAGGGTCTCAGGATTGGAATGGGAAGGAGTTCGATATCACATCTCATGCTATAGGTAGGCTCTCAGGTTTGGAAAGGGAAGGATTTGGATATCACATTTCATGTTAAAGGAAGGATCTCAGGTTTGGTATTAGAGGCATTGAGATATCACATCTCATGCTATAGGAAGGGTCTCACGATTGGAATGGGAAGGATTTGGATATCACATCTCATGCTATAGGAAGGGTCTCAGGTTTGCTATAAGCATTGAAATATCACATCCCATGCTATAGGAAGGGTCTCAGGATTGGAATGGAAGGAGTTGGATATCACATCTCATGTTATAGGAAGGATCTCAGATTTGGTATTAGAAGCATTGAGACATCACATCTCATGCTATAGGAAGGGTCTCAGGATTGGAATGGGAAGGAGTGGGATATCACATCTCATGTTATAGGAAGGGTCTCAGGATTGGAATGGGAAGGACTTCGATATCACATCTCATGTTATAGGAAGGCTCCCAGGTTTGGAAGGGGAAGGAGTTGGATATCACATTTCATGTTAGAGGTAGAATCTCAGGTTTGGTATTAGAGGCATTGAGATATAACATCTCATGCTATCAGAAGGGTCTCAGGATTGGAATGGGAAGGAGTTGGATATCACATCTCATGCTAAAGGGAGGGTCTCAGGTTTGGAAGGGGAAGGATTTGAATATCACATCTCGTGTTATAGGAAGGATCTCAGGTTTGGTATTAGAAGAATTGAAATATCACATCTCATGCTATCGGAAGGATCTCAGGTTTGGTATTAGAAGCATTGAGATATCACATCTCATGCTATCAGAACGGTCTCAGGATTGGAATGGGAAGGAGTTGGATATCACATCTCATGCTAAAGGGAGGGTCTCAGGATTGTAATGGGAAGGACTTGGATATCACATCTCATGTTATAGGAAGGGTCTCAGGTTTGGTATTAGAAGCATTGAGATATCACATCTCATGCTATAGGAAGGGTCTCAGGAATGGAATGGGAAGGACTTGGATATCACATCTCATGATAAAGGAAGGGTCTAAGGTTTGGAAGGGGAAGGATTTGGATATCACATCTCATGTTATAGGACGGGTCTCAGGTTTGGTATTAGAAGCATTGTGATATCACATCTCATGCTATAGGAAGTGTCTCAGGATTGGAATGGGAAGGAGTTGGATATCACTTCTCATGCTATAGGAAGGGTTTCAGGTTTGGTAGAAGCATTGAGATATCACATCTCATGCTATAGGAAGAGTCTCAGGTTTGGGAAGGGAAGGATTTGGATTTCACATCTCATGTTATAGGATGGTTCTCATGTTTGGTTTTTGAAGCATTGAGATATCACATCTCATGCTATCGGAAGGGTCTCAGGTTTGGAATGGGAAGGAGTTGGATATCACATCTCATGTTATAGGAAGGATCTCATGTTTGGTATTAGAAGCATTGAGATATCACATCTCATGCTATAGGAAGGGTCTCCGGATTGGAATGTGAAGGATTTGGATATTACATCTCATGCTAAAGGAAGGATCTCAGGTTTGGAATGGGAAGGAGTTGGATATGACATCTCTTGTTATAGGGAGGGTCTCAGGATTTGAATGGCAAGGAGTTGGATATCACATCTCATGCCATAGGAAGGGTCTCAGGTTTGGTATAAGCATTGAGATATCACATCTCTGCTATCGGAAGGGTCTCAGGATTGGATTGGGAAGGAGTTGGATATCCCTTCTCATGCTATAGGAAGGGTCTCAGGTTGGAATGGGAAGGAGTTGGATATCACATCTCATGTTATAGGAAGGGTCTCAGGATTGGAATGGGAAGGATTTGGATATCGCATCTCTTGCTATAGGAAGGGTCTCAGGTTTTTTATTAGAAACATTGAGATATCACATCTCATGCTATAGGAAGGGTTTTAGGATTGGAATGGGAAGTATTTGGATATCACATCTCATGCTAAAGGAAGGTTCTCAGGTTTGGAAGGGGAAGGATTTGGATATCATATCTCATGTTATAGGACGGGACCCAGGTTTGGTATTAGAAGCATTGAGATATCACATCTCATGGTATAGGAAGGGTCTCAGGGTTGGAATGGGAAGGAGTTGGATATCACATCTCATCCAATAGTAAGGGTCTCAGGTTTGGAATGGGAAGGAATTGGATATCACATCTCATGTTATAGGAAGGGTCTCAGGTTTGGTAGAAGCGTTGAGATATCACATCTCTGCTATCGGAAGGGTCTCAGGATTGGATTGGGAAGGAGTTGGATATCCCTTCTCATGCTATAGGAAGGGTCTCAGGATTTGAATGGCAAGGAGTTGGATATCACATATCATGCCATAGGAAGGGTCTCAGGTTTGGCATAAGAAGGAGTTGGATATCCCATCTCATGCTATAGGAAGGGTCTCAGGTTGGAATGGGAAGGAGTTGGATATGACATCTCATGTTATAGGAAGGGTCTGGGTCTCAGGATTGGAATGGGAAGGACTTGGATATCACATCTCATGCTGTAGGAAGGCTCTCAGGTTTGGAAAGGGAAGGAGTTGGATATCACATTTCATGTTAGAGGTAGGATCTCAGGTTTGGTATTAGAGGCATTGAGATATCACATCTCATGGTATCAGAAGGGTATCAGGATTGGAATGGGAAGGAGTGGGATATCACATCTCATGCTAAAGGGAGGGTTTCAGGTTCGGAAGGGGAAGGATTTGGATATCACATCTCATGTTATAGGAAGGATCTCATGTTTGGTATTAGAAGCATTGAGATATCACATCTCATGCTATCGGAAGGATCTCAGGTTTGGTATTAGAAGCATTGAGATATCACATCTCATGCTATAGGAAGGGTCTCATGATTGGAATGGGAAGGAGTTGGATATCACATCTCATGTTATAGAAAGGATCTCAGGTTTGGTATTAGAAGCATTGAGATATCACATCTCATGCTATAGGACTGGTCTCAGGATTGGAATGGGAAGGAGTTGGATATCACATCTCATGCTAAAGGAAGGGTCTCAGTTTTGGTAGAAGCATTGAGATTTCACATATCATGCTATAGGAAGGGTCTCAGGATTGGAATGGGAAGGAGTTGGATATCACATCTCATGCTATAGGAAGGGTCTCAGGTTTGGTATAAGCATTGAGATATCACATCTCTGCTATCGGAAGGGTCTCAGGATTGGAATGGGAAGGACTTAGATATCACATCTCATGCTATAGGGAGGGTCTCAGTATTGATATTAGAAGCATTGAGATATCACATCTCAAGCTATCGGAAGGGTCTCAGGATTGGAATGGGAAGGAGTTGGATATCACATCTCATGCTATAGGAAGGGTCTCAGGTTAGGAAGGGGAAGGAGTTGGATATCACATTTCATGTTAGAGGAAGGATCTCAGGTTTGGTATTAGAGGCCTTGAGATATCACATCTCATGCTATAGGAAGGGTCTCAGGATTGGAATGGGAAGGAGTTGGATATCACATCTCAAGCTATAGGAAGGGTCTCAGGTTTGGTATAAGCATTGAGATATCACATCTCATGCTATAGGAAGGGTCTCAGGATTGGAATGGGAAGGAGTTGGATATCACATCTCATGTTATAGGAAAGATCTCAGGTTTGGTATTAGAAGCATTGAGACATCACATCTCATGTTATAGGAAGGGTCTTAGGATTGGAATGGGAAGAAGTTGGATATCACATCTCATGCTATAGGAAGGGTCTCAGGTTTGGTATAAGCATTGAGATATCACATCTCATGCTATAGGAAGGGTCTCAGGATTGGAATGGGAAGGAGTTGTATATGACATCTCATGCCATAGGAAGGGTCTCAGGTTTGGTATACGCATTGAGATATCACATCACATGCTATAGGAAGGGTCTCAGGATTGGAATGGGAAGGACTTGAATATCACATCTCATGCTATAGGCAGGGTCTCAGGTTTGGAAAGGGAAGGAGATGGATATCACATTTCATGTTAGAGGTAGGATCTCAGGTTTGGTATTAGAGGCATTGAGATATCACATCTCATGCTATCAGAAGGGTCTCAGGATTGGAATGGGAAGGAGTTGTATATCACAACTCATGCTAAAGGGAGGGTCTCAGGTTTGGAAGGGGAAGGATTTGGAAATCACATCTCATGTTATAGGAAGGATCTCAGGTTTGGTATTAAAAGCATTGAGATATCACATCTCATGCTATCGGAAGTATCTCAGGTTTGGTATTAGAGGCATTGAGATATCACATCTCATGCTATCATAAGGGTCTCAGGATTGGAATGGGAAGGAGTTGGATATCACATCTCATGTTATAGGAAGGATCTCAGGTTTGGTATTAGAAGCATTGAGATATCACATCTCATGCTATAGGAAGGGTCTCAGGATTGGAATGGGAAGGAGTTGGATATCACATCTTATGCTATAGGAAGGGTCTCAGATTTGGTATAAGCAGTGAGATATCACATCTCATGCTATAGGAAGGGTCTCAGGATTGGAATGGGAAGGAGTTGGATATCACATCTCATGCTATAGGAAGGGTCTCAGGTTTGGAACGGGAAGGAGTTAGATATCACATCTCATGTTATAGGAAGAGTCTCAGGTTTGGTATAAGCATTGAGATATCACATCTCTGCTATCGGAGGTGTCTCAGGATTGGGATGGGAAGGAATTGGATATCACATCTCATGCTATAGGAAGAGTATCAGGTTTGGAACGGGAAGGAGTTGGATATCCCATCTCATGTTATAGGGCAGGTCTCAGGTTTGATATTAGAAGCATTGAGATATCACATCTCTGCTATTGGAAGGGTCTCAGGATTGGAATGGGAAGGACTTGGATATCAGAATTCATGTTATAGGAAGGGTCTCAGGTTTGGTATTAGAAGCATTGAGATATCACATCTCATGCTATAGGAAGGGTCTCAGGATTGAAATGGGAAGGACTTGGATATCACATCTCATGTTATAGGAAGGGTCTCAGGTTTGGTATTAGAAGCATTGAGATATCACATCTCATGCTATAGGAAGGGTCTCAGGAATGGAATGGGAAGGACTTGGATATCACATCTCATGATAAAGGAAGGGTCTAAGGTTTGGAAGGGGAAGGATTTGGATATCACATCTCATGTTATTGGACCGGTCTCAGGTTTGGTATTAGAAGCATTGAGATATCAAGTCTCATGGTATAGGACGGGAGTTTGATATCACATCTCATGCCATGGTATGGGTCTCAGGTTTTGTAGAAGCATTGGGATATCACATCTCATGCTATCGGATGGATCTCAGGTTTGGTATTAGAAGCATTGAGATATCACATCTCATGCTGTAGGAAGGGTCTCAGGATTGGAATGGGAAGGAGTTGGATATCACATCTCATGTTATAGGAAGGATCTCAGGTTTGGTATTAGAAGCATTGAGATATCACATCTCATGCTATAGGACTGGTCTCAGGATTGGAATGGGAAGGAGTTGGATATCACATCTCATGCTAAAGGAAGGGCCTCAGTTTTGGTAGAAGCATTGAGATTTCACATATCATGCTATAGGAAGGGTCTCAGGATTGGAATGGGAAGGAGTTGGATATCACATCTCATGCTATAGGAAGGGTCTCAGGTTTGGTATAAGCATTGAGATATCACATCTCTGCTATCAGAAGGGTCTCAGGATTGGAATGGGAAGGACTTAGATATCACATCTCATGCTATAGGGAGGGTCTCAGTATTGATATTAGAAGCATTGAGATATCACATCTCAAGCTATCGGAAGGGTCTCAGGATTGGAATGGGAAGGAGTTGGATATCACATCTCATGTTATAGGAAGAGTCTCATGCTAAGACCTGATAGACCCTTCCTATATCATGAGATGGGAATATCCAACTCCTTCCCATTCCAATCCTGAGACCCTTCCGATAGCAGAGATGTGATATCTCAATGCTTATACCAAACCTGAGACCCTTCCTATAGCATGAGATGTGATATCCAACTCCTTCCCATTCCAATACTGAGACCCTTCCTATAGCATGAGATGTGATATCTCAATGCTTCTAATATCAAACTTGAGACCCTCCCTATAGCATGAGATGTGATATCCAAGTCCTTCCCATTCCAATCCTGAGACACTTCCTATAGCATGAGATGTGATATCTCAATGCTTCTAATACCAAACCTGAGACTCTTCCTATAACATGAGATGGGATATCCAACTCCTTCCCATTCCAATCCTGAGACCCTTCCGAAAGCAGAGATGTGATATCTCAATGCTTATACCAAACCTGAGACCCTTCCTATGGCATGAGATGTCATATACAGATCCTTCCCATTCCAATCCTGAGACCCTTCCTATAGCATGAGATGTGATATCTCAATGCTTATACCAAACCTAAAACCCTTCCTATAGCATGAGATGTGATATCCAACTCCTTCCCATTCCAATCCTGAGACCCTTCCTATAGCATGAGATGTGATATCCAATGGCTCTAATACCAAACCTGAGATCCTTCCTCTAACATGAAATGTGATATCCAACTCCTTCCCTTTCCAAACCTGAGAGCCTACCTATAGCATGAGATGTGATATCAAAGTCCTTCCCATTCCAATCCTTAGACCCTTCCTACAGCATGCAATATGATATCTCAATGATTCTAATAACAAACCTGAGACCCGTCCTATAACATGAGATGTGATATCCAACTCCTTCCCATTCCAATCCTGAGACACTTCCGATAGCAGAGATGTGATATCTCAATGCTTATACCAAACCTGAGACCCTTCCTATAACATGAGATGTGATATCCAATTCCTTCCCATTCCAAACCTGAGACCCTTCCTACAGCATGTGATGTGATATCTCAATGCTTCTAATACCAAACCTGAGACCAGTCCTATAACATGAGATGGGATATCCAACTCCTTCCCGTTCCAAACCTGAGACCCTTCCTATAGCATGAGATGTGATATCCAACTCCTTCCCGTTCCAAACCTGAGATCCTTCCTATAGCATGAGATGTGATATCCAACTCCTTCCCATTCCAATCCTGAGACCCTTATGATAGCATGAGATGTAATATCTCAATGCCTCTAATACCAAATCTGAGATTCTTCCGATAGCATGAGATGTGATATCTCAATGCTTCTTATACCAAACCTGAGATCCTTCCTATAACATGAGATGTGATATCCAAATCCTTCCCCTTCCAAACCTGAGACCCTCCCTTTAGCATGAGATGTGATATCCAAGTCCTTCCCATTCCAATCCTGAGACCCTTCCTATAGCATGTGATGTGATATCTCAATGCTTATACCAAACCTGAGACCCTTCCTATGGCATGAGATGTCATATACAACTCCTTCCCATTCCAATCCTGAGCCCTTCCTATATCATGAGATGTGATATCTCAATGCTTATACCAAACCTGAGACTCTTCCTATAGAATGAGATGTGATATCCAACTTCTTCCCATTCCAATCCTGAGACCCTTCCTATAACATGAGATGTGATGTCTCAATGCTTCTAATACCAAACCAGAGATCTTTCCTATAACATGAGATGTGATATCCAACTCCTTCCCATTCCAATCCTGAGACCCTTCCTATAGCATGTGATGTGATATCTCAATGCTTATACCAAACCTGAGACCCTTCCTATAGCTTGAGATGTGATATCCAACTCCTTCCCATTCCAATCCTGAGACCCTTCCTATAGCATGAGATGTGATATCTCAATACTTCTAATACCAAACCTGAGATCCTTCTGATAACATGAGATGTGATATCCAAATCCTTCCCCTTCCAAACCTGAGACCCTCCCTTTAGCATGAGATGTGATATCCAACTCCTTCCGATTCCAATCCTGAGACCATTTTGATAGCATGAGATGTGATATCTCAATGCTTCTAATACCAAACCTGAGATCCTTCCGATAGCATGAGATGTGATATCTCAATGCTTCTAATACCAAACCTGAGATCCTTCCTATAACATGAGATGTGATATCCAAATCCTTCCCCTTCCAAACCTGAGACCCTCCCTTTAGCATGAGATGTGATATCCAACTCCTTCCCATTCCAATCCTGAGACCCTTCTGATAGCATGAGATGTGATATCTCAATGCCTCTAATACCAACCCTGAGATCCTACCTCTAACATGAAATGTGATATCCAACTCTTTCCCCTTCCAAACCTGAGAGCCTTCCTATAGCATGAGATGTGATATCCAAGTCCTTCCCATTCCAATCCTGAGACCCTTCCTATAACATGAGATGTGATATCCAACTCCTTCCCATTCCAACCTGAGACCCTTCGTATAGCATGAGATGGGATATCCAGCTCCTTCCAAATCCAATCCTGATACCCTTCCGATAGCATGAGATGTGATATCCCAATGCTTATACCAAACCTGAGACCCATACTATTGCATGAGATGTGATATCAAACTCCTTCCCATTCCAATCCTGAGACCCTTCCTATAGCTTGAGATGTGATATCCAACTCTTTCTGATTCCAATTCTGAGACCCTTCCTATACCATGAGACTTGATATCTCAGTGCTTCTAATACCAAACCTGAGACCCGTCCTATAACATGAGATGTGATATCCAAATCCTTCCCCTTCAAACCTTAGACCCTTCCTTTATCATGAGATGTGATATCCAACTCCTTCCCATTCCAATCCTGAGACCCTTCCGATATCGTGAGATGTGATATCTCAATACTTCTAATATCAAACTTGAGACCCTCCCTATAGCATGAGATGTGATATCCAAGTCCTTCCCATTCCAATCCTGAGACCCTTCCTATAGCATGAGATGTGATATCTCAATGCTTCTAATACCAAACCTGAGACCCTTCCTATAACATGAGATGGGAATATCCAACTCTTCCCATTCCAATCCTGAGACCCTTCCGATAGAAGAGATGTGATATCTCAATGCTTATACCAAACCTGAGATCCTTCCTATAGCATGAGATGTGATATCCTACTCCTTCCCATTCCAATCCTGAGACCCTTCCTATAGCATAAGATGTGATATCTCAATGCTTCTAATATCAAACTTGAGACCCTCCCTATAGCATGAGATGTGATATCCAAGTCCTTCCCATTCCAATCCTGAGACACTTCCTATAGCATGAGATGTGATATCTCAATGCTTCTAATACCAAACCTGAGACTCTTCCTATAACATGAGATGGGATATCCAACTCCTTCCCATTCCAATCCTGAGACCCTTCCGATAGCAGAGATGTGATATCTCAAAGCTTATACCAAACCTGAGACCCTTCCCATGGCTTGAGATGTCATATACAACTCCTTCCCATTCCAATCCTGAGACCCTTCCGATAGCATGAGATGTGATATCTCAATGCTTATACCAAGCCTGAGACCCTTCCTATAGCATGAGATGTGATATCCAACTCCTTCCCATTCCAATCCTGAGACCCTTCCTATAGCATGAGATGTGATGTCTCAATGCTTCTAATACCAAACCTGAGATCCTTCGTTTAACATGAGATGTGATATCCAACTCCTTCCATTCCAATCCTGAGACCCTTCCTATAGCATGAGATGTGATATCTCAATGCTTATACCAAACCTGAGACCCTTCCTATAGCATGAGATGTGATATCCAACTCCTTCCCATTCCAATCCTGAGACCCTTCCTATAGCATGAGATGTGATATCTCAATGCCTCTAATACCAAACCTGAGATCCTTCCTCTAACATGAAATGTGATATCCAACTCCTTCCCTTTCCAAACCTGAGAGCCTATCCATAGCATGAGATGTGATATCCAAGTCCTTCCCATTCCAATCCTTAGACCCTTCCTACAGCATGCAATATATATGATATCTCAATGATTCTAATAACAATCCTGAGACCCGTCCTATAACATGAGATGGGATATCCAACTCCTTCCCATCCCAATCCTGAGACACTTCCGATTGCAGAGATGTGATATCTCAATGCTTATACCAAACCTGAGACTCTTCCTATAACATGAGATGTGATATCTGTTAGGAAAGATTTCGTAATTGTAGGTAATTTTCCTTCCATGTGGCAACCCCTAAACTTTTTGCTGTTGTTTTTCACCTTGTTCTCGACTTTGCCAGAGAAGTGCAGCCTTCTGCCGCACTCCTCTGGGCTTTCGCTCCTTTCTTACGGGGAAACTTGCATGGCCTTAAGACAGTCAGTACCGGGAAACGCTGTTTTCCGTAGTTTCTTTTATCATGTTGCGGCTTTCGTGCAACATGACACAAGAGGGCACTGTAAGCTAAGTTACTGCTCTCTTGGGATTCTAGCCTTCTACAGGCCCTAGATACTCTTTCAGGATTGTAACTGATCGGTGCAAGCGATTCACGGACGGGAATGGTGGCAGCGATCGTTTCTTGTGTTTTGAGCTCCTTTTGGCGTTCTAAGCGCGTTTCTCGCACTTAACCCAAAATGATGGCCTGGCTCCCAAAATTGGCCAGACCACGAGGCTCCTTTATCCTGTCCGCTGACCGTCTTGCTCCCTTCACCTTCCCCAGGTCGAGCCGACCCGGGGCCTTCCTTATTTGGGCATGTACTTTCCCGCGAAACACGGATGCTTTCGCGGGCTTCTACATGTCTTGTGTGTGCCTCCAGGATGTGGGCTGGGATGTCTGGTCCCGTGTGAATGCCTGGGACCACCGTGGTCCGTGATAGGTCCACGAATGGTGTGAGTGTTGATGAGCGGATCTCCCATTGGGTCCCCACCGTTTTGGCACGAAGGGAACCGTGGATAAGAGGGGGCTGGAAACACCACTACCATGTCGATCTCCTGAGTTCTCACGAACGAAGGAATACAGGAGCCAAGTATCCTGCAACCAAGAGGCTGAACCGAGGAATCGCTGGTGACCCGCTGAAGGACTGCTCCTCTGCACTGCTGTCGCCTTGTGAAACCCTTTTCACCTTTGATCGAACCAGAAGGCCTGTACTAGTACTTCGACCCTTGGAATAGCGGGGACAGCTATTCTCGGCATCTTCACCAGCTCCTGCTAGTAAGCCTTCGGAAGCGTCTCTGGCCCATCCAGCAGACTGACCAGCCTACACAGGAGTCTTGCTCTGTAACTGCCACCAGGTTGTGTAGTATATCGAGTCCTTGTCACTCTCACACGATTCGTACACTTGGCGTTCCCAGGTCTGAAGTGAGTAGTGTACATTTGGCTCAGATACACACGGCCGCTCCGTTGCCCTGCTGTGGTAACAAACTGTGCGGGTTCCTTCGTTTGGGACGTCTTTTACTCAACTCTGCTGCTGCAGACTCAACACGACGACGAGACATCCCCTGCTCTTCTGAACCTGCCAGCGACTGAAACTGACGCGGAGAAGCCTGGGTCTGCTTGCATCGGGGACCGGTGAGTAGCATAGCTAGGAACTGGTCGCCCTCCTGCAGGAACCCATAGCTTTTCCCCGCTGTGTCAAAACAGCATGCCTTTCCGTACTCGCGCTCTGCTTCTGCCCTTGAGTCGCGGAACACTGTTCTTCTTCGTTTGTGCACTAAACTGAACTGCCTGATCTCCCTCGAAGAGACTCCCCTTTTGCCCGTTGGCACCAGCGTGTGCAGGTACTTTTGAGCACAAGGCTCCACTCTTCGTAGGGCTCGGACTTCCTTTTAGTTAGGTGCCTCTGAAGGCGGACTGGGTCTAAGCATTATTTCGCACTGCCTGTTTGCCTTCCCTTTTAGGTGGACTACACATTTCGTGCATCTAACGCTTGAGACTTGTTTGTATTTGTATATATATTGTATTGGTATGGTATGTGTTGGTTTACTAGAGTTCTATTGTGATTTCTCGCTACGGTCATTGTTTTAAAGGCCTTGGAATAAATGTGTATATATTTTTAATATAGCACCTGTTTGGAGTAGTTTGTAAGTGTCCTTGCTTTGTGTGCTCATTGCAGGCTTTCAGTCACCCTCACCCCTCTTGAGACCTAGTCTTGACCGCCGCGATCGCTACCTTGATTGGTCTGGCTTGTCCAGAGGTTACCCTGTTCCAAGTAATTAGGTTGGCCTTCTGAACTTCTGCGCCACCAGGACAGAGTTCAGAAATCCGTCTTAACAAATTGGTGTACAGCGGTGGGATACCACTGAAGGTATCCAGTGTTGCGCACGAACTAAGGCATTTCAAGTTATTCCTACCAGGACACGTAATGAATTGTTGTAGTATAACTTTAAAAAGGCCATAGTCCTATCTAACAGTATGGAAACAAATACCTTGTTAACTTTAAATGCTTACAAATCAGAAACATTGAAAAAAATGTGTGCGGAGAGAGGTGTTTCCTCTCAAGGCACGAAATTGGATATGATCCAAAGAATCGTGGCGTGGCAAGAAGCGCAGCTTGACGCTATAACTTCTGAGGACAGTGCGGAAGGAGGTGGGGCTGCTCTCACTGGTAGAACCGACGGTTCTGCCGCTGCACTGATCCACCGCGACCACGAGGACAGGGAGGATGAGATGTCTGATGTTTCCTCTGCCAGTGTAGATGGGGAGGCTATGCTTGAATTCAAGAAGCAAGAGCTGCGGTTTAGGCAGAAGGAGCTTGAATTCAGCATAGCCAAACTAAAAATCGAACAGTCAGAAAAACAGAAAGACAGGGATCACCAGTTGGAACTGGCCAAGCTTCAGGTTGCAAATGGGTCCAAGGGTCCTGGACATGGGTCTGGGGCCTCCTCTCATCCACGGTTGTTAAGACGGATTTCTGAACTCTGTCCTGGTGGCGCAGAAGTTCAGAAGGCCAACCTAATTACTTGGAACAGGGTAACCACTGGACGAGCCAGACCAATCAAGGTAGCGATCGCGGCGGTCAAGACTAGGTCTCAAGAGGGGTGAGGGTGACTGAAAGCCCGCAATGAGCACACAAAGCAAGATCACTTACAAACTACTCCAAACAGTTGTTATATCAAAAATATATACACATTTATTTTAAGGCCTTTAAAACAATGACCGTAGCGAGAAAATCACAATATCAATATTAAGCCAACTCTTACAATATATACAAATACGACAGTCGCAAGCGTTATATGCACGAAATGTGTAGTCCACCTGAAAGGGAAGGAAAACAGGCAGTGCGATAATGCTTTAGACTCAGTTCGCCTTCAGGGGCACCTAACTAGATGGAAGTCCGAGCCCTGCGAAGAGTGGAGCCTTGTGCTCAAAGTACCTGCACACGCTGGTGCCAACGGGCAAAAGGAGAAGCTCTTCGGAGGAAGTCAGGCAGTTCGGGTTAGTGCACAACAGAAGAAGAACAGGTTCCGCGACTCAAGCGCAGCCTCGACAGTGAGCAGAAGCAGAGCGCGAGTACGGACAAAAGGGTGCTGTTTTTACACAGCGGGGAAAAGCAATGGGCTACTGCAGGAGGGCGACCAGATCCTAGCTATAGTACTCACCGGTCCCCGATGCAAGCAGACCCAGGCTTCTCCACGTTAGTTTCAGCAGCTGGCAGGTTCAGAAGAGCCGGGAATACCTCGTCGTCGTGTAGAGAAAAAAGACGTCCCAATCGAAGAAACCTGCACAGTTTTGTCACCACAGCAGGGCAACGGAGCGGCTGTGTGTATCTGAGCCAAATGTACACTACTCACTTCAGACTTGGGAACGCCAAGTGTACTAAGCGTGTGAGAGTGACAAGGACTCGAAATACAACACAACCTGGCGGCGGTTACAGAGCAGGTCTCCCGTGTAAGCTGGTCAGTCAACTGGATGGCCCAGAGACGCTTCCGAAGGCTTACTGGCAGGAGATGATGAAGTCGCCGAGAATAGCTGTTCCTGCTATTCCAAAGGTCGAAGCACCAGTACAGGCCTTCTGGTTCGATCAAAGGAGGAAAGGGTTTCACAGGACGACAGCAGTGCAAAGGAGGAGTCCTTCAGCGGGTCACCAGCGATTCCTCGGTCCAGCCTCTTGGTTGCAGGATACTTGGCTCCTGTATTCCTTTGTTCGTGAGAACTCAGGAGATCGACATGGTAGTGGTGTTTCCAGCCCCCTCTTATCCACGGTTCCCTTCGCGCCAAAACGGAGGGGAGCCAATGGGAGATCCGCTCATCAACACACACACCATTCGTGGACCAATCACAGACCACGTTGGTCCCAGGCATTCACACTACCCTAGACTCTCTGGCACCCAGGATGTGTATTGGGACCAGACATCCCAGCCCACACCCTGGAGGCACACAAAAGACATGTAGAAGCCCGCGAAAGCATCCGTGTTTCGCGGGAAAGTACATGCCCAAATAAGGAAGGCCCCGGGTCGCTCGACCTGGGGAAGGTGAAGGGAGCAAGACGGTCAGTGGACAGGACAAAGGAGCCTCGTGGTCTGGCCATTTTGGGAGCCAGGCCACCATTTTGGGTTCAGCGCGAAAAACGCGCTTAGAACGCCAAAAGGAGCTCAAAATACACAAAACGATCGCTGCCACCATTCCAGTCCCTGAATGACTTGCACCGATCAAATACAATCCTAAACGAGTATCTAGGGCCTGTAGAAGGCTAGAGACCCAAGAGAGCTGTAACTTAGCTTACAGTGCCCTCTTGTGTCATGTTGCACTAAAGCCGCAACATGATAAAAGAAACTACGGGAAACAGCGTTCCCCGGTGCTGAATGTCTTAAGGGCATGTCAGTTTCCCCGTAAGAAAAGAGCGAAAGCCCAGAGGAGTGCGGCAGAAGGCTGCACTTCTCTGGCAAAGTCAAGAACAAGGTGAAAAACAACAGCAAAAAGTTTAGGGGTTGCCACATGGAAGGAAAATTACCTACAATTACGAAATCTTTCCTAACACTCGCCCCTCCCAGACTATGGACAGGGGGAACTAATCCACCCCTGGATGAGTCTCTTGTTCATGTCGGTTAAACATTCTGGACAACCCATCAGCATTGCTATGTTGGACACCTGGCCTATGCTCAATAGTGAAGTCGAAGCCTTGTAGACTTATGGACCACCTAAGCAACTTTGGATTCTCCCCCTTCATGTTCATTAGCCACTTTAACGGCTTATGGTCAGTTTGCACAGTGAAGTGGGTCCCATAGAGGTAGGGCCTCAGCTTCCTTAGGGCCCACACAACAGAGAAACATTCTTTCTCTACCGTGGACCATCTGAGCTCTCTGTCCTTAAGCTGGCGACTAATAAAACCGATAGGGTGTTCCTTACCCTTCTCATCTACTTGTGATAGTACAGCTCCTATCCCAGTGTCAGAGGCGTCCGTCTGCACGATAAAAGGTCTTTGATAATCAGGGGCCCTGAGGACAGGGGCCTGGCACAAGGAGTCTTTTAAGCCATTGAAGGCCTTCTCACACTCGTCGGTCCAAGTTACCTTCTTGGGTTTCTTCGGAGTTGGGAGGGCAGTCAGAGGAGCAGCTATGGTGCCATAGTCTGCCACAAAATTGCGGTAATACCCCGTGAGTCCTAAGAAGGCTCTCACTTGGGTTTGCGTAGTGGGGGTAGGCCAGTCTTGTACTGCTTGTACTTTACTGGGTAGAGGCTGTATCCTCCCTCCACCTACTTCATGTCCAAGGTAAACCACTGAGCCTTGTCCAATCTGGCATTTACTAGCCTTAATGGTCAAGTGGGCTTTCTGAAGAGCCTGGAGCACAATCCCGAGGTGTTTTACATGGTCTTCCCAGGTGGCACTGAAAACTGCTATATCATCCAGATATGCAAGACAGAATTCGTCCAACCCATTCAACACATGATTCACAAGCCTCTGGAAAGTGGCAGGTGCATTCTTCAACCCGAACAGCATTACCCGGAATTGGTAAAGGCCGTCTGGAGTAGAAAATGCTGTCTTCTCCTTGGCATGTTCTGCTAAAGCTATTTGCCAATAGCCAGCAGTGAGGTCAAACGTGCTGAGGTACTTGGAGGCACCCAAAGTATCCACCAGCTCATCTGTTCGAGGCAAGGGGTGTGCATCTGTCTTGGTGACAGCATTCAGAGCCCTGTAATCCACGCAGAACCTCAATTCAGAAGTGCCTGCCTTTGGAACCAAAACCACAGGGCTGGACCAAGGACTACTAGAGGGTTCAATCACCCCAAGGTCTAACATTTTGTTGACCTCGGTCTTAATATAAGACCGTACTTTGTCTGACATCCTGTATCCCCTACTTTTGGTAGGTACACTGTCTCCTGTGTCAATGTTATGTTTGCACCAAGGTGTCAAACCAGGCGACTGTGAAAACAGGGGGGAAAACTGCCTAAGCAAACTTTTCACCTCAGCCTGCTGATCAGAAGCCAGGTGAGGGGCCACTCGGACACCCTCAAAGGAGCTATCTGAAGGACCGCTTTGGAACAGGTCGGGGAGAGGTTCAGACTCCTCTTCCTCAACATCTGAAGCCAGTAGCAGTGCTGCGATTTCGACTCTTGGGACGAAAGCCTTCAGCCTATTTACGTGAAACACTTTTGGAGCCTGTCCAGGCCTTCCAAGGTCCACTAAATAGTTAACCTCACCCAGGGGCTCCACCACTGTGTAAGGGCCTGACCATTTGTCCTGTAAAGCTCGAGGCCTTATGGGATTCATGATCAGGACTTGCTGACCAGGTGTAAAGTTGATGAGGGAAGCTTTCTGGTCGTACCAATGTTTCACCAGCGCTTGCCCTGCCTTCAATTTATCACTAGCCAAGCCCTTCAGAAGTACCATCCGTTTTCTGAGCCCTAGCACATAATCAACTACGTTGGTAGTGACAGGGGGAGTGGGCATCTCCCATCCCTCTTTGACGATGGCTAAGGGTCCCCGTACGGGATGACCGAACAGAAGTTCGAAGGGGCTGAAGCCAACACCCTCCTGTGGTACCTCTCGGTAGGCAAACAGTAAGCATGGTAACAGAAGATCCCATTTTCTTCTCTGAGGCTCCTCCAGAGCCCCAATCATGCTCTTTAACGTTCTATTGAAACGTTCCACCAGACCATTGGTCTGGGGGTGGTATGCAGAAGAGAACTTGTAGGTGACCCCACATTCTTTCCACATAGCCTGCATATACTTTGACATAAAGTTGCTGCCACGATCTGACACAACTTCTTTAGGGAAGCCAACCCTAGTAAATATGCCGAGTAAAGCTTTTGCAACTGACTTGGCAGTTACAGTTTTCAATGGGATGGCCTCAGGATACCTGGTTGCATGGTCGACCAGCACCAGGATAAACCTATTGCCCGAGGATGTTTGCGGGTCAAGGGGACCAACGATGTCGATCCCTACCCTTTCAAATGGTACCCCCACAACTGGGAGCGGTACCAACGGAGCTTGGATTGTCGCGCCAACCTTACCAGACAACTGGCAGGAGGTACAACTCCTGCAGTGACTTTCTACTTGCACCCCCATCTTGGGCCAGTAGAAGTGCATGGATAACCTTTGCTTGGTCCTCTTCATACCAAGGTGACCAGCAAGGGGAACTTCATGCGCCAACTGCAGGAGGAAGGGCCTAACAGCAAGGGCAACCACCAACCTCCTATGGTCTCCTTCTGTAGACTCTGTGGGCTCGCTATACAGGAGTCCACCTTCCCAATAAATCCTATGCGTCCCAGGAGGTTCACCCTCAAGCTGGGCGCAGGCCTGTCTCCTTAGGCCTTCCAGAGATGGGCACTCACGTTGGCCTTTACTGAATTCGTCCCTATCAGGACCTCCTTCAACTAACAAGTCTTTTAGTTCAGGATGATCGTTGGGGTCAAATACTTCAGGCATCGCCACCTCCTCGTCAGGCCCGGGCGATTGACCAACTTCCTCCACCGCAGTGGTAGGCGAGCTCGGGGGAATATTCTCTTTCCCTCGTCGTGACTTGTTGACTCCTTTCTCCTTGGGTTTCCCCTTTGGCTGGGGCGGCGTATTGGACTTGGCCAATGCTGCCCGTGCTTGAGACCGTGTGTAGGGTCTTTCGGCAGTGTCTCCTACGAGCCCTAAAGCTCTGAGATCACATGAGATGTGATATCTCAATACTTCTAATACCAAACCTGAGATCCATCCTATAACATGAGATGTGATATCCAAATCCTTCCCCTTCCAAACCTGAGACCCGCCCTTTAGCATGAGATGTGATATCCAACTCCTTCCCATTCCAATCCTGAGACCCTTCTGATAGCATAAGATATGATATCTCAATGCTTCTATACCAAACCTGAGATCCTTCCGATAGCATGAGATGTGATATCTCAATACTTCTAATACCAAACCTGAGATCCTACCTCTAACATGAAATGTGATATCCAACTCTTTCCCCTTGCAAACCTGAGAGCCTTCCTATAGCATGAGATGTGATATCCAAGTCCTTCCCATTCCAATCCTGAGACCCTTCCTATAACATGAGATGTGATAACCAACTCCTTCCCATTCCAACCTGAGACCCTTCCTATAGCATGAGATGGGATATCCAACTCCTTCCAAATCCAATCCCGATACCCTTCCGATAGCATGAGATCTGATATCCCAATGCTTCTACCAAACCTGAGACCCATACTATGGCATGAGATGTGATATCAAACTCCTTCCCATTCTAATCCTGAGACCCTTCCTATAGCTTGAGATGTGATATCCAACTCCTTCCCATTCCAATTCTGAGACCCTTCCTATACCATGAGACTTGATATCTCAATGCTTCTAATACCAAACCTGAGACCCGTCCTATAACATGAGATGTGATATCCAAATGCTTCCCCTTCCAAATCTTAGACCCTTCCTTTATCATGAGATGTGATAGCCAACTCCTTCCCATTCCAATCTTGAGACCCTTCCGATATCATGAAATGTGATATCTCAATGCTTCTAATATCAAACTTGAGACCCTCCCTATAACATGAGATGGGAATATCCAACTCCTTCCCATTCCAATCCTGAGACCCTTCCGATAGCAGAGATGTGATATCTCAATGCTTATACCAAACTTGAGACCCTCCCTATAGCATGAGATGTGATACCCAAGTCCTTCCCATTCCAATCCTGAGACACTTCCTATAGCATGAGATGTGATATCCAACTGCTTCCCATTCCAATCCTGAGACCCTTCCTATAGCATGAGATGTGATATCTCTATGCTTCTAATACCAAACCTGAGATCCTTCCTCTAACATGAAATGTGATATCCAACTCCTTCCCTTTCCAAACCTAAGAGCCTATCTATAGCATGAGATGTGATATCCAAGTCCTTCACATTCCAACCCTTAGACCCTTCCTACAGCATGCAATATGATATCTCAATGATTCTAATAACAAACCTGAGACCCGTCCTATAACATGAGATGGGATATCCAACTCCTTCCCATTCCAATCCTGAGACTCTTCCGATAGCAGAGATGTGATATCTCAATGCTTATACCAAACCTGAGATCCTTCCTATAACATGAGATGTGATATCCAACTCCTTCCCATTCCAATCCTGAGACACTTCCTATAGCATGAGATGTGATATCCAACTCCTTCCCATTCCAATTCTGAGACCCTTCCTATACTATGAGACTTGATATCTCAATGCTTCTAATACCAAACCTGAGACCCGTAATATAACATGAGATGTGATATCCAAATCCTTCCCCTTCCAAACCTTAGACCCTTCCTTTATCATGAGATGTGATATCCAACTCCTTCCCATTCCAATCCTGAGACCCTTCCGATATCATGAGATGTGATATCTCAAAGCTTCTAATATCAAACTTGAGACCCTCCCTATAGCATGAGATGTGATATCCAAGTCCTTCCCATTCCAATCCTGAGACCCTTCCTATAGCATGAGATGTGATATCTCAATGCTTATACCAAACCTGAGACCCTTCCTATAGCATGAGATGTGATATCCAACTGCTTCCCATTCCAATCCTGAGACCCTTCCTATAGCATGAGATGTGATATCTCTATGCTTCTAATACCAAACCTGAGATCCTTCCTCTAACATGAAATGTGATATCCAACTCCTTCCCTTTCCAAACCTAAGAGCCTATCTATAGCATGAGATGTGATATCCAAGTCCTTCACATTCCAACCCTTAGACCCTTCCTACAGCATGCAATATGATATCTCAATGATTCTAATAACAAACCTGAGACCCGTCCTATAACATGAGATGGGATATCCAACTCCTTCCCATTCCAATCCTGAGACTCTTCCGATAGCAGAGATGTGATATCTCAATGCTTATACCAAACCTGAGACCCTTCCTGTAACATGAGATGTGATATCCAAATCCTTCCCGTTCCAAACCTGAGACCCTTCCTTTAGCATGAGATGTGATATCCAGCTCCTTCCCATTCCAATCCTGAGACACTTCCGATAGCATGAGATGTGATATCACAATGCTTCTAATATCAAAACTGAGACCCTCCCTATAGCATGATATGTGATATCTAAGTCCTTCCCATTCCAATCCTGAGACCCTCCCTATAGCATAAGATGTGATATCCAACTCCTTCCCATTCCAATCCTGAGACCCTTCCTATAGCATGAGATATGATATCTCAATACTTCTAATACCAAACGTGAGATCCTTCCGATAACATGAGATGTGATATCCAAATCCTTCCTGTTAAGACGGATTTCTGAACTCTGTCCTGGTGGCGCAGAAGTTCAGAAGGCCAACCTAATTACTTGGAAAAGGGTAACCTCTGGACAAGCCAGACCAATCAAGGTAGCGATCGCGGCGGTCAAGACTAGGTCTCAAGAGGGGTGAGGGTGACTGAAAGCCCGCAATGAGCACACAAAGCAAGAGCGCTTACAAACTACTCCAAACAGTTGTTATATCAAAAATAGATACACATTTATTTTAAGGCCTTTAAAATAATGACCGTAGCGAGAAAATCACAATATTAAACCAACACATACCATATCAACACAATATATATACAAATACACAGTCGCAAGCGTTTAAAGCACGAAATATGTAGTCCACCTGCCAGGGAAGGAAAACAGGCAGTGCGATAATGCTTTCGACTCAGTTCGCCTTCATAGGCACCTAACTAGATGGAAGTCCGAGCCCTGCGAAGAGTGGAGCCTTGTGCTCAAAGTACCTGCCACGCCGGTGCCGACGGGCACAAGGGGAAGCTCTTCGGAGGAAGTCAGGCGGTTCACGTTAGTGCACAGCAGAAGAAGAACAGGTTCCGCAACTCAAGCGCAGCCTCCACAGCGGGCAGAAGCAGAGCGCGAGCGCGGCAAAAGGGTGCTGTTTTTACACAGCAGGGAAAAGCAATGGGATACTGCAGGAGGGCGACCAGATCCTAGATATACTACTCACCGGTCCCCGAAGCAAGCAGACCCAGGCTTCTCCACGATAGTTTCAGCAGCTGGCAGGTTCAGAAGAGCAGGGAACGCTTTGTAGTCGTGCAGAGCAAAAAGACGTCCCAATCGACGAAACCGGCACAGTTTTGTTGCCGCACAGGACAACGGAGCGGCCGTGTGTATTCGAGCCAAATGAACCCTCCTCCCTTCAGACCTGGGGACGCCAAGCGTACGAAGCGTGGGAGAGGGACAAGGACTCGCAATACAACACAACCTGGCGGCGGTTGCAGAGCCAAACTCCTTTGTAAGCTGGTCAGTCAACTGGATGGCCCAGAGACGCTTCCGAAGGCTTACTTGGCAGGAGATGGTTGAAGATGCCGGGAATAGCTGTTCCTGCTATTCCAAAGGTCGAAGCACCAGTACAGGCCTTCTGGTTCGATCAAAGGAGGACAGGGGCTCTCCGGACGACAGCAGTGCAAAGGAGGATTCCTTCAGCGGGTCACCAGCGATTCCTCGGTCCAGCCTCGTAGTTGCAGGATACTTGGCTCCTGTATTCCTTCGTTCGTGAGAACTCAGGAGATCGACATGGTAGTGGTGTTTCCAGCCCCCTCTTATCCACGGTTCCCTTCGCGCCAAAACGGAGGGGAGCCAATGGGAGATCCGCTCTTCAAAACACATACCATACGTGGACCAATCACGGACCACGGTGGTCCCAGGCATTCACACCACCCTAGACTGTCTGGCACCCAGGATGTGTATTGGGACCAGACATCCCAGCCCACACCCTGGAGGCACACAAACGACATGTAGAAGCCCGCGAAAGCAACCACGTTTCGCGGGAAAGTACATGCCCAAATAAGGAAGGCCCCGGGTCGCCGGACCTGGGGAAGGTGAAGGGAGCAAGACGGACAGTGGACAGGACAAAGGAGCCTCGCGGCCTGGCCATTTTGGGAGCCAGGCCACCATTTTGGGTTCAGTGCAAAAACGTGCTCAGAATGCCAAAAGGAGCTCAAAATAAACAAAACGATCGCTGCCACCATTCCAGTCCCTGAATGACTTGCACCGATCAAATACCATCCTAAAAGAGTATCTAGGGCCTGTAGAAGGCTAGAGACCCAAGAGAGCTGTAACTTAGCTTACAGTGCCCTCTTGTGTCGTGTTGCACTAAAGCTGCGACACGATAAAAGAAACTACGGGAAACCACGTTCCCCGGTACTGACTGTCTTAAGGGCATGTCAGTTTCCCCGTAAGAAAGGAGCGAAAGCCCAGAGAAGTGCGGCAGAAGGCTGTACTTCTCTGGCAAAGTCAAGAACAAGGTTAAAAACAATAGCAAAAAGTTTAGAGGTTGCCACATGGAAGGAAAATTCCCTACAATTACGAAATCTTTCCTAACACTCGCCCCTCCCAGACTATGGACAGGGGGAACTAATCCACCCCTGGATGAGTCTCTTGTTCAGGTCGGTTGAACATTCTGGACAACCCATCAGCATTGCTATGTTGGACACCTGGTCTATGCTCAATAGTGAAGTCGAAGCCTTGAAGACTTATGGACCACCTAAGCAACTTTGGATTCTCCCCCTTCATGTTCATTAGCCACTTTAACGGCTTATGGTCAGTCTGCACAGTGAAGTGGGTCCCATAGAGGTAGGGCCTCAGCTTCCTTAGGGCCCACACAACAGAGAAACATTCTTTCTCTACCGTGGACCATCTGAGCTCTCTGTCCTTAAGCTGGCGACTAATAAAACCGATAGGGTGTTCCTTACCCTTCTCATCTACTTGTGATAGTACAGCTCCTATCCCAGTGTCAGAGGCATCCGTCTGCACGATAAAAGGTCTTTGATAATCAGGGGCCCTGAGCACAGGGGCCTGGCACAAGGAGTCTTTTAAGCCATTGAAGGCCTTCTCACACTCGTCGGTCCAAGTTACCTTCTTGGGTTTCTTCGGAGTTGTGAGGGCAGTCAGAGGAGCAGCTATGGTACCATAGTCTGCCACAAAATTGCGGTAATACCCCGTGAGTCCTAAAAAGGCTCTCACTTGGGTTTGCGTAGTGGGGGTAGGCCAGTCTTGTACTGCTTGTACTTTACTGGGTAGAGGCTGTATCCTCCCTCCACCTACTTCATGTCCAAGGTAAACCACTGAGCCTTGTCCAATCTGGCACTTACTAGCCTTTATGGTCAAGTGGGCTTTCTGAAGAGCCTGGAGCACAATCCCGAGGTGTTTCACATGGTCTTCCCAGGTGGCACTGAAAACTGCTATATCGTCCAGATATGCAAGACAGAATTCGTCCAACCCATTCAACACATGATTCACAAGCCTCTGGAAAGTGGCAGGTGCATTCTTCAACCCGAACGGCATTACCCGGAATTGGTAAAGGCCGTCTGGTGTAGAAAATGCCGTCTTCTCCCTGGCATGTTCTGCTAACGCTATTTGCCAATAGCCAGCAGTGAGGTCAACCGTGCTGAGGTACTTGGAGGCACCCAAAGTATCCACCAGCTCATCTGTTCGAGGCAAGGGGTGGGCATCTGTCTTGGTGACAGCATTCAGAGCCCTGTAATCCACGCAGAACCTCAATTCAGAAGTGCCTGCCTTTGGAACCAGAACCACAGGACTGGACCAAGGACTACTAGAGGGTTCAATCACCCCAAGATCTAACATTTTGTTGACCTCGGTCTTAATATAAGACCGTACTTTATCCGACATCCTGTATCCCCTACTTTTGGTAGGTACACTGTCTCCTGTGTCAATGTTATGTTTGCACCAAGGTGTCAAACCAGGGGACTGTGAAAACAGGGGGGAAAACTGCCTAAGCAAACTTTTCACCTCAGCCTGCTGATCAGAAGTCAGGTGAGGGGCCACTCGGACACCCTCAACGGAGCTATCTGAAGGACCGCTTTGGAACAGGTCGGGAAGAGGTTCAGACTCCTCTTCCTCAACGTCTGACGCCAGTAGCAGTGCTGCGATTTCGACTCTAGGGACGAAAGCCTTCAGCCTATTCACGTGAAACACTTTTGGAGGCTGTCCAGGCCTTCCAAGGTCCACTAAATAGTTCACCTCACCCAGGGGCTCCACCACTGTGTAAGGGCCTGACCATTTGTCCTGTAAAGCGCGAGGCCTTATTGGATTCATGATCAGGACTTGCTGACCAGGTGTAAAGTTGATGAGGGAAGCTTTCTGGTCGTACCAATGTTTCACCAGCGCTTGCCCTGCCTTCAATTTATCACTAGCCAAGCCCATCAGAAGTACCATCCGTTTTCTGAGCCCTAGCACATAGTCAACTACATTGGTAGTAACAGGGGGAGTGGGCATCTCCCATCCCTCCTTGACAATGGCTAAGGGTCCCCGTACGGGATGACCGAACAGAAGTTCGAAGGGGCTGAAGCCAACACCCTCCTGTGGTACCTCTCGGTAGGCAAACAGCAAGCATGGTAAAAGAAGATCCCATTTTCTTCTCTGGGGCTCCTCCAGAGCCCCAATCATGCTCTTTAACGTTCTGTTGAAACGTTCCACCAGACCATTGGTCTGGGGGTGGTATGCAGAAGAGAACTTGTAGGTGACCCCACATGCTTTCCACATAGCCTGCATATACTTCGACATAAAGTTGCTGCCACGATCTGACACAACTTCTTTAGGGAAGCCATACCTAGTAAATATGCCGAGTAAAGCTTTTGCAACTGACTTGGCAGTTACAGTTTTCAATGGGATGGCCTCAGGATACCTGGTTGCATGGTCGACCAGCACCAGGATAAACCTATTGCCCGAGGATGTTTGCGGGTCAAGGGGACCGACGATGTCGATCCCTACCCTTTCAAATGGTACCCCCACAACTGGGAGCGGTACCAACGGAGCTTGGATTGTCGCGCCAACCTTACCAGACAACTGGCAGGAGGCGCAACTCCTGCAGTGACTTTCTACTTGCACCCCCATCTTGGGCCAGTAGAAGTGCATGGATAACCTTTGCTTGGTCCTCTTCATACCAAGGTGACCAGCAAGGGGAACTTCATGCGCCAACTGCAGGAGGAAGGGTCTAACAGCAAGGGGAACCACCAACCTCCTATGGTCTCCTTCTGTAGACTCTGTGGGCTCACTATACAGGAGTCCACCTTCCCAATAAATCCTATGCTTCCCAGGAGGTTCACACTCAAGCTGGGAGCAGGCCTGTCTCCTTAGGCCTTCCAGAGATGGGCACTCACGTTGGCCTTTACTGAATTCGTCCCTATCAGGACCTCCTTCAACTAACAAGTCTTTTAGTTCAGGATGATCGTTGGGGTCGAATACTTCAGGCATCGCCACCTCCTCGTCAGGCTCGGGCGATTGACCAACTTCCTCCACCGCAGTGGTAGGCGAGCTCGGGGGAATATTCTCTTTCCCCCGTCTTGACTTGTAGACTCCTTTCGCCTTGGGTTGCCCCTTCGGCTGGGGCGGCGTATTGGACATGGCCAATGCTGCCCGTGCTTGAGATCGTGTGTAGGGTCGTTCGGCAGTGTCTCCTACGAGCCCTAAAGCTCTGAGATCATTACCTAATAAGACCTTTCCCGGGACGTTTCTCTGAATGCTCACTGGAATCCTGACTGCTGTACCATTTAAAGTTAGATTAACAGGGATCACGGGAAACATACGGAGGGGGCCGTCAGCCAACTTAGTGGGCATCAGAGTAGCTCTGGCAACTTCCTCTGAGTCTACCAAGGTAGAATCCACTACAGTTCGACTGCACCCACTATCCCTAAGAGCTGGAGTATCCACTCCATTGATCAGCACACTGTCTTTAAAGTAGTGCTTGGTATTATCCGGAATCCTAGCATACGCCTCTGCGACTTTAGGCTCCCAGGAACCCAGGGACACTAAAACTACCTCGGCCTCTATTCCGCTGGGAAATGAGTCCGAGGAGAAGGATGCTCCTGTAATCTCTTCTTCCTCGTAGGAGGAGAAGGCCAGATTAGCGGAGTGGACCCCCAAAGGTCTAACCTTATAACGGGGATCCCCCTTCACATGGTCAGTTGCTCCACAAGAAAAACAAGCCCCAGTGGGTCTGTTTACGTAGGGAGGCTTATTGTAACCAGAGTTCTGTTTCGGAGGCGCACCTCCACTACCCTGTGAGTTCTCTTGTGTCTTACCCTTGTTTTTCTTTTTGTGGCCCTTTTGGGAAGAAGATTTAGCAGATTCCCCACCCTCCATATCTTTGGACTTTTTCCCCTCCTCCTGCTTACCAGGATGAGTTTTGTCCTTATGGGACACTCGATGTGACACCCATAAGTCTGCTGCAATGGCCAGCTTCTTAGGATCTATCTCCTTCGAATCGGCCAAATGCTGCTTAAGCTCCGGGGAAGAAGAAGCAAAAATGTGTTCCAGCATGACAAGATTTATCATGCCGTCGAAGGTAGAAACCTTATAGCCTTCGACCCAGCCAGTTAAGTTTTTCAAAGATTCAGCGACATAAGATACCCAAGTACCACCTTCCTTTTTCTTATACTCTCGAAAACGCTTTAAATATTGGGCCGGAGTCTTCCCAAACTTTAAAATGAGAGTCTGCTTTAACATTGCGAAATCAGCCCGCTCAGCCTTCGACATTTCCATAATGGCACTACAGCCAGAATGGGGCAGTATACTGAGCAACCACGCAATCTTATCAGCATTGTCAACTTCCTGGACCTCGCATGCATACTCAAACGCATTCAGCCAGTCCATAATGTCATTCCTCTCTTCATACACACTGAGCAGATCTTTTGGAAACCGTGGATGAGAGGAGGCCCCAGACCCATGTCCAGGACCCTTGGATCCATTTGCAACCTGAAGCTTGGCCAGTTCCAACTGGTGATCCCTGTCTTTTTGTTTTTCTGCCTGTTCGATTTTTAGTTTGGCTATGCTGAATTCAAGCTCCTGCTGCCTAAACCGCAGCTCTTGCTTCTTGAATTCAAGCATAGCCTCCCCATCAGCACTGGCAGAGGAAACATTAGACAGCTCGTCCTCCCTGTCCTCGTGGTCGCGGTGGAACAGTGCGGCGGCAGAACCGTCGGTTCTACCAGTGAGAGCAGCCCCACCACCTTCCGCACTGTCCTCAGAAGTAATAGCGTCAAGCTGCGCTTCTTGCCACGCCACGATTCTTTGGATCATTTCCAATTTAGTGCCTTGAGAGGAAACACCTCTCTCCGCACACATCTTTTTCAGCGTTTCTGATTTGGAAGCATTTAAAGTTAACAACGTACTTGTTTCCATACTGTTTGATAGGACTATGGCCTTTTTAAAGTTATACTATAACAATTCACTACGTGTACTGTTTGGAATAACCTGAAATGCCTTAGTTCGAGCGCAACACTGGATACCTTCAGTCGTATCCCACCGCTGTACACCAATTTGTTAAGACGGATTTCTGAACTCTGTCCTGGTGGCGCAGAAGTTCAGAAGGCCAACCTAATTACTTGGAACAGGGTAACCTCTGGACAAGCCAGACCAATCAAGGTAGCGATCGCGGCGGTCAAGACTAGGTCTCAAGAGGGGTGAGGGTGACTGAAAGCCCGCAATGAGCACACAAAGCAAGAGCGCTTACAAACTACTCCAAACAGTTGTTATATCAAAAATAGATACACATTTATTTTAAGGCCTTTAAAATAATGACCCTAGCGAGAAAATCACAATATTAAACCAACACATACCATATCAACACAATATATATACAAATACACAGTCGCAAGCGTTTAAAGCACGAAATATGTAGTCCACCTGCCAGGGAAGGAAAACAGGCAGTGCGATAATGCTTTCGACTCAGTTCGCCTTCATAGGCACCTAACTAGATGGAAGTCCGAGCCCTGCGAAGAGTGGAGCCTTGTGCTCAAAGTACCTGCCACGCCGGTGCCGACGGGCACAAGGGGAAGCTCTTCGGAGGAAGTCAGGCGGTTCACGTTAGTGCACAGCAGAAGAAGAACAGGTTCCGCAACTCAAGCGCAGCCTCCACAGCGGGCAGAAGCAGAGCGCGAGCGCGGCAAAAGGGTGCTGTTTTTACACAGCAGGGAAAAGCAATGGGATACTGCAGGAGGGCGACCAGATCCTAGATATACTACTCACCGGTCCCCGAAGCAAGCAGACCCAGGCTTCTCCACGATAGTTTCAGCAGCTGGCAGGTTCAGAAGAGCAGGGAACGCTTTGTAGTCGTGCAGAGCAAAAAGACGTCCCAATCGACGAAACCGGCACAGTTTTGTTGCCGCACAGGACAACGGAGCGGCCGTGTGTATTCGAGCCAAATGAACCCTCCTCCCTTCAGACCTGGGGACGCCAAGCGTACGAAGCGTGGGAGAGGGACAAGGACTCGCAATACAACACAACCTGGCGGCGGTTGCAGAGCCAAACTCCTTTGTAAGCTGGTCAGTCAACTGGATGGCCCAGAGACGCTTCCGAAGGCTTACTTGGCAGGAGATGGTTGAAGATGCCGGGAATAGCTGTTCCTGCTATTCCAAAGGTCGAAGCACCAGTACAGGCCTTCTGGTTCGATCAAAGGAGGACAGGGGCTCTCCGGACGACAGCAGTGCAAAGGAGGATTCCTTCAGCGGGTCACCAGCGATTCCTCGGTCCAGCCTCGTAGTTGCAGGATACTTGGCTCCTGTATTCCTTCGTTCGTGAGAACTCAGGAGATCGACATGGTAGTGGTGTTTCCAGCCCCCTCTTATCCACGGTTCCCTTCGCGCCAAAACGGAGGGGAGCCAATGGGAGATCCGCTCTTCAAAACACATACCATACGTGGACCAATCACGGACCACGGTGGTCCCAGGCATTCACACCACCCTAGACTCTCTGGCACCCAGGATGTGTATTGGGACCAGACATCCCAGCCCACACCCTGGAGGCACACAAACGACATGTAGAAGCCCGCGAAAGCAACCACGTTTCGCGGGAAAGTACATGCCCAAATAAGGAAGGCCCCGGGTCGCCGGACCTGGGGAAGGTGAAGGGAGCAAGACGGACAGTGGACAGGACAAAGGAGCCTCGCGGCCTGGCCATTTTGGGAGCCAGGCCACCATTTTGGGTTCAGTGCAAAAACGTGCTCAGAACGCCAAAAGGAGCTCAAAATAAACAAAACGATCGCTGCCACCATTCCAGTCCCTGAATGACTTGCACCGATCAAATACCATCCTAAAAGAGTATCTAGGGCCTGTAGAAGGCTAGAGACCCAAGAGAGCTGTAACTTAGCTTACAGTGCCCTCTTGTGTTGTGTTGCACTAAAGCTGCGACACGATAAAAGAAACTACGGGAAACCACGTTCCCCGGTACTGACTGTCTTAAGGGCATGTCAGTTTCCCCGTAAGAAAGGAGCGAAAGCCCAGAGAAGTGCGGCAGAAGGCTGTACTTCTCTGGCAAAGTCAAGAACAAGGTTCAAAACAATAGCAAAAAGTTTAGGGGTTGCCACATGGAAGGAAAATTCCCTACAATTACGAAATCTTTCCTAACACTTCCCCTTCCAAACCTGAGACCCTCCCTTTAGCATGAGATGTGATATCCAACTCCTTCCTATTCCAATCCTGAGACTCTTCTGATAGCATGAGATGTGATATCTCAATTCTTCTAATACCAAACCTGAGATCCTTCCGATAGCATGAGATGTGATATCTCAATGCTTCTAATACCAAACCTGAGATCCTTCCTATAACATGAGATGTGATATCCAAATCCTTCCCCTTCCAAACCTGAGACCCTCCCTTTAGCATGAGATGTGATATCCAACTCCTTCCCATTCCATTCCTGAGACCCTTCTGATAGCATGAGATGTGATATCTCAATGCCTCTAATACCAAACCTGAGATCCTACCTCTAACATGAAATGTGATATCCAACTCTTTCCCCTTCCAAACCTGGGAGCCTTCCTATAGCATGAGATGTGATATCCAAGTCCTTCCCATTCCAATCCTGAGAACCTTCCTATAGCTTGAGATGTGATATCCAACTCCTTCCCATTCCAATTCTGAGACCCTTCCTATACTATGAGACTTGATATCTCAATGCTTCTAATACCAAACCTGAGACCCGTAATATAACATGAGATGTGATATCCAAATCCTTCCCCTTCCAAACCTTAGACCCTTCCTTTATCATGAGATGTGATATCCAACTCCTTCCCATTCCAATCCTGAGACCCTTCCGATATCATGAGATGTGATATCTCAAAGCTTCTAATATCAAACTTGAGACCCTCCCTATAGCATGAGATGTGATATCCAAGTCCTTCCCATTCCAATCCTGAGACCCTTCCTATAGCATGAGATGTGATATCTCAATGCTTCTAATACCAAACCTGAGACCCTTCCTATAACATGAGATGGGAATATCCAACTCCTTCCCATTCCAATCCTGAGACCCTTCCGATAGCAGAGATGTGATATCTCAATGCTTATACCAAACCTGAGATCCTTCCTATAAAATGAGATGTGATATCCAACTCCTTCCCATTCCAATCCTGAGACACTTCCTATAGCATGAGATGTGATATCTCACTGCTTATACCAAACCTGAGACCCTTCCTATAGCATGAGATGTGATATCTCAATGCTTCTAATATCAAACTTGAGACCCTACCTATAGCATGAGATGTGATATCCAAGTCCTTCCCATTCCAATCCTGAGACACTTCCTATAGCATGAGATGTGATATCTCAATGCTTCTAATACCAAACCTGAGACTCTTCCTATAACATGAGATGTGATATCCAACTCCTTCCCATTCCAATCCTGAGACCCTTCCTATAGCATGAGATGTGATGTCTCAATGCTTCTAATACCAAACCTGAGATCCTTCCTATAACATGAGATGTGATATCCAACTCCTTCCATTCCAATCCTGGACCCTTCCTATAGCATGAGATGTGATATCTCAATGCTTATACCAAACCTGAGACCCTTCCTATAGCATGAGATGTGATATCCAACTCCTTCCCATTCCAATCCTGAGACCCTTCCTATAGCCTGAGATGTGATATCTCAATGCCTCTAATACCAAACCTGAGATCCTTCCTCTAACATGAAATGTGTTAAGACGGATTTCTGAACTCTGTCCTGGTGGCGCAGAAGTTCAGAAGGCCAACCTAATTACTTGGAACAGGGTAACCTCTGGACGAGCCAGACCAATCAAGGTAGCGATCGCGGCGGTCAAGACTAGGTCTCAAGAGGGGTGAGGGTGACTGAAAGCCCGCAATGAGCACACAAAGCAAGAGCGCTTACAAACTACTCCAAACAGTTGTTATATCAAAAATAGATACACATTTATTTTAAGGCCTTTAAAATAATGACCGTAGCGAGAAAATCACAATATCACAATATTAAACCAACACATACCATATCAACACAATATATATACAAATACACAGTCGCAAGCGTTTAAAGCACGAAATATGTAGTCCACCTGAAAGGAAAGGAAAACAGGCAGTGCGATAATGCTTTCGACTCAGTTCGCCTTCATAGGCACCTAACTAGATGGAAGTCCGAGCCCTGCGAAGAGTGGAGCCTTGTGCTCAAAGTACCTGCCACGCCGGTGCCGACGGGCACAAGGGGAAGCTCTTCGGAGGAAGTCAGGCGGTTCACATTAGTGCACAGCAGAAGAAGAACAGGTTCCGCAACTCAAGCGCAGCCTCCACAGCGGGCAGAAGCAGAGCGCGAGCGCGGCAAAAGGGTGCTGTTTTTACACAGCAGGGAAAAGCAATGGGATACTGCAGGAGGGCGACCAGATCCTAGATATACTACTCACCGGTCCCCGAAGCAAGCAGACCCAGGCTTCTCCACGATAGTTTCAGCAGCTGGCAGGTTCAGAAGAGCAGGGAACGCTTTGTAGTCGTGTAGAGCAAAAAGACGTCCCAATCGACGAAACCGGCACAGTTTTGTTGCCGCACAGGACAACGGAGCGGCCGTGTGTATTCGAGCCAAATGAACCCTCCTCCCTTCAGACCTGGGGACGCCAAGCGTACGAAGCGTGGGAGAGGGACAAGGACTCGCAATACAACACAACCTGGCGGCGGTTGCAGAGCCAAACTCCTTTGTAAGCTGGTCAGTCAACTGGATGGCCCAGAGACGCTTCCGAAGGCTTACTTGGCAGGAGATGGTTGAAGATGCCGGGAATAGCTGTTCCTGCTATTCCAAAGGTCGAAGCACCAGTACAGGCCTTCTGGTTCGATCAAAGGAGGACAGGGGCTCTCCGGACGACAGCAGTGCAAACGAGGATTCCTTCAGCGGGTCACCAGCGATTCCTCGGTCCAGCCTCGTAGTTGCAGGATACTTGGCTCCTGTATTCCTTCGTTCGTGAGAACTCAGGAGATCGACCTGGTAGTGGTGTTTCCAGCCCCCTCTTATCCACGGTTCCCTTCGCGCCAAAACGGAGGGGAGCCAATGGGAGATCCGCTCATCAAAACACATACCATACGTGGACCAATCACGGACCACGGTGGTCCCAGGCATTCACACCACCCTAGACTCTCTGGCACCCAGGATGTGTATTGGGACCAGACATCCCAGCCCACACCCTGGAGGCACACAAACGACATGTAGAAGCCCGCGAAAGCAACCACGTTTCGCGGGAAAGTACATGCCCAAATAAGGAAGGCCCCGGGTCGCCGGACCTGGGGAAGGTGAAGGGAGCAAGACGGACAGTGGACAAGACAAAGGAGCCTCGCGGCCTGGCCATTTTGGGAGCCAGGCCACCATTTTGGGTTCAGTGCAAAAACGTGCTCAGAACGCCAAAAGGAGCTCAAAATAAACAATACGATCGCTGCCACCATTCCAGTCCCTGAATGACTTGCACCGATCAAATACATTCCTAAAAGAGTATCCAGGGCCTGTAGAAGGCTAGAGACCCAAGAGAGCTGTAACTTAGCTTACAGTGCCCTCTTGTGTCGTGTTGCACTAAAGCGGCGACACGATAAAAGAAACTACGGGAAACCACGTTCCCCGGTACTGACTGTCTTAAGGGCATGTCAGTTTCCCCGTAAGAAAGGAGCGAAAGCCCAGAGAAGTGCGGCAGAAGGCTGTACTTCTCTGGCAAAGTCAAGAACAAGGTTAAAAACAATAGTAAAAAGTTTAGGGGTTGCCACATGGAAGGAAAATTCCCTACAATAACGAAATCTTTCCTAACACTCGCCCCTCCCAGACTATGGACAGGGGGAACTAATCCACCCCTGGATGAGTCTCTTGTTCAGGTCGGTTAAACATTCTGGACAACCCATCAGCATTGCTATGTTGGAAACCTGGTCTATGCTCAATAGTGAAGTTGAAGCCTTGAAGACTTATGGACCACCTAAGCAACTTTGGATTCTCCCCCTTCATGTTCATTAGCCACTTTAACGGCTTATGGTCAGTCTGCACAGTGAAGTGGGTCCCATAGAGGTAGGGCCTCAGCTTCCTTAGGGCCCACACAACAGAGAAACATTCTTTCTCTACCGTGGACCACCTGAGCTCTCTGTCCTTAAGCTGGCGACTAATAAAACCGATAGGGTGTTCCTTACCCTTCTCATCTACTTGTGATAGTACAGCTCCTATCCCAGTGTCAGAGGCATCCGTCTGCACGATAAAAGGTCTTTGATAATCAGGGGCCCTGAGCACAGGGGCCTGGCACAAGGAGTCTTTTAAGCCATTGAAGGCCTTCTCACACTCGTCGGTCCAAGTTACCTTCTTGGGTTTCTTCGGAGTGGTGAGGGCAGTCAGAGGAGCAGCTATGGTGCCATAGTCTGCCACAAAATTGCGATAATACCCCGTGAGTCCTAAGAAGGCTCTCACTTGGGTTTGCGTAGTGGGGGTAGGCCAGTCTTGTACTGCTTGTACTTTACTGGGTAGAGGCTGTATCCTCCCTCCACCTACTTCATGTCCAAGGTAAACCACTGAGCCTTGTCCAATCTGGCATTTACTAGCCTTTATGGTCAAGTGGGCTTTCTGAAGAGCCTGGAGCACAATCCCGAGGTGTTTCACATGGTCTTCCCAGGTGGCACTGAAAACTGCTATATCGTCAAGATATGCAAGACAGAATTCGTCCAACCCATTCAACACATGATTCACAAGCCTCTGGAAAGTGGCAGGTGCATTCTTCAACCCGAACGGCATTACCCGGAATTGGTAAAGGCCGTCTGGTGTAGAAAATGCTGTCTTCTCCCTGGCATGTTCTGCTAAAGCTATTTGCCAATAGCCAGCAGTAAGGTCAAACGTGCTGAGGTACTTGGAGGCACCCAAAGTATCCACCAGCTCATCTGTTCGAGGCAAGGGGTGGGCATCTGTCTTGGTGACAGCATTCAGAGCCCTGTAATCCACGCAGAACCTCAATTCAGAAGTGCCTGCATTTGGAACCAGAACCACAGGACTGGACCAAGGACTACTAGAGGGTTCAATCACCCCAAGATCTAACATCTTGTTGACCTCGGTCTTAATATAAAACCGTACTTTATCTGACATCCTGTATCCCCTACTTTTGGTAGGTACACTGTCTCCTGTGTCAATGTTATGTTTGCACCAAGGTGTCAAACCAGGGGACTGTGAAAACAGGGGGGAAAACTGCCTAAGCAAACTTTTCACCTCAGCCTGCTGATCAGAAGTCAGGTGAGGGGCCACTCGGACACCCTCAACGGAGCTATCTGAAGGACCGCTCTGGAACAGGTCGGGGAGAGGTTCAGACTCCTCTTCCTCAACGTCTGACGCCAGTAGCAGTGCTGCGATTTCGACTCTTGGGACGAAAGCCTTCAGCCTATTCACGTGGAACACTTTTGGAGCCTGTCCAGGCCTTCCAAGGTCCACTAAATAGTTCACCTCACCCAGGGGCTCCACCACTGTGTAAGGGCCTGACCATTTGTCCTGTAAAGCGCGAGGCCTTATTGGATTCATGATCAGGACTTGCTGACCAGGTGTAAAGTTGATGAGGGAAGCTTTCTGGTCGTACCAATGTTTCACCAGCGCTTGCCCTGCCTTCAATTTATCACTAGCCAAGCCCATCAGAAGTACCATCCGTTTTCTGAGCCCTAGCACATAGTCAACTACATTGGTAGTAACAGGGGGAGTGGGCATCTCCCATCCCTCCTTGACAATGGCTAAGGGTCCCCGTACGGGATGACCGAACAGAAGTTCGAAGGGGCTGAAGCCAACACCCTCCTGTGGTACCTCTCGGTAGGCAAACAGCAAGCATGGTAAAAGAAGATCCCATTTTCTTCTCTGGGGCTCCTCCAGAGCCCCAATCATGCTCTTTAACGTTCTGTTGAAACGTTCCACCAGACCATTGGTCTGGGGGTGGTATGCAGAAGAGAACTTGTAGGTGACCCCACATTCTTTCCACATAGCCTGCATATACTTCGACATAAAGTTGCTGCCACGATCTGACACAACTTCTTTAGGGAAGCCAACCCTAGTAAATATGCCGAGTAAAGCTTTTGCAACTGACTTGGCAGTTACAGTTTTTAATGGGATGGCCTCAGGATACCTGGTTGCATGGTCGACCAGCACCAGGATAAACCTATTGCCCGAGGATGTTTGCGGGTCAAGGGGACCGACGATGTCGATCCCTACCCTTTCAAATGGTACCCCCACAACTGGGAGCGGTACCAACGGAGCTTGGATTGTCGCGCCAACCTTACCAGACAACTGGCAGGAGGCGCAACTCCTGCAGTGACTTTCTACTTGCACCCCCATCTTGGGCCAGTAGAAGTGCATGGATAACCTTTGCTTGGTCCTCTTCATACCAAGGTGACCAGCAAGGGGAACTTCATGCGCCAACTGCAGGAGGAAGGGTCTAACAGCAAGGGGAACCACCAACCTCCTATGGTCTCCTTCTGTAGACTCTGTGGGCTCACTATACAGGAGTCCACCTTCCCAATAAATCCTATGCTTCCCAGGAGGTTCACCCTCAAGCTGGGAGCAGGCCTGTCTCCTTAGGCCTTCCAGAGATGGGCACTCACGTTGGCCTTTACTGAATTCGTCCCTATCAGGACCTCCTTCAACTAACAAGTCTTTTAGTTCAGGATGATCGTTGGGGTCGAATACTTCAGGCATCGCCACCTCCTCGTCAGGCTCGGGCGATTGACCAACTTCCTCCACCGCAGTGGTAGGCGAGCTCGGGGGAATATTCTCTTTCCCTCGTCTTGACTTGTAGACTCCTTTCGCCTTGGGTTTCCCCTTTGGCTGGGGAGGCGTATTGGACTTGGCCAATGCTGCCCGTGCTTGAGACCGTGTGTAGGGTCGTTCGGCAGTGTCTCCTACGAGCCCTAAAGCTCTGAGATCATTACCTAATAAGACCTTTCCCGGGACGTTTCTCTGAATGCTCACTGGAATCCTGACAGCTGTACCATTTAAAGTTAGATTAACAGGGATCACGGGAAACATACGGAGGGGGCCGTCAGCCAACTTAGTGGGCATCAGAGTAGCTCTGGCAACTTCCTCTGAGTCTACCAAGGTAGAATCCACTACAGTTCGACTGCACCCACTATCCCTAAGAGCTGGAGTATCCACTCCATTGATCAGCACACTGTCTTTAAAGTAGTGCTTGGTATTATCCGGAATCCTAGCATACGCCTCTGCGACTTTAGGCTCCCAGGAACCCAGGGACACTAAAACTACCTCGGCCTCTATTCCGCTGGGAAATGAGTCCGAGGAGAAGGATGCTCCTGTAATCTCTTCTTCCTCGTAGGAGGAAAAGGCCAGATTAGCGGAGTGGACCCCCAAAGGTCTAACCTTACAACGGGGATCCCCCTTCACATGGTCAGTTGCTCCACAAGAAAAACAAGCCCCAGTGGGTCTGTTTACGTAGGGAGGCTTATTGTAACCAGAGTTCTGTTTCGGAGGCGCACCTCCACTACCCTGTGAGTTCTCTTGTGTCTTACCCTTGTTTTTCTTTTTGTGGCCCTTTTGGGAAGAAGATTTAGCAGATTCCCCACCCTCCATATCTTTGGACTTTTTCCCCTCCTCCTGCTTACCAGGATGAGTTTTGTCCTTATGGGACACTCGATGTGACACCCATAAGTCTGCTGCAATGGCCAGCTTCTTAGGATCTATCTCCTTCGAATCGGCCAAATGCTGCTTAAGCTCGGGGAAGAAGAAGCAAAAATGTGTTCCAGCATGACAAGATTTATCATGCCGTCGAAGGTAGAAACCTTATAGCCTTCGACCCAGCCAGTTAAGTTTTTCAAAGATTCAGCGACATAAGATACCCAAGTACCACCTTCCTTTTTCTTATACTCTCGAAAACGCTTTAAATATTGGGCCGGAGTCTTCCCAAACTTTAAAATGAGAGTCTGCTTTAACATTGCGAAATCAGCCCGCTCAGCCTTCGACATTTCCATAATGGCACTACAGCCAGAATGGGGCAGTCTACTGAGCAACCACGCAATCTTATCAGCATTGTCAACTTCCTGGACCTCGCATGCATACTCAAACGCATTCAGCCAGTCCATAATGTCATTCCTCTCTTCATACACACTGAGCAGATCTTTTGGAAACGGTGGATGAGAGGAGGCCCCAGACCCATGTCCAGGACCCTTGGATCCATTTGCAACCTGAAGCTTGGCCAGTTCCAACTGGTGATCCCTGTCTTTTTGTTTTTCTGCCTGATCGATTTTTAGTTTGGCTATGCTGAATTCAAGCTCCTGCTGCCTAAACCGCAGCTCTTGCTTCTTGAATTCAAGCATAGCCTCCCCATCAGCACTGGCAGAGGAAACATTAGACAGCTCGTCCTCCCTGTCCTCGTGGTCGCGGTGGAACAGTGCGGCGGCAGAACCGTCGGTTCTACCAGTGAGAGCAGCCCCACCACCTTCCGCACTGTCCTCAGAAGTAATAGCGTCAAGCTGCGCTTCTTGCCACGCCACGATTCTTTGGATCATTTCCAATTTAGTGCCTTGAGAGGAAACACCTCTCTCCGCACACATCTTTTTCAGCGTTTCTGATTTGGAAGCATTTAAAGTTAACAACGTACTTGTTTCCATACTGTTTGATAGGACTATGGCCTTTTTAAAGTTATACTATAACAATTCACTACGTGTACTGTTTGGAATAACCTGAAATGCCTTAGTTCGAGCGCAACACTGGATACCTTCAGTCGTATCCCACCGCTGTACACCAATTTGTTAAGACAGATTTCTGAACTATGTCCTGGTGGCGCAGAAGTTCAGAAGGCCAACCTAATTACTTGGAACAGGGTAACCTCTGGACGAGCCAGACCAATCAAGGTAGCGATCGCGGCGGTCAAGACTAGGTCTCAAGAGGGGTGAGGGTGACTGAAAGCCCGCAATGAGCACACAAAGCAAGAGCGCTTACAAACTACTCCAAACAGTTGTTATATCAAAAATAGATAAACATTTATTTTAAGGCCTTTAAAATAATGACCGTAGCGAGAAAATCACAATATCACAATATTAAACCAACACATACCATGTCAACACAATATATATACAAATACACAGTCGCAAGCGTTTAAAGCACAAAATATGTAGTCCACCTGAAAGGAAAGGAAAACAGGCAGTGCGATAATGCTTTCGACTCAGTTCGCCTTCATAGGCACCTAACTAGATGGAAGTCCGAGCCCTGCGAAGAGTGGAGCCTTGTGCTCAAAGTACCTGCCACGCCGGTGCCGACGGGCACAAGGGGAAGCTCTTCGGAGGAAGTCAGGTGGTTCACGTTAGTGCACAGCAGAAGAAGAACAGGTTCCGCAACTCAAGCGCAGCCTCCACAGCGGGCAGAAGCAGAGCGCGAGCGCGGCAAAAGGGTGCTGTTTTTACACAGCAGGGAAAAGCAATGGGATACTGCAGGAGGGCGACCAGATCCTAGATATACTACTCACCGGTCCCCGAAGCAAGCAGACCCAGGCTTCTCCACGATAGTTTCAGCAGCTGGCAGGTTCAGAAGAGCAGGGAACGCTTTGCAGTCGTGTAGAGCAAAAAGACGTCCCAATCGACGAAACCGGCACAGTTTTGTTGCCGCACAGGACAACGGAGCGGCCGTGTGTATTCGAGCCAAATGAACCCTCCTCCCTTCAGACCTGGGGACGCCAAGCGTACGAAGCGTGGGAGAGGGACAAGGACTCGCAATACAACACAACCTGGCGGCGGTTGCAGAGCCAAACTCCTTTGTAAGCTGGTCAGTCAACTGGATGGCCCAGAGACGCTTCCGAAGGCTTACTTGGCAGGAGATGGTTGAAGATGCCGGGAATAGCTGTTCCTGCTATTCCAAAGGTCGAAGCACCAGTACAGGCCTTCTGGTTCGATCAAAGGAGGACAGGGGCTCTCCGGACGACAGCAGTGCAAAGGAGGATTCCTTCAGCGGGTCACCAGCGATTCCTCGGTCCAGCCTCGTAGTTGCAGGATACTTGGCTCCTGTATTCTTTCGTTCGTGAGAACTCAGGAGATCGACCTGGTAGTGGTGTTTCCAGCCCCCTCTTATCCACGGTTCCCTTCGCGCCAAAACGGAGGGGAGCCAATGGGAGATCCGCTCATCAAAACACATACCATACGTGGACCAATCACGGACCACGGTGGTCCCAGGCATTCACACCACCCTAGACTCTCTGGCACCCAGGATGTGTATTGGGACCAGACATCCCAGCCCACACCCTGGAGGCACACAAACGACATGTAGAAGCCCGCGAAAGCAACCACGTTTCGCGGGAAAGTACATGCCCAAATAAGGAAGGCCCCGGGTCGCCGGACCTGGGGAAGGTGAAGGGAGCAAGACGGACAGTGGACAAGACAAAGGAGCCTCGCGGCCTGGCCATTTTGGGAGCCAGGCCACCATTTTGGGTTCAGTGCAAAAACGTGCTCAGAACGCCAAAAGGAGCTCAAAATAAACAATACGATCGCTGCCACCATTCCAGTCCCTGAATGACTTGCACCGACCAAATACATTCCTAAAAGAGTATCTAGGGCCTGTAGAAGGCTAGAGACCCAAGAGAGCTGTAACTTAGCTTACAGTGCCCTCTTGTGTCGTGTTGCACTAAAGCGGCGACACGATAAAAGAAACTACGGGAAACCACGTTCCCCGGTACTGACTGTCTTAAGGGCATGTCAGTTTCCCCGTAAGAAAGGAGCGAAAGCCCAGAGAAGTGCGGCAGAAGGCTGTACTTCTCTGGCAAAGTCAAGAACAAGGTTAAAAACAATAGCAAAAAGTTTAGGGGTTGCCACATGGAAGGAAAATTCCATACAATAACGAAATCTTTCCTAACAAAATGTGATATCCAACTCCTTCACTTTCCAAACCTGAGAGCCTATCTATATCATGATATGTGATATCTAAGTCCTTCCCATTCCAATCCTGAGACCCTTCCTATAGCATGAGATGTGATATCTCAATGCTTCTACCAAACCTGAGACCCTTCCTTTAGCATGAGATGTGACATCCAACTCCTTCCCATTCCAATCCTGAGACCCTTCCTATAGCATAAGAGGTGATATCTCAATACTTCTAATACCAAACCTGAGATCCTTCCGATAACATGAGATGTGATATCTCAATACTTCTAATACCAAACCTGAGATCCATCCTATAACATGAGATGTGATATCCAAATCCTTCCCCTTCCAAACCTGAGACCCTCCCTTTAGCATGAGATGTGATATCCAACTCCTTCCCATTCCAATCCTGAGACCCTTCTGATAGCATAAGATATGATATCTCAATGCTTCTATACCAAACCTGAGATCCTTCCGATAGCATGAGATGTGATATCTCAATACTTCTAATACCAAACCTGAGATCCTTCCTATAACATGAGATGTGATATCCAAATCCTTATCTTCCAAACCTGAGACCCTCCCTTTAGCATGAGATGTGATATCCAACTCCTTCCCATTCCAATCCTGAGACTCTTCTGATAGCATAAGATATGATATCTCAATGCTTCTATACCAAACCTGAGATCCTTCTGATAGCATGAGATGTGATATCTCAATACTTCTAATACCAAACCTGAGATCCTACCTCTAACATGAAATGTGATATCCAACTCTTTCCCCTTGCAAACCTGAGAGCCTTCCTATAGCATGAGATGTGATATCCAAGTCCTTCCCATTCCAATCCTGAGACCCTTCCTATAACATGAGATGTGATATCCAACTCCTTCCCATTCCAACCTGAGACCCTTCCTATAGCATGAGATGGGATATCCAACTCCTTCCAAATCCAATCCCGATACCCTTCCGATAGCATGAGATCTGATATCCCAATGCTTCTACCAAACCTGAGACCCATACTATGGCATGAGATGTGATATCAAACTCCTTCCCATTCTAATCCTGAGACCCTTCCTATAGCTTGAGATGTGATATCCAACTCCTTCCCATTCCAATTCTGAGACCCTTCCTATACCATGAGACTTGATATCTCAATGCTTCTAATACCAAACCTGAGACCCGTCCTATAACATGAGATGTGATATCCAAATCCTTCCCCTTCCAAACCTTAGACCCTTCCTTTATCATGAGATGTGATAGCCAACTCCTTCCCATTCCAATCTTGAGACCCTTCCGATATCATGAAATGTGATATCTCAATGCTTCTAATATCAAACTTGAGACCCTCCCTATAACATGAGATGGGAATATCCAACTCCTTCCCATTCCAATCCTGAGACCCTTCGTATAGCATGAGATATGATATCTCAATACTTCTAATACCAAACGTGAGATCCTTCCGATAACATGAGATGTGATATCCAAATCCTTCCCATTCCAATCCTGAGACCCTTCTGATAGCATGAGATGTGATATCTCAATGCTTCTAATACCAAACCTGAGATCCTTCCGATAGCATGAGATGTGATATCTCAATGCTTCTAATACCAAACCTGAGATCCTTCCTATAACATGAGATGTGATATCCAAATCCTTCCCCTTCCAAACCTGAGACCCTCTCTTTAGCATGAGATGTGATATCCAACTCCTTCCCATTCCATTCCTGAGACCCTTCTGATTAGCATGAGATGTGATATCTCAATGCCTCTAATGCCAAACCTGAGATCCTACCTCTAACATGAAATGTGATATCCAACTCTTTCCCCTTCCAAACCTGAGAGCCTTCCTATAGCATCAGATGTGATATCCAAGTCCTTCCCATTACAATCCTGAGACCCTTCCTATAGCTTGAGATGTGATATCCAACTCCTTCCCATTCCAATTCTGAGACCCTTCCTATACTCTGAGACTTGATATCTCAATGCTTCTAATACCAAACCTGAGACCCGTAATATAACATGAGATGTGATATCCAAATCCTTCCCCTTCCAAAACTTAGACCCTTCCTTTATCATGAGATGTGATATCCAACTCCTTCCCATTCCAATCCTGAGACCCTTCCGATATCATGAGATGTGATATCTCAAAGCTTCTAATATCAAACTTGAGACCCTCCCTATAGCATGAGATGTGATATCCAAGTCCTTCCCTTTCCAATCCTGAGACCCTTCCTATAGCATGAGATGTGATATCTCAATGCTTCTAATACCAAACCTGAGACCCTTCCTATAACATGAGATGGGAATATCCAACTCCTTCCCATTCCAATCCTGAGACCCTTCCGATAGCAGAGATGTGATATCTCAATGCTTATACCAAACCTGAGACCCTTCCTATGGCATGAGATGTGATATCCAACTCCTTGCCATTCAAATCCTGAGACCCTTCCTATAGCATGAGAAGGGATATCCAACTCCTTCCCAATCCAATCCTGAGACCCTTCCGATAGCAGAGACGTGATATCTCAATGCTTCTACCAAACCTGAGACCCTTCCTTTAGCATGAGATGTGATATCCAAATCCTTCACATTCCAATCCTGAGACCCTTCCTATAGCATGAGATGTGATATCTCAATGCTTCTAATACCAAACCTGAGATCCTTCCTATAACATGAGATGTGATATCCAATTCCTTCCCATTCCAAACCTGAGACCCTTCCTATTGGATGAGTTGTGATATCCAACTCCTTCCCATTCCAACCCTGAGACCCTTCCTATAGCATGAGATGTGATGTCTCAATGCTTCTAATACCAAACCTGAGATCCTTCCTATAACATGAGATGTGATATCCAACTCCTTCCATTCCAATCCTGAGACCCGTCCTATAGCATGAGATGTGATATCTCAATGCTTATACCAAACCTGAGACCCTTCCTATAGCATGAGATGTGATATCCAACTACTTCCCATTCCAATCCTGAGACCCTTCCTATAGCATGAGATGTGATATCTCAATGCTTCTAATACCAAACCTGAGATCCTTCCTCTAACATGAAATGTGATATCCAACTCCTTCCCTTTCCAAACCTAAGAGCCTATCTATAGCATGAGATGTGATATCCAGGTCCTTCCCATTCCAATCCTTAGAGCCTTCCTACAGCATGCAATATGATATCTCAATGATTCTAATAACAAACCTGAGACCCGTCCTATAGCATGAGATATGATATCCAAGTCCTTCCCATTCCAATCCTGAGACCCTTCCTATAACATGAAATGTGATATCCAACTCCTTCCCATTCCAACCTGAGACCCTTCCTATAGCATGAGATGGGATATCCAACTTCTTCCAAATCCAATACTGATACCCTTCCGATAGCATGAGATGTGATATCCCAATGCTTCTACCAAACCTGAGACCCATACTATGGCATGAGATGTGATATCAAACTCCTTCCCATTCCAATCCTGAGACCCTTCCTATAGCTTGAGGTGTGATATCCAACTCCTTCCCATTCCAATTCTGAGACCCTTCTTATACCATGAGACTTGATATCTCAATGCTTCTAATACCAAACTTGAGACCCGTCCTATAACATGAGATGTGATATCCAAATCCTTCCCCTTCCAAACCTTAGACCCTTCCTTTATCATGAGATATGATATCCAACTCCTTCCCATTCCAATCCTGAGACCCTTCCGATATCATGAGATTTGTTATCTCAATGCTTCTAATATCAAACTTGAGACCCTCCCTATAGCATGAGATGTGACATCCAAGTCCTTCCCATTCCAATCCTGAGACCCTTCCTATAGCATGAGATGTGATATCTCTATGCTTCTAATACCAAACCTGAGACCCTTCCTATAACATGAGATGGGATATCCAACTCCTTCCCATTCCAATCCTGAGACCTTTCCGATAGCAGAGATGTGATATCTCAATGCTTATACCAAACCTGAGAACCTTCCTATGGCCTGAGATGTGATATACAACTCCTTCCCATTCCAATCCTGAGACCCTTCCTTTAGCATGAGATGTGATATCTCAATGCTTATACCAAATCTGAGACCCTTCCTATAGCATGAGATGTGATATCCAATTCCTTCCCATTCCAATCCTGAGACCCTTCCTATAGCATGAGATGTGATATCTCAATGCTTATACCAAACCTGAGAGCCTACCTATAGTATGAGATGTGATATCCAAGTCCATCCCATTCCAATCCTTAGACCCTTCCTACAGCATGCGATGTGATATCTCAATGATTCTAATACCAAACCAGAGACTCTGCCTATAACATGAGATGGGATATCCAACTCCTTCCCATTCCAATCCTGAGCCGCTTCCGATAGCAGAGATGTGATATCTCAATGCTTATACCAAACCTGAGACCCTTCCTATAACATGAGATGTGATATCCAACTCCTTCCCGTTCCAAACCTGAGACCCTTCCTTTAGCATGAGATGTGATATCCAGCTCCTTCCCATTCCAATCCTGAGACACTTCCGATAGCATGAGATGTGATATCTCAATGCTTCTAATATCAAAACTGAGACCCTCCGTATAGCATGATATGTGATATCTAAGTCCTTCCCATTCCAATCCTGAGACCCTTCCTATAGCATGAGATGTGATATCTCAATGCTTCTACCAAACCTGAGACCCTTCCTTTAGCATGAGATGTGATATCCAACTCCTTCCCATTCCAATCCTGAGACCCTTCCTATAGCATGAGATGTGATATCTCAATACTTCTAATACCAAACCTGAGATCCTTCCGATAACATGAGATGTGATATCTCAATACTTCTAATACCAAACCTGAGATCCATCCTATAACATGAGATGTGATATCCAAATCCTTCCCCTTCCAAACCTGAGACCCTCCCTTTAGCATGAGATGTGATATCCAACTCCTTCCCATTCCAATCCTGAGACCCTTCGGATAGCATAAGATATGATATCTCAATGCTTCTATACCAAACCTGAGATCCTTCCGATAGCATGAGATGTGATATCTCAATACTTCTAATACCAAACCTGAGATCCTTCCTATAACATGAGATGTGATATCCAAATCCTTATCTTCCAAACCTGAGACCCTCCCTTTAGCATGAGATGTGATATCCAACTCCTTCCCATTCCAATCCTGAGACTCTTCTGATAGCATAAGATATGATATCTCAATGCTTCTATACCAAACCTGAGATCCTTCTGATAGCATGAGATGTGATATCTCAATACTTCTAATACCAAACCTGAGATCCTACCTCTAACATGAAATGTGATATCCAACTCTTTCCCCTTGCAAACCTGAGAGCCTTCCTATAGCATGAGATGTGATATCCAAGTCCTTCCCATTCCAATCCTGAGACCCTTCCTATAACATGAGATGTGATATCCAACTCCTTCCCATTCCAACCTGAGACCCTTCCTATATCATGAGATGGGATATCCAACTCCTTCCAAATCCAATCCCGATACCCTTCCGATAGCAGGAGATCTGATATCCCAATGCTTCTACCAAACCTGAGACCCATACTATGGCATGAGATGTGATATCAAACTCCTTCCCATTCTAATCCTGAGACCCTTCCTATAGCTTGAGATGTGATATCCAACTCCTTCCCATTCCAATTCTGAGACCCTTCCTATACCATGAGACTTGATATCTCAATGCTTCTAATACCAAACCTGAGACCCGTCCTATAACATGAGATGTGATATCCAAATCCTTCCCCTTCCAAACCTTAGACCCTTCCTTTATCATAAGATGTGATAGCCAACTCCTTCCCATTCCAATCTTGAGACCCTTCCGATATCATGAAATGTGATATCTCAATGCTTCTAATATCAAACTTGAGACCCTCCCTATAACATGAGATGGGAATATCCAACTCCTTCCCATTCCAATCCTGAGACCCTTCCTATAGCATGAGATATGATATCTCAATACTTCTAATACCAAACGTGAGATCCTTCCGATAACATGAGATGTGATATCCAAATCCTTCCCATTCCAATCCTGAGACCCTTCTGATAGCATGAGATGTGATATCTCAATGCTTCTAATACCAAACCTGAGATCCTTCCGATAGCATGAGATGTGATATCTCAATGCTTCTAATACCAAACCTGAGATCCTTCCTATAACATGAGATGTGATATCCAAATCCTTCCCCTTCCAAACCTGAGACCCTCTCTTTAGCATGAGATGTGATATCCAACTCCTTCCCATTCCATTCCTGAGACCCTTCTGATTAGCATGAGATGTGATATCTCAATGCCTCTAATGCCAAACCTGAGATCCTACCTCTAACATGAAATGTGATATCCAACTCTTTCCCCTTCCAAACCTGAGAGCCTTCCTATAGCATCAGATGTGATATCCAAGTCCTTCCCATTACAATCCTGAGACCCTTCCTATAGCTTGAGATGTGATATCCAACTCCTTCCCATTCCAATTCTGAGACCCTTCCTATACTCTTAGACTTGATATCTCAATGCTTCTAATACCAAACCTGAGACCCGTAATATAACATGAGATGTGATATCCAAATCCTTCCCCTTCCAAAACTTAGACCCTTCCTTTATCATGAGATGTGATATCCAACTCCTTCCCATTCCAATCCTGAGACCCTTCCGATATCATGAGATGTGATATCTCAAAGCTTCTAATATCAAACTTGAGACCCTCCCTATAGCATGAGATGTGATATCCAAGTTCTTCCCTTTCCAATCCTGAGACCCTTCCTATAGCATGAGATGTGATATCTCAATTCTTCAAATACCAAACCTGAGACCCTTCCTATAACATGAGATGGGAATATCCAACTCCTTCCCATTCCAATCCTGAGACCCTTCCGATAGCAGAGATGTGATATCTCAATGCTTATACCAAACCTGAGACCCTTCCTATGGCATGAGATGTGATATCCAACTCCTTGCCATTCAAATCCTGAGACCCTTCCTATAGCATGAGAAGGGATATCCAACTCCTTCCCAATCCAATCCTGAGACCCTTCCGATAGCAGAGACGTGATATCTCAATGCTTCTACCAAACCTGAGACCCTTCCTTTAGCATGAGTTGTGATATCCAAATCCTTCACATTCCAATCCTGAGACCCTTCCTATAGCATGAGATGTGATATCTCAATGCTTCTAATACCAAACCTGAGATCCTTCCTATAACATGAGATGTGATATCCAATTCCTTCCCATTCCAAACCTGAGACCCTTCCTATTGGATGAGTTGTGATATCCAACTCCTTCCCATTCCAACCCTGAGACCCTTCCTATAGCATGAGATGTGATGTCTCAATGCTTCTAATACCAAACCTGAGATCCTTCCTATAACATGAGATGTGATATCCAACTCCTTCCATTCCAATCCTGAGACCCGTCCTATAGCATGAGATGTGATATCTCAATGCTTATACCAAACCTGAGACCCTTCCTATAGCATGAGATGTGATATCCAACTACTTCCCATTCCAATCCTGAGACCCTTCCTATAGCATGAGATGTGATATCTCAATGCTTCTAATACCAAACCTGAGATCCTTCCTCTAACATGAAATGTGATATCCAACTCCTTCCCTTTCCAAACCTAAGAGCCTATCTATAGCATGAGATGTGATATCCAGGTCCTTCCCATTCCAATCCTTAGAGCCTTCCTACAGCATGCAATATGATATCTCAATGATTCTAATAACAAACCTGAGACCCGTCCTATAGCATGAGATATGATATCCAAGTCCTTCCCATTCCAATCCTGAGACCCTTCCTATAACATGAAATGTGATATCCAACTCCTTCCCATTCCAACCTGAGACCCTTCCTATAGCATGAGATGGGATATCCAACTTCTTCCAAATCCAATACTGATACCCTTCCGATAGCATGAGATGTGATATCCCAATGCTTCTACCAAACCTGAGACCCATACTATGGCATGAGATGTGATATCAAACTCCTTCCCATTCCAATCCTGAGACCCTTCCTATAGCTTGAGGTGTGATATCCAACTCCTTCCCATTCCAATTCTGAGACCCTTCTTATACCATGAGACTTGATATCTCAATGCTTCTAATACCAAACTTGAGACCCGTCCTATAACATGAGATGTGATATCCAAATCCTTCCCCTTCCAAACCTTAGACCCTTCCTTTATCATGAGATATGATATCCAACTCCTTCCCATTCCAATCCTGAGACCCTTCCGATATCATGAGATTTGTTATCTCAATGCTTCTAATATCAAACTTGAGACCCTCCCTATAGCATGAGATGTGACATCCAAGTCCTTCCCATTCCAATCCTGAGACCCTTCCTATAGCATGAGATGTGATATCTCTATGCTTCTAATACCAAACCTGAGACCCTTCCTATAACATGAGATGGGATATCCAACTCCTTCCCATTCCAATCCTGAGACCTTTCCGATAGCAGAGATGTGATATCTCAATGCTTATACCAAACCTGAGAACCTTCCTATGGCCTGAGATGTGATATACAACTCCTTCCCATTCCAATCCTGAGACCCTTCCTTTAGCATGAGATGTGATATCTCAATGCTTATACCAAATCTGAGACCCTTCCTATAGCATGAGATGTGATATCCAATTCCTTCCCATTCCAATCCTGAGACCCTTCCTATAGCATGAGATGTGATATCTCAATGCTTATACCAAACCTGAGAGCCTACCTATAGTATGAGATGTGATATCCAAGTCCATCCCATTCCAATCCTTAGACCCTTCCTACAGCATGCGATGTGATATCTCAATGATTCTAATACCAAACCAGAGACTCTGCCTATAACATGAGATGGGATATCCAACTCCTTCCCATTCCAATCCTGAGCCGCTTCCGATAGCAGAGATGTGATATCTCAATGCTTATACCAAACCTGAGACCCTTCCTATAACATGAGATGTGATATCCAACTCCTTCCCGTTCCAAACCTGAGACCCTTCCTTTAGCATGAGATGTGATATCCAGCTCCTTCCCATTCCAATCCTGAGACACTTCCGATAGCATGAGATGTGATATCTCAATGCTTCTAATATCAAAACTGAGACCCTCCGTATAGCATGATATGTGATATCTAAGTCCTTCCCATTCCAATCCTGAGACCCTTCCTATAGCATGAGATGTGATATCTCAATGCTTCTACCAAACCTGAGACCCTTCCTTTAGCATGAGATGTGATATCCAACTCCTTCCCATTCCAATCCTGAGACCCTTCCTATAGCATGAGAGGTGATATCTCAATACTTCTAATACCAAACCTGAGATCCTTCCGATAACATGAGATGTGATATCTCAATACTTCTAATACCAAACCTGAGATCCATCCTATAACATGAGATGTGATATCCAAATCCTTCCCCTTCCAAACCTGAGACCCTCCCTTTAGCATGAGATGTGATATCCAACTCCTTCCCATTCCAATCCTGAGACCCTTCTGATAGCATAAGATATGATATCTCAATGCTTCTATACCAAACCTGAGATCCTTCCGATAGCATGAGATGTGATATCTCAATACTTCTAATACCAAACCTGAGATCCTTCCTATAACATGAGATGTGATATCCAAATCCTTATCTTCCAAACCTGAGACCCTCCCTTTAGCATGAGATGTGATATCCAACTCCTTCCCATTCCAATCCTGAGACTCTTCTGATAGCATAAGATATGATATCTCAATGCTTCTATACCAAACCTGAGATCCTTCTGATAGCATGAGATGTGATATCTCAATACTTCTAATACCAAACCTGAGATCCTACCTCTAACATGAAATGTGATATCCAACTCTTTCCCCTTGCAAACCTGAGAGCCTTCCTATAGCATGAGATGTGATATCCAAGTCCTTCCCATTCCAATCCTGAGACCCTTCCTATAACATGAGATGTGATATCCAACTCCTTCCCATTCCAACCTGAGACCCTTCCTATATCATGAGATGGGATATCCAACTCCTTCCAAATCCAATCCCGATACCCTTCCGATAGCAGGAGATCTGATATCCCAATGCTTCTACCAAACCTGAGACCCATACTATGGCATGAGATGTGATATCAAACTCCTTCCCATTCTAATCCTGAGACCCTTCCTATAGCTTGAGATGTGATATCCAACTCCTTCCCATTCCAATTCTGAGACCCTTCCTATACCATGAGACTTGATATCTCAATGCTTCTAATACCAAACCTGAGACCCGTCCTATAACATGAGATGTGATATCCAAATCCTTCCCCTTCCAAACCTTAGACCCTTCCTTTATCATGAGATGTGATAGCCAACTCCTTCCCATTCCAATCTTGAGACCCTTCCGATATCATGAAATGTGATATCTCAATGCTTCTAATATCAAACTTGAGACCCTCCCTATAACATGAGATGGGAATATCCAACTCCTTCCCATTCCAATCCTGAGACCCTTCCTATAGCATGAGATATGATATCTCAATACTTCTAATACCAAACGTGAGATCCTTCCGATAACATGAGATGTGATATCCAAATCCTTCCCATTCCAATCCTGAGACCCTTCTGATAGCATGAGATGTGATATCTCAATGCTTCTAATACCAAACCTGAGATCCTTCCGATAGCATGAGATGTGATATCTCAATGCTTCTAATACCAAACCTGAGATCCTTCCTATAACATGAGATGTGATATCCAAATCCTTCCCCTTCCAAACCTGAGACCCTCTCTTTAGCATGAGATGTGATATCCAACTCCTTCCCATTCCATTCCTGAGACCCTTCTGATTAGCATGAGATGTGATATCTCAATGCCTCTAATGCCAAACCTGAGATCCTACCTCTAACATGAAATGTGATATCCAACTCTTTCCCCTTCCAAACCTGAGAGCCTTCCTATAGCATGAGATGTGATATCCAAGTCCTTCCCATTACAATCCTGAGACCCTTCCTATAGCTTGTGATGTGATATCCAACTCCTTCCCATTCCAATTCTGAGACCCTTCCTATACTCTGAGACTTGATATCTCAATGCTTCTAATACCAAACCTGAGACCCGTAATATAACATGAGATGTGATATCCAAATCCTTCCCCTTCCAAAACGTAGACCCTTCCTTTATCATGAGATGTGATATCCAACTCCTTCCCATTCCAATCCTGAGACCCTTCCGATATCATGAGATGTGATATCTCAAAGCTTCTAATATCAAACTTGAGACCCTCCCTATAGCATGAGATGTGATATCCAAGTCCTTCCCTTTCCAATCCTGAGACCCTTCCTATAGCATGAGATGTGATATCTCAATGCTTCTAATACCAAACCTGAGACCCTTCCTATAACATGAAATGGGAATATCCAACTCCTTCCCATTCCAATCCTGAGACCCTTCCGATAGCAGAGATGTGATATCTCAATGCTTATACCAAACCTGAGACCCTTCCTATGGCATGAGATGTGATATCCAACTCCTTGCCATTCAAATCCTGAGACCCTTCCTATAGCATGAGAAGGGATATCCAACTCCTTCCCAATCCAATCCTGAGACCCTTCCGATAGCAGAGACGTGATATCTCAATGCTTCTACCAAACCTGAGACCCTTCCTTTAGCATGAGATGTGATATCCAAATCCTTCACATTCCAATCCTGAGACCCTTCCTATAGCATGAGATGTGATATCTCAATGCTTCTAATACCAAACCAGAGATCCTTCCTATAACATGAGATGTGATATCCAATTCCTTCCCATTCCAAACCTGAGACCCTTCCTGTTGGATGAGTTGTGATATCCAACTCCTTCCCATTCCAACCCTGAGACCCTTCCTATAGCATGAGATGTGATGTCTCAATGCTTCTAATACCAAACCTGAGATCCTTCCTATAACATGAGATGTGATATCCAACTCCTTCCATTCCAATCCTGAGACCCGTCCTATAGCATGAGATGTGATATCTCAATGCTTATACCAAACCTGAGACCCTTCCTATAGCATGAGATGTGATATCCAACTACTTCCCATTCCAATCCTGAGACCCTTCCTATAGCATGAGATGTGATATCTCAATGCTTCTAATACCAAACCTGAGATCCTTCCTCTAACATGAAATGTGATATCCAACTCCTTCCCTTTCCAAACCTAAGAGCCTATCTATAGCATGAGATGTGATATCCAGGTCCTTCCCATTCCAATCCTTAGACCCTTCCTACAGCATGCAATATGATATCTCAATGATTCTAATAACAAACCTGAGACCCGTCCTATAGCATGAGATATGATATCCAAGTCCTTCCCATTCCAATCCTGAGACCCTTCCTATAACATGAAATGTGATATCCAACTCCTTCCCATTCCAACCTGAGACCCTTCCTATAGCATGAGATGGGATATCCAACTTCTTCCAAATCCAATACTGATACCCTTCCGATAGCATGAGATGTGATATCCCAATGCTTCTACCAAACCTGAGACCCTTCCTATAACATGAGATGGGATATCCAACTCCTTCCCATTCCAATCCTGAGACCTTTCCGATAGCAGAGATGTGATATCTCAATGCTTATACCAAACCTGAGAACCTTCCTATGGCCTGAGATGTGATATACAACTCCTTCCCATTCCAATCCTGAGACCCTTCCTTTAGCATGAGATGATATATCTCAATGCTTATACCAAATCTGAGACCCTTCCTATAGCATGAGATGTGATATCCAATTCCTTCCCATTCCAATCCTGAGACCCTTCCTATAGCATGAGATGTGATATCTCAATGCTTATACCAAACCTGAGAGCCTACCTATAGCATGAGATGTGATATCCAAGTCCATCCCATTCCAATCCTTAGACCCTTCCTACAGCATGCGATGTGATATCTCAATGATTCTAATACCAAACCAGAGACTCTTCCTATAACATGAGATGGGATATCCAACTCCTTCCCATTCCAATCCTGAGCCGCTTCCGATAGCAGAGATGTGATATCTCAATGCTTATACCAAACCTGAGACCCTTCCTATAACATGAGATGTGATATCCAACTCCTTCCCGTTCCAAACCTGAGACACTAACTATAGCATATGTGATATCCAACTCCTTCCCATTCCAAACATGAGACCCTTCCTATAGCAAGAAAGTAATATCCAACTCCTACCCATTCCAATCCTGAGACCCTTCCTATAGCAAGAGATGTGATATCCAAATCCTTCCCATTCCAATCCTGAGACCCTTCCTATAACATGAGATGTGATATCCAACTCCTTCCCATTCCAACCTGAGACACTTCCTATAGCATGAGAAGGGATATCCAACTCCTTCCCAATCCAATCCTGAGACCCTTCCGATAGCAGAGATGTGATATCTCAATGCTTATACCAAACCTGAGACCCTTCCTATGGCATGAGATGTGATATCCAACTCCTTGCCATTCAAATCCTGAGACCCTTCCTATAGCATGAGAAGGGATATCCAACTCCTTCCCAATCCAATCCTGAGACCCTTCCGATAGCAGAGACGTGATATCTCAATGCTTCTACCAAACCTGAGACCCTTCCTTTAGCATGAGATGTGATATCCAAATCCTTCACATTCCAATCCTGAGACCCTTCCTATAGCATGAGATGTGATATCTCAATGCTTCTAATACCAAACCTGAGATCCTTCCTATAACATGAGATGTGATATCCAATTCCTTCCTATTCCAAACCTGAGACCCTTCCTATTGGATGAGATGTGATATCCAACTCCTTCCCATTCCAACCCTGAGACCCTTCCTATAGCATGAGATGTGATGTCTCAATGCTTCTAATACCAAACCTGAGATCCTTCCTATAACATGAGATGTGATATCCAACTCCTTCCATTCCAATCCTGAGACCCGTCCTATAGCATGAGATGTGATATCTCAATGCTTATACCAAACCTGAGACCCTTCCTATAGCATGAGATGTGATATCCAACTGCTTCCCATTCCAATCCTGAGACCCTTCCTATAGCATGAGATGTGATATCTCAATGCTTCTAATACCAAACCTGAGATCCTTCCTATAACATGAGATGTGATATCCAATTCCTTCCTATTCCAAACCTGAGACCCTTCCTATTGGATGAGATGTGATATCCAACTCCTTCCCATTCCAACCCTGAGACCCTTCCTATAGCATGAGATGTGATGTCTCAATGCTTCTAATACCAAACCTGAGATCCTTCCTATAACATGAGATGTGATATCCAACTCCTTCCATTCCAATCCTGAGACCCTTCCTATAGCATGAGATGTGATATCTCAATGCTTCTAATACCAAACCTGAGATCCTTCCTATAACATGAGATGTGATATCCAACTCCTTCCCGTTCCAAACCTGAGACACTAACTATAGCATATGTGATATCCAACTCCTTCCCATTCCAAACATGAGACCCTTCCTATAGCAAGAAAGTAATATCCAACTCCTACCCATTCCAATCCTGAGACCCTTCCTATAGCAAGAGATGTGATATCCAAATCCTTCCCATTCCAATCCTGAGACCCGTCCTATAACATGAGATGTGATATCCAAATCCTTCCCCTTCCAAACCTTAGACCCTTCCTTTATCATGAGATATGATATCCAACTCCTTCCCATTCCAATCCTGAGACCCTTCCGATATCATGAGATTTGTTATCTCAATGCTTCTAATATCAAACTTGAGACCCTCCCTATAGCATGAGATGTGACATCCAAGTCCTTCCCATTCCAATCCTGAGACCCTTCCTATAGCATGAGATGTGATATCTCTATGCTTCTAATACCAAACCTGAGACCCTTCCTATAACATGAGATGGGATATCCAACTCCTTCCCATTCCAATCCTGAGACCTTTCCGATAGCAGAGATGTGATATCTCAATGCTTATACCAAACCTGAGAACCTTCCTATGGCCTGAGATGTGATATACAACTCCTTCCCATTCCAATCCTGAGACCCTTCCTTTAGCATGAGATGTGATATCTCAATGCTTATACCAAATCTGAGACCCTTCCTATAGCATGAGATGTGATATCCAATTTCTTCCCATTCCAATCCTGAGACCCTTCCTATAGCATGAGATGTGATATCTCAATGCTTATACCAAACCTGAGAGCCTACCTATAGCATGAGATGTGATATCCAAGTCCATCCCATTCCAATCCTTAGACCCTTCCTACAGCATGCGATGTGATATCTCAATGATTCTAATACCAAACCAGAGACTCTTCCTATAACATGAGATGGGATATCCAACTCCTTCCCATTCCAATCCTGAGCCGCTTCCGATAGCAGAGATGTGATATCTCAATGCTTATACCAAACCTGAGACCCTTCCTATAACATGAGATGTGATATCCAACTCCTTCCCGTTCCAAACCTGAGACACTAACTATAGCATATGTGATATCCAACTCCTTCCCATTCCAAACATGAGACCCTTCCTATAGCAAGAAAGTAATATCCAACTCCTACCCATTCCAATCCTGAGACCCTTCCTATAGCAAGAGATGTGATATCCAAATCCTTCCCATTCCAATCCTGAGACCCTTCCTATAACATGAGATGTGATATCCAACTCCTTCCCATTCCAACCTGAGACACTTCCTATAGCATGAGAAGGGATATCCAACTCCTTCCCAATCCAATCCTGAGACCCTTCCGATAGCAGAGATGTGATATCTCAATGCTTATACCAAACCTGAGACCCTTCCTATGGCATGAGATGTGATATCCAACTCCTTGCCATTCAAATCCTGAGACCCTTCCTATAGCATGAGAAGGGATATCCAACTCCTTCCCAATCCAATCCTGAGACCCTTCCGATAGCAGAGACGTGATATCTCAATGCTTCTACCAAACCTGAGACCCTTCCTTTAGCATGAGATGTGATATCCAAATCCTTCACATTCCAATCCTGAGACCCTTCCTATAGCATGAGATGTGATATCTCAATGCTTCTAATACCAAACCTGAGATCCTTCCTATAACATGAGATGTGATATCCAATTCCTTCCTATTCCAAACCTGAGACCCTTCCTATTGGATGAGATGTGATATCCAACTCCTTCCCATTCCAACCCTGAGACCCTTCCTATAGCATGAGATGTGATGTCTCAATGCTTCTAATACCAAACCTGAGATCCTTCCTATAACATGAGATGTGATATCCAACTCCTTCCATTCCAATCCTGAGACCCGTCCTATAGCATGAGATGTGATATCTCAATGCTTATACCAAACCTGAGACCCTTCCTATAGCATGAGATGTGATATCCAACTGCTTCCCATTCCAATCCTGAGACCCTTCCTATAGCATGAGATGTGATATCTCAATGCTTCTAATACCAAACCTGAGATCCTTCCTATAACATGAGATGTGATATCCAATTCCTTCCTATTCCAAACCTGAGACCCTTCCTATTGGATGAGATGTGATATCCAACTCCTTCCCATTCCAACCCTGAGACCCTTCCTATAGCATGAGATGTGATATCTCAATGCTTCTAATACCAAACCTGAGATCCTTCCTATAACATGAGATGTGATATCCAACTCCTTCCCGTTCCAAACCTGAGACACTAACTATAGCATATGTGATATCCAACTCCTTCCCATTCCAAACATGAGACCCTTCCTATAGCAAGAAAGTAATATCCAACTCCTACCCATTCCAATCCTGAGACCCTTCCTATAGCAAGAGATGTGATATCCAAATCCTTCCCATTCCAATCCTGAGACCCTTCCTATAGCATGAGATGTGATATCCAACTCCTTCCCATTCCAACCTGAGACACTTCCTATAGCATGAGAAGGGATATCCAACTCCTTCCAAATCCAATCCTGAGACCCTTCCGATAGCAGAGATGTGATATCTCAATGCTTATACCAAACCTGAGACCCTTCCTATGGCATGAGATGTGATATCCAACTCCTTGCCATTCAAATCCTGAGACCCTTCCTATAGCATGAGAAGGGATATCCAACTCCTTCCCAATCCAATCCTGAGACCCTTCCGATAGCAGAGACGTGATATCTCAATGCTTCTACCAAACCTGAGACCCTTCCTTTAGCATGAGATGTGATATCCAAATCCTTCACATTCCAATCCTGAGACCCTTCCTATAGCATGAGATGTGATATCTCAATGCTTCTAATACCAAACCTGAGATCCTTCCTATAACATGAGATGTGATATCCAATTCCTTCCTATTCCAAACCTGAGACCCTTCCTATTGGATGAGATGTGATATCCAACTCCTTCCCATTCCAACCCTGAGACCCTTCCTATAGCATGAGATGTGATGTCTCAATGCTTCTAATACCAAACCTGAGATCCTTCCTATAACATGAGATGTGATATCCAACTCCTTCCATTCCAATCCTGAGACCCGTCCTATAGCATGAGATGTGATATCTCAATGCTTATACCAAACCTGAGACCCTTCCTATAGCATGAGATGTGATATCCAACTGCTTCCCATTCCAATCCTGAGACCCTTCCTATAGCATGAGATGTGATATCTCAATGCTTCTAATACCAAACCTGAGATCCTTCCTATAACATGAGATGTGATATCCAATTCCTTCCTATTCCAAACCTGAGACCCTTCCTATTGGATGAGATGTGATATCCAACTCCTTCCCATTCCAACCCTGAGACCCTTCCTATAGCATGAGATGTGATATCTCAATGCTTCTAATACCAAACCTGAGATCCTTCCTATAACATGAGATGTGATATCCAACTCCTTCCCGTTCCAAACCTGAGACACTAACTATAGCATATGTGATATCCAACTCCTTCCCATTCCAAACATGAGACCCTTCCTATAGCAAGAAAGTAATATCCAACTCCTACCCATTCCAATCCTGAGACCCTTCCTATAGCAAGAGATGTGATATCCAAATCCTTCCCATTCCAATCCTGAGACCCTTCCTATAGCATGAGATGTGATATCCAACTCCTTCCCATTCCAACCTGAGACACTTCCTATAGCATGAGAAGGGATATCCAACTCCTTCCAAATCCAATCCTGAGACCCTTCCGATAGCAGAGATGTGATATCTCAATGCTTATACCAAACCTGAGACCCTTCCTATGGCATGAGATGTGATATCCAACTCCTTGCCATTCAAATCCTGAGACCCTTCCTATAGCATGAGAAGGGATATCCAACTCCTTCCCAATCCAATCCTGAGACCCTTCCGATAGCAGAGACGTGATATCTCAATGCTTCTACCAAACCTGAGACCCTTCCTTTAGCATGAGATGTGATATCCAAATCCTTCACATTCCAATCCTGAGACCCTTCCTATAGCATGAGATGTGATATCTCAATGCTTCTAATACCAAACCTGAGATCCTTCCTATAACATCAGATGTGATATCCAATTCCTTCCTATTCCAAACCTGAGACCCTTCCTATTGGATGAGATGTGATATCCAACTCCTTCCCATTCCAACCCTGAGACCCTTCCTATAGCATGAGATGTGATGTCTCAATGCTTCTAATACCAAACCAGAGATCCTTCCTATAACATGAGATGTGATATCCAACTCCTTCCATTCCAATCCTGAGACCCGTCCTATAGCATGAGATGTGATATCTCAATGCTTATACCAAACCTGAGACCCTTCCTATAGCATGAGATGTGATATCCAACTGCTTCCCATTCCAATCCTGAGACCCTTCCTATAGCATGAGATGTGATATCTCAATGCTTCTAATACCAAACCTGAGATCCTTCCTATAACATGAGATGTGATATCCAAATCCTTCCCCTTCCAAACCTGAGACCCTCCCTTTAGCATGAGATGTGATATCCAACTCCTTCCCATTCCATTCCTGAGACCCTTCTGATAGCATGAGATGTGATATCTCAATGCCTCTAATACCAAACCTGAGATCCTACCTCTAACATGAAATGTGATATCCAACTCTTTCCCCTTCCAAACCTGAGAGCCTTCCTATAGCATGAGATGTGATATCCAAGTCCTTCCCATTCCAATCCTGAGACCCTTCCTATAGCTTGAGATGTGATATCCAACTCCTTCCCATTCCAATTCTGAGACCCTTCCTATACTATGAGACTTGATATCTCAATGCTTCTAATACCAAACCTGAGACCCGTAATATAACATGAGATGTGATATCCAAATCCTTCCCCTTCCAAACCTTAGACCCTTCCTTTATCATGAGATGTGATATCCAACTCCTTCCCATTCCAATCCTGAGACCCTTCCGATATTATGAGATGTGATATCTCAAAGCTTCTAATATCAAACTTGAGACCCTCCCTATAGCATGAGATGTGATATCCAAGTCCTTCCCATTCCAATCCTGAGACCCTTCCTATAGCATGAGATGTGATATCTCAATGCTTATACCAAACCTGAGACCCTTCCTATAGCATGAGATGTGATATCCAACTGCTTCCCATTCCAATCCTGAGACCCTTCCTATAGCATGAGATGTGATATCTCTATGCTTCTAATACCAAACCTGAGATCCTTCCTCTAACATGAAATGTGATATCCAACTCCTTCCCTTTCCAAACCTAAGAGCCTATCTATAGCATGAGATGTGATATCCAAGTCCTTCACATTCCAACCCTTAGACCCTTCCTACAGCATGCAATATGATATCTCAATGATTCTAATAACAAACCTGAGACCCATCCTATAACATGAGATGGGATATCCAACTCCTTCCCATTCCAATCCTGAGACTCTTCCGATAGCAGAGATGTGATATCTCAATGCTTATACCAAACCTGAGACCCTTCCTATAACATGAGATGTGATATCCAAATCCTTCCCGTTCCAAACCTGAGACCCTTCCTTTAGCATGAGATGTGATATCCAGCTCCTTCCCATTCCAATCCTGAGACACTTCCGATAGCATGAGATGTGATATCTCAATGCTTCTAATATCAAAACTGAGACCCTCCCTATAGCATGATATGTGATATCTAAGTCCTTCCCATTCCAATCCTGAGACCCTCCCTATAGCATGAGATGTGATATCCAACTCCTTCCCATTCCAATCCTGAGACCCTTCCTATAGCATGAGATATGATATCTCAATACTTCTAATACCAAACGTGAGATCCTTCCGATAACATGAGATGTGATATCCAAATCCTTCCCCTTCCAAACCTGAGACCCTCCCTTTAGCATGAGATGTGATATCCAACTCCTTCCTATTCCAATCCTGAGACTCTTCTGATAGCATGAGATGTGATATCTCAATGCTTCTAATACCAAACCTGAGATCCTTCCGATAGCATGAGATGTGATATCTCAATGCTTCTAATACCAAACCTGAGATCCTTCCTATAACATGAGATGTGATATCCAAATCCTTCCCCTTCCAAACCTGAGACCCTCCCTTTAGCATGAGATGTGATATCCAACTCCTTCCCATTCCATTCCTGAGACCCTTCTGATAGCATGAGATGTGATATCTCAATGCCTCTAATACCAAACCTGAGATCCTACCTCTAACATGAAATGTGATATCCAACTCTTTCCCCTTCCAAACCTGAGAGCCTTCCTATAGCATGAGATGTGATATCCAAGTCCTTCCCATTCCAATCCTGAGACCCTTCCTATAGCTTGAGATGTGATATCCAACTCCTTCCCATTCCAATTCTGAGACCCTTCCTATACTATGAGACTTGATATCTCAATGCTTCTAATACCAAACCTGAGACCCGTAATATAACATGAGATGTGATATCCAAATCCTTCCCCTTCCAAACCTTAGACCCTTCCTTTATCATGAGATGTGATATCCAACTCCTTCCCATTCCAATCCTGAGACCCTTCCGATATCATGAGATGTGATATCTCAAAGCTTCTAATATCAAACTTGAGACCCTCCCTATAGCATGAGATGTGATATCCAAGTCCTCCCCATTCCAATCCTGAGACCCTTCCTATAGCATGAGATGTGATATCTCAATGCTTCTAATACCAAACCTGAGACCCTTCCTATAACATGAGATGGGAATATCCAACTCCTTCCCATTCCAATCCTGAGACCCTTCCGATAGCAGAGATGTGATATCTCAATGCTTATACCAAACCTGAGATCCTTCCTATAACATGAGATGTGATATCCAACTCCTTCCCATTCCAATCCTGAGACACTTCCTATAGCATGAGATGTGATATCTCACTGCTTATACCAAACCTGAGACCCTTCCCATAGCATGAGATGTGATATCCAACTCCTTCCCATTCCAATCCTCAGACCCTTCCTATAGCATGAGATGTGATATCTCAATGCTTCTAATATCAAACTTGAGACCCTACCTATAGCATGAGATGTGATATCCAAGTCCTTCCCATTCCAATCCTGAGACACTTCCTATAGCATGAGATGTGATATCTCAATGCTTCTAATACCAAACCTGAGACTCTTCCTATAACATGAGATGGGATATCCAACTCCTTCCCATTCCAATCCTGAGACCCTTTTGATAGCAGAGATGTGATATCTCAATGTTTATACCAAACCTGAGACCCTTCCTACGGCATGAGATGTCATATTCAACTCCTTCCCATTCCAATCCTGAGACCCTTCCTATAGCATGAGATGTGATATCCAACTCCTTCCCATTCCAATCCTGAGACCCTTCCTATAGCATGAGATGTGATGTCTCAATACTTCTAATACCAAACCTGAGATCCTTCCTATAACATGAGATGTGATATCCAACTCCTTCCATTCCAATCCTGGACCCTTCCTATAGCATGAGATGTGATATCTCAATGCTTATACCAAACCTGAGACCCTTCCTATAGCATGAGATAAGATATCCAACTCCTTCCCATTCCAATCCTGAGACCCTTCCTATAGCCTGAGATGTGATATCTCAATGCCTCTAATACCAAACCTGAGATCCTTCCTCTAACATGTAATGTGATATCCAACTCCTTCACTTTCCAAACCTGAGAGCCTATCTATAGCATGAGATGTGATATCCAAGTCCTTCCCATTCCAATCCTTAGACCCTTCCTACAGCATGCAATATGATATCTCAATGATTCTAATAAAAAACCTGAGACCCGTCCTATAACATGAGATGGGATATCCAACTCCTTCCCATTCCAATCCTGAGACACTTCCGATGGCAGAGATGTGATATCTCAATGTTTATACCAAACCTGAGACCCTTCCTATATCATGAGATGTGATATCCAACTCCTTCCCGTTCCAAACCTGAGACCCTTCCTTTAGCATGAGATGTGATATCCAGCTCCTTCCCATTCCAATCCTGAGACACTTCCGATAGCATGAGATGTGATACTCAATGCTTCTAATATCAAAACTGAGACCCTCCCTATAGCATGATATGTGATATCTAAGTCCTTCCCATTCCAATCCTGAGACCCTTCCTATAGCATGAGATGTGATATCTCAATGCTTCTACCAAACCTGAGACCCTTCCTTTAGCATGAGATGTGATATCCAACTCCTTCCCATTCCAATCCTGAGACCCTTCCTATAGCATGAGAGGTGATATCTCAATACTTCTAATACCAAACCTGAGATCCTTCCGATAACATGAGATGTGATATCTCAATACTTCTAATACCAAACCTGAGATCCATCCTATAACATGAGATGTGATATCCAAATCCTTCCCCTTCCAAACCTGAGACCCGCCCTTTAGCATGAGATGTGATATCCAACTCCTTCCCATTCCAATCCTGAGACCCTTCTGATAGCATAAGATATGATATCTCAATGCTTCTATACCAAACCTGAGATCCTTCCGATAGCATGAGATGTGATATCTCAATACTTCTAATACCAAACCTGAGATCCTTCCTATAACATGAGATGTGATATCCAAATCCTTATCTTCCAAACCTGAGACCCTCCCTTTAGCATGAGATGTGATATCCAACTCCTTCCCATTCCAATCCTGAGACTCTTCTGATAGCATAAGATATGATATCTCAATGCTTCTATACCAAACCTGAGATCCTTCTGATAGCATGAGATGTGATATCTCAATACTTCTAATACCAAACCTGAGATCCTACCTCTAACATGAAATGTGATATCCAACTCTTTCCCCTTGCAAACCTGAGAGCCTTCCTATAGCATGAGATGTGATATCCAAGTCCTTCCCATTCCAATCCTGAGACCCTTCCTATAACATGAGATGTGATACCCAACTCCTTCCCATTCCAACCTGAGACCCTTCCTATAGCATGAGATGGGATATCCAACTCCTTCCAAATCCAATCCCGATACCCTTCCGATAGCATGAGATCTGATATCCCAATGCTTCTACCAAACCTGAGACCCATACTATGGCATGAGATGTGATATCAAACTCCTTCCCATTCTTATCCTGAGACCCTTCCTATAGCTTGAGATGTGATATCCAACTCCTTCCCATTCCAATTCTGAGACCCTTCCTATACCATGAGACTTGATATCTCAATGCTTCTAATACCAAACCTGAGACCCGTCCTATAACATGAGATGTGATATCCAAATGCTTCCCCTTCCAAACCTTAGACCCTTCCTTTATCATGAGATGTGATAGCCAACTCCTTCCCATTCCAATCTTGAGACCCTTCCGATATCATGAAATGTGATATCTCAATGCTTCTAATATCAAACTTGAGACCCTCCCTATAACATGAGATGGGAATATCCAACTCCTTCCCATTCCAATCCTGAGACCCTTCCGATAGCAGAGATGTGATATCTCAATGCTTATACCAAACCTGAGATCCTTCCTATAACATGAGATGTGATATCCAACTCCTTCCCATTCCAATCCTGAGACACTTCCTATAGCATGAGATGTGATATCTCACTGCTTATACCAAACCTGAGACCCTTCCTATAGCATGAGATGTGATATCCAACTCCTTCCCATTCCAATCCTGAGACCCTTCCGATAGCAGAGATGTGATATCTCAATGCTTATACCAAACCTGAGATCCTTCCTATAACATGAGATGTGATATCCAACTCCTTCCCATTCCAATCCTGAGACACTTCCTATAGCATGAGATGTGATATCTCACTGCTTATACCAAACCTGAGACCCTTCCTATAGCATGAGATGTGATATCCAACTCCTTCCCATTCCAATCCTGAGACCCTTCCGATAGCAGAGATGTGATATCTCAATGCTTATACCAAACCTGAGATCCTTCCTATAACATGAGATGTGATATCCAACTCCTTCCCATTCCAATCCTGAGACACTTCCTATAGAATGAGATGTGATATCTCACTGCTTATACCAAACCTGAGACCCTTCCTATAGCATGAGATGTGATATCCAACTCCTTCCCATTCAAATCCTGAGACACTTCCTATAGCATGAGATGTGATATCCAACTGCTTCCCATTCCAATCCTGAGACCCTTCCTATAGCATGAGATGTGATATCTTTATGCTTCTAATACCAAACCTGAGATCCTTCCTCTAACATGAAATGTGATATCCAACTCCTTCCCTTTCCAAACCTAAGAGCCTATCTATAGCATGAGATGTGATATCCAAGTCCTTCACATTCCAACCCTTAGACCCTTCCTACAGCATGCAATATGATATCTCAATGATTCTAATAACAAACCTGAGACCCGTCCTATAACATGAGATGGGATATTCAACTCCTTCCCATTCCAATCCTGAGACTCTTCCGATAGCAGAGATGTGATATCTCAATGCTTCTAATATCAAAACTGAGACCCTTCCTATAACATGAGATGTGATATCCAAATCCTTCCCGTTCCAAACCTGAGACCCTTCCTTTAGCATGAGATGTGATATCCAGCTCCTTCCCATTCCAATCCTGAGACACTTCCGATAGCATGAGATGTGATATCTCAATGCTTCTAATATCAAAACTGAGACCCTCCCTATAGCATGATATGTGATATCTAAGTCCTTCCCATTCCAATCCTGAGACCCTCCCTATAGCATGAGATGTGATATCCAACTCCTTCCCATTCCAATCCTGAGACCCTTCCTATAGCATGAGATATGATATCTCAATACTTCTAATACCAAACGTGAGATCCTTCCGATAACATGAGATGTGATATCCAAATCCTTCCCCTTCCAAACCTGAGACCCTCCCTTTAGCATGAGATGTGATATCCAACTCCTTCCTATTCCAATCCTGAGACTCTTCTGATAGCATGAGATGTGATATCTCAATGCTTCTAATACCAAACCTGAGATCCTTCCGATAGCATGAGATGTGATATCTCAATGCTTCTAATACCAAACCTGAGATCCTTCCTATAACATGAGATGTGATATCCAAATCCTTCCCCTTCCAAACCTGAGACCCTCCCTTTAGCATGAGATGTGATATCCAACTCCTTCCCATTCCATTCCTGAGACCCTTCTGATAGCATGAGATGTGATATCTCAATGCCTCTAATACCAAACCTGAGATCCTACCTCTAACAGGAAATGTGATATCCAACTCTTTCCCCTTCCAAACCTGAGAGCCTTCCTATAGCATGAGATGTGATATCCAAGTCCTTCCCATTCCAATCCTGAGACCCTTCCTATAGCTTGAGATGTGATATCCAACTCCTTCCCATTCCAATTCTGAGACCCTTCCTATACTATGAGACTTGATATCTCAATGCTTCTAATACCAAACCTGAGACCCGTAATATAACATGAGATGTGATATCCAAATCCTTCCCCTTCCAAACCTTAGACCCTTCCTTTATCATGAGATGTGATATCCAACTCCTTCCCATTCCAATCCTGAGACCCTTCCGATATCATGAGATGTGATATCTCAAAGCTTCTAATATCAAACTTGAGACCCTCCCTATAGCATGAGATGTGATATCCAAGTCCTTCCCATTCCAATCCTGAGACCCTTCCTATAGCATGAGATGTGATATCTCAATGCTTCTAATACCAAACCTGAGACCCTTCCTATAACATGAGATGGGAATATCCAACTCCTCCCCATTCTAATCCTGAGACCCTTCCGATAGCAGAGATGTGATATCTCAATGCTTATACCAAACCTGAGATCCTTCCTATAAAATGAGATGTGATATCCAACTCCTTCCCATTCCAATCCTGAGACACTTCCTATAGCATGAGATGTGATATCTCACTGCTTATACCAAACCTGAGACCCATCCCATAGCATGAGATGTGATATCCAACTCCTTCCCATTCCAATCCTGAGACACTTCCTATAGCATGAGATGTGATATCTCAATGCTTCTAATACCAAACCTGAGACTCTTCCTATAACATGAGATGGGATATCCAACTCCTTCCCATTCCAATCCTGAGACCCTTTTGATAGCAGAAATGTGATATCTCATTGTTTATACCAAACCTGAGACCCTTCCTACGGCATGAGATGTCATATTCAACTCCTTCCCATTCCAATCCTGAGACCCTTCCTATAGCATGAGATGTGATATCCAACTCCTTCCCATTCCAATCCTGAGACCCTTCCTATAGCATGAGATGTGATGTCTCAATGCTTCTAATACCAAACCTGAGATCCTTCCTATAACATGAGATGTGATATCCAACTCCTTCCATTCCAATCCTGGACCCTTCCTATAGCATGAGATGTGATATCTCAATGCTTATACCAAACCTGAGACCCTTCCTATAGCATGAGATGTGATATCCAACTCCTTCCCATTCCAATCCTGAGACCCTTCCTATAGCCTGAGATGTGATATCTCAATGCCTCTAATACCAAACCTGAGATCCTTCCTCTAACATGAAATGTGATATCCAACTCCTTCACTTTCCAAACCTGAGAGCCTATCTATAGCATGAGATGTGATATCCAAGTCCTTCCCATTCCAATCCTTAGACCCTTCCTACAGCATGCAATATGATATCTCAATGATTCTAATAAAAAAACCTGAGACCCGTCCTATAACATGAGATGGGATATCCAACTCCTTCCCATTCCAATCCTGAGACACTTCCGATAGCAGAGATGTGATATCTCAATGTTTATACCAAACCTGAGACCCTTCCTATAACATGAGATGTGATATCCAACTCCTTCCTGTTCCAAACCTGAGACCCTTCCTTTATCATGAGATGTGATATCCAGCTCCTTCCCATTCCAATCCTGAGACACTTCCGATAGCATGAGATGTGATATCTCAATGCTTCTAATATCAAAACTGAGACCCTCCCTATAGCATGATATGTGATATCTAAGTCCTTCCCATTCCAATCCTGAGACCCTTCCTATAGCATGAGATGTGATATCTCAATGCTTCTACCAAACCTGAGACCCTTCCTTTAGCATGAGATGTGATATCCAACTCCTTCCCATTCCAATCCTGAGACCCTTCCTATAGCATGAGAGGTGATATCTCAATACTTCTAATACCAAACCTGAGATCCTTCCGATAACATGAGATGTGATATCTCAATACTTCTAATACCAAACCTGAGATCCATCCTATAACATGAGATGTGATATCCAAATCCTTCCCCTTCCAAACCTGAGACCCTCCCTTTAGCATGAGATGTGATATCCAACTCCTTCCCATTCCAATCCTGAGACCCTTCTGATAGCATAAGATATGATATCTCAATGCTTCTATACCAAACCTGAGATCCTTCTGATAGCATGAGATGTGATATCTCAATACTTCTAATACCAAACCTGAGATCCTTCCTATAACATGAGATGTGATATCCAAATCCTTATCTTCCAAACCTGAGACCCTCCCTTTAGCATGATATGTGATATCCAACTCCTTCCCATTCCAATCCTGAGACTCTTCTGATAGCATAAGATATGATATCTCAATGCTTCTATACCAAACCTGAGATCCTTCTGATAGCATGAGATGTGATATCTCAATACTTCTAATACCAAACCTGAGATCCTACCTCTAACATGAAATGTGATATCCAACTCTTTCCCCTTGCAAACCTGAGAGCCTTCCTATAGCATGAGATGTGATATCCAAGTCCTTCCCATTCCAATCCTGAGACCCTTCCTATAGCATGAGATGGGATATCCAACTCCTTCCAAATCCAATCCCGATACCCTTCCGATAGCATGAGATCTGATATCCCAATGCTTCTACCAAACCTGAGACCCATACTATGGCATGAGATGTGATATCAAACTCCTTCCCATTCTAATCCTGAGACCCTTTATATAGCTTGAGATGTGATATCCAACTCCTTCCCATTCCAATTCTGAGACCCTTCCTATACCATGAGACTTGATATCTCAATGCTTCTAATACCAAACCTGAGACCCGTCCTATAACATGAGATGTGATATCCAAATCCTTCCCCTTCCAAACCTTAGACCCTTCCTTTATCATGAGATGTGATAGCCAACTCCTTCCCATTCCAATCTTGAGACCCTTCCGATATCATGAAATGTGATATCTCAATGCTTCTAATATCAAACTTGAGACCCTCCCTATAACATGAGATGGGAATATCCAACTCCTTCCCATTCCAATCCTGAGACCCTTCTGATAGCAGAGATGTGATATCTCAATGCTTATACCAAACCTGAGATCCTTCCTATAACATGAGATGTGATATCCAACTCCTTCCCATTCCAATCCTGAGACACTTCCTATAGCATGAGATGTGATATCTCACTGCTTATACCAAACCCGAGACCCTTCCTATAGCATGAGATGTGATATCCAACTCCTTCCCATTCCAATCCTGAGACCCTTCCTATAGCATGAGATGTGATATCTCAATGCTTCTAATATCAAACTTGAGACCCTCCCTATAGCCTGAGATGTGATACCCAAGTCCTTCCCATTCCAATCCTGAGACACTTCCTATAGCATGAGATGTGATATCCAACTGCTTCCCATTCCAATCCTGAGACCCTTCCTATAGCATGAGATGTGATATCTCTATGCTTCTAATACCAAACCTGAGATCCTTCCTCTAACATGAAATGTGATATCCAACTCCTTCCCTTTCCAAACCTAAGAGCCTATCTATAGCATGAGATGTGATATCCAAGTCCTTCACATTCCAACCCTTAGACCCTTCCTACAGCATGCAATATGATATCTCAATGATTCTAATAACAAACCTGAGACCCGTCCTATAACATGAGATGGGATATTCAACTCCTTCCCATTCCAATCCTGAGACTCTTCCGATAGCAGAGATGTGATATCTCAATGCTTATACCAAACCTGAGACCCTTCCTATAACATGAGATGTGATATCCAAATCCTTCCCGTTCCAAACCTGAGACCCTTCCTTTAGCATGAGATGTGATATCCAGCTCCTTCCCATTCCAATCCTGAGACACTTCCGATAGCATGAGATATGACATCTCAATGCTTCTAATATCAAAACTGAGACCCTCCCTATAGCATGATATGTGATATCTAAGTCCTTCCCATTCCAATCCTGAGACCCTCCCTATAGCATGAGATGTGATATCCAACTCCTTCCCATTCCAATCCTGAGACCCTTCCTATAGCATGAGATATGATATCTCAATACTTCTAATACCAAACGTGAGATCCTTCCGATAACATGAGATGTGATATCCAAATCCTTCCCCTTCCAAACCTGAGACCCTCCCTTTAGCATGAGATGTGATATCCAACTCCTTCCTATTCCAATCCTGAGACTCTTCTGATAGCATGAGATGTGATATCTCAATGCTTCTAATACCAAACCTGAGATCCTTCCGATAGCATGAGATGTGATATCTCAATGCTTCTAATACCAAACCTGAGATCCTTCCTATAACATGAGATGTGATATCCAAATCCTTCCCCTTCCAAACCTGAGACCCTCCCTTTAGCATGAGATGTGATATCCAACTCCTTCCCATTCCATTCCTGAGACCCTTCTGATAGCATGAGATGTGATATCTCAATGCCTCTAATACCAAACCTGAGATCCTACCTCTAACATGAAATGTGATATCCAACTCTTTCCCCTTCCAAACCTGAGAGCCTTCCTATAGCATGAGATGTGATATCCAAGTCCTTCCCATTCCAATCCTGAGACCCTTCCTATAGCTTGAGATGTGATATCCAACTCCTTCCCATTCCAATTCTGAGACCCTTCCTATACTATGAGACTTGATATCTCAATGCTTCTAATACCAAACCTGAGACCCGTAATATAACATGAGATGTGATATCCAAATCCTTCCCCTTCCAAACCTTAGACCCTTCCTTTATCATGAGATGTGATATCCAACTCCTTCCCATTCCAATCCTGAGACCCTTCCGATATCATGAGATGTGATATCTCAAAGCTTCTAATATCAAACTTGAGACCCTCCCTATAGCATGAGATGTGATATCCAAGTCCTTCCCATTCCAATCCTGAGACACTTCCTATAGCATGAGTTGTGATATCTCAATGCTTCTAATACCAAACCTGAGACCCTTCTTATAACATGAGATGGGAATATCCAACTCCTTCCCATTCCAATCCTGAGACCCTTCCGATAGCAGAGATGTGATATCTCAATGCTTATACCAAACCTGAGATCCTTCCTATAACATGAGATGTGATATCCAACTCCTTCCCATTCCAATCCTGAGACACTTCCTATAGCATGAGATGTGATATCTCACTGCTTATACCAAACCTGAGACCCTTCCCATAGCATGAGATGTGATATCCAACTCCTTCCCATTCCAATCGTCAGACCCTTCCAATAGCATGAGATGTGATATCTCAATGCTTCTAATATCAAACTTGAGACCCTACCTATAGCATGAGATGTGATATCCAAGTCCTTCCCATTCCAATCCTGAGACACTTCCTATAGCATGAGATGTGATATCTCAATGCTTCTAATACCAAACCTGAGACTCTTCCTATAACATGAGATGGGATATCCAACTCCTTCCCATTCCAATCCTGAGACCCTTTTGATAGCAGAGATGTGATATCTCAATGTTTATACCAAACCTGAGACCCTTCCTACGGCATGAGATGTCATATTCAACTCCTTCCCATTCCAATCCTGAGACCCTTCTGATAGCATAAGATATGATATCTCAATGCTTCTATACCAAACCTGAGATCCTTCCGATAGCATGAGATGTGATATCTCAATACTTCTAATACCAAACCTGAGATCCTTCCTATAACATGAGATGTGATATCCAAATCCTTATCTTCCAAACCTGAGACCCTCCCTTTAGCATGAGATGTGATATCCAACTCCTTCCCATTCCAATCCTGAGACTCTTCTGATAGCATAAGATATGATATCTCAATGCTTCTATACCAAACCTGAGATCCTTCTGATAGCATGAGATGTGATATCTCAATACTTCTAATACCAAACCTGAGATCCTACCTCTAACATGAAATGTGATATCCAACTCTTTCCCCTTGCAAACCTGAGAGCCTTCCTATAGCATGAGATGTGATATCCAAGTCCTTCCCATTCCAATCCTGAGACCCTTCCTATAACATGAGATGTGATACCCAACTCCTTCCCATTCCAACCTGAGACCCTTCCTATAGCATGAGATGGGATATCCAACTCCTTCCAAATCCAATCCCGATACCCTTCCGATAGCATGAGATCTGATATCCCAATGCTTCTACCAAACCTGAGACCCATACTATGGCATGAGATGTGATATCAAACTCCTTCCCATTCTTATCCTGAGACCCTTCCTATAGCTTGAGATGTGATATCCAACTCCTTCCCATTCCAATTCTGAGACCCTTCCTATACCATGAGACTTGATATCTCAATGCTTCTAATACCAAACCTGAGACCCGTCCTATAACATGAGATGTGATATCCAAATGCTTCCCCTTCCAAACCTTAGACCCTTCCTTTATCATGAGATGTGATAGCCAACTCCTTCCCATTCCAATCTTGAGACCCTTCCGATATCATGAAATGTGATATCTCAATGCTTCTAATATCAAACTTGAGACCCTCCCTATAACATGAGATGGGAATATCCAACTCCTTCCCATTCCAATCCTGAGACCCTTCCGATAGCAGAGATGTGATATCTCAATGCTTATACCAAACCTGAGATCCTTCCTATAACATGAGATGTGATATCCAACTCCTTCCCATTCCAATCCTGAGACACTTCCTATAGCATGAGATGTGATATCTCACTGCTTATACCAAACCTGAGACCCTTCCTATAGCATGAGATGTGATATCCAACTCCTTCCCATTCCAATCCTGAGACCCTTCCGATAGCAGAGATGTGATATCTCAATGCTTATACCAAACCTGAGATCCTTCCTATAACATGAGATGTGATATCCAACTCCTTCCCATTCCAATCCTGAGACACTTCCTATAGCATGAGATGTGATATCTCACTGCTTATACCAAACCTGAGACCCTTCCTATAGCATGAGATGTGATATCCAACTCCTTCCCATTCCAATCCTGAGACCCTTCCGATAGCAGAGATGTGATATCTCAATGCTTATACCAAACCTGAGATCCTTCCTATAACATGAGATGTGATATCCAACTCCTTCCCATTCCAATCCTGAGACACTTCCTATAGCATGAGATGAGATATCTCACTGCTTATACCAAACCTGAGACCCTTCCTATAGCATGAGATGTGATATCCAACTCCTTCCCATTCCAATCCTGAGACACTTCCTATAGCATGAGATGTGATATCCAACTGCTTCCCATTCCAATCCTGAGACCCTTCCTATAGCATGAGATGTGATATCTCTATGCTTCTAATACCAAACCTGAGATCCTTCCTCTAACATGAAATGTGATATCCAACTCCTTCCCTTTCCAAACCTAAGAGCCTATCTATAGCATGAGATGTGATATCCAAGTCCTTCACATTCCAACCCTTAGACCCTTCCTACAGCATGCAATATGATATCTCAATGATTCTAATAACAAACCTGAGACCCGTCCTATAACATGAGATGGGATATTCAACTCCTTCCCATTCCAATCCTGAGACTCTTCCGATAGCAGAGATGTGATATCTCAATGCTTATACCAAACCTGAGACCCTTCCTATAACATGAGATGTGATATCCAAATCCTTCCCGTTCCAAACCTGAGACCCTTCCTTTAGCATGAGATGTGATATCCAGCTCCTTCCCATTCCAATCCTGAGACACTTCCGATAGCATGAGATGTGATATCTCAATGCTTCTAATATCAAAACTGAGACCCTCCCTATAGCATGATATGTGATATCTAAGTCCTTCCCATTCCAATCCTGAGACCCTCCCTATAGCATGAGATGTGATATCCAACTCCTTCCCATTCCAATCCTGAGACCCTTCCTATAGCATGAGATATGATATCTCAATACTTCTAATACCAAACGTGAGATCCTTCCGATAACATGAGATGTGATATCCAAATCCTTCCCCTTCCAAACCTGAGACCCTCCCTTTAGCATGAGATGTGATATCCAACTCCTTCCTATTCCAATCCTGAGACTCTTCTGATAGCATGAGATGTGATATCTCAATGCTTCTAATACCAAACCTGAGATCCTTCCGATAGCATGAGATGTGATATCTCAATGCTTCTAATACCAAACCTGAGATCCTTCCTATAACATGAGATGTGATATCCAAATCCTTCCCCTTCCAAACCTGAGACCCTCCCTTTAGCATGAGATGTGATATCCAACTCCTTCCCATTCCATTCCTGAGACCCTTCTGATAGCATGAGATGTGATATCTCAATGCCTCTAATACCAAACCTGAGATCCTACCTCTAACATGAAATGTGATATCCAACTCTTTCCCCTTCCAAACCTGAGAGCCTTCCTATAGCATGAGATGTGATATCCAAGTCCTTCCCATTCCAATCCTGAGACCCTTCCTATAGCTTGAGATGTGATATCCAACTCCTTCCCATTCCAATTCTGAGACCCTTCCTATACTATGAGACTTGATATCTGAATGCTTCTAATACCAAACCTGAGACCCGTAATATAACATGAGATGTGATATCCAAATCCTTCCCCTTCCAAACCTTAGACCCTTCCTTTATCATGAGATGTGATATCCAACTCCTTCCCATTCCAATCCTGAGACCCTTCCGATATCATGAGATGTGATATCTCAAAGCTTCTAATATCAAACTTGAGACCCTCCCTATAGCATGAGATGTGATATCCAAGTCCTTCCCATTCCAATCCTGAAACCCTTCCTATAGCATGAGATGTGATATCTCAATGCTTCTAATACCAAACCTGAGACCCTTCCTATAACATGAGATGGGAATATCCAACTCCTTCCCATTCTAATCCTGAGACCCTTCCGATAGCAGAGATGTGATATCTCAATGCTTATACCAAACCTGAGATCCTTCCTATAAAATGAGATGTGATATCCAACTCCTTCCCATTCCAATCCTGAGACACTTCCTATAGCATGAGATGTGATATCTCACTGCTTATACCAAACCTGAGACCCATCCCATAGCATGAGATGTGATATCCAACTCCTTCCCATTCCAATCCTGAGACACTTCCTATAGCATGAGATGTGATATCTCAATGCTTCTAATACCAAACCTGAGACTCTTCCTATAACATGAGATGGGATATCCAACTCCTTCCCATTCCAATCCTGAGACCCTTTTGATAGCAGAAATGTGATATCTCAATGTTTATACCAAACCTGAGACCCTTCCTACGGCATGAGATGTCATATTCAACTCCTTCCCATTCCAATCCTGAGACCCTTCCTATAGCATGAGATGTGATATCCAACTCCTTCCCATTCCAATCCTGAGACCCTTCCTATAGCATGAGATGTGATGTCTCAATGCTTCTAATACCAAACCTGAGATCCTTCCTATAACATGAGATGTGATATCCAACTCCTTCCATTCCAATCCTGGACCCTTCCTATAGCATGAGATGTGATATCTCAATGCTTATACCAAACCTGAGACCCTTCCTATAGCATGAGATGTGATATCCAACTCCTTCCCATTCCAATCCTGAGACCCTTCCTATAGCCTGAGATGTGATATCTCAATGCCTCTAATACCAAACCTGAGATCCTTCCTCTAACATGAAATGTGATATCCAACTCCTTCACTTTCCAAACCTGAGAGCCTATCTATAGCATGAGATGTGATATCCAAGTCCTTCCCATTCCAATCCTTAGACCCTTCCTACAGCATGCAATATGATATCTCAATGATTCTAATAAAAAAACCTGAGACCCGTCCTATAACATGAGATGGGATATCCAACTCCTTCCCATTCCAATCCTGAGACACTTCCGATAGCAGAGATGTGATATCTCAATGTTTATACCAAACCTGAGACCCTTCCTATAACATGAGATGTGATATCCAACTCCTTCCTGTTCCAAACCTGAGACCCTTCCTTTATCATGAGATGTGATATCCAGCTCCTTCCCATTCCAATCCTGAGACACTTCCGATAGCATGAGATGTGATATCTCAATGCTTCTAATATCAAAACTGAGACCCTCCCTATAGCATGATATGTGATATCTAAGTCCTTCCCATTCCAATCCTGAGACCCTTCCTATAGCATGAGATGTGATATCTCAATGCTTCTACCAAACCTGAGACCCTTCCTTTAGCATGAGATGTGATATCCAACTCCTTCCCATTCCAATCCTGAGACCCTTCCTATAGCATGAGAGGTGATATCTCAATACTTCTAATACCAAACCTGAGATCCTTCCGATAACATGAGATGTGATATCTCAATACTTCTAATACCAAACCTGAGATCCATCCTATAACATGAGATGTGATATCCAAATCCTTCCCCTTCCAAACCTGAGACCCTCCCTTTAGCATGAGATGTGATATCCAACTCCTTCCCATTCCAATCCTGAGACCCTTCTGATAGCATAAGATATGATATCTCAATGCTTCTATACCAAACCTGAGATCCTTCCGATAGCATGAGATGTGATATCTCAATACTTCTAATACCAAACCTGAGATCCTTCCTATAACATGAGATGTGATATCCAAATCCTTATCTTCCAAACCTGAGACCCTCCCTTTAGCATGATATGTGATATCCAACTCCTTCCCATTCCAATCCTGAGACTCTTCTGATAGCATAAGATATGATATCTCAATGCTTCTATACCAAACCTGAGATCCTTCTGATAGCATGAGATGTGATATCTCAATACTTCTAATACCAAACCTGAGATCCTACCTCTAACATGAAATGTGATATCCAACTCTTTCCCCTTGCAAACCTGAGAGCCTTCCTATAGCATGAGATGTGATATCCAAGTCCTTCCCATTCCAATCCTGAGACCCTTCCTATAGCATGAGATGGGATATCCAACTCCTTCCAAATCCAATCCCGATACCCTTCCGATAGCATGAGATCTGATATCCCAATGCTTCTACCAAACCTGAGACCCATACTATGGCATGAGATGTGATATCAAACTCCTTCCCATTCTAATCCTGAGACCCTTCCTATAGCTTGAGATGTGATATCCAACTCCTTCCCATTCCAATTCTGAGACCCTTCCTATACCATGAGACTTGATATCTCAATGCTTCTAATACCAAACCTGAGACCCGTCCTATAACATGAGATGTGATATCCAAATCCTTCCCCTTCCAAACCTTAGACCCTTCCTTTATCATGAGATGTGATAGCCAACTCCTTCCCATTCCAATCTTGAGACCCTTCCGATATCATGAAATGTGATATCTCAATGCTTCTAATATCAAACTTGAGACCCTCCCTATAACATGAGATGGGAATATCCAACTCCTTCCCATTCCAATCCTGAGACCCTTCTGATAGCAGAGATGTGATATCTCAATGCTTATACCAAACCTGAGATCCTTCCTATAACATGAGATGTGATATCCAACTCCTTCCCATTCCAATCCTGAGACACTTCCTATAGCATGAGATGTGATATCTCACTGCTTATACCAAACCTGAGACCCTTCCTATAGCATGAGATGTGATATCCAACTCCTTCCCATTCCAATCCTGAGACCCTTCCTATAGCATGAGATGTGATATCTCAATGCTTCTAATATCAAACTTGAGACCCTCCCTATAGCCTGAGATGTGATACCCAAGTCCTTCCCATTCCAATCCTGAGACACTTCCTATAGCATGAGATGTGATATCCAACTGCTTCCCATTCCAATCCTGAGACCCTTCCTATAGCATAAGATGTGATATCTCTATGCTTCTAATACCAAACCTGAGATCCTTCCTCTAACATGAAATGTGATATCCAACTCCTTCCCTTTCCAAACCTAAGAGCCTATCTATAGCATGAGATGTGATATCCAAGTCCTTCACATTCCAACCCTTAGACCCTTCCTACAGCATGCAATATGATATCTCAATGATTCTAATAACAAACCTGAGACCCGTCCTATAACATGAGATGGGATATTCAACTCCTTCCCATTCCAATCCTGAGACTCTTCCGATAGCAGAGATGTGATATCTCAATGCTTATACCAAACCTGAGACCCTTCCTATAACATGAGATGTGATATCCAAATCCTTCCCGTTCCAAACCTGAGACCCTTCCTTTAGCATGAGATGTGATATCCAGCTCCTTCCCATTCCAATCCTGAGACACTTCCGATAGCATGAGATATGACATCTCAATGCTTCTAATATCAAAACTGAGACCCTCCCTATAGCATGATATGTGATATCTAAGTCCTTCCCATTCCAATCCTGAGACCCTCCCTATAGCATGAGATGTGATATCCAACTCCTTCCCATTCCAATCCTGAGACCCTTCCTATAGCATGAGATATGATATCTCAATACTTCTAATACCAAACGTGAGATCCTTCCGATAACATGAGATGTGATATCCAAATCCTTCCCCTTCCAAACCTGAGACCCTCCCTTTAGCATGAGATGTGATATCCAACTCCTTCCTATTCCAATCCTGAGACTCTTCTGATAGCATGAGATGTGATATCTCAATGCTTCTAATACCAAACCTGAGATCCTTCCGATAGCATGAGATGTGATATCTCAATGCTTCTAATACCAAACCTGAGATCCTTCCTATAACATGAGATGTGATATCCAAATCCTTCCCCTTCCAAACCTGAGACCCTCCCTTTAGCATGAGATGTGATATCCAACTCCTTCCCATTCCATTCCTGAGACCCTTCTGATAGCATGAGATGTGATATCTCAATGCCTCTAATACCAAACCTGAGATCCTACCTCTAACATGAAATGTGATATCCAACTCTTTCCCCTTCCAAACCTGAGAGCCTTCCTATAGCATGAGATGTGATATCCAAGTCCTTCCCATTCCAATCCTGAGACCCTTCCTATAGCTTGAGATGTGATATCCAACTCCTTCCCATTCCAATTCTGAGACCCTTCCTATACTATGAGACTTGATATCTCAATGCTTCTAATACCAAACCTGAGACCCGTAATATAACATGAGATGTGATATCCAAATCCTTCCCCTTCCAAACCTTAGACCCTTCCTTTATCATGAGATGTGATATCCAACTCCTTCCCATTCCAATCCTGAGACCCTTCCGATATCATGAGATGTGATATCTCAAAGCTTCTAATATCAAACTTGAGACCCTCCCTATAGCATGAGATGTGATATCCAAGTCCTTCCCATTCCAATCCTGAGACACTTCCTATAGCATGAGTTGTGATATCTCAATGCTTCTAATACCAAACCTGAGACCCTTCTTATAACATGAGATGGGAATATCCAACTCCTTCCCATTCCAATCCTGAGACCCTTCCGATAGCAGAGATGTGATATCTCAATGCTTATACCAAACCTGAGATCCTTCCTATAACATGAGATGTGATATCCAACTCCTTCCCATTCCAATCCTGAGACACTTCCTATAGCATGAGATGTGATATCTCACTGCTTATACCAAACCTGAGACCCTTCCCATAGCATGAGATGTGATATCCAACTCCTTCCCATTCCAATCGTCAGACCCTTCCAATAGCATGAGATGTGATATCTCAATGCTTCTAATATCAAACTTGAGACCCTACCTATAGCATGAGATGTGATATCCAAGTCCTTCCCATTCCAATCCTGAGACACTTCCTATAGCATGAGATGTGATATCTCAATGCTTCTAATACCAAACCTGAGACTCTTCCTACGGCATGAGATGTCATATTCAACTCCTTCCCATTCCAATCCTGAGACCCTTCTGATAGCATAAGATATGATATCTCAATGCTTCTATACCAAACCTGAGATCCTTCCGATAGCATGAGATGTGATATCTCAATACTTCTAATACCAAACCTGAGATCCTTCCTATAACATGAGATGTGATATCCAAATCCTTATCTTCCAAACCTGAGACCCTCCCTTTAGCATGAGATGTGATATCCAACTCCTTCCCATTCCAATCCTGAGACTCTTCTGATAGCATAAGATATGATATCTCAATGCTTCTATACCAAACCTGAGATCCTTCTGATAGCATGAGATGTGATATCTCAATACTTCTAATACCAAACCTGAGATCCTACCTCTAACATGAAATGTGATATCCAACTCTTTCCCCTTGCAAACCTGAGAGCCTTCCTATAGCATGAGATGTGATATCCAAGTCCTTCCCATTCCAATCCTGAGACCCTTCCTATAACATGAGATGTGATATCCAACTCCTTCCCATTCCAACCTGAGACCCTTCCTATAGCATGAGATGGGATATCCAACTCCTTCCAAATCCAATCCCGATACCCTTCCGATAGCATGAGATCTGATATCCCAATGCTTCTACCAAACCTGAGACCCATACTATGGCATGAGATGTGATATCAAACTCCTTCCCATTCTAATCCTGAGACCCTTCCTATAGCTTGAGATGTGATATCCAACTCCTTCCCATTCCAATTCTGAGACCCTTCCTATACCATGAGACTTGATATCTCAATGCTTCTAATACCAAACCTGAGACCCGTCCTATAACATGAGATGTGATATCCAAATCCTTCCCCTTCCAAACCTTAGACCCTTCCGATAGCAGAGATGTGATATCTCAATGCTTATACCAAACCTGAGATCCTTCCTATAACATGAGATGTGATATCCAACTCCTTCCCATTCCAATCCTGAGACACTTCCTATAGCATGAGATGTGATATCTCACTGCTTATACCAAACCTGAGACCCTTCCGATAGCATGAGATGTGATATCCAACTCCTTCCCATTCCAATCCTGAGACCCTTCCTATAGCATGAGATGTGATATCTCAATGCTTCTAATATCAAACTTGAGACCCTCCCTATAGCATGAGATGTGATACCCAAGTCCTTCCCATTCCAATCCTGAGACACTTCCTATAGCATGAGATGTGATATCTCAATGCTTCTAATACCAAACCTGAGACTCTTCCTATAACATGAGATGGGATATCCAACTCCTTTCCATTCCAATCCTGAGACCCTTTCGATAGCAGAGATGTGATATCTCAATGTTTATACCAAACCTGAGACCCTTCCTACGGCATGAGATGTCATATTCAACTCCTTCCCATTCCAATCCTGAGACCCTTCCTATAGCATGAGATGTGATATCCAACTCCTTCCCATTCCAATCATGAGACCCTTCCTATAGCATGAGATGTGATGTCTCAATGCTTCTAATACCAAACCTGAGATCCTTCCTATAACATGAGATGTGATATCCAACTCCTTCCATTCCAATCCTGGACCCTGCCTATAGCATGAGATGTGATATCTCAATGCTTATACCAAACCTGAGACCCTTCCTATAGCATGAGATGTGATATCCAACTCCTTCCCATTCCAATCCTGAGACCCTTCCTATAGCCTGAGATGTGATATCTCAATGCCTCTAATACCAAACCTGAGATCCTTCCTCTAACATGAAATGTGATATCCAACTCCTTCACTTTCCAAACCTGAGAGCCTATCTATAGCATGAGATGTGATATCCAAGTCCTTCCCATTCCAATCCTTAGACCCTTCCTACAGCATGCAATATGATATCTCAATGATTCTAATAAAAAACCTGAGACCCGTCCTATAACATGAGATGGGATATCCAACTCCTTCCCATTCCAATTCTGAGACACTTCCGATAGCAGAGATGTGATATCTCAATGTTTATACCAAACCAGAGACCCTTCCTATAACATGAGATGTGATATCCAACTCCTTCCCGTTCCAAACCTGAGACCCTTCCTTTGGCATGAGATGTGATATCCAGCTCCTTCCCATTCCAATCCTGAGACACTTCCGATAGCATGAGATGTGATATCTCAATGCTTCTAATATCAAAACTGAGACCCTCCCTATAGCATGATATGTGATATCTAAGTCCTTCCCATTCCAATCCTGAGACCCTTCCTATAGCATGAGATGTGATATCTCAATGCTTCTACCAAACCTGAGACCCTTCCTTTAGCATGAGATGTGATATCCAACTCCTTCCCATTCCAATCCTGAGACCCTTCCTATAGCATGAGAGGTGATATCTCAATACTTCTAATACCAAACCTGAGATCCTTCCGATAACATGAGATGTGATATCTCAATACCTCTAATACCAAACCTGGGATCCATCCTATAACATGAGATGTGATATCCAAATCCTTCCCCTTCCAAACCTGAGACCCTCCCTTTAGCATGAGATGTGATATCCAACTCCTTCCCATTCCAATCCTGAGACCCTTCTGATAGCATAAGATATGATATCTCAATGCTTCTATACCAAACCTGAGATCCTTCCGATAGCATGAGATGTGATATCTCAATACTTCTAATACCAAACCTGAGATCCTTCCTATAACATGAGATGTGATATCCAAATCCTTATCTTCCAAACCTGAGACCCTCCCATTAGCATGAGATGTGATATCCAACTCCTTCCCATTCCAATCCTGAGACTCTTCTGATAGCATAAGATATGATATCTCAATGCTTCTATACCAAACCTGAGATCCTTCTGATAGCATGAGATGTGATATCTCAATACTTCTAATACCAAACCTGAGATCCTACCTCTAACATGAAATGTGATATCCAACTCTTTCCCCTTGCAAACCTGAGAGCCTTCCTATAGCATGAGATGTGATATCCAAGTCCTTCCCATTCCAATCCTGAGACCCTTCCTATAACATGAGATGTGATATCCAACTCCTTCCCATTCCAACCTGAGACCCTTCCTATAGCATGAGATGGGATATCCAACTCCTTCCAAATCCAATCCCGATACCCTTCCGATAGCATGAGATCTGATATCCCAATGCTTCTACCAAACCTGAGACCCATACTATGGCATGAGATGTGATATCAAACTCCTTCCCATTCTAATCCTGAGACCCTTCCTATAGCTTGAGATGTGATATCCAACTCCTTCCCATTCCAATTCTGAGACCCTTCCTATACCATGAGACTTGATATCTCAATGCTTCTAATACCAAACCTGAGACCCGTCCTATAACATGAGATGTGATATCCAAATCCTTCCCCTTCCAAACCTTAGATCCTTCCTATAACATGAGATGTGATATCCAACTCCTTCCCATTCCAATCCTGAGACACTTCCTATAGCATGAGATGTGATATCTCACTGCTTATACCAAACCTGAGACCCTTCCTATAGCATGAGATGTGATATCCAACTCCTTCCCATTCCAATCCTGAGACCCTTCCTATAGCATGTGATGTGATATCTCAATGCTTCTAATATCAAACTTGAGACCCTCCCTATAGCATGAGATGTGATACCCAAGTCCTCCCCATTCCAATCCTGAGACACTTCCTATAGCATGAGATGTGATATCCAACTGCTTCCCATTCCAATCCTGAGACCCTTCCTATAGCATGAGATGTGATATCTCTATGCTTCTAATACCAAACCTGAGATCCTTCCTCTAACATGAAATGTGATATCCAACTCCTTCCCTTTCCAAACCTAAGAGCCTATCTATAGCATGAGATGTGATATCCAAGTCCTTCACATTCCAACCCTTAGACCCTTCCTACAGCATGCAATATGATATCTCAATGATTCTAATAACAAACCTGAGACCCGTCCTATAACATGAGATGGGATATTCAACTCCTTCCCATTCCAATCCTGAGACTCTTCCGATAGCAGAGATGTGATATCTCAATGCTTATACCAAACCTGAGACCCTTCCTATAACATGAGATGTGATATCCAAATCCTTCCCGTTCCAAACCTGAGACCCTTCCTTTAGCATGAGATGTGATATCCAGCTCCTTCCCATTCCAATCCTGAGACACTTCCGATAGCATGAGATGTGATATCTCAATGCTTCTTATATCAAAACTGAGACCCTCCCTATAGCATGATATGTGATATCTAAGTCCTTCCCATTCCAATCCTGAGACCCTCCCTATAGCATGAGATGTGATATCCAACTCCTTCCCATTCCAATCCTGAGACCCTTCCTATAGCATGAGATATGATATCTCAATACTTCTAATACCAAACGTGAGATCCTTCCGATAACATGAGATGTGATATCCAAATCCTTCCCCTTCCAAACCTGAGACCCTCCCTTTAGCATGAGATGTGATATCCAACTCCTTCCTATTCCAATCCTGAGACTCTTCTGATAGCATGAGATGTGATATCTCAATGCTTCTAATACCAAACCTGAGATCCTTCCGATAGCATGAGATGTGATATCTCAATGCTTCTAATACCAAACCTGAGATCCTTCCTATAACATATGTGATATCCAAATCCTTCCCCTTCCAAACCTGAGACCCTCCCTTTAGCATGAGATGTGATATCCAACTCCTTCCCATTCCATTCCTGAGACCCTTCTGATAGCATGAGATGTGATATCTCAATGCCTCTAATACCAAACCTGAGATCCTACCTCTAACATGAAATGTGATATCCAACTCTTTCCCCTTCCAAACCTGAGAGCCTTCCTATAGCATGAGATGTGATATCCAAGTCCTTCCCATTCCAATCCTGAGACCCTTCCTATAGCTTGAGATGTGATATCCAACTCCTTCCCATTCCAATTCTGAGACCCTTCCTATACTATGAGACTTGATATCTCAATGCTTCTAATACCAAACCTGAGACCCGTAATATAACATGAGATGTGATATCCAAATCCTTCCCCTTCCAAACCTTAGACCCTTCCTTTATCATGAGATGTGATATCCAACTCCTTCCCATTCCAATCCTGAGACCCTTCCGATATCATGAGATGTGATATCTCAAAGCTTCTAATATCAAACTTGAGACCCTCCCTATAGCATGAGATGTGATATCCAAGTCCTTCCCATTCCAATCCTGAGACCCTTCCTATAGCATGAGTTGTGATATCTCAATGCTTCTAATACCAAACCTGAGACCCTTCTTATAACATGAGATGGGAATATCCAACTCCTTCCCATTCCAATCCGGAGACCCTTCCGATAGCAGAGATGTGATATCTCAATGCTTATACCAAACCTGAGATCCTTCCTATAACATGAGATGTGATATCCAACTCCTTCCCATTCCAATCCTGAGACACTTCCTATAGCATGAGATGTGATATCTCACTGCTTATACCAAACCTGAGACCCTTCCCATAGCATGAGATGTGATATTCAACTCCTTCCCATTACAATCCTCAGACCCTTCCTATAGCATGAGATGTGATATCTCAATGCTTCTAATATCAAACTTGAGACCCTACCTATAGCATGAGATGTGATATCCAAGTCCTTCCCATTCCAATCCTGAGACACTTCCTATAGCATGAGATGTGATATCTCAATGCTTCTAATACCAAACCTGAGACTCTTCCTATAACATGAGATGGGATATCCAACTCCTTCCCATTCCAATCCTGAGACCCTTTTGATAGCAGAGATGTGATATCTCAATGTTTATACCAAACCTGAGACCCTTCCTACGGCATGAGATGTCATATTCAACTCCTTCCCATTCCAATCCTGAGACCCTTCCTATAGCATGAGATGTGATATCCAACTCCTTCCCATTCCAATCCTGAGACCCTTCCTATAGCATGAGATGTGATGTCTCAATGCTTCTAATACCAAACCTGAGATCCTTCCTATAACATGAGATTTGATATCCAACTCCTTCCATTCCTTTCCTGGACCCTTCCTATAGCATGAGATGTGATCTCAATGCTTATACCAAACCTGAGACCCTTCCTATAGCATGAGATTTGATATCCAACTCCTTCCCATTCCAATCCTGAGACCCTTCCTATAGCCTGAGATGTGATATCTGAATGCCTCTAATACCAAACCTGAGATCCTTCCTCTAACATGAAATATGATATCCAACTCCTCCACTTTCCAAACCTGAGAGCCTATCTATAGCATGAGATGTGATATCCAAGTCCTTCCCATTCCAATCCTTAGACCCTTCCTACAGCATGCAATATGATATCTCAATGATTCTAATAAAAAACCTGAGACCCGTCCTATAACATGAGATGGGATATCCAACTCCTTCCCATTCCAATCCTGAGACACTTCCGATAGCAGAGATGTGATATCTCAATGTTTATACCAAACCTGAGACCCTTCCTATAACATGAGATGTGATATCCAACTCCTTCCCGTTCCAAACCTGAGACCCTTCCTTTAGCATGAGATGTGATATCCAGCTCCTTCCCATTCCAATCCTGAGACACTTCCGATAGCATGAGATGTGATATCTCAATGCTTCTAATATCAAAACTGAGACCCTCCCTATAGCATGATATGTGATATCTAAGTCCTTCCCATTCCAATCCTGAGACCCTTCCTATAGCATGAGATGTGATATCTCAATGCTTCTACCAAACCTGAGACCCTTCCTTTAGCATGAGATGTGATATCCAACTCCTTCCCATTCCAATCCTGAGACCCTTCCTATAGCATGAGAGGTGATATCTCAATACTTCTAATACCAAACCTGAGATCCTTCCGATAACATGAGATGTGATATCTCAATACTTCTAATACCAAACCTGAGATCCATCCTATAACATGAGATGTGATATCCAAATCCTTCCGGTTCCAAACCTGAGACCCTCCCTTTAGCATGAGATGTGATATCCAAATCCTTCCCATTCCAATCCTGAGACCCTTCTGATAGCATAAGATATGATATCTCAATGCTTCTATACCAAACCTGAGATCCTTCCGATAGCATGAGATGTGATATCTCAATACTTCTAATACCAAACCTGAGATCCTTCCTATAACATGAGATGTGATATCCAAATCCTTATCTTCCAAACCTGAGACCCTCCCTTTAGCATGAGATGTGATATCCAACTCCTTCCCATTCCAATCCTGAGACTCTTCTGATAGCATAAGATATGATATCTCAATGCTTCTATACCAAACCTGAGATCCTTCTGATAGCATGAGATGTGATATCTCAATACTTCTAATACCAAACCTGAGATCATACCTCTAACATGAAATGTGATATCCAACTCTTTCCCCTTGCAAACCTGAGAGCCTTCCTATAGCATGAGATGTGATATCCAAGTCCTTCCCATTCCAATCCTGAGACCCTTCCTATAACATGAGATGTGATATCCAACTCCTTCCCATTCCAACCTGAGACCCTTCCTATAGCATGAGATGGGATATCCAACTCCTTCCAAATCCAATCCCGATACCCTTCCGATAGCATGAGATCTGATATCCCAATGCTTCTACCAAACCTGAGACCCATACTATGGCATGAGATGTGATATCAAACTCCTTCCCATTCTAATCCTGAGACCCTTCCTATAGCTTGAGATGTGATATCCAACTCCTTCCCATTCCAATTCCGAGACCCTTCCTATACCATGAGACTTGATATCTCAATGCTTCTAATACCAAACCTGAGACCCGTCCTATAACATGAGATGTGATATCCAAATCCTTCCCCTTCCAAACCTTAGACCCTTCCGATAGCAGACATGTGATATCTCAATGCTTATACCAAACCTGAGATCCTTCCTATAACATGAGATGTGATATCCAACTCCTTCCCATTCCAATCCTGAGACACTTCCTATAGCATGAGATGTGATATCTCACTGCTTATACCAAACCTGAGACCCTTCCTATAGCATGAGATGTGATATCCAACTCCTTCCCATTCCAATCCTGAGACCCTTCCTATAGCATGAGATGTGATATCTCAAGACCCTTCCTATAGCATGAGATGTGATATCCAACTCCTTCCCATTCCAATCCTGAGACCCTTCCTATAGCCTGAGATGTGATATCTGAATGCCTCTAATACCAAACCTGAGATCCTTCCTCTAACATGAAATGTGATATCCAACTCCTTCACTTTCCAAACCTGAGAGCCTATCTATAGCATGAGATGTGATATCCAAGTCCTTCCCATTCCAATCCTTAGACCCTTCCTACAGCATGCAATATAATATCTCAATGATTTTAATAAAAAACCTGAGACCCGTCCTATAACATGAGATGGGATATCCAACTCCTTCCCATTCCAATCCTGAGACACTTCCGATAGCAGAGATGTGATATCTCAATGTTTATACGAAACCTGAGACCCTTCCTATAACATGAGATGTGATATCCAACTCCTTCCCGTTCCAAACCTGAGACCCTTCCTTTAGCATGAGATGTGATATCCAGCTCCTTCCCATTCCAATCCTGAGACACTTCCGATAGCATGAGATGTGATATCTCAATGCTTCTAATATCAAAACTGAGACCCTCCCTATAGCATATGTGATATCTAAGTCCTTCCCATTCCAATCCTGAGACCCTTCCTATAGCATGAGATGTGATATCCAACTCCTTCCCGTTCCAAACCTGAGACCCTTCCTTTAGCATGAGATGTGATATCCAGCTCCTTCCCATTCCAATCCTGAGACACTTCCGATAGCATGAGATGTGATATCTCAATGCTTCTAATATCAAAACTGAGACCCTCCCTATAGCATATGTGATATCTAAGTCCTTCCCATTCCAATCCTGAGACCCTTCCTATAGCATGAGATGTGATATCTCAATGCTTATCCTTGATTCCTGTAGTAAATTGCTTTCCTTTGCAGGCCGACTCCTCTCACGAATGCCTTGTCTGCATGCATTCTCTCCTGGCCATTCTCTCACCGTGGCGATTTGCCTACCCCCTTCCTCTCTCAGTGGATGGACTTCTCCATCCTAGCCTCCTACCACTCAACTCCGCCTACTTGGAGAATTCAACATGAACCTGTATGCTTCCTGACCTGGACTTTTACGAGATCTGCAACTCTTCATGTCGCTGGCCCTACACACTGCAGGGAATACTCAGGATTTTCTGATCTCAGACCTCCCCCTCTGTAACCCTCTCAACAATCCTCTCCCGTGGTGATCAAGTTCTCATCTCCAAAGAAGGCTAACTGCCAGCTGTTCCTCCTCAGAGGAGTTCTCCCTTTCTGTCCCTGCTCCCTGCGCGTTGCAAACACTCGCTTCCCTGCTCTCTGGTTTAGACGCTTTTCCTTCTCAGAGGCCTTCTTCCTTTCTGCCCTTTTCGCGTTGCAAGTACTCGCTTCCCAGCTCTCTGGTTTAGACGCGTGTTCCCTGCCTTCTCTCCTCTTCCCGCTGCCTTCAAATCAAAAAATGAGCTCCAAAAGATACACAGTGCTCAGAATGCTCTATAACACCCATTATTCAACATATAGCCGTAACCCGCTAGACGCGCTAGACGTATTGAAACGTGCTGTAAACTAGCAAAAACAGCTAGAAAATGTACTTTCCTCGCGTTTTTGTAAATGCTAATTCTGATGGCTTCCCATGTATGTACTGTCCGTGCGTTTGTTGTCGAATCCTGAAGTTTTTAACCACTGTTCTCCCATACAAGGGGGGGGGTCAACGTCTACTGCTGTTCACAGGCTGAAGGTATACGGTTGAAATCTTCAAGGCATTATCAGCTTTCCTGACTGTTTTGGAACGTGTATTTGCCATCTGTTAATGCAGTCGCCCTGTGTTCATCGTCCCTTCTACTTTACAGGCTGCACTCCCCTGGTGATCACATTCTCCTCTCCAGAGCAGGCTGACTACCAGCTGCTCCTCCTCACAGGCGTTCATCCTTTCTGTCCCTGCTCCCTGCACCGTTTCGCGTTGCATGTACTCGCTTCCCAGCTCTCTGGTTTAGATGCGTGTTCCCTGCCGTCTCTCCTCTTCCTACAGCCTTCCAATGAGCTCCACAAGATACAGTGTTCAGAATGCTTTATAACACCCATTATTCAACATATAGCTGTAACCCGCTAGACGTGTTGAAACGTGCTAAAAACGAGCAGAAACAGCTAGAAAATGTACTTTCCTCGCGTTTTGGTAAATGCGAATTCTGGTGGATTCCCATTTTGTACTCTGTTCGTGCGTTTGTTCAGTCGAATCCTGGTCTTTTGAACCACTCTTCTCCCATACAAGGGAGGGTCAAAATGTGTTGTTCACAGGCTGAATTTATACTGCTGAAATGCTCGCTTGCCTGCTCTCTGGTTTAGACGCGTGTACCCTGCATTTACCAAAACGCGAGGGAAGTACATTTTCTAGCTGTTTTTGCTAGTGTTTAGCACGTTTCAATACGTCTAGCTGGTTACAGCTATATGTTGAATAATGGGTGTTATAAAGCATTCTGAACACTGTATCTTGTGGAGCAAATTGGAAGGCTGTAGCAAGAGGAGAGAAGGCAGGGAACACGCATCTCAACCAGAGAGCTGGGAAGCGAGTACATGCAACGCGAAACGGTGCAGGGAGCAGGGACAGAAAGGATGAACACCTATGAGGAGGAGCAGCTGGTAGTTAGCCTGCATAGGAGAGAAGAATGTGATCACTAGGGGAGTGCAGCCTGTAAACTAGAAGGAACGATGAACAAAGGGCGACTGCATTAACAGATGGCAAATACACGTTCCAAAACAGTCAGGAAAGCTGATAATGCCTTGAAGATTTCAGCCGTATACATTCAGCCTGTGAACAGCAGTAGATGTTGACCCCCCCTCCCTAGTATGGGAGAACAGTGGTTAAAAACTTCAGGATTCGACACAAACGCACGGACACAGTACATACAACATGGGAACCCACCAGAATTCGCATTTACAAAAACGCGAGGGAAGTACATTTTCTAGCTATTTTTGCTAGTTTTTAGCACGTTTCAATACGTCTAGCGGGTTACAGCTATATGTTGAATAATGGGGTTATAAAGCATTCTGAACACTATCTTGTGGTGTGGAGCTCATTGGAAGGCTGTAGGAAGAGGAGAGAAGGCAGGGAACACACATCTAAACCAGAGAGCTGGGAAGCGAGTACATGCAACGCGAAACGGTGCAGGGAGCAGGGACAGAAAGGTGGAACGCCTCTGAGGAGGAGCAGCTGGTAGTTAGCCTGCTCTGGAGAGGAGAATGTGATCACCACGGGAGTGCAGCCTTGAAACAAGAAGGGACGATGAAAACATGCTGACTGGAATAACATGGCAAATACTGTTACCCGGGGCTCAAGGGGTTAATGCTCATGAGCCCCCTCCGTTGTAAAGGCGGAGTTTAGAGTGGGCAAGGGAGTTATGGGGCACGTGCGCAGCCAGCGCCAGTTCCTGCTTGGTTGTAGAAGAATAAAGAAGTTCCTCCTATCTCTCCGTGTGTGCGTCCTTCATTGGGCCTAGATCCCTAGGCAACATTTGGCGACGAGGATTTCTCCCGCACACTGGAGTCCTCCTCCTGCAGCAGCCCGCTCGTAGTGGGCAACCCAGCGAACCTCCTCCTCCTGCTCCACCTCCGCTCAACACGGCACTCCTCGCCGGACCTCCTCCACCGAAGCTCCGCGGAAGCGATACCGCCCACGCCTCCGTCCTGTACCCTGCCTGTCGACACCTGGCCGTTGAAGAGGCCTGATTCGGCAAAAGCGGCGGACTCCCTTCGCCGGGCGCCGGGTGCACGTAGGCTCGGCCTAGGCCCGACTACCTCGCCCCACGCGTCGCCTACGCACGTGCGGGCCTCGTCTCCCAGGCGCCATGAGCACCTCCAACCCTGGGTCCAGCCAGGGCTCTCCTCAACTGCCGCGGGCGGCGAAGTCAATTCAACTACGTCTGCCCCCGCCGTTCACCATGACTCCTCAAGCCACCAAAGGTCCCAGGTGGACCGACTGGATGGATGATTTTCGTCACTTCGTGAGAGGATCCGGCGACGGGGACTCCCCCAACATGAGAGACATTTTCCTCAACCTGGTAGGGGGGGAAGGTTGTAGAAGAATAAAGAAGTTCCTCCTATCTCTCCGTGTGTGCGTCCTTCATTGGGCCTAGATCCCTAGGCAACAAATACACTTTCCAGAACAGTCGGTTTACCCGATAATGCATTGACGATTTCAGCAGTATACATTCAGCCTGTGAACAGTAGATTTTGATCCCCCCCTTGTATGGGTGACGAGTGGTTAAAAACATCAGGATTCGACTGAACAAATGCACGGAGTACAAAATGGGAATCCACCAGAATTCGTATTTACCAAAACGCGAGGAAAGAACATTTTCTAGCTATTTTGCTAGTTTTTAGCACTTTTCAATACGTCTAGCGGGTTACAGCTATATCTTGAATAATGGGTGTTATAAAGCATTCTGAGCACCGTGTATCTTTTGAAGCTCATTTGTTGATTTGAAGGCAGCGGGAAGAGGAGAGAAGGCAGGGAACACACGTCTAAACCAGAGAGCTGGGAAGCGAGTTGTTTTCTGCAACGCGATACGATGCAGAGAACAGGCACAGAAAGGAAGAAGGAAAAGCGTCTAAACCAGAGAGCAGGGAAGCGAGTGTTTGCAACGCGAAACGGTGCAGAGAGCAGGGACAGAAAGGGAGAACTCCACTGAGGAGGAACAGCTGGTAGTTAGCCTTCTTTGGAGATGAGAACTTGATCACCACGGGAGAGGATTGTTGAGAGGGTTACATAGGGGGATGTCTGAGATCAGAAAATCCTGAGTATTCCCTGCAGTGTGTAGGGCCAGAGACATGAAGAGTTGCAGATCTCGTAAAAGTCCAGGTCAGGAAGCATACAGGTTCATTTTGAATTCTCCAAGTAGGCGGAGTTGAGTGGTAGGAGGCTAGGATGGAGAAGTCCATCCACTGAGAGAGGAAGGGGGTAGGCAAATAGCCACGGTGAGAGAATGGCCAGGAAAGAGAGAATGCATGCAGACAAGGCATTCGTGAGAGGAGTCGGCCTGCAAAGGAAAGCAATTTACTACAGGAATCAAGGATACTCCCCCTCATGAACGTTTGGATCTGGGCATGGAGAGGAACTTGTCATCAGGGAGGAAAGTGTCAGAGCTCGAGACAGCGCTGGCCGTCATCCATGTCTCGGTTAGACCAAGGACATCAAGGTCGGGTTCTTCCAGGAAATGGCCGATGTCAGATGAGTGTTAACTGAGTGAGAGTTGAGAGTGGGGAGGGGTACAAATCAGTAATCCTTGCGGAGGTGTAGAAGGAGCCTGACCTAGGGCACATGAGGAAGGAGAGAGGAAAGGAAGCAGAAGAAGGGAGAGAAGACACAGCAGGAGTGCATTATCAATCCGGGAGCTAGGAGTGGTGAGGTTAGACGGAGAGGTCTGAGTCTCAGGATTTGAATGGGAAGTTCGATATCACATGTCATGCTATAGGAAGAGTCTCAGGATTGGAATGGGAAGGAGTTGGATATGATATCTCTTGTTATAGGGAGGATCTCAGGTTTGGTATTAGAAGCACTGAGATATCAAATCACATCCTATCGGAAGGGTCTCGGGTTTGGTATTGGAAGAAATGAGATTTCAAATCTCAGGCTGTGGGAATGGTCTAGGCTAGGGTATGGTATTGGAAGGGGTGAAAAATCACATTTCATGCTACAGGAAGGGTCACAAGTTTGGAATGGGAAGGAGTTGGATTTCACATATACTACGGGAAGGGCCTCAGGTTTGGTATTAGAAGCATAGAGATATCACATCTCATGATATAGGAAGGGTCTCGATTGGAATGGGAAGGAGTTGGATATCACATCTCATGTTATAGGGAGGGTCTCAGTTTTGATATTAGAAGCATTGAGATATCACATATGCTATTGGAAGGGTCTCAGTATTGGAATGGGAAGGAGTTGGATATCACATCTCATGTTAGAGGGAGGGTCTCAGTTTTGATATTAGAAGCATTGAGATATCACATATGCTATTGGAAGGGTCTCAGTATTGGAATTGGAAGGAGTTGGATATCACATATGCTAAAGGAAAGGTCTCAGGTTTGGAATGGGAAGGAGTTGGATATCACGTCTCATGTTATAGGAAGGGTCTCAGGTTTGGAATGGGAAGGAGTTGAATATCACATCTCATGCTAAAGGAAGGGTCATCAGGTTCGGTATAAGCATTGAGATATCACATCTCTGATATCGGAAGGGTCTCAGGATAGGAATGGGAAGGACTTAGAATTCACATCTCATACTATAGGGAGGGTCTCAGTTTTGATATTAGAAGCATTGAGCTATCACATCTCATGCTATCGGAAGGGTCTCAGGATTGGAATGGGATGGAGTTGGATATCACATCTCAAGCTATCTCAGGATTGGAATGGGAAGGAGTTTGATATTTCATCTCAAGCTATAGGAAGGGTCTCAGGTTTGGAAAGGGAAGGATTTGGATTTCACATCTCATGTTATAGGATGGTTCTCATGTTTGGTTTTAGAAGCATTGAGATATCACATCTCATGCTATAGGAAGGGTCTAAGGTTTGGAAGGGGACGGATTTGGGTATCACATCTCATGTTATAGGACCGGTCTCAGGTTTGGTATTTGAAGCATTGAGATATCAAGTCTCACGGTATAGGACGGGTCTCAGAATTGGAATGAGAAGGAGTTGGATATCACATCTCAAGCTATAGGAAGGGTCTCATGATTGGAATGGGAAGGAGTTGGATATCACATCCCATGTTATAGGAAGGGTCTCAGGATTGGAATGGGAAGGACTTGGATATCACATCTCATTCTATAGGAAGGCTCTCAGGGTTGGAAGGGGAAGGAGTTGGATATCACATTTCATGTTAGAGGTAGGATCTCAGGTTTGGTTTTAGAGGCATTGAGATATCACATCTCATGCCATCAGAAGGGTCTCAGGATTGGAATGGGAAGGAGTTGGATATCAAATCTCATGCTAAAGGGATGGTCTAAGGTTTGGAAGGGGAGGGATTTGGACATCATATCTCATGTTATTGGAAGGATCTCAGGTTTGGTATTAGAAGCATTGAGATATCACATCTCATGCTATCGGAAGGGTCTTAGGTTTGGTATAAGCATTGAGATATCACATCTCTGCTATCGGAAGGGTCTCAGGATTGGAATGGGAAGGATTTGGATATCACAATTCATGTTATAGGAAGGGTCTCAGATTTGGTATTAGAAGCATTGAGATATCACATCTCATGCTATAGGAAGGGTCTCAGGATTGGAATGGGAAGGACTTGGATATCACATCTCATGTTATAGGAAGGGTCTCAGGTTTGGTATTAGAAGCATTTAGATATCACATCTCATGCTATAGGAAGGGTCTCAGGAATGGAATGGGAAGGACTTGGATATCACATCTCATGATAAAGGAAGGGTCTAAGGTTTGGAAGGGGAAGGATTTGGATATCACATCTCATGTTATTGGACCGGTCTCAGGTTTGGTATTAGAAGCATTGAGATATCAAGTCTCATGGTATAGGACGGGAGTTTGATATCACATCTCATGCCATGGTATGGGTCTCAGGTTTTGTAGAAGCATTTGGATATCACATCTCATGCTATCGGAAAAGTATCAGGATTGGATTTGGAAGGAGTTGGATATCCCATCTCATGCTATAGGAAGGGTCTCAGGTTGGAATAGAAGGAGTTGGATATCACATCTCATGTTATAGGAAGGGTCTCAGGATTGGAATGGGAAGGACTTGGATATCACATCTCATGCTGTAGGAAGGGTCTCAGGTTTGGAAAAGGAAGGAGTTGGATATCACATTTCATGTTAGAGGTAGGATCTCAGGTTTGGTATTAGAGGCATTGAGATATCACATCTCATGCTATCAGAAGGGTATCAGGATTGGAATGGGAAGGAGTTGGATATCACATCTCATGCTAAAGGGAGGGTCTCAGGTTTGGAATGGGAAGGATTTGGATATCACATCTCATGTTATAGGAAGGACCTTAGGTTTGGTATTAGAAGCATTGAGATATCACATCTCATGCTATAGGAAGGGTCTCGGGATTGGAATGGGAAGGAGTTGGATATCACATCTCATGTTATAGGAGGGATCTCAGGTTTGGTATTAGAAGCATTGAGATATCACATCTCATGCTATAGGAAGGGTCTCAGGATTGGAATGGGAAGGAGTTGGATATCACATCTCATGCTATGGGAAGGGTCTCAGGTTTGGTATAAGCATTGAAATATCACATCTCTGCTATCGGAAGGGTCTCAGGATTGGAATGGGAGGAGCTGGATATCACATCTCATGCTATGGGAAGGGTCTCAGGTTTGGTATAAGCATTGAAATATCACATCTCTACTATCGGAAGGGTCTCAGGATTGGAATGGGAGGAGCTGGATATCACATCTCATGCTAAAGGAAGGGTCTCAGGTTTGGAAGGGGAAGGAGTTGGATATCACATCTCATGCTAAAGGGAGGGTCTCAGGTTTGGAATGGGAAGGATTTGGATATCACATCTCATGTTATAGGAAGGACCTTAGGTTTGGTATTAGAAGCATTGATATATCACATCTCATGCTATAGGAAGGGTCTCGGGATTGGAATGGGAAGGAGTTGGATATCACATCTCATGTTATTGGAAGGATCCCAGGTTTGGTATTAGAAGCATTGAGATATCACATCTCATGCTATCGGAAGGGTCTTAGGTTTGGTATAAGCATTGAGATATCACATCTCTGCTATCGGAAGGGTCTCAGGATTGGAATGGGAAGGATTTGGATATCATAATTCATGTTATAGGAAGGGTCTCAGGTTTGGTATTAGAAGCATTGAGATATCACATCTCATGCTATAGGAAGGGTCTCAGGATTGGAATGGGAAGGACTTGGATATCACATCTCATGTTATAGGAAGGGTCTCAGGTTTGGTATTAGAAGCATTGAGATATCACATCTCATGCTATAGGAAGGGTCTCAGGAATGGAATGGGAAGGACTTGGATATCACATCTCATGATAAAGGAAGGGTCTAAGGTTTGGAAGGGGAAGGATTTGGATATCACATCTCATGTTATCGGACCGGTCTCAGGTTTGGTATTAGAAGCATTGAGATATCAAGTCTCATGGTATAGGACGGGAGTTTGATATCACATCTCATGCCATGGTATGGGTCTCAGGTTTTGTAGAAGCATTGGTATATCACATCTCATGCTATCGGAAGGGTATCAGGATTGGATTTGGAAGGAGTTGGATATCCCATCTCATGCTATAGGAAGGGTCTCAGGTTGGAATAGAAGGAGTTGGATATCACATCTCATGTTATAGGAAGGGTCTCAGGATTGGAATGGGAAGGACTTGGATATCACATCTCATGCTGTAGGAAGGGTCTCAGGTTTGGAAAAGGAAGGAGTTGGATATCACATTTCATGTTAGAGGTAGGATCTCAGGTTTGGTATTAGAGGCATTGAGATATCAGATCTCATGCTATCAGAAGGGTATCAGGATTGGAATGGGAAGGAGTTGGATATCACATCTCATGCTAAAGGGAGGGTCTCAGGTTTGGAATCGGAAGGATTTGGATATCACATCTCATGTTATAGGAAGGACCTTAGGTTTGGTATTAGAAGCATTGAGATATCACATCTCATGCTATAGGAAGGGTCTCGGGATTGGAATGGGAAGGAGTTGGATATCACATCTCATGTTATAGGAAGGATCTCAGGTTTGGTATTAGAAGCATTGAGATATCACATCTCATGCTATAGGAAGGGTCTCAGGATTGGAATGGGAGGAGCTATATATCACATCTCATGCTCAAGGAAGGGTCTCAGGTTTGGAAGGGGAAGGATTTGGATATCACATCTCATGTTATAGGACGGGTCTCAGGTTTGGTATTAGAAGCATTGTGATATCACATCTCATGCTATAGGATGTGTCTCAGGATTGGAATGGGAAGGAGTTGGATATCACATCTCATGCTATAGGAAGGGTTTCAGGTTTGGTAGAAGCATTGAGATATCACATCTCATGCTATAGGAAGAGTCTCAGGTTTGGGAAGGGAAGGATTTGGATTTCACATCTCATGTTATAGGATGGTTCTCATGTTTGGTTTTTGAAGCATTGAGATATCACATCTCATGCTATCGGAAGGGTCTCAGGTTTGGAATGGGAAGGAGTTGGATATCAGATCTCATGTTATAGGAAGGGTCTCAGGTTTGGAATGGGAAGGAGTTGGATATGACATCTCTTGTTATAGGGAGGGTCTCAGAATTTGAATGGTAAGGAGTTGGATATCACATCTCATGCTATAGGAAGGGTCTCAGGTTGGAATGGGAAGGAGTTGGATATCACATCTCATGTTATATACAGGAAGGGTCTCAGGATTGGAATGGGAAGGATTTGGATATCACATCTCTTGCTATAGGAAGGGTCTCAGGTTTTTTATTAGAAACATTGAGATATCACATCTCATGCTATAGGAAGGGTTTTAGGATTGGAATGGGAAGTATTTGGATATCACATCTCATGCTAAAGGAAGGGTCTCAGGTTTGGAAGGGGAAGGATTTGGATATCACATCTCATCCAATAGGAAGGGTCTCAGGTTTGGAATGGGAAGGAATTGGATATCACATCTCATGTTATAGGAAGGGTCTCAGGTTTTTTATTAGAAACATTGAGATATCACATCTCATGTTATAGGACGGTTCCAAGGTTTGGTATTAGAAGCATTGAGATATCACATCTCATGGTATAGGAATGGTCTCAGGGTTGGAATGGGAAGGAGTTGGATATCACATCTCATCCAATAGGAAGGGTCTCAGGTTTGGAATGGGAAGGAATTGGATATCACATCTCATGTTATAGGAAGGATCTCAGGTTTGGTATTGGAAGCATTGAGATATCACATCTCATGCTATAGGAAGGGTCTCAGGATTGGAATGTGAAGGATTTGGATATCACATCTCATGCTAAAGGAAGGGTCTCAGGTTTGGTAGAAGCATTGAGATATCACATCTCATGCTATAGGAAGGGTCTCAGGATTTGAATGGCAAGGAGTTGGATATCACATCTCATGCCATAGGAAGCGTCTCAGGTTTGGTATAAGCATTGAGATATCACATCTCTGCTATCGGAAGGTTCTCAGGATTGGATTGGGAAGGAGTTGGATATCCCTTCCCATGCTATAGGAAGTGTCTCAGGTTGGAATGGGAAGGAGTTGAATATCACATCTCATGTTATAGGAAGGGTCTCAGGATTGGAATGGGAAGGATTTGGATATCACATCTCTTGCTATAGGAAGGGTCTCAGGATTGGAATGGGAAGGATTTGGATATCACATCTCATGTCATAGGAAGGATCTCAGGTTTGGTATTAGAAGCATTGATATATCACATCTCATGCTATAGGAATGGTCTCAGGATTGGAATGGGGAGGAGTTGGATATTACATTCTTGCTATAGTAAGGGTCTCATGTTTGGAATGGGAAGGAGTTGGATATCACATATGCTATAGGAAGTGTCTCAGGTTTGGAACGGGAAGGAGTTGGATATCACATCTCATGTTATAGGAAGGGTCTCAGGTTTGGTATAAGCATTGAGATATCACATCTCTGCTATCAGGAGTGGCTCAGGATTGGAATGGGAAGGAGTTGGATATCCCATCTCATGTTAAAGGACGGGTCTCTGGTTTGGTATTAGAATCATTGAGATATCACATCGCATGCTGTAGGAAGGGTCTAAGGATTGGAATGGGATGGACTTGGATATCACATCTCATGCTATAGGTAGGCTCTCAGGTTTGGTATAAGCATTGAGATATCACATCTCATGCTATAGGAAGGGTCTCAGGATTGGAATGGGAAGGATTTGGATATCACATCTCATGCTATAGGAAGGGTCTCAGATTTGGTATAAGCATTGAGATATCACATCTCATGCTATAGGAAGGGTCTCAGGATTGGAATGGGAAGGAGTTGTAAATGACATCTCAAGCCTTAGGAAGGGTCTCAGGTTTGGTATAAGCATTGAGATATCACATCTCTGCTATCGGAAGGGTCTCAGGATTGGAATGGGAAGGAGTTGGATATCCCATCTCATGTTATAGGAAGGGTCTCAGGTTTGGTATTAGAAGCATTGAGATATCACATCTCATGCTATAGGAAGGGTCTCAGGATTGGAATGGGAAGGAGTTGGATATCACATCTCATTATAAAGGAAGGGTCTAAGGTTTGGAAGGGGAAGGATTTGGATATCACATCTCATGTTATAGGACGGGTCTCAGGTTTGGTATTAGAAGCATTGAGATATCAAGTCTCATGGTATAAGAAGGGTCTCAGAATTGGAATGGGAAGGAGTTGGATATCACATCTCAAGCTATAGGAAGCGTCTCAGGATTGGAATGGGAAGGAGTTTGATATCACATCTCATGCCATAGTATGGGTCTCAGGTTTGGTAGAAGCATTGGGATATCACATCTCATGCTATAGGAAGGGTCTCAGGATTGGAATGGGAAGAAGTTGGATATCACATCTCAAGCTATAGGAAGGGTCTCAGGTTTGGTATAAGCATTGAGATATCACATCTCATGCTATAGGAAGGGTCTCAGGGTTGGAATGGGAAGGAGTTGTATATGACATCTCATGCCATGGGAAGGGTCTCAGGTTTGGTATAAGCATTGAGATATCACATCACATGCTATAGGAAGGGTCTCAGGATTGGAATGGGAAGGACTTGGATATCAAATCACATGCTATAGGAAGGGTCTCAGGATTGGAATGGGAAGGAGTTGGATATCACATCTCATGCTATAGGAAGGGTCTCAGGTTTGGTATAAGCATTGAGATATCATATCTCATGCTATAGGAAGGGTCTCAGGATTGGAATGGGAAGGAGTTGGATATCACATCTCATGCTATAGGAAGGGTCTCAGGTTTGGTATAAGCATTGAGATATCATATCTCATGCTATAGGAAGGGTCTCAGGATTGGAATGGGAAGGATTTGGATATCACATCTTATGCTATAGGAAGGGTCTCAGGTTTGGTATAAGCACTGAGATATCACATCTCATGCTATAGGAAGGGTCTCAGGATTGGAATGGGAAGAAGTTGGATATCACATCTCATGCTATAGGAAGGGTCTCAGGTTTGGTATAAGCATTGAGATATCACATCTCATGCTATAGGAAGGGTCTCAGGGTTGGAATGGGAAGGAGTTGTATATGACATCTCATGCCATAGGAATGGTCTCAGGTTTGGTATAAGCATTGAGATATCACATCACATGCTATAGGAAGGGTCTCACGATTAGAATGGGAAGGACTTGGATATCACATCTCATGCTATAGGCAGGGTCTCAGGTTTGGAAAGGGAAGGAGATGGATATCACATTTCATGTTAGAGGTAGGATCTCAGGTTTGGTATTACAGGCATTGAGATATCACATCTCATGCTATCAGAAGGGTCTCAGGATTGGAATGGGAAGGAGTTGGATATCACATTTCATGCTAAAGGGAGGGTCTCAGGTTTGGAAGGGGAAGGATTTGGAAATCACATCTCATATTATAGGAAGGATCTCAGGTTTGGTATTAGAAGCATTGAGATATCACATCTCATGCTATCGGAAGGATCTCAGGTTTGGTATAAGAGGCATTGAGATATCACATCTCATGCTATCATAAGGGTCTCAGGATTGGAATGGGAAGGAGTTGGATATCACATCTCATGTTATAGGAAGGATCTCAGGTTTGGTATTAGAAGCATTGAGACATCACATCTCATGCTATAGGAAGGGTCTCAGGATTGGAATGGGAAGGAGTTGGATATCACATCTCATGCTATAGGAAGGGTCTGAGGTTTGGTATAAGCATTGAGATATCACATCTCATGCTATAGGAAGGGTCTCAGGATTGGAAAGGGAAGGATTTGGATATCACATCTTATGCTATAGGAAGGGTCTCAGGTTTGGTATAAGCATGGAGATATCACTTCTCATGCTATAGGAAGGGTCTCAGATTTGGTATAAGCATTGAGATATCACATCTCATGCTATAGGAAGGGTCTCAGGATTGGAATGGGAAGGAGTTGTATATGACATCTCAGGCCATAGGAAGGGTCTCAGATTTGGTATAAGCATTGAGATATCACATCTCATGATATCGGAAGGGTCTCAGGATTGGAATGGGAAGGAGTTGGATATCACATCTCATTATAAAGGAAGGGTCTAAGGTTTGGAAGGGGATGGATTTGGATATCACATCTCATGTTATAGGACGGGTCTCAGGTTTGGTATTAGAAGCATTGAGATATCAAGTGTCATGGTATAAGAAGGGTCTCAGAATTGGAATGGGAAGGAGTTGGATATCACATCTCAAGCTATAGGAAGCGTCTCAGGATTGGAATGGGAAGGAGTTTGATATCACATCTCATGCCATAGTATGGGTCTCAGGTTTGGTAGAAGCATTGGGATATCACATCTCATGCTATCGGAAGGGTATCAGTATTGGATTTGGAAGGAGTTGGATATCCCATCTCATGCTATAGGAAGGGTCTCAGGTTAGAATGGGAAGGAGTTGGATATCACATTTCATGTTATAGGAAGGGTCTCAGGATTGGAATGGGAAGGACTTGGATTTCATATCTCATGCTATAGGAAGGCTCTCAGGTTTGGAAGGGGAAGGAGTTGGATATCACATTTCATGTTAGAGGAAGGATCTCAGGTTTGGTATTAGAGGCCTTGAGATATCACATCTCATGCTATAGGAAGGGTCTCAGGATTGGAATGGGAAGGAGTTGGATATCACATCTCAAGCTATAGGAAGGGTCTCAGGTTTGGTATAAGCATTGAGATATCACATCTCATGCTATAGGAAGGGTCTCAGGATTGGAATGGGAAGAAGTTGGATATCACATCTCATGCTATAGGAAGGGTCTCAGGTTTGGTATAAGCATTGAGATATCACATCTCATGCTATAGGAAGGGTCTCAGGGTTGGAATGGGAAGGAGTTGTATATGACATCTCATGCCATAGGAAGGGTCTCAGGTTTGGTATAAGCATTGAGATATCACATCACATGCTATAGGAAGGGTCTCAGGATTGGAATGGGAAGGACTTGGATATCACATCTCATGCTATAGGCAGGGTCTCAGGTTTGGTATTAGAAGCATTGAGATATCACATCTCATGCTATATTAAGGGTCTCAGGAATGGAATGGGAAGGACTTGGATATCACATCTCATGATAAAGGAAGGGTCTAAGGTTTGGAAGGGGAAGGATTTGGATATCACATCTCATGTTATAGGAAGGGTCTCAGGTTTGGTATTAGAAGCATTGAGATATCACATCTCATGCTATATTAAGGGTCTCAGGAATGGAATGGGAAGGACTTGGATATCACATCTCATGATAAAGGAAGGGTCTAAGGTTTGGAAGGGGAAGGATTTGGATATCACATCTCATGTTATTGGACCGGTCTCAGGTTTGGTATTAGAAGCATTGAGATATCAAGTCTCATGGTATAGGACGGGAGTTTGATATCACATCTCATGCCATGGTATGGGTCTCAGGTTTTGTAGAAGCATTGGGATATCACATCTCATGCTATTGGAAGGGTATCAGGATTGGATTTGGAAGGAGTTGGATATCCCATCTCATGCTATAGGAAGGGTCTCAGGTTGGAGTAGAAGGAGTTGGATATCACATCTCATGTTATAGGAAGGGTCTCAGGATTGGAATGGGAAGGACTTGGATATCACATCTCATGTTATAGGAAGGATCTCAGGTTTTGTATTAGAAGCATTGAGATATCACATCTCATGCTATAGGAAGGGTCTCAGGATTGGAATGTGAAGCATTTGGATATCACATCTCATGCTAAAGGAAGGGTCTCAGGTTTGGAAGGGGAAGGATTTGGATATCATATCTCATGTTATAGGACATATCTCATGTTATAGGACGGGTCCCAGGTTTGGTATTAGAAGCATTGAGATATCACATCTCATGGTATAGGAAGGGTCTCAGGATTGGAATGGGATGGAGTTGGATCTCCCTTCTCATGCTATAGGAAGGGTCTCAGGATTGGAATGGGAAGGAATTGGATATCACATCTCTTGCTATAGGAAGGGTCTCAGGTTTGGAAGGGGAAGGATTTGGATATCATATCTCATGTTATAGGACCGGTCCCAGGTCTGGTATTAGAAGCATTGAGATATCACATCTCATGCTATAGGAGGAGTCTCAGGATTGGAATGGGCAGGAGTTGAATATCACCTCTCATGCTAAAGGAAGGGTATCAGGTTTGATAGAAGCATTGAGATATCACATCTCATGCTATAGGAAGGAACTCAGGATTGGAATGGGAAGGAGTTGGATATCACATCTAATGCCATAGGAAGGGTCATCAGGTTTGGTATAAGCATTGAGATATCACATCTCTGCTATCGGAAGGGTCTCAGGATAGGAATGGTAAGGACTTAGAATTCACATCTCATACTATAGGGAGGGTCTCAGTTTTGATATTAGAAGCATTGAGCTATCACATCTCATGCTATCGGAAGGGTCTCAGGATTGGAATGGGATGGAGTTGGATATCACATCTCAAGCTATCTCAGGATTGGAATGGGAAGGAGTTTGATATTTCATCTCAAGCTATAGGAAGGGTCTCAGGTTTGGAAAGGGAAGGATTTGGATTTCACATCTCATGTTATAGGATGGTTCTCATGTTTGGTTTTAGAAGCATTGAGATATCACATCTCATGCTATCGGAAGGGTCTCAGGTTTGGAAAGGGAAGGATTTGGATTTCACATGTTATAGGATGGTTCTCAGGTTTGGTTTTAGAAGCATTAAATTATAACATCTCATGCTATAGGAAGGGTCTCAGGTTTGGAATGGGAATGATTTGGATTTCACATCTCATGTTATAGGATGGTTCTCATGTTTGGTTTTAGAAGCATTGAAATATCACATCTCATGCTATCTGAAGGGTCTCAGGTTTGGAATGGGAAGGAGTTTGATATCACATCTCATGTTAGAGGTAGGATCTCAGGTTTGGTATTAGAGGCATTGAGATATGACATCTCATGCCATCAGAAGGGTCTCAGGATTGGAATGGGAAGGAGTTGGATATCACATCTCATGCTAAAGGGAGGGTCTAAGGTTTGGAAGGGGAAGGATTTGGACATCACATCTCATGTTATTGGAAGGATCTGAGGTTTGGTATTAGAAGCATTGAGATATCACATCTCATGCTATCGGAAGGGTCTCAGGTTTGGTATAAGCATTGAGATATCACATCTCTGCTATCGGAAGGGTCTCAGGATTGGAATGGGAAGGATTTGGATATCACATCTCATGTTATAGGAAGGGTCTCAGGTTTGGTATTAGAAGCATTGAGATATCACATCTCATGCTATATTAAGGGTCTCAGGAATGGAATGGGAAGGACTTGGATATCACATCTCATGATAAAGGAAGGGTCTAAGGTTTGGAAGGGGAAGGATTTGGATATCACATCTCAAGTTATTGGACCGGTCTCAGGTTTGGTATTAGAAGCATTGAGATATCAAGTCTCATGGTATAGGACGGGAGTTTGATATCACATCTCATGCCATGGTATGGGTCTCAGGTTTTGTAGAAGCATTGGGATATCACATCTCATGCTATTGGAAGGGTATCAGGATTGGATTTGGAAGGAGTTGGATATCCCATCTCATGCTATAGGAAGGGTCTCAGGTTGGAGTAGAAGGAGTTGGATATCACATCTCATGTTATAGGAAGGGTCTCAGGATTGGAATGGGAAGGACTTGGATATCACATCTCATGTTATAGGAAGGATCTCAGGTTTTGTATTAGAAACATTGAGATATCACATCTCATGCTATAGGAAGGGTCTCAGGATTGGAATGTGAAGCATTTGGATATCACATCTCATGCTAAAGGAAGGGTCTCAGGTTTGGTATAAGCATTGAGATATCACATCTCTGCTATCGGAAGGGTCTAAGGATTGGATTGGGAAGGAATTGGATATCCCTTCTCATGCTATAGGAAGGGTCTCAGGTTGGAATGGGTAGGAGTTGGATATCACATCTCATGTTATAGGAAGGGTCTCAAGATTGAAATGGGAAGGATTTGGATATCACATCTCTTGCTATAGGAAGGGTCTCAGGTTTTCTATTAGAAACATTGAGATATGACATCTCATGCTATAGGAAGGGTTTCAGTATTGGAATGGGAAGGATTTGGATATCACATCTCATGCTAAAGGAAGGGTCTCAGGTTTGGAAGGGGAAGGATTTGGATATCATATCTCATGTTATAGGACATATCTCATGTTATAGGACGGGTCCCAGGTTTGGTATTAGAAGCATTGAGATATCACATCTCATGGTATAGGAAGGGTCTCAGGATTGGAATGGGAAGGAGTTGGATCTCCCTTCTCATGCTACAGGAAGGGTCTCAGGTTGGAATGGGAAGGAGTTGGATATCACATCTCGTTATAGGAAGGGTCTCAGGATTGGAATGGGAAGGAATTGGATATCACATCTCTTGCTATAGGAAGGGTCTCAGGTTTGGAAGGGGAAGGATTTGGATATCATATCTCATGTTATAGGACCGGTCCCAGGTCTGGTATTAGAAGCATTGAGATATCACATCTCATGCTATAGGAGGAGTCTCAGGATTGGAATGGGAAGGAGTTGGATATCACGTCTCATGATATAGGAAGGGTCTCAGGATTGGAATGGGCAGGAGTTGAATATCACCTCTCATGCTAAAGGAAGGGTATCAGGTTTGATAGAAGCATTGAGATATCACATCTCATGCTATAGGAAGGAACTCAGGATTGGAATGGGAAGGAGTTGGATATCACATCTAATGCCATAGGAAGGGTCATCAGGTTTGGTATAAGCATTGAGATATCACATCTCTGCTATCGGAAGGGTCTCAGGATAGGAATGGTAAGGACTTAGAATTCACATCTCATACTATAGGGAGGGTCTCAGTTTTGATATTAGAAGCATTGAGCTATCACATCTCATGCTATCGGAAGGGTCTCAGGATTGGAATGGGATGGAGTTGGATATCACATCTCAAGCTATCTCAGGATTGGAATGGGAAGGAGTTTGATATTTCATCTCAAGCTATAGGAAGGGTCTCAGGTTTGGAAAGGGAAGGATTTAGATTTCACATCTCATGTTATAGGATGGTTCTCATGTTTGGTTTTAGAAGCATTGAGATATCACATCTCATGCTATCGGAAGGGTCTCAGGTTTGGAAAGGGAAGGATTTGGATTTCACATGTTATAGGATGGTTCTCAGGTTTGGTTTTAGAAGCATTAAATTATAACTTCTCATGCTATAGGAAGGGTCTCAGGTTTGGAATGGGAATGATTTGGATTTCACATCTCATGTTATAGGATGGTTCTCATGTTTGGTTTTAGAAGCATTGAAATATCACATCTCATGCTATCTGAAGGGTCTCAGGTTTGGAATGGGAAGGAGTTTGATATCACATCTCATGTTAGAGGTAGGATCTCAGGTTTGGTATTAGAGGCATTGAGATATGACATCTCATGCCATCAGAAGGGTCTCAGGATTGGAATGGGAAGGAGTTGGATATCACATCTCATGCTAAAGGGAGGGTCTAAGGTTTGGAAGGGGAAGGATTTGGACATCACATCTCATGTTATTGGAAGGATCTGAGGTTTGGTATTAGAAGCATTGAGATATCACATCTCATGCTATCGGAAGGGTCTCAGGTTTGGTATAAGCATTGAGATATCACATCTCTGCTATCGGAAGGGTCTAAGGATTGGAATGGGAAGCATTTGGATATCACATCTCATGTTATAGGAAGGGTCTCAGGTTTGGTATTAGAAGCATTGAGATATCACATCTCATGCTATATTAAGGGTCTCAGGAATGGAATGGGAAGGACTTGGATATCACATCTCATGATAAAGGAAGGGTCTAAGGTTTGGAAGGGGAAGGATTTGGATATCACATCTCATGTTATTGGACCGGTCTCAGGTTTGGTATTAGAAGCATTGAGATATCAAGTCTCATGGTATAGGACGGGAGTTTGATATCACATCTCATGCCATGGTATGGGTCTCAGGTTTTGTAGAAGCATTGGGATATCACATCTCATGCTATTGGAAGGGTATCAGGATTGGATTTGGAAGGAGTTGGATATCCCATCTCATGCTATAGGAAGGGTCTCAGGTTGGAGTAGAAGGAGTTGGATATCACATCTCATGTTATAGGAAGGGTCTCAGGATTGGAATGGGAAGGACTTGGATATCACATCTCATGTTATAGGAAGGATCTCAGGTTTTGTATTAGAAGCATTGAGATATCACATCTCATGCTATAGGAAGGGTCTCAGGATTGGAATGTGAAGCATTTGGATATCACATCTCATGCTAAAGGAAGGGTCTCAGGTTTGGTATAAGCATTGAGATATCACACCTCTGCTATCGGAAGGGTCTAAGGATTGGATTGGGAAGGAATTGGATATCCCTTCACATGCTATAGGAAGGGTCTCAGGTTGGAATGGGTAGGAGTTGGATATCACATCTCATGTTATAGGAAGGGTCTCAAGATTGAAATGGGAAGGATTTGGATATCACATCTCTTGCTATAGGAAGGGTCTCAGGTTTTCTATTAGAAACATTGAGATATGACATCTCATGCTATAGGAGGGGTTTCAGTATTGGAATGGGAAGGATTTGGATATCACATCTCATGCTAAAGGAAGGGTCTCAGGTTTGGAAGGGGAAGGATTTGGATATCATATCTCATGTTATAGGACATATCTCATGTTATAGGACGGGTCCCAGGTTTGGTATTAGAAGCATTGAGATATCACATCTCATGGTATAGGAAGGGTCTCAGGATTGGAATGGGAAGGAGTTGGATCTCCCTTCTCATGCTACAGGAAGGGTCTCAGGTTGGAATGGGAAGGAGTTGGATATCACATCTCGTTATAGGAAGGGTCTCAGGATTGGAATGGGAAGGAATTGGATATCACATCTCTTGCTATAGGAAGGGTCTCAGGTTTGGAAGGGGAAGGATTTGGATATCATATCTCATGTTATAGGACCTGTCCCAGGTCTGGTATTAGAAGCATTGAGATATCACATCTCATGCTATAGGAGGAGTCTCAGGATTGGAATGGGAAGGAGTTGGATATCACGTCTCATGATATAGGAAGGGTCTCAGGATTGGAATGGGCAGGAGTTGAATATCACCTCTCATGCTAAAGGAAGGGTATCAGGTTTGATAGAAGCATTGAGATATCACATCTCATGCTATAGGAAGGAACTCAGGATTGGAATGGGAAGGAGTTGGATATCACATCTAATGCCATAGGAAGGGTCATCAGGTTTGGTATAAGCATTGAGATATCACATCTCTGCTATCGGAAGGGTCTCAGGATAGGAATGGTAAGGACTTAGAATTCACATCTTATACTATAGGGAGGGTCTCAGTTTTGATATTAGAAGCATTGAGCTATCACATCTCATGCTATCGGAAGGGTCTCAGGATTGGAATGGGATGGAGTTGGATATCACATCTCAAGCTATCTCAGGATTGGAATGGGAAGGAGTTTGATATTTCATCTCAAGCTATAGGAAGGGTCTCAGGTTTGGAAAGGGAAGGATTTGGTTTTCACATCTCATGTTATAGGATGGTTCTCATGTTTGGTTTTAGAAGCATTGAGATATCACATCTCATGCTATCGGAAGGGTCTCAGGTTTGGAAAGGGAAGGATTTGGATTTCACATGTTATAGGATGGTTCTCAGGTTTGGTTTTAGAAGCATTCAATTATAACATCTCATGCTATAGGAAGGGTCTCAGGTTTGGAATGGGAAGGAGTTGGATATCACATCTCTGCTATCTGAAGGGTCTCAGGATTGGAATGGGAAGGAGTTGGATATCCCATCTCGTTATAGGAAGGGTCTCAGGTTTGGTATTAGAAGCAATGAGATATCACATCTCATGCTATAGGAAGGGTCTAAGGTTTGGAAGGGGACGGATTTGGGTATCACATCTCATGTTATAGGACCGGTCTCAGGTTTGGTATTTGAAGCATTGAGATATCAAGTCTCATGGTATAGGACGGGTCTCAGAATTGGAATGAGAAGGAGTTGGATATCACATCTCAAGCTATAGGAAGGGTCTCATGATTGGAATGGGAAGGAGTTGGATATCACATCTCATGTTATAGGAAGGGTCTCAGGATTGGAATGGGAAGGACTTGGATATCACATCTCATTCTATAGGAAGGCTCTCAGGGTTGGAAGGGGAAGGAGTTGGATATCACATTTCATGTTAGAGGTAGGATCTCAGGTTTGGTTTTAGAGGCATTGAGATATCACATCTCATGCCATCAGAAGGGTCTCAGGATTGGAATGGGAAGGAGTTGGATATCAAATCTCATGCTAAAGGGATGGTCTAAGGTTTGGAAGGGGAAGGATTTGGATATTCCATCTCATGTTATTAGACCGGTCTCAGGTTTGGTATTAGAAGCATTGAGATATCACATCTCATGCTATCGGAAGGGTCTTAGGTTTGGTATAAGCATTGAGATATCACATCTCTGCTATCGGAAGGGTCTCAGGATTGGAATGGGAAGGATTTGGATATCACAATTCATGTTATAGGAAGGGTCTCAGGTTTGGTATTAGAAGCATTGAGATATCACATCTCATGCTATAGGAAGGGTCTCAGGATTGGAATGGGAAGGACTTGGATATCACATCTCATGTTATAGGAAGGGTCTCAGGTTTGGTATTAGAAGCATTGAGATATCACATCTCATGCTATAGGAAGGGTCTCAGGAATGGAATGGGAAGGACTTGGATATCACATCTCATGATAAAGGAAGGGTCTAAGGTTTGGAAGGGGAAGGATTTGGATATCACATCTCATGTTATTGGACCGGTCTCAGGTTTGGTATTAGAAGCATTGAGATATCAAGTCTCATGGTATAGGACGGGAGTTTGATATCACATCTCATGCCATGGTATGGGTCTCAGGTTTTGTAGAAGCATTGGGATATCACATCTCATGCTATCGGAAGGGTATCAGGATTGGATTTGGAAGGAGTTGGATATCCCATCTCATGCTATAGGAAGGGTCTCAGGTTGGAATAGAAGGAGTTGGATATCACATCTCATGTTATAGGAAGGGTCTCAGGATTGGAATGGGAAGGACTTGGATATCACATCTCATGCTGTATGAAGGGTCTCAGGTTTGGAAAAGGAAGGAGTTGGATATCACATTTCATGTTAGAGGTAGGATCTCAGGTTTGGTATTAGAGGCATTGAGATATCACATCTCATGCTATCAGAAGGGTATCAGGATTGGAATGGGAAGGAGTTGGGTATCACATCTCATGTTATAGGACCGGTCTCAGGTTTGGTATTTGAAGCATTGAGATATCAAGTCTCATGGTATAGGACGGGTCTCAGAATTGGAATGAGAAGGAGTTGGATATCACATCTCAAGCTATAGGAAGGGTCTCATGATTGGAATGGGAAGGAGTTGGATATCACATCTCATGTTATAGGAAGGGTCTCAGGATTGGAATGGGAAGGACTTGGATATCACATCTCATTCTATAGGAAGGCTCTCAGGGTTGGAAGGGGAAGGAGTTGGATATCACATTTCATGTTAGAGGTAGGATCTCAGGTTTGGTTTTAGAGGCATTGAGATATCACATCTCATGCCATCAGAAGGGTCTCAGGATTGGAATGGGAAGGAGTTGGATATCAAATCTCATGCTAAAGGGATGTTCTAAGGTTTGGAAGGGGAGGGATTTGGATATCACATCTCATGCTATCGGAAGGGTCTTAGGTTTGGTATAAGCATTGAGATATCACATCTCTGCTATCGGAAGGGTCTCAGGATTGGAATGGGAAGGATTTGGATATCACAATTCATGTTATAGGAAGGGTCTCAGGTTTGGTATTAGAAGCATTGAGATATCACATCTCATGCTATAGGAAGGGTCTCAGGATTGGAATGGGAAGGACTTGGATATCACATCTCATGTTATAGGAAGGGTCTCAGGTTTGGTATTAGAAGCATTGAGATATCACATCTCATGCTATAGGAAGGGTATCAGGAATGGAATGGGAAGGACTTGGATATCACATCTCATGATAAAGGAAGGGTCTAAGGTTTGGAAGGGGAAGGATTTGGATATCACATCTCATGTTATTGGACCGGTCTCAGGTTTGGTATTAGAAGCATTGAGATATCAAGTCTCATGGTATAGGACGGGAGTTTGATATCACATCTCATGCCATGGTATGGGTCTCAGGTTTTGTAGAAGCATTGGGATATCACATCTCATGCTATCGGAAGGGTATCAGGATTGGATTTGGAAGGAGTTGGATATCCCATCTCATGCTATAGGATGTGTCTCAGGTTGGAATAGAAGGAGTTGGATATCACATCTCATGTTATAGGAAGGGTCTCAGGATTGGAATGGGAAGGACTTGGATATCACATCTCATGTTGTAGGAAGGGTCTCAGGTTTGGAAAAGGAAGTTGGATATCACATTTCATGTTAGAGGTAGGATCTCAGGTTTGGTATTAGAGGCATTGAGATATCACATCTCATGCTATCAGAAGGGTATCAGGATTGGAATGGGAAGGAGTTGGATATCACATCTCATGCTAAAGGGAGGGTCTCAGGTTTGGAATGGGAAGGATTTGGATATCACATCTCATGTTATAGGAAGGACCTTAGGTTTGGTATTAGAAGCATTGAGATATCACATCTCATGCTATAGGAAGGGTCTCGGGATTGGAATGGGAAGGAGTTGGATATCACATCTCATGTTATAGGAAGGATCTCAGGTTTGGTATTAGAAGCATTGAGATATCACATCTCATGCTATAGGAAGGGTCTCAGGATTGGAATGGGAAGGAGTTGGATATCACATCTCATGCTATGGGAAGGGTCTCAGGTTTGGTATAAGCATTGAAATATCACATCTCTGCTATCGGAAGGGTCTCAGGATTGGAATGGGAGGAGCTGGATATCACATCACATGCTATGGGAAGGGTCTCAGGTTTGGTATAAGCATTGAAATATCACATCTCTGCTATCGGAAGGGTCTCAGGATTTGAATGGGAGGAGCTGGATATCACATCTCATGCTAAAGGAAGGGTCTCAGGTTTGGAAGGGGAAGGAGTTGGATATCACATCTCATGCTAAAGGGAGGGTCTCAGGTTTGGAATGGGAAGGATTTGGATATCACATCTCATGTTATAGGAAGGACCTTAGGTTTGGTATTAGAAGCATTGAGATATCACATCTCATGCTATAGGAAGGGTCTCGGGATTGGAATGGGAAGGAGTTGGATATCACATCTCATGTTATTGGAAGGATCTCAGGTTTGGTATTAGAAGCATTGAGATATCACATCTCATGCTATCGGAAGGGTCTTAGGTTTGGTATAAGCATTGAGATATCACATCTCTGCTATCGGAAGGGTCTCAGGATTGGAATGGGAAGGATTTGGATATCATAATTCATGTTATAGGAAGGGTCTCAGGTTTGGTATTAGAAGCATTGAGATATCACATCTCATGCTATAGGAAGGGTCTCAGGATTGGAATGGGAAGGACTTGGATATCACATCTCATGTTATAGGAAGGGTCTCAGGTTTGGTATTAGAAGCATTGAGATATCACATCTCATGCTATAGGAAGGGTCTCAGGAATGGAATGGGAAGGACTTGGATATCACATCTCATGATAAAGGAAGGGTCTAAGGTTTGGAAGGGGAAGGATTTGGATATCACATCTCATGTTATTGGACCGGTCTCAGGTTTGGTATTAGAAGCATTGAGATATCAAGTCTCATGGTATAGGACGGGAGTTTGATATCACATCTCATGCCATGGTATGGGTCTCAGGTTTTGTAGAAGCATTGGTATATCACATCTCATGCTATCGGAAGGGTATCAGGATTGGATTTGGAAGGAGTTGGATATCCCATCTCATGCTATAGGAAGGGTCTCAGGTTGGAATAGAAGGAGTTGGATATCACATCTCATGTTATAGGAAGGGTCTCAGGATTGGAATGGGAAGGACTTGGATATCACATCTCATGCTGTAGGAAGGGTCTCAGGTTTGGAAAAGGAAGGAGTTGGATATCACATTTCATGTTAGAGGTAGGATCTCAGGTTTGGTATTAGAGGCATTGAGATATCAGATCTCATGCTATCAGAAGGGTATCAGGATTGGAATGGGAAGGAGTTGGATATCACATCTCATGCTAAAGGGAGGGTCTCAGGTTTGGAATGGGAAGGATTTGGATATCACATCTCATGTTATAGGAAGGACCTTAGGTTTGGTATTAGAAGCATTGAGATATCACATCTCATGCTATAGGAAGGGTCTCGGGATTGGAATGGGAAGGAGTTGGATATCACATCTCATGTTATAGGAAGGATCTCAGGTTTGGTATTAGAAGCATTGAGATATCACATCTCATGCTATAGGAAGGGTCTCAGGATTGGAATGGGAAGGAGTTGGATATCACATCTCATGCTATGGGAAGGGTCTCAGGTTTGGTATAAGCATTGAAATGTCACATCTCTGCTATCGGAAGGGTCTCAGGATTGGAATGGGAGGAGCTATATATCACATCTCATGCTAAAGGAAGGGTCTCAGGTTTGGAAGGGGAAGGATTTGGATATCACATCTCATGTTATAGGACGGGTCTCAGGTTTGGTATTAGAAGCATTGTGATATCACATCTCATGCTATAGGATGTGTCTCAGGATTGGAATGGGAAGGAGTTGGATATCACATCTCATGCTATAGGAAGGGTTTCAGGTTTGGTAGAAGCATTGAGATATCACATCTCATGCTATAGGAAGAGTCTCAGGTTTGGGAAGGGAAGGATTTGGATTTCACATCTCATGTTATAGGATGGTTCTCATGTTTGGTTTTTGAAGCATTGAGATATCACATCTCATGCTAACGGAAGGGTCTCAGGTTTGGAATGGGAAGGAGTTGGATATCACATCTCATGTTATAGGAAGGGTCTCAGGTTTGGAATGGGAAGGAGTTGGATATGACATCTCTTGTTATAGGGAGGGTCTCAGGATTTGAATGGTAAGGAGTTGGATATCACATCTCATGCTATAGGAAGGGTCTCAGGTTGGAATGGGAAGGAGTTGGATATCACATCTCATGTTATATACAGGAAGGGTCTCAGGATTGGAATGGGAAGGATTTGGATATCACATCTCTTGCTATAGGAAGGGTCTCAGGTTTTTTATTAGAAACATTGAGATATCACATCTCATGCTATAGGAAGGGTTTTAGGATTGGAATGGGAAGTATTTGGATATCACATCTCATGCTAAAGGAAGGGTCTCAGGTTTGGAAGGGGAAGGATTTGGATATCACATCTCATCCAATAGGAAGGGTCTCAGGTTTGGAATGGGAAGGAATTGGATATCACATCTCATGTTATAGGAAGGGTCTCAGGTTTTTTATTAGAAACATTGAGATATCACATCTCATGTTATAGGACGGTTCCCAGGTTTGGTATTAGAAGCATTGAGATATCACATCTCATGGTATAGGAAGGGTCTCAGGGTTGGAATGGGAAGGAGTTGGATATCACATCTCATCCAATAGGAAGGGTCTCAGGTTTGGAATGGGAAGGAATTGGATATCACATCTCATGTTATAGGAAGGATCTCAGGTTTGGTATTAGAAGCATTGAGATATCACATCTCATGCTATAGGAAGGGTCTCAGGATTGGAATGTGAAGGATTTGGATATCACATCTCATGCTAAAGGAAGGGTCTCAGGTTTGGTAGAAGCATTGAGATATCACATCTCATGCTATAGGAAGGGTCTCAGGATTTGAATGGCAAGGAGTTGGATATCACATCTCATGCCATAGGAAGGGTCTCAGGTTTGGTATAAGCATTGAGATATCACATCTCTGCTATCGGAAGGTTCTCAGGATTGGATTGGGAAGGAGTTGGATATCCCTTCCCATGCTATAGGAAGTGTCTCAGGTTGGAATGGGAAGGAGTTGAATATCACATCTCATGTTATAGGAAGGGTCTCAGGATTGGAATGGGAAGGATTTGGATATCACATCTCTTGCTATAGGAAGGGTCTCAGGATTGGAATGGGAAGGATTTGGATATCACATCTCATGTCACAGGAAGGATCTCAGGTTTGGTATTAGAAGCATTGATATATCACATCTCATGCTATAGTAAGGGTCTCATGTTTGGAATGGGAAGGAGTTGGATATCACATATGCTATAGGAAGTGTCTCAGGTTTGGAACGGGAAGGAGTTGGATATCACATCTCATGTTATAGGAAGGGTCTCAGGTTTGGTATAAGCATTGAGATATCACATCTCTGCTATCAGGAGTGACTCAGGATTGGAATGGGAAGGAGTTGGATATCCCATCTCATGTTAAAGGACGGGTCTCTGGTTTGGTATTAGAATCATTGAGATATCACATCGCATGCTGTAGGAAGGGTCTAAGGATTGGAATGGGATGGACTTGGATATCACATCTCATGCTATAGGTAGGCTCTCAGGTTTGGTATAAGCATTGAGATATCACATCTCATGCTATAGGAAGGGTCTCAGGATTGGAATGGAAAGGATTTGGATATCACATCTCATGCTATAGGAAGGGTCTCAGATTTGGTATAAGCATTGAGATATCACATCTCATGCTATAGGAAGGGTCTCAGGATTGGAATGGGAAGGAGTTGTATATGACATCTCAAGCCTTAGGAAGGGTCTCAGGTTTGGTATAAGCATTGAGATATCACATCTCTGCAATCGGAAGGGTCTCAGGATTGGAATGGGAAGGAGTTGGATATCCCATCTCATGTTATAGGAAGGGTCTCAGGTTTGGTATTAGAAGCATTGAGATATCACATCTCATGCTATAGGAAGGGTCTCAGGATTGGAATGGGAAGGACTTGGATGTCACATCTCATGCTATAGGGAGGGTCTCAAGTTTGATATTAGAAGCATTGAGATAACAAATCTCATGATATCGGAAGGGTCTCAGGATTGGAATGGGAAGGAGTTGGATATCACATCTCATTATAAAGGAAGGGTCTAAGGTTTGGAAGGGGAAGGATTTGGATATCACATCTCATGTTATAGGACGGGTCTCAGGTTTGGTATTAGAAGTATTGAGATATCAAGTCTCATGGTATAAGAAGGGTCTCAGAATTGGAATGGGAAGGAGTTGGATATCACATCTCAAGCTATAGGAAGGGTCTCAGGTTTGGTATAAGCATTGAGATATCACATCTCATGCTATAGGAAGGGTCTCAGGGTTGGAATGGGAAGGAGTTGTATATGACATCTCATGCCATAGGAAGGGTCTCAGGTTTGGTATAAGCATTGAGATTTCACATCACATGCTATAGGAAGGGTCTCAGGATTGGAATGGGAAGTACTTGGATATCACATCACATGCTATAGGAAGGGTCTCAGGATTGGAATGGGAAGGACTTGGATATCACATCTCATGCTATAGGCAGGGTCTCAGGTTTGGAAAGGGAAGGAGATGGATATCACATTTCATGTTAGAGGTAGGATCTCAGGTTTGGTATTAGAGGCAATGAGATATCACATCTCATGCTATCAGAAGGGTCTCAGGATTGGAATGGGAAGGAGTTGGATATCACATTTCATGCTAAAGGGAGGGTCTCAGGTTTGGAAGGGGAAGGATTTGGAAATCACATCTCATATTATAGGAAGGATCTCAGGTTTGGTATTAGAAGCATTGAGATATCACATCTCATGCTATCGGAAGGATCTCAGGTTTGGTATAAGAGGCATTGAGATATCACATCTCATGCTATCATAAGGGTCTCAGGATTGGAATGGGAAGGAGTTGGATATCACATCTCATGTTATAGGAAGGATCTCAGGTTTGGTATTAGAAGCATTGAGACATCACATCTCATGCTATAGGAAGGGTCTCAGGATTGGAATGGGAAGGAGTTGGATATCACATCTCATGCTATAGGAAGGGTCTCAGGTTTGGTATAAGCATTGAGATATCACATCTCATGCTATAGGAAGGGTCTCAGGATTGGAATGGGAAGGATTTGGATATCACATCTTATGCTATAGGAAGGGTCTCAGGTTTGGTATAAGCATTGAGATATCACATCTCATGCTATAGGAAGGGTCTTAGGATTGGAATGGGAAGAAGTTGGATATCACATCTCATGCTATAGGAAGGGTCTTAGGGTTGGAATGGGAAGGAGTTGTATATGACATCTCATGCCATAGGAATGGTCTCAGGTTTGGTATAAGCATTGAGATATCACATCACATGCTATAGGAAGGGTCTCAGGTTTGGAAAGGGAAGGAGATGGATATCACATTTCATGTTAGAGGTAGGATCTCAGGTTTGGTATTAGAGGCATTGAGATATCACATCTCATGCTATCAGAAGGGTCTCAGGATTGGAATGGGAAGGAGTTGGATATCACATTTCATGCTAAAGGGAGGGTCTCAGGTTTGGAAGGGGAAGGATTTGGAAATCACATCTCATATTATAGGAAGGATCTCAGGTTTGGTATTAGAAGCATTGAGATATCACATCTCATGCTATCGGAAGGATCTCAGGTTTGGTATAAGAGGCATTGAGATATCACATCTCATGCTATCATAAGGGTCTCAGGATTGGAATGGGAAGGAGTTGGATATCACATCTCATGTTATAGGAAGGATCTCAGGTTTGGTATTAGAAGCATTGAGACATCACATCTCATGCTATAGGAAGGGTCTCAGGTTTGGTATAAGCATTGAGATATCACATCTCATGCTATAGGAAGGGTCTCAGGATTGGAATGGGAAGGATTTGGATATCACATCTTATGCTATAGGAAGGGTCTCAGGTTTGGTATAAGCATGGAGATATCACTTCTCATGCTATAGGAAGGGTCTCAGGATTGGAATGGGAAGGAGTTGGATATCACATCTCATGCTATAGGAAGGGTCTCAGATTTGGTATAAGCATTGAGATATCACATCTCATGCTATAGGAAGGGTCTCAGGATTGGAATGGGAAGGAGTTGTATATGACATCTCAGGCCATAGGAAGGGTCTCAGATTTGGGATAAGCATTGAGATATCACATCTCATGATATCGGAAGGGTCTCAGGATTGGAATGGGAAGGAGTTGGATATCACATTTCATGATAAAGGAAGGGTCTAAGGTTTGGAAGGGGAAGGATTTGGATATCACATCTCATGTTATAGGACGGGTCTCAGGTTTGGTATTAGAAGCATTGAGATATCAAGTCTCATGGTATAAGAAGGGTCTCAGGATTGGAATGGGAAGGAGTTTGATATCACATCTCATGCCATAGTATGGGTCTCAGGTTTGGTAGAAGCATTGGGATGTCACATCTCATGCTATCGGAAGGGTATCAGTATTGGATTTGGAAGGAGTTGGATATCCCATCTCATGCTATAGGAAGGGTCTCAGGTTGGAATGGGAAGGAGTTGGATATCACATCTCATGCTATAGGAAGGGTCTCAGGTTTGGTATAAGCATTGAGATATCACATCTCATGCTATAGGAAGGGTCTCAGGATTGGAATGGGAAGGATTTGGATATCACATCTTATGCTATAGGAAGGGTCTCAGGTTTGGTATAAGCATTGAGATATCACATCTCATGCTATAGGAAGGGTCTCAGGATTGGAATGGGAAGAAGTTGGATATCACATCTCATGCTATAGGAAGGGTCTTAGGGTTGGAATGGGAAGGAGTTGTATATGACATCTCATGCCATAGGAAGGGTCTCAGGTTTGGTATAAGCATTGAGATATCACATCTCATGCTATCGGAAGGGTCTTAGGTTTGGTATAAGCATTGAGATATCACATCTCTGCTATCGGAAGGGTCTCAGGATTGGAATGGGAAGGATTTGGATATCATAATTCATGTTATAGGAAGGGTCTCAGGTTTGGTATTAGAAGCATTGAGATATCACATCTCATGCTATAGGAAGGGTCTCAGGATTGGAATGGGAAGGACTTGGATATCACATCTCATGTTATAGGAAGGGTCTCAGGTTTGGTATTAGAAGCATTGAGATATCACATCTCATGCTATAGGAAGGGTCTCAGGAATGGAATGGGAAGGGCTTGGATATCACATCTCATGATAAAGGAAGGGTCTAAGGTTTGGAAGGGGAAGGATTTGGATATCACATCTCATGTTATTGGACCGGTCTCAGGTTTGGTATTAGAAGCATTGAGATATCAAGTCTCATGGTATAGGACGGGAGTTTGATATCACATCTCATGCCATGGTATGGGTCTCAGGTTTTGTAGAAGCATTGGTATATCACATCTCATGCTATCGGAAGGGTATCAGGATTGGATTTGGAAGGAGTTGGATATCCCATCTCATGCTATAGGAAGGGTCTCAGGTTGGAATAGAAGGAGTTGGATATCACATCTCATGTTATAGGAAGGGTCTCAGGATTGGAATGGGAAGGACTTGGATATCACATCTCATGCTGTAGGAAGGGTCTCAGGTTTGGAAAAGGAAGGAGTTGGATATCACATTTCATGTTAGAGGTAGGATCTCAGGTTTGGTATTAGAGGCATTGAGATATCAGATCTCATGCTATCAGAAGGGTATCAGGATTGGAATGGGAAGGAGTTGGATATCACATCTCATGCTAAAGGGAGGGTCTCAGGTTTGGAATGGGAAGGATTTGGATATCACATCTCATGTTATAGGAAGGACCTTAGGTTTGGTATTAGAAGCATTGAGATATCACATCTCATGCTATAGGAAGGGTCTCGGGATTGGAATGGGAAGGAGTTGGATATCACATCTCATGTTATAGGAAGGATCTCAGGTTTGGTATTAGAAGCATTGAGATATCACATCTCATGCTATAGGAAGGGTCTCAGGATTGGAATGGGAAGGAGTTGGATATCACATCTCATGCTATGGGAAGGGTCTCAGGTTTGGTATAAGCATTGAAATGTCACATCTCTGCTATCGGAAGGGTCTCAGGATTGGAATGGGAGGAGCTATATATCACATCTCATGCTATAGGAAGAGTCTCAGGTTTGGGAAGGGAAGGATTTGGATTTCACATCTCATGTTATAGGATGGTTCTCATGTTTGGTTTTTGAAGCATTGAGATATCACATCTCATGCTATCGGAAGGGTCTCAGGTTTGGAATGGGAAGGAGTTGGATATCACATCTCATGTTATTTGAAGGGTCTCAGGTTTGGAATGGGAAGGAGTTGGATATGGCATCTCTTGTTATAGGGAGGGTCTCAGGATTTGAATGGTAAGGAGTTGGATATCACATCTCATGCTATAGGAAGGGTCTCAGGTTGGAATGGGAAGGAGTTGGATATCACATCTCATGTTATATACAGGAAGGGTCTCAGGATTGGAATGGGAAGGATTTGGATATCACATCTCTTGCTATAGGAAGGGTCTCAGGTTTTTTATTAGAAACATTGAGATATCACATCTCATGCTATAGGAAGGGTTTTAGGATTGGAATGGGAAGTATTTGGATATCACATCTCATGCTAAAGGAAGGGTCTCAGGTTTGGAAGGGGAAGGATTTGGATATCACATCTCATCCAATAGGAAGGGTCTCAGGTTTGGAATGGGAAGGAATTGGATATCACATCTCATGTTATAGGAAGGGTCTCAGGTTTTTTATTAGAAACATTGAGATATCACATCTCATGTTATAGGACGGTTCCCAGGTTTGGTATTAGAAGCATTGAGATATCACATCTCATGGTATAGGAAGGGTCTCAGGGTTGGAATGGGAAGGAGTTGGATATCACATCTCATCCAATAGGAAGGGTCTCAGGTTTGGAATGGGAAGGAATTGGATATCACATCTCATGTTATAGGAAGGATCTCAGGTTTGGTATTAGAAGCATTGAGATATCACATATCATGCTATAGGAAGGGTCTCAGGATTGGAATGTGAAGGATTTGGATATCACATCTCATGCTAAAGGAAGGGTCTCAGGTTTGGTAGAAGCATTGAGATATCACATCTCATGCTATAGGAAGGGTCTCAGGATTTGAATGGCAAGGAGTTGGATATCACATCTCATGCCATAGGAAGGGTCTCAGGTTTGGTATAAGCATTGAGATATCACATCTCTGCTATCGGAAGGTTCTCAGGATTGGATTGGGAAGGAGTTGGATATCCCTTCCCATGCTATAGGAAGTGTCTCAGGTTGGAATGGGAAGGAGTTGAATATCACATCTCATGTCATAGGAAGGGTCTCAGGATTGGAATGGGAAGGATTTGGATATCACATCTCTTGCTATAGGAAGGGTCTCAGGATTGGAATGGGAAGGATTTGGATATCACATCTCATGTCATAGGAAGGATCTCAGGTTTGGTATTAGAAGCATTGATATATCACATCTCATGCTATAGTAAGGGTCTCATGTTTGGAATGGGAAGGAGTTGGATATCACATATGCTATAGGAAGTGTCTCAGGTTTGGAACGGGAAGGAGTTGGATATCACATCTCATGTTATAGGAAGGGTCTCAGGTTTGGTATAAGCATTGAGATATCACATCTCTGCTATCAGGAGTGGCTCAGGATTGGAATGGGAAGGAGTTGGATATCCCATCTCATGTTAAAGGACGGGTCTCTGGTTTGGTATTAGAATCATTGAGATATCACATCGCATGCTGTAGGAAGGGTCTAAGGATTGGAATGGGATGGACTTGGATATCACATCTCATGCTATAGGTAGGCTCACAGGTTTGGTATAAGCATTGAGATATCACATCTCATGCTATAGGAAGGGTCTCAGGATTGGAATGGAAAGGATTTGGATATCACATCTCATGCTATAGGAAGGGTCTCAGATTTGGTATAAGAATTGAGATATCACATCTCATGCTATAGGAAGGGTCTCAGGATTGGAATGGGAAGGAGTTGTATATGACATCTCAAGCCTTAGGAAGGGTCTCAGGTTTGGTATAAGCATTGAGATATCACATCTCTGCTATCGGAAGGGTCTCAGGATTGGAATGGGAAGGAGTTGGATATCCCATCTCATGTTATAGGAAGGGTCTCAGGTTTGGTATTAGAAGCATTGAGATATCACATCTCATGCTATAGGAAGGGTCTCAGGATTGGAATGGGAAGGACTTGGATGTCACATCTCATGCTATAGGGAGGGTCTCAAGTTTGATATTAGAAGCATTGAGATAACAAATCTCATGATATCGGAAGGGTCTCAGGATTGGAATGGGAAGGAGTTGGATATCACATCTCATTATAAAGGAAGGGTCTAAGGTTTGGAAGGGGAAGGATTTGGATATCACATCTCATGTTATAGGACGGGTCTCAGGTTTGGTATTAGAAGCATTGAGATATCAAGTCTCATGGTATAAGAAGGGTCTCAGAATTGGAATGGGAAGGAGTTGGATATCACATCTCAAGCTACAGGAAGCGTCTCAGGATTGGAATGGGAAGGAGTTTGATATCACATCTCATGCCATAGTATGGGTCTCAGGTTTGGTAGAAGCATTGGGATATCACATCTCATGCTATAGGAAGGGTCTCAGGATTGGAATGGGAAGAAGTTGGATATCACATCTCAAGCTATAGGAAGGGTCTCAGGTTTGGTATAAGCATTGAGATATCACATCTCATGCTATAGGAAGGGTCTCAGGGTTGGAATGGGAAGGAGTTGTATATGACATCTCATGCCATAGGAAGGGTCTCAGGTTTGGTATAAGCATTGAGATTTCACATCACATGCTATAGGAAGGGTCTCAGGATTGGAATGGGAAGTACTTGGATATCACATCACATGCTATAGGAAGGGTCTCAGGATTGGAATGGGAAGGACTTGGATATCACATCTCATGCTATAGGCAGGGTCTCAGGTTTGGAAAGGGAAGGAGATGGATATCACATTTCATGTTAGAGGTAGGATCTCAGGTTTGGTATTAGAGGCAATGAGATATCACATCTCATGCTATCAGAAGGGTCTCAGGATTGGAATGGGAAGGAGTTGGATATCACATTTCATGCTAAAGGGAGGGTCTCAGGTTTGGAAGGGGAAGGATTTGGAAATCACATCTCATATTATAGGGAGGATCTCAGGTTTGGTATTAGAAGCATTGAGATATCACATCTCATGCTATCGGAAGGATCTCAGGTTTGGTATAAGAGGCATTGAGATATCACATCTCATGCTATCATAAGGGTCTCAGGATTGGAATGGGAAGGAGTTGGATATCACATCTCATGTTATAGGAAGGATCTCAGGTTTGGTATTAGAAGCATTGAGACATCACATCTCATGCTATAGGAAGGGTCTCAGGATTGGAATGGGAAGGAGTTGGATATCACATCTCATGCTATAGGAAGGGTCTCAGGTTTGGTATAAGCATTGAGATATCACATCTCATGCTATAGGAAGGGTCTCAGGATTGGAATGGGAAGGATTTGGATATCACATCTTATGCTATAGGAAGGGTCTCAGGTTTGGTATAAGCATTGAGATATCACATCTCATGCTATAGGAAGGGTCTCAGGATTGGAATGGGAAGAAGTTGGATATCACATCTCATGCTATAGGAAGGGTCTTAGGGTTGGAATGGGAAGGAGTTGTATATGACATCTCATGCCATAGGAAGGGTCTCAGGTTTGGTATAAGCATTGAGATATCACATCACATGCTATAGGAAGGGTCTCAGGTTTGGAAAGGGAAGGAGATGGATATCACATTTCATGTTAGAGGTAGGATCTCAGGTTTGGTATTAGAGGCATTGAGATATCACGTCTCATGCTATCAGAAGGGTCTCAGGATTGGAATGGGAAGGAGTTGGATATCACATTTCATGCTAAAGGGAGGGTCTCAGGTTTGGAAGGGGAAGGATTTGGAAATCACATCTCATATTATAGGAAGGATCTCAAGTTTGGTATTAGAAGCATTGAGATATCACATCTCATGCTATCGGAAGGATCTCAGGTTTGGTATAAGAGGCATTGAGATATCACATCTCATGCTATCATAAGGGTCTCAGGATTGGAATGGGAAGGAGTTGGATATCACATCTCATGTTATAGGAAGGATCTCAGGTTTGGTATTAGAAGCATTGAGACATCACATCTCATGCTATAGGAAGGGTCTCAGGTTTGGTATAAGCATTGAGATATCACATCTCATGCTATAGGAAGGGTCTCAGGATTGGAATGGGAAGGATTTGGATATCACATCTTATGCTATAGGAAGGGTCTCAGGTTTGGTATAAGCATGGAGATATCACTTCTCATGCTATAGGAAGGGTCTCAGGATTGGAATGGGAAGGAGTTGGATATCACATCTCATGCTATAGGAAGGGTCTCAGATTTGGTATAAGCATTGAGATATCACATCTCATGCTATAGGAAGGGTCTCAGGATTGGAATGGGAAGGAGTTGTATATGACATCTCAGGCCATAGGAAGGGTCTCAGATTTGGTATAAGCATTGAGATATCACATCTCATGATATCGGAAGGGTCTCAGGATTGGAATGGGAAGGAGTTGGATATCACATTTCATGATAAAGGAAGGGTCTAAGGTTTGGAAGGGGAAGGATTTGGATATCACATCTCATGTTATAGGACGGGTCTCAGGTTTGGTATTAGAAGCATTGAGATATCAAGTCTCATGGTATAAGAAGGGTCTCAGGATTGGAATGGGAAGGAGTTTGATATCACATCTCATGCCATAGTATGGGTCTCAGGTTAGGTAGAAGCATTGGGATGTCACATCTCATGCTATCGGAAGGGTATCAGTATTGGATTTGGAAGGAGTTGGATATCCCATCTCATGCTATAGGAAGGGTCTCAGGTTGGAATGGGAAGGAGTTGGATATCACATTTCATGTTATAGGAAGGGTCTCAGGATTGGAATGGGAAGGACTTGGATATCATATCTCATGCTATAGGAAGGCTCTCAGGTTTGGAAGGGGAAGGAGTTGGATATCACATTTCATGTTAGAGGAAGGATCTCAGGTTTGGTATTAGAGGCCTTGAGATATCACATCTCATGCTATAGGAAGGGTCTCAGGATTGGAATGGGAAGGAGTTGGATATCACATCTCAAGCTATAGGAAGGGTCTCAGGTTTGGTATAAGCATTGAGATATCACATCTCATGCTATAGGAAGGGTCTCAGGATTGGAATGGGAAGAAGTTGGATATCACATCGCATGCTATAGGAAGGGTCTCAGGTTTGGTATAAGCATTGAGATATCACATCTCATGCTATAGGAAGGGTCTCAGGATTGGAATGGGAAGGAGTTGTATATGCCATCTCATGCCATAGGAAGGGTCTCAGGTTTGGTATAAGCATTGAGATATCACATCACATGCTATAGGAAGGGTCTCAGGATTGGAATGGGAAGGACTTGGATATCACATCTCATGCTGTAGGAAGGGTCTCAGGTTTGGAAAAGGAAGGAGTTGGATATCACATTTCATGTTAGAGGTAGGATCTCAGGTTTGGTATTAGAGGCATTGAGATATCAGATCTCATGCTATCAGAAGGGTATCAGGATTGGAATGGGAAGGAGTTGGATATCACATCTCATGCTAAAGGGAGGGTCTCAGGTTTGGAATGGGAAGGATTTGGATATCACATCTCATGTTATAGGAAGGACCTTAGGTTTGGTATTAGAAGCATTGAGATATCACATCTCATGCTATAGGAAGGGTCTCGGGATTGGAATGGGAAGGAGTTGGATATCACATCTCATGTTATAGGAAGGATCTCAGGTTTGGTATTAGAAGCATTGAGATATCACATCTCATGCTATAGGAAGGGTCTCAGGATTGGAATGGGAAGGAGTTGGATATCACATCTCATGCTATGGGAAGGGTCTCAGGTTTGGTATAAGCATTGAAATGTCACATCTCTGCTATCGGAAGGGTCTCAGGATTGGAATGGGAGGAGCTATATATCACATCTCATGCTATAGGAAGAGTCTCAGGTTTGGGAAGGGAAGGATTTGGATTTCACATCTCATGTTATAGGATGGTTCTCATGTTTGGTTTTTGAAGCATTGAGATATCACATCTCATGCTATCGGAAGGGTCTCAGGTTTGGAATGGGAAGGAGTTGGATATCACATCTCATGTTATTTGAAGGGTCTCAGGTTTGGAATGGGAAGGAGTTGGATATGGCATCTCTTGTTATAGGGAGGGTCTCAGGATTTGAATGGTAAGGAGTTGGATATCACATCTCATGCTATCAGAAGGGTCTCAGGATTGGAATGGGAAGGAGTTGGATATCACATCTCATGCTAAAGGGAGGGTCTCAGGTTTGGAAGGGGAAGGATTTGGAAATCACATCTCATATTATAGGAAGGATCTCAGGTTTGGTATTAGAAGCATTGAGATATCACATCTCATGCTATCGGAAGGATCTCAGGTTTGGTATAAGAGGCATTGAGATATCACATCTCATGCTATCATAAGGGTCTCAGGATTGGAATGGGAAGGCGTTGGATATCACATCTCATGTTATAGGAAGGATCTCAGGTTTGGTATTGGAAGCATTGAGACATCACATCTCATGCTATAGGAATGGTCTCAGGATTGGAATGGGTAGGAGTTGGATGTTACATTCTTGCTATAGGAAGGGTCTCATGTTTGGAATGGGAAGGCGTTGGATATCACATATGCTATAGGAAGTGTCTTAGGTTTGGAACGGGAAGGAGTTGGATATCACATCTCATGTTATAGGAAGGGTCTCAGGTTTGGTATAAGCATTGAGATATCACATCTCTGCTATCAGGAGTGGCTCAGGATTGGAATGAGAAGGAGTTGGATATCCCATCTCATGTTAAAGGACGGGTCTCTGGTTTGGTATTAGAATCATTGAGATATCACATCGCTGTTAGGAAAGATTTCGTAATTGTAGGGAATTTTCCTTCCATGTGGCAACCCCTAAACTTTTTGCTATTGTTTTTAACCTTGTTCTTGACTTTGCCAGAGAAGTACAGCCTTCTGCCGCACTTCTCTGGGCTTTCGCTCCTTTCTTACGGGGAAACTGACATGCCCTTAAGACAGTCAGTACCGGGGAACGCTGTTTCCCGTAGTTTCTTTTATCATGTTGCGGCTTTAGTGCAACATGACACAAGAGGGCACTGTAAGCTAAGTTACAGCTCTCTTGGGTCTCTAGCCTTCTACAGGCCCTAGATACTCTTTTAGGATGGTATTTGATCGGTGCAAGTCATTCAGGGACTGGAATGGTGGCAGCGATCGTTTTGTTTATTTTGAGCTCCTTTTGGCGTTCTGAGCACGTTTTTCGCACTGAACCCAAAATGGTGGCCTGGCTCCCAAAATGGCCAGACCACGAGGCTCCTTTGTCCTGTCCACTGACCGTCTTGCTCCCTTCACCTTCCCCAGGTCGGGCGACCCGGGGCCTTCCTTATTTGGGCATGTACTTTCCCGCGAAACGTGGTTGCTTTCGCGGGCTTCTACATGTTGTTTGTGTGCCTCCAGGGTGGGGGCTGGGATGTCTGGTCCCAATACACATCCTGGGTGCCAGAGAGTCTAGGGTGGTGTGAATGTCTGGGACCACCGTGGTCCGTGATTGGTCCACGTATGGTATGTGTGTTGATGAGCGGATCTCCCATTGGCTCCCCTCCGTTTTGGCGCGAAGGGAACCGTGGATAAGAGGGAGCTGGAAACACCACTACCAGGTCAATCTCCTGAGTTCTCACGAACGAAGGAATACAGGAGCCAAGTATCCTGCAACCAAGAGGCTGGACCGAGGAATCGCTGGTGACCCGCTGAAGGAATCCTCCTTTGCACTGCTGTCGTCCTGTGAAACCCTTTCCTCCTTGGATCGAACCAGAAGGCCTGTACTGGTGCTTCGACCTTTGGAATAGCAGGAACAGCTATTCCCGGCGACTTCATCCTCTCCTGCCAAGTAAGCCTTCGGAAGTGTCTCTGGGCCATCCAGTTGACTGACCAGCTTACAAGGGAGTCCTGCTCTGTAACCGCCGCCAGGTTGTGTTGTATTCCGAGTCCTTGTCACTCTCCCACGCTTCGTACACTTGGCGTTCCCAAGTCTGAAGGGAGGAGTGTACATTTGGCTCGAATACACACGGCCGCTCCGTTGTCCTGCTGCGGCAACAAACTGTGCTGGTTTCGTCGATTGGGACATCTTTTTGCTCTACACGACTACGAGGCGTTCCCTGCTCTTCTGAACCTGCCAGCTGCTAAAACGAACGTGGAGAAGCCTGGGTCTGCTTGCTTCGGGGACCGGTGAGTAGTTTAGCTAGGATCTGGTCGCCCTCCTGCAGTATCCCATTGCTTTTCCCTGCTGTGTAAAAACAGCACCCTTTTGGCCGTACTCGCGCTCTGCTTCTGCCCGCTGTGGAGGCTGCGCTTGAGTTACGGAACCTGTTCTCCTTCTGCTGTGCACTAACCCGAACTGCCTGACTTCCTCCGAAGAGCTTCCCCTTTTGCCCGTTGGCACCGGCGTGGCAGGTACTTTGAGCACAAGGCTCCACTCTTCGCAGGGCTCGGACTTCCATCTAGTAGGTGCCTCTGAAGGCGAACTGAGTCTAAAGCGGTATCGCACTGCCTGTTTTCCTTCCCTGGCAGGTGGACTACATATTTCGTGCTTTAAACGCTTGCGACTGTGTATTTGTATATATATTGTGTTGATATGGTATGTGTTGGTTTAATATTGTGATATTGTGATTTTCTCGCTACGGTCATTATTTTAAAGGCCTTAAAATAAATGTGTATCTATTTTTGATATAACAACTGTTTGGAGTAGTTTGTAAGCGCTCTTGCTTTGTGTGCTCATTGCAGGCTTTCAGTCACCCTCACCCCTCTTGAGACCTAGTCTTGACCGCCGCGATCGCTACCTTGATTGGTCTGGCTTGTCCAGAGGTTACCCTGTTCCAAGTAATTAGGTTGGCCTTCTGAACTTCTGCGCCACCAGGACAGAGTTCAGAAATCCGTCTTAACAAATTGGTGTACAGCGGTGGGATACGACTGAAGGTATCCAGTGTTGCGCTCGAACTAAGGCATTTCAGGTTATTCCAAACAGTACACGTAGTGAATTGTTATAGAATAACTTTAAAAAGGCCATAGTCCTATCAAACAGTATGGAAGCAAATACCTTGTTAACTTTAAATGCTTCCAAATCAGAAACATTGAAACAGATGTGTGCGGAGAGAGGTGTTTCCTCTCAAGGCACAAAATTGGAAATGATCCAGAGAATCGTGGCGTGGCAAGAAGCGCAGCTTGACGCTATAACTTCCGAGGACAGTGCAGAAGGTGGTGGGGCTGCTCTCACTGGTAGAACCGACGGTTCTGCCGCTGCACTGATCCATCGCGACCACGAGGACAGGGAGGATGTAATGTTTAATGTTTCCTCTGCCAGTGTTGATGGGGAGGCTATGCTTGAATTCAAGAAGCAAGAGCTGCGGTTTAGGCAGCAGGAGCTTGAATTCAGCATAGCCAAACTAAAAATCGAACAGGCAGAAAAACAGAAAGACAGGGATCACCAGTTGGAACTGGCCAAGCTTCAGGTTGCAAATGGGTCCAAGGGTCCTGGACATGGGTCTGGGGCTTCCTCTCATCCACGGTTTCCAAAAGATCTGCTCAGTGTATATGAAGAAAGGAATGACATTATGGACTGGCTGAATGCGTTTGAGTATGCATGCGAGGTTCAAAAAGTTGACAGTGCTGATAAGATTGCGTGGTTGCTCAGTAGACTGCCCCATTCTGGCTGTAGTGCCATTATGGAAATGTCGAAGGCTGAGCGGGCTGATTTCGCAATGTTAAAGCAAACTCTCATTTTAAAGTTTGGGAAGACTCCGGCCCAATATTTAAAGCGTTTTCGAGAGTATAAGAAAAAGGAAGGTGGTACTTGGGTATCTTATGTCGCTGAATCCTTGAAAAACTTAACTGGCTGGGTAGAAGATTATAAGGTTTCTACCTTCGAAGGCATGATAAATCTTGTCATGCTGGAACATATTTTTGCTTCTTCTTCCCCGGAGCTTAAGCAGCATTTGGCCGATTCGAAGGAGAAACCTTAGATCCTAAGAAGCTGGCCATTGCAGCAGACTTATGGGTGTCACATCGAGTGTCCCATAAGGACAAAACTCATCCTGGTAAGCAGGAGGAAGGGAAAAAGTCCAAAGATATGGAGGGTGGGGAATCTGCTAAATCTTCTTCCCATAAGGGCCACAAAAAGAAAAACAAGGGTAAGACACAAGAGAACTCACAGGGTAGTGGAGGTCAGCCTCCGAAACAGAACTCTGGTTACAATAAGCCTCCCTACGTAAACAGACCCACTGGGGCTTGTTTGTCTTGTGGAGCAACTGACCATGTGAAGGGGGATCCCCGGTGTAAGGTTAGACCTTTGGGGGTCCACTCCGCTAATCTGGCCTTCTCCTCCTACGAGGAAGAAGAGATTACAGGAGCATCCTTCTCCTCAGACTCATTTCCCAGCGGGATAGAGGCTGAGGTAGTTTTAGTGTCCCTGGGTTCCTGGGAGCCTAAAGTCGCAGAGGCTTATGCTAGGATTCCGGATAATACCAAGCACTACTTTAAAGACAGTGTGCTGATCAATGGAGTGGATACTCCAGCTCTTAGGGATAGTGGGTGCAGTCGCACTGTAGTGGATTCTACCTTGGTAGACTCAGAGGAAGTTGCCAGAGCTACTCTGATGCCCACTAAGTTGGCTGACAGCCCCCTCCGTATGTTTCCCGTGATCCCTGTAAATCTTACTTTAAATGGTACAGCAGTCAGGATTCCAGTGAGCATTCAGAGAAACGTCCCGGGAAAGGTCTTGTTAGGTAATAATCTCAGAGCTTTAGGGCTCGTAGGAGACACTGCCGAAAGACCCTACACACGGTCTCAAGCACGGGCAGCATTGGCCAAGTCCAATACGCCGCCCCAGCCGAAGGGGAAGCCCAAGGCGAAAGGAGTCTACAAGTCAAAACGAGGGAAAGAGAATATTCCCCCGAGCTCGCCTACCACTGCGGTGGAGGAAGTTGGTCAATCGCCCGGGCCTGACGAGGAGGTGGCGATGCCTGAAGTATTCGACCCCAACGATCATCCTGAACTAAAAGACTTGTTAGTTGAAGGAGGTCCTGATAGGGACGAATTCAGTAAAGGCCAACGTGAGTGCCCATCTCTGGAAGGCCTAAGGAGACAGGCCTGCTCCCAGCTTGAGGGTGAACCTCCTGGGATGCGTAGGATTTACCAGGAAGGTGGACTCCTGTATAGTGAGCCCACAGAGTCTACAGAAGGAGACCATAGGAGGTTGGTGGTTCCCCTTGCTGTTAGGCCCTTCCTCCTGCAGTTGGCGCATGAAATTCCCATTGCTGGTCACCTCGGTATGAGGAAAACCAAGCAAAGGTTATCCATGCACTTCTACTGGCCCAAGATGGGGGAGCAAGTAGAAAGTCACTGCAGGAGTTGTGCCTCCTGCCAGTTGTCTGGTAAGGTTGGCGCGACAATCCAAGCTCCGTTGGTACCGCTCCCAGTTGTGGGGGTACCATTTGAAAGGGTAGGGATCGACATGGTTGGTCCCCTTGACCCGCAAACATCCTCAGGCAATAGGTTTATCCTGGTGCTGGTCGACCATGCAACCAGGTATCCTGAGGCCGTCCCATTTACAACTGTAACTGCCAAGCCAGTTGCAGAAGCTTTACTCGGCATGTTTACTAGGGTTGGCTTCCCTAAAGAAGTTGTGTCGGATCATGGCAGCAACTTTATGTCGAAGTATAGGCAGGCTATGTGGAAAGAATGTGGGGTCACCTACAGGTTCTCTTCTGCATACCACCCCCAGACCAATGGTCTGGGGGGGCGTTTCGACAGGACGTTAACGAGCATGATTGGGGCTCTGGAGGAGCCCCAGAGAAGAAAATGGGATCTTCTTGTTTCATGCTTACTGTTTGCCTACCGAGAGGTACCACAGGAGGGTGTTGGCTTCAGCCCCTTCAAACTTCTGTTCGGTCATCCCGTACGGGGACCCTTAGCCATTGTCAAGGAGGGATGGGAGATGCCCACTCCCCCTGTTACTACCAATGTAGTTGATTATGTGCTAGGGCTCAGAAAACGGATGGTACTTCTGATGGGCTTGGCTAATGATAAATTGAAGGCAGGGCAAGCGCTGGTGAAACCTTGGTACGACCAGAAAGCTTCCCTCATCAACTTTACACTTGGTCAGCAAGTCCTGATCATGAATCCCATAAGGCCTCGAGCTTTACAGGACAATTGGTCAGGCCCTTACCCAGTGGTGGAGCCCCTGGGTGAGGTTAACTATTCAGTGGACCTTGGAAGGCCTGGAAAGGCTCCCAAAGTGTTTCACATGAATAGGCTGAAGGCTTTCGTCCCAAGCGGCGAAATCGCAGCACTGCTATTGGCTTCAGACGTTGAGGAAGAGGAGTCTGAACCTCTCCCCGACCTGTTCCAAAGCAGTCCTTCAGAGAGCTCTTTTGAGGGTGTCCGCGTGGCCCCTCACCAAAATGGACAAGGCTCAGTGGTTTACCTTGGACATGAAGTAGGTGGAGGGAGGAGACAGCCTCTACTCAGTCAGGTACAAGCAGTACAAGACTGGCCTACCCCCACTACGCAAACCCAAGTGAGAGCCTTTTTAGGACTCACGGGGTATTACCGCACTTTTGTGGCAGACTATGGCACCATAGCTGCTCCTCTGACTGCCCTCACAACTCCGAAGAAACCCAAGAAGGTAACTTGGACCGACGAGTGTGAGAAGGCCTTCAATGGCTTAAAAGACTCCTTGTGCCAGGCCCCTGTCCTTAGGGCCCCGGATTATCAAAGACCTTTTATCGTGCAGACGGATGCCTCTGACACTGGGATAGGAGCTGTACTATCACAAGTAGATGAGAAGGGTAAGGAACACCCTATCGGTTTTATTAGTCGCCAGCTTAAGGACAGAGAGCTCAGATGGTCCACGGTAGAGAAAGAATGTTTCTCTGTTGTGTGGGCCCTAAGGAAGCTGAGGCCCTACCTCTATGGGACCCACTTCACTGTGCAGACTGACCATAAGCCGTTAAAGTGGCTAATGAACATGAAGGGGGAGAATCCAAAGTTGCTTAGGTGGTCCATAAGTCTACAAGGCTTCGACTTCACTATTGAGCATAGGCCAGGTGTCCAACATAGCAATGCTGATGGGTTGTCCAGAATGTTTAACCGACCTGAACAAGAGACTCATCCAGGGGTGGATTAGTTCCCCCTGTCCATAGTCTGGGAGGGGCGAGTGTTAGGAAAGATTTCGTAATTGTAGGGAATTTTCCTTCCATGTGGCAACCCCTAAACTTTTTGCTATTGTTTTTAACCTTGTTCTTGACTTTGCCAGAGAAGTACAGCCTTCTGCCGCACTTCTCTGGGCTTTCGCTCCTTTCTTACGGGGAAACTGACATGCCCTTAAGACAGTCAGTACCGGGGAACGCTGTTTCCCGTAGTTTCTTTTATCATGTTGCGGCTTTAGTGCAACATGACACAAGAGGGCACTGTAAGCTAAGTTACAGCTCTCTTGGGTCTCTAGCCTTCTACAGGCCCTAGATACTCTTTTAGGATGGTATTTGATCGGTGCAAGTCATTCAGGGACTGGAATGGTGGCAGCGATCGTTTTGTTTATTTTGAGCTCCTTTTGGCGTTCTGAGCACGTTTTTCGCACTGAACCCAAAATGGTGGCCTGGCTCCCAAAATGGCCAGACCACGAGGCTCCTTTGTCCTGTCCACTGACCGTCTTGCTCCCTTCACCTTCCCCAGGTCAGGCGACCCGGGGCCTTCCTTATTTGGGCATGTACTTTCCCGCGAAACGTGGTTGCTTTCGCGGGCTTCTACATGTCGTTTGTGTGCCTCCAGGGTGGGGGCTGGGATGTCTGGTCCCAATACACATCCTGGGTGCCAGAGAGTCTAGGGTGGTGTGAATGCCTGGGACCACCGTGGTCCGTGATTGGTCCACGTATGGTATGTGTGTTGATGAGCGGATCTCCCATTTGCTCCCCTCCGTTTTGGCGCGAAGGGAACCGTGGATAAGAGGGAGCTGGAAACACCACTACCAGGTCGATCTCCTGAGTTCTCACGAACGAAGGAATACAGGAGCCAAGTATCCTGCAACCAAGAGGCTGGACCGAGGAATCGCTGGTGACCCGCTGAAGGAATCCTCCTTTGCACTGCTGTCGTCCTGTGAAACCCTTTCCTCCTTGGATCGAACCAGAAGGCCTGTACTGGTGCTTCGACCTTTGGAATAGCAGGAACAGCTATTCCCGGCGACTTCATCCTCTCCTGCCAAGTAAGCCTTCGGAAGTGTCTCTGGGCCATCCAGTTGACTGACCAGTTTACAAGGGAGTCCTGCTCTGTAACCGCCGCCAGGTTGTGTTGTATTCCGAGTCCTTGTCACTCTCCCACGCTTCGTACACTTGGCGTTCCCAAGTCTGAAGGGAGGAGTGTACATTTGGCTCGAATACACACGGCCGCTCCGTTGTCCTGCTGCGGCAACAAACTGTGCTGGTTTCGTCGATTGGGACGTCTTTTTGCTCTACACGACTACGAGGCGTTCCCTGCTCTTCTGAACCTGCCAGCTGCTGAAACGAACGTGGAGAAGCCTGGGTCTGCTTGCTTTGGGGACCGGTGAGTAGTTTATCTAGGATCTGGTCGCCCTCCTGCAGTATCCCATTGCTTTTCCCTGCTGTGTAAAAACAGCACCCTTTTGGCCGTACTCGCGCTCTGCTTCTGCCCGCTGTGGAGGCTGCGCTTGAGTTACGGAACCTGTTCTCCTTCTGCTGTGCACTAACCCGAACTGCCTGACTTCCTCCGAAGAGCTTCCCCTTTTGCCCGTTGGCACCGGCGTGGCAGGTACTTTGAGCACAAGGCTCCACTCTTCGCAGGGCTCGGACTTCCATCTAGTAGGTGCCTCTGAAGGCGAACTGAGTCTAAAGCGGTATCGCACTGCCTGTTTTCCTTCCCTGTCAGGTGGACTACATATTTCGTGCTTTAAACGCTTGCGACTGTGTATTTGTATATATATTGTGTTGATATGGTATGTGTTGGTTTAATATTGTGATATTGTGATTTTCTCGCTACGGTCATTATTTTAAAGGCCTTAAAATAAATGTGTATCTATTTTTGATATAACAACTGTTTGGAGTAGTTTGTAAGCGCTCTTGCTTTGTGTGCTCATTGCGGGCTTTCAGTCACCCTCACCCCTCTTGAGACCTAGTCTTGACCGCCGCGATCGCTACCTTGATTGCTCTGGCTTGTCCAGAGGTTACCCTGTTCCAAGTAATTAGGTTGGCCTTCTGAACTTCTGCGCCACCAGGACAGAGTTCAGAAATCCGTCTTAACAATCGCATGCTGTAGGAAGGGTCTAAGGATTGGAATGGGATGGACTTGGATATCACATCTCATGCTATAGGTAGGCTCAGGTTTGGTATAAGCATTGAGATATCACATCTCATGCTATAGGAAGGGTCTCATGATTGGAATGGGAAGGATTTGGATATCACATCTCATGCTATAGGAAGGGTCTCAGGTTTGGTATAAGCATGGAGATATCACTTCTCATGCTATAGGAAGGGTCTCAGAATTGGAATGGGAAGGTGTTGGATATCACATCTCATGCTATAGGAAGGGTCTCAGATTTGGTATAAGCATTGAGATATCACATCTCATGCTATAGGAAGGGTCTCAGGATTGCAATGGGAAGGAGTTGTATATGACATCTCAGGCCTTAAGAAGGGTCTCAGGTTTGGTATAAGCATTGAGATATCACATCTCTGCTATCGGAAGGGTCTCAGGATTGGAATGGGAAGGAGTTGGATATCCCATCTCATGTTATAGGAAGGGTCTCAGGTTTGGTATTAGAAGCATTGAGATATCACATCTCATGCTATAGGAAGGGTCTCAGGATTGGAATGGGAAGGACTTGGATGTCACATCTCATGCTATAGGGAGGGTCTCAAGTTTGATATTAGAAGCATTGAGATAACAAATCTCATGATATCGGAAGGGTCTCAGGATTGGAATGGAAAGGAGTTGGATATCACATCTCATTATAAAGGAAGGGTCTAAGGTTTGGAAGGGGAAGGATTTGGATATCACATCTCATGTTATAGGACGGGTCTCAGGTTTGGTATTAGAAGCATTGAGACATCACATCTCATGCTATAGGAAGGGTCTCAGGATTGGAATGGGAAGGAGTTGGATATCACATCTCATGCTATAGGAAGGGTCTCAGGTTTGGTATAAGCATTGAGATATCACATCTCATGCTATAGGAAGGGTCTCAGGATTGGAATGGGAAGGATTTGGATATCACATCTTATGCTATAGGAAGGGTCTCAGGTTTGGTATAAGCATTGAGATATCACATCTCATGCTATAGGAAGGGTCTCAGGATTGGAATGGGAAGAAGTTGGATATCACATCTCATGCTATAGGAAGGGTCTTAGGGTTGGAATGGGAAGGAGTTGTATATGACATCTCATGCCATAGGAAGGGTCTCAGGTTTGGTATAAGCATTGAGATATCACATCACATGCTATAGGAAGGGTCTCAGGATTGGAATGGGAAGGACTTGGATATCACTTCTCATGCTATAGGCAGGGTCTCAGGTTTGGAAAGGGAAGGAGATGGATATCACATTTCATGTTAGAGGTAGGATCTCAGGTTTGGTATTAGAGGCATTGAGATATCACATCTCATGCTATCAGAAGGGTCTCAGGATTGGAATGGGAAGGAGTTGGATATCACATTTCATGCTAAAGGGAGGGTCTCAGGTTTGGAAGGGGAAGGATTTGGAAATCACATCTCATATTATAGGAAGGATCTCAGGTTTGGTATTAGAAGCATTGAGATATCACATCTCATGCTATCGGAAGGATCTCAGGTTTGGTATAAGAGGCATTGAGATATCACATCTCATGCTATCATAAGGGTCTCAGGATTGGAATGGGAAGGAGTTGGATATCACATCTCATGTTATAGGAAGGATCTCAGGTTTGGTATTAGAAGCATTGAGACATCACATCTCATGCTACAGGAAGGGTCTCAGGATTGGAATGGGAAGGAGTTGGATATCACATCTCATGCTATAGGAAGGGTCTCAGGTTTGGTATAAGCATTGAGATATCACATCTCATGCTATAGGAAGGGTCTCAGGATTGGAATGGGAAGGATTTGGATATCACATCTTATGCTATAGGAAGGGTCTCAGGTTTGGTATAAGCATGGAGATATCACTTCTCATGCTATAGGAAGGGTCTCAGGATTGGAATGGGAAGGAGTTGGATATCACATCTCATGCTATAGGAAGGGTCTCAGATTTGGTATAAGCATTGAGATATCACATCTCATGCTATAGGAAGGGTCTCAGGATTGGAATGGGAAGGAGTTGTATATGACATCTCAGGCCATAGGAAGGGTCTCAGATTTGGTATAAGCATTGAGATATCACATCTCATGATATCGGAAGGGTCTCAGGATTGGAATGGGAAGGAGTTGGATATCACATTTCATGATAAAGGAAGGGTCTAAGGTTTGGAAGGGGAAGGATTTGGATATCACATCTCATGTTATAGGACGGGTCTCAGGTTTGGTATTAGAAGCATTGAGATATCAAGTCTCATGGTATAAGAAGGGTCTCAGGATTGGAATGGGAAGGAGTTTGATATCACATCTCATGCCATAGTATGGGTCTCAGGTTTGGTAGAAGCATTGGGATATCACATCTCATGCTATCGGAAGGGTATCAGTATTGGATTTGGAAGGAGTTGGATATCCCATCTCATGCTATAGGAAGGGTCTCAGGTTGGAATGGGAAGGAGTTGGATATCACATTTCATGTTATAGGAAGTGTCTCAGGATTGGAATGGGAAGGACTTGGATATCATATCTCATGCTATAGGAAGGCTCTCAGGTTTGGAAGGGGAAGGAGTTGGATATCACATTTCATGTTAGAGGAAGGATCTCAGGTTTGGTATTAGAGGCCTTGAGATATCACATCTCATGCTATAGGAAGGGTCTCAGGATTGGAATGGGAAGGATTTGGATATCACATCTCAAGCTATAGGAACGGTCTCAGGTTTGGTATAAGCATTGAGATATCACATCTCATGCTATAGGAAGGGTCTCAGGATTGGAATGGGAAGAAGTTGGATATCACATCTCATGCTATAGGAAGGGTCTCAGGTTTGGTATAAGCATTGAGATATCACATCTCATGCTATAGGAAGGGTCTCAGGATTGGAATGGGAAGGAGTTGTATATGCCATCTCATGCCATAGGAAGGGTCTCAGGTTTGGTATAAGCATTGAGATATCACATCACATGCTATAGGAAGGGTCTCAGGATTGGAATGGGAAGGACATGGATATCACATATCATGCTATAGGCAGGGTCTCAGGTTTGGAAAGGGAAGGAGATGGATATCACATTTCATGTTAGAGGTAGGATCTCAGGTTTGGTATTAGAGGCATTGAGAAATCACATCTCATGCTATCAGAAGGGTCTCAGGATTGGAATGGGAAGGAGTTGGATATCACATCTCATGCTAAAGGGAGGGTCTCAGGTTTGGAAGGGGAAGGATTTGGAAATCACATCTCATATTATAGGAAGATTCTCAGGTTTGGTATTAGAAGCATTGAGATATCACATCTCATGCTATCGGAAGGATCTCAGGTTTGGTATAAGAGGCATTGAGATATCACATCTCATGCTATCATAAGGGTCTCAGGATTGGAATTTGAAGGACTTGGATATCACATCTCATGTTATAGGAAGGATCTCAGGTTTGGTATTGGAAGCATTGAGACATCACATCTCATGCTATAGGAATGGTCTCAGGATTGGAATGGGTAGGAGTTGGATGTTACATTCTTGCTATAGGAAGGGTCTCATGTTTGGAATGGGAAGGAGTTGGATATCACATATGCTATAGGAAGTGTCTTAGGTTTGGAACGGGAAGGAGTTGGATATCACATCTCATGTTATAGGAAGGGTCTCAGGTTTGGTATAAGCATTGCGATATCACATCTCTGCTATCAGGAGTGGCTCAGGATTGGAATGGGAAGGAGTTGGATATCCCATCTCATGTTAAAGGACGGGTCTCTGGTTTGGTATTAGAATCATTGAGATATCACATCGCATGCTGTAGGAAGGGTCTAAGGATTGGAATGGGATGGACTTGGATATCACATCTCATGCTATAGGTAGGCTCTCAGGTTTGGTATAAGCATTGAGATATCACATCTCATGCTATAGGAAGGGTCTCAGGATTGGAATGGGAAGGATTTGGATATCACATCTCATGCTATAGGAAGGGTCTCAGGTTTGGTATAAGCATGGAGATATCACTTCTCATGCTATAGGAAGGGTCTCAGGATTGGAATGGGAAGGTGTTGGATATCACATCTCATGCTATAGGAAGGGTCTCAGGTTTGGTATAAGCATTGAGATATCACATCTCATGCTATAAGAAGGGTCTCAGGATTGCAATGGGAAGGAGTTGTATATGACATCTCAGGCCTTAGGAAGGGTCTCAGGTTTGGTATAAGCATTGAGATATCACATCTCTGCTCTCGGAAGGGTCTCAGGATTGGAATGGGAAGGAGTTGGATATCCCATCTCATGTTATAGGAAGGGTCTCAGGTTTGGTATTAGAAGCATTGAGATATCACATCTCATGCTATAGGAAGGGTCTCAGGATTGGAATGGGAAGGACTTGGATGTCACATCTCATGCTATAGGGAGGGTCTCAAGTTTGATATTAGAAGCATTGAGATAACAAATCTCATGATATCGGAAGGGTCTCAGGATTGGAATGGAAAGGAGTTGGATATCACATCTCATTATAAAGGAAGGGTCTAAGGTTTGGAAGGGGAAGGATTTGGATATCACATCTCATGTTATAGGACGGGTCTCAGGTTTGGTATTAGAAGCATTGAGATATCAAGTGTCATGGTATAAGAAGGGTCTCAGAATTGGAATGGGAAGGAGTTGGATATCACATCTCAAGCTATAGGAAGCGTCTCAGGATTGGAATGGGAAGGAGTTTGATATCACATCTCATGCCATAGTATGGGTCTCAGGTTTGGTAGAAGCATTGGGATATCACATCTCATGCTATCGGAAGGGTATCAGTATTGGATTTGGAAGGAGTTGGATATCCCATCTCATGCTATAGGAAGGGTCTCAGGTTATAATGGGAAGGAGTTGGATATCACATTTCATGTTATAGGAAGGGTCTCAGGATTGGAATGGGAAGGAGTTGGATATCACATCTCATGCTATAGGAAGGGTCTCAGATTTGGTATAAGCATTGAGATATCACATCTCATGCTATAGGAAGGGTCTCAGGATTGGAATGGGAAGGAGTTGTATATGACATCTCAGGCCATAGGAAGGGTCTCAGATTTGGTATAAGCATTGAGATATCACATCTCATGATATCGGAAGGGTCTCAGGATTGGAATGGGAAGGAGTTGGATATCACATTTCATGATAAAGGAAGGGTCTAAGGTTTGGAAGGGGAAGGATTTGGATATCACATCTCATGTTATAGGACGGGTCTCAGGTTTGGTATTAGAAGCATTGAGATATCAAGTTTCATGGTATAAGAAGGGTCTCAGGATTGGAATGGGAAGGAGTTTGATATCACATCTCATGCCATAGTATGGGTCTCAGGTTTGGTAGAAGCATTGGGATATCACATCTCATGCTATCGGAAGGGTATCAGTATTGGATTTGGAAGGAGTTGGATATCCCATCTCATGCTATAGGAAGGGTCTCAGGTTGGAATTGGAAGGAGTTGGATATCACATTTCATGTTATAGGAAGGGTCTCAGGATTGGAATGGGAAGGACTTGGATATCATATCTCATGCTATAGGAAGGCTCTCAGGTTTGGAAGGGGAAGGAGTTGGATATCACATTTCATGTTAGAGGAAGGATCTCAGGTTTGGTATTAGAGGCCTTGAGATATCACATCTCATGCTATAGGAAGGGTCTCAGGATTGGAATGGGAAGGAGTTGGATATCACATCTCAAGCTATAGGAAGGGTCTCAGGTTTGGTATAAGCATTGAGATATCACATCTCATGCTATAGGAAGGGTCTCAGGATTGGAATGGGAAGAAGTTGGATATCACATCGCATGCTATAGGAAGGGTCTCAGGTTTGGTATAAGCATTGAGATATCACATCTCATGCTATAGGAAGGGTCTCAGGATTGGAATGGGAAGGAGTTGTATATGCCATCTCATGCCATAGGAAGGGTCTCAGGTTTGGTATAAGCATTGAGATATCACATCACATGCTATAGGAAGGGTCTCAGGATTGGAATGGGAAGGACTTGGATATCACATATCATGCTATAGGCAGGGTCTCAGGTTTGGAAAGGGAAGGAGATGGATATCACATTTCATGTTAGAGGTAGGATCTCAGGTTTGGTATTAGAGGCATTGAGAAATCACATCTCATGCTATCAGAAGGGTCTCAGGATTGGAATGGGAAGGAGTTGGATATCACATCTCATGCTAAAGGGAGGGTCTCAGGTTTGGAAGGGGAAGGATTTGGAAATCACATCTCATATTATAGGAAGGATCTCAGGTTTGGTATTAGAAGCATTGAGATATCACATCTCATGCTATCGGAAGGATCTCAGGTTTGGTATAAGAGGCATTGAGATATCACATCTCATGCTATCATAAGGGTCTCAGGATTGGAATGGGAAGGAGTTGGATATCACATCTCATGTTATAGGAAGGATCTCAGGTTTGGTATTGGAAGCATTGAGACATCACATCTCATGCTATAGGAATGGTCTCAGGATTGGAATGGGTAGGAGTTGGATATTACATTCTTGCTATAGGAAGGGTCTCATGTTTGGAATGGGAAGGAGTTGGATATCACATATGCTATAGGAAGTGTCTTAGGTTTGGAACGGGAAGGAGTTGGATATCACATCTCATGTTATAGGAAGGGTCTCAGGTTTGGTATAAGCATTGCGATATCACATCTCTGCTATCAGGAGTGGCTCAGGATTGGAATGGGAAGGAGTTGGATATCCCATCTCATGTTAAAGGACGGGTCTCTTATTTGGTATTAGAATCATTGAGATATCACATCGCTGTTAGGAAAGATTTCGTAATTGTAGGGAATTTTCCTTCCATGTGGCAACCCCTAAACTTTTTGCTATTGTTTTTAACCTTGTTCTTGACTTTGCCAGAGAAGTACAGCCTTCTGCCGCACTTCTCTGGGCTTTCGCTCCTTTCTTACGGGGAAACTGACATGCCCTTAAGACAGTCAGTACCGGGGAACGCTGTTTCCCGTAGTTTCTTTTATCATGTTGCGGCTTTAGTGCAACATGACACAAGAGGGCACTGTAAGCTAAGTTACAGCTCTCTTGGGTCTCTAGCCTTCTACAGGCCCTAGATACTCTTTTAGGATGGTATTTGATCGGTGCAAGTCATTCAGGGACTGGAATGGTGGCAGCGATCGTTTTGTTTATTTTGAGCTCCTTTTGGCGTTCTGAGCACGTTTTTCGCACTGAACCCAAAATGGTGGCCTGGCTCCCAAAATGGCCAGACCACGAGGCTCCTTTGTCCTGTCCACTGACCGTCTTGCTCCCTTCACCTTCCCCAGGTCGGGCGACCCGGGGCCTTCCTTATTTGGGCATGTACTTTCCCGCGAAACGTGGTTGCTTTCGCGGGCTTCTACATGTCGTTTGTGTGCCTCCAGGGTGGGGGCTGGGATGTCTGGTCCCAATACACATCCTGGGTGCCAGAGAGTCTAGGGTGGTGTGAATGCCTGGGACCACCGTGGTCCGTGATTGGTCCACGTATGGTATGTGTGTTGATGAGCGGATCTCCCATTGGCTCCCCTCCGTTTTGGCGCGAAGGGAACCGTGGATAAGAGGGAGCTGAAACACCACTACCAGGTCGATCTCCTGAGTTCTCACGAACGAAGGAATACAGGAGCCAAGTATCCTGCAACCAAGAGGCTGGACCGAGGAATCGCTGGTGACCCGCTGAAGGAATCCTCCTTTGCACTGCTGTCGTCCTGTGAAACCCTTTCCTCCTTGGATCGAACCAGAAGGCCTGTACTGGTGCTTCGACCTTTGGAATAGCAGGAACAGCTATTCCCGGCGACTTCATCCTCTCCTGCCAAGTAAGCCTTCGGAAGTGTCTCTGGGCCATCCAGTTGACTGACCAGCTTACAAGGGAGTCCTGCTCTGTAACCGCCGCCAGGTTGTGTTGTATTCCGAGTCCTTGTCACTCTCCCACGCTTCGTACACTTGGCGTTCCCAAGTCTGAAGGGAGGAGTGTACATTTGGCTCGAATACACACGGCCGCTCCGTTGTCCTGCTGCGGCAACAAACTGTGCTGGTTTCGTCGATTGGGACGTCTTTTTGCTCTACACGACTACGAGGCGTTCCCTGCTCTTCTGAACCTGCCAGCTGCTAAAACGAACGTGGAGAAGCCTGGGTCTGCTTGCTTCGGGGACCGGTGAGTAGTTTAGCTAGGATCTGGTCGCCCTCCTGCAGTATCCCATTGCTTTTCCCTGCTGTGTAAAAACAGCACCCTTTTGGCCGTACTCGCGCTCTGCTTCTGCCCGCTGTGGAGGCTGCGCTTGAGTTACGGAACCTGTTCTCCTTCTGCTGTGCACTAACCCGAACTGCCTGACTTCCTCCGAAGAGCTTCCCCTTTTGCCCGTTGGCACCGGCGTGGCAGGTACTTTGAGCACAAGGCTCCACTCTTCGCAGGGCTCGGACTTCCATCTAGTAGGTGCCTCTGAAGGCGAACTGAGTCTAAAGCGGTATCGCACTGCCTGTTTTCCTTCCCTGGCAGATGGACTACATATTTCGTGCTTTAAACGCTTGCGACTGTGTATTTGTATATATATTGTGTTGATATGGTATGTGTTGGTTTCATATTGTGATATTGTGATTTTCTCGCTACGGTCATTATTTTAAAGGCCTTAAAATAAATGTGTATCTATTTTTGATATAACAACTGTTTGGAGTAGTTTGTAAGCGCTCTTGCTTTGTGTGCTCATTGCGGGCTTTCAGTCACCCTCACCCCTCTTGAGACCTAGTCTTGACCGCCGCGATCGCTACCTTGATTGGTCTGGCTTGTCCAGAGGTTACCCTGTTCCAAGTAATTAGGTTGGCCTTCTGAACTTCTGCGCCACCAGGACAGAGTTCAGAAATCCGTCTTAACAATCGCATGCTGTAGGAAGGGTCTAAGGATTGGAATGGGATGGACTTGGATATCACATCTCATGCTATAGGTAGGCTCAGGTTTGGTATAAGCATTGAGATATCACATCTCATGCTATAGGAAGGGTCTCATGATTGGAATGGGAAGGATTTGGATATCACATCTCATGCTATAGGAAGGGTCTCAGGTTTGGTATAAGCATGGAGATATCACTTCTCATGCTATAGGAAGGGTCTCAGAATTGGAATGGGAAGGTGTTGGATATCACATCTCATGCTATAGGAAGGGTCTCAGATTTGGTATAAGCATTGAGATATCACATCTCATGCTATAGGAAGGGTCTCAGGATTGCAATGGGAAGGAGTTGTATATGACATCTCAGGCCTTAAGAAGGGTCTCAGGTTTGGTATAAGCATTGAGATATCACATCTCTGCTATCGGAAGGGTCTCAGGATTGGAATGGGAAGGAGTTGGATATCCCATCTCATGTTATAGGAAGGGTCTCAGGTTTGGTATTAGAAGCATTGAGATATCACATCTCATGCTATAGGAAGGGTCTCAGGATTGGAATGGGAAGGACTTGGATGTCACATCTCATGCTATAGGGAGGGTCTCAAGTTTGATATTAGAAGTATTGAGATAACAAATCTCATGATATCGGAAGGGTCTCAGGATTGGAATGGAAAGGAGTTGGATATCACATCTCATTATAAAGGAAGGGTCTAAGGTTTGGAAGGGGAAGGATTTGGATATCACATCTCATGTTATAGGACGGGTCTCAGGTTTGGTATTAGAAGCATTGAGATATCAAGTGTCATGGTATAAGAAGGGTCTCAGAATTGGAATGGGAAGGAGTTGGATATCACATCTCATGCCATAGTATGGGTCTCAGGTTTGGTAGAAGCATTGGGATATCACATCTCATGCTATCGGAAGGGTATCAGTATTGGATTTGGAAGGAGTTGGATATCCCATCTCATGCTATAGGAAGGGTCTCAGGTTAGAATGGGAAGGAGTTGGATATCACATTTCATGTTATAGGAAGGGTCTCAGGATTGGAATGGGAAGGACTTGGATATCATATCTCATGCTATAGGAAGGCTCTCAGGTTTGGAAGGGGAAGGAGTTGGATATCACATTTCATGTTAGAGGAAGGATCTCAGGTTTGGTATTAGAGGCCTTGAGATATCACATCTCATGCTATAGGAAGGGTCTCAGGATTGGAATGGGAAGGAGTTGGATATCACATCTCAAGCTATAGGAAGGGTCTCAGGTTTGGTATAAGCATTGAGATTTCACATCTCATGCTATAGGAAGGGTCTCAGGATTGGAATGGGAAGAAGTTGGATATCACATCTCATGCTATAGGAAGGGTCTCAGGTTTGGTATAAGCATTGAGATATCACATCTCATGCTATAGGAAGGGTCTCAGGGTTGGAATGGGAAGGAGTTGTATATGACATCTCATGCCATAGGAAGGGTCTCAGGTTTGGTATAAGCATTGAGTTATCACATCACATGCTATAGGAAGGGTCTCAGGATTGGAATGGGAAGGAGTTGGATATCACATCTCATGCTATAGGCAGGGTCTCAGGTTTGGAAAGGGAAGGAGATGGATATCACATTTCATGTTAGAGGTAGGATCTCAGGTTTGGTATTAGAGGCATTGAGATATCACATCTCATGCTATCAGAAGGGTCTCAGGATTGGAATGGGAAGGAGTTGGATATCACATTTCATGCTAAAGGGAGGGTCTCAGGTTTGGAAGGGGAAGGATTTGGAAATCACATCTCATATTATAGGAAGGATCTCAGGTTTGGTATTAGAAGCATTGAGATATCACATCTCATGCTATCGGAAGGATCTCAGGTTTGGTATAAGAGGCATTGAGATATCACATCTCATGCTATCATAAGGGTCTCAGGATTGGAATGGGAAGGAGTTGGATATCACATCTCATGTTATATGAAGGATCTCAGGTTTGGTATTAGAAGCATTGAGACATCACATCTCATGCTATAGGAAGGGTCTCAGGATTGGAATGGGAAGGAGTTGGATATCACATCTCATGCTATAGGAAGGGTCTCTGGTTTGCTATAAGCATTGAGATATCACATCTCATGCTATAGGAAGGGTCTCAGGATTGGAATGGGAAGGAGTTGTATATGACATCTCATGCCGTAGGAAGGGTCTCAGGTTTGGTATAAGCATTGAGATATCACATCTCTGCTATCGGAAAGGTCTCAGGATTGGAATGGGAAGGAGTTGGATATCCCATCTCATGTTATAGGAAGAGTCTCAGGTTTGGTATTAGAAGCATTGAGATATCACATCTCATGCTATAGGAAGTGTCTCAGGATTGGAATGGGAAGGACTTGGATATCACATCTCATGCTATAGGGAGGATCTCACGTTTGATATTAGAAGCATTGAGATATCACATCTCATGCTATAGGAAGGGTCTCAGGATTGGAATGGGAAGGAGTTGGATATCACATCTCATGCTATAGGATGGGTCTCAGGTTTGGTATAAGCAGTGAGATATCACATCTCATGCTATAGGAAGTGTCTCAGGATTGGAATGGGAAGGAGTTGGATATCACATCTCATGTTATAGGAAGGATCTCAGGTTTGGTATAAGCATTGAGATATCACATCTCTGCTATCGGAAGGGTCTCAGGATTGGAATGGGAAGGAGTTGGATATTCCCATCTCATGTTATAGGAAGGGTCTCAGGTTTGGTATTAGAAGCATTGAGACATCACATCTCATGCTATAGGAAGGGTCTCAGGATTGGAATGGGAAGGACTTGGATATCACATCTCATGCTATTGGGAGGGTCTCAAGTTTGATATTAGAAGCATTGAGATATCACATCTCATGATATCGGAAGGGTCTCAGGATTGGAATGGGAAGGAGTTGGATATCACATCTCATGATAAAGGAAGGGTCTAAGGTTTGGAAGGGGAAGGATTTGGATATCACATCTCATGTTATAGGGCGGGTCTCAGGTTTGGTATTAGAAGCATTGAGATATCAAGTCTCATGGTATAGGAAGGGTCTCAGAATTAGAATGGGAAGGAGTTGGATATCACATCTCAAGCTATAGGAAGGGTCTCAGGATTGGAATGGGAAGGAGTTTGATATCACATCTCATGCCATAGTATGGGTCTCAGGTTTGGTTTAAGCATTGGGATATCACATCTCATGCTATCGGAAGGGTATCAGGATTGGATTTGGAAGGAGTTGGATATCCCATCTCATGCTATAGAAAGGGTCTCAGGTTGGAATGGGAAGGAGTTGGATATCACATCTCATGTTATAGGAAGGGTCTCAGGATTGGAATGGGAAGGACTTGGATATCACATCTCATGCTATAGGAAGGCTCTCAGGTTTGGAAGGGGAAAGAGTTGGATATCACATTTCATGTTAGAGGTAGGATCTCAGGTTTGGTATTAGAGGCATTGAGATATCACATCTCATGCTATCAGAAGGGTCTCAGGATTGGAATGGGAATGAGTTGGATATCACATTTCATGCTAAAGGGAGGGTCTCAGGTTTGGAAGGGGAAGGATTTGGATATCACATCTCATGTTATAAGAAGGAGCTCAGGTTTGGTATTAGAAGCATTGAGATATCACATCTCATGCTATCGGAAGGATCTCAGGTTTGGTATTAGAAGCATTGAGATATCACATCTCATGCTATCAGAAGGGTCTCAGGATTGGAATGGGAAGGAGTTGGATATCACATCTCATGCTAAAGGGAGGGTCTCAGGTTTGGAAGGGGAAGGATTTGGATATCACATCTCATGTTATCGCAAGGATCTCAGGTTTGGTATTAGAAGTATTGAGATATCACATCTCATGCTATAGGAAGGGTCTCAGGATTGGAATGGGAAGGAGTTGGATATCACATCTCAAGCTATAGGAAGGGTCTCAGGTTTGGTATAAGCATTGAGATATCACATGACATGCTATAGGAAGGGTCTCAGGATTGGAATGGGAAGGTGTTGTATATGACATCTCATGCCATAGGAAGGGTCTCAGGTTTGGTATAAGCATTGAGATATCACATCACATGCTATAGGAAGGGTCTCAGGATTGGAATGGGAAGGACTTGGATATCACATCTCATGCTATAGGCAGGGTCTCAGGTTTGGAAAGGGAAGGAGTTGGATATCACATTTCATGTTAGAGGTAGGATATCAGGTTTGGTATTAGAGGCATTGAGATATCACATCTCATGCTATCAGAAGGGTCTCAGGATTGGAATGGGAAGGAATTGGATATCACATATCATGCTAAAGGGAGAGTCTCAGGTTTGGAAGGGGAAGGATTTGGATATCACATCTCATGTTATAGGAAGGATCTCAGGTTTGGTATTAGAGGCATTGAGATATCACATCTCATGCTATCATAAGGGTCTCAGGATTGGAATGGGAAGGAGTTGGATATCACATCTCATGCTAAAGGGAGGGTCTCAGGTTTGGAAGGGGAAGAATTTGGATATCACATCACATGTTATAGGAAGGATCTCAGGTTTGGTATTAGAAGCATTGAGATATCACATCTCATGCTATCGGAAGGGTCTCAGGATTGGAATGGGAAGGAGTTGGATATCACATCTCATGCTATAGGAAGGGTCTCAGGTTTGGAACGGGAAGGAGTTGGATATCACATCTCATGTTATAGGAAGAGTCTCAGGTTTGGTATAAGCATTGAGATATCACATCTCTGCAATCGGAAATGTCTCAGGATTGGGATGGGAAGGAGTTGGATATCACATCTCATGCTATAGGAAGGGTCTCAGGTTTGGAACGGGAAGGAGTTGGATATCACATCTCATGCTATAGGAAGGCTCTCAGGTTTGGAAGGGGAAAGAGTTGGATATCACATTTCATGTTAGAGGTAGGATCTCAGGTTTGGTATTAGAGGCATTGAGATATCACATCTCATGCTATCAGAAGGGTCTCAGGATTGGAATGGGAAGGAGTTGGATATCACATCTCATGCTAAAGGGAGGGTCTCAGGTTTGGAAGGGGAAGGATTTGCATATCACATCTCATGTTATAAGAAGGAGCTCAGGTTTGGTATTAGAAGCATTGAGATATCACATCTCATGCTATCGGAAGGATCTCAGGTTTGGTATTAGAAGCATTGAGATATCACATCTCATGCTATCAGAAGGGTCTCAGGATTGGAATGGGAAGGAGTTGGATATCACATCTCATGCTAAAGGGAGGGTCTCAGGTTTGGAAGGGGAAGGATTTGGATATCACATCTCATGTTATCGGAAGGATCTCAGGTTTGGTATTAGAAGTATTGAGATATCACATCTCATACTATAGGAAGGGTCTCAGGATTGGAATGGGAAGGAGTTGGATATCACATCTCAAGCTATAGGAAGGGTCTCAGGTTTGGTATAAGCATTGAGATATCACATCACATGCTATAGGAAGGGTCTCAGGATTGGAATGGGATGGAGTTGTATATGACATCTCATGCCATAGGAAGGGTCTCAGGTTTGGTATAAGCATTGAGATATCACATCACATGCTATAGGAAGGGTCTCAGGATTGGAATGGGAAGGACTTGGATATCACATCTCATGCTATAGGCAGGGTCTCAGGTTTGGAAAGGGAAGGAGTTGGATATCACATTTCATGTTAGAGGTAGGATATCAGGTTTGGTATTAGAGGCATTGAGATATCACATCTCATGCTATCAGAAGGGTCTCAGGATTGGAATGGGAAGGAGTTGGATATCACATCTCATGCTAAAGGGAGGGTCTCAGGTTTGGAAGGGGAAGGATTTGGATATCACATCTCATGTTATAGGAAGGATCTCAGGTTTGGTATTAGAGGCATTGAGATATCACATCTCATGCTATCATAAGGGTCTCAGGATTGGAATGGGAAGGAGTTGGATATCACATCTCATGCTAAAGGGAGGGTCTCAGGTTTGGAAGGGGAAGAATTTGGATATCACATCACATGTTATAGGAAGGATCTCAGGTTTGGTATTAGAAGCATTGAGATATCACATCTCATGCTATCGGAAGGGTCTCAGGATTGGAATGGGAAGGAGTTGGATATCACATCTCATGCTATAGGAAGGGTCTCAGGTTTGGAACGGGAAGGAGTTGGATATCACATCTCATGTTATAGGAAGAGTCTCAGGTTTGGTATAAGCATTGAGATATCACATCTCTGCAATCGGAAATGTCTAAGGATTGGGATGGGAAGGAGTTGGATATCACATCTCATGCTATAGGAAGGGTCTCAGGTTTGGAACGGGAAGGAGTTGGATATTGTTAAGACGGATTTCTGAACTCTGTCCTGGTGGCGCAGAAGTTCAGATGGCCAACCTAATTTCTTGGAACAGGGTAACCTCTGGACAAGCCAGACCAATCAAGGTAGCGATCGCGGCGGTCAAGACTAGGTCTCAAGAGAGGTGAGGGTGACTGAAAGCCCGCAATGAGCACACAAAGCAAGGACACTTACAAACTACTCCAAACAGGTGCTATATTAAAAATATATACACATTTATTCCAAGGCCTTTAAAACAATGACCGTAGCGAGAAATCACAATACAACTCTAGTAAACCAACACATACCATACCAATACAATATATATACAAATACAAACAAGTCTCAAGCGTTAGATGCACGAAATGTGTAGTCCACCTAAAAGGGAAGGAAAACAGGCAGTGCGAAATAATGCTTAGACCCAGTCCGCCTTCAGAGGCACCTAACTAAAAGGAAGTCCGAGCCCTACGAAGAGTGGAGCCTTGTGCTCAAAAGTACCTGCACACGCTGGTGCCAACGGGCAAAAGGGGAGTCTCTTCGAGGGAGATCAGGCAGTTCAGTTTAGTGCACAAACGAAGAAGAACAGTGTTCCGCGACTCAAGCGCAGCCTCCACTGTGGGCAGAAGCACAGCGCGAGTACGGAAAGGCGTGCTGTTTTGACACAGCGGGGAAAAGCTATGGGCTCCTGCAGGAGGGCGACCAGTTCCTAGCTATGCTACTCACCGGTCCACGATGCAAGCAGACCCAGGCTTCTCCGCATCAGTTTCAGTCGCTGGCAGGTTCAGAAGAGCAGGGGACGTCTCGTCGTCATGTTTAGTCTGCAGCAGCAGAGTTGAGTAAAAGACGTCCCAAACGAAGGAACCCGCACAGTTTGTTACCACAGCAGGGCAACGGAGCGGCGGTGTGTATCTGAGCCAAATGTACACTACTCACTTCAGACCTGGGAACGCCAAGTGTACGAATCATGTGAGAGTGACAAGGACTCGATATACTACACAACCTGGCGGCGGTTACAGAGCAAGACTCCTGTGTAGGCTGGTCAGTCTGCTGGATGGCCCAGAGACGCTTCCGAAGGCTTACTAGCAGGAGATGGAGAAGATGCCGAGAATAGCTGTCCCCGCTATTCCAAGGGTCGAAGTACCAGTACAGGCCTTCTGGTTCGATCAAAGGTGAAAAGGGTTTCACAAGGCGACAGCAGTGCAGAGGAGCAGTCCTTCAGCGGGTCACCAGCGATTCCTCGGTTCAGCCTCTTGGTTGCAGGATACTTGGCTCCTGTATTCCTTCGTTCGTGAGAACTCAGGAGATCGACATGGTAGTGGTGTTTCCAGCCCCCTCTTATCCACGGTTCCCTTCGCGCCAAAACGGAGGGGACCCAATGGGAGATCCGCTCATCAACACTCACACCATTCGTGGACCTATCACGGACCACGGTGGTCCCAGGCATTCACCCCACCCTAAACTCTCTGGCACCCAGGATGTGTATTGGGACCAGACATCCCAGCCCACATCCTGGAGGCACACACAAGACATGTAGAAGCCTGCGAAAGCATCTGTGTTTCGCGGGAAAGCACATGCCCAAATAAGGAAGGCCCCAGGTCGGCTCGACCTGGGGAAGGTGAAGGGAGCAAGACGGTCAGCGGACAGGACAAAGGAGCCTCGTGGTCTGGCCATTTTGGGATCTTGGCCACCATTTTGGGTTAAGCGCGAGAAACGCGCTTAGAACGCCAAAAGGAGCTCAAAACACAAGAAACGATCGCTGCCACCATTCCCGTCCGTGAATCACTTGCACCGATCAGTTACAATCCTGAAAGAGTATCTAGGGCCTGTAGAAGGCTAGAGACCCAAGAGAGCAGTAACTTAGCTTACAGTGCCCTCTTGTGTCATGTTGCACGAAAGCCGCAACATGATACAAGAAACTACGGAAACCAGCGTTTCCTGGTACTGACTGTCTTAAGGGCATGACAGTTTTCCCGTAAGAAAGGAGCGAAAGCCCAGAGGAGTGCGGCAGAAGGCTGCACTTCTCGGGCAAAGTCGAGAACAAGGTGAAAAACAACAGCAAAAAGTTTAGGGGTTGCCACATGGAAGGAAAATTACCTACAATTACGAAATCTTTCCTAACACTCGCCCCTCCCAGACTATGGACAGGGGGAACTATTCCACCCCTGGATGAGTCTCTTGTTCAGGTCGGTTAAACATTCTGCACAACCCATCAGCATTGCTATGTTGGACACCTGGCCTATGCTCAATAGTGAAGTCGAAGCCTTGTAGACTTATGGACCACCTAAGCAACTTTGGATTCTCCCCCTTCATGTTTATTAGCCACTTTAAGGGCTTATGGTCAGTTTGCACAGTGAAGTGGGTCCCATAGAGGTAGGGCCTCAGCTTCCTTAGGGCCCACACAACAGAGAAACATTCTTTCTCTACCGTGGACCATCTGAGCTCTCTGTCCTTAAACTGGCGACTAATAAAACCAATAGGGTGTTCCTTACCCTTCTCATCTACTTGCGATAGTACAGCTCCTATCACAGTGTCAGAGGCGTCCGTCTGCACGATAAAAGGTCTTTGATAATCAGGGGCCCTGAGGACAGAGGCCTGGCACAAGGAGTCTTTTAAGCCATTGAAGGCCTTCTCACACTCGTCGGTCCAAGTTACCTTCTTGGGTTTCTTCAGAGTTGTGAGGGCAGTCAGAGGGGCAGCTATGGTGCCATAGTCTGCCACAAAATTGCGGTAATATCCCGTGAGTCCTAAGAAGGCTCTCACTTGGGTTTGTGTAGTGGGGGTAGGCCAGTCTTGTACTGCTTGTACTTTACTGGGTAGAGGCTGTATCCTCCCTCCACCTACTTCATGTCCAAGGTAAAACACTGAGCCTTGTCCAATCTGGCGTTTACTAGCCTTTATGGTCAAGTGTACTTTCTGAAGAGCCTGGAGCACAATCCCGAGGTGTTTCACATGGTCTTCCCAGGTGGCACTGAAAACTGCTATATCGTCCAGATATGCAAGACAGAATTCGTCCAACCCATTCAAAACATGATGCACAAGCCTCTGGAAAGTGGCAGGTGCATTCTTCAACCCGAACGGCATTACCCGGAATTGGTAAAGGCCGTCTGGAGTAGAAAACGCTGTCTTCTCCTTAGCATGTTCTGCTAAAGCTATTTGCCAATAGCCAGCAGTGAGGTCAAACGTGCTGAGGTACTTGGAGGCACCCAAAGTATCCACCAGCTCATCTGTTCGAGGCAAGGGGTGTGCATCTGTCTTGGTGACAGCATTCAGAGCCCTGTAATCCACGCAGAACCTCAATTCAGAAGTGCCTGCCTTTGGAACGAAAACCACAGGGCTGGACCAAGGACTACTAGAGGGTTCAATCACCCCAAGGTCTAACATCTTGTTGACCTCGGTCTTAATATAAGACCGTACTTTGTCTGACATCCTGTATCCCCTACTTTTGGTAGGTACACTGTCTCCTGTGTCTATGTTATGTTTGCACCAAGGTGTCAAACCAGGCGACTGTGAAAACAGGGGGGAAAACTGCCTAAGCAAACTTTTCACCTCAGCCTGCTGATCAGAAGTCAGGTGAGGGGCCACTCGGACACCCTCAAAGGAGCTATCTGAAGGACCGCTTTGGAACAGGTCAGGGAAAGGTTCAGACTCCTCTTCCTCAACATCTGAAGCCAGTAACAGTGCTGCGATTTCGACTCTTGGGACAAAAGCCTTCAGCCTATTCACGTGAAACACTTTTGGAGCCTGTCCAGGCCTTCCAAGGTCCACTAAATAGTTAACCTCACCCAGGGGCTCCACCACTGTGTAAGGGCCTGACCATTTGTCCTGTAAAGCTCAAGGCCTTATGGGATTCATGATCAGGACTTGCTGACCAGGTGTAAAGTTGATGAGGGAAGCTTTCTGGTCGTACCAATGTTTCACCAGCGCTTGTACTGCCTTCAATTTATCACTAGCCAAGCCCATCAGAAGTACCATCCGTTTTCTGAGCCCTAGCACATAATCAACTACGTTGGTAGTAACAGGGGGAGTGGGCATCTCCCATCCCTCTTTGACTATGGCTAAGGGTCCCCGTACAGGATGACCAAACAGAAGTTTGAAGGGGCTGGAGCCAACACCCTCCTGTGGTACCTCTCGGTAGGCAAACAGTAAGCATGGTAAAAGAAGATCCCATTGTCTTCTCTGAAGCTTCTCCAGAGCCCCAATCATGCTTTTTAACGTTCTGTTGAAACGTTCCACCAGACCATTGGTCTGGGGGTGGTATGCAGAAGAGAACTTGTAGGTGACCCCACATTCTTTCCACATAGCCTGCATATACTTCGACATAAAGTTGCTGCCACGATCTGACACAACTTCTTTAGGGAAGCCAACCCTAGTAAATATGCCAAGTAAAGCTTTTGCAACTGACTTGGCAGTTACAGTTTTCAATGGGATGGCCTCAGGATATCTGTTTGCATGGTCGACCAGCACCAGGATAAACCTATTGCCCGAGGATGTTTGCGGGTCAAGGGGACCAACGATGTCGATCCCTACCCTTTCAAATGGTACCCCCACAACTGGGAGCGGTACCAACGGAGCTTGGATTGTCGAGCCAACCTTACCAGATAACTGGCAGGAGGCACAACTCCTGCAGTGACTTTCTACTTGCACCCCCATCTTGGGCCAGTAGAAGTGCATGGATAACCTTTGCTTGGTCCTCTTAATACCAAGGTGACCAGCAAGGAGCACTTCATGGGCCAACTGCAGGAGGAAGGGCCTAACAGCAAGGGGAACCACCAACCTCCTATGGTCTCCTTCTGTAGACTCTGTGGGCTCACTATACAGGAGTCCACCTTCCCAATAAATCCTATGCGTCCCAGGAGGTTCACCCTCAAGCTGGGAGCAGGCCTGTCTCCTTAGGCCTTCCAGAGATGGGCACTCACGTTGGCCTTTACTGAATTCGTCCCTATCAGGACCTCCTTCAACTAACAAGTCTTTTAGTTCAGGATGGTCGTTGGGGTCAAATACTTCAGGCATCGCCACCTCCTCGTCAGGCCCGGGCGATTGACCAACTTCCTCCACCGCAGTGGTAGGCGAGCTCGGGGGAATATTCTCTTTCCCTCGTCTTGACTTGTTGACTCCTTTCGCCTTGGGTTTCCCCTTCGGCTGGGGCGGCGTATTGGTCTTGGCCAATGCTGCCCGTGCTTGAGACCGTGTGTAGGGTCTTTCGGCAGTGTCTCCTACGAGCCCTAAAGCTCTGAGATCATTACCTAACAAGACCTTTCCCGGGACGTTTCTCTGAATGCTCACTGGAATCCTGACTGCTGTACCATTTAAAGTAAGATTTACAGGTATTACTGGGAACATACGGAGTGGGCCGTCAGCCAACTTAGTGGGCATCAGAGTAGCTCTGGCAACTTCCTCTGAGTCTACCAAGGTAGAATCCACTACAGTTCGACTGCACCCACTATCCCTAAGAGCTGGAGTATCTACTCCATTGATCAGCACACTGGCCCTCATTACGACCCTGGCGGAAAGTGACTGACCTGACCGCCATAGCGTAAATAGCGTTTCCGCCATTGCACGACGTAGCAAAGTTTGGCTAATTCCGACCCATCGTGCACGAGCACTACGCCATGGCGGAAGTGCAAAGTCCGCGATGGCGGAAATGTCCCCAAAACGCCCCTCACCGCCGTCGTACGGCACCCTAGGTGCAATTCCGCCACCCATCTGAGCGGTCACCGTAATGAGCGGCAATCGGAAAGTACGGTGACCGTAAATATACGGAAACGGAAGTTAAAAAATGGTCCCGGAACGGGAAACAGCACGGCGTACACCTATAAAATCTGAATTCCCACACAACCATAAAAAATACTACCCTGAGACACATCCCAACCCGTCATCCACCCCAGTGAAAGCAATAAAAATGGGAAAAGTAGCAAAAAAAGCGTGCGACCGCAAGCGGCAGGTCCACTTCTCCCGTGAGGAACTCACCGTGCTCACAGAGACCCTCCAGGAGAATGCTGCCGTCGTCTTCTCGACGCAAATGACCAGGACGGCACTTGCGAACAAGAAGGCCATATGGGCCCTGGTGGCACAGCAGGTAAATGCGGTGGGGACCGCACCCCGCAACCCACAGCAATGCAGAAAGCGATGGGACGACCTGCGGATACGCGTACGTAGCATACTATCCGCCAACCGTAACATTGCCACAGCTACCGGGGGAGGATCGGAATCACCCATCAAGTTGACCCCCTGGGAAGAAATCTGTGCCTCCACCATTGGAATGGAGAGTATAGAGGGAGTCGGAGGGATGGAGAAAGGAGTGCAGACATCCGAAGAATCAGGTAGGTGGGCCAAATAAAACAATGCTAAATCCACAATGTCCAATCATGTGAAGTACCATGTGTCCACATAGTGCAACAGTAACACATGTCCAGGAGAACGTCCACATACATTGGCCTGATAGCGCACTTTAAAACTCACATTAAATACAGAAATCATTAAAAATCCTAAAAACACCCTCTACACGTGCAGCAGGCACACCCTAACTGCAGGCTGCAAAACAACTGCATCCTCAATCCACACAAAAATGAAACCACCTCCAAGGCCCCGACCCAAATCACCCTCAGGTACCACCCCAATGCATGTGATACATTGCCATTCCAATTTCAACAGACCCATTAATAACGCTCGCCCTCCTTTACTCCACCACAGGGTCCGATTCAAACGACGAGCTCCAGGACACCCCTACCAGCACACCTGCAAAGACGGCCAAGACCAACGGCCAAAGACCCTCCACCTCAGCTGCACGCATCAAGACACGGCAGCAGCACAAATCAAGTGGCAGCACACAGGAGGGAACTTCAACAGGCACCCCAGCAGCCAGCATGCCCACAACAGCACCACCACAGGTCCCCCCAATGGATGCCACAGAAGGCACTGCTTCTGGTGGCAGCAGCACCATAGGTGACACTGCATTAATGGCAGCATGCTCCGACACAGAAAACGGGGATGTCGAAGTAAGATCCATCCATGACCTGTCTCAATCCCCCTGTTTGTTCCATCCCGTACACCATGAGGATACCACGCAGGGGCACCCACAAGACGACGACTGGCCATCCCCCACAAGCCCTGTGGCAAGGCAACATGAGGTGTCCAGCCCCTCTGTGACACCACCGCAAATGGCCATGGCACAGCAGAGGCAACAGTCCCTCGACCAGGTGATCGTGCAACAGCAGCAACTGGCCACGCTCCTCAAGGACCATGCTGATGAATGTGGGGGCACTAAGGCAGCCATAGAAACATCAACTGAGACACTTAGGGCAGAAATGGAGAGAAGTACAGAGACACTAAGGGCACAAATGGAGAGAAGCACCGAGAGCCTGAGGGGGCAACTGCATGCGACGTCCAAAGACGTATGTGCTGAACTTGCCGCTGTGCGCCGTGTGCTCACTGAGCTCTCACAAACCCTTAGGGACATGCATGGACGTGAGCAGGCAGAGACATCATCCGTTGCAAGTTCCGTCCAGGGCAGCCCCCAACGTAGATCTGGGAGGAACCTGCGCTCCACAGGCAGGGGTGCCCCTGATACCCGGAGAGGGGGCTTGCAATAGCGTCTGCCCACTGACAATGAGCATCTTCGGACACTGGTGTTCGGGGGGGAGGTAGGAGGGTGGAGGGGGTGTGTTGGGCTCACTTGGGTGGCGGGTCGATGGGGTGTGTAACATAATTTCACATATGCTATAAACATTTCATAATCATCCAATGAGATGTGTGGACATTGATCTTTGTGTACGAGGCCTTTATAGGCGTACAGTCCACATTGTGCATGTTCCAGACACACACAGTGCCACAAGTCCCGTGTCCATGTAACAGCCACCAGGCGTGAGTGCTAGAAGCATGCATCTATGATATTCTGACGAATCTCACGGCCCTCCTGTGCCTCGCGGACTCCTTGAGGTGCTGCCACATCCCCACCCTCATCATGACCATCTTCAGGTGCTTGCAGTTCTGCGTCAGGGGGCATGGGCACATTTCTACGTACGCACATGTTGTGTAGCATGACACATGCCATGACCATCTTTGCAACCTTCTCATGGCGGTACAGGAGTGCCCCGCCAGACCAGCTGAGGCAGCGGAAACGAGTCTTCAGTAGGCCGAATGCCTGTTCTATGACTACACGGGTACGTGAGTGGGCATGGTTGTAGTCCTCCTCAGGCTGGTTCTGTGGGTTCCGGAGTGGTGTAAGGAGCCATCTCTTCAGTGGATACCCGGCATCACATTATGTGGACAATAAAGGATGTTTGTGGAATGACATTGCTACGTACGCCCCCCCCCCTCCTGCCAGGTCATTGCCGCATCACATACCCCACATTATCATGCATGAAATGAGACTCACCGAGTAGCCAGGATCTGTTCCCTGCGTGTCGCTCCATGTAGCGTGGTATTCTAGAGTTCCTCAAGACCATAGAATCATGGGTTGATCCAGGAAAGCGTGCACAACAATGTGTAATGATCCTGTTGGAGTCACACACCATTTGTACATTAAGAGAATGAAATTGTTTTCGGTTGCGGTACTGAGCCTCCATGGCATGTGGGACGACCAATTCAACATGGGTGCAGTCGATGGCACCAATGCAACCCGGTATGCCGCCAAGTGCATGGAATCCCACTTTTGTGTTCGTAATTTCCTGCTCCGAGCGTGGTAGAGAGATGTAGTCGTCTGCGTGCTTCAGGAGGGCATCGAGCACTTACAATAGTGTCCGTGAGAACACTGGCTGTGAAATGCCATGCAACTGTCCGACTGTGTGCTGGTAGGTGCCTGTGGCCAGGAAGTGGAGTACAGACACCACCTTCAGTAGGGGTGGGATGGCGGTTGGGCTATCTATCATGCTGACAAGGTCAGCCTGTGTCATGTCCACAATGGCGGTTATGGTGTCCCGGTCCAAACGGTAGAGGGTGTGGATCTGATCATCCGTGAGGTTGAACGGATGTGCTCGGAGGCGTGGGATTGCGGGCTGCCTGCGTGGTGGTAGTGGCTGTGCTGGCGGGCCTTGCTGGCCCTGCCTTGCCCTCCTCCTCCTCCTGCGTCTCCTCTGTGCGGCCGGTTGTTGTAGTAGTTGGTGTTCGTCTTCTTCTTGAAGTTGGAGTACTTGCAGTGCTATCAGGTCCCCCAGGGCCAACATCGCTAGTCCTGCCGGTAGCATTTTGGAGTGGGTGTGGTTGTGTGAGGTGGTTGGGTGTGCAATTTATGTGTTTTCAAGCTGTATTGCCTCCACCTGTGGTGATTCATTCCACCTGTGCAAGCTGCAATCCCCTTTGGGCGAGCACGTCCCGCACGCAACGCTGCAATTCGACGCATGGCATCTTGCTATTACAATCATGTATTTGATCCCGATGGCAGTGAAATATTGGTTCATATGTTCATTCTGCTATGGTCCCATTGTTTCACATACTATCTTTGCAGTCGCGAACAAACTTGTGAAGGGTCAGTGGAATGTAGTACTCGATTAACGGTGGACCCTCATGCAGCACTGTACCGCGGTTCACCGACGGGCGGGGCGTCCCATTTGTGAGTGAAGCCACTTTGCATTTTCACACATTGCCGCACTACATGGATGGATTTGTTATTTCAAGCGGTCACAGATGCCTTTTCGACGTGATGTTGCAAATGAGGAATTCGAAGGACGGCGCTTTCGGTCTTCAGCTAGCGGCGAGGAGACGCCCACAGGTCTGACTGCAAATATAACGTTCTATTGTTTAATGTCCTTGGGACAGGGGCCATGGCGAGAATGCAATGATTGATATGAATAGTATGGGATGCGCAATAGCGTGGTGGACGATAAGTCAGGACGTTCCCAAATACATGTTACTTCACAACACTGGAATTCCGGCCTGGAGCACAGTGGATTTTGCAGACTGCATTACGCACAGACTCAATGGAAATTTCACATGTTATGTGAGTACATAATCAGGCGTTTTCATACCGGGATGAGGGAATGATGTATGGATGCATGGACAGATGATTTGATGGAGAGTTTGCCATGTACAGGGCTTTTTGGAATCTATCCACCTCCCCTGCGCTATGTGATGCAGAGCTGCCATAGTGGGACCATCGTCTATCTGGCCTTGTTGAACCCTCCCTGTCTCGACGCGCCTTCAAACACTTGTGTCTATGCACGTTACTAATCCCATCGAATGGATTCTGTTTTGACAGACGCATGCACACAAACACTCGTTTGTAATAGTGTTTTCACCTCGATATTTATAGTTATGATTCGCAAGTGATATTTGGGTGGGAATAATCCTTTGGAGTGGGCTAGCATGCATATGGCTGTAGATTTAGTGTGATCATTGAAGTGAGTAATACAAATCAAGTTCTGATGGCCATACTATTCTTTTTCATTTCATTTGGGTGACAGGTATCTCCTCCCCTTTTGCCGCTGCCATCTGTATGCCACTCCTGCAGATGGCTTTTACTCCCGACACCTGCTGCTTCGAGTTAATCAGTGGAGCACCATTACGATCTTATGGGACGATCGCCAATGGGCCACATGCCCTTACGCGGTACTAGTGGCTAGGAGCAACATTTCGACCTTTCAGCTGGACTAGTGCCTACCTAATGGGACGGCCCTGCGGTTCTAGGCGCTTCCATGTTGCCTTTTTTAACGTGAATGTAGCCCCTGTGTACCATGAAGGAACAGGGCGTCACACAAGAAGAAGCTGGTCATTTATTGCGGATGCAGCCCACAATGATGAAATATATTTTGGGGTTCATGACCTAATGGCTGTATGGGCTTGGTGATTTTGTGGTGCATTAAATTTCTATTCTGATATTAACCGTGTAGCGTTATTCTTTGCAAGTAATGTAGCATATTCCTATTTGTGGAGCGATGTATTGTGAGTAGATCTGCATTGGGTTCCGGCTTCTGAGTATAGTTGCGTGGTATTGTACTGGCCGCGTTTGCCTACGAAGCCCAGTGTGGTCAGGGATAGGGGCTACCATTATGACTGTTTTGATGATGTCATGCTCAGGGGCGGGGGATTAGCTTTTGTGTAACAGATGCCGGTCAGCCAGGTGGATTGGTGGAATGATGTGATTATCAGTATATGGCTGGTCACAGGTGCCTGTGTTTGCGTGCGCTTCTTGGAGGGAGACTGAGGTCATGTCCATTGGAATAGCTTCTGTATTCGTGCCATCTGTGCCCTGCAGCTCCCATTGGCCCCTCTTGAGATGTGCCTGGCTGCTCAGTCACTCTGCCAACTTGTGTGGTACATGCTTATGCTGATGGTTGGTTTGTTTACTGGCAGGAGTACAGGGCTGGTGCAGTCTCACTCAGGATACTGCTTTGAATGTTGCCTTACACTGGTGTCAGTCGATGGGGGGGCCTGTTTTTGTTTGTCTCATTTTTCTGCTCATGTTGCTGTACTTGAACCTTCACATGCCTGTGCTGCATCAGTGCGGCAATGGTGCCATGGCAAATATGGATGGCCACTCGCAAGGCACTTGGAGCCCCTAGATTCATTTGTTCGTTGGCATGCATGGGTGACTTGTACATTTGACTGGTTGCATTGTGTGACTTCATTGCACCTACGAGGAGTTGTGCAATGTGGCCAGGGAGTGGTGTACAGGCACTCAGTAGGGCCGTTTACGGTTGATTCGCGATGCCGTACTTCTCACCATGGCGGAATGGTACTTTCCGCCATGCTTGATGGCGTTAGGTACATGTCCGCTAGGGTCAGAATTCGCGTACCATTGCGCCATGGTGGTAATTACGGTTTGGCATGGCGCGCGTGCGCGTACTTGGTGCAGTTAGCGTTGGCGTTCACTACGGTGTCGCTAATGGCATCGTACTTTACGGTGACGGGTCATAATCGCACCGAGCGCTATTCGATGGCGGTATTCCATTTCCGCCATCGTTTTTCGATTTCCGCCAGGGTCGTAATGAGGGCCACTGTCTTTAAAGTAGTGCTTGGTATTATCTGGAATCCTAGCATAAGCCTCTGCGACTTTAGGCTCCCAGGAACCCAGGGAAACTAAAACTACCTCAGCCTCTATCCCGCTGGGAAATGAGTCTGAGGAGAAGGATGCTCCTGTAATCTCTTCTTCCTCGTAGGAGGAGAAGGCCAGATTAGCGGAGTGGACCCCCAAAGGTCTAACCTTACACGGGGATCCCCCTTCACGTGGTCAGTTGCTCCACAAGCAAAACAAGATCCATTGGGTCTGTTTACATAGGGAGGCTTATTGTAACCAGAGTTCTGTTTCGGAGGCTGACCTCCACTACCCTGTGAGTTCTCTTGTGTCTTACCCTTATTTTTCTTTTTGTGGCCCTTTTGAGAAGAAGATTTATCAGATTCTCCACCCTCCTTATCTTTGGACTTTTTCCCTTCCTCCTGCTTACCAGGATGAGTTTTGTCCTTATGGGACACTCGATGTGACACCCATAAGTCTGCTGCAATGGCCAGCTTCTTAGGATCTATCTCCTTCGAATAGGCCAAATGCTGCTTAAACTCCGGGGAAGAAGATGCAAAAATGTGTTCCAGCATGACAAGATTTATCATGCCTTCGAAGGTAGAAACCTTATAACCTTCGACCAAGCCAGTTAAGTTTTTCAAGGATTCAGTGACATAAAATACCCAAGTACCACCTTCCTTTTTCTTATACTCTATGAATCGTTTCAAATATTGGGCCGGGGTCTTCCCAAACTTTAAAATGAGAGTTTGCTTTAACATTGCGAAATCAGCTCGCTCAGCCTTCGACATTTCCATAATGGCACTACAGCCAGAATGGGGCAGTCTGCTGAGTAACCAGGCAATCTTATCAGCATTGTCAACTTGTTGAACTTCGCATGCATACTCAAACGCATTCAGCCAGTCCATAATGTCATTCCTTTCCTCATACACACTGACCAGATCTTTCGGAAACCGTTGTTAGGAAAGATTTCGTAATTGTAGGTAATTTTCCTTCCATGTGGCAACCCCTAAACTTTTTGCTGTTGTTTTTCACCTTGTTCTTGACTTTGCCAGAGAAGTGCAGCCTTCTGCCGCACTCCTCTGGGCTTTCGCTCTTTTCTTACGGGGAAACTGACATGCCCTTAAGACAGTCAGTACCGGGGAACGCTGTTTCCCGTAGTTTCTTTTATCATGTTGCGGCTTTAGTGCAACATGACACAAGAGGGCACTGTAAGCTAAGTTACAGTTCTCTTGGGTCTCTAGCCTTCTACAGGCCCTAGATACTCGTTTAGGATTGTATTTGATCGGTGCAAGTCATTCAGGGACTGGAATGGTGGCAGCGATCTTTTTGTGTATTTTGAGCTCCTTTTGGCGTTCTAAGCGCGTTTTTCACGCTGAACCCAAAATGGTGGCCTGGCTCCCAAAATGGCCAGACCACGAGGCTCCTTTGTCCTGTCCACTGACCGTCTTGCTCCCTTCACCTTCCCCAGGTCGAGCGACCCGGGGCCTTCCTTATTTGGGCATGTACTTTCCCGCGAAACACGGATGCTTTCGCGGGCTTCTACATGTCTTTTGTGTGCCTCCAGGGTGTGGGCTGGGATGTCTGGTCCCAATACACATCCTGGGTGCCAGAGAGTGTAGGGTAGTGTGAATGCCTGGGACCACCGTGGTCCGTGATTGGTCCACGAATGGTGTGTGTGTTGATGAGCGGATCTCCCATTGGCTCCCCTCCGTTTTGGCGCGAAGGGAACCGTGGATAAGAGGGGGCTGGAAACACCACTACCATGTCGATCTCCTGAGTTCTCACGAACAAAGGAATACAGGAGCCAAGTATCCTGCAACCAAGAGGCTGGACAGAGGAATCGCTGGTGACCCGCTGAAGGACTCCTCCTTTGCACTGCTGTCGTCCTGTGAAACCCTTTCCTCCTTTGATCGAACCAGAAGGCCTGTACTGGTGCTTCGACCTTTGGAATAGCAGGAACAGCTATTCTCGGCGACTTCATCATCTCCTGCCAGTAAGCCTTCGGAAGCGTCTCTGGGCCATCCAGTTGACTGACCAGTTTACACGGGAGTCCTGCTCTGTAACCGCCGCCAGGTTGTGTTGTATTTCGAGTCCTTGTCACTCTCACACGCTTAGTACACTTGGCGTTCCCAAGTCTGAAGTGAGTAGTGTACATTTGGCTCAGATAAACACGGCCGCTCCGTTGCCCTGCTGTGGTGACAAAACTGTGCAGGTTTCTTCGATTGGGACGTCTTTTTTCTCTACACGACGACAAGGCATTCCCGGCTCTTCTGAACCTGCCAGCTGCTGAAACTAACGTGGAGAAGCCTGGGTCTGCTTGCATCGGGGACCGGTGAGTAGTATAGCTAGGATCTGGTCGCCCTCCTGCAGTAGCCCATTGCTTTTCCCCGCTGTGTAAAAACAGCACCCTTTTGTCCGTACTAGCGCTCTGCTTCTGCTCACTGTGGAGGCTGCGCTTGAGTCGCGGAACCTGTTCTTCTTCTGTTGTGCACTAACCCGAACTGCCTGACTTCCTCCGAAGAGCTTCTCCTTTTGCCCGTTGGCACCAGCGTGTGCAGGTACTTTGAGCACAAGGCTCCACTCTTCGCAGGGCTCGGACTTCCATCTAGTTAGGTGCCCCTGAAGGCGAACTGAGTCTAAAGCATTATCGCACTGCCTGTTTTCCTTCCCTTTCAGGTGGACTACACATTTCGTGCATATAACGCTTGCGACTGTCGTATTTGTATATATATTGTGTTGATATGGTATGTGTTGGCTTAATATTGTGATATTGTGATTTTCTCGCTACGGTCATTGTTTTAAAGGCCTTAAAATAAATTTGTATATATTTTTGATATAACAACTGTTTGGAGTAGTTTGTAAGTGATCTTGCTTTGTGTGCTCATTGCGGGCTTTCAGTCACCCTCACCCCTCTTGAGACCTAGTCTTGACCGCCGCGATCGCTACCTTGATTGGTCTGGCTCGTCCAGAGGTTACCCTGTTCCAAGTAATTAGGTTGGCCTTCTGAACTTCTGCGCCACCAGGACAGAGTTCAGAAATCCGTCTTAACAAATTGGTGTACAGTGGTGGGATACGACTGAAGGTATCCAGTGTTGCGCACGAACTAGGGCATTTCAGGTTATTCCAACCAGGACACGTAGTGAATTGTTGTAGTATAACTTTAAAAAGGCCATAGTCCTATCTAACAGTATGGAAACAAATACCTTGTTAACTTTAAATGCTTCCAAATCAGAAACATTGAAGAAGATGTGTGCGGAGAGAGGTGTTTCCTCTCAAGGCACTAAATTGGAAATGATCCAAAGAATCGTGGCGTGGCAAGAAGCGCAGCTTGACGCTATAACTTCTGAGGACAGTGCCGAAGGTGGTGGGGCTGCTCTCACTGGTAGAACCGACGGTTCTGCCGCTGCACTGATCCATCGCGACCACGAGGACAGGGAGGATGTGATGTCTAATGTTTCCTCTGCCAGTGTTGATGGGGAGGCTATGCTTGAATTCAAGAAGCAAGAGCTGCGGTTTAGGCAGCAGGAGCTTGAATTCAGCATAGCCAAACTAAAAATCGAACAGGCAGAAAAACAAAAAGACAGGGATCACCAGTTGGAACTGGCCAAGCTTCAGTTTGCAAATGGGTCCAAGGGTCCTGGACATGGGTCTGGGGCTTCCTCTCATCCACGGTTTCCGAAAGATCTGCTCAGTGTGTATGAAGAAAGGAATGACATTATGGACTGGCTGAATGCGCTTGAGTATGCATGCGAAGTTCAACAAGTTGACAATGCTGATAAGGTTGCCTGGTTACTCAGCAGACTGCCCCATTCTGGCTGTAGTGCCATTATGGAAATGTCGAAGGCTGAGCGAGCTGATTTCGCAATGTTAAAGCAAACTCTCATTTTAAAGTTTGGGAAGACTCCGGCCCAATATTTGAAACGTTTCAGAGAGTATAAGAAAAAGGAAGGTGGTACTTGGGTATCTTATGTCACTGAATCCTTGAAAAACTTAACTGGCTGGGTCGAAGGTTATAAGGTTTCTACCTTCGAAGGCATGATAAATCTTGTCATGCTGGAACACATTTTTGCTTCTTCTTCCCCGGAGCTTAAGCAGCATTTGGCCGATTCGAAGGAGATAGATCCTAAGAAGCTGGCCATTGCAGCAGACTTATGGGTGTCACATCGAGTGTCCCATAAGGACAAAACTCATCCTGGTAAGCAGGAGGAAGGGAAAAAGTCCAAAGATATGGAGGGTGGAGAATCTGCTAAATCTTCTTCTCATAAGGGCCACAAAAAGAAAAATAAGGGTAAGACACAAGAGAACTCGCAGGGTAGTGGAGGTCCGCCTCCGAAACAGAACTCTGGTTACAATAAGCCTCCCTATGTAAACAGACCCAATGGATCGTGTTTTGCTTGTGGATCAACTGACCATGTGAAGGGGGATCCCCGTTGTAAGGTTAGACCTTTGGGGGTCCACTCCGCTAATCTGGCCTTCTCCTCCTACGAGGAAGAAGAGATTACAGGAGCATCCTTCTCCTCAGACTCATTTCCCAGCGGGATAGAGGCTGAGGTAGTTTTAGTGTCCCTGGGTTCCTGGGAGCCTAAAGTCGCAGAGGCTTATGCTAGGATTCCGGATAATACCAAGCACTACTTTAAAGACAGTGTGCTGATCAATGGAGTGGATACTCCAGCTCTTAGGGATAGTGGGTGCAGTCGCACTGTAGTGGATTCTACCTTGGTAGACTCAGAGGAAGTTGCCAGAGCTACTCTGATGCCCACTAAGTTGGCTGACGGCCCCCTCCGTATGTTTCCAGTAATACCTGTAAATCTTACTTTAAATGGTACAGCAGTCAGGATTCCAGTGAGCATTCAGAGAAACGTCCCAGGAAAGGTCTTGTTAGGTAATGATCTCAGAGCTTTAGGGCTCGTAGGAGACACTGCCGAAAGACCCTACACAAGGTCTCAAGCACGGGCAGCATTGGCCAAGTCCAATACGCCGCCCCAGCCAAAGGGGAAACCCAAGGAGAAAGGAGTCAACAAGTCACGACGAGGGAAAGAGAATATTCCCCCGAGCTCGCCTACCACTGCGGTGGAGGAAGTTGGTCAATCACCCGGGCCTGACGAGGAGGTGGCGATGCCTGAAGTATTTGACCCCAACGATCATCCTGAACTAAAAGACTTGTTAGTTGAAGGAGGTCCTGATAGGGACGAATTCAGTAAAGGCCAACGTGAGTGCCCATCTCTGGAAGGCCTAAGGAGACAGGCCTGCGCCCAGCTTGAGGGTGAACCTCCTGGGACGTATAGGATTTATTGGGAAGGTGGACTCCTGTATAGCGAGCCCACAGAGTCTACAGAAGGAGACCATAGGAGGTTGGTGGTTCCCCTTGCTGTTAGGCCCTTCCTCCTGCAGTTGGCGCATGAAGTTCCCCTTGCTGGTCACCTTGGTATGAAGAGGACCAAGCAAAGGTTATCCATGCACTTCTACTGGCCCAAGATGGGGGTGCAAGTAGAAAGTCACTGCAGGAGTTGTACCTCCTGCCAGTTGTCTGGTAAGGTTGGCGCGACAATCCAAGCTCCGTTGGTACCGCTCCCAGTTGTGGGGGTACCATTTGAAAGGGTAGGGATCGACATCGTTGGTCCCCTTGACCCGCAAACATCCTCGGGCAATAGGTTTATCCTGGTGCTGGTCGACCATGCAACCAGGTATCCTGAGGCCATCCCATTGAAAACTGTAACTGCCAAGTCAGTTGCAAAAGCTTTACTCGGCATATTTACTAGGGTTGGCTTCCCTAAAGAAGTTGTGTCAGATCGTAGCAGCAACTTTATGTCGAAGTATATGCAGGCTATGTGGAAAGAATGTGGGGTCACCTACAAGTTCTCTTCTGCATACCACCCCCAGACCAATGGTCTGGTGGAACGTTTCAATAGAACGTTAAAGAGCATGATTGGGGCTCTGGAGGAGCCTCAGAGAAGAAAATGGGATCTTCTGTTACCATGCTTACTGTTTGCCTACCGAGAGGTACCACAGGAGGGTGTTGGCTTCAGCCCCTTCGAACTTCTGTTCGGTCATCCCGTACGGGGACCCTTAGCCATCGTCAAAGAGGGATGGGAGATGCCCACTCCCCCTGTCACTACCAACGTAGTTGATTATGTGCTAGGGCTCAGAAAACGGATGGTACTTCTGAAGGGCTTGGCTAGTGATAAATTGAAGGCAGGGCAAGCGCTGGTGAAACATTGGTACGACCAGAAAGCTTCCCTCATCAACTTTACACCTGGTCAGCAAGTCCTGATCATGAATCCCATAAGGCCTCGAGCTTTACAGGACAAATGGTCAGGCCCTTACACAGTGGTGGAGCCCCTGGGTGAGGTTAACTATTTAGTGGACCTTGGAAGGCCTGGACAGGCTCCAAAAGTGTTTCAGGTAAATAGGCTGAAGGCTTTCGTCCCAAGAGTCGAAATCGCAGCACTGCTACTGGCTTCAGATGTTGAGGAAGAGGAGTCTGAACCTCTCCCCGACCTGTTCCAAAGCGGTCCTTCAGATAGCTCCTTTGAGGGTGTCCGAGTGGCCCCTCACCTGACTTCTGATCAGCAGGCTGAGGTGAAAAGTTTGCTTAGGCAGTTTTCCCCCCTGTTTTCACAGTCGCCTGGTTTGACACCTTGGTGCAAACATAACATTGACACAGGAGACAGTGTACCTACCAAAAGTAGGGGATACAGGATGTCAGACAAAGTACAGTCTTATATTAAGACCGAGGTCAACAAAATGTTAGACCTTGGGGTGATTGAACCCTCTAGTAGTCCTTGGTCCAGCCCTGTGGTTTTGGTTCCAAAGGCAGGCACTTCTGAATTGAGGTTCTGCGTGGATTACAGGGCTCTGAATGCTGTCACCAAGACAGATGCACACCCCTTGCCTCGAACAGATGAGCTGGTGGATACTTTGGGTGCCTCCAAGTACCTCAGCACGTTTGACCTCACTGCTGGCTATTGGCAAATAGCTTTAGCAGAACATGCCAAGGAGAAGACAGCATTTTCTACTCCAGACGGCCTTTACCAATTCCGGGTAATGCTGTTCGGGTTGAAGAATGCACCTGCCACTTTCCAGAGGCTTGTGAATCATGTGTTGAATGGGTTGGACGAATACTGTCTTGCATATCTGGATGATATAGCAGTTTTCAGTGCCACCTGGGAAGACCATGTAAAACACCTCGGGATTGTGCTCCAGGCTCTTCAGAAAGCCCACTTGACCATTAAGGCTAGTAAATGCCAGATTGGACAAGGCTCAGTGGTTTACCTTGGACATGAAGTAGGTGGAGGGAGGATACAGCCTCTACCCAGTAAAGTACAAGCAGTACAAGACTGGCCTACCCCCACTACGCAAACCCAAGTGAGAGCCTTCTTAGGACTCACGGGGTATTACCGCAATTTTGTGGCAGACTATGGCACCATAGCTGCTCCTCTGACTGCCCTCCCAACTCCGAAGAAACCCAAGAAGGTAACTTGGACCGACGAGTGTGAGAAGGCCTTCAATGGCTTAAAAGACTCCTTGTGCCAGGCCCCTGTCCTCAGGGCCCCTGATTATCAAAGACCTTTTATCGTGCAGACGGACGCCTCTGACACTGGGATAGGAGCTGTACTATCACAAGTAGATGAGAAGGGTAAGGAACACCCTATCGGTTTTATTAGTCGCCAGCTTAAGGACAGAGAGCTCAGATGGTCCACGGTAGAGAAAGAATGTTTCTCTGTTGTGTGGGCCCTAAGGAAGCTGAGGCCCTACCTCTATGGGACCCACTTCACTGTGCAAACTGACCATAAGCCGTTAAAGTGGCTAATGAACATGAAGGGGGAGAATCCAAAGTTGCTTAGGTGGTCCATAAGTCTACAAGGCTTCGACTTCACTATTGAGCATAGGCCAGGTGTCCAACATAGCAATGCTGATGGGTTGTCCAGAATGTTTAACCGACCTGAACAAGAGACTCATCCAGGGGTGGATTAGTTCCCCCTGTCCATAGTCTGGGAGGGGCGAGTGTTAGGAAAGATTTCGTAATTGTAGGTAATTTTCCTTCCATGTGGCAACCCCTAAACTTTTTGCTGTTGTTTTTCACCTTGTTCTTGACTTTGCCAGAGAAGTGCAGCCTTCTGCCGCACTCCTCTGGGCTTTCGCTCTTTTCTTACGGGGAAACTGACATGCCCTTAAGACATTCAGCACCGGGGAACGCTGTTTCCCGTAGTTTCTTTTATCATGTTGCGGCTTTAGTGCAACATGACACAAGAGGGCACTGTAAGCTAAGTTACAGCTCTCTTGGGTCTCTAGCCTTCTACAGGCCCTAGATACTCGTTTAGGATTGTATTTGATCGGTGCAAGTCATTCAGGGACTGGAATGGTGGCAGCGATCGTTTTGTGTATTTTGAGCTCCTTTTGGCGTTCTAAGCGCGTTTTTCGCGCTGAACCCAAAATGGTGGCCTGGCTCCCAAAATGGCCAGACCACGAGGCTCCTTTGTCCTGTCCACTGACTGTCTTGCTCCCTTCACCTTCCCCAGGTCGAGCGACCCGGGGCCTTCCTTATTTGGGCATGTACTTTCCCGCGAAACACGGATGCTTTCGCGGGCTTCTACATGTCTTTTGTGTGCCTCCAGGGTGTGGGCTGGGATGTCTGGTCCCAATACACATCCTGGGTGCCAGAGAGTCTAGGGTAGTGTGAATGCCTGGGACCACCGTGGTCCGTGATTGGTCCACAAATGGTGTGTGTGTTGATGAGCGGATCTCCCATTGGCTCCCCTCCGTTTTGGCGCGAAGGGAACCGTGGATAAGAGGGGGCTGGAAACACCACTACCATGTCGATCTCCTGAGTTCTCACGAACAAAGGAATACAGGAGCCAAGTATCCTGCAACCAAGAGGCTGGACCGAGGAATCGCTGGTGACCCGCTGAAGGACTCCTCCTTTGCACTGCTGTCGTCCTGTGAAACCCTTTCCTCCTTTGATCGAACCAGAAGGCCTGTACTGGTGCTTCGACCTTTGGAATAGCAGGAACAGCTATTCTCGGCGACTTCATCATCTCCTGCCAGTAAGCCTTCGGAAGCGTCTCTGGGCCATCCAGTTGACTGACCAGCTTACACGGGAGACCTGCTCTGTAACCGCCGCCAGGTTGTGTTGTATTTCGAGTCCTTGTCACTCTCACACGCTTAGTACACTTGGCGTTCCCAAGTCTGAAGTGAGTAGTGTACATTTTGCTCAGATACACACAGCCGCTCCGTTGCCCTGCTGTGGTGACAAAACTGTGCAGGTTTCTTCGATTGGGACGTCTTTTTTCTCTACACGACGACGAGGTATTCCCGGCTCTTCTGAACCTGCCAGCTGCTGAAACTAACGTGGAGAAGCCTGGGTCTGCTTGCATCGGGGACCGGTGAGTACTATAGCTAGGATCTGGTCGCCCTCCTGCAGTAGCCCATTGCTTTTCCCCGCTGTGTAAAAACAGCACCCTTTTGTCCGTACTCGCGCTCTGCTTCTGCTCACTGTGGAGGCTGCGCTTGAGTCGCGGAACCTGTTCTTCTTCTGTTGTGCACTAACCCGAACTGCCTGACTTCTTCCGAAGAGCTTCTCCTTTTGCCCGTTGGCACCAGCGTGTGCAGGTACTTTGAGCACAAGGCTCCACTCTTCGCAGGGCTCGGACTTCCATCTAGTTAGGTGCCCCTGAAGGCGAACTGAGTCTAAAGCATTATCGCACTGCCTGTTTTCCTTCCCTTTCAGGTGGACTACACATTTCGTGCATATAACGCTTGCGACTGTCGTATTTGTATATATTGTAAGAGTTGGCTTAATATTGATATTGTGATTTTCTCGCTACGGTCATTGTTTTAAAGGCCTTAAAATAAATGTGTATATATTTTTGATATAACAACTGTTTGGAGTAGTTTGTAAGTGATCTTGCTTTGTGTGCTCATTGCGGGCTTTCAGTCACCCTCACCCCTCTTGAGACCTAGTCTTGACCGCCGTGATCGCTACCTTGATTGGTCTGGCTCGTCCAGTGGTTACCCTGTTCCAAGTAATTAGGTTGGCCTTCTGAATTTCTGCGCCACCAGGACAGAGTTCAGAAATCCGTCTTAACAACCGTGGATGAGAGGAGGCCCCAGACCCATGTCCAGGACCCTTGGACCCATTTGCAACCTGAAGCTTGGCCAGTTCCAACTGGTGATCCCTGTCTTTCTGTTTTTCTGACTGTTCGATTTTTAGTTTGGCTATGCTGAATTCAAGCTCCTTCTGCCTAAACCGCAGCTCTTGCTTCTTGAATTCAAGCATAGCCTCCCCATCTACACTGGCAGAGGAAACATCAGACATCTCATCCTCCCTGTCCTCGTGGTCGCGGTGGATCAGTGCAGCGGCAGAACCGTCGGTTCTACCAGTGAGAGCAGCCCCACCTCCTTCCGCACTGTCCTCAGAAGTTATAGCGTCAAGCTGCGCTTCTTGCCACGCCACGATTCTTTGGATCATATCCAATTTCGTGCCTTGAGAGGAAACACCTCTCTCCGCACACATTTTTTTCAATGTTTCTGATTTGTAAGCATTTAAAGTTAACAAGGTATTTGTTTCCATACTGTTAGATAGGACTCTGGCCTTTTTAAGGTTATACTACAACAATTCATTACGTGTCCTGGTAGGAATAACTTGAAATGCCTTAGTTCGTGCGCAACACTGGATACCTTCAGTGGTATCCCACCGCTGTACACCAATTTGTTAAGACGGATTTCTGAACTCTGTCCTGGTGGCGCAGAAGTTCAGAAGGCCAACCTAATTACTTGGAACAGGGTAACCTCTGGACAAGCCAGACCAATCAAGGTAGCGATCGCGGCGGTCAAGACTAGGTCTCAAGAGGGGTGAGGGTGACTGAAAGCCTGCAATGAGCACACAAAGCAAGGACACTTACAAACTACTCCAAACAGGTGCTATATTAAAAATATATACACATTTATTCCAAGGCCTTTAAAACAATGACCGTAGCGAGAAATCACAATACAACTCTAGTAAACCAACACATACCATACCAATACAATATATATACAAATACAAACAAGTCTCAAGCGTTAGATGCACGAAATGTGTAGTCCACCTAAAAGGGAAGGAAAACAGGCAGTGCGAAATAATGCTTAGACCCAGTCCGCCTTCAGAGGCACCTAACTAAAAGGAAGTCCGAGCCCTACGAAGAGTGGAGCCTTGTGCTCAAAAGTACCTGCACACGCTGGTGCCAACGGGCAAAAGGGGAGTCTCTTCGAGGGAGATCAGGCAGTTCAGTTTAGTGCACAAACGAAGAAGAACAGTGTTCCGCGACTCAAGGGCAGAAGCAGAGCGCGAGTACGGAAAGGCATGCTGTTCTGACACAGCGGGGAAAAGCTATGGGTTCCTGCAGGAGGGCGACCAGTTCCTAGCTATGCTACTCACCGGTCCCCGATGCAAGCAGACCCAGGCTTCTCCGCGTCAGTTTCAGTCGCTGGCAGGTTCAGAAGAGCAGGGGATGTCTCGTCGTCGTGTGGAGTCTGCAGCAGCAGAGTTGAGTAAAAGACGTCCCAAACGAAGGAACCCGCACAGTTTGTTACCACAGCAGGGCAACGGAGCGACCGTGTGTATCTGAGCCAAATGTACACTACTCACTTCAGACCTGGGAACGCCAAGTGTACGAATCGTGTGAGAGTGACAAGGACTCGATATACTACACAACCTGGTGGCAGTTACAGAGCAAGACTCCTGTGTAGGCTGGTCAGTCTGCTGGATGGGCCAGAGACGCTTCCGAAGGCTTACTAGCAGGAGCTGGTGAAGATGCCGAGAATAGCTGTCCCCGCTATTCCAAGGGTCGAAGTACTAGTACAGGCCTTCTGGTTCGATCAAAGGTGAAAAGGGTTTCACAAGGCGACAGCAGTGCAGAGGAGCAGTCCTTCAGCGGGTCACCAGCGATTCCTCGGTTCAGCCTCTTGGTTGCAGGATACTTGGCTCCTGTATTCCTTCGTTCGTGAGAACTCAGGAGATCGACATGGTAGTGGTGTTTCCAGCCCCCTCTTATCCACGGTTCCCTTCGTGCCAAAACGGTGGGGACCCAATGGGAGATCCGCTCATCAACACTCACACCATTCGTGGACCTATCACGGACCACGGTGGTCCCAGGCATTCACACGGGACCAGACATCCCAGCCCACATCCTGGAGGCACACACAAGACATGTAGAAGCCCGCGAAAGCATCTGTGTTTCGCGGGAAAGTACATGCCCAAATAAGGAAGGCCCCGGGTCGGCTCGACCTGGGGAAGGTGAAGGGAGCAAGACGGTCAGCGGACAGGATAAAGGAGCCTCGTGGTCTGGCCAATTTTGGGAGCAAGGCCATCATTTTGGGTTAAGTGCGAGAAACGCGCTTAGAACGCCAAAAGGAGCTCAAAACACAAAAAAACGATCGCTGCCACCATTCCCGTCCGTGAATCACTTGCACCGATCAGTTACAATCCTGAAAGAGTATCTAGGGCCTGTAGAAGGCTAGAATCCCAAGAGAGCAGTAACTTAGCTTACAGTGCCCTCTTGTGTCATGTTGCACGAAAGCCGCAACATGATAAAAGAAACTACGGAAAACAGCGTTTCCCGGTACTGACTGTCTTAAGGCCATGCAAGTTTCCCCGTAAGAAAGGAGCGAAAGCCCAGAGGAGTGCGGCAGAAGGCTGCACTTCTCTGGCAAAGTCGAGAACAAGGTGAAAAACAACAGCAAAAAGTTTAGGGGTTGCCACATGGAAGGAAAATTACCTACAATTACAAAATCTTTCCTAACAGATATCACATCTCATGTTATAGGAAGAGTCTCAGGTTTGGTATAAGCATTGAGATATCACATCTCTGCAATCGGAAGTGTCTCAGGATTGGGATGGGAAGGAGTTGGATATCCCATCTCATGTTATAGGACGGGTCTCAGGATTGTTATTAGAATCATTGATATATCATATATATTGCATGCTGTAGGAAGGGTCTAAGGATTTGAATGGGAAGGACTTGGATATCACATCTCATGCTATGGATAGGCTCTCAGGTTTGGAAAGGGAAGGAGTTGGATATCACATTTCATGTTAGAGGAAGGATCTCAGGTTTGGTATTAGAGGCATTGAGATATCACATCTCATGCTATAGGAAGGGTCTCAGGATTGGAATGGGAAGGAGTTGGATATCACATCTCATGCTATAGGAAGGGTCTCAGGTTTGGTATAAGCATTGAGATATCACATCTCATGCTATAGGAAGGGTCTCAGGATTGGAATGGAAGGAGTTGGATATCACATCTCATGTTAAACGAAGGATCTCAGGTTTGGTATTAGAAGCATTGAGACATCACATCTCATGCTATAGGAAGGGTCTCAGGATTGGAATGGGAAGGAGTTGGATATCACATCTCATGCTATAGGAAGGGTCTCAGGCTTGGTATAAGCATTGAGATATCACATCTCATGCTATCGGAAGGGTCTCAGGATTGGAATGGGAAGGAGTTGTATATGACATCTCAAGCCATAGGAAGGGTCTCAGGTTTGGTATAAGCTTTGAGATATCACATCTCTGCTATCGGAAGGGTCTCAGGATTGGAATGGGAAGGAGTTGGATATCCCATCTCATGTTATAGGAAGAGTCTCAGGTTTGGTATTAGAAGCATTGAGATATCACATCTCATGCTATAGGAAGTGTCTCAGGATTGGAATGGGAAGGACTTGGATATCACATCTCATGCTATAGGGAGGGTCTCAAATTTGATATTAGAAGCATTGAGATATCACATCTTATGCTATAGGAAGGGTCTCAGGATTGGAATGGGAAGGAGTAGGATATCACATCTCATGCTATAGGAAGGATCTCAGGTTTGGTATAAGCATTGAGATATCACATCTCTTCTATCGGAAGGGTCTCAGGATTGGAATGGGAAGAGTTGGATATTCCCATCTCATGTTATAGGAAGGGTCTCAGGTTTGGTATTAGAAGCATTGAGATATCCCATCTCATGCTATAGGAAGGGTCTCAGGATTGGAATGGGAAGGACTTGGATATCACATCTCATGCTATAGGGAGGGTCTCAAGTTTGATATTAGAAGCATTGAGATATCACATCTCACGATATCGGAAGGGTCTCAGGATTGGAATGGGAAGGAGATCGATATCACATCTCATGATAAAGGAAGGGTCTAAGGTTTGAAGGGGAAGGATTTGGATATCACATCTCATGTTATAGGACGGGTCTCAGGTTTGGTATTAGAAGCACTGAGATATCAAGTCTCATGGTATAGGAAGGGTCTCAGAATTGGAATCAGAAAGAGTTGGATATCACATCTCAAGCTATAGGAAGGGTCTCAGGATTGGAATGGGAAGGAGTTTGATATCACATCTCATGCAATAGTATGGGTCTCAGGTTTGGTATAAGCATTGGGATATCACATCTCATGCTATCGGAAGGGTATCAGGATTGGATTTGGAAGGAGCTGGATATCCCATCTCATGCTATACGAAGGGTCTCAGGTTGGAATGGGAAAGAGTTGGATATCACATCTCATGTTATAGGAAGGGTCTCAGGATTAGAATGGGAAGGACTTGGATATCACATCTCATGCTATAGGAAGGCTCTCAGGTTTGGAAGGGGAAAGAGTTGGATATCACATTTCATGTTAGAGGTAGGATCTCAGGTTTGGTATTAGAGGCATTGAGATATCACATCTCATGCTATCAGAAGGGTCTCAGGATTGGAATGGGAAGGAGTTGGATATCACATCTCATGCTAAAGGGAGGGTCTCAGGTTTGGAAGGGGAAGGATTTGGATATCACATCTCATGTTATAGGAAGGATCTCAGGTTTGGTATTAGAAGCATTGAGATATCACATCTCATGCTATCGGAAGGATCTCAGGTTTGGTATTAGAAGCATTGAGATATCACATCTCATGCTATCAGAATGGTCTCAGGATTGGAATCGGAAGGAGTTGGATATCACATCTCATGCTAAAGGGAGGGTCTCAGGTTTGGAAGGGGAAGGATTTGGATATCACATCTCATGTTATCAGAAGGATCTCAGGTTTGGTATTTGAAGTATTGAGATATCACATCTCATGCTATAGGAAGGGTCTCAGGATTGGAATGGGAAGGAGTTGGATATCACATCTCAAGCTATAGGAAGGGTCTCAGGTTTGGTATAAGCATTGAGATATCGCATCACATGCTATAGGAAGGGTCTCAGGATTGGAATGGGAAGGAGTTGGATATCACATCTCATGTTATAGGAAAGATCTCAGGTTTGGTATTAGAAGCATTGAGACATCACATCTCATGTTATAGGAAGGGTCTCAGGATTGGAATGGGAAGAAGTTGGATATCACATCTCATGCTATAGGAAGAGTCTCAGGTTTGGTATAAGCATTGAGATATCACATCTCATGATATAGGAAGGGCTCAGGATTGGAATGGGAAGGAGTTGTATATGACATCTCATGCCATAGGAAGGGTCTCAGGTTTGGTATAAGCATTGAGATATCACATCACATGCTATAGGAAGGGTCTCAGGATTGGAATGGGAAGGACTTGGATATCACATCTCATGCTAAAGGGAGGGTCTCAGGTTTGGAAGGGGAAGGATTTGGATATCACATCTCATGTTATAGGAAGGATCTCAGGTTTGGTATAAGAAGCATTGAGATATCACATCTCATGCTATCGGAAGAATCTCAGATTTGGTATTAGAGGCATTGAGATATTACATCTCATGCTATCATAAGGGTCTCAGGATTGGAATGGGAAGGAGTTGGATATCACATCTCATGCTATAGGAAGGATCTCAGGTTTGGAACGGGAAGGAGTTGGATATCACATCTCATGCTATAGGAAGGGTCTCAGGTTTGGAACGGGAAGGAGTTGGATATCCCATCTCATGTTATAGGACTGGTCTCAGGTTTGGTATTAGAAGCATTGAGATATCACATCACATGCTGTAGGAAGGGTCTCAGGTTTGGAATGGGAAGGAATTGGATATCACATCTCATGTTATAGGAAGGGTCTCAGGTTTGGTATAAGCATTGAGATATCACATCTCTGCTATCGGAAGTGTCTCAGGATTGGAATGGGAAGGAGTTGGATATCACATCTCATGTTATAGGACGGGTCTCAGGTTTGTTATTAGAATCATTGAGATATCATATTGCATGCTGTAGGAAGGGTCTAAGGATTGGAATGGGAAGGACTTTGATATCACATCTCATGCTATAGGTAGGCTCTCAGGTTTGGAAAGGGAAGGAGTTGGATATCACATTTCATGTTAGAGGAAGGATCTCAGGTTTGGTATTAGAGCCATTGGATATCACATCTCATGCTATAGGAAGGGTCTCAGGATTGGAATGGGAAGGAGTTGGATATCACATCTCATGCTATAGGAAGGGTTTTAGGTTTGGTATAAGCATTGAGATATCACATCTCATGCTATAGGAAGGGTCTCAGGATTGGAATGGGAAGGATCTGTATATGACATCTCATGCCATAGGAAGGGTCTCAGGTTTGGTATAAGCATTGAGATATCACATCTCTGCTTTCGGAAGGGTCTCAGGATTGGAATGGGAAGGAGTTGGATATCCCATCTCATGTTATAGGTAGGCTCTCAGGTTTGGTATAAGCATTGAGATATCACATCTCATGCTATAGGAAGTGTCTCAGGATTGGAATGGGAAGGACTTGGATATCACATCTCATGCTATAGGGAGGGTCTCAAGTTTGATATTAGAAGCATTGAGATATCACATCTCATGCTATAGGAAGGGTCTCAATATTGGAATGGGAAGGAGTTGGATATCACATCTCATGCTATAGGAAGGGTCTCAGGTTTGGTATAAGCATTGAGATATCACATCTCTGCTATCGGAAGGGTCAGGGTCTCAGGATTGGAATGGGAAGGAGTTGGATATTCCCATCTCATGTTATAGGAAGGGTCTATCAGGTCTTAGCATGAGACTCTTCCTTTAACATGAGATGTGATATCCAACTCCTTCCCATTCCAATCCTGAGACCCTTCCGATAGCTTGAGATGTGATATCTCAATGCTTCTAATATCAATACTGAGACCCTCCCTATAGCATGAGATGTGATATCTAAGTCCTTCCCATTCCAATCCTGAGACCCTTCTGATAGCAGAGATGTGATATCTCAATGCTTATACCAAACCTGAGACCCTTCCTATAGCATGAGATGTGATATCCAACTCCTTCCCATTCCAATCCTGAGACCCTTCCTATAGCATGATATGTGAAATCTCAATGCTTCTACCAAAACTGAGACCCTTCCTTTAGCATGAGATGTGATATCCAACTCCTTCCCATTCCAATCCTGAGACCAGTCCTATAGCATGAGATGTGATATCTCAATGCTTCTAATACCAAACCTGAGATCCTTCCTATAACATGAGATGTGATATCCAACTCCTTCCCATTCCAATCCTGAGACCCTTCCTATAGCATGAGATGTGATATCTCAATGCTTCTAATACCAAACCTGAGATCCATCCGATAGCATGAGATGTGATATCTCAATGCTTCTAATACCAAACCTGAGATCCTTCCTATAACATGAGATGTGATATCCAAATCCTTCCCCTTCTGAACCTGAGACCCTCCCTTTAGCATTGAGATGTGATATCCAACTCCTTCCCATTCCAATCCTGATACCCTTCTGATAGCATGAGATGTGATATCTCAATGCCTCTAATACCAAACCTGAGATCCTAACTCTAACATGAAATGTGATATCCAACTCCTTCCCTTTCCAAACCTGAGAGCCTTCCTACAGCATGAGATGTGATATCCAAGTCCTTCCCATTCCAATCCTGAGACCCTTCCTATAACATGAGATGTCATATCCAACTCCTTCCCATTCCAACCTGAGACCCTTCCTATAGCATGAGATGGGATATCCAACTCCTTCCAAATCCAATCCTGATACCCTTCCGATAGCATGAGATGTGATATCCCAATGCTTCTACAAAACCTGAGACCCATACCATGGCATGAGATGTGATATCAAACTCCCGTCCTATACCATGAGACTTGATATCTCAATGCTTCTAATACCAAACCTGAGACCGGTCCAATAACATGAGATGTGATATCCAAATCCTTCCCCTTCCAAACCTTAGACCCTTCCTTTATCATGAGATGTGATATCCAAGTCCTTCCCATTCCATTCCTGAGACCCTTCCTATAGCATGAGATGTGATATCTCAATGCTTCTAATACCAAACCTGAGACCCTTCCTATAACATGAGATGTGATATCCAAGTCCTTCCCATTTCAATCCTGAGACCCTTCCTATAGCATGAGATGTGATATCTCAATGCTTCTAATACCAAACCTGAGACCCTTCCTATAACATGAATTCTGATATCCAAGTCCTTCCCATTCCAATCATGAGACCCTTCCAATAGCAGAGATGTGATATCTCAATGCTTCTAATATCAAACCTGAGACCTGCCCTATAACATGAGATGGGATATCTAACTCCTTCCCGTTCCAAACCTGATACCCTTCCTATAGCATGAGATGTGATATCCAATTCCTTCCCATCCCAATCCTGAGACACCTCCGATAGCAGAGATGTGATATCTCAATGCTTATACCAAACCTGAGACTCTTCCTATAACATGAGATGTGATATCTAACTCCTTCCCGTTCCAAACCTGAGACCCTTCCTATAGCATGAGATGTGATATCCAACTCCTTCCCATTCCAATCCTGAGACCCTTCCTATAGCATGAGATGTGATATCTCACTGCTTATACCAAATCTGAGACCCTTCCTATAGCATAAGATGTGATATCCAACTCCTTCCCATTCCAATCCTGAGACCCTTCCTATAGCATGAGATGTGATATCTCAATGCTTCTAATACCAAACCTGAGATCCTTCCTATAACATGAGATGTGATATCCAACTCCTTCCCATTCCAATCCTGAGACCCTTATGATAGCATGAGATGTGATATCTCAATGCCTCTAATACCAAACCTGAGATACTTCCGATAGCATGAGATGTGATATCTCAATGCTTTTAATACCAAACCTGAGATCCTTCCTATAACATGAGATGTGATTTCCAAATCCTTCCCCTTCCAAACCTGAGACCCTCCCTTTAGCATGAGATGTGATATACAACTCCTTCCCATTCCAATCCTGAGACCCTTCTGATAGCATGAGATGTGATATCTCAATGCCTCTAATACCAAACCTGAGATCCTACCTCTAACATGAAATGTGATATCCATCTCCTTCCCTTTCCAAACCTGAGACCCTGCCTATAGCATGAGATGTGATATTAAAGTCCTTCCCATTCCAATCCTGAGACCCTTCCTATAGCATGTGATGTGATATCTCAATGCGTATACCAAACCTGAGACCCTTCCTATGGCATGAGATGTCATATACAACTCCTTCCCATTCCAATCCTGAGACCCTTCCTATAGCATGAGATGTGATATCTCAATGCTTATACCAAACCTGAGACCCTTCCTATAGCATGAGATGTGATATCCAACTTCTTCCCATTCCAATCCTAAGACCCTTCCTATAACATGAGATGTGATGTCTCAATGCTTCTAATACCAAACCTGAGATCTTTCCTATAACATGAGATGTGATATCCAACTCCTTCCCATTCCAATCCTGAGACCCTTCCTATAGCATGAGATGTGATATCTCAATGCTTATACCAAACCTGAGACCCTTCCTATAGCTTGAGATGTGATATCCAACTCCTTCCCATTCCAATCCTGAGACCCTTCCTATAGCATGAGATGTGATATCTCAAGGCCTCTAATACCAAACCTGAGATCCTTCCTCTAACATGAAATGTGATATCCAACTCCTTCCCCTTCCTAACCTGAGACCCTTCCTATAGCATGAGATGTGATATCCAACTCCTTCCCATTCCAATCCTGAGACCCTTCCGATAGCTTGAGATGTGATATCTCAATGCTTCTAATATCAATATTGAGACCCTCCCTATAGCATGAGATGTGATATCCAACTCCTTCCCATTCCAATCCTGAGACCAGTCCTATAGCATGAGATGTGAAATCTCAATGCTTCTACCAAAACTGAGACCCTTCCTTTAGCATGAGATGTGATATCCAACTCCTTCCCATTCCAATCCTGAGACCAGTCCTATAGCATGAGATGTGATATCTCAATGCTTCTAATACCAAACCTGAGATCCTTCCTATAACATGAGATGTGATATCCAACTCCTTCCCATTCCAATCCTGAGACCCTTCCTATAGCATGAGATGTGATATCTCAATGCTTCTAATACCAAACCTGAGATCCTTCCGATAGCATGAGATGTGATATCTCAATGCTTCTAATACCAAACATGAGATCCTTCCTATAACATGAGATGTGATATCCAAATCCTTCCCCTTCCGAACCTGAGACCCTCCCTTTAGCATGAGATGTGATATCCCACTCCTTCCCATTCCAATCCTGATACCCTTCTGATAGCATGAGATGTGATATCTCAATGCCTCTAATACCAAACCTGAGATCCTACCTCTAACATGAAATGTGATATCCAACTCCTTCCCTTTCCAAACCTGAGAGCCTTCCTACAGCATGAGATGTGATATCCAAGTCCTTCCCATTCCAATCCTGAGACCCTTCCTATAACATGAGATGTCATATCCAACTCCTTCCCATTCCAACCTGAGACCCTTCCTATAGCATGAGATGGGATATCCAACTCCTTCTTATGCCAAACCTGAGACCCTTCCTATGGCATGATATGTGATATCCAACTCCTTGCCATTCAAATCCTGAGACCCTTCCTATAGCATGAGAAGGGATATCCAACTCCTTCCCAATCCAATCCTGAGACCCTTCCGATAGCAGAGATGTGATATCTCAACGCTTCTACCAAACCTGAGACCCTTCCTATAACATGAGATGTGATATCCAATTCCTTCCCATTCCAAACCTGAGACCCTTACTATTGGACGAGATGTGATATCCAACTCCTTCCCATTCCAACCCTGAGACCCTTCCTATACCATGAGATGTGATATCTCAATGCTTCTAATACCAAACCTGGGTCCCGTCCTATAACATGAGATATGATATCCAAATCCTTCCCCTTCCAAACCTGAGAACCTTCCTTTAGCATGAGATGTGATATCCAAATACTTCCCATTCCAATCCTAAAACCCTTCCTATAGCATGAGATGTGATATCTCAATGTTTCTAATAAAAAACCTGAGACCCTTCCTATAGCAAGAGATGCGATATCCAAATCCTTCCCATTCCAATCCTGAGACCCTTCCTATAACATGAGATGTGATATCCAACTCCTTCCCATTCCAACCTGAGACCCTTCCTATAGCATGAGAAGGGATATCCAACTCCTTCCCAATCCAATCCTGAGACCCTTCCGATAGCAGAGATGTGATATCTCAATGCTTATACCAAACCTGAGACCCTTCCTATGGCATGAGATGTGATATCCAACTCCTTGCCATTCAAATCCTGAGACCCTCTCTATAACAAGAGATGTCATATCCAACTCCTTCCCATTCCAAACCTGAGATCCTTCCTTTAGCATGAGATGTAATATCCAAATCCTTCACATTCCAATCCGGAGACCCTTCCTATAGCATGAGATGTGATATCTCAATGCTTCTAATACCAAACATGAGATCCTTCCTATAACATGAGATGTGATATCCAACTCCTTCCCATTCCAAACCTGAGACCCTTCCGATAGCATGAGATGTGATATCTCAATGCTTCAAAAACCAAACATGAGAACCATCCTATAACATGAGATGTGAAATCCAAATCCTTCCCTTCCCAAACCTGAGACTCTTCCTATAGCATGAGATGTGATATCTCAATGCTTCTACCAAACCTGAAACCCTTCCTATAGCATGACAAGTGATATCCAACTCCTTCCCATTCCAATCCTGAGACACTTCCTATAGCATGAGATGTGATATCACAATGCTTCTAATACCAAACCTGAGACCCGTCCTATAACATGAGATGTGATATCCAAATCCTTCCCCTTCCAAACCTTAGACCCTTCCTTTATCATGAGATGTGATATCCAAGTCCTTCCCATTCCATTCCTGAGACCCTTCCTATAGCATGAGATGTGATATCTCAATGCTTCTAATACCAAACCTGAGACCCTTCCTATAACATGAGATGTGATATCCAAGTCCTTCCCATTCCAATCCTGAGACCCTCCCTTTAGCATGAGATGTGATATCCAACTCCTTCCCATTCCAATCCTGAGACCGTTCTGATAGCATGAGATGTGATATCTCAATGCTTCTAATACCAAACCTGAGATCCTTCCGATAGCATGAGATGTGATATTTCAATTCTTCTAATACCAAACCTGAGATCCTTCCTATAACACGAGATGTGATATTCAAATCCTTCCCCTTCCAAACCTGAGACCCTCCCTTTAGCATGAGATGTGATATCCAACTCCTTCCCATTCCAATCCTGAGACCCTTCTGATAGCATGAGATGTTATATCTCAATGCCTCTAATACCAAACCTGAGATTCTACCTCTAACATGAAATGTGATATCCAACTCCTTCCCCTTCCAAACCTGGGAGCCTTCCTATAACATGAGATGTGATATCGAAGTCCTTCCCATTCCAATCCTGAGACCCTTCCTATAACATGAGATGTGATATCCAACTCCTTCCCATTCCAATCCTGAGACCCTTCCTATAGCATGAGATGTGATGTCTCAATGCTTCTAATACCAAATCTGAGATCCTTCCTATAACATGAGATGTGATATCCAACTCCTTCCATTCCAATCCTGAGACCCTTCCTATAGCATGGGATGTGATATTGCAATGCTTATAGCAAACCTGAGACCCTTCCTATAGCATGAGATGTGATATCCAAATCCTTCCCATTCCAATCGTGAGACCCTTCCTATAGCATGAGATGTGATATCTCAATGTCTCTAATACCAAACCTGAGATCCTTCCTCTAACATGAAATGTGATATCCAAATCCTTCCCTTTCCAAACCTGAGAGCCTACCTATAGCATGAGATGTGATATCCAACTCCTTCCCATTCCAATCCTGAGACCCTTCCTATAGCATGAGATGTGATATCTCAATGCTTATACTAAACCTGAGACCCTTCCTATAGCATGAGATGTGATATCCAAATCCTTCCCATTCCAATCCTGAGACCCTTCCTATAGCATGAGATGTGATATCTCAATGCCTCTAATACCAAACCTGAGATCCTTCCTTGAACATGAAATGTGATATCCCACTCCTTCCCTTTCCAAACCTGAGAGTCTACCTATAGCATGAGATGTGATATCCAAGTCCTTCCCATTCCAATCCTTAGACACTTCCTACAGCATGAGATGTGATATCTCAATGATTCTATTACCAAACCTGAGACCCGTCCTATAACATGAGATGGGATATCCAACTCCTTCCCATTTCAATCCTGAGAAACTTCCGATAGCAGAGATGTGATATCTCAATGCTTAGACCAAACCTGAGACCCTTCCTATAACATGAGATGTGATATCCAACTCCTTCCCGTTCCAAACCTGAGACCCTTTCTATAGCAAGAATCTAATATCCAACTCCTTCCCATTCCAATCCTGAGACCATTCCTATAGCATGAGATGTGATATCTCAATGCTTCTAATACCAAACCTGAGACCCTTCCTATAACATGAGATGTGATATCCAAGTCCTTCCCATTCCAATCCTGAGACCCTCCCTTTAGCATGAGATGTGATATCCAACTCCTTCCCATTCCAATCCTGAGACCGTTCTGATAGCATGAGATGTGATATCTCAATGCTTCTAATACCAAACCTGAGATCCTTCCGATAGCATGAGATGTGATATTTCAATTCTTCTAATACCAAACCTGAGATCCTTCCTATAACACGAGATGTGATATTCAAATCCTTCCCCTTCCAAACCTGAGACCCTCCCTTTAGCATGAGATGTGATATCCAACTCCTTCCCATTCCAATCCTGAGACCCTTCTGATAGCATGAGATGTTATATCTCAATGCCTCTAATACCAAACCTGAGATTCTACCTCTAACATGAAATGTGATATCCAACTCCTTCCCCTTCCAAACCTGGGAGCCTTCCTATAACATGAGATGTGATATCGAAGTCCTTCCCATTCCAATCCTGAGACCCTTCCTATAACATGAGATGTGATATCCAACTCCTTCCCATTCCAATCCTGAGACCCTTCCTATAGCATGAGATGTGATGTCTCAATGCTTCTAATACCAAATCTGAGATCCTTCCTATAACATGAGATGTGATATCCAACTCCTTCCATTCCAATCCTGAGACCCTTCCTATAGCATGGTATGTGATATTTCAATGCTTATAGCAAACCTGAGACCCTTCCTATAGCATGAGATGTGATATCCAAATCCTTCCCATTCCAATCGTGAGACCCTTCCTATAGCATGAGATGTGATATCTCAATGCCTCTAATACCAAACCTGAGATCCTTCCTCTAACATGAAATGTGATATCCAAATCCTTCCCTTTCCAAACCTGAGAGCCTACCTATAGCATGAGATGTGATATCCAACTCCTTCCCATTCCAATCCTGAGACCCTTCCTATAGCATGAGATGTGATATCTCAATGCTTATACCAAACCTGAGACCCTTCCTATAGCATGAGATGTGATATCCAAATCCTTCCCATTCCAATCCTGAGACCCTTCCTATAGCATGAGATGTGATATCTCAATGCCTCTAATACCAAACCTGAGATCCTTCCTTGAACATGAAATGTGATATCCCACTCCTTCCCTTTCCAAACCAGAGAGTCTACCTATAGCATGAGATGTGATATCCAAGTCCTTCCCATTCCAATCCTTAGACACTTCCTACAGCATGAGATGTGATATCTCAATGATTCTATTACCAAACCTGAGACCCGTCCTATAACATGAGATGGGATATCCAACTCCTTCCCATTTCAATCCTGAGAAACTTCCGATAGCAGAGATGTGATATCTCAATGCTTAGACCAAACCTGAGACCCTTCCTATAACATGAGATGTGATATCCAACTCCTTCCCGTTCCAAACCTGAGACCCTTTCTATAGCAAGAATCTAATATCCAACTCCTTCCCATTCCAATCCTGAGACCATTCCTATAGCATGAGATGTGATATCTCAATGCTTCTAATACCAAACCTGAGATCCTTCCTATGACATGAGATGTGATATCCAATTCCTTCCCATTCCAAACCTGAGACCCTTCCTATAGCATGAGATGTGATATCTCAATGCTTCTAATACCAAACCTGAGATCCTTCCTATAACATGAGATGTGATATCCAAATCCTTCCCCTTCCAAACCAGAGACCCTCCCTTTAGCATGAGATGTGATATCCAACTCCTTCCCATTCCAATCCTGAGACATTTCTGATAGCATGAGATGTGATATCTCAATGCCTCTAATACCAAACCTGAGATCCTACCTCTAACATGAAATGTGATATCCAACTCCTTCCCCTTGCAAACCTGAGAGCCTTCCTATAGCATGAGATGTGATATCGAAGTATTTCCCATTCCAATCCTGAGACCCTTCCTATAACATGAGATGTGATATCCAACTCCTTCCCATTCCAACCTGAGACCCTTCCTATAGCATGAGATGGGATATCCAACTACTTCCAAATCCAATCCTGATACCCTTCCGATAGCATGAGATGTGATATCTCAATCCCTCTAATACCAAATCTGAGATCCTTCCTATAACATGAGATGTGATATCAAAATCCTTCCCCTTCCAAACCTGAGACCCTCCCTTTAGCATGAGATGTGATATCCAACTCCTTCCCATTCCAATCCTGAGACCCTTCTGATAGCATGAGATGTGATATTCAATGCCTCTAATACCAAACCTGAGATCCTACCTCTAACATGAAATGTGATATCCAACTCCTTCCCTTTCCAAACGTGAGAGCCTCCCTATAGCATGAGATGGGATATTCAAGTCCTTCCCATTCCAATCCTGAGACCCTTCCTATAGCATGAGATGTGATATCTCAATGCTTCTAATACCAAACCTGAGACCGTTCCTATAACATAAGATGGGATATCCAACTCCTTCCCATTCCAATCCTGAGACCCTTCCGATAGCAGAGATGTGATATCTCAATGCTGATACCAAACCTGAGACCCTTCCTATTTCATGAGATGTCATATACAACTCCTTCCCATTCCAATCCTGAGACCATTCCTATAGCATGAGATGTGATATCTCAATGCTTCTAATACCAAACCTGAGATCCTTCCTATGACATGAGATGTGATATCCAATTCCTTCCCATTCCAAACCTGAGACCCTTCCTATAGCATGAGATGTGATATCTCAATGCTTCTAATACCAAACCTGAGATCCTTCCTATAACATGAGATGTGATATCCAAATCCTTCCCCTTCCAAACCAGAGACCCTCCCTTTAGCATGAGATGTGATATCCAACTCCTTCCCATTCCAATCCTGAGACATTTCTGATAGCATGAGATGTGATATCTCAATGCCTCTAATGCCAAACCTGAGATCCTACCTCTAACATGAAATGTGATATCCAACTCCTTCCCCTTGCAAACCTGAGAGCCTTCCTATAGCATGAGATGTGATATCGAAGTATTTCCCATTCCAATCCTTAGACCCTTCCTATAACATGATATGTGATATCCAACTCCTTCCCATTCCAACCTGAGACCCTTCCTATAGCATGAGATGGGATATCCAACTACTTCCAAATCCAATCCTGATACCCTTCCGATAGCATGAGATGTGATATCTCAATCCCTCTAATACCAAACCTGAGATCCTTCCTATAACATGAGATGTGATATCAAAATCCTTCCCCTTCCAAACCTGAGACCCTCCCTTTAGCATGAGATGTGATATCCAACTCCTTCCCATTCCAATCCTGAGACCCTTCTGATAGCATGAGATGTGATATTCAATGCCTCTAATACCAAACCTGAGATCCTACCTCTAACATGAAATGTGATATCCAACTCCTTCCCTTTCCAAACGTGAGAGCCTCCCTATAGCATGAGATGGGATATTCAAGTCCTTCCCATTCCAATCCTGAGACCCTTCCTATAGCATGAGATGTGATATCTCAATGCTTCTAATACCAAACCTGAGACCCTTCCTATAACATAAGATGGGATATCCAACTCCTTCCCATTCCAATCCTGAGACCCTTCCGATAGCAGAGATGTGATATCTCAATGCTGATACCAAACCTGAGACCCTTCCTATGGCATGAGATGTCATATACAACTCCTTCCCATTCCAATCCTGAGACCCTTCCTATAGCATGGGATGTGATATCTCAATGCTTATACCAAACCTGAGACCCTTCCTATAGCATGAGATGTGATATCCAACTCCTTCCCATTCCAATCCTGAGACCCTTCCTATAACATGAGATGTGATGTCTCAATGCTTCTAATACCAAACCTGAGATCCTTCCTATGGCATGAGATGTCATATAAAACTCCTTCCCATTCCATTCCTGAGACCCTTCCTATAGCATGAGATGTGATATCCAACTCCTTCCCATTCCAATCCTGAGACCCTTCCTATAGCATGAGATGTGATATCCAAATCCTTCCCATTCCAATCGTGAGACCCTTCCTATAGCATGAGATGTGATATCCAAAACCTTCCCTTTCCAAAACTGAGAGCCTACCTATAGCATGAGATGTGATATCCAACTCCTTCCCATTCCAATCCTGAGACCCTTCCTATAGCATGAGATGTGATATCTCAATGCTTATACCAAACCTGAGACCCTTCCTATAGCATGAGATGTGATATCCAAATCCTTCCCATTCCAATCCTGAGACCCTTCCTATAGCATGAGATGTGATATCCAAATCCTTCCCCTTCCAAACCTGAGACCCTCCCTTTAGCATGAGATGTGATATCCAACTCCTTCCCATTCCAATCCTGAGACCCTTCTGATAGCATGAGATGTTATATCTCAATGCCTCTAATACCAAACCTGAGATCCTACCTCTAACATGAAATGTGATATCCAACTCCTTCCCCTTCTAAACCTGGGAGCCTTCCTATAACATGAGATGTGATATCGAAGTGCTTCCCATTCCAATCCTGAGACCCTTCCTATAACATGAGATGTGATATCCAACTCCTTCCCATTCCAATCCTGAGACCCTTCCTATAGCATGAGATGGGATGTCTCAATGCTTCTAATACCAAATCTGAGATCCTTCCTATAACATGAGATGTGATATCCAACTCCTTCCCATTACAATCTTGAGACCGTTTCTATAGCATGAGATGTGATATCTCAATGCTTATACCAAACCTGAGACCCTTCCTATAGCATGAGATGTGATATCCAAATCCTTCCCATTCCAATCGTGAGACCCTTCCTATAGCATGAGATGTGATATCTCAATGCCTCTAATACCAAACCTGAGATCCTACCTCTAAAATGAAATTTGATATGCAACTCCTTCCCCTTCCAAACCTGATAGCCTTCGTATAGCATGAGATGTGATATCCAAGTCCTTCCCATTCCAATCCTGATACCCTTCCTATAACATGAGATGTAATATCCAATTCCTTCCCATTCCAACCTGAGACCCTTCCTATAGCATGAGATGGGATATCCAACTCCTTCCAAATCCAATCCTGATACCCTTCCGATAGCATGAGATGTGATATCCCAATGCTTCTACAAAACCTGAGACCCATACATGGCATGAGATGTGATATCAAACTCCTTCCCATTCCAATCCTGAGACACTTCCTATAGCATGAGATGTGATATCTCAATGCTTCTAATACCAAACCTGAGACTCTTCCTATAACATGAGATGGGATATCCAACTCTTTCCCATTCCAATCCTGAGACCCTTCCGATAGCAGAGATGTGATATCTCAATGCTTATACCAAACCTGAGACCCTTCCTATAGCATGAGATGTCATATACAACTCCTTCCCATTCCAATCCTGAGACCCTTCCTATAGCATGAGATGTGATATCTCAATGCTTATACCAAACCTGAGACCCTTCCTATAGCATGAGATGTGATATCCAACTCCTTCCCATTTCAATCCTGAGACCCTTCCTATAGCATGAGATGTGATGTCTCAATGCTTCTAATACCAAACCTGAGATCCTTCCTATAACATCAGATGTGATATCCAACTCCTTCCCATTCCAATCATGAGACCCTTCCTATAGCATGAGATGTGATATCTCAATGTTCATACCAAACCTGAGACCCTTCCTATAGCATGAGATGTGATATCCAACTCCTTCCCATTCCAATCCTGAGACCCTTCCTATAGCATGAGATGTGATATCTCAATGCCTCTAATACCAAATCTGAGATCCTTCCTCTAACATGAAATGTGATATCCAACTCCTTCCCTTTCCAAACCTGAGAGCCTACCTATAGCATGAGATGTGATATCCAAGACCTTCCCATTCCAATCCTTAGACCCTTCCTACAGCATACAATATGATATCTCAATGATTCTAATAACAAACCTGAGACCCGTCCTATAACATGAGATGTGATATCCAACTCCTTCCCATTCCAATCCTGAGACACTTCCGATAGCAGAGATGTGATATCTCAATGCTTATTCCAAACCTGAGACCCTTCCTATAGCATGAGATGTGATATCCAACTCCTTCCCGTTCCAAACCTGAGACCCTTCCTATAGCATATGTGATATCCAACTCCTTCCCATTCCAAACATGAGACCCTTCCTATAGCATGAGATGTGATATCCAACTCCTTCCCATTCCAATCCTGAGACCCTTCCTATAGCATGAGATGTGATATCTCAATGCCTCTAATACCAAACCTGAAATCCTTCCTCTAACATGAAATGTGATATCCAACTCCTTCCCTTTCCAAACCTGAGAGCCTACCTATAGCATGAGATGTGATATCCAAGACCTTCCCATTCCAATCCTTAGACCCTTCCTACAGCATACAATATGATATCTCAATGATTCTAATAACAAACCTGAGACCCGTCCTATAACATGAGATGTGATATCCAACTCCTTCCCATTCCAATCCTGAGACACTTCCGATAGCAGAGATGTGATATCTCAATGCTTATTCCAAACCTGAGACCCTTCCTATAGCATGAGATGTGATATCCAACTCCTTCCCGTTCCAAACCTGAGACCCTTCCTATAGCATATGTGATATCCAACTCCTTCCCATTCCAAACATGAAACCCTTCCTATAGCAAGAATGTAATATCCAACTCCTTCCCATTCCAATCCTGAGACCCTTCCTACAGCATGCAATGTGATATCTCAATGCTTCTAATACCAAACCTGAGACCCGTCCTATAACATGAGATGGGATATCCAACTCCTTCCCGTTCCAAACCTGAGACCCTTCCTATAGCATGAGATGTGATATCCAACTCCTTCCCATCCCAATCCTGAGACACTTCCGATTGCAGAGATGTGATATCTCAATGCTTATACCAAACCTGAGACTCTTCCTATAACATGAGATGTGATATCCAAATCCTTCCTGTTCCAAACCTGAGACCCTTCCTATAGCATAAGATGTGATATCCAACTCCTTCCCATTCCAATCCTGAGACCCTTCCGATAGCATGAGATGTGATATCTCAATGCTTCTAATACCAAACCTGAGATCCTTCTTATAACATATGATGTGATATCCAAATCCTTCCCCTTCCAAACCTGAGACCCTCCCTTTAGCATGAAATGTGATATCCAACTCCTTCCCATTCCAATCCTGAGACCCTTATGATAGCATGAGATGTGATATCTCAATGCCTCTAATACCAAACCTGAGATACTTCCGATAGCATGAGATGTGATATCTCAATGCTTCTAATACCAAACCTGAGATCCTTCCTATAACATGAGATGTGATATCCAAATCCTTCCCCTTCCAAACCTGAGACCCTCCCTTTAGCATGAGATGTGATATCCAACTCCTTCCCATTCCAATCCTGAGACCCTTCTGATAGCATGAGATGTGATATCTCAATGCCTCTAATACCAAACCTGAGATCCTACCTCTAACATGAAATATGATATCCAACTCCTTCCCTTTCCAAACCTGAGATCCTGCCTATAGCATGAGATGTGATATCCAAGTCCTTCCCATTCCAATCCTGAGACCCTTCCTATAGCATGAGATGTGATATCTCAATGCTTATACCAAACCTGAGACCCTTCCTATGGCATGAGATGCCATATACAACTTCTTCCCATTCCAATCCTGAGACCCTGCTTATAGCATGAGATGTGATATCTCAATGCTTCTAATGCCAAACCTGAGATCTTTCCTATAACATGAGATGTGATATCCAACTCCTTCCCATTCCAATCCTGAGACCATTCCTATAGCATGAGATGTGATATCTCAATGCTTATACCAAACCTGAGACCCTTCCTATAGCTTGAGATGTGATATCCAACTCCATCCCATTCCAATCCCGAGACCCTTCCTATAGCATGAGATGTGATATCTCAATGCCTCTAATACCAAACCTGAGATCCTTCCTCTAACATGAAATGTGATATCCAACTCCTTCCCCTTCCAAACCTGAGAGCCTTCCTATAGCATGAGATATGATATCCAAGTCCTTTCCATTCCAATCCTGAGACCCTTCCTATAACATGAGATGTGATATCCCACTCCTTCCCATTCCAACCTGAGACCCTTCCTATAGCATGAGATGGGATATCCAACTCCTTCCAAATCCAATCCTGATACCCTTCCGATAGCATGAGATGTGATATCCCAATGCTTCTACCAAACCTGAGACCCATACTATGGCATGAGATGTGATATCAAACTGCTTCCAATTCTAACCTGAGACCCTTCCTATAGCATGAGATGGGATATCCAACTCCTTCCAAATCCAATCCTGAAATCCTTCCGATAGCATGAGATGTGAAATCCCAATGCTTCTACCAAACCTGAGACCCATACTATGGCATGAGATGTGATATCCAACTCCTTCCCATTCCAATTCTGAGACTCTTCTGATAGCATGAGATGTGATATCTCAATGCCTCTAATACCAAACCTGAGATCCTACCTCTAACATGAAATGTGATATCCAACTCTTTCCCGTTGCAAACCTGAGAGCCTTCCTATAGCATGAGATGTGATATCCAAGTCCTTCCCATTCCAATCCTGAGACCCTTCCTATAACATGAGATGTGATATCCAACTCCTTCCCATTCCAACCTGAGACCCTTCCTATAGCATGAGATGGGATATCCAACTCCTTCCAAATCCAATCCTGATACCCTTCCGATAGCATGAGATGTGATATCCCAATGCTTCTACCAAACCTGAGACCCATACTATGGCATGAGATGTGATATCAAACTCCTTCCCATTCCAATCCTGTGACCCTTCCTATAGCTTGAGATGTGATATCCAACTCCTTCCCATTCCAATTCTGAGACCCTTCCTATACAATGAGACTTGATATCTCAATGCTTCTAATACCAAACCTGAGAGCCGTCCTATAACATGAGATGTGATATCCAAATCCTTCCCCTTCCAAACCTTAGACCCTTCCTTTATCATGAGATGTGATATCCAACTCCTTCCCATTCCAATCCTGAGACTCTTCCGACATCATGAGATGTGATATCTCAATGCTTCTAATATCAAACTTGAGACCCTCCCTATAGCATGAGATGTGATATCCAAGTCCTTCCCATTCCAATCCTGAGACCCTTCCTATAGCATGAGATGTGATATCTCAATGCTTCTAATACCAAACCTGAGACCCTTCCTATGACATGAGATGGGAATATCCAACTCCTTCCCATTCCAATCCTGAGACCCTTCCGATAGCAGAGATGTGATATCTCACTGCTTATACCAAACCTGAGACCCTTCCTATAGCATGAGATGTGATATCCAACTCCTTCCCATTCCAATCCTGAGACACTTCCTATAGCATGAGATGTGATATCTCACTGCTTATACCAAACCTGAGACCCTTCCTATAGCATGAGATGTGATATCCAACTCCTTCCCATTCCAATCCTGAGACACTTCCTATAGCATGAGATGTGATATCTCAATGCTTCTAATATCAAACTTGAGACCCTCCCTATAGCATGAGATGTGATACCCAAGTCCTTCCCATTCCAATCCTGAGACCCTTCCTACAGCATGCGATGTGATGTCTCAATGCTTCTAATACCAAACCTGAGACTCTTCCTATAACATGAGATGGGATATCCAACTCCTTCCCATTCCAATCGTGAGACCCTTCCGATAGCAGAGATGTGATATCTCAATGCTTATACCAAACCTAAGACCCTTCCTATGGCATGAGATGTCATATACAACTCCTTCCCATTCCAATCCTGAGACCCTTCCTATAGCATGAGATGTGATATCTCAATGCTTATACCAAACCTGAGACCCTTCCCCTAACATGAAATGTGATATCCAACTCCTTCCCTTTCCAAACCTGAGAGCCTACCTATAGCATGAGATGTGATATCCAAGACCTTCCCATTCCAATCCTTAAACCCTTCCTACATCATACAATATGATATCTCAATGATTCTAATAACAAACCTGAGACCCGTCCTATAACATGAGATGTGATATCCAACTCCTTCCCATTCCAATCCTGAGACACTTCCGATAGCAGAGATGTGATATCTCAATGCTTATTCCAAACCTGAGACCCTTCCTATAGCATGAGATGTGATATCCAACTCCTTCCCTTTCCAAACCTGAGACCCTTCCTATAGCATATGTGATATCCAACTCCTTCCCATTCCAAACATGAGACCCTTCCTATAGCAAGAATGTAATATCCAACTCCTTCCCATTCCAATCCTCAGACCCTTCCTACAGCATGCGATGTGATATCTCAATGCTTCTAATACCAAACCTGAGACCCGTCCTATAACATGAGATGGGATATCCAACTCCTTCCCGTTCCAAACCTGAGACCCTTCCTATAGCATGAGATGTGATATCCAACTCCTTCCCATCCCAATCCTGAGACACTTCCGATTGCAGAGATGTGATATCTCAATGCTTATACCAAACCTGAGACTCTTCCTATAACATGAGATGTGATATCCAACCCCTTCCCGTTCCAAACCTGAGACCCTTCCTATAGCATAAGATGTGATATCCAACTCCTTCCCATTCCAATCCTTAGACCCTTCCTACAGCATGCAATATGATATCTCAATGATTCTAATAACAAACCTGAGACCCGTCCTATAACATGAGATGGGATATCCAACTCCTTCCCATTCCAATCCTGAGACACTTCCGATAGCAGAGATGTGATATCTCAATGCTTATACCAAACCTGAGACCCTTCCTATAACATGAGATGTGATATCCAACTCCTTCCCGGTCCAAACCTGAGACCCTTCCTATAGCATATGTGATATCCAACTCCTTCCCATTCCAAACATGAGACCCTTCCTATAGCAAGAGTGTAATATCCAACTCCTTCCCATTCCAATCCTGAGACCATTCCTATAGCATGAGATGTGATATCTCAATGCTTCTAATACCAAACCTGAGATCCTTCCTATGACATGAGATGTGATATCCAATTCCTCCCCATTCCAAACCTGAGAACCTTCCTACAGCATGCGATGTGATATCTCAATGCTTCTAATACCAAACCCGAGACCAGTCCTATAACATGAGATGGGATATCCAACTCCTTCCCATTCCAATCCTGAGACACTTCCGATAGCAGAGATGTGATATCTCAATGCTTATACCAAACCTGAGACCCTTCCTATAACATGAGATGTGATATCCAACTCCTTCCCGGTCCAAACCTGAGACCCTTCCTATAGCATATGTGATATCCAACTCCTTCCCATTCCAAACATGAGACCCTTCCTATAGCAAGAGTGTAATATCCAAGTCCTTCCCATTCCAATCCTGAGACCCTTCCTATAGCATGAGATGGGATGTCTCAATGCTTCTAATACCAAATCTGAGATCCTTCCTATAACATGAGATGTGATATCCAACTCCTTCCCATTACAATCTTGAGACCGTTTCTATAGCATGAGATGTGATATCTCAATGCTTATACCAAACCTGAGACCCTTCCTATAGCATGAGATGTGATATCCAAATCCTTCCCATTCCAATCGTGAGACCCTTCCTATAGCATGAGATGTGATATCTCAATGCCTCTAATACCAAACCTGAGATCCTACCTCTAAAATGAAATTTGATATGCAACTCCTTCCCCTTCCAAACCTGATAGCCTTCCTATAGCATGAGATGTGATATCCAAGTCCTTCCCATTCCAATCCTGATACCCTTCCTATAACATGAGATGTAATATCCAATTCCTTCCCATTCCAACCTGAGACCCTTCCTATAGCATGAGATGGGATATCCAACTCCTTCCAAATCCAATCCTGATACCCTTCCGATAGCATGAGATGTGATATCCCAATGCTTCTACAAAACCTGAGACCCATACATGGCATGAGATGTGATATCAAACTCCTTCCCATTCCAATCCTGAGACACTTCCTATAGCATGAGATGTGATATCTCAATGCTTCTAATACCAAACCTGAGACTCTTCCTATAACATGAGATGGGATATCCAACTCTTTCCCATTCCAATCCTGAGACCCTTCCGATAGCAGAGATGTGATATCTCAATGCTTATACCAAACCTGAGACCCTTCCTATAGCATGAGATGTCATATACAACTCCTTCCCATTCCAATCCTGAGACCCTTCCTATAGCATGAGATGTGATATCTCAATGCTTATACCAAACCTGAGACCCTTCCTATAGCATGAGATGTGATATCCAACTCCTTCCCATTTCAATCCTGAGACCCTTCCTATAGCATGAGATGTGATGTCTCAATGCTTCTAATACCAAACCTGAGATCCTTCCTATAACATCAGATGTGATATCCAACTCCTTCCCATTCCAATCATGAGACCCTTCCTATAGCATGAGATGTGATATCTCAATGTTCATACCAAACCTGAGACCCTTCCTATAGCATGAGATGTGATATCCAACTCCTTCCCATTCCAATCCTGAGACCCTTCCTATAGCATGAGATGTGATATCTCAATGCCTCTAATACCAAATCTGAGATCCTTCCTCTAACATGAAATGTGATATCCAACTCCTTCCCTTTCCAAACCTGAGAGCCTACCTATAGCATGAGATGTGATATCCAAGACCTTCCCATTCCAATCCTTAGACCCTTCCTACAGCATACAATATGATATCTCAATGATTCTAATAACAAACCTGAGACCCGTCCTATAACATGAGATGTGATATCCAACTCCTTCCCATTCCAATCCTGAGACACTTCCGATAGCAGAGATGTGATATCTCAATGCTTATTCCAAACCTGAGACCCTTCCTATAGCATGAGATGTGATATCCAACTCCTTCCCGTTCCAAACCTGAGACCCTTCCTATAGCATATGTGATATCCAACTCCTTCCCATTCCAAACATGAGACCCTTCCTATAGCATGAGATGTGATATCCAACTCCTTCCCATTCCAATCCTGAGACCCTTCCTATAGCATGAGATGTGATATCTCAATGCCTCTAATACCAAACCTGAAATCCTTCCTCTAACATGAAATGTGATATCCAACTCCTTCCCTTTCCAAACCTGAGAGCCTACCTATAGCATGAGATGTGATATCCAAGACCTTCCCATTCCAATCCTTAGACCCTTCCTACAGCATACAATATGATATCTCAATGATTCTAATAACAAACCTGAGACCCGTCCTATAACATGAGATGTGATATCCAACTCCTTCCCATTCCAATCCTGAGACACTTCCGATAGCAGAGATGTGATATCTCAATGCTTATTCCAAACCTGAGACCCTTCCTATAGCATGAGATGTGATATCCAACTCCTTCCCGTTCCAAACCTGAGACCCTTCCTATAGCATATGTGATATCCAACTCCTTCCCATTCCAAACATGAAACCCTTCCTATAGCAAGAATGTAATATCCAACTCCTTCCCATTCCAATCCTGAGACCCTTCCTACAGCATGCAATGTGATATCTCAATGCTTCTAATACCAAACCTGAGACCCGTCCTATAACATGAGATGGGATATCCAACTCCTTCCCGTTCCAAACCTGAGACCCTTCCTATAGCATGAGATGTGATATCCAACTCCTTCCCATCCCAATCCTGAGACACTTCCGATTGCAGAGATGTGATATCTCAATGCTTATACCAAACCTGAGACTCTTCCTATAACATGAGATGTGATATCCAAATCCTTCCTGTTCCAAACCTGAGACCCTTCCTATAGCATAAGATGTGATATCCAACTCCTTCCCATTCCAATCCTGAGACCCTTCCGATAGCATGAGATGTGATATCTCAATGCTTCTAATACCAAACCTGAGATCCTTCTTATAACATATGATGTGATATCCAAATCCTTCCCCTTCCAAACCTGAGACCCTCCCTTTAGCATGAAATGTGATATCCAACTCCTTCCCATTCCAATCCTGAGACCCTTATGATAGCATGAGATGTGATATCTCAATGCCTCTAATACCAAACCTGAGATACTTCCGATAGCATGAGATGTGATATCTCAATGCTTCTAATACCAAACCTGAGATCCTTCCTATAACATGAGATGTGATATCCAAATCCTTCCCCTTCCAAACCTGAGACCCTCCCTTTAGCATGAGATGTGATATCCAACTCCTTCCCATTCCAATCCTGAGACCCTTCTGATAGCATGAGATGTGATATCTCAATGCCTCTAATACCAAACCTGAGATCCTACCTCTAACATGAAATATGATATCCAACTCCTTCCCTTTCCAAACCTGAGATCCTGCCTATAGCATGAGATGTGATATCCAAGTCCTTCCCATTCCAATCCTGAGACCCTTCCTATAGCATGAGATGTGATATCTCAATGCTTATACCAAACCTGAGACCCTTCCTATGGCATGAGATGCCATATACAACTTCTTCCCATTCCAATCCTGAGACCCTGCTTATAGCATGAGATGTGATATCTCAATGCTTCTAATGCCAAACCTGAGATCTTTCCTATAACATGAGATGTGATATCCAACTCCTTCCCATTCCAATCCTGAGACCATTCCTATAGCATGAGATGTGATATCTCAATGCTTATACCAAACCTGAGACCCTTCCTATAGCTTGAGATGTGATATCCAACTCCATCCCATTCCAATCCTGAGACCCTTCCTATAGCATGAGATGTGATATCTCAATGCCTCTAATACCAAACCTGAGATCCTTCCTCTAACATGAAATGTGATATCCAACTCCTTCCCCTTCCAAACCTGAGAGCCTTCCTATAGCATGAGATATGATATCCAAGTCCTTTCCATTCCAATCCTGAGACCCTTCCTATAACATGAGATGTGATATCCCACTCCTTCCCATTCCAACCTGAGACCCTTCCTATAGCATGAGATGGGATATCCAACTCCTTCCAAATCCAATCCTGATACCCTTCCGATAGCATGAGATGTGATATCCCAATGCTTCTACCAAACCTGAGACCCATACTATGGCATGAGATGTGATATCAAACTGCTTCCAATTCTAACCTGAGACCCTTCCTATAGCATGAGATGGGATATCCAACTCCTTCCAAATCCAATCCTGAAATCCTTCCGATAGCATGAGATGTGAAATCCCAATGCTTCTACCAAACCTGAGACCCATACTATGGCATGAGATGTGATATCCAACTCCTTCCCATTCCAATTCTGAGACTCTTCTGATAGCATGAGATGTGATATCTCAATGCCTCTAATACCAAACCTGAGATCCTACCTCTAACATGAAATGTGATATCCAACTCTTTCCCGTTGCAAACCTGAGAGCCTTCCTATAGCATGAGATGTGATATCCAAGTCCTTCCCATTCCAATCCTGAGACCCTTCCTATAACATGAGATGTGATATCCAACTCCTTCCCATTCCAACCTGAGACCCTTCCTATAGCATGAGATGGGATATCCAACTCCTTCCAAATCCAATCCTGATACCCTTCCGATAGCATGAGATGTGATATCCCAATGCTTCTACCAAACCTGAGACCCATACTATGGCATGAGATGTGATATCAAACTCCTTCCCATTCCAATCCTGTGACCCTTCCTATAGCTTGAGATGTGATATCCAACTCCTTCCCATTCCAATTCTGAGACCCTTCCTATACAATGAGACTTGATATCTCAATGCTTCTAATACCAAACCTGAGAGCCGTCCTATAACATGAGATGTGATATCCAAATCCTTCCCCTTCCAAACCTTAGACCCTTCCTTTATCATGAGATGTGATATCCAACTCCTTCCCATTCCAATCCTGAGACTCTTCCGACATCATGAGATGTGATATCTCAATGCTTCTAATATCAAACTTGAGACCCTCCCTATAGCATGAGATGTGATATCCAAGTCCTTCCCATTCCAATCCTGAGACCCTTCCTATAGCATGAGATGTGATATCTCAATGCTTCTAATACCAAACCTGAGACCCTTCCTATGACATGAGATGGGAATATCCAACTCCTTCCCATTCCAATCCTGAGACCCTTCCGATAGCAGAGATGTGATATCTCACTGCTTATACCAAACCTGAGACCCTTCCTATAGCATGAGATGTGATATCCAACTCCTTCCCATTCCAATCCTGAGACACTTCCTATAGCATGAGATGTGATATCGCACTGCTTATACCAAACCTGAGACCCTTCCTATAGCATGAGATGTGATATCCAACTCCTTCCCATTCCAATCCTGAGACACTTCCTATAGCATGAGATGTGATATCTCAATGCTTCTAATATCAAACTTGAGACCCTCCCTATAGCATGAGATGTGATACCCAAGTCCTTCCCATTCCAATCCTGAGACCCTTCCTACAGCATGCGATGTGATGTCTCAATGCTTCTAATACCAAACCTGAGACTCTTCCTATAACATGAGATGGGATATCCAACTCCTTCCCATTCCAATCGTGAGACCCTTCCGATAGCAGAGATGTGATATCTCAATGCTTATACCAAACCTAAGACCCTTCCTATGGCATGAGATGTCATATACAACTCCTTCCCATTCCAATCCTGAGACCCTTCCTATAGCATGAGATGTGATATCTCAATGCTTATACCAAACCTGAGACCCTTCCCCTAACATGAAATGTGATATCCAACTCCTTCCCTTTCCAAACCTGAGAGCCTACCTATAGCATGAGATGTGATATCCAAGACCTTCCCATTCCAATCCTTAAACCCTTCCTACATCATACAATATGATATCTCAATGATTCTAATAACAAACCTGAGACCCGTCCTATAACATGAGATGTGATATCCAACTCCTTCCCATTCCAATCCTGAGACACTTCCGATAGCAGAGATGTGATATCTCAATGCTTATTCCAAACCTGAGACCCTTCCTATAGCATGAGATGTGATATCCAACTCCTTCCCTTTCCAAACCTGAGACCCTTCCTATAGCATATGTGATATCCAACTCCTTCCCATTCCAAACATGAGACCCTTCCTATAGCAAGAATGTAATATCCAACTCCTTCCCATTCCAATCCTCAGACCCTTCCTACAGCATGCGATGTGATATCTCAATGCTTCTAATACCAAACCTGAGACCCGTCCTATAACATGAGATGGGATATCCAACTCCTTCCCGTTCCAAACCTGAGACCCTTCCTATAGCATGAGATGTGATATCCAACTCCTTCCCATCCCAATCCTGAGACACTTCCGATTGCAGAGATGTGATATCTCAATGCTTATACCAAACCTGAGACTCTTCCTATAACATGAGATGTGATATCCAACCCCTTCCCGTTCCAAACCTGAGACCCTTCCTATAGCATAAGATGTGATATCCAACTCCTTCGCATTCCAATCCTTAGACCCTTCCTACAGCATGCAATATGATATCTCAATGATTCTAATAACAAACCTGAGACCCGTCCTATAACATGAGATGGGATATCCAACTCCTTCCCATTCCAATCCTGAGACACTTCCGATAGCAGAGATGTGATATCTCAATGCTTATACCAAACCTGAGACCCTTCCTATAACATGAGATGTGATATCCAACTCCTTCCCGGTCCAAACCTGAGACCCTTCCTATAGCATATGTGATATCCAACTCCTTCCCATTCCAAACATGAGACCCTTCCTATAGCAAGAGTGTAATATCCAACTCCTTCCCATTCCAATCCTGAGACCATTCCTATAGCATGAGATGTGATATCTCAATGCTTCTAATACCAAACCTGAGATCCTTCCTATGACATGAGATGTGATATCCAATTCCTCCCCATTCCAAACCTGAGAACCTTCCTACAGCATGCGATGTGATATCTCAATGCTTCTAATACCAAACCCGAGACCAGTCCTATAACATGAGATTGGATATCCAACTCCTTCCCCTTCCAAACCTGAGACTCTTCCTATAGCATGAGATGTGATATCCAACTTCTTCCCATTCCAATCCTGAGACCCTTCCTATAACATGAGATGTGATGTCTCAATGCTTCTAATACCAAACCTGAGATCTTTCCTATAACATGAGATGTGATATCCAACTCCTTCCCATTCCAATCCTGAGACCATGAGACCCCATGAGATGTGATATCTCAATGCTTATACCAAACCTGAGACCCTTCCTATAGCTTGAGATGTGATATCCAACTCCTTCCCATTCCAATCCTGAGACCCTTCCTATAGCATGAGATGTGATATCTCAAGGCCTCTAATACCAAACCTGAGATCCTTCCTCTAACATGAAATGTGATATCCAACTCCTTCCCCTTCCAAACCTGAGAGCCTTCCTATAACATGAAATGTGATATCCAATTCCTTCCCATTCCAACCTGAGACCCTTCCTATAGCATGAGATGGGATATCCAACTCCTTCCAAATCCAATACTGATACCCTTCCGATAGCATGAGATGTGATATCCCAATGCTTCTACCAAACCTGAGACCCATACTATGGCATGAGATGTGATATCAAACTCCTTCCCATTCCAATCCTGAGACCCTACCTATAGCTTGAGATGTGATATCCAACTCCTTCCCATTCCAATTCTGAGACCCTTCCTATACCATGAGACTTGATATCTCAATGCTTCTAATACCAAACCTGAGACCCGTCCTATAACATGAGATGTGATATCCAAATCCATCCCCTTCCAAACCTTAGACCCTTCCTTTATCATGAGATGTGATATCCAATTCCTTCCCATTCCAATCCTGAGACCCTTCCGATATCATGAGATTTGTTATCTCAATGCTTCTAATATCAAACTTGAGACCCTCCCTATAACATGAGATGTGACATCCAAGTCCTCCCCATTCCAATCCTGAGACCCTTCCTATAGCATGAGATGTGATATCTCAATGCTTCTAATACCAAACCTGAGACCCTTCCTATAACATGATTTGGGATATCCAACTCCTTCCCATTCCAATCCTGAGACCCTTCCGATAGCAGAGATGTGATATCTCAATGCTTATACCAAACCTGAGACCCTTCCTATGGCCTGAGATGTCATATGCAACTCCTTCCCATTCCAATCCTGAGACCCTTCCTATAGCATGAGATGTGATATCTCAATGCCTCTAATACCAAACCTGAAATCCTTCCTCTAACATGAAATGTGATATCCAACTCCTTCCCTTTCCAAACCTGAGAGCCTACCTATAGCATGAGATGTGATATCCAAGACCTTCCCATTCCAATCCTTAGACCCTTCCTACAGCATACAATATGATATCTCAATGATTCTAATAACAAACCTGAGACCCGTCCTATAACATGAGATGTGATATCCAACTCCTTCCCATTCCAATCCTGAGACACTTCCGATAGCAGAGATGTGATATCTCAATGCTTATTCCAAACCTGAGACCCTTCCTATAGCATGAGATGTGATATCCAACTCCTTCCCGTTCCAAACCTGAGACCCTTCCTATAGCATATGTGATATCCAACTCCTTCCCATTCCAAACATGAGACCCTTCCTATAGCAAGAATGTAATATCCAACTCCTTCCCATTCCAATCCTCAGACCCTTCCTACAGCATGCGATGTGATATCTCAATGCTTCTAATACCAAACCTGAGACCCGTCCTATAACATGAGATGGGATATCCAACTCCTTCCCGTTCCAAACCTGAGACCCTTCCTATAGCATGAGATGTGATATCCAACTCCTTCCCATCCCAATCCTGAGACACTTCCGATTGCAGAGATGTGATATCTCAATGCTTATACCAAACCTGAGACTCTTCCTATAACATGAGATGTGATATCCAACTCCTTCCCGTTCCAAACCTGAGACCCTTCCTATAGCATAAGATGTGATATCCAACTCCTTCCCATTCCAATCCTGAGACCCTTCCGATAGCATGAGATGTGATATCTCAATGCTTCTAATACCAAACCTGAGATCCTTCTTATAACATGTGATGTGATATCCAAATCCTTCCCCTTCCAAACCTGAGACCCTCCCTTTAGCATGAAATGTGATATCCAACTCCTTCCCATTCCAATCCTGAGACCCTTATGATAGCATGAGATGTGATATCTCAATGCCTCTAATACCAAACCTGAGATACTTCCGATAGCATGAGATGTGATATCTCAATGCTTCTAATACCAAACCTGAGATCCTTCCTATAACATGAGATGTGATATCCAAATCCTTCCCCTTCCAAACCTGAGACCCTCCCTTTAGCATGAGATGTGATATCCAACTCCTTCCCATTCCAATCCTGAGACCCTTCTGATAGCATGAGATGTGATATCTCAATGCCTCTAATACCAAACCTGAGATCCTACCTCTAACATGAAATATGATATCCAACTCCTTCCCTTTCCAAACCTGAGATCCTGCCTATAGCATGAGATGTGATATCCAAGTCCTTCCCATTCCAATCCTGAGACCCTTCCTATAGCATGAGATGTGATGTCTCAATGCTTATACCAAACCTGAGACCCTTCCTATGGCATGAGATGCCATATACAACTCCTTCCCATTCCAATCCTGAGACCCTGCTTATAGCATGAGATGTGATATCTCAATGCTTCTAATACCAAACCTGAGATCTTTCCTATAACATGAGATGTGATATCCATCTCCTTCCCATTCCAATCCCAATCCTGAGACCATTCCTATAGCATGAGATGTGATATCTCAATGCTTATACCCAACCTGAGACCCTTCCTATAGCTTGAGATGTGATATCCAACTCCTTCCCATTCCAATCCTGAGACCCTTCCTATAGCATGAGATGTGATATCTCAATGCCTCTAATACCAAACCTGAGATCCTTCCTCTAACATGAAATGTGATATCCAACTCCTTCCCCTTCCAAACCTGAGAGCCTTCCTATAGCATGAGATATGATATCCAAGTCCTTTCCATTCCAATCCTGAGACCCTTCCTATAACATGAGATGTGATATCCAACTCCTTCCCATTCCAACCTGAGACCCTTCCTATAGCATGAGATGGGATATCCAACTCCTTCCAAATCCAATCCTGATACCCTTCCGATAGCATGAGATGTGATATCCCAATGCTTCTACCAAACCTGAGACCCATACTATGGCATGAGATGTGATATCAAACTCCTTCCCATTCCAACCTGAGACCCTTCCTATAGCATGAGATGGGATATCCAACTCCTTCCAAATCCAATCCTGAAATCCTTCCGATAGCATGAGATGTGATATCCCAATGCTTCTACCAAACCTGAGACCCATACTATGGCATGAGATGTGATATCCAACTCCTTCCCATTCCAATTCTGAGACTCTTCTGATAGCATGAGATGTGATATATCAATGCCTCTAATACCAAACCTGAGATCCTACCTCTAACATGAAATGTGATATCCAACTCTTTCCCGTTGCAAACCTGAGAGCCTTCCTATAGCATGAGATGTGATATCCAAGTCCTTCCCATTCCAATCCTGAGACCCTTCCTATAACATGAGATGTGATATCCAACTCCTTCCCATTCCAACCTGAGACCCTTCCTATAGCATGAGATGGGATATCCAACTCCTTCCAAATCCAATCCTGATACCCTTCCGATAGCATGAGATGTGATATCCCAATGCTACTACCAAACCTGAGACCCATACTATGGCATGAGATGTGATATCAAACTCCTTCCCATTCCAATTCTGAGACCCTTCCTATACAACGAGACTTGATATCTCAATGCTTCTAATACCAAACCTGAGACCCGTCCTATAACATGAGATGTGATATCCAAATCCTTCCCCTTCCAAACCTTAGACCCTTCCTTTATCATGAGATGTGATATCCAACTCCTTCCCATTCCAATCCTGAGACTCTTCCGATATCATGAGATGTGATATCTGAATGCTTCTAATATCAAACTTGAGACCCTCCCTATAGCATGAGATGTGATATCCAAGTCCTTCCCATTCCAATCCTGAGACCCTTCCTATAGCATGAGATGTGATATCTCAATGCTTCTAATACCAAACCTGAGATCCTTCCTATAACATGAGATGTGATATCCAACTCCTTCCCATTCCAATCCTGAGACACTTCCTATAGCATGAGATGTGATATCTCACTGCTTATACCAAACCTGAGACCCTTCCTATAGCATGAGATGTGATATCCAACTCCTTCCCATTCCAATCCTGAGACCCTTTCTATAGCATGAGATGTGATATCTCAATGCTTCTAATATCAAACTTGTGACCCTCCCTATAGCATGAGATGTGATACCCAAGTCCTTCCCATTCCAATCCTGAGACCCTTCCTACAACATTCGATGTGATGTCTCAATGCTTCTAATACCAAACCTGAGACTCTTCCTATAACATGAGATGGGATATCCAACTCCTTCCCATTCCAATCCTGAGACCCTTCCGATAGCAGAGATGTGATATCTCAATGCTTATACCAAACCTAAGACCCTTCCTATGGCATGAGATGTCATATACAACTCCTTCCCATTCCAATCCTGAGACCCTTCCTATAGCATGAGATGTGATATCTCAATGCTTATACCAAACCTGAGACCCTTCCTATAGCATGAGATGTGATATCCAACTCCTTCCCATTCCAATCCTGAGACCCTTCCTATAGCATGAGATGTGATGTCTCAATGCTTCTATTACCAAACCTGAGATCCTTCCTATAACATGAGATGTGATATCCAACTCCTTCCCATTCCAATCCCGAGACCCTTCCTATAGCATGAGATGTGATATCTCAATGCTTATACCAAACCTGAGACCCTTCCTATAGCATGAGATGTGATATCCAACTCCTTCCCATTCCAATCCTGAGACTCTTCCTATAGCATGAGATGTGATATCTCAATGCCTCTAATACCAAACCTGAGATCCTTCCTCTAACATGAAATGTGATATCCAACTCCTTCCCTTTCCAAACCTGAGAGCCTACCTATAGCATGAGATGTGATATCCAAGTCCTTCCCATTCCAATCCTTAGACCCTTCCTACAGCATGCAATATGATATCTCAATGATTCTAATAACAAACCTGAGACCCGTCCTATAACATGAGATGGGATATCCAACTCCTTCCCATTCCAATCCTGAGACACTTCCGATAGCAGAGATGTGATATCTCAATGCTTATACCAAACCTGAGACCCTTCCTATAACATGAGATGTGATATCCAACTCCTTCCCGGTCCAAACCTGAGACCCTTCCTATAGCATATGTGATATCCAACTCCTTCCCATTCCAAACATGAGACCCTTCCTATAGCAAGAGTGTAATATCCAACTCCTTCCCATTCCAATCCTGAGACCATTCCTATAGCATGAGATGTGATATCTCAATGCTTCTAATACCAAACCTGAGATCCTTCCTATGACATAAGATTTGATATCCAATTCCTCCCCATTCCAAACCTGAGAACCTTCCTACAGCATGCGATGTGATATCTCAATGCTTCTAATACGAAACCCGAGACCAGTCCTATAACATGAGATTGGATATCCAACTCCTTCCCCTTCCAAACCTGAGACTCTTCCTATAGCATGAGATGTGATATCCAACTTCTTCCCATTCCAATCCTGAGACCCTTCCTATAACATGAGATGTGATGTCTCAATGCTTCTAATACCAAACCTGAGATCTTTCCTATAACATGAGATGTGATATCCAACTCCTTCCCATTCCAATCCTGAGACCCTTCCTATAGCATGAGATGTGATATCTCAATGCTTATACCAAACCTGAGACCCTTCCTATAGCTTGAGATGTGATATCCAACTCCTTCCCATTCCAATCCTGAGACCCTTCCTATAGCATGAGATGTGATATCTCAAGGCCTCTAATACCAAACCTGAGATCCTTCCTCTAACATGAAATGTGATATCCAACTCCTTCCCCTTCCAAACCTGAGAGCCTTCCTATAACATGAAATGTGATATCCAATTCCTTCCCATTCCAACCTGAGACCCTTCCTATAGCATGAGATGGGATATCCAACTCCTTCCAAATCCAATACTGATACCCTTCCGATAGCATGAGATGTGATATCCCAATGCTTCTACCAAACCTGAGACCCATACTATGGCATGAGATGTGATATCAAACTCCTTACTATTCCAATCCTGAGACCCTACCTATAGCTTGAGATGTGATATCCAACTCCTTCCCATTCCAATTCTGAGACCCTTCCTATACCATGAGACTTGATATCTCAATGCTTCTAATATCAAACTTGAGACCCTCCCTATAACATGAGATGTGACATCCAAGTCCTCCCCATTCCAATCCTGAGACCCTTCCTATAGCATGAGATGTGATATCTCAATGCTTTTAATACCAAACCTGAGACCCTTCCTATAACATGATTTGGGATATCCAACTCCTTCCCATTCCAATCCTGAGACCCTTCCGATAGCAGAGATGTGATATCTCAATGCTTATACCAAACCTGAGACCCTTCCTATGGCCTGAGATGTCATATGCAACTCCTTCCCATTCCAATCCTGAGACCCTTCCTATAGCATTAGATGTGATATCTCAATGCTTATACCAAATCTGAGACCCTTCCTATAGCATGAGATGTGATATCCAACTTCTTCCCATTCCAATCCTGAGACCCTTCCTATAGCATGAGATGTGATATCTCAATTCTTCTAATACCAAACCTGAGATCCTTCCTATAACATGAGATGTGATATCCAACTCCTTCCCATTCCAATCCTGAGACCCTTATGATAGCATGAGATGTGATATCTCAATGCTTCTATTACCAAACCTGAGATCCTTCCTATAACATGAGATGTGATTTCCAAATCCTTCCACTTCCAAACCTGAGACCCTCCCTTTAGCATGAGATGTGATATCCAACTCCTTCCCATTCCAATCCTGAGACCCTTCTGATAGCATGAGATGTGATATTTCAATGCCTCTAATACCAAACCTGAGATCCTACCTCTAACATGAAATGTGATATCCATCTCCTTCCCTTTCCAAACCTGAGACCCTGCCTATAGCATGAGATGTGATATCCAAGTCCTTCCCATTCCAATCCTGAGACCCTTCCTATAGCATGTGATGTGATATCTCAATGCTTATACCAAATCTGAGACCCTTCCTATAGCATGAGATGTGATATCCAACTCCTTCCCATTCCAATCCTGAGACCCTTCCTATAGCATGAGATGTGATGTCTCAATGCTTCTAATACCAAACCTGAGATCCTTCCTATAACATGAGATGTGATATCCAACTCCTTCCCATTCCAATCCTGAGACCCTTATGATAGCATGAGATGTGATATCTCAATGCCTCTAATACCAAACCTGAGATACTTCCGATAGCATGAGATGTGATATCTCAATGCTTCTAATACCAAACCTGAGATCCTTCCTATAACATGAGATGTGATTTCCAAATCCTTCCCCTTCCAAACCTGAGACCCTCCCTTTAGCATGAGATGTGATATCCAACTCCTTCCCATTCCAATCCTGAGACCCATCTGATAGCATGAGATGTGATATTTCAATGCCTCTAATACCAAACCTGAGATCCTACCTCTAACATGAAATGTGATATCCATCTCCTTCCCTTTCCAAACCTGAGACCCTGCCTATAGCATGAGATGTGATATCCAAGTCCTTTCCATTCCAATCCTGAGACCCTTCCTATAGCATGTGATGTGATATCTCAATGCTTATACCAAACCTGAGACCCTTCCTATGGCATGAGATGTCATATACAACTCCTTCCCATTCCAATCCTGAGACCCTTCCTATAGCATGAGATGTGATATCTCAATGCTTATACCAAACCTGAGACCCTTCCTATAGCATGAGATGTGATATCCAACTTCTTCCCATTCCAATCCTGAGACCCTTCCTATAACATGAGATGTGATGTCGCAATGCTTCTAATACCAAACCTGAGATCTTTCCTATAACATGAGATGTGATATCCAACTCCTTCCCATTCCAATCCTGAGACCCTTCCTATAGCATGAGATGTGATATCACAATGCTTATACCAAACCTGAGACCGTTCCTATAGCTTGAGATGTGATATCCAACTCCTTCCCATTCCAATCCTGAGACCCTTCCTATAGCATGAGATGTGATATCTCAAGGCCTCTAATACCAAACCTGAGATCGTTCCTCTAACATGAAATGTGATATCCAACTCCTTCCCCTTCCAAACCTGAGAGCCTTCCTATATCATGAGATGTGACATCCAAGTCCTCCCCATTCCAATCCTGAGACCCTTCCTATAGCATGAGATGTGATATCTCAATGCTTCTAATACCAAACCTGAGACCCTTCCTATAACATGATTTGGGATATCCAACTCCTTCCCATTCCAATCCTGAGACCCTTCCGATAGCAGAGATGTGATATCTCAATGCTTATACCAAACCTGAGACCCTTCCTATGGCCTGAGATGTCATATGCAACTCCTTCCCATTCCAATCCTGAGACCCTTCCTATAGCATTAGATGTGATATCTCAATGCTTATACCAAATCTGAGACCCTTCCTATAGCATGAGATGTGATATCCAACTTCTTCCCATTCCAATCCTGAGACCCTTCCTATAGCATGAGATGTGATGTCTCAATTCTTCTAATACCAAACCTGAGATCCTTCCTATAACATGAGATGTGATATCCAACTCCTTCCCATTCCAATCCTGAGACCCTTATGATAGCATGAGATGTGATATCTCAATGCTTCTATTACCAAACCTGAGATCCTTCCTATAACATGAGATGTGATTTCCAAATCCTTCCACTTCCAAACCTGAGACCCTCCCTTTAGCATGAGATGTGATATCCAACTCCTTCCCATTCCAATCCTGAGACCCTTCTGATAGCATGAGATGTGATATTTCAATGCCTCTAATACCAAACCTGAGATCCTACCTCTAACATGAAATGTGATATCCATCTCCTTCCATTTCCAAACCTGAGACCCTGCCTATAGCATGAGATGTGATATCAAAGTCCTTCCCATTCCAATCCTGAGACCCTTCCTATAGCATGTGATGTGATATCTCAATGCTTATACCAAATCTGAGACCCTTCCTATAGCATGAGATGTGATATCCAACTCCTTCCCATTCCAATCCTGAGACCCTTCCTATAGCATGAGATGTGATGTCTCAATGCTTCTAATACCAAACCTGAGATCCTTCCTATAACATGAGATGTGATATCCAACTCCTTCCCATTCCAATCCTGAGACCCTTATGATAGCATGAGATGTGATATCTCAATGCCTCTAATACCAAACCTGAGATACTTCCGATAGCATGAGATGTGATATCTCAATGCTTCTAATACCAAACCTGAGATCCTTCCTATAACATGAGATGTGATTTCCAAATCCTTCCCCTTCCAAACCTGAGACCCTCCCTTTAGCATGAGATGTGATATCCAACTCCTTCCCATTCCAATCCTGAGACCCATCTGATAGCATGAGATGTGATATTTCAATGCCTCTAATACCAAACCTGAGATCCTACCTCTAACATGAAATGTGATATCCATCTCCTTCCCTTTCCAAACCTGAGACCCTGCCTATAGCATGAGATGTGATATCCAAGTCCTTTCCATTCCAATCCTGAGACCCTTCCTATAGCATGTGATGTGATATCTCAATGCTTATACCAAACCTGAGACCCTTCCTATGGCATGAGATGTCATATACAACTCCTTCCCATTCCAATCCTGAGACCCTTCCTATAGCATGAGATGTGATATCTCAATGCTTATACCAAACCTGAGACCCTTCCTATAGCATGAGATGTGATATCCAACTTCTTCCCATTCCAATCCTGAGACCCTTCCTATAACATGAGATGTGATGTCGCAATGCTTCTAATACCAAACCTGAGATCTTTCCTATAACATGAGATGTGATATCCAACTCCTTCCCATTCCAATCCTGAGACCCTTCCTATAGCATGAGATGTGATATCACAATGCTTATACCAAACCTGAGACCGTTCCTATAGCTTGAGATGTGATATCCAACTCCTTCCCATTCCAATCCTGAGACCCTTCCTATAGCATGAGATGTGATATCTCAAGGCCTCTAATACCAAACCTGAGATCGTTCCTCTAACATGAAATGTGATATCCAACTCCTTATCCTTCCAAACCTGAGAGCCTTCCTATAACATGAGATGTGACATCCAAGTCCTCCCCATTCCAATCCTGAGACCCTTCCTATAGCATGAGATGTGATATCTCAATGCTTCTAATACCAAACCTGAGACCCTTCCTATAACATGATTTGGGATATCCAACTCCTTCCCATTCCAATCCTGAGACCCTTCCGATAGCAGAGATGTGATATCTCAATGCTTATACCAAACCTGAGAGCCTTCCTATGGCCTGAGATGTCATATGCAACTCCTTCCCATTACAATCCTGAGACCCTTCCTATAGCATTAGATGTGATATCTCAATGCTTATACCAAATCTGAGACCCTTCCTATAGCATGAGATGTGATATCCAACTTCTTCCCATTCCAATCCTGAGACCCTTCCTATAGCATGAGATGTGATGTCTCAATTCTTCTAATACCAAACCTGAGATCCTTCCTATAACATGAGATGTGATATCCAACTCCTTCCCATTCCAATCCTGAGACCCTTATGATAGCATGAGATGTGATATCTCAATGCCTCTAATACCAAACCTGAGATACTTCTGATAGCATGAGATGTGATATCTCAATGCTTCTAATACCAAACCTGAGATCCTTCCTATAACATGAGATGTGATTTCCAAATCCTTCCACTTCCAAACCTGAGACCCTACCTTTAGCATGAGATGTGATATCCAACTCCTTCCCATTCCAATCCTGAGACCCTTCTGATAGCATGAGATGTGATATTTCAATGCCTCTAATACCAAACCTGAGATCCTACCTCTAACATGAAATGTGATATCCATCTCCTTCCCTTTCCAAACCTGAGACCCTGCCTATAGCATGAGATGTGATATCCAAGTCCTTCCCATTCCAATCCTGAGACCCTTCCTATAGCATGTGATGTGATATCTCAATGCTTAGTCCAAACCTGAGACCCTTCCTATGGCATGAGATGTCATATACAACTCCTTCCCATTCCAATCCTGAGACCCTTCCTATAGCATGAGATGTGATATCCAACTTCTTCCCATTCCAATCCTGAGACCCTTCCTATAACATGAGATGTGATGTCTCAATGCTTCTAATACCAAACCTGAGACCCTTCCTATAACATGAGATGGGATATCCAACTCCTTCCCATTCCAATCCTGAGACCCTTCCGATAGCAGAGATGTGATATCTCAATGCTTTTACCAAACCTGAGACCCTTCCTATGGCCTGAGATGTCATATACAACTCCTTCCCATTCCAATCCTGAGACCCTTCCTATAGCATGAGATGTGATATCTCAAGGCCTCTAATACCAAACCTGAGATCGTTCCTCTAACATGAAATGTGATATCCAACTCCTTCCCCTTGCAAACCAGAGAGCCTTCCTATAACATGAGATGTGATATCTAACTCCTTCCCATTCCAATCCTGAGACCCTTCCGATAGCAGAGATGTGATATCTCAATGCTTTTACCAAACCTGAGACCCTCCCTTTAGCATGAGATGTGATATCCAACTCCTTCTCATTCCAATCCTGAGACCCTTCTGATAGCATGAGATGTGATATTTCAATGCCTCTAATACCAAACCTGAGATCCTACCTCGAACATGAAATGTGATATCCATCTCCTTCCCTTTCCAAACCTGAGACCCTGCCTATAGCATGAGATGTGATATCCAAGTCCTTTCCATTCCAATCCTGAGACCCTTCCTATAGCATGTGATGTGATATCTCAATGCTTATACCAAACCTGAGACCCTTCCTATGGCATGAGATGTCATATACAACTCCTTCCCATTCCAAACCTGAGACCCTTCCTATAGCATGAGATGTGATATCTCAATGCTTATACCAAACCTGAGACCCTTCTTATAGCATGAGATGTGATATCCAACTTCTTCCCATTCCAATCCTGAGACCCTTCCTATAACATGAGATGTGATGTCGCAATGCTTCTAATACCAAACCTGAGATCTTTCCTATAACATGAGATGTGATATCCAACTCCTTCCCATTCCAATCCTGAGACCCTTCCTATAGCATGAGATGTGATATCACAATGCTTATACCAACCCTGAGACCGTCCCTTTAGCTTGAGATGTGATATCCAACTCCTTCCCATTCCAATCCTGAGACCCTTCCTATAGCATGAGATGTGATATCTCAAGGCCTCTAATACCAAACCTGAGATCGTTCTTCTAACATGAAATGTGATATCCAACTCCTTCCCCTTCCAAACCTGAGAGCCTTCCTATAGCATGAGATATGATAGCCAAGTCCTTCCAATTCCAATCCTGAGACCCTTCCTATAACATGAAATGTGATATCCAACTCCTTCCCATTCCAACCTGAGACCCTTCCTATAGCATGAGATGGGATATCTCAATGCTTCTAATACCAAACCTGAGACACTTCCTATAGCATGAGATGTGATATCCAACTTCTTCCCATTCCAATCCTGAGACCCTTCCTATAACATGAGATGTTATGTCTCAATGCTTCTAATACCAAACCTGAGATCTTTCCTATAACATGAGATGTGATATCCAACTCCTTCCCATTCCAATCCTGAGACCCTTCCTATAGCATGAGATGTGATATCTCAATGCTTATACCAAACCTGAGACCCTTCCTATAGCTTGAGATGTGATATCCAACTCCTTCCCATTCCAATCCTGAGACCCTTCCTATAGCATGAGATGTGATGTCTCAATGCTTCTAATACCAAACCTGAGATCCTTCCTATAACATGAGATGTGATATCCAACTCCTTCCCATTCCAATCCTGAGACCCTTATGATAGCATGAGATGTGATATCTCAATGCCTCTAATACCAAACCTGAGATACTTCCGATAGCATGAGATGTGATATCTCAATGCTTCTAATACCAAACCTGAGATCCTTCCTATAACATGAGATGTGATTAACAAATCCTTCCCCTTCCAAACCTGAGACCCTCCCTTTAGCATGAGATGTGATATCCAACTCCTTCCCATTCCAATCCTGAGACCCATCTGATAGCATGAGATGTGATATTTCAATGCCTCTAATACCAAACCTGAGATCCTACCTCTAACATGAAATGTGATATCCATCTCCTTCTCTTTCCAAACCTGAGACCCTGCCTATAGCATGAGATGTGATATCCAAGTCCTTTCCATTCCAATCCTGAGACCCTTCCTATAGCATGTGATGTGATATCTCAATGCTTATACCAAACCTGAGACCCTTCCTATGGCATGAGATGTCATATACAACTCCTTCCCATTCCAATCCTGAGACCCTTCCTATAGCATGAGATGTGATATCTCAATGCTTATACCAAACCTGAGACCCTTCCTATAGCATGAGATGTGATATCCAACTTCTTCCCATTCCAATCCTGAGACCCTTCCTATAACATGAGATGTGATGTCGCAATGCTTCTAATACCAAACCTGAGATCTTTCCTATAACATGAGATGTGATATCCAACTCCTCCCCATTCCAATCCTGAGACCCTTCCTATAGCATGAGATGTGATATCACAATGCTTATACCAAACCTGAGACCGTTCCTATAGCTTGAGATGTGATATCCAACTCCTTCCCATTCCAATCCTGAGACCCTTCCTATAGCATGAGATGTGATATCTCAAGGCCTCTAATACCAAACCTGAGATCGTTCCTCTAACATGAAATGTGATATCCAACTCCTTCCCCTTCCAAACCTGAGAGCCTTCCTATAACATGAGATGTGACATCCAAGTCCTCCCCATTCCAATCCTGAGACCCTTCCTATAGCATGAGATGTGATATCTCAAAGCTTCTAATACCAAACCTGAGACCCTTCCTATAACATGAAATGTGATATCCATCTCCTTCTCTTTCCAAACCTGAGACCCTGCCTATAGCATGAGATGTGATATCCAACTCCTTCCCATTCCAATCCTGAGACCCTTCCGATAGCAGAGATGTGATATCTCAATGCTTATACCAAACCTGAGAGCCTTCATATGGCCTGAGATGTCATATGCAACTCCTTCCCATTCCAATCCTGAGACCCTTCCTATAGCATTAGATGTGATATCTCAATGCTTATACCAAATCTGAGACCCTTCCTATAGCATGAGATGTGATATCCAACTTCTTCCCATTCCAATCCTGAGACCCTTCCTATAGCATGAGATGTGATGTCTCAATTCTTCTAATACCAAACCTGAGATCCTTCCTATAACATGAGATGTGATATCCAACTCCTTCCCATTCCAATCCTGAGACCCTTATGATAGCATGAGATGTGATATCTCAATGCCTCTAATACCAAACCTGAGATACTTCTGATAGCATGAGATGTGATATCTCAATGCTTCTAATACCAAACCTGAGATCCTTCCTATAACATGAGATGTGATTTCCAAATCCTTCCACTTCCAAACCTGAGACCCTACCTTTAGCATGAGATGTGATATCCAACTCCTTCCCATTCCAATCCTGAGACCCTTCTGATAGCATGTGATGTGATATTTCAATGCCTCTAATACCAAACCTGAGATCCTACCTCTAACATGAAATGTGATATCCATCTCCTTCCCTTTCCAAACCTTAGACCCTGCCTATAGCATGAGATGTGATATCCAAGTCCTTCCCATTCCAATCCTGAGACCCTTCCTATAGCATGTGATGTGATATCTCAATGCTTAGTCCAAACCTGAGACCCTTCCTATGGCATGAGATGTCATATACAACTCCTTCCCATTCCAATCCTGAGACCCTTCCTATAGCATGAGATGTGATATCTCAATGCTTATACCAAACCTGAGGCCCTTCCTATAGCATGAGATGTGATATCCAACTTCTTCCCATTCCAATCCTGAGACCCTTCCTATAACATGAGATGTGATGTCTCAATGCTTCTAATACCAAACCTGAGACCCTTCCTATAACATGAGATGGGATATCCAACTCCTTCCCATTCCAATCCTGAGACCCTTCCGATAGCAGAGATGTGATATCTCAATGCTTTTACCAAACCTGAGACCCTTCCTATGGCCTGAGATGTCATATACAACTCCTTCCCATTCCATTCCTAAGACCCTTCCTATAGCATGAGATGTGATATCTCAATGCTTATACCAAATCTGAGACCCTTCCTATAGCATGAGATGTGATATCCAACTCCTTCCCATTCCAATCCTGAGACCCTTCCTATAGCATGAGATGTGATGTCTCAATGCTTCTAATACCAAACCTGAGATCCTTCCTATAACATGAGATGTGATATCCAACTCCTTCCCATTCCAATCCTGAGACCCTTATGATAGCATGAGATGTGATATCTCAATGCCTCTAATACCAAACCTGAGATACTTCCGATAGCATGAGATGTGATATCTCAATGCTTCTAATACCAAACCTGAGATCCTTCCTATAACATGAGATGTGATTTCCAAATCCTTCCCCTTCCAAACCTGAGACCCTCCCTTTAGCATGAGATGTGATATCCAACTCCTTCCCATTCCAATCCTGAGACCCATCTGATAGCATGAGATGTGATATTTCAATGCCTCTAATACCAAACCTGAGATCCTACCTCTAACATGAAATGTGATATCCATCTCCTTCCCTTTCCAAACCTGGGACCCTGCCTATAGCATGAGATTTGATATCCAAGTCCTTTCCATTCCAATCCTGAGACCCTTCCTATAGCATGTGATGTGATATCTCAATGCTTATACCAAACCTGAGACCCTTCCTATGGCATGAGATGTCATATACAACTCCTTCCCATTCCAATCCTGAGACCCTTCCTATAGCATGAGATGTGATATCTCAATGCTTATACCAAACCTGAGACCCTTCCTATAGCATGAGATGTGATATCCAACTTCTTCCCATTCCAATCCTGAGACCCTTCCTATAACATGAGATGTGATGTCGCAATGCTTCTAATACCAAACCTGAGATCTTTCCTATAACATGAGATGTGATATCCAACTCCTTCCCATTCCAATCCTGAGACCCTTCCTATAGCATGAGATGTGATATCACAATGCTTATACCAAACCTGAGACCGTTCCTATAGCTTGAGATGTGATATCCAACTCCTTCCCATTCCAATCCTGAGACCCTTCCTATAGCATGAGATGTGATATCTCAAGGCCTCTAATACCAAACCTGAGATCGTTCCTCTAACATGAAATGTGATATCCAACTCCTTCCCCTTGCAAACCAGAGAGCCTTCCTATAACATGAGATGTGATATCCAACTCCTTCCCATTCCAATCCTGAGACCCTTATGATAGCATGAGATGTGATATCTCAATACCTCTAATACCAAACCTGAGATACTTACGATAGCATGAGATGTGATATCTCAATGCTTCTAATACCAAACCTGAGATCCTTCCTATAACATGAGATGTGATTTCCAAATCCTTCCCCTTCCAAACCTGAGACCCTCCCTTTAGCATGAGATGTGATATCCAACTCCTTCCCATTCCAATCCTGAGACCCTTCTGATAGCATGAGATGTGATATTTCAATGCCTCTAATACCAAACCTGAGATCCTACCTCGAACATGAAATGTGATATCCATCTCCTTCCCTTTCCAAACCTGAGACCCTGCCTATAGCATGAGATGTGATATCCAAGTCCTTTCCATTCCAATCCTGAGACCCTTCCTATAGCATGTGATGTGATATCTCAATGCTTATACCAAACCTGAGACCCTTCCTATGGCATGAGATGTCATATACAACTCCTTCCCATTCCAAACCTGAGACCCTTCCTATAGCATGAGATGTGATATCTCAATGCTTATACCAAACCTGAGACCCTTCTTATAGCATGAGATGTGATATCCAACTTCTTCCCATTCCAATCCTGAGACCCTTCCTATAACATGAGATGTGATGTCGCAATGCTTCTAATACCAAACCTGAGATCTTTCCTATAACATGAGATGTGATATCCAACTCCTTCCCATTCCAATCCTGAGACCCTTCCTATAGCATGAGATGTGATATCACAATGCTTATACCAAACCTGAGACCGTCCCTTTAGCTTGAGATGTGATATCCAACTCCTTCCCATTCCAATCCTGAGACCCTTCCTATAGCATGAGATGTGATATCTCAAGGCCTCTAATACCAAACCTGAGATCGTTCCTCTAACATGAAATGTGATATCCAACTCCTTCCCCTTCCAAACCTGAGAGCCTTCCTATAGCATGAGATATGATAGCCAAGTCCTTCCAATTCCAATCCTGAGACCCTTCCTATAACATGAAATGTGATATCCAACTCCTTCCCATTCCAACCTGAGACCCTTCCTATAGCATGAGATGGGATATCTCAATGCTTCTAATACCAAACCTGAGACTCTTCCTATAACATGAGATGGGATATCCAACTCATTCCCATTCCAATCCTGAGACCCTTCCGATAGCAGAGATGTGATATCTCAATGCTTATACCAAACCTGAGACCCTTCCTATGGCCTGAGATGTCATATACAACTCCTTCCCATTCCAATCCTGAGACCCTTCCTATAGCATGAGATGTGATATATCAATGCTTATACCAAATCTGAGACCCTTCCTATAGCATGAGATGTGATATCCAACTCCTTCCCATTCCAATCCTGAGACCCTTCCTATAGCATGAGATGTGATGTCTCAATGCTTCTAATACCAAACCTGAGATCCTTCCTATAACATGAGATGTGATATCCAACTCCTTCCCATTCCAATCCTGAGACCCTTATGATAGCATGAGATGTGATATCTCAATGCCTCTAATACCAAACCTGAGATACTTCCGATAGCATGAGATGTGATATCTCAATGCTTCTAATACCAAACCTGAGATCCTTCCGATAACATGAGATGTGATTTCCAAATCCTCCCCCTTCCAAACCTGAGACCCTCCCTTTAGCATGAGATGTGATATCCAACTCCTTCCCATTCCAATCCTGAGACCCTTCTGATAGCATGAGATGTGATATCTCAATGCCTCTAATACCAAACCTGAGATACTTCCGATAGCATGAGATGTGATATCTCAATGCTTCTAATACCAAACCTGAGATCCTTCCGATAACATGAGATGTGATTTCCAAATCCTCCCCCTTCCAAACCTGAGACCCTCCCTTTAGCATGAGATGTGATATCCAACTCCTTCCCATTCCAATCCTGAGACCCTTCTGATAGCATGAGATGTGATATCTCAATGCCTCTAATTCCAAACCTGAGATCCTACCTCTAACATGAAATGTGATATCCATCTCCTTCCCTTTCCAAACCTGAGACCCTGCCTATAGCATGAGATGTGATATCCAAGTCCTTCCCATTCCAATCCTGAGACCCTTCCTATAGCATGTGATGTGATATCTCAATGCTTATACCAAACCTGAGACCCTTCCTATGGCATGAGATGTCATATACAACTCCTTCCCATTCCAATCCTGAGACCCTTCCTATAGCATGAGATGTGATATCTCAATGCTTATACCAAACCTGAGACCCTTCCTATAGCATGAGATGTGATATCCAACTTCTTCCCATTCCAATCCTGAGACCCTTCCTATAACATGAGATGTGATGTCTCAATGCTTCTAATACCAAACCTGAGATCTTTCCTATAACATGAGATGTGATATCCAACTCCTTCCCATTCCAATCCTGAGACCCTTCCTATAGCATGAGATGTGATATCTCAAGGCCTCTAATACCAAACCTGAGATCCTTCCTCTAACATGAAATGTGATATCCAACTCTTTCCCCTTCCAAACCTGAGAGCCTTCCTATAGCATGAGATATGATATCCAAATCCTTCCCATTCCAATCCTGAGACCCTTCCTATAACATGAAATGTGATATCCTACTCCTTCCCATTCCATCCTGGGACCCTTCCTATATCATGAGATGGGATATCTCAATGCTTCTAATACCAAACCTGAGACCCTTCCTATAACATGAGATGGGAATATCCAACTCCTTCCCATTCCAATCCTGAGACCCTTCCGATAGCAGAGATGTGATATCTCAATGCTTATACCAAACCTGAGATCCTTCCTATAACATGAGATGTGATATCCAACTCCTTCCCATTCCAATCCTGAGACACTTCCTATAGCATGAGATGTGATATCTCAATGCTTATACCAAATCTGAGACCCTTCCTATAGCATGAGATGTGATATCCAACTCCTTCCCATTCCAATCCTGAGACCCTTCCTATAGCATGAGATTTGATATCTCAAGGCCTCTAATACCAAACCTGAGATCCTTCCTCTAACATGAAATGTGATATCCAACTCTTTCCCCTTCCAAACCTGAGAGCCTTCCTATAGCATGAGATATGATAGCCAAGTCCTTCCAATTCCAATCCTGAGACCCTTCCTATAACATGAAATGTGATATCCAACTCCTTCCCATTCCAACCTGAGACCCTTCCTATAGCATGAGATGGGATATCTCAATGCTTCTAATACCAAACCTGAGACTCTTCCTATAACATGAGATGGGATATCCAACTCATTCCCATTCCAATCCTGAGACCCTTCCGATAGCAGAGATGTGATATCTCAATGCTTATACCAAACCTGAGACCCTTCCTATGGCCTGAGATGTCATATACAACTCCTTCCCATTCCAATCCTGAGACCCTTCCTATAGCATGAGATGTGATATCTCAATGCTTATACCAAATCTGAGACCCTTCCTATAGCATGAGATGTGATATCCAACTCCTTCCCATTCCAATCCTGAGACCCTTCCTATAGCATGAGATGTGATGTCTCAATGCTTCTAATACCAAACCTGAGATCCTTCCTATAACATGAGATGTGATATCCAACTCCTTCCCATTCCAATCCTGAGACCCTTATGATAGCATGAGATGTGATATCTCAATGCCTCTAATACCAAACCTGAGATACTTCCGATAGCATGAGATGTGATATCTCAATGCTTCTAATACCAAACCTGAGATCCTTCCTATAACATGAGATGTGATTTCCAAATCCTCCCCCTTCCAAACCTGAGACCCTCCCTTTAGCATGAGATGTGATATCCAACTCCTTCCCATTCCAATCCTGAGACCCTTCTGATAGCATGAGATGTGATATCTCAATGCCTCTAATTCCAAACCTGAGATCCTACCTCTAACATGAAATGTGATATCCATCTCCTTCCCTTTCCAAACCTGAGACCCTGCCTATAGCATGAGATGTGATATCCAAGTCCTTGCCATTCCAATCCTGAGACCCTTCCTATAGCATGTGATGTGATATCTCAATGCTTATACCAAACCTGAGACCCTTCCTATGGCATGAGATGTCATATACAACTCCTTCCCATTCCTATCCTGAGACCCTTCCTATAGCATGAGATGTGATATCTCAATGCTTATACCAAACCTGAGACCCTTCCTATAGCATGAGATGTGATATTCAACTTCTTCCCATTCCAATCCTGAGACCCTTCCTATAACATGAGATGTGATGTCTCAATGCTTCTAATACCAAACCTGAGATCTTTCCTATAACATGAGATGTGATATCCAACTCCTTCCCATTCCAATCCTGAGACCCTTCCTATAGCATGAGATGTGATATCTCAAGGCCTCTAATACCAAACCTGAGATCCTTCCTCTAACATGAAATGTGATATCCAACTCTTTCCCCTTCCAAACCTAAGAGCCTATCTATAGCATGAGATGTGATATCCAAGTCCTACACATTCCAACCCTTAGACCCTTCCTACAGCATGCAATATGATATCTCAATGATTCTAATAACAAACCTGAGACCCGTCCTATAACATGAGATGGGATATCCAACTCCTTCCCATTCCAATCCTGAGACTCTTCCGATAGCAGAGATGTGATATCTCAATGCTTATACCAAACCTGAGACCCTTCCTATAACATGAGATGTGATATCCAAATCCTTCCCGTTCCAAACCTGAGAGCCTTCCTATAGCATGAGATAAGATATCCAAATCCTTCCCATTCCAATCCTGAGACCCTTCCTATAACATGAAATGTGATATCCTACTCCTTCCCATTCCATCCTGGGACCCTTCCTATATCATGAGATGGGATATCTCAATGCTTCTAATACCAAACCTGAGACCCTTCCTATAACATGAGATGGGAATATCCAACTCCTTCCCATTCCAATCCTGAGACCCTTCCGATAGCAGAGATGTGATATCTCAATGCTTATACCAAACCTGAGATCCTTCCTATAACATGAGATGTGATATCCAACTCCTTCCCATTCCAATCCTGAGACCCTTATGATAGCATGAGATGTGATATCTCAATGCCTCTAATACCAAACCTGAGATACTTCCGATAGCATGAGATGTGATATCTCAATGCTTCTAATACCAAACCTGAGATCCTTCCTATAACATGAGATGTGATTTCCAAATCCTCCCCCTTCCAAACCTGAGACCCTCCCTTTAGCATGAGATGTGATATCCAACTCCTTCCCATTCCAATCCTGAGACCCTTCTGATAGCATGAGATGTGATATCTCAATGCCTCTAATTCCAAACCTGAGATCCTACCTCTAACATGAAATGTGATATCCATCTCCTTCCCTTTCCAAACCTGAGACCCTGCCTATAGCATGAGATGTGATATCCAAGTCCTTGCCATTCCAATCCTGAGACCCTTCCTATAGCATGTGATGTGATATCTCAATGCTTATACCAAACCTGAGACCCTTCCTATGGCATGAGATGTCATATACAACTCCTTCCCATTCCTATCCTGAGACCCTTCCTATAGCATGAGATGTGATATCTCAATGCTTATACCAAACCTGAGACCCTTCCTATAGCATGAGATGTGATATTCAACTTCTTCCCATTCCAATCCTGAGACCCTTCCTATAACATGAGATGTGATGTCTCAATGCTTCTAATACCAAACCTGAGATCTTTCCTATAACATGAGATGTGATATCCAACTCCTTCCCATTCCAATCCTGAGACCCTTCCTATAGCATGAGATGTGATATCTCAAGGCCTCTAATACCAAACCTGAGATCCTTCCTCTAACATGAAATGTGATATCCAACTCTTTCCCCTTCCAAACCTAAGAGCCTATCTATAGCATGAGATGTGATATCCAAGTCCTACACATTCCAACCCTTAGACCCTTCCTACAGCATGCAATATGATATCTCAATGATTCTAATAACAAACCTGAGACCCGTCCTATAACATGAGATGGGATATCCAACTCCTTCCCATTCCAATCCTGAGACTCTTCCGATAGCAGAGATGTGATATCTCAATGCTTATACCAAACCTGAGACCCTTCCTATAACATGAGATGTGATATCCAAATCCTTCCCGTTCCAAACCTGAGAGCCTTCCTATAGCATGAGATAAGATATCCAAATCCTTCCCATTCCAATCCTGAGACCCTTCCTATAACATGAAATGTGATATCCTACTCCTTCCCATTCCATCCTGGGACCCTTCCTATATCATGAGATGGGATATCTCAATGCTTCTAATACCAAACCTGAGACCCTTCCTATAACATGAGATGGGAATATCCAACTCCTTCCCATTCCAATCCTGAGACCCTTCCGATAGCAGAGATGTGATATCTCAATGCTTATACCAAACCTGAGATCCTTCCTATAACATGAGATGTGATATCCAACTCCTTCCCATTCCAATCCTGAGACACTTCCTATAGCATGAGATGTGATATCTCACTGCTTATACCAAACCTGAGACCCTTCCTATAGAATGAGATGTGATATCCAACTCCTTCCCATTCCAATCCTGAGACCATTCCTATAGCATGAGATGTGATATCTCAATGCTTCTAATATCAAACTTGAGACCCTCCCTATAGCATGAGATGTGATACCCAAGTCCTTCCCATTCCAATCCTGAGACACTTCCTATAGCATGAGATGTGATATCTCAATGCTTCTAATACCAAACCTGAGACTCTTCCTATAACATGAGATGGGATATCCAACTCCTTCCCATTCCAATCCTGAGACCCTTCCAATAGCAGAGATGTGATATCTCGATGCTTATACCAAATCTGAGACCCTTCCTATAGCATGAGATGTGATATCCAACTCCTTCCCATTCCAATCCTAAGGCCCTTCCTATAGCCTGAGATGTGATGTCTCAATGCTTCTAATACCAAACCTGAGATCCTTCCTATAACATGAGATGTGATATCCAACTCCTTCCCATTCCAATCCTGAGACCCTTCCTATAGCATGAGATGTGATGTCTCAATGCTTCTAATACCAAACCTGAGAACCTTCCTACAGCATGCGATGTGATATCTCAATGCTTCTAATACCAAACCTGAGACCAGTCCTATAACATGAGATTGGATATCCAACTCCTTCCCCTTCCAAACCTGAGACCCTTCCTATAGCATGAGATGTGATATCCAACTTCTTCCCATTCCAATCCTGAGACCCTTCCTATAACATGAGATATGATGTCTCAATGCTTCTAATACCAAACCTGAGATCTTTCCTATAACATGAGATGTAATATCCAACTCCTTCCCATTCCAATCCTGAGACCCTTCCTATAGCATGAGATGTGCTATCTCAATGCTTATACCAAACCTGAGACCCTTCCTAAAGCTTGAGATGTGATATCCAACTCCTTCCCATTCCAATCCTGAGACCTTTCCTATAGCATGATATGTGATATCTCAATGCCTCTAATACCAAACCTGAGATCCTTCCTCTAACATGAAATGTGATATCGAACTCCTTCCCTTTCCAAACCTGAGAGCCTACCTATAGCATGAGATGTGATATCCAAGTCCTTCCCATTCCAATCCTTAGACCCTTCCTACAGCATGCAATATGATATCTCAATGATTCTAATAACAAACCTGAGACCCGTCCTATAACATGAGATGTGATATCCAACTCCTTCCCGTTTCAAACCTGAGACCCTTCCTATAACATGAGATGTGATATCCAACTCCTTCCCGTTTCAAACCTGAGACCCTTCCTATAGCATATGTGATATCCAACTCCTTCCCATTCCAAACATGAGACCCTTCCTATAGCAAGAATGTAATATCCAACTCCTTCCCATTCCAATCCTGAGACCATTCCTATAGCATGAGATGTGATATCTCAATGCTTCTAATACCAAACCTGAGATCCTTCCTATGACATGAGATGTGATATCCAATTCCTCCCCATTCCAAACCTGAGAACCTTCCTACAGCATGCGATGTGATATCTCAATGCTTCTAATACCAAACCTGAGACCAGTCCTATAACATGAGATTGGATATCCAACTCCTTCCCCTTCCAAACCTGAGACCCTTCCTATAGCATGAGATGTGATATCCAACTTCTTCCCATTCCAATCCTGAGACCCTTCCTATAACATGAGATGTGATGTCTCAATGCTTCTAATACCAAACCTGAGATCTTTCCTATAACATGAGATGTGATATCCAACTCCTTCCCATTCCAATCCTGAGACCCTTCCTATAGCATGAGATGTGCTATCTCAATGCTTATACCAAACCCGAGACCCTTCCTAAAGCTTGAGATGTGATATCCAACTCCTTCACATTCCAATCCTGAGACCCTTCCTATAACATGAAATGTGATATCCAACTCCTTCCCATTCCAACCTGAGACCCTTCCCATAGCATGAGATGGGATATCCAACTCCTTCCAAATCCAATACTGATACCCTTCCAATAGCATGAGATGTGATATCCCAATGCTTCTACCAAACCTGAGAACCATACTATGGCATGAGATGTGATATCAAACTCCTTCCCATTCCAATCCTGAGACTCTTCCTATAGCTTGAGATGTGATATCCGAAATCCTTCCCATTCCAATTCTGAGACCCTTCCTATACCATGAGACTTGATATCTCAATGCTTCTAATACCAAACCTGAGACCCGTCCTATAACATGAGATGTGATATCAAACTCCTTCCCATTCCAATCCTGAGACTCTTCCTATAGCTTGAGATGTGATATCCGAAATCCTTCCCATTCCAATTCTGAGACCCTTCCTATACCATGAGACTTGATATCTCAATGCTTCTAATACCAAACCTGAGACCCTTCCTTTATCATGAGATGTGATATCCAACTCCTTCCCATTCCAATCCTGAGACCCTTCCGATATCATGAGATTTGTTATCTCAATGCTTCTAATATCAAAATTGAGACCCGCCTATAACATGAGATGTGATATCCAAATCTTTCCCCTTCCAAATCTTAGACCCTTCCTTTATCATGAGATGGGATATCCAACTCCTTCCCATTCCAATCCTGAGACCCTTCCGATAGCAGAGATGTGATATCTCAATGCTTATACCAATCCTGAGACCCTTCCTATGGCCTGAGATGTCATATACAACTCCTTCCCAATCCAATCCTGAGACCCTTCCTATAGCATGAGATGTGATATCTCAATGCTTATACCAAATCTGAGACCCTTCCTATAGCATGAGATGTGATATCCAACTCCTTCCCATTCCAATCCTGAGACCCTTCCTATAGCATGAGATGTGATGTCTCAATGCTTCTAATACCAAACCTGAGATCCTTCCTATAACATGAGATGTGATATCCAACTCCTTCCCATTCCAATCCTGAGACCCTTCCTATAGCATGAGATGTGATGTCTCAATGCTTCTAATACCAAACCTGAGAACCTTCCTACAGCATGCAATGTGATATCTCAATGCTTCTAATACCAAACCTGAGACCAGTCCTATAACATGAGATTGGATATCCAACTCCTTCCCCTTCCAAACCTGAGACCCTTCCTATAGCATGAGATGTGATATCCAACTTCTTCCCATTCCAATCCTGAGACCCTTCCTATAACATGAGATGTGATGTCTCAATGCTTCTAATACCAAACCTGAGATCTTTCCTATAACATGAGATGTAATATCCAACTCCTTCCCATTCCAATCCTGAGACCCTTCCTATAGCATGAGATGTGCTATCTCAATGCTTATACCAAACCTGAGACCCTTCCTAAAGCTTGAGATGTGATATCCAACTCCTTCCCATTCCAATCCTGAGACCCTTCCTATAGCATGAGATGTGATATCTCAATGCTTCTAATATCAAACTTGAGACCCTTCCTATAGCATGCGATGTGATATCCAACTCCTTCCCATTCCAATCCTGAGACCCTTCCTATAGCATGAGATGTGATGTCTCAATGCTTCTAATACCAAACCTGAGATCCTTCCTATAACATGAGATGTGATATCCAACTCCTTCCCATTCTAATCCCGAGACCCTTCCTATAGCATGAGATGTGATATCTCGATGCTTATACCAAACCTGAGACCATTCCTATAGCATGAGATGTGATATCCAACTCCTTCCCATTCCAATCCTGAGACCCTTCCTATAGCATGAGATGTGATATCTCAATGCCTCTAATACCAAACCTGAGATCCTTCCTCTAACATGAAATGTGATATCCAACTCCTTCCCTTTCCAAACCTGAGAGCCTACCTATAGCATGAGATGTGATATCCAAGTCCTTCCCATTCCAATCCTTAGACCCTTCCTACAGCATGCAATATGATATCTCAATGATTCTAATAACAAACCTGAGACCCATCCTATAACATCAGATGGGATATCCAACTCCTTCCTATTCCAATCCTGAGACACTTCCGATAGCAGAGATGTGATATCTCAATGCTTATACCAAACCTGAGACCCTTCCTATAACATGAGATGTGATATCCAACTCCTTCCCGGTCCAAACCTGAGACCCTTCCTATAGCATATGTGATATCCAACTCCTTCCCATTCCAAACATGAGACCCTTCCTATAGCAAGAATGTAATATCCAACTCCTTCCCATTCCAATCCTGAGACCATTCCTATAGCATGCGATGTGATATCTCAATGCTTCTAATACCAAACCCGAGACCAGTCCTATAACATGAGATTGGATATCCAACTCCTTCCCCTTCCAAACCTGAGACCCTTCCTATAGCATGAGATGTGATATCCAACTTCTTCCCATTCCACTCCTGAGACCCTTCCTATAACATGAGATGTGATGTCTCAATGCTTCTAATACCAAACCTGAGATCTTTCCTATAACATGAGATGTGATATCCAACTCCTTCCCATTCCAATCCTGAGACCCTTCCTATAGCATGAGATGTGATATCTCAATGCTTATACCAAACCTGAGACCCTTCCTATAGCTTGAGATGTGATATCCAACTCCTTCCCATTCCAATCCTGAGACCCTTCCTATAGCATGAGATGTGATATCTCAAGGCCTCTAATACCAAACCTGAGATTCTTCCTCTAACATGAAATGTGATATCCAACTCCTTCCCCTTCCAAACCTGAGAGCCTTCCTATAGCATGAGATATGATATCCAAGTCCTTCCCATCCAATCCTGAGACCCTTCCTATAACATGAAATGTGATATCCAACTCCTTCCCATTCCAACCTGAGACCCTTCCTATAGCATGAGATGGGATATCCAATTCCTTCCAAATCCAATACTGATACCCTTCCGATAGCATGAGATGTGATATCCCAATGCTTCTACCAAACCTGAGACCCATACTATGGCATGAGATGTGATATCAAACTCCTTCCCATTCCAATCCTGAGACCCTACCTATAGCTTGAGATGTGATATCCAACTCCTTCCCATTCCAATTCTGAGACCCTTCCTATACCATGAGTCTTGATATCTCAATGCTTCTAATACAAAACCTGAGACCCGTCCTATAACATGAGATGTGATATCCAAATCCTTCCCCTTCCAAACCTTAGACCCTTCCTTTATCATGAGATGTGATATCCAATTCCTTCCCATTCCAATCCTGAGACCCTTCCGATATCATGAGATTTGTTATCTCAATGCTTCTAATATCAAACTTGAGACCCTCCCTATAGCATGAGATGTGACATCCAAGTCCTCCCCATTCCAATCCTGAGACTCTTCCTATAGCATGAGATGTGATATCTCAATGCTTCTAATACCAAACCTGAGACCCTTCCTATAACATGAGATGGGATATCCAACTCCTTCCCATTCCAATCCTGAGACCCTTCCGATAGCAGAGATGTGATATCTCAATGCTTATACCAAACCTGAGACCCTTCCTATGGCCTGATTTGTCATATACAACTCCTTCCCATTCCAATCCTGAGACCCTTCCTATAGCATGAGATGTGATATCTCAATGCTTATACCAAATCCGAGACCCTTCCTATAGCATGAGATGTGATATCCAACTCCTTCCCATTCCAATCCTGAGACCCTTCCTATAGCATGAGATGTGATGTCTCAATGCTTCTAATACCAAACCTGAGATCCTTCTGATAGCATGAGATGTGATATCTCAATGCTTCTAGTACCAAACCTGAGATCCTTCCTATAACATGAGATGTGATTTCCAAATCCTTCCACTTCCAAACCTGAGACACTCCCTTTAGCATGAGATGTGATATCCAACTCCTTCCCATTCCAATCCTGAGACCCTTCTGATAGCATGAGATGTGATATTTCAATGCCTCTAATACCAAACCTGAGATCCTACCTCTAACATGAAATGTGATATCCATCTCCTTCCCTTTCCAAACCTGAGACCCTGCCTATAGCATGAGATGTGATATCAAAAGTCCTTCCCATTCCAATCCTGAGACCCTTCCTATAGCATGTGATGTGATATCTCAATGCTTATACCAAACCTGAGACCCTTCCTATGGCATGAGATGTCATATACAACTCCTTCCCATTCCAATCCTGAGACCCTTCCTATAGCATGAGATGTGATATCTCAATGCTTATACCAAACCTGAGACCCTTCCTATAGCATGAGATGTGATATCCAACTTCTTCCCATTCCAATCCTGAGACCCTTCCTATAACATGAGATGTGATGTCTCAATGCTTCTAATACCAAACCTGAGACCCTTCCTATAACATGAGATGGGATATCCAACTCCTTCCCATTCCAATCCTGAGACCCTTCCGATAGCAGAGATGTGATATCTCAATGCTTATACCAAACCTGAGACCCTTCCTATGGCCTGAGATGTCATATACAACTCCTTCCGATTCCAATCCTGAGACCGTTCCTATAGCATGAGATGTGATATCTCAATGCTTATACCAAATCTGAGACCCTTCCTATAGCATGAGATGTGATATCCAACTCCTTCCCATTCCAATCCTGAGACCCTTCCTATAGCATGAGATGTGATGTCTCAATGCTTCTAATACCAAACCTGAGATCCTTCCTATAACATGAGATGTGATATCCAACTCCTTCCCATTCCAATCCTGAGACCCTTAAGATAGCATGAGATGTGATATCTCAATGCCTCTAATACCAAACCTGAGATACTTCCGATAGCATGAGATGTGATATCTCAATGCTTCTAATACCAAACCTCAGATCCTTCCTATAACATGAGATGTGATTTCCAAATCCTTCCCCTTCCAAACCTGAGACCCTCCCTTTAGCATGAGATGTGATATCCAACTCCTTCCCATTCCAATCCTGAGACCCTTCTGATAGCATGAGATGTGATATTTCAATGCCTCTAATACCAAACCTGAGATCCTACCTCTAACATGAAATGTAATATCCATCTCCTTCCCTTTCCAAACCTGAGACCCTGCCTATAGCATGAGATGTGATATCCAAGTCCTTCCCATTACAATCCTGAGACCCTTCCTATAGCATGTGATGTGATATCTCAATGCTTATACCAAACCTGAGACCCTTCCTATGGCATGAGATATCATATACAACTCCTTCCCATTCCAATCCTGAGACCCTTCCTATAGCATGAGATGTGATATCTCAATGCTTATACCAAACCTGAGACCCTTCCTATAGCATGAGATGTGATATCCAACTTCTTCCCATTCCAATCCTGAGACCCTTCCTATAACATGAGATGTGATGTCTCAATGCTTCTAATACCAAACCTGAGATCTTTCCTATAACATGAGATGTGATATCCAACTCCTTCCCATTCCAATCCTGAGACCCTTCCTATAGCATGAGATGTGATATCTCAAGGCCTCTAATACCAAACCTGAGATCGTTCCTCTAACATGAAATGTGATATCCAACTCCTTCCCCTTCCAAACCTGAGAGCCTTCCTATAGCATGAGATATGATAGCCAAGTCCTTCCAATTCCAATCCTGAGACCCTTCCTATAACATGAAATGTGATATCCAACTCCTTCCCATTCCAACCTGAGACCCTTCCTATAGCATGAGATGGGATATCTCAATGCTTCTAATACCAAACCTGAGACTCTTCCTATAACATGAGATGGGATATCCAACTCCTTCCCATTCCAATCCTGATACCCTTCCGATAGCAGAGATGTGATATCTCAATGCTTATACCAAACCTGAGACCCTTCCTATGGCCTGAGATGTGATATCCAACTGCTTCCCATTCCAATCCTGAGACCCTTCCTATAGCATGAGATGTGATATCTCAATGCTTATACCAAATCTGAGACCCTTCCTATAGCATGAGATGTGATATCCAACTCCTTCCCATTCCAATCCTGAGACCCTTCCTATAGCATGAGATGTGATGTCTCAATGCTTCTAATACCAAACCTGAGATCCTTCCTATAACATGAGATGTGATATCCAACTCCTTCCGATTCCAATCCTGAGACCCTTATGATAGCATGAGATGTGATATCTCAATGCTTCTAATACCAAACCTGAGATCCTTCCTATAACATGAGATGTGATTTCCAAATCCTTCCCCTTCCAAACCTGAGACCCCCCCTTTAGCATGAGATGTGATATCCAACTCCTTCCCATTCCAATCCTGAGACCCTTCTGATAGCATGAGATGTGATATCTCAATGCCTCTAATTCCAAACCTGAGATCCTACCTCTAACATGAAATGTGATATCCATCTCCTTCCCTTTCCAAACCTGAGACCCTGTCTATAGCATGAGATGTCATATACAACTCCTTCCCATTCCAATCCTGAGACCCTTCCTATAGCACGAGATGTGATATCTCAATGCTTATACCAAACCTGAGACCCTTCCTATAGCATGAGATGTGATATCCAACTCCTTCCCATTCCAATCCTGAGACCCTTCCTTTAGCATGAGATGTGATATCCAACTCCTTCCCATTCCAATCCTGAGACCCTTCCTATAGCCTGAGATGTGATGTCTCAATGCCTCTAATACCAAACCTGAGATCCTTCCTCTAACATGAAATGTGATATCCAACTCCTTCCCTTTCCAAACCTGAGAGCCTATCTATAGCATGAGATGTGATATCCAAGTCCTTCACATTCCAATCCTGAGACACTTCCGATAGCAGAGATGTGATATCTCAATGCTTATACCAAACCTGAGACCCTTCCTATAACATGAGATGTGATATCCAACTCCTTCCCGTTCCAAACCTGAGACCCTTCCTTTAGCATGAGATGTGATATCCAGCTCCTTCCCATTCCAATCCTGAGACACTTCCGATAGCATGAGATGTGATATCTCAATGCTTCTAATATCAAAACTGAGACCCTCCCTATAGCATGATATGTGATATCTAAGTCCTTCCCATTCCAATCCTGAGACCCTTCCTATAGCATGAGATGTGATATCTCAATGCTTCTACCAAACCTGAGACCCTTCCTTTAGCATGAGATGTGATAACCAACTCCTTCCCATTCCAATCCTGAGACCCTTCCCATAGCATGAGATGTGATATCTCAATACTTCTAATACCAAACCTGAGATCCTTCCGATAACATGAGATGTGATATCCAAATCCTTCCCCTTCCAAACCTGAGACCCTCCCTTTAGCATGAGATGTGATATCCAACCCCTTCCCATTCCAATCCTGAGACCCTTCTGATAGCATGAGATGTGATATCTCAATGCTTCTATACCAAACCTGAGATCCTTCCGATAGCATGAGATGTGATATCTGAATGCTTCTAATACCAAACCTGAGATCCTTCCTATAACATGAGATGTGATATCCAAATCCTTCCCCTTCCAAACCTGAGACCCTCCCTTTAGCATGAGATGTGATATCCAACTCCTTCCCATTCCAATCCTGAGACCCTTCCGATATCATGAGATTTGTTATCTCAATGCTTCTAATATCAAACTTGAGACCCTCCCTATAGCATGAGATGTGACATCCAAGTCCTCCCCATTCCAATCCTGAGACTCTTCCTATAGCATGAGATGTGATATCTCAATGCTTCTAATACCAAACCTGAGACCCTTCCTATAACATGAGATGGGATATCCAACTCCTTCCCATTCCAATCCTGAGACCCTTCCGATAGCAGAGATGTGATATCTCAATGCTTATACCAAACCTGAGACCGTTCCTATGGCCTGATTTGTCATATACAACTCCTTCCCATTCCAATCCTGAGACCCTTCCTATAGCATGAGATGTGATATCTCAATGCTTATACCAAATCCGAGACCCTTCCTTTAGCATGAGATGTGATATCCAACTCCTTCCCATTCCAATCCTGAGACCCTTCTGATAGCATGAGATGTGATATCTCAATGCTTCTATACCAAACCTGAGATCCTTCCGATAGCATGAGATGTGATATCTGAATGCTTCTAATACCAAACCTGAGATCCTTCCTATAACATGAGATGTGATATCCAAATCCTTCCCCTTCCAAACCTGAGACCCTCCCTTTAGCATGAGATGTGATATCCAACTCCTTCCCATTCCAATCCTGAGACCCTTCCGATATCATGAGATTTGTTATCTCAATGCTTCTAATATCAAACTTGAGACCCTCCCTATAGCATGAGATGTGACATCCAAGTCCTCCCCATTCCAATCCTGAGACTCTTCCTATAGCATGAGATGTGATATCTCAATGCTTCTAATACCAAACCTGAGACCCTTCCTATAACATGAGATGGGATATCCAACTCCTTCCCATTCCAATCCTGAGACCCTTCCGATAGCAGAGATGTGATATCTCAATGCTTATACCAAACCTGAGACCCTTCCTATGGCCTGATTTGTCATATACAACTCCTTCCCATTCCAATCCTGAGACCCTTCCTATAGCATGAGATGTGATATCTCAATGCTTATACCAAATCCGAGACCCTTCCTATAGCATGAGATGTGATATCCAACTCCTTCCCATTCCAATCCTGAGACCCTTCCTATAGCATGAGATGTGATGTCTCAATGCTTCTAATACCAAACCTGAGATCCTTCTGATAGCATGAGATGTGATATCTCAATGCTTCTAGTACCAAACCTGAGATCCTTCCTATAACATGAGATGTGATTTCCAAATCCTTCCACTTCCAAACCTGAGACACTCCCTTTAGCATGAGATGTGATATCCAACTCCTTCCTATTCCAATCCTGAGACCCTTCTGATAGCATGAGATGTGATATTTCAATGCCTCTAATACCAAACCTGAGATCCTACCTCTAACATGAAATGTGATATCCATCTCCTTCCCTTTCCAAACCTGAGACCCTGCCTATAGCATGAGATGTGATATCAAAAGTCCTTCCCATTCCAATCCTGAGACCCTTCCTATAGCATGTGATGTGATATCTCAATGCTTATACCAAACCTGAGACCCTTCCTATGGCATGAGATGTCATATACAACTCCTTCCCATTCCAATCCTGAGACCCTTCCTATAGCATGAGATGTGATATCTCAATGCTTATACAAAACCTGAGACCCTTCCTATAGCATGAGATGTGATATCCAACTTCTTCCCATTCCAATCCTGAGACCCTTCCTATAACATGAGATGTGATGTCTCAATGCTTCTAATAGCAAACCTGAGACCCTTCCTATAACATGAGATGGGATATCCAACTCCTTCCCATTCCAATCCTGTGACCCTTCCGATAGCAGAGATGTGATATCTCAATGCTTATACCAAACCTGAGACCCTTCCTATGGCCTGAGATGTCATATACAACTCCTTCCCATTCCAATCCTGAGACCGTTCCTATAGCATGAGATGTGATATCTCAATGCTTATACCAAATCTGAGACCCTTCCTATAGCATGAGATGTGATATCCAACTCCTTCCCATTCCAATCCTGAGACCCTTCCTATAGCATGAGATGTGATGTCTCAATGCTTCTAATACCAAACCTGAGATCCTTCCTATAACATGAGATGTGATATCCAACTCCTTCCCATTCCAATCCTGAGACCCTTATGATAGCATGAGATGTGATATCTCAATGCCTCTAATACCAAACCTGAGATACTTCCGATAGCATGAGATGTGATGTCTCAATGCTTCTACTACCAAACCTGAGACCCTTCCTATAACATGAGATGGGATATCCAACTCCTTCCCATTCCAATCCTGAGACCCTTCCGATAGCAGAGATGTGATATCTCAATGCTTATACCAAACCTGAGACCCTTCCTATGGCCTGAGATGTCATATACAACTCCTTCCGATTCCAATCCTGAGACCGTTCCTATAGCATGAGATGTGATATCTCAATGCTTATACCAAATCTGAGACCCTTCCTATAGCATGAGATGTGATATCCAACTCCTTCCCATTCCAATCCTGAGACCCTTCCTATAGCATGAGATGTGATGTCTCAATGCTTCTAATACCAAACCTGAGATCCTTCCTATAACATGAGATGTGATATCCAACTCCTTTCCATTCCAATCCTGAGACCCTTAAGATAGCATGAGATGTGATATCTCAATGCCTCTAATACCAAACCTGAGATACTTCCGATAGCATGAGATGTGATATCTCAATGCTTCTAATACCAAACCTGAGATCCTTCCTATAACATGAGATGTGATTTCCAAATCCTTCCCCTTCCAAACCTGAGACCCTCCCTTTAGCATGAGATGTGATATCCAACTCCTTCCCATTCCAATCCTGAGACCCTTCTGATAGCATGAGATGTGATATTTCAATGCCTCTAATACCAAACCTGAGATCCTACCTCTAACATGAAATGTAATATCCATCTCCTTCCCTTTCCAAACCTGAGACCCTGCCTATAGCATGAGATGTGATATCCAAGTCCTTCCCATTACAATCCTGAGACCCTTCCTATAGCATGTGATGTGATATCTCAATGCTTATACCAAACCTGAGACCCTTACTATGGCATGAGATGTCATATACAACTCCTTCCCATTCCAATCCTGAGACCCTTCCTATAGCATGAGATGTGATATCTCAATGCTTATACCAAACCTGAGACCCTTCCTATAGCATGAGATGTGATATCCAACTTCTTCCCATTCCAATCCTGAGACCCTTCCTATAACATGAGATGTGATGTCTCAATGCTTCTAATACCAAACCTGAGATCTTTCCTATAACATGAGATGTGATATCCAACTCCTTCCCATTCCAATCCTGAGACCCTTCCTATAGCATGAGATGTGATATCTCAAGGCCTCTAATACCAAACCTGAGATCGTTCCTCTAACATGAAATGTGATATCCAACTCCTTCCCCTTCCAAACCTGAGAGCCTTCCTATAGCATGAGATATGATAGCCAAGTCCTTCCAATTCCAATCCTGAGACCCTTCCTATAACATGAAATGTGATATCCAACTCCTTCCCATTCCAACCTGAGACCCTTCCTATAGCATGAGATGGGATATCTCAATGCTTCTAATACCATACCTGAGACTCTTCCTATAACATGAGATGGGATATCCAACTCCTTCCCATTCCAATCCTGATACCCTTCCGATAGCAGAGATGTGATATCTCAATGCTTATACCAAACCTGAGACCCTTCCTATGGCCTGAGATGTGATATCCAACTGCTTCCCATTCCAATCCTGAGACCCTTCCTATAGCATGAGATGTGATATCTCAATGCTTATACCAAATCTGAGACCCTTCCTATAGCATGAGATGTGATATCCAACTCCTTCCCATTCCAATCCTGAGACCCTTCCTATAGCATGAGATGTGATGTCTCAATGCTTCTAATACCAAACCTGAGATCCTTCCTATAACATGAGATGTGATATCCAACTCCTTCCGATTCCAATCCTGAGACCCTTATGATAGCATGAGATGTGATATCTCAATGCTTCTAATACCAAACCTGAGATCCTTCCTATAACATGAGATGTGATTTCCAAATCCTTCCCCTTCCAAACCTGAGACCCCCCCTTTAGCATGAGATGTGATATCCAACTCCTTCCCATTCCAATCCTGAGACCCTTCTGATAGCATGAGATGTGATATCTCAATGCCTCTAATACCAAACCTGAGATCCTTCCTCTAACATGAAATGTGATATCCAACTCCTTCCCTTTCCAAACCTGAGAGCCTATCTATAGCATGAGATGTGATATCCAAGTCCTTCACATTCCAATCCTGAGACACTTCCGATAGCAGAGATGTGATATCTCAATGCTTATACCAAACCTGAGACCCTTCCTATAACATGAGATGTGATATCCAACTCCTTCCCGTTCCAAACCTGAGACCCTTCCTTTAGCATGAGATGTGATATCCAGCTCCTTCCCATTCCAATCCTGAGACACTTCCGATAGCATGAGATGTGATATCTCAATGCTTCTAATATCAAAACTGAGACCCTCCCTATAGCATGATATGTGATATCTAAGTCCTTCCCATTCCAATCCTGAGACCCTTCCTATAGCATGAGATGTGATATCTCAATGCTTCTACCAAACCTGAGACCCTTCCTTTAGCATGAGATGTGATAACCAACTCCTTCCCATTCCAATCCTGAGACCCTTCCTATAGCATGAGATGTGATATCTCAATACTTCTAATACCAAACCTGAGATCCTTCCGATAACATGAGATGTGATATCCAAATCCTTCCCCTTCCAAACCTGAGACCCTCCCTTTAGCATGAGATGTGATATCCAACTCCTTCCCATTCCAATCCTGAGACCCTTCTGATAGCATGAGATGTGATATCTCAATGCTTCTATACCAAACCTGAGATCCTTCCGATAGCATGAGATGTGATATCTGAATGCTTCTAATACCAAACCTGAGATCCTTCCTATAACATGAGATGTGATATCCAAATCCTTCCCCTTCCAAACCTGAGACCCTCCCTTTAGCATGAGATGTGATATCCAACTCCTTCCCATTCCAATCCTGAGACCCTTCCGATATCATGAGATTTGTTATCTCAATGCTTCTAATATCAAACTTGAGACCCTCCCTATAGCATGAGATGTGACATCCAAGTCCTCCCCATTCCAATCCTGAGACTCTTCCTATAGCATGAGATGTGATATCTCAATGCTTCTAATACCAAACCTGAGACCCTTCCTATAACATGAGATGGGATATCCAACTCCTTCCCATTCCAATCCTGAGACCCTTCCGATAGCAGAGATGTGATATCTCAATGCTTATACCAAACCTGAGACCGTTCCTATGGCCTGATTTGTCATATACAACTCCTTCCCATTCCAATCCTGAGACCCTTCCTATAGCATGAGATGTGATATCTCAATGCTTATACCAAATCCGAGACCCTTCCTTTAGCATGAGATGTGATATCCAACTCCTTCCCATTCCAATCCTGAGACCCTTCTGATAGCATGAGATGTGATATCTCAATGCTTCTATACCAAACCTGAGATCCTTCCGATAGCATGAGATGTGATATCTGAATGCTTCTAATACCAAACCTGAGATCCTTCCTATAACATGAGATGTGATATCCAAATCCTTCCCCTTCCAAACCTGAGACCCTCCCTTTAGCATGAGATGTGATATCCAACTCCTTCCCATTCCAATCCTGAGACCCTTCCGATATCATGAGATTTGTTATCTCAATGCTTCTAATATCAAACTTGAGACCCTCCCTATAGCATGAGATGTGACATCCAAGTCCTCCCCATTACAATCCTGAGACTCTTCCTATAGCATGAGATGTGATATCTCAATGCTTCTAATACCAAACCTGAGACCCTTCCTATAACATGAGATGGGATATCCAACTCCTTCCCATTCCAATCCTGAGACCCTTCCGATAGCAGAGATGTGATATCTCAATGCTTATACCAAACCTGAGACCCTTCCTATGGCCTGATTTGTCATATACAACTCCTTCCCATTCCAATCCTGAGACCCTTCCTATAGCATGAGATGTGATATCTCAATGCTTATACCAAATCCGAGACCCTTCCTATAGCATGAGATGTGATATCCAACTCCTTCCCATTCCAATCCTGAGACCCTTCCTATAGCATGAGATGTGATGTCTCAATGCTTCTAATACCAAACCTGAGATCCTTCTGATAGCATGAGATGTGATATCTCAATGCTTCTAGTACCAAACCTGAGATCCTTCCTATAACATGAGATGTGATTTCCAAATCCTTCCACTTCCAAACCTGAGACACTCCCTTTAGCATGAGATGTGATATCCAACTCCTTCCTATTCCAATCCTGAGACCCTTCTGATAGCATGAGATGTGATATTTCAATGCCTCTAATACCAAACCTGAGATCCTACCTCTAACATGAAATGTGATATCCATCTCCTTCCCTTTCCAAACCTGAGACCCTGCCTATAGCATGAGATGTGATATCAAAAGTCCTTCCCATTCCAATCCTGAGACCCTTCCTATAGCATGTGATGTGATATCTCAATGCTTATACCAAACCTGAGACCCTTCCTATGGCATGAGATGTCATATACAACTCCTTCCCATTCCAATCCTGAGACCCTTCCTATAGCATGAGATGTGATATCTCAATGCTTATACAAAACCTGAGACCCTTCCTATAGCATGAGATGTGATATCCAACTTCTTCCCATTCCAATCCTGAGACCCTTCCTATAACATGAGATGTGATGTCTCAATGCTTCTAATACCAAACCTGAGACCCTTCCTATAACATGAGATGGGATATCCAACTCCTTCCCATTCCAATCCTGTGACCCTTCCGATAGCAGAGATGTGATATCTCAATGCTTATACCAAACCTGAGACCCTTCCTATGGCCTGAGATGTCATATACAACTCCTTCCCATTCCAATCCTGAGACCGTTCCTATAGCATGAGATGTGATATCTCAATGCTTATACCAAATCTGAGACCCTTCCTATAGCATGAGATGTGATATCCAACTCCTTCCCATTCCAATCCTGAGACCCTTCCTATAGCATGAGATGTGATGTCTCAATGCTTCTAATACCAAACCTGAGATCCTTCCTATAACATGAGATGTGATATCCAACTCCTTCCCATTCCAATCCTGAGACCCTTATGATAGCATGAGATGTGATATCTCAATGCCTCTAATACCAAACCTGAGATACTTCCGATAGCATGAGATGTGATATCTCAATGCTTCTAATACCAAACCTGAGATCCTTCCTATAACATGAGATGTGATTTCCAAATCCTTCCCCTTCCAAACCTGAGACCCTCCCTTTAGCATGAGATGTGATATCCAACTCCTTCCTATTCCAATCCTGAGACCCTTCTGATAGCATGAGATGTGATATTTCAATGCCTCTAATACCAAACCTGAGATCCTACCTCTAACATGAAATGTGATATCCATCTCCTTCCCTTTCCAAACCTGAGACCCTGCCTATAGCATGAGATGTGATATCAAAAGTCCTTCCCATTCCAATCCTGAGACCCTTCCTATAGCATGTGATGTGATATCTCAATGCTTATACCAAACCTGAGACCCTTCCTATGGCATGAGATGTCATATACAACTCCTTCCCATTCCAATCCTGAGACCCTTCCTATAGCATGAGATGTGATATCTCAATGCTTATACAAAACCTGAGACCCTTCCTATAGCATGAGATGTGATATCCAACTTCTTCCCATTCCAATCCTGAGACCCTTCCTATAACATGAGATGTGATGTCTCAATGCTTCTAATACCAAACCTGAGACCCTTCCTATAACATGAGATGGGATATCCAACTCCTTCCCATTCCAATCCTGTGACCCTTCCGATAGCAGAGATGTGATATCTCAATGCTTATACCAAACCTGAGACCCTTCCTATGGCCTGAGATGTCATATACAACTCCTTCCCATTCCAATCCTGAGACCGTTCCTATAGCATGAGATGTGATATCTCAATGCTTATACCAAATCTGAGACCCTTCCTATAGCATGAGATGTGATATCCAACTCCTTCCCATTCCAATCCTGAGACCCTTCCTATAGCATGAGATGTGATGTCTCAATGCTTCTAATACCAAACCTGAGATCCTTCCTATAACATGAGATGTGATATCCAACTCCTTCCCATTCCAATCCTGAGACCCTTATGATAGCATGAGATGTGATATCTCAATGCCTCTAATACCAAACCTGAGATACTTCCGATAGCATGAGATGTGATATCTCAATGCTTCTAATACCAAACCTGAGATCCTTCCTATAACATGAGATGTGATTTCCAAATCCTTCCCCTTCCAAACCTGAGACCCTCCCTTTAGCATGAGATGTGATATCCAACTCCTTCCCATTCCAATCCTGAGACCCTTCTGATAGCATGAGATGTGATATTTCAATGCCTCTAATACCAAACCTGAGATCCTACCTCTAACATGAAATGTGATATCCATCTCCTTCCCTTTCCAAACCTGAGACCCTGTCTATAGCATGAGATGTGATATCCAAGTCCTTCCCATTCCAATCCTGAGACCCTTCCTATAGCATGAGATGTGATACCTCAATGCTTATACCAAACCTGAGACCCTTCCTATAGCATGAGATGTGATATCCAACTTCTTCCCATTCCAATCCTGAGACCCTTCCTATAACATGAGATGTGATGTCTCAATGCTTCTAATACCAAACCTGAGATCTTTCCTATAACATGAGATGTGATATCCAACTCCTTCCCATTCCAATCCTGAGACCCTTCCTATAGCATGAGATGTGATATCTCAAGGCCTCTAATACCAAACCTGAGATCGTTCCTCTAACATGAAATGTGATATCCAACTCCTTCCCCTTCCAAACCTGAGAGCCTTCCTATAGCATGAGCTATGATAGCCAAGTCCTTCCAATTCCAATCCTGAGACCCTTCCTATAACATGAAATGTGATATCCAACTCCTTCCCATTCCAACCTGAGACCCTTCCTATAGCATGAGATGGGATATCTCAATGCTTCTAATACCAAACCTGAGACTCTTCCTATAACATGAGATGGGATATCCAACTCCTTCCCATTCCAATCCTGAGACCCTTCCGATAGCAGAGATGTGATATCTCAATGCTTATACCAAACCTGAGACCCTTCCTATGGCCTGAGATGTGATATCCAACTGCTTCCCATTCCAATCCTGAGACCCTTCCTATAGCATGAGATGTGATATCTCAATGCTTATACCAAATCTGAGACCCTTCCTATAGCATGAGATGTGATATCCAACTCCTTCCCATTCCAATCCTGAGACCCTTCCTATAGCATGAGATGTGATGTCTCAATGCTTCTAATACCAAACCTGAGATCCTTCCTATAACATGAGATGTGATATCCAACTCCTTCCGATTCCAATCCTGAGACCCTTATGATAGCATGAGATGTGATATCTCAATGATTCTAATACCAAACCTGAGATCCTTCCTATAACATGAGATGTGATTTCCAAATCCTTCCCCTTCCAAACCTGAGACCCTCCCTTTAGCATGAGATGTGATATCCAACTCCTTCCCATTCCAATCCTGAGACCCTTCTGATAGCATGAGATGTGATATCTCAATGCCTCTAATTCCAAACCTGAGATCCTACCTCTAACATGAAATGTGATATCCATCTCCTTCCCTTTCCAAACCTGAGACCCTGTCTATAGCATGAGATGTCATATACAACTCCTTCCCATTCCAATCCTGAGACCCTTCCTATAGCACGAGATGTGATATCTCAATGCTTATACCAAACCTGAGACCCTTCCTATAGCATGAGATGTGATATCCAACTCCTTCCCATTCCAATCCTGAGACCCTTCCTTTAGCATGAGATGTGATATCCAACTCCTTCCCATTCCAATCCTGAGACCCTTCCTATAGCCTGAGATGTGATATCTCAATGCCTCTAATACCAAACCTGAGATCCTTCCTCTAACATGAAATGTGATATCCAACTCCTTCCCTTTCCAAACCTGAGAGCCTATCTATAGCATGAGATGTGATATCCAAGTCCTTCCCATTCCAATCCTGAGACACTTCCGATAGCAGAGATGTGATATCTCAATGCTTATACCAAACCTGAGACCCTTCCTATAACATGAGATGTGATATCCAACTCCTTCCCGTTCCAAACCTGAGACCCTTCCTTTAGCATGAGATGTGATATCCAGCTCCTTCCCATTCCAATCCTGAGACACTTCCGATAGCATGAGATGTGATATCTCAATGCTTCTAATATCAAAACTGAGACCCTCCCTATAGCATGATATGTGATATCTAAGTCCTTCCCATTCCAAACCTGAGACCCTTCCTATAGCAAGATGTGATATCTCAATGCTTATACCAAACCTGAGACCCTTCTTATAGCATGAGATGTGATATCCAACTTCTTCCCATTCCAATCCTGAGACCCTTCCTATAACATGAGATGTGATGTCGCAATGCTTCTAATACCAAACCTGAGATCTTTCCTATAACATGAGATGTGATATCCAACTCCTTCCCATTCCAATCCTGAGACCCTTCCTATAGCATGAGATGTGATATCACAATGCTTATACCAAACCTGAGACCGTCCCTTTAGCTTGTGATGTGATATCCAACTCCTTCCCATTCCAATCCTGAGACCCTTCCTATAGCATGAGATGTGATATCTCAAGGCCTCTAATACCAAACCTGAGATCGTTCCTCTAACATGAAATGTGATATCCAACTCCTTCCCCTTCCAAACCTGAGAGCCTTCCTATAGCATGAGATATGATAGCCAAGTCCTTCCAATTCCAATCCTGAGACCCTTCCTATAACATGAAATGTGATATCCAACTCCTTCCCATTCCAACCTGAGACCCTTCCTATAGCATGAGATGGGATATCTCAATGCTTCTAATACCAAACCTGAGACTCTTCCTATAACATGAGATGGGATATCCAACTCATTCCCATTCCAATCCTGAGACCCTTCCGATAGCAGAGATGTGATATCTCAATGCTTATACCAAACCTCAGAACCTTCCTATGGCCTGAGATGTCATATACAACTCCTTCCCATTCCAATCCTGAGACCCTTCCTATAGCATGAGATGTGATATCTCAATGCTTATACCAAATCTGAGACCCTTCCTATAGCATGAGATGTGATATCCAACTCCTTCCCATTCCAATCCTGAGACCCTTCCTATAGCATGAGATGTGATGTCTCAATGCTTCTAATACCAAACCTGAGATCCTTCCTATAACATGAGATGTGATATCCAACTCCTTCCCATTCCAATCCTGAGACCCTTATGATAGCATGAGATGTGATATCTCAATGCCTCTAATACCAAACCTGAGATACTTCTGATAGCATGAGATGTGATATCTCAATGCTTCTAATACCAAACCTGAGATCCTTCCTATAACATGAGATGTGATTTCCAAATCCTCCCCCTTCCAAACCTGAGACCCTCCCTTTAGCATGAGATGTGATATCCAACTCCTTCCCATTCCAATCCTGAGACCCTTCTGATAGCATGAGATGTGATATCTCAATGCCTCTAATTCCAAACCTGAGATCCTACCTCTAACATGAAATGTGATATCCATCTCCTTCCCTTTCCAAACCTGAGACCCTGCCTATAGCATGAGATGTGATATCCAAGTCCTTCCCATTCCAATCCTGAGACCCTTCCTATAGCATGTGATGTGATATCTCAATGCTTATACCAAACCTGAGACCCTTCCTATGGCATGAGATGTCATATACAACTCCTTCCCATTCCAATCCTGAGACCCTTCCTATAGCATGAGATGTGATATCTCAATGCTTATACCAAACCTGAGACCCTTCCTATAGCATGAGATGTGATATCCAACTTCTTCCCATTCCAATCCTGAGACCCTTCCTATAACATGAGATGTGATGTCTCAATGCTTCTAATACCAAACCTGAGATCTTTCCTATAACATGAGATGTGATATCCAACTCCTTCCCATTCCAATCCTGAGACCCTTCCTATAGCATGAGATGTGATATCTCAAGGCCTCTAATACCAAACCTGAGATCCTTCCTCTAACATGAAATGTGATATCCAACTCTTTCCCCTTCCAAACCTGAGACCCTTCCTATAGCATGAGATGTGATATCCAACTCCTTCCCATTCCAATCCTGAGACCCTTCCTATAGCATGAGATGTGATATCTCAAGGCCTCTAATACCAAACCTGAGATCCTTCCTCTAACATGAAATGTGATATCCAACTCTTTCCCCTTCCAAACCTGAGAGCCTTCCTATAGCATGAGATATTTTATTTATTTATTTTATTTGCATTTGTTAAGCGCACTTGCAGCCCATGAGGCATCGAGGCGCTGTTACAGAGGAAACACAGATTTTTTTTGTCTTAGTTACGTATTTATAACGCGCTTAAACACTCGGAGGTTTCTAAGCGCGGACCCGGGGATCGAACCTGTTGTTGCTTTGTGTCGTCTTGCTTCCAAGACGCGCACGCTGCCGCTGTGCTATCCTCCCGGGACATCCTATAATATGATAGCCAAGTCCTTCCAATTCCAAAACTGAGACCCTTCCGATAGCAGAGATGTGATATCTCAATGCTTATACCAAACCTGAGACCCTTCCTATGGCCTGAGATGTCATATACAACTCCTTCCCATTCCAATCCTGAGACCCTTTCTTTAGCATGAGATGTGATATCTCAATGCTTATACCAAATCTGAGACCCTTCCTATAGCATGAGATGTGATATCCAATTCCTTCCCATTCCAATCCTGAGACCCTTCCTATAGCATGAGATGTGATATCTCAATGCTTATACCAAACCTGAGAGCCTACCTATAGCATGAGATGTGATATCCAAGTCCATCCCATTCCAATCCTTAGACCCTTCCTACAGCATGCGATGTGATATCTCAATGATTCTAATACCAAACCAGAGACTCTTCCTATAACATGAGATGGGATATCCAACTCCTTCCCGTTCCAAACCTGAGACACTAACTATAGCATATGTGATATCCAACTGCTTCCCATTCCAAACATGAGACCCTTCCTATAGCAAGAAAGTAATATCCAACTCCTACCCATTCCAATCCTGAGACCCTTCCTATAGCAAGAGATGTGATATCCAAATCCTTCCCATTCCAATCCTGAGACCCTTCCTATAACATGAGATGTGATATCCAACTCCTTCCCATTCAAATCCTGAGACCCTTCCTATAGCATGAGAAGGGATATCCAACTCCTTCCCAATCCAATCCTGAGACCCTTCCGATAGCAGAAACGTGATATCTCAATGCTTCTACCAAACCTGAGACCCTTCCTTTAGCATGAGATGTGATATCCAAATCCTTCACATTCCAATCCTGAGACCCTTCCTATAGCATGAGATGTGATATCTCAATGCTTCTAATACCAAACCTGAGATTCTTCCTATAACATGAGATGTGATATCCAATTCCTTCCCATTCCAAACCTGAGACCCTTCCTATTGGATGAGATGTGATATCCAACTCCTTCCCATTCCAACCCTGAGACCCTTCCTATAGCATGAGATGTGATGTCTCAATGCATCTAATACCAAACCTGAGATCCTTCCTATAACATGAGATGTGATATCCAACTCCTTCCATTCCAATCCTGAGACCCGTCCTATAGCATGAGATGTGATATCTCAATGCTTATACCAAACCTGAGACCCTTCCTATAGCATGAGATGTGATATCCAACTCCTTCCATTCCAATCCTGAGACCCGTCCTATAGCATGAGATGTGATATCTCAATGCTTCTAATACCAAACCTGAGATCCTTCCTCTAACATGAAATGTGATATCCAACTCCTTCCCTTTCCAAACCTGAGACCCTTCCTTTAGCATGAGATGTGATATCTCAATGCTTATACCAAATCTGAGACCCTTCCTATAGCATGAGATGTGATATCCAAATCCTTCCCATTCCAATCCTGAGACCCTTCCTATAGCATGAGATGTGATACCTCAATGCTTATACCAAACCTGAGAGCCTACCTATAGCATGAGATGTGATATCCAAGTCCATCCCATTCCAATCCTTAGACCCTTCCAACAGCATGCGATGTGATATCTCAATGATTCTAATACCAAACCAGAGACTCTTCCTATAACATGAGATGGGATATCCAACTCCTTCCCATTCCAATCCTGAGCCGCTTCCGATAGCAGAGATGTGATATCTCAATGCTTATACCAAACCTGAGACCCTTCCTATAACATGAGATGTGATATCCAACTCCTTCCCGTTTCAAACCTGAGACACTAACTATAGCATATGTGATATCCAACTCCTTCCCATTCCAAACATGAGACCCTTCCTATAGCAAGAGATGTGATATCCAAATCCTTACCATTCCAACCTGAGACACTTCCTATAGCATGAGAAGGGATATCCAACTCCTTCCCAATCCAATCCTGAGACCCTTCCGATAGCAGAGATGTGATATCTCAATGCTTATACCAAACCTGAGACCCTTCCTATGGCATGAGATGTGATATCCAACTCCTTGCCATTCAAATCCTGAGACCCTTCCTATAGCATGAGAAGGGATATCCAACTCCTTCCCAATCCAATCCTGAGACCCTTCCGATAGCAGAGACGTGATATCTCAATGCTTCTACCAAACCTGAGACCCTTCCTTTAGCATGAGATGTGATATCCAAATCCTTCACATTCCAATCCTGAGACCCTTCCTATAGCATGAGATGTGATATCTCAATGCTTCTAATACCAAACCTGAGATCCTTCCTATAACATGAGATGTGATATCCAATTCCTTCCCATTCCAAACCTGAGACCCTTCCTATTGGATGAGATGTGATATCCAACTCCTTCCCATTCCAACCCTGAGACCCTTCCTACAGCATGAGATGTGATGTCTCAATGCTTCTAATACCAAACCTGAGATCCTTCCTATAACATGAGATGTGATATCCAACTCCTTCCATTCCAATCCTGAGACCCGTCCTATAGCATGAGATGTGATATCTCAATGCTTATACCAAACCTGAGACCCTTCCTATAGCATGAGATGTGATATCCAACTACTTCCCATTCCAATCCTGAGACCCTTCCTATAGCATGAGATGTGATATCTCAATGCTTCTAATACCAAACCTGAGATCCTTCCTCTAACATGAAATGTGATATCCAACTCCTTCCCTTTCCAAACCTAGGAGCCTATCTATAGCATGAGATGTGATATCCAAGTCCTTCCCATTCCAACCCTTAGACCCTTCCTACAGCATGCAATATGATATCTCAATGATTCTAATAACAAACCTGAGACCCGTCCTATAACATGAGATGGGATATCCAACTCCTTCCCATTCCAATCCTGAGACACTTCCGATAGCAGAGATGTGATATCTCAATGCTTATACCAAACCTGAGAACCTTCCTATAACATGAGATGTGATATCCAAATCCTTCCCGTTCCAAACCTGAGACCCTTCCTTTAGCATGAGATGTGATATCCAGCTCCTTCCCATTCCAATCCTGAGACCCTTCCTATAGCATGAGATGTGATATCTCAATGCTTCTAATACCAAACCTGAGATCCTTCCTCTAACATGAAATGTGATATCCAACTCCTTCCCTTTCCAAACCTAGGAGCCTATCTATAGCATGAGATGTGATATCCAAGTCCATCCCATTCCAATCCTTAGACCCTTCCTACAGCATGCGATGTGATATCTCAATGATTCTAATACCAAACCAGAGACTCGTCCTATAACATGAGATGGGATATCCAACTCCTTCCCATTCCAATCCTGAGCCACTTCCGATAGCAGAGATGTGATATCTCAATGCTTATACCAAACCTGAGACCCTTCCTATAACATGAGATGTGATATCCAACTCCTTCCCGTTCCAAACCTGAGACACTAACTATAGCATATGTGATATCCAACTCCTTCCCATTCCAAACATGAGACCCTTCCTATAGCAAGAAAGTAATATCCAACTCCTACCCATTCCAATCCTGAAACCCTTCCTATAGCAAGAGATGTGATATCCAAATCCTTCCCATTCCAATCCTGAGACCCTTCCTATAACATGAGATGTGATATCCAACTCCTTCCCATTCCAACCTGAGACACTTCCTATAGCATGAGAAGGGATATCCAACTCCTTCCCAATCCAATCCTGAGACCCTTCCGATAGCAGAGATGTGATATCTCAATGCTTATACCAAACCTGAGACCCTTCCTATAGCATGAGAAGGGATATCCAACTCCTTCCCAATCCAATCCTGAGACCCTTCCGATAGCAGAGACGTGATATCTCAATGCTTCTACCAAACCTGAGACCCTTCCTTTAGCATGAGTTGTGATATCCAAATCCTTCACATTCCAATCCTGAGACCCTTCCTATAGCATGAGAAGGGATATCTCAATGCTTCTAATACCAAACCTGAGATCCTTCCTATAACATGAGATGTGATATCCAATTCCTTCCCATTCCAATCCTGAGACCCTTCCGATAGCAGAGATGTGATATCTCAATGCTTATACCAAACCTGAGACCCTTCCTATGGCCTGAGATGTCATATACAACTCCTTCCCATTCCAATCCTGAGACCCTTCCTATAGCATGAGATGTGATATCTCAATGCTTATACCAAATCTGAGACCCTTCCTATAGCATGAGATGTGATATCCAACTCCTTCCCATTCCAATCCTGAGACCCTTCCTATAGCATGAGATGTGATGTCTCAATGCTTCTAATACCAAACCTGAGATCCTTCCTATAACATCAGATGTGATATCCAAATCCTTCCCATTCCAATCCTGAGACCCTTATGAAAGCATGAGATGTGATATCTCAATGCTTCTAATACCAAACCTGAGATCCTTCCTATAACATGAGATGTGATTTCCAAATCCTTCCCCTTCCAAACCTGAGACCCTCCCTTTAGCATGAGATGTGATATCCAACTCCTTCCCATTCCAATCCTGAGACCCTTCTGATAGCATGAGATGTGATATCTCAATGCCTCTAATACCAAACCTGAGATCCTACCTCTAACATGAAATGTGATATCCATCTCATTCCCTTTCCAAACCTGAGACCCTGCCTATAGCATGAGATCTGATATCCAAGTCCTTCCCATTCCAATCCTGAGACCCTTCCTATAGCATGTGATGTGATATCTCAATGCTTATACCAAACCTGAGACCCTTCCTATGGCATGAGATGTCATATACAACTCCTTCCCATTCCAATCCTGAGACCCTTCCTATAGCATGAGATGTAATATCTCAATGCTTATACCAAACCTGAGACCCTTCCTATAGCATGAGATGTGATATCCAACTTCTTCCCATTCCAATCCTGAGACCCTTCCTATAACATGAGATGTGATGTCTCAATGCTTCTAATACCAAACCTGAGATCTTTCTTATAACATGAGATGTGATATCCAACTCCTTCCCATTCCAATCCTGAGACCCTTCCTATAGCATGAGATGTGATATCACAATGCTTATACCAAACCTGAGACCGTTCCTATAGCTTGAGATGTGATATCCAACTCCTTCCCATTCCAATCCTGAGACCCTTCCTATAGCATGAGATGTGATATCTCAAGGCCTCTAATACCAAACCTGAGATCCTTCCTCTAACATGAAATGTGATATCCAACTCCTTCCCCTTCCAAACCTGAGAGCCTTCCTATAGCATGGGATATGATATCCAAGTCCTTCCCATTCCAATCCTGAGACCCTTCCTATAACATGAAATGTGATATCCAACTCCTTCCCATTCCAAACTGAGACCCTTCCTATATCATGAGATGGGATATCTCAATGCTTCTAATACCAAACCTGAGACTCTTCCTATAACATGAGATGGGATATCCAACACCTTCCCATTCCAATCCTAAGACCCTTTCGATAGCAGAGATGTGATATCTCAATGCTTATACCAAACCTGAGACCCTTCCTACGGCATGAGATGTCATATACAACTCCTTCCCATTCCAATCCTGAGACCCTTCCTATAGCACGAGATGTGATATCTCAATGCTTATACCAAACCTGAGACCCTTCCTCTAGCATGAGATGTGATATCCAACTCCTTCCCATTCCAATCCTGAGACCCTTCCTATAGCCGAGATCTGATATCTCAATGCCTCTAATACCAAACCTGAGATCCTTCCTCTAACATGAAATGTGATATCCAACTCCTTCCCTTTCCAAACCTGAGAGCCTATCTATAGCATGAGATGTGATATCCAAGTCCTTCCCATTCCAATCCTGAGACACTTCCGATAGCAGAGATGTGATATCTCAATGCTTATACCAAACCTGAGACCCTTCCTATAACATGAGATGTGATATCCAACTCCTTCCCGTTCCAAACCTGAGATCCTTCCTTTAGCATGAGATGTGATATCCAGCTCCTTCCCATTCCAATCCTGAGACCCTTCTGATAGCATGAGATGTGATATCTCAATGCTTCTAATATCAAAACTGAGACCCTCCCTATAGCATGATATGTGATATCTAAGTCCTTCCCATTCCAATCCTGAGACCCTTCCTATAGCATGAGATGTGATATCTCAATGCTTCTACCAAACCTGAGACCCTTCCTTTAGCATGAGATGTGATAACCAACTCCTTCCCATTCCAATCCTGAGACCCTTCCTATAGCATGAGATGTGATATCTCAATACTTCTAATACCAAACCTGAGATCCTTCTGATAACATGAGATATGATATCCAAATCCTTCCCCTTCCAAACCTGAGACCCTCCCTTTAGCATGAGATGTGATATCCAACTCCTTCCCATTCCAATCCTGAGAACCTTCTGATAGCATGAGATGTGATATCTCAATGCTTCTATACCAAACCTGAGATCCTTCCGATAGCATGAGATGTGATATCTCAATGCTTCTAATACCAAACCTGAGATCCTTCCTATAACATGAGATGTGATATCCAAATCCTTCCCCTTCCAAACCTGAGACCCTCCCTTTAGCATGAGATGTGATATCCAACTCCTTCCCATTCCAATCCTGAGACTCTTCTGATAGCATGAGATGTGATATCTCAATGCCTCTAATACCAAACCTGAGATCCTACCTCTAACATGAAATGTGATATCCAACTCTTTCCCCTTCCAAACCTGAGAGCCTTCCTATAGCATGAGATGTGATATCCAAGTCCTTCTAATTCCAATCCTGAGACCCTTCCTATAACATGAGATGTGATATCCAACTCCTTCCCATTCCAACCTGAGACCCTTCCTATAGCATGAGATGGGATATCCAACTCCTTCCAAATCCAATCCTGATACCCTTCCGATAGCATGAGATGTGATATCCCAATGCTTCTACCAAACCTGAGACCCATACTATGGCATGAGATGTGATATCAAACTCCTTCCCCTTCCAAACCTTAGACACTTCCTTTATCATGAGATGTGATATCCAACTCCTTCCCATTCCATCCTTGAGACCCTTCCGATATCATGAGATGTGATATCTCAATGCTTCTAATATCAAACTTGAGACCCTCCTTATAGCATGAGATGTGATATCCAAGTCCTTCCCATTCCAATCCTGAGACCCTTCCTATAGCATGAGATGTGATATCTCAATGCTTCTAATACCAAACCTGAGACCCTTCCTATAACATGAGATGGGAATATCCAACTCCTTCCCATTCCAATCCTGAGACCCTTCCGATAGTAGAGATGTGATATCTCAATGCTTATACCAAACCTGAGATCCTTCCTATAACATGAGATGTGATATCCAACTCCTTCCCATTCCAATCCTGAGACACTTCCTATAGCATGAGATGTGATATCTCACTGCTTATACCAAACCTGAGACCCTTCCTATAGCATGAGATGTGATATCCAACTCCTTCCCATTCCAATCCTGAGACCCTTCCTATAGCATGAGATATGATATCTCAATGCTTCTAATATCAAACTTGAGACCCTCCCTATAGCATGAGATGTGATATCCAAGTCCTTCCCATTCCAATCCTGAGACCCTTCCGATAGCATGAGATGTGATGTCTCAATGCTTCTAATACCAAACCTGAGATCCTTCCTATAACATGAGATGTGATATCCAACTCCTTCCCATTCCAATCCTGAGACCCTTCCTATAGCATGAGATGTGCTATCTCAATGCTTATACCAAACCTGAGACCCTTCCTATAGCATGAGATGTGATATCCAACTCCTTCCCATTCCAATCCTGAGACCCTTCCTATAGCATGAGATGTGATATCTCAAGGCCTCTAATACCAAACCTGAGATCCTTCCTCTAACATGAAATGTGATATCCAACTCCTTCCCATTCCAATCCTGAGACACTTCCTATAGCATGAGATGTGATATCTAAATGCTTCTAATACCAAACTTGAGACTCTTCCTATAACATGAGATGGGATATCCAACTCCTTCCCATTCCAACCTGAGACCCTTCCTATAACATGAAATGTGATATCCAACTCCTTCCAAATCCAATACTGATACCCTTCCAATAGCATGAAATGTGATATCCCAATGCTTCTACCAAACCTGAGACCCATACTATGGCATGAGAGGTGATATCAAACTCCTTCCCATTCCAATCCTGAGACTCTTCCTATAGCTTGAGATGTGATATCCAACTCCTTCACATTCCAATTCTGAGACCCTTCCTATGCCATGAGACTTGATATCTCAATGCTTCTAATACCAAACCTGAGACCCGTCCTATAACATGAGATGTGATATCCAAATCTTTCCCCTTCCAAACCTTAGACTCTTCCTTTATCATGAGATGTGATATCCAACTCCTTCCCATTCCAATCCTGAGACCCTTCCGATATCATGAGATTTGTTATCTCAATGCTTCTAATATCAAACTTGAGACACTCCCTATAGCATGAGATGTGACATCCAAGTCCTCCCCATTCCAATCCTGAGACCCTTCCTATAGCATGAGATGTGATATCTCAATGCTTCTAATACCAAACCTGAGACCCTTCCTATAACATGAGATGGGATATCCAACTCCTTCCCATTCCAATCCTGAGACCCTTCCGATAGCAGAGATGTGATATCTCAATGCTTATACCAATCCTGAGACCCTTCCTATGGCCTGAGATGTCATATACAACTCCTTCCCAATCCAATCCTGAGACCCTTCCTATAGCATGAGATGTGATATCTCAATGCTTATACCAAATGTGAGACCCTTCCTATAGCATGAGATGTGATATCCAACTCCTTCCCATTCCAATCCTGAGACCCTTCCTATAGCATGAGATGTGATGTCTCAATGCTTCTAATACCAAACCTGAGAACCTTCCTACAGCATGCGATGTGATATCTCAATGCTTCTAATACCAAACCTGAGACCAGTCCTATAACATGAGATTGGATATCCAACTCCTTCCCCTTCCAAACCTGAGACCCTTCCTATAGCATGAGATGTGATATCCAACTTCTTCCCATTCCAATCCTGAGACCCTTCCTATAACATGAGATGTGATGTCTCAATGCTTCTAATACCAAACCTGAGATCTTTCCTATAACATGAGATGTGATATCCAACTCCTTCCCATTCCAATCCTGAGACCCTTCCTATAGCATGAGATGTGCTATCGCAATGCTTATACCAAACCTGAGACCCTTCCTAAAGCTTGAGATGTGATATCCAACTCCTTCCCATTCCAATCCTGACACCCTTCCTATAGCATGAGATGTGATATCTCAAGGCCTCTAATACCAAACCTGAGATCCTTCCTCTAACATGAAATGTGATATCCAACTCCTTCCCCTTCCAAACCTGAGAGCCTTCCTATAGCATGAGATATGATATCCAAGTCCTTCCCATTCCAATCCTGAGACCCTTCCTATAACATGAAATGTGATATCCAACTCCTTCCCATTCCAACCTGAGACCCTTCCTATAGCATGAGATGGGATATCCAACTCCTTCGAAATCCAATACTGATACCCTTCCAATAGCATGAATTGTGACATCCCAATGCTTCTACCAAACCTGAGACCCATACTATGGCATGAGATGTGATATCAAACACATTCCCATTCCAATCCTGTGACTCTTCCTATAGCTTGAGATGTGATATCCAACTCCTTCCCATTCCAATTCTGAGACCCTTCCTATGCCATGAGACTTGATATCTCAATGCTTCTAATACCAAACCTGAGACCCGTCCTATAACATGAGATGTGATATCCAAATCTTTCCCCTTCCAAACCTTAGACCCTTCCTTTATCATGAGATGTGATATCCAACTCCTTCCCATTCCAATCCTGAGACCCTTCCGATATCATGAGATTTGTTATCTCAATGCTTCTAATATCAAACTTGAGACCCTCCCTATAGCATGAGATGTGACATCCAAGTCCTCCCCATTCCAATCCTGAGACCCTTCCTATAGCATGAGATGTGATATCTCAATGCTTCTAATACCAAACCTGAGACCCTTCCTATAACATGAGATGGGATATCCAACTCCTTCCCATTCCAATCCTGAGACCCTTCCTATAGCATGTGATGTGATGTCTCAATGCTTCTAATACCAAACCTGAGATCCTTCCTATAACATGAGATGTGATATCCAACTCCTTCCCATTCCAATCCTGAGACCCTTCCTATAGCATGAGATGTGATGTCTCAATGCTTCTAATACCAAACCTGAGAACCTTCCTACAGCATGCGATGTGATATCTCAATGCTTATACTAAATGTGAGACCCTTCCTATAGTATGAGATGTGATATCCAACTCCTTCCCATTCCAATCCTGAGACCCTTCCTATAGCATGTGATGTGATGTCTCAATGCTTCTAATACCAAACCTGAGATCCTTCCTATAACATGAGATGTGATATCCAACTCCTTCCCATTCCAATCCTGAGACCCTTCCTATAGCATGAGATGTGATGTCTCAATGCTTCTAATACCAAACCTGAGAACCTTCCTACAGCATGCGATGTGATATCTCAATGCTTCTAATACCAAACCTGAGACCAGTCCTATAACATGAGATTGGATATCCAACTCCTTCCCCTTCCAAACCTGAGGCCCTTCCTATAGCATGAGATGTGATATCCAACGTCTTCCCATTCCAATCCTGAGACCCTTCCTATAACATGAGATGTGATGTCTCAATGCTTCTAATACCAAACCTGAGATCTTTCCTATAACATGAGATGTGATATCCAACTCCTTCCCATTCCAATCCTGAGACCCTTCCTATAGCATGAGATGTGCTATCTCAATGCTTATACCAAACCTGAGACCCTTCCTAAAGCTTGAGATGTGATATCCAACTCCTTCCCATTCCAATCCTGAGACCCTTCCTATAGCATGAGATGTGATATCTCAAGGCCTCTAATACCAAACCTGAGATCCTTCCTCTAACATGAAATGTGATATCCAACTCCTTCCCCTTCCAAACCTGAGAGCCTTCCTATAGCATGAGATATGATATCCAACTCCTTCCCATTCCAATCCTGAGACCCTTCCTATAGCATGAGATGTGCTATCTCAATGCTTATACCAAACCTGAGACCCTTCCTAAAGCTTGAGATGTGATATCCAACTCCTTCCCATTCCAATCCTGAGACCCTTCCTATAACATGAAATGTGATATCCAACTCCTTCCCATTCCAACCTGAGACCCTTCCTATAGCATGAGATGTGATATCTCAAGGCCTCTAATACCAAACCTGAGATCCTTCCTCTAACATGAAATGTGATATCCAACTCCTTCTCCTTCCAAACCTGAGAGCCTTCCTATAGCATCAGATATGATATACAAGTCCTTCCCATTCCAATCCTGAGACCCTTCCTATAACATGAAATGTGATATCCAACTCCTTCCCATTCCAACCTGAGACCCTTCCTATAGCATGAGATGGGATATCCAACTCCTTCCAAATCCAATACTGATACCCTTCCAATAGCATGAGATGTGATATCCCAATGCTTCTATCAAACCTGAGAACCATACTATGGCATGAGATGTGATATCAAACTCCTTCCCATTCCAATCCTGAGACTCTTCCTATAGCTTGAGATGTGATATCCAACTCCTTCCCATTCCAATTCTGAGACCCTTCCTATACCATGAGACTTGATATCTCAATGCTTCTAATACCAAACCTGAGACCCGTCCTATAACATGAGATGTGATATCCAAATCTTTCCCCTTCCAAACCTTAGACCCTTCCTTTATCATGAGATGTGATATCCAACTCCTTCCCATTCCAATCCTGAGACCCTTCTGATATCATGAGATTTGTTATCTCAATGCTTCTAATATCAAAATTGAGACCCTCCCTATAGCATGAGATGGGATATCCAACTCCTTCCCATTCCAATCCTGAGACCCTTCCGATAGCAGAGATGTGATATCTCAATGCTTATACCAAATCTGAGACCCTTCCTATAGCATGAGATGTGATATACAACTCCTTCCCATTCCAATCCTGAGACCCTTCCTATAGCATGAGATGTGATGTCTCAATGCTTCTAATACCAAACCTGAGATCCTTCCTATAACATGAGATGTGATATCCAACTCCTTCCCATTCCAATCCTGAGACCCTTCCTATAGCATGAGATGTGCTATCTCAATGCTTATACCAAACCTGAGACCCTTCATAAAGCTTGAGATGTGATATCCAACTCCTTCCCATTCCAATCCTGAGACCCTTCCTATAGCATGAGATGTGATATCTCAAGGCCTCTAATACCAAACCTGAGATCCTTCCTCTAACATGAAATGTGATATCCAACTCCTTCCCCTTCCAAACCTGAGAGCCTTCCTATAGCATGAGATATGATATCCAAGTCCTTCCCATTCCAATCCTGAGACCCTTCCTATAACATGAAATGTGATATCCAACTCCTTCCCATTCCAACCTGAGACCCTTCCTATAACATGAAATGTGATATCCAACTCCTTCCAAATCCAATACTGATACCCTTCCAATAGCATGAAATGTGATATCCCAATGCTTCTACCAAACCTGAGACCCATACTATGGCATGAGAGGTGATATCAAACTCCTTCCCATTCCAATCCTGAGACTCTTCCTATAGCTTGAGATGTGATATCCAACTCCTTCACATTCCAATTCTGAGACCCTTCCTATGCCATGAGACTTGATATCTCAATGCTTCTAATACCAAACCTGAGACCCGTCCTATAACATGAGATGTGATATCCAAATCTTTCCCCTTCCAAACCTTAGACTCTTCCTTTATCATGAGATGTGATATCCAACTCCTTCCCATTCCAATCCTGAGACCCTTCCGATATCATGAGATTTGTTATCTCAATGCTTCTAATATCAAACTTGAGACACTCCCTATAGCATGAGATGTGACATCCAAGTCCTCCCCATTCCAATCCTGAGACCCTTCCTATAGCATGAGATGTGATATCTCAATGCTTCTAATACCAAACCTGAGACCCTTCCTATAACATGAGATGGGATATCCAACTCCTTCCCATTCCAATCCTGAGACCCTTCCGATAGCAGAGATGTGATATCTCAATGCTTATACCAATCCTGAGACCCTTCCTATGGCCTGAGATGTCATATACAACTCCTTCCCAATCCAATCCTGAGACCCTTCCTATAGCATGAGATGTGATATCTCAATGCTTATACCAAATGTGAGACCCTTCCTATAGCATGAGATGTGATATCCAACTCCTTCCCATTCCAATCCTGAGACCCTTCCTATAGCATGAGATGTGATGTCTCAATGCTTCTAATACCAAACCTGAGAACCTTCCTACAGCATGCGATGTGATATCTCAATGCTTCTAATACCAAACCTGAGACCAGTCCTATAACATGAGATTGGATATCCAACTCCTTCCCCTTCCAAACCCGAGACCCTTCCTATAGCATGAGATGTGATATCCAACTTCTTCCCATTCCAATCCTGAGACCCTTCCTATAACATGAGATGTGATGTCTCAATGCTTCTAATACCAAACCTGAGATCTTTCCTATAACATGAGATGTGATATCCAACTCCTTCCCATTCCAATCCTGAGACCCTTCCTATAGCATGAGATGTGCTATCGCAATGCTTATACCAAACCTGAGACCCTTCCTAAAGCTTGAGATGTGATATCCAACTCCTTCCCATTCCAATCCTGACACCCTTCCTATAGCATGAGATGTGATATCTCAAGGCCTCTAATACCAAACCTGAGATCCTTCCTCTAACATGAAATGTGATATCCAACTCCTTCCCCTTCCAAACCTGAGAGCCTTCTTATAGCATGAGATATGATATCCAAGTCCTTCCCATTCCAATCCTGAGACCCTTCCTATAACATGAAATGTGATATCCAACTCCTTCCCATTCCAACCTGAGACCCTTCCTATAGCATGAGATGGGATATCCAACTCCTTCGAAATCCAATACTGATACCCTTCCAATAGCATGAATTGTGACATCCCAATGCTTCTACCAAACCTGAGACCCATACTATGGCATGAGATGTGATATCAAACACATTCCCATTCCAATCCTGAGACTCTTCCTATAGCTTGAGATGTGATATCCAACTCCTTCCCATTCCAATTCTGAGACCCTTCCTATGCCATGAGACTTGATATCTCAATGCTTCTAATACCAAACCTGAGACCCGTCCTATAACATGAGATGTGATATCCAAATCTTTCCCCTTCCAAACCTTAGACCCTTCCTTTATCATGAGATGTGATATCCAACTCCTTCCCATTCCAATCCTGAGACCCTTCCGATATCATGAGATTTGTTATCTCAATGCTTCTAATATCAAACTTGAGACCCTCCCTATAGCATGAGATGTGACATCCAAGTCCTCCCCATTCCAATCCTGAGACCCTTCCTATAGCATGAGATGTGATATCTCAATGCTTCTAATACCAAACCTGAGACCCTTCCTATAACATGAGATGGGATATCCAACTCCTTCCCATTCCAATCCTGAGACCCTTCCGATAGCAGAGATGTGATATCTCAATGCTTATACCAATCCTGAGACCCTCCCTATGGCCTGAGATGTCATATACAACTCCTTCCCAATCCAATCCTGAGACCCTTCCTATAGCATGAGATGTGATATCTCAATGCTTATACCAAATGTGAGACCCTTCCTATAGTATGAGATGTGATATCCAACTCCTTCCCATTCCAATCCTGAGACCCTTCCTATAGCATGTGATGTGATGTCTCAATGCTTCTAATACCAAACCTGAGATCCTTCCTATAACATGAGATGTGATATCCAACTCCTTCCCATTCCAATCTTGAGACCCTTCCTATAGCATGAGATGTGATGTCTCAATGCTTCTAATACCAAACCTGAGAACCTTCCTACAGCATGCGATGTGATATCTCAATGCTTCTAATACCAAACCTGAGACCAGTCCTATAACATGAGATTGGATATCCAACTCCTTCCCCTTCCAAAACTGAGACCCTTCCTATAGCATGAGATGTGATATCCAACGTCTTCCCATTCCAATCCTGAGACCCTTCCTATAACATGAGATGTGATGTCTCAATGCTTCTAATACCAAACCTGAGATCTTTCCTATAACATGAGATGTGATATCCAACTCCTTCCCATTCCAATCCTGAGACCCTTCCTATAGCATGAGATGTGCTATCTCAATGCTTATACCAAACCTGAGACCCTTCCTAAAGCTTGAGATGTGATATCCAACTCCTTCCCATTCCAATCCTGAGACCCTTCCTATAGCATGAGATGTGATATCTCAAGGCCTCTAATACCAAACCTGAGATCCTTCCTCTAACATGAAATGTGATATCCAACTCCTTCCCCTTCCAAACCTGCGAGCCTTCCTATAGCATGAGATATGATATCCAAGTCCTTCCCATTCCAATCCTGAGACCCTTCCTATAACATGAAATGTGATATCCAACTCCTTCCCATTCCAACCTGAGACCCTTCCTATAGCATGAGATGGGATATCCAACTCCTTCCAAATCCAATACTGATACCCTTCCAATAGCATGAGATGTGATATCCCAATGCTTCTACCAAACCTGAGACCCATACTATGGCATGAGATGTGATATCAAACTCATTCCCATTCCAATCCTGAGACTCTTCCTATAGCTTGAGATGTGATATCCAACTCCTTCCCATTCCAATTCTGAGACCCTTCCTATGCCATGAGACTTGATATCTCAATGCTTCTAATACCAAACCTGAGACCCGTCCTATAACATGAGATGTGATATCCAAATCTTTCCCCTTCCAAACCTTAGACCCTTCCTTTATCATGAGATGTGATATCCAACTCCTTCCCATTCCAATCCTGAGACCCTTCCGATATCATGAGATTTGTTATCTCAATGCTTCTAATATCAAACTTGAGACCCTCCCTATAGCATGAGATGTGACATCCAAGTCCTCCCCATTCCAATCCTGAGACCCTTCCTATAGCATGAGATGTGATATCTCAATGCTTCTAATACCAAACCTGAGACCCTTCCTATAACATGAGATGTCATATACAACTCCTTCCCAATCCAATCCTGAGACCCTTCCTATAGCATGAGATGTGATATCTCAATGCTTATACCAAATCTGAGACCCTTCCTATAGCATGAGATGTGATATTCAACTCCTTCCCATTCCAATCCTGAGACCCTTATGATAGCATGAGATGTGATGTCTCAATGCTTCTAATACCAAACCTGAGATCCTTCCAATAGCATGAGATGTGATATCCAACTCCTTCCCATTCCAATCCTGAGACCCTTATGATAGCATGAGATGTGATATCTCAATGCCTCTAATACCAAACCTGAGATCCTATCTCTAACATGAAATGTGATATCCATCTCCTTCCCTTTCCAAACCTGAGGCCCTGCCTATAGCATGAGATGTGATATCCAAGCCCTTCCCATTCCAATCCTGAGACCCTTCCTATAGCATGTGATGTGATATCTCAATGCTTATACCAAACCTGAGACCCTTCCTATGGCATGAGATGTCATATACAACTCCTTCCCGTTCCAATCCTGAGACCCTTCCTATAGCATGAGATGTGATATCTCAATGCTTATACCAAACCTGAGACATTTCCTATAGCATGAGATGTGATATCCAACTTCTTCCCATTCCAATCCTGAGACCCTTCCTATAACATGAGATGTGATGTCTCAATGCTTCTAATACCAAACCTGAGATATTTCCTATAACATGAGATGTGATATCCAACTCCTTCCCATTCCAATCCTGAGACCCTTCCTATAGCATGAGATGTGATATCTCAATGCTTATACCAAACCTGAGACCCTTCCTATAGCTTGAGATGTGATATCCAACTCCTTCCCATTCCAATCCTGAGACCCTTCCTATAGCTTGAGATGTGATATCCAACTCCTTCCCCTTCCAAACCTGAGAGCCTTCCTATAGCATGAGATATGATATCCAAGTCCTTCCCATTCCAATCCTGAGACCCTTCCTATAACATGAAATGTGATATCCAACTCCTTCCCATTCCAACCTGAGACCCTTCCTATAGCATGAGATGGGATATCCAGCTTCTTCCAAATCCAATACTGATACCCTTCCGATAGCATGAGATGTGATATCCCAATGCTTCTACCAAACCTGAGACCCATACTATGGCATGAGATGTGATATCAAACTCCTTCCCATTCCAATCCTGAGACCCTTCCCATAGCTTGAGGTGTGATATCCAACTCCTTCCCATTCCAATTCTGAGACCCTTCTTATACCATGAGACTTGATATCTCAATGCTTCTAATACCAAAACTGAGTCCCGTCCTATAACATGAGATGATAACATGAGATGTGATATCCAACTCCTTCCCGTTCCAAACCTGAGACACTAACTATAGCATATGTGATATCCAACTCCTTCCCATTCCAAACATGAGACCCTTCCTATAGCAAGAAAGTAATATCCAACTCCTACCCATTCCAATCCTGAGACCCTTCCTATAGCAAGAGATGTGATATCCAAATCCTTCCCATTCCAATCCTGAGACCCTTCCTATAACATGAGATGTGATATCCAACTCCTTCCCATTCCAACCTGAGACACTTCCTATAGCATGAGAAGGGATATCCAACTCCTTCCCAATCCAATCCTGAGACCCTTCCGATAGCAGAGATGTGATATCTCAATGCTTATACCAAACCTGAGACCCTTCCTATGGCATGAGATGTGATATCCAACTCCTTGCCATTCAAATCCTGAGACCCTTCCTATAGCATGAGAAGGGATATCCAACTCCTTCCCAATCCAATCCTGAGACCCTTCCGATAGCAGAGACGTGATATCTCAATGCTTCTACCAAACCTGAGACCCTTCCTTTAGCATGAGATGTGATATCCAAATCCTTCACATTCCAATCCTGAGACCCTTCCTATAGCATGAGATGTGATATCTCAATGCTTCTAATACCAAACCTGAGATCCTTCCTATAACATGAGATGTGATATCCAATTCCTTCCTATTCCAAACCTGAGACCCTTCCTATTGGATGAGATGTGATATCCAACTCCTTCCCATTCCAACCCTGAGACCCTTCCTATAGCATGAGATGTGATGTCTCAATGCTTCTAATACCAAACCTGAGATCCTTCCTATAACATGAGATGTGATATCCAACTCCTTCCATTCCAATCCTGAGACCCGTCCTATAGCATGAGATGTGATATCTCAATGCTTATACCAAACCTGAGACCCTTCCTATAGCATGAGATGTGATATCCAACTGCTTCCCATTCCAATCCTGAGACCCTTCCTATAGCATGAGATGTGATATCTCAATGCTTCTAATACCAAACCTGAGATCCTTCCTCTAACATGAAATGTGATATCCAACTCCTTCCCTTTCCAAACCTAAGAGCCTATCTATAGCATGAGATGTGATATCCAAGTCCTTCACATTCCAACCCTTAGACCCTTCCTACAGCATGCAATATGATATCTCAATGATTCTAATAACAAACCTGAGACCCGTCCTATAACATGAGATGGGATATCCAACTCCTTCCCATTCCAATCCTGAGACACTTTCGATAGCAGAGATGTGATATCTCAATGCTTATACCAAACCTGAGACCCTTCCTATAACATGAGATGTGATATCCAAATCCTTCCCGTTCCAAACCTGAGACCCTTCCTTTAGCATGAGATGTGATATCCAGCTCCTTCCCATTCCAATCCTGAGACACTTCCGATAGCATGAGATGTGATATCTCAATGCTTCTAATATCAAAACTGAGACCCTCCCTATAGCATGATATGTGATATCTAAGTCCTTCCCATTCCAATCCTGAGACCCTCCCTATAGCATGATATGTGATATCTAAGTCCTTCCCATTCCAATCCTGAGACCCTCCCTATAGCATGAGATGTGATATCCAATTCCTTCCCATTCCAATCCTGAGACCCTTCCTATAGCATGAGATGTGATATCTCAATGCTTATACCAAACCTGAGAGCCTACCTATAGCATGAGATGTGATATCCAAGTGCATCCCATTCCAATCCTTAGACCCTTCCTACAGCATGCGATGTGATATCTCAATGATTCTAATACCAAACCAGAGACTCTTCCTATAACATGAGATGGGATATCCAACTCCTTCCCATTCCAATCCTGAGCCGCTTCCGATAGCAGAGATGTGATATCTCAATGCTTATACCAAACCTGAGACCCTTCCTATAACATGAGATGTGATATCCAACTCCTTCCCGTTCCAAACCTGAGACACTAACTATAGCATGTGTGATATCCAACTCCTTCCCATTCCAAACATGAGACCCTTCCTATAGCAAGAAAGTAATATCCAACTCCTACCCATTCCAATCCTGAGACCCTTCCTATAGCAAGAGATGTGATATCCAAATCCTTCCCATTCCAATCCTGAGACCCTTCCTATAACATGAGATGTGATATCCAACTCCTTCCCATTCCAACCTGAGACACTTCCTATAGCATGAGAAGGGATATCCAACTCCTTCCCAATCCAATCCTGAGACCCTTCCGATAGCAGAGATGTGATATCTCAATGCTTATACCAAACCTGAGACCCTTCGTATGGCATGAGATGTGATATCCAACTCCTTGCCATTCAAATCCTGAGACCCTTCCTATAGCATGAGAAGGGATATCCAACTCCTTCCCAATCCAATCCTGAGACCCTTCCGATAGCAGAGACGTGATATCTCAATGCTTCTACCAAACCTGAGACCCTTCCTTTAGCATGAGATGTGATATCCAAATCCTTCACATTCCAATCCTGAGACCCTTCCTATAGCTTGAGATGTGATATCTCAATGCTTCTAATACCAAACCTGAGATCCTTCCTATAACATGAGATGTGATATCCAATTCCTTCCTATTCCAAACCTGAGACCCTTCCTATTGGATGAGATGTGATATCCAACTCCTTCCCATTCCAACCCTGAGACCCTTCCTATAGCATGAGATGTGATGTCTCAATGCTTCTAATACCAAACCTGAGATCCTTCCTATAACATGAGATGTGATATCCAACTCCTTCCATTCCAATCCTGAGACCCGTCCTATAGCATGAGATGTGATATCTCAATGCTTATACCAAACCTGAGACCCTTCCTATAGCATGAGATGTGATATCCAACTGCTTCCCATTCCAATCCTGAGACCCTTCCTATAGCATGAGATGTGATATCTCAATGCTTCTAATACCAAACCTGAGATCCTTTCTCTAACATGAAATGTGATATCCAACTCCTTCCCTTTCCAAACCTAAGAGCCTATCTATAGCATGAGATGTGATATCCAAGTCCTTCACATTCCAACCCTTAGACCCTTCCTACAGCATGCAATATGATATCTCAATGATTCTAATAACAAACCTGAGACCCGTCCTATAACATGAGATGGGATATCCAACTCCTTCCCATTCCAATCCTGAGACACTTCCGATAGCAGAGATGTGATATCTCAATGCTTATACCAAACCTGAGAGCCTTCCTATAACATGAGATGTGATATCCAAATCCTTCCCATTCCAAACCTGAGACCCTTCCTTTAGCATGAGATGTGATATCCAGCTCCTTCCCATTCCAATCCTGAGACACTTCCGATAGCATGAGATGTGATATCTCAATGCTTCTAATATCAAAACTGAGACCCTCCCTATAGCATGATATGTGATATCTAAGTCCTTCCCATTCCAATCCTGAGACCCTCCCTATAGCATGAGATGTGATATCCAACTCCTTCTCATTCCAATCCTGAGACCCTTCCTATAGCATGAGATATGATATCTCAATACTTCTAATACCAAACGTGAGATCCTTCCGATAAAATGAGATGTGATATCCAAATCCTTCCCCTTCCAAACCTGAGACCCTCCCTTTAGCATGAGATGTGATATCCAACTCCTTCCTATTCCAATCCTGAGACTCTTCTGATAGCATGAGATGTGATATCTCAATGCTTCTAATACCAAACCTGAGATCCTTCCGATAGCATGAGATGTGATATCTCAATGCTTCTAATACCAAACCTGAGATCCTTCCTATAACATGAGATGTGATATCCAAATCCTTCCCCTTCCAAACCTGAAACCCTCCCTTTAGCATGAGATGTGATATCCAACTCCTTCCCATTCCATTCCTGAGACCCTTCTGATAGCACGAGATGTGATATCTCAATGCCTCTAATACCAAACCTGAGATCCTACCTCTAACATGAAATGTGATATCCAACTCTTTCCCCTTCCAAACCTGAGAGCCTTCCTATAGCATGAGATGTGATATCCAAGTCCTTCCCATTCCAATCCTGAGACCCTTCCTATAGCTTGAGATGTGATATCCAACTCCTTCCCATTCCAATTCTGAGACCCTTCCTATACTATGAGACTTGATATCTCAATGCTTCTAATACCAAACCTGAGACCCGTAATATAACATGAGATGTGATATCCAAATCCTTCCCCTTCCAAACCTTAGACCCTTCCTTTATCATGAGATGTGATATCCAACTCCTTCCCATTCCAATCCTGAGACCCTTCCGATATCATGAGATGTGATATCTCAAAGCTTCTAATATCAAACTTGAGACCCTCCCTATAGCATGAGATGTGATATCCAAGTCCTTCCCATTCCAATCCTGAGACCCTTCCTATAGCATGAGATGTGATATCTCAATGCTTATACCAAACCTGAGACCCTTCCTATAGCATGAGATGTGATATCCAACTGCTTCCCATTCCAATCCTGAGACCCTTCCTATAGCATGAGATGTGATATCTCTATGCTTCTAATACCAAACCTGAGATCCTTCCTCTAACATGAAATGTGATATCCAACTCCTTCCCTTTCCAAACCTAAGAGCCTATCTATAGCATGAGATGTGATATCCAAGTCCTACACATTCCAACCCTTAGACCCTTCCTACAGCATGCAATATGATATCTCAATGATTCTAATAACAAACCTGAGACCCGTCCTATAACATGAGATGGGATATCCAACTCCTTCCCATTCCAATCCTGAGACTCTTCCGATAGCAGAGATGTGATATCTCAATGCTTATACCAAACCTGAGACCCTTCCTATAACATGAGATGTGATATCCAAATCCTTCCCGTTCCAAACCTGAGACCCTTCCTTTAGCATGAGATGTGATATCCAGCTCCTTCCCATTCCAATCCTGAGACACTTCCGATAGCATGAGATGTGATATCTCAATGCTTCTAATATCAAAACTGAGACCCTCCCTATAGCATGATATGTGATATCTAAGTCCTTCCCATTCCAATCCTGAGACCCTCCCTATAGCATGAGATGTGATATCCAACTCCTTCCCATTCCAATCCTGAGACCCTTCCTATAGCATGAGATATGATATCTCAATACTTCTAATACCAAACGTGAGATCCTTCCGATAACATGAGATGTGATATCCAAATCCTTCCCCTTCCAAACCTGAGACCCTCCCTTTAGCATGAGATGTGATATCCAACTCCTTCCTATTCCAATCCTGAGACTCTTCTGATAGCATGAGATGTGATATCTCAATGCTTCTAATACCAAACCTGAGATCCTTCCGATAGCATGAGATGTGATATCTCAATGCTTCTAATACCAAACCTGAGATCCTTCCTATAACATGAGATGTGATATCCAAATCCTTCCCCTTCCAAACCTGAGACCCTCCCTTTAGCATGAGATGTGATATCCAACTCCTTCCCATTCCATTCCTGAGACCCTTCTGATAGCATGAGATGTGATATCTCAATGCCTCTAATACCAAACCTGAGATCCTACCTCTAACATGAAATGTGATATCCAACTCTTTCCCCTTCCAAACCTGAGAGCCTTCCTATAGCATGAGATGTGATATCCAAGTCCTTCCCATTCCAATTCTGAGACCCTTCCTATAGCTTGAGATGTGATATCCAACTCCTTCCCATTCCAATTCTGAGACCCTTCCTATACTATGAGACTTGATATCTCAATGCTTCTAATACCAAACCTGAGACCCGTAATATAACATGAGATGTGATATCTAAATCCTTCCCCTTCCAAACCTTAGACCCTTCCTTTATCATGAGATGTGATATCCAACTCCTTCCCATTCCAATCCTGAGACCCTTCCGATAGCATGAGATGTGATATCCCAATGCTTCTACCAAACCTGAGACCCATACTATGGCATGAGATGTGATATCAAACTCCTTCCCATTCCAATCCTGAGACCCTTCCCATAGCTTGAGGTGTGATATCCAACTCCTTCCCATTCCAATTCTGAGACCCTTCTTATACCATGAGACTTGATATCTCAATGCTTCTAATACCAAAACTGAGTCCCGTCCTATAACATGAGATGATAACATGAGATGTGATATCCAACTCCTTCCCGTTCCAAACCTGAGACACTAACTATAGCATATGTGATATCCAACTCCTTCCCATTCCAAACATGAGACCCTTCCTATAGCAAGAAAGTAATATCCAACTCCTACCCATTCCAATCCTGAGACCCTTCCTATAGCAAGAGATGTGATATCCAAATCCTTCCCATTCCAATCCTGAGACCCTTCCTATAACATGAGATGTGATATCCAACTCCTTCCCATTCCAACCTGAGACACTTCCTATAGCATGAGAAGGGATATCCAACTCCTTCCCAATCCAATCCTGAGACCCTTCCGATAGCAGAGATGTGATATCTCAATGCTTATACCAAACCTGAGACCCTTCCTATGGCATGAGATGTGATATCCAACTGCTTGCCATTCAAATCCTGAGACCCTTCCTATAGCATGAGAAGGGATATCCAACTCCTTCCCAATCCAATCCTGAGACCCTTCCGATAGCAGAGACGTGATATCTCAATGCTTCTACCAAACCTGAGACCCTTCCTTTAGCATGAGATGTGATATCCAAATCCTTCACATTCCAATCCTGAGACCCTTCCTATAGCATGAGATGTGATATCTCAATGCTTCTAATACCAAACCTGAGATCCTTCCTATAACATGAGATGTGATATCCAATTCCTTCCTATTCCAAACCTGAGACCCTTCCTATTGGATGAGATGTGATATCCAACTCCTTCCCATTCCAACCCTGAGACCCTTCCTATAGCATGAGATGTGATGTCTCAATGCTTCTAATACCAAACCTGAGATCCTTCCTATAACATGAGATGTGATATCCAACTCCTTCCATTCCAATCCTGAGACCCGTCCTATAGCATGAGATGTGATATCTCAATGCTTATACCAAACCTGAGACCCTTCCTATAGCATGAGATGTGATATCCAACTGCTTCCCATTCCAATCCTGAGACCCTTCCTATAGCATGAGATGTGATATCTCAATGCTTCTAATACCAAACCTGAGATCCTTCCTCTAACATGAAATGTGATATCCAACTCCTTCCCTTTCCAAACCTAAGAGCCTATCTATAGCATGAGATGTGATATCCAAGTCCTTCACATTCCAACCCTTAGACCCTTCCTACAGCATGCAATATGATATCTCAATGATTCTAATAACAAACCTGAGACCCGTCCTATAACATGAGATGTGATATCCAAATCCTTCCCCTTCCAAACCTGAGACCCTCCCTTTATCATGAGATGTGATATCCAACTCCTTCCCATTCCAATCCTGAGACCCTTCCGATATCATGAGATGTGATATCTCAAAGCTTCTAATATCAAACTTGAGACCCTCCCTATAGCATGAGATGTGATATCCAAGTCCTTCCCATTCCAATCCTGAGACCCTTCCTATAGCATGAGATGTGATATCTCAATGCTTATACCAAACCTGAGACCCTTCCTATAGCATGAGATGTGATATCCAACTGCTTCCCATTCCAATCCTGAGACCCTTCCTATAGCATGAGATGTGATATCTCTATGCTTCTAATACCAAACCTGAGATCCTTCCTCTAACATGAAATGTGATATCCAACTCCTTCCCTTTCCAAACCTAAGAGCCTATCTATAGCATGAGATGTGATATCCAAGTCCTACACATTCCAACCCTTAGACCCTTCCTACAGCATGCAATATGATATCTCAATGATTCTAATAACAAACCTGAGACCCGTCCTATAACATGAGATGGGATATCCAACTCCTTCCCATTCCAATCCTGAGACTCTTCCGATAGCAGAGATGTGATATCTCAATGCTTATACCAAACCTGAGACCCTTCCTATAACATGAGATGTGATATCCAAATCCTTCCCGTTCCAAACCTGAGACCCTTCCTTTAGCATGAGATGTGATATCCAGCTCCTTCCCATTCCAATCCTGAGACACTTCCGATAGCATGAGATGTGATATCTCAATGCTTCTAATATCAAAACTGAGACCCTCCCTATAGCATGATATGTGATATCTAAGTCCTTCCCATTCCAATCCTGAGACCCTCCCTATAGCATGAGATGTGATATCCAACTCCTTCCCATTCCAATCCTGAGACCCTTCCTATAGCATGAGATATGATATCTCAATACTTCTAATACCAAACGTGAGATCCTTCCGATAACATGAGATGTGATATCCAAATCCTTCCCCTTCCAAACCTGAGACCCTCCCTTTAGCATGAGATGTGATATCCAACTCCTTCCTATTCCAATCCTGAGACTCTTCTGATAGCATGAGATGTGATATCTCAATGCTTCTAATACCAAACCTGAGATCCTTCCGATAGCATGAGATGTGATATCTCAATGCTTCTAATACCAAACCTGAGATCCTTCCTATAACATGAGATGTGATATCCAAATCCTTCCCCTTCCAAACCTGAGACCCTCCCTTTAGCATGAGATGTGATATCCAACTCCTTCCCATTCCATTCCTGAGACCCTTCTGATAGCATGAGATGTGATATCTCAATGCCTCTAATACCAAACCTGAGATCCTACCTCTAACATGAAATGTGATATCCAACTCTTTCCCCTTCCAAACCTGAGAGCCTTCCTATAGCATGAGATGTGATATCCAAGTCCTTCCCATTCCAATTCTGAGACCCTTCCTATAGCTTGAGATGTGATATCCAACTCCTTCCCATTCCAATTCTGAGACCCTTCCTATACTATGAGACTTGATATCTCAATGCTTCTAATACCAAACCTGAGACCCGTAATATAACATGAGATGTGATATCTAAATCCTTCCCCTTCCAAACCTTAGACCCTTCCTTTATCATGAGATGTGATATCCAACTCCTTCCCATTCCAATCCTGAGACCCTTCCGATAGCATGAGATGTGATATCCCAATGCTTCTACCAAACCTGAGACCCATACTATGGCATGAGATGTGATATCAAACTCCTTCCCATTCCAATCCTGAGACCCTTCCCATAGCTTGAGGTGTGATATCCAACTCCTTCCCATTCCAATTCTGAGACCCTTCTTATACCATGAGACTTGATATCTCAATGCTTCTAATACCAAAACTGAGTCCCGTCCTATAACATGAGATGATAACATGAGATGTGATATCCAACTCCTTCCCGTTCCAAACCTGAGACACTAACTATAGCATATGTGATATCCAACTCCTTCCCATTCCAAACATGAGACCCTTCCTATAGCAAGAAAGTAATATCCAACTCCTACCCATTCCAATCCTGAGACCCTTCCTATAGCAAGAGATGTGATATCCAAATCCTTCCCATTCCAATCCTGAGACCCTTCCTATAACATGAGATGTGATATCCAACTCCTTCCCATTCCAACCTGAGACACTTCCTATAGCATGAGAAGGGATATCCAACTCCTTCCCAATCCAATCCTGAGACCCTTCCGATAGCAGAGATGTGATATCTCAATGCTTATACCAAACCTGAGACCCTTCCTATGGCATGAGATGTGATATCCAACTGCTTGCCATTCAAATCCTGAGACCCTTCCTATAGCATGAGAAGGGATATCCAACTCCTTCCCAATCCAATCCTGAGACCCTTCCGATAGCAGAGACGTGATATCTCAATGCTTCTACCAAACCTGAGACCCTTCCTTTAGCATGAGATGTGATATCCAAATCCTTCACATTCCAATCCTGAGACCCTTCCTATAGCATGAGATGTGATATCTCAATGCTTCTAATACCAAACCTGAGATCCTTCCTATAACATGAGATGTGATATCCAATTCCTTCCTATTCCAAACCTGAGACCCTTCCTATTGGATGAGATGTGATATCCAACTCCTTCCCATTCCAACCCTGAGACCCTTCCTATAGCATGAGATGTGATGTCTCAATGCTTCTAATACCAAACCTGAGATCCTTCCTATAACATGAGATGTGATATCCAACTCCTTCCATTCCAATCCTGAGACCCGTCCTATAGCATGAGATGTGATATCTCAATGCTTATACCAAACCTGAGACCCTTCCTATAGCATGAGATGTGATATCCAACTGCTTCCCATTCCAATCCTGAGACCCTTCCTATAGCATGAGATGTGATATCTCAATGCTTCTAATACCAAACCTGAGATCCTTCCTCTAACATGAAATGTGATATCCAACTCCTTCCCTTTCCAAACCTAAGAGCCTATCTATAGCATGAGATGTGATATCCAAGTCCTTCACATTCCAACCCTTAGACCCTTCCTACAGCATGCAATATGATATCTCAATGATTCTAATAACAAACCTGAGACCCGTCCTATAACATGAGATGGGATATCCAACTCCTTCCCATTCCAATCCTGAGACACTTTCGATAGCAGAGATGTGATATCTCAATGCTTATACCAAACCTGAGACCCTTCCTATAACATGAGATGTGATATCCAAATCCTTCCCGTTCCAAACCTGAGACCCTTCCTTTAGCATGAGATGTGATATCCAGCTCCTTCCCATTCCAATCCTGAGACACTTCCGATAGCATGAGATGTGATATCTCAATGCTTCTAATATCAAAACTGAGACCCTCCCTATAGCATGATATGTGATATCTAAGTCCTTCCCATTCCAATCCTGAGACCCTCCCTATAGCATGATATGTGATATCTAAGTCCTTCCCATTCCAATCCTGAGACCCTCCCTATAGCATGAGATGTGATATCCAATTCCTTCCCATTCCAATCCTGAGACCCTTCCTATAGCATGAGATGTGATATCTCAATGCTTATACCAAACCTGAGAGCCTACCTATAGCATGAGATGTGATATCCAAGTGCATCCCATTCCAATCCTTAGACCCTTCCTACAGCATGCGATGTGATATCTCAATGATTCTAATACCAAACCAGAGACTCTTCCTATAACATGAGATGGGATATCCAACTCCTTCCCATTCCAATCCTGAGCCGCTTCCGATAGCAGAGATGTGATATCTCAATGCTTATACCAAACCTGAGACCCTTCCTATAACATGAGATGTGATATCCAACTCCTTCCCGTTCCAAACCTGAGACACTAACTATAGCATGTGTGATATCCAACTCCTTCCCATTCCAAACATGAGACCCTTCCTATAGCAAGAAAGTAATATCCAACTCCTACCCATTCCAATCCTGAGACCCTTCCTATAGCAAGAGATGTGATATCCAAATCCTTCCCATTCCAATCCTGAGACCCTTCCTATAACATGAGATGTGATATCCAACTCCTTCCCATTCCAACCTGAGACACTTCCTATAGCATGAGAAGGGATATCCAACTACTTCCCAATCCAATCCTGAGACCCTTCCGATAGCAGAGATGTGATATCTCAATGCTTATACCAAACCTGAGACCCTTCGTATGGCATGAGATGTGATATCCAACTCCTTGCCATTCAAATCCTGAGACCCTTCCTATAGCATGAGAAGGGATATCCAACTCCTTCCCAATCCAATCCTGAGACCCTTCCGATAGCAGAGACGTGATATCTCAATGCTTCTACCAAACCTGAGACCCTTCCTTTAGCATGAGATGTGATATCCAAATCCTTCACATTCCAATCCTGAGACCCTTCCTATAGCTTGAGATGTGATATCTCAATGCTTCTAATACCAAACCTGAGATCCTTCCTATAACATGAGATGTGATATCCAATTCCTTCCTATTCCAAACCTGAGACCCTTCCTATTGGATGAGATGTGATATCCAACTCCTTCCCATTCCAACCCTGAGACCCTTCCTATAGCATGAGATGTGATGTCTCAATGCTTCTAATACCAAACCTGAGATCCTTCCTATAACATGAGATGTGATATCCAACTCCTTCCATTCCAATCCTGAGACCCGTCCTATAGCATGAGATGTGATATCTCAATGCTTATACCAAACCTGAGACCCTTCCTATAGCATGAGATGTGATATCCAACTGCTTCCCATTCCAATCCTGAGACCCTTCCTATAGCATGAGATGTGATATCTCAATGCTTCTAATACCAAACCTGAGATCCTTTCTCTAACATGAAATGTGATATCCAACTCCTTCCCTTTCCAAACCTAAGAGCCTATCTATAGCATGAGATGTGATATCCAAGTCCTTCACATTCCAACCCTTAGACCCTTCCTACAGCATGCAATATGATATCTCAATGATTCTAATAACAAACCTGAGACCCGTCCTATAACATGAGATGGGATATCCAACTCCTTCCCATTCCAATCCTGAGACACTTCCGATAGCAGAGATGTGATATCTCAATGCTTATACCAAACCTGAGAGCCTTCCTATAACATGAGATGTGATATCCAAATCCTTCCCGTTCCAAACCTGAGACCCTTCCTTTAGCATGAGATGTGATATCCAGCTCCTTCCCATTCCAATCCTGAGACACTTCCGATAGCATGAGATGTGATATCTCAATGCTTCTAATATCAAAACTGAGACCCTCCCTATAGCATGATATGTGATATCTAAGTCCTTCCCATTCCAATCCTGAGACCCTCCCTATAGCATGAGATGTGATATCCAACTCCTTCTCATTCCAATCCTGAGACCCTTCCTATAGCATGAGATATGATATCTCAATACTTCTAATACCAAACGTGAGATCCTTCCGATAACATGAGATGTGATATCCAAATCCTTCCCCTTCCAAACCTGAGACCCTCCCTTTAGCATGAGATGTGATATCCAACTCCTTCCTATTCCAATCCTGAGACTCTTCTGATAGCATGAGATGTGATATCTCAATGCTTCTAATACCAAACCTGAGATCCTTCCGATAGCATGAGATGTGATATCTCAATGCTTCTAATACCAAACCTGAGATCCTTCCTATAACATGAGATGTGATATCCAAATCCTTCCCCTTCCAAACCTGAGACCCTCCCTTTAGCATGAGATGTGATATCCAACTCCTTCCCATTCCATTCCTGAGACCCTTCTGATAGCACGAGATGTGATATCTCAATGCCTCTAATACCAAACCTGAGATCCTACCTCTAACATGAAATGTGATATCCAACTCTTTCCCCTTCCAAACCTGAGAGCCTTCCTATAGCATGAGATGTGATATCCAAGTCCTTCCCATTCCAATCCTGAGACCCTTCCTATAGCTTGAGATGTGATATCCAACTCCTTCCCATTCCAATTCTGAGACCCTTCCTATACTATGAGACTTGATATCTCAATGCTTCTAATACCAAACCTGAGACCCGTAATATAACATGAGATGTGATATCCAAATCCTTCCCCTTCCAAACCTTAGACCCTTCCTTTATCATGAGATGTGATATCCAACTCCTTCCCATTCCAATCCTGAGACCCTTCCGATATCATGAGATGTGATATCTCAAAGCTTCTAATATCAAACTTGAGACCCTCCCTATAGCATGAGATGTGATATCCAAGTCCTTCCCATTCCAATCCTGAGACCCTTCCTATAGCATGAGATGTGATATCTCAATGCTTATACCAAACCTGAGACCCTTCCTATAGCATGAGATGTGATATCCAACTGCTTCCCATTCCAATCCTGAGACCCTTCCTATAGCATGAGATGTGATATCTCTATGCTTCTAATACCAAACCTGAGATCCTTCCTCTAACATGAAATGTGATATCCAACTCCTTCCCTTTCCAAACCTAAGAGCCTATCTATAGCATGAGATGTGATATCCAAGTCCTACACATTCCAACCCTTAGACCCTTCCTACAGCATGCAATATGATATCTCAATGATTCTAATAACAAACCTGAGACCCGTCCTATAACATGAGATGGGATATCCAACTCCTTCCCATTCCAATCCTGAGACTCTTCCGATAGCAGAGATGTGATATCTCAATGCTTATACCAAACCTGAGACCCTTCCTATAACATGAGATGTGATATCCAAATCCTTCCCGTTCCAAACCTGAGACCCTTCCTTTAGCATGAGATGTGATATCCAGCTCCTTCCCATTCCAATCCTGAGACACTTCCGATAGCATGAGATGTGATATCTCAATGCTTCTAATATCAAAACTGAGACCCTCCCTATAGCATGATATGTGATATCTAAGTCCTTCCCATTCCAATCCTGAGACCCTCCCTATAGCATGAGATGTGATATCCAACTCCTTCCCATTCCAATCCTGAGACCCTTCCTATAGCATGAGATATGATATCTCAATACTTCTAATACCAAACGTGAGATCCTTCCGATAACATGAGATGTGATATCCAAATCCTTCCCCTTCCAAACCTGAGACCCTCCCTTTAGCATGAGATGTGATATCCAACTCCTTCCTATTCCAATCCTGAGACTCTTCTGATAGCATGAGATGTGATATCTCAATGCTTCTAATACCAAACCTGAGATCCTTCCGATAGCATGAGATGTGATATCTCAATGCTTCTAATACCAAACCTGAGATCCTTCCTATAACATGAGATGTGATATCCAAATCCTTCCCCTTCCAAACCTGAGACCCTCCCTTTAGCATGAGATGTGATATCCAACTCCTTCCCATTCCATTCCTGAGACCCTTCTGATAGCATGAGATGTGATATCTCAATGCCTCTAATACCAAACCTGAGATCCTACCTCTAACATGAAATGTGATATCCAACTCTTTCCCCTTCCAAACCTGAGAGCCTTCCTATAGCATGAGATGTGATATCCAAGTCCTTCCCATTCCAATTCTGAGACCCTTCCTATAGCTTGAGATGTGATATCCAACTCCTTCCCATTCCAATTCTGAGACCCTTCCTATACTATGAGACTTGATATCTCAATGCTTCTAATACCAAACCTGAGACCCGTAATATAACATGAGATGTGATATCTAAGTCCTTCCCCTTCCAAACCTTAGACCCTTCCTTTATCATGAGATGTGATATCCAACTCCTTCCCATTCCAATCCTGAGACCCTTCCGATATCATGAGATGTGATATCTCAAAGCTTCTAATATCAAACTTGAGACCCTCCCTATAGCATGAGATGTGATATCCAAGTCCTTCCCATTCCAATCCTGAGACCCTTCCTATAGCATGAGATGTGATATCTCAATGCTTCTAATACCAAACCTGAGACCCTTCCTATAACATGAGATGGGAATATCCAACTCCTTCCCATTCCAATCCTGAGACCCTTCCGATAGCAGAGATGTGATATCTCAATGCTTATACCAAACCTGAGATCCTTCCTATAACATGAGATGTGATATCCAACTCCTTCCCATTCCAATCCTGAGACACTTCCTATAGCATGAGATGTGATATCTCACTGCTTATACCAAACCTGAGACCCTTCCCATAGCATGAGATGTGATATCCAACTCCTTCCCATTCCAATCCTCAGACCCTTCCTATAGCATGAGATGTGATATCTCAATGCTTCTAATATCAAACTTGGGACCCTACCTATAGCATGAGATGTGATATCCAAGTCCTTCCCATTCCAATCCTGAGACACTTCCTATAGCATGAGATGTGATATCTCAATGCTTCTAATACCAAACCTGAGACTCTTCCTATAACATGAGATGGGATATCCAACTCCTTCCCATTCCAATCCTGAGACCCTTTTGATAGCAGAGATGTGATATCTCAATGTTTATACCAAACCTGAGACCCTTCCTACGGCATGAGATGTCATATTCAACTCCTTCCCATTCCAATCCTGAGACCCTTCCTATAGCATGAGATATGATATCCAACTCCTTCCCATTCCAATCCTGAGACCCTTCCTATAGCATGAGATGTGATGTCTCAATGCTTCTAATACCAAACCTGAGATCCTTCCTATAACATGAGATGTGATATCCAACTCCTTCCATTCCAATCCTGGACCCTTCCTATAGCATGAGATGTGATATCTCAATGCTTATACCAAACCTGAGACCCTTCCTTTAGCATGAGATGTGATATCCAACTCCTTCCCATTCCAATCCTGAGACCCTTCCTATAGCCTGAGATGTGATATCTCAATGCCTCTAATACCAAACCTGAGATCCTTCCTCTAACATGAAATGTGATATCCAACTCCTTCACTTTCCAAACCTGAGAGCCTATCTATAGCATGAGATGTGATATCCAAGTCCTTCCCATTCCAATCCTTAGACCCTTCCTACAGCATGCAATATGATATCTCAATGATTCTAATAAAAAACCTGAGACCCGTCCTATAACATGAGATGGGATATCCAACTCCTTCCCATTCCAATCCTGAGACACTTCCGATAGCAGAGATGTGATATCTCAATGTTTATACCAAACCTGAGACCCTTCCTATAACATGAGATGTGATATCCAACTCCTTCCCGTTCCAAACCTGAGACCCTTCCTTTAGCATGAGATGTGATATCCAGCTCCTTCCCATTCCAATCCTGAGACACTTCCGATAGCATGAGATGTGATATCTCAATGCTTCTAATATCAAAACTGAGACCCTCCCTATAGCATGATATGTGATATCTAAATCCTTCCCATTCCAATCCTGAGACCCTTCCTATAGCATGAGATGTGATATCTCAATGCTTCTACCAAACCTGAGACCCTTCCTTTAGCATGAGATGTGATATCCAACTCCTTCCCATTCCAATCCTGAGACCCTTCCTATAGCATGAGAGGTGATATCTCAATACTTCTAATACCAAACCTGAGATCCTTCTGATAACATGAGATGTGATATCTCAATACTTCTAATACCAAACCTGAGATCCATCCTATAACATGAGATGTGATATCCAAATCCTTCCCCTTCCAAACCTGAGACCCGCCCTTTAGCATGAGATGTGATATCCAACTCCTTCCCATTCCAATCCTGAGACCCTTCTGATAGCATAAGATATGATATCTCAATGCTTCTATACCAAACCTGAGATCCTTCCGATAGCATGAGATGTGATATCTCAATACTACTAATACCAAACCTGAGATCCTTCCTATAACATGAGATGTGATATCCAAATCCTTATCTTCCAAACCTGAGACCCTCCCTTTAGCATGAGATGTGATATCCAACTCCTTCCCATTCCAATCCTGAGACTCTTCTGATAGCATAAGATATGATATCTCAATGCTTCTATACCAAACCTGAGATCCTTCTGACAGCATGAGATGTGATATCTCAATACTTCTAATACCAAACCTGAGATCCTACCTCTAACATGAAATGTGATATCCAACTCTTTCCCCTTGCAAACCTGAGAGCCTTCCTATAGCATGAGATGTGATATCCAAGTCCTTCCCATTCCAATCCTGAGACCCTTCCTATAACATGAGATGTGATACCCAACTCCTTCCCATTCCAACCTGAGACCCTTCCTATAGCATGAGATGGGATATCCAACTCCTTCCAAATCCAATCCCGATACCCTTCCGATAGCATGAGATCTGATATCCCAATGCTTCTACCAAACCTGAGACCCATACTATGGCATGAGATGTGATATCAAACTCCTTCCCATTCTAATCCTGAGACCCTTCCTATAGCTTGAGATGTGATATCCAACTCCTTCCCATTCCAATTCTGAGACCCTTCCTATACCATGAGACTTGATATCTCAATGCTTCTAATACCAAACCTGAGACCCGTCCTATAACATGAGATGTGATATCCAAATGCTTCCGCTTCCAAACCTTAGACCCTTCCTTTATCATGAGATGTGATAGCCAACTCCTTCCCATTCCAATCTTGAGACCCTTCCGATATCATGAAATGTGATATCTCAATGCTTCTAATATCAAACTTGAGACCCTCCCTATAACATGAGATGGGAATATCCAACTCCTTCCCATTCCAATCCTGAGACCCTTCCGATAGCAGAGATGTGATATCTCAATGCTTATACCAAACCTGAGATCCTTCCTATAACATGAGATGTGTAATCCAACTCCTTCCCATTCCAATCCTGAGACACTTCCTATAGCATGAGATGTGATATCTCAATGCTTCTAATATCAAACTTGAGACCCTCCCTATAACATGAGATGGGAATATCCAACTCCTTCCCATTCCAATCCTGAGACCCTTCCGATAGCAGAGATGTGATATCTCAATGCTTATACCAAACCTGAGACCCTTCCTATAGCATGAGATGTGATATCCAACTCCTTCCCATTCCAATCCTGAGACCCTTCCTATAGCATGAGATGTGATATCTCAATGCTTCTAATATCAAACTTGAGACCCTCCCTATAGCATGAGATGTGATACCCAAGTCCTTCCCATTCCAATCCTGAGACACTTCCTATAGCATGGGATGTGATATCCAACTGCTTCCCATTCCAATCCTGAGACCCTTCCTATAGCATGAGATGTGATATCTCTATGCTTCTAATACCAAACCTGAGATCCTTCCTCTAACATGAGATGGGATATCCAACTCCTTCCCATTCCAATCCTGAGACTCTTCCGATAGCAGAGATGTGATATCTCAATGCTTATACCAAACCTGAGATCCTTCCTATAACATGAGATGTGATATCCAACTCCTTCCCATTCCAATCCTGAGACACTTCCTATAGCATGAGATGTGATATCCAACTCCTTCCCATTCCAATCCTGAGACCCTTCCTATAGCATGAGATGTGATATCTCTATGCTTCTAATACCAAACCTGAGATCCTTCCTCTAACATGAAATGTGATATCCAACTCCTTCCCTTTCCAAACCTAAGAGCCTATCTATAGCATGAGATGTGATATCCAAGTCCTTCACATTCCAACCCTTAGACCCTTCCTACAGCATGCAATATGATACCTCAATGATTCTAATAACAAACCTGAGACCCGTCCTATAACATGAGATGGGATATCCAACTCCTTCCCATTCCAATCCTGAGACTCTTCCGATAGCAGAGATGTGATATCTCAATGCTTATACCAAACCTGAGATCCTTCCTATAACATGAGATGTGATATCCAACTCCTTCCCATTCCAATCCTGAGACACTTCCTATAGCATGAGATGAGATATCCAACTCCTTCCCATTCCAATTCTGAGACCCTTCCTATACTATGAGACTTGATATCTCAATGCTTCTAATACCAAACCTGAGACCCGTAATATAACATGAGATGTGATATCCAAATCCTTCCCCTTCCAAACCTTAGACCCTTCCTTTATCATGAGATGTGATATCCAACTCCTTCCCATTCCAATCCTGAGACCCTTCCGATATCATGAGATGTGATATCTCAAAGCTTCTAATATCAAACTTGAGACCCTCCCTATAGCATGAGATGTGATATCCAAGTCCTTCCCATTCCAATCCTGAGACCCTTCCTATAGCATGAGATGTGATATCTCAATGCTTATACCAAACCTGAGACCCTTCCTATAGCATGAGATGTGATATCCAACTGCTTCCCATTCCAATCCTGAGACCCTTCCTATAGCATGAGATGTGATATCTCTATGCTTCTAATACCAAACCTGAGATCCTTCCTCTAACATGAAATGTGATATCCAACTCCTTCCCTTTCCAAACCTAAGAGCCTATCTATAGCATGAGATGTGATATCCAAGTCCTTCACATTCCAACCCTTAGACCCTTCCTACAGCATGCAATATGATATCTCAATGATTCTAATAACAAACCTGAGACCCGTCCTATAACATGAGATGGGATATCCAACTCCTTCCCATTCCAATCCTGAGACTCTTCCGATAGCAGAGATGTGATATCTCAATGCTTATACCAAACCTGAGACCCTTCCTGTAACATGAGATGTGATATCCAAATCCTTCCCGTTCCAAACCTGAGACCCTTCCTTTAGCATGAGATGTGATATCCAGCTCCTTCCCATTCCAATCCTGAGACACTTCCGATATCATGAGATGTGATATCACAATGCTTCTAATATCAAAACTGAGACCCTCCCTATAGCATGATATGTGATATCTAAGTCCTTCCCATTCCAATCCTGAGACACTTCCTATAGCATGAGATGTGATATCCAACTCCTTCCCATTCCAATTCTGAGACCCTTCCTATACTATGAGACTTGATATCTCAATGCTTCTAATACCAAACCTGAGACCCGTAATATAACATGAGATGTGATATCCAAATCCTTCCCCTTCCAAACCTTAGACCCTTCCTTTATCATGAGATGTGATATCCAACTCCTTCCCATTCCAATCCTGAGACCCTTCCGATATCATGAGATGTGATATCTCAAAGCTTCTAATATCAAACTTGAGACCCTCCCTATAGCATGAGATGTGATATCCAAGTCCTTCCCATTCCAATCCTGAGACCCTTCCTATAGCATGAGATGTGATATCTCAATGCTTATACCAAACCTGAGACCCTTCCTATAGCATGAGATGTGATATCCAACTGCTTCCCATTCCAATCCTGAGACCCTTCCTATAGCATGAGATGTGATATCTCTATGTTTCTAATACCAAACCTGAGATCCTTCCTCTAACATGAAATGTGATATCCAACTCCTTCCCTTTCCAAACCTAAGAGCCTATCTATAGCATGAGATGTGATATCCAAGTCCTTCACATTCCAACCCTTAGACCCTTCCTACAGCATGCAATATGATATCTCAATGATTCTAATAACAAACCTGAGACCCGTCCTATAACATGAGATGGGATATCCAACTCCTTCCCATTCCAATCATGAGACTCTTCCGATAGCAGAGATGTGATATCTCAATGCTTATACCAAACCTGAGACCCTTCCTGTAACATGAGATGTGATATCCAAATCCTTCCCGTTCCAAACCTGAGACCCTTCCTTTAGCATGAGATGTGATATCCAGCTCCTTCCCATTCCAATCCTTAGACACTTCCGATAGCATGAGATGTGATATCACAATGCTTCTAATATCAAAACTGAGACCCTCCCTATAGCATGATATGTGATATCTAAGTCCTTCCCATTCCAATCCTGAGACCCTCCCTATAGCATGAGATGTGATATCCAACTCCTTCCCATTCCAATCCTGAGACCCTTCCTATAGCATGAGATATGATATCTCAATACTTCTAATACCAAACGTGAGATCCTTCCGATAACATGAGATGTGATATCCAAATCCTTCCTGTTAAAACGGATTTCTGAACTCTGTCCTGGTGGCGCAGAAGTTCAGAAGGCCAACCTAATTACTTGGAACAGGGTAACCTCTGGACAAGCCAGACCAATCAAGGTAGCGATCGCGGCGGTCAAGACTAGGTCTCAAGAGGGGTGAGGGTGACTGAAAGCCCGCAATGAGCACACAAAGCAAGAGCGCTTACAAACTACTCCAAACAGTTGTTATATCAAAAATAGATACACATTTATTTTAAGGCCTTTAAAATAATGACCGTAGCGAGAAAATCACAATATTAAACCAACACATACCATATCAACACAATATATATACAAATACACAGTCGCAAGCGTTTAAAGCACGAAATATGTAGTCCACCTGCCAGGGAAGGAAAACAGGCAGTGCGATAATGCTTTCGACTCAGTTCGCCTTCATAGGCACCTAACTAGATGGAAGTCCGAGCCCTGCGAAGAGTGGAGCCTTGTGCTCAAAGTACCTGCCACGCCGGTGCCGACGGGCACAAGGGGAAGCTCTTCGGAGGAAGTCAGGCGGTTCACGTTAGTGCACAGCAGAAGAAGAACAGGTTCCGCAACTCAAGCGCAGCCTCCACAGCGGGCAGAAGCAGAGCGCGAGCGCGGCAAAAGGGTGCTGTTTTTACACAGCAGGGAAAAGCAATGGGATACTGCAGGAGGGCGACCAGATCCTAGATATACTACTCACCGGTCCCCGAAGCAAGCAGACCCAGGCTTCTCCACGATAGTTTCAGCAGCTGGCAGGTTCAGAAGAGCAGGGAACGCTTTGTAGTCGTGCAGAGCAAAAAGACGTCCCAATCGACGAAACCGGCACAGTTTTGTTGCCGCACAGGACAACGGAGCGGCCGTGTGTATTCGAGCCAAATGAACCCTCCTCCCTTCAGACCTGGGGACGCCAAGCGTACGAAGCGTGGGAGAGGGACAAGGACTCGCAATACAACACAACCTGGCGGCGGTTGCAGAGCCAAACTCCTTTGTAAGCTGGTCAGTCAACTGGATGGCCCAGAGACGCTTCCGAAGGCTTACTTGGCAGGAGATGGTTGAAGATGCCAGGAATAGCTGTTCCTGCTATTCCAAAGGTTGAAGCACCAGTACAGGCCTTCTGGTTCGATCAAAGGAGGACAGGGGCTCTCCGGACGACAGCAGTGCAAAGGAGGATTCCTTCAGCGGGTCACCAGCGATTCCTCGGTCCAGCCTCGTAGTTGCAGGATACTTGGCTCCTGTATTCCTTCGTTCGTGAGAACTCAGGAGATCGACATGGTAGTGGTGTTTCCAGCCCCCTCTTATCCACGGTTCCCTTCGCGCCAAAACGGAGGGGAGCCAATGGGAGATCCGCTCTTCAAAACACATACCATACGTGGACCAATCACGGACCACGGTGGTCCCAGGCATTCACACCACCCTAGACTCTCTGGCACCCAGGATGTGTATTGGGACCAGACATCCCAGCCCACACCCTGGAGGCACACAAACGACATGTAGAAGCCCGCGAAAGCAACCACGTTTCGCGGGAAAGTACATGCCCAAATAAGGAAGGCCCCGGGTCGCTGGACCTGGGGAAGGTGAAGGGAGCAAGACGGACAGTGGACAGGACAAAGGAGCCTCGCGGCCTGGCCATTTTGGGAGCCAGGCCACCATTTTGGGTTCAGTGCAAAAACGTGCTCAGAACGCCAAAAGGAGCTCAAAATAAACAAAACGATCGCTGCCACCATTCCAGTCCCTGAATGACTTGCACCGATCAAATACCATCCTAAAAGAGTATCTAGGGCCTGTAGAAGGCTAGAGACCCAAGAGAGCTGTAACTTAGCTTACAGTGCCCTCTTGTGTCGTGTTGCACTAAAGCCGCAACATGATAAAAGAAACTACGGGAAACAGCGTTCCCCGGTACTGACTGTCTTAAGGGCATGTCAGTTTCCCCGTAAGAAAGGAGCGAAAGCCCAGAGAAGTGCGGCAGAAGGCTGTACTTCTCTGGCAAAGTCAAGAACAAGGTTAAAAACAATAGCAAAAAGTTTAGGGGTTGCCACATGGAAGGAAAATTCCCTACAATTACGAAATCTTTCCTAACACTCGCCCCTCCCAGACTATGGACAGGGGGAACTAATCCACCCCTGGATGAGTCTCTTGTTCAGGTCGGTTAAACATTCTGGACAACCCATCAGCATTGCTATGTTGGACACCTGGTCTATGCTCAATAGTGAATTCGAAGCCTTGAAGACTTATGGACCACCTAAGCAACTTTGGATTCTCCCCCTTCATGTTCATTAGCCACTTTAACGGCTTATGGTCAGTCTGCACAGTGAAGTGGGTCCCATAGAGGTAGGGCCTCAGCTTCCTTAGGGCCCACACAACAGAGAAACATTCTTTCTCTACCGTGGACCATCTGAGCTCTCTGTCCTTAAGCTGGCGACTAATAAAACCGATAGGGTGTTCCTTACCCTTCTCATCTACTTTTGATAGTACAGCTCCTATCCCAGTGTCAGAGGCATCCGTCTGCACGATAAAAGGTCTTTGATAATCAGGGGCCCTGAGCACAGGGGCCTGGCACAAGGAGTCTTTTAAGCCATTGAAGGCCTTCTCACACTCGTCGGTCCAAGTTACCTTCTTGGGTTTCTTCGGAGTTGTGAGGGCAGTCAGAGGAGCAGCTATGGTACCATAGTCTGCCACAAAATTGCGGTAGTACCCCGTGAGTCCTAAAAAGGCTCTCACTTGGGTTTGCGTAGTTGGGGTAGGCCATTCTTGTACTGCTTGTACTTTACTGGGTAGAGGCTGTATCCTCCCTCCACCTACTTCATGTCCAAGGTAAACCACTGAGCCTTGTCCAATCTGGCGTTTACTAGCCTTTATGGTCAAGTGGGCTTTCTGAAGAGCCTGGAGCACAATCCCGAGGTGTTTCACATGGTCTTCCCAGGTGGCACTGAAAACTGCTATATCGTCCAGATATGCAAGACAGAATTCGTCCAACCCATTCAACACATGATTCACAAGCCTCTGGAAAGTGGCAGGTGCATTCTTCAACCCGAACGGCATTACACGGAATTGGTAAAGGCCGTCTGGTGTAGAAAATGCCGTCTTCTCCCTGGCATGTTCTGCTAACGCTATTTGCCAATAGCCAGCAGTGAGGTCAAACGTGCTGAGGTACTTGGAGGCACCCAAAGTATCCACCAGCTCATCTGTTCGAGGCAAGGGGTGGGCATCTGTCTTGGTGACAGCATTCAGAGCCCTGTAATCCACGCAGAACCTCAATTCAGAAGTGCCTGCCTTTGGAACCAGAACCACAGGACTGGACCAAGGACTACTAGAGGGTTCAATCACCCCAAGGTCTAACATTTTGTTGACCTCGGTCTTAATATAAGACCGTACTTTATCCGACATCCTGTATCCCCTACTTTTGGTAGGTACACTGTCTCCTGTGTCAATGTTATGTTTGCACCAAGGTGTCAAACCAGGGGACTGTGAAAACAGGGGGGAAAACTGCCTAAGCAAACTTTTCACCTCAGCCTGCTGATCAGAAGTCAGGTGAGGGGCCACTCGGACACCCTCAATGGAGCTATCTGAAGGACCGCTTTGGAACAGGTCGGGAAGAGGTTCAGACTCCTCTTCCTCAACGTCTGACGCCAGTAGCAGTGCTGCGATTTCGACTCTTGGGACGAAAGCCTTCAGCCTATTCACGTGAAACACTTTTGGAGCCTGTCCAGGCCTTCCAAGGTCCACTAAATAGTTCACCTCACCCAGGGGCTCCACCACTGTGTAAGGGCCTGACCATTTGTCCTGTAAAGCGCGAGGCCTTATTGGATTCATGATCAGGACTTGCTGACCAGGTATAAAGTTGATGAGGGAAGCTTTCTGGTCGTACCAATGTTTCACCAGCGCTTGCCCTGCCTTCAATTTATCACTAGCCAAGCCCATCAGAAGTACCATCCGTTTTCTGAGCCCTAGCACATAGTCAACTACATTGGTAGTAACAGGGGGAGTGGGCATCTCCCATCCCTCCTTGACAATGGCTAAGGGTCCCCGTACGGGATGACCGAACAGAAGTTCGAAGGGGCTGAAGCCAACACCCTCCTGTGGTACCTCTCGGTAGGCAAACAGCAAGCATGGTAAAAGAAGATCCCATTTTCTTCTCTGGGGCTCCTCCAGAGCCCCAATCATGCTCTTTAACGTTCTGTTGAAACGTTCCACCAGACCATTGGTCTGGGGGTGGTATGCAGAAGAGAACTTGTAGGTGACCCCACATTCTTTCCACATAGCCTGCATATACTTCGACATAAAGTTGCTGCCACGATCTGACACAACTTCTTTAGGGAAGCCAACCCTAGTAAATATGCCGAGTAAAGCTTTTGCAACTGACTTGGCTGTTACAGTTTTCAATGGGATGGCCTCAGGATACCTGGTTGCATGGTCGACCAGCACCAGGATAAACCTATTGCCCGAGGATGTTTGCGGGTCAAGGGGACCGACGATGTCGATCCCTACCCTTTCAAATGGTACCCCCACAACTGGGAGCGGTACCAACGGAGCTTGGATTGTCGCGCCAACCTTACCAGACAACTGGCAGGAGGCGCAACTCCTGCAGTGACTTTCTACTTGCACCCCCATCTTGGGCCAGTAGAAGTGCATGGATAACCTTTGCTTGGTCCTCTTCATACCAAGGTGACCAGCAAGGGGAACTTCATGCGCCAACTGCAGGAGGAAGGGTCTAACAGCAAGGGGAACCACCAACCTCCTATGGTCTCCTTCTGTAGACTCTGTGGGCTCACTATACAGGAGTCCACCTTCCCAATAAATCCTATGCTTCCCAGGAGGTTCACCCTCAAGCTGGGAGCAGGCCTGTCTCCTTAGGCCTTCCAGAGATGGGCACTCACGTTGGCCTTTACTGAATTCGTCCCTATCAGGACCTCCTTCAACTAACAAGTCTTTTAGTTCAGGATGATCGTTGGGGTCGAATACTTCAGGCATCGCCACCTCCTCGTCAGGCTCGGGCGATTGACCAACTTCCTCCACCGCAGTGGTAGGCGAGCTCGGGGGAATATTCTCTTTCCCCCGTCTTGACTTGTAGACTCCTTTCGCCTTGGGTTGCCCCTTCGGCTGGGGCGGCGTATTGGACTTGGCCAATGCTGCCCGTGCTTGAGATCGTGTGTAGGGTCGTTCGGCAGTGTCTCCTACGAGCCCTAAAGCTCTGAGATCATTACCTAATAAGACCTTTCCCGGGACGTTTCTCTGAATGCTCACTGGAATCCTGACTGCTGTACCATTTAAAGTTAGATTAACAGGGATCACGGGAAACATACGGAGGGGGCCATCAGCCAACTTAGTGGGCATCAGAGTAGCTCTGGCAACTTCCTCTGAGTCTACCAAGGTAGAATCCACTACAGTTCGACTGCACCCACTATCCCTAAGAGCTGGAGTATCCACTCCATTGATCAGCACACTGTCTTTAAAGTAGTGCTTGGTATTATCCGGAATCCTAGCATACGCCTCTGCGACTTTAGGCTCCCAGGAACCCAGGGACACTAAAACTACCTCGGCCTCTATTCCGCTGGGAAATGAGTCCGAGGAGAAGGATGCTCCTGTAATCTCTTCTTCCTCGTAGGAGGAGAAGGCCAGATTAGCGGAGTGGACCCCCAAAGGTCTAACCTTACAAAGGGGATCCCCCTTCACATGGTCAGTTGCTCCACAAGAAAAACAAGCCCCAGTGGGTCTGTTTACGTAGGGAGGCTTATTGTAACCAGAGTTCTGTTTCGGAGGCGCACCTCCACTACCCTGTGAGTTCTCTTGTGTCTTACCCTTGTTTTTCTTTTTGTGGCCCTTTTGGGAAGAAGATTTAGCAGATTCCCCACCCTCCATATCTTTGGACTTTTTCCCCTCCTCCTGCTTACCAGGATGAGTTTTGTCCTTATGGGACACTCGATGTGACACCCATAAGTCTGCTGCAATGGCCAGCTTCTTAGGATCTATCTCCTTCGAATCGGCCAAATGCTGCTTAAGCTTAAGAAGAAGAAGCAAAAATGTGTTCCAGCATGACAAGATTTATCATGCCGTCGAAGGTAGAAACCTTATAGCCTTCGACCCAGCCAGTTAAGTTTTTCAAAGATTCAGCGACATAAGATACCCAAGTACCACCTTCCTTTTTCTTATACTCTCGAAAACGCTTTAAATATTGGGCCGGAGTCTTCCCAAACTTTAAAATGAGAGTCTGCTTTAACATTGCGAAATCAGCCCGCTCAGCCTTCGACATTTCCATAATGGCACTACAGCCAGAATGGGGCAGTCTACTGAGCAACCACGCAATCTTATCAGCATTGTCAACTTCCTGGACCTCGCATGCATACTCAAACGCATTCAGCCAGTCCATAATGTCATTCCTCTCTTCATACACACTGAGCAGATCTTTTGGAAACCGTGGATGAGAGGAGGCCCCAGACCCATGTCCAGGACCCTTGGATCCATTTGCAACCTGAAGCTTGGCCAGTTCCAACTGGTGATCCCTGTCTTTTTGTTTTTCTGCCTGTTCGATTTTTAGTTTGGCTATGCTGAATTCAAGCTCCTGCTGCCTAAACCGCAGCTCTTGCTTCTTGAATTCAAGCATAGCCTCCCCATCAGCACTGGCAGAGGAAACATTAGACAGCTCGTCCTCCCTGTCCTCGTGGTCGCGGTGGAACAGTGCGGCGGCAGAACCGTCGGTTCTACCAGTGAGAGCAGCCCCACCACCTTCCGCACTGTCCTCAGAAGTAATAGCGTCAAGCTGCGCTTCTTGCCACGCCACGATTCTTTGGATCATTTCCAATTTAGTGCCTTGAGAGGAAACACCTCTCTCCGCACACATCTTTTTCAGCGTTTCTGATTTGGAAGCATTTAAAGTTAACAACGTACTTGTTTACATACTGTTTGATAGGACTATGGCCTTTTTAAAGTTATACTATAACAATTCACTACGTGTACTGTTTGGAATAACCTGAAATGCCTTAGTTCGAGCGCAACACTGGATACCTTCAGTCGTATCCCACCGCTGTACACCAATTTGTTAAGACGGATTTCTGAACTCTGTCCTGGTGGCGCAGAAGTTCAGAAGGCCAACCTAATTACTTGGAACAGGGTAACCTCTGGACAAGCCAGACCAATCAAGGTAGCGATCGCGGCGGTCAAGACTAGGTCTCAAGAGGGGTGGGGTGACTGAAAGCCCGCAATGAGCACACAAAGCAAGAGCGCTTACAAACTACTCCAAACAGTTGTTATATCAAAAATAGATACACATTTATTTTAAGGCCTTTAAAATAATGACCGTAGCGAGAAAATCACAATATTAAACCAACACATACCATATCAACACAATATATATACAAATACACAGTCGCAAGCGTTTAAAGCACGAAATATGTAGTCCACCTGCCAGGGAAGGAAAACAGGCAGTGCGATAATGCTTTCGACTCAGTTCGCCTTCATAGGCACCTAACTAGATGGAAGTCCGAGCCCTGCGAAGAGTGGAGCCTTGTGCTCAAAGTACCTGCCACGCCGGTGCCGACGGGCACAAGGGGAAGCTCTTCGGAGGAAGTCAGGCGGTTCACGTTAGTGCACAGCAGAAGAAGAACAGGTTCCGCAACTCAAGCGCAGCCTCCACAGCGGGCAGAAGCAGAGCGCGAGCGCGGCAAAAGGGTGCTGTTTTTACACAGCAGGGAAAAGCAATGGGATACTGCAGGAGGGCGACCAGATCCTAGATATACTACTCACCGGTCCCCGAAGCAAGCAGACCCAGGCTTCTCCACGATAGTTTCAGCAGCTGGCAGGTTCAGAAGAGCAGGGAACGCTTTGTAGTCGTGCAGAGCAAAAAGACGTCCCAATCGACGAAACCGGCACAGTTTTGTTGCCGCACAGGACAACGGAGCGGCCGTGTGTATTCGAGCCAAATGAACCCTCCTCCCTTCAGACCTGGGGACGCCAAGCGTACGAAGCGTGGGAGAGGGACAAGGACTCGCAATACAACACAACCTGGCGGCGGTTGCAGAGCCAAACTCCTTTGTAAGCTGGTCAGTCAACTGGATGGCCCAGAGACGCTTCCGAAGGCTTACTTGGCAGGAGATGGTTGAAGATGCCGGGAATAGCTGTTCCTGCTATTCCAAAGGTCGAAGCACCAGTACAGGCCTTCTGGTTCGATCAAAGGAGGACAGGGGCTCTCCGGACGACAGCAGTGCAAAGGAGGATTCCTTCAGCGGGTCACCAGCGATTCCTCGGTCCAGCCTCGTAGTTGCAGGATACTTGGCTCCTGTATTCCTTCGTTCGTGAGAACTCAGGAGATCGACATGGTAGTGGTGTTTCCAGCCCCCTCTTATCCATGGTTCCCTTCGCGCCAAAACGGAGGGGAGCCAATGGGAGATCCGCTCTTCAAAACACATACCATACGTGGACCAATCACGGACCACGGTGGTCCCAGGCATTCACACCACCCTAGACTCTCTGGCACCCAGGATGTGTATTGGGACCAGACATCCCAGCCCACACCCTGGAGGCACACAAACGACATGTAGAAGCCCGCGAAAGCAACCACGTTTCGCGGGAAAGTACATGCCCAAATAAGGAAGGCCCCGGGTCGCCGGACCTGGGGAAGGTGAAGGGAGCAAGACGGACAGCGGACAGGACAAAGGAGCCTCGCGGCCTGGCCATTTTGGGAGCCAGGCCACCATTTTGGGTTCAGTGCAAAAACGTGCTCAGAACGCCAAAAGGAGCTCAAAATAAACAAAACGATCGCTGCCACCATTCCAGTCCCTGAATGACTTGCACCGATCAAATACCATCCTAAAAGAGTATCTAGGGCCTGTAGAAGGCTAGAGACCCAAGAGAGCTGTAACTTAGCTTACAGTGCCCTCTTGTGTCGTGTTGCACTAAAGCTGCGACACGATAAAAGAAACTACGGGAAACCACGTTCCCCGGTACTGACTGTCTTAAGGGCATGTCAGTTTCCCCGTAAGAAAGGAGCGAAAGCCCAGAGAAGTGCGGCAGAAGGCTGTACTTCTCTGGCAAAGTCAAGAACAAGGTTAAAAACAATAGCAAAAAGTTTAGGGGTTGCCACATGGAAGGAAAATTCCCTACAATTACGAAATCTTTCCTAACACTTCCCCTTCCAAACCTGAGACCCTCCCTTTAGCATGAGATGTGATATCCAACTCCTTCCTATTCCAATCCTGAGACTCTTCTGATAGCATGAGATGTGATATCTCAATGCTTCTAATACCAAACCTGAGATCCTTCCGATAGCATGAGATGTGATATCTCAATGCTTCTAATACCAAACCTGAGATCCTTCCTATAACATGAGATGTGATATCCAAATCCTTCCCCTTCCAAACCTGAGACCCTCCCTTTAGCATGAGATGTGATATCCAACTCCTTCCCATTCCATTCCTGAGACCCTTCTGATAGCATGAGATGTGATATTTCAATGCCTCTAATACCAAACCTGAGATCCTACCTCTAACATGAAATGTGATATCCAACTCTTTCCCCTTCCAAACCTGAGAGCCTTCCTATAGCATGAGATGTGATATCCAAGTCCTTCCCATTCCAATCCTGAGAACCTTCCTATAGCTTGAGATGTGATATCCAACTCCTTCCCATTCCAATTCTGAGACCGTTCCTATACTATGAGACTTGATATCTCAATGCTTCTAATACCAAACCTGAGACCCGTAATATAACATGAGATGTGAAATCCAAATCCTTCCCCTTCCAAACCTTAGACCCTTCCTTTATCATGAGATGTGATATCCAACTCCTTCCCATTCCAATCCTGAGACCCTTCCGATATCATGAGATGTGATATCTCAAAGCTTCTAATATCAAACTTGAGACCCTCCCTATAGCATGAGATGTGATATCCAAGTCCTTCCCATTCCAATCCTGAGACCCTTCCTATAGCATGAGATGTGATATCTCAATGCTTCTAATACCAAACCTGAGACCCTTCCTATAACATGAGATGGGAATATCCAACTCCTTCCCATTCCAATCCTGAGACCCTTCCGATAGCAGAGATGTGATATCTCAATGCTTATACCAAACCTGAGATCCTTCCTATAACATGAGATGTGATATCCAACTCCTTCCCATTCCAATCCTGAGACACTTCCTATAGCATGAGATGTGATATCTCACTGCTTATACCAAACCTGAGACCCTTCCTATAGCATGAGATGTGATATCTCAATGCTTCTAATATCAAACTTGAGACCCTACCTATAGCATGAGATGTGATATCCAAGTCCTTCCCATTCCAATCCTGAGACACTTCCTATAGCATGAGATGTGATATCTCAATGCTTCTAATACCAAACCTGAGACTCTTCCTATAACATGAGATGTGATATCCAACTCCTTCCCATTCCAATCCTGAGACCCTTCCTATAGCATGAGATGTGATGTCTCAATGCTTCTAATACCAAACCTGAGATCCTTCCTATAACATGAGATGTGATATCCAACTCCTTCCATTCCAATCCTGGACCCTTCCTATAGCATGAGATGTGATATCTCAATGCTTATACCAAACCTGAGACCCTTCCTATAGCATGAGATGTGATATCCAACTCCTTCCCATTCCAATCCTGAGACCCTTCCTATAGCCTGAGATGTGATATCTCAATGCCTCTAATACCAAACCTGAGATCCTTCCTCTAACATGAAATGTGATATCCAACTCCTTCACTTTCCAAACCTGAGAGCCTATCTATAGCATGAGATGTGATATCCAAGTCCTTCCCATTCCAATCCTTAGACCCTTCCTACAGCATGCAATATGATATCTCAATGATTCTAATAAAAAACCTGAGACCCGTCCTATAACATGAGATGGGATATCCAACTCCTTCCCATTCCAATCCTGAGACACTTCCGATAGCAGAGATGTGATATCTCAATGTTTATACCAAACCTGAGACCCTTCCTATAACATGAGATGTGATATCCAACTCCTTCCCGTTCCAAACCTGAAACCCTTCCTTTAGCATGAGATGTGATATCCAGCTCCTTCCCATTCCAATCCTGAGACACTTCCGATAGCATGAGATGTGATATCTCAATGCTTCTAATATCAAAACTGAGACCCTCCCTATAGCATGATATGTGATATCTAAGTCCTTCCCATTCCAATCCTGAGACCCTTCCTATAGCATGAGATGTGATATCTCAATGCTTCTACCAAACCTGAGACCCTTCCTTTAGCATGAGATGTGATATCCAACTCCTTCCCATTCCAATCCTGAGACCCTTCCTATAGCATGAGAGGTGATATCTCAATACTTCTAATACCAAACCTGAGATCCTTCCGATAACATGAGATGTGATATCTCAATACTTCTAATACCAAACCTGAGATCCATCCTATAACATGAGATGTGATATCCAAATCCTTCCCCTTCCAAACCTGAGACCCTCCCTTTAGCATGAGATGTGATATCCAACTCCTTCCCATTCCAATCCTGAGACCCTTCTGATAGCATAAGATATGATATCTCAATGCTTCTATACCAAACCTGAGATCCTTCCGATAGCATGAGATGTGATATCTCAATACTTCTAATACCAAACCTGAGATCCTTCCTATAACATGAGATGTGATATCCAAATCCTTATCTTCCAAACCTGAGACCCTCCCTTTAGCATGAGATGTGATATCCAACTCCTTCCCATTCCAATCCTGAGACTCTTCTGATAGCATAAGATATGATATCTCAATGCTTCTATACCAAACCTGAGATCCTTCTGATAGCATGAGATGTGATATCTCAATACTTCTAATACCAAACCTGAGATCCTACCTCTAACATGAAATGTGATATCCAACTCTTTCCCCTTGCAAACCTGAGAGCCTTCCTATAGCATGAGATGTGATATCCAAGTCCTTCCCATTCCAATCCTGAGACCCTTCCTATAACATGAGATGTGATATCCAACTCCTTCCCATTCCAACCTGAGACCCTTCCTATAGCATGAGATGGGATATCCAACTCCTTCCAAATCCAATCCCGATACCCTTCCGATAGCATGAGATCTGATATCCCAATGCTTCTACCAAACCTGAGACCCATACTATGGCATGAGATGTGATATCAAACTCCTTCCCATTCTAATCCTGAGACCCATCCTATAGCTTGAGATGTGATATCCAACTCCTTCCCATTCCAATTCTGAGACCCTTCCTATACCATGAGACTTGATATCTCAATGCTTCTAATACCAAACCTGAGACCCGTCCTATAACATGAGATGTGATATCCAAATCCTTCCCCTTCCAAACCTTAGACCCTTCCTTTATCATGAGATGTGATAGCCAACTCCTTCCCATTCCAATCTTGAGACCCTTCCGATATCATGAAATGTGATATCTCAATGCTTCTAATATCAAACTTGAGACCCTCCCTATAACATGAGATGGGAATATCCAACTCCTTCCCATTCCAATCCTGAGACCCTTCCTATAGCATGAGATATGATATCTCAATACTTCTAATACCAAACGTGAGATCCTTCCGATAACATGAGATGTGATATCCAAATCCTTCCCATTCCAATCCTGAGACCCTTCTGATAGCATGAGATGTGATATCTCAATGCTTCTAATACCAAACCTGAGATCCTTCCGATAGCATGAGATGTGATATCTCAATGCTTCTAATACCAAACCTGAGATCCTTCCTATAACATGAGATGTGATATCCAAATCCTTCCCCTTCCAAACCTGAGACCCTCTCTTTAGCATGAGATGTGATATCCAACTCCTTCCCATTCCATTCCTGAGACCCTTCTGATTAGCATGAGATGTGATATCTCAATGCCTCTAATGCCAAACCTGAGATCCTACCTCTAACATGAAATGTGATATCCAACTCTTTCCCCTTCCAAACCTGAGAGCCTTCCTATAGCATGAGATGTGATATCCAAGTCCTTCCCATTACAATCCTGAGACCCTTCCTATTGGATGAGTTGTGATATCCAACTCCTTCCCATTCCAACCCTGAGACCCTTCCTATAGCATGAGATGTGATGTCTCAATGCTTCTAATACCAAACCTGAGATCCTTCCTATAACATGAGATGTGATATCCAACTCCTTCCATTCCAATCCTGAGACCCGTCCTATAGCATGAGATGTGATATCTCAATGCTTATACCAAACCTGAGACCCTTCCTATAGCATGAGATGTGATATCCAACTACTTCCCATTCCAATCCTGAGACCCTTCCTATAGCATGAGATGTGATATCTCAATGCTTCTAATACCAAACCTGAGATCCTTCCTCTAACATGAAATGTGATATCCAACTCCTTCCCTTTCCAAACCTAAGAGCCTATCTATAGCATGAGATGTGATATCCAGGTCCTTCCCATTCCAATCCTTAGACCCTTCCTACAGCATGCAATATGATATCTCAATGATTCTAATACCAAACCTGAGATCCTACCTCTAACATGAAATGTGATATCCAACTCTTTCCCCTTCCAAACCTGAGAGCCTTCCTATAGCATGAGATGTGATATCCAAGTCCTTCCCATTCCAATCCTGAGAACCTTCCTATAGCTTGAGATGTGATATCCAACTCCTTCCCATTCCAATTCTGAGACCGTTCCTATACTATGAGACTTGATATCTCAATGCTTCTAATACCAAACCTGAGACCCGTAATATAACATGAGATGTGAAATCCAAATCCTTCCCCTTCCAAACCTTAGACCCTTCCTTTATCATGAGATGTGATATCCAACTCCTTCCCATTCCAATCCTGAGACCCTTCCGATATCATGAGATGTGATATCTCAAAGCTTCTAATATCAAACTTGAGACCCTCCCTATAGCATGAGATGTGATATCCAAGTCCTTCCCATTCCAATCCTGAGACCCTTCCTATAGCATGAGATGTGATATCTCAATGCTTCTAATACCAAACCTGAGACCCTTCCTATAACATGAGATGGGAATATCCAACTCCTTCCCATTCCAATCTTGAGACCCTTCCGATAGCAGAGATGTGATATCTCAATGCTTATACCAAACCTGAGATCCTTCCTATAACATGAGATGTGATATCCAACTCCTTCCCATTCCAATCCTGAGACACTTCCTATAGCATGAGATGTGATATCTCACTGCTTATACCAAACCTGAGACCCTTCCTATAGCATGAGATGTGATATCTCAATGCTTCTAATATCAAACTTGAGACCCTACCTATAGCATGAGATGTGATATCCAAGTCCTTCCCATTCCAATCCTGAGACACTTCCTATAGCATGAGATGTGATATCTCAATGCTTATACCAAACCTGAGACCCTTCCTATAGCATGAGATGTGATATCCAACTCCTTCCCATTCCAATCCTGAGACCCTTCCTATAGCCTGAGATGTGATATCTCAATGCCTCTAATACCAAACCTGAGATCCTTCCTCTAACATGAAATGTGATATCCAACTCCTTCACTTTCCAAACCTGAGAGCCTATCTATAGCATGAGATGTGATATCCAAGTCCTTCCCATTCCAATCCTTAGACCCTTCCTACAGCATGCAATATGATATCTCAATGATTCTAATAAAAAACCTGAGACCCGTCCTATAACATGAGATGGGATATCCAACTCCTTCCCATTCCAATCCTGAGACACTTCCGATAGCAGAGATGTGATATCTCAATGTTTATACCAAACCTGAGACCCTTCCTATAACATGAGATGTGATATCCAACTCCTTCCCGTTCCAAACCTGAAACCCTTCCTTTAGCATGAGATGTGATATCCAGCTCCTTCCCATTCCAATCCTGAGACACTTCCGATAGCATGAGATGTGATATCTCAATGCTTCTAATATCAAAACTGAGACCCTCCCTATAGCATGATATGTGATATCTAAGTCCTTCCCATTCCAATCCTGAGACCCTTCCTATAGCATGAGATGTGATATCTCAATGCTTCTACCAAACCTGAGACCCTTCCTTTAGCATGAGATGTGATATCCAACTCCTTCCCATTCCAATCCTGAGACCCTTCCTATAGCATGAGAGGTGATATCTCAATACTTCTAATACCAAACCTGAGATCCTTCCGATAACATGAGATGTGATATCTCAATACTTCTAATACCAAACCTGAGATCCATCCTATAACATGAGATGTGATATCCAAATCCTTCCCCTTCCAAACCTGAGACCCTCCCTTTAGCATGAGATGTGATATCCAACTCCTTCCCATTCCAATCCTGAGACCCTTCTGATAGCATAAGATATGATATCTCAATGCTTCTATACCAAACCTGAGATCCTTCCGATAGCATGAGATGTGATATCTCAATACTTCTAATACCAAACCTGAGATCCTTCCTATAACATGAGATGTGATATCCAAATCCTTATCTTCCAAACCTGAGACCCTCCCTTTAGCATGAGATGTGATATCCAACTCCTTCCCATTCCAATCCTGAGACTCTTCTGATAGCATAAGATATGATATCTCAATGCTTCTATACCAAACCTGAGATCCTTCTGATAGCATGAGATGTGATATCTCAATACTTCTAATACCAAACCTGAGATCCTACCTCTAACATGAAATGTGATATCCAACTCTTTCCCTTTGCAAACCTGAGAGCCTTCCTATAGCATGAGATGTGATATCCAAGTCCTTCCCATTCCAATCCTGAGACCCTACCTATAACATGAGATGTGATATCCAACTCCTTCCCATTCCAACCTGAGACCCTTCCTATAGCATGAGATGGGATATCCAACTCCTTCCAAATCCAATCCCGATACCCTTCCGATAGCATGAGATCTGATATCCCAATGCTTCTACCAAACCTGAGACCCATACTATGGCATGAGATGTGATATCAAACTCCTTCCCATTCTAATCCTGAGACCCTTCCTATAGCTTGAGATGTGATATCCAACTCCTTCCCATTCCAATTCTGAGACCCTTCCTATACCATGAGACTTGATATCTCAATGCTTCTAATACCAAACCTGAGACCCGTCCTATAACATGAGATGTGATATCCAAATCCTTCCCCTTCCAAACCTTAGACCCTTCCTTTATCATGAGATGTGATAGCCAAGTCCATCCCATTCCAATCCTTAGACCCTTCCTACAGCATGCGATGTGATATCTCAATGATTCTAATACCAAACCAGAGACTCTTCCTATAACATGAGATGGGATATCCAACTCCTTCCCATTCCAATCCTGAGCCGCTTCCGATAGCAGAGATGTGATATCTCAATGCTTATACCAAACCTGAGACCCTTCCTATAACATGAGATGTGATATCCAACTCCTTCCCGTTCCAAACCTGAGACACTAACTATAGCATATGTGATATCCAACTCCTTCCCATTCCAAACATGAGACCCTTCCTATAGCAAGAAAGTAATATCCAACTCCTACCCATTCCAATCCTGAGACCCTTCCTATAGCAAGAGATGTGATATCCAAATCCTTCCCATTCCAATCCTGAGACCCTTTCTATAACATGAGATGTGATATCCAACTCCTTCCCATTCCAACCTGAGACACTTCCTATAGCATGAGAAGGGATATCCAACTCCTTCCCAATCCAATCCTGAGACCCTTCCGATAGCAGAGATGTGATATCTCAATGCTTATACCAAACCTGAGACCCTTCCTATGGCATGAGATGTGATATCCAACTCCTTGCCATTCAAATCCTGAGACCCTTCCTATAGCATGAGAAGGGATATCCAACTCCTTCCCAATCCAATCCTGAGACCCTTCCGATAGCAGAGACGTGATATCTCAATGCTTCTACCAAACCTGAGACCCTTCCTTTAGCATGAGATGTGATATCCAAATCGTTCACATTCCAATCCTGAGACCCTTCCTATAGCATGAGATGTGATATCTCAATGCTTCTAATACCAAACCTGAGATCCTTCCTATAACATGAGATGTGATATCCAATTCCTTCCTATTCCAAACCTGAGACCCTTCCTATTGGATGAGATGTGATATCCAACTCCTTCCCATTCCAACCCTGAGACCCTTCCTATAGCATGAGATGTGATGTCTCAATGCTTCTAATACCAATCCTGAGATCCTTCCTATAACATGAGATGTGCTATCCAACTCCTTCCATTCCAATCCTGAGACCCGTCCTATAGCATGAGATGTGATATCTCAATGCTTATACCAAACCTGAGACCCTTCCTATAGCATGAGATGTGATATCCAACTGCTTCCCATTCCAATCCTGAGACCCTTCCTATAGCATGAGATGTGATATCTCAATGCTTCTAATACCAAACCTGAGATCCTTCCTATAACATGAGATGTGATATCCAATTCCTTCCTATTCCAAACCTGAGACCCTTCCTATTGGATGAGATGTGATATCCAACTCCTTCCCATTCCAACCCTGAGACCCTTCCTATAGCATGAGATGTGATGTCTCAATGCTTCTAATACCAAACCTGAGATCCTTCCTATAACATGAGATGTGATATCCAACTCCTTCCATTCCAATCCTGAGACCCTTCCTATGGCATGAGATGTGATATCTCAATGCTTCTAATACCAAACCTGAGATCCTTCCTATAACATGAGATGTGATATCCAACTCCTTCCCGTTCCAAACCTGAGACACTAACTATAGCATATGTGATATCCAACTCCTTCCCATTCCAAACATGAGACCCTTCCTATAGCAAGAAAGTAATATCCAACTCCTACCCATTCCAATCCTGAGACCCTTCCTATAGCAAGAGATGTGATATCCAAATCCTTCCCATTCCAATCCTGAGACCCGTCCTATAACATGAGATGTGATATCCAAATCCTTCCCCTTCCAAACCTTAGACCCTTCCTTTATCATGAGATATGATATCCAACTCCTTCCCATTCCAATCCTGAGACCCTTCCAATATCATGAGATTTGTTATCTCAATGCTTCTAATATCAAACTTGAGACCCTCCCTATAGCATGAGATGTGACATCCAAGTCCTTCCCATTCCAATCCTGAGACCCTTCCTATAGCATGAGATGTGATATCTCTATGCTTCTAATACCAAACCTGAGACCCTTCCTATAACATGAGATGGGATATCCAACTCCTTCCCATTCCAATCCTGAGACCTTTCCGATAGCAGAGATGTGATATCTCAATGCTTATACCAAACCTGAAAACCTTCCTATGGCCTGAGATGTGATATACAACTCCTTCCCATTCCAATCCTGAGACCCTTCCTTTAGCATGAGATGTGATATCTCAATGCTTATACCAAATCTGAGACCCTTCCTATAGCATGAGATGTGATATCCAATTCCTTCCCATTCCAATCCTGAGACCCTTCCTATAGCATGAGATGTGATATCTCAATGCTTATACCAAACCTGAGAGCCTACCTATAGCATGAGATGTGATATCCAAGTCCATCCCATTCCAATCCTTAGACCCTTCCTACAGCATGCGATGTGATATCTCAATGATTCTAATACCAAACCAGAGACTCTTCCTATAACATGAGATGGGATATCCAACTCCTTCCCATTCCAATCCTGAGCCGCTTCCGATAGCAGAGATGTGATATCTCAATGCTTATACCAAACCTGAGACCCTTCCTATAACATGAGATGTGATATCCAACTCCTTCCCGTTCCAAACCTGAGACACTAACTATAGCATATGTGATATCCAACTCCTTCCCATTCCAAACATGAGACCCTTCCTATAGCAAGAAAGTAATATCCAACTCCTACCCATTCCAATCCTGAGACCCTTCCTATAGCAAGAGATGTGATATCCAAATCCTTCCCATTCCAATCCTGAGACCCTTCCTATAACATGAGATGTGATATCCAACTCCTTCCCATTCCAACCTGAGACACTTCCTATAGCATGAGAAGGGATATCCAACTCCTTCCCAATCCAATCCTGAGACCCTTCCGATAGCAGAGATGTGATATCTCAATGCTTATACCAAACCTGAGACCCTTCCTATGGCATGAGATGTGATATCCAACTCCTTGCCATTCAAATCCTGAGACCCTTCCTATAGCATGAGAAGGGATATCCAACTCCTTCCCAATCCAATCCTGAGACCCTTCCGATAGCAGAGACGTGATATCTCAATGCTTCTACCAAACCTGAGATCCTTCCTATAACATGAGATGTGATATCCAATTCCTTCCTATTCCAAAGCTGAGACCCATCCTATTGGATGAGATGTGATATCCAACTCCTTCCCATTCCAACCCTGAGACCCTTCCTATAGCATGAGATGTGATGTCTCAATGCTTCTAATACCAAACCTGAGATCCTTCCTATAACATGAGATGTGATATCCAACTCCTTCCATTCCAATCCTGAGACCCGTCCTATAGCATGAGATGTGATATCTCAATGCTTATACCAAACCTGAGACCCTTCCTATAGCATGAGATGTGATATCCAACTGCTTCCCATTCCAATCCTGAGACCCTTCCTATAGCATGAGATGTGATATCTCAATGCTTCTAATACCAAACCTGAGATCCTTCCTATAACATGAGATGTGATATCCAAATCCTTCCCCTTCCAAACCTGAGACCCTCCCTTTAGCATGAGATGTGATATCCAACTCCTTCCCATTCCATTCCTGAGACCCTTCTGATAGCATGAGATGTGATATCTCAATGCCTCTAATACCAAACCTGAGATCCTACCTCTAACATGAAATGTGATATCCAACTCTTTCCCCTTCCAAACCTGAGAGCCTTCCTATAGCATGAGATGTGATATCCAAGTCCTTCCCATTCCAATCCTGAGACCCTTCCTATAGCTTGAGATGTGATATCCAACTCCTTCCCATTCCAATTCTGAGACCCTTCCTATACTATGAGACTTGATATCTCAATGCTTCTAATACCAAACCTGAGACCCGTAATATAACATGAGATGTGATATCCAAATCCTTCCCCTTCCAAACCTTAGACCCTTCCTTTATCATGAGATGTGATATCCAACTCCTTCCCATTCCAATCCTGAGACCCTTCCGATATTATGAGATGTGATATCTCAAAGCTTCTAATATCAAACTTGAGACCCTCCCTATAGCATGAGATGTGATATCCAAGTCCTTCCCATTCCAATCCTGAGACCCTTCCGATATCATGAGATGTGATATCTCAAAGCTTCTAATATCAAACTTGAGACCCTCCCTATAGCATGAGATGTGATATCCAAGTCCTTCCCATTCCAATCCTGAGACCCTTCCTATAGCATGAGATGTGATATCTCTATGCTTCTAATACCAAACCTGAGATCCTTCCTCTAACATGAAATGTGATATCCAACTCCTTCCCTTTCCAAACCTAAGAGCCTATCTATAGCATGAGATGTGATATCCAAGTCCTTCACATTCCAACCCTTAGACCCTTCCTACAGCATGCAATATGATATCTCAATGATTCTAATAACAAACCTGAGACCCGTCCTATAACATGAGATGGGATATCCAACTCCTTCCCATTCCAATCCTGAGACTCTTCCGATAGCAGAGATGTGATATCTCAATGCTTATACCAAACCTGAGACCCTTCCTATAACATGAGATGTGATATCCAAATCCTTCCCGTTCCAAACCTGAGACCCTTCCTTTAGCATGAGATGTGATATCCAGCTCCTTCCCATTCCAATCCTGAGACACTTCCGATAGCATGAGATGTGATATCTCAATGCTTCTAATATCAAAACTGAGACCCTCCCTATAGCATGATATGTGATATCTAAGTCCTTCCCATTCCAATCCTGAGACCCTCCCTATAGCATGAGATGTGATATCCAACTCCTTCCCATTCCAATCCTGAGACCCTTCCTATAGCATGAGATATGATATCTGAATACTTCTAATACCAAACGTGAGATCCTTCCGATAACATGAGATGTGATATCCAAATCCTTCCCCTTCCAAACCTGAGACCCTCCCTTTAGCATGAGATGTGATATCCAACTCCTTCCTTTTCCAATCCTGAGATTCTTCTGATAGCATGAGATGTGATATCTCAATGCTTCTAATACCAAACCTGAGATCCTTCCGATAGCATGAGATGTGATATCTCAATGCTTCTAATACCAAACCTGAGATCCTTCCTATAACATGAGATGTGATATCCAAATCCTTCCCCTTCCAAACCTGAGACCCTCCCTTTAGCATGAGATGTGATATCCAACTCCTTCCCATTCCATTCCTGAGACCCTTCTGATAGCATGAGATGTGATATCTCAATGCCTCTAATACCAAACCTGAGATCCTACCTCTAACATGAAATGTGATATCCAACTCTTTCCCCTTCCAAACCTGAGAGCCTTCCTATAGCATGAGATGTGATATCCAAGTCCTTCCCATTCCAATCCTGAGACCCTTCCTATAGCTTGAGATGTGATATCCAACTCCTTCCCATTCCAATTCTGAGACCCTTCCTATACTATGAGACTTGATATCTCAATGCTTCTAATACCAAACCTGAGACCCGTAATATAACATGAGATGTGATATCCAAATCCTTCCCCTTCCAAACCTTAGACCCTTCCTTTATCATGAGATGTGATATCCAACTCCTTCCCATTCCAATCCTGAGATCCTTCCGATATCATGAGATGTGATATCTCAAAGCTTCTAATATCAAACTTGAGACCCTCCCTATAGCATGAGATGTGATATCCAAGTCCTTCCCATTCCAATCCTGAGACCCTTCCTATAGCATGAGATGTGATATCTCAATGCTTCTAATACCAAACCTGAGACCCTTCCTATAACATGAGATGGGAATATCCAACTCCTTCCCATTCCAATCCTGAGACCCTTCCGATAGCATAGATATGATATCTCAATGCTTATACCAAACCTGAGATCCTTCCTATAACATGAGATGTGATATCCAACTCCTTCCCATTCCAATCCTGAGACACTTCCTATAGCATGAGATGTGATATCTCACTGCTTATACCAAACCTGAGACCCTTCCCATAGCATGAGATGTGATATCCAACTCCTTCCCATTCCAATCCTCAGACCCTTCCTATAGCATGAGATGTGATATCTCAATGCTTCTAATATCAAACTTGAGACCCTACCTATAGCATGAGATGTGATATCCAAGTCCTTCCCATTCCAATCCTGAGACACTTCCTATAGCATGAGATGTGATATCTCAATGCTTCTAATACCAAACCTGAGACTCTTCCTATAACATGAGATGGGATATCCAACTCCTTCCCATTCCAATCCTGAGACCCTTTTGATAGCAGAGATGTGATATCTCAATGTTTATACCAAACCTGAGACCCTTCCTACGGCATGAGATGTCATATTCAACTCCTTCCCATTCCAATCCTGAGACCCTTCCTATAGCATGAGATGTGATATCCAACTCCTTCCCATTCCAATCCTGAGACCCTTCCTATAGCATGAGATGTGATGTCTCAATGCTTCTAATACCAAACCTGAGATCCTTCCTATAACATGAGATGTGATATCCAACTCCTTCCATTCCAATCCTGGACCCTTCCTATAGCATGAGATGTGATATCTCAATGCTTATACCAAACCTGAGACCCTTCCTATAGCATGAGATAAGATATCCAACTCCTTCCCATTCCAATCCTGAGACCCTTCCTATAGCCTGAGATGTGATATCTCAATGCCTCTAATACCAAACCTGAGATCCTTCCTCTAACATGTAATGTGATATCCAACTCCTTCACTTTCCAAACCTGAGAGCCTATCTATAGCATGAGATGTGATATCCAAGTCCTTCCCATTCCAATCCTTAGACCCTTCCTACAGCATGCAATATGATATCTCAATGATTCTAATAAAAAACCTGAGACCCGTCCTATAACATGAGATGGGATATCCAACTCCTTCCCATTCCAATCCTGAGACACTTCCGATAGCAGAGATGTGATATCTCAATGTTTATACCAAACCTGAGACCCTTCCTATAACATGAGATGTGATATCCAACTCCTTCCCGTTCCAAACCTGAGACCCTTCCTTTAGCATGAGATGTGATATCCAGCTCCTTCCCATTCCAATCCTGAGACACTTCCGATAGCATGAGATGTGATATCTCAATGCTTCTAATATCAAAACTGAGACCCTCCCTATAGCATGATATGTGATATCTAAGTCCTTCCCATTCCAATCCTGAGACCCTTCCTATAGCATGAGATGTGATATCTCAATGCTTCTACCAAACCTGAGACCCTTCCTTTAGCATGAGATGTGATATCCAACTCCTTCCCATTCCAATCATGAGACCCTTCCTATAGCATGAGAGGTGATATCTCAATACTTCTAATACCAAACCTGAGATCCTTCCGATAACATGAGATGTGATATCTCAATACTTCTAATACCAAACCTGAGATCCATCCTATAACATGAGATGTGATATCCAAATCCTTCCCCTTCCAAACCTGAGACCCGCCCTTTAGCATGAGATGTGATATCCAACTCCTTCCCATTCCAATCCTGAGACCCTTCTGATAGCATAAGATATGATATCTCAATGCTTCTATACCAAACCTGAGATCCTTCCGATAGCATGAGATGTGATATCTCAATACTTCTAATACCAAACCTGAGATCCTTCCTATAACATGAGATGTGATATCCAAATCCTTATCTTCCAAACCTGAGACCCTCCCTTTAGCATGAGATGTGATATCCAACTCCTTCCCATTCCAATCCTGAGACTCTTCTGATAGCATAAGATATATCTCAATGCTTCTATACCAAACCTGAGATCCTTCTGATAGCATGAGATGTGATATCTCAATACTTCTAATACCAAACCTGAGATCCTACCTCTAACATGAAATGTGATATCCAACTCTTTCCCCTTGCAAACCTGAGAGCCTTCCTATAGCATGAGATGTGATATCCAAGTCCTTCCCATTCCAATCCTGAGACCCTTCCTATAACATGAGATGTGATACCCAACTCCTTCCCATTCCAACCTGAGACCCTTCCTATAGCATGAGATGGGATATCCAACTCCTTCCAAATCCAATCCCGATACCCTTCCGATAGCATGAGATCTGATATACCAATGCTTCTACCAAACCTGAGACCCATACTATGGCATGAGATGTGATATCAAACTCCTTCCCATTCTAATCCTGAGACCCTTCCTATAGCTTGAGATGTGATATCCAACTCCTTCCCATTCCAATTCTGAGACCCTTCCTATACCATGAGACTTGATATCTCAATGCTTCTAATACCAAACCTGAGACCCGTCCTATAACATGAGCTGTGATATCCAAATGCTTCCCCTTCCAAACCTTAGACCCTTCCTTTATCATGAGATGTGATAGCCAACTCCTTCCCATTCCAATCTTGAGACCCTTCCGATATCATGAAATGTGATATCTCAATGCTTCTAATATCAAACTTGAGACCCTCCCTATAACATGAGATGGGAATATCCAACTCCTTCCCATTCCAATCCTGAGACCCTTCCGATAGCAGAGATGTGATATCTCAATGCTTATACCAAACCTGAGATCCTTCCTATAACATGAGATGTGATATCCAACTCCTTCCCATTCCAATCCTGAGACACTTCCTATAGCATGAGATGTGATATCTCACTGCTTATACCAAACCTGAGACCCTTCCTATAGCATGAGATGTGATATCCAACTCCTTCCCATTCCAATCCTGAGACCCTTCCTATAGCATGAGATGTGATATCTCAATGCTTCTAATATCAAACTTGAGACCCTCCCTATAGCATGAGATGTAATACCCAAGTCCTTCCCATTCCAATACTGAGACACTTCCTATAGCATGAGATGTGATATCCAACTGCTTCCCATTCCAATCCTGAGACCCTTCCTATAGCATGAGATGTGATATCTCTATGCTTCTAATACCAAACCTGAGATCCTTCCTCTAACATGAAATGTGATATCCAACTCCTTCCCTTTCCAAACCTAAGAGCCTATCTATAGCATGAGATGTGATATCCAAGTCCTTCACATTCCAACCCTTAGACCCTTCCTACAGCATGCAATATGATATCTCAATGATTCTAATAACAAACCTGAGACCCGTCCTATAACATGAGATTGGATATTCAACTCCTTCCCATTCCAATCCTGAGACTCTTCCGATAGCAGAGATGTGATATCTCAATGCTTATACCAAACCCGAGACCCTTCCTATAACATGAGATGTGATATCCAAATCCTTCCCGTTCCAAACCTGAGACCCTTCCTTTAGCATGAGATGTGATATCCAGCTCCTTCCCATTCCAATCCTGAGACACTTCCGATAGCATGAGATGTGATATCTCAATGCTTCTAATATCAAAACTGAGACCCTCCCTATAGCATGATATGTGATATCTAAGTCCTTCCCATTCCAATCCTGAGACCCTCCCTATAGCATGAGATGTGATATCCAACTCCTTCCCATTCCAATCCTGAGACCCTTCCTATAGCATGAGATATGATATCTCAATACTTCTAATACCAAACGTGAGATCCTTCCGATTGTTAGGAAAGATTTCGTTATTGTAGGGAATTTTCCTTCCATGTGGCAACCCCTAAACTTTTTGCTATTGTTTTTAACCTTGTTCTTGACTTTGCCAGAGAAGTACAGCCTTCTGCCGCACTTCTCTGGGCTTTCGCTCCTTTCTTACGGGGAAACTGACATGCCCTTAAGACAGTCAGTACCGGGGAACGTGGTTTCCCGTAATTTCTTTTATCGTGTCGCCGCTTTAGTGCAACACGACACAAGAGGGCACTGTAAGCTAAGTTACAGCTCTCTTGGGTCTCTAGCCTTCTACAGGCCCTAGATACTCTTTTAGGAATGTATTTGATCGGTGCAAGTCATTCAGGGACTGGAATGGTGGCAGCGATCGTATTGTTTATTTTGAGCTCCTTTTGGCGTTCTGAGCACGTTTTTGCACTGAACCCAAAATGGTGGCCTGGCTCCCAAAATGGCCAGGCCGCGAGGCTCCTTTGTCTTGTCCACTGACCGTCTTGCTCCCTTCACCTTCCCCAGGTCCGGCGACCCGGGGCCTTCCTTATTTGGGCATGTACTTTCCCGCGAAACGTGGTTGCTTTCGCGGGCTTCTACATGTCGTTTGTGTGCCTCCAGGGTGTGGGCTGGGATGTCTGGTCCCAATACACATCCTGGGTGCCAGAGAGTCTAGGGTGGTGTGAATGCCTGGGACCACCGTGGTCCGTGATTGGTCCACGTATGGTATGTGTTTTGATGAGCGGATCTCCCATTGGCTCCCCTCCGTTTTGGCGCGAAGGGAACCGTGGATAAGAGGGGGCTTGAAACACCACTACCAGGTCGATCTCCTGAGTTCTCACGAATGAAGGAATACAGGAGCCAAGTATCCTGCAACTACGAGGCTGGACCGAGGAATCGCTGGTGACCCGCTGAAGGAATCCTCCTTTGCACTGCTGTCGTCCGGAGAGCCCTGTCCTCCTTTGATCGAACCAGAAAGCCTGTACTGGTGCTTCGACCTTTGGAATAGCAGGAACAGCTATTCCCGGCATCTTCAACCATCTCCTGCCAAGTAAGCCTTCGGAAGCGTCTCTGGGCCATCCAGTTGACTGACCAGCTTACAAAGGAGTTTGGCTCTGCAACCGCCGCCAGGTTGTGTTGTATTGCGAGTCCTTGTCCCTCTCCCACGCTTCGTACGCTTGGCGTCCCCAGGTCTGAAGGGAGGAGGGTTCATTTGGCTCGAATACACACGGCCGCTCCGTTGTCCTGTGCGGCAACAAAACTGTGCCGGTTTCGTCGATTGGGACGTCTTTTTGCTCTACACGACTACAAAGCGTTCCCTGCTCTTTTGAACCTGCCAGCTGCTGAAACTATCGTGGAGAAGCCTGAGTCTGCTTGCTTCGGGGACCGGTGAGTAGTATATCTAGGATCTGGTCGCCCTCCTGCAGTATCCCATTGCTTTTCCCTGCTGTGTAAAAACAGCACCCTTTTGCCGCGCTCGCGCTCTGCTTCTGCCCGCTGTGGAGGCTGCGCTTGAGTTGCGGAACCTGTTCTTCTTCTGCTGTGCACTAACGTGAACCGCCTGACTTCCTCCGAAGAGCTTCCCCTTGTGCCCGTCGGCACCGGCATGGCAGGTACTTTGAGCACAAGGCTCCACTCTTCGCAGGGCTCGGACTTCCATCTAGTTAGGTGCCTATGAAGGCGAACTGAGTCGAAAGCATTATCGCACTGCCTGTTTTCCTTTCCTTTCAGGTGGACTACATATTTCGTGCTTTAAACGCTTGCGACTGTGTATTTGTATATATATTGTGTTGATATGGTATGTGTTGGTTTAATATTGTGATATTGTGATTTTCTCGCTACGGTCATTGTTTTAAAGGCCTTAAAATAAATGTGTATCTATTTTTGATATAACAACTGTTTGGAGTAGTTTGTTAGCGCTCTTGCTTTGTGTGCTCATTGCGGGCTTTCAGTCACCCTCACCCCTCTTGAGACCTAGTCTTGACCGCCGCGATCGCTACCTTGATTGGTCTGGCTTGTCCAGAGGTTACCCTGTTCCAAGTAATTAGGTTGGCCTTCTGAACTTCTGCGCCACCAGGACAGAGTTCAGAAATCCGTCTTAACAAATTGGTGTACAGCGGTGGGATACGACTGAAGGTATCCAGTGTTGTGCTCGAACTAAGGCATTTCAGGTTATTCCAAACAGTACACGTAGTGAATTGTTATAGTATAACTTTAAAAAGGCCATAGTCCTATCAAACAGTATGGAAACAAGTACGTTGTTAACTTTAAATGCTTCCAAATCAGAAACGCTGAAAAAGATGTGTGCGGAGAGAGGTTTTTCCTCTCAAGGCACGAAATTGGAAATGATCCAAAGAATCGTGGCGTGGCAAGAAGTGCAGCTTGACTCTATTACTTCTGAGGACAGTGCGGAAGGTGGTGGGGCTGCTCTCACTGGTAGAACCGACGGTTCTGCCGCCGCACTGTTCCACCGCGACCACGAGGACGGGGAGGATGTAATGTCTAATGTTTCCTCTGCCAGTGTTGATGGGGAGGCTATGCTTGAATTCAAGAAGCAAGAGCTGCGGTTTAGGCAGCAGGAGCTTGAATTCAGCATAGCCAAACTAAAAATCGAACAGGCAGAAAAACAAAAAGACAGGGATCACCAGTTGGAACTGGCCAAGCTTCAGGTTGCAAATGGATCCAAGGGTCCTGGACATGGGTCTGGGGCCTCCTCTCATCCACGGTTTCCAAAAGATCTGCTCAGTGTGTATGAAGAGAGGAATGACATTATGGACTGGCTGAATGCGTTTGAGTATGCATGCGAGGTCCAGGAAGTTGACAATGCTGATAAGATTGCGTGGTTGCTCAGTAGACTGCCCCATTCTGGCTGTAGTGCCATCATGGAAATGTCGAAGGCTGAGCGGGCTGATTTCGCAATGTTAAAGCAGACTCTCATTTTAAAGTTTGGGAAGACTCTGGCCCAATATTTAAAGCGTTTTCGAGAGTATAAGAAAAAGGAAGGTGGTACTTGGGTATCTTATGTCGCTGAATCTTTGAAAAACTTAACTGGCTGGGTCGAAGGCTATAAGGTTTCTACCTTCGACGGCATGATAAATCTTGTCATGCTGGAACACATTTTTGCTTCTTCTTCCCCGGAGCTTAAGCAGCATTTGGCCGATTCGAAGGAGATAGATCCTAAGAAGCTGGCCATTGCAGCAGACTTATGGGTGTCACATCGAGTGTCCCATAAGGACAAAACTCATCCTGGTAAGCAGGAGGAGGGGAAAAAGTCCAAAGATATGGAGGGTGGGGAATCTGCTAAATCTTCTTCCCAAAAGGGCCACAAAAAGAAAAACAAGGGTAAGACACAAGAGAACTCACAGGGTAGTGGAGGTGCGCCTCCGAAACAGAACTCTGGTTACAATAAGCCTCCCTACGTAAACAGACCCTCTGGGGCTTGTTTTTCTTGTGGAGCAACTGACCATGTGAAGGGGGATCCCCGTTGTAAGGTTAGACCTTTGGGGGTCCACTCCGCTAATCTGGCCTTCTCCTCCTACGAGGAAGAAGAGATTACAGGAGCATCCTTCTCCTCAGACTCATTTCCCAGCGGAATAGAGGCTGAGGTAGTTTTAGTGTCCCTGGGTTCCTGGGAGCCTAAAGTCGCAGAGGCGTATGCTAGGATTCCGGATAATACCAAGCACTACTTTAAAGACAGTGTGCTGATCAATGGAGTGGATACTCCATCTCTTAGGGATAGTGGGTGCAGTCGAACTGTAGTGGATTCTACCTTGGTAGACTCAGAGGAAGTTGCCAGAGCTACTCTGATGCCCACTAAGTTGGCTGACGGCCCCCTCCGTATGTTTCCCGTGATCCCTGTTAATCTAACTTTAAATGGTACAGCAGTCAGGATTCCAGTGAGCATTCAGAGAAACGTCCCGGGAAAGGTCTTATTAGGTAATGATCTCAGAGCTTTAGGGCTCGTAGGAGACACTGCCGAACGACCCTACACACGGTCTCAAGCACGGGCAGCATTGGCCAAGTCCAATACGCCGCCCCAGCCGAAGGGGAAACCCAAGGCGAAAGGAGTCTACAAGTCAAGACGGGGGAAAGAGAATATTCCCCCGAGCTCGCCTACCACTGCGGTGGAGGAAGTTGGTCAATCGCCCGAGCCTGACGAGGAGGTGGCGATGCCTGAAGTATTCGACCCCAACGACCATCCGGAACTAAAAGATTTGTTAGTTGAAGGAGGGCCTGATAGGGACGAATTCAGTAAAGGCCAACGTGAGTGCCCATCTCTGGAAGGCCTAAGGAGACAGGCCTGCTCCCAGCTTGAGGGTGAACCTCCTGGGAAGCATAGGATTTATTGGGAAGGTGAACTCCTGTATAGTGAGCCCACAGAGTCTACAGAAGGAGACCATAGGAGGTTGGTGGTTCCCCTTGCTGTTAGACCCTTCCTCCTGCAGTTGGCGCATGAAGTTCCCCTTGCTGGTCACCTTGGTATGAAGAGGACCAAGCAAAGGTTATCCATGCACTTCTACTGGCCCAAGATGGGGGTGCAAGTAGAAAGTCACTGCAGGAGTTGCGCCTCCTGCCAGTTGTCTGGTAAGGTTGGCGCGACAATCCAAGCTCCGTTGGTACCGCTCCCAGTTGTGGGGGTACCATTTGAAAGGGTAGGGATCGACATCGTCGGTCCCCTTGACCCGCAAACATCCTCGGGCAATAGGTTTATCCTGGTGCTGGTCGACCATGCAACCAGGTATCCTGAGGCCATCCCATTGAAAACTGTAACTGCCAAGTCAGTTGCAAAAGCTTTACTCGGCATATTTACTAGGGTTGGCTTCCCTAAAGAAGTTGTGTCAGATCGTGGCAGCAACTTTATGTCGAAGTATATGCAGGCTATGTGGAAAGAATGTGGGGTCACCTACAAGTTCTCTTCTGCATACCACCCCCAGACCAATGGTCTGGTGGAACGTTTCAACAGAACGTTAAAGAGCATGATTGGGGCTCTGGAGGAGCCCCAGAGAAGAAAATGGGATCTTCTTTTACCATGCTTGCTGTTTGCCTACCGAGAGGTACCACAGGAGGGTGTTGGCTTCAGCCCCTTCGAACTTCTGTTCGGTCATCCCGTACGGGGACCCTTAGCCATTGTCAAGGAGGGATGGGAGATGCCCACTCCCCCTGTTACTACCAATGTAGTTGACTATGTGCTAGGGCTCAGAAAACGGATGGTACTTCTGATGGGCTTGGCTAGTGATAAGTTGAAGGCAGGGCAAGCGCTGGTGAAACATTGGTACGACCAGAAAGCTTCCCTCATCAACTTTACACCTGGTCAGCAAGTCCTGATCATGAATCCAATAAGGCCTCGCGCTTTACAGGACAAATGGTCAGGCCCTTACACAGTGGTGGAGCCCCTGGGTGAGGTGAACTATTTAGTGGACCTTGGAAGGCCTGGACAGGCTCCAAAAGTGTTCCACGTGAATAGGCTGAAGGCTTTCGTCCCAAGAGTCGAAATCGCAGCACTGCTACTGGCGTCAGACGTTGAGGAAGAGGAGTCTGAACCTCTCCCCGACCTGTTCCAGAGCGGTCCTTCAGATAGCTCCGTTGAGGGTGTCCGAGTGGCCCCTCACCTGACTTCTGATCAGCAGGCGGAGGTGAAAAGTTTGCTTAGGCAGTTTTCCCCCCTGTTCTCACAGTCGCCTGGTTTGACACCTTGGTGCAAACATAACATTGACACAGGAGACAGTGTACCTACCAAAAGTAGGGGATACAGGATGTCGGATAAAGTACGGTCTTATATTAAGACCGAGGTCAACAAAATGTTAGACCTTGGGGTGATTGAACCCTCTAGTAGTCCTTGGTCCAGTCCTGTGGTTCTGGTTCCAAAGGCAGGCACTTCTGAATTGAGGTTCTGCGTGGATTACAGGGCTCTGAATGCTGTCACCAAGACAGATGCCCACCCCTTGCCTCGAACAGATGAGCTGGTGGATACTTTGGGTGCCTCCAAGTACCTCAGCACGTTTGACCTTACTGCTGGCTATTGGCAAATAGCTTTAGCAGAACATGCCAGGGAGAAGACAGCATTTTCGACGCCAGACGGCCTTTACCAATTCCGGGTAATGCCGTTCGGGTTGAAGAATGCACCTGCCACTTTCCAGAGGCTTGTGAATCATGTGTTGAATGGGTTGGACGAATTCTGTCTTGCATATCTGGTCGATATAGCAGTTTTCAGTGCCACCTGGGAAGACCATGTGAAACACCTCGGGATTGTGCTCCAGGCTCTTCAGAAAGCCCACTTGACCATAAAGGCTAGTAAATGCCAGATTGGACAAGGCTCAGTGGTTTACCTTGGACATGAAGTAGGTGGAGGGAGGATACAGCCTCTACCCAGTAAAGTACAAGCAGTACAAGACTGGCCTACCCCCACTACGCAAACCCAAGTGAGAGCCTTCTTAGGACTCACGGGGTATTATCGCAATTTTGTGGCAGACTATGGCACCATAGCTGCTCCTCTGACTGCCCTCACCACTCCGAAGAAACCCAAGAAGGTAACTTGGACCGACGAGTGTGAGAAGGCCTTCAATGGCTTAAAAGACTCCTTGTGCCAGGCCCCTGTGCTCAGGGCCCCTGATTATCAAAGACCTTTTATCGTGCAGACAGATGCCTCTGACACTGGGATAGGAGCTGTACTATCACAAGTAGATGAGAAGGGTAAGGAACACCCTATCGGTTTTATTAGTCGCCAGCTTAAGGACAGAGAGCTCAGGTGGTCCATGGTAGAGAAAGAATGTTTCTCTGTTGTGTGGGCCCTAAGGAAGCTGAGGCCCTACCTCTATGGGACCCACTTCACTGTGCAGACTGACCATAAGCCGTTAAAGTGGCTAATGAACATGAAGGGGGAGAATCCAAAGTTGCTTGGGTGGTCCATAAGTCTTCAAGGCTTCGACTTCACTATTGAGCATAGACCAGGTGTCCAACATAGCAATGCTGATGGGTTGTCCAGAATGTTTAACCGACCTGAACAAGAGACTCATCCAGGGGTGGATTAGTTCCCCCTGTCCATAGTCTGGGAGGGGCGAGTGTTAGGAAAGATTTCGTTATTGTAGGGAATTTTCCTTCCATGTGTCAACCCCTAAACTTTTTGCTATTGTTTTTAACCTTGTTCTTGACTTTGCCAGAGAAGTACAGCCTTCTGCCGCACTTCTCTGGGCTTTCGCTCCTTTCTTACGGGGAAACTGACATGCCCTTAAGACAGTCAGTACCGGGGAACGTGGTTTCCCGTAGTTTCTTTTATCGTGTCGCCGCTTTAGTGCAACACGACACAAGAGGGCACTGTAAGCTAAGTTACAGCTCTCTTGGGTCTCTAGCCTTCTACAGGCCCTAGATACTCTTTTAGGAATGTATTTGATCGGTGCAAGTCATTCAGGGACTGGAATGGTGGCAGCGATCGTATTGTTTATTTTGAGCTCCTTTTGGCGTTCTGAGCACGTTTTTGCACTGAACCCAAAATGGTGGCCTGGCTCCCAAAATGGCCAGGCCGTGAGGCTCCTTTGTCTTGTCCACTGACCGTCTTGCTCCCTTCACCTTCCCCAGGTCCGGCGACCCGGGGCCTTCCTTATTTGGGCATGTACTTTCCCGCGAAACATGGTTGCTTTTGCGGGCTTCTACATGTCGTTTGTGTGCCTCCAGGGTGTGGGCTGGGATGTCTGGTCCCAATACACATCCTGGGTGCCAGAGAGTCTAGGGTGGTGTGAATGCCTGGGACCACCGTGGTCCGTGATTGGTCCAAGTATGGTATGTGTTTTGATGAGCGGATCTCCCATTGGCTCCCCTCCGTTTTGGCGCGAAGGGAACCGTGGATAAGAGGGGGCTGGAAACACCACTACCAGGTCGATCTCCTGAGTTCTCACGAACGAAGGAATACAGGAGCCAAGTATCCTGCAACTACGAGGCTGGACCGAGGAATCGCTGGTGACCCGCTGAAGGAATCCTCCTTTGCACTGCTGTCGTCCGGAGAGCCCCTGTCCTCCTTTGATCGAACCAGAAGGCCTGTACTGGTGCTTCGACCTTTGGAATAGCAGGAACAGCTATTCCCGGCATCTTCAACCATCTCCTGCCAAGTAAGCCTTCGGAAGCGTCTCTGGGCCATCCAGTTGACTGACCAGCTTACAAAGGAGTTTGGCTCTGCAACCGCCGCCAGGTTGTGTTGTATTGCGAGTCCTTGTCCCTCTCCCACGCTTCGTACGCTTGGCGTCCCCAGGTCTGAAGGGAGGAGGGTTCATTTGGCTCGAATACACACGGCCGCTCCGTTGTCCTGTGCGGCAACAAAACTGTGCCGGTTTCGTCGATTGGGACGTCTTTTTGCTCTACACGACTACAAAGCGTTCCCTGCTCTTCTGAACCTGCCAGCTGCTGAAACTATCGTGGAGAAGCCTGGGTCTGCTTGCTTCGGGGACCGGTGAGTAGTATATCTAGGATCTGGTCGCCCTCCTGCAGTATCCCATTGCTTTTCCCTGCTGTGTAAAAACAGCACCCTTTTGCCGCGCTCGCGCTCTGCTTCTGCCCGCTGTGGAGGCTGCGCTTGAGTTGCGGAACCTGTTCTTCTTCTGCTGTGCACTAACGTGAACCACCTGACTTCCTCCGAAGAGCTTCCCCTTGTGCCCGTCGGCACCGGCGTGGCAGGTACTTTGAGCACAAGGCTCCACTCTTCGCAGGGCTCGGACTTCCATCTAGTTAGGTGCCTATGAAGGCGAACTGAGTCGAAAGCATTATCGCACTGCCTGTTTTCCTTTCCTTTCAGGTGGACTACATATTTCGTGCTTTAAACGCATGCGACTGTGTATTTGTATATATATTGTGTTGATATGGTATGTGTTGGTTTAATATTGTGATATTGTGATTTTCTCGCTACGGTCATTGTTTTAAAGGCCTTAAAATAAATGTGTATCTATTTTTGATATAACAACTGTTTGGAGTAGTTTGTTAGCGCTCTTGCTTTGTGTGCAAATTGCGGGCTTTCAGTCACCCTCACCCCTCTTGAGACCTAGTCTTGACCGCCGCGATCGCTACCTTGATTGGTCTGGCTTGTCCAGAGGTTACCCTGTTCCAAGTAATTAGGTTGGCCTTCTGAATTTCTGCGCCACCAGGACAGAGTTCAGAAATCCGTCTTAACACCGATAACATGAGATTTGATATCCAAATCCTTCCCCTTCCAAACCTGAGACCCTCCCTTTAGCATGAGATGTGATATCCAACTCCTTCCTATTCCAATCCTGAGACTCTTCTGATAGCATGAGATGTGATATCTCAATGCTTCTAATACCAAACCTGAGATCCTTCCGATAGCATGAGATGTGATATCTCAATGCTTCTAATACCAAACCTGAGATCCTTCCTATAACATGAGATGTGATATCCAAATCCTTCCCCTTCCAAACCTGAGACCCTCCCTTTAGCATGAGATGTGATATCCAACTCCTTCCCATTCCATTCCTGAGACCCTTCTGATAGCATGAGATGTGATATCTCAATGCCTCTAATACCAAACCTGAGATCCTACCTCTAACATGAAATGTGATATCCAACTCTTTCCCCTTCCAAACCTGAGAGCCTTCCTATAGCATGAGATGTGATATCCAAGTCCTTCCCATTCCAATCCTGAGACCCTTCCTATAGCTTGAGATGTGATATCCAACTCCTTCCCATTCCAATTCTGAGACCCTTCCTATACTATGAGACTTGATATCTCAATGCTTATACCAAACCTGAGACCCTTCCTATAGCATGAGATGTGATATCCAACTGCTTCCCATTCCAATCCTGAGACCCTTCCTATAGCATGAGATGTGATATCTCTATGCTTCTAATACCAAACCTGAGATCCTTCCTCTAACATGAAATGTGATATCCAACTCCTTCCCTTTCCAAACCTAAGAGCCTATCTATAGCATGAGATGTGATATCCAAGTCCTTCACATTCCAACCCTTAGACCCTTCCTACAGCATGCAATATGATATCTCAATGATTCTAATAACAAAACTGAGACCCGTCCTATAACATGAGATGGGATATCCAACTCCTTCCCATTCCAATCCTGAGACTCTTCCGATAGCAGAGATGTGATATCTCAATGCTTATACCAAACCTGAGACCCTTCCTATAACATGAGATGTGATATCCAAATCCTTCCCGTTCCAAACCTGAGACCCTTCCTTTAGCATGAGATATGATATCCAGCTCCTTCCCATTCCAATCCTGAGACCCTTCCGATAGCATGAGATGTGATATCTCAATGCTTCTAATATCAAAACTGAGACCCTCCCTATAGCATGATATGTGATATCTAAGTCCTTCCCATTCCAATCCTGAGACCCTCCCTATAGCATGAGATGTGATATCCAACTACTTCCCATTCCAATCCTGAGACCCTTCCTATAGCATGAGATATGATATCTCAATACTTCTAATACCAAACGTGAGATCCTTCCGATAACATGAGATGTGATATCCAAATCCTTCCCCTTCCAAACCTGAGACCCTCCCTTTAGCATGAGATGTGATATCCAACTCCTTCCTATTCCAATCCTGAGACTCTTCTGATAGCATGAGATGTGATATCTCAATGCTTCTAATACCAAACCTGAGATCCTTCCGATAGCATGAGATGTGATATCTCAATGCTTCTAATACCAAACCTGAGATCCTTCCTATAACATGAGATGTGATATCCAAATCCTTCCCCTTCCAAACCTGAGACCCTCCCTTTAGCATGAGATGTGATATCCAACTCCTTCCCATTCCATTCCTGAGACCCTTCTGATAGCATGAGATGTGATATCTCAATGCCTCTAATAACAAACCTGAGATCCTACCTCTAACATGAAATGTGATATCCAACTCTTTCCCCTTCCAAACCTGAGAGCCTTCCTATAGCATGAGATGTGATATCCAAGTCCTTCCCATTCCAATCCTGAGACCCTTCCTATAGCTTGAGATGTGATATCCAACTCCTTCCCATTCCAATTCTGAGACCCTTCCTATACTATGAGACTTGATATCTCAATGCTTCTAATACCAAACCTGAGACCCGTAATATAACATGAGATGTGATATCCAAATCCTTCCCCTTCCAAACCTTAGACCCTTCCTTTATCATGAGATGTGATATCCAACTCCTTCCCATTCCAATCCTGAGACCCTTCCGATATCATGAGATGTGATATCTCAAAGCTTCTAATATCAAACTTGAGACCCTCCCTATAGCATGAGATGTGATATCCAAGTCCTTCCCATTCCAATCCTGAGACCCTTCCTATAGCATGAGATGTGATATCTCAATGCTTCTAATACCAAACCTGAGACCCTTCCTATAACATGAGATGGGAATATCCAACTCCTTCCCATTCCAATCCTGAGACCCTTCCGATAGCAGAGATGTGATATCTCAATGCTTATACCAAACCTGAGATCCTTCCTATAAAATGAGATGTGATATCCAACTCCTTCCCATTCCAATCCTGAGACACTTCCTATAGCATGAGATGTGATATCTCACTGCTTATACCAAACCTGAGACCCTTCCCATAGCATGAGATGTGATATCCAACTCCTTCCCATTCCAATCCTGAGACACTTCCTATAGCATGATATGTGATATCTCAATGCTTCTAATACCAAACCTGAGACTCTTCCTATAACATGAGATGGGATATCCAACTCCTTCCCATTCCAATCCTGAGACCCTTTTGATAGCAGAAATGTGATATCTCAATGTTTATACCAAACCTGAGACCCTTCCTACGGCATGAGATGTCATATTCAACTCCTTCCCATTCCAATCCTGAGACCCTTCCTATAGCATGAGATGTGATGTCTCAATGCTTCTAATACCAAACCTGAGATCCTTCCTATAACATGAGATGTGATATCCAACTCCTTCCATTCCAATCCTGGACCCTTCCTATAGCATGAGATGTGATATCTCAATGTTTATACCAAACCTGAGACCCTTCCTATAGCATGAGATGTGATATCCAACTCCTTCCCATTCCAATCCTGAGACCCTTCCTATAGCCTGAGATGTGATATCTCAATGCCTCTAATACCAAACCTGAGATCCTTCCTCTAACATGAAATGTGATATCCAACTCCTTCACTTTCCAAACCTGAGAGCCTATCTATAGCATGAGATGTGATATCCAAGTCCTTCCCATTCCAATCCTTAGACCCTTCCTACAGCATGCAATATGATATCTCAATGATTCTAATAAAAAACCTGAGACCCGTCCTATAACATGAGATGGGATATCCAACTCCTTCCCATTCCAATCCTGAGACACTTCCGATAGCAGAGATGTGATATCTCAATGTTTATACCAAACCTGAGACCCTTCCTATAACATGAGATGTGATATCCAACTCCTTCCCGTTCCAAACCTGAGACCCTTCCTTTAGCATGAGATGTGATATCCAGCTCCTTCCCATTCCAATCCTGAGACACTTCCGATAGCATGAGATGTGATATCTCAATGCTTCTAATATCAAAACTGAGACCCTCCCTATAGCATGATATGTGATATCTAAGTCCTTCCCATTCCAATCCTGAGACCCTTCCTATAGCATGAGATGTGATATCTCAATGCTTCTACCAAACCTGAGACCCTTCCTTTAGCATGAGATGTGATATCCAACTCCTTCCCATTCCAATCCTGAGACCCTTCCTATAGCATGAGAGGTGATATCTCAATACTTCTAATACCAAACCTGAGATCCTTCCGATAACATGAGATGTGATATCTCAATACTTCTAATACCAAACCTGAGATCCATCCTATAACATGAGATGTGATATCCAAATCCTTCCCCTTCCAAACCTGAGACCCTCCCTTTAGCATGAGATGTGATATCCAACTCCTTCCCATTCCAATCCTGAGACCCTTCTGATAGCATAAGATATGATATCTCAATGCTTCTATACCAAACCTGAGATCCTTCCGATAGCATGAGATGTGATATCTCAATACTTCTAATACCAAACCTGAGATCCTTCCTATAACATGAGATGTGATATCCAAATCCTTATCTTCCAAACCTGAGACCCTCCCTTTAGCATGATATGTGATATCCAACTCCTTCCCATTCCAATCCTGAGACTCTTCTGATAGCATAAGATATGATATCTCAATGCTTCTATACCAAACCTGAGATCCTTCTGATAGCATGAGATGTGATATCTCAATACTTCTAATACCAAACCTGAGATCCTACCTCTAACATGAAATGTGATATCCAACTCTTTCCCCTTGCAAACCTGAGAGCCTTCCTGTAGCATGAGATGTGATATCCAAGTCCTTCCCATTCCAATCCTGAGACCCTTCCTATAACATGAGATGTGATATCCAACTCCTTCCCATTCCAACCTGAGACCCTTCCTATAGCATGAGATGGGATATCCAACTCATTCCAAATCCAATCCCGATACCCTTCCGATAGCATGAGATCTGATATCCCAATGCTTCTACCAAACCTGAGACCCATACTATGGCATGAGATGTGATATCAAACTCCTTCCCATTCTAATCCTGAGACCCTTCCTATAGCTTGAGATGTGATATCCAACTCCTTCCCATTCCAATTCTGAGACCCTTCCTATACCATGAGACTTGATATCTCAATGCTTCTAATACCAAACCTGAGACCCGTCCTATAACATGAGATGTGATATCCAAATCCTTCCCCTTCCAAACCTTAGACCCTTCCTTTATCATAAGATGTGATAGCCAACTCCTTCCCATTCCAATCTTGAGACCCTTCCGATATCATGAAATGTGATATCTCAATGCTTCTAATATCAAACTTGAGACCCTCCCTATAACATGAGATGGGAATATCCAACTCCTTCCCATTCCAATCCTGAGACCCTTCTGATAGCAGAGATGTGATATCTCAATGCTTATACCAAACCTGAGATCCTTCCTATAACATGAGATGTGATATCCAACTCCTTCCCATTCCAATCCTGAGACACTTCCTATAGCATGAGATGTGATATCTCACTGCTTATACCAAACCTGAGACCCTTCCTATAGCATGAGATGTGATATCCAACTCCTTCCCATTCCAATCCTGAGACCCTTCTTATAGCATGAGATGTGATATCTCAATGCTTCTAATATCAAACTTGAGACCCTCCCTATAGCATGAGATGTGATACCCAAGTCCTTCCCATTCCAATCCTGAGACACTTCCTATAGCATGAGATGTGATATCCAACTGCTTCCCATTCCAATCCTGAGACCCTTCCTATAGCATGAGATGTGATATCTCTATGCTTCTAATACCAAACCTGAGATCCTTCCTCTAACATGAAATGTGATATCCAACTCCTTCCCTTTCCAAACCTAAGAGCCTATCTATAGCATGAGATGTGATATCCAAGTCCTTCACATTCCAACCCTTAGACCCTTCCTACAGCATGCAATATGATATCTCAATGATTCTAATAACAAACCTGAGACCCGTCCTATAACATGAGATGGGATATTCAACTCCTTCCCATTCCAATCCTGAGACTCTTCCGATAGCAGAGATGTGATATCTCAATGCTTATACCAAACCTGAGACCCTTCCTATAACATGAGATGTGATATCCAAATCCTTCCCGTTCCAAACCTGAGACCCTTCCTTTCGCATGAGATGTGATATCCAGCTCCTTCCCATTCCAATCTGAGACACTTCCGATAGCATGAGATGTGATATCTCAATGCTTCTAATATCAAAACTGAGACCCTCCCTATAGCATGATATGTGATATCTAAGTCCTTCCCATTCCAATCCTGAGACCCTCCCTATAGCATGAGATGTGATATCCAACTCCTTCCCATTCCAATCCTGAGACCCTTCCTATAGCATGAGATATGATATCTCAATACTTCTAATACCAAACGTGAGATCCTTCCGATAACATGAGATGTGATATCCAAATCCTTCCCCTTCCAAACCTGAGACCCTCCCTTTAGCATGAGATGTGATATCCAACTCCTTCCTATTCCAATCCTGAGACTCTTCTGATAGCATGAGATGTGATATCTCAATGCTTCTAATACCAAACCTGAGATCCTTCCGATAGCATGAGATGTGATATCTCAATGCTTCTAATACCAAACCTGAGATCCTTCCTATAACATGAGATGTGATATCCAAATCCTTCCCCTTCCAAACCTGAGACCCTCCCTTTAGCATGAGATGTGATATCCAACTCCTTCCCATTCCATTCCTGAGACCCTTCTGATAGCATGAGATGTGATATCTCAATGCCTCTAATACCAAACCTGAGATCCTACCTCTAACATGAAATGTGATATCCAACTCTTTCCCCTTCCAAACCTGAGAGCCTTCCTATAGCATGAGATGTGATATCCAAGTCCTTCCCATTCCAATCCTGAGACCCTTCCTATAGCTTGAGATGTGATATCCAACTCCTTCCCATTCCAATTCTGAGACCCTTCCTATACTATGAGACTTGATATCTCAATGCTTATACCAAACCTGAGACCCTTCCTATAGCATGAGATGTGATATCCAACTGCTTCCCATTCCAATCCTGAGACCCTTCCTATAGCATGAGATGTGATATCTCTATGCTTCTAATACCAAACCTGAGATCCTTCCTCTAACATGAAATGTGATATCCAACTCCTTCCCTTTCCAAACCTAAGAGCCTATCTATAGCATGAGATGTGATATCCAAGTCCTTCACATTCCAACCCTTAGACCCTTCCTACAGCATGCAATATGATATCTCAATGATTCTAATAACAAAACTGAGACCCGTCCTATAACATGAGATGGGATATCCAACTCCTTCCCATTCCAATCCTGAGACTCTTCCGATAGCAGAGATGTGATATCTCAATGCTTATACCAAACCTGAGACCCTTCCTATAACATGAGATGTGATATCCAAATCCTTCCCGTTCCAAACCTGAGACCCTTCCTTTAGCATGAGATATGATATCCAGCTCCTTCCCATTCCAATCCTGAGACCCTTCCGATAGCATGAGATGTGATATCTCAATGCTTCTAATATCAAAACTGAGACCCTCCCTATAGCATGATATGTGATATCTAAGTCCTTCCCATTCCAATCCTGAGACCCTCCCTATAGCATGAGATGTGATATCCAACTACTTCCCATTCCAATCCTGAGACCCTTCCTATAGCATGAGATATGATATCTCAATACTTCTAATACCAAACGTGAGATCCTTCCGATAACATGAGATGTGATATCCAAATCCTTCCCCTTCCAAACCTGAGACCCTCCCTTTAGCATGAGATGTGATATCCAACTCCTTCCTATTCCAATCCTGAGACTCTTCTGATAGCATGAGATGTGATATCTCAATGCTTCTAATACCAAACCTGAGATCCTTCCGATAGCATGAGATGTGATATCTCAATGCTTCTAATACCAAACCTGAGATCCTTCCTATAACATGAGATGTGATATCCAAATCCTTCCCCTTCCAAACCTGAGACCCTCCCTTTAGCATGAGATGTGATATCCAACTCCTTCCCATTCCATTCCTGAGACCCTTCTGATAGCATGAGATGTGATATCTCAATGCCTCTAATAACAAACCTGAGATCCTACCTCTAACATGAAATGTGATATCCAACTCTTTCCCCTTCCAAACCTGAGAGCCTTCCTATAGCATGAGATGTGATATCCAAGTCCTTCCCATTCCAATCCTGAGACCCTTCCTATAGCTTGAGATGTGATATCCAACTCCTTCCCATTCCAATTCTGAGACCCTTCCTATACTATGAGACTTGATATCTCAATGCTTCTAATACCAAACCTGAGACCCGTAATATAACATGAGATGTGATATCCAAATCCTTCCCCTTCCAAACCTTAGACCCTTCCTTTATCATGAGATGTGATATCCAACTCCTTCCCATTCCAATCCTGAGACCCTTCCGATATCATGAGATGTGATATCTCAAAGCTTCTAATATCAAACTTGAGACCCTCCCTATAGCATGAGATGTGATATCCAAGTCCTTCCCATTCCAATCCTGAGACCCTTCCTATAGCATGAGATGTGATATCTCAATGCTTCTAATACCAAACCTGAGACCCTTCCTATAACATGAGATGGGAATATCCAACTCCTTCCCATTCCAATCCTGAGACCCTTCCGATAGCAGAGATGTGATATCTCAATGCTTATACCAAACCTGAGATCCTTCCTATAAAATGAGATGTGATATCCAACTCCTTCCCATTCCAATCCTGAGACACTTCCTATAGCATGAGATGTGATATCTCACTGCTTATACCAAACCTGAGACCCTTCCCATAGCATGAGATGTGATATCCAACTCCTTCCCATTCCAATCCTGAGACACTTCCTATAGCATGATATGTGATATCTCAATGCTTCTAATACCAAACCTGAGACTCTTCCTATAACATGAGATGGGATATCCAACTCCTTCCCATTCCAATCCTGAGACCCTTTTGATAGCAGAAATGTGATATCTCAATGTTTATACCAAACCTGAGACCCTTCCTACGGCATGAGATGTCATATTCAACTCCTTCCCATTCCAATCCTGAGACCCTTCCTATAGCATGAGATGTGATGTCTCAATGCTTCTAATACCAAACCTGAGATCCTTCCTATAACATGAGATGTGATATCCAACTCCTTCCATTCCAATCCTGGACCCTTCCTATAGCATGAGATGTGATATCTCAATGTTTATACCAAACCTGAGACCCTTCCTATAGCATGAGATGTGATATCCAACTCCTTCCCATTCCAATCCTGAGACCCTTCCTATAGCCTGAGATGTGATATCTCAATGCCTCTAATACCAAACCTGAGATCCTTCCTCTAACATGAAATGTGATATCCAACTCCTTCACTTTCCAAACCTGAGAGCCTATCTATAGCATGAGATGTGATATCCAAGTCCTTCCCATTCCAATCCTTAGACCCTTCCTACAGCATGCAATATGATATCTCAATGATTCTAATAAAAAACCTGAGACCCGTCCTATAACATGAGATGGGATATCCAACTCCTTCCCATTCCAATCCTGAGACACTTCCGATAGCAGAGATGTGATATCTCAATGTTTATACCAAACCTGAGACCCTTCCTATAACATGAGATGTGATATCCAACTCCTTCCCGTTCCAAACCTGAGACCCTTCCTTTAGCATGAGATGTGATATCCAGCTCCTTCCCATTCCAATCCTGAGACACTTCCGATAGCATGAGATGTGATATCTCAATGCTTCTAATATCAAAACTGAGACCCTCCCTATAGCATGATATGTGATATCTAAGTCCTTCCCATTCCAATCCTGAGACCCTTCCTATAGCATGAGATGTGATATCTCAATGCTTCTACCAAACCTGAGACCCTTCCTTTAGCATGAGATGTGATATCCAACTCCTTCCCATTCCAATCCTGAGACCCTTCCTATAGCATGAGAGGTGATATCTCAATACTTCTAATACCAAACCTGAGATCCTTCCGATAACATGAGATGTGATATCTCAATACTTCTAATACCAAACCTGAGATCCATCCTATAACATGAGATGTGATATCCAAATCCTTCCCCTTCCAAACCTGAGACCCTCCCTTTAGCATGAGATGTGATATCCAACTCCTTCCCATTCCAATCCTGAGACCCTTCTGATAGCATAAGATATGATATCTCAATGCTTCTATACCAAACCTGAGATCCTTCCGATAGCATGAGATGTGATATCTCAATACTTCTAATACCAAACCTGAGATCCTTCCTATAACATGAGATGTGATATCCAAATCCTTATCTTCCAAACCTGAGACCCTCCCTTTAGCATGATATGTGATATCCAACTCCTTCCCATTCCAATCCTGAGACTCTTCTGATAGCATAAGATATGATATCTCAATGCTTCTATACCAAACCTGAGATCCTTCTGATAGCATGAGATGTGATATCTCAATACTTCTAATACCAAACCTGAGATCCTACCTCTAACATGAAATGTGATATCCAACTCTTTCCCCTTGCAAACCTGAGAGCCTTCCTGTAGCATGAGATGTGATATCCAAGTCCTTCCCATTCCAATCCTGAGACCCTTCCTATAACATGAGATGTGATATCCAACTCCTTCCCATTCCAACCTGAGACCCTTCCTATAGCATGAGATGGGATATCCAACTCATTCCAAATCCAATCCCGATACCCTTCCGATAGCATGAGATCTGATATCCCAATGCTTCTACCAAACCTGAGACCCATACTATGGCATGAGATGTGATATCAAACTCCTTCCCATTCTAATCCTGAGACCCTTCCTATAGCTTGAGATGTGATATCCAACTCCTTCCCATTCCAATTCTGAGACCCTTCCTATACCATGAGACTTGATATCTCAATGCTTCTAATACCAAACCTGAGACCCGTCCTATAACATGAGATGTGATATCCAAATCCTTCCCCTTCCAAACCTTAGACCCTTCCTTTATCATAAGATGTGATAGCCAACTCCTTCCCATTCCAATCTTGAGACCCTTCCGATATCATGAAATGTGATATCTCAATGCTTCTAATATCAAACTTGAGACCCTCCCTATAACATGAGATGGGAATATCCAACTCCTTCCCATTCCAATCCTGAGACCCTTCTGATAGCAGAGATGTGATATCTCAATGCTTATACCAAACCTGAGATCCTTCCTATAACATGAGATGTGATATCCAACTCCTTCCCATTCCAATCCTGAGACACTTCCTATAGCATGAGATGTGATATCTCACTGCTTATACCAAACCTGAGACCCTTCCTATAGCATGAGATGTGATATCCAACTCCTTCCCATTCCAATCCTGAGACCCTTCTTATAGCATGAGATGTGATATCTCAATGCTTCTAATATCAAACTTGAGACCCTCCCTATAGCATGAGATGTGATACCCAAGTCCTTCCCATTCCAATCCTGAGACACTTCCTATAGCATGAGATGTGATATCCAACTGCTTCCCATTCCAATCCTGAGACCCTTCCTATAGCATGAGATGTGATATCTCTATGCTTCTAATACCAAACCTGAGATCCTTCCTCTAACATGAAATGTGATATCCAACTCCTTCCCTTTCCAAACCTAAGAGCCTATCTATAGCATGAGATGTGATATCCAAGTCCTTCACATTCCAACCCTTAGACCCTTCCTACAGCATGCAATATGATATCTCAATGATTCTAATAACAAACCTGAGACCCGTCCTATAACATGAGATGGGATATTCAACTCCTTCCCATTCCAATCCTGAGACTCTTCCGATAGCAGAGATGTGATATCTCAATGCTTATACCAAACCTGAGACCCTTCCTATAACATGAGATGTGATATCCAAATCCTTCCCGTTCCAAACCTGAGACCCTTCCTTTCGCATGAGATGTGATATCCAGCTCCTTCCCATTCCAATCTGAGACACTTCCGATAGCATGAGATGTGATATCTCAATGCTTCTAATATCAAAACTGAGACCCTCCCTATAGCATGATATGTGATATCTAAGTCCTTCCCATTCCAATCCTGAGACCCTCCCTATAGCATGAGATGTGATATCCAACTCCTTCCCATTCCAATCCTGAGACCCTTCCTATAGCATGAGATATGATATCTCAATACTTCTAATACCAAACGTGAGATCCTTCCGATAACATGAGATGTGATATCCAAATCCTTCCCCTTCCAAACCTGAGACCCTCCCTTTAGCATGAGATGTGATATCCAACTCCTTCCTATTCCAATCCTGAGACTCTTCTGATAGCATGAGATGTGATATCTCAATGCTTCTAATACCAAACCTGAGATCCTTCCGATAGCATGAGATGTGATATCTCAATGCTTCTAATACCAAACCTGAGATCCTTCCTATAACATGAGATGTGATATCCAAATCCTTCCCCTTCCAAACCTGAGACCCTCCCTTTAGCATGAGATGTGATATCCAACTCCTTCCCATTCCATTCCTGAGACCCTTCTGATAGCATGAGATGTGATATCTCAATGCCTCTAATACCAAACCTGAGATCCTACCTCTAACATGAAATGTGATATCCAACTCTTTCCCCTTCCAAACCTGAGAGCCTTCCTATAGCATGAGATGTGATATCCAAGTCCTTCCCATTCCAATCCTGAGACCCTTCCTATAGCTTGAGATGTGATATCCAACTCCTTCCCATTCCAATTCTGAGACCCTTCCTATACTATGAGACTTGATATCTCAATGCTTCTAATACCAAACCTGAGACCCGTAATATAACATGAGATGTGATATCCAAATCCTTCCCCTTCCAAACCTTAGACCCTTCCTTTATCATGAGATGTGATATCTCAAAGCTTCTAATATCAAACTTGAGACCCTCCCTATAGCATGAGATGTGATATCCAAGTCCTTCCCATTCCAATCCTGAGACCCTTCCTATAGCATGAGATGTGATATCTCAATGCTTCTAATACCAAACCTGAGACCCTTCTTATAACATGAGATGGGAATATCCAACTCCTTCCCATTCCAATCCTGAGACCCTTCCGATAGCAGAGATGTGATATCTCAATGCTTATACCAAACCTGAGACCCTTCCCATAGCATGAAATGTGATATCCAACTCCTTCCCATTCCAATCCTCAGACCCTTCCTATAGCATGAGATGTGATATCTCAATGCTTCTAATATCAAACTTGAGACCCTACCTATAGCATGAGATGTGATATCCAAGTCCTTCCCATTCCAATCCTGAGACACTTCCTATAGCATGAGATGTGATATCTCAATGCTTCTAATACCAAACCTGAGACTCTTCCTATAACATGAGATGGGATATCCAACTCCTTCCCATTCCAATCCTGAGACCCTTTTGATAGCAGAGATGTGATATCTCAATGTTTATACCAAACCTGAGACCCTTCCTACGGCATGAGATGTCATATTCAACTCCTTCCCATTCCAATCCTGAGACCCTTCCTATAGCATGAGATGTGATATCCAACTCCTTCCCATTCCAATCCTGAGACCCTTCCTATAGCATGAGATGTGATGTCTCAATGCTTCTAATACCAAACCTGAGATCCTTCCTATAACATGAGATGTGATATCCAACTCCTTCCATTCCAATCCTGGACCCTTGCTATAGCATGAGATGTGATATCTCAATGCTTATACCAAACCTGAGACCCTTCCTATAGCATGAGATGTGATATTCAACTCCTTCCCATTCCAATCCTGAGACCCTTCCTATAGCCTGAGATGTGATATCTGAATGCCTCTAATACCAAACCTGAGATCCTTCCTCTAACATGAAATGTGATATCCAACTCCTTCACTTTCCAAACCTGAGAGCCTATCTATAGCATGAGATGTGATATCCAAGTCCTTCCCATTCCAATCCTTAGACCCTTCCTACAGCATGCAATATGATATCTCAATGATTCTAATAAAAAACCTGAGACCCGTCCTATAACATGAGATGGGATATCCAACTCCTTCCCATTCCAATCCTGAGACACTTCCGAAAGCAGAGATGTGATATCTCAATGTTTATACCAAACCTGAGACCCTTCCTATAACATGAGATGTGATATCCAACTCCTTCCCGTTCCAAACCTGAGACCCTTCCTTTAGCATGAGATGTGATATCCAGCTCCTTCCCATTCCAATCCTGAGACACTTCCGATAGCATGAGATGTGATATCTCAATGCTTCTAATATCAAAACTGAGACCCTCCCTATAGCATGATATGTGATATCTAAGTCCTTCCCATTCCAATCCTGAGACCCTTCCTATAGCATGAGATGTGATATCTCAATGCTTCTACCAAACCTGAGACCTTTCCTTTAGCATGAGATGTGATATCCAACTCCTTCCCATTCCAATCCTGAGACCCTTCCTATAGCATGAGAGGTGATATCTCAATACTTCTAATACCAAACCTGAGATCCTTCCGATAACATGAGATGTGATATCTCAATACTTCTAATACCAATCCTGAGATCCATCCTATAACATGAGATGTGATATCCAAATCCTTCCCCTTCCAAACCTGAGACCCTCCCTTTAGCATGAGATGTGATATCCAAATCCTTCCCATTCCAATCCTGAGACCCTTCTGATAGCATAAGATATGATATCTCAATGCTTCTATACCAAACCTGAGATCCTTCCGATAGCATGAGATGTGATATCTCAATACTTCTAATACCAAACCTGAGATCCTTCCTATAACATGAGATGTGATATCCAAATCCTTATCTTCCAAACCTGAGACCCTCCCTTTAGCATGAGATGTGATATCCAACTCCTTCCCATTCCAATCCTGAGACTCTTCTGATAGCATAAGATATGATATCTCAATGCTTCTATACCAAACCTGAGATCCTTCTGATAGCATGAGATGTGATATCTCAATACTTCTAATACCAAACCTGAGATCCAACCTCTAACATGAAATGTGATATCCAACTCTTTCCCCTTGCAAACCTGAGAGCCTTCCTATAGCATGAGATGTGATATCCAAGTCCTTCCCATTCCAATCCTGAGACCCTTCCTATAACATGAGATGTGATATCCAACTCCTTCCCATTCCAACCTGAGACCCTTCCTATAGCATGAGATGTGATATCCAAGTCCTTCCCATTCCAATCCTGAGACCCTTCCTATAGCATGAGATGTGATATCTCAATGCTTCTAATACCAAACCTGAGACCCTTCTTATAACATGAGATGGGAATATCCAACTCCTTCCCATTCCAATCCTGAGACCCTTCCGATAGCAGAGATGTGATATCTCAATGCTTATACCAAACCTGAGACCCTTCCCATAGCATGAAATGTGATATCCAACTCCTTCCCATTCCAATCCTCAGACCCTTCCTATAGCATGAGATGTGATATCTCAATGCTTCTAATATCAAACTTGAGACCCTACCTATAGCATGAGATGTGATATCCAAGTCCTTCCCATTCCAATCCTGAGACACTTCCTATAGCATGAGATGTGATATCTCAATGCTTCTAATACCAAACCTGAGACTCTTCCTATAACATGAGATGGGATATCCAACTCCTTCCCATTCCAATCCTGAGACCCTTTTGATAGCAGAGATGTGATATCTCAATGTTTATACCAAACCTGAGACCCTTCCTACGGCATGAGATGTCATATTCAACTCCTTCCCATTCCAATCCTGAGACCCTTCCTATAGCATGAGATGTGATATCCAACTCCTTCCCATTCCAATCCTGAGACCCTTCCTATAGCATGAGATGTGATGTCTCAATGCTTCTAATACCAAACCTGAGATCCTTCCTATAACATGAGATGTGATATCCAACTCCTTCCATTCCAATCCTGGACCCTTCCTATAGCATGAGATGTGATATCTCAATGCTTATACCAAACCTGAGACCCTTCCTATAGCATGAGATGTGATATCCAACTCCTTCCCATTCCAATCCTGAGACCCTTCCTATAGCCTGAGATGTGATATCTGAATGCCTCTAATACCAAACCTGAGATCCTTCCTCTAACATGAAATGTGATATCCAACTCCTTCACTTTCCAAACCTGAGAGCCTATCTATAGCATGAGATGTGATATCCAAGTCCTTCCCATTCCAATCCTTAGACCCTTCCTACAGCATGCAATATGATATCTCAATGATTCTAATAAAAAACCTGAGACCCGTCCTATAACATGAGATGGGATATCCAACTCCTTCCCATTCCAATCCTGAGACACTTCCGAAAGCAGAGATGTGATATCTCAATGTTTATACCAAACCTGAGACCCTTCCTATAACATGAGATGTGATATCCAACTCCTTCCCGTTCCAAACCTGAGACCCTTCCTTTAGCATGAGATGTGATATCCAGCTCCTTCCCATTCCAATCCTGAGACACTTCCGATAGCATGAGATGTGATATCTCAATGCTTCTAATATCAAAACTGAGACCCTCCCTATAGCATGATATGTGATATCTAAGTCCTTCCCATTCCAATCCTGAGACCCTTCCTATAGCATGAGATGTGATATCTCAATGCTTCTAATACCAAACCTGAGATCCTTCCTATAATATGAGATGTGATATCTCAATACTTCTAATACCAATCCTGAGATCCATCCTATAACATGAGATGTGATATCCAACTCCTTCCCATTCCAATCCTGAGACCCTTCCTATAGCATGAGAGGTGATATCTCAATACTTCTAATACCAAACCTGAGATCCTTCCGATAACATGAGATGTGATATCTCAATACTTCTAATACCAATCCTGAGATCCATCCTATAACATGAGATGTGATATCCAAATCCTTCCCCTTCCAAACCTGAGACCCTCCCTTTAGCATGAGATGTGATATCCAAATCCTTCCCATTCCAATCCTGAGACCCTTCTGATAGCATAAGATATGATATCTCAATGCTTCTATACCAAACCTGAGATCCTTCCGATAGCATGAGATGTGATATCTCAATACTTCTAATACCAAACCTGAGATCCTTCCTATAACATGAGATGTGATATCCAAATCCTTATCTTCCAAACCTGAGACCCTCCCTTTAGCATGAGATGTGATATCCAACTCCTTCCCATTCCAATCCTGAGACTCTTCTGATAGCATAAGATATGATATCTCAATGCTTCTATACCAAACCTGAGATCCTTCTGATAGCATGAGATGTGATATCTCAATACTTCTAATACCAAACCTGAGATCCAACCTCTAACATGAAATGTGATATCCAACTCTTTCCCCTTGCAAACCTGAGAGCCTTCCTATAGCATGAGATGTGATATCCAAGTCCTTCCCATTCCAATCCTGAGACCCTTCCTATAACATGAGATGTGATATCCAACTCCTTCCCATTCCAACCTGAGACCCTTCCTATAGCATGAGATGGGATATCCAACTCCTTCCAAATCCAATCCCGATACCCTTCCAATAGCATGAGATCTGATATCCCAATGCTTATACCAAACCTGAGACCCTTCCTATAGCATGAGATGTGATATCCAACTCCTTCCCATTCCAATCCTGAGACCCTTCCTATAGCATGAGATGTGATATCTCAATGCTTCTAATATCAAACTTGAGACCCTCCCTATAGCATGAGATGTGATACCCAAGTCCTTCCCATTCCAATCCTGAGACACTTCCTATAGCATGAGATGTGATATCTCAATGCTTCTAATACCAAACCTGAGACTCTTCCTATAACATGAGATGGGATATCCAACTCCTTTCCATTCCAATCCTGAGACCCTTTCGATAGCAGAGATGTGATATCTCAATGTTTATACCAAACCTGAGACCCTTCCTACGGCATGAGATGTCATATTCAACTCCTTCCCATTCCAATCCTGAGACCCTTCCTATAGCATGAGATGTGATATCCAACTCCTTCCCATTCCAATCATGAGACCCTTCCTATAGCATGAGATGTGATGTCTCAATGCTTCTAATACCAAACCTGAGATCCTTCCTATAACATGAGATGTGATATCCAACTCCTTCCATTCCAATCCTGGACCCTTCCTATAGCATGAGATGTGATATCTCAATGCTTATACCAAACCTGAGACCCTTCCTATAGCATGAGATGTGATATCCAACTCCTTCCCATTCCAATCCTGAGACCCTTCCTATAGCCTGAGATGTGATATCTCAATGCCTCTAATACCAAACCTGAGATCCTTCCTCTAATATGAAATGTGATATCCAGCTCCTTCACTTTCCATACCTGAGAGCCTATCTATAGCATGAGATGTGATATCCAAGTCCTTCCCATTCCAATCCTTAGACCCTTCCTACAGCATGCAATACGATATCTCAATGATTCTAATAAAAAACCTGAGACCCGTCCTATAACATGAGATGGGATATCCAACTCCTTCCCATTCCAATTCTGAGACACTTCCGATAGCAGAGATGTGATATCTCAATGTTTATACCAAACCTGAGACCCTTCCTATAACATGAGATGTGATATCCAACTCCTTCCCGTTCCAAACCTGAGACCCTTCCTTTAGCATGAGATGTGATATCCAGCTCCTTCCCATTCCAATCCTGAGACACTTCCGATAGCATGAGATGTGATATCTCAATGCTTCTAATATCAAAACTGAGACCCTCCCTATAGCATGATATGTGATATCTAAGTCCTTCCCATTCCAATCCTGAGACCCTTCCTACAGCATGAGATGTGATATCTCAATGCTTCTACCAAACCTGAGACCCTTCCTTTAGCATGAGATGTGATATCCAACTCCTTCCCATTCCAATCCTGAGACCCTTCCTATAGCATGAGAGGTGATATCTCAATACTTCTAATACCAAACCTGAGATCCTTCCGATAACATGAGATGTGATATCTCAATACTTCTAATACCAAACCTGGGATCCATCCTATAACATATGTGATATCCAAATCCTTCCCCTTCCAAACCTGGGACCCTCCCTTTAGCATGAGATGTGATATCCAACTCCTTCCCATTCCAATCCTGAGACCCTTCTGATAGCATAAGATATGATATCTCAATGCTTCTATACCAAACCTGAGATCCTTCCGATAGCATGAGATGTGATATCTCAATACTTCTAATACCAAACCTGAGATCCTTCCTATAACATGAGATGGGATATCCAAATCCTTATCTTCCAAACCTGAGACCCTCCCTTTAGCATGAGATGTGATATCCAACTCCTTCCTATTCCAATCCTGAGACTCTTCTGATAGCATAAGATATGATATCTCAATGCTTCTATACCAAACCTGAGATCCTTCTGATAGCATGAGATGTGATATCTCAATACTTCTAATACCAAACCTGAGATCCTACCTCTAACATGAAATGTGATATCCAACTCTTTCCCCTTGCAAACCTGAGAGCCTTCCTATAGCATGAGATGTGATATCCAAGTCCTTCCCATTCCAACCTGAGACCCTTCCTATAGCATGAGATGGGATATCCAACTCCTTCCAAATCCAATCCCGATACCCTTCCGATAGCATGAGATCTGATATCCCAATGCTTCTACCAAACCTGAGACCCATACTATGGCATGAGATGTGATATCAAACTCCTTCCCATTCTAATCCTGAGACCCTTCCTATAGCTTGAGATGTGATATCCAACTCCTTCCCATTCCAATTCTGAGACCCTTCCTATACCATGAGACTTGATATCTCAATGCTTCTAATACCAAACCTGAGACCCGTCCTATAACATGAGATGTGATATCCAAATCCTTCCCCTTCCAAACCTTAGACCCTTCCTTTATCATGAGATGTGATAGCCAACTCCTTCCCATTCCAATCTTGAGACCCTTCCGATATCATGAAATGTGATATCTCAATGCTTCTAATATCAAACTTGAGACCCTCCCTATAACATGAGATGGGAATATCCAACTCCTTCCCATTCCAATCCTGAGACCCTTCCGATAGCACAGATGTGATATCTCAATGCTTATACCAAACCTGAGATCCTTCCTATAACATGAGATGTGATATCCAACTCCTTCCCATTCCAATCCTGAGACACTTCCTATAGCATGAGATGTGATATCTCACTGCTTATACCAAACCTGAGACCCTTCCTATAGCATGAGATGTGATATCTCTATGCTTCTAATACCAAACCTGAGATCCTTCCTCTAACATGAAATGTGATATCCAACTCCTTCCCTTTCCAAACCTAAGAGCCTATCTATAGCATGAGATGTGATATCCAAGTCCTTCACATTCCAACCCTTAGACCCTTCCTACAGCATGCAATATGATATCTCAATGATTCTAATAACAAACCTGAGACCCGTCCTATAACATGAGATGGGATATTCAACTCCTTCCCATTCCAATCCTGAGACTCTTCCGATAGCAGAGATGTGATATCTCAATGCTTATACCAAACCTGAGACCCTTCCTATAACATGAGATGTGATATCCAAATCCTTCCCGTTCCAAACCTGAGACCCTTCCTTTAGCATGAGATGTGATATCCAGCTCCTTCCCATTCCATTCCTGAGACACTTCCGATAGCATGAGATGTGATATCTCAATGCTTCTAATATCAAAACTGAGACCCTCCCTATAGCATGATATGTGATATCTAAGTCCTTCCCATTCCAATCCTGAGACCCTCCCTATAGCATGAGATGTGATATCCAACTCCTTCCCATTCCAATCCTGAGACCCTTCCTATAGCATGAGATATGATATCTCAATACTTCTAATACCAAACGTGAGATCCTTCCGATAACATGAGATGTGATATCCAAATCCTTCCCCTTCCAAACCTGAGACCCTCCCTTTAGCATGAGATGTGATATCCAACTCCTTCCTATTCCAATCCTGAGACTCTTCTGATAGCATGAGATGTGATATCTCAATGCTTCTAATACCAAACCTGAGATCCTTCCGATAGCATGAGATGTGATATCTCAATGCTTCTAATACCAAACCTGAGATCCTTCCTATAACATGAGATGTGATATCCAAATCCTTCCCCTTCCAAACCTGAGACCCTCCCTTTAGCATGAGATGTGATATCCAACTCCTTCCCATTCCATTCCTGAGACCCTTCTGATAGCATGAGATGTGATATCTCAATGCCTCTAATACCAAACCTGAGATCCTACCTCTAACATGAAATGTGATATCCAACTCTTTCCCCTTCCAAACCTGAGAGCCTTCCTATAGCATGAGATGTGATATCCAAGTCCTTCCCATTCCAATCCTGAGACCCTTCCTATAGCTTGAGATGTGATATCCAACTCCTTCCCATTCCAATTCTGAGACCCTTCCTATACTGAGACTTGATATCTCAATGCTTCTAATACCAAACCTGAGACCCGTAATATAACATGAGATGTGATATCCAAATCCTTCCCCTTCCAAACCTTAGACCCTTCCTTTATCATGAGATGTGATATCCAACTCCTTCCCATTCCAATCCTGAGACCCTTCCGATATCATGAGATGTGATATCTCAAAGCTTCTAATATCAAACTTGAGACCCTCCCTATAGCATGAGATGTGATATCCAAGTCCTTCCCATTCCAATCCTGAGGGCCTTCCTATAGCATGAGTTGTGATATCTCAATGCTTCTAATACCAAACCTGAGACCCTTCTTATACCATGAGATGGGAATATCCAACTCCTTCCCATTCCAATCCTGAGACCCTTCCGATAGCAGAGATGTGATATCTCAATGCTTATACCAAACCTGAGATCCTTCCTATAACATGAGATGTGATATCCAACTCCTTCCCATTCCAATCCTGAGACACTTCCTATAGCATGAGATGTGATATCTCACTGCTTATACCAAACCTGAGACCCTTCCCATAGCATGAGATGTGATATCCAACTCCTTCCCATTCCAATCCTCAGACCCTTCCTATAGCATGAGATGTGATATCTCAATGCTTCTAATATCAAACTTGAGACCCTACCTATAGCATGAGATGTGATATCCAAGTCCTTCCCATTCCAATCCTGAGACACTTCCTATAGCATGAGATGTGATATCTCAATGCTTCTAATACCAAACCTGAGACTCTTCCTATAACATGAGATGGGATATCCAACTCCTTCCCATTCCAATCCAGAGACCCTTTTGATAGCAGAGATGTGATATCTCAATGTTTATACCAAACCTGAGACCCTTCCTACGGCATGAGATGTCATATTCAACTCCTTCCCATTCCAATCCTGAGACCCTTCCTATAGCATGAGATGTGATATCCAACTCCTTCCCATTCCAATCCTGAGACCATTCCTATAGCATGAGATGTGATGTCTCAATGCTTCTAATACCAAACCTGAGATCCTTCCTATAACATGAGATGTGATATCCAACTCCTTCCATTCCAATCCTGGACCCTTCCTATAGCATGAGATGTGATCTCAATGCTTATACCAAACCTGAGACCCTTCCTATAGCATGAGATGTGATATCCAACTCCTTCCCATTCCAATCCTGAGACCCTTCCTATAGCCTGAGATGTGATATCTGAATGCCTCTAATACCAAACCTGAGATCCTTCCTCTAAAATGAAATGTGATATCCAACTCCTTCACTTTCCAAACCTGAGAGCCTATCTATAGCATGAGATGTGATATCCAAGTCCTTCCCATTCCAATCCTTAGACCCTTCCTACAGCATGCAATATGATATCTCAATGATTCTAATAAAAAACCTGAGACCCGTCCTATAACATGAGATGGGATATCCAACTCCTTCCCATTCCAATCCTGAGACACTTCCGATAGCAGAGATGTGATATCTCAATGTTTATACGAAACCTGAGACCCTTCCTATAACATGAGATGTGATATCCAACTCCTTCCCGTTCCAAACCTGAGACCCTTCCTTTAGCATGAGATGTGATATCCAGCTCCTTCCCGTTCCAATCCTGAGACACTTCCGATAGCATGAGATGTGATATCTCAATGCTTCTAATATCAAAACTGAGACCCTCCCTATAGCATATGTGATATCTAAGTCCTTCCCATTCCAATCCTGAGACCCTTCCTATAGCATGAGATGTGATATCTCAATGCTTATCCTTGATTCCTGTAGTAAATTGCTTTCCTTTGCAGGCCGACTCCTCTCACGAATGCCTTGTCTGCATGCATTCTCTCCTGGCCATTCTCTCACCGTGGCTATTTGCCTACCCCCTTCCTCTCTCAGTGGATGGACTTCTCCATCCTAGCCTCCTACCACTCAACTCCGCCTACTTGGAGAATTCAACATGAACCTGTATGCTTCCTGACCTGGACTTTTACGAGATCTGCAACTCTTCATGTCGCTGGCCCTACACACTGCAGGGAATACTCAGGATTTTCTGATCTCAGACCTCCCCCTCTGTAACCCTCTCAACAATCCTCTCCCGTGGTGATCAAGTTCTCATCTCTAAAGAAGGCTAACTGCCAGCTGTTCCTCCTCAGAGGAGTTCTCCCTTTCTGTCCCTGCTCCCTGCGCGTTGCAAACACTCGCTTCCCTGCTCTCTGGTTTAGACGCTTTTCCTTCTCAGAGGCCTTCTTCCTTTCTGCCCTTTTCGCGTTGCAAGTACTCGCTTCCCAGCTCTCTGGTTTAGACGCGTGTTCCCTGCCTTCTCTCCTCTTCCCGCTGCCTTCAAATCAAAAAATGAGCTCCAAAAGATACACAGTGCTCAGAATGCTCTATAACACCCATTATTCAACATATAGCCGTAACCCGCTAGACGTATTGAAACGTGCTGTAAACTAGCAAAAACAGCTAGAAAATGTACTTTCCTCGCGTTTTTGTAAATGCTAATTCTGATGGGTTCCCATGTATGTACTGTCCGTGCGTTTGTTGCCGAATCCTGAAGTTTTTAACCACTGTTCTCCCATACAAGGGGGGGGGGGGTCAACGTCTACTGCTGTTCACAGGCTGAATGTATACGGTTGAAATCTTCAAGGCATTATCAGCTTTCCTGACTGTTTTGGAACGTGTATTTGCCATCTGTTAATGCAGTCGCCCTGTGTTCATCGTCCCTTCTACTTTACAGGCTGCACTCCCCTGGTGATCACATTCTCCTCTCCAGAGCAGGCTGACTACCAGCTGCTCCTCCTCATAGGCGTTCATCCTTTCTGTCCCTGCTCCCTGCACCGTTTCGCGTTGCATGTACTAGCTTCCCAGCTCTCTGGTTTAGATGCGTGTTCCCTGCCTTCTCTCCTCTTCCTACAGCCTTCCAATGAGCTCCACAAGATACAGTGTTCAGAATGCTTTATAACACCCATTATTCAACATATAGCTGTAACCCGCTAGACGTATTGAAACGTGCTAAAAACGAGCAGAAACAGCTAGAAAATGTACTTTCCTCGCGTTTTGGTAAATGCGAATTCTGGTGGATTCCCATTTTGTACTCTGTTCGTGCGTTTGTTCAGTCGAATCCTGGTCTTTTGAACCACTCTTCTCCCATACAAGGGAGGGTCAAAATGTGTTGTTCACAGGCTGAATTTATACTGCTGAAATGCTCGCTTGCCTGCTCTCTGGTTTAGACGCGTGTACCCTGCATTTACCAAAACGCGAGGGAAGTACATTTTCTAGCTGTTTTTGCTAGTTTTTAGCACGTTTCAATACGTCTAGCTGGTTACAGCTATATGTTGAATAATGGGTGTTATAAAGCATTCTGAACACTGTATCTTGTGGAGCAAATTGGAAGGCTGTAGCAAGAGGAGAGAAGGCAGGGAACACGCATCTCAACCAGAGAGCTGGGAAGCGAGTACATGCAACGCGAAACGGTGCAGGGAGCAGGGACAGAAAGGATGAACACCTATGAGGAGGAGCAGCTGGTAGTTAGCCTGCATAGGAGAGAAGAATGTGATCACTAGGGGAGTGCAGCCTGTAAACTAGAAGGAACGATGAACAAAGGGCGACTGCATTAACAGATGGCAAATACACGTTCCAAAACAGTCAGGAAAGCTGATAATGCCTTGAAGATTTCAGCCGTATACATTCAGCCTGTGAACAGCAGTAGATGTTGACCCCCCCTCCCTAGTATGGGAGAACAGTGGTTAAAAACTTCAGGATTCGACACAAACGCACGGACACAGTACATACAACATGGGAACCCACCAGAATTCGCATTTACAAAAACGCGAGGGAAGTACATTTTCTAGCTATTTTTGCTAGTTTTTAGCACGTTTCAATACGTCTAGCGGGTTACAGCTATATGTTGAATAATGGGGTTATAAAGCATTCTGAACACTATCTTGTGGAGCTCATTGGAAGGCTGTAGGAAGAGGAGAGAAGGCAGGGAACACACATCTAAACCAGAGAGCTGGGAAGCGAGTACATGCAACGCGAAACGGTGCAGGGAGCAGGGACAGAAAGGTGGAACGCCTCTGAGGAGGAGCAGCTGGTAGTTAGCCTGCTCTGGAGAGGAGAATGTGATCACCACGGGAGTGCAGCCTTGAAACAAGAAGGGACGATGAAAACATGCTGACTGGAATAACAGATGGCAAATACACTTTCCAGAACAGTCGGTTTACCCGCTCATGCATTGACGATTTCAGCAGTATACATTCAGCCTGTGAACAGTAGATTTTGATCCCCCCCTTGTATGGGTGACGAGTGGTTAAAAACATCGGGATTCGACTGAACAAATGCACGGAGTACAAAATGGGAATCCACCAGAATTCGTATTTACCAAAACGCGAGGAAAGAACATTTTCTAGCTATTTTGCTAGTTTTTAGCACTTTTCAATACGTCTAGCGGGTTACAGCTATATCTTGAATAATGGGTGTTATAAAGCATTCTGAGCACCGTGTATCTTTTGAAGCTCATTTGTTGATTTGAAGGCAGCGGGAAGAGGAGAGAAGGCAGGGAACACACGTCTAAACCAGAGAGCTGGGAAGCGAGTTGTTTTCTGCAACGCGAAACGATGCAGAGAACAGGCACAGAAAGGAAGAAGGAAAAGCGTCTAAACCAGAGAGCAGGGAAGCGAGTGTTTGCAACGCGAAACGGTGCAGAGAGCAGGGACAGAAAGGGAGAACTCCACTGAGGAGGAACAGCTGGTAGTTAGCCTTCTTTGGAGATGAGAACTTGATCACCACGGGAGAGGATTGTTGAGAGGGTTACATAGGGGGATGTCTGAGATCAGAAAATCCTGAGTATTCCCTGCAGTGTGTAGGGCCAGAGACATGAAGAGTTGCAGATCTCGTAAAAGTCCAGGTCAGGAAGCATACAGGTTCATTTTGAATTCTCCAAGTAGATGGAGTTGAGTGGTAGGAGGCTAGGATGGAGAAGTCCATCCACTGAGAGAGGAAGGGGGTAGGCAAATAGCCACGGTGAGAGAATGGCCAGGAAAGAGAGAATGCATGCAGACAAGGCATTCGTGAGAGGAGTCGGCCTGCAAAGAAAAGCAATTTATTACAGGAATCAAGGATACTCCCCCTCATGAACGTTTGGATCTGGGCATGGAGAGGAACTTGTCATCAGGGAGGAAAGTGTCAGAGCTCGAGACAGCGCTGGCCGTCATCCATGTCTCGGTTAGACCAAGGACATCAAGGTCGGGTTCTTCCAGGAAATGGCAGATGTCAGATGAGTGTTAACTGAGTGAGAGTTGAGAGTGGGGAGGGGTACAAATCAGTAATCCTTGCGGAGGTGTAGAAGGAGCCTGACCTAGGGCACATGAGGAAGGAGAGAGGAAAGGAAGCAGAAGAAGGGAGAGAAGACACAGCAGGAGTGCATTATCAATCCGGGAGCTAGGAGTGGTGAGGTTAGACGGGGAGGTCTGAGTCTCAGGATTTGAATGGGAAGTTCGATATCACATGTCATGCTATAGGAAGAGTGTCAGGATTGGAATGGGAAGGAGTTGGATATCACATTTCATGTTAGAGGGAGGGTCTCAGTTTTGATATTAGAAGCATTGAGATATCACATATGCTATTGGAAGGGTCTCAGTATTGGAATTGGAAGGAGTTGGATATCACATATGCTAAAGGAAAGGTCTCAGGTTTGGAATGGGAAGGAGTTGGATATCACGTCTCATGTTATAGGAAGGGTCTCAGGTTTGGAATGGGAAGGAGTTGAATATCACATCTCATGCTAAAGGAAGGGTCATCAGGTTCGGTATAAGCATTGAGATATCACATCTCTGCTATCGGAAGGGTCTCAGGATAGGAATGGGAAGGACTTAGAATTCACATCTCATACTATAGGGAGGGTCTCAGTTTTGATATTAGAAGCATTGAGCTATCACATCTCATGCTATCGGAAGGGTCGCAGGATTGGAATGGGATGGAGTTGGATATCACATCTCAAGCTATCTCAGGATTGGAATGGGAAGGAGTTTGATATTTCATCTCAAGCTATAGGAAGGGTCTCAGGTTTGGAAAGGGAAGGATTTGGATTTCACATCTCATGTTATAGGATGGTTCTCATGTTTGGTTTTAGAAGCATTGAGATATCACATCTCATGCTATAGGAAGGGTCTAAGGTTTGGAAGGGGACGGATTTGGGTATCACATCTCATGTTATAGGACCGGTCTCAGGTTTGGTATTTGAAGCATTGAGATATCAAGTCTCATGGTATAGGACGGGTCTCAGAATTGGAATGAGAAGGAGTTGGATATCACATCTCAAGCTATAGGAAGGGTCTCATGATTGGAATGGGAAGGAGTTGGATATCACATCTCATGTTATAGGAAGGGTCTCAGGATTGGAATGGGATGGACTTGGATATCACATCTCATTCTATAGGAAGGCTCTCAGGGTTGGAAGGGGAAGGAGTTGGATATCACATTTCATGTTAGAGGTAGGATCTCAGGTTTGGTTTTAGAGGCATTGAGATATCACATCTCATGCCATCAGAAGGGTCTCAGGATTGGAATGGGAAGGAGTTGGATATCAAATCTCATGCTAAAGGGATGGTCTAAGGTTTGGAAGGGGAGGGATTTGGACATCATATCTCATGTTATTGGAAGGATCTCAGGTTTGGTATTAGAAGCATTGAGATATCACATCTCATGCTATCGGAAGGGTCTTAGGTTTGGTATAAGCATTGAGATATCACATCTCTGCTATCGGAAGGGTCTCAGGATTGGAATGGGAAGGATTTGGATATCACAATTCATGTTATAGGAAGGGTCTCAGGTTTGGTATTAGAAGCATTTAGATATCACATCTCATGCTATAGGAAGGGTCTCAGGAATGGAATGGGAAGGACTTGGATATCACATCTCATGATAAAGGAAGGGTCTAAGGTTTGGAAGGGGAAGGATTTGGATATCACATCTCATGTTATTGGACCGGTCTCAGGTTTGGTATTAGAAGCATTGAGATATCAAGTCTCATGGTATAGGACGGGAGTTTGATATCACATCTCATGCCATGGTATGGGTCTCAGGTTTTGTAGAAGCATTTGGATATCACATCTCATGCTATCGGAAGGGTATCAGGATTGGATTTGGAAGGAGTTGGATATCCCATCTCATGCTATAGGAAGGGTCTCAGGTTGGAATAGAAGGAGTTGGATATCACATCTCAGGTTATAGGAAGGGTCTCAGGATTGGAATGGGAAGGACTTGGATATCACATCTCATGCTGTAGGAAGGGTCTCAGGTTTGGAAAAGGAAGGAGTTGGATATCACATTTCATGTTAGAGGTAGGATCTCAGGTTTGGTATTAGAGGCATTGAGATATCACATCTCATGCTATCAGAAGGGTATCAGGATTGGAATGGGAAGGAGTTGGATATCACATCTCATGCTAAAGGGAGGGTCTCAGGTTTGGAATGGGAAGGATTTGGATATCACATCTCATGTTATAGGAAGGACCTTAGGTATGGTATTAGAAGCATTGAGATATCACATCTCATGCTATAGGAAGGGTCTCGGGATTGGAATGGGAAGGAGTTGGATATCACATCTCATGTTATAGGAAGGATCTCAGGTTTGGTATTAGAAGCATTGAGATATCACATCTCATGCTATAGGAAGGGTCTCAGGATTGGAATGGGAAGGAGTTGGATATCACATATGCTATGGGAAGGGTCTCAGGTTTGGTATAAGCATTGAAATATCACATCTCTGCTATCTGAAGGGTCTCAGGATTGGAATGGGAGGAGCTGGATATCACATCTCATGCTATGGGAAGGGTCTCAGGTTTGGTATAAGCATTGAAATATCACATCTCTGCTATCGGAAGGGTCTCAGGATTGGAATGGGAGGAGCTGGATATCACATCTCATGCTAAAGGAAGGGTCTCAGGTTTGGAAGGGGAAGGAGTTGGATATCACATCTCATGCTAAAGGGAGGGTCTCAGGTTTGGAATGGGAAGGATTTGGATATCACATCTCATGTTATAGGAAGGACCTTAGGTTTGGTATTAGAAGCATTCAGATATCACATCTCATGCTATAGGAAGGGTCTCGGGATTGGAATGGGAAGGAGTTGGATATCACATCTCATTTTATTGGAAGGATCTCAGGTTTGGTATTAGAAGCATTGAGATATCACATCTCATGCTATCGGAAGGGTCTTAGGTTTGGTATAAGCATTGAGATATCACATCTCTGCTATCGGAAGGGTCTCAGGATTGGAATAGGAAGGATTTGGATATCATAATTCATGTTATAGGAAGGGTCTCAGGTTTGGTATTAGAAGCATTGAGATATCACATCTCATGCTATAGGAAGGGTCTCAGGATTGGAATGGGAAGGACTTGGATATCACATCTCATGTTATAGGAAGGGTCTCAGGTTTGGTATTAGAAGCATTGAGATATCACATCTCATGCTATAGGAAGGGTCTCAGGAATGGAATGGGAAGGACTTGGATATCACATCTCATGATAAAGGAAGGGTCTAAGGTTTGGAAGGGGAAGGATTTGGATATCACATCTCATGTTATTGGACCGGTCTCAGGTTTGGTATTAGAAGCATTGAGATATCAAGTCTCATGGTATAGGACGGGAGTTTGATATCACATCTCATGCCATGGTATGGGTCTCAGGTTTTGTAGAAGCATTGGTATATCACATCTCATGCTATTGGAAGGGTATCAGGATTGGATTTGGAAGGAGTTGGATATCCCATCTCATGCTATAGGAAGGGTCTCAGGTTGGAATAGAAGGAGTTGGATATCACATCTCATGTTATAGGAAGGGTCTCAGGATTGGAATGGGAAGGACTTGGATATCACATCTCATGCTGTAGGAAGGGTCTCAGGTTTGGAAAAGGAAGGAGTTGGATATCACATTTCATGTTAGAGGTAGGATCTCAGGTTTGGTATTAGAGGCATTGAGATATCAGATCTCATGCTATCAGAAGGGTATCAGGATTGGAATGGGAAGGAGTTGGATATCACATCTCATGCTAAAGGGAGGGTCTCAGGTTTGGAATGGGAAGGATTTGGATATCACATCTCATGTTATAGGAAGGACCTTAGGTTTGGTATTAGAAGCATTGAGATATCACATCTCATGCTATAGGAAGGGTCTCGGGATTGGAATGGGAAGGAGTTGGATATCACATCTCATGTTATAGGAAGGATCTCAGGTTTGGTATTAGAAGCATTGAGATATCACATCTCATGCTATAGGAAGGGTCTCAGGATTGGAATGGGAGGAGCTATATATCACATCTCATGCTCAAGGAAGGGTCTCAGGTTTGGAAGGGGAAGGATTTGGATATCACATCTCATGTTATAGGACGGGTCTCAGGTTTGGTATTAGAAGCATTGTGATATCACATCTCATGCTATAGGATGTGTCTCAGGATTGGAATGGGAAGGAGTCGGATATCACATCTCATGCTATAGGAAGGGTTTCAGGTTTGGTAGAAGCATTGAGATATCACATCTCATGCTATAGGAAGAGTCTCAGGTTTGGGAAGGGAAGGATTTGGATTTCACATCTCATGTTATAGGATGGTTCTCATGTTTGGTTTTTGAAGCATTGAGATATCACATCTCATGCTATCGGAAGGGTCTCAGGTTTGGAATGGGAAGGAGTTGGATATCAGATCTCATGTTATAGGAAGGGTCTCAGGTTTGGAATGGGAAGGAGTTGGATATGACATCTCTTGTTATAGGGAGGGTCTCAGAATTTGAATGGTAAGGAGTTGGATATCACATCTCATGCTATAGGAAGGGTCTCAGGTTGGAATGGGAAGGAGTTGGATATCACATCTCATGTTATATACAGGAAGGGTCTCAGGATTGGAATGGGAAGGATTTGGATATCACATCTCTTGCTATAGGAAGGGTCTCAGGTTTTTTATTAGAAACATTGAGATATCACATCTCATGCTATAGGAAGGGTTTTAGGATTGGAATGGGAAGTATTTGGATATCACATCTCATGCTAAAGGAAGGGTCTCAGGTTTGGAAGGGGAAGGATTTGGATATCACATCTCATCCAATAGGAAGGGTCTCAGGTTTGGAATGGGAAGGAATTGGATATCACATCTCATGTTATAGGAAGGGTCTCAGGTTTTTTATTAGAAACATTGAGATATCACATCTCATGTTATAGGACGGTTCCCAGGTTTGGTATTAGAAGCATTGAGATATCACATCTCATGGTATAGGAAGGGTCTCAGGGTTGGAATGGGAAGGAGTTGGATATCACATCTCATCCAATAGGAAGGGTCTCAGGTTTGGAATGGGAAGGAATTGGATATCACATCTCATGTTATAGGAAGGATCTCAGGTTTGGTATTAGAAGCATTGAGATATCACATCTCATGCTATAGGAAGGGTCTCAGGATTGGAATGTGAAGGATTTGGATATCACATCTCATGCTAAAGGAAGGGTCTCAGGTTTGGTAGAAGCATTGAGATATCACATCTCATGCTATAGGAAGTGTCTCAGGATTTGAATGGCAAGGAGTTGGATATCACATCTCATGCCATAGGAAGCGTATCAGGTTTGGTATAAGCATTAAGATATCACATCTCTGCTATCGGAAGGTTCTCAGGATTGGATTGGGAAGGAGTTGTATATCCCTTCCCATGCTATAGGAAGTGTCTCAGGTTGGAATGGGAAGGAGTTGAATATCACATCTCATGTTATAGGAAGGGTCTCAGGATTGGAATGGGAAGGATTTGGATATCACATCTCATGTCATAGGAAGGATCTCAGGTTTGGTATTAGAAGCATTGATATATCACATCTCATGCTATAGGAATGGTCTCAGGATTGGAATGGGAAGGATTTGGATATCACATCTCATGTCATAGGAAGGATCTCAGGTTTGGTATTAGAAGCATTGATATATCACATCTCATGCTATAGGAAGGGTCTCAGGATTGGAATGGGAAGGATTTGGATATCACATCTCATGTCATAGGAAGGATCTCAGGTTTGGTATTAGAAGCATTGATATATCACATCTCATGCTATAGGAATGGTCTCAGGATTGGAATGGGTAGGAGTTGGATATTACATTCTTGCTATAGTAAGGGTCTCATGTTTGGAATGGGAAGGAGTTGGATATCACATATGCTATAGGAAGTGTCTCAGGTTTGGAACGGGAAGGAGTTGGATATCACATCTCATGTTATAGGAAGGGTCTCAGGTTTGGTATAAGCATTGAGATATCACATCTCTGCTATCAGGAGTGGCTCAGGTATGGAATGGGAAGGAGTTGGATATCCCATCTCATGTTAAAGGACGGGTCTCTGGTTTGGTATTAGAATCATTGAGATATCACATCGCATGCTGTAGGAAGGGTCTAAGGATTGGAATGGGATGGACTTGGATATCACATCTCATGCTATAGGTAGGCTCTCAGGTTTGGTATAAGCATTGAGATATCACATCTCATGCTATAGGAAGGGTCTCAGGATTGGAATGGGAAGGATTTGGATATCACATCTCATGCTATAGGAAGGGTCTCAGATTTGGTATAAGCATTGAGATATCACATCTCATGCTATAGGAAGGGTCTCAGGATTGGAATGGGAAGGAGTTGTATATGACATCTCAAGCCTTAGGAAGGGTCTCAGGTTTGGTATAAGCATTGAGATATCACATCTCTGCTATCGGAAGGGTCTCAGGATTGGAATGGGAAGGAGTTGGATATCCCATCTCATGTTATAGGAAGGGTCTCAGGTTTGGTATTAGAAGCATTGAGATATCACATCTCATGCTATAGGAAGGGTCTCAGGATTGGAATGGGAAGGAGTTGGATATCACATCTCATTATAAAGGAAGGGTCTAAGGTTTGGAAGGGGAAGGATTTGGATATCACATCTCATGTTATAGGACGGGTCTCAGGTTTGGTATTAGAAGCATTGAGATATCAAGTCTCATGGTATAAAAAGGGTCTCAGAATTGGAATGGGAAGGAGTTGGATATCACATCTCAAGCTATAGGAAGCGTCTCAGGATTGGAATGGGAAGGAGTTTGATATCACATCTCATGCCATAGTATGGGTCTCAGGTTTGGTAGAAGCATTGGGATATCACATCTCATGCTATAGGAAGGGTCTCAGGATTGGAATGGGAAGAAGTTGGATATCACATCTCAAGCTATAGGAAGGGTCTCAGGTTTGGTATAAGCATTGAGATATCACATCTCATGCTATAGGAAGGGTCTCAGGGTTGGAATGGGAAGGAGTTGTATATGACATCTCATGCCATAGGAAGGGTCTCAGGTTTGGTATAAGCATTGAGATATCACATCACATGCTATAGGAAGGGTCTCAGGATTGGAATGGGAAGGACTTGGATATCACATCACATGCTATAGGAAGGGTCTCAGGATTGGAATGGGAAGGACTTGGATATCACATCTCATGCTATAGGCAGGGTCTCAGGTTTGGAAAGGGAAGGAGATGGATATCACATTTCATGTTAGAGGTAGGATCTCAGGTTTGGTATTAGAGGCAATGAGATATCACATCTCATGCTATCAGAAGGGTCTCAGGATTGGAATGGGAAGGAGTTGGATATCACATTTCATGCTAAAGGGAGGGTCTCAGGTTTGGAAGGGGAAGGATTTGGAAATCACATCTCATATTATAGGAAGGATCTCAGGTTTGGTATTAGAAGCATTGAGATATCACATCTCATGCTATCGGAAGGATCTCAGGTTTGGTATAAGAGGCATTGAGATATCACATCTCATGCTATCATAAGGGTCTCAGGATTGGAATGGGAAGGAGTTGGATATCACATCTCATGTTACAGGAAGGATCTCAGGTTTGGTATTAGAAGCATTGAGACATCACATCTCATGCTATAGGAAGGGTCTCAGGATTGGAATGGGAAGGAGTTGGATATCACATCTCATGCTATAGGAAGGGTCTCAGGTTTGGTATAAGCATTGAGATATCACATCTCATGCTATAGGAAGGGTCTCAGGATTGGAATGGGAAGGATTTGGATATCACATCTTATGCTATAGGAAGGGTCTCAGGTTTGGTATAAGCACTGAGATATCACATCTCATGCTATAGGAAGGGTCTCAGGATTGGAATGGGAAGAAGTTGGATATCACATCTCATGCTATAGGAAGGGTCTCAGGTTTGGTATAAGCATTGAGATATCACATCTCATGCTATAGGAAGGGTCTCAGGGTTGGAATGGGAAGGAGTTGTATATGACATCTCATGCCATAGGAAGGGTCTCAGGTTTGGTATAAGCATTGAGATATCACATCACATGCTATAGGAAGGGTCTCACGATTGGAATGGGAAGGACTTGGATATCACATCTCATGCTATAGGCAGGGTCTCAGGTTTGGAAAGGGAAGGAGATGGATATCACATTTCATGTTAGAGGTAGGATCTCAGGTTTGGTATTAGAGGCATTGAGATATCACATCTCATGCTATCAGAAGGGTCTCAGAATTGGAATGGGAAGGAGTTGGATATCACATTTCATGCTAAAGGGAAGGTCTCAGGTTTGGAAGGGGAAGGATTTGGAAATCACATCATATTATAGGAAGGATCTCAGGTTTGGTATTAGAAGCATTGAGATATCACATCTCATGCTATCGGAAGGATCTCAGGTTTGGTATAAGAGGCATTGAGATATCACATCTCATGCTATCATAAGGGTCTCAGGATTGGAATGGGAAGGAGTTGGATATCACATCTCATGTTATAGGAAGGATCTCAGGTTTGGTATTAGAAGCATTGAGACATCACATCTCGTGCTATAGGAAGGGTCTCAGGATTGGAATGGGAAGGAGTTGGATATCACATCTCATGCTATAGGAAGGGTCTCAGGTTTGGTATAAGCATTGAGATATCACATCTCATGCTATAGGAAGGGTCTCAGGATTGGAAAGGGAAGGATTTGGATATCACATCTTATGCTATAGGAAGGGTCTCAGGTTTGGTATAAGCATGGAGATATCACTTCTCATGCTATAGGAAGGGTCTCAGGATTGGAATGGGAAGGAGTTGGATATCACATCTCATGCTATAGGAAGGGTCTCAGATTTGGTATAAGCATTGAGATATCACATCTCATGCTATAGGAAGGGTCTCGGGATTGGAATGGGAAGGAGTTGTATATGACATCTCAGGCCATAGGAAGGGTCTCAGATTTGGTATAAGCATTGAGATATCACATCTCATGATATCGGAAGGGTATCAGGATTGGAATGGGAAGGAGTTGGATATCACATTTCATGATAAAGGAAGGGTCTAAGGTTTGGAAGGGGAAGGATTTGGATATCACATCTCATGTTATAGGACGGGTCTCAGGTTTGGTATTAGAAGCATTGAGATATCAAGTCTCATGGTATAAGAAGGGTCTCAGGATTGGAATGGGAAGGAGTTTGATATCACATCTTATGCCATAGTATGGGTCTCAGGTTTGGTAGAAGCATTGGGATATCACATCTCATGCTATCGGAAGGGTATCAGTATTGGATTTGGAAGGAGTTGGATATCCCATCTCATGCTATAGGAAGGGTCTCAGGTTGGAATGGGAAGGAGTTGGATATCACATTTCATGTTATAGGAAGGGTCTCAGGATTGGAATGGGAAGGACTTGGATATCATATCTCATGCTATAGGAAGGCTCTCAGGTTTGGAAGGGGAAGGAGTTGGATATCACATTTCATGTTAGAGGAAGGATCTCAGGTTTGGTATTAGAGGCCTTGAGATATCACATCTCATGCTATAGGAAGGGTCTCAGGATTGGAATGGGAAGGAGTTGGATATCACATCTCAAGCTATAGGAAGGGTCTCAGGTTTGGTATAAGCATTGAGATATCACATCTCATGCTATAGGAAGGGTCTCCTGATTGGAATGGGAAGAAGTTGGATATCACATCTAATGCTATAGGAAGGGTCTCAGGTTTGGTATAAGCATTGAGATATCACATCTCATGCTATAGGAAGGGTCTCAGGATTGGAATGGGAAGGAGTTGTATATGCCATCTCATGCCATAGGAAGGGTCTCAGGTTTGGTATAAGCATTGAGATATCACATCACATGCTATAGGAAGGGTCTCAGGATTGGAATGGGAAGGACTTGGATATCACATATCATGCTATAGGCAGGGTCTCAGGTTTGGAAAGGGAAGGAGATGGATATCACATTTCATGTTAGAGGTAGGATCTCAGGTTTGGTATTAGAGGCATTGAGAAATCACATCTCATGCTATCAGAAGGGTCTCAGGATTGGAATGGGAAGGAGTTGGATATCACATCTCATGCTAAAGGGAGGGTCTTAGGTTTGGAAAGGGAAGGATTTGGAAATCACATCTCATATTATAGGAAGGATCTCAGGTTTGGTATTAGAAGCATTAAGATATCACATCTCATGCTATCGGAAGGATCTCAGGTTTGGTATAAGAGGCATTGAGATATCACATCTCATGCTATCATAAGGGTCTCAGGATTGGAATGGGAAGGAGTTGGATATCACATCTCATGTTAGAGGAAGGATCTCAGGTTTGGTATTGGAAGCATTGAGACATCACATCTCATGCTATAGGAATGGTCTCAGGATTGGAATGGGTAGGAGTTGGATATTACATTCTTGTTATAGGAAGGGTCTCATGTTTGGAATGGGAAGGAGTTGGATATCACATATGCTATAGGAAGTGTCTCAGGTTTGGAACGGGAAGGAGTTGGATATCACATCTCATGTTATAGGAAGGGTCTCAGGTTTGGTATAAGCATTGAGATATCACATCTCTGCTATCAGGAGTGGCTCAGGATTGGAATGGGAAGGAGTTGGATATCCCATCTCATGTTAAAGGACGGGTCTCTGGTTTGGTATTAGAATCATTGAGATATCACATCGCATGCTGTAGGAAGGGTCTAAGGATTGGAATGGGATGGACTTGGATATCACATCTCATGCTATAGGTAGGCTCTCAGGTTTAGTATAAGCATTGAGATATCACATCTCATGCTATAGGAAGGGTCTCAGGATTGGAATGGGAAGGATTTGGATATCACATCTCATGCTATAGGAAGGGTCTCAGGTTTGGTATAAGCATGGAGATATCACTTCTCATGCTATAGGAAGGGTCTCAGGATTGGAATGGGAAGGTGTTGGATATCACATCTCATGCTATAGGAAGGGTCTCAGATTTGGTATAAGCATTGAGATATCACATCTCATGCTCTAGGAAGGGTCTCAGGATTGCAATGGGAAGGAGTTGTATATGACATCTCAGGCCTTAGGAAGGGTCTCAGGTTTGGTATAAGCATTGAGATATCACATCTCTGCTATCGGAAGGGTCTCAGGATTGGAATGGGAAGGAGTTGGATATCCCATCTCATGTTATAGGAAGGGTCTCAGGTTTGGTATTAGAAGCATTGAGTTATCACATCTCATGCAATAGGAAGGGTCTCAGGATTGGAATGGGAAGGACTTGGATGTCACATCTCATGCTATAGGGAGGGTCTCAAGTTTGATATTAGAAGCATTGAGATAACAAATCTCATGATATCGGAAGGGTCTCAGGATTGGAATGGGAAGGAGTTGGATATCACATCTCATTATAAAGGAAGGGTCTAAGGTTTGGAAGGGGATGGATTTGGATATCACATCTCATGTTATAGGACGGGTCTCAGGTTTGGTATTAGAAGCATTGAGATATCAAGTGTCATGGTATAAGAAGGGTCTCAGAATTGGAATGGGAAGGAGTTGGATATCACATCTCAAGCTATAGGAAGCGTCTCAGGATTGGAATGGGAAGGAGTTTGATATCACATCTCATGCCATAGTATGGGTCTCAGGTTTGGTAGAAGCATTGGGATATCACATCTCATGCTATCGGAAGGGTATCAGTATTGGATTTGGAAGGAGTTGTATATGCCATCTCCTGCCATAGGAAGGGTCTCAGGTTTGGTATAAGCATTGAGATATCACATCACATGCTATAGGAAGGGTCTCAGGATTGGAATGGGAAGGACTTGGATATCACATATCATGCTATAGGCAGGGTCTCAGGTTTGGAAAGGGAAGGAGATGGATATCACATTTCATGTTAGAGGTAGGATCTCAGGTTTGGTATTAGAGGCATTGAGAAATCACATCTCATGCTATCAGAAGGGTCTCAGGATTGGAATGGGAAGGAGTTGGATATCACATCTCATGCTAAAGGGAGGGTCTTAGGTTTGGAAAGGGAAGGATTTGGAAATCACATCTCATATTATAGGAAGGATCTCAGGTTTGGTATTAGAAGCATTGAGATATCACATCTCATGCTATCGGAAGGATCTCAGGTTTGGTATAAGAGGCATTGAGATATCACATCTCATGCTATCATAAGGGTCTCAGGATTGGAATGGGAAGGAGTTGGATATCACATCTCATGTTAGAGGAAGGATCTCAGGTTTGGTATTGGAAGCATTGAGACATCACATCTCATGCTATAGGAATGGTCTCAGGATTGGAATGGGTAGGAGTTGGATATTACATTCTTGTTATAGGAAGGGTCTCATGTTTGGAATGGGAAGGAGTTGGATATCACATATGCTATAGGAAGTGTCTCAGGTTTGGAACGGGAAGGAGTTGGATATCACATCTCATGTTATAGGAAGGGTCTCAGGTTTGGTATAAGCATTGAGATATCACATCTCTGCTATCAGGAGTGGCTCAGGATTGGAATGGGAAGGAGTTGGATATCCCATCTCATGTTAAAGGACGGGTCTCTGGTTTGGTATTAGAATCATTGAGATATCACATCGCATGCTGTAGGAAGGGTCTAAGGATTGGAATGGGATGGACTTGGATATCACATCTCATGCTGTAGGTAGGCTCTCAGGTTTAGTATAAGCATTGAGATATCACATCTCATGCTATAGGAAGGGTCTCAGGATTGGAATGGGAAGGATTTGGATATCACATCTCATGCTATAGGAAGGGTCTCAGGTTTGGTATAAGCATGGAGATATCACTTCTCATGCTATAGGAAGGGTCTCAGGATTGGAATGGGAAGGTGTTGGATATCACATCTCATGCTATAGGAAGGGTCTCAGATTTGGTATAAGCATTGAGATATCACATCTCATGCTCTAGGAAGGGTCTCAGGATTGCAATGGGAAGGAGTTGTATATGACATCTCAGGCCTTAGGAAGGGTCTCAGGTTTGGTATAAGCATTGAGATATCACATCTCTGCTATCGGAAGGGTCTCAGGATTGGAATGGGAAGGAGTTGGATATCCCATCTCATGTTATAGGAAGGGTCTCAGGTTTGGTATTAGAAGCATTGAGTTATCACATCTCATGCAATAGGAAGGGTCTCAGGATTGGAATGGGAAGGACTTGGATGTCACATCTCATGCTATAGGGAGGGTCTCAAGTTTGATATTAGAAGCATTGAGATAACAAATCTCATGATATCGGAAGGGTCTCAGGATTGGAATGGGAAGGAGTTGGATATCACATCTCATTATAAAGGAAGGGTCTAAGGTTTGGAAGGGGATGGATTTGGATATCACATCTCATGTTATAGGACGGGTCTCAGGTTTGGTATTAGAAGCATTGAGATATCAAGTGTCATGGTATAAGAAGGGTCTCAGAATTGGAATGGGAAGGAGTTGGATATCACATCTCAAGCTATAGGAAGCGTCTCAGGATTGGAATGGGAAGGAGTTTGATATCACATCTCATGCCATAGTATGGGTCTCAGGTTTGGTAGAAGCATTGGGATATCACATCTCATGCTATCGGAAGGGTATCAGTATTGGATTTGGAAGGAGTTGGATATCCCATCTCATGCTATAGGAAGGGTCTCAGGTTAGAATGGGAAGGAGTTGGATATCACATTTCATGTTATAGGAAGGGTCTCAGGATTGGAATGGGAAGGACTTGGATATCATATCTCATGCTATAGGAAGGCTCTCAGGTTTGGAAGGGGAAGGAGTTGGATATCACATTTCATGTTAGAGGAAGGATCTCAGGTTTGGTATTAGAGGCCTTGAGATATCACATCTCATGCTATAGGAAGGGTCTCAGGATTGGAATGGGAAGGAGTTGGATATCACATCTCAAGCTATAGGAAGGGTCTCAGGTTTGGTATAAGCATTGAGATATCACATCTCATGCTATAGGAAGGGTCTCAGGATTGGAATGGGAAGAAGTTGGATATCACATCTCATGCTATAGGAAGGGTCTCAGGTTTGGTATAAGCATTGAGATATCACATCTCATGCTATAGGAAGGGTCTCAGGGTTGGAATGGGAAGGAGTTGTATATGACATCTCATGCCATAGGAAGGGTCTCAGGTTTGGTATAAGCATTGAGATATCACATCACATGCTATAGGAAGGGTCTCAGGATTGGAATGGGAAGGACTTGGATATCACATCTCATGCTATAGGCAGGGTCTCAGGTTTGGAAAGGGAAGGAGATGGATATCACATTTCATGTTAGAGGTAGGATCTCAGGTTTGGTATTAGAGGCATTGAGATATCACATCTCATGCTATCAGAAGGGTCTCAGGATTGGAATGGGAAGGAGTTGGATATCAAATCTCATGCTAAAGGGATGGTCTAAGGTTTGGAAGGGGAGGGATTTGGACATCATATCTCATGTTATTGGAAGGATCTCAGGTTTGGTATTAGAAGCATTGAGATATCACATCTCATGCTATCGGAAGGGTCTTAGGTTTGGTATAAGCATTGAGATATCATATCTCTGCTATCGGAAGGGTCTCAGGATTGGAATGGGAAGGATTTGGATATCACAATTCATGTTATAGGGAGGGTCTCAGTTTTCATATTAGAAGCATTGAGATATCACATATGCTATTGGAAGGGTCTCAGTATTGGAATGGGAAGGAGTTGGATATCACATCTCATGTTATAGGGAGGGTCTCAGTTTTGATATTAGAAGCATTGAGATATCACATATGCTATTGGAAGGGTCTCAGTATTGGAATTGGAAGGAGTTGGATATCACATATGCTAAAGGAAAGGTCTCAGGTTTGGAATGGGAAGGAGTTGGATATCACGTCTCATGTTATAGGAAGGGTCTCAGGTTTGGAATGGGAAGGAGTTGAATATCACATCTCATGCTAAAGGAAGGGTCATCAGGTTCGGTATAAGCATTGAGATATCACATCTCTGCTATCGGAAGGGTCTCAGGATAGGAATGGGAAGGACGTAGATTTCACATCTCATACTATAGGGAGGGTCTCAGTTTTGATATTAGAAGCATTGAGCTATCACATCTCATGCTATCGGAAGGGTCTCAGGATTGGAATGGGATGGAGTTGGATATCACATCTCAAGCTATCTCAGGATTGTAATGGGAAGGAGTTTGATATCACATATCAAGCTATAGGAAGGGTCTCAGGTTTGGAAGGGGAAGGATTTGGATCTCACATCTCAAGCTATCTCAGGATTGGAATGGGAAGGAGTTTGATATTTCATCTCAAGCTATAGGAAGGGTCTCAGGTTTGGAAAGGGAAGGATTTGGATTTCATATCTCATGTTATAGGATGGTTCTCATGTTTGGTTTTAGAAGCATTGAGATATCACATCTCATGCTATGGGAAGGGTCTCAGGTTTGGAATGGGAAGGAGTTGGTTATCACATCTCATGCTAAAGGAAAGGTCTCAGGTCTGGAAGGGGAAGGATTTGGATCTCACATCTCATGTTTTAGGACGGGTCTCAGGTTTGGTATTAGAAGCATTGAACTATCACATCTCATGGTATAGGAAGGTTCCCAGGATTGGAATGGGAACGAGTTGGATATCACATTGAATGGGAAGGAGTTTGATATCACATCTCAAGCTATAGGAAGGGCCTCATGTTTGGAATGGGAATGATTTGGATTTCACATCTCATGTTATAGGATGGTTCTCATGTTTGGTTTTAGAAGCATTGAAATATCACATCTCATGCTATCTGAAGGGTCTCAGGTTTGGAATGGGAAGGAGTTTGATATCACATCTCATGTTAGAGGTAGGATCTCAGGTTTGGTATTAGAGGCATTGAGATATGACATCTCATGCCATCAGAAGGGTCTCAGGATTGGAATGGGAAGGAGTTGGATATCACATCTCATGCTAAAGGGAGGGTCTAAGGTTTGGAAGGGGAAGGATTTGGACATCACATCTCATGTAATTGGAAGGATCTGAGGTTTGGCATTAGAAGCATTGAGATATCACATCTCATGCTATCGGAAGGGTCTCAGGTTTGGTATAAGCATTGAGATATCACATCTCTGCTATCGGAAGGGTCTCAGGATTGGAATGGGAAGGATTTGGAGATCACATCTCATGTTATAGGAAGGGTCTCAGGTTTGGTATTAGAAGCATTGAGATATCACATCTCATGCTATATTAAGGGTCTCAGGAATGGAATGGGAAGGACTTGGATATCACATCTCATGATAAAGGAAGGGTCTAAGGTTTGGAAGGGGAAGGATTTGGATATCACATCTCATGTTATTGGACCGGTCTCAGGTTTGGTATTAGAAGCATTGAGATATCAAGTCTCATGGTATAGGACGGGAGTTTGATATCACATCTCATGCCATGGTATGGGTCTCAGGTTTTGTAGAAGCATTGGGATATCACATCTCATGCTATTGGAAGGGTATCAGGATTGGATTTGGAAGGAGTTGGATATCCCATCTCATGCTATAGGAAGGGTCTCAGGTTGGAGTAGAAGGAGTTGGATATCACATCTCATGTTATAGGAAGGGTCTCAGGATTGGAATGGGAAGGACTTGGATATCACATCTCATGTTATAGGAAGGATCTCAGGTTTTGTATTAGAAGCATTGAGATATCACATCTCATGCTATAGGAAGGGTCTCAGGATTGGAATGTGAAGCATTTGGATATCACATCTCATGCTAAAGGAAGGGTCTCAGGTTTGGTATAAGCATTGAGATATCACATCTCTGCTATCGGAAGGGTCTAAGGATTGGATTGGGAAGGAATTGGATATCCCTTCTCATGCTATAGGAAGGGTCTCAGGTTGGAATGGGTAGGAGTTGGATATCACATCTCATGTTATAGGAAGGGTCTCAAGATTGAAATGGGAAGGATTTGGATATCACATCTCTTGCTATAGGAAGGGTCTCAGGTTTTCTATTAGAAACATTGAGATATGACATCTCATGCTATAGGAAGGGTTTCAGTATTGGAATGGGAAGGATTTGGATATCACATCTCATGCTAAAGGAAGGGTCTCAGGTTTGGAAGGGGAAGGATTTGGATATCATATCTCATGTTATAGGACATATCTCATGTTATAGGACGGGTCCCAGGTTTGGTATTAGAAGCATTGAGATATCACATCTCATGGTATAGGAAGGGTCTCAGGATTGGAATGGGAAGGAGTTGGATCTCCCTTCTCATGCTACAGGAAGGGTCTCAGGTTGGAATGGGAAGGAGTTGGATATCACATCTCGTTATAGGAAGGGTCTCAGGATTGGAATGGGAAGGAATTGGATATCACATCTCTTGCTATAGGAAGGGTCTCAGGTTTGGAAGGGGAAGGATTTGGATATCATATCTCATGTTATAGGACCGGTCCCAGGTCTGGTATTAGAAGCATTGAGATATCACATCTCATGCTATAGGAGGAGTCTCAGGATTGGAATGGGCAGGAGTTGAATATCACCTCTCATGCTAAAGGAAGGGTATCAGGTTTGATAGAAGCATTGAGATATCACATCTCATGCTATAGGAAGGAACTCAGGATTGGAATGGGAAGGAGTTGGATATCACATCTAATGCCATAGGAAGGGTCATCAGGTTTGGTATAAGCATTGAGATATCGCATCTCTGCTATCGGAAGGGTCTCAGGATAGGAATGGTAAGGACTTAGAATTCACATCTCATACTATAGGGAGGGTCTCAGTTTTGATATTAGAAGCATTGAGCTATCACATCTCATGCTATCGGAAGGGTCTCAGGATTGGAATGGGATGGAGTTGGATATCACATCTCAAGCTATCTCAGGATTGGAATGGGAAGGAGTTTGATATTTCATCTCAAGCTATAGGAAGGGTCTCAGGTTTGGAAAGGGAAGGATTTGGATTTCACATCTCATGTTATAGGATGGTTCTCATGTTTGGTTTTAGAAGCATTGAGATATCACATCTCATGCTATCGGAAGGGTCTCAGGTTTGGAAAGGGAAGGATTTGGATTTCACATGTTATAGGATGGTTCTCAGGTTTGGTTTTAGAAGCATTAAATTATAACATCTCATGCTATAGGAAGGGTCTCAGGTTTGGAATGGGAAGGAGTTGGATATCACATCTCTGCTATCTGAAGGGTCTCAGGATTGGAATGGGAAGGAGTTGGATATCCCATCTCGTTATAGGAAGGGTCTCAGGTTTGGTATTAGAAGCAATGAGATATCACATCTCATGGTATAGGACGGGTCTCAGAATTGGAATGAGAAGGAGTTGGATATCACATCTCAAGCTATAGGAAGGGTCTCATGATTGGAATGGGAAGGAGTTGGATATCACATCTCATGTTATAGGAAGGGTCTCAGGATTGGAATGGGAAGGACTTGGATATCACATCTCATTCTATAGGAAGGCTCTCAGGGTTGGAAGGGGAAGGAGTTGGATATCACATTTCATGTTAGAGGTAGGATCTCAGGTTTGGTTTTAGAGGCATTGAGATATCACATCTCATGCCATCAGAAGGGTCTCAGGATTGGAATGGGAAGGAGTTGGATATCAAATCTCATGCTAAAGGGATGGTCTAAGGTTTGGAAGGGGAAGGATTTGGAAATTCCATCTCATGTTATTGGACCGGTCTCAGGTTTGGTATTAGAAGCATTGAGATATCACATCTCATGCTATCGGAAGGGTCTTAGGTTTGGTATAAGCATTGAGATATCACATCTCTGCTATCGGAAGGGTCTCAGGATTGGAATGGGAAGGATTTGGATATCACAATTCATGTTATAGGAAGGGTCTCAGGTTTGGTATTAGAAGCATTGAGATATCACATCTCATGCTATAGGAAGGGTCTCAGGATTGGAATGGGAAGGACTTGGATATCACATCTCATGATAAAGGAAGGGTCTAAGGTTTGGAAGGGGAAGGATTTGGATATCACAATTCATGTTATAGGAAGGGTCTCAGGTTTGGTATTAGAAGCATTGAGATATCACATCTCATGCTATAGGAAGGGTCTCAGGAATGGAATGGGAAGGACTTGGATATCACATCTCATGATAAAGGAAGGGTCTAAGGTTTGGAAGGGGAAGGATTTGGATATCACATCTCATGTTATTGGACCGGTCTCAGTTTTGGTATTAGAAGCATTGAGATATCAAGTCTCATGGTATAGGACGGGAGTTTGATATCACATCTCATGCCATGGTATGGGTCTCAGGTTTTGTAGAAGCATTGGGATATCACATCTCATGCTATCGGAAGGGTATCAGGATTGGATTTGGAAGGAGTTGGATATCCCATCTCATGCTATAGGAAGGGTCTCAGGTTGGAATAGAAGGAGTTGGATATCACATCTCATGTTATAGGAAGGGTCTCAGGATTGGAATGGGAAGGACTTGGATATCACATCTCATGCTGTAGGAAGGGTCTCAGGTTTGGAAAAGGAAGGAGTTGGATATCACATTTCATGTTAGAGGTAGGATCTCAGGTTTGGTATTAGAGGCATTGAGATATCACATCTCATGCTATCAGAAGGGTATCAGGATTGGAATGGGAAGGAGTTGGGTATCACATCTCATGTTATAGGACCGGTCTCAGGTTTGGTATTTGAAGCATTGAGATATCAAGTCTCATGGTATAGGACGGGTCTCAGAATTGGAATGAGAAGGAGTTGGATATCACATCTCAAGCTATAGGAAGGGTCTCATGATTGGAATGGGAAGGAGTTGGATATCACATCTCATGTTATAGGAAGGGTCTCAGGATTGGAATGGGAAGGACTTGGATATCACATCTCATTCTATAGGAAGGCTCTCAGGGTTGGAAGGGGAAGGAGTTGGATATCACATTTCATGTTAGAGGTAGGATCTCAGGTTTGGTTTTAGAGGCATTGAGATATCACATCTCATGCCATCAGAAGGGTCTCAGGATTGGAATGGGAAGGAGTTGGATATCAAATCTCATGCTAAAGGGATGGTCTAAGGTTTGGAAGGGGAAGGATTTGGATATCACATCTCATGTTATTGGACCGGTCTCAGGTTTGGTATTAGAAGCATTGAGATATCACATCTCATGCTATCGGAAGGGTCTTAGGTTTGGTATAAGCATTGAGATATCACATCTCTGCTATCGGAAGGGTCTCAGGATTGGAATGGGAAGGATTTGGATATCACAATTCATGTTATAAGAAGGGTCTCAGGTTTGGTATTAGAAGCATTGAGATATCACATCTCATGCTATAGGAAGGGTCTCAGGATTGGAATGGGAAGGACTTGGATATCACATCTCATGTTATAGGAAGGGTCTCAGGTTTGGTATTAGAAGCATTGAGATATCACATCTCATGCTATAGGAAGGGTCTCAGGAATGGAATGGGAAGGACTTGGATATCACATCTCATGATAAAGGAAGGGTCTAAGGTTTGGAAGGGGAAGGATTTGGATATCACATCTCATGTTATTGGACCGGTCTCAGGTTTGGTATTAGAAGCATTGAGATATCAAGTCTCATGGTATAGGACGGGAGTTTGATATCACATCTCATGCCATGGTATGGGTCTCAGGTTTTGTAGAAGCATTGGGATATCACATCTCATGCTATCGGAAGGGTATCAGGATTGGATTTGGAAGGAGTTGGATATCCCATCTCATGCTATAGGAAGGGTCTCAGGTTGGAATAGAAGGAGTTGGATATCACATCTCATGTTATAGGAAGGGTCTCAGGATTGGAATGGGAAGGACTTGGATATCACATCTCATGCTGTAGGAAGGGTCTCAGGTTTGGAAAAGGAAGGAGTTGGATATCACATTTCATGTTAGAGGTAGGATCTCAGGTTTGGTATTAGAGGCATTGAGATATCACATCTCATGCTATCAGAAGGGTATCAGGATTGGAATGGGAAGGAGTTGGATATCACATCTCATGCTAAAGGGAGGGTCTCAGGTTTGGAATGGGAAGGATTTGGATATCACATCTCATGTTATAGGAAGGACCTTAGGTTTGGTATTAGAAGCATTGAGATATCACATCTCATGCTATAGGAAGGGTCTCGGGATTGGAATGGGAAGGAGTTGGATATCACATCTCATGTTATAGGAAGGATCTCAGGTTTGGTATTAGAAGCATTGAGATATCACATCTCATGCTATAGGAAGGGTCTCAGGATTGGAATGGGAAGGAGTTGGATATCACATCTCATGCTATGGGAAGGGTCTCAGGTTTGGTATAAGCATTGAAATATCACATCTCTGCTATCGGAAGGGTCTCAGGATTGGAATGGGAGGAGCTGGATATCACATCTCATGCTATGGGAAGGGTCTCAGGTTTGGTATAAGCATTGAAATATCACATCTCTGCTATCGGAAGGGTCTCAGGATTGGAATGGGAGGAGCTGGATATCACATCTCATGCTAAAGGAAGGGTCTCAGGTTTTTAAGGGGAAGGAGTTGGATATCACATCTCATGCTAAAGGGAGGGTCTCAGGTTTGGAATGGGAAGGATTTGGATATCACATCTCATGTTATAGGAAGGACCTTAGGTTTGGTATTAGAAGCATTGAGATATCACATCTCATGCTATAGGAAGGGTCTCGGGATTGGAATGGGAAGGAGTTGGATATCACATCTCATGTTATTGGAAGGATCTCAGGTTTGGTATTAGAAGCATTGAGATATCACATCTCATGCTATCGGAAGGGTCTTAGGTTTGGTATAAGCATTGAGATATCACATCTCTGCTATCGGAAGGGTCTCAGGATTGGAATGGGAAGGATTTGGATATCATAATTCATGTTATAGGAAGGGTCTCAGGTTTGGTATTAGAAGCATTGAGATATCACATCTCATGCTATAGGAAGGGTCTCAGGATTGGAATGGGAAGGACTTGGATATCACATCTCATGTTATAGGAAGGGTCTCAGGTTTGGTATTAGAAGCATTGAGATATCACATCTCATGCTATAGGAAGGGTCTCAGGATTGGAATGGGCAGGAGTTGAATATCACCTCTCATGCTAAAGGAAGGGTATCAGGTTTGATAGAAGCATTGAGATATCACATCTCATGCTATAGGAAGGAACTCAGGATTGGAATGGGAAGGAGTTGGATATCACATCTAATGCCATAGGAAGGGTCATCAGGTTTGGTATAAGCATTGAGATATCACATCTCTGCTATCGGAAGGGTCTCAGGATAGGAATGGTAAGGACTTAGAATTCACATCTCATACTATAGGGAGGGTCTCAGTTTTGATATTAGAAGCATTGAGCTATCACATCTCATGCTATCGGAAGGGTCTCAGGATTGGAATGGGATGGAGTTGGATATCACATCTCAAGCTATCTCAGGATTGGAATGGGAAGGAGTTTGATATTTCATCTCAAGCTATAGGAAGGGTCTCAGGTTTGGAAAGGGAAGGATTTGGATTTCACATCTCATGTTATAGGATGGTTCTCATGTTTGGTTTTAGAAGCATTGAGATATCACATCTCATGCTATCGGAAGGGTCTCAGGTTTGGAAAGGGAAGGATTTGGATTTCACATGTTATAGGATGGTTCTCAGGTTTGGTTTTAGAAGCATTAAATTATAACATCTCATGCTATAGGAAGGGTCTCAGGTTTGGAATGGGAAGGAGTTGGATATCACATCTCTGCTATCTGAAGGGTCTCAGGATTGGAATGGGAAGGAGTTGGATATCCCATCTCGTTATAGGAAGGGTCTCAGGATTGGTATTAGAAGCAATGAGATATCACATCTCATGCTATAGGAAGGGTCTAAGGTTTGGAAGGGGACGGATTTGGGTATCACATCTCATGTTATAGGACCGGTCTCAGGTTTGGTATTTGAAGCATTGAGATATCAAGTCTCATGGTATAGGACGGGTCTCAGAATTGGAATGAGAAGGAGTTGGATATCACATCTCAAGCTATAGGAAGGGTCTCATGATTGGAATGGGAAGGAGTTGGATATCACATCTCATGTTATAGGAAGGGTCTCAGGATTGGAATGGGAAGGACTTGGATATCACATCTCATTCTATAGGAAGGCTCTCAGGGTTGGAAGGGGAAGGAGTTGGATATCACATTTCATGTTAGAGGTAGGATCTCAGGTTTGGTTTTAGAGGCATTGAGATATCACATCTCATGCCATCAGAAGGGTCTCAGGATTGGAATGGGAAGGACTTGGATATCACATCTCATGATAAAGGAAGGGTCTAAGGTTTGGAAGGGGAAGGATTTGGAAATTCCATCTCATGTTATTGGACCGGTCTCAGGTTTGGTATTAGAAGCATTGAGATATCACATCTCATGCTATCGGAAGGGTCTTAGGTTTGGTATAAGCATTGAGATATCACATCTCTGCTATCGGAAGGGTCTCAGGATTGGAATGGGAAGGATTTGGATATCACAATTCATGTTATAGGAAGGGTCTCAGGTTTGGTATTAGAAGCATTGAGATATCACATCTCATGCTATAGGAAGGGTCTCAGGATTGGAATGGGAAGGACTTGGATATCACATCTCATGATAAAGGAAGGGTCTAAGGTTTGGAAGGGGAAGGATTTGGATATCACAATTCATGTTATAGGAAGGGTCTCAGGTTTGGTATTAGAAGCATTGAGATATCACATCTCATGCTATAGGAAGGGTCTCAGGAATGGAATGGGAAGGACTTGGATATCACATCTCATGATAAAGGAAGGGTCTAAGGTTTGGAAGGGGAAGGATTTGGATATCACATCTCATGTTATTGGACCGGTCTCAGTTTTGGTATTAGAAGCATTGAGATATCAAGTCTCATGGTATAGGACGGGAGTTTGATATCACATCTCATGCCATGGTATGGGTCTCAGGTTTTGTAGAAGCATTGGGATATCACATCTCATGCTATCGGAAGGGTATCAGGATTGGATTTGGAAGGAGTTGGATATCCCATCTCATGCTATAGGAAGGGTCTCAGGTTGGAATAGAAGGAGTTGGATATCACATCTCATGTTATAGGAAGGGTCTCAGGATTGGAATGGGAAGGACTTGGATATCACATCTCATGCTGTAGGAAGGGTCTCAGGTTTGGAAAAGGAAGGAGTTGGATATCACATTTCATGTTAGAGGTAGGATCTCAGGTTTGGTATTAGAGGCATTGAGATATCACATCTCATGCTATCAGAAGGGTATCAGGATTGGAATGGGAAGGAGTTGGGTATCACATCTCATGTTATAGGACCGGTCTCAGGTTTGGTATTTGAAGCATTGAGATATCAAGTCTCATGGTATAGGACGGGTCTCAGAATTGGAATGAGAAGGAGTTGGATATCACATCTCAAGCTATAGGAAGGGTCTCATGATTGGAATGGGAAGGAGTTGGATATCACATCTCATGTTATAGGAAGGGTCTCAGGATTGGAATGGGAAGGACTTGGATATCACATCTCATTCTATAGGAAGGCTCTCAGGGTTGGAAGGGGAAGGAGTTGGATATCACATTTCATGTTAGAGGTAGGATCTCAGGTTTGGTTTTAGAGGCATTGAGATATCACATCTCATGCCATCAGAAGGGTCTCAGGATTGGAATGGGAAGGAGTTGGATATCAAATCTCATGCTAAAGGGATGGTCTAAGGTTTGGAAGGGGAAGGATTTGGATATCACATCTCATGTTATTGGACCGGTCTCAGGTTTGGTATTAGAAGCATTGAGATATCACATCTCATGCTATCGGAAGGGTCTTAGGTTTGGTATAAGCATTGAGATATCACATCTCTGCTATCGGAAGGGTCTCAGGATTGGAATGGGAAGGATTTGGATATCACAATTCATGTTATAAGAAGGGTCTCAGGTTTGGTATTAGAAGCATTGAGATATCACATCTCATGCTATAGGAAGGGTCTCAGGATTGGAATGGGAAGGACTTGGATATCACATCTCATGTTATAGGAAGGGTCTCAGGTTTGGTATTAGAAGCATTGAGATATCACATCTCATGCTATAGGAAGGGTCTCAGGAATGGAATGGGAAGGACTTGGATATCACATCTCATGATAAAGGAAGGGTCTAAGGTTTGGAAGGGGAAGGATTTGGATATCACATCTCATGTTATTGGACCGGTCTCAGGTTTGGTATTAGAAGCATTGAGATATCAAGTCTCATGGTATAGGACGGGAGTTTGATATCACATCTCATGCCATGGTATGGGTCTCAGGTTTTGTAGAAGCATTGGGATATCACATCTCATGCTATCGGAAGGGTATCAGGATTGGATTTGGAAGGAGTTGGATATCCCATCTCATGCTATAGGAAGGGTCTCAGGTTGGAATAGAAGGAGTTGGATATCACATCTCATGTTATAGGAAGGGTCTCAGGATTGGAATGGGAAGGACTTGGATATCACATCTCATGCTGTAGGAAGGGTCTCAGGTTTGGAAAAGGAAGGAGTTGGATATCACATTTCATGTTAGAGGTAGGATCTCAGGTTTGGTATTAGAGGCATTGAGATATCACATCTCATGCTATCAGAAGGGTATCAGGATTGGAATGGGAAGGAGTTGGATATCACATCTCATGCTAAAGGGAGGGTCTCAGGTTTGGAATGGGAAGGATTTGGATATCACATCTCATGTTATAGGAAGGACCTTAGGTTTGGTATTAGAAGCATTGAGATATCACATCTCATGCTATAGGAAGGGTCTCGGGATTGGAATGGGAAGGAGTTGGATATCACATCTCATGTTATAGGAAGGATCTCAGGTTTGGTATTAGAAGCATTGAGATATCACATCTCATGCTATAGGAAGGGTCTCAGGATTGGAATGGGAAGGAGTTGGATATCACATCTCATGCTATGGGAAGGGTCTCAGGTTTGGTATAAGCATTGAAATATCACATCTCTGCTATCGGAAGGGTCTCAGGATTGGAATGGGAGGAGCTGGATATCACATCTCATGCTATGGGAAGGGTCTCAGGTTTGGTATAAGCATTGAAATATCACATCTCTGCTATCGGAAGGGTCTCAGGATTGGAATGGGAGGAGCTGGATATCACATCTCATGCTAAAGGAAGGGTCTCAGGTTTTTAAGGGGAAGGAGTTGGATATCACATCTCATGCTAAAGGGAGGGTCTCAGGTTTGGAATGGGAAGGATTTGGATATCACATCTCATGTTATAGGAAGGACCTTAGGTTTGGTATTAGAAGCATTGAGATATCACATCTCATGCTATAGGAAGGGTCTCGGGATTGGAATGGGAAGGAGTTGGATATCACATCTCATGTTATTGGAAGGATCTCAGGTTTGGTATTAGAAGCATTGAGATATCACATCTCATGCTATCGGAAGGGTCTTAGGTTTGGTATAAGCATTGAGATATCACATCTCTGCTATCGGAAGGGTCTCAGGATTGGAATGGGAAGGATTTGGATATCATAATTCATGTTATAGGAAGGGTCTCAGGTTTGGTATTAGAAGCATTGAGATATCACATCTCATGCTATAGGAAGGGTCTCAGGATTGGAATGGGAAGGACTTGGATATCACATCTCATGTTATAGGAAGGGTCTCAGGTTTGGTATTAGAAGCATTGAGATATCACATCTCATGCTATAGGAAGGGTCTCAGGATTGGAATGGGCAGGAGTTGAATATCACCTCTCATGCTAAAGGAAGGGTATCAGGTTTGATAGAAGCATTGAGATATCACATCTCATGCTATAGGAAGGAACTCAGGATTGGAATGGGAAGGAGTTGGATATCACATCTAATGCCATAGGAAGGGTCATCAGGTTTGGTATAAGCATTGAGATATCACATCTCTGCTATCGGAAGGGTCTCAGGATAGGAATGGTAAGGACTTAGAATTCACATCTCATACTATAGGGAGGGTCTCAGTTTTGATATTAGAAGCATTGAGCTATCACATCTCATGCTATCGGAAGGGTCTCAGGATTGGAATGGGATGGAGTTGGATATCACATCTCAAGCTATCTCAGGATTGGAATGGGAAGGAGTTTGATATTTCATCTCAAGCTATAGGAAGGGTCTCAGGTTTGGAAAGGGAAGGATTTGGATTTCACATCTCATGTTATAGGATGGTTCTCATGTTTGGTTTTAGAAGCATTGAGATATCACATCTCATGCTATCGGAAGGGTCTCAGGTTTGGAAAGGGAAGGATTTGGATTTCACATGTTATAGGATGGTTCTCAGGTTTGGTTTTAGAAGCATTAAATTATAACATCTCATGCTATAGGAAGGGTCTCAGGTTTGGAATGGGAAGGAGTTGGATATCACATCTCTGCTATCTGAAGGGTCTCAGGATTGGAATGGGAAGGAGTTGGATATCCCATCTCGTTATAGGAAGGGTCTCAGTTTTGGTATTAGAAGCAATGAGATATCACATCTCATGCTATAGGAAGGGTCTAAGGTTTGGAAGGGGACGGATTTGGGTATCACATCTCATGTTATAGGACCGGTCTCAGGTTTGGTATTTGAAGCATTGAGATATCAAGTCTCATGGTATAGGACGGGTCTCAGAATTGGAATGAGAAGGAGTTGGATATCACATCTCAAGCTATAGGAAGGGTCTCATGATTGGAATGGGAAGGAGTTGGATATCACATCTCATGTTATAGGAAGGGTCTCAGGATTGGAATGGGAAGGACTTGGATATCACATCTCATTCTATAGGAAGGCTCTCAGGGTTGGAAGGGGAAGGAGTTGGATATCACATTTCATGTTAGAGGTAGGATCTCAGGTTTGGTTTTAGAGGCATTGAGATATCACATCTCATGCCATCAGAAGGGTCTCAGGATTGGAATGGGAAGGACTTGGATATCACATCTCATGATAAAGGAAGGGTCTAAGGTTTGGAAGGGGAAGGATTTGGAAATTCCATCTCATGTTATTGGACCGGTCTCAGGTTTGGTATTAGAAGCATTGAGATATCACATCTCATGCTATCGGAAGGGTCTTAGGTTTGGTATAAGCATTGAGATATCACATCTCTGCTATCGGAAGGGTCTCAGGATTGGAATGGGAAGGATTTGGATATCACAATTCATGTTATAGGAAGGGTCTCAGGTTTGGTATTAGAAGCATTGAGATATCACATCTCATGCTATAGGAAGGGTCTCAGGATTGGAATGGGAAGGACTTGGATATCACATCTCATGTTATAGGAAGGGTCTCAGGTTTGGTATTAGAAGCATTGAGATATCACATCTCATGCTATAGGAAGGGTCTCAGGAATGGAATGGGAAGGACTTGGATATCACATCTCATGATAAAGGAAGGGTCTAAGGTTTGGAAGGGGAAGGATTTGGATATCACATCTCATGTTATTGGACCGGTCTCAGGTTTGGTATTAGAAGCATTGAGATATCAAGTCTCATGGTATAGGACGGGAGTTTGATATCACATCTCATGCCATGGTATGGGTCTCAGGTTTTGTAGAAGCATTGGGATATCACATCTCATGCTATCGGAAGGGTATCAGGATTGGATTTGGAAGGAGTTGGATATCCCATCTCATGCTATAGGAAGGGTCTCAGGTTGGAATAGAAGGAGTTGGATATCACATCTCATGTTATAGGAAGGGTCTCAGGATTGGAATGGGAAGGACTTGGATATCACATCTCATGCTGTAGGAAGGGTCTCAGGTTTGGAAAAGGAAGGAGTTGGATATCACATTTCATGTTAGAGGTAGGATCTCAGGTTTGGTATTAGAGGCATTGAGATATCACATCTCATGCTATCAGAAGGGTATCAGGATTGGAATGGGAAGGAGTTGGATATCACATCTCATGCTAAAGGGAGGGTCTCAGGTTTGGAATGGGAAGGATTTGGATATCACATCTCATGTTATAGGAAGGACCTTAGGTTTGGTATTAGAAGCATTGAGATATCACATCTCATGCTATAGGAAGGGTCTCGGGATTGGAATGGGAAGGAGTTGGATATCACATCTCATGTTATAGGAAGGATCTCAGGTTTGGTATTAGAAGCATTGAGATATCACATCTCATGCTATAGGAAGGGTCTCAGGATTGGAATGGGAAGGAGTTGGATATCACATCTCATGCTATGGGAAGGGTCTCAGGTTTGGTATAAGCATTGAAATATCACATCTCTGCTATCGGAAGGGTCTCAGGATTGGAATGGGAGGAGCTGGATATCACATCTCATGCTATGGGAAGGGTCTCAGGTTTGGTATAAGCATTGAAATATCACATCTCTGCTATCGGAAGGGTCTCAGGATTGGAATGGGAGGAGCTGGATATCACATCTCATGCTAAAGGAAGGGTCTCAGGTTTTTAAGGGGAAGGAGTTGGATATCACATCTCATGCTAAAGGGAGGGTCTCAGGTTTGGAATGGGAAGGATTTGGATATCACATCTCATGTTATAGGAAGGACCTTAGGTTTGGCATTAGAAGCATTGAGATATCACATCTCATGCTATAGGAAGGGTCTCGGGATTGGAATGGGAAGGAGTTGGATATCACATCTCATGTTATTGGAAGGATCTCAGGTTTGGTATTAGAAGCATTGAGATATCACATCTCATGCTATCGGAAGGGTCTTAGGTTTGGTATAAGCATTGAGATATCACATCTCTGCTATCGGAAGGGTCTCAGGATTGGAATGGGAAGGATTTGGATATCATAATTCATGTTATAGGAAGGGTCTCAGGTTTGGTATTAGAAGCATTGAGATATCACATCTCATGCTATAGGAAGGGTCTCAGGATTGGAATGGGAAGGACTTGGATATCACATCTCATGTTATAGGAATGTTCTCAGGTTTGGTATTAGAAGCATTGAGATATCACATCTCATGCTATAGGAAGGGTCTCAGGAATGGAATGGGAAGGACTTGGATATCACATCTCATGATAAAGGAAGGGTCTAAGGTTTGGAAGGGGAAGGATTTGGATATCACATCTCATGTTATTGGACCGGTCTCAGGTTTGGTATTAGAAGCATTGAGATATCAAGTCTCATGGTATAGGACGGGAGTTTGATATCACATCTCATGCCATGGTATGGGTCTCAGGTTTTGTAGAAGCATTGGTATATCACATCTCATGCTATCGGAAGGGTATCAGGATTGGATTTGGAAGGAGTTGGATATCCCATCTCATGCTATAGGAAGGGTCTCAGGTTGGAATAGAAGGAGTTGGATATCACATCTCATGTTATAGGAAGGGTCTCAGGATTGGAATGGGAAGGACTTGGATATCACATCTCATGCTGTAGGAAGGGTCTCAGGTTTGGAAAAGGAAGGAGTTGGATATCACATTTCATGTTAGAGGTAGGATCTCAGGTTTGGTATTAGAGGCATTGAGATATCAGATCTCATGCTATCAGAAGGGTATCAGGATTGGAATGGGAAGGAGTTGGATATCACATCTCATGCTAAAGGGAGGGTCTCAGGTTTGGAATGGGAAGGATTTGGATATCACATCTCATGTTATAGGAAGGACCTTAGGTTTGGTATTAGAAGCATTGAGATATCACATCTCATGCTATAGGAAGGGTCTCGGGATTGGAATGGGAAGGAGTTGGATATCACATCTCATGTTATAGGAAGGATCTCAGGTTTGGTATTAGAAGCATTGAGATATCACATCTCATGCTATAGGAAGGGTCTCAGGATTGGAATGGGAAGGAGTTGGATATCACATCTCATGCTATGGGAAGGGTCTCAGGTTTGGTATAAGCATTGAAATGTCACATCTCTGCTATCGGAAGGGTCTCAGGATTGGAATGGGAGGAGATATATATCACATCTCATGCTAAAGGAAGGGTCTCAGGTTTGGAAGGGGAAGGATTTGGATATCACATCTCATGTTATAGGACGGGTCTCAGGTTTGGTATTAGAAGCATTGTGATATCACATCTCATGCTATAGGATGTGTCTCAGGATTGGAATGGGAAGGAGTTGGATATCACATCTCATGCTATAGGAAGGGTTTCAGGTTTGGTAGAAGCATTGAGATATCACATCTCATGCTATAGGAAGAGTCTCAGGTTTGGGAAGGGAAGGATTTGGATTTCACATCTCATGTTATAGGATGGTTCTCATGTTTGGTTTTTGAAGCATTGAGATATCACATCTCATGCTATCGGAAGGGTCTCAGGTTTGGAATGGGAAGGAGTTGGATATCACATCTCATGTTATAGGAAGGGTCTCAGGTTTGGAATGGGAAGGAGTTGGATATGACATCTCTTGTTATAGGGAGGGTCTCAGGATTTGAATGGTAAGGAGTTGGATATCACATCTCATGCTATAGGAAGGGTCTCAGGTTGGAATGGGAAGGAGTTGGATATCACATCTCATGTTATATACAGGAAGGGTCTCAGGATTGGAATGGGAAGGATTTGGATATCACATCTCTTGCTATAGGAAGGGTCTCAGGTTTTTTATTAGAAACATTGAGATATCACATCTCATGCTATAGGAAGGGTTTTAGGATTGGAATGGGAAGTATTTGGATATCACATCTCATGCTAAAGGAAGGGTCTCAGGTTTGGAAGGGGAAGGATTTGGATATCACATCTCATCCAATACGAAGGGTCTCAGGTTTGGAATGGGAAGGAATTGGATATCACATCTCATGTTATAGGAAGGGTCTCAGGTTTTTTATTAGAAACATTGAGATATCACATCTCATGTTATAGGACGGTTCCCAGGTTTGGTATTAGAAGCATTGAGATATCACATCTCATGGTATAGGAAGGGTCTCAGGGTTGGAATGGGAAGGAGTTGGATATCACATCTCATCCAATAGGAAGGGTCTCAGGTTTGGAATGGGAAGGAATTGGATATCACATCTCATGTTATAGGAAGGATCTCAGGTTTGGTATTAGAAGCATTGAGATATCACATCTCATGCTATAGGAAGGGTCTCAGGATTGGAATGTGAAGGATTTGGATATCACATCTCATGCTAAAGGAAGGGTCTCAGGTTTGGTAGAAGCATTGAGATATCACATCTCATGCTATAGGAAGGGTCTCAGGATTTGAATGGCAAGGAGTTGGATATCACATCTCATGCCATAGGAAGGGTCTCAGGTTTGGTATAAGCATTGAGATATCACATCTCTGCTATCGGAAGGTTCTCAGGATTGGATTGGGAAGGAGTTGGATATCCCTTCCCATGCTATAGGAAGTGTCTCAGGTTGGAATGGGAAGGAGTTGAATATCACATCTCATGTTATAGGAAGGGTCTCAGGATTGGAATGGGAAGGATTTGGATATCATATCTCTTGCTATAGGAAGGGTCTCGGGATTGGAATGGGAAGGATTTGGATATCACATCTCATGTCATAGGAAGGATCTCAGGTTTGGTATTAGAAGCATTGATATATCACATCTCATGCTATAGTAAGGGTCTCATGTTTGGAATGGGAAGGAGTTGGATATCACATATGCTATAGGAAGTGTCTCAGGTTTGGAACGGGAAGGAGTTGGATATCACATCTCATGTTATAGGAAGGGTCTCAGGTTTGGTATAAGCATTGAGATATCACATCTCTGCTATCAGGAGTGGCTCAGGATTGGAATGGGAAGGAGTTGGATATCCCATCTCATGTTAAAGGACGGGTCTCTGGTTTGGTATTAGAATCATTGAGATATCACATCGCATGCTGTAGGAAGGGTCTAAGGATTGGAATGGGATGGACTTGGATATCACATCTCATGCTATAGGTAGGCTCTCAGGTTTGGTATAAGCATTGAGATATCACATCTCATGCTATAGGAAGGGTCTCAGGATTGGAATGGGAAGGATTTGGATATCACATCTCATGCTATAGGAAGGGTCTCAGATTTGGTATAAGCATTGAGATATCACATCTCATGCTATAGGAAGGGTCTCAGGATTGGAATGGGAAGGAGTTGTATATGACATCTCAAGCCTTAGGAAGGGTCTCAGGTTTGGTATAAGCATTGAGATATCACATCTCTGCTATCGGAAGGGTCTCAGGATTGGAATGGGAAGGAGTTGGATATCCCATCTCATGTTATAGGAAGGGTCTCAGGTTTGGTATTAGAAGCATTGAGATATCACATCTCATGCTATAGGAAGGGTCTCAGGATTGGAATGGGAAGGACTTGGATGTCACATCTCATGCTATAGGGAGGGTCTCAAGTTTGATATTAGAAGCATTGAGATAACAAATCTCATGATATCGGAAGGGTCTCAGGATTGGAATGGGAAGGAGTTGGATATCACATCTCATTATAAAGGAAGGGTCTAAGGTTTGGAAGGGGAAGGATTTGGATATCACATCTCATGTTATAGGACGGGTCTCAGGTTTGGTATTAGAAGCATTGAGATATCAAGTCTCATGGTATAAGAAGGGTCTCAGAATTGGAATGGGAAGGAGTTGGATATCACATCTCAAGCTATAGGAAGCGTCTCAGGATTGGAATGGGAAGGAGTTTGATATCACATCTCATGCCATAGTATGGGTCTCAGGTTTGGTAGAAGCATTGGGATATCACATCTCATGCTATAGGAAGGGTCTCAGGATTGGAATGGGAAGAAGTTGGATATCACATCTCAAGCTATAGGAAGGGTCTCAGGTTTGGTATAAGCATTGAGATATCACATCTCATGCTATAGGAAGGGTCTCAGGGTTGGAATGGGAAGGAGTTGTATATGACATCTCATGCCATAGGAAGGGTCTCAGGTTTGGTATAAGCATTGAGATTTCACATCACATGCTATAGGAAGGGTCTCAGGATTGGAATGGGAAGTACTTGGATATCACATCACATGCTATAGGAAGGGTCTCAGGATTGGAATGGGAAGGACTTGGATATCACATCTCATGCTATAGGCAGGGTCTCAGGTTTGGAAAGGGAAGGAGATGGATATCACATTTCATGTTAGAGGTAGGATCTCAGGTTTGGTATTAGAGGCAATGAGATATCACATCTCATGCTATCAGAAGGGTCTCAGGATTGGAATGGGAAGGAGTTGGATATCACATTTCATGCTAAAGGGAGGGTCTCAGGTTTGGAAGGGGAAGGATTTGGAAATCATATCTCATATTATAGGAAGGATCTCAGGTTTGGTATTAGAAGCATTGAGATATCACATCTCATGCTATCGGAAGGATCTCAGGTTTGGTATAAGAGGCATTGAGATATCACATCGCATGCTATCATAAGGGTCTCAGGATTGGAATGGGAAGGAGTTGGATATCACATCTCATGTTATAGGAAGGATCTCAGGTTTGGTATTAGAAGCATTGAGACATCACATCTCATGCTATAGGAAGGGTCTCAGGATTGGAATGGGAAGGAGTTGGATATCACATCTCATGCTATAGGAAGGGTCTCAGGTTTGGTATAAGCATTGAGATATCACATCTCATGCTATAGGAAGGGTTTTAGGATTGGAATGGGAAGTATTTGGATATCACATCTCATGCTAAAGGAAGGGTCTCAGGTTTGGAAGGGGAAGGATTTGGATATCACATCTCATCCAATAGGAAGGGTCTCAGGTTTGGAATGGGAAGGAATTGGATATCACATCTCATGTTATAGGAAGGGTCTCAGGTTTTTTATTAGAAACATTGAGATATCACATCTCATGTTATAGGACGGTTCCCAGGTTTGGTATTAGAAGCATTGAGATATCACATCTCATGGTATAGGAAGGGTCTCAGGGTTGGAATGGGAAGGAGTTGGATATCACATCTCATCCAATAGGAAGGGTCTCAGGTTTGGAATGGGAAGGAATTGGATATCACATCTCATGTTATAGGAAGGATCTCAGGTTTGGTATTAGAAGCATTGAGATATCACATCTCATGCTATAGGAAGGGTCTCAGGATTGGAATGTGAAGGATTTGGATATCACATCTCATGCTAAAGGAAGGGTCTCAGGTTTGGTAGAAGCATTGAGATATCACATCTCATGCTATAGGAAGGGTCTCAGGATTTGAATGGCAAGGAGTTGGATATCACATCTCATGCCATAGGAAGGGTCTCAGGTTTGGTATAAGCATTGAGATATCACATCTCTGCTATCGGAAGGTTCTCAGGATTGGATTGGGAAGGAGTTGGATATCCCTTCCCATGCTATAGGAAGTGTCTCAGGTTGGAATGGGAAGGAGTTGAATATCACATCTCATGTTATAGGAAGGGTCTCAGGATTGGAATGGGAAGGATTTGGATATCATATCTCTTGCTATAGGAAGGGTCTCGGGATTGGAATGGGAAGGATTTGGATATCACATCTCATGTCATAGGAAGGATCTCAGGTTTGGTATTAGAAGCATTGATATATCACATCTCATGCTATAGTAAGGGTCTCATGTTTGGAATGGGAAGGAGTTGGATATCACATATGCTATAGGAAGTGTCTCAGGTTTGGAACGGGAAGGAGTTGGATATCACATCTCATGTTATAGGAAGGGTCTCAGGTTTGGTATAAGCATTGAGATATCACATCTCTGCTATCAGGAGTGGCTCAGGATTGGAATGGGAAGGAGTTGGATATCCCATCTCATGTTAAAGGACGGGTCTCTGGTTTGGTATTAGAATCATTGCGATATCACATCGCATGCTGTAGGAAGGGTCTAAGGATTGGAATGGGATGGACTTGGATATCACATCTCATGCTATAGGTAGGCTCTCAGGTTTGGTATAAGCATTGAGATATCACATCTCATGCTATAGGAAGGGTCTCAGGATTGGAATGGGAAGGATTTGGATATCACATCTCATGCTATAGGAAGGGTCTCAGATTTGGTATAAGCATTGAGATATCACATCTCATGCTATAGGAAGGGTCTCAGGATTGGAATGGGAAGGAGTTGTATATGACATCTCAAGCCTTAGGAAGGGTCTCAGGTTTGGTATAAGCATTGAGATATCACATCTCTGCTATCGGAAGGGTCTCAGGATTGGAATGGGAAGGAGTTGGATATCCCATCTCATGTTATAGGAAGGGTCTCAGGTTTGGTATTAGAAGCATTGAGATATCACATCTCATGCTATAGGAAGGGTCTCAGGATTGGAATGGGAAGGACTTGGATGTCACATCTCATGCTATAGGGAGGGTCTCAAGTTTGATATTAGAAGCATTGAGATAACAAATCTCATGATATCGGAAGGGTCTCAGGATTGGAATGGGAAGGAGTTGGATATCACATCTCATTATAAAGGAAGGGTCTAAGGTTTGGAAGGGGAAGGATTTGGATATCACATCTCATGTTATAGGACGGGTCTCAGGTTTGGTATTAGAAGCATTGAGATATCAAGTCTCATGGTATAAGAAGGGTCTCAGAATTGGAATGGGAAGGAGTTGGATATCACATCTCAAGCTATAGGAAGCGTCTCAGGATTGGAATGGGAAGGAGTTTGATATCACATCTCATGCCATAGTATGGGTCTCAGGTTTGGTAGAAGCATTGGGATATCACATCTCATGCTATAGGAAGGGTCTCAGGATTGGAATGGGAAGAAGTTGGATATCACATCTCAAGCTATAGGAAGGGTCTCAGGTTTGGTATAAGCATTGAGATATCACATCTCATGCTATAGGAAGGGTCTCAGGGTTGGAATGGGAAGGAGTTGTATATGACATCTCATGCCATAGGAAGGGTCTCAGGTTTGGTATAAGCATTGAGATTTCACATCACATGCTATAGGAAGGGTCTCAGGATTGGAATGGGAAGTACTTGGATATCACATCACATGCTATAGGAAGGGTCTCAGGATTGGAATGGGAAGGACTTGGATATCACATCTCATGCTATAGGCAGGGTCTCAGGTTTGGAAAGGGAAGGAGATGGATATCACATTTCATGTTAGAGGTAGGATCTCAGGTTTGGTATTAGAGGCAATGAGATATCACATCTCATGCTATCAGAAGGGTCTCAGGATTGGAATGGGAAGGAGTTGGATATCACATTTCATGCTAAAGGGAGGGTCTCAGGTTTGGAAGGGGAAGGATTTGGAAATCATATCTCATATTATAGGAAGGATCTCAGGTTTGGTATTAGAAGCATTGAGATATCACATCTCATGCTATCGGAAGGATCTCAGGTTTGGTATAAGAGGCATTGAGATATCACATCGCATGCTATCATAAGGGTCTCAGGATTGGAATGGGAAGGAGTTGGATATCACATCTCATGTTATAGGAAGGATCTCAGGTTTGGTATTAGAAGCATTGAGACATCACATCTCATGCTATAGGAAGGGTCTCAGGATTGGAATGGGAAGGAGTTGGATATCACATCTCATGCTATAGGAAGGGTCTCAGGTTTGGTATAAGCATTGAGATATCACATCTCATGCTATAGGAAGGGTCTCAGGATTGGAATGGGAAGGATTTGGATATCACATCTTATGCTATAGGAAGGGTCTCAGGTTTGGTATAAGCATTGAGATATCACATCTCATGCTATAGGAAGGGTCTCAGGATTGGAATGGGAAGAAGTTGGATATCACATCTCATGCTATAGGAAGGGTCTTAGGGTTGGAATGGGAAGGAGTTGTATATGACATCTCATGCCATAGGAAGGGTCTCAGGTTTTGTATAAGCATTGAGATATCACATCACATGCTATAGGAAGGGTCTCAGGATTGGAATGGGAAGGACTTGGATATCACTTCTCATGCTATAGGCAGGGTCTCAGGTTTGGAAAGGGAAGGAGATGGATATCACATTTCATGTTAGAGGTAGGATCTCAGGTTTGGTATTAGAGGCATTGAGATATCACATCTCATGCTATCAGAAGGGTCTCAGGATTGGAATGGGAAGGAGTTGGATATCACATTTCATGCTAAAGGGAGGGTCTCAGGTTTGGAAGGGGAAGGATTTGGAAATCACATCTCATATTATAGGAAGGATCTCAGGTTTGGTATTAGAAGCATTGAGATATCACATCTCATGCTATCGGAAGGATCTCAGGTTTGGTATAAGAGGCATTGATATATCACATCTCATGCTATCATAAGGGTCTCAGGATTGGAATGGGAAGGAGTTGGATATCACATCTCATGTTATAGGAAGGATCTCAGGTTTGGTATTAGAAGCACTGAGACATCACATCTCATGCTATAGGAAGGGTCTCAGGATTGGAATAGGAAGGAGTTGGATATCACATCTCATGCTATAGGAAGGGTCTCAGGTTTGGTATAAGCATTGAGATATCACATCTCATGCTATAGGAAGGGTCTCAGGATTGGAATGGGAAGGATTTGGATATCACATCTTATGCTATAGGAAGGGTCTCAGGTTTGGTATAAGCATGGAGATATCACTTCTCATGCTATAGGAAGGGTCTCAGGATTGGAATGGGAAGGAGTTGGATATCACATCTCATGCTATAGGAAGGGTCTCAGATTTGGTATAAGCATTGAGATATCACATCTCATGCTATAGGAACGGTCTCAGGATTGGAATGGGAAGGAGTTGTATATGACATCTCAGGCCATAGGAAGGGTCTCAGATTTGGTATAAGCATTGAGATATCATATCTCATGATATCGGAAGGGTCTCAGGATTGGAATGGGAAGGAGTTGGATATCACATTTCATGATAAAGGAAGGGTCTAAGGTTTGGAAGGGGAAGGATTTGGATATCACATCTCATGTTATAGGACGGGTCTCAGGTTTGGTATTAGAAGCATTGAGATATCAAGTCTCATGGTATAAGAAGGGTCTCAGGATTGGAATGGGAAGGAGTTTGATATCACATCTCATGCCATAGTATGGGTCTCAGGTTTGGTAGAAGCATTGGGATATCACATCTCATGCTATCGGAAGGGTATCAGTATTGGATTTGGAAGGAGTTGGATATCCCATCTCATGCTATAGGAAGGGTCTCAGGTTGGAATGGGAAGGAGTTGGATATCACATTTCATGTTATAGGAAGTGTCTCAGGATTGGAATGGGAAGGACTTGGATATCATATCTCATGCTATAGGAAGGCTCTCAGGTTTGGAAGGGGAAGGAGTTGGATATCACATTTCATGTTAGAGGAAGGATCTCAGGTTTGGTATTAGAGGCCTTGAGATATCACATCTCATGCTATAGGAAGGGTCTCAGGATTGGAATGGGAAGGAGTTGGATATCACATCTCAAGCTATAGGAAGGGTCTCAGGTTTGGTATAAGCATTGAGATATCACATCTCATGCTATAGGAAGGGTCTCAGGATTGGAATGGGAAGAAGTTGGATATCACATCTCATGCTATAGGATGTCAAGCTCGGCCGCCGTTGGCGGCTGTGGAGACGCTGGCGATGGGGCGGCCATTGAATTGGCCGTCACGCTGACGGTGTCCACATCCAGCGGTCTAATTTTCTCCGCGCTTCCCCGGCGGAGCCTATTTAACGTCACCCAACCCGGAAGCCCGCGCGTTGGAACCTTCGCGTCAGGCTCCGGGTTGGTACGCTGCAGTTTTCCTTTCCGTGGCTGTCGCCACCGCATTCCCCTTGTTGCTTCTCTCCTCCCTCTCTTGTTTCTCCTTCCGTTCCTCGTCCTCTCCCTTTGTTTCTCTCCCTCATTGACTACTGGGATCCCCTTCTTATGCTCTCTCATTGTGTCGCGTTCCCTACTGGCTCCTTTCTCTGCTTGCCGTTCTGCCTTCCTAGGTATACACTCCTGCCTCTGCCCTATTTAAGCGGACCCCTCAAGCTTCGCTATCGACATACTCCTGATATGCCCTGCAGTCCAGACCAGAACCACTACTGACCTGCAAAGAAGGGGTTTTTTGTGCCTTTTAGGCTTTTTCCCCTACACCGGTCTACCCCGGTTCGGGGGGCCCCTTTTTGCCCCGAGTTTGAGGGGCAGGGTGGCTTCCTCTCGGGGTAGGTCATATCACCATACCAGAGAACAGGAAGTCTGGAAAAGGAGATTCGGAGCTGAACCGGAAAAGATACCCCAAGGTGAGCAGGAAGGTATTGAAGATAGAGGGGGATCAGGGGTGAAGTTAGAAGAAAGTAGGAGTACAGCTGACAGATTGCAACGCCTGGAAGTAACAATGGCCACCCCTGAACAGGTACAGGAGTTAGTGGCCGCAGTTCAGGCCTTGAACGTTGAACTACAGAACGTTAAGGCTGATAATCTAACCTTGAGACAAATGATCACTTCACGAGAACCCAGGGATCATGATTTGCCTCCCATGGCTTTATCTACTGGCAAGTTTGACGGAACCCCAAGGCGCCTCAAAGAATTCCTGGAAGCATGTTCTATGTATTTCACGTTCAGACCTAGTCTGTTTTCAACTGATCACACCAAGGTGGGATTTATGGTTTCCAACATGACAGGGAACGCCTTAGCTTGGGTCACTCCCCTGGTGTCAAACAATGATCCTGTGATAAGTAATTTTGGTGGATTTGTGACCTTATTGCGCCAGACCTTTGAACAGGACGAGATAGTCCATGTAGCAGCAGAAGAGCTATTGGATGTTCAACAGGGTTCCAGTGACCTGTTGACGTATATCTCCACGTTTCAGCGCTTGGCTTCCACCGCAGGATGGCCAGAACAGGCCCAGTATACTGTGTTCCGTCGTGGACTGAAGGAGGAGATCAAGGACGAATTGGCAAGAATAGCTCGTCCAACAACCCTGTCGGATTTGTTTTCCATAGTCACCCAGATTGAGTATCGTTTGAGTGAACGTAAGGCAGAGAGAAAGAACTATAAGTCCCCTATCTCCCTTCCTCAAGGCACCCATTCAGTACCTTCTCTAGCTCACCCCAGCAACAAGGAAGAACCTATGCAGGTTGGGTCTACCAGAACTCCTTTGTCATCTGAAGAGAGAAGACGCCGTAGAGAATTGGGACTTTGTATGTATTGTGGCTCGGATTCCCACCTGCTTCGAAATTGCTCAGAAGTACCGCCAAGGCGGTCGGGAAACGAACGACCTCGGAACTAAAGGGGACGAGTGAACGAGGTCGGACTTTTAGTCCCTATCTTACAGTGACAGTGACGTCACATCCAACCACGCTGGACTCACGTCTTATGGCAGTTCCCATCCAATTGACTACCCCGACGGAAGTCCTTACCACCATGGCCTTGTTGGATTGTGGCGCTGCAGGAGTGTTTATGGATACTACGTGGGCACACAAACACGGGCTAACACTTGTACAAAGGGAGGAAGTCCAGAAGGTGGAAGGAGTCGATGGGTCTCCGCTTTCATCAGGTCCTATCACCCACTCCACCGAAACCATGATGGTTCGCATCTTTCACCATTCGGAACAGTTACAGTTCGATTTAATTCGAGCAGCACATTTCCCAGTAATACTTGGAATCTCTTGGCTGAGGATGCATAATCCGCTAATAGATTGGACACAGAACACTTTGGCCTTCACTTCCTCATACTGTAAACACAATTGCGGTATCCATCCCGCAGAAGAGCCGGTACAGGTCCTTACTCCTCTACAACAAGGGGTAAACGAGATTTGTAAAGTTCCTCAAGAATTGACCGAATTTTCTGACCTCTTCAAGGACAACTCAGTTTTGGAACTACCCCCACATCGGCCGGAAGACTGTGTCATCGAGTTGCTACCTGATGCCCTGGTGCCATTCAGTCGCATGTTCTCCTTGTCTCTTACGGAAAAGAGGGCCCTTCGTAAATATTTGGATTCCCATTTAGTTAATGGCCTTATTCGACCTTCCAAATCACCGGCAGGTGCATCTCTCTTCTTCATACCTAAGAAAGATACTTCTGAACTAAGGCCCTGTATTGATTACCGGGGCCTGAACAAGGTCACAATTCGAGACAGATACCCAATGCCCCTGATAGCTGACATATTGGAAGCAGTCCAGGGTTCCACAATATTTTCTAAATTGGACCTTCGCAGTGCCTATCATCTCCTGCGAATTAGAAATGGGGATGAATGGAAGACTGCTTTTCGGACCCCGTTTGGCCTTTTTGAGTATCGGGTGATGCCATTCGGCCTGGTAAACGCACCCGCCATATTCCAACGCTTTATGGATCGCCTGTTTTCCGATCTGCTATATTGTAGTGTCATAGTTTATTTGGATGACATCTTGGTGTTTTCAAAGACCAATTCCGAACACGTGTGTCATCTTCGGACAGTATTCCAGCGACTACGCTCGCAACAGCTATTGGTCAAGCTTGAGAAATGTCTCTTCTACCAACCTTCTATTCCATACTTAGGATACATCCTCTCTCAAGAAGGAATCAGTATGGATCCCAGGAAGGTATCTGCCATCCTGGATTGGCCAGTTCCAGCATCCCAAAAAGACGTCCAACGGTTTTTGGGGTTAGCTAATTTTTATAGAAAATTTATCAATCACTTCTCACAGATAGTTCTTTCAATCACCGCCCTCCTGAAAAAGGATACCAAACCTTTCTTTTGGTCGGAATCGGCCAACCAAGCCTTTTTAGATCTGAAAGGAAGATTCTGCTCCGCTCCGATTCTGTCTCAACCGGATCAGGACCAGCCCTTCATAGTCGAGGCAGACGCTTCGGCCCACGCATTGGGAGCTGTTCTCCTTCAACTTAAGGATGGCACAGAGCATCCCGTAGCCTATCTCTCTAAAACCCTTTCAGCTAGCCAAAGGAATTACTCTGTGATAGAAAAAGAACTTTTGGCCCTCAAAGTCGCCTGTGAAGAATGGAGACACCTACTCCAAGGCGGTACCCATCCTTTCGTGTTACGCACGGACCATAAGAACCTAAAGGTACTCGGAAGTATGGAGTGTGTCAACTCCAGGCAGGCCCGGTGGGCGCATTTCTTTAGCCAGTATGATTTTGATATAACCTACATACCAGGCACTCAGAATTGCTTGGCCGATGCCCTATCCAGAAGACAGTCTTTCGAGCAACTCACCCCCCCAATCGGAAACCCTCTGTTTCCTCGAAACAGGATTGTGGGATTAGTTTCTTCCTTTCTGCAAGAAATCAAGATGGTAACCAGACCGGACTTAGTCACCTCAATACCTGGGAGTCTGCGCTCACAAATAGGTTGGTCGGAAGGACTTTTGCTAGTGGGACAGCGTTTGTATGTTCCCTCCGAAATCCTACAGCGGAAGGTACTGGATTGGGGCCATAACCACATGACAGCTGGCCATAGAGGAGTTAAAGGAACCACAGAGTTGATCTCTCGCTCATTCTTTTGGCCATCACTATCTCAGGATGTGAGAAGGCACTGTAGAACGTGTATGGTGTGCGCACAGAATAAGAATACCACCTGCAAACCCTATGGGTTATTGACTCAACCGGAATTACCCAACAGACCCTGGACTCAAATTTCTACAGACTTCATTGTAGACTTGCCAGTGTCCCAGGGTTCGACTTGTCTCATGGTTACCATAGACACGTTTACTAAGATGGCACATTTTTCTGCATTACCAGGAATACCATCTGCCCCCCAGATGGCGGAAGTTTTTCTTAGGGACATATTCAGACTCCATGGTCTTCCTGATAAGATAATCTCTGATAGAGGCACTCAATACACATCTCGATTTTGGGGAGCCCTATGCCACCGACTAGGGATAGAAAGGGCCTTATCATCTGGCTTTCACCCCCAGACCAATGGCCAGACGGAGCGAATTAACGCCTCCCTCGAGCAGTACCTTAGGTGTTACATCAACAAGAATCAGGACAATTGGGTTAGCCTTCTGCCCACGGCAGAATTCGCCTACAACAACACAGTACATTTGGCTACGGGTCTTAGCCCCTTTTTCTGCTCCTATGGGGTTCACCCTCGTAGTATACTTCCTGTGTTTCCCTCACCTTCTAATATACCTACTATTGAATCTACCTTGGATCGCATAACTACCGCACATTCTACCGCTCGACGGAGTTTGGCTTCCACTAGGCATAGGTATAAGGTTTTTGCTGATCGGTCTCGCTTGCCTTGCCCTGATTGGAAGGAGGGTGATCGAGTTTGGTTATCAACCCGATTCCTGCCTAGATGGGTGCATTCGACCAAATTGACCCCCCGATTTGTAGGGCCCTATAAGATCATCAAGAAGATCAATCCTGTGGACTATAAATTACAGCTTCCCAAATCCATGCACCGGGTACACCCGGTCTTTCACTCATCCCTCCTTCGGCCTGTTGATCCCCATATCTCAGTTAAGAAGGCTGTTGGATTGTCCAATAATGCCAAGAACCTGCCCAAAGAATATGAGGTATCAGCCATTCGTGATTCCAGATATCGCAAAGGCAGGTTGGAATACCTGGTTTCCTGGAGGAATTACCCTAGTTCAGAGGACTCCTGGGAGCCTAAATCCTATATTCATGCTCCCAGAATGGTCAGGAGTTTTCACCGAGCTCATCCGGGTAAGCCCGGGGGAACCAGCCTTGGAGGGGGGCACACTGTCAAGCTCGGCCGCCGTTGGCGGCTGTGGAGACGCTGGCGATGGGGCGGCCATTGAATTGGCCGTCACGCTGACGGCGTCCACATCCAGCGGTCTAGTTTTCTCCGCGCTTCCCCGGCGGAGCCTATTTAACGTCACCCAACCCGGAAAACCGCGCGTTGCAACCTTCGCGTCAGGCTCCGGGTTGGTACGCTGCAGTTTTCCTTTCCGTGGCTGTCGCCACCGCATTCCCCTTGTTGCTTCTCTCCTCCCTCTCTTGTTCCTCCTTCCGTTCCTCATCCTCTCCCTTTGTTTCTCTCCCTCATTGACTACTGGGATCCCCTTCTTATGCTCTCTCATTGTGTCGCGTTCCCTACTGGCTCCTTTCTCTGCTTGCCGTTCTGCCTTCCTAGGTATACACTCCTGCCTCTGCCCTATTTAAGCGGACCCCTCAAGCTTCGCTATCAACATACTCCTGATATGCCCTGCAGTCCAGACCAGAACCACTACTGACCTGCAAAGAAGGGTTTTTTTGTGCCTTTTAGGCTTTTTCCCCTACACCGGTCTACCCCGGTTCGGGGGCCCCCTTTTTGCCCCGAGTTTGAGGGGCAGGGTGGCTTCCTCTCGGGGTAGGTCATATCACCATACCAGAGAACAGGAAGTCTGGAAAAGGAGATTCGGAGCTGAACCGGAAAAGATACCCCAAGGTGAGCAGGAAGGTATTGAAGATAGAGGGGGATCAGGGGTGAAGTTAGAAGAAAGTAGGAGTACAGCTGACATAGGAAGGGTCTCAGGTTTGGTATAAGCATTGAGATATCACATCTCATGCTATAGGAAGGGTCTCAGGATTGGAATGGGAAGGAGTTGTATATGCCATCTCATGCCATAGGAAGGGTCTCAGGTTTGGTATAAGCATTGAGATATCACATCACATGCTATAGGAAGGGTCTCAGGATTGGAATGGGAAGGACATGGATATCACATATCATGCTATAGGCAGGGTCTCAGGTTTGGAAAGGGAAGGAGATGGATATCACATTTCATGTTAGAGGTAGGATCTCAGGTTTGGTATTAGAGGCATTGAGAAATCACATCTCATGCTATCAGAAGGGTCTCAGGATTGGAATGGGAAGGAGTTGGATATCACATCTCATGCTAAAGGGAGGGTCTCAGGTTTGGAAGGGGAAGGATTTGGAAATCACATCTCATATTATAGGAAGGATCTCAGGTTTGGTATTAGAAGCATTGAGATATCACATCTCATGCTATCGGAAGGATCTCAGGTTTGGTATAAGAGGCATTGAGATATCACATCTCATGCTATCATAAGGGTCTCAGGATTGGAATGGGAAGGAGTTGGATATCACATCTCATGTTATAGGAAGGATCTCAGGTTTGGTATTGGAAGCATTGAGACATCACATCTCATGCTATAGGAATGGTCTCAGGATTGGAATGGGTAGGAGTTGGATGTTACATTCTTGCTATAGGAAGGGTCTCATGTTTGGAATGGGAAGGAGTTGGATATCACATATGCTATAGGAAGTGTCTTAGGTTTGGAACGGGAAGGAGTTGGATATCACATCTCATGTTATAGGAAGGGTCTCAGATTTGGTATAAGCATTGAGATATCACATCTCTGCTATCAGGAGTGGCTCAGGATTGGAATGGGAAGGAGTTGGATATCCCATCTCATGTTAAAGGACGGGTCTCTGGTTTGGTATTAGAATCATTGAGATATCACATCGCATGCTGTAGGAAGGGTCTAAGGATTGGAATGGGATGGACTTGGATATCACATCTCATGCTATAGGTAGGCTCTCAGGTTTGGTATAAGCATTGAGATATCACATCTCATGCTATAGGAAGGGTCTCAGGATTGGAATGGGAAGGATTTGGATATCACATCTCATGCTATAGGAAGGGTCTCAGGTTTGGTATAAGCATGGAGATATCACTTCTCATGCTATAGGAAGGGTCTCAGGATTGGAATGGGAAGGTGTTGGATATCACATCTCATGCTATAGGAAGGGTCTCAGATTTGGTATAAGCATTGAGATATCACATCTCATGCTATAGGAAGGGTCTCAGGATTGCAATGGGAAGGAGTTGTATATGACATCTCAGGCCTTAGGAAGGGTCTCAGGTTTGGTATAAGCATTGAGATATCACATCTCTGCTATCGGAAGGGTCTCAGGATTGGAATGGGAAGGAGTTGGATATCCCATCTCATGTTATAGGAAGGGTCTCAGGTTTGGTATTAGAAGCATTGAGATATCACATCTCATGCTATAGGAAGGGTCTCAGGATTGGAATGGGAAGGACTTGGATGTCACATCTCATGCTATAGGGAGGGTCTCAAGTTTGATATTAGAAGCATTGAGATAACAAATCTCATGATATCGGAAGGGTCTCAGGATTGGAATGGAAAGGAGTTGGATATCACATCTCATTATAAAGGAAGGGTCTAAGGTTTGGAAGGGGAAGGATTTGGATATCACATCTCATGTTATAGGACGGGTCTCAGGTTTGGTATTAGAAGCATTGAGATATCAAGTGTCATGGTATAAGAAGGGTCTCAGAATTGGAATGGGAAGGAGTTGGATATCACATCTCAAGCTATAGGAAGCGTCTCAGTATTGGAATGGGAAGGAGTTTGATATCACATCTCATGCCATAGTATGGGTCTCAGGTTTGGTAGAAGCATTGGGATATCACATCTCATGCTATCGGAAGGGTATCAGTATTGGATTTGGAAGGAGTTGGATATCCCATCTCATGCTATAGGAAGGGTCTCAGGTTATAATGGGAAGGAGTTGGATATCACATTTCATGTTATAGGAAGGGTCTCAGGATTGGAATGGGAAGGAGTTGGATATCACATCTCATGCTATAGGAAGGGTCTCAGATTTGGTATAAGCATTGAGATATCACATCTCATGCTATAGGAAGGGTCTCAGGATTGGAATGGGAAGGAGTTGTATATGACATCTCAGGCCATAGGAAGGGTCTCAGATTTGGTATAAGCATTGAGATATCACATCTCATGATATCGGAAGGGTCTCAGGATTGGAATGGGAAGGAGTTGGATATCACATTTCATGATAAAGGAAGGGTCTAAGGTTTGGAAGGGGAAGGATTTGGATATCATATCTCATGTTATAGGACGGGTCTCAGGTTTGGTATTAGAAGCATTGAGATATCAAGTCTCATGGTATAAGAAGGGTCTCAGGATTGGAATGGGAAGGAGTTTGATATCACATCTCATGCCATAGTATGGGTCTCAGGTTTGGTAGAAGCATTGGGATATCACATCTCATGCTATCGGAAGGGTATCAGTATTGGATTTGGAAGGAGTTGGATATCCCATCTCATGCTATAGGAAGGGTCTCAGGTTGGAATTGGAAGGAGTTGGATATCACATTTCATGTTATAGGAAGGGTCTCAGGATTGGAATGGGAAGGACTTGGATATCATATCTCATGCTATAGGAAGGCTCTCAGGTTTGGAAGGGGAAGGAGTTGGATATCACATTTCATGTTAGAGGAAGGATCTCAGGTTTGGTATTAGAGGCCTTGAGATATCACATCTCATGCTATAGGAAGGGTCTCAGGATTGGAATGGGAAGGAGTTGGATATCACATCTCAAGCTATAGGAAGGGTCTCAGGTTTGGTATAAGCATTGAGATATCACATCTCATGCTATAGGAAGGGTCTCAGGATTGGAATGGGAAGAAGTTGGATATCACATCGCATGCTATAGGAAGGGTCTCAGGTTTGGTATAAGCATTGAGATATCACATCTCATGCTATAGGAAGGGTCCCAGGATTGGAATGGGAAGGAGTTGTATATGCCATCTCATGCCATAGGAAGGGTCTCAGGTTTGGTATAAGCATTGAGATATCACATCACATGCTATAGGAAGGGTCTCAGGATTGGAATGGGAAGGACTTGGATATCACATATCATGCTATAGGCAGGGTCTCAGGTTTGGAAAGGGAAGGAGATGGATATCACATTTCATGTTAGAGGTAGGATCTCAGGTTTGGTATTAGAGGCATTGAGAAATCACATCTCATGCTATCAGAAGGGTCTCAGGATTGGAATGGGAAGGAGTTGGATATCACATCTCATGCTAAAGGGAGGGTCTCAGGTTTGGAAGGGGAAGGATTTGGAAATCACATCTCATATTATAGGAAGGATCTCAGGTTTGGTATTAGAAGCATTGAGATATCACATCTCATGCTATCGGAAGGATCTCAGGTTTGGTATGAGAGGCATTGAGATATCACATCTCATGCTATCATAAGGGTCTCAGGATTGGAATGGGAAGGAGTTGGATATCACATCTCATGTTATAGGAAGGATCTCAGGTTTGGTATTGGAAGCATTGAGACATCACATCTCATGCTATAGGAATGGTCTCAGGATTGGAATGGGTAGGAGTTGGATATTACATTCTTGCTATAGGAAGGGTCTCATGTTTGGAATGGGAAGGAGTTGGATATCACATATGCTATAGGAAGTGTCTTAGGTTTGGAACGGGAAGGAGTTGGATATCACATCTCATGTTATAGGAAGGGTCTCAGGTTTGGTATAAGCATTGAGATATCACATCTCTGCTATCAGGAGTGGCTCAGGATTGTAATGGGAAGGAGTTGGATATCCCATCTCATGTTAAAGGACGGGTCTCTGGTTTGGTATTAGAATCATTGAGATATCACATCGCTGTTAGGAAAGATTTCGTAATTGTAGGGAATTTTCCTTCCATGTGGCAACCCCTAAACTTTTTGCTATTGTTTTTAACCTTGTTCTTGACTTTGCCAGAGAAGTACAGCCTTCTGCCGCACTTCTCTGGGCTTTCGCTCCTTTCTTACGGGGAAACTGACATGCCCTTAAGACAGTCAGTACCGGGGAACGCTGTTTCCCGTAGTTTCTTTTATCATGTTGCGGCTTTAGTGCAACATGACACAAGAGGGCACTGTAAGCTAAGTTACAGCTCTCTTGGGTCTCTAGCCTTCTACAGGCCCTAGATACTCTTTTAGGATGGTATTTGATCGGTGCAAGTCATTCAGGGACTGGAATGGTGGCAGCGATCGTTTTGTTTATTCTGAGCTCCTTTTGGCGTTCTGAGCACGTTTTTCGCACTGAACCCAAAATGGTGGCCTGGCTCCCAAAATGGCCAGACCACGAGGCTCCTTTGTCCTGTCCACTGACCGTCTTGCTCCCTTCACCTTCCCCAGGTCGGGCGACCCGGGGCCTTCCTTATTTGGGCATGTACTTTCCCGCGAAACGTGGTTGCTTTCGCGGGCTTCTACATGTCGTTTGTGTGCCTCCAGGGTGGGGGCTGGGATGTCTGGTCCCAATACACATCCTGGGTGCCAGAGAGTCTAGGGTGGTGTGAATGCCTGGGACCACCGTGGTCCGTGATTGGTCCACGTATGGTATGTGTGTTGATGAGCGGATCTCCCATTGGCTCCCCTCCGTTTTGGCGCGAAGGGAACCGTGGATAAGAGGGAGCTGGAAACACCACTACCAGGTCGATCTCCTGAGTTCTCACGAACGAAGGAATACAGGAGCCAAGTATCCTGCAACCAAGAGGCTGGACCGAGGAATCGCTGGTGACCCGCTGAAGGAATCCTCCTTTGCACTGCTGTCGTCCTGTGAAACCCTTTCCTCCTTGGATCGAACCAGAAGGCCTGTACTGGTGCTTCGACCTTTGGAATAGCAGGAACAGCTATTCCCGGCGACTTCATCCTCTCCTGCCAAGTAAGCCTTCGGAAGTGTCTCTGGGCCATCCAGTTGACTGACCAGCTTACAAGGGAGTCCTGCTCTGTAACCGCCGCCAGGTTGTGTTGTATTCCGAGTCCTTGTCACTCTCCCACGCTTCGTACACTTGGCGTTCCCAAGTCTGAAGGGAGGAGTGTACATTTGGCTCGAATACACACGGCCGCTCCGTTGTCCTGCTGCGGCAACAAACTGTGCTGGTTTCGTCGATTGGGACGTCTTTTTGCTCTACACGACTACGAGGCGTTCCCTGCTCTTCTGAACCTGCCAGCTGCTATAACGAACGTGGAGAAGCCTGGGTCTGCTTGCTTCGGGGACCGGTGAGTAGTTTAGCTAGGATCTGGTCGCCCTCCTGCAGTATCCCATTGCTTTTCCCTGCTGTGTAAAAACAGCACCCTTTTGGCCGTACTCGCGCTCTGCTTCTGCCCGCTGTGGAGGCTGCGCTTGAGTTACGGAACCTGTTCTCCTTCTGCTGTGCACTAACCCGAACTGCCTGACTTCCTCTGAAGAGCTTCCCCTTTTGCCCGTTGGCACCGGCGTGGCAGGTACTTTGAGCACAAGGCTCCACTCTTCGCAGGGCTCGGACTTCCATCTAGTAGGTGCCTCTGAAGGCGAACTGAGTCTAAAGCGGTATCGCACTGCCTGTTTTCCTTCCCTGGCAGGTGGACTACATATTTCGTGCTTTAAACGCTTGCGACTGTGTATTTGTATATATATTGTGTTGATATGGTATGTGTTGGTTTAATATTGTGATATTGTGATTTTCTCACTACGGTCATTATTTTAAAGGCCTTAAAATAAATGTGTATCTATTTTTGATATAACAACTGTTTGGAGTAGTTTGTAAGCGCTCTTGCTTTGTGTGCTCATTGCGGGCTTTCAGTCACCCTCACCCCTCTTGAGACCTAGTCTTGACCGCTGCGATCGCTACCTTGATTGGTCTGGCTTGTCCAGAGGTTACCCTGTTCCAAGTAATTAGGTTGGCCTTCTGAACTTCTGCACCACCAGGACAGAGTTCAGAAATCCGTCTTAACAGATATCACATCTCATGCCATGGTATGGGTCTCAGGTTTTGTAGAAGCATTGGGATATCACATCTCATGCTATCGGAAGGGTATCAGGATTGGATTTGGAAGGAGTTGGATATCCCATCTCATGCTATAGGAAGGGTCTCAGGTTGGAATAGAAGGAGTTGGATATCACATCTCATGTTATAGGAAGGATCTCAGGTTTGGTATTGGAAGCATTGAGACATCACATCTCATGCTATAGGAATGGTCTCAGGATTGGAATGGGTAGGAGTTGGATATTACATTCTTGCTATAGGAAGGGTCTCATGTTTGGAATGGGAAGGAGTTGGATATCACATATGCTATAGGAAGTGTCTTAGGTTTGGAACGGGAAGGAGTTGGATATCACATCTCATGTTATAGGAAGGGTCTCAGGTTTGGTATAAGCATTGAGATATCACATCTCTGCTATCAGGAGTGGCTCAGGATTGGAATGGGAAGGAGTTGGATATCCCATCTCATGTTAAAGGACGGGTCTCTGGTTTGGTATTAGAATCATTGAGATATCACATCGCTGTTAGGAAAGATTTCGTAATTGTAGGGAATTTTCCTTCCATGTGGCAACCCCTAAACTTTTTGCTATTGTTTTTAACCTTGTTCTTGACTTTGCCAGAGAAGTACAGCCTTCTGCCGCACTTCTCTGGGCTTTCGCTCCTTTCTTACGGGGAAACTGACATGCCCTTAAGACAGTCAGTACTGGGGAACGCTGTTTCCCGTAGTTTCTTTTATCATGTTGCGGCTTTAGTGCAACATGACACAAGAGGGCACTGTAAGCTAAGTTACAGCTCTCTTGGGTCTCTAGCCTTCTACAGGCCCTAGATACTCTTTTAGGATGGTATTTGATCGGTGCAAGTCATTCAGGGACTGGAATGGTGGCAGCGATCGTTTTGTTTATTTTGAGCTCCTTTTGGCATTCTGAGCACGTTTTTCGCACTGAACCCAAAATGGTGGCCTGGCTCCCAAAATGGCCAGACCACGAGGCTCCTTTGTCCTGTCCACTGACCGTCTTGCTCCCTTCACCTTCCCCAGGTCGGGCGACCCGGGGCCTTCCTTATTTGGGCATGTACTTTCCCGCGAAACGTGGTTGCTTTCGCGGGCTTCTACATGTCGTTTGTGTGCCTCCAGGGTGGGGGCTGGGATGTCTGGTCCCAATACACATCCTGGGTGCCAGAGAGTCTAGGGTGGTGTGAATGCCTGGGACCACCGTGGTCCGTGATTGGTCCACGTATGGTATGTGTGTTGATGAGCGGATCTCCCATTGGCTCCCCTCCGTTTTGGCGCGAAGGGAACCGTGGATAAGAGGGAGCTGGAAACACCACTACCAGGTCGATCTCCTGAGTTCTCACGAACGAAGGAATACAGGAGCCAAGTATCCTGCAACCAAGAGGCTGGACCGAGGAATCGCTGGTGACCCGCTGAAGGAATCCTCCTTTGCACTGCTGTCGTCCTGTGAAACCCTTTCCTCCTTGGATCGAACCAGAAGGCCTGTACTGGTGCTTCGACCTTTGGAATAGCAGGAACAGCTATTCCCGGCGACTTCATCCTCTCCTGCCAAGTAAGCCTTCGGAAGTGTCTCTGGGCCATCCAGTTGACTGACCAGCTTACAAGGGAGTCCTGCTCTGTAACCGCCGCCAGGTTGTGTTGTATTCCGAGTCCTTGTCACTCTCCCACGCTTCGTACACTTGGCGTTCCCAAGTCTGAAGGGAGGAGTGTACATTTGGCTCGAATACACACGGCCGCTCCGTTGTCCTGCTGCGGCAACAAACTGTGCTGGTTTCGTCGATTGGGACGTCTTTTTGCTCTACACGACTACGAGGCGTTCCCTGCTCTTCTGAACCTGCCAGCTGCTATAACGAACGTGGAGAAGCCTGGGTCTGCTTGCTTCGGGGACCGGTGAGTAGTTTAGCTAGGATCTGGTCGCCCTCCTGCAGTATCCCATTGCTTTTCCCTGCTGTGTAAAAACAGCACCCTTTTGGCCGTACTCGCGCTCTGCTTCTGCCCGCTGTGGAGGCTGCGCTTGAGTTACGGAACCTGTTCTCCTTCTGCTGTGCACTAACCCGAACTGCCTGACTTCCTCCGAAGAGCTTCCCCTTTTGCCCGTTGGCACCGGCGTGGCAGGTACTTTGAGCACAAGGCTCCACTCTTCGCAGGGCTCGGACTTCCATCTAGTAGCTGCCTCTGAAGGCGAACTGAGTCTAAAGCGGTATCGCACTGCCTGTTTTCCTTCCCTGGCAGGTGGACTACATATTTCGTGCTTTAAACGCTTGCGACTGTGTATTTGTATATATATTGTGTTGATATGGTATGTGTTGGTTTAATATTGTGATATTGTGATTTTCTCGCTACGGTCATTATTTTAAAGGCCTTAAAATAAATGTGTATCTATTTTTGATATAACAACTGTTTGGAGTAGTTTGTAAGCGCTCTTGCTTTGTGTGCTCATTGCGGGCTTTCAGTCACCCTCACCCCTCTTGAGGCCTAGTCTTGACCGCCGCGATCGCTACCTTGATTGGTCTGGCTTGTCCAGAGGTTACCCTGTTCCAAGTAATTAGGTTGGCCTTCTGAACTTCTGCGCCACCAGGACAGAGTTCAGAAATCCGTCTTAACAATCGCATGCTGTAGGAAGGGTCTAAGGATTGGAATGGGATGGACTTGGATATCACATCTCATGCTATAGGTAGGCTCAGGTTTGGTATAAGCATTGAGATATCACATCTCATGCTATAGGAAGGGTCTCATGATTGGAATGGGAAGGATTTGGATATCACATCTCATGCTATAGGAAGGGTCTCAGGTTTGGTATAAGCATGGAGATATCACTTCTCATGCTATAGGAAGGGTCTCAGAATTGGAATGGGAAGGTGTTGGATATCACATCTCATGCTATAGGAAGGGTCTCAGATTTGGTATAAGCATTGAGATATCACATCTCATGCTATAGGAATGGTCTCAGGATTGCAATGGGAAGGAGTTGTATATGACATCTCAGGCCTTAAGAAGGGTCTCAGGTTTGGTATAAGCATTGAGATATCACATCTCTGCTATCGGAAGGGTCTCAGGATTGGAATGGGAAGGAGTTGGATATCCCATCTCATGTTATAGGAAGGGTCTCAGGTTTGGTATTAGAAGCATTGAGATATCACATCTCATGCTATAGGAAGGGTCTCAGGATTGGAATGGGAAGGACTTGGATGTCACATCTCATGCTATAGGAAGGGTCTCAAGTTTGATATTAGAAGCATTGAGATAACAAATCTCATGATATCGGAAGGGTCTCAGGATTGGAATGGAAAGGAGTTGGATATCACATCTCATTATAAAGGAAGGGTCTAAGGTTTGGAAGGGGAAGGATTTGGATATCACATCTCATGTTATAGGACGGGTCTCAGGTTTGGTATTAGAAGCATTGAGATATCAAGTGTCATGGTATAAGAAGGGTCTCAGAATTGGAATGGGAAGGAGTTGGATATCACATTTCAAGCTATAGGAAGCGTCTCAGGATTGGAATGGGAAGGAGTTTGATATCACATCTCATGCCATAGTATGGGTCTCAGGTTTGGTAGAAGCATTGGGATATCACATCTCATGCTATCGGAAGGGTATCAGTATTGGATTTGGAAGGAGTTGGATATCCCATCTCATGCTATAGGAAGGGTCTCAGGTTAGAATGGGAAGGAGTTGGATATCACATTTCATGTTATAGGAAGGGTCTCAGGATTGGAATGGGAAGGACTTGGATATCATATCTCATGCTATAGGAAGGCTCTCAGGTTTGGAAGGGGAAGGAGTTGGATATCACATTTCATGTTAGAGGAAGGATCTCAGGTTTGGTATTAGAGGCCTTGAGATATCACATCTCATGCTATAGGAAGGGTCTCAGGATTGGAATGGGAAGGAGTTGGATATCACATCTCAAGCTATAGGAAGGGTCTCAGGTTTGGTATAAGCATTGAGATATCACATCTCATGCTATAGGAAGGGTCTCAGGATTGGAATGGGAAGAAGTTGGATATCACATCTCATGCTATAGGAAGGGTCTCAGGTTTGGTATAAGCATTGAGATATCACATCTCATGCTATAGGAAGGGTCTCAGGGTTGGAATGGGAAGGAGTTGTATATGACATCTCATGCCATAGGAAGGGTCTCAGGTTTGGTATAAGCATTGAGATATCACATCACATGCTATAGGAAGGGTCTCAGGATTGGAATGGGAAGGACTTGGATATCACATCTCATGCTATAGGCAGGGTCTCAGGTTTGGAAAGGGAAGGAGATGGATATCACATTTCATGTTAGAGGTAGGATCTCAGGTTTGGTATTAGAGGCATTGAGATATCACATCTCATGCTATAGGCAGGGTCTCAGGATTGGAATGGGAAGGAGTTGGATATCACATCTCATGTTATATGAAGGATCTCAGGTTTGGTATTAGAAGCATTGAGACATCACATCTCATGCTATAGGAAGGGTCTCAGGATTGGAATGGGAAGGAGTTGGATATCACATCTCATGCTATAGGAAGGGTCTCTGGTTTGCTATAAGCATTGAGATATCACATCTCATGCTATCAGAAGGGTCTCAGGATTGGAATGGGAAGGAGTTGGATATCACATTTCATGCTAAAGGGAGGGTCTCAGGTTTGGAAGGGGAAGGATTTGGAAATCACTTCTCATATTATAGGAAGGATCTCAGGTTTGGTATTAGAAGCATTGAGATATCACATCTCATGCTATCGGAAGGATCTCAGGTTTGGTATAAGAGGCATTGAGATATCACATCTCATGCTATCATAAGGGTCTCAGGATTGGAATGGGAAGGAGTTGGATATCACATCTCATGTTATATGAAGGATCTCAGGTTTGGTATTAGAAGCATTGAGACATCACATCTCATGCTATAGGAAGGGTCTCAGGATTGGAATGGGAAGGAGTTGGATATCACATCTCATGCTATAAGAAGGGTCTCTGGTTTGCTATAAGCATTGAGATATCACATCTCATGCTATAGGAAGGGTCTCAGGATTGGAATGGGAAGGAGTTGTATATGACATCTCATGCCGTAGGAAGGGTCTCAGGTTTGGTATAAGCATTGAGATATCACATCTCTGCTATCGGAAAGGTCTCAGGATTGGAATGGGAAGGAGTTGGATATCCCATCTCATGTTATAGGAAGAGTCTCAGGTTTGGTATTAGAAGCATTGAAATATCACATCTCATGCTATAGGATGTGTCTCAGGATTGGAATGGGAAGGACTTGGATATCACATCTCATGCTATAGGGAGGATCTCACGTTTGATATTAGAAGCATTGAGATATCACATCTCATGCTATAGGAAGGGTCTCAGGATTGGAATGGGAAGGAGTTGGATATCACATCTCATGCTATAGGATGGGTCTCAGGTTTGGTATAAGCAGTGAGATATCACATCTCATGCTATAGGAAGTGTCTCAGGATTGGAATGGGAAGGAGTTGGATATCACATCTCATGTTATAGGAAGGATCTCAGGTTTGGTATAAGCATTGAGATATCACATCTCTGCTATCGGAAGGGTCTCAGGATTGGAATGGGAAGGAGTTGGATATTCCCATCTCATGTTATAGGAAGGGTCTCAGGTTTGGTATTAGAAGCATTGAGACATCACATCTCATGCTATAGGAAGGGTCTCAGGATTGGAATGGGAAGGACTTGGATATCACATCTCATGCTAAGGGAGGGTCTCAAGTTTGATATTAGAAGCATTGAGATATCACATCTCATGATATCGGAAGGGTCTCAGGATTGGAATGGGAAGGAGTTGGATATCACATCTCATGATAAAGGAAGGGTCTAAGGTTTGGAAGGGGAAGGATTTGGATATCACATCTCATGTTATAGGGCGGGTCTCAGGTTTGGTATTAGAAGCATTGAGATATCAAGTCTCATGGTATAGGAAGGGTCTCAGAATTAGAATGGGAAGGAGTTGGATATCACATCTCAAGCTATAGGAAGGGTCTCAGGATTGGAATGGGAAGGAGTTTGATATCACATCTCATGCCATAGTATGGGTCTCAGGTTTGGTATAAGCATTGGGATATCACATCTCATGCTATCGGAAGGGTATCAGGATTGGATTTGGAAGGAATTGGATATCCCATCTCATGCTATAGAAAGGGTCTCAGGTTGGAATGGGAAGGAGTTGGATATCACATCTCATGTTATAGGAAGGGTCTCAGGATTGGAATGGGAAGGACTTGGATATCACATCTCATGCTATAGGAAGGCTCTCAGGTTTGGAAGGGGAAAGAGTTGGATATCACATTTCATGTTAGAGATAGGATCTCAGGTTTGGTATTAGAGGCATTGAGATATCACATCTCATGCTATCAGAAGGGTCTCAGGATTGGAATGGGAATGAGTTGGATATCACATTTCATGCTAAAGGGAGGGTCTCAGGTTTGGAAGGGGAAGGATTTGGATATCACATCTCATGTTATAAGAAGGAGCTCAGGTTTGGTATTAGAAGCATTGAGATATCACATCTCATGCTATCGGAAGGATCTCAGGTTTGGTATTAGAAGCATTGAGATATCACATCTCATGCTATCAGAAGGGTCTCAGGATTGGAATGGGAAGGAGTTGGATATCACATCTCATGCTAAAGGGAGGGTCTCTGGTTTGGAAGGGGAAGGATTTGGATATCACATCTCATGTTATCGGAAGGATCTCAGGTTTGGTATTAGAAGCATTGAGATATCACATCTCATGCTATAGGAAGGGTCTCATGATTGGAATGGGAAGGATTTGGATATCACATCTCATGCTATAGGAAGGGTCTCAGGTTTGGTATAAGCATGGAGATATCACTTCTCATGCTATAGGAAGGGTCTCAGAATTGGAATGGGAAGGTGTTGGATATCACATCTCATGCTATAGGAAGGGTCTCAGATTTGGTATAAGCATTGAGATATCACATCTCATGCTATAGGAAGGGTCTCAGGATTGCAATGGGAAGGAGTTGTATATGACATCTCAGGCCTTAAGAAGGGTCTCAGGTTTGGTATAAGCATTGAGATATCACATCTCTGCTATCGGAAGGGTCTCAGGATTGGAATGGGAAGGAGTTGGATATCCCATCTCATGTTATAGGAAGGGTCTCAGGTTTGGTATTAGAAGCATTGAGATATCACATCTCATGCTATAGGAAGGGTCTCAGGATTGGAATGGGAAGGACTTGGATGTCACATCTCATGCTATAGGGAGGGTCTCAAGTTTGATATTAGAAGCATTGAGATAACAAATCTCATGATATCAGAAGGGTCTCAGGATTGGAATGGAAAGGAGTTGGATATCACATCTCATTATAAAGGAAGGGTCTAAGGTTTGGAAGGGGAAGGATTTGGATATCACATCTCATGTTATAGGACGGGTCTCAGGTTTGGTATTAGAAGCATTGAGATATCAAGTGTCATGGTATAAGAAGGGTCTCAGAATTGGAATGGGAAGGAGTTGGATATCACATCTCAAGCTATAGGAAGCGTCTCAGGATTGGAATGGGAAGGAGTTTGATATCACATCTCATGCCATAGTATGGGTCTCAGGTTTGGTAGAAGCATTGGGATATCACATCTCATGCTATCGGAAGGGTATCAGTATTGGATTTGGAAGGAGTTGGATATCCCATCTCATGCTATAGGAAGGGTCTCAGGTTAGAATGGGAAGGAGTTGGATATCACATTTCATGTTATAGGAAGGGTCTCAGGATTGGAATGGGAAGGACTTGGATATCATATCTCATGCTATAGGAAGGCTCTCAGGTTTGGAAGGGGAAGGAGTTGGATATCACATTTCATGTTAGAGGAAGGATCTCAGGTTTGGTATTAGAGGCCTTGAGATATCACATCTCATGCTATAGGAAGGGTCTCAGGATTGGAATGGGAAGGAGTTGGATATCACATCTCAAGCTATAGGAAGGGTCTCAGGTTTGGTATAAGCATTGAGATATCACATCTCATGCTATAGGAAGGGTCTCAGGATTGGAATGGGAAGAAGTTGGATATCACATCTCATGCTATAGGAAGGGTCTCAGGTTTGGTATAAGCATTGAGATATCACATCTCATGCTATAGGAAGGGTCTCAGGGTTGGAATGGGAAGGAGTTGTATATGACATCTCATGCCATAGGAAGGGTCTCAGGTTTGGTATAAGCATTGAGATATCACATCACATGCTATAGGAAGGGTCTCAGGATTGGAATGGGAAGGACTTGGATATCACATCTCATGCTATAGGCAGGGTCTCAGGTTTGGAAAGGGAAGGAGATGGATATCACATTTCATGTTAGAGGTAGGATCTCAGGTTTGGTATTAGAGGCATTGAGATATCACATCTCATGCTATCAGAAGGGTCTCAGGATTGGAATGGGAAGGACTTGGATATCACATCTCATGCTATAGGCAGGGTCTCAGGTTTGGAAAGGGAAGGATTTGGAAATCACATCTCATATTATAGGAAGGATCTCAGGTTTGGTATTAGAAGCATTGAGATATCACATCTCATGCTATCGGAAGGATCTCAGGTTTGGTATAAGAGGCATTGAGATATCACATCTCATGCTATCATAAAGGTCTCAGGATTGGAATGGGAAGGAGTTGGATATCACATCTCATGTTATATGAAGGATCTCAGGTTTGGTATTAGAAGCATTGAGACATCACATCTCATGCTATAGGAAGGGTCTCAGGATTGGAATGGGAAGGAGTTGGATATCACATCTCATGCTATAGGAAGGGTCTCTGGTTTGCTATAAGCATTGAGATATCACATCTCATGCTATAGGAAGGGTCTCAGGATTGGAATGGGAAGGAGTTGTATATGACATCTCATGCCGTAGGAAGGGTCTCAGGTTTGGTATAAGCATTGAGATATCACATCTCTGCTATCGGAAAGGTCTCAGGATTGGAATGGGAAGGAGTTGGATATCCCATCTCATGTTATAGGAAGAGTCTCAGGTTTGGTATTAGAAGCATTGAGATATCACATCTCATGCTATAGGAAGTGTCTCAGGATTGGAATGGGAAGGACTTGGATATCACATCTCATGCTATAGGGAGGATCTCACGTTTGATATTAGAAGCATTGAGATATCACATCTCATGCTATAGGAAGGGTCTCAGGATTGGAATGGGAAGGAGTTGGATATCACATCTCATGCTATAGGATGGGTCTCAGGTTTGGTATAAGCAGTGAGATATCACATCTCATGCTATAGGAAGTGTCTCAGGATTGGAATGGGAAGGAGTTGGATATCACATCTCATGTTATAGGAAGGATCTCAGGTTTGGTATAAGCATTGAGATATCACATCTCTGCTATCGGAAGGGTCTCAGGATTGGAATGGGAAGGAGTTGGATATTCCCATCTCATGTTATAGGAAGGGTCTCAGGTTTGGTATTAGAAGCATTGAGACATCACATCTCATGCTATAGGAAGGGTCTCAGGATTGGAATGGGAAGGACTTGGATATCACATCTCATGCTATAGGGAGGGTCTCAAGTTTGATATTAGAAGCATTGAGATATCACATCTCATGATATCGGAAGGGTCTCAGGATTGGAATGGGAAGGAGTTGGATATCACATCTCATGATAAAGGAAGGGTCTAAGGTTTGGAAGGGGAAGGATTTGGATATCACATCTCATGTTATAGGGCGGGTCTCAGGTTTGGTATTAGAAGCATTGAGATATCAAGTCTCATGGTATAGGAAGGGTCTCAGAATTAGAATGGGAAGGAGTTGGATATCACATCTCAAGCTATAGGAAGGGTCTCAGGATTGGAATGGGAAGGAGTTTGATATCACATCTCATGCAATAGTATGGGTCTCAGGTTTGGTATAAGCATTGGGATATCACATCTCATGCTATCGGAAGGGTATCAGGATTGGATTTGGAAGGAGCTGGATATCCCATCTCATGCTATACGAAGGGTCTCAGGTTGGAATGGGAAGGAGTTGGATATCACATCTCATGTTATAGGAAGGGTCTCAGGATTGGAATGGGAAGGACTTGGATATCACATCTCATGCTATAGGAAGGCTCTCAGGTTTGGAAGGGGAAAGAGTTGGATATCACATTTCATGTTAGAGGTAGGATCTCAGGTTTGGTATTAGAGGCATTGAGATATCACATCTCATGCTATCAGAAGGGTCTCAGGATTGGAATGGGAAGGAGTTGGATATCACATCTCATGCTAAAGGGAGTGTCTCAGGTTTGGAAGGGGAAGGATTTGGATATCACATCTCATGTTATAGGAAGGATCTCAGGTTTGGTATTAGAAGCATTGAGATATCACATCTCATGCTATCGGAAGGATCTCAGGTTTGGTATTAGAAGCATTGAGATATCACATCTCATGCTATCAGAATGGTCTCAGGATTGGAATCGGAAGGAGTTGGATATCACATCTCATGCTAAAGGGAGGTCTCAGGTTTGGAAGGGGAAGGATTTGGATATCACATCTCATGTTATCAGAAGGATCTCAGGTTTGGTATTAGAAGTATTGAGATATCACATCTCATGCTATAGGAAGGGTCTCAGGATTGGAATGGGAAGGAGTTGGATATCACATCTCAAGCTATAGGAAGGGTCTCAGGTTTGGTATAAGCATTGAGATATCACATCACATGCTATAGGAAGGGTCTCAGGATTGGAATGGGAAGGAGTTGGATATCACATCTCATGTTATAGGAAAGATCTCAGATTTGGTATTAGAAGCATTGAGACATCACATCTCATGTTATAGGAAGGGTCTCAGGATTGGAATGGGAAGAAGTTGGATATCACATCTCATGCTATAGGAAGAGTCTCAGGTTTGGTATAAGCATTGAGATATCACATCTCATGATATAGGAAGGGCTCAGGATTGGAATGGGAAGGAGTTGTATATGACATCTCATGCCATAGGAAGGGTCTCAGGTTTGGTATAAGCATTGAGATATCACATCACATGCTATAGGAACGGTCTCAGGATTGGAATGGGAAGGACTTGGATATCACATCTCATGCTAAAGGGAGGGTCTCAGGTTTGGAAGGGGAAGGATTTGGATATCACATCTCATGTTATAGGAAGGATCTCAGGTTTGGTATAAGAAGCATTGAGATATCACATCTCATGCTATCGGAAGAATCTCAGATTTGGTATTAGAGGCATTGAGATATTACATCTCATGCTATCATAAGGGTCTCAGGATTGGAATGGGAAGGAGTTGGATATCACATCTCATGCTATAGGAAGGATCTCAGGTTTGGAACGGGAAGGAGTTGGATATCACATCTCATGCTATAGGAAGGGTCTCAGGTTTGGAACGGGAAGGAGTTGGATATCCCATCTCATGTTATAGGACTGGTCTCAGGTTTGGTATTAGAAGCATTGAGATATCACATCACATGCTGTAGGAAGGGTCTCAGGTTTGGAATGGGAAGGAATTGGATATCACATCTCATGTTATAGGAAGGGTCTCAGGTTTGGTATAAGCATTGAGATATCACATCTCTGCTATCGGAAGTGTCTCAGGATTGGAATGGGAAGGAGTTGGATATCACATCTCATGTTATAGGACGGGTCTCAGGTTTGTTTTTAGAATCATTGAGATATCATATTGCATGCTGTAGGAAGGGTCTAAGGATTGGAATGGGAAGGACTTTGATATCACATCTCATGCTATAGGTAGGCTCTCAGGTTTGGAAAGGGAAGGAGTTGGATATCACATTTCATGTAAGAGGAAGGATCTCAGGTTTGGTATTAGAGCCATTGGATATCACATCTCATGCTATAGGAAGGGTCTCAGGATTGGAATGGGAAGGAGTTGGATATCACATCTCATGCTATAGGAAGGGTTTTAGGTTTGGTATAAGCATTGAGATATCACATCTCATGCTATAGGAAGGGTCTCAGGATTGGAATGGGAAGGATCTGTATATCACATCTCATGCCATAGGAAGGGTCTCAGGTTTGGTATAAGCATTGAGATATCACATCTCTGCTTTCGGAAGGGTCTCAGGATTGGAATGGGAAGGAGTTGGATATCCCATCTCATGTTATAGGAAGAGTCTCAGGTTTGGTATTAGAAGCATTGAGATATCACATCTCATGCTATAGGAAGTGTCTCAGGATTGGAATGGGAAGGACTTGGATATCACATCTCATGCTATAGGGAGGGTCTCAAGTTTGATATTAGAAGCATTGAGATATCACATCTCATGCTATAGGAAGGGTCTCAGTATTGGAATGGGAAGGAGTTGGATATCACATCTCATGCTATAGGAAGGGTCTCAGGTTTGGTATAAGCATTGAGATATCACATCTCTGCTATCGGAAGGGTCTCAGGATTGGAATGGGAAGGAGTTGGATATTCCCATCTCATGTTATAGGAAGGGTCTATCAGGTCTTAGCATGAGACTCTTCCTATAACATGAGATGTGATATCCAACTCCTTCCCATTCCAATCCTGAGACCCTTCCGATAGCTTGAGATGTGATATCTCAATGCTTCTAATATCAATACTGAGACCCTCCCTATAGCATGAGATGTGATATCTAAGTCCTTCCCATTCCAATCCTGAGACCCTTCTGATAGCAGAGATGTGATATCTCAATGCTTATACCAAACCTGAGACCCTTCCTATAGCATGAGATGTGATATCCAACTCCTTCCCATTCCAATCCTGAGACCCTTCCTATAGCATGATATGTGAAATCTCAATGCTTCTACCAAAACTGAGACCCTTCCTTTAGCATGAGATGTGATATCCAACTCCTTCCCATTCCAATCCTGAGACCAGTCCTATAGCATGAGATGTGATATCTCAATGCTTCTAATACCAAACCTGAGATCCTTCCTATAACATGAGATGTGATATCCAACTCCTTCCCATTCCAATCCTGAGACCCTTCCTATAGCATGAGATGTGATATCTCAATGCTTCTAATACCAAACCTGAGATCCATCCGATAGCATGAGATGTGATATCTCAATGCTTCTAATACCAAACCTGAGATCCTTCCTATAACATGAGATGTGATATCCAAATCCTTCCCCTTCTGAACCTGAGACCCTCCCTTTAGCATGAGATGTGATAACCAACTCCTTCCCATTCCAATACTGATACCCTTATGATAGCATGAGATGTGATATCTCAATGCCTCTAATACCAAACCTGAGATCCTAACTCTAACATGAAATGTGATATCCAACTCCTTCCCTTTCCAAACATGAGAGCCTTCCTACAGCATGAGATGTGATATCCAAGTCCTTCCCATTCCAATCCTGAGACCCTTCCTATAACATGAGATGTCATATCCAACTCCTTCCCATTCCAACCTGAGACCCTTCCTATAGCATGAGATGGGATATCCAACTCCTTCCAAATCCAATCCTGATACCCTTCCGATAGCATGAGATGTGATATCCCAATGCTTCTACAAAACCTGAGACCCATACCATGGCATGAGATGTGATATCAAACTCCCGTCCTATACCATGAGACTTGATATCTCAATGCTTCTAATACCAAACCTGAGACCGGTCCAATAACATGAGATGTGATATCCAAATCCTTCCCCTTCCAAACCTTAGACCCTTCCTTTATCATGAGATGTGATATCCAAGTCCTTCCCATTCCATTCCTGAGACCCTTCCTATAGCATGAGATGTGATATCTCAATGCTTCTAATACCAAACCTGAGACCCTTCCTATAACATGAATTCTGATATCCAAGTCCTTCCCATTCCAATCCTGAGACCCTTCCAATAGCAGAGATGTGATATCTCAATGCTTCTAATATCAAACCTGAGACCTGTCCTATAACATGAGATGGGATATCCAACTCCTTCCCGTTCCAAACCTGATACCCTTCCTATAGCATGAGATGTGATATCCAATTCCTTCCCATCCCAATCCTGAGACACCTCCGATAGCAGAGATGTGATATCTCAATGCTTATACCAAACCTGAGACTCTTCCTATAACATGAGATGTGATATCTAACTCCTTCCCGTTCCAAACCTGAGACCCTTCCTATAGCATGAGATGTGATATCCAACTCCTTCCCATTCCAATCCTGAGACCCTTCCTATAGCATGAGATGTGATATCTCACTGCTTATACCAAATCTGAGACCCTTCCTATAGCATAAGATGTGATATCCAACTCCTTCCCATTCCAATCCTGAGACCCTTCCTATAGCATGAGATGTGATATCTCAATGCTTCTAATACAAAACCTGAGATCCTTCCTATAACATGAGATGTGATATCCAACTCCTTCCCATTCCAATCCTGAGATCCTTATGATAGCATGAGATGTGATATCTCAATGCCTCTAATACCAAACCTGAGATACTTCCGATAGCATGAGATGTGATATCTCAATGCTTTTAATACCAAACCTGAGATCCTTCCTATAACATGAGATGTGATTTCCAAATCCTTCCCCTTCCAAACCTGAGACCCTCCCTTTAGCATGAGATGTGATATACAACTCCTTCCCATTCCAATCCTGAGACCCTTCTGATAGCATGAGATGTGATATCTCAATGCCTCTAATACCAAACCTGAGATCCTACCTCTAACATGAAATGTGATATCCATCTCCTTCCCTTTCCAAACCTGAGACCCTGCCTATAGCATGAGATGTAATATTCAAGTCCTTCCCATTCCAATCCTGAGACCCTTCCTATAGCATGTGATGTGATATCTCAATGCGTATACCAAACCTGAGACCCTTCCTATGGCATGAGATGTCATATACAACTCCTTCCCATTCCAATCCTGAGACCCTTCCTATAGCATGAGATGTGATATCTCAATGCTTATACCAAACCTGAGACCCTTCCTATAGCATGAGATGTGATATCCAACTTCTTCCCATTCCAATCCTAAGACCCTTCCTATAACATGAGATGTGATGTCTCAATGCTTCTAATACCAAACCTGAGATCTTTCCTATAACATGAGATGTGATATCCAACTCCTTCCCATTCCAATCCTGAGACCCTTCCTATAGCATGAGATGTGATATCTCAATGCTTATACCAAACCTGAGACCCTTCCTATAGCTTGAGATGTGATATTCAACTCCTTCCCATTCCAATCCTGAGACCCTTCCTATAGCATGAGATGTGATATCTCAAGGCCTCTAATACCAAACCTGAGATCCTTCCTCTAACATGAAATGTGATATCCAACTCCTTCCCCTTCCTAACCTGAGACCCTTCCTATAGCATGAGATGTGATATCCAACTCCTTCCCATTCCAATCCTGACACCCTTCCGATAGCTTGAGATGTGATATCTCAATGCTTCTAATATCAATACTGAGACCCTCCCTATAGCATTAGATGTGATATCTAAGTCCTTCCCATTCCAATCCTGAGACCCTTCCGATAGCAGAGATGTGATATCTCAATGCTTATACCAAACCTGAGACCCTTCCTATAGCATGAGATGTGATATCCAACTCTTTCCCATTCCAATCCTGAGACCCTTCCTATAGCATGATATGTGAAATCTCAATGCTTCTACCAAAACTGAGACCCTTCCTTTAGCATGAGATGTGATATCCAACTCCTTCCCATTCCAATCCTGAGACCAGTCCTATAGCATGAGATGTGATATCTCAATGCTTCTAATACCAAACCTGAGATCCTTCCTATAACATGAGATGTGATATCCAACTCCTTCCCATTCCAATCCTGAGACCCTTCCTATAGCATGAGATGTGATATCTCAATGCTTCTAATACCAAACCTGAGATCCTTCCGATAGCATGAGATGTGATATCTCAATGCTTCTAATACCAAACATGAGATCCTTCCTATAACATGAGATGTGATATCCAAATCCTTCCCCTTCCGAACCTGAGACCCTCCCTTTAGCATGAGATGTGATATCCCACTCCTTCCCATTCCAATCCTGATACCCTTCTGATAGCATGAGATGTGATATCTCAATGCCTCTAATACCAAACCTGAGATCCTACCTCTAACATGAAATGTGATATCCAACTCCTTCCCTTTCCAAACCTGAGAGCCTTCCTACAGCATGAGATGTGATATCCAAGTCCTTCCCATTCCAATCCTGAGACCCTTCCTATAACATGAGATGTCATATCCAACTCCTTCCCATTCCAACCTGAGACCCTTCCTATAGCATGAGATGGGATATCCAACTCCTTCTTATGCCAAACCTGAGACCCTTCCTATGGCATGATATGTGATATCCAACTCCTTGCCATTCAAATCCTGAGACCCTTCCTATAGCATGAGAAGGGATATCCAACTCCTTCCCAATCCAATCCTGAGACCCTTCCGATAGCAGAGATGTGATATCTCAACGCTTCTACCAAACCTGAGACCCTTCCTATAACATGAGATGTGATATCCAATTCCTTCCCATTCCAAACCTGAGACCCTTACTATTGGATGAGATGTGATATCCAACTCCTTCCCATTCCAACCCTGAGACCCTTCCTATACCATGAGATGTGATATCTCAATGCTTCTAATACCAAACCTGGGTCCCGTCCTATAACATGAGATATGATATCCAAATCCTTCCCCTTCCAAACCTGAGAACCTTCCTTTAGCATGAGATGTGATGTCCAAATACTTCCCATTCCAATCCTAAAACCCTTCCTATAGCATGAGATGTGATATCTCAATGTTTCTAATAAAAAACCTGAGACCCTTCCTATAGCAAGAGATGCGATATCCAAATCCTTCCCATTCCAATCCTGAGACCCTTCCTATAACATGAGATGTGATATCCAACTCCTTCCCATTCCAACCTGAGACCCTTCCTATAGCATGAGAAGGGATATCCAACTCCTTCCCAATCCAATCCTGAGACCCTTCCGATAGCAGAGATGTGATATCTCAATGCTTATACCAAACCTGAGACCCTTCCTATGGCATGAGATGTGATATCCAACTCCTTGCCATTCAAATCCTGAGACCCTCCCTATAACAAGAGATGTCATATCCAACTCCTTCCCATTCCAAACCTGAGATCCTTCCTTTAGCATGAGATGTAATATCCAAATCCTTCACATTCCAATCCGGAGACCCTTCCTATAGCATGAGATGTGATATCTCAATGCTTCTAATACCAAACATGAGATCCTTCCTATAACATGAGATGTGATATCCAACTCCTTCCCATTCCAAACCTGAGACCCTTCCGATAGCATGAGATGTGATATCTCAATGCTTCAAAAACCAAACATGAGAACCATCCTATAACATGAGATGTGAAATCCAAATCCTTCCCTTCCCAAACCTGAGACTCTTCCTATAGCATGAGATGTGATATCTCAATGCTTCTACCAAACCTGAAACCCTTCCTATAGCATGAGAAGTGATATCCAACTCCTTCCCATTCCAATCCTGAGACACTTCCTATAGCATGAGATGTGATATCACAATGCTTCTAATACCAAACCTGAGACCCGTCCTATAACATGAGATGTGATATCCAAATCCTTCCCCTTCCAAACCTTAGACCCTTCCTTTATCATGAGATGTGATATCCAAGTCCTTCCCATTCCATTCCTGAGACCCTTCCTATAGCATGAGATGTGATATCTCAATGCTTCTAATACCAAACCTGAGACCCTTCCTATAACATGAGATGTGATATCCAAGTCCTTCCCATTCCAATCCTGAGACCCTCCCTTTAGCTTGAGATGTGATATCCAACTCCTTCCCATTCCAATCCTGAGACCGTTCTGATAGCATGAGATGTGATATCTCAATGCTTCTAATACCAAACCTGAGATCCTTCCGATAGCATGAGATGTGATATTTCAATTCTTCTAATACCAAACCTGAGATCCTTCCTATAACACGAGATGTGATATTCAAATCCTTCCCCTTCCAAACCTGAGACCCTCCCTTTAGCATGAGATGTGATATCCAACTCCTTTCCATTCCAATCCTGAGACCCTTCTGATAGCATGAGATGTTATATCTCAATGCCTCTAATACCAAACCTGAGATTCTACCTCTAACATGAAATGTGATATCCAACTCCTTCCCCTTCCAAACCTGGGAGCCTTCCTATAACATGAGATGTGATATCGAAGTCCTTCCCATTCCAATCCTGAGACCCTTCCTATAACATGAGATGTGATATCCAACTCCTTCCCATTCCAATCCTGAGACCCTTCCTATAGCATGAGATGTGATGTCTCAATGCTTCTAATACCAAATCTGAGATCCTTCCTATAACATGAGATGTGATATCCAACTCCTTCCATTCCAATCCTGAGACCCTTCCTATAGCATGGGATGTGATATTTCAATGCTTATAGCAAACCTGAGACCCTTCCTATAGCATGAGATGTGATATCCAAATACTTCCCATTCCAATCGTGAGACCCTTCCTATAGCATGAGATGTGATATCTCAATGCCTCTAATACCAAACCTGAGATCCTTCCTCTAACATGAAATGTGATATCCAAATCCTTCCCTTTCCAAACCTGAGAGCCTACCTATAGCATGAGATGTGATATCCAACTCCTTCCCATTCCAATCCTGAGACCCTTCCTATAGCATGAGATGTGATATCTCAATGCTTATACCAAACCTGAGACCCTTCCTATAGCATGAGATGTGATATCCAAATCCTTCCCATTCCAATCCTGAGACCCTTCCTATAGCATGAGATGTGATATCTCAATGCCTCTAATACCAAACCTGAGATCCTTCCTTGAACATGAAATGTGATATCCCACTCCTTCCCTTTCCAAACCTGAGAGTCTACCTATAGCATGAGATGTGATATCCAAGTCCTTCCCATTCCAATCCTTAGACACTTCCTACAGCATGAGATGTGATATCTCAATGATTCTATTACCAAACCTGAGACCCGTCCTATAACATGAGATGGGATATCCAACTCCTTCCCATTTCAATCCTGAGAAACTTCCGATAGCAGAGATGTGATATCTCAATGCTTAGACCAAACCTGAGACCCTTCCTATAACATGAGATGTGATATCCAACTCCTTCCCGTTCCAAACCTGAGACCCTTTCTATAGCAAGAATCTAATATCCAACTCCTTCCCATTCCAATCCTGAGACCATTCCTATAGCATGAGATGTGATATCTCAATGCTTCTAATACCAAACCTGAGACCCTTCCTATAACATGAGATGTGATATCCAAGTCCTTCCCATTCCAATCCTGAGACCCTCCCTTTAGCATGAGATGTGATATCCAACTCCTTCCCATTCCAATCCTGAGACCGTTCTGATAGCATGAGATGTGATATCTCAATGCTTCTAATACCAAACCTGAGATCCTTCCGATAGCATGAGATGTGATATTTCAATTCTTCTAATACCAAACCTGAGATCCTTCCTATAACACGAGATGTGATATTCAAATCCTTCCCCTTCCAAACCTGAGACCCTCCCTTTAGCATGAGATGTGATATCCAACTCCTTCCCATTCCAATCCTGAGACCCTTCTGATAGCATGAGATGTTATATCTCAATGCCTCTAATACCAAACCTGAGATTCTACCTCTAACATGAAATGTGATATCCAACTCCTTCCCCTTCCAAACCTGGGAGCCTTCCTATAACATGAGATGTGATATCGAAGTCCTTCCCATTCCAATCCTGAGACCCTTCCTATAACATGAGATGTGATATCCAACTCCTTCCCATTCCAATCCTGAGACCCTCCCTTTAGCATGAGATGTGATATCCAACTCCTTCCCATTCCAATCCTGAGACCCTTCTGATAGCATGAGATGTGATATCTCAAGGCCTCTAATACCAAACCTGAGATCCTTCCTCTAACATGAAATGTGATATCCAACTCCTTCCCCTTCCTAACCTGAGACCCTTCCTATAGCATGAGATGTGATATCCAACTCCTTCCCATTCCAATCCTGACACCCTTCCGATAGCTTGAGATGTGATATCTCAATGCTTCTAATATCAATACTGAGACCCTCCCTATAGCATTAGATGTGATATCTAAGTCCTTCCCATTCCAATCCTGAGACCCTTCCGATAGCAGAGATGTGATATCTCAATGCTTATACCAAACCTGAGACCCTTCCTATAGCATGAGATGTGATATCCAACTCTTTCCCATTCCAATCCTGAGACCCTTCCTATAGCATGATATGTGAAATCTCAATGCTTCTACCAAAACTGAGACCCTTCCTTTAGCATGAGATGTGATATCCAACTCCTTCCCATTCCAATCCTGAGACCAGTCCTATAGCATGAGATGTGATATCTCAATGCTTCTAATACCAAACCTGAGATCCTTCCTATAACATGAGATGTGATATCCAACTCCTTCCCATTCCAATCCTGAGACCCTTCCTATAGCATGAGATGTGATATCTCAATGCTTCTAATACCAAACCTGAGATCCTTCCGATAGCATGAGATGTGATATCTCAATGCTTCTAATACCAAACATGAGATCCTTCCTATAACATGAGATGTGATATCCAAATCCTTCCCCTTCCGAACCTGAGACCCTCCCTTTAGCATGAGATGTGATATCCCACTCCTTCCCATTCCAATCCTGATACCCTTCTGATAGCATGAGATGTGATATCTCAGTGCCTCTAATACCAAACCTGAGATCCTACCTCTAACATGAAATGTGATATCCAACTCCTTCCCTTTCCAAACCTGAGAGCCTTCCTACAGCATGAGATGTGATATCCAAGTCCTTCCCATTCCAATCCTGAGACCCTTCCTATAACATGAGATGTCATATCCAACTCCTTCCCATTCCAACCTGAGACCCTTCCTATAGCATGAGATGGGATATCCAACTCCTTCTTATGCCAAACCTGAGACCCTTCCTATGGCATGATATGTGATATCCAACTCCTTGCCATTCAAATCCTGAGACCCTTCCTATAGCATGAGAAGGGATATCCAACTCCTTCCCAATCCAATCCTGAGACCCTTCCGATAGCAGAGATGTGATATCTCAACGCTTCTACCAAACCTGAGACCCTTCCTATAACATGAGATGTGATATCCAATTCCTTCCCATTCCAAACCTGAGACCCTTACTATTGGATGAGATGTGATATCCAACTCCTTCCCATTCCAACCCTGAGACCCTTCCTATACCATGAGATGTGATATCTCAATGCTTCTAATACCAAACCTGGGTCCCGTCCTATAACATGAGATATGATATCCAAATCCTTCCCCTTCCAAACCTGAGAACCTTCCTTTAGCATGAGATGTGATGTCCAAATACTTCCCATTCCAATCCTAAAACCCTTCCTATAGCATGAGATGTGATATCTCAATGTTTCTAATAAAAAACCTGAGACCCTTCCTATAGCAAGAGATGCGATATCCAAATCCTTCCCATTCCAATCCTGAGACCCTTCCTATAACATGAGATGTGATATCCAACTCCTTCCCATTCCAACCTGAGACCCTTCCTATAGCATGAGAAGGGATATCCAACTCCTTCCCAATCCAATCCTGAGACCCTTCCGATAGCAGAGATGTGATATCTCAATGCTTATACCAAACCTGAGACCCTTCCTATGGCATGAGATGTGATATCCAACTCCTTGCCATTCAAATCCTGAGACCCTCCCTATAACAAGAGATGTCATATCCAACTCCTTCCCATTCCAAACCTGAGATCCTTCCTTTAGCATGAGATGTAATATCCAAATCCTTCACATTCCAATCCGGAGACCCTTCCTATAGCATGAGATGTGATATCTCAATGCTTCTAATACCAAACATGAGATCCTTCCTATAACATGAGATGTGATATCCAACTCCTTCCCATTCCAAACCTGAGACCCTTCCGATAGCATGAGATGTGATATCTCAATGCTTCAAAAACCAAACATGAGAACCATCCTATAACATGAGATGTGAAATCCAAATCCTTCCCTTCCCAAACCTGAGACTCTTCCTATAGCATGAGATGTGATATCTCAATGCTTCTACCAAACCTGAAACCCTTCCTATAGCATGAGAAGTGATATCCAACTCCTTCCCATTCCAATCCTGAGACACTTCCTATAGCATGAGATGTGATATCACAATGCTTCTAATACCAAACCTGAGACCCGTCCTATAACATGAGATGTGATATCCAAATCCTTCCCCTTCCAAACCTTAGACCCTTCCTTTATCATGAGATGTGATATCCAAGTCCTTCCCATTCCATTCCTGAGACCCTTCCTATAGCATGAGATGTGATATCTCAATGCTTCTAATACCAAACCTGAGACCCTTCCTATAACATGAGATGTGATATCCAAGTCCTTCCCATTCCAATCCTGAGACCCTCCCTTTAGCATGAGATGTGATATCCAACTCCTTCCCATTCCAATCCTGAGACCGTTCTGATAGCATGAGATGTGATATCTCAATGCTTCTAATACCAAACCTGAGATCCTTCCGATAGCATGAGATGTGATATTTCAATTCTTCTAATACCAAACCTGAGATCCTTCCTATAACACGAGATGTGATATTCAAATCCTTCCCCTTCCAAACCTGAGACCCTCCCTTTAGCATGAGATGTGATATCCAACTCCTTTCCATTCCAATCCTGAGACCCTTCTGATAGCATGAGATGTTATATCTCAATGCCTCTAATACCAAACCTGAGATTCTACCTCTAACATGAAATGTGATATCCAACTCCTTCCCCTTCCAAACCTGGGAGCCTTCCTATAACATGAGATGTGATATCGAAGTCCTTCCCATTCCAATCCTGAGACCCTTCCTATAACATGAGATGTGATATCCAACTCCTTCCCATTCCAATCCTGAGACCCTTCCTATAGCATGAGATGTGATGTCTCAATGCTTCTAATACCAAATCTGAGATCCTTCCTATAACATGAGATGTGATATCCAACTCCTTCCATTCCAATCCTGAGACCCTTCCTATAGCATGGGATGTGATATTTCAATGCTTATAGCAAACCTGAGACCCTTCCTATAGCATGAGATGTGATATCCAAATCCTTCCCATTCCAATCGTGAGACCCTTCCTATAGCATGAGATGTGATATCTCAATGCCTCTAATACCAAACCTGAGATCCTTCCTCTAACATGAAATGTGATATCCAAATCCTTCCCTTTCCAAACCTGAGAGCCTACCTATAGCATGAGATGTGATATCCAACTCCTTCCCATTCCAATCCTGAGACCCTTCCTATAGCATGAGATGTGATATCTCAATGCTTATACCAAACCTGAGACCCTTCCTATAGCATGAGATGTGATATCCAAATCCTTCCCATTCCAATCCTGAGACCCTTCCTATAGCATGAGATGTGATATCTCAATGCCTCTAATACCAAACCTGAGATCCTTCCTTGAACATGAAATGTGATATCCCACTCCTTCCCTTTCCAAACCTGAGAGTCTACCTATAGCATGAGATGTGATATCCAAGTCCTTCCCATTCCAATCCTTAGACACTTCCTACAGCATGAGATGTGATATCTCAATGATTCTATTACCAAACCTGAGACCCGTCCTATAACATGAGATGGGATATCCAACTCCTTCCCATTTCAATCCTGAGAAACTTCCGATAGCAGAGATGTGATATCTCAATGCTTAGACCAAACCTGAGACCCTTCCTATAACATGAGATGTGATATCCAACTCCTTCCCGTTCCAAACCTGAGACCCTTTCTATAGCAAGAATCTAATATCCAACTCCTTCCCATTCCAATCCTGAGACCATTCCTATAGCATGAGATGTGATATCTCAATGCTTCTAATACCAAACCTGAGACCCTTCCTATAACATGAGATGTGATATCCAAGTCCTTCCCATTCCAATCCTGAGACCCTCCCTTTAGCATGAGATGTGATATCCAACTCCTTCCCATTCCAATCCTGAGACCGTTCTGATAGCATGAGATGTGATATCTCAATGCTTCTAATACCAAACCTGAGATCCTTCCGATAGCATGAGATGTGATATTTCAATTCTTCTAATACCAAACCTGAGATCCTTCCTATAACACGAGATGTGATATTCAAATCCTTCCCCTTCCAAACCTGAGACCCTCCCTTTAGCATGAGATGTGATATCCAACTCCTTCCCATTCCAATCCTGAGACCCTTCTGATAGCATGAGATGTTATATCTCAATGCCTCTAATACCAAACCTGAGATTCTACCTCTAACATGAAATGTGATATCCAACTCCTTCCCCTTCCAAACCTGGGAGCCTTCCTATAACATGAGATGTGATATCGAAGTCCTTCCCATTCCAATCCTGAGACCCTTCCTATAACATGAGATGTGATATCCAACTCCTTCCCATTCCAATCCTGAGACCCTCCCTTTAGCATGAGATGTGATATCCAACTCCTTCCCATTCCAATCCTGAGACCGTTCTGCTAGCATGAGATGTGATATCTCAATGCTTCTAATACCAAACCTGAGATCCTTCCGATAGCATGAGATGTGATATTTCAATTCTTCTAATACCAAACCTGAGATCCTTCCTATAACACGAGATGTGATATTCAAATCCTTCCCCTTCCAAACCTGAGACCCTCCCTTTAGCATGAGATGTGATATCCAACTCCTTCCCATTCCAATCCTGAGACCCTTCTGATAGCATGAGATGTTATATCTCAATGCCTCTAATACCAAACCTGAGATTCTACCTCTAACATGAAATGTGATATCCAACTCCTTCCCCTTCCAAACCTGGGAGCCTTCCTATAACATGAGATGTGATATCGAAGTCCTTCCCATTCCAATCCTGAGACCCTTCCTATAACATGAGATGTGATATCCAACTCCTTCCCATTCCAATCCTGAGACCCTTCCTATAGCATGAGATGTGATGTCTCAATGCTTCTAATACCAAATCTGAGATCCTTCCTATAACATGAGATGTGATATCCAACTCCTTCCATTCCAATCCTGAGACCCTTCCTATAGCATGGGATGTGATATTTCAATGCTTATAGCAAACCTGAGACCCTTCCTATAGCATGAGATGTGATATCCAAATCCTTCCCATTCCAATCGTGAGACCCTTCCTATAGCATGAGATGTGATATCTCAATGCCTCTAATACCAAACCTGAGATCCTTCCTCTAACATGAAATGTGATATCCAAATCCTTCCCTTTCCAAACCTGAGAGCCTACCTATAGCATGAGATGTGATATCCAACTCCTTCCCATTCCAATCCTGAGACCCTTCCTATAGCATGAGATGTGATATCTCAATGCTTATACCAAACCTGAGACCCTTCCTATAGCATGAGATGTGATATCCAAATCCTTCCCATTCCAATCCTGAGACCCTTCCTATAGCATGAGATGTGATATCTCAATGCCTCTAATACCAAACCTGAGATCCTTCCTTGAACATGAAATGTGATATCCCACTCCTTCCCTTTCCAAACCTGAGAGTCTACCTATAGCATGAGATGTGATATCCAAGTCCTTCCCATTCCAATCCTTAGACACTTCCTACAGCATGAGATGTGATATCTCAATGATTCTATTACCAAACCTGAGACCCGTCCTATAACATGAGATGGGATATCCAACTCCTTCCCATTTCAATCCTGAGAAACTTCCGATAGCAGAGATGTGATATCTCAATGCTTAGACCAAACCTGAGACCCTTCCTATAAGATGAGATGTGATATCCAACTCCTTCCCGTTCCAAACCTGAGACCCTTTCTATAGCAAGAATCTAATATCCAACTCCTTCCCATTCCAATCCTGAGACCATTCCTATAGCATGAGATGTGATATCTCAATGCTTCTAATACCAAACCTGAGACCCTTCCTATAACATGAGATGTGATATCCAAGTCCTTCCCATTCCAATCCTGAGACCCTCCCTTTAGCATGAGATGTGATATCCAACTCCTTCCCATTCCAATCCTGAGACCGTTCTGATAGCATGAGATGTGATATCTCAATGCTTCTAATACCAAACCTGAGATCCTTCCGATAGCATGAGATGTGATATTTCAATTCTTCTAATACCAAACCTGAGATCCTTCCTATAACACGAGATGTGATATTCAAATCCTTCCCCTTCCAAACCTGAGACCCTCCCTTTAGCATGAGATGTGATATCCAACTCCTTCCCATTCCAATCCTGAGACCCTTCTGATAGCATGAGATGTTATATCTCAATGCCTCTAATACCAAACCTGAGATTCTACCTCTAACATGAAATGTGATATCCAACTCCTTCCCCTTCCAAACCTGGGAGCCTTCCTATAACATGAGATGTGATATCGAAGTCCTTCCCATTCCAATCCTGAGACCCTTCCTATAACATGAGATGTGATATCCAACTCCTTCCCATTCCAATCCTGAGACCCTCCCTTTAGCATGAGATGTGATATCCAACTCCTTCCCATTCCAATCCTGAGACCGTTCTGATAGCATGAGATGTGATATCTCAATGCTTCTAATACCAAACCTGAGATCCTTCCGATAGCATGAGATGTGATATTTCAATTCTTCTAATACCAAACCTGAGATCCTTCCTATAACACGAGATGTGATATTCAAATCCTTCCCCTTCCAAACCTGAGACCCTCCCTTTAGCATGAGATGTGATATCCAACTCCTTCCCATTCCAATCCTGAGACCCTTCTGATAGCATGAGATGTTATATCTCAATGCCTCTAATACCAAACCTGAGATTCTACCTCTAACATGAAATGTGATATCCAACTCCTTCCCCTTCCAAACCTGGGAGCCTTCCTATAACATGAGATGTGATATCGAAGTCCTTCCCATTCCAATCCTGAGACCCTTCCTATAACATGAGATGTGATATCCAACTCCTTCCCATTCCAATCCTGAGACCCTTCCTATAGCATGAGATGTGATGTCTCAATGCTTCTAATACCAAATCTGAGATCCTTCCTATAACATGAGATGTGATATCCAACTCCTTCCATTCCAATCCTGAGACCCTTCCTATAGCATGGGATGTGATATTTCAATGCTTATAGCAAACCTGAGACCCTTCCTATAGCATGAGATGTGATATCCAAATCCTTCCCATTCCAATCGTGAGACCCTTCCTATAGCATGAGATGTGATATCTCAATGCCTCTAATACCAAACCTGAGATCCTTCCTCTAACATGAAATGTGATATCCAAATCCTTCCCTTTCCAAACCTGAGAGCCTACCTATAGCATGAGATGTGATATCCAACTCCTTCCCATTCCAATCCTGAGACCCTTCCTATAGCATGAGATGTGATATCTCAATGCTTATACCAAACCTGAGACCCTTCCTATAGCATGAGATGTGATATCCAAATCCTTCCCATTCCAATCCTGAGACCCTTCCTATAGCATGAGATGTGATATCTCAATGCCTCTAATACCAAACCTGAGATCCTTCCTTGAACATGAAATGTGATATCCCACTCCTTCCCTTTCCAAACCTGAGAGTCTACCTATAGCATGAGATGTGATATCCAAGTCCTTCCCATTCCAACCCTTAGACACTTCCTACAGCATGAGATGTGATATCTCAATGATTCTATTACCAAACCTGAGACCCGTCCTATAACATGAGATATGATATCCAACTCCTTCCCATTTCAATCCTGAGAAACTTCCGATAGCAGAGATGTGATATCTCAATGCTTAGACCAAACCTGAGACCCTTCCTATAACATGAGATGTGATATCCAACTCCTTCCCGTTCCAAACCTGAGACCCTTTCTATAGCAAGAATCTAATATCCAACTCCTTCCCATTCCAATCCTGAGACCATTCTTATAGCATGAGATGTGATATCTCAATGCTTCTAATACCAAACCTGAGACCCTTCCTATAACATGAGATGTGATATCCAAGTCCTTCCCATTCCAATCCTGAGACCCTCCCTTTAGCATGAGATGTGATATCCAACTCCTCCCCATTCCAATCCTGAGACCGTTCTGATAGCATGAGATGTGATATCTCAATGCTTCTAATACCAAACCTGAGATCCTTCCGATAGCATGAGATGTGATATTTCAATTCTTCTAATACCAAACCTGAGATCCTTCCTATAACACGAGATGTGATATTCAAATCCTTCCCCTTCCAAACCTGAGACCCTCCCTTTAGCATGAGATGTGATATCCAACTCCTTCCCATTCCAATCCTGAGACCCTTCTGATAACATGAGATGTTATATCTCAATGCCTCTAATACCAAACCTGAGATTCTACCTCTAACATGAAATGTGATATCCAACTCCTTCCCCTTCCAAACCTGGGAGCCTTCCTATAACATGAGATGTGATATCGAAGTCCTTCCCATTCCAATCCTGAGACCCTTCCTATAACATGAGATGTGATATCCAACTCCTTCCCATTCCAATCCTGAGACCCTTCCTATAGCATGAGATGTGATGTCTCAATGCTTCTAATACCAAATCTGAGATCCTTCCTATAACATGAGATGTGATATCCAACTCCTTCCATTCCAATCCTGAGACCCTTCCTATAGCATGGGATGTGATATTTCAATGCTTATAGCAAACCTGAGACCCTTCCTATAGCATGAGATGTGATATCCAAATCCTTCCCATTCCAATCGTGAGACCCTTCCTATAGCATGAGATGTGATATCTCAATGCCTCTAATACCAAACCTGAGATCCTTCCTCTAACATGAAATGTGATATCCAAATCCTTCCCTTTCCAAACCTGAGAGCCTACCTATAGCATGAGATGTGATATCCAACTCCTTCCCATTCCAATCCTGAGACCCTTCCTATAGCATGAGATGTGATATCTCAATGCTTATACCAAACCTGAGACCCTTCCTATAGCATGAGATGTGATATCCAAACCCTTCCCATTCCAATCCTGAGACCCTTCCTATAGCATGAGATGTGATATCTCAATGCCTCTAATACCAAACCTGAGATCCTTCCTTGAACATGAAATGTGATATCCCACTCCTTCCCTTTCCAAACCAGAGAGTCTACCTATAGCATGAGATGTGATATCCAAGTCCTTCCCATTCCAATCCTTAGACACTTCCTACAGCATGAGATGTGATATCTCAATGATTCTATTACCAAACCTGAGACCCATCCTATAACATGAGATGGGATATCCAACTCCTTCCCATTTCAATCCTGAGAAACTTCCGATAGCAGAGATGTGATATCTCAATGCTTAGACCAAACCTGAGACCCTTCCTATAACATGAGATGTGATATCCAACTCCTTCCCGTTCCAAACCTGAGACCCTTTCTATAGCAAGAATCTAATATCCAACTCCTTCCCATTCCAATCCTGAGACCATTCCTATAGCATGAGATGTGATATCTCAATGCTTCTAATACCAAACCTGAGATCCTTCCTATGACATGAGATGTGATATCCAATTCCTTCCAATTCCAAACCTGAGACCCTTCCTATAGCATGAGATGTGATATCTCAATGCTTCTAATACCAAACCTGAGATCCTTCCTATAACATGAGATGTGATATCCAAATCCTTCCCCTTCCAAACCAGAGACCCTCCCTTTAGCATGAGATGTGATATCCAACTCCTTCCCATTCCAATCCTGAGACATTTCTGATAGCATGAGATGTGATATCTCAATGCCTCTAATACCAAACCTGAGATCCTACCTCTAACATGAAATGTGATATCCAACTCCTTCCCCTTGCAAACCTGAGAGCCTTCCTATAGCATGAGATGTGATATCGAAGTATTTCCCATTCCAATCCTAAGGCCCTTCCTATAACATGAGATGTGATATCCAACTCCTTCCCATTCCAACCTGAGACCCTTCCTATAGCATGAGATGGGATATCCAACTACTTCCAAATCCAATCCTGATACCCTTCCGATAGCATGAGATGTGATATCTCAATCCCTCTAATACCAAACCTGAGATCCTTCCTATAACATGAGATGTGATATCAAAATCATTCCCCTTCCAAACCTGAGACCCTTCTGATAGCATGAGATGTGATATTCAATGCCTCTAATACCAAACCTGAGATCCTACATCTAACATGAAATGTGATATCCAACTCCTTCCCTTTCCAAACGTGAGAGCCTCCCTATAGCATGAGATGGGATATTCAAGTCCTTCCCATTCCAATCCTGAGACCCTTCCTATAGCATGAGATGTGATATCTCAATGCTTCTAATACCAAACCTGAGACCCTTCCTATAACATAAGATGGGATATCCAACTCCTTCCCATTCCAATCCTGAGACCCTTCCGATAGCAGAGATGTGATATCTCAATGCTGATACCAAACCTGAGACCCTTCCTATAACATAAGATGGGATATCTAACTCCTTCCCATTCCAATCCTGAGACCCTTCCGATAGCAGAGATGTGATATCTCAATGCTTATACCAAACCTGAGACCCTTCCTGTGGCATGAGATGTCATATCCAACTCCTTCCCATTCCAATCCTGAGACCCTTCCTATAGCATGATATGTGATATCACAATTTTTCTAATACCAAACCTGAGATCCTTCCTATAACATGAGATGTGTATCCAACTCCTTCCCATTCCAAAACCTGAGACCCTTCCTATAGCATGAGATGTGATATCTTAATGCTCCTAAAACCAAACCTGAGAACCATCCAATAACATATGTGAAATCCAAATCCTTCCCTTTCCAAACCTGAGACCCTTCCGATAGCATTAGATGTGATATCTCAATGCTTCTAAAACCAAACATGAGAACCATCCTATAACATGAGATGTGAAATCCAAATCCTTCCCTTTCCAAACCTGAGACCCTTCCTATAGCTTGAGATGTGATATCAAACTCCTTCCCATTCCAATCCTGTGATAGCCTGAGATGTGATATCCAACTCCTTCCCATTCCAATCCTGAGATAGCTTGAGATGTGATATCCAACTCCTTCCCATTCCTATCCTGAGACCCTTCCGATAGTAGAGATGTGATATCTCAATGCTTGTACCAAACCTGAGACCCTTCCTATGGCATGAGATGTGATATCCAACTCCTTCCCATTCCAATCCTGAGACCCTTCCTATAGCATGCGATGTGATATCTCAATGCTTATACCAAACCTGAGATCCTTCCTATAGCATGAGATGTGATATCCAAATCCTTCCCATTCCAATCCTGAGACCCTTCCTATAGCATGAGATGTGATATCTCAATGCCTCTAATACCAAACCTGAGATCCTTCCTTGAACATGAAATGTGATATCCCACTCCTTCCCTTTCCAAACCTGAGAGTCTACCTATAGCATGAGATGTGATATCCAAGTCCTTCCCATTCCAATCCTTAGACACTTCCTACAGCATGAGATGTGATATCTCAATGATTCTATTACCAAACCTGAGACCCGTCCTATAACATGAGATGGGATATCCAACTCCTTCCCATTTCAATCCTGAGAAACTTCTGATAGCAGAGATGTGATATCTCAATGCTTAGACCAAACCTGAGACCCTTCCTATAACATGAGATGTGATATCCAACTCCTTCCCGTTCCAAACCTGAGACCCTTTCTATAGCAAGAATCTAATATCCAACTCCTTCCCATTCCAATCCTGAGACCATTCCTATAGCATGAGATGTGATATCTCAATGCTTCTAATACCAAACCTGAGATCCTTCCTATGACATGAGATGTGATATCCAATTCCTTCCCATTCCAAACCTGAGACCCTTCCTATAGCATGAGATGTGATATCTCAATGCTTCTAATACCAAACCTGAGATCCTTCCTATAACATGAGATGTGATATCCAAATCCTTCCCCTTCCAAACCAGAGACCCTCCCTTTAGCATGAGATGTGATATCCAACTCCTTCCCATTCCAATCCTGAGACATTTCTGATAGCATGAGATGTGATATCTCAATGCCTCTAATACCAAAACTGAGATCCTACCTCTAACATGAAATGTGATATCCAACTCCTTCCCCTTGCAAACCTGAGAGCCTTCCTATAGCATGAGATGTGATATCTCAATGCTTCTAATACCAAACCTGAGACCCTTCCTATAACATAAGATGGGATATCCAACTCCTTCCCATTCCAATCCTGAGACCCTTCCGATAGCAGAGATGTGATATCACAATGCTGATACCAAACCTGAGACCCTTCCTATGGCATGAGATGTCATATACAACTCCTTCCCATTCCAATCCTGAGACCCTTCCTATAGCATGAGATGTGATATCTCAATGCTTATACCAAACCTGAGACCCTTCCTATAGCATGAGATGTGATATCCAACTCCTTCCCATTCCAATCGTGAGACCCTTCCTATAACATGAGATGTGATGTCTCAATGCTTCTAATACCAAACCTGAGATCCTTCCAATGGCATGAGATGTCATATAAAACTCCTTCCCATTCCATTCCTGAGACCCTTCCTATAGCATGAGATGTGATATCCAACTCCTTCCCATTCCAATCCTGAGACCCTTCCTATAGCATGAGATGTGATATCCAAATCCTTCCCATTCCAATCGTGAGACCCTTCCTATAGCATGAGATGTGATATCCAAAACCTTCCCTTTCCAAAACTGAGAGCCTACCTATAGCATGAAATGTGATATCCAACTCCTTTCCATTCCAATCCTGAGACCCTTCCTATAGCATGAGATGTGATATCTCAATGCTTATACCAAACCTGAGACCCTTCCTATAGCATGAGATGTGATATCCAAATCCTTCCCATTCCAATCCTGAGACCCTTCCTATAGCATGAGATGTGATATCCAAATCCTTCCCCTTCCAAACCTGAGACCCTCCCTTTAGCATGAGATGTGATATCCAACTCCTTCCCATTCCAATCCTGAGACCCTTCTGATAGCATGAGATGTTATATCTCAATGCCTCTAATACCAAACCTGAGATCCTACCTCTAACATGAAATGTGATATCCAACTCCTTCCCCTTCTAAACCTGGGAGCCTTCCTATAACATGAGATGTGATATCGAAGTGCTTCCCATTCCAATCCTGAGACCCTTCCTATAACATGAGATGTGATATCCATCTCCTTCCCATTCCAATCCTGAGACCCGTCCTATAGCATGAGATGGGATGTCTCAATGCTTCTAATACCAAATCTGAGATCCTTCCTATAACATGAGATGTGATATCCAACTCCTTCCCATTACAATCTTGAGACCCTTCCGATAGCAGAGATGTGATATCTCAATGCTGATACCAAACCTGAGACCCTTCCTATAACATAAGATGGGATATCCAACTCCTTCCCATTCCAATCCTGAGACCCTTCCGATAGCAGAGATGTGATATCTCAATGCTTATACCAAACCTGAGACCCTTCCTGTGGCATGAGATGTCATATCCAACTCCTTCCCATTCCAATCCTGAGACCCTTCCTATAGCATGATATGTGATATCACAATTTTTCTAATACCAAACCTGAGATCCTTCCTATAACATGAGATGTGTATCCAACTCCTTCCCATTCCAAAACCTGAGACAATTCCTATAGCATGAGATGTGATATCTTAATGCTTCTAAAACCAAACCTGAGAACCATCCAATAACATATGTGAAATCCAAATCCTTCCCTTTCCAAACCTGAGACCCTTCCGATAGCATTAGATGTGATATCTCAATGCTTCTAAAACCAAACATGAGAACCATCCTATAACATGAGATGTGAAATCCAAATCCTTCCCTTTCCAAACCTGAGACCCTTCCTATAGCTTGAGATGTGATATCAAACTCCTTCCCATTCCAATCCTGTGATAGCTTGAGATGTGATATCCAACTCCTTCCCATTCCAATCCTGAGATAGCTTGAGATGTGATATCCAACTCCTTCCCATTCCTATCCTGAAACCCTTCCGATAGTAGAGATGTGATATCTCAATGCTTGTACCAAACCTGAGACCCTTCCTATGGCATGAGATGTGATATCCAACTCCTTCCCATTCCAATCCTGAGACCCTTCCTATAGCATGAGATGTGATATCTCAATGCTTATACCAAACCTGAGATCCTTCCTATAGCATGAGATGTGATATCCAAATCCTTCCCATTCCAATCCTGAGACCCTTCCTATAGCATGAGATGTGATATCTCAATGCCTCTAATACCAAACCTGAGATCCTTCCTTGAACATGAAATGTGATATCCCACTCCTTCCCTTTCCAAACCTGAGAGTCTACCTATAGCATGAGATGTGATATCCAAGTCCTTCCCATTCCAATCCTTAGACACTTCCTACAGCATGAGATGTGATATCTCAATGATTCTATTACCAAACCTAAGACCCGTCCTATAACATGAGATGGGATATCCAACTCCTTCCCATTTCAATCCTGAGAAACTTCTGATAGCAGAGATGTGATATCTCAATGCTTAGACCAAACCTGAGACCCTTCCTATAACATGAGATGTGATATCCACCTCCTTCCCGTTCCAAACCTGAGACCCTTTCTATAGCAAGAATCTAATATCCAACTCCTTCCCATTCCAATCCTGAGACCATTCCTATAGCATGAGATGTGATATCTCAATGCTTCTAATACCAAACCTGAGATCCCTCCTATGACATGAGATGTGATATCCAATTCCTTCCCATTCCAAACCTGAGACCCTTCCTATAGCATGAGATGTGATATCTCAATGCTTCTAATACCAAACCTGAGATCCTTCCTATAACATGAGATGTGATATCCAAATCCTTCCCCTTCCAAACCAGAGACCCTCCCTTTAGCATGAGATGTGATATCCAACTCCTTCCCATTCCAATCCTGAGACATTTCTGATAGCATGAGATGTGATATCTCAATGCCTCTAATACCAAAACTGAGATCCTACCTCTAACATGAAATGTGATATCCAACTCCTTCCCCTTGCAAACCTGAGAGCCTTCCTATAGCATGAGATGTGATATCGAAGTATTTCCCATTCCAATCCTGAGACCCTTCCTATAACATGAGATGTGATATCCAACTCCTTCCCATTCCAACCTGAGACCCTTCCTATAGCATGAGATGGGATATCCAACTACTTCCAAATCCAATCCTGATACCCTTCCGATAGCATGAGATGTGATATCTCAATCCCTCTAATACCAAACCTGAGATCCTTCCTATAACATGAGATGTGATATCAAAATCCTTCCCCTTCCAAACCTGAGACCCTCCCTTTAGCATGAGATGTGATATCCAACTCCTTCCCATTCCAATCCTGAGACCCTTCTGATAGCAAGAGATGTGATATTCAATGCCTCTAATACCAAACCTGAGATCCTACCTCTAACATGAAATGTGACATCCAACTCCTTCCCTTTCCAAACGTGAGAGCCTTCCTATAGCATGAGATGTGATATCTCAATGCTTCTAATACCAAACCTGAGACCCTTCCTATAACATAAGATGGGATATCCAACTCCTTCCCATTCCAATCCTGAGACCCTTCCGATAGCAGAGATGTGATATCTCAATGCTGATACCAAACCTGAGACCCTTCCTATGGCATGAGATGTCATATACAACTCCTTCCCATTCCAATCCTGAGACCCTTCCTATAGCATGAGATGTGATATCTCAATGCTTATACCAAACCTGAGACCCTTCCTATAGCATGAGATGTGATATCCAACTCCTTCCCATTCCAATCCTGAGACCCTTCCTATAACATGAGATGTGATGTCTCAATGCTTCTAATACCAAACCTGAGATCCTTCCGATGGCATGAGATGTCATATAAAACTCCTTCCCATTCCATTCCTGAGACCCTTCCTATAGCATGAGATGTGATACCCAACTCCTTCCCATTCCAATCCTGAGACCCTTCCTATAGCATGAGATGTGATATCCAAATCCTTCCCATTCCAATCGTGAGACCCTTCCTATAGCATGAGATGTGATATCCAAAACCTTCCCTTTCCAAAACTGAGAGCCTACCTATAGCATGAAATGTGATATCCAACTCCTTTCCATTCCAATCCTGAGACCCTTCCTATAGCATGAGATGTGATATCTCAATGCTTATACCAAACCTGAGACCCTTCCTATAGCATGAGATGTGATATCCAAATCCTTCCCATTCCAATCCTGAGACCCTTCCTATAGCATGAGATGTGATATCCAAATCCTTCCCCTTCCAAACCTGAGACCCTCCCTTTAGCATGAGATGTGATATCCAACTCCTTCCCATTCCAATCCTGAGACCCTTCTGATAGCATGAGATGTTATATCTCAATGCCTCTAATACCAAACCTGAGATCCTACCTCTAACATGAAATGTGATATCCAACTCCTTCCCCTTCTAAACCTGGGAGCCTTCCTATAACATGAGATGTGATATCGAAGTGCTTCCCATTCCAATCCTGAGACCCTTCCTATAACATGAGATGTGATATCCAACTCCTTCCCATTCCAATCCTGAGACCCTTCCTATAGCATGAGATGGGATGTCTCAATGCTTCTAATACCAAATCTGAGATCCTTCCTATAACATGAGATGTGATATCCAACTCCTTCCCATTACAATCTTGAGACTGTTTCTATAGCATGAGATGTGATATCTCAATACTTATACCAAACCTGAGACCCTTCCTATAGCATGAGATGTGATATCCAAATCCTTCCCATTCCAATCGTGAGACCCTTCCTATAGCATGAGATGTGATATCTCAATGCCTCTAATACCAAACCTGAGATCCTACCTCTAAAATGAAATTTGATATGCAACTCCTTCCCCTTCCAAACCTGATAGCCTTCCTATAGCATGAGATGTGATATCCAAGTCCTTCCCATTCCAATCCTGATACCCTTCCTATAACATGAGATGTGATATCCAATTCCTTCCCATTCCAACCTGAGACCCTTCCTATAGCATGAGATGGGATATCCAACTCCTTCCAAATCCAATCCTGATACCCTTCCGATAGCATGAGATGTGATATCCCAATGCTTCTACAAAACCTGAGACCCATACCTGGCATGAGATGTGATATCAAACTCCTTCCCATTCCAATCCTGAGACACTTCCTATAGCATGAGATGTGATATCTCAATGCTTCTAATACCAAACCTGAGACTCTTCCTATAACATGAGATGGGATATCCAACTCTTTCCCATTCCAATCCTGAGACCCTTCCGATAGCAGTGATGTGATATCTCAATGCTTATACCAAACCTGAGACCCTTCATATAGCATGAGATGTCATATACAACTCCTTCCCATTCCAATCCTGAGACCCTTCCTATAGCATGAGATGTGATATCTCAATGCTTATACCAAACCTGAAACCCTTCCTATAGCATGAGATGTGATATCCAACTCCTTCCCATTTCAATCCTGAGACCCTTCCTATAGCATGAGATGTGATGTCTCAATGCTTCTAATACCAAACCTGAGATCCTTCCTATAACATCAGATGTGATATCCAACTCCTTCCTATTCCAATCCTGAGACCCTTCCTATAGCATGAGATGTGATATCTCAATGTTCATACCAAACCTGAGACGCTTCCTATAGCATGAGATGTGATATCCAACTCCTTCCCATTCCAATCCTGAGACCCTTCCTATAGCATGAGATGTGATATCTCAATGCCTCTAATACCAACTCTGAGATCCTTCCTCTAACATGAAATGTGATATCCAACTCCTTCCCTTTCCAAACCTGAGAGCCTACCTATAGCATGAGATGTGATATCCAAGACCTTCCCATTCCAATCCTTAGACCCTTCCTACAGCATACAATATGATATCTCAATGATTCTAATAACAAACCTGAGACCCGTCCTATAACATGAGATGTGATATCCAACTCCTTCCCATTCCAATCCTGAGACACTTCCGATAGCAGAGATGTGATATCTCAATGCTTATTCCAAACCTGAGACCCTTCCTATAGCATGAGATGTGATATCCAACTCCTTCCCGTTCCAAACCTGAGACCCTTCCTATAGCATATGTGATATCCAACTCCTTCCCATTCCAAACATGAGACCCTTCCTATAGCATGAGATGTGATATCCAACTCCTTCCCATTCCAATCCTGAGACCCTTCCTATAGCATGAGATGTGATATCTCAATGCCTCTAATACCAAACCTGAAATCCTTCCTCTAACATGAAATGTGATATCCAACTCCTTCCCTTTCCAAACCTGAGAGCCTACCTATAGCATGAGATGTGATATCCAAGACCTTCCCATTCCAATCCTTAGACCCTTCCTACAGCATACAATATGATATCTCAATGATTCTAATAACAAACCTGAGACCCGTCCTATAACATGAGATGTGATATCCAACTCCTTCCCATTCCAATCCTGAGACACTTCCGATAGCAGAGATGTGATATCTCAATGCTTATTCCAAACCTGAGACCCTTCCTATAGCATGAGATGTGATATCCAACTCCTTCCCGTTCCAAACCTGAGACCCTTCCTATAGCATATGTGATATCCAACTCCTTCCCATTCCAAACATGAGACCCTTCCTATTAGCAAGAATGTAATATCCAACTCCTTCCCATTCCAATCCTGAGACCCTTCCTACAGCATGCAATGTGATATCTCAATGCTTCTAATACCAAACCTGAGACCCGTCCTATAACATGAGATGGGATATCCAACTCCTTCCTGTTCCAAACCTGAGACCCTTCCTATAGCAAGAGATGTGATATCCAACTCCTTCCCATCCCAATCCTGAGACACTTCCGATTGCAGAGATGTGATATCTCAATGCTTATACCAAACCTGAGACTCTTCCTATAACATGAGATGTGATATCGAAATCCTTCCCGTTCCAAACCTGAGACCCTTCCTATAGCATAAGATGTGATATCCAACTCCTTCCCATTCCAATCCTGAGACCCTTCCGATAGCATGAGATGTGATATCTCAATGCTTCTAATACCAAACCTGAGATCCTTCTTATAACATATGATGTGATATCCAAATCCTTCCCCTTCCAAACCTGAGACCCTCCCTTTAGCATGAAATGTGATATCCAACTCCTTCCCATTCCAATCCTGAGACCCTTATGATAGCATGAGATGTGATATCTCAATGCCTCTAATACCAAACCTGAGATACTTCCGATAGCATGAGATGTGATATCTCAATGCTTCTAATACCAAACCTGAGATCCTTCCTATAACATGAGATGTGATATCCAAATCCTTCCCCTTCCAAACCTGAGACCCTCCCTTTAGCATGAGATGTGATATCCAACTCCTTCCCATTCCAATCCTGAGACCCTTCTGATAGCATGAGATGTGATATCTCAATGCCTCTAATACCAAACCTGAGATCCTACCTCTAACATGAAATATGATATCCAACTCCTTCCCTTTCCAAACCTGAGATCCTGCCTATAGCATGAGATGTGATATCCAAGTCCTTCCCATTCCAATCCTGAGGCCCTTCCTATAGCATGAGATGTGATATCTCAATGCTTATACCAAACCTGAGACCCTTCCTATGGCATGAGATGCCATATACAACTCCTTCCCATTCCAATCCTGAGACCCTGCTTATAGCATGAGATGTGATATCTCAATGCTTCTAATGCCAAACCTGAGATCTTTCCTATAACATGAGATGTGATATCCAACTCCTTCCCATTCCAATCCTGAGACCATTCCTATAGCATGAGATGTGATATCTCAATGCTTATACCAAACCTGAGACCCTTCCTATTGCTTGAGATGTGATATCCAACTCCATCCCATTCCAATCCTGAGACCCTTCCTATAGCATGAGATGTGATATCTCAATGCCTCTAATACCAAACCTGAGATCCTTCCTCTAACATGAAATGGGATCTCCAACTCCTTCCCCTTCCAAACCTGAGAGCCTTCCTATAGCATGAGATATGATATCCAAGTCTTTTCCATTCCAATCCTGAGACCCTTCCTATAACATGAGATGTGATATCCAACTCCTTCCCATTCCAACCTGAGACCCTTCCTATAGCATGAGATGGGATATCCAACTCCTTCCAAATCCAATCCTGATACCCTTCCGATAGCATGAGATGTGATATCCCAATGCTTCTACCAAACCTGAGACCCATACTATGGCATGAGATGTGATATCAAACTGCTTCCAATTCTAACCTGAGACCCTTCCTATAGCATGAGATGGGATATCCAACTCCTTCCAAATCCAATCCTGAAATCCTTCCGATAGCATGAGATGTGATATCCCAATGCTTCTACCAAACCTGAGACCCATACTATGGCATGAGATGTGATATCCAACTCCTTCCCATTCCAATTCTGAGACTCTTCTGATAGCATGAGATGTGATATCTCAATGCCTCTAATACCAAACCTTAGATCCTACCTCTAACATGAAATGTGATATCCAACTCTTTCCCGTTCCAATTCTGAGACCCTTCCTATACAATGAGACTTGATATCTCAATGCTTCTAATACCAAACCTGAGAGCCGTCCTATAACATGAGATGTGATATCCAAATCCTTCCCCTTCCAAACCTTAGACCCTTCCTTTATCATGAGATGTGATATCCAACTCCTTCCCATTCCAATCCTGAGACTCTTCCGATATCATGAGATGTGATATCTCAATGCTTCTAATATCAAACTTGAGACCCTCCCTATAGCATGAGATGTGATATCCAAGTCCTTCCCATTCCAATCCTGAGACCCTTCCTATAGCATGAGATGTGATATCTCAATGCTTCTAATACCAAACCTGAGACCCTTCCTATAACATGAGATGGGAATATCCAACTCCTTCCCATTCCAATCCTGAGACCCTTCCGATAGCAGAGATGTGATATCTCACTGCTTATACCAAACCTGAGACCCTTCCTATAGCATGAGATGTGATATCCAACTCCTTCCCATTCCAATCCTGAGACACTTCCTATAGCATGAGATGTGATATCTCACTGCTTATACCAAACCTGAGACCCTTCCTATAGCATGAGATGTGATATCCAACTCCTTCCCATTCCAATCCTGAGACCCTTCCTATAGCATGAGATGTGATATCTCAATGCTTCTAATATCAAACTTGAGACCCTCCCTATAGCATGAGATGTGATACCCAAGTCCTTCCCATTCCAATCCTGAGACCCTTCCTACAGCATGCGATGTGATGTCTCAATGCTTCTAATACCAAACCTGAGACGCTTCCTATAACATGAGATGGGATATCCAACTCCTTCCCATTCCAATCGTGAGACCCTTCCGATAGCAGAGATGTGATATCTCAATGCTTAAACCAAACCTAAGACCCTTCCTATGGCATGAGATGTCATATACAACTCCTTCCCATTCCAATCCTGAGACCCTTCCTATAGCATGAGATGTGATATCTCAATGCTTATACCAAACCTGAGACCCTTCCTATAGCATGAGATGTGATATCCAACTCCTTCCCATTCCAATCCTGAGACCCTTCCTATAGCATGAGATGTGATGTCTCAATGCTTCTAATACCAAACCTGAGATCCTTCCTATAACATGAGATGTGATATCCAACTCCTTCCCATTCCAATCCCGAGACCCTTCCTATAGCATGAGATGTGATATCTCAATGCTTATACCAAACCTGAGACCCTTCCTATAGCATGAGATGTGATATCCAACTCCTTCCCATTCCAATCCTGAGACTCTTCCTATAGCATGAGATGTGATATCTCAATGCCTCTAATACCAAACCTGAGATCCTTCCTCTAACATGAAATGTGATATCCAACTCGTTCCCTTTACAAACCTGAGAGCCTACCTATAGCATGAGATGTGATATCCAAGTCCTTCCCATTCCAATCCTTAGACCCTTCCTACAGCATGCAATATGATATCTCAATGATTCTAATAACAAACCTGAGACCCGTCCTATAACATGAGATGGGATATCCAACTCCTTCCCATTCCAATCCTGAGACACTTCCGATAGCAGAGATGTGATATCTCAATGCTTATACCAAACCTGAGACCCTTCCAATAACATGAGATGTGATATCCAACTCCTTCCCGGTCCAAACCTGAGACCCTTCATATAGCATATGTGATATCCAACTCCTTCCCATTCCAAACATGAGACCCTTCCTATAGCAAGAGTGTAATATCCAACTCCTTCCCATTCCAATCCTGAGACCATTCCTATAGCATGAGATGTGATATCTCAATGCTTCTAATACCAAACCTGAGATCCTTCCTATGACATGAGATGTGATATCCAATTCCTCCCCATTCCAAACCTGAGAACCTTCCTACAGCATGCGATGTGATATCTCAATGCTTCTAATACCAAACCCGAGACCAGTCCTATAACATAAGATTGGATATCCAACTCCTTCCCCTTCCAAACCTGAGACTCTTCCTATAGCATGAGATGTGATATCCAACTTCTTCCCATTCCAATCCTGAGACCCTTCCTATAACATGAGAGATGTGATGTCTCAATGCTTCTAATACCAAACCTGAGATCTTTCCTATAACATGAGATGTGATATCCAACTCCTTCCCATTCCAATCCTGAGACCCTTCCTATAGCATGAGATGTGATATCTCAATGCTTATACCAAACCTGAGACCCTTCCTATAGCTTGAGATGTGATATCCAACTCCTTCCCATTCCAATCCTGAGACCCTTCCTATAGCATGAGATGTGATATCTCAAGGCCTCTAATACCAAACCTGAGATCCTTCCTCTAACATGAAATGTGATATCCAACTCCTTCCCCTTCCAAACCTGAGAGCCTTCCTATAACATGAAATGTGATATCCAATTCCTTCCCATTCCAACCTGAGACCCTTCCTATAGCATGAGATGGGATATCCAACTCCTTCCAAATCCAATACTGATACCCTTCCGATAGCATGAGATGTGATATCCCAATGCTTCTACGAAACCTGAGACCCATACTATGGCATGAGATGTGATATCAAACTCCTTCCCATTCCAATCCTGAGACCCTACCTATAGCTTGAGATGTGATATCCAACTCCTTCCCATTCCAATTCTGAGACCCTTCCTATACCATGAGACTTGATATCTCAATGCTTCTAATACCAAACCTGAGACCCGTCCTATAACATGAGATGTGATATCCAAATCCTTCCCCTTCCAAACCTTAGACCCTTCCTTTATCATGAGATGTGATATCCAATTCCTTCCCATTCCAATCCTGAGACCCTTCCAATATCATGAGATTTGTTATCTCAATGCTTCTAATATCAAACTTGAGACCCTCCCTATAACATGAGATGTGACATCCAAGTCCTCCCCATTCCAATCCTGAGACCCTTCCTATAGCATGAGATGTGATATCTCAATGCTTCTAATACCAAACCTGAGACCCTTCCTATAACATGATTTGGGATATCCAACTCCTTCCCATTCCAATCCTGAGACCCTTCCGATAGCAGAGATGTGATATCTCAATGCTTATACCAAACCTGAGACCCTTCCTATGGCCTGAGATGTCATATGCAACTCCTTCCCATTCCAATCCTGAGACCCTTCCTATAGCATGAGATGTGATATCTCAATGCCTCTAATACCAAACCTGAAATCCTTCCCCTAACATGAAATGTGATATCCAACTCCTTCCCTTTCCAAACCTGAGAGCCTACCTATAGCATGAGATGTGATATCCAAGACCTTCCCATTCCAATCCTTAGACCCTTCCTACATCATACAATATGATATCTCAATGATTCTAATAACAAACCTGAGACCCGTCCTATAACATGAGATGTGATATCCAACTCCTTCCCATTCCAATCCTGAGACACTTCCGATAGCAGAGATGTGATATCTCAATGCTTATTCCAAACCTGAGACCCTTCCTATAGCATGAGATGTGATATCCAACTCCTTCCCTTTCCAAACCTGAGACCCTTCCTATAGCATATGTGATATCCAACTCCTTCCCATTCCAAACATGAGACCCTTCCTATAGCAAGAATGTAATATCCAACTCCTTCCCATTCCAATCCTCAGACCCTTCCTACAGCATGCGATGTGATATCTCAATGCTTCTAATACCAAACCTGAGACCCGTCCTATAACATGAGATGGGATATCCAACTCCTTCCCGTTCCAAACCTGAGACCCTTCCTATAGCATGAGATGTGATATCCAACTCCTTCCCATCCCAATCCTGAGACACTTCCGATTGCAGAGATGTGATATCTCAATGCTTATACCAAACCTGAGACTCTTCCTATAACATGAGATGTGATATCCAACTCCTTCCCGTTCCAAACCTGAGACCCTTCCTATAGCATAAGATGTGATATCCAACTCCTTCCCATTCCAATCCTTAGACCCTTCCTACAGCATGCAATATGATATCTCAATGATTCTAATAACAAACCTGAGACCCGTCCTATAACATGAGATGGGATATCCAACTCCTTCCAATTCCAATCCTGAGACACTTCCGATAGCAGAGATGTGATATCTCAATGCTTATACCAAACCTGAGACCCTTCCTATAACATGAGATGTGATATCCAACTCCTTCCCGGTCCAAACCTGAGACCCTTCCTATAGCATATGTGATATCCAACTCCTTCCCATTCCAAACATGAGACCCTTCCTATAGCAAGAGTGTAATATCCAACTCCTTCCCATTCCAATCCTGAGACCATTCCTATAGCATGAGATGTGATATCTCAATGCTTCTAATACCAAACCTGAGATCCTTCCTATGACATGAGATGTGATATCCAATTCCTCCCCATTCCAAACCTGAGAACCTTCCTACAGCATGCGATGTGATATCTCAATGCTTCTAATACCAAACCCGAGACCAGTCCTATAACATGAGTTTGGATATCCAACTCCTTCCCCTTCCAAACCTGAGACTCTTCCTATAGCATGAGATGTGATATCCAACTTCTTCCCATTCCAATCCTGAGACCTTTCCTATAACATGAGATGTGATGTCTCAATGCTTCTAATACCAAACCTGAGATCTTTCCTATAACATGAGATGTGATATCCAACTCCTTCCCATTCCAATCCTGAGACCCTGAGACCCCATGAGATGTGATATCTCAATGCTTATACCAAACCTGAGACCCTTCCTATAGCTTGAGATGTGATATCCAACTCCTTCCCATTCCAATCCTGAGACCCTTCCTATAGCATGAGATGTGATATCTCAAGGCCTCTAATACCAAACCTGAGATCCTTCCTCTAACATGAAATGTGATATCCAACTCCTTCCCCTTCCAAACCTGAGAGCCTTCCTATAACATGAAATGTGATATCCAATTCCTTCCCATTCCAACCTGAGACCCTTCCTATAGCATGAGATGGGATATCCAACTCCTTCCAAATCCAATACTGATACCCTTCCGATAGCATGAGATGTGATATCCCAATGCTTCTACCAAACCTGAGACCCATACAATGGCATGAGATGTGATATCAAACTCCTTCCCATTCCAATCCTGAGACCCTACCTATAGCTTGAGATGTGATATCCAACTCCTTCCCATTCCAATTCTGAGACCCTTCCTATACCATGAGACTTGATATCTCAATGCTTCTAATACCAAACCTGAGACCCGTCCTATAACATGAGATGTGATATCCAAATCCATCCCCTTCCAAACCTTAGACCCTTCCTTTATCATGAGATGTGATATCCAATTCCTTCCCATTCCAATCCTGAGACCCTTCCGATATCATGAGATTTGTTATCTCAATGCTTCTAATATCAAACTTGAGACCCTCCCTATAACATGAGATGTGACATCCAAGTCCTCCCCATTCCAATCCTGAGACCCTTCCTATAGCATGAGATGTGATATCTCAATGCTTCTAATACCAAACCTGAGACCCTTCCTATAACATGATTTGGGATATCCAACTCCTTCCCATTCCAATCCTGAGACCCTTCCGATAGCAGAGATGTGATATCTCAATGCTTATACCAAACCTGAGACCCTTCCTATGGCCTGAGATGTCATATGCAACTCCTTCCCATTCCAATCCTGAGACCCTTCCTATAGCATGAGATGTGATATCTCAATGCCTCTAATATCAAACCTGGAATCCTTCCTCTAACATGAAATGTGATATCCAACTCCTTCCCTTTCCAAACCTGAGAGCCTACCTATAGCATGAGATGTGATATCCAAGACCTTCCCATTCCAATCCTTAGACCCTTCCTACAGCATACAATATGATATCTCAATGATTCTAATAACAAACCTGAGACCCGTCCTATAACATGAGATGTGATATCCAACTCCTTCCCATTCCAATCCTGAGACACTTCCGATAGCAGAGATGTGATATCTCAATGCTTATTCCAAACCTGAGACCCTTCCTATAGCATGAGATGTGATATCCAACTCCTTCCCGTTCCAAACCTGAGACCCTTCCTATAGCATATGTGATATCCAACTCCTTCCCATTCCAAACATGAGACCCTTCCTATAGCAAGAATGTAATATCCAACTCCTTCCCATTCCAATCCTCAGACCCTTCCTACAGCATGCGATGTGATATCTCAATGCTTCTAATACCAAACCTGAGACCCGTCCTATAACATGAGATGGGATATCCAACTCCTTCCCGTTCCAAACCTGAGACCCTTCCTATAGCATGAGATGTGATATCCAACTCCTTCCCATCCCAATCCTGAGACACTTCCGATTGCAGAGATGTGATATCTCAATGCTTATACCAAACCTGAGACTCTTCCTATAACATGAGATGTGATATCCAACTCCTTCCCGTTACAAACCTGAGACCCTTCCTATAGCATAAGATGTGATATCCAACTCCTTCCCATTCCAATCCTGAGACCCTTCCGATAGCATGAGATGTGATATCTCAATGCTTCTAATACCAAACCTGAGATCCTTCTTATAACATGTGATGTGATATCCAAATCCTTCCCCTTCCAAACCTGAGACCCTCCCTTTAGCATGAAATGTGATATCCAACTCCTTCCCATTCCAATCCTGAGACCCTTATGTAAGCATGAGATGTGATATCTCAATGCCTCTAATACCAAACCTGAGATACTTCCGATAGCATGAGATGTGATATCTCAATGCTTCTAATACCGAACCTGAGATCCTTCCTATAACATGAGATGTGATATCCAAATCCTTCCCCTTCCAAACCTGAGACCCTCCCTTTAGCATGAGATGTGATATCCAACTCCTTCCCATTCCAATCCTGAGACCTTTCTGATAGCATGAGATGTGATATCTCAATGCCTCTAATACCAAACCTGAGATCCTACCTCTAACATGAAATATGATATCCAACTTCTTCCCTTTCCAAACCTGAGATCCTGCCTATAGCATGAGATGTGATATCCAAGTCCTTCCCATTCCAATCCTGAGACTCTTCCTATAGCATGAGATGTGATGTCTCAATGCTTATACCAAGCCTGAGACCCTTCCTATGGCATGAGATGCCATATACAACTCCTTCCCATTCCAATCCTGAGACCCTGCTTATAGCATGAGATGTGATATCTCAATGCTTCTAATACCAAACCTGAGATCTTTCCTATAACATGAGATGTGATATCCATCTCCTTCCCATTCCAATCCTGAGACCATTCCTATAGCATGAGATGTGATATCTCAATGCTTATACCCAACCTGAGACCCTTCCTATAGCTTGAGATGTGATATCCAACTCCTTCCCATTCCAATCCTGAGACCCTTCCTATAGCATGAGATGTGATATCTCAATGCCTCTAATACCAAACCTGAGATCCTTCCTCTAACATGAAATGTGATATCCAACTCCTTCCCCTTCCAAACCTGAGAGCCTTCCTATAGCATGAGATATGGTATCCAAGTCCTTTCCATTCCAATCCTGAGACCCTTCCTATAACATGAGATGTGATATCCAACTCCTTCCCATTCCAACCTGAGACCCTTCCTATAGCATGAGATGGGATATCCAACTCCTTCCAAATCCAATCCTGATACCCTTCTGATAGCATGAGATGTGATATCCCAATGCTTCTACCAAACCTGAGACCCATACTATGGCATGAGATGTGATATCAAACTCCTTCCCATTCCAACCTGAGACCCTTCCTATAGCATGAGATGGGATATCCAACTCCTTCCAAAATCAATCCTGAAATCCTTCCGATAGCATGAGATGTGATATCCCAATGCTTCTACCAAACCTGAGACCCATACTATGGCATGAGATGTGATATCCAACTCCTTCCCATTCCAATTCTGAGACTCTTCTGATAGCATGAGATGTGATATATCAATGCCTCTAATACCAAACCTGAGATCCTACCTCTAACATGAAATGTGATATCCAACTCTTTCCCGTTGCAAACCTGAGAGCCTTCCTATAGCATGAGATGTGATATCCAAGTCCTTCCCATTCCAATCCTGAGACCCTTCCTATAACATGAGATGTGATATCCAACTCCTTCCCATTCCAACCTGAGACCCTTCCTATAGCATGAGATGGGATATCCAAATCCTTCCAAATCCAATCCTGATACCCTTCCGATAGCATGAGATGTGATATCCCAATGCTTCTACCAAACCTGAGACCCATACTATGGCATGAGATGTGATATCAAACTCCTTCCCATTCCAATCCTGTGACCCTTCCTATAGCTTGAGATGTGATATCCAACTCCTTCCCATTCCAATTCTGAGACCCTTCCTATACAACGAGACTTGATATCTCAATGCTTCTAATACCAAACCTGAGAACCGTCCTATAACATGAGATGTGATATCCAAATCCTTCCCCTTCCAAACCTTAGACCCTTCCTTTATCATGAGATGTGATATCCAACTCCTTCCCATTCCAATCCTGAGACTCTTCCGATATCATGAGATGTGATATCTCAATGCTTCTAATATCAAACTTGAGACCCTCCCTATAGCATGAGATGTGATATCCAAGTCCTTCCCATTCCAATCCTGAGACCCTTCCTATAGCATGAGATGTGATATCTCAATGCTTCTAATACCAAACCTGAGACCCTTCCTATAACATGAGATGGGAATATCCAACTCCTTCCCATTCCAATCCTGAGACCCTTCCGATAGCAGAGATGTGATATCTCAATGCTTATACCAAACCTGAGATCCTTCCTATAACATGAGATGTGATATCCAACTCCTTCCCATTCCAATCCTGAGACACTTCCTATAGCATGAGATGTGATATCTCACTGCTTATACCAAATCTGAGACCCTTCCTATAGCATGAGATGTGATATCCAACTCCTTCCCATTCCAATCCTGAGACCCTTTCTATAGCATGAGATGTGATATCTCAATGCTTCTAATATCAAACTTGTGACCCTCCCTATAGCATGAGATGTGATACCCAAGTCCTTCCCATTCCAATCCTGAGACCCTTCCTACAACATGCGATGTGATGTCTCAATGCTTCTAATACCAAACCTGAGACTCTTCCTATAACATGAGATGGGATATCCAACTCCTTCCCATTCCAATCCTGAGACCCTTCCGATAGCAGAGATGTGATATCTCAATGCTTATACCAAACCTAAGACCCTTCATATGGCATGAGATGTCATATACAACTCCTTCCCATTCCAATCCTGAGACCCTTCCTATAGCATGAGATGTGATATCTCAATGCTTATACCAAACCTGAGACCCTTCCTATAGCATGAGATGTGATATCCAACTCCTTCCCATTCCAATCCTGAGACCCTTCCTATAGCATGAGATGTGATGTCTCAATGCTTCTAATACCAAACCTGAGATCCTTCCTATAACATGAGAAGTGATATCCAACTCCTTCCCATTCCAATCCCGAGACCCTTCCTATAGCATGAGATGTGATATCTCAATGCTTATACCAAACCTGAGACCCTTCCTATAGCATGAGATGTGATATCCAACTCCTTCCCATTCCAATCCTGAGACTCTTCCTATAGCATGAGATGTGATATCTCAATGCCTCTAATACCAAACCTGAGATCCTTCCTCTAACATGAAATGTGATATCCAACTCCTTCCCTTTCCAAACCTGAGAGCCTACCTATAGCATGAGATGTGATATCCAAGTCCTTCCCATTCCAATCCTTAGACCCTTCCTACAGCATGCAATATGATATCTCAATGATTCTAATAACAAACCTGAGACCCGTCCTATAACATGAGATGTGATATCCAACTCCTTCCCATTCCAAACATGAGACCCTTCCTATAGCAAGAGTGTAATATCCAACTCCTTCCCATTCCAATCCTGAGACCATTCCTATAGCATGAGATGTGATATCTCAATTCTTCTAATACCAAACCTGAGATCCTTCCTATGACATGAGATGTGATATCCAATTCCTCCCCATTCCAAACCTGAGAACCTTCCTACAGCATGCGATGTGATATCTCAATGCTTCTAATACCAAACCCGAGACCAGTCCTATAACATGAGATTGGATATCCAACTCCTTCCCCTTCCAAACCTGAGACTCTTCCTATAGCATGAGATGTGATATCCAACTTCTTCCCATTCCAATCCTGAGACCCTTCCTATAACATGAGATGTGATGTCTCAATGCTTCTAATACCAAACCTGAGATCTTTCCTATAACATGAGATGTGATATCCAACTCCTTCCCATTCCAATCCTGAGACCCTTCCTATAGCATGAGATGTGATATCTCAATGCTTATACCAAACCTGAGACCCTTCCTATAGCTTGAGATGTGATATCCAACTCCTTCCCATTCCAATCCTGAGACCCTTCCTATAGCATGAGATGTGATATCTCAAGGCCTCTAATACCAAACCTGAGATCCTTCCTCTAACATGAAATGTGATATCCAACTCCTTCCCCTTCCAAACCTGAGAGCCTTCCTATAACATGAAATGTGATATCCAATTCCTTCCCATTCCAACCTGAGACCCTTCCTATAGCATGAGATGGGATATCCAACTCCTTCCAAATCCAATACTGATACCCTTCCGATAGCATGAGATGTGATATCCCAATGCTTCTACCAAACCTGAGACCCATACTATGGCATGAGATGTGATATCAAACTCCTTACTATTCCAATCCTGAGACCCTACCTATAGCTTGAGATGTGATATCCAACTCCTTCCCATTCCAATTCTGAGACCCTTCCTATACCATGAGACTTGATATCTCAATGCTTCTAATACCAAACCTGAGACCCGTCCTATAACATGAGATGTGATATCCAAATCCTTCCCCTTCCAAACCTTAGACCCTTCCTTTATCATGAGATATGATATCCAATTCCTTCCCATTCCAATCCTGAGACCCTACCGATATCATGAGATTTGTTATCTCAATGCTTCTAATATCAAACTTGAGACCCTCCCTATAACATGAGATGTGACATCCAAGTCCTCCCCATTCCAATCCTGAGACCCTTCCTATAGCATGAGATGTGATATCTCAATGCTTCTAATACCAAACCTGAGACCCTTCCTATAACATGATTTGGGATATCCAACTCCTTCCCATTCCAATCCTGAGACCCTTCCGATAGCAGAGATGTGATATCTCAATGCTTATACCAAACCTGAGACCCTTCCTATGGCCTGAGATGTCATATGCAACTCCTTCCCATTCCAATCCTGAGACCCTTCCTATAGCATTAGATGTGATATCTCAATGCTTATACCAAATCTGAGACCCTTCCTATAGCATGAGATGTGATATCCAACTTCTTCCCATTCCAATCCTGAGACCCTTCCTATAGCATGAGATGTGATGTCTCAATTCTTCTAATACCAAACCCGAGATCCTTCCTATAACATGAGATGTGATATCCAACTCCTTCCCATTCCAATCCTGAGACCCTTATGATAGCGTGAGATGTGATATCTCAATGCTTCTATTACCAAACCTGAGATCCTTCCTATAACATGAGATGTGATTTCCAAATCCTTCCACTTCCAAACCTGAGACTCTCCCTTTAGCATGAGATGTGATATCCAACTCCTTCCCATTCCAATCCTGAGACCCTTCTGATAGCATGAGATGTGATATTTCAATGCCTCTAATACCAAACCTGAGATCCTACCTCTAACATGAAATGTGATATCCATCTCCTTCCCTTTCCAAACCTGAGACCCTGCCTATAGCATGAGATGTGATATCCAAGTCCTTCCCATTCCAATCCTGAGACCCTTCCTATAGCATGTGATGTGATATCTCAATGCTTATACCAAATCTGAGACCCTTCCTATAGCATGAGATGTGATATCCAACTCCTTCCCATTCCAATCCTGAGACCCTTCCTATAGCATGAGATGTGATGTCTCAATGCTTCTAATACCAAACCTGAGATCCTTCCTATAACATGAGATGTGATATCCAACTCCTTCCCATTCCAATCCTGAGACCCTTATGATAGCATGAGATGTGATATCCCAATGCCTCTAATACCAAACCTGAGATACTTCCGATAGCATGAGATGTGATATCTCAATGCTTCTAATACCAAACCTGAGATCCTTCCTATAACATGAGATGTGATTTCCAAATCCTTCCCCTTCCAAACCTGAGACCCTCCCTTTAGCATGAGATGTGATATCCAACTCCTTCCCATTCCAATCCTGAGACCCATCTGATAGCATGAGATGTGATATTTCAATGCCTCTAATACCAAACCTGAGATCCTACCTCTAACATGAAATGTGATATCCATCTCCTTCCCTTTCCAAACCTGAGACCCTGCCTATAGCATGAGATGTGATATCCAAGTCCTTTCCATTCCAATCCAGAGACCCTTCCTATAGCATGTGATGTGATATCTCAATGTTTATACCAAACCTGAGACCCTTCCTATGGCATGAGATGTCATATACAACTCCTTCCCATTCCAATCCTGAGACCCTTCCTATAGCATGAGATGTGATATCTCAATGCTTATACCAAACCTGAGACCCTTCCTATAGCATGAGATGTGATATCCAACTTCTTCCCATTCCAATCCTGAGACCCTTCCTATAACATGAGATGTGATGTCGCAATGCTTCTAATACCAAACCTGAGATCTTTCCTATAACATGAGATGTGATATCCAACTCCTTCCCATTCCAATCCTGAGACCCTTCCTATAGCATGAGATGTGATATCACAATGCTTATACCAAACCTGAGACCGTTCCTATAGCTTGAGATGTGATATCCAACTCCTTCCCATTCCAATCCTAAGACCCTTCCTATAGCATGAGATGTGATATCTCAAGGCCTCTAATACCAAACCTGAGATCGTTCCTCTAACATGAAATGTGATATCCAACTCCTTCCCCTTCCAAACCTGAGAGCCTTCCTATAACATGAGATGTGACATCCAAGTCCTCCCCATTCCAATCCCTAGACCCTTCCTATAGCATGAGATGTGATATCTCAATGCTTCTAATACCAAACCTGAGACCCTTCCTATAACATGATTTGGGATATCCAACTCCTTCCCATTCCAATCCTGAGACCCTTCCGATAGCAGAGATGTGATATCTCAATGCTTATACCAAACCTGAGACCCTTCCTATGGCCTGAGATGTCATATGCAACTCCTTCCCATTCCAATCCTGAGACCCTTCCTATAGCATTAGATGTGATATCTCAATGCTTATACCAAATCTGAGACCCTTCCTATAGCATGAGATGTGATATCCAACTTCTTCCCATTCCAATCCTGAGACCCTTCCTATAGCATGAGATGTGATGTCTCAATTCTTCTAATACCAAACCTGAGATCCTTCCTATAACATGAGATGTGATATCCAACTCCTTCCCATTCCAATCCTGAGACCCTTATGATAGCATGAGATGTGATATCTCAATGCTTCTATTACCAAACCTGAGATCCTTCCTATAACATGAGATGTGATTTCCAAATCCTTCCACTTCCAAACCTGAGACCCTCCCTTTAGCATGAGATGTGATATCTCAAGGCCTCTAATACCAAACCTGAGATCGTTCCTCTAACATGAAATGTGATATCCAACTCCTTCCCCTTCCAAACCTGAGAGCCTTCCTATAACATGAGATGTGACATCCAAGTCCTCCCCATTCCAATCCCTAGACCCTTCCTATAGCATGAGATGTGATATCTCAATGCTTCTAATACCAAACCTGAGACCCTTCCTATAACATGATTTGGGATATCCAACTCCTTCCCATTCCAATCCTGAGACCCTTCCGATAGCAGAGATGTGATATCTCAATGCTTATACCAAACCTGAGACCCTTCCTATGGCCTGAGATGTCATATGCAACTCCTTCCCATTCCAATCCTGAGACCCTTCCTATAGCATTAGATGTGATATCTCAATGCTTATACCAAATCTGAGACCCTTCCTATAGCATGAGATGTGATATCCAACTTCTTCCCATTCCAATCCTGAGACCCTTCCTATAGCATGAGATGTGATGTCTCAATTCTTCTAATACCAAACCTGAGATCCTTCCTATAACATGAGATGTGATATCCAACTCCTTCCCATTCCAATCCTGAGACCCTTATGATAGCATGAGATGTGATATCTCAATGCTTCTATTACCAAACCTGAGATCCTTCCTATAACATGAGATGTGATTTCCAAATCCTTCCACTTCCAAACCTGAGACCCTCCCTTTAGCATGAGATGTGATATCCAACTCCTTCCCATTCCAATCCTGAGACCCTTCTGATAGCATGAGATGTGATATTTCAATGCCTCTAATACCAAACCTGAGATCCTACCTCTAACATGAAATGTGATATCCATCTCCTTCCCTTTCCAAACCTGAGACCCTGCCTATAGCATGAGATGTGATATCCAAGTCCTTCCCATTCCAATCCTGAGACCCTTCCTATAGCATGTGATGTGATATCTCAATGCTTATACCAAATCTGAGACCCTTCCTATAGCATGAGATGTGATATCCAACTCCTTCCCATTCCAATCCTGAGACCCTTCCTATAGCATGAGATGTGATGTCTCAATGCTTCTAATACCAAACCTGAGATCCTTCCTATAACATGAGATGTGATATCCAACTCCTTCCCATTCCAATCCTGAGACCCTTATGATAGCATGAGATGTGATATCTCAATGCCTCTAATACCAAACCTGAGATACTTCCGATAGCATGAGATGTGATATCTCAATGCTTCTAATACCAAACCTGAGATCCTTCCTATAACATGAGATGTGATTTCCAAATCCTTCCCCTTCCAAACCTGAGACCCTCCCTTTAGCATGAGATGTGATATCCAACTCCTTCCCATTCCAATCCTGAGACCCATCTGATAGCATGAGATGTGATATTTCAATGCCTCCAATACCAAACCTGAGATCCTACCTCTAACATGAAATGTGATATCCATCTCCTTCCCTTTCCAAACCTGAGACCCTGCCTATAGCATGAGATGTGATATCCAAGTCCTTTCCATTCCAATCCTGAGACCCTTCCTATAGCATGTGATGTGATATCTCAATGCTTATACCAAACCTGAGACCCTTCCTATGGCATGAGATGTGATATCTCAATGCTTATACCAAACCTGAGACTCTTCCTATAGCATGAGATGTGATATCCAACTTCTTCCCATTCCAATCCTGAGACCCTTCCTATAACATGAGATGTGATGTCGCAATGCTTCTAATACCAAACCTGAGATCTTTCCTATAACATGAGATGTGATATCCAACTCCTTCCCATTCCAATCCTGAGACCCTTCCTATAGCATGAGATGTGATATCACAATGCTTATACCAAACCTGAGACCGTTCCTATAGCTTGAGATGTGATATCCAACTCCTTCCCATTCCAATCCTGAGACCCTTCCTATAGCATGAGATGTGATATCTCAAGGCCTCTAATACCAAACCTGAGATCGTTCCTCTAACATGAAATGTGATATCCAACTCCTTCCCCTTCCAAACCTGAGAGCCTTCCTATAACATGAGATGTGACATCCAAGTCCTCCCCATTCCAATCCTGAGACCCTTCCTATAGCATGAGATGTGATATCTCAATGCTTCTAATACCAAACCTGAGACCCTTCCTATAACATGATTTGGGATATCCAACTCCTTCCCATTCCAATCCTGAGACCCTTCCGATAGCAGAGATGTGATATCTCAATGCTTATACCAAACCTGAGAGCCTTCCTATGGCCTGAGATGTCATATGCAACTCCTTCCCATTCCAATCCTGAGACCCTTCCTATAGCATTAGATGTGATATCTCAATGCTTATACCAAATCTGAGACCCTTCCTATAGCATGAGATGTGATATCCAACTTCTTCCCATTCCAATCCTGAGACCCTTCCTATAGCATGAGATGTGATGTCTCAATTCTTCTAATACCAAACCTGAGATCCTTCCTATAACATGAGATGTGATATCCAACTCCTTCCCATTCCAATCCTGAGACCCTTATGATAGCATGAGAAGTGATATCTCAATGCCTCTAATACCAAACCTGAGATACTTCTGATAGCATGAGATGTGATATCTCAATGCTTCTAATACCAAACCTGAGATCCTTCCTATAACATGAGATGTGATTTCCAAATCCTTCCACTTCCAAACCTGAGACCCTACCTTTAGCATGAGATGTGATATCCAACTCCTTCCCATTCCAATCCTGAGACCCTTCTGATAGCATGAGATGTGATATTTCAATGCCTCTAATACCAAACCTGAGATCCTACCTCTAACATGAAATGTGATATCCATCTCCTTCCCTTTCCAAACCTGAGACCCTGCCTATAGCATGAGATGTGATATCCAAGTCCTTCCCATTCCAATCCTGAGACCCTTCCTATAGCATGTGATGTGATATCTCAATGCTTAGTCCAAACCTGAGACCCTTCCTATGGCATGAGATGTCATATACAACTCCTTCCCATTCCAATCCTGAGACCCTTCCTATAGCATGAGATGTGATGTCTCAATGCTTCTAATACCAAACCTGAGACCCTTCCTATAACATGAGATGGGATATCCAACTCCTTCCCATTCCAATCCTGAGACCCTTCCGATAGCAGAGATGTGATTACTCAATGCTTTTACCAAACCTGAGACCCTTCCTATGGCCTGAGATGTCATATACAACTCCTTCCCATTCCAATCCTGAGACCCTTCCTATAGCATGAGATGTGATATCTCAATGCTTATACCAAATCTGAGACCCTTCCTATAGCATGAGATGTGATATCCAACTCCTTCCCATTCCAATCCTGAGACCCTTCCTATAGCATGAGATGTGATGTCTCAATGCTTCTAATACCAAACCTGAGATCCTTCCTATAACATGAGATGTGATATCCAACTCCTTCCCATTCCAATCCTGAGACCCTTATGATAGCATGAGATGTGATATCTCAATGCCTCTAATACCAAACCTGAGATACTTCCGATAGCATGAGATGTGATATCTCAATGCTTCTAATACCAAACCTGAGATCCTTCCTATAACATGAGATGTGATTTCCAAATCCTTCCCCTTCCAAACCTGAGACCCTCCCTTTAGCATGAGATGTGATATCCAACTCCTTCCCATTCCAATCCTGAGACCCATCTGATAGCATGAGATGTGATATTTCAATGCCTCTAATACCAAACCTGAGATCCTACCTCTAACATGAAATGTGATATCCATCTCCTTCCCTTTCCAAACCTGGGACCCTGCCTATAGCATGAGATTTGATATCCAAGTCCTTTCCATTCCAATCCTGAGACCCTTCCTATAGCATGTGATGTGATATCTCAATGCTTATACCAAACCTGAGACCCTTCCTATGGCATGAGATGTCATATACAACTCCTTCCCATTCCAATCCTGAGACCCTTCCTATAGCATGAGATGTGATATCTCAATGCTTATACCAAACCTGAGACCCTTCCTATAGCATGAGATGTGATATCCAACTTCTTCCCATTCCAATCCTGAGACCCTTCCTATAACATGAGATGTGATGTCGCAATGCTTCTAATACCAAACCTGAGATCTTTCCTATAACATGAGATGTGATATCCAACTCCTTCCCATTCCAATCCTGAGACCCTTCCTATAGCATGAGATGTGATATCACAATGCTTATACCAAACCTGAGACCGTTCCTATAGCTTGAGATGTGATATCCAACTCCTTCCCATTCCAATCCTGAGACCCTTCCTATAGCATGAGATGTGATATCTCAAGGCCTCTAATACCAAACCTGAGATCGTTCCTCTAACATGAAATGTGATATCCAACTCCTTCCCCTTGCAAACCAGAGAGCCTTCCTATAACATGAGATGTGATATCCAACTCCTTCCCATTCCAATCCTGAGACCCTTATGATAGCATGAGATGTGATATCTCAATACCTCTAATACCAAACCTGAGATACTTACGATAGCATGAGATGTGATATCTCAATGCTTCTAATACCAAACCTGAGATCCTTCCTATAACATGAGATGTGATTTCCAAATCCTTCCCCTTCCAAACCTGAGACCCTCCCTTTAGCATGAGATGTGATATCCAACTCCTTCCCATTCCAATCCTGAGACCCTTCTGATAGCATGAGATGTGATATTTCAATGCCTCTAATACCAAACCTGAGATCCTACCTCGAACATGAAATGTGATATCCATCTCCTTCCCTTTCCAAACCTGAGACCCTGCCTATAGCATGAGATGTGATATCCAAGTCCTTTCCATTCCAATCCTGAGACCCTTCCTATAGCATGTGATGTGATATCTCAATGCTTATACCAAACCTGAGACCCTTCCTATGGCATGAGATGTCATATACAACTCCTTCCCATTCCAAACCTGAGACCCTTCCTATAGCATGAGATGTGATATCTCAATGCTTATACCAAACCTGAGACCCTTCTTATAGCATGAGATGTGATATCCAACTTCTTCCCATTCCAATCCTGAGACCCTTCCTATAACATGAGATGTGATGTCGCAATGCTTCTAATACCAAACCTGAGATCTTTCCTATAACATGAGATGTGATATCCAACTCCTTCCCATTCCAATCCTGAGACCCTTCCTATAGCATGATATGTGATATCACAATGCTTATACCAAACCTGAGACCGTCCCTTTAGCTTGAGATGTGATATCCAACTCCTTCCCATTCCAATCCTGAGACCCTTCCTATAGCATGAGATGTGATATCTCAAGGCCTCTAATACCAAACCTGAGATCGTTCCTCTAACATGAAATGTGATATCCAACTCCTTCCCCTTCCAAACCTGAGAGCCTTCCTATAGCATGAGATATGATAGCCAAGTCCTTCCAATTCCAATCCTGAGACCCTTCCTATAACATGAAATGTGATATCCAACTCCTTCCCATTCCAACCTGAGACCCTTCCTATAGCATGAGATGGGATATCTCAATGCTTCTAATACCAAACCTGAGACTCTTCCTATAACATGAGATGGGATATCCAACTCATTCCCATTCCAATCCCGAGACCCTTCCGATAGCAGAGATGTGATATCTCAATGCTTATACCAAACCTGAGACCCTTCCTATGGCCTGAGATGTCATATACAACTCCTTCCCATTCCAATCCTGAGACCCTTCCTATAGCATGAGATGTGATATCTCAATGCTTATGCCAAATCTGAGACCCTTCCTATAGCATGAGATGTGATATCCAACTCCTTCCCATTCCAATCCTGAGACCCTTCCTATAGCATGAGATGTGATGTCTCAATGCTTCTAATACCAAACCTGAGATCCTTCCTATAACATGAGATGTGATATCCAACTCCTTCCCATTCCAATCCTGAGACCCTTATGATAGCATGAGATGTGATATCTCAATGCCTCTAATACCAAACCTGAGATACTTCCGATAGCATGAGATGTGATATCTCAATGCTTCTAATACCAAACCTGAGATCCTTCCTATAACATGAGATGTGATTTCCAAATCCTCCCCCTTCCAAACCTGAGACCCTCCCTTTAGCATGAGATGTGATATCCAACTCCTTCCCATTCCAATCCTGAGACCCTTCTGATAGCATGAGATGTGATATCTCAATGCCTCTAATTCCAAACCTGAGATCCTACCTCTAACATGAAATGTGATATCCATCTCCTTCCCTTTCCAATCCTGAGACCCTGCCTATAGCATGAGAAGTGATATCCAAGTCCTTCCCATTCCAATCCTGAGACCCTTCCTATAGCATGTGATGTGATATCTCAATGCTTATACCAAACCTGAGACCCTTCCTATAGCATGAGATGTCATATACAACTCCTTCCCATTCCAATCCTGAGACCCTTCCTATAGCATGAGATGTGATATCTCAATGCTTATACCAAACCTGAGACCCTTCCTATAGCATGAGATGTGATATCCAACTTCTTCCCATTCCAATCCTGAGACCCTTCCTATAACATGAGATGTGATGTCTCAATGCTTCTAATACCAAACCTGAGATCTTTCCTATAACATGAGATGTGATATCCAACTCCTTCCCATTCCAATCCTGAGACCCTTCCTATAGCATGAGATGTGATATCTCAAGGCCTCTAATACCAAACCTGAGATCCTTCCTCTAACATGAAATGTGATATCCAACTCTTTCCCCTTCCAAACCTGAGAGCCTTCCTATAGCATGAGATATGATATCCAAATCCTTCCCATTCCAATCCTGAGACCCTTCCTATAACATGAAATGTGATATCCTACTCCTTCCCATTCCATCCTGGGACCCTTCCTATATCATGAGATGGGATATCTCAATGCTTCTAATACCAAACCTGAGACCCTTCCTATAACATGAGATGGGAATATCCAACTCCTTCCCATTCCAATCCTGAGACCCTTCCGATAGCAGAGATGTGATATCTCAATGCTTATACCAAACCTGAGATCCTTCCTATAACATGAGATGTGATATCCAACTCCTTCCCATTCCAATCTTGAGACACTTCCTATAGCATGAGATGTGATATCTCAATGCTTATACCAAATCTGAGACCCTTCCTATAGCATGAGATGTGATATCCAACTCCTTCCCATTCCAATCCTGAGACCCTTCCTATAGCATGAGATGTGATATCTCAAGGCCTCTAATACCAAACCTGAGATCCTTCCTCTAACATGAAATGTGATATCCAACTCTTTCCCCTTCCAAATCTGAGACCCTTCCTATAGCATGAGATGTGATATCCAACTCCTTCCCATTCCAATCCTGAGACCCTTCCTATAGCATAATATGTGATATCTCAATGCCTCTAATACCAAACCTGAGATCCTTCCTCTAACATGAAATGTCATATCGAACTCCTTCCCTTTCCAAACCTGAGAGCCTACCTATAGCACGAGATGTGATATCCAAGTCCTTCCCATTCCAATCCTTAGACCCTTCCTACAGCATGCAATATGATATCTCAATGATTCTAATACCAAACCTGAGATCCTTCCTCTAACATGAAATGTGATATCCAACTCTTTCCCCTTCCAAACCTGAGAGCCTTCCTATAGCATGAGATATGATAGCCAAGTCCTTCCAATTCCAATCCTGAGACCCTTCCTATAACATGAAATGTGATATCCAACTCCTTCCCATTCCAACCTGAGACCCTTCCTATAGCATGAGATGGGATATCTCAATGCTTCTAATACCAAACCTGAGACTCTTCCTATAACATGAGATGGGATATCCAACTCATTCCCATTCCAATCCTGAGACCCTTCCGATAGCAGAGATGTGATATCTCAATGCTTATACCAAACCTGAGACCCTTCCTATGGCCTGAGATGTCATATACAACTCCTTCCCATTCCAATCCTGAGACCCTTCCTATAGCATGAGATGTGATATCTCAATGCTTATACCAAATCTGAGACCCTTCCTATAGCATGAGATGTGATATCCAACTCCTTCCCATTCCAATCCTGAGACCCTTCCTATAGCATGAGATGTGATGTCTCAATGCTTCTAATACCAAACCTGAGATCCTTCCTATAACATGAGATGTGATTTCCAAATCCTCCCCCTTCCAAACCTGAGACCCTCCCTTTAGCATGAGATGTGATATCCAACTCCTTCCCATTCCAATCCTGAGACCCTTCTGATAGCATGAGATGTGATATCTCAATGCCTCTAATTCCAAACCTGAGATCCTACCTCTAACATGAAATGTGATATCCATCTCCTTCCCTTTCCAAACCTGAGACCCTGCCTATAGCATGAGATGTGATATCCAAGTCCTTCCCATTCCAATCCTGAGACCCTTCCTATAGCATGTGATGTGATATCTCAATGCTTATACCAAACCTGAGACCCTTCCTATGGCATGAGATGTAATATACAACTCCTTCCCATTCCAATCCTGAGACCCTTCCTATAGCATGAGATGTGATATCTCAATGCTTATACCAAACCTGAGACCCTTCCTATAGCATGAGATGTGATATCCAACTTCTTCCCATTCCAATCCTGAGACCCTTCCTATAACATGAGATGTGATGTCTCAATGCTTCTAATACCAATCCTGAGATCTTTCCTATAACATGAGATGTGATATCCAACTCCTTCCCATTCCAATCCTGAGACCCTTCCTATAGCATGAGATGTGATATCTCAAGGCCTCTAATACCAAACCTGAGATCCTTCCTCTAACATGAAATGTGATATCCAACTCTTTCCCCTTCCAAACCTGAGAGCCTTCCTATAGCATGAGATATGATATCCAAATCCTTCCCATTCCAATCCTGAGACCCTTCCTATAACATGAAATGTGATATCCTACTCCTTCCCATTCCATCCTGGGACCCTTCCTATATCATGAGATGGGATATCTCAATGCTTCTAATACCAAACCTGAGACCCTTCCTATAACATGAGATGGGAATATCCAACTCCTTCCCATTCCAATCCTGAGACCCTTCCGATAGCAGAGATGTGATATCTCAATGCTTATACCAAACCTGAGATCCTTCCTATAACATGAGATGTGATATCCAACTCCTTCCCATTCCAATCCTGAGACACTTCCTATAGCATGAGATGTGATATCTCACTGCTTATACCAAACCTGAGACCCTTCCTATAGAATGAGATGTGATATCCAACTCCTTCCCATTCCAATCCTGAGACCATTCCTATAGCATGAGATGTGATATCTCAATGCTTCTAATATCAAACTTGAGACCCTCCCTATAGCATGAGATGTGATACCCAAGTCCTTCCCATTCCAATCCTGAGACACTTCCTATAGCATGAGATGTGATATCTCAATGCTTCTAATACCAAACCTGAGACTCTTCCTATAACATGAGATGGGATATCCAACTCCTTCCCATTCCAATCCTGAGACCCTTCCAATAGCAGAGATGTGATATCTCGATGCTTATACCAAATCTGAGACCCTTCCTATAGCATGAGATGTGATATCCAACTCCTTCCCATTCCAATCCTAAGGCCCTTCCTATAGCATGAGATGTGATGTCTCAATGCTTCTAATACCAAACCTGAGATCCTTCCTATAACATGAGATGTGATATCCAACCCCTTCCCATTCCAATCCTGAGACCCTTCCTATATCATGAGATGTGATGTCTCAATGCTTCTAATACCAAACCTGAGAACCTTCCTACAGCATGCGATGTGATATCTCAATGCTTCTAATACCAAACCTGAGACCAGTCCTATAACATGAGATTGGATATCCAACTCCTTCCCCTTCCAAACCTGAGACCCTTCCTATAGCATGAGATGTGATATCCAACTTCTTCCCATTCCAATCCTGAGACCCTTCCTATAACATGAGATGTGATGTCTCAATGCTTCTAATACCAAACCTGAGATCTTTCCTATAACATGAGATGTAATATCCAACTCCTTCCCATTCCAATCCTGAGACCCTTCCTATAGCATGAGATGTGCTATCTCAATGCTTATACCAAACCTGAGACCCTTCCTAAAGCTTGAGATGTGATATCCAACTCCTTCCCATTCCAATCCTGAGACCCTTCCTATAGCATACTATGTGATATCTCAATGCCTCTAATACCAAACCTGAGATCCTTCCTCTAACATGAAATGTCATATCGAACTCCTTCCCTTTCCAAACCTGAGAGCCTACCTATAGCACGAGATGTGATATCCAAGTCCTTCCCATTCCAATCCTTAGACCCTTCCTACAGCATGCAATATGATATCTCAATGATTCTAATAACAAACCTGAGACCCGTCCTATAACATGAGATGTGATATCCAACTCCTTCCCGTTTCAAACCTGAGACCCTTCCTATAACATGAGATGTGATATCCAACTCCTTCCCGTTTCAAACCTGAGACCCTTCCTATAGCATATGTGATATCCAACTCCTTCCCATTCCAAACATGAGACCCTTCCTATAGCAAGAATGTAATATCCAACTCCTTCCCATTCTAATCCTGAGACCATTCCTATAGCATGAGATGTGATATCTCAATGCTTCTAATACCAAACCTGAGATCCTTCCTATGACATGAGATGTGATATCCAATTCCTCCCCATTCCAAACCTGAGAACCTTCCTACAGCATGCGATGTGATATCTCAATGCTTCTAATACCAAACCTGAGACCAGTCCTATAACATGAGATTGGATATCCAACTCCTTCCCCTTCCAAACCTGAGACCCTTCCTATAGCATGAGATGTGATATCCAACTTCTTCCCATTCCAATCCTGAGACCCTTCCTATAACATGAGATGTGATGTCTCAATGCTTCTAATAGCAAACCTGAGATCTTTCCTATAACATGAGATGTGATATCCAACTCCTTCCCATTCCAATCCTGAGACCCTTCCTATAGCATGAGATGTGCTATCTCAATGCTTATACCAAACCTGAGACCCTTCCTAAAGCTTGAGATGTGATATCCAACTCCTTCCCATTCCAATCCTGAGACCCTTCCTATAACATGAAATGTGATATCCAACTCCTTCCCATTCCAACCTGAGACCCTTCCCATAGCATGAGATGGGATATCCAACTCCTTCCAAATCCAATACTGATACCCTTCCAATAGCATGAGATGTGATATCCCAATGCTTCTACCAAACCTGAGAACCATACTATGGCATGAGATGTGATATCAAACTCCTTCCCATTCCAATCCTGAGACTCTTCCTATAGCTTGAGATGTGATATCCGAAATCCTTCCCATTCCAATTCTGAGACCCTTCCTATACCATGAGACTTGATATCTCAATGCTTCTAATACCAAACCTGAGACCCGTCCTATAACATGAGATGTGATATCAAACTCCTTCCTATTCCAATCCTGAGACTCTTCCTATAGCTTGAGATGTGATATCCGAAATCCTTCCCATTCCAATTCTGAGACCCTTCCTATACCATGAGACTTGATATCTCAATGCTTCTGATACCAAACCTGAGACCCTTCCTTTATCATGAGATGTGATATCCAACTCCTTCCCATTCCAATCCTGAGACCCTTCCGATATCATGAGATTTGTTATCTCAATGCTTCTAATATCAAAATTGAGACCCGCCTATAACATGAGATGTGATATCCAAATCTTTCCCCTTCCAAACCTTAGACCCTTCCTTTATCATGAGATGGGATATCCAACTCCTTCCCATTCCAATCCTGAGACCCTTCCGATAGCAGAGATGTGATATCTCAATGCTTATACCAATCCTGAGACCCTTCCTATGGCCTGAGATGTCATATACAACTCCTTCCCAATCCAATCCTGAGACCCTTCCTATAGCATGAGATGTGATATCTCAATGCTTATACCAAATCTGAGACCCTTCCTATAGCATGAGATGTGATATCCAACTCCTTCCCATTCCAATCCTGAGACCCTTCCTATAGCATGAGATGTGATGTCTCAATGCTTCTAATACCAAACCTGAGATCCTTCCTATAACATGAGATGTGATATCCAACTCCTTCCCATTCCAATCCTGAGACCCTTCCTATAGCATGAGATGTGATGTCTCAATGCTTCTAATACCAAACCTGAGAACCTTCCTACAGCATGCGATGTGATATCTCAATGCTTCTAATACCAAACCTGAGACCAGTCCTATAACATGAGATTGGATATCCAACTCCTTCCCCTTCCAAACCTGAGACCCTTCCTATAGCATGAGATGTGATATCCAACTTCTTCCCATTCCAATCCTGAGACCCTTCCTATAACATGAAATGTGATGTCTCAATGCTTCTAATACCAAACCTGAGATCTTTCCTATAACATGAGATGTAATATCCAACTCCTTCCCATTCCAATCCTGAGACCCTTCCTATAGCATGAGATGTGCTATCTCAATGCTTATACCAAACCTGAGACCCTTCCTAAAGCTTGAGATGTGATATCCAACTCCTTCCCATTCCAATCCTGAGACCCTTCCTATAGCATGAGATGTGATATCTCAATGCTTCTAATATCAAACTTGAGACCCTTCCTATAGCATGAGATGTGATATCCAACTCCTTCCCATTCCAATCCTGAGACCCTTCCTATAGCATGAGATGTGATGTCTCAATGCTTCTAATACCAAACCTGAGATCCTTCCTATAACATGAGATGTGATATCCAACTCCTTCCCATTCTAATCCCGAGACCCTTCCTATAGCATGAGATGTGATATCTCGATGCTTATACCAAACCTGAGACCCTTCCTATAGCATGAGATGTGATATCCAACTCCTTCCCATTCCAATCCTGAGACCCTTCCTATAGCATGAGATGTGATATCTCAATGCCTCTAATACCAAACCTGAGATCCTTCCTCTAACATGAAATGTGACATCCAACTCCTTCCCTTTCCAAACCTGAGAGCCTACCTATAGCATGAGATGTGATATCCAAGTCCTTCCCATTCCAATCTTTAGACCCTTCCTACAGCATGCAATATGATATCTCAATGATTCTAATAACAAACCTGAGACCCATCCTATAACATGAGATGGGATATCCAACTCCTTCCTATTCCAATCCTGAGACACTTCTGATAGCAGAGATGTGATATCTCAATGCTTATACCAAACCTGAGACCCTTCCTATAACATGAGATGTGATATCCAACTCCTTCCCGGTCCAAACCTGAGACCCTTCCTATAGCATATGTGATATCCAACTCCTTCCCATTCCAAACATGAGACCCTTCATATAGCAAGAATGTAATATCCAACTCCTTCCCATTCCAATCCTGAGACCATTCCTATAGCATGCGATGTGATATCTCAATGCTTCTAATACCAAACCCGAGACCAGTCCTATAACATGAGATTGGATATCCAACTCCTTCCCCTTCCAAACCTGAGACCCTTCCTATAGCATGAGATGTGATATCCAACTTCTTCCCATTCCACTCCTGAGACCCGTCCTATAACATGAGATGTGATGTCTCAATGCTTCTAATACCAAACCTGAGATCTTTCCTATAACATGAGATGTGATATCCAACTCCTTCCCATTCCAATCCTGAGACCCTTCCTATAGCATGAGATGTGATATCTCAATGCTTATACCAAACCTGAGACCCTTCCTATAGCTTGAGATGTGATATCCAACTCCTTCCCATTCCAATCCTGAGACCCTTCCTATAGCATGAGATGTGATATCTCAAGCCCTCTAATACCAAACCTGAGATTCTTCCTCTAACATGAAATGTGATATCCAACTCCTTCCCCTTCCAAACCTGAGAGCCTTCCTATAGCATGAGATATGATATCCAAGTCCTTCCCATCCAATCCTGAGACCCTTCCTATAACATGAAATGTGATATCCAACTCCTTCCCATTCCAACCTGAGACCCTTCCTATAGCATGAGATGGGATATCCAATTCCTTCCAAATCCAATACTGATACCCTTCCGATAGCATGAGATGTGATATCCCAATGCTTCTACCAAACCTGAGACCCATACTATGGCATGAGATGTGATATCAAACTCCTTCCCATTCCAATCCTGAGACCCTACCTATAGCTTGAGATGTGATATCCAACTCCTTCCCATTCCAATTCTGAGACCCTTCCTATACCATGAGTCTTGATATCTCAATGCTTCTAATACAAAACCTGAGACCCGTCCTATAACATGAGATGTGATATCCAAATCCTTCCCCTTCCAAACCTTAGACCCTTCCTTTATCATGAGATGTGATATCCAATTCCTTCCCATTCCAATCCTGAGACCCTTCCGATATCATGAGATTTGTTATCTCAATGCTTCTAATATCAAACTTGAGACCCTCCCTATAGCATGAGATGTGACATCCAAGTCCTCCCCATTCCAATCCTGAGACTCTTCCTATAGCATGAGATGTGATATCTCAATGCTTCTAATACCAAACCTGAGACCATTCCTATAACATGAGATGGGATATCCAACTCCTTCCCATTCCAATCCTGAGACCCTTCCGATAGCAGAGATGTGATATCTCAATGCTTATACCAAACCTGAGACCCTTCCTATGGCCTGATTTGTCATATACAACTCCTTCCCATTCCAATCCTGAGACCCTTCCTATAGCATGAGATGTGATATCTCAATGCTTATACCAAATCCGAGACCCTTCCTATAGCATGAGATGTGATATCCAACTCCTTCCCATTCCAATCCTGAGACCCTTCCTATAGCATGAGATGTGATGTCTCAATGCTTCTAATACCAAACCTGAGATCCTTCTGATAGCATGAGATGTGATATTTCAATGCCTCTAATACCAAACCTGAGATCCTACCTCTAACATGAAATGTGATATCCATCTCCTTCCCTTTCCAAACCTGAGACCCTGCCTATAGCATGAGATGTGATATCCAAGTCCTTCCCATTCCAATCCTGAGACCCTTCCTATAGCATGTGATGTGATATCTCAATGCTTAGTCCAAACCTGAGACCCTTCCTATGGCATGAGATGTCATATACAACTCCTTCCCATTCCAATCCTGAGACCCTTCCTATAGCATGAGATGTGATATCTCAATGCTTATACCAAACCTGAGACCCTTCCTATAGCATGAGATGTGATATCCAACTTCTTCCCATTCCAATCCTGAGACCCTTCCTATAACATGAGATGTGATGTCTCAATGCTTCTAATACCAAACCTGAGACCCTTCCTATAACATGATATGGGATATCCAACTCCTTCCCATTCCAATCCTGAGACCCTTCCGATAGCAGAGATGTGATTACTCAATGCTTTTACCAAACCTGAGACCCTTCCTATGGCCTGAGATGTCATATACAACTCCTTCCCATTCCAATCCTGAGACCCTTCCTATAGCATGAGATGTGATATCTCAATGCTTATACCAAATCTGAGACCCTTCCTATAGCATGAGATGTGATATCCAACTCCTTCCCATTCCAATCCTGAGACCCTTCCTATAGCATGAGATGTGATGTCTCAATGCTTCTAATACCAAACCTGAGATCCTTCCTATAACATGAGATGTGATATCCAACTCCTTCCCATTCCAATCCTGAGACCCTTATGATAGCATGAGATGTGATATCTCAATGCCTCTAATACCAAACCTGAGATACTTCCGATAGCATGAGATGTGATATCTCAATGCTTCTAATACCAAACCTGAGATCCTTCCTATAACATGAGATGTGATTTCCAAATCCTTCCCCTTCCAAACCTGAGACCCTCCCTTTAGCATGAGATGTGATATCCAACTCCTTCCCATTCCAATCCTGAGACCCATCTGATAGCATGAGATGTGATATTTCAATGCCTCTAATACCAAACCTGAGATCCTACCTCTAACATGAAATCTGATATCCATCTCCTTCCCTTTCCAAACCTGGGACCCTGCCTATAGCATGAGATTTGATATCCAAGTCCTTTCCATTCCAATCCTGAGACCCTTCCTATAGCATGTGATGTGATATCTCAATGCTTATACCAAACCTGAGACCCTTCCTATGGCATGAGATGTCATATACAACTCCTTCCCATTCCAATCCTGAGACCCTTCCTATAGCATGAGATGTGATATCTCAATGCTTATACCAAACCTGAGACCCTTCCTATAGCATGAGATGTGATATCCAACTTCTTCCCATTCCAATCCTGAGACCCTTCCTATAACATGAGATGTGATGTCGCAATGCTTCTAATACCAAACCTGAGATCTTTCCTATAACATGAGATGTGATATCCAACTCCTTCCCATTCCAATCCTGAGACCCTTCCTATAGCATGAGATGTGATATCACAATGCTTATACCAAACCTGAGACCGTTCCTATAGCTTGAGATGTGATATCCAACTCCTTCCCATTCCAATCCTGAGACCCTTCCTATAGCATGAGATGTGATATCTCAAGGCCTCTAATACCAAACCTGAGATCGTTCCTCTAACATGAAATGTGATATCCAACTCCTTCCCCTTGCAAACCAGAGAGCCTTCCTATAACATGAGATGTGATATCCAACTCCTTCCCATTCCAATCCTGAGACCCTTATGATAGCATGAGATGTGATATCTCAATACCTCTAATACCAAACCTGAGATACTTACGATAGCATGAGATGTGATATCTCAGTGCTTCTAATACCAAACCTGAGATCCTTCCTATAACATGAGATGTGATTTCCAAATCCTTCCCCTTCCAAACCTGAGACCCTCCCTTTAGCATGAGATGTGATATCCAACTCCTTCCCATTCCAATCCTGAGACCCTTCTGATAGCATGAGATGTGATATTTCAATGCCTCTAATACCAAACCTGAGATCCTACCTCGAACATGAAATGTGATATCCATCTCCTTCCCTTTCCAAACCTGAGACCCTGCCTATAGCATGAGATGTGATATCCAAGTCCTTTCCATTCCAATCCTGAGACCCTTCCTATAGCATGTGATGTGATATCTCAATGCTTATACCAAACCTGAGACCCTTCCTATGGCATGAGATGTCATATACAACTCCTTCCCATTCCAAACCTGAGACCCTTCCTATAGCATGAGATGTGATATCTCAATGCTTATACCAAACCTGAGACCCTTCTTATAGCATGAGATGTGATATCCAACTTCTTCCCATTCCAATCCTGAGACCCTTCCTATAACATGAGATGTGATGTCGCAATGCTTCTAATACCAAACCTGAGATCTTTCCTATAACATGAGATGTGATATCCAACTCCTTCCCATTCCAATCCTGAGACCCTTCCTATAGCATGAGATGTGATATCACAATGCTTATACCAAACCTGAGACCGTCCCTTTAGCTTGAGATGTGATATCCAACTCCTTCCCATTCCAATCCTGAGACCCTTCCTATAGCATGAGATGTGATATCTCAAGGCCTCTAATACCAAACCTGAGATCGTTCCTCTAACATGAAATTTGATATCCAACTCCTTCCCCTTCCAAACCTGAGAGCCTTCCTATAGCATGAGATATGATAGCCAAGTCCTTCCAATTCCAATCCTGAGACCCTTCCTATAACATGAAATGTGATATCCAACTCCTTCCCATTCCAACCTGAGACCCTTCCTATAGCATGAGATGGGATATCTCAATGCTTCTAATACCAAACCTGAGACTCTTCCTATAACATGAGATGGGATATCCAACTCATTCCCATTCCAATCCTGAGACCCTTCCGATAGCAGAGATGTGATATCTCAATGCTTATACCAAACCTGAGACCCTTCCTATGGCCTGAGATGTCATATACAACTCCTTCCCATTCCAATCCTGAGACCCTTCCTATAGCATGAGATGTGACATCTCAATGCTTATGCCAAATCTGAGACCCTTCCTATAGCATGAGATGTGATATCCAACTCCTTCCCATTCCAATCCTGAGACCCTTCCTATAGCATGAGATGTGATGTCTCAATGCTTCTAATACCAAACCTGAGATCCTTCCTATAACATGAGATGTGATATCCAACTCCTTCCCATTCCAATCCTGAGACCCTTATGATAGCATGAGATGTGATATCTCAATGCCTCTAATACCAAACCTGAGATACTTCCGATAGCATGAGATGTGATATCTCAATGCTTCTAATACCAAACCTGAGATCCTTCCTATAACATGAGATGTGATTTCCAAATCCTCCCCCTTCCAAACCTGAGACCCTCCCTTTAGCATGAGATGTGATATCCAACTCCTTCCCATTCCAATCCTGAGACCCTTCTGATAGCATGAGATGTGATATCTCAATGCCTCTAATTCCAAACCTGAGATCCTACCTCTAACATGAAATGTGATATCCATCTCCTTCCCTTTCCAATCCTGAGACCCTGCCTATAGCATGAGATGTGATATCCAAGTCCTTCCCATTCCAATCCTGAGACCCTTCCTATAGCATGTGATGTGATATCTCAATGCTTATACCAAACCTGAGACCCTTCCTATAGCATGAGATGTCATATACAACTCCTTCCCATTCCAATCCTGAGACCCTTCCTATAGCATGAGATGTGATATCTCAATGCTTATACCAAACCTGAGACCCTTCCTATAGCATGAGATGTGATATCCAACTTCTTCCCATTCCAATCCTGAGACCCTTCCTATAACATGAGATGTGATGTCTCAATGCTTCTAATACCAAACCTGAGATCTTTCCTATAACATGAGATGTGATATCCAACTCCTTCCCATTCCAATCCTGAGACCCTTCCTATAGCATGAGATGTGATATCTCAAGGCCTCTAATACCAAACCTGAGATCCTTCCTCTAACATGAAATGTGATATCCAACTCTTTCCCCTTCCAAACCTGAGAGCCTTCCTATAGCATGAGATATGATATCCAAATCCTTCCCATTCCAATCCTGAGACCCTTCCTATAACATGAAATGTGATATCCTACTCCTTCCCATTCCATCCTGGGACCCTTCCTATATCATGAGATGGGATATCTCAATGCTTCTAATACCAAACCTGAGACCCTTCCTATAACATGAGATGGGAATATCCAACTCCTTCCCATTCCAATCCTGAGACCCTTCCGATAGCAGAGATGTGATATCTCAATGCTTATACCAAACCTGAGATCCTTCCTATAACATGAGATGTGATATCCAACTCCTTCCCATTCCAATCCTGAGACACTTCCTATAGCATGAGATGTGATATCTCAATGCTTATACCAAATCTGAGACCCTTCCTATAGCATGAGATGTGATATCCAACTCCTTCCCATTCCAATCCTGAGACCCTTCCTATAGCATGAGATGTGATATCTCAAGGCCTCTAATACCAAACCTGAGATCCTTCCTCTAACATGAAATGTGATATCCAACTCTTTCCCCTTCCAAATCTGAGACCCTTCCTATAGCATGAGATGTGATATCCAACTCCTTCCCATTCCAATCCTGAGACCCTTCCTATAGCATAATATGTGATATCTCAATGCCTCTAATACCAAACCTGAGATCCTTCCTCTAACATGAAATGTCATATCGAACTCCTTCCCTTTCCAAACCTGAGAGCCTACCTATAGCACGAGATGTGATATCTAAGTCCTTCCCATTCCAATCCTTAGACCCTTCCTACAGCATGCAATATGATATCTCAATGATTCTAATACCAAACCTGAGATCCTTCCTCTAACATGAAATGTGATATCCAACTCTTTCCCCTTCCAAACCTGAGAGCCTTCCTATAGCATGAGATATGATAGCCAAGTCCTTCCAATTCCAATCCTGAGACCCTTCCTATAACATGAAATGTGATATCCAACTCCTTCCCATTCCAACCTGAGACCCTTCCTATAGCATGAGATGGGATATCTCAATGCTTCTAATACCAAACCTGAGACTCTTCCTATAACATGAGATGGGATATCCAACTCATTCCCATTCCAATCCTGAGACCCTTCCGATAGCAGAGATGTGATATCTCAATGCTTATACCAAACCTGAGACCCTTCCTATGGCCTGAGATGTCATATACAACTCCTTCCCATTCCAATCCTGAGACCCTTCCTATAGCATGAGATGTGATATCTCAATGCTTATACCAAATCTGAGACCCTTCCTATAGCATGAGATGTGATATCCAACTCCTTCCCATTCCAATCCTGAGACCCTTCCTATAGCATGAGATGTGATGTCTCAATGCTTCTAATACCAAACCTGAGATCCTTCCTATAACATGAGATGTGATTTCCAAATCCTCCCCCTTCCAAACCTGAGACCCTCCCTTTAGCATGAGATGTGATATCCAACTCCTTCCCATTCCAATCCTGAGACCCTTCTGATAGCATGAGATGTGATATCTCAATGCCTCTAATTCCAAACCTGAGATCCTACCTCTAACATGAAATGTGATATCCATCTCCTTCCCTTTCCAAACCTGAGACCCTGCCTATAGCATGAGATGTGATATCCAAGTCCTTCCCATTCCAATCCTGAGACCCTTCCTATAGCATGTGATGTGATATCTCAATGCTTATACCAAACCTGAGACCCATCCTATGGCATGAGATGTCATATACAACTCCTTCCCATTCCAATCCTGAGACCCTTCCTATAGCATGAGATGTGATATCTCAATGCTTATACCAAACCTGAGACCCTTCCTATAGCATGAGATGTGATATCCAACCTCTTCCCATTCCAATCCTGAGACCCTTCCTATAACATGAGATGTGATGTCTCAATGCTTCTAATACCAATCCTGAGATCTTTCCTATAACATGAGATGTGATATCCAACTCCTTCCCATTCCAATCCTGAGACCCTTCCTATAGCATGAGATGTGATATCTCAAGGCCTCTAATACCAAACCTGAGATCCTTCCTCTAACATGAAATGTGATATCCAACTCTTTCCCCTTCCAAACCTGAGAGCCTTCCTATAGCATGAGATATGATATCCAAATCCTTCCCATTCCAATCCTGAGACCCTTCCTATAACATGAAATGTGATATCCTACTCCTTCCCATTCCATCCTGGGACCCTTCCTATATCATGAGATGGGATATCTCAATGCTTCTAATACCAAACCTGAGACCCTTCCTATAACATGAGATGGGAATATCCAACTCCTTCCCATTCCAATCCTGAGACCCTTCCGATAGCAGAGATGTGATATCTCAATGCTTATACCAAACCTGAGATCCTTCCTATAACATGAGATGTGATATCCAACTCCTTCCCATTCCAATCCTGAGACACTTCCTATAGCATGAGATGTGATATCTCACTGCTTATACCAAACCTGAGACCCTTCCTATAGAATGAGATGTGATATCCAACTCCTTCCCATTCCAATCCTGAGACCATTCCTATAGCATGAGATGTGATATCTCAATGCTTCTAATATCAAACTTGAGACCCTCCCTATAGCATGAGATGTGATACCCAAGTCCTTCCCATTCCAATCCTGAGACACTTCCTATAGCATGAGATGTGATATCTCAATGCTTCTAATACCAAACCTGAGACTCTTCCTATAACATGAGATGGGATATCCAACTCCTTCCCATTCCAATCCTGAGACCCTTCCAATAGCAGAGATGTGATATCTCGATGCTTATACCAAATCTGAGACCCTTCCTATAGCATGAGATGTGATATCCAACTCCTTCCCATTCCAATCCTGAGGCCCTTCCTATAGCATGAGATGTGATGTCTCAATGCTTCTAATACCAAACCTGAGATCCTTCCTATAACATGAGATGTGATATCCAACCCCTTCCCATTCCAATCCTGAGACCCTTCCTATAGCATGAGATGTGATGTCTCAATGCTTCTAATACCAAACCTGAGAACCTTCCTACAGCATGCGATGTGATATCTCAATGCTTCTAATACCAAACCTGAGACCAGTCCTATAACATGAGATTGGATATCCAACTCCTTCCCCTTCCAAACCTGAGACCCTTCCTATAGCATGAGATGTGATATCCAACTTCTTCCCATTCCAATCCTGAGACCCTTCCTATAACATGAGATGTGATGTCTCAATGCTTCTAATACCAAACCTGAGATCTTTCCTATAACATGAGATGTAATATCCAACTCCTTCCCATTCCAATCCTGAGACCCTTCCTATAGCATGAGATGTGCTATCTCAATGCTTATACCAAACCTGAGACCCTTCCTAAAGCTTGAGATGTGATATCCAACTCCTTCCCATTCCAATCCTGAGACCCTTCCTATAGCATAATATGTGATATCTCAATGCCTCTAATACCAAACCTGAGATCCTTCCTCTAACATGAAATGTCATATCGAACTCCTTCCCTTTCCAAACCTGAGAGCCTACCTATAGCACGAGATGTGATATCCAAGTCCTTCCCATTCCAATCCTTAGACCCTTCCTACAGCATGCAATATGATATCTCAATGATTCTAATAACAAACCTGAGACCCGTCCTATAACATGAGATGTGATATCCAACTCCTTCCCGTTTCAAACCTGAGACCCTTCCTATAACATGAGATGTGATATCCAACTCCTTCCCGTTTCAAACCTGAGACCCTTCCTATAGCATATGTGATATCCAACTCCTTCCCATTCCAAACATGAGACCCTTCCTATAGCAAGAATGTAATATCCAACTCCTTCCCATTCCAATCCTGAGACCATTCCTATAGCATGAGATGTGATATCTCAATGCTTCTAATACCAAACCTGAGATCCTTCCTATGACATGAGATGTGATATCCAATTCCTCCCCATTCCAAACCTGAGAACCTTCCTACAGCATGCGATGTGATATCTCAATGCTTCTAATACCAAACCTGAGACCAGTCCTATAACATGAGATTGGATATCCAACTCCTTCCCCTTCCAAACCTGAGACCCTTCCTATAGCATGAGATGTGATATCCAACTTCTTCCCATTCCAATCCTGAGACCCTTCCTATAACATGAGATGTGATGTCTCAATGCTTCTAATACCAAACCTGAGATCTTTCCTATAACATGAGATGTGATATCCAACTCCTTCCCATTCCAATCCTGAGACCCTTCCTATAGCATGAGATGTGCTATCTCAATGCTTATACCAAACCTGAGACCCTTCCTAAAGCTTGAGATGTGATATCCAACTCCTTCCCATTCCAATCCTGAGACCCTTCCTATAACATGAAATGTGATATCCAACTCCTTCCCATTCCAACCTGAGACCCTTCCCATAGCATGAGATGGGATATCCAACTCCTTCCAAATCCAATACTGATACCCTTCCAATAGCATGAGATGTGATATCCCAATGCTTCTACCAAACCTGAGAACCATACTATGGCATGAGATGTGATATCAAACTCCTTCCCATTCCAATCCTGAGACTCTTCCTATAGCTTGAGATGTGATATCCGAAATCCTTCCCATTCCAATTCTGAGACCCTTCCTATACCATGAGACTTGATATCTCAATGCTTCTAATACCAAACCTGAGACCCGTCCTATAACATGAGATGTGATATCAAACTCCTTCCTATTCCAATCCTGAGACTCTTCCTATAGCTTGAGATGTGATATCCGAAATCCTTCCCATTCCAATTCTGAGACCCTTCCTATACCATGAGACTTGATATCTCAATGCTTCTAATACCAAACCTGAGACCCTTCCTTTATCATGAGATGTGATATCCAACTCCTTCCCATTCCAATCCTGAGACCCTTCCGATATCATGAGATTTGTTATCTCAATGCTTCTAATATCAAAATTGAGACCCGCCTATAACATGAGATGTGATATCCAAATCTTTCCCCTTCCAAACCTTAGACCCTTCCTTTATCATGAGATGGGATATCCAACTCCTTCCCATTCCAATCCTGAGACCCTTCCGATAGCAGAGATGTGATATCTCAATGCTTATACCAATCCTGAGACCCTTCCTATGGCCTGAGATGTCATATACAACTCCTTCCCAATCCAATCCTGAACCCTTCCTATAGCATGAGATGTGATATCTCAATGCTTATACCAAATCTGAGACCCTTCCTATAGCATGAGATGTGATATCCAACTCCTTCCCATTCCAATCCTGAGACCCTTCCTATAGCATGAGATGTGATGTCTCAATGCTTCTAATACCAAACCTGAGATCCTTCCTATAACATGAGATGTGATATCCAACTCCTTCCCATTCCAATCCTGAGACCCTTCCTATAGCATGAGATGTGATGTCTCAATGCTTCTAATACCAAACCTGAGAACCTTCCTACAGCATGCGATGTGATATCTCAATGCTTCTAATACCAAACCTGAGACCAGTCCTATAACATGAGATTGGATATCCAACTCCTTCCCCTTCCAAACCTGAGACCCTTCCTATAGCATGAGATGTGATATCCAACTTCTTCCCATTCCAATCCTGAGACCCTTCCTATAACATGAAATGTGATGTCTCAATGCTTCTAATACCAAACCTGAGATCTTTCCTATAACATGAGATGTAATATCCAACTCCTTCCCATTCCAATCCTGAGACCCTTCCTATAGCATGAGATGTGCTATCTCAATGCTTATACCAAACCTGAGACCCTTCCTAAAGCTTGAGATGTGATATCCAACTCCTTCCCATTCCAATCCTGAGACCCTTCCTATAGCATGAGATGTGATATCTCAATGCTTCTAATATCAAACTTGAGACCCTTCCTATAGCATGAGATGTGATATCCAACTCCTTCCCATTCCAATCCTGAGACCCTTCCTATAGCATGAGATGTGATGTCTCAATGCTTCTAATACCAAACCTGAGATCCTTCCTATAACATGAGATGTGATATCCAACTCCTTCCCATTCTAATCCCGAGACCCTTCCTATAGCATGAGATGTGATATCTCGATGCTTATACCAAACCTGAGACCCTTCCTATAGCATGAGATGTGATATCCAACTCCTTCCCATTCCAATCCTGAGACCCTTCCTATAGCATGAGATGTGATATCTCAATGCCTCTAATACCAAACCTGAGATCCTTCCTCTAACATGAAATGTGATATCCAACTCCTTCCCTTTCCAAACCTGAGAGCCTACCTATAGCATGAGATGTGATATCCAAGTCCTTCCCATTCCAATCCTTAGACCCTTCCTACAGCATGCAATATGATATCTCAATGATTCTAATAACAAACCTGAGACCCATCCTATAACATGAGATGGGATATCCAACTCCTTCCTATTCCAATCCTGAGACACTTCTGATAGCAGAGATGTGATATCTCAATGCTTATACCAAACCTGAGACCCTTCCTATAACATGAGATGTGATATCCAACTCCTTCCCGGTCCAAACCTGAGACCCTTCCTATAGCATATGTGATATCCAACTCCTTCCCATTCCAAACATGAGACCCTTCATATAGCAAGAATGTAATATCCAACTCCTTCCCATTCCAATCCTGAGACCATTCCTATAGCATGCAATGTGATATCTCAATGCTTCTAATACCAAACCCGAGACCAGTCCTATAACATGAGATTGGATATCCAACTCCTTCCCCTTCCAAACCTGAGACCCTTCCTATAGCATGAGATGTGATATCCAACTTCTTCCCATTCCACTCCTGAGACCCGTCCTATAACATGAGATGTGATGTCTCAATGCTTCTAATACCAAACCTGAGATCTTTCCTATAACATGAGATGTGATATCCAACTCCTTCCCATTCCAATCCTGAGACCCTTCCTATAGCATGAGATGTGATATCTCAATGCTTATACCAAACCTGAGACCCTTCCTATAGCTTGAGATGTGATATCCAACTCCTTCCCATTCCAATCCTGAGACCCTTCCTATAGCATGAGATGTGATATCTCAAGCCCTCTAATACCAAACCTGAGATTCTTCCTCTAACATGAAATGTGATATCCAACTCCTTCCCCTTCCAAACCTGAGAGCCTTCCTATAGCATGAGATATGATATCCAAGTCCTTCCCATCCAATCCTGAGACCCTTCCTATAACATGAAATGTGATATCCAACTCCTTCCCATTCCAACCTGAGACCCTTCCTATAGCATGAGATGGGATATCCAATTCCTTCCAAATCCAATACTGATACCCTTCCGATAGCATGATATGTGATATCCCAATGCTTCTACCAAACCTGAGACCCATACTATGGCATGAGATGTGATATCAAACTCCTTCCCATTCCAATCCTGAGACCCTACCTATAGCTTGAGATGTGATATCCAACTCCTTCCCATTCCAATTCTGAGACCCTTCCTATACCATGAGTCTTGATATCTCAATGCTTCTAATACAAAACCTGAGACCCGTCCTATAACATGAGATGTGATATCCAAATCCTTCCCCTTCCAAACCTTAGACCCTTCCTTTATCATGAGATGTGATATCCAATTCCTTCCCATTCCAATCCTGAGACCCTTCCGATATCATGAGATTTGTTATCTCAATGCTTCTAATATCAAACTTGAGACCCTCCCTATAGCATGAGATGTGACATCCAAGTCCTCCCCATTCCAATCCTGAGACTCTTCCTATAGCATGAGATGTGATATCTCAATGCTTCTAATACCAAACCTGAGACCATTCCTATAACATGAGATGGGATATCCAACTCCTTCCCATTCCAATCCTGAGACCCTTCCGATAGCAGAGATGTGATATCTCAATGCTTATACCAAACCTGAGACCCTTCCTATGGCCTGATTTGTCATATACAACTCCTTCCCATTCCAATCCTGAGACCCTTCCTATAGCATGAGATGTGATATCTCAATGCTTATACCAAATCCGAGACCCTTCCTATAGCATGAGATGTGATATCCAACTCCTTCCCATTCCAATCCTGAGACCCTTCCTATAGCATGAGATGTGATGTCTCAATGCTTCTAATACCAAACCTGAGATCCTTCTGATAGCATGAGATGTGATATCTCAATGCTTCTAGTACCAAACCTGAGATCCTTCCTATAACATGAGATGTGATTTCCAAATCCTTCCACTTCCAAACCTGAGACACTCCCTTTAGCATGAGATGTGATATCCAACTCCTTCCCATTCCAATCCTGAGACCCTTCTGATAGCATGAGATGTGATATTTCAATGCCTCTAATACCAAACCTGAGATCCTACCTCTAACCTGAAATGTGATATCCATCTCCTTCCCTTTCCAAACCTGAGACCCTGCCTATAGCATGAGATGTGATATCAAAAGTCCTTCCCATTCCAATCCTGAGACTCTTCCTATAACATGTGATGTGATATCTCAATGCTTATACCAAACCTGAGACCCTTCCTATAGCATGAGATGTGATATCCAACTTCTTCCCATTCCAATCCTGAGACCCTTCCTATAACATGAGATGTGATGTCTCAATGCTTCTAATACCAAAGCTGAGACCCTTCCTATAACATGAGATGGGATATCCAACTCCTTCCCATTCCAATCCTGAGACCCTTCCGATAGCAGAGATGTGATATCTCAATGCTTATACCAAACCTGAGACCCTTCCTATGGCCTGAGATGTCATATACAACTCCTTCCCATTCCAATCCTGAGACCGTTCCTATAGCATGAGATGTGATATCTCAATGCTTATACCAAATCTGAGACCCTTCCTATAGCATGAGATGTGATATCCAACTCCTTCCCATTCCAATCCTGAGACCCTTCCTATAGCATGAGATGTGATGTCTCAATGCTTCTAATACCAAACCTGAGATCCTTCCTATAACATGAGATGTGATATCCAACTCCTTCCCATTCCAATCCTGAGACCCTTAAGATAGCATGAGATGTGATATCTCAATGCCTCCAATACCAAACCTGAGATACTTCCGATAGCATGAGATGTGATATCTCAATGCTTCTAATACCAAACCTGAGATCCTTCCTATAACATGAGATGTGATTTCCAAATCCTTCCCCTTCCAAACCTGAGACCCTCCCTTTAGCATGAGATGTGATATCCAACTCCTTCCCATTCCAATCCTGAGACCCTTCTGATAGCATGAGATGTGATATTTCAATGCCTCTAATACCAAACCTGAGATCCTACCTCTAACATGAAATGTGATATCCATCTCCTTCCCTTTCCAAACCTGAGACCCTGCCTATAGCATGAGATGTGATATCCAAGTCCTTCCCATTACAATCCTGAGACCCTTCCTATAGCATGTGATGTGATATCTCAATGCTTATACCAAACCTGAGACCCTTCCTATGGCATGAGATGTCATATACAACTCCTTCCCATTCCAATCCTGAGACCCTTCCTATAGCATGAGATGTGATATCTCAATGCTTATACCAAACCTGAGACCCTTCCTATAGCATGAGATGTGATATCCAACTTCTTCCCATTCCAATCCTGAGACCCTTCCTATAACATGAGATGTGATGTCTCAATGCTTCTAATACCAAACCTGAGATCTTTCCTATAACATGAGATGTGATATCCAACTCCTTCCCATTCCAATCCTGAGACCCTTCCTATAGCATGAGATGTGATATCTCAAGGCCTCTAATACCAAACCTGAGATCGTTCCTCTAACATGAAATGTGATATCCAACTCCTTCCTCGTCCAAACCTGAGAGCCTTCCTATAGCATGAGATATGGTAGCCAAGTCCTTCCAATTCCAATCCTGAGACCCTTCCTATAACATGAAATGTGATATCCAACTCCTTCCCATTCCAACCTGAGACCCTTCCTATAGCATGAGATGGGATATCTCAATGCTTCTAATACCAAACCTGAGACTCTTCCTATAACATGAGATGGGATATCCAACTCCTTCCCATTCCAATCCTGAGACCCTTCCGATAGCAGAGATGTGATATCTCAATGCTTATACAAAACCTGAGACCCTTCCTATGGCCTGAGATGTGATATCCAACTGCTTCCCATTCCAATCCTGAGACCCTTCCTATAGCATGAGATGTGATATCTCAATGCTTATACCAAATCTGAGACCCTTCCTATAGCATGAGATGTGATATCCAACTCCTTCCCATTCCAATCCTGAGACCCTTCCTATAGCATGAGATGTGATGTCTCAATGCTTCTAATACCAAACCTGAGATCCTTCCTATAACATGAGATGTGATATCCAACTCCTTCCGATTCCAATCCTGAGACCCTTATGATAGCATGAGATGTGATATCTCAATGCTTCTAATACCAAACCTGAGATCCTTCCTATAACATGAGATGTGATTTCCAAATCCTTCCCCTTCCAAACCTGAGACCCTCCCTTTAGCATGAGATGTGATATCCAACTCCTTCCCATTCCAATCCTGAGACCCTTCTGATAGCATGAGATGTGATATCTCAATGCCTCTAATTCCAAACCTGAGATCCTACCTCTAACATGAAATGTGATATCCATCTCCTTCCCTTTCCAAACCTGAGACCCTGTCTATAGCATGAGATGTCATATACAACTCCTTCCCATTCCAATCCTGAGACCCTTCCTATAGCACGAGATGTGATATCTCAATGCTTATACCAAACCTGAGACCCTTCCTATAGCATGAGATGTGATATCCAACTCCTTCCCATTCCAATCCTGAGACCCTTCCTTTAGCATGAGATGTGATATCCAACTCCTTCCCATTCCAATCCTGAGACCCTTCCTATAGCCTGAGATGTGATGTCTCAATGCCTCTAATACCAAACCTGAGATCCTTCCTCTAACATGAAATGTGATATCCAACTCCTTCCCTTTCCAAACCTGAGAGCCTATCTATAGCATGAGATGTGATATCCAAGTCCTTCCCATTCCAATCCTGAGACACTTCCGATAGCAGAGATGTGATATCTCAATGCTTATACCAAACCTGAGACCCTTCCTATAACATGAGATGTGATATCCAACTCCTTCCCGTTCCAAACCTGAGACCCTTCCTTTAGCATGAGATGTGATATCAGCTCCTTCCCATTCCAATCCTGAGACACTTCCGATAGCATGAGATGTGATATCTCAATGCTTCTAATATCAAAACAGAGACCCTCCCTATAGCATGATATGTGATATCTAAGTCCTTCCCATTCCAATCCTGAGACCCTTCCTATAGCATGAGATGTGATATCTCAATGCTTCTACCAAACCTGAGACCCTTCCTTTAGCATGAGATGTGATAACCAACTCCTTCCCATTCCAATCCTGAGACCCTTCCTATAGCATGAGATGTGATATCTCAATACTTCTAATACCAAACCTGAGATCCTTCCGATAACATGAGATGTGATATCCAAATCCTTCCCCTTCCAAACCTGAGACCCTCCCTTTAGCATGAGATGTGATATCCAACTCCTTCCCATTCCAATCCTGAGACCCTTCTGATAGCATGAGATGTGATATCTCAATGCTTCTATACCAAACCTGAGATCCTTCCGATAGCATGAGATGTGATATCTCAATGCTTCTAATACCAAACCTGAGATCCTTCCTATAACATGAGATGTGATATCCAAATCCTTCCCCTTCCAAACCTGAGACCCTCCCTTTAGCATGAGATGTGATATCCAACTCCTTCCCATTACAATCCTGAGACCCTTCCGATATCATGAGATTTGTTATCTCAATGCTTCTAATATCAAACTTGAGACCCTCCCTATAGCATGAGATGTGACATCCAAGTCCTCCCCATTCCAATCCTGAGACTCTTCCTATAGCATGAGATGTGATATCTCAATGCTTCTAATACCAAACCTGAGACCCTTCCTATAACATGAGATGGGATATCCAACTCCTTCCCATTCCAATCCTGAGACCCTTCCGATAGCAGAGATGTGATATCTCAATGCTTATACCAAACCTGAGACCCTTCCTATGGCCTGATTTGTCATATACAACTCCTTCCCATTCCAATCCTGAGACCCTTCCTATAGCATGAGATGTGATATCTCAATGCTTATACCAAATCCGAGACCCTTCCTATAGCATGAGATGTGATATCCAACTCCTTCCCATTCCAATCCTGAGACCCTTCCTATAGCATGAGATGTGATGTCTCAATGCTTCTAATACCAAACCTGAGATCCTTCTGATAGCATGAGATGTGATATCTCAATGCTTCTAGTACCAAACCTGAGATCCTTCCTATAACATGAGATGTGATTTCCAAATCCTTCCACTTCCAAACCTGAGACACTCCCTTTAGCATGAGATGTGATATCCAACTCCTTCCCATTCCAATCCTGAGACCCTTCTGATAGCATGAGATGTGATATTTCAATGCCTCTAATACCAAACCTGAGATCCTACCTCTAACATGAAATGTGATATCCATCTCCTTCCCTTTCCAAACCTGAGACCCTGCCTATAGCATGAGATGTGATATCAAAAGTCCTTCCAATTCCAATCCTGAGACCCTTCCTATAGCATGTGATGTGATATCTCAATGCTTATACCAAACCTGAGACCCTTCCTATGGCATGAGATGTCATATACAACTCCTTCCCATTCCAATCCTGAGACCCTTCCTATAGCATGAGATGTGATATCTCAATGCTTATACCAAACCTGAGACCCTTCCTATAGCATGAGATGTGATATCCAACTTCTTCCCATTCCAATCCTGAGACCCTTCCTATAACATGAGATGTGATGTCTCAATGCTTCTAATACCAAACCTGAGACCCTTCCTATAACATGAGATGGGATATCCAACTCCTTCCCATTCCAATCCTGAGACCCTTCCGATAGCAGAGATGTGATATCTCAATGCTTATACCAAACCTGAGACCCTTCCTATGGCCTGAGATGTCATATACAAATCCTTCCCATTCCAATCCTGAGACCGTTCCTATAGCATGAGATGTGATATCTCAATGCTTATACCAAATCTGAGACCCTTCCTATAGCATGAGATGTGATATCCAACTCCTTCCCATTCCAATCCTGAGACCCTTCCTATAGCATGAGATGTGATGTCTCAATGCTTCTAATACCAAACCTGAGATCCTTCCTATAACATGAGATGTGATATCCAACTCCTTCCCATTCCAATCCTGAGACCCTTAAGATAGCATGAGATGTGATATCTCAATGCCTCTAATACCAAACCTGAGATACTTCCGATAGCATGAGATGTGATATCTCAATGCTTCTAATACCAAACCTGAGATCCTTCCTATAACATGAGATGTGATTTCCAAATCCTTCCCCTTCCAAACCTGAGACCCTCCCTTTAGCATGAGATGTGATATCCAACTCCTTCCCATTCCAATCCTGAGACCCTTCTGATAGCATGAGATGTGATATTTCAATGCCTCTAATACCAAACCTGAGATCCTACCTCTAACATGAAATGTGATATCCATCTCCTTCCCTTTCCAAACCTGAGACCCTGCCTATAGCATGAGAAGTGATATCCAAGTCCTTCCCATTACAATCCTGAGACCCTTCCTATAGCATGTGATGTGATATCTCAATGCTTATACCAAACCTGAGACCCTTCCTATGGCATGAGATGTCATATACAACTCCTTCCCATTCCAATCCTGAGACCCTTCCTATAGCATGAGATGTGATATCTCAATGCTTATACCAAACCTGAGACCCTTCCTATAGCATGAGATGTGATATCCAACTTCTTCCCATTCCAATCCTGAGACCCTTCCTATAACATGAGATTTGATGTCTCAATGCTTCTAATACCAAACCTGAGATCTTTCCTATAACATGAGATGTGATATCCAACTCCTTCCCATTCCAATCCTGAGACCCTTCCGATAGCAGAGATGTGATATCTCAATGCTTATACCAAACCTGAGACCCTTCCTATGGCCTGAGATGTCATATACAACTCCTTCCCATTCCAATCCTGAGACCGTTCCTATAGCATGAGATGTGATATCTCAATGCTTATACCAAATCTGAGACCCTTCCTATAGCATGAGATGTGATATCCAACTCCTTCCCATTCCAATCCTGAGACCCTTCCTATAGCATGAGATGTGATGTCTCAATGCTTCTAATACCAAACCTGAGATCCTTCCTATAACATGAGATGTGATATCCAACTCCTTCCCATTCCAATCCTGAGACCCTTATGATAGCATGAGATGTGATATCTCAATGCCTCTAATACCAAACCTGAGATACTTCCGATAGCATGAGATGTGATATCTCAATGCTTCTAATACCAAACCTGAGATCCTTCCTATAACATGAGATGTGATTTCCAAATCCTTCCCCTTCCAAACCTGAGACCCTCCCTTTAGCATGAGATGTGATATCCAACTCCTTCCCATTCCAATCCTGAGACCCTTCTGATAGCATGAGATGTGATATTTCAATGCCTCTAATACCAAACCTGAGATCCTACCTCTAACATGAAATGTGATATCCATCTCCTTCCCTTTCCAAACCTGAGACCCTGCCTATAGCATGAGATGTGATATCCAAGTCCTTCCCATTACAATCCTGAGACCCTTCCTATAGCATGTGATGTGATATCTCAATGCTTATACCAAACCTGAGACCCTTCCTATGGCATGAGATGTCATATACAACTCCTTCCCATTCCAATCCTGAGACCCTTCCTATAGCATGAGATGTGATATCTCAATGCTTATACCAAACCTGAGACCCTTCCTATAGCATGAGATGTGATATCCAACTTCTTCCCATTCCAATCCTGAGACCCTTCCTATAACATGAGATGTGATGTCTCAATGCTTCTAATACCAAACCTGAGATCTTTCCTATAACATGAGATGTGATATCCAACTCCTTCCCATTCCAATCCTGAGACCCTTCCTATAGCATGAGATGTGATATCTCAAGGCCTCTAATACCAAACCTGAGATCGTTCCTCTAACATGAAATGTGATATCCAACTCCTTCCCCTTCCAAACCTGAGAGCCTTCCTATAGCATGAGCTATGATAGCCAAGTCCTTCCAATTCCAATCCTGAGACCCTTCCTATAACATGAAATGTGATATCCAACTCCTTCCCATTCCAACCTGAGACCCTTCCTATAGCATGAGATGGGATATCTCAATGCTTCTAATACCAAACCTGAGACTCTTCCTATAACATGAGATGGGATATCCAACTCCTTCCCATTCCAATCCTGAGACCCTTCCGATAGCAGAGATGTGATATCTCAATGCTTATACCAAACCTGAGACCCTTCCTATGGCCTGAGATGTGATATCCAACTGCTTCCCATTCCAATCCTGAGACCCTTCCTATAGCATGAGATGTGATATCTCAATGCTTATACCAAATCTGAGACCCTTCCTATAGCATGAGATGTGATATCCAACTCCTTCCCATTCCAATCCTGAGACCCTTCCTATAGCATGAGATGTGATGTCTCAATGCTTCTAATACCAAACCTGAGATCCTTCCTATAACATGAGATGTGATATCCAACTCCTTCCGATTCCAATCCTGAGACCCTTATGATAGCATGAGATGTGATATCTCAATGATTCTAATACCAAACCTGAGATCCTTCCTATAACATGAGATGTGATTTCCAAATCCTTCCCCTTCCAAACCTGAGACCCTCCCTTTAGCATGGGATGTGATATCCAACTCCTTCCCATTCCAATCCTGAGACACTTCTGATAGCATGAGATGTGATATCTCAATGCCTCTAATTCCAAACCTGAGATCCTACCTCTAACATGAAATGTGATATCCATCTCCTTCCCTTTCCAAACCTGAGACCCTGTCTATAGCATGAGATGTCATATACAACTCCTTCCCATTCCAATCCTGAGACCCTTCCTATAGCACGAGATGTGATATCTCAATGCTTATACCAAACCTGAGACCCTTCCTATAGCATGAGATGTGATATCCAACTCCTTCCCATTCCAATCCTGAGACCCTTCCTTTAGCATGAGATGTGATATCCAACTCCTTCCCATTCCAATCCTGAGACCCTTCCTATAGCCTGAGATGTGATATCTCAATGCCTCTAATACCAAACCTGAGATCCTTCCTCTAACATGAAATGTGATATCCAACTCCTTCCCTTTCCAAACCTGAGAGCCTATCTATAGCATGAGATGTGATATCCAAGTCCTTCCCATTCCAATCCTGAGACACTTCCGATAGCAGAGATGTGATATCTCAATGCTTATACCAAACCTGAGACCCTTCCTATAACATGAGATGTGATATCCAACTCCTTCCCGTTCCAAACCTGAGACCCTTCCTTTAGCATGAGATGTGATATCCAGCTCCTTCCCATTCCAATCCTGAGACACTTCCGATAGCAGAGATGTGATATCTCAATGCTTATACCAAACCTGAGACCCTTCCTATAACATGAGATGTGATATCCAACTCCTTCCCTTTCCAAACCTGAGAGCCTATCTATAGCATGAGATGTGATATCCAAGTCCTTCCCATTCCAATCCTGAGACACTTCCGATAGCAGAGATGTGATATCTCAATGCTTATACCAAACCTGAGACCCTTCCTATAACATGAGATGTGATATCCAACTCCTTCCCATTCCAATCCTGAGACCCTTCCTATAGCATGAGATGTGATATCACAATGCTTATACCAAACCTGAGACCGTCCCTTTAGCTTGAGATGTGATATCCAACTCCTTCCCATTCCAATCCTGAGACCCTTCCTATAGCATGAGATGTGATATCTCAAGGCCTCTAATACCAAACCTGAGATCGTTCCTCTAACATGAAATGTGATATCCAACTCCTTCCCCTTCCAAACCTGAGAGCCTTCCTATAGCATGAGATATGATAGCCAAGTCCTTCCAATTCCAATCCTGAGACCCTTCCTATAACATGAAATGTGATATCCAACTCCTTCCCATTCCAACCTGAGACCCTTCCTATAGCATGAGATGGGATATCTCAATGCTTCTAATACCAAACCTGAGACTCTTCCTATAACATGAGATGGGATATCCAACTCATTCCCATTCCAATCCTGAGACCCTTCCGATAGCAGAGATGTGATATCTCAATGCTTATACCAAACCTGAGACCCTTCCTATGGCCTGAGATGTCATATACAACTCCTTCCCATTCCAATCCTGAGACCCTTCCTATAGCATGAGATGTGATATCTCAATGCTTATACCAAATCTGAGACCCTTCCTATAGCATGAGATGTGATATCCAACTCCTTCCCATTCCAATCCTGAGACCCTTCCTATAGCATGAGATGTGATGTCTCAATGCTTCTAATACCAAACCTGAGATCCTTCCTATAACATGAGATGTGATTTCCAAATCCTCCCCCTTCCAAACCTGAGACCCTCCCTTTAGCATGAGATGTGATATCCAACTCCTTCCCATTCCAATCCTGAGACCCTTCTGATAGCATGAGATGTGATATCTCAATGCCTCTAATACCAAACCTGAGATACTTCCGATAGCATGAGATGTGATATCTCAATGCTTCTAATACCAAACCTGAGATCCTTCCTATAACATGAGATGTGATTTCCAAATCCTCCCCCTTCCAAACCTGAGACCCTCCCTTTAGCATGAGATGTGATATCCAACTCCTTCCCATTCCAATCCTGAGACCCTTCTGATAGCATGAGATGTGATATCTCAATGCCTCTAATTCCAAACCTGAGATCCTACCTCTAACATGAAATGTGATATCCATCTCCTTCCCTTTTCAAACCTGAGACCCTGCCTATAGCATGAGATGTGATATCCAAGTCCTTCCCATTCCAATCCTGAGACCCTTCCTATAGCATGTGATGTGATATCTCAATGCTTATACCAAACCTGAGACCCTTCCTATGGCATGAGATGTCATATACAACTCCTTCCCATTCCAATCCTGAGACCCTTCCTATAGCATGAGATGTGATATCTCAATGCTTATACCAAACCTGAGACCCTTCCTATAGCATGAGATGTGATATCCAACTTCTTCCCATTCCAATCCTGAGACCCTTCCTATAACATGAGATGTGATGTCTCAATGCTTCTAATACCAAACCTGAGATCTTTCCTATAACATGAGATGTGATATCCAACTCCTTCCCATTCCAATCCTGAGACCCTTCCTATAGCATGAGATGTGATATCTCAAGGCCTCTAATACCAAACCTGAGATCCTTCCTCTAACATGAAATGTGATATCCAACTCTTTCCCCTTCCAAACCTGAGAGCCTTCCTATAGCATGAGATATGATATCCAAATCCTTCCCATTCCAATCCTGAGACCCTTCCTATAACATGAAATGTGATATCCTACTCCTTCCCATTCCATCCTGGGACCCTTCCTATATCATGAGATGGGATATCTCAATGCTTCTAATACCAAACCTGAGACCCTTCCTATAACATGAGATGGGAATATCCAACTCCTTCCCATTCCAATCCTGAGACCCTTCCGATAGCAGAGATGTGATATCTCAATGCTTATACCAAACCTGAGATCCTTCCTATAACATGAGATGTGATATCCAACTCCTTCCCATTCCAATCCTGAGACACTTCCTATAGCATGAGATGTGATATCTCAATGCTTATACCAAATCTGAGACCCTTCCTATAGCATGAGATGTGATATCCAACTCCTTCCCATTCCAATCCTGAGACCCTTCCTATAGCATGAGATGTGATATCTCAAGGCCTCTAATACCAAACCTGAGATCCTTCCTCTAACATGAAATGTGATATCCAACTCTTTCCCCTTCCAAACCTGAGAGCCTTCCTATAGCATGAGATATTTTATTTATTTATTTTATTTGCATTTGTTAAGCGCACTTGCAGCCCATGAGGCATCGAGGCGCTGTTACAGAGGAAACACAGATTTTTTTTCTCTTAGTTACGTATTTATAACGCGCTTAAACACTCGGAGGTTTCTAAGCGCGGACCCGGGGATCGAACCTGTTGTTGCTTTGTGTCGTCTTGCTTCCAAGACGCGCACGCTGCCGCTGTGCTATCCTCCCGGGATATCCTATAATATGATAGCCAAGTCCTTCCAATTCCAATCCTGAGACCCTTCCGATAGCAGAGATGTGATATCTCAATGCTTATACCAAACCTGAGACCCTTCCTATGGCCTGAGATGTCATATACAACTCCTTCCCATTCCAATCCTGAGACCCTTTCTTTAGCATGAGATGTGATATCTCAATGCTTATACCAAATCTGAGACCCTTCCTATAGCATGAGATGTGATATCCAATTCCTTCCCATTCCAATCCTGAGACCCTTCCTATAGCATGAGATGTGATATCTCAATGCTTATACCAAACCTAAGAGCCTACCTATAGCATGAGATGTGATATCCAAGTCCATCCCATTCCAATCCTTAGACCCTTCCTACAGCATGCGATGTGATATCTCAATGATTCTAATACCAAACCAGAGACTCTTCCTATAACATGAGATGGGATATCCAACTCCTTCCCGTTCCAAACCTGAGACACTAACTATAGCATATGTGATATCCAACTGCTTCCCATTCCAAACATGAGACCCTTCCTATAGCAAGAAAGTAATATCCAACTCCTACCCATTCCAATCCTGAGACCCTTCCTATAGCAAGAGATGTGATATCCAAATCCTTCCCATTCCAATCCTGAGACCCTTCCTATAACATGAGATGTGATATCCAACTCCTTCCCATTCAAATCCTGAGACCCTTCCTATAGCATGAGAAGGGATATCCAACTCCTTCCCAATCCAATCCTGAGACCCTTCCGATAGCAGAAACGTGATATCTCAATGCTTCTACCAAACCTGAGACCCTTCCTTTAGCATGAGATGTGATATCCAAATCCTTCACATTCCAATCCTGAGACCCTTCCTATAGCATGAGATGTGATATCTCAATGCTTCTAATACCAAACCTGAGATTCTTCCTATAACATGAGATGTGATATCCAATTCCTTCCCATTCCAAACCTGAGACCCTTCCTATTGGATGAGATGTGATGTCTCAATGCATCTAATACCAAACCTGAGATCCTTCCTATAACATGAGATGTGATATCCAACTCCTTCCATTCCAATCCTGAGACCCGTCCTATAGCATGAGATGTGATATCTCAATGCTTATACCAAACCTGAGACCCTTCCTATAGCATGAGATGTGATATCCAACTCCTTCCATTCCAATCCTGAGACCCGTCCTATAGCATGAGATGTGATATCTCAATGCTTCTAATACCAAACCTGAGATCCTTCCTCTAACATGAAATGTGATATCCAACTCCTTCCCTTTCCAAACCTGAGACCCTTCCTTTAGCATGAGATGTGATATCTCAATGCTTATACCAAATCTGAGACCCTTCCTATAGCATGAGATGTGATATCCAAATCCTTCCCATTCCAATCCTGAGACCCTTCCTATAGCATGAGATGTGATACCTCAATGCTTATACCAAACCTGAGAGCCTACCTATAGCATGAGATGTGATATCCAAGTCCATCCCATTCCAATCCTTAGACCCTTCCAACAGCATGCGATGTGATATCTCAATGATTCTAATACCAAACCAGAGACTCTTCCTATAACATGAGATGGGATATCCAACTCCTTCCCATTCCAATCCTGAGCCGCTTCCGATAGCAGAGATGTGATATCTCAATGCTTATACCAAACCTGAGACCCTTCCTATAACATGAGATGGGATATCCAACTCCTTCCCATTCCAATCCTGAGCCGCTTCCGATAGCAGAGATGTGATATCTCAATGCTTATACCAAACCTGAGACCCTTCCTATAACATGAGATGTGATATCCAACTCCTTCCCGTTCCAAACCTGAGACACTAACTATAGCATATGTGATATCCAACTCCTTCCCATTCCAAACATGAGACCCTTCCTATAGCAAGAAAGTAATATCCAACTCCTACCCATTCCAATCCTGAGACCCTTCCTATAGCAAGAGATGTGATATCCAAATCCTTCCCATTCCAATCCTGAGACCCTTCCTATAACATGAGATGTGATATCCAACTCCTTACCATTCCAACCTGAGACACTTCCTATAGCATGAGAAGGGATATCCAACTCCTTCCCAATCCAATCCTGAGACCCTTCCGATAGCAGAGATGTGATATCTCAATGCTTATACCAAACCTGAGACCCTTCCTATGGCATGAGATGTGATATCCAACTCCTTGCAATTCAAATCCTGAGACCCTTCCTATAGCATGAGAAGGGATATCCAACTCCTTCGCAATCCAATCCTGAGACCCTTCCGATAGCAGAGACGTGATATCTCAATGCTTCTACCAAACCTGAGACCCTTCCTTTAGCATGAGATGTGATATCCAAATCCTTCACATTCCAATCCTGAGACCCTTCCTATAGCATGAGATGTGATATCTCAATGCTTCTAATACCAAACCTGAGATCCTTCCTATAACATGAGATGTGATATCCAATTCCTTCCCATTCCAAACCTGAGACCCTTCCTATTGGATGAGATGTGATATCCAACTCCTTCCCATTCCAACCCTGAGACCCTTCCTACAGCATGAGATGTGATGTCTCAATGCTTCTAATACCAAACCTGAGATCCTTCCTATAACATGAGATGTGATATCCAACTCCTTCCATTCCAATCCTGAGACCCGTCCTATAGCATGAGATGTGATATCTCAATGCTTATACCAAACCTGAGACCCTTCCTATAGCATGAGATGTGATATCCAACTACTTCCCATTCCAATCCTGAGACCCTTCTGATAGCATGAGATGTGATATCTCAATGCTTCTAATACCAAACCTGAGATCCTTCTGATAACATGAGATATGATATCCAAATCCTTCCCCTTCCAAACCTGAGACCCTCCCTTTAGCATGAGATGTGATATCCAACTCCTTCCCATTCCAATCCTGAGAACCTTCTGATAGCATGAGATGTGATATCTCAATGCTTCTATACCAAACCTGAGATCCTTCCGATAGCATGAGATGTGATATCTCAATGCTTCTAATACCAAACCTGAGATCCTTCCTATAACATGAGATGTGATATCCAAATCCTTCCCCTTCCAAACCTGAGACCCTCCCTTTAGCATGAGATGTGATATCCAACTCCTTCCCATTCCAATCCTGAGACTCTTCTGATAGCATGAGATGTGATATCTCAATGCCTCTAATACCAAACCTGAGATCCTACCTCTAACATGAAATGTGATATCCAACTCTTTCCCCTTCCAAACCTGAGAGCCTTCCTATAGCATGAGATGTGATATCCAAGTCCTTCTAATTCCAATCCTGAGACCCTTCCTATAACATGAGATGTGATATCCAACTCCTTCCCATTCCAACCTGAGACCCTTCCTATAGCATGAGATGGGATATCCAACTCCTTCCAAATCCAATCCTGATACCCTTCCGATAGCATGAGATGTGATATCCCAATGCTTCTACCAAACCTGAGACCCATACTATGGCATGAGATGTGATATCAAACTCCTTCCCCTTCCAAACCTTAGACACTTCCTTTATCATGAGATGTGATATCCAACTCCTTCCCATTCCATCCTTGAGACCCTTCCGATATCATGAGATGTGATATCTCAATGCTTCTAATATCAAACTTGAGACCCTCCTTATAGCATGAGATGTGATATCCAAGTCCTTCCCATTCCAATCCTGAGACCCTTCCTATAGCATGAGATGTGATATCTCAATGCTTCTAATACCAAACCTGAGACCCTTCCTATAACATGAGATGGGAATATCCAACTCCTTCCCATTCCAATCCTGAGACCCTTCCGATAGTAGAGATGTGATATCTCAATGCTTATACCAAACCTGAGGTCCTTCCTATAACATGAGATGTGATATCCAACTCCTTCCCATTCCAATCCTGAGACACTTCCTATAGAATGAGATGTGATATCTCACTGCTTATACCAAACCTGAGACCCTTCCTATAGCATGAGATGTGATATCCAACTCCTTCCCATTCCAATCCTGAGACCCTTCCTATAGCATGAGATATGATATCTCAATGCTTCTAATATCAAACTTGAGACCCTCCCTATAGCATGAGATGTGATATCCAAGTCCTTCCCATTCCAATCCTGAGACCCTTCCGATAGCATGAGATGTGATGTCTCAATGCTTCTAATACCAAACCTGAGATCCTTCCTATAACATGAGATGTGATATCCAACTCCTTCCCATTCCAATCCTGAGACCCTTCCTATAGCATGAGATGTGATATCTCAATGCTTATACCAAACCTGAGACCCTTCCTATAGCATGAGATGTGATATCCAACTCCTTCCCATTCCAATCCTGAGACCCTTCCTATAGCATGAGATGTGATATCTCAATGCCTCTAATACCAAACCTGAGATCCTTCCTCTAACATGAAATGTGATATCCAACTCCTTCCCATTCCAATCCTGAGACACTTCCTATAGCATGAGATGTGATATCTAAATGCTTCTAATACCAAACTTGAGACTCTTCCTATAACATGAGATGGGATATCCAACTCCTTCCCATTCCAATCCTTAGACCCTTCCTACAGCATGCAATATGATATCTCAATGATTCTAATAACAAACCTGAGACCCGTCCTATAACATGAGATGGGATATCCAACACCTTCCCATTCCAATCCTGAGACACTTCCGATAGCAGAGATGTGATATCTCAATGCTTATACCAAACCTGAGACCCTTCCTATAACATGAGATGTGATATCCAACTCCTTCCCGTTCCAAACCTGAGACCCTTCCTATAGCATATGTGATATCCAACACATTCCCATTCCAAACATGAGACCCTTCCTATAGCAGGAATGCAATATCCAACTCCTTCCCATTCCAATCCTGAGACCATTCCTATAGCATGAGATGTGATATCTCAATGCTTCTAATACCAAACCTGAGATCCTTCCTATGACATGAGATGTGATATCCAATTCCTCCCCATTCCAAACCTGAGAACCTTCCTACAGCATGCGATGTGATATCTCAATGCTTCTAATACCAAACCTGAGACCAGTCCTATAACATGAGATTGGATATCTAACTCCTTCCCCTTCCAAACCTGAGACCCTTCCTATAGCATGAGATGTGATATCCAACTTCTTCCCATTCCAATCCTGAGACCCTTCCTATAACATGAGATGTGATGTCTCAATGCTTCTAATACCAAACCTGAGATCTTTCCTATAACATGAGATGTGATATCCAACTCCTTCCCATTCCAATCCTGAGACCCTTCCTATAGCATGAGATGTGCTATCTCAATGCTTATACCAAACCTGAGACCCTTCCTAAAGCTTGAGATGTGATATCCAACTCCTTCCCATTCCAATCCTGAGACCCTTCCTATAACATGAAATGTGATATCCAACTCCTTCCCATTCCAACCTGAGACCCTTCCTATAGCATGAGATGTGATATCTCAAGGCCTCTAATACCAAACCTGAGATCCTTCCTCTAACATGAAATGTGATATCCAACTCCTTCTCCATCCAAACCTGAGAGCCTTCCTATAGCATGAGATATGATATCCAAGTCCTTCCCATTCCAATCCTGAGACCCTTCCTATAACATGAAATGTGATATCCAACTCCTTCCCATTCCAACCTGAGACCCTTCCTATAGCATGAGATGGGATATCCAACTCCTTCCAAATCCAATACTGATACCCTTCCAATAGCATGAGATGTGATATCCCAATGCTTCTATCAAACCTGAGAACCATACTATGGCATGAGATGTGATATCAAACTCCTTCCCATTCCAATCCTGAGACTCTTCCTATAGCTTGAGATGTGATATCCAACTCCTTCCCATTCCAATTCTGAGACCCTTCCTATACCATGAGACTTGATATCTCAATGCTTCTAATACCAAACCTGAGACCCGTCCTATAACATGAGATGTGATATCCAAATCTTTCCCCTTCCAAATCTTAGACCCTTCCTTTATCATGAGATGTGATATCCAACTCCTTCCCATTCCAATCCTGAGACCCTTCCGATATCATGAGATTTGTTATCTCAATGCTTCTAATATCAAAATTGAGACCCTCCCTATAGCATGAGATGGGATATCCAACTCCTTCCCATTCCAATCCTGAGACCCTTCCGATAGCAGAGATGTGATATCTCAATGCTTATACCAAATCTGAGACCCTTCCTATAGCATGAGATGTGATATCCAACTCCTTCCCATTCCAATCCTGAGACCCTTCCTATAGCATGAGATGTGATGTCTCAATGCTTCTAATACCAAACCTGAGATCCTTCCTATAACATGAGATGTGATATCCAACTCCTTCCCATTCCAATCCTGAGACCCTTCCTATAGCATGAGATGTGCTATCTCAATGCTTATACCAAACCTGAGACCCTTCCTAAAGCTTGAGATGTGATATCCAACTCCTTCCCATTCCAATCCTGAGACCCTTCCTATAGCATGAGATGTGATATCTCAAGGCCTCTAATACCAAACCTGAGATCCTTCCTCTAACATGAAATGTGATATCCAACTCCTTCCCCTTCCAAACCTGAGAGCCTTCCTATAGCATGAGATATGATATCCAAGTCCTTCCCATTCCAATCCTGAGACCCTTCCTATAACATGAAATGTGATATCCAACTCCTTCCCATTCCAACCTGAGACCCTTCCTATAACATGAAATGTGATATCCAACTCCTTCCAAATCCAATACTGATACCCTTCCAATAGCATGAGATGTGATATCCCAATGCTTCTACCAAACCTGAGACCCATACTATGGCATGAGATGTGATATCAAACTCCTTCCCATTCCAATCCTGAGACTCTTCCTATAGCTTGAGATGTGATATCCAACTCCTTCACATTCCAATTCTGAGACCCTTCCTATGCCATGAGACTTGATATCTCAATGCTTCTAATACCAAACCTGAGACCCGTCCTATAACATGAGATGTGATATCCAAATCTTTCCCCTTCCAAACCTTAGACCCTTCCTTATCATGAGATGTGATATCCAACTCCTTCCCATTCCAATCCTGAGACCCTTCCGATATCATGAGATTTGTTATCTCAATGCTTCTAATATCAAACTTGAGACACTCCCTATAGCATGAGATGTGACATCCAAGTCCTCCCCATTCCAATCCTGAGACCCTTCCTATAGCATGAGATGTGATATCTCAATGCTTCTAATACCAAACCTGAGACCCTTCATATAACATGAGATGGGATATCCAACTCCTTCCCATTCCAATCCTGAGACCCTTCCGATAGCAGAGATGTGATATCTCAATGCTTATACCAATCCTGAGACCCTTCCTATGGCCTGAGATGTCATATACAACTCCTTCCCAATCCAATCCTGAGACCCTTCCTATAGCATGAGATGTGATATCTCAATGCTTATACCAAATGTGAGACCCTTCCTATAGCATGAGATGTGATATCCAACTCCTTCCCATTCCAATCCTGAGACCCTTCCTATAGCATGAGATGTGATGTCTCAATGCTTCTAATACCAAACCTGAGATCCTTCCTATAACATGAGATGTGATATCCAACTCCTTCCCATTCCAATCCTGAGACCCTTCCTATAGCATGAGATGTGATGTCTCAATGCTTCTAATACCAAACCTGAGAACCTTCCTACAGCATGCGATGTGATATCTCAATGCTTCTAATACCAAACCTGAGACCAGTCCTATAACATGAGATTGGATATCCAACTCCTTCCCCTTCCAAACCTGAGACCCTTCCTATAGCATGAGATGTGATATCCAACTTCTTCCCATTCCAATCCTGAGACCCTTCCTATAACATGAGATGTGATGTCTCAATGCTTCTAATACCAAACCTGAGATCGTTCCTATAACATGAGATGTGATATCCAACTCCTTCCCATTCCAATCCTGAGACCCTTCCGATAGTAGAGATGTGATATCTCAATGCTTATACCAAACCTGAGGTCCTTCCTATAACATGAGATGTGATATCCAACTCCTTCCCATTCCAATCCTGAGACACTTCCTATAGAATGAGATGTGATATCTCACTGCTTATACCAAACCTGAGACCCTTCCTATAGCATGAGATGTGATATCCAACTCCTTCCCATTCCAATCCTGAGACCCTTCCTATAGCATGAGATATGATATCTCAATGCTTCTAATATCAAACTTGAGACCCTCCCTATAGCATGAGATGTGATATCCAAGTCCTTCCCATTCCAATCCTGAGACCCTTCCGATAGCATGAGATGTGATGTCTCAATGCTTCTAATACCAAACCTGAGATCCTTCCTATAACATGAGATGTGATATCCAACTCCTTCCCATTCCAATCCTGAGACCCTTCCTATAGCATGAGATGTGATATCTCAATGCTTATACCAAACCTGAGACCCTTCCTATAGCATGAGATGTGATATCCAACTCCTTCCCATTCCAATCCTGAGACCCTTCCTATAGCATGAGATGTGATATCTCAATGCCTCTAATACCAAACCTGAGATCCTTCCTCTAACATGAAATGTGATATCCAACTCCTTCCCATTCCAATCCTGAGACACTTCCTATAGCATGAGATGTGATATCTAAATGCTTCTAATACCAAACTTGAGACTCTTCCTATAACATGAGATGGGATATCCAACTCCTTCCCATTCCAATCCTTAGACCCTTCCTACAGCATGCAATATGATATCTCAATGATTCTAATAACAAACCTGAGACCCGTCCTATAACATGAGATGGGATATCCAACACCTTCCCATTCCAATCCTGAGACACTTCCGATAGCAGAGATGTGATATCTCAATGCTTATACCAAACCTGAGACCCTTCCTATAACATGAGATGTGATATCCAACTCCTTCCCGTTCCAAACCTGAGACCCTTCCTATAGCATATGTGATATCCAACACATTCCCATTCCAAACATGAGACCCTTCCTATAGCAGGAATGCAATATCCAACTCCTTCCCATTCCAATCCTGAGACCATTCCTATAGCATGAGATGTGATATCTCAATGCTTCTAATACCAAACCTGAGATCCTTCCTATGACATGAGATGTGATATCCAATTCCTCCCCATTCCAAACCTGAGAACCTTCCTACAGCATGCGATGTGATATCTCAATGCTTCTAATACCAAACCTGAGACCAGTCCTATAACATGAGATTGGATATCTAACTCCTTCCCCTTCCAAACCTGAGACCCTTCCTATAGCATGAGATGTGATATCCAACTTCTTCCCATTCCAATCCTGAGACCCTTCCTATAACATGAGATGTGATGTCTCAATGCTTCTAATACCAAACCTGAGATCTTTCCTATAACATGAGATGTGATATCCAACTCCTTCCCATTCCAATCCTGAGACCCTTCCTATAGCATGAGATGTGCTATCTCAATGCTTATACCAAACCTGAGACCCTTCCTAAAGCTTGAGATGTGATATCCAACTCCTTCCCATTCCAATCCTGAGACCCTTCCTATAACATGAAATGTGATATCCAACTCCTTCCCATTCCAACCTGAGACCCTTCCTATAGCATGAGATGTGATATCTCAAGGCCTCTAATACCAAACCTGAGATCCTTCCTCTAACATGAAATGTGATATCCAACTCCTTCTCCATCCAAACCTGAGAGCCTTCCTATAGCATGAGATATGATATCCAAGTCCTTCCCATTCCAATCCTGAGACCCTTCCTATAACATGAAATGTGATATCCAACTCCTTCCCATTCCAACCTGAGACCCTTCCTATAGCATGAGATGGGATATCCAACTCCTTCCAAATCCAATACTGATACCCTTCCAATAGCATGAGATGTGATATCCCAATGCTTCTATCAAACCTGAGAACCATACTATGGCATGAGATGTGATATCAAACTCCTTCCCATTCCAATCCTGAGACTCTTCCTATAGCTTGAGATGTGATATCCAACTCCTTCCCATTCCAATTCTGAGACCCTTCCTATACCATGAGACTTGATATCTCAATGCTTCTAATACCAAACCTGAGACCCGTCCTATAACATGAGATGTGATATCCAAATCTTTCCCCTTCCAAATCTTAGACCCTTCCTTTATCATGAGATGTGATATCCAACTCCTTCCCATTCCAATCCTGAGACCCTTCCGATATCATGAGATTTGTTATCTCAATGCTTCTAATATCAAAATTGAGACCCTCCCTATAGCATGAGATGGGATATCCAACTCCTTCCCATTCCAATCCTGAGACCCTTCCGATAGCAGAGATGTGATATCTCAATGCTTATACCAAATCTGAGACCCTTCCTATAGCATGAGATGTGATATCCAACTCCTTCCCATTCCAATCCTGAGACCCTTCCTATAGCATGAGATGTGATGTCTCAATGCTTCTAATACCAAACCTGAGATCCTTCCTATAACATGAGATGTGATATCCAACTCCTTCCCATTCCAATCCTGAGACCCTTCCTATAGCATGAGATGTGCTATCTCAATGCTTATACCAAACCTGAGACCCTTCCTAAAGCTTGAGATGTGATATCCAACTCCTTCCCATTCCAATCCTGAGACCCTTCCTATAGCATGAGATGTGATATCTCAAGGCCTCTAATACCAAACCTGAGATCCTTCCTCTAACATGAAATGTGATATCCAACTCCTTCCCCTTCCAAACCTGAGAGCCTTCCTATAGCATGAGATATGATATCCAAGTCCTTCCCATTCCAATCCTGAGACCCTTCCTATAACATGAAATGTGATATCCAACTCCTTCCCATTCCAACCTGAGACCCTTCCTATAACATGAAATGTGATATCCAACTCCTTCCAAATCCAATACTGATACCCTTCCAATAGCATGAGATGTGATATCCCAATGCTTCTACCAAACCTGAGACCCATACTATGGCATGAGATGTGATATCAAACTCCTTCCCATTCCAATCCTGAGACTCTTCCTATAGCTTGAGATGTGATATCCAACTCCTTCACATTCCAATTCTGAGACCCTTCCTATGCCATGAGACTTGATATCTCAATGCTTCTAATACCAAACCTGAGACCCGTCCTATAACATGAGATGTGATATCCAAATCTTTCCCCTTCCAAACCTTAGACCCTTCCTTATCATGAGATGTGATATCCAACTCCTTCCCATTCCAATCCTGAGACCCTTCCGATATCATGAGATTTGTTATCTCAATGCTTCTAATATCAAACTTGAGACACTCCCTATAGCATGAGATGTGACATCCAAGTCCTCCCCATTCCAATCCTGAGACCCTTCCTATAGCATGAGATGTGATATCTCAATGCTTCTAATACCAAACCTGAGACCCTTCATATAACATGAGATGGGATATCCAACTCCTTCCCATTCCAATCCTGAGACCCTTCCGATAGCAGAGATGTGATATCTCAATGCTTATACCAATCCTGAGACCCTTCCTATGGCCTGAGATGTCATATACAACTCCTTCCCAATCCAATCCTGAGACCCTTCCTATAGCATGAGATGTGATATCTCAATGCTTATACCAAATGTGAGACCCTTCCTATAGCATGAGATGTGATATCCAACTCCTTCCCATTCCAATCCTGAGACCCTTCCTATAGCATGAGATGTGATGTCTCAATGCTTCTAATACCAAACCTGAGATCCTTCCTATAACATGAGATGTGATATCCAACTCCTTCCCATTCCAATCCTGAGACCCTTCCTATAGCATGAGATGTGATGTCTCAATGCTTCTAATACCAAACCTGAGAACCTTCCTACAGCATGCGATGTGATATCTCAATGCTTCTAATACCAAACCTGAGACCAGTCCTATAACATGAGATTGGATATCCAACTCCTTCCCCTTCCAAACCTGAGACCCTTCCTATAGCATGAGATGTGATATCCAACTTCTTCCCATTCCAATCCTGAGACCCTTCCTATAACATGAGATGTGATGTCTCAATGCTTCTAATACCAAACCTGAGATCGTTCCTATAACATGAGATGTGATATCCAACTCCTTCCCATTCCAATCCTGAGACCCTTCCTATAGCATGAGATGTGCTATCGCAATGCTTATACCAAACCTGAGACCCTTCCTAAAGCTTGAGATGTGATATCCAACTCCTTCCCATTCCAATCCTGACACCCTTCCTATAGCATGAGATGTGATATCTCAAGGCCTCTAATACCAAACCTGAGATCCTTCCTCTAACATGAAATGTGATATCCAACTCCTTCCCCTTCCAAACCTGAGAGCCTTCCTATAGCATGAGATATGATATCCAAGTCCTTCCCATTCCAATCCTGAGACCCTTCCTATAACATGAAATGTGATATCCAACTCCTTCCCATTCCAACCTGAGACCCTTCCTATAGCATGAGATGGGATATCCAACTCCTTCGAAATCCAATACTGATACCCTTCCAATAGCATGAATTGTGATATCCCAATGCTTCTACCAAACCTGAGACCCATACTATGACATGAGATGTGATATCAAACTCATTCCCATTCCAATCCTGAGACTCTTCCTATAGCTTGAGATGTGATATCCAACTCCTTCCCATTCCAATTCTGAGACCCTTCCTATGCCATGAGACTTGATATCTCAATGCTTCTAATACCAAACCTGAGACCCGTCCCATAACATGAGATGTGATATCCAAATCTTTCCCCTTCCAAACCTTAGACCCTTCCTTTATCATGAGATGTGATATCCAACTCCTTCCCATTCCAATCCTGAGACCCTTCCGATATCATGAGATTTGTTATCTCAATGCTTCTAATATCAAACTTGAGACCCTCCCTATAGCATGAGATGTGACATCCAAGTCCTCCCCATTCCAATCCTGAGACCCTTCCTATAGCATGAGATGTGATATCTCAATGCTTCTAATACCAAACCTGAGACCCTTCCTATAACATGAGATGTCATATACAACTCCTTCCCAATCCAATCCTGAGACCCTTCCTATAGCATGAGATGTGATATCTCAATGCTTATACCAAATCTGAGACCCTTCCTATAGCATGAGATGTGATATCCAACTCCTTCCCATTCCAATCCTGAGACCCTTCCTATAGCATGAGATGTGATGTCTCAATGCTTCTAATACCAAACCTGCGATCCTTCCAATAACATGAGATGTGATATCCAACTCCTTCCCATTCCAATCCTGAGACCCTTATGATAGCATGAGATGTGATATCTCAATGCCTCTAATACCAAACCTGAGATACTTCCGATAGCATGAGATGTGATATCTCAATGCTTCTAATACCAAACCTGAGATCCTTCCTATAACATGAGATGTGATTTCCAAATCCTTCCCCTTCCAAACCTGAGACCCTCCATTTAGCATGAGATGTGATATACAACTCCTTCCCATTCCAATCCTGAGACCCTTCTGATAGCATGAGATGTGATATCTCAATGCCTCTAATACCAAACCTGAGATCGTATCTCTAACATGAAATGTGAAATCCATCTCCTTCCCTTTCCAAACCTGAGGCCCTGCCTATAGCATGAGATGTGATATCCAAGTCCTTCCCATTCCAATCCTGAGAGGAAGGATCTCAGGTTTGGTATTAGAAGCATTGAGACATCACATCTCATGCTATAGGAAGGGTCTCAGGGTTGGAATGGGAAGGAGTTGGATATCACATCTCATCCAATAGGAAGGGTCTCAGGTTTGGAATGGGAAGGAATTGGATATCACATCTCATGTTATAGGAAGGATCTCAGGTTTGGTATGAGAAGCATTGAGATATCACATCTCATGCTATAGGAAGGGTCTCAGGATTGGAATGTGAAGGATTTGGATATCACATCTCATGCTAAAGGAAGGGTCTCAGGTATGGTAGAAGCATTGAGATATCACGTCTCTGCTATCGGAAGGGTCTCAGGATTGGATTGGGAAGGCGTTGGATATCCCTTCTCATGCTATAGGAAGGGTCTCAGGATTTGAATGGGAAGGAGTTGGATATCACATCTCATGTTATAGGAAGGGTCTCAGGATTGGAATGGGAAGGATTTGGATATCACATCTCTTGCTATAGGAAGGGTCTCAGGATTGGAATGGGTAGGAGTTGGATATTACTTTCTTGCTATAGGAAGGGTCTCATGTTTGGAATGGGAAGCAGTTGGATATCACATCTCATGTTATAGGAAGGGTCTCAGGTTTGGTATAAGCATTGAGATATCACATCTCTGCTATTGGAAGCGGCTCAGGATTGGAATGGGAAGGAGTTGGATATCCCATCTCATGTTATAGGAAGAGTCTCTGGTTTGATATTAGAATCATTGAGATATCACATTGCATGCTGTAGGAAGGGTCTAAGGATTGGAATGGGATGGACTTGGATATCACATCTCATGCTATAGGTAGGCTCTCAGGTTTGGTATAAGCATTGAGATATCACATCTCATGCTATAGGAAGGGTCTCAGGATTGGAATGGGAAGGAATTGGATATCACATCTCATGCTGTAGGAAGGGTCTCAGATTTGGTATAAGCATTGAGATATCACATCTCATGCTAAAGGAAGGGTCTCAGGATTGGAATGGGAAGGAGTTGTATATGACATCTCAGGCCATAGGAAGGATCTCAGGTTTGGTATTAGAAGCATTGAGATATCACATCTCATGCTATCGGAAGTATCTCAGGTTTGATATTAGAGGCATTGAGATATCACATCTCATGCTATCATAAGGGTCTCAGGATTGGAATGGGAAGGAGTTGGATATCACATCTCATGTTATTGGAAGGATCGCAGGTTTGGTATTAGAAGCATTGAGATATCACATCTCATGCTATAGGAAGGGTCTCAGGATTGGAATGGGGAGGACTTGGATGTCACATCTCATGCTATAGGGAGGGTCTCAAGTTTGATATTAGAAGCATTGAGATAACAAATCTCATGATATCGGAAGGGTCTCAGGATTGGAATGGGAAGGAGTTGGATATCACATCTCATGATAAAGGAAGGGTCTAAGGTTTGGAAGGGGAAAGATTTGGATATCACATCTCATGTTATAGGACGGGTCTCAGGTTTGGTATTAGAAGCATTGAGATATCAAGTCTCATGGCATAGGAAGGGTCTCAGAATTGGAATGGGAAGGAGTTGGATATCACATCTCAAGCTATAGGAAGAGTCTCAGGATTGGAATGGGAATGAGTTTGATATCACATCTCATGCCATAGTATGGGTCTCAGGTTTGGTAGAAGCATTGGGATATCACAATTCATGCTATTGGAAGGGTATCAGTATTGGATTCGAAGGAGTTGGATATCCCATCTCATGCTATAGGAAGGGTCTCAGGTTGGAATGGGAAGGAGTTGGATATCACATTTCATGTTATAGGAAGGGTCTCAGGATTGGAATGGGAAGGACTTGGATATCATATATCATGCTATAGGAAGGCTCTCAGGTTTGGAAGGGGAAGGAGTTGGATATCACATTTCATGTTAGAGGAAGGATCTCAGGTTTGGTATTAGAGGCCTTGAGATATCACATCTCATGCTATAGGAAGGGTCTCAGGATTGGAATGGGAAGGAGTTGGATATCACATCTCAAGCTTTAGGAAGGGTCTCAGGTTTGGTATAAGCATTGAGATAGCACATCTCATGCTATAGGAAGGGTCTCAGGATTGGAATGGGAAGGAGTTGGATATCACATCTCATGTTATAGGAAGGATCTCAGGTTTGGTATTAGAAGCATTGAGACATCACATCTCATGCTATAGGAAGGGTCTCAGGATTGGAATGGGAAGGAGTTGGATATCCCATCTCATGCTATAGGAAGGGTCTCAGATTTGGTATAAGCATTGAGATATCACATCTCTGCTATCGGAAGGGTCTCAGGATTGGAATGGGAAGGAGTTGGATATCCCATCTCATGCTATAGGGAGGGTCTCAATTTTGATATTAGAAGCATTGAGATAACAAATCTCATGATATCGGAAGGGTCTCAGGATTGGAATGGGAAGGAGTTGGATATCACATCTCATGATAAAGGAAGGGTCTAAGGTTTGGAAGGGGAAAGATTTGGATATCACATCTCATGTTATAGGACGGGTCTCAGGTTTGGTATTAGAAGCATTGAGATATCAAGTCTCATGGTATAGGAAGGGTCTCAGAATTGGAATGGGAAGGAGTTGGATATCACATCTCAAGCTATAGGAAGAGTCTCAGGATTGGAATGGGAAGGAGTTTGATATCACATCTCATGCCATAGTATGGTTCTCAGGTTTGATAGAAGCATTGGGATATCACATCTCATGCTATTGGAAGGGTATCAGTATTGGATTTGGAAGGAGTTGGATATCCCATCTCATGCTATAGGAAGGGTCTCAGGTTGGAATGGGAAGGAGTTGGATATCACATTTCATGTTATAGGAAGGGTCTCAGGATTGGAATGGGAAGGACTTGGATAGCATATCTCATGCTATAGGAAGGCTCTCAGGTTTGGAAGGAGAAGGAGTTGGATATCACATTTCATGTTAGAGGAAGGATCTCAGGTTTGGTATTAGAGGCCTTGAGATATCACATCTCATGCTATAGGAAGGGTCTCAGGTTGGAATGGGAAGGAGTTGGATATCACATTTCATGTTATAGGAAGGGTCTCAGGATTGGAATGGGAAGGAGTTGGATATCACATCTCAAGCTTTAGGAAGGGTCTCAGGTTTGGTATAAGCATTGAGATAGCACATCTCATGCTATAGGAAGGGTCTCAGGATTGGAATGGGAAGGAGTTGGATATCACATCTCATGTTATAGGAAAGATCTCAGGTTTGGGATTAGAAGCATTGAGACATCACATCTCATGTTATAGGAAGGGTCTCAGGATTGGAATGGGAAGAAGTTGGATATCACATCTCATGCTATTGGAAGGGTCTCAGGTTTGCAAGGGGAAAGAATTGTATATCCAATCTCATGTTATAGGACTGGTCTCAGGTTTGGTATTAGAAGCATTGAGATATCACATCGCATGCTGTAGGAAGGTTCTCAGGTTTGGAATGGGGAGGAATTGGATATCACATCTCATGTCATAGGAAGGATCTCAGGTTTGGTATTAGAAGCATTGAGATATCACATCTCATGCTATAGGAATGGTCTCAGGATTGGAATGGGAAGGAGTTGGATATTACATTCCTGCTATAGGAAGGGTCTCATGTTTGGAATGGGAATGTGTTGGATATCACATATGCTATAGGAAGGGACTCAGGTTTGGAACGGGAAGGAGTTGGATATCACATCTCATGTTATAGGAAGGGTCTCAGGTTTGGTATAAGCATTGAGATATCACATCTCTGCTATCAGAAGTGTCTCAGGATTGGAATGGGAAGGTGTTGGATATCCCATCTCATGTTATAGGACGGGTCTCAGGTTTGTTATTAGAATCATTGAGATATCATATTGCATGCTGTAGGAAGGGTCTAAGGATTGGAATGGGAAGGAGTTGGATATCCCATCTCATGTTATAGGAAGAGTCTCAAGTTTGGTATTAGAAGCATTTAGATATCACATCTCATGCTATAGGAAGTGTCTCAGGATTGGAATGGGAAGGAGTTGGATATCACATTTCATGTTAGAGGAAGGATCTCAGGTTTGGTATTAGAGGCATTGAGATATCACATCTCATGCTATAGGAAGGGTCTCAGGATTGGAATGGGAAGGAGTTGGATATCACATCTCATGCTATAGGAAGGGTCTCAGGTTTGGTATAAGCATTGAGATATCACATCTCATGCTATAGGAAGGGTCTCAGGATTGGAATGGGAAGGAGTTGGATATCACATCTCATGTTATAGGAAGGATCTCAGGTTTGGTATTAGAAGCATTGAGACATCACATCTCATGCTATCGGAAGGGTCTCAGGATTGGAATGGGAAGGACTTGGATATCACATCTCATGCTATAGGGAGGGTCTCAAGTTTGATATTAGAAGCATTGAGATATCATATCTCATGCTATAGGAAGGGTCTCAGGATTGGAATGGGAAGGAGTTGGATATCACATCTCATGCTATAGGAAGGGTCTCAGGTTTGGTATAAGCAGTGAGATATCACATCTCATGCTATAGGAAGTGTCTCAGGATTGGAATGGGAAGGAGTTGGATATCACATCTCATGTTATAGGAAGGATCTCAGGTTTGGTATAAGCATTGAGATATCACATCTCTACTATCGGAAGGGTCTCAGGATTGGAATGGGAAGGAGTTGGATATTCCCATCTCATGTTATAGGAAGGGTCTCAGGTTTGGTATTAGAAGCATTGAGATATCACATCTCATGCTATAGGAAGGGTCTCAGGATTGGAATGGGAAGGACTTGGATATCACATCTCATGCTATAAGGAGGGTCTCAAGTTTGATATTAGAAGCATTGAGATATCACATCTCATGATATCGGATGGGTCTCAAGGATGGAATGGGAAGGAGTTGGATATCACATCTCATGATAAAGGAAGTGTCTAAGGTTTGGAAGGGGAAGGAGTTTGATATCACATCTCATGCCATAGTATGGGTCTCAGGTTTGGTAGAAGCATTGGGTTATCACATCTCATGCTATCGGAAGGGTATCAGGATTGGATTTGGAAGGAGTTGGATATCCCATCTCATGCTATAGGAAGGGTCTCAGGTTGGAATGGGAAGGAGTTGGATATCACATCTCATGTTATAGGAAGGGTCTCAGGATTGGAATTAGAACGACTTGGATATCACATCTCATGCTATAGGAAGGCTCTCAGGTTTGGAAGGGGAAAGAGTTGGATATCACATTTCATGTTAGAGGTAGGACCTCAGTTTTGGTATTAGAGGCATTGAGATATCACATCTCATGCTATCAGAAGGGTCTCAGGTTTGGAAGGGGAAGGATTTGGATATCACATCTCATGCCATAGTATGGTTCTCAGGTTTGATAGAAGCATTGGGATATCACATCTCATGCTATTGGAAGGGTATCAGTATTGGATTTGGAAGGAGTTGGATATCCCATCTCATGCTATAGGAAGGGTCTCAGGTTGGAATGGGAAGGAGTTGGATATCACATTTCATGTTATAGGAAGGGTCTCAGGATTGGAATGGGAAGGACTTGGATATCATATCTCATGCTATAGGAAGGCTCTCAGGTTTGGAAGGAGAAGGAGTTGGATATCACATTTCATGTTAGAGGAAGGATCTCAGGTTTGGTATTAGAGGCCTTGAGATATCACATCTCATGCTATAGGAAGGGCCTCAGGTTGGAATGGGAAGGAGTTGGATATCACATTTCATGTTATAGGAAGGGTCTCAGGATTGGAATGGGAAGGAGTTGGATATCACATCTCAAGCTTTAGGAAGGGTCTCAGGTTTGGTATAAGCATTGAGATAGCACATCTCATGCTATAGGAAGGGTCTCAGGATTGGAATGGGAAGGAGTTGGATATCACATCTCATGTTATAGGAAAGATCTCAGGTTTGGGATTAGAAGCATTGAGACATCACATCTCATGTTATAGGAAGGGTCTCAGGATTGGAATGGGAAGAAGTTGGATATCACATCTCATGCTAAAGGAAGGGTCTCAGGTATGGTAGAAGCATTGAGATATCACGTCTCTGCTATCGGAAGGGTCTCAGGATTGGATTGGGAAGGCGTTGGATATCCCTTCTCATGCTATAGGAAGGGTCTCAGGATTTGAATGGGAAGGAGTTGGATATCACATCTCATGTTATAGGAAGGGTCTCAGGATTGGAATGGGAAGGATTTGGATATCACATCTCTTGCTATAGGAAGGGTCTCAGGATTGGAATGGGTAGGAGTTGGATATTACTTTCTTGCTATAGGAAGGGTCTCATGTTTGGAATGGGAAGCAGTTGGATATCACATCTCATGTTATAGGAAGGGTCTCAGGTTTGGTATAAGCATTGAGATATCACATCTCTGCTATTGGAAGCGGCTCAGGATTGGAATGGGAAGGAGTTGGATATCCCATCTCATGTTATAGGAAGAGTCTCTGGTTTGGTATTAGAATCATTGAGATATCACATTGCATGCTGTAGGAAGGGTCTAAGGATTGGAATGGGATGGACTTGGATATCACATCTCATGCTATAGGTAGGCTCTCAGGTTTGGTATAAGCATTGAGATATCACATCTCATGCTATAGGAAGGGTCTCAGGATTGGAATGGGAAGGAATTGGATATCACATCTCATGCTGTAGGAAGGGTCTCAGATTTGGTATAAGCATTGAGATATCACATCTCATGCTAAAGGAAGGGTCTCAGGATTGGAATGGGAAGGAGTTGTATATGACATCTCAGGCCATAGGAAGGATCTCAGGTTTGGTATTAGAAGCATTGAGATATCACATCTCATGCTATCGGAAGTATCTCAGGTTTGGTATTAGAGGCATTGAGATATCACATCTCATGCTATCATAAGGGTCTCAGGATTGGAATGGGAAGGAGTTGGATATCACATCTCATGTTATTGGAAGGATCGCAGGTTTGGTATTAGAAGCATTGAGATATCACATCTCATGCTATAGGAAGGGTCTCAGGATTGGAATGGGGAGGACTTGGATGTCACATCTCATGCTATAGGGAGGGTCTCAAGTTTGATATTAGAAGCATTGAGATAACAAATCTCATGATATCGGAAGGGTCTCAGGATTGGAATGGGAAGGAGTTGGATATCACATCTCATGATAAAGGAAGGGTCTAAGGTTTGGAAGGGGAAAGATTTGGATATCACATCTCATGTTATAGGACGGGTCTCAGGTTTGGTATTAGAAGCATTGAGATATCAAGTCTCATGGCATAGGAAGGGTCTCAGAATTGGAATGGGAAGGAGTTGGATATCACATCTCAAGCTATAGGAAGAGTCTCAGGATTGGAATGGGAATGAGTTTGATATCACATCTCATGCCATAGTATGGGTCTCAGGTTTGGTAGAAGCATTGGGATATCACAATTCATGCTATTGGAAGGGTATCAGTATTGGATTCGAAGGAGTTGGATATCCCATCTCATGCTATAGGAAGGGTCTCAGGTTGGAATGGGAAGGAGTTGGATATCACATTTCATGTTATAGGAAGGGTCTCAGGATTGGAATGGGAAGGACTTGGATATCATATATCATGCTATAGGAAGGCTCTCAGGTTTGGAAGGGGAAGGAGTTGGATATCACATTTCATGTTAGAGGAAGGATCTCAGGTTTGGTATTAGAGGCCTTGAGATATCACATCTCATGCTATAGGAAGGGTCTCAGGATTGGAATGGGAAGGAGTTGGATATCACATCTCAAGCTTTAGGAAGGGTCTCAGGTTTGGTATAAGCATTGAGATAGCACATCTCATGCTATAGGAAGGGTCTCAGGATTGGAATGGGAAGGAGTTGGATATCACATCTCATGTTATAGGAAGGATCTCAGGTTTGGTATTAGAAGCATTGAGACATCACATCTCATGCTATAGGAAGGGTCTCAGGATTGGAATGGGAAGGAGTTGGATATCCCATCTCATGCTATAGGAAGGGTCTCAGATTTGGTATAAGCATTGAGATATCACATCTCTGCTATCGGAAGGGTCTCAGGATTGGAATGGGAAGGAGTTGGATATCCCATCTCATGCTATAGGGAGGGTCTCAATTTTGATATTAGAAGCATTGAGATAACAAATCTCATGATATCGGAAGGGTCTCAGGATTGGAATGGGAAGGAGTTGGATATCACATCTCATGATAAAGGAAGGGTCTAAGGTTTGGAAGGGGAAAGATTTGGATATCACATCTCATGTTATAGGACGGGTCTCAGGTTTGGTATTAGAAGCATTGAGATATCAAGTCTCATGGTATAGGAAGGGTCTCAGAATTGGAATGGGAAGGAGTTGGATATCACATCTCAAGCTATAGGAAGAGTCTCAGGATTGGAATGGGAAGGAGTTTGATATCACATCTCATGCCATAGTATGGTTCTCAGGTTTGATAGAAGCATTGGGATATCACATCTCATGCTATTGGAAGGGTATCAGTATTGGATTTGGAAGGAGTTGGATATCCCATCTCATGCTATAGGAAGGGTCTCAGGTTGGAATGGGAAGGAGTTGGATATCACATTTCATGTTATAGGAAGGGTCTCAGGATTGGAATGGGAAGGACTTGGATAGCATATCTCATGCTATAGGAAGGCTCTCAGGTTTGGAAGGAGAAGGAGTTGGATATCACATTTCATGTTAGAGGAAGGATCTCAGGTTTGGTATTAGAGGCCTTGAGATATCACATCTCATGCTATAGGAAGGGTCTCAGGTTGGAATGGGAAGGAGTTGGATATCACATTTCATGTTATAGGAAGGGTCTCAGGATTGGAATGGGAAGGAGTTGGATATCACATCTCAAGCTTTAGGAAGGGTCTCAGGTTTGGTATAAGCATTGAGATAGCACATCTCATGCTATAGGAAGGGTCTCAGGATTGGAATGGGAAGGAGTTGGATATCACATCTCATGTTATAGGAAAGATCTCAGGTTTGGGATTAGAAGCATTGAGACATCACATCTCATGTTATAGGAAGGGTCTCAGGATTGGAATGGGAAGAAGTTGGATATCACATCTCATGCTATTGGAAGGGTCTCAGGTTTGCAAGGGGAAAGAATTGTATATCCAATCTCATGTTATAGGACTGGTCTCAGGTTTGGTATTAGAAGCATTGAGATATCACATCGCATGCTGTAGGAAGGTTCTCAGGTTTGGAATGGGGAGGAATTGGATATCACATCTCATGTCATAGGAAGGATCTCAGGTTTGGTATTAGAAGCATTGAGATATCACATCTCATGCTATAGGAATGGTCTCAGGATTGGAATGGGAAGGAGTTGGATATTACATTCCTGCTATAGGAAGGGTCTCATGTTTGGAATGGGAATGTGTTGGATATCACATATGCTATAGGAAGGGACTCAGGTTTGGAACGGGAAGGAGTTGGATATCACATCTCATGTTATAGGAAGGGTCTCAGGTTTGGTATAAGCATTGAGATATCACATCTCTGCTATCAGAAGTGTCTCAGGATTGGAATGGGAAGGTGTTGGATATCCCATCTCATGTTATAGGACGGGTCTCAGGTTTGTTATTAGAATCATTGAGATATCATATTGCATGCTGTAGGAAGGGTCTAAGGATTGGAATGGGAAGGAGTTGGATATCCCATCTCATGTTATAGGAAGAGTCTCAAGTTTGGTATTAGAAGCATTTAGATATCACATCTCATGCTATAGGAAGTGTCTCAGGATTGGAATGGGAAGGAGTTGGATATCACATTTCATGTTAGAGGAAGGATCTCAGGTTTGGTATTAGAGGCATTGAGATATCACATCTCATGCTATAGGAAGGGTCTCAGGATTGGAATGGGAAGGAGTTGGATATCACATCTCATGCTATAGGAAGGGTCTCAGGTTTGGTATAAGCATTGAGATATCACATCTCATGCTATAGGAAGGGTCTCAGGATTGGAATGGGAAGGAGTTGGATATCACATCTCATGTTATAGGAAGGATCTCAGGTTTGGTATTAGAAGCATTGAGACATCACATCTCATGCTATCGGAAGGGTCTCAGGATTGGAATGGGAAGGACTTGGATATCACATCTCATGCTATAGGGAGGGTCTCAAGTTTGATATTAGAAGCATTGAGATATCATATCTCATGCTATAGGAAGGGTCTCAGGATTGGAATGGGAAGGAGTTGGATATCACATCTCATGCTATAGGAAGGGTCTCAGGTTTGGTATAAGCAGTGAGATATCACATCTCATGCTATAGGAAGTGTCTCAGGATTGGAATGGGAAGGAGTTGGATATCACATCTCATGTTATAGGAAGGATCTCAGGTTTGGTATAAGCATTGAGATATCACATCTCTACTATCGGAAGGGTCTCAGGATTGGAATGGGAAGGAGTTGGATATTCCCATCTCATGTTATAGGAAGGGTCTCAGGTTTGGTATTAGAAGCATTGAGATATCACATCTCATGCTATAGGAAGGGTCTCAGGATTGGAATGGGAAGGACTTGGATATCACATCTCATGCTATAAGGAGGGTCTCAAGTTTGATATTAGAAGCATTGAGATATCACATCTCATGATATCGGATGGGTCTCAAGGATGGAATGGGAAGGAGTTGGATATCACATCTCATGATAAATGAAGTGTCTAAGGTTTGGAAGGGGAAGGAGTTTGATATCACATCTCATGCCATAGTATGGGTCTCAGGTTTGGTAGAAGCATTGGGTTATCACATCTCATGCTATCGGAAGGGTATCAGGATTGGATTTGGAAGGAGTTGGATATCCCATCTCATGCTATAGGAAGGGTCTCAGGTTGGAATGGGAAGGAGTTGGATATCACATCTCATGTTATAGGAAGGGTCTCAGGATTGGAATTAGAACGACTTGGATATCACATCTCATGCTATAGGAAGGCTCTCAGGTTTGGAAGGGGAAAGAGTTGGATATCACATTTCATGTTAGAGGTAGGACCTCAGTTTTGGTATTAGAGGCATTGAGATATCACATCTCATGCTATCAGAAGGGTCTCAGGTTTGGAAGGGGAAGGATTTGGATATCACATCTCATGCCATAGTATGGTTCTCAGGTTTGATAGAAGCATTGGGATATCACATCTCATGCTATTGGAAGGGTATCAGTATTGGATTTGGAAGGAGTTGGATATCCCATCTCATGCTATAGGAAGGGTCTCAGGTTGGAATGGGAAGGAGTTGGATATCACATTTCATGTTATAGGAAGGGTCTCAGGATTGGAATGGGAAGGACTTGGATATCATATCTCATGCTATAGGAAGGCTCTCAGGTTTGGAAGGAGAAGGAGTTGGATATCACATTTCATGTTAGAGGAAGGATCTCAGGTTTGGTATTAGAGGCCTTGAGATATCACATCTCATGCTATAGGAAGGGTCTCAGGTTGGAATGGGAAGGAGTTGGATATCACATTTCATGTTATAGGAAGGGTCTCAGGATTGGAATGGGAAGGAGTTGGATATCACATCTCAAGCTTTAGGAAGGGTCTCAGGTTTGGTATAAGCATTGAGATAGCACATCTCATGCTATAGGAAGGGTCTCAGGATTGGAATGGGAAGGAGTTGGATATCACATCTCATGTTATAGGAAAGATCTCAGGTTTGGGATTAGAAGCATTGAGACATCACATCTCATGTTATAGGAAGGGTCTCAGGATTGGAATGGGAAGAAGTTGGATATCACATCTCATGCTAAAGGAAGGGTCTCAGGTATGGTAGAAGCATTGAGATATCACGTCTCTGCTATCGGAAGGGTCTCAGGATTGGATTGGGAAGGCATTGGATATCCCTTCTCATGCTATAGGAAGGGTCTCAGGATTTGAATGGGAAGGAGTTGGATATCACATCTCATGTTATAGGAAGGGTCTCAGGATTGGAATGGGAAGGATTTGGATATCACATCTCTTGCTATAGGAAGGGTCTCAGGATTGGAATGGGTAGGAGTTGGATATTACTTTCTTGCTATAGGAAGGGTCTCATGTTTGGAATGGGAAGCAGTTGGATATCACATCTCATGTTATAGGAAGGGTCTCAGGTTTGGTATAAGCATTGAGATATCACATCTCTGCTATTGGAAGCGGCTCAGGATTGGAATGGGAAGGAGTTGGATATCCCATCTCATGTTATAGGAAGAGTCTCTGGTTTGGTATTAGAATCATTGAGATATCACATTGCATGCTGTAGGAAGGGTCTAAGGATTGGAATGGGATGGACTTGGATATCACATCTCATGCTATAGGTAGGCTCTCAGGTTTGGTATAAGCATTGAGATATCACATCTCATGCTATAGGAAGGATCTCAGGATTGGAATGGGAAGGAATTGGATATCACATCTCATGCTGTAGGAAGGGTCTCAGATTTGGTATAAGCATTGAGATATCACATCTCATGCTAAAGGAAGGGTCTCAGGATTGGAATGGGAAGGAGTTGTATATGACATCTCAGGCCATAGGAAGGATCTCAGGTTTGGTATTAGAAGCATTGAGATATCACATCTCATGCTATCGGAAGTATCTCAGGTTTGGTATTAGAGGCATTGAGATATCACATCTCATGCTATCATAAGGGTCTCAGGATTGGAATGGGAAGGAGTTGGATATCACATCTCATGTTATTGGAAGGATCGCAGGTTTGGTATTAGAAGCATTGAGATATCACATCTCATGCTATAGGAAGGGTCTCAGGATTGGAATGGGGAGGACTTGGATGTCACATCTCATGCTATAGGGAGGGTCTCAAGTTTGATATTAGAAGCATTGAGATAACAAATCTCATGATATCGGAAGGGTCTCAGGATTGGAATGGGAAGGAGTTGGATATCACATCTCATGATAAAGGAAGGGTCTAAGGTTTGGAAGGGGAAAGATTTGGATATCACATCTCATGTTATAGGACGGGTCTCAGGTTTGGTATTAGAAGCATTGAGATATCAAGTCTCATGGCATAGGAAGGGTCTCAGAATTGGAATGGGAAGGAGTTGGATATCACATCTCAAGCTATAGGAAGAGTCTCAGGATTGGAATGGGAATGAGTTTGATATCACATCTCATGCCATAGTATGGGTCTCAGGTTTGGTAGAAGCATTGGGATATCACAATTCATGCTATTGGAAGGGTATCAGTATTGGATTCGAAGGAGTTGGATATCCCATCTCATGCTATAGGAAGGGTCTCAGGTTGGAATGGGAAGGAGTTGGATATCACATTTCATGTTATAGGAAGGGTCTCAGGATTGGAATGGGAAGGACTTGGATATCATATATCATGCTATAGGAAGGCTCTCAGGTTTGGAAGGGGAAGGAGTTGGATATCACATTTCATGTTAGAGGAAGGATCTCAGGTTTGGTATTAGAGGCCTTGAGATATCACATCTCATGCTATAGGAAGGGTCTCAGGATTGGAATGGGAAGGAGTTGGATATCACATCTCAAGCTTTAGGAAGGGTCTCAGGTTGGGTATAAGCATTGAGATAGCACATCTCATGCTATGGGAAGGGTCTCAGGATTGGAATGGGAAGGAGTTGGATATCACATCTCATGTTATAGGAAGGATCTCAGGTTTGGTATTAGAAGCATTGAGACATCACATCTCATGCTATAGGAAGGGTCTCAGGATTGGAATGGGAAGGAGTTGGATATCACATCTCATGCTATAGGAAGGGTCTCAGATTTGGTATAAGCATTGAGATATCACATCTCTGCTATCGGAAGGGTCTCAGGATTGGAATGGGAAGGAGTTGGATATCCCATCTCATGCTATAGGGAGGGTCTCAATTTTGATATTAGAAGCATTGAGATAACAAATCTCATGATATCGGAAGGGTCTCAGGATTGGAATGGGAAGGAGTTGGATATCACATCTCATGATAAAGGAAGGGTCTAAGGTTTGGAAGGGGAAAGATTTGGATATCACATCTCATGTTATAGGACGGGTCTCAGGTTTGGTATTAGAAGCATTGAGATATCAAGTCTCATGGTATAGGAAGGGTCTCAGAATTGGAATGGGAAGGAGTTGGATATCACATCTCAAGCTATAGGAAGAGTCTCAGGATTGGAATGGGAAGGAGTTTGATATCACATCTCATGCCATAGTATGGTTCTCAGGTTTGATAGAAGCATTGGGATATCACATCTCATGCTATTGGAAGGGTATCAGTATTGGATTTGGAAGGAGTTGGATATCCCATCTCATGCTATAGGAAGGGTCTCAGGTTGGAATGGGAAGGAGTTGGATATCACATTTCATGTTATAGGAAGGGTCTCAGGATTGGAATGGGAAGGACTTGGATATCATATCTCATGCTATAGGAAGGCTCTCAGGTTTGGAAGGAGAAGGAGTTGGATATCACATTTCATGTTAGAGGAAGGATCTCAGGTTTGGTATTAGAGGCCTTGAGATATCACATCTCATGCTATAGGAAGGGTCTCAGGTTGGAATGGGAAGGAGTTGGATATCACATTTCATGTTATAGGAAGGGTCTCAGGATTGGAATGGGAAGGAGTTGGATATCACATCTCAAGCTTTAGGAAGGGTCTCAGGTTTGGTATAAGCATTGAGATAGCACATCTCATGCTATAGGAAGGGTCTCAGGATTGGAATGGGAAGGAGTTGGATATCACATCTCATGTTATAGGAAAGATCTCAGGTTTGGGATTAGAAGCATTGAGACATCACATCTCATGTTATAGGAAGGGTCTCAGGATTGGAATGGGAAGAAGTTGGATATCACATCTCATGCTATTGGAAGGGTCTCAGGTTTGCAAGGGGAAAGAATTGTATATCCAATCTCATGTTATAGGACTGGTCTCAGGTTTGGTATTAGAAGCATTGAGATATCACATCGCATGCTGTAGGAAGGTTCTCAGGTTTGGAATGGGGAGGAATTGGATATCACATCTCATGTCATAGGAAGGATCTCAGGTTTGGTATTAGAAGCATTGAGATATCACATCTCATGCTATAGGAATGGTCTCAGGATTGGAATGGGAAGGAGCTGGATATTACATTCCTGCTATAGGAAGGGTCTCATGTTTGGAATGGGAATGTGTTGGATATCACATATGCTATAGGAAGGGTCTCAGGTTTGGAACGGGAAGGAGTTGGATATCACATCTCATGTTATAGGAAGGGTCTCAGGTTTGGTATAAGCATTGAGATATCACATCTCTGCTATCAGAAGTGTCTCAGGATTGGAATGGGAAGGTGTTGGATATCCCATCTCATGTTATAGGACGGGTCTCAGGTTTGTTATTAGAATCATTGAGATATCATATTGCATGCTGTAGGAAGGGTCTAAGGATTGGAATGGGAAGGAGTTGGATATCCCATCTCATGTTATAGGAAGAGTCTCAAGTTTGGTATTAGAAGCATTTAGATATCACATCTCATGCTATAGGAAGTGTCTCAGGATTGGAATGGGAAGGAGTTGGATATCACATTTCATGTTAGAGGAAGGATCTCAGGTTTGGTATTAGAGGCATTGAGATATCACATCTCATGCTATAGGAAGGGTCTCAGGATTGGAATGGGAAGGAGTTGGATATCACATCTCATGCTATAGGAAGGGTCTCAGGTTTGGTATAAGCATTGAGATATCACATCTCATGCTATAGGAAGGGTCTCAGGATTGGAATGGGAAGGAGTTGGATATCACATCTCATGTTATAGGAAGGATCTCAGGTTTGGTATTAGAAGCAATGAGACATCACATCTCATGCTATCGGAAGGGTCTCAGGATTGGAATGGGAAGGACTTGGATATCACATCTCATGCTATAGGGAGGGTCTCAAGTTTGATATTAGAAGCATTGAGATATCATATCTCATGCTATAGGAAGGGTCTCAGGATTGGAATGGGAAGGAGTTGGATATCACATCTCATGCTATAGGAAGGGTCTCAGGTTTGGTATAAGCAGTGAGATATCACATCTCATGCTATAGGAAGTGTCTCAGGATTGGAATGGGAAGGAGTTGGATATCACATCTCATGTTATAGGAAGGATCTCAGGTTTGGTATAAGCATTGAGATATCACATCTCTACTATCGGAAGGGTCTCAGGATTGGAATGGGAAGGAGTTGGATATTCCCATCTCATGTTATAGGAAGGGTCTCAGGTTTGGTATTAGAAGCATTGAGATATCACATCTCATGCTATAGGAAGGGTCTCAGGATTGGAATGGGAAGGACTTGGATATCACATCTCATGCTATAAGGAGGGTCTCAAGTTTGATATTAGAAGCATTGAGATATCACATCTCATGATATCGGATGGGTCTCAAGGATGGAATGGGAAGGAGTTGGATATCACATCTCATGATAAAGGAAGTGTCTAAGGTTTGGAAGGGGAAGGAGTTTGATATCACATCTCATGCCATAGTATGGGTCTCAGGTTTGGTAGAAGCATTGGGTTATCACATCTCATGCTATCGGAAGGGTATCAGGATTGGATTTGGAAGGAGTTGGATATCCCATCTCATGCTATAGGAAGGGTCTCAGGTTGGAATGGGAAGGAGTTGGATATCACATCTCATGTTATAGGAAGGGTCTCAGGATTGGAATTAGAACGACTTGGATATCACATCTCATGCTATAGGAAGGCTCTCAGGTTTGGAAGGGGAAAGAGTTGGATATCACATTTCATGTTAGAGGTAGGATCTCAGTTTTGGTATTAGAGGCATTGAGATATCACATCTCATGCTATCAGAAGGGTCTCAGGTTTGGAAGGGGAAGGATTTGGATATCACATCTCATGCCATAGTATGGTTCTCAGGTTTGATAGAAGCATTGGGATATCACATCTCATGCTATTGGAAGGGTATCAGTATTGGATTTGGAAGGAGTTGGATATCCCATCTCATGCTATAGGAAGGGTCTCAGGTTGGAATGGGAAGGAGTTGGATATCACATTTCATGTTATAGGAAGGGTCTCAGGATTGGAATGGGAAGGACTTGGATATCATATCTCATGCTATAGGAAGGCTCTCAGGTTTGGAAGGAGAAGGAGTTGGATATCACATTTCATGTTAGAGGAAGGATCTCAGGTTTGGTATTAGAGGCCTTGAGATATCACATCTCATGCTATAGGAAGGGCCTCAGGTTGGAATGGGAAGGAGTTGGATATCACATTTCATGTTATAGGAAGGGTCTCAGGATTGGAATGGGAAGGAGTTGGATATCACATCTCAAGCTTTAGGAAGGGTCTCAGGTTTGGTATAAGCATTGAGATAGCACATCTCATGCTATAGGAAGGGTCTCAGAATTGGAATGGGAAGGAGTTGGATATCACATCTCATGTTATAGGAAAGATCTCAGGTTTGGGATTAGAAGCATTGAGACATCACATCTCATGTTATAGGAAGGGTCTCAGGATTGGAATGGGAAGAAGTTGGATATCACATCTCATACTATTGGAAGGGTCTCAGGTTTGCAAGGGGAAAGAATTGTATATCCAATCTCATGTTATAGGACTGGTCTCAGGTTTGGTATTAGAAGCATTGAGATATCACATCGCATGCTGTAGGAAGGTTCTCAGGTTTGGAATGGGGAAGAATTGGATATCACATCTCATGTCATAGGAAGGATCTCAGGTTTGGTATTAGAAGCATTGAGATATCACATCTCATGCTATAGGAATGGTCTCAGGATTGGAATGGGAAGGAGTTGGATATTACATTCCTGCTATAGGAAGGGTCTCATGTTTGGAATGGGAATGTGTTGGATATCACATATGCTATAGGAAGGGTCTCAGGTTTGGAACGGGAAGGAGTTGGATATCACATCTCATGTTATAGGAAGGGTCTCAGGTTTGGTATAAGCATTGAGATATCACATCTCTGCTATCAGAAGTGTCTCAGGATTGGAATGGGAAGGTGTTGGATATCCCATCTCATGTTATAGGACGGGTCTCAGGTTTGTTATTAGAATCATTGAGATATCATATTGCATGCTGTAGGAAGGGTCTAAGGATTGGAATGGGAAGGAGTTGGATATCCCATCTCATGTTATAGGAAGAGTCTCAAGTTTGGTATTAGAAGCATTTAGATATCACATCTCATGCTATAGGAAGTGTCTCAGGATTGGAATGGGAAGGAGTTGGATATCACATTTCATGTTAGAGGAAGGATCTCAGGTTTGGTATTAGAGGCATTGAGATATCACATCTCATGCTATAGGAAGGGTCTCAGGATTGGAATGGGAAGGAGTTGGATATCACATCTCATGCTATAGGAAGGGTCTCAGGTTTGGTATAAGCATTGAGATATCACATCTCATGCTATAGGAAGGGTCTCAGGATTGGAATGGGAAGGAGTTGGATATCACATCTCATGTTATAGGAAGGATCTCAGGTTTGGTATTAGAAGCATTGAGACATCACATCTCATGCTATCGGAAGGGTCTCAGGATTGGAATGGGAAGGACTTGGATATCACATCTCATGCTATAGGGAGGGTCTCAAGTTTGATATTAGAAGCATTGAGATATCATATCTCATGCTATAGGAAGGGTCTCAGGATTGGAATGGGAAGGAGTTGGATATCACATCTCATGCTATAGGAAGGGTCTCAGGTTTGGTATAAGCAGTGAGATATCACATCTCATGCTATAGGAAGTGTCTCAGGATTGGAATGGGAAGGAGTTGGATATCACATCTCATGTTATAGGAAGGATCTCAGGTTTGGTATAAGCATTGAGATATCACATCTCTACTATCGGAAGGGTCTCAGGATTGGAATGGGAAGGAGTTGGATATTCCCATCTCATGTTATAGGAAGGGTCTCAGGTTTGGTATTAGAAGCATTGAGATATCACATCTCATGCTATAGGAAGGGTCTCAGGATTGGAATGGGAAGGACTTGGATATCACATCTCATGCTATAAGGAGGGTCTCAAGTTTGATATTAGAAGCATTGAGATATCACATCTCATGATATCGGATGGGTCTCAAGGATGGAATGGGAAGGAGTTGGATATCACATCTCATGATAAAGGAAGTGTCTAAGGTTTGGAAGGGGAAGGAGTTTGATATCACATCTCATGCCATAGTATGGGTCTCAGGTTTGGTAGAAGCATTGGGATATCACATCTCATGCTATCGGAAGGGTATCAGGATTGGATTTGGAAGGAGTTGGATATCCCATCTCATGCTATAGGAAGGGTCTCAGGTTGGAATGGGAAGGAGTTGGATATCACATCTCATGTTATAGGAAGGGTCTCAGGATTGGAATTAGAACGACTTGGATATCACATCTCATGCTATAGGAAGGCTCTCAGGTTTGGAAGGGGAAAGAGTTGGATATCACATTTCATGTTAGAGGTAGGATCTCAGTTTTGGTATTAGAGGCATTGAGATATCACATCTCATGCTATCAGAAGGGTCTCAGGTTTGGAAGGGGAAGGATTTGGATATCACATCTCATGTTATAGGAAGGATCTCAGGTTTGGTATTAGAACCATTGAGATATCACATCTCATGCTATCGGAAGGATCTCAGGTTTGGTATAGAAGTATTGAGATATCACATCTCATGCTATAGGAAGGGTCTCAGGATTGGAATGGGAAGGAGCTGGATATCACATCTCATGCTAAAGGAAGGGTCTCAGGTTTGGAACGGGAAGGAGTTGGATATCACATCTCATGTTATAGGAAGGGTCTCAGGTTTGGTATAAGCATTGAGATATCACATCTCTGCTATCGGAAGTGTCTCAGGATTGGAATGGGAAGGACTTGGATATCACATCTCATGCTATAGATAGGCTCTCAGGTTTGGAAAGGGAAGGAGTTCGATATCACATTTCATGTTAGAGGAAGGATCTCAGGTTTGGTATTAGAGGCATTGAGATATCAGATCTCAGGCTATAGGAAGGGTCTCAGGATTGGAATGGGAAGGAGTTGGATATCACATCTCATGCTAGAGGAAGGGTCTCAGGTTTGGTATAAGCATTGAGATATCACATCTCGTGCTATAGGAAGGGTCTCAGGATTGGAATGGGAAGGAGTTGTATATGACATCTCACGCCGTAGGAAGGGTCTCAGGTTTGGCATAAGCATTGAGATATCACATCTCTGCTATCGAAAGGGTTTTAGGATTGGAATGGGAAGGAGTTGGATATCCCATCTCATGTTATAGGAAGAGTCTCAGGTTTGGTATTAGAAGCATTGAGATATCCCTTCTCATGATATAGGAAGGGTCTCAGTTTGGAATGGGAAGGAGTTGGATATCACATTTCATGTTATAGGAAGGGTCTCAGGATTGGAATGGGAAGGACTTGGATATCATATCCCATGCTATAGGAAGGCTCTCAGGTTTGGAAGGGGAAGGAGTTGGATATCACATTTCATGTTAGAGGAAGGATCTCAGGTTTGGTATTAGAGGCCTTGAGATATCACATCTCATGCTATAGGAAGGGTCTCAGGATTGGAATGGGAAGGAGTTGGTTATCACATCTCAAGCTATAGGAACGGTCTCAGGTTTGGTATAAGCATTGTGATATCACATCTCATGCTATAGGAAGGGTCTCAGGATTGGAATGGGAAGGAGTTGGATATCACATCTCATGTTATAGGAAAGATCTCAGGTTTGGTATTAGAAGCATTGAGACATCACATCTCATGTTATAGGAAGGGTCTCAGGATTGGAATGGGAAGAAGTTGGATATCACATCTCATGCTATAGGAAGGGTCTCAGGTTTGGTATAAGCATTGAGATATTACATCTCATGCTATAGGAAGGGTCTCAGGATTGGAATGGGAAGGAGTTGTATATGACATCTCATGCTATAGGAAGGGTCTCAGGTTTGGTATAAGCATTGAGATATCACATCACATGCTATAGGAAGGGTCTCAGGATTGGAATGGGAAGGACTTGGATATCACATCTCATGCTATAGGCAGGGTCTCAGGTTTGGAAAGGGAATGAGATGGATATCACATTTCATGTTAGAGGTAGGATCTCAGGTTTGGTATTAGAGGCATTGAGATATCACATCTCATGCTATCAGAAGGGTCTCAGGATTGGAATGGGAAGGAGTTGGATATCACATCTCATGCTAAAGGGAGGGTCTCAGGTTTGGAAGGGGAAGGATTTGGAAATCACATCTCATGTTATAGGAAGGATCTCAGGTTTGGTATTAGAAGCATTGAGATATCACATCTCATGCTTTCATAAGGGTCTCAGGATTGGAATGGGAAGGAGTTGGATATCACATCTGATGTTATAGGAAGGATCTCAGGTTTGGTATTAGAAGCATTGAGACATCACATCTCATGCTATAGGAAGGGTCTCAGGATTGGAATGGGAAGGAGTTGGATATCACATCTCATGCTATAGGAAGGGTCTCAGATTTGGTATAAGCATTGAGATATCACATCTCATGCTATAGGAAGGGTCTCAGGATTGGAATGGGAAGGAGTTGTATATGACATCTCAGGCCATAGGAAGGGTCTCAGGTTTGGTATAAGCATTGAGATATCACATCTCTGCTATCGGAAGGGTCTCAGGATTGGAATGGGAAGGAATTGGATATCACATCTCATGTTATAGGAAGGATCTCAGGTTTGGTATTAGAAGCATTGAGATATCCTTTCTCATGCTATAGGAAGGGTCTCAGGATTGGAATGTGAAGGATTTGGATATCACATCTCATGCTAAAGGAAGGGTCTCAGGTTTGGTAGAAGCATTGAGATATCACGTCTCTGCTATCGGAAGGGTCTCAGGATTGGATTGGGAAGGAGTTGGATATCCCTTCTCATGCTATAGGAAGGGTCTCAGGTTTGGTATAAGCATTGAGATATCACATCTCTGCTATCGGAAGGGTCTCAGGATTGGATTGGGAAGGAGTTGGATATCCCTTCTCATGCTATAGGAAGTGTCTCAGGTTGGAATGGGAAGGAGTTGGATATCACATCTCATGTTATAGGAAGGGTCTCAGGATTGGAATGGGAAGGATTTGGATATCACATCTCTTGCTATAGGAAGGGTCTCAGGATTGGAATGGGTAGGAGTTGGATATTACTTTCTTGCTATAGGAAGGGTCTCATGTTTGGAATGGGAAGGAGTTGGATATCACATGCTATAGTTAGTGTCTCAGGTTTGGAACAGGAAGGAGTTGGATATCACATCTCATGTTATAGGAAGGGTCTCAGGTTTGGTATAAGCATTGAGATATCACATCTCTGCTATCGGAAGTGGCTCAGGATTGGAATGGGAAGGAGTTGGATATCCCATCTCATGTTATAGGACGAGTCTCTGGTTTGGTATTAGAATCATTGAGATATCACATCGCATGCTGTAGGAAGGGTCTAAGGATTGGAATGGGATGGACTTGGATATCACATCTCATGCTATAGATAGGCTCTTAGGTTTGGAAAGGGAAGGAGTTGGATATCACATTTCATGTTAGAGGAAGGATCTCAGGTTTGGTATTAGAAGCATTGAGATATCACATCTCATGCTATAGGAAGGGTCTCAGGATTGGAATGGGAAGGAGCTGGATATCACATCTCATGCTAAAGGAAGGGTCTCAGGTTTGGAACGGGAAGGATTTGGATATCACATCTCATGTTATAGGAAGGGTCTCAGGTTTGGTATAAGCATTGAGATATCACATCTCTGCTATCGGAAGTGTCTCAGGATTGGAATGGGAAGGAGTTGGATATCCCATCTCATGTTATAGGACGGGTCTCAGGTTTGTTATTAGAATCATTGAGATATCATATTGCATGCTGTAGGAAGGGTCTAAGGGTTGGAATGGGAAGGACTTGGATATCACATCTCATGCTATAGATAGGCTCCTAGGTTTGGAAAGGGAAGGAGTTGGATATCACATTTCATGTTAGAGGAAGGATCTCAGGTTTGGTATTAGAAGCATTGAGATATCACATCTCATGCTATAGGAAGGGTCTCAGGATTGGAATGGGAAGTAGTTGGATATCACATCTCATGCTATAGGAAGGGTCTCAGGTTTGGTATAAGCATTGAGATATCACATCTCATGCTATAGGACGGGTCTCAGGATTGGAATGGAAGGAGTTGGATATCACATCTCATGTTATAGTAAGGATCTCAGGTTTGGTATTAGAAGCATTGAGACATCACATCTCATGCTGTAGGAAGGGTCTCAGGGTTGGAATGGGAAGGAGTTGGATATCACATCTCATCCAATAGGAAGGGTCTCAGGTTTGGAATGGGAAGGAATTGGATATCACATCTCATGTTATAGGAAGGATCTCAGGTTTGGTATTAGAAGCATTGAGATATCACATCTCATGCTATAGGAAGGGTCTCAGGATTGGAATGTGAAGGATTTGGATATCACATCTCATGCTAAAGGAAGGGTCTCAGGTTTGGTAGAAGCATTGAGATATCACGTCTCTGCTATCGGAAGGGTCTGAGGATTGGATTGGGAAGGAGTTGGATATCCCTTCTCATGCTATAGGAAGGGTCTCAGGATTTGAATTGCAAGGAGTTGGATATCACATCTCATGCCATAGGAAGGGTCTCAGGTTTGGTATAAGCATTGAGATATCACATCTCTGCTATCGGAAGGGTCTCAGGATTGGATTGGGAAGGAGTTGGATATCCCTTCTCATGCTATAGGAAGTGTCTCAGGTTGGAATGGTAAGGAGTTGGATATCACATCTCATGTTATAGGAAGGGTCTCAGGATTGGAATGGGAAGGATTTGGATATCACATCTCTTGCTATAGGAAGGGTCTCAGGATTGGAATGGGTAGGAGTTGGATATTACTTTCTTGCTATAAGAAGGGTCTCATGTTTGGAATGGGAAGGAGTTGGATATCACATATGCTATAGTTAGTGTCTCAGGTTTGGAACGGGAAGGAGTTGGATATCACATCTCATGTTATAGGAAGGGTCTCAGGTTTGGTATAAGCATTGAGATATCACATCTCTGCTATCGGAAGCGGCTCAGGATTGGAATGGGAAGGAGTTGGATATCCCATCTCATGTTATAGGAAGAGTCTCTGGTTTGGTATTAGAATCATTGAGATATCACATCGCATGCGGTTGGAAGGGTCTAAGGATTTGAATGGGATGGACTTGGATATCACATCTCATGCTATAGGTAGGCTCTCAGGTTTGGTATAAGCATTGAGATATCACATCTCATGCTATAGGAAGGGTCTCAGGATTGGAATGGGAAGGATTTGGATATCACATCTCATGCTATAGGAAGGGTCTCAGATTTGGTATAAGCATTGAGATATCACATCTCATGCTAAAGGAAGGGTCTCAGGTTTGGAAAGGGAAGGAGTTGGATATCACATTTCATGTTAGAGGAAGGATCTCAGGTTTGGTATTAGAAGCATTGAGATATCACATCTCATGCTATAGGACGGGTCTCAGGATTGGAATGGAAGGAGTTGGATATCACATCTCATGCTATAGGAAGGGTCTCAGGTTTGGTATAAGCATTGAGATATCACATCTCATGCTATAGGACGGGTCTCAGGATTGGAATGGAAGGAGTTGGATATCACATCTCATGTTATAGGAAGGATCTCAGGTTTGATATTAGATGCATTGAGACATCACATCTCATGCTATAGGAAGGGTCTCAGGGTTGGAATGGGAAGGAGTTGGATATCACATCTCATCCAATAGGAAGGGTCTCAGGTTTGGAATGGGAAGGAATTGGATATCACATCTCATGTTATAGGAAGAATCTCAGGTTTGGTATTAGAAGCATTGAGATATCACATCTCATGCTATAGGAAGGCTCTCAGGTTTGGAAGGGGAAGGAGTTGGATATCACATTTCATGTTAGAGGAAGGATCTCAGGTTTGGTATTAGAGGCCTTGAGATATCACATCTCATGCTATAGGAAGGGTCTCAGGATTGGAATGGGAAGGAGTTGGTTATCACATCTCAAGCTATAGGAACGGTCTCAGGTTTGGTATAAGAGTTGTGATATCACATCTCATGCTATAGGAAGGGTCTCAGGATTGGAATGGGAAGGAGTTGGATATCACATCTCATGTTATAGGAAAGATCTCAGGTTTGGTATTAGAAGCATTGAGACATCACATCTCATGTTATAGGAAGGGTCTCAGGATTGGAATGGGAAGAAGTTGGATATCACATCTCATGCTATAGGAAGGGTCTCAGGTTTGGTATAAGCATTGAGATATTACATCTCATGCTATAGGAAGGGTCTCAGGATTTGAATGGGAAGGAGTTGTATATGACATCTCATGCTATAGGAAGGGTCTCAGGTTTGGTATAAGCATTGAGATATCACATCACATGCTATAGGAAGGGTCTCAGGATTGGAATGGGAAGGACTTGGATATCACATCTCATGCTATAGGCAGGGTCTCAGGTTTGGAAAGGGAATGAGATGGATATCACATTTCATGTTAGAGGTAGGATCTCAGGTTTGGTATTAGAGGCATTGAGATATCACATCTCATGCTATCAGAAGGGTCTCAGGATTGGAATGGGAAGGAGTTGGATATCACATCTCATGCTAAAGGGAGGGTCTCAGGTTTGGAAGGGGAAGGATTTGGAAATCACATCTCATGTTATAGGAAGGATCTCAGGTTTGGTATTAGAAGCATTGAGATATCACATCTCATGCTTTCATAAGGGTCTCAGGATTGGAATGGGAAGGAGTTGGATATCACATCTGATGTTATAGAAAGGATCTCAGGTTTGGTATTAGAAGCATTGAGACATCACATCTCATGCTATAGGAAGGGTCTCAGGATTGGAATGGGAAGGAGTTGGATATCACATCTCATGCTATAGGAAGGGTCTCAGATTTGGTATAAGCATTGAGATATCACATCTCATGCTATAGGAAGGGTCTCAGGATTGGAATGGGAAGGAGTTGTATATGACATCTCAGGCCATAGGAAGGGTCTCAGGTTTGGTATAAGCATTGAGATATCACATCTCTGCTATCGGAAGGGTCTCAGGATTGGAATGGGAAGGAATTGGATATCACATCTCATGTTATAGGAAGGATCTCAGGTTTGGTATTAGAAGCATTGAGATATCCCTTCTCATGCTATAGGAAGGGTCTCAGGATTGGAATGTGAAGGATTTGGATATCACATCTCATGCTAAAGGAAGGGTCTCAGGTTTGGTAGAAGCATTGAGATATCACGTCTCTGCTATCGGAAGGGTCTCAGGATTGGATTGGGAAGGAGTTGGATATCCCTTCTCATGCTATAGGAAGGGTCTCAGGTTTGGTATAAGCATTGAGATATCACATCTCTGCTATCGGAAGGGTCTCAGGATTGGATTGGGAAGGAGTTGGATATCCCTTCTCATGCTATAGGAAGTGTCTCAGGTTGGAATGGGAAGGAGTTGGATATCACATCTCATGTTATAGGAAGGGTCTCAGGATTGGAATGGGAAGGATTTGGATATCACATCTCTTGCTATAGAAAGGGTCTCAGGATTGGAATGGGTAGGAGTTGGATATTACTTTCTTGCTATAGGAAGGGTCTCATGTTTGGAATGGGAAGGAGTTGGATATCACATATGCTATAGTTAGTGTCTCAGGTTTGGAACAGGAAGGAGTTGGATATCACATCTCATGTTATAGGAAGGGTCTCAGGTTTGGTATAAGCATTGAGATATCACATCTCTGCTATCGGAAGTGGCTCAGGATTGGAATGGGAAGGAGTTGGATATCCCATCTCATGTTATAGGACGAGTCTCTGGTTTGGTATTAGAATCATTGAGATATCACATCGCATGCTGTAGGAAGGGTCTAAGGATTGGAATGGGATGGACTTGGATATCACATCTCATGCTATAGATAGGCTCTTAGGTTTGGAAAGGGAAGGAGTTGGATATCACATTTCATGTTAGAGGAAGGATCTCAGGTTTGGTATTAGAAGCATTGAGATATCACATCTCATGCTATAGGAAGGGTCTCAGGATTGGAATGGGAAGGAGCTGGATATCACATCTCATGCTAAAGGAAGGGTCTCAGGTTTGGAACGGGAAGGATTTGGATATCACATCTCATGTTATAGGAAGGGTCTCAGGTTTGGTATAAGCATTGAGATATCACATCTCTGCTATCGGAAGTTTCTCAGGATTGGAATGGGAAGGAGTTGGATATCCCATCTCATGTTATAGGACGGGTCTCAGGTTTGTTATTAGAATCATTGAGATATCATATTGCATGCTGTAGGAAGGGTCTAAGGGTTGGAATGGGAAGGACTTGGATATCACATCTCATGCTATAGATAGGCTCCTAGGTTTGGAAAGGGAAGGAGTTGGATATCACATTTCATGTTAGAGGAAGGATCTCAGGTTTGGTATTAGAAGCATTGAGATATCACATCTCATGCTATAGGAAGGGTCTCAGGATTGGAATGGGAAGTAGTTGGATATCACATCTCATGCTATAGGAAGGGTCTCAGGTTTGGTATAAGCATTGAGATATCACATCTCATGCTATAGGACGGGTCTCAGGATTGGAATGGAAGGAGTTGGATATCACATCTCATGTTATAGTAAGGATCTCAGGTTTGGTATTAGAAGCATTGAGACATCACATCTCATGCTGTAGGAAGGGTCTCAGGGTTGGAATGGGAAGGAGTTGGATATCACATCTCATCCAATAGGAAGGGTCTCAGGTTTGGAATGGGAAGGAATTGGATATCACATCTCATGTTATAGGAAGGATCTCAGGTTTGGTATTAGAAGCATTGAGATATCACATCTCATGCTATAGGAAGGGTCTCAGGATTGGAATGTGAAGGATTTGGATATCACATCTCATGCTAAAGGAAGGGTCTCAGGTTTGGTAGAAGCATTGAGATATCACGTCTCTGCTATCGGAAGGGTCTGAGGATTGGATTGGGAAGGAGTTGGATATCCCTTCTCATGCTATAGGAAGGGTCTCAGGATTTGAATTGCAAGGAGTTGGATATCACATCTCATGCCATAGGAAGGGTCTCAGGTTTGGTATAAGCATTGAGATATCACATCTCTGCTATCGGAAGGGTCTCAGGATTGGATTGGGAAGGAGTTGGATATCCCTTCTCATGCTATAGGAAGTGTCTCAGGTTGGAATGGTAAGGAGTTGGATATCACATCTCATGTTATAGGAAGGGTCTCAGGATTGGAATGGGAAGGATTTGGATATCACATCTCTTGCTATAGGAAGGGTCTCAGGATTGGAATGGGTAGGAGTTGGATATTACTTTCTTGCTATAGGAAGGGTCTCATGTTTGGAATGGGAAGGAGTTGGATATCACATATGCTATAGTTAGTGTCTCAGGTTTGGAACGGGAAGGAGTTGGATATCACATCTCATGTTATAGGAAGGGTCTCAGGTTTGGTATAAGCATTGAGATATCACATCTCTGCTATCGGAAGCGGCTCAGGATTGGAATGGGAAGGAGTTGGATATCCCATCTCATGTTATAGGAAGAGTCTCTGGTTTGGTATTAGAATCATTGAGATATCACATCGCATGCTGTTGGAAGGGTCTAAGGATTTGAATGGGATGGACTTGGATATCACATCTCATGCTATAGGTAGGCTCTCAGGTTTGGTATAAGCATTGAGATATCACATCTCATGCTATAGGAAGGGTCTCAGGATTGGAATGGGAAGGATTTGGATATCACATCTCATGCTATAGGAAGGGTCTCAGATTTGGTATAAGCATTGAGATATCACATCTCATGCTAAAGGAAGGGTCTCAGGTTTGGAAAGGGAAGGAGTTGGATATCACATTTCATGTTAGAGGAAGGATCTCAGGTTTGGTATTAGAAGCATTGAGATATCACATCTCATGCTATAGGACGGGTCTCAGGATTGGAATGGAAGGAGTTGGATATCACATCTCATGCTATAGGAAGGGTCTCAGGTTTGGTATAAGCATTGAGATATCACATCTCATGCTATAGGACGGGTCTCAGGATTGGAATGGAAGGAGTTGGATATCACATCTCATGTTATAGGAAGGATCTCAGGTTTGGTATTAGATGCATTGAGACATCACATCTCATGCTATAGGAAGGGTCTCAGGGTTGGAATGGGAAGGAGTTGGATATCACATCTCATCCAATAGGAAGGGTCTCAGGTTTGGAATGGGAAGGAATTGGATATCACATCTCATGTTATAGGAAGAATCTCAGGTTTGGTATTAGAAGCATTGAGATATCACATCTCATGCTATAGGAAGGGTCTCAGGATTGGAATGTGAAGGATTTGGATATCACATCTCATGCTAAAGGAAGGGTCTCAGGTTTGGTAGAAGCATTGAGATATCACGTTTCTGCTATCGGAAGGGCCTCAGGATTGGATTGGGAAGGAGTAGGATATCCCTTCTCATGCTATAGGAAGGGTCTCAGGATTTGAATGGGAAGGAGTTGGATATCACATCTCATGTTATAGGAAGGGTCTCAGGATTGGAATGGGAAGGATTTGGATATCACATCTCTTGCTATAGGAAGGGTCTCAGGATTGGAATGGGTAGGAGTTGGATATTACTTTCTTGCTATAGAAAGGGTCTCATGTTTGGAATGGGAAGCAGTTGGATATCACATATGCTATAGTTAGTGTCTCAGGTTTGGAACGGGAAGGAGTTGGATATCCCATCTCATGTTATAGGAAGAGTCTCTGGTTTGGTATTAGAATCATTGAGATATCACATCGCATGCTGTAGGAAGGGTCTAAGGATTGGAATGGGATGGACTTGGATATCACATCTCATGCTATAGGTAGGCTCTCAGGTTTGGTATAAGCATTGAGATATCACATCTCATGCTATAGGAAGGGTCTCAGGATTGGAATGGGAAGGAATTGGATATCACATCTCATGCTATAGGAAGGGTCTCAGATTTGGTATAAGCATTGAGATATCACATCTCATGCTAAAGAAAGGGTCTCAGGATTGGAATGGGAAGGAGTTGTATATGACATCTCAGGCCATAGGAAGGGTCTCAGGTTTGGTATAAGCATTGAGATATCACATCTCTGCTATCGGAAGGGTCTCAGGATTGGAATGGGAAGGAGTTGGATATCCCATCTCATGTTATAGGAATGGTCTCAGGTTTGGTATTAGAAGCATAGAGATATCACATCTCATGCTGTAGGAAGGGTCTCAGGATTGGAATGGGAAGGACTTGGATGTCACATCTCATGCTATAGGGAGGGTCTCAAGTTTGATATTAGAAGCATTGAGATAACAAATCTCATGATATCGGAAGGGTCTCAGGATTGGAATGGGAAGGAGTTGGATATCACATCTCATGATAAAGGAAGGGTCTAAGGTTTGGAAGGGGAAGGATTTGGATATCACATCTCATGTTATAGGACTGGTCTCAGTTTTGGTATTAGAAGCATTGAGATATCAAGTCTCATGGTATAAGAAGGGTCTCAGAATTGGAATGGGAAGGAGTTGGATATCACACCTCAAGCTATAGGAAGGGTCTCAGGATTGGAATGGGAAGGAGTTTGATATCACATCTCATGCCATAGTATGGGTCTCAGGTTTGGTAGAAGCATTGGGATATCACATCTCATGCTATCGGAAGGGTATCAGTATTGGATTTGGAAGAAGTTGGATATCCCATCTCATGCTATAGGAAGGGTCTCAGGTTGGAATGGGAAGGAGTTGGATATCACATTTCATGTTATAGGAAGGGTCTCAGGATTGGAATGGGAAGGACTTGGATATCATATCTCATGCTATAGGAAGGCTCTCAGGTTTGGAAGGGGAAGGAGTTGGATATCACATCTCAAGCTATAGGAAGGGTCTCAGGATTGGAATGGGAAGGAGTTGGATATCACATCTCAAGCTATAGGAAGGGTCTCAGGTTTGGAATAAGCATTGATATATCACATCTCATGCTATAGGAAGGGTCTCAGGATTGGAATGGGAAGGAGTTGGATATCACATCTCATGTTAAAGGAAATTTCTCAGGTTTGGTATTAGAAGCATTGAGACATCACATCTCATGTTATAGGAAGGGTCTCGGGATTGGAATGGGAAGAAGTTGGATATCACATCTCATGCTATAGGAAAGGTCTCAGGTTTGGTATAAGCATTGAGATATCACATCTCATGCCATAGGAAGGGTCTCAGGATTGGAACGGGAAGGAGTTGTATATGACATCTCATGCCATAGGAAGGGTCTCAGGTTTGGTATAAGCATTGAGATATCACATCACATGCTATAGGAAGGGTCTCAGGATTGGAATGGGAAGGACTTGGATATCACATCTCATGCTATAGGCAGGGCCTCAGGTTTGGAAAGGGAAGGAGATGGATATCACATTTCATGTTAGAGATAGGATCTCAGGTTTGGTATTAGAGGCATTGAGATATCACATCTCATGCTATCAGAAGGGTCTCAGGATTGGAATGGGAAGGAGTTGTATATCACATCTCATGCTAAATGGAGGGTCTCAGGTTTGGAAGGGGAAGGATTTGGAAATCACATCTCATGTTATAGGAAGGATCTCAGGTTTGGTATTAGAAGCATTGAGATATCACATCTCATGCTATCGGAAGTATCTCAGGTTTGGTATTAGAGGCATTGAGATATCACATCTCATGCTATCATAAGGGTCTCAGGATTGGAATGGGAAGGAGTTGGATATCACATCTCATGTTATTGGAAGGATCTCAGGTTTGGTATTAGAAGCATTGAGACATCACATCTCATGCTATAGGAAGGGTCTCAGGATTGGAATGGGAAGGAGTTGAATATCACATCTCATGCTATAGGAAGGGTCTTAGATTTGGTATAAGCATTGAGATATCACATCTCATGCTATAGGAAGGGTCTCAGGATTGGATTGGGAAGGAGTTGTATATGACATCTCATGTTATAGGAAGGGTCTCAGGTTTGGTATTAGAAGCATTGAGATATCACATCTCATGCTATAGGAAGGGTCTCAGGATTGGAATGGGGAGGACTTGGATGTCACATCTCATGCTATAGGCAGGGTCTCAGGTTTGGAAATGGAATGAGATGGATATCACATTTCATGTTAGAGGTAGGATCTCAGGTTTGGTATTAGAGGCATTGAGATATCACATCTCATGCTATCAGAAGGGTCTCAGGATTGGAATGGGAAGGAGTTGGATATCACATCTCATGCTAAAGGGAGGGTCTCAGGTTTGGAAGGGGAAGGATTTGGAAATCACATCTCATGTTATAGGAAGGATCTCAGGTTTGGTATTAGAAGCATTGAGATATCACATCTCATGCTTTCATAAGGGTCTCAGGATTGGAATGGGAAGGAGTTGGATATCACATCTGATGTTATAGGAAGGATCTCAGGTTTGGTATTAGAAGCATTGAGACATCACATCTCATGCTATAGGAAGGGTCTCAGGATTGGAATGGGAAGGAGTTGGATATCACATCTCATGCTATAGGAAGGGTCTCAGATTTGGTATAAGCATTGAGATATCACATCTCATGCTATAGGAAGGGTCTCAGGATTGGAATGGGAAGGAGTTGTATATGACATCTCAGGCCATAGGAAGGGTCTCAGGTTTGGTATAAGCATTGAGATATCACATCTCTGCTATCGGAAGGGTCTCAGGATTGGAATGGGAAGGAATTGGATATCACATCTCATGTTATAGGAAGGATCTCAGGTTTGGTATTAGAAGCATTGAGATATCCCTTCTCATGCTATAGGAAGGGTCTCAGGATTGGAATGTGAAGGATTTGGATATCACATCTCATGCTAAAGGAAGGGTCTCAGGTTTGGTAGAAGCATTGAGATATCACGTCTCTGCTATCGGAAGGGTCTCAGGATTGGATTGGGAAGGAGTTGGATATCCCTTCTCATGCTATAGGAAGGGTCTCAGGTTTGGTATAAGCATTGAGATATCACATCTCTGCTATCGGAAGGGTCTCAGGATTGGATTGGGAAGGAGTTGGATATCCCTTCTCATGCTATAGGAAGTGTCTCAGGTTGGAATGGGAAGGAGTTGGATATCACATCTCATGTTATAGGAAGGGTCTCAGGATTGGAATGGGAAGGATTTGGATATCACATCTCTTGCTATAGGAAGGGTCTCAGGATTGGAATGGGTAGGAGTTGGATATTACTTTCTTGCTATAGGAAGGGTCTCATGTTTGGAATGGGAAGGAGTTGGATATCACATATGCTACAGTTAGTGTCTCAGGTTTGGAACAGGAAGGAGTTGGATATCACATCTCATGTTATAGGAAGGGTCTCAGGTTTGGTATAAGCATTGAGATATCACATCTCTGCTATCGGAAGTGGCTCAGGATTGGAATGGGAAGGAGTTGGATATCCCATCTCATGTTATAGGACGAGTCTCTGGTTTGGTATTAGAATCATTGAGATATCACATCGCATGCTGTAGGAAGGGTCTAAGGATTGGAATGGGTTGGACTTGGATATCACATCTCATGCTATAGATAGGCTCTTAGGTTTGGAAAGGGAAGGAGTTGGATATCACATTTCATGTTAGAGGAAGGATCTCAGGTTTGGTATTAGAAGCATTGAGATATCACATCTCATGCTATAGGAAGGGTCTCAGGATTGGAATGGGAAGGAGCTGGATATCACATCTCATGCTAAAGGAAGGGTCTCAGGTTTGGAACGGGAAGGATTTGGATATCACATCTCATGTTATAGGAAGGGTCTCAGGTTTGGTATAAGCATTGAGATATCACATCTCTGCTATCGGAAGTGTCTCAGGATTGGAATGGGAAGGAGTTGGATATCCCATCTCATGTTATAGGACGGGTCTCAGGTTTGTTATTAGAATCATTGAGATATCATATTGCATGCTGTAGGAAGGGTCTAAGGGTTGGAATGGGAAGGACTTTGATATCACATCTCATGCTATAGATAGGCTCCTAGGTTTGGAAAGGGAAGGAGTTGGATATCACATTTCATGTTAGAGGAAGGATCTCAGGTTTGGTATTAGAAGCATTGAGATATCACATCTCATGCTATAGGAAGGGTCTCAGGATTGGAATGGGAAGTAGTTGGATATCACATCTCATGCTATAGGAAGGGTCTCAGGTTTGGTATAAGCATTGAGATATCACATCTCATGCTATAGGACGGGTCTCAGGATTGGAATGGAAGGAGTTGGATATCACATCTCATGTTATAGTAAGGATCTCAGGTTTGGTATTAGAAGCATTGAGACATCACATCTCATGCTGTAGGAAGGGTCTCAGGGTTGGAATGGGAAGGAGTTGGATATCACATCTCATGTTATAGGAAGGATCTCAGGTTTGGTATTAGAAGCATTGAGATATCACATCTCATGCTATAGGAAGGGTCTCAGGATTGGAATGTGAAGGATTTGGATATCACATCTCATGCTAAAGGAAGGGTCTCAGGTTTGGTAGAAGCATTGAGATATCACGTCTCTGCTATCGGAAGGGTCTGAGGATTGGATTGGGAAGGAGTTGGATATCCCTTCTCATGCTACAGGAAGGGTCTCAGGATTTGAATTGCAAGGAGTTGGATATCACATCTCATGCCATAGGAAGGGTCTCAGGTTTGGTATAAGCATTGAGATATCACATCTCTGCTATCGGAAGGGTCTCAGGATTGGATTGGGAAGGAGTTGGATATCCCTTCTCATGCTATAGGAAGTGTCTCAGGTTGGAATGGTAAGGAGTTGGATATCACATCTCATGTTATAGGAAGGGTCTCAGGATTGGAATGGGAAGGATTTGGATATCACATCTCTTGCTATAGGAAGGGTCTCAGGATTGGAATGGGTAGGAGTTGGATATTACTTTCTTGCTATAGGAAGGGTCTCATGTTTGGAATGGGAAGGAGTTGGATATCACATATGCTATAGTTAGTGTCTCAGGTTTGGAACGGGAAGGAGTTGGATATCACATCTCATGTTATAGGAAGGGTCTCAGGTTTGGTATAAGCATTGAGATATCACATCTCTGCTATCGGAAGCGGCTCAGGATTGGAATGGGAAGGAGTTGGATATCCCATCTCATGTTATAGGAAGAGTCTCTGGTTTGGTATTAGAATCATTGAGATATCACATCGCATGCTGTTGGAAGGGTCTAAGGATTTGAATGGGATGGACTTGGATATCACATCTCATGCTATAGGTAGGCTCTCAGGTTTGGTATAAGCATTGAGATATCACATCTCATGCTATAGGAAGGGTCTCAGGATTGGAATGGGAAGGATTTGGATATCACATCTCATGCTAAAGGAAGGGTCTCAGGTTTGGAAAGGGAAGGAGTTGGATATCACATTTCATGTTAGAGGAAGGATCTCAGGTTTGGTATTAGAAGCATTGAGATATCACATCTCATGCTATAGGACGGGTCTCAGGATTGGAATGGAAGGAGTTGGATATCACATCTCATGCTATAGGAAGGGTCTCAGGTTTGGTATAAGCATTGAGATATCACATCTCATGCTATAGGACGGGTCTCAGGATTGGAATGGAAGGAGTTGGATATCACATCTCATGTTATAGGAAGGATCTCAGGTTTGGTATTAGATGCATTGAGACATCACATCTCATGCTATAGGAAGGGTCTCAGGGTTGGAATGGGAAGGAGTTGGATAGCACATCCCATCCAATAGGAAGGGTCTCAGGTTTGGAATGGGAAGGAATTGGATATCACATCTCATGTTATAGGAAGAATCTCAGGTTTGGTATTAGAAGCATTGAGATATCACATCTCATGCTATATTAAGGGTCTCAGGATTGGAATGTGAAGGATTTGGATATCACATCTCATGCTAAAGGAAGGGTCTCAGGTTTGGTAGAAGCATTGAGATATCACGTTTCTGCTATCGGAAGGGTCTCAGGATTGGATTGGGAAGGAGTTGGATATCCCTTCTCATGCTATAGGAAGGGTCTCAGGATTTGAATGGGAAGGAGTTGGATATCACATCTCATGTTATAGGAAGGGTCTCAGGATTGGAATGGGAAGGATTTGGATATCACATCTCTTGCTATAGGAAGGGTCTCAGGATTGGAATGGGTAGGAGTTGGATATTACTTTCTTGCTATAGAAAGGGTCTCATGTTTGGAATGGGAAGCAGTTGGATATCACATATGCTATAGTTAGTGTCTCAGGTTTGGAACGGGAAGGAGTTGGATATCCCATCTCATGTTATAGGAAGAGTCTCTGGTTTGGTATTAGAATCATTGAGATATCACATCGCATGCTGTAGGAAGGGTCTAAGGATTGGAATGGGATGGACTTGGATATCACATCTCATGCTATAGGTAGGCTCTCAGGTTTGGTATAAGCATTGAGATATCACATCTCATGCTATAGGAAGGGTCTCAGGATTGGAATGGGAAGGAATTGGATATCACATCTCATGCTATAGGAAGGGTCTCAGATTTGGTATAAGCATTGAGATATCACATCTCATGCTAAAGAAAGGGTCTCAGGATTGGAATGGGAAGGAGTTGTATATGACATCTCAGGCCATAGGAAGGGTCTCAGGTTTGGTATAAGCATTGAGATATCACATCTCTGCTATCGGAAGGGTCTCAGGATTGGAATGGGAAGGAGTTGGATATCCCATCTCATGTTATAGGAATGGTCTCAGGTTTGGTATTAGAAGCATAGAGATATCACATCTCATGCTGTAGGAAGGGTCTCAGGATTGGAATGGGAAGGACTTGGATGTCACATCTCATGCTATAGGGAGGGTCTCAAGTTTGATATTAGAAGCATTGAGATAACAAATCTCATGATATCGGAAGGGTCTCAGGATTGGAATGGGAAGGAGTTGGATATCACATCTCATGATAAAGGAAGGGTCTAAGGTTTGGAAGGGGAAGGATTTGGATATCACATCTCATGTTATAGGAAAGGTCTCAGTTTTGGTATTAGAAGCATTGAGATATCAAGTCTCATGGTATAAGAAGGGTCTCAGAATTGGAATGGGAAGGAGTTGGATATCACACCTCAAGCTATAGGAAGGGTCTCAGGATTGGAATGGGAAGGAGTTTGATATCACATCTCATGCCATAGTATGGGTCTCAGGTTTGGTAGAAGCATTGGGATATCACATCTCATGCTATCGGAAGGGTATCAGTATTGGATTTGGAAGAAGTTGGATATCCCATCTCATGCTATAGGAAGGGTCTCAGGTTGGAATGGGAAGGAGTTGGATATCACATTTCATGTTATAGGAAGGGTCTCAGGATTGGAATGGGAAGGACTTGGATATCATATCTCATGCTATAGGAAGGCTCTCAGGTTTGGAAGGGGAAGGAGTTGGATATCACATCTCAAGCTATAGGAAGGGTCTCAGGATTGGAATGGGAAGGAGTTGGATATCACATCTCAAGCTATAGGAAGGGTCTCAGGTTTGGAATAAGCATTGATATATCACATCTCATGCTATAGGAAGGGTCTCAGGATTGGAATGGGAAGGAGTTGGATATCACATCTCATGTTAAAGGAAATTTCTCAGGTTTGGTATTAGAAGCATTGAGACATCACATCTCATGTTATAGGAAGGGTCTCAGGATTGGAATGGGAAGAAGTTGGATATCACATCTCATGCTATAGGAAAGGTCTCAGGTTTGGTATAAGCATTGAGATATCACATCTCATGCTATAGGAAGGGTCTCAGGATTGGAACGGGAAGGAGTTGTATATGACATCTCATGCCATAGGAAGGGTCTCAGGTTTGGTATAAGCATTGAGATATCACATCACATGCTATAGGAAGGGTCTCAGGATTGGAATGGGAAGGACTTGGATATCACATCTCATGCTATAGGCAGGGCCTCAGGTTTGGAAAGGGAAGGAGATGGATATCACATTTCATGTTAGAGATAGGATCTCAGGTTTGGTATTAGAGGCATTGAGATATCACATCTCATGCTATCAGAAGGGTCTCAGGATTGGAATGGGAAGGAGTTGTATATCACATCTCATGCTAAATGGAGGGTCTCAGGTTTGGAAGGGGAAGGATTTGGAAATCACATCTCATGTTATAGGAAGGATCTCAGGTTTGGTATTAGAAGCATTGAGATATCACATCTCATGCTATCGGAAGTATCTCAAGTTTGGTATTAGAGGCATTGAGATATCACATCTCATGCTATCATAAGGGTCTCAGGATTGGAATGGGAAGGAGTTGGATATCACATCTCATGTTATTGGAAGGATCTCAGGTTTGGTATTAGAAGCATTGAGACATCACATCTCATGCTATAGGAAGGGTCTCAGGATTGGAATGGGAAGGAGTTGAATATCACATCTCATGCTATAGGAAGGGTCTCAGATTTGGTATAAGCATTGAGATATCACATCTCATGCTATAGGAAGGGTCTCAGGATTGGATTGGGAAGGAGTTGTATATGACATCTCATGTTATAGGAAGGGTCTCAGGTTTGGTATTAGAAGCATTGAGATATCACATCTCATGCTATAGGAAGGGTCTCAGGATTGGAATGGGGAGGACTTGGATGTCACATCTCATGCTATAGGGAGGGTCTCAAGTTTGATATTAGAAGCATTGAGATAACAAATCTCATGATATCGGAAGGGTCTCAGGATTGGAATGGGAAGGAGTTGGATATCACATCTCATGATAAAGGAAGGGTCTAAGGTTTGGAAGGGGAAAGATTTGGATATCACATCTCATGTTATAGGACGGGTCTCAGGTTTGGTATTAGAAGCATTGAGATATCAAGTCTCATGGCATAGGAAGGGTCTCAGAATTGGAATGGGAAGGAGTTGGATATCACATCTCAAGCTATAGGAAGAGTCTCAGGATTGGAATGGGAATGAGTTTGATATCACATCTCATGCCATAGTATGGGTCTCAGGTTTGGTAGAAGCATTGGGATATCACATCTCATGCTATTGGAAGGGTATCAGTATTGGATTTGGAAGGAGTTGGATATCCCATCTCATGCTATAGGAAGGGTCTCAGGTTGGAATGGGAAGGAGTTGGATATCACATTTCATGTTATAGGAAGGGTCTCAGGATTGGAATGGGAAGGACTTGGATATCATATCTCATGCTATAGGAAGGCTCTCAGGTTTGGAAGGGGAAGGAGTTGGATATCACATTTCATGTTAGAGGAAGGATCTCAGGTTTGGTATTAGAGGCCTTGAGATATCACATCTCATGCTATAGGAAGGGTCTCAGGATTGGAATGGGAAGGAGTTGGATATCACATCTCAAGCTTTAGGAAGGGTCTCAGGTTTGGTATAAGCATTGAGATAGCACATCTCATGCTATAGGAAGGGTCTCAGGATTGGAATGGGAAGGAGTTGGATATCACATCTCATGTTATAGGAAAGATCTCAGGTTTGGTATTAGAAGCATTGAGACATCACATCTCATGTTATAGGAAGGGTATCAGGATTGGAATGGGAAGAAGTTGGATATCACATCTCATGCTATAGGAAGGGTCTCAGGTTTGGAAGGGGAAGGAGTTGGATATCCAATCTCATGTTATAGGACTGGTCTCAGGTTTGGTATTAGAAGCATTGAGATATCACATCGCATGCTGTAGGAAGGTTCTCAGGTTTGGTATTAGAAGCATTGAGACATCACATCTCATGCTATAGGAAGGGTCTCAGGATTGGAATGGGAAGGAGTTGGATATCACATCTCATGTTATAGGAAGGATCTCAGGTTTGGTATTAGAAGCATTGAGACATCACATCTCATGCTTTAGGAAGGGTCTCAGGATTGGAATGGGAAGGAGTTGGATATCACATCTCATACTATAGGAAGGGTCTCACATTTGGTATAAGCATTGAGATATCACATCTCATGCTATAGGAAGGGTCTCAGGATTGGATTGGGAAGGAGTTGTATATGACATCTCAGGCCATAGGAAGGGTCTCAGGATTGGTATAAGCATTGAGATATCACATCTCTGCTATCGGAAGGGTCTCAGGATTGGAATGGGAAGGAGTTGGATATCCCATCTCATGTTATAGGAAGGGTCTCAGGTTTGGTATTAGAAGCATTGAGATATCACATCTCATGCTATAGGAAGGGTCTCAGGATTGGAATGGGGAGGACTTGGATGTCAAATCTCATGCTATAGGGAGGGTCTCAAGTTTGATATTAGAAGCATTGAGATAACAAATCTCATGATATCGGAAGGGTCTCAGGATTGCAATGGGAAGGAGTTGGATATCACATCTCATGATAAAGGAAGGGTCTAAGGTTTGGAAGGGGAAAGATTTGGATATCACATCTCATGTTATAGGACGGGTCTCAGGTTTGGTATTAGAAGCATTGAGATATCAAGTCTCATGGCATAGGAAGGGTCTCAGAATTGGAATGGGAAGGAGTTGGATATCACATCTCAAGCTATAGGAAGAGTCTCAGGATTGGAATGGGAATGAGTTTGATATCACATCTCATGCCATAGTATGAGTCTCAGGTTTGGTAGAAGCATTGGGATATCACAATTCATGCTATTGGAAGGGTATCAGTATTGGATTTCGAAGGAGTTGGATATCCCATCTCATGCTATAGGAAGGGTCTCAGGTGGAATGGGAAGGAGTTGGATATCACATTTCATGTTATAGGAAGGGTCTCAGGATTGGAATGGGAAGGACTTGGATATCATATCTCATGCTCTAGGAAGGCTCTCAGGTTTGGAAGGGGAAGGAGTTGGATATCACATTTCATGTTAGAGGAAGGATCTCAGGTTTGGTATTAGAGGCCTTGAGATATCACATCTCATGCTATAGGAAGGGTGTCAGGATTGGAATGGGAAGGAGTTGGATATCACATCTCAAGCTTTAGGAAGGGTCTCAGGTTTGGTATAAGCATTGCGATAGCACATCTCATGCTATAGGAAGGGTCTCAGGATTGGAATGGGAAGGAGTTGGATATCACATCTCATGTTATAGGAAAGATCTCAGGTTTGGTATTAGAAGCATTGAGACATCACATCTCATGTTATAGGAAGGGTCTCAGGATTGGAATGGGAAGAAGTTGGATATCACATCTCATGCTATAGGAAGGGTCTCAGGTTTGGAAGGGGAAGGAGTTGGATATCCAATCTCATGTTATAGGACTGGTCTCAGGTTTGGTATTAGAAGCATTGAGATATCACATCGCATGCTGTAGGAAGGTTCTCAGGTTTGGTATTAGAAGCATTGAGACATCACATCTCATGCTATAGGAAGGGTCTCAGGATTGGAATGGGAAGGAGTTGGATATCACATCTCATGTTATAGGAAGGATCTCAGGTTTGGTATTAGAAGCATTGAGACATCACATCTCATGCTATAGGAAGGGTCTCAGGATTGGAATGGGAAGGAGTTGGATATCACATCTCATGCTATAGGAAGGGTCTCACATTTGGTATAAGCATTGAGATATCACATCTCATGCTATAGGAAGGGTCTCAGGATTGGATTGGGAAGGAGTTGTATATGACATCTCAGGCCATAGGAAGGGTCTCAGGATTGGTATAAGCATTGAGATATCACATCTCTGCTATCGGAAGGGTCTCAGGATTGGAATGGGAAGGAGTTGGATATCCCATCTCATGTTATAGGAAGGGTCTCAGGTTTGGTATTAGAAGCATTGAGATATCACATCTCATGCTATAGGAAGGGTCTCAGGATTGGAATGGGGAGGACTTGGATGTCACATCTCATGCTATAGGGAGTGTCTCAAGTTTGATATTAGAAGCATTGAGATAACAAATCTCATGATATCGGAAGGGTCTCAGGATTGGAATGGGAAGGAGTTGGATATCACATCTCATGATAAAGGAAGGGTCTAAGGTTTGGAAGGGGAAAGATTTGGATATCACATCTCATGTTATAGGACGGGTCTCAGGTTTGGTATTAGAAGCATTGAGATATCAAGTCTCATGGCATAGGAAGGGTCTCAGAATTGGAATGTGAAGGAGTTGGATATCACATCTCAAGCTATAGGAAGAGTCTCAGGATTGGAATGGGAAGGAGTTTGATATCACCTCTCATGCCATAGTATGGGTCTCAGGTTTGGTAGAAGCATTGGGATATCATATTTCATGCTATTGGAAGGGTATCAGTATTGGATTTGGAAGGAGTTGGATATCACATTTCATGTTATAGGAAGGGTCTCAGGTTGGAATGGGAAGGAGTTGGATATCACATTTCATGTTATAGGAAGGGTCTCAGGATTGGAATGGGAAGGACTTGGATATCATATCTCATGCTATAGGAAGGCTCTCAGGTTTGGAAGGGGAAGGAGTTGGATATCACATTTCATGTTAGAGGAAGGATCTCAGGTTTGGTATTAGAGGCCTTGAGATATCACATCTCATGCTATAGGAAGGGTCTCAGGATTGGAATGGGAAGGAATTGGATATCACATCTCAAGCTTTAGGAAGGGTCTCAGGTTTGGTATAAGCATTGCGATAGCACATCTCATGCTATAGGAAGGGTCTCAGGATTGGAATGGGAAGGAGTTGGATATCACATCTCATGTTATAGGAAGGATCTCAGGTTTGGTATTAGAAGCATTGAGACATCACATCTCATGCTATAGGAAGGGTCTCAGGATTGGAATGGGAAGGAGTCGGATATCACATCTCATGCTATAGGAAGGGTCTCAGATTTGGTATAAGCATTGAGATATCACATCTCTGCTATCGGAAGGGTCTCAGGATTGGAATGGGAAGGAGTTGGATATCCCATCTCATGCTATAGGGAGGGTCTCAATTTTGATATTAGAAGCATTGAGATAACAAATCTCATGATATCGGAAGGGTCTCAGGATTGGAATGGGAAGGAGTTGGATATCACATCTCATGATAAAGGAAGGGTCTAAGGTTTGGAAGGGGAAAGATTTGGATATCACATCTCATGTTATAGGACGGGTCTCAGGTTTGGTATTAGAAGCATTGAGATATCAAGTCTCATGGTATAAGAAGGGTCTCAGAATTGGAATGGGAAGGAGTTGGATATCACATCTCATGCTATAGGAAGAGTCTCAGGATTGGAATGGGAAGGAGTTTGATATCACATCTCATGCCATAGTATGGTTCTCAGGTTTGATAGAAGCATTGGGATATCACATCTCATGCTATTGGAAGGGTATCAGTATTGGATTTGGAAGGAGTTGGATATCCCATCTCATGCTATAGGAAGGGTCTCAGGTTGGAATGGGAAGGAGTTGGATATCACATTTCATGTTATAGGAAGGGTCTCAGGATTGGAATGGGAAGGACTTGGATATCATATCTCATGCTATAGGAAGGCTCTCAGGTTTGGAAGGAGAAGGAGTTGGATATCACATTTCATGTTAGAGGAAGGATCTCAGGTTTGGTATTAGAGGCCTTGAGATATCACATCTCATGCTATAGGAAGGGTCTCAGGTTGGAATGGGAAGGAGTTGGATATAACATTTCATGTTATAGGAAGGGTCTCAGGATTGGAATGGGAAGGAGTTGGATATCACATCTCAAGCTTTAGGAAGGGTCTCAGGTTTGGTATAAGCATTGAGATAGCACATCTCATGCTATAGGAAGGGTCTCAGGATTGGAATGGGAAGGAGTTGGATATCACATCTCATGTTATAGGAAAGATCTCAGGTTTGGTATTAGAAGCATTGAGATATCACATCGCATGCTGTAGGAAGGTTCTCAGGTTTGGAATGGGGAGGAATTGGATATCACATCTCATGTCATAGGAAGGATCTCAGGTTTGGTATTAGAAGCATTGAGATATCACATCTCATGCTATAGGAATGGTCTCAGGATTGGAATGGGAAGGAGTTGGATATTACATTCCTGCTATAGGAAGGGTCTCATGTTTGGAATGGGAATGTGTTGGATATCACATATGCTATAGGAAGGGTCTCAGGTTTGGAACGGGAAGGAGTTGGATATCACATCTCATGTTATAGGAAGGGTCTCAGGTTTGGTATAAGCATTGAGATATCACATCTCTGCTATCGGAAGTGTCTCAGGATTGGAATGGGAAGGTGTTGGATATCCCATCTCATGTTATAGGACGGGTCTCAGGTTTGTTATTAGAATCATTGAGATATCATATTGCATGCTGTAGGAAGGGTCTAAGGATTGGAATGGGAAGGAGTTGGATATCCCATCTCATGTTATAGGAAGAGTCTCAAGTTTGGTATTAGAAGCATTTAGATATCACATCTCATGCTATAGGAAGTGTCTCAGGATTGGAATGGGAAGGTGTTGGATATCACATTTCATGTTAGAGGAAGGATCTCAGGTTTGGTATTAGAGGCATTGAGATATCACATCTCATGCTATAGGAAGGGTCTCAGGATTGGAATGGGAAGGAGTTGGATATCACATCTCATGCTATAGGAAGGGTCTCAGGTTTGGTATAAGCATTGAGATATCACATCTCATGCTATAGGAAGGGTCTCAGGATTGGAATGGGAAGGAGTTGGATATCACATCTCATGTTATAGGAAGGATCTCAGGTTTGGTATTAGAAGCATTGAGACATCACATCTCATGCTATCGGAAGGGTCTCAGGATTGGAATGGGAAGGACTTGGATATCACATCTCATGCTATAGGGAGGGTCTCAAGTTTGATATTAGAAGCATTGAGATATCATATCTCATGCTATAGGAAGGGTCTCAGGATTGGAATGGGAAGGAGTTGGATATCACATCTCATGCTATAGGAAGGGTCTCAGGTTTGGTATAAGCAGTGAGATATCACATCTCATGCTATAGGAAGTGTCTCAGGATTGGAATGGGAAGGAGTTGGATATCACATCTCATGTTATAGGAAGGATCTCAGGTTTGGTATAAGCATTGAGATATCACATCTCTACTATCGGAAGGGTCTCAGGATTGGAATGGGAAGGAGTTGGATATTCCCATCTCATGTTATAGGAAGGGTCTCAGGTTTGGTATTAGAAGCATTGAGATATCACATCTCATGCTATAGGAAGGGTCTCAGGATTGGAATGGGAAGGACTTGGATATCACATCTCATGCTATAAGGAGGGTCTCAAGTTTGATATTAGAAGCATTGAGATATCACATCTCATGATATCGGAAGGGTCTCAAGGATGGAATGGGAAGGAGTTGGATATCACATCTCATGATAAAGGAAGTGTCTAAGGTTTGGAAGGGGAAGGAGTTTCATATCACATCTCATGCCATAGTATGGGTCTCAGGTTTGGTAGAAGCATTGGGATATCACATCTCATGCTATCGGAAGGGTATCAGGATTGGATTTGGAAGGAGTTGGATATCCCATCTCATGCTATAGGAAGGGTCTCAGGTTGGAATGGGAAGGAGTTGGATATCACATCTCATGTTATAGGAAGGGTCTCAGGATTGGAATTAGAAGGACTTGGATATCACATCTCATGCTATAGGAAGGCTCTCAGGTTTGGAAGGGGAAAGAGTTGGATATCACATTTAATGTTAGAGGTAGGATCTCAGGTTTGGTATTAGAAGCATTGAGATATCACATCTCATGCTATCGGAAGGATCTCAGGTTTGGTATAGAAGCATTGAGATATCACATCTCATGCTATCAGAAGGTTCTCAGGATTGGAATGGGTAGGAGTTGGATATCACATCTCATGCTAAAGGGAGGGTCTCAGGTTTGGAAGGGGAAGGATTTGGATATCACATCTCATGTTATAGGAAGGATCTCAGGTTTGGTATTAGAAGCATTGAGATATCACATCTCATGCTATAGGAAGGATCTCAGGTTTGGTATAGAAGCATTGAGATATCACATCTCATGCTATCAGAAGGTTCTCAGGATTGGAATGGGAAGGAGTTGGATATCACATCTCATGCTAAAGGGAGGGTCTCACGTTTGGAAGGGGAAGGATTTGGATATCATATCTCATGTTATCAGAAGGATCTCAGGTTTGGTATTAGAAGTATTGAGATATCACATCTCATGCTATAGGAAGGGTCTCAGGATTGGAATGGGAAGGAGTTGGTTATCACATCTCATGCTAAAGGAAGGGTCTCAGGTTTGGTAGAAGCATTGAGATATCACATCTCATGCTATAGGAAGGGTCTCAGGATTGGAATGGGAAGGACTTAGATATCACATATCATGCTATAGGGAGGGTCTCAGTTTTGATATTAGAAGCATTGAGATATCACATCTCATGCTATCAGAAGGGTCTCAGGATTGGAATGGGAAGGAGCTGGATATCACATCTCATGCTAAAGGAAGGGTCTCAGGATTGGAATGGGAAGGAGTTGGATATCACATCTCATGCTATAGGAAGGGTCTCAGGTTTGGTATAAGCAGTGAGATATTCCCATTCCAACCTGAGACCCTTCCTATAGCATGAGATGTGATATCTCAAGGCCTCTAATACCAAACCTGAGATCCTTCCTCTAACATGAAATGTGATATCCAACTCCTTCTCCTTCCAAACCTGAGAGCCTTCCTATAGCATGAGATATGATATCCAAGTCCTTCCCATTCCAATCCTGAGACCCTTCCTATAACATGAAATGTGATATCCAACTCCTTCCCATTCCAACCTGAGACCCTTCCTATAGCATGAGATGGGATATCCAACTCCTTCCAAATCCAATACTGATACCCTTCCAATAGCATGAGATGTGATATCCCAATGCTTCTATCAAACCTGAGAACCATACTATGGCATGAGATGTGATATCAAACTCCTTCCCATTCCAATCCTGAGACTCTTCCTATAGCTTGAGATGTGATATCCAACTCCTTCCCATTCCAATTCTGAGACCCTTCCTATACCATGAGACTTGATATCTCAATGCTTCTAATACCAAACCTGAGACCCGTCCTATAACATGAGATGTGATATCCAAATCTTTCCCCTTCCAAACCTTAGACCCTTCCTTTATCATGAGATGTGATATCCAACTCCTTCCCATTCCAATCCTGAAACCCTTCCGATATCATGAGATTTGTTATCTCAATGCTTCTAATATCAAAATTGAGACCCTCCCTATAGCATGAGATGGGATATCCAACTCCTTCCCATTCCAATCCTGAGACCCTTCCGATAGCAGAGATGTGATATCTCAATGCTTATACCAAATCTGAGACCCTTCCTATAGCATGAGATGTGATATCCAACTCCTTCCCATTCCAATCCTGAGAACCTTCCTATAGCATGAGATGTGATGTCTCAATGCTTCTAATACCAAACCTGAGATCCTTCCTATAACATGAGATGTGATATCCAACTCCTTCCCATTCCAATCCTGAGACCCTTCCTATAGCATGAGATGTGCTATCTCAATGCTTATACCAAACCTGAGACCCTTCCTAAAGCTTGAGATGTGATATCCAACTCCTTCCCATTCCAATCCTGAGACCCTTCCTATAGCATGAGATGTGATATCTCAAGGCCTCTAATACCAAACCTGAGATCCTTCCTCTAACATGAAATGTGATATCCAACTCCTTCCCCTTCCAAACCTGAGAGCCTTCCTATAGCATGAGATATGATATCCAAGTCCTTCCCATTCCAATCCTGAGACCCTTCCTATAACATGAAATGTGATATCCAACTCCTTCCCATTCCAACCTGAGACCCTTCCTATAGCATGAGATGGGATATCCAACTCCTTCCAAATCCAATACTGATACCCTTCCAATAGCATGAGATGTGATATCCCAATGCTTCTACCAAACCTGAGACCCATACTATGGCATGAGATGTGATATCAAACTCCTTCCCATTCCAATCCTGAGACTCTTCCTATAGCTTGAGATGTGATATCCAACTCCTTCACATTCCAATTCTGAGACCCTTCCTATGCCATGAGACTTGATATCTCAATGCTTCTAATACCAAACCTGAGACCCGTCCTATAACATGAGATGTGATATCCAAATCTTTCCCCTTCCAAACCTTAGACCCTTCCTTTATCATGAGATGTGATATCCAACTCCTTCCCATTCCAATCCTGAGACCCTTCCGATATCATGAGATTTGTTATCTCAATGCTTCTAATATCAAACTTGAGACCCTCCCTATAGCATGAGATGTGACATCCAAGTCCTCCCCATTCCAATCCTGAGACCCTTCCTATAGCATGAGATGTGATATCTCAATGCTTCTAATACCAAACCTGAGACCCTTCCTATAACATGAGATGGGATATCCAACTCCTTCCCATTCCAATCCTGAGACCCTTCCGATAGCAGAGATGTGATATCTCAATGCTTATACCAATCCTGAGACCCTTCCTATGGCCTGAGATGTCATATACAACTCCTTCCCAATCCAATCCTGAGACCCTTCCTATAGCATGAGATGTGATATCTCAATGCTTATACCAAATGTGAGACCCTTCCTATAGCATGAGATGTGATATCCAACTCCTTCCCATTCCAATCCTGAGACCCTTCCTATAGCATGAGATGTGATGTCTCAATGCTTCTAATACCAAACCTGAGATCCTTCCTATAACATGAGATGTGATATCCAACTCCTTCCCATTCCAATCCTGAGACCCTTCCTATAGCATGAGATGTGATGTCTCAATGCTTCTAATACCAAACCTGAGAACCTTCCTACAGCATGCGATGTGATATCTCAATGCTTCTAATACCAATCCTGAGACCAGTCCTATAACATGAGATTGGATATCCAACTCCTTCCCCTTCCAAACCTGAGACCCTTCCTATAGCATGAGATGTGATACCCAACTTCTTCCCATTCCAATCCTGAGACCCTTCCTATAACATGAGATGTGATGTCTCAATGCTTCTAATACCAAACCTGAGATCTTTCCTATAACATGAGATGTGATATCCAACTCCTTCCCATTCCAATCCTGAGACCCTTCCTATAGCATGAGATGTGCTATCTCAATGCTTATACCAAACCTGAGACCCTTCCTAAAGCTTGAGATGTGATATCCAACTCCTTCCCATTCCAATCCTGAGACCCTTCCTATAGCATGAGATGTGATATCTCAAGGCCTCTAATACCAAACCTGAGATCCTTCCTCTAACATGAAATGTGATATCCAACTCCTTCCCCTTCCAAACCTGAGAGCCTTCCTATAGCATGAGATATGATATCCAAGTCCTTCCCATTCCAATCCTGAGACCCTTCCTATAACATGAAATGTGATATCCAACTCCTTCCCATTCCAACCTGAGACCCTTCCTATAGCATGAGATGGGATATCCAACTCCTTCCAAATCCAATACTGATACCCTTCCAATAGCATGAGATGTGATATCCCAATGCTTCTACCAAACCTGAGACCCATACTATGGCATGAGATGTGATATCAAACTCCTTCCCATTCCAATCCTGAGACTCTTCCTATAGCTTGAGATGTGATATCCAACTCCTTCACATTCCAATTCTGAGACCCTTCCTATGCCATGAGACTTGATATCTCAATGCTTCTAATACCAAACCTGAGACCCGTCCTATAACATGAGATGTGATATCCAAATCTTTCCCCTTCCAAACCTTAGACCCTTCCTTTATCATGAGATGTGATATCCAACTCCTTCCCATTCCAATCCTGAGACCCTTCCGATATCATGAGATTTGTTATCTCAATGCTTCTAATATCAAACTTGAGACCCTCCCTATAGCATGAGATGTGACATCCAAGTCCTCCCCATTCCAATCCTGAGACCCTTCCTATAGCATGAGATGTGATATCTCAATGCTTCTAATACCAAACCTGAGACCCTTCCTATAACATGAGATGGGATATCCAACTCCTTCCCATTCCAATCCTGAGACCCTTCCGATAGCAGAGATGTGATATCTCAATGCTTATACCAATCCTGAGACCCTTCCTATGGCCTGAGATGTCATATACAACTCCTTCCCAATCCAATCCTGAGACCCTTCCTATAGCATGAGATGTGATATCTCAATGCTTATACCAAATGTGAGACCCTTCCTATAGCATGAGATGTGATATCCAACTCCTTCCCATTCCAATCCTGAGACCCTTCCTATAGCATGAGATGTGATGTCTCAATGCTTCTAATACCAAACCTGAGATCCTTCCTATAACATGAGATGTGATATCCAACTCCTTCCCATTCCAATCCTGAGACCCTTCCTATAGCATGAGATGTGATGTCTCAATGCTTCTAATACCAAACCTGAGAACCTTCCTACAGCATGCGATGTGATATCTCAATGCTTCTAATACCAATCCTGAGACCAGTCCTATAACATGAGATTGGATATCCAACTCCTTCCCCTTCCAAACCTGAGACCCTTCCTATAGCATGAGATGTGATACCCAACTTCTTCCCATTCCAATCCTGAGACCCTTCCTATAACATGAGATGTGATGTCTCAATGCTTCTAATACCAAACCTGAGATCTTTCCTATAACATGAGATGTGATATCCAACTCCTTCCCATTCCAATCCTGAGACCCTTCCTACAGCATGAGATGTGCTATCTCAATGCTTATACCAAACCTGAGACCCTTCCTAAAGCTTGAGATGTGATATCCAACTCCTTCCCATTCCAATCCTGAGACCCTTCCTATAGCATGAGATGTGATATCTCAAGGCCTCTAATACCAAACCTGAGATCCTTCCTCTAACATGAAATGTGATATCCAACTCCTTCCCCTTCCAAACCTGAGAGCCTTCCTATAGCATGAGATATGATATCCAAGTCCTTCCCATTCCAATCCTGAGACCCTTCCTATAACATGAAATGTGATATCCAACTCCTTCCCATTCCAACCTGAGACCCTTCCTATAGCATGAGATGGGATATCCAACTCCTTCCAAATCCAATACTGATACCCTTCCAATAGCATGAGATGTGATATCCCAATGCTTCTACCAAACCTGAGACCCATACTATGGCATGAGATGTGATATCAAACTCATTCCCATTCCAATCCTGAGACTCTTCCTATAGCTTGAGATGTGATATCGAACTCCTTCCCATTCCAATTCTGAGACCCTTCCTATGCCATGAGACTTGATATCTCAATGCTTCTAATACCAAACCTGAGACCCGTCCTATAACATGAGATGTGATATCCAAATCTCTCCCCTTCCAATCCTGAGACCCTTCCGATATCATGAGATTTGTTATCTCAATGCTTCTAATATCAAACTTGAGACCCTCCCTATAGCATGAGATGTGACATCCAAGTCCTCCCCATTCCAATCCTGAGACCCTTCCTATAGCATGAGATGTGATATCTCAATGCTTCTAATACCAAACCTGAGACCCTTCCTATAACATGAGATGGGATATCCAACTCCTTCCCATTCCAATCCTGAGACCCTTCCGATAGCAGAGATGTGATATCTCAATGCTTATACCAATCCTGAGACCCTTCCTATGGCCTGAGATGTCATATATAACTCCTTCCCAATCCAATCCTGAGACCCTTCCTATAGCATGAGATGTGATATCTCAATGCTTATACCAAATGTGAGACCCTTCCTATAGCATGAGATGTGATATCCAACTCCTTCCCATTCCAATCCTGAGACCCTTCCTATAGCATGAGATGTGATGTCTCAATGCTTCTAATACCAAACCTGAGAGCCTTCCTATATCATGAGATATGATATCCAAGTCCTTCCCATTCCAATCCTGAGACCCTTCCTATAACATGAAATGTGATATCCAACTCCTTCCCATTCCAACCTGAGACCCTTCCTATAGCATGAGATGGGATATCCAACTCCTTCCAAATCCAATACTGATACCCTTCCAATAGCATGAGATGTGATATCCCAATGCTTCTACCAAACCTGAGACCCATACTATGGCATGAGATGTGATATCAAACTCATTCCCATTCCAATCCTGAGACTCTTCCTATAGCTTGAGATGTGATATACAACTCCTTCCCATTCCAATTCTGAGACCCTTCCTATGCCATGAGACTTGATATCTCAATGCTTCTAATACCAAACCTGAGACCCGTCCTATAACATGAGATGTGATATCCAAATCTTTCCCCTTCCAAACCTTAGACCCTTCCTTTATCATGAGATGTGATATCCAACTCCTTCCCATTCCAATCCTGAGACCCTTCCGATATCATGAGATTTGTTATCTCAATGCTTCTAATATCAAACTTGAGACCCTCCCTATAGCATGAGATGTGACATCCAAGTACTCCCCATTCCAATCCTGAGACCCTTCCTATAGCATGAGATGTGATATCTCAATGCTTCTAATACCAAACCTGAGACCCTTCCTATAACATGAGATGTCATATACAACTCCTTCCCAATCCAATCCTGAGACCCTTCCTAGAGCATGAGATGTGATATCTCAATGCTTATACCAAATCTGAGACCCTTCCTATAGCATGAGATGTGATATTCAACTCCTTCCCATTCCAATCCTGAGACCCTTCCTATAGCATGAGATGTGATGTCTCAATGCTTCTAATACCAAACCTGAGATCCTTCCAATAACATGAGATGTGATATCCAACTCCTTCCCATTCCAATCCTGAGACCCTTATGATAGCATGAGATGTGATATCTCAATGCCTCTAATACCAAACCTGAGATACTTCCGATAGCATGAGATGTGATATCTCAATGCTTCTAATACCAAACCTGAGATCCTTCCTATAACATGAGATGTGATTTCCAAATCCTTCCCCTTCCAAACCTGAGACCCTCCATTTAGCATGAGATGTGATATACAACTCCTTCCCATTCCAATCCTGAGACCCTTCTGATAGCATGAGATGTGATATCTCAATGCCTCTAATACCAAACCTGAGATCCTATCTCTAACATGAAATGTGATATCCATCTCCTTCCCTTTCCAAACCTGAGGCCCTGCCTATAGCATGAGATGTGATATCCAAGTCCTTCCCATTCCAATCCTGAGACCCTTCCTATAGCATGTGATGTGATATCTCAATGCTTATACCAAACCTGAGACCCTTCCTATGGCATGAGATGTCATATACAACTCCTTCCCGTTCCAATCCTGAGACCCTTCCTATAGCATGAGATGTGATATCTCAATGCTTATACCAAACCTGAGACCCTTCCTATAGCATGAGATGTGATATCCAACTTCTTCCCATTCCAATCCTGAGACCCTTCCTATAACATGAGATGTGATGTCTCAATGCTTCTAATACCAAACCTGAGATATTTCCTATAACATGAGATGTGATATCCAACTCCTTCCCATTCCAATACTGAGACCCTTCCTATAGCATGAGATGTGATATCTCAATGCTTATACCAAACCCGAGACCCTTCCTATAGCTTGAGATGTGATATCCAACTCCTTCCCATTCCAATCCTGAGACCCTTCCTATAGCTTGAGATGTGATATCCAATTCCTTCCCCTTCCAAACCTGAGATCCTTCCTCTAACATGAAATGTGATATCCAACTCCTTCCCCTTCCAAACCTGAGAGCCTTCCTATAGCATGAGATATGATATCCAAGTCCTTCCCATTCCAATCCTGAGACCCTTCCTATAACATGAAATGTGATATCCAACTCCTTCCCATTCCAACCTGAGACCCTTCCTATAGCATGAGATGGGATATCCAACTCCTTCCAAATCCAATACTGATACCCTTCCAATAGCATGAGATGTGATATCCCAATGCTTCTACCAAACCTGAGACCCATACTATGGCATGAGATGTGATATCAAACTCCTTCCCATTCCAATCCTGAGACTCTTCCTATAGCTTGAGATGTGATATCCAACTCCTTCACATTCCAATTCTGAGACCCTTCCTATGCCATGAGACTTGATATCTCAATGCTTCTAATACCAAACCTGAGACCCGTCCTATAACATGAGATGTGATATCCAAACCTTTCCCCTTCCAAACCTTAGACCCTTCCTTTATCATGAGATGTGATATCCAACTCCTTCCCATTCCAATCCTGAGACCCTTCCGATATCATGAGATTTGTTATCTCAATGCTTCTAATATCAAACTTGAGACCCTCCCTATAGCATGAGATGTGACATCCAAGTCCTCCCCATTCCAATCCTGAGACCCTTCCTATAGCATGAGATGTGATATCTCAATGCTTCTAATACCAAACCTGAGACCCTTCCTATAACATGAGATGGGATATCCAACTCCTTCCCATTCCAATCCTGAGACCCTTCCGATAGCAGAGATGTGATATCTCAATGCTTATACCAATCCTGAGACCCTTCCTATGGCCTGAGATGTCATATACAACTCCTTCCCAATCCAATCCTGAGACCCTTCCTATAGCATGAGATGTGATATCTCAATGCTTATACCAAATGTGAGACCCTTCCTATAGCATGAGATGTGATATCCAACTCCTTCCCATTCCAATCCTGAGACCCTTCCTATAGCATGAGATGTGATGTCTCAATGCTTCTAATACCAAACCTGAGATCCTTCCTATAACATGAGATGTGATATCCAACTCCTTCCCATTCCAATCCTGAGACCCTTCCTATAGCATGAGATGTGATGTCTCAATGCTTCTAATACCAAACCTGAGAACCTTCCTACAGCATGCGATGTGATATCTCAATGCTTCTAATACCAATCCTGAGACCAGTCCTATAACATGAGATTGGATATCCAACTCCTTCCCCTTCCAAACCTGAGACCCTTCCTATAGCATGAGATGTGATACCCAACTTCTTCCCATTCCAATCCTGAGACCCTTCCTATAACATGAGATGTGATGTCTCAATGCTTCTAATACCAAACCTGAGATCTTTCCTATAACATGAGATGTGATATCCAACTCCTTCCCATTCCAATCCTGAGACCCTTCCTATAGCATGAGATGTGCTATCTCAATGCTTATACCAAACCTGAGACCCTTCCTAAAGCTTGAGATGTGATATCCAACTCCTTCCCATTCCAATCCTGAGACCCTTCCTATAGCATGAGATGTGATATCTCAAGGCCTCTAATACCAAACCTGAGATCCTTCCTCTAACATGAAATGTGATATCCAACTCCTTCCCCTTCCAAACCTGAGAGCCTTCCTATAGCATGAGATATGATATCCAAGTCCTTCCCATTCCAATCCTGAGACCCTTCCTATAACATGAAATGTGATATCCAACTCCTTCCCATTCCAACCTGAGACCCTTCCTATAGCATGAGATGGGATATCCAACTCCTTCCAAATCCAATACTGATACCCTTCCAATAGCATGAGATGTGATATCCCAATGCTTCTACCAAACCTGAGACCCATACTATGGCATGAGATGTGATATCAAACTCATTCCCATTCCAATCCTGAGACTCTTCCTATAGCTTGAGATGTGATATCGAACTCCTTCCCATTCCAATTCTGAGACCCTTCCTATGCCATGAGACTTGATATCTCAATGCTTCTAATACCAAACCTGAGACCCGTCCTATAACATGAGATGTGATATCCAAATCTTTCCCCTTCCAAACCTTAGACCCTTCCTTTATCATGAGATGTGATATCCAACTCCTTCCCATTCCAATCCTGAGACCCTTCCGATATCATGAGATTTGTTATCTCAATGCTTCTAATATCAAACTTGAGACCCTCCCTATAGCATGAGATGTGACATCCAAGTCCTCCCCATTCCAATCCTGAGACCCTTCCTATAGCATGAGATGTGATATCTCAATGCTTCTAATACCAAACCTGAGACCCTTCCTATAACATGAGATGGGATATCCAACTCCTTCCCATTCCAATCCTGAGACCCTTCCGATAGCAGAGATGTGATATCTCAATGCTTATACCAATCCTGAGACCCTTCCTATGGCCTGAGATGTCATATATAACTCCTTCCCAATCCAAACCTGAGACCCTTCCTATAGCATGAGATGTGATATCTCAATGCTTATACCAAATGTGAGACCCTTCCTATAGCATGAGATGTGATATCCAACTCCTTCCCATTCCAATCCTGAGACCCTTCCTATAGCATGAGATGTGATGTCTCAATGCTTCTAATACCAAACCTGAGATCCTTCCTATAACATGAGATGTGATATCCAACTCCTTCCCATTCCAATCCTGAGACCCTTCCTATAGCATGAGATGTGATGTCTCAATGCTTCTAATACCAAACCTGAGAACCTTCCTACAGCATGCGATGTGATATCTCAATGCTTCTAATACCAAACCTGAGACCAGTCCTATAACATGAGATTGGATATCCAACTCCTTCCCCTTCCAAACCTGAGACCCTTCCTATAGCATGAGATGTGATATCCAACTTCTTCCCATTCCAATCCTGAGACCCTTCCTATAACATGAGATGTGATGTCTCAATGCTTCTAATACCAAACCTGAGATCTTTCCTATAACATGAGATGTGATATCCAACTCCTTCCCATTCCAATCCTGAGACCCTTCCTATAGCATGAGATGTGCTATCTCAATGCTTATACCAAACCTGAGACCCTTCCTAAAGCTTGAGATGTGATATCCAACTCCTTCCCATTCCAATCCTGAGACCCTTCCTATAGCATGAGATGTGATATCTCAAGGCCTCTAATACCAAACCTGAGATCCTTCCTCTAACATGAAATGTGATATCCAACTCCTTCCCCTTCCAAACCTGAGAGCCTTCCTATATCATGAGATATGATATCCAAGTCCTTCCCATTCCAATCCTGAGACCCTTCCTATAACATGAAATGTGATATCCAACTCCTTCCCATTCCAACCTGAGACCCTTCCTATAGCATGAGATGGGATATCCAACTCCTTCCAAATCCAATACTGATACCCTTCCAATAGCATGAGATGTGATATCCCAATGCTTCTACCAAACCTGAGACCCATACTATGGCATGAGATGTGATATCAAACTCATTCCCATTCCAATCCTGAGACTCTTCCTATAGCTTGAGATGTGATATACAACTCCTTCCCATTCCAATTCTGAGACCCTTCCTATGCCATGAGACTTGATATCTCAATGCTTCTAATACCAAACCTGAGACCCGTCCTATAACATGAGATGTGATATCCAAATCTTTCCCCTTCCAAACCTTAGACCCTTCCTTTATCATGAGATGTGATATCCAACTCCTTCCCATTCCAATCCTGAGACCCTTCCGATATCATGAGATTTGTTATCTCAATGCTTCTAATATCAAACTTGAGACCCTCCCTATAGCATGAGATGTGACATCCAAGTACTCCCCATTCCAATCCTGAGACCCTTCCTATAGCATGAGATGTGATATCTCAATGCTTCTAATACCAAACCTGAGACCCTTCCTATAACATGAGATGTCATATACAACTCCTTCCCAATCCAATCCTGAGACCCTTCCTATAGCATGAGATGTGATATCTCAATGCTTATACCAAATCTGAGACCCTTCCTATAGCATGAGATGTGATATTCAATTCCTTCCCATTCCAATCCTGAGACCCTTCCTATAGCATGAGATGTGATGTCTCAATGCTTCTAATACCAAACCTGAGATCCTTCCAATAACATGAGATGTGATATCCAACTCCTTCCCATTCCAATCCTGAGACCCTTATGATAGCATGAGATGTGATATCTCAATGCCTCTAATACCAAACCTGAGATACTTCCGATAGCATGAGATGTGATATCTCAATGCTTCTAATACCAAACCTGAGATCCTTCCTATAACATGAGATGTGATTTCCAAATCCTTCCCCTTCCAAACCTGAGACCCTCCATTTAGCATGAGATGTGATATACAACTCCTTCCCATTCCAATCCTGAGACCCTTCTGATAGCATGAGATGTGATATCTCAATGCCTCTAATACCAAACCTGAGATCCTATCTCTAACATGAAATGTGATATCCATCTCCTTCCCTTTCCAAACCTGAGGCCCTGCCTATAGCATGAGATGTGATATCCAAGTCCTTCCCATTCCAATCCTGAGACCCTTCCTATAGCATGTGATGTGATATCTCAATGCTTATACCAAACCTGAGACCCTTCCTATGGCATGAGATGTCATATACAACTCCTTCCCGTTCCAATCCTGAGACCCTTCCTATAGCATGAGATGTGATATCTCAATGCTTATACCAAACCTGAGACCCTTCCTATAGCATGAGATGTGATATCCAACTTCTTCCCATTCCAATCCTGAGACCCTTCCTATAACATGAGATGTGATGTCTCAATGCTTCTAATACCAAACCTGAGATATTTCCTATAACATGAGATGTGATATCCAACTCCTTCCCATTCCAATACTGAGACCCTTCCTATAGCATGAGATGTGATATCTCAATGCTTATACCAAACCCGAGACCCTTCCTATAGCTTGAGATGTGATATCCAACTCCTTCCCATTCCAATCCTGAGACCCTTCCTATAGCTTGAGATGTGATATCCAATTCCTTCCCCTTCCAAACCTGAGATCCTTCCTCTAACATGAAATGTGATATCCAACTCCTTCCCCTTCCAAACCTGAGAGCCTTCCTATAGCATGAGATATGATATCCAAGTCCTTCCCATTCCAATCCTGAGACCCTTCCTATAACATGAAATGTGATATCCATCTCCTTCCCATTCCAACCTGAGACCCTTCCTATAGCATGAGATGGGATATCCAACTCCTTCCAAATCCAATACTGATACCCTTCCAATAGCATGAGATGTGATATCCCAATGCTTCTACCAAACCTGAGACCCATACTATGGCATGAGATGTGATATCAAACTCCTTCCCATTCCAATCCTGAGACTCTTCCTATAGCTTGAGATGTGATATCCAACTCCTTCACATTCCAATTCTGAGACCCTTCCTATGCCATGAGACTTGATATCTCAATGCTTCTAATACCAAACCTGAGACCCGTCCTATAACATGAGATGTGATATCCAAACCTTTCCCCTTCCAAACCTTAGACCCTTCCTTTATCATGAGATGTGATATCCAACTCCTTCCCATTCCAATCCTGAGACCCTTCCGATATCATGAGATTTGTTATCTCAATGCTTCTAATATCAAACTTGAGACCCTCCCTATAGCATGAGATGTGACATCCAAGTCCTCCCCATTCCAATCCTGAGACCCTTCCTATAGCATGAGATGTGATATCTCAATGCTTCTAATACCAAACCTGAGACCCTTCCTATAACATGAGATGGGATATCCAACTCCTTCCCATTCCAATCCTGAGACCCTTCCGATAGCAGAGATGTGATATCTCAATGCTTATACCAATCCTGAGACCCTTCCTATGGCCTGAGATGTCATATACAACTCCTTCCCAATCCAATCCTGAGACCCTTCCTATAGCATGAGATGTGATATCTCAATGCTTATACCAAATGTGAGACCCTTCCTATAGCATGAGATGTGATATCCAACTCCTTCCCATTCCAATCCTGAGACCCTTCCTATAGCATGAGATGTGATGTCTCAATGCTTCTAATACCAAACCTGAGATCCTTCCTATAACATGAGATGTGATATCCAACTCCTTCCCATTCCAATCCTGAGACCCTTCCTATAGCATGAGATGTGATGTCTCAATGCTTCTAATACCAAACCTGAGAACCTTCCTACAGCATGCGATGTGATATCTCAATGCTTCTAATACCAATCCTGAGACCAGTCCTATAACATGAGATTGGATATCCAACTCCTTCCCCTTCCAAACCTGAGACCCTTCCTATAGCATGAGATGTGATATCCAACTTCTTCCCATTCCAATCCTGAGACCCTTCCTATAACATGAGATGTGATGTCTCAATGCTTCTAATACCAAACCTGAGATCTTTCCTATAACATGAGATGTGATATCCAACTCCTTCCCATTCCAATCCTGAGACCCTTCCTATAGCATGAGATGTGCTATCTCAATGCTTATACCAAACCTGAGACCCTTCCTAAAGCTTGAGATGTGATATCCAACTCCTTCCCATTCCAATCCTGAGACCCTTCCTATAGCATGAGATGTGATATCTCAAGGCCTCTAATACCAAACCTGAGATCCTTCCTCTAACATGAAATGTGATATCCAACTCCTTCCCCTTCCAAACCTGAGAGCCTTCCTATAGCATGAGATATGATATCCAAGTCCTTCCCATTCCAATCCTGAGACCCTTCCTATAACATGAAATGTGATATCCAACTCCTTCCCATTCCAACCTGAGACCCTTCCTATAGCATGAGATGGGATATCCAACTCCTTCCAAATCCAATACTGATACCCTTCCAATAGCATGAGATGTGATATCCCAATGCTTCTACCAAACCTGAGACCCATACTATGGCATGAGATGTGATATCAAACTCATTCCCATTCCAATCCTGAGACTCTTCCTATAGCTTGAGATGTGATATCGAACTCCTTCCCATTCCAATTCTGAGACCCTTCCTATGCCATGAGACTTGATATCTCAATGCTTCTAATACCAAACCTGAGACCCGTCCTATAACATGAGATGTGATATCCAAATCTTTCCCCTTCCAAACCTTAGACCCTTCCTTTATCATGAGATGTGATATCCAACTCCTTCCCATTCCAATCCTGAGACCCTTCCGATATCATGAGATTTGTTATCTCAATGCTTCTAATATCAAACTTGAGACCCTCCCTATAGCATGAGATGTGACATCCAAGTCCTCCCCATTCCAATCCTGAGACCCTTCCTATAGCATGAGATGTGATATCTCAATGCTTCTAATACCAAACCTGAGACCCTTCCTATAACATGAGATGGGATATCCAACTCCTTCCCATTCCAATCCTGAGACCCTTCCGATAGCAGAGATGTGATATCTCAATGCTTATACCAATCCTGAGACCCTTCCTATGGCCTGAGATGTCATATACAACTCCTTCCCAATCCAATCCTGAGATTCTTCCTATAGCATGAGATGTGATATCTCAATGCTTATACCAAATGTGAGACCCTTCCTATAGCATGAGATGTGATATCCAACTCCTTCCCATTCCAATCCTGAGACCCTTCCTATAGCATGAGATGTGATGTCTCAATGCTTCTAATACCAAACCTGAGATCCTTCCTATAACATGAGATGTGATATCCAACTCCTTCCCATTCCAATCCTGAGACCCTTCCTATAGCATGAGATGTGATGTCTCAATGCTTCTAATACCAAACCTGAGAACCTTCCTACAGCATGCGATGTGATATCTCAATGCTTCTAATACCAAACCTGAGACCAGTCCTATAACATGAGATTGGATATCCAACTCCTTCCCCTTCCAAACCTGAGACCCTTCCTATAGCATGAGATGTGATATCCAACTTCTTCCCATTCCAATCCTGAGACCCTTCCTATAACATGAGATGTGATGTCTCAATGCTTCTAATACCAAACCTGAGATCTTTCCTATAACATGAGATGTGATATCCAACTCCTTCCCATTCCAATCCTGAGACCCTTCCTATAGCATGAGATGTGCTATCTCAATGCTTATACCAAACCTGAGACCCTTCCTAAAGCTTGAGATGTGATATCCAACTCCTTCCCATTCCAATCCTGAGACCCTTCCTATAGCATGAGATGTGATATCTCAAGGCCTCTAATACCAAACCTGAGATCCTTCCTCTAACATGAAATGTGATATCCAACTCCTTCCCCTTCCAAACCTGAGAGCCTTCCTATAGCATGAGATATGATATCCAAGTCCTTCCCATTCCAATCCTGAGACCCTTCCTATAACATGAAATGTGATATCCAACTCCTTCCCATTCCAACCTGAGACCCTTCCTATAGCATGAGATGGGATATCCAACTCCTTCCGAATCCAATACTGATACCCTTCCAATAGCATGAGATGTGATATCCCAATGCTTCTACCAAACCTGAGACCCATACTATGGCATGAGATGTGATATCAAACTCATTCCCATTCCAATCCTGAGACTCTTCCTATAGCTTGAGATGTGATATCCAACTCCTTCCCATTCCAATTCTGAGACCCTTCCTATGCCATGAGACTTGATATCTCAATGCTTCTAATACCAAACCTGAGACCCGTCCTATAACATGAGATGTGATATCCAAATCTTTCCCCTTCCAAACCTTAGACCCTTCCTTTATCATGAGATGTGATATCCAACTCCTTCCCATTCCAATCCTGAGACCCTTCCGATATCATGAGATTTGTTATCTCAATGCTTCTAATATCAAACTTGAGACCCTCCCTATAGCATGAGATGTGACATCCAAGTCCTCCCCATTCCAATCCTGAGACCCTTCCTATAGCATGAGATGTGATATCTCAATGCTTCTAATACCAAACCTGAGACCCTTCCTATAACATGAGATGTCATATACAACTCCTTCCCAATCCAATCCTGAGACCCTTCCTATAGCATGAGATGTGATATCTCAATGCTTATACCAAATCTGAGACCCTTCCTATAGCATGAGATGTGATATTCAACTCCTTCCCATTCCAATCCTGAGACCCTTCCTATAGCATGAGATGTGATGTCTCAATGCTTCTAATACCAAACCTGAGATCCTTCCAATAACATGAGATGTGATATCCAACTCCTTCCCATTCCAATCCTGAGACCCTTATGATAGCATGAGATGTGATATCTCAATGCCTCTAATACCAAACCTGAGATACTTCCGATAGCATGAGATGTGATATCTCAATGCTTCTAATACCAAACCTGAGATCCTTCCTATAACATGAGATGTGATTTCCAAATCCTTCCCCTTCCAAACCTGAGACCCTCCATTTAGCATGAGATGTGATATACAACTCCTTCCCATTCCAATCCTGAGACCCTTCTGATAGCATGAGATGTGATATCTCAATGCCTCTAATACCAAACCTGAGATCCTATCTCTAACATGAAATGTGATATCCATCTCCTTCCCTTTCCAAACCTGAGGCCCTGCCTATAGCATGAGATGTGATATCCAAGTCCTTCCCATTCCAATCCTGAGACCCTTCCTATAGCATGTGATGTGATATCTCAATGCTTATACCAAACCTGAGACCCTTCCTATGGCATGAGATGTCATATACAACTCCTTCCCGTTCCAATCCTGAGACCCTTCCTATAGCATGAGATGTGATATCTCAATGCTTATACCAAACCTGAGACCCTTCCTATAGCATGAGATGTGATATCCAACTTCTTCCCATTCCAATCCTGAGACCCTTCCTATAACATGAGATGTGATGTCTCAATGCTTCTAATACCAAACCTGAGATATTTCCTATAACATGAGATGTGATATCCAACTCCTTCCCATTCCAATACTGAGACCCTTCCTATAGCATGAGATGTGATATCTCAATGCTTATACCAAACCTGAGACCCTTCCTATAGCTTGAGATGTGATATCCAACTCCTTCCCATTCCAATCCTGAGACCCTTCCTATAGCTTGAGATGTGATATCCAATTCCTTCCCCTTCCAAACCTGAGAGCCTTCCTATAGCATGAGATATGATATCCAAGTCCTTCCCATTCCAATCCTGAGACCCTTCCTATAACATGAAATGTGATATCCAACTCCTTCCCATTCCAACCTGAGACCCTTCCTATAGCATGAGATGGGATATCCAACTTCTTCCAAATCCAATACTGATACCCTTCCGATAGCATGAGATGTGATATCCCAATGCTTCTACCAAACCTGAGACCCATACTATGGCATGAGATGTGATATCAAACTCCTTCCCATTCCAATCCTGAGACCCTTCCTATAGCTTGAGGTGTGATATCCAACTCCTTCCCATTCCAATTCTGAGACCCTTCTTATACCATGAGACTTGATATCTCAATGCTTCTAATACCAAAACTGAGACCCGTCCTATAACATGAGATGTGATATCCAAATCCTTCCCCTTCCAAACCTTAGACCCTTCCTTTATCATGAGATGTGATATCCAACTCCTTCCCATTCCAATCCTGAGACCCTTCCGATATCATGAGATTTGTTATCTCAATGCTTCTAATATCAAACTTGAGACCCTCCCTATAGCATGAGATGTGACATCCAAGTCCTTCCCATTCCAATCCTGAGACCCTTCCTATAGCATGAGATGTGATATCTCTATGCTTCTAATACCAAACCTGAGACCATTCCTATAACATGAGATGGGATATCCAACTCCTTCCCATTCCAATCCTGAGACCCTTCCGATAGCAGAGATGTGATATCTCAATGCTTATACCAAACCTGAGACCCTTCCTATGGCCTGAGATGTCATATACAACTCCTTCCCATTCCAATCCTGAGACCCTTTCTTTAGCATGAGATGTGATATCTCAATGCTTATACCAAATCTGAGACCCTTCCTATAGCATGAGATGTGATATCCAATTCCTTCCCATTCCAATCCTGAGACCCTTCCTATAGCATGAGATGTGATATCTCAATGCTTATACCAAACCTGAGAGCCTACCTATAGCATGAGATGTGATATCCAAGTCCATCCCATTCCAATCCTTAGACCCTTCCTACAGCATGCGATGTGATATCTCAATGATTCTAATACCAAACCAGAGACTCTTCCTATAACATGAGATCGGATATCCAACTCCTTCCCGTTCCAAACCTGAGACACTAACTATAGCATATGTGATATCCAACTGCTTCCCATTCCAAACATGAGACCCTTCCTATAGCAAGAAAGTAATATCCAACTCCTACCCATTCCAATCCTGAGACCCTTCCTATAGCAAGAGATGTGATATCCAAATCCTTCCCATTCCAATCCTGAGACCCTTCCTATAACATGAGAAGGGATATCCAACTCCTTCCCAATCCAATCCTGAGACCCTTCCGATAGCAGAAACGTGATATCTCAATGCTTCTACCAAACCTGAGACCCTTCCTTTAGCATGAGATGTGATATCCAAATCCTTCACATTCCAATCCTGAGACCCTTCCTATAGCATGAGATGTGATATCTCAATGCTTCTAATACCAAACCTGAGATTCTTCCTATAACATGAGATGTGATATCCAATTCCTTCCCATTCCAAACCTGAGACCCTTCCTATTGGATGAGATGTGATATCCAACTCCTTCCCATTCCAACCCTGAGACCCTTCCTATAGCATGAGATGTGATGTCTCAATGCATCTAATACCAAACCTGAGATCCTTCCTATAACATGAGATGTGATATCCAACTCCTTCCATTCCAATCCTGAGACCCGTCCTATAGCATGAGATGTGATATCTCAATGCTTATACCAAACCTGAGACCCTTCCTATAGCATGAGATGTGATATCCAACTCCTTCCATTCCAATCCTGAGACCCGTCCTATAGCATGAGATGTGATATCTCAATGATTCTAATACCAAACCTGAGATCCTTCCTCTAACATGAAATGTGATATCCAACCCCTTCCCTTTCCAAACCTGAGACCCTTCCTTTAGCATGAGATGTGATATCTCAATGCTTATACCAAATCTGAGACCCTTCCTATAGCATGAGATGTGATATCCAAATCCTTCCCATTCCAATCCTGAGACCCTTCCTATAGCATGAGATGTGATATCTCAATGCTTATACCAAACCTGAGAGCCTACCTATAGCATGAGATGTGATATCCAAGTCCATCCCATTCCAATCCTTAGACCCTTCCAACAGCATGCGATGTGATATCTCAATGATTCTAATACCAAACCAGAGACTCTTCCTATAACATGAGATGGGATATCCAACTCCTTCCCATTCCAATCCTGAGCCGCTTCCGATAGCAGAGATGTGATATCTCAAAGCTTATACCAAACCTGAGACCCTTCCTATAACATGAGATGTGATATCCAACTCCTTCCCGTTCCAAACCTGAGACACTAACTATAGCATATGTGATATCCAACTCCTTCCCATTCCAAACATGAGACCCTTCCTATAGCAAGAAAGTAATATCCAACTACTACCCATTCCAATCCTGAGACCCTTCCTATAGCAAGAGATGTGATATCCAAATCCTTCCCATTCCAATCCTCAGACCCTTCCTATAACATGAGATGTGATATCCAACTCCTTACCATTCCAACCTGAGACACTTCCTATAGCATGAGAAGGGATATCCAACTCCTTCCCAATCCAATCCTGAGACCCTTCCGATAGCAGAGATGTGATATCTCAATGCTTATACCAAACCTGAGACCCTTCCTATGGCATGAGATGTGATATCCAACTCCTTGCAATTCAAATCCTGAGACCCTTCCTATAGCATGAGAAGGGATATCCAACTCCTTCCCAATCCAATCCTGAGACCCTTCCGATAGCAGAGACGTGATATCTCAATGCTTCTACCAAACCTGAGACCCTTCCTTTAGCATGAGATGTGATATCCAAATCCTTCACATTCCAATCCTGAGACCCTTCCTATAGCATGAGATGTGATATCTCAATGCTTCTAATACCAAACCTGAGATCCTTCCTATAACATGAGATGTGATATCCAATTCCTTCCCATTCCAAACCTGAGACCCTTCCTATTGGATGAGATGTGATATCCAACTCCTTCCCATTCCAACCCTGAGACCCTTCCTACAGCATGAGATGTGATGTCTCAATGCTTCTAATACCAAACCTGAGATCCTTACTATAACATGAGATGTGATATCCAACTCCTTCCATTCCAATCCTGAGACCCGTCCTATAGCATGAGATGTGATATCTCAATGCTTATACCAAACCTGAGACCCTTCCTATAGCATGAGATGTGATATCCAACTACTTCCCATTCCAATCCTGAGACCCTTCCTATAGCATGAGATGTGATATCTCAATGCTTCTAATACCAAACCTGAGATCCTTCCTCTAACATGAAATGTGATATCCAACTCCTTCCCTTTCCAAACCTAGGAGCCTATCTATAGCATGAGATGTGATATCCAAGTCCTTCCCATTCCAACCCTTAGACCCTTCCTACAGCATGCAATATGATATCTCAATGATTCTAATAACAAACCTGAGACCCGTCCTATAACATGAGATGGGATATCCAACTCCTTCCCATTCCAATCCTGAGACACTTCCGATAGCAGAGATGTGATATCTCAATGCTTATACCAAACCTGAGACCCTTCCTATAACATGAGATGTGATATCCAAATCCTTCCCGTTCCAAACCTGAGACCCTTCCTTTAGCATGAGATGTGATATCCAGCTCCTTCCCATTCCAATCCTGAGACCCTTCCTATAGCATGAGATGTGATATCTCAATGCTTCTAATACCAAACCTGAGATCCTTCCTCTAACATGAAATGTGATATCCAACTCCTTCCCTTTCCAAACCTAAGAGCCTATCTATAGCATGAGATGTGATATCCAAGTCCATCCCATTCCAATCCTTAGACCCTTCCTACAGCATGCGATGTGATATCTCAATGATTCTAATACCAAACCAGAGACTCGTCCTATAACATGAGATGGGATATCCAACTCCTTCCCATTCCAATCCTGAGCCACTTCCGATAGCAGAGATGTGATATCTCAATGCTTATACCAAACCTGAGACCCTTCCTATAACATGAGATGTGATATCCAACTCCTTCCCGTTCCAAACCTGAGACACTAACTATAGCATATGTGATATCCAACTCCTTCCCATTCCAAACATGAGACCCTTCCTATAGCAAGAAAGTAATATCCAACTCCTACCCATTCCAATCCTGAGACCCTTCCTATAGCAAGAGATGTGATATCCAAATCCTTCCCATTCCAATCCTGAGACCCTTCCTATAACATGAGATGTGATATCCAACTCCTTCCCATTCCAACCTGAGACACTTCCTATAGCATGAGAAGGGATATCCAACTCCTTCCCAATCCAATCCTGAGACCCTTCCGATAGCAGAGATGTGATATCTCAATGCTTATACCAAACCTGAGACCCTTCCTATAGCATGAGAAGGGATATCCAACTCCTTCCCAATCCAATCCTGAGACCCTTCCGATAGCAGAGACGTGATATCTCAATGCTTCTACCAAACCTGAGACCCTTCCTTTAGCATGAGATGTGATATCCAAATCCTTCACATTCCAATCCCGAGACCCTTCCTATAGCATGAGAAGGGATATCTCAATGCTTCTAATACCAAACCTGAGATCCTTCCTATAACATGAGATGTGATATCCAATTCCTTCCCATTCCAATCCTGAGACCCTTCCGATAGCAGAGATGTGATATCTCAATGCTTATACCAAACCTGAGACCCTTCCTATGGCCTGAGATGTCATATACAACTCCTTCCCATTCCAATCCTGAGACCCTTCCTATAGCATGAGATGTGATATCTCAATGCTTATACCAAATCTGAGACCCTTCCTATAGCATGAGATGTGATATCCAACTCCTTCCCATTCCAATCCTGAGACCCTTCCTATAGCATGAGATGTGATGTCTCAATGCTTCTAATACCAAACCTGAGATCCTTCCTATAACATCAGATGTGATATCCAACTCCTTCCCATTCCAATCCTGAGACCCTTATGAAAGCATGAGATGTGATATCTCAATGCTTCTAATACCAAACCTGAGATCCTTCCTATAACATGAGATGTGATTTCCAAATCCTTCCCCTTCCAAACCTGAGACCCTCCCTTTAGCATGAGATGTGATATCCAACTCCTTCCCATTCCAATCCTGAGACCCTTCTGATAGCATGAGATGTGATATCTCAATGCCTCTAATACCAAACCTGAGATCCTACCTCTAACATGAAATGTGATATCCATCTCATTCCCTTTCCAAACCTGAGACCCTGCCTATAGCATGAGATGTGATATCCAAGTCCTTCCCATTCCAATCCTGAGACCCTTCCTATAGCATGTGATGTGATATCTCAATGCTTATACCAAACCTGAGACCCTTCCTATAGCATGAGATGTCATATACAACTCCTTCCCATTCCAATCCTGAGACCCTTCCTATAGCATGAGATGTAATATCTCAATGCTTATACCAAACCTGAGACCCTTCCTATAGCATGAGATGTGATATCCAACTTCTTCCCATTCCAATCCTGAGACCCTTCCTATAACATGAGATGTGATGTCTCAATGCTTCTAATACCAAACCTGAGATCTTTCCTATAACATGAGATGTGATATCCAACTCCTTCCCATTCCAATCCTGAGACCCTTCCTATAGCATGAGATGTGATATCACAATGCTTATACCAAACCTGAGACCGTTCCTATAGCTTGAGATGTGATAACCAACTCCTTCCCATTCCAATCCTGAGACCCTTCCTATAGCATGAGATGTGATATCTCAAGGCCTCTAATACCAAACCTGAGATCCTTCCTCTAACATGAAATGTGATATCCAACTCCTTCCCCTTCCAAACCTGAGAGCCTTCCTATAGCATGGGATATGATATCCAAGTCCTTCCCATTCCAATCCTGAGACCCTTCCTATAACATGAAATGTGATATCCAACTCCTTCCCATTCCAAACTGAGACCCTTCCTATATCATGAGATGGGATATCTCAATGCTTCTAATACCAAACCTGAGACTCTTCCTATAACATGAGATGGGATATCCAACTCCTTCCCATTCCAATCCTAAGACCCTTTCGATAGCAGAGATGTGATATCTCAATGCTTATGCCAAACCTGAGACCCTTCCTACGGCATGAGATGTCATATACAACTCCTTCCCATTCCAATCCTGAGACCCTTCCTATAGCACGAGATGTGATATCTCAATGCTTATACCAAACCTGAGACCCTTCCTCTAGCATGAGATGTGATATCCAACTCCTTCCCATTCCAATCCTGAGACCCTTCCTATAGCCTGAGATCTGATATCTCAATGCCTCTAATACCAAACCTGAGATCCTTCCTCTAACATGAAATGTGATATCCAACTCCTTCCCTTTCCAAACCTGAGAGCCTATCTATAGCATGAGATGTGATATCCAAGTCCTTCCCATTCCAATCCTGAGACACTTCCGATAGCAGAGATGTGATATCTCAATGCTTATACCAAACCTGAGACCCTTCCTATAACATGAGATGTGATATCCAACTCCTTCCCGTTCCAAACCTGAGACCCTTCCTTTAGCATGAGATGTGATATCCAGCTCCTTCCCATTCCAATCCTGAGACCCTTCCTATAGCATGAGATGTGATATCTCAATACTTCTAATACCAAACCTGAGATCCTTCTGATAACATGAGATATGATATCCAAATCCTTCCCCTTCCAAACCTGAGACCCTCCCTTTAGCATGAGATGTGATATCCAACTCCTTCCCATTCCAATCCTGAGAACCTTCTGATAGCATGAGATGTGATATCTCAATGCTTCTATACCAAACCTGAGATCCTTCCGATAGCATGAGATGTGATATCTCAATGCTTCTAATACCAAACCTGAGATCCTTCCTATAACATGAGATGTGATATCCAAATCCTTCCCCTTCCAAACCTGAGACCCTCCCTTTAGCATGAGATGTGATATCCAACTCCTTCCCATTCCAATCCTCAGACTCTTCTGATAGCATGAGATGTGATATCTCAATGCCTCTAATACCAAACCTGAGATCCTACCTCTAACATGAAATGTGATATCCAACTCTTTCCCCTTCCAAACCTGAGAGCCTTCCTATAGCATGAGATGTGATATCCAAGTCCTTCTAATTCCAATCCTGAGACCCTTCCTATAACATGAGATGTGATATCCAACTCCTTCCCATTCCAACCTGAGACCCTTCCTATAGCATGAGATGGGATATCCAACTCCTTCCAAATCCAATCCTGATACCCTTCCGATAGCATGAGATGTGATATCCCAATGCTTCTACCAAACCTGAGACCCATACTATGGCATGAGATGTGATATCAAACTCCTTCCCCTTCCAAACCTTAGACACTTCCTTTATCATGAGATGTGATATCCAACTCCTTCCCATTCCATCCTTGAGACCCTTCCGATATCATGAGATGTGATATCTCAATGCTTCTAATATCAAACTTGAGACCCTCCTTATAGCATGAGATGTGATATCCAAGTCCTTCCCATTCCAATCCTGAGACCCTTTCTATAGCATGAGATGTGATATCTCAATGCTTCTAATACCAAACCTGAGACCCTTCCTATAACATGAGATGGGAATATCCAACTCCTTCCCATTCCAATCCTGAGACCCTTCCGATAGTAGAGATGTGATATCTCAATGCTTATACCAAACCTGAGATCCTTCCTATAACATGAGATGTGATATCCAACTCCTTCCCATTCCAATCCTGAGACACTTCCTATAGCATGAGATGTGATATCTCACTGCTTATACCAAACCTGAGACCCTTCCTATAGCATGAGATGTGATATCTCAATGCTTCTAATATCAAACTTGAGACCCTCCCTATAGCATGAGATGTGATATCCAAGTCCTTCCCATTCCAATCCTGAGACCCTTCCTATAGCATGAGATATGATATCTCAATGCTTCTAATATCAAACTTGAGACCATCCCTATAGCATGAGATGTGATATCCAAGTCCTTCCCATTCCAATCCTGAGACCCTTCCGATAGCATGAGATGTGATGTCTCAATGCTTCTAATACCAAACCTGAGATCCTTCCTATAACATGAGATGTGATATCCAACTCCTTCCCATTCCAATCCTGAGACCCTTCCTATAGCATGAGATGTGATATCTCAATGCTTATACCAAACCTGAGACCCTTCCTATAGCATGAGATGTGATATCCAACTCCTTCCCATTCCAATCCTGAGACCCTTCCTATAGCATGAGATGTGATATCTAAATGCTTCTAATACCAAACTTGAGACTCTTCCTATAACATGAGATGGGATATCCAACTCCTTCCCATTCCAATCCTTAGACCCTTCCTACAGCATGCAATATGATATCTCAATGATTCTAATAACAAACCTGAGACCCGTCCTATAACATGAGATGGGATATCCAACACCTTCCCATTCCAATCCTGAGACACTTCCGATAGCAGAGATGTGATATCTCAATGCTTATACCAAACCTGAGACCCTTCCTATAACATGAGATGTGATATCCAACTCCTTCCCGTTCCAAACCTGAGACCCTTCCTATAGCATATGTGATATCCAACACATTCCCATTCCAAACATGAGACCCTTCCTATAGCAGGAATGTAATATCCAACTCCTTCCCATTCCAATCCTGAGACCATTCCTATAGCATGAGATGTGATATCTCAATGCTTCTAATACCAAACCTGAGATCCTTCCTATGACATGAGATGTGATATCCAATTCCTCCCCATTCCAAACCTGAGACCCTTCCAATAGCATGAGATGTGATATCCAACTTCTTCCCATTCCAATCCTGAGACCCTTCCTATAACATGAGATGTGATGTCTCAATGCTTCTAATCCCAAACCTGAGATCTTTCCGATAACATGAGATGTGATATCCAACTCCTTCCCATTCCAATCCTGAGACCCTTCCTATAGCATGAGATGTGCTATCTCAATGCTTATACCAAACCTGAGACCCTTCCTAAAGCTTGAGATGTGATATCCAACTCCTTCCCATTCCAATCCTGAGACCCTTCCTATAACATGAAATGTGATATCCAACTCCTTCCCATTCCAACCTGAGACCCTTCCTATAGCATGAGATGTGATATCTCAAGGCCTCTAATACCAAACCTGAGATCCTTCCTCTAACATGAAATGTGATATCCAACTCCTTCTCCTTCCAAACCTGAGAGCCTTCCTATAGCATGAGATATGATATCCAAGTCCTTCCCATTCCAATCCTGAGACCCTTCCTATAACATGAAATGTGATATCCAACTCCTTCCCATTCCAACCTGAGACCCTTCCTATAGCATGAGATGGGATATCCAACCCCTTCCAAATCCAATACTGATACCCTTCCAATAGCATGAGATGTGATATCCCAATGCTTCTATCAAACCTGAGAACCATACTATGGCATGAGATGTGATATCAAACTCCTTCCCATTCCAATCCTGAGACTCTTCCTATAGCTTGAGATGTGATATCCAACTCCTTCCCATTCCAATTCTGAGACCCTTCCTATACCATGAGACTTGATATCTCAATGCTTCTAATACCAAACCTGAGACCCGTCCTATAACATGAGATGTGATATCCAAATCTTTCCCCTTCCAAACCTTAGACCCTTCCTTTATCATGAGATGTGATATCCAACTCCTTCCCATTCCAATCCTGAGACCCTTCCGATATCATGAGATTTGTTATCTCAATGCTTCTAATATCAAAATTGAGACCCTCCCTATAGCATGAGATGGGATATCCAACTCCTTCCCATTCCAATCCTGAGACCCTTCCGATAGCAGAGATGTGATATCTCAATGCTTATACCAAATCTGAGACCCTTCCTATAGCATGAGATGTGATATCCAACTCCTTCCTATTCCAATCCTGAGACCCTTCCTATAGCATGAGATGTGATGTCTCAATGCTTCTAATACCAAACCTGAGATCCTTCCTATAACATGAGATGTGATATCCAACTCCTTCCCATTCCAATCCTGAGACCCTTCCTATAGCATGAGATGTGCTATCTCAATGCTTATACCAAACCTGAGACCCTTCCTAAAGCTTGAGATGTGATATCCAACTCCTTCCCATTCCAATCCTGAGACCCTTCCTATAGCATGAGATGTGATATCTCAAGGCCTCTAATACCAAACCTGAGATCCTTCCTCTAACATGAAATGTGATATCCAACTCCTTCCCCTTCCAAACCTGAGAGCCTTCCTATAGCATGAGATATGATATCCAAGTCCTTCCCATTCCAATCCTGAGACCCTTCCTATAACATGAAATGTGATATCCAACTCCTTCCCATTCCAACCTGAGACCCTTCCTATAGCATGAGATGGGATATCCAACTCCTTCGAAATCCAATACTGATACCCTTCCAATAGCATGAATTGTGATATCCCAATGCTTCTACCAAACCTGAGACCCATACTATGGCATGAGATGTGATATCAAACTCATTCCCATTCCAATCCTGAGACTCTTCCTATAGCTTGAGATGTGATATCCAACTCCTTCCCATTCCAATTCTGAGACCCTTCCTATGCCGTGAGACTTGATATCTCAATGCTTCTAATACCAAACCTGAGACCCGTCCTATAACATGAGATGTGATATCCAAATCTTTCCCCTTCCAAACCTTAGACCCTTCCTTTATCATGAGATGTGATATCCAACTCCTTCCCATTCCAATCCTGAGACCCTTCCGATATCATGAGATTTGTTATCTCAATGCTTCTAATATCAAACTTGAGACCCTCTCTATAGCATGAGATGTGACATACAAGTGCTCCCCATTCCAATGCTGAGACCCTTCCTATAGCATGAGATGTGATATCTCAATGCTTCTAATACCAAACCTGCGATCCTTCCAATAACATGAGATGTGATATCCAACTCCTTCCCATTCCAATCCTGAGACCCTTATGATAGCATGAGATGTGATATCTCAATGCCTCTAATACCAAACCTGAGATACTTCCGATAGCATGAGATGTGATATCTCAATGCTTCTAATACCAAACCTGAGATCCTTCCTATAACATGAGATGTGATTTCCAAATCCTTCCCCTTCCAAACCTGAGACCCTCCATTTAGCATGAGATGTGATATACAACTCCTTCCCATTCCAATCCTGAGACCCTTCTGATAGCATGAGATGTGATATCTCAATGCCTCTAATACCAAACCTGAGATCCTATCTCTAACATGAAATGTGATATCCATCTCCTTCCCTTTCCAAACCTGAGGCCCTGCCTATAGCATGAGATGTGATATCCAAGTCCTTCCCATTCCAATCCTGAGACCCTTCCTATAGCATGTGATGTGATATCTCAATGCTTATACCAAACCTGAGACCCTTCCTATGGCATGAGATGTCATATACAACTCCTTCCCATTCCAATCCTGAGACCCTTCCTATAGCATGAGATGTGATATCTCAATGCTTATACCAAACCTGAGACCCTTCCTATAGCATGAGATGTGATATCCAACTTCTTCCCATTCCAATCCTGAGACCCTTCCTATAACATGAGATGTGATGTCTCAATGCTTCTAATACCAAACCTGAGATATTTCCTATAACATGAGATGTGATATCCAACTCCTTCCCATTCCAATCCTGAGACCCTTCCTATAGCATGAGATGTGATATCTCAATGCTTATACCAAACCTGAGATCCTTCCTCTAACATGAAATGTGATATCCAACTCCTTCCCCTTCCAAACCTGAGAGCCTTCCTATAGCATGAGATATGATATCCAAGTCCTTCCCATTCCAATCCTGAGACCCTCCTATAACATGAAATGTGATATCCAACTCCTTCCCATTCCAACCTGAGACCCTTCCTATAGCATGAGATGGGATATCCAACTTCTTCCAAATCCAATACTGATACCCTTCCGATAGCATGAGATGTGATATCCCAATGCTTCTACCAAACCTGAGACCCATACTATGGCATGAGATGTGATATCAAACTCCTTCCCATTCCAATCCTGAGACCCTTCCTATAGCTTGAGGTGTGATATCCAACTCCTTCCCATTCCAATTCTGAGACCCTTCTTATACCATGAGACTTGATATCTCAATGCTTCTAATACCAAACCTGAGACCCGTCCTATAACATGAGATGTGATATCCAAATCCTTCCCCTTCCAAACCTTAGACCCTTCCTTTATCATGAGATGTGATATCCAACTCCTTCCCATTCCAATCCTGAGACCCTTCCGATATCATGAGATTTGTTATCTCAATGCTTCTAATATCAAACTTGAGACCCTCCCTACAGCATGAGATGTGACATCCAAGTCCTTCCCATTCCAATCCTGAGACCCTTCCTATAGCATGAGATGTGATATCTCTATGCTTCTAATACCAAACCTGAGACCATTCCTATAACATGAGATGGGATATCCAACTCCTTCCCATTCCAATCCTGAGACCCTTCCGATAGCAGAGATGTGATATCTCAATGCTTATACCAAACCTGAGACCCTTCCTATGGCCTGAGATGTCATATACAACTCCTTCCCATTCCAATCCTGAGACCCTTCCTTTAGCATGAGATGTGATATCTCAATGCTTATACCAAATCTGAGACCCTTCCTACAGCATGAGATGTGATATCCAATTCCTTCCCATTCCAATCCTGAGACCCTTCCTATAGCATGAGATGTGATATCTCAATGCTTATACCAAACCTGAGAGCCTACCTATAGCATGAGATGTGATATCCAAGTCCATCCCATTCCAATCCTTAGACCCTTCCTACAGCATGCAATGTGATATCTCAATGATTCTAATACCAAACCAGGGACTCTTCCTATAACATGAGATGGGATATCCAACTCCTTCCCATTCCAATCCTGAGCCGCTTCCGATAGCAGAGATGTGATATCTCAATGCTTATACCAAACCTGAGACCCTTCCTATAACATGAGATGTGATATCCAACTCCTTCCCATTCAAATCCTGAGACCCTTCCTATAGCATGAGAAGGGATATCCAACGCCTTCCCAATCCAATCCTGAGACCCTTCCGATAGCAGAGACGTGATATCTCAATGCTTCTACCATACCTGAGACCCTTCCTTTAGCATGAGATGTGATATCCAAATCCTTCACATTCCAATCCTGAGACCCTTCCTATAGCATGAGATGTGATATCTCAATGCTTCTCATACCAAACCTGAGATCCTTCCTATAACATGAGATGTGATATCCAATTCCTTCCCATTCCAAACCTGAGACCCTTCCTATTGGATGAGATGTGATATCCAACTCCTTCCCATTCCAACCCTGAGACCCTTCCTATAGCATGAGATGTGATGTCTCAATGCTTCTAATACCAAACCTGAGATCCTTCCTCTCAGGATTGGAATGGGAAGGACTTGGATATCACATCTCATGCTATAGGCAGGGCCTCAGGTTTGGAAAGGGAAGGAGATGGATTTCACATTTCATGTTAGAGATAGGATCTCAGGTTTGGTATTAGAGGCATTGAGATATCACATCTCATGCTATCAGAAGGGTCTCAGGATTGGAATGGGAAGGAGTTGTATATCACATCTCATGCTAAATGGAGGGTCTCAGGTTTGGAAGGGGAAGGATTTGGAAATCACATCTCATGTTATAGGAAGGATCTCAGGTTTGGTATTAGAAGCATTGAGATATCACATCTCATGCTATCGGAAGTATCTCAGGTTTGGTATTAGAGGCATTGAGATATCACATCTCATGCTATCATAAGGGTCTCAGGTTTGGAAAGGGAAGGAGATGGATTTCACATTTCATGTTAGAGATAGGATCTCAGGTTTGGTATTAGAAGCATTGAGATATCACATCTCATGCTATCGGAAGTATCTCAGGTTTGGTATTAGAGGCATTGAGATATCACATCTCATGCTATCATAAGGGTCTCAGGATTGGAATGGGAAGGAGTTGGATATCACATCTCATGTTATTGGAAGGATCGCAGGTTTGGTATTAGAAGCATTGAGACATCACATCTCATGCTATAGGAAGGGTCTCAGGATTGGAATGGGAAGGAGTTGGATATCACATCTCATGCTATAGGAAGGGTCTCAGATTTGGTATAAGCATTGAGATATCACATCTCATGCTATAGGAAGGGTCTCAGGATTGGATTGGGAAAGAGTTGTATATGACATCTCATGTTATAGGAAGGGTCTCAGGTTTGGTATTAGAAGCATTGAGATATCACATCTCATGCTATAGGAAGGGTCTCAGGATTGGAATGGGGAGGACTTGGATGTCACATCTCATGCTATAGGGAGGGCCTCAAGTTTGATATTAGAAGCATTGAGATAACAAATCTCATGATATCGGAAGGGTCTCAGGATTGGAATGGGAAGGAGTTGGATATCACATCTCATCATAAAGGAAGGGTCTAAGGTTTGGAAGGGGAAAGATTTGGATATCACATCTCATGTTATAGGACGGGTCTCAGGTTTGGTATTAGAAGCATTGAGATATCAAGTCTCATGGCATAGGAAGGGTCTCAGAATTGGAATGGGAAGGAGTTGGATATCACATCTCAAGCTATAGGAAGAGTCTCAGGATTGGAATGGGAATGAGTTTGATATCACATCTCATGCCATAGTATGGGTCTCAGGTTTGGTAGAAGCATTGGGATATCACAATTCATGCTATTGGAAGGGTATCAGTATTGGATTTCGAAGGAGTTGGATATCCCATCTCATGCTATAGGAAGGGTCTCAGGTTGGAATGGGAAGGAGTTGGATATCACATTTCATGTTATAGGAAGGGTCTCAGGATTGGAATGGGAAGGACTTGGATATCATATCTCATGCTATAGGAAGGCTCTCAGGTTTGGAAGGGGAAGGAGTTGGATATCACATTTCATGTTAGAGGAAGGATCTCAGGTTTGGTATTAGAGGCCTTGAGATATCACATCTCATGCTATAGGAAGGGTGTCAGGATTGGAATGGGAAGGAGTTGGATATCACATCTCAAGCTTTAGGAAGGGTCTCAGGTTTGGTATAAGCATTGCGATAGCACATCTCATGCTATAGGAAGGGTCTCAGGATTGGAATGGGAAGGAGTTGGATATCACATCTCATGTTATAGGAAAGATCTCAGGTTTGGTATTAGAAGCATTGAGACATCACATCTCATGTTATAGGAAGGGTCTCAGGATTGGAATGGGAAGAAGTTGGATATCACATCTCATGCTATAGGAAGGGTCTCAGGTTTGGAAGGGGAAGGAGTTGGATATCCAATCTCATGTTATAGGACTGGTCTCAGGTTTGGTATTAGAAGCATTGAGATATCACATCGCATGCTGTAGGAAGGTTCTCAGGTTTGGTATTAGAAGCATTGAGACATCACATCTCATGCTATAGGAAGGGTCTCAGGATTGGAATGGGAAGGAGTTGGATATCACATCTCATGTTATAGGAAGGATCTCAGGTTTGGTATTAGAAGCATTGAGACATCACATCTCATGCTATAGGAAGGGTCTCAGGATTGGAATGGGAAGGAGTTGGATATCACATCTCATGCTATAGGAAGGGTCTCACATTTGGTATAAGCATTGAGATATCACATCTCATGCTATAGGAAGGGTCTCAGGATTGGATTGGGAAGGAGTTGTATATGACATCTCAGGCCATAGGAAGGGTCTCAGGATTGGTATAAGCATTGAGATATCACATCTCTGCTATCGGAAGGGTCTCAGGATTGGAATGGGAAGGAGTTGGATATCCCATCTCATGTTATAGGAAGGGTCTCAGGTTTGGTATTAGAGGCATTGAGATATCACATCTCATGCTATCAGAAGGGTCTCAGGATTGGAATGGGAAGGAGTTGTATATCACATCTCATGCTAAATGGAGGGTCTCAGGTTTGGAAGGGGAAGGATTTGGAAATCACATCTCATGTTATAGGAAGGATCTCAGGTTTGGTATTAGAAGCATTGAGATATCACATCTCATGCTATCGGAAGTATCTCAGGTTTGGTATTAGAGGCATTGAGATATCACATCTCATGCTATCATAAGGGTCTCAGGATTGGAATGGGAAGGAGTTGGATATCACATCTCATGTTATTGGAAGGATCGCGGGTTTGGTATTAGAAGCATTGAGACATCACATCTCATGCTATAGGAAGGGTCTCAGGATTGGAATGGGAAGGAGTTGGATATCACATCTCATGCTATAGGAAGGGTCTCAGATTTGGTATAAGCATTGAGATATCACATCTCATGCTATAGGAAGGGTCTCAGGATTGGATTGGGAAGGAGTTGTATATGACATCTCATGTTATAGGAAGGGTCTCAGGTTTGGTATTAGAAGCATTGAGATATCACATCTCATGCTATAGGAAGGGTCTCAGGATTGGAATGGGGAGGACTTGGATGTCACATCTCATGCTATAGGGAGTGTCTCAAGTTTGATATTAGAAGCATTGAGATAACAAATCTCATGATATCGGAAGGGTCTCAGGATTGGAATGGGAAGGAGTTGGATATCACATCTCATGATAAAGGAAGGGTCTAAGGTTTGGAAGGGGAAAGATTTGGATATCACATCTCATGTTATAGGACGGGTCTCAGGTTTGGTATTAGAAGCATTGAGATATCAAGTCTCATGGCATAGGAAGGGTCTCAGGATTGGAATGGGGAGGACTTGGATGTCACATCTCATGCTATAGGGAGTGTCTCAAGTTTGATATTAGAAGCATTGAGATAACAAATCTCATGATATCGGAAGGGTCTCAGGATTGGAAGGTGAAGGAGTTGGATATCACATCTCAAGCTATAGGAAGAGTCTCAGGATTGGAATGGGAAGGAGTTTGATATCACATCTCATGCCATAGTATGGGTCTCAGGTTTGGTAGAAGCATTGGGATATCACATCTCATGCTATTGGAAGGGTATCAGTATTGGATTTGGAAGGAGTTGGATATCACATTTCATGTTATAGGAAGGGTCTCAGGTTGGAATGGGAAGGAGTTGGATATCACATTTCATGTTATAGGAAGGGTCTCAGGTTTGGTATTAGAAGCATTGAGATATCACATCTCATGCTATAGGAAGGGTCTCAGGATTGGAATGGGGAGGACTTGGATGTCACATCTCATGCTATAGGGAGTGTCTCAAGTTTGATATTAGAAGCATTGAGATAACAAATCTCATGATATCGGAAGGGTCTCAGGATTGGAAGGTGAAGGAGTTGGATATCACATCTCAAGCTATAGGAAGAGTCTCAGGATTGGAATGGGAAGGAGTTTGATATCACATCTCATGCCATAGTATGGGTCTCAGGTTTGGTAGAAGCATTGGGATATCACATCTCATGCTATTGGAAGGGTATCAGTATTGGATTTGGAAGGAGTTGGATATCACATTTCATGTTATAGGAAGGGTCTCAGGTTGGAATGGGAAGGAGTTGGATATCACATTTCATGTTATAGGAAGGGTCTCAGGATTGGAATGGGAAGGACTTGGATATCATATCTCATGCTATAGGAAGGCTCTCAGGTTTGGAAGGGGAAGGAGTTGGATATCACATTTCATGTTAGAGGAAGGATCTCAGGTTTGGTATTAGAGGCCTTGAGATATCACATCTCATGCTATAGGAAGGGTCTCAGGATTGGAATGGGAAGGAGTTGGATATCACATCTCAAGCTTTAGGAAGGGTATCAGGTTTGGTATAAGCATTGAGATAGCACATCTCATGCTATAGGAAGGGTCTCAGGATTGGAATGGGAAGGAGTTGGATATCACATCTCATGTTATAGGAAGGATCTCAGGTTTGGTATTAGAAGCATTGAGACATCACATCTCATGCTATAGGAAGGGTCTCAGGATTGGAATGGGAAGGAGTTGGATATCACATCTCATGCTATAGGAAGGGTCTCAGATTTGGTATAAGCATTGAGATATCACATCTCTGCTATCGGAAGGGTCTCAGGATTGGAATGGGAAGGAGTTGGATATCCCATCTCATGCTATAGGGAGGGTCTCAATTTTGATATTAGAAGCATTGAGATAACAAATCTCATGATATCGGAAGGGTCTCAGGATTGGAATGGGAAGGAGTTGGATATCACATCTCATGATAAAGGAAGGGTCTAAGGTTTGGAAGGGGAAAGATTTGGATATCACATTGTCCTGTCCCCGGCCTAGGGATAAGCGCGCATGCAGGTCGCGGCAATAACAAGGCTGACACGGAGAGACTCTATTCAACTTCCTTCTTTATTCGTGCCTCAACTGTAACTAACTTGCCCCCGCCCCTCCCACGTCACTTCCCCTCTTTTCCCGCCCCGGGTCCCTCCCGCCCCCGTCGTCCAGGATACGTCAACATGACATCTCCCCCCTTTTTAAACCATACCACACTCATCGCAACAGGCGATGATCTGGCAAGTCACTATTCCATTTCCTCGATCCACCGGCGAGGTCTAGTCCGAGCTCGCTGTGGTCGGGCCAGCTCGGCCCGGGGTGACGATCTACTCACGGTCGTCTCGGTATCTGGATCTTGATCCGATTCGTCGGCATCCCACGAATCCTCTCCTTGTTGATCACTGTATTCTTCCTCCGGTGGAGCCTGTACCCTTCCACTCAGGCGTCTTGTTCCGGGCGGTGGGAGTTCCTTGAAATGGGACGAGTTCCGGGTTATAGCTCCCGTGGAGCCTTGTGCAGTGATCATTGACCCCTTCTTCTGCGTAACGAGAAGGGGCTCTTCCCGAAAGGCAGGCGTGTGCTTGTGGGTCGAGGGTTGTCGAACGGCCACCACATCCCCTATGTTTATTTGGGATGTCTGGGCTCTTCGGCGGGCGTCGGCATATTCTTTCATTCTGTCCTTTGCCGCTTCATCCCGCTCTCGGACCTCCGCATCCATCGCTGGATGTGGTGCACTTGTCTCTGCTTGGGGAAGTCGGGTTTGAGGGTTGCGGCCAAACATGAGTTCGGCAGGGGTCTTCCCTGTGGTGCTATGGGGCGTTCCTCGGTAGTCCCGCAGCAGTTGGTTAAGCACCTGTTCATATGGTTGTTCCGTGACGCGGGCAATTTGCAATGCCCGCTTGAGATTTGCCATGAATCGTTCGATCATTCCGTTTGCTTGTGGCCACAGCGGGGTCACCTTCCGATGTCGGAACCCCAAGTATTCCGCAAACCTGGCAAACTGATGTCCACAGAACGGGGCCCCGTTGTCGGTCTTGAGTACCTTGGGCACTCCATAGGCAGAGAACATGTGGTCCAGTGCTGGGACGACATGATGTGCGGCCGTGGACGAGATCATCTGGACTTCTGGATATCGGGAGTATTCATCCATCACTGCAAGGACATACTTCCCCCCTTCGATGGGTCCAAAGAAGTCGGCGGCCACCGCTTCCCATATGTTCTGCGTAAGTTCGGACATTTGCAATGGCTCCGGGTTTCGGTTTGGGGTAATGATGCAGCAGGTGGGGCAAGTTCTCAAGGCGGCCTCCACTCGGGCATCCATTCGTGGGAACCACACCTTTTGGCGCAGCATGCGCTGTGTGGAGACGATGCCTCGATGGGTCTCGTGAGCCAGGTTGATGACCTTCTCACGCAGGGTTGTTGGGATCACCAGCTTGCAGTCTTTGAGTAGTAGTTGGTATTCTGATACTGCCAACTCTTCTTTCACAAGGAGAAGCCGTTCCACGTCTTCCCATGTCTGGCCCCCTTCCGCTTTACCTCTCTCTTTAGCCCTTCTCCATTGTCCGGACATGAGGCCTTCACATATGATGCGGCATGCAGGGTCGTTTTCAGTTTCTCTTGCCAGTTCTTCTATGTTAACCCCCTCCGGCGTGGTTTGTTGAATCAGGTATCTGAGGTAGCGGTCTGCCACCGATGGCTCAGGTCTGCTCTCGTCTCTCGGTCTCCTCGACAGGAAGTCAGCCGGGTTTTCACCCTTCCCTGGTCTGTGAATAATGTCGAAGGCGTAATCCTGCAGGCGCAGCCCCCACCGGGCGATCCTCGGGGGCATTTTGGCTTGGGGATTTCCATAGAGAAACAGGAGCGCCTGGTGATCGGTGACCACCTGAAATGGCTTTCCATACAGGAATAAGTGGAAATGTTCACATGCCCACACCACCGCTAGTCCTTCTTTCTCAGCCTGGGAGTAGGCTCGTTCCGTGGCGGATAAACTGCGGCTGGCATAGGCAACCACGTGTCTCTGTTGTGGGTCTTTGGGATCAACTTGAGCCAGGATGGCCCCTAATCCCACTGGACTCGCGTCCACTGTTAGTTCAGTTCTCCGGTTGGGGTCGTAGTAGGCCATGTTTTCTGCTTTAGCAACCGTCTCCCTGATGGTTTCGAAAGCTACTTGGCATGCACTGGTCCACTCGAATTTCTCGTTCTGGTGCGTAAGTTTCCGCAACGGTTCACTGACCGAGGCAAAATCCTTGATGTACCTGCTGCAGTAGCTGGCTAGGCCTAAGAACGAGCGAAGTTCTGACACATTGAGTGGTGCAGCTGTGTCATTCAGGGCAGAGACTTTGTCCGGATCTGGGGTCATCCCCACCTCCGAGAACACGTGGCCAAAGAATTTTAGTGTGCTCTTCCGGAACTCGCACTTGTCTTTGTTGAGTGTGAGGTTTGCATCATGCAGGGCTTTACACACCTTCATGAGGGTTTCATCATGGTTCTTCACGTCGGTCCCAAACACCAGAATGTCGTCCGAGTAGTTGAGGCAGTTGGGGATGTGCTTTATGATGTTATGCACCTCAGCTTGGAAAATCTCGGCGGCCGACGACACCCCAAAGCTTAGCCTTTTGTATCTGAATAACCCAACGTGGGTGACAAATGTGGTTATGTTGCGACTCTCGGGGTGTAAGACCAGCTGATGGTATCCCTTCTGGAGGTCTAGTTTCGAGAAGACCTTGGCTCCATTTAGTAGATGTATCATGTCCGTTATGCGTGGCGCAGGGTATCTTTCCCTGCGGATTGCCTGGTTGGGACGTCTCATGTCGACACACAACCTGATGGTTTCAGATCCCTTCTTCGGGACAGGGACGATGGGAGAAACCCAGGTGGTTGCTCCCGAGGCCTTCTCAATAATGTCCTGTTCCAGCAATTTCTGTAGCTCATCCTCCACCTTTTGTTGGATGTTGACAGGGATCCCTCGGTAGGGCTGGGCTACTGGGCGTACGGAGTCGTCTATGTGTAACTTTATTTGTCGGTTCTTGAGTCTTCCAACCCCTCTGAATATCTTTGGGTACAAGTTATTGATCATGTCACTCGGGTCGATGTACTTATGAACCATGATGCTGTATAGGACGTGTATCAGGCCCATATCTGCAGCGGCCTTGAAACTCAGGACACATCCACTGTCCGTTTCGGTGGCCAGGACGTGGATTGGGACCCTCATCTCTTGGCCCTTGTATCGGCATAGCCCGCTGAACCTTCCTGCGCACTTGAGAGGAGTTTTCGCGCCATATGCGTAGATGTCAACGGTGGCTGGCTGGAGCTTTGGTTTCGGGTTTAGTTCGGCATATACCCGTTCACTCACCACGTTGACGGTGGCGCCAGTATCGATGAGGAATTCCGTTGGTCTTTCCTGCAGCTTGATGATGAGGGTGGGGCTATGCGCGGTGGCTGTGGGATTTCCTAGCGCGTAGACGTACGCCTTCTTTTTGTGATCACTCCCGGAAGAGCTAGGGTCTGATTCTGTGAGGGATTGTTCGACTAGATAGCGAACATGGCGTCTGGACCTTCTTTCGGGTTTGTCCCGTGTCACAAATCTTCTTCTTTCTCTCCGCTTTTGGCGGTCGTCGCCGGAGTCCTTCTCTCTCTGGTCACTTCCGAGTTGACTTGGAGGGGTGGAGGTGTTACTTTGGGCCGGGTGAGTGCTCTGTGTTCCCCCATATCGACTCCTCGAGCGAGTGGTACTATCTCGTGGCCTCTCTCTCCCTCGATTCCTGAACAGTCTGCACACCGCTTTGAAATGGCCTTCTTCACCGCATGTGGTGCAGCGTTGTCCTATAGCCGGGCATGTCCCTTCGTGTGGATATTCGAATCCACACTTGTAGCAGAACAGTTCCTCTGTCCTTTTCTCTAGATGTAGTTTGTTCAAGCTTTCGCCCAACGGCGTGCTCCCGAAACTTTCCACTTGACAGTCAATGGCTCTTTCGACCCTGGCCAGTGCCAGTATTTCCTCGAGCGTGCGGGACCTTTGGAGCAATTTTCTGCGGAATGTTTGGGACTCACACCCTGATATTATTTGCGATCTGAGGGCTTCAGTGTTCGAATAGTTTGCGAAGTCGCAATGTTTGAGTTTTGTGCGGAGTCGCATTACATATACGTCCATGGTCTCCCCTTTTGCCTGCTTTGTGATGTGGAACAGGTGCCTTTCATAGTCAACATTGGTGTGAGGTGCGAAGTATACTGCTAGAGCGTCCTTTAATTTTTGTATGGAGTCTATGGAGTCCTGGGGCATCTCGTCTATGATATCTCGGGTGGCGGAGCCAACCGCTAGCTTTAGGAGGCACACTTGCCTTGCATCCGCTACTGGCCCCGTGGCCCCCATGTACAAGTCAAAGTCTCGAATCCATTTGGTCCACCTGAGGCCCATGTTGCTCGTGTCCGTCACGTCGAAGGCTCCAGGCATCTGGGCGGCCAGTGTGTCCGGCAGTTGGTAGGGCACGTGATCTGGCATTTGGTCTACGGGTGCTGGGGGCCCATTTCCGGCCGCTCCCGCGCCCTGGTTTGCATCCTGATTAGACATGGCGCCGGGAGCGTGGCTTCCTTATGCAGGCTTCCGCTGTCGTGGTGCGATGGCCGCCTTGGAAGGCACGAGCACCATCGATGAGCACCACGCCTGTTAAAAGACGCTCCGGCGTGAGCCTGGCCCTTCGCTTGAGCCGGCACCGTCGCTGCCGCGTATACTACGCGCACGTGCGCTCGCCTGCTCCTCCGTGCTCACCGTCGCGGCCCAGATCTTCTCTCCGTCCTGTGGTTCCTGTCCGGTTCCGCGACGCCCCCACGCTGCGGCGACACCCTTCGCTTCTGGGTTGCTGTGGGCGTCGGTCAGCGGGCGTTCTCGTCGCTGTTGCGTGTCGATACACGGCGCTCGTCTCCGGGGATCTGCCTCTCAGAATCCCATCCTCGTCGCCATTGTCCTGTCCCCGGCCTAGGGATAAGCGCGCATGCAGGTCGCGGCAATAACAAGGCTGACACGGAGAGACTCTATTCAACTTCCTTCTTTATTCGTGCCTCAACTGTAACTAACTTGCCCCCGCCCCTCCCACGTCACTTCCCCTCTTTTCCCGCCCCGGGTCCCTCCCGCCCCCGTCGTCCAGGATACGTCAACATGACACACATCTCATGTTATAGGACGGGTCTTAGGTTTGGTATTAGAAGCATTGAGATATCAAGTCTCATGGCATAGGAAGGGTCTCAGAATTGGAATGTGAAGGAGTTGGATATCACATCTCAAGCTATAGGAAGAGTCTCAGGATTGGAATGGGAAGGAGTTTGATATCACATCTCATGCCATAGTAGGGGTCTCAGGTTTGGTAGAAGCATTGGGATATCACATCTCATGCTATTGGAAGGGTATCAGTATTGGATTTGGAAGGAGTTGGATATCACATTTCATGTTATAGGAAGGGTCTCAGGTTGGAATGGGAAGGAGTTGGATATCACATTTCATGTTATAGGAAGGGTCTCAGGATTGGAATGGGAAGGACTTGGATATCATATCTCATGCTATAGGAAGGCTCTCAGGTTTGGAAGGGGAAGGAGTTGGATATCACATTTCATGTTAGAGGAAGGATCTCAGGTTTGGTATTAGAGGCCTTGAGATATCACATCTCATGCTATAGGAAGGGTCTCAGGATTGGAATGGGAAGGAGTTGGATATCACATCTCAAGCTTTAGGAAGGGTCTCAGGTTTGGTATAAGCATTGAGATAGCACATCTCATGCTATAGGAAGGGTCTCAGGATTGGAATGGGAAGGAGTTGGATATCACATCTCATGTTATAGGAAGGATCTCAGGTTTGGTATTAGAAGCATTGAGACATCACATCTCATGCTATAGGAAGGGTCTCAGGATTGGAATGGGAAGGAGTTGGATATCACATCTCATGCTATAGGAAGGGTCTCAGATTTGGTATAAGCATTGAGATATCACATCTCTGCTATCGGAAGGGTCTCAGGATTGGAATGGGAAGGAGTTGGATATCCCATCTCATGCTATAGGGAGGGTCTCAATTTTGATATTAGAAGCATTGAGATAACAAATCTCATGATATCGGAAGGGTCTCAGGATTGGAATGGGAAGGAGTTGGATATCAAATCTCATGATAAAGGAAGGGTCTAAGATTTGGAAGGGGAAAGATTTGGATATCACATCTCATGTTATAGGACGGGTCTCAGGTTTGGTATTAGAAGCATTGAGATATCAAGTCTCATGGTATAGGAAGGGTCTCAGAATTGGAATGGGAAGGAGTTGGATATCACATCTCAAGCTATAGGAAGAGTCTCAGGATTGGAATGGGAAGGAGTTTGATATCACATCTCATGCCATAGTATGGTTCTCAGGTTTGATAGAAGCATTGGGATATCACATCTCATGCTATTGGAAGGGTATCAGTATTGGATTTGGAAGGAGTTGGATATCCCATCTCATGCTATAGGAAGGGTCTCAGGTTGGAATGGGAAGGAGTTGGATATCACATTTCATGTTATAGGAAGGGTCTCAGGATTGGAATGGGAAGGACTTGGATATCATATCTCATGCTATAGGAAGGCTCTCAGGTTTGGATGGAGAAGGAGTTGGATATCACATTTCATGTTAGAGGAAGGATCTCAGGTTTGGTATTAGAGGCCTTGAGATATCACATCTCATGCTATAGGAAGGGTCTCAGGTTGGAATGGGAAGGAGTTGGATATCACATTTCATGTTATAGGAAGGGTCTCAGGATTGGAATGGGAAGGAGTTGGATATCACATCTCAAGCTTTAGGAAGGGTCTCAGGTTTGGTATAAGCATTGAGATAGCACATCTCATGCTATAGGAAGGGTCTCAGGATTGGAATTGGAAGGAGTTGGATATCACATCTCATGTTATAGGAAAGATCTCAGGTTTGGTATTAGAAGCATTGAGACATCACATCTCATGTTATAGGAAGGGTCTCAGGATTGGAATGGGAAGAAGTTGGATATCACATCTCATGCTATAGGAAGGGTCTCAGGTTTGGAAGGGGAAGGAGTTGGATATCCAATCTCATGTTATAGGACTGGTCTCAGGTTTGGTATTAGAAGCATTGAGATATCACATCGCATGCTGTAGGAAGGTTCTCAGGTTTGGAATGGGGAGGAATTGGATATCACATCTCATGTCATAGGAAGGATCTCAGGTTTGGTATTAGAAGCATTGAGATATCACATCTCATGCTATAGGAATGGTCTCAGGATTGGAATGGGAAGGAGTTGGATATTGCATTCCTGCTATAGGAAGGGTCTCATGTTTTGAATGGGAATGTGTTGGATATCACATATGCTATAGGAAGGGTCTCAGGTTTGGAACTGGAAGGAGTTGGATATCACATCTCATGTTATAGGAAGGGTCTCAGGTTTGGTATAAGCATTGAGATATCACATCTCTGCTATCGGAAGTGTCTCAGGATTGGAATGGGAAGGTGTTGGATATCCCATCTCATGTTATAGGACGGGTCTCAGGTTTGTTATTAGAATCATTGAGATATCATATTGCATGCTGTAGGAAGGGTCTAAGGATTGGAATGGGAAGGAGTTGGATATCACATTTCATGTTAGAGGAAGGATCTCAGGTTTGGTATTAGAGGCATTGAGATATCACATCTCATGCTATAGGAAGGGTCTCAGGATTGGAATGGGAAAGAGTTGGATATCACATCTCATGCTATAGGAAGGGTCTCAGGTTTGGTATAAGCATTGAGATATCACATCTCATGCTATAGGAAGGGTCTCAGGATTGGAATGGGAAGGACTTGGATATCACATCTCATGCTATAGGGAGGGTCTCAAGTTTGATATTAGAAGCATTGAGATATCATATCTCATGCTATAGGAAGGGTCTCAGGATTGGAATGGGAAGGAGTTGGATATCACATCTCATGCTATAGGAAGGGTCTCAGGTTTGGTATAAGCAGTGAGATATCACATCTCATGCTATAGGAAGTGTCTCAGGATTGGAATGGGAAGGAGTTGGATATCACATCTCATGTTATAGGAAGGATCTCAGGTTTGGTATAAGCATTGAGATATCACATCTCTACTGTCGGAAGGGTCTCAGGATTGGAATGGGAAGGAGTTGGATATTCCCATCTCATGTTATAGGAAGGGTCTCAGGTTTGGTATTAGAAGCATTGAGATATCACATCTCATGCTATAGGAAGGGTCTCAGGATTGGAATGGGAAGGACTTGGATATCACATCTCATGCTATAAGGAGGGTCTCAAGTTTGATATTAGAAGCATTGAGATATCACATCTCATGATATCGGAAGGGTCTCAAGGATGGAATGGGAAGGAGTTGGATATCACATCTCATGATAAAGGAAGTGTCTAAGGTTTGGAAGGGGAAGGAGTTTGATATCACATCTCATGCCATAGTATGGGTCTCAGGTTTGGTAGAAGCATTGGGATATCACATCTCATGCTATCGGAAGGGTATCAGGATTGGATTTGGAAGGAGTTGGATATCCCATCTCATGCTATAGGAAGGGTCTCAGGTTGGAATGGGAAGGAGTTGGATATCACATCTCATGTTATAGGAAGGGTCTCAGGATTGGAATTAGAAGGACTTGGATATCACATCTCATGCTATAGGAAGGCTCTCAGGTTTGGAAGGGGAAAGAGTTGGATATCACATTTCATGTTAGAGGTAGGATCTCAGGTTTGGTATTAGAGGCATTGAGATATGACATCTCATGCTACCAGAAGAGTCTCAGGATTGGAATGGGAAGGAGTTGGATATCACATCTCATGCTAAAGGGAGGGTCTCAGGTTTGGAAGGGGAAGGATTTGGATATCACATCTCATGTTATAGGAAGGATCTCAGGTTTGGTATTAGAAGCATTGAGATATCGCATCTCATGCTATCGGAAGGATCTCAGGTTTGGTATAGAAGCATTGAGATATCACATCTCATGCTATCAGAAGGTTCTCAGGATTGGAATGGGAAGGAGTTGGATATCACATCTCATGCTAAAGGGAGGGTCTCAGGTTTGGAAGGGGAAGGATTTGGATATCATATCTCATGTTATCAGAAGGATCTCAGGTTTGGTATTAGAAGTATTGAGATATCACATCTCATGCTATAGGAAGGGTCTCAGGATCGGAATGGGAAGGAGTTGGTTATCACATCTCATGCTAAAGGAAGGGTCTCAGGTTTGGTAGAAGCATTGAGATATCACATCTCATGCTATAGGAAGGGTCTCAGGATTGGAAATGGAAGGACTTAGATATCACATATCATGCTATAGGGAGGGTCTCAGTTTTGATATTAGAAGCATTGAGATATCACATCTCATGCTATCAGAAGGGTCTCAGGATTGGAATGGGAAGGAGCTGGATATCACATCTCATGCTAAAGGAAGGATCTCAGGTTTGGAACGGGAAGGAGTTGGATATCACATCTCATGTTATAGGAAGGGTCTCAGGTTTGGTATAAGCATTGAGATATCACATCTCTGCTATCGGAAGTGTCTCAGGATTGGAATGGGAAGGACTTGGATATCACATCTCATGCTATAGATAGGCTCTCAGGTTTGGAAAGGGAAGGAGTTGGATATCACATTTCATGTTAGAGGAAGGATCTCAGGTTTGGTATTAGAGGCATTGAGATATCAGATCTCAGGCTATAGGAAGGGTCTCAGGATTGGAATGGGAAGGAGTTGGATATCACATCTCATGCTAGAGGAAGGGTCTCAGGTTTGGTATAAGCATTGAGATATCACATCTCGTGCTATAGGAAGGGTCTCAGGATTGGAATGGGAAGGAGTTGTATATGACATCTCATGCCGTAGGAAGGGTCTCAGGTTTGGTATAAGCATTGAGATATCACATCTCTGCTATCGAAAGGGTCTTAGGATTGGAATGGGAAGGAGTTGGATATCCCATCTCATGTTAAAGGAAGAGTCTCAGGTTTGGTATTAGAAGCATTGAGATATCCCATCTCATGATATAGGAAGGGTCTCAGTTTGGAATGGGAAGGAGTTGGATATCACATTTCATGTTATAGGAAGGGTCTCAGGATTGGAATGGGAAGGACTTGGATATCATATCCCATGCTATAGGAAGGCTCTCAGGTTTGGAAGGGGAAGGAGTTGGATATCACATTTCATGTTAGAGGAAGGATCTCAGGTTTGGTATTAGAGGCCTTGAGATATCACATCTCATGCTATAGGAAGGGTCTCAGGATTGGAATGGGAAGGAGTTGGATATCACATCTCAAGCTATAGGAACGGTCTCAGGTTTGGTATAAGCATTGTGATATCACATCTCATGCTATAGGAAGGGTCTCAGGATTGGAATGGGAAGGAGTTGGATATCACATCTCATGTTATAGGAAAGATCTCAGGTTTGGTATTAGAAGCATTGAGACATCACATCTCATGTTATAGGAAGGGTCTCAGGATTGGAATGGGAAGAAGTTGGATATCACATCTCATGCTATAGGAAGGGTCTCAGGTTTGGTATAAGCATTGAGATATTACATCTCATGCTATAGGAAGGGTCTCAGGATTGGAATGGGAAGGAGTTGTATATGACATCTCATGCCATAGGAAGGGTCTCAGGTTTGGTATAAGCATTGAGATATCACATCACATGCTATAGGAAGGGTCTCAGGATTGGAATGGGAAGGACTTGGATATCACATCTCATGCTATAGGCAGGGTCTCAGGTTTGGAAAGGGAATGAGATGGATATCACATTTCATGTTAGAGGTAGGATCTCAGGTTTGGTATTAGAGGCATTGAGATATCACATCTCATGCTATCAGAAGGGTCTCAGGATTGGAATGGGAAGGAGTTGGATATCACATCTCATGCTAAAGGGAGGGTCTCAGGTTTGGAAGGGGAAGGATTTGGGAATCATATCTCATGTTATAGGAAGGATCTCAGGTTTGGTATTAGAAGCATTGAGATATCACATCTCATGCTTTCATAAGGGTCTCAGGATTGGAATGGGAAGGAGTTGGATATCACATCTGATGTTATAGGAAGGATCTCAGTTTTGGTATTAGAAGCATTGAGACATCACATCTCATGCTATAGGAAGGGTATCAGGATTGGAATGGGAAGGAGTTGGATATCACATCTCATGCTATAGGAAGGGTCTCAGATTTGGTATAAGCATTGAGATATCACATCTCATGCTATAGGAAGGGTCTCAGGATTGGAACGGGAAGGAGTTGTATATGACATCTCAGGCCATAGGAAGGGTCTCAGGTTTGGTATAAGCATTGAGATATCACATCTCTGCTATCGGAAGGGTCTCAGGATTGGAATGGGAAGGAATTGGATATCACATCTCATGTTATAGGAAGGATCTCAGGTTTGGTATTAGAAGCATTGAGATATCCCTTCTCATGCTATAGGAAGGGTCTCAGGATTGGAATGTGAAGGATTTGGATATCACATCTCATGCTAAAGGAAGGGTCTCAGGTTTGGTAGAAGCATTGAGATATCACGTCTCTGCTATCGGAAGGGTCTCAGGATTGGATTGGGAAGGAGTTGGATATCCCTTCTCATGCTATAGGAAGGGTCTCAGGTTTGGTATAAGCATTGAGATATCACATCTCTGCTATCGGAAGGGTCTCAGGATTGGATTGGGAAGGAGTTGGATATCCCTTCTCATGCTATAGGAAGTGTCTCAGGTTGGAATGGGAAGGAGTTGGATATCACATCTCATGTTATAGGAAGGGTCTCAGGATTGGAATGGGAAGGATTTGGATATCACATCTCTTGCTATAGGAAGGGTCTCATGTTTGGAATGGGAAGGAGTTGGATATCACATATGCTATAGTTAGTGTCTCAGGTTTGGAACGGGAAGGAGTTGGATATCACATCTCATGTTATAGGAAGGGTCTCAGGTTTGGTATAAGCATTGAGATATCACATCTCTGCTATCGGAAGTGGCTCAGGATTGGAATGGGAAGGAGTTGGATATCCCATCTCATGTTATAGGACGAGTCTCTGGTTTGGTATTAGAATCATTGAGATATCACATCGCATGCTGTAGGAAGGGTCTAAGGATTGGAATGGGATGGACTTGGATATCACATCTCATGCTATAGATAGGCTCTTAGGTTTGGAAAGGGAAGGAGTTGGATATCACATTTCATGTTAGAGGAAGGATCTCAGGTTTGGTATTAGAAGCATTGAGATATCACATCTCATGCTATAGGAAGGGTCTGAGGATTGGAATGGGAAGGAGCTGGATATCACATCTCATGCTAAAGGAAGGGTCTCAGGTTTGGAACGGGAAGGATTTGGATATCACATCTCATGTTATAGGAAGGTTCTCAGGTTTGGTATAAGCATTGAGATATCACATCTCTGCTATCGGAAGTGTCTCAGGATTGGAATGGGAAGGAGTTGGATATCCCATCTCATGTTATAGGACGGGTCTCAGGTTTGTTATTAGAATCATTGAGATATCATATTGCATGCTGTAGGAAGGGTCTAAGGGTTGGAATGGGAAGGACTTGGATATCACATCTCATGCTATAGATAGGCTCCTAGGTTTGGAAAGGGAAGGAGTTGGATATCACATTTCATGTTAGAGGAAGGATCTCAGGTTTGGTATTAGAAGCATTGAGATATCACATCTCATGCTATAGGAAGGGTCTCAGGATTGGAATGGGAAGTAGTTGGATATCACATCTCATGCTATAGGAAGGGTCTCAGGTTTGGTATAAGCATTGAGATATCACATCTCATGCTATAGGACGGGTCTCAGGATTGGAATGGAAGGAGTTGGATATCACATCTCATGTTATAGGAAGGATCTCAGGTTTGGTATTAGAAGCATTGAGACATCACATCTCATGCTGTAGGAAGGGTCTCAGGGTTGGAATGGGAAGGAGTTGGATATCACATCTCATCCAATAGGAAGGGTCTCAGGTTTGGAATGGGAAGGAATTGGATATCACATCTCATGTTATAGGAAGGATCTCAGGTTTGGTATTAGAAGCATTGAGATATCACATCTCATGCTATAGGAAGGGTCTCAGGATTGGAATGTGAAGGATTTGGATATCACATCTCATGCTAAAGGAAGGGTCTCAGGTTTGGTAGAAGCATTGAGATATCACGTCTCTGCTATCGGAAGGGTCTCAGGATTGGATTGGGAAGGAGTTGGATATCCCTTCTCATGCTATAGGAAGGGTCTCAGGATTTGAATGGCAAGGAGTTGGATATCACATCTCATGCCATAGGAAGGGTCTCAGGTTTGGTATAAGCATTGAGATATCACATCTCTGCTATCGGAAGGGTCTCAGGATTGGATTGGGAAGGAGTTGGATATCCCTTCTCATGCTATAGGAAGTGTCTCAGGTTGGAATGGTAAGGAGTTGGATATCACATCTCATGTTATAGGAAGGGTCTCAGGATTGGAATGGGAAGGATTTGGATATCACATCTCTTGCTATAGGAAGGGTCTCAGGATTGGAATGGGTAGGAGTTGGATATTACTTTCTTGCTATAGGAAGGGTCTCATGTTTGGAATGGGAAGGAGTTGGATATCACATATGCTATAGTTAGTGTCTTAGGTTTGGAACGGGAAGGAGTTGGATATCACATCTCATGTTATAGGAAGGGTCTCAGGTTTGGTATAAGCATTGAGATATCACATCTCTGCTATCGGAAGCGGCTCAGGATTGGAATGGGAAGGAGTTGGATATCCCATCTCATGTTATAGGAAGAGTCTCTGGTTTGGTATTAGAATCATTGAGATATCACATCGCATGCTGTTGGAAGGGTCTAAGGATTGGAATGGGATGGACTTGGATATCACATCTCATGCTATAGGTAGGCTCTCAGGTTTGGTATAAGCATTGAGGTATCACATCTCATGCTATAGGAAGGGTCTCAGGATTGGAATGGGAAGGATTTGGATATCACATCTCATGCTATAGGAAGGGTCTCAGATTTGGTATAAGCATTGAGATATCACATCTCATGCTAAAGGAAGGGTCTCAGGTTTGGAAAGGGAAGGAGTTGGATATCACATTTCATGTTAGAGGAAGGATCTCAGGTTTGGTATTAGAAGCATTGAGATATCACATCTCATGCTATAGGACGGGTCTCAGGATTGGAATGGAAGGAGTTGGATATCACATCTCATGCTATAGGAAGGGTCTCAGGTTTGGTATAAGCATTGAGATATCACATCTCATGCTATAGGACGGGTCTCAGGATTGGAATGGAAGGAGTTGGATATCACATCTCATGTTATAGGAAGGATCTCAGGTTTGGTATTAGATGCATTGAGACATCACATCTCATGCTATAGGAAGGGTCTCAGGGTTGGAATGGGAAGGAGTTGGATATCACATCTCATCCAATAGGAAGGGTCCCAGGTTTGGAATGGGAAGGAATTGGATATCACATCTCATGTTATAGGAAGAATCTCAGGTTTGGTATTAGAAGCATTGAGATATCACATCTCATGCTATAGGAAGGGTCTCAGGATTGGAATGTGAAGGATTTGGATATCACATCTCATGCTAAAGGAAGGGTCTCAGGTTTGGTAGAAGCATTGAGATATCACGTTTCTGCTATCGGAAGGGTCTCAGGATTGGATTGGGAAGGAGTTGGATATCCCTTCTCATGCTATAGGAAGGGTCTCAGGATTTGAATGGGAAGGAGTTGGATATCACATCTCATGTTATAGGAAGGGTCTCAGGATTGGAATGGGAAGGATTTGGATATCACATCTCTTGCTATAGGAAGGGTCTCAGGATTGGAATGGGTAGGAGTTGGATATTACTTTCTTGCTATAGGAAGGGTCTCATGTTTGGAATGGGAAGCAGTTGGATATCACATATGCTATAGTTAGTGTCTCAGGTTTGGAACGGGAAGGAGTTGGATATCCCATCTCATGTTATAGGAAGAGTCTCTGGTTTGGTATTAGAATCATTGAGATATCACATCGCATGCTGTAGGAAGGGTCTAAGGATTGGAATGGGATGGACTTGGATATCACATCTCATGCTATAGGTAGGCTCTCAGGTTTGGTATAAGCATTGAGATATCACATCTCATGCTATAGGAAGGGTCTCAGGATTGGAATGGGAAGGAATTGGATATCACATCTCATGCTATAGGAAGGGTCTCAGATTTGGTATAAGCATTGAGATATCACATCTCATGCTAAAGAAAGGGTCTCAGGATTGGAATGGGAAGGAGTTGTATATGACATCTCAGGCCATAGGAAGGGTCTCAGGTTTGGTATAAGCATTGAGATATCACATCTCTGCTATCGGAAGGGTCTCAGGATTGGAATTGGAAGGACTTGGCTATCATATTATAGGATGTCCCGGGAGGATAGCACAGCGGCAGCGTGCGCGTCTTGGAAGCAAGACGACACAAAGCAACAACAGGTTCGATCCCCGGGTCCGCGCTTAGAAACCTCCGAGTGTTTAAGCGCGTTATAAATACGTAACTAAGACAAAAAAAATCTGTGTTTCCTCTGTAACAGCGCCTCGATGCCTCATGGGCTGCAAGTGCGCTTAACAAATGCAAATAAAATAAATAAATAAAATATCTCATGCTATAGGAAGGCTCTCAGGTTTGGAAGGGGAAAGAGTTGGATATCACATTTCATGTTAGAGGAAGGATCTCAGGTTTGGTATTAGAGGCCTTGAGATATCACATCTCATGCTATAGGAAGGGTCTCAGGATTGGAATGGGAAGGAGTTGGATATCACATCTCATGCTATAGGAAGGGTCTCAGATTTGGTATAAGCATTGAGATATCACATCTCATGCTATAGGAAGTGTCTCAGGATTGGAATGGGAAGAGGTTGGATATTCCGATCTCATGTTATAGGAAGGGTCTCAGGTTTGGTATTAGAAGCATTGAGATATCCCATCTCATGATATAGGAAGGGTCCCAGGATGGAATGGGAAGGAGTAGGATATCACATTTCATGTTATAGGGAGGGTCTCAGGATTGGAATGGGAAGGATTTGGATATCATATCTCATGCTATAGGAAGGCTCTCAGGTTTGGAAGGGGAAAGAGTTTGATATCACATTTCATGTTAGAGGAAGGATCTCAGGTTTGGTATTAGAGGCCTTGAGATATCACATCTCATGCTATAGGAAGGGTCTCAGGATTGGAATGGGAAGGAGTTGGATATCACATCTCATGTTATAGGAAAGATCTCAGGTTTGGTATTAGAAGCATTGAGACATCACATCTCATGTTATAGGAAGGGTCTCAGGATTGGAATGGGAAGAAGTTGGATATCACATCTCATGCTATAGGAAGGGTCTCAGGTTTGGTATAAGCATTGAGATATCACATCTCATGCTATAGGAAGGGTCTCAGGATTGGAATGGGAAGGAGTTGTATATGACATCTCATGCCATAGGAAGGGTCTCAGGTTTGGTATAAGCATTGAGATATCACATCACATGCTATAGGAAGGGTCTCAGGATTGGAATGGGAAGGACTTGGATATCACATCTCATGCTATAGGCAGGGTCTCAGGTTTGGAAAGGGAAGGAGATGGATATCACATTTCATGTTAGAGGTAGGATCTCAGGTTTGGAATTAGAGGCATTGAGATATCACATCTCATGCTATCAGAAGGGTCTCAGGATTGGAATGGGAAGGAGTTGGATATCACATCTCATGCTAAAGGGAGGGTCTCAGGTTTGGAAGGGGGAGGATTTGGAAATCACATCTCATGTTATAGGAAGGATCTCAGGTTTGGTATTAGAAGCATTGAGATATCACATCTCATGCTATCGGAAGTATCTCAGGTTTGGTATTAGAGGCATTGAGATATCACATCTCATGCTATCATAAGGGTCTCAGGATTGGAATGGGAAGGAGTTGGATATCACATCTCATGTTATAGGAAGGATCTCAGGTTTGGTATTAGAAGCATTGAGACATCACATCTCATGCTATAGGAAGGGTCTCAGGATTGGAATGGGAAGGAGTTGGATATCACATCTCATGCTATAGGAAGGGTCTCAGATTTGGTATAAGCATTGAGATATCACATCTCATGCTATAGGAAGGGTCTCAGGATTGGAATGGGAAGGAGTTGTATATGACATCTCAGGCCATAGGAAGGGTCTCAGGTTTGGTATAAGCATTGAGATATCACATCTCTGCTATCGGAAGGGTCTCAGGATTGGAATGGGAATGAGTTGGATATCCCATCTCATGTTATAGGAAGAGTCTCAGGTTTGGTATTAGAAGCATTGAGATATCCCATCTCATGCTATAGGAAGGGTCTCAGGTTGGAATGGGAAGGAGTTGGATATCACATTTCATGTTATAGGAAGGGTCTCAGGATTGGAATTGGAAGGACTTGGCTATCATATCTCATGCTATAGGAAGGCTCTCAGGTTTGGAAGGGGAAGGAGTTGGATATCACATTTCATGTTAGAGGAACGATCTCAGGTTTGGTATTAGAGGCCTTGAGATATCACATCTCATGCTATAGGAAGGGTCTCAGGATTGGAATGGGAAGGAGTTGGATATCACATCTCAAGCTAAAGGGACGGTCTCAGGTTTGGTATAAGCATTGTGATATCACATCTCATGCTATAGGAAGGGTCTCAGGATTGGAATGGGAAGGAGTTGGATATCACATCTCATGTTATAGGAAAGATCTCAGGTTTGGTATTAGAAGCATTGCGACATCACATCTCATGTTATAGGAAGGGTCTCAGGATTGGAATGGGAAGAAGTTGGATATCACTTCTCATGCTATAAGAAGGGTCTCAGGTTTGGTATAAGCATTGAGATATCACATCTCATGCTATAGGAAGGGTCTCAGGTTTGGAATGGGAAGGACTTAGATATCACATATCATGCTATAGGGAGGGTCTCAGTTTTGATATTAGAAGCATTGAGATATCACATCTCATGCTATCGGAAGTGTCTCAGGATTGGAATGGGAAGGAGCTGGATATCACATCTCATGCTAAAGGAATGGTCTCAGGTTTGGAACGGGAAGGAGTTGGATATCACATCTCATGTTATAGGAAGGGTCTCAGGTTTGGTATAAGCATTGAGATATCACATCTCTGCTATCGGAAGTGTCTCAGGATTAGAATGGGAAGGACTTGGATATCACATCTCATGCTATAGATAGGCTCTCAGGTTTGGAAAGGGAAGGAGTTGGATATCACATTTCATGTTAGAGGAAGGATCTCAGGTTTGGTATTAGAGGCATTGAGATATCACATCTCAGGCTATAGGAAGGGTCTCAGGATTGGAATGGGAAGGAGTTGGATATCACATCTCATGCTAAAGGAAGGGTCTCAGGATTGGAATGGGAAGGAGTTGGATATCACATCTCATGCTATAGGAAGGGTCTCAGGTTTGGTATAAGCATTGAGATATCACATCTCGTGCTATAGGAAGGGTCTCAGGATTGGAATGGGAAGGAGTTGTATATGACATCTCATGCTATAGACAGGGTCTCAGGTTTGGAAAGGGAAGGAGATGGATATCACATTTCATGTTAGAGGTAGGATCTCAGGTTTGGAATTAGAGGCATTGAGATATCACATCTCATGCTATCAGAAGGGTCTCAGGATTGGAATGGGAAGGAGTTGGATATCACATCTCATGCTAAAGGGAGGGTCTCAGGTTTGGAAGGGGAAGGATTTGGAAATCACATCTCATGTTATAGGAAGGATCTCAGGTTTGGTATTAGAATCATTGAGATATCACATCTCATGCTATCATAAGGGTCTCAGGATTGGAATCGGAAGGAGTTGGATATCACATCTCATGTTATAGGAAGGATCTCAGGTTTGGTATTAGAAGCATTGAGACATCACATCTCATGCTATAGGAAGGGTCTCAGGATTGGAATGGGAAGGAGTTGGATATCACATCTCATGCTATAGGAAGGGTCTCAGATTTGGTATAAGCATTGAGATATCACATCTCATGCTATAGGAAGGGTCTCAGGATTGGAATGGGAAGCAGTTGGATGTCACATCTCAGGCCATAGGAAGGGTCTCAGGTTTGGTATAAGCATTGAGATATCACATCTCTGCTATCGGAAGGGTCTCAGGATTGGAATGGGAAGGAGTTGGATATCCCATCTCATGTTATAGGAAGAGTCTCAGGTTTGGTATTAGAAGCACTGAGATATCCCATCTCATGCTATAGGAAGGGTCTCAGGATTGGAATGGGAAGGAGTTGGATATCACATCTCATGTTATAGGAAAGATCTCAGGTTTGGTATTAGAAGCATTGAGACATCACATCTCATGTTATAGGAAGGGTCTCAGGATTGGAATGGGAAGAAGTTGGATATCACATCTCATGCTATAGGAAGGGTCTCAGGTTTGGTATAAGCATTGAGATATCACATCTCATGCTATAGGAAGGGTCTCAGGATTGGAATGGGAAGGAGTTGTATATGACATCTCATGCCATAGGAAGGGTCTCAGGTTTGGTATAAGCATTGAGATATCACATCACATGCTATAGGAAGGGTCTCAGGATTGTAATGGGAAGGACTTGGATATCACATCTCATGCTATAGGCAGGGTCTCAGGTTTGGAAAGGGAAGGAGATGGATATCACATTTCATGTTAGAGGTAGGATCTCAGGTTTGGTATTAGAGGCATTGAAATATCACATCTCATGCTATCAGAAGGGTCTCAGGATTGGAATGGGAAGGAGTTGGATATCACATCTCATGCTAAAGGGAGGGTCTCAGGTTTGGAAGGGGAAGGATTTGGAAATCACATCTCATGTTATAGGAAGGATCTCAGGTTTGGTATTAGAATCATTGAGATATCACATCTCATGCTATCGGAAGTATCTCAGGTTTGGTATTAGAGGCATTGAGATATCACATCTCATGCTATCATAAGGGTCTCAGGATTGGAATGGGAAGGAGTTGGATATCACATCTCATGTTATAGGAAGGATCTCAGGTTTGGTATTAGAAGCATTGAGACATCACATCTCATGCTATAGGAAGGGTCTCAGGATTGGAATGGGAAGGAGTTGGATATCACATCTCATGCTATAGGAAGGGTCTCAGATTTGGTATAAGCATTGAGATATCACATCTCATGCTATAGGAACGGTCTCAGGATTGGAATGGGAAGGAGTTGTATATGACATCTCAGGCCATAGGAAGGGTCTCAGGTTTGGTATAAGCATTGAGATATCACATCTCTGCTATCGGAAGGGTCACAGGATTGGAATGGGAAGGAGTTGGATATCCCATCTCATGTTATAGGAAGGGTCTCAGGTTTGGTATTAGAAGCATTGAGACATCACATCTCATGTTATAGGAAGGGTCTCAGGATTGGAATGGGAAGAAGTTGGATATCACATCTCATGCTATAGGAAGGGTCTCAGGTTTGGTATAAGCATTGAGATATCACATCTCATGCTATAGGAAGGGTCTCAGGATTGGAATGGGAAGGAGTTGTATATGACATCTCATGCCATAGGAAGGGTCTCAGGTTTGGTATAAGCATTGAGATATCACATCACATGCTATAGGAAGGGTCTCAGGATTGGAATGGGAAGGAGTTGGATATCCCATCTCATGTTATAGGAAGAGTCTCAGGTTTGGTATTAGAAGCATTGAGATATCCCATCTCATGCTATAGGAAGGGTCTCAGGATTGGAATGGGAAGGACTTTTGATATCACATCTCATGCTATAGGCAGGGTCTCAGGTTTGGAAAGGGAAGGAGATGGATATCACATTTCATGTTAGAGGTAGGATCTCAGGTTTGGTATTAGAGGCATTGAAATATCACATCTCATGCTATCAGAAGGGTCTCAGGATTGGAATGGGAAGGAGTTGGATATCACATCTCATGCTAAAAGGAGTGTCTCAGGTTTGGAAGTGGAAGGATTTGGAAATCACATCTCATGTTATAGGAAGGATCTCAGGTTTGGTACTAGAAGCATTGAGATATCACATCTCATGCTATCATAAGGATCTCAGGTTTGGTATTAGAAGCATTGAGACATCACATCTCATGCTATAGGAAGGGTCTCAGGATTGGAATGGGAAGGAGTTGGATATCACATCTCATGCTATAGGAAGGGTCTCGGATTTGGTATAAGCACTGAGATATCACATCTCATGCTATAGGAAGGGTCTCAGGATTGGAATGGGAAGGAGTTGTATATGACAAATCAGGCCATAGGAAGGGTCTCAGGTTTGGTATAAGCATTGAGATATCACATCTCTGCTATCGGAAGGGTCTCAGGATTGGAATGGGAAGGAGTTGGATATCCCATCTCATGTTATAGGAAGGGTCTCAGGTTTGGTATTAGAAGCATTGAGATATCACATCTCATGCTATAGGAAGAGTCTCAGGATTGGAATGGGGAGGACTTGGATGTCACATCTCATGCTATAGGGAGGGTCTCAAGTTTGATATTAGAAGCATTGAGATAACAAATCTCATGATATCGGAAGGGTCTCAGGATTGGAATGGGAAGGAGTTGGATATCACATCTCATGCTAAAGGGAGGGTCTCAGGTTTGGAAGGGGAAGGATTTGGATATCACATCTCATGTTATAGGAAGGATCTCAGGTTTGGTATTAGAAGCATTCAGATATCACATCTCATGCTATCGGAAGGATCTCAGGTTTGGTATAGAAGCATTGAGATATCACATCTCATGCTATCAGAAGGGTCTCAGGATTGGAATGGGAAGGAGTTGGATATCACATCTCATGCTAAAGGGAGGGTCTCAGGTTTGGAAGGGGAAGGATTTGGATATCACATCTCATGTTATCGGAAGGATCTCAGGTTTGGTATTAGAAGTATTGAGATATCACATCTCATGCTATAGGAAGGGTCTCAGGATTGGAATGGGAAGGAGTTGGTTATCACATCTCATGCTAAAGGAAGGGTCTCAGGTTTGGTAGAAGCATTGAGATATCACATCTCATGCTATAGGAAGGGTCTCAGGATTGGAATGGGAAGGAGTTGTATATGACATCTCATGCCATAGGAAGGGTCTCAGGTTTGGTATAAGCATTGAGATATCACATCACATGCTATAGGAAGGGTCTCAGGATTGGAATGGGAAGGAGTTGGATATCCCATCTCATGTTATAGGAAGAGTCTCAGGTTTGGTATTAGAAGCATTGAGATATCCCATCTCATGCTATAGGAAGGGTCTCAGGATTGGAATGGGAAGGACTTTTGATATCACATCTCATGCTATAGGCAGGGTCTCAGGTTTGGAAAGGGAAGGAGATGGATATCACATTTCATGTTAGAGGTAGGATCTCAGGTTTGGTATTAGAGGCATTGAAATATCACATCTCATGCTATCAGAAGGGTCTCAGGATTGGAATGGGAAGGAGTTGGATATCACATCTCATGCTAAAAGGAGTGTCTCAGGTTTGGAAGTGGAAGGATTTGGAAATCACATCTCATGTTATAGGAAGGATCTCAGGTTTGGTACTAGAAGCATTGAGATATCACATCTCATGCTATCATAAGGATCTCAGGTTTGGTATTAGAAGCATTGAGACATCACATCTCATGCTATAGGAAGGGTCTCAGGATTGGAATGGGAAGGAGTTGGATATCACATCTCATGCTATAGGAAGGGTCTCGGATTTGGTATAAGCACTGAGATATCACATCTCATGCTATAGGAAGGGTCTCAGGATTGGAATGGGAAGGAGTTGTATATGACAAATCAGGCCATAGGAAGGGTCTCAGGTTTGGTATAAGCATTGAGATATCACATCTCTGCTATCGGAAGGGTCTCAGGATTGGAATGGGAAGGAGTTGGATATCCCATCTCATGTTATAGGAAGGGTCTCAGGTTTGGTATTAGAAGCATTGAGATATCACATCTCATGCTATAGGAAGAGTCTCAGGATTGGAATGGGGAGGACTTGGATGTCACATCTCATGCTATAGGGAGGGTCTCAAGTTTGATATTAGAAGCATTGAGATAACAAATCTCATGATATCGGAAGGGTCTCAGGATTGGAATGGGAAGGAGTTGGATATCACATCTCATGCTAAAGGGAGGGTCTCAGGTTTGGAAGGGGAAGGATTTGGATATCACATCTCATGTTATAGGAAGGATCTCAGGTTTGGTATTAGAAGCATTCAGATATCACATCTCATGCTATCGGAAGGATCTCAGGTTTGGTATAGAAGCATTGAGATATCACATCTCATGCTATCAGAAGGGTCTCAGGATTGGAATGGGAAGGAGTTGGATATCACATCTCATGCTAAAGGGAGGGTCTCAGGTTTGGAAGGGGAAGGATTTGGATATCACATCTCATGTTATCGGAAGGATCTCAGGTTTGGTATTAGAAGTATTGAGATATCACATCTCATGCTATAGGAAGGGTCTCAGGATTGGAATGGGAAGGAGTTGGTTATCACATCTCATGCTAAAGGAAGGGTCTCAGGTTTGGTAGAAGCATTGAGATATCACATCTCATGCTATAGGAAGGGTCTCAGGATTGGAATGGGAAGGACTTAGATATCACATATCATGCTATAGGGAGGGTCTCAGTTTTGATATTAGAAGCATTGAGATATCACATCTCATGCTATCGGAAGTGTCTCAGGATTGGAATGGGAAGGAGCTGGATATCACATCTCATGCTAAAGGAAGGGTCTCAGGTTTGGAACGGGAAGGAGTTGGATATCACATCTCATGTTATAGGAAGGGTCTCAGGTTTGGTATAAGCATTGAGATATCACATCTCTGCTATCGGAAGTGTCTCAGGATTGGAATGGGAAGGACTTGGATATCACATCTCATGCTATAGATAGGCTCTCAGGTTTGGAAAGGGAAGGAGTTGGATATCACATTTCATGTTAGAGGAAGGATCTCAGGTTTGGTATTAGAGGCATTGAGACATCACATCTCAGGCTATAGGAAGGGTCTCAGGATTGGAATGGGAAGGAGTTGGATATCACATCTCATGCTAAAGGAAGGGTCTCAGGATTGGAATGGGAAGGAGTTGGATATCACATCTCATGCTATAGGAAGGGTCTCAGGTTTGGTATAAGCATTGAGATATCACATCTCGTGCTATAGGAAGGGTCTCAGGATTGGAATGGGAAGGAGTTGTATATGACATCTCATGCTATAGACAGGGTCTCAGGTTTGGAAAGGGAAGGAGATGGATATCACATTTCATGTTAGAGGTAGGATCTCAGGTTTGGAATTAGAGGCATTGAGATATCACATCTCATGCTATCAGAAGGGTCTCAGGATTGGAATGGGAAGGAGTTGGATATCACATCTCATGCTAAAGGGAGGGTCTCAGGTTTGGAAGGGGAAGGATTTGGAAATCACATCTCATGTTATAGGAAGGATCTCAGGTTTGGTATTAGAAGCATTGAGATATCACATCTCATGCTATCATAAGGGTCTCAGGATTGGAATCGGAAGGAGTTGGATATCACATCTCATGTTATAGGAAGGATCTCAGGTTTGGTATTAGAAGCATTGAGACATCACATCTCATGCTATAGGAAGGGTCTCAGGATTGGAATGGGAAGGAGTTGGATATCACATCTCATGCTATAGGAAGGGTCTCAGATTTGGTATAAGCTTTGAGATATCACATCTCATGCTATAGGAAGGGTCTCAGGATTGGAATGGGAAGCAGTTGGATATCACATCTCAGGCCATAGGAAGGGTCTCAGGTTTGGTATAAGCATTGAGATATCACATCTCTGCTATCGGAAGGGTCTCAGGATTGGAATGGGAAGGAGTTGGATATCCCATCTCATGTTATAGGAAGAGTCTCAGGTTTGGTATTAGAAGCATTGAGATATCCCATCTCATGCTATAGGAAGGGTCTCAGGTTGGAATGGGAAGGAGTTGGATATCACATTTCATGTTATAGGAAGGGTCTCAGGATTGGAATTGGAAGGACTTGGCTATCATATCTCATGCTATAGGAAGGCTCTCAGGTTTGGAAGGGGAAGGAGTTGGATATCACATTTCATGTTAGAGGAACGATCTCAGGTTTGGTATTAGAGGCCTTGAGATATCACATCTCATGCTATAGGAAGGGTCTCAGGATTGGAATGGGAAGGAGTTGGATATCACATCTCATGTTATAGGAAAGATCTCAGGTTTGGTATTAGAAGCATTGAGACATCACATCTCATGTTATAGGAAGGGTCTCAGGATTGGAATGGGAAGAAGTTGGATATCACATCTCATGCTATAGGAAGGGTCTCAGGTTTGGTATAAGCATTGAGATATCACATCTCATGCTATAGGAAGGGTCTCAGGATTGGAATGGGAAGGAGTTGTATATGACATCTCATGCCATAGGAAGGGTCTCAGGTTTGGTATAAGCATTGAGATATCACATCACATGCTATAGGAAGGGTCTCAGGATTGTAATGGGAAGGACTTGGATATCACATCTCATGCTATAGGCAGGGTCTCAGATTTGGAAAGGGAAGGAGATGGATATCACATTTCATGTTAGAGGTAGGATCTCAGGTTTGGTATTAGAGGCATTGAAATATCACATCTCATGCTATCAGAAGGGTCTCAGGATTGGAATGGGAAGGAGTTGGATATCACATCTCATGCTAAAGGGAGGGTCTCAGGTTTGGAAGGGGAAGGATTTGGAAATCACATCTCATGTTATAGGAAGGATCTCAGGTTTGGTATTAGAAGCATTGAGATATCACATCTCATGCTATCGGAAGTATCTCAGGTTTGGTATTAGAGGCATTGAGATATCACATCTCATGCTATCTTAAGGGTCTCAGGATTGGAATGGGAAGGAGTTGGATATCACATCTCATGTTATAGGAAGGATCTCAGGTTTGGTATTAGAAGCATTGAGACATCACATCTCATGCTATAGGAAGGGTCTCAGGATTGGAATGGGAAGGAGTTGGATATCACATCTCATGCTATAGGAAGGGTCTCAGATTTGGTATAAGCATTGAGATATCACATCTCATGCTATAGGAACGGTCTCAGGATTGGAATGGGAAGGAGTTGTATATGACATCTCAGGCCATAGGAAGGGTCTCAGGTTTGGTATAAGCATTGAGATATCACATCTCTGCTATCGGAAGGGTCTCAGGATTGGAATGGGAAGGAGTTGGATATCCCATCTCATGTTATAGGAAGGGTCTCAGGTTTGGTATTAGAAGCATTGAGACATCACATCTCATGTTATAGGAAGGGTCTCAGGATTGGAATGGGAAGAAGTTGGATATCACATCTCATGCTATAGGAAGGGTCTCAGGTTTGGTATAAGCATTGAGATATCACATCTCATGCTATAGGAAGGGTCTCAGGATTGGAATGGGAAGGAGTTGTATATGACATCTCATGCCATAGGAAGGGTCTCAGGTTTGGTATAAGCATTGAGATATCACATCACATGCTATAGGAAGGGTCTCAGGATTGGAATGGGAAGGACTTTTGATATCACATCTCATGCTATAGGCAGGGTCTCAGGTTTGGAAAGGGAAGGAGATGGATATCACATTTCATGTTAGAGGTAGGATCTCAGGTTTGGTATTAGAGGCATTGAAATATCACATCTCATGCTATTAGAAGGGTCTCAGGATTGGAATGGGAAGGAGTTGGATATCACATCTCATGCTAAAGGGAGTGTCTCAGGTTTGGAAGTGGAAGGATTTGGAAATCACATCTCATGTTATAGGAAGGATCTCAGGTTTGGTACTAGAAGCATTGAGATATCACATCTCATGCTATCAGAAGGATCTCAGGTTTGGTATTAGAAGCATTGAGACATCACATCTCATGCTATAGGAAGGGTCTCAGGATTGGAATGGGAAGGAGTTGGATATCACATCTCATGCTATAGGAAGGGTCTCGGATTTGGTATAAGCATTGAGATATCACATCTCATGCTATAGGAAGGGTCTCAGGATTGGAATGGGAAGGAGTTGTATATGACAAATCAGGCCATAGGAAGGGTCTCAGGTTTGGTATAAGCATTGAGATATCACATCTCTGCTATCGGAAGGGTCTCAGGATTGGAATGGGAAGGAGTTGGATATCCCATCTCATGTTATAGGAAGGGTCTCAGGTTTGGTATTAGAAGCATTGAGATATCACATCTCATGCTATAGGAAGAGTCTCAGGATTGGAATGGGGAGGACTTGGATGTCACATCTCATGCTATAGGGAGGGTCTCAAGTTTGATATTAGAAGCATTGAGATAACAAATCTCATGATATCGGAAGGGTCTCAGGATTGGAATGGGAAGGAATTGGATATCACATCTCATGATAAAGGAAGGGTCTAAGGTTTGGAAGGGGAAGGATTTGGATATCACATCTCATGTTATAGGACGGGTCTCAGGTTTTGTATTAGAAGCATTGAGATATCAAGACTCATGGTATAGGAAGGGTCTCAGAATTGGAATGGGAAGGAGTTGGATATCACATCTCAAGCTATAGGTAGGGTCTCAGGATTGGAATGGGAAGGAGTTTGATATCACATTTCATGTTATAGGAAGGGTCTCAGGATTGGATGGGAAGGACTTGGATATCATATCTCATGCTATAGGAAGGCTCTCAGGTTTGGAAGGGGAAGGAGTTGGATATCACATTTCATGTTAGAGGAAGAATCTCAGGTTTGGTATTAGAGGCCTTGAGATATCACATCTCATGCTATAGGAAGGGTCTCAGGATTGGAATGGGAAGGAGTTGGATATCACATCTCAAGCTATAGGAAGGGTCTCAGGTTTGGTATAAGCATTGAGATATCACATCTCATGCTATAGGAAGGGTCTCAGGATTGGAATGGGAAGGAGTTGGATATCACATCTCATGTTATAGGAAAGATCTCAGGTTTGGTATTAGAAGCATTGAGACATCACATCTCATGTTATAGGAAGGGTCTCAGGAGTGGAATGGGAAGAAGTTGGATATCACATCTCATGCTATAGGAAGGGTCTCAGGTTTGGAAGGGGAAGGAGTTGGATATCCAATCTCATGTTATAGGACTGGTCTCGGGTTTGGTATTAGAAGCATTGAGATATCACATCGCATGCTATAGGAAGGGTCTCAGGATTGGAATGGGAAGGAGTTGGATATCACATCTCATGCTAAAGGAAGGGTCTCAGGATTGGAATGGGAAGGAGTTGGATATCACATCTCATGCTATAGGAAGGGTCTCAGGTTTGGTATAAGCATTGAGATATCACATCTCGTGCTATAGGAAGGGTCTCAGGATTGGAATGGGAAGGAGTTGTATATGACATCTCATGCTATAGACAGGGTCTCAGGTTTGGAAAGGGAAGGAGATGGATATCACATTTCATGTTAGAGGTAGGATCTCAGGTTTGGAATTAGAGGCATTGAGATATCACATCTCATGCTATCAGAAGGGTCTCAGGATTGGAATGGGAAGGAGTTGGATATCACATCTCATGCTAAAGGGAGGGTCTCAGGTTTGGAAGGGGAAGGATTTGGAAATCACATCTCATGTTATAGGAAGGATCTCAGGTTTGGTATTAGAAGCATTGAGATATCACATCTCATGCTATCATAAGGGTCTCAGGATTGGAATCGGAAGGAGTTGGATATCACATCTCATGTTATAGGAAGGATCTCAGGTTTGGTATTAGAAGCATTGAGACATCACATCTCATGCTATAGGAAGGGTCTCAGGATTGGAATGGGAAGGAGTTGGATATCACATCTCATGCTATAGGAAGGGTCTCAGATTTGGTATAAGCTTTGAGATATCACATCTCATGCTATAGGAAGGGTCTCAGGATTGGAATGGGAAGCAGTTGGATATCACATCTCAGGCCATAGGAAGGGTCTCAGGTTTGGTATAAGCATTGAGATATCACATCTCTGCTATCGGAAGGGTCTCAGGATTGGAATGGGAAGGAGTTGGATATCCCATCTCATGTTATAGGAAGAGTCTCAGGTTTGGTATTAGAAGCATTGAGATATCCCATCTCATGCTATAGGAAGGGTCTCAGGTTGGAATGGGAAGGAGTTGGATATCACATTTCATGTTATAGGAAGGGTCTCAGGATTGGAATTGGAAGGACTTGGCTATCATATCTCATGCTATAGGAAGGCTCTCAGGTTTGGAAGGGGAAGGAGTTGGATATCACATTTCATGTTAGAGGAACGATCTCAGGTTTGGTATTAGAGGCCTTGAGATATCACATCTCATGCTATAGGAAGGGTCTCAGGATTGGAATGGGAAGGAGTTGGATATCACATCTCATGTTATAGGAAAGATCTCAGGTTTGGTATTAGAAGCATTGAGACATCACATCTCATGTTATAGGAAGGGTCTCAGGATTGGAATGGGAAGAAGTTGGATATCACATCTCATGCTATAGGAAGGCTCTCAGGTTTGGTATAAGCATTGAGATATCACATCTCATGCTATAGGAAGGGTCTCAGGATTGGAATGGGAAGGAGTTGTATATGACATCTCATGCCATAGGAAGGGTCTCAGGTTTGGTATAAGCATTGAGATATCACATCACATGCTATAGGAAGGGTCTCAGGATTGTAATGGGAAGGACTTGGATATCACATCTCATGCTATAGGCAGGGTCTCAGATTTGGAAAGGGAAGGAGATGGATATCACATTTCATGTTAGAGGTAGGATCTCAGGTTTGGTATTAGAGGCATTGAAATATCACATCTCATGCTATCAGAAGGGTCTCAGGATTGGAATGGGAAGGAGTTGGATATCACATCTCATGCTAAAGGGAGGGTCTCAGGTTTGGAAGGGGAAGGATTTGGAAATCACATCTCATGTTATAGGAAGGATCTCAGGTTTGGTATTAGAAGCATTGAGATATCACATCTCATGCTATCGGAAGTATCTCAGGTTTGGTATTAGAGGCATTGAGATATCACATCTCATGCTATCTTAAGGGTCTCAGGATTGGAATGGGAAGGAGTTGGATATCACATCTCATGTTATAGGAAGGATCTCAGGTTTGGTATTAGAAGCATTGAGACATCACATCTCATGCTATAGGAAGGGTCTCAGGATTGGAATGGGAAGGAGTTGGATATCACATCTCATGCTATAGGAAGGGTCTCAGATTTGGTATAAGCATTGAGATATCACATCTCATGCTATAGGAACGGTCTCAGGATTGGAATGGGAAGGAGTTGTATATGACATCTCAGGCCATAGGAAGGGTCTCAGGTTTGGTATAAGCATTGAGATATCACATCTCTGCTATCGGAAGGGTCTCAGGATTGGAATGGGAAGGAGTTGGATATCCCATCTCATGTTATAGGAAGGGTCTCAGGTTTGGTATTAGAAGCATTGAGACATCACATCTCATGTTATAGGAAGGGTCTCAGGATTGGAATGGGAAGAAGTTGGATATCACATCTCATGCTATAGGAAGGGTCTCAGGTTTGGTATAAGCATTGAGATATCACATCTCATGCTATAGGAAGGGTCTCAGGATTGGAATGGGAAGGAGTTGTATATGACATCTCATGCCATAGGAAGGGTCTCAGGTTTGGTATAAGCATTGAGATATCACATCACATGCTATAGGAAGGGTCTCAGGATTGGAATGGGAAGGACTTTTGATATCACATCTCATGCTATAGGCAGGGTCTCAGGTTTGGAAAGGGAAGGAGATGGATATCACATTTCATGTTAGAGGTAGGATCTCAGGTTTGGTATTAGAGGCATTGAAATATCACATCTCATGCTATTAGAAGGGTCTCAGGATTGGAATGGGAAGGAGTTGGATATCACATCTCATGCTAAAGGGAGTGTCTCAGGTTTGGAAGTGGAAGGATTTGGAAATCACATCTCATGTTATAGGAAGGATCTCAGGTTTGGTACTAGAAGCATTGAGATATCACATCTCATGCTATCAGAAGGATCTCAGGTTTGGTATTAGAAGCATTGAGACATCACATCTCATGCTATAGGAAGGGTCTCAGGATTGGAATGGGAAGGAGTTGGATATCACATCTCATGCTATAGGAAGGGTCTCGGATTTGGTATAAGCATTGAGATATCACATCTCATGCTATAGGAAGGGTCTCAGGATTGGAATGGGAAGGAGTTGTATATGACAAATCAGGCCATAGGAAGGGTCTCAGGTTTGGTATAAGCATTGAGATATCACATCTCTGCTATCGGAAGGGTCTCAGGATTGGAATGGGAAGGAGTTGGATATCCCATCTCATGTTATAGGAAGGGTCTCAGGTTTGGTATTAGAAGCATTGAGATATCACATCTCATGCTATAGGAAGAGTCTCAGGATTGGAATGGGGAGGACTTGGATGTCACATCTCATGCTATAGGGAGGGTCTCAAGTTTGATATTAGAAGCATTGAGATAACAAATCTCATGATATCGGAAGGGTCTCAGGATTGGAATGGGAAGGAATTGGATATCACATCTCATGATAAAGGAAGGGTCTAAGGTTTGGAAGGGGAAGGATTTGGATATCACATCTCATGTTATAGGACGGGTCTCAGGTTTTGTATTAGAAGCATTGAGATATCAAGACTCATGGTATAGGAAGGGTCTCAGAATTGGAATGGGAAGGAGTTGGATATCACATCTCAAGCTATAGGTAGGGTCTCAGGATTGGAATGGGAAGGAGTTTGATATCACATTTCATGTTATAGGAAGGGTCTCAGGATTGGATGGGAAGGACTTGGATATCATATCTCATGCTATAGGAAGGCTCTCAGGTTTGGAAGGGGAAGGAGTTGGATATCACATTTCATGTTAGAGGAAGAATCTCAGGTTTGGTATTAGAGGCCTTGAGATATCACATCTCATGCTATAGGAAGGGTCTCAGGATTGGAATGGGAAGGAGTTGGATATCACATCTCAAGCTATAGGAAGGGTCTCAGGTTTGGTATAAGCATTGAGATATCACATCTCATGCTATAGGAAGGGTCTCAGGATTGGAATGGGAAGGAGTTGGATATCACATCTCATGTTATAGGAAAGATCTCAGGTTTGGTATTAGAAGCATTGAGACATCACATCTCATGTTATAGGAAGGGTCTCAGGAGTGGAATGGGAAGAAGTTGGATATCACATCTCATGCTATAGGAAGGGTCTCAGGTTTGGAAGGGGAAGGAGTTGGATATCCAATCTCATGTTATAGGACTGGTCTCGGGTTTGGTATTAGAAGCATTGAGATATCACATCGCATGCTATAGGAATGGTCTCAGGATTGGAATGGGAAGGAGTTGGATATTACATTCTTGCTATAGGAAGGGTCTCATGTTTGGAATGGGAAGGAGTTGGATATCACATATGCTATAGGAAGGGTCTCAGGTTTGGACCGGGAAGGAGTTGGATATCACATCTCATGTTATAGGAAGGGTCTCAGGTTTGGTATAAGCATTGAGATATCACATCTCTGCTATCGGAAGTGTCTCAGGATTGGAATAGGAAGGAGTTGGATATCCCATCTCATGTTATAGGATGGGTCTCAGGTTTGTTATTAGAATCATTGAGATATCATATTGCATGCTGTAGGAAGGGTCTAAGGATTGGAATGGGAAGGACTTGGATATCACATCTCATGCTATAGGTAGGCTCTCAGGTTTGGAAAGGGAAGGAGTTGGATATCACATTTCATGTTAGAGGAAGGATCTCAGGTTTGGTATTAGAGGCATTGAGATATCACATCTCATGCTATAGGAAGGGTCTCAGGATTGGAATGGGAAGGAGTTGGATATCACATCTCATGCTATAGGAAGGGTCTCAGGTTTGGTATAAGCATCGAGATATCACATCTCATGCTATAGGAAGGGTCTCGGGATTAGAATGGGAAGGAGTTGGATATCACATCTCATGTTATGGGAAGGATCTCAGGTTTGGTATTAGAAGCATTGAGACATCACATCTCATGCTATAGGAAGGGTCTCAGGATTGGAATGGGAAGGAGTTGGATATCACATCTCATGCTATAGGAAGGGTCTCAAGTTTGATATTAGAAGCATTGAGATATCACATCTCATGCTATAGGAAGGGTCTCAGGATTGGAATGGGAAGGAGTTGGATATCACATCTCAAGCTTTAGGAAGGGTCTCAGGTTTGGTATAAGCATTGAGATAGCACATCTCATGCTATAGGAAGGGTCTCAGGATTGGAATGGGAAGGAGTTGGATATTACATCTCATGTTATAGGAAAGATCTCAGGTTTGGTATTAGAAGCATTGAGACATCACATCTCATGTTATAGGAAGGGTCTCAGGATTGGAATGGGAAGAAGTTGGATATCACATCTCATGCTATAGGAAGGGTCTCAGGTTTGGAAGGGGAAGGAGTTGGATATCCAATCACATGTTATAGGACTGGTCTCAGGTTTGGTATTAGAAGCATTGAGATATCACATCGCATGCTGTAGGAAGGTTCTCAGGTTTGGTATTAGAAGCATTGAGACATCACATCTCATGCTATAGGAAGGGTCTCAGGATTGGAATGGGAAGGAGTTGGATATCACATCTCATGTTATAGGAAGGATCTCAGGTTTGGTATTAGAAGCATTGAGACATCACATCTCATGCTATAGGAAGGGTCTCAGGATTGGAATGGGAAGGAGTTGGATATCACATCTCATGCTATAGGAAGGGTCTCAGATTTGGTATAAGCATTGAGATATCACATCTCATGCTATAGGAAGGGTCTCAGGATTGGATTGGGAAGGAGTTGTATATGACATCTCAGGCCATAGGAAGGGTCTCAGGATTGGTATAAGCATTGAGATATCACATCTCTGCTATCGGAAGGGTCTCAGGATTGGAATGGGAAGGAGTTGGATATCCCATCTCATGATAAAGGAAGGGTCTAAGGTTTGGAAGGGGAAAGATTTGATATCACATCTCATGTTATAGGCGGGTCTCAATTTTGATATTAGAAGCATTGAGATAACAAATCTCATGATATCGGAAGGGTCTCAGGATTGGAATGGGAAGGAGTTGGATATCACATCTCATGATAAAGGAAGGGTCTCAGGTTTGGTATTAGAAGCATTGAGATATCAAGTCTCATGGTATAGGAAGGGTCTCAGAATTGGAATGGGAAGGATTTCGGATATCACATCTCAAGCTATAGGAAGAGTCTCAGGATTGGAATGGGAAGGAGTTTGATATCACATCTCATGTTATAGGACGGGTCTCAGGTTTGGTATTAGAAGCATTGAGATATCAAGTCTCATGGTATAGGAAGGGTCTCAGAATTGGAATGGGAAGGATTTCGGATATCACATCTCAAGCTATAGGAAGAGTCTCAGGATTGGAATGGGAAGGAGTTTGATATCACATCTCATGCCATAGTATGGTTCTCAGGTTTGGTAGAAGCATTGGGATATCACATCTCATGCTATTGGAAGGGTATCAGTATTGGATTTGGAAGGAGTTGGATATCCCATCTCATGCTATGGGAAGGGTCTCAGGTTGGAATGGGAAGGAGTTGGATATCACATTTCATGTTATAGGAAGGGTCTCAGGATTGGAATGGGAAGGAGTTGGATATCACATCTCAAGCTTTAGGAAGGGTCTCAGGTTTGGTATAAGCATTGAGATAGCACATCTCATGCTATAGGAAGGGTCTCAGGATTGGAATGGGAAGGAGTTGGATATCACATCTGATGTTATAGGAAAGATCTCAGGTTTGGTATTAGAAGCATTGAGACATCACATCTCATGTTATAGGAAGGGTCTCAGGATTGGAATGGGAAGAAGTTGGATATCACATCTCATGCTATAGGAAGGGTCTCAGGTTTGGAAGGGGAAGGAGTTGGATATCCAATCTCATGTTATAGGACTGGTCTCAGGTTTGGTATTATAAGCATTGAGATATCACATCGCATGCTGTACGAAGGTTCTCAGGTTTGGAATGGGGAGGAATTGGATATCACATCTCATGTCATAGGAAGGATCTCAGGTTTGGTATTAGAAGCATTGAGATATCACATCTCATGCTATAGGAATGGTCTCAGGATTGGAATGGGAAGGAGTTGGATATTACATTCTTGCTATAGGAAGAGTCTCATGTTTGGAATGGGAAGGAGTTGGATATCACATATGCTATAGGAAGGGTCTCAGGTTTGAAACGGGAAGGAGTTGGATATCACATCTCATGTTATAGGAAGGGTCTCAGGTTTGAAACGGGAAGGAGTTGGATATCACATCTCATGTTATAGGACGGGTCTCAGGTTTGTTATTAGAATCATTGAGATATCATATTGCATGCTGTAGGAAGGGTCTAAGGATTGGAATGGGAAGGACTTGGATATCACATCTCATTCTATAGGTAGGCTCTCAGGTTTGGAAAGGGAAGGAGTTCGATATCACATTTCATGTTATAGGAAGGATCTCAGGTTTGGTATTAGAGGCATTGAGATATCACATATCATGCTATAGGAAGGGTCTCAGGATTGGAATGGGAAGGAGTTGGATATCACATCTCAAGCTTTAGGAAGGGTCTCAGGTTTGGTATAAGCATTGAGATAGCACATCTCATGCTATAGGAAGGGTCTCAGGATTGGAATGGGAAGGAGTTGGATATTACATCTCATGTTATAGGAAAGATCTCAGGTTTGGTATTAGAAGCATTGAGACATCACATCTCATGTTATAGGAAGGGTCTCAGGATTGGAATGGGAAGAAGTTGGATATCACATCTCATGCTATAGGAAGGGTCTCAGGTTTGGAAGGGGAAGGAGTTGGATATCCAATCTCATATTATAGGACTTGTCTCAGGTTTGGTATTAGAAGCATTGAGATATCACATCGCATGCTGTAGGAAGGTTCTCAGGTTTGGTATTAGAAGCATTGAGACATCACATCTCATGCTATAGGAAGGGTCTCAGGATTGGAATGGGAAGGAGTTGGATATCACATCTCATGTTATAGGAAGGATCTCAGGTTTGGTATTAGAAGCATTGAGACATCACATCTCATGATATAGGAAGGGCCTTAGGATTGGAATGGGAAGGAGTTGGATATCACATCTCATGCTATAGGAAGGGTCTCAGATTTGGTATAAGCATCGAGATATCACATCTCTGCTATTGGAAGGGTCTCAGGATTGGAATGGGAAGGAGTTGGATATCCCATCTCATGTTATAGGAAGAGTCTCAGGTTTGGTATTAGAAGCATTGAGATATCACATCTCATGCTATAGGAAGTGTCTCAGGATTGGAATGGGAAGGACTTGGGTATCACATCTCATGCTATAGGGAGGGTCTCAAGTTTGATATTAGAAGCATTGAGATATCACATCTCATGCTATAGGAATGGTCTCAGGATTGGAATGGGAAGGAGTTGGATATCACATCTCATTCTATAGGAAGGGTCTCAGGTTTGGTATAAGCAGTGAGATATCACATCTCATGCTATAGGAAGTGTCTCAGGATTGGAATGGGAAGGAGTTGGATATCACATCTCATGTTATAGGAAGGATCTCAGGTTTGGTATAAGCATTGAGATATCACATCTCTGCTATCGGAAGGGTCTCAGGATTGGAATGGGAAGGAGTTGGATATTTCCATCTCATGTTATAGGAAGGGTCTCGGGTTTGGTATTAGAAGCATTGAGATATCCCATCTCATGATATAGGAAGGGTCCCAGGATGGAATGGGAAGGAGTAGGATATCACATTTCATGTTATAGGAAGGGTCTCAGGATTGGAATGGGAAGGATTTGGATATCATATCTCATGCTATAGGAAGGCTCTCAGGTTTGGAAGGGGAAAGAGTTGGATATCACATTTCATGTTAGAGGAAGGATCTCAGGTTTGGTATTAGAGGCCTTGAGATATCACATCTCATGCTATAGGAAGGGTCTCAGGATTGGAATGGGAAGGAGTTGGATATCACCTCTCATGTTATAGGAAAGATCTCAGGTTTGGTATTAGAAGCATTGAGACATCACATCTCATGTTATAGGAAGGGTCTCAGGATTGGAATGGGAAGAAGTTGGATATCACATCTCATGCTATAGGAAGGGTCTCAGGTTTGGTATAAGCATTGAGATATCACATCTCATGCTATAGGAAGGGTCTCAGGATTGGAATGGGAAGGAGTTGTATATGACATCTCATGCCATAGGAAGGGTCTCAGGTTTGGTATACGCATTGAGATATCACATCACATGCTATAGGAAGGGTCTCAGGATTGGAATGGGAAGGACTTGGATATCACATCTCATGCTATAGGCAGGGTCTCAGGTTTGGAAAGGGAAGGAGATGGATATCACATTTCATGTTAGAGGTAGGATCTCAGGTTTGGAATTAGAGGCATTGAGATATCACATCTCATGCTATCAGAAGGGTCTCAGGATTGGAATGGGAAGGAGTTGGATATCACATCTCATGCTAAAGGGAGGGTCTCAGGTTTGGAAGGGGGAGGATTTGGAAATCACATCTCATGTTATAGGAAGGATCTCAGGTTTGGTATTAGAAGCATTGAGATATCACATCTCATGCTATCGGAAGTATCTCAGGTTTGGTATTAGAGGCATTGAGATATCACATCTCATGCTATCATAAGGGTCTCAGGATTGGAATGGGAAGGAGTTGGATATCACATCTCATGTTATAGGAAGGATCTCAGGTTTGGTATTAGAAGCATTGAGACATCACATCTCATGCTATAGGAAGGGTCTCAGGATTGGAATGGGAAGGAGTTGGATATCACATCTCATGCTATAGGAAGGGTCTCAGATTTGGTATAAGCATTGAGATAGCACATCTCATGCTATAGGAAGGGTCTCAGGTTGGAATGGGAAGGAGTTGGATATCACATTTCATGTTATAGGAAGGGTCTCAGGATTGGAATGGGAAGGACTTGGATATCATATCTCATGCTATAGGAAGGCTCTCAGGTTTGGAAGGGGAAGGAGTTGGATATCACATTTCATGTTAGAGGAAGGATCTCAGGTTTGGTATTAGAGGCCTTGAGATATCACATCTCATGCTATAGGAAGGGTCTCAGGATTGGAATGGGAAGGAGTTGGATATCACATCTCAAGCTTTAGGAAGGGTATCAGGTTTGGTATAAGCATTGAGATAGCACATCTCATGCTATAGGAAGGGTCTCAGGATTGGAATGGGAAGGAGTTGGATATCACATCTCATGTTATAGGAAGGATCTCAGGTTTGGTATTAGAAGCATTGAGACATCACATCTCATGCTATAGGAAGGGTCTCAGGATTGGAATGGGAAGGAGTTGGATATCACATCTCATGCTATAGGAAGGGTCTCAGATTTGGTATAAGCATTGAGATATCACATCTCTGCTATCGGAAGGGTCTCAGGATTGGAATGGGAAGGAGTTGGATATCCCATCTCATGCTATAGGGAGGGTCTCAATTTTGATATTAGAAGCATTGAGATAACAAATCTCATGATATCGGAAGGGTCTCAGGATTGGAATGGGAAGGAGTTGGATATCACATCTCATGATAAAGGAAGGGTCTAAGGTTTGGAAGGGGAAAGATTTGGATATCACATTGTCCTGTCCCCGGCCTAGGGATAAGCGTGCATGCAGGTCGCGGCAATAACAAGGCTGACACGGAGAGACTCTATTCAACTTCCTTCTTTATTCGTGCCTCAACTGTAACTAACTTGCCCCCGCCCCTCCCACGTCACTTCCCCTCTTTTCCCGCCCCGGGTCCCTCCCGCCCCCGTCGTCCAGGATACGTCAACATGACATCTCCCCCCTTTTTAAACCATACCACACTCATCGCAACAGGCGATGATCTGGCAAGTCACTATTCCATTTCCTCGATCCACCGGCGAGGTCTAGTCCGAGCTCGCTGTGGTCGGGCCAGCTCGGCCCGGGGTGACGATCTACTCACGGTCGTCTCGGTATCTGGATCTTGATCCGATTCGTCGGCATCCCACGAATCCTCTCCTTGTTGATCACTGTATTCTTCCTCCGGTGGAGCCTGTACCCTTCCACTCAGGCGTCTTGTTCCGGGCGGTGGGAGTTCCTTGAAATGGGACGAGTTCCGGGTTATAGCTCCCGTGGAGCCTTGTGCAGTGATCATTGACCCCTTCTTCTGCGTAACGAGAAGGGGCTCTTCCCGAAAGGCAGGCGTGTGCTTGTGGGTCGAGGGTTGTCGAACGGCCACCACATCCCCTATGTTTATTTGGGATGTCTGGGCTCTTCGGCGGGCGTCGGCATATTCTTTCATTCTGTCCTTTGCCGCTTCATCCCGCTCTCGGACTTCCGCATCCATCGCTGGATGTGGTGCACTTGTCTCTGCTTGGGGAAGTCGGGTTTGAGGGTTGCGGCCAAACATGAGTTCGGCAGGGGTCTTCCCTGTGGTGCTATGGGGCGTTCCTCGGTAGTCCCGCAGCAGTTGGTTAAGCACCTGTTCATATGGTTGTTCCGTGACGCGGGCAATTTGCAATGCCCGCTTGAGATTTGCCATGAATCGTTCGATCATTCCGTTTGCTTGTGGCCACAGCGGGGTCACCTTCCGATGTCGGAACCCCAAGTATTCCGCAAACCTGGCAAACTGATGTCCACATAACGGGGCCCCGTTGTCGGTCTTGAGTACCTTGGGCACTCCATAGGCAGAGAACATGTGGTCCAGTGCTGGGACGACATGATGTGCGGCCGTGGACGAGATCATCTGGACTTCTGGATATCGGGAGTAATCATCCATCACTGCAAGGACATACTTCCCCCCTTCGATGGGTCCAAAGAAGTCGGCGGCCACCGCTTCCCATATGTTCTGCGGAAGTTCGGACATTTGCAATGGCTCCGGGTTTCGGTTTGAGGTAATGATGCAGCAGGTGGGGCAAGTTCTCAAGGCGGCCTCCACTCGGGCATCCATTCGTGGGAACCACACCTTTTGGCGCAGCATGCGCTGTGTGGAGACGATGCCTCGATGGGTCTCGTGAGCCAGGTTGATGACCTTCTCACGCAGGGTTGTTGGGATCACCAGCTTGCAGTCTTTGAGTAGTAGTTGGTCTTCTGATACTGCCAACTCTTCTTTCACAAGGAGAAGCCGTTCCACGTCTTCCCATGTCTGGCCCCCTTCCGCTTTACCTCTCTCTTTAGCCCTTCTCCATTGTCCGGACATGAGGCCTTCACATATGATGCGGCATGCAGGGTCGTTTTCAGTTTCTCTTGCCAGTTCTTCTATGTTAACCCCCTCCGGCGTGGTTTGTTGAATCAGGTATCTGAGGTAGCGGTCTGCCACCGATGGCTCAGGTCTGCTCTCGTCTCTCGGTCTCCTCGACAGGAAGTCAGCCGGGTTTTCACCCTTCCCTGGTCTGTGAATAATGTCGAAGGCGTAATCCTGCAGGCGCAGCCCCCACCGGGCGATCCTCGGGGGCATTTTGGCTTGGGGATTTCCATAGAGAAACAGGAGCGCCTGGTGATCGGTGACCACCTGAAATGGCTTTCCATACAGGAATAAGTGGAAATGTTCACATGCCCACACCACCGCTAGTCCTTCTTTCTCAGCCTGGGAGTAGGCTCGTTCCGTGGCGGATAAACTGCGGCTGGCATAGGCAACCACGTGTCTCTGTTGTGGGTCTTTGGGATCAACTTGAGCCAGGATGGCCCCTAATCCCACTGGACTCGCGTCCACTGTTAGTTCAGTTCTCCGGTTGGGGTCGTAGTAGGCATGTTTTCTGCTTTAGCAACCGTCTCCCTGATGGTTTCGAAAGCTACTTGGCATGCACTGGTCCACTCGAATTTCTCATTCTGGTGCGTAAGTTTCCGCAACGGTTCACTGACCGAGGCAAAATCCTTGATGTACCTGCTGCAGTAGCTGGCTAGGCCTAAGAACGAGCGAAGTTCTGACACATTGAGTGGTGCAGCTGTGTCATTCAGGGCAGAGACTTTGTCCGGATCTGGGGTCATCCCCACCTCCGAGAACACGTGGCCAAAGAATTTTAGTGTGCTCTTCCGGAACTCGCACTTGTCTTTGTTGAGTGTGAGGTTTGCATCATGCAGGGCTTTACACACCTTCATGAGGGTTTCATCATGGTTCTTCACGTCGGTCCCAAACACCAGAATGTCGTCCGAGTAGTTGAGGCAGTTGGGGATGTGCTTTATGATGTTATGCACCTCAGCTTGGAAAATCTCGGCGGCCGACGACACCCCAAAGTTTAGCCTTTTGTATCTGAATAACCCAACTTGGGTGACAAATGTGGTTATGTTGCGACTCTCGGGGTGTAAGACCAGCTGATGGTATCCCTTCTGGAGGTCTAGTTTCGAGAAGACCTTGGCTCCATTTAGTAGATGTATCATGTCCGTTATGCGTGGCGCAGGGTATCTTTCCCTGCGGATTGCCTGGTTGGGACGTCTCATGTCGACACACAACCTGATGGTTTCAGATCCCTTCTTCGGGACAGGGACGATGGGAGAAACCCAGGTGGTTGCTCCCGAGGCCTTCTCAATAATGTCCTGTTCCAGCAATTTCTGTAGCTCATCCTCCACCTTTTGTTGGATGTTGACAGGGATCCCTCGGTAGGGCTGGGCTACTGGGCGTACGGAGTCGTCTATGTGTAACTTTATTTGTCGGTTCTTGAGTCTTCCAACCCCTCTGAATATCTTTGGGTACAAGTTATTGATCATGTCACTCGGGTCGATGTACTTATGAACCATGATGCTGTATAGGACGTGTATCAGGCCCATATCTGCAGCGGCCTTGAAACTCAGGACACATCCACTGTCCGTTTCGGTGGCCAGGACGTGGATTGGGACCCTCATCTCTTGGCCCTTGTATCGGCATAGCCCGCTGAACCTTCCTGCGCACTTGAGAGGAGTTTTCGCGCCATATGCGTAGATGTCAACGGTGGCTGGCTGGAGCTTTGGTTTCGGGTTTAGTTCGGCATATACCCGTTCACTCACCACGTTGACGGTGGCGCCAGTATCGATGAGGAATTCCGTTGGTCTTTCCTGCAGCTTGATGATGAGGGTGGGGCTATGCGCGGTGGCTGTGGGATTTCCTAGCGCGTAGACGTACGCCTTCTTTTTGTGATCACTCCCGGAAGAGCTAGGGTCTGATTCTGTGAGGGATTGTTCGACTAGATAGCGAACATGGCGTCTGGACCTTCTTTCGGGTTTGTCCCGTGTCACGAATCTTCTTCTTTCTCTCCGCTTTTGGCGGTCGTCGCCGGAGTCCTTCTCTCTCTGGTCACTTCCGAGTTGACTTGGAGGGGTGGAGGTGTTACTTTGGGCCGGGTGAGTGCTCTGTGTTCCCCCATATCGACTCCTCGAGCGAGTGGTACTATCTCGTGGCCTCTCTCTCCCTCGATTCCTGAACAGTCTGCACACCGCTTTGAAATGGCCTTCTTCACCGCATGTGGTGCAGCGTTGTCCTATAGCCGGGCATGTCCCTTCGTGTGGATATTCGAATCCACACTTGTAGCAGAACAGTTCCTCTGTCCTTTTCTCTAGATGTAGTTTGTTCAAGCTTTCGCCCAACGGCGTGCTCCCGAAACTTTCCACTTGACAGTCAATGGCTCTTTCGACCCTGGCCAGTGCCAGTATTTCCTCGAGCGTGCGGGACCTTTGGAGCAATTTTCTGCGGAATGTTTGGGACTCACACCCTGATATTATTTGCGATCTGAGGGCTTCAGTGTTCGAATAGTTTGCGAAGTCGCAATGTTTGAGTTTTGTGCGGAGTCGCATTACATATGCGTCCATGGTCTCCCCTTTTGCCTGCTTTGTGATGTGGAACAGGTGCCTTTCATAGTCAACATTGGTGTGAGGTGCGAAGTATACTGCTAGAGCGTCCTTTAATTTTTGTATGGAGTCTATGGAGTCCTGGGGCATCTCGTCTATGATATCTCGGGTGGCGGAGCCAACCGCTAGCTTTAGGAGGCACACTTGCCTTGCATCCGCTACTGGCCCCGTGGCCCCCATGTACAAGTCAAAGTCTCGAATCCATTTGGTCCACCTGAGGCCCATGTTGCTCGTGTCCGTCACGTCGAAGGCTCCAGGCATCTGGGCGGCCAGTGTGTCCGGCAGTTGGTAGGGCACGTGATCTGGCATTTGGTCTACGGGTGCTGGGGGCCCATTTCCGGCCGCTCCCGCGCCCTGGTTTGCATCCTGATTAGACATGGCGCCGGGAGCATGGCTTCCTTATGCAGGCTTCCGCTGTCGTGGTGCGATGGCCGCCTTGGAAGGCACGAGCACCATCGATGAGCACCACGCCTGTTAAAAGACGCTCCGGCGTGAGCCTGGCCCTTCGCTTGAGCCGGCACCGTCGCTGCCGCGTATACTACGCGCACGTGCGCTCGCCTGCTCCTCCGTGCTCACCGTCGCGGCCCAGATCTTCTCTCCGTCCTGTGGTTCCTGTCCGGTTCCGCGACGCCCCCACGCTGCGGCGACACCCTTCGCTTCTGGGTTGCTGTGGGCGTCGGTCAGCGGGCGTTCTCGTCGCTGTTGCGTGTCGATACACGGCGCTCGTCTCCGGGGATCTGCCTCTCAGAATCCCATCCTCGTCGCCATTGTCCTGTCCCCGGCCTAGGGATAAGCGCGCATGCAGGTCGCGGCAATAACAAGGCTGACACGGAGAGACTCTATTCAACTTCCTTCTTTATTCGTGCCTCAACTGTAACTAACTTGCCCCCGCCCCTCCCACGTCACTTCCCCTCTTTTCCCGCCCCGGGTCCCTCCCGCCCCCGTCGTCCAGGAAACGTCAACATGACACACATCTCATGTTATAGGACGGGTCTTAGGTTTGGTATTAGAAGCATTGAGATATCAAGTCTCATGGCATAGGAAGGGTCTCAGAATTGGAATGTGAAGGAGTTGGATATCACATCTCAAGCTATAGGAAGAGTCTCAGGATTGGAATGGGAAGGAGTTTGATATCACATCTCATGCCATAGTAGGGGTCTCAGGTTTGGTAGAAGCATTGGGATATCACATCTCATGCTATTGGAAGGGTATCAGTATTGGATTTGGAAGGAGTTGGATATCACATTTCATGTTATAGGAAGGGTCTCAGGTTGGAATGGGAAGGAGTTGGATATCACATTTCATGTTATAGGAAGGGTCTAAGATTTGGAAGGGGAAAGATTTGGATATCACATCTCATGTTATAGGACGGGTCTCAGGTTTGGTATTAGAAGCATTGAGATATCAAGTCTCATGGTATAGGAAGGGTCTCAGAATTGGAATGGGAAGGAGTTGGATATCACATCTCAAGCTATAGGAAGAGTCTCAGGATTGGAATGGGAAGGAGTTTGATATCACATCTCATGCCATAGTATGGTTCTCAGGTTTGATAGAAGCATTGGGATATCACATCTCATGCTATTGGAAGGGTATCAGTATTGGATTTGGAAGGAGTTGGATATCCCATCTCATGCTATAGGAAGGGTCTCAGGTTGGAATGGGAAGGAGTTGGATATCACATTTCATGTTATAGGAAGGGTCTCAGGATTGGAATGGGAAGGACTTGGATATCATATCTCATGCTATAGGAAGGCTCTCAGGTTTGGATGGAGAAGGAGTTGGATATCACATTTCATGTTAGAGGAAGGATCTCAGGTTTGGTATTAGAGGCCTTGAGATATCACATCTCATGCTATAGGAAGGGTCTCAGGTTGGAATGGGAAGGAGTTGGATATCACATCTCATGATAAAGGAAGGGTCTAAGATTTGGAAGGGGAAAGATTTGGATATCACATCTCATGTTATAGGACGGGTCTCAGGTTTGGTATTAGAAGCATTGAGATATCAAGTCTCATGGTATAGGAAGGGTCTCAGAATTGGAATGGGAAGGAGTTGGATATCACATCTCAAGCTATAGGAAGAGTCTCAGGATTGGAATGGGAAGGAGTTTGATATCACATCTCATGCCATAGTATGGTTCTCAGGTTTGATAGAAGCATTGGGATATCACATCTCATGCTATTGGAAGGGTATCAGTATTGGATTTGGAAGGAGTTGGATATCCCATCTCATGCTATAGGAAGGGTCTCAGGTTGGAATGGGAAGGAGTTGGATATCACATTTCATGTTATAGGAAGGGTCTCAGGATTGGAATGGGAAGGACTTGGATATCATATCTCATGCTATAGGAAGGCTCTCAGGTTTGGATGGAGAAGGAGTTGGATATCACATTTCATGTTAGAGGAAGGATCTCAGGTTTGGTATTAGAGGCCTTGAGATATCACATCTCATGCTATAGGAAGGGTCTCAGGTTGGAATGGGAAGGAGTTGGATATCACATTTCATGTTATAGGAAGGGTCTCAGGATTGGAATGGGAAGGAGTTGGATATCACATCTCAAGCTTTAGGAAGGGTCTCAGGTTTGGTATAAGCATTGAGATAGCACATCTCATGCTATAGGAAGGGTCTCAGGATTGGAATGGGAAGGAGTTGGATATCACATCTCATGTTATAGGAAAGATCTCAGGTTTGGTATTAGAAGCATTGAGACATCACATCTCATGTTATAGGAAGGGTCTCAGGATTGGAATGGGAAGAAGTTGGATATCACATCTCATGCTATAGGAAGGGTCTCAGGTTTGGAAGGGGAAGGAGTTGGATATCCAATCTCATGTTATAGGACTGGTCTCAGGTTTGGTATTAGAAGCATTGAGATATCACATCGCATGCTGTAGGAAGGTTCTCAGGTTTGGAATGGGGAGGAATTGGATATCACATCTCATGTCATAGGAAGGATCTCAGGTTTGGTATTAGAAGCATTGAGATATCACATCTCATGCTATAGGAATGGTCTCAGGATTGGAATGGGAAGGAGTTGGATATTACATTCCTGCTATAGGAAGGGTCTCATGTTTGGAATGGGAATGTGTTGGATATCACATATGCTATAGGAAGGGTCTCAGATTTGGAACGGGAAGGAGTTGGATATCACATCTCATGTTATAGGAAGGGTCTCAGGTTTGGTATAAGCATTGAGATATCACATCTCTGCTATCGGAAGTGTCTCAGGATTGGAATGGGAAGGTGTTGGATATCCCATCTCATGTTATAGGACGGGTCTCAGGTTTGTTATTAGAATCATTGAGATATCATATTGCATGCTGTAGGAAGGGTCTAAGGATTGGAATGGGAAGGAGTTGGATATCCCATCTCATGTTATAGGAAGAGTCTCAAGTTTGGTATTAGAAGCATTTAGATATCACATCTCATGCTATAGGAAGTGTCTCAGGATTGGAATGGGAAGGAGTTGGATATCACATTTCATGTTAGAGGAAGGATCTCAGGTTTGGTATTAGAGGCATTGAGATATCACATCCCATGCTATAGGAAGGGTCTCAGGATTGGAATGGGAAGGAGTTGGATATCACATCTCATGCTATAGGAAGGGTCTCAGGTTTGGTATAAGCATTGAGATATCACATCTCATGCTATAGGAAGGGTCTCAGGATTGGAATGGGAAGGAGTTGGATATCACATCTCATGTTATAGGAAGGATCTCAGGTTTGGTATTAGAAGCATTGAGACATCACATCTCATGCTATCGGAAGGGTCTCAGGATTGGAATGGGAAGGACTTGGATATCACATCTCATGCTATAGGGAGGGTCTCAAGTTTGATATTAGAAGCATTGAGATATCATATCTCATGCTATAGGAAGGGTCTCAGGATTGGAATGGGAAGGAGTTGGATATCACATCTCATGCTATAGGAAGGGTCTCAGGTTTGGTATAAGCAGTGAGATATCACATCTCATGCTATAGGAAGTGTCTCAGGATTGGAATGGGAAGGAGTTGGATATCACATCTCATGTTATAGGAAGGATCTCAGGTTTGGTATAAGCATTGAGATATCACATCTCTACTATCGGAAGGGTCTCAGGATTGGAATGGGAAGGAGTTGGATATTCCCATCTCATGTTATAGGAAGGGTCTCAGGTTTGGTATTAGAAGCATTGAGATATCACATCTCATGCTATAGGAAGGGTCTCAGGATTGGAATGGGAAGGACTTGGATATCACATCTCATGCTATAAGGAGGGTCTCAAGTTTGATATTAGAAGCATTGAGATATCACATCTCATGATATCGGAAGGGTCTCAAGGATGGAATGGGAAGGAGTTGGATATCACATCTCATGATAAAGGAAGTGTCTAAGGTTTGGAAGGGGAAGGAGTTTGATATCACATCTCATGCCATAGTATGGGTCTCAGGTTTGGTAGAAGCATTGGGATATCACATCTCATGCTATCGGAAGGGTATCAGGATTGGATTTGGAAGGAGTTGGATATCCCATCTCATGCTATAGGAAGGGTCTCAGGTTGGAATGGGAAGGAGTTGGATATCACATCTCATGTTATAGGAAGGGTCTCAGGATTGGAATTAGAAGGACTTGGATATCACATCTCATGCTATAGGAAGGCTCTCAGGTTTGGAAGGGGAAAGAGTTGGATATCACATTTCATGTTAGAGGTAGGATCTCAGGTTTGGTATTAGAGGCATTGAGATATCACATCTCATGCTATCAGAAGAGTCTCAGGATTGGAATGGGAAGGAGTTGGATATCACATCTCATGCTAAAGGGAGGGTCTCAGGTTTGGAAGGGGAAGGATTTGGATATCACATCTCATGTTATAGGAAGGATCTCAGGTTTGGTATTAGAAGCATTGAGATATCACATCTCATGCTATCGGAAGGATCTCAGGTTTGGTATAGAAGCATTGAGATATCACATCTCATGCTATCAGAAGGTTCTCAGGATTGGAATGGGAAGGAGTTGGATATCACATCTCATGCTAAAGGGAGGGTCTCAGGTTTGGAAGGGGAAGGATTTGGATATCATATCTCATGTTATCAGAAGGATCTCAGGTTTGGTATTAGAAGTATTGAGATATCACATCTCATGCTATAGGAAGGGTCTCAGGATCGGAATGGGAAGGAGTTGGTTATCACATCTCATGCTAAAGGAAGGGTCTCAGGTTTGGTAGAAGCATTGAGATATCACATCTCATGCTATAGGAAGGGTCTCAGGATTGGAAATGGAAGGACTTAGATATCACATATCATGCTATAGGGAGGGTCTCAGTTTTGATATTAGAAGCATTGAGATATCACATCTCATGCTATCAGAAGGGTCTCAGGATTGGAATGGGAAGGAGCTGGATATCACATCTCATGCTAAAGGAAGGATCTCAGGTTTGGAACGGGAAGGAGTTGGATATCACATCTCATGTTATAGGAAGGGTCTCAGGTTTGGTATAAGCATTGAGATATCACATCTCTGCTATCGGAAGTGTCTCAGGATTGGAATGGGAAGGACTTGGATATCACATCTCATGCTATAGATAGGCTCTCAGGTTTGGAAAGGGAAGGAGTTGGATATCACATTTCATGTTAGAGGAAGGATCTCAGGTTTGGTATTAGAGGCATTGAGATATCAGATCTCAGGCTATAGGAAGGGTCTCAGGATTGGAATGGGAAGGAGTTGGATATCACATCTCATGCTAGAGGAAGGGTCTCAGGTTTGGTATAAGCATTGAGATATCACATCTCGTGCTATAGGAAGGGTCTCAGGATTGGAATGGGAAGGAGTTGTATATGACATCTCATGCCTTAGGAAGGGTCTCAGGTTTGGTATAAGCATTGAGATATCACATCTCTGCTATCGAAAGGGTCTTAGGATTGGAATGGGAAGGAGTTGGATATCCCATCTCATGTTAAAGGAAGAGTCTCAGGTTTGGTATTAGAAGCATTGAGATATCCCATCTCATGATATAGGAAGGGTCTCAGTTTGGAATGGGAAGGAGTTGGATATCACATTTCATGTTATAGGAAGGGTCTCAGGATTGGAATGGGAAGGACTTGGATATCATATCCCATGCTATAGGAAGGCTCTCAGGTTTGGAAGGGGAAGGAGTTGGATATCACATTTCATGTTAGAGGAAGGATCTCAGGTTTGGTATTAGAGGCCTTGAGATATCACATCTCATGCTATAGGAAGGGTCTCAGGATTGGAATGGGAAGGAGTTGGATATCACATCTCAAGCTATAGGAACGGTCTCAGGTTTGGTATAAGCATTGTGATATCACATCTCATGCTATAGGAAGGGTCTCAGGATTGGAATGGGAAGGAGTTGGATATCACATCTCATGTTATAGGAAAGATCTCAGGTTTGGTATTAGAAGCATTGAGACATCACATCTCATGTTATAGGAAGGGTCTCAGGATTGGAATGGGAAGAAGTTGGATATCACATCTCATGCTATAGGAAGGGTCTCAGGTTTGGTATAAGCATTGAGATATTACATCTCATGCTATAGGAAGGGTCTCAGGATTGGAATGGGAAGGAGTTGTATATGACATCTCATGCCATAGGAAGGGTCTCAGGTTTGGTATAAGCATTGAGATATCACATCACATGCTATAGGAAGGGTCTCAGGATTGGAATGGGAAGGACTTGGATATCACATCTCATGCTATAGGCAGGGTCTCAGGTTTGGAAAGGGAATGAGATGGATATCACATTTCATGTTAGAGGTAGGATCTCAGGTTTGGTATTAGAGGCATTGAGATATCACATCTCATGGTATCAGAAGGGTCTCAGGATTGGAATGGGAAGGAGTTGGATATCACATCTCATGCTAAAGGGAGGGTCTCAGGTTTGGAAGGGGAAGCATTTGGAAATCACATCTTATGTTATAGGAAGGATCTCAGGTTTGGTATTAGAAGCATTGAGATATCACATCTCATGCTTTCATAAGGGTCTCAGGATTGGAATGGGAAGGAGATGGATATCACATCTGATGTTATAGGAAGGATCTCAGGTTTGGTATTAGAAGCATTGAGACATCACATCTCATGCTATAGGAAGGGTATCAGGATTGGAATGGGAAGGAGTTGGATATCACATCTCATGCTATAGGAAGGGTCTCAGATTTGGTATAAGCATTGAGATATCACATCTCATGCTATAGGAAGGGTCTCAGGATTGGAACGGGAAGGAGTTGTATATGACATCTCAGGCCATAGGAAGGGTCTCAGGTTTGGTATAAGCATTGAGATATCACATCTCTGCTATCGGAAGGGTCTCAGGATTGGAATGGGAAGGAATTGGATATCACATCTCATGTTATAGGAAGGATCTCAGGTTTGGTATTAGAAGCATTGAGATATCCCTTCTCATGCTATAGGAAGGGTCTCAGGATTGGAATGTGAAGGATTTGGATATCACATCTCATGCTAAAGGAAGGGTCTCAGGTTTGGTAGAAGCATTGAGATATCACGTCTCTGCTATCGGAAGGGTCTCAGGATTGGATTGGGAAGGAGTTGGATATCCCTTCTCATGCTATAGGAAGGGTCTCAGGTTTGGTATAAGCATTGAGATATCACATCTCTGCTATCGGAAGGGTCTCAGGATTGGATTGGGAAGGAGTTGGATATCCCTTCTCATGCTATAGGAAGTGTCTCAGGTTGGAATGGGAAGGAGTTGGATATCACATCTCATGTTATAGGAAGGGTCTCAGGATTGGAATGGGAAGGATTTGGATATCACATCTCTTGCTATAGGAAGGGTCTCATGTTTGGAATGGGAAGGAGTTGGATATCACATATGCTATAGTTAGTGTCTCAGGTTTGGAACGGGAAGGAGTTGGATATCACATCTCATGTTATAGGAAGGGTCTCAGGTTTGGTATAAGCATTGAGATATCACATCTCTGCTATCGGAAGTGGCTCAGGATTGGAATGGGAAGGAGTTGGATATCCCATCTCATGTTATAGGACGAGTCTCTGGTTTGGTATTAGAATCATTGAGATATCACATCGCATGCTGTAGGAAGGGTCTAAGGATTGGAATGGGATGGACTTGGATATCACATCTCATGCTATAGATAGGCTCTTAGGTTTGGAAAGGGAAGGAGTTGGATATCACATTTCATGTTAGAGGAAGGATCTCAGGTTTGGTATTAGAAGCATTGAGATATCACATCTCATGCTATAGGAAGGGTCTGAGGATTGGAATGGGAAGGAGCTGGATATCACATCTCATGCTAAAGGAAGGGTCTCAGGTTTGGAACGGGAAGGATTTGGATATCACATCTCATGTTATAGGAAGGTTCTCAGGTTTGGTATAAGCATTGAGATATCACATCTCTGCTATCGGAAGTGTCTCAGGATTGGAATGGGAAGGAGTTGGATATCCCATCTCATGTTATAGGACGGGTCTCAGGTTTGTTATTAGAATCATTGAGATATCATATTGCATGCTGTAGGAAGGGTCTAAGGGTTGGAATGGGAAGGACTTGGATATCACATCTCATGATATAGATAGGCTCCTAGGTTTGGAAAGGAAAGGAGTTGGATATCACATTTCATGTTAGAGGAAGGATCTCAGGTTTGGTATTAGAAGCATTGAGATATCACATCTCATGCTATAGGAAGGGTCTCAGGATTGGAATGGGAAGTAGTTGGATATCACATCTCATGCTATAGGAAGGGTCTCAGGTTTGGTATAAGCATTGAGATATCACATCTCATGCTATAGGACGGGTCTCAGGATTGGAATGGAAGGAGTTGGATATCACATCTCATGTTATAGGAAGGATCTCAGGTTTGGTATTAGAAGCATTGAGACATCACATCTCATGCTGTAGGAAGGGTCTCAGGGTTGGAATGGGAAGGAGTTGGATATCACATCTCATCCAATAGGAAGGGTCTCAGGTTTGGAATGGGAAGGAATTGGATATCACATCTCATGTTATAGGAAGGATCTCAGGTTTGGTATTAGAAGCATTGAGATATCACATCTCATGCTATAGGAAGGGTCTCAGGATTGGAATGTGAAGGATTTGGATATCACATCTCATGCTAAAGGAAGGGTCTCAGGTTTGGTAGAAGCATTGAGATATCACGTCTCTGCTATCGGAAGGGTCTCAGGATTGGATTGGGAAGGAGTTGGATATCGCTTCTCATGCTATAGGAAGGGTCTCAGGATTTGAATGGCAAGGAGTTGGATATCACATCTCATGCCATAGGAAGGGTCTCAGGTTTGGTATAAGCATTGAGATATCACATCTCTGCTATCGGAAGGGTCTCAGGATTGGATTGGGAAGGAGTTGGATATCCCTTCTCATGCTATAGGAAGTGTCTCAGGTTGGAATGGTAAGGAGTTGGATATCACATCTCATGTTATAGGAAGGGTCTCAGGATTGGAATGGGAAGGATTTGGATATCACATCTCTTGCTATAGGAAGGGTCTCAGGATTGGAATGGGTAGGAGTTGGATATTACTTTCTTGCTATAGGAAGGGTCTCATGTTTGGAATGGGAAGGAGTTGGATATCACATATGCTATAGTTAGTGTCTTAGGTTTGGAACGGGAAGGAGTTGGATATCACATCTCATGTTATAGGAAGGGTCTCAGGTTTGGTATAAGCATTGAGATATCACATCTCTGCTATCGGAAGCGGCTCAGGATTGGAATGGGAAGGAGTTGGATATCCCATCTCATGTTATAGGAAGAGTCTCTGGTTTGGTATTAGAATCATTGAGATATCACATCGCATGCTGTTGGAAGGGTCTAAGGATTGGAATGGGATGGACTTGGATATCACATCTCATGCTATAGGTAGGCTCTCAGGTTTGGTATAAGCATTGAGGTATCACATCTCATGCTATAGGAAGGGTCTCAGGATTGGAATGGGAAGGATTTGGATATCACATCTCATGCTATAGGAAGGGTCTCAGATTTGGTATAAGCATTGAGATATCACATCTCATGCTAAAGGAAGGGTCTCAGGTTTGGAAAGGGAAGGAGTTGGATATCACATTTCATGTTAGAGGAAGGATCTCAGGTTTGGTATTAGAAGCATTGAGATATCACATCTCATGCTATAGGACGGGTCTCAGGATTGGAATGGAAGGAGTTGGATATCACATCTCATGCTATAGGAAGGGTCTCAGGTTTGGTATAAGCATTGAGATATCACATCTCATGCTATAGGACGGGTCTCAGGATTGGAATGGAAGGAGTTGGATATCACATCTCATGTTATAGGAAGGATCTCAGGTTTGGTATTAGATGCATTGAGACATCACATCTCATGCTATAGGAAGGGTCTCAGGGTTGGAATGGGAAGGAGTTGGATATCACATCTCATCCAATAGGAAGGGTCTCAGGTTTGGAATGGGAAGGAATTGGATATCACATCTCATGTTATAGGAAGAATCTCAGGTTTGGTATTAGAAGCATTGAGATATCACATCTCATGCTATAGGAAGGGTCTCAGGATTGGAATGTGAAGGATTTGGATATCACATCTCATGCTAAAGGAAGGGTCTCAGGTTTGGTAGAAGCATTGAGATATCACGTTTCTGCTATCGGAAGGGTCTCAGGATTGGATTGGGAAGGAGTTGGATATCCCTTCTCATGCTATAGGAAGGGTCTCAGGATTTGAATGGGAAGGAGTTGGATATCACATCTCATGTTATAGGAAGGGTCTCAGGATTGGAATGGGAAGGATTTGGATATCACATCTCTTGCTATAGGAAGGGTCTCAGGATTGGAATGGGTAGGAGTTGGATATTACTTTCTTGCTATAGGAAGGGTCTCATGTTTGGAATGGGAAGCAGTTGGATATCACATATGCTATAGTTAGTGTCTCAGGTTTGGAACGGGAAGGAGTTGGATATCCCATCTCATGTTATAGGAAGAGTCTCTGGTTTGGTATTAGAATCATTGAGATATCACATCGCATGCTGTAGGAAGGGTCTAAGGATAGGAATGGGATGGACTTGGATATCACATCTCATGCTATACGTAGGCTCTCAGGTTTGGTATAAGCATTGAGATATCACATCTCATGCTATAGGAAGGGTCTCAGGATTGGAATGGGAAGGAATTGGATATCACATCTCATGCTATAGGAAGGGTCTCAGATTTGGTATAAGCATTGAGATATCACATCTCATGCTAAAGAAAGGGTCTCAGGATTGGAATGGGAAGGAGTTGTATATGACATCTCAGGCCATAGGAAGGGTCTCAGGTTTGGTATAAGCATTGAGATATCACATCTCTGCTATCGGAAGGGTCTCAGGATTGGAATTGGAAGGACTTGGCTATCATATTATAGGATGTCCCGGGAGGATAGCACAGCGGCAGCGTGCGCGTCTTGGAAGCAATACGACACAAAGCAACAACAGGTTCGATCCCCGGGTCCGCGCTTAGAAACCTCAGAGTGTTTAAGCGCGTTATAAATACGTAACTAAGACAAAAAAAATCTGTGTTTCCTCTGTAACAGCGCCTCGATGCCTCATGGGCTGCAAGTGCGCTTAACAAATGCAAATAAAATAAATAAATAAAATATCTCATGCTATAGGAAGGCTCTCAGGTTTGGAAGGGGAAAGAGTTGGATATCACATTTCATGTTAGAGGAAGGATCTCAGGTTTGGTATTAGAGGCCTTGAGATATCACATCTCATGCTATAGGAAGGGTCTCAGGATTGGAATGGGAAGGAGTTGGATATCACATCTCATGCTATAGGAAGTGTCTCAGGATTGGAATGGGAAGGAGTTGGATATCACATCTCATGTTATAGGAAGGATCTCAGGTTTGGTATAAGCATTGAGATATCACATCTCTGCTATCGGAAGGGTCTCAGGATTGGAATGGGAAGGAGTTGGATATTCCCATCTCATGTTATAGGAAGGGTCTCAGGTTTGGTATTAGAAGCATTGAGATATCCCATCTCATGATATAGGAAGGGTCCCAGGATGGAATGGGAAGGAGTAGGATATCACATTTCATGTTATAGGAAGGGTCTCAGGATTGGAATGGGAAGGATTTGGATATCATATCTCATGCTATAGGAAGGCTCTCAGGTTTGGAAGGGGAAAGAGTTTGATATCACATTTCATGTTAGAGGAAGGATCTCAGGTTTGGTATTAGAGGCCTTGAGATATCACATCTCATGCTATAGGAAGGGTCTCAGGATTGGAATGGGAAGGAGTTGGATATCACATCTCATGTTATAGGAAAGATCTCAGGTTTGGTATTAGAAGCATTGAGACATCACATCTCATGTTATAGGAAGGGTCTCAGGATTAGAATGGGAAGAAGTTGGATATCACATCTCATGCTATAGGCAGGGTCTCAGGTTTGGAAAGGGAAGGAGATGGATATCACATTTCATGTTAGAGGTAGGATCTCAGGTTTGGAATTAGAGGCATTGAGATATCACATCTCATGCTATCAGAAGGGTCTCGGGATTGGAATGGGAAGGAGTTGGATATCACATCTCATGCTAAAGGGAGGGTCTCAGGTTTGGAAGGGGGAGGATTTGGAAATCACATCTCATGTTATAGGAAGGATCTCAGGTTTGGTATTAGAAGCATTGAGATATCACATCTCATGCTATCGGAAGTATCTCAGGTTTGGTATTAGAGGCATTGAGATATCACATCTCATGCTATCATAAGGGTCTCAGGATTGGAATGGGAAGGAGTTGGATATCACATCTCATGTTATAGGAAGGATCTCAGGTTTGGTATTAGAAGCATTGAGACATCACATCTCATGCTATAGGAAGGGTCTCAGGATTGGAATGGGAAGGAGTTGGATATCACATCTCATGCTATAGGAAGGGTCTCAGATTTGGTATAAGCATTGAGATATCACATCTCATGCTATAGGAAGGGTCTCAGGATTGGAATGGGAAGGAGTTGTATATGACATCTCAGGCCATAGGAAGGGTCTCAGGTTTGGTATAAGCATTGAGATATCACATCTCTGCTATCGGAAGGGTCTCAGGATTGGAATGGGAATGAGTTGGATATCCCATCTCATGTTATAGGAAGAGTCTCAGGTTTGGTATTAGAAGCATTGAGATATCCCATCTCATGCTATAGGAAGGGTCTCAGGTTGGAATGGGAAGGAGTTGGATATCACATTTCATGTTATAGGAAGGGTCTCAGGATTGGAATTGGAAGGACTTGGCTATCATATCTCATGCTATAGGAAGGCTCTCAGGTTTGGAAGGGGAAGGAGTTGGATATCACATTTCATGTTAGAGGAACGATCTCAGGTTTGGTATTAGAGGCCTTGAGATATCACATCTCATGCTATAGGAAGGGTCTCAGGATTGGAATGGGAAGGAGTTGGATATCACATCTCAAGCTAAAGGGACGGTCTCAGGTTTGGTATAAGCATTGTGATATCATATCTCATGCTATAGGAAGGGTCTCAGGATTGGAATGGGAAGGAGTTGGATATCACATCTCATGTTATAGGAAAGATCTCAGGTTTGGTATTAGAAGCATTGCGACATCACATCTCATGTTATAGGAAGGGTCTCAGGATTGGAATGGGAAGAAGTTGGATATCACATCTCATGCTATAAGAAGGGTCTCAGGTTTGGTATAAGCATTGAGATATCACATCTCATGCTATAGGAAGGGTCTCAGGTTTGGAATGGGAAGGACATAGATATCACATATCATGCTATAGGGAGGGTCTCAGTTTTGATATTAGAAGCATTGAGATATCACATCTCATGCTATCGGAAGTGTCTCAGGATTGGAATGGGAAGGAGCTGGATATCACATCTCATGCTAAAGGAATGGTCTCAGGTTTGGAACGGGAAGGAGTTGGATATCACATCTCATGTTATAGGAAGGGTCTCAGGTTTGGTATAAGCATTGAGATATCACATCTCTGCTATCGGAAGTGTCTCAGGATTAGAATGGGAAGGACTTGGATATCACATCTCATGCTATAGATAGGCTCTCAGGTTTGGAAAGGGAAGGAGTTGGATATCACATTTCATGTTAGAGGAAGGATCTCAGGTTTGGTATTAGAGGCATTGAGATATCACATCTCAGGCTATAGGAAGGGTCTCAGGATTGGAATGGGAAGGAGTTGGATATCACATCTCATGCTAAAGGAAGGGTCTCAGGATTGGAATGGGAAGGAGTTGGATATCACATCTCATGCTATAGGAAGGGTCTCAGGTTTGGTATAAGCATTGAGATATCACATCTCGTGCTATAGGAAGGGTCTCAGGATTGGAATGGGAAGGAGTTGTATATGACATCTCATGCTATAGACAGGGTCTCAGGTTTGGAAAGGGAAGGAGATGGATATCACATTTCATGTTAGAGGTAGGATCTCAGGTTTGGAATTAGAGGCATTGAGATATCACATCTCATGCTATCAGAAGGGTCTCAGGATTGGAATGGGAAGGAGTTGGATATCACATCTCATGCTAAAGGGAGGGTCTCAGGTTTGGAAGGGGAAGGATTTGGAAATCACATCTCATGTTATAGGAAGGATCTCAGGTTTGGTATTAGAATCATTGAGATATCACATCTCATGCTATCATAAGGGTCTCAGGATTGGAATCGGAAGGAGTTGGATATCACATCTCATGTTATAGGAAGGATCTCAGGTTTGGTATTAGAAGCATTGAGACATCACATCTCATGCTATAGGAAGGGTCTCAGGATTGGAATGGGAAGGAGTTGGATATCACATCTCATGCTATAGGAAGGGTCTCAGATTTGGTATAAGCATTGAGATATCACATCTCATGCTATAGGAAGGGTCTCAGGATTGGAATGGGAAGCAGTTGGATGTCACATCTCAGGCCATAGGAAGGGTCTCAGGTTTGGTATAAGCATTGAGATATCACATCTCTGCTATCGGAAGGGTCTCAGGATTGGAATGGGAAGGAGTTGGATATCCCATCTCATGTTATAGGAAGAGTCTCAGGTTTGGTATTAGAAGCATTGAGATATCCCATCTCATGCTATAGGAAGGGTCTCAGGTTGGAATGGGAAGGAGTTGGATATCACATTTCATGTTATAGGAAGGGTCTCAGGATTGGAATTGGAAGGACTTGGCTATCATAGCTCATGCTATAGGAAGGCTCTCAGGTTTGGAAGGGGAAGGAGTTGGATATCACATTTCATGTTAGAGGAACGATCTCAGGTTTGGTATTAGAGGCCTTGAGATATCACATCTCATGCTATAGGAAGGGTCTCAGGATTGGAATGGGAAGGAGTTGGATATCACATCTCATGTTATAGGAAAGATCTCAGGTTTGGTATTAGAAGCATTGAGACATCACATCTCATGTTATAGGAAGGGTCTCAGGATTGGAATGGGAAGAAGTTGGATATCACATCTCATGCTATAGGAAGGGTCTCAGGTTTGGTATAAGCATTGAGATATCACATCTCATGCTATAGGAAGGGTCTCAGGATTGGAATGGGAAGGAGTTGTATATGACATCTCATGCCATAGGAAGGGTCTCAGGTTTGGTATAAGCATTGAGATATCACATCACATGCTATAGGAAGGGTCTCAGGATTGTAATGGGAAGGACTTGGATATCACATCTCATGCTATAGGCAGGGTCTCAGGTTTGGAAAGGGAAGGAGATGGATATCACATTTCATGTTAGAGGTAGGATCTCAGGTTTGGTATTAGAGGCATTGAAATATCACATCTCATGCTATCAGAAGGGTCTCAGGATTGGAATGGGAAGGAGTTGGATATCACATCTCATGCTAAAGGGAGGGTCTCAGGTTTGGAAGGGGAAGGATTTGGAAATCACATCTCATGTTATAGGAAGGATCTCAGGTTTGGTATTAGAAGCATTGAGATATCACATCTCATGCTATCGGAAGTATCTCAGGTTTGGTATTAGAGGCATTGAGATATCACATCTCATGCTATCATAAGGGTCTCAGGATTGGAATGGGAAGGAGTTGGATATCACATCTCATGTTATAGGAAGGATCTCAGGTTTGGTATTAGAAGCATTGAGACATCACATCTCATGCTATAGGAAGGGTCTCAGGATTGGAATGGGAAGGAGTTGGATATCACATCTCATGCTATAGGAAGGGTATCAGATTTGGTATAAGCATTGAGATATCACATCTCATGCTATAGGAACGGTCTCAGGATTGGAATGGGAAGGAGTTGTATATGACATCTCAGGCCATAGGAAGGGTCTCAGGTTTGGTATAAGCATTGAGATATCACATCTCTGCTATCGGAAGGGTCACAGGATTGGAATGGGTAGGAGTTGGATATCCCATCTCATGTTATAGGAAGGGTCTCAGGTTTGGTATTAGAAGCATTGAGACATCACATCTCATGTTATAGGAAGGGTCTCAGGATTGGAATGGGAAGAAGTTGGATATCACATCTCATGCTATAGGAAGGGTCTCAGGTTTGGTATAAGCATTGAGATATCACATCTCATGCTATAGGAAGGGTCTCAGGATTGGAATGGGAAGGAGTTGTATATGACATCTTATGCCATAGGAAGGGTCTCAGGTTTGGTATAAGCATTGAGATATCACATCACATGCTATAGGAAGGGTCTCAGGATTGGAATGGGAAGGACTTTTGATATCACATCTCATGCTATAGGCAGGGTCTCAGGTTTGGAAAGGGAAGGAGATGGATATCACATTTCATGTTAGAGGTAGGATCTCAGGTTTGGTATTAGAGGCATTGAAATATCATATCTCATGCTATCAGAAGGGTCTCAGGATTGGAATGGGAAGGAGTTGGATATCACATCTCATGCTAAAGGGAGTGTCTCAGGTTTGGAAGTGGAAGGATTTGGAAATCACATCTCATGTTATAGGAAGGATCTCAGGTTTGGTACTAGAAGCATTGAGATATCACATCTCATGCTATCATAAGGATCTCAGGTTTGGTATTAGAAGCATTGAGACATCACATCTCATGCTATAGGAAGGGTCTCAGGATTGGAATGGGAAGGAGTTGGATATCACATCTCATGCTATAGGAAGGGTCTCGGATTTGGTATAAGCATTGAGATATCACATCTCATGCTATAGGAAGGGTCTCAGGATTGGAATGGGAAGGAGTTGTATATGACAAATCAGGCCATAGGAAGGGTCTCAGGTTTGGTATAAGCATTGAGATATCACATCTCTGCTATCGGAAGGGTCTCAGGATTGGAATGGGAAGGAGTTGGATATCCCATCTCATGTTATAGGAAGGGTCTCAGGTTTGGTATTAGAAGCATTGAGATATCACATCTCATGCTATAGGAAGAGTCTCAGGATTGGAATGGGGAGGACTTGGATGTCACATCTCATGCTATAGGGAGGGTCTCAAGTTTGATATTAGAAGCATTGAGATAACAAATCTCATGATATCGGAAGGGTCTCAGGATTGGAATGGGAAGGAGTTGGATATCACATCTCATGCTAAAGGGAGGGTCTCAGGTTTGGAAGGGGAAGGATTTGGATATCACATCTCATGTTATAGGAAGGATCTCAGGTTTGGTATTAGAAGCATTCAGATATCACATCTCATGCTATCGGAAGGATCTCAGGTTTGGTATAGAAGCATTGAGATATCACATCTCATGCTATCAGAAGGGTCTCAGGATTGGAATGGGAAGGAGTTGGATATCACATCTCATGCTAAAGGGAGGGTCTCAGGTTTGGAAGGGGAAGGATTTGGATATCACATCTCATGTTATCGGAAGGATCTCAGGTTTGGTATTAGAAGTATTGAGATATCACATCTCATGCTATAGGAAGGGTCTCAGGATTGGAATGGGAAGGAGTTGGTTATCACATCTCATGCTAAAGGAAGGGTCTCAGGTTTGGTAGAAGCATTGAGATATCACATCTCATGCTATAGGAAGGGTCTCAGGATTGGAATGGGAAGGACTTAGATATCACATATCATGCTATAGGGAGGGTCTCAGTTTTGATATTAGAAGCATTGAGATATCACATCTCATGCTATCGGAAGTGTCTCAGGATTGGAATGGGAAGGAGCTGGATATCACATCTCATGCTAAAGGAAGGGTCTCAGGTTTGGAACGGGAAGGAGTTGGATATCACATCTCATGTTATAGGAAGGGTCTCAGGTTTGGTATAAGCATTGAGATATCACATCTCTGCTATCGGAAGTGTCTCAGGATTGGAATGGGAAGGACTTGGATATCACATCTCATGCTATAGATAGGCTCTCAGGTTTGGAAAGGGAAGGAGTTGGATATCACATTTCATGTTAGAGGAAGGATCTCAGGTTTGGTATTAGAGGCATTGAGACATCACATCTCAGGCTATAGGAAGGGTCTCAGGATTGGAATGGGAAGGAGTTGGATATCACATCTCATGCTAAAGGAAGGGTCTCAGGATTGGAATGGGAAGGAGTTGGATATCACATCTCATGCTATAGGAAGGGTCTCAGGTTTGGTATAAGCATTGAGATATCACATCTCGTGCTATAGGAAGGGTCTCAGGATTGGAATGGGAAGGAGTTGTATATGACATCTCATGCTATAGACAGGGTCTCAGGTTTGGAAAGGGAAGGAGATGGATATCACATTTCATGTTAGAGGTAGGATCTCAGGTTTGGAATTAGAGGCATTGAGATATCACATCTCATGCTATCAGAAGGGTCTCAGGATTGGAATGGGAAGGAGTTGGATATCACATCTCATGCTAAAGGGAGGGTCTCAGGTTTGGAAGGGGAAGGATTTGGAAATCACATCTCATGTTATAGGAAGGATCTCAGGTTTGGTATTAGAAGCATTGAGATATCACATCTCATGCTATCATAAGGGTCTCAGGATTGGAATCGGAAGGAGTTGGATATCACATCTCATGTTATAGGAAGGATCTCAGGTTTGGTATTAGAAGCATTGAGACATCACATCTCATGCTATAGGAAGGGTCTCAGGATTGGAATGGGAAGGAGTTGGATATCACATCTCATGCTATAGGAAGGGTCTCAGATTTGGTATAAGCATTGAGATATCACATCTCATGCTATAGGAAGGGTCTCAGGATTGGAATGGGAAGCAGTTGGATATCACATCTCAGGCCATAGGAAGGGTCTCAGGTTTGGTATAAGCATTGAGATATCACATCTCTGCTATTGGAAGGGTCTCAGGATTGGAATGGGAAGGAGTTGGATATCCCATCTCATGTTATAGGAAGAGTCTCAGGTTTGGTATTAGAAGCATTGAGATATCCCATCTCATGCTATAGGAAGGGTCTCAGGTTGGAATGGGAAGGAGTTGGATATCACATTTCATGTTATAGGAAGGGTCTCAGGATTGGAATTGGAAGGACTTGGCTATCATATCTCATGCTATAGGAAGGCTCTCAGGTTTGGAAGGGGAAGGAGTTGGATATCACATTTCATGTTAGAGGAACGATCTCAGGTTTGGTATTAGAGGCCTTGAGATATCACATCTCATGCTATAGGAAGGGTCTCAGGATTGGAATGGGAAGGAGTTGGATATCACATCTCATGTTATAGGAAAGATCTCAGGTTTGGTATTAGAAGCATTGAGACATCACATCTCATGTTATAGGAAGGGTCTCAGGATTGGAATGGGAAGAAGTTGGATATCACATCTCATGCTATAGGAAGGGTCTCAGGTTTGGTATAAGCATTGAGATATCACATCTCATGCTATAGGAAGGGTCTCAGGATTGGAATGGGAAGGAGTTGTATATGACATCTCATGCCATAGGAAGGGTCTCAGGTTTGGTATAAGCATTGAGATATCACATCACATGCTATAGGAAGGGTCTCAGGATTGTAATGGGAAGGACTTGGATATCACATCTCATGCTATAGGCAGGGTCTCAGGTTTGGAAAGGGAAGGAGATGGATATCACATTTCATGTTAGAGGTAGGATCTCAGGTTTGGTATTAGAGGCATTGAAATATCACATCTCATGCTATCAGAAGGGTCTCAGGATTGGAATGGGAAGGAGTTGGATATCACATCTCATGCTAAAGGGAGGGTCTCAGGTTTGGAAGGGGAAGGATTTGGAAATCACATCTCATGTTATAGGAAGGATCTCAGGTTTGGTATTAGAAGCATTGAGATATCACATCTCATGCTATCGGAAGTATCTCAGGTTTGGTATTAGAGGCATTGAGATATCACATCTCATGCTATCTTAAGGGTCTCAGGATTGGAATGGGAAGGAGTTGGATATCACATCTCATGTTATAGGAAGGATCTCAGGTTTGGTATTAGAAGCATTGAGACATCACATCTCATGCTATAGGAAGGGTCTCAGGATTGGAATGGGAAGGAGTTGGATATCACATCTCATGCTATAGGAAGGGTCTCAGATTTGGTATAAGCATTGAGATATCACATCTCATGCTATAGGAACGGTCTCAGGATTGGAATGGGAAGGAGTTGTATATGACATCTCAGGCCATAGGAAGGGTCTCAGGTTTGGTATAAGCATTGAGATATCACATCTCTGCTATCGGAAGGGTCTCAGGATTGGAATGGGAAGGAGTTGGATATCCCATCTCATGTTATAGGAAGGGTCTCAGGTTTGGTATTAGAAGCATTGAGACATCACATCTCATGTTATAGGAAGGGTCTCAGGATTGGAATGTGAAGAAGTTGGATATCACATCTCATGCTATAGGAAGGGTCTCAGGTTTGGTATAAGCATTGAGATATCACATCTCATGCTATAGGAAGGGTCTCAGGATTGGAATGGGAAGGAGTTGTATATGACATCTCATGCCATAGGAAGGGTCTCAGGTTTGGTATAAGCATTGAGATATCACATCACATGCTATAGGAAGGGTCTCAGGATTGGAATGGGAAGGACTTTTGATATCACATCTCATGCTATAGGCAGGGTCTCAGGTTTGGAAAGGGAAGGAGATGGATATCACATTTCATGTTAGAGGTAGGATCTCAGGTTTGGTATTAGAGGCATTGAAATATCACATCTCATGCTATCAGAAGGGTCTCAGGATTGGAATGGGAAGGAGTTGGATATCACATCTCATGCTAAAGGGAGTGTCTCAGGTTTGGAAGTGGAAGGATTTGGAAATCACATCTCATGTTATAGGAAGGATCTCAGGTTTGGTACTAGAAGCATTGAGATATCACATCTCATGCTATCAGAAGGATCTCAGGTTTGGTATTAGAAGCATTGAGACATCACATCTCATGCTATAGGAAGGGTCTCAGGATTGGAATGGGAAGGAGTTGGATATCACATCTCATGCTATAGGAAGGGTCTCGGATTTGGTATAAGCATTGAGATATCACATCTCATGCTATAGGAAGGGTCTCAGGATTGGAATGGGAAGGAGTTGTATATGACAAATCAGGCCATAGGAAGGGTCTCAGGTTTGGTATAAGCATTGAGATATCACATCTCTGCTATCGGAAGGGTCTCAGGATTGGAATGGGAAGGAGTTGGATATCCCATCTCATGTTATAGGAAGGGTCTCAGGTTTGGTATTAGAAGCATTGAGATATCACATCTCATGCTATAGGAAGAGTCTCAGGATTGGAATGGGGAGGACTTGGATGTCACATCTCATGCTATAGGGAGGGTCTCAAGTTTGATATTAGAAGCATTGAGATAACAAATCTCATGATATCGGAAGGGTCTCAGGATTGGAATGGGAAGGAATTGGATATCACATCTCATGATAAAGGAAGGGTCTAAGGTTTGGAAGGGGAAGGATTTGGATATCACATCTCATGTTATAGGACGGGTCTCAGGTTTTGTATTAGAAGCATTGAGATATCAAGACTCATGGTATAGGAAGGGTCTCAGAATTGGAATGGGAAGGAGTTGGATATCACATCTCAAGCTATAGGTAGGGTCTCAGGATTGGAATGGGAAGGAGTTTGATATCACATTTCATGTTATAGGAAGGGTCTCAGGATTGGATGGGAAGGACTTGGATATCATATCTCATGCTATAGGAAGGCTCTCAGGTTTGGAAGGGGAAGGAGTTGGATATCACATTTCATGTTAGAGGAAGAATCTCAGGTTTGGTATTAGAGGCCTTGAGATATCACATCTCATGCTATAGGAAGGGTCTCAGGATTGGAATGGGAAGGAGTTGGATATCACATCTCAAGCTATAGGAAGGGTCTCAGGTTTGGTATAAGCATTGAGATATCACATCTCATGCTATAGGAAGGGTCTCAGGATTGGAATGGGAAGGAGTTGGATATCACATCTCATGTTATAGGAAAGATCTCAGGTTTGGTATTAGAAGCATTGAGACATCACATCTCATGTTATAGGAAGGGTCTCAGGAGTGGAATGGGAAGAAGTTGGATATCACATCTCATACTATAGGAAGGGTCTCAGGTTTGGAAGGGGAAGGAGTTGGATATCCAATCTCATGTTATAGGACTGGTCTCGGGTTTGGTATTAGAAGCATTGAGATATCACATCGCATGCTATAGGAATGGTCTCAGGATTGGAATGGGAAGGAGTTGGATATTACATTCTTGCTATAGGAAGGGTCTCATGTTTGGAATGGGAAGGAGTTGGATATCACATATGCTATAGGAAGGGTCTCAGGTTTGGACCGGGAAGGAGTTGGATATCACATCTCATGTTATAGGAAGGGTCTCAGGTTTGGTATAAGCATTGAGATATCACATCTCTGCTATCGGAAGTGTCTCAGGATTGGAATAGGAAGGAGTTGGATATCCCATCTCATGTTATAGGATGGGTCTCAGGTTTGTTATTAGAATCATTGAGATATCATATTGCATGCTGTAGGAAGGGTCTAAGGATTGGAATGGGAAGGACTTGGATATCACATCTCATGCTATAGGTAGGCTCTCAGGTTTGGAAAGGGAAGGAGTTGGATATCACATTTCATGTTAGAGGAAGGATCTCAGGTTTGGTATTAGAGGCATTGAGATATCACATCTCATGCTATAGGAAGGGTCTCAGGATTGGAATGGGAAGGAGTTGGATATCACATCTCATGCTATAGGAAGGGTCTCAGGTTTGGTATAAGCATCGAGATATCACATCTCATGCTATAGGAAGGGTCTCGGGATTAGAATGGGAAGGAGTTGGATATCACATCTCATGTTATGGGAAGGATCTCAGGTTTGGTATTAGAAGCATTGAGACATCACATCTCATGCTATAGGAAGGGTCTCAGGATTGGAATGGGAAGGAGTTGGATATCACATCTCATGCTATAGGAAGGGTCTCAAGTTTGATATTAGAAGCATTGAGATATCACATCTCATGCTATAGGAAGGGTCTCAGGATTGGAATGGGAAGGAGTTGGATATCACATCTCAAGCTTTAGGAAGGGTCTCAGGTTTGGTATAAGCATTGAGATAGCACATCTCATGCTATAGGAAGGGTCTCAGGATTGGAATGGGAAGGAGTTGGATATTACATCTCATGTTATAGGAAAGATCTCAGGTTTGGTATTAGAAGCATTGAGACATCACATCTCATGTTATAGGAAGGGTCTCAGGATTGGAATGGGAAGAAGTTGGATATCACATCTCATGCTATAGGAAGGGTCTCAGGTTTGGAAGGGGAAGGAGTTGGATATCCAATCTCATGTTATAGGACTGGTCTCAGGTTTGGTATCAGAAGCATTGAGATATCACATCGCATGCTGTAGGAAGGTTCTCAGGTTTGGTATTAGAAGCATTGAGACATCACATCTCATGCTATAGGAAGGGTCTCAGGATTGGAATGGGAAGGAGTTGGATATCACATCTCATGTTATAGGAAGGATCTCAGGTTTGGTATTAGAAGCATTGAGACATCACATCTCATGCTATAGGAAGGGTCTCAGGATTGGAATGGGAAGGAGTTGGATATCACATCTCATGCTATAGGAAGGGTCTCAGGATTGGATTGGGAAGGAGTTGTATATGACATCTCAGGCCATAGGAAGGGTCTCAGGATTGGTATAAGCATTGAGATATCACATCTCTGCTATCGGAAGGGTCTCAGGATTGGAATGGGAAGGAGTTGGATATCCCATCTCATGATAAAGGAAGGGTCTAAGGTTTGGAAGGGGAAAGATTTGGATATCACATCTCATGTTATAGGCGGGTCTCAATTTTGATATTAGAAGCATTGAGATAACAAATCTCATGATATCGGAAGGGTCTCAGGATTGGAATGGGAAGGAGTTGGATATCACATCTCATGATAAAGGAAGGGTCTCAGGTTTGGTATTAGAAGCATTGAGATATCAAGTCTCATGGTATAGGAAGGGTCTCAGAATTGGAATGGGAAGGATTTCGGATATCACATCTCAAGCTATAGGAAGAGTCTCAGGATTGGAATGGGAAGGAGTTTGATATCACATCTCATGTTATAGGACGGGTCTCAGGTTTGGTATTAGAAGCATTGAGATATCACATCTCATGCTATTGGAAGGGTATCAGTATTGGATTTGGAAGGAGTTGGATATCCCATCTCATGCTATGGGAAGGGTCTCAGGTTGGAATGGGAAGGAGTTGGATATCACATTTCATGTTATAGGAAGGGTCTCAGGATTGGAATGGGAAGGAGTTGGATATCACATCTCAAGCTTTAGGAAGGGTCTCAGGTTTGGTATAAGCATTGAGATAGCACATCTCATGCTATAGGAAGGGTCTCAGGATTGGAATGGGAAGGAGTTGGATATCACATCTCATGTTATAGGAAAGATCTCAGGTTTGGTATTAGAAGCATTGAGACATCACATCTCATGTTATAGGAAGGGTCTCAGGATTGGAATGGGAAGAAGTTGGATATCACATCTCATGCTATAGGAAGGGTCTCAGGTTTGGAAGGGGAAGGAGTTGGATATCCAATCTCATGTTATAGGACTGGTCTCAGGTTTGGTATTATAAGCATTGAGATATCACATCGCATGCTGTAGGAAGGTTCTCAGGTTTGGAATGGGGAGGAATTGGATATCACATCTCATGTCATAGGAAGGATCTCAGGATTGGAATGGGAAGGAGTTGGATATTACATTCTTGCTATAGGAAGAGTCTCATGTTTGGAATGGGAAGGAGTTGGATATCACATATGCTATAGGAAGGGTCTCAGGTTTGAAACGGGAAGGAGTTGGATATCACATCTCATGTTATAGGAAGGGTCTCAGGTTTGAAACGGGAAGGAGTTGGATATCACATCTCATGTTATAGGACGGGTCTCAGGTTTGTTATTAGAATCATTGAGATATCATATTGCATGCTGTAGGAAGGGTCTAAGGATTGGAATGGGAAGGACTTGGATATCACATCTCATTCTATAGGTAGGCTCTCAGGTTTGGAAAGGGAAGGAGTTCGATATCACATTTCATGTTATAGGAAGGATCTCAGGTTTGGTATTAGAGGCATTGAGATATCACATATCATGCTATAGGAAGGGTCTCAGGATTGGAATGGGAAGGAGTTGGATATCACATCTCAAGCTTTAGGAAGGGTCTCAGGTTTGGTATAAGCATTGAGATAGCACATCTCATGCTATAGGAAGGGTCTCAGGATTGGAATGGGAAGGAGTTGGATATTACATCTCATGTTATAGGAAAGATCTCAGGTTTGGTATTAGAAGCATTGAGACATCACATCTCATGTTATAGGAAGGGTCTCAGGATTGGAATGGGAAGAAGTTGGATATCACATCTCATGCTATAGGAAGGGTCTCAGGTTTCGAAGGGGAAGGAGTTGGATATCCAATCTCATGTTATAGGACTGGTCTCAGGTTTGGTATAAGAAGCATTGAGATATCACATCGCATGCTGTAGGAAGGTTCTCAGGTTTGGTATTAGAAGCACTGAGACATCACATCTCATGCTATAGGAAGGGTCTCAGGATTGGAATGGGAAGGAGTTGGATATCACATCTCATGTTATAGGAAGGATCTCAGGTTTGGTATTAGAAGCATTGAGACATCACATCTCATGCTATAGGAAGGGCCTTAGGATTGGAATGGGAAGGAGTTGGATATCACATCTCATGCTATAGGAAGGGTCTCAGATTTGGTATAAGCATCGAGATATCACATCTCTGCTATTGGAAGGGTCTCAGGATTGGAATGGGAAGGAGTTGGATATCCCATCTCATGTTATAGGAAGAGTCTCAGGTTTGGTATTAGAAGCATTGAGATATCACATCTCATGCTATAGGAAGTGTCTCAGGATTGGAATGGGAAGGACTTGGGTATCACATCTCATGCTATAGGGAGGGTCTCAAGTTTGATATTAGAAGCATTGAGATATCACATCTCATGCTGTAGGAATGGTCTCAGGATTGGAATGGGAAGGAGTTGGATATCACATCTCATTCTATAGGAAGGGTCTCAGGTTTGGTATAAGCAGTGAGATATCACATCTCATGCTATAGGAAGTGTCTCAGGATTGGAATGGGAAGGAGTTGGATATCACATCTCATGTTATAGGAAGGATCTCAGGTTTGGTATAAGCATTGAGATATCACATCTCTGCTATCGGAAGGGTCTCAGGATTGGAATGGGAAGGACTTGGATATTCCCATCTCATGTTATAGGAAGGGTCTCGGGTTTGGTATTAGAAGCATTGAGATATCCCATCTCATGATATAGGAATGGTCCCAGGATGGAATGGGAAGGAGTAGGATATCACATTTCATGTTATAGGAAGGGTCTCAGGATTGGAATGGGAAGGATTTGGATATCATATCTCATGCTATAGGAAGGCTCTCAGGTTTGGAAGGGGAAAGAGTTGGATATCACATTTCATGTTAGAGGAAGGATCTCAGGTTTGGTATTAGAGGCCTTGAGATATCACATCTCATGCTATAGGAAGGGTCTCAGGATTGGAATGGGAAGGAGTTGGATATCACATCTCATGTTATAGGAAAGATCTCAGGTTTGGTATTAGAAGCATTGAGACATCACATCTCATGTTATAGGAAGGGTCTCAGGATTGGAATGGGAAGAAGTTGGATATCACATCTCATGCTATAGGAAGGGTCTCAGGTTTGGTATAAGCATTGAGATATCACATCTCATGCTATAGGAAGGGTCTCAGGATTGGAATGGGAAGGAGTTGTATATGACATCTCATGCCATAGGAAGGGTCTCAGGTTTGGTATAAGCATTGAGATATCACATCACATGCTATAGGAAGGGTCTCAGGATTGGAATGGGAAGGACTTGGATATCACATCTCATGCTATAGGCAGGGTCTCAGGTTTGGAAAGGGAAGGAGATGGATATCACATTTCATGTTAGAGGTAGGATCTCAGGTTTGGAATTAGAGGCATTGAGATATCACATCTCATGCTATCAGAAGGGTCTCAGGATTGGAATGGGAAGGAGTTGGATACCACATCTCATGCTAAAGGGAGGGTCTCAGGTTTGGAAGGGGGAGGATTTGGAAATCACATCTCATGTTATAGGAAGGATCTCAGGTTTGGTATTAGAAGCATTGAGATATCACATCTCATGCTATCGGAAGTATCTCAGGTTTGGTATTAGAGGCATTGAGATATCACATCTCATGCTATCATAAGGGTCTCAGGATTGGAATGGGAAGGAGTTGGATATCACATCTCATGTTATAGGAAGGATCTCAGGTTTGGTATTAGAAGCATTGAGACATCACATCTCATGCTATAGGAAGGGTCTCAGGATTGGAATGGGAAGGAGTTGGATATCACATCTCATGCTATAGGAAGGGTCTCAGATTTGGTTTAAGCATTGAGATATCACATCTCATGCTATAGGAAGGGTCTCAGGATTGGAATGGGAAGGAGTTGTATATGACATCTCAGGCCATAGGAAGGGTCTCAGGTTTGGTATAAGCATTGAGATATCACATCTCTGCTATCGGAAGGGTCTCAGGATTGGAATGGGAATGAGTTGGATATCCCATCTCATGTTATAGGAAGAGTCTCAGGTTTGGTATTAGAAGCATTGAGATATCCCATCTCATGCTATAGGAAGGGTCTCAGGTTGGAATGGGAAGGAGTTGGATATCACATTTCATGTTATAGGAAGGGTCTCAGGATTGGAATTGGAAGGACTTGGCTATCATATCTCATGCTATAGGAAGGCTCTCAGGTTTGGAAGGGGAAAGAGTTGGATATCACATTTCATGTTAGAGGAAGGATCTCAGGTTTGGTATTAGAGGCCTTGAGATATCAAATCTCATGCTATAGGAAGGGTCTCAGGATTGGAATGGGAAGGAGTTGGATATCACATCTCATGCTATAGGAAGGGTCTCAGATTTGGTATAAGCATTGAGATATCACATCTCATGCTATAGGAAGTGTCTCAGGATTGGAATGGGAAGGAGTTGGATATCACATCTCATGTTATAGGAAGGATCTCAGGTTTGGTATAAGCATTGAGATATCACATCTCTGCTATCGGAAGGGTCTCAGGATTGGAATGGGAAGGAGTTGGATATTCCCATCTCATGTTATAGGAAGGGTCTCAGGTTTGGTATTAGAAGCAATGAGATATCCCATCTCATGATATAGGAAGGGTCCCAGGATGGAATGGGAAGGAGTAGGATATCACATTTCATGTTATAGGAAGGGTCTCAGGATTGGAATGGGAAGGATTTGGATATCATATCTCATGCTATAGGAAGGCTCTCAGGTTTGGAAGGGGAAAGAGTTGGATATCACATTTCATGTTAGAGGAAGGATCTCAGGTTTGGTATTAGAGGCCTTGAGATATCACATCTCATGCTATAGGAAGGGTCTCAGGATTGGAATGGGAAGGAGTTGGATATCACATCTCATGTTATAGGAAAGATCTCAGGTTTGGTATTAGAAGCATTGAGACATCACATCTCATGTTAAAGGAAGGGTCTCAGGATTGGAATGGGAAGAAGTTGGATATCACATCTCATGCTATAGGAAGGGTCTCAGGTTTGGTATAAGCATTGAGATATCACATCTCATGCTATAGGAAGGGTCTCAGGATTGGAATGGGAAGGAGTTGTATATGACATCTCATGCCATAGGAAGGGTCTCAGGTTTGGTATAAGCATTGAGATATCACATCACATGCTATAGGAAGGGTCTCAGGATTGGAATGGGAAGGACTTGGATATCACATCTCATGCTATAGGCAGGGTCTCAGGTTTGGAAAGGGAAGGAGATGGATATCACATTTCATGTTAGAGGTAGGATCTCAGGTTTGGAATTAGAGGCATTGAGATATCACATCTCATGCTATCAGAAGGGTCTCAGGATTGGAATGGGAAGGAGTTGGATATCACATCTCATGCTAAAGGGAGGGTCTCAGGTTTGGAAGGGGGAGGATTCGGAAATCACATCTCATGTTATAGGAAGGATCTCAGGTTTGGTATTAGAAGCATTGAGATATCACATCTCATGCTATCGGAAGTATCTCAGGTTTGGTATTAGAGGCATTGAGATATCACATCTCATGCTATCATAAGGGTCTCAGGATTGGAATGGGAAGGAGTTGGATATCACATCTCATGTTATAGGAAGGATCTCAGGTTTGGTCTTAGAAGCATTGAGACATCACATCTCATGCTATAGGAAGGGTCTCAGGATTGGAATGGGAAGGAGTTGGATATCACATCTCATGCTATAGGAAGGGTCTCAGATTTGGTATAAGCATTGAGATATCACATCTCATGCTATAGGAAGGGTCTCAGGATTGGAATGGGAAGGAGTTGTATATGACATCTCAGGCCATAGGAAGGGTCTCAGGTTTGGTATAAGCATTGAGATATCACATCTCTGCTATCGGAAGGGTCTCAGGATTGGAATGGGAATGAGTTGGATATCCCATCTCATGTTATAGGAAGAGTCTCAGGTTTGGTATTAGAAGCATTGAGATATCCCATCTCATGCTATAGGAAGGGTCTCAGGTTGGAATGGGAAGGAGTTGGATATCACATTTCATGTTATAGGAAGGGTCTCAGGATTGGAATTGGAAGGACTTGGCTATCATATCTCATGCTATAGGAAGGCTCTCAGGTTTGGAAGGGGAAGGAGTTGGATATCACATTTCATGTTAGAGGAACGATCTCAGGTTTGGTATTAGAGGCCTTGAGATATCACATCTCATGCTATAGGAAGGGTCTCAGGATTGGAATGGGAAGGAGTTGGATATCACATCTCAAGCTAAAGGGACGGTCTCAGGTTTGGTATAAGCATTGTGATATCACATCTCATGCTATAGGAAGGGTCTCAGGATTGGAATGGGAAGGAGTTGGATATCACATCTCATGTTATAGGAAAGATCTCAGGTTTGGTATTAGAAGCATTGCGACATCACATCTCATGTTATAGGAAGGGTCTCAGGATTGGAATGGGAAGAAGTTGGATATCACATCTCATGCTATAAGAAGGGTCTCAGGTTTGGTATAAGCATTGAGATATCACATCTCATGCTATAGGAAGGGTCTCAGGTTTGGAATGGGAAGGAGTTGTATATGACATCTCATGCCATAGGAAGGGTCTCAGGTTTGGTATAAGCATTGAGATATCACATCACATGCTATAGGAAGGGTCTCAGGATTGGAATGGAAAGGACTTGGATATCACATCTCATGCTATAGGCAGGGTCTCAGGTTTGGAAAGGGAAGGAGATGGATATCACATTTCATGTTCGAGGTAGGATCTCAGGTTTGGTATTAGAGGCATTGAAATATCACATCTCATGCTATCAGAAGGGTCTCAGGATTGGAATGGGAAGGAGTTGGATATCACATCTCATGCTAAAGGGAGGGTCTCAGGTTTGGAAGGGGAAGGATTTGGAAATCACATCTCATGTTATAGGAAGGATCTCAGGTTTGGTATTAGAAGCATTGAGATATCACATCTCATGCTATCGTAAGTATCTCAGGTTTGGTATTAGAGGTATTGAGATATCACATCTCATGCTATCATAAGGGTCTCAGGATTGGAATGGGAAGGAGTTGGATATCACATCTCATGTTATAGGAAGGCTCTCTGGTTTGCAAGGGGAAGGAGTTGGATATCACATTTCATGTTAGAGGAACGATCTCAGGTTTGGTATTAGAGGCCTTGAGATATCACATCTCATGCTATAGGAAGGGTCTCAGGATTGGAATGGGAAGGAGTTGGATATCACATCTCAAGCTATAGGAACGGTCTCAGGTTTGGTATAAGCATTGTGATATCACATCTCATGCTATAGGAAGGGTCTCAGGATTGGAATGGGAAGGAGTTGGATATCACATCTCATGTTATAGGAAAGATCTCAGGTTTGGTATTAGAAGCATTGCGACATCACATCTCATGTTATAGGAAGGGTCTCAGGATTGGAATGGGAAGAAGTTGGATATCACATCTCATGCTATAGGAAGGGTCTCAGGTTTGGTATAAGCATTGAGATATCACATCTCATGCTATAGGAAGGGTCTCAGGATTGGAATGGGAAGGAGTTGTATATGACATCTCATGCCATAGGAAGGGTCTCAGGTTTGGTATAAGCATTGAGATATCACATCACATGCTATAGGAAGGGTCTCAGGATTGGAATGGAAAGGACTTGGATATCAAATCTCATGCTATAGGCAGGGTCCCAGGTTTGGAAAGGGAAGGAGATGGATATCACATTTCATGTTAGAGGTAGGATCTCAGGTTTGGTATTAGAGGCATTGAAATATCACATCTCATGCAATCAGATGGGTCTCAGGATTGGAATGGGAAGGAGTTGGATATCACATCTCATGCTAAAGGGAGGGTCTCAGGTTTGGAAGGGGAAGGATTTGGAAATCACATCTCATGTTATAGGAAGGATCTCAGGTTTGGTATTAGAAGCATTGAGATATCACATCTCATGCTATCGGAAGTATCTCAGGTTTGGTATTAGAGGCATTGAGATATCACATCTCATGCTATCATAAGGGTCTCAGGATTGGAATGGGAAGGAGTTGGATATCACATCTCATGTTATAGGAAGGATCTCAGGTTTGGTATTAGAAGCATTGAGACATCACATCTCATGCTATAGGAAGGGTCGCAGGATTGGAATGGGAAGGAGTTGGATATCACATCTCATGCTATAGGAAGGGTCTCAGATTTGGTATAAGCATTGAGATATCACATCTCATGCTATAGGAAGGGTCTCAGGATTGGAATGGGAAGGAGTTGTATATGACATCTCAGGCCATAGGAAGGGTCTCAGGTTTGGTAAAAGCATTGAGATTTCACATCTCTGCTATCGGAAGGGTCTCAGGATTGGAATGGGAAGGAGTTGGATATCCCATCTCATGTTATAGGAAGGGTCTCAGGTTTGGTATTAGAAGCATTGAGACATCACATCTCATGTTATAGGAAGGGTCTCAGGATTGGAATGGGAAGAAGTTGGATATCACATCTCATGCTATAGGAAGGGCCTCAGGTTTGGTATAAGCATTGAGATATCACATCTCATGCTATAGGAAGGGTCTCAGGATTGGAATGGGAAGGAGTTGTATATGACATCTCATGCCATAGGAAGGGTCTCAGGTTTGGACTAAGCATTGAGATATCACATCACATGCTATAGGAAGGGTCTCAGGATTGGAATGGGAAGGACTTGGATATCACATCTCATGCTATAGGCAGGGTCTCAGGTTTGGAAAGGGAAGGAGATGGATATCACATTTCATGTTAGAGGTAGGATCTCAGGTTTGGTATTAGAGGCATTGAAATATCACATCTCATGCTATCAGAAGGGTCTCAGGATTGGAATGGGAAGGAGTTGGATATCACATCTCATGCTAAAGGTAGGGTCTCAGGTTTGGAAGTGGAAGGATTTGGAAATCACATCTCATGTTATAGGAAGGATCTCAGGTTTGGTATTAGAAGCATTGAGATATCACATCTCATGCTATCAGAACGATCTCAGGTTTGGTATTAGAGGCATTGAGATATCACATCTCATGCTATCATAAGGGTCTCAGGATTGGAATGGGAAGGAGTTGGATATCACATCTCATGTTATAGGAAGGATCTCAGGTTTGGTATTAGAAGAATTGAGACATCACATCTCATGCTATAGGAAGGGTCTCAGGATTGGAATGGGAAGAAGTTGGATATCACATCTCATGCTATAGGAAGGGTCTCAGATTTGGTATAAGCATTGAGATATCACATCTAATGCTATAGGAAGGGTCTCAGGATTGGAATGGGAAGGAGTTGCATATGACATCTCAGGCCATAGGAAGGCTCTCAGGTTTGGTATAAGCATTGAGATATCACATCTCTGCTATCGGAAGGGTCTCAGGATTGGAATGGGAAGGAGTTGGATATCCCAAATCATGTTATAGGAAGGGTCTCAGGTTTGGTATTAGAAGCATTGAGATATCACATCTCATGCTATAGGAAGGGTCTCAGGATTGGAATGGGGAGGACTTGGATGTCACATCTCATGTTATAGGAAGGCTCTCAGGTTTGGAAGGGGAAGGAGTTGGATATCACATTTCATGTTAGAGGAACGATCTCAGGTTTGGTATTAGAGGCCTTGAGATATCACATCTCATGCTATAGGAAGGGTCTCAGGATTGGAATGGGAAGGAGTTGGATATCACATCTCAAGCTATAGGAACGGTCTCAGGTTTGGTATAAGCATTGTGATATCACATCTCATGCTATAGGAAGGGTCTCAGGATTGGAATGGGAAGGAGTTGGATATCACATCTCATGTTATAGGAAAGATCTCAGGTTTGGTATTAGAAGCATTGCGACATCACATCTCATGTTATAGGAAGGGTCTCAGGATTGGAATGGGAAGAAGTTGGATATCACATCTCATGCTATAGGAAGGGTCTCAGGTTTGGTATAAGCATTGAGATATCACATCTCATGCTATAGGAAGGGTCTCAGGATTGGAATGGGAAGGAGTTGTATATGACATCTCATGCCATAGGAAGGGTCTCAGGTTTGGTATAAGCATTGAGATATCACATCACATGCTATAGGAAGGGTCTCAGGATTGGAATGGAAAGGACTTGGATATCACATCTCATGCTATAGGCAGGGTCTCAGGTTTGGAAAGGGAAGGAGATGGATATCACATTTCATGTTAGAGGTAGGATCTCAGGTTTGGTATTAGAGGCATTGAAATATCACATCTCATGCTATCAGATGGGTCTCAGGATTGGAATGGGAAGGAGTTGGATATCACATCTCATGCTAAAGGGAGGGTCTCAGGTTTGGAAGGGGAAGGATTTGGAAATCACATCTCATGTTATAGGAAGGATCTCAGGTTTGGTATTAGAAGCATTGAGATATCACATCTCATGCTATCGGAAGTATCTCAGGTTTGGTATTAGAGGCATTGAGATATCACATCTCATGCTATCATAAGGGTCTCAGGATTGGAATGGGAAGGAGTTGGATATCACATCTCATGTTATAGGAAGGATCTCAGGTTTGGTATTAGAAGCATTGAGACATCACATCTCATGCTATAGGAAGGGTCTCAGGATTGGAATGGGAAGGAGTTGGATATCACATCTCATGCTATAGGAAGGGTCTCAGATTTGGTATAAGCATTGAGATATCACATCACATGCTATAGGAAGGGTCTCAGGATTGGAATGGGAAGGACTTGGATATCACATCTCATGCTATAGGCAGGGTCTCAGGTTTGGAAAGGGAAGGAGATGGATATCACATTTCATGTTAGAGGTAGGATCTCAGGTTTGGTATTAGAAGCATTGAGACATCACATCTCATGCTATAGGAAGGGTCTCAGGATTGGAATGGGAAGGAGTTGGATATCACATCTCATGCTATAGGAAGGGTCTCAGATTTGGTATAAGCATTGAGATATCACATCACATGCTATAGGAAGGGTCTCAGGATTGGAATGGGAAGGACTTGGATATCACATCTCATGCTATAGGCAGGGTCTCAGGTTTGGAAAGGGAAGGAGATGGATATCACATTTCATGTTAGAGGTAGGATCTCAGGTTTGGTATTAGAGGCATTGAAATATCACATCTCATGCTATCAGAAGGGTCTCAGGATTGGAATGGGAAGGAGTTGGATATCACATCTCATGCTAAAGGGAGGGTCTCAGGTTTGGAAGTGGAAGGATTTGGAAATCACATCTCATGTTATAGGAAGGATCTCAGGTTTGGTAATAGAAGCATTGAGATATCAAATCTCATGCTATCATAAGGGTCTCAGGATTGGAATGGGAATGAGTTGGATATCACATCTCATGTTATAGGAAGGATCTCAGGTTTGGTATTAGAAGAATTGAGACATCACATCTCATGCTATAGGAAGGGTCTCAGGATTGGAATGGGAAGAAGTTGGATATCACATCTCATGCTATAGGAAGGGTCTCAGATTTGGTATAAGCATTGAGATATCACATCTAATGCTATAGGAAGGATCTCAGGATTGGAATGGGAAGGAGTTGCATATGACATCTCAGGCCATAGGAAGGGTCTCAGGTTTGGTATAAGCATTGAGATATCACATCTCTGCTATCGGAAGGGTCTCAGGATTGGAATGGGAAGGAGTTGGATATCCCAAATCATGTTATAGGAAGGGTCTCAGGTTTGGTATTAGAAGCATTGAGATATCACATCTCATGCTATAGGAAGGGTCTCAGGATTGGAATGGGGAGGACTTGGATGTCACATCTCATGTTATAGGGAGGGTCTCAAGTTTGATATTAGAAGCATTGAGATAACAAATCTCATGATATCGGTAGGGTCTCAGGATTGGAATGGGAAGGAATTGGATATCACATCTCATGATAAAGGAAGGGTCTAAGGTTTGGAAGGGGAAGGATTTGGATATCACATCTCATGTTATAGGACGGGTCTCAGGTTTGGTATTAGAAGCATTGAGATATCAAGTCTCATGGTATAGGAAGGGTCTCAGAATTGGAATGGGAAGGAGTTGGATATCACATCTCAAGCTATAGGTAGGGTCTCAGGATTGGAATAGTAAGGAGTTTGATATCACATCTCATGCCATAGTATGGGTCTCAGGTTTGGTAGAAGCATTGGGATATCACATCTCATGCTATCGGAAGGGGATCAGTATTGGATTTGGAAGGAGTTGGATATCCCATCTCATGCTATAGGAAGGGTCTCACTTTGGAATGGGAAGGAATTGGATATCACATTTCATGTTATAGGAAGGCTCTCAGGTTTGGAAGGGGAAGGAGTTGGATATCACATTTCATGTTAGAGGAAGGATCTCAGGTTTGGTATTAGAGGCCTTGAGATATCACATCTCATGCTATAGGAAGGGTCTCAGGATTGGAATGGGAAGGAGTTGGATATCACATCTCAAGCTATAGGAAGGGTCTCAGGTTTGGTATAAGCATTGAGATATCACATCTCATGCTATAGGAAGGGTCTCAGGATTGGAATGGGAAGGAGTTGGATATCACATCTCATGTTATAGGAAAGATCTCAGGTTTGGTATTAGAAGCATTGAGACATCACATCTCATGTTATAGGAAGGGTCTCAGGATTGGAATGGGAAGAAGTTGGATATCACATCTCATGCTATAGGAAGAGTCTCAGGTTTGGTATTAGAAGCATTGAGATATCCCATCTCATGCTATAGGAAGGGTCTCAGGTTGGAATGGGAAGGAGTTGGATATCACATTTCATGTTATAGGAAGGGTCTCAGGATTGGAATTGGAAGGACTTGGCTATCATATCTCATGCTATAGGAAGGCTCTCAGGTTTGGAAGGGGAAGGAGTTGGATATCACATTTCATGTTAGAGGAACGATCTCAGGTTTGGTATTAGAGGCCTTGAGATATCACATCTCATGCTATAGGAAGGGTCTCAGGATTGGAATGGGAAGGAGTTGGATATCACATCTCAAGCTAAAGGGACGGTCTCAGGTTTGGTATAAGCATTGTGATATCACATCTCATGCTATAGGAAGGGTCTCAGGATTGGAATGGGAAGGAGTTGGATATCACATCTCATGTTATAGGAAAGATCTCAGGTTTGGTATTAGAAGCATTGCGACATCACATCTCATGTTATAGGAAGGGTCTCAGGATTGGAATGGGAAGAAGTTGGATATCACATCTCATGCTATGAGAAGGGTCTCAGGTTTGGTATAAGCATTGAGATATCACATCTCATGCTATAGGAAGGGTCTCAGGTTTGGAATGGGAAGGAGTTGTATATGACATCTCATGCCATAGGAAGGGTCTCAGGTTTGGTATAAGCATTGAGATATCACATCACATGCTATAGGAAGGGTCTCAGTATTGGAATGGAAAGGACTTGGATATCACATCTCATGCTATAGGCAGGGTCTCAGGTTTGGAAAGGGAAGGAGATGGATATCACATTTCATGTTCGAGGTAGGATCTCAGGTTTGGTATTAGAGGCATTGAAATATCACATCTCATGCTATCAGAAGGGTCTCAGGATTGGAATGGGAAGGAGTGGGATATCACATCTCATGCTAAAGGGAGGGTCTCAGGTTTGGAAGGGGAAGGATTTGGAAATCACATCTCATGTTATAGGAAGGATCTCAGGTTTGGTATTAGAAGCATTGAGATATCACATCTCATGCTATCGTAAGTATCTCAGGTTTGGTATTAGAGGTATTGAGATATCACATCTCATGCTATCATAAGGGTCTCAGGATTGGAATGGGAAGGAGTTGGATATCACATCTCATGTTATAGGAAGGCTCTCTGGTTTGCAAGGGGAAGGAGTTGGATATCACATTTCATGTTAGAGGAACGATCTCAGGTTTGGTATTAGAGGCCTTGAGATATCACATCTCATGCTATAGGAAGGGTCTCAGGATTGGAATGGGAAGGAGTTGGATATCACATCTCAAGCTATAGGAACGGTCTCAGGTTTGGTATAAGCATTGTGATATCACATCTCATGCTATAGGAAGGGTCTCAGGATTGGAATGGGAAGGAGTTGGATATCACATCTCATGTTATAGGAAAGATCTCAGGTTTGGTATTAGAAGCATTGCGACATCACATCTCATGTTATAGGAAGGGTCTCAGGATTGGAATGGGAAGAAGTTGGATATCACATCTCATGCTATAGGAAGGGTCTCAGGTTTGGTATAAGCATTGAGATATCACATCTCATGCTATAGGAAGGGTCTCAGGATTGGAATGGGAAGGAGTTGTATATGACATCTCATGCCATAGGAAGGGTCTCAGGTTTGGTATAAGCATTGAGATATCACATCACATGCTATAGGAAGGGTCTTAGGATTGGAATGGAAAGGACTTGGATATCAAATCTCATGCTATAGGCAGGGTCCCAGGTTTGGAAAGGGAAGGAGATGGATATCACATTTCATGTTAGAGGTAGGATCTCAGGTTTGGTATTAGAGGCATTGAAATATCACATCTCATGCTATCAGATGGGTCTCAGGATTGGAATGGGAAGGAGTTGGATATCACATCTCATGCTAAAGGGAGGGTCTCAGGTTTGGAAGGGGAAGGATTTGGAAATCACATCTCATGTTATAGGAAGGATCTCAGGTTTGGTATTAGAAGCATTGAGATATCACATCTCATGCTATCGGAAGTATCTCAGGTTTGGTATTAGAGGCATTGAGATATCACATCTCATGCTATCATAAGGGTCTCAGGATTGGAATGGGAAGGAGTTGGATATCACATCTCATGTTATAGGAAGGATCTCAGGTTTGGTATTAGAAGCATTGTGACATCACATCTCATGCTATAGGAAGGGTCTCAGGATTGGAATGGGAAGGAGTTGGATATCCCATCTCATGTTATAGGAAGGGTCTCAGGTTTGGTATTAGAAGCATTGAGACATCACATCTCATGTTATAGGAAGGGTCTCAGGATTGGAATGGGAAGAAGTTGGATATCACATCTCATGCTATAGGAAGGGCCTCAGGTTTGGTATAAGCATTGAGATATCACATCTCATGCTATAGGAAGGGTCTCAGGATTGGAATGGGAAGGAGTTGTATATGACATCTCATGCCATAGGAAGGGTCTCAGGTTTGGACTAAGCATTGAGATATCACATCACATACTATAGGAAGGGTCTCAGGATTGGAATGGGAAGGACTTGGATATCACATCTCATGCTATAGGCAGGGTCTCAGGTTTGGAAAGGGAAGGAGATGGATATCACATTTCATGTTAGAGGTAGGATCTCAGGTTTGGTATTAGAGGCATTGAAATATCACATCTCATGCTATCAGAAGGGTCTCAGGATTGGAATGGGAAGGAGTTGGATATCACATCTCATGCTAAAGGTAGGGTCTCAGGTTTGGAAGTGGAAGGATTTGGAAATCACATCTCATGTTATAGGAAGGATCTCAGGTTTGGTATTAGAAGCATTGAGATATCACATCTCATGCTATCAGAAGTATCTCAGGTTTGGTATTAGAGGCATTGAGATATCACATCTCATGCTATCATAAGGGTCTCAGGATTGGAATGGGAAGGAGTTGGATATCACATCTCATGTTATAGGAAGGATCTCAGGTTTGGTATTAGAAGAATTGAGACATCACATCTCATGCTATAGGAAGGGTCTCAGGATTGGAATGGGAAGAAGTTGGATATCACATCTCATGCTATAGGAAGGGTCTCAGATTTGGTATAAGCATTGAGATATCACATCTAATGCTATAGGAAGGGTCTCAGGATTGGAATGGGAAGGAGTTGCATATGACATCTCAGGCCATAGGAAGGCTCTCAGGTTTGGTATAAGCATTGAGATATCACATCTCTGCTATCGGAAGGGTCTCAGGATTGGAATGGGAAGGAGTTGGATATCCCAAATCATGTTATAGGAAGGGTCTCAGGTTTGGTATTAGAAGCATTGAGATATCACATCTCATGCTATAGGAAGGGTCTCAGGATTGGAATGGGGAGGACTTGGATGTCACATCTCATGTTATATGAAGGCTCTCAGGTTTGGAAGGGGAAGGAGTTGGATATCACATTTCATGTTAGAGGAACGATCTCAGGTTTGGTATTAGAGGCCTTGAGATATCACATCTCATGCTATAGGAAGGGTCTCAGGATTGGAATGGGAAGGAGTTGGATATCACATCTCAAGCTATAGGAACGGTCTCAAGTTTGGTATAAGCATTGTGATATCACATCTCATGCTATAGGAAGGGTCTCAGGATTGGAATGGGAAGGAGTTGGATATCACATCTCATGTTATAGGAAAGATCTCAGGTTTGGTATTAGAAGCATTGCGACATCACATCTCATGTTATAGGAAGGGTCTCAGGATTGGAATGGGAAGAAGTTGGATATCACATCTCATGCTATAGGAAGGGTCTCAGGTTTGGTATAAGCATTGAGATATCACATCTCATGCTATAGGAAGGGTCTCAGGATTGGAATGGGAAGGAGTTGTATATGACATCTCATGCCATAGGAAGGGTCTCAGGTTTGGTATAAGCATTGAGATATCACATCACATGCTATAGGAAGGGTCTCAGGATTGGAATGGAAAGGACTTGGATATCACATCTCATGCTATAGGCAGGGTCTCAGGTTTGGAAAGGGAAGGAGATGGATATCACATTTCATGTTAGAGGTAGGATCTCAGGTTTGGTATTAGAAGCATTGAGATATCACATCTCATGCTATCGGAAGTATCTCAGGTTTGGTATTAGAGGCATTGAGATATCACATCTCATGCTATCATAAGGGTCTCAGGATTGGAATGGGAAGGAGTTGGATATCACATCTCATGTTATAGGAAGGATCTCAGGTTTGGTATTAGAAGCATTGAGACATCACATCTCATGCTATAGGAAGGGTCTCAGGATTGGAATGGGAAGGAGTTGGATATCACATCTCATGCTATAGGAAGGGTCTCAGATTTGGTATAAGCATTGAGATATCACATCACATGCTATAGGAAGGGTCTCAGGATTGGAATGGGAAGGACTTGGATATCACATCTCATGCTATAGGCAGGGTCTCAGGTTTGGAAAGGGAAGGAGATGGATATCACATTTCATGTTAGAGGTAGGATCTCAGGTTTGGTATTAGAGGCATTGAAATATCACATCTCATGCTATCAGAAGGGTCTCAGGATTGGAATGGGAAGGAGTTGGATATCACATCTCATGCTAAAGGGAGGGTCTCAGGTTTGGAAGTGGAAGGATTTGGAAATCACATCTCATGTTATAGGAAGGATCTCAGGTTTGGTAATAGAAGCATTGAGATATCACATCTCATGCTATCATAAGGGTCTCAGGATTGGAATGGGAAGGAGTTGGATATCACATCTCATGTTATAGGAAGGATCTCAGGTTTGGTATTAGAAGAATTGAGACATCACATCTCATGCTATAGGAAGGGTCTCAGGATTGGAATGGGAAGAAGTTGGATATCACATCTCATGCTATAGGAAGGGTCTCAGATTTGGTATAAGCATTGAGATATCACATCTAATGCTATAGGAAGGGTCTCAGGATTGGAATGGGAAGGAGTTGCATATGACATCTCAGGCCATAGGAAGGGTCTCAGGTTTGGTATAAGCATTGAGATATCACATCTCTGCTATCGGAAGGGTCTCAGGATTGGAATGGGAAGGAGTTGGATATCCCAAATCATGTTATAGGAAGGGTCTCAGGTTTGGTATTAGAAGCATTGAGATATCACATCTCATGCTATAGGAAGGGTCTCAGGATTGGAATGGGGAGGACTTGGATGTCACATCTCATGTTATAGGGAGGGTCTCAAGTTTGATATTAGAAGCATTGAGATAACAAATCTCATGATATCGGTAGGGTCTCAGGATTGGAATGGGAAGGAATTGGATATCACATCTCATGATAAAGGAAGGGTCTAAGGTTTGGAAGGGGAAGGATTTGGATATCACATCTCATGTTATAGGACGGGTCTCAGGTTTGGTATTAGAAGCATTGAGATATCAAGTCTCATGGTATAGGAAGGGTCTCAGAATTGGAATGGGAAGGAGTTGGATATCACATCTCAAGCTATAGGTAGGGTCTCAGGATTGGAATAGTAAGGAGTTTGATATCACATCTCATGCCATAGTATGGGTCTCAGGTTTGGTAGAAGCATTGGGATATCACATCTCATGCTATCGGAAGGGTATCAGTATTGGATTTGGAAGGAGTTGGATATCCCATCTCATGCTATAGGAAGGGTCTCAGGTTGGAATGGGAAGGAATTGGATATCACATTTCATGTTATAGGAAGGCTCTCAGGTTTGGAAGGGGAAGGAGTTGGATATCACATTTCATGTTAGAGGAAGGATCTCAGGTTTGGTATTAGAGGCCTTGAGATATCACATCTCACGCTATAGGAAGGGTCTCAGGATTGGAATGGGAAGGAGTTGGATATCACATCTCAAGCTATAGGAAGGGTCTCAGGTTTGGTATAAGCATTGAGATATCACATCTCATGCTATAGGAAGGGTCTCAGGATTGGAATGGGAAGGAGTTGGATATCACATCTCATGTTATAGGAAAGATCTCAGGTTTGGTATTAGAAGCATTGAGACATCACATCTCATGTTATAGGAAGGGTCTCAGGATTGGAATGGGAAGAAGTTGGATATCACATCTCATGCTATAGGAAGAGTCTCAGGTTTGGTATTAGAAGCATTGAGATATCCCATCTCATGCTATAAGAAGGGTCTCAGGTTGGAATGGGAAGGAGTTGGATATCACATTTCATGTTATAGGAAGGGTCTCAGGATTGGAATTGGAAGGACTTGGCTATCATATCTCATGCTATAGGAAGGCTCTCAGGTTTGGAAGGGGAAGGAGTTGGATATCACATTTCATGTTAGAGGAACGATCTCAGGTTTGGTATTAGAGGCCTTGAGATATCACATCTCATGCTATTTGAAGGGTCTCAGGATTGGAATGGGAAGGAGTTGGATATCACATCTCAAGCTAAAGGGACGGTCTCAGGTTTGGTATAAGCATTGTGATATCACATCTCATGCTATAGGAAGGGTCTCAGGATTGGAATGGGAAGGAGTTGGATATCACATCTCATGTTATAGGAAAGATCTCAGGTTTGGTATTAGAAGCATTGCGACATCACATCTCATGTTATAGGAAGGATCTCAGGTTTGGTATTAGAAGCATTGAGATATCACATCTCATGCTATCGTAAGTATCTCAGGTTTGGTATTAGAGGTATTGAGATATCACATCTCATGCTATCATAAGGGTCTCAGGATTGGAATGGGAAGGAGTTGGATATCACATCTCATGTTATAGGAAGGCTCTCTGGTTTGCAAGGGGAAGGAGTTGGATATCACATTTCATGTTAGAGGAACGATCTCAGGTTTGGTATTAGAGGCCTTGAGATATCACATCTCATGCTATAGGAAGGGTCTCAGGATTGGAATGGGAAGGAGTTGGATATCACATCTCAAGCTATAGGAACGGTCTCAGGTTTGGTATAAGCATTGTGATATCACATCTCATGCTATAGGAAGGGTCTCAGGATTGGAATGGGAAGGAGTTGGATATCACATCTCATGTTATAGGAAAGATCTCAGGTTTGGTATTAGAAGCATTGCGACATCACATCTCATGTTATAGGAAGGGTCTCAGGATTGGAATGGGAAGAAGTTGGATATCACATCTCATGCTATAGGAAGGGTCTCAGGTTTGGTATAAGCATTGAGATATCACATCTCATGCTATAGGAAGGGTCTCAGGATTGGAATGGGAAGGAGTTGTATATGACATCTCATGCCATAGGAAGGGTCTCAGGTTTGGTATAAGCATTGAGATATCACATCACATGCTATAGGAAGGGTCTCAGGATTGGAATGGAAAGGACTTGGATATCAAATCTCATGCTATAGGCAGGGTCCCAGGTTTGGAAAGGGAAGGAGATGGATATCACATTTCATGTTAGAGGTAGGACCTCAGGTTTGGTATTAGAGGCATTGAAATATCACATCTCATGCTATCAGATGGGTCTCAGGATTGGAATGGGAAGGAGTTGGATATCACATCTCATGCTAAAGGGAGGGTCTCAGGTTTGGAAGGGGAAGGATTTGGAAATCACATCTCATGTTATAGGAAGGATCTCAGGTTTGGTATTAGAAGCATTGAGATATCACATCTCATGCTATCGGAAGTATCTCAGGTTTGGTATTAGAGGCATTGAGATATCACATCTCATGCTATCATAAGGGTCTCAGGATTGGAATGGGAAGGAGTTGGATATCACATCTCATGTTATAGGAAGGATCTCAGGTTTGGTATTAGAAGCATTGTGACATCACATCTCATGCTATAGGAAGGGTCTCAGGATTGGAATGGGAAGGAGTTGGATATCACATCTCATGCTATAGGAAGGGTCTCAGATTTGGTATAAGCATTGAGATATCACATCTCATGCTATAGGAAGGGTCTCAGGATTGGAATGGGAAGGAGTTGTATATGACATCTCAGGCCATAGGAAGGGTCTCAGGTTTGGTAAAAGCATTGAGATTTCACATCTCTGCTATCGGAAGGGTCTCAGGATTGGAATGGGAAGGAGTTGGATATCCCATCTCATGTTATAGGAAGGGTCTCAGGTTTGGTATTAGAAGCATTGAGACATCACATCTCATGTTATAGGAAGGGTCTCAGGATTGGAATGGGAAGAAGTTGGATATCACATCTCATGCTATAGGAAGGGCCTCAGGTTTGGTATAAGCATTGAGATATCACATCTCATGCTATAGGAAGGGTCTCAGGATTGGAATGGGAAGGAGTTGTATATGACATCTCATGCCATAGGAAGGGTCTCAGGTTTGGACTAAGCATTGAGATATCACATCACATGCTATAGGAAGGGTCTCAGGATTGGAATGGGAAGGACTTGGATATCACATCTCATGCTATAGGCAGGGTCTCAGGTTTGGAAAGGGAAGGAGATGGATATCACATTTCATGTTAGAGGTAGGATCTCAGGTTTGGTATTAGAGGCATTGAAATATCACATCTCATGCTATCAGAAGGGTCTCAGGATTGGAATGGGAAGGAGTTGGATATCACATCTCAAGCTAAAGGTAGGGTCTCAGGTTTGGAAGTGGAAGGATTTGGAAATCACATCTCATGTTATAGGAAGGATCTCAGGTTTGGTATTAGAAGCATTGAGATATCACATCTCATGCTATCAGAAGTATCTCAGGTTTGGTATTAGAGGCATTGAGATATCACATCTCATGCTATCATAAGGGTCTCAGGATTGGAATGGGAAGGAGTTGGATATCACATCTCATGTTATAGGAAGGATCTCAGGTTTGGTATTAGAAGAATTGAGACATCACATCTCATGCTATAGGAAGGGTCTCAGGATTGGAATGGGAAGAAGTTGGATATCACATCTCATGCTATAGGAAGGGTCTCAGATTTGGTATAAGCATTGAGATATCACATCTAATGCTATAGGAAGGGTCTCAGGATTGGAATGGGAAGGAGTTGCATATGACATCTCAGGCCATAGGAAGGCTCTCAGGTTTGGTATAAGCATTGAGATATCACATCTCTGCTATCGGAAGGGTCTCAGGATTGGAATGGGAAGGAGTTGGATATCCCAAATCATGTTATAGGAAGGGTCTCAGGTTTGGTATTAGAAGCATTGAGATATCACATCTCATGCTATAGGAAGGGTCTCAGGATTGGAATGGGGAGGACTTGGATGTCACATCTCATGTTATAGGAAGGCTCTCAGGTTTGGAAGGGGAAGGAGTTGGATATCACATTTCATGTTAGAGGAACGATCTCAGGTTTGGTATTAGAGGCCTTGAGATATCACATCTCATGCTATAGGAAGGGTCTCAGGATTGGAATGGGAAGGAGTTGGATATCACATCTCAAGCTATAGGAACGGTCTCAGGTTTGGTATAAGCATTGTGATATCACATCTCATGCTATAGGAAGGGTCTCAGGATTGGAATGGGAAGGAGTTGGATATCACATCTCATGTTATAGGAAAGATCTCAGGTTTGGTATTAGAAGCATTGCGACATCACATCTCATGTTATAGGAAGGGTCTCAGGATTGGAATGGGAAGAAGTTGGATATCACATCTCATGCTATAGGAAGGGTCTCAGGTTTGGTATAAGCATTGAGATATCACATCTCATGCTATAGGAAGGGTCTCAGGATTGGAATGGGAAGGAGTTGTATATGACATCTCATGCATAGGAAGGGTCTCAGGTTTGGTATAAGCATTGAGATATCACATCACATGCTATAGGAAGGGTCTCAGGATTGGAATGGAAAGGACTTGGATATCACATCTCATGCTATAGGCAGGGTCTCAGGTTTGGAAAGGGAAGGAGATGGATATCACATTTCATGTTCGAGGTAGGATCTCAGGTTTGGTATTAGAGGCATTGAAATATCACATCTCATGCTATCAGAAGGGTCTCAGGATTGGAATGGGAAGGAGTTGGATATCACATCTCATGCTAAAGGGAGGGTCTCAGGTTTGGAAGGGGAAGGATTTGGAAATCACATCTCATGTTATAGGAAGGATCTCAGGTTTGGTATTAGAAGCATTGAGATATCACATCTCATGCTATCGTAAGTATCTCAGGTTTGGTATTAGAGGTATTGAGATATCACATCTCATGCTATCATAAGGGTCTCAGGATTGGAATGGGAAGGAGTTGGATATCACATCTCATGTTATAGGAAGGCTCTCTGGTTTGCAAGGGGAAGGAGTTGGATATCACATCTCATGTTATAGGAAAGATCTCAGGTTTGGTATTAGAAGCATTGCGACATCACATCTCATGTTATAGGAAGGGCCTCAGGATTGGAATGGGAAGAAGTTGGATATCACATCTCATGCTATAGGAAGGGTCTCAGGTTTGGTATAAGCATTGAGATATCACATCTCATGCTATAGGAAGGGTCTCAGGATTGGAATGGGAAGGAGTTGTATATGACATCTCATGCCATAGGAAGGGTCTCAGGTTTGGTATAAGCATTGAGATATCACATCACATGCTATAGGAAGGGTCTCAGGATTGGAATGGAAAGGACTTGGATATCACATCTCATGCTATAGGCAGGGTCTCAGGTTTGGAAAGGGAAGGAGATGGATATCACATTTCATGTTCGAGGTAGGATCTCAGGTTTGGTATTAGAGGCATTGAAATATCACATCTCATGCTATCAGAAGGGTCTCAGGATTGGAATGGGAAGGAGTTGGATATCACATCTCATGCTAAAGGGAGGGTCTCAGGTTTGGAAGGGGAAGGATTTGGAAATCACATCTCATGTTATAGGAAGGATCTCAGGTTTGGTATTAGAAGCATTGAGATATCACATCTCATGCTATCGTAAGTATCTCAGGTTTGGTATTAGAGGTATTGAGATATCACATCTCATGCTATCATAAGGGTCTCAGGATTGGAATGGGAAGGAGTTGGATATCACATCTCATGTTATAGGAAGGCTCTCTGGTTTGCAAGGGGAAGGAGTTGGATATCACATTTCATGTTAGAGGAACGATCTCAGGTTTGGTATTAGAGGCCTTGAGATATCACATCTCATGCTATAGGAAGGGTCTCAGGATTGGAATGGGAAGAAGTTGGATATCACATCTCAAGCTATAGGAACGGTCTCAGGTTTGGTATAAGCATTGTGATATCACATCTCATGCTATAGGAAGGGTCTCAGGATTGGAATGGGAAGGAGTTGGATATCACATCTCATGTTATAGGAAAGATCTCAGGTTTGGTATTAGAAGCATTGCGACATCACATCTCATGTTATAGGATGGGTCTCAGGATTGGAATGGGAAGAAGTTGGATATCACATCTCATGCTATAGGAAGGGTCTCCGGTTTGGTATAAGCATTGAGATATCACATCTCATGCTATAGGAAGGGTCTCAGGATTGGAATGGGAAGGAGTTGTATATGACATCTCATGCCATAGGAAGGGTCTCAGGTTTGGTATAAGCATTGAGATATCACATCACATGCTATAGGAAGGGTGTCAGGATTGGAATGGAAAGGACTTGGATATCAAATCTCATGCTATAGGCAGGGTCCCAGGTTTGGAAAGGGAAGGAGATGGATATCACATTTCATGTTAGAGGTAGGATCTCAGGTTTGGTATTAGAGGCATTGAAATATCACATCTCATGCTATCAGATGGGTCTCAGGATTGGAATGGGAAGGAGTTGGATATCACATCTCATGCTAAAGGGAGGGTCTCAGGTTTGGAAGGGGAAGGATTTGGAAATCACATCTCATGTTATAGGAAGGATCTCAGATTTGGTATTAGAAGCATTGAGATATCACATCTCATGCTATCGGAAGTATCTCAGGTTTGGTATTAGAGGCATTGAGATATCACATCTCATGCTATCATAAGGGTCTCAGGATTGGAATGGGAAGGAGTTGGATATCACATCTCATGTTATAGGAAGGATCTCAGGTTTGGTATTAGAAGCATTGAGACATCACATCTCATGCTATAGGAAGGGTCTCAGGATTGGAATGGGAAGGAGTTGGATATCACATCTCATGCTATAGGAAGGGTCTCAGATTTGGTATAAGCATTGAGATATCACATCTCATGCTATAGGAAGGGTCTCAGGATTGGAATGGGAAGGAGTTGTATATGACATCTCAGGCCATAGGAAGGGTCTCAGGTTTGGTAAAAGCATTGAGATATCACATCTCTGCTATCGGAAGGGTCTCAGGATTGGAATGGGAAGGAGTTGGATATCCCATCTCATTTTATAGGAAGGGTCTCAGGTTTGGTATTAGAAGCATTGAGACATCACATCTCATGTTATAGGAAGGGTCTCAGGATTGGAATGGGAAGAAGTTGGATATCACATCTCATGCTATAGGAAGGGTCTCAGGTTTGGTATAAGCATTGAGATATCACATCTCATGCTATAGGAAGGGTCTCAGGATTGGAATGGGAAGGAGTTGTATATGACATCTCATGCCATAGGAAGGGTCTCAGGTTTGGACTAAGCATTGAGATATCACATCACATGCTATAGGAAGGGTCTCAGGATTGGAATGGGAAGGACTTGGATATCACATCTCATGCTATAGGCAGGGTCTCAGGTTTGGAAAGGGAAGGAGATGGATATCACATTTCATGTTAGAGGTAGGATCTCAGGTTTGGTATTAGAGGCATTGAAATATCACATCTCATGCTATCAGAAGGGTCTCAGGATTGGAATGGGAAGGAGTTGGATATCACATCTCATGCTAAAGGTAGGGTCTCAGGTTTGGAAGTGGAAGGATTTGGAAATCACATCTCATGTTATAGGAAGGATCTCAGGTTTGGTATTAGAAGCATTGAGATATCACATCTCATGCTATCAGAAGTATCTCAGGTTTGGTATTAGAGGCATTGAGATATCACATCTCATGCTATCATAAGGGTCTCAGGATTGGAATGGGAAGGAGTTGGATATCACATCTCATGTTATAGGAAGGATCTCAGGTTTGGTATTAGAAGAATTGAGACATCACATCTCATGCTATAGGAAGGGTCTCAGGATTGGAATGGGAAGAAGTTGGATATCACATCTCATGCTATAGGAAGGGTCTCAGATTTGGTATAAGCATTGAGATATCACATCTAATGCTATAGGAAGGGTCTCAGGATTGGAATGGGAAGGAGTTGCATATGACATCTCAGGCCATAGGAAGGCTCTCAGGTTTGGTATAAGCATTGAGATATCACATCTCTGCTATCGGAAGGGTCTCAGGATTGGAATGGGAAGGAGTTGGATATCCCAAATCATGTTATAGGAAGGGTCTCAGGTTTGGTATTAGAAGCATTGAGATATCACATCTCATGCTATAGGAAGGGTCTCAGGATTGGAATGGGGAGGACTTGGATGTCACATCTCATGTTATAGGAAGGCTCTCAGGTTTGGAAGGGGAAGGAGTTGGATATCACATTTCATGTTAGAGGAACGATCTCAGGTTTGGTATTAGAGGCCTTGAGATATCACATCTCATGCTATAGGAAGGGTCTCAGGATTGGAATGGGAAGGAGTTGGATATCACATCTCAAGCTATAGGAACGGTCTCAGGTTTGGTATAAGCATTGTGATATCACATCTCATGCTATAGGAAGGGTCTCAGGATTGGAATGGGAAGGAGTTGGATATCACATCTCATGTTATAGGAAAGATCTCAGGTTTGGTATTAGAAGCATTGCGACATCACATCTCATGTTATAGGAAGGGTCTCAGGATTGGAATGGGAAGAAGTTAGATATCACATCTCATGCTATAGGAAGGGTCTCAGGTTTGGTATAAGCATTGAGATATCACATCTCATGCTATAGGGAGGGTCTCAGGATTGGAATGGGAAGGAGTTGTATATGACATCTCATGCCATAGGAAGGGTCTCAGGTTTGGTATAAGCATTGAGATATCACATCACATGCTATAGGAAGGGTCTCAGGATTGGAATGGAAAGGACTTGGATATCACATCTCATGCTATAGGCAGGGTCTCAGGTTTGGAAAGGGAAGGAGATGGATATCACATTTCATGTTAGAGGTAGGATCTCAGGTTTGGTATTAGAGGCATTGAAATATCACATCTCATGCTATCAGATGGGTCTCAGGATTGGAATGGGAAGGAGTTGGATATCACATCTCATGCTAAAGGGAGGGTCTCAGGTTTGGAAGGGGAAGGATTTGGAAATCACATCTCATGTTATAGGAAGGATCTCAGGTTTGGTATTAGAAGCATTGAGATATCACATCTCATGCTATCGGAAGTATCTCAGGTTTTGTATTAGAGGCATTGAGATATCACATCTCATGCTATCATAAGGGTCTCAGGATTGGAATGGGAAGGAGTTGGATATCACATCTCATGTTATAAGAAGGATCTCAGGTTTGGTATTAGAAGCATTGAGACATCACATCTCATGCTATAGGAAGGGTCTCAGGATTGGAATGGGAAGGAGTTGGATATCACATCTCATGCTATAGGAAGGGTCTCAGATTTGGTATAAGCATTGAGATATCACATCACATGCTATAGGAAGGGTCTCAGGATTGGAATGGGAAGGACTTGGATATCACATCTCATGCTATAGGCAGGGTCTCAGGTTTGGAAAGGGAAGGAGATGGATATCACATTTCATGTTAGAGGTAGGATCTCAGGTTTGGTATTAGAGGCATTGAAATATCACATCTCATGCTATCAGAAGGGTCTCAGGATTGGAATGGGAAGGAGTTGGATATCACATCTCATGCTAAAGGGAGGGTCTCAGGTTTGGAAGTGGAAGGATTTGGAAATCACATCTCATGTTATAGGAAGGATCTCAGGTTTGGTAATAGAAGCATTGAGATATCACATCTCATGCTATCATAAGGGTCTCAGGATTGGAATGGGAAGGAGTTGGATATCACATCTCATGTTATAGGAAGGATCTCAGGTTTGGTATTAGAAGAATTGAGACATCACATCTCATGCTATAGGAAGGGTCTCAGGATTGGAATGGGAAGAAGTTGGATATCACATCTCATGCTATAGGAAGGGTCTCAGATTTGGTATAAGCATTGAGATATCACATCTAATGCTATAGGAAGGGTCTCAGGATTGGAATGGGAAGGAGTTGCATATGACATCTCAGGCCATAGGAAGGGTCTCAGGTTTGGTATAAGCATTGAGATATCACATCTCTGCTATCGGAAGGGTCTCAGGATTGGAATGGGAAGGAGTTGGATATCCCAAATCATGTTATAGGAAGGGTCTCAGGTTTGGTATTAGAAGCATTGAGATATCACATCTCATGCTATAGGAAGGGTCTCAGGATTGGAATGGGGAGGACTTGGATGTCACATCTCATGTTATAGGAAGGCTCTCAGGTTTGGAAGGGGAAGGAGTTGGATATCACATTTCATGTTAGAGGAACGATCTCAGGTTTGGTATTAGAGGCCTTGAGATATCACATCTCATGCTATAGGAAGGGTGTCAGGATTGGAATGGGAAGGAGTTGGATATCACATCTCAAGCTATAGGAACGGTCTCAGGTTTGGTATAAGCATTGTGATATCACATCTCATGCTATAGGAAGGGTCTCAGGATTGGAATGGGAAGGAGTTGGATATCACATCTCATGTTATAGGAAAGATCTCAGGTTTGGTATTAGAAGCATTGCGACATCACATCTCATGTTATAGGAAGGGTCTCAGGATTGGAATGGGAAGAAGTTGGATATCACATCTCATGCTATAGGAAGGGTCTCAGGTTTGGTATAAGCATTGAGATATCACATCTCATGCTATAGGAAGGGTCTCAGGATTGGAATGGGAAGGAGTTGTATATGACATCTCATGCCATAGGAAGGGTCTCAGGTTTGGTATAAGCATTGAGATATCACATCACATGCTATAGGAAGGGTCTCAGGATTGGAATGGAAAGGACTTGGATATCACATCTCATGCTATAGGCAGGGTCTCAGGTTTGGAAAGGGAAGGAGATGGATATCACATTTCATGTTAGAGGTAGGATCTCAGGTTTGGTATTAGAGGCATTGAAATATCACATCTCATGCTATCAGATGGGTCTCAGGATTGGAATGGGAAGGAGTTGGATATCACATCTCATGCTAAAGGGAGGGTCTCAGGTTTGGAAGGGGAAGGATTTGGAAATCACATCTCATGTTATAGGAAGGATCTCAGGTTTGGTATTAGAAGCATTGAGATATCACATCTCATGCTATCGGAAGTATCTCAGGTTTGGTATTAGAGGCATTGAGATATCACATCTCATGCTATCATAAGGGTCTCAGGATTGGAATGGGAAGGAGTTGGATATCACATCTCATGTTATAGGAAGGATCTCAGGTTTGGTATTAGAAGCATTGAGACATCACATCTCATGCTATAGGAAGGGTCTCAGGATTGGAATGGGAAGGAGTTGGATATCACATCTCATGCTATAGGAAGGGTCTCAGATTTGGTATAAGCATTGAGATATCACATCACATGCTATAGGAAGGGTCTCAGGATTGGAATGGGAAGGACTTGGATATCACATCTCATGCTATAGGCAGGGTCTCAGGTTTGGAAAGGGAAGGAGATGGATATCACATTTCATGTTAGAGGTAGGATCTCAGGTTTGGTATTAGAGGCATTGAAATATCACATCTCATGCTATCAGAAGGGTCTCAGGATTGGAATGGGAAAGAGTTGGATATCACATCTCATGCTAAAGGGAGGGTCTCAGGTTTGGAAGTGGAAGGATTTGGAAATCACATCTCATGTTATAGGAAGGATCTCAGGTTTGGTAATAGAAGCATTGAGATATCAAATCTCATGCTATCATAAGGGTCTCAGGATCGGAATGGGAAGGAGTTGGATATCACATCTCATGTTATAGGAAGGATCTCAGGTTTGGTATTAGAAGAATTGAGACATCACATCTCATGCTATAGGAAGGGTCTCAGGATTGGAATGGGAAGAAGTTGGATATCACATCTCATGCTATAGGAAGGGTCTCAGGATTGGAATGGGGAGGACTTGGATGTCACATCTCATGTTATAGGGAGGGTCTCAAGTTTGATATTAGAAGCATTGAGATAACAAATCTCATGATATCGGTAGGGTCTCAGGATTGGAATGGGAAGGAATTGGATATCACATCTCATGATAAAGGAAGGGTCTAAGGTTTGGAAGGGGAAGGATTTGGATATCACATCTCATGTTATAGGACGGGTCTCAGGTTTGGTATTAGAAGCATTGAGATATCAAGTCTCATGGTATAGGAAGGGTCTCAGAATTGGAATGGGAAGGAGTTGGATATCACATCTCAAGCTATAGGTAGGGTCTCAGGATTGGAATAGTAAGGAGTTTGATATCACATCTCATGCCATAGTATGGGTCTCAGGTTTGGTAGAAGCATTGGGATATCACATCTCATGCTATCGGAAGGGTATCAGTATTGGATTTGGAAGGAGTTGGATATCCCATCTCATGCTATAGGAAGGGTCTCAGGTTGGAATGGGAAGGAATTGGATATCACATTTCATGTTATAGGAAGGCTCTCAGGTTTGGAAGGGGAAGGAGTTGGATATCACATTTCATGTTAGAGGAAGGATCTCAGGTTTGGTATTAGAGGCCTTGAGATATCACATCTCATGCTATAGGAAGGGTCTCAGGATTGGAATGGGAAGGAGTTGGATATCACATCTCAAGCTATAGGAAGGGTCTCAGGTTTGGTATAAGCATTGAGATATCACATCTCATGCTATAGGAAGGGTCTCAGGATTGGAATGGGAAGGAGTTGGATATCACATCTCATGTTATAGGAAAGATCTCAGGTTTGGTATTAGAAGCATTGAGACATCACATCTCATGTTATAGGAAGGGTCTCAGGATTGGAATGGGAAGAAGTTGGATATCACATCTCATGCTATAGGAAGAGTCTCAGGTTTGGTATTAGAAGCATTGAGATATCCCATCTCATGCTATAGGAAGGGTCTCAGGTTGGAATGGGAAGGAGTTGGATATCACATTTCATGTTATAGGAAGGGTCTCAGGATTGGAATTGGAAGGACTTGGCTATCATATCTCATGCTATAGAAAGGCTCTCAGGTTTGGAAGGGGAAGGAGTTGGATATCACATTTCATGTTAGAGGAATGATCTCAGGTTTGGTATTAGAGGCCTTGAGATATCACATCTCATGCTATAGGAAGGGTCTCAGGATTGGAATGGGAAGGAGTTGGATATCACATCTCAAGCTAAAGGGACGGTCTCAGGTTTGGTATAAGCATTGTGATATCACATCTCATGCTATAGGAAGGGTCTCAGGATTGGAATGGGAAGGAGTTGGATATCACATCTCATGTTATAGGAAAGATCTCAGGTTTGGTATTAGAAGCATTGCGACATCACATCTCATGTTATAGGAAGGGTCTCAGGATTGGAATGGGAAGAAGTTGGATATCACATCTCATGCTATGAGAAGGGTCTCAGGTTTGGTATAAGCATTGAGATATCACATCTCATGCTATAGGAAGGGTCTCAGGTTTGGAATGGGAAGGAGTTGTATATGACATCTCATGCCATAGGAAGGGTCTCAGGTTTGGTATAAGCATTGAGATATCACATCACATGCTATAGGAAGGGTCTCAGGATTGGAATGGAAAGGACTTGGATATCACATCTCATGCTATAGGCAGGGTCTCAGGTTTGGAAAGGGAAGGAGATGGATATCACATTTCATGTTCGAGGTAGGATCTCAGGTTTGGTATTAGAGGCATTGAAATATCACATCTCATGCTATCAGAAGGGTCTCAGGATTGGAATGGGAAGGAGTTGGATATCACATCTCATGCTAAAGGGAGGGTCTCAGGTTTGGAAGGGGAAGGATTTGGAAATCACATCTCATGTTATAGGAAGGATCTCAGGTTTGGTATTAGAAGCATTGAGATATCACATCTCATGCTATCGTAAGTATCTCAGGTTTGGTATTAGAGGTATTGAGATATCACATCTCATGCTATCATAAGGGTCTCAGGATTGGAATGGGAAGGAGTTGGATATCACATCTCATGTTATAGGAAGGCTCTCTGGTTTGCAAGGGGAAGGAGTTGGATATCACATTTCATGTTAGAGGAACGATCTCAGGTTTGGTATTAGAGGCCTTGAGATATCACATCTCATGCTATAGGAAGGGTCTCAGGATTGGAATGGGAAGGAGTTGGATATCACATCTCAAGCTATAGGAACGGTCTCAGGTTTGGTATAAGCATTGTGATATCACATCTCATGCTATAGGAAGGGTCTCAGGATTGGAATGGGAAGGAGTTGGATATCACATCTCATGTTATAGGAAAGATCTCAGGTTTGGTATTAGAAGCATTGCGACATCACATCTCATGTTATAGGAAGGGTCTCAGGATTGGAATGGGAAGAAGTTGGATATCACATCTCATGCTATAGGAAGGGTCTCAGGTTTGGTATAAGCATTGAGATATCACATCTCATGCTATAGGAAGGGTCTCAGGATTGGAATGGGAAGGAGTTGTATATGACATCTCATGCCATAGGAAGGGTCTCAGGTTTGGTATAAGCATTGAGATATCACATCACATGCTATAGGAAGGGTCTTAGGATTGGAATGGAAAGGACTTGGATATCAAATCTCATGCTATAGGCAGGGTCCCAGGTTTGGAAAGGGAAGGAGATGGATATCACATTTCATGTTAGAGGTAGGATCTCAGGTTTGGTATTAGAGGCATTGAAATATCACATCTCATGCTATCAGATGGGTCTCAGGATTGGAATGGGAAGGAGTTGGATATCACATCTCATGCTAAAGGGAGGGTCTCAGGTTTGGAAGGGGAAGGATTTGGAAATCACATCTCATGTTATAGGAAGGATCTCAGGTTTGGTATTAGAAGCATTGAGATATCACATCTCATGCTATCGGAACTATCTCAGGTTTGGTATTAGAGGCATTGAGATATCACATCTCATGCTATCATAAGGGTCTCAGGATTGGAATGGGAAGGAGTTGGATATCACATCTCATGTTATAGGAAGGATCTCAGGTTTGGTATTAGAAGCATTGTGACATCACATCTCATGCTATAGGAAGGGTCTCAGGATTGGAATGGGAAGGAGTTGGATATCACATCTCATGCTATAGGAAGGGTCTCAGATTTGGTATAAGCATTGAGATATCACATCTCATGCTATAGGAAGGGTCTCAGGATTGGAATGGGAAGGAGTTGTATATGACATCTCAGGCCATAGGAAGGGTCTCAGGTTTGGTAAAAGCATTGAGATTTCACATCTCTGCTATCGGAAGGGTCTCAGGATTGGAATGGGAAGGAGTTGGATATCCCATCTCATGTTATAGGAAGGGTCTCAGGTTTGGTATTAGAAGCATTGAGACATCACATCTCATGTTATAGGAAGGGTCTCAGGATTGGAATGGGAAGAAGTTGGATATCACATCTCATGCTATAGGAAGGGCCTCAGGTTTGGTATAAGCATTGAGATATCACATCTCATGCTATAGGAAGGGTCTCAGGATTGGAATGGGAAGGAGTTGTATATGACATCTCATGCCATAGGAAGGGTCTCAGGTTTGGACTAAGCATTGAGATATCACATCACATGCTATAGGAAGGGTCTCAGGATTGGAATGGGAAGGACTTGGATATCACATCTCATGCTATAGGCAGGGTCTCAGGTTTGGAAAGGGAAGGAGATGGATATCACATTTCATGTTAGAGGTAGGATCTCAGGTTTGGTATTAGAGGCATTGAAATATCACATCTCATGCTATCAGAAGGGTCTCAGGATTGGAATGGGAAGGAGTTGGATATCACATCTCATGCTAAAGGTAGGGTCTCAGGTTTGGAAGTGGAAGGATTTGGAAATCACATCTCATGTTATAGGAAGGATCTCAGGTTTGGTATTAGAAGCATTGAGATATCACATCTCATGCTATCAGAAGTATCTCAGGTTTGGTATTAGAGGCATTGAGATATCACATCTCATGCTATCATAAGGGTCTCAGGATTGGAATGGGAAGGAGTTGGATATCACATCTCATGTTATAGGAAGGATCTCAGGTTTGGTATTAGAAGAATTGAGACATCACATCTCATGCTATAGGAAGGGTCTCAGGATTGGAATGGGAAGAAGTTGGATATCACATCTCATGCTATAGGAAGGGTCTCAGATTTGGTATAAGCATTGAGATATCACATCTAATGCTATAGGAAGGGTCTCAGGATTGGAATGGGAAGGAGTTGCATATGACATCTCAGGCCATAGGAAGGGTCTCAGGTTTGGTATAAGCATTGAGATATCACATCTCTGCTATCGGAAGGGTCTCAGGATTGGAATGGGAAGGAGTTGGATATCCCAAATCATGTTATAGGAAGGGTCTCAGGTTTGGTATTAGAAGCATTGAGATATCACATCTCATGCTATAGGAAGGGTCTCAGGATTGGAATGGGGAGGACTTGGATGTCACATCTCATGTTATAGGAAGGCTCTCAGGTTTGGAAGGGGAAGAAGTTGGATATCACATTTCATCTTAGAGGAACGATCTCAGGTTTGGTATTAGAGGCCTTGAGATATCACATCTCATGCTATAGGAAGGGTCTCAGGATTGGAATGGGAAGGAGTTGGATATCACACCTCAAGCTATAGGAACGGTCTCAAGTTTGGTATAAGCATTGTGATATCACATCTCATGCTATAGGAAGGGTCTCAGGATTGGAATGGGAAGGAGTTGGATATCACATCTCATGTTATAGGAAAGATCTCAGGTTTGGTATTAGAAGCATTGCGACATCACATCTCATGTTATAGGAAGGGTCTCAGGATTGGAATGGGAAGAAGTTGGATATCACATCTCATGCTATAGGAAGGGTCTCAGGTTTGGTATAAGCATTGAGATATCACATCTCATGCTATAGGAAGGGTCTCAGGATTGGAATGGGAAGGAGTTGTATATGACATCTCATGCCATAGGAAGGGTCTCAGGTTTGGTATAAGCATTGAGATATCACATCACATGCTATAGGAAGGGTCTCAGGATTGGAATGGAAAGGACTTGGATATCACATCTCATGCTATAGGCAGGGTCTCAGGTTTGGAAAGGGAAGGAGATGGATATCACATTTCATGTTAGAGGTAGGATCTCAGGTTTGGTATTAGAGGCATTGAAATATCACATCTCATGCTATCAGATGGGTCTCAGGATTGGAATGGGAAGGAGTTGGATATCACATCTCATGCTAAAGGGAGGGTCTCAGGTTTGGAAGGGGAAGGATTTGGAAATCACATCTCATGTTATAGGAAGGATCTCAGGTTTGGTATTAGAAGCATTGAGATATCACATCTCATGCTATCGGAAGTATCTCAGGTTTGGTATTAGAGGCATTGAGATATCACATCTCATGCTATCATAAGGGTCTCAGGATTGGAATGGGAAGGAGTTGGATATCACATCTCATGTTATAGGAAGGATCTCAGGTTTGGTATTAGAAGCATTGAGACATCACATCTCATGCTATAGGAAGGGTCTCAGGATTGGAATGGGAAGGAGTTGGATATCACATCTCATGCTATAGGAAGGGTCTCAGATTTGGTATAAGCATTGAGATATCACATCACATGCTATAGGAAGGGTCTCAGGATTGGAATGGGAAGGACTTGGATATCACATCTCATGCTATAGGCAGGGTCTCAGGTTTGGAAAGGGAAGGAGATGGATATCACATTTCATGTTAGAGGTAGGATCTCAGGTTTGGTATTAGAGGCATTGAAATATCACATCTCATGCTATCAGAAGGGTCTCAGGATTGGAATGGGAAGGAGTTGGATATCACATCTCATGCTAAAGGGAGGGTCTCAGGTTTGGAAGTGGAAGGATTTGGAAATCACATCTCATGTTATAGGAAGGATCTCAGGTTTGGTAATAGAAGCATTGAGATATCACATCTCATGCTATCATAAGGGTCTCAGGATTGGAATGGGAAGGAGTTGGATATCACATCTCATGTTATAGGAAGGATCTCAGGTTTCGTATTAGAAGAATTGAGACATCACATCTCATGCTATAGGAAGGGTCTCAGGATTGGAATGGGAAGAAGTTGGATATCACATCTCATGCTATAGGAAGGGTCTCAGATTTGGTATAAGCATTGAGATATCACATCTAATGCTATAGGAAGGGTCTCAGGATTGGAATGGGAAGGAGTTGCATATGACATCTCAGGCCATAGGAAGGGTCTCAGGTTTGGTATAAGCATTGAGATATCACATCTCTGCTATCGGAAGGGTCTCAGGATTGGAATGGGAAGGAGTTGGATATCCCAAATCATGTTATAGGAAGGGTCTCAGGTTTGGTATTAGAAGCATTGAGATATCACATCTCATGCTATAGGAAGGGTCTCAGGATTGGAATGGGGAGGACTTGGATGTCACATCTCATGTTATAGGGAGGGTCTCAAGTTTGATATTAGAAGCATTGAGATAACAAATCTCATGATATCGGTAGGGTCTCAGGATTGGAATGGGAAGGAATTGGATATCACATCTCATGATAAAGGAAGGGTCTAAGGTTTGGAAGGGGAAGGATTTGGATATCACATCTCATGTTATAGGACGGGTCTCAGGTTTGGTATTAGAAGCATTGAGATATCAAGTCTCATGGTATAGGAAGGGTCTCAGAATTGGAATGGGAAGGAGTTGGATATCACATCTCAAGCTATAGGTAGGGTCTCAGGATTGGAATAGTAAGGAGTTTGATATCACATCTCATGCCATAGTATGGGTCTCAGGTTTGGTAGAAGCATTGGGATATCACATCTCATGCTATCGGAAGGGTATCAGTATTGGATTTGGAAGGAGTTGGATATCCCATCTCATGCTATAGGAAGGGTCTCAGGTTGGAATGGGAAGGAATTGGATATCACATTTCATGTTATAGGAAGGCTCTCAGGTTTGGAAGGGGAAGGAGTTGGATATCACATTTCATGTTAGAGGAAGGATCTCAGGTTTGTTATTAGAGGCCTTGAGATATCACATCTCACGCTATAGGAAGGGTCTCAGGATTGGAATGGGAAGGAGTTGGATATCACATCTCAAGCTATAGGAAGGGTCTCAGGTTTGGTATAAGCATTGAGATATCACATCTCATGCTATAGGAAGGGTCTCAGGATTGGAATGGGAAGGAGTTGGATATCACATCTCATGTTATAGGAAAGATCTCAGGTTTGGTATTAGAAGCATTGAGACATCACATCTCATGTTATAGGAAGGGTCTCAGGATTGGAATGGGAAGAAGTTGGATATCACATCTCATGCTATAGGAAGAGTCTCAGGTTTGGTATTAGAAGCATTGAGATATCCCATCTCATGCTATAGGAAGGGTCTCAGGTTGGAATGGGAAGGAGTTGGATATCACATTTCATGTTATAGGAAGGGTCTCAGGATTGGAATTGGAAGGACTTGGCTATCATATCTCATGCTATAGGAAGGCTCTCAGGTTTGGAAGGGGAAGGAGTTGGATATCACATTTCATGTTAGAGGAACGATCTCAGGTTTGGTATTAGAGGCCTTGAGATATCACATCTCATGCTATAGGAAGGGTCTCAGGATTGGAATGGGAAGGAGTTGGATATCACATCTCAAGCTAAAGGGACGGTCTCAGGTTTGGTATAAGCATTGTGATATCACATCTCATGCTATAGGAAGGGTCTCAGGATTGGAATGGGAAGGAGTTGGATATCACATCTCATGTTATAGGAAAGATCTCAGGTTTGGTATTAGAAGCATTGCGACATCACATCTCATGTTATAGGAAGGGTCTCAGGATTGGAATGGGAAGAAGTTGGATATCACATCTCATGCTATGAGAAGGGTCTCAGGTTTGGTATAAGCATTGAGATATCACATCTCATGCTATAGGAAGGGTCTCAGGTTTGGAATGGGAAGGAGTTGTATATGACATCTCATGCCATAGGAAGGGTCTCAGGTTTGGTATAAGCATTGAGATATCACATCACATGCTATAGGAAGGGTCTCAGGATTGGAATGGAAAGGACTTGGATATCACATCTCATGCTATAGGCAGGGTCTCAGGTTTGGAAAGGGAAGGAGATGGATATCACATTTCATGTTCGAGGTAGGATCTCAGGTTTGGTATTAGAGGCATTGAAATATCACATCTCATGCTATCAGAAGGGTCTCAGGATTGGAATGGGAAGGAGTTGGATATCACATCTCATGCTAAAGGGAGGGTCTCAGGTTTGGAAGGGGAAGGATTTGGAAATCACATCTCATGTTATAGGAAGGATCTCAGGTTTGGTATTAGAAGCATTGAGATATCACATCTCATGCTATCGTAAGTATCTCAGGTTTGGTATTAGAGGTATTGAGATATCACATCTCATGCTATCATAAGGGTCTCAGGATTGGAATGGGAAGGAGTTGGATATCACATCTCATGTTATAGGAAGGCTCTCAGGTTTGCAAGGGGAAGGAGTTGGATATCACATTTCATGTTAGAGGAACGATCTCAGGTTTGGTATTAGAGGCCTTGAGATATCACATCTCATGCTATAGGAAGGGTCTCAGGATTGGAATGGGAAGGAGTTGGATATCACATCTCAAGCTATAGGAACGGTCTCAGGTTTGGTATAAGCATTGTGATATCACATCTCATGCTATAGGAAGGGTCTCAGGATTGGAATGGGAAGGAGTTGGATATCACATCTCATGTTATAGGAAAGATCTCAGGTTTGGTATTAGAAGCATTGCGACATCACATCTCATGTTATAGGAAGGGTCTCAGGATTGGAATGGGAAGAAGTTGGATATCACATCTCATGCTATAGGAAGGGTCTCAGGTTTGGTATAAGCATTGAGATATCACATCTCATGCTATAGGAAGGGTCTCAGGATTGGAATGGGAAGGAGTTGTATATGACATCTCATGCCATAGGAAGGGTCTCAGGTTTGGTATAAGCATTGAGATATCACATCACATGCTATAGGAAGGGTCTCAGGATTGGAATGGAAAGGACTTGGATATCAAATCTCATGCTTTAGGCAGGGTCCCAGGTTTGGAAAGGGAAGGAGATGGATATCACATTTCATGTTAGAGGTAGGATCTCAGGTTTGGTATTAGAGGCATTGAAATATCACATCTCATGCTATCAGATGGGTCTCAGGATTGGAATGGGAAGGAGTTGGATATCACATCTCAAGCTAAAGGGAGGGTCTCAGGTTTGGAAGGGGAAGGATTTGGAAATCACATCTCATGTTATAGGAAGGATCTCAGGTTTGCATTAGAAGCATTGAGATATCACATCTCATGCTATCGGAAGTATCTCAGGTTTGGTATTAGAGGCATTGAGATATCACATCTAATGCTATCATAAGGGTCTCAGGATTGGAATGGGAAGGAGTTGGATATCACATCTCATGTTATAGGAAGGATCTCAGGTTTGGTATTAGAAGCATTGTGACATCACATCTCATGCTATAGGAAGGGTCTCAGGATTGGAATGGGAAGGAGTTGGATATCACATCTCATGCTATAGGAAGGGTCTCAGATTTGGTATAAGCATTGAGATATCACATCTCATGCTATAGGAAGGGTCTCAGGATTGGAATGGGAAGGAGTTGTATATGACATCTCAGGCCATAGGAAGGGTCTCAGGTTTGGTAAAAGCATTGAGATTTCACATCTCTGCTATCGGAAGGGTCTCAGGATTGGAATGGGAAGGAGTTGGATATCCCATCTCATGTTATAGGAAGGGTCTCAGGTTTGGTATTAGAAGCATTGAGACATCACATCTCATGTTATAGGAAGGGTCTCAGGATTGGAATGGGAAGAAGTTGGATATCACATCTCATGCTATAGGAAGGGCCTCAGGTTTGGTATAAGCATTGAGATATCACATCTCATGCTATAGGAAGGGTCTCAGGATTGGAATGGGAAGGAGTTGTATATGACATCTCATGCCATAGGAAGGGTCTCAGGTTTGGACTAAGCATTGAGATATCACATCACATGCTATAGGAAGGGTCTCAGGATTGGAATGGGAAGGACATGGATATCACATCTCATGCTATAGGCAGGGTCTCAGGTTTGGAAAGGGAAGGAGATGGATATCACATTTCATGTTAGAGGTAGGATCTCAGGTTTGGTATTAGAGGCATTGAAATATCACATCTCATGCTATCAGAAGGGTCTCAGGATTGGAATGGGAAGGAGTTGGATATCACATCTCATGCTAAAGGTAGGGTCTCAGGTTTGGAAGTGGAAGGATTTGGAAATCACATCTCATGTTGTAGGAAGGATCTCAGGTTTGGTATTAGAAGCATTGAGATATCACATCTCATGCTATCAGAAGTATCTCAGGTTTGGTATTAGAGGCATTGAGATATCACATCTCATGCTATCATAAGGGTCTCAGGATTGGAATGGGAAGGAGTTGGATATCACATCTCATGTTATAGGAAGGATCTCAGGTTTGGTATTAGAAGAATTGAGACATCACATCTCATGCTATAGGAAGGGTCTCAGGATTGGAATGGGAAGAAGTTGGATATCACATCTCATGCTATAGGAAGGGTCTCAGATTTGGTATAAGCATTGAGATATCACATCTAATGCTATAGGAAGGGACTCAGGATTGGAATGGGAAGGAGTTGCATATGACATCTCAGGCCATAGGAAGGCTCTCAGGTTTGGTATAAGCATTGAGATATCACATCTCTGCTATCGGAAGGGTCTCAGGATTGGAATGGGAAGGAGTTGGATATCCCAAATCATGTTATAGGAAGGGTCTCAGGTTTGGTATTAGAAGCATTGAGATATCACATCTCATGCTATAGGAAGGGTCTCAGGATTGGAATGGGGAGGACTTGGATGTCACATCTCATGTTATAGGAAGGCTCTCAGGTTTGGAAGGGGAAGGAGTTGGATATCACATTTCATGTTAGAGGAACGATCTCAGGTTTGGTATTAGAGGCCTTGAGATATCACATCTCATGCTATAGGAAGGGTCTCAGGATTGGAATGGGAAGGAGTTGGATATCACATCTCAAGCTATAGGAACGGTCTCAGGTTTGGTATAAGCATTGTGATATCACATCTCATGCTATAGGAAGGGTCTCAGGATTGGAATGGGAAGGAGTTGGATATCACATCTCATGTTATAGGAAAGATCTCAGGTTTGGTATTAGAAGCATTGCGACATCACATCTCATGTTATAGGAAGGGTCTCAGGATTGGAATGGGAAGAAGTTGGATATCACATCTCATGCTATAGGAAGGGTCTCAGGTTTGGTATAAGCATTGAGATATCACATCTCATGCTATAGGAAGGGTCTCAGGATTGGAATGGGAAGGAGTTGTATATGACATCTCATGCCATAGGAAGGGTCTCAGGTTTGGTATAAGCATTGAGATATCACATCACATGCTATAGGAAGGGTCTCAGGATTGGAATGGAAAGGACTTGGATATCACATCTCATGCTATAGGCAGGGTCTCAGGTTTGGAAAGGGAAGGAGATGGATATCACATTTCATGTTCGAGGTAGGATCTCAGGTTTGGTATTAGAGGCATTGAAATATCACATCTCATGCTATCAGAAGGGTCTCAGGATTGGAATGGGAAGGAGTTGGATATCACATCTCATGCTAAAGGGAGGGTCTCAGGTTTGGAAGGGGAAGGATTTGGAAATCACATCTCATGTTATAGGAAGGATCTCAGGTTTGGTATTAGAAGCATTGAGATATCACATCTCATGCTATCGTAAGTATCTCAGGTTTGGTATTAGAGGTATTGAGATATCACATCTCATGCTATCATAAGGGTCTCAGGATTGGAATGGGAAGGAGTTGGATATCACATCTCATGTTATAGGAAGGCTCTCTGGTTTGCAAGGGGAAGGAGTTGGATATCACATCTCATGTTATAGGAAAGATCTCAGGTTTGGTATTAGAAGCATTGCGACATCACATCTCATGTTATAGGAAGGGCCTCAGGATTGGAATGGGAAGAAGTTGGATATCACATCTCATGCTATAGGAAGGGTCTCAGGTTTGGTATAAGCATTGAGATATCACATCTCATGCTATAGGAAGGGTCTCAGGATTGGAATGGGAAGGAGTTGTATATGACATCTCATGCCATAGGAAGGGTCTCAGGTTTGGTATAAGCATTGAGATATCACATCACATGCTATAGGAAGGGTCTCAGGATTGGAATGGAAAGGACTTGGATATCACATCTCATGCTATAGGCAGGGTCTCAGGTTTGGAAAGGGAAGGAGATGGATATCACATTTCATGTTCGAGGTAGGATCTCAGGTTTGGTATTAGAGGCATTGAAATATCACATCTCATGCTATCAGAAGGGTCTCAGGATTGGAATGGGAAGGAGTTGGATATCACATCTCATGCTAAAGGGAGGGTCTCAGGTTTGGAAGGGGAAGGATTTGGAAATCACATCTCATGTTATAGGAAGGATCTCAGGTTTGGTATTAGAAGCATTGAGATATCACATCTCATGCTATCGTAAGTATCTCAGGTTTGGTATTAGAGGTATTGAGATATCACATCTCATGCTATCATAAGGGTCTCAGGATTGGAATGGGAAGGAGTTGGATATCACATCTCATGTTATAGGAAGGCTCTCTGGTTTGCAAGGGGAAGGAGTTGGATATCACATTTCATGTTAGAGGAACGATCTCAGGTTTGGTATTAGAGGCCTTGAGATATCACATCTCATGCTATAGGAAGGGTCTCAGGATTGGAATGGGAAGAAGTTGGATATCACATCTCAAGCTATAGGAACGGTCTCAGGTTTGGTATAAGCATTGTGATATCACATCTCATGCTATAGGAAGGGTCTCAGGATTGGAATGGGAAGGAGTTGGATATCACATCTCATGTTATAGGAAAGATCTCAGGTTTGGTATTAGAAGCATTGCGACATCACATCTCATGTTATAGGAAGGGTCTCAGGATTGGAATGGGAAGAAGTTGGATATCACATCTCATGCTATAGGAAGGGTCTCCGGTTTGGTATAAGCATTGAGATATCACATCTCATGCTATAGGAAGGGTCTCAGGATTGGAATGGGAAGGAGTTGTATATGACATCTCATGCCATAGGAAGGGTCTCAGGTTTGGTATAAGCATTGAGATATCACATCACATGCTATAGGAAGGGTGTCAGGATTGGAATGGAAAGGACTTGGATATCAAATCTCATGCTATAGGCAGGGTCCCAGGTTTGGAAAGGGAAGGAGATGGATATCACATTTCATGTTAGAGGTAGGATCTCAGGTTTGGTATTAGAGGCATTGAAATATCACATCTCATGCTATCAGATGGGTCTCAGGATTGGAATGGGAAGGAGTTGGATATCACATCTCATGCTAAAGGGAGGGTCTCAGGTTTGGAAGGGGAAGGATTTGGAAATCACATCTCATGTTATAGGAAGGATCTCAGATTTGGTATTAGAAGCATTGAGATATCACATCTCATGCTATCGGAAGTATCTCAGGTTTGGTATTAGAGGCATTGAGATATCACATCTCATGCTATCATAAGGGTCTCAGGATTGGAATGGGAAGGAGTTGGATATCACATCTCATGTTATAGGAAGGATCTCAGGTTTGGTATTAGAAGCATTGAGACATCACATCTCATGCTATAGGAAGGGTCTCAGGATTGGAATGGGAAGGAGTTGGATATCACATCTCATGCTATAGGAAGGGTCTCAGATTTGGTATAAGCATTGAGATATCACATCTCATGCTATAGGAAGGGTCTCAGGATTGGAATGGGAAGGAGTTGTATATGACATCTCAGGCCATAGGAAGGGTCTCAGGTTTGGTAAAAGCATTGAGATATCACATCTCTGCTATCGGAAGGGTCTCAGGATTGGAATGGGAAGGAGTTGGATATCCCATCTCATTTTATAGGAAGGGTCTCAGGTTTGGTATTAGAAGCATTGAGACATCACATCTCATGTTATAGGAAGGGTCTCAGGATTGGAATGGGAAGAAGTTGGATATCACATCTCATGCTATAGGAAGGGTCTCAGGTTTGGTATAAGCATTGAGATATCACATCTCATGCTATAGGAAGGGTCTCAGGATTGGAATGGGAAGGAGTTGTATATGACATCTCATGCCATAGGAAGGGTCTCAGGTTTGGACTAAGCATTGAGATATCACATCACATGCTATAGGAAGGGTCTCAGGATTGGAATGGGAAGGACTTGGATATCACATCTCATGCTATAGGCAGGGTCTCAGGTTTGGAAAGGGAAGGAGATGGATATCACATTTCATGTTAGAGGTAGGATCTCAGGTTTGGTATTAGAGGCATTGAAATATCACATCTCATGCTATCAAAAGGGTCTCAGGATTGGAATGGGAAGGAGTTGGATATCACATCTCATGCTAAAGGTAGGGTCTCAGGTTTGGAAGTGGAAGGATTTGGAAATCACATCTCATGTTATAGGAAGGATCTCAGGTTTGGTATTAGAAGCATTGAGATATCACATCTCATGCTATCAGAAGTATCTCAGGTTTGGTATTAGAGGCATTGAGATATCACATCTCATGCTATCATAAGGGTCTCAGGATTGGAATGGGAAGGAGTTGGATATCACATCTCATGTTATAGGAAGGATCTCAGGTTTGGTATTAGAAGAATTGAGACATCACATCTCATGCTATAGGAAGGGTCTCAGGATTGGAATGGGAAGAAGTTGGATATCACATCTCATGCTATAGGAAGGGTCTCAGATTTGGTATAAGCATTGAGATATCACATCTAATGCTATAGGAAGGGTCTCAGGATTGGAATGGGAAGGAGTTGCATATGACATCTCAGGCCATAGGAAGGCTCTCAGGTTTGGTATAAGCATTGAGATATCACATCTCTGCTATCGGAAGGGTCTCAGGATTGGAATGGGAAGGAGTTGGATATCCCAAATCATGTTATAGGAAGGGTCTCAGGTTTGGTATTAGAAGCATTGAGATATCACATCTCATGCTATAGGAAGGGTCTCAGGATTGGAATGGGGAGGACTTGGATGTCACATCTCATGTTATAGGAAGGCTCTCAGGTTTGGAAGGGGAAGGAGTTGGATATCACATTTCATGTTAGAGGAACGATCTCAGGTTTGGTATTAGAGGCCTTGAGATATCACATCTCATGCTATAGGAAGGGTCTCAGGATTGGAATGGGAAGGAGTTGGATATCACATCTCAAGCTATAGGAACGGTCTCAGGTTTGGTATAAGCATTGTGATATCACATCTCATGCTATAGGAAGGGTCTCAGGATTGGAATGGGAAGGAGTTGGATATCACATCTCATGTTATAGGAAAGATCTCAGGTTTGGTATTAGAAGCATTGCGACATCACATCTCATGTTATAGGAAGGGTCTCAGGATTGGAATGGGAAGAAGTTAGATATCACATCTCATGCTATAGGAAGGGTCTCAGGTTTGGTATAAGCATTGAGATATCACATCTCATGCTATAGGAAGGGTCTCAGGATTGGAATGGGAAGGAGTTGTATATGACATCTCATGCCATAGGAAGGGTCTCAGGTTTGGTATAAGCATTGAGATATCACATCTCATGCTATAGGCAGGGTCTCAGGTTTGGAAAGGGAAGGAGATGGATATCACATTTCATGTTAGAGGTAGGATCTCAGGTTTGGTATTAGAGGCATTGAAATATCACATCTCATGCTATCAGATGGGTCTCAGGATTGGAATGGGAAGGAGTTGGATTTCACATCTCATGCTAAAGGGAGGGTCTCAGGTTTGGAAGGGGAAGGATTTGGAAATCACATCTCATGTTATAGGAAGGATCTCAGGTTTGGTATTAGAAGCATTGAGATATCACATCTCATGCTATCGGAAGTATCTCAGGTTTGGTATTAGAGGCATTGAGATATCACATCTCATGCTATCATAAGGGTCTCAGGATTGGAATGGGAAGGAGTTGGATATCACATCTCATGTTATAAGAAGGATCTCAGGTTTGGTATTAGAAGCATTGAGACATCACATCTCATGCTATAGGAAGGGTCTCAGGATTGGAATGGGAAGGAGTTGGATATCACATCTCATGCTATAGGAAGGGTCTCAGATTTGGTATAAGCATTGAGATATCACATCACATGCTATAGGAAGGGTCTCTGGATTGGAATGGGAAGGACTTGGATATCACATCACATGCTATAGGCAGGGTCTCAGGTTTGGAAAGGGAAGGAGATGGATATCACATTTCATGTTAGAGGTAGGATCTCAGGTTTGGTATTAGAGGCATTGAAATATCACATCTCATGCTATCAGAAGGGTCTCAGGATTGGAATGGGAAGGAGTTGGATATCACATCTCATGCTAAAGGGAGGGTCTCAGGTTTGGAAGTGGAAGGATTTGGAAATCACATCTCATGTTATAGGAAGGATCTCAGGTTTGGTAATAGAAGCATTGAGATATCACATCTCATGCTATCATAAGGGTCTCAGGATTGGAATGGGAAGGAGTTGGATATCACATCTCATGTTATAGGAAGGATCTCAGGTTTGGTATTAGAAGAATTGAGACATCACATCTCATGCTATAGGAAGGGTCTCAGGATTGGAATGGGAAGAAGTTGGATATCACATCTCATGCTATAGGAAGGGTCTCAGATTTGGTATAAGCATTGAGATATCACATCTAATGCTATAGGAAGGGTCTCAGGATTGGAATGGGAAGGAGTTGCATATGACATCTCAGGAAATAGGAAGGGTCTCAGGTTTGGTATAAGCATTGAGATATCACATCTCTGCTATCGAAAGGGTCTCAGGATTGGAATGGGAAGGAGTTGGATATCCCAAATCATGTTATAGGAAGGGTCTCAGGTTTGGTATTAGAAGCATTGAGATATCACATCTCATGCTATAGGAAGGGTCTCAGGATTGGAATGGGGAGGACTTGGATGTCACATCTCATGTTATAGGAAGGCTCTCAGGTTTGGAAGGGGAAGGAGTTGGATATCACATTTCATGTTAGAGGAACGATCTCAGGTTTGGTATTAGAGGCCTTGAGATATCACATCTCATGCTATAGGAAGGGTCTCAGGATTGGAATGGGAAGGAGTTGGATATCACATCTCAAGCTATAGGAACGGTCTCAGGTTTGGTATAAGCATTGTGATATCACATCTCATGCTATAGGAAGGGTCTCAGGATTGGAATGGGAAGGAGTTGGATATCACATCTCATGTTATAGGAAAGATCTCAGGTTTGGTATTAGAAGCATTGCGACATCACATCTCATGTTATAGGAAGGGTCTCAGGATTGGAATGGGAAGAAGTTGGATATCACATCTCATGCTAAAGGGAGGGTCTCAGGTTTGGAAGGGGAAGGATTTGGAAATCACATCTCATGTTATAGGAAGGATCTCAGGTTTGGTATTAGAAGCATTGAAATATCACATCTCATGCTATCGGAAGTATCTCAGGTTTGGTATTAGAGGCATTGAGATATCACATCTCATGCTATCATAAGGGTCTCAGGATTGGAATGGGAAGGAGTTGGATATCACATCTCATGTTATAGGAAGGATCTCAGGTTTGGTATTAGAAGCATTGAGACATCACATCTCATGCTATAGGAAGGGTCTCAGGATTGGAATGGGAAGGAGTTGGATATCACATCTCATGCTATAGGAAGGGTCTCAGATTTGGTATAAGCATTGAGATATCACATCACATGCTATAGGAAGGGTCTCAGGATTGGAATGGGAAGGACTTGGATATCACATCTCATGCTATAGGCAGGGTCTCAGGTTTGGAAAGGGAAGGAGATGGATATCACATTTCATGTTAGAGGTAGGATCTCAGGTTTGGTATTAGAGGCATTGAAATATCACATCTCATGCTATCAGAAGGGTCTCAGGATTGGAATGGGAAGGAGTTGGATATCACATCTCATGCTAAAGGGAGGGTCTCAGGTTTGGAAGTGGAAGGATTTGGAAATCACATCTCATGTTATAGGAAGGATCTCAGGTTTGGTAATAGAAGCATTGAGATATCACATCTCATGCTATCATAAGGGTCTCAGGATCGGAATGGGAAGGAGTTGGATATCACATCTCATGTTATAGGAAGGATCTCAGGTTTGGTATTAGAAGAATTGAGACATCACATCTCATGCTATAGGAAGGGTCTCAGGATTGGAATGGGAAGAAGTTGGATATCACATCTCATGCTATAGGAAGGGTCTCAGATTTGGTATACGCATTGAGATATCACATCTAATGCTATAGGAAGGGTCTCAGGATTGGAATGGGAAGGAGTTGCATATGACATCTCAGGCCATAGGAAGGGTCTCAGGTTTGGTATAAGCATTGAGATATCACATCTCTGCTATCGGAAGGGTCTCAGGATTGGAATGGGAAGGAGTTGGATATCCCAAATCATGTTATAGGAAGGGTCTCAGGTTTGGTATTAAAAGCATTGAGATATCACATCTCATGCTATAGGAAGGGTCTCAGGATTGGAATGGGGAGGACTTGGATGTCACATCTCATGTTATAGGGAGGGTCTCAAGTTTGATATTAGAAGCATTGAGATAACAAATCTCATGATATCGGTAGGGTCTCAGGATTGGAATGGGAAGGAATTGGATATCACATCTCATGATAAAGGAAGGGTCTAAGGTTTGGAAGGGGAAGGATTTGGATATCACATCTCATGTTATAGGACGGGTCTCAGGTTTGGTATTAGAAGCATTGAGATATCAAGTCTCATGGTATAGGAAGGGTCTCAGAATTGGAATGGGAAGGAGTTGGATATCACATCTCAAGCTATAGGTAGGGTCTCAGGATTGGAATAGTAAGGAGTTTGATATCACATCTCATGCCATAGTATGGGTCTCAGGTTTGGTAGAAGCATTGGGATATCACATCTCATGCTATCGGAAGGGTATCAGTATTGGATTTGGAAGGAGTTGGATATCCCATCTCATGCTATAGGAAGGGTCTCAGGTTGGAATGGGAAGGAATTGGATATCACATTTCATGTTATAGGAAGGCTCTCAGGTTTGGAAGGGGAAGGAGTTGGATATCACATTTCATGTTAGAGGAAGGATCTCAGGTTTGGTATTAGAGGCCTTGAGATATCACATCTCATGCTATAGGAAGGGTCTCAGGATTGGAATGGGAAGGAGTTGGATATCACATCTCAAGCTATAGGAAGGGTCTCAGGTTTGGTATAAGCATTGAGATATCACATCTCATGCTATAGGAAGGGTCTCAGGATTGGAATGGGAAGGAGTTGGATATCACATCTCATGTTATAGGAAAGATCTCAGGTTTGGTATTAGAAGCATTGAGACATCACATCTCATGTTAAAGGAAGGGTCTCAGGATTGGAATGGGAAGAAGTTGGATATCACATCTCATGCTATAGGAAGAGTCTCAGGTTTGGAAGGGGAAGGAGTTGGATATCCAATCTCATGTTATAGGACTGGTCTCGGGTTTGGTATTAGAAGCATTGAGATATCACATCGCATGCTGTAGGAAGGTTCTCAGGTTTGGAATGGGGAGGAATTGGATATCACATCTCATGTCATAGGAAGGATCTCAGGTTTGGTATTAGAAGCATTGAGATATCACATCTCATGCTATAGGAATGGTCTCAGGATTGGAATGGGAAGGAGTTGGATATTACACTCTTCCTATAGGAAGGGTCTCATATTTGGAATGGGAAGGAGTTGGATATCACATATGCTATAGGAAGGGTCTCAGGTTTGGACCGGGAAGGAGTTGGATATCACATCTCATGTTATAGGAAGGGTCTCAGGTTTGGTATAAGCATTGAGATATCACATCTCTGCTATCGGAAGTGTCTCAGGATTGGAATGGGAAGGAGTTGGATATCCCATCTCATGTTATAGGACGGGTCTCAGGTTTGTTATTAGAATCATTGAGATATCATATTGCATGCTGTAGGAAGGGTCTAAGGATTGGAATGGGAAGGACTTGGATATCACATCTCATGCTATAGGTAGGCTCTAAGGTTTGGAAAGGGAAGGAGTTGGATATCACATTTCATGTTAGAGGAAGGATCTCAGGTTTGGTATTAGAGGCATTGAGATATCACATCTCATGCTATAGGAAGAGTCTCAGGATTGGAATGGGAAGGAGTTGGATATCACATCTCATGCTATAGGAAGGGTCTCAGGTTTGGTATAAGCATTGAGATATCACATCTCATGCTATAGGAAGGGTCTCGGGATTGGAATGGGAAGGAGTTGGATATCACATCTCATGTTATAGGAAGGATCTCAGGTTTGGTATTAGAAGCATTGAGACATCACATCTCATGCTATAGGAAGGGTCTCAGGATTGGAATGGGAAGGAGTTGGATATCACATCTCATGCTATAGGAAGGGTCTCAGGTTTGGTATAAGCATTGAGATATCACATCTCATGCTATAGGAAGGGTCTCAGGATTGGAATGGGAAGGAGTTGTATATGACATCTCATGCCATAGGAAGGGTCTTAGGTTTGGTATAAGCATTGAGATATCACATCTCTGCTATCGGAAGGGTCTCAGGATTGGAATGGGAAGGAGTTGGATATCCCATCTCATGTTATAGGAAGAGTCTCAGGTTTGGTATTAGAAGCATTGAGACATCACATCGCATGTTGTAGGAAGGGTCTCAGGATTGGAATGGGAAGGACTTGGGTATCACATCTCATGCTATAGGGAGGGTCACAAGTTTGATATTAGAAGCATTGAGATATCACATCTCATGCTATAGAAAGGGTCTCAGGATTGGAATGGGAAGGAGTTGGATATCACATCTCATGCTATAGGAAGGGTCTCAGGTTTGGTATAAGCAGTGAGATATCACATCTCATGCTATAGGAAGTGTCTCAGGATTGGAATGGGAAGGAGTTGGATATCACATCTCATGTTATAGGAAGGGTCTCAGGTTTGGTATTAGAAGCATTGAGATATCACATCTCATGCTATAGGAAGGGTCTCAGGATTGGAATGGGAAGGACTTGGATATCACATCTCATGCTATAGGGAGGGTCTCAAGTTTGATATTAGAAGCATTGAGATATCACATCACATGCTATAGGAAGGGTCTCAGGATTGGAATGGAAAGGACTTGGATATCACATCTCATGCTATAGGCAGGGTCTCAGGTTTGGAAAGGGAAGGAGATGGATATCACATTTCATGTTCGAGGTAGGATCTCAGGTTTGGTATTAGAGGCATTGAAATATCACATCTCATGCTATCAGAAGGGTCTCAGGATTGGAATGGGAAGGAGTTGGATATCACATCTCATGCTAAAGGGAGGGTCTCAGGTTTGGAAGGGGAAGGATTTGGAAATCACATCTCATGTTATAGGAAGGATCTCAGGTTTGGTATTAGAAGCATTGAGATATCACATCTCATGCTATCGTAAGTATCTCAGGTTTGGTATTAGAGGTATTGAGATATCACATCTCATGCTATCATAAGGGTCTCAGGATTGGAATGGGAAGGAGTTGGATATCACATCTCATGTTATAGGAAGGCTCTCTGGTTTGCAAGGGGAAGGAGTTGGATATCACATCTCATGTTATAGGAAAGATCTCAGGTTTGGTATTAGAAGCATTGCGACATCACATCTCATGTTATAGGAAGGGCCTCAGGATTGGAATGGGAAGAAGTTGGATATCACATCTCATGCTATAGGAAGGGTCTCAGGTTTGGTATAAGCATTGAGATATCACATCTCATGCTATAGGAAGGGTCTCAGGATTGGAATGGGAAGGAGTTGTATATGACATCTCATGCCATAGGAAGGGTCTCAGGTTTGGTATAAGCATTGAGATATCACATCACATGCTATAGGAAGGGTCTCAGGATTGGAATGGAAAGGACTTGGATATCACATCTCATGCTATAGGCAGGGTCTCAGGTTTGGAAAGGGAAGGAGATGGATATCACATTTCATGTTCGAGGTAGGATCTCAGGTTTGGTATTAGAGGCATTGAAATATCACATCTCATGCTATCAGAAGGGTCTCAGGATTGGAATGGGAAGGAGTTGGATATCACATCTCATGCTAAAGGGAGGGTCTCAGGTTTGGAAGGGGAAGGATTTGGAAATCACATCTCATGTTATAGGAAGGATCTCAGGTTTGGTATTAGAAGCATTGAGATATCACATCTCATGCTATCGTAAGTATCTCAGGTTTGGTATTAGAGGTATTGAGATATCACATCTCATGCTATCATAAGGGTCTCAGGATTGGAATGGGAAGGAGTTGGATATCACATCTCATGTTATAGGAAGGCTCTCTGGTTTGCAAGGGGAAGGAGTTGGATATCACATTTCATGTTAGAGGAACGATCTCAGGTTTGGTATTAGAGGCCTTGAGATATCACATCTCATGCTATAGGAAGGGTCTCAGGATTGGAATGGGAAGAAGTTGGATATCACATCTCAAGCTATAGGAACGGTCTCAGGTTTGGTATAAGCATTGTGATATCACATCTCATGCTATAGGAAGGGTCTCAGGATTGGAATGGGAAGGAGTTGGATATCACATCTCATGTTATAGGAAAGATCTCAGGTTTGGTATTAGAAGCATTGCGACATCACATCTCATGTTATAGGAAGGGTCTCAGGATTGGAATGGGAAGAAGTTGGATATCACATCTCATGCTATAGGAAGGGTCTCCGGTTTGGTATAAGCATTGAGATATCACATCTCATGCTATAGGAAGGGTCTCAGGATTGGAATGGGAAGGAGTTGTATATGACATCTCATGCCATAGGAAGGGTCTCAGGTTTGGTATAAGCATTGAGATATCACATCACATGCTATAGGAAGGGTGTCAGGATTGGAATGGAAAGGACTTGGATATCAAATCTCATGCTATAGGCAGGGTCCCAGGTTTGGAAAGGGAAGGAGATGGATATCACATTTCATGTTAGAGGTAGGATCTCAGGTTTGGTATTAGAGGCATTGAAATATCACATCTCATGCTATCAGATGGGTCTCAGGATTGGAATGGGAAGGAGTTGGATATCACATCTCATGCTAAAGGGAGGGTCTCAGGTTTGGAAGGGGAAGGATTTGGAAATCACATCTCATGTTATAGGAAGGATCTCAGATTTGGTATTAGAAGCATTGAGATATCACATCTCATGCTATCGGAAGTATCTCAGGTTTGGTATTAGAGGCATTGAGATATCACATCTCATGCTATCATAAGGGTCTCAGGATTGGAATGGGAAGGAGTTGGATATCACATCTCATGTTATAGGAAGGATCTCAGGTTTGGTATTAGAAGCATTGAGACATCACATCTCATGCTATAGGAAGGGTCTCAGGATTGGAATGGGAAGGAGTTGGATATCACATCTCATGCTATAGGAAGGGTCTCAGATTTGGTATAAGCATTGAGATATCACATCTCATGCTATAGGAAGGGTCTCAGGATTGGAATGGGAAGGAGTTGTATATGACATCTCAGGCCATAGGAAGGGTCTCAGGTTTGGTAAAAGCATTGAGATATCACATCTCTGCTATCGGAAGGGTCTCAGGATTGGAATGGGAAGGAGTTGGATATCCCATCTCATTTTATAGGAAGGGTCTCAGGTTTGGTATTAGAAGCATTGAGACATCACATCTCATGTTATAGGAAGGGTCTCAGGATTGGAATGGGAAGAAGTTGGATATCACATCTCATGCTATAGGAAGGGTCTCAGGTTTGGTATAAGCATTGAGATATCACATCTCATGCTATAGGAAGGGTCTCAGGATTGGAATGGGAAGGAGTTGTATATGACATCTCATGCCATAGGAAGGGTCTCAGGTTTGGACTAAGCATTGAGATATCACATCACATGCTATAGGAAGGGTCTCAGGATTGGAATGGGAAGGACTTGGATATCACATCTCATGCTATAGGCAGGGTCTCAGGTTTGGAAAGGGAAGGAGATGGATATCACATTTCATGTTAGAGGTAGGATCTCAGGTTTGGTATTAGAGGCATTGAAATATCACATCTCATGCTATCAAAAGGGTCTCAGGATTGGAATGGGAAGGAGTTGGATATCACATCTCATGCTAAAGGTAGGGTCTCAGGTTTGGAAGTGGAAGGATTTGGAAATCACATCTCATGTTATAGGAAGGATCTCAGGTTTGGTATTAGAAGCATTGAGATATCACATCTCATGCTATCAGAAGTATCTCAGGTTTGGTATTAGAGGCATTGAGATATCACATCTCATGCTATCATAAGGGTCTCAGGATTGGAATGGGAAGGAGTTGGATATCACATCTCATGTTATAGGAAGGATCTCAGGTTTGGTATTAGAAGAATTGAGACATCACATCTCATGCTATAGGAAGGGTCTCAGGATTGGAATGGGAAGAAGTTGGATATCACATCTCATGCTATAGGAAGGGTCTCAGATTTGGTATAAGCATTGAGATATCACATCTAATGCTATAGGAAGGGTCTCAGGATTGGAATGGGAAGGAGTTGCATATGACATCTCAGGCCATAGGAAGGCTCTCAGGTTTGGTATAAGCATTGAGATATCACATCTCTGCTATCGGAAGGGTCTCAGGATTGGAATGGGAAGGAGTTGGATATCCCAAATCATGTTATAGGAAGGGTCTCAGGTTTGGTATTAGAAGCATTGAGATATCACATCTCATGCTATAGGAAGGGTCTCAGGATTGGAATGGGGAGGACTTGGATGTCACATCTCATGTTATAGGAAGGCTCTCAGGTTTGGAAGGGGAAGGAGTTGGATATCACATTTCATGTTAGAGGAACGATCTCAGGTTTGGTATTAGAGGCCTTGAGATATCACATCTCATGCTATAGGAAGGGTCTCAGGATTGGAATGGGAAGGAGTTGGATATCACATCTCAAGCTATAGGAACGGTCTCAGGTTTGGTATAAGCATTGTGATATCACATCTCATGCTATAGGAAGGGTCTCAGGATTGGAATGGGAAGGAGTTGGATATCACATCTCATGTTATAGGAAAGATCTCAGGTTTGGTATTAGAAGCATTGCGACATCACATCTCATGTTATAGGAAGGGTCTCAGGATTGGAATGGGAAGAAGTTAGATATCACATCTCATGCTATAGGAAGGGTCTCAGGTTTGGTATAAGCATTGAGATATCACATCTCATGCTATAGGAAGGGTCTCAGGATTGGAATGGGAAGGAGTTGTATATGACATCTCATGCCATAGGAAGGGTCTCAGGTTTGGTATAAGCATTGAGATATCACATCTCATGCTATAGGCAGGGTCTCAGGTTTGGAAAGGGAAGGAGATGGATATCACATTTCATGTTAGAGGTAGGATCTCAGGTTTGGTATTAGAGGCATTGAAATATCACATCTCATGCTATCAGATGGGTCTCAGGATTGGAATGGGAAGGAGTTGGATTTCACATCTCATGCTAAAGGGAGGGTCTCAGGTTTGGAAGGGGAAGGATTTGGAAATCACATCTCATGTTATAGGAAGGATCTCAGGTTTGGTATTAGAAGCATTGAGATATCACATCTCATGCTATCGGAAGTATCTCAGGTTTGGTATTAGAGGCATTGAGATATCACATCTCATGCTATCATAAGGGTCTCAGGATTGGAATGGGAAGGAGTTGGATATCACATCTCATGTTATAAGAAGGATCTCAGGTTTGGTATTAGAAGCATTGAGACATCACATCTCATGCTATAGGAAGGGTCTCAGGATTGGAATGGGAAGGAGTTGGATATCACATCTCATGCTATAGGAAGGGTCTCAGATTTGGTATAAGCATTGAGATATCACATCACATGCTATAGGAAGGGTCTCTGGATTGGAATGGGAAGGACTTGGATATCACATCACATGCTATAGGCAGGGTCTCAGGTTTGGAAAGGGAAGGAGATGGATATCACATTTCATGTTAGAGGTAGGATCTCAGGTTTGGTATTAGAGGCATTGAAATATCACATCTCATGCTATCAGAAGGGTCTCAGGATTGGAATGGGAAGGAGTTGGATATCACATCTCATGCTAAAGGGAGGGTCTCAGGTTTGGAAGTGGAAGGATTTGGAAATCACATCTCATGTTATAGGAAGGATCTCAGGTTTGGTAATAGAAGCATTGAGATATCACATCTCATGCTATCATAAGGGTCTCAGGATTGGAATGGGAAGGAGTTGGATATCACATCTCATGTTATAGGAAGGATCTCAGGTTTGGTATTAGAAGAATTGAGACATCACATCTCATGCTATAGGAAGGGTCTCAGGATTGGAATGGGAAGAAGTTGGATATCACATCTCATGCTATAGGAAGGGTCTCAGATTTGGTATAAGCATTGAGATATCACATCTAATGCTATAGGAAGGGTCTCAGGATTGGAATGGGAAGGAGTTGCATATGACATCTCAGGAAATAGGAAGGGTCTCAGGTTTGGTATAAGCATTGAGATATCACATCTCTGCTATCGAAAGGGTCTCAGGATTGGAATGGGAAGGAGTTGGATATCCCAAATCATGTTATAGGAAGGGTCTCAGGTTTGGTATTAGAAGCATTGAGATATCACATCTCATGCTATAGGAAGGGTCTCAGGATTGGAATGGGGAGGACTTGGATGTCACATCTCATGTTATAGGAAGGCTCTCAGGTTTGGAAGGGGAAGGAGTTGGATATCACATTTCATGTTAGAGGAACGATCTCAGGTTTGGTATTAGAGGCCTTGAGATATCACATCTCATGCTATAGGAAGGGTCTCAGGATTGGAATGGGAAGGAGTTGGATATCACATCTCAAGCTATAGGAACGGTCTCAGGTTTGGTATAAGCATTGTGATATCACATCTCATGCTATAGGAAGGGTCTCAGGATTGGAATGGGAAGGAGTTGGATATCACATCTCATGTTATAGGAAAGATCTCAGGTTTGGTATTAGAAGCATTGCGACATCACATCTCATGTTATAGGAAGGGTCTCAGGATTGGAATGGGAAGAAGTTGGATATCACATCTCATGCTAAAGGGAGGGTCTCAGGTTTGGAAGGGGAAGGATTTGGAAATCACATCTCATGTTATAGGAAGGATCTCAGGTTTGGTATTAGAAGCATTGAGATATCACATCTCATGCTATCGGAAGTATCTCAGGTTTGGTATTAGAGGCATTGAGATATCACATCTCATGCTATCATAAGGGTCTCAGGATTGGAATGGGAAGGAGTTGGATATCACATCTCATGTTATAGGAAGGATCTCAGGTTTGGTATTAGAAGCATTGAGACATCACATCTCATGCTATAGGAAGGGTCTCAGGATTGGAATGGGAAGGAGTTGGATATCACATCTCATGCTATAGGAAGGGTCTCAGATTTGGTATAAGCATTGAGATATCACATCACATGCTATAGGAAGGGTCTCAGGATTGGAATGGGAAGGACTTGGATATCACATCTCATGCTATAGGCAGGGTCTCAGGTTTGGAAAGGGAAGGAGATGGATATCACATTTCATGTTAGAGGTAGGATCTCAGGTTTGGTATTAGAGGCATTGAAATATCACATCTCATGCTATCAGAAGGGTCTCAGGATTGGAATGGGAAGGAGTTGGATATCACATCTCATGCTAAAGGGAGGGTCTCAGGTTTGGAAGTGGAAGGATTTGGAAATCACATCTCATGTTATAGGAAGGATCTCAGGTTTGGTAATAGAAGCATTGAGATATCACATCTCATGCTATCATAAGGGTCTCAGGATCGGAATGGGAAGGAGTTGGATATCACATCTCATGTTATAGGAAGGATCTCAGGTTTGGTATTAGAAGAATTGAGACATCACATCTCATGCTATAGGAAGGGTCTCAGGATTGGAATGGGAAGAAGTTGGATATCACATCTCATGCTATAGGAAGGGTCTCAGATTTGGTATAAGCATTGAGATATCACATCTAATGCTATAGGAAGGGTCTCAGGATTGGAATGGGAAGGAGTTGCATATGACATCTCAGGCCATAGGAAGGGTCTCAGGTTTGGTATAAGCATTGAGATATCACATCTCTGCTATCGGAAGGGTCTCAGGATTGGAATGGGAAGGAGTTGGATATCCCAAATCATGTTATAGGAAGGGTCTCAGGTTTGGTATTAAAAGCATTGAGATATCACATCTCATGCTATAGGAAGGGTCTCAGGATTGGAATGGGGAGGACTTGGATGTCACATCTCATGTTATAGGGAGGGTCTCAAGTTTGATATTAGAAGCATTGAGATAACAAATCTCATGATATCGGTAGGGTCTCAGGATTGGAATGGGAAGGAATTGGATATCACATCTCATGATAAAGGAAGGGTCTAAGGTTTGGAAGGGGAAGGATTTGGATATCACATCTCATGTTATAGGACGGGTCTCAGGTTTGGTATTAGAAGCATTGAGATATCAAGTCTCATGGTATAGGAAGGGTCTCAGAATTGGAATGGGAAGGAGTTGGATATCACATCTCAAGCTATAGGTAGGGTCTCAGGATTGGAATAGTAAGGAGTTTGATATCACATCTCATGCCATAGTATGGGTCTCAGGTTTGGTAGAAGCATTGGGATATCACATCTCATGCTATCGGAAGGGTATCAGTATTGGATTTGGAAGGAGTTGGATATCCCATCTCATGCTATAGGAAGGGTCTCAGGTTGGAATGGGAAGGAATTGGATATCACATTTCATGTTATAGGAAGGCTCTCAGGTTTGGAAGGGGAAGGAGTTGGATATCACATTTCATGTTAGAGGAAGGATCTCAGGTTTGGTATTAGAGGCCTTGAGATATCACATCTCATGCTATAGGAAGGGTCTCAGGATTGGAATGGGAAGGAGTTGGATATCACATCTCAAGCTATAGGAAGGGTCTCAGGTTTGGTATAAGCATTGAGATATCACATCTCATGCTATAGGAAGGGTCTCAGGATTGGAATGGGAAGGAGTTGGATATCACATCTCATGTTATAGGAAAGATCTCAGGTTTGGTATTAGAAGCATTGAGACATCACATCTCATGTTAAAGGAAGGGTCTCAGGATTGGAATGGGAAGAAGTTGGATATCACATCTCATGCTATAGGAAGAGTCTCAGGTTTGGAAGGGGAAGGAGTTGGATATCCAATCTCATGTTATAGGACTGGTCTCGGGTTTGGTATTAGAAGCATTGAGATATCACATCGCATGCTGTAGGAAGGTTCTCAGGTTTGGAATGGGGAGGAATTGGATATCACATCTCATGTCATAGGAAGGATCTCAGGTTTGGTATTAGAAGCATTGAGATATCACATCTCATGCTATAGGAATGGTCTCAGGATTGGAATGGGAAGGAGTTGGATATTACACTCTTCCTATAGGAAGGGTCTCATATTTGGAATGGGAAGGAGTTGGATATCACATATGCTATAGGAAGGGTCTCAGGTTTGGACCGGGAAGGAGTTGGATATCACATCTCATGTTATAGGAAGGGTCTCAGGTTTGGTATAAGCATTGAGATATCACATCTCTGCTATCGGAAGTGTCTCAGGATTGGAATGGGAAGGAGTTGGATATCCCATCTCATGTTATAGGACGGGTCTCAGGTTTGTTATTAGAATCATTGAGATATCATATTGCATGCTGTAGGAAGGGTCTAAGGATTGGAATGGGAAGGACTTGGATATCACATCTCATGCTATAGGTAGGCTCTAAGGTTTGGAAAGGGAAGGAGTTGGATATCACATTTCATGTTAGAGGAAGGATCTCAGGTTTGGTATTAGAGGCATTGAGATATCACATCTCATGCTATAGGAAGAGTCTCAGGATTGGAATGGGAAGGAGTTGGATATCACATCTCATGCTATAGGAAGGGTCTCAGGTTTGGTATAAGCATTGAGATATCACATCTCATGCTATAGGAAGGGTCTCGGGATTGGAATGGGAAGGAGTTGGATATCACATCTCATGTTATAGGAAGGATCTCAGGTTTGGTATTAGAAGCATTGAGACATCACATCTCATGCTATAGGAAGGGTCTCAGGATTGGAATGGGAAGGAGTTGGATATCACATCTCATGCTATAGGAAGGGTCTCAGGTTTGGTATAAGCATTGAGATATCACATCTCATGCTATAGGAAGGGTCTCAGGATTGGAATGGGAAGGAGTTGTATATGACATCTCATGCCATAGGAAGGGTCTTAGGTTTGGTATAAGCATTGAGATATCACATCTCTGCTATCGGAAGGGTCTCAGGATTGGAATGGGAAGGAGTTGGATATCCCATCTCATGTTATAGGAAGAGTCTCAGGTTTGGTATTAGAAGCATTGAGACATCACATCGCATGTTGTAGGAAGGGTCTCAGGATTGGAATGGGAAGGACTTGGGTATCACATCTCATGCTATAGGGAGGGTCACAAGTTTGATATTAGAAGCATTGAGATATCACATCTCATGCTATAGAAAGGGTCTCAGGATTGGAATGGGAAGGAGTTGGATATCACATCTCATGCTATAGGAAGGGTCTCAGGTTTGGTATAAGCAGTGAGATATCACATCTCATGCTATAGGAAGTGTCTCAGGATTGGAATGGGAAGGAGTTGGATATCACATCTCATGTTATAGGAAGGGTCTCAGGTTTGGTATTAGAAGCATTGAGATATCACATCTCATGCTATAGGAAGGGTCTCAGGATTGGAATGGGAAGGACTTGGATATCACATCTCATGCTATAGGGAGGGTCTCAAGTTTGATATTAGAAGCATTGAGATATCACATCTCATGATATCGGAAGAGTCTCAGGATTGGAATGGGAAGGAGTTGGATATCACATCTCATGATAAAGGAAGGGTCTAAGGTTTGGAAGGGGAAGGATTTGGATATCACATCTCATGTTATAGGACGGGTCTCAGGTTTGGTATTAGAAGCATTGAGATATCAAGTCTCGTTGTATAGGAAGGGTCTCAGAATTGGAATGGGAAGGAGTTGGATATCACATCTCAAGCTATAGGAAGGGTCACAGGATTGGAATGGGAAGGAGTTTGATATCACATCTCATGCCATAGTATGGGTCTCAGGTTTGGTAGAAGCATTGGGATATCACATCTCATGCTATCGGAAGGGTATCAGGATTGGATTTGGAAGGAGTTGGATATCCCATCTCATGCTATAGGAAGGGTCTCAGGTTGGAATGGGAAGGAGTTGGATATCACATCTCATGTTATAGGAAGGGTCTCAGGATTGGAATGGGAAGGACCTGGATATCACATCTCATGCTATAGGAAGGCTCTCAGGTTTGCAACGGGAAAGAGTTGGATATCACATTTCATGTTAGAGGTAGGATCTCAGGTTTGGTATTAGAGGCATTGATATATCACATCTCATGCTATCAGAAGAGTCTCAGAATTGGAATGGGAAGGAGTTGGATATCACATCTCATGCCATAGTATGGGTCTCAGGTTTGGTAGAAGCATTGGGATATCACATCTCATGCTATCGGAAGGATTTCAGGATTGGATTTGGAAGGAGTTGGATATCCCATCTCATGCTATAGGAAGGGTCTCAGGTTGGAATGGGAAGGAGTTTGATATCACATCTCATGCCATAGTATGGGTCTCAGGTTTGGTAGAAGCATTGGGATATCACATCTCATGCTATCGGAAGGGTATCAGGATTGGATTTGGAAGGAGTTGGATATCCCATCTCATGCTATAGGAAGGGTCTCAGGTTGGAATGGGAAGGAGTTGGATATCACATCTCATGTTATAGGAAGGGTCTCAGGATTGGAATGGGAAGGAGTTGTATATGGCATCTCATGCCATAGGAAGGGTCTCAGGTTTGGTATAAGCATTGAGACATCACATCTCATGCTATAGGAAGGGTCTCAGGATTGGAATGGGAAGGACTTGGATATCACATCTCATGCTATAGGCAGGATCTCAGGTTTGGAAAGGGAAGGAGTTGGATATCATATTTCATGTTAGAGGTAGGATCTCAGGTTTGGTATTAGAGGCATTGAGATATCACATCTCATGCTATCATGAGGGTCTCAGGATTGGAATGGGAAGGAGTTGGATATCACATCTCATGCTAAAGGGAGGGTCTCAGGTTTGGAAGGGGAAGGATTTGGATATCACATCTCATGTTATAGGAAGGATCTCAGGTTTGGTATTAGAAGCATTGAGATATCACATCTCATGCTATCGGAAGTATCTCAGGTTTGGTATTAGAGGCATTGAGATATCACATCTCATGCTATCATAAGGGTCTCAGGATTGGAATGGGAAGGAGTTAGATATCACATTTCATGCTAAAGGGAGGGTCTCAGGTTTGGAAGGGGAAGGATTTGGATATCACATCACATGTTATAAGAAGGATCTCAGGTTTGGTATTAGAAGCATTGAGATATCACATCTCATGCTATCGGAAGGGTCTCAGGATTGGAATGGGAAGGAGTTGGATATCACATCTTATGCTATAGGAAGGGTCTCAGGTTTGGAACGGGAAGGAGTTGGATATCACATCTCATGTTATAGGAAGAGTCTCAGGTTTGGTATAAGCATTGAGATATCACATCTCTGCAATCGGAAGTGTCTCAGGATTGGGATGGGAAGGAGTTGGATATCACATCTCATGCTATAGGAAGGGTCTCAGGTTTGGAACGGGAAGGAGTTGGATATCCCATCTCATGTTATAGGACGGTTCTCAGGTTTGGTATTAGAAGAATTGAGATATCACATCGCATGCTGTAGGAAGGGTCTGAGGATTGGAATGGGAAGGAGTTGGATATTACATTCTTGCTATAGGAAGGGTCTCATGTTTGGAATGGGAAGGAGTTGGATATCACATATGCTATAGGAAGGGTCTCAGGTTTGGAATAAGCATTGAGATATCACATCTCTGCTATCGGAAGTGTCTCAGGATTGGAATGGGAAGGAGTTGGATATCCCATCTCATGTTATAGGACGGGTCTCAGGTTTGGAACGGGAAGGAGTTGGATATCCCATCTCATGTTATAGGACGGGTCTCAGGTTTGGTATTAGAAGCATTGAGATATCACATCGCATGCTGTAGGAAGGGTCTGAGGATTGGAATGGGAAGGAGTTGGATATTACATTCTTGCTATAGGAAGGGTCTCATGTTTGGAATGGGAAGGAGTTGGATATCACATATGCTATAGGAAGGGTCTCAGGTTTGGAATAAGCATTGAGATATCACATCTCTGCAATCGGAAGTGTCTCAGGATTGGGATGGGAAGGAGTTGGATATCACATCTCATGCTATAGGAAGGGTCTCAGGTTTGGAACGGGAAGGAGTTGGATATCCCATCTCATGTTATAGGACGGGTCTCAGGTTTGGTATTAGAAGCATTGAGATATCACATCGCATGCTGTAGGAAGGGTCTGAGGATTGGAATGGGAAGGAGTTGGATATCACATCTCATGCTATAGGAAGGGTCTAAGGTTTGGAAGGGGAAGGATTTGGATATCACATCTCATGTTATAGGACGGGTCTCAGGTTTGGTATTAGAAGCATTGAGATATCAAGTCTCGTTGTATAGGAAGGGTCTCAGAATTGGAATGGGAAGGAGTTGGATATCACATCTCAAGCTATAGGAAGGGTCACAGGATTGGAATGGGAAGGAGTTTGATATCACATCTCATGCCATAGTATGGGTCTCAGGTTTGGTAGAAGCATTGGGATATCACATCTCATGCTATCGGAAGGGTATCAGGATTGGATTTGGAAGGAGTTGGATATCCCATCTCATGCTATAGGAAGGGTCTCAGGTTGGAATGGGAAGGAGTTGGATATCACATCTCATTTTATAGGAAGGGTCTCAGGATTGGAATGGGAAGGACCTGGATATCACATCTCATGCTATAGGAAGGCTCTCAGGTTTGCAACGGGAAAGAGTTGGATATCACATTTCATGTTAGAGGTAGGATCTCAGGTTTGGTATTAGAGGCATTGATATATCACATCTCATGCTATCAGAAGAGTCTCAGAATTGGAATGGGAAGGAGTTGGATATCACATCTCATGCCATAGTATGGGTCTCAGGTTTGGTAGAAGCATTGGGATATCACATCTCATGCTATCGGAAGGATTTCAGGATTGGATTTGGAAGGAGTTGGATATCCCATCTCATGCTATAGGAAGGGTCTCAGGTTGGAATGGGAAGGAGTTTGATATCACATCTCATGCCATAGTATGGGTCTCAGGTTTGGTAGAAGCATTGGGATATCACATCTCATGCTATCGGAAGGGTATCAGGATTGGATTTGGAAGGAGTTGGATATCCCATCTCATGCTATAGGAAGGGTCTCAGGTTGGAATGGGAAGGAGTTGGATATCACATCTCATGTTATAGGAAGGGTCTCAGGATTGGAATGGGAAGGAGTTGTATATGGCATCTCATGCCATAGGAAGGGTCTCAGGTTTGGTATAAGCATTGAGACATCACATCTCATGCTATAGGAAGGGTCTCAGGATTGGAATGGGAAGGACTTGGATATCACATCTCATGCTATAGGCAGGATCTCAGGTTTGGAAAGGGAAGGAGTTGGATATCATATTTCATGTTAGAGGTAGGATCTCAGGTTTGGTATTAGAGGCATTGAGATATCACATCTCATGCTATCATGAGGGTCTCAGGATTGGAATGGGAAGGAGTTGGATATCACATCTCATGCTAAAGGGAGGGTCTCAGGTTTGGAAGGGGAAGGATTTGGATATCACATCTCATGTTATAGGAAGGATCTCAGGTTTGGTATTAGAAGCATTGAGATATCACATCTCATGCTATCGGAAGTATCTCAGGTTTGGTATTAGAGGCATTGAGATATCACATCTCATGCTATCATAAGGGTCTCAGGATTGGAATGGGAAGGAGTTGGATATCACATTTCATGCTAAAGGGAGGGTCTCAGGTTTGGAAGGGGAAGGATTTGGATATCACATCACATGTTATAAGAAGGATCTCAGGTTTGGTATTAGAAGCATTGAGATATCACATCTCATGCTATCGGAAGGGTCTCAGGATTGGAATGGGAAGGAGTTGGATATCACATCTTATGCTATAGGAAGGGTCTCAGGTTTGGAACGGGAAGGAGTTGGATATCACATCTCATGTTATAGGAAGAGTCTCAGGTTTGGTATAAGCATTGAGATATCACATCTCTGCAATCGGAAGTGTCTCAGGATTGGGATGGGAAGGAGTTGGATATCACATCTCATGCTATAGGAAGGGTCTCAGGTTTGGAACGGGAAGGAGTTGGATATCCCATCTCATGTTATAGGACGGGTCTCAGGTTTGGTATTAGAAGCATTGAGATATCACATCGCATGCTGTAGGAAGGGTCTGAGGATTGGAATGGGAAGGAGTTGGATATTACATTCTTGCTATAGGAAGGGTCTCATGTTTGGAATGGGAAGGAGTTGGATATCACATATGCTATAGGAAGGGTCTCAGGTTTGGAATAAGCATTGAGATATCACATCTCTGCTATCGGAAGTGTCTCAGGATTGGAATGGGAAGGAGTTGGATATCCCATCTCATGTTATAGGACGGGTCTCAGGTTTGTTATTAGAATCATTGAGATATCATATTGTATGCTGTAGGAAGGGTCTAAGGATTGGAATGGGAAGGTCTTGGATATCACATCTCATGCTATAGGTAGGCTCTCAGGTTTGGAAAGGGAAGGAGTTGGATATCACATTTCATGTTAGAGGAAGGATTTCAGGTTTGGTATTAGAGGCATTGAGATATCACATCTCATGCTATAGGAAGGGTCTCAGGATTGGAATGGGAAGGAGTTGCATATGACATCTCAGGCCATAGGAAGGGTCTCAGGTTTGGTATAAGCATTGAGATATCACATCTCTGCTATCGGAAGGGTCTCAGGATTGGAATGGGAAGGAGTTGGATATCCCAAATCATGTTATAGGAAGGGTCTCAGGTTTGGTATTAGAAGCATTGAGATATCACATCTCATGCTATAGGAAGGGTCTCAGGATTGGAATGGGGAGGACTTGGATGTCACATCTCATGTTATAGGGAGGGTCTCAAGTTTGATATTAGAAGCATTGAGATAACAAATCTCATGATATCGGAAGGATCTCAGGATTGGAATGGGAAGGAATTGGATATCACATCTCATGATAAAGGAAGGGTCTAAGGTTTGGAAGGGGATGGATTTGGATATCACATCTCATGTTATAGGACGGGTCTCAGGTTTGGTATTAGAAGCATTGAGATATCAAGTCTCATGGTATAGGAAGGGTATCAGAATTGGAATGGGAAGGAGTTGGATATCACATCTCAAGCTATAGGTAGGGTCTCAGGATTGGAATGGGAAGGAGTTTGATATCACATCTCATGCCATAGTATGGGTCTCAGGTTTGGTAGAAGCATTGGGATATCACATCTCATGCTATCGGAAGGGTATCAGTATTGGATTTGGAAGGAGTTGGATATCCCATCTCATGCTATAGGAAGGGTCTCAGGTTGGAATGGGAAGGAATTGGATATCACATTTCATGTTATAGGAAGGCTCTCAGGTTTGGAAGGGGAAGGAGTTGGATATCACATTTCATGTTAGAGGAAGGATCTCAGGTTTGGTATTAGAGGCCTTGAGATATCACATCTCATGCTATAGGAAGGGTCTCAGGATTGGAATGGGAAGGAGTTGGATATCACATCTCAAGCTATAGGAAGGGTCTCAGGTTTGGTATAAGCATTGAGATATCACATCTCATGGGGTCTCAGGGTCTCAGGATTGGAATGGGAAGGAGTTGGATATCACATCTCATGTTATAGGAAAGATCTCAGGTTTGGTATTAGAAGCATTGAGATATCACATCTCATGCTATAGGAAGGGTCTCAGGATTGGAATGGGAAGGAGTTGGATATCACATCTCAAGCTATAGGAAGGGTCTCAGGTTTGGTATAAGCATTGAGATATCACATCTCATGGGGTCTCAGGGTCTCAGGATTGGAATGGGAAGAAGTTGGATATCACATCTCATGCTATAGGAAGAGTCTCAGGTTTGGAAGGGGAAGGAGTTGGATATCCAATCTCATGTTATAGGACTGGTCTCGGGTTTGGTATTAGAAGCATTGAGATATCACATCGCATGCTGTAGGAAGGTTCTCAGGTTTGGAATGGGGAGGAATTGGATATCACATCTCATGTCATAGGAAGGATCTCAGGTTTGGTATTAGAAGCATTGAGATATCACATCTCATGCTATAGGAATGGTGTAAGGATTGGAATGGGAAGGAGTTGGATATTACACTCTTGCTATAGGAAGGGTCTCATGTTTGGAATGGGAAGGAGTTGGATATCACATATGCTATAGGAAGGGTCTCAGGTTTGGACCGGGAAGGAGTTGGATATCACATCTCATGTTATAGGAAGGGTCTCAGGTTTGGTATAAGCATTGAGATATCACATCTCTGCTATCGGAAGTGTCTCAGGATTGGAATGGGAAGGAGTTGGATATCCCATCTCATGTTATAGGACGGGTCTCAGGTTTGTTATTAGAATCATTGAGATATCATATTGCATGCTGTAGGAAGGGTCTAAGGATTGGAATGGGAAGGAGTTGGATATCACATCTTATGCTATAGGAAGGGTCTCAGGTTTGGAACGGGAAGGAGTTGGATATCACATCTCATGTTATAGGAAGAGTCTCAGGTTTGGTATAAGCATTGAGATATCACATCTCTGCAATCGGAAGTGTCTCAGGATTGGGATGGGAAGGAGTTGGATATCACATCTCATGCTATAGGAAGGGTCTCAGGTTTGGAACGGGAAGGAGTTGGATATCCCATCTCATGTTATAGGACGGGTCTCAGGTTTGGTATTAGAAGCACTGAGATATCACATCGCATGCTGTAGGAAGGGTCTGAGGATTGGAATGAGAAGGAGTTGGATATTACATTCTTGCTATAGGAAGGGTCTCATGTTTGGAATGGGAAGGAGTTGGATATCACATATGCTATAGGAAGGGTCTCAGGTTTGGAAAGGGAAGGAGTTGGATATCACATCTCATGCTATAGGAAGGGTCTCAGGTTTGGAATAAGCATTGAGATATCACATCTCTGCTATCGGAAGTGTCTCAGGATTGGAATGGGAAGGAGTTGGATATCACATCTCATGTTATAGGACGGGTCTCAGGTTTGTTATTAGAATCATTGAGATATCATATTGTATGATGTAGGAAGGATTTAAGGATTGGAATGGGAAGGTCTTGGATATCACATCTCATGCTATAGGTAGGCTCTCAGGTTTGGAAAGGGAAGGAGTTGGATATCACATTTCATGTTAGGGGAAGGATTTCAGGTTTGGTATTAGAGGCATTGAGATATCACATCTCATGCTATAGGAAGGGTCTCAGGATTGGAATGGGAAGGAGTTGCATATGACATCTCAGGCCATAGGAAGGGTCTCAGGTTTGGTATAAGCATTGAGATATCACATCTCTGCTATCGGAAGGGTCTCAGGATTGGAATGGGAAGGAGTTGGATATCCCAAATCATGTTATAGGAAGGGTCTCAGGTTTGGTATTAGAAGCATTGAGATATCACATCTCATGCTATAGGAAGGGTCTCAGGATTGGAATGGGGAGGACTTGGATGTCACATCTCATGTTATAGGGAGGGTCTCAAGTTTGATATTAGAAGCATTGAGATAACAAATCTCATGATATCGGAAGGGTCTCAGGATTGGAATGGGAAGGAATTGGATATCACATCTCATGATAAAGGAAGGGTCTAAGGTTTGGAAGGGGAAGGATTTGGATATCACATCTCATGTTATAGGACGGGTCTCAGGTTTGGTATTAGAAGCATTGAGATATCAAGTCTCATGGTATAGGAAGGGTCTCAGAATTGGAATGGGAAGGAGTTGGATATCACATCTCAAGCTATAGGTAGGGTCTCAGGATTGGAATGGGAAGGGGTTTGATATCACATCTCATGCCATAGTATGGGTCTCAGGTTTCGTAGAAGCATTGGGATATCACATCTCATGCTATCGGAAGGGTATCAGTATTGGATTTGGAAGGAGTTGGATATCCCATCTCATGCTATAGGAAGGGTCTCAGGTTGGAATGGGAATGAATTGGATATCACATTTCATGTTATAGGAAGGCTCTCAGGTTTGGAAGCAGAAGGAGTTGGATATCACATTTCATGTTAGAGGAAGGATCTCAGGTTTGGTATTAGAGGCCTTGAGATATCACATCTCATGCTATAGGAAGGGTCTCAGGATTGGAATGGGAAGGAGTTGGATATCACATCTCAAGCTATAGGAAGGGTCTCAGGTTTGGTATAAGCATTGAGATATCACATCTCATGCTATAGGAAGGGTCTCAGGATTGGAATGGGAAGGAGTTGGATATCACATCTCATGCTATAGGAAGAGTCTCAGGTTTGGAAGGGGAAGGAGTTGGATATCCAATCTCATGTTATAGGACTGGTCTCGGGTTTGGTATTAGAAGCATTGAGATATCACATCGCATGCTGTAGGAAGGTTCTCAGGTTTGGAATGGGGAGGAATTGGATATCACATCTCATGTCATAGGAAGGATCTCAGGTTTGGTATTAGAAGCATTGAGATATCACATCTCATGCTATAGGAATGGTCTCAGGATTGGAATGGGAAGGAGTTGGATATTACACTCTTGCTATAGGAAGGGTCTCATGTTTGGAATGGGAAGGAGTTGGATATCACATGTGCTATATGAAGGGTCTCAGGTTTGGACCGGGAAGGAGTTGGATATCACATCTCATGTTATAGGAAGGGTCTCAGGTTTGGTATAAGCATTGAGATATCACATCTCTGCTATCGGAAGTGTCTCAGGATTGGAATGGGAAGGAGTTGGATATCCCATCTCATGTTATAGGACGGGTCTCAGGTTTGTTATTAGAATCATTGAGATATCATATTGCATGCTGTAGGAAGGGTCTAAGGATTGGAATGGGAAGGACTTGGATATCACATCTCATGCTATAGGTAGGCTCTCAGGTTTGTAAAGGGAAGAAGTTGGATATCACATTTCATGTTAGAGGAAGGATCTCAGGTTTGGTATTAGAGGCATTGAGATATCACATCTCATGCTATAGGAAGAGTCTCAGGATTGGAATGGGAAGGAGTTGGATATCACATCTCATGCTATAGGAAGGGTCTCAGGTTTGGTATAAGCATTGAGATATCACATCTCATGCTATAGGAAGGGTCTCGGGATTGGAATGGGAAGGAGTTGGATATCACATCTCATGTTATAGGAAGGATCTCAGGTTTGGTATTAGAAGCATTGAGACATCACATCTCATGCTATAGGAAGGGTCTCAGGATTGGAATGGGAAGGAGTTGGATATCACATCTCATGCTATAGGAAGGGTCTCAGGTTTGGTATAAGCATTGAGATATCACATCTCATGCTATAGGAAGGGTCTCAGGATTGGAATGGGAAGGAGTTGTATATGACATCTCATGCCATAGGAAGGGTCTTAGGTTTGGTATAAGCATTGAGATATCACATCTCTGCTATCGGAAGGGTCTCACGATTGGAATGGGAAGGAGTTGGATATCCCATCTCATGTTATAGGAAGAGTCTCAGGTTTGGTATTAGAAGCATTGAGACATCACATCGCATGCTGTAGGAAGGGTCTCAGGATTGGAATGGGAAGGACTTGGGTATCACATCTCATGCTATAGGGAGGGTCTCAAGTTTGATATTAGAAGCATTGAGATATCACATCTCATGCTATAGGAAGGGTCTCAGGATTGGAATGGGAAGGAGTTGGATATCACATCTCATGCTATAGGAAGGGTCTCAGGTTTGGTATAAGCAGTGAGATATCACATCTCATGCTATAGGAAGTGTCTCAGGATTGGAATGGGAAGGAGTTGGATATCACATCTCATGCTATAGGAAGGGTCTCAGGTTTGGTATAAGCAGTGAGATATCACATCTCTGCTATCGGAAGGGTCTCAGGATTGGAATGGGAAGGAGTTGGATATTCCCATCTCATGTTATAGGAAGGGTCTCAGGTTTGGTATTAGAAGCATTGAGATATCACATCTCATGCTATAGGAAGGGTCTCAGGATTGGAATGGGAAGGACTTGGATATCACATCTCATGCTATAGGGAGGGTCTCAAGTTTGATATTAGAAGCATTGAGATATCACATCTCATGATATCGGAAGAGTCTCAGGATTGGAATGGGAAGGAGTTGGATATCACATCTCATGATAAAGGAAGGGTCTAAGGTTTGGAAGGGGAAGAATTTGGATATCACATCTCATGTTATAGGACGGCTCTCAGGTTTGGTATTAGAAGCATTGAGATATCAAGTCTCATTGTATAGGAAGGGTCTCAGAATTGGAATGGGAAGGAGTTGGATATCACATCTCAAGCTATAGGAAGGGTCACAGGATTGGAATGGGAAGGAGTTTGATATCACATCTCATGCCATAGTATGGGTCTCAGGTTTGGTAGAAGCATTGGGATATCACATCTCATGCTATCGGAAGGGTATCAGGATTGGATTTGGAAGGAGTTGGATATCCCATCTCATGCTATAGGAAGGGTCTCAGGTTGGAATGGGAAGGAGTTGGATATCACATCTCATGTTATAGGAAGGGTTTAAGGATTGGAATGGGAAGGTCTTGGATATCACATTTCATGTTATAGGAAGGCTCTCAGGTTTGGAAGGGGAAGGAGTTGGATATCACATTTCATGTTAGAGGAAGGATCTCAGGTTTGGTATTAGAGGCCTTGAGATATCACATCTCATGCTATAGGAAGGGTCTCAGGATTGGAATGGGAAGGAGTTGGATATCACATCTCAAGCTATAGGAAGGGTCTCAGGTTTGGTATAAGCATTGAGATATCACATCTCATGCTATAGGAAGGGTCTCAGGATTGGAATGGGAAGGAGTTGGATATCACATCTCATGTTATAGGAAAGATCTCAGGTTTGGTATTAGAAGCATTGAGACATCACATCTCTCATGTTATAGGAAGGGTCTCAGGATTGGAATGGGAAGAAGTTGGATATCACATCTCATGCTATAGGAAGAGACTCAGGTTTGGAAGGGGAAGGAGTTGGATATCCAATCTCATGTTATAGGACTGGTCTCGGGTTTGGTATTAGAAGCATTGAGATATCACATCGCATGCTGTAGGAAGGTTCTCAGGTTTGGAATGGGGAGGAATTGGATATCACATCTCATGTCATAGGAAGGATCTCAGGTTTGGTATTAGAAGCATTGAGATATCACATCTCATGCTATAGGAATGGTCTCAGGATTGGAATGGGAAGGAGTTGGATATTACACTCTTGCTATAGGAAGGGTCTCATGTTTGGAATGGGAAGGAGTTGGATATCACATATGCTATATGAAGGGTCTCAGGTTTGGACCGGGAAGGAGTTGGATATCACATCTCATGTTATAGGAAGGGTCTCAGGTTTGGTATAAGCATTGAGATATCACATCTCTGCTATCGGAAGTGTCTCAGGATTGGAATGGGAAGGAGTTGGATATCCCATCTCATGTTATAGGACGGGTCTCAGGTTTGTTATTAGAATCATTGAGATATCATATTGCATGCTGTAGGAAGGGTCTAAGGATTGGAATGGGAAGGACTTGGATATCACATCTCATGCTATAGGTAGGCTCTCAGGTTTGTAAAGGGAAGGAGTTGGATATCACATTTCATGTTAGAGGAAGGATCTCAGGTTTGGTATTAGAGGCATTGAGATATCACATCTCATGCTATAGGAAGAGTCTCAGGATTGGAATGGGAAGGAGTTGGATATCACATCTCATACTATAGGAAGGGTCTCAGGTTTGGTATAAGCATTGAGATATCACATCTCATGCTATAGGAAGGGTCTCGGGATTGGAATGGGAAGGAGTTGGATATCACATCTCATGTTATAGGAAGGATCTCAGGTTTGGTATTAGAAGCATTGAGACATCACATCTCATGCTATAGGAAGGGTCTCAGGATTGGAATGGGAAGGAGTTGGATATCACATCTCATGCTATAGGAAGGGTCTCAGGTTTGGTATAAGCATTGAGATATCACATCTCATGCTATAGGAAGGGTCTCAGGATTGGAATGGGAAGGAGTTGTATATGACATCTCATGCCATAGGAAGGGTCTTAGGTTTGGTATAAGCATTGAGATATCACATCTCTGCTATCGGAAGGGTCTCACGATTGGAATGGGAAGGAGTTGGATATCCCATCTCATGTTATAGGAAGAGTCTCAGGTTTGGTATTAGAAGCATTGAGACATCACATCGCATGCTGTAGGAAGGGTCTCAGGATTGGAATGGGAAGGACTTGGGTATCACATCTCATGCTATAGGGAGGGTCTCAAGTTTGATATTAGAAGCATTGAGATATCACATCTCATGCTATAGGAAGGGTCTCAGGATTGGAATGGGAAGGAGTTGGATATCACATCTCATGCTATAGGAAGGGTCTCAGGTTTGGTATAAGCAGTGAGATATCACATCTCATGCTATAGGAAGTGTCTCAGGATTGGAATGGGAAGGAGTTGGATATCACATCTCATGCTATATGAAGGGTCTCAGGTTTGGTATAAGCAGTGAGATATCACATCTCTGCTATCGGAAGGGTCTCAGGATTGGAATGGGAAGGAGTTGGATATTCCCATCTCATGTTATAGGAAGGGTCTCAGGTTTGGTATTAGAAGCATTGAGATATCACATCTCATGCTATAGGAAGGGTCTCAGGATTGGAATGGGAAGGACTTGGATATCACATCTCATGCTATAGGGAGGGTCTCAAGTTTGATATTAGAAGCATTGAGATATCACATCTCATGATATCGGAAGAGTCTCAGGATTGGAATGGGAAGGAGTTGGATATCACATCTCATGATAAAGGAAGGGTCTAAGGTTTGGAAGGGGAAGGATTTGGATATCACATCTCATGTTATAGGACGGCTCTCAGGTTTGGTATTAGAAGCATTGAGATATCAAGTCTCATTGTATAGGAAGGGTCTCAGAATTGGAATGGGAAGGAGTTGGATATCACATCTCAAGCTATAGGAAGGGTCACAGGATTGGAATGGGAAGGAGTTTGATATCACATCTCATGCCATAGTATGGGTCTCAGGTTTGGTAGAAGCATTGGGATATCACATCTCATGCTATCGGAAGGGTATCAGGATTGGATTTGGAAGGAGTTGGATATCCCATCTCATGCTATAGGAAGGGTCTCAGGTTGGAATGGGAAGGAGTTGGATATCACATCTCATGTTATAGGAAGGGTATCAGGATTGGAATGGGAAGGACTTGGATATCACATCTCATGCTATAGGAAGGCTCTCAGGTTTGCAACGGGAAAGAGTTGGATATCACATTTCATGTTAGAGGTAGGATCTCAGGTTTGGTATTAGAGGCATTGAGATATCACCTCTCATGCTATCAGAAGAGTCTCAGAATTGGAATGGGAAGGAGTTGGATATCACATCTCATGCCATAGTATGGGTCTCAGGTTTGGTAGAAGCATTGGGATATCACATCTCATGCTATCGGAAGGATTTCAGGATTGGATTTGGAAGGAGTTGGATATCCCATCTCATGCTATAGGAAGGGTCTCAGGTTAGAATTGGAAGCAGTTTGATATCACATCTCATGCCATAGTATGGGTCTCAGGTTTGGTAGAAGCATTGGGATATCACATCTCATGCTATCGGAAGGGTATCAGGATTGGATTTGGAAGGAGTTGGATATCCCATCTCATGCTATAGGAAGGGTCTCAGGTTGGAATGGGAAGGAGTTGGATATCACATCTCATGTTATAGGAAGGGTCTCAGGATTGGAATGGAAAGGACTTGGATATCATATCTCATGCTATAGGAAGGCTCTCAGGTTTGGAAGGGGAAGGAGTTGGATATCACATTTCATGTTAGAGGAAGGATCTCAGGTTTGGTATTAGAGGCATTGAGATATCACATCTCATGCTATAGGAAGGGTCTCAGGATTGGAATGGGATGGAGTTGGATATCACATCTCAAGCTATAGGAAGGGTCTCAGGTTTGGTATAAGCATTGAGATATCACATCTCATGCTATAGGAATGGTCTCAGGATTGGAATGGGAAGGAGTTGGATATCACATCTCATGTTATAGGAAAGATCTCAGGTTTGGCATTAGAAGCATTGAGATATCACATCTCATGCTATAAGCAGGGTCTCAGGATTGGAATGGGAAGGAGTTGTATATGGCATCTCATGCCATAGGAAGGGTCTCAGGTTTGGTATAAGCATTGAGATATCACATCTCATGCTATAGGAAGGGTCTCAGGATTGGAATGGGAAGGACTTGGATATCACATCTCATGCTATAGGCAGGATCTCAGGTTTGGAAAGGGAAGGAGTTGGATATCATATTTCATGTTAGAGGTAGGATCTCAGGTTTGGTATTAGAGGCATTGAGATATCACATCTCAAGCTATCAGAAGGGTCTCAGGATTGGAATGGGAAGGAGTTGGATATCACATCTCATGCTAAAGGGAGGGTCTCAGGTTTGGAAGGTGGAAGGATTTGGATATCACATCTCATGTTATAGGAAGGATCTCAGGTTTGGTATTAGAAGCATTGAGATATCACATCTCATGCTATCGGAAGTATCTCAGGTTTGGTATTAGAGGCATTGAGATATCACATCTCATGCTATCATAAGGGTCTCAGGATTGGAATGGGAAGGAGTTGGATATCACATTTCATGCTAAAGGGAGGGTCTCAGGTTTGGAAGGGGAAGGATTTGGATATCACATCATATGTTATAAGAAGGATCTCAGGTTTGGTATTAGAAGCATTGAGATATCACATCTCATGCTATCGGAAGGGTCTCAGGATTGGAATGGGAAGGAGTTGGATATCACATCTTATGCTATAGGAAGGGTCTCAGGTTTGGAACGGGAAGGATTTGGATATCACATCTCATGTTATAGGAAGAGTCTCAGGTTTGGTATAAGCATTGAGATATCACATCTCTGCAATCGGAAGTGTCTCAGGATTGGGATGGGAAGGAGTTGGATATCACATCTCATGCTATAGGAAGGGTCTCAGGTTTGGAACGGGAAGGAGTTGGATATCCCATCTCATGTTATAGGACGGGTCTCAGGTTTGGTATTAGAAGCATTGAGATATCACATCACATGCTGTAGGAAGGGTCTCAGGATTGGAATGGGAAGGAGTTGGATATTACATTCTTGCTATAGGAAGGGTCTCATGTTTGGAATGGGAAGGAGTTGGATATCACATATGCTATAGGAAGGGTCTCAGGTTTGGAACGGGAAGGAGTTGGATATCACATCTCATGCTATAGGAAGGGTCTCAGGTTTGGAATAAGCATTGAGATATCACATCTCTGCTATCGGAAGTGTCTCAGGATTGGAATGGGAAGGAGTTGGATATCACATCTCATGTTATAGGACGGGTCTCAGGTTTGTTATTAGAATCATTGAGATATCATATTGTATGCTGTAGGAAGGGTCTAAGGATTGGAATGGGAAGGTCTTGGATATCACATCTCATGCTATAGGTAGGCTCTCAGGTTTGGAAAGGGAAGGAGTTGGATATCACATTTCATGTTAGAGGAAGGATTTCAGGTTTGGTATTAGAGGCATTGAGATATCACATCTCATGCTATAGGAAGGGTCTCTGGATTGGAATGGGAAGGAGTTGGATATCACATCTCATGCTATAGGAAGGGTCTCATGTTTGGAATGGGAAGGAGTTGGATATCACATATGCTATAGGAAGGGTCTCAGGTTTGGAACGGGAAGGAGTTGGATATCACATCTCATGCTATAGGAAGGGTCTCAGGTTTGGAATAAGCATTGAGATATCACATCTCTGCTATCGGAAGTGTCTCAGGATTGGAATGGGAAGGAGTTGGATATCACATCTCATGTTATAGGACGGGTCTCAGGTTTGTTATTAGAATCATTGAGATATCATATTGTATGCTGTAGGAAGGGTCTAAGGATTGGAATGGGAAGGTCTTGGATATCACATCTCATGCTATAGGTAGGCTCTCAGGTTTGGAAAGGGAAGGAGTTGGATATCACATTTCATGTTAGAGGAAGGATCTCAGATTTGGTATTAGAGGCATTGTGATATCACATCTCATGCTATAGGAAGGGTCTCAGGATTGGAATGGGAAGGAGTTGGATATCACATCTCATGCTATAGGAAGGGTCTCAGGTTTGGTATAAGCAGTGAGATATCACATCTCATGCTATAGGAAGTGTCTCAGGATTGGAATGGGAAGGAGTTGGATATCACATCTCATGCTATAGGAAGGGTCTCAGGTTTGGTATAAGCAGTGAGATATCACATCTCTGCTATCGGAAGGGTCTCAGGATTGGAATGGGAAGGAGTTGGATATTCCCATCTCATGTTATAGGAAGGGTCTCAGGTTTGGTATTAGAAGCATTGAGATATCACATCTCATGCTATAGGAAGGGTCTCAGGATTGGAATGGGAAGGACTTGGATATCACATCTCATGCTATAGGGAGGGTCTCAAGTTTGATATTAGAAGCATTGAGATATCACATCTCATGATATCGGAAGAGTCTCAGGATTGGAATGGGAAGGAGTTGGATATCACATCTCATGATAAAGGAAGGGTCTAAGGTTTGGAAGGGGAAGGATTTGGATATCACATCTCATGTTATAGGACGGCTCTCAGGTTTGGTATTAGAAGCATTGAGATATCAAGTCTCATTGTATAGGAAGGGTCTCAGAATTGGAATGGGAAGGAGTTGGATATCACATCTCAAGCTATAGGAAGGGTCACAGGATTGGAATGGGAAGGAGTTTGATATCACATCTCATGCCATAGTATGGGTCTCAGGTTTGGTAGAAGCATTGGGATATCACATCTCATGCTATCGGAAGGGTATCAGGATTGGATTTGGAAGGAGTTGGATATCCAATCTCATGCTATAGGAAGGGTCTCAGGTTGGAATGGGAAGGAGTTGGATATCACATCTCATGTTATAGGAAGGGTATCAGGATTGGAATGGGAAGGACTTGGATATCACATCTCATGCTATAGGAAGGCTCTCAGGTTTGCAACGGGAAAGAGTTGGATATCACATTTCATGTTAGAGGTAGGATCTCAGGTTTGGTATTAGAGGCATTGAGATATCACCTCTCATGCTATCAGAAGAGTCTCAGAATTGGAATGGGAAGGAGTTGGATATCACATCTCATGCCATAGTATGGGTCTCAGGTTTGGTAGAAGCATTGGGATATCACATCTCATGCTATCGGAAGGATTTCAGGATTGGATTTGGAAGGAGTTGGATATCCCATCTCATGCTATAGGAAGGGTCTCAGGTTAGAATTGGAAGCAGTTTGATATCACATCTCATGCCATAGTATGGGTCTCAGGTTTGGTAGAAGCATTGGGATATCACATCTCATGCTATCGGAAGGGTATCAGGATTGGATTTGGAAGGAGTTGGATATCCCATCTCATGCTATAGGAAGGGTCTCAGGTTGGAATGGGAAGGAGTTGGATATCACATCTCATGTTATAGGAAGGGTCTCAGGATTGGAATGGAAAGGACTTGGATATCATATCTCATGCTATAGGAAGGCTCTCAGGTTTGGAAGGGGAAGGAGTTGGATATCACATTTCATGTTAGAGGAAGGATCTCAGGTTTGGTATTAGAGGCATTGAGATATCACATCTCATGCTATTGGAAGGGTCTCAGGATTGGAATGGGATGGAGTTGGATATCACATCTCAAGCTATAGGAAGGGTCTCAGGTTTGGTATAAGCATTGAGATATCACATCTCATGCTATAGGAATGGTCTCAGGATTGGAATGGGAAGGAGTTGGATATCACATCTCATGTTATAGGAAAGATCTCAGGTTTGGCATTAGAAGCATTGAGATATCACATCTCATGCTATAAGCAGGGTCTCAGGATTGGAATGGGAAGGAGTTGTATATGGCATCTCATGCCATAGGAAGGGTCTCAGGTTTGGTATAAGCATTGAGATATCACATCTCATGCTATAGGAAGGGTCTCAGGATTGGAATGGGAAGGACTTGGATATCACATCTCATGCTATAGGCAGGATCTCAGGTTTGGAAAGGGAAGGAGTTGGATATCATATTTCATGTTAGAGGTAGGATCTCAGGTTTGGTATTAGAGGCATTGAGATATCACATCTCAAGCTATCAGAAGGGTCTCAGGATTGGAATGGGAAGGAGTTGGATATCACATCTCATGCTAAAGGGAGGGTCTCAGGTTTGGAAGGTGGAAGGATTTGGATATCACATCTCATGTTATAGGAAGGATCTCAGGTTTGGTATTAGAAGCATTGAGATATCACATCTCATGCTATCGGAAGTATCTCAGGTTTGGTATTAGAGGCATTGAGATATCACATCTCATGCTATCATAAGGGTCTCAGGATTGGAATGGGAAGGAGTTGGATATCACATTTCATGCTAAAGGGAGGGTCTCAGGTTTGGAAGGGGAAGGATTTGGATATCACATCATATGTTATAAGAAGGATCTCAGGTTTGGTATTAGAAGCATTGAGATATCACATCTCATGCTATCGGAAGGGTCTCAGGATTGGAATGGGAAGGAGTTGGATATCACATCTTATGCTATAGGAAGGGTCTCAGGTTTGGAACGGGAAGGATTTGGATATCACATCTCATGTTATAGGAAGAGTCTCAGGTTTGGTATAAGCATTGAGATATCACATCTCTGCAATCGGAAGTGTCTCAGGATTGGGATGGGAAGGAGTTGGATATCACATCTCATGCTATAGGAAGGGTCTCAGGTTTGGAACGGGAAGGAGTTGGATATCCCATCTCATGTTATAGGACGGGTCTCAGGTTTGGTATTAGAAGCATTGAGATATCACATCGCATGCTGTAGGAAGGGTCTCAGGATTGGAATGGGAAGGAGTTGGATATTACATTCTTGCTATAGGAAGGGTCTCATGTTTGGAATGGGAAGGAGTTGGATATCACATATGCTATAGGAAGGGTCTCAGGTTTGGAACGGGAAGGAGTTGGATATCACATCTCATGCTATAGGAAGGGTCTCAGGTTTGGAATAAGCATTGAGATATCACATCTCTGCTATCGGAAGTGTCTCAGGATTGGAATGGGAAGGAGTTGGATATCACATCTCATGTTATAGGACGGGTCTCAGGTTTGTTATTAGAATCATTGAGATATCATATTGTATGCTGTAGGAAGGGTCTAAGGATTGGAATGGGAAGGTCTTGGATATCACATCTCATGCTATAGGTAGGCTCTCAGGTTTGGAAAGGGAAGGAGTTGGATATCACATTTCATGTTAGAGGAAGGATTTCAGGTTTGGTATTAGAGGCATTGAGATATCACATCTCATGCTATAGGAAGGGTCTCAGGATTGGAATGGGAAGGAGTTGGATATCACATCTCATGCTATAGGAAGGGTCTCATGTTTGGAATGGGAAGGAGTTGGATATCACATATGCTATAGGAAGGGTCTCAGGTTTGGAACGGGAAGGAGTTGGATATCACATCTCATGCTATAGGAAGGGTCTCAGGTTTGGAATAAGCATTGAGATATCACATCTCTGCTATCGGAAGTGTCTCAGGATTGGAATGGGAAGGAGTTGGATATCACATCTCATGTTATAGGACGGGTCTCAGGTTTGTTATTAGAATCATTGAGATATCATATTGTATGCTGTAGGAAGGGTCTAAGGATTGGAATGGGAAGGTCTTGGATATCACATCTCATGCTATAGGTAGGCTCTCAGGTTTGGAAAGGGAAGGAGTTGGATATCACATTTCATGTTAGAGGAAGGATCTCAGATTTGGTATTAGAGGCATTGAGATATCACATCTCATGCTATAGGAAGGGTCTCACAATTGGAATGGGAAGGATTTGGATATCACATCTCATGCTATAGGAAGGGTCTCAGGTTTGGTATAAGCATTGAGATATCACATCTCATGCTATAGAAACGGTCTCAAGATTGTAATGGGAAGGAGTTGGATATCACATCTCATGTTATAGGAAGGATCTCAGATTTGGTATTAGAAGCATTGAGACATCCCATCTCATGCTATAGGAAGGGTCTCAGGATTGGAATGGGAAGGAGTTGGATATCACATCTCATGTTATAGGAAGGGTCTCAGGATTGGAATGGGAAGCACTTCGATATCACATCTCATGTTATAGGAAGGCTCCCAGGTTTAGAAGGGGAAGGAGTTGGATATCACATTTCATGTTAGAGGTAGGATCTCAGGTTTGGTATTAGAGGCATTGAGATATAACATCTCATGCTATCAGAAGGGTCTCAGGATTGGAATGGGAAGGAGTTGGATATCACATCTCATGCTAAATGGAGGGTCTCAGGTTTGGAAGGGGAAGGATTTGGATATCACATCTCATGCTATAGGAAGGGTCTCAGGATTGGAATGGGAAGGATTTGGATATCACATCTCATGCTATAGGAAGGGTCTCAGGTTTGGTATAAGCATTGAGATATCACATCTCATGCTATAGGAAGGGTCTCAGGATTGGAATGGGAAGGAGTTGGATATCACATCTCATGCTATAGGTAGGCTCTCAGTTTTGGAAAGGGAAGGTTTTGGATATCACATCTCATGCTATAGGAAGGGTCTCACGATTGGAATGGGAAGGATTTGGATATCACATCTCATGCTATAGGAAGGGTCTCAGGATTGGAATGGGAAGGAGTTGGATATCACATCTCATGCTATAGGAAGGGTCTCAGGAATGGAATGGGAAGGAGTTTTATATGACATATCATGCCATAGGAAGGATCTCAGGTTTGGTATTAGAAGCATTGAGACATCACATCTCATGTTATAGGAAGGGTCTCAGGATTGGAATGGGAAGGAGTTGGATATCACATCTCATGCTATAGGAAGGGTCTCAGGTTTGGTATAAGCATTGAGATATCACATCCCATGCTATAGGAAGGGTCTCAGGATTGGAATGGGAAGGAGTTGTATATGACATCTCATGCCATAGGAAGGGTCTCAGGTTTGGTATCAGCATTGAGATATCACATCTCTGCTATCGGAAGGGTCTTAGGATTGGAATGGGAAGGAGTTGGATATCCCATCTTATGTTATAGGAAGGGTCTCAGGTTTGGTATTAGAAGCATTGAGATATCACATCTCATGCTATAGGAAGGGTCTCAGGATTGGAATGGGAAGGACTTGAATATCCCATCTCATGCTATAGGGAGGCTCTCACGTTTGGAAAGGGAAGGAGTTGGATATCACATTTCATGTTAGAGGTAGGATCTCAGGTTTGGTGTTAGAGGCATTGAATATCACATCTCATGCTATCAGAAGGGTCTCAGGATTGGAATGGGAAGGAGTTGGATATCACATCTCATGCTAAAGGGAGGGTCTCAGGTTTGGAAGGGGAAGGATTTTGATATCACATCTCATGTTATAGGAAGGATCTCAGGTTTGGTATTAGAGGGATTGAGATATCACATCTCATGCTATCGGAAGGGTATCAGGATTGGATTTGGAAGTAGTTGGATATCCCATCTCATGCTATAGGAAGGGTCTCAGGTTGGAATGGGAAGGAGTTGGATATCACATATCATGTTATAGGAAGGGTCTCAGGATTGGAATGGGAAATACTTCGATATCACATCTCATGCTATAGGAAGGCTCTCAGGTTTGCAAGGGAAAGGAGTTGGATATCACATTTCATGTTAGAGGTAGGATCTCAGGTTTGGTATTAGAGGCATTGAGATATCACATCTCATGCTATCAGAAATGTCTCAGGATTGGAATGGGAAGGAGTTGGATATCACATCTCATGCTAAAGGGAGGGTCTCTGGTTTGGAAGGGGAAGGATTTGGATATCACATCTCATGTTATAGGAAGGATCTCAGGTTTGGTATTAGAAGCATTGAGATATCACATCTCATGCTATAGGAAGGGTCTCAGGTTTGGAATGGGAAGGAATTGGATATCACATCTCATGTCATAGGAAGGATCTCAGGTTTGGTATTAGAAGCATTGAGATATCACATCTCATGCTATAGGAATGGTCTCAGGATTGGAATGGGAAGGAGTTGTATATGACATCTCATGCCATAGGAAGGGTCTCAGGTTTGGTATCAGCATTGAGATATCACATCTCTGCTATCGGAAGGGTCTCAGGATTGGAATGGGAAGGAGTTGGATATCCCATCTTATGTTATAGGAACAGTCTCAGGTTTGGTATTAGAAGCATTGAGATATCACATCTCATGCTATAGGAAGGGTCTCAGGATTGGAATGGGAAGGACTTGAATATCCCATCTCATGCTATAGGGAGGCTCTCCCGTTTGGAAAGGGAAGGAGTTGGATATCACATTTCATGTTAGAGGTAGGATCTCAGGTTTGGTATTAGAGGCATTGAATATCACATCTCATGCTATCAGAAGGGTCTCAGGATTGGAATGGGAAGGAGTTGGATATCACATCTCATGCTAAAGGGAGGGTCTCAGGTTTGGAAGGGGAAGGATTTTGATATCACATCTCATGTTATAGGAAGGATCTCAGGTTTGGTATTAGAGGGATTGAGATATCACATCTCATGCTATCGGAAGGGTATCAGGATTGGATTTGGAAGTAGTTGGATATCCCATCTCATGCTATAGGAAGGGTCTCAGGTTGGAATGGGAAGGAGTTGGATATCACATCTCATGTTATAGGAAGGGTCTCAGGATTGGAATGGGAAATACTTCGATATCACATCTCATGCTATAGGAAGGCTCTCAGGTTTGCAAGGGGAAGGAGTTGGATATCACATTTCATGTTAGAGGTAGGATCTCAGGTTTGGTATTAGAGGCATTGAGATATCACATCTCATGCTATCAGAAATGTCTCAGGATTGGAATGGGAAGGAGTTGGATATCACATCTCATGCTAAAGGGAGGGTCTCTGGTTTGGAAGGGGAAGGATTTGGATATCACATCTCATGTTATAGGAAGGATCTCAGGTTTGGTATTAGAAGCATTGAGATATCACATCTCATGCTATAGGAAGGGTCTCAGGATTGGAATGGGAAGGATTTGGATATCACATCTCATGCTATAGGAAGGGTCTCAGGTTTGGTATAAGCATTGAGATATCACATCTCATGCTATAGGAAGGGTCTCAGGATTGGAATGGGAAGGAGTTGGATATCACATCTCATGCTATAGGTAGGCTCTCAGGTTTGGAAAGGGAAGGATTTGGATATCACATTTCATGTTAGAGGAAGGATCTCAGGTTTGGTATTAGAGGCATTGAGATATCACATCTCATGCTATAGGAAGGGTCTCACGATTGGAATGGGAAGGATTTGGATATCACATCTCATGCTATAGGAAGGGTCTCAGGTTTGCTATAAGCATTGAAATATCACATCCCATGCTATAGGAAGGGTCTCAGGATTGGAATGGAAGGAGTTGGATATCACATCTCATGTTATAGGAAGGATCTCAGATTTGGTATTAGAAGCATTGAGACATCACATCTCATGCTATAGGAAGGGTCTCAGGATTGGAATGGGAAGGAGTTGGATATCACATCTCATGTTATAGGAAGGGTCTCAGGATTGGAATGGGAAGGACTTCGATATCACATCTCATGTTATAGGAAGGCTCCCAGGTTTGGAAGGGGAAGGAGTTGGATATCACATTTCATGTTAGAGGTAGAATCTCAGGTTTGGTATTAGAGGCATTGAGATATAACATCTCATGCTATCAGAAGGGTCTCAGGATTGGAATGGGAAGGAGTTGGATATCACATCTCATGCTAAAGGGAGGGTCTCAGGTTTGGAAGGGGAAGGATTTGAATATCACATCTCGTGTTATAGGAAGGATCTCAAAGTTTGGTATTAGAAGAATTGAAATATCACATCTCATGCTATAGGAATGGTCTCAGGATTGGAATGGGAAGGAGTTGGATATTAGATTCTTGCTATAGAAAAGGTCTCAGGTTTGGAACGGGAAGGAGTTGGATATCACATCTCATGTTATAGGAAGGGTCTCAGGTTTGGTCTAAGCATTGTGATATCACATCTCTGCTATCGGAAGTTTCTCAGGATTGAAATGGGAAGGAGTTGGATATCCCATCTCATGTTATAGGACGGGTCTCAGGTTTGGTAATAGAATCATTGAGATATCACATCTCATGCTGTAGGAAGTGTCTAAGGATTGGAATGGGAAGGACTTGGATATCACATCTCATGCTATAGGTAGACTCTCAGGTTTGGAAAGGGAAGGAGTGGGATATCACATTTCATGTTCAAGGAAGGATCTCAGGTTTGGTATTAGAGCCATTGAGATATCACATCTCATGCTATAGGAAGGGTCTCAGGATTGGAATGGGAAGGATTTGGATATCACATCTCATGCTATAGGAAGGGTCTCAGGTTTGGTATAAGCATTGAGATATCACATCTCATGCTATAGGAAGGGTCTCAGGATTGGAATGGGAAGGAGTTGGATATCACATCTCATGCTATAGGTAGGCTCTCAGGTTTGGAAAGGGAAGGATTTGGATATCACATTTCATGTTAGAGGAAGGATCTCAGGTTTGGTATTAGAGGCATTGAGATATCACATCTCATGCTATAGGAAGGGTCTCACGATTGGAATGGGAAGGATTTGGATATCACATCTCATGCTATAGGAAGGGTCTCAGGTTTGCTATAAGCATTGAAATATCACATCCCATGCTATAGGAAGGGTCTCAGGATTGGAATGGAAGGAGTTGGATATCACATCTCATGTTATAGGAAGGATCTCAGATTTGGTATTAGAAGCATTGAGACATCACATCTCATGCTATAGGAAGGGTCTCAGGATTGGAATGGGAAGGAGTTGGATATCACATCTCATGTTATAGGAAGGGTCTCAGGATTGGAATGGGAAGGACTTCGATATCACATCTCATGTTATAGGAAGGCTCCCAGGTTTGGAAGGGGAAGGAGTTGGATATCACATTTCATGTTAGAGGTAGAATCTCAGGTTTGGTATTAGAGGCATTGAGATATAACATCTCATGCTATCAGAAGGGTCTCAGGATTGGAATGGGAAGGAGTTGGATATCACATCTCATGCTAAAGGGAGGGTCTCAGGTTTGGAAGGGGAAGGATTTGAATATCACATCTCGTGTTATAGGAAGGATCTCAGGTTTGGTATTAGAAGAATTGAAATATCACATCTCATGCTATCGGAAGGATCTCAGGTTTGGTATTAGAAGCATTGAGATATCACATCTCATGCTATCAGAACGGTCTCAGGATTGGAATGGGAAGGAGTTGGATATCACATCTCATGCTAAAGGGAGGGTCTCAGGATTGGAATGGGAAGGACTTGGATATCACATCTCATGTTATAGGAAGGGTCTCAGGTTTGGTATTAGAAGCATTGAGATATCACATCTCATGCTATAGGAAGGGTCTCAGGAATGGAATGGGAAGGACTTGGATATCACATCTCATGATAAAGGAAGGGTCTAAGGTTTGGAAGGGGAAGGATTTGGATATCACATCTCATGTTATAGGACGGGTCTCAGGTTTGGTATTAGAAGCATTGTGATATCACATCTCATGCTATAGGAAGTGTCTCAGGATTGGAATGGGAAGGAGTTGGATATCACTTATCATGCTATAGGAAGGGTTTCAGGTTTGGTAGAAGCATTGAGATATCACATCTCATGCTATAGGAAGAGTCTCAGGTTTGGGAAGGGAAGGATTTGGATTTCACATCTCATGTTATAGGATGGTTCTCATGTTTGGTTTTTGAAGCATTGAGATATCACATCTCATGCTATCGGAAGGGTCTCAGGTTTGGAATGGGAAGGAGTTGGATATCACATCTCATGTTATAGGAAGGATCTCATGTTTGGTATTAGAAGCATTGAGATATCACATCTCATGCTATAGGAAGGGTCTCCGGATTGGAATGTGAAGGATTTGGATATTACATCTCATGCTAAAGGAAGGATCTCAGGTTTGGAATGGGAAGGAGTTGGATATGACATCTCTTGTTATAGGGAGGGTCTCAGGATTTGAATGGCAAGGAGTTGGATATCACATCTCATGCCATAGGAAGGGTCTCAGGTTCGGTATAAGCATTGAGATATCACATCTCTGCTATCGGAAGGGTCTCAGGATTGGATTGGGAAGGAGTTGGATATCCCTTCTCATGCTATAGGAAGGGTCTCAGGTTGGAATGGGAAGGAGTTGGATATCACATCTCATGTTATAGGAAGGGTCTCAGGATTGGAATGGGAAGGATTTGGATATCGCATCTCTTGCTATAGGAAGGGTCTCAGGTTTTTTATTAGAAACATTGAGATATCACATCTCATGCTATAGGAAGGGTTTTAGGATTGGAATGGGAAGTATTTGGATATCACATCTCATGCTAAAGGAAGGTTCTCAGGTTTGGAAGGGGAAGGATTTGGATATCATATCTCATGTTATAGGACGGGACCCAGGTTTGGTATTAGAAGCATTGAGATATCACATCTCATGGTATAGGAAGGGTCTCAGGGTTGGAATGGGAAGGAGTTGGATATCACATCTCATCCAATAGTAAGGGTCTCAGGTTTGGAATGGGAAGGAATTGGATATCACATCTCATGTTATAGGAAGGGTCTCAGGTTTGGTAGAAGCGTTGAGATATCACATCTCTACTATCGGAAGGGACTCAGGATTGGATTGGGAAGGAGTTGGATATCCCTTCTCATGCTATAGGAAGGGTCTCAGGATTTGAATGGCAAGGAGTTGGATATAACATATCATGCCATAGGAAGGGTCTCAGGTTTGGCATAAGAAGGAGTTGGATATCCCATCTCATGCTATAGGAAGGGTCTCAGGTTGGAATGGGAAGGAGTTGGATATGACATCTCATGTTATAGGAAGGGTCTCAGGATTGGAATGGGAAGGACTTGGATATCACATCTCATGCTGTAGGAAGGCTCTCAGGTTTGGAAAGGGAAGGAGTTGGATATCACATTTCATGTTAGAGGTAGGATCTCAGGTTTGGTATTAGAGGCATTGAGATATCACATCTCATGCTATCAGAAGGGTATCAGGATTGGAATGGGAAGGAGTGGGATATCACATCTCATGCTAAAGGGAGGGTCTCAGGTTCGGAAGGGGAAGGATTTGGATATCACATCTCATGTTATAGGAAGGATCTCATGTTTGGTATTAGAAGCATTGAGATATCACATCTCATGCTATCGGAAGGATCTCAGGTTTGGTATTAGAAGCATTGAGATATCACATCTCATGATATAGGAAGGGTCTCATGATTGGAATGGGAAGGAGTTGGATATCACATCTCATGTTATAGGAAGGATCTCAGGTTTGGTATTAGAAGCATTAAGATATCACATCTCATGCTATAGGACTGGTCTCAGGATTGGAATGGGAAGGAGTTGGATATCACATCTCATGCTAAAGGAAGGGTCTCAGTTTTGGTAGAAGCATTGAGATTTCACATATCATGCTATAGGAAGGGTCTCAGGATTGGAATGGGAAGGAGTTGGATATCACATCTCATGCTATAGGAAGGGTCTCAGGTTTGGTATAAGCATTGAGATATCACATCTCTGCTATCGGAAGGGTCTCAGGATTGGAATGGGAAGGACTTAGATATCACATCTCATGCTATAGGGAGGGTCTCAGTATTGATATTAGAAGCATTGAGATATCACATCTCAAGCTATCGGAAGGGTCTCAGGATTGGAATGGGAAGGAGTTGGATATCACATCTCATGCTATAGGAAGGGTCTCAGGTTAGGAAGGGGAAGGAGTTGGATATCACATTTCATGTTAGAGGAAGGATCTCAGGTTTGGTATTAGAGGCCTTGAGATATCACATCTCATGCTATAGGAAGGGTCTCAGGATTGGAATGGGAAGGAGTTGGATATCACATCTCAAGCTATAGGAAGGGTCTCAGGTTTGGTATAAGCATTGAGATATCACATCTCATGCTATAGGAAGGGTCTCAGTATTGGAATGGGAAGGAGTTGGATATCACATCTCATGTTATAGGAAAGATCTCAGGTTTGGTATTAGAAGCATTGAGACATCACATCTCATGTTATAGGAAGGGTCTTAGGATTGGAATGGGAAGAAGTTGGATATCACATCTCATGCTATAGGAAGGGTCTCAGGTTTGGTATAAGCATTGAGATATCACATCTCATGCTATAGGAAGGGTCTCAGGATTGGAATGGGAAGGAGTTGTATATGACATCTCATGCCATAGGAAGGGTCTCAGGTTTGGTATACGCATTGAGATATCACATCACATGCTATAGGAAGGGTCTCAGGATTGGAATGGGAAGGACTTGAATATCACATCTCATGCTATAGGCAGGGTCTCAGGTTTGGAAAGGGAAGGAGATGGATATCACATTTCATGTTAGAGGTAGGATCTCAGGTTTGGTATTAGAGGCATTGAGATATCACATCTCATGCTATCAGAAGGGTCTCAGGATTGGAATGGGAAGGAGTTGTATATCACATCTCATGCTAAAGGGAGGGTCTCAGGTTTGGAAGGGGAAGGATTTGGAAATCACATCTCATGTTATAGGAAGGATCTCAGGTTTGGTATTAAAAGCATTGAGATATCACATCTCATGCTATCGGAAGTATCTCAGGTTTGGTATTAGAGGCATTGAGATATCACATCTCATGCTATCATAAGGGTCTCAGGATTGGAATGGGAAGGAGTTGGATATCACATCTCATGTTATAGTAAGGATCTCAGGTTTGGTATTAGAAGCATTGAGATATCACATCTCATGCTATAGGAAGGGTCTCAGGATTGGAATGGGAAGGAGTTGGATATCACATCTTATGCTATAGGAAGGGTCTCAGATTTGGTATAAGCAGTGAGATATCACATCTCATGCTATAGGAAGGGTCTCAGGATTGGAATGGGAAGGAGTTGGATATCACATCTCATGCTATAGGAAGGGTCTCAGGTTTGGAACGGGAAGGAGTTAGATATCACATCTCATGTTATAGGAAGAGTCTCAGGTTTGGTATAAGCATTGAGATATCACATCTCTGCTATCGGAGGTGTCTCAGGATTGGGATGGGAAGGAATTGGATATCACATCTCATGCTATAGGAAGGGTATCAGGTTTGGAACGGGAAGGAGTTGGATATCCCATCTCATGTTATAGGGCAGGTCTCAGGTTTGATATTAGAAGCATTGAGATATCACATCTCTGCTATTGGAAGGGTCTCAGGATTGGAATGGGAAGGACTTGGATATCAGAATTCATGTTATAGGAAGGGTCTCAGGTTTGGTATTAGAAGCATTGAGATATCACATCTCATGCTATAGGAAGGGTCTCAGGATTGAAATGGGAAGGACTTGGATATCACATCTCATGTTATAGGAAGGGTCTCAGGTTTGGTATTAGAAGCATTGAGATATCACATCTCATGCTATAGGAAGGGTCTCAGGAATGGAATGGGAAGGACTTGGATATCACATCTCATGATAAAGGAAGGGTCTAAGGTTTGGAAGGGGAAGGATTTGGATATCACATCTCATGTTATTGGACCGGTGTCAGGTTTGGTATTAGAAGCATTGAGATATCAAGTCTCATGGTATAGGACGGGAGTTTGATATCACATCTCATGCCATGGTATGGGTCTCAGGTTTTGTAGAAGCATTGGGATATCACATCTCATGCTATCGGATGGATCTCAGGTTTGGTATTAGAAGCATTGAGATATCACATCTCATGCTATAGGAAGGGTCTCAGGATTGGAATGGGAAGGAGTTGGATATCACATCTCATGTTATAGGAAGGATCTCAGGTTTGGTATTAGAAGCATTGAGATATCACATCTCATGCTATAGGACTGGTCTCAGGATTGGAATGGGAAGGAGTTGGATATCACATCTCATGCTAAAGGAAGGGTCTCAGTTTTGGTAGAAGCATTGAGATTTCACATATCATGCTATAGGAAGGGTCTCAGGATTGGAATGGGAAGGAGTTGGATATCACATCTCATGCTATAGGAAGGGTCTCAGGTTTGGTATAAGCATTGAGATATCACATCTCTGCTATCAGAAGGGTCTCAGGATTGGAATGGGAAGGACTTAGATATCACATCTCATGCTATAGGGAGGGTCTCAGTATTGATATTAGAAGCATTGAGATATCACATCTCAAGCTATCGGAAGGGTCTCAGGATTGGAATGGGAAGGAGTTGGATATCACATCTCATGTTATAGGAAGAGTCTCATGCTAAGACCTGATAGACCCTTCCTATAACATGAGATGGGAATATCCAACTCCTTCCCATTCCAATCCTGAGACCCTTCCGATAGCAGAGATGTGATATCTCAATGCTTATACCAAACCTGAGACCCTTCCTATAGCATGAGATGTGATATCCAACTCCTTCCCATTCCAATACTGAGACCCTTCCTATAGCATGAGATGTGATATCTCAATGCTTCTAATATCAAACTTGAGACCCTCCCTATAGCATGAGATGTGATATCCAAGTCCTTCCCATTCCAATCCTGAGACACTTCCTATAGCATGAGATGTGATATCTCAATGCTTCTAATACCAAACCTGAGACTCTTCCTATAACATGAGATGGGATATCCAACTCCTTCCCATTCCAATCCTGAGACCCTTCCGAAAGCAGAGATGTGATATCTCAATGCTTATACCAAACCTGAGACCCTTCCTATGGCATGAGATGTCATATACAGATCCTTCCCATTCCAATCCTGAGACCCTTCCTATAGCATGAGATGTGATATCTCAATGCTTATACCAAACCTAAAACCCTTCCTATAGCATGAGATGTGATATCCAACTCCTTCCCATTCCAATCCTGAGACCCTTCCTATAGCATGAGATGTGATATCCAATGGCTCTAATACCAAACCTGAGATCCTTCCTCTAACATGAAATGTGATATCCAACTCCTTCCCTTTCCAAACCTGAGAGCCTACCTATAGCATGAGATGTGATATCAAAGTCCTTCCCATTCCAATCCTTAGACCCTTCCTACAGCATGCAATATGATATCTCAATGATTCTAATAACAAACCTGAGACCCGTCCTATAACATGAGATGTGATATCCAACTCCTTCCCATTCCAATCCTGAGACACTTCCGATAGCAGAGATGTGATATCTCAATGCTTATACCAAACCTGAGACCCTTCCTATAACATGAGATGTGATATCCAATTCCTTCCCATTCCAAACCTGAGACCCTTCCTACAGCATGTGATGTGATATCTCAATGCTTCTAATACCAAACCTGAGACCAGTCCTATAACATGAGATGGGATATCCAACTCCTTCCCGTTCCAAACCTGAGACCCTTCCTATAGCATGAGATGTGATATCCAACTCCTTCCCGTTCCAAACCTGAGATCCTTCCTATAGCATGAGATGTGATATCCAACTCCTTCCCATTCCAATCCTGAGACCCTTATGATAGCATGAGATGTAATATCTCAATGCCTCTAATACCAAATCTGAGATTCTTCCGATAGCATGAGATGTGATATCTCAATGCTTCTTATACCAAACCTGAGATCCTTCCTATAACATGAGATGTGATATCCAAATCCTTCCCCTTCCAAACCTGAGACCCTCCCTTTAGCATGAGATGTGATATCCAAGTCCTTCCCATTCCAATCCTGAGACCCTTCCTATAGCATGTGATGTGATATCTCAATGCTTATACCAAACCTGAGACCCTTCCTATGGCATGAGATGTCATATACAACTCCTTCCCATTCCAATCCTGAGCCCTTCCTATATCATGAGATGTGATATCTCAATGCTTATACCAAACCTGAGACTCTTCCTATAGAATGAGATGTGATATCCAACTTCTTCCCATTCCAATCCTGAGACCCTTCCTATAACATGAGATGTGATGTCTCAATGCTTCTAATACCAAACCTGAGATCTTTCCTATAACATGAGATGTGATATCCAACTCCTTCCCATTCCAATCCTGAGACCCTTCCTATAGCATGTGATGTGATATCTCAATGCTTATACCAAACCTGAGACCCTTCCTATAGCTTGAGATGTGATATCCAACTCCTTCCCATTCCAATCCTGAGACCCTTCCTATAGCATGAGATGTGATATCTCAATACTTCTAATACCAAACCTGAGATCCTTCTGATAACATGAGATGTGATATCCAAATCCTTCCCCTTCCAAACCTGAGACCCTCCCTTTAGCATGAGATGTGATATCCAACTCCTTCCGATTCCAATCCTGAGACCATTCTGATAGCATGAGATGTGATATCTCAATGCTTCTAATACCAAACCTGAGATCCTTCCGATAGCATGAGATGTGATATCTCAATGCTTCTAATACCAAACCTGAGATCCTTCCTATAACATGAGATGTGATATCCAAATCCTTCCCCTTCCAAACCTGAGACCCTCCCTTTAGCATGAGATGTGATATCCAACTCCTTCCCATTCCAATCCTGAGACCCTTCTGATAGCATGAGATGTGATATCTCAATGCCTCTAATACCGAACCTGAGATCCTACCTCTAACATGAAATGTGATATCCAACTCTTTCCCCTTCCAAACCTGAGAGCCTTCCTATAGCATGAGATGTGATATCCAAGTCCTTCCCATTCCAATCCTGAGACCCTTCCTATAACATGAGATGTGATATCCAACTCCTTCCCATTCCAACCTGAGACCCTTCGTATAGCATGAGATGGGATATCCAGCTCCTTCCAAATCCAATCCTGATACCCTTCCGATAGCATGAGATGTGATATCCCAATGCTTATACCAAACCTGAGACCCATACTATTGCATGAGATGTGATATCAAACTCCTTCCCATTCCAATCCTGAGACCCTTCCTATAGCTTGAGATGTGATATCCAACTCTTTCTGATTCCAATTCTGAGACCCTTCCTATACCATGAGACTTGATATCTCAGTGCTTCTAATACCAAACCTGAGACCCGTCCTATAACATGAGATGTGATATCCAAATCCTTCCCCTTCAAACCTTAGACCCTTCCTTTATCATGAGATGTGATATCCAACTCCTTCCCATTCCAATCCTGAGACCCTTCCGATATCGTGAGATGTGATATCTCAATACTTCTAATATCAAACTTGAGACCCTCCCTATAGCATGAGATGTGATATCCAAGTCCTTCCCATTCCAATCCTGAGACCCTTCCTATAGCATGAGATGTGATATCTCAATGCTTCTAATACCAAACCTGAGACCCTTCCTATAGCATGAGATGTGATATCCTACTCCTTCCCATTCCAATCCTGAGACCCTTCCTATAGCATAAGATGTGATATCTCAATGCTTCTAATATCAAACTTGAGACCCTCCCTATAGCATGAGATGTGATATCCAAGTCCTTCCCATTCCAATCCTGAGACACTTCCTATAGCATGAGATGTGATATCTCAATGCTTCTAATACCAAACCTGAGACTCTTCCTATAACATGAGATGGGATATCCAACTCCTTCCCATTCCAATCCTGAGACCCTTCCGATAGCAGAGATGTGATATCTCAAAGCTTATACCAAACCTGAGACCCTTCCTATGGCTTGAGATGTCATATACAACTCCTTCCCATTCCAATCCTGAGACCCTTCCGATAGCATGAGATGTGATATCTCAATGCTTATACCAAGCCTGAGACCCTTCCTATAGCATGAGATGTGATATCCAACTCCTTCCCATTCCAATCCTGAGACCCTTCCTATAGCATGAGATGTGATGTCTCAATGCTTCTAATACCAAACCTGAGATCCTTCGTTTAACATGAGATGTGATATCCAACTCCTTCCATTCCAATCCTGAGACCCTTCCTATAGCATGAGATGTGATATCTCAATGCTTATACCAAACCTGAGACCCTTCCTATAGCATGAGATGTGATATCCAACTCCTTCCCATTCCAATCCTGAGACCCTTCCTATAGCATGAGATGTGATATCTCAATGCCTCTAATACCAAACCTGAGATCCTTCCTCTAACATGAAATGTGATATCCAACTCCTTCCCTTTCCAAACCTGAGAGCCTATCCATAGCATGAGATGTGATATCCAAGTCCTTCCCATTCCAATCCTTAGACCCTTCCTACAGCATGCAATATATATATGATATCTCAATGATTCTAATAACAATCCTGAGACCCGTCCTATAACATGAGATGGGATATCCAACTCCTTCCCATCCCAATCCTGAGACACTTCCGATTGCAGAGATGTGATATCTCAATGCTTATACCAAACCTGAGACTCTTCCTATAACATGAGATGTGATATCTGTTAGGAAAGATTTCGTAATTGTAGGTAATTTTCCTTCCATGTGGCAACCCCTAAACTTTTTGCTGTTGTTTTTCACCTTGTTCTCGACTTTGCCAGAGAAGTGCAGCCTTCTGCCGCACTCCTCTGGGCTTTCGCTCCTTTCTTACGGGGAAACTTGCATGGCCTTAAGACAGTCAGTACCGGGAAACGCTGTTTTCCGTAGTTTCTTTTATCATGTTGCGGCTTTCGTGCAACATGACACAAGAGGGCACTGTAAGCTAAGTTACTGCTCTCTTGGGATTCTAGCCTTCTACAGGCCCTAGATACTCTTTCAGGATTGTAACTGATCGGTGCAAGTGATTCACGGACGGGAATGGTGGCAGCGATCGTTTCTTGTGTTTTGAGCTCCTTTTGGCGTTCTAAGCGCGTTTCTCGCACTTAACCCAAAATGATGGCCTGGCTCCCAAAATTGGCCAGACCACGAGGCTCCTTTATCCTGTCCGCTGACCGTCTTGCTCCCTTCACCTTCCCCAGGTCGAGCCGACCCGGGGCCTTCCTTATTTGGGCATGTACTTTCCCGCGAAACACGGATGCTTTCGCGGGCTTCTACATGTCTTGTGTGTGCCTCCAGGATGTGGGCTGGGATGTCTGGTCCCGTGTGAATGCCTGGGACCACCGTGGTCCGTGATAGGTCCACGAATGGTGTGAGTGTTGATGAGCGGATCTCCCATTGGGTCCCCACCGTTTTGGCACGAAGGGAACCGTGGATAAGAGGGGGCTGGAAACACCACTACCATGTCGATCTCCTGAGTTCTCACGAACGAAGGAATACAGGAGCCAAGTATCCTGCAACCAAGAGGCTGAACCGAGGAATCGCTGGTGACCCGCTGAAGGACTGCTCCTCTGCACTGCTGTCGCCTTGTGAAACCCTTTTCACCTTTGATCGAACCAGAAGGCCTGTACTAGTACTTCGACCCTTGGAATAGCGGGGACAGCTATTCTCGGCATCTTCACCAGCTCCTGCTAGTAAGCCTTCGGAAGCGTCTCTGGCCCATCCAGCAGACTGACCAGCCTACACAGGAGTCTTGCTCTGTAACTGCCACCAGGTTGTGTAGTATATCGAGTCCTTGTCACTCTCACACGATTTGTACACTTGGCGTTCCCAGGTCTGAAGTGAGTAGTGTACATTTGGCTCAGATACACACGGCCGCTCCGTTGCCCTGCTGTGGTAACAAACTGTGCGGGTTCCTTCGTTTGGGACGTCTTTTACTCAACTCTGCTGCTGCAGACTCAACACGACGACGAGACATCCCCTGCTCTTCTGAACCTGCCAGCGACTGAAACTGACGCGGAGAAGCCTGGGTCTGCTTGCATCGGGGACCGGTGAGTAGCATAGCTAGGAACTGGTCGCCCTCCTGCAGGAACCCATAGCTTTTCCCCGCTGTGTCAAAACAGCATGCCTTTCCGTACTCGCGCTCTGCTTCTGCCCTTGAGTCGCGGAACACTGTTCTTCTTCGTTTGTGCACTAAACTGAACTGCCTGATCTCCCTCGAAGAGACTCCCCTTTTGCCCGTTGGCACCAGCGTGTGCAGGTACTTTTGAGCACAAGGCTCCACTCTTCGTAGGGCTCGGACTTCCTTTTAGTTAGGTGCCTCTGAAGGCGGACTGGGTCTAAGCATTATTTCGCACTGCCTGTTTTCCTTCCCTTTTAGGTGGACTACACATTTCGTGCATCTAACGCTTGAGACTTGTTTGTATTTGTATATATATTGTATTGGTATGGTATGTGTTGGTTTACTAGAGTTCTATTGTGATTTCTCGCTACGGTCATTGTTTTAAAGGCCTTGGAATAAATGTGTATATATTTTTAATATAGCACCTGTTTGGAGTAGTTTGTAAGTGTCCTTGCTTTGTGTGCTCATTGCAGGCTTTCAGTCACCCTCACCCCTCTTGAGACCTAGTCTTGACCGCCGCGATCGCTACCTTGATTGGTCTGGCTTGTCCAGAGGTTACCCTGTTCCAAGTAATTAGGTTGGCCTTCTGAACTTCTGCGCCACCAGGACAGAGTTCAGAAATCCGTCTTAACAAATTGGTGTACAGCGGTGGGATACCACTGAAGGTATCCAGTGTTGCGCACGAACTAAGGCATTTCAAGTTATTCCTACCAGGACACGTAATGAATTGTTGTAGTATAACCTTAAAAAGGCCATAGTCCTATCTAACAGTATGGAAACAAATACCTTGTTAACTTTAAATGCTTACAAATCAGAAACATTGAAAAAAATGTGTGCGGAGAGAGGTGTTTCCTCTCAAGGCACGAAATTGGATATGATCCAAAGAATCGTGGCGTGGCAAGAAGCGCAGCTTGACGCTATAACTTCTGAGGACAGTGCGGAAGGAGGTGGGGCTGCTCTCACTGGTAGAACCGACGGTTCTGCCGCTGCACTGATCCACCGCGACCACGAGGACAGGGAGGATGAGATGTCTGATGTTTCCTCTGCCAGTGTAGATGGGGAGGCTATGCTTGAATTCAAGAAGCAAGAGCTGCGGTTTAGGCAGAAGGAGCTTGAATTCAGCATAGCCAAACTAAAAATCGAACAGTCAGAAAAACAGAAAGACAGGGATCACCAGTTGGAACTGGCCAAGCTTCAGGTTGCAAATGGGTCCAAGGGTCCTGGACATGGGTCTGGGGCCTCCTCTCATCCACGGTTGTTAAGACGGATTTCTGAACTCTGTCCTGGTGGCGCAGAAGTTCAGAAGGCCAACCTAATTACTTGGAACAGGGTAACCACTGGACGAGCCAGACCAATCAAGGTAGCGATCGCGGCGGTCAAGACTAGGTCTCAAGAGGGGTGAGGGTGACTGAAAGCCCGCAATGAGCACACAAAGCAAGATCACTTACAAACTACTCCAAACAGTTGTTATATCAAAAATATATACACATTTATTTTAAGGCCTTTAAAACAATGACCGTAGCGAGAAAATCACAATATCAATATTAAGCCAACTCTTACAATATATACAAATACGACAGTCGCAAGCGTTATATGCACGAAATGTGTAGTCCACCTGAAAGGGAAGGAAAACAGGCAGTGCGATAATGCTTTAGACTCAGTTCGCCTTCAGGGGCACCTAACTAGATGGAAGTCCGAGCCCTGCGAAGAGTGGAGCCTTGTGCTCAAAGTACCTGCACACGCTGGTGCCAACGGGCAAAAGGAGAAGCTCTTCGGAGGAAGTCAGGCAGTTCGGGTTAGTGCACAACAGAAGAAGAACAGATTCCGCGACTCAAGCGCAGCCTCCACAGTGAGCAGAAGCAGAGCGCGAGTACGGACAAAAGGGTGCTGTTTTTACACAGCGGGGAAAAGCAATGGGCTACTGCAGGAGGGCGACCAGATCCTAGCTATAGTACTCACCGGTCCCCGATGCAAGCAGACCCAGGCTTCTCCACGTTAGTTTCAGCAGCTGGCAGGTTCAGAAGAGCCGGGAATACCTCGTCGTCGTGTAGAGAAAAAAGACGTCCCAATCGAAGAAACCTGCACAGTTTTGTCATCACAGCACGGCAACGGAGCGGCTGTGTGTATCTGAGCCAAATGTACACTACTCACTTCAGACTTGGGAACGCCAAGTGTACTAAGCGTGTGAGAGTGACAAGGACTCGAAATACAACACAACCTGGCGGCGGTTACAGAGCAGGTCTCCCGTGTAAGCTGGTCAGTCAACTGGATGGCCCAGAGACTCTTCCGAAGGCTTACTGGCAGGAGATGATGAAGTCGCCGAGAATAGCTGTTCCTGCTATTCCAAAGGTCGAAGCACCAGTACAGGCCTTCAGGTTCGATCAAAGGAGGAAAGGGTTTCACAGGACGACAGCAGTGCAAAGGAGGAGTCCTTCAGCGGGTCACCAGCGATTCCTCGGTCCAGCCTCTTGGTTGCAGGATACTTGGCTCCTGTATTCCTTTGTTCGTGAGAACTCAGGAGATCGACATGGTAGTGGTGTTTCCAGCCCCCTCTTATCCACGGTTCCTTTCGCGCCAAAACGGAGGGGAGCCAATGGGAGATCCGCTCATCAACACACACATCATTCGTGGACCAATCACAGACCACGTTGGTCCCAGGCATTCACACTACCCTAGACTCTCTGGCACCCAGGATGTGTATTGGGACCAGACATCCCAGCCCACACCCTGGAGGCACACAAAAGACATGTAGAAGCCCGCGAAAGCATCCGTGTTTCGCGGGAAAGTACATGCCCAAATAAGGAAGGCCCCGGGTCGCTCGACCTGGGGAAGGTGAAGGGAGCAAGACGGTCAGTGGACAGGACAAAGGAGCCTCGTGGTCTGGCCATTTTGGGAGCCAGGCCACCATTTTGGGTTCAGCGCGAAAAACGCGCTTAGAACGCCAAAAGGAGCTCAAAATACACAAAACGATCGCTGCCACCATTCCAGTCCCTGAATGACTTGCACCGATCAAATACAATCCTAAACGAGTATCTAGGGCCTGTAGAAGGCTAGAGACCCAAGAGAGCTGTAACTTAGCTTACAGTGCCCTCTTGTGTCATGTTGCACTAAAGCCGCAACATGATAAAAGAAACTACGGGAAACAGCGTTCCCCGGTGCTGAATGTCTTAAGGGCATGTCAGTTTCCCCGTAAGAAAAGAGCGAAAGCCCAGAGGAGTGCGGCAGAAGGCTGCACTTCTCTGGCAAAGTCAAGAACAAGGTGAAAAACAACAGCAAAAAGTTTAGGGGTTGCCACATGGAAGGAAAATTACCTACAATTACGAAATCTTTCCTAACACTCGCCCCTCCCAGACTATGGACAGGGGGAACTAATCCACCCCTGGATGAGTCTCTTGTTCAGGTCGGTTAAACATTCTGGACAACCCATCAGCATTGCTATGTTGGACACCTGGCCTATGCTCAATAGTGAAGTCGAAGCCTTGTAGACTTATGGACCACCTAAGCAACTTTGGATTCTCCCCCTTCATGTTCATTAGCCACTTTAACGGCTTATGGTCAGTTTGCACAGTGAAGTGGGTCCCATAGAGGTAGGGCCTCAGCTTCCTTAGGGCCCACACAACAGAGAAACATTCTTTCTCTACCGTGGACCATCTGAGCTCTCTGTCCTTAAGCTGGCGACTAATAAAACCGATAGGGTGTTCCTTACCCTTCTCATCTACTTGTGATAGTACAGCTCCTATCCCAGTGTCAGAGGCGTCCGTCTGCACGATAAAAGGTCTTTGATAATCAGGGGCCCTGAGGACAGGGGCCTGGCACAAGGAGTCTTTTAAGCCATTGAAGGCCTTCTCACACTCGTCGGTCCAAGTTACCTTCTTGGGTTTCTTCGGAGTTGGGAGGGCAGTCAGAGGAGCAGCTATGGTGCCATAGTCTGCCACAAAATTGCGGTAATACCCCGTGAGTCCTAAGAAGGCTCTCACTTGGGTTTGCGTAGTGGGGGTAGGCCAGTCTTGTACTGCTTGTACTTTACTGGGTAGAGGCTGTATCCTCCCTCCACCTACTTCATGTCCAAGGTAAACCACTGAGCCTTGTCCAATCTGGCATTTACTAGCCTTAATGGTCAAGTGGGCTTTCTGAAGAGCCTGGAGCACAATCCCGAGGTGTTTTACATGGTCTTCCCAGGTGGCACTGAAAACTGCTATATCATCCAGATATGCAAGACAGAATTCGTCCAACCCATTCAACACATGATTCACAAGCCTCTGGAAAGTGGTAGGTGCATTCTTCAACCCGAACAGCATTACCCGGAATTGGTAAAGGCCGTCTGGAGTAGAAATGCTGTCTTCTCCTTGGCATGTTCTGCTAAAGCTATTTGCCAATAGCCAGCAGTGAGGTCAAACGTGCTGAGGTACTTGGAGGCACCCAAAGTATCCACCAGCTCATCTGTTCGAGGCAAGGGGTGTGCATCTGTCTTGGTGACAGCATTCAGAGCCCTGTAATCCACGCAGAACCTCAATTCAGAAGTGCCTGCCTTTGGAACCAAAACCACAGGGCTGGATCAAGGACTACTAGAGGGTTCAATCACCCCAAGGTCTAACATTTTGTTGACCTCGGTCTTAATATAAGACCGTACTTTGTCTGACATCCTGTATCCCCTACTTTTGGTAGGTACACTGTCTCCTGTGTCAATGTTATGTTTGCACCAAGGTGTCAAACCAGGCGACTGTGAAAACAGGGGGGAAAACTGCCTAAGCAAACTTTTCACCTCAGCCTGCTGATCAGAAGTCAGGTGAGGGGCCACTCTGACACCCTCAAAGGAGCTATCTGAAGGACCGCTTTGGAACAGGTCGGGGAGAGGTTCAGACTCCTCTTCCTCAACATCTGAAGCCAGTAGCAGTGCTGCGATTTCGACTCTTGGGACGAAAGCCTTCAGCCTATTTACGTGAAACACTTTTGGAGCCTGTCCAGGCCTTCCAAGGTCCACTAAATAGTTAACCTCACCCAGGGGCTCCACCACTGTGTAAGGGCCTGACCATTTGTCCTGTAAAGCTCGAGGCCTTATGGGATTCATGATCAGGACTTGCTGACCAGGTGTAAAGTTGATGAGGGAAGCTTTCTGGTCGTACCAATGTTTCACCAGCGCTTGCCCTGCCTTCAATTTATCACTAGCCAAGCCCTTCAGAAGTACCATCCGTTTTCTGAGCCCTAGCACATAATCAACTACGTTGGTAGTGACAGGGAGAATGGGCATCTCCCATCCCTCTTTGACGATGGCTAAGGGTCCCAATACGGGATGACCGAACAGAAGTTCGAAGGGGCTGAAGCCAACACCCTCCTGTGGTACCTCTCGGTAGGCAAACAGTAAGCATGGTAACAGAAGATCCCATTTTCTTCTCTGAGGCTCCTCCAGAGCCCCAATCATGCTCTTTAACGTTCTGTTGAAACGTTCCACCAGACCATTGGTCTGGGGGTGGTATGCAGAAGAGAACTTGTAGGTGACCCCACATTCTTTCCACATAGCCTGCATATACTTCGACATAAAGTTGCTGCCACGATCTGACACAACTTCTTTAGGGAAGCCAACCCTAGTAAATATGCCGAGTAAAGCTTTTGCAACTGACTTGGCAGTTACAGTTTTCAATGGGATGGCCTCAGGATACCTGGTTGCATGGTCGACCAGCACCAGGATAAACCTATTGCCCGAGGATGTTTGCGGGTCAAGGGGACCAACGATGTCGATCCCTACCCTTTCAAATGGTACCCCCACAACTGGGAGCGGTACCAACGGAGCTTGGATTGTCGCGCCAACCTTACCAGACAACTGGCAGGAGGTACAACTCCTGCACTGACTTTCTACTTGCACCCCCATCTTGGGCCAGTAGAAGTGCATGGATAACCTTTGCTTGGTCCTCTTCATACCAAGGTGACCAGCAAGGGGAACTTCATGCGCCAACTGCAGGAGGAAGGGCCTAACAGCAAGGGGAACCACCAACCTCCTATGGTCTCCTTCTGTAGACTCTGTGGGCTCGCTATACAGGAGTCCACCTTCCCAATAAATCCTATGCGTCCCAGGAGGTTCACCCTCAAGCTGGGCGCAGGCCTGTCTCCTTAGGCCTTCCAGAGATGGGCACTCACGTTGGCCTTTACTGAATTCGTCCCTATCAGGACCTCCTTCAACTAACAAGTCTTTTAGTTCAGGATGATCGTTGGGGTCAAATACTTCAGGCATCGCCACCTCCTCGTCAGGCCCGGGCGATTGACCAACTTCCTCCACCGCAGTGGTAGGCGAGCTCGGGGGAATATTCTCTTTCCCTCGTCGTGACTTGTTGACTCCTTTCTCCTTGGGTTTCCCCTTTGGCTGGGGCGGCGTATTGGACTTGGCCAATGCTGCCCGTGCTTGAGACCAACTCCTTCCCATTCCAATCCTGAGACCCTTCCGATAGCAGAGATGTGATATCTCAATGCTTATACCAAACTTGAGACCCTCCCTATAGCATGAGATGTGATACCCAAGTCCTTCCCATTCCAATCCTGAGACACTTCCTATAGCATGAGATGTGATATCCAACTGCTTCCCATTCCAATCCTGAGACCCTTCCTATAGCATGAGATGTGATATCTCTATGCTTCTAATACCAAACCTGAGATCCTTCCTCTAACATGAAATGTGATATCCAACTCCTTCCCTTTCCAAACCTAAGAGCCTATCTATAGCATGAGATGTGATATCCAAGTCCTTCACATTCCAACCCTTAGACCCTTCCTACAGCATGCAATATGATATCTCAATGATTCTAATAACAAACCTGAGACCCGTCCTATAACATGAGATGGGATATCCAACTCCTTCCCATTCCAATCCTGAGACTCTTCCGATAGCAGAGATGTGATATCTCAATGCTTATACCAAACCTGAGATCCTTCCTATAACATGAGATGTGATATCCAACTCCTTCCCATTCCAATCCTGAGACACTTCCTATAGCATGAGATGTGATATCCAACTCCTTCCCATTCCAATTCTGAGACCCTTCCTATACTATGAGACTTGATATCTCAATGCTTCTAATACCAAACCTGAGACCCGTAATATAACATGAGATGTGATATCCAAATCCTTCACCTTCCAAACCTTAGACCCTTCCTTTATCATGAGATGTGATATCCAACTCCTTCCCATTCCAATCCTGAGACCCTTCCGATATCATGAGATGTGATATCTCAAAGCTTCTAATATCAAACTTGAGACCCTCCCTATAGCATGAGATGTGATATCCAAGTCCTTCCCATTCCAATCCTGACACCCTTCCTATAGCATGAGATGTGATATCTCAATGCTTATACCAAACCTGAGACCCTTCCTATAGCATGAGATGTGATATCCAACTGCTTCCCATTCCAATCCTGAGACCCTTCCTATAGCATGAGATGTGATATCTCTATGCTTCTAATACCAAACATGAGTTCCTTCCTCTAACATGAAATGTGATATCCAACTCCTTCCCTTTCCAAACCTAAGAGCCTATCTATAGCATGAGATGTGATATCCAAGTCCTTCCCATTCCAATCCTGAGACCCTTCCTATAGCATGCAATATGATATCTCAATGATTCTAATAACAAACCTGAGACCCGTCCTATAACATGAGATGGGATATCCAACTCCTTCCCATTCCAATCCTGAGACTCTTCCGATAGCAGAGATGTGATATCTCAATGCTTATACCAAACCTGAGACCCTTCCTGTAACATGAGATGTGATATCCAACTCCTTCCCGTTCCAAACCTGAGACCCTTCCTTTAGCATGAGATGTGATATCCAGCTCCTTCCCATTCCAATCCTGAGACACTTCCGATAGCATGAGATGTGATATCTCAATGCTTCTAATATCAAAACTGAGACCCTCCCTATAGCATGATATGTGATATCTAAGTCCTTCCCATTCCAATCCTGAGACCCTTCCTATAGCATGAGATGTGATATCTCAATGCTTCTACCAAACCTGAGACCCTTCCTTTAGATGAGATGTGATATCCAACTCCTTCCCATTCCAATCCTGAGACCCTTCCTATAGCATGAGAGGTGATATCTCAATACTTCTAATACCAAACCTGAGATCCTTCCGATAACATGAGATGTGATATCCAAATCCTTCCCCTTCCAAACCTGAGACCCTCCCTTTAGCATGAGATGTGATATCCAACTCCTTCCCATTCCAATCCTGAGACCCTTCTGATAGCATAAGATATGATATCTCAATGCTTCTATACCAAACCTGAGATCCTTCCGATAGCATGAGATGTGATATCTCAATACTTCTAATACCAAACCTGAGATCCTTCCTATAACATGAGATGTGATATCCAAATCCTTATCTTCCAAACCTGAGACCCTCCCTTTAGCATGAGATGTGATATCCAACTCCTTCCCATTCCAATCCTGAGACTCTTCTGATAGCATAAGATATGATATCTCACTGCTTCTATACCAAACCTGAGATCCTTCTGATAGCATGAGATGTGATATCTCAATACTTCTAATACCAAACCTGAGATCCTACCTCTAACATGAAATGTGATATCCAACTCTTTCCCCTTGCAAACCTGAGAGCTTTCCTATAGCATGAGATGTGATATCCAAGTCCTTCCCATTCCAATCCTGAGACCCTTCCTATAACATGAGATGTGATATCCAACTCCTTCCCATTCCAACCTGAGACCCTTCCTATATCATGAGATGGGATATCCAACTCCTTCCAAATCCAATCCCGATACCCTTCCGATAGCATGAGATCTGATATCCCAATGCTTCTACCAAACCTGAGACCCATACTATGGCATGAGATGTGATATCAAACTCCTTCCCATTCTAATCCTGAGACCCTTCCTATAGCTTGAGATGTGATATCCAACTCCTTCCCATTCCAATTCTGAGACCCTTCCTATACCATGAGACTTGATATCTCAATGCTTCTAATACCAAACCTGAGACCCGTCCTATAACATGAGATGTGATATCCAAATCCTTCCCCTTCCAAACCTTAGACCCTTCCTTTATCATGAGATGTGATAGCCAACTCCTTCCCATTCCAATCTTGAGACCCTTCCGATATCATGAAATGTGATATCTCAATGCTTCTAATATCAAACTTGAGACCCTCCCTATAACATGAGATGGGAATATCCAACTCCTTCCCATTCCAATCCTGAGACCCTTCCTATAGCATGAGATATGATATCTCAATACTTCTAATACCAAACGTGAGATCCTTCCGATAACATGAGATGTGATATCCAAATCCTTCCCATTCCAATCCTGAGACCCTTCTGATAGCATGAGATGTGATATCTCAATGCTTCTAATACCAAACCTGAGATCCTTCCGATAGCATGAGATGTGATATCTCAATGCTTCTAATACCAAACCTGAGATCCTACCTCTAACATGAAATGTGATATCCAACTCTTTCCCCTTCCAAACCTGGGAGCCTTCCTATAGCATGAGATGTGATATCCAAGTCCTTCCCATTCCAATCCTGAGAACCTTCCTATAGCTTGAGATGTGATATCCAACTCCTTCCCATTCCAATTCTGAGACCCTTCCTATACTATGAGACTTGATATCTCAATGCTTCTAATACCAAACCTGAGACCCGTAATATAACATGAGATGTGATATCCAAATCCTTCCCCTTCCAAACCTTAGACCCTTCCTTTATCATGAGATGTGATATCCAACTCCTTCCCATTCCAATCCTGAGACCCTTCCGATATCATGAGATGTGATATCTCAAAGCTTCTAATATCAAACTTGAGACCCTCCCTATAGCATGAGATGTGATATCCAAGTCCTTCCCATTCCGATCCTGAGACCCTTCCTATAGCATGAGATGTGATATCTCAATGATTCTAATACCAAACCAGAGACTCTTCCTATAACATGAGATGGGATATCCAACTCCTTCCCATTCCAATCCTGAGCCGCTTCCGATAGCAGAGATGTGATATCTCAATGCTTATACCAAACCTGAGACCCTTCCTATAACATGAGATGTGATATCCAACTCCTTCCCGTTCCAAACCTGAGACCCTTCCTTTAGCATGAGATGTGATATCCAGCTCCTTCCCATTCCAATCCTGAGACACTTCCGATAGCATGAGATGTGATATCTCAATGCTTCTAATATCAAAACTGAGACCCTCCCTATAGCATGATATGTGATATCTAAGTCCTTCCCATTCCAATCCTGAGACCCTTCCTATAGCATGAGATGTGATATCTCAATGCTTCTACCAAACCTGAGACCCTTCCTTTAGCATGAGATGTGATATCCAACTCCTTCCCATTCCAATCCTGAGACCCTTCCTATAGCATGAGAGGTGATATCTCAATACTTCTAATACCAAACCTGAGATCCTTCCGATAACATGAGATGTGATATCTCAATACTTCTAATACCAAACCTGAGATCCATCCTATAACATGAGATGTGATATCCAAATCCTTCCCCTTCCAAACCTGAGACCCTCCCTTTAGCATGAGATGTGATATCCAACTCCTTCCCATTCCAATCCTGAGACCCTTCTGATAGCATAAGATATGATATCTCAATGCTTCTATACCAAACCTGAGATCCTTCCGATAGCATGAGATGTGATATCTCAATACTTCTAATACCAAACCTGAGATCCTTCCTATAACATGAGATGTGATATCCAAATCCTTATCTTCCAAACCTGAGACCCTCCCTTTAGCATGAGATGTGATATCCAACTCCTTCCCATTCCAATCCTGAGACTCTTCTGATAGCATAAGATATGATATCTCACTGCTTCTATACCAAACCTGAGATCCTTCTGATAGCATGAGATGTGATATCTCAATACTTCTAATACCAAACCTGAGATCCTACCTCTAACATGAAATGTGATATCCAACTCTTTCCCCTTGCAAACCTGAGAGCCTTCCTATAGCATGAGATGTGATATCCAAGTCCTTCCCATTCCAATCCTGAGACCCTTCCTATAACATGAAATGTGATATCCAACTCCTTCCCATTCCAACCTGAGACCCTTCCTATATCATGAGATGGGATATCCAACTCCTTCCAAATCCAATCCCGATACCCTTCCGATAGCATGAGATCTGATATCCCAATGCTTCTACCAAACCTGAGACCCATACTATGGCATGAGATGTGATATCAAACTCCTTCCCATTCTAATCCTGAGACCCTTCCTATAGCTTGAGATGTGATATCCAACTCCTTCCCATTCCAATTCTGAGACCCTTCCTATACCATGAGACTTGATATCTCAATGCTTCTAATACCAAACCTGAGACCCGTCCTATAACATGAGATGTGATATCCAAATCCTTCCCCTTCCAAACCTTAGACCCTTCCTTTATCATGAGATGTGATAGCCAACTCCTTCCCATTCCAATCTTGAGACCCTTCCGATATCATGAAATGTGATATCTCAATGCTTCTAATATCAAACTTGAGACCCTCCCTATAACATGAGATGGGAATATCCAACTCCTTCCCATTCCAATCCTGAGACCCTTCCTATAGCATGAGATATGATATCTCAATACTTCTAATACCAAACGTGAGATCCTTCCGATAACATGAGATGTGATATCCAAATCCTTCCCATTCCAATCCTGAGACCCTTCTGATAGCATGAGATGTGATATCTCAATGCTTCTAATACCAAACCTGAGATCCTTCCGATAGCATGAGATGTGATATCTCAATGCTTCTAATACCAAACCTGAGATCCTTCCTATAACATGAGATGTGATATCCAAATCCTTCCCCTTCCAAACCTGAGACCCTCTCTTTAGCATGAGATGTGATATCCAACTCCTTCCCATTCCATTCCTGAGACCCTTCTGATTAGCATGAGATGTGATATCTCAATGCCTCTAATGCCAAACCTGAGATCCTACCTCTAACATGAAATGTGATATCCAACTCTTTCCCCTTCCAAACCTGAGAGCCTTCCTATAGCATGAGATGTGATATCCAAGTCCTTCCCATTACAATCCTGAGACCCTTCCTATAGCTTGAGATGTGATATCCAACACCTTCCCATTCCAATTCTGAGACCTTTCCTATACTCTGAGACGTGATATCTCAATGCTTCTAATACCAAACCTGAGACCCGTAATATAACATGAGATGTGATATCCAAATCCTTCCCCTTCCAAAACTTAGACCCTTCCTTTATCATGAGATGTGATATCCAACTCCTTCCCATTCCAATCCTGAGACCCTTCCGATATCATGAGATGTGATATCTCAAAGCTTCTAATATCAAACTTGAGACCCTCCCTATAGCATGAGATGTGATATCCAAGTCCTTCCCTTTCCAATCCTGAGACCCTTCCTATAGCATGAGATGTGATATCTCAATGCTTCTAATACCAAACCTGAGACCCTTCCTATAACATGAGATGGGAATATCCAACTCCTTCCCATTCCAATCCTGAGACCCTTCCGATAGCAGAGATGTGATATCTCAATGCTTATGCCAAACCTGAGACCCTTCCTATGGCATGAGATGTGATATCCAACTCCTTGCCATTCAAATCCTGAGACCCTTCCTATAGCATGAGAAGGGATATCCAACTCCTTCCCAATCCAATCCTGAGACCCTTCCGATAGCAGAGACGTGATATCTCAATGCTTCTACCAAACCTGAGACCCTTCCTTTAGCATGAGATGTGATATCCAAATCCTTCACATTCCAATCCTGAGACCCTTCCTATAGCATGAGATGTGATATCTCAATGCTTCTAATACCAAACCTGAGATCCTTCCTATAACATGAGATGTGATATCCAATTCCTTCCCATTCCAAACCTGAGACCCTTCCTATTGGATGAGTTGTGATATCCAACTCCTCCCCATTCCAACCCTGAGACCCTTCCTATAGCATGAGATGTGATGTCTCAATGCTTCTAATACCAAACCTGAGATCCTTCCTATAACATGAGATGTGATATCCAACTCCTTCCATTCCAATCCTGAGACCCGTCCTATAGCATGAGATGTGATATCTCAATGCTTATACCAAACCTGAGACCCTTCCTATAGCATGAGATGTGATATCCAACTACTTCCCATTCCAATCCTGAGACCCTTCCTATAGCATGAGATGTGATATCTCAATGCTTCTAATACCAAACCTGAGATCCTTCCTCTAACATGAAATGTGATATCCAAATCCTTCCCGTTCCAAACCTGAGACCCTTCCTTTAGCATGAGATGTGATATCCAGCTCCTTCCCATTCCAATCCTGAGACACTTCCGATAGCATGAGATGTGATATCTCAATGCTTCTAATATCAAAACTGAGACCCTCCCTATAGCATGATATGTGATATGTAAGTCCTTCCCATTCCAATCCTGAGACCCTCCCTATAGCATGAGATGTGATATCCAACTCCTTCCCATTCCAATCCTGAGACCCTTCCTATAGCATGAGATATGATATCTCAATACTTCTAATACCAAACGTGAGATCCTTCCGATAACATGAGATGTGATATCCAAATCCTTCCCCTTCCAAACCTGAGACCCTCCCTTTAGCATGAGATGTGATATCCAACTCCTTCCTATTCCAATCCTGAGACTCTTCTGATAGCATGAGATGTGATATCTCAATGCTTCTAATACCAAACCTGAGATCCTTCCGATAGCATGAGATGTGATATCTCAATGCTTCTAATACCAAACCTGAGATCCTTCCTATAACATGAGATGTGATATCCAAATCCTTCCCCTTCCAAACCTGAGACCCTCCCTTTAGCATGAGATGTGATATCCAACTCCTTCCCATTCCATTCCTGAGACCCTTCTGATAGCATGAGATGTGATATCTCAATGCCTCTAATACCAAACCTGAGATCCTACCTCTAACATGAAATGTGATATCCAACTCTTTCCCCTTCCAAACCTGAGAGCCTTCCTATAGCATGAGATGTGATATCCAAGTCCTTCCCATTCCAATCCTGAGACCCTTCCTATAGCTTGAGATGTGATATCCAACTCCTTCCCATTCCAATTCTGAGACCCTTCCTATACTATGAGACTTGATATCTCAATGCTTCTAATACCAAACCTGAGACCCGTAATATAACATGAGATGTGATATCCAAATCCTTCCCCTTCCAAACCTTAGACCCTTCCTTTATCATGAGATGTGATATCCAACTCCTTCCCATTCCAATCCTGAGACCCTTCCGATATCATGAGATGTGATATCTCAAAGCTTCTAATATCAAACTTGAGACCCTCCCTATAGCATGAGATGTGATATCCAAGTCCTTCCCATTCCAATCCTGAGACCCTTCCTATAGCATGAGATGTGATATCTCAATGCTTCTAATACCAAACCTGAGACCCTTCCTATAACATGAGATGGGAATATCCAACTCCTTCCCATTCTAATCCTGAGACCCTTCCGATAGCAGAGATGTGATATCTCAATGCTTATACCAAACCTGAGATCCTTCCTATAAAATGAGATGTGATATCCAACTCCTTCCCATTCCAATCCTGAGACACTTCCTATAGCATGAGATGTGATATCTCACTGCTTATACCAAACCTGAGACCCTTCCCATAGCATGAGATGTGATATCCAACTCCTTCCCATTCCAATCCTGAGACACTTCCTATAGCATGAGATGTGATATCTCAATGCTTCTAATACCAAACCTGAGACTCTTCCTATAACATGAGATGGGATATCCAACTCCTTCCCATTCCAATCCTGAGACCCTTTTGATAGCAGAAATGTGATATCTCAATGTTTATACCAAACCTGAGACCCTTCCTACGGCATGAGATGTCATATTCAACTCCTTCCCATTCCAATCCTGAGACTATACCTATAGCATGAGATGTGATATCCAACTCCTTCCCATTCCAATCCTGAGACCCTTCCTATAGCATGAGATGTGATGTCTCAATGCTTCTAATACCAAACCTGAGATCCTTCCTATAACATGAGATGTGATATCCAACTCCTTCCATTCCAATCCTGGACCCTTCCTATAGCATGAGATGTGATATCTCAATGCTTATACCAAACCTGAGACCCTTCCTATAGCATGAGATGTGATATCCAACTCCTTCCCATTCCAATCCTGAGACCCTTCCTATAGCCTGAGATGTGATATCTCAATGCCTCTAATACCAAACCTGAGATCCTTCCTCTAACATGAAATGTGATATCCAACTCCTTCACTTTCCAAACCTGAGAGCCTATCTATAGCATGAGATGTGATATCCAAGTCCTTCCCATTCCAATCCTTAGACCCTTCCTACAGCATGCAATATGATATCTCAATGATTCTAATAAAAAACCTGAGACCCGTCCTATAACATGAGATGGGATATCCAACTCCTTCCCATTCCAATCCTGAGACACTTCCGATAGCAGAGATGTGATATCTCAATGTTTATACCAAACCTGAGACCCTTCCTATAACATGAGATGTGATATCCAACTCCTTCCTGTTCCAAACCTGAGACCCTTCCTTTAGCATGAGATGTGATATCCAGCTCCTTCCCATTCCAATCCTGAGACACTTCCGATAGCATGAGATGTGATATCTCAATGCTTCTAATATCAAAACTGGGACCCTCCCTATAGCATGATATGTGATATCTAAGTCCTTCCCATTCCAATCCTGAGACCCTTCCTATAGCATGAGATGTGATATCTCAATGCTTCTACCAAACCTGAGACCCTTCCTTTAGCATGAGATGTGATATCCAACTCCTTCCCATTCCAATCCTGAGACCCTTCCTATAGCATGAGAGGTGATATCTCAATACTTCTAATACCAAACCTGAGATCCTTCCGATAACATGAGATGTGATATCTCAATACTTCTAATACCAAACCTGAGATCCATCCTATAACATGAGATGTGATATCCAAATCCTTCCCCTTCCAAACCTGAGACCCTCCCTTTAGCATGAGATGTGATATCCAACTCCTTCCCATTCCAATCCTGAGACCCTTCTGATAGCATAAGATATGATATCTCAATGCTTCTATACCAAACCTGAGATCCTTCCGATAGCATGAGATGTGATATCTCAATACTTCTAATACCAAACCTGAGATCCTTCCTATAACATGAGATGTGATATCCAAATCCTTATCTTCCAAACCTGAGACCCTCCCTTTAGCATGATATGTGATATCCAACTCCTTCCCATTCCAATCCTGAGACTCTTCTGATAGCATAAGATATGATATCTCAATGCTTCTATACCAAACCTGAGATCCTTCTGATAGCATGAGATGTGATATCTCAATACTTCTAATACCAAACCTGAGATCCTACCTCTAACATGAAATGTGATATCCAACTCTTTCCCCTTGCAAACCTGAGAGCCTTCCTAGAGCATGAGATGTGATATCCAAGTCCTTCCCATTCCAATCCTGAGACCCTTCCTATAGCATGAGATGGGATATCCAACTCCTTCCAAATCCAATCCCGATACCCTTCCGATAGCATGAGATCTGATATCCCAATGCTTATACCAAACCTGAGACCCATACTATGGCATGAGATGTGATATCAAACTCCTTCCCATTCTAATCCTGAGACCCTTCCTATAGCTTGAGATGTGATATCCAACTCCTTCCCATTCCAATTCTGAGACCCTTCCTATACCATGAGACTTGATATCTCAATGCTTCTAATACCAAACCTGAGACCCGTCCTATAACATGAGATGTGATATCCAAATCCTTCCCCTTCCAAACCTTAGACCCTTCCTTTATCATGAGATGTGATAGCCAACTCCTTCCCATTCCAATCTTGAGACCCTTCCGATATCATGAAATGTGATATCTCAATGCTTCTAATATCAAACTTGAGACCCTCCCTATAACATGAGATGGGAATATCCAACTCCTTCCCATTCCAATCCTGAGACCCTTCTGATAGCAGAGATGTGATATCTCAATGCTTATACCAAACCTGAGATCCTTCCTATAACATGAGATGTGATATCCAACTCCTTCCCATTCCAATCCTGAGACACTTCCTATAGCATGAGATGTGATATCTCACTGCTTATACCAAACCTGAGACCCTTCCTATAGCATGAGATGTGATATCCAACTCCTTCCCATTCCAATCCTGAGACCCTTCCTATAGCATGAGATGTGATATCTCAATGCTTCTAATATCAAACTTGAGACCCTCCCTATAGCATGAGATGTGATACCCAAGTCCTTCCCATTCCAATCCTGAGACACTTCCTATAGCATGAGATGTGATATCCAACTGCTTCCCATTCCAATCCTGAGACCCTTCCTATAGCATGAGATGTGATATCTCTATGCTTCTAATACCAAACCTGAGATCCTTCCTCTAACATGAAATGTGATATCCAACTCCTTCCCTTTCCAAACCTAAGAGCCTATCTATAGCATGAGATGTGATATCCAAGTCCTTCACATTCCAACCCTTAGACCCTTCCTACAGCATGCAATATGATATCTCAATGATTCTAATAACAAACCTGAGACCCGTCCTATAACATGAGATGGGATATTCAACTCCTTCCCATTCCAATCCTGAGACTCTTCCGATAGCAGAGATGTGATATCTCAATGCTTATACCAAACCTGAGACCCTTCCTATAACATGAGATGTGATATCCAAATCCTTCCCGTTCCAAACCTGAGACCCTTCCTTTAGCATGAGATGTGATATCCAGCTCCTTCCCATTCCAATCCTGAGACACTTCCGATAGCATGAGATATGATATCTCAATGCTTCTAATATCAAAACTGAGACCCTCCCTATAGCATGATATGTGATATCTAAGTCCTTCCCATTCCAATCCTGAGACCCTCCCTATAGCATGAGATGTGATATCCAACTCCTTCCCATTCCAATCCTGAGACCCTTCCGATAGCATGAGATATGATATCTCAATACTTCTAATACCAAACGTGAGATCCTTCCGATAACATGAGATGTGATATCCAAATCCTTCCCCTTCCAAACCTGAGACCCTCCCTTTAGCATGAGATGTGATATCCAACTCCTTCCTATTCCAATCCTGAGACTCTTCTGATAGCATGAGATGTGATATCTCAATGCTTCTAATACCAAACCTGAGATCCTTCCGATAGCATGAGATGTGATATCTCAATGCTTCTAATACCAAACCTGAGATCCTTCCTATAACATGAGATGTGATATCCAAATCCTTCCCCTTCCAAACCTGAGACCCTCCCTTTAGCATGAGATGTGATATCCAACTCCTTCCCATTCCATTCCTGAGACCCTTCTGATAGCATGAGATGTGATATCTCAATGCCTCTAATACCAAACCTGAGATCCTACCTCTAACATGAAATGTGATATCCAACTCCTTCCCCTTCCAAACCTGAGAGCCTTCCTATAGCATGAGATGTGATATCCAAGTCCTTCCCATTCCAATCCTGAGACCCTTCCTATAGCTTGAGATGTGATATCCAACTCCTTCCCATTCCAATTCTGAGACCCTTCCTATACTATGAGACTTGATATCTCAATGCTTCTAATACCAAACCTGAGACCCGTAATATAACATGAGATGTGATATCCAAATCCTTCCCCTTCCAAACCTTAGACCCTTCCTTTATCATGAGATGTGATATCCAACTCCTTCCCATTCCAATCCTGAGACCCTTCCGATATCATGAGATGTGATATCTCAAAGCTTCTAATATCAAACTTGAGACCCTCCCTATAGCATGAGATGTGATATCCAAGTCCTTCCCATTCCAATCCTGAGACCCTTCCTATAGCATGAGTTGTGATATCTCAATGCTTCTAATACCAAACCTGAGACCCTTCTTATAACATGAGATGGGAATATCCAACTCCTTCCCATTCCAATCCTGAGACCCTTCCGATAGCAGAGATGTGATATCTCAATGCTTATACCAAACCTGAGATCCTTCCTATAACATGAGATGTGATATCCAACTCCTTCCCATTCCAATCCTGAGACACTTCCTATAGCATGAGATGTGATATCTCACTGCTTATACCAAACCTGAGACCCTTCCCATAGCATGAGATGTGATATCCAACTCCTTCCCATTCCAATCCTCAGACCCTTCCTATAGCATGAGATGTGATATCTCAATGCTTCTAATATCAAACTTGAGACCCTACCTATAGCATGAGATGTGATATCCAAGTCCTTCCCATTCCAATCCTGAGACACTTCCTATAGCATGAGATGTGATATCTCAATGCTTCTAATACCAAACCTGAGACTCTTCCTATAACATGAGATGGGATATCCAACTCCTTCCCATTCCAATCCTGAGACCCTTTTGATAGCAGAGATGTGATATCTCAATGTTTATACCAAACCTGAGACCCTTCCTACGGCATGAGATGTCATATTCAACTCCTTCCCATTCCAATCCTGAGACCCTTCTGATAGCATAAGATATGATATCTCAATGCTTCTATACCAAACCTGAGATCCTTCCGATAGCATGAGATGTGATATCTCAATACTTCTAATACCAAACCTGAGATCCTTCCTATAACATGAGATGTGATATCCAAATCCTTATCTTCCAAACCTGAGACCCTTCCTATAGCATGAGATGTGATATCCAACTCCTTCCCATTCCAATCCTGAGACCCTTCCTATAGCATGAGATGTGATATCTCAATGCTTCTAATATCAAACTTGAGACCCTCCCTATAGCATGAGATGTGATACCCAAGTCCTTCCCATTCCAATCCTGAGACACTTCCTATAGCATGAGATGTGATATCCAACTGCTTCCCATTCCAATCCTGAGACCCTTCCTATAGCATGAGATGTGATATCTCTATGCTTCTAATACCAAACCTGAGATCCTTCCTCTAACATGAAATGTGATATCCAACTCCTTCCCTTTCCAAACCTAAGAGCCTATCTATAGCATGAGATGTGATATCCAAGTCCTTCACATTCCAACCCTTAGACCCTTCCTACAGCATGCAATATGATATCTCAATGATTCTAATAACAAACCTGAGACCCGTCCTATAACATGAGATGGGATATTCAACTCCTTCCCATTCCAATCCTGAGACTCTTCCGATAGCAGAGATGTGATATCTCAATGCTTATACCAAACCTGAGACCCTTCCTATAACATGAGATGTGATATCCAAATCCTTCCCGTTCCAAACCTGAGACCCTTCCTTTAGCATTAGATGTGATATCCAGCTCCTTCCCATTCCAATCCTGAGACACTTCCGATAGCATGAGATATGATATCTCAATGCTTCTAATATCAAAACTGAGACCCTCCCTATAGCATGATATGTGATATCTAAGTCCTTCCCATTCCAATCCTGAGACCCTCCCTATAGCATGAGATGTGATATCCAACTCCTTCCCATTCCAATCCTGAGACCCTTCCGATAGCATGAGATATGATATCTCAATACTTCTAATACCAAACGTGAGATCCTTCCGATAACATGAGATGTGATATCCAAATCCTTCCCCTTCCAAACCTGAGACCCTCCCTTTAGCATGAGATGTGATATCCAACTCCTTCCTATTCCAATCCTGAGACTCTTCTGATAGCATGAGATGTGATATCTCAATGCTTCTAATACCAAACCTGAGATCCTTCCGATAGCATGAGATGTGATATCTCAATGCTTCTAATACCAAACCTGAGATCCTTCCTATAACATGAGATGTGATATCCAAATCCTTCCCCTTCCAAACCTGAGACCCTCCCTTTAGCATGAGATGTGATATCCAACTCCTTCCCATTCCATTCCTGAGACCCTTCTGATAGCATGAGATGTGATATCTCAATGCCTCTAATACCAAACCTGAGATCCTACCTCTAACATGAAATGTGATATCCAACTCTTTCCCCTTCCAAACCTGAGAGCCTTCCTATAGCATGAGATGTGATATCCAAGTCCTTCCCATTCCAATCCTGAGACCCTTCCTATAGCTTGAGATGTGATATCCAACTCCTTCCCATTCCAATTCTGAGACCCTTCCTATACTATGAGACTTGATTTCTCAATGCTTCTAATACCAAACCTGAGACCCGTAATATAACATGAGATGTGATATCCAAATCCTTCCCCTTCCAAACCTTAGACCCTTCCTTTATCATGAGATGTGATATCCAACTCCTTCCCATTCCAATCCTGAGACCCTTCCGATATCATGAGATGTGATATCTCAAAGCTTCTAATATCAAACTTGAGACCCTCCCTATAGCATGAGATGTGATATCCAAGTCCTTCCCATTCCAATCCTGAGACCCTTCCTATAGCATGAGTTGTGATATCTCAATGCTTCTAATACCAAACCTGAGACCCTTCTTATAACATGAGATGGGAATATCCAACTCCTTCCCATTCCAATCCTGAGACCCTTCCGATAGCAGAGATGTGATATCTCAATGCTTATACCAAACCTGAGATCCTTCCTATAACATGAGATGTGATATCCAACTCCTTCCCATTCCAATCCTCAGACCCTTCCTATAGCATTAGATGTGATATCTCAATGCTTCTAATATCAAACTTGAGACCCTACCTATAGCATGAGATGTGATATCCAAGTCCTTCCCATTCCAATCCTGAGACACTTCCTATAGCATGAGATGTGATATCTCAATGCTTCTAATACCAAACCTGAGACTCTTCCTATAACATGAGATGGGATATCCAACTCCTTCCCATTCCAATCCTGAGACCCTTTTGATAGCAGAGATGTGATATCTCAATGTTTATACCAAACCTGAGACCCTTCCTACGGCATGAGATGTCATATTCAACTCCTTCCCATTCCAATCCTGAGACCCTTCTGATAGCATAAGATATGATATCTCAATGCTTCTATACCAAACCTGAGATCCTTCCGATAGCATGAGATGTGATATCTCAATACTTCTAATACCAAACCTGAGATCCTTCCTATAACATGAGATGTGATATCCAAATCCTTATCTTCCAAACCTGAGACCCTCCCTTTAGCATGAGATGTGATATCCAACTCCTTCCCATTCCAATCCTGAGACTCTTCTGATAGCATAAGATATGATATCTCAATGCTTCTATACCAAACCTGAGATCCTTCTGATAGCATGAGATGTGATATCTCAATACTTCTAATACCAAACCTGAGATCCTACCTCTAACATGAAATGTGATATCCAACTCTTTCCCCTTGCAAACCTGAGAGCCTTCCTATAGCATGAGATCTGATATCCAAGTCCTTCCCATTCCAATCCTGAGACCCTTCCTATAACATGAGATGTGATATCCAACTACTTCCCATTCCAACCTGAGACCCTTCCTATAGCATGAGATGGGATATCCAACTCCTTCCAAATCCAATCCCGATACCCTTCCGATAGCATGAGATCTGATATCCCAATGCTTCTACCAAACCTGAGACCCATACTATGGCATGAGATGTGATATCAAACTCCTTCCCATTCTAATCCTGAGACCCTTCCTATAGCTTGAGATGTGATATCCAACTCCTTCCCATTCCAATTCTGAGACCCTTCCTATACCATGAGACTTGATATCTCAATGCTTCTAATACCAAACCTGAGACCCGTCCTATAACATGAGATGTGATATCCAAATCCTTCCCCTTCCAAACCTTAGACCCTTCCGATAGCAGAGATGTGATATCTCAATGCTTATACCAAACCCGAGATCCTTCCTATAACATGAGATGTGATATCCAACTCCTTCCCATTCCAATCCTGAGACACTTCCTATAGCATGAGATGTGATATCTCACTGCTTATACCAAACCTGAGACCCTTCCTATAGCATGAGATGTGATATCCAACTCCTTCCCATTCCAATCCTGAGACCCTTCCTATAGCATGAGATGTGATATCTCAATGCTTCTAATATCAAACTTGAGACCCTCCCTATAGCATGAGATGTGATACCCAAGTCCTTCCCATTCCAATCCTGAGACACTTCCTATAGCATGAGATGTGATATCTCAATGCTTCTAATACCAAACCTGAGACTCTTCCTATAACATGAGATGGGATATCCAACTCCTTTCCATTCCAATCCTGAGACCCTTTCGATAGCAGAGATGTGATATCTCAATGTTTATACCAAACCTGAGACCCTTCCTACGGCATGAGATGTCATATTCAACTCCTTCCCATTCCAATCCTGAGACCCTTCCTATAGCATGAGATGTGATATCCAACTCCTTCCCATTCCAATCATGAGATCCTTCCTATAGCATGAGATGTGATGTCTCAATGCTTCTAATACCAAACCTGAGATCCTTCCTATAACATGAGATGTGATATCCAACTCCTTCCATTCCAATCCTGGACCCTGCCTATAGCATGAGATGTGATATCTCAATGCTTATACCAAACCTGAGACCCTTCCTATAGCATGAGATGTGATATCCAACTCCTTCCCATTCCAATCCTAAGACCCTTCCTATAGCCTGAGATGTGATATCTCAATGCCTCTAATACCAAACCTGAGATCCTTCCTCTAACATGAAATGTGATATCCAACTCCTTCACTTTCCAAACCTGAGAGCCTATCTATAGCATGAGATGTGATATCCAAGTCCTTCCCATTCCAATCCTTAGACCCTTCCTACAGCATGCAATATGATATCTCAATGATTCTAATAAAAAACCTGAGACCCGTCCTATAACATGAGATGGGATATCCAACTCCTTCCCATTCCAATTCTGAGACACTTCCGATAGCAGAGATGTGATATCTCAATGTTTATACCAAACCAGAGACCCTTCCTATAACATGAGATGTGATATCCAACTCCTTCCCGTTCCAAACCTGAGACCCTTCCTTTGGCATGAGATGTGATATCCAGCTCCTTCCCATTCCAATCCTGAGACACTTCCGATAGCATGAGATGTGATATCTCAATGCTTCTAATATCAAAACTGAGACCCTCCCTATAGCATGATATGTGATATCTAAGTCCTTCCCATTCCAATCCTGAGACCCTTCCTATAGCATGAGATGTGATATCTCAATGCTTCTACCAAACCTGAGACCCTTCCTTTAGCATGAGATGTGATATCCAACTCCTTCCCATTCCAATCCTGAGACCCTTCCTATAGCATGAGAGGTGATATCTCAATACTTCTAATACCAAACCTGAGATCCTTCCGATAACATGAGATGTGATATCTCAATACTTCTAATACCAAACCTGGGATCCATCCTATAACATGAGATGTGATATCCAAATCCTTCCCCTTCCAAACCTGAGACCCTCCCTTTAGCATGAGATGTGATATCCAACTCCTTCCCATTCCAATCCTGAGACCCTTCTGATAGCATAAGATATGATATCTCAATGCTTCTATACCAAACCTGAGATCCTTCCGATAGCATGAGATGTGATATCTCAATACTTCTAATACCAAACCTGAGATCCTTCCTATAACATGAGAGGTGATATCCAAATCCTTATCTTCCAAACCTGAGACCCTCCCTTTAGCATGAGATGTGATATCCAACTCCTTCCCATTCCAATCCTGAGACTCTTCTGATAGCATAAGATATGATATCTCAATGCTTCTATACCAAACCTGAGATCCTTCTGATAGCATGAGATGTGATATCTCAATACTTCTAATACCAAACCTGAGATCCTACCTCTAACATGAAATGTGATATCCAACTCTTTCCCCTTGCAAACCTGAGAGCCTTCCTATAGCATGAGATGTGATATCCAAGTCCTTCCCATTCCAATCCTGAGACCCTTCCTATAACATGAGATGTGATATCCAACTCCTTCCCATTCCAACCTGAGACCCTTCCTATAGCATGAGATGGGATATCCAACTCCTTCCAAATCCAATCCCGATACCCTTCCGATAGCATGAGATCTGATATCCCAATTCTTCTACCAAACCTGAGACCCTTCCTATAGCATGAGATGTGATATCCAACTCCTTCCCATTCCAATCCTGAGACCCTTCCTATAGCATGAGATGTGATATCTCAATGCTTCTAATATCAAACTTGAGACCCTCCCTATAGCATGAGATGTGATACCCAAGTCCTTCCCATTCCAATCCTGAGACACTTCCTATAGCATGAGATGTGATATCCAACTGCTTCCCATTCCAATCCTGAGACCCTTCCTATAGCATGAGATGTGATATCTCTATGCTTCTAATACCAAACCTGAGATCCTTCCTCTAACATGAAATGTGATATCCAACTCCTCCCCTTTCCAAACCTAAGAGCCTATCTATAGCATGAGATGTGATATCCAAGTCCTTCACATTCCAACCCTTAGACCCTTCCTACAGCATGCAATATGATATCTCAATGATTCTAATAACAAACCTGAGACCCGTCCTATAACATGAGATGGGATATTCAACTCCTTCCCATTCCAATCCTGAGACTCTTCCGATAGCAGAGATGTGATATCTCAATGCTTATACCAAATCTGAGACCCTTCCTATAACATGAGATGTGATATCCAAATCCTTCCCGTTCCAAACCTGAGACCCTTCCTTTAGCATGAGATGTGATATCCAGCTCCTTCCCATTCCAATCCTGAGACACTTCCGATAGCATGAGATATGATATCTCAATGCTTCTAATATCAAAACTGAGACCCTCCCTATAGCATGATATGTGATATCTAAGTCCTTCCCATTCCAATCCTGAGACCCTCCCTATAGCATGAGATGTGATATCCAACTCCTTCCCATTCCAATCCTGAGACCCTTCCTATAGCATGAGATATGATATCTCAATACTTCTAATACCAAACGTGAGATCCTTCCGATAACATGAGATGTGATATCCAAATCCTTCCCCTTCCAAACCTGAGACACTCCCTTTAGCATGAGATGTGATATCCAACTCCTTCCTATTCCAATCCTGAGACTCTTCTGATAGCATGAGATGTGATATCTCAATGCTTCTAATACCAAACCTGAGATCCTTCCGATAGCATGAGATGTGATATCTCAATGCTTCTAATACCAAACCTGAGATCCTTCCTATAACATGAGATGTGATATCCAAATCCTTCCCCTTCCAAACCTGAGACCCTCCCTTTAGCATGAGATGTGATATCCAACTCCTTCCCATTCCATTCCTGAGACCCTTCTGATAGCATGAGATGTGATATCTCAATGCCTCTAATACCAAACCTGAGATCCTACCTCTAACATGAAATGTGATATCCAACTCTTTCCCCTTCCAAACCTGAGAGCCTTCCTATAGCATGAGATGTGATATCCAAGTCCTTCCCATTCCAATCCTGAGACCCTTCCTATAGCTTGAGATGTGATATCCAACTCCTTCCCATTCCAATTCTGAGACCCTTCCTATACTATGAGACTTGATATCTCAATGCTTCTAATACCAAACCTGAGACCCGTAATATAACATGAGATGTGATATCCAAATCCTTCCCCTTCCAAACCGTAGACCCTTCCTTTATCATGAGATGTGATATCCAACTCCTTCCCATTCCAATCCTGAGACCCTTCCGATATCATGAGATGTGATATCTCAAAGCTTCTAATATCAAACTTGAGACCCTCCCTATAGCATGAGATGTGATATCCAAGTCCTTCCCATTCCAATCCTGAGACCCTTCCTATAGCATGAGTTGTGATATCTCAATGCTTCTAATACCAAACCTAAGACCCTTCTTATAACATGAGATGGGAATATCCAACTCCTTCCCATTCCAATCCTGAGACCCTTCCGATAGCAGAGATGTGATATCTCAATGCTTATACCAAACCTGAGATCCTTCCTATAACATGAGATGTGATATCCAACTCCTTCCCATTCCAATCCTGAGACACTTCCTATAGCATGAGATGTGATATCTCACTGCTTATACCAAACCTGAGACCCTTCCCATATCATGAGATGTGATATCCAACTCCTTCCCATTCCAATCCTCAGACCCTTCCTATAGCATGAGATGTGATATCTCAATGCTTCTAATATCAAACTTGAGACCCTACCTATAGCATGAGATGTGATATCCAAGTCCTTCCCATTCCAATCCTGAGACACTTCCTATAGCATGAGATGTGATATCTCAATGCTTCTAATACCAAACCTGAGACTCTTCCTATAACATGAGATGGGATATCCAACTCCTTCCCATTCCAATCCTGAGACCCTTTTGATAGCAGAGATGTGATATCTCAATGTTTATACCAAACCTGAGACCCTTCCTACGGCATGAGATGTCATATTCAACTCCTTCCCATTCCAATCCTGAGACCCTTCTGATAGCATAAGATATGATATCTCAATGCTTCTATACCAAACCTGAGATCCTTCCGATAGCATGAGATGTGATATCTCAATACTTCTAATACCAAACCTGAGATCCTTCCTATAACATGAGATGTGATATCCAAATCCTTATCTTCCAAACCTGAGACCCTCCCTTTAGCATGAGATGTGATATCCAACTCCTTCCCATTCCAATCCTGAGACTCTTCTGATAGCATAAGATATGATATCTCAATGCTTCTATACCAAACCTGAGATCCTTCTGATAGCATGAGATGTGATATCTCAATACTTCTAATACCAAACCTGAGATCCTACCTCTAACATGAAATGTGATATCCAACTCTTTCCCCTTGCAAACCTGAGAGCCTTCCTATAGCATGAGATGTGATATCCAAGTCCTTCCCATTCAAATCCTGAGACCCTTCCTATAACATGAGATGTGATATCCAACTCCTTCCCATTCCAACCTGAGACCCTTCCTATAGCATGAGATGGGATATCCAACTCCTTCCAAATCCAATCCCGATACCCTTCCGATAGCATGAGATCTGATATCCCAAAGCTTCTACCAAACCTGAGACCCATACTATGGCATGAGATGTGATATCAAACTCCTTCCCATTCTAATCCTGAGACCCTTCCTATAGCTTGAGATGTGATATCCAACTCCTTCCCATTCCAATTCTGAGACCCTTCCTATACCATGAGACTTGATATCTCAATGCTTCTAATACCAAACCTGAGACCCGTCCTATAACATGAGATGTGATATCCAAATCCTTCCCCTTCCAAACCTTAGACCCTTCCGATAGCAGAGATGTGATATCTCAATGCTTATACCAAACCTGAGATCCTTCCTATAACATGAGATGTGATATCCAACTCCTTCCCATTCCAATCCTTAGACCCTTCCTACAGCATGCAATATGATATCTCAATGATTCTAATAAAAAACCTGAGACCCGTCCTATAACATGAGATGGGATATCCAACTCCTTCCCATTCCAATTCTGAGACACTTCCGATAGCAGAGATGTGATATCTCAATGTTTATACCAAATCAGAGACCCTTCCTATAACATGAGATGTGATATCCAACTCCTTCCCGTTCCAAACCTGAGACCCTTCCTTTAGCATGAGATGTGATATCCAGCTCCTTCCCATTCCAATCCTGAGACACTTCCGATAGCATGAGATGTGATATCTCAATGCTTCTAATATCAAAACTGAGACCCTCCCTATAGCATGATATGTGATATCTAAGTCCTTCCCATTCCAATCCTGAGACCCTTCCTATAGCATGAGATGTGATATCTCAATGCTTCTACCAAACCTGAGACCCTTCCTTTAGCATGAGATGTGATATCCAACTCCTTCCCATTCCAATCCTGAGACCCTTCCTATAGCATGAGAGGTGATATCTCAATACTTCTAATACCAAACCTGAGATCCTTCCGATAACATGAGATGTGATATCTCAATACTTCTAATACCAAACCTGGGATCCATCCTATAACATGAGATGTGATATCCAAATCCTTCCCCTTCCAAACCTGAGACCATCCCTTTAGCATGAGATGTGATATCCAACTCCTTCCCATTCCAATCCTGAGACCCTTCTGATAGCATAAGATATGATATCTCAATGCTTCTATACCAAACCTGAGATCCTTCCGATAGCATGAGATGTGATATCTCAATACTTCTAATACCAAACCTGAGATCCTTCCTATAACATGAGATGTGATATCCAAATCCTTATCTTCCAAACCTGAGACCCTCCCTTTAGCATGAGATGTGATATCCAACTCCTTCCCATTCCAATCCTGAGACTCTTCTGATAGCATAAGATATGATATCTCAATGCTTCTATACCAAACCTGAGATCCTACCTCTAACATGAAATGTGATATCCAACTCTTTCCCCTTGCAAACCTGAGAGCCTTCCTATAGCATGAGATGTGATATCCAAGTCCTTCCCATTCCAATCCTGAGACCCTTCCTATAACATGAAATGTGATATCCAACTCCTTCCCATTCCAACCTGAGACCCTTCCTATAGCATGAGATGGGATATCCAACTCCTTCCAAATCCAATCCCGATACCCTTCCGATAGCATGAGATCTGATATCCCAATGCTTCTACCATACCTGAGACCCATACTATGGCATGAGATGTGATATCAAACTCCTTCCCATTCTAATCCTGAGACCCTTCCTATAGCTTGAGATGTGATATCCAACTCCTTCCCATTCCAATTCTGAGACCCTTCCTATACCATGAGACTTGATATCTCAATGCTTCTAATACCAAACCTGAGACCCGTCCTATAACATGAGATGTGATATCCAAATCCTTCCCCTTCCAAACCTTAGATCCTTCCTATAACATGAGATGTGATATCCAACTCCTTCCCATTCCAATCCTGAGACACTTCCTATAGCATGAGATGTGATATCTCACTGCTTATACCAAACCTGAGAACCTTCCTATAGCATGAGATGTGATATCCAACTGCTTCCCATTCCAATCCTGAGACCCTTCCTATAGCATGAGATGTGATATCTCTATGCTTCTAATACCAAACCTGAGATCCTTCCTCTAACATGAAATGTGATATCCAACTCCTTCCCTTTCCAAACCTAAGAGCCTATCTATAGCATGAGATGTGATATCCAAGTCCTTCACATTCCAACCCTTAGACCCTTCCTACAGCATGCAATATGATATCTCAATGATTCTAATAACAAACCTGAGACCCGTCCTATAACATGAGATGGGATATTCAACTCCTTCCCATTCCAATCCTGAGACTCTTCCGATAGCAGAGATGTGATATCTCAATGCTTATACCAAACCTGAGACCCTTCCTATAACATGAGATGTGATATCCAAATCCTTCCCGTTCCAAACCTGAGACCCTTCCTTTAGCATGAGATGTGATATCCAGCTCCTTCCCATTCCAATCCTGAGACACTTCCGATAGCATGAGATGTGATATCTCAATGCTTCTAATATCATAACTGAGACCCTCCCTATAGCATGATATGTGATATCCAACTCCTTCCCATTCCAATCCTGAGACCCTCCCTATAGCATGAGATGTGATATCCAACTCCTTCCCATTCCAATCCTGAGACCCTTCCTATTGCATGAGATATGATATCTCAATACTTCTAATACCAAACGTGAGATCCTTCCGATAACATGAGATGTGATATCCAAATCCTTCCCCTTCCAAACCTGAGACCCTCCCTTTATCATGAGATGTGATATCCAACTCCTTCCTATTCCAATCCTGAGACTCTTCTGATAGCATGCGATGTGATATCTCAATGCTTCTAATACCAAACCTGAGATCCTTCCGATAGCATGAGATGTGATATCTCAATGCTTCTAATACCAAACCTGAGATCCTTCCTATAACATGAGATGTGATATCCAAATCCTTCCCCTTCCAAACCTGAGACCCTCCCTTTAGCATGAGATGTGATATCCAACTCCTTCCCATTCCATTCCTGAGATCCTTCTGATAGCATGAGATGTGATATCTCAATGCCTCTAATACCAAACCTGAGATCCTACCTCTAACATGAAATGTGATATCCAACTCTGTCCCCTTCCAAACCTGAGAGCCTTCCTATAGCATGAGATGTGATATCCAAGTCCTTCCCATTCCAATCCTGAGACCCTTCCTATAGCTTGAGATGTGATATCCAACTCCTTCCCATTCCAATTCTGAGACCCTTCCTATACTATGAGACTTGATATCTCAATGCTTCTAATACCAAACCTGAGACCCGTAATATAACATGAGATGTGATATCCAAATCCTTCCCCTTCCAAACCTTAGACCCTTCCTTTATCATGAGATGTGATATCCAACTCCTTCCCATTCCAATCCTGAGACCCTTCCGATATCATGAGATGTGATATCTCAAAGCTTCTAATATCAAACTTGAGACCCTCCCTATAGCATGAGATGTGATATCCAAGTCCTTCCCATTCCAATCCTGAGACCCTTCCTATAGCATGAGTTGTGATATCTCAATGCTTCTAATACCAAACCTGAGACCCTTCTTATAACATGAGATGGGAATATCCAACTCCTTCCCATTCCAATCCTGAGACCCTTCCGATAGCAGAGATGTGATATCTCAATGCTTATACCAAACCTGAGATCCTTCCTATAACATGAGATGTGATATCCAACTCCTTCCCATTCCAATCCTGAGACACTTCCTATAGCATGAGATGTGATATCTCACTGCTTATACCAAACCTTGGACCCTTCCCATAGCATGAGATGTGATATCCAACTCCTTCCCATTCCAATCCTCAGACCCTTCCTATAGCATGAGATGTGATATCTCAATGCTTCTAATATCAAACTTGAGACCCTACCTATAGCATGAGATGTGATATCCAAGTCCTTCCCATTCCAATCCTGAGACACTTCCTATAGCATGAGATGTGATATCTCAATGCTTCTAATACCAAACCTGAGACTCTTCCTATAACATGAGATGGGATATCCAACTCCTTCCCATTCCAATCCTGAGACCCTTTTGATAGCAGAGATGTGATATCTCAATGTTTATACCAAACCTGAGACCCTTCCTACGGCATGAGATGTCATATTCAACTCCTTCCCATTCCAATCCTGAGACCCTTCCTATAGCATGAGATGTGATATCCAACTCCTTCCCATTCCAATCCTGAGACCCTTCCTATAGCATGAGATGTGATGTCTCAATGCTTCTAATACCAAACCTGAGATCCTTCCTATAACATGAGATGTGATATCCAACTCCTTCCATTCCAATCCTGGACCCTTCCTATAGCATGAGATGTGATCTCAATGCTTATACCAAACCTGAGACCCTTCCTATAGCATGAGATGTGATATCCAACTCCTTCCCATTCCAATCCTGAGACCCTTCCTATAGCCTGAGATGTGATATCTGAATGCCTCTAATACCAAACCTGAGATCCTTCCTCTAACATGAAATATGATATCCAACTCCTTCACTTTCCAAACCTGAGAGCCTATCTATAGCATGAGATGTGATATCCAAGTCCTTCCCATTCCAATCCTTAGACCCTTCCTACAGCATGCAATATGATATCTCAATGATTCTAATAAAAAACCTGAGACCCGTCCTATAACATGAGATGGGATATCCAACTCCTTCCCATTCCAATCCTGAGACACTTCCGATAGCAGAGATGTGATATCTCAATGTTTATACCAAACCTGAGACCCTTCCTATAACATGAGATGTGATATCCAACTCCTTCCCGTTCCAAACCTGAGACCCTTCCTTTAGCATGAGATGTGATATCCAGCTCCTTCCCATTCCAATCCTGAGACACTTCCGATAGCATGAGATGTGATATCTCAATGCTTCTAATATCAAAACTGAGACCCTCCCTATAGCATGATATGTGATATCTAAGTCCTTCCCATTCCAATCCTGAGACCCTTCCTATAGCATGAGATGTGATATCTCAATGATTCTACCAAACCTGAGACCCTTCCTTTAGCATGAGATGTGATATCCAACTCCTTCCCATTCCAATCCTGAGACTCTTCTGATAGCATAAGATATATCTCAATGCTTCTATACCAAACCTGAGATCCTTCTGATAGCATGAGATGTGATATCTCAATACTTCTAATACCAAACCTGTGATCCTACCTCTAACATGAAATGTGATATCCAACTCTTTCCCCTTGCAAACCTGAGAGCCTTCCTATAGCATGAGATGTGATATCCAAGTCCTTCCCATTCCAATCCTGAGACCCTTCCTATAACATGAGATGTGATATCCAACTCCTTCCCATTCCAACCTGAGACCCTTCCTATAGCATGAGATGGGATATCCAACTCCTTCCAAATCCAATCCCGATACCCTTCCGATAGCATGAGATCTGATATCCCAATGCTTCTACCAAACCTGAGACCCATACTATGGCATGAGATGTGATATCAAACTCCTTCCCATTCTAATCCTGAGACCCTTCCTATAGCTTGAGATGTGATATCCAACTCCTTCCCATTCCAATTCCGAGACCCTTCCTATACCATGAGACTTGATATCTCAATGCTTCTAATACCAAACCTGAGACCCGTCCTATAACATGAGATGTGATATCCAAATCCTTCCCCTTCCAAACCTTAGACCCTTCCGATAGCAGACATGTGATATCTCAATGCTTATACCAAACCTGAGATCCTTCCTATAACATGAGATGTGATATCCAACTCCTTCCCATTCCAATCCTGAGACACTTCCTATAGCATGAGATGTGATATCTCACTGCTTACACCAAACCTGAGACCCTTCCTATAGCATGAGATGTGATATCCAACTCCTTCCCATTCCAATCCTGAGACCCTTCCTATAGCATGAGATGTGATATCTCAATGCTTCTAATATCAAACTTGAGACCCTCCCTATAGCATGAGATGTGATACCCAAGTCGTTCCCATTCCAATCCTGAGACACTTCCTATAGCATGAGATGTGATATCTCAATGCTTCTAATACCAAACCTGAGACTCTTCCTATAACATGAGATGGGATATCCAACTCCTTTCCATTCCAATCCTGAGACCCTTTCGATAGCAGAGATGTGATATCTCAATGTTTATACCAAACCTGAGACCCTCCCTACGGCATGAGATGTCATATACAACTCCTTCCCATTCCAATCCTGAGACCCTTCCTATAGCATGAGATGTGATATCTCAAGACCCTTCCTATAGCATGAGATGTGATATCCAACTCCTTCCCATTCCAATCCTGAGACCCTTCCTATAGCCTGAGATGTGATATCTGAATGCCTCTAATACCAAACCTGAGATCCTTCCTCTAACATGAAATGTGATATCCAACTCCTTCACTTTCCAAACCTGAGAGCCTATCTATAGCATGAGATGTGATATCCAAGTCCTTCCCATTCCAATCCTTAGACCCTTCCTACAGCATGCAATATAATATCTCAATGATTTTAATAAAAAACCTGAGACCCGTCCTATAACATGAGATGAGATATCCAACTCCTTCCCATTCCAATCCTGAGACACTTCCGATAGCAGAGATGTGATATCTCAATGTTTATACGAAACCTGAGACCCTTCCTATAACATGAGATGTGATATCCAACTCCTTCCCGTTCCAAACCTGAGACCCTTCCTTTAGCATGAGATGTGATATCCAGCTCCTTCCCATTCCAATCCTGAGACACTTCCGATAGCATGAGATGTGATATCTCAATGCTTCTAATATCAAAACTGAGACCCTCCCTATAGCATATGTGATATCTAAGTCCTTCCCATTCCAATCCTGAGACCCTTCCTATAGCATGAGATGTGATATCCAACTCCTTCCCGTTCCAAACCTGAGACCCTTCCTTTAGCATGAGATGTGATATCCAGCTCCTTCCCATTCCAATCCTGAGACACTTCCGATAGCATGAGATGTGATATCTCAATGCTTCTAATATCAAAACTGAGACCCTCCCTATAGCATATGTGATATCTAAGTCCTTCCCATTCCAATCCTGAGACCCTTCCTATAGCATGAGATGTGATATCTCAATGCTTATCCTTGATTCCTGTAGTAAATTGCTTTCCTTTGCAGGCCGACTCCTCTCACGAATGCCTTGTCTGCATGCATTCTCTCCTGGCCATTCTCTCACCGTGGCTATTTGCCTACCCCCTTCCTCTCTCAGTGGATGGACTTCTCCATCCTAGCCTCCTACCACTCAACTCCGCCTACTTGGAGAATTCAACATGAACCTGTATGCTTCCTGACCTGGACTTTTACGAGATCTGCAACTCTTCATGTCGCTGGCCCTACACACTGCAGGGAATACTCAGGATTTTCTGATCTCAGACCTCCCCCTCTGTAACCCTCTCAACAATCCTCTCCCGTGGTGATCAAGTTCTCATCTCCAAAGAAGGCTAACTGCCAGCTGTTCCTCCTCAGAGGAGTTCTCCCTTTCTGTCCCTGCTCCCTGCGCGTTGCAAACACTCGCTTCCCTGCTCTCTGGTTTAGACGCTTTTCCTTCTCAGAGGCCTTCTTCCTTTCTGCCCTTTTCGCGTTGCAAGTACTCGCTTCCCAGCTCTCTGGTTTAGACGCGTGTTCCCTGCCTTCTCTCCTCTTCCCGCTGCCTTCAAATCAAAAAATGAGCTCCAAAAGATACACAGTGCTCAGAATGCTCTATAACACCCATTATTCAACATATAGCCGTAACCCGCTAGACGTATTGAAACGTGCTGTAAACTAGCAAAAACAGCAAGAAAATGTACTTTCCTCGCGTTTTTGTAAATGCTAATTCTGATGGCTTCCCATGTATGTACTGTCCGTGCGTTTGTTGTCGAATCCTGAAGTTTTTAACCACTGTTCTCCCATACAAGGGGGGGGTCAACGTCTACTGCTGTTCACAGGCTGAAGGTATACGGTTGAAATCTTCAAGGCATTATCAGCTTTCCTGACTGTTTTGGAACGTGTATTTGCCATCTGTTAATGCAGTCGCCCTGTGTTCATCGTCCCTTCTACTTTACAGGCTGCACTCCCCTGGTGATCACATTCTCCTCTCCAGAGCAGGCTGACTACCAGCTGCTCCTCCTCATAGGCGTTCATCCTTTCTGTCCCTGCTCCCTGCACCGTTTCGCGTTGCATGTACTCGCTTCCCAGCTCTCTGGTTTAGATGCGTGTTCCCTGCCTTCTCTCCTCTTCCTACAGCCTTCCAATGAGCTCCACAAGATACAGTGTTCAGAATGCTTTATAACACCCATTATTCAACATATAGCTGTAACCCGCTAGACGTATTGAAACGTGCTAAAAACGAGCAGAAACAGCTAGAAAATGTACTTTCCTCGCGTTTTGGTAAATGCGAATTCTGGTGGATTCCCATTTTGTACTCTTCGTGCGTTTGTTCAGTCGAATCCTGGTCTTTTGAACCACTCTTCTCCCATACAAGGGAGGGTCAAAATGTGTTGTTCACAGGCTGAATTTATACTGCTGAAATGCTCGCTTGCCTGCTCTCTGGTTTAGACGCGTGTACCCTGCATTTACCAAAACGCGAGGGAAGTACATTTTCTAGCTGTTTTTGCTAGTTTTTAGCACGTTTCAATACGTCTAGCTGGTTACAGCTATATGTTGAATAATGGGTGTTATAAAGCATTCTGAACACTGTATCTTGTGGAGCAAATTGGAAGGCTGTAGCAAGAGGAGAGAAGGCAGGGAACACGCATCTCAACCAGAGAGCTGGGAAGCGAGTACATGCAACGCGAAACGGTGCAGGGAGCAGGGACAGAAAGGATGAACACCTATGAGGAGGAGCAGCTGGTAGTTAGCCTGCATAGGAGAGAAGAATGTGATCACTAGGGGAGTGCAGCCTGTAAACTAGAAGGAACGATGAACAAAGGGCGACTGCATTAACAGATGGCAAATACACGTTCCAAAACAGTCAGGAAAGCTGATAATGCCTTGAAGATTTCAGCCGTATACATTCAGCCTGTGAACAGCAGTAGATGTTGACCCCCCCTCCCTAGTATGGGAGAACAGTGGTTAAAAACTTCAGGATTCGACACAAACGCACGGACACAGTACATACAACATGGGAACCCACCAGAATTCGCATTTACAAAAACGCGAGGGAAGTACATTTTCTAGCTATTTTTGCTAGTTTTTAGCACGTTTCAATACGTCTAGCGGGTTACAGCTATATGTTGAATAATGGGGTTATAAAGCATTCTGAACACTATCTTGTGGAGCTCATTGGAAGGCTGTAGGAAGAGGAGAGAAGGCAGGGAACACACATCTAAACCAGAGAGCTGGGAAGCGAGTACATGCAACGCGAAACGGTGCAGGGAGCAGGGACAGAAAGGTGGAACGCCTCTGAGGAGGAGCAGCTGGTAGTTAGCCTGCTCTGGAGAGGAGAATGTGATCACCACGGGAGTGCAGCCTTGAAACAAGAAGGGACGATGAAAACATGCTGACTGGAATAACAGATGGCAAATACACTTTCCAGAACAGTCGGTTTACCCGCTAATGCATTGACGATTTCAGCAGTATACATTCAGCCTGTGAACAGTAGATTTTGACCCCCCCCCTTGTATGGGTGACGAGTGGTTAAAAACATCAGGATTCGACTGAACAAATGCACGGAGTACAAAATGGGAATCCACCAGAATTCGTATTTACCAAAACGCGAGGAAAGAACATTTTCTAGCTATTTTGCTAGTTTTTAGCACTTTTCAATACGTCTAGCGGGTTACAGCTATATCTTGAATAATGGGTGTTATAAAGCATTCTGAGCACCGTGTATCTTTTGAAGCTCATTTGTTGATTTGAAGGCAGCGGGAAGAGGAGAGAAGGCAGGGAACACACGTCTAAACCAGAGAGCTGGGAAGCGAGTTGTTTTCTGCAACGCGAAACGATGCAGAGAACAGGCACAGAAAGGAAGAAGGAAAAGCGTCTAAACCAGAGAGCAGGGAAGCGAGTGTTTGCAACGCGAAACGGTCCAGAGAGCAGGGACAGAAAGGGAGAACTCCACTGAGGAGGAACAGCTGGTAGTTAGCCTTCTTTGGAGATGAGAACTTGATCACCACGGGAGAGGATTGTTGAGAGGGTTACATAGGGGGATGTCTGAGATCAGAAAATCCTGAGTATTCCCTGCAGTGTGTAGGGCCAGAGACATGAAGAGTTGCAGATCTCGTAAAAGTCCAGGTCAGGAAGCATACAGGTTCATTTTGAATTCTCCAAGTAGGCGGAGTTGAGTGGTAGGAGGCTAGGATGGAGAAGTCCATCCACTGAGAGAGGAAGGGGGTAGGCAAATAGCCACGGTGAGAGAATGGCCAGGAAAGAGAGAATGCATGCAGACAAGGCATTCGTGAGAGGAGTCGGCCTGCAAAGGAAAGCAATTTACTACAGGAATCAAGGATACTCCCCCTCATGAACGTTTGGATCTGGGCATGGAGAGGAACTTGTCATCAGGGAGGAAAGTGTCAGAGCTCGAGACAGCGCTGGCCGTCATCCATGTCTCGGTTAGACCAAGGACATCAAGGTCGGGTTCTTCCAGGAAATGGCCGATGTCAGATGAGTGTTAACTGAGTGAGAGTTGAGAGTGGGGAGGGGTACAAATCAGTAATCCTTGCGGAGGTGTAGAAGGAGCCTGACCTAGGGCACATGAGGAAGGAGAGAGGAAAGGAAGCAGAAGAAGGGAGAGAAGACACAGCAGGAGTGCATTATCAATCCGGGAGCTAGGAGTGGTGAGGTTAGACGGGGAGGTCTGAGTCTCAGGATTTGAATGGGAAGTTCGATATCACATGTCATGCTATAGGAAGAGTCTCAGGATTGGAATGGGAAGGAGTTGGATATGATATCTCTTGTTATAGGGAGGATCTCAGGTTTGGTATTAGAAGCACTGAGATATCAAATCACATCCTATCGGAAGGGTCTCGGGTTTGGTATTGGAAGAAATGAGATTTCAAATCTCAGGCTGTGGGAATGGTCTAGGCTAGGGTATGGTATTGGAAGGGGTGAAAAATCACATTTCATGCTACAGGAAGGGTCACAAGTTTGGAATGGGAAGGAGTTGGATTTCACATATACTACGGGAAGGGCCTCAGGTTTGGTATTAGAAGCATAGAGATATCACATCTCATGTTATAGGAAGGGTCTCGATTGGAATGGGAAGGAGTTGGATATCACATCTCATGTTATAGGGAGGGTCTCAGTTTTGATATTAGAAGCATTGAGATATCACATATGCTATTGGAAGGGTCTCAGTATTGGAATGGGAAGGAGTTGGATATCACATCTCATGTTAGAGGGAGGGTCTCAGTTTTGATATTAGAAGCATTGAGATATCACATATGCTATTGGAAGGGTCTCAGTATTGGAATTGGAAGGAGCTGGATATCACATATGCTAAAGGAAAGGTTTCAGGTTTGGAATGGGAAGGAGTTGGATATCACGTCTCATGTTATAGGAAGGGTCTCAGGTTTGGAATGGGAAGGAGTTGAATATCACATCTCATGCTAAAGGAAGGGTCATCAGGTTCGGTATAAGCATTGAGATATCACATCTCTGCTATCGGAAGGGTCTCAGGATAGGAATGGGAAGGACAATTCACATCTCATACTATAGGGAGGGTCTCAGTTTTGATATTAGAAGCATTTAGCTATCACATCTCATGCTATCGGAAGGGTCTCAGGATTGGAATGGGATGGAGTTGGATATCACATCTCAAGCTATCTCAGGATTGGAATGGGAAGGAGTTTGATATTTCATCTCAAGCTATAGGAAGGGTCTCAGGTTTGGAAAGGGAAGGATTTGGATTTCACATCTCATGTTATAGGATGGTTCTCATGTTTGGTTTTAGAAGCATTGAGATATCACATCTCATGCTATAGGAAGGGTCTAAGGTTTGGAAGGGGACGGATTTGGGTATCACATCTCATGTTATAGGACCGGTCTCAGGTTTGGTATTTGAAGCATTGAGATATCAAGTCTCATGGTATAGGACGGGTCTCAGAATTGGAATGAGAAGGAGTTGGATATCACATCTCAAGCTATAGGAAGGGTCTCATGATTGGAATGGGAAGGAGTTGGATATCACATCTCATGTTATAGGAAGGGTCTCAGGATTGGAATGGGAAGGACTTGGATATCACATCTCATTCTATAGGAAGGCTCTCAGGGTTGGAAGGGGAAGGAGTTGGATATCACATTTCATGTTAGAGGTAGGATCTCAGGTTTGGTTTTAGAGGCATTGAGATATCACATCTCAGGCCATCAGAAGGGTCTCAGGATTGGAATGGGAAGGAGTTGGATATCAAATCTCATGCTAAAGGGATGGTCTAAGGTTTGGAAGGGGAGGGATTTGGACATCATATCTCATGTTATTGGAAGGATCTCAGGTTTGGTATTAGAAGCATTGAGATATCACATCTCATGCTATCGGAAGGGTCTTAGGTTTGGTATAAGCATTGAGATATCACATCTCTGCTATCGGAAGGGTCTCAGGATTGGAATGGGAAGGATTTGGATATCACAATTCATGTTATAGGAAGGGTCTCAGGTTTGGTATTAGAAGCATTGAGATATCACATCTCATGCTATAGGAAGGGTCTCAGGATTGGAATGGGAAGGACTTGGATATCACATCTCATGTTATAGGAAGGGTCTCAGGTTTGGTATTAGAAGCATTTAGATATCACATCTCATGCTATAGGAAGGGTCTCAGGAATGGAATGGGAAGGACTTGGATATCACATCTCATGATAAAGGAAGGGTCTAAGGTTTGGAAGGGGAAGGATTTGGATATCACATCTCATGTTATTGGACCGGTCTCAGGTTTGGTATTAGAAGCATTGAGATATCAAGTCTCATGGTATAGGACGGGAGTTTGATATCACATCTCATGCCATGGTATGGGTCTCAGGTTTTGTAGAGGCATTTGGATATCACATCTCATGCTATCGGAAGGGTATCAGGATTGTATTTGGAAGGAGTTGGATATCCCATCTCATGCTATAGGAAGGGTTTCAGGTTGGAATAGAAGGAGTTGGATATCACATCTCATGTTATAGGAAGGGTCTCAGGATTGGAATGGGAAGGACTTGGATATCACATCTCATGCTGTAGGAAGGGTCTCAGGTTTGGAAAAGGAAGGAGTTGGATATCACATTTCATGTTAGAGGTAGGATCTCAGGTTTGGTATTAGAGGCATTGAGATATCACATCTCATGCTATCAGAAGGGTATCAGGATTGGAATGGGAAGGAGTTGGATATCACATCTCATGCTAAAGGGAGGGTCTCAGGTTTGGAATGGGAAGGATTTGGATATCACATCTCATGTTATAGGAAGGACCTTAGGTTTGGTATTAGAAGCATTGAGATATCACATCTCATGCTATAGGAAGGGTCTCGGGATTGGAATGGGAAGGAGTTGGATATCACATCTCATGTTATAGGAAGGATCTCAGGTTTGGTATTAGAAGCATTGAGATATCACATCTCATGCTATAGGAAGGGTCTCAGGATTGGAATGGGAAGGAGTTGGATATCACATCTCATGCTATGGGAAGGGTCTCAGGTTTGGTATAAGCATTGAAATATCACATCTCTGCTATCGGAAGGGTCTCAGGATTGGAATGGGAGGAGCTGGATATCACATCTCATGCTATGGGAAGGGTCTCAGGTTTGGTATAAGCATTGAAATATCACATCTCTGCTATCGGAAGGGTCTCAGGATTGGAATGGGAGGAGCTGGATATCACATCTCATGCTAAAGGAAGGGTCTCAGGTTTGGAAGGGGAAGGAGTTGGATATCACATCTCATGCTAAAGGGAGGGTCTCAGGTTTGGAATGGGAAGGATTTGGATATCACATCTCATGTTATAGGAAGGACCTTAGGTTTGGTATTAGAAGCATTGAGATATCACATCTCATGCTATAGGAAGGGTCTCGGGATTGGAATGGGAAGGAGTTGGATATCACATCTCATGTTATTGGAAGGATCTCAGGTTTGGTATTAGAAGCATTGAGATATCACATCTCATGCTATCTGAAGGGTCTTAGGTTTGGTATAAGCATTGAGATATCACATCTCTGCTATCGGAAGGGTCTCAGGATTGGAATGGGAAGGATTTGGATATCATAATTCATGTTATAGGAAGGGTCTCAGGTTTGGTATTAGAAGCATTGAGATATCACATCTCATGCTATAGGAAGGGTCTCAGGATTGGAATGGGAAGGACTTGGATATCACATCTCATGTTATAGGAAGGGTCTCAGGTTTGGTATTAGAAGCATTGAGATATCACATCTCATGCTATAGGAAGGGTCTCAGGAATGGAATGGGAAGGACTTGGATATCACATCTCATGATAAAGGAAGGGTCTAAGGTTTGGAAGGGGAAGGATTTGGATATCACATCTCATGTTATTGGACCGGTCTCAGGTTTGGTATTAGAAGCATTGAGATATCAAGTCTCATGGTATAGGACGGGAGTTTGATATCACATCTCATGCCATGGTATGGGTCTCAGATTTTGTAGAAGCATTGGTATATCACATCTCATGCTATCGGAAGGGTATCAGGATTGGATTTGGAAGGAGTTGGATATCCCATCTCATGCTATAGGAAGGGTCTCAGGTTGGAATAGAAGGAGTTGGATATCACATCTCATGTTATAGGAAGGGTCTCAGGATTGGAATGGGAAGGACTTGGATATCACATCTCATGCTGTAGGAAGGGTCTCAGGTTTGGAAAAGGAAGGAGTTGGATATCACATTTCATGTTAGAGGTAGGATCTCAGGTTTGGTATTAGAGGCATTGAGATATCAGATCTCATGCTATCAGAAGGGTATCAGGATTGGAATGGGAAGGAGTTGGATATCACATCTCATGCTAAAGGGAGGGTCTCAGGTTTGGAATGGGAAGGATTTGGATATCACATCTCATGTTATAGGAAGGACCTTAGGTTTGGTATTAGAAGCATTGAGATATCACATCTCATGCTATAGGAAGGGTCTCGGGATTGGAATGGGAAGGAGTTGGATATCACATCTCATGTTACAGGAAGGATCTCAGGTTTGGTATTAGAAGCATTGAGATATCACATCTCATGCTATAGGAAGGGTCTCAGGATTGGAATGGGAGGAGCTATATATCACATCTCATGCTCAAGGAAGGGTCTCAGGTTTGGAAGGGGAAGGATTTGGATATCACATCTCATGTTATAGGACGGGTCTCAGGTTTGGTATTAGAAGCATTGTGATATCACATCTCATGCTATAGGATGTGTCTCAGGATTGGAATGGGAAGGAGTTGGATATCACATCTCATGCTATAGGAAGGGTTTCAGGTTTGGTAGAAGCATTGAGATATCACATCTCATGCTATAGGAAGAGTCTCAGGTTTGGGAAGGGAAGGATTTGGATTTCACATCTCATGTTATAGGATGGTTCTCATGTTTGGTTTTTGAAGCATTGAGATATCACATCTCATGCTATCGGAAGGGTCTCAGGTTTGGAATGGGAAGGAGTTGGATATCAGATCTCATGTTATAGGAAGGGTCTCAGGTTTGGAATGGGAAGGAGTTGGATATGACATCTCTTGTTATAGGGAGGGTCTCAGAATTTGAATGGTAAGGAGTTGGATATCACATCTCATGCTATAGGAAGGGTCTCAGGTTGGAATGGGAAGGAGTTGGATATCACATCTCATGTTATATACAGGAAGGGTCTCAGGATTGGAATGGGAAGGATTTGGATATCACATCTCTTGCTATAGGAAGGGTCTCAGGTTTTTTATTAGAAACATTGAGATATCACATCTCATGCTATAGGAAGGGTTTTAGGATTGGAATGGGAAGTATTTGGATATCACATCTCATGCTAAAGGAAGGGTCTCAGGTTTGGAAGGGGAAGGATTTGGATATCACATCTCATCCAATAGGAAGGGTCTCAGGTTTGGAATGGGAAGGAATTGGATATCACATCTCATGTTATAGGAAGGGTCTCAGGTTTTTTATTAGAAACATTGAGATATCACATCTCATGTTATAGGACGGTTCCCAGGTTTGGTATTAGAAGCATTGAGATATCACATCTCATGGTATAGGAAGGGTCTCAGGGTTGGAATGGGAAGGAGTTGGATATCACATCTCATCCAATAGGAAGGGTCTCAGGTTTGGAATGGGAAGGAATTGGATATCACATCTCATGTTATAGGAAGGATCTCAGGTTTGGTATTAGAAGCATTGAGATATCACATCTCATGCTATCAGAAGGGTCTCAGGATTGGAATGGGAAGGAGTTGGATATCACATTTCATGCTAAAGGGAGGGTCTCAGGTTTGGAAGGGGAAGGATTTGGAAATCACATCTCATATTATAGGAAGGATCTCAGGTTTGGTATTAGAAGCATTGAGATATCACATCTCATGCTATCGGAAGGATCTCAGGTTTGGTATAAGAGGCATTGAGATATCACATCTCATGCTATCATAAGGGTCTCAGGATTGGAATGGGAAGGAGTTGGATATCACATCTCATGTTATAGGAAGGATCTCAGGTTTGGTATTAGAAGCATTGAGACATCACATCTCATGCTATAGGAAGGGTCTCAGGATTGGAATGGGAAGGAGTTGGATATCACATCTCATGCTATAGGAAGGGTCTCAGGTTTGGTATAAGCATTGAGATATCACATCTCATGCTATAGGAAGGGTCTCAGGATTGGAAAGGGAAGGATTTGGATATCACATCTTATGCTATAGGAAGGGTCTCAGGTTTGGTATAAGCATGGAGATATCACTTCTCATGCTATAGGAAGTGTCTCAGGATTGGAATGGGAAGGAGTTGGATATCCCATCTCATGCTATAGGAAGGGTCTCAGATTTGGTATAAGCATTGAGATATCACATCTCATGCTATAAGAAGGGTCTCAGGATTGGAATGGGAAGGAGTTGTATATGACATCTCAGGCCATAGGAAGGGTCTCAGATTTGGTCTAAGCATTGAGATATCACATCTCATGATATCAGAAGGGTCTCAGGATTGGAATGGGAAGGAGTTGGATATCACATCTCATTATAAAGGAAGGGTCTAAGGTTTGGAAGGGGATGGATTTGGATATCACATCTCATGTTATAGGACGGGTCTCAGGTTTGGTATTAGAAGCATTGAGATATCAAGTGTCATGGTATAAGAAGGGTCTCAGAATTGGAATGGGAAGGAGTTGGATATCACATCTCAAGCTATAGGAAGCGTCTCAGGATTGGAATGGGAAGGAGTTTGATATCACATCTCATGCCATAGTATGGGTCTCAGGTTTGGTAGAAGCATTGGGATATCACATCTCATGCTATCGGAAGGGTATCAGTATTGGATTTGGAAGGAGTTGGATATCCCATCTCATGCTATAGGAAGGGTCTCAGGTTAGAATGGGAAGGAGTTGGATATCACATTTCATGTTATAGGAAGGGTCTCAGGATTGGAATGGGAAGGACTTGGATATCATATCTCATGCTATAGGAAGGCTCTCAGGTTTGGAAGGGGAAGGAGTTGGATATCACATTTCATGTTAGAGGAAGGATCTCAGGTTTGGTATTAGAGGCCTTGAGATATCACATCTCATGCTATAGGAAGGGTCTCAGGATTGGAATGGGAAGGAGTTGGATATCACATCTCAAGCTATAGGAAGGGTCTCAGGTTTGGTATAAGCATTGAGATATCACATCTCATGCTATAGGAAGGGTCTCAGGATTGGAATGGGAAGAAGTTGGATATCACATCTCATGCTATAGGAAGGGTCTCAGGTTTGGTATAAGCATTGAGATATCACATCTCATGCTATAGGAAGGGTCTCAGGGTTGGAATGGGAAGGAGTTGTATATGACATCTCATGCCATAGGAAGGGTCTCAGGTTTGGTATAAGCATTGAGATATCACATCACATGCTATAGGAAGGGTCTCAGGATTGGAATGGGAAGGACTTGGATATCACATCTCATGCTATAGGCAGGGTCTCAGGTTTGGAAAGGGAAGGAGATGGATATCACATTTCATGTTAGAGGTAGGATCTCAGGTTTGGTATTAGAGGCATTGAGATATCACATCTCATGCTATCAGAAGGGTCTCAGGATTGGAATGGGAAGGAGTTGGATATCAAATCTCATGCTAAAGGGATGGTCTAAGGTTTGGAAGGGGAGGGATTTGGACATCATATCTCATGTTATTGGAAGGATCTCAGGTTTGGTATTAGAAGCTTTGAGATATCACATCTCATGCTATCGGAAGGGTCTTAGGTTTGGTATAAGCATTGAGATATCACATCTCTGCTATCGGAAGGGTCTCAGGATTGGAATGGGAAGGATTTGGATATCACAATTCATGTTATAGGGAGGGTCTCAGTTTTCATATTAGAAGCATTGAGATATCACATATGCTATTGGAAGGGTCTCAGTATTGGAATGGGGAGGAGTTGGATATCACATCTCATGTTATAGGGAGGGTCTCAGTTTTGATATTAGAAGCATTGAGATATCACATATGCTATTGGAAGGGTCTCAGTATTGGAATTGGAAGGAGTTGGATATCACATATGCTAAAGGAAAGGTCTCAGGTTTGGAATGGGAAGGAGTTGGATATCACGTCTCATGTTATAGGAAGGGTCTCAGGTTTGGAATGGGAAGGAGTTGAATATCACATCTCATGCTAAAGGAAGGGTCATCAGGTTCGGTATAAGCATTGAGATATCACATCTCTGCTATCGGAAGGGTCTCAGGATAGGAATGGGAAGGACGTAGATTTCACATCTCATACCATAGGGAGGGTCTCAGTTTTAATATTAGAAGCATTGAGCTATCACATCTCATGCTATCGGAAGGGTCTCAGGATTGGAATGGGATGGAGTTGGATATCACATCTCAAGCTATCTCAGGATTGTAATGGGAAGGAGTTTGATATCACATATCAAGCTATAGGAAGGGTCTCAGGTTTGGAAGGGGAAGGATTTGGATCTCACATCTCAAGCTATCTCAGGATTGGAATGGGAAGGAGTTTGATATTTCATCTCAAGCTATAGGAAGGGTCTCAGGTTTGGAAAGGGAAGGATTTGGATTTCACATCTCATGTTATAGGATGGTTCTCATGTTTGGTTTTAGAAGCATTGAGATATCACATCTCATGCTATGGGAAGGGTCTCAGGTTTGGAATGGGAAGGAGTTGGTTATCACATCTCATGCTAAAGGAAAGGTCTCAGGTCTGGAAGGGGAAGGATTTGGATCTCACATCTCATGTTTTAGGACGGGTCTCAGGTTTGGTATTAGAAGCATTGAACTATCACATCTCATGGTATAGGAAGGGTCCCAGGATTGGAATGGGAAGGAGTTGGATATCACATTGAATGGGAAGGAGTTTGATATCACATCTCAAGCTATAGGAAGGGCCTCATGTTTGGAATGGGAATGATTTGGATTTCACATCTCATGTTATAGGATGGTTCTCATGTTTGGTTTTAGAAGCATTGAAATATCACATCTCATGCTATCTGAAGGGTCTCAGGTTTGGAATGGGAAGGAGTTTGATATCACATCTCATGTTAGAGGTAGGATCTCAGGTTTGGTATTAGAGGCATTGAGATATGACATCTCATGCCATCAGAAGGGTCTCAGGATTGGAATGGGAAGGAGTTGGATATCACATCTCATGCTAAAGGGAGGGTCTAAGGTTTGGAAGGGGAAGGATTTGGACATCACATCTCATGTTATTGGAAGGATCTGAGGTTTGGTATTAGAAGCATTGAGATATCACATCTCATGCTATCGGAAGGGTCTCAGGTTTGGTATAAGCATTGAGATATCACATCTCCGCTATCGGAAGGGTCTCAGGATTGGAATGGGAAGGATTTGGATATCACATCTCATGTTATAGGAAGGGTCTCAGGTTTGGTATTAGAAGCATTGAGATATCACATCTCATGCTATATTAAGGGTCTCAGGAATGGAATGGGAAGGACTTGGATATCACATCTCATGATAAAGGAAGGGTCTAAGGTTTGGAAGGGGAAGGATTTGGATATCACATCTCATGTTATTGGACCGGTCTCAGGTTTGGTATTAGAAGCATTGAGATATCACATCTCATGCTATCGGAAGGATCTCAGGTTTGGTATAAGAGGCATTGAGATATCACATCTCATGCTATCATAAGGGTCTCAGGATTGGAATGGGAAGGAGTTGGATATCACATCTCATGTTATAGGAAGGATCTCAGGTTTGGTATTAGAAGCATTGAGACATCACATCTCATGCTATAGGAAGGGTCTCAGGATTGGAATGGGAAGGAGTTGGATATCACATCTCATGCTATAGGAAGGGTCTCAGGTTTGGTATAAGCATTGAGATATCACATCTCATGCTATAGGAAGGGTCTCAGGATTGGAAAGGGAAGGATTTGGATATCACATCTTATGCTATAGGAAGCGTCTCAGGTTTGGTATAAGCATGGAGATATCACTTCTCATGCTATAGGAAGGGTCTCAGGATTGGAATGGGAAGGAGTTGGATATCCCATCTCATGCTATAGGAAGGGTCTCAGATTTGGTATAAGCATTGAGATATCACATCTCATGCTATAGGAAGGGTCTCAGGATTGGAATGGGAAGGAGTTGTATATGACATCTCAGGCCATAGGAAGGGTCTCAGATTTGGTATAAGCATTGAGATATCACATCTCATGATATCGGAAGGGTCTCAGGATTGGAATGGGAAGGAGTTGGATATCACATCTCATTATAAAGGAAGGGTCTAAGGTTTGGAAGGGGATGGATTTGGATATCACATCTCATGTTATAGGACGGGTCTCAGGTTTGGTATTAGAAGCATTGAGATATCAAGTGTCATGGTATAAGAAGGGTCTCAGAATTGGAATGGGAAGGAGTTGGATATCACATCTCAAGCTATAGGAAGCGTCTCAGGATTGGAATGGGAAGGAGTTTGATATCACATCTCATGCCATAGTATGGGTCTCAGGTTTGGTAGAAGCATTGGGATATCACATCTCATGCTATCGGAAGGGTATCAGTATTGGATTTGGAAGGAGTTGGATATCCCATCTCATGCTATAGGAAGGGTCTCAGGTTAGAATGGGAAGGAGTTGGATATCACATTTCATGTTATAGGAAGGGTCTCAGGATTGGAATGGGAAGGACTTGGATATCATATCTCATGCTATAGGAAGGCTCTCAGGTTTGGAAGGGGAAGGAGTTGGATATCACATTTCATGTTAGAGGAAGGATCTCAGGTTTGGTATTAGAGGCCTTGAGATATCACATCTCATGCTATAGGAAGGGTCTCAGGATTGGAATGGGAAGGAGTTGGATATCACATCTCAAGCTATAGGAAGGGTCTCAGGTTTGGTATAAGCATTGAGATATCACATCTCATGCTATAGGAAGGGTCTCAGGATTGGAATGGGAAGAAGTTGGATATCACATCTCATGCTATAGGAAGGGTCTCAGGTTTGGTATAAGCATTGAGATATCACATCTCATGCTATAGGAAGGGTCTCAGGGTTGGAATGGGAAGGAGTTGTATATGACATCTCATGCCATAGGAAGGGTCTCAGGTTTGGTATAAGCATTGAGATATCACATCACATGCTATAGGAAGGGTCTCAGGATTGGAATGGGAAGGACTTGGATATCACATCTCATGCTATAGGCAGGGTCTCAGGTTTGGAAAGGGAAGGAGATGGATATCACATTTCATGTTAGAGGTAGGATCTCAGGTTTGGTATTAGAGGCAATGAGATATCACATCTCATGCTATCAGAAGGGTCTCAGGATTGGAATGGGAAGGAGTTGGATATCAAATCTCATGCTAAAGGGATGGTCTAAGGTTTGGAAGGGGAGGGATTTGGACATCATATCTCATGTTATTGGAAGGATCTCAGGTTTGGTATTAGAAGCATTGAGATATCACATCTCATGCTATCGGAAGGGTCTTAGGTTTGTATAAGCATTGAGATATCACATCTCTGCTATCGGAAGGGTCTCAGGATTGGAATGGGAAGGATTTGGATATCACAATTCATGTTATAGGGAGGGTCTCAGTTTTCATATTAGAAGCATTGAGATATCACATATGCTATTGGAAGGGTCTCAGTATTGGAATGGGAAGGAGTTGGATATCACATCTCATGTTATAGGGAGGGTCTCAGTTTTGATATTAGAAGCATTGAGATATCACATATGCTATTGGAAGGGTCTCAGTATTGGAATTGGAAGGAGTTGGATATCACATATGCTAAAGGAAAGGTCTCAGGTTTGGAATGGGAAGGAGTTGGATATCACGTCTCATGTTATAGGAAGGGTCTCAGGTTTGGAATGGGAAGGAGTTGAATATCACATCTCATGCTAAAGGAAGGGTCATCAGGTTCGGTATAAGCATTGAGATATCACATCTCTGCTATCGGAAGGGTCTCAGGATAGGAATGGGAAGGACGTAGATTTCACATCTCATACTATAGGGAGGGTCTCAGTTTTGATATTAGAAGCATTGAGCTATCACATCTCATGCTATCGGAAGGGTCTCAGGATTGGAATGGGATGGAGTTGGATATCACATCTCAAGCTATCTCAGGATTGTAATGGGAAGGAGTTTGATATCACATATCAAGCTATAGGAAGGGTCTCAGGTTTGGAAGGGGAAGGATTTGGATCTCACATCTCAAGCTATCTCAGGATTGGAATGGGAAGGAGTTTGATATTTCATCTCAAGCTATAGGAAGGGTCTCAGGTTTGGAAAGGGAAGGATTTGGATTTCACATCTCATGTTATAGGATGGTTCTCATGTTTGGTTTTAGAAGCATTGAGATATCACATCTCATGCTATGGGAAGGGTCTCAGGTTTGGAATGGGAAGGAGTTGGTTATCACATCTCATGCTAAAGGAAAGGTCTCAGGTCTGGAAGGGGAAGGATTTGGATCTCACATCTCATGTTTTAGGACGGGTCTCAGGTTTGGTATTAGAAGCATTGAACTATCACATCTCAAGCTATAGGAAGGGCCTCATGTTTGGAATGGGAATGATTTGGATTTCACATCTCATGTTATAGGATGGTTCTCATGTTTGGTTTTAGAAGCATTGAAATATCACATCTCATGCTATCTGAAGGGTCTCAGGTTTGGAATGGGAAGGAGTTTGATATCACATCTCATGTTAGAGGTAGGATCTCAGGTTTGGTATTAGAGGCATTGAGATATGACATCTCATGCCATCAGAAGGGTCTCAGGATTGGAATGGGAAGGAGTTGGATATCACATCTCATGCTAAAGGGAGGGTCTAAGGTTTGGAAGGGGAAGGATTTGGACATCACATCTCATGTTATTGGAAGGATCTGAGGTTTGGTATTAGAAGCATTGAGATATCACATCTCATGCTATCGGAAGGGTCTCAGGTTTGGTATAAGCATTGAGATATCACATCTCTGCTATCGGAAGGGTCTCAGGATTGGAATGGGAAGGATTTGGATATCACATCTTATGTTATAGGAAGGGTCTCAGGTTTGGTATTAGAAGCATTGAGATATCACATCTCATGCTATATTAAGGGTCTCAGGAATGGAATGGGAAGGACTTGGATATCACATCTCATGATAAAGGAAGGGTCTAAGGTTTGGAAGGGGAAGGATTTGGATATCACATCTCATGTTATTGGACCGGTCTCAGGTTTGGTATTAGAAGCATTGAGATATCAAGTCTCATGGTATAGGACGGGAGTTTGATATCACATCTCATGCCATGGTATGGGTCTCAGGTTTTGTAGAAGCATTGGGATATCACATCTCATGCTATTGGAAGGGTATCAGGATTGGATTTGGAAGGAGTTGGATATCCCATCTCATGCTATAGGAAGGGTCTCAGGTTGGAGTAGAAGGAGTTGGATATCACATCTCATGTTATAGGAAGGGTCTCAGGATTGGAATGGGAAGGACTTGGATATCATATCTCATGTTATAGGAAGGATCTCAGGTTTTGTATTAGAAGCATTGAGATATCACATCTCATGCTATAGGAAGGGTCTCAGGATTGGAATGTGAAGCATTTGGATATCACATCTCATGCTAAAGGAAGGGTCTCAGGTTTGGTATAAGCATTGAGATATCACATCTCTGCTATCGGAAGGGTCTAAGGATTGGATTGGGAAGGAATTGGATATCCCTTCTCATGCTATAGGAAGGGTCTCAGGTTGGAATGGGTAGGAGTTGGATATCACATCTCATGTTATAGGAAGGGTCTCAAGATTGAAATGGGAAGGATTTGGATATCACATCTCTTGCTATAGGAAGGGTCTCAGGTTTTCTATTAGAAACATTGAGATATGACATCTCATGCTATAGGAAGGGTTTCAGTATTGGAATGGGAAGGATTTGGATATCACATCTCATGCTAAAGGAAGGGTCTCAGGTTTGGAAGGGGAAGGATTTGGATATCATATCTCATGTTATAGGACATATCTCATGTTATAGGACGGGTCCCAGGTTTGGTATTAGAAGCATTGAGATATCACATCTCATGGTATAGGAAGGGTCTCAGGATTGGAATGGGAAGGAGTTGGATCTCCCTTCTCATGCTACAGGAAGGGTCTCAGGTTGGAATGGGAAGGAGTTGGATATCACATCTCGTTATAGGAAGGGTCTCAGGATTGGAATGGGAAGGAATTGGATATCACATCTCTTGCTATAGGAAGGGTCTCAGGTTTGGATGGGGAAGGATTTGGATATCATATCTCATGTTATAGGACCGGTCCCAGGTCTGGTATTAGAAGCATTGAGATATCACATCTCATGCTATAGGAGGAGTCTCAGGATTGGAATGGGCAAGAGTTGAATATCACCTCTCATGCTAAAGGAAGGGTATCAGGTTTGATAGAAGCATTGAGATATCACATCTCATGCTATAGGAAGGAACTCAGGATTGGAATGGGAAGGAGTTGGATATCACATCTAATGCCATAGGAAGGGTCATCAGGTTTGGTATAAGCATTGAGATATCACATCTCTGCTATCGGAAGGGTCTCAGGATAGGAATGGTAAGGACTTAGAATTCACATCTCATACTATAGGGAGGGTCTCAGTTTTGATATTAGAAGCATTGAGCTATCACATCTCATGCTATCGGAAGGGTCTCAGGATTGGAATGGGATGGAGTTGGATATCACATCTCAAGCTATCTCAGGATTGGAATGGGAAGGAGTTTGATATTTCATCTCAAGCTATAGGAAGGGTCTCAGGTTTGGAAAGGGAAGGATTTGGATTTCACATCTCATGTTATAGGATGGTTCTCATGTTTGGTTTTAGAAGCATTGAGATATCACATCTCATGCTATCGGAAGGGTCTCAGGTTTGGAAAGGGAAGGATTTGGATTTCACATGTTATAGGATGGTTCTCAGGTTTGGTTTTAGAAGCATTAAATTATAACATCTCATGCTATAGGAAGGGTCTCAGGTTTGGAATGGGAATGATTTGGATTTCACATCTCATGTTATAGGATGGTTCTCATGTTTGGTTTTAGAAGCATTGAAATATCACATCTCATGCTATCTGAAGGGTCTCAGGTTTGGAATGGGAAGGAGTTTGATATCACATCTCATGTTAGAGGTAGGATCTCAGGTTTGGTATTAGAGGCATTGAGATATGACATCTCATGCCATCAGAAGGGTCTCAGGATTGGAATGGGAAGGAGTTGGATATCACATCTCATGCTAAAGGGAGGGTCTAAGGTTTGGAAGGGGAAGGATTTGGACATCACATCTCATGTTATTGGAAGGATCTGAGGTTTGGTATTAGAAGCATTGAGATATCACATCTCATGCTATCGGAAGGGTCTCAGGTTTGGTATAAGCATTGAGATATCACATCTCTGCTATCGGAAGGGTCTCAGGATTGGAATGGGAAGGATTTGGATATCACATCTCATGTTATAGGAAGGGTCTCAGGTTTGGTATTAGAAGCATTGAGATATCACATCTCATGCTATATTAAGGGTCTCAGGAATGGAATGGGAAGGACTTGGATATCACATCTCATGATAAAGGAAGGGTCTAAGGTTTGGAAGGGGAAGGATTTGGATATCACATCTCATGTTATTGGACCGGTCTCAGGTTTGGTATTAGAAGCATTGAGATATCAAGTCTCATGGTATAGGACGGGAGTTTGATATCACATCTCATGCCATGGTATGGGTCTCAGGTTTTGTAGAAGCATTGGGATATCACATCTCATGCTATTGGAAGGGTATCAGGATTGGATTTGGAAGGAGTTGGATATCCCATCTCATGCTATAGGAAGGGTCTCAGGTTGGAGTAGAAGGAGTTGGATATCACATCTCATGTTATAGGAAGGGTCTCAGGATTGGAATGGGAAGGACTTGGATATCACATCTCATGTTATAGGAAGGATCTCAGGTTTTGTATTAGAAGCATTGAGATATCACATCTCATGCTATAGGAAGGGTCTCAGGATTGGAATGTGAAGCATTTGGATATCACATCTCATGCTAAAGGAAGGGTCTCAGGTTTGGTATAAGCATTGAGATATCACATCTCTGCTATCGGAAGGGTCTAAGGATTGGATTGGGAAGGAATTGGATATCCCTTCTCATGCTATAGGAACGGTCTCAGGTTGGAATGGGTAGGAGTTGGATATCACATCTCATGTTATAGGAAGGGTCTCAAGATTGAAATGGGAAGGATTTGGATATCACATCTCTTGCTATAGGAAGGGTCTCAGGTTTTCTATTAGAAACATTGAGATATGACATCTCATGCTATAGGAAGGGTTTCAGTATTGGAATGGGAAGGATTTGGATATCACATCTCATGCTAAAGGAAGGGTCTCAGGTTTGGAAGGGGAAGGATTTGGATATCATATCTCATGTTATAGGACATATCTCATGTTATAGGACGGGTCCCAGGTTTGGTATTAGAAGCATTGAGATATCACATCTCATGGTATAGGAAGGGTCTCAGGATTGAAATGGGAAGGAGTTGGATCTCCCTTCTCATGCTACAGGAAGGGTCTCAGGTTGGAATGGGAAGGAGTTGGATATCACATCTCGTTATAGGAAGGGTCTCAGGATTGGAATGGGAAGGGATTGGATATCACATCTCTTGCTATAGGAAGGGTCTCAGGTTTGGAAGGGGAAGGATTTGGATATCATATCTCATGTTATAGGACCGGTCCCAGGTCTGGTATTAGAAGCATTGAGATATCACATCTCATGCTATAGGAGGAGTCTCAGGATTGGAATGGGAAGGAGTTGGATATCACGTCTCATGATATAGGAAGGGTCTCAGGATTGGAATGGGCAGGAGTTGAATATCACCTCTCATGCTAAAGGAAGGGTATCAGGTTTGATAGAAGCATTGAGATATCACATCTCATGCTATAGGAAGGAACTCAGGATTGGAATGGGAAGGAGTTGGATATCACATCTAATGCCATAGGAAGGGTCATCAGGTTTGGTATAAGCATTGAGATATCACATCTCTGCTATCGGAAGGGTCTCAGGATAGGAATGGTAAGGACTTAGAATTCACATCTCATACTATAGGGAGGGTCTCAGTTTTGATATTAGAAGCATTGAGCTATCACATCTCATGCTATCGGAAGGGTCTCAGGATTGGAATGGGATGGAGTTGGATATCACATCTCAAGCTATCTCAGGATTGGAATGGGAAGGAGTTTGATATTTCATCTCAAGCTATAGGAAGGGTCTCAGGTTTGGAAAGGGAAGGATTTGGATTTCACATCTCATGTTATAGGATGGTTCTCATGTTTGGTTTTAGAAGCATTGAGATATCACATCTCATGCTATCGGAAGGGTCTCAGGTTTGGAAAGGGAAGGATTTGGATTTCACATGTTATAGGATGGTTCTCAGGTTTGGTTTTAGAAGCATTAAATTATAACATCTCATGCTATAGGAAGGGTCTCAGGTTTGGAATGGGAATGATTTGGATTTCACATCTCATGTTATAGGATGGTTCTCATGTTTGGTTTTAGAAGCATTGAAATATCACATCTCATGCTATCTGAAGGGTCTCAGGTTTGGAATGGGAAGGAGTTTGATATCACATCTCATGTTAGAGGTAGGATCTCAGGTTTGGTATTAGAGGCATTGAGATATGACATCTCATGCCATCAGAAGGGTCTCAGGATTGGAATGGGAAGGAGTTGGATATCACATCTCATGCTAAAGGGAGGGTCTAAGGTTTGGAAGGGGAAGGATTTGGACATCACATCTCATGTTATTGGAAGGATCTGAGGTTTGGTATTAGAAGCATTGAGATATCACATCTCATGCTATCGGAAGGGTCTCAGGTTTGGTATAAGCATTGAGATATCACATCTCTGCTATCGGAAGGGTCTCAGGATTGGAATGGGAAGGACTTGGATATCACATCTCATGATAAAGGAAGGGTCTAAGGTTTGGAAGGGGAAGGATTTGGATATCACATCTCATGTTATTGGACCGGTCTCAGGTTTGGTATTAGAAGCATTGAGATATCAAGTCTCATGGTATAGGACGGGAGTTTGATATCACATCTCATGCCATGGTATGGGTCTCAGGTTTTGTAGAAGCATTGGGATATCACATCTCATGCTATTGGAAGGGTATCAGGATTGGATTTGGAAGGAGTTGGATATCCCATCTCATGCTATAGGAAGGGTCTCAGGTTGGAGTAGAAGGAGTTGGATATCACATCTCATGTTATAGGAAGGGTCTCAGGATTGGAATGGGAAGGACTTGGATATCACATCTCATACTATAGGGAGGGTCTCAGTTTTGATATTAGAAGCATTGAGCTATCACATCTCATGCTATCGGAAGGGTCTCAGGATTGGAATGGGATGGAGTTGGATATCACATCTCAAGCTATCTCAGGATTGGAATGGGAAGGAGTTTGATATTTCATCTCAAGCTATAGGAAGGGTCTCAGGTTTGGAAAGGGAAGGATTTGGATTTCACATCTCATGTTATAGGATGGTTCTCATGTTTGGTTTTAGAAGCATTGAGATATCACTTCTCATGCTATCGGAAGGGTCTCAGGTTTGGAAAGGGAAGGATTTGGATTTCACATGTTATAGGATGGTTCTCAGGTTTGGTTTTAGAAGCATTAAATTATAACATCTCATGCTATAGGAAGGGTCTCAGGTTTGGAATGGGAAGGAGTTGGATATCACATCTCTGCTATCTGAAGGGTCTCAGGATTGGAATGGGAAGGAGTTGGATATCCCATCTCGTTATAGGAAGGGTCTCAGGTTTGGTATTAGAAGCAATGAGATATCACATCTCATGCTATAGGAAGGGTCTAAGGTTTGGAAGGGGACGGATTTGGGTATCACATCTCATGTTATAGGACCGGTCTCAGGTTTGGTATTTGAAGCATTGAGATATCAAGTCTCATGGTATAGGACGGGTCTCAGAATTGGAATGAGAAGGAGTTGGATATCACATCTCAAGCTATAGGAAGGGTCTCATGATTGGAATGGGAAGGACTTGGATATCACATCTCATGTTATAGGAAGGGTCTCAGGTTTGGTATTAGAAGCATTGAGATATCACATCTCATGCTATAGGAAGGGTCTCAGGAATGGAATGGGAAGGACTTGGATATCACATCTCATGATAAAGGAAGGGTCTAAGGTTTGGAAGGGGAAGGATTTGGATATCACATCTCATGTTATTGGACCGGTCTCAGGTTTGGTACTAGAAGCATTGAGATATCAAGTCTCATGGTATAGGACGGGAGTTTGATATCACATCTCATGCCATGGTATGGGTCTCAGGTTTTGTAGAAGCATTGGGATATCACATCTCATGCTATCGGAAGGGTATCAGGATTGGATTTGGAAGGAGTTGGATATCCCATCTCATGCTATAGGAAGGGTCTCAGGTTGGAATAGAAGGAGTTGGATATCACATCTCATGTTATAGGAAGGGTCTCAGGATTGGAATGGGAAGGACTTGGATATCACATCTCATGCTGTATGAAGGGTCTCAGGTTTGGAAAAGGAAGGAGTTGGATATCACATTTCATGTTAGAGGTAGGATCTCAGGTTTGGTATTAGAGGCATTGAGATATCACATCTCATGCTATCAGAAGGGTATCAGGATTGGAATGGGAAGGAGTTGGGTATCACATCTCATGTTATAGGACCGGTCTCAGGTTTGGTATTTGAAGCATTGAGATATCAAGTCTCATGGTATAGGACGGGTCTCAGAATTGGAATGAGAAGGAGTTGGATATCACATCTCAAGCTATAGGAAGGGTCTCATGATTGGAATGGGAAGGAGTTGGATATCACATCTCATGTTATAGGAAGGGTCTCAGGATTGGAATGGGAAGGACTTGGATATCACATCTCATTCTATAGGAAGGCTCTCAGGGTTGGAAGGGGAAGGAGTTGGATATCACATTTCATGTTAGAGGTAGGATCTCAGGTTTGGTTTTAGAGGCATTGAGATATCACATCTCATGCCATCAGAAGGGTCTCAGGATTGGAATGGGAAGGAGTTGGATATCAAATCTCATGCTAAAGGGATGGTCTAAGGTTTGGAAGGGGAGGGATTTGGATATCACATCTCATGTTATTGGACCGGTCTCAGGTTTGGTATTAGAAGCATTGAGATATCACATCTCATGCTATCGGAAGGGTCTTAGGTTTGGTATAAGCATTGAGATATCACATCTCTGCTATCGGAAGGGTCTCAGGATTGGAATGGGAAGGATTTGGATATCACAATTCATGTTATAGGAAGGGTCTCAGGTTTGGTATTAGAAGCATTGAGATATCACATCTCATGCTATAGGAAGGGTCTCAGGATTGGAATGGGAAGGACTTGGATATCACATCTCATGTTATAGGAAGGGTCTCAGGTTTGGTATTAGAAGCATTGAGATATCACATCTCATGCTATAGGAAGGGTCGCAGGAATGGAATGGGAAGGACTTGGTTATCACATCTCATGATAAATGAAAGGGTCTAAGGTTTGGAAGGGGAAGGATTTGGATATCACATCTCATGTTATTGGACCGGTCTCAGGTTTGGTATTAGAAGCATTGAGATATCAAGTCTCATGGTATAGGACGGGAGTTTGATATCACATCTCATGCCATGGTATGGGTCTCAGGTTTTGTAGAAGCATTGGTATATCACATCTCATGCTATCGGAAGGGTATCAGGATTGGATTTGGAAGGAGTTGGATATCCCATCTCATGCTATAGGATGTGTCTCAGGTTGGAATAGAAGGAGTTGGATATCACATCTCATGTTATAGGAAGGGTCTCAGGATTGGAATGGGAAGGACTTGGATATCACATCTCATGCTGTAGGAAGGGTCTCAGGTTTGGAAAAGGAAGGAGTTGGATATCACATTTCATGTTAGAGGTAGGATCTCAGGTTTGGAATTAGAGGCATTGAGATATCACATCTCATGCTATCAGAAGGGTATCAGGATTGGAATGGGAAGGAGTTGGATATCACATCTCATGCTAAAGGGAGGGTCTCAGGTTTGGAATGGGAAGGATTTGGATATCACATCTCGTGTTATAGGAAGGACCTTAGGTTTGGTATTAGAAGCATTGAGATATCACATCTCATGCTATAGGAAGGGTCTCGGGATTGGAATGGGAAGGAGTTGGATATCACATCTCATGTTATAGGAAGGATCTCAGGTTTGGTATTAGAAGCATTGAGATATCACATCTCATGCTATAGGAAGGGTCTCAGGATTGGAATGGGAAGGAGTTGGATATCACATCTCATGCTATGGGAAGGGTCTCAGGTTTGGTATAAGCATTGAAATATCACATCTCTGCTATCGGAAGGGTCTCAGGATTGGAATGGGAGGAGCTGGATATCACATCTCATGCTATGGGAAGGGTCTCAGGTTTGGTATAAGCATTGAAATATCACATCTCTGCTATCGGAAGGGTCTCAGGATTGGAATGGGAGGAGCTGGATATCACATCTCATGCTAAAGGAAGGGTCTCAGGTTTGGAAGGGGAAGGAGTTGGATATCACATCTCATGCTAAAGGGAGGGTCTCAGGTTTGGAATGGGAAGGATTTGGATATCACATCTCATGTTATAGGAAGGACCTTAGGTTTGGTATTAGAAGCATTGAGATATCACATCTCATGCTATAGGAAGGGTCTCGGGATTGGAATGGGAAGGAGTTGGATATCACATCTCATGTTATTGGAAGGATCTCAGGTTTGGTATTAGAAGCATTGAGATATCACATCTCATGCTATCGGAAGGGTCTTAGGTTTGGTATAAGCATTGAGATATCACATCTCTGCTATCGGAAGGGTCTCAGGATTGGAATGGGAAGGATTTGGATATCATAATTCATGTTATAGGAAGGGTCTCAGGTTTGGTATTAGAAGCATTGAGATATCACATCTCATGCTATAGGAAGGGTCTCAGGATTGGAATGGGAAGGACTTGGATATCACATCTCATGTTATAGGAAGGGTCTCAGGTTTGGTATTAGAAGCATTGAGATATCAGATCTCATGCTATCAGAAGGGTATCAGGATTGGAATGGGAAGGAGTTGGATATCACATCTCATGCTAAAGGGAGGGTCTCAGGTTTGGAATGGGAAGGATTTGGATATCACATCTCATGTTATAGGAAGGACCTTAGGTTTGGTATTAGAAGCATTGAGATATCACATCTCATGCTATAGGAAGGGTCTCGGGATTGGAATGGGAAGGAGTTGGATATCACATCTCATGTTATAGGAAGGATCTCAGGTTTGGTATTAGAAGCATTGAGATATCACATCTCATGCTATAGGAAGGGTCTCAGGATTGGAATGGGAAGGAGTTGGATATCACATCTCATGCTATGGGAAGGGTCTCAGGTTTGGTATAAGCATTGAAATGTCACATCTCTGCTATCGGAAGGGTCTCAGGATTGGAATGGGAAGGAGTTGGATATCACATCTCATGCTAAAGGAAGGGTCTCAGGTTTGGAAGGGGAAGGATTTGGATATCACATCTCATGTTATAGGACGGGTCTCAGGTTTGGTATTAGAAGCATTGTGATATCACATCTCATGCTATAGGATGTGTCTCAGGATTGGAATGGGAAGGAGTTGGATATCACATCTCATGCTATAGGAAGGGTTTCAGGTTTGGTAGAAGCATTGAGATATCACATCTCATGCTATAGGAAGAGTCTCGGGTTTGGGAAGGGAAGGATTTGGATTTCACATCTCATGTTATAGGATGGTTCTCATGTTTGGTTTTTGAAGCATTGAGATATCACATCTCATGCTATCGGAAGGGTCTCAGGTTTGGAATGGGAAGGAGTTGGATATCACATCTCATGTTATAGGAAGGGTCTCAGGTTTGGAATGGGAAGGAGTTGGATATGACATCTCTTGTTATAGGGAGGGTCTCAGGATTTGAATGGTAAGGAGTTGGATATCACATCTCATGCTATAGGAAGGGTCTCAGGTTGGAATGGGAAGGAGTTGGATATCACATCTCATGTTATATACAGGAAGGGTCTCAGGATTGGAATGGGAAGGATTTGGATATCACATCTCTTGCTATAGGAAGGGTCTCAGGTTTTTTATTAGAAACATGGAGATATCACATCTCATGCTATAGGAAGGGTCTCAGGATTGGAATGGGAAGGAGTTGGATATCACATCTCATGCTATAGGAAGGGTCTCAGCTTTGGTATAAGCATTGAGATATCACATCTCATGCTATAGGAAGGGTCTCAGGATTGGAATAGGAAGGATTTGGATATCACATCTTATGCTATAGGAAGGGTCTCAGGTTTGGTATAAGCATGGAGATATCACTTCTCATGCTATAGGAAGTGTCTCAGGATTGGAATGGGAAGGAGTTGGATATCACATCTCAGGCCATAGGAAGGGTCTCAGATTTGGTATAAGCATTGAGATATCACATCTCATGATATCGGAAGGGTCTCGGGATTGGAATGGGAAGGAGTTGGATATCACATCTCATGATAATGGAAGGGTCTAAGGTTTGGAAGGGGAAGGATTTGGATATCACATCTCATGTTATAGGACGGGTCTCAGGTTTGGTATTAGAAGCATTGAGATATCAAGTCTCATGGTATAAGAAGGGTCTCAGGATTGGAATGGGAAGGAGTTTGATATCACATCTCATGCCATAGTATGGGTCTCAGGTTTGGTAGAAGCATTGGGATATCACATCTCGTGCTATCGGAAGGGTATCAGTATTGGATTTGGAAGGAGTTGGATATCCCATCTCATGCTATAGGAAGGGTCTCAGGTTGGAATGGGAAGGAGTTGGATATCACATTTCATGTTATAGGAAGGGTCTCAGGATTGGAATGGGAAGGACTTGGATATCATATCTCATGCTATAGGAAGGCTCTCAGGTTTGGAAGGGGAAGGAGTTGGATATCACATTTCATGTTAGAGGAAGGATCTCAGGTTTGGTATTAGAGGCCTTGAGATATCACATCTCATGCTATAGGAAGGGTCTCAGGATTGGAATGGGAAGGAGTTGGATATCACATCTCAAGCTATAGGAAGGGTCTCAGGTTTGGTATAAGCATTGAGATATCACATCTCATGCTATAGGAATGGTCTCAGGATTGGAATGGGAAGAAGTTGGATATCACATCTCATGCTATAGGAAGGGTCTCAGGATTGGAATGGGAAGGAGTTGTATATGCCATCCCATGCCATAGGAAGGGTCTCAGGTTTGGTATAAGCATTGAGATATCACATCACATGCTATAGGAAGGGTCTCAGGATTGGAATGGGAAGGACTTGGATATCACATATCATGCTATAGGCAGGGTCTCAGGTTTGGAAAGGGAAGGAGATGGATATCACATTTCATGTTAGAGATAGGATCTCAGGTTTGGTATTAGAGGCATTGAGATATCACATCTCATGCTATCAGAAGGGTCTCAGGATTGGAATGGGAAGGAGTTGGATATCACATTTCATGCTATAGGAAGGGTCTCAGGTTTGGTATAAGCATTGAGATATCACATCTCATGCTATAGGAAGGGTCTCAGGGTTGGAATGGGAAGGAGTTGTATATGACATCTCATGCCATAGGAAGGGTCTCAGGTTTGGTATAAGCATTGAGATATCACATCACATGCTATAGGAAGGGTCTCAGGATTGGAATGGGAAGGACTTGGATATCACATCTCATGCTATAGGCAGGGTCTCAGGTTTGGAAAGGGAAGGAGATGGACATCACATTTCATGTTAGAGGTAGGATCTCAGGTTTGGTATTAGAGGCATTGAGATATCACATCTCATGCTATCAGAAGGGTCTCAGGATTGGAATAGGAAGGAGTTGGATATCACATTTCATGCTAAAGGGAGGGTCTCAGGTTTGGAAGGGGAAGGATTTGGAAATCACATCTCATATTATAGGAAGGATCTCAGGTTTGGTATTAGAAGCATTGAGATATCACATCTGATGCTATCGGAAGGATCTCAGGTTTGGTGTACGAGGCATTGAGATATCACATCTCATGCTATCATAAGGGTCTCAGGATTGGAATGGGAAGGAGTTGGATATCACATCTCATGTTATAGGAAGGATCTCAGGTTTGGTATTAGAAGCATTGAGACATCACATCTCATGCTATAGGAAGGGTCTCAGGATTGGAATGGGAAGGAGTTGGATATCACATCTCATGCTATAGGAAGGGTCTCAGGTTTGGTATAAGCATTGAGATATCACATCTCATGCTATAGGAAGGGTCTCAGGATTGGAATGGGAAGGATTTGGATATCACATCTTATGCTATAGGAAGGGTCTCAGGTTTGGTATAAGCATTGAGATATCATGTCTCATGCTATAGGAAGGGTCTCAGGATTGGAATGGGAAGAAGTTGGATATCACATCTCATGCTATAGGAAGGGTCTCAGGTTTGGTATAAGCATTGAGATATCACATCTCATGCTATAGGAAGGGTCTCAGGGTTGGAATGGGAAGGAGTTGTGTATGACATCTCATGCCATTGGAAGGGTCTCAGGTTTGGTATAAGCATTGAGATATCACATCACATGCTATAGGAAGGGTCTCAGGATTGGAATGGGAAGGACTTGGATATCACATCTCATGCTATAGGCAGGGTCTCAGGTTTGGAAAGGGAAGGAGATGGATATCACATTTCATGTTAGAGGTAGGATCTCAGGTTTGGTATTAGAGGCATTGAGATATCACATCTCATGCTATCAGAAGGGTCTCAGGATTGGAATGGGAAGGAGTTGGATATCACATTTCATGCTAAAGGGAGGGTCTCAGGTTTGGAAGGGGAAGGATTTGGAAATCACATCTCATATTATAGGAAGGATCTCAGGTTTGGTATTAGAAGCATTGAGATATCACATCTCATGCTATCGGAAGGATCTCAGGTTTGGTATAAGAGGCATTGAGATATCACATCTCATGCTATCATAAGGGTCTCAGGATTGGAATGGGAAGGAGTTGGATATCACATCTCATGTTATAGGAAGGATCTCAGGTTTGGTATTAGAAGCATTGAGACATCACATCTCATGCTATAGGAAGGGTCTCAGGATTGGAATGGGAAGGAGTTGGATATCACATCTCATGCTATAGGAAGGGTCTCAGGTTTGGTATAAGCATTGAGATATCACATCTCATGCTATAGGAAGGGTCTCAGGATTGGAATAGGAAGGATTTGGATATCACATCTTATGCTATAGGAAGGGTCTCAGGATTGGAATGGGAAGGTGTTGGATATCACATCTCATGCTATAGGAAGGGTCTCTGGATTGGAATGGGAAGGAGTTGGATATCACATCTCATGCTATAGGAAGGGTCTCAGATTTGGTATAAGCATTGAGATATCACATCTCATGCTATAGGAAGGGTCTCAGGATTGGAATGGGAAGGAGTTGTATATGACATCTCAGGCCATAGGAAGGGTCTCAGATTTGGTATAAGCATTGAGATATCACATCTCATGATATCGGAAGGGTCTCAGGATTGGAATGGGAAGGAGTTGGATATCACATCTCATGATAATGGAAGGGTCTAAGGTTTGGAAGGGGAAGGATTTGGATATCACATCTCATGTTATAGGACGGGTCTCAGGTTTGGTATTAGAAGCATTGAGATATCAAGTCTCATGGTATAAGAAGGGTCTCAGGATTGGAATGGGAAGGAGTTTGATATCACATCTCATGCCATAGTATGGGTCTCAGGTTTGGTAGAAGCATTGGGATATCACATCTCATGCTATCGGAAGGGTATCAGTATTGGATTTGGAAGGAGTTGGATATCCCATCTCATGCTATAGGAAGGGTCTCAGGTTGGAATGGGAACGAGTTGGATATCACATTTCATGTTATAGGAAGGGTCTCAGGATTGGAATGGGAAGGACTTGGATATCATATCTCATGCTATAGGAAGGCTCTCAGGTTTGGAAGGGGAAGGAGTTGGATATCACATTTCATGTTAGAGGAAGGATCTCAGGTTTGGTATTAGAGGCCTTGAGATATCACATCTCATGCTATAGGAAGGGTCTCAGTATTGGAATGGGAAGGAGTTGGATATCACATCTCAAGCTATAGGAAGGGTCTCAGGATTGGAATGGGAAGAAGTTGGATATCACATCTCATGCTATAGGAAGGGTCTCAGGATTGGAATGGGAAGGAGTTGTATATGCCATCCCATGCCATAGGAAGGGTCTCAGGTTTGGTATAAGCATTGAGATATCACATCACATGCTATAGGAAGGGTCTCAGGATTGGAATGGGAAGGACTTGGATATCACATATCATGCTATAGGCAGGGTCTCAGGTTTGGAAAGGGAAGGAGATGGATATCACATTTCATGTTAGAGGTAGGATCTCAGGTTTGGTATTAGAGGCCTTGAGATATCACATCTCATGCTATAGGAAGGGTCTCAGGATTGGAATGGGAAGAAGTTGGATATCACATCTCATGCTATAGGAAGGGTCTCAGGATTGGAATGGGAAGGAGTTGTATATGCCATCCCATTCCATAGGAAGGGTCTCAGGTTTGGTATAAGCATTGAGATATCACATCACATGCTATAGGAAGGGTCTCAGGATTGGAATGGGAAGGACTTGGATATCACATATCATGCTATAGGCAGGGTCTCAGGTTTGGAAAGGGAAGGAGATGGATATCACATTTCATGTTAGAGGTAGGATCTCAGGTTTGGTATTAGAGGCATTGAGATATCACATCTCATGCTATCAGAAGGGTCTCAGGATTGGAATGGGAAGGAGTTGGATATCACATTTCATGCTATAGGAAGGGTCTCAGGTTTGGTATAAGCATTGAGATATCACATCTCATGCTATAGGAAGGGTCTCAGGGTTGGAATGGGAAGGAGTTGTATATGACATCTCATGCCATAGGAAGGGTCTCAGGTTTGGTATAAGCATTGAGATATCACATCACATGCTATAGGAAGGGTCTCAGGATTGGAATGGGAAGGACTTGGATATCACATCTCATGCTATAGGCAAGGTCTCAGGTTTGGAAAGGGAAGGAGATGGATATCACATTTCAAGTTAGAGGTAGGATCTCAGGTTTGGTATTAGAGGCATTGAGATATCACATCTCATGCTATCAGAAGGGTCTCAGGATTGGAATGGGAAGGAGTTGGATATCACATTTCATGCTAAAGGGAGGGTCTCAGGTTTGGAAGGGGAAGGATTTGGAAATCACATCTCATATTATAGGAAGGATCTCAGGTTTGGTATTAGAAGCATTGAGATATCACATCTCATGCTATCGGAAGGATCTCAGGTTTGGTGTAAGAGGCATTGAGATATCACATCTCATGCTATCATAAGGGTCTCAGGATTGGAATGGGAAGGAGTTGGATATCACATCTCATGTTATAGGAAGGATCTCAGGTTTGGTATTAGAAGCATTGAGACATCACATCTCATGCTATAGGAAGGGTCTCAGGATTGGAATGGGAAGGAGTTGGATATCACATCTCATGCTATAGGAAGGGTCTCAGGTTTGGTATAAGCATTGAGATATCACATCTCATGCTATAGGAAGGGTCTCAGGATTGGAATGGGAAGGATTTGGATATCACATCTTATGCTATAGGAAGGGTCTCAGGTTTGATATAAGCATTGAGATATCATATCTCATGCTATAGGAAGGGTCTCAGGATTGGAATGGGAAGGAGTTGGATATCACATCTCATGCTATAGGAAGGGTCTCAGGTTTGGTATAAGCATTGAGATATCACATCTCATGCTATCGGAAGGGTCTCAGGATTGGAATAGGAAGGATTTGGATATCACATCTTATGCTATAGGAAGGGTCTCAGGATTGGAATGGGAAGGTGTTGGATATCACATCTCATGCTATAGGAAGGGTCTCAGATTTGGTATAAGCATTGAGATATCACATCTCATGCTATAGGAAGGGTCTCAGGATTGGAATGGGAAGGAGTTGTATATGACATCTCAGGCCTTAGGAAGGGTCTCAGGTTTGGTACAAGCATTGAGATATCACATCTCTGCTATCGGAAGGGTCTCAGGATTGGAATGGGAAGGAGTTGGATATCCCATCTCATGTTATAGGAAGGGTCTCAGGTTTGGTATTAGAAGCATTGAGATATCACATCTCATGCTATAGGAAGGGTCTCAGGATTGGAATGGGAAGGACTTGGATGTCACATCTCATGCTATAGGGAGGGTCTCAAGTTTGATATTAGAAGCATTGAGATAACAAATCTCATGATATCGGAAGGGTCTCAGGATTGGAATGGGAAGGAGTTGGATATCACATCTCATGATAAAGGAAGGGTCTAAGGTTTGGAAAGGGAAGGATTTGGATATCACATCTCATGTTATAGGACGGGTCTCAGGTTTGGTATTAGAAGCTTTGAGATATCAAGTCTCATGGTATAAGAAGGGTCTCAGAATTGGAATGGGAAGGAGTTGGATATCACATCTCAAGCTATAGGAAGCGTCTCAGGATTGGAATGGGAAGGAGTTTGATATCACATCTCATGCCATAGTATGGGTCTCAGGTTTGGTAGAAGCATTGGGATATCACATCTCATGCTATAGGAAGGGTATCAGTATTGGATTTGGAAGGAGTTGGATATCCCATCTCATGCTATGGGAAGGGTCTCAGGTTAGAATGGGAAGGAGTTGGATATCACATTTCATGTTATAGGAAGGGTCTCAGGATTGGAATGGGAAGGACTTGGATATCATATCTCATGCTATAGGAAGGCTCTCAGGTTTGGAAGGGGAAGGAGTTGGATATCACATTTCATGTTAGAGGAAGGATCTCAGGTTTGGTATTAGAGGCCTTGAGATATCACATCTCATGCTATAGGAAGGGTCTCAGGATTGGAATGGGAAGGAGTTGGATATCACATCTCAAGCTATAGGAAGGGTCTCAGGTTTGGTATAAGCATTGAGATATCACATCTCATGCTATAGGAAGGGTCTCAGGATTGGAATGGGAAGAAGTTGGATATCACATCTCATGCTATAGGAAGGGTCTCAGGTTTGGTATAAGCATTGAGATATCACATCTCATGCTATAGGAAGGGTCTCAGGGTTGGAATGGGAAGGAGTTGTATATGACATCTCATGCCATAGGAAGGGTCTCAGGTTTGGTATAAGCATTGAGATATCACATCACATGCTATAGGAAGGGTCTCAGGATTGGAATGGGAAGGACTTGGATATCACATCTCATGCTATAGGCAGGGTCTCAGGTTTGGAAAGGGAAGGAGATGGATATCACATTTCATGTTAGATGTAGGATCTCAGGTTTGGTATTAGAGGCATTGAGATATCACATCTCATGCTATCAGAAGGGTCTCAGGATTGGAATGGGAAGGAGTTGGATATCACATCTCATGCTATAGGAAGGGTCTCAGGTTTGGAAGGGGAAGGATTTGGAAATCACATCTCATATTATAGGAAGGATCTCAGGTTTGGTATTAGAAGCATTGCGATATCACATCTCATGCTATCGGAAGGATCTCAGGTTTGGTGTAAGAGGCATTGAGATATCACATCTCATGCTATCATAAGGGTCTCAGGATTGGAATGGGAAGGAGTTGGATATCACATTTCATGTTAGAGGTAGGATCTCAGGTTTGGTATTAGAGGCATTGAGATATCACATCATATGCTATCAGAAGGGTCTCAGGATTGGAATGGGAAGGAGTTGGATATCACATTTCATGCTAAAGGGAGGGTCTCAGGTTTGGAAGGGGAAGGATTTGGAAATCACATCTCATATTATAGGAAGGATCTCAGGTTTGGTATTAGAAGCATTGAGATATCACATCTCATGCTATCGGGAGGATCTCAGGTTTGGTATAAGAGGCATTGAGATATCACATCTCATGCTATCATAAGGGTCTCAGGATTGGAATGGGAAGGAGTTGGATATCACATCTCATGTTATAGGAAGGATCTCAGGTTTGGTATTAGAAGCATTGAGACATCACATCTCATGCTATAGGAAGGGTCTCAGGATTGGAATGGGAAGGATTTGGATATCACATCTCATGCTATAGGAAGGGTCTCAGGTTTGGTATAAGCATTGAGATATCACATCTCATGCTATAGGAAGGGTCTCAGGATTGGAATAGAAAGGATTTGGATATCACATCTTATGCTATAGGAAGGGTCTCAGGTTTGGTATAAGCATGGAGATATCACTTCTCATGCTATAGGAAGTGTCTCAGGATTGGAATGGGAAGGAGTTGGATATCACATCTCATGCTATAGGAAGGGTCTCAGATTTGGTATAAGCATCGAGATATCACATCTCATGCTATAGGAAGGGTCTCAGGATTGGAATGGGAAGGAGTTGGATATCACATCTCATGATAATAGAAGGGTCTAAGGTTTGGAAGGGGAAGGATTTGGATATCACATCTCATGTTATAGGACGGGTCTCAGGTTTGGTATTAGAAGCATTGAGATATCAAGTCTCATGGTATAAGAAGGGTCTCAGGATTGGAATGGGAAGGAGTTTGATATCACATCTCATGCCATAGTATGGGTCTCAGGTTTGGTAGAAGCATTGGGATATCATATCTCATGCTATCGGAAGGGTATCAGTATTGGATTTGGAAGGAGTTGGATATCCCATCTCATGCTATAGGAAGGGTCTCAGGTTTGGAAAGGGAAGGAGATGGATATCACATTTCATGTTAGAGGTAGGATCTCAGGTTTGGAATGGGAAGGACTTGGATATCATATCTCATGCTATAGGAAGGCTCTCAGGTTTGGAAGGGGAAGGAGTTGGATATCACATTTCATGTTAGAGGAAGGATCTCAGGTTTGGTATTAGAGGCCTTGAAATATCACATCTCATGCTATAGGAAGGGTCTCAGGATTGGAATGGGAAGGAGTTGGATATCACATCTCAAGCTATAGGAAGGGTCTCAGGTTTGGTATAAGCATTGAGATATCACATCTCATGCTATAGGAAGGGTCTCAGGATTGGAATGGGAAGAAGTTGGATATCACATCTCATGCTATAGGAAGGGTCTCAGGATTGGAATGGGAAGGAGTTGTATATGCCATCTCATGCCATAGGAAGGGTCTCAGGTTTGGTATAAGCATTGAGATATCACATCACATGCTATAGGAAGGGTCTCAGGATTGGAATGGGAAGGACTTGGATATCACATATCATGCTATAGGCAGGGTCTCAGGTTTGGAAAGGGAAGGATATGGATATCACATTTCATGTTAGAGGTAGGATCTCAGGTTTGGTATTAGAGGCATTGAGATATCACATCTCATGCTATCAGAAGGGTCTCAGGATTGGAATGGGAAGGAGTTGGATATCACATCTCATGCTAAAGGGAGGGTCTCAGGTTTGGAAGGGGAAGGATTTGGAAATCACATCTCATATTATAGGAAGGATCTCAGGTTTGGTATTAGAAGCATTGAGATATCACATCTCATGCTATCGGAAGGATCTCAGGTTTGGTATAAGAGGCATTGAGATATCACATCTCATGCTATCATAAGGGTCTCAGGATTGGAATGGGAAGGAGTTGGATATCACATCTCATGTTATAGGAAGGATCTCAGGTTTGGTATTGGAAGCATTGAGACATCACATCTCATGCTATAGGAAGGGTCTCAGGATTGGAATGGGAAGGTGTTGGATATCACATCTCATGCTATAGGAAGGGTCTCAGATTTGGTATAAGCATTGAGATATCACATCTCATACTATAGGAAGGGTCTCAGGATTGGAATGGGAAGGAGTTGTATATGACATCTCAGGCCATAGGAAGGGTCTCAGGTTTGATATAAGCATTGAGATATCACATCTCTGCTATCGTAAGGGTCTCAGGATTGGAATGGGAAGGAGTTGGATATCCCATCTGAGTTGGATATCCCATCTCATGTTATAGGAAGGGTCTCAGGTTTGGTATTAGAAGCATTGAGATATCACATCTCATGCTATAGGAAGGGTCTCAGGATTGGAATGGGGAGGACTTGGATGTCACATCTCATGCTATAGGGAGGGTCTCAAGTTTGATATTAGAAGCATTGAGATAACAAATGTCATTATATCGGAAGGGTCTCAGGATTGGAATGGGAAGGAGTTGGATATCACATCTCATGATAAAGGAAGGGTCTAAGGTTTGGAAGGGGAAGGATTTGGATATCACATCTCATGTTATAGGACGGGTCTCAGGTTTGGTATTAGAAGCATTGAGATATCAAGTCTCATGGTATAGGAAGGGTCTCAGAATTGGAATGGGAAGAAGTTGGATAGCACATCTCAAGCTATAGGAAGGGTCTCAGGATTGGAATGGGAAGGAGTTTGATATCACATCTCATGCAATAGTATGGGTCTCAGATTTGGTAGAAGCATTGGGATATCACATCTCATGCTATCGGAATGGTATCAGTATTGGATTTGGAAGGAGTTGGATATCCCATCTCATGCTATAGGAAAGGTCTCAGGTTGGAATGGGATGGAGTTGGATATCACATTTCATGTTATAGGAAGGGTCTCAGGATTGGAATGGGAAGGACTTGGATATCATATCTCATGCTATAGGAAGGCTCTCAGGTTTGGAAAGGGAAGGAGTTGGATATCACATTTCATGTTAGAGGAAGGATCTCAGGTTTGGTATTAGAGGCCTTGAGATATCACATCTCATGCTATAGGAACGGGTCTCAGGATTGGAATGGGAAGGAGTTGGATATCACATCTCAAGCTATAGGAAGGGTCTCAGGTTTGGTATAAGCATTGAGATATCACATCTCAGGATTGGAATGGGAAGGAGTTGGATATCACATCTCATGTTATAGGAAAGATCTCAGGTTTGGTATTAGAAGCATTGAGACATCACATCTCATGTTATAGGAAGGGTCTCAGGATTGGAATGGGAAGAAGTTGGATATCACATCTCATGCTATAGGAAGGGTCTCAGGGTTGGAAGGGGAAGGAGTTGGATATCCAATCTCATGTTATAGGACTGGTCTCAGGTTTGGTATTAGAAGCATTGAGATATCACATCGCATGCTGTAGGAAGGTTCTCAGGTTTGGAATGGGGAGGAATTGGATATCACATCTCATGTCATAGGAAGGATCTCAGGTTTGGTATTAGAAGCATTGAGATATCACTTCTCATGCTATAGGAATGGTCTCAGGGTTGGAATGGGAAGGAGTTGGATATTACATTCTTGCTATAGGAAGGGTCTCATGTTTGGAATGGGAAGGAGTTGGATATCACATATGCTATAGGAAGGGTCTCAGGTTTGGAACGGGAAGGAGTTGGATATCCGATCTCATGTTATAGGAAGGGTCTCAGGTTTGGTATAAGCATTGAGATATCACATCTCTGCTATCAGAAGTGTCTCAGGATTGGAATGGGAAGGAGTTGGATATCCCATCTCATGTTATAGGACGGGTCTCAGGTTTGTTATTAGAATCATTGAGATATCATATTGCACGCTGCAGGAAGGGTCTAAGGATTGGAATGGGAAGGACTTGGATATCACATCTCATGCTATAGATAGGCTCTCAGATTTGGAAAGGGAAGGAGTTGGATATCACATTTCATGTTAGAGGAAGGATCTCAGGTTTGGTATTAGAGGCATTGAGATATCACATCTCATGCTATAGGAAGCGTCTCAGGATTGGAATGGGAAGGAGTTGGGTATCAAATCTCATGCTATAGGAAGGGTTTCAGGATTGGTATAAGTATTGAGATATAACATCTCATGCTATAGGAAGGGTCTCAGGATTGGAATGGAAGGAGTTGGATATCACATCTCATGTTATAGGAAGGATCTCAGGTCTGGTATTAGAAGCATTGAGACATCACATCTCATGCTATAGGAAGGGTCTCAGGATTGGAATGGGAAGGAGTTGGATATCACATCTCATGCTATAGGAAGGGTCTCAGGTTTGGTATAAGCATTGAGATATCACATCTCATGCTATAAGAAGGGTCTCAGGATTGGAATGGGAAGGAGTTGTATATGACATCTCATGCCGTAGGAAGGGTCTCAGGTTTCGTATAAGCATTGAGATATCACATCTCTGCTATCGGAAGGGTCTCAGGATTGGAATGGGAAGGAGTTGGATATCCCATCTCATGTTATAGGAAGAGTCTCAGGTTTGGTATTAGAAGCATTGGATATCACATATCATGCTATAGGAAGTGTCTCAGGATTGGAAAGGGAAGGACTTGGATATCACATCTCATGCTATAGGGAGGGTCTCAAGTTTGATATTAGAAGCATTGAGATATCACATCTCATGCTATAGGAAGGGTCTCAGGATTGGAATGGGAAGGAGTTGGATATCACATCTCATGCTATAGGAAAGGTCTCAGGTTTGGTATAAGCAGTGAGATATCACATCTCATGCTATCGGAAGGGTCTCAGGATTGGAATGGGAAGGAGTTGGATATCCCATCTCATGCTATAGGAAGGGTCTCAGGTTTGGAACGGGAAGGAGTTGGATATCATATCTCATGTTATAGGAAGAGTCTCAGGTTTGGTATAAGCATTGAGATATCACATCTCTGCTATCGGAGGTGTCTCAGGATTGGGATGGGAAGGAGTTGGATATCACATCTCATGCTATAGGAAGGGTATCAGGTTTGGAATGGGAAGGAGTTGGATATCACATATGCTATAGGAAGGGTCTCAGGTTTGGAACGGGAAGGAGTTGGATATCACATCTCATGCTATAGCTAGGCTCTCAGGTTTGGTATAAGCATTGAGATATCACATCTCATGCTATAGGAAGGGTCTCAGGATTGGAATGGGAAGGATTTGGATATCACATCTCATGCTATAGGAAGGGTCTCAGGTTTGGTATAAGCATGGAGATATCACTTCTCATGCTATAGGAAGTGTCTCAGGATTGGAATGGGAAGGAGTTGGACATCACATCTCATGTTATAGGAAGGATCTCAGGTTTGGTATTAGAAGCATTGAGACATCACATCTCATGCTATAGGAAGGGTCTCAGGATTGGAATGGAAAGTAGTTGGATATCACATCTCATGCTAAAGGGAGGGTCTCAGGTTTGGAAGGGGAAGGATTTGGATATTACATCTCGTGTTATAGGAATGATCTCAGGTTTGGTATTAGAAGCATTCAGATATCACATCTCATGCTATCGGAAGGATCTCAGGTTTGGTATTAGAAGCATTGAGATATCAAATCTCATGCTATAGGAAGGGTCACAGGATTGGAATGGGAAGGAGTTCGATATCACATCTCATGTTATAGGAAGGATCTCAGGTTTGTTATTGGAAGCATTGAGACATCACATCTCATGCTATAGGAAGGGTCTCAGGATTGGAATGGGAAGGTGTTGGATATCACATCTCATGCTATAGGAAGGGTCTCAGATTTGGTATAAGCATTGAGATATCACATCACATGCTATAGGAAGGGTCTCAGGATTGGAATGGGAAGGACTTGGATATCACATATCATGCTATAGGCAGGGTCTCAGGTTTGGAAAGGGAAGGAGATGGATATCACATTTCATGTTAGAGGTAGGATCTCAGGTTTGGTATTAGAGGCATTGAGATATCACATCTCATGCTATCAGAAGGGTCTCAGGATTGGAATGGGAAGGAGTTGGATATCACATCTCATGCTAAAGGGAGGGTCTCAGGTTTGGAAGGGGAAGGATTTGGAAATCACATCTCATATTATAGGAAGGATCTCAGGTTTGGTATTAGAAGCATTGAGATATCACATCTCATGCTATCGGAAGGATCTCAGGTTTGGTATAAGAGGCATTGAGATATCACATCTCATGCTATCATAAGGGTCTCAGGATTGGAATGGGAAGGAGTTGGATATCACATCTCATGTTATAGGAAGGATCTCAGGTTTGGTATTGGAAGCATTGAGACATCACATCTCATGCTATAGGAAGGGTCTCAGGATTGGAATGGGAAGGTGTTGGATATCACATCTCATGCTATAGGAAGGGTCTCAGATTTGGTATAAGCATTGAGATATCACATCTCATACTATAGGAAGGGTCTCAGGATTGGAATGGGAAGGAGTTGTATATGACATCTCAGGCCATAGGAAGGGTCTCAGGTTTGATATAAGCATTGAGATATCACATCTCTGCTATCGTAAGGGTCTCAGGATTGGAATGGGAAGGAGTTGGATATCCCATCTGAATTGGATATCCCATCTCATGTTATAGGAAGGGTCTCAGGTTTGGTATTAGAAGCATTGAGATATCACATCTCATGCTATAGGAAGGGTCTCAGGATTGGAATGGGGAGGACTTGGATGTCACATCTCATGCTATAGGGAGGGTCTCAAGTTTGATATTAGAAGCATTGAGATAACAAATGTCATGATATCCGAAGGGTCTCAGGATTGGAATGGGAAGGAGTTGGATATCACATCTCATTATAAAGGAAGGGTCTAAGGTTTGGAAGGGGAAGGATTTGGATATCACATCTCATGTTATAGGACGGGTCTCAGGTTTGGTATTAGAAGCATTGAGATATCAAGTCTCATGGTATAGGAAGGGTCTCAGAATTGGAATGGGAAGAAGTTGGATAGCACATCTCAAGCTATAGGAAGGGTCTCAGGATTGGAATGGGAAGGAGTTTGATATCACATCTCATGCCATAGTATGGGTCTCAGATTTGGTAGAAGCATTGGGATATCACATCTCATGCTATCGGAATGGTATCAGTATTGGATTTGGAAGGAGTTGGATATCCCATCTCATGCTATAGGAAAGGTCTCAGGTTGGAATGGGATGGAGTTGGATATCACATTTCATGTTATAGGAAGGGTCTCAGGATTGGAATGGGAAGGACTTGGATATCATATCTCATGCTATAGGAAGGCTCTCAGGTTTGGAAAGGGAAGGAGTTGGATATCACATTTCATGTTAGAGGAAGGATCTCAGGTTTGGTATTAGAGGCCTTGAGATATCACATCTCATGCTATAGGAACGGGTCTCAGGATTGGAATGGGAAGGAGTTGGATATCACATCTCAAGCTATAGGAAGGGTCTCAGGTTTGGTATAAGCATTGAGATATCACATCTCAGGATTGGAATGGGAAGGAGTTGGATATCACATCTCATGTTATAGGAAAGATCTCAGGTTTGGTATTAGAAGCATTGAGACATCACATCTCATGTTATAGGAAGGGTCTCAGGATTGGAATGGGAAGAAGTTGGATATCACATCTCATGCTATAGGAAGGGTCTCAGGGTTGGAAGGGGAAGGAGTTGGATATCCAATCTCATGTTATAGGACTGGTCTCAGGTTTGGTATTAGAAGCATTGAGATATCACATCGCATGCTGTAGGAAGGTTCTCAGGTTTGGAATGGGGAGGAATTGGATATCACATCTCATGTCATAGGAAGGATCTCAGGTTTGGTATTAGAAGCATTGAGATATCACTTCTCATGCTATAGGAATGGTCTCAGGGTTGGAATGGGAAGGAGTTGGATATTACATTCTTGCTATAGGAAGGGTCTCGTGTTTGGAATGGGAAGGAGTTGGATATCACATATGCTATAGGAAGGGTCTCAGGTTTGGAACGGGAAGGAGTTGGATATCCGATCTCATGTTATAGGAAGGGTCTCAGGTTTGGTATAAGCATTGAGATATCACATCTCTGCTATCAGAAGTGTCTCAGGATTGGAATGGGAAGGAGTTGGATATCCCATCTCATGTAATAGGACGGGTCTCAGGTTTGTTATTAGAATCATTGAGATATCATATTGCACGCTGCAGGAAGGGTCTAAGGATTGGAATGGGAAGGACTTGGATATCACATCTCATGCTATAGATAGGCTCTCAGATTTGGAAAGGGAAGGAGTTGGATATCACATTTCATGTTAGAGGAAGGATCTCAGGTTTGGTATTAGAGGCATTGAGATATCACATCTCATGCTATAGGAAGCGTCTCAGGATTGGAATGGGAAGGAGTTGGGTATCAAATCTCATGCTATAGGAAGGGTTTCAGGATTGGTATAAGTATTGAGATATAACATCTCATGCTATAGGAAGGGTCTCAGGATTGGAATGGAAGGAGTTGGATATCACATCTCATGTTATAGGAAGGATCTCAGGTCTGGTATTAGAAGCATTGAGACATCACATCTCATGCTATAGGAAGGGTCTCAGGATTGGAATGGGAAGGAGTTGGATATCACATCTCATGCTATAGGAAGGGTCTCAGGTTTGGTATAAGCATTGAGATATCACATCTCATGCTATAGGAAGGGTCTCAGGATTGGAATGGGAAGGAGTTGTATATGACATCTCATGCCGTAGGAAGGGTCTCAGGTTTCGTATAAGCATTGAGATATCACATCTCTGCTATCGGAAGGGTCTCAGGATTGGAATGGGAAGGAGTTGGATATCCCATCTCATGTTATAGGAAGAGTCTCAGGTTTGGTATTAGAAGCATTGGATATCACATATCATGCTATAGGAAGTGTCTCAGGATTGGAAAGGGAAGGACTTGGATATCACATCTCATGCTATAGGGAGGGTCTCAAGTTTGATATTAGAAGCATTGAGATATCACATCTCATGCTATAGGAAGGGTCTCAGGATTGGAATGGGAAGGAGTTGGATATCACATCTCATGCTATAGGAAGGGTCTCAGGTTTGGTATAAGCAGTGAGATATCACATCTCATGCTATCGGAAGGGTCTCAGGATTGGAATGGGAAGGAGTTGGATATCCCATCTCATGCTATAGGAAGGGTCTCAGGTTTGGAACGGGAAGGAGTTGGATATCATATCTCATGTTATAGGAAGAGTCTCAGGTTTGGTATAAGCATTGAGATATCACATCTCTGCTATCGGAGGTGTCTCAGGATTGGGATGGGAAGGAGTTGGATATCACATCTCATGCTATAGGAAGGGTATCAGGTTTGGAGCGGGAAAAAGTTGGATATCACATATGCTATAGGAAGGGTCTCAGGTTTGGAACGGGAAGGAGTTGGATATCACATCTCATGCTATAGGTAGGCTCTCAGGTTTGGTATAAGCATTGAGATATCACATCTCATGCTATAGGAAGGGTCTCAGGATTGGAATGGGAAGGATTTGGATATCACATCTCATGCTATAGGAAGGGTCTCAGGTTTGGTATAAGCATGGAGATATCACTTCTCATGCTATAGGAAGTGTCTCAGGATTGGAATGGGAAGGAGTTGGACATCACATCTCATGTTATAGGAAGGATCTCAGGTTTGGTATTAGAAGCATTGAGACATCACATCTCATGCTATAGGAAGGGTCTCAGGATTGGAATGGAAAGTAGTTGGATATCACATCTCATGCTAAAGGGAGGGTCTCAGGTTTGGAAGGGGAAGGATTTGGATATTACATCTCGTGTTATAGGAATGATCTCAGGTTTGGTATTAGAAGCATTCAGATATCACATCTCATGCTATCGGAAGGATCTCAGGTTTGGTATTAGAAGCATTGAGATATCAAATCTCATGCTATAGGAAGGGTCGCAGGATTGGAATGGGAAGGAGTTCGATATCACATCTCATGCTATGGGAAGGGTCACAGGATTGGAATGGGAAGGAGTTTTATATGACATCTCATGCCATAGGAAGGATCTCAGGTTTGGTATCAGAAGCATTGAGACATAACATCTCATGTTATAGGAAGGGTCTCAGGATTGGAATGGGAAGGAGTTGGATATCACATCTCATGCTATAGGAAGGGTCTCAGGTTTGGTATAAGTATTGAGATATCACATCTCATGCTATAGGAAGGGTCTCAGGATTGGAATGGGAAGGAGTTGTATATGACATCTCATGCCACAGGAAGGGTCTCAGGTTTGGTATAAGCATTGAGATATCACATCTCTGCTATCGGAAGGGTCTCAGGATTGGAATGGGAAGGAGTTGGATATCCCATCTTACGTTATAGGAAGGGTCTCAGGTTTGGTATTAGAAGCATTGAGATATCACATCTCATGCTATAGGAAGGGTCTCAGGATTGGAATGGGAAGGACTTGGATATCACATCTCATTCTATAGGGAGGGTCTCACGTTTGGAAAGGGAAGGAGTTGGATATCACATTTCATGTTAGATGTAGGATCTCAGGTTTGGTATTAGAGGCATTGAGATATCACATCTCATGCTATCAGAAGGGTCTCAGGATTGGAATGGGAAGGAGTTGGATATCACATCTCATGCTAAAGGGAGGGTCTCAGGAATGGAAGGGGAAGGATTTGGATATCACATCTCATGTTATAGGAAGGATCTCAGGTTTGGTATTAGAAGCATTGAGATATCACATCTCATGCTATCGGAAGGATCTCAGGTTTGGTATTAGAGGCATTGAGATATCACATCTCATGCTAAAGGGAGGGTCTCAGATTTGGAAGGGGAAGGATTTGGATATCACATCTCTTGTTATAGGAAGGATCACAGGTTTGGTATTAGAAGCATTGAGATATCACATCTCATGCTATGGGAAGGGTCTCAGGATTGGAATGGGAAGGAGTTGGATATCGCATCTCATGCTATAGGAAGGGTCTCAGGTTTGGAACGGGAAGGAGTTAGATATCACATCTCATGTTATAGTAAGAGTCTCAGGTTTGGTATAAGCATTGAGATTTCACATCTCTGCTATCGGAGGTGTCTCAGGATTGGGATGGGAAGGAATTGGATATCACATCTCATGCTATAGGAAGGGTATCAGGTTTGGAACGGGAAGGAGTTGGATATCCCATCTCATGTTATAGGACGGGTCTCAGTTTTGATATTAGAAGCATTGAGATATCACATCACATGCTGTAGGAAGGGTCTCAGGTTTGGAATGAGAAGGATTTAGATATCACATCTCATGTCATAGGAAGGATCTCACGTTTGGTATAAGCATTGAGATATCCTCGGCATCTTCACCATCTCCTGCTAGTAAGCCTTCGGAAGCGTCTCTGGGCCATCCAGCAGACTGACCAGCCTACACAGGAGTCTTGCTCTGTAACCGCCACCAGGTTGTGAAGTATATCGAGTCCTTGTCACTCTCACACGATTCGTACACTTGGCGTTCCCAGGTCTGAAGTGAGTAGTGTACATTTGGCTCAGATACACACGGCCGCTCCGTTGCCCTGCTGTGGTAACAAACTGTGCGGGTTCCTTCGTTTGGGACGTCTTTTACTCAACTCTGCTGCTGCAGACTCAACACGACGACGAGACGTCCCCTGCTCTTCTGAACCTGCCAGCGACTGAAACTGACGCAGAGAAGCCTGGGTCTGCTTGCATCGGGGTCCGGTGAGTAGCATAGCTAGGAACTGGTCGCCCTCCTGCAGGAGCCCATAGCTTTTCCCCGCTGTGTCAAAACAGCACGCCTTTCCGTACTCGCGCTCTGCTTTTGCCCACAGTGGAGGCTGCGCTTGAGTCGCGGAACACTGTTGTTCTTCATTTGTGCACTAAACTGAACTGCCTGATCTCCCTCGAAGAGACTCCCCTTTTGCCCGTTGGCACCAGCGTGTGCAGGTACTTTTGAGCACAAGGCTCCACTCTTCGTAGGGCTCGGACTTCCTTTTAGTTAGGTGCCTCTGAAGGCGGACTGGGTCTAAGCATTATTTCGCACTGCCTGTTTTCCTTCCCTTTTAGGTGGACTACACATTTCGTGCATCTAACGCTTGAGACTTGTTTGTATTTGTATATATATTGTATTGGTATGGTATGTGTTGGTTTACTAGAGTTGTATTGTGATTTCTCGCTACGGTCATTGTTTTAAAGGCCTTGGAATAAATGTGTATATATTTTTAATATAGCACCTGTTTGGAGTAGTTTGTAAGTGTCCTTGCTTTGTGTGCTCATTGCAGGCTTTCAGTCACCCTCACCCCTCTTGAGACCTAGTCTTGACCGCCGCGATCGCTACCTTGATTGGTCTGGCTTGTCCAGAGGTTACCCTGTTCCAAGTAATTAGGTTGGCCTTCTGAACTTCTGCGCCACCAGGACAGAGTTCAGAAATCCGTCTTAACAAATTGGTGTACAGCGGTGGGATACGACTGAAGGTATCCAGTGTTGCGCACGAACTAAGGCATTTCAAGTTATTCCTACCAGGACACGTAGTGAATTGTTGTAGTATAACTTTAAAAAGGCCATAGTCCTATCTAACAGTATGGAAACAAATACCTTGTTAACTTTAAATGCTTCCAAATCAGAAACATTGAAAAAAATGTGTGCGGAGAGAGGTGTTTCCTCTCAAGGCACGAAATTGGATATGATCCAAAGAATCGTGGCGTGGCAAGAAGCGCAGCTTGACGCTATAACTTCTGAGGACAGTGCGGAAGGAGGTGGGGCTGCTCTCACTGGTAGAACCGACGGTTCTGCCGCTGCACTGATCCACCGCGACCACGAGGACAGGGAGGATGAGATGTCTAATGTTTCCTCTGCCAGTGTTGATGGGGAGGCTATGCTTGAATTCAAGAAGCAAGAGCTGCGGTTTAGGCAGAAGGAGCTTGAATTCAGCATAGCCAAACTAAAAATCGAACAGTCAGAAAAACAGAAAGACAGGGATCACCAGTTGGAACTGGCCAAGCTTCAGGTTGCAAATGGGTCCAAGGGTCCTGGACATGGGTCTGGGGCCTCCTCTCATCCACGGTTTCCGAAAGATCTGGTCATTGTGTATGAGGAAAGGAATGACATTATGGACTGGATGAATGCGTTTGAGTATGCATGCGAAGTTCAACAAGTTGACAATGCTGATAAGATTGCCTGGTTACTCAGCAGACTGCCCCATTCTGGCTGTAGTGCCATTATGGAAATGTCGAAGGCTGAGCAAGCTGATTTTGCAATGTTAAAGCAAACTCTCATTTTAAAGTTTGGGAAGACTCCGGCCCAATATTTGAAACGATTCATAGAGTATAAGAAAAAGGAAGGTGGTACTTGGGTATCTTATGTCACTGAATCCTTGAAAAACTTAACTGGCTGGGTCGAAGGTTATAAGGTTTCTACCTTCGAAGGCATGATAAATCTTGTCATGCTGGAACACATTTTTGCATCTTCTTCCCCGGAGCTTAAGCAGCATTTGGCCGATTCGAAGGAGATAGATCCTAAGAAGCTGGCCATTGCAGCAGACTTATGGGTGTCACATCGAGTGTCCCATAAGGACAAAACTCATCCTGGTAAGCAGGAGGAAGGGAAAAAGTCCAAAGATAAGGAGGGTGGAGAATCTGATAAATCTTCTTCTCAAAAGGGCCACAAAAAGAAAAATAAGGGTAAGACACAAGAGAACTCACAGGGTAGTGGAGGTCAGCCTCCGAAACAGAACTCTGGTTACAATAAGCCTCCCTATGTAAACAGACCCAATGGATCTTGTTTTGCTTGTGGAGCAACTGACCACGTGAAGGGGGATCCCCGGTGTAAGGTTTGACCTTTGGGGGTCCACTCCGCTAATCTGGCCTTCTCCTCCTACGAGGAAGAAGAGATTACAGGAGCATCCTTCTCCTCAGACTCATTTCCCAGCGGGATAGAGGCTGAGGTAGTTTTAGTTTCCCTGGGTTCCTGGGAGCCTAAAGTCGCAGAGGCTTATGCTAGGATTACAGATAATACCAAGCACTACTTTAAAGACAGTGTGCTGATCAATGGAGTAGATACTCCAGCTCTTAGGGATAGTGGGTGCAGTTGAACTGTAGTGGATTCTACCTTGGTAGACTCAGAGGAAGTTGCCAGAGCTACTCTGATGCCCACTAAGTTGGCTGACGGCCCACTCCGTATGTTCCCAGTAATACCTGTAAATCTTACTTTAAATGGTACAGCAGTCAGGATTCCAGTGAGCATTCAGAGAAACGTCCCGGGAAAGGTCTTGTTAGGTAATGATCTCAGAGCTTTAGGGCTCGTAGGAGACACTGCCGAAAGACCCTACACACGGTCTCAAGCACGGGCAGCATTGGCCAAGACCAATACGCCGCCCCAGCCGAAGGGGAAACCCAAGGCGAAAGGAGTCAACAAGTCAAGACGAGGGAAAGAGAATATTCCCCCGAGCTCGCCTACCACTGCGGTGGAGGAAGTTGGTCAATCGCCCGGGCCTGACGAGGAGGTGGCGATGCCTGAAGTATTCGACCCCAACGACCATCCTGAACTAAAAGACTTGTAAGTTGAAGGAGGTCCTGACAGGGACGAATTCAGTAAAGGCCAACATGAGTGCCCATCTCTGGAAGGCCTAAGGAGTCAGGCCTGCTCCCAGCTTGAGGGTGAACCTCCTGGGACGCATAGGATGTATTGGGAAGGTGGACTCCTGTATAGTGAGCCCACAGAGTCTACAGAAGGAGACCATAGGAGGTTGGTGGTTCCCCTTGCTGTTAGGCCCTTCCTCCTGCAGTTGGCGCATGAAGTGCTCCTTGCTGGTCACCTTGGTATTAAGAGGAGCAAGCAAAGGTTATCCATGCACTTCTACTGGCCCAAGATGGGGCTGCAAGTAGAAAGTCACTGCAGGAGTTGTGCCTCCTGCCAGTTATCTGGTAAGGTTGGCTCGACAATCCAAGCTCCGTTGGTACCACTCCCAGTTGTGGGGGTACCATTTGAAAGGGTAGGGATCGACATCGTTGGTCCCCTTGACCCGCAAACATCCTCGGGCAATAGGTTTATCCTGGTGCTGGTCGACCATGCAACCAGATATCCTGAGGCCATCCCATTGAAAACTGTACCTGCCAAGTCAGTTGCAAAAGCTTTACTTGGCATATCTACTAGGGTTGGCTTCCCTAAAGAAGTTGTGTCAGATCGTGGCAGCAACTTTATGTCGAAGTATATGCAGGCTATGTGGAAAGAATGTGGGGTCACCTACAAGTTCTCTTCTGCATACCACCCCCAGACCAATGGTCTGGTGGAACGTTTCAACAGAATGTTAAAAAGCATGATTGGGGCTCTGGAGAAGCTTCAGAGAAGACAATGGGATCTTCTTTTACCATGCTTACTGTTTGCCTACCGAGAGGTACCACAGGAGGGTGTTGGCTTCAGCCCCTTCAAACTTCTGTTTGGTCATCCTGTACGGGGACCCTTAGCCATAGTCAAAGAGGGATGGGAGATGCCCATTCCCCCTGTTACTACCAACGTAGTTGATTATGTGCTAGGGCTCAGAAAACGGATGGTACTTCTGATGGGCTTGGCTAGTGATAAATTGAAGGCAGGACAAGCACTGGTGAAACATTGGTACGACCAGAAAGCTTCCCTCATCAACTTTACACCTGGTCAGCAAGTCCTGATCATGAATCCCATAAGGCCTTGAGTTTTACAGGACAAATGGTCAGGCCCTTACACAGTGGTGGAGCCCCTGGGTGAGGTTAACTATTTAGTGGACCTTGGAAGGCCTGGACAGGCTCCAAAAGTGTTTCACGTGAATAGGCTGAAGGCTTTCGTCCCAAGAGTCGAAATCGCAGCACTGTTACTGGCTTCAGATGTTGAGGAAGAGGAGTCTGAACCTCTCCCCGACCTGTTCCAAAGCGGTCCTTCAGATAGCTCCTTTGAGGGTGTCCGAGGGGCCCCTCACCTGACTTCTGATCAGCAGGCTGAGGTGAAAAGTTTGCTTAGGCAGTTTTCCCCCCTGTTTTCACAGTCGCCTGGTTTGACACCTTGGTGCAAACATAACATAGACACAGGAGACAGTGTACCTACCAAAAGTAGGGGATACAGGATGTCAGACAAAGTACGGTCTTATATTAAGACCGAGGTCAACAAGATGTTAGACCTTGGGGTGATTGAACCCTCTAGTAGTCCTTGGTCCAGCCCTGTGGTTTTCGTTCCAAAGGCAGGCACTTCTGAATTGAGGTTCTGCGTGGATTACAGGGCTCTGAATGCTGTCACCAAGACAGATGCACACCCCTTGCCTCGAACAGATGAGCTGGTGGATACTTTGGGTGCCTCCAAGTACCTCAGCACGTTTGACCTCACTGCTGGCTATTGGCAAATAGCTTTAGCACAACATGCCAAGGAGAAGACAGCGTTTTCTGCTCCAGACGGCCTTTACCAATTCCGGGTAATGCCGTTCGGGTTGAAGAATGCACCTGCCACTTTCCAGAGGCTTGTGCATCATGTTTTGAATGGGTTGGACGAATTCTGTCTTGCATATCTGGACGATATAGCAGTTTTCAGTGCCACCTGGGAAGACCATGTGAAACACCTCGGGATTGTGCTCCAGGCTCTTCAGAAAGCACACTTACCATAAAGGCTAGTAAATGCCAGATTGGACAAGGCTCAGTGTTTTACCATGGACATGAAGTAGGTGGAGGGAGGATACAGCCTGTACCCAGTAAAGTACAAGCAGTACAAGACTGGCCTACCCCCACTACACAAACCCAAGTGAGAGCCTTCTTAGGACTCACGGGGTATTACCGCAATTTTGTGGCAGACTATGGCACCATAGCTGCCCCTCTGACTGCCCTCACAACTCTGAAGAAACCCAAGAAGGTAACTTGGACCGACGAGTGTGAGAAGGCCTTCAATGGCTTAAAAGATTCCTTGTGCCAGGCCCCTGTCCTCAGGGCCCTTGATTATCAAAGACCTTTTATCGTGCAGACGGACGCCTCTGACACTGGGATAGGAGCTGTACTATCGCAAGTAGATGAGAAGGGTAAGGAACACCCTATTGGTTTTATTAGTCGCCAGTTTAAGGACAGAGAGCTCAGATGGTCCACGGTAGAGAAAGAATGTTTCTCTGTTGTGTGGGCCCTAAGGAAGCTGAGGCCCTACCTCTATGGGACCCACTTCACTGTGCAAACTGACCATAAGCCCTTAAAGTGGCTAATAAACATGAAGGGGGAGAATCCAAAGTTGCTTAGGTGGTCCATAAGTCTACAAGGCTTCGACTTCACTATTGAGCATAGGCCAGGTGTCCAACATAGCAATGCTGATGGGTTGTGCAGAATGTTTAACCGACCTGAACAAGAGACTCATCCAGGGGTGGATTAGTTCCCCCTGTCCATAGTCTGGGAGGGGCGAGTGTTAGGAAAGATTTCGTAATTGTAGGTAATTTTCCTTCCATGTGGCAACCCCTAAACTTTTTGCTGTTGTTTTTCACCTTGTTCTCGACTTTGCCAGAGAAGTGCAGCCTTCTGCCGCACTCCTCTGGGCTTTCGCTCCTTTCTTACGGGGAAACTGTCATGCCCTTAAGACAGTCAGTACCAGGAAACGCTCGTTTCCGTAGTTTCTTTTATCATGTTGCGGCTTTCGTGCAACATGACACAAGAGGGCACTGTAAGATAAGTTACTGCTCTCTTGGGTCTCTAGCCTTCTACAGGCCCTAGATACTCTTCCAGGATTGTAACTGATCAGTGCAAGTGATTCACGGATGGGAATGGTGGCAGCGATCGTTTATTGTGTTTTGAGCTCCTTTTGGCGTTCTAAGCGCGTTTCTCGCGCTTAACCCAAAATGGTGGCCTAGAGCCCAAAATGGCCAGACCACGAGGCTCCTTTGTCCTGTCCGCTGACCATCTTGCTCCCTTCACCTTCCCCAGGTCGAGCCGACCTGGGGCCTTCCTTATTTGGGCATGTACTTTCCCGCGAAACACAGATGCTTTCGCGGGCTTCTACATGTCTTGTGTGTGCCTCCAGGATGTGGGCTGGGATGTCTGGTCCCAATACACATCCTGGGTGCCAGAGAGTCTAGGGTGGTGTGAATGCCTGGGACCACCGTGGTCCGTGATAGGTCCACGAATGGTGTGAGTGTTGATGAGCGGATCTCCCATTGGGTCCCCTCAGTTTTGGCGCGAAGGGAACCGTGGATAAGAGGGGGCTGGAAACACCACTACCATGTCGATCTCCTGAGTTCTCACAAACGAAGGAATACAGGAGCCAAGTATCCTGCAACCAAGAGGCTGAACCGAGGAATCGCTGGTGACCCGCTGAAGGACTGCTCCTCTGCACTGCTGTCGCCTTGTGAAACCCTTTTCACCTTTGATCGAACCAGAAGGCCTGTACTGGTACTTCGACCCTTGGAATAGCGGGGACAGCTATTCTCGGCATCTTCACCATCTCCTGCTAGTAAGCCTTCGGAAGCGTCTCTGGGCCATCCAGCAGACTGACCAGCCTACACAGGAGTCTTGCTCTGTAACCGCCGCCAGGTTGTGTAGTATATCGAGTCCTTGTCACTCTCACATGATTCGTACACTTGGCGTTCCCAGGTCTGAAGTGAGTAGTGTACATTTGGCTCAGAAACACACGGCCGCTCCGTTGCCCTGCTGTGGTAACAAACTGTGCGGGTTCCTTCGTTTGGGACGTCTTTTACTCAACTCTGCTGCTGCAGACTCAACACGACGACGAGACATTGAGATATCACATCTCATGCTATAGGAAGGGTCTCAGGATTGGAATGGGAAGGACTTGGATATCACATCTCATGCTATAGGTAGGGTCTCAGGTTTGGAAAGGGAAGGAGTTGGATATCACATTTCATTTTAGAGGTAGGATCTCAGGTTTGGTATTAGAGGCATTGAGATATCACATCTCATGCTATCAGAAGGGTCTCAGGATTGGAATGGGAAGGAGTTGGATATCACATCTCATGTTATAGGAAGGATCTCAGGTTTGGTATTAGAAGCATTGAGATATCACATCTCATGCTATCGGAAGTATCTCAGGTTTGGTATTAGAGGCATTGAGATATCACATCTCATGCTATCATAAGGGTCTCAGGATTGGAATGGGAAGGAGTTGGATATCACATCTCATGCTAAAGGGAGGGTCTCAGGTTTGGAAGTGGAAGGAATTGAATATCACATCACATGTTATAGGAAGGATCTCAGGTTTGGTATTAGAGGCATTGAGATATCACATCTCATGCTATCGGAAGGGTCTCAGGATTGGAATGGGAAGGAGTTGGATATCACATCTCATGCTATAGGAAGGGTCTCAGGTTTGGAACGGGAAGGAGTTGTATATCACATCTCATGTTATAGGAAGAGTCTCAGGTTTGGTATAAGCATTGAGATATCACATCTCTACAATCGGAAGTGTTTCAGGATTGGAACGGGAAGGAGTTGGATATCCCATCTCATGTTATAGGACTGGTCTCAGGTTTGGTATTAGAAGCATTGAGATATCACATCGCATGCTGTAGGAAGGGTCTCAGGTTTGGAATGGGAAGGAATTGGATATCACATCTCATGTCATAGGAAGGATCTCAGGTTTGGTATTAGAAGCATTGAGATACCACATCTCATGCTATAGGAATGGTCTCAGGATTGGAATGGGAAGGAGTTGGATATTACATTCTTGCTATGGGAAGGGTCTCATGTTTGGAATTGGAAGGAGTTGGATATCACATCTCATGTTATAGGAAGGGTCTCAGGTTTGGTATAAGCATTGAGATATCACATCTCTGCTATCGGAAGTGTCTCAGGATTGGAATGGGAAGGAGTTGGATATCCCATCTCATGTTATAGGACGGGTCTCAGGTTTGTTATTAGAATCATTGAGATATCATATTGCATGCTATAGGAAGGGTCTAAGGATTGGAATGGGAAGGACTTGGATATCACATCTCATGCTATAGGTAGTCTCTCAGGTTTGGAAAGGGAAGGAGTTGGATATCACATTTCATGCTAGAGGTATGATCTCAGGATTGGTATTAGAGGCATTGAGATATCACATCTCATGCTATCAGAAGGGTCTCAGGATTGGAATGGGAAGGAGTTGGATATCACATCTCATGTTATAGGAAGGATCTCAGGTTTGGTATTAGAAGCATTGAGATATCACATCTCATGCTATAGGAAGTATCTCAGGTTTGGTATTAGAGGCATTGAGATATCACATCTCATGCTATCATAAGGGTCTCAGGATTGGAATGGGAAGGAGTTGGATATCACATCTCATGCTAAAGGGAGGGTCTCAGGTTTGGAAGGGGAAGGAATTGAATATCACATCACATGTTATAGGAAGGATCACAGGTTTGGTATTAGAGGCATTGAGATATCACATCTCATGCTATCGGAAGGGTCTCAGGATTGGAATGGGAAGGAGTTGGATATCACATCTCATGCTATATGAAGGGTCTCAGGTTTGGAACGGGAAGGAGTTGGATATCACATCTCATGTTATAGGAAGAGTCTCAGGTTTGGTATAAGCATTGAGATATCACATCTCTGCAATCGGAAGTGTCTCAGGATTGGAACGGGAAGGAGTTGGATATCCCATCTCATGTTATAGGACTGGTCACAGGTTTGGTATTAGAAGCATTGAGATATCACATCGCATGCTGTAGGAAGGGTCTCAGGTTTGGAATGGGAAGGAATTGGATATCACATCTCATGTCATAGGAAGGATCTCAGGTTTGGTATTAGAAGCATTGAGATATCACATCTCATGCTATAGGAATGGTCTCAGGATTGGAATGGGAAGGAGTTGGATATTACATTCTTGCTATGGGAAGGGTCTCATGTTTGGAATTGGAAGGAGTTGGATATCACATATGCTATAGGAAGGGTCTCAGGTTTGGAATGGGAAGGAGTTGGATATCACATCTCATGTTATAGGAAGGGTCTCAGGATTGGAATGGAAGGAGTTGGATATCACATCTCATGTTATAGGAAGGATCTCAGGTTTGGTATTAGAAGCATTGAGACATCACATCTCATGCTATAGGAAGGGACTCAGGATTGGAATGGAAGGAGTTGGATATCACATCTCATGTTATAGGAAGGATCTCAGGTTTGGTATTAGAAGCATTGAGACATCACATCTCATGCTATAGGAAGGGACTCAGGATTGTAATGGGAAGGAGTTGGATATCACATCTCATGCTATATGAAGGGTCTCAGGTTTGGTATAAGCATTGAGATATCACATCTCATGCTATGGGAAGGGTCTCAGGATTGGAATGGGAAGGAGTTGTATATGACATCTCATGCCGTAGGAAGGGTCTCAGGTTTGGTATAAGCATTGAGATATCACATCTCTGCTATCGGAAGGGTCTCAGGATTGGAATGGGAAGGAGTTGGATATCCCATCTCATGTTATAGGACGGGTCTCAGGTTTGTTATTAGAATCATTGAGATATCATATTGCATGCTATAGGAAGGGTCTAAGGATTGGAATGGGAAGGACTTGGATATCACATCTCATGCTATAGGAAGGGTCTCAGGTCTGGTATAAGCATTGAGATATCACATCTCATGCTATAGGAAGGGTCTCAGGATTGGAATGGGAAGGATATGTATATGACATCTCATGCCATAGGAAGGGTCTCAGGTTTGGTATAAGCATTGAGATATCACATCTCTGCTTTTGGAAGGGTCTCAGGATTGGAATGGGAAGGAGTTGGATATCCCATCTCATGTTATAGGAAGAGTCTCAGGTTTGGTATTAGATTCATTGAGATATCATATTGCATGCTATAGGAAGGGTCTAAGGATTGGAATGGGAAGGACTTGGATATCACATCTCATGCTATAGGAAGGGTCTCAGGTTTGGTATAAGCATTGAGATATCACATCTCATGCTATAGGAAGGGTCTCAGGATTGGAATGGGAAGGATATGTATATGACATCTCATGCCATAGGAAGGGTCTCAGGTTTGGTATAAGCATTGAGATATCACATCTCTGCTTTTGGAAGGGTCTCCGGATTGGAATGGGAAGGAGTTGGATATCCCATCTCATGTTATAGGAAGAGTCTCAGGTTTGGTATTAGAAGCATTGAGATATCACATCTCATGCTATAGGAAGTGTCTCAGGATTGGAATGGGAAGGACTTGGATATCACATCTCATGCTATAGGGAGGGTCTCAAGTTTGATATTAGAAGCATTGAGATATCACATCTCATGCTATAGGATATTCAATGCCTCTAATACCAAACCTGAGATCCTACCTCTAACATGAAATGTGATATCCAACTCCTTCCCTTTCCAAACGTGAGAGCCTCCCTATAGCATGAGATGGGATATTCAAGTCCTTCCCATTCCAATCCTGAGACCCTTCCTATAGCATGAGATGTGATATCTCAATGCTTCTAATACCAAACCTGAGACCCTTCCTGTAACATAAGATGGGATATCCAACTCCTTCCCATTCCAATCCTGAGACCCTTCCGATAGCAGAGATGTGATATCTCAATGCTGATACCAAACCTGAGACCCTTCCTATGGCATGAGATGTCATATACGACTCCTTCCCATTCCAATCCTGAGACCCTTCCTATAGCATGAGATGTGATATCTCAATGCTTATACCAAACCTGAGACCCTTCCTATAGCATGAGATGTGATATCCAACTCCTTCCCATTCCAATCCTGAGACCCTTCCTATAACATGAGATGTGATGTCTCAATGCTTCTAATACCAAACCTGAGATCCTTCCTATGGCATGAGATGTCATATAAAACTCCTTCCCATTCCATTCCTGAGACCCTTCCTATAGCATGAGATGTGATATCCAACTCCTTCCCATTCCAATCCTGAGACCCTTCCTATAGCATGAGACGTGATATCCAAATCCTTCCCATTCCAATCGTGAGACCCTTCCTATAGCATGAGATGTGATATCCAAAACCTTCCCTTTCCAAAACTGAGAGCCTACCTATAGCATGAGATGTGATATCCAACTCCTTCCCATTCCAATCCTGAGACCCTTCCTATAGCATGAGATGTGATATCTCAATGCTTATACAAAACCTGAGACCCTTCCTATAGCATGAGATGTGATATCCAAATCCTTCCCATTCCAATCCTGAGACCCTTCCTATAGCATGAGATGTGATATCCAAATCCTTCCCCTTCCAAACCTGAGACCCTCCCTTTAGCATGAGATGTGATATCCAACTCCTTCCCATTCCAATCCTGAGACCCTTCTGATGGCATGAGATGTTATATCTCAATGCCTCTTATACCAAACCTGAGATCCTACCTCTAACATGAAATGTGATATCCGACTCCTTCCCCTTCTAAACCTGGGACCCTTCCTATAGCATGAGATGTGATATCTCAATGCTTATACCAAACCTGAGGCCCTTCCTATAGCATGAGATGTGATATCCAACTTCTTCCCATTCCAATCCTGAGACCCTTCCTATAGCATGAGATGTGATATCTCAATGCTTATACCAAACCTGAGACCCTTCCTATAGCATGAGATGTGATATCTCAAGGCCTCTAATACCAAACCTGAGATCCTTCCTCTAACATGAGATGTGATATCCATCTCCTTCCCGTTCCAAACCTGAGACACTTCCTATAGCATATGTGATATCCAACTCCTTCCCATTCCAAACATGAGGCCCTTCCTATAGCAAGAATGTAATATCCAACTCCTACCCATTCCAATCCTGAGACCCTTCCTATAGCAAGAGATGTGATATCCAAATCCTTCCCATTCCAATCCTGAGACCCTTCCTATAACATGAGATGTGATATCCAACTCCTTCCCATTCCAACCTGAGACACTTCCTATAGCATGAGAAGGGATATCCAACTCCTTCCCAATCCAATCCGGAGACCCTTCCGATAGCAGAGATGTGATATTTCAATGCTTATACGAAACCTGAGACCCTTCCTATAGCATGATATGTGATATCCAACTCCTTGCCATTCAAATCCTGAGACCCTTCCTATAGCATGAGAAGGGATATCCAACTCCTTCCCATCCCAATCCTGAGACTTCTCCGATAGCAGAGATGTGATATCTCAATGCTTATACCAAACCTGAGACTCTTCCTATAACATGAGATGTGATATCTAACTCCTTCCCGTTCCAAACCTGAGACCCTTCCTATAGCATGAGATGTGATATCCAACTCCTTCCCATTCCAATCCTGAGACCCTTCCTATAACATGAGATGTGATGTCTCAATGCTTCTAATACCAAACCTGAGATCTTTCCTATAACATGAGATGTGATATCCAACTCCTTCCCATTCCAATCCTTAGACCCTTCCTATAGCATGAGATGTGCTATCTCAATGCTTATACCAAACCTGAGACCCTTCCTAAAGCTTGAGATGTGATATCCAACTCCTTCCCATTCCAATCCTGAGACCCTTCCTATAGCATGAGATGTGATATCTCAAGGCCTCTAATACCAAACCTGAGATCCTTCCTCTAACATGAAATGTGATATCCAACTCCTTCCGCTTCCAAACCTGAGAGCCTTCCTATAGCATGAGATATGATATCCAAGTCCTTCCCATTCCAATCCTGAGACCCTTCCTATAACATGAAATGGGATATCCAACTCTTTCCCATTCCAACCTGACACCCTTCTTATAGCATGAGATGGGATATCCAACTCCTTCCAAATCCAATACTGATACCCTTCCAATAGCATGAGATGTGATATCCCAATGCTTCTACCAAACCTGAGACCCATACTATGGCATAAGATGTGATATCAAACTCCTTCCCATTCCAATCCTGAGACCCTTCCTATAGCTTGAGATGTGATATCCAACTCCTTCCCATTCCAATTCGGAGACCCTTCCTATACCATGAGACTTGATATCTCAATGCTTCTAATACCAAACCTGAGACCCGTCCTATAACATGAGATGTGATATCCAAATCCTTCCCCTTCCAAACCTTAGACCCTTCCTTTATCATGAGATGTGATATCCAACTCCTTCCCATTCCAATCCTGAGACCCTTCCGATATCATGAGATCTGTTATCTCAATGCTTCTAACATCAAACTTGAGACCCTCCCTATAGCATGAGATGTGACATCCAAGTCCTCCCCATTCCAATCCTGAGACCCTTCCTATAGCATGAGATCTGATATCTCAATGCTTCTAATACCAAACCTGAGACCCTTCCTATAACATGAGATGGGATATCGAACTCCTTCCCATTCCAATCCTGAGACCCTTCCGATAGCAGAGATGTGATATCTCAATGCGTATAGCAAACCTGAGACCCTTCCTATGGCCTGAGATGTCATATACAGCTCCTTCCCAATCCAATCCTGAGACCCTTCCTATAGCATGAGATGTGATATCTCAATGCTTATACCAAATCTGAGACCCTTCCTATAGCATGAGATGTGATATCCAACTCCTTCCCATTCCAATCCTGAGACCCTTCCTATAGCATGAGATGTGATATCTTAATGCTTCTAATACCAAACCTGAGATCCTTCCTATAACATGAGATGTGATATCCAACTGCTTCCCATTCCAATCCTGAGACCCTTATGATAGCATGAGATGTGATATCTCAATGCCTCTAATACCAAACCTGAGATACTTCCGATAGCATGAGATGTGATATCTCAATGCTTCTAATACCAAACCTGAGATCCTTCCTATAACATGAGATGTGATTTCCAAATCCTTCCCCTTCCAAACCTGAGACCCTCCCTTTAGCATGAGATGTGATATACAACTCCTTCCCATTCCAATCCTGAGACCTTTCTGATAGCATGAGATGTGATATCTCAATGCCTCTAATACCAAACCTGAGATCCTACCTCTAACATGAAATGTGATATCCATCTCCTTCCCTTTCCAAACCTGAGACCCTGCCTATAGCATGAGATGTGATATCCAAGTCCTTCCCATTCCAATCCTGAGACCCTTCCTATAGCATGTGATGTGATATCTCAATGCTTATACCAAACCTGAGACCCTTCCTATGGCATGAGATGTCATATACAACTCCTTCCCATTCCAACCCTGAGACCCTTCCTATAGCATGAGATGTGATATCTCAATGCTTATACCAAACCTGAGACCCTTCCTATAGCATGAGATGTGATATCCAACTTCTTCCCATTCCAATCCTAAGACCCTTCCTATAACATGAGATGTGATGTCTCAATGCTTCTAATACCAAACCTGAGATCTTTCCTATAACATGAGATGTGATATCCAACTCCTTCCCATTCCAATCCTGAGACCCTTCCTATAGCATGAGATGTGATATCTCAATGCGTATACCAAACCTGAGACCCTTCCTATAGCTTGAGATGTGATATCCAACTCCTTCCCATTCCAATCCTGAGACCCTTCCTATAGCATGAGATGTGATATCTCAAGGCCTCTAATACCAAACCTGAGATCCTTCCTCTAACATGAAATTTGATATCCAACTCCTTCCCCTTCCAAACCTGAGAGCCTTCCTATAGCATGAGATATGATATCCACGTCCTTCCCATTCCAATCCTGAGACCCTTCCTATAACATGAAATGTGATATCCAACTCCTTCCCATTCCAACCTGAGACCCTTCCAATAGCATGAGATGGGATATCCAACTCCTTCCAAATCCAATACTGATACCCTTCCAATAGCATGAGATGTGATATCCCAATGCTTCTACCAAACCTGAGACCCATACTATGGCATAAGATGTGATATCAAACTCCTTCCCATTCCAATCCTGAGACCCTTCCTATAGCTTCAGATGTGATATCCAACTCCTTCCCATTCCAATTCTGAGACCCTTCCTATACCATGAGACTTGATATCTCAATGCTTCTAATCCCAAACCTGAGACCCGTCCTATAACATGAGATGTGATATCCAAATCCTTCCCCTTCCAAACCTTAGACCCTTCCTTTATCATGAGATGTGATATCCAACTCCTTCCCATTCCAATCCTGAGACCCTTCCGATATCATGAGATTTGTTATCTCAATGCTTCTAATATCAAACTTGAGACCTTCCCTATAGCATGAGATGTGATATCTCAATGCTTCTAATACCAAACCTGAGAACCTTCCTATAACATGAGATGGGATATCCAACTCCTTCCCATTCCAATCCTGAGACACTTCCGATAGCAGAGATGTGATATCTCAATGCTTCTAATACCAAACCTGAGAACCTTCCTATAACATGAGATGGGATATCCAAATCCTTCCCCTTCCAAACCTGGGACCCTCCCTTTAGCATGAGATGTGATATCCAACTCCTTCCCATTCCATTCCTGAGACCCTTCTGATAGCATGAGATGTGATATCTCAATGCCTCTAATACCAAACCTGAGATCCTACCTCTAACATGAAATGTGATATCCAACTCTTTCCCCTTCCAAACCTGAGAGCCTTCCTATAGCATGAGATGTGATATCCAAGTCCTTCCCATTCCAATCCTGAGACCCTTCCTATAGCTTGAGATGTGATATCCAACTCCTTCCCATTCCAATTCTGAGACCCTTCCTATACTATGAGACTTGATATCTCAATGCTTCTAATACCAAACGTGAGACCCGTAATATAACATGAGATGTGATATCCAAATCCTTCCCCTTCCAAACCTTAGAGCCTTCCTATAGCATGAGATATGATATCCAAGTCCTTCCCATTCCAATCCTGAGACCCTTCCTATAACATGAAATGGGATATCCAACTCTTTCCCATTCCAACCTGACACCCTTCTTATAGCATGAGATGGGATATCCAACTCCTTCCAAATCCAATACTGATACCCTTCCAATAGCATGAGATGTGATATCCCAATGCTTCTACCAAACCTGAGACCCATACTATGGCATAAGATGTGATATCAAACTCCTTCCCATTCCAATCCTGAGACCCTTCCTATAGCTTGAGATGTGATATCCAACTCCTTCCCATTCCAATTCGGAGACCCTTCCTATACCATGAGACTTGATATCTCAATGCTTCTAATACCAAACCTGAGACCCGTCCTATAACATGAGATGTGATATCCAAATCCTTCCCCTTCCAAACCTTAGACCCTTCCTTTATCATGAGATGTGATATCCAACTCCTTCCCATTCCAATCCTGAGACCCTTCCGATATCATGAGATCTGTTATCTCAATGCTTCTAACATCAAACTTGAGACCCTCCCTATAGCATGAGATGTGACATCCAAGTCCTCCCCATTCCAATCCTGAGACCCTTCCTATAGCATGAGATCTGATATCTCAATGCTTCTAATACCAAACCTGAGACCCTTCCTATAACATGAGATGGGATATCGAACTCCTTCCCATTCCAATCCTGAGACCCTTCCGATAGCAGAGATGTGATATCTCAATGCGTATAGCAAACCTGAGACCCTTCCTATGGCCTGAGATGTCATATACAGCTCCTTCCCAATCCAATCCTGAGACCCTTCCTATAGCATGAGATGTGATATCTCAATGCTTATACCAAATCTGAGACCCTTCCTATAGCATGAGATGTGATATCCAACTCCTTCCCATTCCAATCCTGAGACCCTTCCTATAGCATGAGATGTGATATCTTAATGCTTCTAATACCAAACCTGAGATCCTTCCTATAACATGAGATGTGATATCCAACTGCTTCCCATTCCAATCCTGAGACCCTTATGATAGCATGAGATGTGATATCTCAATGCCTCTAATACCAAACCTGAGATACTTCCGATAGCATGAGATGTGATATCTCAATGCTTCTAATACCAAACCTGAGATCCTTCCTATAACATGAGATGTGATTTCCAAATCCTTCCCCTTCCAAACCTGAGACCCTCCCTTTAGCATGAGATGTGATATACAACTCCTTCCCATTCCAATCCTGAGACCTTTCTGATAGCATGAGATGTGATATCTCAATGCCTCTAATACCAAACCTGAGATCCTACCTCTAACATGAAATGTGATATCCATCTCCTTCCCTTTCCAAACCTGAGACCCTGCCTATAGCATGAGATGTGATATCCAAGTCCTTCCCATTCCAATCCTGAGACCCTTCCTATAGCATGTGATGTGATATCTCAATGCTTATACCAAACCTGAGACCCTTCCTATGGCATGAGATGTCATATACAACTCCTTCCCATTCCAACCCTGAGACCCTTCCTATAGCATGAGATGTGATATCTCAATGCTTATACCAAACCTGAGACCCTTCCTATAGCATGAGATGTGATATCCAACTTCTTCCCATTCCAATCCTAAGACCCTTCCTATAACATGAGATGTGATGTCTCAATGCTTCTAATACCAAACCTGAGATCTTTCCTATAACATGAGATGTGATATCCAACTCCTTCCCATTCCAATCCTGAGACCCTTCCTATAGCATGAGATGTGATATCTCAATGCGTATACCAAACCTGAGACCCTTCCTATAGCTTGAGATGTGATATCCAACTCCTTCCCATTCCAATCCTGAGACCCTTCCTATAGCATGAGATGTGATATCTCAAGGCCTCTAATACCAAACCTGAGATCCTTCCTCTAACATGAAATTTGATATCCAACTCCTTCCCCTTCCAAACCTGAGAGCCTTCCTATAGCATGAGATATGATATCCACGTCCTTCCCATTCCAATCCTGAGACCCTTCCTATAACATGAAATGTGATATCCAACTCCTTCCCATTCCAACCTGAGACCCTTCCAATAGCATGAGATGGGATATCCAACTCCTTCCAAATCCAATACTGATACCCTTCCAATAGCATGAGATGTGATATCCCAATGCTTCTACCAAACCTGAGACCCATACTATGGCATAAGATGTGATATCAAACTCCTTCCCATTCCAATCCTGAGACCCTTCCTATAGCTTCAGATGTGATATCCAACTCCTTCCCATTCCAATTCTGAGACCCTTCCTATACCATGAGACTTGATATCTCAATGCTTCTAATCCCAAACCTGAGACCCGTCCTATAACATGAAATGTGATATCCAAATCCTTCCCCTTCCAAACCTTAGACCCTTCCTTTATCATGAGATGTGATATCCAACTCCTTCCCATTCCAATCCTGAGACCCTTCCGATATCATGAGATTTGTTATCTCAATGCTTCTAATATCAAACTTGAGACCTTCCCTATAGCATGAGATGTGATATCTCAATGCTTCTAATACCAAACCTGAGAACCTTCCTATAACATGAGATGGGATATCCAACTCCTTCCCATTCCAATCCTGAGACACTTCCGATAGCAGAGATGTGATATCTCAATGCTTCTAATACCAAACCTGAGAACCTTCCTATAACATGAGATGGGATATCCAAATCCTTCCCCTTCCAAACCTGGGACCCTCCCTTTAGCATGAGATGTGATATCCAACTCCTTCCCATTCCATTCCTGAGACCCTTCTGATAGCATGAGATGTGATATCTCAATGCCTCTAATACCAAACCTGAGATCCTACCTCTAACATGAAATGTGATATCCAACTCTTTCCCCTTCCAAACCTGAGAGCCTTCCTATAGCATGAGATGTGATATCCAAGTCCTTCCCATTCCAATCCTGAGACCCTTCCTATAGCTTGAGATGTGATATCCAACTCCTTCCCATTCCAATTCTGAGACCCTTCCTATACTATGAGACTTGATATCTCAATGCTTCTAATACCAAACGTGAGACCCGTAATATAACATGAGATGTGATATCCAAATCCTTCCCCTTCCAAACCTTAGACCCTTCCTTTATCATGAGATGTGATATCCAACTCCTTCCCATTCCAATCCTGAGACCCTTCCGATATCATGAGATGTGATATCTCAAAGCTTCTAATATCAAACTTGAGACCCTCCCTATAGCATGAGATGTGATATCCAAGTCCTTCCCATTCCAATCCTGAGACCCTTCCTATAGCATGAGATGTGATATCTCAATGCTTCTAATACCAAACCTGAGACCCTTCCTATAACATGAGATGGGAATATCCAACTCCTTCCCATTCCAATCCTGAGACCCTTCCGATAGCAGAGATGTGATATCTCAATGCTTATACCAAACCTGAGATCCTTCCTATAACATGAGATGTGATATCCAACTCCTTCCCATTCCAATCCTGAGACACTTCCTATAGCATGAGATGTGATATCTCACTGCTTATACCAAACCTGAGACCCTTCCCATAGCATGAGATGTGATATCCAACTCCTTCCCATTCCAATCCTCAGACCCTTCCTATAGCATGAGATGTGATATCTCAATGCTTCTAATATCAAACTTAAGACCCTACCTATAGCATGAGATGTGATATCCAAGTCCTTCCCATTCCAATCCTGAGACACTTCCTATAGCATGAGATGTGATATCCAACTCCTTCCCATTCCAATCCTGAGACCCTTCCTATAGCATGAGATATGATATCTCAATACTTCTAATACCAAACGTGAGATCCTTCCTATAACATGAGATGTGATATCCAAATCCTTATCTTCCAAACCTGAGACCCTCCCTTTAGCATGAGATGTGATATCCAACTCCTTCCCATTCCAATCCTGAGACTCTTCTGATAGCATAAGATATGATATCTCAATGCTTCTATACCAAACCTGAGATCCTTCTGATAGCATGAAATGTGATATCCAACTCTTTCCCCTTGCAAACCTGAGAGCCTTCCTATAGCATGAGATGTGATATCCAAGTCCTTCCCATTCCAATCCTGAGACCCTTCCTATAACATGAGATGTGATATCCAACTCCTTCCCATTCCAACCTGAGACCCTTCCTATAGAATGAGATGGGATATCCAACTCCTTCCAAATCCAATCCCGATACCCTTCCGATAACATGAGATGTGATATCCCAATGCTTCTATCAAACCTGAGACCCATACTATGGCATGAGATGTGATATCAAACTCCTTCCCATTCTAATCCTGAGACCCTTCCTATAGCTTGAGATGTGATATCCAACTCCTTCCCATTCCAATTCTGAGACCCTTCCTATACCATGAGACTTGATATCTCAATGCTTCTAATACCAAACCTGAGACCAGTCCTATAACATGAGATGTGATATCCAAATCCTTCCCCTTCCAAACCTTAGACCATTCCTTTATCATGAGATGTGATATCCAACTCCTTCCCATTCCAATCTTGAGACCCTTCCGATATCATGAAATGTGATATCTCAATGCTTCTAATATCAAACTTGAGACCCTCCCTATAGCATGAGATGTGATATCCAAGTCCTTCCCATTCCAATCCTGAGACCCTTCCTATAGCATGAGATGTGATATCTCAATGCTTCTAATACCAAACCTGAGACCCTTCCTATAACATGAGATGGGAATATCCAACTCCTTCCCATTCCAATCCTGAGACACTTCCGATAGCAGAGATGTGATATCTCAATGCTTATAACAAACCTGAGATCCTTCCTATAACATGAGATGTGATATCCAACTCCTTCCCATTCCAATCCTGAGACACTTCCTATAGCATGAGATGTGATATCTCACTGCTTATACCAAACCTGAGACCCTTCCTATAGCATGAGATGTGATATCTCAATGCTTCTAATATCAAACTTGAGACCCTCCCTATAGCATGAGATGTGATACCCAAGTCCTTCCCATTCCAATCCTGAGACACTTCCTATAGCATGAGATGTGATATCTCAATGCTTCTAATACCAAACCTGAGACTCTTCCTATAACATGAGATGGGATATCCAACTCCTTCCCATTCCAATCCTGATTCCCTTTCGATAGCAGAGATGTGATATCTCAATGTTTATACCAAACCTGAGACCCTCCCTACGGCATGAGATGTCATATACAACTCCTTCCCATTCCAATCCTGAGACCCTTCCTATAGCATGAGATGTGATATCCAACTCCTTCCCATTCCAATCCTGAGACCCTTCCTATAGCATGAGATGTGATGTCTCAATGCTTCTAATACCAAACCTGAGATCCTTCCTATAACATGAGATGTGATATCCAACTCCTTCCATTCCAATCCTGAGACCTTTCCTATAGCATGAGATGTGATATCTCAATGCTTATAACAAAACCTGAGACCCTTCCTATAGCATGAGATGTGATATCCAAGTCCTTCCCATTCCAATCCTTAGACCCTTCCTACAGCATGCAATATGATATCTCAATGATTTTAATAAAAAACCTGAGACCCGTCCTATAACATGAGATGGAATATCCAACTCCTTCCCATTCCAATCCTGAGACACTTCCGATAGCAGAGATGTGATATCTCAATGTTTATACCAAACCTGAGACCCTTCCTATAACGAGATGTGATATCCAACTCCTTCCCGTTCCAAACCTGAGACCCTTCCTTTAGCATGAGATGTGATATCCAGCTCCTTCCCATTCCAATCCTGAGACACTTCCGATAGCATGAGATGTGATATCTCAATGCTTCTAATATCAAAACTGAGACCCTCCCTATAGCATGATATGTGATATCTAAGTCCTTCCCATTCCAATCCTGAGACCCTTCCTATAGCATGAGATGTGATATCTCAATGCTTATCCTTGATTCCTGTAGTAAATTGATTTCCTTTGCAGGCCGACTCCTGTCACGAATGCCTTGTCTGCATGCATTCTCTCCTGGCCATTCTCTCACCGTGGCTATTTGCCTACCCCCTTCCTCTCTCAGTGGATGGACTTCTCCATCCTAGCCTCCTACCACTCAACTCCGCCTACTTGGAGAATTCAACATGAACCTGTATGCTTCCTGACCTGGACTTTTACGAGATCTGCAACTCTTCATGTCGCTGGCCCTACACACTGCAGGGAATACTCAGGATTTTCTGATCTCAGACCTCCCCTCTGTAACCCTCTCAACAATCCTCTCCCGTGGTGATCAAGTTCTCATCTCCAAAGAAGGCTAACTGCCAGCTGTTCCTCCTCAGAGGAGTTCTCCCTTTCTGTCCCTGCTCCCTGCACCGTTTCGCGTTGCAAACACTCGCTTCCCTGCTCTCTGGTTTAGACGCTTTTCCTTCTCAGAGGCCTTCTTCCTTTCTGCCCTTTTCGCGTTGCAAGTACTCGCTTCCCAGCTCTCTGGTTTAGACGCGTGTTCCCTGCCTTCTCTCCTCTTCCCGCTGCCTTCAAATCAAAAAATGAGCTCCAAAAGATACACAGTGCTCAGAATGCTCTATAACACCCATTATTCAACATATAGCCGTAACCCGCTAGACGTATTGAAACGTGCCGTAAACTAGCAAAAACAGCTAGAAAATGTACTTTCCTCGCGTTTTTGTAAATGCTAATTCTGATGGGTTCCCATGTATGTACTGTCCGTGCGTTTGTTGTCGAATCCTGAAGTTTTTAACCACTGTTCCCATACAAGGGGGGGGTCAACGTCTACTGCTGTTCACAGGCTGAATGTATACGGCTGAAATCTTCAAGGCATTATCAGCTTTCCTGACTGTTTTGGAACGTGTATTTGCCATCTGTTAATGCAGTCGCCCTGTGTTCATCGTCCCTTCTACTTTACAGGCTGCACTCCCCTGGTGATCACATTCTCCTCTCCAGAGCAGGCTGACTACCAGCTGCTCCTCCTCATAGGCGTTCATCCTTTCTGTCCCTGCTCCCTGCACCATTTCGCGTTGCATGTACTCGCTTTCCAGCTCTCTGGTTTAGATGCGTGTTCCCTGCCTTCTCTCCTCTTCCTACAGCCTTCCAATGAGCTCCACAATATACAGTGTTCAGAATGCTTTATAACTCCCATTATTCAACATATAGCTGTAACCCGCTAGACGTATTGAAACGTGCTAAAAACGAGCAGAAACAGCTAGAAAATGTACTTTCCTCGCGTTTTGGTAAATGCGAATTCTGGTGGATTCCCATTGTGTACTCTGTTCGTGCGTTTGTTCAGTCGAATCCTGGTCTTTTGAACCACTCTTCTCCCATACAAGGGAGGGTCAAAATGTGTTGTTCACAGGCTGAATTTATACTGCTGAAATGCTCGCTTCCCTGCTCTCTGGTTTAGACGCGTGTACCCTGCATTTACCAAAACGCGAGGGAAGTACATTTTCTAGCTGTTTTTGCTAGTTTTTAGCACGTTTCAATACGTCTAGCGGGTTACAGCTATATGTTGAATAATGGGGTTATAAAGCATTCTGAACACTGTATCTTGTGGAGCAAATTGGAAGGCTGTAGCAAGAGGAGAGAAGGCAGGGAACACGCATCTCAACCAGAGTGCTGGGAAGCGAGTACATGCAACGCGAAACGGTGCAGGGAGCAGGGACAGAAAGGATGAACACCTATGAGGAGGAGCAGCTGGTAGTTAGCCTGCATAGGAGAGAAGAATGTGATCACTAGGGGAGTGCAGCCTGTAAACTAGAAGGAACGATGAACAAAGGGCGACTGCATTTTAACAGATGGCAAATACACGTTCCAAAACAGGAAAGCTGATAATGCCTTGAAGATTTCAGCCGTATACATTCAGCCTGTGAACAGCAGTAGATGTTGACCCCCCCTCCCTAGTATGGGAGAACAGTGGTTAAAAACTTCAGGATTCGACACAAACGCACGAACACAGTACATACAACATGGGAACCCACCAGAATTCGCATTTACAAAAACGCGAGGGAAGTACATTTTCTAGCTATTTTTGCTAGTTTTTAGCACGTTTCAATACGTCTAGCGGGTTACAGCTATATGTTGAATAATGGGGTTATAAAGCATTCTGAACACTATCTTGTGGAGCTCATTGGAAGGCTGTAGGAAGAGGAGAGAAGGCAGGGAACACGCATCTAAATCAGAGACCTGGGAAGCGAGTACATGCAACGCGAAACGGTGCAGGGAGCAGGGACAGAAAGGTGGAACGCCTCTGAGGAGGAGCAGCTGGTAGGTAGCCTGCTCTGGAGAGGAGAATGTGATCACCACAGGAGTGCAGCCTTGAAACAAGAAGGGACGATGAAAACATGCTGACTGGAATAACAGATGGCAAATACACTTTCCAGAACAGTCAGTTTACCCGATAATGCATTGACGATTTCAGCAGTATACATTGTTAGGACGGATTTCTGAACTCTGTCCTGGTGGCGCAGAAGTTCAGAAGGCCAACCTAATTACTTGGAACAGGGTAACCTCTGGACGAGCCAGACCAATCAAGGTAGCGATCGTGGCGGTCAAGACTAGGGGCCTCATTACGACCCTGGCGGTAAGGGGTTTACGCCAGCGTTAGCTGCGCTGACCCCTTACCGCCAATTACGAGGTCCCCTAGCGCCATGGTGCTTTTAACACCTGCTTTTAGCAGGTGTTAAAATCCATGGCGCTAAGGGACCATGGAGTTAATTACGCCACCGTAATTTACGGTGGCGTAATTAACGCCTTCCCCACTCCCATTATGCCCTATGGGGCAAAAATGGGAATGGGGAAGGGTAAATGGGGATTGGGGACTTACCGCCCCGCCAAGGTCGGAATGGGGCGGTAAGTCCGCCAACCACCATGGCGTAAACGTAGTTTACGCCATGGTGATAAAGTCACGGCCCAGGCGGTAACTTACCGCCTGGGTCGTAATGAGGCCCTAGGTCTCAAGAGGGGTGAGGGTGACTGAAAGCCCGCAATGAGCACACAAAGCAAGAGCGCTTACAAACTACTCCAAACAGTTGTTATATCAAAAATATATACACATTTATTTTAAGGCCTTTAAAACAATGACCGTAGCGAGAAAATCACAATATCACACTATTAAGCCAACACATACCATATCAACACAATAAATATACAAATACGACAGTCTTAAGCATTAGAGGCACGAAATGTGTAGTCCACCTGCAAGGGAAGGAAAACAGGCAGTGCGATAACGCTTTAGGCTCAGTTCGCCTTCAGAGGCACCTAACTAGATGGAAGTCCGAGCCCTGCGAAGAGTGGAGCCTTGTGCTCAAAGTACCTGCCACGCCGGTGCCAACGGGCAAAAGGAGAAGCTCTTCGGAGGAAGTCAGGCAGTTCGGGTTAGTGCACAGCAGAAGGAGAACAGGTTCCGCAACTCAAGCGCAGCCTCCACAGCGGGCAGAAGCAGAGCGCGAGTACGGCAAAAAGGGTGCTGTTTTTACACAGCAGGGAAAAGCAATGGAATACTGCAGGAGGGCGACCAGATCCTAGCTATACTACTCACCGGTCCCCGAAGCAAGCAGACCCAGGCTTCTCCACGTTAGTTTCAGCAGCTGGCAGGTTCAGAAGAGCAGGCAACGCCTCGTAGTCGTGTAGAGCAAAAAGACGTCCCAATCGACGAAACCGGCACAGTTTGTTGCCGCAGCAGGACAACGGAGCGGCCGTGTGTATTCGAGCCAAATGTACACTCCTCCCTTCAGACTTGGGAACGCCAAGTGTACGAAGCGTGGGAGAGTGACAAGGACTCAAAATACAACACAACCTGGCGGCGGTTACAGAGCAGGACTCCCTTGTAAACTGGTCAGTCAACTGGATGGCCCAGAGACACTTCCGAAGGCTTACTTGGCAGGAGATGATGAAGTCGCCGGGAATAGCTGTTCCTGCTATTCCAAAGGTCGAAGCACCAGTACAGGCCTTCTGGTTCGATCAAAGGAGGAAAGGGTTTCGCTGCAGGATACTTGGCTCCTGTATTCCTTCGTTCGTGAGAACTCAGGAGATCGACATGGTAGTGGTGTTTCCAGCCCCCTCTTATCCACGGTTCCCTTCGCGCCAAAACGGAGGGGAGCCAATGGGAGATCCGCTCATCAACACACATACCATACGTGGACCAATCACGGACCACGGTGGTCCCAGGCATTCACACCACCCTAGACTCTCTGGCACCCAGGATGTGTATTGGGACCAGACATCCCAGCCCACACCCTGGAGGCACACAAACGACATGTAGAAGCCCGCGAAAGCAACCACGTTTCGCGGGAAAGTACATGCCCAAATAAGGAAGGCCCCGGGTCGCTCGACCTGGGGAAGGTGAAGGGAGCAAGACGGTCAGTGGACAGGACAAAGTAGCCTCGTGGTCTGGCCATTTTGGGAGCTAGGCCACCATTTTGGGTTCAGTGCGAAAAACGCGCTCAGATCGCCAAAAGGAGCTCAAAATAAACAAAACGATCGCTGCCACCATTCCAGTCCCTGAATGACTTGCACCGATCAAAATACCATCCTAAAAGAGTATCTAGGGCCTGTAGAAGGCTAGAGACCCAAGAGAGCTGTAACTTAGCTTACAGTGCCCTCTTGTGTCATGTTGCACTAAAGCCGCAACATGATAAAAGAAACTACGGGAAACAGCGTTCCCCGGTACTGACTGTCTTAAGGGCATGTCAGTTTCCCCGTAAGAAAAGGAGCGAAAGCCCAGAGAAGTGCGGCAGAAGGCTGCACTTCTCTGGCAAAGTCAAGAACAAGGTGAAAAACAACAGCAAAAAGTTTAGGGGTTGCCACATGGAAGGAAAAGGTCTCAGGAATGGAATGGGAAGGAGTTGGATATCACATCTCATGATAAAGGAAGGGTCTAAGGTTTGGAAGGGGAAGGATTTGGATATCACATCTCATGTTATATTACGGGTCTCACGTTTGGTATTAGAAGCATTGAGATATCAAGTCTCATAGTATAGGAAGGGTCTCAGAATTGGAATGGGAAGGAGTTGGATATCACATCTCAAGCTATAGGAAGGGTCTCAGGATTGGAATGGGAAGGACTTGGATATCACATCTCATGCTAAAGGGAGGGTCTCAGGTTTGGAAGGGGAAGGATTTGGATATCACATCTCATGTTATAGGAAGGATCTCAGGTTTGGTATTAGAAGCATTGAGATATCACATCTCATGCTATCGGAAGGATCTCAGGTTTGGTATTAGAAGCATTGAGATATCACATCTCATGCTATCAGAAGGGTCTCAGGATTGGAATGGGAAGGAGTTGGATATCACATCTCATGCTAAAGGGAGGGTCTCAGGTTTGGAAGGGGAAGGATTTGGATATCACATCTCATGTTATCGGAAGGATCTCACGTTTGGTATTAGAAGTATTGAGATATCATATCTCATGCTACAGGAAGGGTCTCAGGATTGGAATGGGAAGGAGTTGGATATCACATCTCATGCTATAGGAAGTGTCTCAGGATTGGAATGGGAAGGACTTGGATATCACATCTCATGCTATAGGTAGGGTCTTAAGTTTGATATTAGAAGCATTGAGATATCACATCTCATGCTATAGGAAGGGTCTGAGGATTGGAATGGGAAGGAGTTGGATATCACATCTCATGCTATGGGAAGGGTCTCAGGTTTGGTATAAGCAGTGAGATATCACATCTCATGCTATAGGAAGTGTCTCAGGATTGGAATGGGAAGGAGTTGGATATCACATCTCATGTTATAGGAAGGATCTCAGGTTTGGTATAAGCATTGAGATATCACATCTCTGCTATCGGAAGGGTCTCAGGATTGGAATGGGAAGGAGTTGGATATTCCCATCTCATGTTATAGGAAGGGTCTCAGGTTTGGTATTAGAAGCATTGAGATATCACATCTCATGCTATTGGAAGGGTCTCAGGATTGGAATGGGAAGGACTTGGATATCACATCTCATGCTATAGGGAGGGTCTCAAGTTTGATATTAGAAGCTTTGAGATATCACATCTCATGATATCGGAAGGGTCTCAGGATTGGAATGGGAAGGAGTTGGATATCACATCTCATGATAAAGGAAGGGTCTAAGGTTTGGAAGGGGAAGGATTTGGATATCACATCTCATGTTATATTACGGGTCTCACGTTTGGTATTAGAAGCATTGAGATATCAAGTCTCATAGTATAGGAAGGGTCTCAGAATTGGAATGGGAAGGAGTTGGATATCACATCTCAAGCTATAGGAAGGGTCTCAGGATTGGAATGGGAAGGACTTGGATATCACATCTCATGCTATAGGAAGGCTCTCAGGTTTGGAAGGGGAAAGAGTTGGATATCACATTTCATGTTAGAGGTAGGATCTCAGGTTTGGTATTAGAGGCATTGAGATATCACATCTCATGCTATCAGAAGGGTCTCAGGAATGGAATGGGAAGGAGTTGGATATCACATCTCATGCTAAAGGGAGGGTCCCAGGTTTGGAAGGGGAAGGATTTGGATATCACATCTCATGTTATAGGAAGGATCTCAGGTTTGGTATTAGAAGCATTGAGATATCACATCTCATGCTATCGGAAGGATCTCAGGTTTGGTATTAGAAGCATTTAGATATCACATCTCATGCTATCAGAAGAGTCTCAGGATTGGAATAGGAAGGACTTGGATATCACATCTCATGCTAAAGGGAGGGTCTCAGGTTTGGAAGGGGAAGGATTTGGATATCACATCTCATGTTATCGGAAGGATCTCACGTTTGGTATTAGAAGTATTGAGATATCATATCTCATGCTATAGGAAGGGTCTCAGGATTGGAATGGGAAGGAGTTGGATATCACATCTCATGCTATAGGGAGGGTCTCAGGATTGGAATGGGAAGGACTTAGATATCACATATCATGCTATAGGGAGGGTCTCAGTTTTGATATTAGAAGCATTGAGATATCACATCTCATGCTATCGGAAGTGTCTCAGGATTGGAATGGGAAGGTGCTGGATATCACATCTCATGCTAAAGGAAGGGTCTCAGGTTTGGAACGGGAAGGATTTGGATATCACATCTCATGTTATAGGAAGGGTCTCAGGTTTGGTATAAGCATTGAGATATCACATCTCTGCTATTGGAAGTGTCTCAGGATTGGAATGGGAAGGAGTTGGATATCCCATCTCATGTTATAGGAAGGTTCTCAGGTTTGGTATTAGAAGCATTGAGATATCACATCTCATGCTATAGGGAAGGTCTCAAGTTTGATATTAGAAGCATTGAGATAACAAATCTCATGATATCGGAAGGGTCTCAGGATTGGAATGGGAAGGAGTTGGATATCACATCTCATGATAAAGGAAGGGTCTAAGGTTTGGAAGGGGAAGGATTTGGATATCACATCTCATGTTATAGGACGGGTCTCAGGTTTGGGATTAGAAGCATTGAGATATCAAGTCTCATGGTATAGGAAGGGTCTCAGAATTGGAATGGGAAGGAGTTGGATATCACATCTGAAGCTATAGGAAGGGTCTCAGGATTGGAATGGGAAGGAGTTTGATATCACATCTTATGCCATAGTATGGGTCTCAGGTTTGGTAGAAGCATTGAGATATCACATCTCATGCTATTGGAAGGGTATCAGTATTGGATTTGGAAGGAGTTGGATATCCCATCTCATGCTATTGGAAGGGTCTCAGGTTGGAATGGGAAGGAGTTGGATATCACATTTCATGTTATAGGAAGGGTCTCAGGATTGGAATGGGAAGGACGTGGATATCATATCTCATGCTATAGGAAGGCTCTCAGGTTTGGAAGGGGAAGGAGTTGGATATCACATTTCATGTTAGAGGAAGGATCTCAGGTTTGGTATTAGAGGCCTTGAGATATCACATCTCATGCTATAGGAAGGGTCTCAGGATTGGAATGGGAAGGAGTTGGATATCACATCTCAAGCTATAGGAAGGGTCTCAGGTTTGGTATACGCATTGAGATATCACATCTCATGCTATAGGAAGGGTCTCAGGATTGGAATGGGAAGGAGTTGGATATCACATCTCATGTTATAGGAAAGATCTCAGGTTTGGTATTAGAAGCATTGAGACATCACATCTCATGTTATAGGAAGGGTCTTAGGATTGGAATGGGAAGAAGTTGGATATCACATCTCATGCTATAGGAAGGGTCTCAGGTTTGGTATAAGCATTGAGATATCACATCTCATGCTATAGGAAGGGTCTCAGGATTGGAATGGGAAGGAGTTGTATATGACATCTCATGCCATTGGAAGGGTCTCAGGTTTGGTATAAGCATTGAGATATCACATCACATGCTATAGGAAGGGTCTCAGGATTGGAATGAGAAGGACTTGGATATCACATCTCATGCTATAGGCAGGGTCTCAGGTTTGGAAAGGGAAGGAGATGGATATCACATTTCATGTTAGAGGTAGGATCTCAGGTTTGGTATTAGAGGCATTGAGATATCACATCTCATGCTATCAGAAGGGTCTCAGGATTGGAATGGGAAGGAGTTGTATATCACATCTCATGCTAAAGGGAGGGTCTCAGGTTTGGAAGGGGAAGGATTTGGAAATCACATCTCATGTTATAGGAAGGATCTCAGGTTTGGTATTAGAAGCATTGAGATATCACATCTCATGCTATCATAAGGGTCTCAGGTTTGGTATTAGAGGCATTGAGATATCACATCTCATGCTATCGTAAGGGTCTCAGGATTGGAATGGAAGGAGTTGGATATCACATCTCATGTTATAGGAAGGATCTCAGGTTTGGTATTAGAAGCATTAAGATATCACATCTCATGCTATAGGAAGGGTCTCAGGATTGGAATGGGAAGGAGTTGGATATCACATCTCATGCTATAGGAAGGGTCTCAGATTTGGTATAAGCATTGAGATATCACATCTCATGCTATAGGAAGGGTCTCAAGATTGGATTGGGAAGGAGCTGTATATGACATCTCAGGCCATAGGAAGGGTCTCAGGTTTGCTATACGCATTGAGATATCACATCTCTGCTATCGGAAGGGTCTCAGGATTGGAATGGGAAGGAGTTGGATATCCCATCTCATGTTATAGGAAGGGTCACAGGTTTGGTATTAGAAGCATTGAGATATCACATCTCATGCTATAGGAAGGGTCTCAGGATTGGAATGGGGAGGACTTGGATGTCACATCTCATGCTATAGGGAGGGTCTCAAGTTTGATATTAGAAGCATTGAGATAACAGATCTCATGATATCGGAAGGGTCTCAGGATTGGAATGGGAAGGAGTTGGATATCACATCTCATGATAAAGGAAGGGTCTAAGGTTTGGAAGGGGAAGGATTTGGATATCACATCTCATGTTATAGGACGGGTCTCAGGTTTGGTATTAGAAGCATTGAGATATCAAGTCTCATGGTATAGGAAGGGTCTCCGAATTGGAATGGGAAGGAGTTGGATATCACATCTCAAGCTATAGGAAGGGTCTCAGGATTGGAATGGGAAGGAGTTTGATATCACATCTTATGCCATAGTATGGGTCTCAGGTTTGGTAGAAGCATTGGGATATCACATCTCATGCTATTGGAAGGGTATCAGTATTGGATTTGGAAGGAGTTCGATATCCCATCTCATGCTATAAGAAGGGTCTCAGGTTGGAATGGGAAGGAGTTGGATATCACATTTCATGTTATAGGAAGGGTCTCAGGATTGGAATGGGAAGGACTTGGATATCATATCTCATGCTATAGGAAGGCTCTCAGGTTTGGAAGGGGAAGGAGTTGGATATCACATTTCATGTTAGAGGAAGGATCTCAGGTTTGGTATTAGAGGCCTTGAGATATCACATCTCATGCTATAGGAAGGGTCTCAGGATTGGAATGGGAAGGAGTTGGATATCACATCTCAAGCTTTAGGAAGGGTCTCAGGTTTGGTATAAGCATTGAGATAGCACATCTCATGCTATAGGAAGGGTCTAAGGATTGGAATGGGAAGGAGTTGGATATCACATCTCGTGTTATAGGAAAGATCTCAGGTTTGGTATTAGAAGCATTGAGACATCACATCTCATGTTATAGGAAGGGTCTCAGGATTGGAATGGGAAGGAGTTGGATATCACATCTCATGCTATAGGAAGGGTCTCAGGTTTGGAACGGGAAGGAGTTAGATATCACATCTCATGTTATAGGAAGAGTCTCAGGTTTGGTATAAGCATTGAGATATCACATCTCTGCTATCGGAGAAGTCTCAGGATTGGGATGGGAAGGAGTTGGATATCCCTTCTCATGCTATAGGAAGGGTCTCAGGATTTGAATGGCAAGGAGTTGGATATCACATATCATGCCATAGGAAGGGTCTCAGGTTTCGTATAAGCATTGAAATATCACATCTCTGCTATCGGAAGGGTCTCCGGATTGGATTGGGAAGGAGTTGGATATCCCTTCTCATGCTATAGGAAGTGTCTCAGGTTGGAATGGGAAGGAGTTGGATATCACATCTCATGTTATAGGAAGGGTCTCAGGATTGGAATGGGAAGGATTTGGATATCACATCTCTTGCTATAGGAAGGGTCTCAGGATTGGAATGGGTAGGAGTTGGATATTACATTCTTGCTATAGGAAGGGCCTCATGTTTGGAATGGGAAGGAGTTGGATATCACATATGCTATAGGAAGTGTCTCAGGTTTGGAACGGGAAGGAGATGGATATCACATCTCATGTTAGAGGAAGGATCTCAGGTTTGGTATTAGAGGCCTTGAGATATCACATCTCATGCTATAGGAAGGGTCTCAGGTTTGGTATAAGCATTGAGATATCACATCTCATGCTATAGGAAGGGTCTCACGATTGGAATGGGAAGGATTTGGATATCACATCTCATGCTATAGGAAGGGTCTCAGGTTTGGTATAAGCACTGAGATATCACATCTCATGCTATAGAAACGGTCTCAAGATTGCAATGGGAAGGAGTTGGATATCACATCTCATGTTATAGGAAGGATCTCAGATTTGGTATTAGAAGCATTGAGACATCACATCTCATGCTATAGGAAGGGTCTCAGGATTGGAATGGGAAGGAGTCGGATATCACGTCTCATGTTATAGGAAGGGTCTCAGGATTGGAATGGGAAGCACTTCGATATCACATCTCATGTTATAGGAAGGCTCCCAGGTTTAGAAGGGGAAGGAGTTGGATATCACATTTCATGTTAGAGGTAGGATCTCAGGTTTGGTATAAGAGGCATTGAGATATAACATCTCATGCCATCAGAAGGGTCTCAGGATTGGAATGGGAAGGAGTTGGATATCACATCTCATGCTAAAGGGAGGGTCTCAGGTTTGGAAGGGGAAGGATTTGGATATCACATCTCATGCTATAGGAAGGGTCTCAGGATTGGAATGGGAAGGATTTGGATATCACATCTCATGCTATAGGAAGGGTCTCAGGTTTGGTATAAGCATTGAGATATCACATCTCATGCTATAGGAAGGGTCTCAGGATTGGAATGGGAAGGAGTTGGATATCACATCTCATGCTATAGGTAGGCTCTCAGTTTTGGAAAGGGAAGGTTTTGGATATCACATCTCATGCTATAGGAAGGGTCTCACGATTGGAATGGGAAGGATTTGGATATCACGTCTCATGCTATAGGAAGGGTCTCAGGATTGGAATGGGAAGGAGTTGGATATCACATCTCATGTTATAGGAAGGGTCTCAGGAATGGAATGGGAAGGAGTTTTATATGACATCTCATGCCATAGGAAGGATCTCAGGTTTGGTATTAGAAGCATTGAGACATCACATCTCATGTTATAGGAAGGGTCTCAGGATTGGAATGGGAAGGAGTTGGATATCACATCTCATGCTATAGGAAGGGTCTCAGGTTTGGTATAAGCATTGAGATATCACATCTCATGCCATAGGAAGGGTCTCAGGATTGGAATGGGAAGGAGTCGTATATGACATCTCATGCCATAGGAAGGGTCTCAGGTTTGGTATCAGCATTGAGATATCACATCTCTGCTATCGGAAGGGTCTCAGGATTGGAATGGGAAGGAGTTGGATATCCCATCTTATGTTACAGGAAGGGTCTCAGGTTTGGTATTAGAAGCATTGAGATATCACATCTCATGCTATAGGAAGGGTCTCACGATTGGAATGGGAAGGATTTGGATATCACGTCTCATGCTATAGGAAGGGTCTCAGGATTGGAATGGGAAGGAGTTGGATATCACATCTCATGCTATAGGAAGGGTCTCAGGAATGGAATGGGAAGGAGTTTTATATGACATCTCATGCCATAGGAAGGATCTCAGGTTTGGTATTAGAAGCATTGAGACATCACATCTCATGTTATAGGAAGGGTCTCAGGATTGGAATGGGAAGGAGTTGGATATCACATCTCATGCTATAGGAAGGGTCTCAGGTTTGGTATAAGCATTGAGATATCACATCTCATGCCATAGGAAGGGTCTCAGGATTGGAATGGGAAGGAGTCGTATATGACATCTCATGCCATAGGAAGGGTCTCAGGTTTGGTATCAGCATTGAGATATCACATCTCTGCTATCGGAAGGGTCTCAGGATTGGAATGGGAAGGAGTTGGATATCCCATCTTATGTTACAGGAAGGGTCTCAGGTTTGGTATTAGAAGCATTGAGATATCACATCTCATGCTATAGGAAGGGTCTCAGGATTGGAATGGGAAGGACTTGAATATCCCATCTCATGCTATAGGGAGGCTCTCACGTTTGTAAAGGGAAGGAGTTGTTTATCACATTTCATGTTAGAGGTAGGATCTCAGGTTTGGTATTAGAGGCATTGAATATCCTATAGCATGAGATGTGATATCTCAATGCTTCTAATATCAAACTTGAGACCCTCCCTATAGCATGAGATGTGATATCCAAGTCCTTCCCATTCCAATCCTGAGACACTTCCTATAGCATGAGATGTGATATCTCAATGCTTCTAATACCAAAAGTGAGACTCTTCCTATAACATGAGATGGGATATCCAACTCCTTCCCATTCCAATCCTGAGACCCTTCCAAAAGCAGAGATGTGATATCTCAATGCTTATACCAAACCTGAGACCCTTCCTATGGCATGAGATGTCATATACATATCCTTCCCATTCCAATCCTGAGACCCTTCCTATAGCATGAGATGTGATATCTCAATGCTTATACCAAACCTGAGACCCTTCAAATAGCATGAGATGTGATATCCAAGTCCTTCCCATTCCAATCCTTAGACCCTTCCTATAGCATGCAATATGATATCTCACTGAATCTAATACCAAACCTGAGACTCTTCCTATAACATGAGATGGGATATCCAACTCCTTCCCATTCCAATCCTGAGACCCTTCCAAAAGCAGAGATGTGATATCTCAATGCTTATACCAAACCTGAGACCCTTCCTATGGCATGAGATGTCATATACATATCCTTCCCATTCCAATCCTGAGACCCTTCCTATAGCATGAGATGTGATATCTCAATGCTTATACCAGACCTGAGACCCTTCCTATAGCATGAGATGTGATATCCAAGTCCTTCCCATTCCAATCCTTAGACCCTTCCTATAGCATGCAATATGATATCTCAATGATTCTAATAACAAACCTGAGACCCGTCCTATAACATGAGATGGGATATCCAACTCCTTCCCATTCCAATCCTGAGACCCTTCCGATAGCAGAGATGTGATATCTCAATGCTTATACCAAACCTGAGACCCTTCCTACGGCATGAGATGTCATATACAACTCCTTCCCATTCCAATCCTGAGACCCTTCCCATAGCATGAGATGTGATATCTCAATGCTTATACCAAACCTGAGACCCTTCATATAGCATGAGATGTGATATCCAACTCCTTCCCATTACAATCCTGAGTCCCTTCCTATAGCATGAGATGTGATGTCTCAATGCTTCTAATACCAAACCTGAGATCCTTCCTATAACATGAGATGTGATATCCAACTCCTTCCATTCCAATCCTGAGACCCTTCCTATAGCATGAGATGTGATATCTCAATGCTTCTAATATCAAACTTGAGACCCTCCCTATAGCATGAGATGTGATATCCAATTCCTTCCCATTCCAATCCTGAGACACTTCCTATAGCATGAGATGTGATATCTCAATGCTTCTAATACCAAACCTGAGACTCTTCCTATAACATGAGATGGGATATCCAACTCCTTCCCATTCCAATCCTGAGACCCTTCCTATAGCATGAGATGTGATATCTCAATGTCTCTAATACCAAACCTGAGATCCTTCCTCTAACATGAAATGTGAAATCCAACTCCTTCCCTTTCCAAACCTGAGAGCCTACCTATAGCATGAGATGTGATATCCAAGTCCTTCCCATTCCAATCCTTAGACCCTTCCTATAGCATGCAATATGATATCTCAATGATTCTAATAACAAACCTGAGACCCGTCCTATAACATGAGATGGGATATCCAACTCCTTCCCATTCCAATCCTGAGACACTTCCGATAGCAGAGATGTGATATCTCAATGCTTATACCAAACCTGAGACCCTTCCTATAACATGAGATGTGATATCCAACTCCTTCCCATTCCAAACCTGAGACCCTTCCTATAGCATATGTGATATCCAACTCCTTCCAATTCCAAACATGAGACCCTTCCCATAGCAAGAATGTAATATCCAACTCCTTCCCATTCCAATCCTGAGACCAGTCCTATAACATGAGATGGGATATCCAACTCCTTCCCGTTCCAATCCTGAGACACTTCCGATTGCAGAGATGTGATATCTCAATGCTTATACCAAACCTGAGACTCTTCCTATAACATGAGATGTGATATCCAACTCCTTCCCGTTCCAAATCTGAGACCCTTCATATAGCATGAGATGTGATATCCAACTCCTTCCCATTCCAATCCTGAGACCCTCCCGATAGCATGAGATGTGATATCCAAGTCCTTCCCATTCCAATCCTTAGACCCTTCCTATAGCATGCAATATGATATCTCAATGATTCTAATAACAAACCTGAGACCCGTCCTATAACATGAGATGGGATATCCAACTCCTTCCCATTCCAATCCTGAGACACTTCCGATAGCAGAGATGTGATATCTCAATGCTTATACCAAACCTGAGACCCTTCCTATAACATGAGATGTGATATCCAACTCCTTCCAATTCCAAACATGAGACCCTTCCCATAGCAAGAATGTAATATCCAACTCCTTCCCATTCCAATCCTGAGACCATTCCTATAGCATGAGATGTGGTATCTCAATGCTTCTAATACCAAACCTGAGATCCTTCCTATGACATGAGATGTGATATCCAATTCCTTCCCATTCCAAACCTGAGACCCTTCCTACAGCATGTGATGTGATATCTCAATGCTTCTAATACCAAACCTGAGACCAGTCCTATAACATGAGATGGGATATCCAACTCCTTCCCGTTCCAATCCTGAAACACTTCCGATTGTAGAGATGTGATATCTCAATGCTTATACCAAACCTGAGACTCTTCCTATAACATGAGATGTGATATACAACTCCTTCCCGTTCCAAACCTGAGACCCTTCCTATAGCATGAGATGTGATATCCAACTCCTTCCCATTCCAATCCTGAGACCCTTCCGATAGCATGAGATGTGATATCTCAATGCCTCTAATACCAAACCTGAGATCCTTCCTATAACATGTGATGTGATATTCAATTCCTTCCCCTTCCAAACCTGAGACCCTCCCTTTAGCATGAGATGTGATATCCAACTCCTTCCCATTCCAATCCTGAGACCCTTATGATAGCATGAGATGTGATATCTCAATGACTCTAATACCAAACCTGAGATACTTCCGATAGCATGAGATGTGATATCTCAATGCTTCTAATACCAAACCTGAGATCCTTCCTATAACATGAGATGTGATATCCAACTCCTTCCCATTCCAATCCTGAGACCCTTCTGATAGCATGAGATGTGATATCTCAATGCCTCTAATACCAAACCTGAGATCCTACCTCTAAAATGAAATGTGATATCCAACTCCTTCCCTTTCCAAACCTGAGACCCTGCCTATAGCATGAGATGTGATATCCAAGTCCTTCCCATTCCAATCCTGAGACCCTTCCTATAGCATGAGATGTGATATCTCAATGTCTCGTCGTCGTGTTGAGTCTGCAGCAGCAGAGTTGAGTAAAAGACGTCCCAAACGAAGGAACCCGCACAGTTTGTTACCACAGCAGGGCAACGGAGCTGCGGTGTGTTTCTGAGCCAAATGTACACTACTCACTTCAGACCTGGGAACGCCAAGTGTACGAATCATGTGAGAGTGACAAGGACTCGATATACTACACAACCTGGCGGCGGTTACAGAGCAAGACTCCTGTGTAGGCTGGTCAGTCTGCTGGATGGCCCAGAGACGCTTCCGAAGGCTTACTAGCAGGAGATGGTGAAGATGCCGAGAATAGTTGTCCCCGCTATTCCAAGGGTCGAAGTACCAGTACAGGCCTTCTGGTTCGATCAAAGGTGAAAAGGGTTTCACAAGGCGACAGCAGTGCAGAGGAGCAGTCCTTCAGCGGGTCACCAGCGATTCCTCGGTTCAGCCTCTTGGTTGCAGGATACTTGGCTCCTGTATTCCTTCGTTCGTGAGAACTCAGGAGATCGACATGGTAGTGGTGTTTCCAGCCCCCTCTTATCCACGGTTCCCTTCGCGCCAAAACGGAGGGGACCCAATGGGAGATCCGCTCATCAACACTCACACCATTCGTGGACCTATCACGGACCACGGTGGTCCCAGGCATTCACACCACCCTAGACTCTCTGGCACCCAGGATGTGTATTGGGACCAGACATCCCAGCCCACATCCTGGAGGCACACACAAGACATGTAGAAGCCCGCGAAAGCATCTGTGTTTCGCGGGAAAGTACATGCCCAAATAAGGAAGGCCCCAGGTCGGCTCGACCTGGGGAAGGTGAAGGGAGCAAGATGGTCAACGGACAGGACAAAGGAGCCTCGTGGTCTGGCCATTTTGGGCTCTAGGCCACCATTTTGGGTTAAGCGCGAGAAACGCGTTTAGAACGCCAAAAGGAGCTCAAAACACAATAAACGATCGCTGCCACCATTCCCATCCGTGAATCACTTGCACTGATCAGTTACAATCCTGGAAGAGTATCTAGGGCCTGTAGAAGGCTAGAGACCCAAGAGAGCAGTAACTTATCTTACAGTGCCCTCTTGTGTCATGTTGCACGAAAGCCGCAACATGATAAAAGAAACTACGGAAACAAGCGTTTCCTGGTACTGACTGTCTTAAGGGCATGACAGTTTCCCCGTAAGAAAGGAGCGAAAGCCCAGAGGAGTGCGGCAGAAGGCTGCACTTCTCTGGCAAAGTCGAGAACAAGGTGAAAAACAACAGCAAAAAGTTTAGGGGTTGCCACATGGAAGGAAAATTACCTACGTTTACGAGATCTTTCCTAACACTCGCCCCTCCCAGACTATGGACAGGGGGAACTAATCCACCCCTGGATGAGTCTCTTGTTCAGGTCGGTTAAACATTCTGCACAACCCATCAGCATTGCTATGTTGGACACCTGGCCTATGCTCAATAGTGAAGTCGAAGCCTTGTAGACTTATGGACCACCTAAGCAACTTTGGATTCTCCCCCTTCATGTTTATTAGCCACTTTAAGGGCTTATGGTCAGTTTGCACAGTGAAGTGGGTCCCATAGAGGTAGGGCCTCAGCTTCCTTAGGGCCCACACAACAGAGAAACATTCTTTCTCTACCGTGGACCATCTGAGCTCTCTGTCCTTAAACTGGCGACTAATAAAACCAATAGGGTGTTCCTTACCCTTCTCATCTACTTGCGATAGTACAGCTCCTATCCCAGTGTCAGAGGCGTCCGTCTGCACGATAAAAGGTCTTTGATAATCAGGGGCCCTGAGGACAGGGGCCTGGCACAAGGAGTCTTTTAAGCCATTGAAGGCCTTCTCACACTCGTCGGTCCAAGTTACCTTCTTGGGTTTCTTCAGAGTTGTGAGGGCAGTCAGAGGGGCAGCTATGGTGCCATAGTCTGCCACAAAATTGCGGTAATACCCCGTGAGTCCTAAGAAGGCTCTCACTTGGGTTTGTGTAGTGGGGGTAGGCCAGTCTTGTACTGCTTGTACTTTACTGGGTACAGGCTGTATCCTCCCTCCACCTACTTCATGTCCAAGGTAAAACACTGAGCCTTGTCCAATCTGGCATTTACTAGCCTTTATGGTAAGTGTGCTTTCTGAAGAGCCTGGAGCACAATCCCGAGGTGTTTCACATGGTCTTCCCAGGTGGCACTGAAAACTGCTATATCGTCCAGATATGCAAGACAGAATTCGTCCAACCCATTCAAAACATGATGCACAAGCCTCTGGAAAGTGGCAGGTGCATTCTTCAACCCGAACGGCATTACCCGGAATTGGTAAAGGCCGTCTGGAGTAGAAAACGCTGTCTTCTCCTTGGCATGTTGTGCTAAAGCTATTTGCCAATAGCCAGCAGTGAGGTCAAACGTGCTGAGGTACTTGGAGGCACCCAAAGTATCCACCAGCTCATCTGTTCGAGGCAAGGGGTGTGCATCTGTCTTGGTGACAGCATTCAGAGCCCTGTAATCCACGCAGAACCTCAATTCAGAAGTGCCTGCCTTTGGAACGAAAACCACAGGGCTGGACCAAGGACTACTAGAGGGTTCAATCACCCCAAGGTCTAACATCTTGTTGACCTCAGTCTTAATATAAGACCGTACTTTGTCTGACATCCTGTATCCCCTACTTTTGGTAGGTACACTGTCTCCTGTGTCTATGTTATGTTTGCACCAAGGTGTCAAACCAGGCGACTGTGAAAACAGGGGGGAAAACTGCCTAAGCAAACTTTTCACCTCAGCCTGCTGATCAGAAGTCAGGTGAGGGGCCCCTCGGACACCCTCAAAGGAGCTATCTGAAGGACCGCTTTGGAACAGGTCGGGGAGAGGTTCAGACTCCTCTTCCTCAACATCTGAAGCCAGTAACAGTGCTGCGATTTCGACTCTTGGGGCGAAAGCCTTCAGCCTATTCACGTGAAACACTTTTGGAGCCTGTCCAGGCCTTCCAAGGTCCACTAAATAGTTAACCTCACCCAGGGGCTCCACCACTGTGTAAGGGCCTGACCATTTGTCCTGTAAAACTCAAGGCCTTATGGGATTCATGATCAGGACTTGCTGACCAGGTGTAAAGTTGATGAGGGAAGCTTTCTGGTCGTACCAATGTTTCACCAGTGCTTGTCCTGCCTTCAATTTATCACTAGCCAAGCCCATCAGAAGTACCATCCGTTTTCTGAGCCCTAGCACATAATCAACTACGTTGGTAGTAACAGGGGGAGTGGGCATCTCCCATCCCTCTTTGACTATGGCTAAGGGTCCCCGTACAGGATGACCAAACAGAAGTTTGAAGGGGCTGAAGCCAACACCCTCCTGTGGTACCTCTCGGTAGGCAAACAGTAAGCATGGTAAAAGAAGATCCCATTGTCTTCTCTGAAGCTTCTCCAGAGCCCCAATCATGCTTTTTAACGTTCTGTTGAAACGTTCCACCAGACCATTGGTCTGGGGGTGGTATGCAGAAGAGAACTTGTAGGTGACCCCACATTCTTTCCACATAGCCTGCATATACTTCGACATAAAGTTGCTGCCACGATCTGACACAACTTCTTTAGGGAAGCCAACCCTAGTAGATTTGCCAAGTAAAGCTTTTGCAACTGACTTGGCAGGTACAGTTTTCAATGGGATGGCCTCAGGATATCTGGTTGCATGGTCGACCAGCACCAGGATAAACCTATTGCCCGAGGATGTTTGCGGGTCAAGGGGACCAACGATGTCGATCCCTACCCTTTCAAATGGTACCCCCACAACTGGGAGCGGTACCAACGGAGCTTGGATTGTCGAGCCAACCTTACCAGATAACTGGCAGGAGGCACAACTCCTGCAGCGACTTTCTACTTGCAGCCCCATCTTGGGCCAGTAGAAGTGCATGGATAACCTTTGCTTGCTCCTCTTAATACCAAGGTGACCAGCAAGGAGCACTTCATGTGCCAACTGCAGGAGGAAGGGCCTAACAGCAAGGGGAACCACCAACCTCCTATGGTCTCCTTCTGTAGACTCTGTGGGCTCACTATACAGGAGTCCACCTTCCCAATACATCCTATGCGTCCCAGGAGGTTCACCCTCAAGCTGGGAGCAGGCCTGTCTCCTTAGGCCTTCCAGAGATGGGCACTCACGTTGGCCTTTACTGAATTGGTCCCTGTCAGGACCTCCTTCAACTTACAAGTCTTTTAGTTCAGGATGGTCGTTGGGGTCAAATACTTCAGGCATCGCCACCTCCTCGTCAGGCCCGGGCGATTGACCAACTTCCTCCACCGCAGTGGTAGGCGAGCTCGGGGGAATATTCTCTTTCCCTCGTCTTGACTCCTTTCGCCTTGGGTTTCCCCTTCGGCTGGGGCGGCGTATTGGTCTTGGCCAATGCTGCCCGTGCTTGAGACCGTGTGTAGGGTCGTTCGGCAGTGTCTCCTACGAGCCCTAAAGCTCTGAGATCATTACCTAACAAGACCTTTCCCGGGACGTTTCTCTGAATGCTCACTGGAATCCTGACTGCTGTACCATTTAAAGTAAGATTTACAGGTATTACTGGGAACATACGGAGTGGGCCGTCAGCCAACTTAGTGGGCATCAGAGTAGCTCTGGCAACTTCCTCTGAGTCTACCAAGGTAGAATCCACTACAGTTCGACTGCACCCACTATCCCTAAGAGCTGGAGTATCTACTCCATTGATCAGCACACTGTCTTTAAAGTAGTGCTTGGTATTATCTGTAATCCTAGCATAAGCCTCTGCGACTTTAGGCTCCCAGGAACCCAGGGAAACTAAAACTACCTCAGCCTCTATCCCGCTGGGAAATGAGTCTGAGGAGAAGGATGCTCCTGTAATCTCTTCTTCCTCGTAGGAGGAGAAGGCCAGATTAGCGGAGTGGACCCCCAAAGGTCAAACCTTACACCGGGGATCCCCCTTCACGTGGTCAGTTGCTCCACAAGCAAAACAAGATCCATTGGGTCTGTTTACATAGGGAGGCTTATTGTAACCAGAGTTCTGTTTCGGAGGCTGACCTCCACTACCCTGTGAGTTCTCTTGTGTCTTACCCTTATTTTTCTTTTTGTGGCCCTTTTGAGAAGAAGATTTATCAGATTCTCCACCCTCCTTATCTTTGGACTTTTTCCCTTCCTCCTGCTTACCAGGATGAGTTTTGTCCTTATGGGACACTCGATGTGACACCCATAAGTCTGCTGCAATGGCCAGCTTCTTAGGATCTATCTCCTTCGAATCGGCCAAATGCTGCTTAAGCTCCGGGGAAGAAGATGCAAAAATGTGTTCCAGCATGACAAGATTTATCATGCCTTCGAAGGTAGAAACCTTATAACCTTCGACCCAGCCAGTTAAGTTTTTCAAGGATTCAGTGACATAAGATACCCAAGTACCACCTTCCTTTTTCTTATACTCTATGAATCGTTTCAAATATTGGGCTGGAGTCTTCCCAAACTTTAAAATGAGAGTTTGCTTTAACATTGCAAAATCAGCTTGCTCAGCCTTCGACATTTCCATAATGGCACTACAGCCAGAATGGGGCAGTCTGCTGAGTAACCAGGCAATCTTATCAGCATTGTCAACTTGTTGAACTTCGCATGCATACTCAAACGCATTCATCCAGTCCATAATGTCATTCCTTTCCTCATACACAATGACCAGATCTTTCGGAAACCGTGGATGAGAGGAGGCCCCAGACCCATGTCCAGGACCCTTGGACCCATTTGCAACCTGAAGCTTGGCCAGTTCCAACTGGTGATCCCTGTCTTTCTGTTTTTCTGACTGTTCGATTTTTAGTTTGGCTATGCTGAATTCAAGCTCCTTCTGCCTAAACCGCAGCTCTTGCTTCTTGAATTCAAGCATAGCCTCCCCATCAACACTGGCAGAGGAAACATTAGACATCTCATCCTCCCTGTCCTCGTGGTCGCGGTGGATCAGTGCAGCGGCAGAACCGTCGGTTCTACCAGTGAGAGCAGCCCCACCTCCTTCCGCACTGTCCTCAGAAGTTATAGCGTCAAGCTGCGCTTCTTGCCACTCCACGATTCTTTGGATCATATCCAATTTCGTGCCTTGAGAGGAAACACCTCTCTCCGCACACATTTTTTTCAATGTTTCTGATTTGGAAGCATTTAAAGTTAACAAGGTATTTGTTTCCATACTGTTAGATAGGACTATGGCCTTTTTAAAGTTATGCTACAACAATTCACTACGTGTCCTGGTAGGAATAACTTGAAATGCCTTAGTTTGTGCGCAACACTGGATACCTTCAGTCGTATCCCACCGCTGTACACCAATTTGTTAAGACGGATTTCTGAACTCTGTCCTGGTGGCGCAGAAGTTCAGAAGGCCAACCTAATTTCTTGGAACAGGGTAACCTCTGGACAAGCCAGACCAATCAAGGTAGCGATCGCGGCGGTCAAGACTAGGTCTCAAGAGGGGTGAGGGTGACTGAAAGCCTGCAATGAGCACACAAAGCAAGGACACTTACAAACTACTCCAAACAGGTGCTATATTAAAAATATATACACATTTATTCCAAGGCCTTTAAAACAATGACCGTAGCGAGAAATCACAATACAACTCTAGTAAACCAACACATACCATACCAATACAATATATATACAAATACAAACAAGTCTCAAGCGTTAGATGCACGAAATGTGTAGTCCACCTAAAAGGGAAGGAAAACAGGCAGTGCGAAATAATGCTTAGACCCAGTCCGCCTTCAGAGGCACCTAACTAAAAGGAAGTCCGAGCCCTACGAAGAGTGGAGCCTTGTGCTCAAAAGTACCTGCACACGCTGGTGCCAACGGGCAAAAGGGGAGTCTCTTCGAGGGAGATCAGGCAGTTCAGTTTAGTGCACAAACGAAGAACAACAGTGTTCCGCGACTCAAGCGCAGCCTCCACTGTGGGCAAAAGCAGAGCGCGAGTACGGAAAGGCGTGCTGTTTTGACACAGCGGGGAAAAGCTATGGGCTCCTGCAGGAGGGCGACCAGTTCCTAGCTATGCTACTCACCAGACCCCGATGCAAGCAGACCCAGGCTTCTCCGCGTCAGTTTCAGTCGCTGGCAGGTTCAGAAGAGCAGGGGACGTCTCGTCGTCGTGTTGAGTCTGCAGCAGCAGAGTTGAGTAAAAGACGTCCCAAACGAAGGAACCCGCACAGTTTGTTACCACAGCAGGGCAACGGAGCGGCCGTGTGTATCTGAGCCAAATGTACACTACTCACTTCAGACCTGGGAACGCCAAGTGTACGAATCGTGTGAGAGTGACAAGGACTCGATATACTACACAACCTGGTGGCGGTTACAGAGCAAGACTCCTGTGTAGGCTGGTCAGTCTGCTGGATGGCCCAGAGACGCTTCCGAAGGCTTACTAGCAGGAGATGGTGAAGATGCCGAGAATAGCTGTCCCCGCTATTCCAAGGGTCGAAGTACTAGTACAGGCCTTCTGGTTCGATCAAAGGTGAAAAGGGTTTCACAAGGCGACAGCAGTGCAGAGGAGCAGTCCTTCAGCGGGTCACCAGCGATTCCTGGGTTCAGCCTCTTGGTTGCAGGATACTTGGCTCCTGTATTCCTTCGTTCGTGAGAACTCAGGAGATCGACATGGTAGTGGTGTTTCCAGCCCCCTCTTATCCACGGTTCCCTTCGCGCCAAAACGGTGGGGACCCAATGGGAGATCCGCTCATCAACACTCACACCATTCGTGGACCTATCACGGACCACAGTGGTCCCAGGCATTCACACGGGACCAGACATCCCAGCCCACATACTGGAGGCACACACAAGACATGTAGAAGCCCGCGAAAGCATCCGTGTTTCGCGGGAAAGTACATGCCCAAATAAGGAAGGCCCCGGGTCGGCTCGACCTGGGGAAGGTGAAGGGAGCAAGACGGTCAGCGGACAGGACAAAGGAGCCTCGTGGTCTGGCCATTTTGGGAGCCAGGCCACCATTTTGGGTTAAGTGCGATAAACGTGCTTAGAACGCCAAAAGGAGCTCAAAACACAAGAAACGATCGCTGCCACCATTCCCGTCCGTGAATCACTTGCACCTATCAGTTACAATCCTGAAAGAGTATCTAGGGCCTGTAGAAGGCTAGAATCCCAAGAGAGCAGCAATTTAGCTTACAGTGCCCTCTTGTGTCATGTTGCACGAAAGCCGCAACATGATAAAAGAAACTACGGAAAACAGCGTTTCCCGGTACTGACTGTCTTAAGGGCATGTCAGTTTCCCCGTAAGAAAGGAGCGAAAGCCCAGAGGAGTGCGGCAGAAGGCTGCACTTCTCTGGCAAAGTCGAGAACAAGGTGAAAAACAACAGCAAAAAGTTTAGGGGTTGCCACATGGAAGGAAAATTACCTACAATTATTAAATCTTTCCTAACAGATATCACATCTCATGTTATAGGAAGAGTCTCAGGTTTGGTATAAGCATTGAGATATCACATCTCTGCAATCGGAAGTGTCTCAGGATTGGGATGGGAAGGAGTTGGATATCCCATCTCATGTTATAGGACGGGTCTCAGGATTGTTATTAGAATCATTGAGATATCATATTGCATGCTGTAGGAAGGGTCTAAGGATTGGAATGGGAAGGACTTGGATATCACATCTCATGCTATGGATAGGCTCATATCATATCCCAATGCTTCTACCAAACCTGAGACCCATACTATGGCATGAGATGTGATATCAAACTCATTCCCATTCCAATCCTGAGACTCTTCCTATAGCTTGAGATGTGATATCCAACTCCTTCCCATTCCAATTCTGAGACCCTTCCTATGCCATGAGACTTGATATCTCAATGCTTCTAATACCAAACCTGAGACCCGTCCTATAACATGAGATGTGATATCCAAATCTTTCCCCTTCCAAACCTTAGACCCTTCCTTTATCATGAGATGTGATATCCAAGTCCTTCCCATTCCAATCCTTAGACCCTTCCTACAGCATGCAATATGATATCTCAATGATTCTAATAACAATCCTGAGACCCGTCCTATAACATGAGATGGGATATCCAACTCCTTCCCATCCCAATCCTGAGACACTTCCGATTGCAGAGATGTGATATCTCAATGCTTATACCAAACCTGAGACTCTTCCTATAACATGAGATGTGATATCTGTTAGGAAAGATTTAATAATTGTAGGTAATTTTCCTTCCATGTGGCAACCCCTAAACTTTTTGCTGTTGTTTTTCACCTTGTTCTCGACTTTGCCAGAGAAGTGCAGCCTTCTGCCGCACTCCTCTGGGCTTTCGCTCCTTTCTTACGGGGAAACTGACATGCCCTTAAGACAGTCAGTACCGGGAAACGCTGTTTTCCGTAGTTTCTTTTATCATGTTGTGGCTTTCGTGCAACATGACACAAGAGGGCACTGTAATCTAAGTTGCTGCTCTCTTGGGATTCTAGCCTTCTACAGGCCCTAGATACTCTTTTAGGATTGTAACTGATCGGTGCAAGTGATTCACGGACGGGAATGGTGGCAGCGATAGTTTCTTGTGTTTTGAGCTCCTTTTGGCGTTCTAAGCACGTTTCTCGCACTTAACCCAAAATGGTGGCCTGGCTCCCAAAATGGCCAGACCACGAGGCTCCTTTGTCCTGTCCGCTGACCGTCTTGCTCCCTTCACCTTCCCCAGGTCGAGCCGACCCGGGGCCTTCCTTATTTGGGCATGTACTTTCCCGCGAAACACGGATGCTTTCGCGGGCTTCTACATGTCTTGTGTGTGCCTCCAGTATGTGGGCTGGGATGTCTGGTCCCGTGTGAATGCCTGGGACCACCGTGGTCCGTGATAGGTCCACGAATGGTGTGAGTGTTGATGAGCGGATCTCCCATTGGGTCCCCACCGTTTTGGCGCGAAGGGAACCGTGGATAAGAGGGGGCTGGAAACACCACTACCATGTCGATCTCCTGAGTTCTCACGAACAAAGGAATACAGGAGCCAAGTATCCTGCAACCAAGAGGCTGAACCGAGGAATCTCTGGTGACCCGCTGAAGGACTGCTAATCTGCACTGCTGTCGCCTTGTGAAACCCTTTTCACCTTTGATCGAACCAGAAGGCCTGTACTAGTACTTCGACCCTTGGAATAGCGGGGACAGCTATTCTCGGCATCTTCACCATCTCCTGCTAGTAAGCCTTCGGAAGCGTCTCTGGGCCATCCAGCAGACTTACCAGCCTACACAGGAGTCTTGCTCTGTAACCGCCACCAGGTTGTGTAGTATATCGAGTCCTTGTCACTCTCACACGATTCGTACACTTGGCGTTCCCAGGTCTGAAGTGAGTAGTGTACATTTGGCTCAGATACACACGGCCGCTCCGTTGCCCTGCTGTGGTAACAAACTGTGCGGATTCCTTCGTTTGGGACGTCTTTTACTCAACTCTGCTGCTGCAGACTCAACACGACGACGAGACGTCCCCTGCTCTTCTGAACCTGCCAGCGACTGAAACTGACGCGGAGAAGCCTGGGTCTGCTTGCATCGGGGTCCGGTGAGTAGCATAGCTAGGAACTGGTCGCCCTCCTGCAGGAGCCCATAGCTTTTCCCCGCTGTGTCAAAACAGCACGCCTTTCCGTACTCGCGCTCTGCTTCTGCCCACAGTGGAGGCTGCGCTTGAGTCGCGGAACACTGTTGTTCTTCGTTTGTGCACTAAACTGAACTGCCTGATCTCCCTCGAAGAGACTCCCCTTTTGCCCGTTGGCACCAGCGTGTGTAGGTACTTTTGAGCACAAGGCTCCACTCTTCGTAGGGCTCGGACTTCCTTTTAGTTAGGTGCCTCTGAAGGCGGACTGGGTCTAAGCATTATTTCGCACTGCCTGTTTTCCTTCCCTTTTAGGTGGACTACACATTTCGTGCATCTAACGCTTGAGACTTGTTTGTATTTGTATATATATTGTATTGGTATGGTATGTGTTGGTTTACTAGAGTTGTATTGTGATTTCTCGCTACGGTCATTGTTTTAAAGGCCTTGGAATAAATGTGTATATATTTTTAATATAGCACCTGTTTGGAGTAGTTTGTAAGTGTCCTTGCTTTGTGTGCTCATTGCAGGCTTTCAGTCACCCTCACCCCTCTTGAGACCTAGTCTTGACCGCCGCGATCGCTACCTTGATTGGTCTGGCTTGTCCAGAGGTTACCCTGTTCCAAGTAATTAGGTTGGCCTTCTGAACTTCTGCGCCACCAGGACAGAGTTCAGAAATCCGTCTTAACAAATTGGTGTACAGCGGTGGGATACGACTGAAGGTATCCAGTGTTGCGCACGAACTAAGGCATTTCAAGTTATTCCTACCAGGACACGTAGTGAATTGTTGTAGTATAACTTTAAAAAGGCCATAGTCCTATCTAACAGTATGGAAACAAATACCTTGTTAACTTTAAATGCTTCCAAATCAGAAACATTGAAAAAAATGTGTGCGGAGAGAGGTGTTTCCTCTCAAGGCACGAAATTGGATATGATCCAAAGAATCGTGGCGTGGCAAGAAGCGCAGCTTGACGCTATAACTTCTGAGGACAGTGCGGAAGGAGGTGGGGCTGCTCTCACTGGTAGAACCGACGGTTCTGCCGCTGCACTGATCCACCGCGACCACGAGGACAGGGAGGATGAGATGTCTAATGTTTCCTCTGCCAGTGTTGATGGGGAGGCTATGCTTGAATTCAAGAAGCAAGAGCTGCGGTTTAGGCAGAAGGAGCTTGAATTCAGCATAGCCAAACTAAAAATCGAACAGTCAGAAAAACAGAAAGACAGGGATCACCAGTTGGAACTGGCCAAGCTTCAGGTTGCAAATGGGTCCAAGGGTCCTGGACATGGGTCTGGGGCCTCCTCTCATCCACGGTTTCCGAAAGATCTGGTCATTGTGTATGAGGAAAGGAATGACATTATGCACTGGATGAATGCGTTTGAGTATGCATGCGAAGTTCAACAAGTTGACAATGCTGATAAGATTGCCTGGTTACTCAGCAGACTGCCCCATTCTGGCTGTAGTGCCATTATGGAAATGTCGAAGGCTGAGCAAGCTGATTTCGCAATGTTAAAGCAAACTCTCATTTTAAAGTTTGGGAAGACTCCGGCCCAATATTTGAAACGATTCATAGAGTATAAGAAAAAGGAAGGTGGTACTTGGGTATCTTATGTCACTGAATCCTTGAAAAACTTAACTGGCTGGGTCGAAGGTTATAAGGTTTCTACCTTCGAAGGCATGATAAATCTTGTCATGCTGGAACACATTTTTGCATCTTCTTCCCCGGAGCTTAAGCAGCATTTGGCCGATTCGAAGGAGATAGATCCTAAGAAGCTGGCCATTGCAGCAGACTTATGGGTGTCACATCGAGTGTCCCATAAGGACAAAACTCATCCTGGTAAGCAGGAGGAAGGGAAAAAGTCCAAAGATAAGGAGGGTGGAGAATCTGATAAATCTTCTTCTCAAAAGGGCCACAAAAAGAAAAATAAGGGTAAGACACAAGAGAACTCACAGGGTAGTGGAGGTCAGCCTCCGAAACAGAACTCTGGTTACAATAAGCCTCCCTATGTAAACAGACCCAATGGATCTTGTTTTGCTTGTGGAGCAACTGACCACGTGAAGGGGGATCCCCGGTGTAAGGTTTGACCTTTGGGGGTCCACTCCGCTAATCTGGCCTTCTCCTCCTACGAGGAAGAAGAGATTACAGGAGCATCCTTCTCCTCAGACTCATTTCCCAGCGGGATAGAGGCTGAGGTAGTTTTAGTTTCCCTGGGTTCCTGGGAGCCTAAAGTCGCAGAGGCTTATGCTAGGATTACAGATAATACCAAGCACTACTTTAAAGACAGTGTGCTGATCAATGGAGTAGATACTCCAGCTCTTAGGGATAGTGGGTGGAGTCGAACTGTCAGAGCTTGCTTCTTCTTGGCGCAGAGGCAGCACAAACGCAGCAAAAACACCTCCCTCCCCGTTAGGTCTTAGCACCTGGGAATTGACAGCACAGGCCACCTTGACCCTTCGGGGAAAGAGGGTTAGGGTCCGTTGGATGGATAGGTACGGGAAGTTAGGAACACCGGTAAAAGGAATAGGGAGAGGTAGTGGATGGGAAGAGGGGATAGCAGGGTCACATGCTCCTCGGCTCCCGTTCCAAGAATACTCCGCCCTTTCACACTTGCACCCTTCACTCACTCTTCTACTGTGTGTGGGTGTGATCACCCTGGGCTTTTGTGCTGGAGCCCTCACCAGTAATTCTCAGACTTCACAAATAATACAGGTCACAAGTATTTGCCTTGCTAGAAATCGTACATTAACTCATGCACGACTTATTCTCTTCCCCACATTACTGCATGCGAGGATTTAACACCGCATTCATTGCATGCAGCTACAATTGCGATTCCCCCAGAAATAACCTAAATAAGCACTTAGCTTCGTTTTGCCAGAAGTCTGTGGTTTTTCCTGGCCCTTTTCGTGTTGGTTGGCCACGATCTTCTCTGGTTTTCTCCTGTCTCTGCAATAAGCAAGAATCGAGTCAATAAGGTGCGGAATGCATGTGCGACTGAGTTCTGGGCTAGAAGTTATCCGCGTGGCGGAACAGCCGCTCCGGATCCACGCGACTATAGTCTACACATAAGCGGGCATGGTTAGTTGCAGTCTCATGCAGGGTTAATGATATTATGGCATCTAGGGTTCCCTCCTAGTGAGTTCCCGCTTCCTGCCAAGCGCGGGCTGGCCGGAGTAGGAACCGCTCCTGTTACGTGGCCCCTCGAATGCTACGGGCTGTCAGCGATAGGTAAGTAACACACTTATCTTTGGTTTTGTACGCGGGGCCTGGGGTCTTGCAGGCGTTGGGTGGAAACGCCCCGCGTGAGCTTGCCTCCGGAGCTCTTCAGAAACACATCCTTCCAGTTCGCCGGTCAGTATTGCGAGCGGCGTCACTGGGGCGCGGCTCGCGCATGCGCATTCGTGCGATCGGGGGCGTGGCGGTCTTCCCACGCGCAGGTTCGGCTGGAGGACGGCCTGCTGGGAAGTGTAGTTTCCGGGCTGTTCTCCATCCCTGGGCCACGGTCCTACAGAAGGGATGGAGAACACGCCTGGAATACCTGGTGGAATGCTTTTTGGCTCCTTTTCCACCATTAGTGCACACCATGAGTGCATTTACCCCCACACCTGCTCCAGTCCTGACAGTACTCCCCCTCCCTCCCTCAGGCCCTGGTTTAAGGGGATGGTTCAGATGAAAACGCCGGAGGAGTCGAGGAGCATGGATGTTCTCTGCGGGTTCCCAGGACCTTTCCTCTGGGCCATACCCTACCCAGTCCACCAAATAACATAATTTCTTGTGCCTGATACCAGAGTCTAGAATACTTTTAACTTCAAATTCGGGATGACCCCCTACAAGAAGGGGTGGAGGTTTTTTAGTTCTTACCAAGGCAGGGGCTGGTTTCACCAAGGCAACATGGAACACAGGGTGTATCTTCATGTGTGGGGGCAGAGTTAACTTCACTGCAACTGGGCCTACTAGAGCTTCTACCGGGAATGGCTCTATGAAACGAGGCATGAACTTGCGTGATCCTTGCAGATGAAGATTCCGCGTAGACAGCCACACCTTATCCCCAACTTGATACGGGGGCCCATTTCGTCTTTTCTTGTCAGCCTGATGCTTGTAAGCCTGTTTGGCCGCAATCAGATTGCGTTGAACTGATTGCCAGATGTCTTTTAGTTTTTTTTGCTTTTCTACTGCTGCTGGTACTTCAGGTATTCGGTCTTGAGGTACTGGTTGAAACCGGGGATGATAGCCATACAGGCTATAAAAGGGTGTTGTCTTGGTAGAGGAATGTATTGCATTATTGTAAGCGAATTCTGCAAGCCAAATGACATCTGCCCAATTCTCTTCTTTTCCCTGGGTGAGGCATCTGAGGTATTGTTCCAGAGTCTGGTTCAGCCTCTCCGTTTGACCGTCGGTCTCTGGATGATAACTAGTGGATAAGCGTATATCAATTCCCACTGACTTGCAGAATGCCTGCCAGAATCTTGACGTGAACTGTGGTCCCCGATCAGAGATGATGTTATAAGGTAATCCATGTAGACGGATTACATGTTGTGCAAACAAGCTTGCTAGAGTACTGGCTGATGGGGTTCCTTTGCAGGGTATGAAATGCGCCATTTTGGTAAGGTAGTCTACTATAACAAATATTGCTGTGAATCCTTGACTCTGGGGTAGTTCCACTATTAAATCCATTGACACGGTGTGCCATGGAGTAGGCGGCGTAGGTAAAGGTTGTAAGTGTCCAGCTGGTTTTTGATGGTCGGCTTTGTTTCTCAGGCACACTTCACATTCTGTTACGTACTGCCGAACATCTTTGCACACGGTTGGCCACCAAAAGTGACGTCTCACCAGTTCGATGGTTTTTGCGTTCCCTGGGTGGCCTACAAACGGGGAATCGTGACACCATTGAATTGCTTGTTGACGAAGCGGCGTTGTGGGTAAAAATAACGCTGTTTTATAAAATGGTAATCCATCCCTTACGGACTGGTCCTTGTCTTGCATCGCCCATCGAGCCAATTCCTGAGCTGACATTGCTGTCCTAATGTTGTCAAACATGGTATCTACTGTTGAACCCCCTATGAAGCGGCCTGGGTCCACCATAGGCCTGGGTTCCTCTTTTCTTGATTCCAATGAGTCAAGACTTGGTTCTGGGTACCGTGAGAGTATATCTGCCTTCCGATTTTCTACTCCTGGACGATAGGTCACCACAAAGTCGTATTCTGAAAACTGCGTTGCCCACCTTAATTGCCTGGGACTGAGGGCCTTTGCCGATTTTAAAAATTATAAATTACGATGGTCAGTGTAAATGGCCACCGTGTGCTGGGCCCCCAGAAGGTAGTGACGCCACTCATCAAATGCTGTCTTGATTGCTAACAACTCCTTGTCGGCTATTACGTAATTCTGCTCCGCTGGTAAAAGCATTCGGGAGTAATAAGCGACTGGATGTAGTTGTCCATTTGCGTACCTTTGAGAAAGAATCGCCCCAACAGCATAACTGGAAGCATCGGTTTCGATAACATATGGTTTAGCTGGATCTGGATGCTGTAATACAGGGGCGGTGACAAACGCTCTCTTTAGAGCCTCAAAGCCTGCTTCGGCGTTTTTATCCCACAAAAACGGCACTCCTTTTCGTAGAAGCCTGGTAATGGGTTGCACTTTCTTTGCGAAGCCATTTATGAAACGACGGTAGAAGTTGGCAAAGCCAAGAACGGATTGGATGTCCTTGACCGATTTTGGAGATGGCCAATCCATGATGGTCTGCACCTTCTTCTTGTCCATGGTGACCCCTTGTGGTGACAGCACGAATCCAAGGAACTCGACTGTGGTCTGATGGAATTCACATTTCTCGAGCTTAGCATACAGATGGTGTTCGCGTAGCCTTTGCAGAACCGCTCTGACGTGTTTTCGATGTTCTTCTAAGTTCTGAGAGTATATCAAGATGTCGTCGATATAAACTATTGCGAATACATCCAAATACCCACGTAACACTTCATCAAGGAAATGTTGGAATGCTGCCGGAGCATTGCACAGTCCGAACGGCATGACCTGGTACTCGTAGAGGCCGAACTTGGTCCGAAAGGCCGTTTTCCATTCGTCCCCTTGGCGTACTCTTACTAGATGATAGGCGCCCCTGAGGTCCAGCTGTGTATACACGGTGGATCCACGTACCTGGTCCAACAGCACCGGTATCAGGGGTAAGGGGTAACGGTTTTTAATGGTTATCTTATTGATGGCCCTATAGTCTATACACGTTCTCAGGTCTCCGGTCTTTTTGGGAACGAAGAATAGGGGAGAAGAAACAGGGGACGTTGAGTGTCTAATGAACCCATTTGCCAGATTGGATTCTATGTAGTCCTTCAGATACTTGTTTTCGGCTTCGGTGAGAGCGTATATTCGACTACAGGGTAGCACTGCTCCTGCTTCTAAATCAATCCGGCAGTCAAAAGGCCGGTGCGGAGGCAGAGTCTCGGCTGCCACCTTGCTAAAAACATCCCTGTACTCTTCGTACTCGGTTGGCAAGCCTGCGATCGCACTACTTCCCACGTAAAGTGCCAGGGGTTCTGGCGGGGTCTTCTGGTAGTGAACTTGGCAACAGCTAGATTCCAGCTGGACTGTCCCGGTACTCCAATCGATTATTGGGTTGTGAAGACGCAACCAGGTGAGCCCTAAAATGAAGCCAAACTGCGGAGCCGCGATTACATCGAAACTGAGGATTTCCTGATGTGTGGTATTAACCTTCAAAAGTAAAGGTTCTGTCTGCTGCGTGACGGGTCCAGAAATCAGGGGCGAACCGTCCACAGTTTTCACCTCTTCTGGTACTGTCTTCATGGTTACCGGAAGACCCAATTTCTTAGCCATTTGGACATCTACAAAGTTTCCTGTGGCACCAGAATCCACCATCAAGGTTACAGAAACACATTTTCCTTGCCATTGTAAACTGCCTACTACCGTTACATGGGTAGTCTGATTCGTGTGTACATTTGCCAACATATATGGGGTGTTTTTAGCTTCGCTCGCTCCTGCCACCCTCACGGGCGAGCTATCGCGTTTCCCGACATCCCTCCCTTTGGTGGCTTGTTGGGACATTCCCGTACGAAGTGTCCTGCTTTACCGCAATAAAGACATAGCTTGTCCTTTCTCCTCTTCTCCTTCTCTTCCTTGGACAATGGTCCCCGTACGGAACCTATTTGCATGGGTTCATCGGCCCCCTTCTCCGATACCCTGGTGGTTTTATGCTGATCCAACCTCGTTACTGGTTTGTTCTCCCAGCGACGCCGATCCTGTCTCCGTTCACTTTGCCTTTGGTCTAGCCTAAGAACAAGATCTATCATGGTTGAGCAATCCCCAGGTTGGGGGTCCACTTGGGCTACCAAATCTTTGAGCTCCTCCCTGAGCCCCTGATAGAACAGGGCCATCCTCTTCTCCTGTGGCCAATCGGTTTCCATAGCCAGCCGATTAAAAGCGGTAACGTAGGTGACCAAGTCTTTATTTCCCTGTTTCAGGGTTAGCAGTTCCCTATCCTTCAGCAAGGACGCAGCCCTACGGTTGAATATCTTGCCAAATTCCTCAAGGAATATGTCCCAACTGTAGAGCAAGGCATCATCCTTGTGGACTAACGGTGTGGCCCATGATGCGGCATCCCCGGAGAGGTAGGAAATTACAAATGCAGTACGGGCCTGGGCGGTCCGGAACACAGCAGGCTTAGTCAGAAAATGCAGTTGACATTGCATGATGAACTGATTAAAGTTTTGCGGATCACCATGGTATCGCTCCGGGGCTGCTAGAGGTAAGGATGGTTCTGTAGCTACCTGTACCTGGACTGGGACTGGCGGGGGTGCTCTGGGTAAGGGAGTGGCCTGGGCCTGGTTTTGCACAGTCAACGTATGCACCTGCCCTGCCAAGATCTGATAATCCTGCCTGGTTGCCGCTAGTTCTGACTTTAGTTCTTGGAGTAGGGTTACCACATCCGCCATGGTTGTGCTGCCTGGGCACCAGACCAATACTTGGGCTCGCAATTCTGTCAGAGCTTGCTTCTTCTTGGCGCAGAGGCAGCACAAACGCAGCAAAAACACCTCCCTCCCCGTTAGGTCTTAGCACCTGGGAATTGACAGCACAGGCCACCTTGACCCTTCGGGGAAAGAGGGTTAGGGTCCGTTGGATGGATAGGTACGGGAAGTTAGGAACACCGGTAAAAGGAATAGGGAGAGGTAGTGGATGGGAAGAGGGGATAGCAGGGTCACATGCTCCTCGGCTCCCGTTCCAAGAATACTCCGCCCTTTCACACTTGCACCCTTCACTCACTCTTCTACTGTGTGTGGGTGTGATCACCCTGGGCTTTTGTGCTGGAGCCCTCACCAGTAATTCTCAGACTTCACAAATAATACAGGTCACAAGTATTTGCCTTGCTAGAAATCGTACATTAACTCATGCACGACTTATTCTCTTCCCCACATTACTGCATGCGAGGATTTAACACCGCATTCATTGCATGCAGCTACAATTGCGATTCCCCCAGAAATAACCTAAATAAGCACTTAGCTTCGTTTTGCCAGAAGTCTGTGGTTTTTCCTGGCCCTTTTCGTGTTGGTTGGCCACGATCTTCTCTGGTTTTCTCCTGTCTCTGCAATAAGCAAGAATCGAGTCAATAAGGTGCGGAATGCATGTGCGACTGAGTTCTGGGCTAGAAGTTATCCGCGTGGCGGAACAGCCGCTCCGGATCCACGCGACTATAGTCTACACATAAGCGGGCATGGTTAGTTGCAGTCTCATGCAGGGTTAATGATATTATGGCATCTAGGGTTCCCTCCTAGTGAGTTCCCGCTTCCTGCCAAGCGCGGGCTGGCCGGAGTAGGAACCGCTCCTGTTACGTGGCCCCTCGAATGCTACGGGCTGTCAGCGATAGGTAAGTAACACACTTATCTTTGGTTTTGTACGCGGGGCCTGGGGTCTTGCAGGCGTTGGGCGGAAACGCCCCGCGTGAGCTTGCCTCCGGAGCTCTTCAGAAACACGTCCTTCCAGTTCGCCGGTCAGTATTGCGAGCGGCGTCACTCGGGCGCGGCTCGCGCATGCGCATTCGTGCGATCGGGGGCGTGGCGGTCTTCCCACGCGCAGGTTCGGCTGGAGGACGGCCTGCTGGGAAGTGTAGTTTCCGGGCTGTTCTCCATCCCTGGGCCACGGTCCTACAGAAGGGATGGAGAACACGCCTGGAATACCTGGTGGAATGCTTTTTGGCTCCTTTTCCACCATTAGTGCACACCATGAGTGCATTTACCCCCACACCTGCTCCAGTCCTGACACGAACTGTAGTGGATTCTACCTTGGTAGACTCAGAGGAAGTTGCCAGAGCTACTCTGATGCCCACTAAGTTGGCTGACGGCCCACTCTGTATGTTCCCAGTAATACCTGTAAATCTTACTTTAAATGGTACAGCAGTCAGGATTCCAGTGAGCATTCAGAGAAACGTCCCGGGAAAGGTCTTGTTAGGTAATGATCTCAGAGCTTTAGGGCTCGTAGGAGACACTGCCGAAAGACCCTACACACGGTCTCAAGCACGGGCAGCATTGGCCAAGACCAATACGCCGCCCCAGCCGAAGGGGAAACCCAAGGCGAAAGGAGTCAACAAGTCAAGACGAGGGAAAGAGAATATTCCCCCGAGCTCGCCTACCACTGTGGTGGAGGAAGTTGGTCAATCGCCCGGGCCTGACGAGGAGGTGGCGATGCCTGAAGTATTTGACCCCAACGACCATCCTGAACTAAAAGACTTGTAAGTTGAAGGAGGTCCTGACAGGGACCAATTCAGTAAAGGCCAACGTGAGTGCCCATCTCTGGAAGGCCTAAGGAGACAGGCCTGCTCCCAGCTTGAGGGTGAACCTCCTGGGACGCATAGGATGTATTGGGAAGGTGGACTCCTGTATAGTGAGCCCACAGAGTCTACAGAAGGAGACCATAGGAGGTTGGTGGTTCCCCTTGCTGTTAGGCCCTTCCTCCTGCAGTTGGCGCATGAAGTGCTCCTTGCTGGTCACCTTGGTATTAAGAGGAGCAAGCAAAGGTTATCCATGCACTTCTACTGGCCCAAGATGGGGGTGCAAGTAGAAAGTCACTGCAGGAGTGGTGCCTCCTGCCAGTTATCTGGTAAGGTTGGCTCGACAATCCAAGCTCCGTTGGTACCGCTCCCAGTTGTGGGGGTACCATTTGAAAGGGTAGGGATCGACATCGTTGGTCCCCTTGACCCGCAAACATCCTCGGGCAATAGGTTTATCCTGGTGCTGGTCGACCATGCAACCAGATATCCTGAGGCCATCCCATTGAAAACTGTAACTGCCAAGTCAGTTGCAAAAGCTTTACTTGGCATATTTACTAGGGTTGGCTTCCCTAAAGAAGTTGTGTCAGATCGTGGCAGCAACTTTATGTCGAAGTATATGCAGGCTATGTGGAAAGAATGTGGGGTCACCTACAAGTTCTCTTCTGCATACCACCCCCAGACCAATGGTCTGGTGGAACGTTTCAACAGAACGTTAAAAAGCATGATTGGGGCTCTGGAGAAGCTTCAGAGAAGACAATGGGATCTTCTTTTACCATGCTTACTGTTTGCCTACCGAGAGGTACCACAGGAGGGTGTTGGCTTCAGCCCCTTCAAACTTCTGTTTGCTCATCCTGTACGGGGACCCTTAGCCATAGTCAAAGAGGGATGGGAGATGCCCACTCCCCCTGTTACTACCAACGTAGTTGATTATGTGCTAGGGCTCAGAAAACGGATGGTACTTCTGATGGGCTTGGCTAGTGATAAATTGAAGGCAGGACAAGCACTGGTGAAACATTGGTACGACCAGAAAGCTTCCCTCATCAACTTTACACCTGGTCAGCAAGTCCTGATCATGAATCCCATAAGGCCTTGAGCTTTACAGGACAAATGGTCAGGCCCTTACACAGTGGTGGAGCCCCTGGGTGAGGTTAACTATTTAGTGGACCTTGGAAGGCCTGGACAGGCTCCAAAAGTGTTTCACGTGAATAGGCTGAAGGCTTTCGTCCCAAGAGTCGAAATCGCAGCACTGTTACTGGCTTCAGATGTTGAGGAAGAGGAGTCTGAACCTCTCCCCGACCTGTTCCAAAGCGGTCCTTCAGATAGCTCCTTTGAGGGTGTCCGAGGGGCCCCTCACCTGACTTCTGATCAGCAGGCTGAGGTGAAAAGTTTGCTTAGGCAGTTTTCCCCCCTGTTTTCACAGTCGCCTGGTTTGACACCTTGGTGCAAACATAACATAGACACAGGAGACAGTGTACCTACCAAAAGTAGGGGATACAGGATGTCAGACAAAGTACGGTCTTATATTAAGACCGAGGTCAACAAGATGTTAGACCTTGGGGTGATTGAACCCTCTAGTAGTCCTTGGTCCAGCCCTGTGGTTTTCGTTCCAAAGGCAGGCACTTCTGAATTGAGGTTCTGCGTGGATTACAGGGCTCTGAATGCTGTCACCAAGACAGATGCACACCCCTTGCCTCGAACAGATGAGCTGGTGGATACTTAGGGTGCCTCCAAGTACCTCAGCACGTTTGACCTCACTGCTGGCTATTGGCAAATAGCTTTAGCAGAACATGCCAAGGAGAAGACAGCGTTTTCTACTCCAGACGGCCTTTACCAATTCCGGGGAATGCCGTTCGGGTTGAAGAATGCACCTGCCACTTTCCAGAGGCTTGTGCATCATGTTTTGAATGGGTTGGACGATATAGCAGTTTTCAGTGCCACCTGGGAAGACCATGTGAAACACCTCGGGATTGTGCTCCAGGCTCTTCAGAAAGCACACTTGACCATAAAGGCTAGTAAATGCCAGATTGGACAAGGCTCAGTGTTTTACCTTGGACATGAAGTAGGTGGCGGGAGGATACAGCCTGTACCCAGTAAAGTACAAGCAGTACAAGACTGGCCAACCCCCACTACACAAACCCAAGTGAGATCCTTCTTAGGACTCACGGGGTATTACCGCAATTTTGTGGCAGACTATGGCACCATAGCTGCCCCTCTGACTGCCCTCACAACTCTGAAGAAACCCAAGAAGGTAACTTGGACCGACGAGTGTGAGAAGGCCTTCAATGGCTTAAAAGACTCCTTGTGCCAGGCCCCTGTCCTCAGGGCCCCTGATTATCAAAGACCTTTTATTGTGCAGACGGACGCCTCTGACACTGGGATAGGAGCTGTACTATCGCAAGTAGATGAGAAGGGTAAGGAACACCCTATTGGTTTTATTAGTCGCCAGTTTAAGGACAGAGAGCTCAGATGGTCCACGGTAGAGAAAGAATGTTTCTCTTTTGTGTGGGCCCTAAGGAAGCTGAGGCCCTACCTCTATGGGACCCACTTCACTGTGCAAACTGACCATAAGCCCTTAAAGTGGCTAATAAACATGAAGGGGGAGAATCCAAAGTTGCTTAGGTGGTCCATAAGTCTACAAGGCTTCGACTTCACTATTGAGCATAGGCCAGGTGTCCAACATAGCAATGCTGATGGGTTGTGCAGAATGTTTAACCGACCTGAACAAGAGACTCATCCAGGGGTGGATTAGTTCCCCCTGTCCATAGTCTGGGAGGGGCGAGTGTTAGGAAAGATTTCGTAATTGTAGGTAATTTTCCTTCCATGTGGCAACCCCTAAACTTTTTGCTGTTGTTTTTCACCTTGTTCTCGACTTTGCCAGAGAAGTGCAGCCTTCTGCCTCACTCCTCTGGGCTTTCGCTCCTTTCTTACGGGGAAACTGTCATGCCCTTAAGACAGTCAGTACCAGGAAACGCTCGTTTCCGTAGTTTCTTTTATCATGTTGCGGCTTTCGTGCAACATGACACAAGAGGGCACTGTAAGATAAGTTACTGCTCTCTTGGGTCTCTAGCCTTCTACAGGCCCTAGATACTCTTCCAGGATTGTAACTGATCAGTGCAAGTGATTCACGGATGGGAATGGTGGCAGCGATCGTTTATTGTGTTTTGAGCTCCTTTTGGCGTTCTAAGCGCGTTTCTCGCGCTTAACCCAAAAGGGTGGCCTAGAGCCCAAAATGGCCAGACCACGAGGCTCCTTTGTCCTGTCCGCTGACCATCTTGCTCCCTTCACCTTCCCCAGGTCGAGCCGACCTGGGGCCTTCCTTATTTGGGCATGTACTTTCCCGCGAAACACAGATGCTTTCGCGGGCTTCTACATGTCTTGTGTGTGCCTCCAGGATGTGGGCTGGGATGTCTGGTCCCAATACACATCCTGGGTGCCAGAGAGTCTAGGGTGGTGTGAATGCCTGGGACCACCGTGGTCCGTGATAGGTCCACGAATGGTGTGAGTGTTGATGAGCGGATCTCCCATTGGGTCCCCTCCGTTTTGGCGCGAAGGGAACCGTGGATAAGAGGGGGCTGGAAACACCACTACCATGTCGATCTCCTGAGTTCTCACGAACGAAGGAATACAGGAGCCAAGTATCCTGCAACCAAGAGGCTGAACCGAGGAATCGCTGGTGACCCGCTGAAGGACTGCTCCTCTGCACTGCTGTCGCCTTGTGAAACCCTTTTCACCTTTGATCGAACCAGAAGGCCTGTACTGATACTTCGACCCTTGGAATAGCGGGGACAGCTATTCTCGGCATCTTCACCATCTCCTGCTAGTAAGCCTTCGGAAGCGTCTCTGGGCCATCCAGCAGACTGACCAGCCTACACAGGAGTCTTGCTCTGTAACCGCTGCCAGGTTGTGTAGTATATCGAGTCCTTGTCACTCTCACATGATTCGTACACTTGGCGTTCCCAGGTCTGAAGTGAGTAGTGTACATTTGGCTCAGATACACACCGCCGCTCCGTTTCCCTGCTGTGGTAACAAACTGTGCGGGTTCCTTCGTTTGGGACGTCTTTTACTCAACTCTGCTGCTGCAGACTCAACACGACGACGAGACATTGAGATATCACATCTCATGCTATAGGAAGGGTCACAGGATTGGAATGGGAAGGACTTGGATATCACATCTCATGCTATAGGCAGGGTCTCAGGTTTGGAAAGGGAAGGAGTTGGATATCACATTTCATTTTAGAGGTAGGATCTCAGGTTTGGTATTAGAGGCATTGAGATATCACATCTCATGCTATCAGAAGGGTCTCAGGATTGGAATGGGAAGGAGTTGGATATCACATCTCATGTTATAGGAAGGATCTCAGGTTTGGTATTAGAAGCATTGAGATATCACATCTCATGCTATCGGAAGTATCTCAGGTTTGGTATTAGAGGCATTGAGATATCACATCTCATGCTATCATAAGGGTCTCAGGATTGGAATGGGAAGGAGTTGGATATCACATCTCATGCTAAAGGGAGGGTCTCAGGTTTGGAAGGGGAAGGAATTGAATATCACATCACATGTTATAGGAAGGATCTCAGGTTTGGTATTAGAGGCATTGAGATATCACATCTCATGCTATCGGAAGGGTCTCAGGATTGGAATGGGAAGGAGTTGGATATCACATCTCATGCTATAGGAAGGGTCTCAGGTTTGGAACGGGAAGGAGTTGTATATCACATCTCATGTTATAGGAAGAGTCTCAGGTTTGGTATAAGCATTGAGATATCACATCTCTGCAATCGGAAGTGTCTCAGGATTGGAACGGGAAGGAGTTGGATATCCCATCTCATGTTATAGGACTGGTCTCAGGTTTGGTATTAGAAGCATTGAGATATCACATCGCATGCTGTAGGAAGGGTCTCAGGTTTGGAATGGGAAGGAATTGGATATCACATCTCATATCATAGGAAGGATCTCAGGTTTGGTATTAGAAGCATTGAGATATCACATCTCATGCTATAGGAATGGTCTCAGGATTGGAATGGGAAGGAGTTGGATATTACATTCTTGCTATGGGAAGGGTCTCATGTTTGGAATTGGAAGGAGTTGGATATCACATCTCATGTTATAGGAAGGGTCTCAGGTTTGGTATAAGCATTGAGATATCACATCTCTGCTATCGGAAGTGTCTCAGGATTGGAATGGGAAGGAGTTGGATATCCCATCTCATGTTATAGGACGGGTCTAAGGTTTGTTATTAGAATCATTGAGATATCATATTGCATGCTATAGGAAGGGTCTAAGGATTGGAATGGGAAGGACTTGGATATCACATCTCATGCTATAGGTAGGCTCTCAGGTTTGCAAAGGGAAGGAGTTGGATATCACATTTCATGCTAGAGGTAGGATCTCAGGTTTGGTATTAGAGGCATTGAGATATCACATCTCATGCTATCAGAAGGGTCTCAGGATTGGAATGGGAAGGAGTTGGATATCACATCTCATGTTATAGGAAGGATCTCAGGTTTGGTATTAGAAGCATTGAGATATCACATCTCATGCTATCGGAAGTATCTCAGGTTTGGTATTAGAGGCATTGAGATATCACATCTCATGCTATCATAAGGGTCTCAGGATTGGAATGGGAAGGAGTTGGATATCACATCTCATGCTAAAGGGAGGGTCTCAGGTTTGTAAGGGGAAGGAATTGAATATCCCATCACATGTTATAGGAAGGATCTCAGGTTTGGTATTAGAGGCATTGAGATATCACATCTCATGCTATCGGAAGGGTCTCAGGATTGGAATGGGAAGGAGTTGGATATCACATCTCATGCTATAGGAAGGGTCTCAGGTTTGGAACGGGAAGGAGTTGGATATCACATCTCATGTTATAGGAAGAGTCTCAGGTTTGGTATAAGCATTGAGATATCACATCTCTGCAATCGGAAGTGTCTCAGGATTGGAACGGGAAGGAGTTGGATATCCCATCTCATGTTATAGGACTGGTCTCAGGTTTGGTATTAGAAGCATTGAGATATCACATCGCATGCTGTAGGAAGGGTCTCAGGTTTGGAATGGGAAGGAATTGGATATCACATCTCATGTCATAGGAAGGATCTCAGGTTTGGTATTAGAAGCATTGAGATATCACATCTCATGCTATAGGAATGGTCTCAGGATTGGAATGGGAAGGAGTTGGATATTACATTCTTGCTATGGGAAGGGTCTCATGTTTGGAATTGGAAGGAGTTGGATATCACATATGCTATAGGAAGGGTCTCAGGTTTGGAATGGGAAGGAGTTGGATATTACATCTCATGTTATAAGAAGGGTCTCAGGTTTGGTATAAGCATTGAGATATCACATCTCTGCTATCGGAAGTGTCTCAGGATTGGAATGGGAAGGAGTTGGATATCCCATCTCATGTTATAGGACGGGTCTCAGGTTTGTTATTAGAATCATTGAGATATCATATTGCATGCTATAGGAAGGGTCTAAGGATTGGAATGGGAAGGACTTGGATATCACATCTCATGCTATAGGTAGGCTCTCAGGTTTGGAAAGGGAAGGAGTTGGATATCACATTTCATGTTAGAGGAAGGATCTCAGGTTTGGTATTAGAGGCATTGAGATATCACATCTCATGCTATAGGAAGGGTCTCAGGATTGGAATGGGAAGGAGTTGGATATCACATCTCATGATAAAGGAAGGGTCTAAGGTTTGGAAGGGGAAGGATTTGGATATCACATCTCATGTTATAGGACGGGTCTCAGGTTTGGTATTAGAAGCATTGAGATATCAAGTCTCATGGTATAGGAAGGGTCCCAGAATTGGAATGGGAAGGAGTTGGATATCACATCTCAAGCTATAGGAAGGGTCTCAGGATTGGAATGGGAAGGAGTTTGATATCACATCTCATGCCATAGTATGGGTCTCAGGTTTCGTAGAAGCATTGGGATATCACATCTCATGCTATCGGAACGGTATCAGGATTGGATTTGGAAGGAGTTGGATATCACATCTCATGTTATAGTAAGGGTCTCAGGTTTGGTATAAGCATTGAGATATCACATCTCTGCTATCGGAAGTGTCTCAGGATTGGAATGGGAAGGAGTTGGATATCCCATCTCATGTTATAGGACGGGTCTCAGGTTTGTTATTAGAATCATTGAGATATCATATTGCATGCTGTAGGAAGGGTCTAAGGATTGGAATGGGAAGGACTTGGATATCACATCTCAAGCTATAGGTAGGCTCTCAGGTTTGGAAAGGGAAGGTGTTGGATATCACATTTCATGTTAGAGGAAGGATCTCAGGTTTGGTATTAGAGGCATTGAGATATCACATCTCATGCTATAGGAAGGGTCTCAGGATTGGAATGGGAAGGAGTTGGATATCACATCTCATGCTATAGGAAGGGTCTCAGGTTTGGTATAAGCATTGAGATATCACATCTCATGCTATAGGAAGGGTCTCAGGATTGGAATGGGAAGGATATGTATATGACATCTCATGCCATAGGAAGGGTCTCAGGTTTGGTATAAGCATTGAGATATCACATCTCTGCTTTTGGAAGGGTCTCAGGATTGGAATGGGAAGGAGTTGGATATCCCATCTCATGTTATAGGAAGAGTCTCAGGTTTGGTATTAGAAGCATTGAGATATCACATCTCATGCTATAGGAAGTGTCTCAGGATTGGAATGTGAAGGACTTGGATATCACATCTCATGCTATAGGGAGGGTCTCAAGTTTGATATTAGAAGCATTGAGATATCACATCTCATGCTATAGGAAGGGACTCAGGATTGGAATGGGAAGGAGTTGGATATCACATCTCATGCTATAGGAAGGGTATCAGGTTTGGTATAAGCAGTGAGATATCACATCTCATGCTATAGGAAGTGTCTCAGGATTGGAATGGGAAGGAGTTGGATATCACACCTCATGTTATAGAAAGGATCTCAGGTTTGGTATAAGCATTGAGATATCACATCTCTGCTATCGGAAGGGTCTCAGGATTGGAATGGGAAGGAGTTGGATATTCCCATCTCATTTTATAGGAAGGGTATATCAGGTCTTAGCATGAGATGTGATATCCAGCTCCTTCCATTCCAATCCTGAGACCCTTCCGATAGCATGAGATGTGATATCTCAATGCTTCTAATATCAATACTGAGACCCTCACTATAGCATGAGATGTGATATCTAAGTCCTTCCCATTCCAATCCTGAGACCCTTCCGATAGCAGAGATGTGATATCTCAATGCTTATACCAAACCTGAGACCCTTCCTATAGCACGAGATGTGATATCCAACTCCTTCCCATTCCAATCCTGAGACCCTTCCTATAGCATGAGATGTGATATCTCAATGCTTCTACCAAAACTGAGACCCTTCCTTTAGCATGAGATGTGATATCCAACTCCTTCCCATTCCAATCCTGAGACCCTTCCTATAGCATGAAATGTGATATCTCAATGCTTCTAATACCACACCTGAGATCCTTCCTATAACATGAGATGTGATATCCAACTCCTTCCCATTCCAATCCTGAGACCCTTCCTATAGCATGAGATGTGATATCTCAATGCTTCTAATACCAAACCTGAGATCCTTCCGATAGCATGAGATGTGATATCTCAATGCTTCTAATACCAAACCTGCGACCCTCCCTTTAGCATGAGATGTGATATCCAATTCCTTCCCATTCCAATCCTGATACCCTTCTGATAGGATGAGATGTGATATCTCAATGCCTCTAATACCAAACCTGAGATCCTACCTCTAACATGAAATGTGATATCCAACTCCTTCCCTTTCCAAACCTGAGAGCCTTCCTACAGCATGAGATGTGATATCCAAGTCCTTCCCATTCAAATCCTGAGACCCTTCCTATAACATGAGATGTGATATCCAACTCCTTCCCATTCCAACCTGAGACCCTTCCTATAGCATGAGATGGGATATCCAACTCCTTCCAAATCTAATCCTGATATCCTTCCGATAGCACGAGATGTGATATCCCAATGCTTCTACAAAACCTGAGACCCATACCATGGCATGAGATGTGATATCAAACTCCCGTCCTATACCATGAGACTTGATATCTCAATGCTTCTAATACCAAACCTGAGACCAGTCCAATAACATGAGATGTGATATCCAAATCCTTCCCCTTCCAAACCTTAGACCCTTCCTTTATCATGAGATGTGATATCCAACTCCTTCCCATTCCACTCCTGAGACCCTTCCTATAGCATGAGATGTGATATCTCAATGCTTCTAATACCAAACCTGAGACCCTTCCTATAACATGAGATGTGATATCCAAGTCCTTCCCATTCCAATCCTGAGACCCTTCCTATAGCATGAGATGTCATATCTCAATGCTTCTAATACCAAACCTGAGACCCTTCCTATAACATGAATTGTGATATCCAAGTCCTTCCCATTCCAATCTTGAGACCTTTCCAATAGCAGAGATGTGATATCTCAATGCTTATACCAAACGTGAGATCCTTCCCATGACATGAGATGTGATATCTAAAGCCTTCTCATTCCAAACCTGAGACCCTTCCTACAGCATGTGATGTGATATCTCAATGCTTCTAATATCAAAACTGAGACCCGTCCTATAACATGAGATGGGATATCCAACTCCTTCCCGTTCCAAACCTGATACCCTTCCTATAGCATGAGATGTGATATCCAATTCCTTCCCATCCCAATCCTGAGACACCTCCGATAGCAGAGATGTGAAATCTCAATGCTTATACCAAACCTGAGACTCTTACTATAACATGAGATGTGATATCTAACTCCTTCCCGTTCCAAACCTGAGACCCTTCCTATAGCATGAGATGCGATATCCAACTCCTTCCCATTCCAATCCTGAGACCCTTCCCATAGCATGAGATGTGATATCTCAATGCTTCTAATACCAAACCTGTGATCCTTCCTATAACAAGAGATGTGATATCCAAATCCTTCCCCTTCCAAATCTGAGACCCTCCCTTTAGCATGAGATGTGATATCTCAATGCCTCTAATACCAAACCTGAGATCCTTCCGATAGCATGAGATGTGATATCTCAATGCTTCTAATACCAAACCTGAGATCCTTCCTATAACATGAGATGTGATATCCAAATCCTTCCCCTTCCATTCTTGAGACCCTCCCTTTAGCATGAGATGTGATATCCAACTCCTTCCCATTCTAATCCTGAGACCCTTCTGATAGCATGAGATGTGATATCTCAATGCCTCTAATACCAAACCTGAGATCCTACATCTAACATGAAATGTGATATCCAACTCCTTCCCTTTCCAAACGTGAGACCCTCCCTATAGAATGAGATGTGATATCCAAGTCCTTCCCATTCCAATCCTGAGACCCTTCCTATAGCATGAGATGTGATATCTCAATGCTTCTAATACCAAACCTGAGACCCTTCCTATAACGTAAGATGGGATATCCAACTCCTTCCCATTCCAATCCTGAGACCCTTCCGATAGCAGAGATGTGATATCTCAATGCTTATACCAAACCTGAGACCCTTCCTGTGGCATGAGATGTCATATACAACTCCTTCCCATTCCAATCCTGAGACCCTTCCTATAGCATGAGATGTGATATCTCAATACTTATACCAAACCTGAGACCCTTCCTATAGCATGAGATGTGATATCCAACTCCTTCCCATTCCAATCCTGAGACCCTTCCTATAACATGAGATGTTATGTCTCAATGCTTCTAATACCAAACCTGAGATCCTTCCTATGGAATGAGATGTCATATAAAACTCCTTCCCATTCCAATCCTGAGACCCTTCCCATAGCATGAGATGTGATATCGAACTCCTTCCCATTCCAATCCTGCGACCCTTCCTATAGCATGAGATTTGATATCTCAATGCTTCTAATACCAAACCTGAGATCCTTCCGATAGCATGAGATGTGATATATGAATGCTTCTAATACCAAACCTGAGATCATTCCTATAACACGAGATGTAATATCCAAATCCTTCCCCTTCCAAACCTGAGACCCTCCCTTTAGCATGAGATGTGATATCCAACTACTTCCCATTCCAATCCTGAGACCCTTCCTATAGCATGAGATGTGATGTCTCAATGCTTCTAATACCAAACCTGAGATCCTTCCTATAACATGAGATGTGATATCCAACTCCTTCCCATTCCAATCCTGAGACACTTCCTATAGCATGAGAAGTGATATCTCCATGCTTATACCAAACCTGAGACCCTTCCTATAGCATGAGATGTGATATCCAAATCCTTCCCATTCCAATCCTGAGACCCTTCCTATAGCATGAGATGTGATATCTCAATGCTTATACCAAACCTGAGAGCCTACCTATAGCATGAGATGTGATATCCAACTCCTTCCCGTTCCAAACCTGAGACCCTTCCTATAGCATATGTGATATCCAACTCCTTCCCGTTCCAAACCTGATACCCTTCCTATAGCATGAGATGTGATATCCAACTCCTTCCCATCCCAATCCTGAGACACCTCCGATAGCAGAGATGTGATATCTCAATGCTTATACCAAACCTGAGACTCTTCCTATAACATGAGATATGATATCCAACTCCTTCCCGTTCCAAACCTGAGACCCTTCCTATAGCATGAGATGTGATATCCAACTCCTTCCCATTCCAATCCTGAGACCCTTCCAATAGCATGAGATGTGATATCTCACTGCTTATACCAAACCTGAGACCCTTCCTATAGCATGAGATGTGATATCCAACTCCTTCCCATTCCAATCCTGAGACCCTTCCTATAGCATGAGATGTGATATCTCAATGCTTCTAATATCAAACTTGAGACCCTCCCTATAGCATGAGATGTGATATCCAAGTCCTTCCCATTCCAATCCTGAGACACTTCCTATAGCATGATATGTGATATCCAATGCTTCTAATACCAAACCTGAGACTCTTCCTATAACATGAGATGGGATATCCAACTCCTTCCCATTCCAATCCTGAGACCCTTCCGATAGCAGAGATGTGATATCTCAATGCTTATACGAAACCTGAGACCCTTCCTACGGCATGAGATGTCATATACAACTCCTTCCCATTCCAATCCTGAGACCCTTCCTATAGCATGAGATGTGATATCTCAATGCTTATACCAAACCTGAGACCCTTCCTATAGCATGAGATGTGATATCCAACTCCTTCCCATTCCAATCCTGAAACCCTTCCTATAGCATGAGATGTGATATCTCAATACTTATACCAATCCTGAAACCCTTCCTATAGCATGAGATTTGATACCCAACTCCTTCCCATTCCAATCCTGAGACCCTTCCTATAGCATGAGATGTGATATCTCAAGGCCTCTAATACCAAACCTGAGATCCTTCCTCTAACATGAAATGTGATATCCAACTCCTTCCCTTTCCAAATCTGAGAGCCTATCTATAGCATGAGATGTGATATCCAAGTCCTTCCCATTCCAATCCTTAGACCCTTCCTGCAGCGTGCAATATGATATCTCAATGATTCTAATAACAAACCTGAGACCCGTCCTATAACATGAGGTGGGATATCCAACTCCTTCCCATTCCAATCCTGAGACACTTCTGATAGCAGAGATGTGATATCTCAATGCTTATACCAAACCTGAGACCCTTCCTATAACATGAGATCGGATATCCAACTCCTTCCCGTTCCAAACCTGAGACCCTTCCTATAGCATATGTGATATCCAACTCCTTCCCATTCCAAGCATGAGACCCTTCCTATAGCAAGAATGTAATATCCAACTCCTTCCCATTCCAACCCTGAGACCATTCCTATAGCATGAGAAGTGATATCTCAATGCTTCTAATACCAAACCTGAGATCCTTCCTATGACATGAGATGTGATATCCAATTCCTCCCCATTCCAAACCTGAGAACCTTCCTACAGCATGCGGTGTGATATCTCAATGCTTCTAATACCAAACCTGAGACCAGTCCTATAACATGAGATTGGATATCCAACTCCTTCCCCTTCCAAACCTGAGACCCTTCCTATAGCATGAGATGTGATATCCAACTTCTTCCCATTCCAATCCTGAGACCCTTCCTATAACATGAGATGTGATGTCTCAATGCTTCTAATACCAAACCTGAGATCTTTCCTATAACATGAGATGTGATATCCAACTCCTTCCCATTCCAATCCTGAGATGTGATATCTCAATGCTTATACCAAACCTGAGACCCTTCCTATAGCTTGAGATGTGATATCCAACTCCTTCCCATTCCAATCCTGAGACCCGTTCCTATAGCATGAGATGTGATATCTCAAGGCCTCTAATACCAAACCTGAGATCCTTCCTCTAACATGAAATGTGATATCCAACTCCTTCCCCTTCCAAACCTGAGAGCCTTCCTATAGCATGAGATATGATATCCAAGTCCTTCCCATTCCAATCCTGAGACCCTTCCTATAACATGAAATGTGATATCCAACTCCATCCCATTCCAACCTGAGACCTTTCCTATAGCATGAGATGGGATATCCAACTCCTTCCAAATCCAATACTGATACCATTCCGATAGCATGAGATGTGATATCCCAATGCTTCTACCAAATCTGAGACCCATACTATGGCATGAGATGTGATATCAAACTCCTTCCCATTCCAATCCTGAGACCCTTCCTATAGCTTGAGATGTGATATCCAACTTCTTCCCATTCCAATTCTGAGACCCTTCCTATACCATGAGACTTGATATCTCAATGCTTCTAATACCAAACCTGAGACCCGTCCTATAACATGAGATGTGATATCCAAATCCTTCCCCTTCCAAACCTTAGACCCTTCCTTTATCATGAGATGTGATATCCAACTCCTTCCCATTCCAATCCTGAGACCCTTCCGATATCATGACATTTGTTATCTCAATGCTTCTAATATCAAACTTGAGACCCTCCCTATAGCATGAGATGTGACATCCAAGTCCTCCCCATTCCAATCCTGAGACCCTTCCTATAGCATGAGATGTGATATCTCAATGCTTCTAATACCAAACCTGAGACCCTTCCTATAACATGAGATGGGATGTCCAACTCAGATGGGATATCCAACTCCTTCCCATTCCAATCCTGAGACCCTTACGATAGCAGAGATGTGATATCTCAATGCTTATATCAAACCTGAGACCCTTCCTATGGCCTGAGATGTCATATACAACTCCTTCCCATTCCAATCCTGAGACCCTTCCTATAGTATGAGATGTGATATCTCAATGCTTATACCAAATCTGAGACCCTTCCTATAGCATGAGATGTGATATCCAACTCCTTCCCATTCCAATCCTGAGACCCTTCCTATAGCATGAGATGTGATGTCTCAATGCTTCCAATACCAAACCTGAGATCCTTCCAATAGCATGAGATGTGATATCTCAATGCTTCTAATACCAAACCTGAGATCCTTCCTATAATATGAGATGTGATTTCCAAAACCTTCCCCTTCCAAACCTGAGACCCTCCCTTTAGCATGAGATGTGATATCCAACTCCTTCCCATTCCAATCCTGAGACCCTTCTGATAGCATGAGATGTGATATCTCAATGCCTCTAATACCAAACCTGAGATCCTACCTCTAACATGAAATGTGATATCCATCTCCTTCCCTTTCCAAACCTGAGACCCTGCCTATAGCATGATATGTGATATCCAAATCCTTCCCATTCCAATCCTGAGACCCTTCCTATAGCATGTGATGTGATATCTCAATGCTTATACCAAACCTGAGACCCTTCCTATGGCATGAGATGGCATATACAACTCCTTCCCATTCCAATCCTGAGACCCTTCCTATAGCATGAGATGTGATATCCAACTTCTTCCCATTCCAATCCTGAGACCCTTCCTATAGCATGAGATGTGATATCTCAATGCTTATACCAAACCTGAGACCCTTCCTATAGCTTGAGATGTGATATCCAACTCCTTCCCATTCCAATCCTGAGACCCTTCCTATAGCATGAGATGTGATATTTCAAGGCCTCTAATACCAAACCTGAGATCCTTCCTCTAACATGAAATGTGATATCCAACTCCTTCCCCTTCCAAACCTGAGAGCCTTCCTATAGCATGAGATATGATATCCAAGTCCTTCCAATTCCAATCCTGAGACCCTTCCTATAACATGAAATGTGATATCCAACTCCTTCCCATTCCAACCTGAGACCCTTCCTATAGCATGAGATGGGATATCCAACTCCTTCCAAATCCAATACTGATACCCTTCCGATAGCATGAGATGTGATATCCCAATGCTTCTACCAAACCTGAGACCCATACTATGGCATGAGATGTGATATCAAACTCCTTCCCATTCCAATCCTGAGACCCTTCTTATACCATGAGACTTGATATCTCAATGCTTCTAATACCAAACCTGAGACCCGTCCTATAACATGAGATGTGATATCCAAATCCTTCCCCTTCCAAACCTTAGACCCTTCTATTATCATGAGATGTGATATCCAACTCCTTCCCATTCCAATCCTGAGACCCTTCCGATATCATGAGATGTGATATCTCAATGCTCATACCAAATCTGAGACCGTTCCTATGGCCTGAGATGTCATATACAACTCCTTCCCATTCCAATCCTGAGACCCTTCCTATAGCATGAGATGTGATATCTCGATGCTTATACCAAATCTGAGACCCTTCCTATAGCATGAGATGTGATATCCAACTCCTTCCCATTCCAATCCTGAGACACTTCCTATAGCATGAGAAGTGATATCTCCATGCTTATACCAAACCTGAGACCCTTCCTATAGCATAAGATGTGATATCCAAATCCTTCCTATTCCAATCCTGAGACCCTTCCTATAGCATGAGATGTGATATCTCAATGCTTATACCAAACCTGAGACCCTTCCTATAGCATGAGATGTGATATCCAAATCCTTCCCATTCCAATCCTGAGACCCTTCCTATAGCATGAGATGTGATGTCTCAATGCTTCTAATACCAAACCTGAGATCCTTCCTATAACATGAGATGTGATATCCAACTCCTTCCCATTCCAATCCTGAGACCCTTATGATAGCATGAGATGTGATATCTCAATGCCTCTTATACCAAACCTGAGATCCTCCCGATAGCATGAGATGTGATATCTCAATGCTTCTAATACCAAACCTGAGATCCTTCCTATAATATGAGATGTGATTTCCAAATCCTTCCCTTTCCAAACCTGAGACCCTCCCTTTAGCATGAAATGTGATATCCAACTCCTTCCCATTCCAATCCTGAGACCCTTCTGATAGCATGAAATGTGATATCTCAATGCCTCTAATACCAAACCTGAGATCCTACCTCTAACATGAAATGTGATATCCAACTCCTTCCCATTCCAATCCTGAGACCCTTATGATAGCATGAGATGTGATATCTCAATGCCTCTTACACCAAACCTGAGATCCTTCCGATAGCATGAGATGTGATATCTCAATGCTTCTAATACCAAACCTGAGATCCTTCCTATAATATGAGATGTGATTTCCAAATCCTTCCCCTTCCAAACCTGAGACCCTCCCTTTAGCATGAAATGTGATATCCAACTCCTTCCCATTCCAATCCTGAGACCCTTCTGATAGCATGAGATGTGATATCTCAATGCCTCTAATACCAAACCTGAGATCCTACCTCTAACATGAAATGTGATATCCATCTCCTTCCCTTTCCAAACCTGAGACCCTGCCTATAGCATGAGATGTGATATCCAAGTCCTTCCCATTCCAATCCTGAGACCCTTCCTATAGCATGTGATGTGATATCTCAATGCTTATACCAAACCTGAGACCCTTCCTATGGCATGAGATGTCATATACAACTCCTTCCCATTCCAACCCTGAGACCCTTCCTATAGCATGAGATGTGATATCTCAATGCTTATACCAAACCTGAGACCCTTCCTATAGCATGAGATGTGATATCCAACTTCTTCCCATTCCAATCCTGAGACCCTTCCTATAGCATGAGATGTGATATCTCAATGCTTATACCAAACCTGAGACCTTTCCTATAGCTTGAGATGTGATATCCAACTCCTTCCCATTCCAATCCTGAGACCCTTCCTATAGCATGAGATGTGATATCTCAAGGCCTCTAATACCAAACCTGAGATCCTTCCTCTAACATGAAATGTGATATCCAACTCCTTCCCCTTCCAAACCTGAGAGCCTTCCTATAGCATGAGATATGATATCCAAGTCCTTCCCATTCCAATCCTGAGACCCTTCCTATAACATGAAATGTGATATCCAACTCCTTCCCATTCTAACCTGAGACCCTTCCTATAGCATGAGATGGGATATCCAACTCCTTCCAAATCCAATACTGATACCCTTCCTATAGCATGAGATGTGATATCCCAATGCTTCTACCAAACCTGAGACCCATACTATGGCATGAGATGTGATATCAAACTCCTTCCCATTCCAATCCTGAGACCCTTCCTATAGCATGAGATGTGATGTCTCAATGCTTCTAATACCAAGCCTGAGATCCTTCCTATAACATGAGATGTGATATCCAACTCCTTCCCATTCCAATCCTGAGACCCTTATGATAGCATGAGATGTGATATCTCAATGCCTCTTATACCAAACCTGAGATCCTCCCGATAGCATGAGATGTGATATCTCAATGCTTCTAATACCAAACCTGAGATCCTTCCTATAATATGAGATGTGATTTCCAAATCCTTCCCTTTCCAAACCTGAGACCCTCCCTTTAGCATGAAATGTGATATCCAACTCCTTCCCATTCCAATCCTGAGACCCTTCTGATAGCATGAGATGTGATATCTCAATGCCTCTAATACCAAACCTGAGATCATACCTCTAACATGAAATGTGATATCCAACTCCTTCCCATTCCAATCCTGAGACCCTTATGATAGCATGAGATGTGATATCTCAATGCCTCTTACACCAAACCTGAGATCCTTCCGATAGCATGAGATGTGATATCTCAATGCTTCTAATACCAAACCTGAGATCCTTCCTATAATATGAGATGTGATTTCCAAATCCTTCCCCTTCCAAACCTGAGACCCTCCCTTTAGCATGAAATGTGATATCCAACTCCTTCCCATTCCAATCCTGAGACCCTTCTGATAGCATGAGATGTGATATCTCAATGCCTCTAATACCAAACCTGAGATCCTACCTCTAACATGAAATGTGATATCCATCTCCTTCCCTTTCCAAACCTGAGACCCTGCCTATAGCATGAGATGTGATATCCAAGTCCTTCCCATTCCAATCCTGAGACCCTTCCTATAGCATGTGATGTGATATCTCAATGCTTATACCAAACCTGAGACCCTTCCTATGGCATGAGATGTCATATACAACTCCTTCCCATTCCAACCCTGAGACCCTTCCTATAGCATGAGATGTGATATCTCAATGCTTATACCAAACCTGAGACCCTTCCTATAGCATGAGATGTGATATCCAACTTCTTCCCATTCCAATCCTGAGACCCTTCCTATAGCATGAGATGTGATATCTCAATGCTTATACCAAACCTGAGACCCTTCCTATAGCTTGAGATGTGATATCCAACTCCTTCCCATTCCAATCCTGAGACCCTTCCTATAGCATGAGATGTGATATCTCAAGGCCTCTAATACCAAACCTGAGATCCTTCCTCTAACATGAAATGTGATATCCAACTCCTTCCCCTTCCAAACCTGAGAGCCTTCCTATAGCATGAGATATGGTATCCAAGTCCTTCCCATTCCAATCCTGAGACCCTTCCTATAACATGAAATGTGATATCCAACTCCTTCCCATTCTAACCTGAGACCCTTCCTATAGCATGAGATGGGATATCCAACTCCTTCCAAATCCAATACTGATACCCTTCCTATAGCATGAGATGTGATATCCCAATGCTTCTACCAAACCTGAGACCCATACTATGGCATGAGATGTGATATCAAACTCCTTCCCATTCCAATCCTGAGACGCTTCCTATAGCTTGAGATGTGATATCCAACTCCTTCCCATTCCAATTCTGAGACCCTTCTTATACCATGAGACTTGATATCTCAATGCTTCTAATACCAAACCTGAGACCCGTCCTATAACATGAGATGTGATATCCAAATCCTTCCCTTTCCAAACCTTAGACCCTTCCTTTATCATGAGATGTGATATCCAACTCCTTCCCATTCCAATCCTGAGACCCTTCCGATATCATGAGATTTGTTATCTCAATGCTTCTAATATCAAACTTGAGACCCTCCCTATAGCATGAGATGTGACATCCAAGTCCTTCCCATTCCAATCCTGAGACCCTTCCTATAGCATGAGATGTGATATCTCAATGCTTCTAATACCAAACCTGAGACCCTTCCTATAACATGAGATGGGATATCCAACTCCTTCCCATTCCAATCCTGAGACCCTTCCGATAGCAGAGATGTGATATCTCAATGCTTATACCAAACCTGAGACCCTTCCTAAGGCCTGAGATGTCATATACAACTCCTTCCCATTCCAATCCTGAGACCCTTCCTATAGCATGAGATGTGATATCTCAATGCTTATACCAAATCTGAGACCCTTCCTATAGCATGAGATGTGATATCCAACACCTTCCCATTCCAATCCTGAGACCCTTCCTATAGCATAAGATGTGATATCCAAATCCTTCCTATTCCAATCCTGAGACCCTTCCTATAGCATGAGATGTGATATCTCAATGCTTATACCAAACCTGAGACCCTTCCTATAGCATGAGATGTGATATCCAACTCCTTCCCATTCCAATCCTGAGACCCTTCCTATAGCATGAGATGTGATGTCTCAATGCTTCTAATACCAAACCTGAGATCCTTCCTATAACATGAGATGTGATATCCAACTCCTTCCCATTCCAATCCTGAGACCCTTATGATAGCATGAGATGTGATATCTCAATGCCTCTTACACCAAACCTGAGATCCTTCCGATAGCATGAGATGTGATATCTCAATGCTTCTAATACCAAACCTGAGATCCTTCCTATAATATGAGATGTGATTTCCAAATCCTTCCCCTTCCAAACCTGAGACCCTCCCTTTAGCATGAAATGTGATATCCAACTCCTTCCCATTCCAATCCTGAGACCCTTCTGATAGCATGAGATGTGATATCTCAATGCCTCTAATACCAAACCTGAGATCCTACCTCTAACATGAAATGTGATATCCATCTCCTTCCCTTTCCAAACCTGAGACCCTGCCTATAGCATGAGATGTGATATCCAAGTCCTTCCCATTCCAATCCTGAGACCCTTCCTATAGCATGTGATGTGATATCTCAATGCTTATACCAAACCTGAGACCCTTCCTATGGCATGAGATGTCATATACAACTCCTTCCCATTCCAACCCTGAGACCCTTCCTATAGCATGAGATGTGATATCTCAATGCTTATACCAAACCTGAGACCCTTCCTATAGCATGAGATGTGATATCCAACTTCTTCCCATTCCAATCCTGAGACCCTTCCTATAGCATGAGATGTGATATCTCAATGCTTATACCAAACCTGAGACCCTTCCTATAGCTTGAGATGTGATATCCAACTCCTTCCCATTCCAATCCCGAGACCCTTCCTATAGCATGAGATGTGATATCTCAAGGCCTCTAATACCAAACCTGAGATCCTTCCTCTAACATGAAATGTGATATCCAACTCCTTCCCCTTCCAAACCTGAGAGCCTTCCTATAGCATGAGATATGATATCCAAGTCCTTCCCATTCCAATCCTGAGACCCTTCCTATAACATGAAATGTGATATCCAACTCCTTCCCATTCTAACCTGAGACCCTTCCTATAGCATGAGATGGGATATCCAACTCCTTCCAAATCCAATACTGATACCCTTCCTATAGCATGAGATGTGATATCCCAATGCTTCTACCAAACCTGAGACCCATACTATGGCATGAGATGTGATATCAAACTCCTTCCCATTCCAATCCTGAGACGCTTCCTATAGCTTGAGATGTGATATCCAACTCCTTCCCATTCCAATTCTGAGACCCTTCTTATACCATGAGACTTGATATCTCAATGCTTCTAATACCAAACCTGAGACCCGTCCTATAACATGAGATGTGATATCCAAATCCTTCCCTTTCCAAACCTTAGACCCTTCCTTTATCATGAGATGTGATATCCAACTCCTTCCCATTCCAATCCTGAGACCCTTCCGATATCATGAGATTTGTTATCTCAATGCTTCTAATATCAAACTTGAGACCCTCCCTATAGCATGAGATGTGACATCCAAGTCCTTCCCATTCCAATCCTGAGACCCTTCCTATAGCATGAGATGTGATATCTCAATGCTTCTAATACCAAACCTGAGACCCTTCCTATAACATGAGATGGGATATCCAACTCCTTCCCATTCCAATCCTGAGACCCTTCCGATAGCAGAGATGTGATATCTCAATGCTTATACCAAACCTGAGACCCTTCCTAAGGCCTGAGATGTCATATACAACTCCTTCCCATTCCAATCCTGAGACCCTTCCTATAGCATGAGATGTGATATCTCAATGCTTATACCAAATCTGAGACCCTTCCTATAGCATGAGATGTGATATCCAACACCTTCCCATTCCAATCCTGAGACCCTTCCTATAGCATAAGATGTGATATCCAAATCCTTCCTATTCCAATCCTGAGACCCTTCCTATAGCATGAGATGTGATATCTCAATGCTTATACCAAACCTGAGACCCTTCCCATAGCATGAGATGTGATATCCAAATCCTTCCCATTCCAATCCTGAGACCCTTCCTATAGCATGAGATGTGATGTCTCAATGCTTCTAATACCAAACCTGAGATCCTTCCTATAACATGAGATGTGATATCCAACTCCTTCCCATTCCAATCCTGAGACCCTTATGATAGCATGAGATGTGATATCTCAATGCCTCTTATACCAAACCTGAGATCCTTCCGATAGCATGAGATGTGATATCTCAATGCTTCTAATACCAAACCTGAGATCCTTCCTATAATATGAGATGTGATTTCCAAATCCTTCCCCTTCCAAACCTGAGACCCTCCCTTTAGCATGAAATGTGATATCCAACTCCTTCCCATTCCAATCCTGAGACCCTTCTGATAGCATGAGATGTGATATCTCAATGCCTCTAATACCAAACCTGAGATCCTACCTCTAACATGAAATGTGATATCCATCTCCTTCCCTTTCCAAACCTGAGACCCTGCCTATAGCATGAGATGTGATATCCAAGTCCTTCCCATTCCAATCCTGAGACCCTTCCTATAGCATGTGATGTGATATCTCAATGCTTATACCAAACCTGAGACCCTTCCTATGGCATGAGATGTCATACACAACTCCTTCCCATTCCAACCCTGAGACCCTTCCTATAGCATGAGATGTGATATCTCAATGCTTATACCAAACCTGATACCCTTCCTATAGCATGAGATGTGATATCCAACTTCTTCCCATTCCAATCCTGAGACCCTTCCTATAGCATGAGATATGATATCTCAATGCTTATACCAAACCTGAGACCCTTCCTATAGCATAAGATGTGATATCCAAATCCTTCCCATTCCAATCCTGAGACCCTTCCTATAGCATGAGATGTGATATCTCAATGCTTATACCAAACCTGAGACCCTTCCTATAGCATGAGATGTGATATCCAACTCCTTCCCATTCCAATCCTGAGACCCTTCCTATAGCATGAGATGTGATGTCTCAATGCTTCTAATACCAAACCTGAGATCCTTCCTATAACATGAGATGTGATATCCAACTCCTTCCCATTCCAATCCTGAGACCCTTATGATAGCATGAGATGTGATATCTCAATGCCTCTTACACCAAACCTGAGATCCTTCCGATAGCATGAGATGTGATATCTCAATGCTTCTAATACCAAACCTGAGATCCTTCCTATAATATGAGATGTGATTTCCAAATCCTTCCCCTTCCAAACCTGAGACCCTCCCTTTAGCATGAAATGTGATATCCAACTCCTTCCCATTCCAATCCTGAGACCCTGCCTATAGCATGAGATGTGATATCCAAGTCCTTCCCATTCCAATCCTGAGACCCTTCCTATAGCATGTGATGTGATATCTCAATGCTTATACCAAACCCGAGACCCTTCCTATGGCATGAGATGTCATATACAACTCCTTCCCATTCCAACCCTGAGACCCTTCCTATAGCATGAGATGTGATATCTCAATGCTTATACCAAACCTGAGACCCTTCCTATAGCATGAGATGTGATATCCAAGTCCTTCCCATTCCAATCCTGAGACCCTTCCTATAGCATGTGATGTGATATCTCAATGCTTATACCAAACCCGAGACCCTTCCTATGGCATGAGATGTCATATACAACTCCTTCCCATTCCAACCCTGAGACCCTTCCTATAGCATGAGATGTGATATCTCAATGCTTATACCAAACCTGAGACCCTTCCTATAGCATGAAATGTGATATCCAACTCCTTCCCATTCCAATCCTGAGACCCTTCTGATAGCATGAGATGTGATATCTCAATGCCTCTAATACCAAACCTGAGATCCTACCTCTAACATGAAATGTGATATCCATCTCCTTCCCTTTCCAAACCTGAGACCCTGCCTATATTATGATATGTGATATCCAAGTCCTTCCCATTCCAATCCTGAGACCCTTCCTATAGCATGTGATGTGATATCTCAATGCTTATACCAAACCTGAGACCCTTCCTATGGCATGGGATGGCATATACAACTCCTTGCCATTCCAATCCTGAGACCCTTCCTATAGCATGAGATGTGATATCCAACTTCTTCCCATTCCAATCCTGAGACCCTTCCTATAGCATGAGATGTGATATCTCAATGCTTATACCAAACCTGAGACCCTTCCTATAGCTTGAGATGTGATATCCAACTCCTTCCCATTCCAATCCTGAGACCCTTCCTATAGCATGAGATGTGATATCTCAAGGCCTCTAATACCAAACCTGAGATCCTTCCTCTAACATGAAATGTGATATCCAACTCCTTCCCCTTCCAAACCTGAGAGCCTTCCTATAGCATGAGATATGATATCCAAGTCCTTCCCATTCCAATCCTGAGACCCTTCCTATAACATGAAATGTGATATCCAACTCCTTCCCATTCCAACCTGAGACCCTTCCTATAGCATGAGATGGGATATCCAACTCCTTCCAAATCCAATACTGATACCCTTCCGATAGCACGAGATGTGATATCCCAATGCTTCTACCAAACCTGAGACCCATACTATGGCATGAGATGTGATATCAAACTCCTTCCCATTCCAATCCTAAGACCCTTCTTATACCATGAGACTTGATATCTCAATGCTTCCAATACCAAACCTGAGACCCGTCCTATAACATGAGATGTGATATCCAAATCCTTCCCCTTCCAAACCTTAGACCCTTCCATTATCATGAGATGTGATATCCAACTCCTTCCCATTCCAATCCTGAGACCCTTCCGATATCATGAGATGTGATATCTCAATGCTTATACCAAATCTGAGACCCTTCCTATGGCCTGAGATGTCATATACAACTCCTTCCCATTCCAATCCTGAGACCCTTCCTATAGCATGAGATGTGATATCTCAATGCTTATACCAAATCTGAGACCCTTCCTATAGCATGAGATGTGATATCCAACTCCTTCCCATTCCAATCCTGAGACACTTCCTATAGCATGAGAAGTGATATCTCCATGCTTATACCAAACCTGAGACCCTTCCTATAGCATAAGATGTGATATCCAAATCCTTCCTATTCCAATCCTGAGACCCTTCCTATAGCATGAGATGTGATATCTCAATGCTTATACCAAACCTGAGACCCTTCCTATAGCATGAGATGTGATATCCAACTCCTTCCCATTCCAATCCTGAGACCCTTCCTATAGCATGAGATGTGATGTCTCAATGCTTCTAATACCAAACCTGAGATCCTTCCTATAACATGAGATGTGATATCCAACTCCTTCCCATTCCAATCCTGAGACCCTTATGATAGCATGAGATGTGATATCTCAATGCCTCTTATACCAAACCTGAGATCCTTCCGATAGCATGAGATGTGATATCTCAATGCTTCTAATACCAAACCTGAGATCCTTCCTATAATATGAGATGTGATTTCCAAATCCTTCCCCTTCCAAACCTGAGACCCTCCCTTTAGCATGAAATGTGATATCCAACTCCTTCCCATTCCAATCCTGAGACCCTTCTGATAGCATGAGATGTGATATCTCAATGCCTCTAATACCAAACCTGAGATCCTACCTCTAACATGAAATGTGATATCCATCTCCTTCCCTTTCCAAACCTGAGACCCTGCCTATAGCATGAGATGTGATATCCAAGTCCTTCCCATTCCAATCCTGAGACCCTTCCTATAGCATGTGATGTGATATCTCAATGCTTATACCAAACCTGAGACCCTTCCTATGGCATGAGATGTCATACACAACTCCTTCCCATTCCAACCCTGAGACCCTTCCTATAGCATGAGATGTGATATCTCAATGCTTATACCAAACCTGAGACCCTTCCTATAGCATGAGATGTGATATCCAACTTCTTCCCATTCCAATCCTGAGACCCTTCCTATAGCATGAGATATGATATCTCAATGCTTATACCAAACCTGAGACCCTTCCTATAGCATAAGATGTGATATCCAAATCCTTCCCATTCCAATCCTGAGACCCTTCCTATAGCATGAGATGTGATATCTCAATGCTTATACCAAACCTGAGACCCTTCCTATAGCATGAGATGTGATATCCAACTCCTTCCCATTCCAATCCTGAGACCCTTCCTATAGCATGAGATGTGATGTCTCAATGCTTCTAATACCAAACCTGAGATCCTTCCTATAACATGAGATGTGATATCCAACTCCTTCCCATTCCAATCCTGAGACCCTTATGATAGCATGAGATGTGATATCTCAATGCCTCTTACACCAAACCTGAGATCCTTCCGATAGCATGAGATGTGATATCTCAATGCTTCTAATACCAAACCTGAGATCCTTCCTATAATATGAGATGTGATTTCCAATTCCTTCCCCTTCCAAACCTGAGACCCTCCCTTTAGCTTGAAATGTGATATCCAACTCCTTCCCATTCCAATCCTGAGACCCTTCTGATAGCATGAGATGTGATATCTCAATGCCTCTAATACCAAACCTGAGATCCTACCTCTAACATGAAATGTGATATCCATCTCCTTCCCTTTCCAAACCTGAGACCCTGCCTATAGCATGAGATGTGATATCCAAGTCCTTCCCATTCCAATCCTGAGACCATTCCTATAGCATGTGATGTGATATCTCAATGCTTATACCAAACCTGAGACCCTTCTGTTAAGACGGATTTCTGAACTCTGTCCTGGTGGCGCAGAAGTTCAGAAGGCCAACCTAATTACTTGGAACAGGGTAACCTCTGGACAAGCCAGACCAATCAAGGTAGCGATCGCGGCGGTCAAGACTAGGTCTCAAGAGGGGTCAGGGTGACTGAAAGCCCGCAGTGAGCACACAAAGCAAGAGCGCTTACAAACTACTCCAAACAGTTGTTATATCAAAAATAGATACACATTTATTTTAAGGCCTTTAAAACAATGACCGTAGCGAGAAAATCACAATAGCACAATATTAAACCAACACATACCATATCAACACAATATATATACAAATACACAGTCGCAAGCGTTTAAAGCACGAAATATGTAGTCCACCTGAAAGGAAAGGAAAACAGGCAGTGCGATAACACTTTAGACTCAGTTCGCCTTCAGAGGCACCTAACTAGATGGAAGTCCGAGCCCTGCGAAGAGTGGAGCCTTGTGCTCAAAGTACCTGCCACGCCGGTGCCAATGGGCAAAAGGGGAAGCTCTTCTTAGGAAGTCAGGCAGTTCGGGTTAGTGCACAGCAGAAGGAGAACAGGTTCCGCAACTCAAGCGCAGCCTCCACAGCGGGCAGAAGCAGAGCGCGAGTACGGCCAAAAGGGTGCTGTTTTTACACAGCAGGGAAAAGCAATGGGATACTGCAGGAGGGCGACCAGATCCTAGCTAAACTACTCACCGGTCCCCGAAGCAAGCAGACCCAGGCTTCTCCACGTTAGTTTCAGCAGCTGGCAGGTTCAGAAGAGCAGGGAACGCCTCGTAGTCGTGTAGAGCAAAAAGACGTCCCAATCGACGAAACCAGCACAGTTTGTTGCCGCAGCAGGACAACGGAGCGGCCGTGTGTATTCAAGCCAAATGTACACTCCTCCCTTCAGACTTGGGAACGCCAAGTGTACGAAGCGTGGGAGAGTGACAAGGACTCGACATACAACACAACCTGGCGGCAGTTACAGAGCAGGACTCCCTTGTAAGCTGGTCAGTCAACTGGATGGCCCAGAGACGCTTCCGAAGGCTTACTTGGCAGGAGATGATGAAGTCGCCGGGAATAGCTGTTCCTGCTATTCCAAAGGTCGAAGCACCAGTACAGGCCTTCTGGTTCGATCAAAGGAGGAAAGGGTTTCACAGGACGACAGCAGTGCAAAGGAGGATTCCTTCAGCGGGTCACCAGCGATTCCTCGGTCCAGCCTCGTGGTTGCAGGATACTTGGCTCCTGTATTCCTTCGTTCGTGAGAACTCAGGAGATCGACATGGTAGTGGTGTTTCCAGCTCCCTCTTATCCACGGTTCCCTTCGCGCCAAAACGGAGGGGAGCCAATGGGAGATCCGCTCATCAACACACATACCATACGTGGACCAATCACGGACCACGGTGGTCCCAGGCATTCACACCACCCCAGACTCTCTGGCACCCAGGATGTGTATTGGGACCAGACATCCCAGCCCACACCCTGGAGGCACACAAACGACATGTAGAAGCCCGCGAAAGCAACCACGTTTCGCGGGAAAGTACATGCCCAAATAAGGAAGGCCCCGGGTCGCCCGACCTGGGGAAGGTGAAGGGAGCAAGACGGTCAGTGGACAGGACAAAGGAGCCTCGTGGTCTGGCCATTTTGGGAGCCAGGCCACCATTTTGGGTTCAGTGCGAAAAACGTGCTCAGAACGCCAAAAGGAGCTCAAAATAAACAAAACGATCGCTGCCACCATTCCAGTCCCTGAATGACTTGCACCGATCAAAATACCATCCTAAAAGAGTATCTAGGGCCTGTAGAAGGCTAGAGACCCAAGAGAGCTGTAACTTAGCTTACAGTGCCCTCTTGTGTCATGTTGCACTACAGCCGCAACATGATAAAAGAAACTACGGGAAACAGCGTTCCCCGGTACTGACTGTCTTAAGGGCATGTCAGTTTCCCCGTAAGAAAGGAGCGAAAGCCCAGAGAAGTGCGGCAGAAGGCTGTACTTCTCTGGCAAAGTCAAGAACAAGGTTAAAAACAATAGCAAAAAGTTTAGGGGTTGCCACATGGAAGGAAAATTACCTACAATTACGAAATCTTTCCTAACACTCGCCCCTCCCAGACTATGGACAGGGGGAACTAATCCACCCCTGGATGAGTCTCTTGTTCAGGTCGGTTAAACATTCTGGACAACCCATCAGCATTGCTATGTTGGACACCTGGCCTATGCTCAATAGTGAAGTCGAAGCCTTGTAGACTTATGGACCACCTAAGCAACTTTGGATTCTCCCCCTTCATGTTCATTAGCCACTTTAACGGCTTATGGTCAGTCTGCACAGTGAAGTGGGTCCCATAGAGGTAGGGCCTCAGCTTCCTTAGGGCCCACACAACAGAGAAACATTCTTTCTCTACCGTGGACCATCTGAGCTCTCTGTCCTTAAACTGGCGACTAATAAAACCGATAGGGTGTTCCTTACCCTTCTCATCTACTTGTGATAGTACAGCTCCTATCCCAGTGTCAGAGGCATCCGTCTGCACGATAAAAGGTCTTTGATAATCAGGGGCCCTTAGCACAGGGGCCTGGCACAAGGAGTCTTTTAAGCCATTGAAGGCCTTCTCACACTCGTCAGTCCAAGTTACCTTCTTGGGTTTCTTCGGAGTTGTGAGGGCAGTCAGAGGAGCAGCTATGGTGCCATAGTCTGCCACAAAATTGCGATAATAACCCGTGAGTCCTAAGAAGGCTCTCACTTGGGTTTGCGTAGTGGTGGTAGGCCAGTCTTGTACTGCTTGTACTTTACTGGGTAGAGGCTGTATCCTCCCTCCACCTACTTCATGTCCAAGGTAAACCACTGAGCCTTGTCCAATCTGGCATTTACTAGCCTTTATGGTCAAGTGGGCTTTCCGAAGAGCCTGGAGCACAATCCCGAGGTGTTTCACATGGTCTTCCCAGGTGGCACTGAAAACTGCTATATCGTCCAACCCATTCAACACATGATTCACAAGCCTCTGGAAAGTGGCAGGTGCATTCTTCAACCCGAACGGCATTACCCGGAATTGGTAAAGGCCGTCTGGAGTAGAAAATGCTGTCTTCTCCTTGGCATGTTCTGCTAAAGCTATTTGCCAATAGCCAGCAGTGAGGTCAAATGTGCTGAGGTACCTGGAGGCGCCCAAAGTATCCACCAGCTCATCTGTTCGAGGCAAGGGGTGTGCATCTGTCTTGGTGACAGCATTCAGAGCCCTGTAATCCACGCAGAACCTCAATTCAGAAGTGCCTGCCTTTGGAACCAACACCACTGGGCTGGACCAAGGACTACTAGAGGGTTCAATCCCCCCAAGATCTAACATCTTGTTGACCTCGGTCTTAATATAAGACCGTACTTTATCTGACATCCTGTATCCCCTACTTTTGGTAGGTTCACTGTCTCCTGTGTCAATGTTATGTTTGCACCAAGGTGTCAAACCAGGGGACTGTGAAAACAGGGGGGAAAACTGCCTAAGCAAACTTTTCACCTCAGCCTGCTGATTCGGAGTCAGGTGAGGGGCCACTCGGACACCCTCAACGGAGCTATCTGAAGGACCGCTTTGGAACAGGTCGGGGAGAGGTTCTGACTCCTCTTCCTCAACATCTGAAGCCAGTAGCAGTGCTGCGATTTCGACTCTTGGGACGAAAGCCTTCAGCCTATTCACGTGAAACACTTTTGGAGCCTGTCCAGGCCTTCCAAGGTCCACTAAATAGTTCACTTCACCCAGGGGCTCCACCACTGTGTAAGGGCCTGACCATTTGTCCTGTAAAGCTCGAGGCCTTATTGGATTCATGATCAGGACTTGCTGACCAGGTGTAAAGTTGATGAGGGAAGCTTTCTGGTCGTACCAATGTTTCACCAGCGCTTGCCCTGCCTTCAATTTATCACTAGCCAAGCCCATCAGAAGTACCATCCGTTTTCTGAGCCCTAGCACATAATCAACTACATTGGTAGTAACAGGGGGAGTGGGCATCTCCCATCCCTCTTTGACGATGGCTAAGGGTCCCCGTACGGGATGACCGAACAGAAGTTCGAAGGGGCTGAAGCCAACACCCTCCTGTGGTACCTCTCTGTAGGCAAACAGCAAGAATGGTAAAAGAAGATCCCATTTTCTTCTCTGAGGCTCCTCCAGAGCCCCAATCATGCTCTTTAACGTTCTGTTGAAACGTTCCACCAGACCATTGGTCTGGGGGTGGTATGCAGAAGAGAACTTGTAGGTGACCCCACATTCTTTCCACATAGCCTGCATATACTTCGACATAAAGTTGCTGCCACGATCTGACACAACTTCTTTAGGGAAGCCAACCCTAGTAAATATGCCGAGTAAAGCTTTTGCAACTGACTTGGCAGTTACAGTTTTCAATGGGATGGCCTCAGGATACCTGGTTGCATGGTCGACCAGCACCAGGATAAACCTATTGCCTGAGGATGTTTGCGGGTCAAGGGGACCAACGATGTCGATCCCTACCCTTTCAAATGGTACCCCCACAACTGGGAGCGGTACCAACGGAGCTTGGATTGTCGCGCCAACCTTACCAGACAACTGGTAGGAGGCACAACTCCTGCAGTGACTTTCTACTTGCACCCCCATCTTGGGCCAGTAGAAGTGCATGGATAACCTTTGCTTGGTCCTCTTCATACCAAGGTGACCAGCAAGGGGAACTTCATGCGCCAACTGCAGGAGGAAGGGCCTAACAGCAAGGGGAACCACCAACCTCCTATGGTCTCCTTCTGTAGACTCTGTGGGCTCACTATACAGGAGTCCACCTTCCCAATAAATCCTATGCTTCCCAGGAGGTTCACCCTCAAGCTGGGAGCAGGCCTGTCTCCTTAGGCCTTCCAGAGATGGGCACTCACGTTGGCCTTTACTGAATTCGTCCCTATCAGGACCTCCTTCAACTAACAAGTCTTTTAGTTCAGGATGATCGTTGGGGTCGAATACTTCAGGCATCGCCACCTCCTCGTCAGGCCCGGGCGATTGACCAACTTCCTCCACCGCAGTGGTAGGCGAGCTCGGGGGAATATTCTCTTTCCCTCGTTTTGACTTGTAGACTCCTTTCGCCTTGGGTTTACCCTTCGGCTGGGGCGGCGTATTGGACTTGGCCAATGCTGCCCGTGCTTGAGACCGTGTGTAGGGTCTTTCGGCAGTGTCTCCTACGAGCCCTAAAGCTCTGAGATCATTACCCAACAAGACCTTTCCCGGGACGTTTCTCTGAATGCTCACTGGAATCCTGACTGCTGTACCATTTAAAGTAAGATCTACAGGTATTACTGGAAACATACGGAGGGGGCCGTCAGCCAACTTAGTGGGCATCAGAGTAGCTCTGGCAACTTCCTCTGAGTCTACCAAGGTAGAATCCACTACAGTTCGACTGCACCCACTATCCCTAAGAGCTGGAGTATCCACTCCATTGATCAGCACACTGTCTTTAAAGTAGTGCTTGGTATTATCCGGAATCCTAGCATAAGCCTCTGCGACTTTAGGCTCCCAGGAACCCAGGGACACTAAAACTACCTCAGCCTCTATTCCGCTGGGAAATGAGTCTGAGGAGAAGGATGCTCCTGTAATCTCTTCTTCCTCGTAGGAGGAGAAGGCCAGATTAGCGGAGTGGACCCCCAAAGGTCTAACCTTACACCGGGGATCCCCCTTCACATGGTCAGTTGCTCCACAAGAAAAACAAGCCCCAGCGGGTCTGTTCACGTAGGGAGGCTTATTGTAACCAGAGTTCTGTTTCGGAGGCGAACCTCCACTACCCTGTGAGTTCTCTTGTGTCTTACCCTTGTTTTTCTTTTTGTGGCCCTTATGGGAAGAAGATTTAGCAGATTCCCCACCCTCCATATCTTTGGACTTTTTCCCTTCCTCCTGCTTACCAGGATGAGTTTTGTCCTTATGGGACACTCGATGTGACACCCATAAGTCTGCTGCAATGGCCAGCTTCCTAGGATCTATCTCCTTTGAATCGGCCAAATGCTGCTTAAGCTCCGGGGAAGAAGAAGCAAAAATATGTTCCAGCATGACAAGGTTTATCATGCCTTCGAAGGTAGAAACCTTATAACCTTCGACCCAGCCAGTTAAGTTTTTCAAAGATTCAGCGACATAAGATACCCAAGTACCACCTTCCTTTTTCTTATACTCTCGAAAACGCTTTAAATATTGGGCCGGAGTCTTCCCAAACTTTAAAATGAGAGTTTGCTTTAACATTGCGAAATCAGCCCGCTCAGCCTTCGACATTTCCATAATGGCACTGCAGCCAGAATGGGGCAGTCTACTGAGCAACCACGCAATCTTATCAGCATTGTCAACTTCTTGAACCTCGCATGCATACTCAAACGCATTCAGCCAGTCCATAATGTCATTCCTTTCTTCATACACACTGAGCAGATCTTTCGGAAACCGTGGATGAGAGGAAGCCCCAGACCCATGTCCAGGACCCTTGGACCCATTTGCAACCTGAAGCTTGGCCAGTTCCAACTGGTGATCCCTGTCTTTCTGTTTTTCTGCCTGTTCGATTTTTAGTTTGGCTATGCTGAATTCAAGCTCCTGCTGCCTAAACCGCAGCTCTTGCTTCTTGAATTCAAGCATAGCCTCCCCATCAACACTGGCAGAGGAAACATTAGACATCACATCCTCCCTGTCCTCGTGGTCGCGGTGGATCAGTGCGGCGGCAGAACCGTCGGTTCTACCAGTGAGAGCAGCCCCACCACCTTCCGCACTGTCCTCAGAAGTTATAGCATCAAGCTGCGCTTCTTGCCACGCCACGATTCTTTGGATCATTTCCAATTTAGTGCCTTGAGAGGAAACACCTCTCTCCGCACACATCTTCTTCAATGTTTCTGATTTGGAAGCATTTAAAGTTAACAACGTATTTGTTTCCATACTGTTTGATAGGACTATGGCCTTTTTAAAGTTATACTACAACAATTCACTACGTGTACTGTTTGGAATAACCTGAAATGCCTTAGTTCGAGCGCAACACTGGATACCTTCAGTCGTATCCCACCGCTGTACACCAATTTGTTAAAACGGATTTCTGAACTCTGTCCTGGTGGCGCAGAAGTTCAGAAGGCCAACCTAATTACTTGGAACAGGGTAACCTCTGGACAAGCCAGACCAATCAAGGTAGCGATCGCGGCGGTCAAGACTAGGTCTCAAGAGGGGTCAGGGTGACTGAAAGCCCGCAGTGAGCACACAAAGCAAGAGCGCTTACAAACTACTCCAAACAGTTGTTATATCAAAAATAGATACACATTTATTTTAAGGCCTTTAAAACAATGACCGTAGCGAGAAAATCACAATATCACAATATTAAACCAACACATACCATATCAACACAATATATATACAAATACACAGTCGCAAGCGTTTAAAGCACGAAATATGTAGTCCACCTGAAAGGAAAGGAAAACAGGCAGTGCGATAACACTTTAGACTCAGTTCGCCTTCAGAGGCACCTAACTAGATGGAAGTCTGAGCCCTGCGAAGAGTGGAGCCTTGTGCTCAAAGTACCTGCCACGCCGGTGCCAACGGGCAAAAGGGGAAGCTCTTCGTAGGAAGTCAGGCAGTTCGGGTTAGTGCACAGCAGAAGGAGAACAGGTTCCGCAACTCAAGCGCAGCCTCCACAGCGGGCAGAAGCAGAGCGCGAGTACGGCCAAAAGGGTGCTGTTTTTACACAGCAGGGAAAAGCAATGGGATACTGCAGGAGGGCGACCAGATCCTAGCTAAACTACTCACCGGTCCCCGAAGCAAGCAGACCCAGGCTTCTCCACGTTAGTTTCAGCAGCTGGCAGGTTCAGAAGAGCAGGGAACGCCTCGTAGTCGTGTAGAGCAAAAAGACGTCCCAATCGACGAAACCAGCACAGTTTGTTGCCGCAGCAGGACAACGGAGCGGCCGTGTGTATTCAAGCCAAATGTACACTCCTCCCTTCAGACTTGGGAACGCCAAGTGTACGAAGCGTGGGAGAGTGACAAGGACTCGACATACAACACAACCTGGCGGCAGTTACAGAGCAGGACTCCCTTGTAAGCTGGTCAGTCAACTGGATGGCCCAGAGACGCTTCCGAAGGCTTACTTGGCAGGAGATGATGAAGTCGCCGGGAATAGCTGTTCCTGCTATTCCAAAGGTCGAAGCACCAGTACAGGCCTTCTGGTTCGATCAAAGGAGGAAAGGGTTTCACAGGACGACAGCAGTGCAAAGGAGGATTCCTTCAGCGGGTCACCAGCGATTCCTCGGTCCAGCCTCGTGGTTGCAGGATACTTGGCTCCTGTATTCCTTCGTTCGTGAGAACTCAGGAGATCGACATGGTAGTGGTGTTTCCAGCTCCCTCTTATCCACGGTTCCCTTCGCGCCAAAACGGAGGGGAGTCAATGGGAGATCCGCTCATCAACACACATACCATACGTGGACCAATCACGGACCACGGTGGTCCCAGGCATTCACACCACCCCAGACTCTCTGGCACCCAGGATGTGTATTGGGACCAGACATCCCAGCCCACACCCTGGAGGCACACAAACGACATGTAGAAGCCCGCGAAAGCAACCACGTTTCGCGGGAAAGTACATGCCCAAATAAGGAAGGCCCCGGGTCGCCCGACCTGGGGAAGGTGAAGGGAGCAAGACGGTCAGTGGACAGGACAAAGGAGCCTCGTGGTCTGGCCATTTTGGGAGCCAGGCCACCATTTTGGGTTCAGTGCGAAAAACGTGCTCAGAACGCCAAAAGGAGCTCAAAATAAACAAAACGATCGCTGCCACCATTCCAGTCCCTGAATGACTTGCACCGATCAAAATACCATCCTAAAAGAGTATCTAGGGCCTGTAGAAGGCAAGAGACCCAAGAGAGCTGTAACTTAGCTTACAGTGCCCTCTTGTGTCATGTTGCACTACAGCCGCAACATGATAAAAGAAACTACGGGAAACAGCGTTCCCCGGTACTGACTGTCTTAAGGGCATGTCAGTTTCCCCGTAAGAAAGGAGCGAAAGCCCAGAGAAGTGCGGCAGAAGGCTGTACTTCTCTGGCAAAGTCAAGAACAAGGTTAAAAACAATAGCAAAAAGTTTAGGGGTTGCCACATGGAAGGAAAATTACCTACAATTACGAAATCTTTCCTAACACTCGCCCCTCCCAGACTATGGACAGGGGGAACTAATCCACCCCTGGATGAGTCTCTTGTTCAGGTCGGTTAAACATTCTGGACAACCCATCAGCATTGCTATGTTGGACACCTGGCCTATGCTCAATAGTGAAGTCAAAGCCTTGTAGACTCATGGACCACCTAAGCAACTTTGGATTCTCCCCCTTCATGTTCATTAGCCACTTTAACGGCTTATGGTCAGTCTGCACAGTGAAGTGGGTCCCATAGAGGTAGGGCCTCAGCTTCCTTAGGGCCCACACAACAGAGAAACATTCTTTCTCTACCGTGGACCATCTGAGCTCTCTGTCCTTAAACTGGCGACTAATAAAACCGATAGGGTGTTCCTTACCCTTCTCATCTACTTGTGATAGTACAGCTCCTATCCCAGTGTCAGAGGCATCCGTCCGCACGATAAAAGGTCTTTGATAATCAGGGGCCCTTAGCACAGGGGCCTGGCACAAGGAGTCTTTTAAGCCATTGAAGGCCTTCTCACACTCGTCGGTCCAAGTTACCTTCTTGGGTTTCTTCGGAGTTGTGAGGGCAGTCAGAGGAGCAGCTATGGTGCCATAGTCTGCCACAAAATTGCGATAATAACCCGTGAGTCCTAAGAAGGCTCTCACTTGGGTTTGCGTAGTGGGGGTAGGCCAGTCTTGTACTGCTTGTACTTTACTGGGTAGAGGCTGTATCCTCCCTCCACCTACTTCATGTCCAAGGTAAACCACTGAGCCTTGTCCAATCTGGCATTTACTAGCCTTTATGGTCAAGTGGGCTTTCCGAAGAGCCTGGAGCACAATCCCGAGGTGTTTCACATGGTCTTCCCAGGTGGCACTGAAAACTGCTATATCGTCCAACCCATTCAACACATGATTCACAAGCCTCTGGAAAGTGGCAGGTGCATTCTTCAACCCGAACGGCATTACCCGGAATTGGTAAAGGCCGTCTGGAGTAGAAAATGCTGTCTTCTCCTTGGCATGTTCTGCTAAAGCTATTTGCCAATAGCCAGCAGTGAGGTCAAACGTGCTGAGGTACCTGGAGGCACCCAAAGTATCCACCAGCTCATCTGTTCGAGGCAAGGGGTGTGCATCTGTCTTGGTGACAGCATTCAGAGCCCTGTAATCCACGCAGAACCTCAATTCAGAAGTGCCTGCCTTTGGAACCAACACCACTGGACTGGACCAAGGACTACTAGAGGGTTCAATCACCCCAAGATCTAACATCTTGTTGACCTCGGTCTTAATATAAGACCGTACTTTATCTGACATCCTGTATCCCCTACTTTTGGTAGGTACACTGTCTCCTGTGTCAATGTTATGTTTGCACCAAGGTGTCAAACCAGGGGACTGTGAAAACAGGGGGGAAAACTGCCTAAGCAAACTTTTCACCTCAGCCTGCTGATTCGGAGTCAGGTGAGGGGCCACTCGGACACCCTCAACGGAGCTATCTGAAGGACCGCTTTGGAACAGGTCGGGGAGAGGTTCTGACTCCTCTTCCTCAACATCTGAAGCCAGTAGCAGTGCTGCGATTTCGACTCTTGGGACGAAAGCCTTCAGCCTAATCACGTGAAACACTTTTGGAGCCTGTCCAGGCCTTCCAAGGTCCACTAAATAGTTCACCTCACCCAGGGGCTCCACCACTGTGTAAGGGCCTGACCATTTGTCCTGTAAAGCTCGAGGCCTTATTGGATTCATGATCAGGACTTGCTGACCAGGTGTAAAGTTGATGAGGGAAGCTTTCTGGTAGTACCAATGTTTCACCAGCGCTTGCCCTGCCTTCAATTTATCACTAGCCAAGCCCATCAGAAGTACCATCCGTTTTCTGAGCCCTAGCACATAATCAACTACATTGGTAGTAACAGGGGGAGTGGGCATCTCCCATCCCTCTTTGACGATGGCTAAGGGTCCCCGTACGGGATGACCGAACAGAAGTTCGAAGGGGCTGAAGCCAACACCCTCCTGTGGTACCTCTCTGTAGGCAAACAGCAAGCATGGTAAAAGAAGATCCCATTTTCTTCTCTGAGGCTCCTCCAGAGCCCCAATCATGCTCTTTAACGTTCTGTTGAAACGTTCCACCAGACCATTGGTCTGGGGGTGGTATGCAGAAGAGAACTTGTAGGTGACCCCACATTCTTTCCACATAGCCTGCATATACTTCGACATAAAGTTGCTGCCACGATCTGACACAACTTCTATAGGTAAGCCAACCCTAGTAAATATACCGAGTAAAGCTTTTGCAACTGACTTGGCAGTTACAGTTTTCAATGGGATGGCCTCAGGATACCTGGTTGCATGGTCGACCAGCACCAGGATAAACCTATTGCCCGAGGATGTTTGCGGGTCAAGGGGACCAACGATGTCGATCCCTACCCTTTCAAATTGAGATATCACATCTCATGCTATCGGAAGGATCTCAGGTTTGGTATAAGAGGCATTGAGATATCACATCTCATGCTATCATAAGGGTCTCAGGATTGGAATGGGAAGGAGTTGGATATCACATCTCATGTTATAGGAAGGATCTCAGGTTTGGTATTGGAAGCATTGAGACATCACATCTCATGCTATAGGAATGGTCTCAGGATTGGAATGGGTAGGAGTTGGATATTACATTCTTGCTATAGGAAGGGTCTCATGTTTGGAATGGGAAGGAGTTGGATATCACATATGCTATAGGAAGTGCCTTAGGTTTGGAACAGGAAGGAGTTGGATATCACATCTCATGTTATAGGAAGGGTCTCAGGTTTGGTATAAGCATTGAGATATCACATCTCTGCTATCAGGAGTGGCTCAGGATTGGAATGGGAAGGAGTTGGATATCCCATCTCATGTTAAAGGACGGGTCTCTGGTTTGGTATTAGAATCATTGAGATATCACATCGCATACTGTAGGAAGGGTCTAAGGATTGGAATGGGATGGACTTGGATATCACATCTCATGCTATAGGTAGGCTCTCAGGTTTGGTATAAGCATTGAGATATCACATCTCATGCTATAGGAAGGGTCTCAGGATTGGAATGGGAAGGATTTGGATATCACATCTCATGCTATAGGAAGGGTCTCAGGTTTGGTATAAGCATGGAGATATCACTTCTCATGCTATAGGAAGGGTCTCAGGATTGGAATGGGAAGGTGTTGGATATCACATCTCATGCTATAGGAAGGGTCTCAGATTTGGTATAAGCATTGAGATATCACATCTCATGCTATAGGAAGGGTCTCAGGATTGCAATGGGAAGGAGTTGTATATGACATCTCAGGCCTTAGGAAGGGTCTCAGGTTTGGTATAAGCATTGAGATATCACATCTCTGCTATCGGAAGGGTCTCAGGATTGGAATGGGAAGGAGTTGGATATCCCATCTCATGTTATAGGAAGGGTCTCAGGTTTGGTATTAGAAGCATTGAGATATCACATCTCATGCTATAGGAAGGGTCTCAGGATTGGAATGGGAAGGACTTGGATGTCACATCTCATGCTATAGGGAGGGTCTCAAGTTTGATATTAGAAGCATTGAGATAACAAATCTCATGATATCGGAAGGGTCTCAGGATTGGAATGTTTATCACTAGCCAAGCCCATCAGAAGTACCATCCGTTTTCTGAGCCCTAGCACATAATCAACTACGTTGGTAGTAACAGGGGGAGTGGGCATCTCCCATCCCTCTTTGACGATGGCTAAGGGTCCCCGTACGGGATGACCGAACAGAAGTTCGAAGGGGCTGAAGCCAACACCCTCCTGTGGTACCTCTCGGTAGGCAAACAGTAAACATGAAACAAGAAGATCCCATTTTCTTCTCTGAGGCTCATCCAGAGCCCCAATCATGCTCTTTAACGTCCTGTTGAAACGCCCCCCAGACCATTGGTCTGGGGGTGGTATGCAGAAGAGAACCTGTAGGTGACCCCACATTCTTTCCACATAGCCTGCCTATACTTCGACATAAAGTTGCTGCCATCATCCGGCACAACTTCTTTAGGGAAGTCAACCCTAGTAAATATGCCGAGTAAAGCTTCTGCAACTGACTTGGCAGTTACAGTTTTCCATGGGATGGCCTCAGGATACCTGGTTGCATGGTCGACCAGCACCAGGATAAACCTATTGCCCGAGGATGTTTGCGGGTCAAGGGGACCAACCATGTCGATCCCTACCCTTTCAAATGGTACCCCCACAACTGGGAGCGGTACCAACGGAGCTTGGATTGTCGCGCCAACCTTACCAGACAACTGGCAGGAGGCACAACTCCTGCAGTGACTTTCTACTTGCACCCCCATCTTGGGCCAGTAGAAGTGCATGGATAACCTTTGCTTGGTCCTCTTCATACCAAGGTGACCAGCAAGGGGAACTTCATGCGCCAACTGCAGGAGGAAGGGCCTAACAGCAAGGGGAACCACCAACCTCCTATGGTCTCCTTCTGTAGACTCTGTGGGCTCACTATACAGGAGTCCACCTTCCCAATAAATCCTATGCTTCCCAGGAGGTTCACCCTCAAGCTGGGAGCAGGCCTGTCTCCTTAGGCCTTCCAGAGATGGGCACTCACGTTGGCCTTTACTGAATTCGTCCCTATCAGGACCTCCTTCAACTAACAAGTCTTTTAGTTCAGGATGATCGTTGGGGTCGAATACTTCAGGCATCGCCACCTCCTCGTCAGGCCCGGGCGATTGACCAACTTCCTCCACCGCAGTGGTAGGCGAGCTCGGGGGAATATTCTCTTTCCCTCGTTTTGACTTGTAGACTCCTTTCTCCTTGGGTTTCCCCTTCGGCTGGGGCGGCGTATTGGACTTGGCCAAAGCTGCCCGTGCTTGAGACCGTGTGTAGGGTCTTTCTTCAGTGTCTCCTACGAGCCCTAAAGCTCTGAGATCATTACCTAACAAGACCTTTCCCGGGACGTTTCTCTGAATGCTCACTGGAATCCTGACTGCTGTACCATTTAAAGTAAGATTTACAGGTATTACTGGAAACATACGGAGGGGGCCGTCAGCCAACTTAGTGGGCATCAGAGTAGCTCTGGCAACTTCCTCTGAGTCTACCAAGGTAGAATCCACTACAGTGCGACTGCACCCACTATCCCTAAGAGCTGGAGTATCCACTCCAGTGATCAGCACACTGTCTTTAAAGTAGTGCTTGGTATTATCCGGAATCCTAGCATAAGCCTCTGCGACTTTTGGCTCCCAGGAACCTAGGGACACTAAAACTACCTCAGCCTCTATTCCGCTGGGAAACGAGTCTGAGGAGAAGGATGCTCCTGTAATCTCTTCTTCCTCGTAGGAGGAGAAGGCCAGATTAGCGGAGTGGACCCCCAAAGGTCTAACCTTACACCGGGGATCCCCCTTCACATGGTCAGTTGCTCCACAAGAAAAACAAGCCCCAGTGGGTCTGTTTACGTAGGGAGGCTTATTGTAACCAGAGTTCTGTTGCGGAGGCGGACCTCCACTACCCTGTGAGTTCTCTTGTGTCTTACCCTTATTTTTCTTTTTGTGGCCCTTATGGGAAGAAGATTTAGCAGATTCCCCACCCTCCATATCTTTGGACTTTTTCCCTTCCTCCTGCTTACCAGGATGAGTTTTGTCCTTATGGGACACTCGATGTGACACCCATAAATCTGCTGCAATGGCCAGCTTCTTAGGATCTATCTCCTTCGAATCGGCCAAATGCTGCTTAAGCTCCGGGGAAGAAGAACCAAAAATGTGTTCCAGCATGACAAGATTTATCATGCCTTCGAAGGTAGAAACCTTATAACCTTCGACCCAGCCAGTTAAGTTTTTCAAAGATTCAGCGACATAAGATACCCAAGTACCACCTTCCTTTTTCTTATACTCTCGAAAACGCTTTAAATATTGGGCCGGAGTCTTCCCAAACTTTAAAATGAGAGTTTGCTTTAACAATGCGAAATCAGCTCGCTCAGCCTTCGACATTTCCATAATGGCACTACAGCCAGCATGGGGCAGTCTGCTGAGTAACCACGCAATCTTATCAGCATTGTCAACTTTCTGAACTTCGCATGCATACTCAAACGCATTCAGCCAGTCCATAATGTCATTCCGTTCTTCATACACACTGAGCAGATCTTTTGGAAACCGTGGATGAGAGGAGGCCCCAGACCCATGTCCAGGACCCTGGGACCCAATTGCAACCTGAAGCTTGGCCAGTTCCAACTGGTGATCCCTGTCTTTCTGTTTTTCTGCCTGTTCGATTTTTAGTTTGGCTATGCTGAATTCAAGCTCCTGCTGCCTAAACCGCAGCTCTTGCTTCTTGAATTCAAGCATAGCATCCCCATCAACACTGGCAGAGGAAACATTAGACATCTCGTCCTCCCTGTCCTCGTGGTCGCGATGGATCAGTGCAGCGGCAGAACCGTCGGTTCTACCAGTGAGAGCAGCCCCACCACCTTCTGCACTGTCCTCAGAAGTTATAGCGTCAAGCTGCGCTTCTTGCCACGCCACGATTCTTTGGATCATTTCCAATTTAGTGCCTTGAGAGGAAACACCTCTCTTCGCACACATCTTCTTCAATGTTTCTGATTTGGAAGCATTTAAAGTTAACAAGGTATTTGTTTCCATACTGTTTGATAGGACTATGGCCTTTTCAAAGTTATACTACAACAATTCACTACGTGTACTGGTTGGAATAACCTGAAATGCCTTAGTTCGAGCGCAACACTGGATACCCTCAGTCGTATCCCACCGCTGTACACCAATTTGTTAAGACGGATTTCTGAACTCTGTCCTGGTGGCGCAGAAGTTCAGAAGGCCAACCTAATTACTTGGAACAGGGTAACCTCTGGACGAGCCAGACCAATCAAGGTAGCGATCGCGGCGGTCAAGACTAGGTCTCAAGAGGGGTGAGGGTGACTGAAAGCCCGCAATGAGCACACAAAGCAAGAGCGCTTACAAACTACTCCAAACAGTTGTTATATCAAAAATATATACACATTTATTTTAAGGCCTTTAAAATAATGACCGTAGCGAAAAAATCACAATATCACAGTATTAAACCAACACATACCATATCAACACAATATATATACAAATACGACAGTCTTAAGCATTAGAGGCACGAAATGTGTAGTCCACCTGCCAGGGAAGGAAAACAGGCAGTGCGATAACGCTTTAGACTCAGTTCACCTTCAGAGGCACCTAACTAGATGGAAGTCCGAGCCCTGCGAAGAGTGGAGCCTTGTGCTCAAAGTACCTGCCACGCCGGTGCCAACGGGCAAAAGGAGAAGCTCTTCGGAGGAAGTCAGGCAGTTCGGGTTAGTGCACAGCAGAAGGAGAACAGGTTCCGCAACTCAAGCGCAGCCTCCACAGCGAGCAGAAGCAGAGCGCGAGTACGGCAAAAGGGTGCTGTTTTTACACAGCAGGGAAAAGCAATGGGATACTGCAGGAGGGCGACCAGATCCTAGCTATACTACTCACCGGTCCCCGAAGCAAGCAGACCCAGGCTTCTCCACGTTAGTTTCAGCAGCTGGCAGGTTCAGAAGAGCAGGGAACGCCTCGTAGTCGTGTAGAGCAAAAAGACGTCCCAATCGACGAAACCGGCACAGTTTGTTGCCGCAGCAGGACAACGGAGTGGCCGTGTGATTCGAGCCAAATGTACACTCCTCCGTTCAGACTTGGGAACACCAAGTGTACGAAGCGTGGGAGAGTGACAAGGACTCGAAATACAACACAACCTGGCGGCGGTTACAGAGCAGGAATCCCTTGTAAGCTGGTCAGTCAACTGGATGGCCCAGAGACACTTCCGAAGGCTTACTTGGCAGGAGATGATGAAGTCGCCGGGAATAGCTGTTCCTGCTATTCCAAAGGTCGAAGCACCAGTACAGGCCTTCTGGTTCGATCAAAGGAGGAAAGGGTTTCACAGGACGACAGCAGTGCAAAGGAGGATTCCTTCAGCGGGTCACCAGCGATTCCTCGGTCCAGCCTCGTGGTTGCAGGATACTTGGCTCCTGTATTCCTTCGTTCGTGAGAACTCAGGAGATCGACATGGTAGTGGTGTTTCCAGCCCCCTCTTATCCACGGTTCCCTTCGCGCCAAAACGGAGGGGAGCCAACGGGAGATCCGCTCATCAACACACATACCATACGTGGACCAATCACGGACCACGGTGGTCCCAGGCATTCACACCACCCTAGACTCTCTGGCACCCAGGATGTGTATTGCGACCAGACATCCCAGCCCACACCCTGGAGGCACACAAACGACATGTAGAAGCCCGCGAAAGCAACCACGTTTCGCGGGAAAGTACATGCCCAAATAAGGAAGGCCCCGGGTCGCTCGACCTGGGGAAGGTGAAGGGAGCAAGACGGTCAGTGGACAAGACAAAGGAGCCTCGTGGTCTGGCCATTTTGGGAGCCAGGCCACCATTTTGGGTTCAGTGCGAAAAACGTGCTCAGAATGCCAAAAGGAGCTCAAAATAAACAAAACGATCGCTGCCACCATTCCAGTCCCTGAATGACTTGCACCGATCAAATACCATCCTAAAAGAGTATCTAGGGCCTGTAGAAGGCTAGAGACCCAAGAGAGCTGTAACTTAGCTTACAGTGCCCTCTTGTGTCATGTTGCACTAAAGCCGCAACACGATAAAAGAAACTACGGGAAACAGCGTTCCCCGGTACTGACTGTCTTAAGGGCATGTCAGTTTCCCCGTAAGAAAGGAGCGAAAGCCCAGAGGAGTGCGGCAGAAGGCTGCACTTCTCTGGCAAAGTCAAGAACAAGGTGAAAACAACAGCAAAAAGTTTAGGGGTTGCCACATGGAAGGAAAATTACCTACAATTACGAAATCTTTCCTAACAGTTGGATATTCCCATCTCATGTTATAGGAAGGGTCTCAGGTTTGGTATTAGAAGCATTGAGATATCACATCTCATGCTATAGGAAGGGTCTCAGGATTGGAATGGGAAGGACTTGGATATCACATCTCATGCTATAGGGAGGGTCTCAGGATTGGAATGGGAAGGAGTTGGATATCACATCTCATGATAAAGGAAGGGTCTAAGGTTTGGAAGGGGAAGGATTTGGATATCACATCTCATGTTATATTACGGGTCTCAGGTTTGGTATTAGAAGCATTGAGATATCAAGTCTCATAGTATAGGAAGGATCTCAGGTTTGGTATAAGAGGCATTGAGATATCACATCTCATGCTATCATAAGGGTCTCAGGATTGGAATGGGAAGGAGTTGGATATCACATCTCATGTTAGAGGAAGGATCTCAGGTTTGGTATTGGAAGCATTGAGACATCACATCTCATGCTATAGGAATGGTCTCAGGATTGGAATGGGTAGGAGTTGGATATTACATTCTTGCTATAGGAAGGGTCTCATGTTTGGAATGGGAAGGAGTTGGATATCACATATGCTATAGGAAGTGTCTCAGGTTTGGAACGGGAAGGAGTTGGATATCACATCTCATGTTATAGGAAGGGTCTCAGGTTTGGTATAAGCATTGAGGTATCACATCTCTGCTATCAGGAGTGGCTCAGGATTGGAATGGGAAGGAGTTGGATATCCCATCTCATGTTAAAGGACGGGTCTCTGGTTTGGTATTAGAATCATTGAGATATCACATCGCATGCTGTAGGAAGGGTCTAAGGATTGGAATGGGATGGACTTGGATATCACATCTCATGCTATAGGTAGGCTCTCAGGTTTGGTATAAGCATTGAGATATCACATCTCATGCTATAGGAAGGGTCTCAGGATTGGAATGGGAAGGATTTGGATATCACATCTCATGCTATAGGAAGGGTCTCAGGTTTGGTATAAGCATGGAGATATCACTTCTCATGCTATAGGAAGGGTCTCAGGATTGGAATGGGAAGGTGTTGGATATCACATCTCATGCTATAGGAAGGGTCTCAGATTTGGTATAAGCATTGAGATATCACATCTCATGCTCTAGGAAGGGTCTCAGGATTTCAATGGGAAGGAGTTGTATATGACATCTCAGGCCTTAGGAAGGGTCTCAGGTTTGGTATAAGCATTGAGATATCACATCTCTGCTATCGGAAGGGTCTCAGGATTGGAATGGGAAGGAGTTGGATATCCCATCTCATGTTATAGGAAGGGTCTCAGGTTTGGTATTAGAAGCATTGAGATATCACATCTCATGCTATAGGAAGGGTCTCAGGATTGGAATGGGAAGGACTTGGATGTCACATCTCATGCTATAGGGAGGGTCTCAAGTTTGATATTAGAAGCATTGAGATAACAAATCTCATGATATCGGAAGGGTCTCAGGATTGGAATGGGAAGGAGTTGGATATCACATCTCATTATAAAGGAAGGGTCTAAGGTTTGGAAGGGGATGGATTTGGATATCACATCTCATGTTATAGGACGGGTCTCAGGTTTGGTATTAGAAGCATTGAGATATCAAGTGTCATGGTATAAGAAGGGTCTCAGAATTGGAATGGGAAGGAGTTGGATATCACATCTCAAGCTATAGGAAGCGTCTCAGGATTGGAATGGGAAGGAGTTTGATATCACATCTCATGCCATAGTATGGGTCTCAGGTTTGGTAGAAGCATTGGGATATCACATCTCATGCTATCGGAAGGGTATCAGTATTGGATTTGGAAGGAGTTGGATATCCCATCTCATGCTATAGGAAGGGTCTCAGGTTAGAATGGGAAGGAGTTGGATATCACATTTCATGTTATAGGAAGGGTCTCAGGATTGGAATGGGAAGGACTTGGATATCATATCTCATGCTATAGGAAGGCTCTCAGGTTTGGAAGGGGAAGGAGTTGGATATCACATTTCATGTTAGAGGAAGGATCTCAGGTTTGGTATTAGAGGCCTTGAGATATCACATCTCAGGCTATAGGAAGGGTCTCAGGATTGGAATGGGAAGGAGTTGGATATCACATCTCAAGCTATAGGAAGGGTCTCAGGTTTGGTATAAGCATTGAGATATCACATCTCATGCTATAGGAAGGGTCTCAGGATTGGAATGGGAAGAAGTTGGATATCACATCTCATGCTATAGGAAGGGTCTCAGGTTTGGTATAAGCATTGAGATATCACATCTCATGCTATAGGAAGGGTCTCAGGGTTGGAATGGGAAGGAGTTGTATATGACATCTCATGCCATAGGAAGGGTCTCAGGTTTGGTATAAGCATTGAGATATCACATCACATGCAATAGGAAGGGTCTCAGGATTGGAATGGGAAGGAGATGGATATCACATTTCATGTTAGAGGTAGGATCTCAGGTTTGGTATTAGAGGCATTGAGATATCACATCTCATGCTATCAGAAGGGTCTCAGGATTGGAATGGGAAGGAGTTGGATATCAAATCTCATGCTAAAGGGATGGTCTAAGGTTTGGAAGGGGAGGGATTTGGACATCATATCTCATGTTATTGGAAGGATCTCAGGTTTGGTATTAGAAGCATTGAGATATCACATCTCATGCTATCGGAAGGGTCTTAGGTTTGGTATAAGCATTGAGATATCACATCTCTGCTATCGGAAGGGTCTCAGGATTGGAATGGGAAGGATTTGGATATCACAATTCATGTTATAGGGAGGGTCTCAGTTTTCATATTAGAAGCATTGAGATATCACATATGCTATTGGAAGGGTCTCAGTATTGGAATGGGAAGGAGTTGGATATCACATCTCATGTTATAGGGAGGGTCTCAGTTTTGATATTAGAAGCATTGAGATATCACATATGCTATTGGAAGGGTCTCAGTATTGGAATTGGAAGGAGTTGGATATCACATATGCTAAAGGAAAGGTCTCAGGTTTGGAATGGGAAGGAGTTGGATATCACGTCTCATGTTATAGGAAGGGTCTCAGGTTTGGAATGGGAAGGAGTTGAATATCACATCTCATGCTAAAGGAAGGGTCATCAGGTTCGGTATAAGCATTGAGATATCACATCTCTGCTATCGGAAGGGTCTCAGGATAGGAATGGGAAGGACGTAGATTTCACATCTCATACTATAGGGAGGGTCTCAGTTTTGATATTAGAAGCATTGAGCTATCACATCTCATGCTATCGGAAAGGTCTCAGGATTGGAATGGGATGGAGTTGGATATCACATCTCAAGCTATCTCAGGATTGTAATGGGAAGGAGTTTGATATCACATATCAAGCTATAGGAAGGGTCTCAGGTTTGGAAGGGGAAGGATTTGGATCTCACATCTCAAGCTATCTCAGGATTGGAATGGGAAGGAGTTTGATATTTCATCTCAAGCTATAGGAAGGGTCTCAGGTTTGGAAAGGGAAGGATTTGGATTTCACATCTCATGTTATAGGATGGTTCTCATGTTTGGTTTTAGAAGCATTGAGATATCACATCTCATGCTATGGGAAGGGTCTCAGGTTTGGAATGGGAAGGAGTTGGTTATCACATCTCATGCTAAACGAAAGGTCTCAGGTCTGGAAGGGGAAGGATTTGGATCTCACATCTCATGTTTTAGGACGGGTCTCAGGTTTGGTATTAGAAGCATTGAACTATCACATCTCATGGTATAGGAAGGGTCCCAGGATTGGAATGGGAAGGAGTTGGATATCACATTGAATGGGAAGGAGTTTGATATCACATCTCAAGCTATAGGAAGGGCCTCATGTTTGGAATGGGAATGATTTGGATTTCACATCTCATGTTATAGGATGGTTCTCATGTTTGGTTTTAGAAGCATTGAAATATCACATCTCATGCTATCTGAAGGGTCTCAGGTTTGGAATGGGAAGGAGTTTGATATCACATCTCATGTTAGAGGTAGGATCTCAGGTTTGGTATTAGAGGCATTGAGATATGACATCTCATGCCATCAGAAGGGTCTCAGGATTGGAATGGGAAGGAGTTGGATATCACATCTCATGCTAAAGGGAGGGTCTAAGGTTTGGAAGGGGAAGGATTTGGACATCACATCTCATGTTATTGGAAGGATCTGAGGTTTGGTATTAGAAGCATTGAGATATCACATCTCATGCTATCGGAAGGGTCTCAGGTTTGGTATAAGCATTGAGATATCACATCTCTGCTATCGGAAGGGTCTCAGGATTGGAATGGGAAGGATTTGGATATCACATCTCATGTTATAGGAAGGGTCTCAGGTTTGGTATTAGAATCATTGAGATATCACATCTCATGCTATATTAAGGGTCTCAGGAATGGAATGGGAAGGACTTGGATATCACATCTCATGATAAAGGAAGGGTCTAAAGTTTGGAAGGGGAAGGATTTGGATATCACATCTCATGTTATTGGACCGGTCTAAGGTTTGGTATTAGAAGCATTGAGATATCAAGTCTCATGGTATAGGACGGGAGTTTGATATCACATCTCATGCCATGGTATGGGTCTCAGGTTTTGTAGAAGCATTGGGATATCACATCTCATGCTATTGGAAGGGTATCAGGATTGGATTTGGAAGGAGTTGGATATCCCATCTCATGCTATAGGAAGGGTCTCAGGTTGGAGTAGAAGGAGTTGGATATCACATCTCATGTTATAGGAAGGGTCTCAGGATTGGAATGGGAAGGACTTGGATATCACATCTCATGTTATAGGAAGGATCTCAGGTTTTGTATTAGAAGCATTGAGATATCACATCTCATGCTATAGGAAGGGTCTCAGGATTGGAATGTGAAGCATTTGGATATCACATCTCATGCTAAAGGAAGGGTCTCAGGTTTGGTATAAGCATTGAGATATCACATCTCTGCTATCGGAAGGGTCTAAGGATTGGATTGGGAAGGAATTGGATATCCCTTCTCATGCTATAGGAAGGGTCTCAGGTTGGAATGGGTAGGAGTTGGATATCACATCTCATGTTATAGGAAGGGTCTCAAGATTGAAATGGGAAGGATTTGGATATCACATCTCTTGCTATAGGAAGGGTCTCAGGTTTTCTATTAGAAACATTGAGATATGACATCTCATGCTATAGGAAGGGTCTCAGGATTGGAATGTGAAGCATTTGGATATCACATCTCATGCTAAAGGAAGGGTCTCAGGTTTGGTATAAGCATTGAGATATCACATCTCTGCTATCGGAAGGGTCTAAGGATTGGATTGGGAAGGAATTGGATATCCCTTCTCATGCTATAGGAAGGGTCTCAGGTTGGAATGGGTAGGAGTTGGATATCACATCTCATGTTATAGGAAGGGTTTCAGTATTGGAATGGGAAGGATTTGGATATCACATCTCATGCTAAAGGAAGGGTCTCAGGTTTGGAAGGGGAAGGATTTGGATATCATATCTCATGTTATAGGACATATCTCATGTTATAGGACGGGTCCCAGGTTTGGTATTAGAAGCATTGAGATATCACATCTCATGGTATAGGAAGGGTCTCAGGATTGGAATGGGAAGGAGTTGGATCTCCCTTCTCATGCTACAGGAAGGGTCTCAGGTTGGAATGGGAAGGAGTTGGATATCACATCTCGTTATAGGAAGGGTCTCAGGATTGGAATGGGAAGGAATTGGATATCACATCTCTTGCTATAGGAAGGGTCTCAGGTTTGGAAGGGGAAGGATTTGGATATCATATCTCATGTTATAGGACCGGTCCCAGGTCTGGTATTAGAAGCATTGAGATATCACATCTCATGCTATAGGAGGAGTCTCAGGATTGGAATGGGAAGGAGTTGGATATCACGTCTCATGATATAGGAAGGGTCTCAGGATTGGAATGGGCAGGAGTTGAATATCACCTCTCATGCTAAAGGAAGGGTATCAGGTTTGATAGAAGCATTGAGATATCACATCTCATGCTATAGGAAGGAACTCAGGATTGGAATGGGAAGGAGTTGGATATCACATCTAATGCCATAGGAAGGGTCATCAGGTTTGGTATAAGCATTGAGATATCACATCTCTGCTATCGGAAGGGTCTCAGGATAGGAATGGTAAGGACTTAGAATTCACATCTCATACTATAGGGAGGGTCTCAGTTTTGATATTAGAAGCATTGAGCTATCACATCTCATGCTATCGGAAGGGTCTCAGGATTGGAATGGGATGGAGTTGGATATCACATCTCAAGCTATCTCAGGATTGGAATGGGAAGGAGTTTGATATTTCATCTCAAGCTATAGGAAGGGTCTCAGGTTTGGAAAGGGAAGGATTTGGATTTCACATCTCATGTTATAGGATGGTTCTCATGTTTGGTTTTAGAAGCATTGAGATATCACATCTCATGCTATCGGAAGGGTCTCAGGTTTGGAAAGGGAAGGATTTGGATTTCACATGTTATAGGATGGTTCTCAGGTTTGGTTTTAGAAGCATTAAATTATAACATCTCATGCTATAGGAAGGGTCTCAGGTTTGGAATGGGAAGGAGTTGGATATCACATCTCTGCTATCTGAAGGGTCTCAGGATTGGAATGGGAAGGAGATGGATATCCCATCTCGTTATAGGAAGGGTCTCAGGTTTGGTATTAGAAGCAATGAGATATCACATCTCATGCTATAGGAAGGGTCTAAGGTTTGGAAGGGGACGGATTTGGGTATCACATCTCATGTTATAGGACCGGTCTCAGGTTTGGTATTTGAAGCATTGAGATATCAAGTCTCATGGTATAGGACGGGTCTCAGAATTGGAATGAGAAGGAGTTGGATATCACATCTCAAGCTATAGGAAGGGTCTCATGATTGGAATGGGAAGGAGTTGGATATCACATCTCATGTTATAGGAAGGGTCTCAGGATTGGAATGGGAAGGACTTGGATATCACATCTCATTCTATGGGAAGGCTCTCAGGGTTGGAAGGGGAAGGAGTTGGATATCACATTTCATGTTAGAGGTAGGATCTCAGGTTTGGTTTTAGAGGCATTGAGATATCACATCTCATGCCATCAGAAGGGTCTCAGGATTGGAATGGAAAGGAGTTGGATATCAAATCTCATGCTAAAGGGATGGTCTAAGGTTTGGAAGGGGAAGGATTTGGATATCACATCTCATGTTATTGGACGGGTCTCAGGTTTGGTATTAGAAGCATTGAGATATCACATCTCATGCTATCGGAAGGGTCTTAGGTTTGGTATAAGCATTGAGATATCACATCTCTGCTATCGGAAGGGTCTCAGGATTTGAATGGGAAGGATTTGGATATCACAATTCATGTTATAGGAAGGGTCTCAGGTTTGGTATTAGAAGCATTGAGATATCACATCTCAAGCTATAGGAAGGGTCTCAGGATTGGAATGGGAAGGACTTGGATATCACATCTCATGTTATAGGAAGGGTCTCAGGTTTGGTATTAGAAGCATTGAGATATCACATCTCATGCTATAGGAAGGGTCTCAGGAATGGAATGGGAAGGACTTGGATATCACATCTCATGATAAAGGAAGGGTCTAAGGTTTGGAAGGGGAAGGATTTGGATATCACATCTCATGTTATTGGACCGGTCTCAGGTTTGGTATTAGAAGCATTGAGATATCAAGTCTCATGGTATAGGACGGGAGTTTGATATCACATCTCATGCCATGGTATGGGTCTCAGGTTTTGTAGAAGCATTGGGATATCACATCTCATGCTATCGGAAGGGTATCAGGATTGGATTTGGAAGGAGTTGGATATCCCATCTCATGCTATAGGAAGGGTCTCAGGTTGGAATAGAAGGAGTTGGATATCACATCTCATGTTATAGGAAGGGTCTCAGGATTGGAATGGGAAGGACTTGGATATCACATCTCATGCTGTAGGAAGGGTCTCAGGTTTGGAAAAGGAAGGAGTTGGATATCACATTTCATGTTAGAGGTAGGATCTCAGGTTTGGTATTAGAGGCATTGAGATATCACATCTCATGCTATCAGAAGGGTATCAGGATTGGAATGGGAAGGAGTTGGATATCACATCTCATGCTAAAGGGAGGGTCTCAGGTTTGGAATGGGAAGGATTTGGATATCACATCTCATGTTATAGGAAGGACCTTAGGTTTGGTATTAGAAGCATTGAGATATCACATCTCATGCTATAGGAACGGTCTCGGGATTGGAATGGGAAGGAGTTGGATATCACATCTCATGTTATGGGAAGGGTCTCAGGTTTGGTATAAGCATTGAAATATCACATCTCTGCTATCGGAAGGGTCTCAGGATTGGAATGGGAGGAGCTGGATATCACATCTCATGCTATGGGAAGGGTCTCAGGTTTGGTATAAGCATTGAAATATCACATCTCTGCTATCGGAAGGGTCTCAGGATTGGAATGGGAGGAGCTGGATATCACATCTCATGCTAAAGGAAGGGTCTCAGGTTTGGAAGGGGAAGGAGTTGGATATCACATCTCATGCTAAAGGGAGGGTCTCAGGTTTGGTGTTAGAAGCATTGAGATATCACATCTCATGCTATCGGAAGGGTCTTAGGTTTGGTATAAGCATTGAGATATCACATCTCTGCTATCGGAAGGGTCTCAGGATTGGAATGGGAAGGATTTGGATATCATAATTCATGTTATAGGAAGGGTCTCAGGTTTGGTATTAGAAGCATTGAGATATCACATCTCATGCTATAGGAAGGGTCTCAGGATTGGAATGGGAAGGACTTGGATATCACATCTCATGTTATAGGAAGGGTCTCAGGTTTGGTATTAGAAGCATTGAGATATCACATCTCATGCTATAGGAAGGGTCTCAGGAATGGAATGGGAAGGACTTGGATATCACATCTCATGATAAAGGAAGGGTCTAAGGTTTGGAAGGGGAAGGATTTGGATATCACATCTCATGTTATTGGACCGGTCTCAGGTTTGGTATTAGAAGCATTGAGATATCAAGTCTCATGGTATAGGACGGGAGTTTGATATCACATCTCATGCCATGGTATGGGTCTCAGGTTTTGTAGAAGCATTGGTATATCACATCTCATGCTATCGGAAGGGTATCAGGATTGGATTTGGAAGGAGTTGGATATCCCATCTCATGCTATAGGAAGGGTCTCAGGTTGGAATAGAAGGAGTTGGATATCACATCTCATGTTATAGGAAGGGTCTCAGGATTGGAATGGGAAGGACTTGGATATCACATCTCATGCTGTAGGAAGGGTCTCAGGTTTGGAAAAGGAAGGAGTTGGATATCACATTTCATGTTAGAGGTAGGATCTCAGGTTTGGTATTAGAGGCATTGAGATATCAGATCTCATGCTATCAGAAGGGTATCAGGATTGCAATGGGAAGGAGTTGGATATCACATCTCATGCTAAAGGGAGGGTCTCAGGTTTGGAATGGGAAGGATTTGGATATCACATCTCATGTTATAGGAAGGACCTTAGGTTTGGTATTAGAAGCATTGAGATATCACATCTCATGCTATAGGAAGGGTCTCGGGATTGGAATGGGAAGGAGTTGGATATCACATCTCATGTTATAGGAAGGATCTCAGGTTTGGTATTAGAAGCATTGAGATATCACATCTCATGCTATAGGAAGGGTCTCAGGATTGGAATGGGAAGGAGTTGGATATCACATCTCATGCTATGGGAAGGGTCTCAGGTTTGGTATAAGCATTGAAATGTCACATCTCTGCTATCGGAAGGGTCTCAGGATTGGAATGGGAGGAGCTATATATCACATCTCATGCTAAAGGAAGGGTCTCAGGTTTGGAAGGGGAAGGATTTGGATATCACATCTCATGTTATAGGACGGGTCTCAGGTTTGGTATTAGAAGCATTGTGATATCACATCTCATGCTATAGGATGTGTCTCAGGATTGGAATGGGAAGGAGTTGGATATCACATCTCATGCTATAGGAAGGGTTTCAGGTTTGGTAGAAGCATTGAGATATCACATCTCATGCTATAGGAAGAGTCTCAGGTTTGGGAAGGGAAGGATTTGGATTTCACATCTCATGTTATAGGACGGGTCTCAGGTTTGGTTTTTGAAGCATTGAGATATCACATCTCATGCTATCGGAAGGGTCTCAGGTTTGGAATGGGAAGGAGTTGGATATCACATCTCATGTTATAGGAAGGGTCTCAGGTTTGGAATGGGAAGGAGTTGGATATGACATCTCTTGTTATAGCGAGGGTCTCAGGATTTGAATGGTAAGGAGTTGGATATCACATCTCATGCTATAGGAAGGGTCTCAGGTTGGAATGGGAAGGAGTTGGATATCACATCTCATGTTATATACAGGAAGGGTCTCAGGATTGGAATGGGAAGGATTTGGATATCACATCTCTTGCTATAGGAAGGGCCTCAGGTTTTTTATTAGAAACATTGAGATATCACATCTCATGCTATAGGAAGGGTTTTAGGATTGGAATGGGAAGTATTTGGATATCACATCTCATGCTAAAGGAAGGGTCTCAGGTTTGGAAGGGGAAGGATTTGGATATCACATCTCATCCAATAGGAAGGGTCTCAGGTTTGGAATGGGAAGGAATTGGATATCACATCTCATGTTATAGGAAGGGTCTCAGGTTTTTTATTAGAAACATTGAGATATCACATCTCATGTTATAGGACGGTTCCCAGGTTTGGTATTAGAAGCATTGAGATATCACATCTCATGGTATAGGAAGGGTCTCAGGGTTGGAATGGGAAGGAGTTGGATATCACATCTCATCCAATAGGAAGGGTCTCAGGTTTGGAATGGGAAGGAATTGGATATCACATCTCATGTTATAGGAAGGATCTCAGGTTTGGTATTAGAAGCATTGAGATATCACATCTCATGCTATAGGAAGGGTCTCAGGATTGGAATGTGAAGGATTTGGATATCACATCTCATGCTAAAGGAAGGGTCTCAGGTTTGGTAGAAGCATTGAGATATCACATCTCATGCTATAGGAAGGGTCACAGTATTTGAATGGCAAGGAGTTGGATATCACATCTCATGCCATAGGAAGGGTCTCAGGTTTGGTAAAAGCATTGAGATATCACATCTCTGCTATCGGAAGGTTCTCAGGATTGGATTGGGAAGGAGTTGGATATCCCTTCCCATGCTATAGGAAGTGTCTCAGGTTGGAATGGGAAGGAGTTGAATATCACACCTCATGTTATAGGAAGGGTCTCAGGATTGGAATGGGAAGGATTTGGATATCACATCTCTTGCTATAGGAAGGGTCTCAGGATTGGAATGGGAAGGATTTGGATATCACATCTCATGTCATAGGAAGGATCTCAGGTTTGGTATTAGAAGCATTGAGATATCACATCTCTGCTATCAGGAGTGGCTCAGGATTGGAATGGGAAGGAGTTGGATATCCCATCTCATGTTAAAGGACGGGTCTCTGGTTTGGTATTAGAATCATTGAGATATCACATCGCATGCTGTAGGAAGGGTCTAAGGATTGGAATGGGATGGACTTGGATATCACATCTCATGCTATAGGTAGGCTCTCAGGTTTGGTATAAGCATTGAGATATCACATCTCATGCTATAGGAAGGGTCTCAGGATTGGAATGGGAAGGATTTGGATATCACATCTCATGCTATAGGAAGGGTCTCAGATTTGGTATAAGCATTGAGATATCACATCTCATGCTATAGGAAGGGTCTCAGGATTGGAATGGGAAGGAGTTGTATATGACATCTCAAGCCTTAGGAAGGGTCTCAGGTTTGGTATAAGCATTGAGATATCACATCTCTGCTATCGGAAGGGTCTCAGGATTGGAATGGGAAGGAGTTGGATATCCCATCTCATGTTATAGGAAGGGTCTCAGGTTTGGTATTAGAAGCATTGAGATATCACATCTCATGCTATAGGAAGGGTCTCAGGATTGGAATGGGAAGGACTTGGATGTCACATCTCATGCTATAGGGAGGGTCTCAAGTTTGATATTAGAAGCATTGAGATAACAAATCTCATGATATCGGAAGGGTCTCAGGATTGGAATGGGAAGGAGTTGGATATCACATCTCATTATAAAGGAAGGGTCTAAGGTTTGGAAGGGGAAGGATTTGGATATCACATCTCATGTTATAGGACGGGTCTCAGGTTTGGTATTAGAAGCATTGAGATATCAAGTCTCATGGTATAAGAAGGGTCTCAGAATTGGAATGGGAAGGAGTTGGATATCACATCTCAAGCTATAGGAAGCGTCTCAGGATTGGAATGGGAAGGAGTTTGATATCACATCTCATGCCATAGTATGGGTCTCAGGTTTGGTAGAAGCATTGGGATATCACATCTCATGCTATAGGAAGGGTCTCAGGATTGGAATGGGAAGAAGTTGGATATCACATCTCAAGCTATAGGAAGGGTCTCAGGTTTGGTATAAGCATTGAGATATCACATCTCATGCTATAGGAAGGGTCTCAGGGTTGGAATGGGAAGGAGTTGTATATGACATCTCATGCCATAGGAAGGGTCTCAGGTTTGGTATAAGCATTGAGATTTCACATCACATGCTATAGGAAGGGTCTCAGGATTGGAATGGGAAGGACTTGGATATCACATCACATGCTATAGGAAGGGTCTCAGGATTGGAATGGGAAGGACTTGGATATCACATCTCATGCTATAGGCAGGGTCTCAGGTTTGGAAAGGGAAGGAGATGGATATCACATTTCATGTTAGAGGTAGGATCTCAGGTTTGGTATTAGAGGCAATGAGATATCACATCTCATGCTATCAGAAGGGTCTCAGGATTGGAATGGGAAGGAGTTGGATATCACATTTCATGCTAAAGGGAGGGTCTCAGGTTTGGAAGTGGAAGGATTTGGAAATCACATCTCATATTATAGGAAGGATCTCAGGTTTGGTATTAGAAGCATTGAGATATCACATCTCATGCTATCGGAAGGATCTCAGGTTTGGTATAAGAGGCATTGAGATATCACATCTCATGCTATCATAAGGGTCTCAGGATTGGAATGGGAAGGAGTTGGATATCACATCTCATGTTATAGGAAGGATCTCAGGTTTGGTATTAGAAGCATTGAGACATCACATCTCATGCTATAGGAAGGGTCTCAGGATTGGAATGGGAAGGAGTTGGATATCACATCTCATGCTATAGGAAGGGTCTCAGGTTTGGTATAAGCATTGAGATATCACATCTCATGCTATAGGAAGGGTCTCAGGATTGGAATGGGAAGGATTTGGATATCACATCTTATGCTATAGGAAGGGTCTCAGGTTTGGTATAAGCATTGAGATATCACATCTCATGCTATAGGAAGGGTCTCAGGATTGGAATGGGAAGAAGTTGGATATCACATCTCATGCTATAGGAAGGGTCTCAGGTTTGGTATAAGCATTGAGATATCACATCTCATGCTATACGAAGGGTCTTAGGGTTGGAATGGGAAGGAGTTGTATATGACATCTCATGCCATAGGAAGGGTCTCAGGTTTGGTATAAGCATTGAGATATAACATCACATGCTATAGGAAGGGTCTCAGGATTGGAATGGGAAGGACTTGGATATCACTTCTCATGCTATAGGCAGGGTCTCAGGTTTGGAAAGGGAAGGAGATGGATATCACATTTCATGTTAGAGGTAGGATCTCAGGTTTGGTATTAGAGGCATTGAGATATCACATCTCATGCTATCAGAAGGGTCTCAGGATTGGAATGGGAAGGAGTTGGATATCACATTTCATGCTAAAGGGAGGGTCTCAGGTTTGGAAGGGGAAGGATTTGGAAATCACATCTCATATTATAGGAAGGATCTCAGGTTTGGTATTAGAAGCATTGAGATATCGCATCTCATGCTATCGGAAGGATCTCAGGTTTGGTATAAGAGGCATTGAGATATCACATCTCATGCTATCATAAGGGTCTCAGGATTGGAATGGGAAGGAGTTGGATATCACATCTCATGTTATAGGAAGGATCTCAGGTTTGGTATTAGAAGCATTGAGACATCACATCTCATGCTATAGGAAGGGTCTCAGGATTGGAATGGGAAGGAGTTGGATATCACATCTCATGCTATAGGAAGGGTCTCAGGTTTGGTATAAGCATTGAGATATCACATCTCATGCTATAGGAAGGGTCTCAGGATTGGAATGGGAAGGATTTGGATATCACATCTTATGCTATAGGAAGGGTCTCAGGTTTGGTATAAGCATGGAGATATCACTTCTCATGCTATAGGAAGGGTCTCAGGATTGGAATGGGAAGGAGTTGGATATCACATCTCATGCTATAGGAAGGGTCTCAGATTTGGTATAAGCATTGAGATATCACATCTCATGCTATAGGAAGGGTCTCAGGATTGGAATGGGAAGGAGTTGTATATGACATCTCAGGCCATAGGAAGGGTCTCAGATTTGGTATAAGCATTGAGATATCACATCTCATGATATCGGAAGGGTCTCAGGATTGGAATGGGAAGGAGTTGGATATCACATTTCATGATAAAGGAAGGGTCTAAGGTTTGGAAGGGGAAGGATTTGGATATCACATCTCATGTTATAGGACGGGTCTCAGGTTTGGTATTAGAAGCATTGAGATATCAAGTCTCATGGTATAAGAAGGGTCTCAGGATTGGAATGGGAAGGAGTTTGATATCACATCTCATGCCATAGTATGGGTCTCAGGTTTGGTAGAAGCATTGGGATATCACATCTCATGCTATCGGAAGGGTATCAGTATTGGATTTGGAAGGAGTTGGATATCCCATCTCATGCTATAGGAAGGGTCTCAGGTTGGAATGTGAAGGAGTTGGATATCACATTTCATGTTAGAAGAAGGATCTCAGGATTGGTATTAGAGGCCTTGAGATATCACATCTCATGCTATCATAAGGGTCTCAGGATTGGAATGGGAAGGAGTTGGATATCACATCTCAAGCTATAGGAAGGGTCTCAGGTTTGGTATAAGCATTGAGATATCACATCTCATGCTATAGGAAGGGTCTCAGGATTGGAATGGGAAGAAGTTGGATATCACATCTCATGCTATAGGAAGGGTCTCAGGTTTGGTATAAGCATTGTGATATCACATCTCATGCTATAGGAAGGGTCTCAGGATTGGAATGGGAAGGAGTTGTATATGCCATCTCATGCCATAGGAAGGGTCTCAGGTTTGGTATAAGCATTGAGATATCACATCACATGCTATAGGAAGGGTCTCAGGATTGGAATGGGAAGGACTTGGATATCACATATCATGCTGTAGGCAGGGTCTCAGGTTTGGAAAGGGAAGGAGATGGATATCACATTTCATGTTAGAGGTAGGATCTCAGGTTTGGTATTAGAGGCATTGAGAAATCACATCTCATGCTATCAGAAGGGTCTCAGGATTGGAATGGGAAGGAGTTGGATATCACATCTCATGCTAAAGGGAGGGTCTCAGGTTTGGAAGGGGAAGGATTTGGAAATCACATCTCATATTATAGGAAGGATCTCAGGTTTGGTATTAGAAGCATTGAGATATCACATCTCATGCTATCGGAAGGATCTCAGGTTTGGTATAAGAGGCATTGAGATATCACATCTCATGCTATCATAAGGGTCTCAGGATTGGAATGGGAAGGAGTTGGATATCACATCTCATGTTATAGGAAGGATCTCAGGTTTGGTATTGGAAGCATTGAGACATCACATCTCATGCTATAGGAATGGTCTCAGGATTGGAATGGGTAGGAGTTGGATGTTACATTCTTGCTATAGGAAGGGTCTCATGTTTGGAATGGGAAGGAGTTGGATATCACATATGCTATAGGAAGTGTCTTAGGTTTGGAACGGGAAGGAGTTGGATATCACATCTCATGTTATAGGAAGGGTCTCAGGTTTGGTATAAGCATTGAGATATCACATCTCTGCTATCAGGAGTGGCTCAGGATTGGAATGGGAAGGAGTTGGATATCCCATCTCATGTTAAAGGACGGGTCTCTGGTTTGGTATTAGAATCATTGAGATATCACATCGCATGCTGTAGGAAGGGTCTAAGGATTGGAATGGGATGGACTTGGATATCACATCTCATGCTATAGGTAGGCTCTCAGGTTTGGTATAAGCATTGAGATATCACATCTCATGCTATAGGAAGGGTCTCAGGATTGGAATGGGAAGGATTTGGATATCACATCTCATGCTATAGGAAGGGTCTCAGGTTTGGTATAAGCATGGAGATATCACTTCTCATGCTATAGGAAGGGTCTCAGGATTGGAATGGGAAGGTGTTGGATATCACATCTCATGCTATAGGAAGGGTCTCAGATTCGGTATAAGCATTGAGATATCACATCTCATGCTATAGGAAGGGTCTCAGGATTGCAATGGGAAGGAGTTGTATATGACATCTCAGGCCTTAGGAAGGGTCTCAGGTTTGGTATAAGCATTGAGATATCACATCTCTGCTATCGGAAGGGTCTCAGGATTGGAATGGGAAGGAGTTGGATATCCCATCTCATGTTATAGGAAGGGTCTCAGGTTTGGTATTAGAAGCATTGAGATATCACATCTCATGCTATAGGAAGGGTCTCAGGATTGGAATGGGAAGGACTTGGATGTCACATCTCATGCTATAGGGAGGGTCTCAAGTTTGATATTAGAAGCATTGAGATAACAAATCTCATGATATCGGAAGGGTCTCAGGATTGGAATGGAAAGGAGTTGGATATCACATCTCATTATAAAGGAAGGGTCTAAGGTTTGGAAGGGGAAGGATTTGGATATCACATCTCATGTTATAGGACGGGTCTCAGGTTTGGTATTAGAAGCATTGAGATATCAAGTGTCATGGTATAAGAAGGGTCTCAGAATTGGAATGGGAAGGAGTTGGATATCACATCTCAAGCTATAGGAAGCGTCTCAGGATTGGAATGGGAAGGAGTTTGATATCACATCTCATGCCATAGTATGGGTCTCAGGTTTGGTAGAAGCATTGGGATATCACATCTCATGCTATCAGAAGGGTATCAGTATTGGATTTGGAAGGAGTTGGATATCCCATCTCATGCTATAGGAAGGGTCTCAGGTTATAATGGGAAGGAGTTGGATATCACATTTCATGTTATAGGAAGGGTCTCAGGATTGGAATGGGAAGGAGTTGGATATCACATCTCATGCTATAGGAAGGGTCTCAGATTTGGTATAAGCATTGAGATATCACATCTCATGCTATAGGAAGGGTCTCAGGATTGGAATGGGAAGGAGTTGTATATGACATCTCAGGCCATAGGAAGGGTCTCAGATTTGGTATAAGCATTGAGATATCACATCTCATGATATCGGAAGGGTCTCAGGATTGGAATGGGAAGGAGTTGGATATCACATTTCATGATAAAGGAAGGGTCTAAGGTTTGGAAGGGGAAGGATTTGGATATCACATCTCATGTTATAGGACGGGTCTCAGGTTTGGTATTAGAAGCATTGAGATATCAAGTCTCATGGTATAAGAAGGGTCTCAGGATTGGAATGGGAAGGAGTTTGATATCACATCTCATGCCATAGTATGGGTCTCAGGTTTGGTAGAAGCATTGGGATATCACATCTCATGCTATCGGAAGGGTATCAGTATTGGATTTGGAAGGAGTTGGATATCCCATCTCATGCTATAGGAAGGGTCTCAGGTTGGAATTGGAAGGAGTTGGATATCACATTTCATGTTATAGGAAGGGTCTCAGGATTGGAATGGGAAGGACTTGGATATCATATCTCATGCTATAGGAAGGCTCTCAGGTTTGGAAGGGGAAGGAGTTGGATATCACATTTCATGTTAGAGGAAGGATCTCAGGTTTGGTATTAGAGGCCTTGAGATATCACATCTCATGCTATAGGAAGGGTCTCAGGATTGGAATGGGAAGGAGTTGGATATCACATCTCAAGCTATAGGAAGGGTCTCAGGTTTGGTATAAGCATTGAGATATCACATCTCATGCTATAGGAAGGGTCTCAGGATTGGAATGGGAAGAAGTTGGATATCACATCTCATGCTATCGGAAGGGTCTCAGGTTTGGTATAAGCATTGAGATATCACATCTCATGCTATAGGAAGGGTCTCAGGATTGGAATGGGAAGGAGTTGTATATGCCATCTCATGCCATAGGAAGGGTCTCAGGTTTGGTATAAGCATTGAGATATCACATCACATGCTATAGGAAGGGTCTCAGGATTGGAATGGGAAGGACTTGGATATCACATATCATGCTATAGGCAGGGTCTCAGGTTTGGAAAGGGAAGGAGATGGATATCACATTTCATGTTAGAGGTAGGATCTCAGGTTTGGTATTAGAGGCATTGAGAAATCACATCTCATGCTATCAGAAGGGTCTCAGGATTGGAATGGGAAGGAGTTGGATATCACATCTCATGCTAAAGGGAGGGTCTCAGGTTTGGAAGGGGAAGGATTTGGAAATCACATCTCATATTATAGGAAGGATCTCAGGTTTGGTATTAGAAGCATTGAGATATCACATCTCATGCTATCGGAAGGATCTCAGGTTTGGTATAAGAGGCATTGAGATATCACATCTCATGCTATCATAAGGGTCTCAGGATTGGAATAGGAAGGAGTTGGATATCACATCTCATGTTATAGGAAGGATCTCAGGTTTGGTATTGGAAGCATTGAGACATCACATCTCATGCTATAGGAATGGTCTCAGGTTTGGAATGGGAAGGAGTTGGATATCACATATGCTATAGGAAGTGTCTTAGGTTTGGAACGGGAAGGAGTTGGATATCACATCTCATGTTATAGGAAGGGTCTCAGGTTTGGTATAAGCATTGAGATATCACATCTCTGCTATCAGGAGTGGCTCAGGATTGGAATGGGAAGGAGTTGGATATCCCATCTCATGTTAAAGGACGGGTCTCTGGTTTGGTATTAGAATCATTGAGATATCACATCGCTGTTAGGAAAGATTTCGTAATTGTAGGGAATTTTCCTTCCATGTGGCAACCCCTAAACTTTTTGCTATTGTTTTTAACCTTGTTCTTGACTTTGCCAGAGAAGTACAGCCTTCTGCCGCACTTCTCTGGGCTTTCGCTCCTTTCTTACGGGGAAACTGACATGCCCTTAAGACAGTCAGTACCGGGGAACGCTGTTTCCCGTAGTTTCTTTTATCATGTTGCGGCTTTAGTGCAACATGACACAAGAGGGCACTGTAAGCTAAGTTACAGCTCTCTTGGGTCTCTAGCCTTCTACAGGCCCTAGATACTCTTTTAGGATGGTATGTGATCGGTGCAAGTCATTCAGGGACTGGAATGGTGGCAGCGATCGTTTTGTTTATTTTGAGCTCCTTTTGGCGTTCTGAGCACGTTTTTCGCACTGAACCCAAAATGGTGGCCTGGCTCCCAAAATGGCCAGACCACGAGGCTCCTTTGTCCTGTCCACTGACCGTCTTGCTCCCTTCACCTTCCCCAGGTCGGGCGACCCGGGGCCTTCCTTATTTGGGCATGTACTTTCCCGCGAAACGTGGTTGCTTTCGCGGGCTTCTACATGTCGTTTGTGTGCCTCCAGGGTGGGGGCTGGGTTGTCTGGTCCCAATACACATCCTGGGTGCCAGAGAGTCTAGGGTGGTGTGAATGCCTGGGACCACCGTGGTCCGTGATTGGTCCACGTATGGTATGTGTGTTGATGAGCGGATCTCCCATTGGCTCCCCCCCGTTTTGGCGCGAAGGGAACCGTGGATAAGAGGGAGCTGGAAACACCACTACCAGGTCGATCTCCTGAGTTCTCACGAACGAAGGAATACAGGAGCCAAGTATCCTGCAACCAAGAGGCTGGACCGAGGAATCGCTGGTGACCCGCTGAAGGAATCCTCCTTTGCACTGCTGTCGTCCTGTGAAACCCTTTCCTCCTTGGATCGAACCAGAAGGCCTGTACTGGTGCTTCGACCTTTGGAATAGCAGGAACAGCTATTCCCGGCGACTTCATCCTCTCCTGCCAAGTAAGCCTTCGGAAGTGTCTCTGGGCCATCCAGTTGACTGACCAGCTTACAAGGGAGTCCTGCTCTGTAACCGCCGCCAGGTTGTGTTGTATTCCGAGTCCTTGTCACTCTCCCACGCTTCGTACACTTGGCGTTCCCAAGTCTGAAGGGAGGAGTGTACATTTGGCTCGAATACACACGGCCGCTCCGTTGTCCTGCTGCGGCAACAAACTGTGCTGGTTTCGTCGATTGGGACGTCTTTTTGCTCTACACGACTACGAGGCGTTCCCTGCTCTTCTGAACCTGCCAGCTGCTAAAACGAACGTGGAGAAGCCTGGGTCTGCTTGCTTCGGGGACCGGTGAGTAGTTTAGCTAGGATCTGGTCGCCCTCCTGCAGTATCCCATTGCTTTTCCCTGCTGTGTAAAAACAGCACCCTTTTGGCTGTACTCGCGCTCTGCTTCTGCCCGCTGTGGAGGCTGCGCTTGAGTTACGGAACCTGTTCTCCTTCTGCTGTGCACTAACCCGAACTGCCTGACTTCCTCCGAAGAGCTTCCCCTTTTGCCCGTTGGCACCGGCGTGGCAGGTACTTTGAGCACAAGGCTCCACTCTTCGCAGGGCTCGGACTTCCATCTAGTAGGTGCCTCTGAAGGCGAACTGAGTCTAAAGCGGTATCGCACTGCCTGTTTTCCTTCCCTGGCAGGTGGACTACATATTTCGTGCTTTAAACGCTTGCGACTGTGTATTTGTATATATATTGTGTTGATATGGTATGTGTTGGTTTAATATTGTGAGATTGTGATTTTCTCGCTACGGTCATTATTTTAAAGGCCTTAAAATAAATGGTTATCTATTTTTGATATAACAACTGTTTGGAGTAGTTTGTAAGCGCTCTTGCTTTGTGTGCTCATTGCGGGCTTTCAGTCACCCTCACCCCTCTTGAGACCTAGTCTTGACCGCCGCGATCGCTACCTTGATTGGTCTGGCTTGTCCAGAGGTTACCCTGTTCCAAGTAATTAGGTTGGCCTTCTGAACTTCTGCGCCACCAGGACAGAGTTCAGAAATCCGTCTTAACAAATTGGTGTACAGCGGTGGGATACGACTGAAGGTATCCAGTGTTGCGCTCGAACTAAGGCATTTCAGGTTATTCCAAACAGTACACGTAGTGAATTGTTATAGAATAACTTTAAAAAGGCCATAGTCCTATCAAACAGTATGGAAGCAAATACCTTGTTAACTTTAAATGCTTCCAAATCAGAAACATTGAAAAAGATGTGTGCGGAGAGAGGTGTTTCCTCTCAAGGCACAAAATTGGAAATGATCCAGAGAATCGTGGCGTGGCAAGAAGCGCAGCTTGACGCTATAACTTCCGCGGACAGTGCAGAAGGTGGTGGGGCTGCTCTCACTGGTAGAACCGACGGTTCTGCCGCTGCACTGATCCATCGCGACCACGAGGACAGGGAGGATGTGATGTCTAATGTTTCCTCTGCCAGTGTTGATGGGGAGGCTATGCTTGAATTCAAGAAGCAAGAGCTGCGGTTTAGGCAGCAGGAGCTTGAATTCAGCATAGCCAAACTAAAAAATCGAACAGGCAGAAAAACAGAAAGACAGGGATCACCAGTTGGAACTGGCCAAGCTTCAGGTTGCAAATGGGTCCAAGGGTCCTGGACATGGGTCTGGGGCTTCCTCTCATCCACGGTTTCCAAAAGATCTGCTCAGTGTATATGAAGAAAGGAATGACATTATGGACTGGCTGAATGCGTTTGAGTATGCATGCGAGGTTCAAAAAGTTGACAGTGCTGATAAGATTGCGTGGTTGCTCAGTAGACTGCCCCATTCTGGCTGTAGTGCCATTATGGAAATGTCGAAGGCTGAGCGGGCTGATTTCGCAATGTTAAAGCAAACTCTCATTTTAAAGTTTGGGAAGACTCCGGCCCAATATTTAAAGCGTTTTCGAGAGTATAAGAAAAAGGAAGGTGGTACTTGGGTATCTTATGTCGCTGAATCCTTGAAAAACTTAACTGGCTGGGTCGAAGATTATAAGGTTTCTACCTTCGAAGGCATGATAAATTTTGTCATGCTGGAACATATTTTTGCTTCTTCTTCCCCGGAGCTTAAGCAGCATTTGGCCGATTCGAAGGAGATAGATCCTAAGAAGCTGGCCATTGCAGCAGACTTATGGGTGTCACATCGAGTGTCCCATAAGGACAAAACTCATCCTGGTAAGCAGGAGGAAGGGAAAAAGTCCAAAGATATGGAGGGTGGGGAATCTGCTAAATCTTCTTCCCATAAGGGCCACAAAAAGAAAAACAAGGGTAAGACACAAGAGAACTCACAGGGTAGTGGAGGTCAGCCTCCGAAACAGAACTCTGGTTACAATAAGCCTCCCTACGTAAACAGACCCACTGGGGCTTGTTTGTCTTGTGGAGCAACTGACCATGTGAAGGGGGATCCCCCGTGTAAGGTTCGACCTTTGGGGGTCCACTCCGCTAATCTGGCCTTCTCCTCCTACGAGGAAGAAGAGATTACAGGAGCATCCTTCTCCTCAGACTCATTTCCCAGCGGGATAGAGGCTGAGGTAGTTTTAGTGTCCCTGGGTTCCTGGGAGCCTAAAGTCGCAGAGGCTTATGCTAGGATTCCGGATAATACCAAGCACTACTTTAAAGACAGTGTGCTGATCAATGGAGTGGATACTCCAGCTCTTAGGGATAGTGGGTGCAGTCGCACTGTAGTGGATTCTACCTTGGTAGACTCAGAGGAAGTTGCCAGAGCTACTCTGATGCCCACTAAGTTGGCTGACAGCCCCCTCCGTATGTTTCCCGTGATCCCTGTAAATCTTACTTTAAATGGTACAGCAGTCAGGATTCCAGTGAGCATTCAGAGAAACGTCCCGGGAAAGATCTTGTTAGGTAATGATCTCAGAGCTTTAGGGCTCGTAGGAGACACTGCCGAAAGACCCTACACACGGTCTCAAGCACGGCAGCATTGGCCAAGTCCAATACGCCGCCCCAGCCGAAGGGGAAGCCCAAGGCGAAAGGAGTCTACAAGTCAAAACGAGGGAAAGAGAATATTCCCCCGAGCTCGCCTACCACTGCGGTGGAGGAAGTTGGTCAATCGCCCGGGCCTGACGAGGAGGTGGCGATGCCTGAAGTATTCGACCCCAACGATCATCCTGAACTAAAAGACTTGTTAGTTGAAGGAGGTCCTGATAGGGACGAATTCAGTAAAGGCCAACGTGAGTGCCCATCTCTGGAAGGCCTAAGGAGACAGGCCTGCTCCCAGCTTGAGGGTGAACCTCCTGGGATGCTTAGGATTTACCAGGAAGGTGGACTCCTGTATAGTGAGCCCACAGAGTCTACAGAAGGAGACCATAGGAGGTTGGTGGTTCCCCTTGCTGTTAGGCCCTTCCTCCTGCAGTTGGCGCATGAAGTTCCCATTGCTGGTCACCTCGGTATGAGGAAAACCAAGCAAAGGTTATCCATGCACTTCTACTGGCCCAAGATGGGGGAGCAAGTAGAAAGTCACTGCAGGAGTTGTGCCTCCTGCCAGTTGTCTGGTAAGGTTGGCGCGACAATCCAAGCTCCGTTGGTACCGCTCCCAGTTGTGGGGGTACCATTTGAAAGGGTAGGGATCGACATGGTTGGTCCCCTTGACCCGCAAACATCCTCAGGCAATAGGTTTATCCTGGTGCTGGTAGACCATGCAACCAGGTATCCTGAGGCCGTCCCATTTACAACTGTAACTGCCAAGCCAGTTGCAGAAGCTTTACTCGGCATGTTTACTAGGGTTGGCTTCCCTAAAGAAGTTGTGTCGGATCATGGCAGCAACTTTATGTCGAAGCATAGGCAGGCTATGTGGAAAGAATGTGGGGTCACCTACAGGTTCTCTTCTGCATACCACCCCCAGACCAATGGTCTGGGGGGGCGTTTCGACAGGACGTTAACGAGCATGATTGGGGCTCTGGAGGAGCCCCAGAGAAGAAAATGGGATCTTCTTGTTTCATGCTTACTGTTTGCCTACCGAGAGGTACCACAGGAGGGTGTTGGCTTCAGCCCCTTCAAACTTCTGTTCGGTCATCCCGTACGGGGACCCTTAGCCATTGTCAAGGAGGGATGGGAGACGCCCACTCCCCCTGTTACTACCAATGTAGTTGATTATGTGCTAGGGCTCAGAAAACGGATGGTACTTCTGATGGGCTTGGCTAGTGATAAATTGAAGGCAGGGCAAGCGCTGGTGAAACCTTGGTACGACCAGAAAGCTTCCCTCATCAACTTTACACTTGGTCAGCAAGTCCTGATCATGAATCCCATAAGGCCTCGAGCTTTACAGGACAATTGGTCAGGCCCTTACCCAGTGGTGGAGCCCCTGGGTGAGGTTAACTATTCAGTGGACCTTGGAAGGCCTGGAAAGGCTCCCAAAGTGTTTCACATGAATAGGCTGAAGGCTTTCGTCCCAAGCGGCGAAATCGCAGCACTGCTATTGGCTTCAGACGTTGAGGAAGAGGAGTCTGAACCTCTCCCCGACCTGTTCCAAAGCAGTCCTTCAGAGAGCTCTTTTGAGGGTGTCCGCGTGGCCCCTCACCAAAATGGACAAGGCTCAGTGGTTTACCTTGGACATGAAGTAGGTGGAGGGAGGAGACAGCCTCTACTCAGTCAGGTACAAGCAGTACAAGACTGGCCTACCCCCACTACGCAAACCCAAGTGAGAGCCTTTTTAGGACTCACGGGGTATTACCGCACTTTTGTGGCAGACTATGGCACCATAGCTGCTCCTCTGACTGCCCTCACAACTCCGAAGAAACCCAAGAAGGTAACTTGGACCGACGAGTGTGAGAAGGCCTTCAATGGCTTAAAAGACTCCTTGTGCCAGGCCCCTGTCCTTAGGGCCCCGGATTATCAAAGACCTTTTATCGTGCAGACGGATGCCTCTGACACTGGGATAGGAGCTGTACGATCACAAGTAGATGAGAAGGGTAAGGAACACCCTATCGGTTTTATTAGTCGCCAGTTTAAGGACAGAGAGCTCAGATGGTCCACGGTAGAGAAAGAATGTTTCTCTGTTGTGTGGGCCCTAAGGAAGCTGAGGCCCTACCTCTATGGGACCCACTTCACTGTGCAGACTGACCATAAGCCGTTAAAGTGGCTAATGAACATGAAGGGGGAGAATCCAAAGTTGCTTAGGTGGTCCATAAGTCTACAAGGCTTCGACTTCACTATTGAGCATAGGCCAGGTGTCCAACATAGCAATGCTGATGGGTTGTCCAGAATGTTTAACCGACCTGAACAAGAGACTCATAAAGGGGTGGATTAGTTCCCCCTGTCCATAGTCTGGGAGGGGCGAGTGTTAGGAAAGATTTCGTAATTGTAGGGAATTTTCCTTCCATGTGGCAACCCCTAAACTTTTTGCTATTGTTTTTAACCTTGTTCTTGACTTTGCCAGAGAAGTACAGCCTTCTGCCGCACTTCTCTGGGCTTTCGCTCCTTTCTTACGGGGAAACTGACATGCCCTTAAGGCAGTCAGTACCGGGGAACGCTGTTTCCCGTAGTTTCTTTTATCATGTTGCGGCTTTAGTGCAACATGACACAAGAGGGCACTGTAAGCTAAGTTACAGCTCTCTTGGGTCTCTAGCCTTCTACAGGCCCTAGATACTCTTTTAGGATGGTATTTGATCGGTGCAAGTCATTCAGGGACTGGAATGGTGGCAGCGATCGTTTTGTTTATTTTGAGCTCCTTTTGGCGTTCTGAGCACGTTTTTCGCACTGAACCCAAAATGGTGGCCTGGCTCCCAAAATGGCCAGACCACGAGGCTCCTTTGTCCTGTCCACTGACCGTCTTGCTCCCTTCACCTTCCCCAGGTCGGGCGACCCGGGGCCTTCCTTATTTGGGCATGTACTTTCCCGCGAAACGTGGTTGCTTTCGCGGGCTTCTACATGTCGTTTGTGTGCCTCCAGTGTGGGGGCTGGGATGTCTTGTCCCAATACACATCCTGGGTGCCAGAGAGTCTAGGGTGGTGTGAATGCCTGGGACCACCGTGGTCCGTGATTGGTCCACGTATGGTATGTGTGTTGATGAGCGTATCTCCCATTTGCTCCCCTCCGTTTTGGCGCGAAGGGAACCGTGGATAAGAGGGAGCTGGAAACACCACTACCAGGTCGATCTCCTGAGTTCTCACGAACGAAGGAATACAGGAGCCAAGTATCCTGCAACCAAGAGGCTGGACCGAGGAATCGCTGGTGACCCGCTGAAGGAATCCTCCTTTGCACTGCTGTCGTCCTGTGAAACCCTTTCCTCCTTGGATCGAACCAGAAGGCCTGTACTGGTGCTTCGACCTTTGGAATAGCAGGAACAGCTATTCCCGGCGACTTCATCCTCTCCTGCCAAGTAAGCCTTCGGAAGTGTCTCTGGGCCATCCAGTTGACTGACCAGCTTACAAGGGAGTCCTGCTCTGTAACCGCCGCCAGGTTGTGTTGTATTCCGAGTCCTTGTCACTCTCCCATGCTTCGTACACTTGGCGTTCCCAAGTCTGAAGGGAGGAGTGTACATTTGGCTCGAATACACACGGCCGCTCCGTTGTCCTGCTGCGGCAACAAACTGTGCTGGTTTCGTCGATTGGGACGTCTTTTTGCTCTACACGACTACGAGGCGTTCCCTGCTCTTCTGAACCTGCCAGCTGCTGAAACGAACGTGGAGAAGCCTGGGTCTGCTTGCTTCGGGGACCGGTGAGTAGTTTAGCTAGGATCTGGTCGCCCTCCTGCAGTATCCCATTGCTTTTCCCTGCTGTGTAAAAACAGCACCCTTTTGGCCGTACTCGCGCTCTGCTTCTGCCCGCTGTGGAGGCTGCGCTTGAGTTACGGAACCTGTTCTCCTTCTGCTGTGCACTAACCCGAACTGCCTGACTTCCTCCGAAGAGCTTCCCCTTTTGCCCGTTGGCACCGGCGTGGCAGGTACTTTGAGCACAAGGCTCCACTCTTCGCAGGGCTCGGACTTCCATCTAGTAGGTGCCTCTGAAGGCGAACTGAGTCTAAAGCGGTATCGCACTGCCTGTTTTCCTTCCCTGGCAGGTGGACTACATATTTCGTGCTTTAAACGCTTGCGACTGTGTATTTGTATATATATTGTGTTGATATGGTATGTGTTGGTTTAATATTGTGATATTGTGATTTTCTCGCTACGGTCATTATTTTAAAGGCCTTAAAATAAATGGTTATCTATTTTTGATATAACAACTGTTTGGAGTAGTTTGTAAGCGCTCTTGCTTTGTGTGCTCATTGCGGGCTTTCAGTCACCCTCACCCCTCTTGAGACCTAGTCTTGACCGCCGCGATCGCTACCTTGATTGGTCTGGCTTGTCCAGTTCAGAAATCCGTCTTAACAATCGCATGCTGTAGGAAGGGTCTAAGGATTGGAATGGGATTGACTTGGATATCACATCTCATGCTATAGGTAGGCTCTCAGGTTTGGTATAAGCATTGAGATATCACATCTAATGCTATAGGAAGGGTCTCATGATTGGAATGGGAAGGATTTGGATATCACATCTCATGCTATAGGAAGGGTCTCAGGTTTGGTATAAGCATGGAGATATCACTTCTCATGCTATAGGAAGGGTCTCAGAATTGGAATGGGAAGGTGTTGGATATCACATCTCATGCTATAGGAAGGGTCTCAGATTTGGTATAAGCATTGAGATATCACATCTCATGCTATAGGAAGGGTCTCAGGATTGCAATGGGAAGGAGTTGTATATGACATCTCAGGCCTTAAGAAGGGTCTCAGGTTTGGTATAAGCATTGAGATATCACATCTCTGCTATCGGAAGGGTCTCAGGATTGGAATGGGAAGGAGTTGGATATCCCATCTCATGTTATAGGAAGGGTCTCAGGTTTGGTATTAGAAGCATTGAGATATCACATCTCATGCTATAGGAAGGGTCTCAGGATTGGAATGGGAAGGACTTGGATATCACATCTCATGCTATAGGCAGGGTCTCAGGTTTGGAAAGGGAAGGAGATGGATATCACATTTCATGTTATAGGAAGGGTCTCAGGATTGGAATGGGAAGGACTTGGATATAATATCTCATGCTATAGGAAGGCTCTCAGGTTTGGAAGGGGAAGGAGTTGGATATCACATTTCATGTTAGAGGAAGGATCTCAGGTTTGGTATTAGAGGCCTTGAGATATCACATCTCATGCTATAGGAAGGGTCTCAGGATTGGAATGGGAAGGAGTTGGATATCACATCTCAAGCTATAGGAAGGGTCTCAGGTTTGGTATAAGCATTGAGATATCACATCTCATGCTATAGGAAGGGTCTCAGGATTGGAATGGGAAGAAGTTGGATATCACATCTCATGCTATCGGAAGGGTCTCAGGTTTGGTATAAGCATTGAGATATCACATCTCATGCTATAGGAAGGGTCTCAGGGTTGGAATGGGAAGGAGTTGTATATGACATCTCATGCCATAGGAAGGGTCTCAGGTTTGGTATAAGCATTGAGATATCACATCACATGCTATAGGAAGGGTCTCAGGATTGGAATGGGAAGGACTTGGATATCACATCTCATGCTATAGGCAGGGTCTCAGGTTTGGAAAGGGAAGGAGATGGATATCACATTTCATGTTAGAGGTAGGATCTCAGGTTTGGTATTAGAGGCATTGAGATATCACATCTCATGCTATCAGAAGGGTCTCAGGATTGGAATGGGAAGGAGTTGGATATCACATTTCATGCTAAAGGCAGGGTCTCAGGTTTGGAAGGGGAAGGATTTGGAAATCACATCTCATATTATAGGAAGGATCTCAGGTTTGGTATTAGAAGCATTGAGATATCACATCTCATGCTATCGGAAGGATCTCAGGTTTGGTATAAGAGGCATTGAGATATCACATCTCATGCTATCATAAGGGTCTCAGGATTGGAATGGGAAGGAGTTGGATATCACATCTCATGTTATATGAAGGATCTCAGGTTTGGTATTAGAAGCATTGAGACATCACATCTCATGCTATAGGAAGGGTCTCAGGATTGGAATGGGAAGGAGTTGGATATCACATCTCATGCTATAGGAAGGGTCTCTGGTTTGCTATAAGCATTGAGATATCACATCTCATGCTATAGGAAGGGTCTCAGGATTGGAATGGGAAGGAGTTGTATATGACATCTCATGCCGTAGGAAGGGTCTCAGGTTTGGTATAAGCATTGAGATATCACATCTCTGCTATCGGAAAGGTCTCAGGATTGGAATGGGAAGGAGTTGGATATCCCATCTCATGTTATAGGAAGAGTCTCAGGTTTGGTATTAGAAGCATTGAGATATCACATCTCATGCTATAGGAAGTGTCTCAGGATTGGAATGGGAAGGACTTGGATATCACATCTCATGCTATAGGGAGGATCTCACGTTTGATATTAGAAGCATTGAGATATCACATCTCATGCTATAGGAAGGGTCTCAGGATTGGAATGGGAAGGAGTTGGATATCACATCTCATGCTATAGGATGGGTCTCAGGTTTGGTATAAGCAGTGAGATATCACATCTCATGCTGTAGGAAGTGTCTCAGGATTGGAATGGGAAGGAGTTTGATATCACATCTCTTGTTATAGGAAGGATCTCAGGTTTGGTATAAGCATTGAGATATCACATCTCTGCTATCGGAAGGGTCTCAGGATTGGAATGGGAAGGAGTTGGATATTCCCATCTCATGTTATAGGAAGGGTCTCAGGTTTGGTATTAGAAGCATTGAGACATCACATCTCATGCTATAGGAAGGGTCTCAGGATTGGAATGGGAAGGACTTGGATATCACATCTCATGCTATAGGGAGGGTCTCAAGTTTGATATTAGAAGCATTGAGATATCACATCTCATGATATCGGAAGGGTCTCAGGATTGGAATGGGAAGGAGTTGGATATCACATCTCATGATAAAGGAAGGGTCTAAGGTTTGGAAGGGGAAGGATTTGGATATCACATCTCATGTTATAGGGCGGGTCTCGGGTTTGGTATTAGAAGCATTGAGATATCAAGTCTCATGGTATAGGAAGGGTCTCAGAATTAGAATGGGAAGGAGTTGGATATCACATCTCAAGCTATAGGAAGGGTCTCAGGATTGGAATGGGAAGGAGTTTGATATCACATCTCATGCCATAGTATGGGTCTCAGGTTTGGTATAAGCATTGGGATATCACATCTCATGCTATCGGAAGGGTATCAGGATTGGATTTGGAAGGAGTTGGATATCCCATCTCATGCTATAGAAAGGGTCTCAGGTTGGAATGGGAAGGAGTTGGATATCACATCTCATGTTATAGGAAGGGTCTCAGGATTGGAATGGGAAGGACTTGGATATCACATCTCATGCTATAGGAAGGCTCTCAGGTTTGGAAGGGGAAAGAGTTGGATATCACATTTCATGTTAGAGGTAGGATCTCAGGTTTGGTATTAGAGGCATTGAGATATCACATCTCATGCTATCAGAAGGGTCTCAGGATTGGAATGGGAATGAGTTGGATATCACATTTCATGCTAAAGGGAGGGTCTCAGGTTTGGAAGGGGAAGGATTTGGATATCACATCTCATGTTATAAGAAGGAGCTCAGGTTTGGTATTAGAAGCATTGAGATATCACATCTCATGCTATCGGAAGGATCTCAGGTTTGGTATTAGAAGCATTGAGATATCACATCTCATGCTATCAGAAGGGTCTCAGGATTGGAATGGGAAGGAGTTGGATATCACATCTCATGCTAAAGGGAGGGTCTCAGGTTTGGAAGGGGAAGGATTTGGATATCACATCTCATGTTATCGGAAGGATCTCAGGTTTGGTATTAGAAGTATTGAGATATCACATCTCATGCTATAGGAAGGGTCTCAGGATTGGAATGGGAAGGAGTTGGATATCACATCTCAAGCTATAGGAAGGGTCTCAGGTTTGGTATAAGCATTGAGATATCACATCACATGCTATAGGAAGGGTCTCAGGATTGGAATGGGAAGGTGTTGTATATGACATCTCATGCCATAGGAAGGGTCTCAGGTTTGGTATAAGCATTGAGATATCACATCACATGCTATAGGAAGGGTCTCAGGATTGGAATGGGAAGGACTTGGATATCACATCTCATGCTATAGGCAGGGTCTCAGGTTTGGAAAGGGAAGGAGATGGATATCACATTTCATGTTAGAGGTAGGATATCAGGTTTGGTATTAGAGGCATTGAGATATCACATCTCATGCTATCAGAAGGGTCTCAGGATTGGAATGGGAAGGAGTTGGATATCACATCTCATGCTAAAGGGAGAGTCTCAGGTTTGGAAGGGGAAGGATTTGGATATCACATCTCATGTTATAGGAAGGATCTCAGGTTTGGTATTAGAGGCATTGAGATATCACATCTCATGCTATAGGAAGGGTCTCAGGATTGGAATGGGAAGGACTTGGATGTCACATCTCATTATAAAGGAAGGGTCTAAGGTTTGGAAGGGGAAGGATTTGGATATCACATCTCATGTTATAGGACGGGTCTCAGGTTTGGTATTAGAAGCATTGAGATATCAAGTGTCATGGTATAAGAAGGGTCTCAGAATTGGAATGGGAAGGAGTTGGATATCACATCTCAAGCTATAGGAAGCGTCTCAGGATTGGAATGGGAAGGAGTTTGATATCACATCTCATGCCATAGTATGGGTCTCAGGTTTGGTAGAAGCATTGGGATATCACATCTCATGCTATCGGAAGGGTATCAGTATTGGATTTGGAAGGAGTTGGATATCCCATCTCATGCTATAGGAAGGGTCTCAGGTTAGAATGGGAAGGAGTTGGATATCACATTTCATGTTATAGGAAGGGTCTCAGGATTGGAATGGGAAGGACTTGGATATCATATCTCATGCTATAGGAAGGCTCTCAGGTTTGGAAGGGGAAGGAGTTGGATATCACATTTCATGCTAAAGGCAGGGTCTCAGGTTTGGAAGGGGAAGGATTTGGAAATCACATCTCATATTATAGGAAGGATCTCAGGTTTGGTATTAGAAGCATTGAGATATCACATCTCATGCTATCGGAAGGATCTCAGGTTTGGTATAAGAGGCATTGAGATATCACATCTCATGCTATCATAAGGGTCTCAGGATTGGAATGGGAAGGAGTTGGATATCACATCTCATGTTATATGAAGGATCTCAGGTTTGGTATTAGAAGCATTGAGACATCACATCTCATGCTATAGGAAGGGTCTCAGGATTGGAATGGGAAGGAGTTGGATATCACATCTCATGCTATAGGAAGGGTCTCTGGGTTGCTATAAGCATTGAGATATCACATCTCATGCTATAGGAAGGGTCTCAGGATTGGAATGGGAAGGAGTTGTATATGACATCTCATGCCGTAGGAAGGGTCTCAGGTTTGGTATAAGCATTGAGATATCACATCTCTGCTATCGGAAAGGTCTCAGGATTGGAATGGGAAGGAGTTGGATATCCCATCTCATGTTATAGGAAGAGTCTCAGGTTTGGTATTAGAAGCATTGAGATATCACATCTCATGCTATAGGAAGTGTCTCAGGATTGGAATGGGAAGGACTTGGATATCACATCTCATGCTATAGGGAGGATCTCACGTTTGATATTAGAAGCATTGAGATATCACATCTCATGCTATAGGAAGGGTCTCAGGATTGGAATGGGAAGGAGTTGGATATCACATCTCATGCTATAGGATGGGTCTCAGGTTTGGTATAAGCAGTGAGATATCACATCTCATGCTATAGGAAGTGTCTCAGGATTGGAATGGGAAGGAGTTGGATATCACATCTCATGTTATAGGAAGGATCTCAGGTTTGGTATAAGCATTGAGATATCACATCTCTGCTATCGGAAGGGTCTCAGGATTGGAATGGGAAGGAGTTGGATATTCCCATCTCATGTTATAGGAAGGGTCTCAGGTTTGGTATTAGAAGCATTGAGACATCACATCTCATGCTATAGGAAGGGTCTCAGGATTGGAATGGGAAGGACTTGGATATCACATCTCATGCTATAGGGAGGGTCTCAAGTTTGATATTAGAAGCATTGAGATATCACATCTCATGATATCGGAAGGGTCTCAGGATTGGAATGGGAAGGAGTTGGATATCACATCTCATGATAAAGGAAGGGTCTAAGGTTTGGAAGGGGAAGGATTTGGATATCACATCTCATGTTATAGGGCGGGTCTCGGGTTTGGTATTAGAAGCATTGAGATATCAAGTGTCATGGTATAAGAAGGGTCTCAGAATTGGAATGGGAAGGAGTTGGATATCACATCTCAAGCTATAGGAAGCGTCTCAGGATTGGAATGGGAAGGAGTTTGATATCACATCTCATGCCATAGTATGGGTCTCAGGTTTGGTAGAAGCATTGGGATATCACATCTCATGCTATCGGAAGGGTATCAGTATTGGATTTGGAAGGAGTTGGATATCCCATCTCATGCTATAGGAAGGGTCTCAGGTTAGAATGGGAAGGAGTTGGATATCACATTTCATGTTATAGGAAGGGTCTCAGGATTGGAATGGGAAGGACTTGGATATCATATCTCATGCTATAGGAAGGCTCTCAGGTTTGGAAGGGGAAGGAGTTGGATATCACATTTCATGTTAGAGGAAGGATCTCAGGTTTGGTATTAGAGGCCTTGAGATATCACATCTCATGCTATAGGAAGGGTCTCAGGATTGGAATGGGAAGGAGTTGGATATCACATCTCAAGCTATAGGAAGGGTCTCAGGTTTGGTATAAGCATTGAGATATCACATCTCATGCTATAGGAAGGGTCTCAGGATTGGAATGGGAAGAAGTTGGATATCACATCTCATGCTATCGGAAGGGTCTCAGGTTTGGTATAAGCATTGAGATATCACATCTCATGCTATAGGAAGGGTCTCAGGGTTGGAATGGGAAGGAGTTGTATATGACATCTCATGCCATAGGAAGGGTCTCAGGTTTGGTATAAGCATTGAGATATCACATCACATGCTATAGGAAGGGTCTCAGGATTGGAATGGGAAGGACTTGGATATCACATCTCATGCTATAGGCAGGGTCTCAGGTTTGGAAAGGGAAGGAGATGGATATCACATTTCATGTTAGAGGTAGGATCTCAGGTTTGGTATTAGAGGCATTGAGATATCACATCTCATGCTATCAGAAGGGTCTCAGGATTGGAATGGGAAGGAGTTGGATATCACATTTCATGCTAAAGGCAGGGTCTCAGGTTTGGAAGGGGAAGGATTTGGAAATCACATCTCATATTATAGGAAGGATCTCAGGTTTGGTATTAGAAGCATTGAGATATCACATCTCATGCTATCGGAAGGATCTCAGGTTTGGTATAAGAGGCATTGAGATATCACATCTCATGCTATCATAAGGGTCTCAGGATTGGAATGGGAAGGAGTTGGATATCACATCTCATGTTATATGAAGGATCTCAGGTTTGGTATTAGAAGCATTGAGACATCACATCTCATGCTATAGGAAGGGTCTCAGGATTGGAATGGGAAGGAGTTGGATATCACATCTCATGCTATAGGAAGGGTCTCTGGTTTGCTATAAGCATTGAGATATCACATCTCATGCTATAGGAAGGGTCTCAGGATTGGAATGGGAAGGAGTTGTATATGACATCTCATGCCGTAGGAAGGGTCTCAGGTTTGGTATAAGCATTGAGATATCACATCTCTGCTATCGGAAAGGTCTCAGGATTGGAATGGGAAGGAGTTGGATATCCCATCTCATGTTATAGGAAGAGTCTCAGGTTTGGTATTAGAAGCATTGAGATATCACATCTCATGCTATAGGAAGTGTCTCAGGATTGGAATGGGAAGGACTTGGATATCACATCTCATGCTATAGGGAGGATCTCACGTTTGATATTAGAAGCATTGAGATATCACATCTCATGCTATAGGAAGGGTCTCAGGATTGGAATGGGAAGGAGTTGGATATCACATCTCATGCTATAGGATGGGTCTCAGGTTTGGTATAAGCAGTGAGATATCACATCTCATGCTATAGGAAGTGTCTCAGGATTGGAATGGGAAGGAGTTGGATATCACATCTCATGTTATAGGAAGGATCTCAGGTTTGGTATAAGCATTGAGATATCACATCTCTGCTATCGGAAGGGTCTCAGGATTGGAATGGGAAGGAGTTGGATATTCCCATCTCATGTTATAGGAAGGGTCTCAGGTTTGGTATTAGAAGCATTGAGACATCACATCTCATGCTATAGGAAGGGTCTCAGGATTGGAATGGGAAGGACTTGGATATCACATCTCATGCTATAGGGAGGGTCTCAAGTTTGATATTAGAAGCATTGAGATATCACATCTCATGATATTGGAAGGGTCTCAGGATTGGAATGGGAAGGAGTTGGATATCACATCTCATGAGAAAGGAAGGGTCTAAGGTTTGGAAGGGGAAGGATTTGGATATCACATCTCATGTTATAGGGCGGGTCTCGGGTTTGGTATTAGAAGCATTGAGATATCAAGTCTCATGGTATAGGAAGGGTCTCAGAATTAGAATGGGAAGGAGTTGGATATCACATCTCAAGCTATAGGAAGGGTCTCAGGATTGGAATGGGAAGGAGTTTGATATCACATCTCATGCCATAGTATGGGTCTCAGGTTTGGTATAAGCATTGGGATATCACATCTCATGCTATCGGAAGGGTATCAGGATTGGATTTGGAAGGAGTTGGATATCCCATCTCATGCTATAGAAAGGGTCTCAGGTTGGAATGGGAAGGAGTTGGATATCACATCTCATGTTATAGGAAGGGTCTCAGGATTGGAATGGGAAGGACTTGGATATCACATCTCATGCTATAGGAAGGCTCTCAGGTTTGGAAGGGGAAAGAGTTGGATATCACATTTCATGTTAGAGGTAGGATCTCAGGTTTGGTATTAGAGGCATTGAGATATCACATCTCATGCTATCAGAAGGGTCTCAGGATTGGAATGGGAATGAGTTGGATATCACATTTCATGCTAAAGGGAGGGTCTCAGGTTTGGAAGGGGAAGGATTTGGATATCACATCTCATGTTATAAGAAGGAGCTCAGGTTTGGTATTAGAAGCATTGAGATATCACATCTCATGCTATCGGAAGGATCTCAGGTTTGGTATTAGAAGCATTGAGATATCACATCTCATGCTATCAGAAGGGTCTCAGGATTGGAATGGGAAGGAGTTGGATATCACATCTCATGCTAAAGGGAGGGTCTCAGGTTTGGAAGGGGAAGGATTTGGATATCACATCTCATGTTATCGGAAGGATCTCAGGTTTGGTATTAGAAGTATTGAGATATCACATCTCATGCTATAGGAAGGGTCTCAGGATTGGAATGGGAAGGAGTTGGATATCACATCTCAAGCTATAGGAAGGGTCTCAGGTTTGGTATAAGCATTGAGATATCACATCACATGCTATAGGAAGGGTCTCAGGATTGGAATGGGAAGGTGTTGTATATGACATCTCATGCCATAGGAAGGGTCTCAGGTTTGGTATAAGCATTGAGATATCACATCACATGCTATAGGAAGGGTCTCAGGATTGGAATGGGAAGGACTTGGATATCACATCTCATGCTATAGGCAGGGTCTCAGGTTTGGAAAGGGAAGGAGTTGGATATCACATTTCATGTTAGAGGTAGGATATCAGGTTTGGTATTAGAGGCATTGAGATATCACATCTCATGCTATCAGAAGGGTCTCAGGATTGGAATGGGAAGGAGTTGGATATCACATCTCATGCTAAAGGGAGAGTCTCAGGTTTGGAAGGGGAAGGATTTGGATATCACATCTCATGTTATAGGAAGGATCTCAGGTTTGGTATTAGAGGCATTGAGATATCACATCTCATGCTATCATAAGGGTCTCAGGATTGGAATGGGAAGGAGTTGGATATCACATCTCATGCGAAAGGGAGGGTCTCAGGTTTGGAAGGGGAAGAATTTGGATATCACATCACATGTTATAGGAAGGATCTCAGGTTTGGTATTAGAAGCATTGAGATATCACATCTCATGCTATCGGAAGGATCTCAGGTTTGGTATTAGAAGCATTGAGATATCACATCTCATGCTATCGGAAGGATCTCAGGTTTGGTATTAGAAGCATTGAGATATCACATCTCATGCTATCGGAAGGGTCTCAGGATTGGAATGGGAAGGAGTTGGATATCACATCTCATGCTATAGGAAGGGTCTCAGGTTTGGAACGGGAAGGAGTTGGATATCACATCTCATGTTATAGGAAGAGTCTCAGGTTTGGTATAAGCATTGAGATATCACATCTCTGCAATCGGAAATGTCTCAGGATTGGGATGGGAAGGAGTTGGATATCACATCTCATGCTATAGGAAGGGTCTCAGGTTTGGAACGGGAAGGAGTTGGATATCACATCTCATGCTATAGGAAGGCTCTCAGGTTTGGAAGGGGAAAGAGTTGGATATCACATTTCATGTTAGAGGTAGGATCTCAGGTTTGGTATTAGAGGCATTGAGATATCACATCTCATGCTATCAGAAGGGTCTCAGGATTGGAATGGGAAGGAGTTGGATATCACATCTCATGCTAAAGGGAGGGTCTCAGGTTTGGAAGGGGAAGGATTTGCATATCACATCTCATGTTATAAGAAGGAGCTCAGGTTTGGTATTAGAAGCATTGAGATATCACATCTCATGCTATCGGAAGGATCTCAGGTTTGGTATTAGAAGCATTGAGATATCACATCTCATGCTATCAGAAGGGTCTCAGGATTGGAATGGGAAGGAGTTGGATATCACATCTCATGCTAAAGGGAGGGTCTCAGGTTTGGAAGGGGAAGGATTTGGATATCACATCTCATGTTATCGGAAGGATCTCAGGTTTGGTATTAGAAGTATTGAGATATCACATCTCATACTATAGGAAGGGTCTCAGGATTGGAATGGGAAGGAGTTGGATATCACATCTCAAGCTATAGGAAGGGTCTCAGGTTTGGTATAAGCATTGAGATATCACATCACATGCTATAGGAAGGGTCTCAGGATTGGAATGGGAAGGAGTTGTATATGACATCTCATGCCATAGGAAGGGTCTCAGGTTTGGTATAAGCATTGAGATATCACATCACATGCTATAGGAAGGGTCTCAGGATTGGAATGGGAAGGACTTGGATATCACATCTCATGCTATAGGCAGGGTCTCAGGTTTGGAAAGGGAAGGAGTTGGATATCACATTTCATGTTAGAGGTAGGATATCAGGTTTGGTATTAGAGGCATTGAGATATCACATCTCATGCTATCAGAAGGGTCTCAGGATTGGAATGGGAAGGAGTTGGATATCACATCTCATGCTAAAGGGAGGGTCTCAGGTTTGGAAGGGGAAGGATTTGGATATCACATCTCATGTTATAGGAAGGATCTCAGGTTTGGTATTAGAGGCATTGAGATATCACATCTCATGCTATCATAAGGGTCTCAGGATTGGAATGGGAAGGAGTTGGATATCACATCTCATGCTAAAGGGAGGGTCTCAGGTTTGGAAGGGGAAGAATTTGGATTTCACATCACATGTTATAGGAAGGATCTCAGGTTTGGTATTAGAAGCATTGAGATATCACATCTCATGCCATCGGAAGGGTCTCAGGATTGGAATGGGAAGGAGTTGGATATCACATCTCATGCTATAGGAAGGGTCTCAGGTTTGGAACGGGAAGGAGTTGGATATCACATCTCATGTTATAGGAAGAGTCTCAGGTTTGGTATAAGCATTGAGATATCACATCTCTGCAATCGGAAATGTCTCAGGATTGGGATGGGAAGGAGTTGGATATCACATCTCATGCTATAGGAAGGGTCTCAGGTTTGGAACGGGAAGGAGTTGGATATTGTTAAGACGGATTTCTGAACTCTGTCCTGGTGGCGCAGAAGTTCAGATGGCCAACCTAATTTCTTGGAACAGGGTAACCTCTGGACAAGCCAGACCAATCAAGGTAGCGATCGCGGCGGTCAAGACTAGGTCTCAAGAGAGGTGAGGGTGACTGAAAGCCCGCAATGAGCACACAAAGCAAGGACACTTACAAACTACTCCAAACAGGTGCTATATTAAAAATATATACACATTTATTCCAAGGCCTTTAAAACAATGACCGTAGCGAGAAATCACAATACAACTCTAGTAAACCAACACATACCATACCAATACAATATATATACAAATACAAACAAGTCTCAAGCGTTAGATGCACGAAATGTGTAGTCCACCTAAAAGGGAAGGAAAACAGGCAGTGCGAAATAATGCTTAGACCCAGTCCGCCTTCAGAGGCACCTAACTAAAAGGAAGTCCGAGCCCTACGAAGAGTGGAGCCTTGTGCTCAAAAGTACCTGCACACGCTGGTGCCAACGGGCAAAAGGGGAGTCTCTTCGAGGGAGATCAGGCAGTTCAGTTTAGTGCACAAACGAAGAACAACAGTGTTCCGCGACTCAAGCGCAGCCTCCACTGTGGGCAAAAGCAGAGCGCGAGTACGGAAAGGCGTGCTGTTTTGACACAGCGGGGAAAAGCTATGGGCTCCTGCAGGAGGGCGACCAGTTCCTAGCTATGCTACTCACCGGTCCACGATGCAAGCAGACCCAGGCTTCTCCGCATCAGTTTCAGTCGCTGGCAGGTTCAGAAGAGCAGGGGACGTCTCGTCGTCGTGTTTAGTCTGCAGCAGCAGAGTTGAGTAAAAGACGTCCCAAACGAAGGAACCCGCACAGTTTGTTACCACAGCAGGGCAACGGAGCGGCGGTGTGTATCTGAGCCAAATGTACACTACTCACTTCAGACCTGGGAACGCCAAGTGTACGAATCATGTGAGAGTGACAAGGACTCGATATACTACACAACCTGGCGGCGGTTACAGAGCAAGACTCCTGTGTAGGCTGGTCAGTCTGCTGGATGGCCCAGAGACGCTTCCGAAGGCTTACTAGCAGGAGATGGTGAAGATGCCGAGAATAGCTGTCCCCGCTATTCCAAGGGTCGAAGTACCAGTACAGGCCTTCTGGTTCGATCAAAGGTGAAAAGGGTTTCACAAGGCGACAGCAGTGCAGAGGAGCAGTCCTTCAGCGGGTCACCAGCGATTCCTCGGTTCAGCCTCTTGGTTGCAGGATACTTGGCTCCTGTATTCCTTCGTTCGTGAGAACTCAGGAGATCGACATGGTAGTGGTGTTTCCAGCCCCCTCTTATCCACGGTTCCCTTCGCGCCAAAACGGAGGGGACCCAATGGGAGATCCGCTCATCAACACTCACACCATTCGTGGACCTATCACAGACCACGGTGGTCCCAGACATTCACACCACCCTAGACTCTCTGGCACCCAGGATGTGTATTGGGACCAGACATCCCAGCCCACATCCTGGAGGCACACACAAGACATGTAGAAGCCTGCGAAAGCATCTGTGTTTTGCGGGAAAGCACATGCCCAAATAAGGAAGGCCCCAGGTCGGCTCGACCTGGGGAAGGTGAAGGGAGCAAGACGGTCAGCGGACAGGACAAAGGAGCCTCGTGGTCTGGCCATTTTGGGATCTAGGCCACCATTTTGGGTTAAGCGCGAGAAACGCGCTTAGAACGCCAAAAGGAGCTCAAAACACAAGAAACGATCGCTGCCACCATTCCCGTCCGTGAATCACTTGCACCGATCAGTTACAATCCTGAAAGAGTATCTAGGGCCTGTAGAAGGCTAGAGACCCAAGAGAGCAGTAACTTAGCTTACAGTGCCCTCTTGTGTCATGTTGCACGAAAGCCGCAACATGATACAAGAAACTACGGAAACCAGCGTTTCCTGGTACTGACTGTCTTAAGGGCATGACAGTTTCCCCGTAAGAAAGGAGCGAAAGCCCAGAGGAGTGCGGCAGAAGGCTGCACTTCTCGGGCAAAGTCGAGAACAAGGTGAAAAACAACAGCAAAAAGTTTAGGGGTTGCCACATGGAAGGAAAATTACCTACAATTACGAAATCTTTCCTAACACTCGCCCCTCCCAGACTATGGACAGGGGGAACTATTCCACCCCTGGATGAGTCTCTTGTTCAGGTCGGTTAAACATTCTGCACAACCCATCAGCATTGCTATGTTGGACACCTGGCCTATGCTCAATAGTGAAGTCGAAGCCTTGTAGACTTATGGACCACCTAAGCAACTTTGGATTCTCCCCCTTCATGTTTATTAGCCACTTTAAGGGCTTATGGTCAGTTTGCACAGTGAAGTGGGTCCCATAGAGGTAGGGCCTCAGCTTCCTTAGGGCCCACACAACAGAGAAACATTCTTTCTCTACCGTGGACCATCTGAGCTCTCTGTCCTTAAACTGGCGACTAATAAAACCAATAGGGTGTTCCTTACCCTTCTCATCTACTTGCGATAGTACAGCTCCTATCACAGTGTCAGAGGCGTCCGTCTGCACGATAAAAGGTCTTTGATAATCAGGGGCCCTGAGGACAGGGGCCTGGCACAAGGAGTCTTTTAAGCCATTGAAGGCCTTCTCACACTCGTCGGTCCAAGTTACCTTCTTGGGTTTCTTCAGAGTTGTGAGGGCAGTCAAAGGGGCAGCTATGGTGCCATAGTCTGCCACAAAATTGCGGTAATACCCCGTGAGTCCTAAGAAGGCTCTCACTTGGGTTTGTGTAGTGGGGGTAGGCCAGTCTTGTACTGCTTGTACTTTACTGGGTAGAGGCTGTATCCTCCCTCCACCTACTTCATGTCCAAGGTAAAACACTGAGCCTTGTCCAATCTGGCGTTTACTAGCCTTTATGGTCAAGTGTACTTTCTGAAGAGCCTGGAGCACAATCCCGAGGTGTTTCACATGGTCTTCCCAGGTGGCACTGAAAACTGCTATATCGTCCAGATATGCAAGACAGAATTCGTCCAACCCATTCAAAACATGATGCACAAGCCTCTGGAAAGTGGCAGGTGCATTCTTCAACCCGAACGGCATTACCCGGAATTGGTAAAGGCCGTCTGGAGTAGAAAACGCTGTCTTCTCCTTGGCATGTTCTGCTAAAGCTATTTGCCAATAGCCAGCAGTGAGGTCAAACGTGCTGAGGTACTTGGAGGCACCCAAAGTATCCACCAGCTCATCTGTTCGAGGCAAGGGGTGTGCATCTGTCTTGGTGACAGCATTCAGAGCCCTGTAATCCACGCAGAACCTCAATTCAGAAGTGCCTGCCTTTGGAACGAAAACCACAGGGCTGGACCAAAGACTACTAGAGGGTTCAATCACCCCAAGGTCTAACATCTTGTTGACCTCGGTCTTAATATAAGACCGTACTTTGTCTGACATCCTGTATCCCCTACTTTTGGTAGGTACACTGTCTCCTGTGTCTATGTTATGTTTGCACCAAGGTGTCAAACCAGGCGACTGTGAAAACAGGGGGGAAAACTGCCTAAGCAAACTTTTCACCTCAGCCTGCTGATCAGAAGTCAGGTGAGGGGCCACTCGGACACCCTCAAAGGAGCTATCTGAAGGACCGCTTTGGAACAGGTCGGGGAAAGGTTCAGACTCCTCTTCCTCAACATCTGAAGCCAGTAACAGTGCTGCGATTTCGACTCTTGGGACGAAAGCCTTCAGCCTATTCACGTGAAACACTTTTGGAGCCTGTCCAGGCCTTCCAAGGTCCACTAAATAGTTAACCTCACCCAGGGGCTCCACCACTGTGTAAGGGCCTGACCATTTGTCCTGTAAAGCTCAAGGCCTTATGGGATTCATGATCAGGACTTGCTGACCAGGTGTAAAGTTGATGAGGGAAGCTTTCTGGTCGTACCAATGTTTCACCAGCGCTTGTACTGCCTTCAATTTATCACTAGCCAAGCCCATGAGAAGTACCATCCGTTTTCTGAGCCCTAGCACATAATCAACTACGTTGGTAGTAACAGGGGGAGTGGGCATCTCCCATCCCTCTTTGACTATGGCTAAGGGTCCCCGTACAGGATGACCAAACAGAAGTTTGAAGGGGCTCAAGCCAACACCCACCTGTGGTACCTCTCGGTAGGCAAACAGTAAGCATGGTAAAAGAAGATCCCATTGTCTTCTCTGAAGCTTCTCCAGAGCCCCAATCATGCTTTTTAACGTTCTGTTGAAACGTTCCACCAGACCATTGGTCTGGGGGTGGTATGCAGAAGAGAACTTGTAGGTGACCCCATATTCTTTCCACATAGCCTGCATATACTTCGACATAAAGTTGCTGCCACGATCTGACACAACTTCTTTAGGGAAGCCAACCCTAGTAAATATGCCAAGTAAAGCTTTTGCAACTGACTTGGCAGTTACAGTTTTCAATGGGATGGCCTCAGGATATCTGTTTGCATGGTCGACCAGCACCAGGATAAACCTATTGCCCGAGGATGTTTGCGGGTCAAGGGGACCAACGATGTCGATCCCTACCCTTTCAAATGGTACCCCCACAACTGGGAGCGGTACCAACGGAGCTTGGATTGTCGAGCCAACCTTACCAGATAACTGGCAGGAGGCACAACTCCTGCAGTGACTTTCTACTTGCACCCCCATCTTGGGCCAGTAGAAGTGCATGGATAACCTTTGCTTGGTCCTCTTAATACCAAGGTGACCAGCAAGGAGCACTTCATGCGCCAACTGCAGGAGGAAGGGCCTAACAGCAAGGGGAACCACCAACCTCCTATGGTCTCCTTCTGTAGACTCTGTGGGCTCACTATACAGGAGTCCACCTTCCCAATAAATCCTATGCGTCCCAGGAGGTTCACCCTCAAGCTGGGAGCAGGCCTGTCTCCTTAGGCCTTCCAGAGATGGGCACTCACGTTGGCCTTTACTGAATTCGTCCCTATCAGGACCTCCTTCAACTAACAAGTCTTTTAGTTCAGGATGGTCGTTGGGGTCAAATACTTCAGGCATCGCCACCTCCTCGTCAGGCCCGGGCGATTGACCAACTTCCTCCACCGCAGTGGTAGGCGAGCTCGGGGGAATATTCTCTTTCCCTCGTCTTGACTTGTTGACTCCTTTCGCCTTGGGTTTCCCCTTCGGCTGGGGCGGCGTATTGGTCTTGGCCAATGCTGCCCGTGCTTGAGACCGTGTGTAGGGTCTTTCGGCAGTGTCTCCTACGAGCCCTAAAGCTCTGAGATCATTACCTAACAAGACCTTTCCCGGGACGTTTCTCTGAATGCTCACTGGAATCCTGACTGCTGTACCATTTAAAGTAAGATTTACAGGTATTACTGGGAACATACGGAGTGGGCCGTCAGCCAACTTAGTGGGCATCAGAGTAGCTCTGGCAACTTCCTCTGAGTCTACCAAGGTAGAATCCACTACAGTTCGACTGCACCCACTATCCCTAAGAGCTGGAGTATCTACTCCATTGATCAGCACACTGGCCCTCATTACGACCCTGGCGGAAAGTGACTGACCTGACCGCCATAGCGTAAATAGCGTTTCCGCCATTGCACGACGTAGCAAAGTTTGGCTAATTCCGACCCATCGTGCACGAGCACTACGCCATGGCGGAAGTGCAAAGTCCGCGATGGCGGAAATGTCCCCAAAACGCCCCTCACCGCCGTCGTACGGCGCCCTAGGTGCAATTCCGCCACCCATCTGAGCGGTCACCGTAATGAGCGGCAATCGGAAAGTACGGTGACCGTAAATATACGGAAACGGAAGTTAAAAAATGGTCCCGGAACGGGAAACAGCACGGCGTACACCTATAAAATCTGAATTCCCACACAACCATAAAAAATACTACCCTGAGACACATCCCAACCCGTCATCCACCCCAGTGAAAGCAATAAAAATGGGAAAAGTAGCGAAAAAAGCGTGCGACCGCAAGCGGCAGGTCCACTTCTCCCGTGAGGAACTCACCGTGCTCACAGAGACCCTCCAGGAGAATGCTGCCGTCGTCTTCTCGACGCAAATGACCAGGGCAGCACTTGCGAACAAGAAGGCCATATGGGCCCTGGTGGCACAGCGGGTAAATGCGGTGGGGACCGCACCCCGCAACCCACAGCAATGCAGAAAGCGATGGGACGACCTGCGGATACGCGTACGGAGCATACTATCCGCCAACCGTAACATTGCCACAGCTACCGGGGGAGGATCGGAATCACCCATCAAGTTGACCCCCTGGGAAGAAATCTGTGCCTCCACCATTGGAATGGAGAGTATAGAGGGAGTCGGAGGGATGGAGAAAGGAGTGCAGACATCCGAAGAATCAGGTAGGTGGGCCAAATAAAACAATGCTAAATTCACAATGTCCAATCATGTGAAGTACCATGTGTCCACATAGTGCAACAGTAACACATGTCCAGGAGAACGTCCACATACATTGGCCTGATAGCGCACTTTAAAACTCACATTAAATACAGAAATCATTAAAAATCCTAAAAACACCCTCTACACGTGCAGCAGGCACACCCTAACTGCAGGCTGCAAAACAACTGCATCCTCAATCCACACAAAAATGAAACCACCTCCAAGGCCCCGACCCAAATCACCCTTAGGTACCACCCCAATGCATGTGATACATTGCCATTCCAATTTCAACAGACCCATTAATAACGCTCGCCCTCCTTTACTCCACCACAGGGTCCGATTCAAATGACGAGCTCCAGGACACCCCTACCAGCACACCTGCAAAGACGGCCAAGACCAACGGCCAAAGACCCTCCACCTCAGCTGCACGCATCAAGACACGGCAGCAGCACAAATCAAGTGGCAGCACACAGGAGGGAACTTCAACAGGCACCCCAGCAGCCAGCATGCCCACAACAGCACCACCACAGGTCCCCCCAATGGATGCCACAGAAGGCACTGCTTCTGGTGGCAGCAGCACCATAGGTGACACTGCATTAATGGCAGCATGCTCCGACACAGAAAACGGGGATGTCGAAGTAAGATCCATCCATGACCTGTCTCAATCCCCCTGTTTGTTCCATCCCGTACACCATGAGGATACCACGCAGGGGAACCCACAAGACGACGACTGGCCATCCCCCACAAGCCCTGTGGCAAGGCAACATGAGGTGTCCAGCCCCTCTGTGACACCACCGCAAATGGCCATGGCACAGCAGAGGCAACAGTCCCTCGACCAGGTGATCGTGCAACAGCAGCAACTGGCCACGCTCCTCAAGGACCATGCTGATGAATGTGGGGGCACTAAGGCAGCCATAGAAACATCAACTGAGACACTTAGGGCAGAAATGGAGAGAAGTACAGAGACACTAAGGGCACAAATGGAGAGAAGCACCGAGAGCCTGAGGGGGCAACTGCATGCGACGTCCAAAGACGTATGTGCTGAACTTGCCGCTGTGCGCCGTGTGCTCACTGAGCTCTCACAAACCCTTAGGGACATGCATGGACGTGAGCAGGCAGAGACATCATCCGTTGCAAGTTCCGTCCAGGGCAGCCCCCAACGTAGATCTGGGAGGAACCTGCGCTCCACAGGCAGGGGTGCCCCTGATACCCGGAGAGGGGGCTTGCAATAGCGTCTGCCCACTGACAATGAGCATCTTCGGACACTGGTGTTCGGGGGGGAGGTAGGAGGGTGGAGGGGGTGTGTTGGGCTCACTTGGGTGGCGGGTCGATGGGGTGTGTAACATAATTTCACATATGCTATAAACATTTCATAATCATCCAATGAGATGTGTGGACATTGATCTTTGTGTACGAGGCCTTTATAGGCGTACAGTCCACATTGTGCATGTTCCAGACACACACAGTGCCACAAGTCCCGTGTCCATGTAACAGCCACCAGGCGTGAGTGCTAGAAGCATGCATCTATGATATTCTGACGAATCTCACGGCCCTCCTGTGCCTCGCGGACTCCTTGAGGTGCTGCCACATCCCCACCCTCATCATGACCATCTTCAGGTGCTTGCAGTTCTGCGTCAGGGGGCATGGGCACATTTCTACGTACGCACATGTTGTGTAGCATGACACATGCCATGACCATCTTTGCAACCTTCTCATGGCGGTACAGGAGTGCCCCGCCAGACCAGCTGAGGCAGCGGAAACAAGTCTTCAGTAGGCCGAATGCCTGTTCTATGACTACACGGGTACGTGAGTGGGCATGGTTGTAGTCCTCCTCAGGCTGGTTCTGTGGGTTCCGGAGTGGTGTAAGGAGCCATCTCTTCAGTGGATACCCGGCATCACCTGTATGTGGACAATAAAGGATGTTTGTGGAATGACATTGCTACGTACGCCCCCCCTCCTGCCAGGTCATTGCCGCATCACATACCCCACATTATCATGCATGAAATGAGACTCACCGAGTAGCCAGGATCTGTTCCCTGCGTGTCGCTCCATGTAGCGTGGTATTCTAGAGTTCCTCAAGACCATAGAATCATGGGTTGATCCAGGAAAGCGTGCACAACAATGTGTAATGATCCTGTTGGAGTCACACACCATTTGTACATTAAGAGAATGAAATTGTTTTCGGTTGCGGTACTGAGCCTCCATGGCATGTGGGACGACCAATTCAACATGGGTGCAGTCGATGGCACCAATGCAACCCGGTATGCCGCCAAGTGCATGGAATCCCACTTTTGTGTTCGTAATTTCCTGCTCCGAGCGTGGTAGAGAGATGTAGTCGTCTGCGTGCTTCAGGAGGGCATCGAGCACTTACAATAGTGTCCGTGAGAACACTGGCTGTGAAATGCCATGCAACTGTCCGACTGTGTGCTGGTAGGTGCCTGTGGCCAGGAAGTGGAGTACAGACACCACCTTCAGTAGGGGTGGGATGGCGGTTGGGCTATCTATCATGCTGACAAGGTCAGCCTGTGTCATGTCCACAATGGCGGTTATGGTGTCCCGGTCCAAACGGTAGAGGGTGTGGATCTGCTCATCCGTCAGGTTGAACGGATGTGCTCGGAGGCGTGGGATTGCGGGCTGCCTGCGTGGTGGTAGTGGCTGTGCTGGCGGGCCTTGCTGGCCCTGCCTTGCCCTCCTCCTCCTCCTGCGTCTCCTCTGTGCGGCCGGTTGTTGTAGTAGTTGGTGTTCGTCTTCTTCTTGAAGTTGGAGTACTTGCAGTGCTATCAGGTCCCCCAGGGCCAACATCGCTAGTCCTGCCGGTAGCATTTTGGAGTGGGTGTGGTTGTGTGAGGGGGTTGGGTGTGCAATTTATGTGTTTTCAAGCTGTATTGCCTCCACCTGTGGTGATTCATTCCACCTGTGCAAGCTGCAATCCCCTTTGGGCGAGCACATCCCGCACGCAACGCTGCAATTTGACGCATGGCATCTTGCTATTACAATCATGTATTTGATCCCGATGGCAGTGAAATATTGGTTCATATGTTCATTCTGCTATGGTCCCATTGTTTCACATACTATCTTTGCAGTCGCGAACAAACTTGTGAAGGGTCAGTGGAATGTAGTACTCGATTAACGGTGGACCCTCATGCAGCACTGTACCGCGGTTCACCGACGGGCGGGGCGTCCCATTTGTGAGTGAAGCCACTTTGCATTTTCACACATTGCCGCACTACATGGATGGATTTGTTATTTCAAGCGGTCACAGATGCCTTTTCGACGTGATGTTGCAAATGAGGAATTCGAAGGACGGCGCTTTCGGTCTTCAGCTAGCGGCGAGGAGACGCCCACAGGTCTGACTGCAAATATAACGTTGTATTGTTTAATGTCCTTGGGACAGGGGCCATGGCGAGAATGCAATGATTGATATGAATAGTATGGGATGCGCAATAGCGTGGTGGACGATAAGTCAGGACGTTCCCAAATACATGTTACTTCACAACACTGGAATTCCGGCCTGGAGCACAGTGGATTTTGCAGACTGCATTACGCACAGACTCAATGGAAATTTCACATGTTATGTGAGTACATAATCAGGCGTTTTCATACCGGGATGAGGGAATGATGTATGGATGCATGGACAGATGATTTGATGGAGAGTTTGCCATGTACAGGGCTTTTTGGAATCTATCCACCTCCCCTGCGCTATGTGATGCAGAGCTGCCATAGTGGGACCATCGTCTATCTGGCCTTGTTGAACCCTCCCTGTCTCGACGCGCCTTCAAACACTTGTGTCTATGCACGTTACTAATCCCATCGAATGGATTCTGTTTTGACAGACGCATGCACACAAACACTCGTTTGTAATAGTGTTTTCACCTCGATATTTATAGTTATGATTCGCAAGTGATATTTGGGTGGGAATAATCCTTTGGAGTGGGCTAGCATGCATATGGCTGTAGATTTAGTGTGATCATTGAAGTGAGTAATACAAATCAAGTTCTGATGGCCATACTATTCTTTTTCATTTCATTTGGGTGACAGGTATCTCCTCCCCTTTTGCCGCTGCCATCTGTATGCCACTCCTGCAGATGGCTTTTACTCCCGACACCTGCTGCTTCGAGTTAATCAGTGGAGCACCATTACGATCTTATGGGACGATCGCCAATGGGCCACATGCCCTTACGCGGTACTAGTGGCTAGGAGCAACATTTCGACCTTTCAGCTGGACTAGTGCCTACCTAATGGGACGGCCCTGCGGTTCTAGGCGCTTCCATGTTGCCTTTTTTAACGTGAATGTAGCCCCTGTGTACCATGAAGGAACAGGGCGTCACACAAGAAGAAGCTGGTCATTTATTGCGGATGCAGCCCACAATGATGAAATATATTTTGGGGTTCATGACCTAATGGCTGTATGGGCTTGGTGATTTTGTGGTGCATTAAATTTCTATTCTGATATTAACCGTGTAGCGTTATTCTTTGCAAGTAATGTAGCATATTCCTATTTGTGGAGCGATGTATTGTGAGTAGATCTGCATTGGGTTCCGGCTTCTGAGTATAGTTGCGTGGTACTGTACTGGCCGCGTTTGCCTACGAAGCCCAGTGTGGTCAGGGATAGGGGCTACCATTATGACTGTTTTGATGATGTCATGCTCAGGGGCGGGGGATTAGCTTTTGTGTAACAGATGCCGGTCAGCCAGGTGGATTGGTGGAATGATGTGATTATCAGTATATGGCTGGTCACAGGTGCCTGTGTTTGCGTGCGCTTCTTGGAGGGAGACTGAGGTCATGTCCATTGGAATAGCTTCTGTATTCGTGCCATCTGTGCCCTGCAGCTCCCATTGGCCCCTCTTGAGATGTGCCTGGCTGCTCAGTCACTCTGCCAACTTGTGTGGTACATGCTTATGCTGATGGTTGGTTTGTTTACTGGCAGGAGTACAGGGCTGGTGCAGTCTCACTCAGGATACTGCTTTGAATGTTGCCTTACACTGGTGTCAGTCGATGGGGGGGCCTGTTTTTGTTTGTCTCATTTTTCTGCTCATGTTGCTGTACTTGAACCTTCACATGCCTGTGCTGCATCAGTGCGGCAATGGTGCCATGGCAAATATGGATGGCCACTCACAAGGCACTTGGAGCCCCTAGATTCATTTGTTCGTTGGCATGCATGGGTGACTTGTACATTTGACTGGTTGCATTGTGTGACTTCATTGCACCTACGAGGAGTTGTGCAATGTGGCCAGGGAGTGGTGTACAGGCACTCAGTAGGGCCGTTTACGGTTGATTCGCGATGCCGTACTTCTCACCATGGCGGAATGGTACTTTCCGCCATGCTTGATGGCGTTAGGTACATGTCCGCTAGGGTCAGAATTCGCGTACCATTGCGCCATGGTGGTAATTACGGTTTGGCATGGCGCGCGTGCGCGTACTTGGTGCAGTTAGCGTTGGCGTTCACTACGGTGTCGCTAATGGCATCGTACTTTACGGTGACGGGTCATAATCGCACCGAGCGCTATTCGATGGCAGTATTCCATTTCCGCCATCGTTTTTCGATTTCCGCCAGGGTCGTAATGAGGGCCACTGTCTTTAAAGTAGTGCTTGGTATTATCTGGAATCCTAGCATAAGCCTCTGCGACTTTAGGCTCCCAGGAACCCAGGGAAACTAAAACTACCTCAGCCTCTATCCCGCTGGGAAATGAGTCTGAGGAGAAGGATGCTCCTGTAATCTCTTCTTCCTCGTAGGAGGAGAAGGCCAGATTAGCGGAGTGGACCCCCAAAGGTCTAACCTTACACCGGGGATCCCCCTTCACGTGGTCAGTTGCTCCACAAGCAAAACAAGATCCATTGGGTCTGTTTACATAGGGAGGCTTATTGTAACCAGAGTTCTGTTTCGGAGGCTGACCTCCACTACCCTGTGAGTTCTCTTGTGTCTTACCCTTATTTTTCTTTTTGTGGCCCTTTTGAGAAGAAGATTTATCAGATTCTCCACCCTCCTTATCTTTGGACTTTTTCCCTTCCTCCTGCTTACCAGGATGAGTTTGTCCTTATGGGACACTCGATGTGACACCCATAAGTCTGCTGCAATGGCCAGCTTCTTAGGATCTATCTCCTTCGAATAGGCCAAATGCTGCTTAAGCTCCGGGGAAAAAGATGCAAAAATGTGTTCCAGCATGACAAGCAGGAATCGCTGGTGACCCGCTGAAGGACTCCTCCTTTGCACTGCTGTCGTCCTGTGAAACCCTTTCCTCCTTTGATCGAACCAGAAGGCCTGTACTGGTGCTTCGACCTTTGGAATAGCAGGAACAGCTATTCTCGGCGACTTCATCATCTCCTGCCAGTAAGCCTTCGGAAGCGTCTCTGGGCCATCCAGTTGACTGACCAGCTTACACGGGAGTCCTGATCTGTAACCGCCGCCAGGTTGTGTTGTATTTCGAGTCCTTGTCACTCTCACACGCTTAGTACACTTGGCGTTCCCAAGTCTGAAGTGAGTAGTGTACATTTGGCTCAGATAAACACGGCCGCTCCGTTGCCCTGCTGTGGTGACAAAACTGTGCAGGTTTCTTCGATTGGGACGTCTTTTTTCTCTACACGACGACAAGGCATTCCCGGCTCTTCTGAACCTGCCAGCTGCTGAAACTAACGTGGAGAAGCCTGGGTCTGCTTGCATCGGGGACCGGTGAGTAGTATAGCTAGGATCTGGTCGCCCTCCTGCAGTAGCCCATTGCTTTTCCCCGCTGTGTAAAAACAGCACCCTTTTGTCCGTACTAGCGCTCTGCTTCTGCTCACTGTGGAGGCTGCGCTTGAGTCGCGGAACCTGTTCTTCTTCTGTTGTGCACTAACCCGAACTGCCTGACTTCCTCCGAAGAGCTTCTCCTTTTGCCCGTTGGCACCAGCGTGTGCAGGTACTTTGAGCACAAGGCTCCACTCTTCGCAGGGCTCGGACTTCCATCTAGTTAGGTGCCCCTGAAGGCGAACTGAGTCTAAAGCATTATCGCACTGCCTGTTTTCCTTCCCTTTCAGGTGGACTACACATTTCGTGCATATAACGCTTGCGACTGTCGTATTTGTATATATATTGTGTTGATATGGTATGTGTTGGCTTAATATTGTGATATTGTGATTTTCTCGCTACGGTCATTGTTTTAAAGGCCTTAAAATAAATTTGTATATATTTTTGATATAACAACTGTTTGGAGTAGTTTGTAAGTGATCTTGCTTTGTGTGCTCATTGCGGGCTTTCAGTCACCCTCACCCCTCTTGAGACCTAGTCTTGACCGCCGCGATCGCTACCTTGATTGGTCTGGCTCGTCCAGAAGTTACCCTGTTCCAAGTAATTAGGTTGGCCTTCTGAACTTCTGCGCCACCAGGACAGAGTTCAGAAATCCGTCTTAACAAATTGGTGTACAGTGGTGGGATACGACTGAAGGTATCCAGTGTTGCGCACGAACTAGGGCATTTCAGGTTATTCCAACCAGGACACGTAGTGAATTGTTGTAGTATAACTTTAAAAAGGCCATAGTCCTATCTAACAGTATGGAAACAAATACCTTGTTAACTTTAAATGCTTCCAAATCAGAAACATTGAAGAAGATGTGTGCGGAGAGAGGTGTTTCCTCTCAAGGCACTAAATTGGAAATGATCCACAGAATCGTGGCGTGGCAAGAAGCGCAGCTTGACGCTATAACTTCTGAGGACAGTGCAGAAGGTGGTGGGGCTGCTCTCACTGGTAGAACCGACGGTTCTGCCGCTGCACTGATCCATCGCGACCACGAGGACAGGGAGGATGTGATGTCTAATGTTTCCTCTGCCAGTGTTGATGGGGAGGCTATGCTTGAATTCAAGAAGCAAGAGCTGCGGTTTAGGCAGCAGGAGCTTGAATTCAGCATAGCCAAACTAAAAATCGAACAGGCAGAAAAACAAAAAGACAGGGATCACCAGTTGGAACTGGCCAAGCTTCAGTTTGCAAATGGGTCCAAGGGTCCTGGACATGGGTCTGGGGCTTCCTCTCATCCACGGTTTCCGAAAGATCTGCTCAGTGTGTATGAAGAAAGGAATGACATTATGGACTGGCTGAATGCGCTTGAGTATGCATGCGAAGTTCAACAAGTTGACAATGCTGATAAGATTGCCTGGTTACTCAGCAGACTGCCCCATTCTGGCTGTAGTGCCATTATGGAAATGTCGAAGGCTGAGCGAGCTGATTTCGCAATGTTAAAGCAAACTCTCATTTTAAAGTTTGGGAAGACTCCGGCCCAATATTTGAAACGTTTCAGAGAGTATAAGAAAAAGGAAGGTGGTACTTGGGTATCTTATGTCACTGAATCCTTGAAAAACTTAACTGGCTGGGTCGAAGGTTATAAGGTTTCTACCTTCGAAGGCATGATAAATCTTGTCATGCTGGAACACATTTTTGCTTCTTCTTCCCCGTAGCTTAAGCAGCATTTGGCCGATTCGAAGGAGATAGATCCTAAGAAGCTGGCCATTGCAGCAGACTTATGGGTGTCACATCGAGTGTCCCATAAGGACAAAACTCATCCTGGTAAGCAGGAGGAAGGGAAAAAGTCCAAAGATATGGAGGGTGGAGAATCTGCTAAATCTTCTTCTCATAAGGGCCACAAAAAGAAAAATAAGGGTAAGACACAAGAGAACTCGCAGGGTAGTGGAGGTCCGCCTCCGAAACAGAACTCTGGTTACAATAAGCCTCCCTATGTAAACAGACCCAATGGATCGTGTTTTGCTTGTGGATCAACTGACCATGTGAAGGGGGATCCCCGTTGTAAGGTTAGACCTTTGGGGGTCCACTCCGCTAATCTGGCCTTCTCCTCCTACGAGGAAGAAGAGATTACAGGAGCATCCTTCTCCTCAGACTCATTTCCCAGCGGGATAGAGGCTGAGGTAGTTTTAGTGTCCCTGGGTTCCTGGGAGCCTAAAGTCGCAGAGGCTTATGCTAGGATTCCGGATAATACCAAGCACTACTTTAAATACAGTGTGCTGATCAATGGAGTGGATACTCCAGCTCTTAGGGATAGTGGGTGCAGTCGCACTGTAGTGGATTCTACCTTGGTAGACTCAGAGGAAGTTGCCAGAGCTACTCTGATGCCCACTAAGTTGGCTGACGGCCCCCTCCGTATGTTTCCAGTAATACCTGTAAATCTTACTTTAAATGGTACAGCAGTCAGGATTCCAGTGAGCATTCAGAGAAACGTCCCGGGAAAGGTCTTGTTAGGTAATGATCTCAGAGCTTTAGGGCTCGTAGGAGACACTGCCGAAAGACCCTACACACGGTCTCAAGCACGGGCAGCATTGGCCAAGTCCAATACGCCGCCCCAGCCAAAGGGGAAACCCAAGGAGAAAGGAGTCAACAAGTCACGACGAGGGAAAGAGAATATTCCCCCGAGCTCGCCTACCACTGCGGTGAAGGAAGTTGGTCAATCGCCCGGGCCTGACGAGGAGGTGGCGATGCCTGAAGTATTTGACCCCAACGATCATCCTGAACTAAAAGACTTGTTAGTTGAAGGAGGTCCTGATAGGGACGAATTCAGTAAAGGCCAACGTGAGTGCCCATCTCTGGAAGGCCTAAGGAGACAGGCCTGCGCCCAGCTTGAGGGTGAACCTCCTGGGACGCATAGGATTTATTGGGAAGGTGGACTCCTGTATAGCGAGCCCACAGAGTCTACAGAAGGAGACCATAGGAGGTTGGTGGTTCCCCTTGCTGTTAGGCCCTTCCTCCTGCAGTTGGCGCATGAAGTTCCCCTTGCTGGTCACCTTGGTATGAAGAGGACCAAGCAAAGGTTATCCATGCACTTCTACTGGCCCAAGATGGGGGTGCAAGTAGAAAGTCACTGCAGGAGTTGTACCTCCTGCCAGTTGTCTGGTAAGGTTGGCGCGACAATCCAAGCTCCGTTGGTACCGCTCCCAGTTGTGGGGGTACCATTTGAAAGGGTAGGGATCGACATCGTTGGTCCCCTTGACCCGCAAACATCCTCGGGCAATAGGTTTATCCTGGTGCTGGTCGACCATGCAACCAGGTATCCTGAGGCCATCCCATTGAAAACTGTAACTGCCAAGTCAGTTGCAAAAGCTTTACTCGGCATATTTACTAGGGTTGGCTTCCCTAAAGAAGTTGTGTCAGATCGTGGCAGCAACTTTATGTCGAAGTATATGCAGGCTATGTGGAAAGAATGTGGGGTCACCTACAAGTTCTCTTCTGCATACCACCCCCAGACCAATGGTCTGGTGGAACGTTTCAATAGAACGTTAAAGAGCATGATTGGGGCTCTGGAGGAGCCTCAGAGAAGAAAATGGGATCTTCTGTTACCATGCTTACTGTTTGCCTACCGAGAGGTACCACAGGAGGGTGTTGGCTTCAGCCCCTTCGAACTTCTGTTCGGTCATCCCGTACGGGGACCCTTAGCCATCGTCAAAGAGGGATGGGAGATGCCCACTCCCCCTGTCACTACCAACGTAATTGATTATGTGCTAGGGCTCAGAAAACGGATGGTACTTCTGAAGGGCTTGGCTAGTGATAAATTGAAGGCAGGGCAAGCGCTGGTGAAACATTGGTACGACCAGAAAGCTTCCCTCATCAACTTTACACCTGGTCAGCAAGTCCTGATCATGAATCCCATAAGGCCTCGAGCTTTACAGGACAAATGGTCAGGCCCTTACACAGTGGTGGAGCCCCTGGGTGAGGTTAACTATTTAGTGGACCTTGGAAGGCCTGGACAGGCTCCAAAAGTGTTTCACGTAAATAGGCTGAAGGCTTTCGTCCCAAGAGACGAAATCGCAGCACTGCTACTGGCTTCAGATGTTGAGGAAGAGGAGTCTGAACCTCTCCCCGACCTGTTCCAAAGCGGTCCTTCAGATAGCTCCTTTGAGGGTGTCCGAGTGGCCCCTCACCTGACTTCTGATCAGCAGGCTGAGGTGAAAAGTTTGCTTAGGCAGTTTTCCCCCCTGTTTTCACAGTCGCCTGGTTTGACACCTTGGTGCAAACATAACATTGACACAGGAGACAGTGTACCTACCAAAAGTAGGGGATACAGGATTTCAGACAAAGTACGGTCTTATATTAAGACCGAGGTCAACAAAATGTTAGACCTTGGGGTGATTGAACCCTCTAGTAGTCCTTGGTCCAGCCCTGTGGTTTTGGTTCCAAAGGCAGGCACTTCTGAATTGAGGTTCTGCATGGATTACAGGGCTCTGAATGCTGTCACCAAGACAGATGCACACCCCTTGCCTCGAACAGATGAGCTGGTGGATACTTTGGGTGCCTCCAAGTACCTCAGCACGTTTGACCTCACTGCTGGCTATTGGCAAATAGCTTTAGCAGAACATGCCAAGGAGAAGACAGCATTTTCTACTCCAGACGGCCTTTACCAATTCCGGGTAATGCTGTTCAGGTTGAAGAATGCACCTGCCACTTTCCAGAGGCTTGTGAATCATGTGTTGAATGGGTTGGACGAATTCTGTCTTGCATATCTGGATGATATAGCAGTTTTCAGTGCCACCTGGGAAGACCATGTAAAACACCTCGGGATTGTGCTCCAGGCTCTTCAGAAAGCCCACTTGACCATTAAGGCTAGTAAATGCCAGATTGGACAAGGCTCAGTGGTTTACCTTGGACATGAAGTAGGTGGAGGGAGGATACAGCCTCTACCCAGTAAAGTATAAGCAGTACAAGACTGGCCTACCCCCACTACGCAAACCCAAGTGAGAGCCTTCTTAGGACTCACAGGGTATTACCGCAATTTTGTGGCAGACTATGGCACCATAGCTGCTCCTCTGACTGCCCTCCCAACTCCGAAGAAACCCAAGAAGGTAACTTGGACCGACGAGTGTGAGAAGGCCTTCAATGGCTTAAAAGACTCCTTGTGCCAGGCCCCTGTCCTCAGGGCCCCTGATTATCAAAGACCTTTTATCGTGCAGACGGACGCCTCTGACACTGGGATAGGAGCTGTACTATCACAAGTAGATGAGAAGGGTAAGGAACACCCTAACGGTTTTATTAGTCGCCAGCTTAAGGACAGAGAGCTCAGATGGTCCACGGTAGAGAAAGAATGTTTCTCTGTTGTGTGGGCCCTAAGGAAGCTGAGGCCCTACCTCTATGGGACCCACTTCACTGTGCAAACTGACCATAAGCCGTTAAAGTGGCTAATGAACATGAAGGGGGAGAATCCAAAGTTGCTTAGGTGGTCCATAAGTCTACAAGTCTTCGACTTCACTATTGAGCATAGGCCAGGTGTCCAACATAGCAATGCTGATGGGTTGTCCAGAATGTTTAACCGACCTGAACAAGAGACTCATCCAGGGGTGGATTAGTTCCCCCTGTCCATAGTCTGGGAGGGGCGAGTGTTAGGAAAGATTTCGTAATTGTAGGTAATTTTCCTTCCATGTGGCAACCCCTAAACTTTTTGCTGTTGTTTTTCACCTTGTTCTTGACTTTGCCAGAGAAGTGCAGCCTTCTGCCGCACTCCTCTGGGCTTTCGCTCTTTTCTTACGGGGAAACTGACATGCCCTTAAGACATTCAGCACCCGGGAACGCTGTTTCCCGTAGTTTCTTTTATCATGTTGCGGCTTTAGTGCAACATGACACAAGAGGGCACTGTAAGCTAAGTTACAGCTCTCTTGGGTCTCTAGCCTTCTACAGGCCCTAGATACTCGTTTAGGATTGTATTTGATCGGTGCAAGTCATTCAGGGACTGGAATGGTGGCAGCGATCGTTTTGTGTATTTTGAGCTCCTTTTGGTGTTCTAAGCGCGTTTTTCGCGCTGAACCCAAAATGGTGGCCTGGCTCCCAAAATGGCCAGACCACGAGGCTCCTTTGTCCTGTCCACTGACCGTCTTGCTCCCTTCACCTTCCCCAGGTTGAGCGACCCGGGGCCTTCCTTATTTGGGCATGTACTTTCCCGCGAAACACAGATGCTTTCGCGGGCTTCTACATGTCTTTTGTGTGCCTCCAGGGTGTGGGCTGGGATGTCTGGTCCCAATACACATCCTGGGTGCCAGAGAGTCTAGGGTAGTGTGAATGCCTGGGACCACCGTGGTCCGTGATTGGTCCACGAATGGTGTGTGTGTTGATGAGCGGATCTCCCATTGGCTCCCCTCCGTTTTGGCGCGAAGGGAACCGTGGATAAGAGGGGGCTGGAAACACCACTACCATGTCGATCTCCTGAGTTCTCACGAACAAAGGAATACAGGAGCCAAGTATCCTGCAACCAAGAGGCTGGACCGAGGAATCGCTGGTGACCCGCTGAAGGACTCCTCCTTTGCACTGCTGTCGTCCTGTGAAACCCTTTCCTCCTTTGATCGAACCAGAAGGCCTGTACTGGTGCTTCGACCTTTGGAATAGCAGGAACAGCTATTCTCGGCGACTTCATCATCTCCTGCCAGTAAGCCTTCGGAAGCGTCTCTGGGCCATCCAGTTGACTGACCAGCTTACACGGGAGACCTGCTCTGTAACCGCCGCCAGGTTGTGTTGTATTTCGAGTCCTTGTCACTCTCACACGCTTAGTACACTTGGCGTTCCCAAGTCTGAAGTGAGTAGTGTACATTTGGCTCAGATACACACAGCCGCTCCGTTGCCCTGCTGTGGTGACAAAACTGTGCAGGTTTCTTCGATTGGGACGTCTTTTTTCTCTACACGACGACGAGGTATTCCCGGCTCTTCTGAACCTGCCAGCTGCTGAAACTAACGTGGAGAAGCCTGGGTCTGCTTGCATCGGGGACCGGTGAGTACTATAGCTAGGATCTGGTCGCCCTCCTGCAGTAGCCCATTGCTTTTCCCCGCTGTGTAAAAACAGCACCCTTTTGTCCGTACTCGCGCTCTGCTTCTGCTCACTGTGGAGGCTGCGCTTGAGTCGCGGAACCTGTTCTTCTTCTGTTGTGCACTAACCCGAACTGCCTGACTTCCTCCGAAGAGCTTCTCCTTTTGCCCGTTGGCACCAGCGTGTGCAGGTACTTTGAGCACAAGGCTCCACTCTTCGCAGGGCTCGGACTTCCATCTAGTTAGGTGCCCCTGAAGGCGAACTGAGTCTAAAGCATTATCGCACTGCCTGTTTTCCTTCCCTTTCAGGTGGACTACACATTTCGTGCATATAACGCTTGCGACTGTCGTATTTGTATATATTGTAAGAGTTGGCTTAATATTGATATTGTGATTTTCTCGCTACGGTCATTGTTTTAAAGGCCTTAAAATAAATGTGTATATATTTTTGATATAACAACTGTTTGGAGTAGTTTGTAAGTGATCTTGCTTTGTGTGCTCATTGCGGGCTTTCAGTCACCCTCACCCCTCTTGAGACCTAGTCTTGACCGCCGCGATCGCTACCTTGATTGGTCTGGCTCGTCCAGTGGTTACCCTGTTCCAAGTAATTAGGTTGGCCTTCTGAACTTCTGCGCCACCAGGACAGAGTTCAGAAATCCGTCTTAACAACCGTGGATGAGAGGAGGCCCCAGACCCATGTCCAGGACCCTTGGACCCATTTGCAACCTGAAGCTTGGCCAGTTCCAACTGGTGATCCCTGTCTTTCTGTTTTTCTGACTGTTCGATTTTTAGTTTGGCTATGCTGAATTCAAGCTCCTTCTGCCTAAACCGCAGCTCTTGCTTCTTGAATTCAAGCATAGCCTCCCCATCTACACTGGCAGAGGAAACATTAGACATCTCATCCTCCCTGTCCTCGTGGTCGCGGTGGATCAGTGCAGCGGCAGAACCGTCGGTTCTACCAGTGAGAGCAGCCCCACCTCCTTCCGCACTGTCCTCAGAAGTTATAGCGTCAAGCTGCGCTTCTTGCCACGCCACGATTCTTTGGATCATATCCAATTTCGTGCCTTGAGAGGAAACACCTCTCTCCGCACACATCTTTTTCAATGTTTCTGATTTGTAAGCATTTAAAGTTAACAAGGTATTTGTTTCCATACTGTTAGATAGGACTATGGCCTTTTTAAAGTTATACTACAACAATTCACTACGTGTCCTGGTAGGAATAACTTGAAATGCCTTAGTTCGTGCGCAACACTGGATACCTTCAGTGGTATCCCACCGCTGTACACCAATTTGTTAAGACGGATTTCTGAACTCTGTCCTGGTGGCGCAGAAGTTCAGAAGGCCAACCTAATTACTTGGAACAGGGTAACCTCTGGACAAGCCAGACCAATCAAGGTAGCGATCGCGGCGGTCAAGACTAGGTCTCAAGAGGGGTGAGGGTGACTGAAAGCCTGCAATGAGCACACAAAGCAAGGACACTTACAAACTACTCCAAACAGGTGCTATATTAAAAATATATACACATTTATTCCAAGGCCTTTAAAACAATGACCGTAGCGAGAAATCACAATACAACTCTAGTAAACCAACACATACCATACCAATACAATATATATACAAATACAAACAAGTCTCAAGCGTTAGATGCACGAAATGTGTAGTCCACCTAAAAGGGAAGGAAAACAGGCAGTGCGAAATAATGCTTAGACCCAGTCCGCCTTCAGAGGCACCTAACTAAAAGGAAGTCCGAGCCCTACGAAGAGTGGAGCCTTGTGCTCAAAAGTACCTGCACACGCTGGTGCCAACGGGCAAAAGGGGAGTCTCTTCGAGGGAGATCAGGCAGTTCAGTTTAGTGCACAAACGAAGAAGAACAGTGTTCCGCGACTCAAGGGCAGAAGCAGAGCGCGAGTACGGAAAGGCATGCTGTTTTGACACAGCGGGGAAAAGCTATGGGTTCCTGCAGGAGGGCGACCAGTTCCTAGCTATGCTACTCACCGGTCCCCGATGCAAGCAGACCCAGGCTTCTCCGCGTCAGTTTCAGTCGCTGGCAGGTTCAGAAGAGCAGGGGATGTCTCGTCGTCGTGTTGAGTCTGCAGCAGCAGAGTTGAGTAAAAGACGTCCCAAACGAAGGAACCCGCACAGTTTGTTACCACAGCAGGGCAACGGAGCGGCCGTGTGTATCTGAGCCAAATGTACACTACTCACTTCAGACCTGGGAACGCCAAGTGTACGAATCGTGTGAGAGTGACAAGGACTCGATATACTACACAACCTGGTGGCAGTTACAGAGCAAGACTCCTGTGTAGGCTGGTCAGTCTGCTGGATGGGCCAGAGACGCTTCCGAAGGCTTACTAGCAGGAGCTGGTGAAGATGCCGAGAATAGCTGTCCCCGCTATTCCAAGGGTCGAAGTACTAGTACAGGCCTTCTGGTTCGATCAAAGGTGAAAAGGGTTTCACAAGGCGACAGCAGTGCAGAGGAGCAGTCCTTCAGCGGGTCACCAGCGATTCCTCGGTTCAGCCTCTTGGTTGCAGGATACTTGGCTCCTGTATTCCTTCGTTCGTGAGAACTCAGGAGATCGACATGGTAGTGGTGTTTCCAGCCCCCTCTTATCCACGGTTCCCTTCGCGCCAAAACGGTGGGGACCCAATGGGAGATCCGCTCATCAACACTCACACCATTCGTGGACCTATCACGGACCACGGTGGTCCCAGGCATTCACACGGGACCAGACATCCCAGCCCACATCCTGGAGGCACACACAAGACATGTAGAAGCCCGCGAAAGCATCCGTGTTTCGCGGGAAAGTACATGCCCAAATAAGGAAGGCCCCGGGTCGGCTCGACCTGGGGAAGGTGAAGGGAGCAAGACGGTCAGCGGACAGGACAAAGGAGCCTCGTGGTCTGGCCAATTTTGGGAGCCAGGCCATCATTTTGGGTTAAGTGCGAGAAACGCGCTTAGAACGCCAAAAGGAGCTCAAAACACAAGAAACGATCGCTGCCACCATTCCCGTCCGTGAATCACTTGCACCGATCAGTTACAATCCTGAAAGAGTATCTAGGGCCTGTAGAAGGCTAGAATCCCAAGAGAGCAGTAACTTAGCTTACAGTGCCCTCTTGTGTCATGTTGCACGAAAGCCGCAACATGATAAAAGAAACTACGGAAAACAGCATTTCCCGGTACTGACTGTCTTAAGGCCATGCAAGTTTCCCCGTAAGAAAGGAGCGAAAGCCCAGAGGAGTGCGGCAGAAGGCTGCACTTCTCTGGCAAAGTCGAGAACAAGGTGAAAAACAACAGCAAAAAGTTTAGGGGTTGCCACATGGAAGGAAAATTACCTACAATTACGAAATCTTTCCTAACAGATATCACATCTCATGTTATAGGAAGAGTCTCAGGTTTGGTATAAGCATTGAGATATCACATCTCTGCAATCGGAAGTGTCTCAGGATTGGGATGGGAAGGAGTTGGATATCCCATCTCATGTTATAGGACGGGTCTCAGGATTGTTATTAGAATCATTGAGATATCATATATATTGCATGCTGTAGGAAGGGTCTAAGGATTGGAATGGGAAGGACTTGGATATCACATCTCATGCTATGGATAGGCTCTCAGGTTTGGAAAGGGAAGGAGTTGGTTATCACATTTCATGTTAGAGGAAGGATCTCAGGTTTGGTATTAGAGGCATTGAGATATCACATCTCATGCTATAGGAAGGGTCTCAGGATTGGAATGGGAAGGAGTTGGATATCACATCTCATGCTATAGGAAGGGTCTCAGGTTTGGTATAAGCATTGAGATATCAGATCTCATGCTATAGGAAGGGTCTCAGGATTGGAATGGAAGGAGTTGGATATCACATCTCATGTTAAACGAAGGATCTCAGGTTTGGTATTAGAAGCATTGAGACATCACATCTCATGCTATAGGAAGGGTCTCAGGATTGGAATGGGAAGGAGTTGGATATCACATCTCATGCTATAGGAAGGGTCTCAGGCTTGGTATAAGCATTGAGATATCACATCTCATGCTATCGGAAGGGTCTCAGGATTGGAATGGGAAGGAGTTGTATATGATATCTCAAGCCATAGGAAGGGTCTCAGGTTTGGTATAAGCTTTGAGATATCACATCTCTGCTATCGGAAGGGTCTCAGGATTGGAATGGGAAGGAGTTGGATATCCCATCTCATGTTATAGGAAGAGTCTCAGGTTTGGTATTAGAAGCATTGAGATATCACATCTCATGCTATAGGAAGTGTCTCAGGATTGGAATGGGAAGGACTTGGATATCACATCTCATGCTATAGGGAGGGTCTCAAGTTTGATATTAGAAGCATTGAGATATCACATCTTATGCTATAGGAAGGGTCTCAGGATTGGAATGGGAAGGAGTAGGATATCACATCTCATGCTATAGGAAGGATCTCAGGTTTGGTATAAGCATTGAGATATCACATCTCTTCTATCGGAAGGGTCTCAGGATTGGAATGGGAAGAGTTGGATATTCCCATCTCATGTTATAGGAAGGGTCTCAGGTTTGGTATTAGAAGCATTGAGATATCACATCTCATGCTATAGGAAGGGTCTCAGGATTGGAATGGGAAGGACTTGGATATCACATCTCATGCTATAGGGAGGGTCTCAAGTTTGATATTAGAAGCATTGAGATATCACATCTCACGATATCGGAAGGGTCTCAGGATTGGAATGGGAAGGAGTTGGATATCACATCTCATGATAAAGGAAGGGTCTAAGGTTTGAAGGGGAAGGATTTGGATATCACATCTCATGTTATAGGACGGGTCTCAGGTTTGGTATTAGAAGCACTGAGATATCAAGTCTCATGGTATAGGAAGGGTCTCAGAATTGGAATCAGAAAGAGTTGGATATCACATCTCAAGCTATAGGAAGGGTCTCAGGATTGGAATGGGAAGGAGTTTGATATCACATCTCATGCAATAGTATGGGTCTCAGGTTTGGTATAAGCATTGGGATATCACATCTCATGCTATCGGAAGGGTATCAGGATTGGATTTGGAAGGAGCTGGATATCCCATCTCATGCTATACGAAGGGTCTCAGGTTGGAATGGGAAGGAGTTGGATATCACATCTCATGTTATAGGAAGGGTCTCAGGATTGGAATGGGAAGGACTTGGATATCACATCTCATGCTATAGGAAGGCTCTCAGGTTTGGAAGGGGAAAGAGTTGGATATCACATTTCATGTTAGAGGTAGGATCTCAGGTTTGGTATTAGAGGCATTGAGATATCACATCTCATGCTATCAGAATGGTCTCAGGATTGGAATCGGAAGGAGTTGGATATCACATCTCATGCTAAAGGGAGGGTCTCAGGTTTGGAAGGGGAAGGATTTGGATATCACATCTCATGTTATCAGAAGGATCTCAGGTTTGGTATTAGAAGTATTGAGATATCACATCTCATGCTATCGGAAGGATCTCAGGTTTGGTATTAGAAGCATTGAGATATCACATCTCATGCTATCAGAATGGTCTCAGGATTGGAATCGGAAGGAGTTGGATATCAAATCTCATGCTAAAGGGAGGGTCTCAGGTTTGGAAGGGGAAGGATTTGGATATCACATCTCATGTTATCAGAAGGATCTCAGGTTTGGTATTAGAAGTATTGAGATATCACATCTCATGCTATAGGAAGGGTCTCAGGATTGGAATGGGAAGGAGTTGGATATCACATCTCAAGCTATAGGAAGGGTCTCAGGTTTGGTATAAGCATTGAGATATCACATCACATGCTATAGGAAGGGTCTCAGGATTGGAATGGGAAGGAGTTGGATATCACATCTCATGTTATAGGAAAGATCTCAGGTTTGGTATTAGAAGCATTGAGACATCACATCTCATGTTATAGGAAGGGTCTCAGGATTGGAATGGGAAGAAGTTGGATATCACATCTCATGCTATAGGAAGAGTCTCAGGTTTGGTATAAGCATTGAGATATCACATCTCATGATATAGGAAGGGCTCAGGATTGGAATGGGAAGGAGTTGTATATGACATCTCATGCCATAGGAAGGGTCTCAGGTTTGGTATAAGCATTGAGATATCACATCACATGCTATAGGAAGGGTCTCAGGATTGGAATGGGAAGGACTTGGATATCACATCTCATGCTAAAGGGAGGGTCTCAGGATTGGAAGGGGAAGGATTTGGATATCACATCTCATGTTATAGGAAGGATCTCAGGTTTGGTATAAGAAGCATTGAGATATCACATCTCATGCTATCGGAAGAATCTCAGATTTGGTATTAGAGGCATTGAGATATTACATCTCATGCTATCAGAAGGGTCTCAGGATTGGAATGGGAAGGAGTTGGATATCACATCTCATGCTATAGGAAGGATCTCAGGTTTGGAACGGGAAGGAGTTGGATATCACATCTCATGTTATAGGAAGAGTCTCAGATTTGGTATAAGCATTGAGATATCACATCTCTGCAATCGGAAGTGTCTCAGGATTGGGATGGGAAGGAGTTGGATATCACATCTCATGCTATAGGAAGGGTCTCAGGTTTGGAACGGGAAGGAGTTGGATATCCCATCTCATGTTATAGGACTGGTCTCAGGTTTGGTATTAGAAGCATTGAGATATCACATCACATGCTGTAGGAAGGGTCTCAGGTTTGGAATGGGAAGGAATTGGATATCACATCTCATGTTATAGGAAGGGTCTCAGGTTTGGTATAAGCATTGAGATATCACATCTCTGCTATCGGAAGTGTCTCAGGATTGGAATGGGAAGGAGTTGGATATCACATCTCATGTTATAGGACGGGTCTCAGGTTTGTTATTAGAATCATTGAGATATCATATTGCATGCTGTAGGAAGGGTCTAAGGATTGGAATGGGAAGGACTTTGATATCACATCTCATGCTATAGGTAGGCTCTCAGGTTTGGAAAGGGAAGGAGTTGGATATCACATTTCATGTTAGAGGAAGGATCTCAGGTTTGGTATTAGAGCCATTGGATATCACATCTCATGCTATAGGAAGGGTCTCAGGATTGGAATGGGAAGGAGTTGGATATCACATCTCATGCTATAGGAAGGGTTTTAGGTTTGGTATAAGCATTGAGATATCACATCTCATGCTATAGGAAGGGTCTCAGGATTGGAATGGGAAGGATCTGTATATGACATCTCATGCCATAGGAAGGGTCTCAGGTTTGGTATAAGCATTGAGATATCACATCTCTGCTTTCGGAAGGGTCTCAGGATTGGAATGGGAAGGAGTTGGATATCCCAACTCATGTTATAGGAAGAGTCTCAGGTTTGGTATTAGAAGCATTGAGATATCACATCTCATGCTATAGGAAGTGTCTCAGGATTGGAATGGGAAGGACTTGGATATCACATCTCATGCTATAGGGAGGGTCTCAAGTTTGATATTAGAAGCATTGAGATATCACATCTCATGCTATAGGAAGGGTCTCAGTATTGGAATGGGAAGGAGTTGGATATCACATCTCATGCTATAGGAAGGGTCTCAGGTTTGGTATAAGCATTGAGATATCACATCTCTGCTATCGGAAGGGTCTCAGGATTGGAATGGGAAGGAGTTGGATATTCCCATCTCATGTTATAGGAAGGGTCTATCAGGTCTTAGCATGAGACTCTTCCTATAACATGAGATGTGATATCCAACTCCTTCCCATTCCAATCCTGAGACCCTTCCGATAGCTTGAGATGTGATATCTCAATGCTTCTAATATCAATACTGAGACCCTCCCTATAGCATGAGATGTGATATCTAAGTCCTTCCCATTCCAATCCTGAGACCCTTCTGATAGCAGAGATGTGATATCTCAATGCTTATACCAAACCTGAGACCCTTCGTATAGCATGAGATGTGATATCCAACTCCTTCCCATTCCAATCCTGAGACCCTTCCTATAGCATGATATGTGAAATCTCAATGCTTCTACCAAAACTGAGACCCTTCCTTTAGCATGAGATGTGATATCCAACTCCTTCCCATTCCAATCCTGAGACCAGTCCTATAGCATGAGATGTGATATCTCAATGCTTCTAATACCAAACCTGAGATCCATCCGATAGCATGAGATGTGATATCTCAATGCTTCTAATACGAAACCTGAGATCCTTCCTATAACATGAGATGTGATATCCAAATCCTTCCCCTTCTGAACCTGAGACCCTCCCTTTAGCATGAGATGTGATATCCAACTCCTTCCCATTCCAATCCTGATACCCTTCTGATAGCATGAGATGTGATATCTCAATGCCTCTAATACCAAACCTGAGATCCTAACTCTAACATGAAATGTGATATCCAACTCCTTCTCTTTCCAAACCTGAGAGCCTTCCTACAGCATGAGATGTGATATCCAAGTCCTTCCCATTCCAATCCTGAGACCCTTCCTATAACATGAGATGTCATATCCAACTCCTTCCCATTCCAACCTGAGACCCTTCCTATAGCATGAGATGGGATATCCAACTCCTTCCAAATCCAATCCTGATACCCTTCCGATAGCATGAGATGTGATATCCCAATGCTTCTACAAAACCTGAGACCCATACCATGGCATGAGATGTGATATCAAACTCCCGTCCTATACCATGAGACTTGATATCTCAATGCTTCTAATACCAAACCTGAGACCGGTCCAATAACATGAGATGTGATATCCAAATCCTTCCCCTTCCAAACCTTAGACCCTTCCTTTATCATGAGATGTGATATCCAAGTCCTTCCCATTCCATTCCTGAGACCCTTCCTATAGCATGAGATGTGATATCTCAATGCTTCTAATACCAAACCTGAGACCCTTCCTATAACATGAGATGTGATATCCAAGTCCTTCCCATTTCAATCCTGAGACCCTTCCTATAGCATGAGATGTGATATCTCAATGCTTCTAATACCAAACCTGAGACCCTTCCTATAACATGAATTCTGATATCCAAGTCCTTCCCATTCCAATCCTGAGACCCTTCCAATAGCAGAGATGTGATATCTCAATGCTTCTAATATCAAACCTGAGACCTGTCCCATAACATGAGATGGGATATCCAACTCCTTCCCGTTCCAAACCTGATACCCTTCCTATAGCATGAGATGTGATATCCAATTCCTTCCCATCCCAATCCTGAGACACCTCCGATAGCAGAGATGTGATATCTCAATGCTTATACCAAACCTGAGACTCTTCCTATAACATGAGATGTGATATCTAACTCCTTCCCGTTCCAAACCTGAGACCCTTCCTATAGCATGAGATGTGATATCCAACTCCTTCCCATTCCAATCCTGAGACCCTTCCGATAGCATGAGATGTGATATCTCAATGCTTTTAATACCAAACCTGAGATCCTTCCTATAACATGAGATGTGATATCCAAATCCTTCCCCTTCTGAACCTGAGACCCTCCCTTTAGCATGAGATGTGATATCCAACTCCTTCCCATTCCAATCCTGATACCCTTCTGATAGCATGAGATGTGATATCTCAATGCCTCTAATACCAAACCTGAGATCCTAACTCTAACATGAAATGTGATATCCAACTCCTTCTCTTTCCAAACCTGAGAGCCTTCCTACAGCATGAGATGTGATATCCAAGTCCTTCCCATTCCAATCCTGAGACCCTTCCTATAACATGAGATGTCATATCCAACTCCTTCCCATTCCAACCTGAGACCCTTCCTATAGCATGAGATGGGATATCCAACTCCTTCCAAATCCAATCCTGATACCCTTCCGATAGCATGAGATGTGATATCCCAATGCTTCTACAAAACCTGAGACCCATACCATGGCATGAGATGTGATATCAAACTCCCGTCCTATACCATGAGACTTGATATCTCAATGCTTCTAATACCAAACCTGAGACCGGTCCAATAACATGAGATGTGATATCCAAATCCTTCCCCTTCCAAACCTTAGACCCTTCCTTTATCATGAGATGTGATATCCAAGTCCTTCCCATTCCATTCCTGAGACCCTTCCTATAGCATGAGATGTGATATCTCAATGCTTCTAATACCAAACCTGAGACCCTTCCTATAACATGAGATGTGATATCCAAGCCCTTCCCATTTCAATCCTGAGACCCTTCCTATAGCATGAGATGTGATATCTCAATGCTTCTAATACCAAACCTGAGACCCTTCCTATAACATGAATTCTGATATCCAAGTCCTTCCCATTCCAATCCTGAGACCCTTCCAATAGCAGAGATGTGATATCTCAATGCTTCTAATATCAAACCTGAGACCTGTCCCATAACATGAGATGGGATATCCAACTCCTTCCCGTTCCAAACCTGATACCCTTCCTATAGCATGAGATGTGATATCCAATTCCTTCCCATCCCAATCCTGAGACACCTCCGATAGCAGAGATGTGATATCTCAATGCTTATACCAAACCTGAGACTCTTCCTATAACATGAGATGTGATATCTAACTCCTTCCCGTTCCAAACCTGAGACCCTTCCTATAGCATGAGATGTGATATCCAACTCCTTCCCATTCCAATCCTGAGACCCTTCCTATAGCATGAGATGTGATATCTCAATGCTTATACCAAATCTGAGACCCTTCCTATAGCATAAGATGTGATATCCAACTCCTTCCCATTCCAATCCTGAGACCCTTCCTATAGCATGAGATGTGATATCTCAATGCTTCTAATACCAAACCTGAGATCCTTCCTATAACATGAGATGTGATATCCAACTCCTTCCCATTCCAATCCTGAGACCCTTATGATAGCATGAGATGTGATATCTCAATGCCTCTAATACCAAACCTGAGATACTTCCGATAGCATGAGATGTGATATCTCAATGCTTTTAATACCAAACCTGAGATCCTTCCTATAACATGAGATGTGATTTCCAAATCCTTCCCCTTCCAAACCTGAGACCCTCCCTTTAGCATGAGATGTGATATACAACTCCTTCCCATTCCAATCCTGAGACCCTTCTGATAGCATGGGATGTGATATCTCAATGCCTCTAATACCAAACCTGAGATCCTACCTCTAACATGAAATGTGATATCCATCTCCTTCCCTTTCCAAACCTGAGACCCTGCCTATAGCATGAGATGTGATATTCAAGTCCTTCCCATTCCAATCCTGAGACCCTTCCTATAGCATGTGATGTGATATCTCAATGCGTATACCAAACCTGAGACCCTTCCTATGGCATGAGATGTCATATACAACTCCTTCCCATTCCAATCCTGAGACTCTTCCTATAGCATGAGATGTGATATCTCAATGCTTATACCACACCTGAGACCCTTCCTATAGCATGAGATGTGATATCCAACTTCTTCCCATTCCAATCCTAAGACCCTTCCTATAACATGAGATGTGATGTCTCAATGATTCTAATACCAAACCTGAGATCTTTCCTATAACATGAGATGTGATATCCAACTCCTTCCCATTCCAATCCTGAGACCCTTCCTATAGCATGAGATGTGATATCTCAATGCTTATAGCAAACCTGAGACCCTTCCTATAGCTTGAGATGTGATATCCAACTCCTTCCCATTCCAATCCTGAGACCCTTCCTATAGCATGAGATGTGATATCTCAAGGCCTCTAATACCAAACCTGAGATCCTTCCTCTAACATGAAATGTGATATCCAACTCCTTCCCCTTCCTAACCTGAGACCCTTCCTATAGCATGAGATGTGATATCCAACTCCTTCCCATTCCAATCCTGAGACCCTTCCGATAGCTTGAGATGTGATATCTCAATGTTTCTAATATCAATACTGAGACCCTCCCTATAGCATGAGATGTGATATCTAAGTCCTTCCCATTCCAATCCTGAGACCCTTCCGATAGCAGAGATGTGATATCTCAATGCTTATACCAAACCTGAGACCCTTCCTATGGCATGAGATGTCATATACAACTCCTTCCCATTCCAATCCTGAGACTCTTCCTATAGCATGAGATGTGATATCTCAATGCTTATACCACACCTGAGACCCTTCCTATAGCATGAGATGTGATATCCAACTTCTTCCCATTCCAATCCTAAGACCCTTCCTATAACATGAGATGTGATGTCTCAATGATTCTAATACCAAACCTGAGATCTTTCCTATAACATGAGATGTGATATCCAACTCCTTCCCATTCCAATCCTGAGACCCTTCCTATAGCATGAGATGTGATATCTCAATGCTTATAGCAAACCTGAGACCCTTCCTATAGCTTGAGATGTGATATCCAACTCCTTCCCATTCCAATCCTGAGACCCTTCCTATAGCATGAGATGTGATATCTCAAGGCCTCTAATACCAAACCTGAGATCCTTCCTCTAACATGAAATGTGATATCCAACTCCTTCCCCTTCCTAACCTGAGACCCTTCCTATAGCATGAGATGTGATATCCAACTCCTTCCCATTCCAATCCTGAGACCCTTCCGATAGCTTGAGATGTGATATCTCAATGTTTCTAATATCAATACTGAGACCCTCCCTATAGCATGAGATGTGATATCTAAGTCCTTCCCATTCCAATCCTGAGACCCTTCCGATAGCAGAGATGTGATATCTCAATGCTTATACCAAACCTGAGACCCTTCCTATAGCATGAGATGTGATATCCAACTCCTTCCCATTCCAATCCTGAGACCCTTCCTATAGCATGATATGTGAAATCTCAATGCTTCTACCAAAACTGAGACCCTTCCTTTCGCATGAGATGTGATATCCAACTCCTTCCCATTCCAATCCTGAGACCAGTCCTATAGCATGAGATGTGATATCTCAATGCTTCTAATACCAAACCTGAGATCCTTCCTATAACACGAGATGTGATATCCAACTCCTTCCCATTCCAATCCTGAGACCCTTCCTATAGCATGAGATGTGATATCTCAATGCTTCTAATACCAAAACTGAGATCCTTCCGATAGCATGAGATGTGATATCTCAATGCCTCTAATACCAAACATGAGATCCTTCCTATAACATGAGATGTGATATCCAAATCCTTCCCCTTCCGAACCTGAGACCCTCCCTTTAGCATGAGATGTGATATCCCACTCCTTCCCATTCCAATCCTGATACCCTTCTGATAGCATGAGATGTGATATCTCAATGCCTCTAATACCAAACCTGAGATCCTACCTCTAACATGAAATGTGATATCCAACTCCTTCCCTTTCCAAACCTGAGAGCCTTCCTACAGCATGAGATGTGATATCCAAGTCCTTCCCATTCCAATCCTGAGACCCTTCCTATAACATGAGATGTCATATCCAACTCCTTCCCATTCCAACCTGAGACCCTTCCTATAGCATGAGATGGGATATCCAACTCCTTCTTATGCCAAACCTGAGACCCTTCCTATGGCATGATATGTGATATCCAACTCCTTGCCATTCAAATCCTGAGACCCTTCCTATAGCATGAGAAGGGATATCCAACTCCTTCCCAATCCAATCCTGAGACCCTTCCGATAGCAGAGATGTGATATCTCAACGCTTCTACCAAACCTGAGACCCTTCCTATAAGATGAGATGTGATATCCAATTCCTTCCCATTCCAAACCTGAGACCCTTACTATTGGATGAGATGTGATATCCAACTCCTTCCCATTCCAACCCTGAGACCCTTCCTATACCATGAGATGTGATATCTCAATGCTTCTAATACCAAACCTGGGTCCCGTCCTATAACATGAGATATGATATCCAAATCCTTCCCCTTCCAAACCTGAGAACCTTCCTTTAGCATGAGATGTGATATCCAAATACTTCCCATTCCAATCCTAAAACCCTTCCTATAGCATGAGATGTGATATCTCAATGTTTCTAAGAAAAAACCTGAGACCCTTCCTATAGCAAGAGATGCGATATCCAAATCCTTCCCATTCCAATCCTGAGACCCTTCCTATAACATGAGATGTGATATCCAACTCCTTCCCATTCCAACCTGAGACCCTTCCTATAGCATGACAAGGGATATCCAACTCCTTCCCAATCCAATCCTGAGACCCTTCCGATAGCAGAGATGTGATATCTCAATGCTTATACCAAACCTGAGACCCTTCCTATGGCATGAGATGTGATATCCAACTCCTTGCCATTCAAATCCTGAGACCCTCCCTATAACAAGAGATGTCATATCCAACTCCTTCCCATTCCAAACCTGAGATCCTTCCTTTAGCATGAGATGTAATATCCAAATCCTTCACATTCCAATCCGGAGACCCTTCCTATAGCATGAGATGTGATATCTCAATGCTTCTAATACCAAACATGAGATCCTTCCTATAACATGAGATGTGATATCCAACTCCTTCCCATTCCAAACCTGAGACCCTTCCGGTAGCATGAGATGTGATATCTCAATGCTTCAAAAACCAAACATGAGAACCATCCTATAACATGAGATGTGAAATCCAAATCCTTCCCTTCCCAAACCTGAGACTCTTCCTATAGCATGAGATGTGATATCTCAATGCTTCTACCAAACCTGAAACCCTTCCTATAGCATGAGAAGTGATATCCAACTCCTTCCCATTCCAATCCTGAGACACTTCCTATAGCATGAGATGTGATATCACAATGCTTCTAATACCAAACCTGAGACCCGTCCTATAACATGAGATGTGATATCCAAATCCTTCCCCTTCCAAACCTTAGACCCTTCCTTTATCATGAGATGTGATATCCAAGTCCTTCCCATTCCATTCCTGAGACCCTTCCTATAGCATGAGATGTGATATCTCAATGCTTCTAATACCAAACCTGAGACCCTTCCTATAACATGAGATGTGATATCCAAGTCCTTCCCATTCCAATCCTGAGACCCTCCCTTTAGCATGAGATGTGATATCCAACTCCTTCCCATTCCAATCCTGAGACCGTTCTGATAGCATGAGATGTGATATCTCAATGCTTCTAATACCAAACCTGAGATCCTTCCGATAGCATGAGATGTTATATCTCAATGCCTCTAATACCAAACCTGAGATTCTACCTCTAACATGAAATGTGATATCCAACTCCTTCCCCTTCCAAACCTGGGAGCCTTCCTATAACATGAGATGTGATATCGAAGTCCTTCCCATTCCAATCCTGAGACCCTTCCTATAACAGGAGATGTGATATCCAACTCCTTCCCATTCCACTCCTGAGACCCTTCCTATAGCATGAGATGTGATGTCTCAATGCTTCTAATACCAAATCTGAGATCCTTCCTATAACATGAGATGTGATATCCAACTCCTTCCATTCCAATCCTGAGACCCTTCCTATAGCATGGGATGTGATATTTCAATGCTTATAGCAAACCTGAGACCCTTCCTATAGCATGAGATGTGATATCCAAATCCTTCCCATTCCAATCGTGAGACCCTTCCTATAGCATGAGATGTGATATCTCAATGCCTCTAATACCAAACCTGAGATCCTTCCTCTAACATGAAATGTGATATCCAAATCCTTCCCTTTCCAAACCTGAGAGCCTACCTATAGCATGAGATGTGATATCCAACTCCTTCCCATTCCAATCCTGAGACCCTTCCTATAGCATGAGATGTGATATCTCAATGCTTATACCAAACCTGAGACCCTTCCTATAGCATGAGATGTGATATCCAAATCCTTCCCATTCCAATCCTGAGACCCTTCCTATAGCATGAGATGTGATATCTCAATGCCTCTAATACCAAACCTGAGATCCTTCCTTGAACATGAAATGTGATATCCCACTCCTTCCCTTTCCAAACCTGAGAGTCTACCTATAGCATGAGATGTGATATCCAAGTCCTTCCCATTTCAATCCTGAGAAACTTCCGATAGCAGAGATGTGATATCTCAATGCTTAGACCAAACCTGAGACCCTTCCTATAACATGAGATGTGATATCCAACTCCTTCCCGTTCCAAACCTGAGACCCTTTCTATAGCAAGAATCTAATATCCAACTCCTTCCCATTCCAATCCTGAGACCATTCCTATAGCATGAGATGTGATATCTCAATGCTTCTAATACCAAACCTGAGACCCTTCCTATAACATGAGATGTGATATCCAAGTCCTTCCCATTCCAATCCTGAGACCCTCCCTTTAGCATGAGATGTGATATCCAACTCCTTCCCATTCCAATCCTGAGACCGTTCTGATAGCATGAGATGTGATATCTCAATGCTTCTAATACCAAACCTGAGATCCTTCCGATAGCATGAGATGTGATATTTCAATTCTTCTAATACCAAACCTGAGATCCTTCCTATAACACGAGATGTGATATTCAAATCCTTCCCCTTCCAAACCTGAGACCCTCCCTTTAGCATGAGATGTGATATCCAACTCCTTCCCATTCCAATCCTGAGACCCTTCTGATAGCATGAGATGTTATATCTCAATGCCTCTAATACCAAACCTGAGATTCTACCTCTAACATGAAATGTGATATCCAACTCCTTCCCCTTCCAAACCTGGGAGCCTTCCTATAACATGAGATGTGATATCGAAGTCCTTCCCATTCCAATCCTGAGACCCTTCCTATAACATGAGATGTGATATCCAACTCCTTCCCATTCCAATCCTGAGACCCTTCCTATAGCATGAGATGTGATGTCTCAATGCTTCTAATACCAAATCTGAGATCCTTCCTATAACATGAGATGTGATATCCAACTCCTTCCATTCCAATCCTGAGACCCTTCCTATAGCATGGCATGTGATATTTCAATGCTTATAGCAAACCTGAGACCCTTCCTATAGCATGAGATGTGATATCCAAATCCTTCCCATTCCAATCGTGAGACCCTTCCTATAGCATGAGATGTGATATCTCAATGCCTCTAATACCAAACCTGAGATCCTTCCTCTAACATGAAATGTGATATCCAAATCCTTCCCTTTCCAAACCTGAGAGCCTACCTATAGCATGAGATGTGATATCCAACTCCTTCCCATTCCAATCCTGAGACCCTTCCTATAGCATGAGATGTGATATCTCAATGCTTATACCAAACCTGAGACCCTTCCTATAGCATGAGATGTGATATCCAAATCCTTCCCATTCCAATCCTGAGACCCTTCCTATAGCATGAGATGTGATATCTCAATGCCTCTAATACCAAACCTGAGATCCTTCCTTGAACATGAAATGTGATATCCCACTCCTTCCCTTTCCAAACCAGAGAGTCTACCTATACCATGAGATGTGATATCCAAGTCCTTCCCATTCCAATCCTTAGACACTTCCTACAGCATGAGATGTGATATCTCAATGATTCTATTACCAAACCTGAGACCCGTCCTATAACATGAGATGGGATATCCAACTCCTTCCCATTTCAATCCTGAGAAACTTCCGATAGCAGAGATGTGATATCTCAATGCTTAGACCAAACCTGAGACCCTTCCTATAACATGAGATGTGATATCCAACTCCTTCCCGTTCCAAACCTGAGACCCTTTCTATAGCAAGAATCTAATATCCAACTCCTTCCCATTCCAATCCTGAGACCATTCCTATAGCATGAGATGTGATATCTCAATGCTTCTAATACCAAACCTGAGATCCTTCCTATGACATGAGATGTGATATCCAATTCCTTCCCATTCCAAACCTGAGACCCTTCCTATAGCATGAGATGTGATATCTCAATGCTTCTAATACCAAACCTGAGATCCTTCCTATAACATGAGATGTGATATCCAAATCCTTCCCCTTCCAAACCAGAGACCCTCCCTTTAGCATGAGATGTGATATCCAACTCCTTCCCATTCCAATCCTGAGACATTTCTGATAGCATGAGATGTGATATCTCAATGCCTCTAATACCAAACCTGAGATCCTACCTCTAACATGAAATGTGATATCCAACTCCTTCCCCTTGCAAACCTGAGAGCCTTCCTATAGCATGAGATGTGATATCGAAGTATTTCCCATTCCAATCCTGAGACCCTTCCTATAACATGAGATGTGATATCCAACTCCTTCCCATTCCAACCTGAGACCCTTCCTATAGCATGAGATGGGATATCCAACTACTTCCAAATCCAATCCTGATACCCTTCCGATAGCATGAGATGTGATATCTCAATCCCTCTAATACCAAACCTGAGATCCTTCCTATAACATGAGATGTGATATCAAAATCCTTCCCCTTCCAAACCTGAGACCCTCCCTTTAGCATGAGATGTGATATCCAACTCCTTCCCATTCCAATCCTGAGACCCTTCTGATAGCATGAGATGTGATATTCAATGCCTCTAATACCAAACCTGAGATCCTACCTCTAACATGAAATGTGATATCCAACTCCTTCCCTTTCCAAACGTGAGAGCCTCCCTATAGCATGAGATGGGATATTCAAGTCCTTCCCATTCCAATCCTGAGACCCTTCCTATAGCATGAGATGTGATATCTCAATGCTTCTAATACCAAACCTGAGACCGTTCCTATAACATAAGATGGGATATCCAACTCCTTCCCATTCCAATCCTGAGACCCTTCCGATAGCAGAGATGTGATATCTCAATGCTGATACCAAACCTGAGACCCTTCCTATGGCATGAGATGTCATATACAACTCCTTCCCATTCCAATCCTGAGACCATTCCTATAGCATGAGATGTGATATCTCAATGCTTCTAATACCAAACCTGAGATCCTTCCTATGACATGAGATGTGATATCCAATTCCTTCCCATTCCAAACCTGAGACCCTTCCTATAGCATGAGATGTGATATCTCAATGCTTCTAATACCAAACCTGAGATCCTTCCTATAACATGAGATGTGATATCCAAATCCTTCCCCTTCCAAACCAGAGACCCTCCCTTTAGCATGAGATGTGATATCCAACTCCTTCCCATTCCAATCCTGAGACATTTCTGATAGCATGAGATGTGATATCTCAATGCCTCTAATACCAAACCTGAGATCCTACCTCTAACATGAAATGTGATATCCAACTCCTTCCCCTTGCAAACCTGTGAGCCTTCCTATAGCATGAGATGTGATATCGAAGTATTTCCCATTCCAATCCTGAGACCCTTCCTATAACATGAGATGTGATATCCAACTCCTTCCCATTCCAACCTGAGACCCTTCCTATAGCATGAGATGGGATATCCAACTACTTCCAAATCCAATCCTGATACCCTTCCGATAGCATGAGATGTGATATCTCAATCCCTCTAATACCAAACCTGAGATCCTTCCTATAACATGAGATGTGATATCAAAATCCTTCCCCTTCCAAACCTGAGACCCTCCCTTTAGCATGAGATGTGATATCCAACTCCTTCCCATTCCAATCCTGAGACCCTTCTGATAGCATGAGATGTGATATTCAATGCCTCTAATACCAAACCTGAGATCCTACCTCTAACATGAAATGTGATATCCAACTCCTTCCCTTTCCAAACGTGAGAGCCTCCCTATAGCATGAGATGGGATATTCAAGTCCTTCCCATTCCAATCCTGAGACCCTTCCTATAGCATGAGATGTGATATCTCAATGCTTCTAATACCAAACCTGAGACCCTTCCTATAACATAAGATGGGATATCCAACTCCTTCCCATTCCAATCCTGAGACCCTTCCGATAGCAGAGATGTGATATCTCAATGCTGATACCAAACCTGAGACCCTTCCTATGGCATGAGATGTCATATACAACTCCTTCCCATTCCAATCCTGAGACCCTTCCTATAGCATGGGATGTGATATCTCAATGCTTATACCAAACCTGAGACCCTTCCTATAGCATGAGATGTGATATCCAACTCCTTCCCATTCCAATCCTGAGACCCTTCCTATAACATGAGATGTGATGTCTCAATGCTTCTAATACCAAACCTGAGATCCTTCCTATGGCATGAGATGTCATATAAAACTCCTTCCCATTCCATTCCTGAGACCCTTCCTATAGCATGAGATGTGATATCCAACTCCTTCCCATTCCAATCCTGAGACCCTTCCTATAGCATGAGATGTGATATCCAAATCCTTCCCATTCCAATCGTGAGACCCTTCCTATAGCATGAGATGTGATATCCAAAACCTTCCCTTTCCAAAACTGAGAGCCTACCTATAGCATGAGATGTGATATCCAACTCCTTCCCATTCCAATCCTGAGACCCTTCCTATAGCATGAGATGTGATATCTCAATGCTTATACCAAACCTGAGACCCTTCCTATAGCATGAGATGTGATATCCAAATCCTTCCCATTCCAATCCTGAGACCCTTCCTATAGCAGGAGATGTTATATCTCAATGCCTCTAATACCAAACCTGAGATCCTACCTCTAACATGAAATGTGATATCCAACCCCTTCCCCTTCTAAACCTGGGAGCCTTCCTATAACATGAGATGTGATATCGAAGTGCTTCCCATTCCAATCCTGAGACCCTTCCTATAACATGAGATGTGATATCCAACTCCTTCCCATTCCAATCCTGAGACCCTTCCTATAGCATGAGATGTGATGTCTCAATGCTTCTAATACCAAATCTGAGATCCTTCCTATAACATGGGATGTGATATCCAACTCCTTCCCATTGCAATCTTGAGACCGTTTCTATAGCATGAGATGTGATATCTCAATGCTTATACCAAACCTGAGACCCTTCCTATAGCATGAGATGTGATATCCAAATCCTTCCCATTCCAATCGTGAGACCCTTCCTATAGCATGAGATGTGATATCTCAATGCCTCTAATACCAAACCTGAGATCCTACCTCTATAATGAAATTTGATATGCAACTCCTTCCCCTTCCAAACCTGATAGCCTTCCTATAGCATGAGATGTGATATCCAAGTCCTTCCCATTCCAATCCTGATACCCTTCCTATAACATGAGATGTGATATCCAACTCCTTCCCATTCCAACCTGAGACCCTTCCTATAGCATGAGATGGGATATCCAACTCCTTCCAAATCCAATCCTGATACCCTTCCGATAGCATGAGATGTGATATCCCAATGCTTCTACAAAACCTGAGACCCATACCATGGCATGAGATGTGATATCAAACTCCTTCCCATTCCAATCTTGACACCCTTCCTATAGCTTGAGATGTGATATCCAACTCCTTCCCATTCCAATTCTGAGACCCGTCCTATACCATGGGACTTGATATCTCAATGCTTCTAATACCAAACCTGAGACCGGTCCTATAACATGAGATGTGATATCCAAATCCTTCCCCTTCCAAACCTTAGACCCTTCCTTTATCATGAGATGTGATATCCAAATCGTTCCCATTCCAATCCTGAGACCCTTCCTATAGCATGAGATGTGATATCTCAATGCTTCTAATACCAAACCTGAGACCCTTGCTATAACATGAGATGTGATATTCAAGTCCTTCCCATTCCAATCCTGAGACCCTTCTTATAGCATGAGATGTGATATCTCAATGCTTCTAATACCAAACCTGAGACCCTTCCTATAATGAGATGGGATATCCAACTCCTTCCCATTCCAATCCTGAGACCCTTCCGATAGCAGAGATGTGATATCTCAATGCTTATACCAAACCTGAGACCCTTCCTATGGCATGAGATGTCAAATACAACTCCTTCCGATTCCAATCCTGAGACCCTTCCTATAGCATGAGATGTGATATCTCAATGCTTCTAATAATAAACCTGAGATCCTTCCTATAACATGAGATGTGATATCCAACTCCTTCCCATTCCAAACCTGAGACCCTTCCGATTGCATGAGATGTGATATCAAACTCCTTCCCATTCCAATCCTGAGACCCTTCCTATACCATGAGATGTGATATCTCAATGCTTCTAATACCAAACCTGACACCCGTCCTAAAACATGAGATGTGATGTCCAAATCCTTCCCCTTCCAAACCTGAGATCTTTCCTTTAGCATGAGATGTGATATCCAACTCCTTCCCATTCCAATCCTGAGACCCTTCCTATACCATGAGATGTGATATCTCAATGCTTCTAATACCAAACCTGACACCCGTCCTAAAACATGAGATGTGATGTCCAAATCCTTCCCCTTCCAAACCTGAGAACTTTCCTTTAGCATGAGATGTGATATCCAACTCCTTCCCATTCCAATCCTGAGACCCTTCCTATACCATGAGATGTGATATCTCAATGCTTCTAATACCAAACCTGACACCCGTCCTAAAACATGAGATGTGATGTCCAAATCCTTCCCCTTCCAAACCTGAGATCTTTCCTTTAGCATGAGATGTGATATCCAACTCCTTCCCATTCCAATCCTGAGACCCTTCCTATAGCATGATATGTGATATCACAATTTTTCTAATACCAAACCTGAGATCCTTCCTATAACATGAGATGTGTATCCAACTCCTTCCCATTCCAAACCTGAGACCCTTCCTATAGCCTGATATGTGATATCTTAATGCTTCTAAAACCAAACCTGAGAACCATCCAATAACATATGTGAAATCCAAATCCTTCCCTTTCCAAACCTGAGACCCTTCCGATAGCATTAGATGTGATATCTCAATGCTTCTAAAACCAAACATGAGAACCATCCTATAACATGAGATGTGAAATCCAAATCCTTCCCTTTCCAAACCTGAGACCCTCCCTATAGCATGAGATGTGATATCTAAGTCCTTCCCATTCCTATCCTGAGACCCTTCCGATAGCAGAGATGTGATATCTCAATGCTTGGACCAAACCTGAGACCCTTCCTATGGCATGAGATGTGATATCCAACTCCTTCCCATTCCAATCTTGAGACGCTTCCTATAGCATGAGATGTGATATCTCAATGCTTCTATCAAACCTGAGTCCCTTCCTTTAGCATGAGATGTGATATCCAACTCCTTCCCATTCCAATCCTGAGACCCTTCCTATAGCATGAGATGTGATATTTCAAAGCTTCTAATACCAAACCTGGGACCCGTCCTATAACATGAGATATGATATCCAAATCCTTCCCCTTCCAAACCTGAGACCCTTCCTTTAGCATGAGATGTGATATCTCAATGTTTCTAATAAAAAACCTGAGACTCTTCCTATAGCAAGAGATGTGATATCCAAATCCTTCCCATTCCAATCCTGAGACCCTTCCTATAACATGAGATGTGATATCTCAATGCCTCTAATACCAAACCTGAGATTCTTCCTATAACATGAGATGTGATATCTCAATGCTTCTAATACCAAACCTGAGACCCTCCCTTTAGCATGAGATGTGATATCCGACTCCTTCCCATTCCAATCCTGAGACCCTTCTGATAGCATGAGATGTGATATCTCAATGCCTCTAATACCAAACCAGAGATTCTTCCTATAACATGAGATGTGATATCTCAATGCTTCTAATACCAAACCTGAGACCCTCCCTTTAGCATGAGATGTGATATCAGACTCCTTCCCATTCCAATCCTGAGACCCTTCTGATAGCATGAGATGTGATATCTCAATGCTTCTAATACCAAACCTGAGACCCTTCCTATAACATAAGATGGGATATCCAACTCCTTCCCATTCCAATCCTGAGACCCTTCCGATAGCAGAGATGTGATATCTCAATGCTTATACCAAACCTGAGACCCTTCCTGTGGCATGAGATGTCATATCCAACTCCTTCCCATTCCAATCCTGAGACCCTTCCTATAGCATGATATGTGATATCACAATTTTTCTAATACCAAACCTGAGATCCTTCCTATAACATGAGATGTGTATCCAACTCCTTCCCATTCCAAAACCTGAGACCCTTCCTATAGCATGAGATGTGATATCTTAATGCTTCTAAAACCAAACCTGAGAACCATCCAATAACATATGTGAAATCCTAATCCTTCCCTTTCCAAACCTGAGACCCTTCCGATAGCATTAGATGTGATATCTCAATGCTTCTAAAACCAAACATGAGAACCATCCTATAACATGAGATGTGAAATCCAAATCCTTCCCTTTCCAAACCTGAGACCCTTCCTATAGCTTGAGATGTGATATTAAACTCCTTCCCATTCCAATCCTGTGATAGCTTGAGATGTGATATCCAACTCCTTCCCATTCCAATCCTGAGACCCTTCCTATAGCATGAGATGTGATGTCTCAATGCTTCTAATACCAAATCTGAGATCCTTCCTATAACATGGGATGTGATATCCAACTCCTTCCCATTGCAATCTTGAGACCGTTTCTATAGCATGAGATGTGATATCTCAATGCTTATACCAAACCTGAGACCCTTCCTATAGCATGAGATGTGATATCCAAATCCTTCCCATTCCAATCGTGAGACCCTTCCTATAGCATGAGATGTGATATCTCAATGCCTCTAATACCAATCCTGAGATCCTACCTCTATAATGAAATTTGATATGCAACTCCTTCCCCTTCCAAACCTAATAGCCTTCCTATAGCATGAGATGTGATATCCAACTCCTTCCCATTCCAATCGTGAGACCCTTCCTATAGCATGAGATGTGATATCTCAATGCCTCTAATACCAATCCTGAGATCCTACCTCTATAATGAAATTTGATATGCAACTCCTTCCCCTTCCAATCCTGATACCCTTCCTATAACATGAGATGTGATATCCAACTCCTTCCCATTCCAACCTGAGACCCTTCCTATAGCATGAGATGGGATATCCAACTCCTTCCAAATCCAATCCTGATACCCTTCCGATAGCATGAGATGTGATATCCCAATGCTTCTACAAAACCTGAGACCCATACCATGGCATGAGATGTGATATCAAACTCCTTCCCATTCCAATCCTGACACCCTTCCTATAGCTTGAGATGTGATATCCAACTCCTTCCCATTCCAATTCTGAGACCCGTCCTATACCATGGGACTTGATATCTCAATGCTTCTAATACCAAACCTGAGACCGGTCCTATAACATGAGATGTGATATCCAAATCCTTCCCCTTCCAAACCTTAGACCCTTCCTTTATCATGAGATGTGATATCCAAGTCGTTCCCATTCCAATCCTGAGACCCTTCCTATAGCATGAGATGTGATATCTCAATGCTTCTAATACCAAACCTGAGACCCTTGCTATAACATGAGATGTGATATTCAAGTCCTTCCCATTCCAATCCTGAGACCCTTCCTATAGCATGAGATGTGATATCTCAATGCTTCTAATACCAAACCTGAGACCCTTCCTATAATGAGATGGGATATCCAACTCCTTCCCATTCCAATCCTGAGACCCTTCCGATAGCAGAGATGTGATATCTCAATGCTTATACCAAACCTGAGACCCTTCCTATGGCATGAGATGTCAAATACAACTCCTTCCGATTCCAATCCTGAGACCCTTCCTATAGCATGAGATGTGATATCTCAATGCTTCTAATAATAAACCTGAGATCCTTCCTATAACATGAGATGTGATATCAAACTCCTTCCCATTCCAATCCTGAGACCCTTCCTATACCATGAGATGTGATATCTCAATGCTTCTATTACCAAACCTGACACCCGTCCTAAAACATGAGATGTGATGTCCAAATCCTTCCCCTTCCAAACCTGAGATCTTTCCTTTAGCATGAGATGTGATATCCAACTCCTTCCCATTCCAATCCTGAGACCCTTCCTATACCATGAGATGTGATATCTCAATGCTTCTAATACCAAACCTGACACCCGTCCTAAAACATGAGATGTGATGTCCAAATCCTTCCCCTTCCAAACCTGAGATCTTTCCTTTAGCATGAGATGTGATATCCAACTCCTTCCCATTCCAATCCTGAGACCCTTCCTATACCATGAGATGTGATATCTCAATGCTTCTAATACCAAACCTGACACCCGTCCTAAAACATGAGATGTGATGTCCAAATCCTTCCCCTTCCAAACCTGAGATCTTTCCTTTAGCATGAGATGTGATATCCAACTCCTTCCCATTCCAATCCTGAGACCCTTCCTATAGCATGATATGTGATATCACAATTTTTCTAATACCAAACCTGAGATCCTTCCTATAACATGAGATGTGTATCCAACTCCTTCCCATTCCAAACCTGAGACCCTTCATATAGCCTGATATGTGATATCTTAATGCTTCTAAAACCAAACCTGAGAACCATCCAATAACATATGTGAAATCCAAATCCTTCCCTTTCCAAACCTGAGACCCTTCCGATAGCATTAGATGTGATATCTCAATGCTTCTAAAACCAAACATGAGAACCATCCTATAACATGAGATGTGAAATCCAAATCCTTCCCTTTCCAAACCTGAGACCCTCCCTATAGCATGAGATGTGATATCTAAGTCCTTCCCATTCCTATCCTGAGACCCTTCCGATAGCAGAGATGTGATATCTCAATGCTTGGACCAAACCTGAGACCCTTCCTATGGCATGAGATGTGATATCCAACTCCTTCCCATTCCAATCTTGAGACGCTTCCTATAGCATGAGATGTGATATCTCAATGCTTCTATCAAACCTGAGTCCCTTCCTTTAGCATGAGATGTGATATCCAACTCCTTCCCATTCCAATCCTGAGACCCTTCCTATAGCATGAGATGTGATATTTCAAAGCTTCTAATACCAAACCTGGGACCCGTCCTATAACATGAGATATGATATCCAAATCCTTCCCCTTCCAAACCTGAGACCCTTCCTTTAGCATGAGATGTGATATCTCAATGTTTCTAATAAAAAACCTGAGACTCTTCCTATAGCAAGAGATGTGATATCCAAATCCTTCCCATTCCAATCCTGAGACCCTTCCTATAACATGAGATGTGATATCTCAATGCCTCTAATACCAAACCTGAGATTCTTCCTATAACATGAGATGTGATATCTCAATGCTTCTAATACCAAACCTGAGACCCTCCCTTTAGCATGAGATGTGATATCCGACTCCTTCCCATTCCAATCCTGAGACCCTTCTGATAGCATGAGATGTGATATCTCAATGCCTCTAATACCAAACCAGAGATTCTTCCTATAACATGAGATGTGATATCTCAATGCTTCTAATACCAAACCTGAGACCCTCCCTTTAGCATGAGATGTGATATCCGACTCCTTCCCATTCCAATCCTGAGACCCTTCTGATAGCATGAGATGTGATATCTCAATGCTTCTAATACCAAACCTGAGACCCTTCCTATAACATAAGATGGGATATCCAACTCCTTCCCATTCCAATCCTGAGATCCTTCCGATAGCAGAGATGTGATATCTCAATGCTTATACCAAACCTGAGACCCTTCCTGTGGCATGAGATGTCATATCCAACTCCTTCCCATTCCAATCCTGAGACCCTTCCTATAGCATGATATGTGATATCACAATTTTTCTAATACCAAACCTGAGATCCTTCCTATAACATGAGATGTGTATCCAACTCCTTCCCATTCCAAAACCTGAGACCCTTCCTATAGCATGAGATGTGATATCTTAATGCTTCTAAAACCAAACCTGAGAACCATCCAATAACATATGTGAAATCCAAATCCTTCCCTTTCCAAACCTGAGACCCTTCCGATAGCATTAGATGTGATATCTCAATGCTTCTAAAACCAAACATGAGAACCATCCTATAACATGAGATGTGAAATCCAAATCCTTCCCTTTCCAAACCTGAGACCCTTCCTATAGCTTGAGATGTGATATTAAACTCCTTCCCATTCCAATCCTGTGATAGCTTGAGATGTGATATCCAACTCCTTCCCATTCCAATCCTGAGATAGCTTGAGATGTGATATCCAACTCCTTCCCATTCCTATCCTGAGACCCTTCCGATAGCAGAGATGTGATATCTCAATGCTTATACCAAACCTGAGACCCTTCCTATAGCATGAGATGTGATATCCAAATCCTTCCCATTCCAATCCTGAGACCCTTCCTATAGCATGAGATGTGATATCCAACTCCTTCCCATTCCAATCCTGAGACCCTTCCTATAGCATGAGATGTGATATCTCAATGCTTATACCAAACCTGAGACCCTTCCTATAGCATGAGATGTGATATCCAAATCCTTCCCATTCCAATCCTGAGACCCTTCCTATAGCATGAGATGTGATATCTCAATGCTTCTAATACCAAACCTGAGACCCTTCCCATAACATAAGATGGGATATCCAACTCCTTCCCATTCCAATCCTGAGACCCTTCCGATAGCAGAGATGTGATATCTCAATGCTGATACCAAACCTGAGACCCTTCCTATAACATAAGATGGGATATCCAACTCCTTCCCATTCCAATCCTGAGACCCTTCCGATAGCAGAGATGTGATATCTCAATGCTTATACCAAACCTGAGACCCTTCCTGTGGCATGAGATGTCATATCCAACTCCTTCCCATTCCAATCCTGAGACCCTTCCTATAGCATGATATGTGATATCACAATTTTTCTAATACCAAACCTGAGATCCTTCCTATAACATGAGATGTGTATCCAACTCCTTCCCATTCCAAAACCTGAGACCCTTCCTATAGCATGAGATGTGATATCTTAATGCTTCTAAAACCAAACCTGAGAACCATCCAATAACATATGTGAAATCCAAATCCTTCCCTTTCCAAACCTGAGACCCTTCCGATAGCATTAGATGTGATATCTCAATGCTTCTAAAACCAAACATGAGAACCATCCTATAACATGAGATGTGAAATCCAAATCCTTCCCTTTCCAAACCTGAGACCCTTCCTATAGCTTGAGATGTGATATCAAACTCCTTCCCATTCCAATCCTGTGATAGCTTGAGATGTGATATCCAACTCCTTCCCATTCCAATCCTGAGATAGCTTGAGATGTGATATCCAACTCCTTCCCATTCCTATCCTGAGACCCTTCCGATAGCAGAGATGTGATATCTCAATGCTTGTACCAAACCTGAGACCCTTCCTATGGCATGAGATGTGATATCCAACTCCTTCCCATTCCAATCCTGAGACCCTTCCTATAGCATGAGATGTGATATCTCAATGCTTATACCAAACCTGAGATCCTTCCTATAGCATGAGATGTGATATCCAAATCCTTCCCATTCCAATCCTGAGACCCTTCCTATAGCATGAGATGTGATATCTCAATGCCTCTAATACCAAACCTGAGATCCTTCCTTGAACATGAAATGTGATATCCCACTCCTTCCCTTTCCAAACCTGAGAGTCTACCTATAGCATGAGATGTGATATCCAAGTCCTTCCCATTCCAATCCTTAGACACTTCCTACAGCATGAGATGTGATATCTCAATGATTCTATTACCAAACCTGAGACCCGTCCTATAACATGAGATGGGATATCCAACTCCTTCCCATTTCAATCCTGAGAAACTTCTGATAGCAGAGATGTGATATCTCAATGCTTAGACCAAACCTGAGACCCTTCCTATAACATGAGATGTGATATCCAACTCCTTCCCGTTCCAAACCTGAGACCCTTTCTATAGCAAGAATCTAATATCCAACTCCTTCCCATTCCAATCCTGAGACCATTCCTATAGCATGAGATGTGATATCTCAATGCTTCTAATACCAAACCTGAGATCCTTCCTATGACATGAGATGTGATATCCAATTCCTTCCCATTCCAAACCTGAGACCCTTCCTATAGCATGAGATGTGATATCTCAATGCTTCTAATACCAAACCTGAGATCCTTCCTATAACATGAGATGTGATATCCAAATCCTTCCCCTTCCAAACCAGAGACCCTCCCTTTAGCATGAGATGTGATATCCAACTCCTTCCCATTCCAATCCTGAGACATTTCTGATAGCATGAGATGTGATATCTCAATGCCTCTAATACCAAACCTGAGATCCTACCTCTAACATGAAATGTGATATCCAACTCCTTCCCCTTGCAAACCTGAGAGCCTTCCTATAGCATGAGATGTGATAGCGAAGTATTTCCCATTCCAATCCTGAGACCCTTCCTATAACATGAGATGTGATATCCAACTCCTTCCCATTCCAACCTGAGACCCTTCCTATAGCATGAGATGGGATATCCAACTACTTCCAAATCCAATCCTGATACCCTTCCGATAGCATGAGATGTGATATCTCAATCCCTCTAATACCAAACCTGAGATCCTTCCTATAACATGAGATGTGATATCAAAATCCTTCCCCTTCCAAACCTGAGACCCTCCCTTTAGCATGAGATGTGATATCCAACTCCTTCCCATTCCAATCATGAGACCCTTCTGATAGCAAGAGATGTGATATTCAATGCCTCTAATACCAAACCTGAGATCCTACCTCTAACATGAAATGTGATATCCAACTCCTTCCCTTTCCAAACGTGAGAGCCTTCCTATAGCATGAGATGTGATATCTCAATGCTTCTAATACCAAACCTGAGACCCTTCCTATAACATAAGATGGGATATCCAACTCCTTCCCATTCCAATCCTGAGACCCTTCCGATAGCAGAGATGTGATATCTCAATGCTGATACCAAACCTGAGACCCTTCCTATGGCATGAGATGTCATATACAACTCCTTCCCATTCCAATCCTGAGACCCTTCCTATAGCATGAGATGTGATATCTCAATGCTTATACCAAACCTGAGACCCTTCCTATAGCATGAGATGTGATATCCAACTCCTTCCCATTCCAATCCTGAGACCCTTCCTATAACATGAGATGTGATGTCTCAATGCTTCTAATACCAAACCTGAGATCCTTCCGATGGCATGAGATGTCATATAAAACTCCTTCCCATTCCATTCCTGAGACCCTTCCTATAGCATGAGATGTGATATCCAACTCCTTCCCATTCCAATCCTGAGACCCTTCCTATAGCATGAGATGTGATATCCAAATCCTTCCCATTCCAATCGTGAGACCCTTCCTATAGCATGAGATGTGATATCCAAAACCTTCCCTTTCCAAAACTGAGAGCCTACCTATAGCATGAAATGTGATATCCAACTCCTTTCCATTCCAATCCTGAGACCCTTCCTATAGCATGAGATGTGATATCTCAATGCTTATACCAAACCTGAGACCCTTCCTATAGCATGAGATGTGATATCCAAATCCTTCCCATTCCAATCCTGAGACCCTTCCTATAGCATGAGATGTGATATCCAAATCCTTCCCCTTCCAAACCTGAGACCCTCCCTTTAGCATGAGATGTGATATCCAACTCCTTCCCATTCCAATCCTGAGACCCTTCTGATAGCATGAGATGTTATATCTCAATGCCTCTAATACCAAACCTGAGATCCTACCTCTAACATGAAATGTGATATCCAACTCCTTCCCCTTCTAAACCTGGGAGCCTTCCTATAACATGAGATGTGATATCGAAGTGCTTCCCATTCCAATCCTGAGACCCTTCCTATAACATGAGATGTGATATCCAACTCCTTCCCATTCCAATCCTGAGACCCTTCCTATAGCATGAGATGGGATGTCTCAATGCTTCTAATACCAAATCTGAGATCCTTCCTATAACATGAGATGTGATATCCAACTCCTTCCCATTACAATCTTGAGACCGTTTCTATAGCATGAGATGTGATATCTCAATGCTTATACCAAACCTGAGACCCTTCCTATAGCATGAGATGTGATATCCAAATCCTTCCCATTCCAATCGTGAGACCCTTCCTATAGCATGAGATGTGATATCTCAATGCCTCTAATACCAAACCTGAGATCCTACCTCTAAAATGAAATTTGATATGCAACTCCTTCCCCTTCCAAACCTGATAGCCTTCCTATAGCATGAGATGTGATATCCAAGTCCTTCCCATTCCAATCCTGATACCCTTCCTATAACATGAGATGTTATATCCAATTCCTTCCCATTCCAACCTGAGACCCTTCCTATAGCATGAGATGGGATATCCAACTCCTTCCAAATCCAATCCTGATACCCTTCCGATAGCATGAGATGTGATATCCCAATGCTTCTACAAAACCTGAGACCCATACATGGCATGAGATGTGATATCAAACTCCTTCCCATTCCAATCCTGAGACACTTCCTATAGCATGAGATGTGATATCTCAATGCTTCTAATACCAAACCTGAGACTCTTCCTATAACATGAGATGGGATATCCAACTCTTTCCCATTCCAATCCTGAGACCCTTCCGATAGCAGAGATGTGATATCTCAATGCTTATACCAAACCTGAGACCCTTCCTATAGCATGAGATGTCATATACAACTCCTTCCCATTCCAATCCTGAGACCCTTCCTATAGCATGAGATGTGATATCTCAATGCTTATACCAAACCTGAGACCCTTCCTATAGCATGAGATGTGATATCCAACTCCTTCCCATTTCAATCCTGAGACCCTTCCTATAGCATGAGATGTGATGTCTCAATGCTTCTAATACCAAACCTGAGATCCTTCCTATAACATCAGATGTGATATCCAACTCCTTCCCATTCCAATCCTGAGACCCTTCCTATAGCATGAGATGTGATATCTCAATGCCTCTAATACCAAATCTGAGATCCTTCCTCTAACATGAAATGTGATATCTAACTCCTTCCCTTTCCAAACCTGAGAGCCTACCTATAGCATGAGATGTGATATCCAAGACCTTCCCATTCCAATCCTTAGACCCTTCCTACAGCATACAATATGATATCTCAATGATTCTAATAACAAACCTGAGACCCGTCCTATAACATGAGATGTGATATCCAACTCCTTCCCATTCCAATCCTGAGACACTTCCGATAGCAGAGATGTGATATCTCAATGCTTATTCCAAACCTGAGACCCTTCCTATAGCATGAGATGTGATATCCAACTCCTTCCCGTTCCAAACCTGAGACCCTTCCTATAGCATATGTGATATCCAACTCCTTCCCATTCCAAACATGAGACCCTTCCTATAGCATGAGATGTGATATCCAACTCCTTCCCATTCCAATCCTGAGACCCTTCCTATAGCATGAGATGTGATATCTCAATGCCTCTAATACCAAACCTGAAATCCTTCCTCTAACATGAAATGTGATATCCAACTCCTTCCCTTTCCAAACCTGAGAGCCTACCTATAGCATGAGATGTGATATCCAAGACCTTCCCATTCCAATCCTTAGACCCTTCCTACAGCATACAATATGATATCTCAATGATTCTAATAACAAACCTGAGACCCGTCCTATAACATGAGATGTGATATCCAACTCCTTCCCATTCCAATCCTGAGACACTTCCGATAGCAGAGATGTGATATCTCAATGCTTATTCCAAACCTGAGACCCTTCCTATAGCATGAGATGTGATATCCAACTCCTTCCCGTTCCAAACCTGAGACCCTTCCTATAGCATATGTGATATCCAACTCCTTCCCATTCCAAACATGAGACCCTTCCTATAACAAGAATGTAATATCCAACTCCTTCCCATTCCAATCCTGAGACCCTTCCTACAGCATGCGATGTGATATCTCAATGCTTCTAATACCAAACCTGAGACCCGTCCTATAACATGAGATGGGATATCCAACTCCTTCCCGTTCCAAACCTGAGACCCTTCCTATAGCATGAGATGTGATATCCAACTCCTTCCCATCCCAATCCTGAGACACTTCCGATTGCAGAGATGTGATATCTCAATGCTTATACCAAACCTGAGACTCTTCCTATAACATGAGATGTGATATCCAACTCCTTCCCGTTCCAAACCTGAGACCCTTCCTATAGCATAAGATGTGATATCCAACTCCTTCCCATTCCAATCCTGAGACCCTTCCGATAGCATGAGATGTGATATCTCAATGCTTCTAATACCAAACCTGAGATCCTTCTTATAACATGTGATGTGATATCCAAATCCTTCCCCTTCCAAACCTGAGACCCTCCCTTTAGCATGAAATGTGATATCCAACTCCTTCCCATTCCAATCCTGAGACCCTTATGATAGCATGAGATGTGATATCTCAATGCCTCTAATACCAAACCTGAGATACTTCCGATAGCATGAGATGTGATATCTCAATGCTTCTAATACCAAACCTGAGATCCTTCCTATAACATGAGATGTGATATCCAAATCCTTCCCCTTCCAAACCTGAGACCCTCCCTTTAGCATGAGATGTGATATCCAACTCCTTCCCATTCCAATCCTGAGACCCTTCTGATAGCATGAGATGTGATATCTCAATGCCTCTAATACCAAACCTGAGATCCTACCTCTAACATGAAATATGATATCCAACTCCTTCCCTTTCCAAACCTGAGATCCTGCCTATAGCATGAGATGTGATATCCAAGTCCTTCCCATTCCAATCCTGAGACCCTTCCTATAGCATGAGATGTGATATCTCAATGCTTATACCAAACCTGAGACCCTTCCTATGGCATGAGATGCCATATACAGCTCCTTCCCATTCCAATCCTGAGACCCTTACTATAGCATGAGATGTGATATCTCAATGCCTCTAATACCAAACCTGAGATCCTTCCTCTAACATGAAATGTGATATCCAACTCCTTCCCCTTCCAAACCTGAGAGCCTTCCTATAGCATGAGATATGATATCCAAGTCCTTTCCATTCCAATCCTGAGACCCTTCCTATAACATGAGATGTGATATCCAACTCCTTCCCATTCCAACCTGAGACCCTTCCTATAGCATGAGATGGGATATCCAACTCCTTCCAAATCCAATCCTGATACCCTTCCGATAGCATGAGATGTGATATCCCAATGCTTCTACCAAACCTGAGACCCATACTATGGCATGAGATGTGATATCAAACTGCTTCCAATTCTAACCTGAGACCCTTCCTATAGCATGAGATGGGATATCCAACTCCTTCCAAATCCAATCCTGAAATCCTTCCGATAGCATGAGATGTGATATCCCAATGCTTCTACCAAACCTGAGACCCATACTATGGCATGAGATGTGATATCCAACTCCTTCCCATTCCAATTCTGAGACCCTTCTGATAGCATGAGATGTGATATCTCAATGCCTCTAATACCAAACCTGAGATCCTACCTCTAACATGAAATGTGATATCCAACTCTTTCCCGTTGCAAACCTGAGAGCCTTCCTATAGCATGAGATGTGATATCCAAGTCCTTCCCATTCCAATCCTGAGACCCTTCCTATAACATGAGATGTGATATCCAACTCCTTCCCATTCCAACCTGAGACCCTTCCTATAGCATGAGATGGGATATCCAACTCCTTCCAAATCCAATCCTGATACCCTTCCGATAGCATGAGATGTGATATCCCAATGCTTCTACCAAACCTGAGACCCATACTATGGCTTGAGATGTGATATCAAACTCCTTCCCATTCCAATCCTGTGACCCTTCCTATAGCTTGAGATGTGATATCCAACTCCTTCCCATTCCAATTCTGAGACCCTTCCTATACAATGAGACTTGATATCTCAATGCTTCTAATACCAAACCTGAGAGCCGTCCTATAACATGAGATGTGATATCCAAATCCTTCCCCTTCCAAACCTTAGACCCTTCCTTTATCATGAGATGTGATATCCAACTCCTTCCCATTCCAATCCTGAGACTCTTCCGATATCATGAGATGTGATATCTCAATGCTTCTAATATCAAACTTGAGACCCTCCCTATAGCATGAGATGTGATATCCAAGTCCTTCCCATTCCAATCCTGAGACCCTTCCTATAGCATGAGATGTGATATCTCAATGCTTCTAATACCAAACCTGAGACCCTTCCTATAACATGAGATGGGAATATCCAACTCCTTCCCATTCCAATCCTGAGACCCTTCCGATAGCAGAGATGTGATATCTCAATGCTTATACCAAACCTGAGATCCTTCCTATAACATGAGATGTGATATCCAACTCCTTCCCATTCCAATCCTGAGACACTTCCTATAGCATGAGATGTGATATCTCACTGCTTATACCAAACCTGAGACCCTTCCTATAGCATGAGATATGATATCCAACTCCTTCCCATTCCAATCCTGAGACCCTTCCTATAGCATGAGATGTGATATCTCAATGCTTCTAATATCAAACTTGAGACCCTCCCTATAGCATGAGATGTGATACCCAAGTCCTTCCCATTCCAATCCTGAGACCCTTCCTACAGCATGCGATGTGATGTCTCAATGCTTCTAATACCAAACCTGAGACTCTTCCTATAACATGAGATGGGATATCCAACTCCTTCCCATTCCAATCGTGAGACCCTTCCGATAGCAGAGATGTGATATCTCAATGCTTATACCAAACCTAAGACCCTTCCTATGGCATGAGATGTCATATACAACTCCTTCCCATTCCAATCCTGAGACCCTTCCTATAGCATGAGATGTGATATCTCAATGCTTATACCAAACCTGAGACCCTTCCTATAGCATGAGATGTGATATCCAACTCCTTCCCATTCCAATCCTGAGACCCTTCCTATAGCATGAGATGTGATGTCTCAATGCTTCTAATACCAAACCTGAGATCCTTCCTATAACATGAGATGTGATATCCAACTCCTTCCCATTCCAATCCCGAGACCCTTCCTATAGCATGAGATGTGATAAATCAATGCTTATACCAAACCTGAGACCCTTCCTATAGCATGAGATGTGATATCCAACTCCTTCCCATTCCAATCCTGAGAGTCTTCCTATAGCATGAGATGTGATATCTCAATGCCTCTAATACCAAACCTGAGATCCTTCCTCTAACATGAAATGTGATATCCAACTCCTTCCCTTTACAAACCTGAGAGCCTACCTATAGCATGATATGTGATATCCAAGTCCTTCCCATTCCAATCCTTAGACCCTTCCTACAGCATGCAATATGATATCTCAATGATTCTAATAACAAACCTGAGACCCGTCCTATAACATGAGATGGGATATCCAACTCCTTCCCATTCCAATCATGAGACACTTCCGATAGCAGAGATGTGATATCTCAATGCTTATACCAAACCTGAGACCCTTCCTATAACATGAGATGTGATATCCAACTCCTTCCCGGTCCAAACCTGAGACCCTTCATATAGCATATGTGATATCCAACTCCTTCCCATTCCAAACATGAGACCCTTCCTATAGCAAGAGTGTAATATCCAACTCCTTCCCATTCCAATCCTGAGACCATTCCTATAGCATGAGATGTGATATCTCAATGCTTCTAATACCAAACCTGAGATCCTTCCTATGACATGAGATGTGATATCCAATTCCTCCCCATTCCAAACCTGAGAACCTTCCTACAGCATGCGATGTGATATCTCAATGCTTCTAATACCAAACCCGAGACCAGTCCTATAACATGAGATTGGATATCCAACTCCTTCCCCTTCCAAACCTGAGACTCTTCCTATAGCATGAGATGTGATATCCAACTTCTTCCCATTCCAATCCTGAGACCCTTCCTATAACATGAGATGTGATGTCTCAATGCTTCTAATACCAAACCTGAGATCTTTCCTATAACATGAGATGTGATATCCAACTCCTTCCCATTCCAATCCTGAGACCCTTCCTATAGCATGAGATGTGATATCTCAATGCTTATACCAAACCTGAGACCCTTCCTATAGCTTGAGATGTGATATCCAACTCCTTCCCATTCCAATCCTGAGACCCTTCCTATAGCATGAGATGTGATATCTCAAGGCCTCTAATACCAAACCTGAGATCCTTCCTCTAACATGAAATGTGATATCCAACTCCTTCCCCTTCCAAACCTGAGAGCCTTCCTTTAACATGAAATGTGATATCCAATTCCTTCCCATTCCAACCTGAGACCCTTCCTATAGCATGAGATGGGATATCCAACTCCTTCCAAATCCAATACTGATACCCTTCCGATAACATGAGATGTGATATCCCAATGCTTCTACGAAACCTGAGAACCATACTATGGCATGAGATGTGATATCAAACTCCTTCCCATTCCAATCCTGAGACCCTACCTATAGCTTGAGATGTGATATCCAACTCCTTCCCATTCCAATTCTGAGACCCTTCCTATACCATGAGACTTGATATCTCAATGCTTCTAATACCAAACCTGAGACCCGTCCTATAACATGAGATGTGATATCCAAATCCTTCCCCTTCCAAACCTTAGACCCTTCCTTTATCATGAGATGTGATATCCAATTCCTTCCCATTCCAATCCTGAGACCCTTCCGATATCATGAGATTTGTTATCTCAATGCTTCTAATATCAAACTTGAGACCCTCCCTATAACATGAGATGTGACATCCAAGTCCTCCCCATTCCAATCCTGAGACCCTTCCTATAGCATGAGATGTGATATCTCAATGCTTCTAATACCAAACCTGAGACCCTTCCTATAACATGATTTGGGATATCCAACTCCTTCCCATTCCAATCCTGAGACCCTTCCGATAGCAGATGTTAAGACGGATTTCTGAACTCTGTCCTGGTGGCGCAGAAGTTCAGAAGGCCAAGCTAATTACTTGGAACAGGGTAACCTCTGGACAAGCCAGACTAATCAAGGTAGCGATCGCGGCGGTCAAGACTGGGTCTCAAGAGGGGTGAGGGTGACTGAAAGCCCGCAATGAGCACACAAAGCAAGAGCGCTAACAAACTACTCCAAACAGTTGTTATATCAAAAATAGATACACATTTATTTTAAGGCCTTTAAAATAATGACCGTAGCGAGAAAATCACAATATCACAATATTAAACCAACACATACCATATCAACACAATATATATACAAATACACAGTCGCAAGCGTTTAAAGCACGAAATATGTAGTCCACCTGCCAGGGAAGGAAAACAGGCAGTGCGATAATGCTTTCGACTCAGTTCGCCTTCATAGGCACCTAACTAGATGGAAGTCCGAGCCCTGCGAAGAGTGGAGCCTTGTGCTCAAAGTACCTGCCACGCCGGTGCCGACGGGCACAAGGGGAAGCTCTTCGGAGGAAGTCAGGCGGTTCACGTTAGTGCACAGCAGAAGAAGAACAGGTTCCGCAACTCAAGCGCAGCCTCCACAGCGGGCAGAAGCAGAGCGCGAGCGCGGCAAAAGGGTGCTGTTTTTACACAGCAGGGAAAAGCAATGGGATACTGCAGGAGGGCGACCAGATCCTAGATATACTACTCACCGGTCCCCGAAGCAAGCAGACCCAGGCTTCTCCACGATAGTTTCAGCAGCTGGCAGGTTCAGAAGAGCAGGGAACGCTTTGTAGTCGTGTAGAGCAAAAAGACGTCCCAATCGACGAAACCGGCACAGTTTTGTTGCCGCACAGGACAACGGAGCGGCCGTGTGTATTCGAGCCAAATGAACACTCCTCCCTTCAGACCTGGGGACGCCAAGCGTACGAAGCGTGGGAGAGTGACAAGGACTCGCAATACAACACAACCTGGCGGCGGTTGCAGAGCCAAACTCCTTGGTAAGCTGGTCAGTCAACTGGATGGCCCAGAGACGCTTCCGAAGGCTTACTTGGCAGGAGATGGTTGAAGATGCCGGGAATAGCTGTTCCTGCTATTCCAAAGGTCGAAGCACCAGTGCAGGCCTTCTGGTTCGATCAAAGGAGGACAGGGGCTCTCCGGACGACAGCAGTGCAAAGGAGGATTCCTTCAGCGGGTCACCAGCGATTCCTCGGTCCAGCCTCGTAGTTGCAGGATACTTGGCTCCTGTATTCCTTCGTTCGTGAGAACTCAGGAGATCGACATGGTAGTGGTGTTTCCAGCCCCCTCTTATCCACGGTTCCCTTCGCGCCAAAACGGAGGGGAGCCAATGGGAGATCCGCTCATCAAAACACATACCATACGTGGACCAATCACGGACCACGGTGGTCCCAGGCATTCACACCACCCTAGACTCTCTGGCACCCAGGATGTGTATTGGGACCAGACATCCCAGCCCACACCCTGGAGGCACACAAACGACATGTAGAAGCCCGCGAAAGCAACCACGTTTCGCGGGAAAGTACATGCCCAAATAAGGAAGGCCCCGGGTCGCCGGACCTGGGGAAGGTGAAGGGAGCAAGACGGTCAGTGGACAAGACAAAGGAGCCTCGCGGCCTGGCGATTTTGGGAGCCAGGCCACCATTTTGGGTTCAGTGCAAAAACGTGCTCAGAACGCCAAAAGGAGCTCAAAATAAACAAAACGATCGCTGCCACCATTCGAGTCCCTGAATGACTTGCACCGATCAAATACCATCCTAAAAGAGTATCTAGGGTCTGTAGAAGGCTAGAGACCCAAGAGAGCTGTAACTTAGCTTACAGTGCCCTCTTGTGTCGTGTTGCACTAAAGCGGCGACACGATAAAAGAAACTACGGGAAACCACGTTCCCCGGTACTGACTGTCTTAAGGGCATGTCAGTTTCCCCGTAAGAAAGGAGCGAAAGCCCAGAGAAGTGCGGCAGAAGGCTGTACTTCTCTGGCAAAGTCAAGAACACGGTTAAAAACAATAGCAAAAAGTTTAGGGGTTGCCACATGGAAGGAAAATTCCCTACAATAACGAAATCTTTCCTAACACTCGCCCCTCCCAGACTATGGACAGGGGGAACTAATCCACCCCTGGATGAGTTTCTTGTTCAGGTCGGTTAAACATTCTGGACAACCCATCAGCATTGCTATGTTGGACACCTGGTCTATGCTCAATAGTGAAGTCGAAGCCTTGAAGACTTATGGACCACCTAAGCAACTTTGGATTCTCCCCCTTCATGTTCATTAGCCACTTTAACGGCTTATGGTCAGTCTGCACAGTGAAGTGGGTCCCATAGAGGTAGGGCCTCAGCTTCCTTAGGGCCCACACAACAGAGAAACATTCTTTCTCTACCGTGGACCACCTGAGCTCTCTGTCCTTAAGCTGGCGACTAATAAAACCGATAGGGTGTTCCTTACCCTTCTCATCTACTTGTGATAGTACAGCTCCTATCCCAGTGTCAGAGGCATCCGTCTGCACGTTAAAAGGTCTTTGGTAATCAGGGGCCCTGAGCACAGGGGCCTGGCACAAGGAGTCTTTTAAGCCATTGAAGGCCTTCTCACACTCGTCGGTCCAAGTTACCTTCTTGGGTTTCTTCGGAGTTGTGAGGGCAGTCAGAGGAGCAGCTATGGTGCCATAGTCTGCCACAAAATTGCGATAATACCCCGTGAGTCCTAAGAAGGCTCTCACTTTGGTTTGCGTAGTGGGGGTAGGCCAGTCTTGTACTGCTTGTACTTTACTGGGTAGAGGCTGTATCCTCCCTCCACCTACTTCATGTCCAAGGTAAACCACTGAGCCTTGTCCAATCTGGCACTTACTAGCCTTTATGGTCAAGTGGGCTTTCTGAAGAGCCTGGAGCACAATCCTGAGGTGTTTCACATGGTCTTCCCAGGTGGCACTGAAAACTGCTATATCGTCCAGATATGCAAGGCAGAATTCGTCCAACCCATTCAACACATGATTCACAAGCCTCTGGAAAGTGGCAGGTGCATTCTTCAACCCGAACGGCATTACCCGGAATTGGTAAAGGCCGTCTGTTGTAGAAAATGCTGTCTTCTCCCTGGCATGTTCTGCTAACGCTATTTGCCAATAGCCAGCAGTGAGGTCAAACGTGCTGAGGTACTTGGAGGCACCCAAAGTATCCACCAGCTCATCTGTTCGAGGCAAGGGGTGGGCATCTGTCTTGGTGACAGCATTCAGAGCCCTGTAATCCACGCAGAACCTCAACTCAGAAGTGCCTGCCTTTGGAACCAGAACCACAGGACTGGACCAAGGACTACTAGAGGGTTCAATCACCCCAAGGTCTAACATTTTGTTGACCTCGGTCTTAATATAAGACCGTACTTTATCCGACATCCTGTATCCCCTACTTTTGGTAGGTACACTGTCTCCTGTGTCAATGTTATGTTTGCACCAAGGTGTCAAACCAGGGGACTGTGAAAACAGGGGGGAAAACTGCCTAAGCAAACTTTTCACCTCAGCCTGCTGATCAGAAGTCAGGTGAGGGGCCACTCGGACACCCTCAACGGAGCTATCTGAAGGACCGCTCTGGAACAGGTCGGGGAGAGGTTCAGACTCCTCTTCCTCAACGTCAGATGCCAGTAGCAGTGCTGCGATTTCGACTCTTGGGACGAAAGCCTTCAGCCTATTCACGTGGAAAACTTTTGGAGCCTGTCCAGGCCTTCCAAGGTCCACTAAATAGTTTACCTCACCCAGGGGCTCCACCACTGTGTAAGGGCCTGACCATTTGTCCTGTAAAGCGCGAGGCCTTATTGGATTCATGATCAGGACTTGCTGACCAGGTGTAAAGTTGATGAGGGAAGCTTTCTGGTCGTACCAATGTTTCACCAGCGCTTGCCCTGCCTTCAATTTATCACTAGCCAAGCCCATCAGAAGTACCATCCGTTTTCTGAGCCCTAGCACATAGTCAACTACATTGGTAGTAAAAGGGGGAGTGGGCATCTCCCATCCCTCCTTGACAATGGCTAAGGGTCCCCGTACGGGATGACCGAACAGAAGTTCGAAGGGGTTGAAGCCAACACCCTCCTGTGGTACCTCTCGGTAGGCAAACAGCAAGCATGGTAAAAGAAGATCCCATTTTCTTCTCTGGGGCTCCTCCAGAGCCCCAATCATGCTCTTTAACGTTCTGTTGAAACGTTCCACCAGACCATTGGTCTGGGGGTGGTATGCAGAAGAGAACTTGTAGGTGACCCCACATTCTTTCCACATAGCCTGCATATACTTCGACATAAAGTTGCTGCCACGATCTGACACAACTTCTTTAGGGAAGCCAACCCTAGTGAATATGCCGAGTAAAGCTTTTGCAACTGACTTGGCAGTTACAGTTTTCAATGGGATGGCCTCAGGATACCTGGTTGCATGGTCGACCAGCACCAGGATAAACCTATTGCCCGAGGATGTTTGCGGGTCAAGGGGACCGACGATGTCGATCCCTACCCTTTCAAATGGTACCCCCACAACTGGGAGCGGTACCAACGGAGCTTGGATTGTCGCGCCAACCTTACCAGACAACTGGCAGGAGGCGCAACTCCTGCAGTGACTTTCTACTTGCACCCCCATCTTGGGCCAGTAGAAGTGCATGGATAACCTTTGCTTGGTCCTCTTCATACCAAGGTGACCAGCAAGGGGAACTTCATGCGCCAACTGCAGGAGGAAGGGTCTAACAGCAAGGGGAACCACCAACCTCCTATGGTCTCCTTCTGTAGACTCTGTGGGCTCACTATACAGGAGTCCACCTTCCCAATAAATCCTATGCTTCCCAGGAGGTTCACCCTCAAGCTGGGAGCAGGCATGTCTCCTTAGGCCTTCCAGAGATGGGCACTCACGTTGGCCTTTACTGAATTCGTCCCTATCAGGACCTCCTTCAACTAACAAGTCTTTTAGTTCCGGATGGTCGTTGGGGTCGAATACTTCAGGCATCGCCACCTCCTCGTCAGGCTCGGGCGATTGACCAACTTCCTCCACCGCAGTGGTAGGCGAGCTCGGGGGAATATTCTCTTTCCCCCGTCTTGACTTGTAGACTCCTTTCGCCTTGGGTTTCCCCTTCGGCTGGGGCGGCGTATTGGACTTGGCCAATGCTGCCCGTGCTTGAGACCGTGTGTAGGGTCGTTCGGCAGTGTCTCCTACGAGCCCTAAAGCTCTGAGATCATTACCTAATAAGACCTTTCCCGGGACGTTTCTCTGAATGCTCACTGGAATCCTGACTGCTGTACCATTTAAAGTTAGATTAACAGGGATCACGGGAAACATACGGAGGGGGCCGTCAGCCAACTTAGTGGGCATCAGAGTAGCTCTGGCAACTTCCTCTGAGTCTACCAAGGTAGAATCCACTACAGTTCGACTGCACCCACTATCCCTAAGAGCTGGAGTATCCACTCCATTGATCAGCACACTGTCTTTAAAGTAGTGCTTGGTATTATCCGGAATCCTAGCATACGCCTCTGCGACTTTAGGCTCCCAGGAACCCAGGGACACTAAAACTACCTCGGCCTCTATTCCGCTGGGAAACGAGTCCGAGGAGAAGGATGCTCCTGTAATCTCTTCTTCCTCGTAGGAGGAGAAGGCCAGATTAGCGGAGTGGACCCCCAAAGGTCTAACCTTACAACGGGGATCCCCCTTCACATGGTCAGTTGCTCCACAAGAAAAACAAGCCCCAGAGGGTCTGTTTACGTAGGGAGGCTTATTGTAACCAGAGTTCTGTTTCGGAGGCGCACCTCCACTACCCTGTGAGTTCTCTTGTGTCTTACCCTTGTTTTTCTTTTTGTGGCCCTTTTGGGAAGAAGATTTAGCAGATTCCCCACCCTCCATATCTTTGGACTTTTTCCCCTCCTCCTGCTTACCAGGATGAGTTTTGTCCTTATGGGACACTCGATGTGACACCCATAAGTCTGCTGCAATGGCCAGCTTCTTAGGATCTATCTCCTTCGAATCGGCCAAATGCTGCTTAAGCTCCGGGGAAGAAGAAGCAAAAATGTGTTCCAGCATGACAAGATTTATCATGCCGTCGAAGGTAGAAACCTTATAGCCTTCGACCCAGCCAGTTAAGTTTTTCAAAGATTCAGCGACATAAGATACCCAAGTACCACCTTCCTTTTTCTTATACTCTCGAAAACGCTTTAAATATTGGGCCGGAGTCTTCCCAAACTTTAAAATGAGAGTTTGCTTTAACATTGCAAAATCAGCCCGCTCAGCCTTCGACATTTCCATAATGGCACTACAGCCAGAATGGGGCAGTCTACTGAGCAACCACGCAATCTTATCAGCATTGTCAACTTCCTGGACCTCGCATGCATACTCAAACGCATTCAGCCAGTCCATAATGTCATTCCTCTCTTCATACACACTGAGCAGATCTTTTGGAAACCGTGGATGAGAGGAGGCCCCAGACCCATGTCCAGGACCCTTGGATCCATTTGCAACCTGAAGCTTGGCCAGTTCCAACTGGTGATCCCTGTCTTTTTGTTTTTCTGCCTGTTCGATTTTTAGTTTGGCTATGCTGAATTCAAGCTCCTGCTGCCTAAACCGCAGCTCTTGCTTCTTGAATTCAAGCATAGCCTCCCCATCAGCACTGGCAGAGGAAACATTAGACAGCTCGTCCTCCCTGTCCTCGTGGTCGCGGTGGAACAGTGCGGCGGCAGAACCGTCGGTTCTACCAGTGAGAGCAGCCCCACCACCTTCCGCACTGTCCTCAGAAGTAATAGCGTCAAGCTGCACTTCTTGCCACGCCACGATTCTTTGGATCATTTCCAATTTCGTGCCTTGAGAGGAAACACCTCTCTCCGCACACATCTTTTTCAGCGTTTCTGATTTGGAAGCATTTAAAGTTAACAACGTACTTGTTTCCATACTGTTTGATAGGACTATGGCCTTTTTAAAGTTATACTATAACAATTCACTACGTGTACTGTTTGGAATAACCTGAAATGCCTTAGTTCGAGCGCAACACTGGATACCTTCAGCCGTATCCCACCGCTGTACACCAATTTGTTAAGACGGATTTCTGAACTCTGTCCTGGTGGCGCAGAAGTTCAGAAGGCCAACCTAATTACTTGGAACAGGGTAACCTCTGGACAAGCCAGACCAATCAAGGTAGCGATCGCGGCGGTCAAGACTAGGTCTCAAGAGGGGTGAGGGTGACTGAAAGCCCGCAATGAGCACACAAAGCAAGAGCGCTAACAAACTACTCCAAACAGTTGTTATATCAAAAATAGATACACATTTATTTTAAGGCCTTTAAAATAATGACCGTAGCGAGAAAATCACAATATCACAATATTAAACCAACACATACCATATCAACACAATATATATACAAATACACAGTCGCAAGCGTTTAAAGCACGAAATATGTAGTCCACCTGCCAGGGAAGGAAAACAGGCAGTGCGATAATGCTTTCGACTCAGTTCGCCTTCATAGGCACCTAACTAGATGGAAGTCCGAGCCCTGCGAAGAGTGGAGCCTTGTGCTCAAAGTACCTGCCACGCCGGTGCCGACGGGCACAAGGGGAAGCTCTTCGGAGGAAGTCAGGCGGTTCACGTTAGTGCACAGCAGAAGAAGAACAGGTTCCGCAACTCAAGCGCAGCCTCCACAGCGGGCAGAAGCAGAGCGCGAGCGCGGCAAAAGGGTGCTGTTTTTACACAGCAGGGAAAAGCAATGGGATACTGCAGGAGGGCGACCAGATCCTAGATATACTACTCACCGGTCCCCGAAGCAAGCAGACCCAGGCTTCTCCACGATAGTTTCAGCAGCTGGCAGGTTCAGAAGAGCAGGGAACGCTTTGTAGTCGTGTAGAGCAAAAAGACGTCCCAATCGACGAAACCGGCACAGTTTTGTTGCCGCACAGGACAACGGAGCGGCCGTGTGTATTCGAGCCAAATGAACACTCCTCCCTTCAGACCTGGGGATGCCAAGCGTACGAAGCGTGGGAGAGTGACAAGGACTCGCAATACAACACAACCTGGCGGCGGTTGCAGAGCCAAACTCCTTGGTAAGCTGGTCAGTCAACTGGATGGCCCAGAGACGCTTCCGAAGGCTTACTTGGCAGGAGATGGTTGAAGATGCCGGGAATAGCTGTTCCTGCTATTCCAAAGGTCGAAGCACCAGTACAGGCCTTCTGGTTCGATCAAAGGAGGACAGGGGCTCTCCGGACGACAGCAGTGCAAAGGAGGATTCCTTCAGCGGGTCACCAGCGATTCCTCGGTCCAGCCTCGTAGTTGCAGGATACTTGGCTCCTGTATTCCTTCGTTCGTGAGAACTCAGGAGATCGACATGGTAGTGGTGTTTCCAGCCCCCTCTTATCCACGGTTCCCTTCGCGCCAAAACGGAGGGGAGCCAATGGGAGATCCGCTCATCAAAACACATACCATACGTGGACCAATCACGGACCACGGTGGTCCCAGGCATTCACACCACCCTAGACTCTCTGGCACCCAGGATGTGTATTGGGACCAGACATCCCAGCCCACACCCTGGAGGCACACAAACGACATGTAGAAGCCCGCGAAAGCAACCACGTTTCGCGGGAAAGTACATGCCCAAATAAGGAAGGCCCCGGGTCGCCGGACCTGGGGAAGGTGAAGGGAGCAAGACGGTCAGTGGACAAGACAAAGGAGCCTCGCGGCCTGGCCATTTTGGGAGCCAGGCCACCATTTTGGGTTCAGTGCAAAAACGTGCTCAGAACGCCAAAAGGAGCTCAAAATAAACAAAACGATTGCTGCCACCATTCGAGTCCCTGAATGACTTGCACCGATCTAATACCATCCTAAAAGAGTATCTAGGGTCTGTAGAAGGCTAGAGACCCAAGAGAGCTGTAACTTAGCTTACAGTGCCCTCTTGTGTCGTGTTGCACTAAAGCGGCGACACGATAAAAGAAACTACGGGAAACCACGTTCCCCGGTACTGACTGTCTTAAGGGCATGTCAGTTTCCCCGTAAGAAAGGAGCGAAAGCCCAGAGAAGTGCGGCAGAAGGCTGTACTTCTCTGGCAAAGTCAAGAACACGGTTAAAAACAATAGCAAAAAGTTTAGGGGTTGCCACATGGAAGGAAAATTCCCTACAATAACGAAATCTTTCCTAACAGCAGAGATGTGATATCTCAATGCTTATACCAAACCTGAGACCCTTCCTATGGCCTGAGATGTCATATGCAACTCCTTCCCATTCCAATCCTGAGACCCTTCCTATAGCATGAGATGTGATATCTCAATGCCTCTAATACCAAACCTGAAATCCTTCCCCTAACATGAAATGTGATATCACACTCCTTCCCTTTCCAAACCTGAGAGCCTACCTATAGCATGAGATGTGATATCCAAGACCTTCCCATTCCAATCCTTAGACCCTTCCTACATCATACAATATGATATCTCAATGATTCTAATAACAAACCTGAGACCCGTCCTATAACATGAGATGTGATATCCAACTCCTTCCCATTCCAATCCTGAGACACTTCCGATAGCAGAGATGTGATATCTCAATGCTTATTCCAAACCTGAGACCCTTCCTATAGCATGAGATGTGATATCCAACTCCTTCCCTTTCCAAACCTGAGACCCTTCCTATAGCATATGTGATATCCAACTCCTTCCCATTCCAAACATGAGACCCTTCCTATAGCAAGAATGTAATATCCAACTCCTTCCCATTCCAATCCTCAGACCCTTCCTACAGCATGCGATGTGATATCTCAATGCTTCTAATACCAAACCTGAGACCCGTCCTATAACATGAGATGGGATATCCAACTCCTTCCCGTTCCAAACCTGAGACCCTTCCTATAGCATGAGATGTGATATCCAACTCCTTCCCATCCCAATCCTGAGACACTTCCGATTGCAGAGATGTGATATCTCAATGCTTATACCAAACCTGAGACTCTTCCTATAACATGAGATGTGATATCCAACTCCTTCCCGTTCCAAACCTGAGACCCTTCCTATAGCATAAGATGTGATATCCAACTCCTTCCCATTCCAATCCTTAGACCCTTCCTACAGCATGCAATATGATATCTCAATGATTCTAATAACAAACCTGAGACCCGTCCTATAACATGAGATGGGATATCCAACTCCTTCCCATTCCAATCCTGAGACACTTCCGATAGCAGAGATGTGATATCTCAATGCTTATACCAAACCTGAGACCCTTCCTATAACATGAGATGTGATATCCAACTCCTTCCCATTCCAAACATGAGACCCTTCCTATAGCAAGAATGTAATATCCAACTCCTTCCCATCCCAATCCTGAGACACTTCCGATTGCAGAGATGTGATATCTCAATGCTTCTAATACCAAACCTGAGACCCGTCCTATAACATGAGATGGGATATCCAACTCCTTCCCGTTCCAAACCTGAGACCCTTCCTATAGCATGAGATGTGATATCCAACTCCTTCCCATCCCAATCCTGAGACACTTCCGATTGCAGAGATGTGATATCTCAATGCTTATACCAAACCTGAGACTCTTCCTATAACATGAGATGTGATATCCAACTCCTTCCCGTTCCAAACCTGAGACCCTTCCTATAGCATAAGATGTGATATCCAACTCCTTCCCATTCCAATCCTTAGACCCTTCCTACAGCATGCAATATGATATCTCAATGATTCTAATAACAAACCTGAGACCCGTCCTATAACATGAGATGGGATATCCAACTCCTTCCCATTCCAATCCTGAGACACTTCCGATAGCAGAGATGTGATATCTCAATGCTTATACCAAACCTGAGACCCTTCCTATAACATGAGATGTGATATCCAACTCCTTCCCGGTCCAAACCTGAGACCCTTCCTATAGCATATGTGATATCCAACTCCTTCCCATCCCAATCCTGAGACACTTCCGATTGCAGAGATGTGATATCTCAATGCTTCTAATACCAAACCTGAGACCCGTCCTATAACATGAGATGGGATATCCAACTCCTTCCCGTTCCAAACCTGAGACCCTTCCTATAGCATGAGATGTGATATCCAACTCCTTCCCATCCCAATCCTGAGACACTTCCGATTGCAGAGATGTGATATCTCAATGCTTATACCAAACCTGAGACTCTTCCTATAACATGAGATGTGATATCCAACTCCTTCCCGTTCCAAACCTGAGACCCTTCCTATAGCATAAGATGTGATATCCAACTCCTTCCCATTCCAATCCTTAGACCCTTCCTACAGCATGCAATATGATATCTCAATGATTCTAATAACAAACCTGAGACCCGTCCTATAACATGAGATGGGATATCCAACTCCTTCCCATTCCAATCCTGAGACACTTCCGATAGCAGAGATGTGATATCTCAATGCTTATACCAAACCTGAGACCCTTCCTATAACATGAGATGTGATATCCAACTCCTTCCCGGTCCAAACCTGAGACCCTTCCTATAGCATATGTGAGATCCAACTCCTTCCCATTCCAAACATGAGACCCTTCCTATAGCAAGAGTGTAATATCCAACTCCTTCCCATTCCAATCCTGAGACCATTCCTATAGCATGAGATGTGATATCTCAATGCTTCTAATACCAAACCTGAGATCCTTCCTATGACATGAGATGTGATATCCAATTCCTCCCCATTCCAAACCTGAGAACCTTCCTACAGCATGCGATGTGATATCTCAATGCTTCTAATACCAAACCCGAGACCAGTCCTATAACATGAGATTGGATATCCAACTCCTTCCCCTTCCAAACCTGAGACTCTTCCTATAGCATGAGATGTGGTATCCAACTTCTTCCCATTCCAATCCTGAGACCCTGAGACCCCATGAGATGTGATATCTCAATGCTTATACCAAACCTGAGACCCTTCCTATAGCTTGAGATGTGATATCCAACTCCTTCCCATTCCAATCCTGAGACCCTTCCTATAGCATGAGATGTGATATCTCAAGGCCTCTAATACCAAACCTGAGATCCTTCCTCTAACATGAAATGTGATATCCAACTCCTTCCCCTTCCAAACCTGAGAGCCTTCCTATAACATGAAATGTGATATCCAATTCCTTCCCATTCCAACCTGAGACCCTTCCTATAGCATGAGATGGGATATCCAACTCCTTCCAAATCCAATACTGATACCCTTCCGATAGCATGAGATGTGATATCCCAATGCTTCTACCAAACCTGAGACCCATACTATGGCATGAGATGTGATATCAAACTCCTTCCCATTCCAATCCTGAGACCCTACCTATAGCTTGAGATGTGATATCCAACTCCTTCCCATTCCAATTCTGAGACCCTTCCTATACCATGAGACTTGATATCTCAATGCTTCTAATACCAAACCTGAGACCCGTCCTATAACATGAGATGTGATATCCAAATCCATCCCCTTCCAAACCTTAGACCCTTCCTTTATCATGAGATGTGATATCCAATTCCTTCCCATTCCAATCCTGAGACCCTTCCGATATCATGAGATTTGTTATCTCAATGCTTCTAATATCAAACTTGAGACCCTCCCTATAACATGAGATGTGACATCCAAGTCCTCCCCATTCCAATCCTGAGACCCTTCCTATAGCATGAGATGTGATATCTCAATGCTTCTAATACCAAACCTGAGACCCTTCCTATACCATGAGACTTGATATCTCAATGCTTCTAATACCAAACCTGAGACCCGTCCTATAACATGAGATGTGATATCCAAATCCATCCCCTTCCAAACCTTAGACCCTTCCTTTATCATGAGATGTGATATCCAATTCCTTCCCATTCCAATCCTGAGACCCTTCCGATATCATGAGATTTGTTATCTCAATGCTTCTAATATCAAACTTGAGACCCTCCCTATAACATGAGATGTGACATCCAACTCCTTCCCATTCCAATCCTGAGACCCTTCCGATAGCAGAGATGTGATATCTCAATGCTTATACCAAACCTGAGACCCTTCCTATGGCCTGAGATGTCATATGCAACTCCTTCCCATTCCAATCCTGAGACCCTTCCTATAGCATGAGATGTGATATCTCAATGCCTCTAATACCAAACTTGAAATCCTTCCTCTAACATGAAATGTGATATCCAACTCCTTCCCTTTCCAAACCTGAGAGCCTACCTATAGCATGAGATGTGATATCCAAGACCTTCCCATTCCAATCCTTAGACCCTTCCTACAGCATACAATATGATATCTCAATGATTCTAATAACAAACCTGAGACCCGTCCTATAACATGAGATGTGATATCCAACTCCTTCCCATTCCAATCCTGAGACACTTCCGATAGCAGAGATGTGATATCTCAATGCTTATTCCAAACCTGAGACCCTTCCTATAGCATGAGATGTGATATCCAACTCCTTCCCGTTCCAAACCTGAGACCCTTCCTATAGCATATGTGATATCCAACTCCTTCCCATTCCAAACATGAGACCCTTCCTATAGCAAGAATGTAATATCCAACTCCTTCCCATTCCAATCCTCAGACCCTTCCTACAGCATGCGATGTGATATCTCAATGCTTCTAATACCAAACCTGAGACCCGTCCTATAACATGAGATGGGATATCCAACTCCTTCCCATTCCAAACCTGAGACCCTTCCTATAGCATGAGATGTGATATCCAACTCCTTCCCATCCCAATCCTGAGACACTTCCGATTGCAGAGATGTGATATCTCAATGCTTATACCAAACCTGAGACTCTTCCTATAACATGAGATGTGATATCCAACTCCTTCCCGTTCCAAACCTGAGACCCTTCCTATAGCATAAGATGTGATATCCAACTCCTTCCCATTCCAATCCTGAGACCCTTCCGATAGCATGAGATGTGATATCTCAATGCTTCAATACCAAACCTGAGATCCTTCTTATAACATGTGATGTGATATCCAAATCCTTCCCCTTCCAAACCTGAGACCCTCCCTTTAGCATGAAATGTGATATCCAACTAATTCCCATTCCAATCCTGAGACCCTTATGATAGCATGAGATGTGATATCTCAATGCCTCTAATACCAGACCTGAGATACTTCCGATAGCATGAGATGTGATATCTCAATGCTTCTAATACCAAACCTGAGATCCTTCCTATAACATGAGATGTGATATCCAAATCCTTCCCCTTCCAAACCTGAGACCCTCCCTTTAGCATGAGATGTGATATCCAACTCCTTCCCATTCCAATCCTGAGACCCTTCTGATAGCATGAGATGTGATATCTCAATGCCTCTAATACCAATCCTGAGACCCTACCTATAGCTTGAGATGTGATATCCAACTCCTTCCCAGTCCAATTCTGAGACCCTTCCTATACCATGAGACTTGATATCTCAATGCTTCTAATACCAAACCTGAGACCCGTCCTATAACATGAGATGTGATATCCAAATCCTTCCCCTTCCAAACCTTAGACCCTTCCTTTATCATGAGATGCGATATCCAATTCCTTCCCATTCCAATCCTCAGACCCTACCGATATCATGAGATTTGTTATCTCAATGCTTCTAATATCAAACTTGAGACCCTCCCTATAACATGAGATGTGACATCCAAGTCCTCCCCATTCCAATCCTGAGACCCTTCCCATAGCATGAGATGTGATATCTCAATGCCTCTAATACCAAACCTGAGATACTTCTGATAGCACGAGATGTGATATCTCAATGCTTCTATTACCAAACCTGAGATCCTTCCTATAACATGAGATGTGATTTCCAAATCCTTCCACTTCCAAACCTGAGACCCTCCCTTTAGCATGAGATGTGATATCCAACTCCTTCCCATTCCAATCCTGAGACCCTTCTGATAGCATGAGATGTGATATTTCAATGCCTCTAATACCAAACCTGAGATCCTACCTCTAACATGAAATGTGATATCCATCTCCTTCCCTTTCCAAACCTGAGACCCTGCCTATAGCATGAGATGTGATATCCAAGTCCTTCCCATTCCAATCCTGAGACCCTTCCTATAGCATGTGATGTGATATCTCAATGCTTATACCAAATCTGAGACCCTTCCTATAGCATGAGATGTGATATCCAACTCCGTCCCATTCCAATCCTGAGACCCTTCCTATAGCATGAGATGTGATGTCTCAATGCTTCTAATACCAAACCTGAGATCCTTCCTATAACATGATTTGGGATATCCAACTCCTTCCCATTCCAATCCTGAGACCCTTCCGATAGCAGAGATGTGATATCTCAATGCTTATACCAAACCTGAGACCCTTCCTATGGCCTGAGATGTCATATGCAACTCCTTCCCATTCCAATCCTGAGACCCTTCCTATAGCATGAGATGTGATGTCTCAATTCTTCTAATACCAAACCTGAGATCCTTCCTATAACATGAGATGTGATATCCAACTCCTTCCCATTCCACTCCTGAGACCCTTATGATAGCATGAGATGTGATATCTCAATGCCTCTAATACCAAACCTGAGATACTTCTGATAGCACGAGATGTGATATCTCAATGCTTCTATTACCAAACCTGAGATCCTTCCTATAACATGAGATGTGATTTCCAAATCCTTCCACTTCCAAACCTGAGACCCTCCCTTTAGCATGAGATGTGATATCCAACTCCTTCCCTTTCCAAACCTGAGACCCTGCCTATAGCATGAGATGTGATATCCAAGTCCTTCCCATTCCAATCCTGAGACCCTTCCTATAGCATGTGATGTGATATCTCAATGCTTATACCAAATCTGAGACCCTTCCTATAGCATGAGATGTGATATCCAACTCCTTCCCATTCCAATCCTGAGACCCTTCCTATAGCATGAGATGTGATGTCTCAATGCTTCTAATACCAAACCTGAGATCCTTCCTATAACATGATTTGGGATATCCAACTCCTTCCCATTCCAATCCTGAGACCCTTCCGATAGCAGAGATGTGATATCTCAATGCTTATACCAAACCTGAGACCCTTCCTATGGCCTGAGATGTCATATGCAACTCCTTCCCATTCCAATCCTGAGACCCTTCCTATAGCATTAGATGTGATATCTCAATGCTTATACCAAATCTGAGACCCTTCCTATAGCATGAGATGTGATATCCAACTTCTTCCCATTCCAATCCTGAGACCCTTCCTATAGCATGATATGTGATGTCTCAATTCTTCTAATACCAAACCTGAGATCCTTCCTATAACATGAGATGTGATATCCAACTCCTTCCCATTCCACTCCTGAGACCCTTATGATAGCATGAGATGTGATATCTCAATGCCTCTAATACCAAACCTGAGATACTTCTGATAGCACGAGATGTGATATCTCAATGCTTCTATTACCAAACCTGAGATCCTTCCTATAACATGAGATGTGATTTCCAAATCCTTCCACTTCCAAACCTGAGACCCTCCCTTTAGCATGAGATGTGATATCCAACTCCTTCCCATTCCAATCCTGAGACCCTTCTGATAGCATGAGATGTGATATTTCAATGCCTCTAATACCAAACCTGAGATCCTACCTCTAACATGAAATGTGATATCCATCTCCTTCCCTTTCCAAACCTGAGACCCTGCCTATAGCATGAGATGTGATATCCAAGTCCTTCCCATTCCAATCCTGAGACCCTTCCTATAGCATGTGATGTGATATCTCAATGCTTATACCAAATCTGAGACCCTTCCTATAGCATGAGATGTGATATCCAACTCCTTCCCATTCCAATCCTGAGACCCTTCCTATAGCATGAGATGTGATGTCTCAATGCTTCTAATACCAAACCTGAGATCCTTCCTATAACATGAGATGTGATATCCAACTCCTTCCCATTCCAATCCTGAGACCCTTATGATAGCATGAGATGTGATATCTCAATGCCTCTAATACCAAACCTGAGATACTTCCGATAGCATGAGATGTGATATCTCAATGCTTCTAATACCAAACCTGAGATCCTTCCTATAACATGAGATGTGATTTCCAAATCCTTCCCCTTCCAAACCTGAGACCCTCCCTTTAGCATGAGATGTGATATCCAACTCCTTCCCATTCCAATCCTGAGACCCATCTGATAGCATGAGATGTGATATTTCAATGCCTCTAATACCAAACCTGAGATCCTACCTCTAACATGAAATGTGATATCCATCTCCTTCCCTTTCCAAACCTGAGACCCTGCCTATAGCATGAGATGTGATATCCAAGTCCTTTCCATTCCAATCCTGAGACCCTTCCTATAGCATGTGATGTGATATCTCAATGCTTATACCAAACCTGAGACCCTTCCTATGGCATGAGATGTTATATACAACTCCTTCCCATTCCAATCCTGAGACCCTTCCTATAGCATGAGATGTGATATCTCAATGCTTATACCAAACCTGAGACCCTTCCTATAGCATGAGATGTGATATCCAACTTCTTCCCATTGCAATCCTGAGACCCTTCCTATAACATGAGATGTGATGTCGCAATGCTTCTAATACCAAACCTGAGATCTTTCCTATAACATGAGATGTGATATCCAACTCCTTCCCATTCCAATCCTGAGACCCTTCCTATAGCATGAGATGTGATATCACAATGCTTATACCAAACCTGAGACCGTTCCTATAGCTTGAGATGTGATATCCAACTCCTTCCCATTCCAATCCTGAGACCCTTCCTATAGCATGAGATGTGATATCTCAAGGCCTCTAATACCAAACCTGAGATCGTTCCTCTAACATGAAATGTGATATCCAACTCCTTCCCCTTCCAAACCTGAGAGCCTTCCTATAACATGAGATGTGACATCCAAGTCCTCCCCATTCCAATCCTGAGACCCTTCCTATAGCATGAGATGTGATATCTCAATGCTTCTAATACCAAACCTGAGACCCTTCCTATAACATGATTTGGGATATCCAACTCCTTCCCATTCCAATCCTGAGACCATTCCGATAGCAGAGATGTGATATCTCAATGCTTATACCAAACCTGAGAGCCTTCCTATGGCCTGAGATGTCATATGCAACTCCTTCCCATTCCAATCCTGAGACCCTTCCTATAGCATTAGATGTGATATCTCAATGCTTATACCAAATCTGAGACCCTTCCTATAGCATGAGATGTGATATCCAACTTCTTCCCATTCCAATCCTGAGACCCTTCCTATAGCATGAGATGTGATGTCTCAGTTCTTCTAATACCAAACCTGAGATCCTTCCTATAACATGAGATGTGATATCCAACTCCTTCCCATTCCAATCCTGAGACCCTTATGATAGCATGAGATGTGATATCTCAATGCCTCTAATACCAAACCTGAGATACTTCTGATAGCATGAGATGTGATATCTCAATGCTTCTAATACCAAACCTGAGATCCTTCCTATAACATGAGATGTGATTTCCAAATCCTTCCACTTCCAAACCTGAGACCCTACCTTTAGCATGAGATGTGATATCCAACTCCTTCCCATTCCAATCCTGAGACCCTTCTGATAGCATGAGATGTGATATTTCAATGCCTCTAATACCAAACCTGAGATCCTACCTCTAACATGAAATGTGATATCCATCTCCTTCCCTTTCCAAACCTGAGACCCTGCCTATAGCATGAGATGTGATATCCAAGTCCTTCCCATTCCAATCCTGAGACCCTTCCTATAGCATGTGATGTGATATCTCAATGCTTAGTCCAAACCTGAGACCCTTCCTATGGCATGAGATGTCATATACAACTCCTTCCCATTCCAATCCTGAGACCCTTCCTATAGCATGAGATGTGATATCTCAATGCTTATACCAAACCTGAGACCCTTCCTATAGCATGAGATGTGATATCCAACTTCTTCCCATTCCAATCCTGAGACCCTTCCTATAACATGAGATGTGATGCCTCAATGCTTCTAATACCAAACCTGAGACCCTTCCTATAACATGAGATGGGATATCCAACTCCTTCCCATTCCAATCCTGAGACCCTTCCGATAGCAGAGATGTGATATCTCAATGCTTTTACCAAACCTGAGACCCTTCCTATGGCCTGAGATGTCATATACAACTCCTTCCCATTCCAATCCTGAGACCCTTCCTATAGCATGAGATGTGATATCTCAATGCTTATACCAAATCTGAGACCCTTCCTATAACATGAGATGTGATATCCAACTCCTTCCCATTCCAATCCTGAGACCCTTCCTATAGCATGAGATGTGATGTCTCAATGCTTCTTATACCAAACCTGAGATCCTTCCTATAACATGAGATGTGATATCCAACTCCTTCCCATTCCAATCCTGAGACCCTTATGATAGCATGAGATGTGATATCTCAATGCCTCTAATACCAAACCCGAGATACTTCCGATAGCATGAGATGTGATATCTCAATGCTTCTAATACCAAACCTGAGATCCTTCCTATAACATGAGATGTGATTTCCAAATCCTTCCCCTTCCAAACCTGAGACCCTCCCTTTAGCATGAGATGTGATATCCAACTCCTTCCCATTCCAATCCTGAGACCCATCTGATAGCATGAGATGTGATATTTCAATGCCTCTAATACCAAACCTGAGATCCTACCTCTAACATGAAATGTGATATCCATCTCCTTCCCTTTCCAAACCTGGGACCCTGCCTATAGCATGAGATTTGATATTCAAGTCCTTTCCATTCCAATCCTGAGACCCTTCCTATAGCATGTGATGTGATATCTCAATGCTTATACCAAACCTGAGACCCTTCCTATGGCATGAGATGTCATATACAACTCCTTCCCATTCCAATCCTGAGACCCTTCCTATAGCATGAGATGTGATATCTCAATGCTTATACCAAACCTGAGACCCTTCCTATGGCATGAGATGTCATATACAACTCCTTCCCATTCCAATCCTGAGACCCTTCCTATAACATGAGATGTGATGTTGCAATGCTTCTAATACCAAACCTGAGATCTTTCCTATAACATGAGATGTGATATCCAACTCCTTCCCATTCCAATCCTGAGACCCTTCCTATAGCATGAGATGTGATATCACAATGCTTATACCAAACCTGAGACCGTTCCTATAGCTTGAGATGTGATATCCAACTCCTTCCCATTCCAATCCTGAGACCCTTCCTATAGCATGAGATGTGATATCTCAAGGCCTCTAATACCAAACCTGAGATCGTTCCTCTAACATGAAATGTGATATCCAACTCCTTCCCCTTGCAAACCAGAGAGCCTTCCTATGACATGAGATGTGATATCCAACTCCTTCCCATTCCAATCCTGAGACCCTTATGATAGCATGAGATGTGATATCTCAATACCTCTAATACCAAACCTGAGATACTTACGATAGCATGAGATGTGATATCTCAATGCTTCTAATACCAAACCTGAGATCCTTCCTATAACATGAGATGTGATTTCCAAATCCTTCCCCTTCCAAACCTGAGACCCTCCCTTTAGCATGAGATGTGATATCCAACTCCTTCCCATTCCAATCCTGAGACCCTTCTGATAGCATGAGATGTGATATTTCAATGCCTCTAATACCAAACCTGAGATCCTACCTCGAACATGAAATGTGATATCCATCTCCTTCCCTTTCCAAACCTGAGACCCTGCCTATAGCATGAGATGTGATATCCAAGTCCTTTCCATTCCAATCCTGAGACCCTTCCTATAGCATGTGATGTGATATCTCAATGCTTATACCAAACCTGAGACCCTTCCTATGGCATGAGATGTCATATACAACTCCTTCCCATTCCAAACCTGAGACCCTTCCTATAGCATGAGATGTGATATCTCAATGCTTATACCAAACCTGAGACCCTTCTTATAGCATGAGATGTGATATCCAACTTCTTCCCATTCCAATCCTGAGACCCCTCCTATAACATGAGATGTGATGTCGCAATGCTTCTAATACCAAACCTGAGATCTTTCCTATAACATGAGATGTGATATCCAACTCCTTCCCATTCCAATCCTGAGACCCTTCCTATAGCATGAGATGTGATATCACAATGCTTATACCAAACCTGAGACCGTCCCTTTAGCTTGAGATGTGATATCCAACTCCTTCCCATTCCAATCCTGAGACCCTTCCTATAGCATGAGATGTGATATCTCAAGGCCTCTAATACCAAACCTGAGATTGTTCCTCTAACATGAAATGTGATATCCAACTCCTTCCCCTTCCAAACCTGAGAGCCTTCCTATAGCATGAGATATGATAGCCAAGTCCTTCCAATTCCAATCCTGAGACCCTTCCTATAACATGAAATGTGATATCCAACTCCTTCCCATTCCAACCTGAGACCCTTCCTATAGCATGAGATGGGATATCTCAATGCTTCTAATACCAAACCTGAGACTCTTCCTATAACATGAGATGGGATATCCAACTAATTCCCATTCCAATCCTGAGACCCTTCCGATAGCAGAGATGTGATATCTCAATGCTTATACCAAACCTGAGACCCTTCCTATGGCCTGAGATGTCATATACAACTCCTTCCCATTCCAATCCTGAGACCCTTCCTATAGCATGAGATGTGATATCTCAATGCTTATACCAAATCTGAGACCCTTCCTATAGCATGAGATGTGATATCCAACTCCTTCCCATTCCAATCCTGAGACCCTTCCTATAGCATGAGATGTGATGTCTCAATGCTTCTAATACCAAACCTGAGATCCTTCCTATAACATGAGATGTGATATCCAACTCCTTCCCATTCCAATCCTGAGACCCTTATGATAGCATGAGATGTGATATTTCAATGCTTCTAATACCAAACCTGAGATCCTTCCTATAACATGAGATGTGATTTCCAAATCCTCCCACTTCCAAACCTGAGACCATCCCTTTAGCATGAGATGTGATATCCAACTCCTTCCCATTCCAATCCTGAGACCCTTCTGATAGCATGAGATGTGATATCTCAATGCCTCTAATTCCAAACCTGAGATCCTACCTCTAACATGAAATGTGATATCCATCTCCTTCCCTTTCCAAACCTGAGACCCTGCCTATAGCATGAGATGTGATATCCAAGTCCTTCCCATTCCAATCCTGAGACCCTTCCTATAGCATGTGATGTGATATCTCAATGCTTATACCAAACCTGAGACCCTTCCTATGGCATGAGATGTCATATACAACTCCTTCCCATTCCAATCCTGAGACCCTTCCTATAGCATGAGATGTGATATCTCAATGCTTATACCAAACCTGAGACCCTTCCTATAGCATGAGATGTGATATCCAACTTCTTCCCATTCCAATCCTGAGACCCTTCCTATAACATGAGATGTGATGTCTCAATGCTTCTAATACCAAACCTGAGATCTTTCCTATAACATGAGATGTGATATCCAACTCCTTCCCATTCCAATCCTGAGACCCTTCCTATAGCATGAGATGTGATATCTCAAGGCCTCTAATACCAAACCTGAGATCCTTCCTCTAACATGAAATGTGATATCCAACTCTTTCCCCTTCCAAACCTGAGAGCCTTCCTATAGCATGAGATATGATATCCAAATCCTTCCCATTCCAATCCTGAGACCCTTCCTATAACATGAAATGTGATATCCTACTCCTTCCCATTCCATCCTGGGACCCTTCCTATATCATGAGATGGGATATCTCAATGCTTCTAATACCAAACCTGAGACCCTTCCTATAACATGAGATGGGAATATCCAACTCCTTCCCATTCCAATCCTGAGACCCTTCCGATAGCAGAGATGTGATATCTCAATGCTTATACCAAACCTGAGATCCTTCCTATAACATGAGATGTGATATCCAACTCCTTCCATTCCAATCCTGAGACACTTCCTATAGCATGAGATGTGATATCTCAATGCTTATACCAAATCTGAGACCCTTTCTATAGCATGAGATGTGATATCCAACTCCTTCCCATTCCAATCCTGAGACCCTTCCTATAGCATGAGATGTGATATCTCAAGGCCTCTAATACCAAACCTGAGATCCTTCCCCTAACATGAAATGTGATATCCAACTCTTTCCCCTTCCAAACCTGAGAGCCTTCCTATAGCATGAGATATGATAGCCAAGTCCTTCCAATTCCAATCCTGAGACCCTTCCTATAACATGAAATGTGATATCCAACTCCTTCCCATTCCAACCTGAGACCCTTCCTATAGCATGAGATGGGATATCTCAATGCTTCTAATACCAAACCTGAGACTCTTCCTATAACATGAGATGGGATATCCAACTCATTCCCATTCCAATCCTGAGACCCTTCCGATAGCAGAGATGTGATATCTCAATGCTTATACCAAACCTGAGACCCTTCCTATGGCCTGAGATGTCATATACAACTCCTTCCCATTCCAATCCTGAGACCCTTCCTATAGCATGAGATGTGATATCTCAATGCTTATACCAAATCTGAGACCCTTCCTATAGCATGAGATGTGATATCCAACTCCTTCCCATTCCAATCCTGAGACCCTTCCTATAGCATGAGATGTGATGTCTCAATGCTTCTAATACCAAACCTGAGATCCTTCCTATAACATGAGATGTGATATCCAACTCCTTCCCATTCCAATCCTGAGACCCTTATGATAGCATGAGATGTGATATCTCAATGCCTCTAATACCAAACCTGAGATACTTCCGATAGCATGAGATGTGATATCTCAATGCTTCTAATACCAAACCTGAGATCCTTCCTATAACATGAGATGTGATTTCCAAATCCTCCCCCTTCCAAACCTGAGACCCTCCCTTTAGCATGAGATGTGATATCCAACTCCTTCCCATTCCAATCCTGAGACCCTTCTGATAGCATGAGATGTGATATCTCAATGCCTCTAATTCCAAACCTGAGATCCTACCTCTAACATGAAATGTGATATCCATCTCCTTCCCTTTCCAAACCTGAGACCCTGCCTATAGCATGAGATGTGATATCCAAGTCCTTCCCATTCCAATCCTGAGACCCTTCCTATAACATGAGATGTGATGTCTCAATGCTTCTAATACCAAACCTGAGATCTTTCCTATAACATGAGATGTGATATCCAACTCCTTCCCATTCCAATCCTGAGACCCTTCCTATAGCATGAGATGTGATATCTCAAGGCCTCTAATACCAAACCTGAGATCCTTCCTCTAACATGAAATGTGATATCCAACTCTTTCCCCTTCCAAACCTGAGAGCCTTCCTATAGCATGAGATATGATATCCAAATCCTTCCCATTCCAATCCTGAGACCCTTCCTATAACATGAAATGTGATATCCTACTCCTTCCCATTCCATCCTGGGACCCTTCCTATATCATGAGATGGGAATAGCCAACTCCTTCCCATTCCAATCCTGAGACCCTTCCGATAGCAGAGATGTGATATCTCAATGCTTATACCAAACCTGAGATCCTTCCTATAACATGAGATGTGATATCCAACTCCTTCCCATTCCAATCCTGAGACACTTCCTATAGCATGAGATGTGATATCTCACTGCTTATACCAAACCTGAGACCCTTCCTATAGAATGAGATGTGATATCCAACTCCTTCCCATTCCAATCCTGAGACCATTCCTATAGCATGAGATGTGATATCTCAATGCTTCTAATATCAAACTTGAGACCCTCCCTATAGCATGAGATGTGATACCCAAGTCCTTCCCATTCCAATCCTGAGACACTTCCTATAGCATGAGATGTGATATCTCAATGCTTCTAATGTCAAACTTGAGACCCGCCCTATAACATGAGATGTGATATCCAACTCCTTCTCGTTTCAAACCTGAGACCCTTCCTATAACATGAGATGTGATATCCAACTCCTTCCCGTTTCAAACCTGAGACCCTTCCTATAGCATATGTGATATCCAACTCCTTCCCATTTGTTAGGAAAGATTTCGTTATTGTAGGGAACTTTCCTTCCATGTGGCAACCCCTAAACTTTTTGCTATTGTTTTCAACCTGTTTTCTTGACTTTGCCAGAGAAGTGCAGCCTTCTGCCGTACTCCTCTGGGCTTTCGCTCCTTTCTTACGGGGAAACTGACATGCCCTTAAGACAGTCAGTACCGGGGAACGCTGTTTCCCGTAGTTTCTTTTATCGTGTCGCCATTTTAGTGCAACACGACACAAGAGGGCACTGTAAGCTAAGTTACAGCTCTCTTGGGTCTCTAGCCTTCTACAGACCCTAGACACTCTTGTAGGATGGTTTTTGGATCGGTGCAAGTCATTCAGGGACTGGGCTGGTGGCAGCGATCATTTGGTTTATTTTGAGCTCCTTTTGCCGTTCTGAGCACCTTTTTGCCGCGAACACAAAAGGGTGGCCCGGCTACCCAAAATGGCCGGACCACGAGGCTCCTTTGTCTCGTCCACTGTCCGTCTTGCTCCCTTTACCTTCCCCCGGGTCAGGCGACCCGGGGCCTTCCTTATTTGGGCATGTAGTTTCCCGCGAAACACGGTTGCTTTCGCGGGCTTCTACATGTCGTTTGAGTGCCCCCAGGATGTGGGCTGGGCTGTCTGGTCCCAATACACATCCTGGGTGCCAGAGAGTCTAGGGTGGTGTGAATGCCTGGGACCACTGTGGTCCGTGATTGGTCCACGTATGGTATGTGTGTTGATGAGCGGATCTCCCATTGGCTCCCCTCCGTTTTGGCGCGAAGGGAACCGTGGATAAGAGGGAGCTGGAAACACCACTGCCATGTCGATCTCCTGAGTTCTTACGAACCCAGGGATACGGGAGCCAAGTATCCTGCGAACACGAGGCTGGACCGAGGAATCGCTGGTGACCCCCTGAAGAACTTCTGCTCCTCATTGCTGTCGTCCGGTGAAGCCCTTTCCACCTAAGATCGAACAAGAAGGCCTGTACTGGCGCTTCGACCTATTGGAATAGCAGGACCAGCTATTCCCGGCACCTTCATCAACTCCTGCCGTAAGCCTTCGGAAGTGTCTCTGGGCCATCCAGTTGACTGACCAGCTTACTAAGGAGTCCTGCTCTGTAATCGCCGACAGGTTGGGTGGTATTCTGAGTCCGGGGCACGCTCACACGCTTCGTTTGCTTAGCAACCCTAAGCTAGAGGTGAACGGTGCTCGTTTGGCTTGAATACACCCGGCCGTTCCGTTGCCCTGCCGTGGCGACAAAACTGTGCAGGATTCTTCGATCGGGACGTCTTTTTACTCTGCACGACGACGAGACGTTCCCTGCTCTTCAGAACCTGCCAGAAGCTGCATCTATCGAGGAGAAGCTCGGGCCTGCTTGCTTCGGGGACCGGTGAGTAGATTAGCTAGGATCTGGTCGCCCTCCTGCAGTGCCCCTTGCTTTTCCCCGCTGTAAATACAGCACCCCTTGTCCGTACTCGCGCCCTACCTCTGCCTCACAGTGGAGGCTGCGCTAGAGTCGCGGACCATGTTCCCCTTCATTAGGGCACCCTACAGAGCTGTCCAACGTCCTCCGAAGAGCTTCACCTTCTGCCCATTGGCACCGGCGTGTGCAGGTACTTTTGAGCGCTAGGCTCCACTCTTCGTAGGGATTGGACTACCATCCAGTTAGGGGCCTCAGAAGGCGGACATATCACACGCATTGGTTCGCACTGCCTGTTTTCCTTCCCCTGCAGGTGGATAACATATTTCGTGCTGCTAATGCTGTGAAACTGTGTATTCTGTATATATATTGGGTGGATAGTGTATGTGTTGGTTTAATATCGTTGTATATTACTGCTTTTACTGTGGTTATTAGTTTCAAGGCCTTATAATAAATGTGTATCTATTTTTGATATAAACAACTGTTTGGAGTAGTTTGTAAGCGCTCTTGCTTTGTGTGCTCATTGCGGGCTTTCAGTCACCCTCACCCCTCTTGAGACCTAGTCTTGACCGCCGCGATCGCTACCTTGATTGGTCTGGCTTGTCCAGAGGTTACCCTGTTCCAAGTAATTAGGTTGGCCTTCTGAACTTCTGTGCCACCAGGACAGAGTTCAGAAATCCGTCTTAACAAATTGGTGTACAGCGGTGGGATACGACTGAGGGTATCCAGTGTTGCGCACGAGCTGAGGCGTTTTCAGGTTATTCCAACCAGGACACGCAGTAAAGTTTTGAATATAACGTTAAAAAGGCCATAGTCCTATCAACAGTATGGAAACGAATACTTTATTAACCTTAAATGCTTCGAAATCTGAAACATTGAAGAAGATGTGTGCGGAGAGAGGGGTTTCCTCTCAAGGCACTAAATTGGAAATGATCCAGAGAATCGTGGCTTGGCAAGAAGCGCAGCTTGACGCTATAACTTCCGAGGACAGTGCAGAAGGTGGTGGGGCTGCTCTCACTGGCAGAACCGACGGTTCTGCCGCTGCACTGATCCATCACGACCACGAGGACAGGGAGGATGTAATGTCTAACGTTTCCTCTGCCAGTGTTGATGGGGAGGCTATGCTTGAATTCAAGAAGCAAGAGCTGCGGTTTAGGCAGCAGGAGCTTGAATTCAGCATAGCCAAACTGAAAATCGACCAGGCAGAAAAACAAAAAGACAGGGATCACCAGTTGGAACTGGCCAAGCTTCAGTTCGCAAATGGGTCCAAGGGTCCTGGACATGGTTCTGGGGCTTCCTCTCATCCACGGTTTCCAAAAGATCTGCTCAGTGTGTATGAGGAACGAAATGACATTATGGACTGGTTAAATGCGTTTGAGTATGCATGCGAGGTTCAAGAGGTTGATAATGCGGATAAGATTGCATGGTTACTCAGCAGACTGCCCCATTCTGGTTGCAGTGCCATTATGGAAATGTCGAAGGCTGAGCGCGCTGATTTTGCAATGTTGAAGCAGACTCTCATTTTAAAGTTTGGGAAGACTCCGACCCAATATTTGAAACGGTTTAGAGAGTATAAGAAAAAGGAAGGTGGTACTTGGGTGTCGTATGTAGCTGAATCCCTGAAAAACTTGACTGGCTGGGTTGAAGGTTATAAGGTTTCTACCTTCGAAGGCATGATCAATCTGGTCATGCTGGAACACATTTTTGCTTCTTCTTCCCCGGAGCTTAAGCAGCATTTGGCCGATTCGAAGGAGATAGATCCTAAGAAGCTGGCCATTGCAGCAGACTTATGGGTGTCACATCGAGTGTCCCATAAGGACAAAACTCATCCTGGTAAGCAGGAGGAAGGGAAAAAGTCCAAAGATATGGAGGGTGGGGAATCTGCTAAATCTTCTTCCCAAAAGAGCCACAAAAAGAAAAATAAGGGTAAGCCATACGAGAACTCACAGGGTAGCGGAGGTTCGCCTCCGAAACAGAACTCTGGTTACAATAAGCCTCCCTACGTAAACAGACCCAATGGGGCTTGTTTTTCTTGTGGAGCAACTGACCATGTGAAGGGGGATCCCCGTTGTAAGGTTAGACCTTTGGGGGTCCACTCCGCTAATCTGGCCTTCTCCTCCTACGAGGAAGAAGAGATTACAGGAGCATCCTTCTCCTCAGACTCGTTTCCCAGCGGGATCGAGGCTGAGGTAGTTTTAGTGTCCCTGGGTTCCTGGGAGCCTAAAGTCGCAGAGGCGTATGCTAGGATTCCGGATAATACCAAGCACTACTTTAAAGACAGTGTGCTGATCAATGGAGTGGATAGTCCAGCTCTTAGGGATAGTGGGTGCAGTCGAACTGTAGTGGATTCTACCTTGGTAGACTCAGAGGAAGTTGCCAGAGCTCCTCTGATGCCCACTAAGTTGGCTGACGGCCCCCTCCGTATGTTTCCCGTGATCCCTGTTAATCTAACTTTAAATGGTACAGCAGTTAGGATTCCAGTGAGCATTCAGAGAAACGTCCCGGGAAAGGTCTTGTTGGGCAATGATCTCAGAGCTCTAGGGCTCGTAGGAGACACTGCCGAAAGACCCTACACACGGTCTCAAGCACGGGCAGCATTGGCCAAGTCCAATACGCCGCCCCAGCCGAAGGGGAAACCCAAGGCGAAAGGAGTCAACAAGTCCCGACGGGGGAAAGAGAATATTCCCCCGAGCTCGCCTACCACTGCGGTGGAGGGAGTTGGTCAATCGCCCGAGCCTGACGAGGAGGTGGCGATGCCTGAAGTGTTCGACCCCAACGACCATCCTGAACTAAAAGACTTGTTAGTTGAAGGAGGTCCTAATAGGGACGACTTCAGTAAGGGCCAACGTGAGTGCCCATCTCTGGAAGGCCTAAGGAGACAGGCCTGCTCCCAGCTTGAGGGTGAACCTCCTGGGAAGCATCGGATTTATTGGGAAGGTGGACTCCTGTACAGTGAGCCCACAGAGTCTACAGAAGGAGACCATAGGAGGTTGGTGGTTCCCCTTGCTGTTAGACCCTTCCTCCTGCAGTTGGCGCATGAAGTTCCCCTTGCTGGTCACCTTGGAATGAAGAGGACCAAGCAAAGGTTATCTATGCACTTCTACTGGCCCAAGATGGGGGTGCAAGTAGAAAGCCACTGCAGGAGTTGTGCCTCCTGCCAGTTGTCTGGTAAGGTTGGCGCGACAATCCAAGCTCCGTTGGTACCGCTCCCAGTTGTGGGGGTACCATTTGAAAGGGTAGGGATCGACATCGTTGGTCCCCTTGACCCGCAAACATCCTCAGGCAATAGGTTTATCCTGGTGCTGGTCGACCATGCAACCAGGTATCCTGAGGCCATCCCATTAAAAACTGTAACTGCCAAGTCGGTTGCAAAAGCTTTACTCGGCATATTTACTAGGGTTGGCTTCCCTAAAGAAGTTGTGTCAGATCGTGGCAGCAACTTTATGTCGAAGTATATGCAGGCTATGTGGAAAGAATGTGGGGTCACCTACAAGTTCTCTTCTGCATATCACCCCCAGACCAATGGTCTGGTGGAACGTTTCAACAGAACGTTAAAGAGCATGATTGGGGCTCTGGGGGAGCCCCAGAGAAGAAAATGGGATCTTCTTTTACCATGCTTGCTGTTTGCCTACAGAGAGGTACCACAGGAGGGTGTTGGCTTCAGCCCCTTCGAACTTCTGTTCGGTCATCCCGTACGGGGACCCTTAGCCATCGTCAAAGAGGGATGGGAGATGCCCACTCCCCCTGTTACTACCAATGTAGTTGACTATGTGCTAGGGCTCAGAAAACGGATGGTACTCCTGATGGGGTTGGCTAGTGAAAAGTTGAAGGCAGGACAAGCGCTGGTGAAACATTGGTACGACCAGAAAGCTTCCTTAATTCACTTTACCCCTGGTCAGCAAGTCCTGATCATGAACCCTATAAGGCCTCGCGCTTTACGGGACAAATGGTCAGGCCCTTACACAGTGGTGGAGCCCCTGGGTGAGGTGAACTATTTAGTGGACCTTGGAAGGCCTGGACAGGCTCCAAAAGTGTTCCACGTAAATAGGCTGAAGGCTTTCGTCCCAAGAGTCGAAATCGCAGCACTGCTACTGGCGTCAGACGTTGAGGAAGAGGAGTCAGAACCTCTTCCCGACCTGTTCCAAAGCGGTCCTTCAGATAGCTCCGTTGAGGGTGTCCGAGTGGCCCCTCACCTGACTTCTGATCAGCAGGCTGAGGTGAAAAGTTTGCTTAGGCAGTTTTCCCCCCTGTTTTCACAGTCGCCTGGTTTGACACCTTGGTGCAAACATAACATTGACACAGGAGACAGTGTACCTACCAAAAGTAGGGGATACAGGATGTCGGATAAAGTACGGTCTTATATTAAGACCGAGGTCAACAAGATGTTAGACCTTGGGGTGATTGAACCCTCTAGTAGTCCTTGGTCCAGTCCTGTGGTATTGGTTCCAAAGGCAGGCACTTCTGAATTGAGGTTCTGCGTGGATTACAGGGCTCTGAATGCTGTCACCAAGACAGACGCTCACCCCTTGCCTCGAACTGACGAGCTGGTGGATACCTTGGGTGCCTCCAAGTACCTCAGCACGTTTGACCTGACTGCGGGCTATTGGCAAATAGCTTTAGCAGAACATGCCAAGGAGAAGACAGCATTTTCAACTCCCGACGGGCTTTACCAATTCCGGGTAATGCCGTTCGGATTGAAGAATGCACCTGCCACTTTCCAGAGGCTTGTGAATCATGTGTTGAATGGGTTGGACGAATTCTGTCTTGCATATCTAGACGATATAGCAGTTTTCAGTGCCACCTGGGAAGACCATGTGAAACACCTCGGGATTGTGCTCCAGGCTCTTCAGAAAGCCCACTTGACCATAAAGGCGAGTAAATGCCAGATTGGACAAGGCTCAGTGGTTTACCTTGGGCATGAAGTAGGTGGAGGAAGGATACAGCCTCTCCCCAGTAAAGTACAAGCAGTACAAGACTGGCCTACCCCCACTACACAAACCCAAGTGAGAGCCTTCTTAGGACTCACGGGTTATTACCGCAATTTTATGGCAGACTATGGCACCATAGCTGCTCCTCTGACTGCCCTCACAACTCCGAAAAAACCCAAGAAGGTAACTTGGACTGACGAGTGTGAGAAGGCCTTCAATGGCTTGAAAGACTCCTTGTGCCAGGCCCCTGTGCTCAGGGCCCCTGATTATCAAAGACCTTTTATCGTGCAGACGGATGCCTCTGACACTGGGATAGGAGCTGTACTATCACAAGTAGATGAGAAGGGTAAGGAACACCCTATCGGTTTTATTAGTCGCCAGCTTAAGGACAGAGAGCTCAGATGGTCCACGGTAGAGAAAGAATGTTTCTCTGTTGTGTGGGCCCTAAGGAAGCTGCGGCCCTACCTCTATGGGACCCACTTCACTGTGCAGACTGACCATAAGCCGTTAAAGTGGCTAATGAACATGAAGGGGGAGAATCCAAAGTTGCTTAGGTGGTCCATAAGTCTACAAGGCTTCGACTTCACTATTGAGCATAGGCCAGGTGTCCAACATAGCAATGCTGATGGGTTGTCCAGAATGTTTTACCGACCTGAACAAGAGACTCATCCAGGGGTGGATTAGTTCCCCCTGTCCATAGTCTGGGAGGGGCGAGTGTTAGGAAAGATTTCGTTATTGTAGGGAACTTTCCTTCCATGTGGCAACCCCTAAACTTTTTGCTATTGTTTTCAACCTGTTTTCTTGACTTTGCCAGAGAAGTGCAGCCTTCTGCCGTACTCCTCTGGGCTTTCGCTCCTTTCTTACGGGGAAACTGACATGCCCTTAAGACAGTCAGTACCGGGGAACGCTGTTTCCCGTAGTTTCTTTTATCGTGTCGCCATTTTAGTGCAACACGACACAAGAGGGCACTGTAAGCTAAGTTACAGCTCTCTTGGGTCTCTAGCCTTCTACAGACCCTAGACACTCTTGTAGGATGGTTTTTGGATCGGTGCAAGTCATTCAGGGACTGGGCTGGTGGCAGCGATCATTTGGTTTATTTTGAGCTCCTTTTGCCGTTCTGAGCACCTTTTTGCCGCGAACACAAAAGGGTGGCCCGGCTACCCAAAATGGCCGGACCACGAGGCTCCTTTGTCTCGTCCACTGTCCGTCTTGCTCCCTTTACCTTCCCCCGGGTCAGGCGACCCGGGGCCTTCCTTATTTGGGCATGTAGTTTCCCGCGAAACACGGTTGCTTTCGCGGGCTTCTACATGTCGTTTGAGTGCCCCCAGGATGTGGGCTGGGCTGTCTGGTCCCAATACACATCCTGGGTGCCAGAGAGTCTAGGGTGGTGTGAATGCCTGGGACCACTGTGGTCCGTGATTGGTCCACGTATGGTATGTGTGTTGATGAGCGGATCTCCCATTGGCTCCCCTCCGTTTTGGCGCGAAGGGAACCGTGGATAAGAGGGAGCTGGAAACACCACTGCCATGTCGATCTCCTGAGTTCTTACGAACCCAGGGATACGGGAGCCAAGTATCCTGCGAACACGAGGCTGGACCGAGGAATCGCTGGTGACCCCCTGAAGAACTTCTGCTCCTCATTGCTGTCGTCCGGTGAAGCCCTTTCCACCTAAGATCGAACAAGAAGGCCTGTACTGGCGCTTCGACCTATTGGAATAGCAGGACCAGCTATTCCCGGCACCTTCATCAACTCCTGCCGTAAGCCTTCGGAAGTGTCTCTGGGCCATCCAGTTGACTGACCAGCTTACTAAGGAGTCCTGCTCTGTAATCGCCGACAGGTTGGGTGGTATTCTGAGTCCGGGGCACGCTCACACGCTTCGTTTGCTTAGCAACCCTAAGCTAGAGGTGAACGGTGCTCGTTTGGCTTGAATACACCCGGCCGTTCCGTTGCCCTGCCGTGGCGACAAAACTGTGCAGGATTCTTCGATCGGGACGTCTTTTTACTCTGCACGACGACGAGACGTTCCCTGCTCTTCAGAACCTGCCAGAAGCTGCATCTATCGAGGAGAAGCTCGGGCCTGCTTGCTTCGGGGACCGGTGAGTAGATTAGCTAGGATCTGGTCGCCCTCCTGCAGTGCCCCTTGCTTTTCCCCGCTGTAAATACAGCACCCCTTGTCCGTACTCGCGCCCTACCTCTGCCTCACAGTGGAGGCTGCGCTAGAGTCGCGGACCGTGTTCCCCTTCATTAGGGCACCCTACAGAGCTGTCCAACGTCCTCCGAAGAGCTTCACCTTCTGCCCATTGGCACCGGCGTGTGCAGGTACTTTTGAGCGCTAGGCTCCACTCTTCGTAGGGATTGGACTACCATCCAGTTAGGGGCCTCAGAAGGCGGACATATCACACGCATTGGTTCGCACTGCCTGTTTTCCTTCCCCTGCAGGTGGATAACATATTTCGTGCTGCTAATGCTGTGAAACTGTGTATTCTGTATATATATTGGGTGGATAGTGTATGTGTTGGTTTAATATCGTTGTATATTACTGCTTTTACTGTGGTTATTAGTTTCAAGGCCTTATAATAAATGTGTATCTATTTTTGATATAAACAACTGTTTGGAGTAGTTTGTAAGCGCTCTTGCTTTGTGTGCTCATTGCGGGCTTTCAGTCACCCTCACCCCTCTTGAGACCTAGTCTTGACCGCCGCGATCGCTACCTTGATTGGTCTGGCTTGTCCAGAGGTTACCCTGTTCCAAGTAATTAGGTTGGCCTTCTGAACTTCTGCGCCACCAGGACAGAGTTCAGAAATCCGTCTTAACACCATTCCAAACATGAGACCCTTCCTATAGCAAGAATGTAATATCCAACTCCTTCCCATTCCAATCCTGAGACCATTCCTATAGCATGAGATGTGATATCTCAATGCTTCTAATACCAAACCTGAGACCCTTCCTATAACATGAGATGTGATATCCAACTCCTTCCCGTTTCAAACCTGAGACCCTTCCTATAGCATATGCGATATCCAACTCCTTCCCATTCCAAACATGAGACCCTTCCTATAGCAAGAATGTAATATCCAACTCCTTCCCATTCCAATCCTGAGACCATTCCTATAGCATGAGATGTGATATCTCAATGCTTCTAATACCAAACCTGAGATCCTTCCTATGACATGAGATTGGATATCCAACTCCTTCCCCTTCCAAACCTGAGACCCTTCCTATAGCATGAGATGTGATATCCAACTTCTTCCCATTCCAATCCTGAGACCCTTCCTATAACATGAGATGTGATGTCTCAATGCTTCTAATACCAAACCTGAGATCTTTCCTATAACATGAGATGTGATATCCAACTCCTTCCCATTCCAATCCTGAGACCCTTCCTATAGCATGAGATGTGCTATCTCAATGCTTATACCAAACCTGAGACCCTTCCTAAAGCTTGAGATGTGATATCCAACTCCTTCCCATTCCAATCCTGAGACCCTTCATATAACATGAAATGTGATATCCAACTCCTTCCCATTCCAACCTGAGACCCTTCCCATAGCATGAGATGGGATATCCAACTCCTTCCAAATCCAATACTGATACCCTTCCAATAGCATGAGATGTGATATCCCAATGCTTCTACCAAACCTGAGAACCATACTATGGCATGAGAAGTGATATCAAACTCCTTCCCATTCCAATCCTGAGACTCTTCCTATAGCTTGAGATGTGATATCCGAAATCCTTCCCATTCCAATTCTGAGACCCTTCCTATACCATGAGACTTGATATCTCAATGCTTCTAATACCAAACCTGAGACCCGTCCTATAACATGAGATGTGATATCAAACTCCTTCCCATTCCAATCCTGAGACTCTTCCTATAGCTTGAGATGTGATATCCGAAATCCTTCCCATTCCAATTCTGAGACCCTTCCTATACCATGAGACTTGATATCTCAATGCTTCTAATACCAAACCTGAGACCCGTCCTATAACATGAGATGTGATATCAAACTCCTTCCCATTCCAATCCTGAGACTCTTCCTATAACATGAGATGTGATATCCAACTCCTTCCCATTCCAATCCTGAGACCCTTCCGATATCATGAGATTTGTTATCTCAATGCTTCTAATATCAAAATTGAGACCCGCCTATAACATGAGATGTGATATCCAAATCTTTCCCCTTCCAAACCTTAGACCCTTCCTTTATCATGAGATGGGATATCCAACTCCTTCCCATTCCAATCCTGAGACCCTTCCGATAGCAGAGATGTGATATCTCAATGCTTATACCAATCCTGAGACCCTTCCTATGGCCTGAGATGTCATATACAACTCCTTCCCAATCCAATCCTGAAACCCTTCCTATAGCATGAGATGTGATATCTCAATGCTTATACCAAATCTGAGACCCTTCCTATAGCATGAGATGTGATATCCAACTCCTTCCCATTCCAATCCTGAGACCCTTCCTATAGCATGAGATGTGATGTCTCAATGCTTCTAATACCAAACCTGAGATCCTTCCTATAAAATGAGATGTGATATCCAACTCCTTCCCATTCCAATCCTGAGACCCTTCCTATAGCATGAGATGTGATGTCTCAATGCTTCTAATACCAAACCTGAGAACCTTCCTACAGCATGCGATGTGATATCTCAATGCTTCTAATACCAAACCTGAGACCAGTCCTATAACATGAGATTGGATATCCAACTCCTTCCCCTTCCAAACCTGAGACCCTTCCTATAGCATGAGATGTGATATCCAACTTCTTTCCATTCCAATCCTGAGACCCTTCCTATAACATGAGATGTGATGTCTCAATGCTTCTAATACCAAACCTGAGATCTTTCCTATAACATGAGATGTAATATCCAACTCCTTCCCATTCCAATCCTGAGACCCTTCCTATAGCATGAGATGTGCTATCTCAATGCTTATATCAAACCTGAGACCCTTCCTAAAGCTTGAGATGTGATATCCAACTCCTTCCCATTCCAATCCTGAGACCCTTCCTATAGCATGAGATGTGATATCTCAATGCTTCTAATATCAAACTTGAGACCCTTCCTATAGCATGAGATGTGATATCCAACTCCTTCCCATTCCAATCCTGAGACCCTTCCTATAGCATGAGATGTGATGTCTCAATGCTTCTAATACCAAACCTGAGATCCTTCCTATAACATGAGATGTGATATCCAACTCCTTCCCATTCTAATCCCGAGACCCTTCCTATAGCATGAGATGTGATATCTCGATGCTTATACCAAACCTGAGACCCTTCCTATAGCATGAGATGTGATATCCAACTCCTTCCCATTCCAATCCTGAGACCCTTCCTATAGCATGAGATGTGATATCTCAATGACTCTAATACCAAACCTGAGATCCTTCCTCTAACATGAAATGTGATATCCAACTCCTTCCCTTTCCAAACCTGAGAGCCTACCTATAGCATGAGATGTGATATCCAAGTCCTTCCCATTCCAATCCTTAGACCCTTCCTACAGCATGCAATATGATATCTCAATGATTCTAATAACAAACCTGAGACCCATCCTATAACATGAGATGGGATATTCAACTCCTTCCTATTCCAATCCTGAGACACTTCCGATAGCAGAGATGTGATATCTCAATGCTTATACCAAACCTGAGACCCTTCCTATAACATGAGATGTGATATCCAACTCCTTCCCGGTCCAAACCTGAGACCCTTCCTATAGCATATGTGATATCCAACTCCTTCCCATTCCAAACATGAGACCCTTCCTATAGCAAGAATGTAATATCCAACTCCTTCCCATTCCAATCCTGAGACCATTCCTATAGCATGCGATGTGATATCTCAATGCTTCTAATACCAAACCCGAGACGAGTCCTATAACATGAGATTGGATATCCAACTCCTTCCCCTTCCAAACCTGAGACCCTTCCTATAGCATGAGATGTGATATCCAACTTCTTCCCATTCCACTCCTGAGACCCTTCCTATAACAAGAGATGTGATGTCTCAATGCTTCTAATACCAAACCTGAGATCTTTCCTATAACATGAGATGTGATATCCAACTCCTTCCCATTCCAATCCTGAGACCCTTCCTATAGCATGAGATGTGATATCTCAATGCTTATACCAAACCTGAGACCCTTCCTATAGCTTGAGATGTGATATCCAACTCCTTCCCATTCCAATCCTGAGACCCTTCCTATAGCATGAGATGTGATATCTCAAGGCCTCTAATACCAAACCTGAGATTCTTCCTCTAACATGAAATGTGATATCCAACTCCTTCCCCTTCCAAACCTGAGAGCCTTCCTATAGCATGAGATATGATATCCAAGTCCTTCCCATCCAATCCTGAGACCCTTCCTATAACATGAAATGTGATATCCAACTCCTTCCCATTCCAACCTGAGACCCTTCCTATAGCATGAGATGGGATATCCAATTCCTTCCAAATCCAATACTGATACCCTTCCGATAGCATGAGATGTGATATCCCAATGCTTCTACCAAACCTGAGACCCATACTATGGCATGAGATGTGATATCAAACTCCTTCCCATTCCAATCCTGAGACCCTACCTATAGCTTGAGATGTGATATCCAACTCCTTCCCATTCCAATTCTGAGACCCTTCCTATACCATGAGACTTGATATCTCAATGCTTCTAATACAAAACCTGAGACCTGTCCTATAACATGAGATGTGATATCCAAATCCTTCCCCTTCCAAACCTTAGACCCTTCCTTTATCATGAGATGTGATATCCAATTCCTTCCCATTCCAATCCTGAGACCCTTCCGATATCATGAGATTTGTTATCTCAATGCTTCTAATATCAAACTTGAGACCCTCCCTATAGCATGAGATGTGACATCCAAGTCCACCCCATTCAAATCCAGAGACTCTTCCTATAGCATGAGATGTGATATCTCAATGCTTCTAATACCAAACCTGAGACCCTTCCTATAACATGAGATGGGATATCCAACTCCTTCCCATTCCAATCCTGAGACCCTTCCGATAGCAGAGATGTGATATCTCAATGCTTATACCAAACCTGAGACCCTTCCTATGGCCTGATTTGTCATATACAACTCCTTCCCATTCCAATCCTGAGACCCTTCCTATAGCATGAGATGTGATATCTCAATGCTTATACCAAATCCGAGACCCTTCCTATAGCATGAGATGTGATATCCAACTCCTTCCCATTCCAATCCTGAGACCCTTCCTATAGCATGAGATGTGATGTCTCAATGCTTCTAATACCAAACCTGAGATCCTTCTGATAGCATGAGATGTGATATCTCAATGCTTCTAGTACCAAACCTGAGATCCTTCCTATAACATGAGATGTGATTTCCAAATCCTTCCACTTCCAAACCTGAGACACTCCCTTTAGCATGAGATGTGATATCCAACTCCTTCCCATTCCAATCCTGAGACCCTTCTGATAGCATGAGATGTGATATTTCAATGCCTCTAATACCAAACCTGAGATCCTACCTCTAACATGAAATGTGATATCCATCTCCTTCCCTTTCCAAACCTGAGACCCTGCCTATAGCATGAGATGTGATATCAAAAGTCCTTCCCATTCCAATCCTGAGACCCTTCCTATAGCATGTGATGTGATATCTCAATGCTTATACCAAACCTGAGACCCTTCCTATGGCATGAGATGTCATATACAACTCCTTCCCATTCCAATCCTGAGACCCTTCCTATAGCATGAGATGTGATATCTCAATGCTTATACCAAACCTGAGACCCTTCCTATAGCATGAGATGTGATATCCAACTTCTTCCCATTCCAATCCTGAGACCCTTCCTATAACATGAGATGTGATGTCTCAATGCTTCTAATACCAAACCTGAGACCCTTCCTATAACATGAGATAGGATATCCAACTCCTTCCCATTCCAATCCTGAGACCCTTCCGATAGCAGAGATGTGATATCTCAATGCTTATACCAAACCTGAGACCATTCCTATGGCCTGAGATGTCATATACAACTCCTTCCCATTCCAATCCTGAGACCGTTCCTATAGCATGAGATGTGATATCTCAATGCTTATACCAAATCTGATACCCTTCCTATAGCATGAGATGTGATATCCAACTCCTTCCCATTCCAATCCTGAGACCCTTCCTATAGCATGAGATGTGATGTCTCAATGCTTCTAATACCAAACCTGAGATCCTTCCTATAACATGAGATGTGATATCCAACTCCTTCCCATTCCAATCCTGAGACCCTTCCTATAGCATGAGATGTGATATCTCAATGCCTCTAATACCAAACCTGAGATACTTCCGATAGCATGAGATGTGATATCTCAATGCTTCTAATACCAAACCTGAGATCCTTCCTATAACATGAGATGTGATTTCCAAATCCTTCCCCTTCCAAACCTGAGACCCTCCCTTTAGCATGAGATGTGATATCCAACTCCTTCCCATTCCAATCCTGAGACCCTTCTGATAGCATGAGATGTGATATTTCAATGCCTCTAATACCAAACCTGAGATCCTACCTCTAACATGAAATGTGATATCCATCTCCTTCCCTTTCCAAACCTGAGACCCTGCCTATAGCATGAGATGTGATATCCAAGTCCTTCCCATTACAATCCTGAGACCCTTCCTATAGCATGTGATGTGATATCTCAATGCTTATACCAAACCTGAGACCCTTCCTATGGCATGAGATGTCATATACAACTCCTTCGCATTCCAATCCTGAGACCCTTCCTATAGCATGAGATGTGATATCTCAATGCTTATACCAAACCTGAGACCCTTCCTATAGCATGAGATGTGATATCCAACTTCTTCCCATTCCAATCCTGAGACCCTTCCTATAACATGAGATGTGATGTCTCAATGCTTCTAATACCAAACCTGAGATCTTTCCTATAACATGAGATGTGATATCCAACTCCTTCCCATTCCAATCCTGAGACCCTTCCTATAGCATGAGATGTGATATCTCAAGGCCTCTAATACCAAACCTGAGATCGTTCCTCTAACATGAAATGTGATATCCAACTCCTTCCCCTTCCAAACCTGAGAGCCTTCCTATAGCATGAGATATGATAGCCAAGTCCTTCCAATTCCAATCCTGAGACCCTTCCTATAACATGAAATGTGATATCCAACTCCTTCCCATTCCAACCTGAGACCCTTCCTATAGCATGAGATGGGATATCTCAATGCTTCTAATACCAAACCTGAGACTCTTCCTATAACATGAGATGGGATATCCAACTCCTTCCCATTCCAATCCTGAGACCCTTCCGATAGCAGAGATGTGATATCTCAATGCTTATACCAAACCTGAGACCCTTCCTATGGCCTGAGATGTGATATCCAACTGCTTCCCATTCCAATCCTGAGACCCTTCCTATAGCATGAGATGTGATATCTCAATGCTTATACCAAATCTGAGACCCTTCCTATAGCATGAGATGTGATATCCAACTCCTTCCCATTCCAATCCTGAGACCCTTCCTATAGCATGAGATGTGATGTCTCAATGCTTCTAATACCAAACCTGAGATCCTTCCTATAACATGAGATTTGATATCCAACTCCTTCCGATTCCAATCCTGAGACCCTTATGATAGCATGAGATGTGATATCTCAATGCTTCTAATACCAAACCTGAGATCCTTCCTATAACATGAGATGTGATTTCCAAATCCTTCCCCTTCCAAACCTGAGACCCTCCCTTTAGCATGAGATGTGATATCCAACTCCTTCCCATTCCAATCCTGAGACCCTTCTGATAGCATGAGATGTGATATCTCAATGCCTCTAATTCCAAACCTGAGATCCTACCTCTAACATGAAATGTGATATCCATCTCCTTCCCTTTCCAAACCTGAGACCCTGTCTATAGCATGAGATGTCATATACAACTCCTTCCCATTCCAATCCTGAGACCCTTCCTATAGCACGAGATGTGATGTCTCAATGCTTCTAATACCAAACCTGAGATCCTTCCTATAACATGAGATGTGATATCCAACTCCTTCCCATTCCAACCTGAGACCCTTCCTATAGCATGAGATGGGATATCTCAATGCTTCTAATACCAAACCTGAGACTCTTCCTATAACATGAGATGGGATATCCATCTCCTTCCCATTCCAATCCTGAGACCCTTCCGATAGCAGAGATGTGATATCTCAATGCTTATACCAAACCTGAGACCCTTCCTATGGCCTGAGATGTGATATCCAACTGCTTCCCATTCCAATCCTGAGACCCTTCCTATAGCATGAGATGTGATATCTCAATGCTTATACCAAATCTGAGACCCTTCCTATAGCATGAGATGTGATATCCAACTCCTTCCCATTCCAATCCTGAGACCCTTCCTATAGCATGAGATGTGATGTCTCAATGCTTCTAATACCAAACCTGAGATCCTTCCTATAACATGAGATTTGATATCCAACTCCTTCCGATTCCAATCCTGAGACCCTTATGATAGCATGAGATGTGATATCTCAATGCTTCTAATACCAAACCTGAGATCCTTCCTATAACATGAGATGTGATTTCCAAATCCTTCCCCTTCCAAACCTGAGACCCTCCCTTTAGCATGAGATGTGATATCCAACTCCTTCCCATTCCAATCCTGAGACCCTTCTGATAGCATGAGATGTGATATCTCAATGCCTCTAATTCCAAACCTGAGATCCTACCTCTAACATGAAATGTGATATCCATCTCCTTCCCTTTCCAAACCTGAGACCCTGTCTATAGCATGAGATGTCATATACAACTCCTTCCCATTCCAATCCTGAGACCCTTCCTATAGCACGAGATGTGATATCTCAATGCTTATACCAAACCTGAGACCCTTCCTATAGCATGAGATGTGATATCCAACTCCTTCCCATTCCTATCGGAAGGATCTCAGGTTTGGTATTAGAAGTATTGAGATATCACCTCTCATGCTATAGGAAGGGTCTCAGGATTGGAATGGGAAGGAGTTGGATATCACATCTCATGCTAAAGGAAGGGTCTCAGGTTTGGTAGAAGCATTGAGATATCACATCTCATGCTATAGGAAGGGTCTCAGGATTGGAATGGGAAGGACTTAGATATCACATATCATGCTATAGGGAGGGTCTCAGTTTTGATATTAGAAGCATTGAGATATCACATCTCATGCTATCGGAAGTGTCTCAGGATTGGAATGGGAAGGAGCTGGATATCACATCTCATGCTAAAGGAAGGGTCTCAGGTTTGGAACGGGAAGGAGTTGGATATCACATCTCATGTTATAGGAAGGGTCTCAGGTTTGGTATAAACATTGAGATATCACATCTCTGCTATCGGAAGTGTCTCAGGATTAGAATGGGAAGGAGTTGGATATCCCATCTCATGTTATAGGACGGGTCTCAGGTTTTTTATTAGAATCATTGAGATATCATATTGCATGCTGTAGGAAGGGTCTAAGGATTGGAATGGGAAGGACTTGGATATCACATCTCATGCTATAGATAGGCTCTCAGGTTTGGAAAGTGAAGGAGTTGGATATCACATTTCATGTTAGAGGAAGGATCTCAGGTTTGGTATTAGAGGCATTGAGATATCACATCTCAGGCTATAGGAAGGGTCTCAGGATTGGAATGGGAAGGAGTTGGATATCACATCTCATGTTATAGGAAGGATCTCAGGTTTGGTATTAGAAGCATTGAGACATCACATCTCATGCTATAGGAAGGGTCTCAGGATTGGAATGGGAAGGAGTTGAATATGACATCTCATGCCGTAGGAAGGGTCTCAGGTTTGGTATAAACATTGAGATATCACATTTCTGCTATCAAAAGGGTCTCAGGATTGGAATGGGAAGGAGTTGGATATCCCATCTCATGTTATAGGAAGAGTCTCAGGTTTGGTATTAGAAGCATTGAGATATCACATCTCATGCTATAGGAAGTGTCTCAGGATTGGAATGGGAAGGAGTTGGATATCACATCTCATGCTATGGGAAGGGTCTCAGGTTTGGTATAAGCAGTGAGATATCACATCTCATGCTATAGGAAGTGTCTCAGGATTGGAATGGGAAGGAGTTGGATATCACATCTCATTTTATAGGAAGGATCTCAGGTTTGGTATAAGCATTGAGATATCACATCTCTGCTATCGGAAGGGTCTCAGGATTGGAATGGGAAGGAGTTGGATATTCCCATCTCATGTTATAGGAAGGGTCTCAGGTTTGGTATTAGAAGCATTGAGATATCACATCTCATGCTGTAGGAACGGTCTCAGGATTGGAATGGGAAGGACTTGGATATCACATCTCATGCTATAGGGAGGGTCTCAAGTTTGATATTAGAAGCTTTGAGATATCACATCTCATGATATCGGAAGGGTCTCAGGATTGGAATGGGAAGGAGTTGGATATCACATCTCATGATAAAGGAAGGGTCTAAGGTTTGGAAGGGGAAGGATTTGGATATCACATCTCATGTTATATTACGGGTCTCAGGTTTGGTATTAGAAGCATTGAGATATCAAGTCACATAGTATAGGAAGGGTCTCAGAATTGGAATGGGAAGGAGTTGGATATCACATCTCAAGCTATAGGAAGGGTCTCAGGATTGGAATGGGAAGGACTTGGATATCACATCTCATGCTATAGGAAGGCTCTCAGGTTTGGAAGGGGAAAGAGTTGGATATCACATTTCATGTTAGAGGTAGGATCTCAGGTTTGGTATTAGAGGCATTGAGATATCACATCTCATGCTATCAGAAGGGTCTCAGGAATGGAATGGGAAGGAGTTGGATATCACATCTCATGCTAAAGGGAGGGTCTCAGGTTTGGAAGGGGAAGGATTTGGATATCACATCTCATGTTATAGGAAGGATGTCAGGTTTGGTATTAGAAGCATTGAGATATCACATCTCATGCTATCGGAAGGATCTCAGGTTTGGTATTAGAAGCATTGAGATATCACATCTCATGCTATCAGAAGAGTCTCAGGATTGGAATAGGAAGGAGTTGGATATCACATCTCATGCTAAAGGGAGGGTCTCAGGTTTGGAAGGGGAAGGATTTGGATATCACATCTCATGTTATCGGAAGGATCTCACGTTTGGTATTAGAAGTATTGAGATATCATATCTCATGCTATAGGAAGGGTCTCAGGATTAGAATGGGAAGGAGTTGGATATCACATCTCATGCTATAGGGAGGGTCTCAGGATTGGAATGGGAAGGACTTAGATATCACATATCATGCTATAGGGAGGGTCTCAGTTTTGATATTAGAAGCATTGAGATATCACATCTCATGCTATCGGAAGTGTCTCAGGATTGGAATGGGAAGGATTTGGATATCACATCTCATGTTATAGGAAGGGTCTCAGGTTTGGTATAAGCATTGAGATATCACATCTCTGCTATCGGAAGAGTCTCAGGATTGGAATGGGAAGGAGTTGGATATCCCATCTCATGTTATAGGACGGTTCTCAGGTTTGTTATTAGAATCATTGAGATATCATATTGCATGCTGTAGGAAGGGTCTAAGGGTTAGAATGTGAAGGACTTGGATATCACATCTCATGCTATAGATAGGCTCTTAGGTTTGGAAAGGGAAGGAGTTGGATATCACATTTCATGTTAGAGGAAGGATCTCAGGTTTGGTATTAGAAGCATAGAGATATCACATCTCATGCTATAGGAAGGGTCTCAGGATTGGAATGGGAAGCAGTTGGATATCACATCTCATGCTATAGGAAGGGTCTCAGGTTTGGTATAAGCATTGAGATATCACATCTCATGCTATAGGAAGGGTCTCAGGATTGGAATCGGAAGGACTTGGATATCACATCTCATGCTATAGGGAGGGTCTCAAGTTTGATATTAGAAGCTTTGAGATATCACATCTCATGATATCGGAAGGGTCTCAGGATTGGAATGGGAAGGAGTTGGATATCACATCTCATGATAAAGGAAGGGTCTAAGGTTTGGAAGGGGAAGGATTTGGATATCACATCTCATGTTATATTACAGGTCTCAGGTTTGGTATTAGAAGCATTGAGATATCAAGTCTCATAGTATAGGAAGGGTCTCAGAATTGGAATGGGAAGGAGTTGGATATCACATCTCAAGCTATAGGAAGGGTCTCAGGATTGGAATGGGGAGGACTTGGATATCACATCTCAAGCTATAGGAAGGCTCTCAGGTTTGGAAGGGGAAAGAGTTGGATATCACATTTCATGTTAGAGGTAGGATCTCAGGTTTGGTATTAGAGGCATTGAGATATCACATCTCATGCTATCAGAAGGGTCTCAGGAATGGAATGGGAAGGAGTTGGATATCACATCTCATGCTAAAGGGAGGGTCTCAGGTTTGGAAGGGGAAGGATTTGGATATCACATCTCATGTTATCGGAAGGACCTCACGTTTGGTATTAGAAGCATTGAGATATCACATCTCATGCTATCGGAAGGATCTCAGGTTTGGTATTAGAAGCATTGAGATATCACATCTCATGCTATCAGAAGGGTCTCAGGAATGGAATGGGAAGGAGTTGGATATCACATCTCATGTTATAGGAAGGATCTCAGGTTTGGTATTAGAAGCATTGAGATATCACATCTCATGCTATCGGAAGGATCTCAGGTTTGGTATTAGAAGCATTGAGATATCACATCTCATGCTATCAGAAGAGTCTCAGGATTGGAATAGGAAGGAGTTGGATATCACATCTCATGCTAAAGGGAGGGTCTCAGGTTTGGAAGGGGAAGGATTTGGATATCACATCTCATGTTATCGGAAGGATCTCACGTTTGGTATTAGAAGTATTGAGATATCATATCTCATGCTATAGGAAGGGTCTCAGGATTGGAATGGGAAGGAGTTGGATATCACATCTCATGCTATAGGGAGGGTCTCAGGATTGGAATGGGAAGGACTTAGATATCACATATCATGCTATAGGGAGGGTCTCAGTTTTGATATTAGAAGCATTGAGATATCACATCTCATGCTATCGGAAGTGTCTCAGGATTGGAATGGGAAGGAGCTGGATATCACATCTCATGCTAAAGGAAGGGTCTCAGGTTTGGAACGGGAAGGATTTGGATATCACATCTCATGTTATAGGAAGGGTCTCAGGTTTGGTATAAGCATTGAGATATCACATCTCTGCTATCGGAAGAGTCTCAGGATTGGAATGGGAAGGAGTTGAATATCCCATCTCATGTTATAGGACGGGTCTCAGGTTTGTTATTAGAATCATTGAGATATCATATTGCATGCTGTAGGAAGGGTCTAAGGGTTGGAATGTGAAGGACTTGGATATCACATCTCATGCTATAGATAGGCTCTTAGGTTTGGAAAGGGAAGGAGTTGGATATCACATTTCATGTTAGAGGAAGGATCTCAGGTTTGGTATTAGAAGCATAGAGATATCACATCTCATGCTATAGGAAGGGTCTCAGGATTGGAATGGGAAGCAGTTGGATATCACATCTCATGCTATAGGAAGTGTCTCAGTATTGGAATGGGAAGGACTTGGGTATTACATCTCATGCTATAGGGAGGGTCTCAAGTTTGATATTAGAAGCATTGAGATATCACATCTCATGCTATAGGAAGGGTCTCAGGATTGGAATGGGAAGGAGTTGGATATCACATCTCATGCTATAGGAAGGGTCTCAGGTTTGGTATAAGCAGTGAGATATCACATCTCATGCTATAGGAAGTGTCTCAGGATTGGAATGGGAAGGAGTTGGATATCACATCTCATGCTAAAGGGAGGGTCTCAGGTTTGGAAGGGGAAGGATTTGGATATCACATCTCATGTTATCGGAAGGATCTCACGTTTGGTATTAGAAGCATTGAGATATCACATCTCATGCTATCGGAAGGATCTCAGGTTTGGTATTAGAAGCATTGAGATATCACATCTCATGCTATCAGAAGGGTCTCAGGAATGGAATGGGAAGGAGTTGGATATCACATCTCATGTTATAGGAAGGATCTCAGGTTTGGTATTAGAAGCATTGAGATATCACATCTCATGCTATCGGAAGGATCTCAGGTTTGGTATTAGAAGCATTGAGATATCACATCTTATGCTATCAGAAGAGTCTCAGGATTGGAATAGGAAGGAGTTGGATATCACATCTCATGCTAAAGGGAGGGTCTCAGGTTTGGAAGGGGAAGGATTTGGATATCACATCTCATGTTATCGGAAGGATCTCACGTTTGGTATTAGAAGTATTGAGATATCATATCTCATGCTATAGGAAGGGTCTCAGGATTGGAATGGGAAGGAGTTGGATATCACATCTCATGCTATAGGGAGGGTCTCAGGATTGGAATGGGAAGGACTTAGATATCACATATCATGCTATAGGGAGGGTCTCAGTTTTGATATTAGAAGCATTGAGATATCACATCTCATGCTATCGGAAGTGTCTCAGGATTGGAATGGGAAGGAGCTGGATATCACATCTCATGCTAAAGGAAGGGTCTCAGGTTTGGAACGGGAAGGATTTGGATATCACATCTCATGTTATAGGAAGGGTCTCAGGTTTGGTATAAGCATTGAGATATCACATCTCTGCTATCGGAAGAGTCTCAGGATTGGAATGGGAAGGAGTTGAATATCCCATCTCATGTTATAGGACGGGTCTCAGGTTTGTTATTAGAATCATTGAGATATCATATTGCATGCTGTAGGAAGGGTCTAAGGGTTGGAATGTGAAGGACTTGGATATCACATCTCATGCTATAGATAGGCTCTTAGGTTTGGAAAGGGAAGGAGTTGGATATCACATTTCATGTTAGAGGAAGGATCTCAGGTTTGGTATTAGAAGCATAGAGATATCACATCTCATGCTATAGGAAGGGTCTCAGGATTGGAATGGGAAGCAGTTGGATATCACATCTCATGCTATAGGAAGTGTCTCAGTATTGGAATGGGAAGGACTTGGGTATTACATCTCATGCTATAGGGAGGGTCTCAAGTTTGATATTAGAAGCATTGAGATATCACATCTCATGCTATAGGAAGGGTCTCAGGATTGGAATGGGAAGGAGTTGGATATCACATCTCATGCTATAGGAAGGGTCTCAGGTTTGGTATAAGCAGTGAGATATCACATCTCATGCTATAGGAAGTGTCTCAGGATTGGAATGGGAAGGAGTTGGATATCACATCTCATGTTATAGGAAGGATCTCAGGTTTGGTATAAGCATTGAGATATCACATCTCTGCTATCGGAAGGGTCTCAGGATTGGAATGGGAAGGAGTTGGATATTCCCATCTCATGTTATAGGGAGGGTCTCAAGTTTGATATTAGAAGCATTGAGATATCACATTTCATGATATCGGAAGGGTCTCAAGATTGGAATGGGAAGGAGTTGGCTATCACATCTCATGATAAAGGAAGGGTCTAAGGTTTGGAAGGGGAAGCATTTGGATATCACATCTCATGTTATAGGACGGGTCTCAGGTTTGGTATTAGAAGCATTGAGATATCAAGTCTCATGGTATAGGAAGGGTCTCAGAATTGGAATGGGAAGGAGTTGGATATCACATCTCAAGCTATAGGAAGGGTCTCAGGATTAGAATGGGAAGGAGTTTGATATCACATCTCATGCCATAGTATGGGTCTCAGGTTTGGTAGAAGCATTGGGATATCAGATCTCATGCTCTCGGAAGGGTATCGGGATTGGATTTGGAAGGAGTTGGATATCCCATCTCATGCTATAGGAAGGGTCTCAGGTTGGAATGGGAAGGAGTTGGGTATCACATCTCATGTTATAGGAAGGGTCTCAGGATTGGAATGGGAAGGACTTGGATATCACATCTCATGCTATAGGAAGGCTCTCAGGTTTGCAAGGGGAAAGAGTTGGATATCACATTTCATGTTAGAGGTAGGAACTCAGGTTTGGTATTAGAAGTATTGAGATATCACATCTCATGCTATCAGAAGGATCTCAGGTTTGGTATAGAAGCATTGAGATATCATATCTTATGCTATCAGAAGAGTCTCAGGATTGGAATGGGAAGGAGTTGGATATCACATCTCATGCTAAAGGGAGGGTCTCAGGTTTGGAAGATAAGGATTTGGATATCACATCTCATGTTATAGGAAGGATCTCAGGTTTGGTATTAGAAGTATTGAGATATCACATCTCATGCTATCGGAAGGATCTCAGGTTTGGTATAGAAGCATTGAGATATCATATCTTATGCTATCAGAAGGGTCTCAGGATTGGAATGGGAAGGAGTTGGATATCACATCTCATGCTAAAGGGCGGGTCTCAGGTTTGGAAGGGGAAGGATTTGGATATCACATCTCATGTTATAGGATGGATCTCAGGTTTGGTATTAGAAGTATTGAGATATCACATCTCATGTTATCGGAAGGATCTCAGGTTTGGTATTAGAAGTATTGAGATATCACCTCTCATGCTATAGGAAGGGTCTCAGGATTGGAATGGGAAGGAGTTGGATATCACATCTCATGCTAAAGGAAGGGTCTCAGGTTTGGTAGAAGCATTGAGATATCACATCTCATGCTATAGGAAGGGTCTCAGGATTGGAATGGGAAGGACTTAGATATCACATATGCTATAGGGAGGGTCTCAGTTTTGATATTAGAAGCATTGAGATATCACATCTCATGCTATCGGAAGTGTCTCAGGATTGGAATGGGAAGGAGCTGGATATCACATCTCATGCTAAAGGAAGGGTCTCAGGTTTTTCATTAGAATCATTTAGATATCATATTGCATGCTGTAGGAAGGGTCTAAGGATTGGAATGGGAAGGACTTGGATATCACATCTCATGCTATAGATAGGCTCTCAGGTTTGGAAAGTGAAGGAGTTGGATATCACATTACATGTTAGAGGAAGGATCTCAGGTTTGGTATTAGAGACATTGAGATATCACATCTCAGGCTATAGGAAGGGTCTCAGGATTGGAACGGGAAGGAGTTGGATATCACATCTCATGTTATAGGAAGGGTCTCAGGTTTGGTATAAACATTGAGATATCACATCTCTGCTATCGGAAGTGTCTCAGGATTGGAATGGGAAGGAGTTGGATATCCCATCTCATGTTATAGGACGGGTCTCAGGTTTTTTATTAGAATCATTTAGATATCATATTGCATGCTGTAGGAAGGGTCTAAGGATTGGAATGGGAAGGACTTGGATATCACATCTCATGCTATAGATAGGCTCTCAGGTTTGGAAAGTGAAGGAGTTGGATATCACATTACATGTTAGAGGAAGGATCTCAGGTTTGGTATTAGAGGCATTGAGATATCACATCTCAGGCTATAGGAAGGGTCTCAGGATTGGAATGGGAAGGAGTTGGATATCTTATCTCATGCTATAGGAAGGGTCTCAGGTTTGGTATAAGCATTGAGATATCACATCTCATGCTATAGGAAGGGTCCAGGATTGGAATGGAAGGAGTTGGATATCACATCTCATGTTATAGGAAGGATTTCAGGTTTGGTATTAGAAGCATTGAGACATCACATCTCATGCTATAGGAAGGGTCTCAGGATTGGAATGGGAAGGAGTTGGATATCACATCTCATGCTATAGGAAGGGTCTCAGGATTGGAATGGGAAGGAGTTGAATATGACATCTCATGCCGTAGGAAGGGTCTCAGGTTTGGTATAAACATTGAGATATCACATCTCTGCTATCAAAAGGGTCTCAGGATTGGAATGGGAAGGAGTTGGATATCCCATCTCATGTTATAGGAAGAGTCTCAGGTTTGGTATTAGAAGCATTGAGATATCACATCTCATGCTATAGGAAGTGTCTCAGGATTGGAATGGGAAGGACTTGGATATCACATCTCATGCTATAGGTAGGGTCTCAAGTTTGATATTAGAAGCATTGAGATATCACATCTCATGCTATAGGAAGGGTCTGAGGATTGGAATGGGAAGGAGTTGGATATCACATCTCATGCTATGGGAAGGGTCTCAGGTTTGGTATAAGCAGTGAGATATCACATCTCATGCTATAGGAAGTGTCTCAGGATTGGAATGGGAAGGAGTTGGATATCACATCTCATGTTATAGGAAGGATCTCAGGTTTGGTATAAGCATTGAGATATCACATCTCATGATATCGGAAGGGTCTCAGAATTGGAATGGGAAGGAGTTGGATATCACATCTCAAGCTATAGGAAGGGTCTCAGGATTGGAATGGGAAGGACTTGGATATCACATCTCATGCTATAGGAAGGCTCTCAGGTTTGGAAGGGGAAAGAGTTGGATATCACATTTCATGTTAGAGGTAGGATCTCAGGTTTGGTATTAGAGGCATTGAGATATCACATCTCATGCTATCAGAAGGGTCTCAGGAATGGAATGGGAAGGAGTTGGATATCACATCTCATGCTAAAGGGAGGGTCTCAGGTTTGGAAGGGGAAGGATTTGGATATCACATCTCATGTTATAGGAAGGATCTCAGGTTTGGTATTAGAAGCATTGAGATATCACATCTCATGCTATCGGAAGGATCTCAGGTTTGGTATTAGAAACATTGAGATATCACATCTCATGCTATCAGAAGAGTCTCAGGATTGGAATAGGAAGGAGTTGGATATCACATCTCATGCTAAAGGGAGGGTCTCAGGTTTGGAAGGGGAAGGATTTGGATATCACATCTCATGTTATCGGAAGGATCTCACGTTTGGTATTAGAAGTATTGAGATATCATATCTCATGCTATAGGAAGGGTCTCAGGATTGGAATGGGAAGGAGTTGGATATCACATCTCATGCTATAGGGAGGGTCTCAGGATTGGAATGGGAAGGACTTAGATATCACATATCATGCTATAGGGAGGGTCTCAGTTTTGATATTAGAAGCATTGAGATATCACATCTCATGCTATCGGAAGTGTCTCAGGATTGGAATGGGAAGGAGCTGGATATCACATCTCATGCTAAAGGAAGGGTCTCAGGTTTGGAACGGGAAGGATTTGGATATCACATCTCATGTTATAGGAAGGGCCTCAGGTTTGGTATAAGCATTGAGATATCACATCTCTGCTATCGGAAGAGTCTCAGGATTGGAATGGGAAGGAGTTGGATATCCCATCTCATGTTATAGGACGGGTCTCAGGTTTGTTATTAGAATCATTGAGATATCATATTGCATGCTGTAGGAAGGGTCTAAGGGTTGGAATGTGAAGGACTTGGATATCACATCTCATGCTATAGATAGGCTCTTAGGTTTGGAAAGGGAAGGAGTTGGATATTGTTAGGAAAGATTTCGTAATTGTAGGGAATTTTCCTTCCATGTGGCAACCCCTAAACTTTTTGCTATTGTTTTTAACCTTGTTCTTGACTTTGCCAGAGAAGTACAGCCTTCTGCCGCACTTCTCTGGGCTTTCGCTCCTTTCTTACGGGGAAACTGACATGCCCTTAAGACAGTCAGTACCGGGGAACGTGGTTTCCCGTAGTTTCTTTTATCGTGTCGCAGCTTTAGTGCAACACGACACAAGAGGGCACTGTAAGCTAAGTTACAGCTCTCTTGGGTCTCTAGCCTTCTACAGGCCCTAGATACTCTTTTAGGAATGTATTTGATCGGTGCAAGTCATTCAGGGACTCGAATGGTGGCAGCGATCGTATTGTTTATTTTGAGCTCCTTTTGGCGTTCTGAGCACGTTTTTGCACTGAACCCAAAATGGTGGCCTGGCTCCCAAAATGGCCAGGCCGCGAGGCTCCTTTGTCTTGTCCACTGACCGTCTTGCTCCCTTCACCTTCCCCAGGTCAGACGACCCGGGGCCTTCCTTATTTGGGCATGTACTTTCCCGCGAAACGTGGTTGCTTTCGCGGGCTTCTACATGTCGTTTGTGTGCCTCCAGGGTGTGGGCTGGGATGTCTGGTCCCAATACACATCCTGGGTGCCAGAGAGTCTGGGGTGTTGTGAATGCCTGGGACCACCGTGGTCCGTGATTGGTCCACGTATGGTATGTGTGTTGATGAGCGGATCTCCCATTGGCTCCCCTCCGTTTTGGCGCGAAGGGAACCGTGGATAAGAGGGAGCTGGAAACACCACTGCCATGTCCATCTCCTGAGTTCTCACGAACAAAGGAATACAGGAGCCAAGTATCCTGCAACCCAGAGGCTGGACCGAGGAATCGCTGGTGACCCGCTGAAGGAATCCTCCTTTGCACTGCTGTCGTCCTGTGAAACCCTTTCCTCCTTGGATCGAACCAGAAGGCCTGTACTGGTGCTTCGACCTTTGGAATAGCAGGAACATTTATTCCCGGCGACTTCATCATCTCCTGCCAAGTAAGCCTTCGGAAGTGTCTCTGGGCCATCCAGTTGACTGACCAGCTTACAAGGGAGTCCTGCTCTGTAACTGCCGCCAGGTTGTGTTGTATTTCGAGTCCTTGTCACTCTCCCACGCTTTGTACACTTGGCGTTCCCAAGTCTGAAGGGAGGAGTGTACATTTGGCTTGAATACACACGGCCGCTCCGTTGTCCTGCTGCGGCAACAAAACTGTGCTGGTTTCGTCAATTGGGACGTCTTTTTGCTCTACACGACTACGAGGCGTTCCCTGCTCTTCTGAACCTGCCAGCTGCTGAAACAAACGTGGAGAAGCCTGGGTCTGCTTGCTTCGGGGACCGGTGAGTAGCTTAGCTAGGATCTGGTCGCCCTCCTGCAGTATCCCATTGCTTTTCCCTGCTGTGTAAAAACAGCACCCTTTTGGCCGTACTCGCGCTCTGCTACTGCCTGCTGTGGAGGCTGCGCTTGAGTTGCGGAACCTGTTCTCCTTCTGCTGCGCACTAACCCGAACTGCCTGACTTCTCCGAAGAGCTTCCCCTTTTGCCCGTTGGCACCGGCGTGGCAGGTACTTTGAGCACAAGGCTCCACTCTTCGCAGGGCTCGGACTTCCATCTAGTTAGGTGCCTCTAAAGGCGAACTGAGTCAAAAGCGTTATCGCACTGCCTGTTTTCCTTTCCTTTCAGGTGGACTACATATTTCGTGCTTTAAATGCTTGCGACTGTGTATTTTGTATATATATTGTGTTGATATGGTATGTGTTGGTTTAATATTGTGATATTGTGATTTTCTTGCTACGGTCATTGTTTTAAAGGCCTTAAAATAAATGTGTATCTATTTTTGATATAACACCTGTTTGGAGTAGTTTGTAAGCGCTCTTGCTTTGTGTGCTCATTGCGGGCTTTCAGTCACCCTCACCCCTCTTGAGACCTAGTCTTGACCGCCGCGATCGCTACCTTGATTGGTCTGGCTTGTCCAGAGGTTACCCTGTTCCAAGTAATTAGGTTGGCCTTCTGAACTTCTGCGCCACCAGGACAGAGTTCAGAAATCCGTCTTAACGAATTGGTGTACAGCGGTGGGATACGACTGAAGGTATCCAGTGTTGCGCTCGAACTAAGGCATTTCAGGTTATTCCAAACAGTACACGTAGTGAATTGTTATAGTATAACTTTAAAAAGGCCATAGTCCTATCAAACAGTATGGAAACAAGTACGTTGTTAACTTTAAATGCTTCCAAATCAGAAACGCTGAAAAAGATGTGTGCGGCGAGAGGTGTTTCCTCTCAAGGCACGAAATTGGAAATGATCCAAAGAATCGTGGCGTGGCAAGAAGCGCAGCTTGACGCTATTACTTCTGAGGACAGTGCGGAAGGTGGTGGGGCTGCTCTCACTGGTAGAACCGACGGTTCTGCCGCCGCACTGTTCCACCGCGACCACGAGGACAGGGAGGACGAGCTGTCTAATGTTTCCTCTGCCAGTGCTGATGGGGAGGCTATGCTTGAATTCAAGAAGCAAGAGCTGCGGTTTAGGCAGCAGGAGCTTGAATTCAGCATAGCCAAACTAAAAATCGAACAGGCAGAAAAACAAAAAGACAGGGATCACCAGTTGGAACTGGCCAAGCTTCAGGTTGCAAATGGATCCAAGGGTCCTGGACATGGGTCTGGGGCTTCCTCTCATCCACGGTTTCCGGAAGATCTGCTCAGTGTGTATGAAGAGAGGAATGACATTATGGACTGGCTGAATGCGTTTGAGTATGCATGCGAGGTCCAGGAAGTTGACAATGCTGATAAGATTGCGTGGTTGCTCAGTAGACTGCCCCATTCTGGCTGCAGTGCCATTATGGAAATGTCGAAGGCTGAGCGGGCTGATTTCGCAATGTTAAAGCAAACTCTCATTTTAAAGTTTGGGAAGACTCCGGCCCAATATTTAAAGCGTTTTAGAGAGTACAAGAAAAAGGAAGGTGGTACTTGGGTATCTTATGTCGCTGAATCCTTGAAAAACTTAACTGGCTGGGTCGAAGGTTATAAGGTTTCTACCTTCAAAGGCATGATCAATCTGGTCATGCTGGAACACATTTTTGCTTCTTCTTCCCCGGAGCTTAAGCAGCATTTGGCCGATTCGAAGGAGATAGATCCTAAGAAGCTGGCCATTGCAGCAGACTTATGGGTGTCACATCGAGTGTCCCATAAGGACAAAACTCATCCTGGTAAGCAGGAGGAGGGGAAAAAGTCCAAAGATATGGAGGGTGGGGAATCTGCTAAATCTTCTTCCCAAAAGGGCCACAAAAAGAAAAACAAGGGTAAGACACAAGAGAACTCACAGGGTAGTGGAGGTGCGCCTCCGAAACAGAACTCTGGTTACAATAAGCCTCCCTACGTAAACAGACCCACTGGGGCTTGTTTTTCTTGTGGAGCAACTGACCATGTGAAGGGGGATCCCCGTTGTAAGGTTAGACCTTTGGGGGTCCACTCCGCTAATCTGGCCTTCTCCTCCTACGAGGAAGAAGAGATTACAGGAGCATCCTTCTCCTCAGACTCATTTCCCAGCGGAATAGAGGCTGAGGTAGTTTTAGTGTCCCTGGGTTCCTGGGAGCCTAAAGTCGCAGAGGCGTATGCTAGGATTCCGGATAATACCAAGCACTACTTTAAAGACAGTGTGCTGATCAATGGAGTGGATACTCCAGCTCTTAGGGATAGTGGGTGCAGTCGAACTGTAGTGGATTCTACCTTGGTAGACTCAGAGGAAGTTGCCAGAGCTACTCTGATGCCCACTAAGTTGGCTGACGGCCCCCTCCGTATGTTTCCCGTGATCCCTGTTAATCTAACTTTAAATGGTACAGCAGTCAGGATTCCAGTGAGCATTCAGAGAAACGTCCCGGGAAAGGTCTTATTAGGTAATGATCTCAGAGCTTTAGGGCTCGTAGGAGACACTGCCGAACGACCCTACACACGGTCTCAAGCACGGGCAGCATTGGCCAAGTCCAATACGCCGCCCCAGCCGAAGGGGAAACCCAAGGCGAAAGGAGTCTACAAGTCAAAACGAGGGAAAGAGAATATTCCCCCGAGCTCGCCTACCACTGCGGTGGAGGAAGTTGGTCAATCGCCCGGGCCTGACGAGGAGGTGGCGATGCCTGAAGTATTCGACCCCAACGACCATCCGGAACTAAAAGACTTGTTAGTTGAAGGAGGTCCTGATAGGGACGAATTCAGTAAAGGCCAACGTGAGTGCCCATCTCTGGAAGGCCTAAGGAGACAGGCCTGCTCCCAGCTTGAGGGTGAACCTCCTGGGAAGCATAGGATTTATTGGGAAGGTGGACTCCTGTATAGTGAGCCCACAGAGTCTACAGAAGGAGACCATAGGAGGTTGGTGGTTCCCCTTGCTGTTAGGCCCTTCCTCCTGCAGTTGGCGCATGAAGTCCCCCTTGCTGGTCACCTTGGTATGAAGAGGACCAAGCAAAGGTTATCCATGCACTTCTACTGGCCCAAGATGGGGGTGCAAGTAGAAAGTCACTGCAGGAGTTGCGCCTCCTGCCAGTTGTCTGGTAAGGTTGGCGCGACAATCCAAGCTCCGTTGGTACCGCTCCCAGTTGTGGGGGTACCATTTGAAAGGGTAGGGATCGACATCGTCGGTCCCCTTGACCCGCAAACATCCTCGGGCAATAGGTTTATCCTGGTGCTGGTCGACCATGCAACCAGGTATCCTGAGGCCATCCCATTGAAAACTGTAACTGCCAAGTCAGTTGCAAAAGCTTTACTCGGCATATTCACTAGGGTTGGCTTCCCTAAAGAAGTTGTGTCAGATCGTGGCAGCAACTTTATGTTGAAGTATATGCAGGCTATGTGGAAAGAATGTGGGGTCACCTACAAGTTCTCTTCTGCATACCACCCCCAGACCAATGGTCTGGTGGAACGTTTCAACAGAACGTTAAAGAGCATGATTGGGGCTCTGGAGGAGCCCCAGAGAAGAAAATGGGATCTTCTTTTACCATGCTTGCTGTTTGCCTACCGAGAGGTACCACAGGAGGGTGTTGGCTTCAGCCCCTTCGAACTTCTGTTCGGTCATCCCGTACGGGGACCCTTAGCCATTGTCAAGGAGGGATGGGAGATGCCCACTCCCCCTGTTACTACCAATGTAGTTGACTATGTGCTATGGCTCAGAAAACGGATGGTACTTCTGATGGGCTTGGCTAGTGATAAATTGAAGGCAGGGCAAGCGCTGGTGAAACATTGGTACGACCAGAAAGCTTCCCTCATCAACTTTACACCTGGTCAGCAAGTCCTGATCATGAATCCAATAAGGCCTCGCGCTTTACAGGACAAATGGTCAGGCCCTTACACAGTGGTGGAGCCCCTGGGTGAGGTGAACTATTTAGTGGACCTTGGAAGGCCTGGACAGGCTCCAAAAGTGTTCCACGAGAATAGGCTGAAGGCGTTCGTCCCAAGAGTCGAAATCGCAGCACTGCTACTGGCTTCAGATGTTGAGGAAGAGGAGTCAGAACCTCTCCCCGACCTGTTCCAAAGCGGTCCTTCAGATAGCTCCGTTGAGGGTGTCCGAGTGGCCCCTCACCTGACTTCTGATCAGCAGGCTGAGGTGAAAAGTTTGCTTCGGCAGTTTTCCCCCCTGTTTTCACAGTCCCCTGGTTTGACACCTTGGTGCAAACATAACATTGACACAGGAGACAGTGTACCTACCAAAAGTAGGGGATACAGGATGTCAGATAAAGTACGGTCTTATATTAAGACCGAGGTCAACAAAATGTTAGACCTTGGGGTGATTGAACCCTCTAGTAGTCCTTGGTCCAGTCCTGTGGTTCTGGTTCCAAAGGCAGGCACTTCTGAATTGAGGTTCTGCGTGGATTACAGGGCTCTGAATGCTGTCACCAAGACAGATGCCCACCCCTTGCCTCGAACAGATGAGCTGGTGGATACTTTGGGTGCCTCCAAGTACCTCAGCACGTTTGACCTCACTGCTGGCTATTGGCAAATAGCTTTAGCAGAACATGCCAAGGAGAAGACAGCATTTTCTACTCCAGACGGCCTTTACCAATTCCGGGTAATGCCGTTCGGGTTGAAGAATGCACCTGCCACTTTCCAGAGGCTTGTGAATCATGTGTTGAATGGGTTGGACGAATTCTGTCTTGCATATCTGGACGATATAGCAGTTTTCAGTGCCACCTGGGAAGACCATGTGAAACACCTCAGGATTGTGCTCCAGGCTCTTCAGAAAGCCCACTTGACCATAAAGGCTAGTAAATGCCAGATTGGACAAGGCTCAGTGGTTTACCTTGGACATGAAGTAGGTGGAGGGAGGATACAGCCTCTACCCAGTAAAGTACAAGCAGTACAAGACTGGCCTACCCCCACTACGCAAACCCAAGTGAGAGCCTTCTTAGGACTCACGGGGTATTATCGCAATTTTGTGGCAGACTATGGCACCATAGCTGCTCCTCTGACTGCCCTCACAACTCCGAAGAAACCCAAGAAGGTAACTTGGACCGACGAGTGTGAGAAGGCCTTCAATGGCTTAAAAGACTCCTTGTGCCAGGCCCCTGTCCTCAGGGCCCCTGATTATCAAAGACCTTTTATCGTGCAGATGGATGCCTCTGACACTGGGATAGGAGCTGTACTATCACAAGTAGATGAGAAGGGTAAGGAACACCCTATCGGTTTTATTAGTCGCCAGCTTAAGGACAGAGAGCTCAGGTGGTCCACGGTAGAGAAAGAATGTTTCTCTGTTGTGTGGGCCCTAAGGAAGCTGAGGCCCTACCTCTATGGGACCCACTTCACTGTGCAGACTGACCATAAGCCGTTAAAGTGGCTAATGAACATGAAGGGGGAGAATCCAAAGTTGCTTAGGTGGTCCATAAGTCTACAAGGCTTCGACTTCACTATTGAGCATAGGCCAGGTGTCCAACATAGCAATGCTGATGGGTTGTCCAGAATGTTTAACCGACCTGAACAAGAGACTCATCCAGGGGTGGATTAGTTCCCCCTGTCCATAGTCTGGGAGGGGCGAGTGTTAGGAAAGATTTCGTAATTGTAGGGAATTTTCCTTCCATGTGGCAACCCCTAAACTTTTTGCTATTGTTTTTAACCTTGTTCTTGACTTTGCCAGAGAAGTACAGCCTTCTGCCGCACTTCTCTGGGCTTTCGCTCCTTTCTTACGGGGAAACTGACATGCCCTTAAGACAGTCAGTACCGGGGAACGTGGTTTCCCGTAGTTTCTTTTATCGTGTCGCAGCTTTAGTGCAACACGACACAAGAGGGCACTGTAAGCTAAGTTACAGCTCTCTTGGGTCTCTAGCCTTCTACAGGCCCTAGATACTCTTTTAGGAATGTATTTGATCGGTGCAAGTCATTCAGGGACTCGAATGGTGGCAGCGATCGTATTGTTTATTTTGAGCTCCTTTTGGCGTTCTGAGCACATTTTTGCACTGAACCCAAAATGGTGGCCTGGCTCCCAAAATGGCCAGGCCGCGAGGCTCCTTTGTCTTGTCCACTGACCGTCTTGCTCCCTTCACCTTCCCCAGGTCAGACGACCCGGGGCCTTCCTTATTTGGGCATGTACTTTCCCGCGAAACGTGGTTGCTTTCGCGGGCTTCTACATGTCGTTTGTGTGCCTCCAGGGTGTGGGCTGGGATGTCTGGTCCCAATACACATCCTGGGTGCCAGAGAGTCTGGGGTGGTGTGAATGCCTGGGACCACCGTGGTCCGTGATTGGTCCACGTATGGTATGTGTGTTGATGAGCGGATCTCCCATTGGCTCCCCTCCGTTTTGGCGCGAAGGGAACCGTGGATAAGAGGGAGCTGGAAACACCACTGCCATGTCGATCTCCTGAGTTCTCACGAACAAAGGAATACAGGAGCCAAGTATCCTGCAACCCAGAGGCTGGACCGAGGAATCGCTGGTGACCCGCTGAAGGAATCCTCCTTTGCACTGCTGTCGTCCTGTGAAACCCTTTCCTCCTTGGATCGAACCAGAAGGCCTGTACTGGTGCTTCGACCTTTGGAATAGCAGGAACAGCTATTCCCGGCGACTTCATCATCTCCTGCCAAGTAAGCCTTCGGAAGTGTCTCTGGGCCATCCAGTTGACTGACCAGCTTACAAGGGAGTCCTGCTCTGTAACTGCCGCCAGGTTGTGTTGTATTTCGAGTCCTTGTCACTCTCCCACGCTTCGTACACTTGGCGTTCCCAAGTCTGAAGGGAGGAGTGTACATTTGGCTTGAATACACACGGCCGCTCCGTTGTCCTGCTGCGGCAACAAAACTGTGCTGGTTTCGTCGATTGGGACATCTTTTTGCTCTACACGACTACGAGGCGTTCCCTGCTCTTCTGAACCTGCCAGCTGCTGAAACAAACGTGGAGAAGCCTGGGTCTGCTTGCTTCGGGGACCGGTGAGTAGCTTAGCTAGGATCTGGTCGCCCTCCTGCAGTATCCCATTGCTTTTCCCTGCTGTGTAAAAACAGCACCCTTTTGGCCGTACTCGCGCTCTGCTTCTGCCTGCTGTGGAGGCTGCGCTTGAGTTGCGGAACCTGTTCTCCTTCTGCTGCGCACTAACCCGAACTGCCTGACTTCTCCGAAGAGCTTCCCCTTTTGCCCGTTGGCACCGGCGTGGCAGGTACTTTGAGCACAAGGCTCCACTCTTCGCAGGGCTCGGACTTCCATCTAGTTAGGTGCCTCTAAAGGTGAACTGAGTCAAAAGCGTTATCGCACTGCCTGTTTTCCTTTCCTTTCAGGTGGACCACATATTTCGTGCTTTAAATGCTTGCGACTGTGTATTTTGTATATATATTGTGTTGATATGGTATGTGTTGGTTTAATATTGTGATATTGTGATTTTCTTGCTACGGTCATTGTTTTAAAGGCCTTAAAATAAATGTGTATCTATTTTTGATATAACACCTGTTTGGAGTAGTTTGTAAGCGCTCTTGCTTTGTGTGCTCATTGCGGGCTTTCAGTCACCCTCACCCCTCTTGAGACCTAGTCTTGACCGCCGCGATCGCTACCTTGATTGGTCTGGCTTGTCCAGAGGTTACCCTGTTCCAAGTAATTAGGTTGGCCTTCTGAACGTCTGCGCCACCAGGACAGAGTTCAGAAATCCGTCTTAACAGATATCACATTTCATGTTAGAGGAAGGATCTCAGGTTTGGTATTAGAAGCATAGAGATATCACATCTCATGCTATAGGAAGGGTCTCAGGATTGGAATGGGAAGCAGTTGGATATCACATCTCATGCTATAGGAAGGGTCTCAGGTTTGGTATAAGCATTGAGATATCACATCTCATGCTATAGGAAGGGTCTCAGGATTGGAATGGGAAGGACTTGGATATCACATCTCATGCTATAGGGAGGGTCTCAAGTTTGATATTAGAAGCTTTGAGATATCACATCTCATAATATCGGAAGGGTCTCAGGATTGGAATGGGAAGGAGTTGGATATCACATCTCATGATAAAGGAAGGGTCCAAGGTTTGGAAGGGGAAGGATTTGGATATCACATCTCATGTTATATTACGGGTCTCAGGTTTGGTATTAGAAGCATTGAGATATCAAGTCTCATAGTATAGGAAGGGTCTCAGAATTGGAATGGGAAGGAGTTGGATATCACATCTCAAGCTATAGGAAGGGTCTCAGGATTGGAATGGGAAGGACTTGGATATCACATCTCATGCTATAGGAAGGCTCTCAGGTTTGGAAGGGGAAAGAGTTGGATATCACATTTCATGTTAGAGGTAGGATCTCAGGTTTGGTATTAGAGGCATTGAGATATCACATCTCATGCTATCAGAAGGGTCTCAGGAATGGAATGGGAAGGAGTTGGATATCACATCTCATGCTAAAGGGAGGGTCTCAGGTTTGGAAGGGGAAGGATTTGGATATCACATCTCATGTTATAGGAAGGATCTCAGGTTTGGTATTAGAAGCATTGAGATATCACATCTCATGCTATAGGAAGGGTCTCAGGATTGGAATGGGAAGCAGTTGGATATCACATCTCATGCTATAGGAAGGGTCTCAGGTTTGGTATAAGCATTGAGATATCACATCTCATGCTATAGGACGGGTCTCAGGATTGGAATGGAAGGAGTTGGATATCACATCTCATGTTATAGGAAGGATCTCAGGTTTGGTATTAGAAGCATTGAGACATCACATCTCATGCTATAGGAAGGGTCTCAGGGTTGGATTGGGAAGGAGTTGGATATCCCTTCTCATGCTATAGGAAGGGTCTCAGGATTTGAATGGCAAGGAGTTGGATATCACATCTCATGCCATAGGAAGGGTCTCAGGTTTGGTATAAGCATTGAGATATCACATCTCTGCTATCGGAAGGGTCTCAGGATTGGATTGGGAAGGAGTTGGATATCCCTTCTCATGCTATAGGAAGTGTCTCAGGTTGGAATGGGAAGGAGTTGGATATCACATCTCATGTTATAGGAAGGGTCTCAGGATTGGAATGGGAAGGATTTGGATATCACATCTCTTGCTATAGGAAGGGTCTCAGGATTGGAATGGGTAGGAGTTGGATATTACTTTCTTGCTATAGGAAGGGTCTCATGTTTGGAATGGGAAGGAGTTGGATATCACATATGCTATAGTTAGTGTCTCAGGTTTGGAACGGGAAGGAGTTGGATATCACATCTCATGTTATAGGAAGGATCTCAGGTTTGGTATTAGAAGCATTGAGATATCACATCTCATGCTATAGGAAGGGTCTCAGGATTGGAATGGAAGGAGTTGGATATCACATCTCATGTTATAGGAAGGATCTCAGGTTTGGTATTAGAAGCATTGAGAAATCACATCTCATGCTATAGGAAGGGTCTCAGGGTTGGAATGGGAAGGAGTTGGATATCACATCTCATCCAATAGGAAGGGTCTCAGGTTTGGAATAGGAAGGAATTGGATATCACATCTCATGTTATAGGAAGGATCTCAGGTTTGGTATTAGAAGCATTGAGATATCACATCTCATGCTATAGGAAGGGTCTCAGGATTGGAATGGGAAGCAGTTGGATATCACATCTCATGCTATAGGAAGGGTCTCAGGTTTGGTATAAGCATTGAGATATCACATCTCATGCTATAGGACGGGTCTCAGGATTGGAATGGAAGGAGTTGGATATCACATCTCATGTTATAGGAAGGATCTCAGGTTTGGTATTAGAAGCATTGAGACATCACATCCCATGCTATAGGAAGGGTCTCAGGGTTGGAATGGGAAGGAGTTGGATATCACATCTCATCCAATAGGAAGGGTCTCTGGTTTGGAATAGGAAGGAATTGGATATCACATCTCATGTTATAGGAAGGATCTCAGGTTTGGTATTAGAAGCATTGAGATATCACATCTCATGCTATAGGAAGGGTCTCAGGATTGGAATGTGAAGGATTTGGATATCACATCTCATGCTAAAGGAAGGGTCTCAGGTTTGGTAGAAGCATTGAGATATCACGTCTCTGCTATCGGAAGGGTCTCAGGATTGGATTGGGAAGGAGTTAGATATCCCTTCTCATGCTATAGGAAGGGTCTCAGGATTTAAATGGCAAGGAGTTGGATATCACATCTCAATCCATAGGAAGGGGCTCAGGATTGGTATAAGCATTGAGATATCACATCTCTACTATCGGAAGGGTCTCAGGATTGGATTGGGAAGGAGTTGGATATCCCTTCTCATGCTATAGGAAGTGTCTCAGGTTGGAATGGGAAGGATTTGGATATCACATCTCTTGCTATAGGAAGGGTCTCAGGATTGGAATGGGTAGGAGTTGGATATTACTTTCTTGCTATAGGAAGGGTCTCATGTTTGGAATGGGAAGGAGTTGGATATCACATATGCTATAGTTAGTGTCTCAGGTTTGGAACGGGAAGGAGTTGGATATCACATCTCATGTTATAGGAAGGGTCTCAGGTTTGGTATAAGCATTGAGATATCACATCTCTGCTATCGGAAGCGGCTCAGGATTGGAATGGGAAGGAGTTGGATATCCCATCTCATGTTATAGGAAGAGTCTCTGGTTTGGTATTAGAATCATTGAGATATCACATCGCATGCTGTAGGAAGGGTCTAAGGATTGGAATGGGATGGACTTGGATATCACATCTCATGCTATAGGTAGGCTCTCAGGTTTGGTATAAGCATTGAGATATCACATCTCATGCTATAGGAAGGGTCTCAGGATTGGAATGGGAAGGAATTGGATATCACATCTCATGCTATAGGAAGGGTCTCAGATTTGGTATAAGCATTGAGATATCACATCTCATGCTAAAGGAAGGGTCTCAGGATTGGAATGGGAAGGAGTTGTATATCACATCTCAGGCCATAGGAAGGTTCTCAGGTTTGGTATAAGCATTGAGATATCACATCTCTGCTATCGGAAAGGTCTCAGGATTGGAATGGGAAGGAGTTGGATATCCCATCTCATGTTATAGGAAGGGTCTCAGGTTTGGTATTAGAAGCATAGAGATATCACATCTCATGCTATAGGAAGGGTCTCAGGATTGGAATGGGAAGGACTTGGATGTCACATCTCATGCTATAGGGAGGGTCTCAAGTTTGATATTAGAAGCATTGAGATAACAAATCTCATGATATCGGAAGGGTCTCAGGATTGGAATGGGAAGGAGTTGGATATCATATCTCATGATAAAGGAAGGGTCTAAGGTTTGGAAGGGGAAGGATTTGGATATCACATCTCATGTTATAGGACGGGTCTCAGGATTGGAATGGGAAGGATTTGGATATCACATCTCTTGCTATAGGAAGGGTCTCAGGATTGGAATGGGTAGGAGTTGGATATTAGTTTCTTGCTATAGGAAGGGTCTCATGTTTGGAATGGGAAGGAGTTGGATATCACATATGCTATAGTTAGTGTCTCAGGTTTGGAACGGGAAGGAGTTGGATATCACATCTCATGTTATAGGAAGGATCTCAGGTTTGGTATTAGAAGCATTGAGATATCACATCTCATGCTATAGGAAGGGTCTCAGGATTGGAATGGAAGGAGTTGGATATCACATCTCATGTTATAGGAAGGATCTCAGGTTTGGTATTAGAAGCATTGAGACATCACATCTCATGCTATAGGAAGGGTCTCAGGGTTGGAATGGGAAGGAGTTGGATATCACATCTCATCCAATAGGAAGAGTCTCAGGTTTGGAATAGGAAGGAATTGGATATCACATCTCATGTTATAGGAAGGATCTCAGGTTTGGTATTAGAAGCATTGAGATATCACATCTCATGCTATAGGAAGGCTCTCAGGATTGGAATGGGAAGCAGTTGGATATCACATCTCATGCTATAGGAAGGGTCTCAGGTTTTTTTTATTTATTTATTTATTTATTTGCATTTATAAAGCGCACAGAACTGCCCTGGGGCATCGTGGCGCTGTTACAGCAGACTTAGTCATGAACACAAGCATAGGAATGTGTTTACAGATGTAACCGAGTTACATAGTACATTTCACATTGGTAATAAACATTGAGCTTAAAGGTTATGCTATGCTGTGGATACAATGCAAGCATGAGAGTGAATGTGGCAGACTTTAGCGGAATAGGAGGGTTTTGAGGTTTTTACGGAAGGTATGGTATGATTTTTCGTTCCTTTGTATAAGCATTGGTTTGGTATAAGCATTGAGATATCACATCTCATGCTATAGGACGGGTCTCAGGATTGGAATGGAAGGAGTTGGATATCACATCTCATGTTATAGGAAGGATCTCAGGTTTGGTATTAGAAGCATTGAGACATCACATCTCATGCTATAGGAAGGGTCTCAGGGTTGGAATGGGAAGGAGTTGGATATCACATCTCATCCAATAGGAAGGGTCTCAGGTTTGGAATAGGAAGGAATTGGATATCACATCTCATGTTATAGGAAGGATCTCAGGTTTGGTATTAGAAGCATTGAGATATCACATCTCATGCTATAGGAAGGGTCTCAGGATTGGAATGTGAAGGATTTGGATATCACATCTCATGCTAAAGGAAGGGTCTCAGGTTTGGTAGAAGCATTGAGATATCACGTCTCTGCTATCGGAAGGGTCTCAGGATTGGATTGGGAAGGAGTTGGATATCCCTTCTCATGCTATAGGAAGGGTCTCAGGATTTGAATGGCAAGGAGTTGGATATCACATCTCATGCCATAGGAAGGGTCTCAGGTTTGGTATAAGCATTGAGATATCACATCTCTGCTATCGGAAGGGTCTCAGGATTGGATTGGGAAGGAGTTGGATATCCCTTCTCATGCTATAGGAAGTGTCTCAGGTTGGAATGGGAAGGAGTTGGATATCACATCTCATGTTATAGGAAGGGTCTCAGGATTGGAATGGGAAGGATTTGGATATCACATCTCTTGCTATAGGAAGGGTCTCAGGATTGGAATGGGTAGGAGTTGGATATTACTTTCTTGCTATAGGAAGGGTCTCATGTTTGGAATGGGAAGGAGTTGGATATCACATATGCTATAGTTAGTGTCTCAGGTTTGGAACGGGAAGGAGTTGGATATCACATCTCATGTTATAGGAAGGGTCTCAGGTTTGGTATAAGCATTGAGATATCACATCTCTGCTATCGGAAGCGGCTCAGGATTGGAATGGGAAGGAGTTGGATATCCCATCTCATGTTATAGGAAGAGTCTCTGGTTTGGTATTAGAATCATTGAGATATCACATCGCATGCTGTAGGAAGGGTCTAAGGATTGGAATGGGATGGACTTGGATATCACATCTCATGCTATAGGTAGGCTCTCAGGTTTGGTATAAGCATTGAGATATCACATCTCATGCTATAGGAAGGGTCTCAGGATTGGAATGGGAAGGAATTGGATATCACATCTCATGCTATAGGAAGGGTCTCAGATTTGGTATAAGCATTGAGATATCACATCTCATGCTAAAGGAAGGGTCTCAGGATTGGAATGGGAAGGAGTTGTATATCACATCTCAGGCCATAGGAAGGTTCTCAGGTTTGGTATAAGCATTGAGATATCACATCTCTGCTATCGGAAAGGTCTCAGGATTGGAATGGGAAGGAGTTGGATATCCCATCTCATGTTATAGGAAGGGTCTCAGGTTTGGTATTAGAAGCATATAGATATCACATCTCATGCTATAGGAAGGGTCTCAGGATTGGAATGGGAAGGGCTTGGATGTCACATCTCATGCTATAGGGAGGGTCTCAAGTTTGATATTAGAAGCATTGAGATAACAAATCTCATGATATCGGAAGGGTCTCAGGATTGGAATGGGAAGGAGTTGGATATCATATCTCATGATAAAGGAAGGGTCTAAGGTTTGGAAGGGGAAGGATTTGGATATCACATCTCATGTTATAGGACGGGTCTCAGGTTTGGTATTAGAAGCATTGAGATATCAAGTCTCATGGTATAAGAAGGGTCTCAGAATTGGAATGGGAAGGAGTTGGATATCACACCTCAAGCTATAGGAAGGGTCTCAGGATTGGAATGGGAAGGAGTTTGATATCACATCTCATGCCATAGTATGGGTCTCAGGTTTGGTAGAAGCATTGGGATATCACATCTCATGCTATCGGAAGGGTATCAGTATTGGATTTGGAAGAAGTTGGATATCCCATCTCATGCTATAGGAAGGGTCTCAGGTTGGAATGGGAAGGAGTTGGATATCACATTTCATGTTATAGGAAGGGTCTCAGGATTGGAATGGGAAGGACTTGGATATCATATCTCATGCTATAGGACGGGTCTCAGGTTTGTTATTAGAATCATTGAGATATCATATTGCATGCTGTAGGAAGGGTCTAAGGATTGGAATGGGAAGGACCTGGATATCACATCTCATGCTATAGATAGGCTCTTAGGTTTGGAAAGGGAAGGAGTTGGATATCACATTTCATGTTAGAGGAAGGATCTCAGGTTTGGTATTAGAAGCATTGAGATATCACATCTCATGCTATAGGAAGGGTCTCAGGATTGGAATGGGAAGTAGTTGGATATCACATCTCATGCTATAAGAAGGGTCTCAGGTTTGGTATAAGCATTGAGATATCACATCTCATGCTATAGGACGGGTCTCAGGATTGGAATGGAAGGAGTTGGATATCACATCTCATGTTATAGGAAGGATCTCAGGTTTGGTATTAGAAGCATTGAGACATCACATCTCATGCTATAGGAAGGGTCTCAGGGTTGGAATGGGAAGGAGTTGGATATCACAACTCATCCAATAGGAAGGGTCTCAGGTTTGGAAAGGGAAGGAATTGGATATCACATCTCATGTTATAGGAAGGATCTCAGGTTTGGTATTAGAAGCATTGAGATATCACATCTCATGCTATAGGAAGGGTCTCAGGATTGGAATGTGAAGGATTTGGATATCACATCTCATGCTAAAGGAAGGGTCTCAGGTTTGGTAGAAGCATTGAGATATCACGTCTCTGCTATCGGAAGGGTCTCAGGATTGGATTGGGAAGGAGTTGGATATCCCTTCTCATGCTATAGGAAGGGTCTCAGGATTTGAATGGCAAGGAGTTGGATATCACATCTCATGCCATAGGAAGGGTCTCAGGTTTGGTATAAGCATTGAGATATCACATCTCTGCTATCGGAAGGGTCTCAAGATTGGAATGGGAAGGAGTTGGATATTCCCATCTCATGTTATAGGAAGGGTCTCAGGTTTGGTATTAGAAGCATTGAGATATCACATCTCATGCTATAGGAAGGGTCTCAGGATTGGAAAGGGAAGGACTTGGATATCACATCTCATGCTATAGGGAGGGTCTCAAGTTTGATATTAGAAGCTTTGAGATATCACATCTCATGATATCGGAAGGGTCTCAGGATTGGAATGGGAAGGAGTTGGATATCACATCTCATGATAAAGGAAGGGTCTAAGTTTTGGAAGGGGAAGGATTTGGATATCACATCTCATGTTATATTACGGGTCTCTGGTTTGGTATTAGAAGCATTGAGATATCAAGTCTCAGAGTATAGGAAGGGTCTCAGAATTGGAATGGGAAGGAGTTGGATATCACATCTCAAGCTATAGGAAGGGTCTCAGGATTGTAATGGGAAGGACTTGGATATCACATCTCATGCTATAGGAAGGCTCTCAGGTTTGGAAGGGGAAAGAGTTGGATATCACATTTCATGTTAGAGGTAGGATCTCAGGTTTGGCATTAGAGGCATTGAGATATCACATCTCATGCTAATCAGAAGGGTCTCAGGAATGGAATGGGAAGGAGTTGGATATCACATCTCATGCTAAAGAGAGGGTCTCAGGTTTGGAAGGGGAAGGATTTGGATATCACATCTCATGTTATAGGAAGGATCTCAGGTTTGGTATTAGAAGCATTGAGATATCACATCTCATGCTATCGGAAGGATCTCAGGTTTGGTATTAGAAGCATTGAGATATCACATCTCATGCTATCAGAAGGGTCTCAGGATTGGAATGGGAAGGATTTGGATATCACATCTCATGTTATCGGAAGGATCTCACGTTTGGTATTAGAAGTATTGAGATATCATATCTCATGCTATAGGAAGGGTCTCAGGATTGGAATGGGAAGGAGTTGGATATTCCCATCTCATGTTATAGGGAGGGTCTCAAGTTTGATATTAGAAGCATTGAGATATCACATTTCATGATATCGGAAGGGTCTCAAGATTGGAATGGGAAGGAGTTGGCTATCACATCTCATGATAAAGGAAGGGTCTAAGGTTTGGAAGGGGAAGGATTTGGATATCACATCTCATGTTATAGGACGGGTCTCAGGTTTGGTATTAGAAGCATTGAGATATCAAGTCTCATGGTATAGGAAGGGTCTCAGAATTGGAATGGGAAGGAGTTGGATATCACATCTCAAGCTATAGGAAGGGTCTCAGGATTAGAATGGGAAGGAGTTTGATATCACATCTCATGCCATAGTATGGGTCTCAGGTTTGGTAGAAGCATTGGGATATCAGATCTCATGCTATCGGAAGGGTATCGGGATTGGATTTGGAAGGAGTTGGATATCCCATCTCATGCTATAGGAAGGGTCTCAGGTTGGAATGGGAAGGAGTTGGATATCACATCTCATGTTATAGGAAGGGTCTCAGGATTGGAATGGGAAGGACTTGGATATCACATCTCATGCTATAGGAAGGCTCTCAGGTTTGCAAGGGGAAAGAGTTGGATATCACATTTCATGTTAGAGGTAGGATCTCAGGTTTGGTATTAGAAGTATTGAGATATCACATCTCATGCTATCAGAAGGATCTCAGGTTTGGTATAGAAGCATTGAGATATCATATCTTATGCTATCAGAAGAGTCTCAGGATTGGAATGGGAAGGAGTTGGATATCACATCTCATGCTAAAGGGAGGGTCTCAGGTTTGGAAGATAAGGATTTGGATATCACATCTCATGTTATAGGAAGGATCTCAGGTTTGGTATTAGAAGTATTGATATATCACATCTCATGCTATCGGAAGGATCTCAGGTTTGGTATAGAAGCGTTGAGATATCATATCTTATGCTATCAGAAGGGTCTCAGGATTGGAATGGGAAGGAGTTGGATATCACATCTCATGCTAAAGGGAGGGTCTCAGGTTTGGAAGGGGAAGGATTTGGATATCACATCTCATGTTATAGGATGGATCTCAGGTTTGGTATTAGAAGTATTGAGATATCACATCTCATGTTATCGGAAGGATCTCAGGTTTGGTATTAGAAGTATTGAGATATCACCTCTCATGCTATAGGAAGGGTCTCAGGATTGGAATGGGAAGGAGTTGGATATCACATCTCATGCTAAAGGAAGGGTCTCAGGTTTGGTAGAAGCATTGAGATATCACATCTCATGCTATAGGAAGGGTCTCAGGATTGGAACGGGAAGGACTTAGATATCACATATCATGCTATAGGGAGGGTCTCAGTTTTGATATTAGAAGCATTGAGATATCACATCTCATGCTATCGGAAGTGTCTCAGGATTGGAATGGGAAGGAGCTGGATATCACATCTCATGCTAAAGGAAGGGTCTCAGGTTTGGAACGGGAAGGAGTTGGATATCACATCTCATGTTATAGGAAGGGTCTCAGGTTTGGTATAAACATTGAGATATCACATCTCTGCTATCGGAAGTGTCTCAGGATTGGAATGGGAAGGAGTTGGATATCCCATCTCATGTTATAGGACGGGTCTCAGGTTTTTTATTAGAATCATTGAGATATCATATTGCATGCTGTAGGAAGGGTCTAAGGATTGGAATGGGAAGGACTTGGATATCACATCTCATGCTATAGATAGGCTCTCAGGTTTGGAAAGTGAAGGAGTTGGATATCACATTTCATGTTAGAGGAAGGATCTCAGGTTTGGTATTAGAGGCATTGAGATATCACATCTCAGGCTATAGGAAGGGTCTCAGGATTGGAATGGGAAGGAGTTGGATATCACATCTCATGCTATAGGAAGGGTCTCAGGTTTGGTATAAGCATTGAGATATCACATCTCATGCTATAGGAAGGGTCCAGGATTGGAATGGAAGGAGTTGGATATCACATCTCATGTTATAGGAAGGATCTCAGGTTTGGTATTAGAAGCATTGAGACATCACATCTCATGCTATAGGAAGGGTCTCAGGATTGGAATGGGAAGGAGTTGGATATCACATCTCATGTTATAGGAAGAGTCTCAGGTTTGGTATTAGAAGCATTGAGATATCACATCTCATGCTATAGGAAGTGTCTCAGGATTGGAATGGGAAGGACTTGGATATCACATCTCATGCTATAGGTAGGGTCTCAAGTTTGATATTAGAAGCATTGAGATATCACATCTCATGCTATAGGAAGGGTCTCAGGTTTGGTATAAGCAGTGAGATATCACATCTCATGCTATAGGAAGTGTCTCAGGATTGGAATGGGAAGGAGTTGGATATCACATCTCATGTTATAGGAAGGATCTCAGGTTTGGTATAAGCATTGAGATATCACATCTCTGCTATCGGAAGGGTCTCAGGATTGGAATGGGAAGGAGTTGGATATTCCCATCTCATGTTATAGGAAGGGTCTCAGGTTTGGTATTAGAAGCATTGAGATATCACATCTCATGCTATAGGAAGGGTCTCAGGATTGGAATGGGAAGGACTTGGATATCACATCTCATGCTATAGGGAGGGTCTCAAGTTTGATATTAGAAGCTTTGAGATATCACATCTCATGATATCGGAAGGGTCTCAGGATTGGAATGGGAAGGAGTTGGATATCACATCTCATGATAAAGGAAGGGTTTAAGGTTTGGAAGGGGAAGGATTTGGATATCACATCTCATGTTATATTACGGGTCTCAGGTTTGGTATTAGAAGCATTGAGATATCAAGTCTCATAGTATAGGAAGGGTCTCAGAATTGGAATGGGAAGGAGTTGGATATCACATCTCAAGCTATAGGAAGGTTCTCAGGATTGGAATGGGAAGGACTTGGATATCACATCTCATGCTATAGGAAGGCTCTCAGGTTTGGAAGGGGAAAGAGTTGGATATCACATTTCATGTTAGAGGTAGGATCTCAGGTTTGGTATTAGAGGCATTGAGATATCACATCTCATGCTATCAGAAGGGTCTCAGGAATGGAATGGGAAGGAGTTGGATATCACATCTCATGCTAAAGGGAGGGTCTCAGGTTTGGAAGGGGAAGGATTTGGATATCACATCTCATGTTATAGGAAGGATCTCAGGTTTGGTATTAGAAGCATTGAGATATCACATCTCATGCTATCGGAAGGATCTCAGGTTTGGTATTAGAAGCATTGAGATATCACATCTCATGCTATCAGAAGAGTCTCAGGATTGGAATAGGAAGGAGTTGGATATCACATCTCATGCTAAAGGGAGGGTCTCAGGTTTGGAAGGGGAAGTGTTAGGAAAGATTTCGTAATTGTAGGGAATTTTCCTTCCATGTGGCAACCCCTAAACTTTTTGCTATTGTGTTTAACCTTGTTCTTGACTTTGCCAGAGAAGTACAGCCTTCTGCCGCACTTCTCTGGGCTTTCGCTCCTTTCTTACGGGGAAACTGACATGCCCTTAAGACAGTCAGTACCGGGGAACGTGGTTTCCCGTAGTTTCTTTTATCGTGTCGCAGCTTTAGTGCAACACGACACAAGAGGGCACTGTAAGCTAAGTTACAGCTCTCTTGGGTCTCTAGCCTTCTACAGGCCCTAGATACTCTTTTAGGATGGTATTTGATCGGTGCAAGTCATTCAGGGACTGGAATGGTGGCAGCGATCGTTTTGTTTATTTTGAGCTCCTTTTGGCGTTCTGAGCACGTTTTTGCACTGAACCCAAAATGGTGGCCTGGCTCCCAAAATGGCCAGGCCGCGAGGCTCCTTTGTCCTGTCCACTGTCCGTCTTGCTCCCTTCACCTTCCCCAGGTCCGGCGACCCGGGGCCTTCCTTATTTGGGCATGTACTTTCCCGTGAAACGTGGTTGCTTTCGCGGGCTTCTACATGTCGTTTGTGTGCCTCCAGGGTGTGGGCTGGGATGTCTGGTCCCAATACACATCCTGGGAGCCAGAGAGTCTAGGGTGGTGTGAATGCCTGGGACCACCGTGGTCCGTGATTGGTCCACGTATGGTATGTGTTTTGAAGAGCGGATCTCCCATTGGCTCCCCTCCGTTTTGGCGCGAAGGGAACCGTGGATAAGAGGGGGCTGGAAACACCACTACCATGTCGATCTCCTGAGTTCTCACGAACGAAGGAATACAGGAGCCAAGTATCCTGCAACTACGAGGCTGGACCGAGGAATCGCTGGTGACCCGCTGAAGGAATCCTCCTTTGCACTGCTGTCGTCCGGAGAGCCCCTGTCCTCCTTTGATCGAACCAGAAGGCCTGTACTGGTGCTTCGACCTTTGGAATAGCAGGAACAGCTATTCCCGGCATCTTCAACCATCTCCTGCCAAGTAAGCCTTCAGAAGCGTCTCTGGGCCATCCAGTCGACTGACCAGTTTACAAAGGAGTTTGGCTCTGCAACCGCCGCCAGGTTGTGTTGTATTGCGAGTCCTTGTCCCTCTCCCACGCTTCGTACGCTTGGCGTCCCCAGGTCTGAAGGGAGGAGGGTTCATTTGGCTCGAATACACACGGCCGCTCCGTTGTCCTGTGCGGCAACAAAACTGTGCCGGTTTCGTCGATTGGGACGTCTTTTTGCTCTGCACGACTACAAAGCGTTCCCTGCTCTTCTGAACCTGCCAGCTGCTGAAACTATCGTGGAGAAGCCTGGGTCTGCTTGCTTCGGGGACCGGTGAGTAGTATATCTAGGATCTGGTCGCCCTCCTGCAGTATCCCATTGCTTTTCCCTGCTGTGTAAAAACAGCACCCTTTTGCCGCGCTCGCGCTCTGCTTCTGCCCGCTGTGGAGGCTGCGCTTGAGTTGCGGAACCTGTTCTTCTTCTGCTGTGCACTAACGTGAACCGCCTGACTTCCTCCGAAGAGCTTCCCCTTGTGCCCGTCGGCACCGGCGTGGCAGGTACTTTGAGCACAAGGCTCCACTCTTCGCAGGGCTCGGACTTCCATCTAGTTAGGTGCCTATGAAGGCGAACTGAGTCGAAAGCATTATCGCACTGCCTGTTTTCCTTCCCTGGCAGGTGGACTACATATTTCGTGCTTTAAACGCTTGCGACTATGTATTTGTATATATATTGTGTTGATATGGTATGTGTTGGTTTAATATTGTGATTTTCTCGCTACGGTCATTATTTTAAAGGCCTTAAAATAAATGTGTATCTATTTTTGATATAACAACTGTTTGGAGTAGTTTGTAAGCGCTCTTGCTTTGTGTGCTCATTGCGGGCTTTCAGTCACCCTCACCCCTCTTGAGGCCTAGTCTTGACCGCCGCGATCGCTACCTTGATTGGTCTGGCTTGTCCAGAGGTTACCCTGTTCCAAGTAATTAGGTTGGCCTTCTGAACTTCTGCGCCACCAGGACAGAGTTCAGAAATCCGTCTTAACAAATTGGTGTACAGCGGTGGGATACGACTGAAGGTATCCAGTGTTGCGCTCGAACTAAGGCATTTCAGGTTATTCCAAACAGTACACGTAGTGAATTGTTATAGTATAACTTTAAAAAGGCCATAGTCCTATCAAACAGTATGGAAACAAGTACGTTGTTAACTTTAAATGCTTCCAAATCAGAAACGCTGAAAAAGATGTGTGCGGAGAGAGGTGTTTCCTCTCAAGGCACTAAATTGGAAATGATCCAAAGAATCGTGGCGTGGCAAGAAGCGCAGCTTGACGCTATTACTTCTGAGGACAGTGCGGAAGGTGGTGGGGCTGCTCTCACTGGTAGAACCGACGGTTCTGCCGCCGCACTGTTCCACCGCGACCACGAGGACAGGGAGGACGAGCTGTCTAATGTTTCCTCTGCCAGTGCTGATGGGGAGGCTATGCTTGAATTCAAGAAGCAAGAGCTGCGGTTTAGGCAGCAGGAGCTTGAATTCAGCATAGCCAAACTAAAAATCGAACAGGCAGAAAAACAAAAAGACAGGGATCACCAGTTGGAACTGGCCAAGCTTCAGGTTGCAAATGGATCCAAGGGTCCTGGACATGGGTCTGGGGCCTCCTCTCATCCACGGTTTCCAAAAGATCTGCTCAGTGTGTATGAAGAGAGGAATGACATTATGGACTGGCTGAATGCGTTTGAGTATGCATGCGAGGTCCAGGAAGTTGACAATGCTGATAAGATTGCGTGGTTGCTCAGTAGACTGCCCCATTCTGGCTGTAGTGCCATTATGGAAATGTCGAAGACTGAGCGGGCTGATTTCGCAATGTTAAAGCAGACTCTCATTTTAAAGTTTGGGAAGACTCCGGCCCAATATTTAAAGCGTTTTCGAGAGTATAAGAAAAAGGAAGGTGGTACTTGGGTATCTTATGTCGCTGAATCTTTGAAAAACTTAACTGGCTGGGTCGAAGGCTATAAGGTTTCTACCTTCGACGGCATGATAAATCTTGTCATGCTGGAACACATTTTTGCTTCTTCTTCCCCGGAGCTTAAGCAGAATTTGGCCGATTCGAAGGAGATAGATCCTAAGAAGCTGGCCATTGCAGCAGACTTATGGGTGTCACATCGAGTGTCCCATAAGGACAAAACTCATCCTGGTAAGCAAGAGGAGGGGAAAAAGTCCAAAGATATGGAGGGTGGGGAATCTGCTAAATCTTCTTCCCAAAAGGGCCACAAAAAGAAAAACAAGGGTAAGACACAAGAGAACTCACAGGGTAGTGGAGGTGCGCCTCCGAAACAGAACTCTGGTTACAATAAGCCTCCCTACGTAAACAGACCCACTGGGGCTTGTTTTTCTTGTGGAGCAACTGACCATGTGAAGGGGGATCCCCGTTGTAAGGTTAGACCTTTGGGGGTCCACTCCGCTAATCTGGCCTTCTCCTCCTACGAGGAAGAAGAGATTACAGGAGCATCCTTCTCCTCGGACTCATTTCCCAGCGGAATAGAGGCCGAGGTAGTTTTAGTGTCCCTGGGTTCCTGGGAGCCTAAAGTCGCAGAGGCGTATGCTAGGATTCCGGATAATACCAAGCACTACTTTAAAGACAGTGTGCTGATCAATGGAGTGGATACTCCAGCTCTTAGGGATAGTGGGTGCAGTCGAACTGTAGTGGATTCTACCTTGGTAGACTCAGAGGAAGTTGCCAGAGCTACTCTGATGCCCACTAAGTTGGCTGACGGCCCCCTCCGTATGTTTCCCGTGATCCCTGTTAATCTAACTTTAAATGGTACAGCAGTCAGGATTCCAGTGAGCATTCAGAGAAACGTCCCGGGAAAGGTCTTATTAGGTAATGATCTCAGAGCTTTAGGGCTCGTAGGAGACACTGCCGAACGACCCTACACACGATCTCAAGCACGGGCAGCATTGGCCAAGTCCAATACGCCGCCCCAGCCGAAGGGGCAACCCAAGGCGAAAGGAGTCTACAAGTCAAGACGGGGGAAAGAGAATATTCCCCCGAGCTCGCCTACCACTGCGGTGGAGGAAGTTGGTCAATCGCCCGAGCCTGACGAGGAGGTGGCGATGCCTGAAGTATTCGACCCCAACGATCATCCTGAACTAAAAGACTTGTTAGTTGAAGGAGGTCCTGATAGGGACGAATTCAGTAAAGGCCAACGTGAGTGCCCATCTCTGGAAGGCCTAATGAGACAGGCCTGCTCCCAGCTTGAGGGTGAACCTCCTGGGAAGCATAGGATTTATTGGGAAGGTGGACTCCTGTATAGTGAGCCCACAGAGTCTACAGAAGGAGACCATAGGAGGTTGGTGGTTCCCCTTGCTGTTAGACCCTTCCTCCTGCAGTTGGCGCATGAAGTTCCCCTTGCTGGTCACCTTGGTATGAAGAGGACCAAGCAAAGGTTATCCATGCACTTCTACTGGCCCAAGATGGGGGTGCAAGTAGAAAGTCACTGCAGGAGTTGCGCATCCTGCCAGTTGTCTGGTAAGGTTGGCGCGACAATCCAAGCTCCGTTGGTACCGCTCCCAGTTGTGGGGGTACCATTTGAAAGGGTAGGGATCGACATCGTCGGTCCCCTTGACCCGCAAACATCCTCGGGCAATAGGTTTATCCTGGTGCTGGTCGACCATGCAACCAGGTATCCTGAGGCCATCCCATTGAAAACTGTAACTGCCAAGTCAGTTGCAAAAGCTTTACTCGGCATATTTACTAGGGTTGGCTTCCCTAAAGAAGTTGTGTCAGATCGTGGCAGCAACTTTATGTCGAAGTATATGCAGGCTATGTGGAAAGAATGTGGGGTCACCTACAAGTTCTCTTCTGCATACCACCCCCAGACCAATGGTCTGGTGGAACGTTTCAACAGAACGTTAAAGAGCATGATTGGGGCTCTGGAGGAGCCCCAGAGAAGAAAATGGGATCTTCTTTTACCATGCTTGCTGTTTGCCTACCGAGAGGTACCACAGGAGGGTGTTGGCTTCAGCCCCTTCGAACTTCTGTTCGGTCATCCCGTACGGGGACCCTTAGCCATTGTCAAGGAGGGATGGGAGATGCCCACTCCCCCTGTTACTACCAATGTAGTTGACTATGTGCTAGGGCTCAGAAAACGGATGGTACTTCTGATGGGCTTGGCTAGTGATAAATTGAAGGCAGGGCAAGCGCTGGTGAAACATTGGTACGACCAGAAAGCTTCCCTCATCAACTTTACACCTGGTCAGCAAGTCCTGATCATGAATCCAATAAGGCCTCGCGCTTTACAGGACAAATGGTCAGGCCCTTACACAGTGGTGGAGCCCCTGGGTGAGGTGAACTATTTAGTGGACCTTGGAAGGCCTGGACAGGCTCCAAAAGTGTTTCACGTGAATAGGCTGAAGGCTTTCGTCCCAAGAGTCGAAATCGCAGCACTGCTACTGGCGTCAGACGTTGAGGAAGAGGAGTCTGAACCTCTTCCCGACCTGTTCCAAAGCGGTCCTTCAGATAGCTCCGTTGAGGGTGTCCGAGTGGCCCCTCACCTGACTTCTGATCAGCAGGCTGAGGTGAAAAGTTTGCTTAGGCAGTTTTCCCCCCTGTTTTCACAGTCCCCTGGTTTGACACCTTGGTGCAAACATAACATTGACACAGGAGACAGTGTACCTACCAAAAGTAGGGGATACAGGATGTCGGATAAAGTACGGTCTTATATTAAGACCGAGGTCAACAAAATGTTAGACCTTGGGGTGATTGAACCCTCTAGTAGTCCTTGGTCCAGTCCTGTGGTTCTGGTTCCAAAGGCAGGCACTTCTGAATTGAGGTTCTGCGTGGATTACAGGGCTCTGAATGCTGTCACCAAGACAGATGCCCACCCCTTGCCTCGAACAGATGAGCTGGTGGATACTTTGGGTGCCTCCAAGTACGTCAGCACGTTTGACCTCACTGCTGGCTATTGGCAAATAGCGTTAGCAGAACATGCCAGGGAGAAGACGGCATTTTCTACACCAGACGGCCTTTACCAATTCCGGGTAATGCCGTTCGGGTTGAAGAATGCACCTGCCACTTTCCAGAGGCTTGTGAATCATGTGTTGAATGGGTTGGACGAATTCTGTCTTGCATATCTGGACGATATAGCAGTTTTCAGTGCCACCTGGGAAGACCATGTGAAACACCTCGGGATTGTGCTCCAGGCTCTTCAGAAAGCCCACTTGACCATAAAGGCTAGTAAGTGCCAGATTGGACAAGGCTCAGTGGTTTACCTTGGACATGAAGTAGGTGGAGGGAGGATACAGCCTCTACCCAGTAAAGTACAAGCAGTACAAGACTGGCCTACCCCCACTACGCAAACCCAAGTGAGAGCCTTTTTAGGACTCACGGGGTATTACCGCAATTTTGTGGCAGACTATGGTACCATAGCTGCTCCTCTGACTGCCCTCACAACTCCGAAGAAACCCAAGAAGGTAACTTGGACCGACGAGTGTGAGAAGGCCTTCAATGGCTTAAAAGACTCCTTGTGCCAGGCCCCTGTGCTCAGGGCCCCTGATTATCAAAGACCTTTTATCGTGCAGACGGATGCCTCTGACACTGGGATAGGAGCTGTACTATCACAAGTAGATGAGAAGGGTAAGGAACACCCTATCGGTTTTATTAGTCGCCAGCTTAAGGACAGAGAGCTCAGATGGTCCACGGTAGAGAAAGAATGTTTCTCTGTTGTGTGGGCCCTAAGGAAGCTGAGGCCCTACCTCTATGGGACCCACTTCACTGTGCAGACTGACCATAAGCCGTTAAAGTGGCTAATGAACATGAAGGGGGAGAATCCAAAGTTGCTTAGGTGGTCCATAAGTCTTCAAGGCTTCGAATTCACTATTGAGCATAGACCAGGTGTCCAACATAGCAATGCTGATGGGTTGTCCAGAATGTTTAACCGACCTGAACAAGAGACTCATCCAGGGGTGGATTAGTTCCCCCTGTCCATAGTCTGGGAGGGGCGAGTGTTAGGAAAGATTTCGTAATTGTAGGGAATTTTCCTTCCATGTGGCAACCCCTAAACTTTTTGCTATTGTTTTTAACCTTGTTCTTGACTTTGCCAGAGAAGTACAGCCTTCTGCCGCACTTCTCTGGGCTTTCGCTCCTTTCTTACGGGGAAACTGACATGCCCTTAAGACAGTCAGTACCGGGGAACGTGGTTTCCCGTAGTTTCTTTTATCGTGTCGCAGCTTTAGTGCAACACGACACAAGAGGGCACTGTAAGCTAAGTTACAGCTCTCTTGGGTCTCTAGCCTTCTACAGGCCCTAGATACTCTTTTAGGATGGTATTTGATCGGTGCAAGTCATTCAGGGATTGGAATGGTGGCAGCGATCGTTTTGTTTATTTTGAGCTCCTTTTGGCGTTCTGAGCACGTTTTTGCACTGAACCCAAAATGGTGGCCTGGCTCCCAAAATGGCCAGGCCACGAGGCTCCTTTGTCCTGTCCACTGTCCGTCTTGCTCCCTTCACCTTCCCCAGGTCCGGCGACCCGGGGCCTTCCTTATTTGGGCATGTACTTTCCCGCGAAACGTGGTTGCTTTCGCGGGCTTCTACATGTCGTTTGTGTGCCTCCAGGGTGTGGGCTGGGATGTCTGGTCCCAATACACATCCTGGGTGCCAGAGAGTCTAGGGTGGTGTGAATGCCTGGGACCACCGTGGTCCGTGATTGGTCCACGTATGGTATGTGTTTTGAAGAGCGGATCTCCCATTGGCTCCCCTCCGTTTTGGCGCGAAGGGAACCGTGGATAAGAGGGGGCTGGAAACACCACTACCATGTCGATCTCCTGAGTTCTCACGAACGAAGGAATACAGGAGCCAAGTATCCTGCAACTACGAGGCTGGACCGAGGAATCGCTGGTGACCCGCTGAAGGAATCCTCCTTTGCACTGCTGTCGTCCGGAGAGCCCCTGTCCTCCTTTGATCGAACCAGAAGGCCTGTACTGGTGCTTCGACCTTTGGAATAGCAGGAACAGCTATTCCTGGCATCTTCAACCATCTCCTGCCAAGTAAGCCTTCGGAAGCGTCTCTGGGCCATCCAGTTGACTGACCAGCTTACAAAGGAGTTTGGCTCTGCAACCGCCGCCAGGTTGTGTTGTATTGCGAGTCCTTGTCCCTCTCCCACGCTTCGTACGCTTGGCGTCCCCAGGTCTGAAGGGAGGAGGGTTCATTTGGCTCGAATACACACGGCCGCTCCGTTGTCCTGTGCGGCAACAAAACTGTGCCGGTTTCGTCGATTGGGACGTCTTTTTGCTCTGCACGACTACAAAGCGTTCCCTGCTCTTCTGAACCTGCCAGCTGCTGAAACTATCGTGGAGAAGCCTGGGTCTGCTTGCTTCGGGGACCGGGGAGTAGTATATCTAGGATCTGGTCGCCCTCCTGCAGTATCCCATTGCTTTTCCCTGCTGTGTAAAAACAGCACCCTTTTGCCGCGCTCGCGCTCTGCTTCTGCCCGCTGTGAAGGCTGCGCTTGAGTTGCGGAACCTGTTCTTCTTCTGCTGTGCACTAACGTGAACCGCCTGACTTCCTCCGAAGAGCTTCCCCTTGTGCCCGTCGGCACCGGCGTGGCAGGTACTTTGAGCACAAGGCTCCACTCTTCGCAGGGCTCGGACTTCCATCTAGTTAGGTGCCGATGAAGGCGAACTGAGTCGAAAGCATTATCGCACTGCCTGTTTTCCTTCCCTGGCAGGTGGACTACATATTTCGTGCTTTAAACGCTTGCGACTGTGTATTTGTATATATATTGTGTTGATATGGTATGTGTTGGTTTAATATTGTGATTTTCTCGCTACGGTCATTATTTTAAAGGCCTTAAAATAAATGTGTATCTATTTTTGATATAACAACTGTTTGGAGTAGTTTGTAAGCGCTCTTGCTTTGTGTGCTCATTGCGGGCTTTCAGTCACCCTCACCCCTCTTGAGACCTAGTCTTGACCGCCGCGATCGCTACCTTGATTGGTCTGGCTTGTCCAGAGGTTACCCTGTTCCAAGTAATTAGGTTGGCCTTCTGAACTTCTGCGCCACCAGGACAGAGTTCAGAAATCCGTCTTAACAGGAAGGATTTGGATATCACATCTCATGTTATCGGAAGGATCTCACGTTTGGTATTAGAAGTATTGAGATATCATATCTCATGCTATAGGAAGGGTCTCAGGATTGGAATGGGAAGGAGTTGGATATCACATCTCATGCTATAGGGAGGGTCTCAGGATTGGAATGGGAAGGACTTAGATATCACATATCATGCTATAGGGAGGGTCTCAGTTTTGATATTAGAAGCATTGTGATATCACATCTCATGCTATCGGAAGTGTCTCAGGATTGGAATGGGAAGGAGCTGGATATCACATCTCATGCTAAAGGAAGGGTCTCAGGTTTGGAACGGGAAGGATTTGGATATCACATCTCATGTTACAGGAAGGGTCTCAGGTTTGGTATAAGCATTGAGATATCACATCTCTGCTATCGGAAGAGTCTCAGGATTGGAATGGGAAGGAGTTGGATATCCCATCTCATGTTATAGGACGGGTCTCAGGTTTGTTATTAGAATCATTGAGATATCATATTGCATGCTGTAGGAAGGGTCTAAGGGTTGGAATGTGAAGGACTTGGATATCACATCTCATGCTATAGATAGGCTCTTAGGTTTGGAAAGGGAAGGAGTTGGATATCACATTTCATGTTAGAGGAAGGATCTCAGGTTTGGTATTAGAAGCATAGAGATATCACATCTCATGCTATAGGAAGGGTCTCAGGATTGGAATGGGAAGCAGTTGGATATCACATCTCATGCTATAGGAAGGGTCTCAGGTTTGGTATAAGCATTGAGATATCACATCTCATGCTATAGGAAGGGTCTCAGGATTGGAATGGGAAGGACTTGGATATCACATCTCATGCTATAGGGAGGGTCTCAAGTTTGATATTAGAAGCTTTGAGATATCACATCTCATGATATCGGAAGGGTCTCAGGATTGGAATGGGAAGGAGTTGGATATCACATCTCATGATAAAGGAAGGGTCTAAGGTTTGGAAGGGGAAGGATTTGGATATCACATCTCATGTTATATTACGGGTCTCAGGTTTGGTATTAGAAGCATTGAGATATCAAGTCTCATATTATAGGAAGGGTCTCAGAATTGGAATGGGAAGGAGTTGGATATCACATCTCATGCTATAGGAAGTGTCTCAGGATTGGAATGGGAAGGAGTTGGATATCACATCTCATGTTATAGGAAGGATCTCAGGTTTGGTATAAGCATTGAGATATCACATCTCTGCTATCGGAAGAGTCTCAGGATTGGAATGGGAAGGAGTTGGATATCCCATCTCATGTTATAGGACGGGTCTCAGGTTTGTTATTAGAATCATTGAGATATCATATTGCATGCTGTAGGAAGGGTCTAAGGGTTGGAATGTGAAGGACTTGGATATCACATCTCATGCTATAGATAGGCTCTTAGGTTTGGAAAGGGAAGGAGTTGGATATCACATTTCATGTTAGAGGAAGGATCTCAGGTTTGGTATTAGAAGCATAGAGATATCACATCTCATGCTATAGGAAGGGTCTCAGGATTGGAATGGGAAGGAGTTGGATATCACATCTCATGCTATAGGAAGTGTCTCAGGATTGGAATGGGAAGGAGTTGGATATCACATCTCATGTTATAGGAAGGATCTCAGGTTTGGTATAAGCATTGAGATATCACATCTCTGCTATCGGAAGAGTCTCAGGATTGGAATGGGAAGGAGTTGGATATCCCATCTCATGTTAGAGGAAGGATCTCAGGTTTGGTATTAGAAGCATAGAGATATCACATCTCATGCTATAGGAAGGGTCTCAGGATTGGAATGGGAAGCAGTTGGATATCACATCCCATGCTATAGGAAGTGTCTCAGGATTGGAATGGGAAGGACTTGGGTATCACATCTCATGCTATAGGGAGGGTCTCAAGTTTGATATTAGAAGCATTGAGATATCACATCTCATGCTATAGGAAGGGTCTCAGGATTGGAATGGGAAGGAGTTGGATATCACATCTCATGCTATAGGAAGGGTCTCAGGTTTGGTATAAGCAGTGAGATATCACATCTCATGCTATAGGAAGTGTCTCAGGATTGGAATGGGAAGGAGTTGGATTACACATCTCATGTTATAGGAAGGATCTCAGGTTTGGTATAAGCATTGAGATATCACATCTCTGCTATCGGAAGGGTCTCAGGATTGGAATGGGAAGGAGTTGGATATTCCCATCTCATGGTATAGGGAGGGTCTCAAGTTTGATATTAGAAGCATTGAGATATCACATTTCATGATATCGGAAGGGTCTCAAGATTGGAATGGGAAGGAGTTGGCTATCACATCTCATGATAAAGGAAGGGTCTAAGGTTTGGAAGGGGAAGCATTTGGATATCACATCTCATGTTATAGGACGGGTCTCAGGTTTGGTATTAGAAGCATTGAGATATCAAGTCTCATGGTATAGGAAGGGTCTCAGAATTGGAATGGGAAGGAGTTGGATATCACATCTCAAGCTATAGGAAGGGTCTCAGGATTAGAATGGGAAGGAGTTTGATATCACATCTCATGCCATAGTATGGGTCTCAGGTTTGGTAGAAGCATTGGGATATCAGATCTCATGCTATCGGAAGGGTATCGGGATTGGATTTGGAAGGAGTTGGATATCCCATCTCATGCTATAGGAAGGGTCTCAGGTTGGAATGGGAAGGAGTTGGGTATCACATCTCATGTTATAGGAAGGGTCTCAGGATTGGAATGGGAAGGACTTGGATATCACATTTCATGTTAGAGGTAGGATCTCAGGTTTGGTATTAGAAGTATTGAGATATCACATCTCATGCTATCAGAAGGATCTCAGGTTTGGTATAGAAGCATTGAGATATCATATCTTATGCTATCAGAAGAGTCTCAGGATTGGAATGGGAAGGAGTTGGATATCACATCTCATGCTAAAGGGAGGGTCTCAGGTTTGGAAGATAAGGATTTGGATATCACATCTCATGTTATAGGAAGGATCTCAGGTTTGGTATTAGAAGTATTGAGATATCACATCTCATGCTATCGGAAGGATCTCAGGTTTGGTATAGAAGGATTGAGATATCATATCTTATGCTATCAGAAGGGTCTCAGGATTGGAATGGGAAGGAGTTGGATATCACATCTCATGCTAAAGGGCGGGTCTCAGGTTTGGAAGGGGAAGGATTTGGATATCACATCTCATGTTATAGGATGGATCTCAGGTTTGGTATTAGAAGTATTGAGATATCACATCTCATGTTATCGGAAGGATCTCAGGTTTGGTATTAGAAGTATTGAGATATCACCTCTCATGCTATAGGAAGGGTCTCAGGATTGGAATGGGAAGGAGTTGGATATCACATCTCATGCTAAAGGAAGGGTCTCAGGTTTGGTAGAAGCATTGAGATATCACATCTCATGCTATAGGAAGGGTCTCAGGATTGGAATGGGAAGGACTTAGATATCACATATCATGCTATAGGGAGGGTCTCAGTTTTGATATTAGAAGCATTGAGATATCACATCTCATGCTATCGGAAGTGTCTCAGGATTGGAATGGGAAGGAGCTGGATATCACATCTCATGCTAAAGGAAGGGTCTCAGGTTTGGAACGGGAAGGAGTTGGATATCACATCTCATGTTATAGGAAGGGTCTCAGGTTTGGTATAAACATTGAGATATCACATCTCTGCTATCGGAAGTGTCTCAGGATTGGAATGGGAAGGAGTTGGATATCCCATCTCATGTTATAGGACGGGTCTCAGGTTTTTTATTAGAATCATTGAGATATCATATTGCATGCTGTAGGAAGGGTCTAAGGATTGGAATGGGAAGGACTTGGATATCACATCTCATGCTATAGATAGGCTCTCAGGTTTGGAAAGTGAAGGAGTTGGATATCACATTTCATGTTAGAGGAAGGATCTCAGGTTTGGTATTAGAGGCATTGAGATATCACATCTCAGGCTATAGGAAGGGTCTCAGGATTGGAATGGGAAGGAGTTGGATATCACATCTCATGCTAAAGGAAGGGTCTCAGGTTTGGTATAAGCATTGAGATATCACATCTCATGCTATAGGAAGGGTCCAGGATTGGAATGGAAGGAGTTGGATATCACATCTCATGTTATAGGAAGGATCTCAGGTTTGGTATTAGAAGCATTGAGACATCACATCTCATGCTATAGGAAGGGTCTCAGGATTGGAATGGGAAGGAGTTGGATATCACATCTCATGCTATAGGAAGGGTCTCAGGATTGGAATGGGAAGGAGTTGAATATGACATCTCATGCCGTAGGAAGGGTCTCAGGTTTGGTATAAACATTGAGATATCACATCTCTGCTATCAAAAGGGTCTCAGGATTGGAATGGGAAGGAGTTGGATATCCCATCTCATGTTATAGGAAGAGTCTCAGGTTTGGTATTAGAAGCATTGAGATATCACATCTCATGCTATAGGAAGTGTCTCAGGATTGGAATGGGAAGGACTTGGATATCACATCTCATGCTATAGGTAGGGTCTCAAGTTTGATATTAGAAGCATTGAGATATCACATCTCATGCTATAGGAAGGGTCTGAGGATTGGAATGGGAAGGAGTTGGATATCACATCTCATGCTATGGGAAGGGTCTCAGGTTTGGTATAAGCAGTGAGATATCACATCTCATGCTATAGGAAGTGTCTCAGGATTGGAATGGGAAGGAGTTGGATATCACATCTCATGTTATAGGAAGGATCTCAGGTTTGGTATAAGCATTGAGATATCACATCTCTGCTATCGGAAGGGTCTCAGGATTGGAATGGGAAGGAGTTGGATATTCCCATCTCATGTTATAGGAAGGGTCTCAGGTTTGGTATTAGAAGCATTGAGATATCACATCTCATGCTATAGGAAGGGTCTCAGGATTGGAATGGGAAGGACTTGGATATCACATCTCATGCTATAGGGAGGGTCTCAAGTTTGATATTAGAAGCTTTGAGATATCACATCTCATGATATTGGAAGGGTCTCAGGATTGGAATGGGGAGGAGTTGGATATCACATCTCATGATAAAGGAAGGGTCTAAGGTTTGGAAGGGGAAGGATTTGGATATCACATCTCATGTTATATTACGGGTCTCAGGTTTGGTATTAGAAGCATTGAGATATCAAGTCTCATAGTATAGGAAGGGTCTCAGAATTGGAATGGGAAGGAGTTGGATATCACATCTCAAGCTATAGGAAGGGTCTCAGAATTGGAATGGGAAGGACTTGGATATCACATCTCATGCTATAGGAAGGCTCTCAGGTTTGGAAGGGGAAAGAGTTGGATATCACATTTCATGTTAGAGGTAGGATCTCAGGTTTGGTATTAGAGGCATTGAGATATCACATCTCATGCTATCAGAAGGGTCTCAGGAATGGAATGGGAAGGAGTTGGATATCACATCTCATGCTAAAGGGAGGGTCTCAGGTTTGGAAGGGGAAGGATTTGGATATCACATCTCATGTTATAGGAAGGATCTCAGGCAGGTTTGGTATTAGAAGCATTGAGATATCACATCTCATGCTATCGGAAGGATCTCAGGTTTGGTATTAGAAACATTGAGATATCACATCTCATGCTATCAGAAGAGTCTCAGGATTGGAATAGGAAGGAGTTGGATATCACATCTCATGCTAAAGGGAGGGTCTCAGGTTTGGAAGGGGAAGGATTTGGATATCACATCTCATGTTATCGGAAGGATCTCACGTTTGGTATTAGAAGTATTGAGATATCATATCTCATGCTATAGGAAGGGTCTCAGGATTGGAATGGGAAGGAGTTGGATATCACATCTCATGCTATAGGGAGGGTCTCAGGATTGGAATGGGAAGGACTTAGATATCACATATCATGCTATAGGGAGGGTCTCAGTTTTGATATTAGAAGCATTGAGATATCACATCTCATGCTATCGGAAGTGTCTCAGGATTGGAATGGGAAGGAGCTGGATATCACATCTCATGCTAAAGGAAGGGTCTCAGGTTTGGAACGGGAAGGATTTGGATATCACATCTCATGTTATAGGAAGGTTCTCAGGTTTGGTATAAGCATTGAGATATCACATCTATGCTATCGGAAGAGTCTCAGGATTGGAATGGGAAGGAGTTGGATATCCCATCTCATGTTATAGGACGGGTCTCAGGTTTGTTATTAGAATCATTGAGATATCATACTGCATGCTGTAGGAAGGGTCTAAGGGTTGGAATGTGAAGGACTTGGATATCACATCTCATGCTATAGATAGGCTCTTAGGTTTGGAAAGGGAAGGAGTTGGATATCACATTTCATGTTAGAGGAAGGATCTCAGGTTTGGTATTAGAAGCATAGAGATATCACATCTCATGCTATAGGAAGGGTCTCAGGATTGGAATGGGAAGCAGTTGGATATCACATCTCATGCTATAGGAAGGGTCTCAGGTTTGGTATAAGCATTGAGATATCACATCTCATGCTATACGAAGGGTCTCAGGATTGGAATGGGAAGGACTTGGATATCACATCTCATGCTATAGGGAGGATCTCAAGTTTGATATTAGAAGCTTTGAGATATCACATCTCATGATATCGGAAGGGTCTCAGGATTGGAATGGGAAGGAGTTGGATATCACATCTCATGATAAAGGAAGGGTCTAAGGTTTGGAAGGGGAAGGATTTGGATATCACATCTCATGTTATATTACGGGTCTCAGGTTTGGTATTAGAAGCATTGAGATATCAAGTCTCATAGTATAGGAAGGGTCTCAGAATTGGAATGGGAAGGAGTTGGATATCACATCTCAAGCTATAGGAAGGGTCTCAGGATTGGAATGGGAAGGACTTGGATATCACATCTCATGCTATAGGAAGGCTCTCAGGTTTGGAAGGGGAAAGAGTTGGATATCACATTTCATGTTAGAGGTAGGATCTCAGGTTTGGTATTAGAGGCATTGAGATATCACATCTCATGCTATCAGAAGGGTCTCAGGAATGGAATGGGAAGGAGTTGGATATCACATCTCATGCTAAAGGGAGGGTCTCAGGTTTGGAAGGGGAAGGATTTGGATATCACATCTCATGTTATAGGAAGGATCTCAGGTTTGGTATTAGAAGCATTGAGATATCACATCTCATGCTATCGGAAGGATCTCAGGTTTGGTATTAGAAGCATTGAGATATCACATCTCATGCTATCAGAAGAGTCTCAGGATTGGAATAGGAAGGAGTTGGATATCACATCTCATGCTAAAGGGAGGGTCTCAGGTTTGGAAGGGGAAGGATTTGGATATCACATCTCATGTTATCGGAAGGATCTCACGTTTGGTATTAGAAGTATTGAGATATCATATCTCATGCTATAGGAAGGGTCTCAGGATTGGAATGAGAAGGAGTTGGATATCACATCTCATGCTATAGGGAGGGTCTCAGGATTGGAATGGGAAGGACTTAGATATCACATATCATGCTATAGGGAGGGTCTCAGTTTTGATATTAGAAGCATTGAGATATCACATCTCATGCTATCGGAAGTGTCTCAGGATTGGAATGGGAAGGAGCTGGATATCACATCTCATGCTAAAGGAAGGGTCTCAGGTTTGGAACGGGAAGGATTTGGATATCACATCTCATGTTATAGGAAGGGTCTCAGGTTTGGTATAAGCATTGAGATATCACATCTCTGCTATCGGAAGTGTCTCAGGATTGGAATGGGAAGGAGTTGGATATCCCATCTCATGTTATAGGACGGGTCTCAGGTTTGTTATTAGAATCATTGAGATATCATATTGCATGCTGTAGGAAGGGTCTAAGGGTTGGAATGTGAAGGACTTGGATATCACATCTCATGCCATAGATAGGCTCTTAGGTTTGGAAAGGGAAGGAGTTGGATATCACATTTCATGTTAGAGGAAGGATCTCAGGTTTGGTATTAGAAGCATTGAGATATCACATCTCATGCTATAGGAAGGGTCTCAGGATTGGAATGGGAAGCAGTTGGATATCACATCTCATGCTATAGGAAGGGTCTCAGGTTTGGTATAAGCATTGAGATATCACATCTCATGCTATAGGACGGGTCTCAGGATTGGAATGGAAGGAGTTGGATATCACATCTCATGTTATAGGAAGGATCTCAGGTTTGGTATTAGAAGCATTGAGACATCACATCTCATGCTATAGGAAGGGTCTCAGGGTTGGAATGGGAAGGAGTTGGATATCACATCTCATCCAATAGGAAGGGTCTCAGGTTTGGAATAGGAAGGAATTGGATATCACATCTCATGTTATAGGAAGGATCTCAGGTTTGGTATTAGAAGCATTGAGATATCACATCTCAAGCTATAGGAAGGGTCTCAGGATTGGAATGTGAAGGATTTGGATATCACATCTCATGCTAAAGGAAGGGTCTCAGGTTTGGTAGAAGCATTGAGATATCACGTCTCTGCTATCAGAAGGGTCTCAGGATTGGATTGGGAAGGAGTTGGATATCCCTTCTCATGCTATAGGAAGGGTCTCAGGATTTGAATGGCAAGGAGTTGGATATCACATCTCATGCCATAGGAAGGGTCTCAGGTTTGGTATAAGCATTGAGATATCACATCTCTGCTATCGGAAGGGTCTCAGGATTGGATTGGGAAGGAGTTGGATATCCCTTCTCATGCTATAGGAAGTGTCTCAGGTTGGAATGGGAAGGAGTTGGATATCACATCTCATGTTATAGGAAGGGTCTCAGGATTGGAATGGGAAGGATTTGGATATCACATCTCTTGCTATAGGAAGGGTCTCAGGATTGGAATGGGTAGGAGTTGGATATTACTTTCTTGCTATAGGAAGGGTCTCATGTTTGGAATGGGAAGGAGTTGGATATCACATATGCTATAGTTAGTGTCTCAGGTTTGGAACGGGAAGGAGTTGGATATCACATCTCATGTTATAGGAAGGGTCTCAGGTTTGGTATAAGCATTGAGATATCACATCTCTGCTATCGGAAGCGGCTCAGGATTGGAATGGGAAGGAGTTGGATATCCCATCTCATGTTATAGGAAGAGTCTCTGGTTTGGTATTAGAATCATTGAGATATCACATCGCATGCTGTAGGAAGGGTCTAAGGATTGGAATGGGATGCACTTGGATATCACATCTCATGCTATAGGTAGGCTCTCAGGTTTGGTATAAGCATTGAGATATCACATCTCATGCTATAGGAAGGGTCTCAGGATTGGAATGGGAAGGAATTGGATATCACATCTCATGCTATAGGGAGGGTCTCAGGATTGGAATGGGAAGGACTTAGATATCACATATCATGCTATAGGGAGGGTCTCAGTTTTGATATTAGAAGCATTGAGATATCACATCTCATGCTATCGGAAGTGTCTCAGGATTGGAATGGGAAGGAGCTGGATATCAAATCTCATGCTAAAGGAAGGGTCTCAGGTTTGGAACGGGAAGGATTTGGATATCACATCTCATGTTATAGGAAGGGTCTCAGGTTTGGTATAAGCATTGAGATATCACATCTCTGCTATCGGAAGTGTCTCAGGATTGGAATGGGAAGGAGTTGGATATCCCATCTCATGTTATAGGACGGGTCTCAGGTTTGTTATTAGAATCATTGAGATATCATATTGCATGCTGTAGGAAGGGTCTAAGGGTTGGAATGTGAAGGACTTGGATATCACATCTCATGCTATAGATAGACTCTTAGGTTTGGAAAGGGAAGGAGTTGGATATCACATTTCATGTTAGAGGAAGGATCTCAGGTTTGGTATTAGAAGCATTGAGATATCACATCTCATGCTATAGGAAGGGTCTCAGGATTGGAATGGGAAGCAGTTGGATATCACATCTCATGCTATAGGAAGGGTCTCAGGTTTGGTATAAGCATTGAGATATCACATCTCATGCTATAGGACGGGTCTCAGGATTGGAATGGAAGGAGTTGGATATCACATCTCATGTTATAGGAAGGATCTCAGGTTTGGTATTAGAAGCATTGAGACATCACATCTCATGCTATAGGAAGGGTCTCAGGGTTGGAATGGGAAGGAGTTGGATATCACATCTCATCCAATAGGAAGGGTCTCAGGTTTGGAATAGGAAGGAATTGGATATCACATCTCATGTTATAGGAAGGATCTCAGGTTTGGTATTAGAAGCATTGAGATATCACATCTCATGCTATAGGAAGGGTCTCAGGATTGGAATGTGAAGGATTTGGATATCACATCTCATGCTAAAGGAAGGGTCTCAGGTTTGGTAGAAGCATTGAGATATCACGTCTCTGCTATCGGAAGGGTCTCAGGATTGGAAAGGAGTTGGATATCCCTTCTCATGCTATAGGAAGGGTCTCAGGATTTGAATGGCAAGGAGTTGGATATCACATCTCATGCCATAGGAAGGGTCTCAGGTTTGGTATAAGCATTGAGATATCACATCTCTGCTATCGGAAGGGTCTCAGGATTGGAATGGGAAGGAGTTGGATATTCCCATCTCATGTTATAGGAAGGGTCTCAGGTTTGGTATTAGAAGCATTGAGATATCACATCTCATGCTATAGGAAGGGTCTCAGGATTGGAATGGGAAGGACTTGGATATCACATCTCATGCTAAAGGAAGGGTCTCAGGTTTGGTAGAAGCATTGAGATATCACGTCTCTGCTATCGGAAGGGTCTCAGGATTGGATTGGGAAGGAGTTGGATATCCCTTCTCATGCTATAGGAAGGGTCTCAGGATTTGAATGGCAAGGAGTTGGATATCACATCTCATGCCATAGGAAGGGTCTCAGGTTTGGTATAAGCATTGAGATATCACATCTCTGCTATCGGAAGGGTCTCAGGATTGGATTGGGAAGGAGTTGGATATCCCTTCTCATGCTATAGGAAGTGTCTCAGGTTGGAATGGGAAGGAGTTGGATATCACATCTCATGTTATAGGAAGGGTCTCAGGATTAGAATGGGAAGGATTTGGATATCACATCTCTTGCTATAGGAAGTATCTCAGGATTGTAATGGGTAGGAGTTGGATATTACTTTCTTGCTATAGGAAGGGTCTCATGTTTGGAATGGGAAGGAGTTGGATATCACATATGCTATAGTTAGTGTCTCAGGTTTGGAACGGGAAGGAGTTGGATATCACATCTCATGTTATAGGAAGGGTCTCAGGTTTGGTATAAGCATTGAGATATCACATCTCTGCTATCGGAAGCGGCTCAGGATTGGAATGGGAAGGAGTTGGATATCCCATCTCATGTTATAGGAAGAGTCTCTGGTTTGGTATTAGAATCATTGAGATATCACATCGCATGCTGTAGGAAGGGTCTAAGGATTGGAATGGGATGCACTTGGATATCACATCTCATGCTATAGGTAGGCTCTCAGGTTTGGTATAAGCATTGAGATATCACATCTCATGCTATAGGAAGGGTCTCAGGATTGGAATGGGAAGGAATTGGATATCACATCTCATGCTATAGGAAGGGTCTCAGATTTGGTATAAGCATTGAGATATCACATCTCATGCTAAAGGAAGGGTCTCAGGATTGGAATGGGAAGGAGTTGTATATCACATCTCAGGCCATAGGAAGGTTCTCAGGTTTGGTATAAGCATTGAGATATCACATCTCTGCTATCGGAAAGGTCTCAGGATTTGAATGGGAAGGAGTTGGATATCCCATCTCATGTTATAGGAAGGGTCTCAGGTTTGGTATTAGAAGCATAGAGATATCACATCTCATGCTATAGGAAGGGTCTCAGGATTGGAATGGGAAGGACTTGGATGTCACATCTCATGCTATAGGGAGGGTCTCAAGTTTGATATTAGAAGCATTGAGATAACAAATCTCATGATATCGGAAGGGTCTCAGGATTGGAATGGGAAGGAGTTGGATATCACATCTCATGATAAAGGAAGGGTCTAAGGTTTGGAAGGGGAAGGATTTGGATATCACATCTCATGTTATAGGACGGGTCTCAGGTTTGGTATTAGAAGCATTGAGATATCAAGTCTCATGGTATAAGAAGGGTCTCAGAATTGGAATGGGAAGGAGTTGGATATCACACCTCAAGCTATAGGAAGGGTCTCAGGATTGGAATGGGAAGGAGTTTGATATCACATCTCATGCCATAGTATGGGTCTCAGGTTTGGTAGAAGCATTGGGATATCACATCTCATGCTATCGGAAGGGTATCAGTATTGGATTTGGAAGAAGTTGGATATCCCATCTCATGCTATAGGAAGGGTCTCAGGTTGGAATGGGAAGGAGTTGGATATCACATTTCATGTTATAGGAAGGGTCTCAGGATTGGAATGGGAAGGACTTGGATATCATATCTCATGCTATAGGACGGGTCTCAGGTTTGTTATTAGAATCATTGAGATATCATATTGCATGCTGTAGGAAGGGTCTAAGGATTGGAATGGGAAGGACCTGGATATCACATCTCATGCTATAGATAGGCTCTTAGGTTTGGAAAGGGAAGGAGTTGGATATCACATTTCATGTTAGAGGAAGGATCTCAGGTTTGGTATTAGAAGCATTGAGATATCACATCTCATGCTATAGGAAGGGTCTCAGGATTGGAATGGGAAATAGTTGGATATCACATCTCATGCTATAGGAAGGGTCTCAGGTTTGGTATAAGCATTGAGATATCACATCTCATGCTATAGGACGGGTCTCAGGATTGGAATGGAAGGAGTTGGATATCACATCTCATGTTATAGGAAGGATCTCAGGTTTGGTATTAGAAGCATTGAGACATCACATCTCATGCTATAGGAAGGGTCTCAGGGTTGGAATGGGAAGGAGTTGGATATCACAACTCATCCAATAGGAAGGGTCTCAGGTTTGGAATGGGAAGGAATTGGATATCACATCTCATGTTATAGGAAGGATCTCAGGTTTGGTATTAGAAGCATTGAGATATCACATCTCATGCTATAGGAAGGGTCTCAGGATTGGAATGTGAAGGATTTGGATATCACATCTCATGCTAAAGGAAGGGTCTCAGGTTTGGTAGAAGCATTGAGATATCACGTCTCTGCTATCGGAAGGGTCTCAGGATTGGATTGGGAAGGAGTTGGATATCCCTTCTCATGCTATAGGAAGGGTCTCAGGATTTGAATGGCAAGGAGTTGGATATCACATCTCATGCCATAGGAAGGGTCTCAGGTTTGGTATAAGCATTGAGATATCACATCTCTGCTATCGGAAGGGTCTCAGGATTGGAATGGGAAGGAGTTGGATATTCCCATCTCATGTTATAGGAAGGGTCTCAGGTTTGGTATTAGAAGCATTGAGATATCACATCTCATGCTATAGGAAGGGTCTCAGGATTGGAATGGGAAGGACTTGGATATCACATCTCATGCTATAGAGAGGGTCTCAAGTTTGATATTAGAAGCTTTGAGATATCACATCTCATGATATCGGAAGGGTCTCAGGATTGGAATGGGAAGGAGTTGGATATCACATCTCATGATAAAGGAAGGGTCTAAGTTTTGGAAGGGGAAGGATTTGGATATCACATCTCATGTTATATTACGGGTCTCAGGTTTGGTATTAGAAGCATTGAGATATCAAGTCTCAGAGTATAGGAAGGGTCTCAGAATTGGAATGGGAAGGAGTTGGATATCACATCTCAAGCTATAGGAAGGGTCTCAGGATTGGAATGGGAAGGAGTTGGATATCACATCTCATGCTAAAGAGAGGGTCTCAGGTTTGGAAGGGGAAGGATTTGGATATCACATCTCATGTTATAGGAAGGATCTCAGGTTTGGTATTAGAAGCATTGAGATATCACATCTCATGCTATCGGAAGGATCTCAGGTTTGGTATTAGAAGCATTGAGATATCACATCTCATGCTATCAGAAGGGTCTCAGGAATGGAATGGGAAGGAGTTGGATATCACATCTCATGCTAAAGAGAGGGTCTCAGGTTTGGAAGGGGAAGGATTTGGATATCACATCTCATGTTATAGGAAGGATCTCAGGTTTGGTATTAGAAGCATTGAGATATCACATCTCATGCTATCGGAAGGATCTCAGGTTTGGTATTAGAAGCATTGAGATATCACATCTCATGCTATCGGAAGGGTCTCAGGATTGGAATGGGAAGGATTTGGATATCACATCTCATGTTATCGGAAGGATCTCACGTTTGGTATTAGAAGTATTGAGATATCATATCTCATGCTATAGGAAGGGTCTCAGGATTGGAATGGGAAGGAGTTGGATATCACATCTCATGCTATAGGAAGTGTCTCAGGATTGGAATGGGAAGGACTTGGATATCACATCTCATGCTATAGGTAGGGTCTCAAGTTTGATATTAGAAGCATTGAGATATCACATCTCATGCTATAGGAAGGGTCTGAGGATTGGAATGGGAAGGAGTTGGATATCACATCTCATGCTATGGGAAGGGTCTCAGGTTTGGTATAAGCAGTGAGATATCACATCTCATGCTATAGGAAGTGTCTCAGGATTGGAATGGGAAGGAGTTGGATATCACATCTCATGTTATAGGAAGGATCTCAGGTTTGGTATAAGCATTGAGATATCACATCTCATGCTATAGGAAGGGTCTCAGGTTGGAATGGGAAGGAGTTGGATATCACATTTCATGTTATAGGAAGGGTCTCAGGATTGGAATGGGAAGGAGTTGGATATCACATCTCATGCTATAGGAAGTGTCTCAGGATTGGAATGGGAAGGACTTGGATATCACATCTCATGCTATAGGTAGGGTCTCAAGTTTGATATTAGAAGCATTGAGATATCACATCTCATGCTATAGGAAGGGTCTGAGGATTGGAATGGGAAGGAGTTGGATATCACATCTCATGCTATGGGAAGGGTCTCAGGTTTGGTATAAGCAGTGAGATATCACATCTCATGCTATAGGAAGTGTCTCAGGATTGGAATGGGAAGGAGTTGGATATCACATCTCATGTTATAGGAAGGATCTCAGGTTTGGTATAAGCATTGAGATATCACATCTCATGCTATAGGAAGGGTCTCAGGTTGGAATGGGAAGGACTTGGATATCATATCTCATGCTATAGGACGGGTCTCAGGTTTGTTATTACAATCATTGAGATATCATATTGCATGCTGTAGGAAGGGTCTAAGGATTGGAATGGGAAGGACCTGGATATCACATCTCATGCTATAGATAGGCTCTTAGGTTTGGAAAGGGAAGGAGTTGGATATCACATTTCATGTTAGAGGAAGGATCTCAGGTTTGGTATTAGAGGCATTCAGATATCACATCTCAGGCTATAGGAAGGGTCTCAGGATTGGAATGGGAAGGAGTTGGATATCACATCTCATGCTATAGGAAGGGTCTTGAGATATCACATCTCATGCTATAGGAAGGGTCTCAGGATTGGAATGGAAGGAGTTGGATATCACATTTCATGTTAGAGGAAGGATCTCAGGTTTGGTATTAGAGGCATTGAGATATCACATCTCATGCTATAGGAAGCGTCTCAGGATTGGAATGGGAAGGAGTTGGGTATCAAATCTCATGCTATAGGAAGGGTTTCAGGATTGATATAAGTATTGAGATATAACATCTCATGCTATAGGAAGGGTCTCAGGATTGGAATGGAAGGAGTTGGATATCACATCTCATGTTATAGGAAGGATCTCAGGTTTGGTATTAGAAGCATTGAGACATCACATCTCATGCTATAGGAAGGGTCTCAGGATTGGAATGGGAAGGAGTTGGATATCACATCTCATGCTATAGGAAGGGTCTCAGGTTTGGTATAAGCATTGAGATATCACATCTCATGCTATAGGAAGGGTCTCATGATTGGAATGGGAAGGAGTTGTATATGACATCTCATGCCGTAGGAAGGGTCTCAGGTTTCGTATAAGCATTGAGATATCACATCTCTGCTATCGGAAGGGTCTCAGGATTGGAATGGGAAGGAGTTGGATATCCCATCTCATGTTATAGGAAGAGTCTCAGGTTTGGTATTAGAAGCATTGGATATCACATATCATGCTATAGGAAGTGTCTCAGGATTGGAATGGGAAGGACTTGGATATCACATCTCATGCTATAGGGAGGGTCTCAAGTTTGATATTAGAAGCATTGAGATATCACATCTCATGCTATAGGAAGGGTCTCAGGATTGGAATGGGAAGGAGTTGGATATCACATCTCATGCTATAGGAAGGGTCTCAGGTTTGGTATAAGCAGTGAGATATCACATCTCATGCTATTGGAAGGGTCTCAGGATTGGAATGGGAAGGAGTTGGATATCACATCTCATGCTATAGGAAGGGTCTCAGGTTTGGAACGGGAAGGAGTTGGATATCATATCTCATGTTATAGGAAGAGTCTCAGGTTTGGTATAAGCATTGAGATATCACATCTCTGCTATCGGAGGTGTCTCAGGATTGGGATGGGAAGGAGTTGGATACCACATCTCATGCTATAGGAAGGGTATCAGGTTTGGAACGGGAAGGAGTTGGATATCACATATGCTATAGGAAGGGTCTCAGGTTTGGAACGGGAAGGAGTTGGATATCACATCTCATGCTATAGGTAGGCTCTCAGGTTTGGTATAAGCATTGAGATATCACATCTCATGCTATAGGAAGGGTCTCAGGATTGGAATGGGAAGGATTTGGATATCACATCTCATGCTATAGGAAGGGTCTCAGGTTTGGTATAAGCATGGAGATATCACTTCTCATGCTATAGGAAGTGTCTCAGGATTGGAATGGGAAGGAGTTGGATATCACATCTCATGTTATAGGAAGGATCTCAGGTTTGGTATTAGAAGCATTGAGACATCACATCTCATGCTATAGGAAGGGTCTCAGGATTGGAATGGGAAGTAGTTGGATATCACATCTCATGCTAAAGGGAGGGTCTCAGGTTTGGAAGGGGAAGGATTTGGATATTACATCTCGTGTTATAGGAATGATCTCAGGTTTGGTATTAGAAGCATTCAGATATCACATCTCATGCTATCGGAAGGATCTCAGGTTTGGTATTAGAAGCATTGAGATATCAAATCTCATGCTATAGGAAGGGTCGCAGGATTGGAATGGGAAGGAGTTCGATATCACATCTCATGCTATGGGAAGGGTCTCAGGATTGGAATGGGAAGGAGTTTTATATGACATCTCATTCCATAGGAAGGATCTCAGGTTTGGTATTAGAAGCATTGAGACATAACATCTCATGTTATAGGAAGGGTCTCAGGATTGGAATGGGAAGGAGTTGGATATCACATCTCATGCTATAGGAAGGGTCTCAGGTTTGGTATAAGTATTGAGATATCACATCTCATGCTATAGGAAGGGTCTCAGGATTGGAATGGGAAGGAGTTGTATATGACATCTCATGCCACTGGAAGGGTCTCAATTTTGGTATAAGCATTGAGATATCACATCTCTGCTATCGGAAGGGTCTCAGGATTGGAATGGGAAGGAGTTGGATATCCCATCTTACGTTATAGGAAGGGTCTCAGGTTTGGTATTAGAAGCATTGAGATATCACATCTCATGCTATAGGAAGGGTCTCAGGATTGGAATGGGAAGGACTTGGATATCACATCTCATTCTATAGGGAGGGTCTCACGTTTGGAAAGGGAAGGAGTTGGATATCACATTTCATGTTAGATGTAGGATCTCAGGTTTGGTATTAGAGGCATTGAGATATCACATCCCATGCTATCAGAAGGGTCTCAGGATTGGAATGGGAAGGAGGTGGATATCACATCTCATGCTAAAGGGAGGGTCTCAGGAATGGAAGGGGAAGGATTTGGATATCACATCTCATGTTATAGGAAGGATCTCAGGTTTGGTATTAGAAGCATTGAGATATCACATCTCATGCTATCGGAAGGATCTCAGGTTTGGTATTAGAGGCATTGAGATATCACATCTCATGCTAAAGGGAGGGTCTCAGGATTGGAATGGGAAGGAGTTGGATATCACATCTCATGTTATAGGAAGGATCTCAGGTTTGGTATAAGCATTGAGATATCACATCTCATGCTATAGGAAGGGTCTCAGGTTGGAATGGGAAGGACTTGGATATCATATCTCATGCTATAGGACGGGTCTCAGGTTTGTTATTACAATCATTGAGATATCATATTGCATGCTGTAGGAAGGGTCTAAGGATTGGAATGGGAAGGACCTGGATATCACATCTCATGCTATAGATAGGCTCTTAGGTTTGGAAAGGGAAGGAGTTGGATATCACATTTCATGTTAGAGGAAGGATCTCAGGTTTGGTATTAGAGGTATTCAGATATCACATCTCAGGCTATAGGAAGGGTCTCAGGATTGGAATGGGAAGGAGTTGGATATCACATCTCATGCTATAGGAAGGGTCTTGAGATATCACATCTCATGCTATAGGAAGGGTCTCAGGATTGGAATGGAAGGAGTTGGATATCACATCTCATGTTATAGGAAGGATCTCAGGTTTGGTATTAGAAGCATTGAGACATCACATCTCATGCTATAGGAAGGGTCTCAGGATTGGAATGGGAAGGAGTTGGATATCACATCTCATGCTATAGGAAGGGTCTCAGGATTGAAACGGGAAGGAGTTGTATATGACATCTCATGCCGTAGGGAGGGTCTCAGGTTTGGTATAAACATTGAGATATCACATCTCTGCTATCGAAAGGGTCTCAGGATTGGAATGGAAAGGAGTTGGATATCCCATCTCATGTTATAGGAAGAGTCTCAGGTTTGGTATTAGAAGCATTGAGATATCACATCTCATGCTATAGGAAGTGTCTCAGGATTGGAATGGGAAGGACTTGGGTATCACATCTCATGCTATAGGGAGGGTCTCAAGTTTGATATTAGAAGCATTGAGATATCACATCTCATGCTATAGGAAGGGTCTCAGGATTGGAATGGGAAGGAGTTGGATATCACATCTCATGCTATAGGAAGGGTCTCAGGTTTGGTATAAGCAGTGAGATATCACATCTCATGCTATAGGAAGTGTCTCAGGATTGGAATGGGAAGGAGTTGGATATCACATCTCATGTTATAGGAAGGATCTCAGGTTTGGTATAAGCATCTAGATATCACATCTCTGCTATCGGAAGGGTCTCAGGATTGGAATGGGAAGGAGTTGGATATTCCCATCTCATGTTATAGGGAGGGTCTCAAGTTTGATATTAGAAGCATTGAGATATCACATTTCATGATATCGGAAGGGTCTCAAGATTGGAATGGGAAGGAGTTGGCTATCACATCTCATGATAAAGGAAGGGTCTAAGGTTTGGAAGGGGAAGGATTTGGATATCGCATCTCATGTTATAGGACGGGTCTCAGGTTTGGTATTAGAAGCATTGAGATATCAAGTCTCATGGTATAGGAAGGGTCTCAGAATTGGAATGGGAAGAAGTTGGATATCACATCTCAAGCTATAGGAAGGGTCTCAGGATTGGAATGGGAAGGAGTTTGATATCACATCTCATGCCATAGTATGGGTCTCAGGTTTGGTAGAAGCATTGGGATATCACATCTCATGCTATCGGAATGGTATCAGTATTGGATTTGGAAGGAGTTGGATATCCCATCTCATGCTATAGGAAAGGTCTCAGGTTGGAATGGGATGGAGTTGGATATCACATTTCATGTTATAGGAAGGGTCTCAGGATTGGAATGGGAAGGACTTGGATATCATATCTCATGCTATAGGAAGGCTCTCAGGTTTGGAAGGGGAAGGAGTTGGATATCACATTTCATGTTAGAGGAAGGATCTCAGGTATGGTATTAGAGGCCTTGAGATATCACATCTCATGCTATAGGAACGGGTCTCAGGATTGGAATGGGAAGGAGTTGGATATCACATCTCAAGCTATAGGAAGGGTCTCAGGTTTGGTATAAGCATTGAGATATCACATCTCAGGATTGGAATGGGAAGGAGTTGGATATCACATCTCATGTTATAGGAAAGATCTCAGGTTTGGTATTAGAAGCATTGAGACATCACATCTCATGTTATAGGAAGGGTCTCAGGATTGGAATGGGAAGAAGTTGGATATCACATCTCATGCTATAGGAAGGGTCTCAGGTTTGGAAGGGGAAGGAGTTGGATATCCAATCTCATGTTATAGGACTGGTCTCAGGTTTGGTATTAGAAGCATTGAGATATCACATCGCATGCTGTAGGAAGGTTCTCAGGTTTGGAATGGGGAGGAATTGGATATCACATCTCATGTCATAGGAAGGATCTCAGGTTTGGTATTAGAAGCATTGAGATATCACTTCTCATGCTATAGGAATGGTCTCAGGGTTGGAATGGGAAGGAGTTGGATATCACATCTCATGCTATAGGAAGGGTCTCATGTTTGGAATGGGAAGGAGTTGGATATCACATATGCTATAGGAAGGGTCTCAGGTTTGGAACGGGAAGGAGTTGGATATCCGATCTCATGTTATAGGAAGGGTCTCAGGTTTGGTATAAGCATTGAGATATCACATCTCTGCTATCAGAAGTGTCTCAGGATTGGAATGGGAAGGAGTTGGATATCCCATCTCATGTTATAGGACGGGTCTCAGGTTTGTTATTAGAATCAATGAGATATCATATTGCACGCTGCAGGAAGGGTCTAAGGATTGGAATGGGAAGGACTTGGATATCACATCTCATGCTATAGATAGGCTCTCAGATTTGGAAAGGGAAGGAGTTGGATATCAAATCTCATGCTATAGGAAGGGTTTCAGGATTGATATAAGTATTGAGATATAACATCTCATGCTATAGGAAGGGTCTCAGGATTGGAATGGAAGGAGTTGGATATCACATCTCATGTTATAGGAAGGATCTCAGGTTTGGTATTAGAAGCATTGAGACATCACATCTCATGCTATAGGAAGGGTCTCAGGATTGGAATGGGAAGGAGTTGGATATCACATCTCATGCTATAGGAAGGGTCTCAGGTTTGGTATAAGCATTGAGATATCACATCTCATGCTATAGGAAGGGTCTCATGATTGGAATGGGAAGGAGTTGTATATGACATCTCATGCCGTAGGAAGGGTCTCAGGTTTCGTATAAGCATTGAGATATCACATCTCTGCTATCGGAAGGGTCTCAGGATTGGAATGGGAAGGAGTTGGATATCCCATCTCATGTTATAGGAAGAGTCTCAGGTTTGGTATTAGAAGCATTGGATATCACATATCATGCTATAGGAAGTGTCTCAGGATTGGAATGGGAAGGACTTGGATATCACATCTCATGCTATAGGGAGGGTCTCAAGTTTGATATTAGAAGCATTGAGATATCACATCTCATGCTATAGGAAGGGTCTCAGGATTGGAATGGGAAGGAGTTGGATATCACATCTCATGCTATAGGAAGGGTCTCAGGTTTGGTATAAGCAGTGAGATATCACATCTCATGCTATTGGAAGGGTCTCAGGATTGGAATGGGAAGGAGTTGGATATCACATCTCATGCTATAGGAAGGGTCTCAGGTTTGGAACGGGAAGGAGTTGGATATCATATCTCATGTTATAGGAAGAGTCTCAGGTTTGGTATAAGCATTGAGATATCACATCTCTGCTATCGGAGGTGTCTCAGGATTGGGATGGGAAGGAGTTGGATACCACATCTCATGCTATAGGAAGGGTATCAGGTTTGGAACGGGAAGGAGTTGGATATCACATATGCTATAGGAAGGGTCTCAGGTTTGGAACGGGAAGGAGTTGGATATCACATCTCATGCTATAGGTAGGCTCTCAGGTTTGGTATAAGCATTGAGATATCACATCTCATGCTATAGGAAGGGTCTCAGGATTGGAATGGGAAGGATTTGGATATCACATCTCATGCTATAGGAAGGGTCTCAGGTTTGGTATAAGCATGGAGATATCACTTCTCATGCTATAGGAAGTGTCTCAGGATTGGAATGGGAAGGAGTTGGATATCACATCTCATGTTATAGGAAGGATCTCAGGTTTGGTATTAGAAGCATTGAGACATCACATCTCATGCTATAGGAAGGGTCTCAGGATTGGAATGGGAAGTAGTTGGATATCACATCTCATGCTAAAGGGAGGGTCTCAGGTTTGGAAGGGGAAGGATTTGGATATTACATCTCGTGTTATAGGAATGATCTCAGGTTTGGTATTAGAAGCATTCAGATATCACATCTCATGCTATCGGAAGGATCTCAGGTTTGGTATTAGAAGCATTGAGATATCAAATCTCATGCTATAGGAAGGGTCGCAGGATTGGAATGGGAAGGAGTTCGATATCACATCTCATGTTATAGGAAGGGTCTCAGGATTGGAATGGGAAGGAGTTGGATATCACATCTCATGCTATAGGAAGGGTCTCAGGTTTGGTATAAGTATTGAGATATCACATCTCATGCTATAGGAAGGGTCTCAGGATTGGAATGGGAAGGAGTTGTATATGACATCTCATGCCACTGGAAGGGTCTCAGTTTTGGTATAAGCATTGAGATATCACATCTCTGCTATCGGAAGGGTCTCAGGATTGGAATGGGAAGGAGTTGGATATCCCATCTTACGTTATAGGAAGGGTCTCAGGTTTGGTATTAGAAGCATTGAGATATCACATCTCATGCTATAGGAAGGGTCTCAGGATTGGAATGGGAAGGACTTGGATATCACATCTCATTCTATAGGGAGGGTCTCACGTTTGGAAAGGGAAGGAGTTGGATATCACATTTCATGTTAGATGTAGGATCTCAGGTTTGGTATTAGAGGCATTGAGATATCACATCCCATGCTATCAGAAGGGTCTCAGGATTGGAATGGGAAGGAGTTGGATATCACATCTCATGCTAAAGGGAGGGTCTCAGGAATGGAAGGGGAAGGATTTGGATATCACATCTCATGTTATAGGAAGGATCTCAGGTTTGGTATTAGAAGCATTGAGATATCACATCTCATGCTATCGGAAGGATCTCAGGTTTGGTATTAGAGGCATTGAGATATCACATCTCATGCTAAAGGGAGGGTCTCAGATTTGGAAGGGGAAGGATTTGGATATCACATCTCTTGTTATAGGAAGGATCACAGGTTTGGTATTAGAAGCATTGAGATATCACATCTCATGCTATGGGAAGGGTCTCAGGATTGGAATGGGAAGGAGTTGGATATATCGCGGTGTCCAGTCAACTGGTCGACTGCAATTTGGTCGACTGCAATTTGGTCGAATGCCAAATGGTCGAATTTTTTTTTTTTTATATATATATGTGTTTTGTGGGTTTTCGTGTGGGGAAAAAAAATAAAAAAGAAAAAAAGGGGGTTGGGGGGGACCCCCCCAAAAAAAACCAAAAAATGGGTAAAAAAAAAAAAAAAAAAAAAAATTCGACCATTTGGCATTCGACCAAATGGTGTCGACCAAATTGTCTGTCGACCAAATGTTTTCGACCATTTGACTGGTAACCGGATATCGCATCTCATGCTATAGGAAGGGTCTCAGGTTTGGAACGGGAAGGAGTTAGATATCACATCTCATGTTATAGTAAGAGTCTCAGGTTTGGTATAAGCATTGAGATTTCACATCTCTGCTATCGGAGGTGTCTCAGGATTGGGATGGGAAGGAATTGGATATCACATCTCATGCTATAGGAAGGGTATCAGGTTTGGAACGGGAAGGAGTTGGATATCCCATCTCATGTTATAGGACGGGTCTCAGTTTTGATATTAGAAGCAATGAGATATCACATCACATGCTGTAGGAAGGGTCTCAGGTTTGGAATGAGAAGGATTTAGATATCACATCTCATGTCATGGGAAGGATCTCACGTTTGGTATAAGCATTGAGATATCACATCTCTGCTATTGGAAAGGTCTCAAGATTGGAATGGGAAGGACTTGGATATCACAATTCATGTTATAGGAAGGGTCTCAGGTTTGGTATTAGAAGCATTGAGATATGACATCTCATGCTATAGGAAGGGTCTCAGGATTGGAATGGGAAGGACTTGGATATCACATCTCATGTTATAGGAAGGGTCTCAGGTTTGGTATTAGAAGCATTGAGATATCACATCTCATGCTATAGGAAGGGTCTCAGGAGTGGAATGGGAAGGAGTTGGATATCACATCTCATGATAAAGGAAGGGTCTAAGGTTTGGAAGGGGAAGGATTTGGATATCACATCTCATGTTATTGGACTGGTCTCAGGTTTGGTATTAGAAGCATTGAGATATCAAGTCTCATGGTATAGGATGGGAGTTTGATATCACATCTCATGCCATGGTATGGGTCTCAGGTTTTGTAGAAGCATTGGGATATCACATCTCATGCTATCGGAAGGATATCAGGATTAGATTTGGAAGGAGTTGGATATCCCATCTCATGCTATAGGAAGGGTCTCAGGTTGGAATGGGAAGGAGTTGGATATCACATCTCATGTTATAGGAAGGGTCTCAGGATTTGAATGGGAAGGACTTGGATATCACATCTCATGCTGTAGGAAGGCTCTCAGGTTTGGAAAGGGAAGGAGTTGGATATCACATTTCATGTTAGAGGTAGGATCTCAGGTTTGGTATTAGAGGCATTGAGATATCACATCTCATCCTATCAGAAGGGTATCAGGATTGGAATGGGAAGGAATTGGATATCACATCTCATGCTAAAGGGAGGGTCTCAGGTTTGGTATTAGAAGCATTGAGATATCACATCTCATGCTATAGGAAGGGTCTCAGGATTGGAATGGGAAGGAGTTGGATATCACATCTCATGTTATAGGAAGGATCTCAGGTGTGGTATTAGAAGCATTGAGATATCACATTTCATGCTATAGGAAGGGTCTCAGGATTGGAATGGGAAGGAGTTGGATATCACATCTCATGCTAAAGGAAGGGTCTCAGTTTTGGTAGAAGCATTGAGATATCACATCTCATGCTATAGGAAGGGTCTCAGGATTGGAATGGGAAGGAGTTGGATATCACATCTCGTGCTATAGGAAGGGTCTCAGGTTTGGTATAAGCATTGAGATATCACATCTCTGCTATCGGAAGGGTCTCAGGATTGGAATGGGAAGGACTTAGATATCACATCTCATGCTATAGGGAGGGTCTCAGTATTGATATTAGAAGCATTGAGATATCACATCTCATGCTATCGGAAGGGTCTCAGGATTGGAATGGAAGGAGCTGGATATCACATCTCATGCTAAGACCTGATATACCCTTCCTATAAAATGAGATGGGAATATCCAACTCCTTCCCATTCCAATCCTGAGACCCTTCCGATAGCAGAGATGTGATATCTCAATGCTTATACCAAACCTGAGATCCTTCCTATAACATGAGGTGTGATATCCAACTCCTTCCCATTCCAATCCTGAGACACTTCCTATAGCATGAGATGTGATATCTCACTGCTTATACCAAACCTGATACCCTTCCTATAGCATGAGATGTGATATCCAACTCCTTCCCATTCCAATCCTGAGTCCCTTCCTATAGCATGAGATGTGATATCTCAATGCTTCTAATATCAAACTTGAGACCCTCCCTATAGCATGAGATGCGATATCCAAGTCCTTCACATTCCAATCCTGAGACACTTCCTATAGCATGAGATGTGATATCTCAATGCTTCTAATACCAAACCTGAGACTCTTCCTATAACATGAGATGGGATATCCAACTCCTTCCCATTCCAATCCTGAGACCCTTCCAAAAGCAGAGATGTGATATCTCAATGCTTATACCAAACCTGAGACCCTTCCTATGGCATGAGATGTCATATACATATCCTTCCCATTCCAATCCTGAGACCCTTCCTATAGCATGAGATGTGATATCTCAATGCTTATACCAAATCTGAGACCCTTCCTATAGCATGAGATGTGATATCCAACTCCTTCCCATTCCAATCCTGAGACCCTTCCTATAGCATGAGATGTGATATCTCAATGCCTCTAATACCAAACCTGAGATCCTTCCTCTAACATGAAATGTGATATCCAACACCTTCCCTTTCCAAACCTGAGAGCCTACCTATAGCTTGAGATGTGATATCCAAGTCCTTCCCATTCCAATCCTTAGACCCTTCCTACAGCATGCAATATGATATCTCAATGATTCTAATAACAAACCTGAGACCCGTCCTATAACATGAGATGGGATATCCAACTCCTTCCCATTCCAATCCTGAGACACTTCCGATAGCAGAGATGTGATATCTCAATGCTTATACCAAACCTGAGACCCTTACTATAACATGAGATGTGATATCCAACTCCTTCCAAATCCAATCCTGATACCGTTCCGATAGCATGAGATGTGATATCCCAATGCTTCTACGAAACCTGAGACCCATACTATGGCATGAGATGTGATATCAAACTCCTTCCCATTCCAATCCTGAGACCCTTCCTATAGCTTGAGATGTGATATCCAACTCCTTCCCATTCCAATTCTGAGACCCTTCCTATACCATGAGACTTGATATCTCAATGCTTCTAATACCAAACCTGAGACCCGTCCTATAACATGAGATGTGATATCCAAATCCTTCCCCTTCCAAACCTTAGACCCTTCCTTTATCATGAGATGTGATATCCAACTCCTTCCCATTCCAATCCTGAGACCCTTCCTATAGCATGAGATGTGATATCTCAATGCCTCTAATACCAAACCTGAGATCCTTCCTCTAACATGAAATGTGATATCCAACTCCTTCCCTTTCCAAACCTGAGAGCCTACCTATAGCATGAGATGTGATATCCAAGTCCTTCCCATTCCAATCCTTAGACCCTTCCTATAGCATGCAATATGATATCTCAATGATTCTAATAACAAACCTGAGACCCGTCCTATAACATGAGATGGGATATCCAACTCCTTCCCATTCCAATCCTGAGACACTTCCGATAGCAGAGATGTGATATCTCAATGCTTATACCAAACCTGAGACCCTTCTTATAACATGAGATGTAATATCCAACTCCTTCCCATTCCAAACCTGAGACCCTTCCTATAGCATATGTGATATCCAACTCCTTCCAATTCCAAACATGAGACCCTTCCCATAGCAAGAATGTAATATCCAACTCCTTCCCATTCCAATCCTGAGACCATTCCTATAGCATGAGATGTGATATCTCAATGCTTCTAATACCAAACCTGAGATCCTTCCTATGACATGAGATGTGATATCCAATTCCTTCCCATTCCAAACCTGAGACCCTTCCTACAGCATGCGATGTGATATCTCAATGCTTCTAATAGCAAACCTGAGACCAGTCCTATAACATGAGATGGGATATCCAACTCCTTCCCGTTCCAATCCTGAGACACTTCCGATTGCAGAGATGTGATATCTCAATGCTTATACCAAACCTGAGACTCTTCCTATAACATGAGATGTGATATCCAACTCCTTCCCGTTCCAAACCTGAGACCCTTCCTATAGCATGAGATGTGATATCCAACTCCTTCCCATTCCAATCCTGAGACCCTTTCGATAGCATGAGATGTGATATCTCAATGCCTCTAATACCAAACCTGAGATCCTTCCTATAACATGTGATGTGATATTCAATTCCTTCCCCTTACAAACCTGAGACCCTCCCTTTAGCATGAGATGTGATATCCAACTCCTTCCCATTCCAATCCTGAGACCCTTATGATAGCATGAGATGTGATATCTCATTGCCTCTAATACCAAACCTGAGATACTTCCGATAGCATGAGATGTGATATCTCAATGCTTCTAATACCAAACCTGAGATCCTTCCTATAACATGAGATGTGATATCCAACTCCTTCCCATTCCAATCCTGAGACCCTTCTGATAGCATGAGATGTGATATCTCAATGCCTCTAATACCAAACCTGAGATCCTACCTCTAGCATGAAATGTGATATCCAACTCCTTCCCTTTCCAAACCTGAGAGCCTACCTATAGCATGAGATGTGATATCCAAGTCCTTCCCATTCCAATCCTTAGACCCTTCCTATAGCATGCAATATGATATCTCAATGATTCTAATAACAAACCTGAGACCCGTCCTATAACATGAGATGGGATATCCAACTCCTTCCCATTCCAATCCTGAGACACTTCCGATAGCAGAGATGTGATATCTCAATGCTTATACCAAACCTGAGACCCTTCCTATAACATGAGATGTGATATCCAACTCCTTCCAATTCCAAACATGAGACCCTTCCCATAGCAAGAATGTAATATCCAACTCCTTCCCATTCCAATCCTGAGACCATTCCTATAGCATGAGATGTGATATCTCAATGCTTCTAATACCAAACCTGAGATCCTTCCTATGACATGAGATGTGATATCCAATTCCTTCCCATTCCAAACCTGAGACCCTTCCTACAGCATGCGATGTGATATCTCAATGCTTCTAATACCAAACCTGAGACCAGTCCTATAACATGAGATGGGATATCCAACTCCTTCCCGTTCCAATCCTGAGACACTTCCGATTGCAGAGATCTGATATCTCAATGCTTATACCAAACCTGAGACTCTTCCTATAACATGAGATGTGATATACAACTCCTTCCCGTTCCAAACCTGAGACCCTTCCTATAGCATGAGATGTGATATCCAACTCCTTCCCATTCCAATCCTGAGACCCTTCCGATAGCATGAGATGTGATATCTCAATGCCTCTAATACCAAACCTGAGATCCTTCCTATAACATGTGATGTGATATTCAATTCCTTCCCCTTCCAAACCTGAGACCCTCCCTTTAGCATGAGATGTGATATCCAACTCCTTCCCATTCCAATCCTGAGACCCTTATGATAGCATGAGATGTGATATCTCAATGCCTCTAATACCAAACCTGAGATACTTCCGAAAGCATGAGATGTGATATCTCAATGCTTCTAATACCAAACCTGAGATCCTTCCTATAACATGAGATGTGATATCCAACTCCTTCCCATTCCAATCCTGAGACCCTTCTGATAGCATGAGATGTGATATCTCAATGCCTCTAATACCAAACCTGAGATCCTACCTCTAAAATGAAATGTGATATCCAACTCCTTCCCTTTCCAAACCTGAGACCCTGCCTATAGCATGAGATGTGATATCCAAGTCCTTCCCATTCCAATCCTGAGACCCTTCCTATAGCATGAGATGTGATATCTCAATGTCTCGTCGTCGTGTTGAGTCTGCAGCAGCAGAGTTGAGTAAAAGACGTCCCAAACGAAGGAACCCGCACAGTTTGTTACCACAGCAGGGCAACGGAGCGGCGGTGTGTATCTGAGCCAAATGTACACTACTCACTTCAGACCTGGGAACGCCAAGTGTACGAATCATGTGAGAGTGACAAGGACTCGATATACTACACAACCTGGCAGCGGTTACAGAGCAAGACTCCTGTGTAGGCTGGTCAGTCTGCTGGATGGCCCAGAGACGCTTCCGAAGGCTTACTAGCAGGAGATGGTGAAGATGCCGAGAATAGCTGTCCCCGCTATTCCAAGGGTCGAAGTATCAGTACAGGCCTTCTGGTTCGATCAAAGGTGAAAAGGGTTTCACAAGGCGACAGCAGTGCAGAGGAGCAGTCCTTCAGCGGGTCACCAGCGATTGCTCGGTTCAGCCTCTTGGTTGCAGGATACTTGGCTCCTGTATTCCTTCGTTTGTGAGAACTCAGGAGATCGACATGGTAGTGGTGTTTCCAGCCACCTCTTATCCACGGTTCCCTTCGCGCCAAAACGGAGCGGACCCAATGGGAGATCCGCTCATCAACACTCACACCATTCGTGGACCTATCACGGACCACGGTGGTCCCAGGCATTCACACCACCCTAGACTCTCTGGCACCCAGGATGTGTATTGGGACCAGACATCCCAGCCCACATCCTGGAGGCACACACAAGACATGTAGAAGCCCGCAAAAGCATCTGTGTTTCGCGGGAAAGTACATGCCCAAATAAGGAAGGCCCCAGGTCGGCTCGACCTGGGGAAGGTGAAGGGAGCAAGATGGTCAGCGGACAGGACAAAGGAGCCTCGTGGTCTGGCCATTTTGGGCTCTAGGCCACCCTTTTGGGTTAAGCGCGAGAAACGCGCTTAGAACGCCAAAAGGAGCTCAAAACACAATAAACGATCGCTGCCACCATTCCCATCCGTGAATCACTTGCACTGATCAGTTACAATCCTGGAAGAGTATCTAGGGCCTGTAGAAGGCTAGAGACCCAAGAGAGCAGTAACTTATCTTACAGTGCCCTCTTGTGTCATGTTGCACGAAAGCCGCAACATGATAAAAGAAACTACGGAAACGAGCGTTTCCTGGTACTGACTGTCTTAAGGGCATGACAGTTTCCCCGTAAGAAAGGAGCGAAAGCCCAGAGGAGTGAGGCAGAAGGCTGCACTTCTCTGGCAAAGTCGAGAACAAGGTGAAAAACAACAACAAAAAGTTTAGGGGTTGCCACATGGAAGGAAAATTACCTACAATTACGAAATCTTTCCTAACACTCGCCCCTCCCAGACTATGGACAGGGGGAACTAATCCACCCCTGGATGAGTCTCTTGTTCAGGTCGGTTAAACATTCTGCACAACCCATCAGCATTGCTATGTTGGACACCTGGCCTATGCTCAATAGTGAAGTCGAAGCCTTGTAGACTTATGGACCACCTAAGCAACTTTGGATTCTCCCCCTTCATGTTTATTAGCCACTTTAAGGGCTTATGGTCAGTTTGCACAGTGAAGTGGGTCCCATAGAGGTAGGGCCTCAGCTTCCTTAGGGCCCACACAACAGAGAAACATTCTTTCTCTACCGTGGACCATCTGAGCTCTCTGTCCTTAAACTGGCGACTAATAAAACCAATAGGGTGTTCCTTACCCTTCTCATCTACTTGCGATAGTACAGCTCCTATCCCAGTGTCAGAGGCGTCCGTCTGCACGATAAAAGGTCTTTGATAATCAGGGGCCCTGAGGACAGGGGCCTGGCACAAGGAGTCTTTTAAGCCATTGAAGGCCTTCTCACACTCGTCGGTCCAAGTTACCTTCTTGGGTTTCTTCAGAGTTGTGAGGGCAGTCAGAGGGGCAGCTATGGTGCCATAGTCTGCCACAAAATTGCGGTAATACCCCGTGAGTCCTAAGAAGGATCTCACTTGGGTTTGTGTAGTGGGGGTAGGCCAGTCTTGTACTGCTTGTACTTTACTGGGTACAGGCTGTATCCTCCCGCCACCTACTTCATGTCCAAGGTAAAACACTGAGCCTTGTCCAATCTGGCATTTACTAGCCTTTATGGTCAAGTGTGCTTTCTGAAGAGCCTGGAGCACAATCCCGAGGTGTTTCACATGGTCTTCCCAGGTGGCACTGAAAACTGCTATATCGTCCAACCCATTCAAAACATGATGCACAAGCCTCTGGAAAGTGGCAGGTGCATTCTTCAACCCGAACGGCATTCCCCGGAATTGGTAAAGGCCGTCTGGAGTAGAAAACGCTGTCTTCTCCTTGGCATGTTCTGCTAAAGCTATTTGCCAATAGCCAGCAGTGAGGTCAAACGTGCTGAGGTACTTGGAGGCACCCTAAGTATCCATCAGCTCATCTGTTCGAGGCAAGGGGTGTGCATCTGTCTTGGTGACAGCATTCAGAGCCCTGTAATCCACGCAGAACCTCAATTCAGAAGTGCCTGCCTTTGGAACGAAAACCACAGGGCTGGACCAAGGACTACTAGAGGGTTCAATCACCCCAAGGTCTAACATCTTGTTGACCTCGGTCTTAATATAAGACCGTACTTTGTCTGACATCCTGTATCCCCTACTTTTGGTAGGTACACTGTCTCCTGTGTCTATGTTATGTTTGCACCAAGGTGTCAAACCAGGCGACTGTGAAAACAGGGGGGAAAACTGCCTAAGCAAACTTTTCACCTCAGCCTGCTGATCAGAAGTCAGGTGAGGGGCCCCTCGGACACCCTCAAAGGAGCTATCTGAAGGACCGCTTTGGAACAGGTCGGGGAGAGGTTCAGACTCCTCTTCCTCAACATCTGAAGCCAGTAACAGTGCTGCGATTTCGACTCTTGGGACGAAAGCCTTCAGCCTATTCACGTGAAACACTTTTGGAGCCTGTCCAGGCCTTCCAAGGTCCACTAAATAGTTAACCTCACCCAGGGGCTCCACCACTGTGTAAGGGCCTGACCATTTGTCCTGTAAAGCTCAAGGCCTTATGGGATTCATGATCAGGACTTGCTGACCAGGTGTAAAGTTGATGAGGGAAGCTTTCTGGTCGTACCAATGTTTCACCAGTGCTTGTCCTGCCTTCAATTTATCACTAGCCAAGCCCATCAGAAGTACCATCCGTTTTCTGAGCCCTAGCACATAATCAACTACGTTGGTAGTAACAGGGGGAGTGGGCATCTCCCATCCCTCTTTGACTATGGCTAAGGGTCCCCGTACAGGATGACCAAACAGAAGTTTGAAGGGGCTGAAGCCAACACCCTCCTGTGGTACCTCTCGGTAGGCAAACAGTAAGCATGGTAAAAGAAGATCCCATTGTCTTCTCTGAAGCTTCTCCAGAGCCCCAATCATGCTTTTTAACGTTCTGTTGAAACGTTCCACCAGACCATTGGTCTGGGGGTGGTATGCAGAAGAGAACTTGTAGGTGACCCCACATTCTTTCCACATAGCCTGCATATACTTCGACATAAAGTTGCTGCCACGATCTGACACAACTTCTTTAGGGAAGCCAACCATAGTAAATATGCCAAGTAAAGCTTTTGCAACTGACTTGGCAGTTACAGTTTTCAATGGGATGGCCTCAGGATATCTGGTTGCATGGTCGACCAGCACCAGGATAAACCTATTGCCCGAGGATGTTTGCGGGTCAAGGGGACCAACGATGTCGATCCCTACCCTTTCAAATGGTACCCCCACAACTGGGAGCGGTACCAACGGAGCTTGGATTGTCGAGCCAACCTTACCAGATAACTGGCAGGAGGCACAACTCCTGCAGTGACTTTCTACTTGCACCCCCATCTTGGGCCAGTAGAAGTGCATGGATAACCTTTGCTTGCTCCTCTTAATACCAAGGTGACCAGCAAGGAGCACTTCATGCGCCAACTGCAGGAGGAAGGGCCTAACAGCAAGGGGAACCACCAACCTCCTATGGTCTCCTTCTGTAGACTCTGTGGGCTCACTATACAGGAGTCCACCTTCCCAATACATCCTATGCGTCCCAGGAGGTTCACCCTCAAGCTGGGAGCAGGCCTGTCTCCTTAGGCCTTCCAGAGATGGGCACTCACGTTGGCCTTTACTGAATTGGTCCCTGTCAGGACCTCCTTCAACTTACAAGTCTTTTAGTTCAGGATGGTCGTTGGGGTCAAATACTTCAGGCATCGCCAACTCCTCGTCAGGCCCGGGCGATTGACCAACTTCCTCCACCACAGTGGTAGGCGAGCTCGGGGGAATATTCTCTTTCCCTCGTCTTGACTTGTTGACTCCTTTTGCCTTGGGTTTCCCCTTCGGCTGGGGCGGCGTATTGGTCTTGGCCAATGCTGCCCGTGCTTGAGACCGTGTGTAGGGTCTTTCGGCAGTGTCTCCTACGAGCCCTAAAGCTCTGAGATCATTACCTAACAAGACCTTTCCCGGGACGTTTCTCTGAATGCTCACTGGAATCCTGACTGCTGTACCATTTAAAGTAAGATTTACAGGTATTACTGGGAACATACAGAGTGGGCCGTCAGCCAACTTAGTGGGCATCAGAGTAGCTCTGGCAACTTCATCTGAGTCTACCAAGGTAGAATCCACTACAGTTCGACTGCACCCACTATCCCTAAGAGCTGGAGTATCTACTCCATTGATCAGCACACTGTCTTTAAAGTAGTGCTTGGTATTATCTGTAATCCTAGCATAAGCCTCTGCGACTTTAGGCTCCCAGGAACCCAGGGAAACTAAAACTACCTCAGCCTCTATCCCGCTGGGAAATGAGTCTGAGGAGAAGGATGCTCCTGTAATCTCTTCTTCCTCGTAGGAGGAGAAGGCCAGATTAGCGGAGTGGACCCCCAAAGGTCAAACCTTACACCGGGGATCCCCCTTCACGTGGTCAGTTGCTCCACAAGCAAAACAAGATCCATTGGGTCTGTTTACATAGGGAGGCTTATTGTAACCAGAGTTCTGTTTCGGAGGCTGACCTCCACTACCCTGTGAGTTCTCTTGTGTCTTACCCTTATTTTTCTTTTTGTGGCCCTTTTGAGAAGAAGATTTATCAGATTCTCCACCCTCCTTATCTTTGGACTTTTTCCCTTCCTCCTGCTTACCAGGATGAGTTTTGTCCTTATGGGACACTCGATGTGACACCCATAAGTCTGCTGCAATGGCCAGCTTCTTAGGATCTATCTCCTTCGAATCGGCCAAATGCTGCTTAAGCTCCGGGGAAGAAGATGCAAAAATGTGTTCCAGCATGACAAGATTTATCATGCCTTCGAAGGTAGAAACCTTATAACCTTCGACCCAGCCAGTTAAGTTTTTCAAGGATTCAGTGACATAAGATACCCAAGTACCACCTTCCTTTTTCTTATACTCTATGAATCGTTTCAAATATTGGGCCGGAGTCTTCCCAAACTTTAAAATGAGAGTTTGCTTTAACATTGCGAAATCAGCTTGCTCAGCCTTCGACATTTCCATAATGGCACTACAGCCAGAATGGGGCAGTCTGCTGAGTAACCAGGCAATCTTATCAGCATTGTCAACTTGTTGAACTTCGCATGCATACTCAAACGCATTCATCCAGTGCATAATGTCATTCCTTTCCTCATACACAATGACCAGATCTTTCGGAAACCGTGGATGAGAGGAGGCCCCAGACCCATGTCCAGGACCCTTGGACCCATTTGCAACCTGAAGCTTGGCCAGTTCCAACTGGTGATCCCTGTCTTTCTGTTTTTCTGACTGTTCGATTTTTAGTTTGGCTATGCTGAATTCAAGCTCCTTCTGCCTAAACCGCAGCTCTTGCTTCTTGAATTCAAGCATAGCCTCCCCATCAACACTGGCAGAGGAAACATTAGACATCTCATCCTCCCTGTCCTCGTGGTCGCGGTGGATCAGTGCAGCGGCAGAAACGTCGGTTCTACCAGTGAGAGCAGCCCCACCTCCTTCTGCACTGTCCTCAGAAGTTATAGCGTCAAGCTGCGCTTCTTGCCACGCCACGATTCTTTGGATCATATCCAATTTCGTGCCTTGAGAGGAAACACCTCTCTCCGCACACATTTTTTTCAATGTTTCTGATTTGGAAGCATTTAAAGTTAACAAGGTATTTGTTTCCATACTGTTAGATAGGACTATGGCCTTTTTAAAGTTATACTACAACAATTCACTACGTGTCCTGGTAGGAATAACTTGAAATGCCTTAGTTCGTGCGCAACACTGGATACCTTCAGTCGTATCCCACCGCTGTACACCAATTTGTTAAGACGGATTTCTGAACTCTGTCCTGGTGGCGCAGAAGTTCAGAAGGCCAACCTAATTACTTGGAACAGGGTAACCTCTGGACAAGCCAGACCAATCAAGGTAGCGATCGCGGCGGTCAAGACTAGGTCTCAAGAGGGGTGAGGGTGACTGAAAGCCTGCAATGAGCACACAAAGCAAGGACACTTACAAACTACTCCAAACAGGTGCTATATTAAAAATATATACACATTTATTCCAAGGCCTTTAAAACAATGACCGTAGCGAGAAATCACAATACAACTCTAGTAAACCAACACATACCATACCAATACAATATATATACAAATACAAACAAGTCTCAAGCGTTAGATGCACGAAATGTGTAGTCCACCTAAAAGGGAAGGAAAACAGGCAGTGCGAAATAATGCTTAGACCCAGTCCGCCTTCAGAGGCACCTAACTAAAAGGAAGTCCGAGCCCTACGAAGAGTGGAGCCTTGTGCTCAAAAGTACCTGCACACGCTGGTGCCAACGGGCAAAAGGGGAGTCTCTTCGAGGGAGATCAGGCAGTTCAGTTTAGTGCACAAACGAAGAACAACAGTGTTCCGCGACTCAAGCGCAGCCTCCACTGTGGGCAGAAGCAGAGCGCGAGTACGGAAAGGCGTGCTGTTTTGACACAGCGGGGAAAAGCTATGGGCTCCTGCAGGAGGGCGACCAGTTCCTAGCTATGCTACTCACCGGACCCCGATGCAAGCAGACCCAGGCTTCTCCGCGTCAGTTTCAGTCGCTGGCAGGTTCAGAAGAGCAGGGGACGTCTCGTCGTCGTGTTGAGTCTGCAGCAGCAGAGTTGAGTAAAAGACGTCCCAAACGAAGGAACCCGCACAGTTTGTTACCACAGCAGGGCAACGGAGCGGCCGTGTGTATCTGAGCCAAATGTACACTACTCACTTCAGACCTGGGAACGCCAAGTGTACGAATCGTGTGAGAGTGACAAGGACTCGATATACTACACAACCTGGTGGCGGTTACAGAGCAAGACTCCTGTGTAGGCTGGTCAGTCTGCTGGATGGCCCAGAGACGCTTCCGAAGGCTTACTAGCAGGAGATGGTGAAGATGCCGAGAATAGCTGTCCCCGCTATTCCAAGGGTCGAAGTACTAGTACAGGCCTTCTGGTTCGATCAAAGGTGAAAAGGGTTTCACAAGGCGACAGCAGTGCAGAGGAGCAGTCCTTCAGCGGGTCACCAGAGATTCCTCGGTTCAGCCTCTTGGTTGCAGGATACTTGGCTCCTGTATTCCTTCGTTCGTGAGAACTCAGGAGATCGACATGGTAGTGGTGTTTCCAGCCCCCTCTTATCCACGGTTCCCTTCGCGCCAAAACGGTGGGGACCCAATGGGAGATCCGCTCATCAACACTCACACCATTCGTGGACCTATCACGGACCACGGTGGTCCCAGGCATTCACACGGGACCAGACATCCCAGCCCACATACTGGAGGCACACACAAGACATGTAGAAGCCCGCGAAAGCATCCGTGTTTCGCGGGAAAGTACATGCCCAAATAAGGAAGGCCCCGGGTCGGCTCGACCTGGGGAAGGTGAAGGGAGCAAGACGGTCAGCGGACAGGACAAAGGAGCCTCGTGGTCTGGCCATTTTGGGAGCCAGGCCACCATTTTGGGTTAAGTGCGAGAAACGTGCTTAGAACGCCAAAAGGAGCTCAAAACACAAGAAACGATCGCTGCCACCATTCCCGTCCGTGAATCACTTGCACCGATCAGTTACAATCCTGAAAGAGTATCTAGGGCCTGTAGAAGGCTAGAATCCCAAGAGAGCAGCAACTTAGCTTACAGTGCCCTCTTGTGTCATGTTGCACGAAAGCCGCAACATGATAAAAGAAACTACGGAAAACAGCGTTTCCCGGTACTGACTGTCTTAAGGGCATGTCAGTTTCCCCGTAAGAAAGGAGCGAAAGCCCAGAGGAGTGCGGCAGAAGGCTGCACTTCTCTGGCAAAGTCGAGAACAAGGTGAAAAACAACAGCAAAAAGTTTAGGGGTTGCCACATGGAAGGAAAATTACCTACAATTATTAAATCTTTCCTAACAGATATCACATCTCATGTTATAGGAAGAGTCTCAGGTTTGGTATAAGCATTGAGATATCACATCTCTGCAATCGGAAGTGTCTCAGGATTGGGATGGGAAGGAGTTGGATATCCCATCTCATGTTATAGGACGGGTCTCAGGATTGTTATTAGAATCATTGAGATATCATATTGCATGCTGTAGGAAGGGTCTAAGGATTGGAATGGGAAGGACTTGGATATCACATCTCATGATAAAGGAAGGGTCTAAGGTTTGGAAGGGGAAAGATTTGGATATCACATCTCATGTTATAGGACGGGTCTCAGGTTTGGTATTAGAAGCATTGAGATATCAAGTCTCATGGCATAGGAAGGGTCTCAGAATTGGAATGGGAAGGAGTTGGATATCACATCTCAAGCTATAGGAAGAGTCTCAGGATTGGAATGGGAATGAGTTTGATATCACATCTCATGCCATAGTATGGGTCTCAGGTTTGGTAGAAGCATTGGGATATGATATGAGCCTATCCATAGCATGAGATGTGATATCCAAGTCCTTCCCATTCCAATCCTTAGACCCTTCCTACAGCATGCAATATGATATCTCAATGATTCTAATAACAATCCTGAGACCCGTCCTATAACATGAGATGGGATATCCAACTCCTTCCCATCCCAATCCTGAGACACTTCCGATTGCAGAGATGTGATATCTCAATGCTTATACCAAACCTGAGACTCTTCCTATAACATGAGATGTGATATCTGTTAGGAAAGATTTAATAATTGTAGGTAATTTTCCTTCCATGTGGCAACCCCTAAACTTTTTGCTGTTGTTTTTCACCTTGTTCTCGACTTTGCCAGAGAAGTGCAGCCTTCTGCCGCACTCCTCTGGGCTTTCGCTCCTTTCTTACGGGGAAACTGACATGCCCTTAAGACAGTCAGTACCGGGAAACGCTGTTTTCCGTAGTTTCTTTTATCATGTTGCGGCTTTCGTGCAACATGACACAAGAGGGCACTGTAAGCTAAATTGCTGCTCTCTTGGGATTCTAGCCTTCTACAGGCCCTAGATACTCTTTCAGGATTGTAACTGATCGGTGCAAATGATTCACGGACGGGAATGGTGGCAGCGATCGTTTCTTGTGTTTTGAGCTCCTTTTGGCGTTCTAAGCACGTTTATCGCACTTAACCCAAAATGGTGGCCTGGCTCCCAAAATGGCCAGACCACGAGGCTCCTTTGTCCTGTCCGCTGACCGTCTTGCTCCCTTCACCTTCCCCAGGTCGAGCCGACCCGGGGCCTTCCTTATTTGGGCATGTACTTTCCCGCGAAACACGGATGCTTTCGCGGGCTTCTACATGTCTTGTGTGTGCCTCCAGTATGTGGGCTGGGATGTCTGGTCCCGTGTGAATGCCTGGGACCACTGTGGTCCGTGATAGGTCCACGAATGGTGTGAGTGTTGATGAGCGGATCTCCCATTGGGTCCCCACCGTTTTGGCGCGAAGGGAACCGTGGATAAGAGGGGGCTGGAAACACCACTACCATGTCGATCTCCTGAGTTCTCACGAACGAAGGAATACAGGAGCCAAGTATCCTGCAACCAAGAGGCTGAACCGAGGAATCGCTGGTGACCCGCTGAAGGACTGCTCCTCTGCACTGCTGTCGCCTTGTGAAACCCTTTTCACCTTTGATCGAACCAGAAGGCCTGTACTAGTACTTCGACCCTTGGAATAGCGGGGACAGCTATTCTCGGCATCTTCACCATCTCCTGCTAGTAAGCCTTCGGAAGCGTCTCTGGGCCATCCAGCAGACTGACCAGCCTACACAGGAGTCTTGCTCTGTAACCGCCACCAGGTTGTGTAGTATATCGAGTCCTTGTCACTCTCACACGATTCGTACACTTGGCGTTCCCAGGTCTGAAGTGAGTAGTGTACATTTGGCTCAGATACACACGGCCGCTCCGTTGCCCTGCTGTGGTAACAAACTGTGCGGGTTCCTTCGTTTGGGACGTCTTTTACTCAACTCTGCTGCTGCAGACTCAACACGACGACGAGACGTCCCCTGCTCTTCTGAACCTGCCAGCGACTGAAACTGACGCGGAGAAGCCTGGGTCTGCTTGCATCGGGGTCCGGTGAGTAGCATAGCTAGGAACTGGTCGCCCTCCTGCAGGAGCCCATAGCTTTTCCCCGCTGTGTCAAAACAGCACGCCTTTCCGTACTCGCGCTCTGCTTTTGCCCACAGTGGAGGCTGCGCTTGAGTCGCGGAACACTGTTGTTCTTCGTTTGTGCACTAAACTGAACTGCCTGATCTCCCTCGAAGAGACTCCCCTTTTGCCCGTTGGCACCAGCGTGTGCAGGTACTTTTGAGCACAAGGCTCCACTCTTCGTAGGGCTCGGACTTCCTTTTAGTTAGGTGCCTCTGAAGGCGGACTGGGTCTAAGCATTATTTCGCACTGCCTGTTTTCCTTCCCTTTTAGGTGGACTACACATTTCGTGCATCTAACGCTTGAGACTTGTTTGTATTTGTATATATATTGTATTGGTATGGTATGTGTTGGTTTACTAGAGTTGTATTGTGATTTCTCGCTACAGTCATTGTTTTAAAGGCCTTGGAATAAATGTGTATATATTTTTAATATAGCACCTGTTTGGAGTAGTTTGTAAGTGTCCTTGCTTTGTGTGCTCATTGCAGGCTTTCAGTCACCCTCACCCCTCTTGAGACCTAGTCTTGACCGCCGCGATCGCTACCTTGATTGGTCTGGCTTGTCCAGAGGTTACCCTGTTCCAAGTAATTAGGTTGGCCTTCTGAACTTCTGCGCAACCAGGACAGAGTTCAGAAATCCGTCTTAACAAATTGGTGTACAGCGGTGGGATACGACTGAAGGTATCCAGTGTTGCGCACGAACTAAGGCATTTCAAGTTATTCCTACCAGGACACGTAGTGAATTGTTGTAGTATAACTTTAAAAAGGCCATAGTCCTATCTAACAGTATGGAAACAAATACCTTGTTAACTTTAAATGCTTCCAAATCAGAAACATTGAAAAAAATGTGTGCGGAGAGAGGTGTTTCCTCTCAAGGCACGAAATTGGATATGATCCAAAGAATCGTGGCGTGGCAAGAAGCGCAGCTTGACGCTATAACTTCTGAGGACAGTGCGGAAGGAGGTGGGGCTGCTCTCACTGGTAGAACCGACGGTTCTGCCGCTGCACTGATCCACCGCGACCACGAGGACAGGGAGGATGAGATGTCTAATGTTTCCTCTGCCAGTGTTGATGGGGAGGCTATGCTTGAATTCAAGAAGCAAGAGCTGCGGTTTAGGCAGAAGGAGCTTGAATTCAGCATAGCCAAACTAAAAATCGAACAGTCAGAAAAACAGAAAGACAGGGATCACCAGTTGGAACTGGCCAAGCTTCAGGTTGCAAATGGGTCCAAGGGTCCTGGACATGGGTCTGGGGCCTCCTCTCATCCACGGTTTCCGAAAGATCTGGTCATTGTGTATGAGGAAAGGAATGACATTATGGACTGGATGAATGCGTTTGAGTATGCATGCGAAGTTCAACAAGTTGACAATGCTGATAAGATTGCCTGGTTACTCAGCAGACTGCCCCATTCTGGCTGTAGTGCCATTATGGAAATGTCGAAGGCTGAGCAAGCTGATTTCGCAATGTTAAAGCAAACTCTCATTTTAAAGTTTGGGAAGACTCCGGCCCAATATTTGAAACGATTCATAGAGTATAAGAAAAAGGAAGGTGGTACTTGGGTATCTTATGTCACCGAATCCTTGAAAAACTTAACTGGCTGGGTCGAAGGTTATAAGGTTTCTACCTTCGAAGGCATGATAAATCTTGTCATGCTGGAACACATTTTTGCATCTTCTTCCCCGGAGCTTAAGCAGCATTTGGCCGATTCGAAGGAGATAGATCCTAAGAAGCTGGCCATTGCAGCAGACTTATGGGTGTCACATCGAGTGTCCCATAAGGACAAAACTCATCCTGGTAAGCAGGAGGAAGGGAAAAAGTCCAAAGATAAGGAGGGTGGAGAATCTGATAAATCTTCTTCTCAAAAGGGCCACAAAAAGAAAAATAAGGGTAAGACACAAGAGAACTCACAGGGTAGTGGAGGTCAGCCTCCGAAACAGAACTCTGGTTACAATAAGCCTCCCTATGTAAACAGACCCAATGGATCTTGTTTTGCTTGTGGAGCAACTGACCACGTGAAGGGGGATCCCCGGTGTAAGGTTTGACCTTTGGGGGTCCACTCCGCTAATCTGGCCTTCTCCTCCTACGAGGAAGAAGAGATTACAGGAGCATCCTTCTCCTCAGACTCATTTCCCAGCGGGATAGAGGCTGAGGTAGTTTTAGTTTCCCTGGGTTCCTGGGAGCCTAAAGTCGCAGAGGCTTATGCTAGGATTACAGATAATACCAAGCACTACTTTAAAGACAGTGTGCTGATCAATGGAGTAGATACTCCAGCTCTTAGGGATAGTGGGTGCAGTCGAACTGTAGTGGATTCTACCTTGGTAGACTCAGAGGAAGTTGCCAGAGCTACTCTGATGCCCACTAAGTTGGCTGACGGCCCACTCCGTATGTTCCCAGTAATACCTGTAAATCTTACTTTAAATGGTACAGCAGTCAGGATTCCAGTGAGCATTCAGAGAAACGTCCCGGGAAAGGTCTTGTTAGGTAATGATCTCAGAGCTTTAGGGCTCGTAGGAGACACTGCCGAAAGACCCTACACACGGTCTCAAGCACGGGCAGCATTGGCCAAGACCAATACGCCGCCCCAGCCGAAGGGGAAACCCAAGGCGAAAGGAGTCAACAAGTCAAGACGAGGGAAAGAGAATATTCCCCCGAGCTCGCCTACCACTGCGGTGGAGGAAGTTGGTCAATCGCCCGGGCCTGACGAGGAGGTGGCGATGCCTGAAGTATTTGACCCCAACGACCATCCTGAACTAAAAGACTTGTAAGTTGAAGGAGGTCCTGACAGGGACCAATTCAGTAAAGGCCAACGTGAGTGCCCATCTCTGGAAGGCCTAAGGAGACAGGCCTGCTCCCAGCTTGAGGGTGAACCTCCTGGGACGCATAGGATGTATTGGGAAGGTGGACTCCTGTATAGTGAACCCACAGAGTCTACAGAAGGAGACCATAGGAGGTTGGTGGTTCCCCTTGCTGTTAGGCCCTTCCTCCTGCAGTTGGCGCATGAAGTGCTCCTTGCTGGTCACCTTGGTATTAAGAGGAGCAAGCAAAGGTTATCCATGCACTTCTACTGGCCCAAGATGGGGCTGCAAGTAGAAAGTCACTGCAGAAGTTGTGCCTCCTGCCAGTTATCTGGTAAGGTTGGCTCGACAATCCAAGCTCCGTTGGTACCGCTCCCAGTTGTGGGGGTACCATTTGAAAGGGTAGGGATCGACATCGTTGGTCCCCTTGACCCGCAAACATCCTCGGGCAATAGGTTTATCCTGGTGCTGGTCGACCATGCAACCAGATATCCTGAGGCCATCCCATTGAAAACTGTACCTGCCATGTCAGTTGCAAAAGCTTTACTTGGCATATCTACTAGGGTTGGCTTCCCTAAAGAAGTTGTGTCAGATCGTGGCAGCAACTTTATGTCGAAGTATATGCAGGCTATGTGGAAAGAATGTGGGGTCACCTACAAGTTCTCTTCTGCATACCACCCCCAGACCAATGGTCTGGTGGAACGTTTCAACAGAACGTTAAAAAGCATGATTGGGGCTCTGGAGAAGCTTCAGAGAAGACAATGGGATCTTCTTTTACCATGCTTACTGTTTGCCTACCGAGAGGTACCACAGGAGGGTGTTGGCTTCAGCCCCTTCAAACTTCTGTTTGGTCATCCTGTGCGGGGACCCTTAGCCATAGTCAAAGAGGGATGGGAGATGCCCATTCCCCCTGTTACTACCAACGTAGTTGATTATGTGCTAGGGCTCAGAAAACGGATGGTACTTCTGATGGGCTTGGCTAGTGATAAATTGAAGGCAGGACAAGCACTGGTGAAACATTGGTACGACCAGAAAGCTTCCCTCATCAACTTTACACCTGGTCAGCAAGTCCTGATCATGAATCCCATAAGGCCTTGAGTTTTACAGGACAAATGGTCAGGCCCTTACACAGTGGTGGAGCCCCTGGGTGAGGTTAACTATTTAGTGGACCTTGGAAGGCCTGGACAGGCTCCAAAAGTGTTTCACGTGAATAGGCTGAAGGCTTTCGTCCCAAGAGTCGAAATCGCAGCACTGTTACTGGCTTCAGATGTTGAGGAAGAGGAGTCTGAACCTCTCCCCGACCTGTTCCAAAGCGGTCCTTCAGATAGCTCCTTTGAGGGTGTCCGAGGGGCCCCTCACCTGACTTCTGATCAGCAGGCTGAGGTGAAAAGTTTGCTTAGGCAGTTTTCCCCCCTGTTTTCACAGTCGCCTGGTTTGACACCTTGGTGCAAACATAACATAGACACAGGAGACAGTGTACCTACCAAAAGTAGGGGATACAGGATGTCAGACAAAGTACGGTCTTATATTAAGACCGAGGTCAACAAGATGTTAGACCTTGGGGTGATTGAACCCTCTAGTAGTCCTTGGTCCAGCCCTGTGGTTTTCGTTCCAAAGGCAGGCACTTCTGAATTGAGGTTCTGCGTGGATTACAGGGCTCTGAATGCTGTCACCAAGACAGATGCACACCCCTTGCCTCGAACAGATGAGCTGGTGGATACTTTGGGTGCCTCCAAGTACCTCAGCACGTTTGACCTCACTGCTGGCTATTGGCAAATAGCTTTAGCACAACATGCCAAGGAGAAGACAGCGTTTTCTACTCCAGACGGCCTTTACCAATTCCGGGTAATGCCGTTCGGGTTGAAGAATGCACCTGCCACTTTCCAGAGGCTTGTGCATCATGTTTTGAATGGGTTGGACGAATTCTGTCTTGCATATCTGGACGATATAGCAGTTTTCAGTGCCACCTGGGAAGACCATGTGAAACACCTCGGGATTGTGCTCCAGGCTCTTCAGAAAGCACACTTACCATAAAGGCTAGTAAATGCCAGATTGGACAAGGCTCAGTGTTTTACCTTGGACATGAAGTAGGTGGAGGGAGGATACAGCCTGTACCCAGTAAAGTACAAGCAGTACAAGACTGGCCTACCCCCACTACACAAACCCAAGTGAGAGCCTTCTTAGGACTCACGGGGTATTACCGCAATTTTGTGGCAGACTATGGCACCATAGCTGCCCCTCTGACTGCCCTCACAACTCTGAAGAAACCCAAGAAGGTAACTTGGACCGACGAGTGTGAGAAGGCCTTCAATGGCTTAAAAGACTCCTTGTGCCAGGCCCCTGTCCTCAGGGCCCCTGATTATCAAAGACCTTTTATCGTGCAGACGGACGCCTCTGACACTGGGATAGGAGCTGTACTATCGCAAGTAGATGAGAAGGGTAAGGAACACCCTATTGGTTTTATTAGTCGCCAGTTTAAGGACAGAGAGCTCAGATGGTCCACGGTAGAGAAAGAATGTTTCTCTGTTGTGTGGGCCCTAAGGAAGCTGAGGCCCTACCTCTATGGGACCCACTTCACTGTGCAAACTGACCATAAGCCCTTAAAGTGGCTAATAAACATGAAGGGGGAGAATCCAAAGTTGCTTAGGTGGTCCATAAGTCTACAAGGCTTCGACTTCACTAGTGAGCATAGGCCAGGTGTCCAACATAGCAATGCTGATGGGTTGTGCAGAATGTTTAACCGACCTGAACAAGAGACTCATCCAGGGGTGGATTAGTTCCCCCTGTCCATAGTCTGTGAGGGGCGAGTGTTAGGAAAGATTTCGTAATTGTAGGTAATTTTCCTTCCATGTGGCAACCCCTAAACTTTTTGCTGTTGTTTTTCACCTTGTTCTCGACTTTGCCAGAGAAGTGCAGCCTTCTGCCGCACTCCTCTGGGCTTTCGCTCCTTTCTTACGGGGAAACTGTCATGCCCTTAAGACAGTCAGTACCAGGAAACGCTCGTTTCCGTAGTTTCTTTTATCATGTTGCGGCTTTCGTGCAACATGACACAAGAGGGCACTGTAAGATAAGTTACTGCTCTCTTGGGTCTCTAGCCTTCTACAGGCCCTAGATACTCTTCCAGGATTGTAACTGATCAGTGCAAGTGATTCACGGATGGGAATGGTGGCAGCGATCGTTTATTGTGTTTTGAGCTCCTTTTGGCGTTCTAAGCGCGTTTCTCGCGCTTAACCCAAAATGGTGGCCTAGAGCCCAAAATGGCCAGACCACGAGGCTCCTTTGTCCTGTCCGCTGACCATCTTGCTCCCTTCACCTTCCCCAGGTCGAGCCGACCTGGGGCCTTCCTTATTTGGGCATGTACTTTCCCGCGAAACACAGATGCTTTCGCGGGCTTCTACATGTCTTGTGTGTGCCTCCAGGATGTGGGCTGGGATGTCTGGTCCCAATACACATCCTGGGTGCCAGAGAGTCTAGGGTGGTGTGAATGCCTGGGACCACCGTGGTCCGTGATAGGTCCACGAATGGTGTGAGTGTTGATGAGCGGATCTCCCATTGGGTCCCCTCCGTTTTGGCGCGAAGGGAACCGTGGATAAGAGGGGGCTGGAAACACCACTACCATGTCGATCTCCTGAGTTCTCACGAACGAAGGAATACAGGAGCCAAGTATCCTGCAACCAAGAGGCTGAACCGAGGAATCGCTGGTGACCCGCTGAAGGACTGCTCCTCTGCACTGCTGTCGCCTTGTGAAACCCTTTTCACCTTTGATTGAACCAGAAGGCCTGTACTGGTACTTCGACCGTTGGAATAGCGGGGACAACTATTCTCGGCATCTTCACCATCTCCTGCTAGTAAGCCTTCGGAAGCGTCTCTGGGCCATCCAGCAGACTGACCAGCCTACACAGGAGTCTTGCTCTGTAACCGCCGCCAGGTTGTGTAGTATATCGACTCCTTGTCACTCTCACATGATTCGTACACTTGGCGTTCCCAGGTCTGAAGTGAGTAGTGTACATTTGGCTCAGAAACACACCGCCGCTCCGTTGCCCTGCTGTGGTAACAAACTGTGCGGGTTCCTTCGTTTGGGACGTCTTTTACTCAACTCTGCTGCTGCAGACTCAACACGACGACGAGACATTGAGATATCACATCTCATGCTATAGGAAGGGTCTCAGGATTGGAATGGGAAGGAATTGGATATCACATCTCATGCTATAGGCAGGGTCTCAGGTTTGGAAAGGGAAGGAGTTGGATATCACATTTCATTTTAGAGGTAGGATCTCAGATTTGGTATTAGAGGCATTGAGATATCACATCTCATGCTATCAGAAGGGTCTCAGGATTGGAATGGGAAGGAGTTGGATATCACATCTCATGTTATAGGAAGGATCTCAGGTTTGGTATTAGAAGCATTGAGATATCACATCTCATGCTATCGGAAGTATCTCAGGTTTGGTATTAGAGGCATTGAGATATCACATCTCATGCTATCATAAGGGTCTCAGGATTGGAATGGGAAGGAGTTGGATATCACATCTCATGCTAAAGGGAGGGTCTCAGGTTTGGAAGGGGAAGGAATTGAATATCACATCACATGTTATAGGAAGGATCTCAGGTTTGGTATTAGAGGCATTGAGATATCACATCTCATGCTATCGGAAGGGTCTCAGGATTGGAATGGGAAGGAGTTGGATATCACATCTCATGCTATAGGAAGGGTCTCAGGTTTGGAACGGGAAGGAGTTGTATATCACATCTCATGGTATAGGAAGAGTCTCAGGTTTGGTATAAGCATTGAGATATCACATCTCTACAATCGGAAGTGTTTCAGGATTGGAACGGGAAGGAGTTGGATATCCCATCTCATGTTATAGGACTGGTCTCAGGTTTGGTATTAGAAGCATTGAGATATCACATCGCATGCTGTAGGAAGGGTCTCAGGTTTGGAATGGGAAGGAATTGGATATCACATCTCATGTCATAGGAAGGATCTCAGGTTTGGTATTAGAAGCATTGAGATACCACATCTCATGCTATAGGAATGAACTCAGGATTGGAATGGGAAGGAGTTGGATATTACATTCTTGCTATGGGAAGGGTCTCATGTTTGGAATTGGAAGGAGTTGGATATCACATCTCATGTTATAGGAAGGGTCTCAGGTTTGGTATAAGCATTGAGATATCACATCTCTGCTATCGGAAGTGTCTCAGGATTGGAATGGGAAGGAGTTGGATATCCCATCTCATGTTATAGGACGGGTCTCAGGATTGTTATTAGAATCATTGAGATATCATATTGCATGCTATAGGAAGGGTCTAAGGATTGGAATGGGAAGGACTTGGATATCACATCTCATGCTATAGGTAGGCTCTCAGGTTTGGAAAGGGAAGGAGTTGGATATCACATTTCATGCTAGAGGTAGGATCTCAGGTTTGGTATTAGAGGCATTGAGATATCACATCTCATGCTATCAGAAGGGTCTCAGGATTGGAATGGGAAGGAGTTGGATATCACATCTCATGTTATAGGAAGGATCTCAGGTTTGGTATTAGAAGCATTAAGATATCACATCTCATGCTATAGGAAGTATCTCAGGTTTGGTATTAGAGGCATTGAGATATCACATCTCATGCTATCATAAGGGTCTCAGGATTGGAATGGGAAGGAGTTGGATATCACATCTCATGCTAAAGGGAGGGTCTCAGGTTTGGAAGGGGAAGGAATTGAATATCACATCACATGTTATAGGAAGGATCTCAGGTTTGGTATTAGAGGCATTGAGATATCACATCTCATGCTATCGGAAGGGTCTCAGGATTGGAATGGGAAGGAGTTGGATATCACATCTCATGCTATATGAAGGGTCTCAGGTTTGGAACGGGAAGGAGTTGGATATCACATCTCATGTTATAGGAAGAGTCTCAGGTTTGGTATAAGCATTGAGATATCACATCTCTGCAATCGGAAGTGTCTCAGGATTGGAACGGGAAGGAGTTGGATATCCCATCTCATGTTATAGGACTGGTCTCAGGATTGGAATGGGAAGGAGTTGGATATTACATTCTTGCTATGGGAAGGGTCTCATGTTTGGAATTGGAAGGAGTTGGATATCACATATGCTATAGGAAGGGTCTCAGGTTTGGAATGGGAAGGAGTTGGATATCACATCTCATGTTATAGGAAGGGTCTCAGGTTTGATATAAGCATTGAGATATCACATCTCTGCTATCGGAAGTGTCTCAGGATTGGAATGGGAAGGAGTTGGATATCCCATCTCATGTTATAGGACGGGTCTCAGGTTTGTTATTAGAATCATTGAGATATCATATTGCATGCTATAGGAAGGGTCTAAGGATTGGAATGGGAAGGACTTGGATATCACATCTCATGCTATAGGTAGGCTCTCAGGTTTGGAAAGGGAAGGAGTTGGATATCACATTTCATGTTAGAGGAAGGATCTCTGGTTTGGTATTAGAGACATTGAGATATCACATCTCATGCTATAGGAAGGGTCTCAGGATTGGAATGGGAAGGAGTTGGATATCCCATCTCATGTTATAGGAAGAGTCTCAGGTTTGGTATTAGAAGCATTGAGATATCACATCTCATGCTATAGGAAGTGTCTCAGGATTGGAATGGGAAGGAATTTGATATCACATCTCATGCTATAGGGAGGGTCTCAAGTTTGATATTAGAAGCATTGAGATATCACATCTCATGCTATAGGAAGGGTCTCAGGATTGGAATGGAAGGAGTTGGATATCACATCTCATGTTATAGGAAGGATCTCAGGTTTGGTATTAGAAGCATTGAGACATCACATCTCATGCTATAGGAAGGGACTCAGGATTGTAATGGGAAGGAGTTGGATATCACATCTCATGCTATATGAAGGGTCTCAGGTTTGGTATAAGCATTGAGATATCACATCTCATGCTATGGGAAGGGTCTCAGGATTGGAATGGGAAGGAGTTGTATATGACATCTCATGCCGTAGGAAGGGTCTCAGGTTTGGTATAAGCATTGAGATGTCACATCTCTGCTATTGGAAGGGTCTCAGGATTGGAATGGGAAGGAGTTGGATATCCCATCTCATGTTATAGGACGGGTCTCAGGTTTGTTATTAGAATCATTGAGATATCATATTGCATGCTATAGGAAGGGTCTAAGGATTAGAATGGGAAGGACTTGGATATCACATCTCATGCTATAGGAAGGGTCTCAGGTCTGGTATAAGCATTGAGATATCACATCTCATGCTATAGGAAGGGTCTCAGGATTGGAATGGGAAGGATATGTATATGACATCTCATGCCATAGGAAGGGTCTCAGGTTTGGTATAAGCATTGAGATATCACATCTCTGCTTTTGGAAGGGTCTCAGGATTGGAATGGGAAGGAGTTGGATATCCCATCTCATGTTATAGGAAGAGTCTCAGGTTTGGTATTAGATTCATTGAGATATCATATTGCATGCTATAGGAAGGGTCTAAGGATTGGAATGGGAAGGACTTGGATATCACATCTCATGCTATTTGAAGGGTCTCAGGTTTGGTATAAGCATTGAGATATCACATCTCATGCTATAGGAAGGGTCTCAGGATTGGAATGGGAAGGATATGTATATGACATCTCATGCCATAGGAAGGGTCTCAGGTTTGGTATAAGCATTGAGATATCACATCTCTGCTTTTGGAAGGGTCTCAGGATTGGAATGGGAAGGAGTTGGATATCCCATCTCATGTTATAGGAAGAGTCTCAGTTTTGGTATTAGAAGCATTGAGATATCACATCTCATGCTATAGGAAGTGTCTCAGGATTGGAATGGGAAGGACTTGGATATCACATCTCATGCTATAGGGAGGGTCTCAAGTTTGATATTAGAAGCATTGAGATATCACATCTCATGCTATAGGATATTCAATGCCTCTAATACCAAACCTGAGATCCTACCTCTAACATGAAATGTGATATCCAACTCCTTCCCTTTCCAAACGTGAGAGCCTCCCTATAGCATGAGATGGGATATTCAAGTCCTTCCCATTCCAATCCTGAGACCCTTCCTATAGCATGAGATGTGATATCTCAATGCTTCTAATACCAAACCTGAGACCCTTCCTGTAACATAAGATGGGATATCCAACTCCTTCCCATTCCAATCCTGAGACCCTTCCGATAGCAGAGATGTGATATCTCAATGCTGATACCAAACCTGAGACCCTTCCTATGGCATGAGATGTCATATACGACTCCTTCCCATTCCAATCCTGAGACCCTTCCTATAGCATGAGATGTGATATCTCAATGCTTATACCAAACCTGAGACCCTTCCTATAGCATGAGATGTGATATCCAACTCCTTCCCATTCCAATCCTGAGACCCTTCCTATAACATGAGATGTGATGTCTCAATGCTTCTAATACCAAACCTGAGATCCTTCCTATGGCATGAGATGTCATATAAAACTCCTTCCCATTCCATTCCTGAGACCCTTCCTATAGCATGAGATGTGATATCCAACTCCTTCCCATTCCAATCCTGAGACCCTTCCTATAGCATGAGATGTGATATCTCAATGCTTATACCAAACCTGAGACCCTTCCTATAGCATGAGATGTGATATCCAAATCCTTCCCATTCCAATCCTGAGACCCTTCCTATAGCATGAGATGTGATATCCAAATCCTTCCCCTTCCAAACTTGAGACCCTCCCTTTAGCATGAGATGTGATATCCAACTCCTTCCCATTCCAATCCTGAGACCCTTCTGATGGCATGAGATGTTATATCTCAATGTCTCTTATACCAAACCTGAGATCCTACCTCTAACATGAAATGTGATATCCAACTCCTTCCCCTTCTAAACCTGGGAGCCTTCCTATAACATGAGATGTGATATCGAAGTGCTTCCCATTCCAATCCTGAGACCCTTCCTATAACATGAGACGTGATATCCAACTCCTTCCCATTCCAATCCTGAGACCCTTCCTATAGCATGAGATGTGATGTCTCAATGCTTCTAATACCAAATCTGAGATCCTTCCTATAACATGAGATGTGATATCCAACTCCTTCCCATTGCAATCTTGAGACCGTTTCTATAGCATGAGATGTGATATCTCAGTGCTTATACCAAACCTGAGACCCTTCCTATAGCATGAGATGTGATATCCAAATCCTTCCCATTCCAATCGTGAGACCCTTCCTATAGCATGAGATGTGGTATCTCAATGCCTCTAATACCAAACCTGAGATCCTACCTCTAAAATGAAATTTGATATGCAACTCCTTCCCCTTCCAAACCTGATAGCCTTCTTATAGCATGAGATGTGATATCCAAGTCCTTCCCATTCCAACCTGAGACCCTTCCTATAGCATGAGATGTGATATCTCAATGCTTATACCAAACCTGAGGCCCTTCCTATAGCATGAGATGTGATATCCAACTTCTTCCCATTCCAATCCTGAGACCCTTCCTATAGCATGAGATGTGATATCTCAATGCTTATACCAAACCTGAGACCCTTCCTATAGCATGAGATGTGATATCTCAAGGCCTCTAATACCAAACCTGAGATCCTTCCTCTAACATGAGATGTGATATCCATCTCCTTCCCGTTCCAAACCTGAGACACTTCCTATAGCATATGTGATATCCAACTCCTTCCCATTCCAAACATGAGGCCCTTCCTATAGCAAGAATGTAATATCCAACTCCTACCCATTCCAATCCTGAGACCCTTCCTATAGCAAGAGATGTGATATCCAAATCGTTCCCATTCCAATCCTGAGACCCTTCCTATAACATGAGATGTGATATCCAACTCCTTCCCATTCCAACCTGAGACACTTCCTATAGCATGAGAAGGGATATCCAACTCCTTCCCAATCCAATCCGGAGACCCTTCCGATAGCAGAGATGTGATATTTCAATGCTTATACGAAACCTGAGACCCTTCCTATGGCATGATATGTGATATCCAACTCCTTGCCATTCAAATCCTGAGACCCTTCCTATAGCATGAGAAGGGATATCCAACTCCTTCCCATCCCAATCCTGAGACTTCTCCGATAGCAGAGATGTGATATCTCAATGCTTATACCAAACCTGAGACTCTTCCTATAACATGAGATGTGATATCTAACTCCTTCCCGTTCCAAACCTGAGACCCTTCCTATAACATGAGATGTGATGTCTCAATGCTTCTAATACCAAACCTGAGATCATTCCTATAACATGAGATGTGATATCCAACTCCTTCCCATTCCAATCCTTAGACCCTTCCTATAGCATGAGATGTGCTATCTCAATGCTTATACCAAACCTGAGACCCTTCCTAAAGCTTGAGATGTGATATCCAACTCCTTCCCATTCCAATCCTGAGACCCTTCCTATAGCATGAGATGTGATATCTCAAGGCCTCTAATACCAAACCTGAGATCCTTCCTCTAACATGAAATGTGATATCCAACTCCTTCCCCTTCCAAACCTGAGAGCCTTCCTATAGCATGAGATATGATATCCAAGTCCTTCCCATTCCAATCCTGAGACCCTTCCTATAACATGAAATGTGATATCCAACTCCTTCCCATTCCAACCTGAGACCCTTCTTATAGCATGAGATGGGATATCCAACTCCTTCCAAATCCAATACTGATACCCTTCCAATAGCATGAGATGTGATATCCCAATGCTTCTACCAAACCTGAGACCCATACTATGGCATAAGATGTGATATCAAACTCCTTCCCATTCCAATCCTGAGACCCTTCCTATAGCTTGAGATGTGATATCCAACTCCTTCCCATTCCAATTCGGAGACCCTTCCTATACCATGAGACTTGATATCTCAATGCTTCTAATACCAAACCTGAGACCCGTCCTATAACATGAGATGTGATATCCAAATCCTTCCCCTTCCAAACCTTAGACCCTTCCTTTATCATGAGATGTGATATCCAACTCCTTCCCATTCCAATCCTGAGACCCTTCCGATATCATGAGATCTGTTATCTCAATGCTTCTAATATCAAACTTGAGACCCTCCCTATAGCATGAGATGTGACATCCAAGTCCTCCCCATTCCAATCCTGAGACCCTTCCTATAGCATGAGATGTGATATCTCAATGCTTCTAATACCAAACCTGAGACCCTTCCTATAACATGAGATGGGATATCCAACTCCTTCCCATTCCAATCCTGAGACCCTTCCGATAGCAGAGATGTGATATCTCAATGCGTATAGCAAACCTGAGACCCTTCCTATGGCCTGAGATGTCATATACAGCTCCTTCCCAATCCAATCCTGAGACCCTTCCTATAGCATGAGATGTGATATCTCAATGCTTATACCAAATCTGAGACCCTTCCTATAGCATGAGATGTGATATCCAACTCCTTCCCATTCCAATCCTGAGACCCTTCCTATAGCATGAGATGTGATATCTTAATGCTTCTAATACCAAACCTGAGATCCTTCCTATAACATGAGATGTGATATCCAACTCCTTCCCATTCCAATCCTGAGACCCTTATGATAGCATGAGATGTGATATCTCAATGCCTCTAATACCAAACCTGAGACCCTTATGATAGCATGAGATGTGATATCTCAATGCTTCTAATACCAAACCTGAGATCCTTCCTATAACATGAGATGTGATTTCCAAATCCTTCCCCTTCCAAACCTGAGACCCTCCCTTTAGCATGAGATGTGATATACAACTCCTTCCCATTCCAATCCTGAGACCCTTCTGATAGCATGAGATGTGATATCTCCATGCCTCTAATACCAAACCTGAGATCCTACCTCTAACATGAAATGTAATATCCATCTCCTTCCCTTTCCAAACCTGAGACCCTGCCTATAGCATGAGATGTGATATCCAAGTCCTTCTCATTCCAATCCTGAGACCCTTCCTATAGCATGTGATGTGATATCTCAATGCTTATACCAAACCTGAGACCCTTCCTATGGCATGAGATGTCATATACAACTCCTTCCCATTCCAATCCTGAGACCCTTCCTATAGCATGAGATGTGATATCTCAATGCTTATACCAAACCTGAGACAATTCCTATAGCATGAGATGTGATATCCAACTTCTTCCCATTCCAATCCTAAGACCCTTCCTATAACATGAGATGTGATGTCTCAATGCTTCTAATACCAAACCTGAGATCTTTCCTATAACATGAGATGTGATATCCAACTCCTTCCCATTCCAATCCTGAGACCCTTCCTATAGCATGAGATGTGATATCTCAATGCGTATACCAAACCTGAGACCCTTCCTATAGCTTGAGATGTGATATCCAACTCCTTCCCATTCCAATCCTGAGACCCTTCCTATAGCATGAGATGTGATATCTCAAGGCCTCTAATACCAAACCTGAGATCCTTCCTCTAACATGAAATGTGATATCCAACTCCTTCCCCTTCCAAACCTGAGAGCCTTCCTATAGCATGAGATATGATATCCACGTCCTTCCCATTCCAATCCTGAGACCCTTCCTATAACATGAAATGTGATATCCAACTCCTTCCCATTCCAACCTGAGACCCTTCCAATAGCATGAGATGGGATATCCAACTCCTTCCAAATCCAATACTGATACCCTTCCAATAGCATGAGATGTGATATCCCAATGCTTCTACCAAACCTGAGACCCATACTATGGCATAAGATGTGATATCAAACTCCTTCCCATTCCAATCCTGAGACCCTTCCTATAGCTTCAGATGTGATATCCAACTCCTTCCCATTCCAATTCTGAGACCCTTCCTATACCATGAGACTTGATATCTCAATGCTTCTAATCCCAAACCTGAGACCCGTCCTATAACATGAGATGTGATATCCAAATCCTTCCCCTTCCAAACCTTAGACCCTTCCTTTATCATGAGATGTGATATCGAACTCCTTCCCATTCCAATCCTGAGACCCTTCCGATATCATGAGATTTGTTATCTCAATGCTTCTAATATCAAACTTGAGACCTTCCCTATAGCATGAGATGTGATATCTCAATGCTTCTAATACCAAACCTGAGAACCTTCCTATAACATGAGATGGGATATCCAACTCCTTCCCATTCCAATCCTGAGACACTTCCGATAGCAGAGATGTGATATCTCAATGCTTATACCAAACCTGAGACCCTTCCTATAACATGAGATGTGATATCCAAATCCTTCCCGTTCCAAACCTGAGACCCTTCCTTTAGCATGAGATGTGATATCCAGCACCTTCCCATTCCAATCCTGAGACACTTCCGATAGCATGAGATGTGATATCTCAATGCTTCTAATATCAAAACTGAGACCCTCCCTATAGCATGATATGTGATATCTAAGTCCTTCCCATTCCAATCCTGAGACCCTCCCTATAGCATGAGATGTGATATCCAACTCCTTCCCATTCCAATCCTGAGACCCTTCCTATAGCATGAGATATGATATCTCAATACTTCTAATACCAAACGTGAGATCCTTCCGATAACATGAGATGTGATATCCAAATCCTTCCCCTTCCAAACCTGAGACCCTCCCTTTAGCATGAGATGTGATATCCAACTCCTTCCTATTCCAATCCTGAGACTCTTCTGATAGCATGAGATGTGATATCTAAATGCTTCTAATACCAAACCTGAGATCCTTCCGATAGCATGAGATGTGATATCTCAATGCTTCTAATACCAAACCTGAGATCCTTCCTATAACATGAGATGTGATATCCAAATCCTTCCCCTTCCAAACCTGGGACCCTCCCTTTAGCATGAGATGTGATATCCAACTCCTTCCCATTCCATTCCTGAGACCCTTCTGATAGCATGAGATGTGATATCTCAATGCCTCTAATACCAAACCTGAGATCCTACCTCTAACATGAAATGTGATATCCAACTCTTTCCCCTTCCAAACCTGAGAGCCTTCCTATAGCATGAGATGTGATATCCAAGTCCTTCCCATTCCAATCCTGAGACCCTTCCTATAGCTTGAGATGTGATATCCAACTCCTTCCCATTCCAATTCTGAGACCCTTCCTATACTATGAGACATGATATCTCAATGCTTCTAATACCAAACGTGAGACCCGTAATATAACATGAGATGTGATATCCAAATCCTTCCCCTTCCAAACCTTAGACCCTTCCTTTATCATGAGATGTGATATCCAACTCCTTCCCATTCCAATCCTGAGACCCTTCCGATATCATGAGATGTGATATCTCAAAGCTTCTAATATCAAACTTGAGACCCTCCCTATAGCAGGAGATGTGATATCCAAGTCCTTCCCATTCCAATCCTGAGACCCTTCCTATAGCATGAGATGTGATATCTCAATGCTTCTAATACCAAACCTGAGACCCTTCCTATAACATGAGATGGGAATATCCAACTCCTTCCCATTCCAATCCTGAGACCCTTCCGATAGCAGAGATGTGATATCCAACTCCTTCCCATTCCAATCCTCAGACCCTTCCTATAGCATGAGATGTGATATCTCAATGCTTCTAATATCAAACTTAAGACCCTACCTATAGCATGAGATGTGATATCCAAGTCCTTCGCATTCCAATCCTGAGACACTTCCTATAGCATGAGATGTGATATCCAACTCCTTCCCATTCCAATCCTGAGACCCTTCCTATAGCATGAGATATGATATCTCAATACTTCTAATACCAAACGTGAGATCCTTCCGATAACATGAGATGTGATATCCAAATCCTTCCCCTTCCAAACCTGAGACCCTCCCTTTAGCATGAGATGTGATATCCAACTCCTTCCCATTCCAATCCTGAGACCCTTCTGATAGCATGAGATGTGATATCTCAATGCTTCTAATACCAAACCTGAGATCCTTCCGATAGCATGAGATGTGATATCTCAATGCTTCTAATACCAAACCTGAGATCCTTCCTATAACATGAGATGTGATATCCAAATCCTTCCCCTTCCAAACCTGAGACCCTCCCTTTAGCATGAGATGTGATATCCAAATCCTTCCCATTCCAATCCTGAGACCCTTCCTATAGCTTGAGATGTGATATCCAACTCCTTCCCATTCCAATTCTGAGACCCTTCCTATACTATGAGACTTGATATCTCAATGCTTCTAATACCAAACGTGAGACCCGTAATATAACATGAGATGTGATATCCAAATCCTTCCCCTTCCAAACCTTAGACCCTTCCTTTATCATGAGATGTGATATCCAACTCCTTCCCATTCCATTCCTGAGACCTTTTCCTTCCATGTGGCAACCCCTAAACTTTTTGCTGTTGTTTTTCACCTTGTTCTTGACTTTGCCAGAGAAGTGCAGCCTTCTGCCGCACTTCTCTGGGCTTTCGCTCCTTTTCTTACGGGGAAACTGACATGCCCTTAAAACAGTCAGTACCGGGGAACGCTGTTTCCCGTAGTTTCTTTTATCATGTTGCGGCTTTAGTGCAACATGACACAAGAGGGCACTGTAAGCTAAGTTACAGCTCTCTTCGGTCTCTAGCCTTCTACAGGCCCTAGATACTCTTTTAGGATGGTATTTTGATCGGTGCAAGTCATTCAGGGACTGGAATGGTGGCAGCGATCCTTTTGTTTATTTTGAGCTCCTTTTGGCGTTCTGAGCGCGTTTTTCGCACTGAACCCAAAATGGTGGCCTGGCTCCCAAAATGGCCAGACCACGAGGCTCCTTTGTCCTGTCCACTGACCGTCTTGCTCCGTTCACCTTCCCCAGGTCGAGCGACCCGGGGCCTTCCTTATTTGGGCATGTACTTTCCCGCGAAACGTGGTTGCTTTCGCGGGCTTCTACATGTCGTTTGTGTGCCTCCAGGGTGTGGGCTGGGATGTCTGGTCCCAATACACATCCTGGGTGCCAGAGAGTCTAGGGTGGTGTGAATGCCTGGGACCACCGTGGTCCGTGATTGGTCCACGTATGGTATGTGTGTTGATGAGCGGATCTCCCATTGGCTCCCCTCCGTTTTGGCGCGAAGGGAACCGTGGATAAGAGGGGGCTGGAAACACCACTACCATGTCGATCTCCTGAGTTCTCACGAACGAAGGAATACAGGAGCCAAGTATCCTGCAACCACGAGGCTGGACCGAGGAATCGCTGGTGACCCGCTGAAGGAATCCTCCTTTGCACTGCTGTCGTCCTGTGAAACCCTTTCCTCCTTTGATCGAACCAGAAGGCCTGTACTGGTGCTTCGACCTTTGGAATAGCAGGAACAGCTATTCCCGGCGACTTCATCATCTCCTGCCAAGTAAGCCTTCGGAAGTGTCTCTGGGCCATCCAGTTGACTGACCAGCTTACAAGGGAGTCCTGCTCTGTAACCGCCGCCAGGTTGTGTTGTATTTTGAGTCCTTGTCACTCTCCCACGCTTCGTACACTTGGCGTTCCCAAGTCTGAAGGGAGGAGTGTACATTTGGCTCGAATACACACGGCCGCTCCGTTGTCCTGCTGCGGCAACAAACTGTGCCGGTTTCGTCGATTGGGACGTCTTTTTGCTCTACACGACTACGAGGGGTTCCCTGCTCTTCTGAACCTGCCAGCTGCTGAAACTAACGTGGAGAAGCCTGGGTCTGCTTGCTTCGGGGACCGGTGAGTAGTATAGCTAGGATCTGGTCGCCCTCCTGCAGTATCCCATTGCTTTTCCCTGCTGTGTAAAAACAGCACCCTTTTTGCCGTACTCGCGCTCTGCTTCTGCCCGCTGTGGAGGCTGCGCTTGAGTTGCGGAACCTGTTCTCCTTCTGCTGTGCACTAACCCGAACTGCCTGACTTCCTCCGAAGAGCTTCTCCTTTTGCCCGTTGGCACCGGCGTGGCAGGTACTTTGAGCACAAGGCTCCACTCTTCGCAGGGCTCGGACTTCCATCTAGTTAGGTGCCTCTGAAGGCAAACTGAGCCTAAAGCGTTATCGCACTGCCTGTTTTCCTTCCCTTGCAGGTGGACTACACATTTCGTGCCTCTAATGCTTAAGACTGTCGTATTTGTATATATATTGTGTTGATATGGTATGTGTTGGCTTAATAGTGTGATATTGTGATTTTCTCGCTACGGTCATTGTTTTAAAGGCCTTAAAATAAATGTGTATATATTTTTGATATAACAACTGTTTGGAGTAGTTTGTAAGCGCTCTTGCTTTGTGTGCTCATTGCGGGCTTTCAGTCACCCTCACCCCTCTTGAGACCTAGGGCCTCATTACGACCCAGGCGGTAAGTTACCGCCTGGGCCGTGACTTTACCACCATGGCGTAAACTACGTTTAAGCCATGGTGGTTGGCGGACTTACCGCCCCATTCCGACCTTGGCGGGGCGGTAAGTCCCCAATCCCCATTTACCCTTCCCCATTCCAATTTTTGCCCCATAGGGCATAATGGGAGTGGGGAAGGCGTTAATTACGCCACCGTAAATTACGGTGGCGTAATTAACTCCATGGTCCCTTAGCGCCATGGATTTTAACACCTGCTAAAAGCAGGTGTTAAAAGCTCCATGGCGCTAGGGGACCTCGTAATTGGCGGTAAGGGGTCGGCGCAGCTAACGCTGGCGTAAACCCCTTACCGCCAGGGTCGTAATGAGGCCCCTAGTCTTGACCGCCACGATCGCTACCTTGATTGGTCTGGCTCGTCCAGAGGTTACCCTGTTCCAAGTAATTAGGTTGGCCTTCTGAACTTCTGCGCCACCAGGACAGAGTTCAGAAATCCGTCTTAACAATGTATACTGCTGAAATCGTCAATGCATTATCGGGTAAACTGACTGTTCTGGAAAGTGTATTTGCCATCTGTTATTCCAGTCAGCATGTTTTCATCGTCCCTTCTTGTTTCAAGGCTGCACTCCCGTGGTGATCACATTCTCCTCTCCAGAGCAGGCTAACTACCAGCTGCTCCTCCTCAGAGGCGTTCCACCTTTCTGTCCCTGCTCCCTGCACCGTTTCGCGTTGCATGTACTCGCTTCCCAGGTCTCTGGTTTAGATGCGTGTTCCCTGCCTTCTCTCCTCTTCCTACAGCCTTCCAATGAGCTCCACAAGATAGTGTTCAGAATGCTTTATAACCCCATTATTCAACATATAGCTGTAACCCGCTAGACGTATTGAAACGTGCTAAAAACTAGCAAAAATAGCTAGAAAATGTACTTCCCTCGCGTTTTTGTAAATGCGAATTGTGGTGGGTTCCCATGTTGTATGTACTGTGTTCGTGCGTTTGTGTCGAATCCTGAAGTTTTTAACCACTGTTCTCCCATACTAGGGAGGGGGGGTCAACATCTACTGCTGTTCACAGGCTGAATGTATACGGCTGAAATCTTCAAGGCATTATCAGCTTTCCTGTTTTGGAACGTGTATTTGCCATCTGTTAATGCAGTCGCCCTTTGTTCATCGTTCCTTCTAGTTTACAGGCTGCACTCCCCTAGTGATCACATTCTTCTCTCCTATGCAGGCTAACTACCAGCTGCTCCTCCTCATAGGTGTTCATCCTTTCTGTCCCTGCTCCCTGCACCGTTTCGCGTTGCATGTACTCGCTTCCCAGCTCTCTGGTTGAGATGCGTGTTCCCTGCCTTCTCTCCTCTTGCTACAGCCTTCCAATTTGCTCCACAAGATACAGTGTTCAGAATGCTTTATAACCCCATTATTCAACATATAGCTGTAACCCGCTAGACGTATTGAAACGTGCTAAAAACTAGCAAAAACAGCTAGAAAATGTACTTCCCTCGCGTTTTGGTAAATGCAGGGTACACGCGTCTAAACCAGAGAGCAGGGAAGCGAGCATTTCAGCAGTATAAATTCAGCCTGTGAACAACACATTTTGACCCTCCCTTGTATGGGAGAAGAGTGGTTCAAAAGACCAGGATTCGACTGAACAAACGCACAAACAGAGTACAAAATGGGAATCCACCAGAATTCGCATTTACCAAAACGCGAGGAAAGTACATTTTCTAGCTGTTTCTGCTCGTTTTTAGCACGTTTCAATACGTCTAGCGGGTTACAGCTATATGTTGAATAATGGGAGTTATAAAGCATTCTGAACACTGTATCTTGTGGAGCTCATTGGAAGGCTGTAGGAAGAGGAGAGAAGGCAGGGAACACGCATCTAAACCAGAGAGCTGGAAAGCGAGTACATGCAACGCGAAATGGTGCAGGGAGCAGGGACAGAAAGGATGAACGCCTATGAGGAGGAGCAGCTGGTAGTCAGCCTGCTCTGGAGAGGAGAATGTGATCACCAGGGGAGTGCAGCCTGTAAAGTAGAAGGGACGATGAACACAGGGCGACTGCATTAACAGATGGCAAATACACGTTCCAAAACAGTCAGGAAAGCTGATAATGCCTTGAAGATTTCAGCCGTATACATTCAGCCTGTGAACAGCAGTAGACGTTGACCCCCCCCTTGTATGGGAGAACAGTGGTTAAAAACTAAAGGATTCGACAACAAACGCACGGACAGTACATACATGGGAACCCATCAGAATTAGCATTTACAAAAACGCGAGGAAAGTACATTTTCTAGCTGTTTTTGCTAGTTTACAGCACGTTTCAATACGTCTAGCGGGTTACGGCTATATGTTGAATAATGGGTGTTATAGAGCATTCTGAGCACTGTGTATCTTTTGGAGCTCATTTTTTGATTTGAAGGCAGCGGGAAGAGGAGAGAAGGCAGGGAACACGCGTCTAAACCAGAGAGCTGGGAAGCGAGTACTTGCAACGCGAAAAGGGCAGAAAGGAAGAAGGCCTCTGAGAAGGAAAAGCGTCTAAACCAGAGAGCAGGGAAGCGAGTGTTTGCAACGCGAAACGGTGCAGGGAGCAGGGACAGAAAGGGAGAACTCCTCTGAGGAGGAACAGCTGGCAGTTAGCCTTCTTTGGAGATGAGAACTTGATCACCACGGGAGAGGATTGTTGAGAGGGTTACAGAGGGGAGGTCTGAGATCAGAAAATCCTGAGTATTCCTTGCAGTGTGTAGGGCCAGCGACATGAAGAGTTGCAGATCTCGTAAAAGTCCAGGTCAGGAAGCATACAGGTTCATGTTGAATTCTCCAAGTAGGCGGAGTTGAGTGGTAGGAGGCTAGGATGGAGAAGTCCATCCACTAAGAGAGGAAGGGGGTAGGCAAATAGCCACGGTGAGAGAATGGCCAGGAGAGAATGCATGCAGACAAGGCATTCGTGACAGGAGTCGGCCTGCAAAGGAAATCAATTTACTACAGGAATCAAGGATAAGCATTGAGATATCACATCTCATGCTATAGGAAGGGTCTCAGGATTGGAATGGGAAGGACTTAGATATCACATATGCTATAGGGAGGGTCTCAGTTTTGATATTAGAAGCATTGAGATATCACATCTCATGCTATCGGAAGTGTCTCAGGATTGGAATGGGAAGGAGCTGGATATCACATCTCATGCTAAAGGAAGGGTCTCAGGTTTGGAACGGGAAGGAGTTGGATATCACATCTCGTTATAGGAAGGGTCTCAGGTTTGGTATAAACATTGAGATATCACATCTCTGCTATCGGAAGTGTCTCAGGATTGGAATGGGAAGGAGTTGGATATTCCATCTCATGTTATAGGACGGGTCTCAGGTTTTTTATTAAAATCATTGAGATATCATATTGCATATTGTAGGAAGGGTCTAAGGATTGGAATGGGAAGGACTTGGATATCACATCTCATGCTATAGGAAGGGTCTCAGGTTTTGTTATAAGCATTGAGATATCACATCTCATGCTATAGGAAAGGTCTCAGGATTGGAATGGAAGGAGTTGGATATCACATCTCATGTTATAGGAAGGATCTCAGGTTTGGTATTAGAAGCATTGAGACATCACATCTCATGCTATAGGAAGGGTCTCAGGATTGGAATGGGAAGGAGTTGGATATCACATCTCATGCTATAGGAAGGGTCTCAGGATTGGAATGGGAAGGAGTTGTATATGACATCTCATGCCGTAGGGAGGGTCTCAGGTTTGGTATAAACATTGAGATATCACATCTCTGCTATCGAAAGGGAATCAGGATTGGAATGGGAAGGAGTTGGATATCCCATCTCATGTTATAGGAAGAGTCTCAGGTTTGGTATTAGAAGCATTGAGATATCACATCTCATGCTATAGGAAGTGTCTCAGGATTGGAATGGGAAGGACTTGGGTATCACATCTCATGCTATAGGGAGGGTCTCAAGTTTGATATTAGAAGCATTGAGATATCACATCTCATGCTATAGGAAGGGTCTCAGGTTTGGTATAAGCAGTGAGATATCACATCTCATGCTATAGGAAGTGTCTCAGGATTGGAATGGGAAGGAGTTGGATATCACATCTCATGTTATAGGAAGGATCTCAGGTTTGTTATAAGCATTGAGATATCACATCTCTGCTATCAGAAGTGTCTCAGGATTGGAATGGGAAGGAGTTGGATATTCCCATCTCATGTTATAGGAAGGGTCTCAGGTTTGGTATTAGAAGCATTGAGATATCACATCTCATGCTATAGGAAGGGTCTCAGGATTGGAATGGGAAGGACTTGGATATCACATCTCATGCTATAGGGAGGGTCTCAAGTTTGATATTAGAAGCATTGCGGTATCACATTTCATGATAACGGAAGGGTCTCAAGATTGGAATGGGAAGGAGTTGGATATCACATCTCATGATAAAGGAAGGGTCTAAGGTTTGGAAGGGGAAGGATTTGGATATCACATCTCATGTTATAGGACTGGTCTCAGGTTTGGTATTAGAAGCATTGAGATATCAAGTCTCATGGTATAGGAAGGGTCTCAGAATTGGAATGGGAAGGAGTTGGATATCACATCTCAAGCTATAGGAAGGGTCTCAGGATTAGAATGGGAAGGAGTTTGATATCACATCTCATGCCATAGTATGGGTCTCAGGTTTGATAGAAGCATTGGGATATCACATCTCATGTTATCGGAAGGGTATCGGGATTGGATTTGGAAGGAGTTGGATATCCCATCTCATGCTATAGGAAGGGTCTCAGGATTGGAATGGGAAGGACTTGGATATCACATCTCATGCTATAGGAAGGCTCTCAGGTTTGCAAGGGGAAAGAGTTGGATATCACATTTCATGCTATCAGAAGGATCTCAGGTTTGGTATAGAAGCATTGAGATATCATATCTTATGCTATCAGAAGTGTCTCAGGATTGGAATGGGAAGGAGTTGGATATCACATCTCATGCTAAAGGGAGGGTCTCAGGTTTGGAAGATAAGGATTTGGATATCACATCTCATGTTATAGGAAGGATCTCACGTTTGGTATTAGAAGTATTGAGATATCATATCTCATGCTATAGGAAGGGTCTCAGGATTGGAATGGGAAGGAGTTGGATATCACATCTCATGCTATAGGAAGTGTCTCAGGATTGGAATGGGAAGGACTTGGATATCACATCTCATGCTATAGGTAGGGTCTTAAGTTTGATATTAGAAGCATTGAGATATCACATCTCATGCTATAGGAAGGGTCTGAGGATTGGAATGGGAAGGAGTTGGATATCACATCTCATGCTATGGGAAGGGTCTCAGGTTTGGTATAAGCAGTGAGATATCACATCTCATGCTATAGGAAGTGTCTCAGGATTGGAATGGGAAGGAGTTGGATATCACATCTCATGTTATAGGAAGGATCTCAGGTTTGGTATAAGCATTGAGATATCACATCTCTGCTATCGGAAGGGTCTCAGGATTGGAATGGGAAGGACTTGGATATCACATCTCATGCTATAGGAAGTGTCTCAGGATTGGAATGGGAAGGACTTGGATATCACATCTCATGCTATAGGGAGGGTCTCAAGTTTGATATTAGAAGCTTTGAGATATCATATCTCATGATATCGGAAGGGTCTCAGGATTGGAATGGGAAGGAGTTGGATATTCCCATCTCATGTTATAGGAAGGGTCTCAGGTTTGGTATTAGAAGCATTGAGATATCACATCTCATGCTATAGGAAGGGTCTCAGGATTGGAATGGGAAGGACTTGGATATCACATCTCATGCTATAGGGAGGGTCTCAAGTTTGATATTAGAAGCTTTGAGATATCACATCTCATGATATCGGAAGGGTCTCAGGATTGGAATGGGAAGGAGTTGGATATCACATCTCATGATAAAGGAAGGGTCTAAGGTTTGGAAGGGGAAGGATTTGGATATCACATCTCATGTTATATTACGGGTCTCACGTTTGGTATTAGAAGCATTGAGATATCAAGTCTCATAGTATAGGAAGGGTCTCAGAATTGGAATGGGAAGGAGTTGGATATCACATCTCAAGCTATAGGAAGGGTCTCAGGATTGGAATGGGAAGGACTTGGATATCACATCTCATGCTATAGGAAGGCTCTCAGGTTTGGAAGGGGAAAGAGTTGGATATCACATTTCATGTTAGAGGTAGGATCTCAGGTTTGGTATTAGAGGCATTGAGATATCACATCTCATGCTATCAGAAGGGTCTCAGGAATGGAATGGGAAGGAGTTGGATATCACATCTCATGCTAAAGGGAGGGTCCCAGGTTTGGAAGGGGAAGGATTTGGATATCACATCTCATGTTATAGGAAGGATCTCAGGTTTGGTATTAGAAGCATTGAGATATCACATCTCATGCTATCGGAAGGATCTCAGGTTTGGTATTAGAAGCATTTAGATATCACATCTCATGCTATCAGAAGAGTCTCAGGATTGGAATAGGAAGGAGTTGGATATCACATCTCATGCTAAAGGGAGGGTCTCAGGTTTGGAAGGGGAAGGATTTGGATATCCCATCTCATGTTATAGGAAGGTTCTCAGGTTTGGTATTAGAAGCATTGAGATATCACATCTCTGCTATCGGAAGTGTCTCAGGATTGGAATGAGAAGGAGTTGGATATCCCATCTCATGTTATAGGAAGGTTCTCAGGTTTGGTATTAGAAGCATTGAGATATCACATCTCATGCTATAGGGAAGGTCTCAAGTTTGATATTAGAAGCATTGAGATAACAAATCTCATGATATCGGAAGGGTCTCAGGATTGAAATGGGAAGGAGTTGGATATCACATCTCATGATAAAGGAAGGGTCTAAGGTTTGGAAGGGGAAGGATTTGGATATCACATCTCATGTTATAGGACGGGTCTCAGGTTTGGGATTAGAAGCATGAGATATCAAGTCTCATGGTATAGGAAGGGTCACAGAATTGGAATGGGAAGGAGTTGGATATCACATCTGAAGCTATATGAAGGGTCTCAGGATTGGAATGGGAAGGAGTTTGATATCACATCTTATGCCATAGTATGGGTCTCAGGTTTGGTAGAAGCATTGGGATATCACATCTCATGCTATTGGAAGGGTATCAGTATTGGATTTGGAAGGAGTTGGATATCCCATCTCATGCTATTGGAAGGGTCTCAGGTTGGAATGGGAAGGAGTTGGATATCACATTTCATGTTATAGGAAGGGTCTCAGGATTGGAATGGGAAGGACGTGGATATCATATCTCATGCTATAGGAAGGCTCTCAGGTTTGGAAGGGGAAGGAGTTGGATATCACATTTCATGTTAGAGGAAGGATCTCAGGTTTGGTATTAGAGGCCTTGAGATATCACATCTCATGCTATAGGAAGGGTCTCAGGATTGGAATGGGAAGGAGTTGGATATCACATCTCAAGCTATAGGAAGGGTCTCAGGTTTGGTATACGCATTGAGATATCACATCTCATGCTATAGGAAGGGTCTCAGGATTGGAATGGGAAGGAGTTGGATATCACATCTCAAGCTATAGGAAGGGTCTCAGGATTAGAATGGGAAGGAGTTTGATATCACATCTCATGCCATAGTATGGGTCTCAGGTTTGATAGAAGCATTGGGATATCACATCTCATGTTATCGGAAGGGTATCGGGATTGGATTTGGAAGGAGTTGGATATCCCATCTCATGCTATAGGAAGGGTCTCAGGTTGGAATGGGAAGGAGTTGGATATCACATCTCATGTTATAGGAAGGGTCTCAGGATTGGAATGGGAAGGACTTGGATATCACATCTCATGCTATAGGAAGGCTCTCAGGTTTGCAAGGGGAAAGAGTTGGATATCACATTTCATGCTATCAGAAGGATCTCAGGTTTGGTATAGAAGCATTGAGATATCATATCTTATGCTATCAGAAGTGTCTCAGGATTGGAATGGGAAGGAGTTGGATATCACATCTCATGCTAAAGGGAGGGTCTCAGGTTTGGAAGATAAGGATTTGGATATCACATCTCATGTTATAGGAAGGATCTCACGTTTGGTATTAGAAGTATTGAGATATCATATCTCATGCTATAGGAAGGGTCTCAGGATTGGAATGGGAAGGAGTTGGATATCACATCTCATGCTATAGGAAGTGTCTCAGGATTGGAATGGGAAGGACTTGGATATCACATCTCATGCTATAGGTAGGGTCTTAAGTTTGGTATAAGCATTGAGATATCACATCTCATGCTATAGGAAGGGTCTGAGGATTGGAATGGGAAGGAGTTGGATATCACATCTCATGCTATGGGAAGGGTCTCAGGTTTGGTATAAGCAGTGAGATATCACATCTCATGCTATAGGAAGTGTCTCAGGATTGGAATGGGAAGGAGTTGGATATCACATCTCATGTTATAGGAAGGATCTCAGGTTTGGTATAAGCATTGAGATATCACATCTCTGCTATCGGAAGGGTCTCAGGATTGGAATGGGAAGGACTTGGATATCACATCTCATGCTATAGGAAGTGTCTCAGGATTGGAATGGGAAGGACTTGGATATCACATCTCATGCTATAGGGAGGGTCTCAAGTTTGATATTAGAAGCTTTGAGATATCACATCTCATGATATCGGAAGGGTCTCAGGATTGGAATGGGAAGGAGTTGGATATTCCCATCTCATGTTATAGGAAGGGTCTCAGGTTTGGTATTAGAAGCATTGAGATATCACATCTCATGCTATAGGAAGGGTCTCAGGATTGGAATGGGAAGGACTTGGATATCACATCTCATGCTATAGGGAGGGTCTCAAGTTTGATATTAGAAGCTTTGAGATATCACATCTCATGATATCGGAAGGGTCTCAGGATTGGAATGGGAAGGAGTTGGATATCACATCTCATGATAAAGGAAGGGTCTAAGGTTTGGAAGGGGAAGGATTTGGATATCACATCTCATGTTATATTACGGGTCTCACGTTTGGTATTAGAAGCATTGAGATATCAAGTCTCATAGTATAGGAAGGGTCTCAGAATTGGAATGGGAAGGAGTTGGATATCACATCTCAAGCTATAGGAAGGGTCTCAGGATTGGAATGGGAAGGACTTGGATATCACATCTCATGCTATAGGAAGGCTCTCAGGTTTGGAAGGGGAAAGAGTTGGATATCACATTTCATGTTAGAGGTAGGATCTCAGGTTTGGTATTAGAGGCATTGAGATATCACATCTCATGCTATCAGAAGGGTCTCAGGAATGGAATGGGAAGGAGTTGGATATCACATCTCATGCTAAAGGGAGGGTCCCAGGTTTGGAAGGGGAAGGATTTGGATATCACATCTCATGTTATAGGAAGGATCTCAGGTTTGGTATTAGAAGCATTGAGATATCACATCTCATGCTATCGGAAGGATCTCAGGTTTGGTATTAGAAGCATTTAGATATCACATCTCATGCTATCAGAAGAGTCTCAGGATTGGAATAGGAAGGAGTTGGATATCACATCTCATGCTAAAGGGAGGGTCTCAGGTTTGGAAGGGGAAGGATTTGGATATCCCATCTCATGTTATAGGAAGGTTCTCAGGTTTGGTATTAGAAGCATTGAGATATCACATCTCTGCTATCGGAAGTGTCTCAGGATTGGAATGAGAAGGAGTTGGATATCCCATCTCATGTTATAGGAAGGTTCTCAGGTTTGGTATTAGAAGCATTGAGATATCACATCTCATGCTATAGGGAAGGTCTCAAGTTTGATATTAGAAGCATTGAGATAACAAATCTCATGATATCGGAAGGGTCTCAGGATTGAAATGGGAAGGAGTTGGATATCACATCTCATGCTAAAGGGAGGGTCTCAGGTTTGGAAGGGGAAGGAATTGAATATCACATCACATGTTATAGGAAGGATCTCAGGTTTGGTATTAGAGGCATTGAGATATCACATCTCATGCTATCGGAAGGGTCTCAGGATTGGAATGGGAAGGAGTTGGATATCACATCTCATGCTATAGGAAGGGTCTCAGGTTTGGAACGGGAAGGAGTTGTATATCACATCTCATGTTATAGGAAGAGTCTCAGGTTTGGTATAAGCATTGAGATATCACATCTCTGCAATCGGAAGTGTCTCAGGATTGGAACGGGAAGGAGTTGGATATCCCATCTCATGTTATAGGACTGGTCTCAGGTTTGGTATTAGAAGCATTGAGATATCACATCGCATGCTGTAGGAAGGGTCTCAGGTTTGGAATGGGAAGGAATTGGATATCACATCTCATGTCATAGGAAGGATCTCAGGTTTGGTATTAGAAGCATTGAGATATCACATCTCATGCTATAGGAATGGTCTCAGGATTGGAATGGGAAGGAGTTGGATATTACATTCTTGCTATGGGAAGGGTCTCATGTTTGGAATTGGAAGGAGTTGGATATCACATCTCATGTTATAGGAAGGGTCTCAGGTTTGGTATAAGCATTGAGATATCACATCTCTGCTATCGGAAGTGTCTCAGGATTGGAATGGGAAGGAGTTGGATATCCCATCTCATGTTATAGGACGGGTCTCAGGTTTGTTATTAGAATCATTGAGATATCATATTGCATGCTATAGGAAGGGTCTAAGGATTGGAATGGGAAGGACTTGGATATCACATCTCATGCTAGAGGTAGGATCTCAGGTTTGGTATTAGAGGCATTGAGATATCACATCTCATGCTATCAGAAGGGTCTCAGGATTGGAATGGGAAGGAGTTGGATATCACATCTCATGTTATAGGAAGGATCTCAGGTTTGGTATTAGAAGCATTGAGATATCACATCTCATGCTATCGGAAGTATCTCAGGTTTGGTATTAGAGGCATTGAGATATCACATCTCATGCTATCATAAGGGTCTCAGGATTGGAATGGGAAGGAGTTGGATATCACATCTCATGCTAAAGGGAGGGTCTCAGGTTTGGAAGGGGAAGGAATTGAATATCACATCACATGTTATAGGAAGGATCTCAGGTTTGGTATTAGAGGCATTGAGATATCACATCTCATGCTATCGGAAGGGTCTCAGGATTGGAATGGGAAGGAGTTGGATATCACATCTCATGCTATAGGAAGGGTCTCAGGTTTGGAACGGGAAGGAGTTGGATATCACATCTCATGTTATAGGAAGAGTCTCAGGTTTGGTATAAGCATTGAGATATCACATCTCTGCAATCGGAAGTGTCTCAGGATTGGAACGGGAAGGAGTTGGATATCCCATCTCATGTTATAGGACTGGTCTCAGGTTTGGTATTAGAAGCATTGAGATATCACATCGCATGCTGTAGGAAGGGTCTCAGGTTTGGAATGGGAAGGAATTGGATATCACATCTCATGTCATAGGAAGGATCTCAGGTTTGGTATTAGAAGCATTGAGATATCACATCTCATGCTATAGGAATGGTCTCAGGATTGGAATGGGAAGGAGTTGGATATTACATTCTTGCTATGGGAAGGGTCTCCTGTTTGGAATTGGAAGGAGTTGGATATCACATATGCTATAGGAAGGGTCTCAGGTTTGGAATGGGAAGGAGTTGGATATTACATCTCATGTTATAAGAAGGGTCTCAGGTTTGGTATAAGCATTGAGATATCACATCTCTGCTATCGGAAGTGTCTCAGGATTGGAATGGGAAGGAGTTGGATATCCCATCTCATGTTATAGGACGGGTCTCAGGTTTGTTATTAGAATCATTGAGATATCATATTGCATGCTATAGGAAGGGTCTAAGGATTGGAATGGGAAGGACTTGGATATCACATCTCATGCTATAGGTAGGCTCTCAGGTTTGGAAAGGGAAGGAGTTGGATATCACATTTCATGTTAGAGGAAGGATCTCAGGTTTGGTATTAGAGGCATTGAGATATCACATCTCATGCTATAGGAAGGGTCTCAGGATTGGAATGGGAAGGAGTTGGATATCACATCTCATGATAAAGGAAGGGTCTAAGGTTTGGAAGGGGAAGGATTTGGATATCACATCTCATGTTATAGGACGGGTCTCAGGTTTGGTATTAGAAGCATTGAGATATCAAGTCTCATGGTATAGGAAGGGTCTCAGAATTGGAATGGGAAGGAGTTGGATATCACATCTTAAGCTATAGGAAGGGTCTCAGGATTGGAATGGGAAGGAGTTTGATATCACATCTCATGCCATAGTATGGGTCTCAGGTTTGGTAGAAGCATTGGGATATCACATCTCATGCTATCGGAACGGTATCAGGATTGGATTTGGAAGGAGTTGGATATCACATCTCATGTTATAGTAAGGGTCTCAGGTTTGGTATAAGCATTGAGATATCACATCTCTGCTATCGGAAGTGTCTCAGGATTGGAATGGGAAGGAGTTGGATATCCCATCTCATGTTATAGGACGGGTCTCAGGTTTGTTATTAGAATCATTGAGATATCATATTGCATGCTGTAGGAAGGGTCTAAGGATTGGAATGGGAAGGACTTGGATATCACATCTCAAGCTATAGGTAGGCTCTCAGGTTTGGAAAGGGAAGGAGTTGGATATCACATTTCATGTTAGAGGAAGGATCTCAGGTTTGGTATTAGAGGCATTGAGATATCACATCTCATGCTATAGGAAGGGTCTCAGGATTGGAATGGGAAGGAGTTGGATATCACATCTCATGCTATAGGAAGGGTCTCAGGTTTGGTATAAGCATTGAGATATCACATCTCATGCTATAGGAAGGGTCTCAGGATTGGAATGGGAAGGATATGTATATGACATCTCATGCCATAGGAAGGGTCTCAGGTTTGGTATAAGCATTGAGATATCACATCTCTGCTTTTGGAAGGGTCTCAGGATTGGAATGGGAAGGAGTTGGATATCCCATCTCATGTTATAGGAAGAGTCTCAGGTTTGGTATTAGAAGCATTGAGATATCACATCTCATGCTATAGGAAGTGTCTCAGGATTGGAATGTGAAGGACTTGGATATCACATCTCATGCTATAGGGAGGGTCTCAAGTTTGATATTAGAAGCATTGAGATATCACATCTCATGCTATAGGAAGGGACTCAGGATTGGAATGGGAAGGAGTTGGATATCACATCTCATGCTATAGGAAGGGTATCAGGTTTGGTATAAGCAGTGCGATATCACATCTCATGCTATAGGAAGTGTCTCAGGATTGGAATGGGAAGGAGTTGGATATCACACCTCATGTTATAGGAAGGATCTCAGGTTTGGTATAAGCATTGAGATATCACATCTCTGCTATCGGAAGGGTCTCAGGATTGGAATATGAAGGAGTTGGATATTCCCATCTCATTTTATAGGAAGGGTATATCAGGTCTTAGCATGAGATGTGATATCCAGCTCCTTCCATTCCAATCCTGAGACCCTTCCGATAGCATGAGATGTGATATCTCAATGCTTCTAATATCAATACAGAGACCCTCCCTATAGCATGAGATGTGATATCTAAGTCCTTCCCATTCCAATCCTGAGACCCTTCCGATAGCAGAGATGTGATATCTCAATGCTTATACCAAACCTGAGACCCTTCCTATAGCACGAGATGTGATATCCAACTCCTTCCCATTCCAATCCTGAGACCCTTCCTATAGCATGAGATGTGATATCTCAATGCTTCTACCAAAACTGAGACCCTTCCTTTAGCATGAGATGTGATATCCAACTCCTTCCCATTCCAATCCTGAGACCCTTCCTATAGCATGAAATGTGATATCTCAATGCTTCTAATACCAAACCTGAGATCCTTCCTATAACATGAGATGTGATATCCAACTCCTTCCCATTCCAATCCTGAGACCCTTCCTATAGCATGAGATGTGATATCTCAATGCTTCTAATACCAAACCTGAGATCCTTCCGATAGCATGAGATGTGATATCTCAATGCTTCTAATACCAAACCTGAGACCCTCCCTTTAGCATGAGATGTGATATCCAATTCCTTCCCATTCCAATCCTGATACCCTTCTGATAGGATGAGATGTGATATCTCAATGCCTCTAATACCAAACCTGAGATCCTACCTCTAACATGAAATGTGATATCCAACTCCTTCCCTTTCCAAACCTGAGAGCCTTCCTACAGCATGAGATGTGATATCCAAGTCCTTCCCATTCAAATCCTGAGACCCTTCCTATAACATGAGATGTGATATCCAACTCCTTCCCATTCCAACCTGAGACCCTTCCTATAGCATGAGATGGGATATCCAACTCCTTCCAAATCTAATCCTGATATCCTTCCGATAGCATGAGATGTGATATCCCAATGCTTCTACAAAACCTGAGACCCATACCATGGCATGAGATGTGATATCAAACTCCCGTCCTATACCATGAGACTTGATATCTCAATGCTTCTAATACCAAACCTGAGACCAGTCCAATAACATGAGATGTGATATCCAAATCCTTCCCCTTCCAAACCTTAGACCGTTCCTTTATCATGAGATGTGATATCCAACTCCTTCCAATTCCACTCCTGAGACCCTTCCTATAGCATGAGATGTGATATCTCAATGCTTCTAATACCAAACCTGAGACCCTTCCTATAACATGAGATGTGATATCCAAGTCCTTCCCATTCCAATCCTGAGACCCTTCCTATAGCATGAGATGTCATATCTCAATGCTTCTAATACCAAACCTGAGACCCTTCCTATAACATGAATTGTGATATCCAAGTCCTTCCCATTCCAATCTTGAGACCTTTCCAATAGCAGAGATGTGATATCTCAATGCTTATACCAAACGTGAGATCCTTCCTATGACATGAGATGTGATATCTAAATCCTTCTCATTCCAAACCTGAGACCCTTCCTACAGCATGTGATGTGATATCTCAATGCTTCTAATATCAAAACTGAGACCCGTCCTATAGCATGAGATGTGATATCCAATTCCTTCCCATCCCAATCCTGAGACACCTCCGATAGCAGAGATGTGAAATCTCAATGCTTATACCAAACCTGAGACTCTTACTATAACATGAGATGTGATATCTAACTCCTTCCCGTTCCAAACCTGAGACCCTTCCTATAGCATGAGATGCGATATCCAACTCCTTCCCATTCCAATCCTGAGACCCTTCCCATAGCATGAGATGTGATATCTCAATGCTTCTAATACCAAACCTGTGATCCTTCCTATAACAAGAGATGTGATATCCAAATCCTTCCCCTTCCAAATCTGAGACCCTCCCTTTAGCATGAGATGTGATATCTCAATGCCTCTAATACCAAACCTGAGATCCTTCCGATAGCATGAGATGTGATATCTCAATGCTTCTAATACCAAACCTGAGATCCTTCCTATAACATGAGATGTGATATCCAAATCCTTCCCCTTCCATTCCTGAGACCCTCCCTTTAGCATGAGATGTGATATCCAACTCCTTCCCATTCCAATCCTGAGACCCTTCTGATAGCATGAGATGTGATATCTCAATGCCTCTAATACCAAACCTGAGATCCTACATCTAACATGAAATGTGATATCCAACTCCTTCCCTTTCCAAACGTGAGACCCTCCCTATAGAATGAGATGTGATATCCAAGTCCTTCCCATTCCAATCCTGAGACCCTTCCTATAGCATGAGATGTGATATCTCAATGCTTCTAATACCAAACCTGAGACCCTTCCTATAACGTAAGATGGGATATCCAACTCCTTCCCATTCCAATCCTGAGACCCTTCCGATAGCAGAGATGTGATATCTCAATGCTTATACCAAACCTGAGACCCTTCCTGTGGCATGAGATGTCATATACAACTCCTTCCCATTCCAATCCTGAGACCCTTCCTATAGCATGAGATGTGATATCTCAATACTTATACCAAACCTGAGACCCTTCCTATAGCATGAGATGTGATATCCAACTCCTTCCCATTCCAATCCTGAGACCCTTCCTATAACATGAGATGTTATGTCTCAATGCTTCTAATACCAAACCTGAGATCCTTCCTATGGCATGAGATGTCATATAAAACTCCTTCCCATTCCAATCCTGAGACCCTTCCCATAGCATGAGATGTGATATCGAACTCCTTCCCATTCCAATCCTGCGACCCTTCCTATAGCATGAGATTTGATATCTCAATGCTTCTAATACCAAACCTGAGATCCTTCCGATAGCATGAGATGTGATATCTGAATGCTTCTAATACCAAACCTGAGATCATTCCTATAACACGAGATGTAATATCCAAATCCTTCCCCTTCCAAACCTGAGACCCTCCCTTTAGCATGAGATGTGATATCCAACTACTTCCCATTCCAATCCTGAGACCCTTCCTATATCATGAGATGTGATGTCTCAATGCTTCTAATACCAAACCTGAGATCCTTCCTATAACATGAGATGTGATATCCAACTCCTTCCCATTCCAATCCTGAGACACTTCCTATAGCATGAGAAGTGATATCTCCATGCTTATACCAAACCTGAGACCCTTCCTATAGCATGAGATGTGATATCCAAATCCTTCCCATTCCAATCCTGAGACCCTTCCTATAGCATGAGATGTGATATCTCAATGCTTATACCAAACCTGAGAGCCTACCTATAGCATGCGATGTGATATCCAACTCCTTCCCGTTCCAAACCTGAGACCCTTCCTATAGCATATGTGATATCCAACTCCTTCCCGTTCCAAACCTGATACCCTTCCTATAGCATGAGATGTGATATCCAACTCCTTCCCATCCCAATCCTGAGACACCTCCGATAGCAGAGATGTGATATCTCAATGCTTATACCAAACCTGAGACTCTTCCTATAACATGAGATATGATATCCAACTCCTTCCCGTTCCAAACCTGAGACCCTTCCTATAGCATGAGATGTGATATCCAACTCCTTCCCATTCCAATCCTGAGACCCTTCCTATAGCATGAGATGTGATATCTCAATGCTTATACCAAACCTGAGACCCTTCCTATAGCTTGAGATGTGATATCCAACTCCTTCCCATTCCAATCCTGAGACCCTTCTGATAGCATGAGATGTGATATCTCAATGCCTCTAATACCAAACCTGAGATCCTTCCTCTAACATGAAATGTGATATCCAACTCCTTCCCCTTCCAAACATGAGAGCCTTCCTATAGCATGAGATATGATATCCAAGTCCTTCCCATTCCAATCCTGAGACCCTTCCTATAACATGAAATGTGATATCCAACTCCTTCCCATTCCAACCTGAGACCCTTCCTATAGCATGAGATGGGATATCCAACTCCTTCCAAATCCAATACTGATACCCTTCCGATAGCATGAGATGTGATATCCCAATGCTTCTACCAAACCTGAGACCCATACTATGGCATGAGATGTGATATCAAACTCCTTCCCATTCCAATCCTGAGACCCTTCTTATACCATGAGACTTGATATCTCAATGCTTCTAATACCAAACCTGAGACCCGTCCTATAACATGAGATGTGATATCCAAATCCTTCCCCTTCCAAACCTTAGACCCTTCTATTATCATGAGATGTGATATCCAACTCCTTCCCATTCCAATCCTGAGACCCTTCCGATATCATGAGATGTGATATCTCAATGCTTATACCAAATCTGAGACCGTTCCTATGGCCTGAGATGTCATATACAACTCCTTCCCATTCCAATCCTGAGACCCTTCCTATAGCATGAGATGTGATATCTCGATGCTTATACCAAATCTGAGACCCTTCCTATAGCATGAGATGTGATATCCAACTCCTTCCCATTCCAATCCTGAGACACTTCCTATAGCATGAGAAGTGATATCTCCATGCTTATACCAAACCTGAGACCCTTCCTATAGCATAAGATGTGATATCCAAATCCTTCCTATTCCAATCCTGAGACCCTTCCTATAGCATGAGATGTGATATCTCAATGCTTATACCAAACCTGAGACCCTTCCTATAGCATGAGATGTGATATCCAAATCCTTCCCATTCCAATCCTGAGACCCTTCCTATAGCATGAGATGTGATGTCTCAATGCTTCTAATACCAAACCTGAGATCCTTCCTATAACATGAGATGTGATATCCAACTCCTTCCCATTCCAATCCTGAGACCCTTATGATAGCATGAGATGTGATATCTCAATGCCTCTTATACCAAACCTGAGATCCTCCCGATAGCATGAGATGTGATATCTCAATGCTTCTAATACCAAACCTGAGATCCTTCCTATAATATGAGATGTGATTTCCAAATCCTTCCCCTTCCAAACCTGAGACCCTCCCTTTAGCATGAAATGTGATATCCAACTCCTTCCCATTCCAATCCTGAGACCCTTCTGATAGCATGAGATGTGATATCTCAATGCCTCTAATACCAAACCTGAGATCCTACCTCTAACATGAAATGTGATATCAAACTCCTTCCCATTCCAATCCTGAGACCCTTATGATAGCATGAGATGTGATATCTCAATGCCTCTTACACCAAACCTGAGATCCTTCCGATAGCATGAGATGTGATATCTCAATGCTTCTAATACCAAACCTGAGATCCTTCCTATAATATGAGATGTGATTTCCAAATCCTTCCCCTTCCAAACCTGAGACCCTCCCTTTAGCATGAAATGTGATATCCAACTCCTTCCCATTCCAATCCTGAGACCCTTCTGATAGCATGAGATGTGATATCTCAATGCCTCTAATACCAAACCTGAGATCCTACCTCTAACATGAAATGTGATATCCATCTCCTTCCCTTTCCAAACCTGAGACCCTGCCTATAGCATGAGATGTGATATCCAAGTCCTTCCCATTCCAATCCTGAGACCCTTCCTATAGCATGTGATGTGATATCTCAATGCTTATACCAAACCTGAGACCCTTCCTATGGCATGAGATGTCATATACAACTCCTTCCCATTCCAACCCTGAGACCCTTCCTATAGCATGAGATGTGATATCTCAATGCTTATACCAAACCTGAGACCCTTCCTATAGCATGAGATGTGATATCCAACTTCTTCCCATTCCAATCCTGAGACCCTTCCTATAGCATGAGATGTGATATCTCAATGCTTATACCAAACCTGAGACCCTTCCTATAGCTTGAGATGTGATATCCAACTCCTTCCCATTCCAATCCTGAGACCCTTCCTATAGCATGAGATGTGATATCTCAAGGCCTCTAATACCAAACCTGAGATCCTTCCTCTAACATGAAATGTGATATCCAACTCCTTCCCCTTCCAAACCTGAGAGCCTTCCTATAGCATGAGATATGATATCCAAGTCCTTCCCATTCCAATCCTGAGACCCTTCCTATAACATGAAATGTGATATCCAACTCCTTCCCATTCTAACCTGAGACCCTTCCTATAGCATGAGATGGGATATCCAACTCCTTCCAAATCCAATACTGATACCCTTCCTATAGCATGAGATGTGATATCCCAATGCTTCTACCAAACCTGAGACCCATACTATGGCATGAGATGTGATATCAAACTCCTTCCCATTCCAATCCTGAGACGCTTCCTATAGCTTGAGATGTGATATCCAACTCCTTCCCATTCCAATTCTGAGACCCTTCTTATACCATGAGACTTGATATCTCAATGCTTCTAATACCAAACCTGAGACCCGTCCTATAACATGAGATGTGATATCCAAATCCTTCCCTTTCCAAACCTTAGACCCTTCCTTTATCATGAGATGTGATATCCAACTCCTTCCCATTCCAATCCTGAGACCCTTCCGATATCATGAGATTTGTTATCTCAATGCTTCTAATATCAAACTTGAGACCCTCCCTATAGCATGAGATGTGACATCCAAGTCCTTCCCATTCCAATCCTGAGACCCTTCCTATAGCATGAGATGTGATATCTCAATGCTTCTAATACCAAACCTGAGACCCTTCCTATAACATGAGATGGGATATCCAACTCCTTCCCATTCCAATCCTGAGACCCTTCCGATAGCAGAGATGTGATATCTCAATGCTTATACCAAACCTGAGACCCTTCCTAAGGCCTGAGATGTCATATACAACTCCTTCCCATTCCAAACCTGAGACCCTTCCTATAGCATGAGATGTGATATCTCAATGCTTATACCAAATCTGAGACCCTTCCTATAGCATGAGATGTGATATCCAACACCTTCCCATTCCAATCCTGAGACCCTTCCTATAGCATAAGATGTGATATCCAAATCCTTCCTATTCCAATCCTGAGACCCTTCCGATAGCATGAGATGTGATATCTCAATGCTTATACCAAACCTGAGACCCTTCCTATAGCATGAGATGTGATATCCAACTCCTTCCCATTCCAATCCTGAGACCCTTCCTATAGCATGAGATATGATATCTCAATGCGTATATCAAACCTGAGACCCTTCCTATAGCATAAGATGTGATATCCAAATCCTTCCCATTCCAATCCTGAGACCCTTCCTATAGCATGAGATGTGATATCTCAATGCTTATACCAAACCTGAGACCCTTCCTATAGCATGAGATGTGATATCCAACTCCTTCCCATTCCAATCCTGAGACCCTTCCTATAGCATGAGATGTGATGTCTCAATGCTTCTAATACCAAACCTGAGATCCTTCCTATAACATGAGATGTGATATCCAACTCCTTCCCATTCCAATCCTGAGACCCTTATGATAGCATGAGATGTGATATCTCAATGCCTCTTACACCAAACCTGAGATCCTTCCGATAGCATGAGATGTGATATCTCAATGCTTCTAATACCAAACCTGAGATCCTTCCTATAATATGAGATGTGATTTCCAAATCCTTCCCCTTCCAAACCTGAGACCCTCCCTTTAGCATGAAATGTGATATCCAACTCCTTCCCATTCCAATCCTGAGACCCTTCTGATAGCATGAGATGTGATATCTCAATGCCTCTAATACCAAACCTGAGATCCTACCTCTAACTTGAAATGTGATATCCATCTCCTTCCCTTTCCAAACCTGAGACCCTGCCTATAGCATGAGATGTGATATCCAAGTCCTTCCCATTCCAATCCTGAGACCCTTCCTATAGCATGTGATGTGATATCTCAATGCTTATACCAAACCTGAGACCCTTCCTATGGCATGAGATGTCATATACAACTCCTTCCCATTCCAACCCTGAGACCCTTCCTATAGCATGAGATGTGATATCTCAATGCTTATACCAAACCTGAGACCCTTCCTATAGCATGGAATGTGATATCCAACTCCTTCCCATTCCAATCCTGAGACCCTTCTGATAGCATGAGATGTGATATCTCAATGCCTCTAATACCAAACCTGAGATCCTACCTCTAACATGAAATGTGATATCCATCTCCTTCCCTTTCCAAACCTGAGACCCTGCCTATAGCATGATATGTGATATCCAAGTCCTTCCCATTCCAATCCTGAGACCCTTCCTATAGCATGTGATGTGATATCTCAATGCTTATACCAAACCTGAGACCCTTCCTATGGCATGGGATGGCATATACAACTCCTTCCCATTCCAATCCTGAGACCCTTCCTATAGCATGAGATGTGATATCCAACTTCTTCCCATTCCAATCCTGAGACCCTTCCTATAGCATGAGATGTGATATCTCAAGGCCTCTAATACCAAACCTGAGATCCTACCTCTAACATGAAATGTGATATCCATCTCCTTCCCTTTCCAAACCTGAGACCCTGCCTATAGCATGATATGTGATATCCAAGTCCTTCCCATTCCAATCCTGAGACCCTTCCTATAGCATGTGATGTGATATCTCAATGCTTATACCAAACCTGAGACCCTTCCTATGGCATGAGATGTCATATACAACTCCTTCCCATTCCAACCCTGAGACCCTTCCTATAGCATGAGATGTGATATCTCAATGCTTATACCAAACCTGAGACCCTTCCTATAGCATGGAATGTGATATCCAACTCCTTCCCATTCCAATCCTGAGACCCTTCTGATAGCATGAGATGTGATATCTCAATGCCTCTAATACCAAACCTGAGATCCTACCTCTAACATGAAATGTGATATCCATCTCCTTCCCTTTCCAAACCTGAGACCCTGCCTATAGCATGATATGTGATATCCAAGTCCTTCCCATTCCAATCCTGAGACCCTTCCTATAGCATGTGATGTGATATCTCAATGCTTATACCAAACCTGAGACCCTTCCTATGGCATGGGATGGCATATACAACTCCTTCCCATTCCAATCCTGAGACCCTTCCTATAGCATGAGATGTGATATCCAACTTCTTCCCATTCCAATCCTGAGACCCTTCCTATAGCATGAGATGTGATATCTCAAGGCCTCTAATACCAAACCTGAGATCCTACCTCTAACATGAAATGTGATATCCATCTCCTTCCCTTTCCAAACCTGAGACCCTGCCTATAGCATGATATGTGATATCCAAGTCCTTCCCATTCCAATCCTGAGACCCTTCCTATAGCATGTGATGTGATATCTCAATGCTTATACCAAACCTGAGACCCTTCCTATGGCATGGGATGGCATATACAACTCCTTCCCATTCCAATCCTGAGACCCTTCCTATAGCATGAGATGTGATATCCAACTTCTTCCCATTCCAATCCTGAGACCCTTCCTATAGCTTGAGATGTGATATCCAACTCCTTCCCATTCCAATCCTGAGACCCTTCCTATAGCATGAGATGTGATATCTCAAGGCCTCTAATACCAAACCTGAGATCCTTCCTCTAACATGAAATGTGATATCCAACTCCTTCCCCTTCCAAACCTGAGAGCCTTCCTATAGCATGAGATATGATATCCAAGTCCTTCCCATTCCAATCCTGAGACCCTTCCTATAACATGAAATGTGATATCCAACTCCTTCCCATTCCAACCTGAGACCCTTCCTATAGCATGAGATGGGATATCCAACTCCTTCCAAATCCAATACTGATACCCTTCCGATAGCATGAGATGTGATATCCCACTGCTTCTACCAAACCTGAGACCCATACTATGGCATGAGATGTGATATCAAACTCCTTCCCATTCCAATCCTGAGACCCTTCTTATACCATGAGACTTGATATCTCAATGCTTCTAATACCAAACCTGAGACCCGTCCTATAACATGAGATGTGATATCCAAATCCTTCCCCTTCCAAACCTTAGACCCTTCCATTATCATGAGATGTGATATCCAACTCCTTCCCATTCCAATCCTGAGACCCTTCCGATATCATGAGATGTGATATCTCAATGCTTATACCAAATCTGAGACCCTTCCTATGGCCTGAGATGTCATATACAACTCCTTCCCATTCCAATCCTGAGACCCTTCCTATAGCATGAGATGTGATATCTCAATGCTTATACCAAATCTGAGACCCTTCCTATAGCATGAGATGTGATATCCAACTCCTTCCCATTCCAATCCTGAAACCCTTCCTATAGCATGAGATGTGATATCCAACACCTTCCCATTCCAATCCTGAGACCCTTCCTATAGCATAAGATGTGATATCCAAATCCTTCCTATTCCAATCCTGAGACCCTTCCTATAGCATGAGATGTGATATCTCAATGCTTATACCAAACCTGAGACCCTTCCTATAGCATGAGATGTGATATCCAACTTCTTCCCATTCCAATCCTGAGACCCTTCCTATAGCATGAGATGTGATATCCAACACCTTCCCATTCCAATCCTGAGACCCTTCCTATAGCATAAGATGTGATATCCAAATCCTTCCTATTCCAATCCGGAGACCCTTCCTATAGCATGAGATGTGATATCTCAATGCTTATACCAAACCTGAGACCCTTCCTATAGCATGAGATGTGATATCCAACTCCTTCCCATTCCAATCCTGAGACCCTTCCTATAGCATGAGATGTGATGTCTCAATGCTTCTAATACCAAACCTGAGATCCTTCCTATAACATGAGATGTGATATCCAACTCCTTCCCATTCCAATCCTGAGACCCTTATGATAGCATGAGATGTGATATCTCAATGCCTCTTATACCAAACCTGAGATCCTTCCGATAGCATGAGATGTGATATCTCAATGCTTCTAATACCAAACCTGAGATCCTTCCTATAATATGAGATGTGATTTCCAAATCCTTCCCCTTCCAAACCTGAGACCCTCCCTTTAGCATGAAATGTGATATCCAACTCCTTCCCATTCCAATCCTGAGACCCTTCTGATAGCATGAGATGTGATATCTCAATGCCTCTAATACCAAACCTGAGATCCTACCTCTAACATGAAATGTGATATCCATCTCCTTCCCTTTCCAAACCTGAGACCCTGCCTATAGCATGAGATGTGATATCCAAGTCCTTCCCATTCCAATCCTGAGACCCTTCCTATAGCATGTGATGTGATATCTCACTGCTTATACCAAACCTGAGACTCTTCCAATGGCATGAGATGTCATACACAACTCCTTCCCATTCCAACCCTGAGACCCTTCCTATAGCATGAGATGTGATATCTCAATGCTTATACCAAACCTGAGACCCTTCCTATAGCATGAGATGTGATATCCAACTTCTTCCCATTCCAATCCTGAGACCCTTCCTATAGCATGAGATATGATATCTCAATGCTTATACCAAACCTGAGACCCTTCCTATAGCATAATATGTGATATCCAAATCCTTCCCATTCCAATCCTGAGACCCTTCCTATAGCATGAGATGTGATATCTCAATGCTTATACCAAACCTGAGACCCTTCCTATAGCATGAGATGTGATATCCAACTCCTTCCCATTCCAATCCTGAGACCCTTCCTATAGCATGAGATGTGATGTCTCAATGCTTCTAATACCAAACCTGAGATCCTTCCTATAACATGAGATGTGATATCCAACTCCTTCCCATTCCAATCCTGAGACCCTTATGATAGCATGAGATGTGATATCTCAATGCCTCTTACACCAAACCTGAGATCCTTCCGATAGCATGAGATGTGATATCTCAATGCTTCTAATACCAAACCTGAGATCCTACCTCTAACATGAAATGTGATATCCATCTCCTTCCCTTTCCAAACCTGAGACCCTGCCTATAGCATGAGATGTGATATCCAAGTCCTTCCCATTCCAATCCTGAGACCCTTCCTATAGCATGTGATGTGATATATCAATGCTTATACCAAACCTGAGACCCTTCCTATGGCATGAGATGTCATATACAACTCCTTCCCATTCCAACCCTGAGACCCTTCCTATAGCATGAGATGTGATATCTCAATGCTTATACCAAACCTGAGACCCTTCCTATAGCATGAAATGTGATATCCAACTCCTTCCCATTCCAATCCTGAGACCCTTCTGATAGCATGAGATGTGATATCTCAATGCCTCTAATACCAAACCTGAGATCCTACCTCTAACATGAAATGTGATATCCATCTCCTTCCCTTTCCAAACCTGAGACCCTGCCTATAGCATGATATGTGATATCCAAGTCCTTCCCATTCCAATCCTGAGACCCTTCCTATAGCATGTGATGTGATATCTCAATGCTTATACCAAACCTGAGACCCTTCCTATGGCATGGGATGGCATATACAACTCCTTCCCATTCCAATCCTGAGACCCTTCCTATAGCATGAGATGTGATATCCAACTTCTTCCCATTCCAATCCTGAGACCCTTCCTATAGCATGAGATGTGGTATCTCAATGCTTATACCAAACCTGAGACCCTTCCTATAGCTTGAGATGTGATATCCAACTCCTTCCCATTCCAATCCTGAGACCCTTCCTATAGCATGAGATGTGATATCTCAAGGCCTCTAATACCAAACCTGAGATCCTTCCTCTAACATGAAATGTGATATCCAACTCCTTCCCCTTCCAAACCTGAGAGCCTTCCTATAGCATGAGATATGATATCCAAGTCCTTCCCATTCCAATCCTGAGACCCTTCCTATAACATGAAATGTGATATCCAACTCCTTCCCATTCCAACCTGAGACCCTTCCTATAGCATGAGATGGGATATCCAACTCCTTCCAAATCCAATACTGATACCCTTCCGATAGCACGAGATGTGATATCCCAATGCTTCTACCAAACCTGAGACCCATACTATGGCATGAGATGTGATATCAAACTCCTTCCCATTCCAATCCTGAGACCCTTCTTATACCATGAGACTTGATATCTCAATGCTTCTAATACCAAACCTGAGACCCGTCCTATAACATGAGATGTGATATCCAAATCCTTCCCCTTCCAAACCTTAGACCCTTCCATTATCATGAGATGTGATATCCAACTCCTTCCCATTCCAATCCTGAGACCCTTCCGATATCATGAGATGTGATATCTCAATGCTTATACCAAATCTGAGACCCTTCCTATGGCCTGAGATGTCATATACAACTCCTTCCCATTCCAATCCTGAGACCCTTCCTATAGCATGAGATGTGATATCTCAATGCTTATACCAAATCTGAGACCCTTCCTATAGCATGAGATGTGATATCCAACTCCTTCCCATTCCAATCCTGAGACACTTCCTATAGCATGAGAAGTGATATCTCCATGCTTATACCAAACCTGAGACCCTTCCTATAGCATAAGATGTGATATCCAAATCCTTCCTATTCCAATCCTGAGACCCTTCCTATAGCATGAGATGTGATATCTCAATGCTTATACCAAACCTGAGACCCTTCCTATAGCATGAGATGTGATATCCAACTCCTTCCCATTCCAATCCTGAGACCCTTCCTATAGCATGAGATGTGATGTCTCAATGCTTCTAATACCAAACCTGAGATCCTTCCTATAACATGAGATGTGATATCCAACTCCTTCCCATTCCAATCCTGAGACCCTTATGATAGCATGAGATGTGATATCTCAATGCCTCTTATACCAAACCTGAGATCCTTCCGATAGCATGAGATGTGATATCTCAATGCTTCTAATACCAAACCTGAGATCCTTCCTATAATATGAGATGTGATTTCCAAATCCTTCCCCTTCCAAACCTGAGACCCTCCCTTTAGCATGAAATGTGATATCCAACTCCTTCCCATTCCAATCCTGAGACCCTTCTGATAGCATGAGATGTGATATCTCAATGCCTCTAATACCAAACCTGAGATCCTACCTCTAACATGAAATGTGATATCCATCTCCTTCCCTTTCCAAACCTGAGACCCTGCCTATAGCATGAGATGTGATATCCAAGTCCTTCCCATTCCAATCCTGAGACCCTTCCTATAGCATGTGATGTGATATCTCAATGCTTATACCAAACCTGAGACCCTTCCTATGGCATGAGATGTCATACGCAACTCCTTCCCATTCCAACCCTGAGACCCTTCCTATAGCATGAGATGTGATATCTCAATGCTTATACCAAACCTGAGACCCTTCCTATAGCATGAGATGTGATATCCAACTTCTTCCCATTCCAATCCTGAGACCCTTCCTATAGCATGAGATATGATATCTCAATGCTTATACCAAACCTGAGACCCTTCCTATAGCATAAGATGTGATATCCAAATCCTTCCCATTCCAATCCTGAGACCCTTCCTATAGCATGAGATGTGATATCTCAATGCTTATACCAAACCTGAGACCCTTCCTATAGCATGAGATGTGATATCCAACTCCTTCCCATTCCAATCCTGAGACCCTTCCTATAGCATGAGATGTGATGTCTCAATGCTTCTAATACCAAACCTGAGATCCTTCCTATAACATGAGATGTGATATCCAACTCCTTCCCATTCCAATCCTGAGACCCTTATGATAGCATGAGATGTGATATCTCAATGCCTCTTACACCAAACCTGAGATCCTTCCGATAGCATGAGATGTGATATCTCAATGCTTCTAATACCAAACCTGAGATCCTTCCTATAATATGAGATGTGATTTCCAAATCCTTCCCCTTCCAAACCTGAGACCCTCCCTTTAGCATGAAATGTGATATCCAACTCCTTCCCATTCCAATCCTGAGACCCTTCTGATAGCATGAGATGTGATATCTCAATGCCTCTAATACCAAACCTGAGATCCTACCTCTAACATGAAATGTGATATCCATCTCCTTCCCTTTCCAAACCTGAGACCCTGCCTATAGCATGAGATGTGATATCCAAGTCCTTCCCATTCCAATCCTGAGACCATTCCTATAGCATGTGATGTGATATCTCAATGCTTATACCAAACCTGAGACCCTTCTGTTAAGACGGATTTCTGAACTCTGTCCTGGTGGCGCAGAAGTTCAGAAGGCCAACCTAATTACTTGGAACAGGGTAACCTCTGGACAAGCCAGACCAATCAAGGTAGCGATCGCGGCGGTCAAGACTAGGTCTCAAGAGGGGTCAGGGTGACTGAAAGCCCGCAGTGAGCACACAAAGCAAGAGCGCTTACAAACTACTCCAAACAGTTGTTATATCAAAAATAGATACACATTTATTTTAAGGCCTTTAAAACAATGACCGTAGCGAGAAAATCACAATATCACAATATTAAACCAACACATACCATATCAACACAATATATATACAAATACACAGTCGCAAGCGTTTAAAGCACGAAATATGTAGTCCACCTGAAAGGAAAGGAAAACAGGCAGTGCGAAAACACTTTAGACTCAGTTCGCCTTCAGAGGCACCTAACTAGATGGAAGTCCGAGCCCTGCGAAGAGTGGAGCCTTGTGCTCAAAGTACCTGCCACGCCGGTGCCAACGGGCAAAAGGGGAAGCTCTTCGTAGGAAGTCAGGCAGTTCGGGTTAGTGCACAGCAGAAGGAGAACAGGTTCCGCAACTCAAGCGCAGCCTCCACAGCGGGCAGAAGCAGAGCGCGAGTACGGCCAAAAGGGTGCTGTTTTTACACAGCAGGGAAAAGCAATGGGATACTGCAGGAGGGCGACCAGATCCTAGCTAAACTACTCACCGGTCCCCGAAGCAAGCAGACCCAGGCTTCTCCACGTTAGTTTCAGCAGCTGGCAGGTTCAGAAGAGCAGGGAACGCCTCGTAGTCGTGTAGAGCAAAAAGACGTCCCAATCGACGAAACCAGCACAGTTTGTTGCCGCAGCAGGACAACGGAGCGGGCGTGTGTATTCAAGCCAAATGTACACTCCTCCCTTCAGACTTGGGAACGCCAAGTGTACGAAGCGTGGGAGAGTGACAAGGACTCGACATACAACACAACCTGGCGGCAGTTACAGAGCAGGACTCCCTTGTAAGCTGGTCAGTCAACTGGATGCCCAGAGACGCTTCCGAAGGCTTACTTGGCAGGAGATGATGAAGTCGCCGGGAATAGCTGTTCCTGCTATTCCAAAGGTCGAAGCACCAGTACAGGCCTTCTGGTTCGATCAAAGGAGGAAAGGGTTTCACAGGACGACAGCAGTGCAAAGGAGGATTCCTTCAGCGGGTCACCAGCGATTCCTCGGTCCAGCCTCGTGGTTGCAGGATACTTGGCTCCTGTATTCCTTCGTTCGTGAGAACTCAGGAGATCGACATGGTAGTGGTGTTTCCAGCTCCCTCTTATCCACGGTTCCCTTCGCGCCAAAACGGAGGGGAGCCAATGGGAGATCCGCTCATCAACACACATACCATACGTGGACCAATCACGGACCACGGTGGTCCCAGGCATTCACACCACCCCAGACTCTCTGGCACCCAGGATGTGTATTGGGACCAGACATCCCAGCCCACACCCTGGAGGCACACAAACGACATGTAGAAGCCCGCGAAAGCAACCACGTTTCGCGGGAAAGTACATGCCCAAATAAGGAAGGCCCCGGGTCGCCCGACCTGGGGAAGGTGAAGGGAGCAAGACGGTCAGTGGACAGGACAAAGGAGCCTCGTGGTCTGGCCATTTTGGGAGCCAGGCCACCATTTTGGGTTCAGTGCGAAAAACGTGCTCAGAACGCCAAAAGGAGCTCAAAATAAACAAAACGATCGCTGCCACCATTCCAGTCCCTGAATGACTTGCACCGATCAAAATACCATCCTAAAAGAGTATCTAGGGCCTGTAGAAGGCTAGAGACCCAAGAGAGCTGTAACTTAGCTAACAGTGCCCTCTTGTGTCATGTTGCACTACAGCCGCAACATGATAAAAGAAACTACGGGAAACAGCGTTCCCCGGTACTGACTGTCTTAAGGGCATGTCAGTTTCCCCGTAAGAAAGGAGCGAAAGCCCAGAGAAGTGCGGCAGAAGGCTGTACTTCTCTGGCAAAGTCAAGAACAAGGTTAAAAACAATAGCAAAAAGTTTAGGGGTTGCCACATGGAAGGAAAATTACCTACAATTACGAAATCTTTCCTAACACTCGCCCCTCCCAGACTATGGACAGGGGGAACTAATCCACCCCTGGATGAGTCTCTTGTTCAGGTCGGTTAAACATTCTGGACAACCCATCAGCATTGCTATGTTGGACACCTGGCCTATGCTCAATAGTGAAGTCAAAGCCTTGTAGACTCATGGACCACCTAAGCAACTTTGGATTCTCCCCCTTCATGTTCATTAGCCACTTTAACGGCTTATGGTCAGTCTGCACAGTGAAGTGGGTCCCATAGAGGTAGGGCCTCAGCTTCCTTAGGGCTCACACAACAGAGAAACATTCTTTCTCTACCGTGGACCATCTGAGCTCTCTGTCCTTAAACTGGCGACTAATAAAACCGATAGGGTGTTCCTTACCCTTCTCATCTACTTGTGATAGTACAGCTCCTATCCCAGTGTCAGAGGCATCCGTCTGCACGATAAAAGGTCTTTGATAATCAGGGGCCCTTAGCACAGGGGCCTGGCACAAGGAGTCTTTTAAGCCATTGAAGGCCTTCTCACACTCGTCGGTCCAAGTTACCTTCTTGGGTTTCTTCGGAGTTGTGAGGGCAGTCAGAGGAGCAGCTATGGTGCCATAGTCTGCCACAAAATTTCGATAATAACCCGTGAGTCCTAAGAAGGCTCTCACTTGGGTTTGCGTAGTGGGGGTAGGCCAGTCTTGTACTGCTTGTACTTTACTGGGTAGAGGCTGTATCCTCCCTCCATCTACTTCATGTCCAAGGTAAACCACTGAGCCTTGTCCAATCTGGCATTTACTAGCCTTTATGGTCAAGTGGGCTTTCCGAAGAGCCTGGAGCACAATCCCGAGGTGTTTCACATGGTCTTCCCAGGTGGCACTGAAAACTGCTATATCGTCCAACCCATTCAACACATGATTCACAAGCCTCTGGAAAGTGGCAGGTGCATTCTTCAACCCGAACGGCATTACCCGGAATTGGTAAAGGCCGTCTGGAGTAGAAAATGCTGTCTTCTCCTTGGCATGTTCTGCTAAAGCTATTTGCCAATAGCCAGCAGTGAGGTCAAACGTGCTGAGGTACCTGGAGGCACCCAAAGTATCCACCAGCTCATCTGTTCGAGGCAAGGGGTGTGCATCTGTCTTGGTGACAGCATTCAGAGCCCTGTAATCCACGCAGAACCTCAATTCAGAAGTGCCTGCCTTTGGAACCAACACCACTGGGCTGGACCAAGGACTACTAGAGGGTTCAATCACCCCAAGATCTAACATCTTGTTGACCTCGGTCTTAATATAAGACCGTACTTTATCTGACATCCTGTATCCCCTACTTTTGGTAGGTACACTGTCTCCTGTGTCAATGTTATGTTTGCACCAAGGTGTCAAACCAAGGGACTGTGAAAACAGGGGGGAAAACTGCCTAAGCAAACTTTTCACCTCAGCCTGCTGATTCGGAGTCAGGTGAGGGGCCACTCGGACACCCTCAACGGAGCTATCTGAAGGACCGCTTTGGAACAGGTCGGGGAGAGGTTCTGACTCCTCTTCCTCAACATCTGAAGCCAGTAGCAGTGCTGCGATTTCGACTCTTGGGACGAAAGCCTTCAGCCTATTCACGTGAAACACTTTTGGAGCCTGTCCAGGCCTTCCAAGGTCCACTAAATAGTTCACCTCACCCAGGGGCTCCACCACTGTGTAAGGGCCTGACCATTTGCCCTGTAAAGCTCGAGGCCTTATTGGATTCATGATCAGGACTTGCTGACCAGGTGTAAAGTTGATGAGGGAAGCTTTCTGGTCGTACCAATGTTTCACCAGCGCTTGCCCTGCCTTCAATTTATCACTAGCCAAGCCCATCAGAAGTACCATCCGTTTTCTGAGCCCTAGCACATAATCAACTACATTGGTAGTAACAGGGGGAGTGGGCATCTCCCATCCCTCTTTGACGATGGCTAAGGGTCCCCGTACGGGATGACCGAACAGAAGTTCGAAGGGGCTGAAGCCAACACCCTCCTGTGGTACCTCTCTGTAGGCAAACAGCAAGCATGGTAAAAGAAGATCCCATTTTCTTCTCTGAGGCTCCTCCAGAGCCCCAATCATGCTCTTTAACGTTCTGTTGAAACGTTCCACCAGACCATTGGTCTGGGGGTGGTATGCAGAAGAGAACTTGTAGGTGACCCCACATTCTTTCCACATAGCCTGCATATACTTCGACATAAAGTTGCTGCCACGATCTGACACAACTTCTTTAGGGAAGCCAACCCTAGTAAATATGCCGAGTAAAGCTTTTGCAACTGACTTGGCAGTTACAGTTTTCAATGGGATGGCCTCAGGATACCTGGTTGCATGGTCGACCAGCACAAGGATAAACCTATTGCCCGAGGATGTTTGCGGGTCAAGGGGACCAACGATGTCGATCCCTACCCTTTCAAATTGAGATATCACATCTCATGCTATCGGAAGGATCTCAGGTTTGGTATAAGAGGCATTGAGATATCACATCTCATGCTATCATAAGGTCTCAGGATTGGAATGGGAAGGAGTTGGATATCACATCTCATGTTATAGGAAGGATCTCAGGTTTGGTATTGGAAGCATTGAGACATCACATCTCATGCTATAGGAATGGTCTCAGGATTGGAATGGGTAGGAGTTGGATATTACATTCTTGCTATAGGAAGGGTCTCATGTTTGGAATGGGAAGGAGTTGGATATCACATATGCTATAGGAAGTGTCTTAGGTTTGGAACGGGAAGGAGTTGGATATCACATCTCATGTTATAGGAAGGGTCTCAGGTTTGGTATAAGCATTGAGATATCACATCTCTGCTATCAGGAGTGGCTCAGGATTGGAATGGGAAGGAGTTGGATATCCCATCTCATGTTAAAGGACGGGTCTCTGGTTTGGTATTAGAATCATTGAGATATCACATCGCATGCTGTAGGAAGGGTCTAAGGATTGGAATGGGATGGACTTGGATATCACATCTCATGCTATAGGTAGGCTCTCAGGTTTGGTACAAGCATTGAGATATCACATCTCATGCTATAGGAAGGGTCTCAGGATTGGAATGGGAAGGATTTGGATATCACATCTCATGCTATAGGAAGGGTCTCAGGTTTGGTATAAGCATGGAGATATCACTTCTCATGCTATAGGAAGGGTCTCAGGATTGGAATGGGAAGGTGTTGGATATCACATCTCATGCTATAGGAAGGGTCTCAGATTTGGTATAAGCATTGAGATATCACATCTCATGCTATAGGAAGGGTCTCAGGATTGCAATGGGAAGGAGTTGTATATGACATCTCAGGCCTTAGGAAGGGTCTCAGGTTTGGTATAAGCATTGAGATATCACATCTCTGCTATCGGAAGGGTCTCAGGATTGGAATGGGAAGGAGTTGGATATCCCATCTCATGTTATAGGAAGGGTCTCAGGTTTGGTATTAGAAGCATTGAGATATCACATCTCATGCTATAGGAAGGGTCTCAGGATTGGAATGGGAAGGACTTGGATGTCACATCTCATGCTATAGGGAGGGTCTCAAGTTTGATATTAGAAGCATTGAGATAACAAATCTCATGATATCGGAAGGGTCTCAGGATTGAAATGTTTATCACTAGCCAAGCCCATCAGAAGTACCATCCGTTTTCTGAGCCCTAGCACATAATCAACTACGTTGGTAGTAACAGGGGGAGTGGGCATCTCCCATCCCTCTTTGACGATGGCTAAGGGTCCCCGTACGGGATGACCGAACAGAAGTTCGAAGGGGCTGAAGCCAACACCCTCCTGTGGTACCTCTCGGTAGGCAAACAGTAAGCATGAAACAAGAAGATCCCATTTTCTTCTCTGAGGCTCCTCCAGAGCCCCAATCATGCTCTTTAACGTCCTGTTGAAACGCCCCCCCAGACCATTGGTCTGGGGGTGGTATGCAGAAGAGAACCTGTAGGTGACCCCACATTCTTTCCACATAGCCTGCCTATACTTCGACATAAAGTTGCTGCCATCATCCGGCACAACTTCTTTAGGGAAGCCAACCCTAGTAAATATGCCGAGTAAAGCTTCTGCAACTGACTTGGCAGTTACAGTTTTCCATGGGATGGCCTCAGGATACCTGGTTGCATGGTCGACCAGCACCAGGATAAACCTATTGCCCGAGGATGTTTGCGGGTCAAGGGGACCGACGATGTCGATCCCTACCCTTTCAAATGGTACCCCCACAACTGGGAGCGGTACCAACGGAGCTTGGATTGTCGCGCCAACCTTACCAGACAACTGGCAGGAGGCACAACTCCTGCAGTGACTTTCTACTTGCACCCCCATCTTGGGCCAGTAGAAGTGCATGGATAACCTTTGCTTGGTCCTCTTCATACCAAGGTGACCAGCAAGGGGAACTTCATGCGCCAACTGCAGGAGGAAGGGCCTAACAGCAAGGGGAACCACCAACCTCCTATGGTCTCCTTCTGTAGACTCTGTGGGCTCACTATACAGGAGTCCACCTTCCCAATAAATCCTATGCTTCCCAGGAGGTTCACCCTCAAGCTGGGAGCAGGCCTGTCTCCTTAGGCCTTCCAGAGATGGGCACTCACATTGGCCTTTACTGAATTCGTCCCTATCAGTACCTCCTTCAACTAACAAGTCTTTTAGTTCAGGATGATCGTTGGGGTCGAATACTTCAGGCATCGCCACCTCCTCGTCAGGCCCGGGCGATTGACCAACTTCCTCCACCGCAGTGGTAGGCGAGCTCGGGGGAATATTCTCTTTCCCTCGTTTTGACTTGTAGACTCCTTTCGCCTTGGGTTTCCCCTTCGGCTGGGGCGGCGTATTGGACTTGGCCAATGCTGCCCGTGCTTGAGACCGTGTGTAGGGTCTTTCGGCAGTGTCTCCTACGAGCCCTAAAGCTCTGAGATCATTACCTAACAAGACCTTTCCCGGGACGTTTCTCTGAATGCTCACTGGAATCGTGACTGCTGTACCATTTAAAGTAAGATTTACAGGTATTACTGGAAACATACGGAGGGGGCCGTCAGCCAACTTAGTGGGCATCAGAGTAGCTCTGGCAACTTCCTCTGAGTCTACCAAGGTAGAATCCACTACAGTGCGACTGCACCCACTATCCCTAAGAGCTGGAGTATCCACTCCAGTGATCAGCACACTGTCTTTAAAGTAGTGCTTGGTATTATCCGGAATCCTAGCATAAGCCTCTGCGACTTTCGGCTCCCAGGAACCTAGGGACACTAAAACTACCTCAGCCTCTATTCCGCTGGGAAACGAGTCTGAGGAGAAGGATGCTCCTGTAATCTCTTCTTCCTCGTAGGAGGAGAAGGCCAGATTAGCGGAGTGGACCCCCAAAGGTCTAACCTTACACCGGGGATCCCCCTTCACATGGTCAGTTGCTCCACAAGAAAAACAAGCCCCAGTGGGTCTGTTTACGTAGGGAGGCTTATTGTAACCAGAGTTCTGTTGGGGAGGCGGACCTCCACTACCCTGTGAGTTCTCTTGTGTCTTACCCTTATTTTTCTTTTTGTGGCCCTTATGGGAAGAAGATTTAGCAGATTCCCCACCCTCCATATTTTTGGACTTTTTCCCTTCCTCCTGCTTACCAGGATGAGTTTTGTCCTTATGGGACACTCGATGTGACACCCATAAATCTGCTGCAATGGCCAGCTTCTTAGGATCTATCTCCTTCGAATCGGCCAAATGCTGCTTAAGCTCCGGGGAAGAAGAACCAAAAATGTGTTCCAGCATGACAAGATTTATCATGCCTTCGAAGGTAGAAACCTTATAACCTTCGACCCAGCCAGTTAAGTTTTTCAAAGATTCAGCGACATAAGATACCCAAGTACCACCTTCCTTTTTCTTATACTCTCGAAAACGCTTTAAATATTGGGCCGGAGTCTTCCCAAACTTTAAAATGAGAGTTTGCTTTAACATTGCGAAATCAGCTTGCTCAGCCTTCGACATTTCCATAATGGCACTACAGCCAGAATGGGGCAGTCTGCTGAGTAACCACGCAATCTTATCAGCATTGTCAACTTTATGAACTTCGCATGCATACTCAAACGCATTCAGCCAGTCCATAATGTCATTCCGTTCTTCATACACACTGAGCAGATCTTTTGGAAACCGTGGATGAGAGGAGGCCCCAGACCCATGTCCAGGACCCTGGGACCCAATTGCAACCTGAAGCTTGGCCAGTTCCAACTGGTGATCCCTGTCTTTCTGTTTTTCTGCCTGTTCGATTTTTAGTTTGGCTATGCTGAATTCAAGCTCCTGCTGCCTAAACCGCAGCTCTTGCTTCTTGAATTCAAGCATAGCATCCCCATCAACACTGGCAGAGGAAACATTAGACATCTCGTCCTCCCTGTCCTCGTGGTCGCGATGGATCAGTGCAGCGGCAGAACCGTCGGTTCTACCAGTGAGAGCAGCCCCACCACCTTCTGCACTGTCCTCAGAAGTTATAGCGTCAAGCTGCGCTTCTTGCCACGCCACGATTCTTTGGATCATTTCCAATTTAGTGCCTTGAGAGGAAACACCTCTCTTCGCACACATCTTCTTCAATGTTTCTGATTTGGAAGCATTTAAAGTTAACAAGGTATTTGTTTCCATACTGTTTGATAGGACTATGGCCTTTTTAAAGTTATACTACAACAATTCACTACGTGTACTGGTTGGAATAACCTGAAATGCCTTAGTTCGAGCGCAACACTGGATACCCTCAGTCGTATCCCACCGCTGTACACCAATTTGTTAAGACGGATTTCTGAACTCTGTCCTGGTGGCGCAGAAGTTCAGAAGGCCAACCTAATTACTTGGAACAGGGTAACCTCTGGACGAGCCAGACCAATCAAGGTAGCGATCGCGGCGGTCAAGACTAGGTCTCAAGAGGGGTGAGGGTGACTGAAAGCCCGCAATGAGCACACAAAGCAAGAGCGCTTACAAACTACTCCAAACAGTTGTTATATCAAAAATATATACACATTTATTTTAAGGCCTTTAAAATAATGACCGTAGCGAAAAAATCACAATATCACAGTATTAAACCAACACATACCATATCAACACAATATATATACAAATACGACAGTCTTAAGCATTAGAGGCACGAAATGTGTAGTCCACCTGCCAGTGAAGGAAAACAGGCAGTGCGATAACGCTTTAGACTCAGTTCGCCTTCAGAGGCACCTAACTAGATGGAAGTCCGAGCCCTGCGAAGAGTGGAGCCTTGTGCTCAAAGTACCTGCCACGCCGGTGCCAACGGGCAAAAGGAGAAGCTCTTCGGAGGAAGTCAGGCAGTTCGGGTTAGTGCACAGCAGAAGGAGAACAGGTTCCGCAACTCAAGCGCAGCCTCCACAGCGAGCAGAAGCAGAGCGCGAGTACGGCAAAAGGGTGCTGTTTTTACACAGCAGGGAAAAGCAATGGGATACTGCAGGAGGGCGACCAGATCCTAGCTATACTACTCACCGGTCCCCGAAGCAAGCAGACCCAGGCTTCTCCACGTTAGTTTCAGCAGCTGGCAGGTTCAGAAGAGCAGGGAACGCCTCGTAGTCGTGTAGAGCAAAAAGACGTCCCAATCGACGAAACCGGCACAGTTTGTTGCCGCAGCAGGACAACGGAGCGGCCGTGTGTATTCGAGCCAAATGTACACTCCTCCCTTCAGACTTGGGAACGCCAAGTGTACGAAGCGTGGGAGAGTGACAAGGACTCGAAATACAACACAACCTGGCGGCGGTTACAGAGCAGGACTCCCTTGTAAGCTGGTCAGTCAACTGGATGGCCCAGAGACACTTCCGAAGGCATACTTGGCAGGAGATGATGAAGTCGCCGGGAATAGCTGTTCCTGCTATTCCAAAGGTCGAAGCACCAGTACAGGCCTTCTGGTTCGATCAAAGGAGGAAAGGGTTTCACAGGACGACAGCAGTGCAAAGGAGGATTCCTTCAGCGGGTCACCAGCGATTCCTCGGTCCAGCCTCGTGGTTGCAGGATACTTGGCTCCTGTATTCCTTCGTTCGTGAGAACTCAGGAGATCGACATGGTAGTGGTGTTTCCAGCCCCCTCTTATCCACAGTTCCCTTTGCGCCAAAACGGAGGGGAGCCAATGGGAGATCCGCTCATCAACACACATACCATACGTGGACCAATCACGGACCACGGTGGTCCCAGGCATTCACATCACCCTAGACTCTCTGGCACCCAGGATGTGTATTGGTACCAGACATCCCAGCCCACACCCTGGAGGCACACAAACGACATGTAGAAGCCCGCGAAAGCAACCACGTTTCGCGGGAAAGTACATGCCCAAATAAGGAAGGCCCCGGGTCGCTCGACCTGGGGAAGGTGAAGGGAGCAAGACGGTCAGTGGACAAGACAAAGGAGCCTCGTGGTCTGGCCATTTTGGGAGCCAGGCCACCATTTTGGGTTCAGTGCGAAAAACGTGCTCAGAACGCCAAAAGGAGCTCAAAATAAACAAAACGATCGCTGCCACCATTCCAGTCCCTGAATGACTTGCACCGATCAAATACCATCCTAAAAGAGTATCTAGGGCCTGTAGAAGGCTAGAGACCCAAGAGAGCTGTAACTTAGCTTACAGTGCCCTCTTGTGTCATGTTGCACTAAAGCCGCAATACGATAAAAGAAACTACGGGAAACAGCGTTCCCCGGTACTGACTGTCTTAAGGGCATGTCAGTTTCCCCGTAAGAAAGGAGCGAAAGCCCAGAGGAGTGCGGCAGAAGGCTGCACTTCTCTGGCAAAGTCAAGAACAAGGTGAAAGCAACAGCAAAAAGTTTAGGGGTTGCCACATGGAAGGAAAATTACCTACAATTACGAAATCTTTCCTAACAGTTGGATATTCCCATCTCATGTTATAGGAAGGGTCTCAGGTTTGGTATTAGAAGCATTGAGATATCACATCTCATGCTATAGGAAGGGTCTCAGGATTGGAATGGGAAGGACTTGGATATCACATCTCATGCTATAGGGAGGGTCTCAAGTTTGATATTAGAAGCTTTGAGATATCACATCTCATGATATCGGAAGGGTCTCAGGATTGGAATGGGAAGGAGTTGGATATCACATCTCATGATAAAGGAAGGGTCTAAGGTTTGGAAGGGGAAGGATTTGGATATCACATCTCATGTTATATTACGGGTCTCATGTTTGGTATTAGAAGCATTGAGATATCAAGTCTCAGAGTATAGGAAGGGTCTCAGAATTGGAATGGGAAGGAGTTGGATATCACATCTCAAGCTATAGGAAGGGTCTCAGGATTGGAATGGGAAGGACTTGGATATCACATCTCATGCTATAGGAAGGCTCTCAGGTTTGGAAGGGGAAAGGTTTGGATATCACATTTCATGTTAGAGGTAGGATCTCAGGTTTGGTATTAGAGGCATTGAGATATCACATCTCATGCTATCAGAAGGGTCTCAGGAATGGAATGGGAAGGAGTTGGATATCACATCTCATGCTAAAGGGAGGGTCTCAGGTTTGGAAGAGGAAGGATTTGGATATCACATCTCATGTTATAGGAAGGATCTCAGGTTTGGTATTAGAAGCATTGAGATATCACATCTCATGCTATCGGAAGGATCTCAGGTTTGGTATTAGAAGCATTGAGATATCACATCTCATTCTATCAGAAGGGTCTCAGGATTGGAATAGGAAGGAGTTGGATATCACATCTCATGCTAAAGGGAGGGTCTCAGGTTTGGAAGGGGAAGGATTTGGATATCACATCTCATGTTATCGGAAGAATCTCACGTTTGGTATTAGAAGTATTGAGATATCATATCTCATTTATTTATTTATTTATTTATTTATTTGAATTTGTAAAGCGCACAAACAGCCCGCAGACATCGAGGCGCTGGAACAGTGGTTAAGCGTGCTTACTTGAGGGTTACATTGAAGCCGCCCTAGAAAAAAATACTTGAAAACATTTGGGTAGTTACAGGTTACAGTGCGTTGCAGGTAGGTTTTGAGAGTTCAGACAAAGAGGTTAGTTTTGATGGCTTTGCAGAATGCAGTGTGGGATTCAATGGCTCTGAGGTGCGGAGGGAGCGCATTCCAGAGGGTGGGGGCAACTGATGGGAAGCTGGAGCCGCCCGCACGCGCTTTGTGAGTCCTAGGGATAGACAGGAGGTTAGAGTATTGTAGTCTAGATGGTTTTTGAGAGATGGGTTTGGTAATCCTGCGGCTTAGGTAAGGAGGAGCAAGGTCATGGAGACATTTGTGAGTTAAGGCCAAGGCTTTAAAGATAATTCTTTGCTTGACAGGAAGCCAGTGGACTTGTCTTCTGAGTTCAGAGATATGGTCTTTGCGTGAGAGGCCTGTGGCAGCTCTGAGCGCGTTATTCTGAACAGTTTGGAGTTTGGCTATATTCTTGGCAGTGGTACCAATGAATAGGGCATTACAGTAGTCGAGTCTCGAGCCAATGATGGCTCTAGCGATGGTGAGACAGTTTTGTTGGGTCAGGAATGGTCTGGTCGCATTGATGAGTTTGGAGTAGTAGGCGGATGTGGAGGTTATGGCGTTGACCTGTTTATTCATGGACATGTCAGGTTCAAGGTACACTCCAAGGGTTTTGATGGACTGGGAGACGGTGATGGGGATACTGTCTATGACGAAGGAGGAGTACTGTTTGTTTAGTTTATTTAGGGTGGACGGTGAGCCAACCAGCAGGAGCTCAGTTTTGTCACTGTTAAGGCAGAGCCAGTTTTCTGCCATCCAGGTTTGAATTGTTGAGTAGATTGCGTTCAATGTATTTTGGTCAGATGTGTAGTCACCTGAGAGGGGGATAAGTACCTGGGTGTCATCCGCATAGTTAGTATACGAGATGCCCATGGAGTCGAGGATTTTGAACAGGGGCCTTGTAAAGAGGTTGTAGAGGGTGGGGGCCGTGCATGAGCCTTGCGGGACGCCACACTTGATGGTGCTGGGGTCGGCAGAAGAGGAGTCTGAGAAGACCTTCATAGATCTGTCTTTCAAGAATGATTCTATCCATTTGCAGGCATTGTCTGAGAAGTTCGCTATTGACGATAGATGCTGGCAGAGAGTTTTGTGGTTGACTAGGTCAAATGCTGCCGACAGGTCGAGGAGCAAGAGGAGAGCAGGCTTTCCTGAGTCTCTAAGGTCATCAATTTGATTCTTCAGGTCAAGGAGAGCTGTTTCGGTTCCATGCCGTGGCCGGAACCCTGATTGCCTAAGGCCAAGGAGATGGTTGTCCTCTAGAAATTTCTGTATTTGCAGGTAGGCTGCTTTATCCAGAATTTTCAGTAGAAAGGGGACAGTGGTGATTGGCCTGTAGTTTGTTGGGATGGCTGGATCAAGTGAGGGTTTTTTGAGGAGCGGGCGAACCCAGGCTTCCTTTAGATTTAGTGGGACTTCGCCAGAGTGAAAGGAGGCATTGATGAAAGCGGCTATGATAGGGGCTAATGAGGGGGCACAGTCTTTAATTACTTGCGCTGGGCATACATCCCCCTTGCAGTTGGATGGTTTGATGATTTGGAGGAGAGAGATGACCTCTGAGACACTTATGTCTCTGAAATCGAACTGGGGGGAGGGGTTAGGAGGCTTGGTCGGTGGAGTGGAATGACTGTTGGTTATTAGCTTGGATATCTCCTTTTGGTGGTTGAGTATTTTGGTTTGTAGGGTTTCAAGTTTATTAAGCATTGCAGATTGGATCGCATTGAACCAGGATCCATCCTTCACTATTGGAGAGGGTGGAGAAGGGGGTGTCTCCAGTTCTCTGAATATGGAGAAGATTTCGCGGCTTCTTGATTTGGCAGAGGAGATTCTGGCATTGAATGACGTTGCCTTAGCTTCAGTAATGGCAGCTTTGTAGCGTTTAGAGGAGGTTTTGAATGCTAGATGGGTGGCTTCTGTTGGGTTATTGCGCCAGGTGGTCAGTGCCGCTCGTTTTTTCCCTCGCATCTGAAAGAGGTCCTGGGTGAACCAGGCATTGCAGTGTTTATTTTTCTTTTCTTTTTTAAGAGTGAGGGGAGCTACTATATTAACGGCATGGGAGAGGACCCTTTTGAAGTCGTTGGCGAGGGTAACTGGGTCATTCACGAAAGGGGGAAGCAGTGCAGGTACATTGAGGGGCTGAGAGAGGTTGTCGTGGGTGAGGAGTTTGACGCTGCGCGTGAGGACGGCAGGGAGAGGTGTAGTGGGAGGTTGAGAGTCTCTAGAGGTGTTGATGTTGAAGGAGATGAGATGGTGATCGGTCCATGGCAGAGGAGTGATTAGGGTGGGGCTGATAGGGCAGTTGTGGTGAGCGACCCAATCAAGGGTACGGCCTTTTGAGTGGGTCGGGCTCGAAATGGTCTGTGTGAACCCAAGGGTGGATAGCGTATTTTTTAAAGCTTTGGCGTGGGTGTCTTTGGGGTCGTTAAGGCCCAGGTTGAAGTCACCGAGGAGCAGGATTTTAGATGATTTCTTGAGGTTGTTTGTGATTGAATGGGTGAGGGCTTCTTGGAATTCATAGGAGATGCCTGGAGGGCGATAGATGAGGTGAAATGCTATGGTGTGGTTATGGGAGAGCTTAAGTTTTAGGAGGAGGTAGTCAGAGCTATCATCAAGGTTTTTGTGGATTATCCCAACAGAGAGGGAATCTTTGGCAATGACGGCGACCCCTCCACCTCTGTGGGAGGAGCGGTCTCGTCTGTAAATGAGGTATCCTTGTGGGATAGCTAGGGCGAGGGCAGGTCCTGAGGCATCGGAAAGCCAGGTTTCACTGAGGAATAGAAGGTCTAGGTTGTTGAGAATGATGAGATCATTGATATCAAGGGAGTGGGCAGTGAGGGATCTGCAGTTAATCAAGGCGCATTTGAGGGGGGTTGCAGGAATGGGGTTGGCAATGGGCGCATGCACAGTGCATGGCATAACAGCAGTAGGTACAGGCACAACAGTAATGCATGGCACATGAGCAGGGGGCGCCGGCACATCAGCAGTGCAGGGCATATCAGCAGTAGGTACAGGCACAACAGTAATGCATGGCACATGAGCAGGGGGCGCCGGCACATCAGCAGTGCAGGGCATATCAGCAGTAGGTACAGGCACAACAGTAATGCATGGCACATGAGCAGGGGCATCAGCAGTGCAGGGCATATCAACAGTAGGTACAGGCACAACAGTAATGCATGGCACATGAGCAGGGGGCGCAGGCACATCAGCAGTGCAAGGCATATCAACAGAAGGTACAGGCACAACAGTAATGCATGGCACATGAGCAGGGGGCGCCGGCACATCAGCAGTGCAAGGCATATCAACAGTGGTAGGTGCAGACTTGGCTGTGGCTACAGACCTCATAGCGGGTTTAGGAGCGCTGGTATGGTGTTTAGTATAAATGGGTGAACCATGGAGGTTTGCGGCGGTGGTTAGGAGTTCTGTTTTTTTTCTGTGCTTAAAGGAAGTAGACTTGTCCATGACCGGAAGTGAAGGGATGTTGCATTGCAGGTGGGCATGGCGGGAGCACAGGGATGCGTTCATGCGATGACCACGGAGTATGGGCAGGTTGGGGGTGCTAGGGACAAGGTCAGGTGTTGCGGGCAGTGATCTTGCCCTGAGGCGGCGTAGCCTTGAAGTGAGGCTGGGTTGGACTTGGTGCTGAGTGTTCTGTGACGTACGTGCACAGAGGTTGGAGTTTCTTCCTGATGGGCTGCGGGTTCTGGTGAGTACGGAATTGAATGTTGGAACAGGGATCTTACCTCCCTGCGGCATCGTCGAGCAGCGAAGAGCTGCAAAGAGAGGAGCGGGCATTTTCTCACGGCCTTCGCTCTGCGGCTTCGCCTCGCGGCGCGCCTCCCCTCCATTTAAAGCAGGAGGGGAGGGCCTGTAGAGGTGTGGGAGCCTATGAGGGCGCTGTGGGGCTCGTGGTTGATTGGTTACCATAGTGATGGTGGTGACGGCCATCTTGTCTTCGTGCAGGGCCTCGTGGGCGGGGGGGCCGCACCAACTGCTGATTCCTGCACGGGGAGGCAGATCAGCTGGATCCTGGTGCGGCGGAGGTCTCCGGATGCCAGCTCGCAGCGGAGCTGCAAAGAGAGGAGCGGGCCTTTTCTCACGGCCTTCGCTCTGCGGCTTCGCCTCGCGGCGCGCCTCCCCTCCATTTAAAGCAGGAGGGGAGGGCCTGTAGAGGTGTGGGAGCCTATGAGGGCGCTGTGGGGCTCGTGGTTGATTGGTTACCATAGTGATGGTGGCGACGGCCATCTTGTCTTCGTGCAGGGCCTCGTGGGCGGGGGGGCCGCACCGACTGCTGATTCCTGCACGGGGAGGCAGATCAGCTGGATCCTGGTGCGGCGGAGGTCTCCGGATGCCAGCTCGCAGCGGAGCTGCAAAGAGAGGAGCGGGCCTTTTCTCACGGCCTTCGCTCTGCGGCTTCGCCTCGCGGCGCGCCTCCCCTCCATTTAAAGCAGGAGGGGAGGGCCTGTAGAGGTGTGGGAGCCTATGAGGGCGCTGTGGGGCTCGTGGTTGATTGGTTACCATAGTGATGGTGGCGACGGCCATCTTGTCTTCGTGCAGGGCCTCGTGGGCGGGGGGGCCGCACCGACTGCTGATTCCTGCACGGGGAGGCAGATCAGCTGGATCCTGGTGCGGCGGAGGTCTCCGGATGCCAGCTCGCAGCGGAGCTGCAAAGAGAGGAGCGGGCCGTTTCTCACGGCCTTCGCTCTGCTATAGGAAGGGTCTCAGGATTGGAATGGGAAGGAGTTGGATATCACATCTCATGCTATAGGAAGTGTCTCAGGATTGGAATGGGAAGGACTTGGATATCACATCTCATGCTATAGGTAGGGTCTCAAGTTTGATATTAGAAGCATTGAGATATCACATCTCATGCTATAGGAAGGGTCTGAGGATTGGAATGGGAAGGAGTTGGATATCACATCTCATGCTATGGGAAGGGTCTCAGGTTTGGTATAAGCAGTGAGATATCACATCTCATGCTATAGGAAGTGTCTCAGGATTGGAATGGGAAGGAGTTGGATATCACATCTCATGTTATAGGAAGGATCTCAGGTTTGGTATAAGCATTGAGATATCACATCTCTGCTATCGGAAGGGTCTCAGGATTGGAATGGGAAGGAGTTGGATATTCCCATCTCATGTTATAGGAAGGGTCTCAGGTTTGGTATTAGAAGCATTGAGATATCACATCTCATGCTATAGGAAGGGTCTCAGGATTGGAATGGGAAGGACTTGGATATCACATCTCATGCTATAGGGAGGGTCTCAAGTTTGATATTAGAAGCTTTGAGATATCACATCTCAGGATATCGGAAGGGTCTCAGGATTGGAATGGGAAGGAGTTGGATATCACATCTCATGATAAAGGAAGGGTCTACGGTTTGGAAGGGGAAGGATTTGGATATCACATCTCATGTTATATTACGGGTCTCACGTTTGGTATTAGAAGCATTGAGATATCAAGTCTCATAGTATAGGAAGGGTCTCAGAATTGGAATGGGAAGGAGTTGGAAATCACATCTCAAGCTATAGGAAGGGTCTCAGGATTGGAATGGGAAGGACTTGGATATCACATCTCATGCTATAGGAAGGCTCTCAGGTTTGGAAGGGGAAAGAGTTGGATATCACATTTCATGTTAGAGGTAGGATCTCAGGTTTGGTATTAGAGGCATTGAGATATCACATCTCATGCTATCAGAAGGGTCTCAGGAATGGAATGGGAAGGAGTTGGATATCACATCTCATGCTAAAGGGAGGGTCTCAGGTTTGGAAGGGGAAGGATTTGGATATCACATCTCATGTTATAGGAAGGATCTCAGGTTTGGTATTAGAAGCATTGAGATATCACATCTCATGCTATCGGAAGGATCTCAGGTTTGGTATTAGAAGCATTGAGATATCACATCTCATGCTATCAGAAGAGTCTCAGGATTGGAATAGGAAGGAGTTGGATATCACATCTCATGCTAAAGGGAGGGTCTCAGGTTTGGAAGGGGAAGGATTTGGATATCACATCTCATGTTATCGGAAGGATCTCACGTTTGGTATTAGAAGTATTGAGATATCATATCTCATGCTATAGGAAGTGTCTCAGGATTGGAATGGGAAGGAGTTGGATATCACATCTCATGCTATAGGGAGGGTCTCAGGATTGGAATGGGAAGGACTTAGATATCACATATCATGCTATAGGGAGGGTCTCAGTTTTGATATTAGAAGCATTGAGATATCACATCTCATGCTATCGGAAGTGTCTCAGGATTGGAATGGGAAGGTGCTGGATATCACATCTCATGCTAAAGGAAGGGTCTCAGGTTTGGAACGGTAAGGATTTGGATATCACATCTCATGTTATAGGAAGGGTCTCAGGTTTGGTATAAGCATTGAGATATCACATCTCTGCTATCGGAAGTGTCTCAGGATTGGAATGGGAAGGAGTTGGATATCCCATCTCATGTTATAGGACGGGTCTCAGGTTTGTTATTAGAATCATTGAGATATCATATTGCATGCTGTAGGAAGGGTCGAAGGGTTGGAATGGGAAGGACTTGGATATCACATCTCATGCTATAGATAGGCTCTTAGGTTTGGAAAGGGAAGGAGTTGGATATCACATTTCATGTTAGAGGAAGGATCTCAGGTTTGGTATTAGAAGCATTGAGATATCACATCTCATGCTATAGGAAGGGTCTCAGGATTGGAATGGGAAGCAGTTGGATATAACATCTCATGCTATAGGAAGGGTCTCAGGTTTGGTATAAGCATTGAGATATCACATCTCATGCTATAGAACGGGTCTCAGGATTGGAATGGAAGGAGTTGGATATCACATCTCATGTTATAGGAAGGATCTCAGGTTTGGTATTAGAAGCATTGAGACATCACATCTCATGCTATAGGAAGGGTCTCAGGGTTGGAATGGGAAGGAGTTGGATATCACATCTCATCCAATAGGAAGGGTCTCAGGTTTGGAATGGGAAGGAATTGGATATCACATCTCATGTTATAGGAAGGATCTCAGGATTGGTATTAGAAGCATTGAGATATCACATCTCATGCTATAGGAAGGGTCTCAGGATTGGAATGTGAAGGATTTGGATATCACATCTCATGCTAAAGGAAGGGTCTCAGGTTTGGTAGAAGCATTGAGATATCACGTATCTGCTATCGGAAGGGTCTCAGGATTGGATTGGGAAGGAGTTGGATATCACATCTCATGCCATAGGAAAGGTCTCAGGTTTGGTATAAGCATTGAGATATCACATCTCTGCTATCGGAAGGGTCTCAGGATTGGATTGGGAAGGAGTTGGATATCCCTTCTCATGCTATAGGAAGTGTCTCAGGTTGGAATGGGAAGGAGTTGGATATCACATCTCATGTTATAGGAAGGGTCTCAGGATTGGAATGGGAAGGATTTGGATATCACATCTCTTGCTATAGGAAGGGTCTCAGGATTGGAATGGGTAGGAGTTGGATATTACTTTCTTGCTATAGGAAGGGTCTCATGTTTGGAATGGGAAGGAGTTGGATATCACATATGCTATAGTTAGTGTCTCAGGTTTGGAACGGGAAGGAGTTGGATATCACATCTCATGTTATAGGAAGGGTCTCAGGTTTGGTATAAGCATTGAGATATCACATCTCTGCTATCGGAAGCGGCTCAGGATTGGAATGGGAAGGAGTTGGATATCCCATCTCATGTTATAGGAAGAGTCTCTGGTTTGGGATTAGAATCATTGAGATATCACATCGCATGCTGTAGGAAGGGTCTAAGGATCGGAATGGGATGGACTTGGATATCACATCTCATGCTATAGGTAGGCTCTCAGGTTTGGTATAAGCATTGAGATATCACATCTCATGCTATAGGAAGGGTCTCAGGATTGGAATGGGAAGGAATTAGATATCACATCTCATGCTATAGGAAGGGTCTCAGATTTGGTATAAGCATTGAGATATCACATCTCATGCTAAAGGAAGGGTCTCAGGATTGGAATGGGAAGGAGTTGTATATGACATCTCAGGCCATAGGAAGGTTCTCAGGTTTGGTATAAGCATTGAGATATCACATCTCTGCTATCGGAAGGGTCTCAGGATTGGAATGGGAAGGAGTTGGATATCCCATCTCATGTTATAGGAAGGGTCTCAGGTTTGGTATTAGAAGCATAGAGATATCACATCTCATGCTATAGGAAGGGTTTTAGGATTTGAATGGCAAGGAGTTGGATATCACATCTCATGCCATAGGAAGGGTCTCAGGTTTGGTATAAGCATTGAGATATCACATCTCTGCTATCGGAAGGGTCTCAGGATTGGATTGGGAAGGAGTTGGATATCCCTTCTCATGCTATAGGAAGTGTCTCAGGTTGGAATGGGAAGGAGTTGGATATCACATCTCATGTTATAGGAAGGGTCTCAGGATTGGAATATGAAGGATTTGGATATCACATCTCTTGCTATAGGAAGGGTCTCAGGATTGGAATGGGTAGGAGTTGGATATTACTTTCTTGCTATAGGAAGGGTCTCATGTTTGGAATGGGAAGGAGTTGGATATCACATATGCTATAGTTAGTGTCTCAGGTTTGGAACGGGAAGGAGTTGGATATCACATCTCATGTTATAGGAAGAGTCTCTGGTTTGGTATTAGAATCATTGAGATATCACATCGCATGCTGTAGGAAGGGTCTAAGGATTGGAATGGGATGGACTTGGATATCACATCTCATGCTATAGGTAGGCTCTCAGGTTTGGTATAAGCATTGAGATATCACATATCATGCTGTAGGAAGGGTCTCAGGATTGGAATGGGAAGGAATTGGATATCACATCTCATGCTATAGGAAGGGTCTCAGATTTGGTATAAGCATTGAGATATCACATCTCATGCTAAAGGAAGGGTCTCAGGATTGGAATGAGAAGGAGTTGTATATGACATCTCAGGCCATAGCAAGGTTCTCAGGTTTGGTATAAGCATTGAGATATCACATCTCTGCTATCGGAAGGGTCTCAGGATTGGAATGGGAAGGAGTTGGATATCCCATCTCATGTTATAGGAAGGGTCTCAGGTTTGGTATTAGAAGCATAGAGATATCACATCTCATGCTATAGGAAGGGTCTCAGGATTGGAATGGGAAGGACTTGGATGTCACATCTCATGCTATAGGGAGGGTCTCAAGTTTGATATTAGAAGCATTGAGATAACAAATCTCATGATATCGGAAGGGTCTCAGGATTGGAATGGGAAGGAGTTGGATATCACATCTCATGATAAAGGAAGGGTCTAAGGTTTGGAAGGGGAAGGATTTGGATATCACATCTCATGTTATAGGACGGGTCTCAGGTTTGGTATTAGAAGCATTGAGATATCAAGTCTCATGGTATAAGAAGGGTCTCAGAATTGGAATGGGAAGGAGTTGGATATCACACCTCAAGCTATAGGAAGGGTCTCAGGATTGGAATGGGAAGGAGTTTGATATCACATCTCATGCCATAGTATGGGTCTCAGGTTTGGTAGAAGCATTGGGATATCACATCTCATGGTATCGGAAGGGTATCAGTATTGGATTTGGAAGAAGTTGGATATCCCATCTCATGCTATAGGAAGGGTCTCAGGCTGGAATGGGAAGGAGTTGGATATCACATTTCATGTTATAGGAAGGGTCTCAGGATTGGAATGGGAAGGACTTGGATATCATATCTCATGCTATAGGACGGGTCTCAGGTTTTTTATTAGAATCATTGAGATATCATATTGCATGCTGTAGGAAGGGTCTAAGGATTGGAATGGGAAGGACTTGGATATCACATCTCATGCTATAGATAGGCTCTTAGGTTTGGAAAGGGAAGGAGTTGGATATCACATCTCATGTTATAGGAAGGATCTCAGGTTTGGTATTAGAAGCATTGAGACATCACATCTCATGCTATAGGAAGGGTCTCAGGGTTGGAATGGGAAGGAGTTGGATATCACATCTCATCCAATAGGAAGGGTCTCAGGTTTGGAATGGGAAGGAATTGGATATCACATCTCATGTTATAGGAAGGATCTCAGGTTTGGTATTAGAAGCATTGAGATATCACATCACATGCTATAGGAAGGGTCTCAGGATTGGAATGTGAAGGATTTGGATATCACATCTCATGCTAAAGGAAGGGTCTCAGGTTTGGTAGAAGCAATGAGATATCACGTCTCTGCTATCGGAAGGGTCTCAGGATTGGATTGGGAAGGAGTTGGATATCCCTTCTCATGCTATAGGAAGGGTCTCAGGATTTGAATGGCAAGGAGTTGGATATCACATCTCATGCCATAGGAAGGGTCTCAGGTTTGGTATAAGCATTGAGATATCACATCTCTGCTATCGGAAGGGTCTCAGGATTGGAATGGGAAGGAGTTGGATATTCCCATCTCATGTTATAGGAAGGGTCTCAGGTTTGGTATTAGAAGCATTGAGATATCACATCTCATGCTATAGGAAGGGTCTCAGGATTGGAATGGGAAGGACTTGGATATCACATCTCATGCTATAGGGAGGGTCTCAAGTTTGATATTAGAAGCTTTGAGATATCACATCTCATGATATCGGAAGGGTCTCAGGATTGGAATGGGAAGGAGTTGGATATCACATCTCATGATAAAGGAAGGGTCTAAGGTTTGGAAGGGGAAGGATTTGGATATCACATCTCATGTTATATTACGGGTCTCAGGTTTGGTATTAGAAGCCTGAGACCCTTCCGATAGCAGAGATGTGATATCTCAATGCTTATACCAAACCTGAGACCCTTCCTATGGCATGAGATGTGATATCCAACTCCTTGCCATTCAAATCCTGAGACCCTTCCTATAGCATGAGAAGGGATATCCAACTCCTTCCCAATCCAATCCTGAGACCCTTCCGATAGCAGAGACGTGATATCTCAATGCTTCTACCAAACCTGAGACCCTTCCTTTAGCATGAGATGTGATATCCAAATCCTTCACATTCCAATCCTGAGACCCTTCCTATAGCATGAGATGTGATATCTCAATGCTTCTAATACCAAACCTGAGATCCTTCCTATAACATGAGATGTGATATCCAATTCCTTCCTATTCCAAACCTGTGACCCTTCCTATTGGATGAGATGTGATATCCAACTCCTTCCCATTCCAACCCTGAGACCCTTCCTATAGCATGAGATGTGATGTCTCAATGCTTCTAATACCAAACCTGAGATCCTTCCTATAACATGAGATGTGATATCCAACTCCTTCCATTCCAATCCTGAGACCCGTCCTATAGCATGAGATGTGATATCTCAATGCTTATACCAAACCTGAGACCCTTCCTATAGCATGAGATGTGATATCCAACTGCTTCCCATTCCAATCCTGAGACCCTTCCTATAGCATGAGATGTGATATCTCAATGCTTCTAATACCAAACCTGAGATCCTTCCTCTAACATGAAATGTGATATCCAACTCCTTCCCTTTCCAAACCTAAGAGCCTATCTATAGCATGAGATGTGATATCCAAGTCCTTCACATTCCAACCCTTAGAACCTTCCTACAGCATGCAATATGATATCTCAATGATTCTAATAACAAACCTGAGACCCGTCCTATAACATGAGATGGGATATCCAACTCCTTCCCATTCCAATCCTGAGACACTTCCGATAGCAGAGATGTGATATCTCAATGCTTATACCAAACCTGAGACCCTTCCTATAACATGAGATGTGATATCCAAATCCTTCCCGTTCCAAACCTGAGACCCTTCCTTTAGCATGAGATGTGATATCCAGCTCCTTCCCATTCCAATCCTGAGACACTTCCGATAGCATGAGATGTGATATCTCAATGCTTCTAATATCAAAACTGAGACCCTCCCTATAGCATGATATGTGATATCTAAGTCCTTCCCATTCCAATCCTGAGACCCTCCCTATAGCATGAGATGTGATATCCAACTCCTTCTCATTCCAATCCTGAGACCCTTCCTATAGCATGAGATATGATATCTCAATACTTCTAATACCAAACGTGAGATCCTTCCGATAACATGAGATGTGATATCCAAATCCTTCCCCTTCCAAACCTGAGACCCTCCCTTCAGCATGAGATGTGATATCCAACTCCTTCCTATTCCAATCCTGAGACTCTTCTGATAGCATGAGATGTGATATCTCAATGCTTCTAATACCAAACCTGAGATCCTTCCGATAGCATGAGATGTGATATCTCAATGCTTCTAATACCAAACCTGAGATCCTTCCTATAACATGAGATGTGATATCCAAATCCTTCCCCTTCCAAACCTGAGACCCTCCCTTTAGCATGAGATGTGATATCCAACTCCTTCCCATTCCATTCCTGAGACCCTTCTGATAGCATGAGATGTGATATCTCAATGCCTCTAATACCAAACCTGAGATCCTACCTCTAACATGAAATGTGATATCCAACTCTTTCCCCTTCCAAACCTGAGAGCCTTCCTATAGCATGAGATGTGATATCCAAGTCCTTCCCATTCCAATCCTGAGACCCTTCCTATAGCTTGAGATGTGATATCCAACTCCTTCCCATTCCAATTCTGAGACCCTTCCTATACTATGAGACTTGATATCTCAATGCTTCTAATACCAAACCTGAGACCCGTAATATAACATGAGATGTGATATCCAAATCCTTCCCCTTCCAAACCTTAGACCCTTCCTTTATCATGAGATGTGATATCCAACTCCTTCCCATTCCAATCCTGAGACCCTTCCGATATCATGAGATGTGATATCTCAAAGCTTCTAATATCAAACTTGAGACCCTCCCTATAGCATGAGATGTGATATCCAAGTCCTTCCCATTCCAATCCTGAGACCCTTCCTATAGCATGAGATGTGATATCTCAATGCTTATACCAAACCTGAGACCCTTCCTATAGCATGAGATGTGATATCCAACTGCTTCCCATTCCAATCCTGAGACCCTTCCTATAGCATGAGATGTGATATCTCTATGCTTCTAATACCAAACCTGAGATCCTTCCTCTAACATGAAATGTGATATCCAACTCCTTCCCTTTCCAAACCTAAGAGCCTATCTATAGCATGAGATGTGATATCCAAGTCCTTCACATTCCAACCCTTAGACCCTTCCTACAGCATGCAATATGATATCTCAATGATTCTAATAACAAACCTGAGACCCGTCCTATAACATGAGATGGGATATCCAACTCCTTCCCATTCCAATCCTGAGACTCTTCCGATAGCAGAGATGTGATATCTCAATGCTTATACCAAACCTGAGACCCTTCCTATAACATGAGATGTGATATCCAAATCCTTCCCGTTCCAAACCTGAGACCCTTCCTTTAGCATGAGATGTGATATCCAGCTCCTTCCCATTCCAATCCTGAGACACTTCCGATAGCATGAGATGTGATATCTCAATGCTTCTAATATCAAAACTAAGACCCTCCCTATAGCATGATATGTGATATCTAAGTCCTTCCCATTCCAATCCTGAGACCCTCCCTATAGCATGAGATGTGATATCCAACTCCTTCCCATTCCAATCCTGAGACCCTTCCTATAGCATGAGATATGATATCTCAATACTTCTAATACCAAACGTGAGATCCTTCCGATAACATGAGATGTGATATCCAAATCCTTCCCCTTCCAAACCTGAGACCCTCCCTTTAGCATGAGATGTGATATCCAACTCCTTCCTATTCCAATCCTGAGACTCTTCTGATAGCATGAGATGTGATATCTCAATGCTTCTAATACCAAACCTGAGATCCTTCCGATAGCATGAGATGTGATATCTCAATGCTTCTAATACCAAACCTGAGATCCTTCCTATAACATGAGATGTGATATCCAAATCCTTCCCCTTCCAAACCTGAGACCCTCCCTTTAGCATGAGATGTGATATCCAACTCCTTCCCATTCCATTCCTGAGACCCTTCTGATAGCATGAGATGTGATATCTCAATGCCTCTAATACCAAACCTGAGATCCTACCTCTAACATGAAATGTGATATCCAACTCTTTCCCCTTCCAAACCTGAGAGCCTTCCTATAGCATGAGATGTGATATCCAAGTCCTTCCCATTCCAATCCTGAGACCCTTCCTATAGCTTGAGATGTGATATCCAACTCCTTCCCATTCCAATTCTGAGGCCCTTCCTATACTATGAGACTTGATATCTCAATGCTTCTAATACCAAACCTGAGACCCGTAATATAACATGAGATGTGGTATCCAAATCCTTCCCCGTCCAAACCTTAGACCCTTCCTTTATCATGAGATGTGATATCCAACTCCTTCCCATTCCAATCCTGAGACCCTTCCGATATCATGAGATGTGATATCTCAAAGCTTCTAATATCAAACTTGAGACCCTCCCTATAGCATGAGATGTGATATCCAAGTCCTTCCCATTCCAATCCTGAGACCCTTCCTATAGCATGAGATGTGATATCCAACTGCTTCCCATTCCAATCCTGAGACCCTTCCTATAGCATGAGATGTGATATCTCTATGCTTCTAATACCAAACCTGAGATCCTTCCTCTAACATGAAATGTGATATCCAACTCCTTCCCTTTCCAAACCTAAGAGCCTATCTATAGCATGAGATGTGATATCCAAGTCCTTCACATTCCAACCCTTAGACCCTTCCTACAGCATGCAATATGATATCTCAATGATTCTAATAACAAACCTGAGACCCGTCCTATAACATGAGATGGGATATCCAACTCCTTCCCATTCCAATCCTGAGACTCTTCCGATAGCAGAGATGTGATATCTCAATGCTTATACCAAACCTGAGACCCTTCCTATAACATGAGATGTGATATCCAAATCCTTCCCGTTCCAAACCTGAGACCCTTCCTTTAGCATGAGATGTGATATCCAGCTCCTTCCCATTCCAATCCTGAGACACTTCTGATAGCATGAGATGTGATATCTCAATGCTTCTAATATCAAAACTGAGACCCTCCCTATAGCATGATATGTGATATCTAAGTCCTTCCCATTCCAATCCTGAGACCCTCCCTATAGCATGAGATGTGATATCCAACTCCTTCCCATTCCAATCCTGAGACCCTTCCTATAGCATGAGATATGATATCTCAATACTTCTAATACCAAACGTGAGATCCTTCCGATAACATGAGATGTGATATCCAAATCCTTCCCCTTCCACACCTGAGACCCTCCCTTTAGCATGAGATGTGATATCCAACTCCTTCCTATTCCAATCCTGAGACTCTTCTGATAGCATGAGATGTGATATCTCAATGCTTCTAATACCAAACCTGAGATCCTTCCGATAGCATGAGATGTGATATCTCAATGCTTCTAATACCAAACCTGAGATCCTTCCTATAACATGAGATGTGATATCCAAATCCTTCCCCTTCCAAACCTGAGACCCTCCCTTTAGCATGAGATGTGATATCCAACTCCTTCCCATTCCATTCCTGAGACCCTTCTGATAGCATGAGATGTGATATCTCAATGCCTCTAATACCAAACCTGAGATCCTACCTCTAACATGAAATGTGATATCCAACTCTTTCCCCTTCCAAACCTGAGAGCCTTCCTATAGCATGAGATGTGATATCCAAGTCCTTCCCATTCCAATCCTGAGACCCTTCCTATAGCTTGAGATGTGATATCCAACTCCTTCCCATTCCAATTCTGAGACCCTTCCTATACTATGAGACTTGATATCTCAATGCTTCTAATACCAAACCTGAGACCCGTAATATAACATGAGATGTGATATCCAAATCCTTCCCCTTCCAAACCTTAGACCCTTCCTTTATCATGAGATGTGATATCCAACTCCTTCCCATTCCAATCCTGAGACCCTTCCGATATCATGAGATGTGATATCTCAAAGCTTCTAATATCAAACTTGAGACCCTCCCTATAGCATGAGATGTGATATCCAAGTCCTTCCCATTCCAATCCTGAGACCCTTCCTATAGCATGAGATGTGATATCTCAATGCTTCTAATACCAAACCTGAGACCCTTCCTATAACATGAGATGGGAATATCCAACTCCTTCCCATTCCAATCCTGAGACCCTTCCGATAGCAGAGATGTGATATCTCAATGCTTATACCAAACCTGAGATCCTTCCTATAACATGAGATGTGATATCCAACTCCTTCCCATTCCAATCCTGAGACACTTCCTATAGCATGAGATGTGATATCTCACTGCTTATACAAAACCTGAGACCCTTCCCATAGCATGAGATGTGATATCCAACTCCTTCCCATTCCAATCCTCAGACCCTTCCTATAGCATGAGATGTGATATCTCAATGCTTCTAATATCAAACTTGAGACCCTACCTATAGCATGAGATGTGATATCCAAGTCCTTCCCATTCCAATCCTGAGACACTTCCTATAGCATGAGATGTGATATCTCAATGCTTCTAATACCAAACCTGAGACTCTTCCTATAACGTGAGATGGGATATCCAACTCCTTCCCATTCCAATCCTGAGACCCTTTTGATAGCAGAGATGTGATATCTCAATGTTTATACCAAACCTGAGACCCTTCCTACGGCATGAGATGTCATATTCAACTCCTTCCCATTCCAATCCTGAGACCCTTCCTATAGCATGAGATGTGATATCCAACTCCTTCCCATTCCAATCCTGAGACCCTTCCTATAGCATGAGATGTGATGTCTCAATGCTTCTAATACCAAACCTGAGATCCTTCCTATAACATGAGATGTGATATCCAACTCCTTCCATTCCAATCCTGGACCCTTCCTATAGCATGAGATGTGATATCTCAATGCTTATACCAAACCTGAGACCCTTCCTATAGCATGAGATGTGATATCCAACTCCTTCCCATTCCAATCCTGAGACCCTTCCTATAGCCTGAGATGTGATATCTCAATGCCTCTAATACCAAACCTGAGATCCTTCCTCTAACATGAAATGTGATATCCAACTCCTTCACTTTCCAAACCTGAGAGCCTATCTATAGCATGAGATGTGATATCCAAGTCCTTCCCATTCCAATCCTTAGACCCTTCCTAGAGCATGCAATATGATATCTCAATGATTCTAATAAAAAACCTGAGACCCGTCCTATAACATGAGATGGGATATCCAACTCCTTCCCATTCCAATCCTGAGACACTTCCGATAGCAGAGATGTGATATCTCAATGTTTATACCAAACCTGAGACCCTTCCTATAACATGAGATGTAATATCCAACTCCTTCCCGTTCCAAACCTGAGACCCTTCCTTTAGCATGAGATGTGATATCCAGCTTCTTCCCATTCCAATCCTGAGACACTTCCGATAGCATGAGATGTGATATCTCAATGCTTCTAATATCAAAACTGAGACCCTCCCTATAGCATGATATGTGATATCTAAGTCCTTGCCATTCCAATCCTGAGACCCTTCCTATAGCATGAGATGTGATATCTCAATGCTTCTACCAAACCTGAGACCCTTCCTTTAGCATGAGATGTGATATCCAACTCCTTCCCATTCCAATCCTGAGACCCTTCCTATAGCATGAGAGGTGATATCTCAATACTTCTAATACCAAACCTGAGATCCTTCCGATAACATGAGATGTGATATCTCAATACTTCTAATACCAAACCTGAGATCCATCCTATAACATGAGATGTGATATCCAAATCCTTCCCCTTCCAAACCTGAGACCCTCCCTTTAGCATGAGATGTGATATCCAACTCCTTCCCATTCCAATCCTGAGACCCTTCTGATAGCATAAGATATGATATCTCAATGCTTCTATACCAAACCTGAGATCCTTCCGATAGCATGAGATGTGATATCTCAATACTTCTAATACCAAACCTGAGATCCTTTCTATAACATGAGATGTGATATCCAAATCCTTATCTTCCAAACCTGAGACCCTCCCTTTAGCATGAGATGTGATATCCAACTCCTTCCCATTCCAATCCTGAGACTCTTCTGATAGCATAAGATATGATATCTCAATGCTTCTATACCAAACCTGAGATCCTTCTGATAGCATGAGATGTGATATCTCAATACTTCTAATACCAAACCTGAGATCCTACCTCTAACATGAAATGTGATATCCAACTCTTTCCCCTTGCAAACCTGAGAGCCTTCCTATAGCATGAGATGTGATATCCAAGTCCTTCCCATTCCAATCCTGAGACCCTTCCTATAACATGAGATGTGATATCCAACTCCTTCCCATTCCAACCTGAGACCCTTCCTATAGCATGAGATGAGATATCCAACTCCTTCCAAATCCAATCCCGATACCCTTCCGATAGCATGAGATCTGATATCCCAATGCTTCTACCAAACCTGAGACCCATACTATGGCATGAGAAGTGATATCAAACTCCTTCCCATTCTAATCCTGAGACCCTTCCTATAGCTTGAGATGTGATATCCAACTCCTTCCCATTCCAATTCTGAGACCCTTCCTATACCATGAGACTTGATATCTCAATGCTTCTAATACCAAACCTGAGACCCGTCCTATAACATGAGATGTGATATCCAAATCCTTACCCTTCCAAACCTTAGACCCTTCCTTTATCATGAGATGTGATAGCCAACTCCTTCCCATTCCAATCTTGAGACCCTTCCGATATCATGAAATGTGATATCTCAATGCTTCTAATATCAAACTTGAGACCCTCCCTATAACATGAGATGGGAATATCCAACTCCTTCCCATTCCAATCCTGAGACCCTTCCGATAGCAGAGATGTGATATCTCAATGCTTATACCAAAACTGAGATCCTTCCTATAACATGAGATGTGATATCCAACTCCTTCCCATTCCAATCCTGAGACACTTCCTATAGCATGAGATGTGATATCTCACTGCTTATACCAAACCTGAGACCCTTCCTATAGCATGAGATGTGATATCCAACTCCTTCCCATTCCAATCCTGAGACCCTTCCTATAGCATGAGATGTGATATCTCAATGCTTCTAATATCAAACTTGAGACCCTCCCTATAGCATGAGATGTGATACCCAAGTCCTTCCCATTCCAATCCTGAGACACTTCCTATAGCATGAGATGTGATATCCAACTGCTTCCCATTCCAATCCTGAGACCCTTCCTATAGCATGAGATGTGATATCTCTATGCTTCTAATACCAAACCTGAGATCCTTCCTCTAACATGAAATGTGATATCCAACTCCTTCCCTTTCCAAACCTAAGAGCCTATCTATAGCATGAGATGTGATATCCAAGTCCTTCACATTCCAACCCTTAGACCCTTCCTACAGCATGCAATATGATATCTCAATGATTCTAATAACAAACCTGAGACCCGTCCTATAACATGAGATGGGATATTCAACTCCTTCCCATTCCAATCCTGAGACTCTTCCGATAGCAGAGATGTGATATCTCAATGCTTATACCAAACCTGAGACCCTTCCTATAACATGAGATGTGATATCCAAATCCTTCCCGTTCCAAACCTGAGACCCTTCCTTTAGCATGAGATGTGATATCCAGCTCCTTCCCATTCCAATCCTGAGACACTTCCGATAGCATGAGATGTGATATCTCAATGCTTCTAATATCAAAACTGAGACCCTCCCTGTAGCATGATATGTGATATCTAAGTCCTTCCCATTCCAATCCTGAGAACCTCCCTATAGCATGAGATGTGATATTCAACTCCTTCCCATTCCAATCCTGAGACCCTTCCTATAGCATGAGATATGATATCTCAATACTTCTAATACCAAACGTGAGATCCTTCCGATAACATGAGATGTGATATCCAAATCCTTCCCCTTCCAAACCTGAGACCCTCCCTTTAGCATGAGATGTGATATCCAACTCCTTCCTATTCCAATCCTGAGACTCTTCTGATAGCATGAGATGTGATATCTCAATGCTTCTAATACCAAACCTGAGATCCTTCCGATAGCATGAGATGTGATATCTCAATGCTTCTAATACCAAACCTGAGATCCTTCCTATAACATGAGATGTGATATCCAAATCCTTCCCCTTCCAAACCTGAGACCCTCCCTTTAGCATGAGATGTGATATCCAACTCCTTCCCATTCCATTCCTGAGACCCTTCTGATAGCATGAGATGTGATATCTCAATGCCTCTAATACCAAACCTGAGATCCTACCTCTAACATGAAATGTGATATCCAACTCTTTCCCCTTCCAAACCTGAGAGCCTTCCTATAGCATGAGATGTGATATCCAAGTCCTTCCCATTCCAATCCTGAGACCATTCCTATAGCTTGAGATGTGATATCCAACTCCTTCCCATTCCAATTCTTAGACCCTTCCTATACTATGAGACTTGATATCTCAATGCTTCTAATACCAAACCTGAGACCCGTAATATAACATGAGATGTGATATCCAAATCCTTCCCCTTCCAAACCTTAGACCCTTCCTTTATCATGAGATGTGATATCCAACTCCTTCCCATTCCAATCCTGATACCCTTCCGATATCATGAGATGTGATATCGCAAAGCTTCTAATATCAAACTTGAGACCCTCCCTATAGCATGAGATGTGATATCCAAGTCCTTCCCATTCCAATCCTGAGACCCTTCCTATAGCATGAGATGTGATATCTCAATGCTTATACCAAACCTGAGACCCTTCCTATAGCATGAGATGTGATATCCAACTGCTTCCCATTCCAATCCTGAGACCCTTCCTATAGCATGAGATGTGATATCTCTATGCTTCTAATACCAAACCTGAGATCCTTCCTCTAACATGAAATGTGATATCCAACTCCTTCCCTTTCCAAACCTAAGAGCCTATCTATAGCATGAGATGTGATATCCAAGTCCTTCACATTCCAACCCTTAGACCCTTCCTACAGCATGCAATATGATATCTCAATGATTCTAATAACAAACCTGAGACCCGTCCTATAACATGAGATGGGATATCCAACTCCTTCCCATTCCAATCCTGAGACTCTTCCGATAGCAGAGATGTGATATCTCAATGCTTATACCAAACCTGAGACCCTTCTTATAACATGAGATGTGATATCCAAATCCTTCCCGTTCCAAACCTGAGACCCTTCCTTTAGCATGAGATGTGATATCCAGCTCCTTCCCATTCCAATCCTGAGACACTTCCGATAGCATGAGATGTGATATCTCAATGCTTCTAATATCAAAACTGAGACCCTCCCTATACCATGATATGTGATATCTAAGTCCTTCCCATTCCAATCCTGAGACCCTCCCTATAGCATGAGATGTGATATCCAACTCCTTCCCATTCCAATCCTGAGACCCTTCCTATAGCATGAGATATGATATCTCAATACTTCTAATACCAAACGTGAGATCCTTCCGATAACATGAGATGTGATATCCAAATCCTTCCCCTTCCAAACCTGAGACCCTCCCTTTAGCATGAGATGTGATATCCAACTCCTTCCTATTCCAATCCTGAGACTCTTCTGATAGCATGAGATGTGATATCTCAATGCTTCTAATACCAAACCTGAGATCCTTCCGATAGCATGAGATGTGATATCTCAATGCTTCTAATACCAAACCTGAGATCCTTCCTATAACATGAGATGTGATATTCAAATCCTTCCCCTTCCAAACCTGAGACCCTCCCTTTAGCATGAGATGTGATATCCAACTCCTTCCCATTCCATTCCTGAGACCCTTCTGATAGCATGAGATGTGATATCTCAATGCCTCTAATACCAAACCTGAGATCCTACCTCTAACATGAAATGTGATATCCAACTCTTTCCCCTTCCAAACCTGAGAGCCTTCCTATAGCATGAGATGTGATATCCAAGTCCTTCCCATTCCAATCCTGAGACCCTTCCTATAGCTTGAGATGTGATATCCAACTCCTTCCCATTCCAATTCTGAGACCCTTCCTATACTATGAGACTTGATATCTCAATGCTTCTAATACCAAACCTGAGACCCGTAATATAACATGAGATGTGATATCCAAATCCTTCCCCTTCCAAACCTTAGACCCTTCCTTTATCATGAGATGTGATATCCAACTCCTTCCCATTCCAATCCTGAGACCCTTCCGATATCATGAGATGTGATATCTCAAAGCTTCTAATATCAAACTTGAGACCCTCCCTATAGCATGAGGTGTGATATCCAAGTCCTTCCCATTCCAATCCTGAGACCCTTCCTATACCATGAGATGTGATATCTCAATGCTTCTAATACCAAACCTGAGACCCTTCCTATAACATGAGATGGGAATATCCAACTCCTTCCCATTCCAATCCTGAGACCCTTCCGATAGCAGAGATGTGATATCTCAATGCTTATACCAAACCTGAGATCCTTCCTATAACATGAGATGTGATATCCAACTCCTTCCCATTCCAATCCTGAGACACTTCCTATAGCATGAGATGTGATATCTCACTGCTTATACCAAACCTGAGACCCTTCCCATAGCATGAGATGTGATATCCAACTCCTTCCCATTCCAATCCTCAGACCCTTCCTATAGCATGAGATGTGATATCTCAATGCTTCTAATATCAAACTTGAGACCCTACCTATAGCATGAGATGTGATATCCAAGTCCTTCCCATTCCAATCCTGAGACACTTCCTATAGCATGAGATGTGATATCTCAATGCTTCTAATACCAAACCTGAGACTCTTCCTATAACATGAGATGGGATATCCAACTCCTTCCCATTCCAATCCTGAGACCCTTTTGATAGCAGAGATGTGATATCTCAATGTTTATACCAAACCTGAGACCCTTCCTACGGCATGAGATGTCATATTCAACTCCTTCCCATTCCAATCCTGAGACCCTTCCTATAGCATGAGATGTGATATCCAACTCCTTCCCATTCCAATCCTGAGACCCTTCCTATAGCATGAGATGTGATGTCTCAATGCTTCTAATACCAAACCTGAGATCCTTCCTATAACATGAGATGTGATATCCAACTCCTTCCATTCCAAACCTGGACCCTTCCTATAGCATGAGATGTGATATCTCAATGCTTATACCAAACCTGAGACCCTTCCTATAGCATGAGATGTGATATCCAACTCCTTCCCATTCCAATCCTGAGACCCTTCCTATAGCCTGAGATGTGATATCTCATTACTTCTAATACCAAACCTGAGATCCTACCTCTAACATGAAATGTGATATCCAACTCTTTCCCCTTGCAAACCTGAGAGCCTTCCTATAGCATGAGATGTGATATCCAAGTCCTTCCCATTCCAATCCTGAGACCCTTCCTATAACATGAGATGTGATATCCAACTCCTTCCCATTCCAACCTGAGACCCTTCCTATAGCATAAGATGGGATATCCAACTCCTTCCAAATCCAATCCCGATACCCTTCCGATAGCATGAGATCTGATATCCCAATGCTTCTACCAAACCTGAGACCCATACTATGGCATGAGATGTGATATCAAACTCCTTCCCATTCTAATCCTGAGACCCTTCCTATAGCTTGAGATGTGATATCCAACTCCTTCCCATTCCAATTCTGAGACCCTTCCTATACCATGAGACTTGATATCTCAATGCTTCTAATACCAAACCTGAGACCCGTCCTATAACATGAGATGTGATATCCAAATCCTTCCCCTTCCAAACCTTAGACCCTTCCTTTATCATGAGATGTGATAGCCAACTCCTTCCCATTCCAATCTTGAGACCCTTCCGATATCATGAAATGTGATATCTCAATGCTTCTAATATCAAACTTGAGACCCTCCCTATAACATGAGATGGGAATATCCAACTCCTTCCCATTCCAATCCTGAGACCCTTCCTATAGCATGAGATATGATATCTCAATACTTCTAATACCAAACGTGAGATCCTTCCGATAACATGAGATGTGATATCCAAATCCTTCCCATTCCAATCCTGAGACCCATCTGATAGCATGAGATGTGATATCTCAATGCTTCTAATACCAAACCTGAGATCCTTCCGATAGCATGAGATGTGATATCTCAATGCTTCTAATACCAAACCTGAGATCCTTCCTATAACATGAGATGTGATATCCAAATCCTTCCCCTTCCAAACCTGAGACCCTCTCTTTAGCATGAGATGTGATATCCAACTCCTTCCCATTCCATTCCTGAGACCCTTCTGATAGCATGAGATGTGATATCTCAATGCCTCTAATGCCAAACCTGAGATCCTACCTCTAACATGAAATGTGATATCCAACTCTTTCCCCTTCCAAACCTGAGAGCCTTCCTATAGCATGAGATGTGATATCCAAGTCCTTCCCATTCCAATCCTGAGACCCTTCCTATAGCTTGAGATGTGATATCCAACTCCTTCCCATTCCAATTCTGAGACCCTTCCTATACTCTGAGACTTGATATCTCAATGCTTCTAATACCAAACCTGAGACCCGTAATATAACATGAGATATGATATCCAAATCCTTCCCCTTCCAAAACTTAGACCCTTCCTTTATCATGAGATGTGATATCCAACTCCTTCCCATTCCAATCCTGAGACCCTTCCGATATCATGAGATGTGATATCTCAAAGCTTCTAATATCAAACTTGAGACCCTCCCTATAGCATGAGATGTGATATCCAAGTCCTTCCCATTCCAATCCTGAGACCCTTCCTATAGCATGAGATGTGATATCTCAATGCTTCTAATACCAAACCTGAGACCCTTCCTATAACATGAGATGGGAATATCCAACTCCTTCCCATTCCAATCCTGAGACCCTTCCGATAGCAGAGATGTGATATCTCAATGCTTATACCAAACCTGAGACCCTTCCTATGGCATGAGATGTGATATCCAACTCCTTGCCATTCAAATCCTGAGACCCTTCCTATAGCATGAGAAGGGATATCCAACTCCTTCCCAATCCAATCCTGAGACCCTTCCGATAGCAGAGACGTGATATCTCAATGCTTCTACCAAACCTGAGACCCTTCCTTTAGCATGAGATGTGATATCCAAATCCTTCACATTCCAATCCTGAGACCCTTCCTATAGCATGAGATGTGATATCTCAATGCTTCTAATACCAAACCTGAGATCCTTCCTATAACATGAGATGTGATATCCAATTCCTTCCCATTCCAAACCTGAGACCCTTCCTATTGGATGAGTTGTGATATCCAACTCCTTCCCATTCCAACCCTGAGACCCTTCCTATAGCATGAGATGTGATGTCTCAATGCTTCTAATATCAAACCTGAGATCCTTCCTATAACATGAGATGTGATATCCAACTCCTTCCATTCCAATCCTGAGACCCGTCCTATAGCATGAGATGTGATATCTCAATGCTTATACCAAACCTGAGACCCTTCCTATAGCATGAGATGTGATATCCAACTACTTCCCATTCCAATCCTGAGACCCTTCCTATAGCATGAGATGTGATATCTCAATGCTTCTAATACCAAACCTGAGATCCTTCCTCTAACATGAAATGTGATATCCAACTCCTTCCCTTTCCAAACCTAAGAGCCTATCTATAGCATGAGATGTGATATCCAGGTCCTTCCCATTCCAATCCTTAGACCCTTCCTACAGCATGCAATATGATATCTCAATGATTCTAATAACAAACCTGAGACCCGTCCTATAGCATGAGATATGATATCCAAGTCCTTCCCATTCCAATCCTGAGACCCTTCCTATAACATGAAATGTGATATCCAACTCCTTCCCATTCCAACCTGAGACCCTTCCTATAGCATGAGATGGGATATCCAACTTCTTCCAAATCCAATACTGATACCCTTCCGATAGCATGAGATGTGATATCCCAATGCTTCTACCAAACCTGAGACCCATACTATGGCATGAGATGTGATATCAAACTCCTTCCCATTCCAATCCTGAGACCCTTCCTATAGCTTGAGGTGTGATATCCAACTCCTTCCCATTCCAATTCTGAGACCCTTCTTATACCATGAGACTTGATATCTCAATGCTTCTAATACCAAACCTGAGACCCGTCCTATAACATGAGATGTGATATCCAAATCCTTCCCCTTCCAAACCTTAGACCCTTCCTTTATCATGAGATATGATATCCAACTCCTTCCCATTCCAATCCTGAGACCCTTCCGATATCATGAGATTTCTTATCTCAATGCTTCTAATATCAAACTTGAGACCCTCCCTATAGCATGAGATGTGACATCCAAGTCCTTCCCATTCCAATCCTGAGACCCTTCCTATAGCATGAGATGTGATATCTCTATGCTTCTAATACCAAACCTGAGACCCTTCCTATAACATGAGATGGGATATCCAACTCCTTCCCATTCCAATCCTGAGACCTTTCCGATAGCAGAGATGTGATATCTCAATGCTTATACCAAACCTGAGAACCTTCCTATGGCCTGAGATGTGATATACAACTCCTTCCCATTCCAATCCTGAGACCCTTCCTTTAGCATGAGATGTGATATCTCAATGCTTATACCAAATCTGAGACCCTTCCTATAGCATGAGATGTGATATCCAATTCCTTCCCATTCCAATCCTGAGACCCTTCCTATAGCATGAGATGTGATATCTCAATGCTTATACCAAACCTGAGAGCCTACCTATAGCATGAGATGTGATATCCAAGTCCATCCCATTCCAATCCTTAGACCCTTCCTACAGCATGCGATGTGATATCTCAATGATTCTAATACCAAACCAGAGACTCTTCCTATAACATGAGATGGGATATCCAACTCCTTCCCATTCCAATCCTGAGCCGCTTCCGATAGCAGAGATGTGATATCTCAATGCTTATACCAAACCTGAGACCCTTCCTATAACATGAGATGTGATATCCAACTCCTTCCCGTTCCAAACCTGAGACACTAACTATAGCATATGTGATATCCAACTCCTTCCCATTCCAAACATGAGACCCTTCCTATAGCAAGAAAGTAATATCCAACTCCTACCCATTCCAATCCTGAGACCCTTCCTATAGCAAGAGATGTGATATCCAAATCCTTCCCATTCCAATCCTGAGACCCTTCCTATAACATGAGATGTGATATCCAACTCCTTCCCATTCCAACCTGAGACACTTCCTATAGCATGAGAAGGGATATCCAACTCCTTCCCAATCCAATCCTGAGATACTTCCGATAGCAGAGATGTGATATCTCAATGCTTATACCAAACCTGAGACCCTTCCTATGGCATGAGATGTGATATCCAACTCCTTGCCATTCAAATCCTGAGACCCTTCCTATAGCATGAGAAGGGATATCCAACTCCTTCCCAATCCAATCCTGAGACCCTTCCGATAGCAGAGACGTGATATCTCAATGCTTCTACCAAACCTGAGACCCTTCCTTTAGCATGAGATGTGATATCCAAATCCTTCACATTCCAATCCTGAGACCCTTCCTATAGCATGAGATGTGATATCTCAATGCTTCTAATACCAAACCTGAGATCCTTCCTATAACATGAGATGTGATATCCAATTCCTTCCTATTCAAAACCTGAGACCCTTCCTATTGGATGAGATGTGATATCCAACTCCTTCCCATTCCAACCCTGAGACCCTTCCTATAGCATGAGATGTGATGTCTCAATGCTTCTAATACCAAACCTGAGATCCTTCCTATAACATGAGATGTGATATCCAACTCCTTCCATTCCAATCCTGAGACCCGTCCTATAGCATGAGATGTGATATCTCAATGCTTATACCAAACCTGAGACCCTTCCTATAGCATGAGATGTGATATCCAACTGCTTCCCATTTCAATCCTGAGACCCTTCCTATAGCATGAGATGTGATATCTCAATGCTTCTAATACCAAACCTGAGATCCTTCCTATAACATGAGATGTGATATCCAATTCCTTCCTATTCCAAACCTGAGACCCTTCCTATTGGATGAGATGTGATATCCAACTCCTTCCCATTCCAACCCTGAGACCCTTCCTATAGCATGAGATGTGATGTCTCAATGCTTCTAATACCAAACCTGAGATCCTTCCTATAACATGAGATGTGATATCCAACTCCTTCCATTCCAATCCTGAGACCCTTCCTATAGCATGAGATGTGATATCTCAATGCTTCTAATACCAAACCTGAGATCCTTCCTATAACATGAGATGTGATATCCAACTCCTTCCCGTTCCAAACCTGAGACACTAACTATAGCATATGTGATATCCAACTCCTTCCCATTCCAAACATGAGACCCTTCCTATAGCAAGAAAGTAATATCCAACTCCTACCCATTCCAATCCTGAGACCCTTCCTATAGCAAGAGATGTGATATCCAAATCCTTCCCATTCCAATCCTGAGACCCTTCCTATAACATGAGATGTGATATCCAACTCCTTCCCATTCCAACCTGAGACACTTCCTATAGCATGAGAAGGGATATCCAACTCCTTCCCAATCCAATCCTGAGACCCTTCCGATAGCAGAGATGTGATATCTCAATGCTTATACCAAACCTGAGACCCTTCCTATGGCATGAGATGTGATATCCAACTCCTTGCCATTCAAATCCTGAGACCCTTCCTATAGCATGAGAAGGGATATCCAACTCCTTCCCAATCCAATCCTGAGACCCTTCCGATAGCAGAGACGTGATATCTCAATGCTTCTACCAAACCTGAGACCCTTCCTTTAGCATGAGATGTGATATCCAAATCCTTCACATTCCAATCCTGAGACCCTTCCTATAGCATGAGATGTGATATCTCAATGCTTCTAATACCAAACCTGAGATCCTTCCTATAACATGAGATGTGATATCCAATTCCTTCCTATTCCAAACCTGAGACCCTTCCTATTGGATGAGATGTGATATCCAACTCCTTCCCATTCCAACCCTGAGACCCTTCCTATAGCATGAGATGTGATGTCTCAATGCTTCTAATACCAAACCTGAGATCCTTCCTATAACATGAGATGTGATATCCAACTCCTTCCATTCTAATCCTGAGACCCGTCCTATAGCATGAGATGTGATATCTCAATGCTTATACCAAACCTGAGACCCTTCCTATAGCATGAGATGTGATATCCAACTGCTTCCCATTCCAATCCTGAGACCCTTCCTATAGCATGAGATGTGATATCTCAATGCTTCTAATACCAAACCTGAGATCCTTCCTATAACATGAGATGTGATATCCAAATCCTTCCCCTTCCAAACCTGAGACCCTCCCTTTAGCATGAGATGTGATATCCAACTCCTTCCCATTCCATTCCTGAGACCCTTCTGATAGCATGAGATGTGATATCTCAATGCCTCTAATACCAAACCTGAGATCCTACCTCTAACATGAAATGTGATATCCAACTCTTTCCCCTTCCAAACCTGAGAGCCTTCCTATAGCATGAGATGTGATATCCAAGTCCTTCCCATTCCAATCCTGAGACCCTTCCTATAGCTTGAGATGTGATATCCAACTCCTTCCCATTCCAATTCTGAGACCCTTCCTATACTATGAGACTTGATATCTCAATGCTTCTAATACCAAACCTGAGACCCGTAATATAACATGAGATGTGATATCCAAATCCTTCCCCTTCCAAACCTTAGACCCTTCCTTTATCATGAGATGTGATATCCAACTCCTTTCCATTCCAATCCTGAGACCCTTCCGATATCATGAGATGTGATATCTCAAAGCTTCTAATATCAAACTTGAGACCCTCCCTATAGCATGAGATGTGATATCCAAGTCCTTCCCATTCCAATCCTGAGACCCTTCCTATAGCATGAGATGTGATATCTCAATGCTTATACCAAACCTGAGACCCTTCCTATAGCATGAGATGTGATATCTAACTGCTTCCCATTCCAATCCTGAGACCCTTCCTATAGCATGAGATGTGATATCTCTATGCTTCTAATACCAAACCTGAGATCCTTCCTCTAACATGAAATGTGATATCCAACTCCTTCCCTTTCCAAACCTAAGAGCCTATCTATAGCATGAGATGTGATATCCAAGTCCTTCACATTCCAACCCTTAGACCCTTCCTACAGCATGCAATATGATATCTCAATGATTCTAATAACAAACCTGAGACCCGTCCTATAACATGAGATGGGATATCCAACTCCTTCCCATTCCAATCCTGAGACTCTTCCGATAGCAGAGATGTGATATCTCAATGCTTATACCAAACCTGAGACCCTTCCTATAACATGAGATGTGATATCCAAATCCTTCCCGTTCCAAACCTGAGACCCTTCCTTTAGCATGAGATGTGATATCCAGCTCCTTCCCATTCCAATCCTGAGACACTTCCGATAGCATGAGATGTGATATCTCAATGCTTCTAATATCAAAACTGAGACCCTCCCTATAGCATGAGATGTGATATCCAACTCCTTCCCATTCCAATCCTGAGACCCTTCCTATAGCATGAGATATGATATCTCAATACTTCTAATACCAAACGTGAGATCCTTCCGATAACATGAGATGTGATATCCAAATCCTTCCCCTTCCAAACCTGAGACCCTCCCTTTAGCATGAGATGTGATATCCAACTCCTTCCTATTCCAATCCTGAGACTCTTCTGATAGCATGAGATGTGATATCTCAATGCTTCTAATACCAAACCTGAGATCCTTCCGATAGCATGAGATGTGATATCTCAATGCTTCTAATACCAAACCTGAGATCCTTCCTATAACATGAGATGTGATATCCAAATCCTTCCCCTTCCAAACCTGAGACCCTCCCTTTAGCATGAGATGTGATATCCAACTCCTTCCCATTCCACTCCTGAGACCCTTCTGATAGCATGAGATGTGATATCTCAATGCCTCTAATACCAAACCTGAGATCCTACCTCTAACATGAAATGTGATATCCAACTCTTTCCCCTTCCAAACCTGAGAGCCTTCCTATAGCATGAGATGTGATATCCAAGTCCTTCCCATTCCAATCCTGAGACCCTTCCTATAGCTTGAGATGTGATATCCAACTCCTTCCCATTCCAATTCTGAGACCCTTCCTATACTATGAGACTTGATATCTCAATGCTTCTAATACCAAACCTGAGACCCGTAATATAACATGAGATGTGATATCCAAATCCTTCCCCTTCCAAACCTTAGACCCTTCCTTTATCATGAGATGTGATATCCAACTCCTTCCCATTCCAATCCTGAGACCCTTCCGATATCATGAGATGTGATATCTCAAAGCTTCTAATATCAAACTTGAGACCCTCCCTATAGCATGAGATGTGATATCCAAGTCCTTCCCATTCCAATCCTGAGACCCTTCCTATAGCATGAGATGTGATATCTCAATGCTTCTAATACCAAACCTGAGACCCTTCCTATAACATGAGATGGGAATATCCAACTCCTTCCCATTCCAATCCTGAGACCCTTCCGATAGCAGAGATGTGATATCTCAATGCTTATACCAAACCTGAGATCCTTCCTATAACATGAGATGTGATATCCAACTCCTTCCCATTCCAATCATGAGACACTTCCTATAGCATGAGATGTGATATCTCACTGCTTATACCAAACCTGAGACCCTTCCCATAGCATGAGATGTGATATCCAACTCCTTCCCATTCCAATCCTCAGACCCTTCCTATAGCATGAGATGTGATATCTCAATGCTTCTAATATCAAACTTGAGACCCTACCTATAGCATGAGATGTGATATCCAAGTCCTTCCCATTCCAATCCTGAGACACTTCCTATAGCATGAGATTTGATATCTCAATGCTTCTAATACCAAACCTGAGACTCTTCCTATAACATGAGATGGGATATCCAACTCCTTCCCATTCCAATCCTGAGACCCTTTTGATAGCAGAGATGTGATATCTCAATGTTTATACCAAACCTGAGACCCTTCCTACGGCATGAGATGTCATATTCAACTCCTTCCCATTCCAATCCTGAGACCCTTCCTATAGCATGAGATGTGATATCCAACTCCTTCCCATTCCAATCCTGAGACCCTTCCTATAGCATGAGATGTGATGTCTCAATGCTTCTAATACCAAACCTGAGATCCTTCCTATAACATGAGATGTGATATCCAACTCCTTCCATTCCAATCCTGGACCCTTCCTATAGCATGAGATGTGATATCTCAATGCTTATACCAAACCTGAGACCCTTCCTATAGCATGAGATGTGATATCCAACTCCTTCCCATTCCAATCCTGAGACCCTTCCTATAGCCTGAGATGTGATATCTCAATGCCTCAAATACCAAACCTGAGATCCTTCCTCTAACATGAAATGTGATATCCAACTCCTTCACTTTCCAAACCTGAGAGCCTATCTATAGCATGAGATGTGATATCCAAGTCCTTCCCATTCCAATCCTTAGACCCTTCCTACAGCATGCAATATGATATCTCAATGATTCTAATAAAAAACCTGAGACCCGTCCTATAACATGAGATGGGATATCCAACTCCTTCCCATTCCAATCCTGAGACACTTCCGATAGCAGGGATGTGATATCTCAATGTTTATACCAAACCTGAGACCCTTCCTATAACATGAGATGTGATATCCAACTCCTTCCCGTTCCAAACCTGAGACCCTTCCTTTAGCATGAGATGTGATATCCAGCTCCTTCCCATTCCAATCCTGAGACACTTCCGATAGCATGAGATGTGATATCTCAATGCTTCTAATATCAAAACTGAGACCCTCCCTATGGCATGATATGTGATATCTAAGTCCTTCCCATTCCAATCCTGAGACCCTTCCTATAGCATGAGATGTGATATCTCAATGCTTCTACCAAACCTGAGACCCTTCCTTTAGCATGAGATGTGATATCCAACTCCTTCCCATTCCAATCCTGAGACCCTTCCTATAGCATGAGAGGTGATATCTCAATACTTCTAATACCAAACCTGAGATCCTTCCGATAACATGAGATGTGATATCTCAATACTTCTAATACCAAACCTGAGATCCATCCTATAACATGAGATGTGATATCCAAATCCTTCCCCTTCCAATCCTGAGACCCTTCTGATAGCATAAGATATGATATCTCAATGCTTCTATACCAAACCTGAGATCCTTCCGATAGCATGAGATGTGATATCTCAATACTTCTAATACCAAACCTGAGATCCTTCCTATAACATGAGATGTGATATCCAAATCCTTATCTTCCAAACCTGAGACCCTCCCTTTAGCATGAGATGTGATATCCAACTCCTTCCCATTCCAATCCTGAGACTCTTCTGATAGCATAAGATATGATATCTCAATGCTTCTATACCAAACCTGAGATCCTTCTGATAGCATGAGATGTGATATCTCAATACTTCTAATACCAAACCTGAGATCCTACCTCTAACATGAAATGTGATATCCAACTCTTTCCCCTTGCAAACCTGAGAGCCTTCCTATAGCATGAGATGTGATATCCAAGTCCTTCCCATTCCAAACCTGAGACCCTTCCTATAACATGAGATGTGATACCCAACTCCTTCCCATTCCAACCTGAGACCCTTCCTATAGCATGAGATGGGATATCCAACTCCTTCCAAATCCAATCCCAATACCCTTCCGATAGCATGAGATCTGATATCCCAATGCTTCTACCAAACCTGAGACCCATACTATGGCATGAGATGTGATATCAAACTCCTTCCCATTCTAATCCTGAGACCCTTCCTATAGCTTGAGATGTGATATCCAACTCCTTCCCATTCCAATTCTGAGACCCTTCCTATACCATGAGACTTGATATCTCAATGCTTCTAATACCAAACCTGAGACCCGTCCTATAACATGAGATGTGATATCCAAATGCTTCCCCTTCCAAACCTTAGACCCTTCCTTTATCATGAGATGTGATAGCCAACTCCTTCCCATTCCAATCTTGAGACCCTTCCGATATCATGAAATGTGATATCTCAATGCTTCTAATATCAAACTTGAGACCCTCCCTATAACATGAGATGGGAATATCCAACTCCTTCCCATTCCAATCCTGAGACCCTTCCGATAGCAGAGATGTGATATCTCAATGCTTATACCAAACCTGAGATCCTTCCTATAACATGAGATGTGATATCCAACTCCTTCCCATTCCAATCCTGAGACACTTCCTATAGCATGAGATGTGATATCTCACTGCTTATACCAAACCTGAGACCCTTCCTATAGCATGAGATGTGATATCCAACTCCTTCCCATTCCAATCCTGAGACCCTTCCTATAGCATGAGATGTGATATCTCAATGCTTCTAATATCAAACTTGAGACCCTCCCTATAGCATGAGATGTGATACCCAAGTCCTTCCCATTCCAATCCTGAGACACTTCCTATAGCATGAGATGTGATATCCAACTGCTTCCCATTCCAATCCTGAGACCCTTCCTATAGCATGAGATGTGATATCTCTATGCTTCTAATACCAAACCTGAGATCCTTCCTCTAACATGAAATGTGATATCCAACTCCTTCCCTTTCCAAACCTAAGAGCCTATCAATAGCATGAGATGTGATATCCAAGTCCTTCACATTCCAATCCTTAGACCCTTCCTACAGCATGCAATATGATATCTCAATGATTCTAATAACAAACCTGAGACCCGCCCTATAACATGAGATGGGATATTCAACTCCTTCCCATTCCAATCCTGAGACTCTTCCGATAGCAGAGATGTGATATCTCAATGCTTATACCAAACCTGAGACCCTTCCTATAACATGAGATGTGATATCCAAATCCTTCCCGTTCCAAACCTGAGACCCTTCCTTTAGCATGAGATGTGATATCCAGCTCCTTCCCATTCCAATCCTGAGACACTTCCGATAGCATGAGATGTGATATCTCAATGCTTCTAATATCAAAACTGAGACCCTCCCTACAGCATGATCTGTGATATCTAAGTCCTTCCCATTCCAATCCTGAGACCCTCCCTATAGCATGAGATGTGATATCCAACTCCTTCCCATTCCAATCCTGAGACCCTTCCTATAGCATGAGATATGATATCTCAATACTTCTAATACCAAACGTGAGATCCTTCCGATAACATGAGATGTGATATCCAAATCCTTCCCCTTCCAAACCTGAGACCCTCCCTTTAGCATGAGATGTGATATCCAACTCCTTCCTATTCCAATCCTGAGACTCTTCTGATAGCATGAGATGTGATATCTCAATGCTTCTAATACCAAACCTGAGATCCTTCCGATAGCATGAGATGTGATATCTCAATGCTTCTAATACCAAACCTGAGATCCTTCCTATAACATGAGATGTGATATCCAAATCCTTCCCCTTCCAAACCTGAGACCCTCCCTTTAGCATGAGATGTGATATCCAACTCCTTCCCATTCCATTCCTGAGACCCTTCTGATAGCATGAGATGTGATATCTCAATGCCTCTAATACCAAACCTGAGATCCTACCTCTAACATGAAATGTGATATCCAACTCTTTCCCCTTCCAAACCTGAGAGCCTTCCTATAGCATGAGATGTGATATCCAAGTCCTTCCCATTCCAATCCTTAGACCCTTCCTATAGCTTGAGATGTGATATCCAACTCCTTCCCATTCCAATTCTGAGACCCTTCCTATACTATGAGACTTGATATCTCAATGCTTCTAATACCAAACCTGAGACCCGTAATATAACATGAGATGTGATATCCAAATCCTTCCCCTTCCAAACCTTAGACCCTTCCTTTATCATGAGATGTGATATCCAACTCCTTCCCATTCCAATCCTGAGACCCTTCCGATATCATGAGATGTGATATCTCAAAGCTTCTAATATCAAACTTGAGACCCTCCCTATAGCATGAGATGTGATATCCAAGTCCTTCCCATTCCAATCCTGAGACCCTTCCTATAGCATGAGATGTGATATCTCAATGCTTATACCAAACCTGAGACCCTTCCTATAGCATGAGATGTGATATCCAACTGCTTCCCATTCCAATCCTGAGACCCTTCCTATAGCATGAGATGTGATATCTCTATGCTTCTAATACCAAACCTGAGATCCTTCCTCTAACATGAAATGTGATATCCAACTCCTTCCCTTTCCAAACCTAAGAGCCTATCTATAGCATGAGATGTGATATCCAAGTCCTTCACATTCCAACCCTTAGACCCTTCCTACAGCATGCAATATGATATCTCAATGATTCTAATAACAAACCTGAGACCCGTCCTATAACATGAGATAGGATATCCAACTCCTTCCCATTCCAATCCTGAGACTCTTCCGATAGCAGAGATGTGATATCTCAATGCTTATACCAAACCTGAGACCCTTCCTATAACATGAGATGTGATATCCAAATCCTTCCCGTTCCAAACCTGAGACCCTTCCTTTAGCATGAGATGTGATATCCAGCTCCTTCCCATTCCAATCCTGAGACACTTCCGATAGCATGAGATGTGATATCTCAATGCTTCTAATATCAAAACTGAGACCCTCCCTATAGCATGATATGTGATATCTAAGTCCTTCCCATTCCAATCCTGAGACCCTCCCTATAGCATGAGATGTGATATCCAACTCCCTCCCATTCCAATCCTGAGACCCTTCCTATAGCATGAGATATGATATCTCAATACTTCTAATACCAAACGTGAGATCCTTCCGATAACATGAGATGTGATATCCAAATCCTTCCCCTTCCAAACCTGAGACCCTCCCTTTAGCATGAGATGTGATATCCAACTCCTTCCTATTCCAATCCTGAGACTCTTCTGATAGCATGAGATGTGATATCTCAATGCTTCTAATACCAAACCTGAGATCCTTCCGATAGCATGAGATGTGATATCTCAATGCTTCTAATACCAAACCTGAGATCCTTCCTATAACATGAGATGTGATATCCAAATCCTTCCCCTTCCAAACCTGAGACCCTCCCTTTAGCATGAGCTGTGATATCCAACTCCTTCCCATTCCATTCCTGAGACCCTTCTGATAGCATGAGATGTGATATCTCAATGCCTCTAATACCAAACCTGAGATCCTACCTCTAACATGAAATGTGATATCCAACTCTTTCCCCTTCCAAACCTGAGAGCCTTCCTATAGCATGAGATGTGATATCCAAGTCCTTCCCATTCCAATCCTGAGACCCTTCCTATAGCTTGAGATGTGATATCCAACTCCTTCCCATTCCAATTCTGAGACCCTTCCTATACTATGAGACTTGATATCTCAATGCTTCTAATACCAAACCTGAGACCCGTAATATAACATGAGATGTGATATCCAAATCCTTCCCCTTCCAAACCTTAGACCCTTCCTTTATCATGAGATGTGATATCCAACTCCTTCCCATTCCAATCCTGAGACCCTTCCGATATCATGAGATGTGATATCTCAAAGCTTCTAATATCAAACTTGAGACCCTCCCTATAGCATGAGATGTGATATCCAAGTCCTTCCCATTCCAATCCTGAGACCCTTCCTATAGCATGAGATGTGATATCTCAATGCTTCTAATACCAAACCTGAGACCCTTCCTATAACATGAGATGGGAATATCCAACTCCTTCCCATTCCAATCCTGAGACCCTTCCGATAGCAGAGATGTGATATCTCAATGCTTATACCAAACCTGAGATCCTTCCTATAAAATGAGATGTGATATCCAACTCCTTCCCATTCCAATCCTGAGACACTTCCTATAGCATGAGATGTGATATCTCACTGCTTATACCAAACCTGAGACCCTTCCCATAGCATGAGATGTGATATCCAACTCCTTCCCATTCCAATCCTGAGACACTTCCTATAGCATGAGATGTGATATCTCAATGCTTCTAATACCAAACCTGAGACTCTTCCTATAACATGAGATGGGATATCCAACTCCTTCCCATTCCAATCCTGAGACCCTTTTGATAGCAGAGATGTGATATCTCAATGTTTATACCAAACCTGAGACCCTTCCTACGGCATGAGATGTCATATTCAACTCCTTCCCATTCCAATCCTGAGACCCTTCCTATAGCATGAGATGTGATATCCAACTCCTTCCCATTCCAATCCTGAGACCCTTCCTATAGCATGAGATGTGATGTCTCAATGCTTCTAATACCAAACCTGAGATCCTTCCTATAACACGAGATGTGATATCCAACTCCTTCCATTCCAATCCTGGACCCTTCCTATAGCATGAGATGTGATATCTCAATGCTTATACCAAACCTGAGACCCTTCCTATAGCATGAGATGTGATATCCAACTCCTTCCCATTCCAATCCTGAGACCCTTCCTATAGCCTGAGATGTGATATCTCAATGCCTCTAATACCAAACCTGAGATCCTTCCTCTAACATGAAATGTGATATCCAACTCCTTCACTTTCCAAACCTGAGAGCCTATCTATAGCATGAGATGTGATATCCAAGTCCTTCCCATTCCAATCCTTAGACCCTTCCTACAGCATGCAATATGATATCTCAATGATTCTAATAAAAAACCTGAGACCCGTCCTATAACATGAGATGGGATATCCAACTCCTTCCCATTCCAATCCTGAGACACTTCCGATAGCAGAGATGTGATATCTCAATGTTTATACCAAACCTGAGACCCTTCCTATAACATGAGATGTGATATCCAACTCCTTCCCGTTCCAAACCTGAGACCCTTCCTTTAGCATGAGATGTGATATCCAGCTCCTTCCCATTCCAATCCTGAGACACTTCCGATAGCATGAGATGTGATATCTCAATGCTTCTAATATCAAAACTGAGACCCTCCCTATAGCATGATATGTGATATCTAAGTCCTTCCCATTCCAATCCTGAGACCCTTCCTATAGCATGAGATGTGATATCTCAATGCTTCTACCAAACCTGAGACCCTTCCTTTAGCATGAGATGTGATATCCAACTCCTTCCCATTCCAATCCTGAGACCCTTCCTATAGCATGAGAGGTGATATCTCAATACTTCTAATACCAAACCTGAGATCCTTCCGATAACATGAGATGTGATATCTCAATACTTCTAATACCAAACCTGAGATCCATCCTATAACATGAGATGTGATATCCAAATCCTTCCCCTTCCAAACCTGAGACCCTCCCTTTAGCATGAGATGTGATATCCAACTCCTTCCCATTCCAATCCTGAGACCCTTCTGATAGCATAAGATATGATATCTCAATGCTTCTATACCAAACCTGAGATCCTTCCGATAGCATGAGATGTGATATCTCAATACTTCTAATACCAAACCTGAGATCCTTCCTATAACATGAGATGTGATATCCAAATCCTTATCTTCCAAACCTGAGACCCTCCCTTTAGCATGAGATGTGATATCCAACTCCTTCCCATTCCAATCCTGAGACTCTTCTGATAGCATAAGATATGATATCTCAATGCTTCTATACCAAACCTGAGATCCTTCTGATAGCATGAGATGTGATATCTCAATACTTCTAATACCAAACCTGAGATCCTACCTCTAACATGAAATGTGATATCCAACTCTTTCCCCTTGCAAACCTGAGAGCCTTCCTATAGCATGAGATGTGATATCCAAGTCCTTCCCATTCCAATCCTGAGACCCTTCCTATAACATGAGATGTGATATCCAACTCCTTCCCATTCCAACCTGAGACCCTTCCTATAGCGTTTAACTTGTGTGCCACCTTCCAATTTGTATATACTGTATATATTGTGTGTTCTCATCTACTGCTCTGTACATTCTCTATGCTATTTGAACTTGTATACTTTGTAACTAAGCTTTGCATATTCTTGTAAATGTTGCGCCCTGATACCCTCGGGTACAATAGCGCATTATAAATAATAAAACAAACAAACAAACATGAGATGGGATATCCAACTCCTTCCAAATCCAATCCCGATACCCTTCCGATAGCATGAGATCTGATATCCCAATGCTTCTACCAAACCTGAGACCCATACTATGGCATGAGATGTGATATCAAACTCCTTCCCATTCTAATCCTAAGACCCTTCCTATAGCTTGAGATGTGATATCCAACTCCTTCCCATTCCAATTCTGAGACCCTTCCTATACCATGAGACTTGATATCTCAATGCTTCTAATACCAAACCTGAGACCCGTCCTATAACATGAGATGTGATATCCAAATCCTTCCCCTTCCAAACCTTAGACCCTTCCTTTATCATGAGATGTGATAGCCAACTCCTTCCCATTCCAATCTTGAGACCCTTCCGATATCATGAAATGTGATATCTCAATGCTTCTAATATCAAACTTGAGACCCTCCCTATAACATGAGATGGGAATATCCAACTCCTTCCCATTCCAATCCTGAGACCCTTCCTATAGCATGAGATATGATATCTCAATACTTCTAATACCAAACGTGAGATCCTTCCGATAACATGAGATGTGATATCCAAATCCTTCCCATTCCAATCCTGAGACCCTTCTGATAGCATGAGATGTGATATCTCAATGCTTCTAATACCAAACCTGAGATCCTTCCGATAGCATGAGATGTGATATCTCAATGCTTCTAATACCAAACCTGAGATCCTTCCTATAACATGAGATGTGATATCCAAATCCTTCCCCTTCCAAACCTGAGACCCTCTCTTTAGCATGAGATGTGATATCCAACTCCTTCCCATTCCATTCCTGAGACCCTTCTGATAGCATGAGATGTGATATCTCAATGCCTCTAATGCCAAACCTGAGATCCTACCTCTAACATGAAATGTGATATCCAACTCTTTCCCCTTCCAAACCTGAGAGCCTTCCTATAGCATGAGATGTGATATCCAAGTCCTTCCCATTCCAATCCTGAGACCCTTCCTATAGCTTGAGATGTGATATCCAACTCCTTCCCATTCCAATTCTGAGACCCTTCCTATACTCTGAGACTTGATATCTCAATGCTTCTAATACCAAACCTGAGACCCGTAATATAACATGAGATGTGATATCCAAATCCTTCCCCTTCCAAAACTTAGACCCTTCCTTTATCATGAGATGTGATATCCAACTCCTTCCCATTCCAATCCTGAGACCCTTCCGATATCATGAGATGTGATATCTCAAAGCTTCTAATATCAAACTTGAGACCCTCCCTATAGCATGAGATGTGATATCCAAGTCCTTCCCATTCCAATCCTGAGACCCTTCCTATAGCATGAGATGTGATATCTCAATGCTTCTAATACCAAACCTGAGACCCTTCCTATAACATGAGATGGGAATATCCAACTCCTTCCCATTCCAATCCTGAGACCCTTCCGATAGCAGAGATGTGATATCTCAATGCTTATACCAAACCTGAGACCCTTCCTATGGCATGAGATGTGATATCCAACTCCTTGCCATTCAAATCCTGAGACCCTTCCTATAGCATGAGAAGGGATATCCAACTCCTTCCCAATCCAATCCTGAGACCCTTCCGATAGCAGAGACGTGATATCTCAATGCTTCTACCAAACCTGAGACCCTTCCTTTAGCATGAGATGTGATATCCAAATCCTTCACATTCCAATCCTGAGACCCTTCCTATAGCATGAGATGTGATATCTCAATGCTTCTAATACCAAACCTGAGATCCTTCCTATAACATGAGATGTGATATCCAATTCGTTCCCATTCCAAACCTGAGACCCTTCCTATTGGATGAGTTGTGATATCCAACTCCTTCCCATTCCAACCCTGAGACCCTTCCTATAGCATGAGATGTGATGTCTCAATGCTTCTAATACCAAACCTGAGATCCTTCCTATAACATGAGATGTGATATCCAACTCCTTCCATTCCAATCCTGAGACCCGTCCTATAGCATGAGATGTGATATCTCAATGCTTATACCAAACCTGAGACCCTTCCTATAGCATGAGATGTGATATCCAACTACTTCCCATTCCAATCCTGAGACCCTTCCTATAGCATGAGATGTGATATCTCAATGCTTCTAATACCAAACCTGAGATCCTTCCTCTAACATGAAATGTGATATCCAACTCCTTCCCTTTCCAAACCTAAGAGCCTATCTATAGCATGAGATGTGATATCCAGGTCCTTCCCATTCCAATCCTTAGACCCTTCCTACAGCATGCAATATGATATCTCAATGATTCTAATAACAAACCTGAGACCCGTCCTATAGCATGAGATATGATATCCAAGTCCTTCCCATTCCAATCCTGAGACCCTTCCTATAACATGAAATGTGATATCCAACTCCTTCCCATTCCAACCTGAGACCCTTCCTATAGCATGAGATGGGATATCCAACTTCTTCCAAATCCAATACTGATACCCTTCCGATAGCATGAGATGTGATATCCCAATGCTTCTACCAAACCTGAGACCCATACTATGGCATGAGATGTGATATCAAACTCCTTCCCATTCCAATCCTGAGACCCTTCCTATAGCTTGAGGTGTGATATCCAACTCCTTACCATTCCAATTCTGAGACCCTTCTTATACCATGAGACTTGATATCTCAATGCTTCTAATACCAAACCTGAGACCCGTCCTATAACATGAGATGTGATATCCAAATCCTTCCCCTTCCAAACCTTAGACCCTTCCTTTATCATGAGATATGATATCCAACTCCTTCCCATTCCAATCCTGAGACCCTTCCGATATCATGAGATTTGTTATCTCAATGCTTCTAATATCAAACTTGAGACACTCCCTATAGCATGAGATGTGACATCCAAGTCCTTCCCATTCCAATCCTGAGACCCTTCCTATAGCATGAGATGTGATATCTCTATGCTTCTAATACCAAACCTGAGACCCTTCCTATAACATGAGATGGGATATCCAACTCCTTCCCATTCCAATCCTGAGACCTTTCCGATAGCAGAGATGTGATATCTCAATGCTTATACCAAACCTGAGAACCTTCCTATGGCCTGAGATGTGATATACAACTCCTTCCCATTCCAATCCTGAGACCCTTCCTTTAGCATGAGATGTGATATCTCAATGCTTATACCAAATCTGAGACCCTTCCTATAGCATGAGATGTGATATCCAATTCCTTCCCATTCCAATCCTGAGACCCTTCCTATAGCATGAGATGTGATATCTCAATGCTTATACCAAACCTGAGAGCCTACCTATAGCATGAGATGTGATATCCAAGTCCATCCCATTCCAATCCTTAGACCCTTCCTACAGCATGCGATGTGATATCTCAATGATTCTAATACCAAACCAGAGACTCTTCCTATAACATGAGATGGGATATCCAACTCCTTCCCATTCCAATCCTGAGCCGCTTCCGATAGCAGAGATGTGATATCTCAATGCTTATACCAAACCTGAGACCCTTCCTATAACATGAGATGTGATATCCAACTCCTTCCCGTTCCAAACCTGAGACACTAACTATAGCATATGTGATATCCAACTCCTTCCCATTCCAAACATGAGACCCTTCCTATAGCAAGAAAGTAATATCCAACTCCTACCCATTCCAATCCTGAGACCCTTCCTATAGCAAGAGATGTGATATCCAAATCCTTCCCATTCCAATCCTGAGACCCTTCCTATAACATGAGATGTGATATCCAACTCCTTCCCATTCCAACCTGAGACACTTCCTATAGCATGAGAAGGGATATCCAACTCCTTCCCAATCCAATCCTGAGACCCTTCCGATAGCAGAGATGTGATATCTCAATGCTTATACCAAACCTGAGACCCTTCCTATGGCATGAGATGTGATATCCAACTCCTTGCCATTCAAATCCTGAGACCCTTCCTATAGCATGAGAAGGGATATCCAACTCCTTCCCAATCCAATCCTGAGACCCTTCCGATAGCAGAGACGTGATATCTCAATGCTTCTGCCAAACCTGAGACCCTTCCTTTAGCATGAGATGTGATATCCAAATCCTTCACATTCCAATCCTGAGACCCTTCCTATAGCATGAGATGTGATATCTCAATGCTTCTAATACCAAACCTGAGATCCTTCCTATAACATGAGATGTGATATCCAATTCCTTCCTATTCCAAACCTGAGACCCTTCCTATTGGATGAGATGTGATATCCAACTCCTTCCCATTCCAACCCTGAGACCCTTCCTATAGCATGAGATGTGATGTCTCAATGCTTCTAATACCAAACCTGAGATCCTTCCTATAACATGAGATGTGATATCCAACTCCTTCCATTCCAATCCTGAGACCCGTCCTATAGCATGAGATGTGATATCTCAATGCTTATACCAAACCTGAGACCCTTCCTATAGCATGAGATGTGATATCCAACTGCTTCCCATTTCAATCCTGAGACCCTTCCTATAGCATGAGATGTGATATCTCAATGCTTCTAATACCAAACCTGAGATCCTTCCTATAACATGAGATGTGATATCCAATTCCTTCCTATTCCAAACCTGAGACCCTTCCTATTGGATGAGATGTGATATCCAACTCCTTCCCATTCCAACCCTGAGACCCTTCCTATAGCATGAGATGTGATGTCTCAATGCTTCTAATACCAAACCTGAGATCCTTCCTATAACATGAGATGTGATATCCAACTCCTTCCATTCCAATCCTGAGACCCTTCCTATAGCATGAGATGTGATATCTCAATGCTTCTAATACCAAACCTGAGATCCTTCCTATAACATGAGATGTGATATCCAACTCCTTCCCGTTCCAAACCTGAGACACTAACTATAGCATATGTGATATCCAACTCCTTCCCATTCCAAACATGAGACCCTTCCTATAGCAAGAAAGTAATATCCAACTCCTACCCATTCCAATCCTGAGACCCTTCCTATAGCAAGAGATGTGATATCCAAATCCTTCCCATTCCAATCCTGAGACCCTTCCTATAACATGAGATGTGATATCCAACTCCTTCCCATTCCAACCTGAGACACTTCCTATAGCATGAGAAGGGATATCCAACTCCTTCCCAATCCAATCCTGAGACCTTTCCGATAGCAGAGATGTGATATCTCAATGCTTATACCAAACCTGAGACCCTTCCTATGGCATGAGATGTGATATCCAACTCCTTGCCATTCAAATCCTGAGACCCTTCCTATAGCATGAGAAGGGATATCCAACTCCTTCCCAATCCAATCCTGAGACCCTTCCGATAGCAGAGACGTGATATCTCAATGCTTCTACCAAACCTGAGACCCTTCCTTTAGCATGAGATGTGATATCCAAATCCTTCACATTCCAATCCTGAGACCCTTCCTATAGCATGAGATGTGATATCTCAATGCTTCTAATACCAAACCTGAGATCCTTCCTATAACATGAGATGTGATATCCAATTCCTTCCTATTCCAAACCTGAGACCCTTCCTATTGGATGAGATGTGATATCCAACTCCTTCCCATTCCAACCCTGAGACCCTTCCTATAGCATGAGATGTGATGTCTCAATGCTTCTAATACCAAACCTGAGATCCTTCCTATAACATGAGATGTGATATCCAACTCCTTCCATTCCAATCCTGAGACCCGTCCTATAGCATGAGATGTGATATCTCAATGCTTATACCAAACCTGAGACCCTTCCTATAGCATGAGATGTGATATCCAACTGCTTCCCATTCCAATCCTGAGACCCTTCCTATAGCATGAGATGTGATATCTCAATGCTTCTAATACCAAACCTGAGATCCTTCCTATAACATGAGATGTGATATCCAAATCCTTCCCCTTCCAAACCTGAGACCCTCCCTTTAGCATGAGATGTGATATCCAACTCCTTCCCATTCCATTCCTGAGACCCTTCTGATAGCATGAGATGTGATATCTCAATGCCTCTAATACCAAACCTGAGATCCTACCTCTAACATGAAATGTGATATCCAACTCTTTCCCCTTCCAAACCTGAGAGCCTTCCTATAGCATGAGATGTGATATCCAAGTCCTTCCCATTCCAATCCTGAGACCCTTCCTATAGCTTGAGATGTGATATCCAACTCCTTCCCATTCCAATTCTGAGACCCTTCCTATACTATGAGACTTGATATCTCAATGCTTCTAATACCAAACCTGAGACCCGTAATATAACATGAGATGTGATATCCAAATCCTTCCCCTTCCAAACCTTAGACCCTTCCTTTATCATGAGATGTGATATCCAACTCCTTCCCATTCCAATCCTGAGACCCTTCCGATATCATGAGATGTGATATCTCAAAGCTTCTAATATCAAACTTGAGACCCTCCCTATAGCATGAGATGTGATATCCAAGTCCTTCCCATTCCAATCCTGAGACCCTTCCTATAGCATGAGATGTGATATCTCAATGCTTATACCAAACCTGAGACCCTTCCTATAGCATGAGATGTGATATCTAACTGCTTCCCATTCCAATCCTGAGACCCTTCCTATAGCATGAGATGTGATATCTCTATGCTTCTAATACCAAACCTGAGATCCTTCCTCTAACATGAAATGTGATATCCAACTCCTTCCCTTTCCAAACCTAAGAGCCTATCTATAGCATGAGATGTGATATCCAAGTCCTTCACATTCCAACCCTTAGACCCTTCCTACAGCATGCAATATGATATCTCAATGATTCTAATAACAAACCTGAGACCCGTCTTATAACATGAGATGGGATATCCAACTCCTTCCCATTCCAATCCTGAGACTCTTCCGATAGCAGAGATGTGATATCTCAATGCTTATACCAAACCTGAGACCCTTCCTATAACATGAGATGTGATATCCAAATCCTTCCCGTTCCAAACCTGAGACCCTTCCTTTAGCATGAGATGTGATATCCAGCTCCTTCCCATTCCAATCCTGAGACACTTCCGATAGCATGAGATGTGATATCTCAATGCTTCTAATATCAAAACTGAGACCCTCCCTATAGCATGATATGTGATATCTAAGTCCTTCCCATTCCAATCCTGAGACCCTCCCTATAGCATGAGATGTGATATCCAACTCCTTCCCATTCCAATCCTGAGACTCTTCCTATAGCATGAGATATGATATCTCAATACTTCTAATACCAAACGTGAGATCCTTCCGATAACATGAGATGTGATATCCAAATCCTTCCCCTTCCAAACCTGAGACCCTCCCTTTAGCATGAGATGTGATATCCAACTCCTTCCTATTCCAATCCTGAGACTCTTCTGATAGCATGAGATGTGATATCTCAATGCTTCTAATACCAAACCTGAGATCCTTCCGATAACATGAGATGTGATATCTCAATGCTTCTAATACCAAACCTGAGATCCTTCCTATAACATGAGATGTGATATCCAAATCCTTCCCCTTCCAAACCTGAGACCCTCCCTTTAGCATGAGATGTGATATCCAACTCCTTCCCATTCCACTCCTGAGACCCTTCTGATAGCATGAGATGTGATATCTCAATGCCTCTAATACCAAACCTGAGATCCTACCTCTAACATGAAATGTGATATCCAACTCTTTCCCCTTCCAAACCTGAGAGCCTTCCTATAGCATGAGATGTGATATCCAAGTCCTTCCCATTCCAATCCTGAGACCCTTCCTATAGCTTGAGATGTGATATCCAACTCCTTCCCATTCCAATTCTGAGACCCTTCCTATACTATGAGACTTGATATCTCAATGCTTCTAATACCAAACCTGAGACCCGTAATATAACATGAGATGTGATATCCAAATCCTTCCCCTTCCAAACCTTAGACCCTTCCTTTATCATGAGATGTGATATCCAACTCCTTCCCATTCCAATCCTGAGACCCTTCCGATATCATGAGATGTGATATCTCAAAGCTTCTAATATCAAACTTGAGACCCTCCCTATAGCATGAGATGTGATATCCAAGTCCTTCCCATTCCAATCCTGAGACCCTTCCTATAGCATGAGATGTGATATCTCAATGCTTCTAATACCAAACCTGAGACCCTTCCTATAACATGAGATGGGAATATCCAACTCCTTCCCATTCCAATCCTGAGACCCTTCCGATAGCAGAGATGTGATATCTCAATGCTTATACCAAACCTGAGATCCTTCCTATAACATGAGATGTGATATCCAACTCCTTCCCATTCCAATCATGAGACACTTCCTATAGCATGAGATGTGATATCTCACTGCTTATACCAAACCTGAGACCCTTCCCATAGCATGAGATGTGATATCCAACTCCTTCCCATTCCAATCCTCAGACCCTTCCTATAGCATGAGATGTGATATCTCAATGCTTCTAATATCAAACTTGAGACCCTACCTATAGCATGAGATGTGATATCCAAGTCCTTCCCATTCCAATCCTGAGACACTTCCTATAGCATGAGATGTGATATCTCAATGCTTCTAATACCAAACCTGAGGCTCTTCCTATAACATGAGATGGGATATCCAACTCCTTCCCATTCCAATCCTGAGACCCTTTTGATAGCAGAGATGTGATATCTCAATGTTTATACCAAACCTGAGACCCTTCCTACGGCATGAGATGTCATATTCAACTCCTTCCCATTCCAATCCTGAGACCCTTCCTATAGCATGAGATGTGATATCCAACTCCTTCCCATTCCAATCCTGAGACCCTTCCTATAGCATGAGATGTGATGTCTCAATGCTTCTAATACCAAACCTGAGATCCTTCCTATAACATGAGATGTGATATCCAACTCCTTCCATTCCAATCCTGGACCCTTCCTATAGCATGAGATGTGATATCTCAATGCTTATACCAAACCTGAGACCCTTCCTATAGCATGAGATGTGATATCCAACTCCTTCCCATTCCAATCCTGAGACCCTTCCTATAGCCTGAGATGTGATATCTCAATGCCTCAAATACCAAACCTGAGATCCTTCCTCTAACATGAAATGTGATATCCAACTCCTTCACTTTCCAAACCTGAGAGCCTATCTATAGCATGAGATGTGATATCCAAGTCCTTCCCATTCCAATCCTTAGACCCTTCCTACAGCATGCAATATGATATCTCAATGATTCTAATAAAAAACCTGAGACCCGTCCTATAACATGAGATGGGATATCCAACTCCTTCCCATTCCAATCCTGAGACACTTCCGATAGCAGGGATGTGATATCTCAATGTTTATACCAAACCTGAGACCCTTCCTATAACATGAGATGTGATATCCAACTCCTTCCCGTTCCAAACCTGAGACCCTTCCTTTAGCATGAGATGTGATATCCAGCTCCTTCCCATTCCAATCCTGAGACACTTCCGATAGCATGAGATGTGATATCTCAATGCTTCTAATATCAAAACTGAGACCCTCCCTATGGCATGATATGTGATATCTAAGTCCTTCCCATTCCAATCCTGAGACCCTTCCTATAGCATGAGATGTGATATCTCAATGCTTCTACCAAACCTGGGACCCTTCCTTTAGCATGAGAGGTGATATCCAACTCCTTCCCATTCCAATCCTGAGACCCTTCCTATAGCATGAGAGGTGATATCTCAATACTTCTAATACCAAACCTGAGATCCTTCCGATAACATGAGATGTGATATCTCAATACTTCTAATACCAAACCTGAGATCCATCCTATAACATGAGATGTGATATCCAAATCCTTCCCCTTCCAATCCTGAGACCCTTCTGATAGCATAAGATATGATATCTCAGTGCTTCTATACCAAACCTGAGATCCTTCCGATAGCATGAGATGTGATATCTCAATACTTCTAATACCAAACCTGAGATCCTTCCTATAACATGAGATGTGATATCCAAATCCTTATCTTCCAAACCTGAGACCCTCCCTTTAGCATGAGATGTGATATCCAACTCCTTCCCATTCCAATCCTGAGACTCTTCTGATAGCATAAGATATGATATCTCAATGCTTCTATACCAAACCTGAGATCCTTCTGATAGCATGAGATGTGATATCTCAATACTTCTAATACCAAACCTGAGATCCTACCTCTAACATGAAATGTGATATCCAACTCTTTCCCCTTGCAAACCTGAGAGCCTTCCTATAGCATGAGATGTGATATCCAAGTCCTTCCCATTCCAATCCTGAGACCCTTCCTATAACATGAGATGTGATACCCAACTCCTTCCCATTCCAACCTGAGACCCTTCCTATAGCATGAGATGGGATATCCAACTCCTTCCAAATCCAATCCCGATACCCTTCCGATAGCATGAGATCTGATATCCCAATGCTTCTACCAAACCTGAGACCCATACTATGGCATGAGACGTGATATCAAACTCCTTCCCATTCTAATCCTGAGACCCTTCCTATAGCTTGAGATGTGATATCCAACTCCTTCCCATTCCAATTCTGAGACCCTTCCTATACCATGAGACTTGATATCTCAATGCTTCTAATACCAAACCTGAGACCCGTCCTATAACATGAGATGTGATATCCAAATGCTTCACCTTCCAAACCTTAGACCCTTCCTTTATCATGAGATGTGATAGCCAACTCCTTCCCATTCCAATCTTGAGACCCTTCCGATATCATGAAATGTGATATCTCAATGCTTCTAATATCAAACTTGAGACCCTCCCTATAACATGAGATGGGAATATCCAACTCCTTCCCATTCCAATCCTGAGACCCTTCCGATAGCAGAGATGTGATATCTCAATGCTTATACCAAACCTGAGATCCTTCCTATAACATGAGATGTGATATCCAACTCCTTCCCATTCCAATCCTGAGACACTTCCTATAGCATGAGATGTGATATCTCACTGCTTATACCAAACCTGAGACCCTTCCTATAGCATGAGATGTGATATCCAACTCCTTCCCATTCCAATCCTGAGACCCTTCCTATAGCATGAGATGTGATATCTCAATGCTTCTAATATCAAACTTGAGACCCTCCCTATAGCATGAGATGTGATACCCAAGTCCTTCCCATTCCAATCCTGAGACACTTCCTATAGCATGAGATGTGATATCCAACTGCTTCCCATTCCAATCCTGAGACCCTTCCTATAGCATGAGATGTGATATCTCTATGCTTCTAATACCAAACCTGAGATCCTTCCTCTAACATGAAATGTGATATCCAACTCCTTCCCTTTCCAAACCTAAGAGCCTATCTATAGCATGAGATGTGATATCCAAGTCCTTCACATTCCAATCCTTAGACCCTTCCTACAGCATGCAATATGATATCTCAATGATTCTAATAACAAACCTGAGACCCGTCCTATAACATGAGATGGGATATTCAACTCCTTCCCATTCCAATCCTGAGACTCTTCCGATAGCAGAGATGTGATATCTCAATGCTTATACCAAACCTGAGACCCTTCCTATAACATGAGATGTGATATCCAAATCCTTCCCGTTCCAAACCTGAGACCCTTCCTTTAGCATGAGATGTGATATCCAGCTCCTTCCCATTCCCATCCTGAGACACTTCCGATAGCATGAGATGTGATATCTCAATGCTTCTAATATCAAAACTGAGACCCTCCCTATAGCATGATATGTGATATCTAAGTCCTTCCCATTCCAATCCTGAGACCCTCCCTATAGCATGAGATGTGATATCCAACTCCTTCCCATTCCAATCCTGAGACCCTTCCTATAGCATGAGATATGATATCTCAATACTTCTAATACCAAACGTGAGATCCTTCCGATAACATGAGATGTGATATCCAAATCCTTCCCCTTCCAAACCTGAGACCCTCCCTTTAGCATGAGATGTGATATCCAACTCCTTCCTATTCCAATCCTGAGACTCTTCTGATAGCATGAGATGTGATATCTCAATGCTTCTAATACCAAACCTGAGATCCTTCCGATAGCATGAGATGTGATATCTCAATGCTTCTAATACCAAACCTGAGATCCTTCCTATAACATGAGATGTGATATCCAAATCCTTCCCCTTCCAAACCTGAGACCCTCCCTTTAGCATGAGATGTGATATCCAACTCCTTCCCATTCCATTCCTGAGACCCTTCTGATAGCATGAGATGTGATATCTCAATGCCTCTAATACCAAACCTGAGATCCTACCTCTAACATGAAATGTGATATCCAACTCTTTCCCCTTCCAAACCTGAGAGCCTTCCTATAGCATGAGATGTGATATCCAAGTCCTTCCCATTCCAATCCTGAGACCCTTCCTATAGCTTGAGATGTGATATCCAACTCCTTCCCATTCCAATTCTGAGACCCTTCCTATACTATGAGACTTGATATCTCAATGCTTCTAATACCAAACCTGAGACCCGTAATATAACATGAGATGTGATATCCAAATCCTTCCCCTTCCAAACCTTAGACCCTTCCTTTATCATGAGATGTGATATCCAACTCCTTCCCATTCCAATCCTGAGACCCTTCCGATATCATGAGATGTGATATCTCAAAGCTTCTAATATCAAACTTGAGACCCTCCCTATAGCATGAGATGTGATATCCAAGTCAATCCCATTCCAATCCTGAGACCCTTCCTATAGCATGAGATGTGATATCTCAATGCTTATACCAAACCTGAGACCCTTCCTATAGCATGAGATGTGATATCCAACTGCTTCCCATTCCAATCCTGAGACCCTTCCTATAGCATGAGATGTGATATCTCTATGCTTCTAATACCAAACCTGAGATCCTTCCTCTAACATGAAATGTGATATCCAACTCCTTCCCTTTCCAAACCTAAGAGCCTATCTATAGCATGAGATGTGATATCCAAGTCCTTCACATTCCAACCCTTAGACCCTTCCTACAGCATGCAATATGATATCTCAATGATTCTAATAACAAACCTGAGACCCGTCCTATAACATGAGATAGGATATCCAACTCCTTCCCATTCCAATCCTGAGACTCTTCCGATAGCAGAGATGTGATATCTCAATGCTTATACCAAACCTGAGACCCTTCCTATAACATGAGATGTGATATCCAAATCCTTCCCGTTCCAAACCTGAGACCCTTCCTTTAGCATGAGATGTGATATCCAGCTCCTTCCCATTCCAATCCTGAGACACTTCCGATAGCATGAGATGTGATATCTCAATGCTTCTAATATCAAAACTGAGACCCTCCCTATAGCATGATATGTGATATCTAAGTCCTTCCCATTCCAATCCTGAGACCCTCCCTATAGCATGAGATGTGATATCCAACTCCTTCCCATTCCAATCCTGAGACCCTTCCTATAGCATGAGATATGATATCTCAATACTTCTAATACCAAACGTGAGATCCTTCCGATAACATGAGATGTGATATCCAAATCCTTCCCCTTCCAAACCTGAGACCCTCCCTTTAGCATGAGATGTGATATCCAACTCCTTCCTATTCCAATCCTGAGACTCTTCTGATAGCATGAGATGTGATATCTCAATGCTTCTAATACCAAACCTGAGATCCTTCCGATAGCATGAGATGTGATATCTCAATGCTTCTAATACCAAACCTGAGATCCTTCCTATAACATGAGATGTGATATCCAAATCCTTCCCCTTCCAAACCTGAGACCCTCCCTTTAGCATGAGCTGTGATATCCAACTCCTTCCCATTCCATTCCTGAGACCCTTCTGATAGCATGAGATGTGATATCTCAATGCCTCTAATACCAAACCTGAGATCCTACCTCTAACATGAAATGTGATATCCAACTCTTTCCCCTTCCAAACCTGAGAGCCTTCCTATAGCATGAGATGTGATATCCAAGTCCTTCCCATTCCAATCCTGAGACCCTTCCTATAGCTTGAGATGTGATATCCAACTCCTTCCCATTCCAATTCTGAGACCCTTCCTATACTATGAGACTTGATATCTCAATGCTTCTAATACCAAACCTGAGACCCGTAATATAACATGAGATGTGATATCCAAATCCTTCCCCTTCCAAACCTTAGACCCTTCCTTTATCATGAGATGTGATATCCAACTCCTTCCCATTCCAATCCTGAGACCCTTCCGATATCATGAGATGTGATATCTCAAAGCTTCTAATATCAAACTTGAGACCCTCCCTATAGCATGAGATGTGATATCCAAGTCCTTCCCATTCCAATCCTGAGACCCTTCCTATAGCATGAGATGTGATATCTCAATGCTTCTAATACCAAACCTGAGACCCTTCCTATAACATGAGATGGGAATATCCAACTCCTTCCCATTCCAATCCTGAGACCCTTCCGATAGCAGAGATGTGATATCTCAATGCTTATACCAAACCTGAGATCCTTCCTATAAAATGAGATGTGATATCCAACTCCTTCCCATTCCAATCCTGAGACACTTCCTATAGCATGAGATGTGATATCTCACTGCTTATACCAAACCTGAGACCCTTCCTATAGCATGAGATGTGATATCCAACTCCTTCCCATTCCAATCCTGAGACCCTTCCTATAGCATGAGATGTGATATCTCAATGCTTCTAATATCAAACTTGAGACCCTCCCTATAGCATGAGATGTGATACCCAAGTCCTTCCCATTCCAATCCTGAGACACTTCCTATAGCATGAGATGTGATATCCAACTGCTTCCCATTCCAATCCTGAGACCCTTCCTATAGCATGAGATGTGATATCTCTATGCTTCTAATACCAAACCTGAGATCCTTCCTCTAACATGAAATGTGATATCCAACTCCTTCCCTTTCCAAACCTAAGAGCCTATCTATAGCATGAGATGTGATATCCAAGTCCTTCACATTCCAACCCTTAGACCCTTCCTACAGCATGCAATATGATATCTCAATGATTCTAATAACAAACCTGAGACCCGTCCTATAACATGAGATGGGATATTCAACTCCTTCCCATTCCAATCCTGAGACTCTTCCGATAGCAGAGATGTGATATCTCAATGCTTATACCAAACCTGAGACCCTTCCTATAACATGAGATGTGATATCCAAATCCTTCCCGTTCCAAACCTGAGACCCTTCCTTTAGCATGAGATGTGATATCCAGCTCCTTCCCATTCCAATCCTGAGACACTTCCGATAGCATGAGATGTGATATCTCAATGCTTCTAATATCAAAACTGAGACCCTCCCTATAGCATGATATGTGATATCTAAGTCCTTCCCATTCCAATCCTGAGACCCTCCCTATAGCATGAGATGTGATATCCAACTCCTTCCCATTCCAATCCTGAGACCCTTCCTATAGCATGAGATATGATATCTCAATACTTCTAATACCAAACGTGAGATCCTTCCGATAACATGAGATGTGATATCGGAATCCTTCCCCTTCCAAACCTGAGACCCTCCCTTTAGCATGAGATGTGATATCCAACTCCTTCCTATTCCAATCCTGAGACTCTTCTGATAGCATGAGATGTGATATCTCAATGCTTCTAATACCAAACCTGAGATCCTTCCGATAGCATGAGATGTGATATCTCAATGCTTCTAATACCAAACCTGAGATCCTTCCTATAACATGAGATGTGATATCCAAATCCTTCCCCTTCCAAACCTGAGACCCTCCCTTTAGCATGAGATGTGATATCCAACTCCTTCCCATTCCATTCCTGAGACCCTTCTAATAGCATGAGATGTGATATCTCAATGCCTCTAATACGAAACCTGAGATCCTACCTCTAACATGAAATGTGATATCCAACTCTTTCCCCTTCCAATCCTGAGACCCTTCCTATAGCTTGAGATGTGATATCCAACTCCTTCCCATTCCAATTCTGAGACCCTTCCTATACTATGAGACTTGATATCTCAATGCTTCTAATACCAAACCTGAGACCTGTAATATAACATGAGATGTGATATCCAAATCCTTCCCCTTCCAAACCTTAGACCCTTCCTTTATCATGAGATGTGATATCCAACTCCTTCCCATTCCAATCCTGAGACCCTTCCGATATCATGAGATGTGATATCTCAAACCTTCTAATATCAAACTTGAGACCCTCCCTATAGCATGAGATGTGATATCCAAGTCCTTCCCATTCCAATCCTGAGACCCTTCCTATAGCATGAGATGTGATATCTCAATGCTTCTAATACCAAACCTGAGACCCTTCTTATAACATGAGATGGGAATATCCAACTCCTTCCCATTCCAATCCTGAGACCCTTCCGATAGCAGAGATGTGATATCTCAATGCTTATACCAAACCTGAGATCCTTCCTATAACATGAGATGTGATATCCAACTCCTTCCCATTCCAATCCTGAGACACTTCCTATAGCATGAGATGTGATATCTCACTGCTTATACCAAACCTGAGACCCTTCCCATAGCATGAGATGTGATATCCAACTCCTTCCCATTCCAATCCTCAGACCCTTCCTATAGCATGAGATGTGATATCTCAATGCTTCTAATATCAAACTTGAGACCCTACCTATAGCATGAGATGTGATATCCAAGTCCTTCCCATTCCAATCCTGAGACACTTCCTATAGCATGAGATGTGATATCTCAATGCTTCTAATACCAAACCTGAGACTCTTCCTATAACATGAGATGGGATATCCAACTCCTTCCCATTCCAATCCTGAGACCCTTTTGATAGCAGAGATGTGATATCTCAATGTTTATACCAAACCTGAGACCCTTCCTACGGCATGAGATGTCATATTCAACTCCTTCCCATTCCAATCCTGAGACCCTTCCTATAGCATGAGATGTGATATCCAACTCCTTCCCATTCCAATCCTGAGACCCTTCCTATAGCATGAGATGTGATATCTCAATGCTTATACCAAACCTGAGACCCTTCCTATAGCATGAGATGTGATATCCAACTCCTTCCCATTCCAATCCTGAGACCCTTCCTATAGCCTGAGATGTGATATCTGAATGCCTCTAATACCAAACCTGAGATCCTTCCTCTAACATGAAATGTGATATCCAAGTCCTTCCCATTCCAATCCTGAGACCCTTCCTATAGCTTGAGATGTGATATCCAACTCCTTCCCATTCCAATTCTGAGACCCTTCCTATACTATGAGACTTGATATCTCAATGCTTCTAATACCAAACCTGAGACCCGTAATATAACATGAGATGTGATATCCAAATCCTTCCCCTTCCAAACCTTAGACCCTTCCTTTATCATGAGATGTGATATCCAACTCCTTCCCATTCCAATCCTGAGACCCTTCCGATATCATGAGATGTGATATCTCAAAGCTTCTAATATCAAACTTGAGACCCTCCCTATAGCATGAGATGTGATATCCAAGTCCTTCCCATTCCAATCCTGAGACCCTTCCTATAGCATGAGATGTGATATCTCAATGCTTATACCAAACCTGAGACCCTTCCTATAGCATGAGATGTGATATCCAACTGCTTCCCATTCCAATCCTGAGACCCTTCCTATAGCATGAGATGTGATATCTCTATGCTTCTAATACCAAACCTGAGATCCTTCCTCTAACATGAAATGTGATATCCAACTCCTTCCCTTTCCAAACCTAAGAGCCTATCTATAGCATGAGATGTGATATCCAAGTCCTTCACATTCCAACCCTTAGACCCTTCCTACAGCATGCAATATGATATCTCAATGATTCTAATAACAAACCTGAGACCCGTCCTATAACATGAGATGGGATATTCAACTCCTTCCCATTCCAATCCTGAGACTCTTCCGATAGCAGAGATGTGATATCTCAATGCTTATACCAAACCTGAGACCCTTCCTATAACATGAGATGTGATATCCAAATCCTTCCCGTTCCAAACCTGAGACCCTTCCTTTAGCATGAGATGTGATATCCAGCTCCTTCCCATTCCAATCCTGAGACACTTCCGATAGCATGAGATGTGATATCTCAATGCTTCTAATATCAAAACTGAGACCCTCCCTATAGCATGATATGTGATATCTAAGTCCTTCCCATTCCAATCCTGAGACCCTCCCTATAGCATGAGATGTGATATCCAACTCCTTCCCATTCCAATCCTGAGACCCTTCCTATAGCATGAGATATGATATCTCAATACTTCTAATACCAAACGTGAGATCCTTCCGATAACATGAGATGTGATATCGAAATCCTTCCCCTTCCAAACCTGAGACCCTCCCTTTAGCATGAGATGTGATATCCAACTCCTTCCTATTCCAATCCTGAGACTCTTCTGATAGCATGAGATGTGATATCTCAATGCTTCTAATACCAAACCTGAGATCCTTCCGATAGCATGAGATGTGATATCTCAATGCTTCTAATACCAAACCTGAGATCCTTCCTATAACATGAGATGTGATATCCAAATCCTTCCCCTTCCAAACCTGAGACCCTCCCTTTAGCATGAGATGTGATATCCAACTCCTTCCCATTCCATTCCTGAGACCCTTCTAATAGCATGAGATGTGATATCTCAATGCCTCTAATACCAAACCTGAGATCCTACCTCTAACATGAAATGTGATATCCAACTCTTTCCCCTTCCAAACCTGAGAGCCTTCCTATAGCATGAGATGTGATATCCAAGTCCTTCCCATTCCAATCCTGAGACCCTTCCTATAGCTTGAGATGTGATATCCAACTCCTTCCCATTCCAATTCTGAGACCCTTCCTATACTATGAGACTTGATATCTCAATGCTTCTAATACCAAACCTGAGACCCGTAATATAACATGAGATGTGATATCCAAATCCTTCCCCTTCCAAACCTTAGACCCTTCCTTTATCATGAGATGTGATATCCAACTCCTTCCCATTCCAATCCTGAGACCCTTCCGATATCATGAGATGTGATATCTCAAACCTTCTAATATCAAACTTGAGACCCTCCCTATAGCATGAGATGTGATATCCAAGTCCTTCCCATTCCAATCCTGAGACCCTTCCTATAGCATGAGATGTGATATCTCAATGCTTCTAATACCAAACCTGAGACCCTTCTTATAACATGAGATGGGAATATCCAACTCCTTCCAATTCCAATCCTGAGACCCTTCCGATAGCAGAGATGTGATATCTCAATGCTTATACCAAACCTGAGATCCTTCCTATAACATGAGATGTGATATCCAACTCCTTCCCATTCCAATCCTGAGACACTTCCTATAGCATGAGATGTGATATCTCACTGCTTATACCAAACCTGAGACCCTTCCCATAGCATGAGATGTGATATCCAACTCCTTCCCATTCCAATCCTCAGACCCTTCCTATAGCATGAGATGTGATATCTCAATGCTTCTAATATCAAACTTGAGACCCTACCTATAGCATGAGATGGGATATCCAACTCCTTCCCATTCCAATCCTGAGACCCTTTTGATAGCAGAGATGTGATATCTCAATGTTTATACCAAACCTGAGACCCTTCCTACGGCATGAGATGTCATATTCAACTCCTTCCCATTCCAATCCTGAGACCCTTCCTATAGCATGAGATGTGATATCCAACTCCTTCCCATTCCAATCCTGAGACCCTTCCTATAGCATGAGATGTGATGTCTCAATGCTTCTAATACCAAACCTGAGATCCTTCCTATAACATGAGATGTGATATCCAACTCCTTCCATTCCAATCCTGGACCCTTCCTATAGCATGAGATGTGATATCTCAATGCTTATACCAAACCTGAGACCCTTCCTATAGCATGAGATGTGATATCCAACTCCTTCCCATTCCAATCCTGAGACCCTTCCTATAGCCTGAGATGTGATATCTGAATGCCTCTAATACCAAACCTGAGATCCTTCCTCTAACATGAAATGTGATATCCAACTCCTTCACTTTCCAAACCTGAGAGCCTATCTATAGCATGAGATGTGATATCCAAGTCCTTCCCATTACAATCCTTAGACCCTTCCTACAGCATGCAATATGATATCTCAATGATTCTAATAAAAAACCTGAGACCCGTCCTATAACATGAGATGGGATATCCAACTCCTTCCCATTCCAATCCTGAGACACTTCCGATAGCAGAGATGTGATATCTCAATGTTTATACCAAACCTGAGACCCTTCCTATAACATGAGATGTGATATCCAACTCCTTCCCGTTCCAAACCTGAGACCCTTCCTTTAGCATGAGATGTGATATCCAGCTCCTTCCCATTCCAATCCTGAGACACTTCCGATAGCATGAGATGTGATATCTCAATGCTTCTAATATCAAAACTGAGACCCTCCCTATAGCATGATATGTGATATCTAAGTCCTTCCCATTCCAATCCTGAGACCCTTCCTATAGCATGAGATGTGATATCTCAATGCTTCTACCAAACCTGAGACCCTTCCTTTAGCATGAGATGTGATATCCAACTCCTTCCCATTCCAATCCTGAGACCCTTCCTATAGCATGAGAGGTGATATCTCAATACTTCTAATACCAAACCTGAGATCCTTCCGATAACATGAGATGTGATATCTCAATACTTCTAATACCAAACCTGAGATCCATCCTATAACATGAGATGTGATATCCAAATCCTTCCCCTTCCAAACCCGAGACCCTCCCTTTAGCATGAGATGTGATATCCAAATCCTTCCCATTTCAATCCTGAGACCCTTCTGATAGCATAAGATATGATATCTCAATGCTTCTATACCAAACCTGAGATCCTTCCGATAGCATGAGATGTGATATCTCAATACTTCTAATACCAAACCTGAGTTCCTTCCTATAACATGAGATGTGATATCCAAATCCTTATCTTCCAAACCTGAGACCCTCCCTTTAGCATGAGATGTGATATCCAACTCCTTCCCATTCCAATCCTGAGACTCTTCTGATAGCATAAGATATGATATCTCAATGCTTCTATACCAAACCTGAGATCCTTCTGATAGCATGAGATGTGATATCTCAATACTTCTAATACCAAACCTGAGATCCTACCTCTAACATGAAATGTGATATCCAACTCTTTCCCCTTGCAAACCTGAGAGCCTTCCTATAGCATGAGATGTGATATCCAAGTCCTTCCCATTCCAATCCTGAGACCCTTCCTATAACATGAGATGTGATATCCAACTCCTTCCCATTCCAACCTGAGACCCTTCCTATAGCATGAGATGGGATATCCAACTCCTTCCAAATCCAATCCCGATACCCTTCCGATAGCATGAGATCTGATATCCCAATGCTTCTACCAAACCTGAGACCCATACTATGGCATGAGATGTGATATCAAACTCCTTCCCATTCTAATCCTGAGACCCTTCCTATAGCTTGAGATGTGATATCCAACTCCTTCCCATTCCAATTCTGAGACCCTTCCTATACCATGAGACTTGATATCTCAATGCTTCTAATACCAAACCTGAGACCCGTCCTATAACATGAGATGTGATATCCAAATCCTTCCCCTTCCAAACCTTAGACCCTTCCGATAGCAGAGATGTGATATCTCAATGCTTATACCAAACCTGAGATCCTTCCTATAACATGAGATGTGATATCCAACTCCTTCCCATTCCAATCCTGAGACCCTTCCTATAGCATGAGATGTGATATCTCACTGCTTATACCGAACCTGAGACCCTTCCTATAGCATGAGATGTGATATCCAACTCCTTCCCATTCCAATCCTGAGACCCTTCCTATAGCATGAGATGTGATATCTCAATGCTTCTAATACCAAACCTGAGACTCTTCCTATAACATGAGATGGGATATCCAACTCCTTTCCATTCCAATCCTGAGACCCTTTCGATAGCAGAGATGTGATATCTCAATGTTTATACCAAACCTGAGACCCTTCCTACGGCATGAGATGTCATATTCAACTCCTTCCCATTCCAATCCTGAGACCCTTCCTATAGCATGAGATGTGATATCCAACTCCTTCCCATTCCAATCATGAGACCCTTCCTATAGCATGAGATGTGATGTCTCAATGCTTCTAATACCAAACCTGAGATCCTTCCTATAACATGAGATGTGATATCCAACTCCTTCCATTCCAATCCTGGACCCTTCCTATAGCATGAGATGTGATATCTCAATGCGTATACCAAACCTGAGACCCTTCCTATAGCATGAGATGTGATATCCAACTCCTTCCCATTCCAATCCTGAGACCCTTCCTATAGCCTGAGATGTGATATCTCAATGCCTCTAATACCAAACCTGAGATCCTTCCTCTAACATGAAATGTGATATCCAACTCCTTCACTTTCCAAACCTGAGAGCCTATCTATAGCATGAGATGTGATATCCAAGTCCTTCCCATTCCAATCCTTAGACCCTTCCTACAGCATGCAATATGATATCTCAATGATTCTAATAAAAAACCTGAGACCCGTCCTATAACATGAGATGGGATATCCAACTCCTTCCCATTCCAATTCTGAGACACTTCCGATAGCAGAGATGTGATATCTCAATGTTTATACCAAACCTGAGACCCTTCCTATAACATGAGATGTGATATCCAACTCCTTCCCGTTCCAAACCTGAGACCCTTCCTTTAGCATGAGATGTGATATCCAGCTCCTTCCCATTCCAATCCTGAGACACTTCCGATAGCATGAGATGTGATATCTCAATGCTTCTAATCTCAAAACTGAGACCCTCCCTATAGCATGATATGTGATATCTAAGTCCTTCCCATTCCAATCCTGAGACCCTTCCTATAGCATGAGATGTGATATCTCAATGCTTCTACCAAACCTGAGACCCTTCCTTTAGCATGAGATGTGATATCCAACTCCTTCCCATTCCAATCCTGAGACCCTTCCTATAGCATGAGAGGTGATATCTCAATACTTCTAATACCAAACCTGAGATCCTTCCGATAACATGAGATGTGATATCTCAATACTTCTAATACCAAACCTGAGATCCATCCTATAACATGAGATGTGATATCCAAATCCTTCCCCTTCCAAACCTGAGACCCTCCCTTTAGCATGAGATGTGATATCCAACTCCTTCCCATTCCAATCCTGAGACCCTTCTGATAGCATAAGATATGATATCTCAATGCTTCTATACCAAACCTGAGATCCTTCCGATAGCATGAGATGTGATATCTCAATACTTCTAATACCAAACCTGAGATCCTTCCTATAACATGAGATGTGATATCCAAATCCTTATCTTCCAAACCTGAGACCCTCCCTTTAGCATGAGATGTGATATCCAACTCCTTCCCATTCCAATCCTGAGACTCTTCTGATAGCATAAGATATGATATCTCAATGCTTCTATACCAAACCTGAGATCCTTCTGATAGCATGAGATGTGATATCTCAATACTTCTAATACCAAACCTGAGATCCTACCTCTAACATGAAATGTGATATCCAACTCTTTCCCCTTGCAAACCTGAGAGCCTTCATATAGCATGAGATGTGATATCCAAGTCCTTCCCATTCCAATCCTGAGACCCTTCCTATAACATGAGATGTGATATCCAACTCCTTCCCATTCCAACCTGAGACCCTTCCTATAGCATGAGATGGGATATCCAACTCCTTCCAAATCCAATCCCGATACCCTTCCGATAGCATGAGATCTGATATCCCAATGCTTCTACCAAACCTGAGACCCATACTATGGCATGAGATGTGATATCAAACTCCTTCCCATTCTAATCCTGAGACCCTTCCTATAGCTTGAGATGTGATATCCAACTCCTTCCCATTCCAATTCTGAGACCCTTCCTATACCATGAGACTTGATATCTCAATGCTTCTAATACCAAACCTGAGACCCGTCATATAACATGAGATGTGATATCCAAATCCTTCCCCTTCCAAACCTTAGACCCTTCCTTTATCATGAGATGTGATAGCCAACTCCTTCCCATTCCAATCTTGAGACCCTTCCGATATCATGAAATGTGATATCTCAATGCTTCTAATATCAAACTTGAGACCCTCCCTATAACATGAGATGGGAATATCCAACTCCTTCCCATTCCAATCCTGAGACCCGTGGTCTGGCCATTTTGGGAGCCAGGCCACCATTTTGGGTTCAGTGCGAAAAACGTGCTCAGAACGCCAAAAGGAGCTCAAAATAAACAAAAGGATCGCTGCCACCATTCCAGTCCCTGAATGACTTGCACCGATCAAAATACCATCCTAAAAGAGTATCTAGGGCCTGTAGAAGGCTAGAGACCCAAGAGAGCTGTAACTTAGCTTACAGTGCCCTCTTGTGTCATGTTGCACTACAGCCGCAACATGATAAAAGAAACTACGGGAAACAGCGTTCCCCGGTACTGACTGTCTTAAGGGCATGTCAGTTTCCCCGTAAGAAAGGAGCGAAAGCCCAGAGAAGTGCGGCAGAAGGCTGTACTTCTCTGGCAAAGTCAAGAACAAGGTTAAAAACAATAGCAAAAAGTTTAGGGGTTGCCACATGGAAGGAAAATTACCTACAATTATGAAATCTTTCCTAACACTCGCCCCTCCCAGACTATGGACAGGGGGAACTAATCCACCCCTGGATGAGTCTCTTGTTCAGGTCGGTTAAACATTCTGGACAACCCATCAGCATTGCTATGTTGGACACCTGGCCTATGCTCAATAGTGAAGTCGAAGCCTTGTAGACTTATGGACCACCTAAGCAACTTTGGATTCTCCCCCTTCATGTTCATTAGCCACTTTAACGGCTTATGGTCAGTCTGCACAGTGAAGTGGGTCCCATAGAGGTAGTACCTCAGCTTCCTTAGGGCCCACACAACAGAGAAACAATCTTTCTCTACCGTGGACCATCTGAGCTCTCTGTCCTTAAACTGGCGACTAATAAAACCGATAGGGTGTTCCCAGTGTCAGAGGCATCCGTCTGCACGATAAAAGGTCTTTGATAATCAGGGGCCCTTAGCACAGGGGCCTGGCACAAGGAGTCTTTTAAGGTTTATAGTCAAAAAGTCGAAAACATAATGTCGAATAGCAAAAATGTCGAAAAAAAAATGTCGAATGTAAAAAAGTCGAAAAACATACATATAATAGGAAAAGTCATAATTTCGAAAAAAAAATGTCGAAAAAAAATCGAAAACCCAAAACACTCTTTTTTTTTTTTTACCCAGATAGTAACATTTATTATGGGGGGGGGGTCCCCCCCCAACCCCCCATCCCAAACCCCTACCCGAACCCCCCCTCCTCCCCATCCCCCCCACCCCCCATAGATATACCTTTAATTATTTTTAAAAAATCTTTAATATAATATTAAATAATTAATTAATTATTTAAAAAACCATCCCAAACCCCTATCCCCAACCCCCCCCATACTCCCCATCACCCCTACCCCCCATGGAAATACCTTTAATTATTTTTAAAAAAAAGTTTAATAAAATATTTATTATTAACACAAAATCGAAAAAAGTCGAAAAAAAGTCGACATTTTTGTTTTTCGACATTTTTGTTTTTCGACTAAATATTTTCGACATTTTGACTTTCGAAAATATTGTATTCGAAATTATGACTGGATACCGTCTTTTAAGCCATTAAAGGCCTTCTCACACTCGTCGGTCCAAGTTACCTTCTTGGGTTTCTTCGGAGTTGTGAGGGCAGTCAGAGGAGCAGCTATGGTGCCATAGTCTGCCACAAAATTGCGATAATAACCCGTGAGTCCTAAGAAGGCTCTCACTTGGGTTTGCGTAGTGGGGGTAGGCCAGTCTTGTACTGCTTGTACTTTACTGGGTAGAGGCTGTATCCTCCCTCCACCTACTTCATGTCCAAGGTAAACCACTGAGCCTTGTCCAATCTGGCATTTACTAGCCTTTATGGTCAAGTGGGCTTTCCGAAGAGCCTGGAGCACAATCCCGAGGTGTTTCACATGGTCTTCCCAGGTGGCACTGAAAACTGCTATATCGTCCAACCCATTCAACACATGATTCACAAGCCTCTGGAAAGTGGCAGGTGCATTCTTCAACCCGAACGGCATTACCCGGAATTGGTAAAAGCCGTCTGGAGTAGAAAATGCTGTCTTCTCCTTGGCATGTTCTGCTAAAGCTATTTGCCAATAGCCAGCAGTGAGGTCAAACGTGCTGAGGTACCTGGAGGCACCCAAAGTATCCACCAGCTCATCTGTTCGAGGCAAGGGGTGTGCATCTGTCTTGGTGACAGCATTCAGAGCCCTGTAATCCACGCAGAACCTCAATTCAGAAGTGCCTGCCTTTGGAACCAACACCACTGGGCTGGACCAAGGACTACTAGAGGGTTCAATCACCCCAAGATCTAACATCTTGTTGACCTCGGTCTTAATATAAGACCGTACTTTATCTGACATCCTGTATCCCCTACTTTTGGTAGGTACACTGTCTCCTGTGTCAATGTAATGTTTGCACCAAGGTGTCAAACCAGGGGACTGTGAAAACAGGGGGGAAAACTGCCTAAGCAAACTTTTCACCTCAGCCTGCTGATTCGGAGTCAGGTGAGGGGCCACTCGGACACCCTCAACGGAGCTATCTGAAGGACCGCTTTGGAACAGGTCGGGGAGAGGTTCTGACTCCTCTTCCTCAACATCTGAAGCCAGTAGCAGTGCTGCGATTTCGACTCTTGGGACGAAAGCCTTCAGCCTATTCACGTGAAACACTTTTGGAGCCTGTCCAGGCCTTCCAAGGTCCACTAAATAGTTCACCTCACCCAGGGGCTCCACCACTGTGTAAGGGCCTGACCATTTGTCCTGTAAAGCTCAAGGCCTTATTGGATTCATGATCAGGACTTGCTGACCAGGTGTAAAGTTGATGAGGGAAGCTTTCTGGTCGTACCAATGTTTCACCAGCGCTTGCCCTGCCTTCAATTTATCACTAGCCAAGCCCATCAGAAGTACCATCCGTTTTCTGAGCCCTAGCACATAATCAACTACATTGGTAGTAACAGGGGGAGTGGGCATCTCCCATCCCTCTTTGACGATGGCTAAGGGTCCCCGTACGGGATGACCGAACAGAAGTTCGAAGGGGCTGAAGCCAACACCCTCCTGTGGTACCTCTCTGTAGGCAAACAGCAAGCATGGTAAAAGAAGATCCCATTTTCTTCTCTGAGGCTCCTCCAGAGCCCCAATCATGCTCTTTAACGTTCTGTTGAAACGTTCCACCAGACCATTGGTCTGGGGGTGGTATGCAGAAGAGAACTTGTAGGTGACCCCACATTCTTTCCACATAGCCTGCATATACTTCGACATAAAGTTGCTGCCACGATCTGACACAACTTCTTTAGGGAAGCCAACCCTAGTAAATATGCCGAGTAAAGCTTTTGCAACTGACTTGGCAGTTACAGTTTTCAATGGGATGGCCTCAGGATACCTGGTTGCATGGTCGACCAGCACCAGGATAAACCTATTGCCTGAGGATGTTTGCGGGTCAAGGGGACCAACGATGTCGATCCCTACCCTTTCAAATGGTACCCCCACAACTGGGAGCGGTACCAACGGAGCTTGGATTGTCGCGCCAACCTTACCAGACAACTGGTAGGAGGCACAACTCCTGCAGTGACTTTCTACTTGCACCCCCATCTTGGGCCAGTAGAAGTGCATGGATAACCTTTGCTTGGTCCTCTTCATACCAAGGTGACCAGCAAGGGGAACTTCATGCGCCAACTGCAGGAGGAAGGGCCTAACAGCAAGGGGAACCACCAACCTCCTATGGTCTCCTTCTGTAGACTCTGTGGGCTCACTATACAGGAGTCCACCTTCCCAATAAATCCTATGCTTCCCAGGAGGTTCACCCTCAAGCTGGGAGCAGGCCTGTCTCTTTAGGCCTTCCAGAGATGGGCACTCACGTTGGCCTTTACTGAATTCGTCCCTATCAGGACCTCCTTCAACTAACAAGTCTTTTAGTTCAGGATGATCGTTGGGGTCGAATACTTCAGGCATCGCCACCTCCTCGTCAGGCCCGGGCGATTGACCAACTTCCTCCACCGCAGTGGTAGGCGAGCTCGGGGGAATATTCTCTTTCCCTCGTTTTGACTTGTAGACTCCTTTCGCCTTGGGTTTACCCTTCGGCTGGGGCGGCGTATTGGACTTGGCCAATGCTGCCCGTGCTTGAGACCGTGTGTAGGGTCTTTCGGCAGTGTCTCCTACGAGCCCTAAAGCTCTGAGATCATTACCCAACAAGACCTTTCCCGGGACGTTTCTCTGAATGCTCACTGGAATCCTGACTGCTGTACCATTTAAAGTAAGATCTACAGGTATTACTGGAAACATACGGAGTGGGCCGTCAGCCAACTTAGTGGGCATCAGAGTAGCTCTGGCAACTTCCTCTGAGTCTACCAAGGTAGAATCCACTACAGTTCGACTGCACCCACTATCCCTAAGAGCTGGAGTATCCACTCCATTGATCAGCACACTGTCTTTAAAGTAGTGCTTGGTATTATCCGGAATCCTAGCATAAGCCTCTGCGACTTTAGGCTCCCAGGAACCCAGGGACACTAAAACTACCTCAGCCTCTATTCCGCTGGGAAATGAGTCTGAGGAGAAGGATGCTCCTGTAATTTCTTCTTCCTCGTAGGAGGAGAAGGCCAGATTAGCGGAGTGGACCCCCAAAGGTCTAACCTTACACCGGGGATCCCCCTTCACATGGTCAGTTGCTCCACAAGAAAAACAAGCCCCAGCGGGTCTGTTTACGTAGGGAGGCTTATTGTAACCAGAGTTCTGTTTCGGAGGCGAACCTCCACTACCCTGTGAGTTCTCTTGTGTCTTACCCTTGTTTTTCTTTTTGTGGCCCTTATGGGAAGAAGATTTAGCAGATTCCCCACCCTCCATATCTTTGGACTTTTTCCCTTCCTCCTGCTTACCAGGATGAGTTTTGTCCTTATGGGACACTCGATGTGACACCCATAAGTCTTCTGCAATGGCCAGCTTCCTAGGATCTATCTCCTTTGAATCGGCCAAATGCTGCTTAAGCTCCGGGGAAGAAGAAGCAAAAATATGTTCCAGCATGACAAGATTTATCATGCCTTCGAAGGTAGAAACCTTATAACCTTCGACCCAGCCAGTTAAGTTTTTCAAAGATTCAGCGACATAAGATACCCAAGTACCACCTTCCTTTTTCTTATACTCTCGAAAACGCTTTAAATATTGGGCCGGAGTCTTCCCAAACTTTAAAATGAGAGTTTGCTTTAACATTGCGAAATCAGCCCGCTCAGCCTTCGACATTTCCATAATGGCACTGCAGCCAGAATGGGGCAGTCTACTGAGCAACCACGCAATCTTATCAGAATTGTCAACTTCTTGAACCTCGCATGCATACTCAAACGCATTCAGCCAGTCCATAATGTCATTCCTTTCTTCATACACACTGAGCAGATCTTTCGGAAACCGTGGATGAGAGGAAGCCCCAGACCCATGTCCAGGACCCTTGGACCCATTTGCAACCTGAAGCTTGGCCAGTTCCAACTGGTGATCCCTGTCTTTCTGTTTTTCTGCCTGTTCGATTTTTAGTTTGGCTATGCTGAATTCAAGCTCCTGCTGCCTAAACCGCAGCTCTTGCTTCTTGAATTCAAGCATAGCCTCCCCATCAACACTGGCAGAGGAAACATTAGACATCACATCCTCCCTGTCCTTGTGGTCACGGTGGATCAGTGCGGCGGCAGAACCGTCGGTTCTACCAGTGAGAGCAGCCCCACCACCTTCCGCACTGTCCTCAGAAGTTATAGCGTCAAGCTGCGCTTCTTGCCACGCCACGATTCTTTGGATCATTTCCAATTTAGTGCCTTGAGAGGAAACACCTCTCTCCGCACACATCTTCTTCAATGTTTCTGATTTGGAAGCATTTAAAGTTAACAACGTATTTGTTTCCATACTGTTTGATAGGACTATGGCCTTTTTAAAGTTATACTACAACAATTCACTACGTGTACTGTTTGGAATAACCTGAAATGCCTTAGTTCGAGCGCAACACTGGATACCTTCAGTCGTATCCCACCGCTGTACACCAATTTGTTAAGACGGATTTCTGAACTCTGTCCTGGTGGCGCAGAAGTTCAGAAGGCCAACCTAATTACTTGGAACAGGGTAACCTCTGGACAAGCCAGACCAATCAAGGTAGCGATCGCGGCGGTCAAGACTAGGTCTCAAGAGGGGTGAGGGTGACTGAAAGCCCGCAGTGAGCACACAAAGCAAGAGCGCTTACAAACTACTCCAAACAGTTGTTATATCAAAAATAGATACACATTTATTTTAAGGCCTTTAAAACAATGACCGTAGCGAGAAAATCACAATATCACAATATTAAACCAACACATACCATATCAACACAATATATATACAAATACACAGTCGCAAGCGTTTAAAGCACGAAATATGTAGTCCACCTGAAAGGAAAGGAAAACAGGCAGTGCGATAACACTTTAGACTCATTTCGCCTTCAGAGGCACCTAACTAGATGGAAGTCCGAGCCCTGCGAAGAGTGGAGCCTTGTGCTCAAAGTACCTGCCACGCCGGTGCCAACGGGCAAAAGGGGAAGCTCTTCGTAGGAAGTCAGGCAGTTCGGGTTAGTGCACAGCAGAAGGAGAACAGGTTCCGCAACTCAAGCGCAGCCTCCACAGCGGGCAGAAGCAGAGCGCGAGTACGGCCAAAAGGGTGCTGTTTTTACACAGCAGGGAAAAGCAATGGGATACTGCAGGAGGGCGACCAGATCCTAGCTAAACTACTCACCGGTCCCCGAAGCAAGCAGACCCAGGCTTCTCCACGTTAGTTTCAGCAGCTGGCAGGTTCAGAAGAGCAGGGAACGCCTCGTAGTCGTGTAGAGCAAAAAGACGTCCCAATCGACGAAACCAGCACAGTTTGTTGCCGCAGCAGGACAACGGAGCGGCCGTGTGTATTCAAGCCAAATGTACACTCCTCCCTTCAGACTTGGGAACGCCAAGTGTACGAAGCGTGGGAGAGTGACAAGGACTCGACATACAACACAACCTGGCGGCAGTTACAGAGCAGGACTCCCTTCTAAGCTGGTCAGTCAACTGGATGGCCCAGAGACGCTTCCGAAGGCTTACTTGGCAGGAGATGATGAAGTCGCCGGGAATAGCTGTTCCTGCTATTCCAAAGGTCGAAGCACCAGTACAGGCCTTCTGGTTCGATCAAAGGAGGAAAGGGTTTCACAGGATGACAGCAGTGCAAAGGAGGATTCCTTCAGCGGGTCACCAGCGATTCCTCGGTCCAGCCTCGTGGTTGCAGGATACTTGGCTCCTGTATTCCTTCGTTCGTGAGAACTCAGGAGATCGACATGGTAGTGGTGTTTCCAGCTCCCTCTTATCCACGGTTCCCTTCGCGCCAAAACGGAGGGGAGCCAATGGGAGATCCGCTCATCAACACACATACCATACGTGGACCAATCACGGACCACGGTGGTCCCAGGCATTCACACCACCCCAGACTCTCTGGCACCCAGGATGTGTATTGGGACCAGACATCCCAGCCCACACCCTGGAGGCACACAAACGACAGGTAGAAGCCCGCGAAAGCAACCACGTTTCGCGGGAAAGTACATGCCCAAATAAGGAAGGCCCCGGGTCGCCCGACCTGGGGAAGGTGAAGGGAGCAAGACGGTCAGTGGACAGGACAAAGGAGCCTCGTGGTCTGGCCATTTTGGGAGCCAGGCCACCATTTTGGGTTCAGTGCGAAAAACGTGCTCAGAACGCCAAAAGGAGCTCAAAATAAACAAAAGGATCGCTGCCACCATTCCAGTCCCTGAATGACTTGCACCGATCAAAATACCATCCTAAAAGAGTATCTAGGGCCTGTAGAAGGCTAGAGACCCAAGAGAGCTGTAACTTAGCTTACAGTGCCCTCTTGTGTCATGTTGCACTACAGCCGCAACATGATAAAAGAAACTACGGGAAACAGCGTTCCCCGGTACTGACTGTCTTAAGGGCATGTCAGTTTCCCCGTAAGAAAGGAGCGAAAGCCCAGAGAAGTGCGGCAGAAGGCTGTACTTCTCTGGCAAATTCAAGAACAAGGTTAAAAACAATAGCAAAAAGTTTAGGGGTTGCCACATGGAAGGAAAATTACCTACAATTACGAAATCTTTCCTAACACTCGCCCCTCCCAGACTATGGACAGGGGGAACTAATCCACCCCTGGATGAGTCTCTTGTTCAGGTCGGTTAAACATTCTGGACAACCCATCAGCATTGCTATGTTGGACACCTGGCCTATGCTCAATAGTGAAGTCAAAGCCTTGTAGACTCATGGACCACCTAAGCAACTTTGGATTCTCCCCCTTCATGTTCATTAGCCACTTTAACGGCTTATGGTCAGTCTGCACAGTTAAGTGGGTCCCATAGAGGTAGGGCCTCAGCTTCCTTAGGGCCCACACAACAGAGAAACATTCTTTCTCTACCGTGGACCATCTGAGCTCTCTGTCCTTAAACTGGCGACTAATAAAACCGATAGGGTGTTCCTTACCCTTCTCATCTACTTGTGATAGTACAGCTCCTATCCCAGTGTCAGAGGCATCCGTCTGCACGATAAAAGGTCTTTGATAATCAGGGGCCCTTAGCACAGGGGCCTGGCACAAGGAGTCTTTTAAGCCATTGAAGGCCTTCTCACACTCGTCGGTCCAAGTTACCTTCTTGGGTTTCTTCGGAGTTGTGAGGGCAGTCAGAGGAGCAGCTATGGTGCCATAGTCTGCCACAAAATTGCGATAATAACCCGTGAGTCCTAAGAAGGCTCTCACTTGGGTTTGCGTAGTGGGGGTAGGCCAGTCTTGTACTGCTTGTACTTTACTGGGTAGAGGCTGTATCCTCCCTCCACCTACTTCATGTCCAAGGTAAACCACTGAGCCTTGTCCAATCTGGCATTTACTAGCCTTTATGGTCAAGTGGGCTTTCCGAAGAGCCTGGAGCACAATCCCGAGGTGTTTCACATGGTCTTCCCAGGTGGCACTGAAAACTGCTATATCGTCCAACCCATTCAACACATGATTCACAAGCCTCTGGAAAGTGGCAGGTGCATTCTTCAACCCGAACGGCATTACCCGGAATTGGTAAAGGCCGTCTGGAGTAGAAAATGCTGTCTTCTCCTTGGCATGTTCTGCTAAAGCTATTTGCCAATAGCCAGCAGTGAGGTCAAACGTGCTGAGGTACCTGGAGGCACCCAAAGTATCCACCAGCTCATCTGTTCGAGGCAAGGGGTGTGCATCTGTCTTGGTGACAGCATTCAGAGCCCTGTAATCCACGCAGAACCTCAATTCAGAAGTGCCTGTCTTTGGAACCAACACCACTGGGCTGGACCAAGGACTACTAGAGGGTTCAATCACCCCAAGATCTAACATCTTGTTGACCTCGGTCTTAATATAAGACCGTACTTTATCTGACATCCTGTATCCCCTACTTTTGGTAGGTACACTGTCTCCTGTGTCAATGTTATGTTTGCACCAAGGTGTCAAACCAGGGGACTGTGAAAACAGGGGGGAAAACTGCCTAAGCAAACTTTTCACCTCAGCCTGCTGATTCGGAGTCAGGTGAGGGGCCACTCGGACACCCTCAACGGAGCTATCTGAAGGACCGCTTTGGAACAGGTCGGGAGAGGTTCTGACTCCTCTTCCTCAACATCTGAAGCCAGTAGCAGTGCTGCGATTTCGACTCTTGGGACGAAAGCCTTCAGCCTATTCACGTGAAACACTTTTGGAGCCTGTCCAGGCCTTCCAAGGTCCACTAAATAGTTCACCTCACCCAGGGGCTCCACCACTGTGTAAGGGCCTGACCATTTGTCCTGTAAAGTTCGAGGCCTTATTGGATTCATGATCAGGACTTGCTGACCAGGTGTAAAGTTGATGAGGGAAGCTTTCTGGTCGTACCAATGTTTCACCAGCGCTTGCCCTGCCTTCAATTTATCACTAGCCAAGCCCATCAGAAGTACCATCCGTTTTCTGAGCCCTAGCACATAATCAACTACATTGGTAGTAACAGGGGGAGTGGGCATCTCCCATCCCTCTTTGACGATGGCTAAGGGTCCCCGTACGGGATGACCGAACAGAAGTTCGAAGGGGCTGAAGCCAACACCCTCCTGTGGTACCTCTCTGTAGGCAAACAGCAAGCATGGTAAAAGAAGATCCCATTTTCTTCTCTGAGGCTCCTCCAGAGCCCCAATCATGCTCTTTAACGTTCTGTTGAAACGTTCCACCAGACCATTGGTCTGGGGGTGGTATGCAGAAGAGAACTTGTAGGTGACCCCACATTCTTTCCACATAGCCTGCATATACTTCGACATAAAGTTGCTGCCACGATCTGACACAACTTCTTTAGGGAAGCCAACCCTAGTAAATATGCCGAGTAAAGCTTTTGCAACTGACTTGGCAGTTACAGTTTTCAATGGGATGGCCTCAGGATACCTGGTTGCATGGTCGACCAGCACCAGGATAAACCTATTGCCCGAGGATGTTTGCGGGTCAAGGGGACCAACGATGTCGATCCCTACCCTTTCAAATTGAGATATCACATCTCATGCTATCGGAAGGATCTCAGGTTTGGTATAAGAGGCATTGAGATATCACATCTCATGCTATCATAAGGGTCTCAGGATTGGAATGGGAAGGAGTTGGATATCACATCTCATGTTATAGGAAGGATCTCAGGTTTGGTATTGGAAGCATTGAGACATCACATCTCATGCTATAGGAATGGTCTCAGGATTGGAATGGGTAGGAGTTGGATATTACATTCTTGCTATAGGAAGGGTCTCATGTTTGGAATGGGAAGGAGTTGGATATCACATATGCTATAGGAAGTGTCTTAGGTTTGGAACGGGAAGGAGTTGGATATCACATCTCATGTTATAGGAAGGGTCTCAGGTTTGGTATAAGCATTGAGATATCACATCTCTGCTATCAGGAGTGGCTCAGGATTGGAATGGGAAGGAGTTGGATATCCCATCTCATGTTAAAGGACGGGTCTCTGGTTTGGTATTAGAATCATTGAGATATCACATCGCATGCTGTAGGAAGGGTCTAAGGATTGGAATGGGATGGACTTGGATATCACATCTCATGCTATAGGTAGGCTCTCAGGTTTGGTATAAGCATTGAGATATCACATCTCATGCTATAGGAAGGGTCTCAGGATTGGAATGGGAAGGATTTGGATATCACATCTCATGCTATAGGAAGGGTCTCAGGTTTGGTATAAGCATGGAGATATCACTTCTCATGCTATAGGAAGGGTCTCAGGATTGGAATGGGAAGGTGTTGGATATCACATCTCATGCTATAGGAAGGGTCTCAGATTTGGTATAAGCATTGAGATATCACATCTCATGCTATAGGAAGGGTCTCAGGATTGCAATGGGAAGGAGTTGTATATGACATCTCAGGCCTTAGGAAGGGTCTCAGGTTTGGTATAAGCATTGAGATATCACATCTCTGCTATCGGAAGGGTCTCAGGATTGGAATGGGAAGGAGTTGGATATCCCATCTCATGTTATAGGAAGGGTCTCAGGTTTGGTATTAGAAGCATTGAGATATCACATCTCATGCTATAGGAAGGGTCTCAGGATTGGAATGGGAAGGACTTGGATGTCACATCTCATGCTATAGGGAGGGTCTCAAGTTTGATATTAGAAGCATTGAGATAACAAATCTCATGATATCGGAAGGGTCTCAGGATTGGAATGTTTATCACTAGCCAAGCCCATCAGAAGTACCATCCGTTTTCTGAGCCCTAGCACATAATCAACTACGTTGGTAGTAACAGGGGGAGTGGGCATCTCCCATCCCTCTTTGACGATGGCTAAGGGTCCCCGTACGGGATGACCGAACAGAAGTTCGAAGGGGCTGAAGCCAACACCCTCCTGTGGTACCTCTCGGTAGGCAAACAGTAAGCATGAAACAAGAAGATCCCATTTTCTTCTCTGAGGCTCCTCCAGAGCCCCAATCATGCTCTTTAACGTCCTGTTGAAACGCCCCCCCAGACCATTGGTCTGGGGGTGGTATGCAGAAGAGAACCTGTAGGTGACCCCACATTCTTTCCACATAGCCTGCCTATACTTCGACATAAAGTTGCTGCCATCATCCGGCACAACTTCTTTAGGGAAGCCAACCCTAGTAAATATGCCGAGTAAAGCTTCTGCAACTGACTTGGCAGTTACAGTTTTCCATGGGATGGCCTCAGGATACCTGGTTGCATGGTCGACCAGCACCAGGATAAACCTATTGCCCGAGGATGTTTGCGGGTCAAGGGGACCAACCATGTCGATCCCAACCCTTTCAAATGGTACCCCCACAACTGGGAGCGGTACCAACGGAGCTTGGATTGTCGCGCCAACCTTACCAGACAACTGGCAGGAGGCACAACTCCTGCAGTGACTTTCTACTTGCACCCCCATCTTGGGCCAGTAGAAGTGCATGGATAACCTTTGCTTGGTCCTCTTCATACCAAGGTGACCAGCAAGGGGAACTTCATGCGCCAACTGCAGGAGGAAGGGCCTAACAGCAAGGGGAACCACCAACCTCCTATGGTCTCCTTCTGTAGACTCTGTGGGCTCACTATACAGGAGTCCACCTTCCCAATAAATCCTATGCTTCCCAGGAGGTTCACCCTCAAGCTGGGAGCAGGCCTGTCTCCTTAGGCCTTCCAGAGATGGGCACTCACGTTGGCCTTTACTGAATTCGTCCCTATCAGGACCTCCTTCAACTAACAAGTCTTTTAGCTCAGGATGATCGTTGGGGTCGAATACTTCAGGCATCGCCACCTCCTCGTCAGGCCCGGGCGATTGACCAACTTCCTCCACCGCAGTGGTAGGCGAGCTCGGGGGAATATTCTCTTTCCCTCGTTTTGACTTGTAGACTCCTTTCGCCTTGGGTTTCCCCTTCGGCTGGGGCGGCGTATTGGACTTGGCCAATGCTGCCCGTGCTTGAGACCGTGTGTAGGGTCTTTCGGCAGTGTCTCCTACGAGCCCTAAAGCTCTGAGATCATTACCTAACAAGACCTTTCCCGGGACGTTTCTCTGAATGCTCACTGGAATCCTGACTGCTGTACCATTTAAAGTAAGATTTACAGGTATTACTGGAAACATACGGAGGGGGCCGTCAGCCAACTTAGTGGGCATCAGAGTAGCTCTGGCAACTTCCTCTGAGTCTACCAAGGTAGAATCCACTACAGTGCGACTGCACCCACTATCCCTAAGAGCTGGAGTATCCACTCCAGTGATCAGCACACTGTCTTTAAAGTAGTGCTTGGTATTATCCGGAATCCTAGCATAAGCCTCTGCGACTTTCGGCTCCCAGGAACCTAGGGACACTAAAACTACCTCAGCCTCTATTCCGCTGGGAAACGAGTCTGAGGAGAAGGATGCTCCTGTAATCTCTTCTTCCTCGTAGGAGGAGAAGGCCAGATTAGCGGAGTGGACCCCCAAAGGTCTAACCTTACACCGGGGATCCCCCTTCACATGGTCAGTTGCTCCACAAGAAAAACAAGCCCCAGTGGGTCTGTTTACGTAGGGAGGCTTATTGTAACCAGAGTTCTGTTGCGGAGGCGGACCTCCACTACCCTGTGAGTTCTCTTGTGTCTTACCCTTATTTTTCTTTTTGTGGCTTTTATGGGAAGAAGATTTAGCAGATTCCCCACCCTCCATATCTTTGGACTTTTTCCCTTCCTCCTGCTTACCAGGATGAGTTTTGTCCTTATGGGACACTCGATGTGACACCCATAAATCTGCTGCAATGGCCAGCTTCTTAGGATCTATCTCCTTCGAATCGGCCAAATGCTGCTTAAGCTCCGGGGAAGAAGAACCAAAAATGTGTTCCAGCATGACAAGATTTATCATGCCTTCGAAGGTAGAAACCTTATAACCTTCGACCCAGCCAGTTAAGTTTTTCAAAGATTCAGCGACATAAGATACCCAAGTACCACCTTCCTTTTTCTTATACTCTCGAAAACGCTTTAAATATTGGGCCGGAGTCTTCCCAAACTTTAAAATGAGAGTTTGCTTTAACATTGCGAAATCAGCTCGCTCAGCCTTCGACATTTCCATAATGGCACTACAGCCAGAATGGGGCAGTCTGCTGAGTAACCACGCAATCTTATCAGCATTGTCAACTTTCTGAACTTCGCATGCATACTCAAACGCATTCAGCCAGTCCATAATGTCATTCCGTTCTTCATACACACTGAGCAGATCTTTTGGAAACCGTGGATGAGAGGAGGCCCCAGACCCATGTCCAGGACCCTGGGACCCAATTGCAACCTGAAGCTTGGCCAGTTCCAACTGGTGATCCCTGTCTTTCTGTTTTTCTGCCTGTTCGATTTTTAGTTTGGCTATGCTGAATTCAAGCTCCTGCTGCCTAAACCGCAGCTCTTGCTTCTTGAATTCAAGCATAGCATCCCCATCAACACTGGCAGAGGAAACATTAGACATCTCGTCCTCCCTGTCCTCGTGGTCGCGATGGATCAGTGCAGCGGCAGAACCGTCGGTTCTACCAGTGAGAGCAGCCCCACCTCCTTCTGCACTGTCCTCAGAAGTTATAGCGTCAAGCTGCGCTTCTTGCCACGCCACGATTCTTTGGATCATTTCCAATTTAGTGCCTTGAGAGGAAACACCTCTCTTCGCACACATCTTCTTCAATGTTTCTGATTTGGAAGCATTTAAAGTTAACAAGGTATCTGTTTCCATACTGTTTGATAGGACTATGGCCTTTTTAAAGTTATACTACAACAATTCACTACGTGTACTGGTTGGAATAACCTGAAATGCCTTAGTTCGAGCGCAACACTGGATACCCTCAGTCGTATCCCACCGCTGTACACCAATTTGTTAAGACGGATTTCTGAACTCTGTCCTGGTGGCGCAGAAGTTCAGAAGGCCAACCTAATTACTTGGAACAGGGTAACCTCTGGACGAGCCAGACCAATCAAGGTAGCGATCGCGGCGGTCAAGACTAGGTCTCAAGAGGGGTGAGGGTGACTGAAAGCCCGCAATGAGCACACAAAGCAAGAGCGCTTACAAACTACTCCAAACAGTTGTTATATCAAAAATATATACACATTTATTTTAAGGCCTTTAAAATAATGACCGTAGCGAAAAAATCACAATATCACAGTATTAAACCAACACATACCATATCAACACAATATATATACAAATACGACAGTCTTAAGCATTAGAGGCACGAAATGTGTAGTCCACCTGCCAGGGAAGGAAAACAGGCAGTGCGATAACGCTTTAGACTCAGTTCGCCTTCACAGGCACCTAACTAGATGGAAGTCCGAGCCCTGCGAAGAGTGGAGCCTTGTGCTCAAAGTACCTGCCACGCCGGTGCCAACGGGCAAAAGGAGAAGCTCTTCGGAGGAAGTCAGGCAGTTCGGGTTAGTGCACAGCAGAAGGAGAACAGGTTCCGCAACTCAAGCGCAGCCTCCACAGCGAGCAGAAGCAGAGCGCGAGTACGGCAAAAGGGTGCTGTTTTTACACAGCAGGGAAAAGCAATGGGATACTGCAGGAGGGCGACCAGATCCTAGCTATACTACTCACCGGTCCCCGAAGCAAGCAGACCCAGGCTTCTCCACGTTAGTTTCAGCAGCTGGCAGGTTCAGAAGAGCAGGGAACGCCTCGTAGTCGTGTAGAGCAAAAAGACGTCCCAATCGACGAAACCGGCACAGTTTGTTGCCGCAGCAGGACAACGGAGCGGCCGTGTGTATTCGAGCCAAATGTACACTCCTCCGTTCAGACTTGGGAACACCAAGTGTACGAAGCGTGGGAGAGTGACAAGGACTCGAAATACAACACAACCTGGCGGCGGTTACAGAGCAGGACTCCCTTGTAAGCTGGTCAGTCAACTGGATGGCCCAGAGACACTTCCGAAGGCTTACTTGGCAGGAGATGATGAAGTCGCCGGGAATAGCTGTTCCTGCTATTCCAAAGGTCGAAGCACCAGTACAGGCCTTCTGGTTCGATCAAAGGAGGAAAGGGTTTCACAGGACGACAGCAGTGCAAAGGAGGATTCCTTCAGCGGGTCACCAGCGATTCCTCGGTCCAGCCTCGTGGTTGCAGGATACTTGGCTCCTGTATTCCTTTGTTCGTGAGAACTCAGGAGATCGACATGGTAGTGGTGTTTCCAGCTCCCTCTTATCCACGGTTCCCTTCGCGCCAAAACGGAGGGGAGCCAATGGGAGATCCGCTCATCAACACACATACCATACGTGGACCAATCACGGACCACGGTGGTCCCAGGCATTCACACCACCCTAGACTCTCTGGCACCCAGGATGTGTATTGGGACCAGACATCCTAGCCCACACCCTGGAGGCACACAAACGACATGTAGAAGCCCGCGAAAGCAACCACGTTTCGCGAGAAAGTACATGCCCAAATAAGGAAGGCCCCGGGTCGCTCGACCTGGGGAAGGTGAAGGGAGCAAGACGGTCAGTGGACAAGACAAAGGAGCCTCGTGGTCTGGCCATTTTGGGAGCCAGGCCACCATTTTGGGTTCAGTGCGAAAAACGTGCTCAGAATGCCAAAAGGAGCTCAAAATAAACAAAACGATCGCTGCCACCATTCCAGTCCCTGAATGACTTGCACCGATCAAATACCATCCTAAAAGAGTATCTAGGGCCTGTAGAAGGCTAGAGACCCAAGAGAGCTGTAACTTAGCTTACAGTGCCCTCTTGTGTCATGTTGCACTAAAGCCGCAACACGATAAAAGAAACTACGGGAAACAGCGTTCCCCGGTACTGACTGTCTTAAGGGCATGTCAGTTTCCCCGTAAGAAAGGAGCGAAAGCCCAGAGGAGTGCGGCAGAAGGCTGCACTTCTCTGGCAAAGTCAAAAACAAGGTGAAAACAACAGCAAAAAGTTTAGGGGTTGCCACATGGAAGGAAAATTACCTACAATTACGAAATCTTTCCTAACAGTTGGATATTCCCATCTCATGTTATAGGAAGGGTCTCAGGTTTGGTATTAGAAGCATTGAGATATAACATCTCATGCTATAGGAAGGGTCTCAGGATTGGAATGGGAAGGACTTGGATATCACATCTCATGCTATAGGGAGGGTCTCAAGTTTGATATTAGAAGCTTTGAGATATCACATCTCATGATATCGGAAGGGTCTCAGGATTGGAATGGGAAGGAGTTGGATATCACATCTCATGATAAAGGAAGGGTCTAAGGTTTGGAAGGGGAAGGATTTGGATATCACATCTCATGTTATATTACGGGTCTCATGTTTGGTATTAGAAGCATTGAGATATCAAGTCTCAGAGTATAGGAAGGGTCTCAGAATTGGAATGGGAAGGAGTTGGATATCACATCTCAAGCTATAGGAAGGGTCTCAGGATTGGAATGGGAAGGACTTGGATATCACATCTCATGCTATAGGAAGGCTCTCAGGTTTGGAAGGGGAAAGAGTTGGATATCACATTTCATGTTAGAGGTAGGATCTCAGGTTTGGTATTAGAGGCATTGAGATATCACATCTCATGCTATCAGAAGGGTCTCAGGAATGGAATGGGAAGGAGTTGGATATCACATCTCATGCTAAAGGGAGGGTCTCAGGTTTGGAAGAGGAAGGATTTGGATATCACATCTCATGTTATAGGAAGGATCTCAGGTTTGGTATTAGAAGCATTGAGATATCACATCTCATGCTATCGGAAGGATCTCAGGTTTGGTATTAGAAGCATTGAGATATCACATCTCATTCTATCAGAAGGGTCTCAGGATTGGAATAGGAAGGAGTTGGATATCACATCTCATGCTAAAGGGAGGGTCTCAGGTTTGGAAGGGGAAGGATTTGGATATCACATCTCATGTTATCGGAAGAATCTCACGTTTGGTATTAGAAGTATTGAGATATCATATCTCATGCTATAGGAAGGGTCTCAGGATTGGAATGGGAAGGAGTTGGATATCACATCTCATGCTATAGGAAGTGTCTCAGGATTGGAATGGGAAGGACTTGGATATCACATCTCATGCTATAGGTAGGGTCTCAAGTTTGATATTAGAAGCATTGAGATATCACATCTCATGCTATAGGAAGGGTCTGAGGATTGGAATGGGAAGGAGTTGGATATCACATCTCATGCTATGGGAAGGGTCTCAGGTTTGGTATAAGCAGTGAGATATCACATCTCATTCTATAGGAAGTGTCTCAGGATTGGAATGGGAAGGAGTTGGATATCACATCTCATGTTATAGGAAGGATCTCAGGTTTGGTATAAGCATTGAGATATCACATCTCTGCTATCGGAAGGGTCTCAGGATTGGAATGGGAAGGAGTTGGATATTCCCATCGCATGTTATAGGAAGGGTCTCAGGTTTGGTATTAGAAGCATTGAGATATCACATCTCATGCTATAGGAAGGGTCTCAGGATTGGAATGGGAAGGACTTGGATATCACATCTCATGCTATAGGGAGGGTCTCAAGTTTGATATTAGAAGCTTTGAGATATCACATCTCAGGATATCGGAAGGGTCTCAGGATTGGAATGGGAAGGAGTTGGATATCACATCTCATGATAAAGGAAGGGTCTACGGTTTGGAAGGGGAAGGATTTGGATATCACATCTCATGTTATATTACGGGTCTCACGTTTGGTATTAGAAGCATTGAGATATCAAGTCTCATAGTATAGGAAGGGTCTCAGAATTGGAATGGGAAGGAGTTGGATATCACATCTCAAGCTATAGGAAGGGTCTCAGGATTGGAATGGGAAGGACTTGGATATCACATCTCATGCTATAGGAAGGCTCTCAGGTTTGGAAGGGGAAAGAGTTGGATATCACATTCATGTTAGAGGTAGGATCTCAGGTTTGGTATTAGAGGCATTGAGATATCACATCTCATGCTATCAGAAGGGTCTCAGGAATGGAATGGGAAGGAGTTGGATATCACATCTCATGCTAAAGGGAGGGTCTCAGGTTTGGAAGGGGAAGGATTTGGATATCACATCTCATGTTATAGGAAGGATCTCAGGTTTGGTATTAGAAGCATTGAGATATCACATCTCATGCTATCGGAAGGATCTCAGGTTTGGTATTAGAAGCATTGAGATATCACATCTCATGCTATCAGAAGAGTCTCAGGATTGGAATAGGAAGGAGTTGGATATCACATCTCATGCTAAAGGGAGGGTCTCAGGTTTGGAAGGGGAAGGATTTGGATATCACATCTCATGTTATCGGAAGGATCTCACGTTTGGTATTAGAAGTATTGAGATATCATATCTCATGCTATAGGAAGGGTCTCAGGATTGGAATGGGAAGGAGTTGGATATCAAATCTCATGCTAAAGGGATGGTCTAAGGTTTGGAAGGGGAAGGATTTGGATATCACATCTCATGTTATCGGAAGGATCTCACGTTTGGTATTAGAAGTATTGAGATATCATATCTCATGCTATAGGAAGGGTCTCAGGATTGGAATAGGAAGGAGTTGGATATCACATCTCATGCTATAGGGAGGGTCTCAGGATTGGAATGGGAAGGACTTAGATATCACATATCATGCTATAGGGAGGGTCTCAGTTTTGATATTAAAAGCATTGAGATATCACATCTCATGCTATCGGAAGTGTCTCAGGATTGGAATGGGAAGGTGCTGGATATCACATCTCATGCTAAAGGAAGGGTCTCAGGTTTGGAACGGGAAGGATTTGGATATCACATCTCATGTTATAGGAAGGGTCTCAGGTTTGGTATAAGCATTGAGATATCACATCTCTGCTATCGGAAGTGTCTCAGGATTGGAATGGGAAGGAGTTGGATATCCCATCTCATGTTATAGGACGGGTCTCAGGTTTGTTATTAGAATCATTGAGATATCATATTGCATGCTGTAGGAAGGGTCGAAGGGTTGGAATGGGAAGGACTTGGATATCACATCTCATGCTATAGATAGGCTCTTAGGTTTGGAAAGGGAAGGAGTTGGATATCACATTTCATGTTAGAGGAAGGATCTCAGGTTTGGTATTAGAAGCATTGAGATATCACATCTCATGCTATAGGAAGGGTCTCAGGATTGGAATGGGAAGCAGTTGGATATAACATCTCATGCTATAGGAAGGGTCTCAGGTTTGGTATAAGCATTGAGATATCACATCTCATGCTATAGGACGGGTCTCAGGATTGGAATGGAAGGAGTTGGATATCACATCTCATGTTATAGGAAGGATCTCAGGTTTGGTATTAGAAGCATTGAGACATCACATCTCATGCTATAGGAAGGGTCTCAGGGTTGGAATGGGAAGGAGTTGTATATCACATCTCATCCAATAGGAAGGGTCTCAGGTTTGGAATGGGAAGGAATTGGATATCACATCTCATGTTATAGGAAGGATCTCAGGATTGGTATTAGAAGCATTGAGATATCACATCTCATGCTATAGGAAGGGTCTCAGGATTGGAATGTGAAGGATTTGGATATCACATCTCATGCTAAAGGAAGGGTCTCAGGTTTGGTAGAAGCATTGAGATATCACGTCTCTGCTATCGGAAGGGTCTCAGGATTGGATTGGGAAGGAGTTGGATATCACATCTCATGCCATAGGAAAGGTCTCAGGTTTGGTATAAGCATTGAGATATCACATCTCTGCTATCGGAAGGGTCTCAGGATTGGATTGGGAAGGAGTTGGATATCCCTTCTCATGCTATAGGAAGTGTCTCAGGTTGGAATGGGAAGGAGTTGGATATCACATCTCATGTTATAGGAAGGGTCTCAGGATTGGAATGGGAAGGATTTGGATATCACATCTCTTGCTATAGGAAGGGTCTCAGGATTGGAATGGGTAGGAGTTGGATATGACTTTCTTGCTATAGGAAGGGTCTCATGTTTGGAATGGGAAGGAGTTGGATATCACATATGCTATAGTTAGTGTCTCAGGTTTGGAACGGGAAGGAGTTGGATATCACATCTCATGTTATAGGAAGGGTCTCAGGTTTGGTATAAGCATTGAGATATCACATCTCTGCTATCGGAAGCGGCTCAGGATTGGAATGGGAAGGAGTTGGATATCCCATCTCATGTTATAGGAAGAGTCTCTGGTTTGGTATTAGAATCATTGAGATATCACATCGCATGCTGTAGGAAGGGTCTAAGGATTGGAATGGGATGGACTTGGATATCACATCTCATGCTATAGGTAGGCTCTCAGGTTTGGTATAAGCATTGAGATATCACATCTCATGCTATAGGAAGGGTCTCAGGATTGGAATGGGAAGGAATTGGATATCACATCTCATGCTATAGGAAGGGTCTCAGATTTGGTATAAGCATTGAGATATCACATCTCATGCTAAAGGAAGGGTCTCAGGATTGGAATGGGAAGGAGTTGTATATGACATCTCAGGCCATAGGAAGGTTCTCAGGTTTGGTATAAGCATTGAGATATCACATCTCTGCTATCGGAAGGGTCTCAGGATTGGATTGGGAAGGAGTTGGATATCCCTTCTCATGCTATAGGAAGGGTCTCAGGATTGGAATCGGAAGGAATTGGATATCACATCTCATGCTATAGGAAGGGTCTCAGATTTGGTATAAGCATAGAGATATCACATCTCATGCTATAGGAAGGGTTTTAGGATTTGAATGGCAAGGAGTTGGATATCACATCTCATGCCATAGGAAGGGTCTCAGGTTTGGTATAAGCATTGAGATATCACATCTCTGCTATCGGAAGGGTCTCAGGATTGGATTGGGAAGGAGTTGGATATCCCTTCTCATGCTATAGGAAGTGTCTCAGGTTGGAATGGGAAGGAGTTGGATATCACATCTCATGTTATAGGAAGGGTCTCAGGATTGGAATATGAAGGATTTGGATATCACATCTCTTGCTATAGGAAGGGTCTCAGGATTGGAATGGGTAGGAGTTGGATATTACTTTCTTGCTATAGGAAGGGTCTCATGTTTGGAATGGGAAGGAGTTGGATATCACATATGCTATAGTTAGTGTCTCAGGTTTGGAACGGGAAGGAGTTGGATATCACATCTCATGTTATAGTAAGGGTCTCAGGTTTGGTATAAGCATTGAGATATCACATCTCTGCTATCGGAAGCGGCTCAGGATTGGAATGGGAAGGAGTTGGATATCCCATCTCATGTTATAGGAAGAGTCTCTGGTTTGGTATTAGAATCATTGAGATATCACATCGCATGCTGTAGGAAGGGTCTAAGGATTGGAATGGGATGGACTTGGATATCACATCTCATGCTATAGGTAGGCTGTCAGGTTTGGTATAAGCATTGAGATATCACATATCATGCTATAGGAAGGGTCTCAGGATTGGAATGGGAAGGAATTGGATATCACATCTCATGCTATAGGAAGGGTCTCAGATTTGGTATAAGCATTGAGATATCACAGCTCATGCTAAAGGAAGGGTCTCAGGATTGGAATGAGAAGGAGTTGTATATGACATCTCAGGCCATAGGAAGGTTCTCAGGTTTGGTATAAGCATTGAGATATCACATCTCTGCTATCGGAAGGGTCTCAGGATTGGAATGGGAAGGAGTTGGATATCCCATCTCATGTTATAGGAAGGGTCTCAGGTTTGGTATTAGAAGCATAGAGATATCACATCTCATGCTATAGGAAGGGTCTCAGGATTGGAATGGGAAGGACTTGGATGTCACATCTCATGCTATTGGGAGGGTCTCAAGTTTGATATTAGAAGCATTGAGATAACAAATCTCATGATATCGGAAGGGTCTCAGGATTGGAATGGGAAGGAGTTGGATATCACATCTCATGATAAAGGAAGGGTCTAAGGTTTGGAAGGGGAAGGATTTGGATATCACATCTCATGTTATAGGACGGGTCTCAAGTTTGGTATTAGAAGCATTGAGATATCAAGTCTCATGGTATAAGAAGGGTCTCAGAATTGGAATGGGAAGGAGTTGGATATCACACCTCAAGCTATAGGAAGGGTCTCAGGATTGGAATGGGAAGGAGTTTGATATCACATCTCATGCCATAGTATGGGTCTCAGGTTTGGTAGAAGCATTGGGATATCACATCTCATGGTATCGGAAGGGTATCAGTATTGGATTTGGAAGAAGTTGGATATCCCATCTCATGCTATAGGAAGGGTCTCAGGCTGGAATGGGAAGGAGTTGGATATCACATTTCATGTTATAGGAAGGGTCTCAGGATTGGAATGGGAAGGACTTGGATATCATATCTCATGCTATAGGACGGGTCTCAGGTTTTTTATTAGAATCATTGAGATATCATATTGCATGCTGTAGGAAGGGTCTAAGGATTGGAATGGGAAGGACTTGGATATCACATCTCATGCTATAGATAGGCTCTTAGGTTTGGAAAGGGAAGGAGTTGGATATCACATCTCATGTTATAGGAAGGATCTCAGGTTTGGTATTAGAAGCATTGAGACATCACATCTCATGCTATAGGAAGGGTCTCAGGGTTGGAATGGGAAGGAGTTGGATATCACATCTCATCCAATAGGAAGGGTCTCAGGTTTGGAATGGGAAGGAATTGGATATCACATCTCATGTTATAGGAAGGATCTCAGGTTTGGTATTAGAAGCATTGAGATATCACATCACATGCTATAGGAAGGGTCTCAGGATTGGAATGTGAAGGATTTGGATATCACACCTCATGCTAAAGGAAGGGTCTCAGGTTTGGTAGAAGCAATGAGATATCACGTCTCTGCTATCGGAAGGGTCTCAGGATTGGATTGGGAAGGAGTTGGATATCCCTTCTCATGCTATAGGAAGGGTCTCAGGATTTGAATGGCAAGGAGTTGGATATCACATCTCAAGCCATAGGAAGGGTCTCAGGTTTGGTATAAGCATTGAGATATCACATCTCTGCTATCGGAAGGGTCTCAGGATTGGAATGGGAAGGAGTTGGATATTCCCATCTCATGTTATAGGAAGGGTCTCAGGTTTGGTATTAGAAGCATTGAGATATCACATCTCATGCTATAGGAAGGGTCTCAGGATTGGAATGGGAACGACTTGGATATCACATCTCATGCTATAGGGAGGGTCTCAAGTTTGATATTAGAAGCTTTGAGATATCACATCTCATGATATCGGAAGGGTCTCAGGATTGGAATGGGAAGGAGTTGGATATCACATCTCATGATAAAGGAAGGGTCTAAGGTTTGGAAGGGGAAGGATTTGGATATCACATCTCATGTTATATTACGGGTCTCAGGTTTGGTATTAGAAGCCTGAGACCCTTCCGATAGCAGAGATGTGATATCTCAATGCTTATACCAAACCTGAGACCCTTCCTATGGCATGAGATGTGATATCCAACTCCTTGCCATTCAAATCCTGAGACCCTTCCTATAGCATGAGAAGGGATATCCAACTCCTTCCCAATCCAATCCTGAGACCCTTCCGATAGCAGAGACGTGATATCTCAATGCTTCTACCAAACCTGAGACCCTTCCTTTAGCATGAGATGTGATATCCAAATCCTTCACATTCCAATCCTGAGACCCTTCCTATAGCATGAGATGTGATATCTCAATGCTTCTAATACCAAACCTGAGATCCTTCCTATAACATGAGATGTGATATCCAATTCCTTCCTATTCCAAACCTGTGACCCTTCCTATTGGATGAGATGTGATATCCAACTCCTTCCCATTCCAACCCTGAGACCCTTCCTATAGCATGAGATGTGATGTCTCAATGCTTCTAATACCAAACCTGAGATCCTTCCTATAACATGAGATGTGATATCCAACTCCTTCCATTCCAATCCTGAGACCCGTCCTATAGCATGAGATGTGATATCTCAATGCTTATACCAAACCTGAGACCCTTCCTATAGCATGAGATGTGATATCCAACTGCTTCCCATTCCAATCCTGAGACCCTTCCTATAGCATGAGATGTGATATCTCAATGCTTCTAATACCAAACCTGAGATCCTTCCTCTAACATGAAATGTGATATCCAACTCCTTCCCTTTCCAAACCTAAGAGCCTATCTAGAGCATGAGATGTGATATCCAAGTCCTTCCCATTCCAACCCTTAGACCCTTCCTACAGCATGCAATATGATATCTCAATGATTCTAATAACAAACCTGAGACCCGTCCTATAACATGAGATGGGATATCCAACTCCTTCCCATTCCAATCCTGAGACACTTCCGATAGCAGAGATGTGATATCTCAATGCTTATACCAAACCTGAGACCCTTCCTATAACATGAGATGTGATATCCAAATCCTTCCCGTTCCAAACCTGAGACCCTTCCTTTAGCATGAGATGTGATATCCAGCTCCTTCCCATTCCAATCCTGAGACACTTCCGATAGCATGAGATGTGATATCTCAATGCTTCTAATATCAAAACTGAGACCCTCCCTATAGCATGATATGTGATATCTAAGTCCTTCCCATTCCAATCCTGAGACCCTCCCTATAGCATGAGATGTGATATCCAACTCCTTCTCATTCCAATCCTGAGACCCTTCCTATAGCATGAGATATGATATCTCAATACTTCTAATACCAAACGTGAGATCCTTCCGATAACATGAGATGTGATGTCCAAATCCTTCCCCTTCCAAACCTGAGACCCTCCCTTTAGCATGAGATGTGATATCCAACTCCTTCCTATTCCAATCCTGAGACTCTTCTGATAGCATGAGATGTGATATCTCAATGCTTCTAATACCAAACCTGAGATCCTTCCGATAGCATGAGATGTGATATCTCAATGCTTCTAATACCAAACCTGAGATCCTTCCTATAACATGAGATGTGATATCCAAATCCTTCCCCTTCCAAACCTGAGACCCTCCCTTTAGCATGAGATGTGATATCCAACTCCTTCCCATTCCATCCTGAGACCCTTCTGATAGCATGAGATGTGATATCTCAATGCCTCTAATACCAAACCTGAGATCCTACCTCTAACATGAAATGTGATATCCAACTCTTTCCCCTTCCAAACCTGAGAGCCTTCCTATAGCATGAGATGTGATATCCAAGTCCTTCCCATTCCAATCCTGAGACCCTTCCTATAGCTTGAGATGTGATATCCAACTCCTTCCCATTCCAATTCTGAGACCCTTCCTATACTATGAGACTTGATATCTCAATGCTTCTAATACCAAACCTGAGACCCGTTATATAACATGAGATGTGATATCCAAATCCTTCCCCTTCCAAACCTTAGACCCTTCCTTTATCATGAGATGTGATATCCAACTCCTTCCCATTCCAATCCTGAGACCCTTCCGATATCATGAGATGTGATATCTCAAAGCTTCTAATATCAAACTTGAGACCCTCCCTATAGCATGAGATGTGATATCCAAGTCCTTCCCATTCCAATCCTGAGACCCTTCCTATAGCATGAGATGTGATATCTCAATGCTTATACCAAACCTGAGACCCTTCCTATAGCATGAGATGTGATATCCAACTGCTTCCCATTCCAATCCTGAGACCCTTCCTATAGCATGAGATGTGATATCTCTATGCTTCTAATACCAAACCTGAGATCCTTCCTCTAACATGAAATGTGATATCCAACTCCTTCCCTTTCCAAACCTAAGAGCCTATCTATAGCATGAGATGTGATATCCAAGTCCTTCACATTCCAACCCTTAGACCCTTCCTACAGCATGCAATATGATATCTCAATGATTCTAATAACAAACCTGAGACCCGTCCTATAACATGAGATGGGATATCCAACTCCTTCCCATTCCAATCCTGAGACTCTTCCGATAGCAGAGATGTGATATCTCAATGCTTATACCAAACCTGAGACCCTTCCTATAACATGAGATGTGATATCCAGCTCCTTCCCATTCCAATCCTGAGACCCTCCCTATAGCATGAGATGTGATATCCAACTCCTTCCCATTCCAATCCTGAGACACTTCCGATAGCATGAGATGTGATATCTCAATGCTTCTAATATCAAAACTGAGACCCTCCCTATAGCATGATATGTGATATCTAAGTCCTTCCCATTCCAATCCTGAGACCCTCCCTATAGCATGAGATGTGATATCCAACTCCTTCCCATTCCAATCCTGAGACCCTTCCTATAGCATGAGATATGATATCTCAATACTTCTAATACCAAACGTGAGATCCTTCCGATAACATGAGATGTGATATCCAAATCCTTCCCCTTCCAAACCTGAGACCCTCCCTTTAGCATGAGATGTGATATCCAACTCCTTCCTATTCCAATCCTGAGACTCTTCTGATAGCATGAGATGTGATATCTCAATGCTTCTAATACCAAACCTGAGATCCTTCCGATAGCATGAGATGTGATATCTCAATGCTTCTAATACCAAACCTGAGATCCTTCCTATAACATGAGATGTGATATCCAAATCCTTCCCCTTCTAAACCTGAGACCCTCCCTTTAGCATGAGATGTGATATCCAACTCCTTCCCATTCCATTCCTGAGACCCTTCTGATAGCATGAGATGTGATATCTCAATGCCTCTAATACCAAACCTGAGATCCTACCTCTAACATGAAATGTGATATCCAACTCTTTCCCCTTCCAAACCTGAGAGCCTTCCTATAGCATGAGATGTGATATCCAAGTCCTTCCCATTCCAATCCTGAGACCCTTCCTATAGCTTGAGATGTGATATCCAACTCCTTCCCATTCCAATTCTGAGACCCTTCCTATACTATGAGACTTGATATCTCAATGCTTCTAATACCAAACCTGAGACCCGTCCTATAACATGAGATGTGATATCCAAATCCTTCCCCTTCCAAACCTTAGACCCTTCCTTTATCATCAGATGTGATAGCCAACTCCTTCCCATTCCAATCTTGAGACCCTTCCGATATCATGAAATGTGATATCTCAATGCTTCTAATATCAAACTTGAGACCCTCCCTATAACATGAGATGGGAATATCCAACTCCTTCCCATTCCAATCCTGAGACCCTTCCGATAGCAGAGATGTGATATCTCAATGCTTATACCAAACCTGAGATCCTTCCTATAACATGAGATGTGATATCCAACTCCTTCCCATTCCAATCCTGAGACACTTCCTATAGCATGAGATGTGATATCTCACTGCTTATACCAAACCTGAGACCCTTCCTATAGCATGAGATGTGATATCCAACTCCTTTCCATTCCAATCCTGAGACCCTTCCTATAGCATGAGATGTGATATCTCAATGCTTCTAATATCAAACTTGAGACCCTCCCTATAGCATGAGATGTGATACCCAAGTCCTTCCCATTCCAATCCTGAGACACTTCCTATAGCATGAGATGTGATATCCAACTGCTTCCCATTCCAATCCTGAGACCCTTCCTATAGCATGAGATGTGATATCTCTATGCTTCTAATACCAAACCTGAGATCCTTCCTCTAACATGAAATGTGATATCCAACTCCTTCCCTTTCCAAACCTAAGAGCCTATCTATAGCATGAGATGTGATATCCAAGTCCTTCAAATTCCAACCCTTAGACCCTTCCTACAGCATGCAATATGATATCTCAATGATTCTAATAACAAACCTGAGACCCGTCCTATAACATGAGATGGGATATTCAACTCCTTCCCATTCCAATCCTGAGACTCTTCCGATAGCAGAGATGTGATATCTCAATGCTTATACCAAACCTGAGACCCTTCCTATAACATGAGATATGATATCCAAATCCTTCCCGTTCCAAACCTGAGACCCTTCCTTTAGCATGAGATGTGATATCCAGCTCCTTCCCATTCCAATCCTGAGACACTTCCGATAGCATGAGATGTGATATCTCAATGCTTCTAATATCAAAACTGAGACCCTCCCTGTAGCATGATATGTGATATCTAAGTCCTTCCCATTCCAATCCTGAGACCCTCCCTATAGCATGAGATGTGATATCCAACTCCTTCCCATTCCAATCCTGAGAACCTTCCTATAGCATGAGATATGATATCTCAATACTTCTAATACCAAACGTGAGATCCTTCCGATAACATGAGATGTGATATCCAAATCCTTCCCCTTCCAAACCTGAGACCCTCCCTTTAGCATGAGATGTGATATCCAACTCCTTCCTATTCCAATCCTGAGACTCTTCTGATAGCATGAGATGTGATATCTCAATGCTTCTAATACCAAACCTGAGATCCTTCCGATAGCATGAGATGTGATATCTCAATGCTTCTAATACCAAACCTGAGATCTTTCCTATAACATGAGATGTGATATCCAAATCCTTCCCCTTCCAAACCTGAGACCCTCCCTTTAGCATGAGATGTGATATCCAACTCCTTCCCATTCCATTCCTGAGACCCTTCTGATAGCATGAGATGTGATATCTCAATGCCTCTAATACCAAACCTGAGATCCTACCTCTAACATGAAATGTGATATCCAACTCTTTCCCCTTCCAAACCTGAGAGCCTTCCTATAGCATGAGATGTGATATCCAAGTCCTTCCGATTCCAATCCTGAGACCCTTCCTATAGCTTGAGATGTGATATCCAACTCCTTCCCATTCCAATTCTGAGACCCTTCCTATACTATGAGACTTGATATCTCAATGCTTCTAATACCAAACCTGAGACCCGTAATATAACATGAGATGTGATATCCAAATCCTTCCCCTTCCAAACCTTAGACCCTTCCTTTATCATGAGATGTGATATCCAACTACTTCCCATTCCAATCCTGATACCCTTCCGATATCATGAGATGTGATATCTCAAAGCTTCTAATATCAAACTTGAGACCCTCCCTATAGCATGAGATGTGATATCCAAGTCCTTCCCATTCCAATCCTGAGACCCTTCCTATAGCATGAGATGTGATATCTCAATGCTTATACCAAACCTGAGACCCTTCCTATAGCATGAGATGTGATATCCAACTGCTTCCCATTCCAATCCTGAGACCCTTCCTATAGCATGAGATGTGATATCGCTATGCTTCTAATACCAAACCTGAGATCCTTCCTCTAACATGAAATGTGATATCCAACTCCTTCCCTTTCCAAACCTAAGAGCCTATCTATAGCATGAGATGTGATATCCAAGTCCTTCACATTCCAACCCTTAGACCCTTCCTACAGCATGCAATATGATATCTCAATGATTCTAATAACAAACCTGAGACCCGTCCTATAACATGAGATGGGATATCCAACTCCTTCCCATTCCAATCCTGAGACTCTTCCGATAGCAGAGATGTGATATCTCAATGCTTATACCAAACCTGAGACCCTTCCTATAACATGAGATGTGATATCCAAATCCTTCCCGTTCCAAACCTGAGACCCTTCCTTTAGCATGAGATGTGATATCCAGCTCCTTCCCATTCCAATCCTGAGACACTTCCGATAGCATGAGATGTGATATCTCAATGCTTCTAATATCAAAACTGACACCCTCCCTATAGCATGATATGTGATATCTAAGTCCTTCCCATTCCAATCCTGAGACCCTCCCTATAGCATGAGATGTGATATCCAACTCCTTCCCATTCCAATCCTGAGACCCTTCCTATAGCATGAGATATGATATCTCAATACTTCTAATACCAAACGTGAGATCCTTCCGATAACATGAGATGTGATATCCAAATCCTTCCCCTTCCAAACCTGAGACCCTCCCTTTAGCATGAGATGTGATATCCAACTCCTTCCTATTCCAATCCTGAGACTCTTCTGATAGCATGAGATGTGATATCTCAATGCTTCTAATACCAAACCTGAGATCCTTCCGATAGCATGAGATGTGATATCTCAATGCTTCTAATACCAAACCTGAGATCCTTCCTATAACATGAGATGTGATATCCAAATCCTTCCCCTTCCAAACCTGAGACCCTCCCTTTAGCATGAGATGTGATATCCAACTCCTTCCCATTCCATTCCTGAGACCCTTCTGATAGCATGAGATGTGATATCTCAATGCCTCTAATACCAAACCTGAGATCCTACCACTAACATGAAATGTGATATCCAACTCTTTCCCCTTCCAAACCTGAGAGCCTTCCTATAGCATGAGATGTGATATCCAAGTCCTTCCCATTCCAATCCTGAGACCCTTCCTATAGCTTGAGATGTGATATCCAACTCCTTCCCATTCCAATTCTGAGACCCTTCCTATACTATGAGACTTGATATCTCAATGCTTCTAATACCAAACCTGAGACCCGTAATATAACATGAGATGTGATATCCAAATCCTTCCCCTTCCAAACCTTAGACCCTTCCTTTATCATGAGATGTGATATCCAACTCCTTCCCATTCCAATCCTGAGACCCTTCCGATATCATGAGATGTGATATCTCAAAGCTTCTAATATCAAACTTGAGACCCTCCCTATAGCATGAGATGTCATATCCAAGTCCTTCCCATTCCAATCCTGAGACCCTTCCTATAGCATGAGATGTGATATCTCAATGCTTCTAATACCAAACCTGAGACCCTTCCTATAACATGAGATGGGAATATCCAACTCCTTCCCATTCCAATCCTGAGACCCTTCCGATAGCAGAGATGTGATATCTCAATGCTTATACCAAACCTGAGATCCTTCCTATAACATGAGATGTGATATCCAACTCCTTCCCATTCCAATCCTGAGACACTTCCTATAGCATGAGATGTGATATCTCACTGCTTATACAAAACCTGAGACCGTTCCCATAGAATGAGATGTGATATCCAACTCCTTCCCATTCCAATCCTGAGACACTTCCTATAGCATGAGATGTGATATCTCAATGCTTCTAATACCAAACCTGAGACTCTTCCTATAACATGAGATGGGATATCCAACTCCTTCCCATTCCAATCCTGAGACCCTTTTGATAGCAGAGATGTGATATCTCAATGTTTATACCAAACCTGAGACCCTTCCTACGGCATGAGATGTCATATTCAACTCCTTCCCATTCCAATCCTGAGACCCTTCCTATAGCATGAGATGTGATATCCAACTCCTTCCCATTCCAATCCTGAGACCCTTCCTATAGCATGAGATGTGATGTCTCAATGCTTCTAATACCAAACCTGAGATCCTTCCTATAACATGAGATGTTATATCCAACTCCTTCCATTCCAATCCTGGACCCTTCCTATAGCATGAGATGTGATATCTCAATGCTTATACCAAACCTGAGACCCTTCCTATAGCATGAGATGTGATATCCAACTCCTTCCCATTCCAATCCTGAGACCCTTCCTATAGCCTGAGATGTGATATCTCAATGCCTCTAATACCAAACCTGAGATCCTTCCTCTAACATGAAATGTGATATCCAACTCCTTCACTTTCCAAACCTGAGAGCCTATCTATAGCATGAGATGTGATATCCAAGTCCTTCCCATTCCAATCCTTAGACCCTTCCTACAGCATGCAATATGATATCTCAATGATTCTAATAAAAAACCTGAGACCCGTCCTATAACATGAGATGGGATATCCAACTCCTTCCCATTCCAATCCTGAGACACTTCCGATAGCAGAGATGTGATATCTCAATGTTTATACCAAACCTGAGACCCTTCCTATAACATGAGATGTGATATCCAACTCCTTCCCGTTCCAAACCTGAGACCCTTCCTTTAGCATGAGATGTGATATCCAGCTCCTTCCCATTCCAATCCTGAGACACTTCCGATAGCATGAGATGTGATATCTCAATGCTTCTAATATCAAAACTGAGACCCTCCCTATAGCATGATATGTGATATCTAAGTCCTTCCCATTCCAATCCTGAGACCCTTCCTATAGCATGAGATGTGATATCTCAATGCTTCTACCAAACCTGAGACCCTTCCTTTAGCATGAGATGTGATATCCAACTCCTTCCCATTCCAATCCTGAGACCCTTCCTATAGCATGAGAGGTGATATCTCAATACTTCTAATACCAAACCTGATATCCTTCCGATAACATAAGATGTGATATCTCAATACTTCTAATACCAAACCTGAGATCCATCCTATAACATGAGATGTGATATCCAAATCCTTCCCCTTCCAAACCTGAGACCCTCCCTTTAGCATGAGATGTGATATCCAACTCCTTCCCATTCCAATCCTGAGACCCTTCTGATAGCATAAGATATGATATCTCAATGCTTCTATACCAAACCTGAGATCCTTCCGATAGCATGAGATGTGATATCTCAATACTTCTAATACCAAACCTGAGATCCTTCCTATAACATGAGATGTGATATCCAAATCCTTATCTTCCAAACCTGAGACCCTCCCTTTAGCATGAGATGTGATATCCAACTCCTTCCCATTCCAATCCTGAGACTCTTCTGATAGCATAAGATATGATATCTCAATGCTTCTATACCAAACCTGAGATCCTTCTGATAGCATGAGATGTGATATCTCAATACTTCTAATACCAAACCTGAGATCCTACCTCTAACATGAAATGTGATATCCAACTCTTTCCCCTTGCAAACCTGAGAGCCTTTCTATAGCATGAGATGTGATATCCAAGTAATTCCCATTCCAATCCTGAGACCCTTCATATAACATGAGATGTGATATCCAACTCCTTCCCATTCCAACCTGAGACCCTTCCTATAGCATGAGATGTGATATCTCAATGCTTCTAATATCAAACTTGAGACCCTCCCTATAGGATGAGATGTGATACCCAAGTCCTTCCCATTCCAATCCTGAGACACTTCCTATAGCATGAGATGTGATATCTCAATGCTTCTAATACCAAACCTGAGACTCTTCCTATAACATGAGATGGGATATCCAACTCCTTTCCATTCCAATCCTGAGACCCTTTCGATAGCAGAGATGTGATATCTCAATGTTTATACCAAACCTGAGACCCTCCCTACGGCATGAGATGTCATATACAACTCCTTCCCATTCCAATCATGAGACCCTTCCTATAGCATGAGATGTGATATCCAACTCCTTCCCATTCCAATCCTGAGACCCTTCCTATAGCATGAGATGTGATGTCTCAATGCTTCTAATACCAAACCTGAGATCCTTCCTATAACATGAGATGTGATATCCAACTCCTTCCATTCCAATCCTGAGACCCTTCCTATAGCATGAGATGTGATATCTCAAGACCCTTCCTATAGCATGAGATGTGATATCCAACTCCTTCCCATTCCAATCCTGAGACCCTTCCTATAGCCTGAGATGTGATATCTGAATGCCTCTAATACCAAACCTGAGATCCTTCCTCTAACATGAAATGTGATATCCAACTCCTTCCCTTTCCAAACCTAAGAGCCTATCTATAGCATGAGATGTGATATCCAGGTCCTTCCCATTCCAATCCTTAGACCCTTCCTACAGCATGCAATATGATATCTCAATGATTCTAATAACAAACCTGAGACCCGTCCTATAGCATGAGATATGATATCCAAGTCCTTCCCATTCCAATCCTGAGACCCTTCCTATAACATGAAATGTGATATCCAACTCCTTCCCATTCCAACCTGAGACCCTTCCTATAGCATGAGATGTGATATCTCAATGCTTATACCAAACCTGAGATCCTTCCTGTAACATGAGATGTGATATCCAACTCCTTCCCATTCCAATCCTGAGACACTTCCTATAGCATGAGATGTGATATCTCACTGCTTATACCAAACCTGAGACCCTTCCCATAGCATGAGATGTGATATCCAACTCCTTCCCATTCCAATCCTCAGACCCTTCCTATAGCATGAGATGTGATATCTCAATGCTTCTAATATCAAACTTGAGACCCTACCTATAGCATGAGATGTGATATCCAAGTCCTTCCCATTCCAATCCTGAGACACTTCCTATAGCATGAGATGTGATATCCAACTCCTTCCCATTCCAATCCTGAGACCCTTCCTATAACATGAAATGTGATATCCAACTCCTTCCCATTCCAACCTGAGACCCTTCCTATAGCATGAGATGTGATATCTCAATGCTTATACCAAACCTGAGATCCTTCCTATAACATGAGATGTGATATGCAACTCCTTCCCATTCCAATCCTGAGACACTTCCTATAGCATGAGATGTGATATCTCACTGCTTATACCAAACCTGAGACCCTTCCCATAGCATGAGATGTGATATCCAACTCCTTCCCATTCCAATCCTCAGACCCTTCCTATAGCATGAGATGTGATATCTCAATGCTTCTAATATCAAACTTGAGACCCTACCTATAGCATGAGATGTGATATCCAAGTCCTTCCCATTCCCATTCCAATCCTGAGACACTTCCTATAGCATGAGATGTGATATCCAACTCCTTCCCATTCCAATCCTGAGACCCTTCCTATAGCATGAGATATGATATCTCAATACTTTTAATACCAAATGTGAGATCCTTCCGATAACATGAGATGTGATATCCAAATCCTTCCCATTCCAATCCTGAGACCCTTCTGATAGCATGAGATGTGATATCTCAATGCTTCTAATACCAAACCTGAGATCCTTCCGATAGCATGAGATGTGATATCTCAATGCTTCTAATACCAAACCTGAGATCCTTCCTATAACATGAGATGTGATATCCAAATCCTTCCCCTTCCAAACCTGAGACCCTCTCTTTAGCATGAGATGTGATATCCAACTCCTTCCCATTCCATTCCTGAGACCCTTCTGATAGCATGAGATGTGATATCTCAATGCTTCTAATACCAAACCTGAGATCCTTCGGATAGCATGAGATGTGATATCTCAATGCTTCTAATACCAAACCTGAGATCCTTCCTATAACATGAGATGTGACATCCAAATCCTTCCCCTTCCAAACCTGAGACCCTCTCTTTAGCATGAGATGTGATATCCAACTCCTTCCCATTCCAATCCTGAGACCCTTCCTATAGCTTGAGATGTGATATCCAACTCCTTCCCATTCCAATTCTGAGACCCTTCCTATACTCTGAGACTTGATATCTCAATGCTTCTAATACCAAACCTGAGACCCGTAATATAACATGAGATGTGATATCCAAATCCTTCCCCTTCCAAAACTTAGACCCTTCCTTTATCATGAGATGTGATATCCAACTCCTTCCCATTCCAATCCTGAGACCCTTCCGATATCATGAGATGTGATATCTCAAAGCTTCTAATATCAAACTTGAGACCCTCCCTATAGCATGAGATGTGATATCCAAGTCCTTCCCATTCCAATCCTGAGACCCTTCCTATAGCATGAGATGTGATATCTCAATGCTTCTAATACCAAACCTGAGACCCTTCCTATAACATGAGATGGGAATATCCAACTCCTTCCCATTCCAATCCTGAGACCCTTCCGATAGCAGAGATGTGATATCTCAATGCTTATACCAAACCTGAGACCCTTCCTATGGCATGAGATGTGATATCCAACTCCTTGCCATTCAAATCCTGAGACCCTTCCTATAGCATGAGAAGGGATATCCAACTCCTTCCCAATCCAATACTGAGACCCTTCCGATAGCAGAGACGTGATATCTCAATGCTTCTACCAAACCTGAGACCCTTCCTTTAGCATGAGATGTGATATCCAAATCCTTCACATTCCAATCCTGAGACCCTTCCTATAGCATGAGATGTGATATCTCAATGCTTCTAATACCAAACCTGAGATCCTTCCTATAACATGAGATGTGATATCCAATTCCTTCCCATTCCAAACCTGAGACCCTTCCTATTGGATGAGTTGTGATATCCAACTCCTTCCCATTCCAACCCTGAGACCCTTCCTATAGCATGAGATGTGATGTCTCAATGCTTCTAATACCAAACCTGAGATCCTTCCTATAACATGAGATGTGATATCCAACTCCTTCCATTCCAATCCTGAGACCCGTCCTATAGCATGAGATGTGATATCTCAATGCTTATACCAAACCTGAGACCCTTCCTATAGCATGAGATGTGATATCCAACTACTTCCCATTCCAATCCTGAGACCCTTCCTATAGCATGAGATGTGATATCTCAATGCTTCTAATACCAAACCTGAGATCCTTCCTCTAACATGAAATGTGATATCCAACTCCTTCCCTTTCCAAACCTAAGAGCCTATCTATAGCATGAGATGTGATATCCAGGTCCTTCCCATTCCAATCCTTAGACCCTTCCTACAGCATGCAATATGATATCTCAATGATTCTAATAACAAACCTGAGACCTGTCCTATAGCATGAGATATGATATCCAAGTCCTTCCCATTCCAATCCTGAGACCCTTCCTATAACATGAAATGTGATATCCAACTCCTTCCCATTCCAACCTGAGACCCTTCCTATAGCATGAGATGGGATATCCAACTTCTTCCAAATCCAATACTGATACCCTTCCGATAGCATGAGATGTGATATCCCAATGCTTCTACCAAACCTGAGACCCATACTATGGCATGAGATGTGATATCAAACTCCTTCCCATTCCAATCCTGAGACCCTTCCTATAGCTTGAGGTGTGATATCCAACTCCTTCCCATTCCAATTCTGAGACCCTTCTTATACCATGAGACTTGATATCTCAATGCTTCTAATACCAAACCTGAGACCCGTCCTATAACATGAGATGTGATATCCAAATCCTTCCCTTTCCAAACCTTAGACCCTTCCGATATCATGAGATTTGTTATCTCAATGCTTCTAATATCAAACTTGAGACCCTCCCTATAGCATGAGATGTGACATCCAAGTCCTTCCCATTCCAATCCTGAGACCCTTCCTATAGCATGAGATGTGATATCTCTATGCTTCTAATACCAAACCTGAGACCCTTCCTATAACATGAGATGGGATATCCAACTCCTTCCCATTCAAATCCTGAGACCTTTCCGATAGCAGAGATGTGATATCTCAATGCTTATACCAAACCTGAGAACCTTCCTATGGCCTGAGATGTGATATACAACTCCTTCCCATTCCAATCCTGAGACCCTTCCTTTAGCATGAGATGTGATATCTCAATGCTTATACCAAACCTGAGAGCCTACCTATAGCATGAGATGTGATATCCAAGTGCATCCCATTCCAATCCTTAGACCCTTCCTACAGCATGCAATGTGATATCTCAATGATTCTAATACCAAACCAGAGACTCTTCCTATAACATGAGATGGGATATCCAACTCCTTCCCATTCCAATCCTGAGCCGCTTCCGATAGCAGAGATGTGATATCTCAATGCTTATACCAAACCTGAGACCCTTCCTATAACATGAGATGTGATATCCAACTCCTTCCCGTTCCAAACCTGAGACACTAACTATAGCATATGTGATATCCAACTCCTTCCCATTCCAAACATGAGACCCTTCCTATAGCAAGAAAGTAATATCCAACTCCTACCCATTCCAATCCTGAGACCCTTCCTATAGCAAGAGATGTGATATCCAAATCCTTCCCATTCCAATCCTGAGACCCTTCCTATAACATGAGATGTGATATCCAACTCCTTCCCATTCCAACCTGAGACACTTCCTATAGCATGAGAAGGGATATCCAACTCCTTCCCAATCCAATCCTGAGACCCTTCCGATAGCAGAGATGTGATATCTCAATGCTTATACCAAACCTGAGACCCTTCCTATGGCATGAGATGTGATATCCAACTCCTTGCCATTCAAATCCTGAGACCCTTCCTATAGCATGAGAAGGGATATCCAACTCCTTCCCAATCCAATCCTGAGACCCTTCCGATAGCAGAGACGTGATATCTCAATGCTTCTACCAAACCTGAGACCCTTCCTTTAGCATGAGATGTGATATCCAAATCCTTCACATTCCAATCCTGAGACCCTTCCTATAGCATGAGATGTGATATCTCAATGCTTCTAATACCAAACCTGAGATCCTTCCTATAACATGAGATGTGATATCCAATTCCTTCCTATTCCAAACCTGAGACCCTTCCTATTGGATGAGATGTGATATCCAACTCCTTCCCATTCCAACCCTGAGACCCTTCCTATAGCATGAGATGTGATGTCTCAATGCTTCTAATACCAAACCTGAGATCCTTCCTATAACATGAGATGTGATATCCAACTCCTTCCATTCCAATCCTGAGACCCGTCCTATAGCATGAGATGTGATATCTCAATGCTTATACCAAACCTGAGACCCACCCTATAGCATGAGATGTGATATCCAACTGCTTCCCATTCCAATCCTGAGACCCTTCCTATAGCATGAGATGTGATATCTCAATGCTTCTAATACCAAACCTGAGATCCTTCCTCTAACATGAAATGTGATATCCAACTCCTTCCCTTTCCAAACCTAAGAGCCTATCTATAGCATGAGATGTGATATCCAAGTCCTTCACATTCCAACCCTTAGACCCTTCCTACAGCATGCAATATGATATCTCAATGATTCTAATAACAAACCTGAGACCCGTCCTATAACATGAGATGGGATATCCAACTCCTTCCCATTCCAATCCTGAGACACTTCCGATAGCAGAGATGTGATATCTCAATGCTTATACCAAACCTGAGACCCTTCCTATAACATGAGATGTGATATCCAAATCCTTCCCGTTCCAAACCTGAGACCCTTCCTTTAGCATGAGATGTGATATCCAGCTCCTTCCCATTCCAATCCTGAGACACTTCCGATAGCATGAGATGTGATATCTCAATGCTTCTAATATCAAAACTGAGACCCTCCCTATAGCATGATATGTGATATCTAAGTCCTTCCCATTCCAATCCTGAGACCCTCCCTATAGCATGATATGTGATATCTAAGTCCTTCCCATTCCAATCCTGAGACCCTCCCTATAGCATGAGATGTGATATCCAATTCCTTCCCATTCCAATCCTGAGACCCTTCCTATAGCATGAGATGTGATATCTCAATGCTTATACCAAACCTGAGAGCCTACCTATAGCATGAGATGTGATATCCAAGTGCATCCCATTCCAATCCTTAGACCCTTCCTACAGCATGCGATGTGATATCTCAATGATTCTAATACCAAACCAGAGACTCTTCCTATAACATGAGATGGGATATCCAACTCCTTCCCATTCCAATCCTGAGCCGCTTCCGATAGCAGAGATGTGATATCTCAATGCTTATACCAAACCTGAGACCCTTCCTATAACATGAGATGTGATATCCAACTCCTTCCCGTTCCAAACCTGAGACACTAACTATAGCATGTGTGATATCCAACTCCTTCCCATTCCAAACATGAGACCCTTCCTATAGCAAGAAAGTAATATCCAACTCCTACCCATTCCAATCCTGAGACCCTTCCTATAGCAAGAGATGTGATATCCAAATCCTTCCCATTCCAATCCTGAGACCCTTCCTATAACATGAGATGTGATATCCAACTCCTTCCCATTCCAACCTGAGACACTTCCTATAGCATGAGAAGGGATATCCAACTCCTTCCCAATCCAATACTGAGACCCTTCCGATAGCAGAGATGTGATATCTCAATGCTTATACCAAACCTGAGACCCTTCCTATGGCATGAGATGTGATATCCAACTCCTTGCCATTCAAATCCTGAGACCCTTCCTATAGCATGAGAAGGGATATCCAACTCCTTCCCAATCCAATCCTGAGACCCTTCCGATAGCAGAGACGTGATATCTCAATGCTTCTACCAAACCTGAGACCCTTCCTTTAGCATGAGATGTGATATCCAAATCCTTCACATTCCAATCCTGAGACCCTTCCTATAGCTTGAGATGTGATATCTCAATGCTTCTAATACCAAACCTGAGATCCTTCCTATAACATGAGATGTGATATCCAATTCCTTCCTATTCCAAACCTGAGACCCTTCCTATTGGATGAGATGTGATATCCAACTCCTTCCCATTCCAACCCTGAGACCCTTCCTATAGCATGAGATGTGATGTCTCAATGCTTCTAATACCAAACCTGAGATCCTTCCTATAACATGAGATGTGATATCCAACTCCTTCCATTCCAATCCTGAGACCCGTCCTATAGCATGAGATGTGATATCTCAATGCTTATACCAAACCTGAGACCCTTCCTATAGCATGAGATGTGATATCCAACTGCTTCCCATTCCAATCCTGAGACCCTTCCTATAGCATGAGATGTGATATCTCAATGCTTCTAATACCAAACCTGAGATCCTTTCTCTAACATGAAATGTGATATCCAACTCCTTCCCTTTCCAAACCTAAGAGCCTATCTATAGCATGAGATGTGATATCCAAGTCCTTCACATTCCAACCCTTAGACCCTTCCTACAGCATGCAATATGATATCTCAATGATTCTAATAACAAACCTGAGACCCGTCCTATAACATGAGATGGGATATCCAACTCCTTCCCATTCCAATCCTGAGACACTTCCGATAGCAGAGATGTGATATCTCAATGCTTATACCAAACCTGAGACCCTTCCTATAACATGAGATGTGATATCCAAATCCTTCCCGTTCCAAACCTGAGACCCTTCCTTTAGCATGAGATGTGATATCCAGCTCCTTCCCATTCCAATCCTGAGACACTTCCGATAGCATGAGATGTGATATCTCAATGCTTCTAATATCAAAACTGAGACCCTCCCTATAGCATGATATGTGATATCTAAGTCCTTCCCATTCCAATCCTGAGACCCTCCCTATAGCATGAGATGTGATATCCAACTCCTTCTCATTCCAATCCTGAGACCCTTCCTATAGCATGAGATATGATATCTCAATACTTCTAATACCAAACGTGAGATCCTTCCGATAACATGAGATGTGATATCCAAATCCTTCCCCTTCCAAACCTGAGACCCTCCCTTTAGCATGAGATGTGATATCCAACTCCTTCCTATTCCAATCCTGAGACTCTTCTGATAGCATGAGATGTGATATCTCAATGCTTCTAATACCAAACCTGAGATCCTTCCTATAACATGAGATGTGATATCCAAATCCTTCCCCTTCCAAACCTGAGACCCTCCCTTTAGCATGAGATGTGATATCCAACTCCTTCCTATTCCAATCCTGAGATCCTTCCGATAGCATGAGATGTGATATCTCAATGCTTCTAATACCAAACCTGAGATCCTTCCTATAACATGAGATGTGATATCCAAATCCTTCCCCTTCCAAACCTGAGACCCTCCCTTTAGCATGAGATGTGATATCCAACTCCTTCCCATTCCATTCCTGAGACCCTTCTGATAGCATGAGATGTGATATCTCAATGCCTCTAATACCAAACCTGAGATCCTACCTCTAACATGAAATGTGATATCCAACTCTTTCCCCTTCCAAACCTGAGAGCCTTCCTATAGCATGAGATGTGATATCCAAGTCCTTCCCATTCCAATCCTGAGACCCTTCCTATAGCTTGAGATGTGATATCCAACTCCTTCTCATTCCAATTCTGAGACCCTTCCTATACTATGAGACTTGATATCTCAATGCTTCTAATACCAAACCTGAGACCCGTAATATAACATGAGATGTGATATCCAAATCCTTCCCCTTCCAAACCTTAGACCCTTCCTTTATCATGAGATGTGATATCCAACTCCTTCCCATTCCAATCCTGAGACCCTTCCGATATCATGAGATGTGATATCTCAAAGCTTCTAATATCAAACTTGAGACCCTCCCTATAGCATGAGATGTGATATCCAAGTCCTTCCCATTCCAATCCTGAGACCCTTCCTATAGCATGAGATGTGATATCTCAATGCTTATACCAAACCTGAGACCCTTCCTATAGCATGAGATGTGATATCCAACTGCTTCCCATTCCAATCCTGAGACCCTTCCTATAGCATGAGATGTGATATCTCTATGCTTCTAATACCAAACCTGAGATCCTTCCTCTAACATGAAATGTGATATCCAACTCCTTCCCTTTCCAAACCTAAGAGCCTATCTATAGCATGAGATGTGATATCCAAGTCCTACACATTCCAACCCTTAGACCCTTCCTACAGCATGCAATATGATATCTCAATGATTCTAATAACAAACCTGAGACCCGTCCTATAACATGAGATGGGATATCCAACTCCTTCCCATTCCAATCCTGAGACTCTTCCGATAGCAGAGATGTGATATCTCAATGCTTATGCCAAACCTGAGACCCTTCCTATAACATGAGATGTGATATCCAAATCCTTCCCGTTCCAAACCTGAGACCCTTCCTTTAGCATGAGATGTGATATCCAGCTCCTTCCCATTCCAATCCTGAGACACTTCCGATAGCATGAGATGTGATATCTCAATGCTTCTAATATCAAAACTGAGACCCTCCCTATAGCATGATATGTGATATCTAAGTCCTTCCCATTCCAATCCTGAGACCCTCCCTATAGCATGAGATGTGATATCCAACTCCTTCCCATTCCAATCCTGAGACCCTTCCTATAGCATGAGATATGATATCTCAATACTTCTAATACCAAACGTGAGATCCTTCCGATAACATGAGATGTGATATCCAAATCCTTCCCCTTCCAAACCTGAGACCCTCCCTTTAGCATGAGATGTGATATCCAACTCCTTCCTATTCCAATCCTGAGACTCTTCTGATAGCATGAGATGTGATATCTCAATGCTTCTAATACCAAACCTGAGATCCTTCCGATAGCATGAGATGTGATATCTCAATGCTTCTAATACCAAACCTGAGATCCTTCCTATAACATGAGATGTGATATCCAAATCCTTCCCCTTCCAAACCTGAGACCCTCCCTTTAGCATGAGATGTGATATCCAACTCCTTCCCATTCCATTCCTGAGACCCTTCTGATAGCATGAGATGTGATATCTCAATGCCTCTAATACCAAACCTGAGATCCTACCTCTAACATGAAATGTGATATCCAACTCTTTCCCCTTCCAAACCTGAGAGCCTTCCTATAGCATGAGATGTGATATCCAAGTCCTTCCCATTCCAATTCTGAGACCCTTCCTATAGCTTGAGATGTGATATCCAACTCCTTCCCATTCCAATTCTGAGACCCTTCCTATACTATGAGACTTGATATCTCAATGCTTCTAATACCAAACCTGAGACCCGTAATATAACATGAGATGTGATATCTAAATCCTTCCCCTTCCAAACCTTAGACCCTTCCTTTATCATGAGATGTGATATCCAACTCCTTCCCATTCCAATCCTGAGACCCTTCCGATATCATGAGATGTGATATCTCAAAGCTTCTAATATCAAACTTGAGACCCTCCCTATAGCATGAGATGTGATATCCAAGTCCTTCCCATTCCAATCCTGAGACCCTTCCTATAGCATGAGATGTGATATCTCAATGCTTCTAATACCAAACCTGAGACCCTTCCTATAACATGAGATGGGAATATCCAACTCCTTCCCATTCCAATCCTGAGACCCTTCCGATAGCAGAGATGTGATATCTCAATGCTTATACCAAACCTGAGATCCTTCCTATAACATGAGATGTGATATCCAACTCCTTCCCATTCCAATCCTGAGACACTTCCTATAGCATGAGATGTGATATCTCACTGCTTATACCAAACCTGAGACCCTTCCCATAGCATGAGATGTGATATCCAACTCCTTCCCATTCCAATCCTCAGACCCTTCCTATAGCATGAGATGTGATATCTCAATGCTTCTAATATCAAACTTGGGACCCTACCTATAGCATGAGATGTGATATCCAAGTCCTTCCCATTCCAATCCTGAGACACTTCCTATAGCATGAGATGTGATATCTCAATGCTTCTAATACCAAACCTGAGACTCTTCCTATAACATGAGATGGGATATCCAACTCCTTCCCATTCCAATCCTGAGACCCTTTTGATAGCAGAGATGTGATATCTCAATGTTTATACCAAACCTGAGACCCTTCCTACGGCATGAGATGTCATATTCAACTCCTTCCCATTCCAATCCTGAGACCCTTCCTATAGCATGAGATATGATATCCAACTCCTTCCCATTCCAATCCTGAGACCCTTCCTATAGCATGAGATGTGATGTCTCAATGCTTCTAATACCAAACCTGAGATCCTTCCTATAACATGAGATGTGATATCCAACTCCTTCCATTCCAATCCTGGACCCTTCCTATAGCATGAGATGTGATATCTCAATGCTTATACCAAACCTGAGACCCTTCCTTTAGCATGAGATGTGATATCCAACTCCTTCCCATTCCAATCCTGAGACCCTTCCTATAGCCTGAGATGTGATATCTCAATGCCTCTAATACCAAACCTGAGATCCTTCCTCTAACATGAAATGTGATATCCAACTCCTTCACTTTCCAAACCTGAGAGCCTATCTATAGCATGAGATGTGATATCCAAGTCCTTCCCATTCCAATCCTTAGACCCTTCCTACAGCATGCAATATGATATCTCAATGATTCTAATAAAAAACCTGAGACCCGTCCTATAACATGAGATGGGATATCCAACTCCTTCCCATTCCAATCCTGAGACACTTCCGATAGCAGAGATGTGATATCTCAATGTTTATACCAAACCTGAGACCCTTCCTATAACATGAGATGTGATATCCAACTCCTTCCCGTTCCAAACCTGAGACCCTTCCTTTAGCATGAGATGTGATATCCAGCTCCTTCCCATTCCAATCCTGAGACACTTCCGATAGCATGAGATGTGATATCTCAATGCTTCTAATATCAAAACTGAGACCCTCCCTATAGCATGATATGTGATATCTAAGTCCTTCCCATTCCAATCCTGAGACCCTTCCTATAGCATGAGATGTGATATCCAAATCCTTCCCCTTCCAAACCTGAGACCCGCCCTTTAGCATGAGATGTGATATCCAACTCCTTCCCATTCCAATCCTGAGACCCTTCTGATAGCATAAGATATGATATCTCAATGCTTCTATACCAAACCTGAGATCCTTCCGATAGCATGAGATGTGATATCTCAATACTTCTAATACCAAACCTGAGATCCTTCCTATAACATGAGATGTGATATCCAAATCCTTATCTTCCAAACCTGAGACCCTCCCTTTAGCATGAGATGTGATATCCAACTCCTTCCCATTCCAATCCTGAGACTCTTCTGATAGCATAAGATATGATATCTCAATGCTTCTATACCAAACCTGAGATCCTTCTGATAGCATGAGATGTGATATCTCAATACTTCTAATACCAAACCTGAGATCCTACCTCTAACATGAAATGTGATATCCAACTCTTTCCCCTTGCAAACCTGAGAGCCTTCCTATAGCATGAGATGTGATATCCAAGTCCTTCCCATTCCAATCCTGAGACCCTTCCTATAACATGAGATGTGATACCCAACTCCTTCCCATTCCAACCTGAGACCCTTCCTATAGCATGAGATGGGATATCCAACTCCTTCCAAATCCAATCCCGATACCCTTCCGATAGCATGAGATCTGATATCCCAATGCTTCTACCAAACCTGAGACCCATACTATGGCATGAGATGTGATATCAAACTCCTTCCCATTCTAATCCTGAGACCCTTCCTATAGCTTGAGATGTGATATCCAACTCCTTCCCATTCCAATTCTGAGACCCTTCCTATACCATGAGACTTGATATCTCAATGCTTCTAATACCAAACCTGAGACCCGTCCTATAACATGAGATGTGATATCCAAATGCTTCCGCTTCCAAACCTTAGACCCTTCCTTTATCATGAGATGTGATAGCCAACTCCTTCCCATTCCAATCTTGAGACCCTTCCGATATCATGAAATGTGATATCTCAATGCTTCTAATATCAAACTTGAGACCCTCCCTATAACATGAGATGGGAATATCCAACTCCTTCCCATTCCAATCCTGAGACCCTTCTGATAGCAGAGATGTGATATCTCAATGCTTATACCAAACCTGAGATCCTTCCTATAACATGAGATGTGTAATCCAACTCCTTCACATTCCAATCCTGAGACACTTCCTATAGCATGAGATGTGATATCTCACTGCTTATACCAAACCTGAGACCCTGCCTATAGCATGAGATGTGATATCCAACTCCTTCCCATTCCAATCCTGAGACCCTTCCTATAGCATGAGATGTGATATCTCAATGCTTCTAATATCAAACTTGAGACCCTCCCTATAGCATGAGATGTGATACCCAAGTCCTTCCCATTCCAATCCTGAGACACTTCCTATAGCATGGGATGTGATATCCAACTGCTTCCCATTCCAATCCTGAGACCCTTCCTATAGCATGAGATGTGATATCTCTATGCTTCTAATACCAAACCTGAGATCCTTCCTCTAACATGAGGTGGGATATCCAACTCCTTCCCATTCCAATCCTGAGACTCTTCCGATAGCAGAGATGTGATATCTCAATGCTTATACCAAACCTGAGATCCTTCCTATAACATGAGATGTGATATCCAACTCCTTCCCATTCCAATCCTGAGACACTTCCTATAGCATGAGATGTGATATCCAACTCCTTCCCATTCCAATCCTGAGACCCTTCCTATAGCATGAGATGTGATATCTCTATGCTTCTAATACCAAACCTGAGATCCTTCCTCTAACATGAAATGTGATATCCAACTCCTTCCCTTTCCAAACCTAAGAGCCTATCTATAGCATGAGATGTGATATCCAAGTCCTTCACATTCCAACCCTTAGACCCTTCCTACAGCATGCAATATGATACCTCAATGATTCTAATAACAAACCTGAGACCCGTCCTATAACATGAGATGGGATATCCAACTCCTTCCCATTCCAATCCTGAGACTCTTCCGATAGCAGAGATGTGATATCTCAATGCTTATACCAAACCTGAGATCCTTCCTATAACATGAGATGTGATATCCAACTCCTTCCCATTCCAATCCTGAGACACTTCCTATAGCATGAGATGTGATATCCAACTCCTTCCCATTCCAATTCTGAGACCCTTCCTATACTATGAGACTTGATATCTCAATGCTTCTAATACCAAACCTGAGACCCGTAATATAACATGAGATGTGATATCCAAATCCTTCCCCTTCCAAACCTTAGACCCTTCCTTTATCATGAGATGTGATATCCAACTCCTTCCCATTCCAATCCTGAGACCCTTCCGATATCATGAGATGTGATATCTCAAAGCTTCTAATATCAACCTTGAGACCCTCCCTATAGCATGAGATGTGATATCCAAGTCCTTCCCATTCCAATCCTGAGACCCTTCCTATAGCATGAGATGTGATATCTCAATGCTTATACCAAACCTGAGACCCTTCCTATAGCATGAGATGTGATATCCAACTGCTTCCCATTCCAATCCTGAGACCCTTCCTATAGCATGAGATGTGATATCTCTATGCTTCTAATACCAAACCTGAGATCCTTCCTCTAACATGAAATGTGATATCCAACTCCTTCCCTTTCCAAACCTAAGAGCCTATCTATAGCATGAGATGTGATATCCAAGTCCTTCACATTCCAACCCTTAGACCCTTCCTACAGCATGCAATATGATATCTCAATGATTCTAATAACAAACCTGAGACCCGTCCTATAACATGAGATGGGATATCCAACTCCTTCCCATTCCAATCCTGAGACTCTTCCGATAGCAGAGATGTGATATCTCAATGCTTATACCAAACCTGAGACCCTTCCTGTAACATGAGATGTGATATCCAAATCCTTCCCGTTCCAAACCTGAGACCCTTCCTTTAGCATGAGATGTGATATCCAGCTCCTTCCCATTCCAATCCTGAGACACTTCCGATAGCATGAGATGTGATATCACAATGCTTCTAATATCAAAACTGAGACCCTCCCTATAGCATGATATGTGATATCTAAGTCCTTCCCATTCCAATCCTGAGACCCTCCCTATAGCATGAGATGTGATATCCAACTCCTTCCCATTCCAATCCTGAGACCCTTCCTATAGCATGAGATATGATATCTCAATACTTCTAATACCAAACGTGAGATCCTTCCGATAACATGAGATGTGATATCCAAATCCTTCCTGTTAAAACGGATTTCTGAACTCTGTCCTGGTGGCGCAGAAGTTCAGAAGGCCAACCTAATTACTTGGAACAGGGTAACCTCTGGACAAGCCAGACCAATCAAGGTAGCGATCGCGGCGGTCAAGACTAGGTCTCAAGAGGGGTGAGGGTGACTGAAAGCCCGCAATGAGCACACAAAGCAAGAGCGCTTACAAACTACTCCAAACAGTTGTTATATCAAAAATAGATACACATTTATTTTAAGGCCTTTAAAATAATGACCGTAGCGAGAAAATCACAATATTAAACCAACACATACCATATCAACACAATATATATACAAATACACAGTCGCAAGCGTTTAAAGCACGAAATATGTAGTCCACCTGCCAGGGAAGGAAAACAGGCAGTGCGATAATGCTTTCGACTCAGTTCGCCTTCATAGGCACCTAACTAGATGGAAGTCCGAGCCCTGCGAAGAGTGGAGCCTTGTGCTCAAAGTACCTGCCACGCCGGTGCCGACGGGCACAAGGGGAAGCTCTTCGGAGGAAGTCAGGCGGTTCACGTTAGTGCACAGCAGAAGAAGAACAGGTTCCGCAACTCAAGCGCAGCCTCCACAGCGGGCAGAAGCAGAGCGCGAGCGCGGCAAAAGGGTGCTGTTTTTACACAGCAGGGAAAAGCAATGGGATACTGCAGGAGGGCGACCAGATCCTAGATATACTACTCACCGGTCCCCGAAGCAAGCAGACCCAGGCTTCTCCACGATAGTTTCAGCAGCTGGCAGGTTCAGAAGAGCAGGGAACGCTTTGTAGTCGTGCAGAGCAAAAAGACGTCCCAATCGACGAAACCGGCACAGTTTTGTTGCCGCACAGGACAACGGAGCGGCCGTGTGTATTCGAGCCAAATGAACCCTCCTCCCTTCAGACCTGGGGACGCCAAGCGTACGAAGCGTGGGAGAGGGACAAGGACTCGCAATACAACACAACCTGGCGGCGGTTGCAGAGCCAAACTCCTTTGTAAGCTGGTCAGTCAACTGGATGGCCCAGAGACGCTTCCGAAGGCTTACTTGGCAGGAGATGGTTGAAGATGCCAGGAATAGCTGTTCCTGCTATTCCAAAGGTCGAAGCACCAGTACAGGCCTTCTGGTTCGATCAAAGGAGGACAGGGGCTCTCCGGACGACAGCAGTGCAAAGGAGGATTCCTTCAGCGGGTCACCAGCGATTCCTCGGTCCAGCCTCGTAGTTGCAGGATACTTGGCTCCTGTATTCCTTAGTTCGTGAGAACTCAGGAGATCGACATGGTAGTGGTGTTTCCAGCCCCCTCTTATCCACGGTTCCCTTCGCGCCAAAACGGAGGGGAGCCAATGGGAGATCCGCTCTTCAAAACACATACCATACGTGGACCAATCACGGACCACGGTGGTCCCAGGCATTCACACCACCCTAGACTCTCTGGCACCCAGGATGTGTATTGGGACCAGACATCCCAGCCCACACCCTGGAGGCACACAAACGACATGTAGAAGCCCGCGAAAGCAACCACGTTTCGCGGGAAAGTACATGCCCAAATAAGGAAGGCCCCGGGTCGCTGGACCTGGGGAAGGTGAAGGGAGCAAGACGGACAGTGGACAGGACAAAGGAGCCTCGCGGCCTGGCCATTTTGGGAGCCAGGCCACCATTTTGGGTTCAGTGCAAAAACGTGCTCAGAACGCCAAAAGGAGCTCAAAATAAACAAAACGATCGCTGCCACCATTCCAGTCCCTGAATGACTTGCACCGATCAAATACCATCCTAAAAGAGTATCTAGGGCCTGTAGAAGGCTAGAGACCCAAGAGAGCTGTAACTTAGCTTACAGTGCCCTCTTGTGTCGTGTTGCACTAAAGCCGCAACATGATAAAATAAACTACGGGAAACAGCGTTCCCCGGTACTGACTGTCTTAAGGGCATGTCAGTTTCCCCGTAAGAAAGGAGCGAAAGCCCAGAGAAGTGCGGCAGAAGGCTGTACTTCTCTGGCAAAGTCAAGAACAAGGTTAAAAACAATAGCAAAAAGTTTAGGGGTTGCCACATGGAAGGAAAATTCCCTACAGTTACGAAATCTTTCCTAACACTCGCCCCTCCCAGACTATGGACAGGGGGAACTAATCCACCCCTGGATGAGTCTCTTGTTCAGGTCGGTTAAACATTCTGGACAACCCATCAGCATTGCTATGTTGGACACCTGGTCTATGCTCAATAGTGAATTCGAAGCCTTGAAGACTTATGGACCACCTAAGCAACTTTGGATTCTCCCCCTTCATGTTCATTAGCCACTTTAACGGCTTATGGTCAGTCTGCACAGTGAAGTGGGTCCCATAGAGGTAGGGCCTCAGCTTCCTTAGGGCCCACACAACAGAGAAACATTCTTTCTCTACCGTGGACCATCTGAGCTCTCTGTCCTTAAGCTGGCGACTAATAAAACCGATAGGGTGTTCCTTACCCTTCTCATCTACTTGTGATAGTACAGCTCCTATCCCAGTGTCAGAGGCATCCGTCTGCACGATAAAAGGTCTTTGATAATCAGGGGCCCTGAGCACAGGGGCCTGGCACAAGGAGTCTTTTAAGCCATTGAAGGCCTTCTCACACTCGTCGGTCCAAGTTACCTTCTTGGGTTTCTTCGGAGTTGTGAGGGCAGTCAGAGGAGCAGCTATGGTACCATAGTCTGCCACAAAATTGCGGTAATACCCCGTGAGTCCTAAAAAGGCTCTCACTTGGGTTTGCGTAGTGGGGGTAGGCCAGTCTTGTACTGCTTGTACTTTACTGGGTAGAGGCTGTATCCTCCCTCCACCTACTTCATGTCCAAGGTAAACCACTGAGCCTTGTCCAATCTGGCACTTACTAGCCTTTATGGTCAAGTGGGCTTTCTGAAGAGCCTGGAGCACAATCCCGAGGTGTTTCACATGGTCTTCCCAGGTGGCACTGAAAACTGCTATATCGTCCAGATATGCAAGACAGAATTCGTCCAACCCATTCAACACATGATTCACAAGCCTCTGGAAAGTGGCAGGTGCATTCTTCAACCCGAACGGCATTACCCGGAATTGGTAAAGGCCGTCTGGTGTAGAAAATGCCTTCTTCTCCCTGGCATGTTCTGCTAACGCTATTTGCCAATAGCCAGCAGTGAGGTCAAACGTGCTGAGGTACTTGGAGGCACCCAAAGTATCCACCAGCTCATCTGTTCGAGGCAAGGGGTGGGCATCTGTCTTGGTGACAGCATTCAGAGCCCTGTAATCCACGCAGAACCTCAATTCAGAAGTGCCTGCCTTTGGAACCAGAACCACAGGACTGGACCAAGGACTACTAGAGGGTTCAATCACCCCAAGGTCTAACATTTTGTTGACCTCGGTCTTAATATAAGACCGTACTTTATCCGACATCCTGTATCCCCTACTTTTGGTAGGTACACTGTCTCCTGTGTCAATGTTATGTTTGCACCAAGGTGTCAAACCAGGGGACTGTGAAAACAGGGGGGAAAACTGCCTAAGCAAACTTTTCACCTCAGCCTGCTGATCAGAAGTCAGGTGAGGGGCCACTCGGACACCCTCAACGGAGCTATTTGAAGGACCGCTTTGGAACAGGTCGAGAAGAGGTTCAGACTCCTCTTCCTCAACGTCTGACGCCAGTAGCAGTGCTGCGATTTCGACTCTTGGGACGAAAGCATTCAGCCTATTCACGTGAAACACTTTTGGAGCCTGTCCAGGCCTTCCAAGGTCCACTAAATAGTTCACCTCACCCAGGGGCTCCACCACTGTGTAAGGGCCTGACCATTTGTCCTGTAAAGCGCGAGGCCTTATTGGATTCATGATCAGGACTTGCTGACCAGGTATAAAGTTGATGAGGGAAGCTTTCTGGTCGTACCAATGTTTCACCAGCGCTTGCCCTGCCTTCAATTTATCACTAGCCAAGCCCATCAGAAGTACCATCCGTTTTCTGAGCCCTAGCACATAGTCAACTACATTGGTAGTAACAGGGGGAGTGGGCATCTCCCATCCCTCCTTGACAATGGCTAAGGGTCCCCGTACGGGATGACCGAACAGAAGTTCGAAGGGGCTGAAGCCAACACCCTCCTGTGGTACCTCTCGGTAGGCAAACAGCAAGCATGGTAAAAGAAGATCCCATTTTCTTCTCTGGGGCTCCTCCAGAGCCCCAATCATGCTCTTTAACGTTCTGTTGAAACGTTCCGCCAGACCATTGGTCTGGGGGTAGTATGCAGAAGAGAACTTGTAGGTGACCCCACATTCTTTCCACATAGCCTGCATATACTTCGACATAAAGTTGCTGCCACGATCTGACACAACTTCTTTAGGGAAGCCAACCCTAGTAAATATGCCGAGTAAAGCTTTTGCAACTGACTTGGCTGTTACAGTTTTCAATGGGATGGCCTCAGGATACCTGGTTGCATGGTCGACCAGCACCAGGATAAACCTATTGCCCGAGGATGTTTGCGGGTCAAGGGGACCGACGATGTCGATCCCTACCCTTTCAAATGGTACCCCCACAACTGGGAGCGGTACCAACGGAGCTTGGATTGTCGCGCCAACCTTACCAGGCAACTGGCAGGAGGCGCAACTCCTGCAGTGACTTTCTACTTGCACCCCCATCTTGGGCCAGTAGAAGTGCATGGATAACCTTTGCTTGGTCCTCTTCATACCAAGGTGACCAGCAAGGGGAACTTCATGCGCCAACTGCAGGAGGAAGGGTCTAACAGCAAGGGGAACCACCAACCTCCTATGGTCTCCTTCTGTAGACTCTGTGGGCTCACTATACAGGAGTCCACCTTCCCAATAAATCCTATGCTTCCCAGGAGGTTCACCCTCAAGCTGGGAGCAGGCCTGTCTCCTTAGGCCTTCCAGAGATGGGCACTCACGTTGGCCTTTACTGAATTCGTCCCTATCAGGACCTCCTTCAACTAACAAGTCTTTTAGTTCAGGTTGATCGTTGGGGTCGAATACTTCAGGCATCGCCACCTCCTCGTCAGGCTCGGGCGATTGACCAACTTCCTCCACCGCAGTGGTAGGCGAGCTCGGGGGAATATTCTCTTTCCCCCGTCTTGACTTGTAGACTCCTTTCGCCTTGGGTTGCCCCTTCGGCTGGGGCGGCGTATTGGACTTGGCCAATGCTGCCCGTGCTTGAGATCGTGTGTAGGGTCGTTCGGCAGTGTCTCCTACGAGCCCTAAAGCTCTGAGATCATTACCTAATAAGACCTTTCCCGGGACGTTTCTCTGAATGCTCACTGGAATCCTGACTGCTGTACCATTTAAAGTTAGATTAACAGGGATCACGGGAAACATACGGAGGGGGCCATCAGCCAACTTAGTGGGCATCAGAGTAGCTCTGGCAACTTCCTCTGAGTCTACCAAGGTAGAATCCACTACAGTTCGACTGCACCCACTATCCCTAAGAGCTGGAGTATCCACTCCATTGATCAGCACACTGTCTTTAAAGTAGTGCTTGGTATTATCCGGAATCCTAGCATACGCCTCTGCGACTTTAGGCTCCCAGGAACCCAGGGACACTAAAACTACCTCGGCCTCTATTCCGCTGGGAAATGAGTCCGAGGAGAAGGATGCTCCTGTAATCTCTTCTTCCTCGTAGGAGGAGAAGGCCAGATTAGCGGAGTGGACCCCCAAAGGTCTAACCTTACAACGGGGATCCCCCTTCACATGGTCAGTTGCTCCACAAGAAAAACAAGCCCCAGTGGGTCTGTTTACGTAGGGAGGCTTATTGTAACCAGAGTTCTGTTTCGGAGGCGCACCTCCACTACCCTGTGAGTTCTCTTGTGTCTTACCCTTGTTTTTCTTTTTGTGGCCCTTTTGGGAAGAAGATTTAGCAGATTCCCCACCCTCCATATCTTTGGACTTTTTCCCCTCCTCCTGCTTACCAGGATGAGTTTTGTCCTTATGGGACACTCGATGTGACACCCATAAGTCTGCTGCAATGGCCAGCTTCTTAGGATCTATCTCCTTCGAATCGGCCAAATGCTGCTTAAGCTCCGGGGAAGAAGAAGCAAAAATGTGTTCCAGCATGACAAGATTTATCATGCCGTCGAAGGTAGAAACCTTATAGCCTTCGACCCAGCCAGTTAAGTTTTTCAAAGATTCAGCGACATAAGATACCCAAGTACCACCTTCCTTTTTCTTATACTCTCGAAAACGCTTTAAATATTGGGCCGGAGTCTTCCCAAACTTTAAAATGAGAGTCTGCTTTAACATTGCGAAATCTGCCCGCTCAGCCTTCGACATTTCCATAATGGCACTACAGCCAGAATGGGGCAGTCTACTGAGCAACCACGCAATCTTATCAGCATTGTCAACTTCCTGGACCTCGCATGCATACTCAAACGCATTCAGCCAGTCCATAATGTCATTCCTCTCTTCATACACACTGAGCAGATCTTTTGGAAACCGTGGATGAGAGGAGGCCCCAGACCCATGTCCAGGACCCTTGGATCCATTTGCAACCTGAAGCTTGGCCAGTTCCAACTGGTGATCCCTGTCTTTTTGTTTTTCTGCCTGTTCGATTTTTAGTTTGGCTATGCTGAATTCAAGCTCCTGCTGCCTAAACCGCAGCTCTTGCTTCTTGAATTCAAGCATAGCCTCCCCATCAGCACTGGCAGAGGAAACATTAGACAGCTCGTCCTCCCTGTCCTCGTGGTCGCGGTGGAACAGTGCGGCGGCAGAACCGTCGGTTCTACCAGTGAGAGCAGCCCCACCACCTTCCGCACTGTCCTCAGAAGTAATAGCGTCAAGCTGCGCTTCTTGCCACGCCACGATTCTTTGGATCATTTCCAATTTAGTGCCTTGAGAGGAAACACCTCTCTCCGCACACATCTTTTTCAGCGTTTCTGATTTGGAAGCATTTAAAGTTAACAACGTACTTGTTTCCATACTGTTTGATAGGACTATGGCCTTTTTAAAGTTATACTATAACAATTCACTACGTGTACTGTTTGGAATAACCTGAAATGCCTTAGTTCGAGCGCAACACTGGATACCTTCAGTCGTATCCCACCGCTGTACACCAATTTGTTAAGACGGATTTCTGAACTCTGTCCTGGTGGCGCAGAAGTTCAGAAGGCCAACCTAATTACTTGGAACAGGGTAACCTCTGGACAAGCCAGACCAATCAAGGTAGCGATCGCGGCGGTCAAGACTAGGTCTCAAGAGGGGTGAGGGTGACTGAAAGCCCGCAATGAGCACACAAAGCAAGAGCGCTTACAAACTACTCCAAACAGTTGTTATATCAAAAATAGATACACATTTATTTTAAGGCCTTTAAAATAATGACCGTAGCGAGAAAATCACAATATTAAACCAACACATACCATATCAACACAATATATATACAAATACACAGTCGCAAGCGTTTAAAGCACGAAATATGTAGTCCACCTGCCAGGGAAGGAAAACAGGCAGTGCGATAATGCTTTCGACTCAGTTCGCCTTCATAGGCACCTAACTAGATGGAAGTCCGAGCCCTGCGAAGAGTGGAGCCTTGTGCTCAAAGTACCTGCCACGCCGGTGCCGACGGGCACAAGGGGAAGCTCTTCGGAGGAAGTCAGGCGGTTCACGTTAGTGCACAGCAGAAGAAGAACAGGTTCCGCAACTCAAGCGCAGCCTCCACAGCGGGCAGAAGCAGAGCGCGAGCGCGGCAAAAGGGTGCTGTTTTTACACAGCAGGGAAAAGCAATGGGATACTGCAGGAGGGCGACCAGATCCTAGATATACTACTCACCGGTCCCCGAAGCAAGCAGACCCAGGCTTCTCCACGATAGTTTCAGCAGCTGGCAGGTTCAGAAGAGCAGGGAACGCTTTGTAGTCGTGCAGAGCAAAAAGACGTCCCAATCGACGAAACCGGCACAGTTTTGTTGCCGCACAGGACAACGGAGCGGCCGTGTGTATTCGAGCCAAATGAACCCTCCTCCCTTCAGACCTGGGGACGCCAAGCGTACGAAGCGTGGGAGAGGGACAAGGACTCGCAATACAACACAACCTGGCGGCGGTTGCAGAGCCAAACTCCTTTGTAAGCTGGTCAGTCAACTGGATGGCCCAGAGACGCTTCCGAAGGCTTACTTGGCAGGAGATGGTTGAAGATGCCAGGAATAGCTGTTCCTGCTATTCCAAAGGTCGAAGCACCAGTACAGGCCTTCTGGTTCGATCAAAGGAGGACAGGGGCTCTCCGGACGACAGCAGTGCAAAGGAGGATTCCTTCAGCGGGTCACCAGCGATTCCTCGGTCCAGCCTCGTAGTTGCAGGATACTTGGCTCCTGTATTCCTTCGTTCGTGAGAACTCAGGAGATCTACATGGTAGTGGTGTTTCCAGCCCCCTCTTATCCACGGTTCCCTTCGCGCCAAAACGGAGGGGAGCCAATGGGAGATCCGCTCTTCAAAACACATACCATACGTGGACCAATCACGGACCACGGTGGTCCCAGGCATTCACACCACCCTAGACTCTCTGGCACCCAGGATGTGTATTGGGACCAGACATCCCAGCCCACACCCTGGAGGCACACAAATGACATGTAGAAGCCCGTGAAAGCAACCACGTTTCGCGGGAAAGTACATGCCCAAATAAGGAAGGCCCCGGGTCGCCGGACCTGGGGAAGGTGAAGGGAGCAAGACGGACAGCGGACAGGACAAAGGAGCCTCGCGGCCTGGCCATTTTGGGAGCCAGGCCACCATTTTGGGTTCAGTGCAAAAACGTGCTCAGAACGCCAAAAGGAGCTCAAAATAAACAAAACGATCGCTGCCACCATTCCAGTCCCTGAATGACTTGCACCGATCAAATACCATCCTAAAAGAGTATCTAGGGCCTGTAGAAGGCTAGAGACCCAAGAGAGCTGTAACTTAGCTTACAGTGCCCTCTTGTGTCGTGTTGCACTAAAGCTGCGACACGATAAAAGAAACTACGGGAAACCACGTTCCCCGGTACTGACTGTCTTAAGGGCATGTCAGTTTCCCCGTAAGAAAGGAGCGAAAGCCCAGAGAAGTGCGGCAGAAGGCTGTACTTCTCTGGCAAAGTCAAGAACAAGGTTAAAAACAATAGCAAAAAGTTTAGGGGTTGCCACATGGAAGGAAAATTCCCTACAATTACGAAATCTTTCCTAACACTTCCCCTTCCAAACCTGAGACCCTCCCTTTAGCATGAGATGTGATATCCAACTCCTTCCTATTCCAATCCTGAGACTCTTGTGATAGCATGAGATGTGATATCTCAATGCTTCTAATACCAAATCTGAGATCCTTCCGATAGCATGAGATGTGATATCTCAATGCTTCTAATACCAAACCTGAGATCCTTCCTATAACATGAGATGTGATATCCAAATCCTTCCCCTTCCAAACCTGAGACCCTCCCTTTAGCATGAGATGTGATATCCAACTCCTTCCCATTCCATTCCTGAGACCCTTCTGATAGCATGAGATGTGATATTTCAATGCCTCTAATACCAAACCTGAGATCCTACCTCTAACATGAAATGTGATATCCAACTCTTTCCCCTTCCAAACCTGAGAGCCTTCCTATAGCATGAGATGTGATATCCAAGTCCTTCCCATTCCAATCCTGAGAACCTTCCTATAGCTTGAGATGTGATATCCAACTCCTTCCCATTCCAATTCTGAGACCGTTCCTATACTATGAGACTTGATATCTCAATGCTTCTAATACCAAACCTGAGACCCGTAATATAACATGAGATGTGAAATCCAAATCCTTCCCCTTCCAAACCTTAGACCCTTCCTTTATCATGAGATGTGATATCCAACTCCTTCCCATTCCAATCCTGAGACCCTTCCGATATCATGAGATGTGATATCTCAAAGCTTCTAATATCAAACTTGAGACCCTCCCTATAGCATGAGATGTGATATCCAAGTCCTTCCCATTCCAATCCTGAGACCCTTCCTATAGCATGAGATGTGATATCTCAATGCTTCTAATACCAAACCTGAGACCCTTCCTATAACATGAGATGGGAATATCCAACTCCTTCCCATTCCAATCCTGAGACCCTTCCGATAGCAGAGATGTGATATCTCAATGCTTATACCAAACCTGAGATCCTTCCTATAACATGAGATGTGATATCCAACTCCTTCCCATTCCAATCCTGAGACACTTCCTATAGCATGAGATGTGATATCTCACTGCTTATACCAAACCTGAGACCCTTCCTATAGCATGAGATGTGATATCTCAATGCTTCTAATATCAAACTTGAGACCCTACCTATAGCATGAGATGTGATATCCAAGTCCTTCCCATTCCAATCCTGAGACACTTCCTATAGCATGAGATGTGATATCTCAATGCTTCTAATACCAAACCTGAGACTCTTCCTATAACATGAGATGTGATATCCAACTCCTTCCCATTCCAATCCTGAGACCCTTCCTATAGCATGAGATGTGATGTCTCAATGCTTCTAATACCAAACCTGAGATCCTTCCTATAACATGAGATGTGATATCCAACTCCTTCCATTCCAATCCTGGACCCTTCCTATAGCATGAGATGTGATATCTCAATGCGTATACCAAACCTGAGACCCTTCCTATAGCATGAGATGTGATACCCAACTCCTTCCCATTCCAATCCTGAGACCCTTCCTATAGCCTGAGATGTGATATCTCAATGCCTCTAATACCAAACCTGAGATCCTTCCTCTAACATGAAATGTGATATCCAACTCCTTCACTTTCCAAACCTGAGAGCCTATCTATAGCATGAGATGTGATATCCAAGTCCTTCCCATTCCAATCCTTAGACCCTTCCTACAGCATGCAATATGATATCTCAATGATTCTAATAAAAAACCTGAGACCCGTCCTATAACATGAGATGGGATATCCAACTCCTTCCCATTCCAATCCTGAGACACTTCCGATAGCAGAGATGTGATATCTCAATGTTTATACCAAACCTGAGACCCTTCCTATAACATGAGATGTGATATCCAACTCCTTCCCGTTCCAAACCTGAAACCCTTCCTTTAGCATGAGATGTGATATCCAGCTCCTTCCCATTCCAATCCTGAGACACTTCCGATAGCATGAGATGTGATATCTCAATGCTTCTAATATCAAAACTGAGACCCTCCCTATAGCATGATATGTGATATCTAAGTCCTTCCCATTCCAATCCTGAGACCCTTCCTATAGCATGAGATGTGATATCTCAATGCTTCTACCAAACCTGAGACCCTTCCTTTAGCATGAGATGTGATATCCAACTCCTTCCCATTCCAATCCTGAGACCCTTCCTATAGCATGAGAGGTGATATCTCAATACTTCTAATACCAAACCTGAGATCCTTCCGATAACATGAGATGTGATATCTCAATACTTCTAATACCAAACCTGAGATCCATCCTATAACATGAGATGTGATATCCAAATCCTTCCCCTTCCAAACCTGAGACCCTCCCTTTAGCATGAGATGTGATATCCAACTCCTTCCCATTCCAATCCTGAGACCCTTCTGATAGCATAAGATATGATATCTCAATGCTTCTATACCAAACCTGAGATCCTTCCGATAGCATGAGATGTGATATCTCAATACTTCTAATACCAAACCTGAGATCCTTCCTATAACATGAGATGTGATATCCAAATCCTTATCTTCCAAACCTGAGACCCTCCCTTTAGCATGAGATGTGATATCCAACTCCTTCCCATTCCAATCCTGAGACTCTTCTGATAGCATAAGATATGATATCTCAATGCTTCTATACCAAACCTGAGATCCTTCTGATAGCATGAGATGTGATATCTCAATACTTCTAATACCAAACCTGAGATCCTACCTCTAACATGAAATGTGATATCCAACTCTTTCCCCTTGCAAACCTGAGAGCCTTCCTATAGCATGAGATGTGATATCCAAGTCCTTCCCATTCCAATCCTGAGACCCTTCCTATAACATGAGATGTGATATCCAACTCCTTCCCATTCCAACCTGAGACCCTTCCTATAGCATGAGATGGGATATCCAACTCCTTCCAAATCCAATCCCGATACCCTTCCGATAGCATGAGATCTGATATCCCAATGCTTCTACCAAACCTGAGACCCATACTATGGCATGAGATGTGATATCAAACTCCTTCCCATTCTAATCCTGAGACCCTTCCTATAGCTTGAGATGTGATATCCAACTCCTTCCCATTCCAATTCTGAGACCCTTCCTATACCATGAGAATTGATATCTCAATGCTTCTAATACCAAACCTGAGACCCGTCCTATAACATGAGATGTGATATCCAAATGCTTCCCCTTCCAAACCTTAGACCCTTCCTTTATCATGAGATGTGATAGCCAACTCCTTCCCATTCCAATCTTGAGACCCTTCCGATATCATGAAATGTGATATCTCAATGCTTCTAATATCAAACTTGAGACCCTCCCTATAACATGAGATGGGAATATCCAACTCCTTCCCATTCCAATCCTGAGACCCTTCCGATAGCAGAGATGTGATATCTCAATGCTTATACCAAACCTGAGATCCTTCCTATAACATGAGATGTGATATCCAACTCCTTCCCATTCCAATCCTGAGACACTTCCTATAGCATGAGATGTGATATCTCACTGCTTATACCAAACCTGAGACCCTTCCTATAGCATGAGATGTGATATCCAACTCCTTCCCATTCCAATCCTGAGACCCTTCCTATAGCATGAGATGTGATATCTCAATGCTTCTAATATCAAACTTGAGACCCTCCCTATAGCATGAGATGTAATACCCAAGTCCTTCCCATTCCAATACTGAGACACTTCCTATAGCATGAGATGTGATATCCAACTGCTTCCCATTCCAATCCTGAGACCCTTCCTATAGCATGAGATGTGATATCTCTATGCTTCTAATACCAAACCTGAGATCCTTCCTCTAACATGAAATGTGATATCCAACTCCTTCCGTTTCCAAACCTAAGAGCCTATCTATAGCATGAGATGTGATATCCAAGTCCTTCACATTCCAACCCTTAGACCCTTCCTACAGCATGCAATATGATATCTCAATGATTCTAATAACAAACCTGAGACCCGTCCTATAACATGAGATGGGATATTCAACTCCTTCCCATTCCAATCCTGAGACTCTTCCGATAGCAGAGATGTGATATCTCAATGCTTATACCAAACCCGAGACCCTTCCTATAACATGAGATGTGATATCCAAATCCTTCCCGTTCCAAACCTGAGACCCTTCCTTTAGCATGAGATGTGATATCCAGCTCCTTCCCATTCCAATCCTGAGACACTTCCGATAGCATGAGATGTGATATCTCAATGCTTCTAATATCAAAACTGAGACCCTCCCTATAGCATGATATGTGATATCTAAGTCCTTCCCATTCCAATCCTGAGACCCTCCCTATAGCATGAGATGTGATATCCAACTCCTTCCCATTCCAATCCTGAGACCCTTCCTATAGCATGAGATATGATATCTCAATACTTCTAATACCAAACGTGAGATCCTTCCGATTGTTAGGAAAGATTTCGTTATTGTAGGGAATTTTCCTTCCATGTGGCAACCCCTAAACTTTTTGCTATTGTTTTTAACCTTGTTCTTGACTTTGCCAGAGAAGTACAGCCTTCTGCCGCACTTCTCTGGGCTTTCGCTCCTTTCTTACGGGGAAACTGACATGCCCTTAAGACAGTCAGTACCGGGGAACGTGGTTTCCCGTAATTTCTTTTATCGTGTCGCCGCTTTAGTGCAACACGACACAAGAGGGCACTGTAAGCTAAGTTACAGCTCTCTTGGGTCTCTAGCCTTCTACAGGCCCTAGATACTCTTTTAGGAATGTATTTGATCGGTGCAAGTCATTCAGGGACTGGAATGGTGGCAGCGATCGTATTGTTTATTTTGAGCTCCTTTTGGCGTTCTGAGCACGTTTTTGCACTGAACCCAAAATGGTGGCCTGGCTCCCAAAATGGCCAGGCCGCGAGGCTCCTTTGTCTTGTCCACTGACCGTCTTGCTCCCTTCACCTTCCCCAGGTCCGGCGACCCGGGGCCTTCCTTATTTGGGCATGTACTTTCCCGCGAAACGTGGTTGCTTTCGCGGGCTTCTACATGTCGTTTGTGTGCCTCCAGGGTGTGGGCTGGGATGTCTGGTCCCAATACACATCCTGGGTGCCAGAGAGTCTAGGGTGGTGTGAATGCCTGGGACCACCGTGGTCCGTGATTGGTCCACGTATGGTATGTGTTTTGATGAGCGGATCTCCCATTGGCTCCCCTCCGTTTTGGCGCGAAGGGAACCGTGGATAAGAGGGGGCTGGAAACACCACTACCAGGTCGATCTGAGTTCTCACGAACGAAGGAATACAGGAGCCAAGTATCCTGCAACTACGAGGCTGGACCGAGGAATCGCTGGTGACCCGCTGAAGGAATCCTCCTTTGCACTGCTGTCGTCCGGAGAGCCCCTGTCCTCCTTTGATCGAACCAGAAGGCCTGTACTGGTACTTCGACCTTCGGAATAGCAGGAACAGCTATTCCCGGCATCTTCAACCATCTCCTGCCAAGTAAGCCTTCGGAAGCGTCTCTGGGCCATCCAGTTGACTGACCAGCTTACAAAGGAGTTTGGCTCTGCAACCGCCTCCAGGTTGTGTTGTATTGCGAGTCCTTGTCCCTCTCCCACGCTTCGTACGCTTGGCGTCCCCAGGTCTGAAGGGAGGAGGGTTCATTTGGCTCGAATACACACGGCCGCTCCGTTCTCCTGTGCGGCAACAAAACTGTGCCGGTTTCGTCGATTGGGACGTCTTTTTGCTCTACACGACTACAAAGCGTTCCCTGCTCTTCTGAACCTGCCAGCTGCTGAAACTATCGTGGAGAAGCCTGGGTCTGCTTGCTTCGGGGACCAGTGAGTAGTATATCTAGGATCTGGTCGCCCTCCTGCAGTATCCCATTGCTTTTCCCTGCTGTGTAAAAACAGCACCCTTTTGCCGCGCTCGCGCTCTGCTTCTGCCCGCTGTGGAGGCTGCGCTTGAGTTGCGAAACCTGTTCTTCTTCTGCTGTGCACTAACGTGAACCGCCTGACTTCCTCCGAAGAGCTTCCCCTTGTGCCCGTCGGCACCGGCGTGGCAGGTACTTTGAGTACAAGGCTCCACTCTTCGCAGGGCTCGGACTTCCATCTAGTTAGGTGCCTATGAAGGCGAACTGAGTCGAAAGCATTATCGCACTGCCTGTTTTCCTTTCCTTTCAGGTGGACTACATATTTCGTGCTTTAAACGCTTGCGACTGTGTATTTGTATATATATTGTGTTGATATGGTATGTGTTGGTTTAATATTGTGATATTGTGATTTTCTCGCTACGGTCATTGTTTTAAAGGCCTTAAAATAAATGTGTATCTATTTTTGATATAACAACTGTTTGGAGTAGTTTGTTAGCGCTGTTGCTTTGTGTGCTCATTGCGGGCTTTCAGTCACCCTCACCCCTCTTGAGACCTAGTCTTGACCGCCGCGATCGCTACCTTGATTGGTCTGGCTTGTCCAGAGGTTACCCTGTTCCAAGTAATTAGGTTGGCCTTCTGAACTTCTGCGCCACCAGGACAGAGTTCAGAAATCCGTCTTAACAAATTGGTGTACAGCGGTGGGATACGACTGAAGGTATCCAGTGTTGCGCTCGTACTAAGGCATTTCAGGTTATTCCAAACAGTACACGTAGTGAATTGTTATAGTATAACTTTAAAAAGGCCATAGTCCTATCAAACAGTATGGAAACAAGTACGTTGTTAACTTTAAATGCTTCCAAATCAGAAACGCTGAAAAAGATGTGTGCGGAGAGAGGTGTTTCCTCTCAAGGCACGAAATTGGAAATGATCCAAAGAATCGTGGCGTGGCAAGAAGTGCAGCTTGACGCTATTACTTCTGAGGACAGTGCGGAAGGTGGTGGGGCTGCTCTCACTGGTAGAACCGACGGTTCTGCCGCCGCACTGTTCCACCGCGACCACGAGGACGGGGAGGATGTAATGTCTAATGTTTCCTCTGCCAGTGTTGATGGGGAGGCTATGCTTGAATTCAAGAAGCAAGAGCTGCGGTTTAGGCAGCAGGAGCTTGAATTCAGCATAGCCAAACTAAAAATCGAACAGGCAGAAAAACAAAAAGACAGGGATCACCAGTTGGAACTGGCCAAGCTTCAGGTTGCAAATGGATCCAAGGGTCCTGGACATGGGTCTGGGGCCTCCTCTCATCCACGGTTTCCAAAAGATCTGCTCAGTGTGTATGAAGAGAGGAATGACATTATGGACTGGCTGAATGCGTTTGAGTATGCATGCGAGGTCCAGGAAGTTGACAATGCTGATAAGATTGCGTGGTTGCTCAGTAGACTGCCCCATTCTGGCTGTAGTGCCATCATGGAAATGTCGAAGGCTGAGCGGGCTGATTTCGCAATGTTAAAGCAGACTCTCATTTTAAAGTTTGGGAAGACTCCGGCCCAATATTTAAAGCGTTTTCGAGAGTATAAGAAAAAGGAAGGTGGTACTTGGGTATCTTATGTCGCTGAATCTTTGAAAAACTTAACTGGCTGGGTCAAAGGCTATAAGGTTTCTACCTTCGACGGCATGATAAATCTTGTCATGCTGGAACACATTTTTGCTTCTTCTTCCCCGGAGCTTAAGCAGCATTTGGCCGATTCGAAGGAGATAGATCCTAAGAAGCTGGCCATTGCAGCAGACTTATGGGTGTCACATCGAGTGTCCCATAAGGACAAAACTCATCCTGGTAAGCAGGAGGAGGGGAAAAAGACCAAAGATATGGAGGGTGGGGAATCTGCTAAATCTTCTTCCCAAAAGGGCCACAAAAAGAAAAACAAGGGTAAGACACAAGAGAACTCACAGGGTAGTGGAGGTGCGCCTCCGAAACAGAACTCTGGTTACAATAAGCCTCCCTACGTAAACAGACACTCTGGGGCTTGTTTTTCTTGTGGAGCAACTGACCATGTGAAGGGGGATCCCCGTTGTAAGGTTAGACCTTTGGGGGTCCACTCCGCTAATCTGGCCTTCTCCTCCTACGAGGAAGAAGAGATTACAGGAGCATCCTTCTCCTCAGACTCATTTCCCAGCGGAATAGAGGCTGAGGTAGTTTTAGTGTCCCTGGGTTCCTGGGAGCCTAAAGTCGCAGAGGCGTATGCTAGGATTCCGGATAATACCAAGCACTACTTTAAAGACAGTGTGCTGATCAATGGAGTGGATACTCCAGCTCTTAGGGATAGTGGGTGCAGTCGAACTGTAGTGGATTCTACCTTGGTAGACTCAGAGGAAGTTGCCAGAGCTACTCTGATGCCCACTAAGTTGGCTGACGGCCCCCTCCGTATGTTTCCCGTGATCCCTGTTAATCTAACTTTAAATGGTACAGCAGTCAGGATTCCAGTGAGCATTCAGAGAAACGTCCCGGGAAAGGTCTTATTAGGTAATGATCTCAGAGCTTTAGGGCTCGTAGGAGACACTGCCGAACGACCCTACACACGGTCTCAAGCACGGGCAGCATTGGCCAAGTCCAATACGCCGCCCCAGCCGAAGGGGAAACCCAAGGCGAAAGGAGTCTACAAGTCAAGACGGGGGAAAGAGAATATTCCCCCGAGCTCGCCTACCACTGCGGTGGAGGAAGTTGGTCAATCGCCCGAGCCTGACGAGGAGGTGGCGATGCCTGAAGTATTCGACCCCAACGACCATCCGGAACTAAAAGACTTGTTAGTTGAAGGAGGTCCTGATAGGGACGAATTCAGTAAAGGCCAACGTGAGTGCCCATCTCTGGAAGGCCTAAGGAGACAGGCCTGCTCCCAGCTTGAGGGTGAACCTCCTGGGAAGCATAGGATTTATTGGGAAGGTGAACTCCTGTATAGTGAGCCCACAGAGTCTACAGAAGGAGACCATAGGAGGTTGGTGGTTCCCCTTGCTGTTAGACCCTTCCTCCTGCAGTTGGCGCATGAAGTTCCCCTTGCTGGTCACCTTGGTATGAAGAGGACCAAGCAAAGGTTATCCATGCACTTCTACTGGCCCAAGATGGGGGTGCAAGTAGAAAGTCACTGCAGGAGTTGCGCCTCCTGCCAGTTGTCTGGTAAGGTTGGCGCGACAATCCAAGCTCCGTTGGTACCGCTCCCAGTTGTGGGGGTACCATTTGAAAGGGTAGGGATCGACATCGTCGGTCCCCTTGACCCGCAAACATCCTCGGGCAATAGGTTTATCCTGGTGCTGGTCGACCATGCAACCAGGTATCCTGAGGCCATCCCATTGAAAACTGTAACTGCCAAGTCAGTTGCAAAAGCTTTACTCGGCATATTTACTAGGGTTGGCTTCCCTAAAGAAGTTGTGTCAGATCGTGGCAGCAACTTTATGTCGAAGTATATGCAGGCTATGTGGAAAGAATGTGGGGTCACCTACAAGTTCTCTTCTGCATACCACCCCCAGACCAATGGTCTGGTGGAACGTTTCAACAGAACGTTAAAGAGCATGATTGGGGCTCTGGAGGAGCCCCAGAGAAGAAAATGGGATCTTCTTTTACCATGCTTGCTGTTTGCCTACCGAGAGGTACCACAGGAGGGTGTTGGCTTCAGCCCCTTCGAACTTCTGTTCGGTCATCCCGTACGGGGACCCTTAGCCATTGTCAAGGAGGGATGGGAGATGCCCACTCCCCCTGTTACTACCAATGTAGTTGACTATGTGCTAGGGCTCAGAAAACGGATGGTACTTCTGATGGGCTTGGCTAGTGATAAGTTGAAGGCAGGGCAAGCGCTGGTGAAACATTGGTACGACCAGAAAGCTTCCCTCATCAACTTTACACCTGGTCAGCAAGTCCTGATCATGAATCCAATAAGGCCTCGCGCTTTACAGGACAAATGGTCAGGCCCTTACACAGTGGTGGAGCCCCTGGGTGAGGTGAACTATTTAGTGGACCTTGGAAGGCCTGGACAGGCTCCAAAAGTGTTCCACGTGAATAGGCTGAAGGCTTTCGTCCCAAGAGTCGAAATCGAAGCACTGCTACTGGCGTCAGACGTTGAGGAAGAGGAGTCTGAACCTCTCCCCGACCTGTTCCAGAGCGGTCCTTCAGATAGCTCCGTTGAGGGTGTCCGAGTGGCCCCTCACCTGACTTCTGATCAGCAGGCGGAGGTGAAAAGTTTGCTTAGGCAGTTTTCCCCCCTGTTCTCACAGTCGCCTGGTTTGACACCTTGGTGCAAACATAACATTGACACAGGAGACAGTGTACCTACCAAAAGTAGGGGATACAGGATGTCGGATAAAGTACGGTCTTATATTAAGACCGAGGTCAACAAAATGTTAGACCTTGGGGTGATTGAACCCTCTAGTAGTCCTTGGTCCAGTCCTGTGGTTCTGGTTCCAAAGGCAGGCACTTCTGAATTGAGGTTCTGCATGGATTACAGGGCTCTGAATGCTGTCACCAAGACAGATGCCCACCCCTTGCCTCGAACAGATGAGCTGGTGGATACTTTGGGTGCCTCCAAGTACCTCAGCACGTTTGACCTTACTGCTGGCTATTGGCAAATAGCTTTAGCAGAACATGCCAGGGAGAAGACAGCATTTTCGACGCCAGACGGCCTTTACCAATTCCGGGTAATGCCGTTCGGGTTGAAGAATGCACCTGCCACTTTCCAGAGGCTTGTGAATCATGTGTTGAATGGGTTGGACGAATTCTGTCTTGCATATCTGGTCGATATAGCAGTTTTCAGTGCCACCTGGGAAGACCATGTGAAACACCTCGGGATTGTGCTCCAGGCTCTTCAGAAAGCCCACTTGACCATAAAGGCTAGTAAATGCCAGATTGGACAAGGCTCAGTGGTTTACCTTGGACATGAAGTAGGTGGAGGGAGGATACAGCCTCTACCCAGTAAAGTACAAGCAGTACAAGACTGGCCTACCCCCACTACGCAAACCCAAGTGAGAGCCTTCTTAGGACTCACGGGGTATTATCGCAATTTTGTGGCAGACTATGGCACCATAGCTGCTCCTCTGACTGCCCTCACCACTCCGAAGAAACCCAAGAAGGTAACTTGGACCGACGAGTGTGAGAAGGCCTTCAATGGCTTAAAAGACTCCTTGTGCCAGGCCCCTGTGCTCAGGGCCCCTGATTATCAAAGACCTTTTATCGTGCAGACGGATGCTTCTGACACTGGGATAGGAGCTGTACTATCACAAGTAGATGAGAAGGGTAAGGAACACCCTATCGGTTTTATTAGTCGCCAGCTTAAGGACAGAGAGCTCAGGTGGTCCATGGTAGAGAAAGAATGTTTCTCTGTTGTGTGGGCCCTAAGGAAGCTGAGGCCCTACCTCTATGGGACCCACTTCACTGTGCAGACTGACCATAAGCCGTTAAAGTGGCTAATGAACATGAAGGGGGAGAATCCAAAGTTGCTTAGGTGGTCCATAAGTCTTCAAGGCTTCGACTTCACTATTGAGCATAGACCAGGTGTCCAACATAGCAATGCTGATGGGTTGTCCAGAATGTTTAACCGACCTGAACAAGAGACTCATCCAGGGGTGGATTAGTTCCCCCTGTCCATAGTCTGGGAGGGGCTAGTGTTAGGAAAGATTTCGTTATTGTAGGGAATTTTCCTTCCATGTGTCAAACCCTAAACTTTTTGCTATTGTTTTTAACCTTGTTCTTGACTTTGCCAGAGAAGTACAGCCTTCTGCCGCACTTCTCTGGGCTTTCGCTCCTTTCTTACGGGGAAACTGACATGCCCTTAAGACAGTCAGTACCGGGGAACGTGGTTTCCCATAGTTTCTTTTATCGTGTCGCCGCTTTAGTGCAACACGACACAAGAGGGCACTGTAAGCTAAGTTACAGCTCTCTTGGGTCTCTAGCCTTCTACAGGCCCTAGATACTCTTTTAGGAATGTATTTGATCGGTGCAAGTCATTCAGGGACTGGAATGGTGGCAGCGATCGTATTGTTTATTTTGAGCTCCTTTTGGCGTTCTGAGCACGTTTTTGCACTGAACCCAAAATGGTGGCCTGGCTCCCAAAATGGCCAGGCCGCGAGGCTCCTTTGTCTTGTCCACTGACCGTCTTGCTCCCTTCACATTCCCCAGGTCCGGCGACCCGGGGCCTTCCTTATTTGGGCATGTACTTTCCCGCGAAACGTGGTTGCTTTCGCGGGCTTCTACATGTCGTTTGTGTGCCTCCAGGGTGTGGGCTGGGATGTCTGGTCCCAATACACATCCTGGGTGCCAGAGAGTCTAGGGTGGTGTGAATGCCTGGGACCACCGTGGTCCGTGATTGGTCCACGTATGGTATGTGTTTTGATGAGCGGATCTCCCATTGGCTCCCCTCCGTTTTGGCGCGAAGGGAACCGTGGATAAGAGGGGGCTGGAAACACCACTACCAGGTCGATCTCCTGAGTTCTCACGAACGAAGGAATACAGGAGCCAAGTATCCTGCAACTACGAGGCTGGACCGAGGAATCGCTGGTGACCCGCTGAAGGAATCCTCCTTTGCACTGCTGTCGTCCGGAGAGCCCCTGTCCTCCTTTGATCGAACCAGAAGGCCTGTACTGGTGCTTCGACCTTTGGAATAGCAGGAACAGCTATTCCCGGCATCTTCAACCATCTCCTGCCAAGTAAGCCTTCGGAAGCGTCTCTGGGCCATCCAGTTGACTGACCAGCTTACAAAGGAGTTTGGCTCTGCAACCGCCGCCAGGTTGTGTTGTATTGCGAGTCCTTGTCCCTCTCCCACGCTTCGTACGCTTGGCGTCCCCAGGTCTGAAGGGAGGAGGGTTCATTTGGCTCGAATACACACGGCCGCTCCATTGTCCTGTGCGGCAACAAAACTGTGCCGGTTTCGTCGATTGGGACGTCTTTTTGCTCTACACGACTACAAAGCGTTCCCTGCTCTTCTGAACCTGCCAGCTGCTGAAACTATCGTGGAGAAGCCTGGGTCTGCTAGCTTCGGGGACCGGTGAGTAGTATATCTAGGATCTGGTCGCCCTCCTGCAGTATCCCATTGCTTTTCCCTGCTGTGTAAAAACAGCACCCTTTTGCCGCGCTCGCGCTCTGCTTCTGCCCGCTGTGGAGGCTGCGCTTGAGTTGCGGAACCTGTTCTTCTTCTGCTGTGCACTAACGTGAACCGCCTGACTTCCTCCGAAGAGCTTCCCCTTGTGCCCGTCGGCACGGGCGTGGCAGGTACTTTGAGCACAAGGCTCCACTCTTCGCAGGGCTCGGACTTCCATCTAGTTAGGTGCCTATGAAGGCGAACTGAGTCGAAAGCATTATCGCACTGCCTGTTTTCCTTTCCTTTCAGGTGGACTACATATTTCGTGCTTTAAACGCTTGCGACTGTGTATTTGTATATATATTGTGTTGATATGGTATGTGTTGGTTTAATATTGTGATATTGTGATTTTCTCGCTACGGTCATTGTTTTAAAGGCCTTAAAATAAATGTGTATCTATTTTTGATATAACAACTGTTTGGAGTAGTTTGTTAGCGCTCTTGCTTTGTGTGCAAATTGCGGGCTTTCAGTCACCCTCACCCCTCTTGAGACCTAGTCTTGACCGCCGCGATCGCTACCTTGATTGGTCTGGCTTGTCCAGAGGTTACCCTGTTCCAAGTAATTAGGTTGGCCTTCTGAACTTCTGCGCCACCAGGACAGAGTTCAGAAATCCGTCTTAACACCGATAACATGAGATGTGATATCCAAATCCTTCCCCTTCCAAACCTGAGACCCTCCCTTTAGCATGAGATGTGATATCCAACTCCTTCCTATTCCAATCCTGAGACTCTTCTGATAGCATGAGATGTGATATCTCAATGCTTCTAATACCAAACCTGAGATCCTTCCGATAGCATGAGATGTGATATCTCAATGCTTCTAATACCAAACCTGAGATCCTTCCTATAACATGAGATGTGATATCCAAATCCTTCCCCTTCCAAACCTGAGACCCTCCCTTTAGCATGAGATGTGATATCCAACTCCTTCCCATTCCATTCCTGAGACCCTTCTGATAGCATGAGATGTGATATCTCAATGCCTCTAATACCAAACCTGAGATCCTACCTCTAACATGAAATGTGATATCCAACTCTTTCCCCTTCCAAACCTGAGAGCCTTCCTATAGCATGAGATGTGATATCCAAGTCCTTCCCATTCCAATCCTGAGACCCTTCCTATAGCTTGAGATGTGATATCCAACTCCTTCCCATTCCAATTCTGAGACCCTTCCTATACTATGAGACTTGATATCTCAATGCTTATACCAAACCTGAGACCCTTCCTATAGCATGAGATGTGATATCCAACTGCTTCCCATTCCAATCCTGAGACCCTTCCTATAGCATGAGATGTGATATCTCTATGCTTCTAATACCAAACCTGAGATCCTTCCTCTAACATGAAATGTGATATCCAACTCCTTCCCTTTCCAAACCTAAGAGCCTATCTATAGCATGAGATGTGATATCCAAGTCCTTCACATTCCAACCCTTAGACCCTTCCTACAGCATGCAATATGATATCTCAATGATTCTAATAACAAACCTGAGACCCGTCCTATAACATGAGATGGGATATCCAACTCCTTCCCATTCCAATCCTGAGACTCTTCCGATAGCAGAGATGTGATATCTCAATGCTTATACCAAACCTGAGACCCTTCCTATAACATGAGATGTGATATCCAAATCCTTCCCGTTCCAAACCTGAGACCCTTCCTTTAGCATGAGATGTGATATCCAGCTCCTTCCCATTCCAATCCTGAGACACTTCCGATAGCATGAGATGTGATATCTCAATGCTTCTAATATCAAAACTGAGACCCTCCCTATAGCATGATATGTGATATCTAAGTCCTTCCCATTCCAATCCTGAGACCCTCCCTATAGCATGAGATGTGATATCCAACTCCTTCCCATTCCAATCCTGAGACCCTTCCTATAGCATGAGATATGATATCTCAATACTTCTAATACCAAACGTGAGATCCTTCCGATAACATGAGATGTGATATCCAAATCCTTCCCCTTCCAAACCTGAGACCCTCCCTTTAGCATGAGATGTGATATCCAACTCCTTCCTATTCCAATCCTGAGACTCTTCTGATAGCATGAGATGTGATATCTCAATGCTTCTAATACCAAACCTGAGATCCTTCCGATAGCATATGTGATATCTCAATGCTTCTAATACCAAACCTGAGATCCTTCCTATAACATGAGATGTGATATCCAAATCCTTCCCCTTCCAAACCTGAGACCCTCCCTTTAGCATGAGATGTGATATCCAACTCCTTCCCATTCCATTCCTGAGACCCTTCTGATAGCATGAGATGTGATATCTCAATGCCTCTAATACCAAACCTGAGATCCTACCTCTAACATGAAATGTGATATCCAACTCTTTCCCCTTCCAAACCTGAGAGCCTTCCTATAGCATGAGATGTGATATCCAAGTCCTTCCCATTCCAATCCTGAGACCCTTCCTATAGCTTGAGATGTGATATCCAAATCCTTCCCATTCCAATTCTGAGACCCTTCCTATACTATGAGACTTGATATCTCAATGCTTCTAATACCAAACCTGAGACCCGTAATATAACATGAGATGTGATATCCAAATCCTTCCCCTTCCAAACCTTAGACCCTTCCTTTATCATGAGATGTGATATCCAACTCCTTCCCATTCCAATCCTGAGACCCTTCCGATATCATGAGATGTGATATCTCAAAGCTTCTAATATCAAACTTGAGACCCTCCCTATAGCATGAGATGTGATATCCAAGTCCTTCCCATTCCAATCCTGAGACCCTTCCTATAGCATGAGATGTGATATCTCAATGCTTCTAATACCAAACCTGAGACCCTTCTTATAACATGAGATGGGAATATCCAACTCCTTCCCATTCCAATCCTGAGACCCTTCCGATAGCAGAGATGTGATATCTCAATGCTTATACCAAACCTGAGATCCTTCCTATAACATGAGATGTGATATCCAACTCCTTCCCATTCCAATCCTGAGACACTTCCTATAGAATGAGATGTGATATCTCACTGCTTATACCAAACCTGTGACCCTTCCCATAGCATGAAATGTGATATCCAACTCCTTCCCATTCCAATCCTCAGACCCTTCCTATAGCATGAGATGTGATATCTCAATGCTTCTAATCTCAAACTTGAGACCCTACCTATAGCATGAGATGTGATATCCAAGTCCTTCCCATTCCAATCCTGAGACACTTCCTATAGCATGAGATGTGATATCTCAATGCTTCTAATACCAAACCTGAGACTCTTCCTATAACATGAGATGGGATATCCAACTCCTTCCCATTCCAATCCTGAGACCCTTTTGATAGCAGAGATGTGATATCTCAATGTTTATACCAAACCTGAGACCCTTCCTACGGCATGAGATGTCATATTCAACTCCTTCCCATTCCAATCCTGAGACCCTTCCTATAGCATGAGATGTGATATCCAACTCCTTCCCATTCCAATCCTGAGACCCTTCCTATAGCATGAGATGTGATGTCTCAATGCTTCTAATACCAAACCTGAGATCCTTCCTATAACATGAGATGTGATATCCAACTCCTTCCATTCCAATCCTGGACCCTTCCTATAGCATGAGATGTGATATCTCAATGCTTATACCAAACCTGAGACCCTTCCGATAGCATGAGATGTGATATCCAACTCCTTCCCATTCCAATCCTGAGACCCTTCCTATAGCCTGAGATGTGATATCTGAATGCCTCTAATACCAAACCTGAGATCCTTCCTCTAACATGAAATGTGATATCCAACTCCTTCACTTTCCAAACCTGAGAGCCTATCTATAGCATGAGATGTGATATCCAAGTCCTTCCCATTCCAATCCTTAGACCCTTCCTACAGCATGCAATATGATATCTCAATGATTCTAATAAAAAACCTGAGACCCGTCCTATAACATGAGATGGGATATCCAACTCCTTCCCATTCCAATCCTGAGACACTTCCGAAAGCAGAGATGTGATATCTCAATGTTTATACCAAACCTGAGACCCTTCCTATAACATGAGATGTGATATCCAACTCCTTCCCGTTCCAAACCTGAGACCCTTCCTTTAGCATGAGATGTGATATCCAGCTCCTTCCCATTCCAATCCTGAGACACTTCCGATAGCATGAGATGTGATATCTCAATGCTTCTAATATCAAAACTGAGACCCTCCCTATAGCATGATATGTGATATCTAAGTCGTTCCCATTCCAATCCTGAGACCCTTCCTATAGCATGAGATGTGATATCTCAATGCTTCTACCAAACCTGAGACCCTTCCTTTAGCATGAGATGTGATATCCAACTCCTTCCCATTCCAATCCTGAGACCCTTCCTATAGCATGAGAGGTGATATCTCAATACTTCTAATACCAAACCTGAGATCCTTCCGATAACATGAGATGTGATATCTCAATACTTCTAATACCAATCCTGAGATCCATCCTATAACATGAGATGTGATATCCAAATCCTTCCCCTTCCAAACCTGAGACCCTCCCTTTAGCATGAGATGTGATATCCAAATCCTTCCCATTCCAATCCTGAGACCCTTCTGATAGCATAAGATATGATATCTCAATGCTTCTATACCAAACCTGAGATCCTTCCGATAGCATGAGATGTGATATCTCAATACTTCTAATACCAAACCTGAGATCCTTCCTATAACATGAGATGTGATATCCAAATCCTTATCTTCCAAACCTGAGACCCTCCCTTTAGCATGAGATGTGATATCCAACTCCTTCCCATTCCAATCCTGAGACTCTTCTGATAGCATAAGATATGATATCTCAATGCTTCTATACCAAACCTGAGATCCTTCTGATAGCATGAGATGTGATATCTCAATACTTCTGATACCAAACCTGAGATCCAACCTCTAACATGAAATGTGATATCCAACTCTTTCCCCTTGCAAACCTGAGAGCCTTCCTATAGCATGAGATGTGATATCCAAGTCCTTCCCATTCCAATCCTGAGACCCTTCCTATAACATGAGATGTGATATCCAACTCCTTCCCATTCCAACCTGAGACCCTTCCTATAGCATGAGATGGGATATCCAACTCCTTCCAAATCCAATCCCGATACCCTTCCAATAGCATGAGATCTGATATCCCAATGCTTCTACCAAACCTGAGACCCATACTATGGCATGAGATGTGATATCAAACTCCTTCCCATTCTAATCCTGAGACCCTTCCTATAGCTTGAGATGTGATATCCAACTCCTTCCCATTCCAATTCTGAGACCCTTCCTATACCATGAGACTTGATATCTCAATGCTTCTAATACCAAACCTGAGACCCGTCCTATAACATGAGATGTGATATCCAAATCCTTCCCCTTCCAAACCTTAGACCCTTCCGATAGCAGAGATGTGATATCTCAATGCTTATACCAAACCTGAGATCCTTCCTATAACATGAGATGTGATATCCAACTCCTTCCCATTCCAATCCTGAGACACTTCCTATAGCATGAGATGTGATATCTCACTGCTTATACCAAACCTGAGACCCTTCCTATAGCATGAGATGTGATATCCAACTCCTTCCCATTCCAATCCTGAGACCCTTCCTATAGCATGAGATGTGATATCTCAATGCTTCTAATATCAAACTTGAGACCCTCCCTATAGCATGAGATGTGATACCCAAGTCCTTCCCATTCCAATCCTGAGACACTTCCTATAGCATGAGATCTGATATCTCAATGCTTCTAATACCAAACCTGAGACTCTTCCTATAACATGAGATGGGATATCCAACTCCTTTCCATTCCAATCCTGAGACCCTTTCGATAGCAGAGATGTGATATCTCAATGTTCATACCAAACCTGAGACCCTTCCTACGGCATGAGATGTCATATTCAACACCTTCCCATTCCAATCCTGAGACCCTTCCTATAGCATGAGATGTGATATCCAACTCCTTCCCATTCCAATCATGAGACCCTTCCTATAGCATGAGATGTGATGTCTCAATGCTTCTAATACCAAACCTGAGATCCTTCCTATAACATGAGATGTGATATCCAACTCCTTCCATTCCAATCCTGGAGCCTTCCTATAGCATGAGATGTGATATCTCAATGCTTATACCAAACCTGAGACCCTTCCTATAGCATGAGATGTGATATCCAACTCCTTCCCATTCCAATCCTGAGACCCTTCCTATAGCCTGAGATGTGATATCTCAATGCCTCTAATACCAAACCTGAGATCCTTCCTCTAACATGAAATGTGATATCCAACTCCTTCACTTTCCAAACCTGAGAGCCTATCTATAGCATGAGATGTGATATCCAAGTCCTTCCCATTCCAATCCTTAGACCCTTCCTACAGCATGCAATACGATATCTCAATGATTCTAATAAAAAACCTGAGACCCGTCCTATAACATGAGATGGGATATCCAACTCCTTCCCATTCCAATTCTGAGACACTTCCGATAGCAGAGATGTGATATCTCAATGTTTATACCAAACCTGAGACCCTTCCTATAACATGAGATGTGATATCCAACTCCTTCCCGTTCCAAACCTGAGACCCTTCCTTTAGCATGAGATGTGATATCCAGCTCCTTCCCATTCCAATCCTGAGACACTTCCGATAGCATGAGATGTGATATCTCAATGCTTCTAATATCAAAACTGAGACCCTCCCTATAGCATGATATGTGATATCTAAGTCCTTCCCATTCCAATCCTGAGACCCTTCCTATAGCATGAGATGTGATATCTCAATGCTTCTACCAAACCTGAGACCCTTCCTTTAGCATGAGATGTGATATCCAACTCCTTCCCATTCCAATCCTGAGACCCTTCCTATAGCATGAGAGGTGATATCTCAATACTTCTAATACCAAACCTGAGATCCTTCCGATAACATGAGATGTGATATCTCAATACTTCTAATACCAAACCTGGGATCCATCCTATAACATGAGATGTGATATCCAAATCCTTCCCCTTCCAAACCTGAGACCCTCCCTTTAGCATGAGATGTGATATCCAACTCCTTCCCATTCCAATCCTGAGACCCTTCTGATAGCATAAGATATGATATCTCAATGCTTCTATACCAAACCTGAGATCCTTCCGATAGCATGAGATGTGATATCTCAATACTTCTAATACCAAACCTGAGATCCTTCCTATAACATGAGATGTGATATCCAAATCCTTATCTTCCAAACCTGAGACCCTCCCTTTAGCATGAGATGTGATAGCCAACTCCTTCCCATTCCAATCTTGAGACCCTTCCGATATCATGAAATGTGATATCTCAATGCTTCTAATATCAAACTTGAGACCCTCCCTATAACATGAGATGGGAATATCCAACTCCTTCCCATTCCAATCCTGAGACCCTTCCGATAGCACAGATGTGATATCTCAATGCTTATACCAAACCTGAGATCCTTCCTATAACATGAGATGTGATATCCAACTCCTTCCCATTCCAATCCTGAGACACTTCCTATAGCATGAGATGTGATATCTCACTGCTTATACCAAACCTGAGACCCTTCCTATAGCATGAGATGTGATATCCAACTCCTTCCCATTCCAATCCTGAGACCCTTCCTATAGCATGAGATGTGATATCTCAATGCTTCTAATATCAAACTTGAGACCCTCCCTATAGCATGAGATGTGATACCCAAGTCCTTCCCATTCCAATCCTGAGACACTTCCTATAGCATGAGATGTGATATCCAACTGCTTCCCATTCCAATCCTGAGACCCTTCCTATAGCATGAGATGTGATATCTCTATGCTTCTAATACCAAACCTGAGATCCTTCCTCTAACATGAAATGTGATATCCAACTCCTTCCCTTTCCAAACCTAAGAGCCTATCTATAGCATGAGATGTGATATCCAAGTCCTTCACATTCCAACCCTTAGACCCTTCCTACAGCATGCAATATGATATCTCAATGATTCTAATAACAAACCTGAGACCCGTCCTATAACATGAGATGGGATATTCAACTCCTTCCCATTCCAATCCTGAGACTCTTCCGATAGCAGAGATGTGATATCTCAATGCTTATACCAAACCTGAGACCCTTCCTATAACATGAGATGTGATATCCAAATCCTTCCCGTTCCAAACCTGAGACCCTTCCTTTAGCATGAGATGTGATATCCAGCTCCTTCCCATTCCATTCCTGAGACACTTCCGATAGCATGAGATGTGATATCTCAATGCTTCTAATATCAAAACTGAGACCCTCCCTATAGCATGATATGTGATATCTAAGTCCTTCCCATTCCAATCCTGAGACCCTCCCTATAGCATGAGATGTGATATCCAACTCCTTCCCATTCCAATCCTGAGACCCTTCCTATAGCATGAGATATGATATCTCAATACTTCTAATACCAAACGTGAGATCCTTCCGATAACATGAGATGTGATATCCAAATCCTTCCCCTTCCAAACCTGAGACCCTCCCTTTAGCATGAGATGTGATATCCAACTCCTTCCTATTCCAATCCTGAGACTCTTCTGATAGCATGAGATGTGATATCTCAATGCTTCTAATACCAAACCTGAGATCCTTCCGATAGCATGAGATGTGATATCTCAATGCTTCTAATACCAAACCTGAGATCCTTCCTATAACATGAGATGTGATATCCAAATCCTTCCCCTTCCAAACCTGAGACCCTCCCTTTAGCATGAGATGTGATATCCAACTCCTTCCCATTCCATTCCTGAGACCCTTCTGATAGCATGAGATGTGATATCTCAATGCCTCTAATACCAAACCTGAGATCCTACCTCTAACATGAAATGTGATATCCAACTCTTTCCCCTTCCAAACCTGAGAGCCTTCCTATAGCATGAGATGTGATATCCAAGTCCTTCCCATTCCAATCCTGAGACCCTTCCTATAGCTTGAGATGTGATATCCAACTCCTTCCCATTCCAATTCTGAGACCCTTCCTATACTATGAGACTTGATATCTCAATGCTTCTAATACCAAACCTGAGACCCGTAATATAACATGAGATGTGATATCCAAATCCTTCCCCTTCCAAACCTTAGACCCTTCCTTTATCATGAGATGTGATATCCAACTCCTTCCCATTCCAATCCTGAGACCCTTCCGATATCATGAGATGTGATATCTCAAAGATTCTAATATCAAACTTGATACCCTCCCTATAGCATGAGATGTGATATCCAAGTCCTTCCCATTCCAATCCTGAGACCCTTCCTATAGCATGAGTTGTGATATCTCAATGCTTCTAATACCAAACCTGAGACCCTTCTTATAACATGAGATGGGAATATCCAACTCCTTCCCATTCCAATCCTGAGACCCTTCCGATAGCAGAGATGTGATATCTCAATGCTTATACCAAACCTGAGATCCTTCCTATAACATGAGATGTGATATCCAACTCCTTCCCATTCCAATCCTGAGACACTTCCTATAGCATGAGATGTGATATCTCACTGCTTATACCAAACCTGAGACCCTTCCCATAGCATGAGATGTGATATCCAACTCCTTCCCATTCCAATCCTCAGACCCTTCCTATAGCATGAGATGTGATATCTCAATGCTTCTAATATCAAACTTGAGACCCTACCTATAGCATGAGATGTGATATCCAAGTCCTTCCCATTCCAATCCTGAGACACTTCCTATAGCATGAGATGTGATATCTCAATGCTTCTAATACCAAACCTGAGACTCTTCCTATAACATGAGATGGGATATCCAACTCCTTCCCATTCCAATCCTGAGACCCTTTTGATAGCAGAGATGTGATATCTCAATGTTTATACCAAACCTGAGACCCTTCCTACGGCATGAGATGTCATATTCAACTCCTTCCCATTCCAATCCTGAGACCCTTCCTATAGCATGAGATGTGATATCCAACTCCTTCCCATTCCAATCCTGAGACCCTTCCTATAGCATGAGATGTGATGTCTCAATGCTTCTAATACCAAACCTGAGATCCTTCCTATAACATGAGATGTGATATCCAACTCCTTCCATTCCAATCCTGGACCCTTCCTATAGCATGAGATGTGATCTCAATGCTTATACCAAACCTGAGACCCTTCCTATAGCATGAGATGTGATATCCAACTCCTTCCCATTCCAATCCTGAGACCCTTCCTATAGCCTGAGATGTGATATCTGAATGCCTCTAATACCAAACCTGAGATCCTTCCTCTAACATGAAATGTGATATCCAACTCCTTCACTTTCCAAACCTGAGAGCCTATCTATAGCATGAGATGTGATATCCAACTCCTTCCCATTCCAATCCTGAGACACTTCCGATAGCAGAGATGTGATATCTCAATGTTTATACCAAACCTGAGACCCTTCCTATAACATGAGATGTGATATCCAACTCCTTCCCGTTCCAAACCTGAGACCCTTCCTTTAGCATGAGATGTGATATCCAGCTCCTTCCCATTCCAATCCTGAGACACTTCCGATAGCATGAGATGTGATATCTCAATGCTTCTAATATCAAAACTGAGACCCTCCCTATAGCATGATATGTGATATCTAAGTCCTTCCCATTCCAATCCTGAGACCCTTCCTATAGCATGAGATGTGATATCTCAATGCTTCTACCAAACCTGAGACCCTTCCTTTAGCATGAGATGTGATATCCAACTCCTTCCCATTCCAATCCTGAGACCCTTCCTATAGCATGAGAGGTGATATCTCAATACTTCTAATACCAAACCTGAGATCCTTCCGATAACATGAGATGTGATATCTCATTACTTCTAATACCAAACCTGAGATCCATCCTATAACATGAGATGTGATATCCAAATCCTTCCCCTTCCAAACCTGAGACCCTCCCTTTAGCATGAGATGTGATATCCAAATCCTTCCCATTCCAATCCTGAGACCCTTCTGATAGCATAAGATATGATATCTCAATGCTTCTATACCAAACCTGAGATCCTTCCGATAGCATGAGATGTGATATCTCAATACTTCTAATACCAAACCTGAGATCCTTCCTATAACATGAGATGTGATATCCAAATCCTTATCTTCCAAACCTGAGACCCTCCCTTTAGCATGAGATGTGATATCCAACTCCTTCCCATTCCAATCCTGAGACTCTTCTGATAGCATAAGATATGATATCTCAATGCTTCTATACCAAACCTGAGATCCTTCTGATAGCATGAGATGTGATATCTCAATACTTCTAATACCAAACCTGAGATCCTACCTCTAACATGAAATGTGATATCCAACTCTTTCCCCTTGCAAACCTGAGAGCCTTCCTATAGCATGAGATGTGATATCCAAGTCCTTCCCATTCCAATCCTGAGACCCTTCCTATAACATGAGATGTGATATCCAACTCCTTCCCATTCCAACCTGAGACCCTTCCTATAGCATGAGATGGGATATCCAACTCCTTCCAAATCCAATCCCGATACCCTTCCGATAGCATGAGATCTGATATCCCAATGCTTCTACCAAACCTGAGACCCATACTATGGCATGAGATGTGATATCAAACTCCTTCCCATTCTAATCCTGAGACCCTTCCTATAGCTTGAGATGTGATATCCAACTCCTTCCCATTCCAATTCTGAGACCCTTCCTATACCATGAGACTTGATATCTCAATGCTTCTAATACCAAACCTGAGACCCGTCCTATAACATGAGATGTGATATCCAAATCCTTCCCCTTCCAAACCTTAGACCCTTCCGATAGCAGAGATGTGATATCTCAATGCTTATACCAAACCTGAGATCCTTCCTATAACATGAGATGTGATATCCAACTCCTTCCCATTCCAATCCTGAGACACTTCCTATAGCATGAGATGTGATATCTCACTGCTTATACCAAACCTGAGACCCTTCCTATAGCATGAGATGTGATATCCAACTCCTTCCCATTCCAATCCTGAGACCCTTCCTATAGCATGAGATGTGATATCTCAATGCTTCTAATATCAAACTTGAGACCCTCCCTATAGCATGAGATGTGATACCCAAGTCCTTCCCATTCCAATCCTGAGACACTTCCTATTGCATGAGATGTGATATCTCAATGCTTCTAATACCAAACCTGAGACTCTTCCTATAACATGAGATGGGATATCCAACTCCTTTCCATTCCAATCCTGAGACCCTTTCGATAGCAGAGATGTGATATCTCAATGTTTATACCAAACCTGAGACCCTCCCTACGGCATGAGATGCCATATACAACTCCTTCCCATTCCAATCCTGAGACCCTTCCTATAGCATGAGATGTGATATCTCAAGACCCTTCCTATAGCATGAGATGTGATATCCAACTCCTTCCCATTCCAATCCTGAGACCCTTCCTATAGCCTGAGATGTGATATCTGAATGCCTCTAATACCAAACCTGAGATCCTTCCTCTAACATGAAATGTGATATCCAACTCCTTCACTTTCCAAACCTGAGAGCCTATCTATAGCATGAGATGTGATATCCAAGTCCTTCCCATTCCAATCCTTAGACCCTTCCTACAGCATGCAATATGATATCTCAATGATTCTAATAAAAAACCTGAGACCCGTCCTATAACATGAGATGGGATATCCAACTCCTTCCCATTCCAATCCTGAGACACTTCCGAAAGCAGAGATGTGATATCTCAATGTTTATACCAAACCTGAGACCCTTCCTATAACATGAGATGTGATATCCAACTCCTTCCCGTTCCAAACCTGAGACCCTTCCTTTAGCATGAGATGTGATATCCAGCTCCTTCCCATTCCAATCCTGAGACACTTCCGATAGCATGAGATGTGATATCTCAATGCTTCTAATATCAAAACTGAGACCCTCCCTATAGCATGATATGTGATATCTAAGTCGTTCCCATTCCAATCCTGAGACCCTTCCTATAGCATGAGATGTGATATCTCAATGCTTCTACCAAACCTGAGACCCTTCCTTTAGCATGAGATGTGATATCCAACTCCTTCCCATTCCAATCCTGAGACCCTTCCTATAGCATGAGAGGTGATATCTCAATACTTCTAATACCAAACCTGAGATCCTTCCGATAACATGAGATGTGATATCTCAATACTTCTAATACCAATCCTGAGATCCATCCTATAACATGAGATGTGATATCCAAATCCTTCCCCTTCCAAACCTGAGACCCTCCCTTTAGCATGAGATGTGATATCCAAATCCTTCCCATTCCAATCCTGAGACCCTTCTGATAGCATAAGATATGATATCTCAATGCTTCTATACCAAACCTGAGATCCTTCCGATAGCATGAGATGTGATATCTCAATACTTCTAATACCAAACCTGAGATCCTTCCTATAACATGAGATGTGATATCCAAATCCTTATCTTCCAAACCTGAGACCCTCCCTTTAGCATGAGATGTGATATCCAACTCCTTCCCATTCCAATCCTGAGACTCTTCTGATAGCATAAGATATGATATCTCAATGCTTCTATACCAAACCTGAGATCCTTCTGATAGCATGAGATGTGATATCTCAATACTTCTGATACCAAACCTGAGATCCAACCTCTAACATGAAATGTGATATCCAACTCTTTCCCCTTGCAAACCTGAGAGCCTTCCTATAGCATGAGATGTGATATCCAAGTCCTTCCCATTCCAATCCTGAGACCCTTCCTATAACATGAGATGTGATATCCAACTCCTTCCCATTCCAACCTGAGACCCTTCCTATAGCATGAGATGGGATATCCAACTCCTTCCAAATCCAATCCCGATACCCTTCCAATAGCATGAGATCTGATATCCCAATGCTTCTACCAAACCTGAGACCCATACTATGGCATGAGATGTGATATCAAACTCCTTCCCATTCTAATCCTGAGACCCTTCCTATAGCTTGAGATGTGATATCCAACTCCTTCCCATTCCAATTCTGAGACCCTTCCTATACCATGAGACTTGATATCTCAATGCTTCTAATACCAAACCTGAGACCCGTCCTATAACATGAGATGTGATATCCAAATCCTTCCCCTTCCAAACCTTAGACCCTTCCGATAGCAGAGATGTGATATCTCAATGCTTATACCAAACCTGAGATCCTTCCTATAACATGAGATGTGATATCCAACTCCTTCCCATTCCAATCCTGAGACACTTCCTATAGCATGAGATGTGATATCTCACTGCTTATACCAAACCTGAGACCCTTCCTATAGCATGAGATGTGATATCCAACTCCTTCCCATTCCAATCCTGAGACCCTTCCTATAGCATGAGATGTGATATCTCAATGCTTCTAATATCAAACTTGAGACCCTCCCTATAGCATGAGATGTGATACCCAAGTCCTTCCCATTCCAATCCTGAGACACTTCCTATAGCATGAGATCTGATATCTCAATGCTTCTAATACCAAACCTGAGACTCTTCCTATAACATGAGATGGGATATCCAACTCCTTTCCATTCCAATCCTGAGACCCTTTCGATAGCAGAGATGTGATATCTCAATGTTCATACCAAACCTGAGACCCTTCCTACGGCATGAGATGTCATATTCAACACCTTCCCATTCCAATCCTGAGACCCTTCCTATAGCATGAGATGTGATATCCAACTCCTTCCCATTCCAATCATGAGACCCTTCCTATAGCATGAGATGTGATGTCTCAATGCTTCTAATACCAAACCTGAGATCCTTCCTATAACATGAGATGTGATATCCAACTCCTTCCATTCCAATCCTGGAGCCTTCCTATAGCATGAGATGTGATATCTCAATGCTTATACCCAACCTGAGACCCTTCCTATAGCATGAGATGTGATATCCAACTCCTTCCCATTCCAATCCTGAGACCCTTCCTATAGCCTGAGATGTGATATCTCAATGCCTCTAATACCAAACCTGAGATCCTTCCTCTAACATGAAATGTGATATCCAACTCCTTCACTTTCCAAACCTGAGAGCCTATCTATAGCATGAGATGTGATATCCAAGTCCTTCCCATTCCAATCCTTAGACCCTTCCTACAGCATGCAATACGATATCTCAATGATTCTAATAAAAAACCTGAGACCCGTCCTATAACATGAGATGGGATATCCAACTCCTTCCCATTCCAATTCTGAGACACTTCCGATAGCAGAGATGTGATATCTCAATGTTTATACCAAACCTGAGACCCTTCCTATAACATGAGATGTGATATCCAACTCCTTCCCGTTCCAAACCTGAGACCCTTCCTTTAGCATGAGATGTGATATCCAGCTCCTTCCCATTCCAATCCTGAGACACTTCCGATAGCATGAGATGTGATATCTCAATGCTTCTAATATCAAAACTGAGACCCTCCCTATAGCATGATATGTGATATCTAAGTCCTTCCCATTCCAATCCTGAGACCCTTCCTATAGCATGAGATGTGATATCTCAATGCTTCTACCAAACCTGAGACCCTTCCTTTAGCATGAGATGTGATATCCAACTCCTTCCCATTCCAATCCTGAGACCCTTCCTATAGCATGAGAGGTGATATCTCAATACTTCTAATACCAAACCTGAGATCCTTCCGATAACATGAGATGTGATATCTCAATACTTCTAATACCAAACCTGGGATCCATCCTATAACATGAGATGTGATATCCAAATCCTTCCCCTTCCAAACCTGAGACCCTCCCTTTAGCATGAGATGTGATATCCAACTCCTTCCCATTCCAATCCTGAGACCCTTCTGATAGCATAAGATATGATATCTCAATGCTTCTATACCAAACCTGAGATCCTTCCGATAGCATGAGATGTGATATCTCAATACTTCTAATACCAAACCTGAGATCCTTCCTATAACATGAGATGTGATATCCAAATCCTTATCTTCCAAACCTGAGACCCTCCCTTTAGCATGAGATGTGATAGCCAACTCCTTCCCATTCCAATCTTGAGACCCTTCCGATATCATGAAATGTGATATCTCAATGCTTCTAATATCAAACTTGAGACCCTCCCTATAACATGAGATGGGAATATCCAACTCCTTCCCATTCCAATCCTGAGACCCTTCCGATAGCACAGATGTGATATCTCAATGCTTATACCAAACCTGAGATCCTTCCTATAACATGAGATGTGATATCCAACTCCTTCCCATTCCAATCCTGAGACACTTCCTATAGCATGAGATGTGATATCTCACTGCTTATACCAAACCTGAGACCCTTCCTATAGCATGAGATGTGATATCCAACTCCTTCCCATTCCAATCCTGAGACCCTTCCTATAGCATGAGATGTGATATCTCAATGCTTCTAATATCAAACTTGAGACCCTCCCTATAGCATGAGATGTGATACCCAAGTCCTTCCCATTCCAATCCTGAGACACTTCCTATAGCATGAGATGTGATATCCAACTGCTTCCCATTCCAATCCTGAGACCCTTCCTATAGCATGAGATGTGATATCTCTATGCTTCTAATACCAAACCTGAGATCCTTCCTCTAACATGAAATGTGATATCCAACTCCTTCCCTTTCCAAACCTAAGAGCCTATCTATAGCATGAGATGTGATATCCAAGTCCTTCACATTCCAACCCTTAGACCCTTCCTACAGCATGCAATATGATATCTCAATGATTCTAATAACAAACCTGAGACCCGTCCTATAACATGAGATGGGATATTCAACTCCTTCCCATTCCAATCCTGAGACTCTTCCGATAGCAGAGATGTGATATCTCAATGCTTATACCAAACCTGAGACCCTTCCTATAACATGAGATGTGATATCCAAATCCTTCCCGTTCCAAACCTGAGACCCTTCCTTTAGCATGAGATGTGATATCCAGCTCCTTCCCATTCCATTCCTGAGACACTTCCGATAGCATGAGATGTGATATCTCAATGCTTCTAATATCAAAACTGAGACCCTCCCTATAGCATGATATGTGATATCTAAGTCCTTCCCATTCCAATCCTGAGACCCTCCCTATAGCATGAGATGTGATATCCAACTCCTTCCCATTCCAATCCTGAGACCCTTCCTATAGCATGAGATATGATATCTCAATACTTCTAATACCAAACGTGAGATCCTTCCGATAACATGAGATGTGATATCCAAATCCTTCCCCTTCCAAACCTGAGACCCTCCCTTTAGCATGAGATGTGATATCCAACTCCTTCCTATTCCAATCCTGAGACTCTTCTGATAGCATGAGATGTGATATCTCAATGCTTCTAATACCAAACCTGAGATCCTTCCGATAGCATGAGATGTGATATCTCAATGCTTCTAATACCAAACCTGAGATCCTTCCTATAACATGAGATGTGATATCCAAATCCTTCCCCTTCCAAACCTGAGACCCTCCCTTTAGCATGAGATGTGATATCCAACTCCTTCCCATTCCATTCCTGAGACCCTTCTGATAGCATGAGATGTGATATCTCAATGCCTCTAATACCAAACCTGAGATCCTACCTCTAACATGAAATGTGATATCCAACTCTTTCCCCTTCCAAACCTGAGAGCCTTCCTATAGCATGAGATGTGATATCCAAGTCCTTCCCATTCCAATCCTGAGACCCTTCCTATAGCTTGAGATGTGATATCCAACTCCTTCCCATTCCAATTCTGAGACCCTTCCTATACTATGAGACTTGATATCTCAATGCTTCTAATACCAAACCTGAGACCCGTAATATAACATGAGATGTGATATCCAAATCCTTCCCCTTCCAAACCTTAGACCCTTCCTTTATCATGAGATGTGATATCCAACTCCTTCCCATTCCAATCCTGAGACCCTTCCGATATCATGAGATGTGATATCTCAAAGATTCTAATATCAAACTTGATACCCTCCCTATAGCATGAGATGTGATATCCAAGTCCTTCCCATTCCAATCCTGAGACCCTTCCTATAGCATGAGTTGTGATATCTCAATGCTTCTAATACCAAACCTGAGACCCTTCTTATAACATGAGATGGGAATATCCAACTCCTTCCCATTCCAATCCTGAGACCCTTCCGATAGCAGAGATGTGATATCTCAATGCTTATACCAAACCTGAGATCCTTCCTATAACATGAGATGTGATATCCAACTCCTTCCCATTCCAATCCTGAGACACTTCCTATAGCATGAGATGTGATATCTCACTGCTTATACCAAACCTGAGACCCTTCCCATAGCATGAGATGTGATATCCAACTCCTTCCCATTCCAATCCTCAGACCCTTCCTATAGCATGAGATGTGATATCTCAATGCTTCTAATATCAAACTTGAGACCCTACCTATAGCATGAGATGTGATATCCAAGTCCTTCCCATTCCAATCCTGAGACACTTCCTATAGCATGAGATGTGATATCTCAATGCTTCTAATACCAAACCTGAGACTCTTCCTATAACATGAGATGGGATATCCAACTCCTTCCCATTCCAATCCTGAGACCCTTTTGATAGCAGAGATGTGATATCTCAATGTTTATACCAAACCTGAGACCCTTCCTACGGCATGAGATGTCATATTCAACTCCTTCCCATTCCAATCCTGAGACCCTTCCTATAGCATGAGATGTGATATCCAACTCCTTCCCATTCCAATCCTGAGACCCTTCCTATAGCATGAGATGTGATGTCTCAATGCTTCTAATACCAAACCTGAGATCCTTCCTATAACATGAGATGTGATATCCAACTCCTTCCATTCCAATCCTGGACCCTTCCTATAGCATGAGATGTGATCTCAATGCTTATACCAAACCTGAGACCCTTCCTATAGCATGAGATGTGATATCCAACTCCTTCCCATTCCAATCCTGAGACCCTTCCTATAGCCTGAGATGTGATATCTGAATGCCTCTAATACCAAACCTGAGATCCTTCCTCTAACATGAAATGTGATATCCAACTCCTTCACTTTCCAAACCTGAGAGCCTATCTATAGCATGAGATGTGATATCCAACTCCTTCCCATTCCAATCCTGAGACACTTCCGATAGCAGAGATGTGATATCTCAATGTTTATACCAAACCTGAGACCCTTCCTATAACATGAGATGTGATATCCAACTCCTTCCCGTTCCAAACCTGAGACCCTTCCTTTAGCATGAGATGTGATATCCAGCTCCTTCCCATTCCAATCCTGAGACACTTCCGATAGCATGAGATGTGATATCTCAATGCTTCTAATATCAAAACTGAGACCCTCCCTATAGCATGATATGTGATATCTAAGTCCTTCCCATTCCAATCCTGAGACCCTTCCTATAGCATGAGATGTGATATCTCAATGCTTCTACCAAACCTGAGACCCTTCCTTTAGCATGAGATGTGATATCCAACTCCTTCCCATTCCAATCCTGAGACCCTTCCTATAGCATGAGAGGTGATATCTCAATACTTCTAATACCAAACCTGAGATCCTTCCGATAACATGAGATGTGATATCTCATTACTTCTAATACCAAACCTGAGATCCATCCTATAACATGAGATGTGATATCCAAATCCTTCCCCTTCCAAACCTGAGACCCTCCCTTTAGCATGAGATGTGATATCCAAATCCTTCCCATTCCAATCCTGAGACCCTTCTGATAGCATAAGATATGATATCTCAATGCTTCTATACCAAACCTGAGATCCTTCCGATAGCATGAGATGTGATATCTCAATACTTCTAATACCAAACCTGAGATCCTTCCTATAACATGAGATGTGATATCCAAATCCTTATCTTCCAAACCTGAGACCCTCCCTTTAGCATGAGATGTGATATCCAACTCCTTCCCATTCCAATCCTGAGACTCTTCTGATAGCATAAGATATGATATCTCAATGCTTCTATACCAAACCTGAGATCCTTCTGATAGCATGAGATGTGATATCTCAATACTTCTAATACCAAACCTGAGATCCTACCTCTAACATGAAATGTGATATCCAACTCTTTCCCCTTGCAAACCTGAGAGCCTTCCTATAGCATGAGATGTGATATCCAAGTCCTTCCCATTCCAATCCTGAGACCCTTCCTATAACATGAGATGTGATATCCAACTCCTTCCCATTCCAACCTGAGACCCTTCCTATAGCATGAGATGGGATATCCAACTCCTTCCAAATCCAATCCCGATACCCTTCCGATAGCATGAGATCTGATATCCCAATGCTTCTACCAAACCTGAGACCCATACTATGGCATGAGATGTGATATCAAACTCCTTCCCATTCTAATCCTGAGACCCTTCCTATAGCTTGAGATGTGATATCCAACTCCTTCCCATTCCAATTCTGAGACCCTTCCTATACCATGAGACTTGATATCTCAATGCTTCTAATACCAAACCTGAGACCCGTCCTATAACATGAGATGTGATATCCAAATCCTTCCCCTTCCAAACCTTAGACCCTTCCGATAGCAGAGATGTGATATCTCAATGCTTATACCAAACCTGAGATCCTTCCTATAACATGAGATGTGATATCCAACTCCTTCCCATTCCAATCCTGAGACACTTCCTATAGCATGAGATGTGATATCTCACTGCTTATACCAAACCTGAGACCCTTCCTATAGCATGAGATGTGATATCCAACTCCTTCCCATTCCAATCCTGAGACCCTTCCTATAGCATGAGATGTGATATCTCAATGCTTCTAATATCAAACTTGAGACCCTCCCTATAGCATGAGATGTGATACCCAAGTCCTTCCCATTCCAATCCTGAGACACTTCCTATTGCATGAGATGTGATATCTCAATGCTTCTAATACCAAACCTGAGACTCTTCCTATAACATGAGATGGGATATCCAACTCCTTTCCATTCCAATCCTGAGACCCTTTCGATAGCAGAGATGTGATATCTCAATGTTTATACCAAACCTGAGACCCTCCCTACGGCATGAGATGCCATATACAACTCCTTCCCATTCCAATCCTGAGACCCTTCCTATAGCATGAGATGTGATATCTCAAGACCCTTCCTATAGCATGAGATGTGATATCCAACTCCTTCCCATTCCAATCCTGAGACCCTTCCTATAGCCTGAGATGTGATATCTGAATGCCTCTAATACCAAACCTGAGATCCTTCCTCTAACATGAAATGTGATATCCAACTCCTTCACTTTCCAAACCTGAGAGCCTATCTATAGCATGAGATGTGATATCCAAGTCCTTCCCATTCCAATCCTTAGACCCTTCCTACAGCATGCAATATATCTCAATGATTTTAATAAAAAACCTGAGACCCGTCCTATAACATGAGATGGGATATCCAACTCCTTCCCATTCCAATCCTGAGACACTTCCGATAGCAGAGATGTGATATCTCAATGTTTATACCAAACCTGAGACCCTTCCTATAACATGAGATGTGATATCCAACTCCTTCCAGTTCCAAACCTGAGACCCTTCCTTTAGCATGAGATGTGATATCCAGCTCCTTCCCATTCCAATCCTGAGACACTTCCGATAGCATGAGATGTGATATCTCAATGCTTCTAATATCAAAACTGAGACCCTCCCTATAGCATATGTGATATCTAAGTCCTTCCCATTCCAATCCTGAGACCCTTCCTATAGCATGAGATGTGATATCCAACTCCTTCCCGTTCCAAACCTGAGACACTTCCTATAGCATGAGATGTGATATCTCACTGCTTATACCAAACCTGAGACCCTTCCTATAGCATGAGATGTGATATCCAACTCCTTCCCATTCCAATCCTGAGACCCTTCCTATAGCATGAGATGTGATATCTCAATGCTTCTAATATCAAACTTGAGACCCTCCCTATAGCATGAGATGTGATACCCAAGTCCTTCCCATTCCAATCCTGAGACACTTCCTATAGCATGAGATCTGATATCTCAATGCTTCTAATACCAAACCTGAGACTCTTCCTATAACATGAGATGGGATATCCAACTCCTTTCCATTCCAATCCTGAGACCCTTTTGATAGCAGAGATGTGATATCTCAATGTTCATACCAAACCTGAGACCCTTCCTACGGCATGAGATGTCATATTCAACTCCTTCCCATTCCAATCCTGAGACCCTTCCTATAGCATGAGATGTGATATCCAACTCCTTCCCATTCCAATCATGAGACCCTTCCTATAGCATGAGATGTGATGTCTCAATGCTTCTAATACCAAACCTGAGATCCTTCCTATAACATGAGATGTGATATCCAACTCCTTCCATTCCAATCCTGGACCCTTCCTATAGCATGAGATGTGATATCTCAATGCTTATACCAAACCTGAGACCCTTCCTATAGCATGAGATGTGATATCCAACTCCTTCCCATTCCAATCCTGAGACCCTTCCTATAGCCTGAGATGTGATATCTCAATGCCTCTAATACCAAACCTGAGATCCTTCCTCTAACATGAAATGTGATATCCAACTCCTTCACTTTCCAAACCTGAGAGCCTATCTATAGCATGAGATGTGATATCCAAGTCCTTCCCATTCCAATCCTTAGACCCTTCCTACAGCATGCAATACGATATCTCAATGATTCTAATAAAAAACCTGAGACCCGTCCTATAACATGAGATGGGATATCCAACTCCTTCCCATTCCAATTCTGAGACACTTCCGATAGCAGAGATGTGATATCTCAATGTTTATACCAAACCTGAGACCCTTCCTATAACATGAGATGTGATATCCAACTCCTTCCCGTTCCAAACCTGAGACCCTTCCTTTAGCATGAGATGTGATATCCAGCTCCTTCCCATTCCAATCCTGAGACACTTCCGATAGCATGAGATGTGATATCTCAATGCTTCTAATATCAAAACTGAGACCCTCCCTATAGCATGATATGTGATATCTAAGTCCTTCCCATTCCAATCCTGAGACCCTTCCTATAGCATGAGATGTGATATCTCAATGCTTCTACCAAACCTGAGACCCTTCCTTTAGCATGAGATGTGATATCCAACTCCTTCCCATTCCAATCCTGAGACCCTTCCTATAGCATGAGAGGTGATATCTCAATACTTCTAATACCAAACCTGAGATCCTTCCGATAACATGAGATGTGATATCTCAATACTTCTAATACCAAACCTGGGATCCATCCTATAACATGAGATGTGATATCCAAATCCTTCCCCTTCCAAACCTGAGACCCTCCCTTTAGCATGAGATGTGATATCCAACTCCTTCCCATTCCAATCCTGAGACCCTTCTGATAGCATAAGATATGATATCTCAATGCTTCTATACCAAACCTGAGATCCTTCCGATAGCATGAGATGTGATATCTCAATACTTCTAATACCAAACCTGAGATCCTTCCTATAACATGAGATGTGATATCCAAATCCTTATCTTCCAAACCTGAGACCCTCCCTTTAGCATGAGATGTGATAGCCAACTCCTTCCCATTCCAATCTTGAGACCCTTCCGATATCATGAAATGTGATATCTCAATGCTTCTAATATCAAACTTGAGACCCTCCCTATAACATGAGATGGGAATATCCAACTCCTTCCCATTCCAATCCTGAGACCCTTCCGATAGCACAGATGTGATATCTCAATGCTTATACCAAACCTGAGATCCTTCCTATAACATGAGATGTGATATCCAACTCCTTCCCATTCCAATCCTGAGACACTTCCTATAGCATGAGATGTGATATCTCACTGCTTATACCAAACCTGAGACCCTTCCTATAGCATGAGATGTGATATCCAACTCCTTCCCATTCCAATCCTGAGACCCTCCCTTTAGCATGAAATGTGATATCCAACTGCTTCCCATTCCAATCCTGAGACCCTTCCTATAGCATGAGATGTGATATCTCTATGCTTCTAATACCAAACCTGAGATCCTTCCTCTAACATGAAATGTGATATCCAACTCCTTCCCTTTCCAAACCTAAGAGCCTATCTATAGCATGAGATGTGATATCCAAGTCCTTCACATTCCAACCCTTAGACCCTTCCTACAGCATGCAATATGATATCTCAATGATTCTAATAACAAACCTGAGACCCGTCCTATAACATGAGATGGGATATTCAACTCCTTCCCATTCCAATCCTGAGACTCTTCCGATAGCAGAGATGTGATATCTCAATGCTTATACCAAACCTGAGACCCTTCCTATAACATGAGATGTGATATCCAAATCCTTCCCGTTCCAAACCTGAGACCCTTCCTTTAGCATGAGATGTGATATCCAGCTCCTTCCCATTCCAATCCTGAGACACTTCCGATAGCATGAGACGTGATATCTCAATACTTCTAATACCAAACCTGAGATCCTACCTCTAACATGAAATGTGATATCCAACTCTTTCCCCTTGCAAACCTGAGAGCCTTCCTATAGCATGAGATGTGATATCCAAGTCCTTCCCATTCCAATCCTGAGACCCTTCCTATAACATGAGATGTGATATCCAACTCCTTCCCATTCCAACCTGAGACCCTTCCTATAGCATGAGATGGGATATCCAACTCCTTCCAAATCCACTCCCGATACCCTTCCGATAGCATGAGATCTGATATCCCAATGCTTCTACCAAACCTGAGACCCATACTATGGCATGAGATGTGATATCAAACTCCTTCCCATTCTAATCCTGAGACCCTTCCTATAGCTTGAGATGTGATATCCAACTCCTTCCCATTCCAATTCTGAGACCCTTCCTATACCATGAGACTTGATATCTCAATGCTTCTAATACCAAACCTGAGACCCGTCCTATAACATGAGATGTGATATCCAAATCCTTCCCCTTCCAAACCTTAGACCCTTCCGATAGCAGAGATGTGATATCTCAATGCTTATACCAAACCTGAGATCCTTCCTATAACATGAGATGTGATATCCAACTCCTTCCCATTCCAATCCTGAGACACTTCCTATAGCATGAGATGTGATATCTCACTGCTTATACCAAACCTGAGACCCTTCCTATAGCATGAGATGTGATATCCAACTCCTTCCCATTCCAATCCTGAGACCCTTCCTATAGCATGAGATGTGATATCTCAATGCTTCTAATATCAAACTTGAGACCCTCCCTATAGCATGAGATGTGATACCCAAGTCCTTCCCATTCCAATCCTGAGACACTTCCTATTGCATGAGATGTGATATCTCAATGCTTCTAATACCAAACCTGAGACTCTTCCTATAACATGAGATGGGATATCCAACTCCTTTCCATTCCAATCCTGAGACCCTTTCGATAGCAGAGATGTGATATCTCAATGTTTATACCAAACCTGAGACCCTCCCTACGGCATGAGATGCCATATACAACTCCTTCCCATTCCAATCCTGAGACCCTTCCTATAGCATGAGATGTGATATCTCAAGACCCTTCCTATAGCATGAGATGTGATATCCAACTCCTTCCCATTCCAATCCTGAGACCCTTCCTATAGCCTGAGATGTGATATCTGAATGCCTCTAATACCAAACCTGAGATCCTTCCTCTAACATGAAATGTGATATCCAACTCCTTCACTTTCCAAACCTGAGAGCCTATCTATAGCATGAGATGTGATATCCAAGTCCTTCCCATTCCAATCCTTAGACCCTTCCTACAGCATGCAATATATCTCAATGATTTTAATAAAAAACCTGAGACCCGTCCTATAACATGAGATGGGATATCCAACTCCTTCCCATTCCAATCCTGAGACACTTCCGATAGCAGAGATGTGATATCTCAATGTTTATACGAAACCTGAGACCCTTCCTATAACATGAGATGTGATATCCAACTCCTTCCAGTTCCAAACCTGAGACCCTTCCTTTAGCATGAGATGTGATATCCAGCTCCTTCCCATTCCAATCCTGAGACACTTCCGATAGCATGAGATGTGATATCTCAATGCTTCTAATATCAAAACTGAGACCCTCCCTATAGCATATGTGATATCTAAGTCCTTCCCATTCCAATCCTGAGACCCTTCCTATAGCATGAGATGTGATATCCAACTCCTTCCCGTTCCAAACCTGAGACACTTCCTATAGCATGAGATGTGATATCTCACTGCTTATACCAAACCTGAGACCCTTCCTATAGCATGAGATGTGATATCCAACTCCTTCCCATTCCAATCCTGAGACCCTTCCTATAGCATGAGATGTGATATCTCAATGCTTCTAATATCAAACTTGAGACCCTCCCTATAGCATGAGATGTGATACCCAAGTCCTTCCCATTCCAATCCTGAGACACTTCCTATAGCATGAGATCTGATATCTCAATACTTCTAATACCAAACCTGAGACTCTTCCTATAACATGAGATGGGATATCCAACTCCTTTCCATTCCAATCCTGAGACCCTTTCGATAGCAGAGATGTGATATCTCAATGTTCATACCAAACCTGAGACCCTTCCTACGGCATGAGATGTCATATTCAACTCCTTCCCATTCCAATCCTGAGACCCTTCCTATAGCATGAGATGTGATATCCAACTCCTTCCCATTCCAATCATGAGACCCTTCCTATAGCATGAGATGTGATGTCTCAATGCTTCTAATACCAAACCTGAGATCCTTCCTATAACATGAGATGTGATATCCAACTCCTTCCATTCCAATCCTGGACCCTTCCTATAGCATGAGATGTGATATCTCAATGCTTATACCAAACCTGAGACCCTTCCTATAGCATGAGATGTGATATCCAACTCCTTCCCATTCCAATCCTGAGACCCTTCCTATAGCCTGAGATGTGATATCTCAATGCCTCTAATACCAAACCTGAGATCCTTCCTCTAACATGAAATGTGATATCCAACTCCTTCACTTTCCAAACCTGAGAGCCTATCTATAGCATGAGATGTGATATCCAAGTCCTTCCCATTCCAATCCTTAGACCCTTCCTACAGCATGCAATACGATATCTCAATGATTCTAATAAAAAACCTGAGACCCGTCCTATAACATGAGATGGGATATCCAACTCCTTCCCATTCCAATTCTGAGACACTTCCGATAGCAGAGATGTGATATCTCAATGTTTATACCAAACCTGAGACCCTTCCTATAACATGAGATGTGATATCCAACTCCTTCCCGTTCCAAACCTGAGACCCTTCCTTTAGCATGAGATGTGATATCCAGCTCCTTCCCATTCCAATCCTGAGACACTTCCGATAGCATGAGATGTGATATCTCAATGCTTCTAATATCAAAACTGAGACCCTCCCTATAGCATGATATGTGATATCTAAGTCCTTCCCATTCCAATCCTGAGACCCTTCCTATAGCATGAGATGTGATATCTCAATGCTTCTACCAAACCTGAGACCCTTCCTTTAGCATGAGATGTGATATCCAACTCCTTCCCATTACAATCCTGAGACCCTTCCTATAGCATGAGAGGTGATATCTCAATACTTCTAATACCAAACCTGAGATCCTTCCGATAACATGAGATGTGATATCTCAATACTTCTAATACCAAACCTGGGATCCATCCTATAACATAAGATGTGATATCCAAATCCTTCCCCTTCCAAACCTGAGACCCTCCCTTTAGCATGAGATGTGATATCCAACTACTTCCCATTCCAATCCTGAGACCCTTCTGATAGCATAAGATGTGATATCTCAATGCTTCTATACCAAACCTGAGATCCTTCCGATAGCATGAGATGTGATATCTCAATACTTCTAATACCAAACCTGAGATCCTTCCTATAACATGAGATGTGATATCCAAATCCTTATCTTCCCAACCTGAGACCCTCCCTTTAGCATGAGATGTGATAGCCAACTCCTTCCCATTCCAATCTTGAGACCCTTCCGATATCATGAAATGTGATATCTCAATGCTTCTAATATCAAACTTGAGACCCTCCCTATAACATGAGATGGGAATATCCAACTCCTTCCCATTCCAATCCTGAGACCCTTCCGATAGCACAGATGTGATATCTCAATGCTTATACCAAACCTGAGATCCTTCCTATAACATGAGATGTGATATCCAACTCCTTCCCATTCCAATCCTGAGACACTTCCTATAGCATGAGATGTGATATCTCACTGCTTATACCAAACCTGAGACCCTTCCTATAGCATGAGATGTGATATCCAACTCCTTCCCATTCCAATCCTGAGACCCTTCCTATAGCATGAGATGTGATATCTCAATGCTTCTAATATCAAACTTGAGACCCTCCCTATAGCATGAGATGTGATACCCAAGTCCTTCCCATTCCAATCCTGAGACACTTCCTATAGCATGAGATGTGATATCCAACTGCTTCCCATTCCAATCCTGAGACCCTTCCTATAGCATGAGATGTGATATCTCTATGCTTCTAATACCAAACCTGAGATCCTTCCTCTAACATGAAATGTGATATCCAACTCCTTCCCTTTCCAAACCTAAGAGCCTATCTATAGCATGAGATGTGATATCCAAGTCCTTCACATTCCAACCCTTAGACCCTTCCTACAGCATGCAATATGATATCTCAATGATTCTAATAACAAACCTGAGACCCGTCCTATAACATGAGATGGGATATTCAACTCCTTCCCATTCCAATCCTGAGACTCTTCCGATAGCAGAGATGTGATATCTCAATGCTTATACCAAACCTGAGACCCTTCCTATAACATGAGATGTGATATCCAAATCCTTCCCGTTCCAAACCTGAGACCCTTCCTTTAGCATGAGATGTGATATCCAGCTCCTTCCCATTCCATTCCTGAGACACTTCCGATAGCATGAGATGTGATATCTCAATGCTTCTAATATCAAAACTGAGACCCTCCCTATAGCATGATATGTGATATCTAAGTCCTTCCCATTCCAATCCTGAGACCCTCCCTATAGCATGAGATGTGATATCCAACTCCTTCCCATTCCAATCCTGAGACCCTTCCTATAGCATGAGATATGATATCTCAATACTTCTAATACCAAACGTGAGATCCTTCCGATAACATGAGATGTGATATCCAAATCCTTCCCCTTCCAAACCTGAGACCCTCCCTTTAGCATGAGATGTGATATCCAACTCCTTCCTATTCCAATCCTGAGACTCTTCTGATAGCATGAGATGTGATATCTCAATGCTTCTAATACCAAACCTGAGATCCTTCCGATAGCATGAGATGTGATATCTCAATGCTTCTAATACCAAACCTGAGATCCTTCCTATAACATGAGATGTGATATCCAAATCCTTCCCCTTCCAAACCTGAGACCCTCCCTTTAGCATGAGATGTGATATCCAACTCCTTCCCATTCCATTCCTGAGACCCTTCTGATAGCATGAGATGTGATATCTCAATGCCTCTAATACCAAACCTGAGATCCTACCTCTAACATGAAATGTGATATCCAACTCTTTCCCCTTCCAAACCTGAGAGCCTTCCTATAGCATGAGATGTGATATCCAAGTCCTTCCCATTCCAATCCTGAGACCCTTCCTGTAGCTTGAGATGTGATATCCAACTCCTTCCCATTCCAATTCTGAGACCCTTCCTATACTATGAGACTTGATATCTCAATGCTTCTAATACCAAACCTGAGACCCGTAATATAACATGAGATGTGATATCCAAATCCTTCCCCTTCCAAACCTTAGACCCTTCCTTTATCATGAGATGTGATATCCAACTCCTTCCCATTCCAATCCTGAGACCCTTCCGATATCATGAGATGTGATATCTCAAAGATTCTAATATCAAACTTGATACCCTCCCTATAGCATGAGATGTGATATCCAAGTCCTTCCCATTCCAATCCTGAGACCCTGCCTATAGCATGAGTTGTGATATCTCAATGCTTCTAATACCAAACCTGAGACCCTTCTTATAACATGAGATGGGAATATCCAACTCCTTCCCATTCCAATCCTGAGACCCTTCCGATAGCAGAGATGTGATATCTCAATGCTTATACCAAACCTGAGATCCTTCCTATAACATGAGATGTGATATCCAACTCCTTCCCATTCCAATCCTGAGACACTTCCTATAGCATGAGATGTGATATCTCACTGCTTATACCAAACCTGAGACCCTTCCCATAGCATGAGATGTGATATCCAACTCTTTCCCATTCCAATCCTCAGACCCTTCCTATAGCATGAGATGTGATATCTCAATGCTTCTAATATCAAACTTGAGACCCTACCTATAGCATGAGATGTGATATCCAAGTCCTTCCCATTCCAATCCTGAGACACTTCCTATAGCATGAGATGTGATATCTCAATGCTTCTAATACCAAACCTGAGACTCTTCCTATAACATGAGATGGGATATCCAACTCCTTTCCATTCCAATCCTGAGACCCTTTTGATAGCAGAGATGTGATATCTCAATGTTCATACCAAACCTGAGACCCTTCCTACGGCATGAGATGTCATATTCAACTCCTTCCCATTCCAATCCTGAGACCCTTCCTATAGCATGAGATGTGATATCCAACTCCTTCCCATTCCAATCATGAGACCCTTCCTATAGCATGAGATGTGATGTCTCAATGCTTCTAATACCAAACCTGAGATCCTTCCTATAACATGAGATGTGATATCCAACTCCTTCCATTCCAATCCTGGACCCTTCCTATAGCATGAGATGTGATATCTCAATGCTTATACCAAACCTGAGACCCTTCCTATAGCATGAGATGTGATATCCAACTCCTTCCCATTCCAATCCTGAGACCCTTCCTATAGCCTGAGATGTGATATCTCAATGCCTCTAATACCAAACCTGAGATCCTTCCTCTAACATGAAATGTGATATCCAACTCCTTCACTTTCCAAACCTGAGAGCCTATCTATAGCATGAGATGTGATATCCAAGTCCTTCCCATTCCAATCCTTAGACCCTTCCTACAGCATGCAATACGATATCTCAATGATTCTAATAAAAAACCTGAGACCCGTCCTATAACATGAGATGGGATATCCAACTCCTTCCCATTCCAATTCTGAGACACTTCCGATAGCAGAGATGTGATATCTCAATGTTTATACCAAACCTGAGACCCTTCCTATAACATGAGATGTGATATCCAACTCCTTCCCGTTCCAAACCTGAGACCCTTCCTTTAGCATGAGATGTGATATCCAGCTCCTTCCCATTCCAATCCTGAGACACTTCCGATAGCATGAGATGTGATATCTCAATGCTTCTAATATCAAAACTGAGACCCTCCCTATAGCATGATATGTGATATCTAAGTCCTTCCCATTCCAATCCTGAGACCCTTCCTATAGCATGAGATGTGATATCTCAATGCTTCTACCAAACCTGAGACCCTTCCTTTAGCATGAGATGTGATATCCAACTCCTTCCCATTCCAATCCTGAGACCCTTCCTATAGCATGAGAGGTGATATCTCAATACTTCTAATACCAAACCTGAGATCCTTCCGATAACATGAGATGTGATATCTCAATACTTCTAATACCAAACCTGGGATCCATCCTATAACATGAGATGTGATATCCAAATCCTTCCCCTTCCAAACCTGAGACCCTCCCTTTAGCATGAGATGTGATATCCAACTCCTTCCCATTCCAATCCTGAGACCCTTCTGATAGCATAAGATATGATATCTCAATGCTTCTATACCAAACCTGAGATCCTTCCGATAGCATGAGATGTGATATCTCAATACTTCTAATACCAAACCTGAGATCCTTCCTATAACATGAGATGTGATATCCAAATCCTTATCTTCCAAACCTGAGACCCTCCCTTTAGCATGAGATGTGATAGCCAACTCCTTCCCATTCCAATCTTGAGACCCTTCCGATATCATGAAATGTGATATCTCAATGCTTCTAATATCAAACTTGAGACCCTCCCTATAACATGAGATGGGAATATCCAACTCCTTCCCATTCCAATCCTGAGACCCTTCCGATAGCACAGATGTGATATCTCAATGCTTATACCAAACCTGAGATCCTTCCTATAACATGAGATGTGATATCCAACTCCTTCCCATTCCAATCCTGAGACACTTCCTATAGCATGAGATGTGATATCTCACTGCTTATACCAAACCTGAGACCCTTCCTATAGCATGAGATGTGATATCCAACTCCTTCCCATTCCAATCCTGAGACCCTCCCTTTAGCATGAAATGTGATATCCAACTGCTTCCCATTCCAATCCTGAGACCCTTCCTATAGCATGAGATGTGATATCTCTATGCTTCTAATACCAAACCTGAGATCCTTCCTCTAACATGAAATGTGATATCCAACTCCTTCCCTTTCCAAACCTAAGAGCCTATCTATAGCATGAGATGTGATATCCAAGTCCTTCACATTCCAACCCTTAGACCCTTCCTACAGCATGCAATATGATATCTCAATGATTCTAATAACAAACCTGAGACCCGTCCTATAACATGAGATGGGATATTCAACTCCTTCCCATTCCAATCCTGAGACTCTTCCGATAGCAGAGATGTGATATCTCAATGCTTATACCAAACCTGAGACCCTTCCTATAACATGAGATGTGATATCCAAATCCTTCCCGTTCCAAACCTGAGACCCTTCCTTTAGCATGAGATGTGATATCCAGCTCCTTCCCATTCCAATCCTGAGACACTTCCGATAGCATGAGATGTGATATCTCAATACTTCTAATACCAAACCTGAGATCCTACCTCTAACATGAAATGTGATATCCAACTCTTTCCCCTTGCAAACCTGAGAGCCTTCCTATAGCATGAGATGTGATATCCAAGTCCTTCCCATTCCAATCCTGAGACCCTTCCTATAACATGAGATGTGATATCCAACTCCTTCCCATTCCAACCTGAGACCCTTCCTATAGCATGAGATGGGATATCCAACTCCTTCCAAATCCACTCCCGATACCCTTCCGATAGCATGAGATCTGATATCCCAATGCTTCTACCAAACCTGAGACCCATACTATGGCATGAGATGTGATATCAAACTCCTTCCCATTCTAATCCTGAGACCCTTCCTATAGCTTGAGATGTGATATCCAACTCCTTCCCATTCCAATTCTGAGACCCTTCCTATACCATGAGACTTGATATCTCAATGCTTCTAATACCAAACCTGAGACCCGTCCTATAACATGAGATGTGATATCCAAATCCTTCCCCTTCCAAACCTTAGACCCTTCCGATAGCAGAGATGTGATATCTCAATGCTTATACCAAACCTGAGATCCTTCCTATAACATGAGATGTGATATCCAACTCCTTCCCATTCCAATCCTGAGACACTTCCTATAGCATGAGATGTGATATCTCACTGCTTATACCAAACCTGAGACCCTTCCTATAGCATGAGATGTGATATCCAACTCCTTCCCATTCCAATCCTGAGACCCTTCCTATAGCATGAGATGTGATATCTCAATGCTTCTAATATCAAACTTGAGACCCTCCCTATAGCATGAGATGTGATACCCAAGTCCTTCCCATTCCAATCCTGAGACACTTCCTATTGCATGAGATGTGATATCTCAATGCTTCTAATACCAAACCTGAGACTCTTCCTATAACATGAGATGGGATATCCAACTCCTTTCCATTCCAATCCTGAGACCCTTTCGATAGCAGAGATGTGATATCTCAATGTTTATACCAAACCTGAGACCCTCCCTACGGCATGAGATGCCATATACAACTCCTTCCCATTCCAATCCTGAGACCCTTCCTATAGCATGAGATGTGATATCTCAAGACCCTTCCTATAGCATGAGATGTGATATCCAACTCCTTCCCATTCCAATCCTGAGACCCTTCCTATAGCCTGAGATGTGATATCTGAATGCCTCTAATACCAAACCTGAGATCCTTCCTCTAACATGAAATGTGATATCCAACTCCTTCACTTTCCAAACCTGAGAGCCTATCTATAGCATGAGATGTGATATCCAAGTCCTTCCCATTCCAATCCTTAGACCCTTCCTACAGCATGCAATATATCTCAATGATTTTAATAAAAAACCTGAGACCCGTCCTATAACATGAGATGGGATATCCAACTCCTTCCCATTCCAATCCTGAGACACTTCCGATAGCAGAGATGTGATATCTCAATGTTTATACGAAACCTGAGACCCTTCCTATAACATGAGATGTGATATCCAACTCCTTCCAGTTCCAAACCTGAGACCCTTCCTTTAGCATGAGATGTGATATCCAGCTCCTTCCCATTCCAATCCTGAGACACTTCCGATAGCATGAGATGTGATATCTCAATGCTTCTAATATCAAAACTGAGACCCTCCCTATAGCATATGTGATATCTAAGTCCTTCCCATTCCAATCCTGAGACCCTTCCTATAGCATGAGATGTGATATCCAACTCCTTCCCGTTCCAAACCTGAGACACTTCCTATAGCATGAGATGTGATATCTCACTGCTTATACCAAACCTGAGACCCTTCCTATAGCATGAGATGTGATATCCAACTCCTTCCCATTCCAATCCTGAGACCCTTCCTATAGCATGAGATGTGATATCTCAATGCTTCTAATATCAAACTTGAGACCCTCCCTATAGCATGAGATGTGATACCCAAGTCCTTCCCATTCCAATCCTGAGACACTTCCTATAGCATGAGATCTGATATCTCAATGCTTCTAATACCAAACCTGAGACTCTTCCTATAACATGAGATGGGATATCCAACTCCTTTCCATTCCAATCCTGAGACCCTTTCGATAGCAGAGATGTGATATCTCAATGTTCATACCAAACCTGAGACCCTTCCTACGGCATGAGATGTCATATTCAACTCCTTCCCATTCCAATCCTGAGACCCTTCCTATAGCATGAGATGTGATATCCAACTCCTTCCCATTCCAATCATGAGACCCTTCCTATAGCATGAGATGTGATGTCTCAATGCTTCTAATACCAAACCTGAGATCCTTCCTATAACATGAGATGTGATATCCAACTCCTTCCATTCCAATCCTGGACCCTTCCTATAGCATGAGATGTGATATCTCAATGCTTATACCAAACCTGAGACCCTTCCTATAGCATGAGATGTGATATCCAACTCCTTCCCATTCCAATCCTGAGACCCTTCCTATAGCCTGAGATGTGATATCTCAATGCCTCTAATACCAAACCTGAGATCCTTCCTCTAACATGAAATGTGATATCCAACTCCTTCACTTTCCAAACCTGAGAGCCTATCTATAGCATGAGATGTGATATCCAAGTCCTTCCCATTCCAATCCTTAGACCCTTCCTACAGCATGCAATACGATATCTCAATGATTCTAATAAAAAACCTGAGACCCGTCCTATAACATGAGATGGGATATCCAACTCCTTCCCATTCCAATTCTGAGACACTTCCGATAGCAGAGATGTGATATCTCAATGTTTATACCAAACCTGAGACCCTTCCTATAACATGAGATGTGATATCCAACTCCTTCCCGTTCCAAACCTGAGACCCTTCCTTTAGCATGAGATGTGATATCCAGCTCCTTCCCATTCCAATCCTGAGACACTTCCGATAGCATGAGATGTGATATCTCAATGCTTCTAATATCAAAACTGAGACCCTCCCTATAGCATGATATGTGATATCTAAGTCCTTCCCATTCCAATCCTGAGACCCTTCCTATAGCATGAGATGTGATATCTCAATGCTTCTACCAAACCTGAGACCCTTCCTTTAGCATGAGATGTGATATCCAACTCCTTCCCATTACAATCCTGAGACCCTTCCTATAGCATGAGAGGTGATATCTCAATACTTCTAATACCAAACCTGAGATCCTTCCGATAACATGAGATGTGATATCTCAATACTTCTAATACCAAACCTGGGATCCATCCTATAACATAAGATGTGATATCCAAATCCTTCCCCTTCCAAACCTGAGACCCTCCCTTTAGCATGAGATGTGATATCCAACTACTTCCCATTCCAATCCTGAGACCCTTCTGATAGCATAAGATGTGATATCTCAATGCTTCTATACCAAACCTGAGATCCTTCCGATAGCATGAGATGTGATATCTCAATACTTCTAATACCAAACCTGAGATCCTTCCTATAACATGAGATGTGATATCCAAATCCTTATCTTCCCAACCTGAGACCCTCCCTTTAGCATGAGATGTGATAGCCAACTCCTTCCCATTCCAATCTTGAGACCCTTCCGATATCATGAAATGTGATATCTCAATGCTTCTAATATCAAACTTGAGACCCTCCCTATAACATGAGATGGGAATATCCAACTCCTTCCCATTCCAATCCTGAGACCCTTCCGATAGCACAGATGTGATATCTCAATGCTTATACCAAACCTGAGATCCTTCCTATAACATGAGATGTGATATCCAACTCCTTCCCATTCCAATCCTGAGACACTTCCTATAGCATGAGATGTGATATCTCACTGCTTATACCAAACCTGAGACCCTTCCTATAGCATGAGATGTGATATCCAACTCCTTCCCATTCCAATCCTGAGACCCTTCCTATAGCATGAGATGTGATATCTCAATGCTTCTAATATCAAACTTGAGACCCTCCCTATAGCATGAGATGTGATACCCAAGTCCTTCCCATTCCAATCCTGAGACACTTCCTATAGCATGAGATGTGATATCCAACTGCTTCCCATTCCAATCCTGAGACCCTTCCTATAGCATGAGATGTGATATCTCTATGCTTCTAATACCAAACCTGAGATCCTTCCTCTAACATGAAATGTGATATCCAACTCCTTCCCTTTCCAAACCTAAGAGCCTATCTATAGCATGAGATGTGATATCCAAGTCCTTCACATTCCAACCCTTAGACCCTTCCTACAGCATGCAATATGATATCTCAATGATTCTAATAACAAACCTGAGACCCGTCCTATAACATGAGATGGGATATTCAACTCCTTCCCATTCCAATCCTGAGACTCTTCCGATAGCAGAGATGTGATATCTCAATGCTTATACCAAACCTGAGACCCTTCCTATAACATGAGATGTGATATCCAAATCCTTCCCGTTCCAAACCTGAGACCCTTCCTTTAGCATGAGATGTGATATCCAGCTCCTTCCCATTCCATTCCTGAGACACTTCCGATAGCATGAGATGTGATATCTCAATGCTTCTAATATCAAAACTGAGACCCTCCCTATAGCATGATATGTGATATCTAAGTCCTTCCCATTCCAATCCTGAGACCCTCCCTATAGCATGAGATGTGATATCCAACTCCTTCCCATTCCAATCCTGAGACCCTTCCTATAGCATGAGATATGATATCTCAATACTTCTAATACCAAACGTGAGATCCTTCCGATAACATGAGATGTGATATCCAAATCCTTCCCCTTCCAAACCTGAGACCCTCCCTTTAGCATGAGATGTGATATCCAACTCCTTCCTATTCCAATCCTGAGACTCTTCTGATAGCATGAGATGTGATATCTCAATGCTTCTAATACCAAACCTGAGATCCTTCCGATAGCATGAGATGTGATATCTCAATGCTTCTAATACCAAACCTGAGATCCTTCCTATAACATGAGATGTGATATCCAAATCCTTCCCCTTCCAAACCTGAGACCCTCCCTTTAGCATGAGATGTGATATCCAACTCCTTCCCATTCCATTCCTGAGACCCTTCTGATAGCATGAGATGTGATATCTCAATGCCTCTAATACCAAACCTGAGATCCTACCTCTAACATGAAATGTGATATCCAACTCTTTCCCCTTCCAAACCTGAGAGCCTTCCTATAGCATGAGATGTGATATCCAAGTCCTTCCCATTCCAATCCTGAGACCCTTCCTGTAGCTTGAGATGTGATATCCAACTCCTTCCCATTCCAATTCTGAGACCCTTCCTATACTATGAGACTTGATATCTCAATGCTTCTAATACCAAACCTGAGACCCGTAATATAACATGAGATGTGATATCCAAATCCTTCCCCTTCCAAACCTTAGACCCTTCCTTTATCATGAGATGTGATATCCAACTCCTTCCCATTCCAATCCTGAGACCCTTCCGATATCATGAGATGTGATATCTCAAAGATTCTAATATCAAACTTGATACCCTCCCTATAGCATGAGATGTGATATCCAAGTCCTTCCCATTCCAATCCTGAGACCCTGCCTATAGCATGAGTTGTGATATCTCAATGCTTCTAATACCAAACCTGAGACCCTTCTTATAACATGAGATGGGAATATCCAACTCCTTCCCATTCCAATCCTGAGACCCTTCCGATAGCAGAGATGTGATATCTCAATGCTTATACCAAACCTGAGATCCTTCCTATAACATGAGATGTGATATCCAACTCCTTCCCATTCCAATCCTGAGACACTTCCTATAGCATGAGATGTGATATCTCACTGCTTATACCAAACCTGAGACCCTTCCCATAGCATGAGATGTGATATCCAACTCTTTCCCATTCCAATCCTCAGACCCTTCCTATAGCATGAGATGTGATATCTCAATGCTTCTAATATCAAACTTGAGACCCTACCTATAGCATGAGATGTGATATCCAAGTCCTTCCCATTCCAATCCTGAGACACTTCCTATAGCATGAGATGTGATATCTCAATGCTTCTAATACCAAACCTGAGACTCTTCCTATAACATGAGATGGGATATCCAACTCCTTTCCATTCCAATCCTGAGACCCTTTTGATAGCAGAGATGTGATATCTCAATGTTCATACCAAACCTGAGACCCTTCCTACGGCATGAGATGTCATATTCAACTCCTTCCCATTCCAATCCTGAGACCCTTCCTATAGCATGAGATGTGATATCCAACTCCTTCCCATTCCAATCATGAGACCCTTCCTATAGCATGAGATGTGATGTCTCAATGCTTCTAATACCAAACCTGAGATCCTTCCTATAACATGAGATGTGATATCCAACTCCTTCCATTCCAATCCTGGACCCTTCCTATAGCATGAGATGTGATATCTCAATGCTTATACCAAACCTGAGACCCTTCCTATAGCATGAGATGTGATATCCAACTCCTTCCCATTCCAATCCTGAGACCCTTCCTATAGCCTGAGATGTGATATCTCAATGCCTCTAATACCAAACCTGAGATCCTTCCTCTAACATGAAATGTGATATCCAACTCCTTCACTTTCCAAACCTGAGAGCCTATCTATAGCATGAGATGTGATATCCAAGTCCTTCCCATTCCAATCCTTAGACCCTTCCTACAGCATGCAATACGATATCTCAATGATTCTAATAAAAAACCTGAGACCCGTCCTATAACATGAGATGGGATATCCAACTCCTTCCCATTCCAATTCTGAGACACTTCCGATAGCAGAGATGTGATATCTCAATGTTTATACCAAACCTGAGACCCTTCCTATAACATGAGATGTGATATCCAACTCCTTCCCGTTCCAAACCTGAGACCCTTCCTTTAGCATGAGATGTGATATCCAGCTCCTTCCCATTCCAATCCTGAGACACTTCCGATAGCATGAGATGTGATATCTCAATGCTTCTAATATCAAAACTGAGACCCTCCCTATAGCATGATATGTGATATCTAAGTCCTTCCCATTCCAATCCTGAGACCCTTCCTATAGCATGAGATGTGATATCTCAATGCTTCTACCAAACCTGAGACCCTTCCTTTAGCATGAGATGTGATATCCAACTCCTTCCCATTCCAATCCTGAGACCCTTCCTATAGCATGAGAGGTGATATCTCAATACTTCTAATACCAAACCTGAGATCCTTCCGATAACATGAGATGTGATATCTCAATACTTCTAATACCAAACCTGGGATCCATCCTATAACATGAGATGTGATATCCAAATCCTTCCCCTTCCAAACCTGAGACCCTCCCTTTAGCATGAGATGTGATATCCAACTCCTTCCCATTCCAATCCTGAGACCCTTCTGATAGCATAAGATATGATATCTCAATGCTTCTATACCAAACCTGAGATCCTTCCGATAGCATGAGATGTGATATCTCAATACTTCTAATACCAAACCTGAGATCCTTCCTATAACATGAGATGTGATATCCAAATCCTTATCTTCCAAACCTGAGACCCTCCCTTTAGCATGAGATGTGATAGCCAACTCCTTCCCATTCCAATCTTGAGACCCTTCCGATATCATGAAATGTGATATCTCAATGCTTCTAATATCAAACTTGAGACCCTCCCTATAACATGAGATGGGAATATCCAACTCCTTCCCATTCCAATCCTGAGACCCTTCCGATAGCACAGATGTGATATCTCAATGCTTATACCAAACCTGAGATCCTTCCTATAACATGAGATGTGATATCCAACTCCTTCCCATTCCAATCCTGAGACACTTCCTATAGCATGAGATGTGATATCTCACTGCTTATACCAAACCTGAGACCCTTCCTATAGCATGAGATGTGATATCCAACTCCTTCCCATTCCAATCCTGAGACCCTCCCTTTAGCATGAAATGTGATATCCAACTGCTTCCCATTCCAATCCTGAGACCCTTCCTATAGCATGAGATGTGATATCTCTATGCTTCTAATACCAAACCTGAGATCCTTCCTCTAACATGAAATGTGATATCCAACTCCTTCCCTTTCCAAACCTAAGAGCCTATCTATAGCATGAGATGTGATATCCAAGTCCTTCACATTCCAACCCTTAGACCCTTCCTACAGCATGCAATATGATATCTCAATGATTCTAATAACAAACCTGAGACCCGTCCTATAACATGAGATGGGATATTCAACTCCTTCCCATTCCAATCCTGAGACTCTTCCGATAGCAGAGATGTGATATCTCAATGCTTATACCAAACCTGAGACCCTTCCTATAACATGAGATGTGATATCCAAATCCTTCCCGTTCCAAACCTGAGACCCTTCCTTTAGCATGAGATGTGATATCCAGCTCCTTCCCATTCCAATCCTGAGACACTTCCGATAGCATGAGATGTGATATCTCAATACTTCTAATACCAAACCTGAGATCCTACCTCTAACATGAAATGTGATATCCAACTCTTTCCCCTTGCAAACCTGAGAGCCTTCCTATAGCATGAGATGTGATATCCAAGTCCTTCCCATTCCAATCCTGAGACCCTTCCTATAACATGAGATGTGATATCCAACTCCTTCCCATTCCAACCTGAGACCCTTCCTATAGCATGAGATGGGATATCCAACTCCTTCCAAATCCACTCCCGATACCCTTCCGATAGCATGAGATCTGATATCCCAATGCTTCTACCAAACCTGAGACCCATACTATGGCATGAGATGTGATATCAAACTCCTTCCCATTCTAATCCTGAGACCCTTCCTATAGCTTGAGACGTGATATCCAACTCCTTCCCATTCCAATTCTGAGACCCTTCCTATACCATGAGACTTGATATCTCAATGCTTCTAATACCAAACCTGAGACCCGTCCTATAACATGAGATGTGATATCCAAATCCTTCCCCTTCCAAACCTTAGACCCTTCCGATAGCAGAGATGTGATATCTCAATGCTTATACCAAACCTGAGATCCTTCCTATAACATGAGATGTGATATCCAACTCCTTCCCATTCCAATCCTGAGACACTTCCTATAGCATGAGATGTGATATCTCACTGCTTATACCAAACCTGAGACCCTTCCTATAGCATGAGATGTGATATCCAACTCCTTCCCATTCCAATCCTGAGACCCTTCCTATAGCATGAGATGTGATATCTCAATGCTTCTAATATCAAACTTGAGACCCTCCCTATAGCATGAGATGTGATACCCAAGTCCTTCCCATTCCAATCCTGAGACACTTCCTATTGCATGAGATGTGATATCTCAATGCTTCTAATACCAAACCTGAGACTCTTCCTATAACATGAGATGGGATATCCAACTCCTTTCCATTCCAATCCTGAGACCCTTTCGATAGCAGAGATGTGATATCTCAATGTTTATACCAAACCTGAGACCCTCCCTACGGCATGAGATGCCATATACAACTCCTTCCCATTCCAATCCTGAGACCCTTCCTATAGCATGAGATGTGATATCTCAAGACCCTTCCTATAGCATGAGATGTGATATCCAACTCCTTCCCATTCCAATCCTGAGACCCTTCCTATAGCCTGAGATGTGATATCTGAATGCCTCTAATACCAAACCTGAGATCCTTCCTCTAACATGAAATGTGATATCCAACTCCTTCACTTTCCAAACCTGAGAGCCTATCTATAGCATGAGATGTGATATCCAAGTCCTTCCCATTCCAATCCTTAGACCCTTCCTACAGCATGCAATATATCTCAATGATTTTAATAAAAAACCTGAGACCCGTCCTATAACATGAGATGGGATATCCAACTCCTTCCCATTCCAATCCTGAGACACTTCCGATAGCAGAGATGTGATATCTCAATGTTTATACGAAACCTGAGACCCTTCCTATAACATGAGATGTGATATCCAACTCCTTCCAGTTCCAAACCTGAGACCCTTCCTTTAGCATGAGATGTGATATCCAGCTCCTTCCCATTCCAATCCTGAGACACTTCCGATAGCATGAGATGTGATATCTCAATGCTTCTAATATCAAAACTGAGACCCTCCCTATAGCATATGTGATATCTAAGTCCTTCCCATTCCAATCCTGAGACCCTTCCTATAGCATGAGATGTGATATCCAACTCCTTCCCGTTCCAAACCTGAGACACTTCCTATAGCATGAGATGTGATATCTCACTGCTTATACCAAACCTGAGACCCTTCCTATAGCATGAGATGTGATATCCAACTCCTTCCCATTCCAATCCTGAGACCCTTCCTATAGCATGAGATGTGATATCTCAATGCTTCTAATATCAAACTTGAGACCCTCCCTATAGCATGAGATGTGATACCCAAGTCCTTCCCATTCCAATCCTGAGACACTTCCTATAGCATGAGATCTGATATCTCAATGCTTCTAATACCAAACCTGAGACTCTTCCTATAACATGAGATGGGATATCCAACTCCTTTCCATTCCAATCCTGAGACCCTTTCGATAGCAGAGATGTGATATCTCAATGTTCATACCAAACCTGAGACCCTTCCTACGGCATGAGATGTCATATTCAACTCCTTACCATTCCAATCCTGAGACCCTTCCTATAGCATGAGATGTGATATCCAACTCCTTCCCATTCCAATCATGAGACCCTTCCTATAGCATGAGATGTGATGTCTCAATGCTTCTAATACCAAACCTGGGATCCTTCCTATAACATGAGATGTGATATCCAACTCCTTCCATTCCAATCCTGGACCCTTCCTATAGCATGAGATGTGATATCTCAATGCTTATACCAAACCTGAGACCCTTCCTATAGCATGAGATGTGATATCCAACTCCTTCCCATTCCAATCCTGAGACCCTTCCTATAGCCTGAGATGTGATATCTCAATGCCTCTAATACCAAACCTGAGATCCTTCCTCTAACATGAAATGTGATATCCAACTCCTTCACTTTCCAAACCTGAGAGCCTATCTATAGCATGAGATGTGATATCCAAGTCCTTCCCATTCCAATCCTTAGACCCTTCCTACAGCATGCAATACGATATCTCAATGATTCTAATAAAAAACCTGAGACCCGTCCTATAACATGAGATGGGATATCCAACTCCTTCCCATTCCAATTCTGAGACACTTCCGATAGCAGAGATGTGATATCTCAATGTTTATACCAAACCTGAGACCCTTCCTATAACATGAGATGTGATATCCAACTCCTTCCCGTTCCAAACCTGAGACCCTTCCTTTAGCATGAGATGTGATATCCAGCTCCTTCCCATTCCAATCCTGAGACACTTCCGATAGCATGAGATGTGATATCTCAATGCTTCTAATATCAAAACTGAGACCCTCCCTATAGCATGATATGTGATATCTAAGTCCTTCCCATTCCAATCCTGAGACCCTTCCTATAGCATGAGATGTGATATCTCAATGCTTCTACCAAACCTGAGACCCTTCCTTTAGCATGAGATGTGATATCCAACTCCTTCCCATTACAATCCTGAGACCCTTCCTATAGCATGAGAGGTGATATCTCAATACTTCTAATACCAAACCTGAGATCCTTCCGATAACATGAGATGTGATATCTCAATACTTCTAATACCAAACCTGGGATCCATCCTATAACATAAGATGTGATATCCAAATCCTTCCCCTTCCAAACCTGAGACCCTCCCTTTAGCATGAGATGTGATATCCAACTACTTCCCATTCCAATCCTGAGACCCTTCTGATAGCATAAGATGTGATATCTCAATGCTTCTATACCAAACCTGAGATCCTTCCGATAGCATGAGATGTGATATCTCAATACTTCTAATACCAAACCTGAGATCCTTCCTATAACATGAGATGTGATATCCAAATCCTTATCTTCCCAACCTGAGACCCTCCCTTTAGCATGAGATGTGATAGCCAACTCCTTCCCATTCCAATCTTGAGACCCTTCCGATATCATGAAATGTGATATCTCAATGCTTCTAATATCAAACTTGAGACCCTCCCTATAACATGAGATGGGAATATCCAACTCCTTCCCATTCCAATCCTGAGACCCTTCCGATAGCACAGATGTGATATCTCAATGCTTATACCAAACCTGAGATCCTTCCTATAACATGAGATGTGATATCCAACTCCTTCCCATTCCAATCCTGAGACACTTCCTATAGCATGAGATGTGATATCTCACTGCTTATACCAAACCTGAGACCCTTCCTATAGCATGAGATGTGATATCCAACTCCTTCCCATTCCAATCCTGAGACCCTTCCTATAGCATGAGATGTGATATCTCAATGCTTCTAATATCAAACTTGAGACCCTCCCTATAGCATGAGATGTGATACCCAAGTCCTTCCCATTCCAATCCTGAGACACTTCCTATAGCATGAGATGTGATATCCAACTGCTTCCCATTCCAATCCTGAGACCCTTCCTATAGCATGAGATGTGATATCTCTATGCTTCTAATACCAAACCTGAGATCCTTCCTCTAACATGAAATGTGATATCCAACTCCTTCCCTTTCCAAACCTAAGAGCCTATCTATAGCATGAGATGTGATATCCAAGTCCTTCACATTCCAACCCTTAGACCCTTCCTACAGCATGCAATATGATATCTCAATGATTCTAATAACAAACCTGAGACCCGTCCTATAACATGAGATGGGATATTCAACTCCTTCCCATTCCAATCCTGAGACTCTTCCGATAGCAGAGATGTGATATCTCAATGCTTATACCAAACCTGAGACCCTTCCTATAACATGAGATGTGATATCCAAATCCTTCCCGTTCCAAACCTGAGACCCTTCCTTTAGCATGAGATGTGATATCCAGCTCCTTCCCATTCCATTCCTGAGACACTTCCGATAGCATGAGATGTGATATCTCAATGCTTCTAATATCAAAACTGAGACCCTCCCTATAGCATGATATGTGATATCTAAGTCCTTCCCATTCCAATCCTGAGACCCTCCCTATAGCATGAGATGTGATATCCAACTCCTTCCCATTCCAATCCTGAGACCCTTCCTATAGCATGAGATATGATATCTCAATACTTCTAATACCAAACGTGAGATCCTTCCGATAACATGAGATGTGATATCCAAATCCTTCCCCTTCCAAACCTGAGACCCTCCCTTTAGCATGAGATGTGATATCCAACTCCTTCCTATTCCAATCCTGAGACTCTTCTGATAGCATGAGATGTGATATCTCAATGCTTCTAATACCAAACCTGAGATCCTTCCGATAGCATGAGATGTGATATCTCAATGCTTCTAATACCAAACCTGAGATCCTTCCTATAACATGAGATGTGATATCCAAATCCTTCCCCTTCCAAACCTGAGACCCTCCCTTTAGCATGAGATGTGATATCCAACTCCTTCCCATTCCATTCCTGAGACCCTTCTGATAGCATGAGATGTGATATCTCAATGCCTCTAATACCAAACCTGAGATCCTACCTCTAACATGAAATGTGATATCCAACTCTTTCCCCTTCCAAACCTGAGAGCCTTCCTATAGCATGAGATGTGATATCCAAGTCCTTCCCATTCCAATCCTGAGACCCTTCCTGTAGCTTGAGATGTGATATCCAACTCCTTCCCATTCCAATTCTGAGACCCTTCCTATACTATGAGACTTGATATCTCAATGCTTCTAATACCAAACCTGAGACCCGTAATATAACATGAGATGTGATATCCAAATCCTTCCCCTTCCAAACCTTAGACCCTTCCTTTATCATGAGATGTGATATCCAACTCCTTCCCATTCCAATCCTGAGACCCTTCCGATATCATGAGATGTGATATCTCAAAGATTCTAATATCAAACTTGATACCCTCCCTATAGCATGAGATGTGATATCCAAGTCCTTCCCATTCCAATCCTGAGACCCTGCCTATAGCATGAGTTGTGATATCTCAATGCTTCTAATACCAAACCTGAGACCCTTCTTATAACATGAGATGGGAATATCCAACTCCTTCCCATTCCAATCCTGAGACCCTTCCGATAGCAGAGATGTGATATCTCAATGCTTATACCAAACCTGAGATCCTTCCTATAACATGAGATGTGATATCCAACTCCTTCCCATTCCAATCCTGAGACACTTCCTATAGCATGAGATGTGATATCTCACTGCTTATACCAAACCTGAGACCCTTCCCATAGCATGAGATGTGATATCCAACTCTTTCCCATTCCAATCCTCAGACCCTTCCTATAGCATGAGATGTGATATCTCAATGCTTCTAATATCAAACCTGAGACCCTACCTATAGCATGAGATGTGATATCCAAGTCCTTCCCATTCCAATCCTGAGACACTTCCTATAGCATGAGATGTGATATCTCAATGCTTCTAATACCAAACCTGAGACTCTTCCTATAACATGAGATGGGATATCCAACTCCTTCCCATTCCAATCCTGAGACCCTTTTGATAGCAGAGATGTGATATCTCAATGTTTATACCAAACCTGAGACCCTTCCTACGGCATGAGATGTCATATTCAACTCCTTCCCATTCCAATCCTGAGACCCTTCCTATAGCATGAGATGTGATATCCAACTCCTTCCCATTCCAATCCTGAGACCCTTCCTATAGCATGAGATGTGATGTCTCAATGCTTCTAATACCAAACCTGAGATCCTTCCTATAACATGAGATGTGATATCCAACTCCTTCCATTCCAATCCTGGACCCTTCCTATAGCATGAGATGTGATCTCAATGCTTATACCAAACCTGAGACCCTTCCTATAGCATGAGATGTGATATCCAACTCCTTCCCATTCCAATCCTGAGACCCTTCCTATAGCCTGAGATGTGATATCTGAATGCCTCTAATACCAAACCTGAGATCCTTCCTCTAACATGAAATGTGATATCCAACTCCTTCACTTTCCAAACCTGAGAGCCTATCTATAGCATGAGATGTGATATCCAACTCCTTCTCATTCCAATCCTGAGACACTTCCGATAGCAGAGATGTGATATCTCAATGTTTATACCAAACCTGAGACCCTTCCTATAAAATGAGATGTGATATCCAACTCCTTCCCGTTCCAAACCTGAGACCCTTCCTTTAGCATGAGATGTGATATCCAGCTCCTTCCCATTCCAATCCTGAGACACTTCCGATAGCATGAGATGTGATATCTCAATGCTTCTAATATCAAAACTGAGACCCTCCCTATAGCATGATATGTGATATCTAAGTCCTTCCCATTCCAATCCTGAGACCCTTCCTATAGCATGAGATGTGATATCTCAATGCTTCTACCAAACCTGAGACCCTTCCTTTAGCATGAGATGTGATATCCAACTCCTTCCCATTCCAATCCTGAGACCCTTCCTATAGCATGAGAGGTGATATCTCAATACTTCTAATACCAAACCTGAGATCCTTCCGATAACATGAGATGTGATATCTCATTACTTCTAATACCAAACCTGAGATCCATCCTATAACATGAGATGTGATATCCAAATCCTTCCCCTTCCAAACCTGAGACCCTCCCTTTAGCATGAGATGTGATATCCAAATCCTTCCCATTCCAATCCTGAGACCCTTCTGATAGCATAAGATATGATATCTCAATGCTTCTATACCAAACCTGAGATCCTTCCGATAGCATGAGATGTGATATCTCAATACTTCTAATACCAAACCTGAGATCCTTCCTATAACATGAGATGTGATATCCAAATCCTTATCTTCCAAACCTGAGACCCTCCCTTTAGCATGAGATGTGATATCCAACTCCTTCCCATTCCAATCCTGAGACTCTTCTGATAGCATAAGATATGATATCTCAATGCTTCTATACCAAACCTGAGATCCTTCTGATAGCATGAGATGTGATATCTCAATACTTATAATACCAAACCTGAGATCCTACCTCTAACATGAAATGTGATATCCAACTCTTTCCCCTTGCAAACCTGAGAGCCTTCCTATAGCATGAGATGTGATATCCAAGTCCTTCCCATTCCAATCCTGAGACCCTTCCTATAACATGAGATGTGATATCCAACTCCTTCCCATTCCAACCTGAGACCCTTCCTATAGCATGAGATGGGATATCCAACTCCTTCCAAATCCAATCCCGATACCCTTCCGATAGCATGAGATCTGATATCCCAATGCTTCTACCAAACCTGAGACCCATACTATGGCATGAGATGTGATATCAAACTCCTTCCCATTCTAATCCTGAGACCCTTCCTATAGCTTGAGATGTGATATCCAACTCCTTCCCATTCCAATTCTGAGACCCTTCCTATACCATGAGACTTGATATCTCAATGCTTCTAATACCAAACCTGAGACCCGTCCTATAACATGAGATGTGATATCCAAATCCTTCCCCTTCCAAACCTTAGACCCTTCCGATAGCAGAGATGTGATATCTCAATGCTTATACCAAACCTGAGATCCTTCCTATAACATGAGATGTGATATCCAACTCCTTCCCATTCCAATCCTGAGACACTTCCTATAGCATGAGATGTGATATCTCACTGCTTATACAAAACCTGAGACCCTTCCTATAGCATGAGATGTGATATCCAACTCCTTCCCATTCCAATCCTGAGACCCTTCCTATAGCATGAGATGTGATATCTCAATGCTTCTAATATCAAACTTGAGACCCTCCCTATAGCATGAGATGTGATACCCAAGTCCTTCCCATTCCAATCCTGAGACACTTCCTATTGCATGAGATGTGATATCTCAATGCTTCTAATACCAAACCTGAGACTCTTCCTATAACATGAGATGGGATATCCAACTCCTTTCCATTCCAATCCTGAGACCCTTTCGATAGCAGAGATGTGATATCTCAATGTTTATACCAAACCTGAGACCCTCCCTACGGCATGAGATGCCATATACAACTCCTTCCCATTCCAATCCTGAGACCCTTCCTATAGCATGAGATGTGATATCTCAAGACCCTTCCTATAGCATGAGATGTGATATCCAACTCCTTCCCATTCCAATCCTGAGACCCTTCCTATAGCCTGAGATGTGATATCTGAATGCCTCTAATACCAAACCTGAGATCCTTCCTCTAACATGAAATGTGATATCCAACTCCTTCACTTTCCAAACCTGAGAGCCTATCTATAGCATGAGATGTGATATCCAAGTCCTTCCCATTCCAATCCTTAGACCCTTCCTACAGCATGCAATATATCTCAATGATTTTAATAAAAAACCTGAGACCCGTCCTATAACATGAGATGGGATATCCAACTCCTTCCCATTCCAATCCTGAGACACTTCCGATAGCAGAGATGTGATATCTCAATGTTTATACGAAACCTGAGACCCTTCCTATAACATGAGATGTGATATCCAACTCCTTCCCGTTCCAAACCTGAGACCCTTCCTTTAGCATGAGATGTGATATCCAGCTCCTTCCCATTCCAATCCTGAGACACTTCCGATAGCATGAGATGTGATATCTCAATGCTTCTAATATCAAAACTGAGACCCTCCCTATAGCATATGTGATATCTAAGTCCTTCCCATTCCAATCCTGAGACCCTTCCTATAGCATGAGATGTGATATCCAACTCCTTCCCGTTCCAAACCTGAGACCCTTCCTTTAGCATGAGATGTGATATCCAGCTCCTTCCCATTCCAATCCTGAGACACTTCCGATAGCATGAGATGTGATGTCTCAATGCTTCTAATACCAAACCTGAGATCCTTCCTATAACATGAGATGTGATATCCAACTCCTTCCATTCCAATCCTGGACCCTTCCTATAGCATGAGATGTGATCTCAATGCTTATACCAAACCTGAGACCCTTCCTATAGCATGAGATGTGATATCCAACTCCTTCCCATTCCAATCCTGAGACCCTTCCTATAGCCTGAGATGTGATATCTGAATGCCTCTAATACCAAACCTGAGATCCTTCCTCTAACATGAAATGTGATATCCAACTCCTTCACTTTCCAAACCTGAGAGCCTATCTATAGCATGAGATGTGATATCCAACTCCTTCTCATTCCAATCCTGAGACACTTCCGATAGCAGAGATGTGACATCTCAATGTTTATACCAAACCTGAGACCCTTCCTATAACATGAGATGTGATATCCAACTCCTTCCCGTTCCAAACCTGAGACCCTTCCTTTAGCATGAGATGTGATATCCAGCTCCTTCCCATTCCAATCCTGAGACACTTCCGATAGCATGAGATGTGATATCTCAATGCTTCTAATATCAAAACTGAGACCCTCCCTATAGCATGATATGTGATATCTAAGTCCTTCCCATTCCAATCCTGAGACCCTTCCTATAGCATGAGATGTGATATCTCAATGCTTCTACCAAACCTGAGACCCTTCCTTTAGCATGAGATGTGATATCCAACTCCTTCCCATTCCAATCCTGAGACCCTTCCTATAGCATGAGAGGTGATATCTCAATACTTCTAATACCAAACCTGAGATCCTTCCGATAACATGAGATGTGATATCTCATTACTTCTAATACCAAACCTGAGATCCATCCTATAACATGAGATGTGATATCCAAATCCTTCCCCTTCCAAACCTGAGACCCTCCCTTTAGCATGAGATGTGATATCCAAATCCTTCCCATTCCAATCCTGAGACCCTTCTGATAGCATAAGATATGATATCTCAATGCTTCTATACCAAACCTGAGATCCTTCCGATAGCATGAGATGTGATATCTCAATACTTCTAATACCAAACCTGAGATCCTTCCTATAACATGAGATGTGATATCCAAATCCTTATCTTCCAAACCTGAGACCCTCCCTTTAGCATGAGATGTGATATCCAACTCCTTCCCATTCCAATCCTGAGACTCTTCTGATAGCATAAGATATGATATCTCAATGCTTCTATACCAAACCTGAGATCCTTCTGATAGCATGAGATGTGATATCTCAATACTTATAATACCAAACCTGAGATCCTACCTCTAACATGAAATGTGATATCCAACTCTTTCCCCTTGCAAACCTGAGAGCCTTCCTATAGCATGAGATGTGATATCCAAGTCCTTCCCATTCCAATCCTGAGACCCTTCCTATAACATGAGATGTGATATCCAACTCCTTCCCATTCCAACCTGAGACCCTTCCTATAGCATGAGATGGGATATCCAACTCCTTCCAAATCCAATCCCGATACCCTTCCGATAGCATGAGATCTGATATCCCAATGCTTCTACCAAACCTGAGACCCATACTATGGCATGAGATGTGATATCAAACTCCTTCCCATTCTAATCCTGAGACCCTTCCTATAGCTTGAGATGTGATATCCAACTCCTTCCCATTCCAATTCTGAGACCCTTCCTATACCATGAGACTTGATATCTCAATGCTTCTAATACCAAACCTGAGACCCGTCCTATAACATGAGATGTGATATCCAAATCCTTCCCCTTCCAAACCTTAGACCCTTCCGATAGCAGAGATGTGATATCTCAATGCTTATACCAAACCTGAGATCCTTCCTATAACATGAGATGTGATATCCAACTCCTTCCCATTCCAATCCTGAGACACTTCCTATAGCATGAGATGTGATATCTCACTGCTTATACAAAACCTGAGACCCTTCCTATAGCATGAGATGGGATATCCAACTCCTTCCCATTCCAATCCTGAGACCCTTCCTATAGCATGAGATGTGATATCTCAATGCTTCTAATATCAAACTTGAGACCCTCCCTATAGCATGAGATGTGATACCCAAGTCCTTCCCATTCCAATCCTGAGACACTTCCTATTGCATGAGATGTGATATCTCAATGCTTCTAATACCAAACCTGAGACTCTTCCTATAACATGAGATGGGATATCCAACTCCTTTCCATTCCAATCCTGAGACCCTTTCGATAGCAGAGATGTGATATCTCAATGTTTATACCAAACCTGAGACCCTCCCTACGGCATGAGATGCCATATACAACTCCTTCCCATTCCAATCCTGAGACCCTTCCTATAGCATGAGATGTGATATCTCAAGACCCTTCCTATAGCATGAGATGTGATATCCAACTCCTTCCCATTCCAATCCTGAGACCCTTCCTATAGCCTGAGATGTGATATCTGAATGCCTCTAATACCAAACCTGAGATCCTTCCTCTAACATGAAATGTGATATCCAACTCCTTCACTTTCCAAACCTGAGAGCCTATCTATAGCATGAGATGTGATATCCAAGTCCTTCCCATTCCAATCCTTAGACCCTTCCTACAGCATGCAATATATCTCAATGATTTTAATAAAAAACCTGAGACCCGTCCTATAACATGAGATGGGATATCCAACTCCTTCCCATTCCAATCCTGAGACACTTCCGATAGCAGAGATGTGATATCTCAATGTTTATACGAAACCTGAGACCCTTCCTATAACATGAGATGTGATATCCAACTCCTTCCCGTTCCAAACCTGAGACCCTTCCTTTAGCATGAGATGTGATATCCAGCTCCTTCCCATTCCAATCCTGAGACACTTCCGATAGCATGAGATGTGATATTTCAATGCTTCTAATATCAAAACTGAGACCCTCCCTATAGCATATGTGATATCTAAGTCCTTCCCATTCCAATCCTGAGACCCTTCCTATAGCATGAGATGTGATATCCAACTCCTTCCCGTTCCAAACCTGAGACCCTTCCTTTAGCATGAGATGTGATATCCAGCTCCTTCCCATTCCAATCCTGAGACACTTCCGATAGCATGAGATGTGATATCTCAATGCTTCTAATATCAAAACTGAGACCCTCCCTATAGCATATGTGATATCTAAGTCCTTCCCATTCCAATCCTGAGACCCTTCCTATAGCATGAGATGTGATATCTCAATGCTTATCCTTGATTCCTGTAGTAAATTGCTTTCCTTTGCAGGCCGACTCCTCTCACGAATGCCTTGTCTGCATGCATTCTCTCCTGGCCATTCTCTCACCGTGGCTATTTGTCTACCCCCTTCCTCTCTCAGTGGAAGGACTTCTCCATCCTAGCCTCCTACCACTCAACTCCGCCTACTTGGAGAATTCAACATGAACCTGTATGCTTCCTGACCTGGACTTTTACGAGATCTGCAACTCTTCATGTCGCTGGCCCTACACACTGCAGGGAATACTCAGGATTTTCTGATCTCAGACCTCCCCCTCTGTAACCCTCTCAACAATCCTCTCCCGTGGTGATCAAGTTCTCATCTCCAAAGAAGGCTAACTGCCAGCTGTTCCTCCTCAGAGGAGTTCTCCCTTTCTGTCCCTGCTCCCTGCGCGTTGCAAACACTCGCTTCCCTGCTCTCTGGTTTAGACGCTTTTCCTTCTCAGAGGCCTTCTTCCTTTCTGCCCTTTTCGCGTTGCAAGTACTCCCTTCCCAGCTCTCTGGTTTAGACGCGTGTTCCCTGCCTTCCCTCCTCTTCCCGCTGCCTTCAAATCAAAAAATGAGCTCCAAAAGATACACAGTGCTCAGAATGCTCTATAACACCCATTATTCAACATATAGCCGTAACCCGCTAGACGTATTGAAACGTGCTGTAAACTAGCAAAAACAGCTAGAAAATGTACTTTCCTCGCGTTTTTGTAAATGCTAATTCTGATGGGTTCCCATGTATGTACTGTCCGTGCGTTTGTTGTCGAATCCTGAAGTTTTTAACCACTGTTCTCCCATACAAGGGGGGGGGGGGGGGGTCAACGTCTACTGCTGTTCACAGGCTGAATGTATACGGTTGAAATCTTCAAGGCATTATCAGCTTTCCTGACTGTTTTGGAACGTGTATTTGCCATCTGTTAATGCAGTCGCCCTGTGTTCATCGTCCCTTCTACTTTACAGGCTGCACTCCCCTGGTGATCACATTCTCCTCTCCAGAGCAGGCTGACTACCAGCTGCTCCTCCTCATAGGCGTTCATCCTTTCTGTCCCTGCTCCCTGCACCGTTTCGCGTTGCATGTACTCGCTTCCCAGCTCTCTGGTTTAGATGCGTGTTCCCTGCCGTCTCTCCTCTTCCTACAGCCTTCCAATGAGCTCCACAAGATACAGTGTTCAGAATGCTTTATAACACCCATTATTCAACATATAGCTGTAACCCGCTAGACGTATTGAAACGTGCTAAAAACGAGCAGAAACAGCTAGAAAATGTACTTTCCTCGCGTTTTGGTAAATGCGAATTCTGGTGGATTCCCATTTTGTACTCTGTTCGTGCGTTTGTTCAGTCGAATCCTGGTCTTTTGAACCACTCTTCTCCCATACAAGGGAGGGTCAAAATGTGTTGTTCACAGGCTGAATTTATACTGCTGAAATGCTCGCTTGCCTGCTCTCTGGTTTAGACGCGTGTACTCTGCATTTACCAAAACGCGAGGGAAGTACATTTTCTAGCTGTTTTTGCTAGTTTTTAGCACGTTTCAATACGTCTAGCTGGTTACAGCTATATGTTGAATAATGGGTGTTATAAAGCATTCTGAACACTGTATCTTGTGGAGCAAATTGGAAGGCTGTAGCAAGAGGAGAGAAGTCAGGGAACACGCATCTCAACCAGAGAGCTGGGAAGCGAGTACATGCAACGCGAAACGGTGCAGGGAGCAGGGACAGAAAGGATGAACACCTATGAGGAGGAGCAGCTGGTAGTTAGCCTGCATAGGAGAGAAGAATGTGATTACTAGGGGAGTGCAGCCTGTAAACTAGAAGGAACGATGAACAAAGGGCGACTGCATTAACAGATGGCAAATACACGTTCCAAAACAGTCAGGAAAGCTGATAATGCCTTGAAGATTTCAGCCGTATACATTCAGCCTGTGAACAGCAGTAGATGTTGACCCCCCCTCCCTAGTATGGGAGAACAGTGGTTAAAAACTTCAGGATTCGACACAAACGCACGGACACAGTACATACAACATGGGAACCCACCAGAATTCGCATTTACAAAAACGCGAGGGAAGTACATTTTCTAGCTATTTTTGCTAGTTTTTAGCACGTTTCAATACGTCTAGCGGGTTACAGCTATATGTTGAATAATGGGGTTATAAAGCATTCTGAACACTATCTTGTGGAGCTCATTGGAAGGCTGTAGGAAGAGGAGAGAAGGCAGGGAACACACATCTAAACCAGAGAGCTGGGAAGCGAGTACATGCAACGCGAAACGGTGCAGGGAGCAGGGACAGAAAGGTGGAACGCCTCTGAGGAGGAGCAGCTGGTAGTTAGCCTGCTGTGGAGAGGAGAATGTGATCACCACGGGAGTGCAGCCTTGAAACAAGAAGGGACGATGAAAACATGCTGACTGGAATAACAGATGGCAAATACACTTTCCAGAACAGTCGGTTTACCCGATAATGCATTGACGATTTCAGCAGTATACATTCAGCCTGTGAACAGTAGATTTTGATCCCCCCCTTGTATGGGTGACGAGTGGTTAAAAACATCAGGATTCGACTGAACAAATGCACGGAGTACAAAATGGGAATCCACCAGAATTCGTATTTACCAAAACGCGAGGAAAGAACATTTTCTAGCTATTTTGCTAGTTTTTAGCACTTTTCAATACGTCTAGCGGGTTACAGCTATATCTTGAATAATGGGTGTTATAAAGCATTCTGAGCACCGTGTATCTTTTGAAGCTCATTTGTTGATTTGAAGGCAGCGGGAAGAGGAGAGAAGGCAGGGAACACACGTCTAAACCAGAGAGCTGGGAAGCGAGTTGTTTTCTGCAACGCGAAACGATGCAGAGAACAGGCACAGAAAGGAAGAAGGAAAAGCGTCTAAACCAGAGAGCAGGGAAGCGAGTGTTTGCAACGCGAAACGGTGCAGAGAGCAGGGACAGAAAGGGAGAACTCCACTGAGGAGGAACAGCTGGTAGTTAGCCTTCTTTGGAGATGAGAACTTGATCACCACGGGAGAGGATTGTTGAGAGGGTTACATAGGGGGATGTCTGAGATCATAAAATCCTGAGTATTCCCTGCAGTGTGTAGGGCCAGAGACATGAAGAGTTGCAGATCTCGTAAAAGTCCAGGTCAGGAAGCATACAGGTTCATTTTGAATTCTCCAAGTAGGCGGAGTTGAGTGGTAGGAGGCTAGGATGGAGAAGTCCATCCACTGAGAGAGGAAGGGGGTAGGCAAATAGCCACGGTGAGAGAATGGCCAGGAAAGAGAGAATGCATGCAGACAAGGCATTCGTGAGAGGAGTCGGCCTGCAAAGAAAAGCAATTTATTACAGGAATCAAGGATACTCCCCCTCATGAACGTTTGGATCTGGGCATGGAGAGGAACTTGTCATCAGGGAGGAAAGTGTCAGAGCTCGAGACAGCGCTGGCCGTCATCCATGTCTCGGTTAGACCAAGGACATCCAGTTCGGGTTCTTCCAGGAAATGGCAGATGTCAGATGAGTGTTAACTGAGTGAGAGTTGAGAGTGGGGAGGGGTACAAATCAGTAATCCTTGCGGAGGTGTAGAAGGAGCCTGACCTAGGGCACATGAGGAAGGAGAGAGGAAAGGAAGCAGAAGAAGGGAGAGAAGACACAGCAGGAGTGCATTATCAATCCGGGAGCTAGGAGTGGTGAGGTTAGACGGGGAGGTCTGAGTCTCAGGATTTGAATGGGAAGTTCGATATCACATGTCATGCTATAGGAAGAGTGTCAGGATTGGAATGGGAAGGAGTTGGATATGATATCTCTTGTTATAGGGAGGATCTCAGGTTTGGTATTAGAAGCACTGAGATATCAAATCACATCCTATCGGAAGGGTCTCGGGTTTGGTATTGGAAGAAATGAGATTTCAAATCTCAGGCTGTGGGAATGGTCTAGGCTAGGGTATGGTATTGGAAGGGGTGAAAAATCACATTTCATGCTACAGGAAGGGTCACAAGTTTGGAATGGGAAGGAGTTGGATTTCACATATACTACGGGAAGGGCCTCAGGTTTGGTATTAGAAGCATAGAGATATCACATCTCATGTTATAGGAAGGGTCTCGATTGGAATGGGAAGGAGTTGGATATCACATCTTATGTTATAGGGAGGGTCTCAGTTTTGATATTAGAAGCATTGAGATATCACATATGCTATTGGAAGGGTCTCAGTATTGGAATGGGAAGGAGTTGGATATCACATCTCATGTTAGAGGGAGGGTCTCAGTTTTGATATTAGAAGCATTGAGATATCACATATGCTATTGGAAGGGTCTCAGTATTGGAATTGGAAGGAGTTGGATATCACATATGCTAAAGGAAAGGTCTCAGGTTTGGAATGGGAAGGAGTTGGATATCACGTCTCATGTTATAGGAAGGGTCTCAGGTTTGGAATGGGAAGGAGTTGAATATCACATCTCATGCTAAAGGAAGGGTCATCAGGTTCGGTATAAGCATTGAGATATCACATCTCTGCTATCGGAAGGGTCTCAGGATAGGAATGGGAAGGACTTAGAATTCACATCTCATACTATAGGGAGGGTCTCAGTTTTGATATTAGAAGCATTGAGCTATCACATCTCATGCTATCGGAAGGGTCTCAGGATTGGAATGGGATGGAGTTGGATATCACATCTCAAGCTATCTCAGGATTGGAATGGGAAGGAGTTTGATATTTCATCTCAAGCTATAGGATGGGTCTCAGGTTTGGAAAGGGAAGGATTTGGATTTCACATCTCATGTTATAGGATGGTTCTCATGTTTGGTTTTAGAAGCATTGAGATATCACATCTCATGCTATAGGAAGGGTCTAAGGTTTGGAAGGGGACGGATTTGGGTATCACATCTCATGTTATAGGACCGGTCTCAGGTTTGGTATTTGAAGCATTGAGATATCAAGTCTCATGGTATAGGACGGGTCTCAGAATTGGAATGAGAAGGAGTTGGATATCACATCTCAAGCTATAGGAAGGGTCTCATGATTGGAATGGGAAGGAGTTGGATATCACATCTCATGTTATAGGAAGGGTCTCAGGATTGGAATGGGAAGGACTTGGATATCACATCTCATTCTATAGGAAGGCTCTCAGGGTTGGAAGGGGAAGGAGTTGGATATCACATTTCATGTTAGAGGTAGGATCTCAGGTTTGGTTTTAGAGGCATTGAGATATCACATCTCATGCCATCAGAAGGGTCTCAGGATTGGAATGGGAAGGAGTTGGATATCAAATCTCATGCTAAAGGGATGGTCTAAGGTTTGGAAGGGGAGGGATTTGGACATCATATCTCATGTTATTGGAAGGATCTCAGGTTTGGTATTAGAAGCATTGAGATATCACATCTCATGCTATCGGAAGGGTCTTAGGTTTGGTATAAGCATTGAGATATCACATCTCTGCTATCGGAAGGGTCTCAGGATTGGAATGGGAAGGATTTGGATATCACAATTCATGTTATAGGAAGGGTCTCAGGTTTGGTATTAGAAGCATTTAGATATCACATCTCATGCTATAGGAAGGGTCTCAGGAATGGAATGGGAAGGACTTGGATATCACATCTCATGATAAAGGAAGGGTCTAAGGTTTGGAAGGGGAAGGATTTGGATATCACATCTCATGTTATTGGACCGGTCTCAGGTTTGGTATTAGAAGCATTGAGATATCAAGTCTCATGGTATAGGACGGGAGTTTGATATCACATCTCATGCCATGGTATGGGTCTCAGGTTTTGTAGAAGCATTTGGATATCACATCTCATGCTATCGGAAGGGTATCAGGATTGGATTTGGAAGGAGTTGGATATCCCATCTCATGCTATAGGAAGGGTCTCAGGTTGGAATAGAAGGTGTTGGATATCACATCTCAGGTTATAGGAAGGGTCTCAGGATTGGAATGGGAAGGACTTGGATATCACTTCTCACGCTGTAGGAAGGGTCTCAGGTTTGGAAAAGGAAGGAGTTGGATATCACATTTCATGTTAGAGGTAGGATCTCAGGTTTGGTATTAGAGGCATTGAGATATCACATCTCATGCTATCAGAAGGGTATCAGGATTGGAATGGGAAGGAGTTGGATATCACATCTCATGCTAAAGGGAGGGTCTCAGGTTTGGAATGGGAAGGATTTGGATATCACATCTCATGTTATAGGAAGGACCTTAGGTATGGTATTAGAAGCATTGAGATATCACATCTCATGCTATAGGAACGGTCTCGGGATTGGAATGGGAAGGAGTTGGATATCACATCTCATGTTATAGGAAGGATCTCAGGTTTGGTATTAGAAGCATTGAGATATCACATCTCATGCTATAGGAAGGGTCTCAGGATTGGAATGGGAAGGAGTTGGATATCACATCTCATGCTATGGGAAGGGTCTCAGGTTTGGTATAAGCATTGAAATATCACATCTCTGCTATCGGAAGGGTCTCAGGATTGGAATGGGAGGAGCTGGATATCACATCTCATGCTAAAGGAAGGGTCTCAGGTTTGGAAGGGGAAGGAGTTGGATATCACATCTCATGCTAAAGGGAGGGTCTCAGGTTTGGAATGGGAAGGATTTGGATATCACATCTCATGTTATAGGAAGGCCCTTAGGTTTGGTATTAGAAGCATTGAGATATCACATCTCATGCTATAGGAAGGGTCTCGGGATTGGAATGGGAAGGAGTTGGATATCACATCTCATTTTATTGGAAGGATCTCAGGTTTGGTATTAGAAGCATTGAGATATCACATCTCATGCTATCGGAAGGGTCTTAGGTTTGGTATAAGCATTGAGATATCACATCTCTGCTATCGGAAGGGTCTCAGGATTGGAATGGGAAGGATTTGGATATCATAATTCATGTTATAGGAAGGGTCTCAGGTTTGGTATTAGAAGCATTGAGATATCACATCTCATGCTATAGGAAGGGTCTCAGGATTGGAATGGGAAGGACTTGGATATCACATCTCATGTTATAGGAAGGGTCTCAGGTTTGGTATTAGAAGCATTGAGATATCACATCTCATGCTATAGGAAGGGTCTCAGGAATGGAATGGGAAGGACTTGGATATCACATCTCCTGATAAAGGAAGGGTCTAAGGTTTGGAAGGGGAAGGATTTGGATATCACATCTCATGTTATAGGAAGGGTCTCAGGTTTGGTATAAACATTGAGATATCACATCTCTGCTATCGGAAGTGTCTCAGGATTGGAATGGGAAGGAGTTGGATATCACATCTCATGCTATAGATAGGCTCTCAGGTTTGGAAAGTGAAGGAGTTGGATATCACATTTCATGTTAGAGGAAGGATCTCAGGTTTGGTATTAGAGGCATTCAGATATCACATCTCAGGCTATAGGAAGGGTATCAGGATTGGAATGGGAAGGAGTTGGATATCACATCTCATGCTAAAGGGAGGGTCTCAGGTTTGGAATGGGAAGGATTTGGATATCACATCTCATGTTATAGGACGGACCTTAGGTTTGGTATTAGAAGCATTGAGATATCAAGTCTCATGGTATAGGACGGGAGTTTGATATCACATCTCATGCCATGGTATGGGTCTCAGGTTTTGTAGAAGTATTGGTATATCACATCTCATGCTATCGGAAGGGTATCAGGATTGGATTTGGAAGGAGTTGGATATCCCATCTCATGCTATAGGAAGGGTCTCAGGTTGGAATAGAAGGAGTTGGATATCACATCTCGTTATAGGAAGGGTCTCAGGATTGGAATGGGAAGGACTTGGATATCACATCTCATGCTGTAGGAAGGGTCTCAGGTTTGGAAAAGGAAGGAGTTGGATATCACATTTCATGTTAGAGGTAGGATCTCAGGTTTGGTATTAGAGGCATTGAGATATCAGATCTCATGCTATCAGAAGGGTATCAGGATTGGAATGGGAAGGAGTTGGATATCACATCTCATGCTAAAGGGAGGGTCTCAGGTTTGGAATGGGAAGGATTTGGATATCACATCTCATGTTATAGGACGGACCTTAGGTTTGGTATTAGAAGCATTGAGATATCACATCTCATGCTATAGGAAGGGTCTCGGGATTGGAATGGGAAGGAGTTGGATATCACATCTCATGTTATAGGAAGGATCTCAGGTTTGGTATTAGAAGCATTGAGATATCACATCTCATGCTATAGGAAGGGTCTCAGGATTGGAATGGGAGGAGCTATATATCACATCTCATGCTCAAGGAAGGGTCTCAGGTTTGGAAGGGGAAGGATTTGGATATCACATCTCATGTTATAGGACGGGTCTCAGGTTTGGTATTAGAAGCATTGTGATATCACATCTCATGCTATAGGATGTGTCTCAGGATTGGAATGGGAAGGAGTTGGATATCACATCTCATGCTATAGGAAGGGTTTCAGGTTTGGTAGAAGCATTGAGATATCACATCTCATGCTATAGGGAGAGTCTCAGGTTTGGGAAGGGAAGGATTTGGATTTCACATCTCATGTTATAGGATGGTTCTCATGTTTGGTTTTTGAAGCATTGAGATATCACATCTCATGCTATCGGAAGGGTCTCAGGTTTGGAATGGGAAGGAGTTGGATATCAGATCTCATGTTATAGGAAGGGTCTCAGGTTTGGAATGGGAAGGAGTTGGATATGACATCTCTTGTTATAGGGAGGGTCTCAGAATTTGAATGGTAAGGAGTTGGATATCACATCTCATGCTATAGGAAGGGTCTCAGGTTGGAATGGGAAGGAGTTGGATATCACATCTCATGTTATATACAGGAAGGGTCTCAGGATTGGAATGGGAAGGATTTGGATATCACATCTCTTGCTATAGGAAGGGTCTCAGGTTTTTTATTAGAAACATTGAGATATCACATCTCATGCTATAGGAAGGGTTTTAGGATTGGAATGGGAAGTATTTGGATATCACATCTCATGCTAAAGGAAGGGTCTCAGGTTTGGAAGGGGAAGGATTTGGATATCACATCTCATCCAATAGGAAGGGTCTCAGGTTTGGAATGGGAAGGAATTGGATATCACATCTCATGTTATAGGAAGGGTCTCAGGTTTTTTATTAGAAACATTGAGATATCACATCTCATGTTATAGGACGGTTCCCAGGTTTGGTATTAGAAGCATTGAGATATCACATCTCATGGTATAGGAAGGGTCTCAGGGTTGGAATGGGAAGGAGTTGGATATCACATCTCATCCAATAGGAAGGGTCTCAGGTTTGGAATGGGAAGGATTTGGATATCACATCTCATGTTATAGGACGGACCTTAGGTTTGGTATTAGAAGCATTGAGATATCACATCTCATGCTATAGGAAGGGTCTCGGGATTGGAATGGGAAGGAGTTGGATATCACATCTCATGTTATAGGAAGGATCTCAGGTTTGGTATTAGAAGCATTGAGATATCACATCTCATGCTATAGGAAGGGTCTCAGGATTGGAATGGGAGGAGCTATATATCACATCTCATGCTCAAGGAAGGGTCTCAGGTTTGGAAGGGGAAGGATTTGGATATCACATCTCATGTTATAGGACGGGTCTCAGGTTTGGTATTAGAAGCATTGTGATATCACATCTCATGCTATAGGATGTGTCTCAGGATTGGAATGGGAAGGAGTTGGATATCACATCTCATGCTATAGGAAGGGTTTCAGGTTTGGTAGAAGCATTGAGATATCACATCTCATGCTATAGGAAGAGTCTCAGGTTTTTTATTAGAAACATTGAGATATCACATCTCATGCTATAGGAAGGGTTTTAGGATTGGAATGGGAAGTATTTGGATATCACATCTCATGCTAAAGGAAGGGTCTCAGGTTTGGAAGGGGAAGGATTTGGATATCACATCTCATCCAATAGGAAGGGTCTCAGGTTTGGAATGGGAAGGAATTGGATATCACATCTCATGTTATAGGAAGGGTCTCAGGTTTTTTATTAGAAACATTGAGATATCACATCTCATGTTATAGGACGGTTCCCAGGTTTGGTATTAGAAGCATTGAGATATCACATCTCATGGTATAGGAAGGGTCTCAGGGTTGGAATGGGAAGGAGTTGGATATCACATCTCATCCAATAGGAAGGGTCTCAGGTTTGGAATGGGAAGGAATTGGATATCACATCTCATGTTATAGGAAGGATCTCAGGTTTGGTATTAGAAGCATTGAGATATCACATCTCATGCTATAGGAAGGGTCTCAGGATTGGAATGTGAAGGATTTGGATATCACATCTCATGCTAAAGGAAGGGTCTCAGGTTTGGAAAGGGAAGGAGATGGATATCACATTTCATGTTAGAGGTAGGATCTCAGGTTTGGTATTAGAGGCATTGAGATATCACATCTCATGCTATCAGAAGGGTCTCAGGATTGGAATGGGAAGGAGTTGGATATCACATTTCATGCTAAAGGGAAGGTCTCAGGTTTGGAAGGGGAAGGATTTGGAAATCACATCTCATATTATAGGAAGGATCTCAGGTTTGGTATTAGAAGCATTGAGATATCACATCTCATGCTATCGGAAGGATCTCAGGTTTGGTATAAGAGGCATTGAGATATCACATCTCATGCTATCATAAGGGTCTCAGGATTGGAATGGGAAGGAGTTGGATATCACATCTCATGTTATAGGAAGGATCTCAGGTTTGGTATTAGAAGCATTGAGACATCACATCTCATGCTATAGGAAGGGTCTCAGGATTGGAATGGGAAGGAGTTGGATATCACATCTCATGCTATAGGACGGGTCTCAGGTTTGGTATTAGAAGCATTGTGATATCACATCTCATGCTATAGGATGTGTCTCAGGATTGGAATGGGAAGGAGTTGGATATCACATCTCATGCTATAGGAAGGGTTTCAGGTTTGGTAGAAGCATTGAGATATCACATCTCTTGCTATAGGAAGGGTCTCAGGTTTTTTATTAGAAACATTGAGATATCACATCTCATGCTATAGGAAGGGTTTTAGGATTGGAATGGGAAGTATTTGGATATCACATCTCATGCTAAAGGAAGGGTCTCAGGTTTGGAAGGGGAAGGATTTGGATATCACATCTCATCCAATAGGAAGGGTCTCAGGTTTGGAATGGGAAGGAATTGGATATCACATCTCATGTTATAGGAAGGGTCTCAGGTTTTTTATTAGAAACATTGAGATATCACATCTCATGTTATAGGACGGTTCCCAGGTTTGGTATTAGAAGCATTGAGATATCACATCTCATGGTATAGGAAGGGTCTCAGGGTTGGAATGGGAAGGAGTTGGATATCACATCTCATCCAATAGGAAGGGTCTCAGGTTTGGAATGGGAAGGAATTGGATATCACATCTCATGTTATAGGAAGGATCTCAGGTTTGGTATTAGAAGCATTGAGATATCACATCTCATGCTATAGGAAGGGTCTCAGGATTGGAATGTGAAGGATTTGGATATCACATCTCATGCTAAAGGAAGGGTCTCAGGTTTGGAAAGGGAAGGAGATGGATATCACATTTCATGTTAGAGGTAGGATCTCAGGTTTGGTATTAGAGGCATTGAGATATCACATCTCATGCTATCAGAAGGGTCTCAGGATTGGAATGGGAAGGAGTTGGATATCACATTTCATGCTAAAGGGAAGGTCTCAGGCTTGGAAGGGGAAGGATTTGGAAATCACATCTCATATTATAGGAAGGATCTCAGGTTTGGTATTAGAAGCATTGAGATATCACATCTCATGCTATCGGAAGGATCTCAGGTTTGGTATAAGAGGCATTGAGATATCACATCTCATGCTATCATAAGGGTCTCAGGATTGGAATGGGAAGGAGTTGGATATCACATCTCATGTTATAGGAAGGATCTCAGGTTTGGTATTAGAAGCATTGAGACATCACATCTCATGCTATAGGAAGGGTCTCAGGATTGGAATGGGAAGGAGTTGGATATCACATCTCATGCTATAGGAAGGGTCTCAGGTTTGGTATAAGCATTGAGATATCACATCTCATGCTATAGGAAGGGTCTCAGGATTGGAAAGGGAAGGAGTTGGATATCACATTTCATGTTAGAGGAAGGATCTCAGGTTTGGTATTAGAGGCATTCAGATATCACATCTCAGGCTATAGGAAGGGTATCAGGATTGGAATGGGAAGGAGTTGGATATCACATCTCACGCTAAAGGGAGGGTCTCAGGTTTGGAATGGGAAGGATTTGGATATCACATCTCATGTTATAGGACGGACCTTAGGTTTGGTATTAGAAGCATTGAGATATCAAGTCTCATGGTATAGGACGGGAGTTTGATATCACATCTCATGCCATGGTATGGGTCTCAGGTTTTGTAGAAGTATTGGTATATCACATCTCATGCTATAGGAAGGGTATCAGGATTGGATTTGGAAGGAGTTGGATATCCCATCTCATGCTATAGGAAGGGTCTCAGGTTGGAATAGAAGGAGTTGGATATCACATCTCGTTATAGGAAGGGTCTCAGGATTGGAATGGGAAGGACTTGGATATCACATCTCATGCTGTAGGAAGGGTCTCAGGTTTGGAAAAGGAAGGAGTTGGATATCACATTTCATGTTAGAGGTAGGATCTCAGGTTTGGTATTAGAGGCATTGAGATATCAGATCTCATGCTATCAGAAGGGTATCAGGATTGGAATGGGAAGGAGTTGGATATCACATCTCATGCTAAAGGGAGGGTCTCAGGTTTGGAATGGGAAGGATTTGGATATCACATCTCATGTTATAGGACGGACCTTAGGTTTGGTATTAGAAGCATTGAGATATCACATCTCATGCTATAGGAAGGGTCTCGGGATTGGAATGGGAAGGAGTTGGATATCACATCTCATGTTATAGGAAGGATCTCAGGTTTGGTATTAGAAGCATTGAGATATCACATCTCATGCTATAGGAAGGGTCTCAGGATTGGAATGGGAGGAGCTATATATCACATCTCATGCTCAAGGAAGGGTCTCAGGTTTGGAAGGGGAAGGATTTGGATATCACATCTCATGTTATAGGACGGGTCTCAGGTTTGGTATTAGAAGCATTGTGATATCACATCTCATGCTATAGGATGTGTCTCAGGATTGGAATGGGAAGGAGTTGGATATCACATCTCATGCTATAGGAAGGGTTTCAGGTTTGGTAGAAGCATTGAGATATCACATCTCATGCTATAGGAAGAGTCTCAGGTTTGGGAAGGGAAGGATTTGGATTTCACATCTCATGTTATAGGATGGTTCTCATGTTTGGTTTTTGAAGCATTGAGATATCACATCTCATGCTATCGGAAGGGTCTCAGGTTTGGAATGGGAAGGAGTTGGATATCAGATCTCATGTTATAGAAAGGGTCTCAGGTTTGGAATGGGAAGGAGTTGGATATGACATCTCTTGTTATAGGGAGGGTCTCAGAATTTGAATGGTAAGGAGTTGGATATCACATCTCATGCTATAGGAAGGGTCTCAGGTTGGAATGGGAAGGAGTTGGATATCACATCTCATGTTATATACAGGAAGGGTCTCAGGATTGGAATGGGAAGGATTTGGATATCACATCTCTTGCTATAGGAAGGGTCTCAGGTTTTTTATTAGAAACATTGAGATATCACATCTCATGCTATAGGAAGGGTTTTAGGATTGGAATGGGAAGTATTTGGATATCACATCTCATGCTAAAGGAAGGGTCTCAGGTTTGGAAGGGGAAGGATTTGGATATCACATCTCATCCAATAGGAAGGGTCTCAGGTTTGGAATGGGAAGGAATTGGATATCACATCTCATGTTATAGGAAGGGTCTCAGGTTTTTTATTAGAAACATTGAGATATCACATCTCATGTTATAGGACGGTTCCCAGGTTTGGTATTAGAAGCATTGAGATATCACATCTCATGGTATAGGAAGGGTCTCAGGGTTGGAATGGGAAGGAGTTGGATATCACATCTCATCCAATAGGAAGGGTCTCAGGTTTGGAATGGGAAGGAATTGGATATCACATCTCATGTTATAGGAAGGATCTCAGGTTTGGTATTAGAAGCATTGAGATATCACATCTCATGCTATAGGAAGGGTCTCAGGATTGGAATGTGAAGGATTTGGATATCACATCTCATGCTAAAGGAAGGGTCTCAGGTTTGGAAAGTGAAGGAGTTGGATATCACATTTCATGTTAGAGGAAGGATCTCAGGTTTGGTATTAGAGGCATTCAGATATCACATCTCAGGCTATAGGAAGGGTATCAGGATTGGAATGGGAAGGAGTTGGATATCACATCTCATGCTAAAGGGAGGGTCTCAGGTTTGGAATGGGAAGGATTTGGATATCACATCTCATGTTATAGGACGGACCTTAGGTTTGGTATTAGAAGCATTGAGATATCAAGTCTCATGGTATAGGACGGGAGTTTGATATCACATCTCATGCCATGGTATGGGTCTCAGGTTTTGTAGAAGTATTGGTATATCACATCTCATGCTATCGGAAGGGTATCAGGATTGGATTTGGAAGGAGTTGGATATCCCATCTCATGCTATAGGAAGGGTCTCAGGTTGGAATAGAAGGAGTTGGATATCACATCTCGTTATAGGAAGGGTCTCAGGATTGGAATGGGAAGGACTTGGATATCACATCTCATGCTGTAGGAAGGGTCTCAGGTTTGGAAAAGGAAGGAGTTGGATATCACATTTCATGTTAGAGGTAGGATCTCAGGTTTGGTATTAGAGGCATTGAGATATCAGATCTCATGCTATCAGAAGGGTATCAGGATTGGAATGGGAAGGAGTTGGATATCACATCTCATGCTAAAGGGAGGGTCTCAGGTTTGGAATGGGAAGGATTTGGATATCACATCTCATGTTATAGGACGGACCTTAGGTTTGGTATTAGAAGCATTGAGATATCACATCTCATGCTATAGGAAGGGTCTCGGGATTGGAATGGGAAGGAGTTGGATATCACATCTCATGTTATAGGAAGGATCTCAGGTTTGGTATTAGAAGCATTGAGATATCACATCTCATGCTATAGGAAGGGTCTCAGGATTGGAATGGGAGGAGCTATATATCACATCTCATGCTCAAGGAAGGGTCTCAGGTTTGGAAGGGGAAGGATTTGGATATCACATCTCATGTTATAGGACGGGTCTCAGGTTTGGTATTAGAAGCATTGTGATATCACATCTCATGCTATAGGATGTGTCTCAGGATTGGAATGGGAAGGAGTTGGATATCACATCTCATGCTATAGGAAGGGTTTCAGGTTTGGTAGAAGCATTGAGATATCACATCTCATGCTATAGGAAGAGTCTCAGGTTTGGGAAGGGAAGGATTTGGATTTCACATCTCATGTTATAGGATGGTTCTCATGTTTGGTTTTTGAAGCATTGAGATATCACATCTCATGCTATCGGAAGGGTCTCAGGTTTGGAATGGGAAGGAGTTGGATATCAGATCTCATGTTATAGGAAGGGTCTCAGGTTTGGAATGGGAAGGAGTTGGATATGACATCTCTTGTTATAGGGAGGGTCTCAGAATTTGAATGGTAAGGAGTTGGATATCACATCTCATGCTATAGGAAGGGTCTCAGGTTGGAATGGGAAGGAGTTGGATATCACATCTCATGTTATATACAGGAAGGGTCTCAGGATTGGAATGGGAAGGATTTGGATATCACATCTCTTGCTATAGGAAGGGTCTCAGGTTTTTTATTAGAAACATTGAGATATCACATCTCATGCTATAGGAAGGGTTTTAGGATTGGAATGGGAAGTATTTGGATATCACATCTCATGCTAAAGGAAGGGTCTCAGGTTTGGAAGGGGAAGGATTTGGATATCACATCTCATCCAATAGGAAGGGTCTCAGGTTTGGAATGGGAAGGAATTGGATATCACATCTCATGTTATAGGAAGGGTCTCAGGTTTTTTATTAGAAACATTGAGATATCACATCTCATGTTATAGGACGGTTCCCAGGTTTGGTATTAGAAGCATTGAGATATCACATCTCATGGTATAGGAAGGGTCTCAGGGTTGGAATGGGAAGGAGTTGGATATCACATCTCATCCAATAGGAAGGGTCTCAGGTTTGGAATGGGAAGGAATTGGATATCACATCTCATGTTATAGGAAGGATCTCAGGTTTGGTATTAGAAGCATTGAGATATCACATCTCATGCTATAGGAAGGGTCTCAGGATTGGAATGTGAAGGATTTGGATATCACATCTCATGCTAAAGGAAGGGTCTCAGGTTTGGAAAGGGAAGGAGATGGATATCACATTTCATGTTAGAGGTAGGATCTCAGGTTTGGTATTAGAGGCATTGAGATATCACATCTCATGCTATCAGAAGGGTCTCAGGATTGGAATGGGAAGGAGTTGGATATCACATTTCATGCTAAAGGGAAGGTCTCAGGTTTGGAAGGGGAAGGATTTGGAAATCACATCTCATATTATAGGAAGGATCTCAGGTTTGGTATTAGAAGCATTGAGATATCACATCTCATGCTATCGGAAGGATCTCAGGTTTGGTATAAGAGGCATTGAGATATCACATCTCATGCTATCATAAGGGTCTCAGGATTGGAATGGGAAGGAGTTGGATATCACATCTCATGTTATAGGAAGGATCTCAGGTTTGGTATTAGAAGCATTGAGACATCACATCTCATGCTATAGGAAGGGTCTCAGGATTGGAATGGGAAGGAGTTGGATATCACATCTCATGCTATAGGAAGGGTCTCAGGTTTGGTATAAGCATTGAGATATCACATCTCATGCTATAGGAAGGGTCTCAGGATTGGAAAGGGAAGGAGTTGGATATCACATCTCATGCTATAGGAAGGGTCTCAGATTTGGTATAAGCATTGAGATATCACATCTCATGCTATAGGAAGGGTCTCAGGATTGGAATGGGAAGGAGTTGTATATGATATCTCAGGCCATAGGAAGGGTCTCAGATTTGGTATAAGCATTGAGATATCACATCTCATGATATCGGAAGGGTCTCAGGATTGGAATGGGAAGGAGTTGGATATCACATTTCATGATAAAGGAAGGGTCTAAGGTTTGGAAGGGGAAGGATTTGGATATCACATCTCATGTTATAGGACGGGTCTCAGGTTTGGTATTAGAAGCATTGAGATATCAAGTCTCATGGTATAAGAAGGGTCTCAGGATTGGAATGGGAAGGAGTTTGATATCACATCTTATGCCATAGTATGGGTCTCAGGTTTGGTAGAAGCATTGGGATATCACATCTCATGCTATCGGAAGGGTATCAGTATTGGATTTGGAAGGAGTTGGATATCCCATCTCATGCTATAGGAAGGGTCTCAGGTTGGAATGGGAAGGAGTTGGATATCACATTTCATGTTATAGGAAGGGTCTCAGGATTGGAATGGGAAGGACTTGGATATCATATCTCATGCTATAGGAAGGCTCTCAGGTTTGGAAGGGGAAGGAGTTGGATATCACATTTCATGTTAGAGGAAGGATCTCAGGTTTGGTATTAGAGGCCTTGAGATATCACATCTCATGCTATAGGAAGGGTCTCAGGATTGGAATGGGAAGGAGTTGGATATCACATCTCAAGCTATAGGAAGGGTCTCAGGTTTGGTATAAGCATTGAGATATCACATCTCATGCTATAGGAAGGGTCTCCTGATTGGAATGGGAAGAAGTTGGATATCACATCTAATGCTATAGGAAGGGTCTCAGGTTTGGTATAAGCATTGAGATATCACATCTCATGCTATAGGAAGGGTCTCAGGATTGGAATGGGAAGGAGTTGTATATGCCATCTCATGCCATAGGAAGGGTCTCAGGTTTGGTATAAGCATTGAGATATCACATCACATGCTATAGGAAGGGTCTCAGGATTGGAATGGGAAGGACTTGGATATCACATATCATGCTATAGGCAGGGTCTCAGGTTTGGAAAGGGAAGGAGATGGATATCACATTTCATGTTAGAGGTAGGATCTCAGGTTTGGTATTAGAGGCATTGAGAAATCACATCTCATGCTAACAGAAGGGTCTCAGGATTGGAATGGGAAGGAGTTGGATATCACATCTCATGCTAAAGGGAGGGTCTCAGGTTTGGAAGGGGAAGGATTTGGAAATCACATCTCATATTATAGGAAGGATCTCAGGTTTGGTATAAGAGGCATTGAGATATCACATCTCATGCTATCATAAGGGTCTCAGGTTTGGTATTGGAAGCATTGAGACATCACATCTCATGCTATAGGAATGGTCTCAGGATTGGAATGGGTAGGAGTTGGATATTACATTCTTGTTATAGGAAGGGTCTCATGTTTGGAATGGGAAGGAGTTGGATATCACATATGCTATAGGAAGCGTCTCAGGTTTGGAACGGGAAGGAGTTGGATATCACATCTCATGTTATAGGAAGGGTCTCAGGTTTGGTATAAGCATTGAGATATCACATCTCTGCTATCAGGAGTGGCTCAGGATTGGAATGGGAAGGAGTTGGATATCCCATCTCATGTTAAAGGACGGGTCTCTGGTTTGGTATTAGAATCATTGAGATATCACATCGCATGCTGTAGGAAGGGTCTAAGGATTGGAATGGGATGGACTTGGATATCACATCTCATGCTATAGGTAGGCTCTCGGGTTTGGTATAAGCATTGAGATATCACATCTCATGCTATAGGAAGGGTCTCAGGATTGGAATGGGAAGGATTTGGATATCACATCTCATGCTATAGGAAGGGTCTCAGGTTTGGTATAAGCATGGAGATATCACTTCTCATGCTATAGGAAGGGTCTCAGGATTGGAATGGGAAGGTGTTGGATATCACATCTCATGCTATAGGAAGGGTCTCAGATTTGGTATAAGCATTGAGATATCACATCTCATGCTCTAGGAAGGGTCTCAGGATTGCAATGGGAAGGAGTTGTATATGACATCTCAGGCCTTAGGAAGGGTCTCAGGTTTGGTATAAGCATTGAGATATCACATCTCTGCTATCGGAAGGGTCTCAGGATTGGAATGGGAAGGAGTTGGATATCCCATCTCATGTTATAGGAAGGGTCTCAGGTTTGGTATTAGAAGCATTGAGTTATCACATCTCATGCTATAGGAAGGGTCTCAGGATTGGAATGGGAAGGACTTGGATGTCACATCTCATGCTATAGGGAGGGTCTCAAGTTTGATATTAGAAGCATTGAGATAACAAATCTCATGATATCGGAAGGGTCTCAGGATTGGAATGGGAAGGAGTTGGATATCACATCTCATTATAAAGGAAGGGTCTAAGGTTTGGAAGGGGATGGATTTGGATATCACATCTCATGTTATAGGACGGGTCTCAGGTTTGGTATTAGAAGCATTGAGATATCAAGTGTCATGGTATAAGAAGGGTCTCAGAATTGGAATGGGAAGGAGTTGGATATCACATCTCAAGCTATAGGAAGCGTCTCAGGATTGGAATGGGAAGGAGTTTGATATCACATCTCATGCCATAGTATGGGTCTCAGGTTTGGTAGAAGCATTGGGATATCACATCTCATGCTATCGGAAGGGTATCAGTATTGGATTTGGAAGGAGTTGGATATCCCATCTCATGCTATAGGAAGGGTCTCAGGTTAGAATGGGAAGGAGTTGGATATCACATTTCATGTTATAGGAAGGGTCTCAGGATTGGAATGGGAAGGACTTGGATATCATATCTCATGCTATAGGAAGGCTTTCAGGTTTGGAAGGGGAAGGAGTTGGATATCACATTTCATGTTAGAGGAAGGATCTCAGGTTTGGTATTAGAGGCCTTGAGATATCACATCTCATGCTATAGGAAGGGTCTCAGGATTGGAATGGGAAGGAGTTGGATATCACATCTCAAGCTATAGGAAGGGTCTCAGGTTTGGTATAAGCATTGAGATATCACATCTCATGCTATAGGAAGGGTCTCAGGATTGGAATGGGAAGAAGTTGGATATCACATCTCATGCTATAGGAAGGGTCTCAGGTTTGGTATAAGCATTGAGATATCACATCTCATGCTATAGGAAGGGTCTCAGGGTTGGAATGGGAAGGAGTTGTATATGACATCTCATGCCATAGGAAGGGTCTCAGGTTTGGTATAAGCATTGAGATATCAAATCACATGCTATAGGAAGGGTCTCAGGATTGGAATGGGAAGGACTTGGATATCACATCTCATGCTGTAGGAAGGGTCTCAGGTTTGGAAAAGGAAGGAGTTGGATATCACATTTCATGTTAGAGGTAGGATCTCAGGTTTGGTATTAGAGGCATTGAGATATCACATCTCATGCTATCAGAAGGGTATCAGGATTGGAATGGGAAGGAGTTGGGTATCACATCTCATGTTATAGGACCGGTCTCAGGTTTGGTATTTGAAGCATTGAGATATCAAGTCTCATGGTATAGGACGGGTCTCAGAATTGGAATGAGAAGGAGTTGGATATCACATCTCAAGCTATAGGAAGGGTCTCATGATTGGAATGGGAAGGAGTTGGATATCACATCTCATGTTATAGGAAGGGTCTCAGGATTGGAATGGGAAGGACTTGGATATCACATCTCATTCTATAGGAAGGCTCTCAGGGTTGGAAGGGGAAGGAGTTGGATATCACATTTCATGTTAGAGGTAGGATCTCAGGTTTGGTTTTAGAGGCATTGAGATATCACATCTAATGCCATCAGAAGGGTCTCAGGATTGGAATGGGAAGGAGTTGGATATCAAATCTCATGCTAAAGGGATGGTCTATGGTTTGGAAGGGGAAGGATTTGGATATCACATCTCATGTTATTGGACCGGTCTCAGGTTTGGTATTAGAAGCATTGAGATATCACATCTCATGCTATCGGAAGGGTCTTAGGTTTGGTATAAGCATTGAGATATCACATCTCTGCTATCGGAAGGGTCTCAGGATTGGAATGGGAAGGATTTGGATATCACAATTCATGTTATAGGAAGGGTCTCAGGTTTGGTATTAGAAGCATTGAGATATCACATCTCATGCTATAGGAAGGGTCTCAGGATTGGAATGGGAAGGACTTGGATATCACATCTCATGTTATAGGAAGGGTCTCAGGTTTGGTATTAGAAGCATTGAGATATCACATCTCATGCTATAGGAAGGGTCTCAGGAATGGAATGGGAAGGACTTGGATATCACATCTCATGATAAAGGAAGGGTCTAAGGTTTGGAAGGGGAAGGATTTGGATATCACATCTCATGTTATTGGACCGGTCTCAGGTTTGGTATTAGAAGCATTGAGATATCAAGTCGCATGGTATAGGACGGGAGTTTGATATCACATCTCATGCCATGGTATGGGTCTCAGGTTTTGTAGAAGCATTGGGATATCACATCTCATGCTATCGGAAGGGTATCAGGATTGGATTTGGAAGGAGTTGGATATCCCATCTCATGCTATAGGAAGGGTCTCAGGTTGGAATAGAAGGAGTTGGATATCACATCTCATGTTATAGGAAGGGTCTCAGGATTGGAATGGGAAGGACTTGGATATCACATCTCATGCTGTAGGAAGGGTCTCAGGTTTGGAAAAGGAAGGAGTTGGATATCACATTCCATGTTAGAGGTAGGATCTCAGGTTTGGTATTAGAGGCATTGAGATATCACATCTCATGCTATCAGAAGGGTATCAGGATTGGAATGGGAAGGAGTTGGATATCACATCTCATGCTAAAGGGAGGGTCTCAGGTTTGGAATGGGAAGGATTTGGATATCACATCTCATGTTATAGGAAGGACCTTAGGTTTGGTATTAGAAGCATTGAGATATCACATCTCATGCTATAGGAAGGGTCTCGGGATTGGAATGGGAAGGAGTTGGATATCACATCTCATGTTATAGGAAGGATCTCAGGTTTGGTATTAGAAGCATTGAGATATCACATCTCATGCTATAGGAAGGGTCTCAGGATTGGAATGGGAAGGAGTTGGATATCACATCTCATGCTATGGGAAGGGTCTCAGGTTTGGTATAAGCATTGAAATATCACATCTCTGCTATCGGAAGGGTCTCAGGATTGGAATGGGAGGAGCTGGATATCACATCTCATGCTATGGGAAGGGTCTCAGGTTTGGTATAAGCATTGAAATATCACATCTCTGCTATCGGAAGGGTCTCAGGATTGGAATGGGAGGAGCTGGATATCACATCTCATGCTAAAGGAAGGGTCTCAGGTTTTTAAGGGGAAGGAGTTGGATATCACATCTCATGCTAAAGGGAGGGTCTCAGGTTTGGAATGGGAAGGATTTGGATATCACATCTCATGTTATAGGAAGGACCTTAGGTTTGGTATTAGAAGCATTGAGATATCACATCTCATGCTATAGGAAGGGTCTCGGGATTGGAATGGGAAGGAGTTGGATATCACATCTCATGTTATTGGAAGGATCTCAGGTTTGGTATTAGAAGCATTGAGATATCACATCTCATGCTATCGGAAGGGTCTTAGGTTTGGTATAAGCATTGAGATATCACATCTCTGCTATCGGAAGGGTCTCAGGATTGGAATGGGAAGGATTTGGATATCATAATTCATGTTATAGGAAGGGTCTCAGGTTTGGTATTAGAAGCATTGAGATATCACATCTCATGCTATAGGAAGGGTCTCAGGATTGGAATGGGAAGGACTTGGATATCACATCTCATGTTATAGGAATGGTCTCAGGTTTGGTATTAGAAGCATTGAGATATCACATCTCATGCTATAGGAAGGGTCTCAGGAATGGAATGGGAAGGACTTGGATATCACATCTCATGATAAAGGAAGGGTCTAAGGTTTGGAAGGGGAAGGATTTGGATATCACATCTCATGTTATTGGACCGGTCTCAGGTTTGGTATTAGAAGCATTGAGATATCAAGTCTCATGGTATAGGACGGGAGTTTGAGATCACATCTCATGCCATGGTATGGGTCTCAGGTTTTGTAGAAGCATTGGTATATCACATCTCATGCTATCGGAAGGGTATCAGGATTGGATTTGGAAGGAGTTGGATATCCCATCTCATGCTATAGGAAGGGTCTCAGGTTGGAATAGAAGGAGTTGGATATCACATCTCATGTTATAGGAAGGGTCTCAGGATTGGAATGGGAAGGACTTGGATATCACATCTCATGCTGTAGGAAGGGTCTCAGGTTTGGAAAAGGAAGGAGTTGGATATCACATTTCATGTTAGAGGTAGGATCTCAGGTTTGGTATTAGAGGCATTGAGATATCAGATCTCATGCTATCAGAAGGGTATCAGGATTGGAATGGGAAGGAGTTGGATATCACATCTCATGCTAAAGGGAGGGTCTCAGGTTTGGAATGGGAAGGATTTGGATATCACATCTCATGTTATAGGAAGGACCTTAGGTTTGGTATTAGAAGCATTGAGATATCACATCTCATGCTATAGGAAGGGTCTCGGGATTGGAATGGGAAGGAGTTGGATATCACATCTCATGTTATAGGAAGGATCTCAGGTTTGGTATTAGAAGCATTGAGATATCACATATCATGCTATAGGAAGGGTCTCAGGATTGGAATGGGAAGGAGTTGGATATCACATCTCATGCTATGGGAAGGGTCTCAGGTTTGGTATAAGCATTGAAATGTCACATCTCTGCTATCGGAAGGGTCTCAGGATTGGAATGGGAGGAGCTATATATCACATCTCATGCTAAAGGAAGGGTCTCAGGTTTGGAAGGGGAAGGATTTGGATATCACATCTCATGTTATAGGACGGGTCTCAGGTTTGGTATTAGAAGCATTGTGATATCACATCTCATGCTATAGGATGTGTCTCAGGATTGGAATGGGAAGGAGTTGGATATCACATCTCATGCTATAGGAAGGGTTTCAGGTTTGGTAGAAGCATTGAGATATCACATCTCATGCTATAGGAAGAGTCTCAGGTTTGGGAAGGGAAGGATTTGGATTTCACATCTCATGTTATAGGATGGTTCTCATGTTTGATTTTTGAAGCATTGAGATATCATATCTCATGCTATCGGAAGGGTCTCAGGTTTGGAATGGGAAGGAGTTGGATATCACATCTCATGTTATAGGAAGGGTCTCAGGTTTGGAATGGGAAGGAGTTGGATATGACATCTCTTGTTATAGGGAGGGTCTCAGGATTTGAATGGTAAGGAGTTGGATATCACATCTCATGCTATAGGAAGGGTCTCAGGTTGGAATGGGAAGGAGTTGGATATCACATCTCATATTATATACAGGAAGGGTCTCAGGATTGGAATGGGAAGGATTTGGATATCACATCTCTTGCTATAGGAAGGGTCTCAGGTTTTTTATTAGAAACATTGAGATATCACATCTCATGCTATAGGAAGGGTTTTAGGATTGGAATGGGAAGTATTTGGATATCACATCTCATGCTAAAGGAAGGGTCTCAGGTTTGGAAGGGGAAGGATTTGGATATCACATCTCATCCAATAGGAAGGGTCTCAGATTTGGAATGGGAAGGAATTGGATATCACATCTCATGTTATAGGAAGGGTCTCAGGTTTTTTATTAGAAACATTGAGATATCACATCTCATGTTATAGGACGGTTCCCAGGTTTGGTATTAGAAGCATTGAGATATCACATCTCATGGTATAGGAAGGGTCTCAGGGTTGGAATGGGAAGGAGTTGGATATCACATCTCATCCAATAGGAAGGGTCTCAGGTTTGGAATGGGAAGGAATTGGATATCACATCTCATGTTATAGGAAGGATCTCAGGTTTGGTATTAGAAGCATTGAGATATCACATCTCATGCTATAGGAAGGGTCTCAGGATTGGAATGTGAAGGATTTGGATATCACATCTCATGCTAAAGGAAGGGTCTCAGGTTTGGTAGAAGCATTGAGATATCACATCTCATGCTATAGGAAGGGTCTCAGGATTTGAATGGCAAGGAGTTGGATATCACATCTCATGCCATAGGAAGGGTCTCAGGTTTGGTATAAGCATTGAGATATCACATCTCTGCTATCGGAAGGTTCTCAGGATTGGATTGGGAAGGAGTTGGATATCCCTTCCCATGCTATAGGAAGTGTCTCAGGTTGGAATGGGAAGGAGTTGAATATCACATCTCATGTTATAGGAAGGGTCTCAGGATTGGAATGGGAAGGATTTGGATATCATATCTCTTGCTATAGGAAGGGTCTCAGGATTGGAATGGGAAGGATTTGGATATCACATCTCATGTCATAGGAAGGATCTCAGGTTTGGTATTAGAAGCATTGATATATCACATCTCATGCTATAGTAAGGGTCTCATGTTTGGAATGGGAAGGAGTTGGATATCACATATGCTATAGGAAGTGTCTCAGGTTTGGAACGGGAAGGAGTTGGATATCACATCTCATGTTATAGGAAGGGTCTCAGGTTTGGTATAAGCATTGAGATATCACATCTCTGCTATCAGGAGTGGCTCAGGATTGGAATGGGAAGGAGTTGGATATCCCATCTCATGTTAAAGGACGGGTCTCTGGTTTGGTATTAGAATCATTGAGATATCACATCGCATGCTGTAGGAAGGGTCTAAGGATTGGAATGGGATGGACTTGGATATCACATCTCATGCTATAGGTAGGCTCTCAGGTTTGGTATAAGCATTGAGATATCACATCTCATGCTATAGGAAGGGTCTCAGGATTGGAATGGGAAGGATTTGGATATCACATCTCATGCTATAGGAAGGGTCTCAGATTTGGTATAAGCATTGAGATATCACATCTCATGCTATAGGAAGGGTCTCAGGATTGGAATGGGAAGGAGTTGTATATGACATCTCAAGCCTTAGGAAGGGTCTCAGGTTTGGTATAAGCATTGAGATATCACATCTCTGCTATCGGAAGGGTCTCAGGATTGGAATGGGAAGGAGTTGGATATCCCATCTCATGTTATAGGAAGGGTCTCAGGTTTGGTATTAGAAGCATTGAGATATCACATCTCATGCTATAGGAAGGGTCTCAGGATTGGAATGGGAAGGACTTGGATGTCACATCTCATGCTATAGGGAGGGTCTCAAGTTTGATATTAGAAGCATTGAGATAACAAATCTCATGATATCGGAAGGGTCTCAGGTTTGGAATGGGAAGGAGTTGGATATCACATCTCATTATAAAGGAAGGGTCTAAGGTTTGGAAGGGGAAGGATTTGGATATCACATCTCATGTTATAGGACGGGTCTCAGGTTTGGTATTAGAAGCATTGAGATATCAAGTCTCATGGTATAAGAAGGGTCTCAGAATTGGAATGGGAAGGAGTTGGATATCACATCTCAAGCTATAGGAAGCGTCTCAGGATTGGAATGGGAAGGAGTTTGATATCACATCTCATGCCATAGTATGGGTCTCAGGTTTGGTAGAAGCATTGGGATATCACATCTCATGCTATAGGAAGGGTCTCAGGATTGGAATGGGAAGAAGTTGGATATCACATCTCAAGCTATAGGAAGGGTCTCAGGTTTGGTATAAGCATTGAGATATCACATCTCATGCTATAGGAAGGGTCTCAGGGTTGGAATGGAAAGGAGTTGTATATGACATCTCATGCCATAGGAAGGGTCTCAGGTTTGGTATAAGCATTGAGATTTCACATCACATGCTATAGGAAGGGTCTCAGGATTGGAATGGGAAGTACTTGGATATCACATCACATGCTATAGGAAGGGTCTCAGGATTGGAATGGGAAGGACTTGGATATCACATCTCATGCTATAGGCAGGGTCTCAGGTTTGGAAAGGGAAGGAGATGGATATCACATTTCATGTTAGAGGTAGGATCTCAGGTTTGGTATTAGAGGCAATGAGATATCACATCTCATGCTATCAGAAGGGTCTCAGGATTGGAATGGGAAGGAGTTGGATATCACATTTCATGCTAAAGGGAGGGTCTCAGGTTTGGAAGGGGAAGGATTTGGAAATCACATCTCATATTATAGGAAGGATCTCAGGTTTGGTATTAGAAGCATTGAGATATCACATCTCATGCTATCGGAAGGATCTCAGGTTTGGTATAAGAGGCATTGAGATATCACATCTCATGCTATCATAAGGGTCTCAGGATTGGAATGGGAAGGAGTTGGATATCACATCTCATGTTATAGGAAGGATCTCAGGTTTGGTATTAGAAGCATTGAGACATCACATCTCATGCTATAGGAAGGGTCTCAGGATTGGAATGGGAAGGAGTTGGATATCACATCTCATGCTATAGGAAGGGTCTCAGGTTTGGTATAAGCATTGAGATATCACATCTCATGCTATAGGAAGGGTCTCAGGATTGGAATGGGAAGGATTTGGATATCACATCTTATGCTATAGGAAGGGTCTCAGGTTTGGTATAAGCATTGAGATATCACATCTCATGCTATAGGAAGGGTCTCAGGATTGGAATGGGAAGAAGTTGGATATCACATCTCATGCTATAGGAAGGGTCTTAGGGTTGGAATGGGAAGGAGTTGTATATGACATCTCATGCCATAGGAAGGGTCTCAGGTTTGGTATAAGCATTGAGATATCACATCACATGCTATAGGAAGGGTCTCAGGATTGGAATGGGAAGGACTTGGATATCACTTCTCATGCTATAGGCAGGGTCTCAGGTTTGGAAAGGGAAGGAGATGGATATCACATTTCATGTTAGAGGTAGGATCTCAGGTTTGGTATTAGAGGCATTGAGATATCACATCTCATGCTATCAGAAGGGTCTCAGGATTGGAATGGGAAGGAGTTGGATATCACATTTCATGCTAAAGGGAGGGTCTCAGGTTTGGAAGGGGAAGGATTTGGAAATCACATCTCATATTATAGGAAGGATCTCAGGTTTGGTATTAGAAGCATTGAGATATCACATCTCATGCTATCGGAAGGATCTCAGGTTTGGTATAAGAGGCATTGATATATCACATCTCATGCTATCATAAGGGTCCCAGGATTGGAATGGGAAGGAGTTGGATATCACATCTCATGTTATAGGAAGGATCTCAGGTTTGGTATTAGAAGCATTGAGACATCACATCTCATGCTATAGGAAGGGTCTCAGGATTGGAATGGGAAGGAGTTGGATATCACATCTCATGCTATAGGAAGGGTCTCAGGTTTGGTATAAGCATTGAGATATCACATCTCATGCTATAGGAAGGGTCTCAGGATTGGAATGGGAAGGATTTGGATATCACATCTTGTGCTATAGGAAGGGTCTCAGGTTTGGTATAAGCATGGAGATATCACTTCTCATGCTATAGGAAGGGTCTCAGGATTGGAATGGGAAGGAGTTGGATATCACATCTCATGCTATAGGAAGGGTCTCAGATTTGGTATAAGCATTGAGATATCACATCTCATGCTATAGGAAGGGTCTCAGGATTGGAATGGGAAGGAGTTGTATATGACATCTCAGGCCATAGGAAGGGTCTCAGATTTGGTATAAGCATTGAGATATCACATCTCATGATATCGGAAGGGTCTCAGGATTGGAATGGGAAGGAGTTGGATATCACATTTCATGATAAAGGAAGGGTCTAAGGTTTGGAAGGGGAAGGATTTGGATATCACATCTCATGTTATAGGACGGGTCTTAGGTTTGGTATTAGAAGCATTGAGATATCAAGTCTCATGGTATAAGAAGGGTCTCAGGATTGGAATGGGAAGGAGTTTGATATCACATCTCATGCCATAGTATGGGTCTCAAGTTTGGTAGAAGCATTGGGATATCACATCTCATGCTATCGGAAGGGTATCAGTATTGGATTTGGAAGGAGTTGGATATCCCATCTCATGCTATAGGAAGGGTCTCAGGTTGGAATGGGAAGGAGTTGGATATCACATTTCATGTTATAGGAAGTGTCTCAGGATTGGAATGGGAAGGACTTGGATATCATATCTCATGCTATAGGAAGGCTCTCAGGTTTGGAAGGGGAAGGAGTTGGATATCACATTTCATGTTAGAGGAAGGATCTCAGGTTTGGTATTAGAGGCCTTGAGATATCACATCTCATGCTATAGGAAGGGTCTCAGGATTGGAATGGGAAGGAGTTGGATATCACATCTCAAGCTATAGGAAGGGTCTCAGGTTTGGTATAAGCATTGAGATATCACATCTCATGCTATAGGAAGGGTCTCAGGATTGGAATGGGAAGAAGTTGGATATCACATCTCATGCTATAGGATGTCAAGCTCGGCCGCCGTTGGCGGCTGTGGAGACGCTGGCGATGGGGCGGCCATTGAATTGGCCGTCACGCTGACGGCGTCCACATCCAGCGGTCTAGTTTTCTCCGCGCTTCCCCGGCGGAGCCTATTTAACGTCACCCAACCCGGAAGCCCGCGCGTTGCAACCTTCGCGTCAGGCTCCGGGTTGGTACGCTGCAGTTTTCCTTTCCGTGGCTGTCGCCACCGCATTCCCCTTGTTGCTTCTCTCCTCCCTCTCTTGTTCCTCCTTCCGTTCCTCATCCTCTCCCTTTGTTTCTCTCCCTCATTGACTACTGGGATCCCCTTCTTATGCTCTCTCATTGTGTCGCGTTCCCTACTGGCTCCTTTCTCTGCTTGCCGTTCTGCCTTCCTAGGTATACACTCCTGCCTCTGCCCTATTTAAGCGGACCCCTCAAGCTTCGCTATCGACATACTCCTGATATGCCCTGCAGTCCAGACCAGAACCACTACTGACCTGCAAAGAAGGGGTTTTTTGTGCCTTTTAGGCTTTTTCCCCTACACCGGTCTACCCCGGTTCGGGGGCCCCCTTTTTGCCCCGAGTTTGAGGGGCAGGGTGGCTTCCTCTCGGGGTAGGTCATATCACCATACCAGAGAACAGGAAGTCTGGAAAAGGAGATTCGGAGCTGAACCGGAAAAGATACCCCAAGGTGAGCAGGAAGGTATTGAAGATAGAGGGGGATCAGGGGTGAAGTTAGAAGAAAGTAGGAGTACAGCTGACAGATTGCAACGCCTGGAAGTAACAATGGCCACCCCTGAACAGTTACAGGAGTTAGTGGCCGCAGTTCAGGCCTTGAACGTTGAACTACAGAACGTTAAGGCTGATAATCTAACCTTGAGACAAATGATCACTTCACGAGAACCCAGGGATCATGATTTGCCTCCCATGGCTTTATCTACTGGCAAGTTTGACGGAACCCCAAGGCGCCTCAAAGAATTCCTGGAAGCATGTTCTATGTATTTCACGTTCAGACCTAGTCTGTTTTCAACTGATCACACCAAGGTGGGATTTATGGTTTCCAACATGACAGGGAACGCCTTAGCTTGGGTCACTCCCCTGGTGTCAAACAATGATCCTGTGATAAGTAATTTTGGTGGATTTGTGACCTTATTGCGCCAGACCTTTGAACAGGACGAGATAGTCCATGTAGCAGCAGAAGAGCTATTGGATGTTCACCAGGGTTCCAGTGACCTGTTGACGTATATCTCCACGTTTCAGCGCTTGGCTTCCACCGCAGGATGGCCAGAACAGGCCCAGTATACTGTGTTCCATCGTGGACTGAAGGAGGAGATCAAGGACGAATTGACAAGAATAGCTCGTCCAACAACCCTGTCGGATTTGTTTTCCATAGTCACCCAGATTGAGTATCGTTTGAGTGAACGTAAGGCAGAGAGAAAGAACTATAAGTCCCCTATCTCCCTTCCTCAAGGCACCCATTCAGTACCTTCTCTAGCTCACCCCAGCAACAAGGAAGAACCTATGCAGGTTGGGTCTACCAGAACTCCTTTGTCATCTGAAGAGAGAAGACGCCGTAGAGAATTGGGACTTTGTATGTATTGTGGCTCGGATTCCCACCTGCTTCGAAATTGCTCAGAAGTACCGCCAAGGCGGTCGGGAAACGAACGACCTCGGAACTAAAGGGGACGAGTGAACGAGGTCGGACTTTTAGTCCCTATCTTACAGTGACAGTGACGTCACATCCAACCACACTGGACTCACGTCTTATGGCAGTTCCCATCCAATTGACTACCCCGACGGAAGTCCTTACCACCATGGCCTTGTTGGATTGTGGCGCTGCAGGAGTGTTTATGGATACTACGTGGGCACACAAACACGGGCTAACACTTGTACAAAGGGAGGAAGTCCAGAAGGTGGAAGGAGTCGATGGGTCTCCGCTTTCATCAGGTCCTATCACCCACTCCACCGAAACCATGATGGTTCGCATCTTTCACCATTCGGAACAGTTACAGTTCGATTTAATTCGAGCAGCACATTTCCCAGTAATACTTGGAATCTCTTGGCTGAGGATGCATAATCCGCTAATAGATTGGACACAGAACACTTTGGCCTTCACTTCCTCATACTGTAAACACAATTGCGGTATCCATCCCGCAGAAGAGCCGGTACAGGTCCTTACTCCTCTACAACAAGGGGTAAACGAGATTTGTAAAGTTCCTCAAGAATTGACCGAATTTTCTGACCTCTTCAAGGACAACTCAGTTTTGGAACTACCCCCACATCGGCCGGAAGACTGTGTCATCGAGTTGCTACCTGATGCCCTGGTGCCATTCAGTCGCATGTTCTCCTTGTCTCTTACGGAAAAGAGGGCCCTTCGTAAATATTTGGATTCCCATTTAGTTAATGGCCTTATTCGACCTTCCAAATCACCGGCAGGTGCATCTCTCTTCTTCATACCTAAGAAAGATACTTCTGAACTAAGGCCCTGTATTGATTACCGGGGCCTGAACAAGGTCACAATTCGAGACAGATACCCAATGCCCCTGATAGCTGACATATTGGAAGCAGTCCAGGGTTCCACAATATTTTCTAAATTGGACCTTCGCAGTGCCTATCATCTCCTGCGAATTAGAAATGGGGATGAATGGAAGACTGCTTTTCGGACCCCGTTTGGCCTTTTTGAGTATCGGGTGATGCCATTCGGCCTGGTAAACGCACCCGCCATATTCCAACGCTTTATGGATCGCCTGTTTTCCGATCTGCTATATTGTAGTGTCATAGTTTATTTGGATGACATCTTGGTGTTTTCAAAGACCAATTCCGAACACGTGTGTCATCTTCGGACAGTATTCCAGCGACTACGCTCGCAACAGCTATTGGTCAAGCTTGAGAAATGTCTCTTCTACCAACCTTCTATTCCATACTTAGGATACATCCTCTCTCAAGAAGGAATCAGTATGGATCCCAGGAAGGTATCTGCCATCCTGGATTGGCCAGTTCCAGCATCCCAAAAAGACGTCCAACGGTTTTTGGGGTTAGCTAATTTTTATAGAAAATTTATCAATCACTTCTCACAGATAGTTCTTTCAATCACCGCCCTCCTGAAAAAGGATACCAAACCTTTCTTTTGGTCGGAATCGGCCAACCAAGCCTTTTTAGATCTGAAAGGAAGATTCTGCTCCGCTCCGATTCTGTCTCAACCGGATCAGGACCAGCCCTTCATAGTCGAGGCAGACGCTTCGGCCCACGCATTGGGAGCTGTTCTCCTTCAACTTAAGGATGGCACAGAGCATCCCGTAGCCTATCTCTCTAAAACCCTTTCAGCTAGCCAAAGGAATTACTCTGTGATAGAAAAAGAACTTTTGGCCCTCAAAGTCGCCTGTGAAGAATGGAGACACCTACTCCAAGGCGGTACCCATCCTTTCGTGTTACGCACGGACCATAAGAACCTAAAGGTACTCGGAAGTATGGAGTGTGTCAACTCCAGGCAGGCCCGGTGGGCGCATTTCTTTAGCCAGTATGATTTTGATATAACCTACATACCAGGCACTCAGAATTGCTTGGCCGATGCCCTATCCAGAAGACAGTCTTTCGAGCAACTCACCCCCCCAATCGGAAACCCTCTGTTTCCTCGAAACAGGATTGTGGGATTAGTTTCTTCCTTTCTGCAATAAATCAAGATGGTAACGAGACCGGACTTAGTCACCTCAATACCTGGGAGTCTGCGCTCACAAATAGGTTGGTCGGAAGGACTTTTGCTAGTGGGACAGCGTTTGTATGTTCCCTCCGAAATCCTACAGCGGAAGGTACTGGATTGGGGCCATAACCACATGACAGCTGGCCATAGAGGAGTTAAAGGAACCACAGAGTTGATCTCTCGCTCATTCTTTTGGCCATCACTATCTCAGGATGTGAGAAGGCACTGTAGAACGTGTATGGTGTGCGCACAGAATAAGAATACCACCTGCAAACCCTATGGGTTATTGACTCAACCGGAATTACCCAACAGACCCTGGACTCAAATTTCTACAGACTTCATTGTAGACTTGCCAGTGTCCCAGGGTTCGACTTGTCTCATGGTTACCATAGACACGTTTACTAAAATGGCACATTTTTCTGCATTACCAGGAATACCATCTGCCCCCCAGATGGCGGAAGTTTTTCTTAGGGACATATTCAGACTCCATGGTCTTCCTGATAAGATAATCTCTGATAGAGGCACTCAATACACATCTCGATTTTGGGGAGCCCTATGCCACCGACTAGGGATAGAAAGGGCCTTATCATCTGGCTTTCACCCCCAGACCAATGGCCAGACGGAGCGAATTAACGCCTCCCTCGAGCAGTACCTTAGGTGTTACATCAACAAGAATCAGGACAATTGGGTTAGCCTTCTGCCCACGGCAGAATTCGCCTACAACAACACAGTACATTCGGCTACGGGTCTTAGCCCCTTTTTCTGCTCCTATGGGGTTCACCCTCGTAGTATACTTCCTGTGTTTCCCTCACCTTCTAATATACCTACTATTGAATCTACCTTGGATCGCATAACTACCGCACATTCTACCGCTCGACGGAGTTTGGCTTCCACTAGGCATAGGTATAAGGTTTTTGCTGATCGGTCTCGCTTGCCTTGCCCTGATTGGAAGGAGGGTGATCGAGTTTGGTTATCAACCCGATTCCTGCCTAGATGGGTGCATTCGACCAAATTGACCCCCCGATTTGTAGGGCCCTATAAGATCATCAAGAAGATCAATCCTGTGGACTATAAATTACAGCTTCCCAAATCCATGCACCGGGTACACCCGGTCTTTCACTCATCCCTCCTTCGGCCTGTTGATCCCCATATCTCAGTTAAGAAGGCTGTTGGATTGTCCAATAATGCCAAGAACCTGCCCAAAGAATATGAGGTATCAGCCATTCGTGATTCCAGATATCGCAAAGGCAGGTTGGAATACCTGGTTTCCTGGAGGAATTACCCTAGTTCAGAGGACTCCTGGGAGCCTAAATCCTATATTCATGCTCCCAGAATGGTCAGGAGTTTTCACCGAGCTCATCCGGGTAAGCCCGGGGGAACCAGCCTTGGAGGGGGGCACACTGTCAAGCTCGGCCGCCGTTGGCGGCTGTGGAGACGCTGGCGATGGGGCGGCCATTGAATTGGCCGTCACGCTGACGGCGTCCACATCCAGCGGTCTAGTTTTCTCCGCGCTTCCCCGGCGGAGCCTATTTAACGTCACCCAACCCGGAAGCCCGCGCGTTGCAACCTTCGCGTCAGGCTCCGGGTTGGTACGCTGCAGTTTTCCTTTCCGTGGCTGTCGCCACCGCATTCCCCTTGTTGCTTCTCTCCTCCCTCTCTTGTTCCTCCTTCCGTTCCTCGTCCTCTCCCTTTGTTTCTCTCCCTCATTGACTACTGGGATCCCCTTCTTATGCTCTCTCATTGTGTCGCGTTCCCTACTGGCTCCTTTCTCTGCTTGCCGTTCTGCCTTCCTAGGTATACACTCCTGCCTCTGCCCTATTTAAGCGGACCCCTCAAGCTTCGCTATCGACATACTCCTGATATGCCCTGCAGTCCAGACCAGAACCACTACTGACCTGCAAAGAAGGGGTTTTTTGTGCCTTTTAGGCTTTTTCCCCTACACCGGTCTACCCCGGTTCGGGGGCCCCCTTTTTGCCCCGAGTTTGAGGGGCAGGGTGGCTTCCTCTCGGGGTAGGTCATATCACCATACCAGAGAACAGGAAGTCTGGAAAAGGAGATTCGGAGCTGAACCGGAAAAGATACCCCAAGGTGAGCAGGAAGGTATTGAAGATAGAGGGGGATCAGGGGTGAAGTTAGAAGAAAGTAGGAGTACAGCTGACATAGGAAGGGTCTCAGGTTTGGTATAAGCATTGAGATATCACATCTCATGCTATAGGAAGGGTCTCAGGATTGGAATGGGAAGGAGTTGTATATGCCATCTCATGCCATAGGAAGGGTCTCAGGTTTGGTATAAGCATTGAGATATCACATCACATGCTATAGGAAGGGTCTCAGGATTGGAATGGGAAGGACATGGATATCACATATCATGCTATAGGCAGGGTCTCAGGTTTGGAAAGGGAAGGAGATGGATATCACATTTCATGTTAGAGGTAGGATCTCAGGTTTGGTATTAGAGGCATTGAGAAATCACATCTCATGCTATCAGAAGGGTCTCAGGATTGGAATGGGAAGGAGTTGGATATCACCTCTCATGCTAAAGGGAGGGTCTCAGGTTTGGAAGGGGAAGGATTTGGAAATCACATCTCATATTATAGGAAGGATCTCAGGTTTGGTATTAGAAGCATTGAGATATCACATCTCATGCTATCGGAAGGATCTCAGGTTTGGTATAAGAGGCATTGAGATATCACATCTCATGCTATCATAAGGGTCTCAGGATTGGAATGGGAAGGAGTTGGATATCACATCTCATGTTATAGGAAGGATCTCAGGTTTGGTATTGGAAGCATTGAGACATCACATCTCATGCTATAGGAATGGTCTCAGGATTGGAATGGGTAGGAGTTGGATGTTACATTCTTGCTATAGGAAGGGTCTCATGTTTGGAATGGGAAGGAGTTGGATATCACATATGCTATAGGAAGTGTCTTAGGTTTGGAACGGGAAGGAGTTGGATATCACATCTCATGTTATAGGAAGGGTCTCAGGTTTGGTATAAGCATTGAGATATCACATCTCTGCTATCAGGAGTGGCTCAGGATTGGAATGGGAAGGAGTTGGATATCCCATCTCATGTTAAAGGACGGGTCTCTGGTTTGGTATTAGAATCATTGAGATATCACATCGCATGCTGTAGGAAGGGTCTAAGGATTGGAATGGGATGGACTTGGATATCACATCTCATGCTATAGGTAGGCTCTCAGGTTTGGTATAAGCATTGAGATATCACATCTCATGCTATAGGAAGGGTCTCAGGATTGGAATGGGAAGGATTTGGATATCACATCTCATGCTATAGGAAGGGTCTCAGGTTTGGTATAAGCATGGAGATATCACTTCTCATGCTATAGGAAGGGTCTCAGGATTGGAATGGGAAGGTGTTGGATATCACATCTCATGCTATAGGAAGGGTCTCAGATTTGGTATAAGCATTGAGATATCACATCTCATGCTATAGGAAGGGTCTCAGGATTGCAATGGGAAGGAGTTGTATATGACATCTCAGGCCTTAGGAAGGGTCTCAGGTTTGGTATAAGCATTGAGATATCACATCTCTGCTATCGGAAGGGTCTCAGGATTGGAATGGGAAGGAGTTGGATATCCCATCTCATGTTATAGGAAGGGTCTCAGGTTTGGTATTAGAAGCATTGAGATATCACATCTCATGCTATAGGAAGGGTCTCAGGATTGGAATGGGAAGGACTTGGATGTCACATCTCATGCTATAGGGAGGGTCTCAAGTTTGATATTAGAAGCATTGAGATAACAAATCTCATGATATCGGAAGGGTCTCAGGATTGGAATGGAAAGGAGTTGGATATCACATCTCATTATAAAGGAAGGGTCTAAGGTTTGGAAGGGGAAGGATTTGGATATCACATCTCATGTTATAGGACGGGTCTCAGGTTTGGTATTAGAAGCATTGAGATATCAAGTGTCATGGTATAAGAAGGGTCTCAGAATTGGAATGGGAAGGAGTTGGATATCACATCTCAAGCTATAGGAAGCGTCTCAGGATTGGAATGGGAAGGAGTTTGATATCACATCTCATGCCATAGTATGGGTCTCAGGTTTGGTAGAAGCATTGGGATATCACATCTCATGCTATCGGAAGGGTATCAGTATTGGATTTGGAAGGAGTTGGATATCCCATCTCATGCTATAGGAAGGGTCTCAGGTTATAATGGGAAGGAGTTGGATATCACATTTCATGTTATAGGAAGGGTCTCAGGATTGGAATGGGAAGGAGTTGGATATCACATCTCATGCTATAGGAAGGGTCTCAGATTTGGTATAAGCATTGAGATATCACATCTCATGCTATAGGAAGGGTCTCAGGATTGGAATGGGAAGGAGTTGTATATGACATCTCAGGCCATAGGAAGGGTCTCAGATTTGGTATAAGCATTGAGATATCACATCTCATGATATCGGAAGGGTCTCAGGATTGGAATGGGAAGGAGTTGGATATCACATTTCATGATAAAGGAAGGGTCTAAGGTTTGGAAGGGGAAGGATTTGGATATCACATCTCATGTTATAGGACGGGTCTCAGGTTTGGTATTAGAAGCATTGAGATATCAAGTCTCATGGTATAAGAAGGGTCTCAGGATTGGAATGGGAAGGAGTTTGATATCACATCTCATGCCATAGTATGGGTCTCAGGTTTGGTAGAAGCATTGGGATATCACATCTCATGCTATCGGAAGGGTATCAGTATTGGATTTGGAAGGAGTTGGATATCCCATCTCATGCTATAGGAAGGGTCTCAGGTTGGAATTGGAAGGAGTTGGATATCACATTTCATGTTATAGGAAGGGTCTCAGGATTGGAATGGGAAGGACTTGGATATCATATCTCATGCTATAGGAAGGCTCTCAGGTTTGGAAGGGGAAGGAGTTGGATATCACATTTCATGTTAGAGGAAGGATCTCAGGTTTGGTATTAGAGGCCTTGAGATATCACATCTCATGCTATAGGAAGGGTCTCAGGATTGGAATGGGAAGGAGTTGGATATCACATCTCAAGCTATAGGAAGGGTCTCAGGTTTGGTATAAGCATTGAGATATCACATCTCATGCTATAGGAAGGGTCTCAGGATTGGAATGGGAAGAAGTTGGATATCACATCGCATGCTATAGGAATGGTCTCAGGTTTGGTATAAGCATTGAGATATCACATCTCATGCTATAGGAAGGGTCTCAGGATTGGAATGGGAAGGAGTTGTATATGCCATCTCATGCTATAGGAAGGGTCTCAGGTTTGGAAAGGGAAGGAGATGGATATCACATTTCATGTTAGAGGTAGGAACTCAGGTTTGGTATTAGAGGCATTGAGAAATCACATCTCATGCTATCAGAAGGGTCTCAGGATTGGAATGGGAAGGAGTTGGATATCACATCTCATGCTAAAGGGAGGGTCTCAGGTTTGGAAGGGGAAGGATTTGGAAATCACATCTCATATTATAGGAAGGATCTCAGGTTTGGTATTAGAAGCATTGAGATATCACATCTCATGCTATCGGAAGGATCTCAGGTTTGGTAGGAGAGGCATTGAGATATCACATCTCATGCTATCATAAGGGTCTCAGGATTGGAATGGGAAGGAGTTGGATATCACATCTCATGTTATAGGAAGGATCTCAGGTTTGGTATTGGAAGCATTGAGACATCACATCTCATGCTATAGGAATGGTCTCAGGATTGGAATGGGTAGGAGTTGGATATTACATTCTTGCTATAGGAAGGGTCTCATGTTTGGAATGGGAAGGAGTTGGATATCACATATGCTATAGGAAGTGTCTTAGGTTTGGAACGGGAAGGAGTTGGATATCACATCTCATGTTATAGGAAGGGTCTCAGGTTTGGTATAAGCATTGAGATATCACATCTCTGCTATCAGGAGTGGCTCAGGATTGGAATGGGAAGGAGTTGGATATCCCATCTCATGTTAAAGGACGGGTCTCTGGTTTGGTATTAGAATCATTGAGATATCACATCGCTGTTAGGAAAGATTTCGTAATTGTAGGGAATTTTCCTTCCATGTGGCAACCCCTAAACTTTTTGCTATTGTTTTTAACCTTGTTCTTGACTTTGCCAGAGAAGTACAGCCTTCTGCCGCACTTCTCTGGGCTTTCGCTCCTTTCTTACGGGGAAACTGACATGCCCTTAAGACAGTCAGTACCGGGGAACGCTGTTTCCCGTAGTTTCTTTTATCATGTTGCGGCTTTAGTGCAACATGACACAAGAGGGCACTGTAAGCTAAGTTACAGCTCTCTTGGGTCTCTAGCCTTCTACAGGCCCTAGATACTCTTTTAGGATGGTATTTGATCGGTGCAAGTCATTCAGGGACTGGAATGGTGGCAGCGATCGTTTTGTTTATTTTGAGCTCCTTTTGGCGTTCTGAGCACGTTTTTCGCACTGAACCCAAAATGGTGGCCTGGCTCCCAAAATGGCCAGACCACGAGGCTCCTTTGTCCTGTCCACTGACCGTCTTGCTCCCTTCACCTTCCCCAGGTCGGGCGACCCGGGGCCTTCCTTATTTGGGCATGTACTTTCCCGCGAAACGTGGTTGCTTTCGCGGGCTTCTACATGTCGTTTGTGTGCCTCCAGGGTGGGGGCTGGGATGTCTGGTCCCAATACACATCCTGGGTGCCAGAGAGTCTAGGGTGGTGTGAATGCCTGGGACCACCGTGGTCCGTGATTGGTCCACGTATGGTATGTGTGTTGATGAGCGGATCTCCCATTGGCTCCCCTCCGTTTTGACGCGAAGGGAACCGTGGATAAGAGGGAGCTGGAAACACCACTACCAGGTCGATCTCCTGAGTTCTCACGAACGAAGGAATACAGGAGCCAAGTATCCTGCAACCAAGAGGCTGGACCGAGGAATCGCTGGTGACCCGCTGAAGGAATCCTCCTTTGCACTGCTGTCGTCCTGTGAAACCCTTTCCTCCTTGGATCGAACCAGAAGGCCTGTACTGGTGCTTCGACCTTTGGAATAGCAGGAACAGCTATTCCCGGCGACTTCATCCTCTCCTGCCAAGTAAGCCTTCGGAAGTGTCTCTGGGCCATCCAGTTGACTGACCAGCTTACAAGGGAGTCCTGCTCTGTAACCGCCGCCAGGTTGTGTTGTATTCCGAGTCCTTGTCACTCTCCCACGCTTCGTACACTTGGCGTTCCCAAGTCTGAAGGGAGGAGTGTACATTTGGCTCGAATACACACGGCCGCTCCGTTGTCCTGCTGCGGCAACAAACTGTGCTGGTTTCGTCGATTGGGACGTCTTTTTGCTCTACACGACTACGAGGCGTTCCCTGCTCTTCTGAACCTGCCAGCTGCTAAAACGAACGTGGAGAAGCCTGGGTCTGCTTGCTTCGGGGACCGGTGAGTAGTTTAGCTAGGATCTGGTCGCCCTCCTGCAGTATCCCATTGCTTTTCCCTGCTGTGTAAAAACAGCACCCTTTTGGCCGTACTCGCGCTCTGCTTCTGCCCGCTGTGGAGGCTGCGCTTGAGTTACGGAACCTGTTCTCCTTCTGCTGTGCACTAACCCGAACTGCCTGACTTCCTCCGAAGAGCTTCCCCTTTTGCCCGTTGGCACCGGCGTGGCAGGTACTTTGAGCACAAGGCTCCACTCTTCGCAGGGCTCGGACTTCCATCTAGTAGGTGCCTCTGAAGGCGAACTGAGTCTAAAGCGGTATCGCACTGCCTGTTTTCCTTCCCTGGCAGGTGGACTACATATTTCGTGCTTTAAACGCTTGCGACTGTGTATTTGTATATATATTGTGTTGATATGGTATGTGTTGGTTTAATATTGTGATATTGTGATTTTCTCACTACGGTCATTATTTTAAAGGCCTTAAAATAAATGTGTATCTATTTTTGATATAACAACTGTTTGGAGTAGTTTGTAAGCGCTCTTGCTTTGTGTGCTCATTGCGGGCTTTCAGTCACCCTCACCCCTCTTGAGACCTAGTCTTGACCGCTGCGATCGCTACCTTGATTGGTCTGGCTTGTCCAGAGGTTACCCTGTTCCAAGTAATTAGGTTGGCCTTCTGAACTTCTGCGCCACCAGGACAGAGTTCAGAAATCCGTCTTAACAAATTGGTGTACAGCGGTGGGATACGACTGAAGGTATCCAGTGTTGCGCTCGAACTAAGGCATTTCAGGTTATTCCAAACAGTACACGTAGTGAATTGTTATAGAATAACTTTAAAAAGGCCATAGTCCTATCAAACAGTATGGAAGCAAATACCTTGTTAACTTTAAATGCTTCCAAATCAGAAACATTGAAAAAGATGTGTGCGGAGAGAGGTGTTTCCTCTCAAGGCACAAAATTGGAAATGATCCAGAGAATCGTGGCGTGGCAAGAAGCGCAGCTTGACGCTATAACTTCCGAGGACAGTGCAGAAGGTGGTGGGGCTGCTCTCACTGGTAGAACCGACGGTTCTGCCGCTGCACTGATCCATCGCGACCACGAGGACAGGGAGGATGTAATGTTTAATGTTTCCTCTGCCAGTGTTGATGGGGAGGCTATGCTTGAATTCAAGAAGCAAGAGCTGCGGTTTAGGCAGCAGGAGCTTGAATTCAGCATAGCCAAACTAAAAATCGAACAGGCAGAAAAACAGAAAGACAGGGATCACCAGTTGGAACTGGCCAAGCTTCAGGTTGCAAATGGGTCCAAGGGTCCTGGACATGGGTCTGGGGCTTCCTCTCATCCACGGTTTCCAAAAGATCTGCTCAGTGTATATGAAGAAAGGAATGACATTATGGACTGGCTGAATGCGTTTGAGTATGCATGCGAGGTTCAAAAAGTTGACAGTGCTGATAAGATTGCGTGGTTGCTCAGTAGACTGCCCCATTCTGGCTGTAGTGCCATTATGGAAATGTCGAAGGCTGAGCGGGCTGATTTCGCAATGTTAAAGCAAACTCTCATTTTAAAGTTTGGGAAGACTCCGGCCCAATATTTAAAGCGTTTTCGAGAGTATAAGAAAAAGGAAGGTGGTACTTGGGTATCTTATGTCGCTGAATCCTTGAAAAACTTAACTGGCTGGGTCGAAGATTATAAGGTTTCTACCTTCGAAGGCATGATAAATCTTGTCATGCTGGAACATATTTTTGCTTCTTCTTCCCCGGAGCTTAAGCAGCATTTGGCCGATTCGAAGGAGATAGATCCTAAGAAGCTGGCCATTGCAGCAGACTTATGGGTGTCACATCGAGTGTCCCATAAGGACAAAACTCATCCTGGTAAGCAGGAGGAAGGGAAAAAGTCCAAAGATATGGAGGGTGGGGAATCTGCTAAATCTTCTTCCCATAAGGGCCACAAAAAGAAAAACAAGGGTAAGACACAAGAGAACTCACAGGGTAGTGGAGGTCAGCCTCCGAAACAGAACTCTGGTTACAATAAGCCTCCCTACGTAAACAGACCCACTGGGGCTTGTTTGTCTTGTGGAGCAACTGACCATGTGAAGGGGGATCCCCGGTGTAAGGTTAGACCGTTGGGGGTCCACTCCGCTAATCTGGCCTTCTCCTCCTACGAGGAAGAAGAGATTACAGGAGCATCCTTCTCCTCAGACTCATTTTCCAGCGGGATAGAGGCTGAGGTAGTTTTAGTGTCCCTGGGTTCCTGGGAGCCTAAAGTCGCAGAGGCTTATGCTAGGATTCCGGATAATACCAAGCACTACTTTAAAGACAGTGTGCTGATCAATGGAGTGGATACTCCAGCTCTTAGGGATAGTGGGTGCAGTCGCACTGTAGTGGATTCTACCTTGGTAGACTCAGAGGAAGTTGCCAGAGCTACTCTGATGCCCACTAAGTTGGCTGACAGCCCCCTCCGTATGTTTCCCGTGATCCCTGTAAATCTTACTTTAAATGGTACAGCAGTCAGGATTCCAGTGAGCATTCAGAGAAACGTCCCGGGAAAGGTCTTGTTAGGTAATGATCTCAGAGCTTTAGGGCTCGTAGGAGACACTGCCGAAAGACCCTACACACGGTCTCAAGCACGGGCAGCATTGGCCAAGTCCAATACGCCGCCCCAGCCGAAGGGGAAGCCCAAGGCGAAAGGAGTCTACAAGTCAAACGAGGGAAAGAGAATATTCCCCCGAGCTCGCCTACCACTGCGGTGGAGGAAGTTGGTCAATCGCCCGGGCCTGACGAGGAGGTGGCGATGCCTGAAGTATTCGACCCCAACGATCATCCTGAACTAAAAGACTTGTTAGTTGAAGGAGGTCCTGATAGGGACGAATTCAGTAAAGGCCAACGTGAGTGCCCATCTCTGGAAGGCCTAAGGAGACAGGCCTGCTCCCAGCTTGAGGGTGAACCTCCTGGGATGCGTAGGATTTACCAGGAAGGTGGACTCCTGTATAGTGAGCCCACAGAGTCTACAGAAGGAGACCATAGGAGGTTGGTGGTTCCCCTTGCTGTTAGGCCCTTCCTCCTGCAGTTGGCGCATGAAGTTCCCATTGCTGGTCACCTCGGTATGAGGAAAACCAAGCAAAGGTTATCCATGCACTTCTACTGGCCCAAGATGGGGGAGCAAGTAGAAAGTCACTGCAGGAGTTGTGCCTCCTGCCAGTTGTCTGGTAAGGTTGGCGCGACAATCCAAGCTCCGTTGGTACCGCTCCCAGTTGTGGGGGTACCATTTGAAAGGGTAGGGATCGACATGGTTGGTCCCCTTGACCCGCAAACATCCTCAGGCAATAGGTTTATCCTGGTGCTGGTCGACCATGCAACCAGGTATCCTGAGGCCGTCCCATTTACAACTGTAACTGCCAAGCCAGTTGCAGAAGCTTTACTCGGCATGTTTACTAGGGTTGGCTTCCCTAAAGAAGTTGTGTCGGATCATGGCAGCAACTTTATGTCGAAGTATAGGCAGGCTATGTGGAAAGAATGTGGGGTCACCTACAGGTTCTCTTCTGCATACCACCCCCAGACCAATGGTCTGGGGGGGCGTTTCGACAGGACGTTAACGAGCATGATTGGGGCTCTGGAGGAGCCCCAGAGAAGAAAATGGGATCTTCTTGTTTCATGCTTACTGTTTGCCTACCGAGAGGTACCACAGGAGGGTGTTGGCTTCAGCCCCTTCAAACTTCTGTTCGGTCATCCCGTACGGGGACCCTTAGCCATTGTCAAGGAGGGATGGGAGATGCCCACTCCCCCTGTTACTACCAATGTAGTTGATTATGTGCTAGGGCTCAGAAAACGGATGGTACTTCTGATGGGCTTGGCTAGTGATAAATTGAAGGCAGGGCAAGCGCTGGTGAAACCTTGGTACGACCAGAAAGCTTCCCTCATCAACTTTACACTTGGTCAGCAAGTCCTGATCATGAATCCCATAAGGCCTCGAGCTTTACAGGACAATTGGTCAGGCCCTTACCCAGTGGTGGAGCCCCTGGGTGAGGTTAACTATTCAGTGGACCTTGGAAGGCCTGGAAAGGCTCCCAAAGTGTTTCACATGAAAAGGCTGAAGGCTTTCGTCCCAAGCGGCGAAATCGCAGCACTGCTATTGGCTTCAGACGTTGAGGAAGAGGAGTCTGAACCTCTCCCCAACCTGTTCCAAAGCAGTCCTTCAGAGAGCTCTTTTGAGGGTGTCCGCGTGGCCCCTCACCAAAATGGACAAGGCTCAGTGGTTTACCTTGGACATGAAGTAGGTGGAGGGAGGAGACAGCCTCTACTCAGTCAGGTACAAGCAGTACAAGACTGGCCTACCCCCACTACGCAAACCCAAGTGAGAGCCTTTTTAGGACTCACTGGGTATTACCGCACTTTTGTGGCAGACTATGGCACCATAGCTGCTCCTCTGACTGCCCTCACAACTCCGAAGAAACCCAAGAAGGTAACTTGGACCGACGAGTGTGAGAAGGCCTTCAATGGCTTAAAAGACTCCTTGTGCCAGGCCCCTGTCCTTAGGGCCCCGGATTATCAAAGACCTTTTATCGTGCAGACGGATGCCTCTGACACTGGGATAGGAGCTGTACTATCACAAGTAGATGAGAAGGGTAAGGAACACCCTATCGGTTTTATTAGTCGCCAGCTTAAGGACAGAGAGCTCAGATGGTCCACGGTAGAGAAAGAATGTTTCTCTGTTGTGTGGGCCCTAAGGAAGCTGAGGCCCTACCTCTATGGGACCCACTTCACTGTGCAGACTGACCATAAGCCGTTAAAGTGGCTAATGAACATGAAGGGGGAGAATCCAAAGTTGCTTAGGTGGTCCATAAGTCTACAAGGCTTCGACTTCACTATTGAGCATAGGCCAGGTGTCCAACATAGCAATGCTGATGGGTTGTCCAGAATGTTTAACCGACCTGAACAAGAGACTCATCCAGGGGTGGATTAGTTCCCCCTGTCCATAGTCTGGGAGGGGCGAGTGTTAGGAAAGATTTCGTAATTGTAGGGAATTTTCCTTCCATGTGGCAACCCCTAAACTTTTTGCTATTGTTTTTAACCTTGTTCTTGACTTTGCCAGAGAAGTACAGCCTTCTGCCGCACTTCTCTGGGCTTTCGCTCCTTTCTTACGGGGAAACTGACATGCCCTTAAGACAGTCAGTACCGGGGAACGCTGTTTCCCGTAGTTTCTTTTATCATGTTGCGGCTTTAGTGCAACATGACACAAGAGGGCACTGTAAGCTAAGTTACAGCTCTCTTGGGTCTCTAGCCTTCTACAGGCCCTAGATACTCTTTTAGGATGGTATTTGATCTGTGCAAGTCATTCAGGGACTGGAATGGTGGCAGCGATTGTTTTGTTTATTTTGAGGTCCTTTTGGCGTTCTGAGCACGTTTTTCGCACTGAACCCAAAATGGTGGCCTGGCTCCCAAAATGGCCAGACCACGAGGCTCCTTTGTCCTGTCCACTGACCGTCTTGCTCCCTTCACCTTCCCCAGGTCGGGCGACCCGGGGCCTTCCTTATTTGGGCATGTACTTTCCCGCGAAACGTGGTTGCTTTCGCGGGCTTCTACATGTCGTTTGTGTGCCTCCAGGGTGGGGGCTGGGATGTCTGGTCCCAATACACATCCTGGGTGCCAGAGAGTCTAGGGTGGTGTGAATGCCTGGGACCACCGTGGTCCGTGATTGGTCCACGTATGGTATGTGTGTTGATGAGCGGATCTCCCATTTGCTCCCCTCCGTTTTGGCGCGAAGGGGACCGTGGATAAGAGGGAGCTGGAAACACCACTACCAGGTCGATCTCCTGAGTTCTCACGAACGAAGGAATACAGGAGCCAAGTATCCTGCAACCAAGAGGCTGGACCGAGGAATCGCTGGTGACCCGCTGAAGGAATCCTCCTTTGCACTGCTGTCGTCCTGTGAAACCCTTTCCTCCTTGGATCGAACCAGAAGGCCTGTACTGGTGCTTCGACCTTTGGAATAGCAGGAACAGCTATTCCCGGCGACTTCATCCTCTCCTGCCAAGTAAGCCTTCGGAAGTGTCTCTGGGCCATCCAGTTGACTGACCAGCTTACAAGGGAGTCCTGCTCTGTAACCGCCGCCAGGTTGTGTTGTATTCCGAGTCCTTGTCACTCTCCCACGCTTCGTACACTTGGCGTTCCCAAGTCTGAAGGGAGGAGTGTACATTTGGCTCGAATACACACGGCCGCTCCGTTGTCCTGCTGCGGCAACAAACTGTGCTGGTTTCGTCGATTGGGACGTCTTTTTGCTCTACACGACTACGAGGCGTTCCCTGCTCTTCTGAACCTGCCAGCTGCTGAAACGAACGTGGAGAAGCCTGGGTCTGCTTGCTTCGGGGACCGGTGAGTAGTTTAGCTAGGATCTGGTCGCCCTCCTGCAGTATCCCATTGCTTTTCCCTGCTGTGTAAAAACAGCACCCTTTTGGCCGTACTCGCGCTCTGCTTCTGCCCGCTGTGGAGGCTGCGCTTGAGTTACGGAACCTGTTCTCCTTCTGCTGTGCACTAACCCGAACTGCCTGACTTCCTCCGAAGAGCTTCCCCTTTTGCCCGTTGGCACCGGCGTGGCAGGTACTTTGAGCACAAGGCTCCACTCTTCGCAGGGCTCGGACTTCCATCTAGTAGCTGCCTCTGAAGGCGAACTGAGTCTAAAGCGGTATCGCACTGCCTGTTTTCCTTCCCTGGCAGGTGGACTACATATTTCGTGCTTTAAACGCTTGCGACTGTGTATTTGTATATATATTGTGTTGATATGGTATGTGTTGGTTTAATATTGTGATATTGTGATTTTCTCGCTACGGTCATTATTTTAAAGGCCTTAAAATAAATGTGTATCTATTTTTGATATAACAACTGTTTGGAGTAGTTTGTAAGCGCTCTTGCTTTGTGTGCTCATTGCGGGCTTTCAGTCACCCTCACCCCTCTTGAGACCTAGTCTTGACCGCCGCGATCGCTACCTTGATTGGTCTGGCTTGTCCAGAGGTTACCCTGTTCCAAGTAATTAGGTTGGCCTTCTGAACTTCTGCGCCACCAGGACAGAGTTCAGAAATCCGTCTTAACAATCACATGCTGTAGGAAGGGTCTAAGGATTGGAATGGGATGGACTTGGATATCACATCTCATGCTATAGGTAGGCTCAGGTTTGGTATAAGCATTGGGATATCACATCTCATGCTATAGGAAGGGTCTCATGATTGGAATGGGAAGGATTTGGATATCACATCTCATGCTATAGGAAGGGTCTCAGGTTTGGTATAAGCATGGAGATATCACTTCTCATGCTATAGGAAGGGTCTCAGAATTGGAATGGGAAGGTGTTGGATATCACATCTCATGCTATAGGAAGGGTCTCAGATTTGGTATAAGCATTGAGATATCACATCTCATGCTATAGGAAGGGTCTCAGGATTGCAATGGGAAGGAGTTGTATATGACATCTCAGGCCTTAAGAAGGGTCTCAGGTTTGGTATAAGCATTGAGATATCACATCTCTGCTATCGGAAGGGTCTCAGGATTGGAATGGGAAGGAGTTGGATATCCCATCTCATGTTATAGGAAGGGTCTCAGGTTTGGTATTAGAAGCATTGAGATATCACATCTCATGCTATAGGAAGGGTCTCAGGATTGGAATGGGAAGGACTTGGATGTCACATCTCATGCTATAGGAAGGGTCTCAAGTTTGATATTAGAAGCATTGAGATAACAAATCTCATGATATCGGAAGGGTCTCAGGATTGGAATGGAAAGGAGTTGGATATCACATCTCATTATAAAGGAAGGGTCTAAGGTTTGGAAGGGGAAGGATTTGGATATCACATCTCATGTTATAGGACGGGTCTCAGGTTTGGTATTAGAAGCATTGAGATATCAAGTGTCATGGTATAAGAAGGGTCTCAGAATTGGAATGGGAAGGAGTTGGATATCACATCTCAAGCTATAGGAAGCGTCTCAGGATTGGAATGGGAAGGAGTTTGATATCACATCTCATGCCATAGTATGGGTCTCAGGTTTGGTAGAAGCATTGGGATATCACATCTCATGCTATCGGAAGGGTGTCAGTATTGGATTTGGAAGGAGTTGGATATCCCATCTCATGCTATAGGAAGGGTCTCAGGTTAGAATGGGAAGGAGTTGGATATCACATTTCATGTTATAGGAAGGGTCTCAGGATTGGAATGGGAAGGACTTGGATATCATATCTCATGCTATAGGAAGGCTCTCAGGTTTGGAAGGGGAAGGAGTTGGATATCACATTTCATGTTAGAGAAAGGATCTCAGGTTTGGTATTAGAGGCCTTGAGATATCACATCTCATGCTATAGGAAGGGTCTCAGGATTGGAATGGGAAGGAGTTGGATATCACATCTCAAGCTATAGGAAGGGTCTCAGGTTTGGTATAAGCATTGAGATATCACATCTCATGCTATAGGAAGGGTCTCAGGATTGGAATGGGAAGAAGTTGGATATCACATCTCATGCTATAGGAAGGGTCTCAGGTTTGGTATAAGCATTGAGATATCACATCTCATGCTATAGGAAGGGTCTCAGGGTTGGAATGGGAAGGAGTTGTATATGACATCTCATGCCATAGGAAGGGTCTCAGGTTTGGTATAAGCATTGAGATATCACATCACATGCTATAGGAAGGGTCTCAGGATTGGAATGGGAAGGACTTGGATATCACATCTCATGCTATAGGCAGGGTCTCAGGTTTGGAAAGGGAAGGAGATGGATATCACATTTCATGTTAGAGGTAGGATCTCAGGTTTGGTATTAGAGGCATTGAGATATCACATCTCATGCTATCAGAAGGGTCTCAGGATTGGAATGGGAAGGAGTTGGATATCACATTTCATGCTAAAGGGAGGGTCTCAGGTTTGGAAGGGGAAGGATTTGGATATCACATCTCATGCTATCGGAAGGATCTCAGGTTTGGTATAAGAGGCATTGAGATATCACATCTCATGCTATCATAAGGGTCTCAGGATTGGAATGGGAAGGAGTTGGATATCACATCTCATGTTATATGAAGGATCTCAGGTTTGGTATTAGAAGCATTGAGACATCACATCTCATGCTATAGGAAGGGTCTCAGGATTGGAATGGGAAGGAGTTGGATATCACATCTCATGCTATAGGAAGGGTCTCTGGTTTGCTATAAGCATTGAGATATCACATCTCATGCTATCAGAAGGGTCTCAGGATTGGAATGGGAAGGAGTTGGATATCACATTTCATGCTAAAGGGAGGGTCTCAGGTTTGGAAGGGGAAGGATTTGGAAATCACTTCTCATATTATAGGAAGGATCTCAGGTTTGGTATTAGAAGCATTGAGATATCACATCTCATGCTATCGGAAGGATTTCAGGTTTGGTATAAGAGGCATTGAGATATCACATCTCATGCTATCATAAGGGTCTCAGGATTGGAATGGGAAGGAGTTGGATATCACATCTCATGTTATATGAAGGATCTCAGGTTTGGTATTAGAAGCATTGAGACATCACATCTCATGCTATAGGAAGGGTCTCAGGATTGGAATGGGAAGGAGTTGGATATCACATCTCATGCTATAGGAAGGGTCTCTGGTTTGCTATAAGCATTGAGATATCACATCTCATGCTATAGGAAGGGTCTCAGGATTTGAATGGGAAGGAGTTGTATATGACATCTCATGCCGTAGGAAGGGTCTCAGGTTTGGTATAAGCATTGAGATATCACATCTCTGCTATCGGAAAGGTCTCAGGATTGGAATGGGAAGGAGTTGGATATCCCATCTCATGTTATAGGAAGAGTCTCAGGTTTGGTATTAGAAGCATTGAGATATCACATCTCATGCTATAGGAAGTGTCTCAGGATTGGAATGGGAAGGACTTGGATATCACATCTCATGCTATAGGGAGGATCTCACGTTTGATATTAGAAGCATTGAGATATCACATCTCATGCTATAGGAAGGGTCTCAGGATTGGAATGGGAAGGAGTTGGATATCACATCTCATGCTATAGGATGGGTCTCAGGTTTGGTATAAGCAGTGAGATATCACATCTCATGCTATAGGAAGTGTCTCAGGATTGGAATGGGAAGGAGTTGGATATCACATCTCATGTTATAGGAAGGATCTCAGGTTTGGTATAAGCATTGAGATATCACATCTCTGCTATCGGAAGGGTCTCAGGATTGGAATGGGAAGGAGTTGGATATTCCCATCTCATGTTATAGGAAGGGTCTCAGGTTTGGTATTAGAAGCATTGAGACATCACATCTCATGCTATAGGAAGGGTCTCAGGATTGGAATGGGAAGGACTTGGATATCACATCTCATGCTAAGGGAGGGTCTCAAGTTTGATATTAGAAGCATTGAGATATCACATCTCATGATATCGGAAGGGTCTCAGGATTGGAATGGGAAGGAGTTGGATATCACATCTCATGATAAAGGAAGGGTCTAAGGTTTGGAAGGGGAAGGATTTGGATATCACATCTCATGTTATAGGGCGGGTCTCAGGTTTGGTATTAGAAGCATTGAGATATCAAGTCTCATGGTATAGGAAGGGTCTCAGAATTAGAATGGGAAGGAGTTGGATATCACATCTCAAGCTATAGGAAGGGTCTCAGGATTGGAATGGGAAGGAGTTTGATATCACATCTCATGCCATAGTATGGGTCTCAGGTTTGGTATAAGCATTGGGATATCACATCTCATGCTATCGGAAGGGTATCAGGATTGGATTTGGAAGGAATTGGATATCCCATCTCATGCTATAGAAAGGGTCTCAGGTTGGAATGGGAAGGAGTTGGATATCACATCTCATGTTATAGGAAGGGTCTCAGGATTGGGTGGGAAGGACTTGGATATCACATCTCATGCTATAGGAAGGCTCTCAGGTTTGGAAGGGGAAAGAGTTGGATATCACATTTCATGTTAGAGGTAGGATCTCAGGTTTGGTATTAGAGGCATTGAGATATCACATCTCATGCTATCAGAAGGGTCTCAGGATTGGAATGGGAATGAGTTGGATATCACATTTCATGCTAAAGGGAGGGTCTCAGGTTTGGAAGGGGAAGGATTTGGATATCACATCTCATGTTATAAGAAGGAGCTCAGGTTTGGTATTAGAAGCATTGAGATATCACATCTCATGCTATCGGAAGGATCTCAGGTTTGGTATTAGAAGCATTGAGATATCACATCTCATGCTATCAGAAGGGTCTCAGGATTGGAATGGGAAGGAGTTGGATATCACATCTCATGCTAAAGGGAGGGTCTCAGGTTTGGAAGGGGAAGGATTTGGATATCACATCTCATGTTATCGGAAGGATCTCAGGTTTGGTATTAGAAGCATTGAGATATCACATCTCATGCTATAGGAAGGGTCTCATGATTGGAATGGGAAGGATTTGGATATCACATCTCATGCTATAGGAAGGGTCTCAGAATTGGAATGGGAAGGTGTTGGATATCACATCTCATGCTATAGGAAGGGTCTCAGATTTGGTATAAGCATTGAGATATCACATCTCATGCTATAGGAAGGGTCTCAGGATTGCAATGGGAAGGAGTTGTATATGACATCTCAGGCCTTAAGAAGGGTCTCAGGTTTGGTATAAGCATTGAGATATCACATCTCTGCTATCGGAAGGGTCTCAGGATTGGAATGGGAAGGAGTTGGATATCCCATCTCATATTCTAGGAAGGGTCTCAGGTTTGGTATTAGAAGCATTGAGATATCACATCTCATGCTATAGGAAGGGTCTCAGGATTGGAATGGGAAGGACTTGGATGTCACATCTCATGCTATAGGGAGGGTCTCAAGTTTGATATTAGAAGCATTGAGATAACAAATCTCATGATATCGGAAGGGTCTCAGGATTGGAATGGAAAGGAGTTGGATATCACATCTCATTATAAAGGAAGGGTCTAAGGTTTGGAAGGGGAAGGATTTGGATATCACATCTCATGTTATAGGACGGGTCTCAGGTTTGGTATTAGAAGCATTGAGATATCAAGTGTCATGGTATAAGAAGGGTCTCAGAATTGGAATGGGAAGGAGTTGGATATCACATCTCAAGCTATAGGAAGCGTCTCAGGATTGGAATGGGAAGGAGTTTGATATCACATCTCATGCCATAGTATGGGTCTCAGGTTTGGTAGAAGCATTGGGATATCACATCTCATGCTATCGGAAGGGTATCAGTATTGGATTTGGAAGGAGTTGGATATCCCATCTCATGCTATAGGAAGGGTCTCAGGTTAGAATGGGAAGGAGTTGGATATCACATTTCATGTTATATGAAGGATCTCAGGTTTGGTATTAGAAGCATTGAGACATCACATCTCATGCTATAGGAAGGGTCTCAGGATTGGAATGGGAAGGAGTTGGATATCACATCTCATGCTATAGGAAGGGTCTCTGGTTTGCTATAAGCATTGAGATATCACATCTCATGCTATAGGAAGGGTCTCAGGATTGGAATGGGAAGGAGTTGTATATGACATCTCATGCCGTAGGAAGGGTCTCAGGTTTGGTATAAGCATTGAGATATCACATCTCTGCTATCGGAAAGGTCTCAGGATTGGAATGGGAAGGAGTTGGATATCTCATCTCATGTTATAGGAAGAGTCTCAGGTTTGGTATTAGAAGCATTGAGATATCACATCTCATGCTATAGGAAGTGTCTCAGGATTGGAATGGGAAGGACTTGGATATCACATCTCATGCTATAGGGAGGATCTCACGTTTGATATTAGAAGCATTGAGATATCACATCTCATGCTATAGGAAGGGTCTCAGGATTGGAATGGGAAGGAGTTGGATATCACATCTCATGCTATAGGATGGGTCTCAGGTTTGGTATAAGCAGTGAGATATCACATCTCATGCTATAGGAAGTGTCTCAGGATTGGAATGGGAAGGAGTTGGATATCACATCTCATGTTATAGGAAGGATCTCAGGTTTGGTATAAGCATTGAGATATCACATCTCTGCTATCGGAAGGGTCTAAGGATTGGAATGGGAAGGAGTTGGATATTCCCATCTCATGTTATAGGAAGGGTCTCAGGTTTGGTATTAGAAGCATTGAGACATCACATCTCATGCTATAGGAAGGGTCTCAGGATTGGAATGGGAAGGACTTGGATATCACATCTCATGCTATAGGGAGGGTCTCAAGTTTGATATTAGAAGCATTGAGATATCACATCTCATGATATCGGAAGGGTCTCAGGATTGGAATGGGAAGGAGTTGGATATCACATCTCATGATAAAGGAAGGGTCTAAGGTTTGGAAGGGGAAGGATTTGGATATCACATCTCATGTTATAGGGCGGGTCTCAGGTTTGGTATTAGAAGCATTGAGATATCAAGTCTCATGGTATAGGAAGGGTCTCAGAATTAGAATGGGAAGGAGTTGGATATCACATCTCAAGCTATAGGAAGGGTCTCAGGATTGGAATGGGAAGGAGTTTGATATCACATCTCATGCCATAGTAGGGGTCTCAGGTTTGGTATAAGCATTGGGATATCACATCTCATGCTATCGGAAGGGTATCAGGATTGGATTTGGAAGGAGTTGGATATCCCATCTCATGCTATAGAAAGGGTCTCAGGTTGGAATGGGAAGGAGTTGGATATCACATCTCATGTTATAGGAAGGGTCTCAGGATTGGAATGGGAAGGACTTGGATATCACATCTCATGCTATAGGAAGGCTCTCAGGTTTGGAAGGGGAAAGAGTTGGATATCACATTTCATGTTAGAGGGAGGATCTCAGGTTTGGTATTAGAGGCATTGAGATATCACATCTCATGCTATCAGAAGGGTCTCAGGATTGGAATGGGAATGAGTTGGATATCACATTTCATGCTAAAGGGAGGGTCGCAGGTTTGGAAGGGGAAGGATTTGGATATCACATCTCATGTTATAAGAAGGAGCTCAGGTTTGGTATTAGAAGCATTGAGATATCACACCTCATGCTATCGGAAGGATCTCAGGTTTGGTATTAGAAGCATTGAGATATCACATCTCATGCTATCAGAAGGGTCTCAGGATTGGAATGGGAAGGAGTTGGATATCACATCTCATGCTAAAGGGAGGGTCTCAGGTTTGGAAGGGGAAGGATTTGGATATCACATCTCATGTTATCGGAAGGATCTCAGGTTTGGTATTAGAAGTATTGAGATATCACATCTCATGCTATAGGAAGGGTGTCAGGATTGGAATGGGAAGGAGTTGGATATCACATCTCAAGCTATAGGAAGGGTCTCAGGTTTGGTATAAGCATTGAGATATCACATCACATGCTATAGGAAGGGTCTCAGGATTGGAATGGGAAGGTGTTGTATATGACATCTCATGCCATAGGAAGGGTCTCAGGTTTGGTATAAGCATTGAGATATCACATCACATGCTATAGGAAGGGTCTCAGGATTGGAATGGGAAGGACTTGGATATCACATCTCATGCTATAGGCAGGGTCTCAGGTTTGGAAAGGGAAGGAGTTGGATATCACATTTCATGTTAGAGGTAGGATATCAGGTTTGGTATTAGAGGCATTGAGATATCACATCTCATGCTATCAGAAGGGTCTCAGGATTGGAATGGGACGGAGTTGGATATCACATCTCATGCTAAAGGGAGAGTCTCAGGTTTGGAAGGGGAAGGATTTGGATATCACATCTCATGTTATAGGAAGGATCTCAGGTTTGGTATTAGAGGCATTGAGATATCACATCTCATGCTATCATAAGGGTCTCAGGATTGGAATGGGAAGGAGTTGGATATCACATCTCATGCTAAAGGGAGGGTCTCAGGTTTGGAAGGGGAAGAATTTGGATATCACATCACATGTTATAGGAAGGATCTCAGGTTTGGTATTAGAAGCATTGAGATATCACATCTCATGCTATCGGAAGGGTCTCAGGATTGGAATGGGAAGGAGTTGGATATCACATCTCATGCTATAGGAAGGGTCTCAGGTTTGGAACGGGAAGGAGTTGGATATCACATCTCATGTTATAGGAAGAGTCTCAGGTTTGGTATAAGCATTGAGATATCACATCTCTGCAATCGAAAATGTCTCAGGATTGGGATGGGAAGGAGTTGGATATCACATCTCATGCTATAGGAAGGGTCTCAGGTTTGGAACGGGAAGGAGTTGGATATCACATCTCATGCTATAGGAAGGCTCTCAGGTTTGGAAGGGGAAAGAATTGGATATCACATTTCATGTTAGAGGTAGGATCTCAGGTTTGGTATTAGAGGCATTGAGATATCACATCTCATGCTATCAGAAGGGTCTCAGGATTGGAATGGGAAGGAGTTGGATATCACATCTCATGCTAAAGGGAGGGTCTCAGGTTTGGAAGGGGAAGGATTTGCATATCACATCTCATGTTATAAGAAGGAGCTCAGGTTTGGTATTAGAAGCATTGAGATATCACATCTCATGCTATCGGAAGGATCTCAGGTTTGGTATTAGAAGCATTGAGATATCACATCTCATGCTATCAGAAGGGTCTCAGGATTGGAATGGGAAGGAGTTGGATATCACATCTCATGCTAAAGGGAGGGTCTCAGGTTTGGAAGGGGAAGGATTTGGATATCACATCTCATGTTATCGGAAGGATCTCAGGTTTGGTATTAGAAGTATTGAGATATCACATCTCATACTATAGGAAGGGTCTCAGGATTGGAATGGGAAGGAGTTGGATATCACATCTCAAGCTATAGGAAGGGTCTCAGGTTTGGTATAAGCATTGAGATATCACATCACATGCTATAGGAAGGGTCTCAGGATTGGAATGGGAAGGAGTTGTATATGACATCTCATGCCATAGGAAGGGTCTCAGGTTTGGTATAAGCATTGAGATATCACATCACATGCTATAGGAAGGGTCTCAGGGTTGGAATGGGAAGGACTTGGATATCACATCTCATGCTATAGGCTGGGTCTCAGGTTTGGAAAGGGAAGGAGTTGGATATCACATTTCATGTTAGAGGTAGGATATCAGGTTTGGTATTAGAGGCATTGAGATATCACATCTCATGCTATCAGAAGGGTCTCAGGATTGGAATGGGAAGGAGTTGGATATCACATCTCATGCTAAAGGGAGGGTCTCAGGTTTGGAAGGGGAAGGATTTGGATATCACATCTCATGTTATAGGAAGGATCTCAGGTTTGGTATTAGAGGCATTGAGATATCACATCTCATGCTATCATAAGGGTCTCAGGATTGGAATGGGAAGGAGTTGGATATCACATCTCATGCTAAAGGGAGGGTCTCAGGTTTGGAAGGGGAAGAATTTGGATATCACATCACATGTTATAGGAAGGATCTCAGGTTTGGTATTAGAAGCATTGAGATATCACATCTCATGCTATCGGAAGGGTCTCAGGATTGGAATGGGAAGGAGTTGGATATCACATCTCATGCTATAGGAAGGGTCTCAGGTTTGGAACGGGAAGGAGTTGGATATCACATCTCATGTTATAGGAAGAGTCTCAGGTTTGGTATAAGCATTGAGATATCACATCTCTGCAATCGGAAATGTCTCAGGATTGGGATGGGAAGGAGTTGGATATCACATCTCATGCTATAGGAAGGGTCTCAGGTTTGGAACGGGAAGGAGTTGGATATTGTTAAGACGGATTTCTGAACTCTGTCCTGGTGGCGCAGAAGTTCAGATGGCCAACCTAATTTCTTGGAACAGGGTAACCTCTGGACAAGCCAGACCAATCAAGGTAGCGATCGCGGCGGTCAAGACTAGGTCTCAAGAGAGGTGAGGGTGACTGAAAGCCCGCAATGAGCACACAAAGCAAGGACACTTACAAACTACTCCAAACAGGTGCTATATTAAAAATATATACACATTTATTCCAAGGCCTTTAAAACAATGACCGTAGCGAGAAATCACAATACAACTCTAGTAAACCAACACATACCATACCAATACAATATATATACAAATACAAACAAGTCTCAAGCGTTAGATGCACGAAATGTGTAGTCCACCTAAAAGGGAAGGAAAACAGGCAGTGCGAAATAATGCTTAGACCCAGTCCGCCTTCAGAGGCACCTAACTAAAAGGAAGTCCGAGCCCTACGAAGAGTGGAGACTTGTGCTCAAAAGTACCTGCACACGCTGGTGCCAACGGGCAAAAGGGGAGTCTCTTCGAGGGAGATCAGGCAGTTCAGTTTAGTGCACAAACGAAGAAGAACAGTGTTCCGCGACTCAAGCGCAGCCTCCACTGTGGGCAGAAGCAGAGCGCGATTACGGAAAGGCGTGCTGTTTTGACACAGCGGAGAAAAGCTATGGGCTCCTGCAGGAGGGCGACCAGTTCCTAGCTATGCTACTCACCGGTCCACGATGCAAGCAGACCCAGGCTTCTCCGCATCAGTTTCAGTCGCTGGCAGGTTCAGAAGAGCAGGGGACGTCTCGTCGTCGTGTTTAGTCTGCAGCAGCAGAGTTGAGTAAAAGACGTCCCAAACGAAGGAACCCGCACAGTTTGTTACCACAGCAGGGCAACGGAGCGGCCGTGTGTATCTGAGCCAAATGTACACTACTCACTTCAGACCTGGGAACGCCAAGTGTACGAATCATGTGAGAGTGACAAGGACTCGATATACTACACAACCTGGCGGCGGTTACAGAGCAAGACTCCTGTGTAGGCTGGTCAGTCTGCTGGATGGCCCAGAGACGCTTCCGAAGGCTTACTAGCAGGAGATGGTGAAGATGCCGAGAATAGCTGTCCCCGCTATTCCAAGGGTCGAAGTACCAGTACAGGCCTTCTGGTTCGATCAAAGGTGAAAAGGGTTTCACAAGGCGACAGCAGTGCAGAGGAGCAGTCCTTCAGCGGGTCACCAGCGATTCCTCGGTTCAGCCTCTTGGTTGCAGGATACTTGGCTCCTGTATTCCTTCGTTCGTGAGAACTCAGGAGATCGACATGGTAGTGGTGTTTCCAGCCCCCTCTTATCCACGGTTCCCTTCGCGCCAAAACGGAGGGGACCCAATGGGAGATCCGCTCATCAACACTCACACCATTCGTGGACCTATCACGGACCACGGTGGTCCCAGGCATTCACACCACCCTAGACTCTCTGGCACCCAGGATGTGTATTGGGACCAGACATCCCAGCCCACATCCTGGAGGCACACACAAGACATGTAGAAGCCTGCGAAAGCATCTGTGTTTCGCGGGAAAGCACATGCCCAAATAAGGAAGGCCCCAGGTCGGCTCGACCTGGGGAAGGTGAAGGGAGCAAGACGGTCAGCGGACAGGACAAAGGAGCCTCGTGGTCTGGCCATTTTGGGATCTAGGCCACCATTTTGGGTTAAGCGCGAGAAACGCGCTTAGAACGCCAAAAGGAGCTCAAAACACAAGAAACGATCGCTGCAACCATTCCCGTCCGTGAATCACTTGCACCGATCAGTTACAATCCTGAAAGAGTATCTAGGGCCTGTAGAAGGCTAGAGACCCAAGAGAGCAGTAACTTAGCTTACAGTGCCCTCTTGTGTCATGTTGCACGAAAGCCGCAACATGATACAAGAAACTACGGAAACCAGCGTTTCCTGGTACTGACTGTCTTAAGGGCATGACAGTTTTCCCGTAATAAAGGAGCGAAAGCCCAGAGGAGTGCGGCAGAAGGCTGCACTTCTCGGGCAAAGTCGAGAACAAGGTGAAAAACAACAGCAAAAAGTTTAGGGGTTGCCACATGGAAGGAAAATTACCTACAATTACGAAATCTTTCCTAACACTCGCCCCTCCCAGACTATGGACAGGGGGAACCATTCCACCCCTGGATGAGTCTCTTGTTCAGGTCGGTTAAACATTCTGCACAACCCATCAGCATTGCTATGTTGGACACCTGGCCTATGCTCAATAGTGAAGTCGAAGCCTTGTAGACTTATGGACCACCTAAGCAACTTTGGATTCTCCCCCTTCATGTTTATTAGCCACTTTAAGGGCTTATGGTCAGTTTGCACAGTGAAGTGGGTCCCATAGAGGTAGGGCCTCAGCTTCCTTAGGGCCCACACAACAGAGAAACATTCTTTCTCTACCGTGGACCATCTGAGCTCTCTGTCCTTAAACTGGCGACTAATAAAACCAATAGGGTGTTCCTTACCCTTCTCATCTACTTGCGATAGTACAGCTCCTATCACAGTGTCAGAGGCGTCCGGCTGCACGATAAAAGGTCTTTGATAATCAGGGGCCCTGAGGACAGGGGCCTGGCACAAGGAGTCTTTTAAGCCATTGAAGGCCTTCTCACACTCGTCGGTCCAAGTTACCTTCTTGGGTTTCTTCAGAGTTGTGAGGGCAGTCAGAGGGGCAGCTATGGTGCCATAGTCTGCCACAAAATTGCGGTAATACCCCGTGAGTCCTAAGAAGGCTCTCACTTGGGTTTGTGTAGTGGGGGTAGGCCAGTCTTGTACTGCTTGTACTTTACTGGGTACAGGCTGTATCCTCCCTCCACCTACAGCCATAGAAACATCAACTGAGACACTTAGGGCAGAAATGGAGAGAAGTACAGAGACACTAAGGGCACAAATGGAGAGAAGCACCGAGAGCCTGAGGGGGCAACTGCATGCGACGTCCAAAGACGTATGTGCTGAACTTGCCGCTGTGCGCCGTGTGCTCACTGAGCTCTCACAAACCCTTAGGGACATGCATGGACGTGAGCAGGCAGAGACATCATCCGTTGCAAGTTCCGTCCAGGGCAGCCCCCAACGTAGATCTGGGAGGAACCTGCGCTCCACAGGCAGGGGTGCCCCTGATACCCGGAGAGGGGGCTTGCAATAGCGTCTGCCCACTGACAATGAGCATCTTCGGACACTGGTGTTCGGGGGGGAGGTAGGAGGGTGGAGGGGGGGTGTTGGGCTCACTTGGGTGGCGGGTCGATGGGGTGTGTAACATAATTTCACATATGCTATAAACATTTCATAATCATCCAATGAGATGTGTGGACATTGATCTTTGTGTACGAGGCCTTTATAGGCGTACAGTCCACATTGTGCATGTTCCAGACACACACAGTGCCACAAGTCCCGTGTCCATGTAACAGCCACCAGGCGTGAGTGCTAGAAGCATGCATCTATGATATTCTGATGAATCTCACGGCCCTCCTGTGCCTCGCGGACTCCTTGAGGTGCTGCCACATCCCCACCCTCATCATGACCATCTTCAGGTGCTTGCAGTTCTGCGTCAGGGGGCATGGGCACATTTCTACGTACGCACATGTTGTGTAGCATGACACATGCCATGACCATCTTTGCAACCTTCTCATGGCGGTACAGGAGTGCCCCGCCAGACCAGCTGAGGCAGCGGAAACGAGTCTTCAGTAGGCCGAATGCCTGTTCTATGACTACACGGGTACGTGAGTGGGCATGGTTGTAGTCCTCCTCATTCTGGTTCTGTGGGTTCCGGAGTGGTGTAAGGAGCCATCTCTTCAGTGGATACCCGGCATCACCTGTATGTGGACAATAAAGGATGTTTGTGGAATGACATTGCTACGTACGCCCCCCCCTCCTGCCAGGTCATTGCCGCATCACATACCCCACATTATCATGCATGAAATGAGACTCACCGAGTAGCCAGGATCTGTTCCCTGCGTGTCGCTCCATGTAGCGTGGTATTCTAGAGTTCCTCAAGACCATAGAATCATGGGTTGATCCAGGAAAGCGTGCACAACAATGTGTAATGATCCTGTTGGAGTCACACACCATTTGTACATTAAGAGAATTAAATTGTTTTCGGTTGCGGTACTGAGCCTCCATGGCATGTGGGACGACCAATTCAACATGGGTGCAGTCGATGGCACCAATGCAACCCGGTATGCCGGCAAGTGCATGGAATCCCACTTTTGTGTTCGTAATTTCCTGCTCCGAGCGTGGTAGAGAGATGTAGTCGTCTGCGTGCTTCAGGAGGGCATCGAGCACTTACAATAGTGTCTGTGAGAACACTGGCTGTGAAATGCCATGCAACTGTCCGACTGTGTGCTGGTAGGTGCCTGTGGCCAGGAAGTGGAGTACAGACACCACCTTCAGTAGGGGTGGGATGGCGGTTGGGCTATCTATCATGCTGACAAGGTCAGCCTGTGTCATGTCCACAATGGCGGTTATGGTGTCCCGGTCCAAACGGTAGAGGGTGTGGATCTGCTCATCCGTGAGGTTGAACGGATGTGCTCGGAGGCGTGGGATTGCGGGCTGCCTGCGTGGTGGTAGTGGCTGTGCTGGCGGGCCTTGCTGGCCCTGCCTTGCCCTCCTCCTCCTCCTGCGTCTCCTCTGTGCGGCCGGTTGTTGTAGTAGTTGGTGTTCGTCTTCTTCTTGAAGTTGGAGTACTTGCAGTGCTATCAGGTCCCCCAGGGCCAACATCGCTAGTCCTGCCGGTAGCATTTTGGAGTGGGTGTGGTTGTGTGAGGGGGTTGGGTGTGCAATTTATGTGTTTTCAAGCTGTATTGCCTCCACCTGTGGTGATTCATTCCACCTGTGCAAGCTGCAATCCCCTTTGGGCGAGCACGTCCCGCACGCAACGCTGCAATTCGACGCATGGCATCTTGCTATTACAATCATGTATTTGATCCCGATGGCAGTGAAATATTGGTTCATATGTTCATTCTGCTATGGTCCCATTGTTTCACATACTATCTTTGCAGTCGCGAACAAACTTGTGAAGGGTCAGTGGAATGTAGTACTCGATTAACGGTGGACCCTCATGCAGCACTGTACCGCGGTTCACCGACGGGCGGGGCGTCCCATTTGTGAGTGAAGCCACTTTGCATTTTCACACATTGCCGCACTACATGGATGGATTTGTTATTTCAAGCGGTCACAGATGCCTTTTCGACGTGATGTTGCAAATGAGGAATTCGAAGGACGGCGCTTTCGGTCTTCAGCTAGCGGCGAGGAGACGCCCACAGGTCTGACTGCAAATATAACGTTCTATTGTTTAATGTCCTTGGGACAGGGGCCATGGCGAGAATGCAATGATTGATATGAATAGTATGGGATGCGCAATAGCGTGGTGGACGATAAGTCAGGACGTTCCCAAATACATGTTACTTCACAACACTGGAATTCCGGCCTGGAGCACAGTGGATTTTGCAGACTGCATTACGCACAGACTCAATGGAAATTTCACATGTTATGTGAGTACATAATCAGGCGTTTTCATACCGGGATGAGGGAATGATGTATGGATGCATGGACAGATGATTTGATGGAGAGTTTGCCATGTACAGGGCTTTTTGGAATCTATCCACCTCCCCTGCGCTATGTGATGCAGAGCTGCCATAGTGGGACCATCGTCTATCTGGCCTTGTTGAACCCTCCCTGTCTCGACGCGCCTTCAAACACTTGTGTCTATGCACGTTACTAATCCCATCGAATGGATTCTGTTTTGACAGACGCATGCACACAAACACTCGTTTGTAATAGTGTTTTCACCTCGATATTTATAGTTATGATTCGCAAGTGATATTTGGGTGGGAATAATCCTTTGGAGTGGGCTAGCATGCATATGGCTGTAGATTTAGTGTGATCATTGAAGTGAGTAATACAAATCAAGTTCTGATGGCCATACTATTCTTTTTCATTTCATTTGGGTGACAGGTATCTCCTCCCCTTTTGCCGCTGCCATCTGTATGCCACTCCTGCAGATGGCTTTTACTCCCGACACCTGCTGCTTCGAGTTAATCAGTGGAGCACCATTACGATCTTATGGGACGATCGCCAATGGGCCACATGCCCTTACGCGGTACTAGTGGCTAGGAGCAACATTTCGACCTTTCAGCTGGACTAGTGCCTACCTAATGGGACGTCCCTGCGGTTCTAGGCGCTTCCATGTTGCCTTTTTTAACGCGAATGTAGCCCCTGTGTACCATGAAGGAACAGGGCGTCACACAAGAAGAAGCTGGTCATTTATTGCGGATGCAGCCCACAATGATGAAATATATTTTGGGGTTCATGACCTAATGGCTGTATGGGCTTGGTGATTTTGTGGTGCATTAAATTTCTATTCTGATATTAACCGTGTAGCGTTATTCTTTGCAAGTAATGTAGCATATTCCTATTTGTGGAGCGATGTATTGTGAGTAGATCTGCATTGGGTTCCGGCTTCTGAGTATAGTTGCGGGGTACTGTACTGGCCGCGTTTGCCTACGAAGCCCAGTGTGGTCAGGGATAGGGGCTACCATTATGACTGTTTTGATGATGTCATGCTCAGGGGCGGGGGATTAGCTTTTGTGTAACAGATGCCGGTCAGCCAGGTGGATTGGTGGAATGATGTGATTATCAGTATATGGCTGGTCACAGGTGCCTGTGTTTGCGTGCGCTTCTTGGAGGGAGACTGAGGTCATGTCCATTGGAATAGCTTCTGTATTCGTGCCATCTGTGCCCTGCAGCTCCCATTGGCCCCTCTTGAGATGTGCCTGGCTGCTCATTCACTCTGCCAACTTGTGTGGTACATGCTTATGCTGATGGTTGGTTTGTTTACTGGCAGGAGTACAGGGCTGGTGCAGTCTCACTCAGGATACTGCTTTGAATGTTGCCTTACACTGGTGTCAGTCGATGGGGGGGCCTGTTTTTGTTTGTCTCATTTTTCTGCTCATGTTGCTGTACTTGAACCTTCACATGCCTGTGCTGCATCAGTGCGGCAATGGTGCCATGGCAAATATGGATGGCCACTCACAAGGCACTTGGAGCCCCTAGATTCATTTGTTCGTTGGCATGCATGGGTGACTTGTACATTTGACTGGTTGCATTGTGTGACTTCATTGCACCTACGAGGAGTTGTGCAATGTGGCCAGGGAGTGGTGTACAGGCACTCAGTAGGGCCGTTTACGGTTGATTCGCGATGCCGTACTTCTCACCATGGCGGAATGGTACTTTCCGCCATGCTTGATGGCGTTAGGTACATGTCCGCTAGGGTCAGAATTCGCGTACCATTGCGCCATGGTGGTAATTACGGTTTGGCATGGCGCGCGTGCGCGTACTTGGTGCAGTTAGTGTTGGCGTTCACTACGGTGTCGCTAATGGCATCGTACTTTACGGTGACGGGTCATAATCGCACCGAGCGCTATTCGATGGCGGTATTCCATTTCCGCCATCGTTTTTCGATTTCCGCCAGGGTCGTAATGAGGGCCACTGTCTTTAAAGTAGTGCTTGGTATTATCTGGAATCCTAGCATAAGCCTCTGCGACTTTAGGCTCCCAGGAACCCAGGGAAACTAAAACTACCTCAGCCTCTATCCCGCTGGGAAATGAGTCTGAGGAGAAGGATGCTCCTGTAATCTCTTCTTCCTCGTAGGAGGAGAAGGCCAGATTAGCGGAGTGGACCCCCAAAGGTCTAACCTTACACCGGGGATCCCCCTTCACGTGGTCAGTTGCTCCACAAGCAAAACAAGATCCATTGGGTCTGTTTACATAGGGAGGCTTATTGTAACCAGAGTTCTGTTTCGGAGGCTGACCTCCACTACCCTGTGAGTTCTCTTGTGTCTTACCCTTATTTTTCTTTTTGTGGCCCTTTTGAGAAGAAGATTTATCAGATTCTCCACCCTCCTTATCTTTGGACTTTTTCCCTTCCTCCTGCTTACCAGGATGAGTTTTGTCCTTATGGGACACTCGATGTGACACCCATAAGTCTGCTGCAATGGCCAGCTTCTTAGGATCTATCTCCTTCGAATAGGCCAAATGCTGCTTAAGCTCCGGGGAAGAAGATGCAAAAATGTGTTCCAGCATGACAAGATTTATCATGCCTTCGAAGGTAGAAACCTTATAACCTTCGACCCAGCCAGTTAAGTTTTTCAAGGATTCAGTGACATAAGATACCCAAGTACCACCTTCCTTTTTCTTATACTCTATGAATCGTTTCAAATATTGGGCCGGAGTCTTCCCAAACTTTAAAATGAGAGTTTGCTTTAACATTGCGAAATCAGCTCGCTCAGCCTTCGACATTTCCATAATGGCACTACAGCCAGAATGGGGCAGTCTGCTGAGTAACCAGGCAATATTATCAGCATTGTCAACTTGTTGAACTTCGCATGCATACTCAAACGCATTCAGCCAGTCCATAATGTCATTCCTTTCCTCATACACACTGACCAGATCTTTCGGAAACCGTTGTTAGGAAAGATTTCGTAATTGTAGGTAATTTTCCTTCCATGTGGCAACCCCTAAACTTTTTGCTGTTGTTTTTCACCTTGTTCTTGACTTTGCCAGAGAAGTGCAGCCTTCTGCCACACTCCTCTGGGCTTTCGCTCTTTTCTTACGGGGAAACTGACATGCCCTTAAGACAGTCAGTACCGGGGAACGCTGTTTCCCGTAGTTTCTTTTATCATGTTGCGGCTTTAGTGCAACATGACACAAGAGGGCACTGTAAGCTAAGTTACAGTTCTCTTGGGTCTCTATCCTTCTATAGGCCCTAGATACTCGTTTAGGATTGTATTTGATCGGTGCAAGTCATTCAGGGACTGGAATGGTGGCAGCGATCGTTTTGTGTATTTTGAGCTCCTTTTGGCGTTCTAAGCGCGTTTTTCGCGCTGAACCCAAAATGGTGGCCTGGCTCCCAAAATGGCCAGACCACGAGGCTCCTTTGTCCTGTCCACTGACCGTCTTGCTCCCTTCACCTTCCCCAGGTCGAGCGACCCGGGGCCTTCCTTATTTGGGCATGTACTTTCCCGCGAAACACGGATGCTTTCGCGGGCTTCTACATGTCTTTTGTGTGCCTCCAGGGTGTGGGCTGGGATGTCTGGTCCCAATACACATCCTGGGTGCCAGAGAGTGTAGGGTAGTGTGAATGCCTGGGACCACCGTGGTCCGTGATTGGTCCGCGAATGGTGTGTGTGTTGATGAGCGGATCTCCCATTGGCTCCCCTCCGTTTTGGCGCGAAGGGAACCATGGATAAGAGGGGGCTGGAAACACCACTACCATGTCGATCTCCTGAGTTCTCACGAACAAAGGAATACAGGAGCCAAGTATCCTGCAACCAAGAGGCTGGACAGAGGAATCGCTGGTGACCCGCTGAAGGACTCCTCCTTTGCACTGCTGTCGTCCTGTGAAACCCTTTCCTCCTTTGATCGAACCAGAAGGCCTGTACTGGTGCTTCGACCTTTGGAATAGCAGGAACAGCTATTCTTGGCGACTTCATCATCTCCTGCCAGTAAGCCTTCGGAAGCGTCTCTGGGCCATCCAGTTGACTGACCAGCTTACACGGGAGTCCTGCTCTGTAACCGCCGCCAGGTTGTGTTGTATTTCGAGTCCTTGTCACTCTCACACGCTTAGTACACTTGGCGTTCCCAAGTCTGAAGTGAGTAGTGTACATTTGGCTCAGATAAACACGGTCGCTCCGTTGCCCTGCTGTGGTGACAAAACTGTGCAGGTTTCTTCGATTGGGACGTCTTTTTTCTCTACACGACGACAAGGCATTCCCGGCTCTTCTGAACCTGCCAGCTGCTGAAACTAACGTGGAGAAGCCTGGGTCTGCTTGCATCGGGGACCGGTGAGTAGTATAGCTAGGATCTGGTCGCCCTCCTGCAGTAGCCCATTGCTTTTCCCCGCTGTGTAAAAACAGCACCCTTTTGTCCGTACTAGCGCTCTGCTTCTGCTCACTGTGGAGGCTGCGCTTGAGTCGCGGAACCTGTTATTCTTCTGTTGTGCACTAACCCGAACTGCCTGACTTCCTCCGAAGAGCTTCTCCTTTTGCCCGTTGGCACCAGCGTGTGCAGGTACTTTGAGCACAAGGCTCCACTCTTCGCAGGGCTCGGACTTCCATCTAGTTAGGTGCCCCTGAAGGCGAACTGAGTCTAAAGCATTATCCCACTGCCTGTTTTCCTTCCCTTTCAGGTGGACTACACATTTCGTGCATATAACGCTTGCGACTGTCGTATTTGTATATATATTGTGTTGATATGGTATGTGTTGGCTTAATATTGTGATATTGTGATTTTCTCGCTACGGTCATTGTTTTAAAGGCCTTAAAATAAATTTGTATATATTTTTGATATAACAACTGTTTGGAGTAGTTTGTAAGTGATCTTGCTTTGTGTGCTCATTGCGGGCTTTCAGTCACCCTCACCCCTCTTGAGACCTAGTCTTGACCGCCGCGATCGCTACCTTGATTGGTCTGGCTCGTCCAGAGGTTACCCTGTTCCAAGTAATTAGGTTGGCCTTCTGAACTTCTGCGCCACCAGGACAGAGTTCAGAAATCCGTCTTAACAAATTGGTGTACAGTGGTGGGATACGACTGAAGGTATCCAGTGTTGCGCACGAACTAGGGCATTTCAGGTTATTCCAACCAGGACACATAGTGAATTGTTGTAGTATAACTTTAAAAAGGCCATAGTCCTATCTAACAGTATGGAAACAAATACCTTGTTAACTTTAAATGCTTCCAAATCAGAAACATTGAAGAAGATGTGTGCGGAGAGAGGTGTTTCCTCTCAAGGCACTAAATTGGAAATGATCCAAAGAATCGTGGCGTGGCAAGAAGCGCAGCTTGACGCTATAACTTCTGAGGACAGTGCAGAAGGTGGTGGGGCTGCTCTCACTGGTAGAACCGACGGTTCTGCCGCTGCACTGATCCATCGCGACCACGAGGACAGGGAGGATGTGATGTCTAATGTTTCCTCTGCCAGTGTTGATGGGGAGGCTATGCTTGAATTCAAGAAGCAAGAGCTGCGGTTTAGGCAGCAGGAGCTTGAATTCAGCATAGCCAAACTAAAAATCGAACAGGCAGAAAAACAAAAAGACAGGGATCACCAGTTGGAACTGGCCAAGCTTCAGTTTGCAAATGGGTCCAAGGGTCCTGGACATGGGTCTGGGGCTTCCTCTCATCCACGGTTTCCGAAAGATCTGCTCAGTGTGTATGAAGAAAGGAATGACATTATGGACTGGCTGAATGCGCTTGAGTATGCATGCGAAGTTCAACAAGTTGACAATGCTGATAAGATTGCCTGGTTACTCAGCAGACTGCCCCATTCTGGCTGTAGTGCCATTATGGAAATGTCGAAGGCTGAGCGAGCTGATTTCGCAATGTTAAAGCAAACTCTCATTTTAAAGTTTGGGAAGACTCCGGCCCAATATTTGAAACGTTTCAGAGAGTATAAGAAAAAGGAAGGTGGTACTTGGGTATCTTATGTCACTGAATCCTTGAAAAACTTAACTGGCTGGGTCGAAGGTTATATGGTTTCTACCTTCGAAGGCATGATAAATCTTGTCATGCTGGAACACATTTTTGCTTCTTCTTCCCCGGAGCTTAAGCAGCATTTGGCCGATTCGAAGGAGATAGATCCTAAGAAGCTGGCCATTGCAGCAGACTTATGGGTGTCACATCGAGTGTCCCATAAGGACAAAACTCATCCTGGTAAGCAGGAGGAAGGGAAAAAGTCCAAAGATATGGAGGGTGGAGAATCTGCTAAATCTTCTTCTCATAAGGGCCACAAAAAGAAAAATAAGGGTAAGACACAAGAGAACTCGCAGGGTAGTGGAGGTCCGCCTCCGAAACAGAACTCTGGTTACAATAAGCCTCCCTATGTAAACAGACCCAATGGATCGTGTTTTGCTTGTGGATCAACTGACCATGTGAAGGGGGATCCCCGTTGTAAGGTTAGACCTTTGGGGGTCCACTCCGCTAATCTGGCCTTCTCCTCCTACGAGGAAGAAGAGATTACAGGAGCATCCTTCTCCTCAGACTCATTTCCCAGCGGGATAGAGGCTGAGGTAGTTTTAGTGTCCCTGGGTTCCTGGGAGCCTAAAGTCGCAGAGGCTTATGCTAGGATTCCGGATAATACCAAGCACTACTTTAAAGACAGTGTGCTGATCAATGGAGTGGATACTCCAGCTCTTAGGGATAGTGGGTGCAGTCGCACTGTAGTGGATTCTACCTTGGTAGACTCAGAGGAAGTTGCCAGAGCTACTCTGATGCCCACTAAGTTGGCTGACGGCCCCCTCCGTATGTTTCCAGTAATACCTGTAAATCTTACTTTAAATGGTACAGCAGTCAGGATTCCAGTGAGCATTCAGAGAAACGTCCCGGGAAAGGTCTTGTTAGGTAATGATCTCAGAGCTTTAGGGCTCGTAGGAGACACTGCCGAAAGACCCTACACACGGTCTCAAGCACGGGCAGCATTGGCCAAGTCCAATACGCCGCCCCAGCCAAAGGGGAAACCCAAGGAGAAAGGAGTCAACAAGTCACGACGAGGGAAAGAGAATATTCCCCCGAGCTCGCCTACCACTGCGGTGGAGGAAGTTGGTCAATCGCCCGGGCCTGACGAGGAGGTGGCGATGCCTGAAGTATTTGACCCCAACGATCATCCTGAACTAAAAGACTTGTTAGTTGAAGGAGGTCCTGATAGGGACGAATTCAGTAAAGGCCAACGTGAGTGCCCATCTCTGGAAGGCCTAAGGAGACAGGCCTGCGCCCAGCTTGAGGGTGAACCTCCTGGGACGCATAGGATTTATTGGGAAGGTGGACTCCTGTATAGCGAGCCCACAGAGTCTACAGAAGGAGACCATAGGAGGTTGGTGGTTCCCCTTGCTGTTAGGCCCTTCCTCCTGCAGTTGGCGCATGAAGTTCCCCTTGCTGGTCACCTTGGTATGAAGAGGACCAAGCAAAGTTTATCCATGCACTTCTACTGGCCCAAGATGGGGGTGCAAGTAGAAAGTCACTGCAGGAGTTGTACCTCCTGCCAGTTGTCTGGTAAGGTTGGCGCGACAATCCAAGCTCCGTTGATACCGCTCCCAGTTGTTGGGGTACCATTTGAAAGGGTAGGGATCGACATCGTTGGTCCCCTTGACCCGCAAACATCCTCGGGCAATAGGTTTATCCTGGTGCTGGTCGACCATGCAACCAGGTATCCTGAGGCCATCCCATTGAAAACTGTAACTGCCAAGTCAGTTGCAAAAGCTTTACTCGGCATATTTACTAGGGTTGGCTTCCCTAAAGAAGTTGTGTCAGATCGTGGCAGCAACTTTATGTCGAAGTATATGCAGGCTATGTGGAAAGAATGTGGGGTCACCTACAAGTTATCTTCTGCATACCACCCCCAGACCAATGGTCTGGTGGAACGTTTCAATAGAACGTTAAAGAGCATGATTGGGGCTCTGGAGGAGCCTCAGAGAAGACAATGGGATCTTCTGTTACCATGCTTACTGTTTGCCTACCGAGAGGTACCACAGGAGGGTGTTGGCTTCAGCCCCTTCGAACTTCTGTTCGGTCATCCCGTACGGGGACCCTTAGCCATCGTCAAAGAGGGATGGGAGATGCCCACTCCCCCTGTCACTACCAACGTAGTTGATTATGTGCTAGGGCTCAGAAAACGGATGGTACTTCTGAAGGGCTTGGCTAGTGATAAATTGAAGGCAGGGCAAGCGCTGGTGAAACATTGGTACGACCAGAAAGCTTCCCTCATCAACTTTACACCTGGTCAGCAAGTCCTGATCATGAATCCCATAAGGCCTCGAGCTTTACAGGACAAATGGTCAGGCCCTTACACAGTGGTGGAGCCCCTGGGTGAGGTTACCTATTTAGTGGACCTTGGAAGGCCTGGACAGGCTCCAAAAGTGTTTCACGTAAATAGGCTGAAGGCTTTCGTCCCAAGAGTCGAAATCGCAGCACTACTACTGGCTTCAGATGTTGAGGAAGAGGAGTCTGAACCTCTCCCCGACCTGTTCCAAAGCGGTCCTTCAGATAGCTCCTTTGAGGGTGTCCGAGTGGCCCCTCACCTGACTTCTGATCAGCAGGCTGAGGTGAAAAGTTTGCTTAGGCAGTTTTCCCCCCTGTTTTCACAGTCGCCTGGTTTGACACCTTGGTGCAAACATAACATTGACACAGGAGACAGTGTACCTACCAAAAGTAGGGGATACAGGATGTCAGACAAAGTACGGTCTTATATTAAGACCGAGGTCAACAAAATGTTAGACCTTGGGGTGATTGAACCCTCTAGTAGTCCTTGGTCCAGCCCTGTGGTTTTGGTTCCAAAGGCAGGCACTTCTGAATTGAGGTTCTGCGTGGATTACAGGGCTCTGAATGCTGTCACCAAGACAGATGCACACCCCTTGCCTCGAACAGATGAGCTGGTGGATACTTTGGGTGCCTCCAAGTACCTCAGCACGTTTGACCTCACTGCTGGCTATTGGCAAATAGCTTTAGCAGAACATGCCAAGGAGAAGACAGCATTTTCTACTCCAGACGGCCTTTACCAATTCCGGGTAATGCTGTTCGGGTTGAAGAATGCACCTGCCACTTTCCAGAGGCTTGTGAATCATGTGTTGAATGGGTTGGACGAATTCTGTCTTGCATATCTGGATGATATAGCAGTTTTCAGTGCCACCTGGGAAGACCATGTAAAACACCTCGGGATTGTGCTCCAGGCTCTTCAGAAAGCCCACTTGACCATTAAGGCTAGTAAATGCCAGATTGGACAAGGCTCAGTGGTTTACCTTGGACATGAAGTAGGTGGAGGGAGGATACAGCCTCTACCCAGTAAAGTACAAGCAGTACAAGACTGGCCTACCCCCACTACGCAAACCCAAGTGAGAGCCTTCTTAGGACTCACGGGGTATTACCGCAATTTTGTGGCAGACTATGGCACCATAGCTGCTCCTCTGACTGCCCTCCCAACTCCGAAGAAACCCAAGAAGGTAACTTGGACCGACGAGTGTGAGAAGGCCTTCAATGGCTTAAAAGACTCCTTGTGCCAGGTCCCTGTCCTCAGGGCCCCTGATTATCAAAGACCTTTTATCGTGCAGACGGACGCCTCTGACACTGGGAAAGGAGCTGTCCTATCACAAGTAGATGAGAAGGGTAAGGAACACCCTATCGGTTTTATTAGTCGCCAGCTTAAGGACAGAGAGCTCAGATGGTCCACGGTAGAGAAAGAATGTTTCTCTGTTGTGTGGGCCCTAAGGAAGCTGAGGCCCTACCTCTATGGGACCCACTTCACTGTGCAAACTGACCATAAGCCGTTAAAGTGGCTAATGAACATGAAGGGGGAGAATCCAAAGTTGCTTAGGTGGTCCATAAGTCTACAAGGCTTCGACTTCACTATTGAGCATAGGCCAGGTGTCCAACATAGCAATGCTGATGGGTTGTCCAGAATGTTTAACCGACCTGAACAAGAGACTCATCCAGGGGTGGATTAGTTCCCCCTGTCCATAGTCTGGGAGGGGCGAGTGTTAGGAAAGATTTCGTAATTGTAGGTAATTTTCCTTCCATGTGGCAACCCCTAAACTTTTTGCTGTTGTTTTTCACCTTGTTCTTGACTTTGCCAGAGAAGTGCATCCTTCTGCCGCACTCCTCTGGGCTTTCGCTCTTTTCTTACGGGGAAACTGACATGCCCTTAAGATATTCAGCACCGGGGAACGCTGTTTCCCGTAGTTTCTTTTATCATGTTGCGGCTTTAGTGCAACATGACACAAGAGGGCACTGTAAGCTAAGTTACAGCTCTCTTGGGTCTCTAGCCTTCTACAGGCCCTAGATACTCGTTTAGGATTGTATTTGATCGGTGCAAGTCATTCAGGGACTGGAATGGTGGCAGCGATCGTTTTGTGTATTTTGAGCTCCTTTTGGCGTTCTAAGCGCGTTTTTCGCGCTGAACCCAAAATGGTGGCCTGGCTCCCAAAATGGCCAGACCACGAGGCTCCTTTGTCCTGTCCACTGACCGTCTTGCTCCCTTCACCTTCCCCAGGTCGAGCGACCCGGGGCCTTCCTTATTTGGGCATGTACTTTCCCGCGAAACACGGATGCTTTCGCGGGCTTCTACATGTCTTTTGTGTGCCTCCAGGGTGTGGGCTGGGATGTCTGGTCCCAATACACATCCTGGGTGCCAGAGAGTCTAGGGTAGTGTGAATGCCTGGGACCACCGTGGTCCGTGATTGGTCCACGAATGGTGTGTGTGTTGATGAGCGGATCTCCCATTGGCTCCCCTCCGTTTTGGCGCGAAGGGAACCGTGGATAAGAGGGGGCTGGAAACACCACTACCATGTCGATCTCCTGAGTTCTCACGAACAAAGGAATACAGGAGCCAAGTATCCTGCAACCAAGAGGCTGGACCGAGGAATCGCTGGTGACCCGCTGAAGGACTCCTCCTTTGCACTGCTGTCGTCCTGTGAAACCCTTTCCTCCTTTGATCGAACCAGAAGGCCTGTACTGGTGCTTCGACCTTTGGAATAGCAGGAACAGCTATTCTCGGCGACTTCATCATCTCCTGCCAGTAAGCCTTCGGAAGCGTCTCTGGGCCATCCAGTTGACTGACCAGCTTACACGGGAGACCTGCTCTGTAACCGCCGCCAGGTTGTGTTGTATTTCGAGTCCTTGTCACTCTCACACGCTTAGTACACTTGGCGTTCCCAAGTCTGAAGTGAGTAGTGTACATTTGGCTCAGATACACACAGCCGCTCCGTTGCCCTGCTGTGGTGACAAAACTGTGCAGGTTTCTTCGATTGGGACGTCTTTTTTCTCTACACGACGACGAGGTAATTCCGGCTCTTCTGAACCTGCCAGCTGCTGAAACTAACGTGGAGAAGCCTGGGTCTGCTTGCATCGGGGACCGGTGAGTACTATAGCTAGGATCTGGTCGCCCTCCTGCAGTAGCCCATTGCTTTTCCCCGCTGTGTAAAAACAGCACCCTTTTGTCCGTACTCGCGCTCTGCTTCTGCTCACTGTGGAGGCTGCGCTTGAGTCGCGGAACCTGTTCTTCTTCTGTTGTGCACTAACCCGAACTGCCTGACTTCCTCCGAAGAGCTTCTCCTTTTGCCCGTTGGCACCAGCGTGTGCAGGTACTTTGAGCACAAGGCTCCACTCTTCGCAGGGCTCGGACTTCCATCTAGTTAGGTGCCCCTGAAGGCGAACTGAGTCTAAAGCATTATCGCACTGCCTGTTTTCCTTCCCTTTCAGGTGGACTACACATTTCGTGCATATAACGCTTGCGACTGTCGTATTTGTATATATTGTAAGAGTTGGCTTAATATTGATATTGTGATTTTCTCGCTACGGTCATTGTTTTAAAGGCCTTAAAATAAATGTGTATATATTTTTGATATAACAACTGTTTGGAGTAGTTTGTAAGTGATCTTGCTTTGTGTGCTCATTGCGGGCTTTCAGTCACCCTCACCCCTCTTGAGACCTAGTCTTGACCGCCGCGATCGCTACCTTGATTGGTCTGGCTCGTCCAGTGGTTACCCTGTTCCAAGTAATTAGGTTGGCCTTCTGAACTTCTGCGCCACCAGGACAGAGTTCAGAAATCCGTCTTAACAACCGTGGATGAGAGGAGGCCCCAGACCCATGTCCAGGACCCTTGGACCCATTTGCAACCTGAAGCTTGGCCAGTTCCAACTGGTGATCCCTGTCTTTCTGTTTTTCTGACTGTTCGATTTTTAGTTTGGCTATGCTGAATTCAAGCTCCTTCTGCCTAAACCGCAGCTCTTGCTTCTTGAATTCAAGCATAGCCTCCCCATCTACACTGGCAGAGGAAACATCAGACATCTCATCCTCCCTGTCCTCGTGGTCGCGGTGGATCAGTGCAGCGGCAGAACCGTCGGTTCTACCAGTGAGAGCAGCCCCACCTCCTTCCGCACTGTCCTCAGAAGTTATAGCGTCAAGCTGCGCTTCTTGCCACGCCACGATTCTTTGGATCATATCCAATTTCGTGCCTTGAGAGGAAACACCTCTCTCCGCACACATTTTTTTCAATGTTTCTGATTTGTAAGCATTTAAAGTTAACAAGGTATTTGTTTCCATACTGTTAGATAGGACTATGGCCTTTTTAAAGTTATACTACAACAATTCATTACGTGTCCTGGTAGGAATAACTTGAAATGCCTTAGTTCGTGCGCAACACTGGATACCTTCAGTGGTATCCCACCGCTGTACACCAATTTGTTAAGACGGATTTCTGAACTCTGTCCTGGTGGCGCAGAAGTTCAGAAGGCCAACCTAATTACTTGGAACAGGGTAACCTCTGGACAAGCCAGACCAATCAAGGTAGCGATCGCGGCGGTCAAGACTAGGTCTCAAGAGGGGTGAGGGTGACTGAAAGCCTGCAATGAGCACACAAAGCAAGGACACTTACAAACTACTCCAAACAGGTGCTATATTAAAAATATATACACATTTATTCCAAGGCCTTTAAAACAATGACCGTAGCGAGAAATCACAATACAACTCTAGTAAACCAACACATACCATACCAATACAATATATATACAAATACAAACAAGTCTCAAGCGTTAGATGCACGAAATGTGTAGTCCACCTAAAAGGGAAGGAAAACAGGCAGTGCGAAATAATGCTTAGACCCAGTCCGCCTTCAGAGGCACCTAACTAAAAGGAAGTCCGAGCCCTACGAAGAGTGGAGCCTTGTGCTCAAAAGTACCTGCACACGCTGGTGCCAACGGGCAAAAGGGGAGTCTCTTCGAGGGAGATCAGGCAGTTCAGTTTAGTGCACAAACGAAGAAGAACAGTGTTCCGCGACTCAAGGGCAGAAGCAGAGCGCGAGTACGGAAAGGCATGCTGTTTTGACACAGCGGGGAAAAGCTATGGGTTCCTGCAGGAGGGCGACCAGTTCCTAGCTATGCTACTCACCGGTCCCCGATGCAAGCAGACCCAGGCTTCTCCGCGTCAGTTTCAGTCGCTGGCAGGTTCAGAAGAGCAGGGGATGTCTCGTCATCGTGTTGAGTCTGCAGCAGCAGAGTTGAGTAAAAGACGTCCCAAACGAAGGAACCCGCACAGTTTGTTACCACAGCAGGGCAACGGAGCGGCCGTGTGTATCTGAGCCAAATGTACACTACTCACTTCAGACCTGGGAACGCCAAGTGTACGAATCGTGTGAGAGTGACAAGGACTCGATATACTACACAACCTGGTGGCAGTTACAGAGCAAGACTCCTGTGTAGGCTGGTCAGTCTGCTGGATGGGCCAGAGACGCTTCCGAAGGCTTACTAGCAGGAGCTGGTGAAGATGCCGAGAATAGCTGTCCCCGCTATTCCAAGGGTCGAAGTACTAGTACAGGCCTTCTGGTTCGATCAAAGGTGAAAAGGGTTTCACAAGGCGACAGCAGTGCAGAGGAGCAGTCCTTCAGCGGGTCACCAGCGATTCCTCGGTTCAGCCTCTTGGTTGCAGGATACTTGGCTCCTGTATTCCTTCGTTCGTGAGAACTCAGGAGATCGACATGGTAGTGGTGTTTCCAGCCCCCTCTTATCCACGGTTCCCTTCGCGCCAAAAAGGTGGGGACCCAATGGGAGATCCGCTCATCAACACTCACACCATTCGTGGACCTATCACGGACCACGGTGGTCCCAGGCATTCACACGGGACCAGACATCCCAGCCCACATCCTGGAGGCACACACAAGACATGTAGAAGCCTGCGAAAGCATCCGTGTTTCGCGGGAAAGTACATGCCCAAATAAGGAAGGCCCCGGGTCGGCTCGACCTGGGGAAGGTGAAGGGAGCAAGACGGTCAGCGGACAGGACAAAGGAGCCTCGTGGTCTGGCCAATTTTGGGAGCCAGGCCATCATTTTGGGTTAAGTGCGAGAAACGCGCTTAGAACGCCAAAAGGAGCTCAAAACACAAGAAACGATCGCTGCCACCATTCCCGTCCGTGAATCACTTGCACCGATCAGTTACAATCCTGAAAGAGTATCTAGGGCCTGTAGAAGGCTAGAATCCCAAGAGAGCAGTAACTTAGCTTACAGTGCCCTCTTGTGTCATGTTGCACGAAAGCCGCAACATGATAAAAGAAACTACGGAAAACAGCGTTTCCCGGTACTGACTGTCTTAAGGCCATGCAAGTTTCCCCGTAAGAAAGGAGCGAAAGCCCAGAGGAGTGCGGCAGAAGGCTGCACTTCTCTGGCAAAGTCGAGAACAAGGTGAAAAACAACAGCAAAAAGTTTAGGGGTTGCCACATGGAAGGAAAGTTACCTACAATTACGAAATCTTTCCTGACAGATATCACATCTCATGTTATAGGAAGAGTCTCAGGTTTGGTATAAGCATTGAGATATCACATCTCTGCAATCGGAAGTGTCTCAGGATTGGGATGGGAAGGAGTTGGATATCCCATCTCATGTTATAGGACGGGTCTCAGGATTGTTATTAGAATCATTGAGATATCATATATATTGCATGCTGTAGGAAGGGTCTAAGGATTGGAATGGGAAGGACTTGGATATCACATCTCATGCTATGGATAGGCTCTCAGGTTTGGAAAGGGAAGGAGTTGGATATCACATTTCATGTTAGAGGAAGGATCTCAGGTTTGGTATTAGAGGCATTGAGATATCACATCTCATGCTATAGGAAGGGTCTCAGGATTGGAATGGGAAGGAGTTGGATATCACATCTCATGCTATAGGAAGGGTCTCAGGTTTGGTATAAGCATTGAGATATCACATCTCATGCTATAGGAAGGGTCTCAGGATTGGAATGGAAGGAGTTGGATATCACATCTCATGTTAAACGAAGGATCTCAGGTTTGGTATTAGAAGCATTGAGACATCACATCTCATGCTATAGGAAGGGTCTCAGGATTGGAATGGGAAGGAGTTGGATATCACATCTCATGCTATAGGAAGGGTCTCAGGCTTGGTATAAGCATTGAGATATCACATCTCATGCTATCGGAAGGGTCTCAGGATTGGAATGGGAAGGAGTTGTATATGACATCTCAAGCCATAGGAAGGGTCTCAGGTTTGGTGTAAGCTTTGAGATATCACATCTCTGCTATCGGAAGGGTCTCAGGATTGGAATGGGAAGGAGTTGGATATCCCATCTCATGTTATAGGAAGAGTCTCAGGTTTGGTATTAGAAGCATTGAGATATCACATCTCATGCTATAGGAAGTGTCTCAGGATTGGAATGGGAAGGACTTGGATATCACATCTCATGCTATAGGGAGGGTCTCAAGTTTGATATTAGAAGCATTGAGATATCACATCTTATGCTATAGGAAGGGTCTCAGGATTGGAATGGGAAGGAGTAGGATATCACATCTCATGCTATAGGAAGGATCTCAGGTTTGGTATAAGCATTGAGATATCACATCTCTTCTATCGGAAGGGTCTCAGGATTGGAATGGGAAGAGTTGGATATTCCCATCTCATGTTATAGGAAGGGTCTCAGGTTTGGTATTAGAAGCATTGAGATATCACATCTCATGCTATAGGAAGGGTCTCAGGATTGGAATGGGAAGGACTTGGATATCACATCTCATGCTATAGGGAGGGTCTCAAGTTTGATATTAGAAGCATTGAGATATCACATCTCACGATATCGGAAGGGTCTCAGGATTGGAATGGGAAGGAGTTGGATATCACATCTCATGATAAAGGAAGGGTCTAAGGTTTGAAGGGGAAGGATTTGGATATCACATCTCATGTTATAGGACGGGTCTCAGGTTTGGTATTAGAAGCACTGAGATATCAAGTCTCATGGTAAAGGAAGGGTCTCAGAATTGGAATCAGAAAGAGTTGGATATCACATCTCAAGCTATAGGAAGGGTCTCAGGATTGGAATGGGAAGGAGTTTGATATCACATCTCATGCCATAGTATGGGTCTCAGGTTTGGTATAAGCATTGGGATATCACATCTCATGCTATCGGAAGGGTATCAGGATTGGATTTGGAAGGAGCTGGATATCCCATCTCATGCTATACGAAGGGTCTCAGGTTGGAATGGGAAGGAGTTGGATATCACATCTCATGTTATAGGAAGGGTCTCAGGATTGGAATGGGAAGGACTTGGATATCACATCTCATGCTATAGGAAGGCTCTCAGGTTTGGAAGGGGAAAGAGTTGGATATCACATTTCATATTAGAGGTAGGATCTCAGGTTTGGTATTAGAGGCATTGAGATATCACATCTCATGCTATCAGAAGGGTCTCAGGATTGGAATGGGAAGGAGTTGGATATCACATCTCATGCTAAAGGGAGGGTCTCAGGTTTGGAAGGGGAAGGATTTGGATATCACATCTCATGTTATAGGAAGGATCTCAGGTTTGGTATTAGAAGCATTGAGATATCACATCTCATGCTATCGGAAGGATCTCAGGTTTGGTATTAGAAGCATTGAGATATCACATCTCATGCTATCAGAATGGTCTCAGGATTGGAATCGGAAGGAGTTGGATATCACATCTCATGCTAAAGGGAGGGTCTCAGGTTTGGAAGGGGAAGGATTTGGATATCACATCTCATGTTATCAGAAGGATCTCAGGTTTGGTATTAGAAGTATTGAGATATCACATCTCATGCTATAGGAAGGGTCTCAGGATTGGAATGGGAAGGAGTTGGATATCACATCTCAAGCTATAGGAAGGGTCTCAGGTTTGGTATAAGCATTGAGATATCACATCACATGCTATAGGAAGGGTCTCAGGATTGGAATGGGAAGGAGTTGGATATCACATCTCATGTTATAGGAAAGATCTCAGATTTGGTATTAGAAGCATTGAGACATCACATCTCATGTTATAGGAAGGGTCTCAGGATTGGAATGGGAAGAAGTTGGATATCACATCTCATGCTATAGGAAGAGTCTCAGGTTTGGTATAAGCATTGAGATATCACATCTCATGATATAGGAAGGGCTCAGGATTGGAATGGGAAGGAGTTGTATATGACATCTCATGCCATAGGAAGGGTCTCAGGTTTGGTATAAGCATTGAGATATCACATCACATGCTATAGGAACGGTCTCAGGATTGGAATGGGAAGGACTTGGATATCACATCTCATGCTAAAGGGAGGGTCTCAGGTTTGGAATGGGAAGGAATTGGATATCACATCTCATGTTATAGGAAGGGTCTCAGGTTTGGTATAAGCATTGAGATATCACATCTCTGCTATCGGAAGTGTCTCAGGATTGGAATGGGAAGGAGTTGGATATCACATCTCATGTTATAGGACGGGTCTCAGGTTTGTTTTTAGAATCATTGAGATATCATATTGCATGCTGTAGGAAGGGTCTAAGGATTGGAATGGGAAGGACTTTGATATCACATCTCATGCTATAGGTAGGCTCTCAGGTTTGGAAAGGGAAGGAGTTGGATATCACATTTCATGTTAGAGGAAGGATCTCAGGTTTGGTATTAGAGCCATTGGATATCACATCTCATGCTATAGGAAGGGTCTCAGGATTGGAATGGGAAGGAGTTGGATATCACATCTCATGCTATAGGAAGGGTTTTAGGTTTGGTATAAGCATTGAGATATCACATCTCATGCTATAGGAAGGGTCTCAGGATTGGAATGGGAAGGATCTGTATATGACATCTCATGCCATAGGAAGGGTCTCAGGTTTGGTATAAGCATTGAGATATCACATCTCTGCTTTCGGAAGGGTCTCAGGATTGGAATGGGAAGGAGTTGGATATCCCATCTCATGTTATAGGAAGAGTCTCAGGTTTGGTATTAGAAGCATTGAGATATCACATCTCATGCTATAGGAAGTGTCTCAGGATTGGAATGGGAAGAACTTGGATATCACATCTCATGCTATAGGGAGGGTCTCAAGTTTGATATTAGAAGCATTGAGATATCACATCTCATGCTATAGGAAGGGTCTCAGTATTGGAATGGGAAGGAGTTGGATATCACATCTCATGCTATAGGAAGGGTCTCAGGTTTGGTATAAGCATTGAGATATCACATCTCTGCTATCGGAAGGGTCTCAGGATTGGAATGGGAAGGAGTTGGATATTCCCATCTCATGTTATAGGAAGGGTCTATCAGGTCTTAGCATGAGACTCTTCCTATAACATGAGATGTGATATCCAACTCCTTCCCATTCCAATCCTGAGACCCTTCCGATAGCTTGAGATGTGATATCTCAATGCTTCTAATATCAATACTGAGACCCTCCCTATAGCATGAGATGTGATATCTAAGTCCTTCCCATTCCAATCCTGAGACCCTTCTGATAGCAGAGATGTGATATCTCAATGCTTATACCAAACCTGAGACCCTTCCTATAGCATGAGATGTGATATCCAACTCCTTCCCATTCCAATCCTGAGACCCTTCCTATAGCATGATATGTGAAATCTCAATGCTTCTACCAAAACTGAGACCCTTCCTTTAGCATGAGATGTGATATCCAACTCCTTCCCATTCCAATCCTGAGACCAGTCCTATAGCATGAGATGTGATATCTCAATGCTTCTAATACCAAACCTGAGATCCTTCCTATAACATGAGATGTGACATCCAACTCCTTCCCATTCCAATCCTGAGACCCTTCCTATAGCATGAGATGTGATATCTCAATGCTTCTAATACCAAACCTGAGATCCATCCGATAGCATGAGATGTGATATCTCAATGCTTCTAATACCAAACCTGAGATCCTTCCTATAACATGAGATGTGATATCCAAATCCTTCCCCTTCTGAACCTGAGACCCTCCCTTTAGCATGAGATGTGATATCCAACTCCTTCCCATTCCAATCCTGATACCCTTCTGATAGCATGAGATGTGATATCTCAATGCCTCTAATACCAAACCTGAGATCCTAACTCTAACATGAAATGTGATATCCAACTCCTTCCCTTTCCAAACATGAGAGCCTTCCTACAGCATGAGATGTGATATCCAAGTCCTTCCCATTCCAATCCTGAGACCCTTCCTATAACATGAGATGTCATATCCAACTCCTTCCCATTCCAACCTGAGACCCTTCCTATAGCATGAGATGGGATATCCAACTCCTTCCAAATCCAATCCTGATACCCTTCCGATAGCATGAGATGTGATATCCCAATGCTTCTACAAAACCTGAGACCCATACCATGGCATGAGATGTGATATCAAACTCCCGTCCTATACCATGAGACTTGATATCTCAATGCTTCTAATACCAAACCTGAGACCGGTCCAATAACATGAGATGTGATATCCAAATCCTTCCCCTTCCAAACCTTAGACCCTTCCTTTATCATGAGATGTGATATCCAAGTCCTTCCCATTCCATTCCTGAGACCCTTCCTATAGCATGAGATGTGATATCTCAATGCTTCTAATACCAAACCTGATACCCTTCCTATAACATGAATTCTGATATCCAAGTCCTTCCCATTCCAATCCTGAGACCCTTCCAATAGCAGAGATGTGATATCTCAATGCTTCTAATATCAAACCTGAGACCTGTCCTATAACATGAGATGGGATATCCAACTCCTTCCCGTTCCAAACCTGATACCCTTCCTATAGCATGAGATGTGATATCCAATTCCTTCCCATCCCAATCCTGAGACACCTCCGATAGCAGAGATGTGATATCTCAATGCTTATACCAAACCTGAGACTCTTCCTATAACATGAGATGTGATATCTAACTCCTTCCCGTTCCAAACCTGAGACCCTTCCTATAGCATGAGATGTGATATCCAACTCCTTCCCATTCCAATCCTGAGACCCTTCCTATAGCATGAGATGTGATATCTCACTGCTTATACCAAATCTGAGACCCTTCCTATAGCATAAGATGTGATATCCAACTCCTTCCCATTCCAATCCTGAGACCCTTCCTATAGCATGAGATGTGATATCTCAATGCTTCTAATACAAAACCTGAGATCCTTCCTATAACATGAGATGTGATATCCAACTCCTTCCCATTCCAATCCTGAGACCCTTATGATAGCATGAGATGTGATATCTCAATGCCTCTAATACCAAACCTGAGATACTTCCGATAGCATAAGATGTGATATCTCAATGCTTTTAATACCAAACCTGAGATCCTTCCTATAACATGAGATGTGATTTCCAAATCCTTCCCCTTCCAAACCTGAGACCCTCCCTTTAGCATGAGATGTGATATACAACTCCTTCCCATTCCAATCCTGAGACCCTTCTGATAGCATGAGATGTGATATCTCAATGCCTCTAATACCAAACCTGAGATCCTACCTCTAACATGAAATGTGATATCCATCTCCTTCCCTTTCCAAACCTGAGACCCTGCCTATAGCATGAGATGTGATATTCAAGTCCTTCCCATTCCAATCCTGAGACCCTTCCTATAGCATGTGATGTGATATCTCAATGCGTATACCAAACCTGAGACCCTTCCTATGGCATGAGATGTCATATACAACTCCTTCCCATTCCAATCCTGAGACCCTTCCTATAGCATGAGATGTGATATCTCAATGCTTATACCAAACCTGAGACCCTTCCTATAGCATGAGATGTGATATCCAACTTCTTCCCATTCCAATCCTAAGACCCTTCCTATAACATTAGATGTGATGTCTCAATGCTTCTAATACCAAACCTGAGATCTTTCCTATAACATGAGATGTGATATCCAACTCCTTCCCATTCCAATCCTGAGACCCTTCCTATAGCATGAGATGTGATATCTCAATGCTTATACCAAACCTGAGACCCTTCCTATAGCTTGAGATGTGATATCCAACTCCTTCCCATTCCAATCCTGAGACCCTTCCTATAGCATGAGATGTGATATCTCAAGGCCTCTAATACCAAACCTGAGATCCTTCCTCTAACATGAAATGTGATATCCAACTCCTTCCCCTTCCTAACCTGAGACCCTTCCTATAGCATGAGATGTGATATCCAACTCCTTCCCATTCCAATCCTGAGACCCTTCCGATAGCTTGAGATGTGATATCTCAATGCTTCTAATATCAATACTGAGACCCTCCCTATAGCATGAGATGTGATATCTAAGTCCTTCCCATTCCAATCCTGAGACCCTTCCGATAGCAGAGATGTGATATCTCAATGCTAATACCAAACCTGAGACCCTTCCTATAGCATGAGATGTGATATCCAACTCCTTCCCATTCCAATCCTGAGACCCTTCCTATAGCATGATATGTGAAATCTCAATGCTTCTACCAAAACTGAGACCCTTCCTTTAGCATGATATGTGATATCCAACTCCTTCCCATTCCAATCCTGAGACCAGTCCTATAGCATGAGATGTGATATCTCAATGCTTCTAATACCAAACCTGAGATCCTTCCTATAACATGAGATGTGATATCCAACTCCTTCCCATTCCAATCCTGAGACCCTTCCTATAGCATGAGATGTGATATCTCAATGCTTCTAATACCAAACCTGAGATCCTTCCGATAGCATGAGATGTGATATCTCAATGCTTCGAATACCAAACATGAGATCCTTCCTATAACATGAGATGTGATATCCAAATCCTTCCCCTTCCGAACCTGAGACCCTCCCTTTAGCATGAGATGTGATATCCCACTCCTTCCCATTCCAATCCTGATACCCTTCTGATAGCATGAGATGTGATATCTCAATGCCTCTAATACCAAACCTGAGATCCTACCTCTAACATGAAATGTGATATCCAACTCCTTCCCTTTCCAAACCTGAGAGCCTTCCTACAGCATGAGATGTGATATCCAAGTCCTTCCCATTTCAATCCTGAGACCCTTCCTATAACATGAGATGTCATATCCAACTCCTTCCCATTCCAACCTGAGACCCTTCCTATAGCATGAGATGGGATATCCAACTCCTTCTTATGCCAAACCTGAGACCCTTCCTATGGCATGATATGTGATATCCAACTCCTTGCCATTCAAATCCTGAGACCCTTCCTATAGCATGAGAAGGGATATCCAACTCCTTCCCAATCCAATCCTGATACCCTTCCGATAGCAGAGATGTGATATCTCAACGCTTCTACCAAACCTGAGACCCTTCCTATAACATGAGATGTGATATCCAATTCCTTCCCATTCCAAACCTGAGACCCTTACTATTGGATGAGATGTGATATCCAACTCCTTCCCATTCCAACCCTGAGACCCTTCCTATACCATGAGATGTGATATCTCAATGCTTCTAATACCAAACCTGGGTCCCGTCCTATAACATGAGATATGATATCCTAATCCTTCCCCTTCCAAACCTGAGAACCTTCCTTTAGCATGAGATGTGATATCCAAATACTTCCCATTCCAATCCTAAAACCCTTCCCATAGCATGAGATGTGATATCTCAATGTTTCTAATAAAAAACCTGAGACCCTTCCTATAGCAAGAGATGCGATATCCAAATCCTTCCCATTCCAATCCTGAGACCCTTCCTATAACATGAGATGTGATATCCAACTCCTTCCCATTCCAACCTGAGACCCTTCCTATAGCATGAGAAGGGATATCCAACTCCTTCCCAATCCAATCCTGAGACCCTTCCGATAGCAGAGATGTGATATCTCAATGCTTATACCAAACCTGAGACCCTTCCTATGGCATGAGATGTGATATCCAACTCCTTGCCATTCAAATCCTGAGACCCTCCCTATAACAAGAGATGTCATATCCAACTCCTTCCCATTCCAAACCTGAGATCCTTCCTTTAGCATGAGATGTAATATCCAAATCCTTCACATTCCAATCCGGAGACCCTTCCTATAGCATGAGATGTGATATCTCAATGCTTCTAATACCAAACATGAGATCCTTCCTATAACATGAGATGTGATATCCAACTCCTTCCCATTCCAAACCTGAGACCCTTCCGATAGCATGAGATGTGATATCTCAATGCTTCAAAAACCAAACATGAGAACCATCCTATAACATGAGATGTGAAATCCAAATCCTTCCCTTCCCAAACCTGAGACTCTTCCTATAGCATGAGATGTGATATCTCAATGCTTCTACCAAACCTGAAACCCTTCCTATAGCATGAGAAGTGATATCCAACTCCTTCCCATTCCAATCCTGAGACACTTCCTATAGCATGAGATGTGATATCTCAATGCTTCTAATACCAAACCTGAGACCCTTCCTATAACATGAGATGTGATATCCAAGTCCTTCCCATTCCAATCCTGAGACCCTCCCTTTAGCATGAGATGTGATATCCAACTCCTTCCCATTCCAATCCTGAAACCGTTCTGATAGCATGAGATGTGATATCTCAATGCTTCTAATACCAAACCTGAGATCCTTCCGATAGCATGAGATGTGATATTTCAATTCTTCTAATACCAAACCTGAGATCCTTCCTATAACACGAGATGTGATATTCAAATCCTTCCCCTTCCAAACCTGAGACCCTCCCTTTAGCATGAGATGTGATATCCAACTCCTTCCCATTCCAATCCTGAGACCCTTCTGATAGCTTGAGATGTTATATCTCAATGCCTCTATTACCAAACCTGAGATTCTACCTCTAACATGAAATGTGATATCCAACTCCTTCCCCTTCCAAACCTGGGAGCCTTCCTATAACATGAGATGTGATATCGAAGTCCTTCCCATTCCAATCCTGAGACCCTTCCTATAACATGAGATGTGATATCCAACTCCTTCCCATTCCAATCCTGAGACCCTTCCTATAGCATGAGATGTGATGTCTCAATGCTTCTAATACCAAATCTGAGATCCTTCCTATAACATGAGATGTGATATCCAACTCCTTCCATTCCAATCCTGAGACCCTTCCTATAGCATGGGATGTGATATTTCAATGCTTATAGCAAACCTGAGACCCTTCCTATAGCATGAGATGTGATATCCAAATCCTTCCCATTCCAATCGTGAGACCCTTCCTATAGCATGAGATGTGATATCTCAATGCCTCTAATAACAAACCTGAGATCCTTCCTCTAACATGAAATGTGATATCCAAATCCTTCCCTTTCCAAACCTGAGAGCCTACCTATAGCATGAGATGTGATATCCAACTCCTTCCCATTCCAATCCTGAGACCCTTCCTATAGCATGAGATGTGATATCTCAATGCTTATACCAAACCTGAGACCCTTCCTATAGCATGAGATGTGATATCCAAATCCTTCCCATTCCAATCCTGAGACCCTTCCTATAGCATGAGATGTGATATCTCAATGCCTCTAATACCAAACCTGAGATCCTTCCTTGAACATGAAATGTGATATCCCACTCCTTCCCTTTCCAAACCTGAGAGTCTACCTATAGCATGAGATGTGATATCCAAGTCCTTCCCATTCCAATCCTTAGACACTTCCTACAGCATGAGATGTGATATCTCAATGATTCTATTACCAAACCTGAGACCCGTCCTATAACATGAGATGGGATATCCAACTCCTTCCCATTTCAATCCTGAGAAACTTCCGATAGCAGAGATGTGATATCTCAATGCTTAGACCAAACCTGAGACCCTTCCTATAACATGAGATGTGATATCCAACTCCTTCCCGTTCCAAACCTGAGACCCTTTCTATAGCAAGAATCTAATATCCAACTCCTTCCCATTCCAATCCTGAGACCATTCCTATAGCATGAGATGTGATATCTCAATGCTTCTAATACCAAACCTGAGACCCTTCCTATAACATGAGATGTGATATCCAAGTCCTTCCCATTCCAATCCTGAGACCCTCCCTTTAGCATGAGATGTGATATCCAACTCCTTCCCATTCCAATCCTGAGACCGTTCTGATAGCATGAGATGTGATATCTCAATGCTTCTAATACCAAACCTGAGATCCTTCCGATAGCATGAGATGTGATATTTCAATTCTTCTAATACCAAACCTGAGATCCTTCCTATAACACGAGATGTGATATTCAAATCCTTCCCCTTCCAAACCTGAGACCCTCCCTTTAGCATGAGATGTGATATCCAACTCCTTCCCATTCCAATCCTGAGACCCTTCTGATAGCATGAGATGTTATATCTCAATGCCTCTAATACCAAACCTGAGATTCTACCTCTAACATGAAATGTGATATCCAACTCCTTCCCCTTCCAAACCTGGGAGCCTTCCTATAACATGAGATGTGATATCGAAGTCCTTCCCATTCCAATCCTGAGACCCTTCCTATAACATGAGATGTGATATCCAACTCCTTCCCATTCCAATCCTGAGACCCTCCCTTTAGCATGAGATGTGATATCCAACTCCTTCCCATTCCAATCCTGAGACCGTTCTGATAGCATGAGATGTGATATCTCAATGCTTCTAATACCAAACCTGAGATCCTTCCGATAGCATGAGATGTGATATTTCAATTCTTCTAATACCAAACCTGAGATCCTTCCTATAACACGAGATGTGATATTCAAATCCTTCCCCTTCCAAACCTGAGACCCTCTCTTTAGCATGAGATGTGATATCCAACTCCTTCCCATTCCAATCCTGAGACCCTTCTGATAGCATGAGATGTTATATCTCAATGCCTCTAATACCAAACCTGAGATTCTACCTCTAACATGAAATGTGATATCCAACTCCTTCCCCTTCCAAACCTGGGAGCCTTCCTATAACATGAGATGTGATATCGAAGTCCTTCCCATTCCAATCCTGAGACCCTTCCTATAACATGAGATGTGATATCCAACTCCTTCCCATTCCAATCCTGAGACCCTTCCTATAGCATGAGATGTGATGTCTCAATGCTTCTAATACCAAATCTGAGATCCTTCCTATAACATGAGATGTGATATCCAACTCCTTCCATTCCAATCCTGAGACCCTTCCTATAGCATGGGATGTGATATTTCAATGCTTATAGCAAACCTGAGACCCTTCCTATAGCATGAGATGTGATATCCAAATCCTTCCCATTCCAATCGTGAGACCCTTCCTATAGCATGAGATGTGATATCTCAATGCCTCTAATACCAAACCTGAGATCCTTCCTCTAACATGAAATGTGATATCCAAATCCTTCCCTTTCCAAACCTGAGAGCCTACCTATAGCATGAGATGTGATATCCAACTCCTTCCCATTCCAATCCTGAGACCCTTCCTATAGCATGAGATGTGATATCTCAATGCTTATACCAAACCTGAGACCCTTCCTATAGCATGAGATGTGATATCCAAATCCTTCCCATTCCAATCCTGAGACCCTTCCTATAGCATGAGATGTGATATCTCAATGCCTCTAATACCAAACCTGAGATCCTTCCTTGAACATGAAATGTGATATCCCACTCCTTCCCTTTCCAAACCTGAGAGTCTACCTATAGCATGAGATGTGATATCCAAGTCCTTCCCATTCCAATCCTTAGACACTTCCTACAGCATGAGATGTGATATCTCAATGATTCTATTACCAAACCTGAGACCCGTCCTATAACATGAGATGGGATATCCAACTCCTTCCCATTTCAATCCTGAGAAACTTCCGATAGCAGAGATGTGATATCTCAATGCTTAGACCAAACCTGAGACCCTTCCTATAACATGAGATGTGATATCCAACTCCTTCCCGTTCCAAACCTGAGACCCTTTCTATAGCAAGAATCTAATATCCAACTCCTTCCCATTCCAATCCTGAGACCATTCCTATAGCATGAGATGTGATATCTCAATGCTTCTAATACCAAACCTGAGACCCTTCCTATAACATGAGATGTGATATCCAAGTCCTTCCCATTCCAATCCTGAGACCCTCCCTTTAGCATGAGATGTGATATCCAACTCCTTCCCATTCCAATCCTGAGACCGTTCTGATAGCATGAGATGTGATATCTCAATGCTTCTAATACCAAACCTGAGATCCTTCCGATAGCATGAGATGTGATATTTCAATTCTTCTAATACCAAACCTGAGATCCTTCCTATAACACGAGATGTGATATTCAAATCCTTCCCCTTCCAAACCTGAGACCCTCCCTTTAGCATGAGATGTGATATCCAACTCCTTCCCATTCCAATCCTGAGACCCTTCTGATAGCATGAGATGTTATATCTCAATGCCTCTAATACCAAACCTGAGATTCTACCTCTAACATGAAATGTGATATCCAACTCCTTCCCCTTCCAAACCTGGGAGCCTTCCTATAACATGAGATGTGATATCGAAGTCCTTCCCATTCCAATCCTGAGACCCTTCCTATAACATGAGATGTGATATCCAACTCCTTCCCATTCCAATCCTGAGACCCTTCCTATAGCATGAGATGTGATGTCTCAATGCTTCTAATACCAAATCTGAGATCCTTCCTATAACATGAGATGTGATATCCAACTCCTTCCATTCCAATCCTGAGACCCTTCCTATAGCATGGGATGTGATATTTCAATGCTTATAGCAAACCTGAGACCCTTCCTATAGCATGAGATGTGATATCCAAATCCTTCCCATTCCAATCGTGAGACCCTTCCTATAGCATGAGATGTGATATCTCAATGCCTCTAATACCAAACCTGAGATCCTTCCTCTAACATGAAATGTGATATCCAAATCCTTCCCTTTCCAAACCTGAGAGCCTACCTATAGCATGAGATGTGATATCCAACTCCTTCCCATTCCAATCCTGAGACCCTTCCTATAGCATGAGATGTGATATCTCAATGCTTATACCAAACCTGAGACCCTTCCTATAGCATGAGATGTGATATCCAAATCCTTCCCATTCCAATCCTGAGACCCTTCCTATAGCATGAGATGTGATATCTCAATGCCTCTAATACCAAACCTGAGATCCTTCCTTGAACATGAAATGTGATATCCCACTCCTTCCCTTTCCAAACCAGAGAGTCTACCTATAGCATGAGATGTGATATCCAAGTCCTTCCCATTCCAATCCTTAGACACTTCCTACAGCATGAGATGTGATATCTCAATGATTCTATTACCAAACCTGAGACCCGTCCTATAACATGAGATGGGATATCCAACTCCTTCCCATTTCAATCCTGAGAAACTTCCGATAGCAGAGATGTGATATCTCAATGCTTAGACCAAACCTGAGACCCTTCCTATAACATGAGATGTGATATCCAACTCCTTCCCGTTCCAAACCTGAGACCCTTTCTATAGCAAGAATCTAATATCCAACTCCTTCCCATTCCAATCCTGAGACCATTCCTATAGCATGAGATGTGATATCTCAATGCTTCTAATACCAAACCTGAGATCCTTCCTATGACATGAGATGTGATATCCAATTCCTTCCAATTCCAAACCTGAGACCCTTCCTATAGCATGAGATGTGATATCTCAATGCTTCTAATACCAAACCTGAGATCCTTCCTATAACATGAGATGTGATATCCAAATCCTTCCCCTTCCAAACCAGAGACCCTCCCTTTAGCATGAGATGTGATATCCAACTCCTTCCCATTCCAATCCTGAGACATTTCTGATAGCATGAGATGTGATATCTCAATGCCTCTAATACCAAACCTGAGATCCTACCTCTAACATGAAATGTGATATCCAACTCCTTCCCCTTGCAAACCTGAGAGCCTTCCTATAGCATGAGATGTGATATCGAAGTATTTCCCATTCCAATCCTGAGACCCTTCCTATAACATGAGATGTGATATCCAACTCCTTCCCATTCCAACCTGAGACCCTTCCTATAGCATGAGATGGGATATCCAACTACTTCCAAATCCAATCCTGATACCCTTCCGATAGCATGAGATGTGATATCTCAATCCCTCTAATACCAAACCTGAGATCCTTCCTATAACATGAGATGTGATATCAAAATCCTTCCCCTTCCAAACCTGAGACCCTCCCTTTAGCATGAGATGTGATATCCAACTCCTTCCCATTCCAATCCTGAGACCCTTCTGATAGCATGAGATGTGATATTCAATGCCTCTAATACCAAACCTGAGATCCTACCTCTAACATGAAATGTGATATCCAACTCCTTCCCTTTCCAAACGTGAGAGCCTCCCTATAGCATGAGATGGGATATTCAAGTCCTTCCCATTCCAATCCTGAGACCCTTCCTATAGCATGAGATGTGATATCTCAATGCTTCCAATACCAAACCTGAGACCGTTCCTATAACATAAGATGGGATATCCAACTCCTTCCCATTCCAATCCTGAGACCCTTCCGATAGCAGAGATGTGATATCTCAATGCTGATACCAAACCTGAGACCCTTCCTATGGCATGAGATGTCATATACAACTCCTTCCCATTCCAATCCTGAGACCATTCCTATAGCATGAGATGTGATATCTCAATGCTTCTAATACCAAACCTGAGATCCTTCCTATGACATGAGATGTGATATCCAATTCCTTCCCATTCCAAACCTGAGACCCTTCCTATAGCATGAGATGTGATATCTCAATGCTTCTAATACCAAACCTGAGATCCTTCCTATAACATGAGATGTGATATCCAAATCCTTCCCCTTCCAAACCAGAGACCCTCCCTTTAGCATGAGATATGATATCCAACTCCTTCCCATTCCAATCCTGAGACATTTCTGATAGCATGAGATGTGATATCTCAATGCATCTAATACCAAACCTGAGATCCTACCTCTAACATGAAATGTGATATCCAACTCCTTCCCCTTGCAAACCTGAGAGCCTTCCTATAGCATGAGATGTGATATCGAAGTATTTCCCATTCCAATCCTGAGACCCTTCCTATAACATGAGATGTGATATCCAACTCCTTCCCATTCCAACCTGAGACCCTTCCTATAGCATGAGATGGGATATCCAACTACTTCCAAATCCAATCCTGATACCCTTCCGATAGCATGAGATGTGATATCTCAATCCCTCTAATACCAAACCTGAGATCCTTCCTATAACATGAGATGTGATATCAAAATCCTTCCCCTTCCAAACCTGAGACCCTCCCTTTAGCATGAGATGTGATATCCAACTCCTTCCCATTCCAATCCTGAGACCCTTCTGATAGCATGAGATGTGATATTCAATGCCTCTAATACCAAACCTGAGATCCTACCTCTAACATGAAATGTGATATCCAACTCCTTCCCTTTCCAAACGTGAGAGCCTCCCTATAGCATGAGATGGGATATTCAAGTCCTTCCCATTCCAATCCTGAGACCCTTCCTATAGCATGAGATGTGATATCTCAATGCTTCTAATACCAAACCTGAGACCCTTCCTATAACATAAGATGGGATATCCAACTCCTTCCCATTCCAATCCTGAGACCCTTCCGATAGCAGAGATGTGATATCTCAATGCTGATACCAAACCTGAGACCCTTCCTATGGCATGAGATGTCATATACAACTCCTTCCCATTCCAATCCTGAGACCCTTCCTATAGCATGGGATGTGATATCTCAATGCTTATACCAAACCTGAGACCCTTCCTATAGCATGAGATGTGATATCCAACTCCTTCCCATTCCAATCCTGAGACCCTTCCTATAACATGAGATGTGATGTCTCAATGCTTCTAATACCAAACCTGAGATCCTTCCTATGGCATGAGATGTCATATAAAACTCCTTCCCATTCCATTCCTGAGACCCTTCCTATAGCATGAGATGTGATATCCAACTCCTTCCCATTCCAATCCTGAGACCCTTCCTATAGCATGAGATGTGATATCCAAATCCTTCCCATTCCAATCGTGAGACCCTTCCTATAGCATGAGATGTGATATCCAAAACCTTCCCTTTCCAAAACTGAGAGCCTACCTATAGCATGAGATGTGATATCCAACTCCTTCCCATTCCAATCCTGAGACCCTTCCTATAGCATGAGATGTGATATCTCAATGCTTATACCAAACCTGAGACCCTTCCTATAGCATGAGATGTGATATCCAAATCCTTCCCATTCCAATCCTGAGACCCTTCCTATAGCAGGAGATGTTATATCTCAATGCCTCTAATACCAAACCTGAGATCCTACCTCTAACATGAAATGTGATATCCAACTCCTTCCCGTTCTAAACCTGGGAGCCTTCCTATAACATGAGATGTGATATCGAAGTGCTTCCCATTCCAATCCTGAGACCCTTCCTATAACATGAGATGTGATATCCAACTCCTTCCCATTCCAATCCTGAGACCCTTCCTATAGCATGAGATGTGATGTCTCAATGCTTCTAATACCAAATCTGAGATCCTTCCTATAACATGGGATGTGATATCCAACTCCTTCCCATTGCAATCTTGAGACCGTTTCTATAGCATGAGATGTGATATCTCAATGCTTATACCAAACCTGAGACCCTTCCTATAGCATGAGATGTGATATCCAAATCCTTCCCATTCCAATCGTGAGACCCTTCCTATAGCATGAGATGTGATATCTCAATGCCTCTAATACCAAACCTGAGATCCTACCTCTATAATGAAATTTGATATGCAACTCCTTCCCCTTCCAAACCTGATAGCCTTCCTATAGCATGAGATGTGATATCCAAGTCCTTCCCATTCCAATCCTGAACACTCTTCCTATAACATGAGATGTGATATCCAACTCCTTCCCATTCCAACCTGAGACTCTTCCTATAGCATGAGATGGGATATCCAACTCCTTCCAAATCCAATCCTGATACCCTTCTGATAGCATGAGATGTGATATCCCAATGCTTCTACAAAACCTGAGACCCATACCATGGCATGAGATGTGATATCAAACTCCTTCCCATTCCAATCCTGACACCCTTCCTATAGCTTGAGATGTGATATCCAACTCCTTCCCATTCCAATTCTGAGACCCGTCCTATACCATGGGACTTGATATCTCAATGCTTCTAATACCAAACCTGAGACCGGTCCTATAACATGAGATGTGATATCCAAATCCTTCCCCTTCCAAACCTTAGACCCTTCCTTTATCATGAGATGTGATATCCAATTCGTTCCCATTCCAATCCTGAGACCCTTCCTATAGCATGAGATGTGATATCTCAATGCTTCTAATACCAAACCTGAGACCCTTGCTATAACATGAGATGTGATATTCAAGTCCTTCCCATTCCAATCCTGAGACCCTTCCTATAGCATGAGATGTGATATCTCAATTCTTCTAATACCAAACCTGAGACCCTTCCTATAATGAGATGGGATATCCAACTCCTTCCCATTCCAATCCTGAGACCCTTCCGATAGCAGAGATGTGATATCTCAATGCTTATACCAAACCTGAGACCCTTCCTATGGCATGAGATGTCAAATACAACTCCTTCCGATTCCAATCCTGAGACCCTTCCTATAGCATGAGATGTGATATCTCAATGCTTCTAATAATAAACCTGAGATCCTTCCTATAACATGAGATGTGATATCCAACTCCTTCCCATTCCAAACCTGAGACCCTTCCGATTGCATGAGATGTGATATCAAACTCCTTCCCATTCCAATCCTGAGACCCTTCCTATACCATGAGATGTGATATCTCAATGCTTCTAATACCAAACCTGACACCCGTCCTAAAACATGAGATGTGATGTCCAAATCCTTCCCCTTCCAAACCTGAGATCTTTCCTTTAGCATGAGATGTGATATCCAACTCCTTCCCATTCCAATCCTGAGACCCTTCCTATACCATGAGATGTGATATCTCAATGCTTCTAATACCAAACCTGACACCCGTCCTAAAACATGAGATGTGATGTCCAAATCCTTCCCCTTCCAAACCTGAGATCTTTCCTTTAGCATGAGATGTGATATCCAACTCCTTCCCATTCCAATCCTGAGACCCTTCCTATAGCATGATATGTGATATCACAATTTTTCAAATACCAAACCTGAGATCCTTCCTATAACATGAGATGTGTATCCAACTCCTTCCTATTCCAAACCTGAGACCCTTCCTATAGCCTGATATGTGATATCTTAATGCTTCTAAAACCAAACCTGAGAACCATCCAATAACATATGTGAAATCCAAATCCTTCCCTTTCCAAACCTGAGACCCTTCCGATAGCATTAGATGTGATATCTCAATGCTTCTTAAACCAAACATGAGAACCATCCTATAACATGAGATGTGAAATCCAAATCCTTCCCTTTCCAAACCTGAGACCCTCCCTATAGCATGAGATGTGATATCTAAGTCCTTCCCATTCCTATCCTGAGACCCTTCCGATAGCAGAGATGTGATATCTCAATGCTTGGACCAAACCTGAGACCCTTCCTATGGCATGAGATGTGATATCCAACTCCTTCCCATTCCAATCTTGAGACGCTTCCTATAGCATGAGATGTGATATCTCAATGCTTCTAATACCAAACCTGGGACCCGTCCTATAACATGAGATATGATATCCAAATCCTTCCCCTTCCAAACCTGAGACCCTTCCTTTAGCATGAGATGTGATATCTCAATGTTTCTAATAAAAAACCTGAGACTCTTCCTATAGCAAGAGATGTGATATCCAAAACCTTCCCATTCCAATCCTGAGACCCTTCCTATAACATGAGATGTGATATCTCAATGCCTCTAATACCAAACCTGAGATTCTTCCTATAACATGAGATGTGATATCTCAATGCTTCTAATACCAAACCTGAGACCCTCCCTTTAGCATGAGATGTGATATCCGACTCCTTCCCATTCCAATCCTGAGACCCTTCTGATAGCATGAGATGTGATATCTCAATGCCTCTAATACCAAACCAGAGATTCTTCCTATAACATGAGATGTGATATCTCAATGCTTCTAATACCAAACCTGAGACCCTCCCTTTAGCATGAGATGTGATATCCGACTCCTTCCCATTCCAATCCTGAGACCCTTCTGATAGCATGAGATGTGATATCGCAATGCTTCTAATACCAAACCTGAGACCCTTCCTATAACATAAGATGGGATATCCAACTCCTTCCCATTCCAATCCTGAGACCCTTCCGATAGCAGAGATGTGATATCTCAATGCTTATACCAAACCTGAGACCCTTCCTGTGGCATGAGATGTCATATCCAACTCCTTCCCATTCCAATCCTGAGACCCTTCCTGTAGCATGATATGTGATATCACAATTTTTCTAATACCAAACCTGAGATCCTTCCTATAACATGAGATGTGTATCCAACTCCTTCCCATTCCAAAACCTGAGACCCTTCCTATAGCATGAGATGTGATATCTTAATGCTTCTAAAACCAAACCTGAGAACCATCCAATAACATATGTGAAATCCAAATCCTTCCCTTTCCAAACCTGAGACCCTTCCGATAGCATTAGATGTGATATCTCAATGCTTCTAAAACCAAACATGAGAACCATCCTATAACATGAGATGTGAAATCCAAATCCTTCCCTTTCCAAATCTGAGACCCTTCCTATAGCTTGAGATGTGATATTAAACTCCTTCCCATTCCAATCCTGTGATAGCTTGAGATGTGATATCCAACTCCTTCCCATTCCAATCCTGAGATAGCTTGAGATGTGATATCCAACTCCTTCCCATTCCTATCCTGAGACCCTTCCGATAGCAGAGATGTGATATCTCAATGCTTATACCAAACCTGAGACCCTTCCTATAGCATGAGATGTGATATCCAAATCCTTCCCATTCCAATCCTGAGACCCTTCCTATAGCATGAGATGTGATATCCAACTCCTTCCCATTCCAATCCTGAGACCCTTCCTATAGCATGAGATGTGATATCTCAATGCTTATACCAAACCTGAGACCCTTCCTATAGCATGAGATGTGATATCCAAATCCTTCCCATTCCAATCCTGAGACCCTTCCTATAGCATGAGATGTGATATCTCAATGCCTCTAATACCAAACCTGAGATCCTTCCTTGAACATGAAATGTGATATCCCACTCCTTCCCTTTCCAAACCTGAGAGTTTACCTATAGCATGAGATGTGATATCCAAGTCCTTCCCATTCCAATCCTTAGACACTTCCTACAGCATGAGATGTGATATCTCAATGATTCTATTACCAAACCTGAGACCCGTCCTATAACATGAGATGGGATATCCAACTCCTTCCCATTTCAATCCTGAGAAACTTCTGATAGCAGAGATGTGATATCTCAATGCTTAGACCAAACCTGAGACCCTTCCTATAACATGAGATGTGATATCCAACTCCTTCCCGTTCCAAACCTGAGACCCTTTCTATAGCAAGAATCTAATATCCAACTCCTTCCCATTCCAATCCTGAGACCATTCCTATAGCATGAGATGTGATATCTCAATGCTTCTAATACCAAACCTGAGATCCTTCCTATGACATGAGATGTGATATCCAATTCCTTCCCATTCCAAACCTGAGACCCTTCCTATAGCATGAGATGTGATATCCAACTCCTTCCCATTCCAATCCTGAGACATTTCTGATAGCATGAGATGTGATATCTCAATGCCTCTAATACCAAACCTGAGATCCTACCTCTAACATGAAATGTGATATCCAACTCCTTCCCCTTGCAAACCTGAGAGCCTTCCTATAGCATGAGATGTGATATCGAAGTATTTCCCATTCCAATCCTGAGACCCTTCCTATAACATGAGATGTGATATCCAACTCCTTCCCATTCCAACCTGAGACCGTTCCTATAGCATGAGATGGGATATCCAACTACTTCCAAATCCAATCCTGATACCCTTCCGATAGCATGAGATGTGATATCTCAATCCCTCTAATACCAAACCTGAGATCCTTCCTATAACATGAGATGTGATATCAAAATCCTTCCCCTTCCAAACCTGAGACCCTTCTGATAGCATGAGATGTGATATTCAATGCCTCTAATACCAAACCTGAGATCCTACCTCTAACATGAAATGTGATATCCAACTCCTTCCCTTTCCAAACGTGAGAGCCTCCCTATAGCATGAGATGGGATATTCAAGTCCTTCCCATTCCAATCCTGAGACCCTTCCTATAGCATGAGATGTGATATCTCAATGCTTCTAATACCAAACCTGAGACCCTTCCTATAACATAAGATGGGATATCCAACTCCTTCCCATTCCAATCCTGAGACCCTTCCGATAGCAGAGATGTGATATCTCAATGCTGATACCAAACCTGAGACCCTTCCTATAACATAAGATGGGATATCCAACTCCTTCCCATTCCAATCCTGAGACCCTTCCGATAGCAGAGATGTGATATCTCAATGCTTATACCAAACCTGAGACCCTTCCTGTGGCATGAGATGTCATATCCAACTCCTTCCCATTCCAATCCTGAGACCCTTCCTATAGCATGATATGTGATATCACAATTTTTCTAATACCAAACCTGAGATCCTTCCTATAACATGAGATGTGTATCCAACTCCTTCCCATTCCAAAACCTGAGACCCTTCCTATAGCATGAGATGTGATATCTTAATGCTTCTAAAACCAAACCTGAGAACCATCCAATAACATATGTGAAATCCAAATCCTTCCCTTTCCAAACCTGAGACCCTTCCGATAGCATTAGATGTGATATCTCAATGCTTCTAAAACCAAACATGAGAACCATCCTATAACATGAGATGTGAAATCCAAATCCTTCCCTTTCCAAACCTGAGACCCTTCCTATAGCTTGAGATGTGATATCAAACTCCTTCCCATTCCAATCCTGTGATAGCTTGAGATGTGATATCCAACTCCTTCCCATTCCAATCCTGAGATAGCTTGAGATGTGATATCCAACTCCTTCCCATTCCTATCCTGAGACCGTTCCGATAGTAGAGATGTGATATCTCAATGCTTGTACCAAACCTGAGACCCTTCCTATGGCATGAGATGTGATATCCAACTCCTTCCCATTCCAATCCTGAGACCCTTCCTATAGCATGAGATGTGATATCTCAATGCTTATACCAAACCTGAGATCCTTCCTATAGCATGAGATGTGATATCCAAATCCTTGCCATTCCAATCCTGAGACCCTTCCTATAGCATGAGATGTGATATCTCAATGCCTCTAATACCAAACCTGAGATCCTTCCTTGAACATGAAATGTGATATCCCACTCCTTCCCTTTCCAAACCTGAGAGTCTACCTATAGCATGAGATGTGATATCCAAGTCCTTCCCATTCCAATCCTTAGACACTTCCTACAGCATGAGATGTGATATCTCAATGATTCTATTACCAAACCTGAGACCCGTCCTATAACATGAGATGGGATATCCAACTCCTTCCCATTTCAATCCTGAGAAACTTCTGATAGCAGAGATGTGATATCTCAATGCTTAGACCAAACCTGAGACCCTTCCTATAACATGAGATGTGATATCCAACTCCTTCCCGTTCCAAACCTGAGACCCTTTCTATAGCAAGAATCTGATATCCAACTCCTTCCCATTCCAATCCTGAGACCATTCCTATAGCATGAGATGTGATATCTCAATGCTTCTAATACCAAACCTGAGATCCTTCCTATGACATGAGATGTGATATCCAATTCCTTCCCATTCCAAACCTGAGACCCTTCCTATAGCATGAGATGTGATATCTCAATGCTTCTAATACCAAACCTGAGATCCTTCCTATAACATGAGATGTGATATCCAAATCCTTCCCCTTCCAAACCAGAGACCCTCCCTTTAGCATGAGATGTGATATCCAACTCCTTCCCATTCCAATCCTGAGACATTTCTGATAGCATGAGATGTGATATCTCAATGCCTCTAATACCAAAACTGAGATCCTACCTCTAACATGAAATGTGATATCCAACTCCTTCCCCTTGCAAACCTGAGAGCCTTCCTATAGCATGAGATGTGATATCGAAGTATTTCCCATTCCAATCCTGAGACCCTTCCTATAACATGAGATGTGATATCCAACTCCTTCCCATTCCAACCTGAGACCCTTCCTATAGCATGAGATGGGATATCCAACTACTTCCAAATCCAATCCTGATACCCTTCCGATAGCATGAGATGTGATATCTCAATCCCTCTAATACCAAACCTGAGATCCTTCCTATAACATGAGATGTGATATCAAAATCCTTCCCCTTCCAAACCTGAGACCCTCCCTTTAGCATGAGATGTGATATCCAACTCCTTCCCATTCCAATCCTGAGACCCTTCTGATAGCAAGAGATGTGATATTCAATGCCTCTAATACCAAACCTGAGATCCTACCTCTAACATGAAATGTGATATCCAACTCCTTCCCTTTCCAAACGTGAGAGCCTTCCTATAGCATGAGATGTGATATCTCAATGCTTCTAATACCAAACCTGAGACCCTTCCTATAACATAAGATGGGATATCCAACTCCTTCCCATTCCAATCCTGAGACCCTTCCGATAGCAGAGATGTGATATCTCAATGCTGATACCAAACCTGAGACCCTTCCTATGGCATGAGATGTCATATACAACTCCTTCCCATTCCAATCCTGAGACCCTTCCTATAGCATGAAATGTGATATCTCAATGCTTATACCAAACCTGAGACCCTTCCTATAGCATGAGATGTGATATCCAACTCCTTCCCATTCCAATCCTGAGACCCTTCCTATAACATGAGATGTGATGTCTCAATGCTTCTAATACCAAACCTGAGATCCTTCCGATGGCATGAGATGTCATATAAAACTCCTTCCCATTCCATTCCTGAGACCCTTCCTATAGCATGAGATGTGATATCCAACTCCTTCCCATTCCAATCCTGAGACCCTTCCTATAGCATGAGATGTGATATCCAAATCCTTCCCATTCCAATCGTGAGACCCTTCCTATAGCATGAGATGTGATATCCAAAACCTTCCCTTTCCAAAACTGAGAGCCTACCTATAGCATGAAATGTGATATCCAACTCCTTTCCATTCCAATCCTGAGACCCTTCCTATAGCATGAGATGTGATATCTCAATGCTTATACCAAACCTGAGACCCTTCCTATAGCATGAGATGTGATATCCAAATCCTTCCCATTCCAATCCTGAGACCCTTCCTATAGCATGAGATGTGATATCCAAATCCTTCCCCTTCCAAACCTGAGACCCTCCCTTTAGCATGAGATGTGATATCCAACTCCTTCCCATTCCAATCCTGAGACCCTTCTGATAGCATGAGATGTTATATCTCAATGCCTCTAATACCAAACCTGAGATCCTACCTCTAACATGAAATGTGATATCCAACTCCTTCCCCTTCTAAACCTGGGAGCCTTCCTATAACATGAGATGTGATATCGAAGTGCTTCCCATTCCAATCCTGAGACCCTTCCTATAACATGAGATGTGATATCCAACTCCTTCCCATTCCAATCCTGAGACCCTTCCTATAGCATGAGATGGGATGTCTCAATGCTTCTAATACCAAATCTGAGATCCTTCCTATAACATGAGATGTGATATCCAACTCCTTCCCATTACAATCTTGAGACCCTTCCGATAGCAGAGATGTGATATCTCAATGCTGATACCAAACCTGAGACCCTTCCTATAACATAAGATGGGATATCCAACTCCTTCCCATTCCAATCCTGAGACCCTTCCGATAGCAGAGATGTGATATCTCAATGCTTATACCAAACCTGAGACCCTTCCTGTGGCATGAGATGTCATATCCAACTCCTTCCCATTCCAATCCTGAGACCCTTCCTATAGCATGATATGTGATATCACAATTTTTCTAATACCAAACCTGAGATCCTTCCTATAACATGAGATGTGTATCCAACTCCTTCCCATTCCAAAACCTGAGACCCTTCCTATAGCATGAGATGTGATATCTTAATGCTTCTAAAACCAAACCTGAGAACCATCCAATAACATATGTGAAATCCAAATCCTTCCCTTTCCAAACCTGAGACCCTTCCGATAGCATTAGATGTGATATCTCAATGCTTCTAAAACCAAACATGAGAACCATCCTATAACATGAGATGTGAAATCCAAATCCTTCCCTTTCCAAACCTGAGACCCTTCCTATAGCTTGAGATGTGATATCAAACTCCTTCCCATTCCAATCCTGTGATAGCTTGAGATGTGATATCCAACTCCTTCCCATTCCAATCCTGAGATAGCTTGAGATGTGATATCCAACTCCTTCCCATTCCTATCCTGAGACCCTTCCGATAGTAGAGATGTGATATCTCAATGCTTGTACCAAACCTGAGACCCTTCCTATGGCATGAGATGTGATATCCAACTCCTTCCCATTCCAATCCTGAGACCCTTCCTATAGCATGAGATGTGATATCTCAATGCTTATACCAAACCTGAGATCCTTCCTATAGCATGAGATGTGATATCCAAATCCTTCCCATTCCAATCCTGAGACCCTTCCTATAGCATGAGATGTGATATCTCAATGCCTCTAATACCAAACCTGAGATCCTTCCTTGAACATGAAATGTGATATCCCACTCCTTCCCTTTCCAAACCTGAGAGTCTACCTATAGCATGAGATGTGATATCCAAGTCCTTCCCATTCCAATCCTTAGACACTTCCTACAGCATGAGATGTGATATCTCAATGATTCTATTACCAAACCTGAGACCCGTCCTATAACATGAGATGGGATATCCAACTCCTTCCCATTTCAATCCTGAGAAACTTCTGATAGCAGAGATGTGATATCTCAATGCTTAGACCAAACCTGAGACCCTTCCTATAACATGAAATGTGATATCCACCTCCTTCCCGTTCCAAACCTGAGACCCTTTCTATAGCAAGAATCTAATATCCAACTCCTTCCCATTCCAATCCTGAGACCATTCCTATAGCATGAGATGTGATATCTCAATGCTTCTAATACCAAACCTGAGATCCTTCCTATGACATGAGATGTGATATCCAATTCCTTCCCATTCCAAACCTGAGACCCTTCCTATAGCATGAGATGTGATATCTCAATGCTTCTAATACCAAACCTGAGATCCTTCCTATAACATGAGATGTGATATCCAAATCCTTCCCCTTCCAAACCAGAGACCCTCCCTTTAGCATGAGATGTGATATCCAACTCCTTCCCATTCCAATCCTGAGACATTTCTGATAGCATGAGATGTGATATCTCAATGCCTCTAATACCAAAACTGAGATCCTACCTCTAACATGAAATGTGATATCCAACTCCTTCCCCTTGCAAACCTGAGAGCCTTCCTATAGCATGAGATGTGATATCGAAGTATTTCCCATTCCAATCCTGAGACCCTTCCTATAACATGAGATGTGATATCCAACTCCTTCCCATTCCAACCTGAGACCCTTCCTATAGCATGAGATGGGATATCCAACTACTTCCAAATCCAATCCTGATACCCTTCCGATAGCATGAGATGTGATATCTCAATCCCTCTAATACCAAACCTGAGATCCTTCCTATAACATGAGATGTGATATCAAAATCCTTCCCCTTAAAAACCTGAGACCCTACCTTTAGCATGAGATGTGATATCCAACTCCTTCCCATTCCAATCCTGAGACCCTTCTGATAGCAAGAGATGTGATATTCAATGCCTCTAATACCAAACCTGAGATCCTACCTCTAACATGAAATGTGATATCCAACTCCTTCCCTTTCCAAACGTGAGAGCCTTCCTATAGCATGAGATGTGATATCTCAATGCTTCTAATACCAAACCTGAGACCCTTCCTATAACATAAGATGGGATATCCAACTCCTTCCCATTCCAATCCTGAGACCCTTCCGATAGCAGAGATGTGATATCTCAATGCTGATACCAAACCTGAGACCCTTCCTATGGCATGAGATGTCATATACAACTCCTTCCCATTCCAATCCTGAGACCCTTCCTATAGCATGAGATGTGATATCTCAATGCTTATACCAAACCTGAGACCCTTCCTATAGCATGAGATGTGATATCCAACTCCTTCCCATTCCAATCCTGAGACCCTTCCTATAACATGAGATGTGATGTCTCAATGCTTCTAATACCAAACCTGAGATCCTTCCGATGGCATGAGATGTCATATAAAACTCCTTCCCATTCCATTCCTGAGACCCTTCCTATAGCATGAGATGTGATGTCCAACTCCTTCCCATTCCAATCCTGAGACCCTTCCTATAGCATGAGATGTGATATCCAAATCCTTATCATTCCAATCGTGAGACCCTTCCTATAGCATGAGATGTGATATCCAAAACCTTCCCTTTCCAAAACTGAGAGCCTACCTATAGCATGAAATGTGATATCCAACTCCTTTCCATTCCAATCCTGAGACCCTTCCTATAGCATGAGATGTGATATCTCAATGCTTATACCAAACCTGAGACCCTTCCTATAGCATGAGATGTGATATCCAAATCCTTCCCATTCCAATCCTGAGACCCTTCCTATAGCATGAGATGTGATATCCAAATCCTTCCCCTTCCAAACCTGAGACCCTCCCTTTAGCATGAGATGTGATATCCAACTCCTTCCCATTCCAATCCTGAGACCCTTCTGATAGCATGAGATGTTATATCTCAATGACTCTAATACCAAACCTGAGAACCTACCTCTAACATGAAATGTGATATCCAACTCCTTCCCCTTCTAAACCTGGGAGCCTTCCTATAACATGAGATGTGATATCGAAGTGCTTCCCATTCCAATCCTGAGACCCTTCCTATAACATGAGATGTGATATCCAACTCCTTCCCATTCCAATCCTGAGACCCTTCCTATAGCATGAGATGGGATGTCTCAATGCTTCTAATACCAAATCTGAGATCCTTCCTATAACATGAGATGTGATATCCAACTCCTTCCCATTACAATCTTGAGACCGTTTCTATAGCATGAGATGTGATATCTCAATGCTTATACCAAACCTGAGACCCTTCCTATAGCATGAGATGTGATATCCAAATCCTTCCCATTCCAATCGTGAGACCCTTCCTATAGCATGAGATGTGATATCTCAATGCCTCTAATACCAAACCTGAGATCCTACCTCTAAAATGAAATTTGATATGCAACTCCTTCCCCTTCCAAACCTGATAGCCTTCCTATAGCATGAGATGTGATATCCAAGTCCTTCCCATTCCAATCCTGAGACCCTTCCTATAACATGAGATGTGATATCCAACTCCTTCCCATTCCAACCTGAGACCCTTCCTATAGCATGAGATGGGATATCCAACTCCTTCCAAATCCAATCCTGATACCCTTCCGATAGCATGAGATGTGATATCCCAATGCTTCTACCAAACCTGAGACCCATACTATGGCATGAGATGTGATATCAAACTGCTTCCAATACTAACCTGAGACCCTTCCTATAGCATGAGATGGGATATCCAACTCCTTCCAAATCCAATCCTGAAATCCTTCCGATAGCATGAGATGTGATATCCCAATGCTTCTACCAAACCTGAGACCCATACTATGGCATGAGATGTGATATCCAACTCCTTCCCATTCCAATTCTGAGACTCTTCTGATAGCATGAGATGTGATATCTCAATGCCTCTAATACCAAACCTTAGATCCTACCTCTAACATGAAATGGAATATCCAACTCTTTCCCGTTCCAATTCTGAGACCCTTCCTATACAATGAGACTTGATATCTCAATGCTTCTAATACCAAACCTGAGAGCCGTCCTATAACATGAGATGTGATATCCAAATCCTTCCCCTTCCAAACCTTAGACCCTTCCTTTATCATGAGATGTGATATCCAACTCCTTCCCATTCCAATCCTGAGACTCTTCCGATATCATGAGATGTGATATCTCAATGCTTCTAATATCAAACTTGAGACCCTCCCTATAGCATGAGAAGTGATATCCAAGTCCTTCCCATTCCAATCCTGAGACCCTTCCTATAGCATGAGATGTGATATCTCAATGCTTCTAATACCAAACCTGAGACCCTTCCTATAACATGAGATGGGAATATCCAACTCCTTCCCATTCCAATCCTGAGACCCTTCCGATAGCAGAGATGTGATATCTCACTGCTTATACCAAACCTGAGACCCTTCCTATAGCATGAGATGTGATATCCAACTCCTTCCCATTCCAATCCTGAGACACTTCCTATAGCATGAGATGTGATATCTCACTGCTTATACCAAACCTGAGACCCTTCCTATAGCATGAGATGTGATATCCAACTCCTTCCCATTCCAATCCTGAGACCCTTCCTATAGCATGAGATGTGATATCTCAATGCTTCTAATATCAAACTTGAGACCCTCCCTATAGCATGAGATGTGATACCCAAGTCCTTCCCATTCCAATCCTGAGACCCTTCCTACAGCATGCGATGTGATGTCTCAATGCTTCTAATACCAAACCTGAGACTCTTCCTATAACATGAGATGGGATATCCAACTCCTTCCCATTCCAATCGTGAGACCCTTCCGATAGCAGAGATGTGATATCTCAATGCTTATACCAAACCTAAGACCCTTCCTATGGCATGAGATGTCATATACAACTCCTTCCCATTCCAATCCTGAGACCCTTCCTATAGCATGAGATGTGATATCTCAATGCTTATACCAAACCTGAGACCCTTCCTATAGCATGAGATGTGATATCCAACTCCTTCCCATTCCAATCCTGAGACCCTTCCTATAGCATGAGATGTGATGTCTCAATGCTTCTAATACCAAACCTGAGATCCTTCCTATAACATGAGATGTGATATCCAACTCCTTCCCATTCCAATCCCGAGACCCTTCCTATAGCATGAGATGTGATATCTCAATGCTTATACCAAACCTGAGACCCTTCCTATAGCATGAGATGTGATATCCAACTCCTTCCCATTCCAATCCTGAGACTCTTCCTATAGCATGAGATGTGATATCTCAATGCCTCTAATACCAAACCTGAGATCCTTCCTCTAACATGAAATGTGATATCCAACTCCTTCCCTTTACAAACCTGAGAGCCTACCTATAGCATGAGATGTGATATCCAAGTCCTTCCCATTCCAATCCTTAGACCCTTCCTACAGCATGCAATATGATATCTCAATGATTCTAATAACAAACCTGAGACCCGTCCTATAACATGAGATGGGATATCCAACTCCTTCCCATTCCAATCCTGAGACACTTCCGATAGCAGAGATGTGATATCTCAATGCTTATACCAAACCTGAGACCCTTCCTATAACATGAGATGTGATATCCAACTCCTTCCCGGTCCAAACCTGAGACCCTTCATATAGCATATGTGATATCCAACTCCTTCCCATTCCAAACATGAGACCCTTCCTATAGCAAGAGTGTAATATCCAACTCCTTCCCATTCCAATCCTGAGACCATTCCTATAGCATGAGATGTGATATCTCAATGCTTCTAATACCAAACCTGAGATCCTTCCTATGACATGAGATGTGATATCCAATTCCTCCCCATTCCAAACCTGAGAACCTTCCTACAGCATGCGATGTGATATCTCAATGCTTCTAATACCAAACCCGAGACCAGTCCTATAACATAAGATTGGATATCCAACTCCTTCCCCTTCCAAACCTGAGACTCTTCCTATAGCATGAGATGTGATATCCAACTTCTTCCCATTCCAATCCTGAGACCCTTCCTATAACATGAGAGATGTGATGTCTCAATGCTTCTAATACCAAACCTGAGATCTTTCCTATAACATGAGATGTGATATCCAACTCCTTCCCATTCCAATCCTGAGACCCTTCCTATAGCATGAGATGTGATATCTCAATGCTTATACCAAACCTGAGACCCTTCCTATAGCTTGAGATGTGATATCCAACTCCTTCCCATTCCAATCCTGAGACCCTTCCTATAGCATGAGATGTGATATCTCAAGGCCTCTAATACCAAACCTGAGATCCTTCCTCTAACATGAAATGTGATATCCAACTCCTTCCCCTTCCAAACCTGAGAGCCTTCCTATAACATGAAATGTGATATCCAATTCCTTCCCATTCCAACCTGAGACCCTTCCTATAGCATGAGATGGGATATCCAACTCCTTCCAAATCCAATACTGATACCCTTCCGATAGCATGAGATGTGATATCCCAATGCTTCTACGAAACCTGAGACCCATACTATGGCATGAGATGTGATATCAAACTCCTTCCCATTCCAATCCTGAGACCCTACCTATAGCTTGAGATGTGATATCCAACTCCTTCCCATTCCAATTCTGAGACCCTTCCTATACCATGAGACTTGATATCTCAATGCTTCTAATACCAAACCTGAGACCCGTCCTATAACATGAGATGTGATATCCAAATCCTTCCCCTTCCAAACCTTAGACCCTTCCTTTATCATGAGATGTGATATCCAATTCCTTCCCATTCCAATCCTGAGACCCTTCCGATATCATGAGATTTGTTATCTCAATGCTTCTAATATCAAACTTGAGACCCTCCCTATAACATGAGATGTGACATCCAAGTCCTCCCCATTCCAATCCTGAGACCCTTCCTATAGCATGAGATGTGATATCTCAATGCTTCTAATACCAAACCTGAGACCCTTCCTATAACATGATTTGGGATATCCAACTCCTTCCCATTCCAATCCTGAGACCCTTCCGATAGCAGAGATGTGATATCTCAATGCTTATACCAAACCTGAGACCCTTCCTATGGCCTGAGATGTCATATGCAACTCCTTCCCATTCCAATCCTGAGACCCTTCCTATAGCATGAGATGTGATATCTCAATGCCTCTAATACCAAACCTGAAATCCTTCCCCTAACATGAAATGTGATATCCAACTCCTTCCCTTTCCAAACCTGAGAGCCTACCTATAGCATGAGATGTGATATCCAAGACCTTCCCATTCCAATCCTTAGACCCTTCCTACATCATACAATATGATATCTCAATGATTCTAATAACAAACCTGAGACCCGTCCTATAACATGAGATGTGATATCCAACTCCTTCCCATTCCAATCCTGAGACACTTCCGATAGCAGAGATGTGATATCTCAATGCTTATTCCAAACCTGAGACCCTTCCTATAGCATGAGATGTGATATCCAACTCCTTCCCTTTCCAAACCTGAGACCCTTCCTATAGCATATGTGATATCCAACTCCTTCCCATTCCAAACATGAGACCCTTCCTATAGCAAGAATGTAATGTCCAACTCCTTCCCATTCCAATCCTCAGACCCTTCCTACAGCATGCGATGTGATATCTCAATGCTTCTAATACCAAACCTGAGACCCGTCCTATAACATGAGATGGGATATCCAACTCCTTCCCGTTCCAAACCTGAGACCCTTCCTATAGCATGAGATGTGATATCCAACTCCTTCCCATCCCAATCCTGAGACACTTCCGATTGCAGAGATGTGATATCTCAATGCTTATACCAAACCTGAGACTCTTCCTATAACATGAGATATGATATGCAACTCCTTCCCGTTCCAAACCTGAGACCCTTCCTATAGCATAAGATGTGATATCCAACTCCTTCCCATTCCAATCCTTAGACCCTTCCTACAGCATGCAATATGATATCTCAATGATTCTAATAACAAACCTGAGACCCGTCCTATAACATGAGATGGGATATCCAACTCCTTCCCATTCCAATCCTGAGACACTTCCGATAGCAGAGATGTGATATCTCAATGCTTTTACCAAACCTGAGACCCTTCCTATAACATGAGATGTGATATCCAACTCCTTCCCGGTCCAAACCTGAGACCCTTCCTATAGCATATGTGATATCCAACTCCTTCCCATTCCAAACATGAGACCCTTCCTATAGCAAGAGTGTAATATCCAACTCCTTCCCATTCCAATCCTGAGACCATTCCTATAGCATGAGATGTGATATCTCAGTGCTTCTAATACCAAACCTGAGATCCTTCCTATGACATGAGATGTGATATCCAATTCCTCCCCATTCCAAACCTGAGAACCTTCCTACAGCATGCGATGTGATATCTCAATGCTTCTAATACCAAACCCGAGACCAGTCCTATAACATGAGATTGGATATCCAACTCCTTCCCCTTCCAAACCTGAGACTCTTCCTATAGCATGAGATGTGATATCCAACTTCTTCCCATTCCAATCCTGAGACCTTTCCTATAACATGAGATGTGATGTCTCAATGCTTCTAATACCAAACCTGAGATCTTTCCTATAACATGAGATGTGATATCCAACTCCTTCCCATTCCAATCCTGAGACCCTGAGACCCCATGAGATGTGATATCTCAATGCTTATACCAAACCTGAGACCCTTCCTATAGCTTGAGATGTGATATCCAACTCCTTCCCATTCCAATCCTGAGACCCTTCCTATAGCATGAGATGTGATATCTCAAGGCCTCTAATACCAAACCTGAGATCCTTCCTCTAACATGAAATGTGATATCCAACTCCTTCCCCTTCCAAACTTGAGAGCCTTCCTATAACATGAAATGTGATATCCAATTCCTTCCCATTCCAACCTGAGACCCTTCCTATAGCATGAGATGGGATATCCAACTCCTTCCAAATCCAATACTGATACCCTTCCGATAGCATGAGATGTGATATCCCAATGCTTCTACCAAACCTGAGACCCATACTATGGCATGAGATGTGATATCAAACTCCTTCCCATTCCAATCCTGAGACCCTACCTATAGCTTGAGATGTGATATCCAACTCCTTCCCATTCCAATTCTGAGACCCTTCCTATACCATGAGACTTGATATCTCAATGCTTCTAATACCAAACCTGAGACCCGTCCTATAACATGAGATGTGATATCCAAATCCATCCCCTTCCAAACCTTAGACCCTTCCTTTATCATGAGATGTGATATCCAATTCCTTCCCATTCCAATCCTGAGACCCTTCCGATATCATGAGATTTGTTATCTCAATGCTTCTAATATCAAACTTGAGACCCTCCCTATAACATGAGATGTGACATCCAAGTCCTCCCCATTCCAATCCTGAGACCCTTCCTATAGCATGAGATGTGATATCTCAATGCTTCTAATACCAAACCTGAGACCCTTCCTATAACATGATTTGGGATATCCAACTCCTTCCCATTCCAATCCTGAGACCCTTCCGATAGCAGAGATGTGATATCTCAATGCTTATACCAAACCTGAGACCCTTCCTATGGCCTGAGATGTCATATGCAACTCCTTCCCATTCCAATCCTGAGACCCTTCCTATAGCATGAGATGTGATATCTCAATGCCTCTAATACCAAACCTGGAATCCTTCCTCTAACATGAAATGTGATATCCAACTCCTTCCCTTTCCAAACCTGAGAGCCTACCTATAGCATGAGATGTGATATCCAAGACCTTCCCATTCCAATCCTTAGACCCTTCCTACAGCATACAATATGATATCTCAATGATTCTAATAACAAACCTGAGACCCGTCCTATAACATGAGATGTGATATCCAACTCCTTCCCATTCCAATCCTGAGACACTTCCGATAGCAGAGATGTGATATCTCAATGCTTATTCCAAACCTGAGACCCTTCCTATAGCATGAGATGTGATATCCAACTCCTTCCCGTTCCAAACCTGAGACCCTTCCTATAGCATATGTGATATCCAACTCCTTCCCATTCCAAACATGAGACCCTTCCTATAGCAAGAATGTAATATCCAACTCCTTCCCATTCCAATCCTCAGACCCTTCCTACAGCATGCGATGTGATATCTCAATGCTTCTAATACCAAACCTGAGACCCGTCCTATAACATGAGATGGGATATCCAACTCCTTCCCGTTCCAAACCTGAGACCCTTCCTATAGCATGAGATGTGATATCCAACTCCTTCCCATCCCAATCCTGAGACACTTCCGATTGCAGAGATGTGATATCTCAATGCTTAAACCAAACCTGAGACTCTTCCTATAACATGAGATGTGATATCCAACTCCTTCCCGTTCCAAACCTGAGACCCTTCCTATAGCATAAGATGTGATATCCAACTCCTTCCCATTCCAATCCTGAGACCCTTCCGATAGCATGAGATGTGATATCTCAATGCTTCTAATACCAAACCTGAGATCCTTCTTATAACATGTGATGTGATATCCAAATCCTTCCCCTTCCAAACCTGAGACCCTCCCTTTAGCATGAAATGTGATATCCAACTCCTTCCCATTCCAATCCTGAGACCCTTATGATAGCATGAGATGTGATATCTCAATGCCTCTAATACCAAACCTGAGATACTTCCGATAGCATGAGATGTGATATCTCAATGCTTCTAATACCAAACCTGAGATCCTTCCTATAACATGAGATGTGATATCCAAATCCTTCCCCTTCCAAACCTGAGACCCTCCCTTTAGCATGAGATGTGATATCCAACTCCTTCCCATTCCAATCCTGAGACCCTTCTGATAGCATGAGATGTGATATCTCAATGCCTCTGATACCAAACCTGAGATCCTACCTCTAACATGAAATATGATATCCAACTCCTTCCCATTCCAATCCTGAGACTCTTCCTATAGCATGAGATGTGATGTCTCAATGCTTATACCAAACCTGAGACCCTTCCTATGGCATGAGATGCCATATACAACTCCTTCCCATTCCAATCCTGAGACCATGCTTATAGCATGAGATGTGATATCTCAATGCTTCTAATACCAAACCTGAGATCTTTCCTATAACATGAGATGTGATATCCATCTCCTTCCCATTCCAATCCTGAGACCATTCCTATAGCATGAGATGTGATATCTCAATGCTTATACCCAACCTGAGACCCTTCCTATAGCTTGAGATGTGATATCCAACTCCTTCCCATTCCAATCCTGAGACCCTTCCTATAGCATGAGATGTGATATCTCAATGCCTCTAATACCAAACCTGAGATCCTTCCTCTAACATGAAATGTGATATCCAACTCCTTCCCCTTCCAAACCTGAGAGCCTTCCTATAGCATGAGATATGGTATCCAAGTCCTTTCCATTCCAATCCTGAGACCCTTCCTATAACATGAGATGTGATATCCAACTCCTTCCCATTCCAACCTGAGACCCTTCCTATAGCATGAGATGGGATATCCAACTCCTTCCAAATCCAATCCTGATACCCTTCCGATAGCATGAGATGTGATATCCCAATGCTTCTACCAAACCTGAGACCCATACTATGGCATGAGATGTGATATCAAACTCCTTCCCATTCCAACCTGAGACCCTTCCTATAGCATGAGATGGGATATCCAACTCCTTCCAAAATCAATCCTGAAATCCTTCCGATAGCATGAGATGTGATATCCCAATGCTTCTACCAAACCTGAGACCCATAGTATGGCATGAGATGTGATATCCAACTCCTTCCCATTCCAATTCTGAGACTCTTCTGATAGCATGAGATGTGATATATCAATGCCTCTAATACCAAACCTGAGATCCTACCTCTAACATGAAATGTGATATCCAACTCTTTCCCGTTGCAAACCTGAGAGCCTTCCTATAGCATGAGATGTGATATCGAAGTCCTTCCCATTCCAATCCTGAGACCCTTCCTATAACATGAGATGTGATATCCAACTCCTTCCCATTCCAACCTGAGACCCTTCCTATAGCATGAGATGGGATATCCAAATCCTTCCAAATCCAATCCTGATACCCTTCCGATAGCATGAGATGTGATATCCCAATGCTTCTACCAAACCTGAGACCCATACTATGGCATGAGATGTGATATCAAACTCCTTCCCATTCCAATCCTGTGACCCTTCCTATAGCTTGAGATGTGATATCCAACTCCTTCCCATTCCAATTCTGAGACCCTTCCTATACAACGAGACTTGATATCTCAATGCTTCTAATACCAAACCTGAGAACCGTCCTATAACATGAGATGTGATATCCAAATCCTTCCCCTTCCAAACCTTAGACCCTTCCTTTATCATGAGATGTGATATCCAACTCCTTCCCATTCCAATCCTGAGACTCTTCCGATATCATGAGATGTGATATCTCAATGCTTCTAATATCAAACTTGAGACCCTCCCTATAGCATGAGATGTGATATCCAAGTCCTTCCCATTCCAATCCTGAGACCCTTCCTATAGCATGAGATGTGATATCTCAATGCTTCTAATACCAAACCTGAGACCCTTCCTATAACATGAGATGGGAATATCCAACTCCTTCCCATTCCAATCCTGAGACCCTTCCGATAGCAGAGATGTGATATCTCAATGCTTATACCAAACCTGAGATCCTTCCTATAACATGAGATGTGATATCCAACTCCTTCCCATTCCAATCCTGAGACACTTCCTATAGCATGAGATGTGATATCTCACTGCTTATACCAAACCTGAGACCCTTCCTATAGCATGAGATGTGATATCCAACTCCTTCCCATTCCAATCCTGAGACCCTTCCGATAGCAGAGATGTGATATCTCAATGCTTATACCAAACCTAAGACCCTTCATATGGCATGAGATGTCATATACAACTCCTTCCCATTCCAATCCTGAGACCCTTCCTATAGCATGAGATGTGATATCTCAATGCTTATACCAAACCTGAGACCCTTCCTATAGCATGAGATGTGATATCCAACTCCTTCCCATTCCAATCCTGAGACCCTTCCTATAGCATGAGATGTGATGTCTCAATGCTTCTAATACCAAACCTGAGATCCTTCCTATAACATGAGAAGTGATATCCAACTCCTTCCCATTCCAATCCCGAGACCCTTCCTATAGCATGAGATGTGATATCTCAATGCTTATACCAAACCTGAGACCCTTCCTATAGCATGAGATGTGATATCCAACTCCTTCCCATTCCAATCCTGAGACTCTTCCTATAGCATGAGATGTGATATCTCAATGCCTCTAATACCAAACCTGAGATCCTTCCTATAATATGAGATGTGATATCCAAGTCCTTCCCATTCCAATCCTGAGACCCTTCCTATAGCATGAGATGTGATATCTCAATGCTTCTAATACCAAACCTGAGACCCTTCCTATAACATGAGATGGGAATATCCAACTCCTTCCCATTCCAATCCTGAGACCCTTCCGATAGCAGAGATGTGATATCTCAATGCTTATACCAAACCTGAGACCCTTCCTATGGCATGAGATGTGATATCCAACTCCTTGCCATTCAAATCCTGAGACCCTTCCTATAGCATGAGAAGGGATATCCAACTCCTTCCCAATCCAATCCTGAGACCCTTCCGATAGCAGAGACGTGATATCTCATTGCTTCTACCAAACCTGAGACCCTTCCTTTAGCATGAGATGTGATATCCAAATCCTTCACATTCCAATCCTGAGACCCTTCCTATAGCATGTGATGTGATATCTCAATGCTTCTAATACCAAACCTGAGATCCTTCCTATAACATGAGATGTGATATCCAATTCCTTCCCATTCCAAACCTGAGACCCTTCCTATTGGATGAGATGTGATATCCAACTCCTTCCCATTCCAACCCTGAGACCCTTCCTATAGCATGAGATGTGATGTCTCAATGCTTCTAATACCAAACCTGAGACTCTTCCTATAACATGAGATGGGATATCCAACTCCTTCCCATTCCAATCCTGAGACCCTTCCGATAGCAGAGATGTGATATCTCAATGCTTATACCAAACCTAAGACCCTTCATATGGCATGAGATGTCATATACAACTCCTTCCCATTCCAATCCTGAGACCCTTCCTATAGCATGAGATGTGATATCTCAATGCTTATACCAAACCTGAGACCCTTCCTATAGCATGAGATGTGATATCCAACTCCTTCCCATTCCAATCCTGAGACCCTTCCTATAGCATGAGATGTGATGTCTCAATGCTTCTAATACCAAACCTGAGATCCTTCCTATAACATGAGAAGTGATATCCAACTCCTTCCCATTCCAATCCCGAGACCCTTCCTATAGCATGAGATGTGATATCTCAATGCTTATACCAAACCTGAGACCCTTCCTATAGCATGAGATGTGATATCCAACTCCTTCCCATTCCAATCCTGAGACTCTTCCTATAGCATGAGATGTGATATCTCAATGCCTCTAATACCAAACCTGAGATCCTTCCTCTAACATGAAATGTGATATCCAACTCCTTCCCTTTCCAAACCTGAGAGCCTACCTATAGCATGAGATGTGATATCCAAGTCCTTCCCATTCCAATCCTTAGACCCTTCCTACAGCATGCAATATGATATCTCAATGATTCTAATAACAAACCTGAGACCCGTCCTATAACATGAGATGTGATATCCAACTCCTTCCCATTCCAAACATGAGACCCTTCCTATAGCAAGAGTGTAATATCCAACTCCTTCCCATTCCAATCCTGAGACCATTCCTATAGCATGAGATGTGATATCTCAATGCTTCTAATACCAAACCTGAGATCCTTCCTATAACATGAGATGTGATATCCAACTCCTTCCCATTCCAATCCTGAGACCCTTCCTATAGCATGAGATGTGATATCTCAATGCTTATACCAAACCTGAGACCCTTCCTATAGCTTGAGATGTGATATCCAACTCCTTCCCATTCCAATCCTGAGACCCTTCCTATAGCATGAGATGTGATATCTCAAGGCCTCTAATACCAAACCTGAGATCCTTCCTCTAACATGAAATGTGATATCCAACTCCTTCCCTTTCCAAACCTGAGAGCCTACCTGTAGCATGAGATGTGATATCCAATTCCTCCCCATTCCAAACCTGAGAACCTTCCTACAGCATGCGATGTGATATCTCAATGCTTCTAATACCAAACCCGAGACCAGTCCTATAACATGAGATTGGATATCCAACTCCTTCCCCTTCCAAACCAGAGACTCTTCCTATAGCATGAGATGTGATATCCAACTTCTTCCCATTCCAATCCTGAGACCCTTCCTATAACATGAGATGTGATGTCTCAATGCTTCTAATACCAAACCTGAGATCTTTCCTATAACATGAGATGTGATATCCAACTCCTTCCCATTCCAATCCTGAGACCCTTCCTATAGCATGAGATGTGATATCTCAATGCTTATACCAAACCTGAGACCCTTCCTATAGCTTGAGATGTGATATCCAACTCCTTCCCATTCCAATCCTGAGACCCTTCTGATAGCATGAGATGTGATATCTCAAGGCCTCTAATACCAAACCTGAGATCCTTCCTCTAACATGAAATGTGATATCCAACTCCTTCCCCTTCCAAACCTGAGAGCCTTCCTATAACATGAAATGTGATATCCAATTCCTTCCCATTCCAACCTGAGACCCTTCCTATAGCATGAGATGGGATATCCAACTCCTTCCAAATCCAATACTGATACCCTTCCGATAGCATGAGATGTGATATCCCAATGCTTCTACCAAACCTGAGACCCATACTATGGCATGAGATGTGATATCAAACTCCTTACTATTCCAATCCTGAGACCCTACCTATAGCTTGAGATGTGATATCCAACTCCTTCCCATTCCAATTCTGAGACCCTTCCTATACCATGAGACTTGATATCTCAATGCTTCTAATACCAAACCTGAGACCCGTCCTATAACATGAGATGTGATATCCAAATCCTTCCCCTTCCAAACCTTAGACCCTTCCTTTATCATGAGATGTGATATCCAATTCCTTCCCATTCCAATCCTGAGACCCTACCGATATCATGAGATTTGTTATCTCAATGCTTCTAATATCAAACTTGAGACCCTCCCTATAACATGAGATGTGACATCCAAGTCCTCCCCATTCCAATCCTGAGACCCTTCCTATAGCATGAGATGTGATATCTCAATGCTTCTAATACCAAACCTGAGACCCTTCCTATAACATGATTTGGGATATCCAACTCCTTCCCATTCCAATCCTGAGACCCTTCCGATAGCAGAGATGTGATATCTCAATGCTTATACCAAACCTGAGACCCTTCCTATGGCCTGAGATGTCATATGCAACTCCTTCCCATTCCAATCCTGAGACCCTTCCTATAGCATTAGATGTGATATCTCAATGCTTATACCAAATCTGAGACCCTTCCTATAGCATGAGATGTGATATCCAACTTCTTCCCATTCCAATCCTGAGACCCTTCCTATAGCATGAGATGTGATGTCCCAATTCTTCTAATACCAAACCTGAGATCCTTCCTATAACATGAGATGTGATATCCAACTCCTTCCCATTCCAATCCTGAGACCCTTATGATAGCATGAGATGTGATATCTCAATGCTTCTATTACCAAACCTGAGATCCTTCCTATAACATGAGATGTGATTTCCAAATCCTTCCACTTCCAAACCTGAGACCCTCCCTTTAGCATGAGATGTGATATCCAACTCCTTCCCATTCCAATCCTGAGACCCTTCTGATAGCATGAGATGTGATATTTCAATGCCTCTAATACCAAACCTGAGATCCTACCTCTAACATGAAATGTGATATCCATCTCCTTCCCTTTCCAAACCTGAGACCCTGCCTATAGCATGAGATGTGATATCCAAGTCCTTCCCATTCCAATCCTGAGACCCTTCCTATAGCATGTGATGTGATATCTCAATGCTTATACCAAATCGGAGACCCTTCCTATAGCATGAGATGTGATATCCAACTCCTTCCCATTCCAATCCTGAGACCCTTCCTATAGCATGAGATGTGATGTCTCAATGCTTCTAATACCAAACCTGAGATCCTTCCTATAACATGAGATGTGATATCCAACTCCTTCCCATTCCAATCCTGAGACCCTTATGATAGCATGAGATGTGATATCTCAATGCCTCTAATACCAAACCTGAGATACTTCCGATAGCATGAGATGTGATATCTCAATGCTTCTAATACCAAACCTGAGATCCTTCCTATAACATGAGATGTGATTTCCAAATCCTTCCCCTTCCAAACCTGAGACCCTCCCTTTAGCATGAGATGTGATATCCAACTCCTTCCCATTCCAATCCTGAGACCCATCTGATAGCATGAGATGTGATATTTCAATGCCTCTAATACCAAACCTGAGATCCTACCTCTAACATGAAATGTGATATCCATCTCCTTCCCTTTCCAAACCTGAGACCCTGCCTATAGCATGAGATGTGATATCCAAGTCCTTTCCATTCCAATCCAGAGACCCTTCCTATAGCATGTGATGTGATATCTCAATGCTTATACCAAACCTGAGACCCTTCCTATGGCATGAGATGTCATATACAACTCCTTCCCATTCCAATCCTGAGACCCTTCCTATAGCATGAGATGTGATATCTCAATGCTTATACCAAACCTGAGACCCTTCCTATAGCATGAGATGTGATATCCAACTTCTTCCCATTCCAATCCTGAGACCCTTCCTATAACATGAGATGTGATGTCGCAATGCTTCTAATACCAAACCTGAGATCTTTCCTATAACATGAGATGTGATATCCAACTCCTTCCCATTCCAATCCTGAGACCCTTCCTATAGCATGAGATGTGATATCACAATGCTTATACCAAACCTGAGACCGTTCCTATAGCTTGAGATGTGATATCCAACTCCTTCCCATTCCAATCCTGAGACCCTTCCTATAGCATGAGATGTGATATCTCAAGGCCTGTAAGGATATTTGGCGTGTTACAGTACACAGTACAGCAATACTGCACAAGTAGCACAATTTTTTTTGCAGCACCACCACCACAAGGGTGCGGTGCATTGCTATATGGGTTAGCAGATTAACAAGGAAAGACAGACTATTCAGTAAAAAACGATTTTAACATATAAGATGCAAATCTATTTTTGCAGTTAAAAGCACACGTGTTCATTTAAAAATGCACACTATTTTTCACCTGAAATGCCTATATTGCTAGAGACACATTTGAAAATTAACAGCTAACCTATTAACCATTAACCTGACTAATAAAACCTTATTTTAATATAACCCACTAATAAAATGTGTTCTCTACTGCAGAATTAGGCATACTCTGAAAACCAGTTAAATGAGTGTGCAGATTTTTTTTTCTTCTCTTCTCTGCCTGATTATCCGTGTTGTTGTGCACAGTAACGGCAGGAAGGAGGAAGTCAGATTTGCAACAATTGCAAATGTATAAGCGAAGCTATTGTTGAAGAGTAGGAGGATGAGAGATGATGGATTTCATTGGGACACGTCATAAAGAGGGCTGAGAGGAAAGTTTTAGTGGGCAGTAGCAGGGAAAAAGACAGAGAGACATCTTTCTGCACTACTGGGGAGAAGACCTGGCTGTGGGGTCCTGACTGAATGCAAATTCCGGTGTCCTGCTGCAGTCGACATTGGGGAGAGCAGAAAGAAAAACCTGTCCACTGGCTGAGGCAGTCCTATCTGAAAAAGCTGAGAATTCCAGGCAATGACCCCGGCTTGAGAAGGCAAGCGTTCCTTTTTGCTGGAGTTAAGCCAAGAGAGCCACATTCACAGAGAGAAGCCTCTGAACAGATAAGGTAATTACCTAACTGGGGGAGCTGTGTGTGTGCACGGAAATATGCAGTCAGTGTAGAAAAATGAAAGTCCCGTGCGTGTCTTAATCAAGTGCTAATGTTGCAATTTAAGTTCTGTTCTCCGCCACTATAATTGCAGTGTGTCATAGAAAATGCTTTTACTGTACCATTTTATTTATTTCTGTAAAGAATGAGATCATGTCTAAATGCAACTTTTATAATACAGAAAATATTTGAAAACAGACGGGTGGTTTATTTTCTATTTACCATTACAATGCCAATGATGTGGGGAGATTTTTAAACAGTGCAATGGTCATTTTAAGACAGATGTGTGCATGTCAGAATCAGTATGAATAATTGTGAGTGACTGTAGTATAACTTGTTGGAGGTACATGAGCCAACGGGAAGAGAGACTCTCTGAACATAGCTCCCTACCGTATATAAGGTAGTGGAAATTACCACAAGACTACCACATATAGCTCTCTGTCGTAAATAAGTCAGTGAGTTTGCCCATGGTGGCGCACCAACACTATCACTGGGAATTGTGGTATCCCTAGAATGCAGGTCTGAGGTCTCTCTAGTGATCACACGAAAAATCTAAGCGAAGATAAGGGGTTCTGGACATTGGGGCCACAAATAAAACAAGGGAATTATGCTCACCAAAATACCACCAACCACGTATACCAAATATGCAGGTCTGGGTGCTGAAATAATGCATGTCCATTGTATTATTGTTGCACATGGCCAAATCTGAATACAAAGAGTGATTATTGCTAAGTTATTTTTCGGCGGTAATAAAATACCGTCAGGCCCCAAATCTCCACAAAATACCCTACATATTTATGGTGCGTTGCAGGCCCGGAAAGTGATCACAGAGTACCTACTGGGCGTGGCAAGTGTGTCTCACACTGCCATTTGCACATTAAAGGGAACCCATTTTATAATAGCAGTGTGCCACTAAAAACGAATTTCAGAATGTCACAAAGGGAAACCACATTCTCAGATCTAGTGCAATATTTAGAGGCAAAGTTATTTGCACATGGGAATTGGTCTTCGAACAGTACCTTAGAATGGAGTAACCGCATTCAGGGTGAGGTGCAGAAAGAAAAACTAGACAATATTTTTGCAGAAGGCAGCATAATTCAGGTCTGCCTTACAAGATTATTGAATGCAGCCGATAAAAGTGCAGAGAAAGACTGTTTAATACGGCTATGCGGCAAAATATGGTTTATTTTAAACAAGTCCCTGCGAATGCAAGAGAATGATACTCAGCTAATTAACAGGTTAAAGACTGAATTAGATGGGGCAAGTAAAAATCAGGAAATGTTGAGAGCAGAATTGGATGTATGCCAAAAAGACATGCAATTAAAATGCAGAGACTTTGATACTCAGTTATCCAAAAGCAAGAAACAATTTGAAGATAGTGAGCAAGAATTGACACACTTAAAAGCCTTAGTGGATCACATTAGGCAGGATAAAGATGAGGTTGTTTCAGAAATGCAGATTTTACAAAAAGAACATTGCGAAAAAGAAGGTGATCTCCAGAGTGCAGAACAAGAAATGATTAAAATGATCCAAGAAAGAGACAAGAGAAATAAAGAGTTCAATGAATGCCAAATGCAAATGTGCGATATGCAGGAGGCAATTAATAAAATGAGTGATGAAAATAATTATTTGCATGATGAAGCCAACAGACTCCTTAAAAAGTGTAAGGACTTAGAACAGCAAATGTGCATTCCCAGGTCCCAGGAGAGGCGGCAGGGTACCACATTCAATGGAGTGGAGGTGAATTCTAGCTCTGCCCAAAGAGCTAGTGCCCCAGTGACTGGGCCGGTGACTGAACTTGGTTGCAGCGCCCTTGGGGGATTTGATACTCCCATTGGGGGCAGCCACCAATCTCATACACCTGAAAACAGGATTGAATCACAAAATAGTGCAATTCCATGCATTGCAACAAGTAGCCCCATAAAAATAATGAAATCCATTAAAGCCCTGATCAAACCATTTAAAAAGGGAGGTGAATGCTGCATTGAGGATCACTTAGAAGCGGTGCATGACATTTTTAAAGCACTCCAGATACCTAAGGAACAGTACAGACAATATTTTCATTTAACTTTAGATGCCCCGACGGCCAGCATCATAAGGGGATTAAATGAACAGCAGAATATGACATGGCTGGAGTTTGAAAAAGAAATTAGGCGTCATTTTTCTCCTTTTCAGTCATTGCAGGAGGCAAAGAAAGTCGCGTACACTATTACTGCTGGACCTAATACATCACCTCGCCAATTTTTACAAGACTTAAAAAGAGCATTCTCTCGCTTTGATGTATCTTTTGACTCAAATTCCAATGAGTTTAAAACCGCATACTTCTATGGGCTACAGAAAGACATCATATCCCAATTGGTCCGTGAATTTGACCGTGACAAGTCCCTTGAATGGATTGTACATCAAAGCACCAAGCTATATGAGGTACTCTATTGTCAGGGTAGAGAAAGTGATAAAATGAAAGATACTAGGCCTAAATCTAAAGAACCCTCAGCCACAGTAATGGAAATCAGGTCAGCCAAAATGTCCCTTGAGTCTGCTCAAAGCCAAGGTAAAAATAATGTGACACCTGAACAAAGGGGTAATCAACAAAGATCGCCATTTCCTGTACCAATGTTCCAATCACATGATCCTAGTAATAGAGAGAGCTACATCAGCCCTAGATATTTAAGAGATAGACCCCGGGTAAGATACCGGTCTGATATGGCAGGTATGAACAATAACCAGAGACAAAATCAAGATCAAAGAAATGATGGTCCCTACCAGTCATTGGGGACACAGAGCAGATTTGATCCCAGCACCATGATATATGGTAATCAGGATAGGCCCCGATATGTGGATCGATTTACTGATAATGGAAATCAATATAGGGGCCAGTACCCACAATCTGAGAGACAGGACATGAGGCAAAACGTGAACTACAGTCCACGCCAGTACAATGATTCCCCACCAGGGGACTATAATCAAAGGATGGGTGCAACCCGCTCCCCTCCACAAATGAATCAAGAGTTCAGAAACCATCCCAACCGGTATCAATCACCTGAGAGGTATCAGAATAGATCCAATCAGGGGGAAAACAACCAATATCGACCTAGGCCACAGAAAGAGGATCCTAGAGAGGTGGAAAGGTTCCAATGCCTTGAGGCCCAAGTGAAAATGTTAGCTGAGCAAATAGGAAAGCTCTATACAGCGCAAAAACAACCTTCCAAAGAGGGGGCTGATGGCCATAGCAATGACCGGGGGGCTTCCGAAAAGTGACTAAGTACTCATGATAACTGCAGTGCCAAAATGACAGATTGCTCTGATATAACTTTGCATAACGACTCTGAGATGACTAATGGATTAAAAATGAAAGTACCAGTAAATGAAATTGTGATAGAAAGTGCAAATACTTCTAAAAAAGAGGTACGGTTTAACTTAGAGCTAAATAAAACAGTAAAGATTTGCACAAATGAAAAAGAAACATTAGGAATTCCAAAAGAACAAAGGGACAGATTTAAGAAAAATGACTCATGCATGGGGAATACCAGTGAACAGGGAGTAAGTGGGGATGCCATAGCTCCTTCCCTGGGCAAGCAAAACAATGACCAAACACAGACAGAAAAAGGAAATACTCACAAGGAGGGTACAAGTCAATCACCTGAAGAATTCTTTGAGCCACATATTTTTGAAGAGGCTGAAAGGGCTGGTATTACACTAAATGATCACAAATGCACAGAATTAAAAAATGACGAATTGCTGAATGATGTTGTTACACATGTTCAGTTGGAAGGTTGTAATGTGGTCTCTGATGTTACCCAGATGGATGGGCGAACGGTGGCCACACTCCAAAAAACCTTTGAACATGGAGAAATGAATAAAATATCTCGCACAGAAATGGGTAAAAAGGAGGGAAAAATGTCTTTTCATTTACCAATGTGCTTAACCAAAAGTGAAAAAGACCTGAGAAAGGTGAGCCCTGAAATCAGTAAGAATTCACATTTCTTATGTGTATTAGAGGAAGTTGAGGACAGATATTATGCACCCATCACTGTAGAAGAAAAATGCCACACCTTTGCTATGATTGACACTGGCGCACAGGCCACAATTATGTCAGAGGAGCTGGTAAAGAGTATCAATGAAGGGAGGCCTCCACAGAGTCAGATCACAGTGAAGGCAAATCAAGGCCCAGTGCATAACTTTAATGGGGAGGAGGTGCCCATCATAGGTGTAACTGAGGTTGACATAAAAATAGGAAAGCACAGAATGAAACAAGAGGTATTGATCACATCTATTTGTGAAATTCCATTTCTGATGGGGACAGATTGCCTGAAAAGATTGTCTCCTCTCATAGATGGGGTGAATGGAGTGCTGTGGTCCTTAACCAAAAAACCATTGAGGCCTAAGAAACTAAAATCACAAAACAGCAATATAAAAGAATGTCACACCGTTGCCAAAACAAATGATGCTGTGGAGGTATATCTCCAGAATAGCTGCATACCTAGTGTCACTGTTATATTAATGTGTCAAGACAAAGATCAGAGCGACAATGAAAAACTACCTGTACAAATATACTTGGACCCAAGGAAAGATTGGCAGACTGCTATAGATGAGCACACATTACGTTTTTACTTAAAAGAGAATACATGCAAACAGAATATTGGTCCTAAAACAGATTCAGAAAAACACATTACCACTCTGGCAGAGATACACATGGAAGATGAGCAACCATGGGTTCACGTTGGTATAAATGATTATCTTAAAACAATAAAAGCCACTTTAGCGCTTGAACATGAAAGGAGTTTCATTAATGAGAAATTGTTGCAAAAAATTATGGAGAGGGAAGAAATCCCGAAATTTAGGATTAAAAACCAATATGTTTCTGGGTTGGACAGTCCAGACTTTGAAAACCGAATTACAGGCAGATGCATGCTTAAAATTAGCATTGGGCAGAAAACAATTTACCATAATGTATGGATAGTGAGTGGAGCACAAAATGAATTTTACATGGGCAATGACATCATGCACAGAATGTGTATGGTGTTAGATTTCCTTAATCAAAAAATATGGTCACGCCTAGGTGGGCCGGCGCCTGAATTTGAAGACAAAAGAAGGGCTTATCATTGTGCACAACTAGTTCCTTATGCAGTCGAATTACAGATGAGGAAAAATACTATTGTTCCTGCATTTACAAAACAGTTTGCAATAACACTGAAATGCAAAAATGGACAGCAGATGAAAGGCTCTGATGCATTTGTATGCCTGAATGAATCCATAAAACAGCAAGGCCTGGATTATGAATACATTCCATTGGTAGACATTGGTGAGGGATCTGTAAAAATCATGGTAAATAATAAAGGTTGTCAGGATATTCATTTAGAGGAAAACTCCCCATTAGGAATGGCCATACAAAAATCACATTATACGGCAGATTTAAATAACATGGTGATTGGGAATATTCCTGAAAAATATGTAGATGCCAAGGGCGAGTTGCCAGAACACCTGGACTCTCAGCCCAAAGGAATATTTAAAATTCATTCTGTGTATCCTTATGATTCAAATGAGACAGTGTGCTGCCATCAAGAGGATTGCATAATATTTAATTTAAATGAAAATGAAACAGGAAATCAGCCCATTGAAGTGGAAGCTGATCTGCCAAAATATTTGAAAGTGGCAGCTCTACAAAAAGACACAGCCACACAGTTAGAGGAAAGCGCTGAGATTCCTTTACCAGAAGAGTTTCCAGAATTTTCCAGAATGGTAGAAGAGCAGATCTCCTTAGCGGATGCATGTGACAGCGATGAGGATCGACGCAATCTGAGGGAAATATTTATGGAGTTTAAGGATGTATTTGCAAAAGATGCTTATGATTGTGGTTTAACTGATTTACATGTGGCCACACTACCAGAAGGTTGTAGCAGAAATCCAGTGTTTGTACGCCAGTATAGACTACCGCTGGCATGTTTAGAATCATTGGCAGAGATTATTAAAAATTTGGAATCACGGGGAATCATTAGGCCCATTCATAGCACATCCAATACGCCTATTTTAGGTGTGTTAAAGCCAAATGGTCAATGGCGGCTGTGTGCAGACTTAAGAGAGTTAAATAAAAGAGTACCAGTATCTAGATGGCCACTACCATTCATTGATCAGGGCCTAGCTCAGATACATGGTTCAAATGTATTTACCACGTTAGATCTCACATCTGGATATTGGTGTGTGCCATTGGCAGAGGAGATACAACACCTATTTTCCTTTACATTTGACAGGACTCAATATGCCTGGCTTAGAGCTCCGTTCGGGTACATCAATAGTGGGAGTGAATTTGGCATATTTTTGAGAAAGGCCATGCCAGATGCAGCGGAAAGAGGAACAATAGTTTATGTGGATGATGTCTTGATAAAAAATGAAAACCTTAAAAGCCATTTTGAGGAAATAAGACATGTGCTTGGCCAATTGCAGAAAGCAGGCGCCAAAGTATCTTTGCAAAAAGCACAATGGTGCAAGAAAAAAGTGAACTTTCTAGGGCATGAAGTGACTGAACATGGGCTAAATCCACAAAGGAAGAAAATAGAGGCCATACAAAGATTAAAAGATCCTAAAAATGTGAAAGGAGTAAAAAGTTTATTAGGGATGACAGGCTATAACAGAAAGTTCATTGAGAATTATGCAGAAATCACTCAACCATTGACTAAACTGCTTAAACTAAATACTCACTGGAGATGGGAAAGAGAGCAGTCTGATGCAGTGGCTAGATTGAAGGAATGTCTTGTAAAGGCACCATGTTTAGCATACCCCATAAAGGATAGGGATTTCTTTATAGAAATAGGCTTTTCTGAACATTGTATGTCAGCAGTGTTATCACAAAAACACGATTTGAATCACAAAACCATTGCATATGCAAGTAAGGCATTTTCCCAAGTTGAAATGAAATTTAATGAATGCGAAAAGGCCCTATTAACCACTGTGTGGGCGCTACAACATTTCCGCCCCATTGTTCAGGGAGAAAAGGTGATTATTGAAACAAATCATCAACCTTTGCAATTTTTAGAGAGTAAAAGAATTAGATCAGGCAATCTAGCGCAATCCAGAATCACTTCATGGACGCTGGCATTACAAGGTTTTCCCGTAGAAGTAAGATATGGACAAAATAAAAAGAGCCCAATTGCTCAAGGGTTAGCTGACTTACATGACTGTGCAGCTGAACAAATAACAAATGAAATGGATGTGGAAGCTAGTTTACAGGGATTTGAACAATCACCACACAAAGCTTTTGATGAAAAAACATGCAAGGATTTGCCAACTGTATATGTGGATGGTTGTGCTTTTCACATTGAAAATGACAGTAATAAACAATTAGTGGCAGGAATAGGAAATGTCTGGTTGAAATGTGAAGGCGTTCCTAGTATAGGGATGAGGATTGGAGATAGGAGCAGTCAGGTGGCGGAATTGGCAGCCATCTATAAAGCAATTGCTACTGCAGTTGATAAGAAGTTCAGTGAAATTGTCCTGGTGACTGATTCTGACTATGCACGGAATAGCTTTGTGGAGTATTTGCCTGGTTGGAAAGCAAGAGGCATGGTTACATACAACAAAAAGCCACTTAAACATGGAAAAATGATACAAGCCATAGACAAATTGGTGTCAGAAAATAATTTAACAATATACTGGAGAAAAATTCGTGGGCATTTAAAAACACCAGGAGAGGATAAGGAGGGAAATGATAAGGCAGACCATCTGGCTAAGATTGGGGCTGTGATGGGAGAATTGCTACCTATTGATTATTTAATGGGTGAAATACAAATTGATGCAGTCACACGTTCTAAAGCACCAAAGGAGGTAGATCAACCGGTGGTGCAGTGGAGTCATGACACGCCAGACCAAGATTTGATTGAGGCACAAAAGAATGATCAAATTTTGGGAATCTATTATAATCATTTGATAGATCCTGAACAAAATCCTTTAACAGAAAATGATTGTATGGGAAAAGAAGAGTTGAGGGTGTTATTAAAGAACAAAACACGAATTAGATTACAGGATGGGCTCATGATTAGAGAGTCCATAACAGGGCAAATACAGTGGGTAGTACCCCTTTCATTCAGAGGACTAATGCTACACCATGCACATGATGCCATAACTGCAGGCCATAGAGGTTCACAAAAGACATTAGAAATACTAAAAGATTATGCTTACTGGCCACATATGTCCCAAGATGTGGAATTATATACTAGAGGATGTCTAGTATGCGCCCAATTTAAACCTGCTTCACCAATGCATAGAGCACCATTGATGAAAAGAGGCCTAACTCTCCCATGGTCAGATTTGCAAATAGACTATGTAGGTCCTTTAAAAAGGTCGAGCAGGGGACACCGCTATATTTTGAGTGTGGTATGTTTGATGTCAAAGTGGATTGAGTGCATTCCCGCACCAGATTGTAGTGCGCAAACAGCAGCCACATTGCTGGTGAACCATGTGTTCTCAAGGTTTGGGTTGCCACAAAGAATTGAGTCAGACAGAGGAAGTCATTTCACAAGTACTCTAATGAGTAAGGTATGGCAAATACTAGGTGTGAAAAGGAAACTACATATCGCATATCGGGCGGCGTCTTCAGGTACAGTTGAAAGAAGCAATAGGTCTGTTGTGGACATTTTAAAGAAATTTGTGGCAGAAGCAGGTTCCAGCTGGGATTTGCGTTTACCATTGGTTTTGATGGCAATCAGGTCGACTCCTGCCAAAGCAACAGGTGTTAGCCCCCATGAGGTCTTAACAGGTAGGAAAATGGTGTTACCACAACACCTACTATACAGAACACATGAGCAAACTCTAGTGAGTGCATCCACAGTTCATGAATATATTGATGAACTGAGGAGGCATTTGCAACATGCATTTGCTTTTGTGCAGAGAAATCTGGAAAGAGCTGCTGACAGTGCTAAGTCATATTATGACAAAAAGACATCAGTAAAGGAATACAATGTAGGGGATCAGGTGTACAAGTTTCATTTTGGAAAAAGTAAACAGAAAAATTCTAAATTTCTGGCAGCCTGGCAGGGGCCATTTCGAATTATAGATAAAGTCTCTCCTGTAGTGTATAAAATTTTGAAAAATGAAGGTGAAACAGCAATAGAGCAGTTCGTCCATGTAAATCAAATCAAACCATGCCATCCCAGACATGAGATCAGGCAGCTTGAGCATGTGGAAACGGATAGAGTCCCTTGAGAAAATAAATGGGGGTAATCAGGAGGCAGTGACAAAGAAGTTAAAAAAAAGTTGATTGTTATGATGGCACATAAACACTGTAATATATGTGAAAATATATAATATAAATAAATAAATAAATAAATAAATAAATAAATGCACATATAACGGAAGCTCGTGGTTGGTGTGCAGAGAGAAAGTGTATTAAATATTGAATGCTGTTTTATATGTGTTTGTTTTCTTTTAACTTGTGTTTAATTTCAGAAAAAAGAAAAAAAAAAAAACGAAGTATTTTTACCAAGCATGTTTTATTTTTGGCAAAAGGATGAAGTTAGTATTGTGCTATGTACTTAATCTGTTTATTTTCTATTTTGATTTAGACAATTAACATTATTTGGTCGGAGGTTCTGGGACCAGAGGCCACGGGAGACGATGGAGTCCTGGAGCCCGCGAGGACGGATTCCGGGAAAGCCCCAAAGAGGGGTGAAGACCAAGGCTACAAAGCGATCAGCATTGAAGATGATACCGATGACATGTTTAACGATGATGATATTTGGAGGGATCTTCAAGAATTCAGAAGCACAGGTTGTCATTGAACCTGGACCAGCATCTGGTATCGCGGTGGAAGAGGCACCAGGATTCATCATGAGTGATAGAAGGATGATTTTCCAAAATATATACATTCCATTAAATCCTGAGATTTTGATTGAAAAACACTTGAACAATACCGGAATTAAGATTGAACAGACTAAAGAGTGGCTGGAAATAAGAAAAGAGGACACTAAGCAGTCAATAAGAGATATATTAATGCAATTGGAAAAAACATTCGTGAATTCAGCAGACATTAAGAAGAAGAGAGGAAAGAGAGGTGCGGTGATGCTCGCGATATCAATGGTAATGTCTATAATTGGAGCAATAATAGGTACTACAATATCAACAGCCAATTCTATTTCGGTAGGAACACTGAGTACTAAAGCACAACAACTGAGTATTGACCTAGAAATAATACAAAAGACATTAGATGGAATTAGAGGGGGACTGGATGAACAAGTAAGATTCATAAATGAAACTGCAATCATTCTAAATGAACAAGCGGATGTGATGCAACGGGCGACTAAAATAATACTTAAGCATGACAGAACTTTAAATGAAATATTGAACATAATGAGTCCTGTTGATAGACTATTAACGAATTATATGAGAGAAGTTCAAACTGCAGTTTCACAATTGATTCAAGGACATATTCCCTTGTATTTTGTTTCGCAGGATATCATTCGTCAAATGATAGAAAGATTGACCAGGAGGGAAATTGACCTTATACAGATAAAAATTGCATTCGAAATGGGGAATGCAATGCCGTTATATGTGGACTTGGAAAGACTAGAGATCGGATTTTTGCTATGCATCCCATTTGTAGCCCCTGAACTTATTTATCAAACGAAGTGGGTACACAACGTGGGATTTTGGCAAGAGGACAAATTCATTAAGATTAAGACTCCAGAAGTGGTGGCATTTCAGTCATGGGAACCTGAAGTTTATTTAATACCAAACCTGGAAACATGTGTAACATTTAAAGAACAAAATTATATGTGTCCAGGTAAACCGTTTGTTCCTGATGCCACAGATGCTATTTGTGGATTGAAATCTGACCCAAGTATATCAGAGGGATGCGAAGTGATTATTAGTAATATGGGGAGTGAAGAAATGGCACAGGATAAGATGGTCAGAGGTAAATGGTTGGTCAGCACCTGTTTAAAGAACATGACGGTAGTACATTTAAACCATGGAACATACGTGGTTAAACAGGTAAAATATAATGTTTTTTATTTACAGGTTCCAAAGGATGCAATTGTGTCAATTGGGGGATTAACATTGTTCCATGTAACAAATGATGTTTGGGAAAGCCAAGTGGAAAATATCGATTTTTTTCAAAGGGATACTTTTCCAATAGATCCAGATGTGGAATATTTATTGAATCATAAAGAAAGACATGTTATGAAAATGAATTTGCGAAAAAACAATATTACAATTAGTAATCTGGGCATAATCGAAGTGGAAAGATTTAATTGGGGAACCTGGGGGGAACGCTCAATAGTGGGTTTGGCTATCCTGGTGCTAATCATGGGTGGATGGTTGATTGTGCTATCAGTAAAAATGAAAATGTTACTGATTTTACTGACTACGTCAGGAAGAGAAAGATATCCCAATACACATGCATTTTAAGAGAAAAAGAAAGAACAAGTTGTTTTTAGGAATTGGCTTGGATTATAGCCAAGTTCTAAAAAAAAAAGGAGGGTATATGTAAGGATATTTGGCGTGTTACAGTACACAGTACAGCAATACTGCACAAGTAGCACAATTTTTTTTGCAGCACCACCACCACAAGGGTGCGGTGCATTGCTATATGGGTTAGCAGATTAACAAGGAAAGACAGACTATTCAGTAAAAAACGATTTTAACATATAAGATGCAAATCTATTTTTGCAGTTAAAAGCACACGTGTTCATTTAAAAATGCACACTATTTTTCACCTGAAATGCCTATATTGCTAGAGACACATTTGAAAATTAACAGCTAACCTATTAACCATTAACCTGACTAATAAAACCTTATTTTAATATAACCCACTAATAAAATGTGTTCTCTACTGCAGAATTAGGCATACTCTGAAAACCAGTTAAATGAGTGTGCAGATTTTTTTTTCTTCTCTTCTCTGCCTGATTATCCGTGTTGTTGTGCACAGTAACGGCAGGAAGGAGGAAGTCAGATTTGCAACAATTGCAAATGTATAAGCGAAGCTATTGTTGAAGAGTAGGAGGATGAGAGATGATGGATTTCATTGGGACACGTCATAAAGAGGGCTGAGAGGAAAGTTTTAGTGGGCAGTAGCAGGGAAAAAGACAGAGAGACATCTTTCTGCACTACTGGGGAGAAGACCTGGCTGTGGGGTCCTGACTGAATGCAAATTCCGGTGTCCTGCTGCAGTCGACATTGGGGAGAGCAGAAAGAAAAACCTGTCCACTGGCTGAGGCAGTCCTATCTGAAAAAGCTGAGAATTCCAGGCAATGACCCCGGCTTGAGAAGGCAAGCGTTCCTTTTTGCTGGAGTTAAGCCAAGAGAGCCACATTCACAGAGAGAAGCCTCTGAACAGATAAGGTAATTACCTAACTGGGGGAGCTGTGTGTGTGCACGGAAATATGCAGTCAGTGTAGAAAAATGAAAGTCCCGTGCGTGTCTTAATCAAGTGCTAATGTTGCAATTTAAGTTCTGTTCTCCGCCACTATAATTGCAGTGTGTCATAGAAAATGCTTTTACTGTACCATTTTATTTATTTCTGTAAAGAATGAGATCATGTCTAAATGCAACTTTTATAATACAGAAAATATTTGAAAACAGACGGGTGGTTTATTTTCTATTTACCATTACAATGCCAATGATGTGGGGAGATTTTTAAACAGTGCAATGGTCATTTTAAGACAGATGTGTGCATGTCAGAATCAGTATGAATAATTGTGAGTGACTGTAGTATAACTTGTTGGAGGTACATGAGCCAACGGGAAGAGAGACTCTCTGAACATAGCTCCCTACCGTATATAAGGTAGTGGAAATTACCACAAGACTACCACATATAGCTCTCTGTCGTAAATAAGTCAGTGAGTTTGCCCATGGTGGCGCACCAACACTATCACTGGAAATTGTGGTATCCCTAGAATGCAGGTCTGAGGTCTCTCTAGTGATCACACGAAAAATCTAAGCGAAGATAAGGGGTTCTGGACATTGGGGCCACAAATAAAACAAGGGAATTATGCTCACCAAAATACCACCAACCACGTATACCAAATATGCAGGTCTGGGTGCTGAAATAATGCATGTCCATTGTATTATTGTTGCACATGGCCAAATCTGAATACAAAGAGTGATTATTGCTAAGTTATTTTTCGGCGGTAATAAAATACCGTCAGGCCCCAAATCTCCACAAAATACCCTACAGGCCTCTAATACCAAACCTGAGATCGTTCCTCTAACATGAAATGTGATATCCAACTCCTTCCCCTTCCAAACCTGAGAGCCTTCCTATAACATGAGATGTGACATCCAAGTCCTCCCCATTCCAATCCCTAGACCCTTCCTATAGCATGAGATGTGATATCTCAATGCTTCTAATACCAAACCTGAGACCCTTCCTATAACATGATTTGGGATATCCAACTCCTTCCCATTCCAATCCTGAGACCCTTCCGATAGCAGAGATGTGATATCTCAATGCTTATACCAAACCTGAGACCCTTCCTATGGCCTGAGATGTCATATGCAACTCCTTCCCATTCCAATCCTGAGACCCTTCCTATAGCATTAGATGTGATATCTCAATGCTTATACCAAATCTGAGACCCTTCCTATAGCATGAGATGTGATATCCAACTTCTTCCCATTCCAATCCTGAGACCCTTCCTATAGCATGAGATGTGATGTCTCAATTCTTCTAATACCAAACCTGAGATCCTTCCTATAACATGAGATGTGATATCCAACTCCTTCCCATTCCAATCCTGAGACCCTTATGATAGCATGAGATGTGATATCTCAATGCTTCTATTACCAAACCTGAGATCCTTCCTATAACATGAGATGTGATTTCCAAATCCTTCCACTTCCAAACCTGAGACCCTCCCTTTAGCATGAGATGTGATATCCAACTCCTTCCCATTCCAATCCTGAGACCCTTCTGATAGCATGAGATGTGATATTTCAATGCCTCTAATACCAAACCTGAGATCCTACCTCTAACATGAAATGTGATATCCATCTCCTTCCCTTTCCAAACCTGAGACCCTGCCTATAGCATGAGATGTGATATCCAAGTCCTTCCCATTCCAATCCTGAGACCCTTCCTATAGCATGTGATGTGATATCTCAATGCTTATACCAAATCTGAGACCCTTCCTATAGCATGAGATGTGATATCCAACTCCTTCCCATTCCAATCCTGAGACCCTTCCTATAGCATGAGATGTGATGTCTCAATGCTTCTAATACCAAACCTGAGATCCTTCCTATAACATGAGATGTGATATCCAACTCCTTCCCATTCCAATCCTGAGACCCTTATGATAGCATGAGATGTGATATCTCAATGCCTCTAATACCAAACCTGAGATACTTCCGATAGCATGAGATGTGATATCTCAATGCTTCTAATACCAAACCTGAGATCCTTCCTATAACATGAGATGTGATTTCCAAATCCTTCCCCTTCCAAACCTGAGACCCTCCCTTTAGCATGAGATGTGATATCCAACTCCTTCCCATTCCAATCCTGAGACCCATCTGATAGCATGAGATGTGATATTTCAATGCCTCTAATACCAAACCTGAGATCCTACCTCTAACATGAAATGTGATATCCATCTCCTTCCCTTTCCAAACCTGAGACCCTGCCTATAGCATGAGATGTGATATCCAAGTCCTTTCCATTCCAATCCTGAGACCCTTCCTATAGCATGTGATGTGATATTTCAATGCTTATACCAAACCTGAGACCCTTCCTATGGCATGAGATGTGATATCTCAATGCTTATACCAAACCTGAGACTCTTCCTATAGCATGAGATGTGATATCCAACTTCTTCCCATTCCAATCCTGAGACCCTTCCTATAACATGAGATGTGATGTCGCAATGCTTCTAATACCAAACCTGAGATCTTTCCTATAACATGAGATGTGATATCCAACTCCTTCCCATTCCAATCCTGAGACCCTTCCTATAGCATGAGATGTGATATCACAATGCTTATACCAAACCTGAGACCGTTCCTATAGCTTGAGATGTGATATCCAACTCCTTCCCATTCCAATCCTGAGACCCTTCCTATAGCATGAGATGTGATATCTCAAGGCCTCTAATACCAAACCTGAGATCGTTCCTCTAACATGAAATGTGATATCCAACTCCTTCCCCTTCCAAACCTGAGAGCCTTCCTATAACATGAGATGTGACATCCAAGTCCTCCCCATTCCAATCCTGAGACCCTTCCTATAGCATGAGATGTGATATCTCAATGCTTCTAATACCAAACCTGAGACCCTTCCTATAACATGATTTGGGATATCCAACTCCTTCCCATTCCAATCCTGAGACCCTTCCGATAGCAGAGATGTGATATCTCAATGCTTATACCAAACCTGAGAGCCTTCCTATGGCCTGAGATGTCATATGCAACTCCTTCCCATTCCAATCCTGAGACCCTTCCTATAGCATTAGATGTGATATCTCAATGCTTATACCAAATCTGAGACCCTTCCTATAGCATGAGATGTGATATCCAACTTCTTCCCATTCCAATCCTGAGACCCTTCCTATAGCATGAGATGTGATGTCTCAATTCTTCTAATACCAAACCTGAGATCCTTCCTATAACATGAGATGTGATATCCAACTCCTTCCCATTCCAATCCTGAGACCCTTATGATAGCATGAGATGTGATATCTCAATGCCTCTAATACCAAACCTGAGATACTTCTGATAGCATGAGATGTGATATCTCAATGCTTCTAATACCAAACCTGAGATCCTTCCTATAACATGAGATGTGATTTCCAAATCCTTCCACTTCCAAACCTGAGACCCTACCTTTAGCATGAGATGTGATATCCAACTCCTTCCCATTCCAATCCTGAGACCCTTCTGATAGCATGAGATGTGATATTTCAATGCCTCTAATACCAAACCTGAGATCCTACCTCTAACATGAAATGTGATATCCATCTCCTTCCCTTTCCAAACCTGAGACCCTGCCTATAGCATGAGATGTGATATCCAAGTCCTTCCCATTCCAATCCTGAGACCCTTCCTATAGCATGTGATGTGATATCTCAATGCTTAGTCCAAACCTGAGACCCTTCCTATGGCATGAGATGTCATATACAACTCCTTCCCATTCCAATCCTGAGACCCTTCCTATAGCATGAGATGTGATATCTCAATGCTTATACCAAACCTGAGACCCTTCCTATAGCATGAGATGTGATATCCAACTTCTTCCCATTCCAATCCTGAGACCCTTCCTATAACATGAGATGTGATGTCTCAATGCTTCTAATACCAAACCTGAGACCCTTCCTATAACATGAGATGGGATATCCACCTCCTTCCCATTCCAATCCTGAGACCCTTCCAATAGCAGAGATGTGATTACTCAATGCTTTTACCAAACCTGAGACCCTTCCTATGGCCTGAGATGTCATATACAACTCCTTCCCATTCCGATCCTGAGACCCTTCCTATAGCATGAGATGTGATATCTCAATGCTTATACCAAATCTGAGACCCTTCCTATAGCATGAGATGTGATATCCAACTCCTTCCCATTCCAATCCTGAGACCCTTCCTATAGCATGAGATGTGATGTCTCAATGCTTCTAATACCAAACCTGAGATCCTTCCTATAACATGAGATGTGATATCCAACTCCTTCCCATTCCAATCCTGAGACCCTTATGATAGCATGAGATGTGATATCTCAATGCCTCTAATACCAAACCTGAGATACTTCCGATAGCATGAGATGTGATATCTCAATGCTTCTAATACCAAACCTGAGATCCTTCCTATAACATGAGATGTGATTTCCAAATCCTTCCCCTTCCAAACCTGAGACCCTCCCTTTAGCATGAGATGTGATATCCAACTCCTTCCCATTCCAATCCTGAGACCCATCTGATAGCATGAGATGTGATATTTCAATGCCTCTAATACCAAACCTGAGATCCTACCTCTAACATGAAATGTGATATCCATCTCCTTCCCTTTCCAAACCTGGGACCCTGCCTATAGCATGAGATTTGATATCCAAGTCCTTTCCATTCCAATCCTGAGACCCTTCCTATAGCATGTGATGTGATATCTCAATGCTTATACCAAACCTGAGACCCTTCCTATGGCATGAGATGTCATATACAACTCCTTCCCATTCCAATCCTGAGACCCTTCCTATAGCATGAGATGTGATATCTCAATGCTTATACCAAACCTGAGACCCTTCCTATAGCATGAGATGTGATATCCAACTTCTTCCCATTCCAATCCTGAGACCCTTCCTATAACATGAGATGTGATGTCGCAATGCTTCTAATACCAAACCTGAGATCTTTCCTATAACATGAGATGTGATATCCAACTCCTTCCCATTCCAATCCTGAGACCCTTCCTATAGCATGAGATGTGATATCACAATGCTTATACCAAACCTGAGACCGTTCCTATAGCTTGAGATGTGATATCCAACTCCTTCCCATTCCAATCCTGAGACCCTTCCTATAGCATGAGATGTGATATCTCAAGGCCTCTAATACCAAACCTGAGATCGTTCCTCTAACATGAAATGTGATATCCAACTCCTTCCCCTTGCAAACCAGAGAGCCTTCCTATAACATGAGATGTGATATCCAACTCCTTCCCATTCCAATCCTGAGACCCTTCTGATAGCATGAGATGTGATATTTCAATGCCTCTAATACCAAACCTGAGATCCTACCTCTAACATGAAATGTGATATCCATCTCCTTCCCTTTCCAAACCTGAGACCCTGCCTATAGCATGAGATGTGATATCCAAGTCCTTCCCATTCCAATCCTGAGACCCTTCCTATAGCATGTGATGTGATATCTCAATGCTTAGTCCAAACCTGAGACCCTTCCTATGGCATGAGATGTCATATACAACTCCTTCCCATTCCAATCCTGAGACCCTTCCTATAGCATGAGATGTGATATCTCAAGGCCTCTAATACCAAACCTGAGATCGTTCCTCTAACATGAAATGTGATATCCAACTCCTTCCCCTTCCAAACCTGAGAGCCTTCCTATAACATGAGATGTGACATCCAAGTCCTCCCCATTCCAATCCTGAGACCCTTCCTATAGCATGAGATGTGATATCTCAATGCTTCTAATACCAAACCTGAGACCCTTCCTATAACATGATTTGGGATATCCAACTCCTTCCCATTCCAATCCTGAGACCCTTCCGATAGCAGAGATGTGATATCTCAATGCTTATACCAAACCTGAGAGCCTTCCTATGGCCTGAGATGTCATATGCAACTCCTTCCCATTCCAATCCTGAGACCCTTCCTATAGCATTAGATGTGATATCTCAATGCTTATACCAAATCTGAGACCCTTCCTATAGCATGAGATGTGATATCCAACTTCTTCCCATTCCAATCCTGAGACCCTTCCTATAGCATGAGATGTGATGTCTCAATTCTTCTAATACCAAACCTGAGATCCTTCCTATAACATGAGAAGTGATATCCAACTCCTTCCCATTCCAATCCTGAGACCCTTATGATAGCATGAGATGTGATATCTCAATGCCTCTAATACCAAACCTGAGATACTTCTGATAGCATGAGATGTGATATCTCAATGCTTCTAATACCAAACCTGAGATCCTTCCTATAACATGAGATGTGATTTCCAAATCCTTCCACTTCCAAACCTGAGACCCTACCTTTAGCATGAGATGTGATATCCAACTCCTTCCCATTCCAATCCTGAGACCCTTCTGATAGCATGAGATGTGATATTTCAATGCCTCTAATACCAAACCTGAGATCCTACCTCTAACATGAAATGTGATATCCATCTCCTTCCCTTTCCAAACCTGAGACCCTGCCTATAGCATGAGATGTGATATCCAAGTCCTTCCCATTCCAATCCTGAGACCCTTCCTATAGCATGTGATGTGATATCTCAATGCTTAGTCCAAACCTGAGACCCTTCCTATGGCATGAGATGTCATATACAACTCCTTCCCATTCCAATCCTGAGACCCTTCCTATAGCATGAGATGTGATATCTCAATGCTTATACCAAACCTGAGACCCTTCCTATAGCATGAGATGTGATATCCAACTTCTTCCCATTCCAATCCTGAGACCCTTCCTATAACATGAGATGTGATGTCTCAATGCTTCTAATACCAAACCTGAGACCCTTCCTATAACATGAGATGGGATATCCAACTCCTTCCCATTCCAATCCTGAGACCCTTCCAATAGCAGAGATGTGATTACTCAATGCTTTTACCAAACCTGAGACCCTTCCTATGGCCTGAGATGTCATATACAACTCCTTCCCATTCCAATCCTGAGACCCTTCCTATAGCATGAGATGTGATATCTCAATGCTTATACCAAACCTGAGACCGTTCCTATAGCTTGAGATGTGATATCCAACTCCTTCCCATTCCAATCCTGAGACCCTTCATATAGCATGAGATGTGATATCTCAAGGCCTCTAATACCAAACCTGAGATCGTTCCTCTAACATGAAATGTGATATCCAACTCCTTCCCCTTGCAAACCAGAGAGCCTTCCTATAACATGAGATGTGATATCCAACTCCTTCCCATTCCAATCCTGAGACCCTTCTGATAGCATGAGATGTGATATTTCAATGCCTCTAATACCAAACCTGAGATCCTACCTCTAACATGAAATGTGATATCCATCTCCTTCCCTTTCCAAACCTGAGACCCTGCCTATAGCATGAGATGTGATATCCAAGTCCTTCCCATTCCAATCCTGAGACCCTTCCTATAGCATGTGATGTGATATCTCAATGCTTAGTCCAAACCTGAGACCCTTCCTATGGCATGAGATGTCATATACAACTCCTTCCCATTCCAATCCTGAGACCCTTCCTATAGCATGAGATGTGATATCTCAAGGCCTCTAATACCAAACCTGAGATCCTTCCTCTAACATGAAATGTGATATCCAACTCCTTCCCCTTCCAAACCTGAGAGCCTTCCTATAACATGAGATGTGACATCCAAGTCCTCCCCATTCCAATCCTGAGACCCTTCCTATAGCATGAGATGTGATATCTCAATGCTTCTAATACCAAACCTGAGACCCTTCCTATAACATGATTTGGGATATCCAACTCCTTCCCATTCCAATCCTGAGACCCTTCCGATAGCAGAGATGTGATATCTCAATGCTTATACCAAACCTGAGAGCCTTCCTATGGCCTGAGATGTCATATGCAACTCCTTCCCATTCCAATCCTGAGACCCTTCCTATAGCATTAGATGTGATATCTCAATGCTTATACCAAATCTGAGACCCTTCCTATAGCATGAGATGTGATATCCAACTTCTTCCCATTCCAATCCTGAGACCCTTAATATAGCATGAGATGTGATGTCTCAATTCTTCTAATACCAAACCTGAGATCCTTCCTATAACATGAGATGTGATATCCAACTCCTTCCCATTCCAATCCTGAGACCCTTATGATAGCATGAGATGTGATATCTCAATGCCTCTAATACCAAACCTGAGATACTTCTGATAGCATGAGATGTGATATCTCAATGCTTCTAATACCAAACCTGAGATCCTTCCTATAACATGAGATGTGATTTCCAAATCCTTCCACTTCCAAACCTGAGACCCTACCTTTAGCATGAGATGTGATATCCAACTCCTTCCCATTCCAATCCTGAGACCCTTCTGATAGCATGAGATGTGATATTTCAATGCCTCTAATACCAAACCTGAGATCCTACCTCTAACATGAAATGTGATATCCATCTCCTTCCCTTTCCAAACCTGAGACCCTGCCTATAGCATGAGATGTGATATCCAAGTCCTTCCCATTCCAATCCTGAGACCCTTCCTATAGCATGTGATGTGATATCTCAATGCTTAGTCCAAACCTGAGACCCTTCCTATGGCATGAGATGTCATATACAACTCCTTCCCATTCCAATCCTGAGACCCTTCCTATAGCATGAGATGTGATATCTCAATGCTTATACCAAACCTGAGACCCTTCCTATAGCATGAGATGTGATATCCAACTTCTTCCCATTCCAATCCTGAGACCCTTCCTATAACATGAGATGTGATGTCGCAATGCTTCTAATACCAAACCTGAGACCCTTCCTATAACATGAGATGGGATATCCAACTCCTTCCCATTCCAATCCTGAGACCCTTCCAATAGCAGAGATGTGATTACTCAATGCTTTTACCAAACCTGAGACCCTTCCTATGGCCTGAGATGTCATATACAACTCCTTCCCATTCCAATCCTGAGACCCTTCCTATAGCATGAGATGTGATATCTCAATGCTTATACCAAATCTGAGACCCTTCCTATAGCATGAGATGTGATATCCAACTCCTTCCCATTCCAATCCTGAGACCCTTCCTATAGCATGAGATGTGATGTCTCAATGCTTCTAATACCAAACCTGAGATCCTTCCTATAACATGAGATGTGATATCCAACTCCTTCCCATTCCAATCCTGAGACCCTTATGATAGCATGAGATGTGATATCTCAATGCCTCTAATACCAAACCTGAGATACTTCCGATAGCATGAGATGTGATATCTCAATGCTTCTAATACCAAACCTGAGATCCTTCCTATAACATGAGATGTGATTTCCAAATCCTTCCCCTTCCAAACCTGAGACCCTCCCTTTAGCATGAGATGTGATATCCAACTCCTTCCCATTCCAATCCTGAGACCCATCTGATAGCATGAGATGTGATATTTCAATTCCTCTAATACCAAACCTGAGATCCTACCTCTAACATGAAATGTGATATCCATCTCCTTCCCTTTCCAAACCTGGGACCCTGCCTATAGCATGAGATTTGATATCCAAGTCCTTTCCATTCCAATCCTGAGACCCTTCCTATAGCATGTGATGTGATATCTCAATGCTTATACCAAACCTGAGACCCTTCCTATGGCATGAGATGTCAAATACAACTCCTTCCCATTCCAATCCTGAGACCCTTCCTATAGCATGAGATGTGATATCTCAATGCTTATACCAAACCTGAGACCCTTCCTATAGCATGAGATGTGATATCCAACTTCTTCCCATTCCAATCCTGAGACCCTTCCTATAACATGAGATGTGATGTCGCAATGCTTCTAATACCAAACCTGAGATCTTTCCTATAACATGAGATGTGATATCCAACTCCTTCCCATTCCAATCCTGAGACCCTTCCTATAGCATGAGATGTGATATCACAATGCTTATACCAAACCTGAGACCGTTCCTATAGCTTGAGATGTGATATCCAACTCCTTCCCATTCCAATCCTGAGACCCTTCCTATAGCATGAGATGTGATATCTCAAGGCCTCTAATACCAAACCTGAGATCGTTCCTCTAACATGAAATGTGATATCCAACTCCTTCCCCTTGCAAACCAGAGAGCCTTCCTATAACATGAGATGTGATATCCAACTCCTTCCCATTCCAATCCTGAGACCCTTATGATAGCATGAGATGTGATATCTCAATACCTCTAATACCAAACCTGAGATACTTACGATAGCATGAGATGTGATATCTCAATGCTTCTAATACCAAACCTGAGATCCTTCCTATAACATGAGATGTGATTTCCAAATCCTTCCCCTTCCAAACCTGAGACCCTCCCTTTAGCATGAGATGTGATATCCAACTCCTTCCCATTCCAATCCTGAGACCCTTCTGATAGCATGAGATGTGATATTTCAATGCCTCTAATACCAAACCTGAGATCCTACCTCGAACATGAAATGTGATATCCATCTCCTTCCCTTTCCAAACCTGAGACCCTGCCTATAGCATGAGATGTGATATCCAAGTCCTTTCCATTCCAATCCTGAGACCCTTCCTATAGCATGTGATGTGATATCTCAATGCTTATACCAAACCTGAGACCCTTCCTATGGCATGAGATGTCATATACAACTCCTTCCCATTCCAAACCTGAGACCCTTCCTATAGCATGAGATGTGATATCTCAATGCTTATACCAAACCTGAGACCCTTCTTATAGCATGAGATGTGATATCCAACTTCTTCCCATTCCAATCCTGAGACCCTTCCTATAACATGAGATGTGATGTCGCAATGCTTCTAATACCAAACCTGAGATCTTTCCTATAACATGAGATGTGATATCCAACTCCTTCCCATTCCAATCCTGAGACCCTTCCTATAGCATGAGATGTGATATCACAATGCTTATACCAAACCTGAGACCGTCCCTTTAGCTTGAGATGTGATATCCAACTCCTTCCCATTCCAATCCTGAGACCCTTCCTATAGCATGAGATGTGATATCTCAAGGCCTCTAATACCAAACCTGAGATCGTTCCTCTAACATGAAATGTGATATCCAACTCCTTCCCCTTCCAAACCTGAGAGCCTTCCTATAGCATGAGATATGATAGCCAAGTCCTTCCAATTCCAATCCTGAGACCCTTCCTATAACATGAAATGTGATATCCAACTCCTTCCCATTCCAACCTGAGACCCTTCCTATAGCATGAGATGGGATATCTCAATGCTTCTAATACCAAACCTGAGACTCTTCCTATAACATGAGATGGGATATCCAACTCATTCCCATTCCAATCCTGAGACCCTTCCGATAGCAGAGATGTGATATCTCAATGCTTATACCAAACCTGAGACCCTTCCTATGGCCTGAGATGTCATATACAACTCCTTCCCATTCCAATCCTGAGACCCTTCCTATAGCATGAGATGTGATATCTCAATGCTTATACCAAATCTGAGACCCTTCCTATAGCATGAGATGTGATATCCAACTCCTTCCCATTCCAATCCTGAGACCCTTCCTATAGCATGAGATGTGATGTCTCAATGCTTCTAATACCAAACCTGAGATCCTTCCTATAACATGAGATGTGATATCCAACTCCTTCCCATTCCAATCCTGAGACCCTTCTGATAGCATGAGATGTGATATCTCAATGCCTCTAATTCCAAACCTGAGATCCTACCTCTAACATGAAATGTGATATCCATCTCCTTCCCTTTCCAATCCTGAGACCCTGCCTATAGCATGAGATGTGATATCCAAGTCCTTCCCATTCCAATCCTGAGACCCTTCCTATAGCATGTGATGTGATATCTCAATGCTTATACCAAACCTGAGACCCTTCCTATAGCATGAGATGTCATATACAACTCCTTCCCATTCCAATCCTGAGACCCTTCCTATAGCATGAGATGTGATATCTCAATGCTTATACCAAACCTGAGACCCTTCCTATAGCATGAGATGTGATATCCAACTTCTTCCCATTCCAATCCTGAGACCCTTCCTATAACATGAGATGTGATGTCTCAATGCTTCTAATACCAAACCTGAGATCTTTCCTATAACATGAGATGTGATATCCAACTCCTTCCCATTCCAATCCTGAGACCCTTCCTATAGCATGAGATGTGATATCTCAAGGCCTCTAATACCAAACCTGAGATCCTTCCTCTAACATGAAATGTGATATCCAACTCTTTCCCCTTCCAAACCTGAGAGCCTTCCTATAGCATGAGATATGATATCCAAATCCTTCCCATTCCAATCCTGAGACCCTTCCTATAACATGAAATGTGATATCCTACTCCTTCCCATTCCATCCTGGGACCCTTCCTATATCATGAGATGGGATATCTCAATGCTTCTAATACCAAACCTGAGACCCTTCCTATAACATGAGATGGGAATATCCAACTCCTTCCCATTCCAATCCTGAGACCCTTCCGATAGCAGAGATGTGATATCTCAATGCTTATACCAAACCTGAGATCCTTCCTATAACATGAGATGTGATATCCAACTCCTTCCCATTCCAATCCTGAGACACTTCCTATAGCATGAGATGTGATATCTCAATGCTTATACCAAATCTGAGACCCTTCCTATAGCATGAGATGTGATATCCAACTCCTTCCCATTCCAATCCTGAGACCCTTCCTATAGCATGAGATGTGATATCTCAAGGCCTCTAATACCAAACCTGAGATCCTTCCTCTAACATGAAATGTGATATCCAACTCTTTCCCCTTCCAAACCTGAGAGCCTTCCTATAGCATGAGATATGATAGCCAAGTCCTTCCAATTCCAATCCTGAGACCCTTCCTATAACATGAAATGTGATATCCAACTCCTTCCCATTCCAACCTGAGACCCTTCCTATAGCATGAGATGGGATATCTCAATGCTTCTAATACCAAACCTGAGACTCTTCCTATAACATGAGATGGGATATCCAACTCATTCCCATTCCAATCCTGAGACCCTTCCGATAGCAGAGATGTGATATCTCAATGCTTATACCAAACCTGAGACCCTTCCTATGGCCTGAGATGTCATATACAACTCCTTCCCATTCCAATCCTGAGACCCTTCCTATAGCATGAGATGTGATATCTCAATGCTTATACCAAATCTGAGACCCTTCCTATAGCATGAGATGTGATATCCAACTCCTTCCCATTCCAATCCTGAGACCCTTCCTATAGCATGAGATGTGATGTCTCAATGCTTCTAATACCAAACCTGAGATCCTTCCTATAACATGAGATGTGATTTCCAAATCCTCCCCCTTCCAAACCTGAGACCCTCCCTTTAGCATGAGATGTGATATCCAACTCCTTCCCATTCCAATCCTGAGACCCTTCTGATAGCATGAGATGTGATATCTCAATGCCTCTAATTCCAAACCTGAGATCCTACCTCTAACATGAAATGTGATATCCATCTCCTTCCCTTTCCAAACCTGAGACCCTGCCTATAGCATGAGATGTGATATCCAAGTCCTTCCCATTCCAATCCTGAGACCCTTCCTATAGCATGTGATGTGATATCTCAATGCTTATACCAAACCTGAGACCCTTCCTATGGCATGAGATGTCATATACAACTCCTTCCCATTCCAATCCTGAGACCCTTCCTATAGCATGAGATGTGATATCTCAATGCTTATACCAAACCTGAGACCCTTCCTGTAGCATGAGATGTGATATCCAACTTCTTCCCATTCCAATCCTGAGACCCTTCCTATAACATGAGATGTGATGTCTCAATGCTTCTAATACCAAACCTGAGATCTTTCCTATAACATGAGATGTGATATCCAACTCCTTCCCATTCCAATCCTGAGACCCTTCCTATAGCATGAGATGTGATATCTCAAGGCCTCTAATACCAAACCTGAGATCCTTCCTCTAACATGAAATGTGATATCCAACTCTTTCCCCTTCCAAACCTGAGAGCCTTCCTATAGCATGAGATATGATATCCAAATCCTTCCCATTCCAATCCTGAGACCCTTCCTATAACATGAAATGTGATATCCTACTCCTTCCCATTCCATCCTGGGACCCTTCCTATATCATGAGATGGGATATCTCAATGCTTCTAATACCAAACCTGAGACCCTTCCTATAACATGAGATGGGAATATCCAACTCCTTCCCATTCCAATCCTGAGACCCTTCCGATAGCAGAGATGTGATATCTCAATGCTTATACCAAACCTGAGATCCTTCCTATAACATGAGATGTGATATCCAACTCCTTCCCATTCCAATCCTGAGACACTTCCTATAGCATGAGATGTGATATCACACTGCTTATACCAAACCTGAGACCCTTCCTATAGAATGAGATGTGATATCCAACTCCTTCCCATTCCAATCCTGAGACCATTCCTATAGCATGAGATGTGATATCTCAATGCTTCTAATATCAAACTTGAGACCCTCCCTATAGCATGAGATGTGATACCCAAGTCCTTCCCATTCCAATCCTGAGACACTTCCTATAGCATGAGATGTGATATCTCAATGCTTCTAATACCAAACCTGAGACTCTTCCTATAACATGAGATGGGATATCCAACTCCTTCCCATTCCAATCCTGAGACCCTTCCAATAGCAGAGATGTGATATCTCGATGCTTATACCAAATCTGAGACCCTTCCTATAGCATGAGATGTGATATCCAACTCCTTCCCATTCCAATCCTAAGGCCCTTCCTATAGCATGAGATGTGATGTCTCAATGCTTCTAATACCAAACCTGAGATCCTTCCTATAACATGAGATGTGATATCCAACTCCTTCCCATTCCAATCCTGAGACCCTTCCTATAGCATGAGATGTGATGTCTCAATGCTTCTAATACCAAACCTGAGAACCTTCCTACAGCATGCGATGTGATATCTCAATGCTTCTAATACCAAACCTGAGACCAGTCCTATAACATGAGATTGGATATCCAACTCCTTCCCCTTCCAAACCTGAGACCCTTCCTATAGCATGAGATGTGATATCCAACTTCTTCCCATTCCAATCCTGAGACCCTTCCTATAACATGAGATGTGATGTCTCAATGCTTCTAATACCAAACCTGAGATCTTTCCTATAACATGAGATGTAATATCCAACTCCTTCCCATTCCAATCCTGAGACCCTTCCTATAGCATGAGATGTGCTATCTCAATGCTTATACCAAACCTGAGACCCTTCCTAAAGCTTGAGATGTGATATCCAACTCCTTCCCATTCCAATCCTGAGACCCTTCCTATAGCATAATATGTGATATCTCAATGCCTCTAATACCAAACCTGAGGTCCTTCCTCTAACATGAAATGTCATATCGAACTCCTTCCCTTTCCAAACCTGAGAGCCTACCTATAGCACGAGATGTGATATCCAAGTCCTTCCCATTCCAATCCTTAGACCCTTCCTACAGCATGCAATATGATATCTCAATGATTCTAATAACAAACCTGAGACCCGTCCTATAACATGAGATGTGATATCCAACTCCTTCCCGTTTCAAACCTGAGACCCTTCCTATAACATGAGATGTGATATCCAACTCCTTCCCGTTTCAAACCTGAGACCCTTCCTATAGCATATGTGATATCCAACTCCTTCCCATTCCAAACATGAGACCCTTCCTATAGCAAGAATGTAATATCCAACTCCTTCCCATTCCAATCCTGAGACCATTCCTATAGCATGAGATGTGATATCTCAATGCTTCTAATACCAAACCTGAGATCCTTCCTATGACATGAGATGTGATATCCAATTCCTCCCCATTCCAAACCTGAGAACCTTCCTACATCATGCGATGTGATATCTCAATGCTTCTAATACCAAACCTGAGACCAGTCCTATAACATGAGATTGGATATCCAACTCCTTCCCCTTCCAAACCTGAGACCCTTCCCATAGCATGAGATGTGATATCCAACTTTTTCCCATTCCAATCCTGAGACCCTTCCTATAACATGAGATGTGATGTCTCAATGCTTCTAATACCAAACCTGAGATCTTTCCTATAACATGAGATGTGATATCCAACTCCTTCCCATTCCAATCCTGAGACCCTTCCTATAGCATGAGATGTGCTATCTCAATGCTTATACCAAACCTGAGACCCTTCCTAAAGCATGAGATGTGATATCCAACTCCTTCCCATTCCAATCCTGAGACCCTTCCTATAACATGAAATGTGATATCCAACTCCTTCCCATTCCAACCTGAGACCCTTCCCATAGCATGAGATGGGATATCCAACTCCTTCCAAATCCAATACTGATACCCTTCCAATAGCATGAGATGTGATATCCCAATGCTTCTACCAAACCTGAGAACCATACTATGGCATGAGATGTGATATCAAACTCCTTCCCATTCCAATCCTGAGACTCTTCCTATAGCTTGAGATGTGATATCCGAAATCCTTCCCATTCCAATTCTGAGACCCTTCCTATACCATGAGACTTGATATCTCAATGCTTCTAATACCAAACCTGAGACCCGTCCTATAACATGAGATGTGATATCAAACTCCTTCCCATTCCAATCCTGAGACTCTTCCTATAGCTTGAGATGTGATATCCGAAATCCTTCCCATTCCAATTCTGAGACCCTTCCTATACCATGAGACTTGATATCTCAATGAGAGAATACCAAACCTGAGACCCTTCCTTTATCATGAGATGTGATATCCAACTCCTTCCCATTCCAATCCTGAGACCCTTCCGATATCATGAGATTTGTTATCTCAATGCTTCTAATATCAAAATTGAGACCCGCCTATAACATGAGATGTGATATCCAAATCTTTCCCCTTCCAAACCTTAGACCCTTCCTTTATCATGAGATGGGATATCCAACTCCTTCCCATTCCAATCCTGAGACCCTTCCGATAGCAGAGATGTGATATCTCAATGCTTATACCAATCCTGAGACCCTTCCTATGGCCTGAGATGTCATATACAACTCCTTCCCAATCCAATCCTGAGACCCTTCCTATAGCATGAGATGTGATATCTCAATGCTTATACCAAATCTGAGACCATTCCTATAGCATGAGATGTGATATCCAACTCCTTCCCATTCCAATCCTGAGACCCTTCCTATAGCATGAGATGTGATGTCTCAATGCTTCTAATACCAAACCTGAGATCCTTCCTATAACATGAGATGTGATATCCAACTCCTTCCCATTCCAATCCTGAGACCCTTCCTATAGCATGAGATGTGATGTCTCAATGCTTCTAATACCAAACCTGAGAACCTTCCTACAGCATGCGATGTGATATCTCAATGCTTCTAATACCAAACCTGAGACCAGTCCTATAACATGAGATTGGATATCCAACTCCTTCCCCTTCCAAACCTGAGACCCTTCCTATAGCATGAGATGTGATATCCAACTTCTTCCCATTCCAATCCTGAGACCCTTCCTATAACATGAAATGTGATGTCTCAATGCTTCTAATACCAAACCTGAGATCTTTCCTACAACATGAGATGTAATATCCAACTCCTTCCCATTCCAATCCTGAGACCCTTCCTATAGCATGAGATGTGCTATCTCAATGCTTATACCAAACCTGAGACCCTTCCTAAAGCTTGAGATGTGATATCCAACTCCTTCCCATTCCAATCCTGAGACCCTTCCTATAGCATGAGATGTGATATCTCAATGCTTCTAATATCAAACTTGAGACCCTTCCTATAGCATGAGATGTGATATCCAACTCCTTCCCATTCCAATCCTGAGACCCTTCCTATAGCATGAGATGTGATGTCTCAATGCTTCTAATACCAAACCTGAGATCCTTCCTATAACATGAGATGTGATATCCAACTCCTTCCCATTCTAATCCCGAGACCCTTCCTATAGCATGAGATGTGATATCTCAATGCTTATACCAAACCTGAGACCCTTCCTATAGCATGAGATGTGATATCCAACTCCTTCCCATTCCAATCCTGAGACCCTTCCTATAGCATGAGATGTGATATCTCAATGCCTCTAATACCAAACCTGAGATCCTTCCTCTAACATGAAATGTGATATCCAACTCCTTCCCTTTCCAAACCTGAGAGCCTACCTATAGCATGAGATGTGATATCCAAGTCCTTCCCATTCCAATCCTTAGACCCTTCCTACAGCATGCAATATGATATCTCAATGATTCTAATAACAAACCTGAGACCCATCCTATAACATGAGATGGGATATCCAACTCCTTCCTATTCCAATCCTGAGACACTTCCGATAGCAGAGATGTGATATCTCAATGCTTATACCAAACCTGAGACCCTTCCTATAACATGAGATGTGATATCCAACTCCTTCCCGGTCCAAACCTGAGACCCTTCCTATAGCATATGTGATATCCAACTCCTTCCCATTCCAAACATGAGACCCTTCATATAGCAAGAATGTAATATCCAACTCCTTCCCATTCCAATCCTGAGACCATTCCTATAGCATGCGATGTGATATCTCAATGCTTCTAATACCAAACCCGAGACCAGTCCTATAACATGAGATTGGATATCCAACTCCTTCCCCTTCCAAACCTGAGACCCTTCCTATAGCATGAGATGTGATATCCAACTTCTTCCCATTCCACTCCTGAGACCCGTCCTATAACATGAGATGTGATGTCTCAATGCTTCTAATACCAAACCTGAGATCTTTCCTATAACATGAGATGTGATATCCAACTCCTTCCCATTCCAATCCTGAGACCCTTCCTATAGCATGAGATGTGATATCTCAATGCTTATACCAAACCTGAGACCCTTCCTATAGCTTGAGATGTGATATCCAACTCCTTCCCATTCCAATCCTGAGACCCTTCCTATAGCATGAGATGTGATATCTCAAGCCCTCTAATACCAAACCTGAGATTCTTCCTCTAACATGAAATGTGATATCCAACTCCTTCCCCTTCCAAACCTGAGAGCCTTCCTATAGCATGAGATATGATATCCAAGTCCTTCCCATCCAATCCTGAGACCCTTCCTATAACATGAAATGTGATATCCAACTCCTTCCCATTCCAACCTGAGACCCTTCCTATAGCATGAGATGGGATATCCAATTCCTTCCAAATCCAATACTGATACCCTTCCGATAGCATGAGATGTGATATCCCAACGCTTCTACCAAACCTGAGACCCATACTATGGCATGAGATGTGATATCAAACTCCTTCCCATTCCAATCCTGAGACCCTACCTATAGCTTGAGATGTGATATCCAACTCCTTCCCATTCCAATTCTGAGACCCTTCCTATACCATGAGTCTTGATATCTCAATGCTTCTTTTACAAAACCTGAGACCCGTCCTATAACATGAGATGTGATATCCAAATCCTTCCCCTTCCAAACCTTAGACCCTTCCTTTATCATGAGATGTGATATCCAATTCCTTCCCATTCCAATCCTGAGACCCTTCCGATATCATGAGATTTGTTATCTCAATGCTTCTAATATCAAACTTGAGACCCTCCCTATAGCATGAGATGTGACATCCAAGTCCTCCCCATTCCAATCCTGAGACTCTTCCTATAGCATGAGATGTGATATCTCAATGCTTCTAATACCAAACCTGAGACCATTCCTATAACATGAGATGGGATATCCAACTCCTTCCCATTCCAATCCTGAGACCCTTCCGATAGCAGAGATGTGATATCTCAATGCTTATACCAAACCTGAGACCCTTCCTATGGCCTGATTTGTCATATACAACTCCTTCCCATTCCAATCCTGAGACCCTTCCTATAGCATGAGATGTGATATCTCAATGCTTATACCAAATCCGAGACCCTTCCTATAGCATGAGATGTGATATCCAACTCCTTCCCATTCCAATCCTGAGACCCTTCCGATATCATGAGATTTGTTATCTCAATGCTTCTAATATCAAACTTGAGACCCTCCCTATAGCATGAGATGTGACATCCAAGTCCTCCCCATTCCAATCCTGAGACTCTTCCTATAGCATGAGATGTGATATCTCAATGCTTCTAATACCAAACCTGAGACCATTCCTATAACATGAGATGGGATATCCAACTCCTTCCCATTCCAATCCTGAGACCCTTCCGATAGCAGAGATGTGATATCTCAATGCTTATACCAAACCTGAGACCCTTCCTATGGCCTGATTTGTCATATACAACTCCTTCCCATTCCAATCCTGAGACCCTTCCTATAGCATGAGATGTGATATCTCAATGCTTATACCAAATCCGAGACCCTTCCTATAGCATGAGATGTGATATCCAACTCCTTCCCATTCCAATCCTGAGACCCTTCCTATAGCATGAGATGTGATGTCTCAATGCTTCTAATACCAAACCTGAGATCCTTCTGATAGCATGAGATGTGATATCTCAATGCTTCTAGTACCAAACCTGAGATCCTTCCTATAACATGAGATGTGATTTCCAAATCCTTCCACTTCCAAACCTGAGACACTCCCTTTAGCATGAGATGTGATATCCAACTCCTTCCCATTCCAATCCTGAGACCCTTCTGATAGCATGAGATGTGATATTTCAATGCCTCTAATACCAAACCTGAGATCCTACCTCTAACATGAAATGTGATATCCATCTCCTTCCCTTTCCAAACCTGAGACCCTGCCTATAGCATGAGATGTGATATCAAAAGTCCTTCCCATTCCAATCCTGAGACCCTTCCTATAACATGTGATGTGATATCTCAATGCTTATACCAAACCTGAGACCCTTCCTATGGCATGAGATGTCATATACAACTCCTTCCCATTCCAATCCTGAGACCCTTCCTATAGCATGAGATGTGATATCTCAATGCTTATACCAAACCTGAGACCCTTCCTATAGCATGAGATGTGATATCCAACTTCTTCCCATTCCAATCCTGAGACCCTTCCTATAACATGAGATGTGATGTCTCAATGCTTCTAATACCAAACCTGAGACCCTTCCTATAACATGAGATGGGATATCCAACTCCTTCCCATTCCAATCCTGAGACCCTTCCGATAGCAGAGATGTGATATCTCAATGCTTATACCAAACCTGAGACCCTTCCTATGGCCTGAGATGTCATATACAACTCCTTCCCATTCCAATCCTGAGACCGTTCCTATAGCATGAGATGTGATATCTCAATGCTTATACCAAATCTGAGACCCTTCCTATAGCATGAGATGTGATATCCAACTCCTTCCCATTCCAATCCTGAGACCCTTCCGATAGCATGAGATGTGATGTCTCAATGCTTCTAATACCAAACCTGAGATCCTTCCTATAACATGAGATGTGATATCCAACTCCTTCCCATTCCAATCCTGAGACCCTTAAGATAGCATGAGATGTGATATCTCAATGCCTCTAATACCAAACCTGAGATACTTCCGATAGCATGAGATGTGATATCTCAATGCTTCTAATACCAAACCTGAGATCCTTCCTATAACATGAAATGTGATTTCCAAATCCTTCCCCTTCCAAACCTGAGACCCTCCCTTTAGCATGAGATGTGATATCCAACTCCTTCCCATTCCAATCCTGAGACCCTTCTGATAGCATGAGATGTGATATTTCAATGCCTCTAATACCAAACCTGAGATCCTACCTCTAACATGAAATGTGATATCCATCTCCTTCCCTTTCCAAACCTGAGATCCTGCCTATAGCATGAGATGTGATATCCAAGTCCTTCCCATTACAATCCTGAGACCCTTCCTATAGCATGTGATGTGATATCTCAATGCTTATACCAAACCTGAGACCCTTCCTATGGCATGAGATGTCATATACAACTCCTTCCCATTCCAATCCTGAGACCCTTCCTATAGCATGAGATGTGATATCTCAATGCTTATACCAAACCTGAGACCCTTCCTATAGCATGAGATGTGATATCCAACTTCTTCCCATTCCAATCCTGAGACCCTTCCTATAACATGAGATGTGATGTCTCAATGCTTCTAATACCAAACCTGAGATCTTTCCTATAACATGAGATGTGATATCCAACTCCTTCCCATTCCAATCCTGAGACCCTTCCTATAGCATGAGATGTGATATCTCAAGGCCTCTAATACCAAACCTGAGATCGTTCCTCTAACATGAAATGTGATATCCAACTCCTTCCCCGTCCAAACCTGAGAGCCTTCCTATAGCATGAGATATGATAGCCAAGTCCTTCCAATTCCAATCCTGAGACCCTTCCTATAACATGAAATGTGATATCCAACTCCTTCCCATTCCAACCTGAGACCCTTCCTATAGCATGAGATGGGATATCTCAATGCTTCTAATACCAAACCTGAGACTCTTCCTATAACATGAGATGGGATATCCAACTCCTTCCCATTCCAATCCTGAGACCCTTCCGATAGCAGAGATGTGATATCTCAATGCTTATACCAAACCTGAGACCCTTCCTATGGCCTGAGATGTGATATCCAACTGCTTCCCATTCCAATCCTGAGACCCTTCCTATAGCATGAGATGTGATATCTCAATGCTTATACCAAATCTGAGACCCTTCCTATAGCATGAGATGTGATATCCAACTCCTTCCCATTCCAATCCTGAGACCCTTCCTATAGCATGAGATGTGATGTCTCAATGCTTCTAATACCAAACCTGAGTTCCTTCCTATAACATGAGATGTGATATCCAACTCCTTCCGATTCCAATCCTGAGACCCTTATGATAGCATGAGATGTGATATCTCAATGCTTCTAATACCAAACCTGAGATCCTTCCTATAACATGAGATGTGATTTCCAAATCCTTCCCCTTCCAAACCTGAGACCCTCCCTTTAGCATGAGATGTGATATCCAACTCCTTCCCATTCCAATCCTGAGACCCTTCTGATAGCATGAGATGTGATATCTCAATGCCTCTAATTCCAAACCTGAGATCCTACCTCTAACATGAAATGTGATATCGATCTCCTTCCCTTTCCAAACCTGAGACCCTGTCTATAGCATGAGATGTCATATACAACTCCTTCCCATTCCAATCCTGAGACCCTTCCTATAGCACGAGATGTGATATCTCAATGCTTATACCAAACCTGAGACCCTTCCTATAGCATGAGATGTGATATCCAACTCCTTCCCATTCCAATCCTGAGACCCTTCCTTTAGCATGAGATGTGATATCCAACTCCTTCCCATTCCAATCCTGAGACCCTTCCTATAGCCTGAGATGTGATGTCTCAATGCCTCTAATACCAAACCTGAGATCCTTCCTCTAACATGAAATGTGATATCCTACTCCTTCCCTTTCCAAACCTGAGAGCCTATCTATAGCATGAGATGTGATATCCAAGTCCTTCCCATTCCAATCCTGAGACACTTCCGATAGCAGAGATGTGATATCTCAATGCTTATACCAAACCTGAGACCCTTCCGATAACATGAGATGTGATATCCAACTCCTTCCCGTTCCAAACCTGAGACCCTTCCTTTAGCATGAGATGTGATATCAGCTCCTTCCCATTCCAATCCTGAGACACTTCCGATAGCATGAGATGTGATATCTCAATGCTTCTAATATCAAAACAGAGACCCTCCCTATAGCATGATATGTGATATCTAAGTCCTTCCCATTCCAATCCTGAGACCCTTCCTATAGCATGAGATGTGATATCTCAATGCTTCTACCAAACCTGAGACCCTTCCTTTAGCATGAGATGTGATAACCAACTCCTTCCCATTCCAATCCTGAGACCCTTCCTATAGCATGAGATGTGATATCTCAATACTTCTAATACCAAACCTGAGATCCTTCCGATAACATGAGATGTGATATCCAAATCCTTCCCCTTCCAAACCTGAGACCCTCCCTTTAGCATGAGATGTGATATCCAACTCCTTCCCATTCCAATCCTGAGACCCTTCTGATAGCATGAGATGTGATATCTCAATGCTTCTATACCAAACCTGAGATCCTTCCGATAGCATGAGATGTGATATCTCAATGCTTCTAATACCAAACCTGAGATCCTTCCTATAACATGAGATGTGATATCCAAATCCTTCCCCTTCCAAACCTGAGACCCTCCCTTTAGCATGAGATGTGATATCCAACTCCTTCCCATTACAATCCTGAGACCCTTCCGATATCATGAGATTTGTTATCTCAATGCTTCTAATATCAAACTTGAGACCCTCCCTATAGCATGAGATGTGACATCCAAGTCCTCCCCATTCCAATCCTGAGACTCTTCCTATAGCATGAGATGTGATATCTCAATGCTTCTAATACCAAACCTGAGACCCTTCCTATAACATGAGATGGGATATCCAACTCCTTCCCATTCCAATCCTGAGACCCTTCCGATAGCAGAGATGTGATATCTCAATGCTTATACCAAACCTGAGACCCTTCCTATGGCCTGATTTGTCATATACAACTCCTTCCCATTCCAATCCTGAGACCCTTCCTATAGCATGAGATGTGATATCTCAATGCTTATACCAAATCCGAGACCCTTCCTATAGCATGAGATGTGATATCCAACTCCTTCCCATTCCAATCCTGAGACCCTTCCTATAGCATGAGATGTGATGTCTCAATGCTTCTAATACCAAACCTGAGATCCTTCTGATAGCATGAGATGTGATATCTCAATGCTTCTAGTACCAAACCTGAGATCCTTCCTATAACATGAGATGTGATTTCCAAATCCTTCCACTTCCAAACCTGAGACACTCCCTTTAGCATGAGATGTGATATCCAACTCCTTCCCATTCCAATCCTAAGACCCTTCCTATAGCACGAGATGTGATATCTCAATGCTTATACCAAACCTGAGATCCTTCCTCTAACATGAAATGTGATATCCAACTCCTTCCCTTTCCAAACCTGAGAGCCTATCTATAGCATGAGATGTGATATCCAAGTCCTTTCCATTCCAATCCTGAGACACTTCCGATAGCAGAGATGTGATATCTCAATGCTTATACCAAACCTGAGACCCTTCCGATAACATGAGATGTGATATCCAACTCCTTCCCGTTCCAAACCTGAGACCCTTCCTTTAGCATGAGATGTGATATCAGCTCCTTCCCATTCCAATCCTGAGACACTTCCGATAGCATGAGATGTGATATCTCAATGCTTCTTATATCAAAACAGAGACCCTCCCTATAGCATGATATGTGATATCTAAGTCCTTCCCATTCCAATCCTGAGACCCTTCCTATAGCATGAGATGTGATATCTCAATGCTTCTACCAAACCTGAGACCCTTCCTTTAGCATGAGATGTGATAACCAACTCCTTCCCATTCCAATCCTGAGACCCTTCCTATAGCATGAGATGTGATATCTCAATACTTCTAATACCAAACCTGAGATCCTTCCGATAACATGAGATGTGATATCCAAATCCTTCCCCTTCCAAACCTGAGACCCTCCCTTTAGCATGAGATGTGATATCCAACTCCTTCCCATTCCAATCCTGAGACCCTTCTGATAGCATGAGATGTGATATCTCAATGCTTCTATACCAAACCTGAGATCCTTCCGATAGCATGAGATGTGATATCTCAATGCTTCTAATACCAAACCTGAGATCCTTCCTATAACATGAGATGTGATATCCAAATCCTTCCCCTTCCAAACCTGAGACCCTCCCTTTAGCATGAGATGTGATATCCAACTCCTTCCCATTACAATCCTGAGACCCTTCCGATATCATGAGATTTGTTATCTCAATGCTTCTAATATCAAACTTGAGACCCTCCCTATAGCATGAGATGTGACATCCAAGTCCTCCCCATTCCAATCCTGAGACTCTTCCTATAGCATGAGATGTGATATCTCAATGCTTCTAATACCAAACCTGAGACCCTTCCTATAACATGAGATGGGATATCCAACTCCTTCCCATTCCAATCCTGAGACCCTTCCGATAGCAGAGATGTGATATCTCAATGCTTATACCAAACCTGAGACCCTTCCTATGGCCTGATTTGTCATATACAACTCCTTCCCATTCCAATCCTGAGACCCTTCCTATAGCATGAGATGTGATATCTCAATGCTTATACCAAATCCGAGACCCTTCCTATAGCATGAGATGTGATATCCAACTCCTTCCCATTCCAATCCTGAGACCCTTCCTATAGCATGAGATGTGATGTCTCAATGCTTCTAATACCAAACCTGAGATCCTTCTGATAGCATGAGATGTGATATCTCAATGCTTCTAGTACCAAACCTGAGATCCTTCCTATAACATGAGATGTGATTTCCAAATCCTTCCACTTCCAAACCTGAGACACTCCCTTTAGCATGAGATGTGATATCCAACTCCTTCCCATTCCAATCCTGAGACCCTTCTGATAGCATGAGATGTGATATTTCAATGCCTCTAATACCAAACCTGAGATCCTACCTCTAACATGAAATGTGATATCCATCTCCTTCCCTTTCCAAACCTGAGACCCTGCCTATAGCATGAGATGTGATATCAAAAGTCCTTCCCATTCCAATCCTGAGACCCTTCCTATAGCATGTGATGTGATATCTCAATGCTTATACCAAACCTGAGACCCTTCCTATGGCATGAGATGTCATATACAACTCCTTCCCATTCCAATCCTGAGACCCTTCCTATAGCATGAGATGTGATATCTCAATGCTTATACCAAACCTGAGACCCTTCCTATAGCATGAGATGTGATATCCAACTTCTTCCCATTCCAATCCTGAGACCCTTCCTATAACATGAGATGTGATGTCTCAATGCTTCTAATACCAAACCTGAGACCCTTCCTATAACATGAGATGGGATATCCAACTCCTTCCCATTCCAATCCTGAGACCCTTCCGATAGCAGAGATGTGATATCTCAATGCTTATACCAAACCTGAGACCCTTCCTATGGCCTGAGATGTCATATACAACTCCTTCCCATTCCAATCCTGAGACCGTTCCTATAGCATGAGATGTGATATCTCAATGCTTATACCAAATCTGAGACCCTTCCTATAGCATGAGATGTGATATCCAACTCCTTCCCATTCCAATCCTGAGACCCTTCCTATAGCATGAGATGTGATGTCTCAATGCTTCTAATACCAAACCTGAGATCCTTCCTATAACATGAGATGTGATATCCAACTCCTTCCCATTCCAATCCTGAGACCCTTAAGATAGCATGAGATGTGATATCTCAATGCCTCTAATACCAAACCTGAGATACTTCCGATAGCATGAGATGTGATATCTCAATGCTTCTAATACCAAACCTGAGATCCTTCCTATAACATGAGATGTGATTTCCAAATCCTTCCCCTTCCAAACCTGAGACCCTCCCTTTAGCATGAGATGTGATATCCAACTCCTTCCCATTCCAATCCTGAGACCCTTCTGATAGCATGAGATGTGATATTTCAATGCCTCTAATACCAAACCTGAGATCCTACCTCTAACATGAAATGTGATATCCATCTCCTTCCCTTTCCAAACCTGAGACCCTGCCTATAGCATGAGATGTGATATCCAAGTCCTTCCCATTACAATCCTGAGACCCTTCTTATAGCATGTGATGTGATATCTCAATGCTTATACCAAACCTGAGACCCTTCCTATGGCATGAGATGTCATATACAACTCCTTCCCATTCCAATCCTGAGACCCTTCCTATAGCATGAGATGTGATATCTCAATGCTTATACCAAACCTGAGACCCTTCCTATAGCATGAGATGTGATATCCAACTTCTTCCCATTCCAATCCTGAGACCCTTCCTATAACATGAGATGTGATGTCTCAATGCTTCTAATACCAAACCTGAGATCTTTCCTATAACATGAGATGTGATATCCAACTCCTTCCCATTCCAATCCTGAGACCCTTCCGATAGCAGAGATGTGATATCTCAATGCTTATACCAAACCTGAGACCCTTCCTATGGCCTGAGATGTCATATACAACTCCTTCCCATTCCAATCCTGAGACCGTTCCTATAGTATGAGATGTGATATCTCAATGCTTATACCAAATCTGAGACCCTTCCTATAGCATGAGATGTGATATCCAACTCCTTCCCATTCCAATCCTGAGACCCTTCCTATAGCATGAGATGTGATGTCTCAATGCTTCTAATACCAAACCTGAGATCCTTCCTATAACATGAGATGTGATATCCAACTCCTTCCCATTCCAATCCTGAGACCCTTATGATAGCATGAGATGTGATATCTCAATGCCTCTAATACCAAACCTGAGATACTTCCGATAGCATGAGATGTGATATCTCAATGCTTCTAATACCAAACCTGAGATCCTTCCTATAACATGAGATGTGATTTCCAAATCCTTCCCCTTCCAAACCTGAGACCCTCCCTTTAGCATGAGATGTGATATCCAACTCCTTCCCATTCCAATCCTGAGACCCTTCTGATAGCATGAGATGTGATATTTCAATGCCTCTAATACCAATCCTGAGATCCTACCTCTAACATGAAATGTGATATCCATCTCCTTCCCTTTCCAAACCTGAGACCCTGCCTATAGCATGAGATGTGATATCCAAGTCCTTCCCATTACAATCCTGAGACCCTTCCTATAGCATGTGATGTGATATCTCAATGCTTATACCAAACCTGAGACCCTTCCTATGGCATGAGATATCATATACAACTCCTTCCCATTCCAATCCTGAGACCCTTCCTATAGCATGAGATGTGATATCTCAATGCTTATACCAAACCTGAGACCCTTCCTATAGCATGAGATGTGATATCCAACTTCTTCCCATTCCAATCCTGAGACCCTTCCTATAACATGAGATGTGATGTCTCAATGCTTCTAATACCAAACCTGAGATCTTTCCTATAACATGAGATGTGATATCCAACTCCTTCCCATTCCAATCCTGAGACCCTTCCTATAGCATGAGATGTGATATCTCAAGGCCTCTAATACCAAACCTGAGATCGTTCCTCTAACATGAAATGTGATATCCAACTCCTTCCCCTTCCAAACCTGAGAGCCTTCCTATAGCATGAGCTATGATAGCCAAGTCCTTCCAATTCCAATCCTGAGACCCTTCCTATAACATGAAATGTGATATCCAACTCCTTCCCATTCCAACCTGAGACCCTTCCTATAGCATGAGATGGGATATCTCAATGCTTCTAATACCAAACCTGAGACTCTTCCTATAACATGAGATGGGATATCCAACTCCTTCCCATTCCAATCCTGAGACCCTTCCGATAGCAGAGATGTGATATCTCAATGCTTATACCAAACCTGAGACCCTTCCTATGGCCTGAGATGTGATATCCAACTGCTTCCCATTCCAATCCTGAGACCCTTCCTATAGCATGAGATGTGATATCTCAATGCTTATACCAAATCTGAGACCCTTCCTATAGCATGAGATGTGATATCCAACTCCTTCCCATTCCAATCCTGAGACCCTTCCTATAGCATGAGATGTGATGTCTCAATGCTTCTAATACCAAACCTGAGATCCTTCCTATAACATGAGATGTGATATCCAACTCCTTCCGATTCCAATCCTGAGACCCTTATGATAGCATGAGATGTGATATCTCAATGATTCTAATACCAAACCTGAGATCCTTCCTATAACATGAGATGTGATTTCCAAATCCTTCCCCTTCCAAACCTGAGACCCTCCCTTTAGCATGAGATGTGATATCCAACTCCTTCCCATTCCAATCCTGAGACACTTCTGATAGCATGAGATGTGATATCTCAATGCCTCTAATTCCAAACCTGAGATCCTACCTCTAACATGAAATGTGATATCCATCTCCTTCCCTTTCCAAACCTGAGACCCTGTCTATAGCATGAGATGTCATATACAACTCCTTCCCATTCCAATCCTGAGACCCTTCCTATAGCACGAGATGTGATATCTCAATGCTTATACCAAACCTGAGACCCTTCCTATAGCATGAGATGTGATATCCAACTCCTTCCCATTCCAATCCTGAGACCCTTCCTATAGCCTGAGATGTGATATCTCAATGCCTCTAATACCAAACCTGAGATCCTTCCTCTAGCATGAAATGTGATATCCAACTCCTTCCCTTTCCAAACCTGAGAGCCTATCTATAGCATGAGATGTGATATCCAAGTCCTTCCCATTCCAATCCTGAGACACTTCCGATAGCAGAGATGTGATATCTCAATGCTTATACCAAACCTGAGACCCTTCCTATAACATGAGATGTGATATCCAACTCCTTCCCGTTCCAAACCTGAGACCCTTCCTTTAGCATGAGATGTGATATCCAGCTCCTTCCCATTCCAATCCTGAGACACTTCCGATAGCATGAGATGTGATATCTCAATGCTTCTAATATCAAAACTGAGACCCTCCCTATAGCATGATATGTGATATCTAAGTCCTTCCCATTCCAAACCTGAGACCCTTCCTATAGCATGAGATGTGATATCTCAATGCTTATACCAAACCTGAGACCCTTCTTATAGCATGAGATGTGATATCCAACTTCTTCCCATTCCAATCCTGAGACCCTTCCTATAACATGAGATGTGATGTCGCAATGCTTCTAATACCAAACCTGAGATCTTTCCTATAACATGAGATGTGATATCCAACTCCTTCCCATTCCAATCCTGAGACCCTTCCTATAGCATGAGATGTGATATCACAATGCTTATACCAAACCTGAGACCGTCCCTTTAGCTTGAGATGTGATATCCAACTCCTTCCCATTCCAATCCTGAGACCCTTCCTATAGCATGAGATGTGATATCTCAAGGCCTCTAATACCAAACCTGAGATCGTTCCTCTAACATGAAATGTGATATCCAACTCCTTCCCCTTCCAAACCTGAGAGCCTTCCTATAGCATGAGATATGATAGCCAAGTCCTTCCAATTCCAATCCTGAGACCCTTCCTATAACATGAAATGTGATATCCAACTCCTTCCCATTCCAACCTGAGACCCTTCCTATAGCATGAGATGGGATATCTCAATGCTTCTAATACCAAACCTGAGACTCTTCCTATAACATGAGATGGGATATCCAACTCATTCCCATTCTAATCCTGAGACCCTTCCGATAGCAGAGATGTGATATCTCAATGCTTATACCAAACCTGAGACCCTTCCTATGGCCTGAGATGTCATATACAACTCCTTCCCATTCCAATCCTGAGACCCTTCCTATAGCATGAGATGTGATATCTCAATGCTTATACCAAATCTGAGACCCTTCCTATAGCATGAGATGTGATATCCAACTCCTTCCCATTCCAATCCTGAGACCCTTCCTATAGCATGAGATGTGATGTCTCAATGCTTCTAATACCAAACCTGAGATCCTTCCTATAACATGAGATGTGATATCCAACTCCTTCCCATTCCAATCCTGAGACCCTTATGATAGCATGAGATGTGATATCTCAATGCCTCTAATACCAAACCTGAGATACTTCCGATAGCATGAGATGTGATATCTCAATGCTTCTAATACCAAACCTGAGATCCTTCCTATAACATGAGATGTGATTTCCAAATCCTCCCCCTTCCAAACCTGAGACCCTCCCTTTAGCATGAGATGTGATATCCAACTCCTTCCCATTCCAATCCTGAGACCCTTCTGATAGCATGAGATGTGATATCTCAATGCCTCTAATTCCAAACCTGAGATCCTACCTCTAACATGAAATGTGATATCCATCTCCTTCCCTTTCCAAACCTGAGACCCTGCCTATAGCATGAGATGTGATATCCAAGTCCTTCCCATTCCAATCCTGAGACCCTTCCTATAGCATGTGATGTGATATCTCAATGCTTATACCAAACCTGAGACCCTTCCTATGGCATGAGATGTCATATACAACTCCTTCCCATTCCAATCCTGAGACCCTTCCTATAGCATGAGATGTGATATCTCAATGCTTATACCAAACCTGAGACCCTTCCTATAGCATGAGATGTGATATCCAACTTCTTCCATTCCAATCCTGAGACCCTTCCTATAACATGAGATGTGATGTCTCAATGCTTCTAATACCAAACCTGAGATCTTTCCTATAACATGAGATGTGATATCCAACTCCTTCCCATTCCAATCCTGAGACCCTTCCTATAGCATGAGATGTGATATCTCAAGGCCTCTAATACCAAACCTGAGATCCTTCCTCTAACATGAAATGTGATATCCATCTCTTTCCCCTTCCAAACCTGAGAGCCTTCCTATAGCATGAGATATGATATCCAAATCCTTCCCATTCCAATCCTGAGACCCTTCCTATAACATGAAATGTGATATCCTACTCCTTCCCATTCCATCCTGGGACCCTTCCTATATCATGAGATGGGATATCTCAATGCTTCTAATACCAAACCTGAGACCCTTCCTATAACATGAGATGGGAATATCCAACTCCTTCCCATTCCAATCCTGAGACCCTTCCGATAGCAGAGATGTGATATCTCAATGCTTATACCAAACCTGAGATCCTTCCTATAACATGAGATGTGATATCCAACTCCTTCCCATTCCAATCCTGAGACACTTCCTATAGCATGAGATGTGATATCCAACTCCTTCCCATTCCAATCCTGAGACCCTTCCTATAGCATGAGATGTGATATCTCAAGGCCTCTAATACCAAACCTGAGATCCTTCCTCTAACATGAAATGTGATATCCAACTCTTTCCCCTTCCAAACCTGAGAGCCTTCCTATAGCATGAGATATTTTATTTATTTATTTTATTTGCATTTGTTAAGCGCACTTGCAGCCCATGAGGCATCGAGGCGCTTTTACAGAGGAAACACAGATTTTTTTTCTCTTAGTTACGTATTTATAACGCGCTTAAACACTCGGAGGTTTCTAAGCGCGGACCCGGGGATCGAACCTGTTGTTGCTTTGTGTCGTCTTGCTTCCAAGACGCGCACGCTGCCGCTGTGCTATCCTCCCGGGACATCCTATAATATGATAGCCAAGTCCTTCCAATTCCAATCCTGAGACCCTTCCGATAGCAGAGATGTGATATCTCAATGCTTATACCAAACCTGAGACCCTTCCTATGGCCTGAGATGTCATATACAACTCCTTCCCATTCCAATCCTGAGACCCTTTCTTTAGCATGAGATGTGATATCTCAATGCTTATACCAAATCTGAGACCCTTCCTATAGCATGAGATGTGATATCCAATTCCTTCCCATTCCAATCCTTAGACCCTTCCTACAGCATGCGATGTGATATCTCAATGATTCTAATACCAAACCAGAGACTCTTCCTATAACATGAGATGGGATATCCAACTCCTTCCCGTTCCAAACCTGAGACACTAACTATAGCATATGTGATATCCAACTGCTTCCCATTCCAAACATGAGACCCTTCCTATAGCAAGAAAGTAATATCCAACTCCTACCCATTCCAATCCTGAGACCCTTCCTATAGCAAGAGATGTGATATCCAAATCCTTCCCATTCCAATCCTGAGACCCTTCCTATAACATGAGATGTGATATCCAACTCCTTCCCATTCAAATCCTGAGACCCTTCCTATAGCATGAAAAGGGATATCCAACTCCTTCCCAATCCAATCCTGAGACCCTTCCGATAGCAGAAACGTGATATCTCAATGCTTCTACCAAACCTGAGACCCTTCCTTTAGCATGGGATGTGATATCCAAATCCTTCACATTCCAATCCTGAGACCCTTCCTATAGCATGAGATGTGATATCTCAATGCTTCTAATACCAAACCTGAGATTCTTCCTATAACATGAGATGTGATATCCAATTCCTTCCCATTCCAAACCTGAGACCCTTCCTATTGGATGAGATGTGATGTCTCAATGCATCTAATACCAAACCTGAGATCCTTCCTATAACATGAGATGTGATATCCAACTCCTTCCATTCCAATCCTGAGACCCGTCCTATAGCATGAGATGTGATATCTCAATGCTTATACCAAACCTGAGACCCTTCCTATAGCATGAGATGTGATATCCAACTCCTTCCATTCCAATCCTGAGACCCGTCCTATAGCATGAGATGTGATATCTCAATGCTTCTAATACCAAACCTGAGATCCTTCCTCTAACATGAAATGTGATATCCAACTCCTTCCCTTTCCAAACCTGAGACCCTTCCTTTAGCATGAGATGTGATATCTCAATGCTTATACCAAATCTGAGACCCTTCCTATAGCATGAGATGTGATATCCAAATCCTTCCCATTCCAATCCTGAGACCCTTCCTATAGCATGAGATGTGATACCTCAATGCTTATACCAAACCTGAGAGCCTACCTATAGCATGAGATGTGATATCCAAGTCCATCCCATTCCAATCCTTAGACCCTTCCAAAAGCATGCGATGTGATATCTCAATGATTCTAATACCAAACCAGAGACTCTTCCTATAACATGAGATGGGATATCCAACTCCTTCCCATTCCAATCCTGAGCCGCTTCCGATAGCAGAGATGTGATATCTCAATGCTTATACCAAACCTGAGACCCTTCCTATAACATGAGATGGGATATCCAACTCCTTCCCATTCCAATCCTGAGCCGCTTCCGATAGCAGAGATGTGATATCTCAATGCTTATACCAAACCTGAGACCCTTCCTATAACATGAGATGTGATATCCAACTCCTTCCCGTTCCAAACCTGAGACACTAACTATAGCATATGTGATATCCAACTCCTTCCCATTCCAAACATGAGACCCTTCCTATAGCAAGAAAGTAATATCCAACTCCTACCCATTCCAATCCTGAGACCCTTCCTATAGCAAGAGATGTGATATCCAAATCCTTCCCATTCCAATCCTGAGACCCTTCCTATAACATGAGATGTGATATCCAACTCCTTACCATTCCAACCTGAGACACTTCCTATAGCATGAGAAGGGATATCCAACTCCTTCCCAATCCAATCCTGAGACCCTTCCGATAGCAGAGATGTGATATCTCAATGCTTATACCAAACCTGAGACCCTTCCTATGGCATGAGATGTGATATCCAACTCCTTGCCATTCAAATCCTGAGACCCTTCCTATAGCATGAGAAGGGATATCCAACTCCTTCCCAATCCAATCCTGAGACCCTTCCGATAGCAGAGACGTGATATCTCAATGCTTCTACCAAACCTGAGACCCTTCCTTTAGCATGAGATGTGATATCCAAATCCTTCACATTCCAATCCTGAGACCCTTCCTATAGCATGAGATGTGATATCTCAATGCTTCTAATACCAAACCTGAGATCCTTCTTATAACATGAGATGTGATATCCAATTCCTTCCCATTCCAAACCTGAGACCCTTCCTATTGGATGAGATGTGATATCCAACTCCTTCCCATTCCAACCCTGAGACCCTTCCTACAGCATGAGATGTGATGTCTCAATGCTTCTAATACCAAACCTGAGATCCTTCCTATAACATGAGATGTGATATCCAACTCCTTCCATTCCAATCCTGAGACCCGTCCTATAGCATGAGATGTGATATCTCAATGCTTATACCAAACCTGAGACCCTTCCTATAGCATGAGATGTGATATCCAACTACTTCCCATTCCAATCCTGAGACCCTTCCTATAGCATGAGATGTGATATCTCAATGCTTCTAATACCAAACCTGAGATCCTTCCTCTTACATGAAATGTGATATCCAACTCCTTCCCTTTCCAAACCTAGGAGCCTATCTATAGCATGAGATGTGATATCCAAGTCCTTCCCATTCCAACCCTTAGACCCTTCCTACAGCATGCAATATGATATCTCAATGATTCTAATAACAAACCTGAGACCCGTCCTATAACATGAGATGGGATATCCAACTCCTTCCCATTCCAATCCTGAGACACTTCCGATAGCAGAGATGTGATATCTCAATGCTTATACCAAACCTGAGACCCTTCCTATAACATGAGATGTGATATCCAAATCCTTCCCGTTCCAAACCTGAGACCCTTCCTTTAGCATGAGATGTGATATCCAGCTCCTTCCCATTCCAATCCTGAGACCTTTCCTATAGCATGAGATGTGATATCTCAATGCTTCTAATACCAAACCTGAGATCCTTCCTCTAACATGAAATGTGATATCCAACTCCTTCCCTTTCCAAACCTAGGAGCCTATCTATAGCATGAGATGTGATATCCAAGTCCATCCCATTCCAATCCTTAGACCCTTCCTACAGCATGCGATGTGATATCTCAATGATTCTAATACCAAACCAGAGACTCGTCCTATAACATGAGATGGGATATCCAACTCCTTCCCATTCCAATCCTGAGCCACTTCCGATAGCAGAGATGTGATATCTCAATGCTTATACCAAACCTGAGACCCTTCCTATAACATGAGATGTGATATCCAACTCCTTCCCGTTCCAAACCTGAGACACTAACTATAGCATATGTGATATCCAACTCCTTCCCATTCCAAACATGAGACCCTTCCTATAGCAAGAAAGTAATATCCAACTCCTACCCATTCCAATCCTGAGACCCTTCCTATAGCAAGAGATGTGATATCCAAATCCTTCCCATTCCAATCCTGAGACCCTTCCTATAACATGAGATGTGATATCCAACTCCTTCCCATTCCAACCTGAGACACTTCCTATAGCATGAGAAGGGATATCCAACTCCTTCCCAATCCAATCCTGAGACCCTTCCGATAGCAGAGATGTGATATCTCAATGCTTATACCAAACCTGAGACCCTTCCTATAGCATGAGAAGGGATATCCAACTCCTTCCCAATCCAATCCTGAGACCCTTCCGATAGCAGAGACGTGATATCTCAATGCTTCTACCAAACCTGAGACCCTTCCTTTAGCATGAGATGTGATATCCAAATCCTTCACATTCCAATCCTGAGACCCTTCCTATAGCATGAGAAGGGATATCTCAATGCTTCTAATACCAAACCTGAGATCCTTCCTATAACATGAGATGTGATATCCAATTCCTTCCCATTCCAATCCTGAGACCCTTCCGATAGCAGAGATGTGATATCTCAATGCTTATACCAAACCTGAGACCCTTCCTATGGCCTGAGATGTCATATACAACTCCTTCCCATTCCAATCCTGAGATCCTTCCTATAGCATGAGATGTGATATCTCAATGCTTATACCAAATCTGAGACCCTTCCTATAGGATGAGATGTGATATCCAACTCCTTCCCATTCCAATCCTGAGACCCTTCCTATAGCATGAGATGTGATGTCTCAATGCTTCTAATACCAAACCTGAGATCCTTCCTATAACATCAGATGTGATATCCAACTCCTTCCCATTCCAATCCTGAGACCCTTATGAAAGCATGAGATGTGATATCTCAATGCTTCTAATACCAAACCTGAGATCCTTCCTATAACATGAGATGTGATTTCCAAATCCTTCCCCTTCCAAACCTGAGACCCTCCCTTTAGCATGAGATGTGATATCCAACTCCTTCCCATTCCAATCCTGAGACCCTTCTGATAGCATGAGATGTGATATCTCAATGCCTCTAATACCAAACCTGAGATCCTATCTCTAACATGAAATGTGATATCCATCTCATTCCCTTTCCAAACCTGAGACCCTGCCTATAGCATGAGATGTGATATCCAAGTCCTTCCCATTCCAATCCTGAGACCCTTCCTATAGCATGTGATGTGATATCTCAATGCTTATACCAAACCTGAGACCCTTCCTATGGCATGAGATGTCATATACAACTCCTTCCCATTCCAATCCTGAGACCCTTCCTATAGCATGAGATGTAATATCTCAATGCTTATACCAAACCTGAGACCCTTCCTATAGCATGAGATGTGATATCCAACTTCTTCCCATTCCAATCCTGAGACCCTTCCTATAACATGAGATGTGATGTCTCAATGCTTCTAATACTAAACCTGAGATCTTTCCTATAACATGAGATGTGATATCCAACTCCTTCCCATTCCAATCCTGAGACCCTTCCTATAGCATGAGATGTGATATCACAATGCTTATACCAAACCTGAGACCGTTCCTATAGCTTGAGATGTGATATCCAACTCCTTCCCATTCCAATCCTGAGACCCTTCCTATAGCATGAGATGTGATATCTCAAGGCCTCTAATACCAAACCTGAGATCCTTCCTCTAACATGAAATGTGATATCCAACTCCTTCCCGTTCCAAACCTGAGAGCCTTCCTATAGCATGGGATATGATATCCAAGTCCTTCCCATTCCAATCCTGAGACCCTTCCTATAACATGAAATGTGATATCCAACTCCTTCCCATTCCAAACTGAGACCCTTCCTATATCATGAGATGGGATATCTCAATGCTTCTAATACCAAACCTGAGACTCTTCCTATAACATGAGATGGGATATCCAACTCCTTCCCATTCCAATCCTAAGACCCTTTCGATAGCAGAGATGTGATATCCCAATGCTTATACCAAACCTGAGACCCTTCCTACGGCATGAGATGTCATATACAACTCCTTCCCATTCCAATCCTGAGACCCTTCCTATAGCACGAGATGTGATATCTCAATGCTTATACCAAACCTGAGACCCTTCCTCTAGCATGAGATGTGATATCCAACTCCTTCCCATTCCAATCCTGAGACCCTTCCTATAGCCTGAGATCTGATATCTCAATGCCTCTAATACCAAACCTGAGATCCTTCCTCTAACATGAAATGTGATATCCAACTCCTTCCCTTTCCAAACCTGAGAGCCTATCTATAGCATGAGATGTGATATCCAAGTCCTTCCCATTCCAATCCTGAGACACTTCCGATAGCAGAGATGTGATATCTCAATGCTTATACCAAACCTGAGACCCTTCCTATAACATGAGATGTGATATCCAACTCCTTCCCGTTCCAAACCTGAGACCCTTCCTTTAGCATGAGATGTGATATCCAGCTCCTTCCCATTCCAATCCTGAGACCCTTCTGATAGCATGAGATGTGATATCTCAATGCTTCTAATATCAAAACTGAGACCCTCCCTATAGCATGATATGTGATATCTAAGTCCTTCCCATTCCAATCCTGAGACCCTTCCTATAGCATGAGATGTGATATCTCAATGCTTCTACCAAACCTGAGACCCTTCCTTTAGCATGAGATGTGATAACCAACTCCTTCCCATTCCAATCCTGAGACCCTTCCTATAGCATGAGATGTGATATCTCAATACTTCTAATACCAAACCCGAGATCCTTCTGATAACATGAGATATGATATCCAAATCCTTCCCCTTCCAAACCTGAGACCCTCCCTTTAGCATGAGATGTGATATCCAACTCCTTCCCATTCCAATCCTGAGAACCTTCTGATAGCATGAGATGTGATATCTCAATGCTTCTATACCAAACCTGAGATCCTTCCGATAGCATGAGATGTGATATCTCAATGCTTCTAATACCAAACCTGAGATCCTTCCTATAACATGAGATGTGATATCCAAATCCTTCCCCTTCCAAACCTGAGACCCTCCCTTTAGCATGAGATGTGATATCCAACTCCTTCCCATTCCAATCCTGAGACTCTTCTGATAGCATGAGATGTGATATCTCAATGCCTCTAATACCAAACCTGAGATCCTACCTCTAACATGAAATGTGATATCCAACTCTTTCCCCTTCCAAACCTGAGAGCCTTCCTATAGCATGAGATGTGATATCCAAGTCCTTCTAATTCCAATCCTGAGACCCTTCCTATAACATGAGATGTGATATCCAACTCCTTCCCATTCCAACCTGAGACCCTTCCTATAGCATGAGATGGGATATCCAACTCCTTCCAAATCCAATCCTGATACCCTTCCGATAGCATGAGATGTGATATCCCAATGCTTCTACCAAACCTGAGACCCATACTATGGCATGAGATGTGATATCAAACTCCTTCCCCTTCCAAACCTTAGACACTTCCTTTATCATGAGATGTGATATCCAACTCCTTCCCATTCCATCCTTGAGACCCTTCCGATATCATGAGATGTGATATCTCAATGCTTCTAATATCAAACTTGAGACCCTCCTTATAGCATGAGATGTGATATCCAAGTCCTTCCCATTCCAATCCTGAGACCCTTCCTATAGCATGAGATGTGATATCTCAATGCTTCTAATACCAAACCTGAGACCCTTCCTATAACATGAGATGGGAATATCCAACTCCTTCCCATTCCAATCCTGAGACCCTTCCGATAGTAGAGATGTGATATCTCAATGCTTATACCAAACCTGACATCCTTCCTATAACATGAGATGTGATATCCAACTCCTTCCCATTCCAATCCTGAGACACTTCCTATAGCATGAGATGTGATATCTCACTGCTTATACCAAACCTGAGACCCTTCCTATAGCATGAGATGTGATATCCAACTCCTTCCCATTCCAATCCTGAGACCCTTCCTATAGCATGAGATATGATATCTCAATGCTTCTAATATCAAACTTGAGACCCTCCCTATAGCATGAGATGTGATATCCAAGTCCTTCCCATTCCAATCCTGAGACCCTTCCGATAGCATGAGATGTGATGTCTCAATGCTTCTAATACCAAACCTGAGATCCTTCCTATAACATGAGATGTGATATCCAACTCCTTCCCATTCCAATCCTGAGACCCTTCCTATAGCATGAGATGTGATATCTCAATGCTTATACCAAACCTGAGACCCTTCCTATAGCATGAGATGTGATATCCAACTCCTTCCCATTCCAATCCTGAGACCCTTCCTATAGCATGAGATGTGATATCTCAATGCCTCTAATACCAAACCTGAGATCCGTCCTCTAACATGAAATGTGATATCCAACTCCTTCCCATTCCAATCCTGAGACACTTCCTATAGCATGAGATGTGATATCTAAATGCTTCTAATACCAAACTTGAGACTCTTCCTATAACATGAGATGGGATATCCAACTCCTTCCCATTCCAATCCTTAGACCCTTCCTACAGCATGCAATATGATATCTCAATGATTCTAATAACAAACCTGAGACCCGTCCTATAACATGAGATGGGATATCCAACACCTTCCCATTCCAATCCTGAGACACTTCCGATAGCAGAGATGTGATATCTCAATGCTTATACCAAACCTGAGACCCTTCCTATAACATGAGATGTGATATCCAACTCCTTCCCGTTCCAAACCTGAGACCCTTCCTATAGCATATGTGATATCCAACACATTCCCATTCCAAACATGAGACCCTTCCTATAGCAGGAATGCAATATCCAACTCCTTCCCATTCCAATCCTGAGACCATTCCTATAGCATGAGATGTGATATCTCAATGCTTCTAATACCAAACCTGAGATCCTTCCTATGACATGAGATGTGATATCCAATTCCTCCCCATTCCAAACCTGAGAACCTTCCTACAGCATGCGATGTGATATCTCAATGCTTCTAATACCAAACCTGAGACCAGTCCTATAACATGAGATTGGATATCCAACTCCTTCCCCTTCCAAACCTGAGACCCTTCCTATAGCATGAGATGTGATATCCAACTTCTTCCCATTCCAATCCTGAGACCCTTCCTATAACATGAGATGTGATGTCTCAATGCTTCTAATACCAAACCTGAGATCTTTCCTATAACATGAGATGTGATATCCAACTCCTTCCCATTCCAATCCTGAGACCCTTCCTATAGCATGAGATGTGCTATCTCAATGCTTATACCAAACCTGAGACCCTTCCTAAAGCTTGAGATGTGATATCCAACTCCTTCCCATTCCAATCCTGAGACCCTTCCTATAACATGAAATGTGATATCCAACTCCTTCCCATTCCAACCTGAGACCCTTCCTATAGCATGAGATGTGATATCTCAAGGCCTCTAATACCAAACCTGAGATCCTTCCTCTAACATGAAATGTGATATCCAACTCCTTCTCCATCCAAACCTGAGAGCCTTCCTATAGCATGCGATATGATATCCAAGTCCTTCCCATTCCAATCCTGAGACCCTTCCTATAACATGAAATGTGATATCCAACTCCTTCCCATTCCAACCTGAGACCCTTCCTGTAGCATGAGATGGGATATCCAACTCCTTCCAAATCCAATACTGATACCCTTCCAATAGCATGAGATGTGATATCCCAATGCTTCTATCAAACCTGAGAACCATACTATGGCATGAGATGTGATATCAAACTCCTTCCCATTCCAATCCTGAGACTCTTCCTATAGCTTGAGATGTGATATCCAACTCCTTCCCATTCCAATTCTGAGACCCTTCCTATACCATGAGACTTGATATCTCAATGCTTCTAATACCAAACCTGAGACCCGTCCTATAACATGAGATGTGATATCCAAATCTTTCCCCTTCCAAATCTTAGACCCTTCCTTTATCATGAGATGTGAAATCCAACTCCTTCCCATTCCAATCCTGAGACCCTTCCGATATCATGAGATTTGTTATCTCAATGCTTCTAATATCAAAATTGAGACCCTCCCTATAGCATGAGATGGGATATCCAACTCCTTCCCATTCCAATCCTGAGACCCTTCCGATAGCAGAGATGTGATATCTCAATGCTTATACCAAATCTGAGACCCATCCTATAGCATGAGATGTGATATCAAACTCCTTCCCATTCCAATCCTGAGACCCTTCCTATAGCATGAGATGTGATGTCTCAATGCTTCTAATACCAAACCTGAGATCCTTCCAATAACATGAGATGTGATATCCAACTCCTTCCCATTCCAATCCTGAGACCCTTCCTATAGCATGAGATGTGCTATCTCAATGCTTATACCAAACCTGAGACCCTTCCTAAAGCTTGAGATGTGATATCCAACTCCTTCCCATTCCAATCCTGAGACCCTTCCTATAGCATGAGATGTGATATCTCAAGGCCTCTAATACCAAACCTGAGATCCTTCCTCTAACATGAAATGTGATATCCAACACCTTCCCCTTCCAAACCTGAGAGCCTTCCTATAGCATGAGATATGATATCCAAGTCCTTCCCATTCCAATCCTGAGACCCTTCCTATAACATGAAATGTGATATCCAACTCCTTCCCATTCCAACCTGAGACCCTTCCTATAACATGAAATGTGATATCCAACTCCTTCCAAATCCAATACTGATACCCTTCCAATAGCATGAGATGTGATATCCCAATGCTTCTACCAAACCTGAGACCCATACTATGGCATGAGATGTGATATCAAACTCCTTCCCATTCCAATCCTGAGACTCTTCCTATAGCTTGAGATGTGATATCCAACTCCTTCACATTCCAATTCTGAGACCCTTCCTATGCCATGAGACTTGATATCTCAATGCTTCTAATACCAAACCTGAGACCCGTCCTATAACATGAGATGTGATATCCAAATCTTTCCCCTTCCAAACCTTAGACCCTTCCTTTATCATGAGATGTGATATCCAACTCCTTCCCATTCCAATCCTGAGACCCTTCCGATATCATGAGATTTGTTATCTCAATGCTTCTAATATCAAACTTGAGACACTCCCTATAGCATGAGATGTGACATCCAAGTCCTCCCCATTCCAATCCTGAGACCCTTCTTATAGCATGAGATGTGATATCTCAATGCTTCTAATACCAAACCTGAGACCCTTCCTATAACATGAGATGGGATATCCAACTCCTTCCCATTCCAATCCTGAGACCCTTCCGATAGCAGAGATGTGATATCTCAATGCTTATACCAATCCTGAGACCCTTCCTATGGCCTGAGATGTCATATACAACTCCTTCCCAATCCAATCCTGAGACCCTTCCTATAGCATGAGATGTGATATCTCAATGCTTATACCAAATGTGAGACCCTTCCTATAGCATGAGATGTGATATCCACCTCCTTCCCATTCCAATCCTGAGACCCTTCCTATAGCATGAGATGTGATGTCTCAATGCTTCTAATACCAAACCTGAGATCCTTCCTATAACATGAGATGTGATATCCAACTCCTTCCCATTCCAATCCTGAGACCCTTCCTATAGCATGAGATGTGATGTCTCAATGCTTCTAATACCAAACCTGAGAACCTTCCTACAGCATGCGATGTGATATCTCAATGCTTCTAATACCAAACCTGAGACCAGTCCTATAACATGAGATTGGATATCCAACTCCTTCCCCTTCCAAACCTGAGACCCTTCCTATAGCATGAGATGTGATATCCAACTTCTTCCCATTCCAATCCTGAGACCCTTCCTATAACATGAGATGTGATGTCTCAATGCTTCTAATACCAAACCTGAGATCTTTCCTATAACATGAGATGTGATATCCAACTCCTTCCCATTCCAATCCTGAGACCCTTCCTATAGCATGAGATGTGCTATCGCAATGCTTATACCAAACCTGAGACCCTTCCTAAAGCTTGAGATGTGATATCCAACTCCTTCCCATTCCAATCCTGACACCCTTCCTATAGCATGAGATGTGATATCTCAAGGCCTCTAATACCAAACCTGAGATCCTTCCTCTAACATGAAATGTGATATCCAACTCCTTCCCCTTCCAAACCTGAGAGCCTTCCTATAGCATGAGATATGATATCCAAGTCCTTCCCATTCCAATCCTGAGACCCTTCCTATAACATGAAATGTGATATCCAACTCCTTCCCATTCCAACCTGAGACCCTTCCCATAGCATGAGATGGGATATCCAACTCCTTCGAAATCCAATACTGATACCCTTCCAATAGCATGAATTGTGATATCCCAATGCTTCTACCAAACCTGAGACCCATACTATGACATGAGATTTGATATCAAACTCATTCCCATTCCAATCCTGAGACTCTTCCTATAGCTTGAGATGTGATATCCAACTCCTTCCCATTCCAATTCTGAGACCCTTCCTATGCCATGAGACTTGATATCTCAATGCTTCTAATACCAAACCTGAGACCCGTCCCATAACATGAGATGTGATATCCAAATCTTTCCCCTTCCAAACCTTAGACCCTTCCTTTATCATGAGATGTGATATCCAACTCCTTCCCATTCCAATCCTGAGACCCTTCCGATATCATGAGATTTGTTATCTCAATGCTTCTAATATCAAACTTGAGACCCTCCCTATAGCATGAGATGTGACATCCAAGTCCTCCCCATTCCAATCCTGAGACCCTTCCTATAGCATGAGATGTGATATCTCAATGCTTCTAATACCAAACCTGAGACCCTTCCTATAACATGAGATGTCATATACAACTCCTTCCCAATCCAATCCTGAGACCCTTCCTATAGCATGAGATGTGATATCTCAATGCTTATACCAAATCTGAGACCCTTCCTATAGCATGAGATGTGATATCCAACTCCTTCCCATTCCAATCCTGAGACCCTTCCTATAGCATGAGATGTGATGTCTCAATGCTTCTAATACCAAACCTGCGATCCTTCCAATAACATGAGATGTGATATCCAACTCCTTCCCATTCCAATCCTGAGACCCTTATGATAGCATGAGATGTGATATCTCAATGCCTCTAATACCAAACCTGAGATACTTCCGATAGCATGAGATGTGATATCTCAATGCTTCTAATACCAAACCTGAGATCCTTCCTATAACATGAGATGTGATTTCCAAATCCTTCCCCTTCCAAACCTGAGACCCTCCATTTAGCATGAGATGTGATATACAACTCCTTCCCATTCCAATCCTGAGACCCTTCTGATAGCATGAGATGTGATATCTCAATGCCTCTAATACCAAACCTGAGATCCTATCTCTAACATGAAATGTGAAATCCATCTCCTTCCCTTTCCAAACCTGAGGCCCTGCCTATAGCATGAGATGTGATATCCAAGTCCTTCCCACTCCAATCCTGAGAGGAAGGATCTCAGGTTTGGTATTAGAAGCATTGAGACATCACATCTCATGCTATAGGAAGGGTCTCAGGGTTGGAATGGGAAGGAGTTGGATATCACATCTCATCCAATAGGAAGGGTCTCAGGTTTGGAATGGGAAGGAATTGGATATCACATCTCATGTTATAGGAAGGATCTCAGGTTTGGTATGAGAAGCATTGTGATATCACATCTCATGCTATAGGAAGGGTCTCAGGATTGGAATGTGAAGGATTTGGATATCACATCTCATGCTAAAGGAAGGGTCTCAGGTATGGTAGAAGCATTGAGATATCACGTCTCTGCTATCGGAAGGGTCTCAGGATTGGATTGGGAAGGCGTTGGATATCCCTTCTCATGCTATAGGAAGGGTCTCAGGATTTGAATGGGAAGGAGTTGGATATCACATCTCATGTTATAGGAAGGGTCTCAGGATTGGAATGGGAAGGATTTGGATATCACATCTCTTGCTATAGGAAGGGTCTCAGGATTGGAATGGGTAGGAGTTGGATATTACTTTCTTGCTATAGGAAGGGTCTCATGTTTGGAATGGGAAGCAGTTGGATATCACATCTCATGTTATAGGAAGGGTCTCAGGTTTGGTATAAGCATTGAGATATCACATCTCTGCTATTGGAAGCGGCTCAGGATTGGAATGGGAAGGAGTTGGATATCCCATCTCATGTTATAGGAAGAGTCTCTGGTTTGGTATTAGAATCATTGAGATATCACATTGCATGCTGTAGGAAGGGTCTAAGGATTGGAATGGGATGGACTTGGATATCACATCTCATGCTATAGGTAGGCTCTCAGGTTTGGTATAAGCATTGAGATATCACATCTCATGCTATAGGAAGGGTCTCAGGATTGGAATGGGAAGGAATTGGATATCACATCTCATGCTGTAGGAAGGGTCTCAGATTTGGTATAAGCATTGAGATATCACATCTCATGCTAAAGGAAGGGTCTCAGGATTGGAATGGGAAGGAGTTGTATATGACATCTCAGGCCACAGGAAGGATCTCAGATTTGGTATTAGAAGCATTGAGATATCACATCTCATGCTATCGGAAGTATCTCAGGTTTGGTATTAGAGGCATTGAGATATCACATCTCATGCTATCATAAGGGTCTCAGGATTGGAATGGGAAGGAGTTGGATATCACATCTCATGTTATTGGAAGGATCGCAGGTTTGGTATTAGAAGCATTGAGATATCACATCTCATGCTATAGGAAGGGTCTCAGGATTGGAATGGGGAGGACTTGGATGTCACATCTCATGCTATAGGGAGGGTCTCAAGTTTGATATTAGAAGCATTGAGATAACAAATCTCATGATATCGGAAGGGTCTCAGGATTGGAATGGAAAGGAGTTGGATATCACATCTCATGATAAAGGAAGGGTCTAAGGTTTGGAAGGGGAAAGATTTGGATATCACATCTCATGTTATAGGACGGGTCTCAGGTTTGGTATTAGAAGCATTGAGATATCAAGTCTCATGGCATAGGAAGGGTCTCAGAATTGGAATGGGAAGGAGTTGGATATCACATCTCAAGCTATAGGAAGAGTCTCAGAATTGGAATGGGAATGAGTTTGATATCACATCTCATGCCATAGTATGGGTCTCAGGTTTGGTAGAAGCATTGGGATATCACAATTCATGCTATTGGAAGGGTATCAGTATTGGATTTCGAAGGAGTTGGATATCCCATCTCATGCTATAGGAAGGGTCTCAGGTTGGAATGGGAAGGAGTTGGATATCACATTTCATGTTATAGGAAGGGTCTCAGGATTGGAATGGGAAGGACTTGGATATCATATCTCATGCTTTAGGAAGGCTCTCAGGTTTGGTATAAGCATTGAGATAGCACATCTCATGCTATAGGAATGGTCTCAGGATTGGAATGGGAAGGAGTTGGATATCACATCTCATGTTATAGGAAGGATCTCAGGTTTGGTATTAGAAGCATTGAGACATCACATCTCATGCTATAGGAAGGGTCTCAGGATTGGAATGGGAAGGAGTTGGATATCACATCTCATGCTATAGGAAGGGTCTCAGATTTGGTATAAGCATTGAGATATCACATCTCTGCTATCGGAAGGGTCTCAGGATTGGAATGGGAAGGAGTTGGATATCCCATCTCATGCTATAGGGAGGGTCTCAATTTTGATATTAGAAGCATTGAGATAACAAATCTCATGATATCGGAAGGGTCTCAGGATTGGAATGGGAAGGAGTTGGATATCACATCTCATGATAAAGGAAGGGTCTAAGGTTTGGAAGGGGAAAGATTTGGATATCACATCTCATGTTATAGGACGGGTCTCAGGTTTGGTATTAGAAGCATTGAGATATCAAGTCTCATGGTATAGGAAGGGTCTCAGAATTGGAATGGGAAGGAGTTGGATATCACATCTCAAGCTATAGGAAGAGTCTCAGGATTGGAATGGGAAGGAGTTTGATATCACATCTCATGCCATAGTATGGTTCTCAGGTTTGATAGAAGCATTGGGATATCACATCTCATGCTATTGGAAGGGTATCAGTATTGGATTTGGAAGGAGTTGGATATCCCATCTCATGCTATAGGAAGGGTCTCAGGTTGGAATGGGAAGGAGTTGGATATCACATTTCATGTTATAGGAAGGGTCTCAGGATTGGAATGGGAAGGACTTGGATATCATATCTCATGCTATAGGAAGGCTCTCAGGTTTGGAAGGAGAAGGAGTTGGATATCACATTTCATGTTAGAGGAAGGATCTCAGGTTTGGTATTAGAGGCCTTGAGATATCACATCTCATGCTATAGGAAGGGTCTCAGGTTGGAATGGGAAGGAGTTGGATATCACATTTCATGTTATAGGAAGGGTCTCAGGATTGGAATGGGAAGGAGTTGGATATCACATCTCAAGCTTTAGGAAGGGTCTCAGGTTTGGTATAAGCATTGAGATAGCACATCTCATGCTATAGGAAGGGTCTCAGGATTGGAATGGGAAGGAGATGGATATCACATCTCATGTTATAGGAAAGATCTCAGGTTTGGGATTAGAAGCATTGAGACATCACATCTCATGTTATAGGAAGGGTCTCAGGATTGGAATGGGAAGAAGTTGGATATCACATCTCATGCTATTGGAAGGGTCTCAGGTTTGCAAGGGGAAAGAATTGTATATCCAATCTCATGTTATAGGACTGGTCTCAGGTTTGGTATTAGAAGCATTGAGATATCACATCGCATGCTGTAGGAAGGTTCTCAGGTTTGGAATGGGGAGGAATTGGATATCACATCTCATGTCATAGGAAGGATCTCAGGTTTGGTATTAGAAGCATTGAGATATCACATCTCATGCTATAGGAATGGTCTCAGGATTGGAATGGGAAGGAGTTGGATATTACATTCCTGCTATAGGAAGGGTCTCATGTTTGGAATGGGAATGTGTTGGATATCACATATGCTATAGGAAGGGTCTCAGGTTTGGAACGGGAAGGAGTTGGATATCACATCTCATGTTATAGGAAGGGTCTCAGGTTTGGTATAAGCATTGAGATATCACATCTCTGCTATCAGAAGTGTCTCAGGATTGGAATGGGAAGGTGTTGGATATCCCATCTCATGTTATAGGACGGGTCTCAGGTTTGTTATTAGAATCATTGAGATATCATATTGCATGCTGTAGGAAGGGTCTAAGGATTGGAATGGGAAGGAGTTGGATATCCCATCTCATGTTATAGGAAGAGTCTCAAGTTTGGTATTAGAAGCATTTAGATATCACATCTCATGCTATAGGAAGTGTCTCAGGATTGGAATGGGAAGGAGTTGGATATCACATTTCATGTTAGAGGAAGGATCTCAGGTTTGGTATTAGAGGCATTGAGATATCACATCTCATGCTATAGGAAGGGTCTCAGGATTGGAATGGGAAGGAGTTGGATATCACATCTCATGCTATAGGAAGGGTCTCAGGTTTGGTATAAGCATTGAGATATCACATCTCATGCTATAGGAAGGGTCTCAGGATTGGAATGGGAAGGAGTTGGATATCACATCTCATGTTATAGGAAGGATCTCAGGTTTGGTATTAGAAGCATTGAGACATCACATCTCATGCTATCGGAAGGGTCTCAGGATTGGAATGGGAAGGACTTGGATATCACATCTCATGCTATAGGGAGGGTCTCAAGTTTGATATTAGAAGCATTGAGATATCATATCTCATGCTATAGGAAGGGTCTCAGGATTGGAATGGGAAGGAGTTGGATATCACATCTCATGCTATAGGAAGGGTCTCAGGTTTGGTATAAGCAGTGAGATATCACATCTCATGCTATAGGAAGTGTCTCAGGATTGGAATGGGAAGGAGTTGGATATCACATCTCATGTTATAGGAAGGACCTCAGGTTTGGTATAAGCATTGAGATATCACATCTCTACTATCGGAAGGGTCTCAGGATTGGAATGGGAAGGAGTTGGATATTCCCATCTCATGTTATAGGAAGGGTCTCAGGTTTGGTATTAGAAGCATTGAGATATCACATCTCATGCTATAGGAAGGGTCTCAGGATTGGAATGGGAAGGACGTGGATATCACATCTCATGCTATAAGGAGGGTCTCAAGTTTGATATTAGAAGCATTGAGATATCACATCTCATGATATCGGATGGGTCTCAAGGATGGAATGGGAAGGAGTTGGATATCACATCTCATGATAAAGGAAGTGTCTAAGGTTTGGAAGGGGAAGGAGTTTGATATCACATCTCATGCCATAGTATGGGTCTCAGGTTTGGTAGAAGCATTGGGATATCACATCTCATGCTATCGGAAGGGTATCAGGATTGGATTTGGAAGGAGTTGGATATCCCATCTCATGCTATAGGAAGGGTCTCAGGTTGGAATGGGAAGGAGTTGGATATCACATCTCATGTTATAGGAAGGGTCTCAGGATTGGAATTAGAACGACTTGGATATCACATCTCATGCTATAGGAAGGCTCTCAGGTTTGGAAGGGGAAAGAGTTGGATATCACATTTCATGTTAGAGGTAGGATCTCAGTTTTGGTATTAGAGGCATTGAGATATCACATCTCATGCTATCAGAAGGGTCTCAGGTTTGGAAGGGGAAGGATTTGGATATCACATCTCATGTTATAGGAAGGATCTCAGGTTTGGTATTAGAAGCATTGAGATATCACATCTCATGCTATCGGAAGGATCTCAGGTTTGGTATAGAAGCATTGAGATATCACATCTCATGCTATCAGAAGGTTCTCAGGATTGGAATGGGAAGGAGTTGGATATCACATCTCATGCTAAAGGGAGGGTCTCAGGTTTGGAAGGGGAAGGATTTGGATATCATATCTCATGTTATCAGAAGGATCTCAGGTTTGGTATTAGAAGTATTGAGATATCACATCTCATGCTATAGGAAGGGTCTCAGGATTGGAATGGGAAGGAGCTGGATATCACATCTCATGCTAAAGGAAGGGTCTCAGGTTTGGAACGGGAAGGAGTTGGATATCACATCTCATGTTATAGGAAGGGTCTCAGGTTTGGGATAAGCATTGAGATATCACATCTCTGCTATCGGAAGTGTCTCAGGATTGGAATGGGAAGGACTTGGATATCACATCTCATGCTATAGATAGGCTCTCAGGTTTGGAAAGGGAAGGAGTTGGATATCACATTTCATGTTAGAGGAAGGATCTCAGGTTTGGTATTAGAGGCATTGAGATATCAGATCTCAGGCTATAGGAAGGGTCTCAGGATTGGAATGGGAAGGAGTTGGATATCACATCTCATGCTAGAGGAAGGGTCTCAGGTTTGGTATAAGCATTGAGATATCACATCTCGTGCTATAGGAAGGGTCTCAGGATTGGAATGGGAAGGAGTTGTATATGACATCTCATGCCGTAGGAAGGGTCTCAGGTTTGGCATAAGCATTGAGATATCACATCTCTGCTATCGAAAGGGTCTTAGGATTGGAATGGGAAGGAGTTGGATATCCCATCTCATGTTATAGGAAGAGTCTCAGGTTTGGTATTAGAAGCATTGAGATATCCCATCTCATGATATAGGAAGGGTCTCAGTTTGGAATGGGAAGGAGTTGGATATCACATTTCATGTTGTAGGAAGGGTCTCAGGATTGGAATGGGAAGGACTTGGATATCATATCCCATGCTATAGGAAGGCTCTCAGGTTTGGAAGGGGAAGGAGTTGGATATCACATTTCATGTTAGAGGAAGGATCTCAGGTTTGGTATTAGAGGCCTTGAGATATCACATCTCATGCTATAGGAAGGGTCTCAGGATTGGAATGGGAAGGAGTTGGTTATCACATCTCAAGCTATAGGAACGGTCTCAGGTTTGGTATAAGCATTGTGATATCACATCTCATGCTATAGGAAGGGTCTCAGGATTGGAATGGGAAGGAGTTGGATATCACATCTCATGTTATAGGAAAGATCTCAGGTTTGGTATTAGAAGCATTGAGACATCACATCTCATGTTATAGGAAGGGTCTCAGGATTGGAATGGGAAGAAGTTGGATATCACATCTCATGCTATAGGAAGGGTCTCAGGTTTGGTATAAGCATTGAGATATTACATCTCATGCTATAGGAAGGGTCTCAGGATTGGAATGGGAAGGAGTTGTATATGACATCTCATGCTATAGGAAGGGTCTCAGGTTTGGTATAAGCATTGAGATATCACATCACATGCTATAGGAAGGGTCTCAGGATTGGAATGGGAAGGACTTGGATATCACATCTCATGCTATAGGCAGGGTCTCAGGTTTGGAAAGGGAATGAGATGGATATCACATTTCATGTTAGAGGTAGGATCTCGGGTTTGGTATTAGAGGCATTGAGATATCACATCTCATGCTATCAGAAGGGTCTCAGGATTGGAATGGGAAGGAGTTGGATATCACATCTCATGCTAAAGGGAGGGTCTCAGGTTTGGAAGGGGAAGGATTTGGAAATCACATCTCATGTTATAGGAAGGATCTCAGGTTTGGTATTAGAAGCATTGAGATATCACATCTCATGCTTTCATAAGGGTCTCAGGATTGGAATGGGAAGGAGTTGGATATCACATCTGATGTTATAGGAAGGATCTCAGGTTTGGTATTAGAAGCATTGAGACATCACATCTCATGCTATAGGAAGGGTCTCAGGATTGGAATGGGAAGGAGTTGGATATCACATCTCATGCTATAGGAAGGGTCTCAGATTTGGTATAAGCATCGAGATATCACATCTCATGCTATAGGAAGGGTCTCAGGATTGGAATGGGAAGGAGTTGTATATGACATCTCAGGCCATAGGAAGGGTCTCAGGTTTGGTATAAGCATTGAGATATCACATCTCTGCTATCGGAAGGGTCTCAGGATTGGAATGGGAAGGAATTGGATATCACATCTCATGTTATAGGAAGGGTCTCAGGTTTGGTATTAGAAGCATTGAGATATCCCTTCTCATGCTATAGGAAGGGTCTCAGGATTGGAATGTGAAGGATTTGGATATCACATCTCATGCTAAAGGAAGGGTCTCAGGTTTGGTAGAAGCATTGAGATATCACGTCTCTGCTATCGGAAGGGTCTCAGGATTGGATTGGGAAGGAGTTGGATATCCCTTCTCATGCTATAGGAAGGGTCTCAGGTTTGGTATAAGCATTGAGATATCACATCTCTGCTATCGGAAGGGTCTCAGGATTGGATTGGGAAGGAGTTGGATATCCCTTCTCATGCTATAGGAAGTGTCTCAGGTTGGAATGGGAAGGAGTTGGATATCACATCTCATGTTATAGGAAGGGTCTCAGGATTGGAATGGGAAGGATTTGGATATCACATCTCTTGCTATAGGAAGGGTCTCAGGATTGGAATGGGTAGGAGTTGGATATTACTTTCTTGCTATAGGAAGGGTCTCATGTTTGGAATGGGAAGGAGTTGGATATCACATATGCTATAGTTAGTGACTCAGGTTTGGAACAGGAAGGAGTTGGATATCACATCTCATGTTATAGGAAGGGTCTCAGGTTTGGTATAAGCATTGAGATATCACATCTCTGCTATCGGAAGTGGCTCAGGATTGGAATGGGAAGGAGTTGGATATCCCATCTCATGTTATAGGACGAGTCTCTGGTTTGGTATTAGAATCATTGAGATATCACATCGCATGCTGTAGGAAGGGTCTAAGGATTGGAATGGGATGGACTTGGATATCACATCTCATGCTATAGATAGGCTCTTAGGTTTGGAAAGGGAAGGAGTTGGATATCACATTTCATGTTAGAGGAAGGATCTCAGGTTTGGTATTAGAAGCATTGAGATATCACATCTCATGCTATAGGAAGGGTCTCAGGATTGGAATGGGAAGGAGCTGGATATCACATCTCATGCTAAAGGAAGGGTCTCAGGTTTGGAACGGGAAGGATTTGGATATCACATCTCATGTTATAGGAAGGGTCTCAGGTTTGGTATAAGCATTGAGATATCACATCTCTGCTATCGGAAGTGTCTCAGGATTGGAATGGGAAGGAGTTGGATATCCCATCTCATGTTATAGGACGGGTCTCAGGTTTGTTATTAGAATCATTGAGATATCATATTGCATGCTGTAGGAAGGGTCTAAGGGTTGGAATGGGAAGGACTTGGATATCACATCTCATGCTATAGATAGGCTCCTAGGTTTGGAAAGGGAAGGAGTTGGATATCACATTTCATGTTAGAGGAAGGATCTCAGGTTTGGTATTAGAAGCATTGAGATATCACATCTCATGCTATAGGAAGGGTCTCAGGATTGGAATGGGAAGTAGTTGGATATCACATCTCATGCTATAGGAAGGGTCTCAGGTTTGGTATAAGCATTGAGATATCACATCTCATGCTATAGGACGGGTCTCAGGATTGGAATGGAAGGAGTTGGATATCACATCTCATGTTATAGTAAGGATCTCAGGTTTGGTATTAGAAGCATTGAGACATCACATCTCATGCTGTAGGAAGGGTCTCAGGGTTGGAATGGGAAGGAGTTGGATATCACATCTCATCCAATAGGAAGGGTCTCAGGTTTGGAATGGGAAGGAATTGGATATCACATCTCATGTTATAGGAAGGATCTCAGGTTTGGTATTAGAAGCATTGAGATATCACATCTCATGCTATAGGAAGGGTCTCAGGATTGGAATGTGAAGGATTTGGATATCACATCTCATGCTAAAGGAAGGGTCTCAGGTTTGGTAGAAGCATTGAGATATCACGTCTCTGCTATCGGAAGGGTCTGAGGATTGGATTGGGAAGGAGTTGGATATCCCTTCTCATGCTATAGGAAGGGTCTCAGGATTTGAATTGCAAAGAGTTGGATATCACATCTCATGCCATAGGAAGGGTCTCAGGTTTGGTATAAGCATTGAGATATCACATCTCTGCTATCGGAAGGGTCTCAGGATTGGATTGGGAAGGAGTTGGATATCCCTTCTCATGCTATAGGAAGTGTCTCAGGTTGGAATGGTAAGGAGTTGGATATCACATCTCATGTTATAGGAAGGGTCTCAGGATTGGAATGGGAAGGATTTGGATATCACATCTCTTGCTATAGGAAGGGTCTCAGGATTGGAATGGGTAGGAGTTGGATATTACTTTCTTGCTATAGGAAGGGTCTCATGTTTGGAATGGGAAGGAGTTGGATATCACATATGCTATAGTTAGTGTCTCAGGTTTGGAACGGGAAGGAGTTGGATATCACATCTCATGTTATAGGAAGGGTCTCAGGTTTGGTATAAGCATTGAGATATCACATCTCTGCTATCGGAAGCGGCTCAGGATTGGAATGGGAAGGAGTTGGATATCCCATCTCATGTTATAGGAAGAGTCTCTGGTTTGGTATTAGAATCATTGAGATATCACATCGCATGCTGTTGGAAGGGTCTAAGGATTTGAATGGGATGGACTTGGATATCACATCTCATGCTATAGGTAGGCTCTCAGGTTTGGTATAAGCATTGATATATCACATCTCATGCTATAGGAAGGGTCTCAGGATTGGAATGGGAAGGATTTGGATATCACATCTCATGCTATAGGAAGGGTCTCAGATTTGGTATAAGCATTGAGATATCACATCTCATGCTAAAGGAAGGGTCTCAGGTTTGGAAAGGGAAGGAGTTGGATATCACATTTCATGTTAGAGGAAGGATCTCAGGTTTGGTATTAGAAGCATTGAGATATCACATCTCATGCTATAGGACGGGTCTCAGGATTGGAATGGAAGGAGTTGGATATCACATCTCATGCTATAGGAAGGGTCTCAGGTTTGGTATAAGCATTGAGATATCACATCTCATGCTATAGGACGGGTCTCAGGATTGGAATGGAAGGAGTTGGATATCACATCTCATGTTATAGGAAGGATCTCAGGTTTGGTATTAGATGCATTGAGACATCACATCTCATGCTATAGGAAGGGTCTCAGGGTTGGAATGGGAAGGAGTTGGATATCACATCTCATCCAATAGGAAGGGTCTCAGGTTTGGAATGGGAAGGAATTGGATATCACATCTCATGTTATAGGAAGAATCTCAGGTTTGGTATTAGAAGCATTGAGATATCACATCTCATGCTATAGGAAGGGTCTCAGGATTGGAATGTGAAGGATTTGGATATCACATCTCATGCTAAAGGAAGGGTCTCAGGTTTGGTAGAAGCATTGAGATATCACGTTTCTGCTATCGGAAGGGTCTCAGGATTGGATTGGGAAGGAGTTGGATATCCCTTCTCATGCTATAGGAAGGGTCTCAGGATTTGAATGGGAAGGAGTTGGATATCACATCTAATGTTATAGGAAGGGTCTCAGGATTGGAATGGGAAGGATTTGGATATCACATCTCTTGCTATAGGAAGGGTCTCAGGATTGGAATGGGTAGGAGTTGGATATTACTTTCTTGCTATAGGAAGGGTCTCATGTTTGGAATGGGAAGCAGTTGGATATCACATATGCTATAGTTAGTGTCTCAGGTTTGGAACGGGAAGGAGTTGGATATCCCATCTCATGTTATAGGAAGAGTCTCTGGTTTGGTATTAGAATCATTGAGATATCACATTGCATGCTGTAGGAAGGGTCTAAGGATTGGAATGGGATGGACTTGGATATCACATCTCATGCTATAGGTAGGCTCTCAGGTTTGGTATAAGCATTGAGATATCACATCTCTGCTATCGGAAGGGTCTCAGGATTGGAATGGGAAGGAGTTGGATATCCCATCTCATGTTATAGGAATGGTCTCAGGTTTGGTATTAGAAGCATAGAGATATCACATCTCATGCTGTAGGAAGGGTCTCAGGATTGGAATGGGAAGGACTTGGATGTCACATCTCATGCTATAGGGAGGGTCTCAAGTTTGATATTAGAAGCATTGAGATAACAAATCTCATGATATCGGAAGGGTCTCAGGATTGGAATGGGAAGGAGTTGGATATCACATCTCATGATAAAGGAAGGGTCTAAGGTTTGGAAGGGGAAGGATTTGGATATCACATCTCATGTTATAGGACTGGTCTCAGTTTTGGTATTAGAAGCATTGAGATATCAAGTCTCATGGTATAAGAAGGGTCTCAGAATTGGAATGGGAAGGAGTTGGATATCACACCTCAAGCTATAGGAAGGGTCTCAGGATTGGAATGGGAAGGAGTTTGATATCACATCTCATGCCATAGTATGGGTCTCAGGTTTGGTAGAAGCATTGGGATATCACATCTCATGCTATCGGAAGGGTATCAGTATTGGATTTGGAAGAAGTTGGATATCCCATCTCATGCTATAGGAAGGGTCTCAGGTTGGAATGGGAAGGAGTTGGATATCACATTTCATGTTATAGGAAGGGTCTCAGGATTGGAATGGGAAGGACTTGGATATCATATCTCATGCTATAGGAAGGCTCTCAGGTTTGGAAGGGGAAGGAGTTGGATATCACATCTCAAGCTATAGGAAGGGTCTCAGGATTGGAATGGGAAGGAGTTGGATATCACATCTCAAGCTATAGGAAGGGTCTCAGGTTTGGAATAAGCATTGAGATATCACATCTCATGCTATAGGAAGGGTCTCAGGATTGGAATGGGAAGGAGTTGGATATCACATCTCATGTTAAAGGAAATATCTCAGGTTTGGTATTAGAAGCATTGAGACATCACATCTCATGTTATAGGAAGGGTCTCAGGATTGGAATGGGAAGAAGTTGGATATCACATCTCATGCTATAGGAAAGGTCTCAGGTTTGGTATAAGCATTGAGATATCACATCTCATGCTATAGGAAGGGTCTCAGGATTGGAACGGGAAGGAGTTGTATATGACATCTCATGCCATAGGAAGGGTCTCAGGTTTGGTATAAGCATTGAGATATCACATCACATGCTATAGGAAGGGTCTCAGGATTGGAATGGGAAGGACTTGGATATCACATCTCATGCTATAGGCAGGGCCTCAGGTTTGGAAAGGGAAGGAGATGGATATCACATTTCATGTTAGAGATAGGATCTCAGGTTTGGTATTAGAGGCATTGAGATATCACATCTCATGCTATCAGAAGGGTCTCAGGATTGGAATGGGAAGGAGTTGTATATCACATCTCATGCTAAATGGAGGGTCTCAGGTTTGGAAGGGGAAGGATTTGGAAATCACATCTCATGTTATAGGAAGGATCTCAGGTTTGGTATTAGAAGCATTGAGATATCACATCTCATGCTATCGGAAGTATCTCAGGTTTGGTATTAGAGGCATTGAGATATCACATCTCATGCTATCATAAGGGTCTCAGGATTGGAATGGGAAGGAGTTGGATATCACATCTCATGTTATTGGAAGAATCTCAGGTTTGGTATTAGAAGCATTGAGACATCACATCTCATGCTATAGGAAGGGTCTCAGGATTGGAATGGGAAGGAGTTGAATATCACATCTCATGCTATAGGAAGGGTCTCAGATTTGGTATAAGCATTGAGATATCACATCTCATGCTATAGGAAGGGTCTCAGGATTGGATTGGGAAGGAGTTGTATATGACATCTCATGTTATAGGAAGGGTCTCAGGTTTGGTATTAGAAGCATTGAGATATCACATCTCATGCTATAGGAAGGGTCTCAGGATTGGAATGGGGAGGACTTGGATGTCACATCTCATGCTATAGGGAGGGTCTCAAGTTTGATATTAGAAGCATTGAGATAACAAATCTCATGATATCGGAAGGGTCTCAGGATTGGAATGGGAAGGAGTTGGATATCACATCTCATGATAAAGGAAGGGTCTAAGGTTTGGAAGGGGAAAGATTTGGATATCACATCTCATGTTATAGGACGGGTCTCAGGTTTGGTATTAGAAGCATTGAGATATCAAGTCTCATGGCATAGGAAGGGTCTCAGAATTGGAATGGGAAGGAGTTGGATATCACATCTCAAGCTATAGGAAGAGTCTCAGGATTGGAATGGGAATGAGTTTGATATCACATCTCATGCCATAGTATGGGTCTCAGGTTTGGTAGAAGCATTGGGATATCACATCTCATGCTATTGGAAGGGTATCAGTATTGGATTTGGAAGGAGTTGGATATCCCATCTCATGCTATAGGAAGGGTCTCAGGTTGGAATGGGAAGGAGTTGGATATCACATTTCATGTTATAGGAAGGGTCTCAGGATTGGAATGGGAAGGACTTGGATATCATATCTCATGCTATAGGAAGGGTCTCAGGATTGGAATGGGAAGGAGTTGGATATCACATCTCAAGCTTTAGGAAGGGTCTCAGGTTTGGTATAAGCATTGAGATAGCACATCTCATGCTGTAGGAAGGGTCTCAGGATTGGAATGGGAAGGAGTTGGATATCACATCTCATGTTATAGGAAAGATCTCAGGTTTGGTATTAGAAGCATTGAGACATCACATCTCATGTTATGGGAAGGGTCTCAGGATTGGAATGGGAAGAAGTTGGATATCACATCTCATGCTATAGGAAGGGTCTCAGGTTTGGAAGGGGAAGGAGTTGGATATCCAATCTCATGTTATAGGACTGGTCTCAGGTTTGGCATTAGAAGCATTGAGATATCACATCGCATGCTGTAGGAAGGTTCTCAGGTTTGGTATTAGAAGCATTGAGACATCACATCTCATGCTATAGGAAGGGTCTCAGGATTGGAATGGGAAGGAGTTGGATATCACATCTCATGTTATAGGAAGGATCTCAGGTTTGGTATTAGAAGCATTGAGACATCACATCTCATGCTATAGGAAGGGTCTCAGGATTGGAATGGGAAGGAGTTGGATATCACATCTCATACTATAGGAAGGGTCTCACATTTGGTATAAGCATTGAGATATCACATCTCATGCTATAGGAAGGGTCTCAGGATTGGATTGGGAAGGAGTTGTATATGACATCTCAGGCCATAGGAAGGGTCTCAGGATTGGTATAAGCATTGAGATATCACATCTCTGCTATCGGAAGGGTCTCAGGATTGGAATGGGAAGGAGTTGGATATCCCATCTCATGTTATAGGAAGGGTCTCAGGTTTGGTATTAGAAGCATTGAGATATCACATCTCATGCTATAGGAAGGGTCTCAGGATTGGAATGGGGAGGACTTGGATGTCACATCTCATGCTATAGGGAGGGTCTCAAGTTTGATATTAGAAGCATTGAGATAACAAATCTCATGATATCGGAAGGGTCTCAGGATTGGAATGGGAAGGAGTTGGATATCACATCTCATGATAAAGGAAGGGTCTAAGGTTTGGAAGGGGAAAGATTTGGATATCACATCTCATGTTATAGGACGGGTCTCAGGTTTGGTATTAGAAGCATTGAGATATCAAGTCTCATGGCATAGGAAGGGTCTCAGAATTGGAATGGGAAGGAGTTGGATATCACATCTCAAGCTATAGGAAGAGTCTCAGGATTGGAATGGGAATGAGTTTGATATCACATCTCATGCCATAGTATGAGTCTCAGGTTTGGTAGAAGCATTGGGATATCACAATTCATGCTATTGGAAGGGTATCAGTATTGGATTTCGAAGGAGTTGGATATCCCATCTCATGCTATAGGAAGGGTCTCAGGTTGGAATGGGAAGGAGTTGGATATCACATTTCATGTTATAGGAAGGGTCTCAGGATTGGAATGGGAAGGACTTGGATATCATATCTCATGCTATAGGAAGGCTCTCAGGTTTGGAAGGGGAAGGAGTTGGATATCACATTTCATGTTAGAGGAAGGATCTCAGGTTTGGTATTAGAGGCCTTGAGATATCACATCTCATGCTATAGGAAGGGTGTCAGGATTGGAATGGGAAGGAGTTGGATATCACATCTCAAGCTTTAGGAAGGGTCTCAGGTTTGGTATAAGCATTGCGATAGCACATCTCATGCTATAGGAAGGGTCTCAGGATTGGAATGGGAAGGAGTTGGATATCACATCTCATGTTATAGGAAAGATCTCAGGTTTGGTATTAGAAGCATTGAGACATCACATCTCATGTTATAGGAAGGGTCTCAGGATTGGAATGGGAAGAAGTTGGATATCACATCTCATGCTATAGGAAGGGTCTCAGGTTTGGAAGGGGAAGGAGTTGGATATCCAATCTCATGTTATAGGACTGGTCTCAGGTTTGGTATTAGAAGCATTGAGATATCACATCGCATGCTGTAGGAAGGTTCTCAGGTTTGGTATTAGAAGCATTGAGACATCACATCTCATGCTATAGGAAGGGTCTCAGGATTGGAATGGGAAGGAGTTGGATATCACATCTCATGTTATAGGAAGGATCTCAGGTTTGGTATTAGAAGCATTGAGACATCACATCTCATGCTATAGGAAGGGTCTCAGGATTGGAATGGGAAGGAGTTGGATATCACATCTCATGCTATAGGAAGGGTCTCACATTTGGTATAAGCATTGAGATATCACATCTCATGCTATAGGAAGGGTCTCAGGATTGGATTGGGAAGGAGTTGTATATGACATCTCAGGCCATAGGAAGGGTCTCAGGATTGGTATAAGCATTGAGATATCACATCTCTGCTATCGGAAGGGTCTCAGGATTGGAATGGGAAGGAGTTGGATATCCCATCTCATGTTATAGGAAGGGTCTCAGGTTTGGTATTAGAAGCATTGAGATATCACATCTCATGCTATAGGAAGGGTCTCAGGATTGGAATGGGGAGGACTTGGATGTCACATCTCATGCTATAGGGAGTGTCTCAAGTTTGATATTAGAAGCATTGAGATAACAAATCTCATGATATCGGAAGGGTCTCAGGATTGGAATGGGAAGGAGTTGGATATCACATCTCATGATAAAGGAAGGGTCTAAGGTTTGGAAGGGGAAAGATTTGGATATCACATCTCATGTTATAGGACGGGTCTCAGGTTTGGTATTAGAAGCATTGAGATATCAAGTCTCATGGCATAGGAAGGGTCTCAGAATTGGAATGTGAAGGAGTTGGATATCACATCTCAAGCTATAGGAAGAGTCTCAGGATTGGAATGGGAAGGAGTTTGATATCACCTCTCATGCCATAGTATGGGTCTCAGGTTTGGTAGAAGCATTGGGATATCACATTTCATGCTATTGGAAGGGTATCAGTATTGGATTTGGAAGGAGTTGGATATCACATTTCATGTTATAGGAAGGGACTCAGGTTGGAATGGGAAGGAGTTGGATATCACATTTCATGTTATAGGAAGGGTCTCAGGATTGGAATGGGAAGGACTTGGATATCATATCTCATGCTATAGGAAGGCTCTCAGGTTTGGAAGGGGAAGGAGTTGGATATCACATTTCATGTTAGAGGAAGGATCTCAGGTTTGGTATTAGAGGCCTTGAGATATCACATCTCATGCTATAGGAAGGGTCTCAGGATTGGAATGGGAAGGAATTGGATATCACATCTCAAGCTTTAGGAAGGGTCTCAGGTTTGGTATAAGCATTGAGATAGCACATCTCATGCTATAGGAAGGGTCTCAGGATTGGAATGGGAAGGAGTTGGATATCACATCTCATGTTATAGGAAGGATCTCAGGTTTGGTATTAGAAGCATTGAGACATCACATCTCATGCTATAGGAAGGGTCTCAGGATTGGAATGGGAAGGAGTTGGATATCACATCTCATGCTATAGGAAGGGTCTCAGATTTGGTATAAGCATTGAGATATCACATCTCTGCTATCGGAAGGGTCTCAGGATTGGAATGGGAAGGAGTTGGATATCCCATCTCATGCTATAGGGAGGGTCTCAATTTTGATATTAGAAGCATTGAGATAACAAATCTCATGATATCGGAAGGGTCTCAGGATTGGAATGGGAAGGAGTTGGATATCACATCTCATGATAAAGGAAGGGTCTAAGGTTTGGAAGGGGAAAGATTTGGATATCACATCTCATGTTATAGGACGGGTCTCAGGTTTGGTATTAGAAGCATTGAGATATCAAGTCTCATGGTATAGGAAGGGTCTCAGAATTGGAATGGGAAGGAGTTGGATATCACATCTCAAGCTATAGGAAGAGTCTCAGGATTGGAATGGGAAGGAGTTTGATATCACATCTCATGCCATAGTATGGTTCTCAGGTTTGATAGAAGCATTGGGATATCACATCTCATGCTATTGGAAGGGTATCAGTATTGGATTTGGAAGGAGTTGGATATCCCATCTCATGCTATAGGAAGGGTCTCAGGTTGGAATGGGAAGGAGTTGGATATCACATTTCATGTTATAGGAAGGGTCTCAGGATTGGAATGGGAAGGACTTGGATATCATATCTCATGCTATAGGAAGGCTCTCAGGTTTGGAAGGAGAAGGAGTTGGATATCACATTTCATGTTAGAGGAAGGATCTCAGGTTTGGTATTAGAGGCCTTGAGATATCACATCTCATGCTATAGGAAGGGTCTCAGGTTGGAATGGGAAGGAGTTGGATATCACATTTCATGTTATAGGAAGGGTCTCAGGATTGGAATGGGAAGGAGTTGGATATCACATCTCAAGCTTTAGGAAGGGTCTCAGGTTTGGTATAAGCATTGAGATAGCACATCTCATGCTATAGGAAGGGTCTCAGGATTGGAATGGGAAGGAGTTGGATATCACATCTCATGTTATAGGAAAGATCTCAGGTTTGGTATTAGAAGCATTGAGACATCACATCTCATGTTATAGGAAGGGTCTCAGGATTGGAATGGGAAGAAGTTGGATATCACATCTCATGCTATAGGAAGGGTCTCAGGTTTGGAAGGGGAAGGAGTTGGATATCCAATCTCATGTTATAGGACTGGTCTCAGGTTTGGTATTAGAAGCATTGAGATATCACATCGCATGCTGTAGGAAGGTTCTCAGGTTTGGAATGGGGAGGAATTGGATATCACATCTCATGTCATAGGAAGGATCTCAGGTTTGGTATTAGAAGCATTGAGATATCACATCTCATGCTATAGGAATGGTCTCAGGATTGGAATGGGAAGGAGTTGGATATTACATTCCTGCTATAGGAAGGGTCTCATGTTTGGAATGGGAATGTGTTGGATATCACATATGCTATAGGAAGGGTCTCAGGTTTGGAACGGGAAGGAGTTGGATATCACATCTCATGTTATAGGAAGGGTCTCAGGTTTGGTATAAGCATTGAGATATCACATCTCTGCTATCGGAAGTGTCTCAGGATTGGAATGGGAAGGTGTTGGATATCCCATCTCATGTTATAGGACGGGTCTCAGGTTTGTTATTAGAATCATTGAGATATCATATTGCATGCTGTAGGAAGGGTCTAAGGATTGGAATGGGAAGGAGTTGGATATCCCATCTCATGTTATAGGAAGAGTCTCAAGTTTGGTATTAGAAGCATTTAGATATCACATCTCATGCTATAGGAAGTGTCTCAGGATTGGAATGGGAAGGAGTTGGATATCACATTTCATGTTAGAGGAAGGATCTCAGGTTTGGTATTAGAGGCATTGAGATATCACATCTCATGCTATAGGAAGGGTCTCAGGATTGGAATGGGAAGGAGTTGGATATCACATCTCATGCTATAGGAAGGGTCTCAGGTTTGGTATAAGCATTGAGATATCACATCTCATGCTATAGGAAGGGTCTCAGGATTGGAATGGGAAGGAGTTGGATATCACATCTCATGTTATAGGAAGGATCTCAGGTTTGGTATTAGAAGCATTGAGACATCACATCTCATGCTATCGGAAGGGTCTCAGGATTGGAATGGGAAGGACTTGGATATCACATCTCATGCTATAGGGAGGGTCTCAAGTTTGATATTAGAAGCATTGAGATATCATATCTCATGCTATAGGAAGGGTCTCAGGATTGGAATGGGAAGGAGTTGGATATCACATCTCATGCTATAGGAAGGGTCTCAGGTTTGGTATAAGCAGTGAGATATCACATCTCATGCTATAGGAAGTGTCTCAGGATTGGAATGGGAAGGAGTTGGATATCACATCTCATGTTATAGGAAGGATCTCAGGTTTGGTATAAGCATTGAGATATCACATCTCTACTATCGGAAGGGTCTCAGGATTGGAATGGGAAGGAGTTGGATATTCCCATCTCATGTTATAGGAAGGGTCTCAGGTTTGGTATTAGAAGCATTGAGATATCACATCTCATGCTATAGGAAGGGTCTCAGGATTGGAATGGGAAGGACTTGGATATCACATCTCATGCTATAAGGAGGGTCTCAAGTTTGATATTAGAAGCATTGAGATATCACATCTCATGATATCGGAAGGGTCTCAAGGATGGAATGGGAAGGAGTTGGATATCACATCTCATGATAAAGGAAGTGTCTAAGGTTTGGAAGGGGAAGGAGTTTGATATCACATCTCATGCCATAGTATGGGTCTCAGGTTTGGTAGAAGCATTGGGATATCACATCTCATGCTATCGGAAGGGTATCAGGATTGGATTTGGAAGGAGTTGGATATCCCATCTCATGCTATAGGAAGGGTCTCAGGTTGGAATGGGAAGGAGTTGGATATCACATCTCATGTTATAGGAAGGGTCTCAGGATTGGAATTAGAAGGACTTGGATATCACATCTCATGCTATAGGAAGGCTCTCAGGTTTGGAAGGGGAAAGAGTTGGATATCACATTTCATGTTAGAGGTAGGATCTCAGGTTTGGTATTAGAAGCATTGAGATATCACATCTCATGCTATCGGAAGGATCTCAGGTTTGGTATAGAAGCATTGAGATATCACATCTCATGCTATCAGAAGGTTCTCAGGATTGGAATGGGAAGGAGTTGGATATCACATCTCATGCTAAAGGGAGGGTCTCAGGTTTGGAAGGGGAAGGATTTGGATATCACATCTCATGTTATAGGAAGGATCTCAGGTTTGGTATTAGAAGCATTGAGATATCACATCTCATGCTATCGGAAGGATCTCAGGTTTGGTATAGAAGCATTGAGATATCACATCTCATGCTATAGGAAGGGTCTCAGGATTGGAATGGGAAGGACTTAGATATCACATATCATGCTATAGGGAGGGTCTCAGTTTTGATATTAGAAGCATTGAGATATCACATCTCATGCTATAGGAAGGGTCTCAGGATTGGAATGGGAAGGAGTTGGTTATCACATCTCATGCTAAAGGAAGGGTCTCAGGTTTGGTAGAAGCATTGAGATATCACATCTCATGCTATAGGAAGGGTCTCAGGATTGGAATGGGAAGGACTTAGATATCACATATCATGCTATAGGGAGGGTCTCAGTTTTGATATTAGAAGCATTGAGATATCACATCTCATGCTATCAGAAGGGTCTCAGGATTGGAATGGGAAGGAGCTGGATATCACATCTCATGCTAAAGGAAGGGTCTCAGGATTGGAATGGGAAGGAGTTGGATATCACATCTCATGCTATAGGAAGGGTCTCAGGTTTGGTATAAGCAGTGAGATATTCCCATTCCAACCTGAGACCCTTCCTATAGCATGAGATGTGATATCTCAAGGCCTCTAATACCAAACCTGAGATCCTTCCTCTAACATGAAATGTGATATCCAACTCCTTCTCCTTCCAAACCTGAGAGCCTTCCTATAGCATGAGATATGATATCCAAGTCCTTCCCATTCCAATCCTGAGACCCTTCCTATAACATGAAATGTGATATCCAACTCCTTCCCATTCCAACCTGAGACCCTTCCTATAGCATGAGATGGGATATCCAACTCCTTCCAAATCCAATACTGATACCCTTCCAATAGCATGAGATGTGATATCCCAATGCTTCTATCAAACCTGAGAACCATACTATGGCATGAGATGTGATATCAAACTCCTTCCCATTCCAATCCTGAGACTCTTCCTATAGCTTGAGATGTGATATCCAACTCCTTCCCATTCCAATTCTGAGACCCTTCCTATACCATGAGACTTGTTATCTCAATGCTTCTAATACCAAACCTGAGACCCGTCCTATAACATGAGATGTGATATCCAAATCTTTCCCCTTCCAAACCTTAGACCCTTCCTTTATCATGAGATGTGATATCCAACTCCTTCCCATTCCAATCCTGAAACCCTTCCGATATCATGAGATTTGTTATCTCAATGCTTCTAATATCAAAATTGAGACCCTCCCTATAGCATGAGATGGGATATCCAACTCCTTCCCATTCCAATCCTGAGACCCTTCCGATAGCAGAGATGTGATATCTCAATGCTTATACCAAATCTGAGACCCTTCCTATAGCATGAGATGTGATATCCAACTCCTTCCCATTCCAATCCTGAGACCCTTCCTATAGCATGAGATGTGATGTCTCAATGCTTCTAATACCAAACCTGAGATCCTTCCTATAACATGAGATGTGATATCCAACTCCTTCCCATTCCAATCCTGAGACCCTTCCTATAGCATGAGATGTGCTATCTCAATGCTTATACCAAACCTGAGACCCTTCCTAAAGCTTGAGATGTGATATCCAACTCCTTCCCATTCCAATCCTGAGACCCTTCCTATAGCATGAGATGTGATGTCTCAATGCTTCTAATACCAAACCTGAGATCCTTCCTATAACATGAGATGTGATATCCAACTCCTTCCCATTCCAATCCTGAGACCCTTCCTATAGCATGAGATGTGATGTCTCAATGCTTCTAATACCAAACCTGAGAACCTTCCTACAGCATGCGATGTGATATCTCAATGCTTCTAATACCAATCCTGAGACCAGTCCTATAAAATGAGATTGGATATCCAACTCCTTCCCCTTCCAAACCTGAGACCCTTCCTATAGCATGAGATGTGATATCCAACTTCTTCCCATTCCAATCCTGAGACCCTTCCTATAACATGAGATGTGATGTCTCAATGCTTCTAATACCAAACCTGAGATCTTTCCTATAACATGAGATGTGATATCCAACTCCTTCCCATTCCAATCCTGAGACCCTTCCTATAGCATGAGATGTGCTATCTCAATGCTTATACCAAACCTGAGACCCTTCCTAAAGCTTGAGATGTGATATCCAACTCCTTCCCATTCCAATCCTGAGACCCTTCCTATAGCATGAGATGTGATATCTCAAGGCCTCTAATACCAAACCTGAGATCCTTCCTCTAACATGAAATGTGATATCCAACTCCTTCCCCTTCCAAACCTGAGAGCCTTCCTATAGCATGAGATATGATATCCAAGTCCTTCCCATTCCAATCCTGAGACCCTTCCTATAACATGAAATGTGATATCCAACTCCTTCCCATTCCAACCTGAGACCCTTCCTATAGCATGAGATGGGATATCCAACTCCTTCCAAATCCAATACTGATACCCTTCCAATAGCATGAGATGTGATATCCCAATGCTTCTACCAAACCTGAGACCCATACTATGGCATGAGATGTGATATCAAACTCATTCCCATTCCAATCCTGAGACTCTTCCTATAGCTTGAGATGTGATATCGAACTCCTTCCCATTCCAATTCTGAGACCCTTCCTATGCCATGAGACTTGATATCTCAATGCTTCTAATACCAAACCTGAGACCCGTCCTATAACATGAGATGTGATATCCAAATCTTTCCCCTTCCAAACCTTAGACCCTTCCATTATCATGAGATGTGATATCCAACTCCTTCCCATTCCAATCCTGAGACCCTTCCGATATCATGAGATTTGTTATCTCAATGCTTCTAATATCAAACTTGAGACCCTCCCTATAGCATGAGATGTGACATCCAAGTCCTCCCCATTCCAATCCTGAGACCCTTCCTATAGCATGAGATGTGATATCTCAATGCTTCTAATACCAAACCTGAGACCCTTCCTATAACATGAGATGGGATATCCAACTCCTTCCCATTCCAATCCTGAGACCCTTCCGATAGCAGAGATGTGATATCTCAATGCTTATACCAATCCTGAGACCCTTCCTATGGCCTGAGATGTCATATACAACTCCTTCCCAATCCAATCCTGAGACCCTTCCTATAGCATGAGATGTGATATCTCAATGCTTATACCAAATGTGAGACCCTTCCTATAGCATGAGATGTGATATCCAACTCCTTCCCATTCCAATCCTGAGACCCTTCCTATAGCATGAGATGTGATGTCTCAATGCTTCTAATACCAAACTTGAGATCCTTCCTATAACATGAGATGTGATATCCAACTCCTTCCCATTCCAATCCTGAGACCCTTCCTATAGCATGAGATGTGATGTCTCAATGCTTCTAATACCAAACCTGAGAACCTTCCTACAGCATGCGATGTGATATCTCAATGCTTCTAATACCAAACCTGAGACCAGTCCTATAACATGAGATTGGATATCCAACTCCTTCCCCTTCCAAACCTGAGACCCTTCCTATAGCATGAGATGTGATATCCAACTTCTTCCCATTCCAATCCTGAGACCCTTCCTATAACATGAGATGTGATGTCTCAATGCTTCTAATACCAAACCTGAGATCTTTCCTATAACATGAGATGTGATATCCAACTCCTTCCCATTCCAATCCTGAGACCCTTCCTATAGCATGAGATGTGCTATCTCAATGCTTATACCAAACCTGAGACCCTTCCTAAAGCTTGAGATGTGATATCCAACTCCTTCCCATTCCAATCCTGAGACCCTTCCTATAGCATGAGATGTGATATCTCAAGGCCTCTAATACCAAACCTGAGATCCTTCCTCTAACATGAAATGTGATATCCAACTCCTTCCCCTTCCAAACCTGAGAGCCTTCCTATAGCATGAGATATGATATCCAAGTCCTTCCCATTCCAATCCTGAGACCCTTCCTATAACATGAAATGTGATATCCAACTCCTTCCCATTCCAACCTGAGACCCTTCCTATAGCATGAGATGGGATATCCAACTCCTTCCAAATCCAATACTGATACCATTCCAATAGCATGAGATGTGATATCCCAATGCTTCTACCAAACCTGAGACCCATACTATGGCATGAGATGTGATATCAAACTCATTCCCATTCCAATCCTGAGACTCTTCCTATAGCTTGAGATGTGATATCCAACTCCTTCCCATTCCAATTCTGAGACCCTTCCTATGCCATGAGACTTGATATCTCAATGCTTCTAATACCAAACCTGAGACCCGTCCTATAACATGAGATGTGATATCCAAATCTTTCCCCTTCCAAACCTTACACCCTTCCTTTATCATGAGATGTGATATCCAACTCCTTCCCATTCCAATCCTGAGACCCTTCCTATAGCATGAGATGTGTTATCTCAATGCTTCTAATATCAAACTTGAGACCCTTCCTATAACATGAGATGTCATATACAACTCCTTCCCAATCCAATCCTGAGACCCTTCCTATAGCATGAGATGTGATATCTCAATGCTTATACCAAATCTGAGACCCTTCCTATAGCATGAGATGTGATATTCAAATCCTTCCCATTCCAATCCTGAGACCCTTCCTATAGCATGAGATGTGATGTCTCAATGCTTCTAATACCAAACCTGAGATCCTTCCAATAACATGAGATGTGATATCCAACTCCTTCCCATTCCAATCCTGAGACCCTTATGATAGCATGAGATGTGATATCTCAATGCCTCTAATACCAAACCTGAGATACTTCCGATAGCATGAGATGTGATATCTCAATGCTTCTAATACCAAAACTGAGATCCTTCCTATAACATGAGATGTGATTTCCAAATCCTTCCCCTTCCAAACCTGAGACCCTCCATTTAGCATGAGATGTGATATACAACTCCTTCCCATTCCAATCCTGAGACCCTTCTGATAGCATGAGATGTGATATCTCAATGCCTCTAATACCAAACCTGAGATCCTATCTCTAACATGAAATGTGATATCCATCTCCTTCCCTTTCCAAACCTGAGGCCCTGCCTATAGCATGAGATGTGATATCCAAGTCCTTCCCATTCCAATCCTGAGACCCTTCCTATAGCATGTGATGTGATATCTCAATGCTTATACCAAACCTGAGACCCTTCCTATGGCATGAGATGTCATATACAACTCCTTCCCGTTCCAATCCTGAGACCCTTCCTATAGCATGAGATGTGATATCTCAATGCTTATACCAAACCTGAGACCCTTCCTATAGCATGAGATGTGATATCCAACTTCTTCCCATTCCAATCCTGAGACCCTTCCTATAACATGAGATGTGATGTCTCAATGCTTCTAATACCAAACCTGAGATATTTCCTATAACATGAGATGTGATATCCAACTCCTTCCCATTCCAATACTGAGACCCTTCCTATAGCATGAGATGTGATATCTCAATGCTTATACCAAACCTGAGACCCTTCCTATAGCTTGAGATGTGATATCCAACTCCTTCCCATTCCAATCCTGAGACCCTTCCTATAGCTTGAGATGTGATATCCAATTCCTTCCCCTTCCAAACCTGAGAGCCTTCCTATAGCATGAGATATGATATCCAAGTCCTTCCCATTCCAATCCTGAGACCCTTCCTATAACATGAAATGTGATATCCAACTCCTTCCCATTCCAACCTGAGACCCTTTCTATAGCATGAGATGGGATATCCAACTTCTTCCAAATCCAATACTGATACCCTTCCGATAGCATGAGATGTGATATCCCAATGCTTCTACCAAACCTGAGACCCATACTATGGCATGAGATGTGATATCAAACTCCTTCCCATTCCAATCCTGAGACCCTTCCTATAGCTTGAGGTGTGATATCCAACTCCTTCCCATTCCAATTCTGAGACCCTTCTTATACCATGAGACTTGATATCTCAATGCTTCTAATACCAAAACTGAGACCCGTCCTATAACATGAGATGTGATATCCAAATCCTTCCCCTTCCAAACCTTAGACCCTTCCTTTATCATGAGATGTGATATCCAACTCCTTCCCATTCCAATCCTGAGACCCTTCCTATAGCATGAGATGTGATATCTCTATGCTTCTAATACCAAACCTGAGACCATTCCTATAACATGAGATGGGATATCCAACTCCTTCCCATTCCAATCCTGAGACCCTTCCGATAGCAGAGTTGTGATATCTCAATGCTTATACCAAACCTGAGACCCTTCCTATGGCCTGAGATGTCATATACAACTCCTTCCCATTCCAATCCTGAGACCCTTTCTTTAGCATGAGATGTGATATCTCAATGCTTAAACCAAATCTGAGACCCTTCCTATAGCATGAGATGTGATATCCAATTCCTTCCCATTCCAATCCTGAGACCCTTCCTATAGCATGAGATGTGATATCTCAATGCTTATACCAAACCTGAGAGCCTACCTATAGCATGAGATGTGATATCCAAGTCCATCCCATTCCAATCCTTAGACCCTTCCTACAGCATGCGATGTGATATCTCAATGATTCTAATACCAAACCAGAGACTCTTCCTATAACATGAGATGGGATATCCAACTCCTTCCCGTTCCAAACCTGAGACACTAACTATAGCATATGTGATATCCAACTGCTTCCCATTCCAAACATGAGACCCTTCCTATAGCAAGAAAGTAATATCCAACTCCTACCCATTCCAATCCTGAGACCCTTCCTATAGCAAGAGATGTGATATCCAAATCCTTCCCATTCCAATCCTGAGACCCTTCCTATAACATGAGATGTGATATCCAACTCCTTCCCATTCAAATCCTGAGACCCTTCCTATAGCATGAGAAGGGATATCCAACTCCTTCCCAATCCAATCCTGAGACCCTTCCGATAGCAGAAACGTGATATCTCAATGCTTCTACCAAACCTGAGACCCTTCCTTTAGCATGAGATGTGATATCCAAATCCTTCACATTCCAATCCTGAGACCCTTCCTATAGCATGAGATGTGATATCTCAATGCTTCTAATACCAAACCTGAGATTCTTCCTATAACATGAGATGTGATATCCAATTCCTTCCCATTCCAAACCTGAGACCCTTCCTATTGGATGAGATGTGATATCCAACTCCTTCCCATTCCAACCCTGAGACCCTTCCTATAGCATGAGATGTGATGTCTCAATGCATCTAATACCAAACCTGAGATCCTTCCTATAACATGAGATGTGATATCCAACTCCTTCCATTCCAATCCTGAGACCCGTCCTATAGCATGAGATGTGATATCTCAATGCTTATACCAAACCTGAGACCCTTCCTATAGCATGAGATGTGATATCCAACTCCTTCCATTCCAATCCTGAGACCCGTCCTATAGCATGAGATGTGATATCTCAATGCTTCTAATACCAAACCTGAGATCCTTCCTCTAACATGAAATGTGATATCCAACCCCTTCCCTTTCCAAACCTGAGACCCTTCCTTTAGCATGAGATGTGATATCTCAATGCTTATACCAAATCTGAGACCCTTCCTATAGCATGAGATGTGATATCCAAATCCTTCCCATTCCAATCCTGAGACCCTTCCTATAGCATGAGATGTGATATCTCAATGCTTATACCAAACCTGAGAGCCTACCTATAGCATGAGATGTGATATCCAAGTCCATCCCATTCCAATCCTTAGACCCTTCCAACAGCATGCGATGTGATATCTCAATGATTCTAATACCAAACCAGAGACTCTTCCTATAACATGAGATGGGATATCCAACTCCTTCCCATTCCAATCCTGAGCCGCTTCCGATAGCAGAGATGTGATATCTCAATGCTTATACCAAACCTGAGACCCTTCCTATAACATGAGATGTGATATCCAACTCCTTCCCGTTCCAAACCTGAGACACTAACTATAGCATATGTGATATCCAACTCCTTCCCATTCCAAACATGAGACCCTTCCTACAGCAAGAAAGTAATATCCAACTCCTACCCATTCCAATCCTGAGACCCTTCCTATAGCAAGAGATGTGATATCCAAATCCTTCCCATTCCAATCCTGAGACCCTTCCTATAACATGAGATGTGATATCCAACTCCTTACCATTCCAACCTGAGACACTTCCTATAGCATGAGAAGGGATATCCAACTCCTTCCCAATCCAATCCTGAGACCCTTCCGATAGCAGAGATGTGATATCTCAATGCTTATACCAAACCTGAGACCCTTCCTATGGCATGAGATGTGATATCCAACTCCTTGCAATTCAAATCCTGAGACCCTTCCTATAGCATGAGAAGGGATATCCAACTCCTTCCCAATCCAATCCTGAGACCCTTCCGATAGCAGAGACGTGATATCTCAATGCTTCTACCAAACCTGAGACCCTTCCTTTAGCATGAGATGTGATATCCAAATCCTTCACATTCCAATCCTGAGACCCTTCCTATAGCATGAGATGTGATATCTCAATGCTTCTAATACCAAACCTGAGATCCTTCCTATAACATGAGATGTGATATCCAATTCCTTCCCATTCCAAACCTGAGACCCTTCCTATTGGATGAGATGTGATATCCAACTCCTTCCCATTCCAACCCTGAGACCCTTCCTACAGCATGAGATGTGATGTCTCAATGCTTCTAATACCAAACCTGAGATCCTTACTATAACATGAGATGTGATATCCAACTCCTTCCATTCCAATCCTGAGACCCGTCCTATAGCATGAGATGTGATATCTCAATGCTTATACCAAACCTGAGACCCTTCCTATAGCATGAGATGTGATATCCAACTACTTCCCATTCCAATCCTGAGACCCTTCCTATAGCATGAGATGTGATATCTCAATGCTTCTAATACCAAACCTGAGATCCTTCCTCTAACATGAAATGTGATATCCAACTCCTTCCCTTTCCAAACCTAGGAGCCTATCTATAGCATGAGATGTGATATCCAAGTCCTTCCCATTCCAACCCTTAGACCCTTCCTACAGCATGCAATATGATATCTCAATGATTCTAATAACAAACCTGAGACCCGTCCTATAACATGAGATGGGATATCCAACTCCTTCCCATTCCAATCCTGAGACACTTCCGATAGCAGAGATGTGATATCTCAATGCTTATACCAAACCTGAGACCCTTCCTATAACATGAGATGTGATATCCAAATCCTTCCCGTTCCAAACCTGAGACCCTTCCTTTAGCATGAGATGTGATATCCAGCTCCTTCCCATTCCAATCCTGAGACCCTTCCTATAGCATGAGATGTGATATCTCAATGCTTCTAATACCAAACCTGAGATCCTTCCTCTAACATGAAATGTGATATCCAACTCCTTCCCTTTCCAAACCTAAGAGCCTATCTATAGCATGAGATGTGATATCCAAGTCCATCCCATTCCAATCCTTAGACCCTTCCTACAGCATGCGATGTGATATCTCAATGATTCTAATACCAAACCAGAGACTCGTCCTATAACATGAGATGGGATATCCAACTCCTTCCCATTCCAATCCTGAGCCACTTCCGATAGCAGAGATGTGATATCTCAATGCTTATACCAAACCTGAGACCCTTCCTATAACATGAGATGTGATATCCAACTCCTTCCCGTTCCAAACCTGAGACACTAACTACAGCATATGTGATATCCAACTCCTTCCCATTCCAAACATGAGACCCTTCCTATAGCAAGAAAGTAATATCCAACTCCTACCCATTCCAATCCTGAGACCCTTCCTATAGCAAGAGATGTGATATCCAAATCCTTCCCATTCCAATCCTGAGACCCTTCCTATAACATGAGATGTGATATCCAACTCCTTCCCATTCCAACCTGAGACACTTCCTATAGCATGAGAAGGGATATCCAACTCCTTCCCAATCCAATCCTGAGACCCTTCCGATAGCAGAGATGTGATATCTCAATGCGTATACCAAACCTGAGACCCTTCCTATAGCATGAGAAGGGATATCCAACTCCTTCCCAATCCAATCCTGAGACCCTTCCGATAGCAGAGACGTGATATCTCAATGCTTCTACCAAACCTGAGACCCTTCCTTTAGCATGAGATGTGATATCCAAATCCTTCACATTCCAATCCTGAGACCCTTCCTATAGCATGAGAAGGGAAATCTCAATGCTTCTAATACCAAACCTGAGATCCTTCCTATAACATGAGATGTGATATCCAATTCCTTCCCATTCCAATCCTGAGACCCTTCCGATAGCAGAGATGTGATATCTCAATGCTTATACCAAACCTGAGACCCTTCCTATGGCCTGAGATGTCATATACAACTCCTTCCCATTCCTATCCTGAGACCCTTCCTATAGCATGAGATGTGATATCTCAATGCTTATACCAAATCTGAGACCCTTCCTATAGCATGAGATGTGATATCCAACTCCTTCCCATTCCAATCCTGAGACCCTTCCTATAGCATGAGATGTGATGTCTCAATGCTTCTAATACCAAACCTGAGATCCTTCCTATAACATCAGATGTGATATCCAACTCCTTCCCATTCCAATCCTGAGACCCTTATGAAAGCATGAGATGTGATATCTCAATGCTTCTAATACCAAACCTGAGATCCTTCCTATAACATGAGATGTGATTTCCAAATCCTTCCCCTTCCAAACCTGAGACCCTCCCTTTAGCATGAGATGTGATATCCAACTCCTTCCCATTCCAATCCTGAGACCCTTCTGATAGCATGAGATGTGATATCTCAATGCCTCTAATACCAAACCTGAGATCCTACCTCTAACATGAAATGTGATATCCATCTCATTCCCTTTCCAAACCTGAGACCCTGCTTATAGCATGAGATGTGATATCCAAGTCCTTCCCATTCCAATCCTGAGACCCTTCCTATAGCATGTGATGTGATATCTCAATGCTTATACCAAACCTGAGACCCTTCCTATAGCATGAGATGTCATATACAGCTCCTTCCCATTCCAATCCTGAGACCCTTCCTATAGCATGAGATGTAATATCTCAATGCTTATACCAAACCTGAGACCCTTCCTATAGCATGAGATGTGATATCCAACTTCTTCCCATTCCAATCCTGAGACCCTTCCTATAACATGAGATGTGATGTCTCAATGCTTCTAATACCAAACCTGAGATCTTTCCTATAACATGAGATGTGATATCCAACTCCTTCCCATTCCAATCCTGAGACCCTTCCTATAGCATGAGATGTGATATCACAATGCTTATACCAAACCTGAGACCGTTCCTATAGCTTGAGATGTGATAACCAACTCCTTCCCATTCCAATCCTGAGACCCTTCCTATAGCATGAGATGTGATATCTCAAGGCCTCTAATACCAAACCTGAGATCCTTCCTCTAACATGAAATGTGATATCCAACTCCTTCCCCTTCCAAACCTGAGAGCCTTCCTATAGCATGGGATATGATATCCAAGTCCTTCCCATTCCAATCCTGAGACCCTTCCTATAACATGAAATGTGATATCCAACTCCTTCCCATTCCAAACTGAGACCCTTCCTATATCATGAGATGGGATATCTCAATGCTTCTAACACCAAACCTGAGACTCTTCCTATAACATGAGATGGGATATCCAACTCCTTCCCATTCCAATCCTAAGACCCTTTCGATAGCAGAGATGTGATATCTCAATGCTTATGCCAAACCTGAGACCCTTCCTACGGCATGAGATGTCATATACAACTCCTTCCCATTCCAATCCTGAGACCCTTCCTATAGCACGAGATGTGATATCTCAATGCTTATACCAAACCTGAGACCCTTCCTCTAGCATGAGATGTGATATCCAACTCCTTCCCATTCCAATCCTGAGACCCTTCCTATAGCCTGAGATCTGATATCTCAATGCCTCTAATACCAAACCTGAGATCCTTCCTCTAACATGAAATGTGATATCCAACTCCTTCCCTTTCCAAACCTGAGAGCCTATCTATAGCATGAGATGTGATATCCAAGTCCTTCCCATTCCAATCCTGAGACACTTCCGATAGCAGAGATGTGATATCTCAATGCTTATACCAAACCTGAGACCCTTCCTATAACATGAGATGTGATATCCAACTCCTTCCCGTTCCAAACCTGAGACCCTTCCTTTAGCATGAGATGTGATATCCAGCTCCTTCCCATTCCAATCCTGAGACCCTTCCTATAGCATGAGATGTGATATCTCAATACTTCTAATACCAAACCTGAGATCCTTCTGATAACATGAGATATGATATCCAAATCCTTCCCCTTCCAAACCTGAGACCCTCCCTTTAGCATGAGATGTGATATCCAACTCCTTCCCATTCCAATCCTGAGAACCTTCTGATAGCATGAGATGTGATATCTCAATGCTTCTATACCAAACCTGAGATCCTTCCGATAGCATGAGATGTGATATCTCAATGCTTCTAATACCAAACCTGAGATCCTTCCTATAACATGAGATGTGATATCCAAATCCTTCCCCTTCCAAACCTGAGACCCTCCCTTTAGCATGAGATGTGATATCCAACTCCTTCCCATTCCAATCCTGAGACTCTTCTGATAGCATGAGATGTGATATCTCAATGCCTCTAATACCAAACCTGAGATCCTACCTCTAACATGAAATGTGATATCCAACTCTTTCCCCTTCCAAACCTGAGAGCCTTCCTATAGCATGATATGTGATATCCAAGTCCTTCTAATTCCAATCCTGAGACCCTTCCTAGAACATGAGATGTGATATCCAACTCCTTCCCATTCCAACCTGAGACCCTTCCTATAGCATGAGATGGGATATCCAACTCCTTCCCATTCCATCCTTGAGACCCTTCCGATATCATGAGATGTGATATCTCAATGCTTCTAATATCAAACTTGAGACCCTCCTTATAGCATGAGATGTGATATCCAAGTCCTTCCCATTCCAATCCTGAGACCCTTTCTATAGCATGAGATGTGATATCTCAATGCTTCTAATACCAAACCTGAGACCCTTCCTATAACATGAGATGGGAATATCCAACTCCTTCCCATTCCAATCCTGAGACCCTTCCGATAGTAGAGATGTGATATCTCAATGCTTATACCAAACCTGAGATCCTTCCTATAACATGAGATGTGATATCCAACTCCTTCCCATTCCAATCCTGAGACACTTCCTATAGCATGAGATGTGATATCTCACTGCTTATACCAAACCTGAGACCCTTCCTATAGCATGAGATGTGATATCCAACTCCTTCCCATTCCAATCCTGAGACCCTTCCTATAGCATGAGATATGATATCTCAATGCTTCTAATATCAAACTTGAGACCCTCCCTATAGCATGAGATGTGATATCCAAGTCCTTCCCATTCCAATCCTGAGACCCTTCCGATAGCATGAGATGTGATGTCTCAATGCTTCTAATACCAAACCTGAGATCCTTCCTATAACATGAGATGTGATATCCAACTCCTTCCCATTCCAATCCTGAGACCCTTCCTATAGCATGAGATGTGATATCTCAATGCTTATACCAAACCTGAGACCCTTCCTATAGCATGAGATGTGATATCCAACTCCTTCCCATTCCAATCCTGAGACCCTTCCTATAGCATGAGATGTGATATCTAAATGCTTCTAATACCAAACTTGAGACTCTTCCTATAACATGAGATGGGATATCCAACTCCTTCCCATTCCAATCCTTAGACCCTTCCTACAGCATGCAATATGATATCTCAATGATTCTAATAACAAACCTGAGACCCGTCCTATAACATGAGATGGGATATCCAACACCTTCCCATTCCAATCCTGAGACACTTCCGATAGCAGAGATGTGATATCTCAATGCTTATACCAAACCTGAGATCCTTCCTATAACATGAGATGTGATATCCAACTCCTTCCCATTCCAATCCTGAGACACTTCCTATAGCATGAGATGTGATATCTCACTGCTTATACCAAACCTGAGACCATTCCTATAGCATGAGATGTGATATCCAACTCCTTCCCATTCCAATCCTGAGACCCTTCCTATAGCATGAGATATGATATCTCAATGCTTCTAATATCAAACTTGAGACCCTCCCTATAGCATGAGATGTGATATCCAAGTCCTTCCCATTCCAATCCTGAGACCCTTCCGATAGCATGAGATGTGATGTCTCAATGCTTCTAATACCAAACCTGAGACCATTCCTATAACATGAGATGGGATATCCAACTCCTTCCCATTCCAATCCTGAGACCCTTCCGATAGCAGAGTTGTGATATCTCAATGCTTATACCAAACCTGAGACCCTTCCTATGGCCTGAGATGTCATATACAACTCCTTCCCATTCCAATCCTGAGACCCTTTCTTTAGCATGAGATGTGATATCTCAATGCTTATACCAAATCTGAGACCCTTCCTATAGCATGAGATGTGATATCCAATTCCTTCCCATTCCAATCCTGAGACCCTTCCTATAGCATGAGATGTGATATCTCAATGCTTATACCAAACCTGAGAGCCTACCTATAGCATGAGATGTGATATCCAAGTCCATCCCATTCCAATCCTTAGACCCTTCCTACAGCATGCGATGTGATATCTCAATGATTCTAATACCAAACCAGAGACTCTTCCTATAACATGAGATGGGATATCCAACTCCTTCCCGTTCCAAACCTGAGACACTAACTATAGCATATGTGATATCCAACTGCTTCCCATTCCAAACATGAGACCCTTCCTATAGCAAGAAAGTAATATCCAACTCCTACCCATTCCAATCCTGAGACCCTTCCTATAGCAAGAGATGTGATATCCAAATCCTTCCCATTCCAATCCTGAGACCCTTCCTATAACATGAGATGTGATATCCAACTCCTTCCCATTCAAATCCTGAGACCCTTCCTATAGCATGAGAAGGGATATCCAACTCCTTCCCAATCCAATCCTGAGACCCTTCCGATAGCAGAAACGTGATATCTCAATGCTTCTACCAAACCTGAGACCCTTCCTTTAGCATGAGATGTGATATCCAAATCCTTCACATTCCAATCCTGAGACCCTTCCTATAGCATGAGATGTGATATCTCAATGCTTCTAATACCAAACCTGAGATTCTTCCTATAACATGAGATGTGATATCCAATTCCTTCCCATTCCAAACCTGAGACCCTTCCTATTGGATGAGATGTGATATCCAACTCCTTCCCATTCCAACCCTGAGACCCTTCCTATAGCATGAGATGTGATGTCTCAATGCATCTAATACCAAACCTGAGATCCTTCCTATAACATGAGATGTGATATCCAACTCCTTCCATTCCAATCCTGAGACCCGTCCTATAGCATGAGATGTGATATCTCAATGCTTATACCAAACCTGAGACCCTTCCTATAGCATGAGATGTGATATCCAACTCCTTCCATTCCAATCCTGAGACCCGTCCTATAGCATGAGATGTGATATCTCAATGCTTCTAATACCAAACCTGAGATCCTTCCTCTAACATGAAATGTGATATCCAACCCCTTCCCTTTCCAAACCTGGGACCCTTCCTTTAGCATGAGATGTGATATCTCAATGCTTATACCAAATCTGAGACCCTTCCTATAGCATGAGATGTGATATCCAAATCCTTCCCATTCCAATCCTGAGACCCTTCCTATAGCATGAGATGTGATATCTCAATGCTTATACCAAACCTGAGAGCCTACCTATAGCATGAGATGTGATATCCAAGTCCATCCCATTCCAATCCTTAGACCCTTCCAACAGCATGCGATGTGATATCTCAATGATTCTAATACCAAACCAGAGACTCTTCCTATAACATGAGATGGGATATCCAACTCCTTCCCATTCCAATCCTGAGCCGCTTCCGATAGCAGAGATGTGATATCTCAATGCTTATACCAAACCTGAGACCCTTCCTATAACATGAGATGTGATATCCAACTCCTTCCCGTTCCAAACCTGAGACACTAACTATAGCATATGTGATATCCAACTCCTTCCCATTCCAAACATGAGACCCTTCCTACAGCAAGAAAGTAATATCCAACTCCTACCCATTCCAATCCTGAGACCCTTCCTATAGCAAGAGATGTGATATCCAAATCCTTCCCATTCCAATCCTGAGACCCTTCCTATAACATGAGATGTGATATCCAACTCCTTACCATTCCAACCTGAGACACTTCCTATAGCATGAGAAGGGATATCCAACTCCTTCCCAATCCAATCCTGAGACCCTTCCGATAGCAGAGATGTGATATCTCAATGCTTATACCAAACCTGAGACCCTTCCTATGGCATGAGATGTGATATCCAACTCCTTGCAATTCAAATCCTGAGACCCTTCCTATAGCATGAGAAGGGATATCCAACTCCTTCCCAATCCAATCCTGAGACCCTTCCGATAGCAGAGACGTGATATCTCAATGCTTCTACCAAACCTGAGACCCTTCCTTTAGCATGAGATGTGATATCCAAATCCTTCACATTCCAATCCTGAGACCCTTCCTATAGCATGAGATGTGATATCTCAATGCTTCTAATACCAAACCTGAGATCCTTCCTATAACATGAGATGTGATATCCAATTCCTTCCCATTCCAAACCTGAGACCCTTCCTATTGGATGAGATGTGATATCCAACTCCTTCCCATTCCAACCCTGAGACCCTTCCTACAGCATGAGATGTGATGTCTCAATGCTTCTAATACCAAACCTGAGATCCTTACTATAACATGAGATGTGATATCCAACTCCTTCCATTCCAATCCTGAGACCCGTCCTATAGCATGAGATGTGATATCTCAATGCTTATACCAAACCTGAGACCCTTCCTATAGCATGAGATGTGATATCCAACTACTTCCCATTCCAATCCTGAGACCCTTCCTATAGCATGAGATGTGATATCTCAATGCTTCTAATACCAAACCTGAGATCCTTCCTCTAACATGAAATGTGATATCCAACTCCTTCCCTTTCCAAACCTAGGAGCCTATCTATAGCATGAGATGTGATATCCAAGTCCTTCCCATTCCAACCCTTAGACCCTTCCTACAGCATGCAATATGATATCTCAATGATTCTAATAACAAACCTGAGACCCGTCCTATAACATGAGATGGGATATCCAACTCCTTCCCATTCCAATCCTGAGACACTTCCGATAGCAGAGATGTGATATCTCAATGCTTATACCAAACCTGAGACCCTTCCTATAACATGAGATGTGATATCCAAATCCTTCCCGTTCCAAACCTGAGACCCTTCCTTTAGCATGAGATGTGATATCCAGCTCCTTCCCATTCCAATCCTGAGACCCTTCCTATAGCATGAGATGTGATATCTCAATGCTTCTAATACCAAACCTGAGATCCTTCCTCTAACATGAAATGTGATATCCAACTCCTTCCCTTTCCAAACCTAAGAGCCTATCTATAGCATGAGATGTGATATCCAAGTCCATCCCATTCCAATCCTTAGACCCTTCCTACAGCATGCGATGTGATATCTCAATGATTCTAATACCAAACCAGAGACTCGTCCTATAACATGAGATGGGATATCCAACTCCTTCCCATTCCAATCCTGAGCCACTTCCGATAGCAGAGATGTGATATCTCAATGCTTATACCAAACCTGAGACCCTTCCTATAACATGAGATGTGATATCCAACTCCTTCCCGTTCCAAACCTGAGACACTAACTACAGCATATGTGATATCCAACTCCTTCCCATTCCAAACATGAGACCCTTCCTATAGCAAGAAAGTAATATCCAACTCCTACCCATTCCAATCCTGAGACCCTTCCTATAGCAAGAGATGTGATATCCAAATCCTTCCCATTCCAATCCTGAGACCCTTCCTATAACATGAGATGTGATATCCAACTCCTTCCCATTCCAACCTGAGACACTTCCTATAGCATGAGAAGGGATATCCAACTCCTTCCCAATCCAATCCTGAGACCCTTCCGATAGCAGAGATGTGATATCTCAATGCGTATACCAAACCTGAGACCCTTCCTATAGCATGAGAAGGGATATCCAACTCCTTCCCAATCCAATCCTGAGACCCTTCCGATAGCAGAGACGTGATATCTCAATGCTTCTACCAAACCTGAGACCCTTCCTTTAGCATGAGATGTGATATCCAAATCCTTCACATTCCAATCCTGAGACCCTTCCTATAGCATGAGAAGGGAAATCTCAATGCTTCTAATACCAAACCTGAGATCCTTCCTATAACATGAGATGTGATATCCAATTCCTTCCCATTCCAATCCTGAGACCCTTCCGATAGCAGAGATGTGATATCTCAATGCTTATACCAAACCTGAGACCCTTCCTATGGCCTGAGATGTCATATACAACTCCTTCCCATTCCTATCCTGAGACCCTTCCTATAGCATGAGATGTGATATCTCAATGCTTATACCAAATCTGAGACCCTTCCTATAGCATGAGATGTGATATCCAACTCCTTCCCATTCCAATCCTGAGACCCTTCCTATAGCATGAGATGTGATGTCTCAATGCTTCTAATACCAAACCTGAGATCCTTCCTATAACATCAGATGTGATATCCAACTCCTTCCCATTCCAATCCTGAGACCCTTATGAAAGCATGAGATGTGATATCTCAATGCTTCTAATACCAAACCTGAGATCCTTCCTATAACATGAGATGTGATTTCCAAATCCTTCCCCTTCCAAACCTGAGACCCTCCCTTTAGCATGAGATGTGATATCCAACTCCTTCCCATTCCAATCCTGAGACCCTTCTGATAGCATGAGATGTGATATCTCAATGCCTCTAATACCAAACCTGAGATCCTACCTCTAACATGAAATGTGATATCCATCTCATTCCCTTTCCAAACCTGAGACCCTGCCTATAGCATGAGATGTGATATCCAAGTCCTTCCCATTCCAATCCTGAGACCCTTCCTATAGCATGTGATGTGATATCTCAATGCTTATACCAAACCTGAGACCCTTCCTATAGCATGAGATGTCATATACAGCTCCTTCCCATTCCAATCCTGAGACCCTTCCTATAGCATGAGATGTAATATCTCAATGCTTATACCAAACCTGAGACCCTTCCTATAGCATGAGATGTGATATCCAACTTCTTCCCATTCCAATCCTGAGACCCTTCCTATAACATGAGATGTGATGTCTCAATGCTTCTAATACCAAACCTGAGATCTTTCCTATAACATGAGATGTGATATCCAACTCCTTCCCATTCCAATCCTGAGACCCTTCCTATAGCATGAGATGTGATATCACAATGCTTATACCAAACCTGAGACCGTTCCTATAGCTTGAGATGTGATAACCAACTCCTTCCCATTCCAATCCTGAGACCCTTCCTATAGCATGAGATGTGATATCTCAAGGCCTCTAATACCAAACCTGAGATCCTTCCTCTAACATGAAATGTGATATCCAACTCCTTCCCCTTCCAAACCTGAGAGCCTTCCTATAGCATGGGATATGATATCCAAGTCCTTCCCATTCCAATCCTGAGACCCTTCCTATAACATGAAATGTGATATCCAACTCCTTCCCATTCCAAACTGAGACCCTTCCTATATCATGAGATGGGATATCTCAATGCTTCTAACACCAAACCTGAGACTCTTCCTATAACATGAGATGGGATATCCAACTCCTTCCCATTCCAATCCTAAGACCCTTTCGATAGCAGAGATGTGATATCTCAATGCTTATGCCAAACCTGAGACCCTTCCTACGGCATGAGATGTCATATACAACTCCTTCCCATTCCAATCCTGAGACCCTTCCTATAGCACGAGATGTGATATCTCAATGCTTATACCAAACCTGAGACCCTTCCTCTAGCATGAGATGTGATATCCAACTCCTTCCCATTCCAATCCTGAGACCCTTCCTATAGCCTGAGATCTGATATCTCAATGCCTCTAATACCAAACCTGAGATCCTTCCTCTAACATGAAATGTGATATCCAACTCCTTCCCTTTCCAAACCTGAGAGCCTATCTATAGCATGAGATGTGATATCCAAGTCCTTCCCATTCCAATCCTGAGACACTTCCGATAGCAGAGATGTGATATCTCAATGCTTATACCAAACCTGAGACCCTTCCTATAACATGAGATGTGATATCCAACTCCTTCCCGTTCCAAACCTGAGACCCTTCCTTTAGCATGAGATGTGATATCCAGCTCCTTCCCATTCCAATCCTGAGACCCTTCCTATAGCATGAGATGTGATATCTCAATACTTCTAATACCAAACCTGAGATCCTTCTGATAACATGAGATATGATATCCAAATCCTTCCCCTTCCAAACCTGAGACCCTCCCTTTAGCATGAGATGTGATATCCAACTCCTTCCCATTCCAATCCTGAGAACCTTCTGATAGCATGAGATGTGATATCTCAATGCTTCTATACCAAACCTGAGATCCTTCCGATAGCATGAGATGTGATATCTCAATGCTTCTAATACCAAACCTGAGATCCTTCCTATAACATGAGATGTGATATCCAAATCCTTCCCCTTCCAAACCTGAGACCCTCCCTTTAGCATGAGATGTGATATCCAACTCCTTCCCATTCCAATCCTGAGACTCTTCTGATAGCATGAGATGTGATATCTCAATGCCTCTAATACCAAACCTGAGATCCTACCTCTAACATGAAATGTGATATCCAACTCTTTCCCCTTCCAAACCTGAGAGCCTTCCTATAGCATGAGATGTGATATCCAAGTCCTTCTAATTCCAATCCTGAGACCCTTCCTAGAACATGAGATGTGATATCCAACTCCTTCCCATTCCAACCTGAGACCCTTCCTATAGCATGAGATGGGATATCCAACTCCTTCCCATTCCATCCTTGAGACCCTTCCGATATCATGAGATGTGATATCTCAATGCTTCTAATATCAAACTTGAGACCCTCCTTATAGCATGAGATGTGATATCCAAGTCCTTCCCATTCCAATCCTGAGACCCTTTCTATAGCATGAGATGTGATATCTCAATGCTTCTAATACCAAACCTGAGACCCTTCCTATAACATGAGATGGGAATATCCAACTCCTTCCCATTCCAATCCTGAGACCCTTCCGATAGTAGAGATGTGATATCTCAATGCTTATACCAAACCTGAGATCCTTCCTATAACATGAGATGTGATATCCAACTCCTTCCCATTCCAATCCTGAGACACTTCCTATAGCATGAGATGTGATATCTCACTGCTTATACCAAACCTGAGACCCTTCCTATAGCATGAGATGTGATATCCAACTCCTTCCCATTCCAATCCTGAGACCCTTCCTATAGCATGAGATATGATATCTCAATGCTTCTAATATCAAACTTGAGACCCTCCCTATAGCATGAGATGTGATATCCAAGTCCTTCCCATTCCAATCCTGAGACCCTTCCGATAGCATGAGATGTGATGTCTCAATGCTTCTAATACCAAACCTGAGATCCTTCCTATAACATGAGATGTGATATCCAACTCCTTCCCATTCCAATCCTGAGACCCTTCCTATAGCATGAGATGTGATATCTCAATGCTTATACCAAACCTGAGACCCTTCCTATAGCATGAGATGTGATATCCAACTCCTTCCCATTCCAATCCTGAGACCCTTCCTATAGCATGAGATGTGATATCTAAATGCTTCTAATACCAAACTTGAGACTCTTCCTATAACATGAGATGGGATATCCAACTCCTTCCCATTCCAATCCTTAGACCCTTCCTACAGCATGCAATATGATATCTCAATGATTCTAATAACAAACCTGAGACCCGTCCTATAACATGAGATGGGATATCCAACACCTTCCCATTCCAATCCTGAGACACTTCCGATAGCAGAGATGTGATATCTCAATGCTTATACCAAACCTGAGATCCTTCCTATAACATGAGATGTGATATCCAACTCCTTCCCATTCCAATCCTGAGACACTTCCTATAGCATGAGATGTGATATCTCACTGCTTATACCAAACCTGAGACCATTCCTATAGCATGAGATGTGATATCCAACTCCTTCCCATTCCAATCCTGAGACCCTTCCTATAGCATGAGATATGATATCTCAATGCTTCTAATATCAAACTTGAGACCCTCCCTATAGCATGAGATGTGATATCCAAGTCCTTCCCATTCCAATCCTGAGACCCTTCCGATAGCATGAGATGTGATGTCTCAATGCTTCTAATACCAAACCTGAGATCCTTCCTATAACATGAGATGTGATATCCAACTCCTTCCCATTCCAATCCTGAGACCCTTCCTATAGCATGAGATGTGATATCTCAATGCTTATACCAAACCTGAGACCCTTCCTATAGCATGAGATGTGATATCCAACTCCTTCCCATTCCAATCCTGAGACCCTTCCTATAGCATGAGATGTGATATCTAAATGCTTCTAATACCAAACTTGAGACTCTTCCTATAACATGAGATGGGATATCCAACTCCTTCCCATTCCAATCCTTAGACCCTTCCTACAGCATGCAATATGATATCTCAATGATTCTAATAACAAACCTGAGACCCGTCCTATAACATGAGATGGGATATCCAACACCTTCCCATTCCAATCCTGAGACACTTCCGATAGCAGAGATGTGATATCTCAATGCTTATACCAAACCTGAGACCCTTCCTATAACATGAGATGTGATATCCAACTCCTTCCCGTTCCAAACCTGAGACCCTTCCTATAGCATATGTGATATCCAACACATTCCCATTCCAAACATGAGACCCTTCCTATAGCAGGAATGTAATATCCAACTCCTTCCCATTCCAATCCTGAGACCATTCCTATAGCATGAGATGTGATATCTCAATGCTTCTAATACCAAACCTGAGATCCTTCCTATGACATGAGATGTGATATCCAATTCCTCCCCATTCCAAACCTGAGACCCTTCCAATAGCATGAGATGTGATATCCAACTTCTTCCCATTCCAATCCTGAGACCCTTCCTATAACATGAGATGTGATGTCTCAATGCTTCTAATCCCAAACCTGAGATCTTTCCGATAACATGAGATGTGATATCCAACTCCTTCCCATTCCAATCCTGAGACCCTTCCTATAACATGAAATGTGATATCCAACTCCTTCCCATTCCAACCTGAGACCCTTCCTATAGCATGAGATGTGATATCTCAAGGCCTCTAATACCAAACCTGAGATCCTTCCTCTAACATGAAATGTGATATCCAACTCCTTCTCCTTCCAAACCTGAGAGCCTTCCTATAGCATGAGATATGATATCCAAGTCCTTCCCATTCCAATCCTGAGACCCTTCCTATAACATGAAATGTGATATCCAACTCCTTCCCATTCCAACCTGAGACCCTTCCTATAGCATGAGATGGGATATCCAACCCCTTCCAAATCCAATACTGATACCCTTCCAATAGCATGAGATGTGATATCCCAATGCTTCTATCAAACCTGAGAACCATACTATGGCATGAGATGTGATATCAAACTCCTTCCCATTCCAATCCTGAGACTCTTCCTATAGCTTGAGATGTGATATCCAACTCCTTCCCATTCCAATTCTGAGACCCTTCCTATACCATGAGACTTGATATCTCAATGCTTCTAATACCAAACCTGAGACCCGTCCTATAACATGAGATGTGATATCCAAATCTTTCCCCTTCCAAACCTTAGACCCTTCCTTTATCATGAGATGTGATATCCAACTCCTTCCAATTCCAATCCTGAGACCCTTCCGATATCATGAGATTTGTTATCTCAATGCTTCTAATATCAAAATTGAGACCCTCCCTATAGCATGAGATGGGATATCCAACTCCTTCCCATTCCAATCCTGAGACCCTTCCGATAGCAGAGATGTGATATCTCAATGCTTATACCAAATCTGAGACCCTTCCTATAGCATGAGATGTGATATCCAACTCCTTCCCATTCCAATCCTGAGACCCTTCCTATAGCATGAGATGTGATGTCTCAATGCTTCTAATACCAAACCTGAGATCCTTCCTATAACATGAGATGTGATATCCAACTCCTTCCCATTCCAATCCTGAGACCCTTCCTATAGCATGAGATGTGCTATCTCAATGCTTATACCAAACCTGAGACCCTTCCTAAAGCTTGAGATGTGATATCCAACTCCTTCCCATTCCAATCCTGAGACCCTTCCTATAGCATGAGATGTGATATCTCAAGGCCTCTAATACCAAACCTGAGATCCTTCCTCTAACATGAAATGTGATATCCAACTCCTTCCCCTTCCAAACCTGAGAGCCTTCCTATAGCATGAGATATGATATCCAAGTCCTTCCCATTCCAATCCTGAGACCCTTCCTATAACATGAAATGTGATATCCAACTCCTTCCCATTCCAACCTGAGACCCTTCCTATAGCATGAGATGGGATATCCAACTCCTTCGAAATCCAATACTGATACCCTTCCAATAGCATGAATTGTGATATCCCAATGCTTCTACCAAACCTGAGACCCATACTATGGCATGAGATGTGATATCAAACTCATTCCCATTCCAATCCTGAGACTCTTCCTATAGCTTGAGATGTGATATCCAACTCCTTCCCATTCCAATTCTGAGACCCTTCCTATGCCGTGAGACTTGATATCTCAATGCTTCTAATACCAAACCTGAGACCCGTCCTATAACATGAGATGTGATATCCAAATCTTTCCCCTTCCAAACCTTAGACCCTTCCTTTATCATGAGATGTGATATCCAACTCCTTCCCATTCCAATCCTGAGACCCTTCCGATATCATGAGATTTGTTATCTCAATGCTTCTAATATCAAACTTGAGACCCTCCCTATAGCATGAGATGTGACATCCAAGTCCTCCCCATTCCAATCCTGAGACCCTTCCTATAGCATGAGATGTGATATCTCAATGCTTCTAATACCAAACCTGAGATCCTTCCTATAACATGAGATGGGAATATCCAACTCCTTCCCATTCCAATCCTGAGACCCTTCCGATAGTAGAGATGTGATATCTCAATGCTTATACCAAACCTGAGATCCTTCCTATAACATGAGATGTGATATCCAACTCCTTCCCATTCCAATCCTGAGACACTTCCTATAGCATGAGATGTGATATCTCACTGCTTATACCAAACCTGAGACCCTTCCTATAGCATGAGATGTGATATCCAACTCCTTCCCATTCCAATCCTGAGACCCTTCCTATAGCATGAGATATGATATCTCAATGCTTCTAATACCAAACCTGAGATCCTTCCTATGACATGAGATGTGATATCCAATTCCTCCCCATTCCAAACCTGAGACCCTTCCAATAGCATGAGATGTGATATCCAACTTCTTCCCATTCCAATCCTGAGACCCTTCCTATAACATGAGATGTGATGTCTCAATGCTTCTAATCCCAAACCTGAGATCTTTCCGATAACATGAGATGTGATATCCAACTCCTTCCCATTCCAATCCTGAGACCCTTCCTATAGCATGAGATGTGCTATCTCAATGCTTATACCAAACCTGAGACCCTTCCTAAAGCTTGAGATGTGATATCCAACTCCTTCCCATTCCAATCCTGAGACCCTTCCTATAACATGAAATGTGATATCCAACTCCTTCCCATTCCAACCTGAGACCCTTCCTATAGCATGAGATGTGATATCTCAAGGCCTCTAATACCAAACCTGAGATCCTTCCTCTAACATGAAATGTGATATCCAACTCCTTCTCCTTCCAAACCTGAGAGCCTTCCTATAGCATGAGATATGATATCCAAGTCCTTCCCATTCCAATCTTGAGACCCTTCCTATAACATGAAATGTGATATCCAACTCCTTCCCATTCCAACCTGAGACCCTTCCTATAGCATGAGATGGGATATCCAACCCCTTCCAAATCCAATACTGATACCCTTCCAATAGCATGAGATGTGATATCCCAATGCTTCTATCAAACCTGAGAACCATACTATGGCATGAGATGTGATATCAAACTCCTTCCCATTCCAATCCTGAGACTCTTCCTATAGCTTGAGATGTGATATCCAACTCCTTCCCATTCCAATTCTGAGACCCTTCCTATACCATGAGACTTGATATCTCAATGCTTCTAATACCAAACCTGAGACCCGTCCTATAACATGAGATGTGATATCCAAATCTTTCCCCTTCCAAACCTTAGACCCTTACTTTATCATGAGATGTGATATCCAACTCCTTCCCATTCCAATCCTGAGACCCTTCCGATATCATGAGATTTGTTATCTCAATGCTTCTAATATCAAAATTGAGACCCTCCCTATAGCATGAGATGGGATATCCAACTCCTTCCCATTCCAATCCTGAGACCCTTCCGATAGCAGAGATGTGATATCTCAATGCTTATACCAAATCTGAGACCCTTCCTATAGCATGAGATGTGATATCCAACTCCTTCCCATTCCAATCCTGAGACCCTTCCTATAGCATGAGATGTGATGTCTCAATGCTTCTAATACCAAACCTGAGATCCTTCCTATAACATGAGATGTGATATCCAACTCCTTCCCATTCCAATCCTGAGACCCTTCCTATAGCATGAGATGTGCTATCTCAATGCTTACACCAAACCTGAGACCCTTCCTAAAGCTTGAGATGTGATATCCAACTCCTTCCCATTCCAATCCTGAGACCCTTCCTATAGCATGAGATGTGATATCTCAAGGCCTCTAATACCAAACCTGAGATCCTTCCTCTAACATGAAATGTGATATCCAACTCCTTCCCCTTCCAAACCTGAGAGCCTTCCTATAGCATGAGATATGATATCCAAGTCCTTCCCATTCCAATCCTGAGACCCTTCCTATAACATGAAATGTGATATCCAACTCCTTCCCATTCCAACCTGAGACCCTTCCTATAGCATGAGATGGGATATCCAACTCCTTCGAAATCCAATACTGATACCCTTCCAATAGCATGAATTGTGATATCCCAATGCTTCTACCAAACCTGAGACCCATACTATGGCATGAGATGTGATATCAAACTCATTCCCATTCCAATCCTGAGACTCTTCCTATAGCTTGAGATGTGATATCCAACTCCTTCCCATTCCAATCCTGAGACCCTTCCTATAGCATGAGATGTGATATCTCAATGCTTCTAATACCAAACCTGAGACCCGTCCTATAACATGAGATGTGATATCCAAATCCTTCCCCTTCCAAACCTTAGACCCTTCCTTTATCATGAGATGTGATATCCAACTCCTTCCCATTCCAATCCTGAGAACCTTCTGATAGCATGAGATGTGATATCTCAATGCTTCTATACCAAACCTGAGATCCTTCCGATAGCATGAGATGTGATATCTCAATGCTTCTAATACCAAACCTGAGATCCTTCCTATAACATGAGATGTGATATCCAAATCCTTCCCCTTCCAAACCTGAGACCCTCCCTTTAGCATGAGATGTGATATCCAACTCCTTCCCATTCCAATCCTGAGACTCTTCTGATAGCATGAGATGTGATATCTCAATGCCTCTAATACCAAACCTGAGATCCTACCTCTAACATGAAATGTGATATCCAACTCTTTCCCCTTCCAAACCTGAGAGCCTTCCTATAGCATGAGATGTGATATCCAAGTCCTTCTAATTCCAATCCTGAGACCCTTCCTATAACATGAGATGTGATATCCAACTCCTTCCCATTCCAACCTGAGACCCTTCCTATAGCATGAGATGGGATATCCAACTCCTTCCAAATCCAATCCTGATACCCTTCCGATAGCATGAGATGTGATATCCCAATGCTTCTACCAAACCTGAGACCCATACTATGGCATGAGATGTGATATCAAACTCCTTCCCCTTCCAAACCTTAGACACTTCCTTTATCATGAGATGTGATATCCAACTCCTTCCCATTCCATCCTTGAGACCCTTCCGATATCATGAGATGTGATATCTCAATGCTTCTAATATCAAACTTGAGACCCTCCTTATAGCATGAGATGTGATATCCAAGTCCTTCCCATTCCAATCCTGAGACCCTTTCTATAGCATGAGATGTGATATCTCAATGCTTCTAATACCAAACCTGAGACCCTTCCTATAACATGAGATGGGAATATCCAACTCCTTCCCATTCCAATCCTGAGACCCTTCCGATAGTAGAGATGTGATATCTCAATGCTTATACCAAACCTGAGATCCTTCCTATAACATGAGATGTGATATCCAACTCCTTCCCATTCCAATCCTGAGACACTTCCTATAGCATGAGATGTGATATCTCACTGCTTATACCAAACCTGAGACCCTTCCTATACCATGAGATGTGATATCCAACTCCTTCCCATTCCAATCCTGAGACCCTTCCTATAGCATGAGATATGATATCTCAATGCTTCTAATATCAAACTTGAGACCCTCCCTATAGCATGAGATGTGATATCCAAGTCCTTCCCATTCCAATCCTGAGACCCTTCCGATAGCATGAGATGTGATGTCTCAATGCTTCTAATACCAAACCTGAGATCCTTCCTATAACATGGGATGTGATATCCAACTCCTTCCCATTCCAATCCTGAGACCCTTCCTATAGCATGAGATGTGATATCTCAATGCTTATACCAAACCTGAGACCCTTCCTATAGCATGAGATGTGATATCCAACTCCTTCCCATTCCAATCCTGAGACCCTTCCTATAGCATGAGATGTGATATCTAAATGCTTCTAATACCAAACTTGAGACTCTTCCTATAACATGAGATGGGATATCCAACTCCTTCCCATTCCAATCCTTAGACCCTTCCTACAGCATGCAATATGATATCTCAATGAATGATTCTAATAACAAACCTGAGACCCGTCCTATAACATGAGATGGGATATCCAACACCTTCCCATTCCAATCCTGAGACACTTCCGATAGCAGAGATGTGATATCTCAATGCTTATACCAAACCTGAGACCCTTCCTATAACATGAGATGTGATATCCAACTCCTTCCCGTTCCAAACCTGAGACCCTTCCTATAGCATATGTGATATCCAACACATTCCCATTCCAAACATGAGACCCTTCCTATAGCAGGAATGTAATATCCAACTCCTTCCCATTCCAATCCTGAGACCATTCCTATAGCATGAGATGTGATATCTCAATGCTTCTAATACCAAACCTGAGATCCTTCCTATGACATGAGATGTGATATCCAATTCCTCCCCATTCCAAACCTGAGACCCTTCCAATAGCATGAGATGTGATATACAACTTCTTCCCATTCCAATCCTGAGACCCTTCCTATAACATGAGATGTGATGTCTCAATGCTTCTAATCCCAAACCTGAGATCTTTCCGATAACATGAGATGTGATATCCAACTCCTTCCCATTCCAATCCTGAGACCCTTCCTATAGCATGAGATGTGCTATCTCAATGCTTATACCAAACCTGAGACCCTTCCTAAAGCTTGAGATGTGATATCCAACTCCTTCCCATTCCAATCCTGAGACCCTTCCTATAACATGAAATGTGATATCCAACTCCTTCCCATTCCAACCTGAGACCCTTCCTATAGCATGAGATGTGATATCTCAAGGCCTCTAATACCAAACCTGAGATCCTTCCTCTAACATGAAATGTGATATCCAACTCCTTCTCCTTCCAAACCTGAGAGCCTTCCTATAGCATGAGATATGATATCCAAGTCCTTCCCATTCCAATCCTGAGACCCTTCCTATAACATGAAATGTGATATCCAACTCCTTCCCATTCCAACCTGAGACCCTTCCTATAGCATGAGATGGGATATCCAACCCCTTCCAAATCCAATACTGATACCCTTCCAATAGCATGAGATGTGATATCCCAATGCTTCTATCAAACCTGAGAACCATACTATGGCATGAGATGTGATATCAAACTCCTTCCCATTCCAATCCTGAGACTCTTCCTATAGCTTGAGATGTGATATCCAACTCCTTCCCATTCCAATTCTGAGACCCTTCCTATACCATGAGACTTGATATCTCAATGCTTCTAATACCAAACCTGAGACCCGTCCTATAACATGAGATGTGATATCCAAATCTTTCCCCTTCCAAACCTTAGACCCTTCCTTTATCATGAGATGTGATATCCAACTCCTTCCCATTCCAATCCTGAGACCCTTCCGATATCATGAGATTTGTTATCTCAATGCTTCTAATATCCAAATTGAGACCCTCCCTATAGCATGAGATGGGATATCCAACTCCTTCCCATTCCAATCCTGAGACCCTTCCGATAGCAGAGATGTGATATCTCAATGCTTATACCAAATCTGAGACCCTTCCTATAGCATGAGATGTGATATCCAACTCCTTCCCATTCCAATCCTGAGACCCTTCCTATAGCATGAGATGTGATGTCTCAATGCTTCTAATACCAAACCTGAGATCCTTCCTATAACATGAGATGTGATATCCAACTCCTTCCCATTCCAATCCTGAGACCCTTCCTATAGCATGAGATGTGCTATCTCAATGCTTATACCAAACCTGAGACCCTTCCTAAAGCTTGAGATGTGATATCCAACTCCTTCCCATTCCAATCCTGAGACCCTTCCTATAGCATGAGATGTGATATCTCAAGGCCTCTAATACCAAACCTGAGATCCTTCCTCTAACATGAAATGTGATATCCAACTCCTTCCCCTTCCAAACCTGAGAGCCTTCCTATAGCATGAGATATGATATCCAAGTCCTTCCCATTCCAATCCTGAGACCCTTCCTATAACATGAAATGTGATATCCAACTCCTTCCCATTCCAACCTGAGACCCTTCCTATAGCATGAGATGGGATATCCAACTCCTTCGAAATCCAATACTGATACCCTTCCAATAGCATGAATTGTGATATCCCAATGCTTCTACCAAACCTGAGACCCATACTATGGCATGAGATGTGATATCAAACTCATTCCCATTCCAATCCTGAGACTCTTCCTATAGCTTGAGATGTGATATCCAACTCCTTCCCATTCCAATTCTGAGACCCTTCCTATGCCGTGAGACTTGATATCTCAATGCTTCTAATACCAAACCTGAGACCCGTCCTATAACATGAGATGTGATATCCAAATCTTTCCCCTTCCAAACCTTAGACCCTTCCTTTATCATGAGATGTGATATCCAACTCCTTCCCATTCCAATCCTGAGACCCTTCCGATATCATGAGATTTGTTATCTCAATGCTTCTAATATCAAACTTGAGACCCTCCCTATAGCATGAGATGTGACATCCAAGTCCTCCCCATTCCAATCCTGAGACCCTTCCTATAGCATGAGATGTGATATCTCAATGCTTCTAATACCAAACCTGAGACCCTTCCTATAACATGAGATGGGAATATCCAACTCCTTCCCATTCCAATCCTGAGACCCTTCCGATAGTAGAGATGTGATATCTCAATGCTTATACCAAACCTGAGATCCTTCCTATAACATGAGATGTGATATCCAACTCCTTCCCAGTCCAATCCTGAGACACTTCCTATAGCATGAGATGTGATATCTCACTGCTTATACCAAACCTGAGACCCTTCCTATAGCATGAGATGTGATATCCAACTCCTTCCCATTCCAATCCTGAGACCCTTCCTATAGCATGAGATATGATATCTCAATGCTTCTAATACCAAACCTGAGATCCTTCCTATGACATGAGATGTGATATCCAATTCCTCCCCATTCCAAACCTGAGACCCTTCCAATAGCATGAGATGTGATATCCAACTTCTTCCCATTCCAATCCTGAGACCCTTCCTATAACATGAGATGTGATGTCTCAATGCTTCTAATCCCAAACCTGAGATCTTTCCGATAACATGAGATGTGATATCCAACTCCTTCCCATTCCAATCCTGAGACCCTTCCTATAGCATGAGATGTGCTATCTCAATGCTTATACCAAACCTGAGACCCTTCCTAAAGCTTGAGATGTGATATCCAACTCCTTCCCATTCCAATCCTGAGACCCTTCCTATAACATGAAATGTGATATCCAACTCCTTCCCATTCCAACCTGAGACCCTTCCTATAGCATGAGATGTGATATCTCAAGGCCTCTAATACCAAACCTGAGATCCTTCCTCTAACATGAAATGTGATATCCAACTCCTTCTCCTTCCAAACCTGAGAGCCTTCCTATAGCATGAGATATGATATCCAAGTCCTTCCCATTCCAATCCTGAGACCCTTCCTATAACATGAAATGTGATATCCAACTCCTTCCCATTCCAACCTGAGACCCTTCCTATAGCATGAGATGGGATATCCAACCCCTTCCAAATCCAATACTGATACCCTTCCAATAGCATGAGATGTGATATCCCAATGCTTCTATCAAACCTGAGAACCATACTATGGCATGAGATGTGATATCAAACTCCTTCCCATTCCAATCCTGAGACTCTTCCTATAGCTTGAGATGTGATATCCAACTCCTTCCCATTCCAATTCTGAGACCCTTCCTATACCATGAGACTTGATATCTCAATGCTTCTAATACCAAACCTGAGACCCGTCCTATAACATGAGATGTGATATCCAAATCTTTCCCCTTCCAAACCTTAGACCCTTCCTTTATCATGAGATGTAATATCCAACTCCTTCCCATTCCAATCCTGAGACCCTTCCGATATCATGAGATTTGTTATCTCAATGCTTCTAATATCAAAATTGAGACCCTCCCTATAGCATGAGATGGGATATCCAACTCCTTCCCATTCCAATCCTGAGACCCTTCCTATAGCAGAGATGTGATATCTCAATGCTTATACCAAATCTGAGACCCTTCCTATAGCATGAGATGTGATGTCTCAATGCTTCTAATACCAAACCTGAGATCCTTCCTATAACATGAGATGTGATATCCAACTCCTTCCCATTCCAATCCTGAGACCCTTCCTATAGCATGAGATGTGCTATCTCAATGCTTATACCAAACCTGAGACCCTTCCTAAAGCTTGAGATGTGATATCCAACTCCTTCCCATTCCAATCCTGAGACCCTTCCTATAGCATGAGATGTGATATCTCAAGGCCTCTAATACCAAACCTGAGATCCTTCCTCTAACATGAAATGTGATATCCAACTCCTTCCCCTTCCAAACCTGAGAGCCTTCCTATAGCATGAGATATGATATCCAAGTCCTTCCCATTCCAATCCTGAGACCCTTCCTATAACATGAAATGTGATATCCAACTCCTTCCCATTCCAACCTGAGACCCTTCCTATAGCATGAGATGGGATATCCAACTCCTTCGAAATCCAATACTGATACCCTTCCAATAGCATGAATTGTGATATCCCAATGCTTCTACCAAACCTGAGACCCATACTATGGCATGAGATGTGATATCAAACTCATTCCCATTCCAATCCTGAGACTCTTCCTATAGCTTGAGATGTGATATCCAACTCCTTCCCATTCCAATCCTGAGACCCTTCCTATAGCATGAGATGTGATATCTCAATGCTTCTAATACCAAACCTGAGACCCGTCCTATAACATGAGATGTGATATCCAACTCCTTCCCATTCCAATCCTGAGACCCTTCCGATATCATGAGATTTGTTATCTCAATGCTTCTAATATCAAACTTGAGACCCTCCCTACAGCATGAGATGTGACATCCAAGTCCTTCCCATTCCAATCCTGAGACCCTTCCTATAGCATGAGATGTGATATCTCTATGCTTCTAATACCAAACCTGAGACCATTCCTATAACATGAGATGGGATATCCAACTCCTTCCCATTCCAATCCTGAGACCCTTCCGATAGCAGAGATGTGATATCTCAATGCTTATACCAAACCTGAGACCCTTCCTATGGCCTGAGATGTCATATACAACTCCTTCCCATTCCAATCCTGAGACCCTTCCTTTAGCATGAGATGTGATATCTCAATGCTTATACCAAATCTGAGACCCTTCCTACAGCATGAGATGTGATATCCAATTCCTTCCCATTCCAATCCTGAGACCCTTCCTATAGCATGAGATGTGATATCTCAATGCTTATACCAAACCTGAGAGCCTACCTATAGCATGAGATGTGATATCCAAGTCCATCCCATTCCAATCCTTAGACCCTTCCTACAGCATGCAATGTGATATCTCAATGATTCTAATACCAAACCAGAGACTCTTCCTATAACATGAGATGGGATATCCAACTCCTTCCCATTCCAATCCTGAGCCGCTTCCGATAGCAGAGATGTGATATCTCAATGCTTATACCAAACCTGAGACCCTTCCTATAACATGAGATGTGATATCCAACTGCTTCCCATTCCAAACATGAGACCCTTCCTATAGCAAGAAAGTAATATCCAACTCCTACCCATTCCAATCCTGAGACCCTTCCTATAGCAAGAGATGTGATATCCAAATCCTTCCCATTCCAATCCTGAGACCCTTCCTATAACATGAGATGTGATATCCAACTCCTTCCCATTCAAATCCTGAGACCCTTCCTATAGCATGAGAAGGGATATCCAACGCCTTCCCAATCCAATCCTGAGACCCTTCCGATAGCAGAGACGTGATATCTCAATGCTTCTACCATACCTGAGACCCTTCCTTTAGCATGAGATGTGATATCCAAATCCTTCACATTCCAATCCTGAGACCCTTCCTATAGCATGAGATGTGATATCTCAATGCTTCTCATACCAAACCTGAGATCCTTCCTATAACATGAGATGTGATATCCAATTCCTTCCCATTCCAAACCTGAGACCCTTCCTATTGGATGAGATGTGATATCCAACTCCTTCCCATTCCAACCCTGAGACCCTTCCTATAGCATGAGATGTGATGTCTCAATGCTTCTAATACCAAACCTGAGATCCTTCCTCTCAGGATTGGAATGGGAAGGACTTGGATATCACATCTCATGCTATAGGCAGGGCCTCAGGTTTGGAAAGGGAAGGAGATGGATTTCACATTTCATGTTAGAGATAGGATCTCAGGTTTGGTATTAGAGGCATTGAGATATCACATCTCATGCTATCAGAAGGGTCTCAGGATTGGAATGGGAAGGAGTTGTATATCACATCTCATGCTTTAGGAAGGGTCTCAGGTTTGGTATAAGCATTGAGATAGCACATCTCATGCTATAGGAAGGGTCTCAGGATTGGAATGGGAAGGAGTTGGATATCACATCTCATGTTATAGGAAGGATCTCAGGTTTGGTATTAGAAGCATTGAGACATCACATCTCATGCTATCGGAAGTATCTCAGGTTTTGTATTAGAGGCATTGAGATATCACATCTCATGCTATCATAAGGGTCTCAGGATTGGAATGGGAAGGAGTTGGATATCACATCTCATGTTATAGGAAGGATCTCAGGTTTGGTATTAGAAGCATTGAGACATCACATCTCATGCTATAGGAAGGGTCTCAGGATTGGAATGGGAAGGAGTTGGATATCACATCTCATGCTATAGGAAGGGTCTCAGATTTGGTATAAGCATTGAGATATCACATCTCATGCTATAGGAAGGGTCTCAGGATTGGAATGGGAAGGAGTTGTATATGACATCTCAGGCCATAGGAAGGGTCTCAGGTTTGGTATAAGCATTGAGATATCACATCTCTGCTATCGGAAGGGTCTCAGGATTGGAATAGGAATGAGTTGGATATCCCATCTCATGTTATAGGAAGAGTCTCAGGTTTGGTATTAGAAGCATTGAGATATCCCATCTCATGCTATAGGAAGGGTCTCAGGTTGGAATGGGAAGGAGTTGGATATCACATTTCATGTTATAGGAAGGGTCTCAGGATTGGAATTGGAAGGACTTGGCTATCATATCTCATGCTATAGGAAGGCTCTCAGGTTTGGAAGTGGAAGGAGTTGGATATCACATTTCATGTTAGAGGAACGATCTCAGGTTTGGTATTAGAGGCCTTGAGATATCACATCTCATGCTATAGGAAGGGTCTCAGGATTGGAATGGGAAGGAGTTGGATATCACATCTCAAGCTAAAGGGACGGTCTCAGGTTTGGTATAAGCATTGTGATATCACATCTCATGCTATAGGAAGGGTCTCAGGATTGGAATGGGAAGGAGTTGGATATCACATCTCATGTTATAGGAAAGATCTCAGGTTTGGTATTAGAAGCATTGCGACATCACATCTCATGTTATAGGAAGGGTCTCAGGATTGGAATGGGAAGAAGTTGGATATCACATCTCATGCTATAAGAAGGGTCTCAGGTTTGGTATAAGCATTGAGATATCACATCTCATGCTATAGGAAGGGTCTCAGGTTTGGAATGGGAAGGACTTAGATATCACATATCATGCTATAGGGAGGGTCTCAGTTTTGATATTAGAAGCATTGAGATATCACATCTCATGCTATCGGAAGTGTCTCAGGATTGGAATGGGAAGGAGCTGGATATCACATCTCATGCTAAAGGAATGGTCTCAGGTTTGGAACGGGAAGGAGTTGGATATCACATCTCATGTTAAAGGAAGGGTCTCAGGTTTGGTATAAGCATTGAGATATCACATCTCTGCTATCGGAAGTGTCTCAGGATTAGAATGGGAAGGACTTGGATATCACATCTCATGCTATAGATAGGCTCTCAGGTTTGGAAAGGGAAGGAGTTGGATATCACATTTCATGTTAGAGGAAGGATCTCAGGTTTGGTATTAGAGGCATTGAGATATCACATCTCAGGCTATAGGAAGGGTCTCAGGATTGGAATGGGAAGGAGTTGGATATCACATCTCATGCTAAAGGAAGGGTCTCAGGATTGGAATGGGAAGGAGTTGGATATCACATCTCATGCTATAGGAAGGGTCTCAGGTTTGGTATAAGCATTGAGATATCACATCTCGTGCTATAGGAAGGGTCTCAGGATTGGAATGGGAAGGAGTTGTATATGACATCTCATGCTATAGACAGGGTCTCAGGTTTGGAAAGGGAAGGAGATGGATATCACATTTCATGTTAGAGGTAGGATCTCAGGTTTGGAATTAGAGGCATTGAGATATCACATCTCATGCTATCATAAGGGTCTCAGGATTGGAATCGGAAGGAGTTGGATATCACATCTCATGTTATAGGAAGGGTCTCAGATTTGGTATAAGCATTGAGATATCACATCTCATGCTATAGGAAGGGTCTCAGGATTGGAATGGGAAGGAGTTGGATATCACATCTCATGCTATAGGAAGGGTCTCAGATTTGGTATAAGCATTGAGATATCACATCTCATGCTATAGGAAGGGTCTCAGGATTGGAATGGGAAGCAGTTGGATATCACATCTCAGGCCATAGGAAGGGTCTCAGGTTTGGTATAAGCATTGAGATATCACATCTCTGCTATCGGAAGGGTCTCAGGATTGGAATGGGAAGGAGTTGGATATCCCATCTCATGTTATAGGAAGAGTCTCAGGTTTGGTATTAGAAGCATTGAGATATCCCATCTCATGCTATAGGAAGGGTCTCAGGTTGGAATGGGAAGGAGTTGGATATCACATTTCATGTTATAGGAAGGGTCTCAGGATTGGAATTGGAAGGACTTGGCTATCATAGCTCATGCTATAGGAAGGCTCTCAGGTTTGGAAGGGGAAGGAGTTGGATATCACATTTCATGTTAGAGGAACGATCTCAGGTTTGGTATTAGAGGCCTTGAGATATCACATCTCATGCTATAGGAAGGGTCTCAGGATTGGAATGGGAAGGAGTTGGATATCACATCTCATGTTATAGGAAAGATCTCAGGTTTGGTATTAGAAGCATTGAGACATCACATCTCATGTTATAGGAAGGGTCTCAGGATTGGAATGGGAAGAAGTTGGATATCACATCTCATGCTATAGGAAGGGTCTCAGGTTTGGTATAAGCATTGAGATATCACATCTCATGCTATAGGAAGGGTCTCAGGATTGGAATGGGAAGGAGTTGTATATGACATCTCATGCCATAGGAAGGGTCTCAGGTTTGGTATAAGCATTGAGATATCACATCACATGCTATAGGAAGGGTCTCAGGATTGTAATGGGAAGGACTTGGATATCACATCTCATGCTATAGGCAGGGTCTCAGGTTTGGAAAGGGAAGGAGATGGATATCACATTTCATGTTAGAGGTAGGATCTCAGGTTTGGTATTAGAGGCATTGAAATATCACATCTCATGCTATCAGAAGGGTCTCAGGATTGGAATGGGAAGGAGTTGGATATCACATCTCATGCTAAAGGGAGGGTCTCAGGTTTGGAAGGGGAAGGATTTGGAAATCACATCTCATGTTATAGGAAGGATCTCAGGTTTGGTATTAGAAGCATTGAGATATCACATCTCATGCTATCGGAAGTATCTCAGGTTTTGTATTAGAGGCATTGAGATATCACATCTCATGCTATCATAAGGGTCTCAGGATTGGAATGGGAAGGAGTTGGATATCACATCTCATGTTATAGGAAGGATCTCAGGTTTGGTATTAGAAGCATTGAGACATCACATCTCATGCTATAGGAAGGGTCTCAGGATTGGAATGGGAAGGAGTTGGATATCACATCTCATGCTATAGGAAGGGTCTCAGATTTGGTATAAGCATTGAGATATCACATCTCATGCTATAGGAACGGTCTCAGGATTGGAATGGGAAGGAGTTGTATATGACATCTCAGGCCATAGTAAGGGTCTCAGGTTTGGTATAAGCATTGAGATATCACATCTCTGCTATCGGAAGGGTCACAGGATTGGAATGGGAAGGAGTTGGATATCCCATCTCATTTTATAGGAAGGGTCTCAGGTTTGGTATTAGAAGCATTGAGACATCACATCTCATGTTATAGGAAGGGTCTCAGGATTGGAATGGGAAGAAGTTGGATATCACATCTCATGCTATAGGAAGGGTCTCAGGTTTAGTATAAGCATTGAGATATCACATCTCATGCTATAGGAAGGGTCTCAGGATTGGAATGGGAAGGAGTTGTATATGACATCTCATGCCATAGGAAGGGTCTCAGGTTTGGTATAAGCATTGAGATATCACATCACATGCTATAGGAAGGGTCTCAGGATTGGAATGGGAAGGACTTTTGATATCACATCTCATGCTATAGGCAGGGTCTCAGGTTTGGAAAGGGAAGGAGATGGATATCACATTTCATGTTAGAGGTAGGATCTCAGGTTTGGTATTAGAGGCATTGAAATATCACATCTCATGCTATCAGAAGGGTCTCAGGATTGGAATGGGAAGGAGTTGGATATCACATCTCATGCTAAAGGGAGTGTCTCAGGTTTGGAAGTGGAAGGATTTGGAAATCACATCTCATGTTATAGGAAGGATCTCAGGTTTGGTACTAGAAGCATTGAGATATCACATCTCATGCTATCATAAGGATCTCAGGTTTGGTATTAGAAGCATTGAGACATCACATCTCATGCTATAGGAAGGGTCTCAGGATTGGAATGGGAAGGAGTTGGATATCACATCTCATGCTATAGGAAGGGTCTCGGATTTGGTATAAGCATTGAGATATCACATCTCATGCTATAGGAAGGGTCTCAGGATTGGAATGGGAAGGAGTTGTATATGACAAATCATGTTATAGGAAGGGTCTCAGGTTTGGTATTAGAAGCATTGAGATATCACATCTCTGCTATCGGAAGGGTCTCAGGATTGGAATGGGAAGGAGTTGGATATCCCATCTCATGTTATAGGAAGGGTCTCAGGTTTGGTATTAGAAGCATTGAGATATCACATCTCATGCTATAGGAAGAGTCTCAGGATTGGAATGGGGAGGACTTGGATGTCACATCTCATGCTATAGGGAGGGTCTCAAGTTTGATATTAGAAGCATTGAGATAACAAATCTCATGATATCGGAAGGGTCTCAGGATTGGAATGGGAAGGAGTTGGATATCACATCTCATGCTATAGGAAGGGTCTCGGATTTGGTATAAGCATTGAGATATCACATCTCTGCTATCGGAAGGGTCTCAGGATTGGAATGGGAAGGAGTTGGATATCCCATCTCATGTTATAGGAAGGGTCTCAGGTTTGGTATTAGAAGCATTGAGATATCACATCTCATGCTATAGGAAGAGTCTCAGGATTGGAATGGGGAGGACTTGGATGTCACATCTCATGCTATAGGGAGGGTCTCAAGTTTGATATTAGAAGCATTGAGATAACAAATCTCATGATATCGGAAGGGTCTCAGGATTGGAATGGGAAGGAGTTGGATATCACATCTCATGCTAAAGGGAGGGTCTCAGGTTTGGAAGGGGAAGGATTTGGATATCACATCTCATGTTATAGGAAGGATCTCAGGTTTGGTATTAGAAGCATTCAGATATCACATCTCATGCTATCGGAAGGATCTCAGGTTTGGTATAGAAGCATTGAGATATCACATCTCATGCTATCAGAAGGGTCTCAGGATTGGAATGGGAAGGAGTTGGATATCACATCTCATGCTAAAGGGAGGGTCTCAGGTTTGGAAGGGGAAGGATTTGGATATCACATCTCATGTTATCGGAAGGATCTCAGGTTTGGTATTAGAAGTATTGAGATATCACATCTCATGCTATAGGAAGGGTCTCAGGATTGGAATGGGAAGGAGTTGGTTATCACATCGCATGCTAAAGGAAGGGTCTCAGGTTTGGTAGAAGCATTGAGATATCACATCTCATGCTATAGGAAGGGTCTCAGGATTGGAATGGGAAGGACTTAGATATCACATATCATGCTATAGGGAGGGTCTCAGTTTTGATATTAGAAGCATTGAGATATCACATCTCATGCTATCGGAAGTGTCTCAGGATTGGAATGGGAAGGAGCTGGATATCACATCTCATGCTAAAGGAAGGGTCTCAGGTTTGGAACGGGAAGGAGTTGGATATCACATCTCATGTTATAGGAAGGGTCTCAGGTTTGGTATAAGCATTGAGATATCACATCTCTGCTATCGGAAGTGTCTCAGGATTGGAATGGGAAGGACTTGGATATCACATCTCATGCTATAGATAGGCTCTCAGGTTTGGAAAGGGAAGGAGTTGGATATCACATTTCATGTTAGAGGAAGGATCTCAGGTTTGGTATTAGAGGCATTGAGACATCACATCTCAGGCTATAGGAAGGGTCTCAGGATTGGAATGGGAAGGAGTTGGATATCACATCTCATGCTAAAGGAAGGGTCTCAGGATTGGAATGGGAAGGAGTTGGATATCACATCTCATGCTATAGGAAGGGTCTCAGGTTTGGTATAAGCATTGAGATATCACATCTCGTGCTATAGGAAGGGTCTCAGGATTGGAATGGGAAGGAGTTGTATATGACATCTCATGCTATAGACAGGGTCTCAGGTTTGGAAAGGGAAGGAGATGGATATCACATTTCATGTTAGAGGTAGGATCTCAGGTTTGGAATTAGAGGCATTGAGATATCACATCTCATGCTATCAGAAGGGTCTCAGGATTGGAATGGGAAGGAGTTGGATATCACATCTCATGCTAAAGGGAGGGTCTCAGGTTTGGAAGGGGAAGGATTTGGAAATCACATCTCATGTTATAGGAAGGATCTCAGGTTTGGTATTAGAAGCATTGAGATATCACATCTCATGCTATCATAAGGGTCTCAGGATTGGAATCGGAAGGAGTTGGATATCACATCTCATGTTATAGGAAGGATCTCAGGTTTGGTATTAGAAGCATTGAGACATCACATCTCATGCTATAGGAAGGGTCTCAGGATTGGAATGGGAAGGAGTTGGATATCACATCTCATGCTATAGGAAGGGTCTCAGATTTGGTATAAGCATTGAGATATCACATCTCATGCTATAGGAAGGGTCTCAGGATTGGAATGGGAAGCAGTTGGATATCACATCTCAGGCCATAGGAAGGGTCTCAGGTTTGGTATAAGCATTGAGATATCACATCTCTGCTATCGGAAGGGTCTCAGGATTGGAATGGGAAGGAGTTGGATATCCCATCTCATGTTATAGGAAGAGTCTCAGGTTTGGTATTAGAAGCATTGAGATATCCCATCTCATGCTATAGGAAGGGTCTCAGGTTGGAATGGGAAGGAGTTGGATATCACATTTCATGTTATAGGAAGGGTCTCAGGATTGGAATTGGAAGGACTTGGCTATCATATCTCATGCTATAGGAAGGCTCTCAGGTTTGGAAGGGGAAGGAGTTGGATATCACATTTCATGTTAGAGGAACGATCTCAGGTTTGGTATTAGAGGCCTTGAGATTTCACATCTCATGCTATAGGAAGGGTCTCAGGATTGGAATGGGAAGGAGTTGGATATCACATCTCATGTTATAGGAAAGATCTCAGGTTTGGTATTAGAAGCATTGAGACATCACATCTCATGTTATAGGAAGGGTCTCAGGATTGGAATGGGAAGAAGTTGGATATCACATCTCATGCTATAGGAAGGGTCTCAGGTTTGGTATAAGCATTGAGATATCACATCTCATGCTATAGGAAGGGTCTCAGGATTGGAATGGGAAGGAGTTGTATATGACATCTCATGCCATAGGAAGGGTCTCAGGTTTGGTATAAGCATTGAGATATCACATCACATGCTATAGGAAGGGTCTCAGGAATGTAATGGGAAGGACTTGGATATCACATTTCATGTTAGAGGTAGGATCTCAGGTTTGGTATTAGAGGCATTGAAATATCACATCTCATGCTATCAGAAGGGTCTCAGGATTGGAATGGGAAGGAGTTGGATATCACATCTCATGCTAAAGGGAGGGTCTCAGGTTTGGAAGGGGAAGGATTTGGAAATCACATCTCATGTTATAGGAAGGATCTCAGGTTTGGTATTAGAAGCATTGAGATATCACATCTCATGCTATCGGAAGTATCTCAGGTTTGGTATTAGAGGCATTGAGATATCACATCTCATGCTATCTTAAGGGTCTCAGGATTGGAATGGGAAGGAGTTGGATATCACATCTCATGTTATAGGAAGGATCTCAGGTTTGGTATTAGAAGCATTGAGACATCACATCTCATGCTATAGGAAGGGTCTCAGGATTGGAATGGGAAGGAGTTGGATATCACATCTCATGCTATAGGAAGGGTCTCAGATTTGGTATAAGCATTGAGATATCACATCTCATGCTATAGGAACGGTCTCAGGATTGGAATGGGAAGGAGTTGTATATGACATCTCAGGCCATAGGAAGGGTCTCAGGTTTGGTATAAGCATTGAGATATCACATCTCTGCTATCGGAAGGGTCTCAGGATTGGAATGGGAAGGAGTTGGATATCCCATCTCATGTTATAGGAAGGGTCTCAGGTTTGGTATTAGAAGCATTGAGACATCACATCTCATGTTATAGGAAGGGTCTCAGGATTGGAATGGGAAGAAGTTGGATATCACATCTCATGCTATAGGAAGGGTCTCAGGTTTGGTATAAGCATTGAGATATCACATCTCATGCTATAGGAAGGGTCTCAGGATTGGAATGGGAAGGAGTTGTATATGACATCTCATGCCATAGGAAGGGTCTCAGGTTTGGTAGAAGCATTGAGATATCACATCACATGCTATAGGAAGGGTCTCAGGATTGGAATGGGAAGGACTTTTGATATCACATCTCATGCTATAGGCAGGGTCTCAGGTTTGGAAAGGGAAGGAGATGGATATCACATTTCATGTTAGAGGTAGGATCTCAGGTTTGGTATTAGAGGCATTGAAATATCACATCTCATGCTATCAGAAGGGTCTCAGGATTGGAATGGGAAGGAGTTGGATATCACATCTCATGCTAAAGGGAGTGTCTCAGGTTTGGAAGTGGAAGGATTTGGAAATCACATCTCATGTTATAGGAAGGATCTCAGGTTTGGTACTAGAAGCATTGAGATATCACATCTCATGCTATCAGAAGGATCTCAGGTTTGGTATTAGAAGCATTGAGACATCACATCTCATGCTATAGGAAGGGTCTCAGGATTGGAATGGGAAGGAGTTGGATATCACATCTCATGCTATAGGAAGGGTCTCGGATTTGGTATAAGCATTGAGATATCACATCTCATGCTATAGGAAGGGTCTCAGGATTGGAATGGGAAGGAGTTGTATATGACAAATCAGGCCATAGGAAGGGTCTCAGGTTTGGTATAAGCATTGAGATATCACATCTCTGCTATCGGAAGGGTCTCAGGATTGGAATGGGAAGGAGTTGGATATCCCATCTCATGTTATAGGAAGGGTCTCAGGTTTGGTATTAGAAGCATTGAGATATCACATCTCATGCTATAGGAAGAGTCTCAAGATTGGAATGGGGAGGACTTGGATGTCACATCTCATGCTATAGGGAGGGTCTCAAGTTTGATATTAGAAGCATTGAGATAACAAATCTCATGATATCGGAAGGGTCTCAGGATTGGAATGGGAAGGAATTGGATATCACATCTCATGATAAAGGAAGGGTCTAAGGTTTGGAAGGGGAAGGATTTGGATATCACATCTCATGTTATAGGACGGGTCTCAGGTTTTGTATTAGAAGCATTGAGATATCAAGACTCATGGTATAGGAAGGGTCTCAGAATTGGAATGGGAAGGAGTTGGATATCACATCTCAAGCTATAGGTAGGGTCTCAGGATTGGAATGGGAAGGAGTTTGATATCACATCTCATGCCATAGTATGGGTCTCAGGTCTGGTAGAAGCATTGGGATATCACATCTCATGCTATCGGAAGGGTATCAGTATTGGATTTGGAAGGAATTGGATATCCCATCTCATGCTATAGGAAGGGTCTCAGGTTGGAATGGGAAGGAGTTGAATATCACATTTCATGTTATAGGAAGGGTCTCAGGATTGGATGGGAAGGACTTGGATATCATATCTCATGCTATAGGAAGGCTCTCAGGTTTGGAAGGGGAAGGAGTTGGATATCACATTTCATGTTAGAGGAAGAATCTCAGGTTTGGTATTAGAGGCCTTGAGATATCACATCTCATGCTATAGGAAGGGTCTCAGGATTGGAATGGGAAGGAGTTGGATATCACATCTCAAGCTATAGGAAGGGTCTCAGGTTTGGTATAAGCATTGAGATATCACATCTCATGCTATAGGAAGGGTCTCAGGATTGGAATGGGAAGGAGTTGGATATCACATCTCATGTTATAGGAAAGATCTCAGGTTTGGAAAGGGAAGGAGTTGGATATCACATTTCATGTTAGAGGAAGGATCTCAGGTTTGGTATTAGAGGCATTGAGACATCACATCTCAGGCTATAGGAAGGGTCTCAGGATTGGAATGGGAAGGAGTTGGATATCACATCTCATGCTAAAGGAAGGGTCTCAGGATTGGAATGGGAAGGAGTTGGATATCACATCTCATGCTATAGGAAGGGTCTCAGGTTTGGTATAAGCATTGAGATATCACATCTCGTGCTATAGGAAGGGTCTCAGGATTGGAATGGGAAGGAGTTGTATATGACATCTCATGCTATAGACAGGGTCTCAGGTTTGGAAAGGGAAGGAGATGGATATCACATTTCATGTTAGAGGTAGGATCTCAGGTTTGGAATTAGAGGCATTGAGATATCACATCTCATGCTATCAGAAGGGTCTCAGGATTGGAATGGGAAGGAGTTGGATATCACATCTCATGCTAAAGGGAGGGTCTCAGGTTTGGAAGGGGAAGGATTTGGAAATCACATCTCATGTTATAGGAAGGATCTCAGGTTTGGTATTAGAAGCATTGAGATATCACATCTCATGCTATCATAAGGGTCTCAGGATTGGAATCGGAAGGAGTTGGATATCACATCTCATGTTATAGGAAGGATCTCAGGTTTGGTATTAGAAGCATTGAGACATCACATCTCATGCTATAGGAAGGGTCTCAGGATTGGAATGGGAAGGAGTTGGATATCACATCTCATGCTATAGGAAGGGTCTCAGATTTGGTATAAGCATTGAGATATCACATCTCATGCTATAGGAAGGGTCTCAGGATTGGAATGGGAAGCAGTTGGATATCACATCTCAGGCCATAGGAAGGGTCTCAGGTTTGGTATAAGCATTGAGATATCACATCTCTGCTATCGGAAGGGTCTCAGGATTGGAATGGGAAGGAGTTGGATATCCCATCTCATGTTATAGGAAGAGTCTCAGGTTTGGTATTAGAAGCATTGAGATATCCCATCTCATGCTATAGGAAGGGTCTCAGGTTGGAATGGGAAGGAGTTGGATATCACATTTCATGTTATAGGAAGGGTCTCAGGATTGGAATTGGAAGGACTTGGCTATCATATCTCATGCTATAGGAAGGCTCTCAGGTTTGGAAGGGGAAGGAGTTGGATATCACATTTCATGTTAGAGGAACGATCTCAGGTTTGGTATTAGAGGCCTTGAGATATCACATCTCATGCTATAGGAAGGGTCTCAGGATTGGAATGGGAAGGAGTTGGATATCACATCTCATGTTATAGGAAAGATCTCAGGTTTGGTATTAGAAGCATTGAGACATCACATCTCATGTTATAGGAAGGGTCTCAGGATTGGAATGGGAAGAAGTTGGATATCACATCTCATGCTATAGGAAGGGTCTCAGGTTTGGTATAAGCATTGAGATATCACATCTCATGCTATAGGAAGGTTCTCAGGATTGGAATGGGAAGGAGTTGTATATGACATCTCATGCCATAGGAAGGGTCTCAGGTTTGGTATAAGCATTGAGATATCACATCACATGCTATAGGAAGGGTCTCAGGAATGTAATGGGAAGGACTTGGATATCACATTTCATGTTAGAGGTAGGATCTCAGGTTTGGTATTAGAGGCATTGAAATATCACATCTCATGCTATCAGAAGGGTCTCAGGATTGGAATGGGAAGGAGTTGGATATCACATCTCATGCTAAAGGGAGGGTCTCAGGTTTGGAAGGGGAAGGATTTGGAAATCACATCTCATGTTATAGGAAGGATCTCAGGTTTGGTATTAGAAGCATTGAGATATCACATCTCATGCTATCGGAAGTATCTCAGGTTTGGTATTAGAGGCATTGAGATATCACATCTCATGCTATCTTAAGGGTCTCAGGATTGGAATGGGAAGGAGTTGGATATCACATCTCATGTTATAGGAAGGATCTCAAGTTTGGTATTAGAAGCATTGAGACATCACATCTCATGCTATAGGAAGGGTCTCAGGATTGGAATGGGAAGGAGTTGGATATCACATCTCATGCTATAGGAAGGGTCTCAGATTTGGTATAAGCATTGAGATATCACATCTCATGCTATAGGAACGGTCTCAGGAATGGAATGGGAAGGAGTTGTATATGACATCTCAGGCCATAGGAAGGGTCTCAGGTTTGGTATAAGCATTGAGATATCACATCTCTGCTATCGGAAGGGTCTCAGGATTGGAATGGGAAGGAGTTGGATATCCCATCTCATGTTATAGGAAGGGTCTCAGGTTTGGTATTAGAAGCATTGAGACATCACATCTCATGTTATAGGAAGGGTCTCAGGATTGGAATGGGAAGAAGTTGGATATCACATCTCATGCTATAGGAAGGGTCTCAGGTTTGGTATAAGCATTGAGATATCACATCTCATGCTATAGGAAGGGTCTCAGGATTGGAATGGGAAGGAGTTGTATATGACATCTCATGCCATAGGAAGGGTCTCAGGTTTGGTAGAAGCATTGAGATATCACATCACATGCTATAGGAAGGGTCTCAGGATTGGAATGGGAAGGACTTTTGATATCACATCTCATGCTATAGGCAGGGTCTCAGGTTTGGAAAGGGAAGGAGATGGATATCACATTTCATGTTAGAGGTAGGATCTCAGGTTTGGTATTAGAGGCATTGAAATATCACATCTCATGCTATCAGAAGGGTCTCAGGATTGGAATGGGAAGGAGTTGGATATCACATCTCATGCTAAAGGGAGTGTCTCAGGTTTGGAAGTGGAAGGATTTGGAAATCACATCTCATGTTATAGGAAGGATCTCAGGTTTGGTACTAGAAGCATTGAGATATCACATCTCATGCTATCAGAAGGATCTCAGGTTTGGTATTAGAAGCATTGAGACATCACATCTCATGCTATAGGAAGGGTCTCAGGATTGGAATGGGAAGGAGTTGGATATCACATCTCATGCTATAGGAAGGGTCTCGGATTTGGTATAAGCATTGAGATATCACATCTCATGCTATAGGAAGGGTCTCAGGATTGGAATGGGAAGGAGTTGTATATGACAAATCAGGCCATAGGAAGGGTCTCAGGTTTGGTATAAGCATTGAGATATCACATCTCTGCTATCGGAAGGGTCTCAGGATTGGAATGGGAAGGAGTTGGATATCCCATCTCATGTTATAGGAAGGGTCTCAGGTTTGGTATTAGAAGCATTGAGATATCACATCTCATGCTATAGGAAGAGTCTCAGGATTGGAATGGGGAGGACTTGGATGTCACATCTCATGCTATAGGGAGGGTCTCAAGTTTGATATTAGAAGCATTGAGATAACAAATCTCATGATATCGGAAGGGTCTCAGGATTGGAATGGGAAGGAATTGGATATCACATCTCATGATAAAGGAAGGGTGTAAGGTTTGGAAGGGGAAGGATTTGGATATCACATCTCATGTTATAGGACGGGTCTCAGGTTTTGTATTAGAAGCATTGAGATATCAAGACTCATGGTATAGGAAGGGTCTCAGAATTGGAATGGGAAGGAGTTGGATATCACATCTCAAGCTATAGGTAGGGTCTCAGGATTGGAATGGGAAGGAGTTTGATATCACATCTCATGCCATAGTATGGGTCTCAGGTTTGGTAGAAGCATTGGGATATAACATCTCATGCTATCGGAAGGGTATCAGTATTGGATTTGGAAGGAATTGGATATCCCATCTCATGCTATAGGAAGGGTCTCAGGTTGGAATGGGAAGGAGTTGGATATCACATTTCATGTTATAGGAAGGGTCTCAGGATTGGATGGGAAGGACTTGGATATCATATCTCATGCTATAGGAAGGCTCTCAGGTTTGGAAGGGGAAGGAGTTGGATATCACATTTCATGTTAGAGGAAGAATCTCAGGTTTGGTATTAGAGGCCTTGAGATATCACATCTCATGCTATAGGAAGGGTCTCAGGATTGGAATGGGAAGGAGTTGGATATCACATCTCATGTTATAGGAAAGATCTCAGGTTTGGTATTAGAAGCATTGAGACATCACATCTCATGTTATAGGAAGGGTCTCAGGAGTGGAATGGGAAGAAGTTGGATATCACATCTCATGCTATAGGAAGGGTCTCAGGTTTGGAAGGGGAAGGAGTTGGATATCCAATCTCATGTTATAGGACTGGTCTCGGGTTTGGTATTAGAAGCATTGAGATATCACATCGCATGCTATAGGAATGGTCTCAGGATTGGAATGGGAAGGAGTTGGATATTACATTCTTGCTATAGGAAGGGTCTCATGTTTGGAATGGGAAGGAGTTGGATATCACATATGCTATAGGAAGGGTCTCAGGTTTGGACCGGGAAGGAGTTGGATATCACATCTCATGTTATAGGAAGGGTCTCAGGTTTGGTATAAGCATTGAGATATCACATCTCTGCTATCGGAAGTGTCTCAGGATTGGAATAGGAAGGAGTTGGATATCCCATCTCATGTTATAGGATGGGTCTCAGGTTTGTTATTAGAATCATTGAGATATCATATTGCATGCTGTAGGAAGGGTCTAAGGATTGGAATGGGAAGGACTTGGATATCACATCTCATGCTATAGGTAGGCTCTCAGGTTTGGAAAGGGAAGGAGTTGGATATCACATTTCATGTTAGAGGAAGGATCTCAGGTTTGGTATTAGAGGCATTGAGATATCACATCTCATGCTATAGGAAGGGTCTCAGGATTGGAATGGAAGGAGTTGGATATCACATCTCATGCTATAGGAAGGGTCTTAGGTTTGGTATAAGCATCGAGATATCACATCTCATGCTATAGGAAGGGTCTCGGGATTAGAATGGGAAGGAGTTGGATATCACATCTCATGTTATAGGAAGGATCTCAGGTTTGGTATTAGAAGCATTGAGACATCACATCTCATGCTATAGGAAGGGTCTCAGGATTGGAATGGGAAGGAGTTGGATATCACATCTCATGCTATAGGAAGGGTCTCAAGTTTGATATTAGAAGCATTGAGATATCACATCTCATGCTATAGGAAGGGTCTCAGGATTGGAATGGGAAGGAGTTGGATATCACATCTCAAGCTTTAGGAAGGGTCTCAGGTTTGGTATAAGCATTGAGATAGCACATCTCATGCTATAGGAAGGGTCTCAGGATTGGAATGGGAAGGAGTTGGATATTACATCTCATGTTATAGGAAAGATCTCAGGTTTGGTATTAGAAGCATTGAGACATCACATCTCATGTTATAGGAAGGGTCTCAGGATTGGAATGGGAAGAAGTTGGATATCACATCTCATGCTATAGGAAGGGTCTCAGGTTTGGAAGGGGAAGGAGTTGGATATCCAATCTCATGTTATAGGACTGGTCTCAGGTTTGGTATTAGAAGCATTGAGATATCACATCGCATGCTGTAGGAAGGTTCTCAGGTTTGGTATTAGAAGCATTGAGACATCACATCTCATGCTATAGGAAGGGTCTCAGGATTGGAATGGGAAGGAGTTGGATATCACATCTCATGTTATAGGAAGGATCTCAGGTTTGGTATTAGAAGCATTGAGACATCACATCTCATGCTATAGGAAGGGTCTCAGGATTGGAATGGGAAGGAGTTGGATATCACATCTCATGCTATAGGAAGGGTCTCAGATTTGGTATAAGCATTGAGATATCACATCTCATGCTATAGGAAGGGTCTCAGGATTGGATTGGGAAGGAGTTGTATATGACATCTCAGGCCATAGGAAGGGTCTCAGGATTGGTATAAGCATTGAGATATCACATCTCTGCTATCGGAAGGGTCTCAGGATTGGAATGGGAAGGAGTTGGATATCCCATCTCATGATAAAGGAAGGGTCTAAGGTTTGGAAGGGGAAAGATTTGGATATCACATCTCATGTTATAGGCGGGTCTCAATTTTGATATTAGAAGCATTGAGATAACAAATCTCATGATATCGGAAGGGTCTCAGGATTGGAATGGGAAGGAGTTGGATATCACATCTCATGATAAAGGAAGGGTCTCAGGTTTGGTATTAGAAGCATTGAGATATCAAGTCTCATGGTATAGGAAGGGTCTCAGAATTGGAATGGGAAGGATTTCGGATATCACATCTCAAGCTATAGGAAGAGTCTCAGGATTGGAATGGGAAGGAGTTTGATATCACATCTCATGTTATAGGACGGGTCTCAGGTTTGGTATTAGAAGCATTGAGATATCAAGTCTCATGGTATAGGAAGGGTCTCAGAATTGGAATGGGAAGGATTTCGGATATCACATCTCAAGCTATAGGAAGAGTCTCAGGATTGCAATGGGAAGGAGTTTGATATCACATCTCATGCCATAGTATGGTTCTCAGGTTTGGTAGAAGCATTGGGATATCACATCTCATGCTATTGGAAGGGTATCAGTATTGGATTTGGAAGGAGTTGGATATCCCATCTCATGCTATGGGAAGGGTCTCAGGTTGGAATGGGAAGGAGTTGGATATCACATTTCATGTTATAGGAAGGGTCTCAGGATTGGAATGGGAAGGAGTTGGATATCACATCTCAAGCTTTAGGAAGGGTCTCAGGTTTGGTATAAGCATTGAGATAGCACATCTCATGCTATAGGAAGGGTCTCAGGATTGGAATGGGAAGGAGTTGGATATCACATCTCATGTTATAGGAAAGATCTCAGGTTTGGTATTAGAAGCATTGAGACATCACATCTCATGTTATAGGAAGGGTCTCAGGATTGGAATGGGAAGAAGTTGGATATCACATCTCATGCTATAGGAAGGGTCTCAGGTTTGGAAGGGGAAGGAGTTGGATATCCAATCTCATGTTATAGGACTGGTCTCAGGTTTGGTATTAGAAGCATTGAGATATCACATCGCATGCTGTAGGAAGGTTCTCAGGTTTGGAATGGGGAGGAATTGGATATCACATCTCATGTCATAGGAAGGATCTCAGGTTTGGTATTAGAAGCATTGAGATATCACATCTCATGCTATAGGAATGGTCTCAGGATTGGAATGGGAAGGAGTTGGATATTACATTCTTGCTATAGGAAGAGTCTCATGTTTGGAATGGGAAGGAGTTGGATATCACATATGCTATAGGAAGGGTCTCAGGTTTGAAACGGGAAGGAGTTGGATATCACATCTCATGTTATAGGAAGGGTCTCAGGTTTGAAATGGGAAGGAGTTGGATATCACATCTCATGTTATAGGACGGGTCTCAGGTTTGTTATTAGAATCATTGAGATATCATATTGCATGCTGTAGGAAGGGTCTAAGGATTGGAATGGGAAGGACTTGGATATCACATCTCATGCTATAGGTAGGCTCTCAGGTTTGGAAAGGGAAGGAGTTCGATATCACATTTCATGTTAGAGGAAGGATCTCAGGTTTGGTATTAGAGGCATTGAGATATCACATATCATGCTATAGGAAGGGTCTCAGGATTGGAATGGGAAGGAGTTGGATATCACATCTCAAGCTTTAGGAAGGGTCTCAGGTTTGGTATAAGCATTGAGATAGCACATCTCATGCTATAGGAAGGGTCTCAGGATTGGAATGGGAAGGAGTTGGATATTACATCTCATGTTATAGGAAAGATCTCAGGTTTGGTATTAGAAGCATTGAGACATCACATCTCATGTTATAGGAAGGGTCTCAGGATTGGAATGGGAAGAAGTTGGATATCACATCTCATGCTATAGGAAGGGTCTCAGGTTTGGGAGGGGAAGGATTTGGATATCCAATCTCATGTTATAGGACTGGTCTCAGGTTTGGTATTAGAAGCATTGAGATATCACATCGCATGCTGTACGAAGGTTCTCAGGTTTGGTATTAGAAGCATTGAGACATCACATCTCATGCTATAGGAAGGGTCTCAGGATTGGAATGGGAAGGAGTTGGATATCACATCTCATGTTATAGGAAGGATCTCAGGTTTGGTATTAGAAGCATTGAGACATCACATCTCATGCTATAGGAAGGGCCTTAGGATTGGAATGGGAAGGAGTTGGATATCACATCTCATGCTATAGGAAGGGTCTCAGATTTGGTATACGCATCGAGATATCACATCTCTGCTATTGGAAGGGTCTCAGGATTGGAATGGGAAGGAGTTGGATATCCCATCTCATGTTATAGGAAGAGTCTCAGGTTTGGTATTAGAAGCATTGAGATATCACATCTCATGCTATAGGAAGTGTCTCAGGATTGGAATGGGAAGGACTTGGGTATCACATCTCATGCTATAGGGAGGGTCTCAAGTTTGATATTAGAAGCATTGAGATATCACATCTCATGCTATAGGAATGGTCTCAGGATTGGAATGGGAAGGAGTTGGATATCACATCTCATTCTATAGGAAGGGTCTCAGGTTTGGTATAAGCAGTGAGATATCACATCTCATGCTATAGGAAGTGTCTCAGGATTGGAATGGGAAGGAGTTGGATATCACATCTCATGTTATAGGAAGGATCTCAGGTTTGGTATAAGCATTGAGATATCACATCTCTGCTATCGGAAGGGTCTCAGGATTGGAATGGGAAGGAGTTGGATATTCCCATCTCATGATATAGGAAGGGTCCCAGGATGGAATGGGAAGGAGTAGGATATCACATTTCATGTTATAGGAAGGGTCTCAGGATTGGAATGGGAAGGATTTGGATATCATATCTCATGCTATAGGAAGGCTCTCAGGTTTGGAAGGGGAAAGAGTTGGATATCACATTTCATGTTAGAGGAAGGATCTCAGGTTTGGTATTAGAGGCCTTGAGATATCACATCTCATGCTATAGGAAGGGTCTCAGGATTGGAATGGGAAGGAGTTGGATATCACATCTCATGTTATAGGAAAGATCTCAGGTTTGGTATTAGAAGCATTGAGACATCACATCTCATGTTATAGGAAGGGTCTCAGGATTGGAATGGGAAGAAGTTGGATATCACATCTCATGCTATAGGAAGGGTCTCAGGTTTGGTATAAGCATTGAGATATCACATCTCATGCTATAGGAAGGGTCTCAGGATTGGAATGGGAAGGAGTTGTATATGACATCTCATGCCATAGGAAGGGTCTCAGGTTTGGTATAAGCATTGAGATATCACATCACATGCTATAGGAAGGGTCTCAGGATTGGAATGGGAAGGACTTGGATATCACATCTCATGCTATAGGCAGGGTCTCAGGTTTGGAAAGGGAAGGAGATGGATATCACATTTCATGTTAGAGGTAGGATCTCAGGTTTGGAATTAGAGGCATTGAGATATCACATCTCATGCTATCAGAAGGGTCTCAGGATTGGAATGGGAAGGAGTTGGATATCACATCTCATGCTAAAGGGAGGGTCTCAGGTTTGGAAGGGGGAGGATTTGGAAATCACATCTCATGTTATAGGAAGGATCTCAGGTTTGATATTAGAAGCATTGAGATATCACATCTCATGCTATCGGAAGTATCTCAGGTTTGGTATTAGAGGCATTGAGATATCACATCTCATGCTATCATAAGGGTCTCAGGATTGGAATGGGAAGGAGTTGGATATCACATCTCATGTTATAGGAAGGATCTCAGGTTTGGTATTAGAAGCATTGAGACATCACATCTCATGCTATAGGAAGGGTCTCAGGATTGGAATGGGAAGGAGTTGGATATCACATCTCATGCTATAGGAAGGGTCTCAGATTTGGTATAAGCATTGAGATATCACATCTCATGCTATAGGAAGGGTCTCAGGATTGGAATGGGAAGGAGTTGTATATGACATCTCAGGCCATAGGAAGGGTTTCAGGTTTGGTATAAGCATTGAGATATCACATCTCTGCTATCGGAAGGGTCTCAGGATTGGAATGGGAATGAGTTGGATATCCCATCTCATGTTATAGGAAGAGTCTCAGGTTTGGTATTAGAAGCATTGAGATATCCCATCTCATGCTATAGGAAGGGTCTCAGGTTGGAATGGGAAGGAGTTGGATATCACATTTCATGTTATAGGAAGGGTCTCAGGATTGGAATTGGAAGGACTTGGCTATCATATCTCATGCTATAGGAAGGCTCTCAGGTTTGGAAGGGGAAAGAGTTGGATATCACATTTCATGTTAGAGGAAGGATCTCAGGTTTGGTATTAGAGGCCTTGAGATATCAAATCTCATGCTATAGGAAGGGTCTCAGGATTGGAATGGGAAGGAGTTGGATATCACATCTCATGCTATAGGAAGGGTCTCAGATTTGGTATAAGCATTGAGATATCACATCTCATGCTATAGGAAGTGTCTCAGGATTGGAATGGGAAGGAGTTGGATATCACATCTCATGTTATAGGAAGGATCTCAGGTTTGGTATAAGCATTGAGATATCACATCTCTGCTATCGAAAGGGTCTCAGGATTGGAATGGGAAGGAGTTGGATATTCCCATCTCATGTTATAGGAAGGGTCTCAGGTTTGGTATTAGAAGCATTGAGATATCCCATCTCATGATATAGGAAGGGTCCCAGGATGGAATGGGAAGGAGTAGGATATCACATTTCATGTTATAGGAAGGGTCTCAGGATTGGAATGGGAAGGATTTGGATATCATATCTCATGCTATAGGAAGGCTCTCAGGTTTGGAAGGGGAAAGAGTTGGATATCACATTTCATGTTAGAGGAAGGATCTCAGGTTTGGTATTAGAGGCCTTGAGATATCACATCTCATGCTATAGGAAGGGTCTCAGGATTGGAATGGGAAGGAGTTGGATATCACATCTCATGTTATAGGAAAGATCTCAGGTTTGGTATTAGAAGCATTGAGACATCACATCTCATGTTATAGGAAGGGTCTCAGGATTGGAATGGGAAGAAGTTGGATATCACATCTCATGCTATAGGAAGGGTCTCAGGTTTGGTATAAGCATTGAGATATCACATCTCATGCTATAGGAAGGGTCTCAGGATTGGAATGGGAAGGAGTTGTATATGACATCTCATGCCATAGGAAGGGTCTCAGGTTTGGTATAAGCATTGAGATATCACATCACATGCTATAGGAAGGGTCTCAGGATTGGAATGGGAAGGACTTGGATATCACATCTCATGCTATAGGCAGGGTCTCAGGTTTGGAAAGGGAAGGAGATGGATATCACATTTCATGTTAGAGGTAGGATCTCAGGTTTGGAATTAGAGGCATTGAGATATCACATCTCATGCTATCAGAAGGGTCTCAGGATTGGAATGGGAAGGAGTTGGATATCACATCTCATGCTAAAGGGAGGGTCTCAGGTTTGGAAGGGGGAGGATTTGGAAATCACATCTCATGTTATAGGAAGGATCTCAGGTTTGGTATTAGAAGCATTGAGATATCACATCTCATGCTATCGGAAGTATCTCAGGTTTGGTATTAGAGGCATTGAGATATCACATCTCATGCTATCATAAGGGTCTCAGGATTGGAATGGGAAGGAGTTGGATATCACATCTCATGTTATAGGAAGGATCTCAGGTTTGGTCTTAGAAGCATTGAGACATCACATCTCATGCTATAGGAAGGGTCTCAGGATTGGAATGGGAAGGAGTTGGATATCACATCTCATGCTATAGGAAGGGTCTCAGATTTGGTATAAGCATTGAGATATCACATCTCATGCTATAGGAAGGGTCTCAGGATTGGAATGGGAAGGAGTTGTACATGACATCTCAGGCCATAGGAAGGGTCTCAGGTTTGGTATAAGCATTGAGATATCACATCTCTGCTATCGGAAGGGTCTCAGGATTGGAATGGGAATGAGTTGGATATCCCATCTCATGTTATAGGAAGAGTCTCAGGTTTGGTATTAGAAGCATTGAGATATCCTATCTCATGCTATAGGAAGGGTCTCAGGTTGGAATGGGAAGGAGTTGGATATCACATTTCATGTTATAGGAAGGGTCTCAGGATTGGAATTGGAAGGACTTGGCTATCATATCTCATGCTATAGGAAGGCTCTCAGGTTTGGAAGGGGAAGGAGTTGGATATCACATTTCATGTTAGAGGAACGATCTCAGGTTTGGTATTAGAGGCCTTGAGATATCACATCTCATGCTATAGGAAGGGTCTCAGGATTGGAATGGGAAGGAGTTGGATATCACATCTCAAGCTAAAGGGACGGTCTCAGGTTTGGTATAAGCATTGTGATATCACATCTCATGCTATAGGAAGGGTCTCAGGATTGGAATGGGAAGGAGTTGGATATCACATCTCATGTTATAGGAAAGATCTCAGGTTTGGTATTAGAAGCATTGCGACATCACATCTCATGTTATAGGAAGGGTCTCAGGATTGGAATGGGAAGAAGTTGGATATCACATCTCATGCTATAAGAAGGGTCTCAGGTTTGGTATAAGCATTGAGATATCACATCTCATGCTATAGGAAGGGTCTCAGGTTTGGAATGGGAAGGAGTTGTATATGACATCTCATGCCATAGGAAGGGTCTCAGGTTTGGTATAAGCATTGAGATATCACATCACATGCTATAGGAAGGGTCTCAGGATTGGAATGGAAAGGACTTGGATATCACATCTCATGCTATAGGGAGGGTCTCAGGTTTGGAAAGGGAAGGAGATGGATATCACATTTCATGTTCGAGGTAGGATCTCAGGTTTGGTATTAGAGGCATTGAAATATCACATCTCATGCTATCAGAAGGGTCTCAGGATTGGAATGGGAAGGAGTTGGATATCACATCTCATGCTAAAGGGAGGGTCTCAGGTTTGGAAGGGGAAGGATTTGGAAATCACATCTCATGTTATAGGAAGGATCTCAGGTTTGGTATTAGAAGCATTGAGATATCACATCTCATGCTATCGTAAGTATCTCAGGTTTGGTATTAGAGGTATTGAGATATCACATCTCATGCTATCATAAGGGTCTCAGGATTGGAATGGGAAGGAGTTGGATATCACATCTCATGTTATAGGAAGGCTCTCTGGTTTGCAAGGGGAAGGAGTTGGATATCACATTTCATGTTAGAGGAACGATCTCAGGTTTGGTATTAGAGGCCTTGAGATATCACATCTCATGCTATAGGAAGGGTCTCAGGATTGGAATGGGAAGGAGTTGGATATCACATCTCAAGCTATAGGAACGGTCTCAGGTTTGGTATAAGCATTGTGATATCACATCTCATGCTATAGGAAGGGTCTCAGGATTGGAATGGGAAGGAGTTGGATATCACATCTCATGTTATAGGAAAGATCTCAGGTTTGGTATTAGAAGCATTGCGACATCACATCTCATGTTATAGGAAGGGTCTCAGGATTGGAATGGGAAGAAGTTGGATATCACATCTCATGCTATAGGAAGGGTCTCAGGTTTGGTATAAGCATTGAGATATCACATCTCATGCTATAGGAAGGGTCTCAGGATTGGAATGGGAAGGAGTTGTATATGACATCTCATGCCATAGGAAGGGTCTCAGGTTTGGTATAAGCATTGAGATATCACATCACATGCTATAGGAAGGGTCTCAGGATTGGAATGGAAAGGACTTGGATATCAAATCTCATGCTATAGGCAGGGTCCCAGGTTTGGAAAGGGAAGGAGATGGATATCACATTTCATGTTAGAGGTAGGATCTCAGGTTTGGTATTAGAGGCATTGAAATATCACATCTCATGCTATCAGATGGGTCTCAGGATTGGAATGGGAAGGAGTTGGATATCACATCTCATGCTAAAGGGAGGGTCTCAGGTTTGGAAGGGGAAGGATTTGGAAATCACATCTCATGTTATAGGAAGGATCTCAGGTTTGGTATTAGAAGCATTGAGATATCACATCTCATGCTATCGGAAGTATCTCAGGTTTGGTATTAGAGGCATTGAGATATCACATCTCATGCTATCATAAGGGTCTCAGGATTGGAATGGGAAGGAGTTGGATATCACATCTCATGTTATAGGAAGGATCTCAGGTTTGGTATTAGAAGCATTGAGACATCACATCTCATGCTATAGGAAGGGTCTCAGGATTGGAATGGGAAGGAGTTGGATATCACATCTCATGCTATAGGAAGGGTCTCAGATTTGGTATAAGCATTGAGATATCACATCTCATGCTATAGGAAGGGTCTCAGGATTGGAATGGGAAGGAGTTGTATATGACATCTCAGGCCATAGGAAGGGTCTCAGGTTTGGTAAAAGCATTGAGATTTCACATCTCTGCTATCGGAAGGGTCTCAGGATTGGAATGGGAAGGAGTTGGATATCCCATCTCATGTTATAGGAAGGGTCTCAGGTTTGGTATTAGAAGCATTGAGACATCACATCTCATGTTATAGGAAGGGTCTCAGGATTGGAATGGGAAGAAGTTGGATATCACATCTCATGCTATAGGAAGGGCCTCAGGTTTGGTATAAGCATTGAGATATCACATCTCATGCTATAGGAAGGGTCTCAGGATTGGAATGGGAAGGAGTTGTATATGACATCTCATGTCATAGGAAGGGTCTCAGGTTTGGACTAAGCATTGAGATATCACATCACATGCTATAGGAAGGGTCTCAGGATTGGAATGGGAAGGACTTGGATATCACATCTCATGCTATAGGCAGGGTCTCAGGTTTGGAAAGGGAAGGAGATGGATATCACATTTCATGTTAGAGGTAGGATCTCAGGTTTGGTATTAGAGGCATTGAAATATCACATCTCATGCTATCAGAAGGGTCTCAGGATTGGAATGGGAAGGAGTTGGATATCACATCTCATGCTAAAGGTAGGGTCTCAGGTTTGGAAGTGGAAGGATTTGGAAATCACATCTCATGTTATAGGAAGGATCTCAGGTTTGGTATTAGAAGCATTGAGATATCACATCTCATGCTATCAGAAGTATCTCAGGTTTGGTATTAGAGGCATTGAGATATCACATCTCATGCTATCATAAGGGTCTCAGGATTGGAATGGGAAGGAGTTGGATATCACATCTCATGTTATAGGAAGGATCTCAGGTTTGGTATTAGAAGAATTGAGACATCACATCTCATGCTATAGGAAGGGTCTCAGGATTGGAATGGGAAGAAGTTGGATATCACATCTCATGCTATAGGAAGGGTCTCAGATTTGGTATAAGCATTGAGATATCACATCTAATGCTATAGGAAGGGTCTCAGGATTGGAATGGGAAGGAGTTGCATATGACATCTCAGGCCATAGGAAGGCTCTCAGGTTTGGTATAAGCATTGAGATATCACATCTCTGCTATCGGAAGGGTCTCAGGATTGGAATGGGAAGGAGTTGGATATCCCAAATCATGTTATAGGAAGGGTCTCAGGTTTGGTATTAGAAGCATTGAGATATCACATCTCATGCTATAGGAAGGGTCTCAGGATTGGAATGGGGAGGACTTGGATGTCACATCTCATGTTATAGGAAGGCTCTCAGGTTTGGAAGGGGAAGGAGTTGGATATCACATTTCATGTTAGAGGAACGATCTCAGGTTTGGTATTAGAGGCCTTGAGATATCACATCTCATGCTATAGGAAGGGTCTCAGGATTGGAATGGGAAGGAGTTGGATATCACATCTCAAGCTATAGGAACGGTCTCAGGTTTGGTATAAGCATTGTGATATCACATCTCATGCTATAGGAAGGGTCTCAGGATTGGAATGGGAAGGAGTTGGATATCACATCTCATGTTATAGGAAAGATCTCAGGTTTGGTATTAGAAGCATTGCGACATCACATCTCATGTTATAGGAAGGGTCTCAGGATTGGAATGGGAAGAAGTTGGATATCACATCTCATGCTATAGGAAGGGTCTCAGGTTTGGTATAAGCATTGAGATATCACATCTCATGCTATAGGAAGGGTCTCAGGATTGGAATGGGAAGGAGTTGTATATGACATCTCATGCCATAGGAAGGGTCTCAGGTTTGGTATAAGCATTGAGATATCACATCACATGCTATAGGAAGGGTCTCAGGATTGGAATGGAAAGGACTTGGATATCACATCTCATGCTATAGGCAGGGTCTCAGGTTTGGAAAGGGAAGGAGATGGATATCACATTTCATGTTAGAGGTAGGATCTCAGGTTTGGTATTAGAGGCATTGAAATATCACATCTCATGCTATCAGATGGGTCTCAGGATTGGAATGGGAAGGAGTTGGATATCACATCTCATGCTAAAGGGAGGGTCTCAGGTTTGGAAGGGGAAGGATTTGGAAATCACATCTCATGTTATAGGAAGGATCTCAGGTTTGGTATTAGAAGCATTGAGATATCACATCTCATGCTATCGGAAGTATCTCAGGTTTGGTATTAGAGGCATTGAGATATCACATCTCATGCTATCATAAGGGTCTCAGGATTGGAATGGGAAGGAGTTGGATATCACATCTCATGTTATAGGAAGGATCTCAGGTTTGGTATTAGAAGCATTGAGACATCACATCTCATGCTATAGGAAGGGTCTCAGGATTGGAATGGGAAGGAGTTGGATATCACATCTCATGCTATAGGAAGGGTCTCATATTTGGTATAAGCATTGAGATATCACATCACATGCTATAGGAAGGGTCTCAGGATTGGAATGGGAAGGACTTGGATATCACATCTCATGCTATAGGCAGGGTCTCAGGTTTGGAAAGGGAAGGAGATGGATATCACATTTCATGTTAGAGGTAGGATCTCAGGTTTGGTATTAGAGGCATTGAAATATCACATCTCATGCTATCAGAAGGGTCTCAGGATTGGAATGGGAAGGAGTTGGATATCACATCTCATGCTAAAGGGAGGGTCTCAGGTTTGGAAGTGGAAGGATTTGGAAATCACATCTCATGTTATAGGAAGGATCTCAGGTTTGGTAATAGAAGCATTGAGATATCACATCTCATGCTATCATAAGGGTCTCAGGATTGGAATGGGAAGGAGTTGGATATCACATCTCATGTTATAGGAAGGATCTCAGGTTTGGTATTAGAAGAATTGAGACATCACATCTCATGCTATAGGAAGGGTCTCAGGATTGGAATGGGAAGAAGTTGGATATCACATCTCATGCTATAGGAAGGGTCTCAGATTTGGTATAAGCATTGAGATATCACATCTAATGCTATAGGAAGGGTCTCGGGATTGGAATGGGAAGGAGTTGCATATGACATCTCAGGCCATAGGAAGGGTCTCAGGTTTGGTATAAGCATTGAGATATCACATCTCTGCTATCGGAAGGGTCTCAGGATTGGAATGGGAAGGAGTTGGATATCCCAAATCATGTTATAGGAAGGGTCTCAGGTTTGGTATTAGAAGCATTGAGATATCACATCTCATGCTATAGGAAGGGTCTCAGGATTGGAATGGGGAGGACTTGGATGTCACATCTCATGTTATAGGAAGGCTCTCAGGTTTGGAAGGGGAAGGAGTTGGATATCACATTTCATGTTAGAGGAACGATCTCAGGTTTGGTATTAGAGGCCTTGAGATATCACATCTCATGCTATAGGAAGGGTCTCAGGATTGGAATGGGAAGGAGTTGGATATCACATCTCAAGCTATAGGAACGGTCTCAGGTTTGGTATAAGCATTGTGATATCACATCTCATGCTATAGGAAGGGTCTCAGGATTGGAATGGGAAGGAGTTGGATATCACATCTCATGTTATAGGAAAGATCTCAGGTTTGGTATTAGAAGCATTGCGACATCACATCTCATGTTATAGGAAGGGTCTCAGGATTGGAATGGGAAGAAGTTGGATATCACATCTCATGCTATAGGAAGGGTCTCAGGTTTGGTATAAGCATTGAGATATCACATCTCATGCTATAGGAAGGGTCTCAGGATTGGAATGGGAAGGAGTTGTATATGACATCTCATGCCATAGGAAGGGTCTCAGGTTTGGTATAAGCATTGAGATATCACATCACATGCTATAGGAAGGGTCTCAGGATTGGAATGGAAAGGACTTGGATATCACATCTCATGCTATAGGCAGGGTCTCAGGTTTGGAAAGGGAAGGAGATGGATATCACATTTCATGTTAGAGGTAGGATCTCAGGTTTGGTATTAGAGGCATTGAAATATCACATCTCATGCTATCAGATGGGTCTCAGGATTGGAATGGGAAGGAGTTGGATATCACATCTCATGCTAAAGGGAGGGTCTCAGGTTTGGAAGGGGAAGGATTTGGAAATCACATCTCATGTTATAGGAAGGATCTCAGGTTTGGTATTAGAAGCATTGAGATATCACATCTCATGCTATCGGAAGTATCTCAGGTTTGGTATTAGAGGCATTGAGATATCACATCTCATGCTATCATAAGGGTCTCAGGATTGGAATGGGAAGGAGTTGGATATCACATCTCATGTTATAGGAAGGATCTCAGGTTTGGTATTAGAAGCATTGAGACATCACATCTCATGCTATAGGAAGGGTCTCAGGATTGGAATGGGAAGTAGTTGGATATCACATCTCATGCTATAGGAAGGGTCTCAGATTTGGTATAAGCATTGAGATATCACATCACATGCTATAGGAAGGGTCTCAGGATTGGAATGGGAAGGACTTGGATATCACATCTCATGCTATAGGCAGGGTCTCAGGTTTGGAAAGGGAAGGAGATGGATATCACATTTCATGTTAGAGGTAGGATCTCAGGTTTGGTATTAGAGGCATTGAAATATCACATCTCATGCTATCAGAAGTGTCTCAGGATTGTAATGGGAAGGAGTTGGATATCACATCTCATGCTAAAGGGAGGGTCTCAGGTTTGGAAGTGGAAGGATTTGGAAATCACATCTCATGTTATAGGAAGGATCTCAGGTTTGGTAATAGAAGCATTGAGATATCACATCTCATGCTATCATAAGGGTCTCAGGATTGGAATGGGAATGAGTTGGATATCACATCTCATGTTATAGGAAGGATCTCAGGTTTGGTATTAGAAGAATTGAGACATCACATCTCATGCTATAGGAAGGGTCTCAGGATTGGAATGGGAAGAAGTTGGATATCACATCTCATGCTATAGGAAGGGTCTCAGATTTGGTATAAGCATTGAGATATCACATCTAATGCTATAGGAAGGGTCTCAGGATTGGAATGGGAAGGAGTTGCATATGACATCTCAGGCCATAGGAAGGGTCTTAGGTTTGGTATAAGCATTGAGATATCACATCTCTGCTATCGGAAGGGTCTCAGGATTGGAATGGGAAGGAGTTGGATATCCCAAACCATGTTATAGGAAGGGTCTCAGGTTTGGTATTAGAAGCATTGAGATATCACATCTCATGCTATAGGAAGGGTCTCAGGATTGGAATGGGGAGGACTTGGATGTCACATCTCATGTTATAGGGAGGGTCTCAAGTTTGATATTAGAAGCATTGAGATAACAAATCTCATGATATCGGTAGGGTCTCAGGATTGGAATGGGAAGGAATTGGATATCACATCTCATGATAAAGGAAGGGTCTAAGGTTTGGAAGGGGAAGGATTTGGATATCACATCTCATGTTATAGGACGGGTCTCAGGTTTGGTATTAGAAGCATTGAGATATCAAGTCTCATGGTATAGGAAGGGTCTCAGAATTGGAATGGGAAGGAGTTGGATATCACATCTCAAGCTATAGGTAGGGTCTCAGGATTGGAATAGTAAGGAGTTTGATATCACATCTCATGCCATAGTATGGGTCTCAGGTTTGGTAGAAGCATTGGGATATCACATCTCATGCTATCGGAAGGGTATCAGTATTGGATTTGGAAGGAGTTGGATATCCCATCTCATGCTATAGGAAGGGTCTCAGGTTGGAATGGGAAGGAATTGGATATCACATTTCATGTTATAGGAAGGCTCTCAGGTTTGGAAGGGGAAGGAGTTGGATATCACATTTCATGTTAGAGGAAGGATCTCAGGTTTGGTATTAGAGGCCTTGAGATATCACATCTCATGCTATAGGAAGGGTCTCAGGATTGGAATGGGAAGGAGTTGGATATCACATCTCAAGCTATAGGAAGGGTCTCAGGTTTGGTATAAGCATTGAGATATCACATCTCATGCTATAGGAAGGGTCTCAGGATTGGAATGGGAAGGAGTTGGATATCACATCTCATGTTATAGGAAAGATCTCAGGTTTGGTATTAGAAGCATTGAGACATCACATCTCATGTTATAGGAAGGGTCTCAGGATTGGAATGGGGAGAAGTTGGATATCACATCTCATGCTATAGGAAGAGTCTCAGGTTTGGTATTAGAAGCATTGAGATATCCCATCTCATGCTATAGGAAGGGTCTCAGGTTGGAATGGGAAGGAGTTGGATATCACATTTCATGTTATAGGAAGGGTCTCAGGATTGGAATTGGAAGGACTTGGCTATCATATCTCATGCTATAGGAAGGCTCTCAGGTTTGGAAGGGGAAGGAGTTGGATATCACATTTCATGTTAGAGGAACGATCTCAGGTTTGGTATTAGAGGCCTTGAGATATCACATCTCATGCTATAGGAAGGGTCTCAGGATTGGAATGGGAAGGAGTTGGATATCACATCTCAAGCTAAAGGGACGGTCTCAGGTTTGGTATAAGCATTGTGATATCACATCTCATGCTATAGGAAGGGTCTCAGGATTGGAATGGGAAGGAGTTGGATATCACATCTCATGTTATAGGAAAGATCTCAGGTTTGGTATTAGAAGCATTGCGACATCACATCTCATGTTATAGGAAGGGTCTCAGGATTGGAATGGGAAGAAGTTGGATATCACATCTCATGCTATGAGAAGGGTCTCAGGTTTGGTATAAGCATTGAGATATCACATCTCATGCTATAGGAAGGGTCTCAGGTTTGGAATGGGAAGGAGTTGTATATGACATCTCATGCCATAGGAAGGGTCTCAGGTTTGGTATAAGCATTGAGATATCACATCACATGCTATAGGAAGGGTCTCAGGATTGGAATGGAAAGGACTTGGATATCACATCTCATGCTATAGGCAGGGTCTCAGGTTTGGAAAGGGAAGGAGATGGATATCACATTTCATGTTCGAGGTAGGATCTCAGGTTTGGTATTAGAGGCATTGAAATATCACATCTCATGCTATCAGAAGGGTCTCAGGATTGGAATGGGAAGGAGTTGGATATCACATCTCATGCTAAAGGGAGGGTCTCAGGTTTGGAAGGGGAAGGATTTGGAAATCACATCTCATGTTATAGGAAGGATCTCAGGTTTGGTATTAGAAGCATTGAGATATCACATCTCATGCTATCGTAAGTATCTCAGGTTTGGTATTAGAGGTATTGAGATATCACATCTCATGCTATCATAAGGGTCTCAGGATTGGAATGGGAAGGAGTTGGATATCACATCTCATGTTATAGGAAGGCTCTCTTGTTTGCAAGGGGAAGGAGTTGGATATCACATTTCATGTTAGAGGAACGATCTCAGGTTTGGTATTAGAGGCCTTGAGATATCACATCTCATGCTATAGGAAGGGTCTCAGGATTGGACTTGGAAGGAGTTGGATATCACATCTCAAGCTATAGGAACGGTCTCAGGTTTGGTATAAGCATTGTGATATCACATCTCATGCTATAGGAAGGGTCTCAGGATTGGAATGGGAAGGAGTTGGATATCACATCTCATGTTATAGGAAAGATCTCAGGTTTGGTATTAGAAGCATTGCGACATCACATCTCATGTTATAGGAAGGGTCTCAGGATTGGAATGGGAAGAAGTTGGATATCACATCTCATGCTATAGGAAGGGTCTCAGGTTTGGTATAAGCATTGAGATATCACATCTCATGCTATAGGAAGGGTCTCAGGATTGGAATGGGAAGGAGTTGTATATGACATCTCATGCCATAGGAAGGGTCTCAGGTTTGGTATAAGCATTGAGATATCACATCACATGCTATAGGAAGGGTCTCAGGATTGGAATGGAAAGGACTTGGATATCAAATCTCATGCTATAGCCAGGGTCCCAGGTTTGGAAAGGGAAGGAGATGGATATCACATTTCATGTTAGAGGTAGGATCTCAGGTTTGGTATTAGAGGCATTGAAATATCACATCTCATGCTATCAGATGGGTCTCAGGATTGGAATGGGAAGGAGTTGGATATCACATCTCATGCTAAAGGGAGGGTCTCAGGTTTGGAAGGGGAAGGATTTGGAAATCACATCTCATGTTATAGGAAGGATCTCAGGTTTGGTATTAGAAGCATTGAGATATCACATCTCATGCTATCGGAAGTATCTCAGGTTTGGTATTAGAGGCATTGAGATATCACATCTCATGCTATCATAAGGGTCTCAGGATTGGAATGGGAAGGAGTTGGATATCACATCTCATGTTATAGGAAGGATCTCAGGTTTGGTATTAGAAGCATTGTGACATCACATCTCATGCTATAGGAAGGGTCTCAGGATTGGAATGGGAAGGAGTTGGATATCACATCTCATGCTATAGGAAGGGTCTCAGATTTGGTATAAGCATTGAGATATCACATCTCATGCTATAGGAAGGGTCTCAGGGTTGGAATGGGAAGGAGTTGTATATGACATCTCAGGCCATAGGAAGGGTCTCAGGTTTGGTAAAAGCATTGAGATTTCACATCTCTGCTATCGGAAGGGTCTCAGGATTGGAATGGGAAGGAGTTGGATATCCCATCTCATGTTATAGGAAGGGTCTCAGGTTTGGTATTAGAAGCATTGAGACATCACATCTCATGTTATAGGAAGGGTCTCAGGATTGGAATGGGAAGAAGTTGGATATCACATCTCATGCTATAGGAAGGGCCTCAGGTTTGGTATAAGCATTGAGATATCACATCTCATGCTATAGGAAGGGTCTCAGGATTGGAATGGGAAGGAGTTGTATATGACATCTCATGCCATAGGAAGGGTCTCAGGTTTGGACTAAGCATTGAGATATCACATCACATGCTATAGGAAGGGTCTCAGGATTGGAATGGGAAGGACTTGGATATCACATCTCATGCTATAGGCAGGGTCTCAGGTTTGGAAAGGGAAGGAGATGGATATCACATTTCATGTTAGAGGTAGGATCTCAGGTTTGGTATTAGAGGCATTGAAATATAACATCTCATGCTATCAGAAGGGTCTCAGGATTGGAATGGGAAGGAGTTGGATATCACATCTCATGCTAAAGGTAGGGTCTCAGGTTTGGAAGTGGAAGGATTTGGAAATCACATCTCATGTTATAGGAAGGATCTCAGGTTTGGTATTAGAAGCATTGAGATATCACATCTCATGCTATCAGAAGTATCTCAGGTTTGGTATTAGAGGCATTGAGATATCACATCTCATGCTATCATAAGGGTCTCAGGATTGGAATGGGAAGGAGTTGGATATCACATCTCATGTTATAGGAAGGATCTCAGGTTTGGTATTAGAAGAATTGAGACATCACATCTCATGCTATAGGAAGGGTCTCAGGATTGGAATGGGAAGAAGTTGGATATCACATCTCATGCTATAGGAAGGGTCTCAGATTTGGTATAAGCATTGAGATATCACATCTAATGCTATAGGAAGGGTCTCAGGATTGGAATGGGAAGGAGTTGCATATGACATCTCAGGCCATAGGAAGGCTCTCAGGTTTGGTATAAGCATTGAGATATCACATCTCTGCTATCGGAAGGGTCTCAGGATTGGAATGGGAAGGAGTTGGATATCCCAAATCATGTTATAGGAAGGGTCTCAGGTTTGGTATTAGAAGCATTGAGATATCACATCTCATGCTATAGGAAGGGTCTCAGGATTGGAATGGGGAGGACTTGGATGTCACATCTCATGTTATAGGAAGGCTCTCAGGTTTGGAAGGGGAAGGAGTTGGATATCACATTTCATGTTAGAGGAACGATCTCAGGTTTGGTATTAGAGGCCTTGAGATATCACATCTCATGCTATAGGAAGGGTCTCAGGATTGGAATGGGAAGGAGTTGGATATCACATCTCAAGCTATAGGAACGGTCTCAAGTTTGGTATAAGCATTGTGATATCACATCTCATGCTATAGGAAGGGTCTCAGGATTGGAATGGGAAGGAGTTGGATATCACATCTCATGTTATAGGAAAGATCTCAGGTTTGGTATTAGAAGCATTGCGACATCACATCTCATGTTATAGGAAGGGTCTCAGGATTGGAATGGGAAGAAGTTGGATATCACATCTCATGCTATAGGAAGGGTCTCAGGTTTGGTATAAGCATTGAGATATCACATCTCATGCTATAGGAAGGGTCTCAGGATTGGAATGGGAAGGAGTTGTATATGACATCTCATGCCATAGGAAGGGTCTCAGGTTTGGTATAAGCATTGAGATATCACATCACATGCTATAGGAAGGGTCTCAGGATTGGAATGGAAAGGACTTGGATATCACATCTCATGCTATAGGCAGGGTCTCAGGTTTGGAAAGGGAAGGAGATGGATATCACATTTCATGTTAGAGGTAGGATCTCAGGTTTGGTATTAGAGGCATTGAAATATCACATCTCATGCTATCAGATGGGTCTCAGGATTGGAATGGGAAGGAGTTGGATATCACATCTCATGCTAAAGGGAGGGTCTCAGGTTTGGAAGGGGAAGGATTTGGAAATCACATCTCATGTTATAGGAAGGATCTCAGGTTTGGTATTAGAAGCATTGAGATATCACATCTCATGCTATCGGAAGTATCTCAGGTTTGGTATTAGAGGCATTGAGATATCACATCTCATGCTATCATAAGGGTCTCAGGATTGGAATGGGAAGGAGTTGGATATCACATCTCATGTTATAGGAAGGATCTCAGGTTTGGTATTAGAAGCATTGAGACATCACATCTCATGCTATAGGAAGGGTCTCAGGATTGGAATGGGAAGGAGTTGGATATCACATCTCATGCTATAGGAAGGGTCTCAGATTTGGTATAAGCATTGAGATATCACATCACATGCTATAGGAAGGGTCTCAGGATTGGAATGGGAAGGACTTGGATATCACATCTCATGCTATAGGCAGGGTCTCAGGTTTGGAAAGGGAAGGAGATGGATATCACATTTCATGTTAGAGGTAGGATCTCAGGTTTGGTATTAGAGGCATTGAAATATCACATCTCATGCTATCAGAAGGGTCTCAGGATTGGAATGGGAAGGAGTTGGATATCACATCTCATGCTAAATGGAGGGTCTCAGGTTTGGAAGTGGAAGGATTTGGAAATCACATCTCATGTTATAGGAAGGATCTCAGGTTTGGTAATAGAAGCATTGAGATATCACATCTCATGCTATCATAAGGGTCTCAGGATTGGAATGGGAAGGAGTTGGATATCACATCTCATGTTATAGGAAGGATCTCAGGTTTGGTATTAGAAGAATTGAGACATCACATCTCATGCTATAGGAAGGGTCTCAGGATTGGAATGGGAAGAAGTTGGATATCACATCTCATGCTATAGGAAGGGTCTCAGATTTGGTATAAGCATTGAGATATCACATCTAATGCTATAGGAAGGGTCTCAGGATTGGAATGGGAAGGAGTTGCATATGACATCTCAGGCCATAGGAAGGGTCTCAGGTTTGGTATAAGCATTGAGATATCACATCTCTGCTATCGGAAGGGTCTCAGGATTGGAATGGGAAGGAGTTGGATATCCCAAACCATGTTATAGGAAGGGTCTCAGGTTTGGTATTAGAAGCATTGAGATATCACATCTCATGCTATAGGAAGGGTCTCAGGATTGGAATGGGGAGGACTTGGATGTCACATCTCATGTTATAGGGAGGGTCTCAAGTTTGATATTAGAAGCATTGAGATAACAAATCTCATGATATCGGTAGGGTCTCAGGATTGGAATGGGAAGGAATTGGATATCACATCTCATGATAAAGGAAGGGTCTAAGGTTTGGAAGGGGAAGGATTTGGATATAACATCTCATGTTATAGGACGGGTCTCAGGTTTGGTATTAGAAGCATTGAGATATCAAGTCTCATGGTATAGGAAGGGTCTCAGAATTGGAATGGGAAGGAGTTGGATATCACATCTCAAGCTATAGGTAGGGTCTCAGGATTGGAATAGTAAGGAGTTTGATATCACATCTCATGCCATAGTATGGGTCTCAGGTTTGGTAGAAGCATTGGGATATCACATCTCATGCTATCGGAAGGGTATCAGTATTGGATTTGGAAGGAGTTGGATATCCCATCTCATGCTATAGGAAGGGTCTCAGGTTGGAATGGGAAGGAATTGGATATCACATTTCATGTTATAGGAAGGCTCTCAGGTTTGGAAGGGGAAGGAGTTGGATATCACATTTCATGTTAGAGGAAGGATCTCAGGTTTGGTATTAGAGGCCTTGAGATATCACATCTCATGCTATAGGAAGGGTCTCAGGATTGGAATGGGAAGGAGTTGGATATCACATCTCAAGCTATAGGAAGGGTCTCAGGTTTGGTATAAGCATTGAGATATCACATCTCATGCTATAGGAAGGGTCTCAGGATTGGAATGGGAAGGAGTTGGATATCACATCTCATGTTATAGGAAAGATCTCAGGTTTGGTATTAGAAGCATTGAGACATCACATCTCATGTTATAGGAAGGGTCTCAGGATTGGAATGGGGAGAAGTTGGATATCACATCTCATGCTATAGGAAGAGTCTCAGGTTTGGTATTAGAAGCATTGAGATATCCCATCTCATGCTATAGGAAGGGTCTCAGGTTGGAATGGGAAGGAGTTGGATATCACATTTCATGTTATAGGAAGGGTCTCAGGATTGGAATTGGAAGGACTTGGCTATCATATCTCATGCTATAGGAAGGCTCTCAGGTTTGGAAGGGGAAGGAGTTGGATATCACATTTCATGTTAGAGGAACGATCTCAGGTTTGGTATTAGAGGCCTTGAGATATCACATCTCATGCTATAGGAAGGGTCTCAGGATTGGAATGGGAAGGAGTTGGATATCACATCTCAAGCTAAAGGGACGGTCTCAGGTTTGGTATAAGCATTGTGATATCACATCTCATGCTATAGGAAGGGTCTCAGGATTGGAATGGGAAGGAGTTGGATATCACATCTCATGTTATAGGAAAGATCTCAGGTTTGGTATTAGAAGCATTGCGACATCACATCTCATGTTATAGGAAGGGTCTCAGGATTGGAATGGGAAGAAGTTGGATATCACATCTCATGCTATGAGAAGGGTCTCAGGTTTGGTATAAGCATTGAGATATCACATCTCATGCTATAGGAAGGGTCTCAGGTTTGGAATGGGAAGGAGTTGTATATGACATCTCATGCCATAGGAAGGGTCTCAGGTTTGGTATAAGCATTGAGATATCACATCACATGCTATAGGAAGGGTCTCAGGATTGGAATGGAAAGGACTTGGATATCACATCTCATGCTATAGGCAGGGTCTCAGGTTTGGAAAGGGAAGGAGATGGATATCACATTTCATGTTCGAGGTAGGATCTCAGGTTTGGTATTAGAGGCATTGAAATATCACATCTCATGCTATCAGAAGGGTCTCAGGATTGGAATGGGAAGGAGTTGGATATCACATCTCATGCTAAAGGGAGGGTCTCAGGTTTGGAAGGGGAAGGATTTGCAAATCACATCTCATGTTATAGGAAGGATCTCAGGTTTGGTATTAGAAGCATTGAGATATCACATCTCATGCTATCGTAAGTATCTCAGGTTTGGTATTAGAGGTATTGAGATATCACATCTCATGCTATCATAAGGGTCTCAGGATTGGAATGGGAAGGAGTTGGATATCACATCTCATGTTATAGGAAGGCTCTCTTGTTTGCAAGGGGAAGGAGTTGGATATCACATTTCATGTTAGAGGAACGATCTCAGGTTTGGTATTAGAGGCCTTGAGATATCACATCTCATGCTATAGGAAGGGTCTCAGGATTGGACTTGGAAGGAGTTGGATATCACATCTCAAGCTATAGGAACGGTCTCAGGTTTGGTATAAGCATTGTGATATCACATCTCATGCTATAGGAAGGGTCTCAGGATTGGAATGGGAAGGAGTTGGATATCACATCTCATGTTATAGGAAAGATCTCAGGTTTGGTATTAGAAGCATTGCGACATCACATCTCATGTTATAGGAAGGGTCTCAGGATTGGAATGGGAAGAAGTTGGATATCACATCTCATGCTATAGGAAGGGTCTCAGGTTTGGTATAAGCATTGAGATATCACATCTCATGCTATAGGAAGGGTCTCAGGATTGGAATGGGAAGGAGTTGTATATGACATCTCATGCCATAGGAAGGGTCTCAGGTTTGGTATAAGCATTGAGATATCACATCACATGCTATAGGAAGGGTCTCAGGATTGGAATGGAAAGGACTTGGATATCAAATCTCATGCTATAGGCAGGGTCCCAGGTTTGGAAAGGGAAGGAGATGGATATCACATTTCATGTTAGAGGTAGGATCTCAGGTTTGGTATTAGAGGCATTGAAATATCACATCTCATGCTATCAGATGGGTCTCAGGATTGGAATGGGAAGGAGTTGGATATCACATCTCATGCTAAAGGGAGGGTCTCAGGTTTGGAAGGGGAAGGATTTGGAAATCACATCTCATGTTATAGGAAGGATCTCAGGTTTGGTATTAGAAGCATTGAGATATCACATCTCATGCTATCGGAAGTATCTCAGGTTTGGTATTAGAGGCATTGAGATATCACATCTCATGCTATCATAAGGGTCTCAGGATTGGAATGGGAAGGAGTTGGATATCACATCTCATGTTATAGGAAGGATCTCAGGTTTGGTATTAGAAGCATTGTGACATCACATCTCATGCTATAGGAAGGGTCTCAGGATTGGAATGGGAAGGAGTTGGATATCACATCTCATGCTATAGGAAGGGTCTCAGATTTGGTATAAGCATTGAGATATCACATCTCATGCTATAGGAAGGGTCTCAGGGTTGGAATGGGAAGGAGTTGTATATGACATCTCAGGCCATAGGAAGGGTCTCAGGTTTGGTAAAAGCATTGAGATTTCACATCTCTGCTATCGGAAGGGTCTCAGGATTGGAATGGGAAGGAGTTGGATATCCCATCTCATGTTATAGGAAGGGTCTCAGGTTTGGTATTAGAAGCATTGAGACATCACATCTCATGTTATAGGAAGGGTCTCAGGATTGGAATGGGAAGAAGTTGGATATCACATCTCATGCTATAGGAAGGGCCTCAGGTTTGGTATAAGCATTGAGATATCACATCTCATGCTATAGGAAGGGTCTCAGGATTGGAATGGGAAGGAGTTGTATATGACATCTCATGCCATAGGAAGGGTCTCAGGTTTGGACTAAGCATTGAGATATCACATCACATGCTATAGGAAGGGTCTCAGGATTGGAATGGGAAGGACTTGGATATCACATCTCATGCTATAGGCAGGGTCTCAGGTTTGGAAAGGGAAGGAGATGGATATCACATTTCATGTTAGAGGTAGGATCTCAGGTTTGGTATTAGAGGCATTGAAATATAACATCTCATGCTATCAGAAGGGTCTCAGGATTGGAATGGGAAGGAGTTGGATATCACATCTCATGCTAAAGGTAGGGTCTCAGGTTTGGAAGTGGAAGGATTTGGAAATCACATCTCATGTTATAGGAAGGATCTCAGGTTTGGTATTAGAAGCATTGAGATATCACATCTCAAGCTATCAGAAGTATCTCAGGTTTGGTATTAGAGGCATTGAGATATCACATCTCATGCTATCATAAGGGTCTCAGGATTGGAATGGGAAGGAGTTGGATATCACATCTCATGTTATAGGAAGGATCTCAGGTTTGGTATTAGAAGAATTGAGACATCACATCTCATGCTATAGGAAGGGTCTCAGGATTGGAATGGGAAGAAGTTGGATATCACATCTCATGCTATAGGAAGGGTCTCAGATTTGGTATAAGCATTGAGATATCACATCTAATGCTATAGGAAGGGTCTCAGGATTGGAATGGGAAGGAGTTGCATATGACATCTCAGGCCATAGGAAGGCTCTCAGGTTTGGTATAAGCATTGAGATATCACATCTCTGCTATCGGAAGGGTCTCAGGATTGGAATGGGAAGGAGTTGGATATCCCAAATCATGTTATAGGAAGGGTCTCAGGTTTGGTATTAGAAGCATTGAGATATCACATCTCATGCTATAGGAAGGGTCTCAGGATTGGAATGGGGAGGACTTGGATGTCACATCTCATGTTATAGGAAGGCTCTCAGGTTTGGAAGGGGAAGGAGTTGGATATCACATTTCATGTTAGAGGAACGATCTCAGGTTTGGTATTAGAGGCCTTGAGATATCACATCTCATGCTATAGGAAGGGTCTCAGGATTGGAATGGGAAGGAGTTGGATATCACATCTCAAGCTATAGGAACGGTCTCAAGTTTGGTATAAGCATTGTGATATCACATCTCATGCTATAGGAAGGGTCTCAGGATTGGAATGGGAAGGAGTTGGATATCACATCTCATGTTATAGGAAAGATCTCAGGTTTGGTATTAGAAGCATTGCGACATCACATCTCATGTTATAGGAAGGGTCTCAGGATTGGAATGGGAAGAAGTTGGATATCACATCTCATGCTATAGGAAGGGTCTCAGGTTTGGAATGGGAAGGAGTTGGATATCACATCTCTGCTATCTGAAGGGTCTCAGGATTGGAATGGGAAGGAGTTGGATATCCCATCTCGTTATAGGAAGGGTCTCAGGTTTGGTATTAGAAGCATTGAGATATCACATCTCATGCTATAGGAAGGGTCTCGGGAATGGAATGGGAAGGAGTTGGATATCACATCTCATGTTATAGGAAGGATCTCAGGTTTGGTATTAGAAGCATTGAGATATCACATCTCATGCTATAGGAAGGGTCTCAGGATTGGAATGGGAAGGAGTTGTATATGACATCTCATGCCATAGGAAGGGTCTCAGGTTTGGTATAAGCATTGAGATATCACATCACATGCTATAGGAAGGGTCTCAGGATTGGAATGGAAAGGACTTGGATATCACATCTCATGCTATAGGCAGGGTCTCAGGTTTGGAAAGGGAAGGAGATGGATATCACATTTCATGTTAGAGGTAGGATCTCAGGTTTGGTACTAGAGGCATTGAAATATCACATCTCATGCTATCAGATGGGTCTCAGGATTGGAATGGGAAGGAGTTGGATATCACATCTCATGCTAAAGGGAGGGTCTCAGGTTTGGAAGGGGAAGGATTTGGAAATCACATCTCATGTTATAGGAAGGATCTCAGGTTTGGTATTAGAAGCATTGAGATATCACATCTCATGCTATCGGAAGTATCTCAGGTTTGGTATTAGAGGCATTGAGATATCACATCTCATGCTATCATAAGGGTCTCAGGATTGGAATGGGAAGGAGTTGGATATCACATCTCATGTTATAGGAAGGATCTCAGGTTTGGTATTAGAAGCATTGAGACATCACATCTCATGCTATAGGAAGGGCCTCAGGATTGGAATGGGAAGGAGTTGGATATCACATCTCATGCTATAGGAAGGGTCTCAGATTTGGTATAAGCATTGAGATATCACATCACATGCTATAGGAAGGGTCTCAGGATTGGAATGGGAAGGACTTGGATATCACATCTCATGCTATAGGCAGGGTCTCAGGTTTGGAAAGGGAAGGAGATGGATATCACATTTCATGTTAGAGGTAGGATCTCAGGTTTGGTATTAGAGGCATTGAAATATCACATCTCATGCTATCAGAAGGGTCTCAGGATTGGAATGGGAAGGAGTTGGATATCACATCTCATGCTAAATGGAGGGTCTCAGGTTTGGAAGTGGAAGGATTTGGAAATCACATCTCATGTTATAGGAAGGATCTCAGGTTTGGTAATAGAAGCATTGAGATATCACATCTCATGCTATCATAAGGGTCTCAGGATTGGAATGGGAAGGAGTTGGATATCACATCTCATGTTATAGGAAGGATCTCAGGTTTGGTATTAGAAGAATTGAGACATCACATCTCATGCTATAGGAAGGGTCTCAGGATTGGAATGGGAAGAAGTTGGATATCACATCTCATGCTATAGGAAGGGTCTCAGATTTGGTATAAGCATTGAGATATCACATCTAATGCTATAGGAAGGGTCTCAGGATTGGAATGGGAAGGAGTTGCATATGACATCTCAGGCCATAGGAAGGGTCTCAGGTTTGGTATAAGCATTGAGATATCACATCTCTGCTATCGGAAGGGTCTCAGGATTGGAATGGGAAGGAGTTGGATATCCCAAATCATGTTATAGGAAGGGTCTCAGGTTTGGTATTAGAAGCATTGAGATATCACATCTCATGCTATAGGAAGGGTCTCAGGATTGGAATGGGGAGGACTTGGATGTCACATCTCATGTTATAGGGAGGGTCTCAAGTTTGATATTAGAAGCATTGAGATAACAAATCTCATGATATCGGTAGGGTCTCAGGATTGGAATGGGAAGGAATTGGATATCACATCTCATGATAAAGGAAGGGTCTAAGGTTTGGAAGGGGAAGGATTTGGATATCACATCTCATGTTATAGGACGGGTCTCAGGTTTGGTATTAGAAGCATTGAGATATCAAGTCTCATGGTATAGGAAGGGTCTCAGAATTGGAATGGGAAGGAGTTGGATATCACATCTCAAGCTATAGGTAGGGTCTCAGGATTGGAATAGTAAGGAGTTTGATATCACATCTCATGCCATAGTATGGGTCTCAGGTTTGGTAGAAGCATTGGGATATCACATCTCATGCTATCGGAAGGGTATCAGTATTGGATTTGGAAGGAGTTGGATATCCCGTCTCATGCTATAGGAAGGGTCTCAGGTTGGAATGGGAAGGAATTGGATATCACATTTCATGTTATAGGAAGGCTCTCAGGATTGGAAGGGGAAGGAGTTGGATATCACATTTCATGTTAGAGGAAGGATCTCAGGTTTGGTATTAGAGGCCTTGAGATATCACATCTCATGCTATAGGAAGGGTCTCAGGATTGGAATGGGAAGGAGTTGGATATCACATCTCAAGCTATAGGAAGGGTCTCAGGTTTGGTATAAGCATTGAGATATCACATCTCATGCTATAGGAAGGGTCTCAGGATTGGAATGGGAAGGAGTTGGATATCACATCTCATGTTATAGGAAAGATCTCAGGTTTGGTATTAGAAGCATTGAGACATCACATCTCATGTTATAGGAAGGGTCTCAGGATTGGAATGGGAAGAAGTTGGATATCACATCTCATGCTATAGGAAGAGTCTCAGGTTTGGTATTAGAAGCATTGAGATATCCCATCTCATGCTATAGGAAGGGTCTCAGGTTGGAATGGGAAGGAGTTGGATATCACATTTCATGTTATAGGAAGGGTCTCAGGATTGGAATTGGAAGGACTTGGCTATCATATCTCATGCTATAGGAAGGCTCTCAGGTTTGGAAGGGGAAGGAGTTGGATATCACATTTCATGTTAGAGGAACGATCTCAGGTTTGGTATTAGAGGCCTTGAGATATCACATCTCATGCTATAGGAAGGGTCTCAGGATTGGAATGGGAAGGAGTTGGATATCACATCTCATGTTATAGGAAAGATCTCAGGTTTGGTATTAGAAGCATTGCGACATCACATCTCATGTTATAGGAAGGGTCTCAGGATTGGAATGGGAAGAAGTTGGATATCACATCTCATGCTATGAGAAGGGTCTCAGGTTTGGTATAAGCATTGAGATATCACATCTCATGCTATAGGAAGGGTCTCAGGTTTGGAATGGGAAGGAGTTGTATATGACATCTCATGCCATAGGAAGGGTCTCAGGTTTGGTATAAGCATTGAGATATCACATCACATGCTATAGGAAGGGTCTCAGGATTGGAATGGAAAGGACTTGGATATCACATCTCATGCTATAGGCAGGGTCTCAGGTTTGGAAAGGGAAGGAGATGGATATCACATTTCATGTTCGAGGTAGGATCTCAGGTTTGGTATTAGAGGCATTGAAATATCACATCTCATGCTATCAGAAGGGTCTCAGGATTGGAATGGGAAGGAGTTGGATATCACATCTCATGCTAAAGGGAGGGTCTCAGGTTTGGAAGGGGAAGGATTTGGAAATCACATCTCATGTTATAGGAAGGATCTCAGGTTTGGTATTAGAAGCATTGAGATATCACATCTCATGCTATCGTAAGTATCTCAGGTTTGGTATTAGAGGTATTGAGATATCACATCTCATGCTATCATAAGGGTCCCAGGATTGGAATGGGAAGGAGTTGGATATCACATCTCATGTTATAGGAAGGCTCTCTGGTTTGCAAGGGGAAGGAGTTGGATATCAGATTTCATGTTAGAGGAACGATCTCAGGTTTGGTATTAGAGGCCTTGAGATATCACATCTCATGCTATAGGAAGGGTCTCAGGATTGGAATGGGAAGGAGTTGGATATCACATCTCAAGCTATAGGAACGGTCTCAGGTTTGGTATAAGCATTGTGATATCACATCTCATGCTATAGGAAGGGTCTCAGGATTGGAATGGGAAGGAGTTGGATATCACATCTCATGTTATAGGAAAGATCTCAGGTTTGGTATTAGAAGCATTGCGACATCACATCTCATGTTATAGGAAGGGTCTCAGGATTGGAATGGGAAGAAGTTGGATATCACATCTCATGCTATGAGAAGGGTCTCAGGTTTGGTATAAGCATTGAGATATCACATCTCATGCTATAGGAAGGGTCTCAGGTTTGGAATGGGAAGGAGTTGTATATGACATCTCATGCCATAGGAAGGGTCTCAGGTTTGGTATAAGCATTGAGATATCACATCACATGCTATAGGAAGGGTCTCAGGATTGGAATGGAAAGGACTTGGATATCACATCTCATGCTATAGGCAGGGTCTCAGGTTTGGAAAGGGAAGGAGATGGATATCACATTTCATGTTCGAGGTAGGATCTCAGGTTTGGTATTAGAGGCATTGAAATATCACATCTCATGCTATCAGAAGGGTCTCAGGATTGGAATGGGAAGGAGTTGGATATCACATCTCATGCTAAAGGGAGGGTCTCAGGTTTGGAAGGGGAAGGATTTGGAAATCACATCTCATGTTATAGGAAGGATCTCAGGTTTGGTATTAGAAGCATTGAGATATCACATCTCATGCTATCGTAAGTATCTCAGGTTTGGTATTAGAGGTATTGAGATATCACATCTCATGCTATCATTAGGGTCTCAGGATTGGAATGGGAAGGAGTTGGATATCACATCTCATGTTATAGGAAGGCTCTCTGGTTTGCAAGGGGAAGGAGTTGGATATCACATTTCATGTTAGAGGAACGATCTCAGGTTTGGTATTAGAGGCCTTGAGATATCACATCTCATGCTATAGGAAGGGTCTCAGGATTGAAATGGGAAGGAGTTGGATATCACATCTCAAGCTATAGGAACGGTCTCAGGTTTGGTATAAGCATTGTGATATCACATCTCATGCTATAGGAAGGGTCTCAGGATTGGAATGGGAAGGAGTTGGATATCACATCTCATGTTATAGGAAAGATCTCAGGTTTGGTATTAGAAGCATTGCGACATCACATCTCATGTTATAGGAAGGGTCTCAGGATTGGAATGGGAAGAAGTTGGATATCACATCTCATGCTATAGGAAGGGTCTCAGGTTTGGTATAAGCATTGAGATATCACATCTCATGCTATAGGAAGGGTCTCAGGATTGGAATGGGAAGGAGTTGTATATGACATCTCATGCCATAGGAAGGGTCTCAGGTTTGGTATAAGCATTGAGATATCACATCACATGCTATAGGAAGGGTCTCAGGATTGGAATGGAAAGGACTTGGATATCAAATCTCATGCTATAGGCAGGGTCCCAGGTTTGGAAAGGGAAGGAGATGGATATCACATTTCATGTTAGAGGTAGGATCTCAGGTTTGGTATTAGAGGCATTGAAATATCACATCTCATGCTATCAGATGGGTCTCAGGATTGGAATGGGAAGGAGTTGGATATCACATCTCATGCTAAAGGGAGGGTCTCAGGTTTGGAAGGGGAAGGATTTGGAAATCACATCTCATGTTATAGGAAGGATCTCAGGTTTGGTATTAGAAGCATTGAGATATCACATCTCATGCTATCGGAAGTATCTCAGGTTTGGTATTAGAGGCATTGAGATATCACATCTCATGCTATCATAAGGGTCTCAGGATTGGAATGGGAAGGAGTTGGATATCACATCTCATGTTATAGGAAGGATCTCAGGTTTGGTATTAGAAGCATTGTGACATCACATCTCATGCTATAGGAAGGGTCTCAGGATTGGAATGGGAAGGAGTTGGATATCACATCTCATGCTATAGGAAGGGTCTCAGATTTGGTATAAGCATTGAGATATCACATCTCATGCTATAGGAAGGGTCTCAGGATTGGAATGGGAAGGAGTTGTATATGACATCTCAGGCCATAGGAAGGGTCTCAGGTTTGGTAAAAGCATTGAGATTTCACATCTCTGCTATCGGAAGGGTCTCAGGATTGGAATGGGAAGGAGTTGGATATCCCATCTCATGTTATAGGAAGGGTCTCAGGTTTGGTATTAGAAGCATTGAGACATCACATCTCATGTTATAGGAAGGGTCTCAGGATTGGAATGGGAAGAAGTTGGATATCACATCTCATGCTATAGGAAGGGCCTCAGGTTTGGTATAAGCATTGAGATATCACATCTCATGCTATAGGAAGGGTCTCAGGATTGGAATGGGAAGGAGTTGTATATGACATCTCATGCCATAGGAAGGGTCTCAGGTTTGGACTAAGCATTGAGATATCACATCACATGCTATAGGAAGGGTCTCAGGATTGGAATGGGAAGGACTTGGATATCACATCTCATGCTAAAGGTAGGGTCTCAGGTTTGGAAGTGGAAGGATTTGGAAATCACATCTCATGTTATAGGAAGGATCTCAGGTTTGGTATTAGAAGCATTGAGATATCACATCTCATGCTATCAGAAGTATCTCAGGTTTGGTATTAGAGGCATTGAGATATCACATCTCATGCTATCATAAGGGTCTCAGGATTGGAATGGGAAGGAGTTGGATATCACATCTCATGTTATAGGAAGGATCTCAGGTTTGGTATTAGAAGAATTGAGACATCACATCTCATGCTATAGGAAGGGTCTCAGGATTGGAATGGGAAGAAGTTGGATATCACATCTCATGCTATAGGAAGGGTCTCAGATTTGGTATAAGCATTGAGATATCACATCTAATGCTATAGGAAGGGTCTCAGGATTGGAATGGGAAGGAGTTGCATATGACATCTCAGGCCATAGGAAGGCTCTCAGGTTTGGTATAAGCATTGAGATATCACATCTCTGCTATCGGAAGGGTCTCAGGATTGGAATGGGAAGGAGTTGGAAATCCCAAATCATGTTATAGGAAGGGTCTCAGGTTTGGTATTAGAAGCATTGAGATATCACATCTCATGCTATAGGAAGGGTCTCAGGATTGGAATGGGGAGGACTTGGATGTCACATCTCATGTTATAGGAAGGCTCTCAGGTTTGGAAGGGGAAGGAGTTGGATATCACATTTCATGTTAGAGGAACGATCTCAGGTTTGGTATTAGAGGCCTTGAGATATCACATCTCATGCTATAGGAAGGGTCTCAGGATTGGAATGGGAAGGAGTTGGATATCACATCTCAAGCTATAGGAACGGTCTCAGGTTTGGTATAAGCATTGTGATATCACATCTCATGCTATAGGAAGGGTCTCAGGATTGGAATGGGAAGGAGTTGGATATCACATCTCATGTTATAGGAAAGATCTCAGGTTTGGTATTAGAAGCATTGCGACATCACATCTCATGTTATAGGAAGGGTCTCAGGATTGGAATGGGAAGAAGTTGGATATCACATCTCATGCTATAGGAATGGTCTCAGGTTTGGTATAAGCATTGAGATATCACATCTCATGCTATAGGAAGGGTCTCAGGATTGGAATGGGAAGGAGTTGTATATGACATCTCATGCCATAGGAAGGGTCTCAGGTTTGGTATAAGCATTGAGATATCACATCACATGCTATAGGAAGGGTCTCAGGATTGGAATGGAAAGGACTTGGATATCACATCTCATGCTATAGGCAGGGTCTCAGGTTTGGAAAGGGAAGGAGATGGATATCACATTTCATGTTCGAGGTAGGATCTCAGGTTTGGTATTAGAGGCATTGAAATATCACATCTCAGGCTATCAGAAGGGTCTCAGGATTGGAATGGGAAGGAGTTGGATATCACATCTCATGCTAAAGGGAGGGTCTCAGGTTTGGAAGGGGAAGGATTTGGAAATCACATCTCATGTTATAGGAAGGATCTCAGGTTTGGTATTAGAAGCATTGAGATATCACATCTCATGCTATCGTAAGTATCTCAGGTTTGGTATTAGAGGTATTGAGATATCACATCTCATGCTATCATAAGGGTCTCAGGATTGGAATGGGAAGGAGTTGGATATCACATCTCATGTTATAGGAAGGCTCTCTGGTTTGCAAGGGGAAGGAGTTGGATATCACATTTCATGTTAGAGGAACGATCTCAGGTTTGGTATTAGAGGCCTTGAGATATCACATCTCATGCTATAGGAAGGGTCTCAGGATTGGAATGGGAAGGAGTTGGATATCACATTTCAAGCTATAGGAACGGTCTCAGGTTTGGTATAAGCATTGTGATATCACATCTCATGCTATAGGAAGGGTCTCAGGATTGGAATGGGAAGGAGTTGGATATCACATCTCATGTTATAGGAAAGATCTCAGGTTTGGTATTAGAAGCATTGCGACATCACATCTCATGTTATAGGAAGGGTCTCAGGATTGGAATGGGAAGAAGTTGGATATCACATCTCATGCTATAGGAAGGGTCTCCGGTTTGGTATAAGCATTGAGATATCACATCTCATGCTATAGGAAGGGTCTCAGGATTGGAATGGGAAGGAGTTGTATATGACATCTCATGCCATAGGAAGGGTCTCAGGTTTGGTATAAGCATTGAGATATCACATCACATGCTATAGGAAGGGTGTCAGGATTGGAATGGAAAGGACTTGGATATCAAATCTCATGCTATAGGCAGGGTCCCAGGTTTGGAAAGGGAAGGAGATGGATATCACATTTCATGTTAGAGGTAGGATCTCAGGTTTGGTATTAGAGGCATTGAAATATCACATCTCATGCTATCAGATGGGTCTCAGGATTGGAATGGGAAGGAGTTGGATATCACATCTCATGCTAAAGGGAGGGTCTCAGGTTTGGAAGGGGAAGGATTTGGAAATCACATCTCATGTTATAGGAAGGATCTCAGATTTGGTATTAGAAGCATTGAGATATCACATCTCATGCTATCGGAAGTATCTCAGGTTTGGTATTAGAGGCATTGAGATATCACATCTCATGCTATCATAAGGGTCTCAGGATTGGAATGGGAAGGAGTTGGATATCACATCTCATGTTATAGGAAGGATCTCAGGTTTGGTATTAGAAGCATTGAGACATCACATCTCATGCTATAGGAAGGGTCTCAGGATTGGAATGGGAAGGAGTTGGATATCACATCTCATGCTATAGGAAGGGTCTCAGATTTGGTATAAGCATTGAGGTATCACATCTCATGCTATAGGAAGGGTCTCAGGATTGGAATGGGAAGGAGTTGTATATGACATCTCAGGCCATAGGAAGGGTCTCAGGTTTGGTAAAAGCATTGAGATATCACATCTCTGCTATCGGAAGGGTCTCAGGATTGGAATGGGAAGGAGTTGGATATCCCATCTCATTTTATAGGAAGGGTCTCAGGTTTGGTATTAGAAGCATTGAGACATCACATCTCATGTTATAGGAAGGGTCTCAGGATTGGAATGGGAAGAAGTTGGATATCACATCTCATGCTATAGGAAGGGTCTCAGGTTTGGTATAAGCATTGAGATATCACATCTCATGCTATAGGAAGGGTCTCAGGATTGGAATGGGAAGGAGTTGTATATGACATCTCATGCCATAGGAAGGGTCTCAGGTTTGGACTAAGCATTGAGATATCACATCACATGCTATAGGAAGGGTCTCAGGATTGGAATGGGAAGGACTTGGATATCACATCTCATGCTATAGGCAGGGTCTCAGGTTTGGAAAGGGAAGGAGATGGATATCACATTTCATGTTAGAGGTAGGATCTCAGGTTTGGTATTAGAGGCATTGAAATATCACATCTCATGCTATCAGAAGGGTCTCAGGATTGGAATGGGGAGGAGTTGGATATCACATCTCATGCTAAAGGTAGGGTCTCAGGTTTGGAAGTGGAAGGATTTGGAAATCACATCTCATGTTATAGGAAGGATCTCAGGTTTGGTATTAGAAGCATTGAGATATCACATCTCATGCTATCAGAAGTATCTCAGGTTTGGTATTAGAGGCATTGAGATATCACATCTCATGCTATCATAAGGGTCTCAGGATTGGAATGGGAAGGAGTTGGATATCACATCTCATGTTATAGGAAGGATCTCAGGTTTGGTATTAGAAGAATTGAGACATCACATCTCATGCTATAGGAAGGGTCTCAGGATTGGAATGGGAAGAAGTTGGATATCACATCTCATGCTATAGGAAGGGTCTCAGATTTGGTATAAGCATTGAGATATCACATCTAATGCTATAGGAAGGGTCTCAGGATTGGAATGGGAAGGAGTTGCATATGACATCTCAGGCCATAGGAAGGCTCTCAGGTTTGGTATAAGCATTGAGATATCACATCTCTGCTATCGGAAGGGTCTCAGGATTGGAATGGGAAGGAGTTGGATATCCCAAATCATGTTATAGGAAGGGTCTCAGGTTTGGTATTAGAAGCATTGAGATATCACATCTCATGCTATAGGAAGGGTCTCAGGATTGGAATGGGGAGGACTTGGATGTCACATCTCATGTTATAGGAAGGCTCTCAGGTTTGGAAGGGGAAGGAGTTGGATATCCCAAATCATGTTATAGGAAGGGTCTCAGGTTTGGTATTAGAGGCCTTGAGATATCACATCTCATGCTATAGGAAGGGTCTCAGGATTGGAATGGGAAGGAGTTGGATATCACATCTCAAGCTATAGGAACGGTCTCAGGTTTGGTATAAGCATTGTGATATCACATCTCATGCTATAGGAAGGGTCTCAGGATTGGAATGGGAAGGAGTTGGATATCACATCTCATGTTATAGGAAAGATCTCAGGTTTGGTATTAGAAGCATTGCAACATCACATCTCATGTTATAGGAAGGGTCTCAGGATTGGAATGGGAAGAAGTTGGATATCACATCTCATGTTATAGGAAGGGTCTCAGGTTTGGTATAAGCATTGAGATATCACATCTCATGCTATAGGAAGGGTCTCAGGATTGGAATGGGAAGGAGTTGGATATCACATCTCATGCTAAAGGGAGGGTCTCAGGTTTGGAAGGGGAAGGATTTGGAAATCACATTTCATGTTATAGGAAGGATCTCAGGTTTGGTATTAGAAGCATTGAGATATCACATCTCATGCTATCGGAAGTATCTCAGGTTTGGTATTAGAGGCATTGAGATATCACATCTCATGCTATCATAAGGGTCTCAGGATTGGAATGGGAAGGAGTTGGATATCACATCTCATGTTATAGGAAGGATCTCAGGTTTGGTATTAGAAGCATTGAGACATCACATCTCATGCTATAGGAAGGGTCTCAGGATTGGAATGGGAAGGAGTTGGATATCACATCTCATGCTATAGGAAGGGTCTCAGATTTGGTATAAGCATTGAGATATCACATCACATGCTATAGGAAGGGTCTCAGGATTGGAATGGGAAGGACTTGGATATCACATCTCATGCTATAGGCAGGGTCTCAGGTTTGGAAAGGGAAGGAGATGGATATCACATTTCATGTTAGAGGTAGGATCTCAGGTTTGGTATTAGAGGCATTGAAATATCACATCTCATGCTATCAGAAGGGTCTCAGGATTGGAATGGGAAGGAGTTGGATATCACATCTCATGCTAAATGGAGGGTCTCAGGTTTGGAAGTGGAAGGATTTGGAAATCACATCTCATGTTATAGGAAGGATCTCAGGTTTGGTAATAGAAGCATTGAGATATCACATCTCATGCTATCATAAGGGTCTCAGGATTGGAATGGGAAGGAGTTGGATATCACATCTCATGTTATAGGAAGGATCTCAGGTTTGGTATTAGAAGAATTGAGACATCACATCTCATGCTATAGGAAGGGTCTCAGGATTGGAATGGGAAGAAGTTGGATATCACATCTCATGCTATAGGAAGGGTCTCAGATTTGGTATAAGCATTGAGATATCACATCTAATGCTATAGGAAGGGTCTCAGGATTGGAATGGGAAGGAGTTGCATATGACATCTCAGGCCATAGGAAGGGTCTCAGGTTTGGTATAAGCATTGAGATATCACATCTCTGCTATCGGAAGGGTCTCAGGATTGGAATGGGAAGGAGTTGGATATCCCAAATCATGTTATAGGAAGGGTCTCAGGTTTGGTATTAGAAGCATTGAGATATCACATCTCATGCTATAGGAAGGGTCTCAGGATTGGAATGGGGAGGACTTGGATGTCACATCTCATGTTATAGGGAGGGTCTCAAGTTTGATATTAGAAGCATTGAGATAACAAATCTCATGATATCGGTAGGGTCTCAGGATTGGAATGGGAAGGAATTGGATATCACATCTCATGATAAAGGAAGGGTCTAAGGTTTGGAAGGGGAAGGATTTGGATATCACATCTCATGTTATAGGACGGGTCTCAGGTTTGGTATTAGAAGCATTGAGATATCAAGTCTCATGGTATAGGAAGGGTCTCAGAATTGGAATGGGAAGGAGTTGGATATCACATCTCAAGCTATAGGTAGGGTCTCAGGATTGGAATAGTAAGGAGTTTGATATCACATCTCATGCCATAGTATGGGTCTCAGGTTTGGTAGAAGCATTGGGATATCACATCTCATGCTATCGGAAGGGTATCAGTATTGGATTTGGAAGGAGTTGGATATCCCGTCTCATGCTATAGGAAGGGTCTCAGGTTGGAATGGGAAGGAATTGGATATCACATTTCATGTTATAGGAAGGCTCTCAGGATTGGAATGGGAAGGAGTTGGATATCACATTTCATGTTAGAGGAAGGATCTCAGGTTTGGTATTAGAGGCCTTGAGATATCACATCTCATGCTATAGGAAGGGTCTCAGGATTGGAATGAGAAGGAGTTGGATATCACATCTCAAGCTATAGGAAGGGTCTCAGGTTTGGTATAAGCATTGAGATATCACATCTCATGCTATAGGAAGGGTCTCAGGATTGGAATGGGAAGGAGTTGGATATCACATCTCATGTTATAGGAAAGATCTCAGGTTTGGTATTAGAAGCATTGAGACATCACATCTCATGTTATAGGAAGGGTCTCAGGATTGGAATGGGAAGAAGTTGGATATCACATCTCATGCTATAGGAAGAGTCTCAGGTTTGGTATTAGAAGCATTGAGATATCCCATCTCATGCTATAGGAAGGGTCTCAGGTTGGAATGGGAAGGAGTTGGATATCACATTTCATGTTATAGGAAGGGTCTCAGGATTGGAATTGGAAGGACTTGGCTATCATATCTCATGCTATAGGAAGGCTCTCAGGTTTGGAAGGGGAAGGAGTTGGATATCACATTTCATGTTAGAGGAACGATCTCAGGTTTGGTATTAGAGGCCTTGAGATATCACATCTCATGCTATAGGAAGGGTCTCAGGATTGGAATGGGAAGGAGTTGGATATCACATCTCATGTTATAGGAAAGATCTCAGGTTTGGTATTAGAAGCATTGCGACATCACATCTCATGTTATAGGAAGGGTCTCAGGATTGGAATGGGAAGAAGTTGGATATCACATCTCATGCTATGAGAAGGGTCTCAGGTTTGGTATAAGCATTGAGATATCACATCTCATGCTATAGGAAGGGTCTCAGGTTTGGAATGGGAAGGAGTTGTATATGACATCTCATGCCATAGGAAGGGTCTCAGGTTTGGTATAAGCATTGAGATATCACATCACATGCTATAGGAAGGGTCTCAGGATTGGAATGGAAAGGAATTGGATATCACATCTCATGCTATAGGCAGGGTCTCAGGTTTGGAAAGGGAAGGAGATGGATATCACATTTCATGTTCGAGGTAGGATCTCAGGTTTGGTATTAGAGGCATTGAAATATCACATCTCATGCTATCAGAAGGGTCTCAGGATTGGAATGGGAAGGAGTTGGATATCACATCTCATGCTAAAGGGAGGGTCTCAGGTTTGGAAGGGGAAGGATTTGGAAATCACATCTCATGTTATAGGAAGGATCTCAGGTTTGGTATTAGAAGCATTGAGATATCACATCTCATGCTATCGTAAGTATCTCAGGTTTGGTATTAGAGGTATTGAGATATCACATCTCATGCTATCATAAGGGTCCCAGGATTGGAATGGGAAGGAGTTGGATATCACATCTCATGTTATAGGAAGGCTCTCTGGTTTGCAAGGGGAAGGAGTTGGATATCAGATTTCATGTTAGAGGAACGATCTCAGGTTTGGTATTAGAGGCCTTGAGATATCACATCTCATGCTATAGGAAGGGTCTCAGGATTGGAATGGGAAGGAGTTGGATATCACATCTCAAGCTATAGGAACGGTCTCAGGTTTGGTATAAGCATTGTGATATCACATCTCATGCTATAGGAAGGGTCTCAGGATTGGAATGGGAAGGAGTTGGATATCACATCTCATGTTATAGGAAAGATCTCAGGTTTGGTATTAGAAGCATTGCGACATCACATCTCATGTTATAGGAAGGGTCTCAGGATTGGAATGGGAAGAAGTTGGATATCACATCTCATGCTATGAGAAGGGTCTCAGGTTTGGTATAAGCATTGAGATATCACATCTCATGCTATAGGAAGGGTCTCAGGTTTGGAATGGGAAGGAGTTGTATATGACATCTCATGCCATAGGAAGGGTCTCAGGTTTGGTATAAGCATTGAGATATCACATCACATGCTATAGGAAGGGTCTCAGGATTGGAATGGAAAGGACTTGGATATCACATCTCATGCTATAGGCAGGGTCTCAGGTTTGGAAAGGGAAGGAGATGGATATCACATTTCATGTTCGAGGTAGGATCTCAGGTTTGGTATTAGAGGCATTGAAATATCACATCTCATGCTATCAGAAGGGTCTCAGGATTGGAATGGGAAGGAGTTGGATATCACATCTCATGCTAAAGGGAGGGTCTCAGGTTTGGAAGGGGAAGGATTTGGAAATCACATCTCATGTTATAGGAAGGATCTCAGGTTTGGTATTAGAAGCATTGAGATATCACATCTCATGCTATCGTAAGTATCTCAGGTTTGGTATTAGAGGTATTGAGATATCACATCTCATGCTATCATTAGGGTCTCAGGATTGGAATGGGAAGGAGTTGGATATCACATCTCATGTTATAGGAAGGCTCTCTGGTTTGCAAGGGGAAGGAGTTGGATATCACATTTCATGTTAGAGGAACGATCTCAGGTTTGGTATTAGAGGCCTTGAGATATCACATCTCATGCTATAGGAAGGGTCTCAGGATTGAAATGGGAAGGAGTTGGATATCACATCTCAAGCTATAGGAACGGTCTCAGGTTTGGTATAAGCATTGTGATATCACATCTCATGCTATAGGAAGGGTCTCAGGATTGGAATGGGAAGAAGTTGGATATCACATCTCATGCTATAGGAAGGGTCTCAGATTTGGTATAAGCATTGAGATATCACATCTAATGCTATAGGAAGGGTCTCAGGATTGGAATGGGAAGGAGTTGCATATGACATCTCAGGCCATAGGAAGGGTCTCAGGTTTGGTATAAGCATTGAGATATCACATCTCTGCTATCGGAAGGGTCTCAGGATTGGAATGGGAAGGAGTTGGATATCCCAAATCATGTTATAGGAAGGGTCTCAGGTTTGGTATTAGAAGCATTGAGATATCACATCTCATGCTATAGGAAGGGTCTCAGGATTGGAATGGGGAGGACTTGGATGTCACATCTCATGTTATAGGGAGGGTCTCAAGTTTGATATTAGAAGCATTGAGATAACAAATCTCATGATATCGGTAGGGTCTCAGGATTGGAATGGGAAGGAATTGGATATCACATCTCATGATAAAGGAAGGGTCTAAGGTTTGGAAGGGGAAGGATTTGGATATCACATCTCATGTTATAGGACGGGTCTCAGGTTTGGTATTAGAAGCATTGAGATATCAAGTCTCATGGTATAGGAAGGGTCTCAGAATTGGAATGGGAAGGAGTTGGATATCACATCTCAAGCTATAGGTAGGGTCTCAGGATTGGAATAGTAAGGAGTTTGATATCACATCTCATGCCATAGTATGGGTCTCAGGTTTGGTAGAAGCATTGGGATATCACATCTCATGCTATCGGAAGGGTATCAGTATTGGATTTGGAAGGAGTTGGATATCCCGTCTCATGCTATAGGAAGGGTCTCAGGTTGGAATGGGAAGGAATTGGATATCACATTTCATGTTATAGGAAGGCTCTCAGGATTGGAAGGGGAAGGAGTTGGATATCACATTTCATGTTAGAGGAAGGATCTCAGGTTTGGTATTAGAGGCCTTGAGATATCACATCTCATGCTATAGGAAGGGTCTCAGGATTGGAATGGGAAGGAGTTGGATATCACATCTCAAGCTATAGGAAGGGTCTCAGGTTTGGTATAAGCATTGAGATATCACATCTCATGCTATAGGAAGGGTCTCAGGATTGGAATGGGAAGGAGTTGGATATCACATCTCATGTTATAGGAAAGATCTCAGGTTTGGTATTAGAAGCATTGAGACATCACATCTCATGTTATAGGAAGGGTCTCAGGATTGGAATGGGAAGAAGTTGGATATCACATCTCATGCTATAGGAAGAGTCTCAGGTTTGGTATTAGAAGCATTGAGATATCCCATCTCATGCTATAGGAAGGGTCTCAGGTTGGAATGGGAAGGAGTTGGATATCACATTTCATGTTATAGGAAGGGTCTCAGGATTGGAATTGGAAGGACTTGGCTATCATATCTCATGCTATAGGAAGGCTCTCAGGTTTGGAAGGGGAAGGAGTTGGATATCACATTTCATGTTAGAGGAACGATCTCAGGTTTGGTATTAGAGGCCTTGAGATATCACATCTCATGCTATAGGAAGGGTCTCAGGATTGGAATGGGAAGGAGTTGGATATCACATCTCATGTTATAGGAAAGATCTCAGGTTTGGTATTAGAAGCATTGCGACATCACATCTCATGTTATAGGAAGGGTCTCAGGATTGGAATGGGAAGAAGTTGGATATCACATCTCATGCTATGAGAAGGGTCTCAGGTTTGGTATAAGCATTGAGATATCACATCTCATGCTATAGGAAGGGTCTCAGGTTTGGAATGGGAAGGAGTTGTATATGACATCTCATGCCATAGGAAGGGTCTCAGGTTTGGTATAAGCATTGAGATATCACATCACATGCTATAGGAAGGGTCTCAGGATTGGAATGGAAAGGAATTGGATATCACATCTCATGCTATAGGCAGGGTCTCAGGTTTGGAAAGGGAAGGAGATGGATATCACATTTCATGTTCGAGGTAGGATCTCAGGTTTGGTATTAGAGGCATTGAAATATCACATCTCATGCTATCAGAAGGGTCTCAGGATTGGAATGGGAAGGAGTTGGATATCACATCTCATGCTAAAGGGAGGGTCTCAGGTTTGGAAGGGGAAGGATTTGGAAATCACATCTCATGTTATAGGAAGGATCTCAGGTTTGGTATTAGAAGCATTGAGATATCACATCTCATGCTATCGTAAGTATCTCAGGTTTGGTATTAGAGGTATTGAGATATCACATCTCATGCTATCATAAGGGTCCCAGGATTGGAATGGGAAGGAGTTGGATATCACATCTCATGTTATAGGAAGGCTCTCTGGTTTGCAAGGGGAAGGAGTTGGATATCAGATTTCATGTTAGAGGAACGATCTCAGGTTTGGTATTAGAGGCCTTGAGATATCACATCTCATGCTATAGGAAGGGTCTCAGGATTGGAATGGGAAGGAGTTGGATATCACATCTCAAGCTATAGGAACGGTCTCAGGTTTGGTATAAGCATTGTGATATCACATCTCATGCTATAGGAAGGGTCTCAGGATTGGAATGGGAAGGAGTTGGATATCACATCTCATGTTATAGGAAAGATCTCAGGTTTGGTATTAGAAGCATTGCGACATCACATCTCATGTTATAGGAAGGGTCTCAGGATTGGAATGGGAAGAAGTTGGATATCACATCTCATGCTATGAGAAGGGTCTCAGGTTTGGTATAAGCATTGAGATATCACATCTCATGCTATAGGAAGGGTCTCAGGTTTGGAATGGGAAGGAGTTGTATATGACATCTCATGCCATAGGAAGGGTCTCAGGTTTGGTATAAGCATTGAGATATCACATCACATGCTATAGGAAGGGTCTCAGGATTGGAATGGAAAGGACTTGGATATCACATCTCATGCTATAGGCAGGGTCTCAGGTTTGGAAAGGGAAGGAGATGGATATCACATTTCATGTTCGAGGTAGGATCTCAGGTTTGGTATTAGAGGCATTGAAATATCACATCTCATGCTATCAGAAGGGTCTCAGGATTGGAATGGGAAGGAGTTGGATATCACATCTCATGCTAAAGGGAGGGTCTCAGGTTTGGAAGGGGAAGGATTTGGAAATCACATCTCATGTTATAGGAAGGATCTCAGGTTTGGTATTAGAAGCATTGAGATATCACATCTCATGCTATCGTAAGTATCTCAGGTTTGGTATTAGAGGTATTGAGATATCACATCTCATGCTATCATTAGGGTCTCAGGATTGGAATGGGAAGGAGTTGGATATCACATCTCATGTTATAGGAAGGCTCTCTGGTTTGCAAGGGGAAGGAGTTGGATATCACATTTCATGTTAGAGGAACGATCTCAGGTTTGGTATTAGAGGCCTTGAGATATCACATCTCATGCTATAGGAAGGGTCTCAGGATTGAAATGGGAAGGAGTTGGATATCACATCTCAAGCTATAGGAACGGTCTCAGGTTTGGTATAAGCATTGTGATATCACATCTCATGCTATAGGAAGGGTCTCAGGATTGGAATGGGAAGGAGTTGGATATCACATCTCATGTTATAGGAAAGATCTCAGGTTTGGTATTAGAAGCATTGCGACATCACATCTCATGTTATAGGAAGGGTCTCAGGATTGGAATGGGAAGAAGTTGGATATCACATCTCATGCTATAGGAAGGGTCTCAGGTTTGGTATAAGCATTGAGATATCACATCTCATGCTATAGGAAGGGTCTCAGGATTGGAATGGGAAGGAGTTGTATATGACATCTCATGCCATAGGAAGGGTCTCAGGTTTGGTATAAGCATTGAGATATCACATCACATGCTATAGGAAGGGTCTCAGGATTGGAATGGAAAGGACTTGGATATCAAATCTCATGCTATAGGCAGGGTCCCAGGTTTGGAAAGGGAAGGAGATGGATATCACATTTCATGTTAGAGGTAGGATCTCAGGTTTGGTATTAGAGGCATTGAAATATCACATCTCATGCTATCAGATGGGTCTCAGGATTGGAATGGGAAGGAGTTGGATATCACATCTCATGCTAAAGGGAGGGTCTCAGGTTTGGAAGGGGAAGGATTTGGAAATCACATCTCATGTTATAGGAAGGATCTCAGGTTTGGTATTAGAAGCATTGAGATATCACATCTCATGCTATCGGAAGTATCTCAGGTTTGGTATTAGAGGCATTGAGATATCACATCTCATGCTATCATAAGGGTCTCAGGATTGGAATGGGAAGGAGTTGGATATCACATCTCATGTTATAGGAAGGATCTCAGGTTTGGTATTAGAAGCATTGTGACATCACATCTCATGCTATAGGAAGGGTCTCAGGATTGGAATGGGAAGGAGTTGGATATCACATCTCATGCTATAGGAAGGGTCTCAGATTTGGTATAAGCATTGAGATATCACATCTCATGCTATAGGAAGGGTCTCAGGATTGGAATGGGAAGGAGTTGTATATGACATCTCAGGCCATAGGAAGGGTCTCAGGTTTGGTAAAAGCATTGAGATTTCACATCTCTGCTATCGGAAGGGTCTCAGGATTGGAATGGGAAGGAGTTGGATATCCCATCTCATGTTATAGGAAGGGTCTCAGGTTTGGTATTAGAAGCATTGAGACATCACATCTCATGTTATAGGAAGGGTCTCAGGATTGGAATGGGAAGAAGTTGGATATCACATCTCATGCTATAGGAAGGGCCTCAGGTTTGGTATAAGCATTGAGATATCACATCTCATGCTATAGGAAGGGTCTCAGGATTGGAATGGGAAGGAGTTGTATATGACATCTCATGCCATAGGAAGGGTCTCAGGTTTGGACTAAGCATTGAGATGTCACATCACATGCTATAGGAAGGGTCTCAGGATTGGAATGGGAAGGACTTGGATATCACATCTCATGCTAAAGGTAGGGTCTCAGGTTTGGAAGTGGAAGGATTTGGAAATCACATCTCATGTTATAGGAAGGATCTCAGGTTTGGTATTAGAAGCATTGAGATATCACATCTCATGCTATCAGAAGTATCTCAGGTTTGGTATTAGAGGCATTGAGATATCACATCTCATGCTATCATAAGGGTCTCAGGATTGGAATGGGAAGGAGTTGGATATCACATCTCATGTTATAGGAAGGATCTCAGGTTTGGTATTAGAAGAATTGAGACATCACATCTCATGCTATAGGAAGGGTCTCAGGATTGGAATGGGAAGAAGTTGGATATCACATCTCATGCTATAGGAAGGGTCTCAGATTTGGTATAAGCATTGAGATATCACATCTAATGCTATAGGAAGGGTCTCAGGATTGGAATGGGAAGGAGTTGCATATGACATCTCAGGCCATAGGAAGGCTCTCAGGTTTGGTATAAGCATTGAGATATCACATCTCTGCTATCGGAAGGGTCTCAGGATTGGAATGGGAAGGAGTTGGAAATCCCAAATCATGTTATAGGAAGGGTCTCAGGTTTGGTATTAGAAGCATTGAGATATCACATCTCATGCTATAGGAAGGGTCTCAGGATTGGAATGGGGAGGACTTGGATGTCACATCTCATGTTATAGGAAGGCTCTCAGGTTTGGAAGGGGAAGGAGTTGGATATCACATTTCATGTTAGAGGAACGATCTCAGGTTTGGTATTAGAGGCCTTGAGATATCACATCTCATGCTATAGGAAGGGTCTCAGGATTGGAATGGGAAGGAGTTGGATATCACATCTCAAGCTATAGGAACGGTCTCAGGTTTGGTATAAGCATTGTGATATCACATCTCATGCTATAGGAAGGGTCTCAGGATTGGAATGGGAAGGAGTTGGATATCACATCTCATGTTATAGGAAAGATCTCAGGTTTGGTATTAGAAGCATTGCGACATCACATCTCATGTTATAGGAAGGGTCTCAGGATTGGAATGGGAAGAAGTTGGATATCACATCTCATGCTATAGGAATGGTCTCAGGTTTGGTATAAGCATTGAGATATCACATCTCATGCTATAGGAAGGGTCTCAGGATTGGAATGGGAAGGAGTTGTATATGACATCTCATGCCATAGGAAGGGTCTCAGGTTTGGTATAAGCATTGAGATATCACATCACATGCTATAGGAAGGGTCTCAGGATTGGAATGGAAAGGACTTGGATATCACATCTCATGCTATAGGCAGGGTCTCAGGTTTGGAAAGGGAAGGAGATGGATATCACATTTCATGTTCGAGGTAGGATCTCAGGTTTGGTATTAGAGGCATTGAAATATCACATCTCAGGCTATCAGAAGGGTCTCAGGATTGGAATGGGAAGGAGTTGGATATCACATCTCATGCTAAAGGGAGGGTCTCAGGTTTGGAAGGGGAAGGATTTGGAAATCACATCTCATGTTATAGGAAGGATCTCAGGTTTGGTATTAGAAGCATTGAGATATCACATCTCATGCTATCGTAAGTATCTCAGGTTTGGTATTAGAGGTATTGAGATATCACATCTCATGCTATCATAAGGGTCTCAGGATTGGAATGGGAAGGAGTTGGATATCACATCTCATGTTATAGGAAGGCTCTCTGGTTTGCAAGGGGAAGGAGTTGGATATCACATCTCATGTTATAGGAAAGATCTCAGGTTTGGTATTAGAAGCATTGCGACATCACATCTCATGTTATAGGAAGGGTCTCAGGATTGGAATGGGAAGAAGTTGGATATCACATCTCATGCTATAGGAAGGGTCTCAGGTTTGGTATAAGCATTGAGATATCACATCTCATGCTATAGGAAGGGTCTCAGGATTGGAATGGGAAGGAGTTGTATATGACATCTCATGCCATAGGAAGGGTCTCAGGTTTGGTATAAGCATTGAGATATCACATCACATGCTATAGGAAGGGTCTCAGGATTGGAATGGAAAGGACTTGGATATCACATCTCATGCTATAGGCAGGGTCTCAGGTTTGGAAAGGGAAGGAGATGGATATCACATTTCATGTTCGAGGTAGGATCTCAGGTTTGGTATTAGAGGCATTGAAATATCACATCTCATGCTATCAGAAGGGTCTCAGGATTGGAATGGGAAGGAGTTGGATATCACATCTCATGCTAAAGGGAGGGCCTCAGGTTTGGAAGGGGAAGGATTTGGAAATCACATCTCATGTTATAGGAAGGATCTCAGGTTTGGTATTAGAAGCATTGAGATATCACATCTCATGCTATCGTAAGTATCTCAGGTTTGGTATTAGAGGTATTGAGATATCACATCTCATGCTATCATAAGGGTCTCAGGATTGGAATGGGAAGGAGTTGGATATCACATCTCATGTTATAGGAAGGCTCTCTGGTTTGCAAGGGGAAGGAGTTGGATATCACATTTCATGTTAGAGGAACGATCTCAGGTTTGGTGTTAGAGGCCTTGAGATATCACATCTCATGCTATAGGAAGGGTCTCAGGATTGGAATGGGAAGGAGTTGGATATCACATTTCAAGCTATAGGAACGGTCTCAGGTTTGGTATAAGCATTGTGATATCACATCTCATGCTATAGGAAGGGTCTCAGGATTGGAATGGGAAGGAGTTGGATATCACATCTCATGTTATAGGAAAGATCTCAGGTTTGGTATTAGAAGCATTGCGACATCACATCTCATGTTATAGGAAGGGTCTCAGGATTGGAATGGGAAGAAGTTGGATATCACATCTCATGCTATAGGAAGGGTCTCCGGTTTGGTATAAGCATTGAGATATCACATCTCATGCTATAGGAAGGGTCTCAGGATTGGAATGGGAAGGAGTTGTATATGACATCTCATGCCATAGGAAGGGTCTCAGGTTTGGTATAAGCATTGAGATATCACATCACATGCTATAGGAAGGGTGTCAGGATTGGAATGGAAAGGACTTGGATATCAAATCTCATGCTATAGGCAGGGTCCCAGGTTTGGAAAGGGAAGGAGATGGATATCACATTTCATGTTAGAGGTAGGATCTCAGGTTTGGTATTAGAGGCATTGAAATATCACATCTCATGCTATCAGATGGGTCTCAGGATTGGAATGGGAAGGAGTTGGATATCACATCTCATGCTAAAGGGAGGGTCTCAGGTTTGGAAGGGGAAGGATTTGGAAATCACATCTCATGTTATAGGAAGGATCTCAGATTTGGTATTAGAAGCATTGAGATATCACATCTCATGCTATCGGAAGTATCTCAGGTTTGGTATTAGAGGCATTGAGATATCACATCTCATGCTATCATAAGGGTCTCAGGATTGGAATGGGAAGGAGTTGGATATCACATCTCATGTTATAGGAAGGATCTCAGGTTTGGTATTAGAAGCATTGAGACATCACATCTCATGCTATAGGAAGGGTCTCAGGATTGGAATGGGAAGGAGTTGGATATCACATCTCATGCTATAGGAAGGGTCTCAGATTTGGTATAAGCATTGAGGTATCACATCTCATGCTATAGGAAGGGTCTCAGGATTGGAATGGGAAGGAGTTGTATATGACATCTCAGGCCATAGGAAGGGTCTCAGGTTTGGTAAAAGCATTGAGATATCACATCTCTGCTATCGGAAGGGTCTCAGGATTGGAATGGGAAGGAGTTGGATATCCCATCTCATTTTATAGGAAGGGTCTCAGGTTTGGTATTAGAAGCATTGAGACATCACATCTCATGTTATAGGAAGGGTCTCAGGATTGGAATGGGAAGAAGTTGGATATCACATCTCATGCTATAGGAAGGGTCTCAGGTTTGGTATAAGCATTGAGATATCACATCTCATGCTATAGGAAGGGTCTCAGGATTGGAATGGGAAGGAGTTGTATATGACATCTCATGCCATAGGAAGGGTCTCAGGTTTGGACTAAGCATTGAGATATCACATCACATGCTATAGGAAGGGTCTCAGGATTGGAATGGGAAGGACTTGGATATCACATCTCATGCTATAGGCAGGGTCTCAGGTTTGGAAAGGGAAGGAGATGGATATCACATTTCATGTTAGAGGTAGGATCTCAGGTTTGGTATTAGAGGCATTGAAATATCACATCTCATGCTATCAGAAGGGTCTCAGGATTGGAATGGGAAGGAGTTGGATATCACATCTCATGCTAAAGGTAGGGTCTCAGGTTTGGAAGTGGAAGGATTTGGAAATCACATCTCATGTTATAGGAAGGATCTCAGGTTTGGTATTAGAAGCATTGAGATATCACATCTCATGCTATCAGAAGTATCTCAGGTTTGGTATTAGAGGCATTGAGATATCACATCTCATGCTATCATAAGGGTCTCAGGATTGGAATGGGAAGGAGTTGGATATCACATCTCATGTTATAGGAAGGATCTCAGGTTTGGTATTAGAAGAATTGAGACATCACATCTCATGCTATAGGAAGGGTCTCAGGATTGGAATGGGAAGAAGTTGGATATCACATCTCATGCTATAGGAAGGGTCTCAGATTTGGTATAAGCATTGAGATATCACATCTAATGCTATAGGAAGGGTCTCAGGATTGGAATGGGAAGGAGTTGCATATGACATCTCAGGCCATAGGAAGGCTCTCAGGTTTGGTATAAGCATTGAGATATCACATCTCTGCTATCGGAAGGGTCTCAGGATTGGAATGGGAAGGAGTTGGATATCCCAAATCATGTTATAGGAAGGGTCTCAGGTTTGGTATTAGAAGCATTGAGATATCACATCTCATGCTATAGGAAGGGTCTCAGGATTGGAATGGGGAGGACTTGGATGTCACATCTCATGTTATAGGAAGGCTCTCAGGTTTGGAAGGGGAAGGAGTTGGATATCCCAAATCATGTTATAGGAAGGGTCTCAGGTTTGGTATTAGAGGCCTTGAGATATCACATCTCATGCTATAGGAAGGGTCTCAGGATTGGAATGGGAAGGAGTTGGATATCACATCTCAAGCTATAGGAACGGTCTCAGGTTTGGTATAAGCATTGTGATATCACATCTCATGCTATAGGAAGGGTCTCAGGATTGGAATGGGAAGGAGTTGGATATCACATCTCATGTTATAGGAAAGATCTCAGGTTTGGTATTAGAAGCATTGCAACATCACATCTCATGTTATAGGAAGGGTCTCAGGATTGGAATGGGAAGAAGTTGGATATCACATCTCATGCTATAGGAAGGGTCTCAGGTTTGGTATAAGCATTGAGATATCACATCTCATGCTATAGGAAGGGTCTCAGGATTGGAATGGGAAGGAGTTGTATATGACATCTCTTGCCATTGGAAGGGTCTCAGGTTTGGTATAAGCATTGAGATATCACATCACATGCTATAGGAAGGGTCTCAGGATTGGAATGGAAAGGACTTGGATATCACATCTCATGCTATAGGCAGGGTCTCAGGTTTGGAAAGGGAAGGAGATGGATATCACATTTCATGTTAGAGGTAGGATCTCAGGTTTGGTATTAGAGGCATTGAAATATCACATCTCATGCTATCAGATGGGTCTCAGGATTGGAATGGGAAGGAGTTGGATATCACATCTCATGCTAAAGGGAGGGTCTCAGGTTTGGAAGGGGAAGGATTTGGAAATCACATCTCATGTTATAGGAAGGATCTCAGGTTTGGTATTAGAAGCATTGAGATATCACATCTCATGCTATCGGAAGTATCTCAGGTTTGGTATTAGAGGCATTGAGATATCACATCTCATGCTATCATAAGGGTCTCAGGATTGGAATGGGAAGGAGTTGGATATCACATCTCATGTTATAAGAAGGATCTCAGGTTTGGTATTAGAAGCATTGAGACATCACATCTCATGCTATAGGAAGGGTCTCAGGTTTGGAATGGGAAGGAGTTGGATATCACATCTCATGCTATAGGAAGGGTCTCAGATTTGGTATAAGCATTGAGATATCACATCACATGCTATAGGAAGGGTCTCAGGATTGGAATGGGAAGGACTTGGATATCACATCTCATGCTATAGGCAGGGTCTCAGGTTTGGAAAGGGAAGGAGATGGATATCACATTTCATGTTAGAGGTAGGATCTCAGGTTTGGTATTAGAGGCATTGAAATATCACATCTCATGCTATCAGAAGGGTCTCAGGATTGGAATGGGAAGGAGTTGGATATCACATCTCATGCTAAAGGGAGGGTCTCAGGTTTGGAAGTGGAAGGATTTGGAAATCACATCTCATGTTATAGGAAGGATCTCAGGTTTGGTAATAGAAGCATTGAGATATCACATCTCATGCTATCATAAGGGTCTCAGGATTGGAATGGGAAGGAGTTGGATATCACATCTCATGTTATAGGAAGGATCTCAGGTTTGGTATTAGAAGAATTGAGACATCACATCTCATGCTATAGGAAGGGTCTCAGGATTGGAATGGGAAGAAGTTGGATATCACATCTCATGCTATAGGAAGGGTCTCAGATTTGGTATAAGCATTGAGATATCACATCTAATGCTATAGGAAGGGTCTCAGGATTGGAATGGGAAGGAGTTGCATATGACATCTCAGGCCATAGGAAGGGTCTCAGGTTTGGTATAAGCATTGAGATATCACATCTCTGCTATCGGAAGGGTCTCAGGATTGGAATGGGAAGGAGTTGGATATCCCAAATCATGTTATAGGAAGGGTCTCAGGTTTGGTATTAGAAGCATTGAGATATCACATCTCATGCTATAGGAAGGGTCTCAGGATTGGAATGGGGAGGACTTGGATGTCACATCTCATGTTATAGGAAGGCTCTCAGGTTTGGAAGGGGAAGGAGTTGGATATCACATTTCATGTTAGAGGAACGATCTCAGGTTTGGTATTAGAGGCCTTGAGATATCACATCTCATGCTATAGGAAGGGTCTCAGGATTGGAATGGGAAGGAGTTGGATATCACATCTCAAGCTATAGGAACGGTCTCAGGTTTGGTATAAGCATTGTGATATCACATCTCATGCTATAGGAAGGGTCTCAGGATTGGAATGGGAAGGAGTTGGATATCACATCTCATGTTATAGGAAAGATCTCAGGTTTGGTATTAGAAGCATTGCGACATCACATCTCATGTTATAGGAAGGGTCTCAGGATTGGAATGGGAAGAAGTTGGATATCACATCTCATGCTATAGGAAGGGTCTCAGGTTTGGTATAAGCATTGAGATATCACATCTCATGCTATAGGAAGGGTTCAGGATTGGAATGGGAAGGAGTTGTATATGACATCTCATGCCATAGGAAGGGTCTCAGGTTTGGTATAAGCATTGAGATATCACATCACATGCTATAGGAAGGGTCTCAGGATTGGAATGGAAAGGACTTGGATATCACATCTCATGCTATAGGCAGGGTCTCAGGTTTGGAAAGGGAAGGAGATGGATATCACATTTCATGTTAGAGGTAGGATCTCAGGTTTGGTATTAGAGGCATTGAAATATCACATCTCATGCTATCAGATGGGTCTCAGGATTGGAATGGGAAGGAGTTGGATATCACATCTCATGCTAAAGGGAGGCTCTCAGGTTTGGAAGGGGAAGGATTTGGAAATCACATCTCATGTTATAGGAAGGATCTCAGGTTTGGTATTAGAAGCATTGAGATATCACATCTCATGCTATCGGAAGTATCTCAGGTTTGGTATTAGAGGCATTGAGATATCACATCTCATGCTATCATAAGGGTCTCAGGATTGGAATGGGAAGGAGTTGGATATCACATCTCATGTTATAGGAAGGATCTCAGGTTTGGTATTAGAAGCATTGAGACATCACATCTCATGCTATAGGAAGGGTCTCAGGATTGGAATGGGAAGGAGTTGGATATCACATCTCATGCTATAGGAAGGGTCTCAGATTTGGTATAAGCATTGAGATATCACATCACATGCTATAGGAAGGGTCTCAGGATTGGAATGGGAAGGACTTGGATATCACATCTCATGCTATAGGCAGGGTCTCAGGTTTGGAAAGGGAAGGAGCTGGATATCACATTTCATGTTAGAGGTAGGATCTCAGGTTTGGTATTAGAGGCATTGAAATATCACATCTCATGCTATCAGAAGGGTCTCAGGATTGGAATGGGAAGGAGTTGGATATCACATCTCATGCTAAAGGGAGGGTCTCAGGTTTGGAAGTGGAAGGATTTGGAAATCACATCTCATGTTATAGGAAGGATCTCAGGTTTGGTAATAGAAGCATTGAGATATCACATCTCATGCTATCATAAGGGTCTCAGGATCGGAATGGGAAGGAGTTGGATATCACATCTCATGTTATAGGAAGGATCTCAGGTTTGGTATTAGAAGAATTGAGACATCACATCTCATGCTATAGGAAGGGTCTCAGGATTGGAATGGGAAGAAGTTGGATATCACATCTCATGCTATAGGAAGGGTCTCAGATTTGGTATAAGCATTGAGATATCACATCTAATGCTATAGGAAGGGTCTCAGGATTGGAATGGGAAGGAGTTGCATATGACATCTCAGGCCATAGGAAGGGTCTCAGGTTTGGTATAAGCATTGAGATATCACATCTCTGCTATCGGAAGGGTCTCAGGATTGGAATGGGAAGGAGTTGGATATCCCAAATCATGTTATAGGAAGGGTCTCAGGTTTGGTATTAAAAGCATTGAGATATCACATCTCATGCTATAGGAAGGGTCTCAGGATTGGAATGGGGAGGACTTGGATGTCACATCTCATGTTATAGGGAGGGTCTCAAGTTTGATATTAGAAGCATTGAGATAACAAATCTCATGATATCGGTAGGGTCTCAGGATTGGAATGGGAAGGAATTGGATATCACATCTCATGATAAAGGAAGGGTCTAAGGTTTGGAAGGGGAAGGATTTGGATATCACATCTCATGTTATAGGACGGGTCTCAGGTTTGGTATTAGAAGCATTGAGATATCAAGTCTCATGGTATAGGAAGGGTCTCAGAATTGGAATGGGAAGGAGTTGGATATCACATCTCAAGCTATAGGTAGGGTCTCAGGATTGGAATAGTAAGGAGTTTGATATCACATCTCATGCCATAGTATGGGTTTCAGGTTTGGTAGAAGCATTGGGATATCACATCTCATGCTATCGGAAGGGTATCAGTATTGGATTTGGAAGGAGTTGGATATCCCATCTCATGCTATAGGAAGGGTCTCAGGTTGGAATGGGAAGGAATTGGATATCACATTTCATGTTATAGGAAGGCTCTCAGGTTTGGAAGGGGAAGGAGTTGGATATCACATTTCATGTTAGAGGAAGGATCTCAGGTTTGGTATTAGAGGCCTTGAGATATCACATCTCATGCTATAGGAAGGGTCTCAGGATTGGAATGGGAAGGAGTTGGATATCACATCTCAAGCTATAGGAAGGGTCTCAGGTTTGGTATAAGCATTGAGATATCACATCTCATGCTATAGGAAGGGTCTCAGGATTGGAATGGGAAGGAGTTGGATATCACATCTCATGTTATAGGAAAGATCTCAGGTTTGGTATTAGAAGCATTGAGACATCACATCTCATGTTATAGGAAGGGTCTCAGGATTGGAATGGGAAGAAGTTGGATATCACATCTCATGCTATAGGAAGAGTCTCAGGTTTGGAAGGGGAAGGAGTTGGATATCCAATCTCATGTTATAGGACTGGTCTCGGGTTTGGTATTAGAAGCATTGAGATATCACATCGCATGCTGTAGGAAGGTTCTCAGGTTTGGAATGGGGAGGAATTGGATATCACATCTCATGTCATAGGAAGGATCTCAGGTTTGGTATTAGAAGCATTGAGATATCACATCTCATGCTATAGGAATGGTCTCAGGATTGGAATGGGAAGGAGTTGGATATTACACTCTTCCTATAGGAAGGGTCTCATGTTTGGAATGGGAAGGAGTTGAATATCACATATGCTATAGGAAGGGTCTCAGGTTTGGACCGGGAAGGAGTTGGATATCACATCTCATGTTATAGGAAGGGTCTCAGGTTTGGTATAAGCATTGAGATATCACATCTCTGCTATCGGAAGTGTCTCAGGATTGGAATGGGAAGGAGTTGGATATCCCATCTCATGTTATAGGACGGGTCTCAGGTTTGTTATTAGAATCATTGAGATATCATATTGCATGCTGTAGGAAGGGTCTAAGGATTGGAATGGGAAGGACTTGGATATCACATCTCATGCTATAGGTAGGCTCTCAGGTTTGGAAAGGGAAGGAGTTGGATATCACATTTCATGTTAGAGGAAGGATCTCAGGTTTGGTATTAGAGGCATTGAGATATCACATCTCATGCTATAGGAAGAGTCTCAGGATTGGAATGGGAAGGAGTTGGATATCACATCTCATGCTATAGGAAGGGTCTCAGGTTTGGTATAAGCATTGAGATATCACATCTCATGCTATAGGAAGGGTCTCGGGATTGGAATGGGAAGGAGTTGGATATCACATCTCATGTTATAGGAAGGATCTCAGGTTTGGTATTAGAAGCATTGAGACATCACATCTCATGCTATAGGAAGGGTCTCAGGATTGGAATGGGAAGGAGTTGGATATCACATCTCATGCTATAGGAAGGGTCTCAGGTTTGGTATAAGCATTGAGATATCACATCTCATGCTATAGGAAGGGTCTCAGGATTGGAATGGGAAGGAGTTGTATATGACATCTCATGCCATAGGAAGGGTCTTAGGTTTGGTATAAGCATTGAGATATCACATCTCTGCTATCGGAAGGGTCTCAGGATTGGAATGGGAAGGAGTTGGATATCCCATCTCATGTTATAGGAAGAGTCTCAGGTTTGGTATTAGAAGCCTTGAGACATCACATCGCATGTTGTAGGAAGGGTCTCAGGATTGGAATGGGAAGGACTTGGGTATCACATCTCATGCTATAGGGAGGGTCACAAGTTTGATATTAGAAGCATTGAGATATCACATCTCATGCTATAGAAAGGGTCTCAGGATTGGAATGGGAAGGAGTTGGATATCACATCTCATGCTATAGGAAGGGTCTCAGGTTTGGTATAAGCAGTGAGATATCACATCTCATGCTATAGGAAGTGTCTCAGGATTGGAATGGGAAGGAGTTGGATATCACATCTCATGTTATAGGAAGGATCTCAGGTTTGGTATAAGCATTGAGATATCACATCTCTGCTATCGGAAGGGTCTCAGGATTGGAATGGGAAGGAGTTGGATATTCCCATCTCATGTTATAGGAAGGGTCTCAGGTTTGGTATTAGAAGCATTGAGATATCACATCTCATGCTATAGGAAGGGTCTCAGGATTGGAATGGGAAGGACTTGGATATCACATCTCATGCTATAGGGAGGGTCTCAAGTTTGATATTAGAAGCATTGAGATATCACATCTCATGATATCGGAAGAGTCTCAGGATTGGAATGGGAAGGAGTTGGATATCACATCTCATGATAAAGGAAGGGTCTAAGGTTTGGAAGGGGAAGGATTTGGATATCACATCTCATGTTATAGGACGGGTCTCAGGTTTGGTATTAGAAGCATTGAGATATCAAGTCTCGTTGTATAGGAAGGGTCTCAGAATTGGAATGGGAAGGAGTTGGATATCACATCTCAAGCTATAGGAAGGGTCACAGGATTGGAATGGGAAGGAGTTTGATATCACATCTCATGCCATAGTATGGGTCTCAGGTTTGGTAGAAGCATTGGGATATCACATCTCATGCTATCGGAAGGGTATCAGGATTGGATTTGGAAGGAGTTGGATATCCCATCTCATGCTATAGGAAGGGTCTCAGGTTGGAATGGGAAGGAGTTGGATATCACATCTCATGTTATAGGAAGGGTCTCAGGATTGGAATGGGAAGGACTTGGATATCACATCTCATGCTATAGGAAGGCTCTCAGGTTTGCAACGGGAAAGAGTTGGATATCACATTTCATGTTAGAGGTAGGATCTCAGGTTTGGTATTAGAGGCATTGATATATCACATCTCATGCTATCAGAAGAGTCTCAGAATTGGAATGGGAAGGAGTTGGATATCACATCTCATGCCATAGTATGGGTCTCAGGTTTGGTAGAAGCATTGGGATATCACATCTCATGCTATCGGAAGGATTTCAGGATTGGATTTGGAAGGAGTTGGATATCCCATCTCATGCTATAGGAAGGGTCTCAGGTTGGAATGGGAAGGAGTTTGATATCACATCTCATGCCATAGTATGGGTCTCAGGTTTGGTAGAAGCATTGGGATATCACATCTCATGCTATCGGAAGGGTATCAGGATTGGATTTGGAAGGAGTTGGATATCCCATCTCATGCTATAGGAAGGGTCTCAGGTTGGAATGGGAAGGAGTTGGATATCACATCTCATGTTATAGGAAGGGTCTCAGGATTGGAATGGAAAGGACTTGGATATCATATCTCATGCTATAGGAAGGCTCTCAGGTTTGGAAGGGGAAGGAGTTGGATATCACATTTCATGTTAGATGAAGGATCTCAGGTTTGGTATTAGAGGCATTGAGATATCACATCTCATGCTATAGGAAGGGTCTCAGGATTGGAATGGGAAGGAGTTGGATATCACATCTCAAGCTATAGGAAGGGTCTCAGGTTGGGTATAAGCATTGAGATATCACATCTCATGCTATAGGAATGGTCTCAGGATTGGAATGGGAAGGAGATGGATATCACATCTCATGTTATAGGAAAGATCTCAGGTTTGGTATTAGAAGCATTGAGATATCACATCTCATGCTATAAGCAGGGTCTCAGGATTGGAATGGGAAGGAGTTGTATATGGCATCTCATGCCATAGGAAGGGTCTCAGGTTTGGTATAGGCATTGAGACATCACATCTCATGCTATAGGAAGGGTCTCAGGATTGGAATGGGAAGGACTTGGATATCACATCTCATGCTATAGGCAGGATCTCAGGTTTGGAAAGGGAAGGAGTTGGATATCATATTTCATGTTAGAGGTAGGATCTCAGGTTTGGTATTAGAGGCATTGAGATATCACATCTCATGCTATCAGAAGGGTCTCAGGATTGGAATGGGAAGGAGTTGGATATCACATCTCATGCTAAAGGGAGGGTCTCAGGTTTGGAAGTGGAAGGATTTGGATATCACATCTCATGTTATAGGAAGGATCTCAGGTTTGGTATTAGAAGCATTGAGATATCACATCTCATGCTATCGGAAGTATCTCAGGTTTGGTATTAGAGGCATTGAGATATCACATCTCATGCTATCATAAGGGTCTCAGGATTGGAATGGGAAGGAGTTGGATATCACATTTCATGCTAAAGGGAGGGTCTCAGGTTTGGAAGGGGAAGGATTTGGATATCACATCACATGTTATAAGAAGGATCTCAGGTTTGGTATTAGAAGCATTGAGATATCACATCTCATGCTATCGGAAGGGTCTCAGGATTGGAATGGGAAGGAGTTGGATATCACATCTTATGCTATAGGAAGGGTCTCAGGTTTGGAACGGGAAGGAGTTGGATATCACATCTCATGTTATAGGAAGAGTCTCAGGTTTGGTATAAGCATTGAGATATCACATCTCTGCAATCGGAAGTGTCTCAGGATTGGGATGGGAAGGAGTTGGATATCACATCTCATGCTATAGGAAGGGTCTCAGGTTTGGAACGGGAAGGAGTTGGATATCCCATCTCATGTTATAGGACGGGTCTCAGGTTTGGTATTAGAAGCATTGAGATATCACATCGCATGCTGTAGGAAGGGTCTGAGGATTGGAATGGGAAGGAGTTGGATATTACATTCTTGCTATAGGAAGGGTCTCATGTTTGGAATGGGAAGGAGTTGGATATCACATATGCTATAGGAAGGGTCTCAGGTTTGGAACGGGAAGGAGTTGGATATCACATCTCATGCTATAGGAAGGGTCTCAGGTTTGGAATAAGCATTGAGATATCACATCTCTGCTATCGGAAGTGTCTCGGGATTGGAATGGGAAGGAGTTGGATATCACATCTCATGTTATAGGACGGGTCTCAGGTTTGTTATTAGAATCATTGAGATATCATATTGTATGCTGTAGGAAGGGTCTAAGGATTGGAATGGGAAGGTCTTGGATATCACATCTCATGCTATAGGTAGGCTCTCAGGTTTGGAAAGGGAAGGAGTTGGATATCACATTTCATGTTAGAGGAAGGATTTCAGGTTTGGTATTAGAGGCATTGAGATATCACATCTCATGCTATAGGAAGGGTCTCAGGATTGGAATGGGAAGGAGTTGCATATGACATCTCAGGCCATAGGAAGAGTCTCAGGTTTGGTATAAGCATTGAGATATCACATCTCTGCTATCGGAAGGGTCTCAGGATTCGAATGGGAAGGAGTTTGATATCCCAAATCATGTTATAGGAAGGGTCTCAGGTTTGGTATTAGAAGCATTGAGATATCACATCTCATGCTATAGGAAGGGTCTCAGGATTGGAATGGGGAGGACTTGGATGTCACATCTCATGTTATAGGGAGGGTCTCAAGTTTGATATTAGAAGCATTGAGATAACAAATCTCATGATATCGGAAGGGTCTCAGGATTGGAATGGGAAGGAATTGGATATCACATCTCATGATAAAGGAAGGGTCTAAGGTTTGGAAGGGGATGGATTTGGATATCACATCTCATGTTATAGGACGGGTCTCAGGTTTGGTATTAGAAGCATTGAGATATCAAGTCTCATGGTATAGGAAGGGTCTCAGAATTGGAATGGGAAGGAGTTGGATATCACATCTCAAGCTATAGGTAGGGTCTCAGGATTGGAATGGGAAGGAGTTTGATATCACATCTCATGCCATAGTATGGGTCTCAGGTTTGGTAGAAGCATTGGGATATCACATCTCATGCTATCGGAAGGGTATCAGTATTGGATTTGGAAGGAGTTGGATATCCCATCTCATGCTATAGGAAGGGTCTCAGGTTGGAATGGGAAGGAATTGGATATCACATTTCATGTTATAGGAAGGCTCTCAGGTTTGGAAGGGGAAGGAGTTGGATATCACATTTCATGTTAGAGGAAGGATCTCAGGTTTGGTATTAGAGGCCTTGAGATATCACATCTCATGCTATAGGAAGGGTCTCAGGATTGGAATGGGAAGGAGTTGGATATCACATCTCAAGCTATAGGAAGGGTCTCAGGTTTGGTATAAGCATTGAGATATCACATCTCATGGGGTCTCAGGGTCTCAGGATTGGAATGGGAAGGAGTTGGATATCACATCTCATGTTATAGGAAAGATCTCAGGTTTGGTATTAGAAGCATTGAGACATCACATCTCATGTTATAGGAAGGGTCTCAGGATTGGAATGGGAAGAAGTTGGATATCACATCTCATGCTATAGGAAGAGTCTCAGGTTTGGAAGGGGAAGGAGTTGGATATCCAATCTCATGTTATAGGACTGGTCTCGGGTTTGGTATTAGAAGCATTGAGATATCACATCGCATGCTGTAGGAAGGTTCTCAGGTTTGGAATGGGGAGGAATTGGATATCACATCTCATGTCATAGGAAGGATCTCAGGTTTGGTATTAGAAGCATTGAGATATCACATCTCATGCTATAGGAATGGTCTAAGGATTGGAATGGGAAGGAGTTGGATATTACACTCTTGCTATAGGAAGGGTCTCATGTTTGGAATGGGAAGGAGTTGGATATCACATATGCTATAGGAAGGGTCTCAGGTTTGGACCGGGAAGGAGTTGGATATCACATCTCATGTTATAGGAAGGGTCTCAGGTTTGGTATAAGCATTGAGATATCACATCTCTGCTATCGGAAGTGTCTCAGGATTGGAATGGGAAGGAGTTGGATATCCCATCTCATGTTATAGGATGGGTCTCAGGTTTGTTATTAGAATCATTGAGATATCATATTGCATGCTGTAGGAAGGGTCTAAGGATTGGAATGGGAAGGAGTTGGATATCACATCTTATGCTATAGGAAGGGTCTCAGGTTTGGAACGGGAAGGAGTTGGATATCACATCTCATGTTATAGGAAGAGTCTCAGGTTTGGTATAAGCATTGAGATATCACATCTCTGCAATCGGAAGTGTCTCAGGATTGGGATGGGAAGGAGTTGGATATCACATCTCATGCTATAGGAAGGGTCTCAGGTTTGGAACGGGAAGGAGTTGGATATCCCATCTCATGTTATAGGACGGGTCTCAGGTTTGGTATTAGAAGCATTGAGATATCACATCGCATGCTGTAGGAAGGGTCTGAGGATTGGAATGGGAAGGAGTTGGATATTACATTCTTGCTATAGGAAGGGTCTCATGTTTGGAATGGGAAGGAGTTGGATATCACATCTCATGCTATAGGAAGGGTCTCAGGTTTGGAACGGGAAGGAGTTGGATATCCCATCTCATGTTATAGGACGGGTCTCAGGTTTGGTATTAGAAGCATTGAGATATCACATCGCATGCTGTAGGAAGGGTCTGAGGATTGGAATGGGAAGGAGTTGGATATTACATTCTTGCTATAGGAAGGGTCTCATGTTTGGAATGGGAAGGAGTTGGATATCACATATGCTATAGGAAGGGTCTCAGGTTTGGAACGGGAAGGAGTTGGATATCACATCTCATGCTATAGGAAGGGTCTCAGGTTTGGAATAAGCATTGAGATATCACATCTCTGCTATCGGAAGTGTCTCGGGATTGGAATGGGAAGGAGTTGGATATCACATCTCATGTTATAGGACGGGTCTCAGGTTTGTTATTAGAATCATTGAGATATCATATTGTATGCTGTAGGAAGGGTCTAAGGATTGGAATGGGAAGGTCTTGGATATCACATCTCATGCTATAGGTAGGCTCTCAGGTTTGGAAAGGGAAGGAGTTGGATATCACATTTCATGTTAGAGGAAGGATTTCAGGTTTGGTATTAGAGGCATTGAGATATCACATCTCATGCTATAGGAAGGGTCTCAGGATTGGAATGGGAAGGAGTTGCATATGACATCTCAGGCCATAGGAAGAGTCTCAGGTTTGGTATAAGCATTGAGATATCACATCTCTGCTATCGGAAGGGTCTCAGGATTCGAATGGGAAGGAGTTGGATATCCCAAATCATGTTATAGGAAGGGTCTCAGGTTTGGTATTAGAAGCATTGAGATATCACATCTCATGCTATAGGAAGGGTCTCAGGATTGGAATGGGGAGGACTTGGATGTCACATCTCATGTTATAGGGAGGGTCTCAAGTTTGATATTAGAAGCATTGAGATAACAAATCTCATGATATCGGAAGGGTCTCAGGATTGGAATGGGAAGGAATTGGATATCACATCTCATGATAAAGGAAGGGTCTAAGGTTTGGAAGGGGATGGATTTGGATATCACATCTCATGTTATAGGACGGGTCTCAGGTTTGGTATTAGAAGCATTGAGATATCAAGTCTCATGGTATAGGAAGGGTCTCAGAATTGGAATGGGAAGGAGTTGGATATCACATCTCAAGCTATAGGTAGGGTCTCAGGATTGGAATGGGAAGGAGTTTGATATCACATCTCATGCCATAGTATGGGTCTCAGGTTTGGTAGAAGCATTGGGATATCACATCTCATGCTATCGGAAGGGTATCAGTATTGGATTTGGAAGGAGTTGGATATCCCATCTCATGCTATAGGAAGGGTCTCAGGTTGGAATGGGAAGGAATTGGATATCACATTTCATGTTATAGGAAGGCTCTCAGGTTTGGAAGGGGAAGGAGTTGGATATCACATTTCATGTTAGAGGAAGGATCTCAGGTTTGGTATTAGAGGCCTTGAGATATCACATCTCATGCTATAGGAAGGGTCTCAGGATTGGAATGGGAAGGAGTTGGATATCACATCTCAAGCTATAGGAAGGGTCTCAGGTTTGGTATAAGCATTGAGATATCACATCTCATGGGGTCTCAGGGTCTCAGGATTGGAATGGGAAGGAGTTGGATATCACATCTCATGTTATAGGAAAGATCTCAGGTTTGGTATTAGAAGCATTGAGACATCACATCTCATGTTATAGGAAGGGTCTCAGGATTGGAATGGGAAGAAGTTGGATATCACATCTCATGCTATAGGAAGAGTCTCAGGTTTGGAAGGGGAAGGAGTTGGATATCCAATCTCATGTTATAGGACTGGTCTCGGGTTTGGTATTAGAAGCATTGAGATATCACATCGCATGCTGTAGGAAGGTTCTCAGGTTTGGAATGGGGAGGAATTGGATATCACATCTCATGTCATAGGAAGGATCTCAGGTTTGGTATTAGAAGCATTGAGATATCACATCTCATGCTATAGGAATGGTCTAAGGATTGGAATGGGAAGGAGTTGGATATTACACTCTTGCTATAGGAAGGGTCTCATGTTTGGAATGGGAAGGAGTTGGATATCACATATGCTATAGGAAGGGTCTCAGGTTTGGACCGGGAAGGAGTTGGATATCACATCTCATGTTATAGGAAGGGTCTCAGGTTTGGTATAAGCATTGAGATATCACATCTCTGCTATCGGAAGTGTCTCAGGATTGGAATGGGAAGGAGTTGGATATCCCATCTCATGTTATAGGACGGGTCTCAGGTTTGTTATTAGAATCATTGAGATATCATATTGCATGCTGTAGGAAGGGTCTAAGGATTGGAATGGGAAGGAGTTGGATATCACATCTTATGCTATAGGAAGGGTCTCAGGTTTGGAACGGGAAGGAGTTGGATATCACATCTCATGTTATAGGAAGAGTCTCAGGTTTGGTATAAGCATTGAGATATCACATCTCTGCAATCGGAAGTGTCTCAGGATTGGGATGGGAAGGAGTTGGATATCACATCTCATGCTATAGGAAGGGTCTCAGGTTTGGAACGGGAAGGAGTTGGATATCCCATCTCATGTTATAGGACGGGTCTCAGGTTTGGTATTAGAAGCATTGAGATATCACATCGCATGCTGTAGGAAGGGTCTGAGGATTGGAATGGGAAGGAGTTGGATATTACATTCTTGCTATAGGAAGGGTCTCATGTTTGGAATGGGAAGGAGTTGGATATCACATATGCTATAGGAAGGGTCTCAGGTTTGGAAAGGGAAGGAGTTGGATATCACATCTCATGCTATAGGAAGGGTCTCAGGTTTGGAATAAGCATTGAGATATCACATCTCTGCTATCGGAAGTGTCTCAGGATTGGAATGGGAAGGAGTTGGATATCACATCTCATGTTATAGGACGGGTCTCAGGTTTGTTATTAGAATCATTGAGATATCATATTTTATGATGTAGGAAGGGTTTAAGGATTGGAATGGGAAGGTCTTGGATATCACATCTCATGCTATAGGTAGGCTCTCAGGTTTGGAAAGGGAAGGAGTTGGATATCACATTTCATGTTAGGGGAAGGATTTCAGGTTTGGTATTAGAGGCATTGAGATATCACATCTCATGCTATAGGAAGGGTCTCAGGATTGGAATGGGAAGGAGTTGCATATGACATCTCAGGCCATAGGAAGGGTCTCAGGTTTGGTATAAGCATTGAGATATCACATCTCTGCTATCGGAAGGGTCTCAGGATTGGAATGGGAAGGAGTTGGATATCCCAAATCATGTTATAGGAAGGGTCTCAGGTTTGGTATTAGAAGCATTGAGATATCACATCTCATGCTATAGGAAGGGTCTCAGGATTGGAATGGGGAGGACTTGGATGTCACATCTCATGTTATAGGAAGGGTCTCAAGTTTGATATTAGAAGCATTGAGATAACAAATCTCATGATATCGGAAGGGTCTCAGGATTGGAATGGGAATGAATTGGATATCACATCTCATGTTAAAGGAAGGGTCTAAGGTTTGGAAGGGGAAGGATTTGGATATCACATCTCATTTTATAGGACTGGTCTCAAGTTTGGTATTAGAAGCATTGAGATATTAAGTCTCATGGTATAGGAAGGGTCTCAGAATTGGAATGGGAAGGAGTTGGATATCACATCTCAAGCTATAGGTAGGGTCTCAGGATTGGAATGGGAAGGGGTTTGATATCACATCTCATGCCATAGTATGGGTCTCAGGTTTCGTAGAAGCATTGGGATATCACATCTCATGCTATCGGAAGGGTATCAGTATTGGATTTGGAAGGAGTTGGATATCCCATCTCATGCTATAGGAAGGGTCTCAGGTTGGAATGGGAAGGAATTGGATATCACATTTCATGTTATAGGAAGGCTCTCAGGTTTGGAAGGGGAAGGAGTTGGATATCACATTTCATGTTAGAGGAAGGATCTCAGGTTTGGTATTAGAGGCCTTGAGATATCACATCTCATGCTATAGGAAGGGTCTCAGGATTGGAATGGGAAGGAGTTGGATATCACATCTCAAGCTATAGGAAGGGTCTCAGGTTTGGTATAAGCATTGAGATATCACATCTCATGCTATAGGAAGGGTCTCAGGATTGGAATGGGAAGGAGTTGGATATCACATCTCATGCTATAGGAAGAGTCTCAGGTTTGGAAGGGGAAGGAGTTGGATATCCAATCTCATGTTATAGGACTGGTCTCGGGTTTGGTATTAGAAGCATTGAGATATCACATCGCATGCTGTAGGAAGGTTCTCAGGTTTGGAATGGGGAGGAATTGGATATCACATCTCATGTCATAGGAAGGATCTCAGGTTTGGTATTAGAAGCATTGAGATATCACATCTCATGCTATAGGAATGGTCTCAGGATTGGAATGGGAAGGAGTTGGATATTACACTCTTGCTATAGGAAGGGTCTCATGTTTGGAATGGGAAGGAGTTGGATATCACATGTGCTATATGAAGGGTCTCAGGTTTGGACCGGGAAGGAGTTGGATATCACATCTCATGTTATAGGAAGGGTCTCAGGTTTGGTATAAGCATTGAGATATCACATCTCTGCTATCGGAAGTGTCTCAGGATTGGAATGGGAAGGAGTTGGATATCCCATCTCATGTTATAGGACGGGTCTCAGGTTTGTTATTAGAATCATTGAGATATCATATTGCATGCTGTAGGAAGGGTCTAAGGATTGGAATGGGAAGGACTTGGATATCACATCTCATGCTATAGGTAGGCTCTCAGGTTTGTAAAGGGAAGGAGTTGGATATCACATTTCATGTTAGAGGAAGGATCTCAGGTTTGGTATTAGAGGCATTGAGATATCACATCTCATGCTATAGGAAGAGTCTCAGGATTGGAATGGGAAGGAGTTGGATATCACATCTCATGCTATAGGAAGGGTCTCAGGTTTGGTATAAGCATTGAGATATCACATCTCATGCTATAGGAAGGGTCTCGGGATTGGAATGGGAAGGAGTTGGATATCACATCTCATGTTATAGGAAGGATCTCAGGTTTGGTATTAGAAGCATTGAGACATCACATCTCATGCTATAGGAAGGGTCTCAGGATTGGAATGGGAAGGAGTTGGATATCACATCTCATGCTATAGGAAGGGTCTCAGGTTTGGTATAAGCATTGAGATATCACATCTCATGCTATAGGAAGGGTCTCAGGATTGGAATGGGAAGGAGTTGTATATGACATCTCATGCCATAGGAAGGGTCTTAGGTTTGGTATAAGCATTGAGATATCACATCTCTGCTATCGGAAGGGTCTCACGATTGGAATGGGAAGGAGTTGGATATCCCATCTCATGTTATAGGAAGAGTCTCAGGTTTGGTATTAGAAGCATTGAGACATCACATCGCATGCTGTAGGAAGGGTCTCAGGATTGGAATGGGAAGGACTTGGGTATCACATCTCATGCTATAGGGAGGGTCTCAAGTTTGATATTAGAAGCATTGAGATATCACATCTCATGCTATAGGAAGGGTCTCAGGATTGGAATGGGAAGGAGTTGGATATCACATCTCATGCTATAGGAAGGGTCTCAGGTTTGGTATAAGCAGTGAGATATCACATCTCATGCTATAGGAAGTGTCTCAGGATTGGAATGGGAAGGAGTTGGATATCACATCTCATGCTATAGGAAGGGTCTCAGGTTTGGTATAAGCAGTGAGATATCACATCTCTGCTATCGGAAGGGTCTCAGGATTGGAATGGGAAGGAGTTGGATATTCCCATCTCATGTTATAGGAAGGGTCTCAGGTTTGGTATTAGAAGCATTGAGATATCACATCTCATGCTATAGGAAGGGTCTCAGGATTGGAATGGGAAGGACTTGGATATCACATCTCATGCTATAGGGAGGGTCTCAAGTTTGATATTAGAAGCATTGAGATATCACATCTCATGATATCGGAAGAGTCTCAGGATTGGAATGGGAAGGAGTTGGATATCACATCTCATGATAAAGGAAGGGTCTAAGGTTTGGAAGGGGAAGGATTTGGATATCACATCTCATGTTATAGGACGGCTCTCAGGTTTGGTATTAGAAGCATTGAGATATCAAGTCTCATTGTATAGGAAGGGTCTCAGAATTGGAATGGGAAGGAGTTGGATATCACATCTCAAGCTATAGGAAGGGTCACAGGATTGGAATGGGAAGGAGTTTGATATCACATCTCATGCCATAGTATGGGTCTCAGGTTTGGTAGAAGCATTGGGATATCACATCTCATGCTATCGGAAGGGTATCAGGATTGGATTTGGAAGGAGTTGGATATCCCATCTCATGCTATAGGAAGGGTCTCAGGTTGGAATGGGAAGGAGTTGGATATCACATCTCATGTTATAGGAAGGGTTTAAGGATTGGAATGGGAAGGTCTTGGATATCACATTTCATGTTATAGGAAGGCTCTCAGGTTTGGAAGGGGAAGGAGTTGGATATCACATTTCATGTTAGAGGAAGGATCTCAGGTTTGGTATTAGAGGCCTTGAGATATCACATCTCATGCTATAGGAAGGGTCTCAGGATTGGAATGGGAAGGAGTTGGATATCACATCTCAAGCTATAGGAAGGGTCTCAGGTTTGGTATAAGCATTGAGATATCACATCTCATGCTATAGGAAGGGTCTCAGGATTGGAATGGGAAGGAGTTGGATATCACATCTCATGTTATAGGAAAGATCTCAGGTTTGGTATTAGAAGCATTGAGACATCACATCTCTCATGTTATAGGAAGGGTCTCAGGATTGGAATGGGAAGAAGTTGGATATCACATCTCATGCTATAGGAAGAGACTCAGGTTTGGAAGGGGAAGGAGTTGGATATCCAATCTCATGTTATAGGACTGGTCTCGGGTTTGGTATTAGAAGCATTGAGATATCACATCGCATGCTGTAGGAAGGTTCTCAGGTTTGGAATGGGGAGGAATTGGATATCACATCTCATGTCATAGGAAGGATCTCAGGTTTGGTATTAGAAGCATTGAGATATCACATCTCATGCTATAGGAATGGTCTCAGGATTGGAATGGGAAGGAGTTGGATATTACACTCTTGCTATAGGAAGGGTCTCATGTTTGGAATGGGAAGGAGTTGGATATCACATATGCTATATGAAGGGTCTCAGGTTTGGACCGGGAAGGAGTTGGATATCACATCTCATGTTATAGGAAGGGTCTCAGGTTTGGTATAAGCATTGAGATATCACATCTCTGCTATCGGAAGTGTCTCAGGATTGGAATGGGAAGGAGTTGGATATCCCATCTCATGTTATAGGACGGGTCTCAGGTTTGTTATTAGAATCATTGAGATATCATATTGCATGCTGTAGGAAGGGTCTAAGGATTGGAATGGGAAGGACTTGGATATCACATCTCATGCTATAGGTAGGCTCTCAGGTTTGTAAAGGGAAGGAGTTGGATATCACATTTCATGTTAGAGGAAGGATCTCAGGTTTGGTATTAGAGGCATTGAGATATCACATCTCATGCTATAGGAAGAGTCTCAGGATTGGAATGGGAAGGAGTTGGATATCACATCTCATGCTATAGGAAGGGTCTCAGGTTTGGTATAAGCATTGAGATATCACATCTCATGCTATAGGAAGGGTCTCGGGATTGGAATGGGAAGGAGTTGGATATCACATCTCATGTTATAGGAAGGATCTCAGGTTTTGTATTAGAAGCATTGAGACATCACATCTCATGCTATAGGAAGGGTCTCAGGATTGGAATGGGAAGGAGTTGGATATCACATCTCATGCTATAGGAAGGGTCTCAGGTTTGGTATAAGCATTGAGATATCACATCTCATGCTATAGGAAGGGTCTCAGGATTGGAATGGGAAGGAGTTGTATATGACATCTCATGCCATAGGAAGGGTCTTAGGTTTGGTATAAGCATTGAGATATCACATCTCTGCTATCGGAAGGGTCTCACGATTGGAATGGGAAGGAGTTGGATATCCCATCTCATGTTATAGGAAGAGTCTCAGGTTTGGTATTAGAAGCATTGAGACATCACATCGCATGCTGTAGGAAGGGTCTCAGGATTGGAATGGGAAGGACTTGGGTATCACATCTCATGCTATAGGGAGGGTCTCAAGTTTGATATTAGAAGCATTGAGATATCACATCTCATGCTATAGGAAGGGTCTCAGGATTGGAATGGGAAGGAGTTGGATATCACATCTCATGCTATAGGAAGGGTCTCAGGTTTGGTATAAGCAGTGAGATATCACATCTCATGCTATAGGAAGTGTCTCAGGATTGGAATGGGAAGGAGTTGGATATCACATCTCATGCTATAGGAAGGGTCTCAGGTTTGGTATAAGCAGTGAGATATCACATCTCTGCTATCGGAAGGGTCTCAGGATTGGAATGGGAAGGAGTTGGATATTCCCATCTCATGTTATAGGAAGGGTCTCAGGTTTGGTATTAGAAGCATTGAGATATCACATCTCATGCTATAGGAAGGGTCTCAGGATTGGAATGGGAAGGACTTGGATATCACATCTCATGCTATAGGGAGGGTCTCAAGTTTGATATTAGAAGCATTGAGATATCACATCTCATGATATCGGAAGAGTCTCAGGATTGGAATGGGAAGGAGTTGGATATCACATCTCATGATAAAGGAAGGGTCTAAGGTTTGGAAGGGGAAGGATTTGGATATCACATCTCATGTTATAGGACGGCTCTCAGGTTTGGTATTAGAAGCATTGAGATATCAAGTCTCATTGTATAGGAAGGGTCTCAGAATTGGAATGGGAAGGAGTTGGATATCACATCTCAAGCTATAGGAAGGGTCACAGGATTGGAATGGGAAGGAGTTTGATATCACATCTCATGCCATAGTATGGGTCTCAGGTTTGGTAGAAGCATTGGGATATCACATCTCATGCTATCGGAAGGGTATCAGGATTGGATTTGGAAGGAGTTGGATATCCCATCTCATGCTATAGGAAGGGTCTCAGGTTGGAATGGGAAGGAGTTGGATATCACATCTCATGTTATAGGAAGGGTCTCAGGATTGGAATGGGAAGGACTTGGATATCACATCTCATGCTATAGGAAGGCTCTCAGGTTTGCAACGGGAAAGAGTTGGATATCACATTTCATGTTAGAGGTAGGATCTCAGGTTTGGTATTAGAGGCATTGAGATATCACATCTCATGCTATCAGAAGAGTCTCAGAATTGGAATGGGAAGGAGTTGGATATCACATCTCATGCCATAGTATGGGTCTCAGGTTTGGTAGAAGCATTGGGATATCACATCTCATGCTATCGGAAGGATTTCAGGATTGGATTTGGAAGGAGTTGGATATCCCATCTCATGCTATAGGAAGGGTCTCAGGTTAGAATTGGAAGCAGTTTGATATCACATCTCATGCCATAGTATGGGTCTCAGGTTTGGTAGAAGAATTGGGATATCACATCTCATGCTATCGGAAGGGTATCAGGATTGGATTTGGAAGGAGTTGGATATCCCATCTCATGCTATAGGAAGGGTCTCAGGTTGGAATGAGAAGGAGTTGGATATCACATCTCATGTTATAGGAAGGGTCTCAGGATTGGAATGGAAAGGACTTGGATATCATATCTCATGCTATAGGAAGGCTCTCAGGTTTGGAAGGGGAAGGAGTTGGATATCACATTTCATGTTAGAGGAAGGATCTCAGGTTTGGTATTAGAGGCATTGAGATATCACATCTCATGCTATAGGAAGGGTCTCAGGATTGGAATGGGATGGAGTTGGATATCACATCTCAAGCTATAGGAAGGGTCTCAGGTTTGGTATAAGCATTGAGATATCACATCTCATGCTATAGGAATGGTCTCAGGATTGGAATGGGAAGGAGTTGGATATCACATCTCATGTTATAGGAAAGATCTCAGGTTTGGCATTAGAAGCATTGAGATATCACATCTCATGCTATAAGCAGGGTCTCAGGATTGGAATGGGAAGGAGTTGTATATGGCATCTCATGCCATAGGAAGGGTCTCAGGTTTGGTATAAGCATTGAGATATCACATCTCATGCTATAGGAAGGGTCTCAGGATTGGAATGGGAAGGACTTGGATATCACATCTCATGCTATAGGCAGGATCTCAGGTTTGGAAAGGGAAGGAGTTGGATATCATATTTCATGTTAGAGGTAGGATCTCAGGTTTGGTATTAGAGGCATTGAGATATCACATCTCAAGCTATCAGAAGGGTCTCAGGATTGGAATGGGAAGGAGTTGGATATCACATCTCATGCTAAAGGGAGGGTCTCAGGTTTGGAAGGGGAAGGATTTGGATATCACATCTCATGTTATAGGAAGGATCTCAGGTTTGGTATTAGAAGCATTGAGATATCACATCTCATGCTATCGGAAGTATCTCAGGTTTGGTATTAGAGGCATTGAGATATAACATCTCATGCTATCATAAGGGTCTCAGGATTGGAATGGGAAGGAGTTGGATATCACATTTCATGCTAAAGGGAGGGTCTCAGGTTTGGAAGGGGAAGGATTTGGATATCACATCATATGTTATCAGAAGGATCTCAGGTTTGGTATTAGAAGCATTGAGATATCACATCTCATGCTATCGGAAGGGTCTCAGGATTGGAATGGGAAGGAGTTGGATATCACATCTTATGCTATAGGAAGGGTCTCAGGTTTGGAACGGGAAGGATTTGGATATCACATCTCATGTTATAGGAAGAGTCTCAGGTTTGGTATAAGCATTGAGATATCACATCTCTGCAATCGGAAGTGTCTCAGGATTGGGATGGGAAGGAGTTGGATATCACATCTCATGCTATAGGAAGGGTCTCAGGTTTGGAACGGGAAGGAGTTGGATATCCCATCTCATGTTATAGGACGGGTCTCAGGTTTGGTATTAGAAGCATTGAGATATCACATCGCATGCTGTAGGAAGGGTCTCAGGATTGGAATGGGAAGGAGTTGGATATTACATTCTTGCTATAGGAAGGGTCTCATGTTTGGAATGGGAAGGAGTTGGATATCACATATGCTATAGGAAGGGTCTCAGGTTTGGAACGGGAAGGAGTTGGATATCACATCTCATGCTATAGGAAGGGTCTCAGGTTTGGAATAAGCATTGAGATATCACATCTCTGCTATCGGAAGTGTCTCAGGATTGGAATGGGAAGGAGTTGGATATCACATCTCATGTTATAGGACGGGTCTCAGGTTTGTTATTAGAATCATTGAGATATCATATTGTATGCTGTAGGAAGGGTCTAAGGATTGGAATGGGAAGGTCTTGGATATCACATCTCATGCTATAGGTAGGCTCTCAGGTTTGGAAAGGGAAGGAGTTGGATATCACATTTCATGTTAGAGGAAGGATTTCAGGTTTGGTATTAGAGGCATTGAGATATCACATCTCATGCTATAGGAAGGGTCTCAGGATTGGAATGGGAAGGAGTTGGATATCACATCTCATGCTATAGGAAGGGTCTCATGTTTGGAATGGGAAGGAGTTGGATATCACATATGCTATAGGAAGGGTCTCAGGTTTGGAACTGGAAGGAGTTGGATATCACATCTCATGCTATAGGAAGGGTCTCAGGTTTGGAATAAGCATTGAGATATCACATCTCTGCTATCGGAAGTGTCTCAGGATTGGAATGGGAAGGAGTTGGATATCACATCTCATGTTATAGGACGGGTCTCAGGTTTGTTATTAGAATCATTGAGATATCATATTGTATGCTGTAGGAAGGGTCTAAGGATTGGAATGGGAAGGTCTTGGATATCACATCTCATGCTATAGGTAGGCTCTCAGGTTTGGAAAGGGAAGGAGTTGGATATCACATTTCATGTTAGAGGAAGGATCTCAGATTTGGTATTAGAGGCATTGAGATATCACATCTCATGCTATAGGAAGGGTCTCAGGATTGGAATGGGAAGGAGTTGGATATCACATCTCATGCTATAGGAAGGGTCTCAGGTTTGGTATGAACATTGAGGTATCACATCTCATGCTATAGGAAGGGTCTCAGGATTGGAATGGAAAGGAGTTGGATATCACATCTGATGTTATAGGAAGGATCTCAGGTTTGGTATTAGAAGCATTGAGACATCACATCTCATGCTATAGGAAGGGTCTCAGGATTGAAATGGGAAGGAGTTGGATATCACATCTCATGCTATAGGAAGGGTCTCAGGTTTGGTATAAGCATTGAGATATCACATCTCATGCTATAGGAAGGGTCTCAGGATTGGAATGGGAAGGAGTTGTATATGACATCTCATGCTATAGGAAGGGTCTCAGGTTTGGTATAAGCATTGAGATATCACATCTCTGCTATCGGAAGGGTCTCAGGATTGGAATGGGAAAGAGTTGGATATCCCATCTCATGTTATAGGAAGAGTCTCAGGTTTGGTATTAGAAGCATTGAGATATCACATCTCATGCTATAGGAAGGGTCTCAGGATTGAAATGGGAAGGAGTTGGATATCACATCTCATGCTATAGGAAGGGTCTCAGGTTTGGTATAAGCATTGAGATATCACATCTCATGCTATAGGAAGGGTCTCAGGATTGGAATGGGAAGGAGTTGTATATGACATCTCATGCTATAGGAAGGGTCTCAGGTTTGGTATAAGCATTGAGATATCACATCTCTGCTATCGGAAGGGTCTCAGGATTGGAATGGGAAAGAGTTGGATATCCCATCTCATGTTATAGGAAGAGTCTCAGGTTTGGTATTAGAAGCATTGAGATATCACATCTCATGCTATAGGAAGTGTCTCAGGATTGGAATGGGAAGGAGTTTGATATCACATCTCATGCCATGTATGGGTCTCAGGTTTTGTAGAAGCATTGGGATATCACATCTCATGCTATCGGAAGGGTATCAGGATTGGATTTGGAAGGAGTTGGATATCCCATCTCATGCTATAGGAAGGGTCTCAGTTTGGAATGGGAAGGAATTGGATATCACATCTCATGTTATAGGAAGGGTATCAGGATTGGAATGGGAAGGACTTGGATATCACATCTCATGCTATAGGAAGGCTATCAGGTTTGGAAGGGGAAGGAGTTGCATATCAAATTTCATTTTAGAGGTAGGATCTCAGGTTTGGTATTAGAGGCATTGAGATATCACATCTCATGCTATAGGAAGGGTCTCACGATTGGAATGGGAAGGATTTGGATATCACATCTCATGCTATAGGAAGGGTCTCAGGTTTGGTATAAGCATTGAGATATCACATCTCATGCTATAGAAACGGTCTCAAGATTGTAATGGGAAGGAGTTGGATATCACATCTCATGTTATAGGAAGGATCTCAGATTTGGTATTAGAAGCATTGAGACATCCCATCTCATGCTATAGGAAGGGTCTCAGGATTGGAATGGGAAGGAGTTGGATATCACATCTCATGTTATAGGAAGGGTCTCAGGATTGGATTGGGAAGCACTTCGATATCACATCTCATGCTATAGGGAGGCTCTCACGTTTGGAAAGGGAAGGAGTTGGATATCACATTTCATGTTAGAGGTAGGATCTCAGGTTTGGTATTAGAGGCATTGAATATCACATCTCATGCTATCAGAAGGGTCTCAGGATTGGAATGGGAAGGAGTTGGATATCACATCTCATGCTAAAGGGAGGGTCTCAGGTTTGGAAGGGGAAGGATTTTGATATCACATCTCATGTTATAGGAAGGATCTCAGGTTTGGTATTAGAGGGATTGAGATATCACATCTCATGCTATCGGAAGGGTATCAGGATTGGATTTGGAAGTAGTTGGATATCCCATCTCATGCTATAGGAAGGGTCTCAGGTTGGAATGGGAAGGAGTTGGATATCACATATCATGTTATAGGAAGGGTCTCAGGATTGGAATGGGAAATACTTCGATATCACATCTCATGCTATAGGAAGGCTCTCAGGTTTGCAAGGGAAAGGAGTTGGATATCACATTTCATGTTAGAGGTAGGATCTCAGGTTTGGTATTAGAGGCATTGAGATATCACATCTCATGCTATAGGAAGGGTCTCAGGATTGGAATGGGAAGGAGTTGGATATCACATCTCATGCTATAGGAAGGGTCTCAGGTTTGGTATGCACATTGAGGTATCACATCTCATGCTATAGGAAGGGTCTCAGGATTGGAATGGAAAGGAGTTGGATATCACATCTGATGTTATAGGAAGGATCTCAGGTTTGGTATTAGAAGCATTGAGACATCACATCTCATGCTATAGGAAGGGTCTCAGGATTGAAATGGGAAGGAGTTGGATATCACATCTCATGCTATAGGAAGGGTCTCAGGTTTGGTATAAGCATTGAGATATCACATCTCATGCTATAGGAAGGGTCTCAGGATTGGAATGGGAAGGAGTTGTATATGACATCTCATGCTATAGGAAGGGTCTCAGGTTTGGTATAAGCATTGAGATATCACATCTCTGCTATCGGAAGGGTCTCAGGATTGGAATGGGAAAGAGTTGGATATCCCATCTCATGTTATAGGAAGAGTCTCAGGTTTGGTATTAGAAGCATTGAGATATCACATCTCATGCTATAGGAAGGGTCTCAGGATTGAAATGGGAAGGAGTTGGATATCACATCTCATGCTATAGGAAGGGTCTCAGGTTTGGTATAAGCATTGAGATATCACATCTCATGCTATAGGAAGGGTCTCAGGATTGGAATGGGAAGGAGTTGTATATGACATCTCATGCTATAGGAAGGGTCTCAGGTTTGGTATAAGCATTGAGATATCACATCTCTGCTATCGGAAGGGTCTCAGGATTGGAATGGGAAAGAGTTGGATATCCCATCTCATGTTATAGGAAGAGTCTCAGGTTTGGTATTAGAAGCATTGAGATATCACATCTCATGCTATAGGAAGTGTCTCAGGATTGGAATGGGAAGGAGTTTGATATCACATCTCATGCCATGTATGGGTCTCAGGTTTTGTAGAAGCATTGGGATATCACATCTCATGCTATCGGAAGGGTATCAGGATTGGATTTGGAAGGAGTTGGATATCCCATCTCATGCTATAGGAAGGGTCTCAGTTTGGAATGGGAAGGAATTGGATATCACATCTCATGTTATAGGAAGGGTATCAGGATTGGAATGGGAAGGACTTGGATATCACATCTCATGCTATAGGAAGGCTATCAGGTTTGGAAGGGGAAGGAGTTGCATATCAAATTTCATTTTAGAGGTAGGATCTCAGGTTTGGTATTAGAGGCATTGAGATATCACATCTCATGCTATAGGAAGGGTCTCACGATTGGAATGGGAAGGATTTGGATATCACATCTCATGCTATAGGAAGGGTCTCAGGTTTGGTATAAGCATTGAGATATCACATCTCATGCTATAGAAACGGTCTCAAGATTGTAATGGGAAGGAGTTGGATATCACATCTCATGTTATAGGAAGGATCTCAGATTTGGTATTAGAAGCATTGAGACATCCCATCTCATGCTATAGGAAGGGTCTCAGGATTGGAATGGGAAGGAGTTGGATATCACATCTCATGTTATAGGAAGGGTCTCAGGATTGGATTGGGAAGCACTTCGATATCACATCTCATGCTATAGGGAGGCTCTCACGTTTGGAAAGGGAAGGAGTTGGATATCACATTTCATGTTAGAGGTAGGATCTCAGGTTTGGTATTAGAGGCATTGAATATCACATCTCATGCTATCAGAAGGGTCTCAGGATTGGAATGGGAAGGAGTTGGATATCACATCTCATGCTAAAGGGAGGGTCTCAGGTTTGGAAGGGGAAGGATTTTGATATCACATCTCATGTTATAGGAAGGATCTCAGGTTTGGTATTAGAGGGATTGAGATATCACATCTCATGCTATCGGAAGGGTATCAGGATTGGATTTGGAAGTAGTTGGATATCCCATCTCATGCTATAGGAAGGGTCTCAGGTTGGAATGGGAAGGAGTTGGATATCACATATCATGTTATAGGAAGGGTCTCAGGATTGGAATGGGAAATACTTCGATATCACATCTCATGCTATAGGAAGGCTCTCAGGTTTGCAAGGGAAAGGAGTTGGATATCACATTTCATGTTAGAGGTAGGATCTCAGGTTTGGTATTAGAGGCATTGAGATATCACATCTCATGCTATCAGAAATGTCTCAGGATTGGAATGGGAAGGAGTTGGATATCACATCTCATGCTAAAGGGAGGGTCTCTGGTTTGGAAGGGGAAGGATTTGGATATCACATCTCATGTTATAGGAAGGATCTCAGGTTTGGTATTAGAAGCATTGAGATATCACATCTCATGCTATAGGAAGGGTCTCAGGTTTGGAATGGGAAGGAATTGGATATCACATCTCATGTCATAGGAAGGATCTCAGGTTTGGTATTAGAAGCATTGAGATATCACATCTCATGCTATAGGAATGGTCTCAGGATTGGAATGGGAAGGAGTTGTATATGACATCTCATGCCATAGGAAGGGTCTCAGGTTTGGTATCAGCATTGAGATATCACATCTCTGCTATCGGAAGGGTCTCAGGATTGGAATGGGAAGGAGTTGGATATCCCATCTTATGTTATAGGAACGGTCTCAGGTTTGGTATTAGAAGCATTGAGATATCACATCTCATGCTATAGGAAGGGTCTCAGGATTGGAATGGGAAGGACTTGAATATCCCATCTCATGCTATAGGGAGGCTCTCACGTTTGGAAAGGGAAGGAGTTGGATATCACATTTCATGTTAGAGGTAGGATCTCAGGTTTGGTATTAGAGGCATTGAATATCACATCTCATGCTATCAGAAGGGTCTCAGGATTGGAATGGGAAGGAGTTGGATATCACATCTCATGCTAAAGGGAGGGTCTCAGGTTTGGAAGGGGAAGGATTTTGATATCACATCTCATGTTATAGGAAGGATCTCAGGTTTGGTATTAGAGGGATTGAGATATCACATCTCATGCTATCGGAAGGGTATCAGGATTGGATTTGGAAGTAGTTGGATATCCCATCTCATGCTATAGGAAGGGTCTCAGGTTGGAATGGGAAGGAGTTGGATATCACATCTCATGTTATAGGAAGGGTCTCAGGATTGGAATGGGAAATACTTCGATATCACATCTCATGCTATAGGAAGGCTCTCAGGTTTGCAAGGGGAAGGAGTTGGATATCACATTTCATGTTAGAGGTAGGATCTCAGGTTTGGTATTAGAGGCATTGAGATATCACATCTCATGCTATCAGAAATGTCTCAGGATTGGAATGGGAAGGAGTTGGATATCACATCTCATGCTAAAGGGAGGGTCTCTGGTTTGGAAGGGGAAGGATTTGGATATCACATCTCATGTTATAGGAAGGATCTCAGGTTTGGTATTAGAAGCATTGAGATATCACATCTCATGCTATAGGAAGGGTCTCAGGTTTGGAATGGGAAGGAATTGGATATCACATCTCATGTCATAGGAAGGATCTCAGGTTTGGTATTAGAAGCATTGAGATATCACATCTCATGCTATAGGAATGGTCTCAGGATTGGAATGGGAAGGAGTTGGATATTAGATTCTTGCTATAGAAAGGGTCTCAGGTTTGGAACGGGAAGGAGTTGGATATCACATCTCATGTTATAGGAAGGGTCTCAGGTTTGGTCTAAGCATTGAGATATCACATCTCTGCTATCGGAAGTTTCTCAGGATTGAAATGGGAAGGAGTTGGATATCCCATCTCATGTTATAGGACGGGTCTCAGGTTTGGTAATAGAATCATTGAGATATCACATCTCATGCTGTAGGAAGTGTCTAAGGATTGGAATGGGAAGGACTTGGATATCACATCTCATGCTATAGGTAGACTCTCTGGTTTGGAAAGGGAAGGAGTGGGATGTCACATTTCATGTTCAAGGAAGGATCTCAGGTTTGGTATTAGAGGCATTGAGATATCACATCTCATGCTATAGGAAGGGTCTCAGGATTGGAATGGGAAGGATTTGGATATCACATCTCATGCTATAGGAAGGGTCTCAGGTTTGGTATAAGCATTGAGATATCACATCTCATGCTATAGGAAGGGTCTCAGGATTGGAATGGGAAGGAGTTGGATATCACATCTCATGCTATAGGTAGGCTCTCAGGTTTGGAAAGGGAAGGATTTGGATATCACATTTCATGTTAGAGGAAGGATCTCAGGTTTGGTATTAGAGGCATTGAGGTATCACATCTCATGCTATAGGAAGGGTCTCACGATTGGAATGGGAAGGATTTGGATATCACATCTCATGCTATAGGAAGGGTCTCAGGTTTGCTATAAGCATTGAAATATCACATCCCATGCTATAGGAAGGGTCTCAGGATTGGAATGGAAGGAGTTGCATATCACATCTTATGTTATAGGAAGGATCTCAGATTTGGTATTAGAAGCATTGAGACATCACATCTCATGCTATAGGAAGGGTCTCAGGATTGGAATGGGAAGGAGTTGGATATCACATCTCATGTTATAGGAAGGGTCTCAGGATTGGAATGGGAAGGACTTCGATATCACATCTCATGTTATAGGAAGGCTCCCAGGTTTGGAAGGGGAAGGAGTTGGATATCACATTTCATGTTAGAGGTAGAATCTCAGGTTTGGTATTAGAGGCATTGAGATATAACATCTCATGCTATCAGAAGGGTCTCAGGATTGGAATGGGAAGGAGTTGGATATCACATCTCATGCTAAAGGGAGGGTCTCAGGTTTGGAAGGGGAAGGATTTGAATATCACATCTCGTGTTATAGGAAGGATCTCAGGTTTGGTATTAGAAGAATTGAAATATCACATCTCATGCTATCAGAACGGTCTCAGGATTGGAATGGGAAGGAGTTGGATATCACATCTCATGCTAAAGGGAGGGTCTCAGGATTGGAATGGGAAGGACTTGGATATCACATCTCATGTTATAGGAAGGGTCTCAGGTTTGGTATTAGAAGCATTGAGATATCACATCTCATGCTATAGGAATGGTCTCAGGATTGGAATGGGAAGGAGTTGGATATTAGATTCTTGCTATAGAAAAGGTCTCAGGTTTGGAACGGGAAGGAGTTGGATATCACATCTCATGTTATAGGAAGGGTCTCAGGTTTGGTCTAAGCATTGAGATATCACATCTCTGCTATCGGAAGTTTCTCAGGATTGAAATGGGAAGGAGTTGGATATCCCATCTCATGTTATAGGACGGGTCTCAGGTTTGGTAATAGAATCATTGAGATATCACATCTCATGCTGTAGGAAGTGTCTAAGGATTGGAATGGGAAGGACTTGGATATCACATCTCATGCTATAGGTAGACTCTCAGGTTTGGAAAGGGAAGGAGTGGGATATCACATTTCATGTTCAAGGAAGGATCTCAGGTTTGGTATTAGAGGCATTGAGATATCACATCTCATGCTATAGGAAGGGTCTCAGGTTTGGTATAAGCATTGAGATATCACATCTCATGCTATAGGAAGGGTCTCAGGATTGGAATGGGAAGGAGTTGTATATGACATCTCATGCCATAGGAAGGGTCTTAGGTTTGGTATAAGCATTGAGATATCACATCTCTGCTATCGGAAGGGTCTCACGATTGGAATGGGAAGGAGTTGGATATCCCATCTCATGTTATAGGAAGAGTCTCAGGTTTGGTATTAGAAGCATTGAGACATCACATCGCATGCTGTAGGAAGGGTCTCAGGATTGGAATGGGAAGGACTTGGGTATCACATCTCATGCTATAGGGAGGGTCTCAAGTTTGATATTAGAAGCATTGAGATATCACATCTCATGCTATAGGAAGGGTCTCAGGATTGGAATGGGAAGGAGTTGGATATCACATCTCATGCTATAGGAAGGGTCTCAGGTTTGGTATAAGCAGTGAGATATCACATCTCATGCTATAGGAAGTGTCTCAGGATTGGAATGGGAAGGAGTTGGATATCACATCTCATGCTATAGGAAGGGTCTCAGGTTTGGTATAAGCAGTGAGATATCACATCTCTGCTATCGGAAGGGTCTCAGGATTGGAATGGGAAGGAGTTGGATATTCCCATCTCATGTTATAGGAAGGGTCTCAGGTTTGGTATTAGAAGCATTGAGATATCACATCTCATGCTATAGGAAGGGTCTCAGGATTGGAATGGGAAGGACTTGGATATCACATCTCATGCTATAGGGAGGGTCTCAAGTTTGATATTAGAAGCATTGAGATATCACATCTCATGATATCGGAAGAGTCTCAGGATTGGAATGGGAAGGAGTTGGATATCACATCTCATGATAAAGGAAGGGTCTAAGGTTTGGAAGGGGAAGGATTTGGATATCACATCTCATGTTATAGGACGGCTCTCAGGTTTGGTATTAGAAGCATTGAGATATCAAGTCTCATTGTATAGGAAGGGTCTCAGAATTGGAATGGGAAGGAGTTGGATATCACATCTCAAGCTATAGGAAGGGTCACAGGATTGGAATGGGAAGGAGTTTGATATCACATCTCATGCCATAGTATGGGTCTCAGGTTTGGTAGAAGCATTGGGATATCACATCTCATGCTATCGGAAGGGTATCAGGATTGGATTTGGAAGGAGTTGGATATCCCATCTCATGCTATAGGAAGGGTCTCAGGTTGGAATGGGAAGGAGTTGGATATCACATCTCATGTTATAGGAAGGGTTTAAGGATTGGAATGGGAAGGTCTTGGATATCACATTTCATGTTATAGGAAGGCTCTCAGGTTTGGAAGGGGAAGGAGTTGGATATCACATTTCATGTTAGAGGAAGGATCTCAGGTTTGGTATTAGAGGCCTTGAGATATCACATCTCATGCTATAGGAAGGGTCTCAGGATTGGAATGGGAAGGAGTTGGATATCACATCTCAAGCTATAGGAAGGGTCTCAGGTTTGGTATAAGCATTGAGATATCACATCTCATGCTATAGGAAGGGTCTCAGGATTGGAATGGGAAGGAGTTGGATATCACATCTCATGTTATAGGAAAGATCTCAGGTTTGGTATTAGAAGCATTGAGACATCACATCTCTCATGTTATAGGAAGGGTCTCAGGATTGGAATGGGAAGAAGTTGGATATCACATCTCATGCTATCGGAAGGGTATCAGGATTGGATTTGGAAGTAGTTGGATATCCCATCTCATGCTATAGGAAGGGTCTCAGGTTGGAATGGGAAGGAGTTGGATATCACATCTCATGTTATAGGAAGGGTCTCAGGATTGGAATGGGAAATACTTCGATATCACATCTCATGCTATAGGAAGGCTCTCAGGTTTGCAAGGGGAAGGAGTTGGATATCACATTTCATGTTAGAGGTAGGATCTCAGGTTTGGTATTAGAGGCATTGAGATATCACATCTCATGCTATCAGAAATGTCTCAGGATTGGAATGGGAAGGAGTTGGATATCACATCTCATGCTAAAGGGAGGGTCTCTGGTTTGGAAGGGGAAGGATTTGGATATCACATCTCATGTTATAGGAAGGATCTCAGGTTTGGTATTAGAAGCATTGAGATATCACATCTCATGCTATAGGAAGGGTCTCAGGTTTGGAATGGGAAGGAATTGGATATCACATCTCATGTCATAGGAAGGATCTCAGGTTTGGTATTAGAAGCATTGAGATATCACATCTCATGCTATAGGAAGGGTCTCAGGTTTGGAATGGGAAGGAATTGGATATCACATCTCATGTCATAGGAAGGATCTCAGGTTTGGTATTAGAAGCATTGAGATATCACATCTCATGCTATAGGAATGGTCTCAGGATTGGAATGGGAAGGAGTTGGATATTAGATTCTTGCTATAGAAAGGGTCTCAGGTTTGGAACGGGAAGGAGTTGGATATCACATCTCATGTTATAGGAAGGGTCTCAGGTTTGGTCTAAGCATTGAGATATCACATCTCTGCTATCGGAAGTTTCTCAGGATTGAAATGGGAAGGAGTTGGATATCCCATCTCATGTTATAGGACGGGTCTCAGGTTTGGTAATAGAATCATTGAGATATCACATCTCATGCTGTAGGAAGTGTCTAAGGATTGGAATGGGAAGGACTTGGATATCACATCTCATGCTATAGGTAGACTCTCTGGTTTGGAAAGGGAAGGAGTGGGATGTCACATTTCATGTTCAAGGAAGGATCTCAGGTTTGGTATTAGAGGCATTGAGATATCACATCTCATGCTATAGGAAGGGTCTCAGGATTGGAATGGGAAGGATTTGGATATCACATCTCATGCTATAGGAAGGGTCTCAGGTTTGGTATAAGCATTGAGATATCACATCTCATGCTATAGGAAGGGTCTCAGGATTGGAATGGGAAGGAGTTGGATATCACATCTCATGCTATAGGTAGGCTCTCAGGTTTGGAAAGGGAAGGATTTGGATATCACATTTCATGTTAGAGGAAGGATCTCAGGTTTGGTATTAGAGGCATTGAGGTATCACATCTCATGCTATAGGAAGGGTCTCACGATTGGAATGGGAAGGATTTGGATATCACATCTCATGCTATAGGAAGGGTCTCAGGTTTGCTATAAGCATTGAAATATCACATCCCATGCTATAGGAAGGGTCTCAGGATTGGAATGGAAGGAGTTGCATATCACATCTTATGTTATAGGAAGGATCTCAGATTTGGTATTAGAAGCATTGAGACATCACATCTCATGCTATAGGAAGGGTCTCAGGATTGGAATGGGAAGGAGTTGGATATCACATCTCATGTTATAGGAAGGGTCTCAGGATTGGAATGGGAAGGACTTCGATATCACATCTCATGTTATAGGAAGGCTCCCAGGTTTGGAAGGGGAAGGAGTTGGATATCACATTTCATGTTAGAGGTAGAATCTCAGGTTTGGTATTAGAGGCATTGAGATATAACATCTCATGCTATCAGAAGGGTCTCAGGATTGGAATGGGAAGGAGTTGGATATCACATCTCATGCTAAAGGGAGGGTCTCAGGTTTGGAAGGGGAAGGATTTGAATATCACATCTCGTGTTATAGGAAGGATCTCAGGTTTGGTATTAGAAGAATTGAAATATCACATCTCATGCTATCAGAACGGTCTCAGGATTGGAATGGGAAGGAGTTGGATATCACATCTCATGCTAAAGGGAGGGTCTCAGGATTGGAATGGGAAGGACTTGGATATCACATCTCATGTTATAGGAAGGGTCTCAGGTTTGGTATTAGAAGCATTGAGATATCACATCTCATGCTATAGGAATGGTCTCAGGATTGGAATGGGAAGGAGTTGGATATTAGATTCTTGCTATAGAAAAGGTCTCAGGTTTGGAACGGGAAGGAGTTGGATATCACATCTCATGTTATAGGAAGGGTCTCAGGTTTGGTCTAAGCATTGAGATATCACATCTCTGCTATCGGAAGTTTCTCAGGATTGAAATGGGAAGGAGTTGGATATCCCATCTCATGTTATAGGACGGGTCTCAGGTTTGGTAATAGAATCATTGAGATATCACATCTCATGCTGTAGGAAGTGTCTAAGGATTGGAATGGGAAGGACTTGGATATCACATCTCATGCTATAGGTAGACTCTCAGGTTTGGAAAGGGAAGGAGTGGGATATCACATTTCATGTTCAAGGAAGGATCTCAGGTTTGGTATTAGAGGCATTGAGATATCACATCTCATGCTATAGGAAGGGTCTCAGGTTTGGTATAAGCATTGAGATATCACATCTCATGCTATAGGAAGGGTCTCAGGATTGGAATGGGAAGGAGTTGTATATGACATCTCATGCCATAGGAAGGGTCTTAGGTTTGGTATAAGCATTGAGATATCACATCTCTGCTATCGGAAGGGTCTCACGATTGGAATGGGAAGGAGTTGGATATCCCATCTCATGTTATAGGAAGAGTCTCAGGTTTGGTATTAGAAGCATTGAGACATCACATCGCATGCTGTAGGAAGGGTCTCAGGATTGGAATGGGAAGGACTTGGGTATCACATCTCATGCTATAGGGAGGGTCTCAAGTTTGATATTAGAAGCATTGAGATATCACATCTCATGCTATAGGAAGGGTCTCAGGATTGGAATGGGAAGGAGTTGGATATCACATCTCATGCTATAGGAAGGGTCTCAGGTTTGGTATAAGCAGTGAGATATCACATCTCATGCTATAGGAAGTGTCTCAGGATTGGAATGGGAAGGAGTTGGATATCACATCTCATGCTATAGGAAGGGTCTCAGGTTTGGTATAAGCAGTGAGATATCACATCTCTGCTATCGGAAGGGTCTCAGGATTGGAATGGGAAGGAGTTGGATATTCCCATCTCATGTTATAGGAAGGGTCTCAGGTTTGGTATTAGAAGCATTGAGATATCACATCTCATGCTATAGGAAGGGTCTCAGGATTGGAATGGGAAGGACTTGGATATCACATCTCATGCTATAGGGAGGGTCTCAAGTTTGATATTAGAAGCATTGAGATATCACATCTCATGATATCGGAAGAGTCTCAGGATTGGAATGGGAAGGAGTTGGATATCACATCTCATGATAAAGGAAGGGTCTAAGGTTTGGAAGGGGAAGGATTTGGATATCACATCTCATGTTATAGGACGGCTCTCAGGTTTGGTATTAGAAGCATTGAGATATCAAGTCTCATTGTATAGGAAGGGTCTCAGAATTGGAATGGGAAGGAGTTGGATATCACATCTCAAGCTATAGGAAGGGTCACAGGATTGGAATGGGAAGGAGTTTGATATCACATCTCATGCCATAGTATGGGTCTCAGGTTTGGTAGAAGCATTGGGATATCACATCTCATGCTATCGGAAGGGTATCAGGATTGGATTTGGAAGGAGTTGGATATCCCATCTCATGCTATAGGAAGGGTCTCAGGTTGGAATGGGAAGGAGTTGGATATCACATCTCATGTTATAGGAAGGGTTTAAGGATTGGAATGGGAAGGTCTTGGATATCACATTTCATGTTATAGGAAGGCTCTCAGGTTTGGAAGGGGAAGGAGTTGGATATCACATTTCATGTTAGAGGAAGGATCTCAGGTTTGGTATTAGAGGCCTTGAGATATCACATCTCATGCTATAGGAAGGGTCTCAGGATTGGAATGGGAAGGAGTTGGATATCACATCTCAAGCTATAGGAAGGGTCTCAGGTTTGGTATAAGCATTGAGATATCACATCTCATGCTATAGGAAGGGTCTCAGGATTGGAATGGGAAGGAGTTGGATATCACATCTCATGTTATAGGAAAGATCTCAGGTTTGGTATTAGAAGCATTGAGACATCACATCTCTCATGTTATAGGAAGGGTCTCAGGATTGGAATGGGAAGAAGTTGGATATCACATCTCATGCTATCGGAAGGGTATCAGGATTGGATTTGGAAGTAGTTGGATATCCCATCTCATGCTATAGGAAGGGTCTCAGGTTGGAATGGGAAGGAGTTGGATATCACATCTCATGTTATAGGAAGGGTCTCAGGATTGGAATGGGAAATACTTCGATATCACATCTCATGCTATAGGAAGGCTCTCAGGTTTGCAAGGGGAAGGAGTTGGATATCACATTTCATGTTAGAGGTAGGATCTCAGGTTTGGTATTAGAGGCATTGAGATATCACATCTCATGCTATCAGAAATGTCTCAGGATTGGAATGGGAAGGAGTTGGATATCACATCTCATGCTAAAGGGAGGGTCTCTGGTTTGGAAGGGGAAGGATTTGGATATCACATCTCATGTTATAGGAAGGATCTCAGGTTTGGTATTAGAAGCATTGAGATATCACATCTCCTGCTATAGGAAGGGTCTCAGGTTTGGAATGGGAAGGAATTGGATATCACATCTCATGTCATAGGAAGGATCTCAGGTTTGGTATTAGAAGCATTGAGATATCACATCTCATGCTATAGGAATGGTCTCAGGATTGGAATGGGAAGGAGTTGGATATTAGATTCTTGCTATAGAAAGGGTCTCAGGTTTGGAACGGGAAGGAGTTGGATATCACATCTCATGTTATAGGAAGGGTCTCAGGTTTGGTCTAAGCATTGAGATATCACATCTCTGCTATCGGAAGTTTCTCAGGATTGAAATGGGAAGGAGTTGGATATCCCATCTCATGTTATAGGACGGGTCTCAGGTTTGGTAATAGAATCATTGAGATATCACATCTCATGCTGTAGGAAGTGTCTAAGGATTGGAATGGGAAGGACTTGGATATCACATCTCATGCTATAGGTAGACTCTCTGGTTTGGAAAGGGAAGGAGTGGGATGTCACATTTCATGTTCAAGGAAGGATCTCAGGTTTGGTATTAGAGGCATTGAGATATCACATCTCATGCTATAGGAAGGGTCTCAGGATTGGAATGGGAAGGATTTGGATATCACATCTCATGCTATAGGAAGGGTCTCAGGTTTGGTATAAGCATTGAGATATCACATCTCATGCTATAGGAAGGGTCTCAGGATTGGAATGGGAAGGAGTTGGATATCACATCTCATGCTATAGGTAGGCTCTCAGGTTTGGAAAGGGAAGGATTTGGATATCACATTTCATGTTAGAGGAAGGATCTCAGGTTTGGTATTAGAGGCATTGAGGTATCACATCTCATGCTATAGGAAGGGTCTCACGATTGGAATGGGAAGGATTTGGATATCACATCTCATGCTATAGGAAGGGTCTCAGGTTTGCTATAAGCATTGAAATATCACATCCCATGCTATAGGAAGGGTCTCAGGATTGGAATGGAAGGAGTTGCATATCACATCTTATGTTATAGGAAGGATCTCAGATTTGGTATTAGAAGCATTGAGACATCACATCTCATGCTATAGGAAGGGTCTCAGGATTGGAATGGGAAGGAGTTGGATATCACATCTCATGTTATAGGAAGGGTCTCAGGATTGGAATGGGAAGGACTTCGATATCACATCTCATGTTATAGGAAGGCTCCCAGGTTTGGAAGGGGAAGGAGTTGGATATCACATTTCATGTTAGAGGTAGAATCTCAGGTTTGGTATTAGAGGCATTGAGATATAACATCTCATGCTATCAGAAGGGTCTCAGGATTGGAATGGGAAGGAGTTGGATATCACATCTCATGCTAAAGGGAGGGTCTCAGGTTTGGAAGGGGAAGGATTTGAATATCACATCTCGTGTTATAGGAAGGATCTCAGGTTTGGTATTAGAAGAATTGAAATATCACATCTCATGCTATCAGAACGGTCTCAGGATTGGAATGGGAAGGAGTTGGATATCACATCTCATGCTAAAGGGAGGGTCTCAGGATTGGAATGGGAAGGACTTGGATATCACATCTCATGTTATAGGAAGGGTCTCAGGTTTGGTATTAGAAGCATTGAGATATCACATCTCATGCTATAGGAATGGTCTCAGGATTGGAATGGGAAGGAGTTGGATATTAGATTCTTGCTATAGAAAAGGTCTCAGGTTTGGAACGGGAAGGAGTTGGATATCACATCTCATGTTATAGGAAGGGTCTCAGGTTTGGTCTAAGCATTGAGATATCACATCTCTGCTATCGGAAGTTTCTCAGGATTGAAATGGGAAGGAGTTGGATATCCCATCTCATGTTATAGGACGGGTCTCAGGTTTGGTAATAGAATCATTGAGATATCACATCTCATGCTGTAGGAAGTGTCTAAGGATTGGAATGGGAAGGACTTGGATATCACATCTCATGCTATAGGTAGACTCTCAGGTTTGGAAAGGGAAGGAGTGGGATATCACATTTCATGTTCAAGGAAGGATCTCAGGTTTGGTATTAGAGGCATTGAGATATCACATCTCATGCTATAGGAAGGGTCTCAGGTTTGGTATAAGCATTGAGATATCACATCTCATGCTATAGGAAGGGTCTCAGGATTGGAATGGGAAGGAGTTGTATATGACATCTCATGCCATAGGAAGGGTCTTAGGTTTGGTATAAGCATTGAGATATCACATCTCTGCTATCGGAAGGGTCTCACGATTGGAATGGGAAGGAGTTGGATATCCCATCTCATGTTATAGGAAGAGTCTCAGGTTTGGTATTAGAAGCATTGAGACATCACATCGCATGCTGTAGGAAGGGTCTCAGGATTGGAATGGGAAGGACTTGGGTATCACATCTCATGCTATAGGGAGGGTCTCAAGTTTGATATTAGAAGCATTGAGATATCACATCTCATGCTATAGGAAGGGTCTCAGGATTGGAATGGGAAGGAGTTGGATATCACATCTCATGCTATAGGAAGGGTCTCAGGTTTGGTATAAGCAGTGAGATATCACATCTCATGCTATAGGAAGTGTCTCAGGATTGGAATGGGAAGGAGTTGGATATCACACCTCATGCTATAGGAAGGGTCTCAGGTTTGGTATAAGCAGTGAGATATCACATCTCTGCTATCGGAAGGGTCTCAGGATTGGAATGGGAAGGAGTTGGATATTCCCATCTCATGTTATAGGAAGGGTCTCAGGTTTGGTATTAGAAACATTGAGATATCACATCTCATGCTATAGGAAGGGTCTCAGGATTGGAATGGGAAGGACTTGGATATCACATCTCATGATAAAGGAAGGGTCTAAGGTTTGGAAGGGGAAGGATTTGGATATCACATCTCATGTTATAGGACGGCTCTCAGGTTTGGTATTAGAAGCATTGAGATATCAAGTCTCATTGTATAGGAAGGGTCTCAGAATTGGAATGGGAAGGAGTTGGATATCACATCTCAAGCTATAGGAAGGGTCACAGGATTGGAATGGGAAGGAGTTTGATATCACATCTCATGCCATAGTATGGGTCTCAGGTTTGGTAGAAGCATTGGGATATCACATCTCATGCTATCGGAAGGGTATCAGGATTGGATTTGGAAGGAGTTGGATATCCCATCTCATGCTAAAGGAAGGGTCTCAGGTTGGAATGGGAAGGAGTTGGATATCACATCTCATGTTATAGGAAGGGTTTAAGGATTGGAATGGGAAGGTCTTGGATATCACATTTCATGTTATAGGAAGGCTCTCAGGTTTGGAAGGGGAAGGAGTTGGATATCACATTTCATGTTAGAGGAAGGATCTCAGGTTTGGTATTAGAGGCCTTGAGATATCACATCTCATGCTATAGGAAGGGTCTCAGGATTGGAATGGGAAGGAGTTGGATATCACATCTCAAGCTATAGGAAGGGTCTCAGGTTTGGTATAAGCATTGAGATATCACATCTCATGCTATAGGAAGGGTCTCAGGATTGGAATGGGAAGGAGTTGGATATCACATCTCATGTTATAGGAAAGATCTCAGGTTTGGTATTAGAAGCATTGAGACATCACATCTCTCATGTTATAGGAAGGGTCTCAGGATTGGAATGGGAAGAAGTTGGATATCACATCTCATGCTATAGGAAGAGACTCAGGTTTGGAAGGGGAAGGAGTTGGATATCCAATCTCATGTTATAGGACTGGTCTCGGGTTTGGTATTAGAAGCATTGAGATATCACATCGCATGCTGTAGGAAGGTTCTCAGGTTTGGAATGGGGAGGAATTGGATATCACATCTCATGTCATAGGAAGGATCTCAGGTTTGGTATTAGAAGCATTGAGATATCACATCTCATGCTATAGGAATGGTCTCAGGATTGGAATGGGAAGGAGTTGGATATTACACTCTTGCTATAGGAAGGGTCTCATGTTTGGAATGGGAAGGAGTTGGATATCACATATGCTATATGAAGGGTCTCAGGTTTGGACCGGGAAGGAGTTGGATATCACATCTCATGTTATAGGAAGGGTCTCAGGTTTGGTATAAGCATTGAGATATCACATCTCTGCTATCGGAAGTGTCTCAGGATTGGAATGGGAAGGAGTTGGATATCCCATCTCATGTTATAGGACGGGTCTCAGGTTTGTTATTAGAATCATTGAGATATCATATTGCATGCTGTAGGAAGGGTCTAAGAATTGGAATGGGAAGGACTTGGATATCACATCTCATGCTATAGGTAGGCTCTCAGGTTTGTAAAGGGAAGGAGTTGGATATCACATTTCATGTTAGAGGAAGGATCTCAGGTTTGGTATTAGAGGCATTGAGATATCACATCTCATGCTATAGGAAGAGTCTCAGGATTGGAATGGGAAGGAGTTGGATATCACATCTCATGCTATAGGAAGGGTCTCAGGTTTGGTATAAGCATTGAGATATCACATCTCATGCTATAGGAAGGGTCTCGGGATTGGAATGGGAAGGAGTTGGATATCACATCTCATGTTATAGGAAGGATCTCAGGTTTTGTATTAGAAGCATTGAGACATCACATCTCATGCTATAGGAAGGGTCTCAGGATTGGAATGGGAAGGAGTTGGATATCACATCTCATGCTATAGGAAGGGTCTCAGGTTTGGTATAAGCATTGAGATATCACATCTCATGCTATAGGAAGGGTCTCAGGATTGGAATGGGAAGGAGTTGTATATGACATCTCATGCCATAGGAAGGGTCTTAGGTTTGGTATAAGCATTGAGATATCACATCTCTGCTATCGGAAGGGTCTCACGATTGGAATGGGAAGGAGTTGGATATCCCATCTCATGTTATAGGAAGAGTCTCAGGTTTGGTATTAGAAGCATTGAGACATCACATCGCATGCTGTAGGAAGGGTCTCAGGATTGGAATGGGAAGGACTTGGGTATCACATCTCATGCTATAGGGAGGGTCTCAAGTTTGATATTAGAAGCATTGAGATATCACATCTCATGCTATAGGAAGGGTCTCAGGATTGGAATGGGAAGGAGTTGGATATCACATCTCATGCTATAGGAAGGGTCTCAGGTTTGGTATAAGCAGTGAGATATCACATCTCATGCTATAGGAAGTGTCTCAGGATTGGAATGGGAAGGAGTTGGATATCACATCTCATGCTATAGGAAGGGTCTCAGGTTTGGTATAAGCAGTGAGATATCACATCTCTGCTATCGGAAGGGTCTCAGGATTGGAATGGGAAGGAGTTGGATATTCCCATCTCATGTTATAGGAAGGGTCTCAGGTTTGGTATTAGAAGCATTGAGATATCACATCTCATGCTATAGGAAGGGTCTCAGGATTGGAATGGGAAGGACTTGGATATCACATCTCATGCTATAGGGAGGGTCTCAAGTTTGATATTAGAAGCATTGAGATATCACATCTCATGATATCGGAAGAGTCTCAGGATTGGAATGGGAAGGAGTTGGATATCACATCTCATGATAAAGGAAGGGTCTAAGGTTTGGAAGGGGAAGGATTTGGATATCACATCTCATGTTATAGGACGGCTCTCAGGTTTGGTATTAGAAGCATTGAGATATCAAGTCTCATTGTATAGGAAGGGTCTCAGAATTGGAATGGGAAGGAGTTGGATATCACATCTCAAGCTATAGGAAGGGTCACAGGATTGGAATGGGAAGGAGTTTGATATCACATCTCATGCCATAGTATGGGTCTCAGGTTTGGTAGAAGCATTGGGATATCACATCTCATGCTATCGGAAGGGTATCAGGATTGGATTTGGAAGGAGTTGGATATCCCATCTCATGCTATAGGAAGGGTCTCAGGTTGGAATGGGAAGGAGTTGGATATCACATCTCATGTTATAGGAAGGGTCTCAGGATTGGAATGGGAAGGACTTGGATATCACATCTCATGCTATAGGAAGGCTCTCAGGTTTGCAACGGGAAAGAGTTGGATATCACATTTCATGTTAGAGGTAGGATCTCAGGTTTGGTATTAGAGGCATTGAGATATCACATCTCATGCTATCAGAAGAGTCTCAGAATTGGAATGGGAAGGAGTTGGATATCACATCTCATGCCATAGTATGGGTCTCAGGTTTGGTAGAAGCATTGGGATATCACATCTCATGCTATCGGAAGGATTTCAGGATTGGATTTGGAAGGAGTTGGATATCCCATCTCATGCTATAGGAAGGGTCTCAGGTTAGAATTGGAAGCAGTTTGATATCACATCTCATGCCATAGTATGGGTCTCAGGTTTGGTAGAAGCATTGGGATATCACATCTCATGCTATCGGAAGGGTATCAGGATTGGATTTGGAAGGAGTTGGATATCCCATCTCATGCTATAGGAAGGGTCTCAGGTTGGAATGAGAAGGAGTTGGATATCACATCTCATGTTATAGGAAGGGTCTCAGGATTGGAATGGAAAGGACTTGGATATCATATCTCATGCTATAGGAAGGCTCTCAGGTTTGGAAGGGGAAGGAGTTGGATATCACATTTCATGTTAGAGGAAGGATCTCAGGTTTGGTATTAGAGGCATTGAGATATCACATCTCATGCTATAGGAAGGGTCTCAGGATTGGAATGGGATGGAGTTGGATATCACATCTCAAGCTATAGGAAGGGTCTCAGGTTTGGTATAAGCATTGAGATATCACATCTCATGCTATAGGAATGGTCTCAGGATTGGAATGGGAAGGAGTTGGATATCACATCTCATGTTATAGGAAAGATCTCAGGTTTGGCATTAGAAGCATTGAGATATCACATCTCATGCTATAAGCAGGGTCTCAGGATTGGAATGGGAAGGAGTTGTATATGGCATCTCATGCCATAGGAAGGGTCTCAGGTTTGGTATAAGCATTGAGATATCACATCTCATGCTATAGGAAGGGTCTCAGGATTGGAATGGGAAGGACTTGGATATCACATCTCATGCTATAGGCAGGATCTCAGGTTTGGAAAGGGAAGGAGTTGGATATCATATTTCATGTTAGAGGTAGGATCTCAGGTTTGGTATTAGAGGCATTGAGATATCACATCTCAAGCTATCAGAAGGGTCTCAGGATTGGAATGGGAAGGAGTTGGATATCACATCTCATGCTAAAGGGAGGGTCTCAGGTTTGGAAGGGGAAGGATTTGGATATCACATCTCATGTTATAGGAAGGATCTCAGGTTTGGTATTAGAAGCATTGAGATATCACATCTCATGCTATCGGAAGTATCTCAGGTTTGGTATTAGAGGCATTGAGATATAACATCTCATGCTATCATAAGGGTCTCAGGATTGGAATGGGAAGGAGTTGGATATCACATTTCATGCTAAAGGGAGGGTCTCAGGTTTGGAAGGGGAAGGATTTGGATATCACATCATATGTTATCAGAAGGATCTCAGGTTTGGTATTAGAAGCATTGAGATATCACATCTCATGCTATCGGAAGGGTCTCAGGATTGGAATGGGAAGGAGTTGGATATCACATCTTATGCTATAGGAAGGGTCTCAGGTTTGGAACGGGAAGGATTTGGATATCACATCTCATGTTATAGGAAGAGTCTCAGGTTTGGTATAAGCATTGAGATATCACATCTCTGCAATCGGAAGTGTCTCAGGATTGGGATGGGAAGGAGTTGGATATCACATCTCATGCTATAGGAAGGGTCTCAGGTTTGGAACGGGAAGGAGTTGGATATCCCATCTCATGTTATAGGACGGGTCTCAGGTTTGGTATTAGAAGCATTGAGATATCACATTGCATGCTGTAGGAAGGGTCTCAGGATTGGAATGGGAAGGAGTTGGATATTACATTCTTGCTATAGGAAGGGTCTCATGTTTGGAATGGGAAGGAGTTGGATATCACATATGCTATAGGAAGGGTCTCAGGTTTGGAACGGGAAGGAGTTGGATATCACATCTCATGCTATAGGAAGGGTCTCAGGTTTGGAATAAGCATTGAGATATCACATCTCTGCTATCGGAAGTGTCTCAGGATTGGAATGGGAAGGAGTTGGATATCACATCTCATGTTATAGGACGGGTCTCAGGTTTGTTATTAGAATCATTGAGATATCATATTGTATGCTGTAGGAAGGGTCTAAGGATTGGAATGGGAAGGTCTTGGATATCACATCTCATGCTATAGGTAGGCTCTCAGGTTTGGAAAGGGAAGGAGTTGGATATCACATTTCATGTTAGAGGAAGGATTTCAGGTTTGGTATTAGAGGCATTGAGATATCACATCTCATGCTATAGGAAGGGTCTCAGGATTGAAATGGGAAGGAGTTGGATATCACATCTCATGCTATAGGAAGGGTCTCATGTTTGGAATGGGAAGGAGTTGGATATCACATATGCTATAGGAAGGGTCTCAGGTTTGGAACTGGAAGGAGTTGGATATCACATCTCATGCTATAGGAAGGGTCTCAGGTTTGGAATAAGCATTGAGATATCACATCTCTGCTATCGGAAGTGTCTCAGGATTGGAATGGGAAGGAGTTGGATATCACATCTCATGTTATAGGACGGGTCTCAGGTTTGTTATTAGAATCATTGAGATATCATATTGTATGCTGTAGGAAGGGTCTAAGGATTGGAATGGGAAGGTCTTGGATATCACATCTCATGCTATAGGTAGGCTCTCAGGTTTGGAAAGGGAAGGAGTTGGATATCACATTTCATGTTAGAGGAAGGATCTCAGATTTGGTATTAGAGGCATTGAGATATCACATCTCATGCTATAGGAAGGGTCTCAGGATTGGAATGGGAAGGAGTTGGATATCACATCTCATGCTATAGGAAGGGTCTCAGGTTTGGTATGAACATTGAGGTATCACATCTCATGCTATAGGAAGGGTCTCAGGATTGGAATGGAAAGGAGTTGGATATCACATCTGATGTTATAGGAAGGATCTCAGGTTTGGTATTAGAAGCATTGAGACATCACATCTCATGCTATAGGAAGGGTCTCAGGATTGAAATGGGAAGGAGTTGGATATCACATCTCATGCTATAGGAAGGGTCTCAGGTTTGGTATAAGCATTGAGATATCACATCTCATGCTATAGGAAGGGTCTCAGGATTGGAATGGGAAGGAGTTGTATATGACATCTCATGCTATAGGAAGGGTCTCAGGTTTGGTATAAGCATTGAGATATCACATCTCTGCTATCGGAAGGGTCTCAGGATTGGAATGGGAAAGAGTTGGATATCCCATCTCATGTTATAGGAAGAGTCTCAGGTTTGGTATTAGAAGCATTGAGATATCACATCTCATGCTATAGGAAGGGTCTCAGGATTGAAATGGGAAGGAGTTGGATATCACATCTCATGCTATAGGAAGGGTCTCAGGTTTGGTATAAGCATTGAGATATCACATCTCATGCTATAGGAAGGGTCTCAGGATTGGAATGGGAAGGAGTTGTATATGACATCTCATGCTATAGGAAGGGTCTCAGGTTTGGTATAAGCATTGAGATATCACATCTCTGCTATCGGAAGGGTCTCAGGATTGGAATGGGAAAGAGTTGGATATCCCATCTCATGTTATAGGAAGAGTCTCAGGTTTGGTATTAGAAGCATTGAGATATCACATCTCATGCTATAGGAAGTGTCTCAGGATTGGAATGGGAAGGAGTTTGATATCACATCTCATGCCATGTATGGGTCTCAGGTTTTGTAGAAGCATTGGGATATCACATCTCATGCTATCGGAAGGGTATCAGGATTGGATTTGGAAGGAGTTGGATATCCCATCTCATGCTATAGGAAGGGTCTCAGTTTGGAATGGGAAGGAATTGGATATCACATCTCATGTTATAGGAAGGGTATCAGGATTGGAATGGGAAGGACTTGGATATCACATCTCATGCTATAGGAAGGCTATCAGGTTTGGAAGGGGAAGGAGTTGCATATCAAATTTCATTTTAGAGGTAGGATCTCAGGTTTGGTATTAGAGGCATTGAGATATCACATCTCATGCTATAGGAAGGGTCTCACGATTGGAATGGGAAGGATTTGGATATCACATCTCATGCTATAGGAAGGGTCTCAGGTTTGGTATAAGCATTGAGATATCACATCTCATGCTATAGAAACGGTCTCAAGATTGTAATGGGAAGGAGTTGGATATCACATCTCATGTTATAGGAAGGATCTCAGATTTGGTATTAGAAGCATTGAGACATCCCATCTCATGCTATAGGAAGGGTCTCAGGATTGGAATGGGAAGGAGTTGGATATCACATCTCATGTTATAGGAAGGGTCTCAGGATTGGATTGGGAAGCACTTCGATATCACATCTCATGCTATAGGGAGGCTCTCACGTTTGGAAAGGGAAGGAGTTGGATATCACATTTCATGTTAGAGGTAGGATCTCAGGTTTGGTATTAGAGGCATTGAATATCACATCTCATGCTATCAGAAGGGTCTCAGGATTGGAATGGGAAGGAGTTGGATATCACATCTCATGCTAAAGGGAGGGTCTCAGGTTTGGAAGGGGAAGGATTTTGATATCACATCTCATGTTATAGGAAGGATCTCAGGTTTGGTATTAGAGGGATTGAGATATCACATCTCATGCTATCGGAAGGGTATCAGGATTGGATTTGGAAGTAGTTGGATATCCCATCTCATGCTATAGGAAGGGTCTCAGGTTGGAATGGGAAGGAGTTGGATATCACATATCATGTTATAGGAAGGGTCTCAGGATTGGAATGGGAAATACTTCGATATCACATCTCATGCTATAGGAAGGCTCTCAGGTTTGCAAGGGAAAGGAGTTGGATATCACATTTCATGTTAGAGGTAGGATCTCAGGTTTGGTATTAGAGGCATTGAGATATCACATCTCATGCTATAGGAAGGGTCTCAGGATTGGAATGGGAAGGAGTTGGATATCACATCTCATGCTATAGGAAGGGTCTCAGGTTTGGTATGCACATTGAGGTATCACATCTCATGCTATAGGAAGGGTCTCAGGATTGGAATGGAAAGGAGTTGGATATCACATCTGATGTTATAGGAAGGATCTCAGGTTTGGTATTAGAAGCATTGAGACATCACATCTCATGCTATAGGAAGGGTCTCAGGATTGAAATGGGAAGGAGTTGGATATCACATCTCATGCTATAGGAAGGGTCTCAGGTTTGGTATAAGCATTGAGATATCACATCTCATGCTATAGGAAGGGTCTCAGGATTGGAATGGGAAGGAGTTGTATATGACATCTCATGCTATAGGAAGGGTCTCAGGTTTGGTATAAGCATTGAGATATCACATCTCTGCTATCGGAAGGGTCTCAGGATTGGAATGGGAAAGAGTTGGATATCCCATCTCATGTTATAGGAAGAGTCTCAGGTTTGGTATTAGAAGCATTGAGATATCACATCTCATGCTATAGGAAGGGTCTCAGGATTGAAATGGGAAGGAGTTGGATATCACATCTCATGCTATAGGAAGGGTCTCAGGTTTGGTATAAGCATTGAGATATCACATCTCATGCTATAGGAAGGGTCTCAGGATTGGAATGGGAAGGAGTTGTATATGACATCTCATGCTATAGGAAGGGTCTCAGGTTTGGTATAAGCATTGAGATATCACATCTCTGCTATCGGAAGGGTCTCAGGATTGGAATGGGAAAGAGTTGGATATCCCATCTCATGTTATATGAAGAGTCTCAGGTTTGGTATTAGAAGCATTGAGATATCACATCTCATGCTATAGGAAGTGTCTCAGGATTGGAATGGGAAGGAGTTTGATATCACATCTCATGCCATGTATGGGTCTCAGGTTTTGTAGAAGCATTGGGATATCACATCTCATGCTATCGGAAGGGTATCAGGATTGGATTTGGAAGGAGTTGGATATCCCATCTCATGCTATAGGAAGGGTCTCAGTTTGGAATGGGAAGGAATTGGATATCACATCTCATGTTATAGGAAGGGTATCAGGATTGGAATGGGAAGGACTTGGATATCACATCTCATGCTATAGGAAGGCTATCAGGTTTGGAAGGGGAAGGAGTTGCATATCAAATTTCATTTTAGAGGTAGGATCTCAGGTTTGGTATTAGAGGCATTGAGATATCACATCTCATGCTATAGGAAGGGTCTCACGATTGGAATGGGAAGGATTTGGATATCACATCTCATGCTATAGGAAGGGTCTCAGGTTTGGTATAAGCATTGAGATATCACATCTCATGCTATAGAAACGGTCTCAAGATTGTAATGGGAAGGAGTTGGATATCACATCTCATGTTATAGGAAGGATCTCAGATTTGGTATTAGAAGCATTGAGACATCCCATCTCATGCTATAGGAAGGGTCTCAGGATTGGAATGGGAAGGAGTTGGATATCACATCTCATGTTATAGGAAGGGTCTCAGGATTGGATTGGGAAGCACTTCGATATCACATCTCATGCTATAGGGAGGCTCTCACGTTTGGAAAGGGAAGGAGTTGGATATCACATTTCATGTTAGAGGTAGGATCTCAGGTTTGGTATTAGAGGCATTGAATATCACATCTCATGCTATCAGAAGGGTCTCAGGATTGGAATGGGAAGGAGTTGGATATCACATCTCATGCTAAAGGGAGGGTCTCAGGTTTGGAAGGGGAAGGATTTTGATATCACATCTCATGTTATAGGAAGGATCTCAGGTTTGGTATTAGAGGGATTGAGATATCACATCTCATGCTATCGGAAGGGTATCAGGATTGGATTTGGAAGTAGTTGGATATCCCATCTCATGCTATAGGAAGGGTCTCAGGTTGGAATGGGAAGGAGTTGGATATCACATATCATGTTATAGGAAGGGTCTCAGGATTGGAATGGGAAATACTTCGATATCACATCTCATGCTATAGGAAGGCTCTCAGGTTTGCAAGGGAAAGGAGTTGGATATCACATTTCATGTTAGAGGTAGGATCTCAGGTTTGGTATTAGAGGCATTGAGATATCACATCTCATGCTATCAGAAATGTCTCAGGATTGGAATGGGAAGGAGTTGGATATCACATCTCATGCTAAAGGGAGGGTCTCTGGTTTGGAAGGGGAAGGATTTGGATATCACATCTCATGTTATAGGAAGGATCTCAGGTTTGGTATTAGAAGCATTGAGATATCACATCTCATGCTATAGGAAGGGTCTCAGGTTTGGAATGGGAAGGAATTGGATATCACATCTCATGTCATAGGAAGGATCTCAGGTTTGGTATTAGAAGCATTGAGATATCACATCTCATGCTATAGGAATGGTCTCAGGATTGGAATGGGAAGGAGTTGTATATGACATCTCATGCCATAGGAAGGGTCTCAGGTTTGGTATCAGCATTGAGATATCACATCTCTGCTATCGGAAGGGTCTCAGGATTGGAATGGGAAGGAGTTGGATATCCCATCTTATGTTATAGGAACGGTCTCAGGTTTGGTATTAGAAGCATTGAGATATCACATCTCATGCTATAGGAAGGGTCTCAGGATTGGAATGGGAAGGACTTGAATATCCCATCTCATGCTATAGGGAGGCTCTCACGTTTGGAAAGGGAAGGAGTTGGATATCACATTTCATGTTAGAGGTAGGATCTCAGGTTTGGTATTAGAGGCATTGAATATCACATCTCATGCTATCAGAAGGGTCTCAGGATTGGAATGGGAAGGAGTTGGATATCACATCTCATGCTAAAGGGAGGGTCTCAGGTTTGGAATGGGAAGGATTTTGATATCACATCTCATGTTATAGGAAGGATCTCAGGTTTGGTATTAGAGGGATTGAGATATCACATCTCATGCTATCGGAAGGGTATCAGGATTGGATTTGGAAGTAGTTGGATATCCCATCTCATGCTATAGGAAGGGTCTCAGGTTGGAATGGGAAGGAGTTGGATATCACATCTCATGTTATAGGAAGGGTCTCAGGATTGGAATGGGAAATACTTCGATATCACATCTCATGCTATAGGAAGGCTCTCAGGTTTGCAAGGGGAAGGAGTTGGATATCACATTTCATGTTAGAGGTAGGATCTCAGGTTTGGTATTAGAGGCATTGAGATATCACATCTCATGCTATCAGAAATGTCTCAGGATTGGAATGGGAAGGAGTTGGATATCACATCTCATGCTAAAGGGAGGGTCTCTGGTTTGGAAGGGGAAGGATTTGGATATCACATCTCATGTTATAGGAAGGATCTCAGGTTTGGTATTAGAAGCATTGAGATATCACATCTCATGCTATAGGAAGGGTCTCAGGTTTGGAATGGGAAGGAATTGGATATCACATCTCATGTCATAGGAAGGATCTCAGGTTTGGTATTAGAAGCATTGAGATATCACATCTCATGCTATAGGAATGGTCTCAGGATTGGAATGGGAAGGAGTTGGATATTAGATTCTTGCTATAGAAAGGGTCTCAGGTTTGGAACGGGAAGGAGTTGGATATCACATCTCATGTTATAGGAAGGGTCTCAGGTTTGGTCTAAGCATTGAGATATCACATCTCTGCTATCGGAAGTTTCTCAGGATTGAAATGGGAAGGAGTTGGATATCCCATCTCATGTTATAGGACGGGTCTCAGGTTTGGTAATAGAATCATTGAGATATCACATCTCATGCTGTAGGAAGTGTCTAAGGATTGGAATGGGAAGGACTTGGATATCACATCTCATGCTATAGGTAGACTCTCTGGTTTGGAAAGGGAAGGAGTGGGATGTCACATTTCATGTTCAAGGAAGGATCTCAGGTTTGGTATTAGAGGCATTGAGATATCACATCTCATGCTATAGGAAGGGTCTCAGGATTGGAATGGGAAGGATTTGGATATCACATCTCATGCTATAGGAAGGGTCTCAGGTTTGGTATAAGCATTGAGATATCACATCTCATGCTATAGGAAGGGTCTCAGGATTGGAATGGGAAGGAGTTGGATATCACATCTCATGCTATAGGTAGGCTCTCAGGTTTGGAAAGGGAAGGATTTGGATATCACATTTCATGTTAGAGGAAGGATCTCAGGTTTGGTATTAGAGGCATTGAGGTATCACATCTCATGCTATAGGAAGGGTCTCACGATTGGAATGGGAAGGATTTGGATATCACATCTCATGCTATAGGAAGGGTCTCAGGTTTGCTATAAGCATTGAAATATCACATCCCATGCTATAGGAAGGGTCTCAGGATTGGAATGGAAGGAGTTGCATATCACATCTCATGTTATAGGAAGGATCTCAGATTTGGTATTAGAAGCATTGAGACATCACATCTCATGCTATAGGAAGGGTCTCAGGATTGGAATGGGAAGGAGTTGGATATCACATCTCATGTTATAGGAAGGGTCTCAGGATTGGAATGGGAAGGACTTCGATATCACATCTCATGTTATAGGAAGGCTCCCAGGTTTGGAAGGGGAAGGAGTTGGATATCACATTTCATGTTAGAGGTAGAATCTCAGGTTTGGTATTAGAGGCATTGAGATATAACATCTCATGCTATCAGAAGGGTCTCAGGATTGGAATGGGAAGGAGTTGGATATCACATCTCATGCTAAAGGGAGGGTCTCAGGTTTGGAAGGGGAAGGATTTGAATATCACATCTCGTGTTATAGGAAGGATCTCAGGTTTGGTATTAGAAGAATTGAAATATCACATCTCATGCTATCAGAACGGTCTCAGGATTGGAATGGGAAGGAGTTGGATATCACATCTCATGCTAAAGGGAGGGTCTCAGGATTGGAATGGGAAGGACTTGGATATCACATCTCATGTTATAGGAAGGGTCTCAGGTTTGGTATTAGAAGCATTGAGATATCACATCTCATGCTATAGGAATGGTCTCAGGATTGGAATGGGAAGGAGTTGGATATTAGATTCTTGCTATAGAAAAGGTCTCAGGTTTGGAACGGGAAGGAGTTGGATATCACATCTCATGTTATAGGAAGGGTCTCAGGTTTGGTCTAAGCATTGAGATATCACATCTCTGCTATCGGAAGTTTCTCAGGATTGAAATGGGAAGGAGTTGGATATCCCATCTCATGTTATAGGACGGGTCTCAGGTTTGGTAATAGAATCATTGAGATATCACATCTCATGCTGTAGGAAGTGTCTAAGGATTGGAATGGGAAGGACTTGGATATCACATCTCATGCTATAGGTAGACTCTCAGGTTTGGAAAGGGAAGGAGTGGGATATCACATTTCATGTTCAAGGAAGGATCTCAGGTTTGGTATTAGAGGCATTGAGATATCACATCTCATGCTATAGGAAGGGTCTCAGGATTGGAATGGGAAGGATTTGGATATCACATCTCATGCTATAGGAAGGGTCTCAGGTTTGGTATAAGCATTGAGATATCACATCTCATGCTATAGGAAGGGTCTCAGGATTGGAATGGGAAGGAGTTCGATATCACATCTCATGCTATAGGTAGGCTCTCAGGTTTGGAAAGGGAAGGATTTGGATATCACATTTCATGTTAAAGGAAGGATCTCAGGTTTGGTATTAGAGGCATTGAGATATCACATCTCATGCTATAGGAAGGGTCTCACGATTGGAATGGGAAGGATTTGGATATCACATCTCATGCTATAGGAAGGGTCTCAGGTTTGCTATAAGCATTGAAATATCACATCCCATGCTATAGGAAGGGTCTCAGGATTGGAATGGAAGGAGTTGGATATCACATCTCATGTTATAGGAAGGATCTCAGATTTGGTATTAGAAGCATTGAGACATCACATCTCATGCTATAGGAAGGGTCTCAGGATTGGAATGGGAAGGAGTTGGATATCACATCTCATGTTATAGGAAGGGTCTCAGGATTGGAATGGGAAGGACTTCGATATCACATCTCATGTTATAGGAAGGCTCCCAGGTTTGGAAGGGGAAGGAGTTGGATATCACATTTCATGTTAGAGGTAGAATCTCAGGTTTGGTATTAGAGGCATTGAGATATAACATCTCATGCTATCAGAAGGGTCTCAGGATTGGAATGGGAAGGAGTTGGATATCACATCTCATGCTAAAGGGAGGGTCTCAGGTTTGGAAGGGGAAGGATTTGAATATCACATCTCGTGTTATAGGAAGGATCTCAGGTTTGGTATTAGAAGAATTGAAATATCACATCTCATGCTATCGGAAGGATCTCAGGTTTGGTATTAGAAGCATTGAGATATCACATCTCATGCTATCAGAACGGTCTCAGGATTGGAATGGGAAGGAGTTGGATATCACATCTCATGCTAAAGGGAGGGTCTCAGGATTGTAATGGGAAGGACTTGGATATCACATCTCATGTTATAGGAAGGGTCTCAGGTTTGGTATTAGAAGCATTGAGATATCACATCTCATGCTATAGGAAGGGTCTCAGGAATGGAATGGGAAGGACTTGGATATCACATCTCATGATAAAGGAAGGGTCTAAGGTTTGGAAGGGGAAGGATTTGGATATCACATCTCATGTTATAGGACGGGTCTCAGGTTTGGTATTAGAAGCATTGTGATATCACATCTCATGCTATAGGAAGTGTCTCAGGATTGGAATGGGAAGGAGTTGGATATCACTTCTCATGCTATAGGAAGGGTTTCAGGTTTGGTAGAAGCATTGAGATATCACATCTCATGCTATAGGAAGAGTCTCAGGTTTGGGAAGGGAAGGATTTGGATTTCACATCTCATGTTATAGGATGGTTCTCATGTTTGGTTTTTGAAGCATTGAGATATCACATCTCATGCTATCGGAAGGGTCTCAGGTTTGGAATGGGAAGGAGTTGGATATCACATCTCATGTTATAGGAAGGATCTCATGTTTGGTATTAGAAGCATTGAGATATCACATCTCATGCTATAGGAAGGGTCTCCGGATTGGAATGTGAAGGATTTGGATATTACATCTCATGCTAAAGGAAGGATCTCAGGTTTGGAATGGGAAGGAGTTGGATATGACATCTCTTGTTATAGAGAGGGTCTCAGGATTTGAATGGCAAGGAGTTGGATATCACATCTCATGCCATAGGAAGGGTCTCAGGTTTGGTATAAGCATTGAGATATCACATCTCTGCTATCGGAAGGGTCTCAGGATTGGATTGGGAAGGAGTTGGATATCCCTTCTCATGCTATAGGAAGGGTCTCAGGTTGGAATGGGAAGGAGTTGGATATCACATCTCATGTTATAGGAAGGGTCTCAGGATTGGAATGGGAAGGATTTGGATATCGCATCTCTTGCTATAGGAAGGGTCTCAGGTTTTTTATCAGAAACATTGAGATATCACATCTCATGCTATAGGAAGGGTTTTAGGATTGGAATGGGAAGTATTTGGATATCACATCTCATGCTAAAGGAAGGTTCTCAGGTTTGGAAGGGGAAGGATTTGGATATCATATCTCATGTTATAGGACGGGACCCAGGTTTGGTATTAGAAGCATTGAGATATCACATCTCATGGTATAGGAAGGGTCTCAGGGTTGGAATGGGAAGGAGTTGGATATCACATCTCATCCAATAGTAAGGGTCTCAGGTTTGGAATGGGAAGGAATTGGATATCACATCTCATGTTATAGGAAGGGTCTCAGGTTTGGTAGAAGCGTTGAGATATCACATCTCTGCTATCGGAAGGGTCTCAGGATTGGATTGGGAAGGAGTTGGATATCCCTTCTCATGCTATAGGAAGGGTCTCAGGATTTGAATGGCAAGGAGTTGGATATCACATATCATGCCATAGGAAGGGTCTCAGGTTTGGCATAAGAAGGAGTTGGATATCCCATCTCATGCTATAGGAAGGGTCTCAGGTTGGAATGGGAAGGAGTTGGATATGACATCTCATGTTATAGGAAGGGTCTCAGGATTGGAATGGGAAGGACTTGGATATCACATCTCATGCTGTAGGAAGGCTCTCAGGTTTGGAAAGGGAAGGAGTTGGATATCACATTTCATGTTAGAGGTAGGATCTCAGGTTTGGTATTAGAGGCATTGAGATATCACATCTCATGCTATCAGAAGGGTATCAGGATTGGAATGGGAAGGAGTGGGATATCACATCTCATGCTAAAGGGAGGGTTTCAGGTTCGGAAGGGGAAGGATTTGGATATCACATCTCATGTTATAGGAAGGATCTCATGTTTGGTATTAGAAGCATTGAGATATCACATCTCATGCTATCGGAAGGATCTCAGGTTTGGTATTAGAAGCATTGAGATATCACATCTCATGCTATAGGAAGGGTCTCATGATTGGAATGGGAAGGAGTTGGATATCACATCTCATGTTATAGGAAGGATCTCAGGTTTGGTATTAGAAGCATTGAGATATCACATCTCATGCTATAGGACTGGTCTCAGGATTGGAATGGGAAGGAGTTGGATATCACATCTCATGCTAAAGGAAGGGTCTCAGTTTTGGTAGAAGCATTGAGATTTCACATATCATGCTATAGGAAGGGTCTCAGGATTGGAATGGGAAGGAGTTGGATATCACATCTCATGCTATAGGAAGGGTCTCAGGTTTGGTATAAGCATTGAGATATCACATCTCTGCTATCGGAAGGGTCTCAGGATTGGAATGGGAAGGACTTAGATATCACATCTCATGCTATAGGGAGGGTCTCAGTATTGATATTAGAAGCATTGAGATATCACATCTCAAGCTATCGGAAGGGTCTCAGGATTGGAATGGGAAGGAGTTGGATATCACATCTCATGCTATAGGAAGGGTCTCAGGTTAGGAAGGGGAAGGAGTTGGATATCACATTTCATGTTAGAGGAAGGATCTCAGGTTTGGTATTAGAGGCCTTGAGATATCACATCTCATGCTATAGGAAGGGTCTCAGGATTGGAATGGGAAGGAGTTGGATATCACATCTCAAGCTATAGGAAGGGTCTCAGGTTTGGTATAAGCATTGAGATATCACATCTCATGCTATAGGAAGGGTCTCAGGATTGGAATGGGAAGGAGTTGGATATCACATCTCATGTTATAGGAAAGATCTCAGGTTTGGTATTAGAAGCATTGAGACATCACATCTCATGTTATAGGAAGGGTCTTAGGATTGGAATGGGAAGAAGTTGGATATCACATCTCATGCTATAGGAAGGGTCTCAGGTTTGGTATAAGCATTGAGATATCACATCTCATGCTATATGAAGGGTCTCAGGATTGGAATGGGAAGGAGTTGTATATGACATCTCATGCCATAGGAAGGGTCTCAGGTTTGGTATACGCATTGAGATATCACATCACATGCTATAGGAAGGGTCTCAGGATTGGAATGGGAAGGACTTGAATATCACATCTCATGCTATAGGCAGGGTCTCAGGTTTGGAAAGGGAAGGAGATGGATATCACATTTCATGTTAGAGGTAGGATCTCAGGTTTGGTATTAGAGGCATTGAGATATCACATCTCATGCTATCAGAAGGGTCTCAGGATTGGAATGGGAAGGAGTTGTATATCACAACTCATGCTAAAGGGAGGGTCTCAGGTTTGGAAGGGGAAGGATTTGGAAATCACATCTCATGTTATAGGAAGGATCTCAGGTTTGGTATTAAAAGCATTGAGATATCACATCTCATGCTATCGGAAGTATCTCAGGTTTGGTATTAGAGGCATTGAGATATCACATCTCATGCTATCATAAGGGTCTCAGGATTGGAATGGGAAGGAGTTGGATATCACATCTCATGTTATAGGAAGGATCTCAGGTTTGGTATTAGAAGCATTGAGATATCACATCTCATGCTATAGGAAGGGTCTCAGGATTGGAATGGGAAGGAGTTGGATATCACATCTTATGCTATAGGAAGGGTCTCAGATTTGGTATAAGCAGTGAGATATCACATCTCATGCTATAGGAAGGGTCTCAGGATTGGAATGGGAAGGAGTTGGATATCACATCTCATGCTATAGGAAGGGTCTCAGGTTTGGAACGGGAAGGAGTTAGATATCACATCTCATGTTATAGGAAGAGTCTCAGGTTTGGTATAAGCATTGAGATATCACATCTCTGCTATCGGAGGTGTCTCAGGATTGGGATGGGAAGGAATTGGATATCACATCTCATGCTATAGGAAGGGTATCAGGTTTGGAACGGGAAGGAGTTGGATATCCCATCTCATGTTATAGAGCAGGTCTCAGGTTTGATATTAGAAGCATTGAGATATCACATCTCTGCTATTGGAAGGGTCTCAGGATTGGAATGGGAAGGACTTGGATATCAGAATTCATGTTATAGGAAGGGTCTCAGGTTTGGTATTAGAAGCATTGAGATATCACATCTCATGCTATAGGAAGGGTCTCAGGATTGAAATGGGAAGGACTTGGATATCACATCTCATGTTATAGGAAGGGTCTCAGGTTTGGTATTAGAAGCATTGAGATATCACATCTCATGCTATAGGAAGGGTCTCAGGAATGGAATGGGAAGGACTTGGATATCACATCTCATGATAAAGGAAGGGTCTAAGGTTTGGAAGGGGAAGGATTTGGATATCACATCTCATGTTATTGGACCGGTCTCAGGTTTGGTATTAGAAGCATTGAGATATCAAGTCTCATGGTATAGGACGGGAGTTTGATATCACATCTCATGCCATGGTATGGGTCTCAGGTTTTGTAGAAGCATTGGGATATCACATCTCATGCTATCGGATGGATCTCAGGTTTGGTATTAGAAGCATTGAGATATCACATCTCATGCTGTAGGAAGGGTCTCAGGATTGGAATGGGAAGGAGTTGGATATCACATCTCATGTTATAGGAAGGATCTCAGGTTTGGTATTAGAAGCATTGAGATATCACATCTCATGCTATAGGACTGGTCTCAGGATTGGAATGGGAAGGAGTTGGATATCACATCTCATGCTAAAGGAAGGGCCTCAGTTTTGGTAGAAGCATTGAGATTTCACATATCATGCTATAGGAAGGGTCTCAGGATTGGAATGGGAAGGAGTTGGATATCACATCTCATGCTATAGGAAGGGTCTCAGGTTTGGTATAAGCATTGAGATATCACATCTCTGCTATCAGAAGGGTCTCAGGATTGGAATGGGAAGGACTTAGATATCACATCTCATGCTATAGGGAGGGTCTCAGTATTGATATTAGAAGCATTGAGATATCACATCTCAAGCTATCGGAAGGGTCTCAGGATTGGAATGGGAAGGAGTTGGATATCACATCTCATGTTATAGGAAGAGTCTCATGCTAAGACCTGATAGACCCTTCCTATATCATGAGATGGGAATATCCAACTCCTTCCCATTCCAATCCTGAGACCCTTCCGATAGCAGAGATGTGATATCTCAATGCTTATACCAAACCTGAGACCCTTCCTATAGCATGAGATGTGATATCCAACTCCTTCCCATTCCAATACTGAGACCCTTCCTATAGCATGAGATGTGATATCTCAATGCTTCTAATATCAAACTTGAGACCCTCCCTATAGCATGAGATGTGATATCCAAGTCCTTCCCATTCCAATCCTGAGACACTTCCTATAGCATGAGATGTGATATCTCAATGCTTCTAATACCAAACCTGAGACTCTTCCTATAACATGAGATGGGATATCCAACTCCTTCCCATTCCAATCCTGAGACCCTTCCGAAAGCAGAGATGTGATATCTCAATGCTTATACCAAACCTGAGACCCTTCCTATGGCATGAGATGTCATATACAGATCCTTCCCATTCCAATCCTGAGACCCTTCCTATAGCATGAGATGTGATATCTCAATGCTTATACCAAACCTAAAACCCTTCCTATAGCATGAGATGTGATATCCAACTCCTTCCCATTCCAATCCTGAGACCCTTCCTATAGCATGAGATGTGATATCCAATGGCTCTAATACCAAACCTGAGATCCTTCCTCTAACATGAAATGTGATATCCAACTCCTTCCCTTTCCAAACCTGAGAGCCTACCTATAGCATGAGATGTGATATCAAAGTCCTTCCCATTCCAATCCTTAGACCCTTCCTACAGCATGCAATATGATATCTCAATGATTCTAATAACAAACCTGAGACCCGTCCTATAACATGAGATGTGATATCCAACTCCTTCCCATTCCAATCCTGAGACACTTCCGATAGCAGAGATGTGATATCTCAATGCTTATACCAAACCTGAGACCCTTCCTATAACATGAGATGTGATATCCAATTCCTTCCCATTCCAAACCTGAGACCCTTCCTACAGCATGTGATGTGATATCTCAATGCTTCTAATACCAAACCTGAGACCAGTCCTATAACATGAGATGGGATATCCAACTCCTTCCCGTTCCAAACCTGAGACCCTTCCTATAGCATGAGATGTGATATCCAACTCCTTCCCGTTCCAAACCTGAGATCCTTCCTATAGCATGAGATGTGATATCCAACTCCTTCCCATTCCGATCCTGAGACCCTTATGATAGCATGAGATGTAATATCTCAATGCCTCTAATACCAAATCTGAGATTCTTCCGATAGCATGAGATGTGATATCTCAATGCTTCTTATACCAAACCTGAGATCCTTCCTATAACATGAGATGTGATATCCAAATCCTTCCCCTTCCAAACCTGAGACCCTCCCTTTAGCATGAGATGTGATATCCACGTCCTTCCCATTCCAATCCTGAGACCCTTCCTATAGCATGTGATGTGATATCTCAATGCTTATACCAAACCTGAGACCCTTCCTATGGCATGAGATGTCATATACAACTCCTTCCCATTCCAATCCTGAGCCCTTCCTATATCATGAGATGTGATATCTCAATGCTTATACCAAACCTGAGACTCTTCCTATAGAATGAGATGTGATATCCAACTTCTTCCCATTCCAATCCTGAGACCCTTCCTATAACATGAGATGTGATGTCTCAATGCTTCTAATACCAAACCAGAGATCTTTCCTATAACATGAGATGTGATATCCAACTCCTTCCCATTCCAATCCTGAGACCCTTCCTATAGCATGTGATGTGATATCTCAATGCTTATACCAAACCTGAGACCCTTCCTATAGCTTGAGATGTGATATCCAACTCCTTCCCATTCCAATCCTGAGACCCTTCCTATAGCATGAGATGTGATATCTCAATACTTCTAATACCAAACCTGAGATCCTTCTGATAACATGAGATGTGATATCCAAATCCTTCCCCTTCCAAACCTGAGACCCTCCCTTTAGCATGAGATGTGATATCCAACTCCTTCCGATTCCAATCCTGAGACCATTTTGATAGCATGAGATGTGATATCTCAATGCTTCTAATACCAAACCTGAGATCCTTCCGATAGCATGAGATGTGATATCTCAATGCTTCTAATACCAAACCTGAGATCCTTCCTATAACATGAGATGTGATATCCAAATCCTTCCCCTTCCAAACCTGAGACCCTCCCTTTAGCATGAGATGTGATATCCAACTCCTTCCCATTCCAATCCTGAGACCCTTCTGATAGCATGAGATGTGATATCTCAATGCCTCTAATACCAAACCTGAGATCCTACCTCTAACATGAAATGTGATATCCAACTCTTTCCCCTTCCAAACCTGAGAGCCTTCCTATAGCATGAGATGTGATATCCAAGTCCTTCCCATTCCAATCCTGAGACCCTTCCTATAACATGAGATGTGATATCCAACTCCTTCCCATTCCAACCTGAGACCCTTCGTATAGCATGAGATGGGATATCCAGCTCCTTCCAAATCCAATCCTGATACCCTTCCGATAGCATGAGATGTGATATCCCAATGCTTATACCAAACCTGAGACCCATACTATTGCATGAGATGTGATATCAAACTCCTTCCCATTCCAATCCTGAGACCCTTCCTATAGCTTGAGATGTGATATCCAACTCTTTCTGATTCCAATTCTGAGACCCTTCCTATACCATGAGACTTGATATCTCAGTGCTTCTAATACCAAACCTGAGACCCGTCCTATAACATGAGATGTGATATCCAAATCCTTCCCCTTCAAACCTTAGACCCTTCCTTTATCATGAGATGTGATATCCAACTCCTTCCCATTCCAATCCTGAGACCCTTCCGATATCGTGAGATGTGATATCTCAATACTTCTAATATCAAACTTGAGACCCTCCCTATAGCATGAGATGTGATATCCAAGTCCTTCCCATTCCAATCCTGAGACCCTTCCTATAGCATGAGATGTGATATCTCAATGCTTCTAATACCAAACCTGAGACCCTTCCTATAACATGAGATGGGAATATCCAACTCTTCCCATTCCAATCCTGAGACCCTTCCGATAGAAGAGATGTGATATCTCAATGCTTATACCAAACCTGAGATCCTTCCTATAGCATGAGATGTGATATCCTACTCCTTCCCATTCCAATCCTGAGACCCTTCCTATAGCATAAGATGTGATATCTCAATGCTTCTAATATCAAACTTGAGACCCTCCCTATAGCATGAGATGTGATATCCAAGTCCTTCCCATTCCAATCCTGAGACACTTCCTATAGCATGAGATGTGATATCTCAATGCTTCTAATACCAAACCTGAGACTCTTCCTATAACATGAGATGGGATATCCAACTCCTTCCCATTCCAATCCTGAGACCCTTCCGATAGCAGAGATGTGATATCTCAAAGCTTATACCAAACCTGAGACCCTTCCCATGGCTTGAGATGTCATATACAACTCCTTCCCATTCCAATCCTGAGACCCTTCCGATAGCATGAGATGTGATATCTCAATGCTTATACCAAGCCTGAGACCCTTCCTATAGCATGAGATGTGATATCCAACTCCTTCCCATTCCAATCCTGAGACCCTTCCTATAGCATGAGATGTGATGTCTCAATGCTTCTAATACCAAACCTGAGATCCTTCGTTTAACATGAGATGTGATATCCAACTCCTTCCATTCCAATCCTGAGACCCTTCCTATAGCATGAGATGTGATATCTCAATGCTTATACCAAACCTGAGACCCTTCCTATAGCATGAGATGTGATATCCAACTCCTTCCCATTCCAATCCTGAGACCCTTCCTATAGCATGAGATGTGATATCTCAATGCCTCTAATACCAAACCTGAGATCCTTCCTCTAACATGAAATGTGATATCCAACTCCTTCCCTTTCCAAACCTGAGAGCCTATCCATAGCATGAGATGTGATATCCAAGTCCTTCCCATTCCAATCCTTAGACCCTTCCTACAGCATGCAATATATATGATATCTCAATGATTCTAATAACAATCCTGAGACCCGTCCTATAACATGAGATGGGATATCCAACTCCTTCCCATCCCAATCCTGAGACACTTCCGATTGCAGAGATGTGATATCTCAATGCTTATACCAAACCTGAGACTCTTCCTATAACATGAGATGTGATATCTGTTAGGAAAGATTTCGTAATTGTAGGTAATTTTCCTTCCATGTGGCAACCCCTAAACTTTTTGCTGTTGTTTTTCACCTTGTTCTCGACTTTGCCAGAGAAGTGCAGCCTTCTGCCGCACTCCTCTGGGCTTTCGCTCCTTTCTTACGGGGAAACTTGCATGGCCTTAAGACAGTCAGTACCGGGAAACGCTGTTTTCCGTAGTTTCTTTTATCATGTTGCGGCTTTCGTGCAACATGACACAAGAGGGCACTGTAAGCTAAGTTACTGCTCTCTTGGGATTCTAGCCTTCTACAGGCCCTAGATACTCTTTCAGGATTGTAACTGATCGGTGCAAGCGATTCACGGACGGGAATGGTGGCAGCGATCGTTTCTTGTGTTTTGAGCTCCTTTTGGCGTTCTAAGCGCGTTTCTCGCACTTAACCCAAAATGATGGCCTGGCTCCCAAAATTGGCCAGACCACGAGGCTCCTTTATCCTGTCCGCTGACCGTCTTGCTCCCTTCACCTTCCCCAGGTCGAGCCGACCCGGGGCCTTCCTTATTTGGGCATGTACTTTCCCGCGAAACACGGATGCTTTCGCGGGCTTCTACATGTCTTGTGTGTGCCTCCAGGATGTGGGCTGGGATGTCTGGTCCCGTGTGAATGCCTGGGACCACCGTGGTCCGTGATAGGTCCACGAATGGTGTGAGTGTTGATGAGCGGATCTCCCATTGGGTCCCCACCGTTTTGGCACGAAGGGAACCGTGGATAAGAGGGGGCTGGAAACACCACTACCATGTCGATCTCCTGAGTTCTCACGAACGAAGGAATACAGGAGCCAAGTATCCTGCAACCAAGAGGCTGAACCGAGGAATCGCTGGTGACCCGCTGAAGGACTGCTCCTCTGCACTGCTGTCGCCTTGTGAAACCCTTTTCACCTTTGATCGAACCAGAAGGCCTGTACTAGTACTTCGACCCTTGGAATAGCGGGGACAGCTATTCTCGGCATCTTCACCAGCTCCTGCTAGTAAGCCTTCGGAAGCGTCTCTGGCCCATCCAGCAGACTGACCAGCCTACACAGGAGTCTTGCTCTGTAACTGCCACCAGGTTGTGTAGTATATCGAGTCCTTGTCACTCTCACACGATTCGTACACTTGGCGTTCCCAGGTCTGAAGTGAGTAGTGTACATTTGGCTCAGATACACACGGCCGCTCCGTTGCCCTGCTGTGGTAACAAACTGTGCGGGTTCCTTCGTTTGGGACGTCTTTTACTCAACTCTGCTGCTGCAGACTCAACACGACGACGAGACATCCCCTGCTCTTCTGAACCTGCCAGCGACTGAAACTGACGCGGAGAAGCCTGGGTCTGCTTGCATCGGGGACCGGTGAGTAGCATAGCTAGGAACTGGTCGCCCTCCTGCAGGAACCCATAGCTTTTCCCCGCTGTGTCAAAACAGCATGCCTTTCCGTACTCGCGCTCTGCTTCTGCCCTTGAGTCGCGGAACACTGTTCTTCTTCGTTTGTGCACTAAACTGAACTGCCTGATCTCCCTCGAAGAGACTCCCCTTTTGCCCGTTGGCACCAGCGTGTGCAAGTACTTTTGAGCACAAGGCTCCACTCTTCGTAGGGCTCGGACTTCCTTTTAGTTAGGTGCCTCTGAAGGCGGACTGGGTCTAAGCATTATTTCGCACTGCCTGTTTTCCTTCCCTTTTAGGTGGACTACACATTTCGTGCATCTAACGCTTGAGACTTGTTTGTATTTGTATATATATTGTATTGGTATGGTATGTGTTGGTTTACTAGAGTTCTATTGTGATTTCTCGCTACAGTCATTGTTTTAAAGGCCTTGGAATAAATGTGTATATATTTTTAATATAGCACCTGTTTGGAGTAGTTTGTAAGTGTCCTTGCTTTGTGTGCTCATTGCAGGCTTTCAGTCACCCTCACCCCTCTTGAGACCTAGTCTTGACCGCCGCGATCGCTACCTTGATTGGTCTGGCTTGTCCAGAGGTTACCCTGTTCCAAGTAATTAGGTTGGCCTTCTGAACTTCTGCGCCACCAGGACAGAGTTCAGAAATCCGTCTTAACAAATTGGTGTACAGCGGTGGGATACCACTGAAGGTATCCAGTGTTGCGCACGAACTAAGGCATTTCAAGTTATTCCTACCAGGACACGTAATGAATTGTTGTAGTATAACTTTAAAAAGGCCATAGTCCTATCTAACAGTATGGAAACAAATACCTTGTTAACTTTAAATGCTTACAAATCAGAAACATTGAAAAAAATGTGTGCGGAGAGAGGTGTTTCCTCTCAAGGCACGAAATTGGATATGATCCAAAGAATCGTGGCGTGGCAAGAAGCGCAGCTTGACGCTATAACTTCTGAGGACAGTGCGGAAGGAGGTGGGGCTGCTCTCACTGGTAGAACCAACGGTTCTGCCGCTGCACTGATCCACCGCGACCACGAGGACAGGGAGGATGAGATGTCTGATGTTTCCTCTGCCAGTGTAGATGGGGAGGCTATGCTTGAATTCAAGAAGCAAGAGCTGCGGTTTAGGCAGAAGGAGCTTGAATTCAGCATAGCCAAACTAAAAATCGAACAGTCAGAAAAACAGAAAGACAGGGATCACCAGTTGGAACTGGCCAAGCTTCAGGTTGCAAATGGGTCCAAGGGTCCTGGACATGGGTCTGGGGCCTCCTCTCATCCACGGTTGTTAAGACGGATTTCTGAACTCTGTCCTGGTGGCGCAGAAGTTCAGAAGGCCAACCTAATTACTTGGAACAGGGTAACCACTGGACGAGCCAGACCAATCAAGGTAGCGATCGCGGCGGTCAAGACTAGGTCTCAAGAGGGGTGAGGGTGACTGAAAGCCCGCAATGAGCACACAAAGCAAGATCACTTACAAACTACTCCAAACAGTTGTTATATCAAAAATATATACACATTTATTTTAAGGCCTTTAAAACAATGACCGTAGCGAGAAAATCACAATATCAATATTAAGCCAACTCTTACAATATATACAAATACGACAGTCGCAAGCGTTATATGCACGAAATGTGTAGTCCACCTGAAAGGGAAGGAAAACAGGCAGTGCGATAATGCTTTAGACTCAGTTCGCCTTCAGGGGCACCTAACTAGATGGAAGTCCGAGCCCTGCGAAGAGTGGAGCCTTGTGCTCAAAGTACCTGCACATGCTGGTGCCAACGGGCAAAAGGAGAAGCTCTTCGGAGGAAGTCAGGCAGTTCGGGTTAGTGCACAACAGAAGAAGAACAGGTTCCGCGACTCAAGCGCAGCCTCCACAGTGAGCAGAAGCAGAGCGCGAGTACGGACAAAAGGGTGCTGTTTTACACAGCGGGGAAAAGCAATGGGCTACTGCAGGAGGGCGACCAGATCCTAGCTATAGTACTCACCGGTCCCCGATGCAAGCAGACCCAGGCTTCTCCACGTTAGTTTCAGCAGCTGGCAGGTTCAGAAGAGCCGGGAATACCTCGTCGTCGTGTAGAGAAAAAAGACGTCCCAATCGAAGAAACCTGCACAGTTTTGTCACCACAGCAGGGCAACGGAGCGGCTGTGTGTATCTGAGCCAAATGTACACTACTCACTTCAGACTTGGGAACGCCAAGTGTACTAAGCGTGTGAGAGTGACAAGGACTCGAAATACAACACAACCTGGCGGCGGTTACAGAGCAGGTCTCCCGTGTAAGCTGGTCAGTCAACTGGATGGCCCAGAGACGCTTCCGAAGGCTTACTGGCAGGAGATGATGAAGTCGCCGAGAATAGCTGTTCCTGCTATTCCAAAGGTCGAAGCACCAGTACAGGCCTTCTGGTTCGATCAAAGGAGGAAAGGGTTTCACAGGACGACAGCAGTGCAAAGGAGGAGTCCTTCAGCGGGTCACCAGCGATTCCTCGGTCCAGCCTCTTGGTTGCAGGATACTTGGCTCCTGTATTCCTTTGTTCGTGAGAACTCAGGAGATCGACATGGTAGTGGTGTTTCCAGCCCCCTCTTATCCACGGTTCCCTTCGCGCCAAAACGGAGGGGAGCCAATGGGAGATCCGCTCATCAACACACACACCATTCGTGGACCAATCACAGACCACGTTGGTCCCAGGCATTCACACTACCCTAGACTCTCTGGCACCCAGGATGTGTATTGGGACCAGACATCCCAGCCCACACCCTGGAGGCACACAAAAGACATGTAGAAGCCCGCGAAAGCATCCGTGTTTCGCGGGAAAGTACATGCCCAAATAAGGAAGGCCCCGGGTCGCTCGACCTGGGGAAGGTGAAGGGAGCAAGACGGTCAGTGGACAGGACAAAGGAGCCTCGTGGTCTGGCCATTTTGGGAGCCAGGCCACCATTTTGGGTTCAGCGCGAAAAACGCGCTTAGAACGCCAAAAGGAGCTCAAAATACACAAAACGATCGCTGCCACCATTCCAGTCCCTGAATGACTTGCACCGATCAAATACAATCCTAAACGAGTATCTAGGGCCTGTAGAAGGCTAGAGACCCAAGAGAGCTGTAACTTAGCTTACAGTGCCCTCTTGTGTCATGTTGCACTAAAGCCGCAACATGATAAAAGAAACTACGGGAAACAGCGTTCCCCGGTGCTGAATGTCTTAAGGGCATGTCAGTTTCCCCGTAAGAAAAGAGCGAAAGCCCAGAGGAGTGCGGCAGAAGGCTGCACTTCTCTGGCAAAGTCAAGAACAAGGTGAAAAACAACAGCAAAAAGTTTAGGGGTTGCCACATGGAAGGAAAATTACCTACAATTACGAAATCTTTCCTAACACTCGCCCCTCCCAGACTATGGACAGGGGGAACTAATCCACCCCTGGATGAGTCTCTTGTTCAGGTCGGTTAAACATTCTGGACAACCCATCAGCATTGCTATGTTGGACACCTGGCCTATGCTCAATAGTGAAGTCGAAGCCTTGTAGACTTATGGACCACCTAAGCAACTTTGGATTCTCCCCCTTCATGTTCATTAGCCACTTTAACGGCTTATGGTCAGTTTGCACAGTGAAGTGGGTCCCATAGAGGTAGGGCCTCAGCTTCCTTAGGGCCCACACAACAGAGAAACATTCTTTCTCTACCGTGGACCATCTGAGCTCTCTGTCCTTAAGCTGGCGACTAATAAAACCGATAGGGTGTTCCTTACCCTTCTCATCTACTTGTGATAGTACAGCTCCTATCCCAGTGTCAGAGGCGTCCGTCTGCACGATAAAAGGTCTTTGATAATCAGGGGCCCTGAGGACAGGGGCCTGGCACAAGGAGTCTTTTAAGCCATTGAAGGCCTTCTCACACTCGTCGGTCCAAGTTACCTTCTTGGGTTTCTTCGGAGTTGGGAGGGCAGTCAGAGGAGCAGCTATGGTGCCATAGTCTGCCACAAAATTGCGGTAATACCCCGTGAGTCCTAAGAAGGCTCTCACTTGGGTTTGCGTAGTGGGGGTAGGCCAGTCTTGTACTGCTTGTACTTTACTGGGTAGAGGCTGTATCCTCCCTCCACCTACTTCATGTCCAAGGTAAACCACTGAGCCTTGTCCAATCTGGCATTTACTAGCCTTAATGGTCAAGTGGGCTTTCTGAAGAGCCTGGAGCACAATCCCGAGGTGTTTTACATGGTCTTCCCAGGTGGCACTGAAAACTGCTATATCATCCAGATATGCAAGACAGAATTCGTCCAACCCATTCAACACATGATTCACAAGCCTCTGGAAAGTGGCAGGTGCATTCTTCAACCCGAACAGCATTACCCGGAATTGGTAAAGGCCGTCTGGAGTAGAAAATGCTGTCTTCTCCTTGGCATGTTCTGCTAAAGCTATTTGCCAATAGCCAGCAGTGAGGTCAAACGTGCTGAGGTACTTGGAGGCACCCAAAGTATCCACCAGCTCATCTGTTCGAGGCAAGGGGTGTGCATCTGTCTTGGTGACAGCATTCAGAGCCCTGTAATCCACGCAGAACCTCAATTCAGAAGTGCCTGCCTTTGGAACCAAAACCACAGGGCTGGACCAAGGACTACTAGAGGGTTCAATCACCCCAAGGTCTAACATTTTGTTGACCTCGGTCTTAATATAAGACCGTACTTTGTCTGACATCCTGTATCCCCTACTTTTGGTAGGTACACTGTCTCCTGTGTCAATGTTATGTTTGCACCAAGGTGTCAAACCAGGCGACTGTGAAAACAGGGGGGAAAACTGCCTAAGCAAACTTTTCACCTCAGCCTGCTGATCAGAAGCCAGGTGAGGGGCCACTCGGACACCCTCAAAGGAGCTATCTGAAGGACCGCTTTGGAACAGGTCGGGGAGAGGTTCAGACTCCTCTTCCTCAACATCTGAAGCCAGTAGCAGTGCTGCGATTTCGACTCTTGGGACGAAAGCCTTCAGCCTATTTACGTGAAACACTTTTGGAGCCTGTCCAGGCCTTCCAAGGTCCACTAAATAGTTAACCTCACCCAGGGGCTCCACCACTGTGTAAGGGCCTGACCATTTGTCCTGTAAAGCTCGAGGCCTTATGGGATTCATGATCAGGACTTGCTGACCAGGTGTAAAGTTGATGAGGGAAGCTTTCTGGTCGTACCAATGTTTCACCAGCGCTTGCCCTGCCTTCAATTTATCACTAGCCAAGCCCTTCAGAAGTACCATCCGTTTTCTGAGCCCTAGCACATAATCAACTACGTTGGTAGTGACAGGGGGAGTGGGCATCTCCCATCCCTCTTTGACGATGGCTAAGGGTCCCCGTACGGGATGACCGAACAGAAGTTCGAAGGGGCTGAAGCCAACACCCTCCTGTGGTACCTCTCGGTAGGCAAACAGTAAGCATGGTAACAGAAGATCCCATTTTCTTCTCTGAGGCTCCTCCAGAGCCCCAATCATGCTCTTTAACGTTCTATTGAAACGTTCCACCAGACCATTGGTCTGGGGGTGGTATGCAGAAGAGAACTTGTAGGTGACCCCACATTCTTTCCACATAGCCTGCATATACTTTGACATAAAGTTGCTGCCACGATCTGACACAACTTCTTTAGGGAAGCCAACCCTAGTAAATATGCCGAGTAAAGCTTTTGCAACTGACTTGGCAGTTACAGTTTTCAATGGGATGGCCTCAGGATACCTGGTTGCATGGTCGACCAGCACCAGGATAAACCTATTGCCCGAGGATGTTTGCGGGTCAAGGGGACCAACGATGTCGATCCCTACCCTTTCAAATGGTACCCCCACAACTGGGAGCGGTACCAACGGAGCTTGGATTGTCGCGCCAACCTTACCAGACAACTGGCAGGAGGTACAACTCCTGCAGTGACTTTCTACTTGCACCCCCATCTTGGGCCAGTAGAAGTGCATGGATAACCTTTGCTTGGTCCTCTTCATACCAAGGTGACCAGCAAGGGGAACTTCATGCGCCAACTGCAGGAGGAAGGGCCTAACAGCAAGGGCAACCACCAACCTCCTATGGTCTCCTTCTGTAGACTCTGTGGGCTCGCTATACAGGAGTCCACCTTCCCAATAAATCCTATGCGTCCCAGGAGGTTCACCCTCAAGCTGGGCGCAGGCCTGTCTCCTTAGGCCTTCCAGAGATGGGCACTCACGTTGGCCTTTACTGAATTCGTCCCTATCAGGACCTCCTTCAACTAACAAGTCTTTTAGTTCAGGATGATCGTTGGGGTCAAATACTTCAGGCATCGCCACCTCCTCGTCAGGCCCGGGCGATTGACCAACTTCCTCCACCGCAGTGGTAGGCGAGCTCGGGGGAATATTCTCTTTCCCTCGTCGTGACTTGTTGACTCCTTTCTCCTTGGGTTTCCCCTTTGGCTGGGGCGGCGTATTGGACTTGGCCAATGCTGCCCGTGCTTGAGACCGTGTGTAGGGTCTTTCGGCAGTGTCTCCTACGAGCCCTAAAGCTCTGAGATCACATGAGATGTGATATCTCAATACTTCTAATACCAAACCTGAGATCCATCCTATAACATGAGATGTGATATCCAAATCCTTCCCCTTCCAAACCTGAGACCCGCCCTTTAGCATGAGATGTGATATCCAACTCCTTCCCATTCCAATCCTGAGACCCTTCTGATAGCATAAGATATGATATCTCAATGCTTCTATACCAAACCTGAGATCCTTCCGATAGCATGAGATGTGATATCTCAATACTTCTAATACCAAACCTGAGATCCTACCTCTAACATGAAATGTGATATCCAACTCTTTCCCCTTGCAAACCTGAGAGCCTTCCTATAGCATGAGATGTGATATCCAAGTCCTTCCCATTCCAATCCTGAGACCCTTCCTATAACATGAGATGTGATAACCAACTCCTTCCCATTCCAACCTGAGACCCTTCCTATAGCATGAGATGGGATATCCAACTCCTTCCAAATCCAATCCCGATACCCTTCCGATAGCATGAGATCTGATATCCCAATGCTTCTACCAAACCTGAGACCCATACTATGGCATGAGATGTGATATCAAACTCCTTCCCATTCTAATCCTGAGACCCTTCCTATAGCTTGAGATGTGATATCCAACTCCTTCCCATTCCAATTCTGAGACCCTTCCTATACCATGAGACTTGATATCTCAATGCTTCTAATACCAAACCTGAGACCCGTCCTATAACATGAGATGTGATATCCAAATGCTTCCCCTTCCAAATCTTAGACCCTTCCTTTATCATGAGATGTGATAGCCAACTCCTTCCCATTCCAATCTTGAGACCCTTCCGATATCATGAAATGTGATATCTCAATGCTTCTAATATCAAACTTGAGACCCTCCCTATAACATGAGATGGGAATATCCAACTCCTTCCCATTCCAATCCTGAGACCCTTCCGATAGCAGAGATGTGATATCTCAATGCTTATACCAAACTTGAGACCCTCCCTATAGCATGAGATGTGATACCCAAGTCCTTCCCATTCCAATCCTGAGACACTTCCTATAGCATGAGATGTGATATCCAACTGCTTCCCATTCCAATCCTGAGACCCTTCCTATAGCATGAGATGTGATATCTCTATGCTTCTAATACCAAACCTGAGATCCTTCCTCTAACATGAAATGTGATATCCAACTCCTTCCCTTTCCAAACCTAAGAGCCTATCTATAGCATGAGATGTGATATCCAAGTCCTTCACATTCCAACCCTTAGACCCTTCCTACAGCATGCAATATGATATCTCAATGATTCTAATAACAAACCTGAGACCCGTCCTATAACATGAGATGGGATATCCAACTCCTTCCCATTCCAATCCTGAGACTCTTCCGATAGCAGAGATGTGATATCTCAATGCTTATACCAAACCTGAGACCCTTCCTGTAACATGAGATGTGATATCCAAATCCTTCCCGTTCCAAACCTGAGACCCTTCCTTTAGCATGAGATGTGATATCCAGCTCCTTCCCATTCCAATCCTGAGACACTTCCGATAGCATGAGATGTGATATCACAATGCTTCTAATATCAAAACTGAGACCCTCCCTATAGCATGATATGTGATATCTAAGTCCTTCCCATTCCAATCCTGAGACCCTCCCTATAGCATAAGATGTGATATCCAACTCCTTCCCATTCCAATCCTGAGACCCTTCCTATAGCATGAGATATGATATCTCAATACTTCTAATACCAAACGTGAGATCCTTCCGATAACATGAGATGTGATATCCAAATCCTTCCTGTTAAGACGGATTTCTGAACTCTGTCCTGGTGGCGCAGAAGTTCAGAAGGCCAACCTAATTACTTGGAACAGGGTAACCTCTGGACAAGCCAGACCAATCAAGGTAGCGATCGCGGCGGTCAAGACTAGGTCTCAAGAGGGGTGAGGGTGACTGAAAGCCCGCAATGAGCACACAAAGCAAGAGCGCTTACAAACTACTCCAAACAGTTGTTATATCAAAAATAGATACACATTTATTTTAAGGCCTTTAAAATAATGACCGTAGCGAGAAAATCACAATATTAAACCAACACATACCATATCAACACAATATATATACAAATACACAGTCGCAAGCGTTTAAAGCACGAAATATGTAGTCCACCTGCCAGGGAAGGAAAACAGGCAGTGCGATAATGCTTTCGACTCAGTTCGCCTTCATAGGCACCTAACTAGATGGAAGTCCGAGCCCTGCGAAGAGTGGAGCCTTGTGCTCAAAGTACCTGCCACGCCGGTGCCGACGGGCACAAGGGGAAGCTCTTCGGAGGAAGTCAGGCGGTTCACGTTAGTGCACAGCAGAAGAAGAACAGGTTCCGCAACTCAAGCGCAGCCTCCACAGCGGGCAGAAGCAGAGCGCGAGCGCGGCAAAAGGGTGCTGTTTTTACACAGCAGGGAAAAGCAATGGGATACTGCAGGAGGGCGACCAGATCCTAGATATACTACTCACCGGTCCCCGAAGCAAGCAGACCCAGGCTTCTCCACGATAGTTTCAGCAGCTGGCAGGTTCAGAAGAGCAGGGAACACTTTGTAGTCGTGCAGAGCAAAAAGACGTCCCAATCGACGAAACCGGCACAGTTTTGTTGCCGCACAGGACAACGGAGCGGCCGTGTGTATTCGAGCCAAATGAACCCTCCTCCCTTCAGACCTGGGGACGCCAAGCGTACGAAGCGTGGGAGAGGGACAAGGACTCGCAATACAACACAACCTGGCGGCGGTTGCAGAGCCAAACTCCTTTGTAAGCTGGTCAGTCAACTGGATGGCCCAGAGACGCTTCCGAAGGCTTACTTGGCAGGAGATGGTTGAAGATGCCGGGAATAGCTGTTCCTGCTATTCCAAAGGTCGAAGCACCAGTACAGGCCTTCTGGTTCGATCAAAGGAGGACAGGGGCTCTCCGGACGACAGCAGTGCAAAGGAGGATTCCTTCAGCGGGTCACCAGCGATTCCTCGGTCCAGCCTCGTAGTTGCAGGATACTTGGCTCCTGTATTCCTTCGTTCGTGAGAACTCAGGAGATCGACATGGTAGTGGTGTTTCCAGCCCCCTCTTATCCACGGTTCCCTTCGCGCCAAAACGGAGGGGAGCCAATGGGAGATCCGCTCTTCAAAACACATACCATACGTGGACCAATCACGGACCACGGTGGTCCCAGGCATTCACACCACCCTAGACTGTCTGGCACCCAGGATGTGTATTGGGACCAGACATCCCAGCCCACACCCTGGAGGCACACAAACGACATGTAGAAGCCCGCGAAAGCAACCACGTTTCGCGGGAAAGTACATGCCCAAATAAGGAAGGCCCCGGGTCGCCGGACCTGGGGAAGGTGAAGGGAGCAAGACGGACAGTGGACAGGACAAAGGAGCCTCGCGGCCTGGCCATTTTGGGAGCCAGGCCACCATTTTGGGTTCAGTGCAAAAACGTGCTCAGAATGCCAAAAGGAGCTCAAAATAAACAAAACGATCGCTGCCACCATTCCAGTCCCTGAATGACTTGCACCGATCAAATACCATCCTAAAAGAGTATCTAGGGCCTGTAGAAGGCTAGAGACCCAAGAGAGCTGTAACTTAGCTTACAGTGCCCTCTTGTGTCGTGTTGCACTAAAGCTGCGACACGATAAAAGAAACTACGGGAAACCACGTTCCCCGGTACTGACTGTCTTAAGGGCATGTCAGTTTCCCCGTAAGAAAGGAGCGAAAGCCCAGAGAAGTGCGGCAGAAGGCTGTACTTCTCTGGCAAAGTCAAGAACAAGGTTAAAAACAATAGCAAAAAGTTTAGAGGTTGCCACATGGAAGGAAAATTCCCTACAATTACGAAATCTTTCCTAACACTCGCCCCTCCCAGACTATGGACAGGGGGAACTAATCCACCCCTGGATGAGTCTCTTGTTCAGGTCGGTTGAACATTCTGGACAACCCATCAGCATTGCTATGTTGGACACCTGGTCTATGCTCAATAGTGAAGTCGAAGCCTTGAAGACTTATGGACCACCTAAGCAACTTTGGATTCTCCCCCTTCATGTTCATTAGCCACTTTAACGGCTTATGGTCAGTCTGCACAGTGAAGTGGGTCCCATAGAGGTAGGGCCTCAGCTTCCTTAGGGCCCACACAACAGAGAAACATTCTTTCTCTACCGTGGACCATCTGAGCTCTCTGTCCTTAAGCTGGCGACTAATAAAACCGATAGGGTGTTCCTTACCCTTCTCATCTACTTGTGATAGTACAGCTCCTATCCCAGTGTCAGAGGCATCCGTCTGCACGATAAAAGGTCTTTGATAATCAGGGGCCCTGAGCACAGGGGCCTGGCACAAGGAGTCTTTTAAGCCATTGAAGGCCTTCTCACACTCGTCGGTCCAAGTTACCTTCTTGGGTTTCTTCGGAGTTGTGAGGGCAGTCAGAGGAGCAGCTATGGTACCATAGTCTGCCACAAAATTGCGGTAATACCCCGTGAGTCCTAAAAAGGCTCTCACTTGGGTTTGCGTAGTGGGGGTAGGCCAGTCTTGTACTGCTTGTACTTTACTGGGTAGAGGCTGTATCCTCCCTCCACCTACTTCATGTCCAAGGTAAACCACTGAGCCTTGTCCAATCTGGCACTTACTAGCCTTTATGGTCAAGTGGGCTTTCTGAAGAGCCTGGAGCACAATCCCGAGGTGTTTCACATGGTCTTCCCAGGTGGCACTGAAAACTGCTATATCGTCCAGATATGCAAGACAGCATTCGTCCAACCCATTCAACACATGATTCACAAGCCTCTGGAAAGTGGCAGGTGCATTCTTCAACCCGAACGGCATTACCCGGAATTGGTAAAGGCCGTCTGGTGTAGAAAATGCCGTCTTCTCCCTGGCATGTTCTGCTAACGCTATTTGCCAATAGCCAGCAGTGAGGTCAACCGTGCTGAGGTACTTGGAGGCACCCAAAGTATCCACCAGCTCATCTGTTCGAGGCAAGGGGTGGGCATCTGTCTTGGTGACAGCATTCAGAGCCCTGTAATCCACGCAGAACCTCAATTCAGAAGTGCCTGCCTTTGGAACCAGAACCACAGGACTGGACCAAGGACTACTAGAGGGTTCAATCACCCCAAGATCTAACATTTTGTTGACCTCGGTCTTAATATAAGACCGTACTTTATCCGACATCCTGTATCCCCTACTTTTGGTAGGTACACTGTCTCCTGTGTCAATGTTATGTTTGCACCAAGGTGTCAAACCAGGGGACTGTGAAAACAGGGGGGAAAACTGCCTAAGCAAACTTTTCACCTCAGCCTGCTGATCAGAAGTCAGGTGAGGGGCCACTCGGACACCCTCAACGGAGCTATCTGAAGGACCGCTTTGGAACAGGTCGGGAAGAGGTTCAGACTCCTCTTCCTCAACGTCTGACGCCAGTAGCAGTGCTGCGATTTCGACTCTAGGGACGAAAGCCTTCAGCCTATTCACGTGAAACACTTTTGGAGGCTGTCCAGGCCTTCCAAGGTCCACTAAATAGTTCACCTCACCCAGGGGCTCCACCACTGTGTAAGGGCCTGACCATTTGTCCTGTAAAGCGCGAGGCCTTATTGGATTCATGATCAGGACTTGCTGACCAGGTGTAAAGTTGATGAGGGAAGCTTTCTGGTCGTACCAATGTTTCACCAGCGCTTGCCCTGCCTTCAATTTATCACTAGCCAAGCCCATCAGAAGTACCATCCGTTTTCTGAGCCCTAGCACATAGTCAACTACATTGGTAGTAACAGGGGGAGTGGGCATCTCCCATCCCTCCTTGACAATGGCTAAGGGTCCCCGTACGGGATGACCGAACAGAAGTTCGAAGGGGCTGAAGCCAACACCCTCCTGTGGTACCTCTCGGTAGGCAAACAGCAAGCATGGTAAAAGAAGATCCCATTTTCTTCTCTGGGGCTCCTCCAGAGCCCCAATCATGCTCTTTAACGTTCTGTTGAAACGTTCCACCAGACCATTGGTCTGGGGGTGGTATGCAGAAGAGAACTTGTAGGTGACCCCACATTCTTTCCACATAGCCTGCATATACTTCGACATAAAGTTGCTGCCACGATCTGACACAACTTCTTTAGGGAAGCCATACCTAGTAAATATGCCGAGTAAAGCTTTTGCAACTGACTTGGCAGTTACAGTTTTCAATGGGATGGCCTCAGGATACCTGGTTGCATGGTCGACCAGCACCAGGATAAACCTATTGCCCGAGGATGTTTGCGGGTCAAGGGGACCGACGATGTCGATCCCTACCCTTTCAAATGGTACCCCCACAACTGGGAGCGGTACCAACGGAGCTTGGATTGTCGCGCCAACCTTACCAGACAACTGGCAGGAGGCGCAACTCCTGCAGTGACTTTCTACTTGCACCCCCATCTTGGGCCAGTAGAAGTGCATGGATAACCTTTGCTTGGTCCTCTTCATACCAAGGTGACCAGCAAGGGGAACTTCATGCGCCAACTGCAGGAGGAAGGGTCTAACAGCAAGGGGAACCACCAACCTCCTATGGTCTCCTTCTGTAGACTCTGTGGGCTCACTATACAGGAGTCCACCTTCCCAATAAATCCTATGCTTCCCAGGAGGTTCACACTCAAGCTGGGAGCAGGCCTGTCTCCTTAGGCCTTCCAGAGATGGGCACTCACGTTGGCCTTTACTGAATTCGTCCCTATCAGGACCTCCTTCAACTAACAAGTCTTTTAGTTCAGGATGATCGTTGGGGTCGAATACTTCAGGCATCGCCACCTCCTCGTCAGGCTCGGGCGATTGACCAACTTCCTCCACCGCAGTGGTAGGCGAGCTCGGGGGAATATTCTCTTTCCCCCGTCTTGACTTGTAGACTCCTTTCGCCTTGGGTTGCCCCTTCGGCTGGGGCGGCGTATTGGACTTGGCCAATGCTGCCCGTGCTTGAGATCGTGTGTAGGGTCGTTCGGCAGTGTCTCCTACGAGCCCTAAAGCTCTGAGATCATTACCTAATAAGACCTTTCCCGGGACGTTTCTCTGAATGCTCACTGGAATCCTGACTGCTGTACCATTTAAAGTTAGATTAACAGGGATCACGGGAAACATACGGAGGGGGCCGTCAGCCAACTTAGTGGGCATCAGAGTAGCTCTGGCAACTTCCTCTGAGTCTACCAAGGTAGAATCCACTACAGTTCGACTGCACCCACTATCCCTAAGAGCTGGAGTATCCACTCCATTGATCAGCACACTGTCTTTAAATTAGTGCTTGGTATTATCCGGAATCCTAGCATACGCCTCTGCGACTTTAGGCTCCCAGGAACCCAGGGACACTAAAACTACCTCGGCCTCTATTCCGCTGGGAAATGAGTCCGAGGAGAAGGATGCTCCTGTAATCTCTTCTTCCTCGTAGGAGGAGAAGGCCAGATTAGCGGAGTGGACCCCCAAAGGTCTAACCTTATAACGGGGATCCCCCTTCACATGGTCAGTTGCTCCACAAGAAAAACAAGCCCCAGTGGGTCTGTTTACGTAGGGAGGCTTATTGTAACCAGAGTTCTGTTTCGGAGGCGCACCTCCACTACCCTGTGAGTTCTCTTGTGTCTTACCCTTGTTTTTCTTTTTGTGGCCCTTTTGGGAAGAAGATTTAGCAGATTCCCCACCCTCCATATCTTTGGACTTTTTCCCCTCCTCCTGCTTACCAGGATGAGTTTTGTCCTTATGGGACACTCGATGTGACACCCATAAGTCTGCTGCAATGGCCAGCTTCTTAGGATCTATCTCCTTCGAATCGGCCAAATGCTGCTTAAGCTCCGGGGAAGAAGAAGCAAAAATGTGTTCCAGCATGACAAGATTTATCATGCCGTCGAAGGTAGAAACCTTATAGCCTTCGACCCAGCCAGTTAAGTTTTTCAAAGATTCAGCGACATAAGATACCCAAGTACCACCTTCCTTTTTCTTATACTCTCGAAAACGCTTTAAATATTGGGCCGGAGTCTTCCCAAACTTTAAAATGAGAGTCTGCTTTAACATTGCGAAATCAGCCCGCTCAGCCTTCGACATTTCCATAATGGCACTACAGCCAGAATGGGGCAGTATACTGAGCAACCACGCAATCTTATCAGCATTGTCAACTTCCTGGACCTCGCATGCATACTCAAACGCATTCAGCCAGTCCATAATGTCATTCCTCTCTTCATACACACTGAGCAGATCTTTTGGAAACCGTGGATGAGAGGAGGCCCCAGACCCATGTCCAGGACCCTTGGATCCATTTGCAACCTGAAGCTTGGCCAGTTCCAACTGGTGATCCCTGTCTTTTTGTTTTTCTGCCTGTTCGATTTTTAGTTTGGCTATGCTGAATTCAAGCTCCTGCTGCCTAAACCGCAGCTCTTGCTTCTTGAATTCAAGCATAGCCTCCCCATCAGCACTGGCAGAGGAAACATTAGACAGCTCGTCCTCCCTGTCCTCGTGGTCGCGGTGGAACAGTGCGGCGGCAGAACCGTCGGTTCTACCAGTGAGAGCAGCCCCACCACCTTCCGCACTGTCCTCAGAAGTAATAGCGTCAAGCTGCGCTTCTTGCCACGCCACGATTCTTTGGATCATTTCCAATTTAGTGCCTTGAGAGGAAACACCTCTCTCCGCACACATCTTTTTCAGCGTTTCTGATTTGGAAGCATTTAAAGTTAACAACGTACTTGTTTCCATACTGTTTGATAGGACTATGGCCTTTTTAAAGTTATACTATAACAATTCACTACGTGTACTGTTTGGAATAACCTGAAATGCCTTAGTTCGAGCGCAACACTGGATACCTTCAGTCGTATCCCACCGCTGTACACCAATTTGTTAAGACGGATTTCTGAACTCTGTCCTGGTGGCGCAGAAGTTCAGAAGGCCAACCTAATTACTTGGAACAGGGTAACCTCTGGACAAGCCAGACCAATCAAGGTAGCGATCGCGGCGGTCAAGACTAGGTCTCAAGAGGGGTGAGGGTGACTGAAAGCCCGCAATGAGCACACAAAGCAAGAGCGCTTACAAACTACTCCAAACAGTTGTTATATCAAAAATAGATACACATTTATTTTAAGGCCTTTAAAATAATGACCGTAGCGAGAAAATCACAATATTAAACCAACACATACCATATCAACACAATATATATACAAATACACAGTCGCAAGCGTTTAAAGCACGAAATATGTAGTCCACCTGCCAGGGAAGGAAAACAGGCAGTGCGATAATGCTTTCGACTCAGTTCGCCTTCATAGGCACCTAACTAGATGGAAGTCCGAGCCCTGCGAAGAGTGGAGCCTTGTGCTCAAAGTACCTGCCACGCCGGTGCCGACGGGCACAAGGGGAAGCTCTTCGGAGGAAGTCAGGCGGTTCACGTTAGTGCACAGCAGAAGAAGAACAGGTTCCGCAACTCAAGCGCAGCCTCCACAGCGGGCAGAAGCAGAGCGCGAGCGCGGCAAAAGGGTGCTGTTTTTACACAGCAGGGAAAAGCAATGGGATAGTGCAGGAGGGCGACCAGATCCTAGATATACTACTCACCGGTCCCCGAAGCAAGCAGACCCAGGCTTCTCCACGATAGTTTCAGCAGCTGGCAGGTTCAGAAGAGCAGGGAACGCTTTGTAGTCGTGCAGAGCAAAAAGACGTCCCAATCGACGAAACCGGCACAGTTTTGTTGCCGCACAGGACAACGGAGCGGCCGTGTGTATTCGAGCCAAATGAACCCTCCTCCCTTCAGACCTGGGGACGCCAAGCGTGCGAAGCGTGGGAGAGGGACAAGGACTCGCAATACAACACAACCTGGCGGCGGTTGCAGAGCCAAACTCCTTTGTAAGCTGGTCAGTCAACTGGATGGCCCAGAGACGCTTCCGAAGGCTTACTTGGCAGGAGATGGTTGAAGATGCCGGGAATAGCTGTTCCTGCTATTCCAAAGGTCGAAGCACCAGTACAGGCCTTCTGGTTCGATCAAAGGAGGACAGGGGCTCTCCGGACGACAGCAGTGCAAAGGAGGATTCCTTCAGCGGGTCACCAGCGATTCCTCGGTCCAGCCTCGTAGTTGCAGGATACTTGGCTCCTGTATTCCTTCGTTCGTGAGAACTCAGGAGATCGACATGGTAGTGGTGTTTCCAGCCCCCTCTTATCCACGGTTCCCTTCGCGCCAAAACGGAGGGGAGCCAATGGGAGATCCGCTCTTCAAAACACATACCATACGTGGACCAATCACGGACCACGGTGGTCCCAGGCATTCACACCACCCTAGACTCTCTGGCACCCAGGATGTGTATTGGGACCAGACATCCCAGCCCACACCCTGGAGGCACACAAACGACATGTAGAAGCCCGCGAAAGCAACCACGTTTCGCGGGAAAGTACATGCCCAAATAAGGAAGGCCCCGGGTCGCCGGACCTGGGGAAGGTGAAGGGAGCAAGACGGACAGTGGACAGGACAAAGGAGCCTCGCGGCCTGGCCATTTTGGGAGCCAGGCCACCATTTTGGGTTCAGTGCAAAAACGTGCTCAGAACGCCAAAAGGAGCTCAAAATAAACAAAACGATCGCTGCCACCATTCCAGTCCCTGAATGACTTGCACCGATCAAATACCATCCTAAAAGAGTATCTAGGGCCTGTAGAAGGCTAGAGACCCAAGAGAGCTGTAACTTAGCTTACAGTGCCCTCTTGTGTTGTGTTGCACTAAAGCTGCGACACGATAAAAGAAACTACGGGAAACCACGTTCCCCGGTACTGACTGTCTTAAGGGCATGTCAGTTTCCCCGTAAGAAAGGAGCGAAAGCCCAGAGAAGTGCGGCAGAAGGCTGTACTTCTCTGGCAAAGTCAAGAACAAGGTTCAAAACAATAGCAAAAAGTTTAGGGGTTGCCACATGGAAGGAAAATTCCCTACAATTACGAAATCTTTCCTAACACTTCCCCTTCCAAACCTGAGACCCTCCCTTTAGCATGAGATGTGATATCCAACTCCTTCCTATTCCAATCCTGAGACTCTTCTGATAGCATGAGATGTGATATCTCAATTCTTCTAATACCAAACCTGAGATCCTTCCGATAGCATGAGATGTGATATCTCAATGCTTCTAATACCAAACCTGAGATCCTTCCTATAACATGAGATGTGATATCCAAATCCTTCCCCTTCCAAACCTGAGACCCTCCCTTTAGCATGAGATGTGATATCCAACTCCTTCCCATTCCATTCCTGAGACCCTTCTGATAGCATGAGATGTGATATCTCAATGCCTCTAATACCAAACCTGAGATCCTACCTCTAACATGAAATGTGATATCCAACTCTTTCCCCTTCCAAACCTGGGAGCCTTCCTATAGCATGAGATTTGATATCCAAGTCCTTCCCATTCCAATCCTGAGAACCTTCCTATAGCTTGAGATGTGATATCCAACTCCTTCCCATTCCAATTCTGAGACCCTTCCTATACTATGAGACTTGATATCTCAATGCTTCTAATACCAAACCTGAGACCCGTAATATAACATGAGATGTGATATCCAAATCCTTCCCCTTCCAAACCTTAGACCCTTCCTTTATCATGAGATGTGATATCCAACTCCTTCCCATTCCAATCCTGAGACCCTTCCGATATCATGAGATGTGATATCTCAAAGCTTCTAATATCAAACTTGAGACCCTCCCTATAGCATGAGATGTGATATCCAAGTCCTTCCCATTCCAATCCTGAGACCCTTCCTATAGCATGAGATGTGATATCTCAATGCTTCTAATACCAAACCTGAGACCCTTCCTATAACATGAGATGGGAATATCCAACTCCTTCCCATTCCAATCCTGAGACCCTTCCGATAGCAGAGATGTGATATCTCAATGCTTATACCAAACCTGAGATCCTTCCTATAAAATGAGATGTGATATCCAACTCCTTCCCATTCCAATCCTGAGACACTTCCTATAGCATGAGATGTGATATCTCACTGCTTATACCAAACCTGAGACCCTTCCTATAGCATGAGATGTGATATCTCAATGCTTCTAATATCAAACTTGAGACCCTACCTATAGCATGAGATGTGATATCCAAGTCCTTCCCATTCCAATCCTGAGACACTTCCTATAGCATGAGATGTGATATCTCAATGCTTCTAATACCAAACCTGAGACTCTTCCTATAACATGAGATGTGATATTCAACTCCTTCCCATTCCAATCCTGAGACCCTTCCTATAGCATGAGATGTGATGTCTCAATGCTTCTAATACCAAACCTGAGATCCTTCCTATAACATGAGATGTGATATCCAACTCCTTCCATTCCAATCCTGGACCCTTCCTATAGCATGAGATGTGATATCTCAATGCTTATACCAAACCTGAGACCCTTCCTATAGCATGAGATGTGATATCCAACTCCTTCCCATTCCAATCCTGAGACCCTTCCTATAGCCTGAGATGTGATATCTCAATGCCTCTAATACCAAACCTGAGATCCTTCCTCTAACATGAAATGTGTTAAGACGGATTTCTGAACTCTGTCCTGGTGGCGCAGAAGTTCAGAAGGCCAACCTAATTACTTGGAACAGGGTAACCTCTGGACGAGCCAGACCAATCAAGGTAGCGATCGCGGCGGTCAAGACTAGGTCTCAAGAGGGGTGAGGGTGACTGAAAGCCCGCAATGAGCACACAAAGCAAGAGCGCTTACAAACTACTCCAAACAGTTGTTATATCAAAAATAGATACACATTTATTTTAAGGCCTTTAAAATAATGACCGTAGCGAGAAAATCACAATATCACAATATTAAACCAACACATACCATATCAACACAATATATATACAAACACACAGTCGCAAGCGTTTAAAGCACGAAATATGTAGTCCACCTGAAAGGAAAGGAAAACAGGCAGTGCGATAATGCTTTCGACTCAGTTCGCCTTCATAGGCACCTAACTAGATGGAAGTCCGAGCCCTGCGAAGAGTGGAGCCTTGCGCTCAAAGTACCTGCCACGCCGGTGCCGACGGGCACAAGGGGAAGCTCTTCGGAGGAAGTCAGGCGGTTCACATTAGTGCACAGCAGAAGAAGAACAGGTTCCGCAACTCAAGCGCAGCCTCCACAGCGGGCAGAAGCAGAGCGCGAGCGCGGCAAAAGGGTGCTGTTTTTACACAGCAGGGAAAAGCAATGGGATACTGCAGGAGGGCGACCAGATCCTAGATATACTACTCACCGGTCCCCGAAGCAAGCAGACCCAGGCTTCTCCACGATAGTTTCAGCAGCTGGCAGGTTCAGAAGAGCAGGGAACGCTTTGTAGTCGTGTAGAGCAAAAAGACGTCCCAATCGACGAAACCGGCACAGTTTTGTTGCCGCACAGGACAACGGAGCGGCCGTGTGTATTCGAGCCAAATGAACCCTCCTCCCTTCAGACCTGGGGACGCCAAGCGTACGAAGCGTGGGAGAGGGACAAGGACTCGCAATACAACACAACCTGGCGGCGGTTGCAGAGCCAAACTCCTTTGTAAGCTGGTCAGTCAACTGGATGGCCCAGAGACGCTTCCGAAGGCTTACTTGGCAGGAGATGGTTGAAGATGCCGGGAATAGCTGTTCCTGCTATTCCAAAGGTCGAAGCACCAGTACAGGCCTTCTGGTTCGATCAAAGGAGGACAGGGGCTCTCCGGACGACAGCAGTGCAAAGGAGGATTCCTTCAGCGGGTCACCAGCGATTCCTCGGTCCAGCCTCGTAGTTGCAGGATACTTGGCTCCTGTATTCCTTCGTTCGTGAGAACTCAGGAGATCGACCTGGTAGTGGTGTTTCCAGCCCCCTCTTATCCACGGTTCCCTTCGCGCCAAAACGGAGGGGAGCCAATGGGAGATCCGCTCATCAAAACACATACCATACGTGGACCAATCACGGACCACGGTGGTCCCAGGCATTCACACCACCCTAGACTCTCTGGCACCCAGGATGTGTATTGGGACCAGACATCCCAGCCCACACCCTGGAGGCACACAAACGACATGTAGAAGCCCGCGAAAGCAACCACGTTTCGCGGGAAAGTACATGCCCAAATAAGGAAGGCCCCGGGTCGCCGGACCTGGGGAAGGTGAAGGGAGCAAGACGGACAGTGGACAAGACAAAGGAGCCTCGCGGCCTGGCCATTTTGGGAGCCAGGCCACCATTTTGGGTTCAGTGCAAAAACGTGCTCAGAACGCCAAAAGGAGCTCAAAATAAACAATACGATCGCTGCCACCATTCCAGTCCCTGAATGACTTGCACCGATCAAATACATTCCTAAAAGAGTATCCAGGGCCTGTAGAAGGCTAGAGACCCAAGAGAGCTGTAACTTAGCTTACAGTGCCCTCTTGTGTCGTGTTGCACTAAAGCGGCGACACGATAAAAGAAACTACGGGAAACCACGTTCCCCGGTACTGACTGTCTTAAGGGCATGTCAGTTTCCCCGTAAGAAAGGAGCGAAAGCCCAGAGAAGTGCGGCAGAAGGCTGTACTTCTCTGGCAAAGTCAAGAACAAGGTTAAAAACAATAGTAAAAAGTTTAGGGGTTGCCACATGGAAGGAAAATTCCCTACAATAACGAAATCTTTCCTAACACTCGCCCCTCCCAGACTATGGACAGGGGGAACTAATCCACCCCTGGATGAGTCTCTTGTTCAGGTCGGTTAAACATTCTGGACAACCCATCAGCATTGCTATGTTGGAAACCTGGTCTATGCTCAATAGTGAAGTTGAAGCCTTGAAGACTTATGGACCACCTAAGCAACTTTGGATTCTCCCCCTTCATGTTCATTAGCCACTTTAACGGCTTATGGTCAGTCTGCACAGTGAAGTGGGTCCCATAGAGGTAGGGCCTCAGCTTCCTTAGGGCCCACACAACAGAGAAACATTCTTTCTCTACCGTGGACCACCTGAGCTCTCTGTCCTTAAGCTGGCGACTAATAAAACCGATAGGGTGTTCCTTACCCTTCTCATCTACTTGTGATAGTACAGCTCCTATCCCAGTGTCAGAGGCATCCGTCTGCACGATAAAAGGTCTTTGATAATCAGGGGCCCTGAGCACAGGGGCCTGGCACAAGGAGTCTTTTAAGCCATTGAAGGCCTTCTCACACTCGTCGGTCCAAGTTACCTTCTTGGGTTTCTTCGGAGTGGTGAGGGCAGTCAGAGGAGCAGCTATGGTGCCATAGTCTGCCACAAAATTGCGATAATACCCCGTGAGTCCTAAGAAGGCTCTCACTTGGGTTTGCGTAGTGGGGGTAGGCCAGTCTTGTACTGCTTGTACTTTACTGGGTAGAGGCTGTATCCTCCCTCCACCTACTTCATGTCCAAGGTAAACCACTGAGCCTTGTCCAATCTGGCATTTACTAGCCTTTATGGTCAAGTGGGCTTTCTGAAGAGCCTGGAGCACAATCCCGAGGTGTTTCACATGGTCTTCCCAGGTGGCACTGAAAACTGCTATATCGTCAAGATATGCAAGACAGAATTCGTCCAACCCATTCAACACATGATTCACAAGCCTCTGGAAAGTGGCAGGTGCATTCTTCAACCCGAACGGCATTACCCGGAATTGGTAAAGGCCGTCTGGTGTAGAAAATGCTGTCTTCTCCCTGGCATGTTCTGCTAAAGCTATTTGCCAATAGCCAGCAGTAAGGTCAAACGTGCTGAGGTACTTGGAGGCACCCAAAGTATCCACCAGCTCATCTGTTCGAGGCAAGGGGTGGGCATCTGTCTTGGTGACAGCATTCAGAGCCCTGTAATCCACGCAGAACCTCAATTCAGAAGTGCCTGCATTTGGAACCAGAACCACAGGACTGGACCAAGGACTACTAGAGGGTTCAATCACCCCAAGATCTAACATCTTGTTGACCTCGGTCTTAATATAAAACCGTACTTTATCTGACATCCTGTATCCCCTACTTTTGGTAGGTACACTGTCTCCTGTGTCAATGTTATGTTTGCACCAAGGTGTCAAACCAGGGGACTGTGAAAACAGGGGGGAAAACTGCCTAAGCAAACTTTTCACCTCAGCCTGCTGATCAGAAGTCAGGTGAGGGGCCACTCGGACACCCTCAACGGAGCTATCTGAAGGACCGCTCTGGAACAGGTCGGGGAGAGGTTCAGACTCCTCTTCCTCAACGTCTGACGCCAGTAGCAGTGCTGCGATTTCGACTCTTGGGACGAAAGCCTTCAGCCTATTCACGTGGAACACTTTTGGAGCCTGTCCAGGCCTTCCAAGGTCCACTAAATAGTTCACCTCACCCAGGGGCTCCACCACTGTGTAAGGGCCTGACCATTTGTCCTGTAAAGCGCGAGGCCTTATTGGATTCATGATCAGGACTTGCTGACCAGGTGTAAAGTTGATGAGGGAAGCTTTCTGGTCGTACCAATGTTTCACCAGCGCTTGCCCTGCCTTCAATTTATCACTAGCCAAGCCCATCAGAAGTACCATCCGTTTTCTGAGCCCTAGCACATAGTCAACTACATTGGTAGTAACAGGGGGAGTGGGCATCTCCCATCCCTCCTTGACAATGGCTAAGGGTCCCCGTACGGGATGACCGAACAGAAGTTCGAAGGGGCTGAAGCCAACACCCTCCTGTGGTACCTCTCGGTAGGCAAACAGCAAGCATGGTAAAAGAAGATCCCATTTTCTTCTCTGGGGCTCCTCCAGAGCCCCAATCATGCTCTTTAACGTTCTGTTGAAACGTTCCACCAGACCATTGGTCTGGGGGTGGTATGCAGAAGAGAACTTGTAGGTGACCCCACATTCTTTCCACATAGCCTGCATATACTTCGACATAAAGTTGCTGCCACGATCTGACACAACTTCTTTAGGGAAGCCAACCCTAGTAAATATGCCGAGTAAAGCTTTTGCAACTGACTTGGCAGTTACAGTTTTTAATGGGATGGCCTCAGGATACCTGGTTGCATGGTCGACCAGCACCAGGATAAACCTATTGCCCGAGGATGTTTGCGGGTCAAGGGGACCGACGATGTCGATCCCTACCCTTTCAAATGGTACCCCCACAACTGGGAGCGGTACCAACGGAGCTTGGATTGTCGCGCCAACCTTACCAGACAACTGGCAGGAGGCGCAACTCCTGCAGTGACTTTCTACTTGCACCCCCATCTTGGGCCAGTAGAAGTGCATGGATAACCTTTGCTTGGTCCTCTTCATACCAAGGTGACCAGCAAGGGGAACTTCATGCGCCAACTGCAGGAGGAAGGGTCTAACAGCAAGGGGAACCACCAACCTCCTATGGTCTCCTTCTGTAGACTCTGTGGGCTCACTATACAGGAGTCCACCTTCCCAATAAATCCTATGCTTCCCAGGAGGTTCACCCTCAAGCTGGGAGCAGGCCTGTCTCCTTAGGCCTTCCAGAGATGGGCACTCACGTTGGCCTTTACTGAATTCGTCCCTATCAGGACCTCCTTCAACTAACAAGTCTTTTAGTTCAGGATGATCGTTGGGGTCGAATACTTCAGGCATCGCCACCTCCTCGTCAGGCTCGGGCGATTGACCAACTTCCTCCACCGCAGTGGTAGGCGAGCTCGGGGGAATATTCTCTTTCCCTCGTCTTGACTTGTAGACTCCTTTCGCCTTGGGTTTCCCCTTTGGCTGGGGAGGCGTATTGGACTTGGCCAATGCTGCCCGTGCTTGAGACCGTGTGTAGGGTCGTTCGGCAGTGTCTCCTACGAGCCCTAAAGCTCTGAGATCATTACCTAATAAGACCTTTCCCGGGACGTTTCTCTGAATGCTCACTGGAATCCTGACAGCTGTACCATTTAAAGTTAGATTAACAGGGATCACGGGAAACATACGGAGGGGGCCGTCAGCCAACTTAGTGGGCATCAGAGTAGCTCTGGCAACTTCCTCTGAGTCTACCAAGGTAGAATCCACTACAGTTCGACTGCACCCACTATCCCTAAGAGCTGGAGTATCCACTCCATTGATCAGCACACTGTCTTTAAAGTAGTGCTTGGTATTATCCGGAATCCTAGCATACGCCTCTGCGACTTTAGGCTCCCAGGAACCCAGGGACACTAAAACTACCTCGGCCTCTATTCCGCTGGGAAATGAGTCCGAGGAGAAGGATGCTCCTGTAATCTCTTCTTCCTCGTAGGAGGAAAAGGCCAGATTAGCGGAGTGGACCCCCAAAGGTCTAACCTTACAACGGGGATCCCCCTTCACATGGTCAGTTGCTCCACAAGAAAAACAAGCCCCAGTGGGTCTGTTTACGTAGGGAGGCTTATTGTAACCAGAGTTCTGTTTCGGAGGCGCACCTCCACTACCCTGTGAGTTCTCTTGTGTCTTACCCTTGTTTTTCTTTTTGTGGCCCTTTTGGGAAGAAGATTTAGCAGATTCCCCACCCTCCATATCTTTGGACTTTTTCCCCTCCTCCTGCTTACCAGGATGAGTTTTGTCCTTATGGGACACTCGATGTGACACCCATAAGTCTGCTGCAATGGCCAGCTTCTTAGGATCTATCTCCTTCGAATCGGCCAAATGCTGCTTAAGCTCGGGGAAGAAGAAGCAAAAATGTGTTCCAGCATGACAAGATTTATCATGCCGTCGAAGGTAGAAACCTTATAGCCTTCGACCCAGCCAGTTAAGTTTTTCAAAGATTCAGCGACATAAGATACCCAAGTACCACCTTCCTTTTTCTTATACTCTCGAAAACGCTTTAAATATTGGGCCGGAGTCTTCCCAAACTTTAAAATGAGAGTCTGCTTTAACATTGCGAAATCAGCCCGCTCAGCCTTCGACATTTCCATAATGGCACTACAGCCAGAATGGGGCAGTCTACTGAGCAACCACGCAATCTTATCAGCATTGTCAACTTCCTGGACCTCGCATGCATACTCAAACGCATTCAGCCAGTCCATAATGTCATTCCTCTCTTCATACACACTGAGCAGATCTTTTGGAAACCGTGGATGAGAGGAGGCCCCAGACCCATGTCCAGGACCCTTGGATCCATTTGCAACCTGAAGCTTGGCCAGTTCCAACTGGTGATCCCTGTCTTTTTGTTTTTCTGCCTGATCGATTTTTAGTTTGGCTATGCTGAATTCAAGCTCCTGCTGCCTAAACCGCAGCTCTTGCTTCTTGAATTCAAGCATAGCCTCCCCATCAGCACTGGCAGAGGAAACATTAGACAGCTCGTCCTCCCTGTCCTCGTGGTCGCGGTGGAACAGTGCGGCGGCAGAACCGTCGGTTCTACCAGTGAGAGCAGCCCCACCACCTTCCGCACTGTCCTCAGAAGTAATAGCGTCAAGCTGCGCTTCTTGCCACGCCACGATTCTTTGGATCATTTCCAATTTAGTGCCTTGAGAGGAAACACCTCTCTCCGCACACATCTTTTTCAGCGTTTCTGATTTGGAAGCATTTAAAGTTAACAACGTACTTGTTTCCATACTGTTTGATAGGACTATGGCCTTTTTAAAGTTATACTATAACAATTCACTACGTGTACTGTTTGAAATAACCTGAAATGCCTTAGTTCGAGCGCAACACTGGATACCTTCAGTCGTATCCCACCGCTGTACACCAATTTGTTAAGACGGATTTCTGAACTATGTCCTGGTGGCGCAGAAGTTCAGAAGGCCAACCTAATTACTTGGAACAGGGTAACCTCTGGACGAGCCAGACCAATCAAGGTAGCGATCGCGGCGGTCAAGACTAGGTCTCAAGAGGGGTGAGGGTGACTGAAAGCCCGCAATGAGCACACAAAGCAAGAGCGCTTACAAACTACTCCAAACAGTTGTTATATCAAAAATAGATAAACATTTATTTTAAGGCCTTTAAAATAATGACCGTAGCGAGAAAATCACAATATCACAATATTAAACCAACACATACCATGTCAACACAATATATATACAAATACACAGTCGCAAGCGTTTAAAGCACGAAATATGTAGTCCACCTGAAAGGAAAGGAAAACAGGCAGTGCGATAATGCTTTCGACTCAGTTCGCCTTCATAGGCACCTAACTAGATGGAAGTCCGAGCCCTGCGAAGAGTGGAGCCTTGTGCTCAAAGTACCTGCCACGCCGGTGCCGACGGGCACAAGGGGAAGCTCTTCGGAGGAAGTCAGGTGGTTCACGTTAGTGCACAGCAGAAGAAGAACAGGTTCCGCAACTCAAGCGCAGCCTCCACAGCGGGCAGAAGCAGAGCGCGAGCGCGGCAAAAGGGTGCTGTTTTTACACAGCAGGGAAAAGCAATGGGATACTGCAGGAGGGCGACCAGATCCTAGATATACTACTCACCGGTCCCCGAAGCAAGCAGACCCAGGCTTCTCCACGATAGTTTCAGCAGCTGGCAGGTTCAGAAGAGCAGGGAACGCTTTGCAGTCGTGTAGAGCAAAAAGACGTCCCAATCGACGAAACCGGCACAGTTTTGTTGCCGCACAGGACAACGGAGCGGCCGTGTGTATTCGAGCCAAATGAACCCTCCTCCCTTCAGACCTGGGGACGCCAAGCGTACGAAGCGTGGGAGAGGGACAAGGACTCGCAATACAACACAACCTGGCGGCGGTTGCAGAGCCAAACTCCTTTGTAAGCTGGTCAGTCAACTGGATGGCCCAGAGACGCTTCCGAAGGCTTACTTGGCAGGAGATGGTTGAAGATGCCGGGAATAGCTGTTCCTGCTATTCCAAAGGTCGAAGCACCAGTACAGGCCTTCTGGTTCGATCAAAGGAGGACAGGGGCTCTCCGGACGACAGCAGTGCAAAGGAGGATTCCTTCAGCGGGTCACCAGCGATTCCTCGGTCCAGCCTCGTAGTTGCAGGATACTTGGCTCCTGTATTCTTTCGTTCGTGAGAACTCAGGAGATCGACCTGGTAGTGGTGTTTCCAGCCCCCTCTTATCCACGGTTCCCTTCGCGCCAAAACGGAGGGGAGCCAATGGGAGATCCGCTCATCAAAACACATACCATACGTGGACCAATCACGGACCACGGTGGTCCCAGGCATTCACACCACCCTAGACTCTCTGGCACCCAGGATGTGTATTGAGACCAGACATCCCAGCCCACACCCTGGAGGCACACAAACGACATGTAGAAGCCCGCGAAAGCAACCACGTTTCGCGGGAAAGTACATGCCCAAATAAGGAAGGCCCCGGGTCGCCGGACCTGGGGAAGGTGAAGGGAGCAAGACGGACAGTGGACAAGACAAAGGAGCCTCGCGGCCTGGCCATTTTGGGAGCCAGGCCACCATTTTGGGTTCAGTGCAAAAACGTGCTCAGAACGCCAAAAGGAGCTCAAAATAAACAATACGATCGCTGCCACCATTCCAGTCCCTGAATGACTTGCACCGACCAAATACATTCCTAAAAGAGTATCTAGGGCCTGTAGAAGGCTAGAGACCCAAGAGAGCTGTAACTTAGCTTACAGTGCCCTCTTGTGTCGTGTTGCACTAAAGCGGCGACACGATAAAAGAAACTACGGGAAACCACGTTCCCCGGTACTGACTGTCTTAAGGGCATGTCAGTTTCCCCGTAAGAAAGGAGCGAAAGCCCAGAGAAGTGCGGCAGAAGGCTGTACTTCTCTGGCAAAGTCAAGAACAAGGTTAAAAACAATAGCAAAAAGTTTAGGGGTTGCCACATGGAAGGAAAATTCCATACAATAACGAAATCTTTCCTAACAAAATGTGATATCCAACTCCTTCACTTTCCAAACCTGAGAGCCTATCTATATCATGATATGTGATATCTAAGTCCTTCCCATTCCAATCCTGAGACCCTTCCTATAGCATGAGATGTGATATCTCAATGCTTCTACCAAACCTGAGACCCTTCCTTTAGCATGAGATGTGACATCCAACTCCTTCCCATTCCAATCCTGAGACCCTTCCTATAGCATAAGAGGTGATATCTCAATACTTCTAATACCAAACCTGAGATCCTTCCGATAACATGAGATGTGATATCTCAATACTTCTAATACCAAACCTGAGATCCATCCTATAACATGAGATGTGATATCCAAATCCTTCCCCTTCCAAACCTGAGACCCTTCCTTTAGCATGAGATGTGATATCCAACTCCTTCCCATTCCAATCCTGAGACCCTTCTGATAGCATAAGATATATCTCAATGCTTCTATACCAAACCTGAGATCCTTCCGATAGCATGAGATGTGATATCTCAATACTTCTAATACCAAACCTGAGATCCTTCCTATAACATGAGATGTGATATCCAAATCCTTATCTTCCAAACCTGAGACCCTCCCTTTAGCATGAGATGTGATATCCAACTCCTTCCCATTCCAATCCTGAGACTCTTCTGATAGCATAAGATATGATATCTCAATGCTTCTATACCAAACCTGAGATCCTTCTGATAGCATGAGATGTGATATCTCAATACTTCTAATACCAAACCTGAGATCCTACCTCTAACATGAAATGTGATATCCAACTCTTTCCCCTTGCAAACCTGAGAGCCTTCCTATAGCATGAGATGTGATATCCAAGTCCTTCCCATTCCAATCCTGAGACCCTTCCTATAACATGAGATGTGATATCCAACTCCTTCCCATTCCAACCTGAGACCCTTCCTATAGCATGAGATGGGATATCCAACTCCTTCCAAATCCAATCCCGATACCCTTCCGATAGCATGAGATCTGATATCCCAATGCTTCTACCAAACCTGAGACCCATACTATGGCATGAGATGTGATATCAAACTCCTTCCCATTCTAATCCTGAGACCCTTCCTATAGCTTGAGATGTGATATCCAACTCCTTCCCATTCCAATTCTGAGACCCTTCCTATACCATGAGACTTGATATCTCAATGCTTCTAATACCAAACCAGAGACCCGTCCTATAACATGAGATGTGATATCCAAATCCTTCCCCTTCCAAACCTTAGACCCTTCCTTTATCATGAGATGTGATAGCCAACTCCTTCCCATTCCAATCTTGAGACCCTTCCGATATCATGAAATGTGATATCTCAATGCTTCTAATATCAAACTTGAGACCCTCCCTATAACATGAGATGGGAATATCCAACTCCTTCCCATTCCAATCCTGAGACCCTTCCTATAGCATGAGATATGATATCTCAATACTTCTAATACCAAACGTGAGATCCTTCCGATAACATGAGATGTGATATCCAAATCCTTCCCATTCCAATCCTGAGACCCTTCTGATAGCATGAGATGTGATATCTCAATGCTTCTAATACCAAACCTGAGATCCTTCCGATAGCATGAGATGTGATATCTCAATGCTTCTAATACCAAACCTGAGATCCTTCCTATAACATGAGATGTGATATCCAAATCCTTCCCCTTCCAAACCTGAGACCCTCTCTTTAGCATGAGATGTGATATCCAACTCCTTCCCATTCCATTCCTGAGACCCTTCTGATTAGCATGAGATGTGATATCTCAATGCCTCTAATGCCAAACCTGAGATCCTACCTCTAACATGAAATGTGATATCCAACTCTTTCCCCTTCCAAACCTGAGAGCCTTCCTATAGCATCAGATGTGATATCCAAGTCCTTCCCATTACAATCCTGAGACCCTTCCTATAGCTTGAGATGTGATATCCAACTCCTTCCCATTCCAATTCTGAGACCCTTCCTATACTCTGAGACTTGATATCTCAATGCTTCTAATACCAAACCTGAGACCCGTAATATAACATGAGATGTGATATCCAAATCCTTCCCCTTCCAAAACTTAGACCCTTCCTTTATCATGAGATGTGATATCCAACTCCTTCCCATTCCAATCCTGAGACCCTTCCGATATCATGAGATGTGATATCTCAAAGCTTCTAATATCAAACTTGAGACCCTCCCTATAGCATGAGATGTGATATCCAAGTCCTTCCCTTTCCAATCCTGAGACCCTTCCTATAGCATGAGATGTGATATCTCAATGCTTCTAATACCAAACCTGAGACCCTTCCTATAACATGAGATGGGAATATCCAACTCCTTCCCATTCCAATCCTGAGACCCTTCCGATAGCAGAGATGTGATATCTCAATGCTTATACCAAACCTGAGACCCTTCCTATGGCATGAGATGTGATATCCAACTCCTTGCCATTCAAATCCTGAGACCCTTCCTATAGCATGAGAAGGGATATCCAACTCCTTCCCAATCCAATCCTGAGACCCTTCCGATAGCAGAGACGTGATATCTCAATGCTTCTACCAAACCTGAGACCCTTCCTTTAGCATGAGATGTGATATCCAAATCCTTCACATTCCAATCCTGAGACCCTTCCTATAGCATGAGATGTGATATCTCAATGCTTCTAATACCAAACTTGAGATCCTTCCTATAACATGAGATGTGATATCCAATTCCTTCCCATTCCAAACCTGAGACCCTTCCTATTGGATGAGTTGTGATATCCAACTCCTTCCCATTCCAACCCTGAGACCCTTCCTATAGCATGAGATGTGATGTCTCAATGCTTCTAATACCAAACCTGAGATCCTTCCTATAACATGAGATGTGATATCCAACTCCTTCCATTCCAATCCTGAGACCCGTCCTATAGCATGAGATGTGATATCTCAATGCTTATACCAAACCTGAGACCCTTCCTATAGCATGAGATGTGATATCCAACTACTTCCCATTCCAATCCTGAGACCCTTCCTATAGCATGAGATGTGATATCTCAATGCTTCTAATACCAAACCTGAGATCCTTCCTCTAACATGAAATGTGATATCCAACTCCTTCCCTTTCCAAACCTAAGAGCCTATCTATAGCATGAGATGTGATATCCAGGTCCTTCCCATTCCAATCCTTAGAGCCTTCCTACAGCATGCAATATGATATCTCAATGATTCTAATAACAAACCTGAGACCCGTCCTATAGCATGAGATATGATATCCAAGTCCTTCCCATTCCAATCCTGAGACCCTTCCTATAACATGAAATGTGATATCCAACTCCTTCCCATTCCAACCTGAGACCCTTCCTATAGCATGAGATGGGATATCCAACTTCTTCCAAATCCAATACTGATACCCTTCCGATAGCATGAGATGTGATATCCCAATGCTTCTACCAAACCTGAGACCCATACTATGGCATGAGATGTGATATCAAACTCCTTCCCATTCCAATCCTGAGACCCTTCCTATAGCTTGAGGTGTGATATCCAACTCCTTCCCATTCCAATTCTGAGACCCTTCTTATACCATGAGACTTGATATCTCAATGCTTCTAATACCAAACTTGAGACCCGTCCTATAACATGAGATGTGATATCCAAATCCTTCCCCTTCCAAACCTTAGACCCTTCCTTTATCATGAGATATGATATCCAACTCCTTCCCATTCCAATCCTGAGACCCTTCCGATATCATGAGATTTGTTATCTCAATGCTTCTAATATCAAACTTGAGACCCTCCCTATAGCATGAGATGTGACATCCAAGTCCTTCCCATTCCAATCCTGAGACCCTTCCTATAGCATGAGATGTGATATCTCTATGCTTCTAATACCAAACCTGAGACCCTTCCTATAACATGAGATGGGATATCCAACTCCTTCCCATTCCAATCCTGAGACCTTTCCGATAGCAGAGATGTGATATCTCAATGCTTATACCAAACCTGAGAACCTTCCTATGGCCTGAGATGTGATATACAACTCCTTCCCATTCCAATCCTGAGACCCTTCCTTTAGCATGAGATGTGATATCTCAATGCTTATACCAAATCTGAGACCCTTCCTATAGCATGAGATGTGATATCCAATTCCTTCCCATTCCAATCCTGAGACCCTTCCTATAGCATGAGATGTGATATCTCAATGCTTATACCAAACCTGAGAGCCTACCTATAGTATGAGATGTGATATCCAAGTCCATCCCATTCCAATCCTTAGACCCTTCCTACAGCATGCGATGTGATATCTCAATGATTCTAATACCAAACCAGAGACTCTGCCTATAACATGAGATGGGATATCCAACTCCTTCCCATTCCAATCCTGAGCCGCTTCCGATAGCAGAGATGTGATATCTCAATGCTTATACCAAACCTGAGACCCTTCCTATAACATGAGATGTGATATCCAACTCCTTCCCGTTCCAAACCTGAGACCCTTCCTTTAGCATGAGATGTGATATCCAGCTCCTTCCCATTCCAATCCTGAGACACTTCCGATAGCATGAGATGTGATATCTCAATGCTTCTAATATCAAAACTGAGACCCTCCGTATAGCATGATATGTGATATCTAAGTCCTTCCCATTCCAATCCTGAGACCCTTCCTATAGCATGAGATGTGATATCTCAATGCTTCTACCAAACCTGAGACCCTTCCTTTAGCATGAGATGTGATATCCAACTCCTTCCCATTCCAATCCTGAGACCCTTCCTATAGCATGAGAGGTGATATCTCAATACTTCTAATACCAAACCTGAGATCCTTCCGATAACATGAGATGTGATATCTCAATACTTCTAATACCAAACCTGAGATCCATCCTATAACATGAGATGTGATATCCAAATCCTTCCCCTTCCAAACCTGAGACCCTCCCTTTAGCATGAGATGTGATATCCAACTCCTTCCCATTCCAATCCTGAGACCCTTCTGATAGCATAAGATATGATATCTCAATGCTTCTATACCAAACCTGAGATCCTTCCGATAGCATGAGATGTGATATCTCAATACTTCTAATACCAAACCTGAGATCCTTCCTATAACATGAGATGTGATATCCAAATCCTTATCTTCCAAACCTGAGACCCTCCCTTTAGCATGAGATGTGATATCCAACTCCTTCCCATTCCAATCCTGAGACTCTTCTGATAGCATAAGATATGATATCTCAAAGCTTCTATACCAAACCTGAGATCCTTCTGATAGCATGAGATGTGATATCTCAATACTTCTAATACCAAACCTGAGATCCTACCTCTAACATGAAATGTGATATCCAACTCTTTCCCCTTGCAAACCTGAGAGCCTTCCTATAGCATGAGATGTGATATCCAAGTCCTTCCCATTCCAATCCTGAGACCCTTCCTATAACATGAGATGTGATATCCAACTCCTTCCCATTCCAACCTGAGACCCTTCCTATATCATGAGATGGGATATCCAACTCCTTCCAAATCCAATCCCGATACCCTTCCGATAGCAGGAGATCTGATATCCCAATGCTTCTACCAAACCTGAGACCCATACTATGGCATGAGATGTGATATCAAACTCCTTCCCATTCTAATCCTGAGACCCTTCCTATAGCTTGAGATGTGATATCCAACTCCTTCCCATTCCAATTCTGAGACCCTTCCTATACCATGAGACTTGATATCTCAATGCTTCTAATACCAAACCTGAGACCCGTCCTATAACATGAGATGTGATATCCAAATCCTTCCCCTTCCAAACCTTAGACCCTTCCTTTATCATGAGATGTGATAGCCAACTCCTTCCCATTCCAATCTTGAGACCCTTCCGATATCATGAAATGTGATATCTCAATGCTTCTAATATCAAACTTGAGACCCTCCCTATAACATGAGATGGGAATATCCAACTCCTTCCCATTCCAATCCTGAGACCCTTCCTATAGCATGAGATATGATATCTCAATACTTCTAATACCAAACGTGAGATCCTTCCGATAACATGAGATGTGATATCCAAATCCTTCCCATTCCAATCCTGAGACCCTTCTGATAGCATGAGATGTGATATCTCAATGCTTCTAATACCAAACCTGAGATCCTTCCGATAGCATGAGATGTGATATCTCAATGCTTCTAATACCAAACCTGAGATCCTTCCTATAACATGAGATGTGATATCCAAATCCTTCCCCTTCCAAACCTGAGACCCTCTCTTTAGCATGAGATGTGATATCCAACTCCTTCCCATTCCATTCCTGAGACCCTTCTGATTAGCATGAGATGTGATATCTCAATGCCTCTAATGCCAAACCTGAGATCCTACCTCTAACATGAAATGTGATATCCAACTCTTTCCCCTTCCAAACCTGAGAGCCTTCCTATAGCATCAGATGTGATATCCAAGTCCTTCCCATTACAATCCTGAGACCCTTCCTATAGCTTGAGATGTGATATCCAACTCCTTCCCATTCCAATTCTGAGACCCTTCCTATACTCTGAGACTTGATATCTCAATGCTTCTAATACCAAACCTGAGACCCGTAATATAACATGAGATGTGATATCCAAATCCTTCCCCTTCCAAAACTTAGACCCTTCCTTTATCATGAGATGTGATATCCAACTCCTTCCCATTCCAATCCTGAGACCCTTCCGATATCATGAGATGTGATATCTCAAAGCTTCTAATATCAAACTTGAGACCCTCCCTATAGCATGAGATGTGATATCCAAGTCCTTCCCTTTCCAATCCTGAGACCCTTCCTATAGCATGAGATGTGATATCTCAATGCTTCTAATACCAAACCTGAGACCCTTCCTATAACATGAGATGGGAATATCCAACTCCTTCCCATTCCAATCCTGAGACCCTTCCGATAGCAGAGATGTGATATCTCAATGCTTATACCAAACCTGAGACCCTTCCTATGGCATGAGATGTGATATCCAACTCCTTGCCATTCAAATCCTGAGACCCTTCCTATAGCATGAGAAGGGATATCCAACTCCTTCCCAATCCAATCCTGAGACCCTTCCGATAGCAGAGACGTGATATCTCAATGCTTCTACCAAACCTGAGACCCTTCCTTTAGCATGAGATGTGATATCCAAATCCTTCACATTCCAATCCTGAGACCCTTCCTATAGCATGAGATGTGATATCTCAATGCTTCTAATACCAAACCTGAGATCCTTCCTATAACATGAGATGTGATATCCAATTCCTTCCCATTCCAAACCTGAGACCCTTCCTATTGGATGAGTTGTGATATCCAACTCCTTCCCATTCCAACCCTGAGACCCTTCCTATAGCATGAGATGTGATGTCTCAATGCTTCTAATACCAAACCTGAGATCCTTCCTATAACATGAGATGTGATATCCAACTCCTTCCATTCCAATCCTGAGACCCGTCCTATAGCATGAGATGTGATATCTCAATGCTTATACCAAACCTGAGACCCTTCCTATAGCATGAGATGTGATATCCAACTACTTCCCATTCCAATCCTGAGACCCTTCCTATAGCATGAGATGTGATATCTCAATGCTTCTAATACCAAACCTGAGATCCTTCCTCTAACATGAAATGTGATATCCAACTCCTTCCCTTTCCAAACCTAAGAGCCTATCTATAGCATGAGATGTGATATCCAGGTCCTTCCCATTCCAATCCTTAGAGCCTTCCTACAGCATGCAATATGATATCTCAATGATTCTAATAACAAACCTGAGACCCGTCCTATAGCATGAGATATGATATCCAAGTCCTTCCCATTCCAATCCTGAGACCCTTCCTATAACATGAAATGTGATATCCAACTCCTTCCCATTCCAACCTGAGACCCTTCCTATAGCATGAGATGGGATATCCAACTTCTTCCAAATCCAATACTGATACCCTTCCGATAGCATGAGATGTGATATCCCAATGCTTCTACCAAACCTGAGGCCCATACTATGGCATGAGATGTGATATCAAACTCCTTCCCATTCCAATCCTGAGACCCTTCCTATAGCTTGAGGTGTGATATCCAACTCCTTCCCATTCCAATTCTGAGACCCTTCTTATACCATGAGACTTGATATCTCAATGCTTCTAATACCAAACTTGAGACCCGTCCTATAACATGAGATGTGATATCCAAATCCTTCCCCTTCCAAACCTTAGACCCTTCCTTTATCATGAGATATGATATCCAACTCCTTCCCATTCCAATCCTGAGACCCTTCCGATATCATGAGATTTGTTATCTCAATGCTTCTAATATCAAACTTGAGACCCTCCCTATAGCATGAGATGTGACATCCAAGTCCTTCCCATTCCAATCCTGAGACCCTTCCTATAGCATGAGATGTGATATCTCTATGCTTCTAATACCAAACCTGAGACCCTTCCTATAACATGAGATGGGATATCCAACTCCTTCCCATTCCAATCCTGAGACCTTTCCGATAGCAGAGATGTGATATCTCAATGCTTATACCAAACCTGAGAACCTTCCTATGGCCTGAGATGTGATATACAACTCCTTCCCATTCCAATCCTGAGACCCTTCCTTTAGCATGAGATGTGATATCTCAATGCTTATACCAAATCTGAGACCCTTCCTATAGCATGAGATGTGATATCCAATTCCTTCCCATTCCAATCCTGAGACCCTTCCTATAGCATGAGATGTGATATCTCAATGCTTATACCAAACCTGAGAGCCTACCTATAGTATGAGATGTGATATCCAAGTCCATCCCATTCCAATCCTTAGACCCTTCCTACAGCATGCGATGTGATATCTCAATGATTCTAATACCAAACCAGAGACTCTGCCTATAACATGAGATGGGATATCCAACTCCTTCCCATTCCAATCCTGAGCCGCTTCCGATAGCAGAGATGTGATATCTCAATGCTTATACCAAACCTGAGACCCTTCCTATAACATGAGATGTGATATCCAACTCCTTCCCATTCCAAACCTGAGACCCTTCCTGTTGGATGAGTTGTGATATCCAACTCCTTCCCATTCCAACCCTGAGACCCTTCCTATAGCATGAGATGTGATGTCTCAATGCTTCTAATACCAAACCTGAGATCCTTCCTATAACATGAGATGTGATATCCAACTCCTTCCATTCCAATCCTGAGACCCGTCCTATAGCATGAGATGTGATATCTCAATGCTTATACCAAACCTGAGACCCTTCCTATAGCATGAGATGTGATATCCAACTACTTCCCATTCCAATCCTGAGACCCTTCCTATAGCATGAGATGTGATATCTCAATGCTTCTAATACCAAACCTGAGATCCTTCCTCTAACATGAAATGTGATATCCATCTCCTTCCCTTTCCAAACCTAAGAGCCTATCTATAGCATGAGATGTGATATCCAGGTCCTTCCCATTCCAATCCTTAGACCCTTCCTACAGCATGCAATATGATATCTCAATGATTCTAATAACAAACCTGAGACCCGTCCTATAGCATGAGATATGATATCCAAGTCCTTCCCATTCCAATCCTGAGACCCTTCCTATAACATGAAATGTGATATCCAACTCCTTCCCATTCCAACCTGAGACCCTTCCTATAGCATGAGATGGGATATCCAACTTCTTCCAAATCCAATACTGATACCCTTCCGATAGCATGAGATGTGATATCCCAATGCTTCTACCAAACCTGAGACCCTTCCTATAACATGAGATGGGATATCCAACTCCTTCCCATTCCAATCCTGAGACCTTTCCGATAGCAGAGATGTGATATCTCAATGCTTATACCAAACCTGAGAACCTTCCTATGGCCTGAGATGTGATATACAACTCCTTCCCATTCCAATCCTGAGACCCTTCCTTTAGCATGAGATGATATATCTCAATGCTTATACCAAATCTGAGACCCTTCCTATAGCATGAGATGTGATATCCAATTCCTTCCCATTCCAATCCTGAGACCCTTCCTATAGCATGAGATGTGATATCTCAATGCTTATACCAAACCTGAGAGCCTACCTATAGCATGAGATGTGATATCCAAGTCCATCCCATTCCAATCCTTAGACCCTTCCTACAGCATGCGATGTGATATCTCAATGATTCTAATACCAAACCAGAGACTCTTCCTATAACATGAGATGGGATATCCAACTCCTTCCCATTCCAATCCTGAGCCGCTTCCGATAGCAGAGATGTGATATCTCAATGCTTATACCAAACCTGAGACCCTTCCTATAACATGAGATGTGATATCCAACTCCTTCCCGTTCCAAACCTGAGACACTAACTATAGCATATGTGATATCCAACTCCTTCCCATTCCAAACATGAGACCCTTCCTATAGCAAGAAAGTAATATCCAACTCCTACCCATTCCAATCCTGAGACCCTTCCTATAGCAAGAGATGTGATATCCAAATCCTTCCCATTCCAATCCTGAGACCCTTCCTATAACATGAGATGTGATATCCAACTCCTTCCCATTCCAACCTGAGACACTTCCTATAGCATGAGAAGGGATATCCAACTCCTTCCCAATCCAATCCTGAGACCCTTCCGATAGCAGAGATGTGATATCTCAATGCTTATACCAAACCTGAGACCCTTCCTATGGCATGAGATGTGATATCCAACTCCTTGCCATTCAAATCCTGAGACCCTTCCTATAGCATGAGAAGGGATATCCAACTCCTTCCCAATCCAATCCTGAGACCCTTCCGATAGCAGAGACGTGATATCTCAATGCTTCTACCAAACCTGAGACCCTTCCTTTAGCATGAGATGTGATATCCAAATCCTTCACATTCCAATCCTGAGACCCTTCCTATAGCATGAGATGTGATATCTCAATGCTTCTAATACCAAACCTGAGATCCTTCCTATAACATGAGATGTGATATCCAATTCCTTCCTATTCCAAACCTGAGACCCTTCCTATTGGATGAGATGTGATATCCAACTCCTTCCCATTCCAACCCTGAGACCCTTCCTATAGCATGAGATGTGATGTCTCAATGCTTCTAATACCAAACCTGAGATCCTTCCTATAACATGAGATGTGATATCCAACTCCTTCCATTCCAATCCTGAGACCCGTCCTATAGCATGAGATGTGATATCTCAATGCTTATACCAAACCTGAGACCCTTCCTATAGCATGAGATGTGATATCCAACTGCTTCCCATTCCAATCCTGAGACCCTTCCTATAGCATGAGATGTGATATCTCAATGCTTCTAATACCAAACCTGAGATCCTTCCTATAACATGAGATGTGATATCCAATTCCTTCCTATTCCAAACCTGAGACCCTTCCTATTGGATGAGATGTGATATCCAACTCCTTCCCATTCCAACCCTGAGACCCTTCCTATAGCATGAGATGTGATGTCTCAATGCTTCTAATACCAAACCTGAGATCCTTCCTATAACATGAGATGTGATATCCAACTCCTTCCATTCCAATCCTGAGACCCTTCCTATAGCATGAGATGTGATATCTCAATGCTTCTAATACCAAACCTGAGATCCTTCCTATAACATGAGATGTGATATCCAACTCCTTCCCGTTCCAAACCTGAGACACTAACTATAGCATATGTGATATCCAACTCCTTCCCATTCCAAACATGAGACCCTTCCTATAGCAAGAAAGTAATATCCAACTCCTACCCATTCCAATCCTGAGACCCTTCCTATAGCAAGAGATGTGATATCCAAATCCTTCCCATTCCAATCCTGAGACCCGTCCTATAACATGAGATGTGATATCCAAATCCTTCCCCTTCCAAACCTTAGACCCTTCCTTTATCATGAGATATGATATCCAACTCCTTCCCATTCCAATCCTGAGACCCTTCCGATATCATGAGATTTGTTATCTCAATGCTTCTAATATCAAACTTGAGACCCTCCCTATAGCATGAGATGTGACATCCAAGTCCTTCCCATTCCAATCCTGAGACCCTTCCTATAGCATGAGATGTGATATCTCTATGCTTCTAATACCAAACCTGAGACCCTTCCTATAACATGAGATGGGATATCCAACTCCTTCCCATTCCAATCCTGAGACCTTTCCGATAGCAGAGATGTGATATCTCAATGCTTATACCAAACCTGAGAACCTTCCTATGGCCTGAGATGTGATATACAACTCCTTCCCATTCCAATCCTGAGACCCTTCCTTTAGCATGAGATGTGATATCTCAATGCTTATACCAAATCTGAGACCCTTCCTATAGCATGAGATGTGATATCCAATTTCTTCCCATTCCAATCCTGAGACCCTTCCTATAGCATGAGATGTGATATCTCAATGCTTCTAATACCAAACCTGAGATCCTTCCTATAACATGAGATGTGATATCCAATTCCTTCCTATTCCAAACCTGAGACCCTTCCTATTGGATGAGATGTGATATCCAACTCCTTCCCATTCCAACCCTGAGACCCTTCCTATAGCATGAGATGTGATGTCTCAATGCTTCTAATACCAAACCTGAGATCCTTCCTATAACATGAGATGTGATATCCAACTCCTTCCATTCCAATCCTGAGACCCGTCCTATAGCATGAGATGTGATATCTCAATGCTTATACCAAACCTGAGACCCTTCCTATAGCATGAGATGTGATATCCAACTGCTTCCCATTCCAATCCTGAGACCCTTCCTATAGCATGAGATGTGATATCTCAATGCTTCTAATACCAAACCTGAGATCCTTCCTATAACATGAGATGTGATATCCAATTCCTTCCTATTCCAAACCTGAGACCCTTCCTATTGGATGAGATGTGATATCCAACTCCTTCCCATTCCAACCCTGAGACCCTTCCTATAGCATGAGATGTGATATCTCAATGCTTCTAATACCAAACCTGAGATCCTTCCTATAACATGAGATGTGATATCCAACTCCTTCCCGTTCCAAACCTGAGACACTAACTATAGCATATGTGATATCCAACTCCTTCCCATTCCAAACATGAGACCCTTCCTATAGCAAGAAAGTAATATCCAACTCCTACCCATTCCAATCCTGAGACCCTTCCTATAGCAAGAGATGTGATATCCAAATCCTTCCCATTCCAATCCTGAGACCCTTCCTATAGCATGAGATGTGATATCCAACTCCTTCCCATTCCAACCTGAGACACTTCCTATAGCATGAGAAGGGATATCCAACTCCTTCCAAATCCAATCCTGAGACCCTTCCGATAGCAGAGATGTGATATCTCAATGCTTATACCAAACCTGAGACCCTTCCTATGGCATGAGATGTGATATCCAACTCCTTGCCATTCAAATCCTGAGACCCTTCCTATAGCATGAGAAGGGATATCCAACTCCTTCCCAATCCAATCCTGAGACCCTTCCGATAGCAGAGACGTGATATCTCAATGCTTCTACCAAACCTGAGACCCTTCCTTTAGCATGAGATGTGATATCCAAATCCTTCACATTCCAATCCTGAGACCCTTCCTATAGCATGAGATGTGATATCTCAATGCTTCTAATACCAAACCTGAGATCCTTCCTATAACATGAGATGTGATATCCAATTCCTTCCTATTCCAAACCTGAGACCCTTCCTATTGGATGAGATGTGATATCCAACTCCTTCCCATTCCAACCCTGAGACCCTTCCTATAGCATGAGATGTGATGTCTCAATGCTTCTAATACCAAACCTGAGATCCTTCCTATAACATGAGATGTGATATCCAACTCCTTCCATTCCAATCCTGAGACCCGTCCTATAGCATGAGATGTGATATCTCAATGCTTATACCAAACCTGAGACCCTTCCTATAGCATGAGATGTGATATCCAACTGCTTCCCATTCCAATCCTGAGACCCTTCCTATAGCATGAGATGTGATATCTCAATGCTTCTAATACCAAACCTGAGATCCTTCCTATAACATGAGATGTGATATCCAATTCCTTCCTATTCCAAACCTGAGACCCTTCCTATTGGATGAGATGTGATATCCAACTCCTTCCCATTCCAACCCTGAGACCCTTCCTATAGCATGAGATGTGATATCTCAATGCTTCTAATACCAAACCTGAGATCCTTCCTATAACATGAGATGTGATATCCAACTCCTTCCCGTTCCAAATCTGAGACACTAACTATAGCATATGTGATATCCAACTCCTTCCCATTCCAAACATGAGACCCTTCCTATAGCAAGAAAGTAATATCCAACTCCTACCCATTCCAATCCTGAGACCCTTCCTATAGCAAGAGATGTGATATCCAAATCCTTCCCATTCCAATCCTGAGACCCTTCCTATAGCATGAGATGTGATATCCAACTCCTTCCCATTCCAACCTGAGACACTTCCTATAGCATGAGAAGGGATATCCAACTCCTTCCAAATCCAATCCTGAGACCCTTCCGATAGCAGAGATGTGATATCTCAATGCTTATACCAAACCTGAGACCCTTCCTATGGCATGAGATGTGATATCCAACTCCTTGCCATTCAAATCCTGAGACCCTTCCTATAGCATGAGAAGGGATATCCAACTCCTTCCCAATCCAATCCTGAGACCCTTCCGATAGCAGAGACGTGATATCTCAATGCTTCTACCAAACCTGAGACCCTTCCTTTAGCATGAGATGTGATATCCAAATCCTTCACATTCCAATCCTGAGACCCTTCCTATAGCATGAGATGTGATATCTCAATGCTTCTAATACCAAACCTGAGATCCTTCCTATAACATCAGATGTGATATCCAATTCCTTCCTATTCCAAACCTGAGACCCTTCCTATTGGATGAGATGTGATATCCAACTCCTTCCCATTCCAACCCTGAGACCCTTCCTATAGCATGAGATGTGATGTCTCAATGCTTCTAATACCAAACCTGAGATCCTTCCTATAACATGAGATGTGATATCCAACTCCTTCCATTCCAATCCTGAGACCCGTCCTATAGCATGAGATGTGATATCTCAATGCTTATACCAAACCTGAGACCCTTCCTATAGCATGAGATGTGATATCCAACTGCTTCCCATTCCAATCCTGAGACCCTTCCTATAGCATGAGATGTGATATCTCAATGCTTCTAATACCAAACCTGAGATCCTTCCTATAACATGAGATGTGATATCCAAATCCTTCCCCTTCCAAACCTGAGACCCTCCCTTTAGCATGAGATGTGATATCCAACTCCTTCCCATTCCATTCCTGAGACCCTTCTGATAGCATGAGATGTGATATCTCAATGCCTCTAATACCAAACCTGAGATCCTACCTCTAACATGAAATGTGATATCCAACTCTTCCCCCTTCCAAACCTGAGAGCCTTCCTATAGCATGAGATGTGATATCCAAGTCCTTCCCATTCCAATCCTGAGACCCTTCCTATAGCTTGAGATGTGATATCCAACTCCTTCCCATTCCAATTCTGAGACCCTTCCTATACTATGAGACTTGATATCTCAATGCTTCTAATACCAAACCTGAGACCCGTAATATAACATGAGATGTGATATCCAAATCCTTCCCCTTCCAAACCTTAGACCCTTCCTTTATCATGAGATGTGATATCCAACTCCTTCCCATTCCAATCCTGAGACCCTTCCGATATTATGAGATGTGATATCTCAAAGCTTCTAATATCAAACTTGAGACCCTCCCTATAGCATGAGATGTGATATCCAAGTCCTTCCCATTCCAATCCTGAGACCCTTCCTATAGCATGAGATGTGATATCTCAATGCTTATACCAAACCTGAGACCCTTCCTATAGCATGAGATGTGATATCCAACTGCTTCCCATTCCAATCCTGAGACCCTTCCTATAGCATGAGATGTGATATCTCTATGCTTCTAATACCAAACCTGAGATCCTTCCTCTAACATGAAATGTGATATCCAACTCCTTCCCTTTCCAAACCTAAGAGCCTATCTATAGCATGAGATGTGATATCCAAGTCCTTCACATTCCAACCCTTAGACCCTTCCTACAGCATGCAATATGATATCTCAATGATTCTAATAACAAACCTGAGACCCATCCTATAACATGAGATGGGATATCCAACTCCTTCCCATTCCAATCCTGAGACTCTTCCGATAGCAGAGATGTGATATCTCAATGCTTATACCAAACCTGAGACCCTTCCTATAACATGAGATGTGATATCCAAATCCTTCCCGTTCCAAACCTGAGACCCTTCCTTTAGCATGAGATGTGATATCCAGCTCCTTCCCATTCCAATCCTGAGACACTTCCGATAGCATGAGATGTGATATCTCAATGCTTCTAATATCAAAACTGAGACCCTCCCTATAGCATGATATGTGATATCTAAGTCCTTCCCATTCCAATCCTGAGACCCTCCCTATAGCATGAGATGTGATATCCAACTCCTTCCCATTCCAATCCTGAGACCCTTCCTATAGCATGAGATATGATATCTCAATACTTCTAATACCAAACGTGAGATCCTTCCGATAACATGAGATGTGATATCCAAATCCTTCCCCTTCCAAACCTGAGACCCTCCCTTTAGCATGAGATGTGATATCCAACTCCTTCCTATTCCAATCCTGAGACTCTTCTGATAGCATGAGATGTGATATCTCAATGCTTCTAATACCAAACCTGAGATCCTTCCGATAGCATGAGATGTGATATCTCAATGCTTCTAATACCAAACCTGAGATCCTTCCTATAACATGAGATGTGATATCCAAATCCTTCCCCTTCCAAACCTGAGACCCTCCCTTTAGCATGAGATGTGATATCCAACTCCTTCCCATTCCATTCCTGAGACCCTTCTGATAGCATGAGATGTGATATCTCAATGCCTCTAATACCAAACCTGAGATCCTACCTCTAACATGAAATGTGATATCCAACTCTTTCCCCTTCCAAACCTGAGAGCCTTCCTATAGCATGAGATGTGATATCCAAGTCCTTCCCATTCCAATCCTGAGACCCTTCCTATAGCTTGAGATGTGATATCCAACTCCTTCCCATTCCAATTCTGAGACCCTTCCTATACTATGAGACTTGATATCTCAATGCTTCTAATACCAAACCTGAGACCCGTAATATAACATGAGATGTGATATCCAAATCCTTCCCCTTCCAAACCTTAGACCCTTCCTTTATCATGAGATGTGATATCCAACTCCTTCCCATTCCAATCCTGAGACCCTTCCGATATCATGAGATGTGATATCTCAAAGCTTCTAATATCAAACTTGAGACCCTCCCTATAGCATGAGATGTGATATCCAAGTCCTCCCCATTCCAATCCTGAGACCCTTCCTATAGCATGAGATGTGATATCTCAATGCTTCTAATACCAAACCTGAGACCCTTCCTATAACATGAGATGGGAATATCCAACTCCTTCCCATTCCAATCCTGAGACCCTTCCGATAGCAGAGATGTGATATCTCAATGCTTATACCAAACCTGAGATCCTTCCTATAACATGAGATGTGATATCCAACTCCTTCCCATTCCAATCCTGAGACACTTCCTATAGCATGAGATGTGATATCTCACTGCTTATACCAAACCTGAGACCCTTCCCATAGCATGAGATGTGATATCCAACTCCTTCCCATTCCAATCCTCAGACCCTTCCTATAGCATGAGATGTGATATCTCAATGCTTCTAATATCAAACTTGAGACCCTACCTATAGCATGAGATGTGATATCCAAGTCCTTCCCATTCCAATCCTGAGACACTTCCTATAGCATGAGATGTGATATCTCAATGCTTCTAATACCAAACCTGAGACTCTTCCTATAACATGAGATGGGATATCCAACTCCTTCCCATTCCAATCCTGAGACCCTTTTGATAGCAGAGATGTGATATCTCAATGTTTATACCAAACCTGAGACCCTTCCTACGGCATGAGATGTCATATTCAACTCCTTCCCATTCCAATCCTGAGACCCTTCCTATAGCATGAGATGTGATATCCAACTCCTTCCCATTCCAATCCTGAGACCCTTCCTATAGCATGAGATGTGATGTCTCAATACTTCTAATACCAAACCTGAGATCCTTCCTATAACATGAGATGTGATATCCAACTCCTTCCATTCCAATCCTGGACCCTTCCTATAGCATGAGATGTGATATCTCAATGCTTATACCAAACCTGAGACCCTTCCTATAGCATGAGATAAGATATCCAACTCCTTCCCATTCCAATCCTGAGACCCTTCCTATAGCATGAGATGTGATATCTCTATGCTTCTAATACCAAACCTGAGATCCTTCCTCTAACATGTAATGTGATATCCAACTCCTTCACTTTCCAAACCTGAGAGCCTATCTATAGCATGAGATGTGATATCCAAGTCCTTCCCATTCCAATCCTTAGACCCTTCCTACAGCATGCAATATGATATCTCAATGATTCTAATAAAAAACCTGAGACCCGTCCTATAACATGAGATGGGATATCCAACTCCTTCCCATTCCAATCCTGAGACACTTCCGATGGCAGAGATGTGATATCTCAATGTTTATACCAAACCTGAGACCCTTCCTATAACATGAGATGTGATATCCAACTCCTTCCCGTTCCAAACCTGAGACCCTTCCTTTAGCATGAGATGTGATATCCAGCTCCTTCCCATTCCAATCCTGAGACACTTCCGATAGCATGAGATGTGATACTCAATGCTTCTAATATCAAAACTGAGACCCTCCCTATAGCATGATATGTGATATCTAAGTCCTTCCCATTCCAATCCTGAGACCCTTCCTATAGCATGAGATGTGATATCTCAATGCTTCTACCAAACCTGAGACCCTTCCTTTAGCATGAGATGTGATATCCAACTCCTTCCCATTCCAATCCTGAGACCCTTCCTATAGCATGAGAGGTGATATCTCAATACTTCTAATACCAAACCTGAGATCCTTCCGATAACATGAGATGTGATATCTCAATACTTCTAATACCAAACCTGAGATCCATCCTATAACATGAGATGTGATATCCAAATCCTTCCCCTTCCAAACCTGAGACCCGCCCTTTAGCATGAGATGTGATATCCAACTCCTTCCCATTCCAATCCTGAGACCCTTCTGATAGCATAAGATATGATATCTCAATGCTTCTATACCAAACCTGAGATCCTTCCGATAGCATGAGATGTGATATCTCAATACTTCTAATACCAAACCTGAGATCCTTCCTATAACATGAGATGTGATATCCAAATCCTTATCCTCCAAACCTGAGACCCTCCCTTTAGCATGAGATGTGATATCCAACTCCTTCCCATTCCAATCCTGAGACTCTTCTGATAGCATAAGATATGATATCTCAATGCTTCTATACCAAACCTGAGATCCTTCTGATAGCATGAGATGTGATATCTCAATACTTCTAATACCAAACCTGAGATCCTACCTCTAACATGAAATGTGATATCCAACTCTTTCCCCTTGCAAACCTGAGAGCCTTCCTATAGCATGAGATGTGATATCCAAGTCCTTCCCATTCCAATCCTGAGACCCTTCCTATAACATGAGATGTGATACCCAACTCCTTCCCATTCCAACCTGAGACCCTTCCTATAGCATGAGATGGGATATCCAACTCCTTCCAAATCCAATCCCGATACCCTTCCGATAGCATGAGATCTGATATCCCAATGCTTCTACCAAACCTGAGACCCATACTATGGCATGAGATGTGATATCAAACTCCTTCCCATTCTTATCCTGAGACCCTTCCTATAGCTTGAGATGTGATATCCAACTCCTTCCCATTCCAATTCTGAGACCCTTCCTATACCATGAGACTTGATATCTCAATGCTTCTAATACCAAACCTGAGACCCGTCCTATAACATGAGATGTGATATCCAAATGCTTCCCCTTCCAAACCTTAGACCCTTCCTTTATCATGAGATGTGATAGCCAACTCCTTCCCATTCCAATCTTGAGACCCTTCCGATATCATGAAATGTGATATCTCAATGCTTCTAATATCAAACTTGAGACCCTCCCTATAACATGAGATGGGAATATCCAACTCCTTCCCATTCCAATCCTGAGACCCTTCCGATAGCAGAGATGTGATATCTCAATGCTTATACCAAACCTGAGATCCTTCCTATAACATGAGATGTGATATCCAACTCCTTCCCATTCCAATCCTGAGACACTTCCTATAGCATGAGATGTGATATCTCACTGCTTATACCAAACCTGAGACCCTTCCTATAGCATGAGATGTGATATCCAACTCCTTCCCATTCCAATCCTGAGACCCTTCCGATAGCAGAGATGTGATATCTCAATGCTTATACCAAACCTGAGATCCTTCCTATAACATGAGATGTGATATCCAACTCCTTCCCATTCCAATCCTGAGACACTTCCTATAGCATGAGATGTGATATCTCACTGCTTATACCAAACCTGAGACCCTTCCTATAGCATGAGATGTGATATCCAACTCCTTCCCATTCCAATCCTGAGACCCTTCCGATAGCAGAGATGTGATATCTCAATGCTTATACCAAACCTGAGATCCTTCCTATAACATGAGATGTGATATCCAACTCCTTCCCATTCCAATCCTGAGACACTTCCTATAGCATGAGATGTGATATCTCACTGCTTATACCAAACCTGAGACCCTTCCTATAGCATGAGATGTGATATCCAACTCCTTCCCATTCCAATCCTGAGACACTTCCTATAGCATGAGATGTGATATCCAACTGCTTCCCATTCCAATCCTGAGACCCTTCCTATAGCATGAGATGTGATATCTCTATGCTTCTAATACCAAACCTGAGATCCTTCCTCTAACATGAAATGTGATATCCAACTCCTTCCCTTTCCAAACCTAAGAGCCTATCTATAGCATGAGATGTGATATCCAAGTCCTTCACATTCCAACCCTTAGACCCTTCCTACAGCATGCAATATGATATCTCAATGATTCTAATAACAAACCTGAGACCCGTCCTATAACATGAGATGGGATATTCAACTCCTTCCCATTCCAATCCTGAGACTCTTCCGATAGCAGAGATGTGATATCTCAATGTTTATACCAAACCTGAGACCCTTCCTATAACATGAGATGTGATATCCAAATCCTTCCCGTTCCAAACCTGAGACCCTTCCTTTAGCATGAGATGTGATATCCAGCTCCTTCCCATTCCAATCCTGAGACACTTCCGATAGCATGAGATGTGATATCTCAATGCTTCTAATATCAAAACTGAGACCCTCCCTATAGCATGATATGTGATATCTAAGTCCTTCCCATTCCAATCCTGAGACCCTCCCTATAGCATGAGATGTGATATCCAACTCCTTCCCATTCCAATCCTGAGACCCTTCCTATAGCATGAGATATGATATCTCAATACTTCTAATACCAAACGTGAGATCCTTCCGATAACATGAGATGTGATATCCAAATCCTTCCCCTTCCAAACCTGAGACCCTCCCTTTAGCATGAGATGTGATATCCAACTCCTTCCTATTCCAATCCTGAGACTCTTCTGATAGCATGAGATGTGATATCTCAATGCTTCTAATACCAAACCTGAGATCCTTCCGATAGCATGAGATGTGATATCTCAATGCTTCTAATACCAAACCTGAGATCCTTCCTATAACATGAGATGTGATATCCAAATCCTTCCCCTTCCAAACCTGAGACCCTCCCTTTAGCATGAGATGTGATATCCAACTCCTTCCCATTCCATTCCTGAGACCCTTCTGATAGCATGAGATGTGATATCTCAATGCCTCTAATACCAAACCTGAGATCCTACCTCTAACATGAAATGTGATATCCAACTCTTTCCCCTTCCAAACCTGAGAGCCTTCCTATAGCATGAGATGTGATATCCAAGTCCTTCCCATTCCAATCCTGAGACCCTTCCTATAGCTTGAGATGTGATATCCAACTCCTTCCCATTCCAATTCTGAGACCCTTCCTATACTATGAGACTTGATATCTCAATGCTTCTAATACCAAACCTGAGACCCGTAATATAACATGAGATGTGATATCCAAATCCTTCCCCTTCCAAACCTTAGACCCTTCCTTTATCATGAGATGTGATATCCAACTCCTTCCCATTCCAATCCTGAGACCCTTCCGATATCATGAGATGTGATATCTCAAAGCTTCTAATATCAAACTTGAGACCCTCCCTATAGCATGAGATGTGATATCCAAGTCCTTCCCATTCCAATCCTGAGACCCTTCCTATAGCATGAGATGTGATATCTCAATGCTTCTAATACCAAACCTGAGACCCTTCCTATAACATGAGATGGGAATATCCAACTCCTTCCCATTCTAATCCTGAGACCCTTCCGATAGCAGAGATGTGATATCTCAATGCTTATACCAAACCTGAGATCCTTCCTATAAAATGAGATGTGATATCCAACTCCTTCCCATTCCAATCCTGAGACACTTCCTATAGCATGAGATGTGATATCTCACTGCTTATACCAAACCTGAGACCCATCCCATAGCATGAGATGTGATATCCAACTCCTTCCCATTCCAATCCTGAGACACTTCCTATAGCATGAGATGTGATATCTCAATGCTTCTAATACCAAACCTGAGACTCTTCCTATAACATGAGATGGGATATCCAACTCCTTCCCATTCCAATCCTGAGACCCTTTTGATAGCAGAAATGTGATATCTCAATGTTTATACCAAACCTGAGACCCTTCCTACGGCATGAGATGTCATATTCAACTCCTTCCCATTCCAATCCTGAGACCCTTCCTATAGCATGAGATGTGATATCCAACTCCTTCCCATTCCAATCCTGAGACCCTTCCTATAGCATGAGATGTGATGTCTCAATGCTTCTAATACCAAACCTGAGATCCTTCCTATAACATGAGATGTGATATCCAACTCCTTCCATTCCAATCCTGGACCCTTCCTATAGCATGAGATGTGATATCTCAATGCTTATACCAAACCTGAGACCCTTCCTATAGCATGAGATGTGATATCCAACTCCTTCCCATTCCAATCCTGAGACCCTTCCTATAGCCTGAGATGTGATATCTCAATGCCTCTAATACCAAACCTGAGATCCTTCCTCTAACATGAAATGTGATATCCAACTCCTTCACTTTCCAAACCTGAGAGCCTATCTATAGCATGAGATGTGATATCCAAGTCCTTCCCATTCCAATCCTTAGACCCTTCCTACAGCATGCAATATGATATCTCAATGATTCTAATAAAAAAACCTGAGACCCGTCCTATAACATGAGATGGGATATCCAACTCCTTCCCATTCCAATCCTGAGACACTTCCGATAGCAGAGATGTGATATCTCAATGTTTATACCAAACCTGAGACCCTTCCTATAACATGAGATGTGATATCCAACTCCTTCCTGTTCCAAACCTGAGACCCTTCCTTTATCATGAGATGTGATATCCAGCTCCTTCCCATTCCAATCCTGAGACACTTCCGATAGCATGAGATGTGATATCTCAATGCTTCTAATATCAAAACTGAGACCCTCCCTATAGCATGATATGTGATATCTAAGTCCTTCCCATTCCAATCCTGAGACCCTTCCTATAGCATGAGATGTGATATCTCAATGCTTCTACCAAACCTGAGACCCTTCCTTTAGCATGAGATGTGATATCCAACTCCTTCCCATTCCAATCCTGAGACCCTTCCTATAGCATGAGAGGTGATATCTCAATACTTCTAATACCAAACCTGAGATCCTTCCGATAACATGAGATGTGATATCTCAATACTTCTAATACCAAACCTGAGATCCATCCTATAACATGAGATGTGATATCCAAATCCTTCCCCTTCCAAACCTGAGACCCTCCCTTTAGCATGAGATGTGATATCCAACTCCTTCCCATTCCAATCCTGAGACCCTTCTGATAGCATAAGATATGATATCTCAATGCTTCTATACCAAACCTGAGATCCTTCCGATAGCATGAGATGTGATATCTCAATACTTCTAATACCAAACCTGAGATCCTTCCTATAACATGAGATGTGATATCCAAATCCTTATCTTCCAAACCTGAGACCCTCCCTTTAGCATGATATGTGATATCCAACTCCTTCCCATTCCAATCCTGAGACTCTTCTGATGGCATAAGATATGATATCTCAATGCTTCTATACCAAACCTGAGATCCTTCTGATAGCATGAGATGTGATATCTCAATACTTCTAATACCAAACCTGAGATCCTACCTCTAACATGAAATGTGATATCCAACTCTTTCCCCTTGCAAACCTGAGAGCCTTCCTATAGCATGAGATGTGATATCCAAGTCCTTCCCATTCCAATCCTGAGACCCTTCCTATAGCATGAGATGGGATATCCAACTCCTTCCAAATCCAATCCCGATACCCTTCCGATAGCATGAGATCTGATATCCCAATGCTTCTACCAAACCTGAGACCCATACTATGGCATGAGATGTGATATCAAACTCCTTCCCATTCTAATCCTGAGACCCTTCCTATAGCTTGAGATGTGATATCCAACTCCTTCCCATTCCAATTCTGAGACCCTTCCTATACCATGAGACTTGATATCTCAATGCTTCTAATACCAAACCTGAGACCCGTCCTATAACATGAGATGTGATATCCAAATCCTTCCCCTTCCAAACCTTAGACCCTTCCTTTATCATGAGATGTGATAGCCAACTCCTTCCCATTCCAATCTTGAGACCCTTCCGATATCATGAAATGTGATATCTCAATGCTTCTAATATCAAACTTGAGACCCTCCCTATAACATGAGATGGGAATATCCAACTCCTTCCCATTCCAATCCTGAGACCCTTCTGATAGCAGAGATGTGATATCTCAATGCTTATACCAAACCTGAGATCCTTCCTATAACATGAGATGTGATATCCAACTCCTTCCCATTCCAATCCTGAGACACTTCCTATAGCATGAGATGTGATATCTCACTGCTTATACCAAACCTGAGACCCTTCCTATAGCATGAGATGTGATATCCAACTCCTTCCCATTCCAATCCTGAGACCCTTCCTATAGCATGAGATGTGATATCTCAATGCTTCTAATATCAAACTTGAGACCCTCCCTATAGCCTGAGATGTGATACCCAAGTCCTTCCCATTCCAATCCTGAGACACTTCCTATAGCATGAGATGTGATATCCAACTGCTTCCCATTCCAATCCTGAGACCCTTCCTATAGCATGAGATGTGATATCTCTATGCTTCTAATACCAAACCTGAGATCCTTCCTCTAACATGAAATGTGATATCCAACTCCTTCCCTTTCCAAACCTAAGAGCCTATCTATAGCATGAGATGTGATATCCAAGTCCTTCACATTCCAACCCTTAGACCCTTCCTACAGCATGCAATATGATATCTCAATGATTCTAATAACAAACCTGAGACCCGTCCTATAACATGAGATGGGATATTCAACTCCTTCCCATTCCAATCCTGAGACTCTTCCGATAGCAGAGATGTGATATCTCAATGCTTATACCAAACCTGAGACCCTTCCTATAACATGAGATGTGATATCCAAATCCTTCCCGTTCCAAACCTGAGACCCTTCCTTTAGCATGAGATGTGATATCCAGCTCCTTCCCATTCCAATCCTGAGACACTTCCGATAGCATGAGATATGACATCTCAATGCTTCTAATATCAAAACTGAGACCCTCCCTATAGCATGATATGTGATATCTAAGTCCTTCCCATTCCAATCCTGAGACCCTCCCTATAGCATGAGATGTGATATCCAACTCCTTCCCATTCCAATCCTGAGACCCTTCCTATAGCATGAGATATGATATCTCAATACTTCTAATACCAAACGTGAGATCCTTCCGATAACATGAGATGTGATATCCAAATCCTTCCCCTTCCAAACCTGAGACCCTCCCTTTAGCATGAGATGTGATATCCAACTCCTTCCTATTCCAATCCTGAGACTCTTCTGATAGCATGAGATGTGATATCTCAATGCTTCTAATACCAAACCTGAGATCCTTCCGATAGCATGAGATGTGATATCTCAATGCTTCTAATACCAAACCTGAGATCCTTCCTATAACATGAGATGTGATATCCAAATCCTTCCCCTTCCAAACCTGAGACCCTCCCTTTAGCATGAGATGTGATATCCAACTCCTTCCCATTCCATTCCTGAGACCCTTCTGATAGCATGAGATGTGATATCTCAATGCCTCTAATACCAAACCTGAGATCCTACCTCTAACATGAAATGTGATATCCAACTCTTTCCCCTTCCAAACCTGAGAGCCTTCCTATAGCATGAGATGTGATATCCAAGTCCTTCCCATTCCAATCCTGAGACCCTTCCTATAGCTTGAGATGTGATATCCAACTCCTTCCCATTCCAATTCTGAGACCCTTCCTATACTATGAGACTTGATATCTCAATGCTTCTAATACCAAACCTGAGACCCGTAATATAACATGAGATGTGATATCCAAATCCTTCCCCTTCCAAACCTTAGACCCTTCCTTTATCATGAGATGTGATATCCAACTCCTTCCCATTCCAATCCTGAGACCCTTCCGATATCATGAGATGTGATATCTCAAAGCTTCTAATATCAAACTTGAGACCCTCCCTATAGCATGAGATGTGATATCCAAGTCCTTCCCATTCCAATCCTGAGACACTTCCTATAGCATGAGTTGTGATATCTCAATGCTTCTAATACCAAACCTGAGACCCTTCTTATAACATGAGATGGGAATATCCAACTCCTTCCCATTCCAATCCTGAGACCCTTCCGATAGCAGAGATGTGATATCTCAATGCTTATACCAAACCTGAGATCCTTCCTATAACATGAGATGTGATATCCAACTCCTTCCCATTCCAATCCTGAGACACTTCCTATAGCATGAGATGTGATATCTCACTGCTTATACCAAACCTGAGACCCTTCCCATAGCATGAGATGTGATATCCAACTCCTTCCCATTCCAATCGTCAGACCCTTCCAATAGCATGAGATGTGATATCTCAATGCTTCTAATATCAAACTTGAGACCCTACCTATAGCATGAGATGTGATATCCAAGTCCTTCCCATTCCAATCCTGAGACACTTCCTATAGCATGAGATGTGATATCTCAATGCTTCTAATACCAAACCTGAGACTCTTCCTATAACATGAGATGGGATATCCAACTCCTTCCCATTCCAATCCTGAGACCCTTTTGATAGCAGAGATGTGATATCTCAATGTTTATACCAAACCTGAGACCCTTCCTACGGCATGAGATGTCATATTCAACTCCTTCCCATTCCAATCCTGAGACCCTTCTGATAGCATAAGATATGATATCTCAATGCTTCTATACCAAACCTGAGATCCTTCCGATAGCATGAGATGTGATATCTCAATACTTCTAATACCAAACCTGAGATCCTTCCTATAACATGAGATGTGATATCCAAATCCTTATCTTCCAAACCTGAGACCCTCCCTTTAGCATGAGATGTGATATCCAACTCCTTCCCATTCCAATCCTGAGACTCTTCTGATAGCATAAGATATGATATCTCAATGCTTCTATACCAAACCTGAGATCCTTCTGATAGCATGAGATGTGATATCTCAATACTTCTAATACCAAACCTGAGATCCTACCTCTAACATGAAATGTGATATCCAACTCTTTCCCCTTGCAAACCTGAGAGCCTTCCTATAGCATGAGATGTGATATCCAAGTCCTTCCCATTCCAATCCTGAGACCCTTCCTATAACATGAGATGTGATATCCAACTCCTTCCCATTCCAACCTGAGACCCTTCCTATAGCATGAGATGGGATATCCAACTCCTTCCAAATCCAATCCCGATACCCTTCCGATAGCATGAGATCTGATATCCCAATGCTTCTACCAAACCTGAGACCCATACTATGGCATGAGATGTGATATCAAACTCCTTCCCATTCTAATCCTGAGACCCTTCCTATAGCTTGAGATGTGATATCCAACTCCTTCCCATTCCAATTCTGAGACCCTTCCTATACCATGAGACTTGATATCTCAATGCTTCTAATACCAAACCTGAGACCCGTCCTATAACATGAGATGTGATATCCAAATCCTTCCCCTTCCAAACCTTAGACCCTTCCGATAGCAGAGATGTGATATCTCAATGCTTATACCAAACCTGAGATCCTTCCTATAACATGAGATGTGATATCCAACTCCTTCCCATTCCAATCCTGAGACACTTCCTATAGCATGAGATGTGATATCTCACTGCTTATACCAAACCTGAGACCCTTCCTATAGCATGAGATGTGATATCCAACTCCTTCCCATTCCAATCCTGAGACCCTTCCTATAGCATGAGATGTGATATCTCAATGCTTCTAATATCAAACTTGAGACCCTCCCTATAGCATGAGATGTGATACCCAAGTCCTTCCCATTCCAATCCTGAGACACTTCCTATAGCATGAGATGTGATATCTCAATGCTTCTAATACCAAACCTGAGATCCTTCCTATAACATGAGATGTGATATCCAACTCCTTCCATTCCAATCCTGGACCCTTCCTATAGCATGAGATGTGATATCTCAATGCTTATACCAAACCTGAGACCCTTCCTATAGCATGAGATAAGATATCCAACTCCTTCCCATTCCAATCCTGAGACCCTTCCTATAGCCTGAGATGTGATATCTCAATGCCTCTAATACCAAACCTGAGATCCTTCCTCTAACATGTAATGTGATATCCAACTCCTTCACTTTCCAAACCTGAGAGCCTATCTATAGCATGAGATGTGATATCCAAGTCCTTCCCATTCCAATCCTTAGACCCTTCCTACAGCATGCAATATGATATCTCAATGATTCTAATAAAAAACCTGAGACCCGTCCTATAACATGAGATGGGATATCCAACTCCTTCCCATTCCAATCCTGAGACACTTCCGATGGCAGAGATGTGATATCTCAATGTTTATACCAAACCTGAGACCCTTCCTATAACATGAGATGTGATATCCAACTCCTTCCCGTTCCAAACCTGAGACCCTTCCTTTAGCATGAGATGTGATATCCAGCTCCTTCCCATTCCAATCCTGAGACACTTCCGATAGCATGAGATGTGATACTCAATGCTTCTAATATCAAAACTGAGACCCTCCCTATAGCATGATATGTGATATCTAAGTCCTTCCCATTCCAATCCTGAGACCCTTCCTATAGCATGAGATGTGATATCTCAATGCTTCTACCAAACCTGAGACCCTTCCTTTAGCATGAGATGTGATATCCAACTCCTTCCCATTCCAATCCTGAGACCCTTCCTATAGCATGAGAGGTGATATCTCAATACTTCTAATACCAAACCTGAGATCCTTCCGATAACATGAGATGTGATATCTCAATACTTCTAATACCAAACCTGAGATCCATCCTATAACATGAGATGTGATATCCAAATCCTTCCCCTTCCAAACCTGAGACCCGCCCTTTAGCATGAGATGTGATATCCAACTCCTTCCCATTCCAATCCTGAGACCCTTCTGATAGCATAAGATATGATATCTCAATGCTTCTATACCAAACCTGAGATCCTTCCGATAGCATGAGATGTGATATCTCAATACTTCTAATACCAAACCTGAGATCCTTCCTATAACATGAGATGTGATATCCAAATCCTTATCTTCCAAACCTGAGACCCTCCCTTTAGCATGAGATGTGATATCCAACTCCTTCCCATTCCAATCCTGAGACTCTTCTGATAGCATAAGATATGATATCTCAATGCTTCTATACCAAACCTGAGATCCTTCTGATAGCATGAGATGTGATATCTCAATACTTCTAATACCAAACCTGAGATCCTACCTCTAACATGAAATGTGATATCCAACTCTTTCCCCTTGCAAACCTGAGAGCCTTCCTATAGCATGAGATGTGATATCCAAGTCCTTCCCATTCCAATCCTGAGACCCTTCCTATAACATGAGATGTGATACCCAACTCCTTCCCATTCCAACCTGAGACCCTTCCTATAGCATGAGATGGGATATCCAACTCCTTCCAAATCCAATCCCGATACCCTTCCGATAGCATGAGATCTGATATCCCAATGCTTCTACCAAACCTGAGACCCATACTATGGCATGAGATGTGATATCAAACTCCTTCCCATTCTTATCCTGAGACCCTTCCTATAGCTTGAGATGTGATATCCAACTCCTTCCCATTCCAATTCTGAGACCCTTCCTATACCATGAGACTTGATATCTCAATGCTTCTAATACCAAACCTGAGACCCGTCCTATAACATGAGATGTGATATCCAAATGCTTCCCCTTCCAAACCTTAGACCCTTCCTTTATCATGAGATGTGATAGCCAACTCCTTCCCATTCCAATCTTGAGACCCTTCCGATATCATGAAATGTGATATCTCAATGCTTCTAATATCAAACTTGAGACCCTCCCTATAACATGAGATGGGAATATCCAACTCCTTCCCATTCCAATCCTGAGACCCTTCCGATAGCAGAGATGTGATATCTCAATGCTTATACCAAACCTGAGATCCTTCCTATAACATGAGATGTGATATCCAACTCCTTCCCATTCCAATCCTGAGACACTTCCTATAGCATGAGATGTGATATCTCACTGCTTATACCAAACCTGAGACCCTTCCTATAGCATGAGATGTGATATCCAACTCCTTCCCATTCCAATCCTGAGACCCTTCCGATAGCAGAGATGTGATATCTCAATGCTTATACCAAACCTGAGATCCTTCCTATAACATGAGATGTGATATCCAACTCCTTCCCATTCCAATCCTGAGACACTTCCTATTGCATGAGATGTGATATCTCACTGCTTATACCAAACCTGAGACCCTTCCTATAGCATGAGATGTGATATCCAACTCCTTCCCATTCCAATCCTGAGACCCTTCCGATAGCAGAGATGTGATATCTCAATGCTTATACCAAACCTGAGATCCTTCCTATAACATGAGATGTGATATCCAACTCCTTCCCATTCCAATCCTGAGACACTTCCTATAGCATGAGATGTGATATCTCACTGCTTATACCAAACCTGAGACCCTTCCTATAGCATGAGATGTGATATCCAACTCCTTCCCATTCCAATCCTGAGACACTTCCTATAGCATGAGATGTGATATCCAACTGCTTCCCATTCCAATCCTGAGACCCTTCCTATAGCATGAGATGTGATATCTCTATGCTTCTAATACCAAACCTGAGATCCTTCCTCTAACATGAAATGTGATATCCAACTCCTTCCCTTTCCAAACCTAAGAGCCTATCTATAGCATGAGATGTGATATCCAAGTCCTTCACATTCCAACCCTTAGACCCTTCCTACAGCATGCAATATGATATCTCAATGATTCTAATAACAAACCTGAGACCCGTCCTATAACATGAGATGGGATATTCAACTCCTTCCCATTCCAATCCTGAGACTCTTCCGATAGCAGAGATGTGATATCTCAATGCTTATACCAAACCTGAGACCCTTCCTATAACATGAGATGTGATATCCAAATCCTTCCCGTTCCAAACCTGAGACCCTTCCTTTAGCATGAGATGTGATATCCAGCTCCTTCCCATTCCAATCCTGAGACACTTCCGATAGCATGAGATGTGATATCTCAATGCTTCTAATATCAAAACTGAGACCCTCCCTATAGCATGATATGTGATATCTAAGTCCTTCCCATTCCAATCCTGAGACCCTCCCTATAGCATGAGATGTGATATCCAACTCCTTCCCATTCCAATCCTGAGACCCTTCCTATAGCATGAGATATGATATCTCAATACTTCTAATACCAAACGTGAGATCCTTCCGATAACATGAGATGTGATATCCAAATCCTTCCCCTTCCAAACCTGAGACCCTCCCTTTAGCATGAGATGTGATATCCAACTCCTTCCTATTCCAATCCTGAGACTCTTCTGATAGCATGAGATGTGATATCTCAATGCTTCTAATACCAAACCTGAGATCCTTCCGATAGCATGAGATGTGATATCTCAATGCTTCTAATACCAAACCTGAGATCCTTCCTATAACATGAGATGTGATATCCAAATCCTTCCCCTTCCAAACCTGAGACCCTCCCTTTAGCATGAGATGTGATATCCAACTCCTTCCCATTCCATTCCTGAGACCCTTCTGATAGCATGAGATGTGATATCTCAATGCCTCTAATACCAAACCTGAGATCCTACCTCTAACATGAAATGTGATATCCAACTCTTTCCCCTTCCAAACCTGAGAGCCTTCCTATAGCATGAGATGTGATATCCAAGTCCTTCCCATTCCAATCCTGAGACCCTTCCTATAGCTTGAGATGTGATATCCAACTCCTTCCCATTCCAATTCTGAGACCCTTCCTATACTATGAGACTTGATATCTGAATGCTTCTAATACCAAGCCTGAGACCCGTAATATAACATAAGATGTGATATCCAAATCCTTCCCCTTCCAAACCTTAGACCCTTCCTTTATCATGAGATGTGATATCCAACTCCTTCCCATTCCAATCCTGAGACCCTTCCGATATCATGAGATGTGATATCTCAAAGCTTCTAATATCAAACTTGAGACCCTCCCTATAGCATGAGATGTGATATCCAAGTCCTTCCCATTCCAATCCTGAGACCCTTCCTATAGCATGAGATGTGATATCTCAATGCTTCTAATACCAAACCTGAGACCCTTCCTATAACATGAGATGGGAATATCCAACTCCTTCCCATTCTAATCCTGAGACCCTTCCGATAGCAGAGATGTGATATCTCAATGCTTATACCAAACCTGAGATCCTTCCTATAAAATGAGATGTGATATCCAACTCCTTCCCATTCCAATCCTGAGACACTTCCTATAGCATGAGATGTGATATCTCACTGCTTATACCAAACCTGAGACCCATCCCATAGCATGAGATGTGATATCCAACTCCTTCCCATTCCAATCCTGAGACACTTCCTATAGCATGAGATGTGATATCTCAATGCTTCTAATACCAAACCTGAGACTCTTCCTATAACATGAGATGGGATATCCAACTCCTTCCCATTCCAATCCTGAGACCCTTTTGATAGCAGAAATGTGATATCTCAATGTTTATACCAAACCTGAGACCCTTCCTACGGCATGAGATGTCATATTCAACTCCTTCCCATTCCAATCCTGAGACCCTTCCTATAGCATGAGATGTGATATCCAACTCCTTCCCATTCCAATCCTGAGACCCTTCCTATAGCATGAGATGTGATGTCTCAATGCTTCTAATACCAAACCTGAGATCCTTCCTATAACATGAGATGTGATATCCAACTCCTTCCATTCCAATCCTGGACCCTTCCTATAGCATGAGATGTGATATCTCAATGCTTATACCAAACCTGAGACCCTTCCTATAGCATGAGATGTGATATCCAACTCCTTCCCATTCCAATCCTGAGACCCTTCCTATAGCCTGAGATGTGATATCTCAATGCCTCTAATACCAAACCTGAGATCCTTCCTCTAACATGAAATGTGATATCCAACTCCTTCACTTTCCAAACCTGAGAGCCTATCTATAGCATGAGATGTGATATCCAAGTCCTTCCCATTCCAATCCTTAGACCCTTCCTACAGCATGCAATATGATATCTCAATGATTCTAATAAAAAAACCTGAGACCCGTCCTATAACATGAGATGGGATATCCAACTCCTTCCCATTCCAATCCTGAGACACTTCCGATAGCAGAGATGTGATATCTCAATGTTTATACCAAACCTGAGACCCTTCCTATAACATGAGATGTGATATCCAACTCCTTCCTGTTCCAAACCTGAGACCCTTCCTTTATCATGAGATGTGATATCCAGCTCCTTCCCATTCCAATCCTGAGACACTTCCGATAGCATGAGATGTGATATCTCAATGCTTCTAATATCAAAACTGAGACCCTCCCTATAGCATGATATGTGATATCTAAGTCCTTCCCATTCCAATCCTGAGACCCTTCCTATAGCATGAGATGTGATATCTCAATGCTTCTACCAAACCTGAGACCCTTCCTTTAGCATGAGATGTGATATCCAACTCCTTCCCATTCCAATCCTGAGACCCTTCCTATAGCATGAGAGGTGATATCTCAATACTTCTAATACCAAACCTGAGATCCTTCCGATAACATGAGATGTGATATCTCAATACTTCTAATACCAAACCTGAGATCCATCCTATAACATGAGATGTGATATCCAAATCCTTCCCCTTCCAAACCTGAGACCCTCCCTTTAGCATGAGATGTGATATCCAACTCCTTCCCATTCCAATCCTGAGACCCTTCTGATAGCATAAGATATGATATCTCAATGCTTCTATACCAAACCTGAGATCCTTCCGATAGCATGAGATGTGATATCTCAATACTTCTAATACCAAACCTGAGATCCTTCCTATAACATGAGATGTGATATCCAAATCCTTATCTTCCAAACCTGAGACCCTCCCTTTAGCATGATATGTGATATCCAACTCCTTCCCATTCCAATCCTGAGACTCTTCTGATAGCATAAGATATGATATCTCAATGCTTCTATACCAAACCTGAGATCCTTCTGATAGCATGAGATGTGATATCTCAATACTTCTAATACCAAACCTGAGATCCTACCTCTAACATGAAATGTGATATCCAACTCTTTCCCCTTGCAAACCTGAGAGCCTTCCTATAGCATGAGATGTGATATCCAAGTCCTTCCCATTCCAATCCTGAGACCCTTCCTATAGCATGAGATGGGATATCCAACTCCTTCCAAATCCAATCCCGATACCCTTCCGATAGCATGAGATCTGATATCCCAATGCTTCTACCAAACCTGAGACCCATACTATGGCATGAGATGTGATATCAAACTCCTTCCCATTCTAATCCTGAGACCCTTCCTATAGCTTGAGATGTGATATCCAACTCCTTCCCATTCCAATTCTGAGACCCTTCCTATACCATGAGACTTGATATCTCAATGCTTCTAATACCAAACCTGAGACCCGTCCTATAACATGAGATGTGATATCCAAATCCTTCCCCTTCCAAACCTTAGACCCTTCCTTTATCATGAGATGTGATAGCCAACTCCTTCCCATTCCAATCTTGAGACCCTTCCGATATCATGAAATGTGATATCTCAATGCTTCTAATATCAAACTTGAGACCCTCCCTATAACATGAGATGGGAATATCCAACTCCTTCCCATTCCAATCCTGAGACCCTTCTGATAGCAGAGATGTGATATCTCAATGCTTATACCAAACCTGAGATCCTTCCTATAACATGAGATGTGATATCCAACTCCTTCCCATTCCAATCCTGAGACACTTCCTATAGCATGAGATGTGATATCTCACTGCTTATACCAAACCTGAGACCCTTCCTATAGCATGAGATGTGATATCCAACTCCTTCCCATTCCAATCCTGAGACCCTTCCTATAGCATGAGATGTGATATCTCAATGCTTCTAATATCAAACTTGAGACCCTCCCTATAGCCTGAGATGTGATACCCAAGTCCTTCCCATTCCAATCCTGAGACACTTCCTATAGCATGAGATGTGATATCCAACTGCTTCCCATTCCAATCCTGAGACCCTTCCTATAGCATGAGATGTGATATCTCTATGCTTCTAATACCAAACCTGAGATCCTTCCTCTAACATGAAATGTGATATCCAACTCCTTCCCTTTCCAAACCTAAGAGCCTATCTATAGCATGAGATGTGATATCCAAGTCCTTCACATTCCAACCCTTAGACCCTTCCTACAGCATGCAATATGATATCTCAATGATTCTAATAACAAACCTGAGACCCGTCCTATAACATGAGATGGGATATTCAACTCCTTCCCATTCCAATCCTGAGACTCTTCCGATAGCAGAGATGTGATATCTCAATGCTTATACCAAACCTGAGACCCTTCCTATAACATGAGATGTGATATCCAAATCCTTCCCGTTCCAAACCTGAGACCCTTCCTTTAGCATGAGATGTGATATCCAGCTCCTTCCCATTCCAATCCTGAGACACTTCCGATAGCATGAGATATGACATCTCAATGCTTCTAATATCAAAACTGAGACCCTCCCTATAGCATGATATGTGATATCTAAGTCCTTCCCATTCCAATCCTGAGACCCTCCCTATAGCATGAGATGTGATATCCAACTCCTTCCCATTCCAATCCTGAGACCCTTCCTATAGCATGAGATATGATATCTCAATACTTCTAATACCAAACATGAGATCCTTCCGATAACATGAGATGTGATATCCAAATCCTTCCCCTTCCAAACCTGAGACCCTCCCTTTAGCATGAGATGTGATATCCAACTCCTTCCTATTCCAATCCTGAGACTCTTCTGATAGCATGAGATGTGATATCTCAATGCTTCTAATACCAAACCTGAGATCCTTCCGATAGCATGAGATGTGATATCTCAATGCTTCTAATACCAAACCTGAGATCCTTCCTATAACATGAGATGTGATATCCAAATCCTTCCCCTTCCAAACCTGAGACCCTCCCTTTAGCATGAGATGTGATATCCAACTCCTTCCCATTCCATTCCTGAGACCCTTCTGATAGCATGAGATGTGATATCTCAATGCCTCTAATACCAAACCTGAGATCCTACCTCTAACATGAAATGTGATATCCAACTCTTTCCCCTTCCAAACCTGAGAGCCTTCCTATAGCATGAGATGTGATATCCAAGTCCTTCCCATTCCAATCCTGAGACCCTTCCTATAGCTTGAGATGTGATATCCAACTCCTTCCCATTCCAATTCTGAGACCCTTCCTATACTATGAGACTTGATATCTCAATGCTTCTAATACCAAACCTGAGACCCGTAATATAACATGAGATGTGATATCCAAATCCTTCCCCTTCCAAACCTTAGACCCTTCCTTTATCATGAGATGTGATATCCAACTCCTTCCCATTCCAATCCTGAGACCCTTCCGATATCATGAGATGTGATATCTCAAAGCTTCTAATATCAAACTTGAGACCCTCCCTATAGCATGAGATGTGATATCCAAGTCCTTCCCATTCCAATCCTGAGACACTTCCTATAGCATGAGTTGTGATATCTCAATGCTTCTAATACCAAACCTGAGACCCTTCTTATAACATGAGATGGGAATATCCAACTCCTTCCCATTCCAATCCTGAGACCCTTCCGATAGCAGAGATGTGATATCTCAATGCTTATACCAAACCTGAGATCCTTCCTATAACATGAGATGTGATATCCAACTCCTTCCCATTCCAATCCTGAGACACTTCCTATAGCATGAGATGTGATATCTCACTGCTTATACCAAACCTGAGACCCTTCCCATAGCATGAGATGTGATATCCAACTCCTTCCCATTCCAATCGTCAGACCCTTCCAATAGCATGAGATGTGATATCTCAATGCTTCTAATATCAAACTTGAGACCCTACCTATAGCATGAGATGTGATATCCAAGTCCTTCCCATTCCAATCCTGAGACACTTCCTATAGCATGAGATGTGATATCTCAATGCTTCTAATACCAAACCTGAGACTCTTCCTATAACATGAGATGGGATATCCAACTCCTTCCCATTCCAATCCTGAGACCCTTTTGATAGCAGAGATGTGATATCTCAATGTTTATACCAAACCTGAGACCCTTCCTACGGCATGAGATGTCATATTCAACTCCTTCCCATTCCAATCCTGAGACCCTTCTGATAGCATAAGATATGATATCTCAATGCTTCTATACCAAACCTGAGATCCTTCCGATAGCATGAGATGTGATATCTCAATACTTCTAATACCAAACCTGAGATCCTTCCTATAACATGAGATGTGATATCCAAATCCTTATCTTCCAAACCTGAGACCCTCCCTTTAGCATGAGATGTGATATCCAACTCCTTCCCATTCCAATCCTGAGACTCTTCTGATAGCATAAGATATGATATCTCAATGCTTCTATACCAAACCTGAGATCCTTCTGATAGCATGAGATGTGATATCTCAATACTTCTAATACCAAACCTGAGATCCTACCTCTAACATGAAATGTGATATCCAACTCTTTCCCCTTGCAAACCTGAGAGCCTTCCTATAGCATGAGATGTGATATCCAAGTCCTTCCCATTCCAATCCTGAGACCCTTCCTATAACATGAGATGTGATATCCAACTCCTTCCCATTCCAACCTGAGACCCTTCCTATAGCATGAGATGGGATATCCAACTCCTTCCAAATCCAATCCCGATACCCTTCCGATAGCATGAGATCTGATATCCCAATGCTTCTACCAAACCTGAGACCCATACTATGGCATGAGATGTGATATCAAACTCCTTCCCATTCTAATCCTGAGACCCTTCCTATAGCTTGAGATGTGATATCCAACTCCTTCCCATTCCAATTCTGAGACCCTTCCTATACCATGAGACTTGATATCTCAATGCTTCTAATACCAAACCTGAGACCCGTCCTATAACATGAGATGTGATATCCAAATCCTTCCCCTTCCAAACCTTAGACCCTTCCGATAGCAGAGATGTGATATCTCAATGCTTATACCAAACCTGAGATCCTTCCTATAACATGAGATGTGATATCCAACTCCTTCCCATTCCAATCCTGAGACACTTCCTATAGCATGAGATGTGATATCTCACTGCTTATACCAAACCTGAGACCCTTCCTATAGCATGAGATGTGATATCCAACTCCTTCCCATTCCAATCCTGAGACCCTTCCTATAGCATGAGATGTGATATCTCAATGCTTCTAATATCAAACTTGAGACCCTCCCTATAGCATGAGATGTGATACCCAAGTCCTTCCCATTCCAATCCTGAGACACTTCCTATAGCATGAGATGTGATATCTCAATGCTTCTAATACCAAACCTGAGACTCTTCCTATAACATGAGATGGGATATCCAACTCCTTTCCATTCCAATCCTGAGACCCTTTCGATAGCAGAGATGTGATATCTCAATGTTTATACCAAACCTGAGACCCTTCCTACGGCATGAGATGTCATATTCAACTCCTTCCCATTCCAATCCTGAGACCCTTCCTATAGCATGAGATGTGATATCCAACTCCTTCCCATTCCAATCATGAGACCCTTCCTATAGCATGAGATGTGATGTCTCAATGCTTCTAATACCAAACCTGAGATCCTTCCTATAACATGAGATGTGATATCCAACTCCTTCCATTCCAATCCTGGACCCTGCCTATAGCATGAGATGTGATATCTCAATGCTTATACCAAACCTGAGACCCTTCCTATAGCATGAGATGTGATATCCAACTCCTTCCCATTCCAATCCTGAGACCCTTCCTATAGCCTGAGATGTGATATCTCAATGCCTCTAATACCAAACCTGAGATCCTTCCTCTAACATGAAATGTGATATCCAACTCCTTCACTTTCCAAACCTGAGAGCCTATCTATAGCATGAGATGTGATATCCAAGTCCTTCCCATTCCAATCCTTAGACCCTTCCTACAGCATGCAATATGATATCTCAATGATTCTAATAAAAAACCTGAGACCCGTCCTATAACATGAGATGGGATATCCAACTCCTTCCCATTCCAATTCTGAGACACTTCCGATAGCAGAGATGTGATATCTCAATGTTTATACCAAACCAGAGACCCTTCCTATAACATGAGATGTGATATCCAACTCCTTCCCGTTCCAAACCTGAGACCCTTCCTTTGGCATGAGATGTGATATCCAGCTCCTTCCCATTCCAATCCTGAGACACTTCCGATAGCATGAGATGTGATATCTCAATGCTTCTAATATCAAAACTGAGACCCTCCCTATAGCATGATATGTGATATCTAAGTCCTTCCCATTCCAATCCTGAGACCCTTCCTATAGCATGAGATGTGATATCTCAATGCTTCTACCAAACCTGAGACCCTTCCTTTAGCATGAGATGTGATATCCAACTCCTTCCCATTCCAATCCTGAGACCCTTCCTATAGCATGAGAGGTGATATCTCAATACTTCTAATACCAAACCTGAGATCCTTCCGATAACATGAGATGTGATATCTCAATACTTCTAATACCAAACCTGGGATCCATCCTATAACATGAGATGTGATATCCAAATCCTTCCCCTTCCAAACCTGAGACCCTCCCTTTAGCATGAGATGTGATATCCAACTCCTTCCCATTCCAATCCTGAGACCCTTCTGATAGCATAAGATATGATATCTCAATGCTTCTATACCAAACCTGAGATCCTTCCGATAGCATGAGATGTGATATCTCAATACTTCTAATACCAAACCTGAGATCCTTCCTATAACATGAGATGTGATATCCAAATCCTTATCTTCCAAACCTGAGACCCTCCCTTTAGCATGAGATGTGATATCCAACTCCTTCCCATTCCAATCCTGAGACTCTTCTGATAGCATAAGATATGATATCTCAATGCTTCTATACCAAACCTGAGATCCTTCTGATAGCATGAGATGTGATATCTCAATACTTCTAATACCAAACCTGAGATCCTACCTCTAACATGAAATGTGATATCCAACTCTTTCCCCTTGCAAACCTGAGAGCCTTCCTATAGCATGAGATGTGATATCCAAGTCCTTCCCATTCCAATCCTGAGACCCTTCCTATAACATGAGATGTGATATCCAACTCCTTCCCATTCCAACCTGAGACCCTTCCTATAGCATGAGATGGGATATCCAACTCCTTCCAAATCCAATCCCGATACCCTTCCGATAGCATGAGATCTGATATCCCAATGCTTCTACCAAACCTGAGACCCATACTATGGCATGAGATGTGATATCAAACTCCTTCCCATTCTAATCCTGAGACCCTTCCTATAGCTTGAGATGTGATATCCAACTCCTTCCCATTCCAATTCTGAGACCCTTCCTATACCATGAGACTTGATATCTCAATGCTTCTAATACCAAACCTGAGACCCGTCCTATAACATGAGATGTGATATCCAAATCCTTCCCCTTCCAAACCTTAGATCCTTCCTATAACATGAGATGTGATATCCAACTCCTTCCCATTCCAATCCTGAGACACTTCCTATAGCATGAGATGTGATATCTCACTGCTTATACCAAACCTGAGACCCTTCCTATAGCATGAGATGTGATATCCAACTCCTTCCCATTCCAATCCTGAGACCCTTCCTATAGCATGAGATGTGATATCTCAATGCTTCTAATATCAAACTTGAGACCCTCCCTATAGCATGAGATGTGATACCCAAGTCCTTCCCATTCCAATCCTGAGACACTTCCTATAGCATGAGATGTGATATCCAACTGCTTCCCATTCCAATCCTGAGACCCTTCCTATAGCATGAGATGTGATATCTCTATGCTTCTAATACAAACCTGAGATCCTTCCTCTAACATGAAATGTGATATCCAACTCCTTCCCTTTCCAAACCTAAGAGCCTATCTATAGCATGAGATGTGATATCCAAGTCCTTCACATTCCAACCCTTAGACCCTTCCTACAGCATGCAATATGATATCTCAATGATTCTAATAACAAACCTGAGACCCGTCCTATAACATGAGATGGGATATTCAACTCCTTCCCATTCCAATCCTGAGACTCTTCCGATAGCAGAGATGTGATATCTCAATGCTTATACCAAACCTGAGACCCTTCCTATAACATGAGATGTGATATCCAAATCCTTCCCGTTCCAAACCTGAGACCCTTCCTTTAGCATGAGATGTGATATCCAGCTCCTTCCCATTCCAATCCTGAGACACTTCCGATAGCATGAGATGTGATATCTCAATGCTTCTTATATCAAAACTGAGACCCTCCCTATAGCATGATATGTGATATCTAAGTCCTTCCCATTCCAATCCTGAGACCCTCCCTATAGCATGAGATGTGATATCCAACTCCTTCCCATTCCAATCCTGAGACCCTTCCTATAGCATGAGATATGATATCTCAATACTTCTAATACCAAACGTGAGATCCTTCCGATAACATGAGATGTGATATCCAAATCCTTCCCCTTCCAAACCTGAGACCCTCCCTTTAGCATGAGATGTGATATCCAACTCCTTCCTATTCCAATCCTGAGACTCTTCTGATAGCATGAGATGTGATATCTCAATGCTTCTAATACCAAACCTGAGATCCTTCCGATAGCATGAGATGTGATATCTCAATGCTTCTAATACCAAACCTGAGATCCTTCCTATAACATATGTGATATCCAAATCCTTCCCCTTCCAAACCTGAGACCCTCCCTTTAGCATGAGATGTGATATCCAACTCCTTCCCATTCCATTCCTGAGACCCTTCTGATAGCATGAGATGTGATATCTCAATGCCTCTAATACCAAACCTGAGATCCTACCTCTAACATGAAATGTGATATCCAACTCTTTCCCCTTCCAAACCTGAGAGCCTTCCTATAGCATGAGATGTGATATCCAAGTCCTTCCCATTCCAATCCTGAGACCCTTCCTATAGCTTGAGATGTGATATCCAACTCCTTCCCATTCCAATTCTGAGACCCTTCCTATACTATGAGACTTGATATCTCAATGCTTCTAATACCAAACCTGAGACCCGTAATATAACATGAGATGTGATATCCAAATCCTTCCCCTTCCAAACCTTAGACCCTTCCTTTATCATGAGATGTGATATCCAACTCCTTCCCATTCCAATCCTGAGACCCTTCCGATATCATGAGATGTGATATCTCAAAGCTTCTAATATCAAACTTGAGACCCTCCCTATAGCGTGAGATGTGATATCCAAGTCCTTCCCATTCCAATCCTGAGACCCTTCCTATAGCATGAGTTGTGATATCTCAATGCTTCTAATACCAAACCTGAGACCCTTCTTATAACATGAGATGGGAATATCCAACTCCTTCCCATTCCAATCCGGAGACCCTTCCGATAGCAGAGATGTGATATCTCAATGCTTATACCAAACCTGAGATCCTTCCTATAACATGAGATGTGATATCCAACTCCTTCCCATTCCAATCCTGAGACACTTCCTATAGCATGAGATGTGATATCTCACTGCTTATACCAAACCTGAGACCCTTCCCATAGCATGAGATGTGATATCCAACTCCTTCCCATTACAATCCTCAGACCCTTCCTATAGCATGAGATGTGATATCTCAATGCTTCTAATGTCAAACTTGAGACCCTACCTATAGCATGAGATGTGATATCCAAGTCCTTCCCATTCCAATCCTGAGACACTTCCTATAGCATGAGATGTGATATCTCAATGCTTCTAATACCAAACCTGAGACTCTTCCTATAACATGAGATGGGATATCCAACTCCTTCCCATTCCAATCCTGAGACCCTTTTGATAGCAGAGATGTGATATCTCAATGTTTATACCAAACCTGAGACCCTTCCTACGGCATGAGATGTCATATTCAACTCCTTCCCATTCCAATCCTGAGACCCTTCCTATAGCATGAGATGTGATATCCAACTCCTTCCCATTCCAATCCTGAGACCCTTCCTATAGCATGAGATGTGATGTCTCAATGCTTCTAATACCAAACCTGAGATCCTTCCTATAACATGAGATTTGATATCCAACTCCTTCCATTCCTTTCCTGGACCCTTCCTATAGCATGAGATGTGATCTCAATGCTTATACCAAACCTGAGACCCTTCCTATAGCATGAGATTTGATATCCAACTCCTTCCCATTCCAATCCTGAGACCCTTCCTATAGCCTGAGATGTGATATCTGAATGCCTCTAATACCAAACCTGAGATCCTTCCTCTAACATGAAATATGATATCCAACTCCTCCACTTTCCAAACCTGAGAGCCTATCTATAGCATGAGATGTGATATCCAAGTCCTTCCCATTCCAATCCTTAGACCCTTCCTACAGCATGCAATATGATATCTCAATGATTCTAATAAAAAACCTGAGACCCGTCCTATAACATGAGATGGGATATCCAACTCCTTCCCATTCCAATCCTGAGACACTTCCGATAGCAGAGATGTGATATCTCAATGTTTATACCAAACCTGAGACCCTTCCTATAACATGAGATGTGATATCCAACTCCTTCCCGTTCCAAACCTGAGACCCTTCCTTTAGCATGAGATGTGATATCCAGCTCCTTCCCATTCCAATCCTGAGACACTTCCGATAGCATGAGATGTGATATCTCAATGCTTCTAATATCAAAACTGAGACCCTCCCTATAGCATGATATGTGATATCTAAGTCCTTCCCATTCCAATCCTGAGACCCTTCCTATAGCATGAGATGTGATATCTCAATGCTTCTACCAAACCTGAGACCCTTCTTTTAGCATGAGATGTGATATCCAACTCCTTCCCATTCCAATCCTGAGACCCTTCCTATAGCATGAGAGGTGATATCTCAATACTTCTAATACCAAACCTGAGATCCTTCCGATAACATGAGATGTGATATCTCAATACTTCTAATACCAAACCTGAGATCCATCCTATAACATGAGATGTGATATCCAAATCCTTCCGGTTCCAAACCTGAGACCCTCCCTTTAGCATGAGATGGGATATCCAACTCCTTCCCATTCCAATCCTGAGACCCTTTTGATAGCAGAGATGTGATATCTCAATGTTTATACCAAACCTGAGACCCTTCCTACGGCATGAGATGTCATATTCAACTCCTTCCCATTCCAATCCTGAGACCCTTCCTATAGCATGAGATGTGATATCCAACTCCTTCCCATTCCAATCCTGAGACCCTTCCTATAGCATGAGATGTGATGTCTCAATGCTTCTAATACCAAACCTGAGATCCTTCCTATAACATGAGATTTGATATCCAACTCCTTCCATTCCTTTCCTGGACCCTTCCTATAGCATGAGATGTGATCTCAATGCTTATACCAAACCTGAGACCCTTCCTATAGCATGAGATTTGATATCCAACTCCTTCCCATTCCAATCCTGAGACCCTTCCTATAGCCTGAGATGTGATATCTGAATGCCTCTAATACCAAACCTGAGATCCTTCCTCTAACATGAAATATGATATCCAACTCCTCCACTTTCCAAACCTGAGAGCCTATCTATAGCATGAGATGTGATATCCAAGTCCTTCCCATTCCAATCCTTAGACCCTTCCTACAGCATGCAATATGATATCTCAATGATTCTAATAAAAAACCTGAGACCCGTCCTATAACATGAGATGGGATATCCAACTCCTTCCCATTCCAATCCTGAGACACTTCCGATAGCAGAGATGTGATATCTCAATGTTTATACCAAACCTGAGACCCTTCCTATAACATGAGATGTGATATCCAACTCCTTCCCGTTCCAAACCTGAGACCCTTCCTTTAGCATGAGATGTGATATCCAGCTCCTTCCCATTCCAATCCTGAGACACTTCCGATAGCATGAGATGTGATATCTCAATGCTTCTAATATCAAAACTGAGACCCTCCCTATAGCATGATATGTGATATCTAAGTCCTTCCCATTCCAATCCTGAGACCCTTCCTATAGCATGAGATGTGATATCTCAATGCTTCTACCAAACCTGAGACCCTTCCTTTAGCATGAGATGTGATATCCAACTCCTTCCCATTCCAATCCTGAGACCCTTCCTATAGCATGAGAGGTGATATCTCAATACTTCTAATACCAAACCTGAGATCCTTCCGATAACATGAGATGTGATATCTCAATACTTCTAATACCAAACCTGAGATCCATCCTATAACATGAGATGTGATATCCAAATCCTTCCGGTTCCAAACCTGAGACCCTCCCTTTAGCATGAGATGTGATATCCAAATCCTTCCCATTCCAATCCTGAGACCCTTCTGATAGCATAAGATATGATATCTCAATGCTTCTATACCAAACCTGAGATCCTTCCGATAGCATGAGATGTGATATCTCAATACTTCTAATACCAAACCTGAGATCCTTCCTATAACATGAGATGTGATATCCAAATCCTTATCTTCCAAACCTGAGACCCTCCCTTTAGCATGAGATGTGATATCCAACTCCTTCCCATTCCAATCCTGAGACTCTTCTGATAGCATAAGATATGATATCTCAATGCTTCTATACCAAACCTGAGATCCTTCTGATAGCATGAGATGTGATATCTCAATACTTCTAATACCAAACCTGAGATCATACCTCTAACATGAAATGTGATATCCAACTCTTTCCCCTTGCAAACCTGAGAGCCTTCCTATAGCATGAGATGTGATATCCAAGTCCTTCCCATTCCAATCCTGAGACCCTTCCTATAACATGAGATGTGATATCCAACTCCTTCCCATTCCAACCTGAGACCCTTCCTATAGCATGAGATGGGATATCCAACTCCTTCCAAATCCAATCCCGATACCCTTCCGATAGCATGAGATCTGATATCCCAATGCTTCTACCAAACCTGAGACCCATACTATGGCATGAGATGTGATATCAAACTCCTTCCCATTCTAATCCTGAGACCCTTCCTATAGCTTGAGATGTGATATCCAACTCCTTCCCATTCCAATTCCGAGACCCTTCCTATACCATGAGACTTGATATCTCAATGCTTCTAATACCAAACCTGAGACCCGTCCTATAACATGAGATGTGATATCCAAATCCTTCCCCTTCCAAACCTTAGACCCTTCCGATAGCAGACATGTGATATCTCAATGCTTATACCAAACCTGAGATCCTTCCTATAACATGAGATGTGATATCCAACTCCTTCCCATTCCAATCCTGAGACACTTCCTATAGCATGAGATGTGATATCTCACTGCTTATACCAAACCTGAGACCCTTCCTATAGCATGAGATGTGATATCCAACTCCTTCCCATTCCAATCCTGAGACCCTTCCTATAGCATGAGATGTGATATCTCAAGACCCTTCCTATAGCATGAGATGTGATATCCAACTCCTTCCCATTCCAATCCTGAGACCCTTCCTATAGCCTGAGATGTGATATCTGAATGCCTCTAATACCAAACCTGAGATCCTTCCTCTAACATGAAATGTGATATCCAACTCCTTCACTTTCCAAACCTGAGAGCCTATCTATAGCATGAGATGTGATATCCAAGTCCTTCCCATTCCAATCCTTAGACCCTTCCTACAGCATGCAATATAATATCTCAATGATTTTAATAAAAAACCTGAGACCCGTCCTATAACATGAGATGGGATATCCAACTCCTTCCCATTCCAATCCTGAGACACTTCCGATAGCAGAGATGTGATATCTCAATGTTTATACGAAACCTGAGACCCTTCCTATAACATGAGATGTGATATCCAACTCCTTCCGGTTCCAAACCTGAGACCCTTCCTTTAGCATGAGATGTGATATCCAGCTCCTTCCCATTCCAATCCTGAGACACTTCCGATAGCATGAGATGTGATATCTCAATGCTTCTAATATCAAAACTGAGACCCTCCCTATAGCATATGTGATATCTAAGTCCTTCCCATTCCAATCCTGAGACCCTTCCTATAGCATGAGATGTGATATCCAACTCCTTCCCGTTCCAAACCTGAGACCCTTCCTTTAGCATGAGATGTGATATCCAGCTCCTTCCCATTCCAATCCTGAGACACTTCCGATAGCATGAGATGTGATATCTCAATGCTTCTAATATCAAAACTGAGACCCTCCCTATAGCATATGTGATATCTAAGTCCTTCCCATTCCAATCCTGAGACCCTTCCTATAGCATGAGATGTGATATCTCAATGCTTATCCTTGATTCCTGTAGTAAATTGCTTTCCTTTGCAGGCCGACTCCTCTCACGAATGCCTTGTCTGCATGCATTCTCTCCTGGCCATTCTCTCACCGTGGCGATTTGCCTACCCCCTTCCTCTCTCAGTGGATGGACTTCTCCATCCTAGCCTCCTACCACTCAACTCCGCCTACTTGGAGAATTCAACATGAACCTGTATGCTTCCTGACCTGGACTTTTACGAGATCTGCAACTCTTCATGTCGCTGGCCCTACACACTGCAGGGAATACTCAGGATTTTCTGATCTCAGACCTCCCCCTCTGTAACCCTCTCAACAATCCTCTCCCGTGGTGATCAAGTTCTCATCTCCAAAGAAGGCTAACTGCCAGCTGTTCCTCCTCAGAGGAGTTCTCCCTTTCTGTCCCTGCTCCCTGCGCGTTGCAAACACTCGCTTCCCTGCTCTCTGGTTTAGACGCTTTTCCTTCTCAGAGGCCTTCTTCCTTTCTGCCCTTTTCGCGTTGCAAGTACTCGCTTCCCAGCTCTCTGGTTTAGACGCGTGTTCCCTGCCTTCTCTCCCCTTCCCGCTGCCTTCAAATCAAAAAATGAGCTCCAAAAGATACACAGTGCTCAGAATGCTCTATAACACCCATTATTCAACATATAGCCGTAACCCGCTAGACGTATTGAAACGTGCTGTAAACTAGCAAAAACAGCTAGAAAATGTACTTTCCTCGCGTTTTTGTAAATGCTAATTCTGATGGCTTCCCATGTATGTACTGTCCGTGCGTTTGTTGTCGAATCCTGAAGTTTTTAACCACTGTTCTCCCATACAAGGGGGGGTCAACGTCTACTGCTGTTCACAGGCTGAAGGTATACGGTTGAAATCTTCAAGGCATTATCAGCTTTCCTGACTGTTTTGGAACGTGTATTTGCCATCTGTTAATGCAGTCGCCCTGTGTTCATCGTCCCTTCTACTTTACAGGCTGCACTCCCCTGGTGATCACATTCTCCTCTCCAGAGCAGGCTGACTACCAGCTGCTCCTCCTCATAGGCGTTCATCCTTTCTGTCCCTGCTCCCTGCACCGTTTCGCGTTGCATGTACTCGCTTCCCAGCTCTCTGGTTTAGATGCGTGTTCCCTGCCGTCTCTCCTCTTCCTACAGCCTTCCAATGAGCTCCACAAGATACAGTGTTCAGAATGCTTTATAACACCCATTATTCAACATATAGCTGTAACCCGCTAGACGTATTGAAACGTGCTAAAAACGAGCAGAAACAGCTAGAAAATGTACTTTCCTCGCGTTTTGGTAAATGCGAATTCTGGTGGATTCCCATTTTGTACTCTGTTCGTGCGTTTGTTCAGTCGAATCCTGGTCTTTTGAACCACTCTTCTCCCATACAAGGGAGGGTCAAAATGTGTTGTTCACAGGCTGAATTTATACTGCTGAAATGCTCGCTTGCCTGCTCTCTGGTTTAGACGCGTGTACCCTGCATTTACCAAAACGCGAGGGAAGTACATTTTCTAGCTGTTTTTGCTAGTGTTTAGCACGTTTCAATACGTCTAGCTGGTTACAGCTATATGTTGAATAATGGGTGTTATAAAGCATTCTGAACACTGTACCTTGTGGAGCAAATTGGAAGGCTGTAGCAAGAGGAGAGAAGGCAGGGAACACGCATCTCAACCAGAGAGCTGGGAAGCGAGTACATGCAACGCGAAACGGTGCAGGGAGCAGGGACAGAAAGGATGAACACCTATGAGGAGGAGCAGCTGGTAGTTAGCCTGCATAGGAGAGAAGAATGTGATCACTAGGGGAGTGCAGCCTGTAAACTAGAAGGAACGATGAACAAAGGGCGACTGCATTAACAGATGGCAAATACACGTTCCAAAACAGTCAGGAAAGCTGATAATGCCTTGAAGATTTCAGCCGTATACATTCAGCCTGTGAACAGCAGTAGATGTTGACCCCCCCTCCCTAGTATGGGAGAACAGTGGTTAAAAACTTCAGGATTCGACACAAACGCACGGACACAGTACATACAACATGGGAACCCACCAGAATTCGCATTTACAAAAACGCGAGGGAAGTACATTTTCTAGCTATTTTTGCTAGTTTTTAGCACGTTTCAATACGTCTAGCGGGTTACAGCTATATGTTGAATAATGGGGTTATAAAGCATTCTGAACACTATCTTGTGGTGTGGAGCTCATTGGAAGGCTGTAGGAAGAGGAGAGAAGGCAGGGAACACACATCTAAACCAGAGAGCTGGGAAGCGAGTACATGCAACGCGAAACGGTGCAGGGAGCAGGGACAGAAAGGTGGAACGCCTCTGAGGAGGAGCAGCTGGTAGTTAGCCTGCTCTGGAGAGGAGAATGTGATCACCACGGGAGTGCAGCCTTGAAACAAGAAGGGACGATGAAAACATGCTGACTGGAATAACAGATGGCAAATACTGTTACCCGGGGCTCAAGGGGTTAATGCTCATGAGCCCCCTCCATTGTAAAGGCGGAGTTTAGAGTGGGCAAGGGAGTTATGGGGCACGTGCGCAGCCAGCGCCAGTTCCTGCTTGGTTGTAGAAGAATAAAGAAGTTCCTCCTATCTCTCCGTGTGTGCGTCCTTCATTGGGCCTAGATCCCTAGGCAACATTTGGCGACGAGGATTTCTCCCGCACACTGGAGTCCTCCTCCTGCAGCAGCCCGCTCGTAGTGGGCAACCCAGCGAACCTCCTCCTCCTGCTCCACCTCCGCTCAACACGGCACTCCTCGCCGGACCTCCTCCACCGAAGCTCCGCGGAAGCGATACCGCCCACGCCTCCGTCCTGTACCCTGCCTGTCGACACCTGGCCGTTGAAGAGGCCTGATTCGGCAAAAGCGGCGGACTCCCTTCGCCGGGCGCCGGGTGCACGTAGGCTCGGCCTAGGCCCGACTACCTCGCCCCACGCGTCGCCTACGCACGTGCGGGCCTCGTCTCCCAGGCGCCATGAGCACCTCCAACCCTGGGTCCAGCCAGGGCTCTCCTCAACTGCCGCGGGCGGCGAAGTCAATTCAACTACGTCTGCCCCCGCCGTTCACCATGACTCCTCAAGCCACCAAAGGTCCCAGGTGGACCGACTGGATGGATGATTTTCGTCACTTCGTGAGAGGATCCGGCGACGGGGACTCCCCCAACATGAGAGACATTTTCCTCAACCTGGTAGGGGGGGAAGGTTGTAGAAGAATAAAGAAGTTCCTCCTATCTCTCCGTGTGTGCGTCCTTCATTGGGCCTAGATCCCTAGGCAACAAATACACTTTCCAGAACAGTCGGTTTACCCGATAATGCATTGACGATTTCAGCAGTATACATTCAGCCTGTGAACAGTAGATTTTGATCCCCCCCTTGTATGGGTGACGAGTGGTTAAAAACATCAGGATTCGACTGAACAAATGCACGGAGTACAAAATGGGAATCCACCAGAATTCGTATTTACCAAAACGCGAGGAAAGAACATTTTCTAGCTATTTTGCTAGTTTTTAGCACTTTTCAATACGTCTAGCGGGTTACAGCTATATCTTGAATAATGGGTGTTATAAAGCATTCTGAGCACCGTGTATCTTTTGAAGCTCATTTGTTGATTTGAAGGCAGCGGGAAGAGGAGAGAAGGCAGGGAACACACGTCTAAACCAGAGAGCTGGGAAGCGAGTTGTTTTCTGCAACGCGATACGATGCAGAGAACAGGCACAGAAAGGAAGAAGGAAAAGCGTCTAAACCAGAGAGCAGGGAAGCGAGTGTTTGCAACGCGAAACGGTGCAGAGAGCAGGGACAGAAAGGGAGAACTCCACTGAGGAGGAACAGCTGGTAGTTAGCCTTCTTTGGAGATGAGAACTTGATCACCACGGGAGAGGATTGTTGAGAGGGTTACATAGGGGGATGTCTGAGATCAGAAAATCCTGAGTATTCCCTGCAGTGTGTAGGGCCAGAGACATGAAGAGTTGCAGATCTCGTAAAAGTCCAGGTCAGGAAGCATACAGGTTCATTTTGAATTCTCCAAGTAGGCGGAGTTGAGTGGTAGGAGGCTAGGATGGAGAAGTCCATCCACTGAGAGAGGAAGGGGGTAGGCAAATAGCCACGGTGAGAGAATGGCCAGGAAAGAGAGAATGCATGCAGACAAGGCATTCGTGAGAGGAGTCGGCCTGCAAAGGAAAGCAATTTACTACAGGAATCAAGGATACTCCCCCTCATGAACGTTTGGATCTGGGCATGGAGAGGAACTTGTCATCAGGGAGGAAAGTGTCAGAGCTCGAGACAGCGCTGGCCGTCATCCATGTCTCGGTTAGACCAAGGACATCAAGGTCGGGTTCTTCCAGGAAATGGCCGATGTCAGATGAGTGTTAACTGAGTGAGAGTTGAGAGTGGGGAGGGGTACAAATCAGTAATCCTTGCGGAGGTGTAGAAGGAGCCTGACCTAGGGCACATGAGGAAGGAGAGAGGAAAGGAAGCAGAAGAAGGGAGAGAAGACACAGCAGGAGTGCATTATCAATCCGGGAGCTAGGAGTGGTGAGGTTAGACGGGGAGGTCTGAGTCTCAGGATTTGAATGGGAAGTTCGATATCACATGTCATGCTATAGGAAGAGTCTCAGGATTGGAATGGGAAGGAGTTGGATATGATATCTCTTGTTATAGGGAGGATCTCAGGTTTGGTATTAGAAGCACTGAGATATCAAATCACATCCTATCGGAAGGGTCTCGGGTTTGGTATTGGAAGAAATGAGATTTCAAATCTCAGGCTGTGGGAATGGTCTAGGCTAGGGTATGGTATTGGAAGGGGTGAAAAATCACATTTCATGCTACAGGAAGGGTCACAAGTTTGGAATGGGAAGGAGTTGGATTTCACATATACTACGGGAAGGGCCTCAGGTTTGGTATTAGAAGCATAGAGATATCACATCTCATGTTATAGGAAGGGTCTCGATTGGAATGGGAAGGAGTTGGATATCACATCTCATGTTATAGGGAGGGTCTCAGTTTTGATATTAGAAGCATTGAGATATCACATATGCTATTGGAAGGGTCTCAGTATTGGAATGGGAAGGAGTTGGATATCACATCTCATGTTAGAGGGAGGGTCTCAGTTTTGATATTAGAAGCATTGAGATATCACATATGCTATTGGAAGGGTCTCAGTATTGGAATTGGAAGGAGTTGGATATCACATATGCTAAAGGAAATGTCTCAGGTTTGGAATGGGAAGGAGTTGGATATCACGTCTCATGTTATAGGAAGGGTCTCAGGTTTGGAATGGGAAGGAGTTGAATATCACATCTCATGCTAAAGGAAGGGTCATCAGGTTCGGTATAAGCATTGAGATATCACATCTCTGCTATCGGAAGGGTCTCAGGATAGGAATGGGAAGGACTTAGAATTCACATCTCATACTATAGGGAGGGTCTCAGTTTTGATATTAGAAGCATTGAGCTATCACATCTCATGCTATCGGAAGGGTCTCAGGATTGGAATGGGATGGAGTTGGATATCACATCTCAAGCTATCTCAGGATTGGAATGGGAAGGAGTTTGATATTTCATCTCAAGCTATAGGAAGGGTCTCAGGTTTGGAAAGGGAAGGATTTGGATTTCACATCTCATGTTATAGGATGGTTCTCATGTTTGGTTTTAGAAGCATTGAGATATCACATCTCATGCTATAGGAAGGGTCTAAGGTTTGGAAGGGGACGGATTTGGGTATCACATCTCATGTTATAGGACCGGTCTCAGGTTTGGTATTTGAAGCATTGAGATATCAAGTCTCACGGTATAGGACGGGTCTCAGAATTGGAATGAGAAGGAGTTGGATATCACATCTCAAGCTATAGGAAGGGTCTCATGATTGGAATGGGAAGGAGTTGGATATCACATCCCATGTTATAGGAAGGGTCTCAGGATTGGAATGGGAAGGACTTGGATATCACATCTCATTCTATAGGAAGGCTCTCAGGGTTGGAAGGGGAAGGAGTTGGATATCACATTTCATGTTAGAGGTAGGATCTCAGGTTTGGTTTTAGAGGCATTGAGATATCACATCTCATGCCATCAGAAGGGTCTCAGGATTGGAATGGGAAGGAGTTGGATATCAAATCTCATGCTAAAGGGATGGTCTAAGGTTTGGAAGGGGAGGGATTTGGACATCATATCTCATGTTATTGGAAGGATCTCAGGTTTGGTATTAGAAGCATTGAGATATCACATATGCTATCGGAAGGGTCTTAGGTTTGGTATAAGCATTGAGATATCACATCTCTGCTATCGGAAGGGTCTCAGGATTGGAATGGGAAGGATTTGGATATCACAATTCATGTTATAGGAAGGGTCTCAGGTTTGGTATTAGAAACATTGAGATATCACATCTCATGCTATAGGAAGGGTCTCAGGATTGGAATGGGAAGGACTTGGATATCACATCTCATGTTATAGGAAGGGTCTCAGGTTTGGTATTAGAAGCATTTAGATATCACATCTCATGCTATAGGAAGGGTCTCAGGAATGGAATGGGAAGGACTTGGATATCACATCTCATGATAAAGGAAGGGTCTAAGGTTTGGAAGGGGAAGGATTTGGATATCACATCTCATGTTATTGGACCGGTCTCAGGTTTGGTATTAGAAGCATTGAGATATCAAGTCTCATGGTATAGGACGGGAGTTTGATATCACATCTCATGCCATGGTATGGGTCTCAGGTTTTGTAGAAGCATTTGGATATCACATCTCATGCTATCGGAAAAGTATCAGGATTGGATTTGGAAGGAGTTGGATATCCCATCTCATGCTATAGGAAGGGTCTCAGGTTGGAATAGAAGGAGTTGGATATCACATCTCATGTTATAGGAAGGGTCTCAGGATTGGAATGGGAAGGACTTGGATATCACATCTCATGCTGTAGGAAGGGTCTCAGGTTTGGAAAAGGAAGGAGTTGGATATCACATTTCATGTTAGAGGTAGGATCTCAGGTTTGGTATTAGAGGCATTGAGATATCACATCTCATGCTATCAGAAGGGTATCAGGATTGGAATGGGAAGGAGTTGGATATCACATCTCATGCTAAAGGGAGGGTCTCAGGTTTGGAATGGGAAGGATTTGGATATCACATCTCATGTTATAGGAAGGACCTTAGGTTTGGTATTAGAAGCATTGAGATATCACATCTCATGCTATAGGAAGGGTCTCGGGATTGGAATGGGAAGGAGTTGGATATCACATCTCATGTTATAGGAGGGATCTCAGGTTTGGTATTAGAAGCATTGAGATATCACATCTCATGCTATAGGAAGGGTCTCAGGATTGGAATGGGAAGGAGTTGGATATCACATCTCATGCTATGGGAAGGGTCTCAGGTTTGGTATAAGCATTGAAATATCACATCTCTGCTATCGGAAGGGTCTCAGGATTGGAATGGGAGGAGCTGGATATCACATCTCATGCTATGGGAAGGGTCTCAGGTTTGGTATAAGCATTGAAATATCACATCTCTGCTATCGGAAGGGTCTCAGGATTGGAATGGGAGGAGCTGGATATCACATCTCATGCTAAAGGAAGGGTCTCAGGTTTGGAAGGGGAAGGAGTTGGATATCACATCTCATGCTAAAGGGAGGGTCTCAGGTTTGGAATGGGAAGGATTTGGATATCACATCTCATGTTATAGGAAGGACCTTATGTTTGGTATTAGAAGCATTGATATATCACATCTCATGCTATAGGAAGGGTCTCGGGATTGGAATGGGAAGGAGTTGGATATCACATCTCATGTTATTGGAAGGATCTCAGGTTTGGTATTAGAAGCATTGAGATATCACATCTCATGCTATCGGAAGGGTCTTAGGTTTGGTATAAGCATTGAGATATCACATCTCTGCTATCGGAAGGGTCTCAGGATTGGAATGGGAAGGATTTGGATATCATAATTCATGTTATAGGAAGGGTCTCAGGTTTGGTATTAGAAGCATTGAGATATCACATCTCATGCTATAGGAAGGGTCTCAGGATTGGAATGGGAAGGACTTGGATATCACATCTCATGTTATAGGAAGGGTCTCAGGTTTGGTATTAGAAGCATTGAGATATCACATCTCATGCTATAGGAAGGGTCTCAGGAATGGAATGGGAAGGACTTGGATATCACATCTCATGATAAAGGAAGGGTCTAAGGTTTGGAAGGGGAAGGATTTGGATATCACATCTCATGTTATCGGACCGGTCTCAGGTTTGGTATTAGAAGCATTGAGATATCAAGTCTCATGGTATAGGACGGGAGTTTGATATCACATCTCATGCCATGGTATGGGTCTCAGGTTTTGTAGAAGCATTGGTATATCACATCTCATGCTATCGGAAGGGTATCAGGATTGGATTTGGAAGGAGTTGGATATCCCATCTCATGCTATAGGAAGGGTCTCAGGTTGGAATAGAAGGAGTTGGATATCACATCTCATGTTATAGGAAGGGTCTCAGGATTGGAATGGGAAGGACTTGGATATCACATCTCATGCTGTAGGAAGGGTCTCAGGTTTGGAAAAGGAAGGAGTTGGATATCACATTTCATGTTAGAGGTAGGATCTCAGGTTTGGTATTAGAGGCATTGAGATATCAGATCTCATGCTATCAGAAGGGTATCAGGATTGGAATGGGAAGGAGTTGGATATCACATCTCATGCTAAAGGGAGGGTCTCAGGTTTGGAATTGGAAGGATTTGGATATCACATCTCATGTTATAGGAAGGACCTTAGGTTTGGTATTAGAAGCATTGAGATATCACATCTCATGCTATAGGAAGGGTCTCGGGATTGGAATGGGAAGGAGTTGGATATCACATCTCATGTTATAGGAAGGATCTCAGGTTTGGTATTAGAAGCATTGAGATATCACATCTCATGCTATAGGAAGGGTCTCAGGATTGGAATGGGAGGAGCTATATATCACATCTCATGCTCAAGGAAGGGTCTCAGGTTTGGAAGGGGAAGGATTTGGATATCACATCTCATGTTATAGGACGGGTCTCAGGTTTGGTATTAGAAGCATTGTGATATCACATCTCATGCTATAGGATGTGTCTCAGGATTGGAATGGGAAGGAGTTGGATATCACATCTCATGCTATAGGAAGGGTTTCAGGTTTGGTAGAAGCATTGAGATATCACATCTCATGCTATAGGAAGAGTCTCAGGTTTGGGAAGGGAAGGATTTGGATTTCACATCTCATGTTATAGGATGGTTCTCATGTTTGGAATGGGAAGGAGTTGGATATGACATCTCTTGTTATAGGGAGGGTCTCAGAATTTGAATGGTAAGGAGTTGGATATCACATCTCATGCTATAGGAAGGGTCTCAGGTTGGAATGGGAAGGAGTTGGATATCACATCTCATGTTATATACAGGAAGGGTCTCAGGATTGGAATGGGAAGGATTTGGATATCACATCTCTTGCTATAGGAAGGGTCTCAGGTTTTTTATTAGAAACATTGAGATATCACATCTCATGCTATAGGAAGGGTTTTAGGATTGGAATGGGAAGTATTTGGATATCACATCTCATGCTAAAGGAAGGGTCTCAGGTTTGGAAGGGGAAGGATTTGGATATCACATCTCATCCAATAGGAAGGGTCTCAGGTTTGGAATGGGAAGGAATTGGATATCACATCTCATGTTATAGGAAGGGTCTCAGGTTTTTTATTAGAAACATTGAGATATCACATCTCATGTTATAGGACGGTTCCAAGGTTTGGTATTAGAAGCATTGAGATATCACATCTCATGGTATAGGAAGGGTCTCAGGGTTGGAATGGGAAGGAGTTGGATATCACATCTCATCCAATAGGAAGGGTCTCAGGTTTGGAATGGGAAGGAATTGGATATCACATCTCATGTTATAGGAAGGATCTCAGGTTTGGTATTGGAAGCATTGAGATATCACATCTCATGCTATAGGAAGGGTCTCAGGATTGGAATGTGAAGGATTTGGATATCACATCTCATGCTAAAGGAAGGGTCTCAGGTTTGGTAGAAGCATTGAGATATCACATCTCATGCTATAGGAAGGGTCTCAGGATTTGAATGGCAAGGAGTTGGATATCACATCTCATGCCATAGGAAGCGTCTCAGGTTTGGTATAAGCATTGAGATATCACATCTCTGCTATCGGAAGGTTCTCAGGATTGGATTGGGAAGGAGTTGGATATCCCTTCCCATGCTATAGGAAGTGTCTCAGGTTGGAATGGGAAGGAGTTGAATATCACATCTCATGTTATAGGAAGGGTCTCAGGATTGGAATGGGAAGGATTTGGATATCACATCTCTTGCTATAGGAAGGGTCTCAGGATTGGAATGGGAAGGATTTGGATATCACATCTCATGTCATAGGAAGGATCTCAGGTTTGGTATTAGAAGCATTGATATATCACATCTCATGCTATAGGAATGGTCTCAGGATTGGAATGGGGAGGAGTTGGATATTACATTCTTGCTATAGTAAGGGTCTCATGTTTGGAATGGGAAGGAGTTGGATATCACATATGCTATAGGAAGTGTCTCAGGTTTGGAACGGGAAGGAGTTGGATATCACATCTCATGTTATAGGAAGGGTCTCAGGTTTGGTATAAGCATTGAGATATCACATCTCTGCTATCAGGAGTGGCTCAGGATTGGAATGGGAAGGAGTTGGATATCCCATCTCATGTTAAAGGACGGGTCTCTGGTTTGGTATTAGAATCATTGAGATATCACATCGCATGCTGTAGGAAGGGTCTAAGGATTGGAATGGGATGGACTTGGATATCACATCTCATGCTATAGGTAGGCTCTCAGGTTTGGTATAAGCATTGAGATATCACATCTCATGCTATAGGAAGGGTCTCAGGATTGGAATGGGAAGGATTTGGATATCACATCTCATGCTATAGGAAGGGTCTCAGATTTGGTATAAGCATTGAGATATCACATCTCATGCTATAGGAAGGGTCTCAGGATTGGAATGGGAAGGAGTTGTAAATGACATCTCAAGCCTTAGGAAGGGTCTCAGGTTTGGTATAAGCATTGAGATATCACATCTCTGCTATCGGAAGGGTCTCAGGATTGGAATGGGAAGGAGTTGGATATCCCATCTCATGTTATAGGAAGGGTCTCAGGTTTGGTATTAGAAGCATTGAGATATCACATCTCATGCTATAGGAAGGGTCTCAGGATTGGAATGGGAAGGAGTTGGATATCACATCTCATTATAAAGGAAGGGTCTAAGGTTTGGAAGGGGAAGGATTTGGATATCACATCTCATGTTATAGGACGGGTCTCAGGTTTGGTATTAGAAGCATTGAGATATCAAGTCTCATGGTATAAGAAGGGTCTCAGAATTGGAATGGGAAGGAGTTGGATATCACATCTCAAGCTATAGGAAGCGTCTCAGGATTGGAATGGGAAGGAGTTTGATATCACATCTCATGCCATAGTATGGGTCTCAGGTTTGGTAGAAGCATTGGGATATCACATCTCATGCTATAGGAAGGGTCTCAGGATTGGAATGGGAAGAAGTTGGATATCACATCTCAAGCTATAGGAAGGGTCTCAGGTTTGGTATAAGCATTGAGATATCACATCTCATGCTATAGGAAGGGTCTCAGGGTTGGAATGGGAAGGAGTTGTATATGACATCTCATGCCATGGGAAGGGTCTCAGGTTTGGTATAAGCATTGAGATATCACATCACATGCTATAGGAAGGGTCTCAGGATTGGAATGGGAAGGACTTGGATATCAAATCACATGCTATAGGAAGGGTCTCAGGATTGGAATGGGAAGGAGTTGGATATCACATCTCATGCTATAGGAAGGGTCTCAGGTTTGGTATAAGCATTGAGATATCATATCTCATGCTATAGGAAGGGTCTCAGGATTGGAATGGGAAGGAGTTGGATATCACATCTCATGCTATAGGAAGGGTCTCAGGTTTGGTATAAGCATTGAGATATCATATCTCATGCTATAGGAAGGGTCTCAGGATTGGAATGGGAAGGATTTGGATATCACATCTTATGCTATAGGAAGGGTCTCAGGTTTGGTATAAGCACTGAGATATCACATCTCATGCTATAGGAAGGGTCTCAGGATTGGAATGGGAAGAAGTTGGATATCACATCTCATGCTATAGGAAGGGTCTCAGGTTTGGTATAAGCATTGAGATATCACATCTCATGCTATAGGAAGGGTCTCAGGGTTGGAATGGGAAGGAGTTGTATATGACATCTCATGCCATAGGAAGGGTCTCAGGTTTGGTATAAGCATTGAGATATCACATCACATGCTATAGGAAGGGTCTCACGATTAGAATGGGAAGGACTTGGATATCACATCTCATGCTATAGGCAGGGTCTCAGGTTTGGAAAGGGAAGGAGATGGATATCACATTTCATGTTAGAGGTAGGATCTCAGGTTTGGTATTACAGGCATTGAGATATCACATCTCATGCTATCAGAAGGGTCTCAGGATTGGAATGGGAAGGAGTTGGATATCACATTTCATGCTAAAGGGAGGGTCTCAGGTTTGGAAGGGGAAGGATTTGGAAATCACATCTCATATTATAGGAAGGATCTCAGGTTTGGTATTAGAAGCATTGAGATATCACATCTCATGCTATCGGAAGGATCTCAGGTTTGGTATAAGAGGCATTGAGATATCACATCTCATGCTATCATAAGGGTCTCAGGATTGGAATGGGAAGGAGTTGGATATCACATCTCATGTTATAGGAAGGATCTCAGGTTTGGTATTAGAAGCATTGAGACATCACATCTCATGCTATAGGAAGGGTCTCAGGATTGGAATGGGAAGGAGTTGGATATCACATCTCATGCTATAGGAAGGGTCTGAGGTTTGGTATAAGCATTGAGATATCACATCTCATGCTATAGGAAGGGTCTCAGGATTGGAAAGGGAAGGATTTGGATATCACATCTTATGCTATAGGAAGGGTCTCAGGTTTGGTATAAGCATGGAGATATCACTTCTCATGCTATAGGAAGGGTCTCAGATTTGGTATAAGCATTGAGATATCACATCTCATGCTATAGGAAGGGTCTCAGGATTGGAATGGGAAGGAGTTGTATATGACATCTCAGGCCATAGGAAGGGTCTCAGATTTGGTATAAGCATTGAGATATCACATCTCATGATATCGGAAGGGTCTCAGGATTGGAATGGGAAGGAGTTGGATATCACATCTCATTATAAAGGAAGGGTCTAAGGTTTGGAAGGGGATGGATTTGGATATCACATCTCATGTTATAGGACGGGTCTCAGGTTTGGTATTAGAAGCATTGAGATATCAAGTGTCATGGTATAAGAAGGGTCTCAGAATTGGAATGGGAAGGAGTTGGATATCACATCTCAAGCTATAGGAAGCGTCTCAGGATTGGAATGGGAAGGAGTTTGATATCACATCTCATGCCATAGTATGGGTCTCAGGTTTGGTAGAAGCATTGGGATATCACATCTCATGCTATCGGAAGGGTATCAGTATTGGATTTGGAAGGAGTTGGATATCCCATCTCATGCTATAGGAAGGGTCTCAGGTTAGAATGGGAAGGAGTTGGATATCACATTTCATGTTATAGGAAGGGTCTCAGGATTGGAATGGGAAGGACTTGGATTTCATATCTCATGCTATAGGAAGGCTCTCAGGTTTGGAAGGGGAAGGAGTTGGATATCACATTTCATGTTAGAGGAAGGATCTCAGGTTTGGTATTAGAGGCCTTGAGATATCACATCTCATGCTATAGGAAGGGTCTCAGGATTGGAATGGGAAGGAGTTGGATATCACATCTCAAGCTATAGGAAGGGTCTCAGGTTTGGTATAAGCATTGAGATATCACATCTCATGCTATAGGAAGGGTCTCAGGATTGGAATGGGAAGAAGTTGGATATCACATCTCATGCTATAGGAAGGGTCTCAGGTTTGGTATAAGCATTGAGATATCACATCTCATGCTATAGGAAGGGTCTCAGGGTTGGAATGGGAAGGAGTTGTATATGACATCTCATGCCATAGGAAGGGTCTCAGGTTTGGTATAAGCATTGAGATATCACATCACATGCTATAGGAAGGGTCTCAGGATTGGAATGGGAAGGACTTGGATATCACATCTCATGCTATAGGCAGGGTCTCAGGTTTGGAAAGGGAAGGAGATGGATATCACATTTCATGTTAGAGGTAGGATCTCAGGTTTGGTATTAGAGGCATTGAGATATCACATCTCATGCTATCAGAAGGGTCTCAGGATTGGAATGGGAAGGAGTTGGATATCAAATCTCATGCTAAAGGGATGGTCTAAGGTTTGGAAGGGGAGGGATTTGGACATCATATCTCATGTTATTGGAAGGATCTCAGGTTTGGTATTAGAAGCATTGAGATATCACATCTCATGCTATCGGAAGGGTCTTAGGTTTGGTATAAGCATTGAGATATCACATCTCTGCTATCGGAAGGGTCTCAGGATTGGAATGGGAAGGATTTGGATATCACAATTCATGTTATAGGGAGGGTCTCAGTTTTCATATTAGAAGCATTGAGATATCACATATGCTATTGGAAGGGTCTCAGTATTGGAATGGGAAGGAGTTGGATATCACATCTCATGTTATAGGGAGGGTCTCAGTTTTGATATTAGAAGCATTGAGATATCACATATGCTATTGGAAGGGTCTCAGTATTGGAATTGGAAGGAGTTGGATATCACATATGCTAAAGGAAAGGTCTCAGGTTTGGAATGGGAAGGAGTTGGATATCACGTCTCATGTTATAGGAAGGGTCTCAGGTTTGGAATGGGAAGGAGTTGAATATCACATCTCATGCTAAAGGAAGGGTCATCAGGTTCGGTATAAGCATTGAGATATCACATCTCTGCTATCGGAAGGGTCTCAGGATAGGAATGGGAAGGACGTAGATTTCACATCTCATACTATAGGGAGGGTCTCAGTTTTGATATTAGAAGCATTGAGCTATCACATCTCATGCTATCGGAAGGGTCTCAGGATTGGAATGGGATGGAGTTGGATATCACATCTCAAGCTATCTCAGGATTGTAATGGGAAGGAGTTTGATATCACATATCAAGCTATAGGAAGGGTCTCAGGTTTGGAAGGGGAAGGATTTGGATCTCACATCTCAAGCTATCTCAGGATTGGAATGGGAAGGAGTTTGATATTTCATCTCAAGCTATAGGAAGGGTCTCAGGTTTGGAAAGGGAAGGATTTGGATTTCACATCTCATGTTATAGGATGGTTCTCATGTTTGGTTTTAGAAGCATTGAGATATCACATCTCATGCTATGGGAAGGGTCTCAGGTTTGGAATGGGAAGGAGTTGGTTATCACATCTCATGCTAAAGGAAAGGTCTCAGGTCTGGAAGGGGAAGGATTTGGATCTCACATCTCATGTTTTAGGACGGGTCTCAGGTTTGGTATTAGAAGCATTGAACTATCACATCTCATGGTATAGGAAGGGTCCCAGGATTGGAATGGGAAGGAGTTGGATATCACATTGAATGGGAAGGAGTTTGATATCACATCTCAAGCTATAGGAAGGGCCTCATGTTTGGAATGGGAATGATTTGGATTTCACATCTCATGTTATAGGATGGTTCTCATGTTTGGTTTTAGAAGCATTGAAATATCACATCTCATGCTATCTGAAGGGTCTCAGGTTTGGAATGGGAAGGAGTTTGATATCACATCTCATGTTAGAGGTAGGATCTCAGGTTTGGTATTAGAGGCATTGAGATATGACATCTCATGCCATCAGAAGGGTCTCAGGATTGGAATGGGAAGGAGTTGGATATCACATCTCATGCTAAAGGGAGGGTCTAAGGTTTGGAAGGGGAAGGATTTGGACATCACATCTCATGTTATTGGAAGGATCTGAGGTTTGGTATTAGAAGCATTGAGATATCACATCTCATGCTATCAGAAGGGTCTCAGGTTTGGTATAAGCATTGAGATATCACATCTCTGCTATCGGAAGGGTCTCAGGATTGGAATGGGAAGGATTTGGATATCACATCTCATGTTATAGGAAGGGTCTCAGGTTTGGTATTAGAAGCATTGAGATATCACATCTCATGCTATATTAAGGGTCTCAGGAATGGAATGGGAAGGACTTGGATATCACATCTCATGATAAAGGAAGGGTCTAAGGTTTGGAAGGGGAAGGATTTGGATATCACATCTCATGTTATTGGACCGGTCTCAGGTTTGGTATTAGAAGCATTGAGATATCAAGTCTCATGGTATAGGACGGGAGTTTGATATCACATCTCATGCCATGGTATGGGTCTCAGGTTTTGTAGAAGCATTGGGATATCACATCTCATGCTATTGGAAGGGTATCAGGATTGGATTTGGAAGGAGTTGGATATCCCATCTCATGCTATAGGAAGGGTCTCAGGTTGGAGTAGAAGGAGTTGGATATCACATCTCATGTTATAGGAAGGGTCTCAGGATTGGAATGGGAAGGACTTGGATATCACATCTCATGTTATAGGAAGGATCTCAGGTTTTGTATTAGAAGCATTGAGATATCACATCTCATGCTATAGGAAGGGTCTCAGGATTGGAATGTGAAGCATTTGGATATCACATCTCATGCTAAAGGAAGGGTCTCAGGTTTGGTATAAGCATTGAGATATCACATCTCTGCTATCGGAAGGGTCTAAGGATTGGATTGGGAAGGAATTGGATATCCCTTCTCATGCTATAGGAAGGGTCTCAGGTTGGAATGGGTAGGAGTTGGATATCACATCTCATGTTATAGGAAGGGTCTCAAGATTGAAATGGGAAGGATTTGGATATCACATCTCTTGCTATAGGAAGGGTCTCAGGTTTTCTATTAGAAACATTGAGATATGACATCTCATGCTATAGGAAGGGTTTCAGTATTGGAATGGGAAGGATTTGGATATCACATCTCATGCTAAAGGAAGGGTCTCAGGTTTGGAAGGGGAAGGATTTGGATATCATATCTCATGTTATAGGACATATCTCATGTTATAGGACGGGTCCCAGGTTTGGTATTAGAAGCATTGAGATATCACATCTCATGGTATAGGAAGGGTCTCAGGATTGGAATGGGATGGAGTTGGATCTCCCTTCTCATGCTACAGGAAGGGTCTCAGGTTGGAATGGGAAGGAGTTGGATATCACATCTCGTTATAGGAAGGGTCTCAGGATTGGAATGGGAAGGAATTGGATATCACATCTCTTGCTATAGGAAGGGTCTCAGGTTTGGAAGGGGAAGGATTTGGATATCATATCTCATGTTATAGGACCGGTCCCAGGTCTGGTATTAGAAGCATTGAGATATCACATCTCATGCTATAGGAGGAGTCTCAGGATTGGAATGGGCAGGAGTTGAATATCACCTCTCATGCTAAAGGAAGGGTATCAGGTTTGATAGAAGCATTGAGATATCACATCTCATGCTATAGGAAGGAACTCAGGATTGGAATGGGAAGGAGTTGGATATCACATCTAATGCCATAGGAAGGGTCATCAGGTTTGGTATAAGCATTGAGATATCACATCTCTGCTATCGGAAGGGTCTCAGGATAGGAATGGTAAGGACTTAGAATTCACATCTCATACTATAGGGAGGGTCTCAGTTTTGATATTAGAAGCATTGAGCTATCACATCTCATGCTATCGGAAGGGTCTCAGGATTGGAATGGGATGGAGTTGGATATCACATCTCAAGCTATCTCAGGATTGGAATGGGAAGGAGTTTGATATTTCATCTCAAGCTATAGGAAGGGTCTCAGGTTTGGAAAGGGAAGGATTTGGATTTCACATCTCATGTTATAGGATGGTTCTCATGTTTGGTTTTAGAAGCATTGAGATATCACATCTCATGCTATCGGAAGGGTCTCAGGTTTGGAAAGGGAAGGATTTGGATTTCACATGTTATAGGATGGTTCTCAGGTTTGGTTTTAGAAGCATTAAATTATAACATCTCATGCTATAGGAAGGGTCTCAGGTTTGGAATGGGAATGATTTGGATTTCAAATCTCATGTTATAGGATGGTTCTCATGTTTGGTTTTAGAAGCATTGAAATATCACATCTCATGCTATCTGAAGGGTCTCAGGTTTGGAATGGGAAGGAGTTTGATATCACATCTCATGTTAGAGGTAGGATCTCAGGTTTGGTATTAGAGGCATTGAGATATGACATCTCATGCCATCAGAAGGGTCTCAGGATTGGAATGGGAAGGAGTTGGATATCACATCTCATGCTAAAGGGAGGGTCTAAGGTTTGGAAGGGGAAGGATTTGGACATCACATCTCATGTTATTGGAAGGATCTGAGGTTTGGTATTAGAAGCATTGAGATATCACATCTCATGCTATCGGAAGGGTCTCAGGTTTGGTATAAGCATTGAGATATCACATCTCTGCTATCGGAAGGGTCTCAGGATTGGAATGGGAAGGATTTGGATATCACATCTCATGTTATAGGAAGGGTCTCAGGTTTGGTATTAGAAGCATTGAGATATCACATCTCATGCTATATTAAGGGTCTCAGGAATGGAATGGGAAGGACTTGGATATCACATCTCATGATAAAGGAAGGGTCTAAGGTTTGGAAGGGGAAGGATTTGGATATCACATCTCATGTTATTGGACCAGTCTCAGGTTTGGTATTAGAAGCATTGAGATATCAAGTCTCATGGTATAGGACGGGAGTTTGATATCACATCTCATGCCATGGTATGGGTCTCAGGTTTTGTAGAAGCATTGGGATATCACATCTCATGCTATTGGAAGGGTATCAGGATTGGATTTGGAAGGAGTTGGATATCCCATCTCATGCTATAGGAAGGGTCTCAGGTTGGAGTAGAAGGAGTTGGATATCACATCTCATGTTATAGGAAGGGTCTCAGGATTGGAATGGGAAGGACTTGGATATCACATCTCATGTTATAGGAAGGATCTCAGGTTTTGTATTAGAAGCATTGAGATATCACATCTCATGCTATAGGAAGGGTCTCAGGATTGGAATGTGAAGCATTTGGATATCACATCTCATGCTAAAGGAAGGGTCTCAGGTTTGGTATAAGCATTGAGATATCACATCTCTGCTATCGGAAGGGTCTAAGGATTGGATTGGGAAGGAATTGGATATCCCTTCTCATGCTATAGGAAGGGTCTCAGGTTGGAATGGGTAGGAGTTGGATATCACATCTCATGTTATAGGAAGGGTCTCAAGATTGAAATGGGAAGGATTTGGATATCACATCTCTTGCTATAGGAAGGGTCTCAGGTTTTCTATTAGAAACATTGAGATATGACATCTCATGCTATAGGAAGGGTTTCAGTATTGGAATGGGAAGGATTTGGATATCACATCTCATGCTAAAGGAAGGGTCTCAGGTTTGGAAGGGGAAGGATTTGGATATCATATCTCATGTTATAGGACATATCTCATGTTATAGGACGGGTCCCAGGTTTGGTATTAGAAGCATTGAGATATCACATCTCATGGTATAGGAAGGGTCTCAGGATTGGAATGGGAAGGAGTTGGATCTCCCTTCTCATGCTACAGGAAGGGTCTCAGGTTGGAATGGGAAGGAGTTGGATATCACATCTCGTTATAGGAAGGGTCTCAGGATTGGAATGGGAAGGAATTGGATATCACATCTCTTGCTATAGGAAGGGTCTCAGGTTTGGAAGGGGAAGGATTTGGATATCATATCTCATGTTATAGGACCGGTCCCAGGTCTGGTATTAGAAGCATTGAGATATCACATCTCATGCTATAGGAGGAGTCTCAGGATTGGAATGGGAAGGAGTTGGATATCACGTCTCATGATATAGGAAGGGTCTCAGGATTGGAATGGGCAGGAGTTGAATATCACCTCTCATGCTAAAGGAAGGGTATCAGGTTTGATAGAAGCATTGAGATATCACATCTCATGCTATAGGAAGGAACTCAGGATTGGAATGGGAAGGAGTTGGATATCACATCTAATGCCATAGGAAGGGTCATCAGGTTTGGTATAAGCATTGAGATATCACATCTCTGCTATCGGAAGGGTCTCAGGATAGGAATGGTAAGGACTTAGAATTCACATCTCATACTATAGGGAGGGTCTCAGTTTTGATATTAGAAGCATTGAGCTATCACATCTCATGCTATCGGAAGGGTCTCAGGATTGGAATGGGATGGAGTTGGATATCACATCTCAAGCTATCTCAGGATTGGAATGGGAAGGAGTTTGATATTTCATCTCAAGCTATAGGAAGGGTCTCAGGTTTGGAAAGGGAAGGATTTAGATTTCACATCTCATGTTATAGGATGGTTCTCATGTTTGGTTTTAGAAGCATTGAGATATCACATCTCATGCTATCGGAAGGGTCTCAGGTTTGGAAAGGGAAGGATTTGGATTTCACATGTTATAGGATGGTTCTCAGGTTTGGTTTTAGAAGCATTAAATTATAACTTCTCATGCTATAGGAAGGGTCTCAGGTTTGGAATGGGAATGATTTGGATTTCACATCTCATGTTATAGGATGGTTCTCATGTTTGGTTTTAGAAGCATTGAAATATCACATCTCATGCTATCTGAAGGGTCTCAGGTTTGGAATGGGAAGGAGTTTGATATCACATCTCATGTTAGAGGTAGGATCTCAGGTTTGGTATTAGAGGCATTGAGATATGACATCTCATGCCATCAGAAGGGTCTCAGGATTGGAATGGGAAGGAGTTGGATATCACATCTCATGCTAAAGGGAGGGTCTAAGGTTTGGAAGGGGAAGGATTTGGACATCACATCTCATGTTATTGGAAGGATCTGAGGTTTGGTATTAGAAGCATTGAGATATCACATCTCATGCTATCGGAAGGGTCTCAGGTTTGGTATAAGCATTGAGATATCACATCTCTGCTATCGGAAGGGTCTCAGGATTGGAATGGGAAGGATTTGGATATCACATCTCATGTTATAGGAAGGGTCTCAGGTTTGGTATTAGAAGCATTGAGATATCACATCTCATGCTATATTAAGGGTCTCAGGAATGGAATGGGAAGGACTTGGATATCACATCTCATGATAAAGGAAGGGTCTAAGGTTTGGAAGGGGAAGGATTTGGATATCACATCTCATGTTATTGGACCGGTCTCAGGTTTGGTATTAGAAGCATTGAGATATCAAGTCTCATGGTATAGGACGGGAGTTTGATATCACATCTCATGCCATGGTATGGGTCTCAGGTTTTGTAGAAGCATTGGGATATCACATCTCATGCTATTGGAAGGGTATCAGGATTGGATTTGGAAGGAGTTGGATATCCCATCTCATGCTATAGGAAGGGTCTCAGGTTGGAGTAGAAGGAGTTGGATATCACATCTCATGTTATAGGAAGGGTCTCAGGATTGGAATGGGAAGGACTTGGATATCACATCTCATGTTATAGGAAGGATCTCAGGTTTTGTATTAGAAGCATTGAGATATCACATCTCATGCTATAGGAAGGGTCTCAGGATTGGAATGTGAAGCATTTGGATATCACATCTCATGCTAAAGGAAGGGTCTCAGGTTTGGTATAAGCATTGAGATATCACACCTCTGCTATCGGAAGGGTCTAAGGATTGGATTGGGAAGGAATTGGATATCCCTTCTCATGCTATAGGAAGGGTCTCAGGTTGGAATGGGTAGGAGTTGGATATCACATCTCATGTTATAGGAAGGGTCTCAAGATTGAAATGGGAAGGATTTGGATATCACATCTCTTGCTATAGGAAGGGTCTCAGGTTTTCTATTAGAAACATTGAGATATGACATCTCATGCTATAGGAGGGGTTTCAGTATTGGAATGGGAAGGATTTGGATATCACATCTCATGCTAAAGGAAGGGTCTCAGGTTTGGAAGGGGAAGGATTTGGATATCATATCTCATGTTATAGGACATATCTCATGTTATAGGACGGGTCCCAGGTTTGGTATTAGAAGCATTGAGATATCACATCTCATGGTATAGGAAGGGTCTCAGGATTGGAAAGGGAAGGAGTTGGATCTCCCTTCTCATGCTACAGGAAGGGTCTCAGGTTGGAATGGGAAGGAGTTGGATATCACATCTCGTTATAGGAAGGGTCTCAGGATTGGAATGGGAAGGAATTGGATATCACATCTCTTGCTATAGGAAGGGTCTCAGGTTTGGAAGGGGAAGGATTTGGATATCATATCTCATGTTATAGGACCGGTCCCAGGTCTGGTATTAGAAGCATTGAGATATCACATCTCATGCTATAGGAGGAGTCTCAGGATTGGAATGGGAAGGAGTTGGATATCACGTCTCATGATATAGGAAGGGTCTCAGGATTGGAATGGGCAGGAGTTGAATATCACCTCTCATGCTAAAGGAAGGGTATCAGGTTTGATAGAAGCATTGAGATATCACATCTCATGCTATAGGAAGGAACTCAGGATTGGAATGGGAAGGAGTTGGATATCACATCTAATGCCATAGGAAGGGTCATCAGGTTTGGTATAAGCATTGAGATATCACATCTCTGCTATCGGAAGGGTCTCAGGATAGGAATGGTAAGGACTTAGAATTCACATCTCATACTATAGGGAGGGTCTCAGTTTTGATATTAGAAGCATTGAGCTATCACATCTCATGCTATCGGAAGGGTCTCAGGATTGGAATGGAAAGGATTTGGATATCACATCTCATGCTATAGGAAGGGTCTCAGATTTGGTATAAGCATTGAGATATCACATCTCTGCTATCGGAAGGGTCTCAGGATTGGAATGGGAAGGAGTTGGATATCCCATCTCATGTTATAGGAAGGGTCTCAGGTTTGGTATTAGAAGCATTGAGATATCACATCTCATGCTATAGGAAGGGTCTCAGGATTGGAATGGGAAGGACTTGGATGTCACATCTCATGCTATAGGGAGGGTCTCAAGTTTGATATTAGAAGCATTGAGATAACAAATCTCATGATATCGGAAGGGTCTCAGGATTGGAATGGGAAGGAGTTGGATATCACATCTCATTATAAAGGAAGGGTCTAAGGTTTGGAAGGGGAAGGATTTGGATATCACATCTCATGTTATAGGACGGGTCTCAGGTTTGGTATTAGAAGCATTGAGATATCAAGTCTCATGGTATAAGAAGGGTCTCAGAATTGGAATGGGAAGGAGTTGGATATCACATCTCAAGCTATAGGAAGCGTCTCAGGATTGGAATGGGAAGGAGTTTGATATCACATCTCATGCCATAGTATGGGTCTCAGGTTTGGTAGAAGCATTGGGATATCACATCTCATGCTATAGGAAGGGTCTCAGGATTGGAATGGGAAGAAGTTGGATATCACATCTCAAGCTATAGGAAGGGTCTCAGGTTTGGTATAAGCATTGAGATATCACATCTCATGCTATAGGAAGGGTCTCAGGGTTGGAATGGGAAGGAGTTGTATATGACATTTCATGCCATAGGAAGGGTCTCAGGTTTGGTATAAGCATTGAGATTTCACATCACATGCTATAGGAAGGGTCTCAGGATTGGAATGGGAAGTACTTGGATATCACATCACATGCTATAGGAAGGGTCTCAGGATTGGAATGGGAAGGACTTGGATATCACATCTCATGCTATAGGCAGGGTCTCAGGTTTGGAAAGGGAAGGAGATGGATATCACATTTCATGTTAGAGGTAGGATCTCAGGTTTGGTATTAGAGGCAATGAGATATCACATCTCATGCTATCAGAAGGGTCTCAGGATTGGAATGGGAAGGAATTGGATATCACATTTCATGCTAAAGGGAGGGTCTCAGGTTTGGAAGGGGAAGGATTTGGAAATCACATCTCATATTATAGGGAGGATCTCAGGTTTGGTATTAGAAGCATTGAGATATCACATCTCATGCTATCGGAAGGATCTCAGGTTTGGTATAAGAGGCATTGAGATATCACATCTCATGCTATCATAAGGGTCTCAGGATTGGAATGGGAAGGAGTTGGATATCACATCTCATGTTATAGGAAGGATCTCAGGTTTGGTATTAGAAGCATTGAGACATCACATCTCATGCTATAGGAAGGGTCTCAGGATTGGAATGGGAAGGAGTTGGATATCACATCTCATGCTATAGGAAGGGTCTCAGGTTTGGTATAAGCATTGAGATATCACATCTCATGCTATAGGAAGGGTCTCAGGATTGGAATGGGAAGGATTTGGATATCACATCTTATGCTATAGGAAGGGTCTCAGGTTTGGTATAAGCATTGAGATATCACATCTCATGCTATAGGAAGGGTCTCAGGATTGGAATGGGAAGAAGTTGGATATCACATCTCATGCTATAGGAAGGGTCTTAGGGTTGGAATGGGAAGGAGTTGTATATGACATCTCATGCCATAGGAAGGGTCTCAGGTTTGGTATAAGCATTGAGATATCACATCACATGCTATAGGAAGGGTCTCAGGTTTGGAAAGGGAAGGAGATGGATATCACATTTCATGTTAGAGGTAGGATCTCAGGTTTGGTATTAGAGGCATTGAGATATCACGTCTCATGCTATCAGAAGGGTCTCAGGATTGGAATGGGAAGGAGTTGGATATCACATTTCATGCTAAAGGGAGGGTCTCAGGTTTGGAAGGGGAAGGATTTGGAAATCACATCTCATATTATAGGAAGGATCTCAAGTTTGGTATTAGAAGCATTGAGATATCACATCTCATGCTATCGGAAGGATCTCAGGTTTGGTATAAGAGGCATTGAGATATCACATCTCATGCTATCATAAGGGTCTCAGGATTGGAATGGGAAGGAGTTGGATATCACATCTCATGTTATAGGAAGGATCTCAGGTTTGGTATTAGAAGCATTGAGACATCACATCTCATGCTATAGGAAGGGTCTCAGGTTTGGTATAAGCATTGAGATATCACATCTCATGCTATAGGAAGGGTCTCAGGATTGGAATGGGAAGGATTTGGATATCACATCTTATGCTATAGGAAGGGTCTCAGGTTTGGTATAAGCATGGAGATATCACTTCTCATGCTATAGGAAGGGTCTCAGGATTGGAATGGGAAGGAGTTGGATATCACATCTCATGCTATAGGAAGGGTCTCAGATTTGGTATAAGCATTGAGATATCACATCTCATGCTATAGGAAGGGTCTCAGGATTGGAATGGGAAGGAGTTGTATATGACATCTCAGGCCATAGGAAGGGTCTCAGATTTGGTATAAGCATTGAGATATCACATCTCATGATATCGGAAGGGTCTCAGGATTGGAATGGGAAGGAGTTGGATATCACATTTCATGATAAAGGAAGGGTCTAAGGTTTGGAAGGGGAAGGATTTGGATATCACATCTCCTGTTATAGGACGGGTCTCAGGTTTGGTATTAGAAGCATTGAGATATCAAGTCTCACGGTATAAGAAGGGTCTCAGGATTGGAATGGGAAGGAGTTTGATATCACATCTCATGCCATAGTATGGGTCTCAGGTTTGGTAGAAGCATTGGGATGTCACATCTCATGCTATCGGAAGGGTATCAGTATTGGATTTGGAAGGAGTTGGATATCCCATCTCATGCTATAGGAAGGGTCTCAGGTTGGAATGGGAAGGAGTTGGATATCACATTTCATGTTATAGGAAGGGTCTCAGGATTGGAATGGGAAGGACTTGGATATCATATCTCATGCTATAGGAAGGCTCTCAGGTTTGGAAGGGGAAGGAGTTGGATATCACATTTCATGTTAGAGGAAGGATCTCAGGTTTGGTATTAGAGGCCTTGAGATATCACATCTCATGCTATAGGAAGGGTCTCAGGATTGGAATGGGAAGGAGTTGGATATCACATCTCAAGCTATAGGAAGGGTCTCAGGTTTGGTATAAGCATTGAGATATCACATCTCATGCTATAGGAAGGGTCTCAGGATTGGAATGGGAAGAAGTTGGATATCACATCGCATGCTATAGGAAGGGTCTCAGGTTTGGTATAAGCATTGAGATATCACATCTCATGCTATAGGAAGGGTCTCAGGATTGGAATGGGAAGGAGTTGTATATGCCATCTCATGCCATAGGAAGGGTCTCAGGTTTGGTATAAGCATTGAGATATCACATCACATGCTATAGGAAGGGTCTCAGGATTGGAATGGGAAGGACTTGGATATCACATATCATGCTATAGGCAGGGTCTCAGGTTTGGAAAGGGAAGGAGATGGATATCACATTTCATGTTAGAGGTAGGATCTCAGGTTTGGTATTAGAGGCATTGAGAAATCACATCTCATGCTATCAGAAGGGTCTCAGGATTGGAATGGGAAGGAGTTGGATATCACATCTCATGCTAAAGGGAGGGTCTCAGGTTTGGAAGGGGAAGGATTTGGAAATCACATCTCATATTATAGGAAGGATCTCAGGTTTGGTATTAGAAGCATTGAGATATCACATCTCATGCTATCGGAAGGATCTCAGGTTTGGTATAAGAGGCATTGAGATATCACATCTCATGCTATCATAAGGGTCTCAGGATTGGAATGGGAAGGCGTTGGATATCACATCTCATGTTATAGGAAGGATCTCAGGTTTGGTATTGGAAGCATTGAGACATCACATCTCATGCTATAGGAATGGTCTCAGGATTGGAATGGGTAGGAGTTGGATGTTACATTCTTGCTATAGGAAGGGTCTCATGTTTGGAATGGGAAGGCGTTGGATATCACATATGCTATAGGAAGTGTCTTAGGTTTGGAACGGGAAGGAGTTGGATATCACATCTCATGTTATAGGAAGGGTCTCAGGTTTGGTATAAGCATTGAGATATCACATCTCTGCTATCAGGAGTGGCTCAGGATTGGAATGGGAAGGAGTTGGATATCCCATCTCATGTTAAAGGACGGGTCTCTGGTTTGGTATTAGAATCATTGAGATATCACATCGCTGTTAGGAAAGATTTCGTAATTGTAGGGAATTTTCCTTCCATGTGGCAACCCCTAAACTTTTTGCTATTGTTTTTAACCTTGTTCTTGACTTTGCCAGAGAAGTACAGCCTTCTGCCGCACTTCTCTGGGCTTTCGCTCCTTTCTTACGGGGAAACTGACATGCCCTTAAGACAGTCAGTACCGGGGAACGCTGTTTCCCGTAGTTTCTTTTATCATGTTGCGGCTTTAGTGCAACATGACACAAGAGGGCACTGTAAGCTAAGTTACAGCTCTCTTGGGTCTCTAGCCTTCTACAGGCCCTAGATACTCTTTTAGGATGGTATTTGATCGGTGCAAGTCATTCAGGGACTGGAATGGTGGCAGCGATCGTTTTGTTTATTTTGAGCTCCTTTTGGCGTTCTGAGCACGTTTTTCGCACTGAACCCAAAATGGTGGCCTGGCTCCCAAAATGGCCAGACCACGAGGCTCCTTTGTCCTGTCCACTGACCGTCTTGCTCCCTTCACCTTCCCCAGGTCGGGCGACCCGGGGCCTTCCTTATTTGGGCATGTACTTTCCCGCGAAACGTGGTTGCTTTCGCGGGCTTCTACATGTTGTTTGTGTGCCTCCAGGGTGGGGGCTGGGATGTCTGGTCCCAATACACATCCTGGGTGCCAGAGAGTCTAGGGTGGTGTGAATGCCTGGGACCACCGTGGTCCGTGATTGGTCCACGTATGGTATGTGTGTTGATGAGCGGATCTCCCATTGGCTCCCCTCCGTTTTGGCGCGAAGGGAACCGTGGATAAGAGGGAGCTGGAAACACCACTACCAGGTCAATCTCCTGAGTTCTCACGAACGAAGGAATACAGGAGCCAAGTATCCTGCAACCAAGAGGCTGGACCGAGGAATCGCTGGTGACCCGCTGAAGGAATCCTCCTTTGCACTGCTGTCGTCCTGTGAAACCCTTTCCTCCTTGGATCGAACCAGAAGGCCTGTACTGGTGCTTCGACCTTTGGAATAGCAGGAACAGCTATTCCCGGCGACTTCATCCTCTCCTGCCAAGTAAGCCTTCGGAAGTGTCTCTGGGCCATCCAGTTGACTGACCAGCTTACAAGGGAGTCCTGCTCTGTAACCGCCGCCAGGTTGTGTTGTATTCCGAGTCCTTGTCACTCTCCCACGCTTCGTACACTTGGCGTTCCCAAGTCTGAAGGGAGGAGTGTACATTTGGCTCGAATACACACGGCCGCTCCGTTGTCCTGCTGCGGCAACAAACTGTGCTGGTTTCGTCGATTGGGACGTCTTTTTGCTCTACACGACTACGAGGCGTTCCCTGCTCTTCTGAACCTGCCAGCTGCTAAAACGAACGTGGAGAAGCCTGGGTCTGCTTGCTTCGGGGACCGGTGAGTAGTTTAGCTAGGATCTGGTCGCCCTCCTGCAGTATCCCATTGCTTTTCCCTGCTGTGTAAAAACAGCACCCTTTTGGCCGTACTCGCGCTCTGCTTCTGCCCGCTGTGGAGGCTGCGCTTGAGTTACGGAACCTGTTCTCCTTCTGCTGTGCACTAACCCGAACTGCCTGACTTCCTCCGAAGAGCTTCCCCTTTTGCCCGTTGGCACCGGCGTGGCAGGTACTTTGAGCACAAGGCTCCACTCTTCGCAGGGCTCGGACTTCCATCTAGTAGGTGCCTCTGAAGGCGAACTGAGTCTAAAGCGGTATCGCACTGCCTGTTTTCCTTCCCTGGCAGGTGGACTACATATTTCGTGCTTTAAACGCTTGCGACTGTGTATTTGTATATATATTGTGTTGATATGGTATGTGTTGGTTTAATATTGTGATATTGTGATTTTCTCGCTACGGTCATTATTTTAAAGGCCTTAAAATAAATGTGTATCTATTTTTGATATAACAACTGTTTGGAGTAGTTTGTAAGCGCTCTTGCTTTGTGTGCTCATTGCAGGCTTTCAGTCACCCTCACCCCTCTTGAGACATAGTCTTGACCGCCGCGATCGCTACCTTGATTGGTCTGGCTTGTCCAGAGGTTACCCTGTTCCAAGTAATTAGGTTGGCCTTCTGAACTTCTGCGCCACCAGGACAGAGTTCAGAAATCCGTCTTAACAAATTGGTGTACAGCGGTGGGATACGACTGAAGGTATCCAGTGTTGCGCTCGAACTAAGGCATTTCAGGTTATTCCAAACAGTACACGTAGTGAATTGTTATAGAATAACTTTAAAAAGGCCATAGTCCTATCAAACAGTATGGAAGCAAATACCTTGTTAACTTTAAATGCTTCCAAATCAGAAACATTGAAACAGATGTGTGCGGAGAGAGGTGTTTCCTCTCAAGGCACAAAATTGGAAATGATCCAGAGAATCGTGGCGTGGCAAGAAGCGCAGCTTGACGCTATAACTTCCGAGGACAGTGCAGAAGGTGGTGGGGCTGCTCTCACTGGTAGAACCGACGGTTCTGCCGCTGCACTGATCCATCGCGACCACGAGGACAGGGAGGATGTAATGTTTAATGTTTCCTCTGCCAGTGTTGATGGGGAGGCTATGCTTGAATTCAAGAAGCAAGAGCTGCGGTTTAGGCAGCAGGAGCTTGAATTCAGCATAGCCAAACTAAAAATCGAACAGGCAGAAAAACAGAAAGACAGGGATCACCAGTTGGAACTGGCCAAGCTTCAGGTTGCAAATGGGTCCAAGGGTCCTGGACATGGGTCTGGGGCTTCCTCTCATCCACGGTTTCCAAAAGATCTGCTCAGTGTATATGAAGAAAGGAATGACATTATGGACTGGCTGAATGCGTTTGAGTATGCATGCGAGGTTCAAAAAGTTGACAGTGCTGATAAGATTGCGTGGTTGCTCAGTAGACTGCCCCATTCTGGCTGTAGTGCCATTATGGAAATGTCGAAGGCTGAGCGGGCTGATTTCGCAATGTTAAAGCAAACTCTCATTTTAAAGTTTGGGAAGACTCCGGCCCAATATTTAAAGCGTTTTCGAGAGTATAAGAAAAAGGAAGGTGGTACTTGGGTATCTTATGTCGCTGAATCCTTGAAAAACTTAACTGGCTGGGTAGAAGATTATAAGGTTTCTACCTTCGAAGGCATGATAAATCTTGTCATGCTGGAACATATTTTTGCTTCTTCTTCCCCGGAGCTTAAGCAGCATTTGGCCGATTCGAAGGAGAAACCTTAGATCCTAAGAAGCTGGCCATTGCAGCAGACTTATGGGTGTCACATCGAGTGTCCCATAAGGACAAAACTCATCCTGGTAAGCAGGAGGAAGGGAAAAAGTCCAAAGATATGGAGGGTGGGGAATCTGCTAAATCTTCTTCCCATAAGGGCCACAAAAAGAAAAACAAGGGTAAGACACAAGAGAACTCACAGGGTAGTGGAGGTCAGCCTCCGAAACAGAACTCTGGTTACAATAAGCCTCCCTACGTAAACAGACCCACTGGGGCTTGTTTGTCTTGTGGAGCAACTGACCATGTGAAGGGGGATCCCCGGTGTAAGGTTAGACCTTTGGGGGTCCACTCCGCTAATCTGGCCTTCTCCTCCTACGAGGAAGAAGAGATTACAGGAGCATCCTTCTCCTCAGACTCATTTCCCAGCGGGATAGAGGCTGAGGTAGTTTTAGTGTCCCTGGGTTCCTGGGAGCCTAAAGTCGCAGAGGCTTATGCTAGGATTCCGGATAATACCAAGCACTACTTTAAAGACAGTGTGCTGATCAATGGAGTGGATACTCCAGCTCTTAGGGATAGTGGGTGCAGTCGCACTGTAGTGGATTCTACCTTGGTAGACTCAGAGGAAGTTGCCAGAGCTACTCTGATGCCCACTAAGTTGGCTGACAGCCCCCTCCGTATGTTTCCCGTGATCCCTGTAAATCTTACTTTAAATGGTACAGCAGTCAGGATTCCAGTGAGCATTCAGAGAAACGTCCCGGGAAAGGTCTTGTTAGGTAATGATCTCAGAGCTTTAGGGCTCGTAGGAGACACTGCCGAAAGACCCTACACACGGTCTCAAGCACGGGCAGCATTGGCCAAGTCCAATACGCCGCCCCAGCCGAAGGGGAAGCCCAAGGCGAAAGGAGTCTACAAGTCAAAACGAGGGAAAGAGAATATTCCCCCGAGCTCGCCTACCACTGCGGTGGAGGAAGTTGGTCAATCGCCCGGGCCTGACGAGGAGGTGGCGATGCCTGAAGTATTCGACCCCAACGATCATCCTGAACTAAAAGACTTGTTAGTTGAAGGAGGTCCTGATAGGGACGAATTCAGTAAAGGCCAACGTGAGTGCCCATCTCTGGAAGGCCTAAGGAGACAGGCCTGCTCCCAGCTTGAGGGTGAACCTCCTGGGATGCGTAGGATTTACCAGGAAGGTGGACTACTGTATAGTGAGCCCACAGAGTCTACAGAAGGAGACCATAGGAGGTTGGTGGTTCCCCTTGCTGTTAGGCCCTTCCTCCTGCAGTTGGCGCATGAAATTCCCATTGCTGGTCACCTCGGTATGAGGAAAACCAAGCAAAGGTTATCCATGCACTTCTACTGGCCCAAGATGGGGGAGCAAGTAGAAAGTCACTGCAGGAGTTGTGCCTCCTGCCAGTTGTCTGGTAAGGTTGGCGCGACAATCCAAGCTCCGTTGGTACAGCTCCCAGTTGTGGGGGTACCATTTGAAAGGGTAGGGATCGACATGGTTGGTCCCCTTGACCCGCAAACATCCTCAGGCAATAGGTTTATCCTGGTGCTGGTCGACCATGCAACCAGGTATCCTGAGGCCGTCCCATTTACAACTGTAACTGCCAAGCCAGTTGCAGAAGCTTTACTCGGCATGTTTACTAGGGTTGGCTTCCCTAAAGAAGTTGTGTCGGATCATGGCAGCAACTTTATGTCGAAGTATAGGCAGGCTATGTGGAAAGAATGTGGGGTCACCTACAGGTTCTCTTCTGCATACCACCCCCAGACCAATGGTCTGGGGGGGCGTTTCGACAGGACGTTAACGAGCATGATTGGGGCTCTGGAGGAGCCCCAGAGAAGAAAATGGGATCTTCTTGTTTCATGCTTACTGTTTGCCTACCGAGAGGTACCACAGGAGGGTGTTGGCTTCAGCCCCTTCAAACTTCTGTTCGGTCATCCCGTACGGGGACCCTTAGCCATTGTCAAGGAGGGATGGGAGATGCCCACTCCCCCTGTTACTACCAATGTAGTTGATTATGTGCTAGGGCTCAGAAAACGGATGGTACTTCTGATGGGCTTGGCTAATGATAAATTGAAGGCAGGGCAAGCGCTGGTGAAACCTTGGTACGACCAGAAAGCTTCCCTCATCAACTTTACACTTGGTCAGCAAGTCCTGATCATGAATCCCATAAGGCCTCGAGCTTTACAGGACAATTGGTCAGGCCCTTACCCAGTGGTGGAGCCCCTGGGTGAGGTTAACTATTCAGTGGACCTTGGAAGGCCTGGAAAGGCTCCCAAAGTGTTTCACATGAATAGGCTGAAGGCTTTCGTCCCAAGCGGCGAAATCGCAGCACTGCTATTGGCTTCAGACGTTGAGGAAGAGGAGTCTGAACCTCTCCCCGACCTGTTCCAAAGCAGTCCTTCAGAGAGCTCTTTTGAGGGTGTCCGCGTGGCCCCTCACCAAAATGGACAAGGCTCAGTGGTTTACCTTGGACATGAAGTAGGTGGAGGGAGGAGACAGCCTCTACTCAGTCAGGTACAAGCAGTACAAGACTGGCCTACCCCCACTACGCAAACCCAAGTGAGAGCCTTTTTAGGACTCACGGGGTATTACCGCACTTTTGTGGCAGACTATGGCACCATAGCTGCTCCTCTGACTGCCCTCACAACTCCGAAGAAACCCAAGAAGGTAACTTGGACCGACGAGTGTGAGAAGGCCTTCAATGGCTTAAAAGACTCCTTGTGCCAGGCCCCTGTCCTTAGGGCCCCGGATTATCAAAGACCTTTTATCGTGCAGACGGATGCCTCTGACACTGGGATAGGAGCTGTACTATCACAAGTAGATGAGAAGGGTAAGGAACACCCTATCGGTTTTATTAGTCGCCAGCTTAAGGACAGAGAGCTCAGATGGTCCACGGTAGAGAAAGAATGTTTCTCTGTTGTGTGGGCCCTAAGGAAGCTGAGGCCCTACCTCTATGGGACCCACTTCACTGTGCAGACTGACCATAAGCCGTTAAAGTGGCTAATGAACATGAAGGGGGAGAATCCAAAGTTGCTTAGGTGGTCCATAAGTCTACAAGGCTTCGACTTCACTATTGAGCATAGGCCAGGTGTCCAACATAGCAATGCTGATGGGTTGTCCAGAATGTTTAACCGACCTGAACAAGAGACTCATCCAGGGGTGGATTAGTTCCCCCTGTCCATAGTCTGGGAGGGGCGAGTGTTAGGAAAGATTTCGTAATTGTAGGGAATTTTCCTTCCATGTGGCAACCCCTAAACTTTTTGCTATTGTTTTTAACCTTGTTCTTGACTTTGCCAGAGAAGTACAGCCTTCTGCCGCACTTCTCTGGGCTTTCGCTCCTTTCTTACGGGGAAACTGACATGCCCTTAAGACAGTCAGTACCGGGGAACGCTGTTTCCCGTAGTTTCTTTTATCATGTTGCGGCTTTAGTGCAACATGACACAAGAGGGCACTGTAAGCTAAGTTACAGCTCTCTTGGGTCTCTAGCCTTCTACAGGCCCTAGATACTCTTTTAGGATGGTATTTGATCGGTGCAAGTCATTCAGGGACTGGAATGGTGGCAGCGATCGTTTTGTTTATTTTGAGCTCCTTTTGGCGTTCTGAGCACGTTTTTCGCACTGAACCCAAAATGGTGGCCTGGCTCCCAAAATGGCCAGACCACGAGGCTCCTTTGTCCTGTCCACTGACCGTCTTGCTCCCTTCACCTTCCCCAGGTCGGGCGACCCGGGGCCTTCCTTATTTGGGCATGTACTTTCCCGCGAAACGTGGTTGCTTTCGCGGGCTTCTACATGTCGTTTGTGTGCCTCCAGGGTGGGGGCTGGGATGTCCGGTCCCAATACACATCCTGGGTGCCAGAGAGTCTAGGGTGGTGTGAATGCCTGGGACCACCGTGGTCCGTGATTGGTCCACGTATGGTATGTGTGTTGATGAGCGGATCTCCCATTTGCTCCCCTCCGTTTTGGCGCGAAGGGAACCGTGGATAAGAGGGAGCTGGAAACACCACTACCAGGTCGATCTCCTGAGTTCTCACGAACGAAGGAATACAGGAGCCAAGTATCCTGCAACCAAGAGGCTGGACCGAGGAATCGCTGGTGACCCGCTGAAGGAATCCTCCTTTGCACTGCTGTCGTCCTGTGAAACCCTTTCCTCCTTGGATCGAACCAGAAGGCCTGTACTGGTGCTTCGACCTTTGGAATAGCAGGAACAGCTATTCCCGGCGACTTCATCCTCTCCTGCCAAGTAAGCCTTCGGAAGTGTCTCTGGGCCATCCAGTTGACTGACCAGCTTACAAGGGAGTCCTGCTCTGTAACCGCCGCCAGGTTGTGTTGTATTCAGAGTCCTTGTCACTCTCCCACGCTTCGTACACTTGGCGTTCCCAAGTCTGAAGGGAGGAGTGTACATTTGGCTCGAATACACACGGCCGCTCCGTTGTCCTGCTGCGGCAACAAACTGTGCTGGTTTCGTCGATTGGGACGTCTTTTTGCTCTACACGACTACGAGGCGTTCCCTGCTCTTCTGAACCTGCCAGCTGCTGAAACGAACGTGGAGAAGCCTGGGTCTGCTTGCTTTGGGGACCGGTGAGTAGTTTAGCTAGGATCTGGTCGCCCTCCTGCAGTATCCCATTGCTTTTCCCTGCTGTGTAAAAACAGCACCCTTTTGGCCGTACTCGCGCTCTGCTTCTGCCCGCTGTGGAGGCTGCGCTTGAGTTACGGAACCTGTTCTCCTTCTGCTGTGCACTAACCCGAACTGCCTGACTTCCTCCGAAGAGCTTCCCCTTTTGCCCGTTGGCACCGGCGTGGCAGGTACTTTGAGCACAAGGCTCCACTCTTCGCAGGGCTCGGACTTCCATCTAGTAGGTGCCTCTGAAGGCGAACTGAGTCTAAAGCGGTATCGCACTGCCTGTTTTCCTTCCCTGTCAGGTGGACTACATATTTCGTGCTTTAAACGCTTGCGACTGTGTATTTGTATATATATTGTGTTGATATGGTATGTGTTGGTTTAATATTGTGATATTGTGATTTTCTCGCTACGGTCATTATTTTAAAGGCCTTAAAATAAATGTGTATCTATTTTTGATATAACAACTGTTTGGAGTAGTTTGTAAGCGCTCTTGCTTTGTGTGCTCATTGCGGGCTTTCAGTCACCCTCACCCCTCTTGAGACCTAGTCTTGACCGCCGCGATCGCTACCTTGATTGGTCTGGCTTGTCCAGAGGTTACCCTGTTCCAAGTAATTAGGTTGGCCTTCTGAACTTCTGCGCCACCAGGACAGAGTTCAGAAATCCGTCTTAACAATCGCATGCTGTAGGAAGGGTCTAAGGATTGGAATGGGATGGACTTGGATATCACATCTCATGCTATAGGTAGGCTCAGGTTTGGTATAAGCATTGAGATATCACATCTCATGCTATAGGAAGGGTCTCATGATTGGAATGGGAAGGATTTGGATATCACATCTCATGCTATAGGAAGGGTCTCAGGTTTGGTATAAGCATGGAGATATCACTTCTCATGCTATAGGAAGGGTCTCAGAATTGGAATGGGAAGGTGTTGGATATCACATCTCATGCTATAGGAAGGGTCTCAGATTTGGTATAAGCATTGAGATATCACATCTCATGCTATAGGAAGGGTCTCAGGATTGCAATGGGAAGGAGTTGTATATGACATCTCAGGCCTTAAGAAGGGTCTCAGGTTTGGTATAAGCATTGAGATATCACATCTCTGCTATCGGAAGGGTCTCAGGATTGGAATGGGAAGGAGTTGGATATCCCATCTCATGTTATAGGAAGGGTCTCAGGTTTGGTATTAGAAGCATTGAGATATCACATCTCATGCTATAGGAAGGGTCTCAGGATTGGAATGGGAAGGACTTGGATGTCACATCTCATGCTATAGGGAGGGTCTCAAGTTTGATATTAGAAGCATTGAGATAACAAATCTCATGATATCGGAAGGGTCTCAGGATTGGAATGGAAAGGAGTTGGATATCACATCTCATTATAAAGGAAGGGTCTAAGGTTTGGAAGGGGAAGGATTTGGATATCACATCTCATGTTATAGGACGGGTCTCAGGTTTGGTATTAGAAGCATTGAGACATCACATCTCATGCTATAGGAAGGGTCTCAGGATTGGAATGGGAAGGAGTTGGATATCACATCTCATGCTATAGGAAGGGTCTCAGGTTTGGTATAAGCATTGAGATATCACATCTCATGCTATAGGAAGGGTCTCAGGATTGGAATGGGAAGGATTTGGATATCACATCTTATGCTATAGGAAGGGTCTCAGGTTTGGTATAAGCATTGAGATATCACATCTCATGCTATAGGAAGGGTCTCAGGATTGGAATGGGAAGAAGTTGGATATCACATCTCATGCTATAGGAAGGGTCTTAGGGTTGGAATGGGAAGGAGTTGTATATGACATCTCATGCCATAGGAAGGGTCTCAGGTTTGGTATAAGCATTGAGATATCACATCACATGCTATAGGAAGGGTCTCAGGATTGGAATGGGAAGGACTTGGATATCACTTCTCATGCTATAGGCAGGGTCTCAGGTTTGGAAAGGGAAGGAGATGGATATCACATTTCATGTTAGAGGTAGGATCTCAGGTTTGGTATTAGAGGCATTGAGATATCACATCTCATGCTATCAGAAGGGTCTCAGGATTGGAATGGGAAGGAGTTGGATATCACATTTCATGCTAAAGGGAGGGTCTCAGGTTTGGAAGGGGAAGGATTTGGAAATCACATCTCATATTATAGGAAGGATCTCAGGTTTGGTATTAGAAGCATTGAGATATCACATCTCATGCTATCGGAAGGATCTCAGGTTTGGTATAAGAGGCATTGAGATATCACATCTCATGCTATCATAAGGGTCTCAGGATTGGAATGGGAAGGAGTTGGATATCACATCTCATGTTATAGGAAGGATCTCAGGTTTGGTATTAGAAGCATTGAGACATCACATCTCATGCTACAGGAAGGGTCTCAGGATTGGAATGGGAAGGAGTTGGATATCACATCTCATGCTATAGGAAGGGTCTCAGGTTTGGTATAAGCATTGAGATATCACATCTCATGCTATAGGAAGGGTCTCAGGATTGGAATGGGAAGGATTTGGATATCACATCTTATGCTATAGGAAGGGTCTCAGGTTTGGTATAAGCATGGAGATATCACTTCTCATGCTATAGGAAGGGTCTCAGGATTGGAATGGGAAGGAGTTGGATATCACATCTCATGCTATAGGAAGGGTCTCAGATTTGGTATAAGCATTGAGATATCACATCTCATGCTATAGGAAGGGTCTCAGGATTGGAATGGGAAGGAGTTGTATATGACATCTCAGGCCATAGGAAGGGTCTCAGATTTGGTATAAGCATTGAGATATCACATCTCATGATATCGGAAGGGTCTCAGGATTGGAATGGGAAGGAGTTGGATATCACATTTCATGATAAAGGAAGGGTCTAAGGTTTGGAAGGGGAAGGATTTGGATATCACATCTCATGTTATAGGACGGGTCTCAGGTTTGGTATTAGAAGCATTGAGATATCAAGTCTCATGGTATAAGAAGGGTCTCAGGATTGGAATGGGAAGGAGTTTGATATCACATCTCATGCCATAGTATGGGTCTCAGGTTTGGTAGAAGCATTGGGATATCACATCTCATGCTATCGGAAGGGTATCAGTATTGGATTTGGAAGGAGTTGGATATCCCATCTCATGCTATAGGAAGGGTCTCAGGTTGGAATGGGAAGGAGTTGGATATCACATTTCATGTTATAGGAAGTGTCTCAGGATTGGAATGGGAAGGACTTGGATATCATATCTCATGCTATAGGAAGGCTCTCAGGTTTGGAAGGGGAAGGAGTTGGATATCACATTTCATGTTAGAGGAAGGATCTCAGGTTTGGTATTAGAGGCCTTGAGATATCACATCTCATGCTATAGGAAGGGTCTCAGGATTGGAATGGGAAGGATTTGGATATCACATCTCAAGCTATAGGAACGGTCTCAGGTTTGGTATAAGCATTGAGATATCACATCTCATGCTATAGGAAGGGTCTCAGGATTGGAATGGGAAGAAGTTGGATATCACATCTCATGCTATAGGAAGGGTCTCAGGTTTGGTATAAGCATTGAGATATCACATCTCATGCTATAGGAAGGGTCTCAGGATTGGAATGGGAAGGAGTTGTATATGCCATCTCATGCCATAGGAAGGGTCTCAGGTTTGGTATAAGCATTGAGATATCACATCACATGCTATAGGAAGGGTCTCAGGATTGGAATGGGAAGGACATGGATATCACATATCATGCTATAGGCAGGGTCTCAGGTTTGGAAAGGGAAGGAGATGGATATCACATTTCATGTTAGAGGTAGGATCTCAGGTTTGGTATTAGAGGCATTGAGAAATCACATCTCATGCTATCAGAAGGGTCTCAGGATTGGAATGGGAAGGAGTTGGATATCACATCTCATGCTAAAGGGAGGGTCTCAGGTTTGGAAGGGGAAGGATTTGGAAATCACATCTCATATTATAGGAAGGTTCTCAGGTTTGGTATTAGAAGCATTGAGATATCACATCTCATGCTATCGGAAGGATCTCAGGTTTGGTATAAGAGGCATTGAGATATCACATCTCATGCTATCATAAGGGTCTCAGGATTGGAATTTGAAGGAGTTGGATATCACATCTCATGTTATAGGAAGGATCTCAGGTTTGGTATTGGAAGCATTGAGACATCACATCTCATGCTATAGGAATGGTCTCAGGATTGGAATGGGTAGGAGTTGGATGTTACATTCTTGCTATAGGAAGGGTCTCATGTTTGGAATGGGAAGGAGTTGGATATCACATATGCTATAGGAAGTGTCTTAGGTTTGGAACGGGAAGGAGTTGGATATCACATCTCATGTTATAGGAAGGGTCTCAGGTTTGGTATAAGCATTGCGATATCACATCTCTGCTATCAGGAGTGGCTCAGGATTGGAATGGGAAGGAGTTGGATATCCCATCTCATGTTAAAGGACGGGTCTCTGGTTTGGTATTAGAATCATTGAGATATCACATCGCATGCTGTAGGAAGGGTCTAAGGATTGGAATGGGATGGACTTGGATATCACATCTCATGCTATAGGTAGGCTCTCAGGTTTGGTATAAGCATTGAGATATCACATCTCATGCTATAGGAAGGGTCTCAGGATTGGAATGGGAAGGATTTGGATATCACATCTCATGCTATAGGAAGGGTCTCAGGTTTGGTATAAGCATGGAGATATCACTTCTCATGCTATAGGAAGGGTCTCAGGATTGGAATGGGAAGGTGTTGGATATCACATCTCATGCTATAGGAAGGGTCTCAGGTTTGGTATAAGCATTGAGATATCACATCTCATGCTATAAGAAGGGTCTCAGGATTGCAATGGGAAGGAGTTGTATATGACATCTCAGGCCTTAGGAAGGGTCTCAGGTTTGGTATAAGCATTGAGATATCACATCTCTGCTCTCGGAAGGGTCTCAGGATTGGAATGGGAAGGAGTTGGATATCCCATCTCATGTTATAGGAAGGGTCTCAGGTTTGGTATTAGAAGCATTGAGATATCACATCTCATGCTATAGGAAGGGTCTCAGGATTGGAATGGGAAGGACTTGGATGTCACATCTCATGCTATAGGGAGGGTCTCAAGTTTGATATTAGAAGCATTGAGATAACAAATCTCATGATATCGGAAGGGTCTCAGGATTGGAATGGAAAGGAGTTGGATATCACATCTCATTATAAAGGAAGGGTCTAAGGTTTGGAAGGGGAAGGATTTGGATATCACATCTCATGTTATAGGACGGGTCTCAGGTTTGGTATTAGAAGCATTGAGATATCAAGTGTCATGGTATAAGAAGGGTCTCAGAATTGGAATGGGAAGGAGTTGGATATCACATCTCAAGCTATAGGAAGCGTCTCAGGATTGGAATGGGAAGGAGTTTGATATCACATCTCATGCCATAGTATGGGTCTCAGGTTTGGTAGAAGCATTGGGATATCACATCTCATGCTATCGGAAGGGTATCAGTATTGGATTTGGAAGGAGTTGGATATCCCATCTCATGCTATAGGAAGGGTCTCAGGTTATAATGGGAAGGAGTTGGATATCACATTTCATGTTATAGGAAGGGTCTCAGGATTGGAATGGGAAGGAGTTGGATATCACATCTCATGCTATAGGAAGGGTCTCAGATTTGGTATAAGCATTGAGATATCACATCTCATGCTATAGGAAGGGTCTCAGGATTGGAATGGGAAGGAGTTGTATATGACATCTCAGGCCATAGGAAGGGTCTCAGATTTGGTATAAGCATTGAGATATCACATCTCATGATATCGGAAGGGTCTCAGGATTGGAATGGGAAGGAGTTGGATATCACATTTCATGATAAAGGAAGGGTCTAAGGTTTGGAAGGGGAAGGATTTGGATATCACATCTCATGTTATAGGACGGGTCTCAGGTTTGGTATTAGAAGCATTGAGATATCAAGTTTCATGGTATAAGAAGGGTCTCAGGATTGGAATGGGAAGGAGTTTGATATCACATCTCATGCCATAGTATGGGTCTCAGGTTTGGTAGAAGCATTGGGATATCACATCTCATGCTATCGGAAGGGTATCAGTATTGGATTTGGAAGGAGTTGGATATCCCATCTCATGCTATAGGAAGGGTCTCAGGTTGGAATTGGAAGGAGTTGGATATCACATTTCATGTTATAGGAAGGGTCTCAGGATTGGAATGGGAAGGACTTGGATATCATATCTCATGCTATAGGAAGGCTCTCAGGTTTGGAAGGGGAAGGAGTTGGATATCACATTTCATGTTAGAGGAAGGATCTCAGGTTTGGTATTAGAGGCCTTGAGATATCACATCTCATGCTATAGGAAGGGTCTCAGGATTGGAATGGGAAGGAGTTGGATATCACATCTCAAGCTATAGGAAGGGTCTCAGGTTTGGTATCAGCATTGAGATATCACATCTCATGCTATAGGAAGGGTCTCAGGATTGGAATGGGAAGAAGTTGGATATCACATCGCATGCTATAGGAAGGGTCTCAGGTTTGGTATAAGCATTGAGATATCACATCTCATGCTATAGGAAGGGTCTCAGGATTGGAATGGGAAGGAGTTGTATATGCCATCTCATGCCATAGGAAGGGTCTCAGGTTTGGTATAAGCATTGAGATATCACATCACATGCTATAGGAAGGGTCTCAGGATTGGAATGGGAAGGACTTGGATATCACATATCATGCTATAGGCAGGGTCTCAGGTTTGGAAAGGGAAGGAGATGGATATCACATTTCATGTTAGAGGTAGGATCTCAGGTTTGGTATTAGAGGCATTGAGAAATCACATCTCATGCTATCAGAAGGGTCTCAGGATTGGAATGGGAAGGAGTTGGATATCACATCTCATGCTAAAGGGAGGGTCTCAGGTTTGGAAGGGGAAGGATTTGGAAATCACATCTCATATTATAGGAAGGATCTCAGGTTTGGTATTAGAAGCATTGAGATATCACATCTCATGCTATCGGAAGGATCTCAGGTTTGGTATAAGAGGCATTGAGATATCACATCTCATGCTATCATAAGGGTCTCAGGATTGGAATGGGAAGGAGTTGGATATCACATCTCATGTTATAGGAAGGATCTCAGGTTTGGTATTGGAAGCATTGAGACATCACATCTCATGCTATAGGAATGGTCTCAGGATTGGAATGGGTAGGAGTTGGATATTACATTCTTGCTATAGGAAGGGTCTCATGTTTGGAATGGGAAGGAGTTGGATATCACATATGCTATAGGAAGTGTCTTAGGTTTCGAACGGGAAGGAGTTGGATATCACATCTCATGTTATAGGAAGGGTCTCAGGTTTGGTATAAGCATTGCGATATCACATCTCTGCTATCAGGAGTGGCTCAGGATTGGAATGGGAAGGAGTTGGATATCCCATCTCATGTTAAAGGACGGGTCTCTTATTTGGTATTAGAATCATTGAGATATCACATCGCTGTTAGGAAAGATTTCGTAATTGTAGGGAATTTTCCTTCCATGTGGCAACCCCTAAACTTTTTGCTATTGTTTTTAACCTTGTTCTTGACTTTGCCAGAGAAGTACAGCCTTCTGCCGCACTTCTCTGGGCTTTCGCTCCTTTCTTACGGGGAAACTGACATGCCCTTAAGACAGTCAGTACCGGGGAACGCTGTTTCCCGTAGTTTCTTTTATCATGTTGCGGCTTTAGTGCAACATGACACAAGAGGGCACTGTAAGCTAAGTTACAGCTCTCTTGGGTCTCTAGCCTTCTACAGGCCCTAGATACTCTTTTAGGATGGTATTTGATCGGTGCAAGTCATTCAGGGACTGGAATGGTGGCAGCGATCGTTTTGTTTATTTTGAGCTCCTTTTGGCGTTCTGAGCACGTTTTTCGCACTGAACCCAAAATGGTGGCCTGGCTCCCAAAATGGCCAGACCACGAGGCTCCTTTGTCCTGTCCACTGACCGTCTTGCTCCCTTCACCTTCCCCAGGTCGGGCGACCCGGGGCCTTCCTTATTTGGGCATGTACTTTCCCGCGAAACGTGGTTGCTTTCGCGGGCTTCTACATGTCGTTTGTGTGCCTCCAGGGTGGGGGCTGGGATGTCTGGTCCCAATACACATCCTGGGTGCCAGAGAGTCTAGGGTGGTGTGAATGCCTGGGACCACCGTGGTCCGTGATTGGTCCACGTATGGTATGTGTGTTGATGAGCGGATCTCCCATTGGCTCCCCTCCGTTTTGGCGCGAAGGGAACCGTGGATAAGAGGGAGCTGAAACACCACTACCAGGTCGATCTCCTGAGTTCTCACGAACGAAGGAATACAGGAGCCAAGTATCCTGCAACCAAGAGGCTGGACCGAGGAATCGCTGGTGACCCGCTGAAGGAATCCTCCTTTGCACTGCTGTCGTCCTGTGAAACCCTTTCCTCCTTGGATCGAACCAGAAGGCCTGTACTGGTGCTTCGACCTTTGGAATAGCAGGAACAGCTATTCCCGGCGACTTCATCCTCTCCTGCCAAGTAAGCCTTCGGAAGTGTCTCTGGGCCATCCAGTTGACTGACCAGTTTACAAGGGAGTCCTGCTCTGTAACCGCCGCCAGGTTGTGTTGTATTCCGAGTCCTTGTCACTCTCCCACGCTTCGTACACTTGGCGTTCCCAAGTCTGAAGGGAGGAGTGTACATTTGGCTCGAATACACACGGCCGCTCCGTTGTCCTGCTGCGGCAACAAACTGTGCTGGTTTCGTCGATTGGGACGTCTTTTTGCTCTACACGACTACGAGGCGTTCCCTGCTCTTCTGAACCTGCCAGCTGCTAAAACGAACGTGGAGAAGCCTGGGTCTGCTTGCTTCGGGGACCGGTGAGTAGTTTAGCTAGGATCTGGTCGCCCTCCTGCAGTATCCCATTGCTTTTCCCTGCTGTGTAAAAACAGCACCCTTTTGGCCGTACTCGCGCTCTGCTTCTGCCTGCTGTGGAGGCTGCGCTTGAGTTACGGAACCTGTTCTCCTTCTGCTGTGTACTAACCCGAACTGCCTGACTTCCTCCGAAGAGCTTCCCCTTTTGCCCGTTGGCACCGGCGTGGCAGGTACTTTGAGCACAAGGCTCCACTCTTCGCAGGGCTCGGACTTCCATCTAGTAGGTGCCTCTGAAGGCGAACTGAGTCTAAAGGGGTATCGCACTGCCTGTTTTCCTTCCCTGGCAGGTGGACTACATATTTCGTGCTTTAAACGCTTGCGACTGTGTATTTGTATATATATTGTGTTGATATGGTATGTGTTGGTTTAATATTGTGATATTGTGATTTTCTCGCTACGGTCATTATTTTAAAGGCCTTAAAATAAATGTGTATCTATTTTTGATATAACAACTGTTTGGAGTAGTTTGTAAGCGCTCTTGCTTTGTGTGCTCATTGCGGGCTTTCAGTCACCCTCACCCCTCTTGAGACCTAGTCTTGACCGCCGCGATCGCTACCTTGATTGGTCTGGCTTGTCCAGAGGTTACCCTGTTCCAAGTAATTAGGTTGGCCTTCTGAACTTCTGCGCCACCAGGACAGAGTTCAGAAATCCGTCTTAACAAATTGGTGTACAGTGGTGGGATACGACTGAAGGTATCCAGTGTTGCGCTCGAACTAAGGCATTTCAGGTTATTCCAAACAGTACACGTAGTGAATTGTTATAGAATAACTTTAAAAAGGCCATAGTCCTATCAAACAGTATGGAAGCAAATACCTTGTTAACTTTAAATGCTTCCAAATCAGAAACATTGAAAAAGATGTGTGCGGAGAGAGGTGTTTCCTCTCAAGGCACAAAATTGGAAATGATCCAGAGAATCGTGGCGTGGCAAGAAGCGCAGCTTGACGCTATAACTTCCGAGGACAGTGCAGAAGGTGGTGGGGCTGCTCTCACTGGTAGAACCGACGGTTCTGCCGCTGCACTGATCCATCGCGACCACGAGGACAGGGAGGATGTAATGTTTAATGTTTCCTCTGCCAGTGTTGATGGGGAGGCTATGCTTGAATTCAAGAAGCAAGAGCTGCGGTTTAGGCAGCAGGAGCTTGAATTCAGCATAGCCAAACTAAAAATCGAACAGGCAGAAAAACAGAAAGACAGGGATCACCAGTTGGAACTGGCCAAGCTTCAGGTTGCAAATGGGTCCAAGGGTCCTGGACATGGGTCTGGGGCTTCCTCTCATCCACGGTTTCCAAAAGATCTGCTCAGTGTATATGAAGAAAGGAATGACATTATGGACTGGCTGAATGCGTTTGAGTATGCATGCGAGGTTCAAAAAGTTGACAGTGCTGATAAGATTGCGTAGTTGCTCAGTAGACTGCCCCATTCTGGCTGTAGTGCCATTATGGAAATGTCGAAGGCTGAGCGGGCTGATTTCGCAATGTTAAAGCAAACTCTCATTTTAAAGTTTGGGAAGACTCCGGCCCAATATTTAAAGCGTTTTCGAGAGTATAAGAAAAAGGAAGGTGGTACTTGGGTATCTTATGTCGCTGAATCCTTGAAAAACTTAACTGGCTGGGTCGAAGATTATAAGGTTTCTACCTTCGAAGGCATGATAAATCTTGTCATGCTGGAACATATTTTTGCTTCTTCTTCCCCGGAGCTTAAGCAGCATTTGGCCAATTCGAAGGAGATAGATCCTAAGAAGCTGGCCATTGCAGCAGACTTATGGGTGTCACATCGAGTGTCCCATAAGGACAAAACTCATCCTGGTAAGCAGGAGGAAGGGAAAAAGTCCAAAGATATGGAGGGTGGGGAATCTGCTAAATCTTCTTCCCATAAGGGCCACAAAAAGAAAAACAAGGGTAAGACACAAGAGAACTCACAGGGTAGTGGAGGTCAGCCTCCGAAACAGAACTCTGGTTACAATAAGCCTCCCTACGTAAACAGACCCACTGGGGCTTGTTTGTCTTGTGGAGCAACTGACCATGTGAAGGGGGATCCCCGGTGTAAGGTTAGACCTTTGGGGGTCCACTCCGCTAATCTGGCCTTCTCCTCCTACGAGGAAGAAGAGATTACAGGAGCATCCTTCTCCTCAGACTCATTTCCCAGCGGGATAGAGGCTGAGGTAGTTTTAGTGTCCCTGGGTTCCTGGGAGCCTAAAGTCGCAGAGGCTTATGCTAGGATTCCGGATAATACCAAGCACTACTTTAAAGACAGTGTGCTGATCAATGGAGTGGATACTCCAGCTCTTAGGGATAGTGGGTGCAGTCGCACTGTAGTGGATTCTACCTTGGTAGACTCAGAGGAAGTTGCCAGAGCTACTCTGATGCCCACTAAGTTGGCTGACAGCCCCCTCCGTATGTTTCCCGTGATCCCTGTAAATCTTACTTTAAATGGTACAGCAGTCAGGATTCCAGTGAGCATTCAGAGAAACGTCCCGGGAAAGGTCTTGTTAGGTAATGTTCCCATTGCTGGTCACCTCGGTATGAGGAAAACCAAGCAAAGGTTATCCATGCACTTCTACTGGCCCAAGATGGGGGAGCAAGTAGAAAGTCACTGCAGGAGTTGTGCCTCCTGCCAGTTGTCTGGTAAGGTTGGCGCGACAATCCAAGCTCCGTTGGTACCGCTCCCAGTTGTGGGGGTACCATTTGAAAGGGTAGGGATCGACATGGTTGGTCCCCTTGACCCGCAAACATCCTCAGGCAATAGGTTTATCCTGGTGCTGGTCGACCATGCAACCAGGTATCCTGAGGCCGTCCCATTTACAACTGTAACTGCCAAGCCAGTTGCAGAAGCTTTACTCGGCATGTTTACTAGGGTTGGCTTCCCTAAAGAAGTTGTGTCGGATCATGGCAGCAACTTTATGTCGAAGTATAGGCAGGCTATGTGGAAAGAATGTGGGGTCACCTACAGGTTCTCTTCTGCATACCACCCCCAGACCAATGGTCTGGGGGGGCGTTTCGACAGGACGTTAACGAGCATGATTGGGGCTCTGGAGGAGCCCCAGAGAAGAAAATGGGATCTTCTTGTTTCATGCTTACTGTTTGCCTACCGAGAGGTACCACAGGAGGGTGTTGGCTTCAGCCCCTTCAAACTTCTGTTCGGTCATCCCGTACGGGGACCCTTAGCCATTGTCAAGGAGGGATGGGAGATGCCCACTCCCCCTGTTACTACCAATGTAGTTGATTATGTGCTAGGGCTCAGAAAACGGATGGTACTTCTGATGGGCTTGGCTAGTGATAAATTGAAGGCAGGGCAAGCGCTGGTGAAACCTGGGTACGACCAGAAAGCTTCCCTCATCAACTTTACACTTGGTCAGCAAGTCCTGATCATGAATCCCATAAGGCCTCGAGCTTTACAGGACAATTGGTCATGCCCTTACCCAGTGGTGGAGCCCCTGGGTGAGGTTAACTATTCAGTGGACCTTGGAAGGCCTGGAAAGGCTCCCAAAGTGTTTCACATGAATAGGCTGAAGGCTTTCGTCCCAAGCGGCGAAATCGCAGCACTGCTATTGGCTTCAGACGTTGAGGAAGAGGAGTCTGAACCTCTCCCCGACCTGTTCCAAAGCAGTCCTTCAGAGAGCTCTTTTGAGGGTGTCCGCGTGGCCCCTCACCAAAATGGACAAGGCTCAGTGGTTTACCTTGGACATGAAGTAGGTGGAGGGAGGAGACAGCCTCTACTCAGTCAGGTACAAGCAGTACAAGACTGGCCTACCCCCACTACGCAAACCCAAGTGAGAGCCTTTTTAGGACTCACGGGGTATTACCGCACTTTTGTGGCAGACTATGGCACCATAGCTGCTCCTCTGACTGCCCTCACAACTCCGAAGAAACCCAAGAAGGTAACTTGGACCGACGAGTGTGAGAAGGCCTTCAATGGCTTAAAAGACTCCTTGTGCCAGGCCCCTGTCCTTAGGGCCCCGGATTATCAAAGACCTTTTATCGTGCCTCTGACACTGGGATAAGGGCTGTACTATCACAAGTAGATGAGAAGGGTAAGGAACACCCTATCGGTTTTATTAGTCGCCAGCTTAAGGACAGAGAGCTCAGATGGTCCACGGTAGAGAAAGAATGTTTCTCTGTTGTGTGGGCCCTAAGGAAGCTGAGGCCCTACCTCTATGGGACCCACTTCACTGTGCAGACTGACCATAAGCCGTTAAAGTGGCTAATGAACATGAAGGGGGAGAATCCAAAGTTGCTTAGGTGGTCCATAAGTCTACAAGGCTTCGACTTCACTATTGAGCATAGGCCAGGTGTCCAACATAGCAATGCTGATGGGTTGTCCAGAATGTTTAACCGACCTGAACAAGAGACTCATCCAGGGGTGGATTAGTTCCCCCTGTCCATAGTCTGGGAGGGGCGAGTGTTAGGAAAGATTTCGTAATTGTAGGGAATTTTCCTTCCATGTGGCAACCCCTAAACTTTTTGCTATTGTTTTTAACCTTGTTCTTGACTTTGCCAGAGAAGTACAGCCTTCTGCCGCACTTCTCTGGGCTTTCGCTCCTTTCTTACGGGGAAACTGACATGCCCTTAAGACAGTCAGTACCGGGGAACGCTGTTTCCCGTAGTTTCTTTTATCATGTTGCGGCTTTAGTGCAACATGACACAAGAGGGCACTGTAAGCTAAGTTACAGCTCTCTTGGGTCTCTAGCCTTCTACAGGCCCTAGATACTCTTTTAGGATGGTATTTGATCGGTGCAAGTCATTCAGGGACTGGAATGGTGGCAGCGATCGTTTTGTTTATTTTGAGCTCCTTTTGGCGTTCTGAGCACGTTTTTCGCACTGAACCCAAAATGGTGGCCTGGCTCCCAAAATGGCCAGACCACGAGGCTCCTTTGTCCTGTCCACTGACCGTCTTGCTCCCTTCACCTTCCCCAGGTCGGGCGACCCGGGGCCTTCCTTATTTGGGCATGTACTTTCCCGCGAAACGTGGTTGCTTTCGCTGGCTTCTACATGTCGTTTGTGTGCCTCCAGGGTGGGGGCTGGGATGTCTGGTCCCAATACACATCCTGGGTGCCAGAGAGTCTAGGGTGGTGTGAATGCCTGGGACCACCGTGGTCCGTGATTGGTCCACGTATGGTATGTGTGTTGATGAGCGGATCTCCCATTTGCTCCCCTCCGTTTTGGCGCGAAGGGAACCGTGGATAAGAGGGAGCTGGAAACACCACTACCAGGTCGATCTCCTGAGTTCTCACGAACGAAGGAATACAGGAGCCAAGTATCCTGCAACCAAGAGGCTGGACCGAGGAATCGCTGGTGACCCGCTGAAGGAATCCTCCTTTGCACTGCTGTCGTCCTGTGAAACCCTTTCCTCCTTGGATCGAACCAGAAGGCCTGTACTGGTGCTTCGACCTTTGGAATAGCAGGAACAGCTATTCCCGGCGACTTCATCCTCTCCTGCCAAGTAAGCCTTCGGAAGTGTCTCTGGGCCATCCAGTTGACTGACCAGCTTACAAGGGAGTCCTGCTCTGTAACCGCCGCCAGGTTGTGTTGTATTCCGAGTCCTTGTCACTCTCCCACGCTTCGTACACTTGGCGTTCCCAAGTCTGAAGGGAGGAGTGTACATTTGGCTCGAATACACACGGCCGCTCCGTTGTCCTGCTGCGGCAACAAACTGTGCTGGTTTCGTCGATTGGGACGTCTTTTTGCTCTACACGACTACGAGGCGTTCCCTGCTCTTCTGAACCTGCCAGCTGCTGAAACGAACGTGGAGAAGCCTGGGTCTGCTTGCTTCGGGGACCGGTGAGTAGTTTAGCTAGGATCTGGTCGCCCTCCTGCAGTATCCCATTGCTTTTCCCTGCTGTGTAAAAACAGCACCCTTTTGGCCGTACTCGCGCTCTGCTTCTGCCCGCTGTGGAGGCTGCGCTTGAGTTACGGAACCTGTTCTCCTTCTGCTGTGCACTAACCCGAACTGCCTGACTTCCTCCGAAGAGCTTCCCCTTTTGCCCGTTGGCACCGGCGTGGCAGGTACTTTGAGCACAAGGCTCCACTCTTCGCAGGGCTCGGACTTCCATCTAGTAGGTGCCTCTGAAGGCGAACTGAGTCTAAAGCGGTATCGCACTGCCTGTTTTCCTTCCCTGGCAGATGGACTACATATTTCGTGCTTTAAACGCTTGCGACTGTGTATTTGTATATATATTGTGTTGATATGGTATGTGTTGGTTTCATATTGTGATATTGTGATTTTCTCGCTACGGTCATTATTTTAAAGGCCTTAAAATAAATGTGTATCTATTTTTGATATAACAACTGTTTGGAGTAGTTTGTAAGCGCTCTTGCTTTGTGTGCTCATTGCGGGCTTTCAGTCACCCTCACCCCTCTTGAGACCTAGTCTTGACCGCCGCGATCGCTACCTTGATTGGTCTGGCTTGTCCAGAGGTTACCCTGTTCCAAGTAATTAGGTTGGCCTTCTGAACTTCTGCGCCACCAGGACAGAGTTCAGAAATCCGTCTTAACAATCGCATGCTGTAGGAAGGGTCTAAGGATTGGAATGGGATGGACTTGGATATCACATCTCATGCTATAGGTAGGCTCAGGTTTGGTATAAGCATTGAGATATCACATCTCATGCTATAGGAAGGGTCTCATGATTGGAATGGGAAGGATTTGGATATCACATCTCATGCTATAGGAAGGGTCTCAGGTTTGGTATAAGCATGGAGATATCACTTCTCATGCTATAGGAAGGGTCTCAGAATTGGAATGGGAAGGTGTTGGATATCACATCTCATGCTATAGGAAGGGTCTCAGATTTGGTATAAGCATTGAGATATCACATCTCATGCTATAGGAAGGGTCTCAGGATTGCAATGGGAAGGAGTTGTATATGACATCTCAGGCCTTAAGAAGGGTCTCAGGTTTGGTATAAGCATTGAGATATCACATCTCTGCTATCGGAAGGGTCTCAGGATTGGAATGGGAAGGAGTTGGATATCCCATCTCATGTTATAGGAAGGGTCTCAGGTTTGGTATTAGAAGCATTGAGATATCACATCTCATGCTATAGGAAGGGTCTCAGGATTGGAATGGGAAGGACTTGGATGTCACATCTCATGCTATAGGGAGGGTCTCAAGTTTGATATTAGAAGTATTGAGATAACAAATCTCATGATATCGGAAGGGTCTCAGGATTGGAATGGAAAGGAGTTGGATATCACATCTCATTATAAAGGAAGGGTCTAAGGTTTGGAAGGGGAAGGATTTGGATATCACATCTCATGTTATAGGACGGGTCTCAGGTTTGGTATTAGAAGCATTGAGATATCAAGTGTCATGGTATAAGAAGGGTCTCAGAATTGGAATGGGAAGGAGTTGGATATCACATCTCATGCCATAGTATGGGTCTCAGGTTTGGTAGAAGCATTGGGATATCACATCTCATGCTATCGGAAGGGTATCAGTATTGGATTTGGAAGGAGTTGGATATCCCATCTCATGCTATAGGAAGGGTCTCAGGTTAGAATGGGAAGGAGTTGGATATCACATTTCATGTTATAGGAAGGGTCTCAGGATTGGAATGGGAAGGACTTGGATATCATATCTCATGCTATAGGAAGGCTCTCAGGTTTGGAAGGGGAAGGAGTTGGATATCACATTTCATGTTAGAGGAAGGATCTCAGGTTTGGTATTAGAGGCCTTGAGATATCACATCTCATGCTATAGGAAGGGTCTCAGGATTGGAATGGGAAGGAGTTGGATATCACATCTCAAGCTATAGGAAGGGTCTCAGGTTTGGTATAAGCATTGAGATATCACATCTCATGCTATAGGAAGGGTCTCAGGATTGGAATGGGAAGAAGTTGGATATCACATCTCATGCTATAGGAAGGGTCTCAGGTTTGGTATAAGCATTGAGATATCACATCTCATGCTATAGGAAGGGTCTCAGGGTTGGAATGGGAAGGAGTTGTATATGACATCTCATGCCATAGGAAGGGTCTCAGGTTTGGTATAAGCATTGAGTTATCACATCACATGCTATAGGAAGGGTCTCAGGATTGGAATGGGAAGGAGTTGGATATCACATCTCATGCTATAGGCAGGGTCTCAGGTTTGGAAAGGGAAGGAGATGGATATCACATTTCATGTTAGAGGTAGGATCTCAGGTTTGGTATTAGAGGCATTGAGATATCACATCTCATGCTATCAGAAGGGTCTCAGGATTGGAATGGGAAGGAGTTGGATATCACATTTCATGCTAAAGGGAGGGTCTCAGGTTTGGAAGGGGAAGGATTTGGAAATCACATCTCATATTATAGGAAGGATCTCAGGTTTGGTATTAGAAGCATTGAGATATCACATCTCATGCTATCGGAAGGATCTCAGGTTTGGTATAAGAGGCATTGAGATATCACATCTCATGCTATCATAAGGGTCTCAGGATTGGAATGGGAAGGAGTTGGATATCACATCTCATGTTATATGAAGGATCTCAGGTTTGGTATTAGAAGCATTGAGACATCACATCTCATGCTATAGGAAGGGTCTCAGGATTGGAATGGGAAGGAGTTGGATATCACATCTCATGCTATAGGAAGGGTCTCTGGTTTGCTATAAGCATTGAGATATCACATCTCATGCTATAGGAAGGGTCTCAGGATTGGAATGGGAAGGAGTTGTATATGACATCTCATGCCGTAGGAAGGGTCTCAGGTTTGGTATAAGCATTGAGATATCACATCTCTGCTATCGGAAAGGTCTCAGGATTGGAATGGGAAGGAGTTGGATATCCCATCTCATGTTATAGGAAGAGTCTCAGGTTTGGTATTAGAAGCATTGAGATATCACATCTCATGCTATAGGAAGTGTCTCAGGATTGGAATGGGAAGGACTTGGATATCACATCTCATGCTATAGGGAGGATCTCACGTTTGATATTAGAAGCATTGAGATATCACATCTCATGCTATAGGAAGGGTCTCAGGATTGGAATGGGAAGGAGTTGGATATCACATCTCATGCTATAGGATGGGTCTCAGGTTTGGTATAAGCAGTGAGATATCACATCTCATGCCATAGGAAGTGTCTCAGGATTGGAATGGGAAGGAGTTGGATATCACATCTCATGTTATAGGAAGGATCTCAGGTTTGGTATAAGCATTGAGATATCACATCTCTGCTATCGGAAGGGTCTCAGGATTGGAATGGGAAGGAGTTGGATATTCCCATCTCATGTTATAGGAAGGGTCTCAGGTTTGGTATTAGAAGCATTGAGACATCACATCTCATGCTATAGGAAGGGTCTCAGGATTGGAATGGGAAGGACTTGGATATCACATCTCATGCTATAGGGAGGGTCTCAAGTTTGATATTAGAAGCATTGAGATATCACATCTCATGATATCGGAAGGGTCTCAGGATTGGAATGGGAAGGAGTTGGATATCACATCTCATGATAAAGGAAGGGTCTAAGGTTTGGAAGGGGAAGGATTTGGATATCACATCTCATGTTATAGGGCGGGTCTCAGGTTTGGTATTAGAAGCATTGAGATATCAAGTCTCATGGTATAGGAAGGGTCTCAGAATTAGAATGGGAAGGAGTTGGATATCACATCTCAAGCTATAGGAAGGGTCTCAGGATTGGAATGGGAAGGAGTTTGATATCACATCTCATGCCATAGTATGGGTCTCAGGTTTGGTATAAGCATTGGGATATCACATCTCATGCTATCGGAAGGGTATCAGGATTGGATTTGGAAGGAGTTGGATATCCCATCTCATGCTATAGAAAGGGTCTCAGGTTGGAATGGGAAGGAGTTGGATATCACATCTCATGTTATAGGGAGGGTCTCAGGATTGGAATGGGAAGGACTTGGATATCACATCTCATGCTATAGGAAGGCTCTCAGGTTTGGAAGGGGAAAGAGTTGGATATCACATTTCATGTTAGAGGTAGGATCTCAGGTTTGGTATTAGAGGCATTGAGATATCACATCTCATGCTATCAGAAGGGTCTCAGGATTGGAATGGGAATGAGTTGGATATCACATTTCATGCTAAAGGGAGGGTCTCAGGTTTGGAAGGGGAAGGATTTGGATATCACATCTCATGTTATAAGAAGGAGCTCAGGTTTGGTATTAGAAGCATTGAGATATCACATCTCATGCTATCGGAAGGATCTCAGGTTTGGTATTAGAAGCATTGAGATATCACATCTCATGCTATCAGAAGGGTCTCAGGATTGGAATGGGAAGGAGTTGGATATCACATCTCATGCTAAAGGGAGGGTCTCAGGTTTGGAAGGGGAAGGATTTGGATATCACATCTCATGTTATCGGAAGGATCTCAGGTTTGGTATTAGAAGTATTGAGATATCACATCTCATGCTATAGGAAGGGTCTCAGGATTGGAATGGGAAGGAGTTGGATATCACATCTCAAGCTATAGGAAGGGTCTCAGGTTTGGTATAAGCATTGAGATATCACATGACATGCTATAGGAAGGGTCTCAGGATTGGAATGGGAAGGTGTTGTATATGACATCTCATGCCATAGGAAGGGTCTCAGGTTTGGTATAAGCATTGAGATATCACATCACATGCTATAGGAAGGGTCTCAGGATTGGAATGGGAAGGACTTGGATATCACATCTCATGCTATAGGCAGGGTCTCAGGTTTGGAAAGGGAAGGAGTTGGATATCACATTTCATGTTAGAGGTAGGATATCAGGTTTGGTATTAGAGGCATTGAGATATCACATCTCATGCTATCAGAAGGGTCTCAGGATTGGAATGGGAAGGAATTGGATATCACATATCATGCTAAAGGGAGAGTCTCAGGTTTGGAAGGGGAAGGATTTGGATATCACATCTCATGTTATAGGAAGGATCTCAGGTTTGGTATTAGAGGCATTGAGATATCACATCTCATGCTATCATAAGGGTCTCAGGATTGGAATGGGAAGGAGTTGGATATCACATCTCATGCTAAAGGGAGGGTCTCAGGTTTGGAAGGGGAAGAATTTGGATATCACATCACATGTTATAGGAAGGATCTCAGGTTTGGTATTAGAAGCATTGAGATATCACATCTCATGCTATCGGAAGGGTCTCAGGATTGGAATGGGAAGGAGTTGGATATCACATCTCATGCTATAGGAAGGGTCTCAGGTTTGGAACGGGAAGGAGTTGGATATCACATCTCATGTTATAGGAAGAGTCTCAGGTTTGGTATAAGCATTGAGATATCACATCTCTGCAATCGGAAATGTCTCAGGATTGGGATGGGAAGGAGTTGGATATCACATCTCATGCTATAGGAAGGGTCTCAGGTTTGGAACGGGAAGGAGTTGGATATCACATCTCATGCTATAGGAAGGCTCTCAGGTTTGGAAGGGGAAAGAGTTGGATATCACATTTCATGTTAGAGGTAGGATCTCAGGTTTGGTATTAGAGGCATTGAGATATCACATCTCATGCTATCAGAAGGGTCTCAGGATTGGAATGGGAAGGAGTTGGATATCACATCTCATGCTAAAGGGAGGGTCTCAGGTTTGGAAGGGGAAGGATTTGCATATCACATCTCATGTTATAAGAAGGAGCTCAGGTTTGGTATTAGAAGCATTGAGATATCACATCTCATGCTATCGGAAGGATCTCAGGTTTGGTATTAGAAGCATTGAGATATCACATCTCATGCTATCAGAAGGGTCTCAGGATTGGAATGGGAAGGAGTTGGATATCACATCTCATGCTAAAGGGAGGGTCTCAGGTTTGGAAGGGGAAGGATTTGGATATCACATCTCATGTTATCGGAAGGATCTCAGGTTTGGTATTAGAAGTATTGAGATATCACATCTCATACTATAGGAAGGGTCTCAGGATTGGAATGGGAAGGAGTTGGATATCACATCTCAAGCTATAGGAAGGGTCTCAGGTTTGGTATAAGCATTGAGATATCACATCACATGCTATAGGAAGGGTCTCAGGATTGGAATGGGATGGAGTTGTATATGACATCTCATGCCATAGGAAGGGTCTCAGGTTTGGTATAAGCATTGAGATATCACATCACATGCTATAGGAAGGGTCTCAGGATTGGAATGGGAAGGACTTGGATATCACATCTCATGCTATAGGCAGGGTCTCAGGTTTGGAAAGGGAAGGAGTTGGATATCACATTTCATGTTAGAGGTAGGATATCAGGTTTGGTATTAGAGGCATTGAGATATCACATCTCATGCTATCAGAAGGGTCTCAGGATTGGAATGGGAAGGAGTTGGATATCACATCTCATGCTAAAGGGAGGGTCTCAGGTTTGGAAGGGGAAGGATTTGGATATCACATCTCATGTTATAGGAAGGATCTCAGGTTTGGTATTAGAGGCATTGAGATATCACATCTCATGCTATCATAAGGGTCTCAGGATTGGAATGGGAAGGAGTTGGATATCACATCTCATGCTAAAGGGAGGGTCTCAGGTTTGGAAGGGGAAGAATTTGGATATCACATCACATGTTATAGGAAGGATCTCAGGTTTGGTATTAGAAGCATTGAGATATCACATCTCATGCTATCGGAAGGGTCTCAGGATTGGAATGGGAAGGAGTTGGATATCACATCTCATGCTATAGGAAGGGTCTCAGGTTTGGAACGGGAAGGAGTTGGATATCACATCTCATGTTATAGGAAGAGTCTCAGGTTTGGTATAAGCATTGAGATATCACATCTCTGCAATCGGAAATGTCTAAGGATTGGGATGGGAAGGAGTTGGATATCACATCTCATGCTATAGGAAGGGTCTCAGGTTTGGAACGGGAAGGAGTTGGATATTGTTAAGACGGATTTCTGAACTCTGTCCTGGTGGCGCAGAAGTTCAGATGGCCAACCTAATTTCTTGGAACAGGGTAACCTCTGGACAAGCCAGACCAATCAAGGTAGCGATCGCGGCGGTCAAGACTAGGTCTCAAGAGAGGTGAGGGTGACTGAAAGCCCGCAATGAGCACACAAAGCAAGGACACTTACAAACTACTCCAAACAGGTGCTATATTAAAAATATATACACATTTATTCCAAGGCCTTTAAAACAATGACCGTAGCGAGAAATCACAATACAACTCTAGTAAACCAACACATACCATACCAATACAATATATATACAAATACAAACAAGTCTCAAGCGTTAGATGCACGAAATGTGTAGTCCACCTAAAAGGGAAGGAAAACAGGCAGTGCGAAATAATGCTTAGACCCAGTCCGCCTTCAGAGGCACCTAACTAAAAGGAAGTCCGAGCCCTACGAAGAGTGGAGCCTTGTGCTCAAAAGTACCTGCACACGCTGGTGCCAACGGGCAAAAGGGGAGTCTCTTCGAGGGAGATCAGGCAGTTCAGTTTAGTGCACAAACGAAGAAGAACAGTGTTCCGCGACTCAAGCGCAGCCTCCACTGTGGGCAGAAGCAGAGCGCGAGTACGGAAAGGCGTGCTGTTTTGACACAGCGGGGAAAAGCTATGGGCTCCTGCAGGAGGGCGACCAGTTCCTAGCTATGCTACTCACCGGTCCACGATGCAAGCAGACCCAGGCTTCTCCGCATCAGTTTCAGTCGCTGGCAGGTTCAGAAGAGCAGGGGACGTCTCGTCGTCATGTTTAGTCTGCAGCAGCAGAGTTGAGTAAAAGACGTCCCAAACGAAGGAACCCGCACAGTTTGTTACCACAGCAGGGCAACGGAGCGGCGGTGTGTATCTGAGCCAAATGTACACTACTCACTTCAGACCTGGGAACGCCAAGTGTACGAATCATGTGAGAGTGACAAGGACTCGATATACTACACAACCTGGCGGCGGTTACAGAGCAAGACTCCTGTGTAGGCTGGTCAGTCTGCTGGATGGCCCAGAGACGCTTCCGAAGGCTTACTAGCAGGAGATGGAGAAGATGCCGAGAATAGCTGTCCCCGCTATTCCAAGGGTCGAAGTACCAGTACAGGCCTTCTGGTTCGATCAAAGGTGAAAAGGGTTTCACAAGGTGACAGCAGTGCAGAGGAGCAGTCCTTCAGCGGGTCACCAGCGATTCCTCGGTTCAGCCTCTTGGTTGCAGGATACTTGGCTCCTGTATTCCTTCGTTCGTGAGAACTCAGGAGATCGACATGGTAGTGGTGTTTCCAGCCCCCTCTTATCCACGGTTCCCTTCGCGCCAAAACGGAGGGGACCCAATGGGAGATCCGCTCATCAACACTCACACCATTCGTGGACCTATCACGGACCACGGTGGTCCCAGGCATTCACCCCACCCTAAACTCTCTGGCACCCAGGATGTGTATTGGGACCAGACATCCCAGCCCACATCCTGGAGGCACACACAAGACATGTAGAAGCCTGCGAAAGCATCTGTGTTTCGCGGGAAAGCACATGCCCAAATAAGGAAGGCCCCAGGTCGGCTCGACCTGGGGAAGGTGAAGGGAGCAAGACGGTCAGCGGACAGGACAAAGGAGCCTCGTGGTCTGGCCATTTTGGGATCTTGGCCACCATTTTGGGTTAAGCGCGAGAAACGCGCTTAGAACGCCAAAAGGAGCTCAAAACACAAGAAACGATCGCTGCCACCATTCCCGTCCGTGAATCACTTGCACCGATCAGTTACAATCCTGAAAGAGTATCTAGGGCCTGTAGAAGGCTAGAGACCCAAGAGAGCAGTAACTTAGCTTACAGTGCCCTCTTGTGTCATGTTGCACGAAAGCCGCAACATGATACAAGAAACTACGGAAACCAGCATTTCCTGGTACTGACTGTCTTAAGGGCATGACAGTTTTCCCGTAAGAAAGGAGCGAAAGCCCAGAGGAGTGCGGCAGAAGGCTGCACTTCTCGGGCAAAGTCGAGAACAAGGTGAAAAACAACAGCAAAAAGTTTAGGGGTTGCCACATGGAAGGAAAATTACCTACAATTACGAAATCTTTCCTAACACTCGCCCCTCCCAGACTATGGACAGGGGGAACTATTCCACCCCTGGATGAGTCTCTTGTTCAGGTCGGTTAAACATTCTGCACAACCCATCAGCATTGCTATGTTGGACACCTGGCCTATGCTCAATAGTGAAGTCGAAGCCTTGTAGACTTATGGACCACCTAAGCAACTTTGGATTCTCCCCCTTCATGTTTATTAGCCACTTTAAGGGCTTATGGTCAGTTTGCACAGTGAAGTGGGTCCCATAGAGGTAGGGCCTCAGCTTCCTTAGGGCCCACACAACAGAGAAACATTCTTTCTCTACCGTGGACCATCTGAGCTCTCTGTCCTTAAACTGGCGACTAATAAAACCAATAGGGTGTTCCTTACCCTTCTCATCTACTTGCGATAGTACAGCTCCTATCACAGTGTCAGAGGCGTCCGTCTGCACGATAAAAGGTCTTTGATAATCAGGGGCCCTGAGGACAGAGGCCTGGCACAAGGAGTCTTTTAAGCCATTGAAGGCCTTCTCACACTCGTCGGTCCAAGTTACCTTCTTGGGTTTCTTCAGAGTTGTGAGGGCAGTCAGAGGGGCAGCTATGGTGCCATAGTCTGCCACAAAATTGCGGTAATATCCCGTGAGTCCTAAGAAGGCTCTCACTTGGGTTTGTGTAGTGGGGGTAGGCCAGTCTTGTACTGCTTGTACTTTACTGGGTAGAGGCTGTATCCTCCCTCCACCTACTTCATGTCCAAGGTAAAACACTGAGCCTTGTCCAATCTGGCGTTTACTAGCCTTTATGGTCAAGTGTACTTTCTGACGAGCCTGGAGCACAATCCCGAGGTGTTTCACATGGTCTTCCCAGGTGGCACTGAAAACTGCTATATCGTCCAGATATGCAAGACAGAATTCGTCCAACCCATTCAAAACATGATGCACAAGCCTCTGGAAAGTGGCAGGTGCATTCTTCAACCCGAACGGCATTACCCGGAATTGGTAAAGGCCGTCTGGAGTAGAAAACGCTGTCTTCTCCTTGGCATGTTCTGCTAAAGCTATTTGCCAATAGCCAGCAGTGAGGTCAAACGTGCTGAGGTACTTGGAGGCACCCAAAGTATCCACCAGCTCATCTGTTCGAGGCAAGGGGTGTGCATCTGTCTTGGTGACAGCATTCAGAGCCCTGTAATCCACGCAGAACCTCAATTCAGAAGTGCCTGCCTTTGGAACGAAAACCACAGGGCTGGACCAAGGACTACTAGAGGGTTCAATCACCCCAAGGTCTAACATCTTGTTGACCTCGGTCTTAATATAAGACCGTACTTTGTCTGACATCCTGTATCCCCTACTTTTGGTAGGTACACTGTCTCCTGTGTCTATGTTATGTTTGCACCAAGGTGTCAAACCAGGCGACTGTGAAAACAGGGGGGAAAACTGCCTAAGCAAACTTTTCACCTCAGCCTGCTGATCAGAAGTCAGGTGAGGGGCCACTCGGACACCCTCAAAGGAGCTATCTGAAGGACCGCTTTGGAACAGGTCAGGGAAAGGTTCAGACTCCTCTTCCTCAACATCTGAAGCCAGTAACAGTGCTGCGATTTCGACTCTTGGGACGAAAGCCTTCAGCCTATTCACGTGAAACACTTTTGGAGCCTGTCCAGGCCTTCCAAGGTCCACTAAATAGTTAACCTCACCCAGGGGCTCCACCACTGTGTAGGGGCCTGACCATTTGTCCTGTAAAGCTCAAGGCCTTATGGGATTCATGATCAGGACTTGCTGACCAGGTGTAAAGTTGATGAGGGAAGCTTTCTGGTCGTACCAATGTTTCACCAGCGCTTGTACTGCCTTCAATTTATCACTAGCCAAGCCCATCAGAAGTACCATCCGTTTTCTGAGCCCTAGCACATAATCAACTACGTTGGTAGTAACAGGGGGAGTGGGCATCTCCCATCCCTCTTTGACTATGGCTAAGGGTCCCCGTACAGGATGACCAAACAGAAGTTTGAAGGGGCTGGAGCCAACACCCTCCTGTGGTACCTCTCGGTAGGCAAACAGTAAGCATGGTAAAAGAAGATCCCATTGTCTTCTCTGAAGCTTCTCCAGAGCCCCAATCATGCTTTTTAACGTTCTGTTGAAACGTTCCACCAGACCATTGGTCTGGGGGTGGTATGCAGAAGAGAACTTGTAGGTGACCCCACATTCTTTCCACATAGCCTGCATATACTTCGACATAAAGTTGCTGCCACGATCTGACACAACTTCTTTAGGGAAGCCAACCCTAGTAAATATGCCAAGTAAAGCTTTTGCAACTGACTTGGCAGTTACAGTTTTCAATGGGATGGCCTCAGGATATCTGTTTGCATGGTCGACCAGCACCAGGATAAACCTATTGCCCGAGGATGTTTGCGGGTCAAGGGGACCAACGATGTCGATCCCTACCCTTTCAAATGGTACCCCCACAACTGGGAGCGGTACCAACGGAGCTTGGATTGTCGAGCCAACCTTACCAGATAACTGGCAGGAGGCACAACTCCTGCAGTGACTTTCTACTTGCACCCCCATCTTGGGCCAGTAGAAGTGCATGGATAACCTTTGCTTGGTCCTCTTAATACCAAGGTGACCAGCAAGGAGCACTTCATGCGCCAACTGCAGGAGGAAGGGCCTAACAGCAAGGGGAACCACCAACCTCCTATGGTCTCCTTCTGTAGACTCTGTGGGCTCACTATACAGGAGTCCACCTTCCCAATAAATCCTATGCGTCCCAGGAGGTTCACCCTCAAGCTGGGAGCAGGCCTGTCTCCTTAGGCCTTCCAGAGATGGGCACTCACGTTGGCCTTTACTGAATTCGTCCCTATCAGGACCTCCTTCAACTAACAAGTCTTTTAGTTCAGGATGGTCGTTGGGGTCAAATACTTCAGGCATCGCCACCTCCTCGTCAGGCCCGGGCGATTGACCAACTTCCTCCACCGCAGTGGTAGGCGAGCTCGGGGGAATATTCTCTTTCCCTCGTCTTGACTTGTTGACTCCTTTCGCCTTGGGTTTCCCCTTCGGCTGGGGCGGCGTATTGGTCTTGGCCAATGCTGCCCGTGCTTGAGACCGTGTGTAGGGTCTTTCGGCAGTGTCTCCTACGAGCCCTAAAGCTCTGAGATCATTACCTAACAAGACCTTTCCCGGGACGTTTCTCTGAATGCTCACTGGAATCCTGACTGCTGTACCATTTAAAGTAAGATTTACAGGTATTACTGGGAACATACGGAGTGGGCCGTCAGCCAACTTAGTGGGCATCAGAGTAGCTCTGGCAACTTCCTCTGAGTCTACCAAGGTAGAATCCACTACAGTTCGACTGCACCCACTATCCCTAAGAGCTGGAGTATCTACTCCATTGATCAGCACACTGGCCCTCATTACGACCCTGGCGGAAAGTGACTGACCTGACCGCCATAGCGTAAATAGCGTTTCCGCCATTGCACGACGTAGCAAAGTTTGGCTAATTCCGACCCATCGTGCACGAGCACTACGCCATGGCGGAAGTGCAAAGTCCGCGATGGCGGAAATGTCCCCAAAACGCCCCTCACCGCCGTCGTACGGCACCCTAGGTGCAATTCCGCCACCCATCTGAGCGGTCACCGTAATGAGCGGCAATCGGAAAGTACGGTGACCGTAAATATACGGAAACGGAAGTTAAAAAATGGTCCCGGAACGGGAAACAGCACGGCGTACACCTATAAAATCTGAATTCCCACACAACCATAAAAAATACTACCCTGAGACACATCCCAACCCGTCATCCACCCCAGTGAAAGCAATAAAAATGGGAAAAGTAGCAAAAAAAGCGTGCGACCGCAAGCGGCAGGTCCACTTCTCCCGTGAGGAACTCACCGTGCTCACAGAGACCCTCCAGGAGAATGCTGCCGTCGTCTTCTCGACGCAAATGACCAGGACGGCACTTGCGAACAAGAAGGCCATATGGGCCCTGGTGGCACAGCGGGTAAATGCGGTGGGGACCGCACCCCGCAACCCACAGCAATGCAGAAAGCGATGGGACGACCTGCGGATACGCGTACGGAGCATACTATCCGCCAACCGTAACATTGCCACAGCTACCGGGGGAGGATCGGAATCACCCATCAAGTTGACCCCCTGGGAAGAAATCTGTGCCTCCACCATTGGAATGGAGAGTATAGAGGGAGTCGGAGGGATGGAGAAAGGAGTGCAGACATCCGAAGAATCAGGTAGGTGGGCCAAATAAAACAATGCTAAATCCACAATGTCCAATCATGTGAAGTACCATGTGTCCACATAGTGCAACAGTAACACATGTCCAGGAGAACGTCCACATACATTGGCCTGATAGCGCACTTTAAAACTCACATTAAATACAGAAATCATTAAAAATCCTAAAAACACCCTCTACACGTGCAGCAGGCACACCCTAACTGCAGGCTGCAAAACAACTGCATCCTCAATCCACACAAAAATGAAACCACCTCCAAGGCCCCGACCCAAATCACCCTCAGGTACCACCCCAATGCATGTGATACATTGCCATTCCAATTTCAACAGACCCATTAATAACGCTCGCCCTCCTTTACTCCACCACAGGGTCCGATTCAAACGACGAGCTCCAGGACACCCCTACCAGCACACCTGCAAAGACGGCCAAGACCAACGGCCAAAGACCCTCCACCTCAGCTGCACGCATCAAGACACGGCAGCAGCACAAATCAAGTGGCAGCACACAGGAGGGAACTTCAACAGGCACCCCAGCAGCCAGCATGCCCACAACAGCACCACCACAGGTCCCCCCAATGGATGCCACAGAAGGCACTGCTTCTGGTGGCAGCAGCACCATAGGTGACACTGCATTAATGGCAGCATGCTCCGACACAGAAAACGGGGATGTCGAAGTAAGATCCATCCATGACCTGTCTCAATCCCCCTGTTTGTTCCATCCCGTACACCATGAGGATACCACGCAGGGGCACCCACAAGACGACGACTGGCCATCCCCCACAAGCCCTGTGGCAAGGCAACATGAGGTGTCCAGCCCCTCTGTGACACCACCGCAAATGGCCATGGCACAGCAGAGGCAACAGTCCCTCGACCAGGTGATCGTGCAACAGCAGCAACTGGCCACGCTCCTCAAGGACCATGCTGATGAATGTGGGGGCACTAAGGCAGCCATAGAAACATCAACTGAGACACTTAGGGCAGAAATGGAGAGAAGTACAGAGACACTAAGGGCACAAATGGAGAGAAGCACCGAGAGCCTGAGGGGGCAACTGCATGCGACGTCCAAAGACGTATGTGCTGAACTTGCCGCTGTGCGCCGTGTGCTCACTGAGCTCTCACAAACCCTTAGGGACATGCATGGACGTGAGCAGGCAGAGACATCATCCGTTGCAAGTTCCGTCCAGGGCAGCCCCCAACGTAGATCTGGGAGGAACCTGCGCTCCACAGGCAGGGGTGCCCCTGATACCCGGAGAGGGGGCTTGCAATAGTGTCTGCCCACTGACAATGAGCATCTTCGGACACTGGTGTTCGGGGGGGAGGTAGGAGGGTGGAGGGGGTGTGTTGGGCTCACTTGGGTGGCGGGTCGATGGGGTGTGTAACATAATTTCACATATGCTATAAACATTTCATAATCATCCAATGAGATGTGTGGACATTGATCTTTGTGTACGAGGCCTTTATAGGCGTACAGTCCACATTGTGCATGTTCCAGACACACACAGTGCCACAAGTCCCGTGTCCATGTAACAGCCACCAGGCGTGAGTGCTAGAAGCATGCATCTATGATATTCTGACGAATCTCACGGCCCTCCTGTGCCTCGCGGACTCCTTGAGGTGCTGCCACATCCCCACCCTCATCATGACCATCTTCAGGTGCTTGCAGTTCTGCGTCAGGGGGCATGGGCACATTTCTACGTACGCACATGTTGTGTAGCATGACACATGCCATGACCATCTTTGCAACCTTCTCATGGCGGTACAGGAGTGCCCCGCCAGACCAGCTGAGGCAGCGGAAACGAGTCTTCAGTAGGCCGAATGCCTGTTCTATGACTACACGGGTACGTGAGTGGGCATGGTTGTAGTCCTCCTCAGGCTGGTTCTGTGGGTTCCGGAGTGGTGTAAGGAGCCATCTCTTCAGTGGATACCCGGCATCACATTATGTGGACAATAAAGGATGTTTGTGGAATGACATTGCTACGTACGCCCCCCTCCCTCCTGCCAGGTCATTGCCGCATCACATACCCCACATTATCATGCATGAAATGAGACTCACCGAGTAGCCAGGATCTGTTCCCTGCGTGTCGCTCCATGTAGCGTGGTATTCTAGAGTTCCTCAAGACCATAGAATCATGGGTTGATCCAGGAAAGCGTGCACAACAATGTGTAATGATCCTGTTGGAGTCACACACCATTTGTACATTAAGAGAATGAAATTGTTTTCGGTTGCGGTACTGAGCCTCCATGGCATGTGGGACGACCAATTCAACATGGGTGCAGTCGATGGCACCAATGCAACCCGGTATGCCGCCAAGTGCATGGAATCCCACTTTTGTGTTCGTAATTTCCTGCTCCGAGCGTGGTAGAGAGATGTAGTCGTCTGCGTGCTTCAGGAGGGCATCGAGCACTTACAATAGTGTCCGTGAGAACACTGGCTGTGAAATGCCATGCAACTGTCCGACTGTGTGCTGGTAGGTGCCTGTGGCCAGGAAGTGGAGTACAGACACCACCTTCAGTAGGGGTGGGATGGCGGTTGGGCTATCTATCATGCTGACAAGGTCAGCCTGTGTCATGTCCACAATGGCGGTTATGGTGTCCCGGTCCAAACGGTAGAGGGTGTGGATCTGATCATCCGTGAGGTTGAACGGATGTGCTCGGAGGCGTGGGATTGCGGGCTGCCTGCGTGGTGGTAGTGGCTGTGCTGGCGGGCCTTGCTGGCCCTGCCTTGCCCTCCTCCTCCTCCTGCGTCTCCTCTGTGCGGCCGGTTGTTGTAGTAGTTGGTGTTCGTCTTCTTCTTGAAGTTGGAGTACTTGCAGTGCTATCAGGTCCCCCAGGGCCAACATCGCTAGTCCTGCCGGTAGCATTTTGGAGTGGGTGTGGTTGTGTGAGGTGGTTGGGTGTGCAATTTATGTGTTTTCAAGCTGTATTGCCTCCACCTGTGGTGATTCATTCCACCTGTGCAAGCTGCAATCCCCTTTGGGCGAGCACGTCCCGCACGCAACGCTGCAATTCGACGCATGGCATCTTGCTATTACAATCATGTATTTGATCCCGATGGCAGTGAAATATTGGTTCATATGTTCATTCTGCTATGGTCCCATTGTTTCACATACTATCTTTGCAGTCGCGAACAAACTTGTGAAGGGTCAGTGGAATGTAGTACTCGATTAACGGTGGACCCTCATGCAGCACTGTACCGCGGTTCACCGACGGGCGGGGCGTCCCATTTGTGAGTGAAGCCACTTTGCATTTTCACACATTGCCGCACTACATGGATGGATTTGTTATTTCAAGCGGTCACAGATGCCTTTTCGACGTGATGTTGCAAATGAGGAATTCGAAGGACGGCGCTTTCGGTCTTCAGCTAGCGGCGAGGAGACGCCCACAGGTCTGACTGCAAATATAACGTTCTATTGTTTAATGTCCTTGGGACAGGGGCCATGGCGAGAATGCAATGATTGATATGAATAGTATGGGATGCGCAATAGCGTGGTGGACGATAAGTCAGGACGTTCCCAAATACATGTTACTTCACAACACTGGAATTCCGGCCTGGAGCACAGTGGATTTTGCAGACTGCATTACGCACAGACTCAATGGAAATTTCACATGTTATGTGAGTACATAATCAGGCGTTTTCATACCGGGATGAGGGAATGATGTATGGATGCATGGACAGATGATTTGATGGAGAGTTTGCCATGTACAGGGCTTTTTGGAATCTATCCACCTCCCCTGCGCTATGTGATGCAGAGCTGCCATAGTGGGACCATCGTCTATCTGGCCTTGTTGAACCCTCCCTGTCTCGACGCGCCTTCAAACACTTGTGTCTATGCACGTTACTAATCCCATCGAATGGATTCTGTTTTGACAGACGCATGCACACAAACACTCGTTTGTAATAGTGTTTTCACCTCGATATTTATAGTTATGATTCGCAAGTGATATTTGGGTGGGAATAATCCTTTGGAGTGGGCTAGCATGCATATGGCTGTAGATTTAGTGTGATCATTGAAGTGAGTAATACAAATCAAGTTCTGATGGCCATACTATTCTTTTTCATTTCATTTGGGTGACAGGTATCTCCTCCCCTTTTGCCGCTGCCATCTGTATGCCACTCCTGCAGATGGCTTTTACTCCCGACACCTGCTGCTTCGAGTTAATCAGTGGAGCACCATTACGATCTTATGGGACGATCGCCAATGGGCCACATGCCCTTACGCGGTACTAGTGGCTAGGAGCAACATTTCGACCTTTCAGCTGGACTAGTGCCTACCTAATGGGACGGCCCTGCGGTTCTAGGCGCTTCCATGTTGCCTTTTTTAACGTGAATGTAGCCCCTGTGTACCATGAAGGAACAGGGCGTCACACAAGAAGAAGCTGGTCATTTATTGCGGATGCAGCCCACAATGATGAAATATATTTTGGGGTTCATGACCTAATGGCTGTATGGGCTTGGTGATTTTGTGGTGCATTAAATTTCTATTCTGATATTAACCGTGTAGCGTTATTCTTTGCAAGTAATGTAGCATATTCCTATTTGTGGAGCGATGTATTGTGAGTAGATCTGCATTGGGTTCCGGCTTCTGAGTATAGTTGCGTGGTATTGTACTGGCCGCGTTTGCCTACGAAGCCCAGTGTGGTCAGGGATAGGGGCTACCATTATGACTGTTTTGATGATGTCATGCTCAGGGGCGGGGGATTAGCTTTTGTGTAACAGATGCCGGTCAGCCAGGTGGATTGGTGGAATGATGTGATTATCAGTATATGGCTGGTCACAGGTGCCTGTGTTTGCGTGCGCTTCTTGGAGGGAGACTGAGGTCATGTCCATTGGAATAGCTTCTGTATTCGTGCCATCTGTGCCCTGCAGCTCCCATTGGCCCCTCTTGAGATGTGCCTGGCTGCTCAGTCACTCTGCCAACTTGTGTGGTACATGCTTATGCTGATGGTTGGTTTGTTTACTGGCAGGAGTACAGGGCTGGTGCAGTCTCACTCAGGATACTGCTTTGAATGTTGCCTTACACTGGTGTCAGTCGATGGGGGGGCCTGTTTTTGTTTGTCTCATTTTTCTGCTCATGTTGCTGTACTTGAACCTTCACATGCCTGTGCTGCATCAGTGCGGCAATGGTGCCATGGCAAATATGGATGGCCACTCGCAAGGCACTTGGAGCCCCTAGATTCATTTGTTCGTTGGCATGCATGGGTGACTTGTACATTTGACTGGTTGCATTGTGTGACTTCATTGCACCTACGAGGAGTTGTGCAATGTGGCCAGGGAGTGGTGTACAGGCACTCAGTAGGGCCGTTTACGGTTGATTCGCGATGCCGTACTTCTCACCATGGCGGAATGGTACTTTCCGCCATGCTTGATGGCGTTAGGTACATGTCCGCTAGGGTCAGAATTCGCGTACCATTGCGCCATGGTGGTAATTACGGTTTGGCATGGCGCGCGTGCGCGTACTTGGTGCAGTTAGCGTTGGCGTTCACTACGGTGTCGCTAATGGCATCGTACTTTACGGTGACGGGTCATAATCGCACCGAGCGCTATTCGATGGCGGTATTCCATTTCCGCCATCGTTTTTCGATTTCCGCCAGGGTCGTAATGAGGGCCACTGTCTTTAAAGTAGTGCTTGGTATTATCTGGAATCCTAGCATAAGCCTCTGCGACTTTAGGCTCCCAGGAACCCAGGGAAACTAAAACTACCTCAGCCTCTATCCCGCTGGGAAATGAGTCTGCGGAGAAGGATGCTCCTGTAATCTCTTCTTCCTCGTAGGAGGAGAAGGCCAGATTAGCGGAGTGGACCCCCAAAGGTCTAACCTTACACGGGGATCCCCCTTCACGTGGTCAGTTGCTCCACAAGCAAAACAAGATCCATTGGGTCTGTTTACATAGGGAGGCTTATTGTAACCAGAGTTCTGTTTCGGAGGCTGACCTCCACTACCCTGTGAGTTCTCTTGTGTCTTACCCTTATTTTTCTTTTTGTGGCCCTTTTGAGAAGAAGATTTATCAGATTCTCCACCCTCCTTATCTTTGGACTTTTTCCCTTCCTCCTGCTTACCAGGATGAGTTTTGTCCTTATGGGACACTCGATGTGACACCCATAAGTCTGCTGCAATGGCCAGCTTCTTAGGATCTATCTCCTTCGAATAGGCCAAATGCTGCTTAAGCTTAAGGAAGAAGATGCAAAATGTGTTCCAGCATGACAAGATTTATCATGCCTTCGAAGGTAGAAACCTTATAACCTTCGACCAAGCCAGTTAAGTTTTTCAAGGATTCAGTGACATAAAATACCCAAGTACCACCTTCCTTTTTCTTATACTCTATGAATCGTTTCAAATATTGGGCCGGAGTCTTCCCAAACTTTAAAATGAGAGTTTGCTTTAACATTGCGAAATCAGCTCGCTCAGCCTTCGACATTTCCATAATGGCACTACAGCCAGAATGGGGCAGTCTGCTGAGTAACCAGGCAATCTTATCAGCATTGTCAACTTGTTGAACTTCGCATGCATACTCAAACGCATTCAGCCAGTCCATAATGTCATTCCTTTCCTCATACACACTGACCAGATCTTTCGGAAACCGTTGTTAGGAAAGATTTCGTAATTGTAGGTAATTTTCCTTCCATGTGGCAACCCCTAAACTTTTTGCTGTTGTTTTTCACCTTGTTCTTGACTTTGCCAGAGAAGTGCAGCCTTCTGCCGCACTCCTCTGGGCTTTCGCTCTTTTCTTACGGGGAAACTGACATGCCCTTAAGACAGTCAGTACCGGGGAACGCTGTTTCCCGTAGTTTCTTTTATCATGTTGCGGCTTTAGTGCAACATGACACAAGAGGGCACTGTAAGCTAAGTTACAGTTCTCTTGGGTCTCTAGCCTTCTACAGGCCCTAGATACTCGTTTAGGATTGTATTTGATCGGTGCAAGTCATTCAGGGACTGGAATGGTGGCAGCGATCGTTTTGTGTATTTTGAGCTCCTTTTGGCGTTCTAAGCGCGTTTTTCACGCTGAACCCAAAATGGTGGCCTGGCTCCCAAAATGGCCAGACCACGAGGCTCCTTTGTCCTGTCCACTGACCGTCTTGCTCCCTTCACCTTCCCCAGGTCGAGCGACCCGGGGCCTTCCTTATTTGGGCATGTACTTTCCCGCGAAACACGGATGCTTTCGCGGGCTTCTACATGTCTTTTGTGTGCCTCCAGGGTGTGGGCTGGGATGTCTGGTCCCAATACACATCCTGGGTGCCAGAGAGTGTAGGGTAGTGTGAATGCCTGGGACCACCGTGGTCCGTGATTGGTCCACGAATGGTGTGTGTGTTGATGAGCGGATCTCCCATTGGCTCCCCTCCGTTTTGGCGCGAAGGGAACCGTGGATAAGAGGGGGCTGGAAACACCACTACCATGTCGATCTCCTGAGTTCTCACGAACAAAGGAATACAGGAGCCAAGTATCCTGCAACCAAGAGGCTGGACAGAGGAATCGCTGGTGACCCGCTGAAGGACTCCTCCTTTGCACTGCTGTCGTCCTGTGAAACCCTTTCCTCCTTTGATCGAACCAGAAGGCCTGTACTGGTGCTTCGACCTTTGGAATAGCAGGAACAGCTATTCTCGGCGACTTCATCATCTCCTGCCAGTAAGCCTTCGGAAGCGTCTCTGGGCCATCCAGTTGACTGACCAGTTTACACGGGAGTCCTGCTCTGTAACCGCCGCCAGGTTGTGTTGTATTTCGAGTCCTTGTCACTCTCACACGCTTAGTACACTTGGCGTTCCCAAGTCTGAAGTGAGTAGTGTACATTTGGCTCAGATAAACACGGCCGCTCCGTTGCCCTGCTGTGGTGACAAAACTGTGCAGGTTTCTTCGATTGGGACGTCTTTTTTCTCTACACGACGACAAGGCATTCCCGGCTCTTCTGAACCTGCCAGCTGCTGAAACTAACGTGGAGAAGCCTGGGTCTGCTTGCATCGGGGACCGGTGAGTAGTATAGCTAGGATCTGGTCGCCCTCCTGCAGTAGCCCATTGCTTTTCCCCGCTGTGTAAAAACAGCACCCTTTTGTCCGCACTAGCGCTCTGCTTCTGCTCACTGTGGAGGCTGCGCTTGAGTCGCGGAACCTGTTCTTCTTCTGTTGTGCACTAACCCGAACTGCCTGACTTCCTCCGAAGAGCTTCTCCTTTTGCCCGTTGGCACCAGCGTGTGCAGGTACTTTGAGCACAAGGCTCCACTCTTCGCAGGGCTCGGACTTCCATCTAGTTAGGTGCCCCTGAAGGCGAACTGAGTCTAAAGCATTATCGCACTGCCTGTTTTCCTTCCCTTTCAGGTGGACTACACATTTCGTGCATATAACGCTTGCGACTGTCGTATTTGTATATATATTGTGTTGATATGGTATGTGTTGGCTTAATATTGTGATATTGTGATTTTCTCGCTACGGTCATTGTTTTAAAGGCCTTAAAATAAATTTGTATATATTTTTGATATAACAACTGTTTGGAGTAGTTTGTAAGTGATCTTGCTTTGTGTGCTCATTGCGGGCTTTCAGTCACCCTCACCCCTCTTGAGACCTAGTCTTGACCGCCGCGATCGCTACCTTGATTGGTCTGGCTCGTCCAGAGGTTACCCTGTTCCAAGTAATTAGGTTGGCCTTCTGAACTTCTGCGCCACCAGGACAGAGTTCAGAAATCCGTCTTAACAAATTGGTGTACAGTGGTGGGATACGACTGAAGGTATCCAGTGTTGCGCACGAACTAGGGCATTTCAGGTTATTCCAACCAGGACACGTAGTGAATTGTTGTAGTATAACTTTAAAAAGGCCATAGTCCTATCTAACAGTATGGAAACAAATACCTTGTTAACTTTAAATGCTTCCAAATCAGAAACATTGAAGAAGATGTGTGCGGAGAGAGGTGTTTCCTCTCAAGGCACTAAATTGGAAATGATCCAAAGAATCGTGGCGTGGCAAGAAGCGCAGCTTGACGCTATAACTTCTGAGGACAGTGCCGAAGGTGGTGGGGCTGCTCTCACTGGTAGAACCGACGGTTCTGCCGCTGCACTGATCCATCGCGACCACGAGGACAGGGAGGATGTGATGTCTAATGTTTCCTCTGCCAGTGTTGATGGGGAGGCTATGCTTGAATTCAAGAAGCAAGAGCTGCGGTTTAGGCAGCAGGAGCTTGAATTCAGCATAGCCAAACTAAAAATCGAACAGGCAGAAAAACAAAAAGACAGGGATCACCAGTTGGAACTGGCCAAGCTTCAGTTTGCAAATGGGTCCAAGGGTCCTGGACATGGGTCTGGGGCTTCCTCTCATCCACGGTTTCCGAAAGATCTGCTCAGTGTGTATGAAGAAAGGAATGACATTATGGACTGGCTGAATGCGCTTGAGTATGCATGCGAAGTTCAACAAGTTGACAATGCTGATAAGGTTGCCTGGTTACTCAGCAGACTGCCCCATTCTGGCTGTAGTGCCATTATGGAAATGTCGAAGGCTGAGCGAGCTGATTTCGCAATGTTAAAGCAAACTCTCATTTTAAAGTTTGGGAAGACTCCGGCCCAATATTTGAAACGTTTCAGAGAGTATAAGAAAAAGGAAGGTGGTACTTGGGTATCTTATGTCACTGAATCCTTGAAAAACTTAACTGGCTGGGTCGAAGGTTATAAGGTTTCTACCTTCGAAGGCATGATAAATCTTGTCATGCTGGAACACATTTTTGCTTCTTCTTCCCCGGAGCTTAAGCAGCATTTGGCCGATTCGAAGGAGATAGATCCTAAGAAGCTGGCCATTGCAGCAGACTTATGGGTGTCACATCGAGTGTCCCATAAGGACAAAACTCATCCTGGTAAGCAGGAGGAAGGGAAAAAGTCCAAAGATATGGAGGGTGGAGAATCTGCTAAATCTTCTTCTCATAAGGGCCACAAAAAGAAAAATAAGGGTAAGACACAAGAGAACTCGCAGGGTAGTGGAGGTCCGCCTCCGAAACAGAACTCTGGTTACAATAAGCCTCCCTATGTAAACAGACCCAATGGATCGTGTTTTGCTTGTGGATCAACTGACCATGTGAAGGGGGATCCCCGTTGTAAGGTTAGACCTTTGGGGGTCCACTCCGCTAATCTGGCCTTCTCCTCCTACGAGGAAGAAGAGATTACAGGAGCATCCTTCTCCTCAGACTCATTTCCCAGCGGGATAGAGGCTGAGGTAGTTTTAGTGTCCCTGGGTTCCTGGGAGCCTAAAGTCGCAGAGGCTTATGCTAGGATTCCGGATAATACCAAGCACTACTTTAAAGACAGTGTGCTGATCAATGGAGTGGATACTCCAGCTCTTAGGGATAGTGGGTGCAGTTGCACTGTAGTGGATTCTACCTTGGTAGACTCAGAGGAAGTTGCCAGAGCTACTCTGATGCCCACTAAGTTGGCTGACGGCCCCCTCCGTATGTTTCCAGTAATACCTGTAAATCTTACTTTAAATGGTACAGCAGTCAGGATTCCAGTGAGCATTCAGAGAAACGTCCCAGGAAAGGTCTTGTTAGGTAATGATCTCAGAGCTTTAGGGCTCGTAGGAGACACTGCCGAAAGACCCTACACAAGGTCTCAAGCACGGGCAGCATTGGCCAAGTCCAATACGCCGCCCCAGCCAAAGGGGAAACCCAAGGAGAAAGGAGTCAACAAGTCACGACGAGGGAAAGAGAATATTCCCCCGAGCTCGCCTACCACTGCGGTGGAGGAAGTTGGTCAATCACCCGGGCCTGACGAGGAGGTGGCGATGCCTGAAGTATTTGACCCCAACGATCATCCTGAACTAAAAGACTTGTTAGTTGAAGGAGGTCCTGATAGGGACGAATTCAGTAAAGGCCAACGTGAGTGCCCATCTCTGGAAGGCCTAAGGAGACAGGCCTGCGCCCAGCTTGAGGGTGAACCTCCTGGGACGTATAGGATTTATTGGGAAGGTGGACTCCTGTATAGCGAGCCCACAGAGTCTACAGAAGGAGACCATAGGAGGTTGGTGGTTCCCCTTGCTGTTAGGCCCTTCCTCCTGCAGTTGGCGCATGAAGTTCCCCTTGCTGGTCACCTTGGTATGAAGAGGACCAAGCAAAGGTTATCCATGCACTTCTACTGGCCCAAGATGGGGGTGCAAGTAGAAAGTCACTGCAGGAGTTGTACCTCCTGCCAGTTGTCTGGTAAGGTTGGCGCGACAATCCAAGCTCCGTTGGTACCGCTCCCAGTTGTGGGGGTACCATTTGAAAGGGTAGGGATCGACATCGTTGGTCCCCTTGACCCGCAAACATCCTCGGGCAATAGGTTTATCCTGGTGCTGGTCGACCATGCAACCAGGTATCCTGAGGCCATCCCATTGAAAACTGTAACTGCCAAGTCAGTTGCAAAAGCTTTACTCGGCATATTTACTAGGGTTGGCTTCCCTAAAGAAGTTGTGTCAGATCGTGGCAGCAACTTTATGTCGAAGTATATGCAGGCTATGTGGAAAGAATGTGGGGTCACCTACAAGTTCTCTTCTGCATACCACCCCCAGACCAATGGTCTGGTGGAACGTTTCAATAGAACGTTAAAGAGCATGATTGGGGCTCTGGAGGAGCCTCAGAGAAGAAAATGGGATCTTCTGTTACCATGCTTACTGTTTGCCTACCGAGAGGTACCACAGGAGGGTGTTGGCTTCAGCCCCTTCGAACTTCTGTTCGGTCATCCCGTACGGGGACCCTTAGCCATCGTCAAAGAGGGATGGGAGATGCCCACTCCCCCTGTCACTACCAACGTAGTTGATTATGTGCTAGGGCTCAGAAAACGGATGGTACTTCTGAAGGGCTTGGCTAGTGATAAATTGAAGGCAGGGCAAGCGCTGGTGAAACATTGGTACGACCAGAAAGCTTCCCTCATCAACTTTACACCTGGTCAGCAAGTCCTGATCATGAATCCCATAAGGCCTCGAGCTTTACAGGACAAATGGTCAGGCCCTTACACAGTGGTGGAGCCCCTGGGTGAGGTTAACTATTTAGTGGACCTTGGAAGGCCTGGACAGGCTCCAAAAGTGTTTCAGGTAAATAGGCTGAAGGCTTTCGTCCCAAGAGTCGAAATCGCAGCACTGCTACTGGCTTCAGATGTTGAGGAAGAGGAGTCTGAACCTCTCCCCGACCTGTTCCAAAGCGGTCCTTCAGATAGCTCCTTTGAGGGTGTCCGAGTGGCCCCTCACCTGACTTCTGATCAGCAGGCTGAGGTGAAAAGTTTGCTTAGGCAGTTTTCCCCCCTGTTTTCACAGTCGCCTGGTTTGACACCTTGGTGCAAACATAACATTGACACAGGAGACAGTGTACCTACCAAAAGTAGGGGATACAGGATGTCAGACAAAGTACGGTCTTATATTAAGACCGAGGTCAACAAAATGTTAGACCTTGGGGTGATTGAACCCTCTAGTAGTCCTTGGTCCAGCCCTGTGGTTTTGGTTCCAAAGGCAGGCACTTCTGAATTGAGGTTCTGCGTGGATTACAGGGCTCTGAATGCTGTCACCAAGACAGATGCACACCCCTTGCCTCGAACAGATGAGCTGGTGGATACTTTGGGTGCCTCCAAGTACCTCAGCACGTTTGACCTCACTGCTGGCTATTGGCAAATAGCTTTAGCAGAACATGCCAAGGAGAAGACAGCATTTTCTACTCCAGACGGCCTTTACCAATTCCGGGTAATGCTGTTCGGGTTGAAGAATGCACCTGCCACTTTCCAGAGGCTTGTGAATCATGTGTTGAATGGGTTGGACGAATACTGTCTTGCATATCTGGATGATATAGCAGTTTTCAGTGCCACCTGGGAAGACCATGTAAAACACCTCGGGATTGTGCTCCAGGCTCTTCAGAAAGCCCACTTGAACATTAAGGCTAGTAAATGCCAGATTGGACAAGGCTCAGTGGTTTACCTTGGACATGAAGTAGGTGGAGGGAGGATACAGCCTCTACCCAGTAAAGTACAAGCAGTACAAGACTGGCCTACCCCCACTACGCAAACCCAAGTGAGAGCCTTCTTAGGACTCACGGGGTATTACCGCAATTTTGTGGCAGACTATGGCACCATAGCTGCTCCTCTGACTGCCCTCCCAACTCCGAAGAAACCCAAGAAGGTAACTTGGACCGACGAGTGTGAGAAGGCCTTCAATGGCTTAAAAGACTCCTTGTGCCAGGCCCCTGTCCTCAGGGCCCCTGATTATCAAAGACCTTTTATCGTGCAGACGGACGCCTCTGACACTGGGATAGGAGCTGTACTATCACAAGTAGATGAGAAGGGTAAGGAACACCCTATCGGTTTTATTAGTCGCCAGCTTAAGGACAGAGAGCTCAGATGATCCACGGTAGAGAAAGAATGTTTCTCTGTTGTGTGGGCCCTAAGGAAGCTGAGGCCCTACCTCTATGGGACCCACTTCACTGTGCAAACTGACCATAAGCCGTTAAAGTGGCTAATGAACATGAAGGGGGAGAATCCAAAGTTGCTTAGGTGGTCCATAAGTCTACAAGGCTTCGACTTCACTATTGAGCATAGGCCAGGTGTCCAACATAGCAATGCTGATGGGTTGTCCAGAATGTTTAACCGACCTGAACAAGAGACTCATCCAGGGGTGGATTAGTTCCCCCTGTCCATAGTCTGGGAGGGGCGAGTGTTAGGAAAGATTTCGTAATTGTAGGTAATTTTCCTTCCATGTTGCAACCCCTAAACTTTTTGCTGTTGTTTTTCACCTTGTTCTTGACTTTGCCAGAGAAGTGCAGCCTTCTGCCGCACTCCTCTGGGCTTTCGCTCTTTTCTTACGGGGAAACTGACATGCCCTTAAGACATTCAGCACCGGGGAACGCTGTTTCCCGTAGTTTCTTTTATCATGTTGCGGCTTTAGTGCAACATGACACAAGAGGGCACTGTAAGCTAAGTTACAGCTCTCTTGGGTCTCTAGCCTTCTACACGCCCTAGATACTCGTTTAGGATTGTATTTGATCGGTGCAAGTCATTCAGGGACTGGAATGGTGGCAGCGATCGTTTTGTGTATTTTGAGCTCCTTTTGGCGTTCTAAGCGCGTTTTTCGCGCTGAACCCAAAATGGTGGCCTGGCTCCCAAAATGGCCAGACCACGAGGCTCCTTTGTCCTGTCCACTGACTGTCTTGCTCCCTTCACCTTCCCCAGGTCGAGCGACCCGGGGCCTTCCTTATTTGGGCATGTACTTTCCCGCGAAACACGGATGCTTTCGCGGGCTTCTACATGTCTTTTGTGTGCCTCCAGGGTGTGGGCTGGGATGTCTGGTCCCAATACACATCCTGGGTGCCAGAGAGTCTAGGGTAGTGTGAATGCCTGGGACCACCGTGGTCCGTGATTGGTCCACAAATGGTGTGTGTGTTGATGAGCGGATCTCCCATTGGCTCCCCTCCGTTTTGGCGCGAAGGGAACCGTGGATAAGAGGGGGCTGGAAACACCACTACCATGTCGATCTTCTGAGTTCTCACGAACAAAGGAATACAGGAGCCAAGTATCCTGCAACCAAGAGGCTGGACCGAGGAATCGCTGGTGACCCGCTGAAGGACTCCTCCTTTGCACTGCTGTCGTCCTGTGAAACCCTTTCCTCCTTTGATCGAACCAGAAGGCCTGTACTGGTGCTTCGACCTTTGGAATAGCAGGAACAGCTATTCTCGGCGACTTCATCATCTCCTGCCAGTAAGCCTTCGGAAGCGTCTCTGGGCCATCCAGTTGACTGACCAGCTTACACGGGAGACCTGCTCTGTAACCGCCGCCAGGTTGTGTTGTATTTCGAGTCCTTGTCACTCTCACACGCTTAGTACACTTGGCGTTCCCAAGTCTGAAGTGAGTAGTGTACATTTTGCTCAGATAAACACAGCCGCTCCGTTGCCCTGCTGTGGTGACAAAACTGTGCAGGTTTCTTCGATTGGGACGTCTTTTTTCTCTACACGACGACGAGGTATTCCCGGCTCTTCTGAACCTGCCAGCTGCTGAAACTAACGTGGAGAAGCCTGGGTCTGCTTGCATCGGGGACCGGTGAGTACTATAGCTAGGATCTGGTCGCCCTCCTGCAGTAGCCCATTGCTTTTCCCCGCTGTGTAAAAACAGCACCCTTTTGTCCGTACTCGCGCTCTGCTTCTGCTCACTGTGGAGGCTGCGCTTGAGTCGCGGAACCTGTTCTTCTTCTGTTGTGCACTAACCCGAACTGCCTGACTTCCTCCGAAGAGCTTCTCCTTTTGCCCGTTGGCACCAGCGTGTGCAGGTACTTTGAGCACAAGGCTCCACTCTTCGCAGGGCTCGGACTTCCATCTAGTTAGGTGCCCCTGAAGGCGAACTGAGTCTAAAGCATTATCGCACTGCCTGTTTTCCTTCCCTTTCAGGTGGACTACACATTTCGTGCATATAACGCTTGCGACTGTCGTATTTGTATATATTGTAAGAGTTGGCTTAATATTGATATTGTGATTTTCTCGCTACGGTCATTGTTTTAAAGGCCTTAAAATAAATGTGTATATATTTTTGATATAACAACTGTTTGGAGTAGTTTGTAAGTGATCTTGCTTTGTGTGCTCATTGCGGGCTTTCAGTCACCCTCACCCCTCTTGAGACCTAGTCTTGACCGCCGTGATCGCTACCTTGATTGGTCTGGCTCGTCCAGTGGTTACCCTGTTCCAAGTAATTAGGTTGGCCTTCTGAATTTCTGCGCCACCAGGACAGAGTTCAGAAATCCGTCTTAACAACCGTGGATGAGAGGAGGCCCCAGACCCATGTCCAGGACCCTTGGACCCATTTGCAACCTGAAGCTTGGCCAGTTCCAACTGGTGATCCCTGTCTTTCTGTTTTTCTGACTGTTCGATTTTTAGTTTGGCTATGCTGAATTCAAGCTCCTTCTGCCTAAACCGCAGCTCTTGCTTCTTGAATTCAAGCATAGCCTCCCCATCTACACTGGCAGAGGAAACATCAGACATCTCATCCTCCCTGTCCTCGTGGTCGCGGTGGATCAGTGCAGCGGCAGAACCGTCGGTTCTACCAGTGAGAGCAGCCCCACCTCCTTCCGCACTGTCCTCAGAAGTTATAGCGTCAAGCTGCGCTTCTTGCCACGCCACGATTCTTTGGATCATATCCAATTTCGTGCCTTGAGAGGAAACACCTCTCTCCGCACACATTTTTTTCAATGTTTCTGATTTGTAAGCATTTAAAGTTAACAAGGTATTTGTTTCCATACTGTTAGATAGGACTATGGCCTTTTTAAGGTTATACTACAACAATTCATTACGTGTCCTGGTAGGAATAACTTGAAATGCCTTAGTTCGTGCGCAACACTGGATACCTTCAGTGGTATCCCACCGCTGTACACCAATTTGTTAAGACGGATTTCTGAACTCTGTCCTGGTGGCGCAGAAGTTCAGAAGGCCAACCTAATTACTTGGAACAGGGTAACCTCTGGACAAGCCAGACCAATCAAGGTAGCGATCGCGGCGGTCAAGACTAGGTCTCAAGAGGGGTGAGGGTGACTGAAAGCCTGCAATGAGCACACAAAGCAAGGACACTTACAAACTACTCCAAACAGGTGCTATATTAAAAATATATACACATTTATTCCAAGGCCTTTAAAACAATGACCGTAGCGAGAAATCACAATACAACTCTAGTAAACCAACACATACCATACCAATACAATATATATACAAATACAAACAAGTCTCAAGCGTTAGATGCACGAAATGTGTAGTCCACCTAAAAGGGAAGGAAAACAGGCAGTGCGAAATAATGCTTAGACCCAGTCCGCCTTCAGAGGCACCTAACTAAAAGGAAGTCCGAGCCCTACGAAGAGTGGAGCCTTGTGCTCAAAAGTACCTGCACACGCTGGTGCCAACGGGCAAAAGGGGAGTCTCTTCGAGGGAGATCAGGCAGTTCAGTTTAGTGCACAAACGAAGAAGAACAGTGTTCCGCGACTCAAGGGCAGAAGCAGAGCGCGAGTACGGAAAGGCATGCTGTTTTGACACAGCGGGGAAAAGCTATGGGTTCCTGCAGGAGGGCGACCAGTTCCTAGCTATGCTACTCACCGGTCCCCGATGCAAGCAGACCCAGGCTTCTCCGCGTCAGTTTCAGTCGCTGGCAGGTTCAGAAGAGCAGGGGATGTCTCGTCGTCGTGTGGAGTCTGCAGCAGCAGAGTTGAGTAAAAGACGTCCCAAACGAAGGAACCCGCACAGTTTGTTACCACAGCAGGGCAACGGAGCGACCGTGTGTATCTGAGCCAAATGTACACTACTCACTTCAGACCTGGGAACGCCAAGTGTACGAATCATGTGAGAGTGACAAGGACTCGATATACTACACAACCTGGTGGCAGTTACAGAGCAAGACTCCTGTGTAGGCTGGTCAGTCTGCTGGATGGGCCAGAGACGCTTCCGAAGGCTTACTAGCAGGAGCTGGTGAAGATGCCGAGAATAGCTGTCCCCGCTATTCCAAGGGTCGAAGTACTAGTACAGGCCTTCTGGTTCGATCAAAGGTGAAAAGGGTTTCACAAGGCGACAGCAGTGCAGAGGAGCAGTCCTTCAGCGGGTCACCAGCGATTCCTCGGTTCAGCCTCTTGGTTGCAGGATACTTGGCTCCTGTATTCCTTCGTTCGTGAGAACTCAGGAGATCGACATGGTAGTGGTGTTTCCAGCCCCCTCTTATCCACGGTTCCCTTCGTGGCAAAACGGTGGGGACCCAATGGGAGATCCGCTCATCAACACTCACACCATTCGTGGACCTATCACGGACCACGGTGGTCCCAGGCATTCACACGGGACCAGACATCCCAGCCCACATCCTGGAGGCACACACAAGACATGTAGAAGCCCGCGAAAGCATCTGTGTTTTGCGGGAAAGTACATGCCCAAATAAGGAAGGCCCCGGGTCGGCTCGACCTGGGGAAGGTGAAGGGAGCAAGACGGTCAGCGGACAAGATAAAGGAGCCTCGTGGTCTGGCCAATTTTGGGAGCCAGGCCATCATTTTGGGTTAAGTGCGAGAAACGCGCTTAGAACGCCAAAAGGAGCTCAAAACACAAGAAACGATCGCTGCCACCATTCCCGTCCGTGAATCACTTGCACCGATGAGTTACAATCCTGAAAGAGTATCTAGGGCCTGTAGAAGGCTAGAATCCCAAGAGAGCAGTAACTTAGCTTACAGTGCCCTCTTGTGTCATGTTGCACGAAAGCCGCAACATGATAAAAGAAACTACGGAAAACAGCGTTTCCCGGTACTGACTGTCTTAAGGCCATGCAAGTTTCCCCGTAAGAAAGGAGCGAAAGCCCAGAGGAGTGCGGCAGAAGGCTGCACTTCTCTGGCAAAGTCGAGAACAAGGTGAAAAACAACAGCAAAAAGTTTAGGGGTTGCCACATGGAAGGAAAATTACCTACAATTACAAAATCTTTCCTAACAGATATCACATCTCATGTTATAGGAAGAGTCTCAGGTTTGGTATAAGCATTGAGATATCACATCTCTGCAATCGGAAGTGTCTCAGGATTGGGATGGGAAGGAGTTGGATATCCCATCTCATGTTATAGGACGGGTCTCAGGATTGTTATTAGAATCATTGATATATCATATATATTGCATGCTGTAGGAAGGGTCTAAGGATTTGAATGGGAAGGACTTGGATATCACATCTCATGCTATGGATAGGCTCTCAGGTTTGGAAAGGGAAGGAGTTGGATATCACATTTCATGTTAGAGGAAGGATCTCAGGTTTGGTATTAGAGGCATTGAGATATCACATCTCATGCTATAGGAAGGGTCTCAGGATTGGAATGGGAAGGAGTTGGATATCACATCTCATGCTATAGGAAGGGTCTCAGGTTTGGTATAAGCATTGAGATATCACATCTCATGCTATAGGAAGGGTCTCAGGATTGGAATGGAAGGAGTTGGATATCACATCTCATGTTAAACGAAGGATCTCAGGTTTGGTATTAGAAGCATTGAGACATCACATCTCATGCTATAGGAAGGGTCTCAGGATTGGAATGGGAAGGAGTTGGATATCACATCTCATGCTATAGGAAGGGTCTCAGGCTTGGTATAAGCATTGAGATATCACATCTCATGCTATCGGAAGGGTCTCAGGATTGGAATGGGAAGGAGTTGTATATGACATCTCAAGCCATAGGAAGGGTCTCAGGTTTGGTATAAGCTTTGAGATATCACATCTCTGCTATCGGAAGGGTCTCAGGATTGGAATGGGAAGGAGTTGGATATCCCATCTCATGTTATAGGAAGAGTCTCAGGTTTGGTATTAGAAGCATTGAGATATCACATCTCATGCTATAGGAAGTGTCTCAGGATTGGAATGGGAAGGACTTGGATATCACATCTCATGCTATAGGGAGGGTCTCAAATTTGATATTAGAAGCATTGAGATATCACATCTTATGCTATAGGAAGGGTCTCAGGATTGGAATGGGAAGGAGTAGGATATCACATCTCATGCTATAGGAAGGATCTCAGGTTTGGTATAAGCATTGAGATATCACATCTCTTCTATCGGAAGGGTCTCAGGATTGGAATGGGAAGAGTTGGATATTCCCATCTCATGTTATAGGAAGGGTCTCAGGTTTGGTATTAGAAGCATTGAGATATCCCATCTCATGCTATAGGAAGGGTCTCAGGATTGGAATGGGAAGGACTTGGATATCACATCTCATGCTATAGGGAGGGTCTCAAGTTTGATATTAGAAGCATTGAGATATCACATCTCACGATATCGGAAGGGTCTCAGGATTGGAATGGGAAGGAGTTCGATATCACATCTCATGATAAAGGAAGGGTCTAAGGTTTGAAGGGGAAGGATTTGGATATCACATCTCATGTTATAGGACGGGTCTCAGGTTTGGTATTAGAAGCACTGAGATATCAAGTCTCATGGTATACGAAGGGTCTCAGAATTGGAATCAGAAAGAGTTGGATATCACATCTCAAGCTATAGGAAGGGTCTCAGGATTGGAATGGGAAGGAGTTTGATATCACATCTCATGCAATAGTATGGGTCTCAGGTTTGGTATAAGCATTGGGATATCACATCTCATGCTATCGGAAGGGTATCAGGATTGGATTTGGAAGGAGCTGGATATCCCATCTCATGCTATACGAAGGGTCTCAGGTTGGAATGGGAAAGAGTTGGATATCACATCTCATGTTATAGGAAGGGTCTCAGGATTAGAATGGGAAGGACTTGGATATCACATCTCATGCTATAGGAAGGCTCTCAGGTTTGGAAGGGGAAAGAGTTGGATATCACATTTCATGTTAGAGGTAGGATCTCAGGTTTGGTATTAGAGGCATTGAGATATCACATCTCATGCTATCAGAAGGGTCTCAGGATTGGAATGGGAAGGAGTTGGATATCACATCTCATGCTAAAGGGAGGGTCTCAGGTTTGGAAGGGGAAGGATTTGGATATCACATCTCATGTTATAGGAAGGATCTCAGGTTTGGTATTAGAAGCATTGAGATATCACATCTCATGCTATCGGAAGGATCTCAGGTTTGGTATTAGAAGCATTGAGATATCACATCTCATGCTATCAGAATGGTCTCAGGATTGGAATCGGAAGGAGTTGGATATCACATCTCATGCTAAAGGGAGGGTCTCAGGTTTGGAAGGGGAAGGATTTGGATATCACATCTCATGTTATCAGAAGGATCTCAGGTTTGGTATTTGAAGTATTGAGATATCACATCTCATGCTATAGGAAGGGTCTCAGGATTGGAATGGGAAGGAGTTGGATATCACATCTCAAGCTATAGGAAGGGTCTCAGGTTTGGTATAAGCATTGAGATATCGCATCACATGCTATAGGAAGGGTCTCAGGATTGGAATGGGAAGGAGTTGGATATCACATCTCATGTTATAGGAAAGATCTCAGGTTTGGTATTAGAAGCATTGAGACATCACATCTCATGTTATAGGAAGGGTCTCAGGATTGGAATGGGAAGAAGTTGGATATCACATCTCATGCTATAGGAAGAGTCTCAGGTTTGGTATAAGCATTGAGATATCACATCTCATGATATAGGAAGGGCTCAGGATTGGAATGGGAAGGAGTTGTATATGACATCTCATGCCATAGGAAGGGTCTCAGGTTTGGTATAAGCATTGAGATATCACATCACATGCTATAGGAAGGGTCTCAGGATTGGAATGGGAAGGACTTGGATATCACATCTCATGCTAAAGGGAGGGTCTCAGGTTTGGAAGGGGAAGGATTTGGATATCACATCTCATGTTATAGGAAGGATCTCAGGTTTGGTATAAGAAGCATTGAGATATCACATCTCATGCTATCGGAAGAATCTCAGATTTGGTATTAGAGGCATTGAGATATTACATCTCATGCTATCATAAGGGTCTCAGGATTGGAATGGGAAGGAGTTGGATATCACATCTCATGCTATAGGAAGGATCTCAGGTTTGGAACGGGAAGGAGTTGGATATCACATCTCATGCTATAGGAAGGGTCTCAGGTTTGGAACGGGAAGGAGTTGGATATCCCATCTCATGTTATAGGACTGGTCTCAGGTTTGGTATTAGAAGCATTGAGATATCACATCACATGCTGTAGGAAGGGTCTCAGGTTTGGAATGGGAAGGAATTGGATATCACATCTCATGTTATAGGAAGGGTCTCAGGTTTGGTATAAGCATTGAGATATCACATCTCTGCTATCGGAAGTGTCTCAGGATTGGAATGGGAAGGAGTTGGATATCACATCTCATGTTATAGGACGGGTCTCAGGTTTGTTATTAGAATCATTGAGATATCATATTGCATGCTGTAGGAAGGGTCTAAGGATTGGAATGGGAAGGACTTTGATATCACATCTCATGCTATAGGTAGGCTCTCAGGTTTGGAAAGGGAAGGAGTTGGATATCACATTTCATGTTAGAGGAAGGATCTCAGGTTTGGTATTAGAGCCATTGGATATCACATCTCATGCTATAGGAAGGGTCTCAGGATTGGAATGGGAAGGAGTTGGATATCACATCTCATGCTATAGGAAGGGTTTTAGGTTTGGTATAAGCATTGAGATATCACATCTCATGCTATAGGAAGGGTCTCAGGATTGGAATGGGAAGGATCTGTATATGACATCTCATGCCATAGGAAGGGTCTCAGGTTTGGTATAAGCATTGAGATATCACATCTCTGCTTTCGGAAGGGTCTCAGGATTGGAATGGGAAGGAGTTGGATATCCCATCTCATGTTATAGGTAGGCTCTCAGGTTTGGTATAAGCATTGAGATATCACATCTCATGCTATAGGAAGTGTCTCAGGATTGGAATGGGAAGGACTTGGATATCACATCTCATGCTATAGGGAGGGTCTCAAGTTTGATATTAGAAGCATTGAGATATCACATCTCATGCTATAGGAAGGGTCTCAGTATTGGAATGGGAAGGAGTTGGATATCACATCTCATGCTATAGGAAGGGTCTCAGGTTTGGTATAAGCATTGAGATATCACATCTCTGCTATCGGAAGGGTCAGGGTCTCAGGATTGGAATGGGAAGGAGTTGGATATTCCCATCTCATGTTATAGGAAGGGTCTATCAGGTCTTAGCATGAGACTCTTCCTTTAACATGAGATGTGATATCCAACTCCTTCCCATTCCAATCCTGAGACCCTTCCGATAGCTTGAGATGTGATATCTCAATGCTTCTAATATCAATACTGAGACCCTCCCTATAGCATGAGATGTGATATCTAAGTCCTTCCCATTCCAATCCTGAGACCCTTCTGATAGCAGAGATGTGATATCTCAATGCTTATACCAAACCTGAGACCCTTCCTATAGCATGAGATGTGATATCCAACTCCTTCCCATTCCAATCCTGAGACCCTTCCTATAGCATGATATGTGAAATCTCAATGCTTCTACCAAAACTGAGACCCTTCCTTTAGCATGAGATGTGATATCCAACTCCTTCCCATTCCAATCCTGAGACCAGTCCTATAGCATGAGATGTGATATCTCAATGCTTCTAATACCAAACCTGAGATCCTTCCTATAACATGAGATGTGATATCCAACTCCTTCCCATTCCAATCCTGAGACCCTTCCTATAGCATGAGATGTGATATCTCAATGCTTCTAATACCAAACCTGAGATCCATCCGATAGCATGAGATGTGATATCTCAATGCTTCTAATACCAAACCTGAGATCCTTCCTATAACATGAGATGTGATATCCAAATCCTTCCCCTTCTGAACCTGAGACCCTCCCTTTAGCATGAGATGTGATATCCAACTCCTTCCCATTCCAATCCTGATACCCTTCTGATAGCATGAGATGTGATATCTCAATGCCTCTAATACCAAACCTGAGATCCTAACTCTAACATGAAATGTGATATCCAACTCCTTCCCTTTCCAAACCTGAGAGCCTTCCTACAGCATGAGATGTGATATCCAAGTCCTTCCCATTCCAATCCTGAGACCCTTCCTATAACATGAGATGTCATATCCAACTCCTTCCCATTCCAACCTGAGACCCTTCCTATAGCATGAGATGGGATATCCAACTCCTTCCAAATCCAATCCTGATACCCTTCCGATAGCATGAGATGTGATATCCCAATGCTTCTACAAAACCTGAGACCCATACCATGGCATGAGATGTGATATCAAACTCCCGTCCTATACCATGAGACTTGATATCTCAATGCTTCTAATACCAAACCTGAGACCGGTCCAATAACATGAGATGTGATATCCAAATCCTTCCCCTTCCAAACCTTAGACCCTTCCTTTATCATGAGATGTGATATCCAAGTCCTTCCCATTCCATTCCTGAGACCCTTCCTATAGCATGAGATGTGATATCTCAATGCTTCTAATACCAAACCTGAGACCCTTCCTATAACATGAGATGTGATATCCAAGTCCTTCCCATTTCAATCCTGAGACCCTTCCTATAGCATGAGATGTGATATCTCAATGCTTCTAATACCAAACCTGAGACCCTTCCTATAACATGAATTCTGATATCCAAGTCCTTCCCATTCCAATCCTGAGACCCTTCCAATAGCAGAGATGTGATATCTCAATGCTTCTAATATCAAACCTGAGACCTGCCCTATAACATGAGATGGGATATCCAACTCCTTCCCGTTCCAAACCTGATACCCTTCCTATAGCATGAGATGTGATATCCAATTCCTTCCCATCCCAATCCTGAGACACCTCCGATAGCAGAGATGTGATATCTCAATGCTTATACCAAACCTGAGACTCTTCCTATAACATGAGATGTGATATCTAACTCCTTCCCGTTCCAAACCTGAGACCCTTCCTATAGCATGAGATGTGATATCCAACTCCTTCCCATTCCAATCCTGAGACCCTTCCTATAGCATGAGATGTGATATCTCACTGCTTATACCAAATCTGAGACCCTTCCTATAGCATAAGATGTGATATCCAACTCCTTCCCATTCCAATCCTGAGACCCTTCCTATAGCATGAGATGTGATATCTCAATGCTTCTAATACCAAACCTGAGATCCTTCCTATAACATGAGATGTGATATCCAACTCCTTCCCATTCCAATCCTGAGACCCTTATGATAGCATGAGATGTGATATCTCAATGCCTCTAATACCAAACCTGAGATACTTCCGATAGCATGAGATGTGATATCTCAATGCTTTTAATACCAAACCTGAGATCCTTCCTATAACATGAGATGTGATTTCCAAATCCTTCCCCTTCCAAACCTGAGACCCTCCCTTTAGCATGAGATGTGATATACAACTCCTTCCCATTCCAATCCTGAGACCCTTCTGATAGCATGAGATGTGATATCTCAATGCCTCTAATACCAAACCTGAGATCCTACCTCTAACATGAAATGTGATATCCATCTCCTTCCCTTTCCAAACCTGAGACCCTGCCTATAGCATGAGATGTGATATTAAAGTCCTTCCCATTCCAATCCTGAGACCCTTCCTATAGCATGTGATGTGATATCTCAATGCGTATACCAAACCTGAGACCCTTCCTATGGCATGAGATGTCATATACAACTCCTTCCCATTCCAATCCTGAGACCCTTCCTATAGCATGAGATGTGATATCTCAATGCTTATACCAAACCTGAGACCCTTCCTATAGCATGAGATGTGATATCCAACTTCTTCCCATTCCAATCCTAAGACCCTTCCTATAACATGAGATGTGATGTCTCAATGCTTCTAATACCAAACCTGAGATCTTTCCTATAACATGAGATGTGATATCCAACTCCTTCCCATTCCAATCCTGAGACCCTTCCTATAGCATGAGATGTGATATCTCAATGCTTATACCAAACCTGAGACCCTTCCTATAGCTTGAGATGTGATATCCAACTCCTTCCCATTCCAATCCTGAGACCCTTCCTATAGCATGAGATGTGATATCTCAAGGCCTCTAATACCAAACCTGAGATCCTTCCTCTAACATGAAATGTGATATCCAACTCCTTCCCCTTCCTAACCTGAGACCCTTCCTATAGCATGAGATGTGATATCCAACTCCTTCCCATTCCAATCCTGAGACCCTTCCGATAGCTTGAGATGTGATATCTCAATGCTTCTAATATCAATATTGAGACACTCCCTATAGCATGAGATGTGATATCTAAGTCCTTCCCATTCCAATCCTGAGACCCTTCCGATAGCAGAGATGTGATATCTCAATGCTTATACCAAACCTGAGACCCTTCCTATAGCATGGGATGTGATATCCAACTCCTTCCCATTCCAATCCTGAGACCAGTCCTATAGCATGAGATGTGAAATCTCAATGCTTCTACCAAAACTGAGACCCTTCCTTTAGCATGAGATGTGATATCCAACTCCTTCCCATTCCAATCCTGAGACCAGTCCTATAGCATGAGATGTGATATCTCAATGCTTCTAATACCAAACCTGAGATCCTTCCTATAACATGAGATGTGATATCCAACTCCTTCCCATTCCAATCCTGAGACCCTTCCTATAGCATGAGATGTGATATCTCAATGCTTCTAATACCAAACCTGAGATCCTTCCGATAGCATGAGATGTGATATCTCAATGCTTCTAATACCAAACATGAGATCCTTCCTATAACATGAGATGTGATATCCAAATCCTTCCCCTTCCGAACCTGAGACCCTCCCTTTAGCATGAGATGTGATATCCCACTCCTTCCCATTCCAATCCTGATACCCTTCTGATAGCATGAGATGTGATATCTCAATGCCTCTAATACCAAACCTGAGATCCTACCTCTAACATGAAATGTGATATCCAACTCCTTCCCTTTCCAAACCTGAGAGCCTTCCTACAGCATGAGATGTGATATCCAAGTCCTTCCCATTCCAATCCTGAGACCCTTCCTATAACATGAGATGTCATATCCAACTCCTTCCCATTCCAACCTGAGACCCTTCCTATAGCATGAGATGGGATATCCAACTCCTTCTTATGCCAAACCTGAGACCCTTCCTATGGCATGATATGTGATATCCAACTCCTTGCCATTCAAATCCTGAGACCCTTCCTATAGCATGAGAAGGGATATCCAACTCCTTCCCAATCCAATCCTGAGACCCTTCCGATAGCAGAGATGTGATATCTCAACGCTTCTACCAAACCTGAGACCCTTCCTATAACATGAGATGTGATATCCAATTCCTTCCCATTCCAAACCTGAGACCCTTACTATTGGACGAGATGTGATATCCAACTCCTTCCCATTCCAACCCTGAGACCCTTCCTATACCATGAGATGTGATATCTCAATGCTTCTAATACCAAACCTGGGTCCCGTCCTATAACATGAGATATGATATCCAAATCCTTCCCCTTCCAAACCTGAGAACCTTCCTTTAGCATGAGATGTGATATCCAAATACTTCCCATTCCAATCCTAAAACCCTTCCTATAGCATGAGATGTGATATCTCAATGTTTCTAATAAAAAACCTGAGACCCTTCCTATAGCAAGAGATGCGATATCCAAATCCTTCCAATTCCAATCCTGAGACCCTTCCTATAACATGAGATGTGATATCCAACTCCTTCCCATTCCAACCTGAGACCCTTCCTATAGCATGAGAAGGGATATCCAACTCCTTCCCAATCCAATCCTGAGACCCTTCCGATAGCAGAGATGTGATATCTCAATGCTTATACCAAACCTGAGACCCTTCCTATGGCATGAGATGTGATATCCAACTCCTTGCCATTCAAATCCTGAGACCCTCTCTATAACAAGAGATGTCATATCCAACTCCTTCCCATTCCAAACCTGAGATCCTTCCTTTAGCATGAGATGTAATATCCAAATCCTTCACATTCCAATCCGGAGACCCTTCCTATAGCATGAGATGTGATATCTCAATGCTTCTAATACCAAACATGAGATCCTTCCTATAACATGAGATGTGATATCCAACTCCTTCCCATTCCAAACCTGAGACCCTTCCGATAGCATGAGATGTGATATCTCAATGCTTCAAAAACCAAACATGAGAACCATCCTATAACATGAGATGTGAAATCCAAATCCTTCCCTTCCCAAACCTGAGACTCTTCCTATAGCATGAGATGTGATATCTCAATGCTTCTACCAAACCTGAAACCCTTCCTATAGCATGACAAGTGATATCCAACTCCTTCCCATTCCAATCCTGAGACACTTCCTATAGCATGAGATGTGATATCACAATGCTTCTAATACCAAACCTGAGACCCGTCCTATAACATGAGATGTGATATCCAAATCCTTCCCCTTCCAAACCTTAGACCCTTCCTTTATCATGAGATGTGATATCCAAGTCCTTCCCATTCCATTCCTGAGACCCTTCCTATAGCATGAGATGTGATATCTCAATGCTTCTAATACCAAACCTGAGACCCTTCCTATAACATGAGATGTGATATCCAAGTCCTTCCCATTCCAATCCTGAGACCCTCCCTTTAGCATGAGATGTGATATCCAACTCCTTCCCATTCCAATCCTGAGACCGTTCTGATAGCATGAGATGTGATATCTCAATGCTTCTAATACCAAACCTGAGATCCTTCCGATAGCATGAGATGTGATATTTCAATTCTTCTAATACCAAACCTGAGATCCTTCCTATAACACGAGATGTGATATTCAAATCCTTCCCCTTCCAAACCTGAGACCCTCCCTTTAGCATGAGATGTGATATCCAACTCCTTCCCATTCCAATCCTGAGACCCTTCTGATAGCATGAGATGTTATATCTCAATGCCTCTAATACCAAACCTGAGATTCTACCTCTAACATGAAATGTGATATCCAACTCCTTCCCCTTCCAAACCTGGGAGCCTTCCTATAACATGAGATGTGATATCGAAGTCCTTCCCATTCCAATCCTGAGACCCTTCCTATAACATGAGATGTGATATCCAACTCCTTCCCATTCCAATCCTGAGACCCTTCCTATAGCATGAGATGTGATGTCTCAATGCTTCTAATACCAAATCTGAGATCCTTCCTATAACATGAGATGTGATATCCAACTCCTTCCATTCCAATCCTGAGACCCTTCCTATAGCATGGGATGTGATATTGCAATGCTTATAGCAAACCTGAGACCCTTCCTATAGCATGAGATGTGATATGCAAATCCTTCCCATTCCAATCGTGAGACCCTTCCTATAGCATGAGATGTGATATCTCAATGTCTCTAATACCAAACCTGAGATCCTTCCTCTAACATGAAATGTGATATCCAAATCCTTCCCTTTCCAAACCTGAGAGCCTACCTATAGCATGAGATGTGATATCCAACTCCTTCCCATTCCAATCCTGAGACCCTTCCTATAGCATGAGATGTGATATCTCAATGCTTATACCAAACCTGAGACCCTTCCTATAGCATGAGATGTGATATCCAAATCCTTCCCATTCCAATCCTGAGACCCTTCCTATAGCATGAGATGTGATATCTCAATGCCTCTAATACCAAACCTGAGATCCTTCCTTGAACATGAAATGTGATATCCCACTCCTTCCCTTTCCAAACCTGAGAGTCTACCTATAGCATGAGATGTGATATCCAAGTCCTTCCCATTCCAATCCTTAGACACTTCCTACAGCATGAGATGTGATATCTCAATGATTCTATTACCAAACCTGAGACCCGTCCTATAACATGAGATGGGATATCCAACTCCTTCCCATTTCAATCCTGAGAAACTTCCGATAGCAGAGATGTGATATCTCAATGCTTAGACCAAACCTGAGACCCTTCCTATAACATGAGATGTGATATCCAACTCCTTCCCGTTCCAAACCTGAGACCCTTTCTATAGCAAGAATCTAATATCCAACTCCTTCCCATTCCAATCCTGAGACCATTCCTATAGCATGAGATGTGATATCTCAATGCTTCTAATACCAAACCTGAGACCCTTCCTATAACATGAGATGTGATATCCAAGTCCTTCCCATTCCAATCCTGAGACCCTCCCTTTAGCATGAGATGTGATATCCAACTCCTTCCCATTCCAATCCTGAGACCGTTCTGATAGCATGAGATGTGATATCTCAATGCTTCTAATACCAAACCTGAGATCCTTCCGATAGCATGAGATGTGATATTTCAATTCTTCTAATACCAAACCTGAGATCCTTCCTATAACACGAGATGTGATATTCAAATCCTTCCCCTTCCAAACCTGAGACCCTCCCTTTAGCATGAGATGTGATATCCAACTCCTTCCCATTCCAATCCTGAGACCCTTCTGATAGCATGAGATGTTATATCTCAATGCCTCTAATACCAAACCTGAGATTCTACCTCTAACATGAAATGTGATATCCAACTCCTTCCCCTTCCAAACCTGGGAGCCTTCCTATAACATGAGATGTGATATCGAAGTCCTTCCCATTCCAATCCTGAGACACTTCCTATAACATGAGATGTGATATCCAACTCCTTCCCATTCCAATCCTGAGACCCTTCCTATAGCATGAGATGTGATGTCTCAATGCTTCTAATACCAAATCTGAGATCCTTCCTATAACATGAGATGTGATATCCAACTCCTTCCATTCCAATCCTGAGACCCTTCCTATAGCATGGTATGTGATATTTCAATGCTTATAGCAAACCTGAGACCCTTCCTATAGCATGAGATGTGATATCCAAATCCTTCCCATTCCAATCGTGAGACCCTTCCTATAGCATGAGATGTGATATCTCAATGCCTCTAATACCAAACCTGAGATCCTTCCTCTAACATGAAATGTGATATCCAAATCCTTCCCTTTCCAAACCTGAGAGCCTACCTATAGCATGAGATGTGATATCCAACTCCTTCCCATTCCAATCCTGAGACCCTTCCTATAGCATGAGATGTGATATCTCAATGCTTATACCAAACCTGAGACCCTTCCTATAGCATGAGATGTGATATCCAAATCCTTCCCATTCCAATCCTGAGACCCTTCCTATAGCATGAGATGTGATATCTCAATGCCTCTAATACCAAACCTGAGATCCTTCCTTGAACATGAAATGTGATATCCCACTCCTTCCCTTTCCAAACCAGAGAGTCTACCTATAGCATGAGATGTGATATCCAAGTCCTTCCCATTCCAATCCTTAGACACTTCCTACAGCATGAGATGTGATATCTCAATGATTCTATTACCAAACCTGAGACCCGTCCTATAACATGAGATGGGATATCCAACTCCTTCCCATTTCAATCCTGAGAAACTTCCGATAGCAGAGATGTGATATCTCAATGCTTAGACCAAACCTGAGACCCTTCCTATAACATGAGATGTGATATCCAACTCCTTCCCGTTCCAAACCTGAGACCCTTTCTATAGCAAGAATCTAATATCCAACTCCTTCCCATTCCAATCCTGAGACCATTCCTATAGCATGAGATGTGATATCTCAATGCTTCTAATACCAAACCTGAGATCCTTCCTATGACATGAGATGTGATATCCAATTCCTTCCCATTCCAAACCTGAGACCCTTCCTATAGCATGAGATGTGATATCTCAATGCTTCTAATACCAAACCTGAGATCCTTCCTATAACATGAGATGTGATATCCAAATCCTTCCCCTTCCAAACCAGAGACCCTCCCTTTAGCATGAGATGTGATATCCAACTCCTTCCCATTCCAATCCTGAGACATTTCTGATAGCATGAGATGTGATATCTCAATGCCTCTAATACCAAACCTGAGATCCTACCTCTAACATGAAATGTGATATCCAACTCCTTCCCCTTGCAAACCTGAGAGCCTTCCTATAGCATGAGATGTGATATCGAAGTATTTCCCATTCCAATCCTGAGACCCTTCCTATAACATGAGATGTGATATCCAACTCCTTCCCATTCCAACCTGAGACCCTTCCTATAGCATGAGATGGGATATCCAACTACTTCCAAATCCAATCCTGATACCCTTCCGATAGCATGAGATGTGATATCTCAATCCCTCTAATACCAAATCTGAGATCCTTCCTATAACATGAGATGTGATATCAAAATCCTTCCCCTTCCAAACCTGAGACCCTCCCTTTAGCATGAGATGTGATATCCAACTCCTTCCCATTCCAATCCTGAGACCCTTCTGATAGCATGAGATGTGATATTCAATGCCTCTAATACCAAACCTGAGATCCTACCTCTAACATGAAATGTGATATCCAACTCCTTCCCTTTCCAAACGTGAGAGCCTCCCTATAGCATGAGATGGGATATTCAAGTCCTTCCCATTCCAATCCTGAGACCCTTCCTATAGCATGAGATGTGATATCTCAAGGCTTCTAATACCAAACCTGAGACCGTTCCTATAACATAAGATGGGATATCCAACTCCTTCCCATTCCAATCCTGAGACCCTTCCGATAGCAGAGATGTGATATCTCAATGCTGATACCAAACCTGAGACCCTTCCTATGGCATGAGATGTCATATACAACTCCTTCCCATTCCAATCCTGAGACCATTCCTATAGCATGAGATGTGATATCTCAATGCTTCTAATACCAAACCTGAGATCCTTCCTATGACATGAGATGTGATATCCAATTCCTTCCCATTCCAAACCTGAGACCCTTCCTATAGCATGAGATGTGATATCTCAATGCTTCTAATACCAAACCTGAGATCCTTCCTATAACATGAGATGTGATATCCAAATCCTTCCCCTTCCAAACCAGAGACCCTCCCTTTAGCATGAGATGTGATATCCAACTCCTTCCCATTCCAATCCTGAGACATTTCTGATAGCATGAGATGTGATATCTCAATGCCTCTAATACCAAACCTGAGATCCTACCTCTAACATGAAATGTGATATCCAACTCCTTCCCCTTGCAAACCTGAGAGCCTTCCTATAGCATGAGATGTGATATCGAAGTATTTCCCATTCCAATCCTTAGACCCTTCCTATAACATGATATGTGATATCCAACTCCTTCCCATTCCAACCTGAGACCCTTCCTATAGCATGAGATGGGATATCCAACTACTTCCAAATCCAATCCTGATACCCTTCCGATAGCATGAGATGTGATATCTCAATCCCTCTAATACCAAACCTGAGATCCTTCCTATAACATGAGATGTGATATCAAAATCCTTCCCCTTCCAAACCTGAGACCCTCCCTTTAGCATGAGATGTGATATCCAACTCCTTCCCATTCCAATCCTGAGACCCTTCTGATAGCATGAGATGTGATATTCAATGCCTCTAATACCAAACCTGAGATCCTACCTCTAACATGAAATGTGATATCCAACTCCTTCCCTTTCCAAACGTGAGAGCCTCCCTATAGCATGAGATGGGATATTCAAGTCCTTCCCATTCCAATCCTGAGACCCTTCCTATAGCATGAGATGTGATATCTCAATGCTTCTAATACCAAACCTGAGACCCTTCCTATAACATAAGATGGGATATCCAACTCCTTCCCATTCCAATCCTGAGACCCTTCCGATAGCAGAGATGTGATATCTCAATGCTGATACCAAACCTGAGACCCTTCCTATGGCATGAGATGTCATATACAACTCCTTCCCATTCCAATCCTGAGACCCTTCCTATAGCATGGGATGTGATATCTCAATGCTTATACCAAACCTGAGACCCTTCCTATAGCATGAGATGTGATATCCAACTCCTTCCCATTCCAATCCTGAGACCCTTCCTATAACATGAGATGTGATGTCTCAATGCTTCTAATACCAAACCTGAGATCCTTCCTATGGCATGAGATGTCATATAAAACTCCTTCCCATTCCATTCCTGAGACCCTTCCTATAGCATGAGATGTGATATCCAACTCCTTCCCATTCCAATCCTGAGACCCTTCCTATAGCATGAGATGTGATATCCAAATCCTTCCCATTCCAATCGTGAGACCCTTCCTATAGCATGAGATGTGATATCCAAAACCTTCCCTTTCCAAAACTGAGAGCCTACCTATAGCATGAGATGTGATATCCAACTCCTTCCCATTCCAATCCTGAGACCCTTCCTATATCATGAGATGTGATATCTCAATGCTTATACCAAACCTGAGACCCTTCCTATAGCATGAGATGTGATATCCAAATCCTTCCCATTCCAATCCTGAGACCCTTCCTATAGCATGAGATGTGATATCCAAATCCTTCCCCTTCCAAACCTGAGACCCTCCCTTTAGCATGAGATGTGATATCCAACTCCTTCCCATTCCAATCCTGAGACCCTTCTGATAGCATGAGATGTTATATCTCAATGCCTCTAATACCAAACCTGAGATCCTACCTCTAACATGAAATGTGATATCCAACTCCTTCCCCTTCTAAACCTGGGAGCCTTCCTATAACATGAGATGTGATATCGAAGTGCTTCCCATTCCAATCCTGAGACCCTTCCTATAACATGAGATGTGATATCCAACTCCTTCCCATTCCAATCCTGAGACCCTTCCTATAGCATGAGATGGGATGTCTCAATGCTTCTAATACCAAATCTGAGATCCTTCCTATAACATGAGATGTGATATCCAACTCCTTCCCATTACAATCTTGAGACCGTTTCTATAGCATGAGATGTGATATCTCAATGCTTATACCAAACCTGAGACCCTTCCTATAGCATGAGATGTGATATCCAAATCCTTCCCATTCCAATCGTGAGACCCTTCCTATAGCATGAGATGTGATATCTCAATGCCTCTAATACCAAACCTGAGATCCTACCTCTAAAATGAAATTTGATATGCAACTCCTTCCCCTTCCAAACCTGATAGCCTTCCTATAGCATGAGATGTGATATCCAAGTCCTTCCCATTCCAATCCTGATACCCTTCCTATAACATGAGATGTAATATCCAATTCCTTCCCATTCCAACCTGAGACCCTTCCTATAGCATGAGATGGGATATCCAACTCCTTCCAAATCCAATCCTGATACCCTTCCGATAGCATGAGATGTGATATCCCAATGCTTCTACAAAACCTGAGACCCATACATGGCATGAGATGTGATATCAAACTCCTTCCCATTCCAATCCTGAGACACTTCCTATAGCATGAGATGTGATATCTCAATGCTTCTAATACCAAACCTGAGACTCTTCCTATAACATGAGATGGGATATCCAACTCTTTCCCATTCCAATCCTGAGACCCTTCCGATAGCAGAGATGTGATATCTCAATGCTTATACCAAACCTGAGACCCTTCCTATAGCATGAGATGTCATATACAACTCCTTCCCATTCCAATCCTGAGACCCTTCCTATAGCATGAGATGTGATATCTCAATGCTTATACCAAACCTGAGACCCTTCCTATAGCATGAGATGTGATATCCAACTCCTTCCCATTTCAATCCTGAGACCCTTCCTATAGCATGAGATGTGATGTCTCAATGCTTCTAATACCAAACCTGAGATCCTTCCTATAACATCAGATGTGATATCCAACTCCTTCCCATTCCAATCATGAGACCCTTCCTATAGCATGAGATGTGATATCTCAATGTTCATACCAAACCTGAGACCCTTCCTATAGCATGAGATGTGATATCCAACTCCTTCCCATTCCAATCCTGAGACCCTTCCTATAGCATGAGATGTGATATCTCAATGCCTCTAATACCAAATCTGAGATCCTTCCTCTAACATGAAATGTGATATCCAACTCCTTCCCTTTCCAAACCTGAGAGCCTACCTATAGCATGAGATGTGATATCCAAGACCTTCCCATTCCAATCCTTAGACCCTTCCTACAGCATACAATATGATATCTCAATGATTCTAATAACAAACCTGAGACCCGTCCTATAACATGAGATGTGATATCCAACTCCTTCCCATTCCAATCCTGAGACACTTCCGATAGCAGAGATGTGATATCTCAATGCTTATTCCAAACCTGAGACCCTTCCTATAGCATGAGATGTGATATCCAACTCCTTCCCGTTCCAAACCTGAGACCCTTCCTATAGCATATGTGATATCCAACTCCTTCCCATTCCAAACATGAGACCCTTCCTATAGCATGAGATGTGATATCCAACTCCTTCCCATTCCAATCCTGAGACCCTTCCTATAGCATGAGATGTGATATCTCAATGCCTCTAATACCAAACCTGAAATCCTTCCTCTAACATGAAATGTGATATCCAACTCCTTCCCTTTCCAAACCTGAGAGCCTACCTATAGCATGAGATGTGATATCCAAGACCTTCCCATTCCAATCCTTAGACCCTTCCTACAGCATACAATATGATATCTCAATGATTCTAATAACAAACCTGAGACCCGTCCTATAACATGAGATGTGATATCCAACTCCTTCCCATTCCAATCCTGAGACACTTCCGATAGCAGAGATGTGATATCTCAATGCTTATTCCAAACCTGAGACCCTTCCTATAGCATGAGATGTGATATCCAACTCCTTCCCGTTCCAAACCTGAGACCCTTCCTATAGCATATGTGATATCCAACTCCTTCCCATTCCAAACATGAAACCCTTCCTATAGCAAGAATGTAATATCCAACTCCTTCCCATTCCAATCCTGAGACCCTTCCTACAGCATGCAATGTGATATCTCAATGCTTCTAATACCAAACCTGAGACCCGTCCTATAACATGAGATGGGATATCCAACTCCTTCCCGTTCCAAACCTGAGACCCTTCCTATAGCATGAGATGTGATATCCAACTCCTTCCCATCCCAATCCTGAGACACTTCCGATTGCAGAGATGTGATATCTCAATGCTTATACCAAACCTGAGACTCTTCCTATAACATGAGATGTGATATCCAAATCCTTCCCGTTCCAAACCTGAGACCCTTCCTATAGCATAAGATGTGATATCCAACTCCTTCCCATTCCAATCCTGAGACCCTTCCGATAGCATGAGATGTGATATCTCAATGCTTCTAATACCAAACCTGAGATCCTTCTTATAACATATGATGTGATATCCAAATCCTTCCCCTTCCAAACCTGAGACCCTCCCTTTAGCATGAAATGTGATATCCAACTCCTTCCCATTCCAATCCTGAGACCCTTATGATAGCATGAGATGTGATATCTCAATGCCTCTAATACCAAACCTGAGGTACTTCCGATAGCATGAGATGTGATATCTCAATGCTTCTAATACCAAACCTGAGATCCATCCTATAACATGAGATGTGATATCCAAATCCTTCCCCTTCCAAACCTGAGACCCTCCCTTTAGCATGAGATGTGATATCCAACTCCTTCCCATTCCAATCCTGAGACCCTTCTGATAGCATGAGATGTGATATCTCAATGCCTCTAATACCAAACCTGAGATCCTACCTCTAACATGAAATATGATATCCAACTCTTTCCCTTTCCAAACCTGAGATCCTGCCTATAGCATGAGATGTGATATCCAAGTCCTTCCCATTCCAATCCTGAGACCCTTCCTATAGCATGAGATGTGATATCTCAATGCTTATACCAAACCTGAGACCCTTCCTATGGCATGAGATGCCATATACAACTTCTTCCCATTCCAATCCTGAGACCCTGCTTATAGCATGAGATGTGATATCTCAATGCTTCTAATGCCAAACCTGAGATCTTTCCTATAACATGAGATGTGATATCCAACTCCTTCCCATTCCAATCCTGAGACCATTCCTATAGCATGAGATGTGATATCTCAATGCTTATACCAAACCTGAGACCCTTCCTATAGCTTGAGATGTGATATCCAACTCCATCCCATTCCAATCCTGAGACCCTTCCTATAGCATGAGATGTGATATCTCAATGCCTCTAATACCAAACCTGAGATCCTTCCTCTAACATGAAATGTGATATCCAACTCCTTCCCCTTCCAAACCTGAGAGCCTTCCTATAGCATGAGATATGATATCCAAGTCCTTTCCATTCCAATCCTGAGACCCTTCCTATAACATGAGATGTGATATCCCACTCCTTCCCATTCCAACCTGAGACCCTTCCTATAGCATGAGATGGGATATCCAACTCCTTCCAAATCCAATCCTGATACCCTTCCGATAGCATGAGATGTGATATCCCAATGCTTCTACCAAACCTGAGACCCATACTATGGCATGAGATGTGATATCAAACTGCTTCCAATTCTAACCTGAGACCCTTCCTATAGCATGAGATGGGATATCCAACTCCTTCCAAATCCAATCCTGAAATCCTTCCGATAGCATGAGATGTGATATCCCAATGCTTCTACCAAACCTGAGACCCATACTATGGCATGAGATGTGATATCCAACTCCTTCCCATTCCAATTCTGAGACTCTTCTGATAGCATGAGATGTGATATCTCAATGCCTCTAATACCAAACCTGAGATCCTACCTCTAACATGAAATGTGATATCCAACTCTTTCCCGTTGCAAACCTGAGAGCCTTCCTATAGCATGAGATGTGATATCCAAGTCCTTCCCATTCCAATCCTGAGACCCTTCCTATAACATGAGATGTGATATCCAACTCCTTCCCATTCCAACCTGAGACCCTTCCTATAGCATGAGATGGGATATCCAACTCCTTCCAAATCCAATCCTGATACCCTTCCGATAGCATGAGATGTGATATCCCAATGCTTCTACCAAACCTGAGACCCATACTATGGCATGAGATGTGATATCAAACTCCTTCCCATTCCAATCCTGTGACCCTTCCTATAGCTTGAGATGTGATATCCAACTCCTTCCCATTCCAATTCTGAGACCCTTCCTATACAATGAGACTTGATATCTCAATGCTTCTAATACCAAACCTGAGAGCCGTCCTATAACATGAGATGTGATATCCAAATCCTTCCCCTTCCAAACCTTAGACCCTTCCTTTATCATGAGATGTGATATCCAACTCCTTCCCATTCCAATCCTGAGACTCTTCCGACATCATGAGATGTGATATCTCAATGCTTCTAATATCAAACTTGAGACCCTCCCTATAGCATGAGATGTGATATCCAAGTCCTTCCCATTCCAATCCTGAGACCCTTCCTATAGCATGAGATGTGATATCTCAATGCTTCTAATACCAAACCTGAGACCCTTCCTATAACATGAGATGGGAATATCCAACTCCTTCCCATTCCAATCCTGAGACCCTTCCGATAGCAGAGATGTGATATCTCACTGCTTATACCAAACCTGAGACCCTTCCTATAGCATGAGATGTGATATCCAACTCCTTCCCATTCCAATCCTGAGACACTTCCTATAGCATGAGATGTGATATCTCACTGCTTATACCAAACCTGAGACCCTTCCTATAGCATGAGATGTGATATCCAACTCCTTCCCATTCCAATCCTGAGACACTTCCTATAGCATGAGATGTGATATCTCAATGCTTCTAATATCAAACTTGAGACCCTCCCTATAGCATGAGATGTGATACCCAAGTCCTTCCCATTCCAATCCTGAGACCCTTCCTACAGCATGCGATGTGATGTCTCAATGCTTCTAATACCAAACCTGAGACTCTTCCTATAACATGAGATGGGATATCCAACTCCTTCCCATTCCAATCGTGAGACCCTTCCGATAGCAGAGATGTGATATCTCAATGCTTATACCAAACCTAAGACCCTTCCTATGGCATGAGATGTCATATACAACTCCTTCCCATTCCAATCCTGAGACCCTTCCTATAGCATGAGATGTGATATCTCAATGCTTATACCAAACCTGAGACCCTTCCCCTAACATGAAATGTGATATCCAACTCCTTCCCTTTCCAAACCTGAGAGCCTACCTATAGCATGAGATGTGATATCCAAGACCTTCCCATTCCAATCCTTAAACCCTTCCTACATCATACAATATGATATCTCAATGATTCTAATAACAAACCTGAGACCCGTCCTATAACATGAGATGTGATATCCAACTCCTTCCCATTCCAATCCTGAGACACTTCCGATAGCAGAGATGTGATATCTCAATGCTTATTCCAAACCTGAGACCCTTCCTATAGCATGAGATGTGATATCCAACTCCTTCCCTTTCCAAACCTGAGACCCTTCCTATAGCATATGTGATATCCAACTCCTTCCCATTCCAAACATGAGACCCTTCCTATAGCAAGAATGTAATATCCAACTCCTTCCCATTCCAATCCTCAGACCCTTCCTACAGCATGCGATGTGATATCTCAATGCTTCTAATACCAAACCTGAGACCCGTCCTATAACATGAGATGGGATATCCAACTCCTTCCCGTTCCAAACCTGAGACCCTTCCGATAGCATGAGATGTGATATCCAACTCCTTCCCATCCCAATCCTGAGACACTTCCGATTGCAGAGATGTGATATCTCAATGCTTATACCAAACCTGAGACTCTTCCTATAACATGAGATGTGATATCCAACCCCTTCCCGTTCCAAACCTGAGACCCTTCCTATAGCATAAGATGTGATATCCAACTCCTTCCCATTCCAATCCTTAGACCCTTCCTACAGCATGCAATATGATATCTCAATGATTCTAATAACAAACCTGAGACCCGTCCTATAACATGAGATGGGATATCCAACTCCTTCCCATTCCAATCCTGAGACACTTCCGATAGCAGAGATGTGATATCTCAATGCTTATACCAAACCTGAGACCCTTCCTATAACATGAGATGTGATATCCAACTCCTTCCCGGTCCAAACCTGAGACCCTTCCTATAGCATATGTGATATCCAACTCCTTCCCATTCCAAACATGAGACCCTTCCTATAGCAAGAGTGTAATATCCAACTCCTTCCCATTCCAATCCTGAGACCATTCCTATAGCATGAGATGTGATATCTCAATGCTTCTAATACCAAACCTGAGATCCTTCCTATGACATGAGATGTGATATCCAATTCCTCCCCATTCCAAACCTGAGAACCTTCCTACAGCATGCGATGTGATATCTCAATGCTTCTAATACCAAACCCGAGACCAGTCCTATAACATGAGATTGGATATCCAACTCCTTCCCCTTCCAAACCTGAGACTCTTCCTATAGCATGAGATGTGATATCCAACTTCTTCCCATTCCAATCCTGAGACCCTTCCTATAACATGAGATGTGATGTCTCAATGCTTCTAATACCAAACCTGAGATCTTTCCTATAACATGAGATGTGATATCCAACTCCTTCCCATTCCAATCCTGAGACCCTGAGACCCCATGAGATGTGATATCTCAATGCTTATACCAAACCTGAGACCCTTCCTATAGCTTGAGATGTGATATCCAACTCCTTCCCATTCCAATCCTGAGACCCTTCCTATAGCATGAGATGTGATATCTCAAGGCCTCTAATACCAAACCTGAGATCCTTCCTCTAACATGAAATGTGATATCCAACTCCTTCCCCTTCCAAACCTGAGAGCCTTCCTATAACATGAAATGTGATATCCAATTCCTTCCCATTCCAACCTGAGACCCTTCCTATAGCATGAGATGGGATATCCAACTCCTTCCAAATCCAATACTGATACCCTTCCGATAGCATGAGATGTGATATCCCAATGCTTCTACCAAACCTGAGACCCATACTATGGCATGAGATGTGATATCAAACTCCTTCCCATTCCAATCCTGAGACCCTACCTATAGCTTGAGATGTGATATCCAACTCCTTCCCATTCCAATTCTGAGACCCTTCCTATACCATGAGACTTGATATCTCAATGCTTCTAATACCAAACCTGAGACCCGTCCTATAACATGAGATGTGATATCCAAATCCATCCCCTTCCAAACCTTAGACCCTTCCTTTATCATGAGATGTGATATCCAATTCCTTCCCATTCCAATCCTGAGACCCTTCCGATATCATGAGATTTGTTATCTCAATGCTTCTAATATCAAACTTGAGACCCTCCCTATAACATGAGATGTGACATCCAAGTCCTCCCCATTCCAATCCTGAGACCCTTCCTATAGCATGAGATGTGATATCTCAATGCTTCTAATACCAAACCTGAGACCCTTCCTATAACATGATTTGGGATATCCAACTCCTTCCCATTCCAATCCTGAGACCCTTCCGATAGCAGAGATGTGATATCTCAATGCTTATACCAAACCTGAGACCCTTCCTATGGCCTGAGATGTCATATGCAACTCCTTCCCATTCCAATCCTGAGACCCTTCCTATAGCATGAGATGTGATATCTCAATGCCTCTAATACCAAACCTGAAATCCTTCCTCTAACATGAAATGTGATATCCAACTCCTTCCCTTTCCAAACCTGAGAGCCTACCTATAGCATGAGATGTGATATCCAAGACCTTCCCATTCCAATCCTTAGACCCTTCCTACAGCATACAATATGATATCTCAATGATTCTAATAACAAACCTGAGACCCGTCCTATAACATGAGATGTGATATCCAACTCCTTCCCATTCCAATCCTGAGACACTTCCGATAGCAGAGATGTGATATCTCAATGCTTATTCCAAACCTGAGACCCTTCCTATAGCATGAGATGTGATATCCAACTCCTTCCCGTTCCAAACCTGAGACCCTTCCTATAGCATATGTGATATCCAACTCCTTCCCATTCCAAACATGAGACCCTTCCTATAGCAAGAATGTAATATCCAACTCCTTCCCATTCCAATCCTCAGACCCTTCCTACAGCATGCGATGTGATATCTCAATGCTTCTAATACCAAACCTGAGACCCGTCCTATAACATGAGATGGGATATCCAACTCCTTCCCGTTCCAAACCTGAGACCCTTCCTATAGCATGAGATGTGATATCCAACTCCTTCCCATCCCAATCCTGAGACACTTCCGATTGCAGAGATGTGATATCTCAATGCTTATACCAAACCTGAGACTCTTCCTATAACATGAGATGTGATATCCAACTCCTTCCCGTTCCAAACCTGAGACCCTTCCTATAGCATAAGATGTGATATCCAACTCCTTCCCATTCCAATCCTGAGACCCTTCCGATAGCATGAGATGTGATATCTCAATGCTTCTAATACCAAACCTGAGATCCTTCTTATAACATGTGATGTGATATCCAAATCCTTCCCCTTCCAAACCTGAGACCCTCCCTTTAGCATGAAATGTGATATCCAACTCCTTCCCATTCCAATCCTGAGACCCTTATGATAGCATGAGATGTGATATCTCAATGCCTCTAATACCAAACCTGAGATACTTCCGATAGCATGAGATGTGATATCTCAATGCTTCTAATACCAAACCTGAGATCCTTCCTATAACATGAGATGTGATATCCAAATCCTTCCCCTTCCAAACCTGAGACCCTCCCTTTAGCATGAGATGTGATATCCAACTCCTTCCCATTCCAATCCTGAGACCCTTCTGATAGCATGAGATGTGATATCTCAATGCCTCTAATACCAAACCTGAGATCCTACCTCTAACATGAAATATGATATCCAACTCCTTCCCTTTCCAAACCTGAGATCCTGCCTATAGCATGAGATGTGATATCCAAGTCCTTCCCATTCCAATCCTGAGACCCTTCCTATAGCATGAGATGTGATGTCTCAATGCTTATACCAAACCTGAGACCCTTCCTATGGCATGAGATGCCATATACAACTCCTTCCCATTCCAATCCTGAGACCCTGCTTATAGCATGAGATGTGATATCTCAATGCTTCTAATACCAAACCTGAGATCTTTCCTATAACATGAGATGTGATATCCATCTCCTTCCCATTCCAATCCCAATCCTGAGACCATTCCTATAGCATGAGATGTGATATCTCAATGCTTATACCCAACCTGAGACCCTTCCTATAGCTTGAGATGTGATATCCAACTCCTTCCCATTCCAATCCTGAGACCCTTCCTATAGCATGAGATGTGATATCTCAATGCCTCTAATACCAAACCTGAGATCCTTCCTCTAACATGAAATGTGATATCCAACTCCTTCCCCTTCCAAACCTGAGAGCCTTCCTATAGCATGAGATATGATATCCAAGTCCTTTCCATTCCAATCCTGAGACCCTTCCTATAACATGAGATGTGATATCCAACTCCTTCCCATTCCAACCTGAGACCCTTCCTATAGCATGAGATGGGATATCCAACTCCTTCCAAATCCAATCCTGATACCCTTCCGATAGCATGAGATGTGATATCCCAATGCTTCTACCAAACCTGAGACCCATACTATGGCAGGAGATGTGATATCAAACTCCTTCCCATTCCAACCTGAGACCCTTCCTATAGCATGAGATGGGATATCCAACTCCTTCCAAATCCAATCCTGAAATCCTTCCGATAGCATGAGATGTGATATCCCAATGCTTCTACCAAACCTGAGACCCATACTATGGCATGAGATGTGATATCCAACTCCTTCCCATTCCAATTCTGAGACTCTTCTGATAGCATGAGATGTGATATATCAATGCCTCTAATACCAAACCTGAGATCCTACCTCTAACATGAAATGTGATATCCAACTCTTTCCCGTTGCAAACCTGAGAGCCTTCCTATAGCATGAGATGTGATATCCAAGTCCTTCCCATTCCAATCCTGAGACCCTTCCTATAACATGAGATGTGATATCCAACTCCTTCCCATTCCAACCTGAGACCCTTCCTATAGCATGAGATGGGATATCCAACTCCTTCCAAATCCAATCCTGATACCCTTCCGATAGCATGAGATGTGATATCCCAATGCTACTACCAAACCTGAGACCCATACTATGGCATGAGATGTGATATCAAACTCCTTCCCATTCCAATTCTGAGACCCTTCCTATACAACGAGACTTGATATCTCAATGCTTCTAATACCAAACCTGAGACCCGTCCTATAACATGAGATGTGATATCCAAATCCTTCCCCTTCCAAACCTTAGACCCTTCCTTTATCATGAGATGTGATATCCAACTCCTTCCCATTCCAATCCTGAGACTCTTCCGATATCATGAGATGTGATATCTGAATGCTTCTAATATCAAACTTGAGACCCTCCCTATAGCATGAGATGTGATATCCAAGTCCTTCCCATTCCAATCCTGAGACCCTTCCTATAGCATGAGATGTGATATCTCAATGCTTCTAATACCAAACCTGAGATCCTTCCTATAACATGAGATGTGATATCCAACTCCTTCCCATTCCAATCCTGAGACACTTCCTATAGCATGAGATGTGATATCTCACTGCTTATACCAAACCTGAGACCCTTCCTATAGCATGAGATGTGATATCCAACTCCTTCCCATTCCAATCCTGAGACCCTTTCTATAGCATGAGATGTGATATCTCAATGCTTCTAATATCAAACTTGTGACCCTCCCTATAGCATGAGATGTGATACCCAAGTCCTTCCCATTCCAATCCTGAGACCCTTCCTACAACATGCGATGTGATGTCTCAATGCTTCTAATACCAAACCTGAGACTCTTCCTATAACATGAGATGGGATATCCAACTCCTTCCCATTCCAATCCTGAGACCCTTCCGATAGCAGAGATGTGATATCTCAATGCTTATACCAAACCTAAGACCCTTCCTATGGCATGAGATGTCATATACAACTCCTTCCCATTCCAATCCTGAGACCCTTCCTAAAGCATGAGATGTGATATCTCAATGCTTATACCAAACCTGAGACCCTTCCTATAGCATGAGATGTGATATCCAACTCCTTCCCATTCCAATCCTGAGACCCTTCCTATAGCATGAGATGTGATGTCTCAATGCTTCTATTACCAAACCTGAGATCCTTCCTATAACATGAGATGTGATATCCAACTCCTTCCCATTCCGATCCCGAGACCCTTCCTATAGCATGAGATGTGATATCTCAATGCTTATACCAAACCTGAGACCCTTCCTATAGCATGAGATGTGATATCCAACTCCTTCCCATTCCAATCCTGAGACTCTTCCTATAGCATGAGATGTGATATCTCAATGCCTCTAATACCAAACCTGAGATCCTTCCTCTAACATGAAATGTGATATCCAACTCCTTCCCTTTCCAAACCTGAGAGCCTACCTATAGCATGAGATGTGATATCCAAGTCCTTCCCATTCCAATCCTTAGACCCTTCCTACAGCATGCAATATGATATCTCAATGATTCTAATAACAAACCTGAGACCCGTCCTATAACATGAGATGGGATATCCAACTCCTTCCCATTCCAATCCTGAGACACTTCCGATAGCAGAGATGTGATATCTCAATGCTTATACCAAACCTGAGACCCTTCCTATAACATGAGATGTGATATCCAACTCCTTCCCGGTCCAAACCTGAGACCCTTCCTATAGCATATGTGATATCCAACTCCTTCCCATTCCAAACATGAGACCCTTCCTATAGCAAGAGTGTAATATCCAACTCCTTCCCATTCCAATCCTGAGACCATTCCTATAGCATGAGATGTGATATCTCAATGCTTCTAATACCAAACCTGAGATCCTTCCTATGACATAAGATTTGATATCCAATTCCTCCCCATTCCAAACCTGAGAACCTTCCTACAGCATGCGATGTGATATCTCAATGCTTCTAATACGAAACCCGAGACCAGTCCTATAACATGAGATTGGATATCCAACTCCTTCCCCTTCCAAACCTGAGACTCTTCCTATAGCATGAGATGTGATATCCAACTTCTTCCCATTCCAATCCTGAGACCCTTCCTATAACATGAGATGTGATGTCTCAATGCTTCTAATACCAAACCTGAGATCTTTCCTATAACATGAGATGTGATATCCAACTCCTTCCCATTCCAATCCTGAGACCCTTCCTATAGCATGAGATGTGATATCTCAATGCTTATACCAAACCTGAGACCCTTCCTATAGCTTGAGATGTGATATCCAACTCCTTCCCATTCCAATCCTGAGACCCTTCCTATAGCATGAGATGTGATATCTCAAGGCCTCTAATACCAAACCTGAGATCCTTCCTCTAACATGAAATGTGATATCCAACTCCTTCCCCTTCCAAACCTGAGAGCCTTCCTATAACATGAAATGTGATATCCAATTCCTTCCCATTCCAACCTGAGACCCTTCCTATAGCATGAGATGGGATATCCAACTCCTTCCAAATCCAATACTGATACCCTTCCGATAGCATGAGATGTGATATCCCAATGCTTCTACCAAACCTGAGACCCATACTATGGCATGAGATGTGATATCAAACTCCTTACTATTCCAATCCTGAGACCCTACCTATAGCTTGAGATGTGATATCCAACTCCTTCCCATTCCAATTCTGAGACCCTTCCTATACCATGAGACTTGATATCTCAATGCTTCTAATATCAAACTTGAGACCCTCCCTATAACATGAGATGTGACATCCAAGTCCTCCCCATTCCAATCCTGAGACCCTTCCTATAGCATGAGATGTGATATCTCAATGCTTTTAATACCAAACCTGAGACCCTTCCTATAACATGATTTGGGATATCCAACTCCTTCCCATTCCAATCCTGAGACCCTTCCGATAGCAGAGATGTGATATCTCAATGCTTATACCAAACCTGAGACCCTTCCTATGGCCTGAGATGTCATATGCAACTCCTTCCCATTCCAATCCTGAGACCCTTCCTATAGCATTAGATGTGATATCTCAATGCTTATACCAAATCTGAGACCCTTCCTATAGCATGAGATGTGATATCCAACTTCTTCCCATTCCAATCCTGAGACCCTTCCTATAGCATGAGATGTGATATCTCAATTCTTCTAATACCAAACCTGAGATCCTTCCTATAACATGAGATGTGATATCCAACTCCTTCCCATTCCAATCCTGAGACCCTTATGATAGCATGAGATGTGATATCTCAATGCTTCTATTACCAAACCTGAGATCCTTCCTATAACATGAGATGTGATTTCCAAATCCTTCCACTTCCAAACCTGAGACCCTCCCTTTAGCATGAGATGTGATATCCAACTCCTTCCCATTCCAATCCTGAGACCCTTCTGATAGCATGAGATGTGATATTTCAATGCCTCTAATACCAAACCTGAGATCCTACCTCTAACATGAAATGTGATATCCATCTCCTTCCCTTTCCAAACCTGAGACCCTGCCTATAGCATGAGATGTGATATCCAAGTCCTTCCCATTCCAATCCTGAGACCCTTCCTATAGCATGTGATGTGATATCTCAATGCTTATACCAAATCTGAGACCCTTCCTATAGCATGAGATGTGATATCCAACTCCTTCCCATTCCAATCCTGAGACCCTTCCTATAGCATGAGATGTGATGTCTCAATGCTTCTAATACCAAACCTGAGATCCTTCCTATAACATGAGATGTGATATCCAACTCCTTCCCATTCCAATCCTGAGACCCTTATGATAGCATGAGATGTGATATCTCAATGCCTCTAATACCAAACCTGAGATACTTCCGATAGCATGAGATGTGATATCTCAATGCTTCTAATACCAAACCTGAGATCCTTCCTATAACATGAGATGTGATTTCCAAATCCTTCCCCTTCCAAACCTGAGACCCTCCCTTTAGCATGAGATGTGATATCCAACTCCTTCCCATTCCAATCCTGAGACCCATCTGATAGCATGAGATGTGATATTTCAATGCCTCTAATACCAAACCTGAGATCCTACCTCTAACATGAAATGTGATATCCATCTCCTTCCCTTTCCAAACCTGAGACCCTGCCTATAGCATGAGATGTGATATCCAAGTCCTTTCCATTCCAATCCTGAGACCCTTCCTATAGCATGTGATGTGATATCTCAATGCTTATACCAAACCTGAGACCCTTCCTATGGCATGAGATGTCATATACAACTCCTTCCCATTCCAATCCTGAGACCCTTCCTATAGCATGAGATGTGATATCTCAATGCTTATACCAAACCTGAGACCCTTCCTATAGCATGAGATGTGATATCCAACTTCTTCCCATTCCAATCCTGAGACCCTTCCTATAACATGAGATGTGATGTCGCAATGCTTCTAATACCAAACCTGAGATCTTTCCTATAACATGAGATGTGATATCCAACTCCTTCCCATTCCAATCCTGAGACCCTTCCTATAGCATGAGATGTGATATCACAATGCTTATACCAAACCTGAGACCGTTCCTATAGCTTGAGATGTGATATCCAACTCCTTCCCATTCCAATCCTGAGACCCTTCCTATAGCATGAGATGTGATATCTCAAGGCCTCTAATACCAAACCTGAGATCGTTCCTCTAACATGAAATGTGATATCCAACTCCTTCCCCTTCCAAACCTGAGAGCCTTCCTATATCATGAGATGTGACATCCAAGTCCTCCCCATTCCAATCCTGAGACCCTTCCTATAGCATGAGATGTGATATCTCAATGCTTCTAATACCAAACCTGAGACCCTTCCTATAACATGATTTGGGATATCCAACTCCTTCCCATTCCAATCCTGAGACCCTTCCGATAGCAGAGATGTGATATCTCAATGCTTATACCAAACCTGAGACCCTTCCTATGGCCTGAGATGTCATATGCAACTCCTTCCCATTCCAATCCTGAGACCCTTCCTATAGCATTAGATGTGATATCTCAATGCTTATACCAAATCTGAGACCCTTCCTATAGCATGAGATGTGATATCCAACTTCTTCCCATTCCAATCCTGAGACCCTTCCTATAGCATGAGATGTGATATCTCAATGCTTCTATTACCAAACCTGAGATCCTTCCTATAACATGAGATGTGATTTCCAAATCCTTCCACTTCCAAACCTGAGACCCTCCCTTTAGCATGAGATGTGATATCCAACTCCTTCCCATTCCAATCCTGAGACCCTTCTGATAGCATGAGATGTGATATTTCAATGCCTCTAATACCAAACCTGAGATCCTACCTCTAACATGAAATGTGATATCCATCTCCTTCCATTTCCAAACCTGAGACCCTGCCTATAGCATGAGATGTGATATCAAAGTCCTTCCCATTCCAATCCTGAGACCCTTCCTATAGCATGTGATGTGATATCTCAATGCTTATACCAAATCTGAGACCCTTCCTATAGCATGAGATGTGATATCCAACTCCTTCCCATTCCAATCCTGAGACCCTTCCTATAGCATGAGATGTGATGTCTCAATGCTTCTAATACCAAACCTGAGATCCTTCCTATAACATGAGATGTGATATCCAACTCCTTCCCATTCCAATCCTGAGACCCTTATGATAGCATGAGATGTGATATCTCAATGCCTCTAATACCAAACCTGAGATACTTCCGATAGCATGAGATGTGATATCTCAATGCTTCTAATACCAAACCTGAGATCCTTCCTATAACATGAGATGTGATTTCCAAATCCTTCCCCTTCCAAACCTGAGACCCTCCCTTTAGCATGAGATGTGATATCCAACTCCTTCCCATTCCAATCCTGAGACCCATCTGATAGCATGAGATGTGATATTTCAATGCCTCTAATACCAAACCTGAGATCCTACCTCTAACATGAAATGTGATATCCATCTCCTTCCCTTTCCAAACCTGAGACCCTGCCTATAGCATGAGATGTGATATCCAAGTCCTTTCCATTCCAATCCTGAGACCCTTCCTATAGCATGTGATGTGATATCTCAATGCTTATACCAAACCTGAGACCCTTCCTATGGCATGAGATGTCATATACAACTCCTTCCCATTCCAATCCTGAGACCCTTCCTATAGCATGAGATGTGATATCTCAATGCTTATACCAAACCTGAGACCCTTCCTATAGCATGAGATGTGATATCCAACTTCTTCCCATTCCAATCCTGAGACCCTTCCTATAACATGAGATGTGATGTCGCAATGCTTCTAATACCAAACCTGAGATCTTTCCTATAACATGAGATGTGATATCCAACTCCTTCCCATTCCAATCCTGAGACCCTTCCTATAGCATGAGATGTGATATCACAATGCTTATACCAAACCTGAGACCGTTCCTATAGCTTGAGATGTGATATCCAACTCCTTCCCATTCCAATCCTGAGACCCTTCCTATAGCATGAGATGTGATATCTCAAGGCCTCTAATACCAAACCTGAGATCGTTCCTCTAACATGAAATGTGATATCCAACTCCTTCCCCTTCCAAACCTGAGAGCCTTCCTATAACATGAGATGTGACATCCAAGTCCTCCCCATTCCAATCCTGAGACCCTTCCTATAGCATGAGATGTGATATCTCAATGCTTCTAATACCAAACCTGAGACCCTTCCTATAACATGATTTGGGATATCCAACTCCTTCCCATTCCAATCCTGAGACCCTTCCGATAGCAGAGATGTGATATCTCAATGCTTATACCAAACCTGAGAGCCTTCCTATGGCCTGAGATGTCATATGCAACTCCTTCCCATTACAATCCCGAGACCCTTCCTATAGCATTAGATGTGATATCTCAATGCTTATACCAAATCTGAGACCCTTCCTATAGCATGAGATGTGATATCCAACTTCTTCCCATTCCAATCCTGAGACCCTTCCTATAGCATGAGATGTGATGTCTCAATTCTTCTAATACCAAACCTGAGATCCTTCCTATAACATGAGATGTGATATCCAACTCCTTCCCATTCCAATCCTGAGACCCTTATGATAGCATGAGATGTGATATCTCAATGCCTCTAATACCAAACCTGAGATACTTCTGATAGCATGAGATGTGATATCTCAATGCTTCTAATACCAAACCTGAGATCCTTCCTATAACATGAGATGTGATTTCCAAATCCTTCCACTTCCAAACCTGAGACCCTACCTTTAGCATGAGATGTGATATCCAACTCCTTCCCATTCCAATCCTGAGACCCTTCTGATAGCATGAGATGTGATATTTCAATGCCTCTAATACCAAACCTGAGATCCTACCTCTAACATGAAATGTGATATCCATCTCCTTCCCTTTCCAAACCTGAGACCCTGCCTATAGCATGAGATGTGATATCCAAGTCCTTCCCATTCCAATCCTGAGACCCTTCCTATAGCATGTGATGTGATATCTCAATGCTTAGTCCAAACCTGAGACCCTTCCTATGGCATGAGATGTCATATACAACTCCTTCCCATTCCAATCCTGAGACCCTTCCTATAGCATGAGATGTGATATCTCAATGCTTATACCAAACCTGAGACCCTTCCTATAGCATGAGATGTGATATCCAACTTCTTCCCATTCCAATCCTGAGACCCTTCCTATAACATGAGATGTGATGTCTCAATGCTTCTAATACCAAACCTGAGACCCTTCCTATAACATGAGATGGGATATCCAACTCCTTCCCATTCCAATCCTGAGACCCTTCCGATAGCAGAGATGTGATATCTCAATGCTTTTACCAAACCTGAGACCCTTCCTATGGCCTGAGATGTCATATACAACTCCTTCCCATTCCAATCCTGAGACCCTTCCTATAGCATGAGATGTGATATCTCAAGGCCTCTAATACCAAACCTGAGATCGTTCCTCTAACATGAAATGTGATATCCAACTCCTTCCCCTTGCAAACCAGAGAGCCTTCCTATAACATGAGATGTGATATCTAACTCCTTCCCATTCCAATCCTGAGACCCTTATGATAGCATGAGATGTGATATCTCAATACCTCTAATACCAAACCTGAGATACTTACGATAGCATGAGATGTGATATCTCAATGCTTCTAATACCAAACCTGAGATCCTTCCTATAACATGAGATGTGATTTCCAAATCCTTCCCCTTCCAAACCTGAGACCCTCCCTTTAGCATGAGATGTGATATCCAACTCCTTCCCATTCCAATCCTGAGACCCTTCTGATAGCATGAGATGTGATATTTCAATGCCTCTAATACCAAACCTGAGATCCTACCTCGAACATGAAATGTGATATCCATCTCCTTCCCTTTCCAAACCTGAGACCCTGCCTATAGCATGAGATGTGATATCCAAGTCCTTTCCATTCCAATCCTGAGACCCTTCCTATAGCATGTGATGTGATATCTCAATGCTTATACCAAACCTGAGACCCTTCCTATGGCATGAGATGTCATATACAACTCCTTCCCATTCCAAACCTGAGACCCTTCCTATAGCATGAGATGTGATATCTCAATGCTTATACCAAACCTGAGACCCTTCTTATAGCATGAGATGTGATATCCAACTTCTTCCCATTCCAATCCTGAGACCCTTCCTATAACATGAGATGTGATGTCGCAATGCTTCTAATACCAAACCTGAGATCTTTCCTATAACATGAGATGTGATATCCAACTCCTTCCCATTCCAATCCTGAGACCCTTCCTATAGCATGAGATGTGATATCACAATGCTTATACCAAACCTGAGACCGTCCCTTTAGCTTGAGATGTGATATCCAACTCCTTCCCATTCCAATCCTGAGACCCTTCCTATAGCATGAGATGTGATATCTCAAGGCCTCTAATACCAAACCTGAGATCGTTCTTCTAACATGAAATGTGATATCCAACTCCTTCCCCTTCCAAACCTGAGAGCCTTCCTATAGCATGAGATATGATAGCCAAGTCCTTCCAATTCCAATCCTGAGACCCTTCCTATAACATGAAATGTGATATCCAACTCCTTCCCATTCCAACCTGAGACCCTTCCTATAGCATGAGATGGGATATCTCAATGCTTCTAATACCAAACCTGAGACACTTCCTATAGCATGAGATGTGATATCCAACTTCTTCCCATTCCAATCCTGAGACCCTTCCTATAACATGAGATGTTATGTCTCAATGCTTCTAATACCAAACCTGAGATCTTTCCTATAACATGAGATGTGATATCCAACTCCTTCCCATTCCAATCCTGAGACCCTTCCTATAGCATGAGATGTGATATCTCAATGCTTATACCAAACCTGAGACCCTTCCTATAGCTTGAGATGTGATATCCAACTCCTTCCCATTCCAATCCTGAGACCCTTCCTATAGCATGAGATGTGATGTCTCAATGCTTCTAATACCAAACCTGAGATCCTTCCTATAACATGAGATGTGATATCCAACTCCTTCCCATTCCAATCCTGAGACCCTTATGATAGCATGAGATGTGATATCTCAATGCCTCTAATACCAAACCTGAGATACTTCCGATAGCATGAGATGTGATATCTCAATGCTTCTAATACCAAACCTGAGATCCTTCCTATAACATGAGATGTGATTAACAAATCCTTCCCCTTCCAAACCTGAGACCCTCCCTTTAGCATGAGATGTGATATCCAACGCCTTCCCATTCCAATCCTGAGACCCATCTGATAGCATGAGATGTGATATTTCAATGCCTCTAATACCAAACCTGAGATCCTACCTCTAACATGAAATGTGATATCCATCTCCTTCTCTTTCCAAACCTGAGACCCTGCCTATAGCATGAGATGTGATATCCAAGTCCTTTCCATTCCAATCCTGAGACCCTTCCTATAGCATGTGATGTGATATCTCAATGCTTATACCAAACCTGAGACCCTTCCTATGGCATGAGATGTCATATACAACTCCTTCCCATTCCAATCCTGAGACCCTTCCTATAGCATGAGATGTGATATCTCAATGCTTATACCAAACCTGAGACCCTTCCTATAGCATGAGATGTGATATCCAACTTCTTCCCATTCCAATCCTGAGACACTTCCTATAACATGAGATGTGATGTCGCAATGCTTCTAATACCAAACCTGAGATCTTTCCTATAACATGAGATGTGATATCCAACTCCTTCCCATTCCAATCCTGAGACCCTTCCTATAGCATGAGATGTGATATCACAATGCTTATACCAAACCTGAGACCGTTCCTATAGCTTGAGATGTGATATCCAACTCCTTCCCATTCCAATCCTGAGACCCTTCCTATAGCATGAGATGTGATATCTCAAGGCCTCTAATACCAAACCTGAGATTGTTCCTCTAACATGAAATGTGATATCCAACTCCTTCCCCTTCCAAACCTGAGAGCCTTCCTATAACATGAGATGTGACATCCAAGTCCTCCCCATTCCAATCCTGAGACCCTTCCTATAGCATGAGATGTGATAACTCAAAGCTTCTAATACCAAACCTGAGACCCTTCCTATAACATGAAATGTGATATCCATCTCCTTCTCTTTCCAAACCTGAGACCCTGCCTATAGCATGAGATGTGATATCCAACTCCTTCCCATTCCAATCCTGAGACCCTTCCGATAGCAGAGATGTGATATCTCAATGCTTATACCAAACCTGAGAGCCTTCATATGGCCTGAGATGTCATATGCAACTCCTTCCCATTCCAATCCTGAGACCCTTCCTATAGCATTAGATGTGATATCTCAATGCTTATACCAAATCTGAGACCCTTCCTATAGCATGAGATGTGATATCCAACTTCTTCCCATTCCAATCCTGAGACCCTTCCTATAGCATGAGATGTGATGTCTCAATTCTTCTAATACCAAACCTGAGATCCTTCCTATAACATGAGATGTGATATCCAACTCCTTCCCATTCCAATCCTGAGACCCTTATGATAGCATGAGATGTGATATCTCAATGCCTCTAATACCAAACCTGAGATACTTCTGATAGCATGAGATGTGATATCTCAATGCTTCTAATACCAAACCTGAGATCCTTCCTATAACATGAGATGTGATTTCCAAATCCTTCCACTTCCAAACCTGAGACCCTACCTTTAGCATGAGATGTGATATCCAACTCCTTCCCATTCCAATCCTGAGACCCTTCTGATAGCATGTGATGTGATATTTCAATGCCTCTAATACCAAACCTGAGATCCTACCTCTAACATGAAATGTGATATCCATCTCCTTCCCTTTCCAAACCTTAGACCCTGCCTATAGCATGAGATGTGATATCCAAGTCCTTCCCATTCCAATCCTGAGACCCTTCCTATAGCATGTGATGTGATATCTCAATGCTTAGTCCAAACCTGAGACCCTTCCTATGGCATGAGATGTCATATACAACTCCTTCCCATTCCAATCCTGAGACCCTTCCTATAGCATGAGATGTGATATCTCAATGCTTATACCAAACCTGAGGCCCTTCCTATAGCATGAGATGTGATATCCAACTTCTTCCCATTCCAATCCTGAGACCCTTCCTATAACATGAGATGTGATGTCTCAATGCTTCTAATACCAAACCTGAGACCCTTCCTATAACATGAGATGGGATATCCAACTCCTTCCCATTCCAATCCTGAGACCCTTCCGATAGCAGAGATGTGATATCTCAATGCTTTTACCAAACCTGAGACCCTTCCTATGGCCTGAGATGTCATATACAACTCCTTCCCATTCCAATCCTAAGACCCTTCCTATAGCATGAGATGTGATATCTCAATGCTTATACCAAATCTGAGACCCTTCCTATAGCATGAGATGTGATATCCAACTCCTTCCCATTCCAATCCTGAGACCCTTCCTATAGCATGAGATGTGATGTCTCAATGCTTCTAATACCAAACCTGAGATCCTTCCTATAACATGAGATGTGATATCCAACTCCTTCCCATTCCAATCCTGAGACCCTTATGATAGCATGAGATGTGATATCTCAATGCCTCTAATACCAAACCTGAGATACTTCCGATAGCATGAGATGTGATATCTCAATGCTTCTAATACCAAACCTGAGATCCTTCCTATAACATGAGATGTGATTTCCAAATCCTTCCCCTTCCAAACCTGAGACCCTCCCTTTAGCATGAGATGTGATATCCAACTCCTTCCCATTCCAATCCTGAGACCCATCTGATAGCATGAGATGTGATATTTCAATGCCTCTAATACCAAACCTGAGATCCTACCTCTAACATGAAATGTGATATCCATCTCCTTCCCTTTCCAAACCTGGGACCCTGCCTATAGCATGAGATTTGATATCCAAGTCCTTTCCATTCCAATCCTGAGACCCTTCCTATAGCATGTGATGTGATATCTCAATGCTTATACCAAACCTGAGACCCTTCCTATGGCATGAGATGTCATATACAACTCCTTCCCATTCCAATCCTGAGACCCTTCCTATAGCATGAGATGTGATATCTCAATGCTTATACCAAACCTGAGACCCTTCCTATAGCATGAGATGTGATATCCAACTTCTTCCCATTCCAATCCTGAGACCCTTCCTATAACATGAGATGTGATGTCGCAATGCTTCTAATACCAAACCTGAGATCTTTCCTATAACATGAGATGTGATATCCAACTCCTTCCCATTCCAATCCTGAGACCCTTCCTATAGCATGAGATGTGATATCACAATGCTTATACCAAACCTGAGACCGTTCCTATAGCTTGAGATGTGATATCCAACTCCTTCCCATTCCAATCCTGAGACCCTTCCTATAGCATGAGATGTGATATCTCAAGGCCTCTAATACCAAACCTGAGATCGTTCCTCTAACATGAAATGTGATATCCAACTCCTTCCCCTTGCAAACCAGAGAGCCTTCCTATAACATGAGATGTGATATCCAACTCCTTCCCATTCCAATCCTGAGACCCTTATGATAGCATGAGATGTGATATCTCAATACCTCTAATACCAAACCTGAGATACTTACGATAGCATGAGATGTGATATCTCAATGCTTCTAATACCAAACCTGAGATCCTTCCTATAACATGAGATGTGATTTCCAAATCCTTCCCCTTCCAAACCTGAGACCCTCCCTTTAGCATGAGATGTGATATCCAACTCCTTCCCATTCCAATCCTGAGACCCTTCTGATAGCATGAGATGTGATATTTCAATGCCTCTAATACCAAACCTGAGATCCTACCTCGAACATGAAATGTGATATCCATCTCCTTCCCTTTCCAAACCTGAGACCCTGCCTATAGCATGAGATGTGATATCCAAGTCCTTTCCATTCCAATCCTGAGACCCTTCCTATAGCATGTGATGTGATATCTCAATGCTTATACCAAACCTGAGACCCTTCCTATGGCATGAGATGTCATATACAACTCCTTCCCATTCCAAACCTGAGACCCTTCCTATAGCATGAGATGTGATATCTCAATGCTTATACCAAACCTGAGACCCTTCTTATAGCATGAGATGTGATATCCAACTTCTTCCCATTCCAATCCTGAGACCCTTCCTATAACATGAGATGTGATGTCGCAATGCTTCTAATACCAAACCTGAGATCTTTCCTATAACATGAGATGTGATATCCAACTCCTTCCCATTCCAATCCTGAGACCCTTCCTATAGCATGAGATGTGATATCACAATGCTTATACCAAACCTGAGACCGTCCCTTTAGCTTGAGATGTGATATCCAACTCCTTCCCATTCCAATCCTGAGACCCTTCCTATAGCATGAGATGTGATATCTCAAGGCCTCTAATACCAAACCTGAGATCGTTCCTCTAACATGAAATGTGATATCCAACTCCTTCCCCTTCCAAACCTGAGAGCCTTCCTATAGCATGAGATATGATAGCCAAGTCCTTCCAATTCCAATCCTGAGACCCTTCCTATAACATGAAATGTGATATCCAACTCCTTCCCATTCCAACCTGAGACCCTTCCTATAGCATGAGATGGGATATCTCAATGCTTCTAATACCAAACCTGAGACTCTTCCTATAACATGAGATGGGATATCCAACTCATTCCCATTCCAATCCTGAGACCCTTCCGATAGCAGAGATGTGATATCTCAATGCTTATACCAAACCTGAGACCCTTCCTATGGCCTGAGATGTCATATACAACTCCTTCCCATTCCAATCCTGAGACCCTTCCTATAGCATGAGATGTGATATCTCAATGCTTATACCAAATCTGAGACCCTTCCTATAGCATGAGATGTGATATCCAACTCCTTCCCATTCCAATCCTGAGACCCTTCCTATAGCATGAGATGTGATGTCTCAATGCTTCTAATACCAAACCTGAGATCCTTCCTATAACATGAGATGTGATATCCAACTCCTTCCCATTCCAATCCTGAGACCCTTATGATAGCATGAGATGTGATATCTCAATGCCTCTAATACCAAACCTGAGATACTTCCGATAGCATGAGATGTGATATCTCAATGCTTCTAATACCAAACCTGAGATCCTTCCGATAACATGAGATGTGATTTCCAAATCCTCCCCCTTCCAAACCTGAGACCCTCCCTTTAGCATGAGATGTGATATCCAACTCCTTCCCATTCCAATCCTGAGACCCTTCTGATAGCATGAGATGTGATATCTCAATGCCTCTAATACCAAACCTGAGATACTTCCGATAGCATGAGATGTGATATCTCAATGCTTCTAATACCAAACCTGAGATCCTTCCGATAACATGAGATGTGATTTCCAAATCCTCCCCCTTCCAAACCTGAGACCCTCCCTTTAGCATGAGATGTGATATCCAACTCCTTCCCATTCCAATCCTGAGACCCTTCTGATAGCATGAGATGTGATATCTCAATGCCTCTAATTCCAAACCTGAGATCCTACCTCTAACATGAAATGTGATATCCATCTCCTTCCCTTTCCAAACCTGAGACCCTGCCTATAGCATGAGATGTGATATCCAAGTCCTTCCCATTCCAATCCTGAGACCCTTCCTATAGCATGTGATGTGATATCTCAATGCTTATACCAAACCTGAGACCCTTCCTATGGCATGAGATGTCATATACAACTCCTTCCCATTCCAATCCTGAGACCCTTCCTATAGCATGAGATGTGATATCTCAATGCTTATACCAAACCTGAGACCCTTCCTATAGCATGAGATGTGATATCCAACTTCTTCCCATTCCAATCCTGAGACCCTTCCTATAACATGAGATGTGATGTCTCAATGCTTCTAATACCAAACCTGAGATCTTTCCTATAACATGAGATGTGATATCCAACTCCTTCCCATTCCAATCCTGAGACCCTTCCTATAGCATGAGATGTGATATCTCAAGGCCTCTAATACCAAACCTGAGATCCTTCCTCTAACATGAAATGTGATATCCAACTCTTTCCCCTTCCAAACCTGAGAGCCTTCCTATAGCATGAGATATGATATCCAAATCCTTCCCATTCCAATCCTGAGACCCTTCCTATAACATGAAATGTGATATCCTACTCCTTCCCATTCCATCCTGGGACCCTTCCTATATCATGAGATGGGATATCTCAATGCTTCTAATACAAAACCTGAGACCCTTCCTATAACATGAGATGGGAATATCCAACTCCTTCCCATTCCAATCCTGAGACCCTTCCGATAGCAGAGATGTGATATCTCAATGCTTATACCAAACCTGAGATCCTTCCTATAACATGAGATGTGATATCCAACTCCTTCCCATTCCAATCCTGAGACACTTCCTATAGCATGAGATGTGATATCTCAATGCTTATACCAAATCTGAGACCCTTCCTATAGCATGAGATGTGATATCCAACTCCTTCCCATTCCAATCCTGAGACCCTTCCTATAGCATGAGATTTGATATCTCAAGGCCTCTAATACCAAACCTGAGATCCTTCCTCTAACATGAAATGTGATATCCAACTCTTTCCCCTTCCAAACCTGAGAGCCTTCCTATAGCATGAGATATGATAGCCAAGTCCTTCCAATTCCAATCCTGAGACCCTTCCTATAACATGAAATGTGATATCCAACTCCTTCCCATTCCAACCTGAGACCCTTCCTATAGCATGAGATGGGATATCTCAATGCTTCTAATACCAAACCTGAGACTCTTCCTATAACATGAGATGGGATATCCAACTCATTCCCATTCCAATCCTGAGACCCTTCCGATAGCAGAGATGTGATATCTCAATGCTTATACCAAACCTGAGACCCTTCCTATGGCCTGAGATGTCATATACAACTCCTTCCCATTCCAATCCTGAGACCCTTCCTATAGCATGAGATGTGATATCTCAATGCTTATACCAAATCTGAGACCCTTCCTATAGCATGAGATGTGATATCCAACTCCTTCCCATTCCAATCCTGAGACCCTTCCTATAGCATGAGATGTGATGTCTCAATGCTTCTAATACCAAACCTGAGATCCTTCCTATAACATGAGATGTGATATCCAACTCCTTCCCATTCCAATCCTGAGACCCTTATGATAGCATGAGATGTGATATCTCAATGCCTCTAATACCAAACCTGAGATACTTCCGATAGCATGAGATGTGATATCTCAATGCTTCTAATACCAAACCTGAGATCCTTCCTATAACATGAGATGTGATTTCCAAATCCTCCCCCTTCCAAACCTGAGACCCTCCCTTTAGCATGAGATGTGATATCCAACTCCTTCCCATTCCAATCCTGAGACCCTTCTGATAGCATGAGATGTGATATCTCAATGCCTCTAATTCCAAACCTGAGATCCTACCTCTAACATGAAATGTGATATCCATCTCCTTCCCTTTCCAAACCTGAGACCCTGCCTATAGCATGAGATGTGATATCCAAGTCCTTCCCATTCCAATCCTGAGACCCTTCCTATAGCATGTGATGTGATATCTCAATGCTTATACCAAACCTGAGACCCTTCCTATGGCATGAGATGTCATATACAACTCCTTCCCATTCCTATCCTGAGACCCTTCCTATAGCATGAGATGTGATATCTCAATGCTTATACCAAACCTGAGACCCTTCCTATAGCATGAGATGTGATATTCAACTTCTTCCCATTCCAATCCTGAGACCCTTCCTATAACATGAGATGTGATGTCTCAATGCTTCTAATACCAAACCTGAGATCTTTCCTATAACATGAGATGTGATATCCAACTCCTTCCCATTCCAATCCTGAGACCCTTCCTATAGCATGAGATGTGATATCTCAAGGCCTCTAATACCAAACCTGAGATCCTTCCTCTAACATGAAATGTGATATCCAACTCTTTCCCCTTCCAAACCTAAGAGCCTATCTATAGCATGAGATGTGATATCCAAGTCCTACACATTCCAACCCTTAGACCCTTCCTACAGCATGCAATATGATATCTCAATGATTCTAATAACAAACCTGAGACCCGTCCTATAACATGAGATGGGATATCCAACTCCTTCCCATTCCAATCCTGAGACTCTTCCGATAGCAGAGATGTGATATCTCAATGCTTATACCAAACCTGAGACCCTTCCTATAACATGAGATGTGATATCCAAATCCTTCCCGTTCCAAACCTGAGAGCCTTCCTATAGCATGAGATAAGATATCCAAATCCTTCCCATTCCAATCCTGAGACCCTTCCTATAACATGAAATGTGATATCCTACTCCTTCCCATTCCATCCTGGGACCCTTCCTATATCATGAGATGGGATATCTCAATGCTTCTAATACCAAACCTGAGACCCTTCCTATAACATGAGATGGGAATATCCAACTCCTTCCCATTCCAATCCTGAGACCCTTCCGATAGCAGAGATGTGATATCTCAATGCTTATACCAAACCTGAGATCCTTCCTATAACATGAGATGTGATATCCAACTCCTTCCCATTCCAATCCTGAGACACTTCCTATAGCATGAGATGTGATATCTCACGGCTTATACCAAACCTGAGACCCTTCCTATAGAATGAGATGTGATATCCAACTCCTTCCCATTCCAATCCTGAGACCATTCCTATAGCATGAGATGTGATATCTCAATGCTTCTAATATCAAACTTGAGACCCTCCCTATAGCATGAGATGTGATACCCAAGTCCTTCCCATTCCAATCCTGAGACACTTCCTATAGCATGAGATGTGATATCTCAATGCTTCTAATACCAAACCTGAGACTCTTCCTATAACATGAGATGGGATATCCAACTCCTTCCCATTCCAATCCTGAGACCCTTCCAATAGCAGAGATGTGATATCTCGATGCTTATACCAAATCTGAGACCCTTCCTATAGCATGAGATGTGATATCCAACTCCTTCCCATTCCAATCCTAAGGCCCTTCCTATAGCATGAGATGTGATGTCTCAATGCTTCTAATACCAAACCTGAGATCCTTCCTATAACATGAGATGTGATATCCAACTCCTTCCCATTCCAATCCTGAGACCCTTCCTATAGCATGAGATGTGATGTCTCAATGCTTCTAATACCAAACCTGAGAACCTTCCTACAGCATGCGATGTGATATCTCAATGCTTCTAATACCAAACCTGAGACCAGTCCTATAACATGAGATTGGATATCCAACTCCTTCCCCTTCCAAACCTGAGACCCTTCCTATAGCATGAGATGTGATATCCAACTTCTTCCCATTCCAATCCTGAGACCCTTCCTATAACATGAGATATGATGTCTCAATGCTTCTAATACCAAACCTGAGATCTTTCCTATAACATGAGATGTAATATCCAACTCCTTCCCATTCCAATCCTGAGACCCTTCCTATAGCATGAGATGTGCTATCTCAATGCTTATACCAAACCTGAGACCCTTCCTAAAGCTTGAGATGTGATATCCAACTCCTTCACATTCCAATCCTGAGACCTTTCCTATAGCATGATATGTGATATCTCAATGCCTCTAATACCAAACCTGAGATCCTTCCTCTAACATGAAATGTGATATCGAACTCCTTCCCTTTCCAAACCTGAGAGCCTACCTATAGCATGAGATGTGATATCCAAGTCCTTCCCATTCCAATCCTTAGACCCTTCCTACAGCATGCAATATGATATCTCAATGATTCTAATAACAAACCTGAGACCCGTCCTATAACATGAGATGTGATATCCAACTCCTTCCCGTTTCAAACCTGAGACCCTTCCTATAACATGAGATGTGATATCCAACTCCTTCCCGTTTCAAACCTGAGACCCTTCCTATAGCATATGTGATATCCAACTCCTTCCCATTCCAAACATGAGACCCTTCCTATAGCAAGAATGTAATATCCAACTCCTTCCCATTCCAATCCTGAGACCATTCCTATAGCATGAGATGTGATATCTCAATGCTTCTAATACCAAACCTGAGATCCTTCCTATGACATGAGATGTGATATCCAATTCCTCCCCATTCCAAACCTGAGAACCTTCCTACAGCATGCGATGTGATATCTCAATGCTTCTAATACCAAACCTGAGACCAGTCCTATAACATGAGATTGGATATCCAACTCCTTCCCCTTCCAAACCTGAGACCCTTCCTATAGCATGAGATGTGATATCCAACTTCTTCCCATTCCAATCCTGAGACCCTTCCTATAACATGAGATGTGATGTCTCAATGCTTCTAATACCAAACCTGAGATCTTTCCTATAACATGAGATGTGATATCCAACTCCTTCCCATTCCAATCCTGAGACCCTTCCTATAGCATGAGATGTGCTATCTCAATGCTTATACCAAACCTGAGACCCTTCCTAAAGCTTGAGATGTGATATCCAACTCCTTCACATTCCAATCCTGAGACCCTTCCTATAACATGAAATGTGATATCCAACTCCTTCCCATTCCAACCTGAGACCCTTCCCATAGCATGAGATGGGATATCCAACTCCTTCCAAATCCAATACTGATACCCTTCCAATAGCATGAGATGTGATATCCCAATGCTTCTACCAAACCTGAGAACCATACTATGGCATGAGATGTGATATCAAACTCCTTCCCATTCCAATCCTGAGACTCTTCCTATAGCTTGAGATGTGATATCCGAAATCCTTCCCATTCCAATTCTGAGACCCTTCCTATACCATGAGACTTGATATCTCAATGCTTCTAATACCAAACCTGAGACCCGTCCTATAACATGAGATGTGATATCAAACTCCTTCCCATTCCAATCCTGAGACTCTTCCTATAGCTTGAGATGTGATATCCGAAATCCTTCCCATTCCAATTCTGAGACCCTTCCTATACCATGAGACTTGATATCTCAATGCTTCTAATACCAAACCTGAGACCCTTCCTTTATCATGAGATGTGATATCCAACTCCTTCCCATTCCAATCCTGAGACCCTTCCGATATCATGAGATTTGTTATCTCAATGCTTCTAATATCAAAATTGAGACCCGCCTATAACATGAGATGTGATATCCAAATCTTTCCCCTTCCAAACCTTAGACCCTTCCTTTATCATGAGATGGGATATCCAACTCCTTCCCATTCCAATCCTGAGACCCTTCCGATAGCAGAGATGTGATATCTCAATGCTTATACCAATCCTGAGACCCTTCCTATGGCCTGAGATGTCATATACAACTCCTTCCCAATCCAATCCTGAGACCCTTCCTATAGCATGAGATGTGATATCTCAATGCTTATACCAAATCTGAGACCCTTCCTATAGCATGAGATGTGATATCCAACTCCTTCCCATTCCAATCCTGAGACCCTTCCTATAGCATGAGATGTGATGTCTCAATGCTTCTAATACCAAACCTGAGATCCTTCCTATAACATGAGATGTGATATCCAACTCCTTCCCATTCCAATCCTGAGACCCTTCCTATAGCATGAGATGTGATGTCTCAATGCTTCTAATACCAAACCTGAGAACCTTCCTACAGCATGCGATGTGATATCTCAATGCTTCTAATACCAAACCTGAGACCAGTCCTATAACATGAGATTGGATATCCAACTCCTTCCCCTTCCAAACCTGAGACCCTTCCTATAGCATGAGATGTGATATCCAACTTCTTCCCATTCCAATCCTGAGACCCTTCCTATAACATGAGATGTGATGTCTCAATGCTTCTAATACCAAACCTGAGATCTTTCCTATAACATGAGATGTAATATCCAACTCCTTCCCATTCCAATCCTGAGACCCTTCCTATAGCATGAGATGTGCTATCTCAATGCTTATACCAAACCTGAGACCCTTCCTAAAGCTTGAGATGTGATATCCAACTCCTTCCCATTCCAATCCTGAGACCCTTCCTATAGCATGAGATGTGATATCTCAATGCTTCTAATATCAAACTTGAGACCCTTCCTATAGCATGCGATGTGATATCCAACTCCTTCCCATTCCAATCCTGAGACCCTTCCTATAGCATGAGATGTGATGTCTCAATGCTTCTAATACCAAACCTGAGATCCTTCCTATAACATGAGATGTGATATCCAACTCCTTCCCATTCTAATCCCGAGACCCTTCCTATAGCATGAGATGTGATATCTCGATGCTTATACCAAACCTGAGACCATTCCTATAGCATGAGATGTGATATCCAACTCCTTCCCATTCCAATCCTGAGACCCTTCCTATAGCATGAGATGTGATATCTCAATGCCTCTAATACCAAACCTGAGATCCTTCCTCTAACATGAAATGTGATATCCAACTCCTTCCCTTTCCAAACCTGAGAGCCTACCTATAGCATGAGATGTGATATCCAAGTCCTTCCCATTCCAATCCTTAGACCCTTCCTACAGCATGCAATATGATATCTCAATGATTCTAATAACAAACCTGAGACCCATCCTATAACATCAGATGGGATATCCAACTCCTTCCTATTCCAATCCTGAGACACTTCCGATAGCAGAGATGTGATATCTCAATGCTTATACCAAACCTGAGACCCTTCCTATAACATGAGATGTGATATCCAACTCCTTCCCGGTCCAAACCTGAGACCCTTCCTATAGCATATGTGATATCCAACTCCTTCCCATTCCAAACATGAGACCCTTCCTATAGCAAGAATGTAATATCCAACTCCTTCCCATTCCAATCCTGAGACCATTCCTATAGCATGCGATGTGATATCTCAATGCTTCTAATACCAAACCCGAGACCAGTCCTATAACATGAGATTGGATATCCAACTCCTTCCCCTTCCAAACCTGAGACCCTTCCTATAGCATGAGATGTGATATCCAACTTCTTCCCATTCCACTCCTGAGACCCTTCCTATAACATGAGATGTGATGTCTCAATGCTTCTAATACCAAACCTGAGATCTTTCCTATAACATGAGATGTGATATCCAACTCCTTCCCATTCCAATCCTGAGACCCTTCCTATAGCATGAGATGTGATATCTCAATGCTTATACCAAACCTGAGACCCTTCCTATAGCTTGAGATGTGATATCCAACTCCTTCCCATTCCAATCCTGAGACCCTTCCTATAGCATGAGATGTGATATCTCAAGGCCTCTAATACCAAACCTGAGATTCTTCCTCTAACATGAAATGTGATATCCAACTCCTTCCCCTTCCAAACCTGAGAGCCTTCCTATAGCATGAGATATGATATCCAAGTCCTTCCCATCCAATCCTGAGACCCTTCCTATAACATGAAATGTGATATCCAACTCCTTCCCATTCCAACCTGAGACCCTTCCTATAGCATGAGATGGGATATCCAATTCCTTCCAAATCCAATACTGATACCCTTCCGATAGCATGAGATGTGATATCCCAATGCTTCTACCAAACCTGAGACCCATACTATGGCATGAGATGTGATATCAAACTCCTTCCCATTCCAATCCTGAGACCCTACCTATAGCTTGAGATGTGATATCCAACTCCTTCCCATTCCAATTCTGAGACCCTTCCTATACCATGAGTCTTGATATCTCAATGCTTCTAATACAAAACCTGAGACCCGTCCTATAACATGAGATGTGATATCCAAATCCTTCCCCTTCCAAACCTTAGACCCTTCCTTTATCATGAGATGTGATATCCAATTCCTTCCCATTCCAATCCTGAGACCCTTCCGATATCATGAGATTTGTTATCTCAATGCTTCTAATATCAAACTTGAGACCCTCCCTATAGCATGAGATGTGACATCCAAGTCCTCCCCATTCCAATCCTGAGACTCTTCCTATAGCATGAGATGTGATATCTCAATGCTTCTAATACCAAACCTGAGACCCTTCCTATAACATGAGATGGGATATCCAACTCCTTCCCATTCCAATCCTGAGACCCTTCCGATAGCAGAGATGTGATATCTCAATGCTTATACCAAACCTGAGACCCTTCCTATGGCCTGATTTGTCATATACAACTCCTTCCCATTCCAATCCTGAGACCCTTCCTATAGCATGAGATGTGATATCTCAATGCTTATACCAAATCCGAGACCCTTCCTATAGCATGAGATGTGATATCCAACTCCTTCCCATTCCAATCCTGAGACCCTTCCTATAGCATGAGATGTGATGTCTCAATGCTTCTAATACCAAACCTGAGATCCTTCTGATAGCATGAGATGTGATATCTCAATGCTTCTAGTACCAAACCTGAGATCCTTCCTATAACATGAGATGTGATTTCCAAATCCTTCCACTTCCAAACCTGAGACACTCCCTTTAGCATGAGATGTGATATCCAACTCCTTCCCATTCCAATCCTGAGACCCTTCTGATAGCATGAGATGTGATATTTCAATGCCTCTAATACCAAACCTGAGATCCTACCTCTAACATGAAATGTGATATCCATCTCCTTCCCTTTCCAAACCTGAGACCCTGCCTATAGCATGAGATGTGATATCAAAAGTCCTTCCCATTCCAATCCTGAGACCCTTCCTATAGCATGTGATGTGATATCTCAATGCTTATACCAAACCTGAGACCCTTCCTATGGCATGAGATGTCATATACAACTCCTTCCCATTCCAATCCTGAGACCCTTCCTATAGCATGAGATGTGATATCTCAATGCTTATACCAAACCTGAGACCCTTCCTATAGCATGAGATGTGATATCCAACTTCTTCCCATTCCAATCCTGAGACCCTTCCTATAACATGAGATGTGATGTCTCAATGCTTCTAATACCAAACCTGAGACCCTTCCTATAACATGAGATGGGATATCCAACTCCTTCCCATTCCAATCCTGAGACCCTTCCGATAGCAGAGATGTGATATCTCAATGCTTATACCAAACCTGAGACCCTTCCTATGGCCTGAGATGTCATATACAACTCCTTCCGATTCCAATCCTGAGACCGTTCCTATAGCATGAGATGTGATATCTCAATGCTTATACCAAATCTGAGACCCTTCCTATAGCATGAGATGTGATATCCAACTCCTTCCCATTCCAATCCTGAGACCCTTCCTATAGCATGAGATGTGATGTCTCAATGCTTCTAATACCAAACCTGAGATCCTTCCTATAACATGAGATGTGATATCCAACTCCTTCCCATTCCAATCCTGAGACCCTTAAGATAGCATGAGATGTGATATCTCAATGCCTCTAATACCAAACCTGAGATACTTCCGATAGCATGAGATGTGATATCTCAATGCTTCTAATACCAAACCTCAGATCCTTCCTATAACATGAGATGTGATTTCCAAATCCTTCCCCTTCCAAACCTGAGACCCTCCCTTTAGCATGAGATGTGATATCCAACTCCTTCCCATTCCAATCCTGAGACCCTTCTGATAGCATGAGATGTGATATTTCAATGCCTCTAATACCAAACCTGAGATCCTACCTCTAACATGAAATGTAATATCCATCTCCTTCCCTTTCCAAACCTGAGACCCTGCCTATAGCATGAGATGTGATATCCAAGTCCTTCCCATTACAATCCTGAGACCCTTCCTATAGCATGTGATGTGATATCTCAATGCTTATACCAAACCTGAGACCCTTCCTATGGCATGAGATGTCATATACAACTCCTTCCCATTCCAATCCTGAGACCCTTCCTATAGCATGAGATGTGATATCTCAATGCTTATACCAAACCTGAGACCCTTCCTATAGCATGAGATGTGATATCCAACTTCTTCCCATTCCAATCCTGAGACCCTTCCTATAACATGAGATGTGATGTCTCAATGCTTCTAATACCAAACCTGAGATCTTTCCTATAACATGAGATGTGATATCCAACTCCTTCCCATTCCAATCCTGAGACCCTTCCTATAGCATGAGATGTGATATCTCAAGGCCTCTAATACCAAACCTGAGATCGTTCCTCTAACATGAAATGTGATATCCAACTCCTTCCCCTTCCAAACCTGAGAGCCTTCCTATAGCATGAGATATGATAGCCAAGTCCTTCCAATTCCAATCCTGAGACCCTTCCTATAACATGAAATGTGATATCCAACTCCTTCCCATTCCAACCTGAGACCCTTCCTATAGCATGAGATGGGATATCTCAATGCTTCTAATACCAAACCTGAGACTCTTCCTATAACATGAGATGGGATATCCAACTCCTTCCCATTCCAATCCTGATACCCTTCCGATAGCAGAGATGTGATATCTCAATGCTTATACCAAACCTGAGACCCTTCCTATGGCCTGAGATGTGATATCCAACTGCTTCCCATTCCAATCCTGAGACCCTTCCTATAGCATGAGATGTGATATCTCAATGCTTATACCAAATCTGAGACCCTTCCTATAGCATGAGATGTGATATCCAACTCCTTCCCATTCCAATCCTGAGACCCTTCCTATAGCATGAGATGTGATGTCTCAATGCTTCTAATACCAAACCTGAGATCCTTCCTATAACATGAGATGTGATATCCAACTCCTTCCGATTCCAATCCTGAGACCCTTATGATAGCATGAGATGTGATATCTCAATGCTTCTAATACCAAACCTGAGATCCTTCCTATAACATGAGATGTGATTTCCAAATCCTTCCCCTTCCAAACCTGAGACCCCCCCTTTAGCATGAGATGTGATATCCAACTCCTTCCCATTCCAATCCTGAGACCCTTCTGATAGCATGAGATGTGATATCTCAATGCCTCTAATTCCAAACCTGAGATCCTGCCTCTAACATGAAATGTGATATCCATCTCCTTCCCTTTCCAAACCTGAGACCCTGTCTATAGCATGAGATGTCATATACAACTCCTTCCCATTCCAATCCTGAGACCCTTCCTATAGCACGAGATGTGATATCTCAATGCTTATACCAAACCTGAGACCCTTCCTATAGCATGAGATGTGATATCCAACTCCTTCCCATTCCAATCCTGAGACCCTTCCTTTAGCATGAGATGTGATATCCAACTCCTTCCCATTCCAATCCTGAGACCCTTCCTATAGCCTGAGATGTGATGTCTCAATGCCTCTAATACCAAACCTGAGATCCTTCCTCTAACATGAAATGTGATATCCAACTCCTTCCCTTTCCAAACCTGAGAGCCTATCTATAGCATGAGATGTGATATCCAAGTCCTTCACATTCCAATCCTGAGACACTTCCGATAGCAGAGATGTGATATCTCAATGCTTATACCAAACCTGAGACCCTTCCTATAACATGAGATGTGATATCCAACTCCTTCCCGTTCCAAACCTGAGACCCTTCCTTTAGCATGAGATGTGATATCCAGCTCCTTCCCATTCCAATCCTGAGACACTTCCGATAGCATGAGATGTGATATCTCAATGCTTCTAATATCAAAACTGAGACCCTCCCTATAGCATGATATGTGATATCTAAGTCCTTCCCATTCCAATCCTGAGACCCTTCCTATAGCATGAGATGTGATATCTCAATGCTTCTACCAAACCTGAGACCCTTCCTTTAGCATGAGATGTGATAACCAACTCCTTCCCATTCCAATCCTGAGACCCTTCCTATAGCATGAGATGTGATATCTCAATACTTCTAATACCAAACCTGAGATCCTTCCGATAACATGAGATGTGATATCCAAATCCTTCCCCTTCCAAACCTGAGACCCTCCCTTTAGCATGAGATGTGATATCCAACTCCTTCCCATTCCAATCCTGAGACCCTTCTGATAGCATGAGATGTGATATCTCAATGCTTCTATACCAAACCTGAGATCCTTCCGATAGCATGAGATGTGATATCTGAATGCTTCTAATACCAAACCTGAGATCCTTCCTATAACATGAGATGTGATATCCAAATCCTTCCTCTTCCAAACCTGAGACCCTCCCTTTAGCATGAGATGTGATATCCAACTCCTTCCCATTCCAATCCTGAGACCCTTCCGATATCATGAGATTTGTTATCTCAATGCTTCTAATATCAAACTTGAGACCCTCCCTATAGCATGAGATGTGACATCCAAGTCCTCCCCATTCCAATCCTGAGACTCTTCCTATAGCATGAGATGTGATATCTCAATGCTTCTAATACCAAACCTGAGACCCTTCCTATAACATGAGATGGGATATCCAACTCCTTCCCATTCCAATCCTGAGACCCTTCCGATAGCAGAGATGTGATATCTCAATGCTTATACCAAACCTGAGACCGTTCCTATGGCCTGATTTGTCATATACAACTCCTTCCCATTCCAATCCTGAGACCCTTCCTATAGCATGAGATGTGATATCTCAATGCTTATACCAAATCCGAGACCCTTCCTTTAGCATGAGATGTGATATCCAACTCCTTCCCATTCCAATCCTGAGACCCTTCTGATAGCATGAGATGTGATATCTCAATGCTTCTATACCAAACCTGAGATCCTTCCGATAGCATGAGATGTGATATCTGAATGCTTCTAATACCAAACCTGAGATCCTTCCTATAACATGAGATGTGATATCCAAATCCTTCCCCTTCCAAACCTGAGACCCTCCCTTTAGCATGAGATGTGATATCCAACTCCTTCCCATTCCAATCCTGAGACCCTTCCGATATCATGAGATTTGTTATCTCAATGCTTCTAATATCAAACTTGAGACCCTCCCTATAGCATGAGATGTGACATCCAAGTCCTCCCCATTCCAATCCTGAGACTCTTCCTATAGCATGAGATGTGATATCTCAATGCTTCTAATACCAAACCTGAGACCCTTCCTATAACATGAGATGGGATATCCAACTCCTTCCCATTCCAATCCTGAGACCCTTCCGATAGCAGAGATGTGATATCTCAATGCTTATACCAAACCTGAGACCCTTCCTATGGCCTGATTTGTCATATACACCTCCTTCCCATTCCAATCCTGAGACCCTTCCTATAGCATGAGATGTGATATCTCAATGCTTATACCAAATCCGAGACCCTTCCTATAGCATGAGATGTGATATCCAACTCCTTCCCATTCCAATCCTGAGACCCTTCCTATAGCATGAGATGTGATGTCTCAATGCTTCTAATACCAAACCTGAGATCCTTCTGATAGCATGAGATGTGATATCTCAATGCTTCTAGTACCAAACCTGAGATCCTTCCTATAACATGAGATGTGATTTCCAAATCCTTCCACTTCCAAACCTGAGACACTCCCTTTAGCATGAGATGTGATATCCAACTCCTTCCTATTACAATCCTGAGACCCTTCTGATAGCATGAGATGTGATATTTCAATGCCTCTAATACCAAACCTGAGATCCTACCTCTAACATGAAATGTGATATCCATCTCCTTCCCTTTCCAAACCTGAGACCCTGCCTATAGCATGAGATGTGATATCAAAAGTCCTTCCCATTCCAATCCTGAGACCCTTCCTATAGCATGTGATGTGATATCTCAATGCTTATACCAAACCTGAGACCCTTCCTATGGCATGAGATGTCATATACAACTCCTTCCCATTCCAATCCTGAGACCCTTCCTATAGCATGAGATGTGATATCTCAATGCTTATACAAAACCTGAGACCCTTCCTATAGCATGAGATGTGATATCCAACTTCTTCCCATTCCAATCCTGAGACCCTTCCTATAACATGAGATGTGATGTCTCAATGCTTCTAATAGCAAACCTGAGACCCTTCCTATAACATGAGATGGGATATCCAACTCCTTCCCATTCCAATCCTGTGACCCTTCCGATAGCAGAGATGTGATATCTCAATGCTTATACCAAACCTGAGACCCTTCCTATGGCCTGAGATGTCATATACAACTCCTTCCCATTCCAATCCTGAGACCGTTCCTATAGCATGAGATGTGATATCTCAATGCTTATACCAAATCTGAGACCCTTCCTATAGCATGAGATGTGATATCCAACTCCTTCCCATTCCAATCCTGAGACCCTTCCTATAGCATGAGATGTGATGTCTCAATGCTTCTAATACCAAACCTGAGATCCTTCCTATAACATGAGATGTGATATCCAACTCCTTCCCATTCCAATCCTGAGACCCTTATGATAGCATGAGATGTGATATCTCAATGCCTCTAATACCAAACCTGAGATACTTCCGATAGCATGAGATGTGATGTCTCAATGCTTCTACTACCAAACCTGAGACCCTTCCTATAACATGAGATGGGATATCCAACTCCTTCCCATTCCAATCCTGAGACCCTTCCGATAGCAGAGATGTGATATCTCAATGCTTATACCAAACCTGAGACCCTTCCTATGGCCTGAGATGTCATATACAACTCCTTCCGATTCCAATCCTGAGACCGTTCCTATAGCATGATATGTGATATCTCAATGCTTATACCAAATCTGAGACCCTTCCTATAGCATGAGATGTGATATCCAACTCCTTCCCATTCCAATCCTGAGACCCTTCCTATAGCATGAGATGTGATGTCTCAATGCTTCTAATACCAAACCTGAGATCCTTCCTATAACATGAGATGTGATATCCAACTCCTTTCCATTCCAATCCTGAGACCCTTAAGATAGCATGAGATGTGATATCTCAATGCCTCTAATACCAAACCTGAGATACTTCCGATAGCATGAGATGTGATATCTCAATGCTTCTAATACCAAACCTGAGATCCTTCCTATAACATGAGATGTGATTTCCAAATCCTTCCCCTTCCAAACCTGAGACCCTCCCTTTAGCATGAGATGTGATATCCAACTCCTTCCCATTCCAATCCTGAGACCCTTCTGATAGCATGAGATGTGATATTTCAATGCCTCTAATACCAAACCTGAGATCCTACCTCTAACATGAAATGTAATATCCATCTCCTTCCCTTTCCAAACCTGAGACCCTGCCTATAGCATGAGATGTGATATCCAAGTCCTTCCCATTACAATCCTGAGACCCTTCCTATAGCATGTGATGTGATATCTCAATGCTTATACCAAACCTGAGACCCTTCCTATGGCATGAGATGTCATATACAACTCCTTCCCATTCCAATCCTGAGACCCTTCCTATAGCATGAGATGTGATATCTCAATGCTTATACCAAACCTGAGACCCTTCCTATAGCATGAGATGTGATATCCAACTTCTTCCCATTCCAATCCTGAGACCCTTCCTATAACATGAGATGTGATGTCTCAATGCTTCTAATACCAAACCTGAGATCTTTCCTATAACATGAGATGTGATATCCAACTCCTTCCCATTCCAATCCTGAGACCCTTCCTATAGCATGAGATGTGATATCTCAAGGCCTCTAATACCAAACCTGAGATCGTTCCTCTAACATGAAATGTGATATCCAACTCCTTCCCCTTCCAAACCTGAGAGCCTTCCTATAGCATGAGATATGATAGCCAAGTCCTTCCAATTCCAATCCTGAGACCCTTCCTATAACATGAAATGTGATATCCAACTCCTTCCCATTCCAACCTGAGACCCTTCCTATAGCATGAGATGGGATATCTCAATGCTTCTAATACCAAACCTGAGACTCTTCCTATAACATGAGATGGGATATCCAACTCCTTCCCATTCCAATCCTGATACCCTTCCGATAGCAGAGATGTGATATCTCAATGCTTATACCAAACCTGAGACCCTTCCTATGGCCTGAGATGTGATATCCAACTGCTTCCCATTCCAATCCTGAGACCCTTCCTATAGCATGAGATGTGATATCTCAATGCTTATACCAAATCTGAGACCCTTCCTATAGCATGAGATGTGATATCCAACTCCTTCCCATTCCAATCCTGAGACCCTTCCTATAGCATGAGATGTGATGTCTCAATGCTTCTAATACCAAACCTGAGATCCTTCCTATAACATGAGATGTGATATCCAACTCCTTCCGATTCCAATCCTGAGACCCTTATGATAGCATGAGATGTGATATCTCAATGCTTCTAATACCAAACCTGAGATCCTTCCTATAACATGAGATGTGATTTCCAAATCCTTCCCCTTCCAAACCTGAGACCCCCCCTTTAGCATGAGATGTGATATCCAACTCCTTCCCATTCCAATCCTGAGACCCTTCTGATAGCATGAGATGTGATATCTCAATGCCTCTAATTCCAAACCTGAGATCCTACCTCTAACATGAAATGTGATATCCATCTCCTTCCCTTTCCAAACCTGAGACCCTGTCTATAGCATGAGATGTCATATACAACTCCTTCCCATTCCAATCCTGAGACCCTTCCTATAGCACGAGATGTGATATCTCAATGCTTATACCAAACCTGAGACCCTTCCTATAGCATGAGATGTGATATCCAACTCCTTCCCATTCCAATCCTGAGACCCTTCCTTTAGCATGAGATGTGATATCCAACTCCTTCCCATTCCAATCCTGAGACCCTTCCTATAGCCTGAGATGTGATGTCTCAATGCCTCTAATACCAAACCTGAGATCCTTCCTCTAACATGAAATGTGATATCCAACTCCTTCCCTTTCCAAACCTGAGAGCCTATCTATAGCATGAGATGTGATATCCAAGTCCTTCACATTCCAATCCTGAGACACTTCCGATAGCAGAGATGTGATATCTCAATGCTTATACCAAACCTGAGACCCTTCCTATAACATGAGATGTGATATCCAACTCCTTCCCGTTCCAAACCTGAGACCCTTCCTTTAGCATGAGATGTGATATCCAGCTCCTTCCCATTCCAATCCTGAGACACTTCCGATAGCATGAGATGTGATATCTCAATGCTTCTAATATCAAAACTGAGACCCTCCCTATAGCATGATATGTGATATCTAAGTCCTTCCCATTCCAATCCTGAGACCCTTCCTATAGCATGAGATGTGATATCTCAATGCTTCTACCAAACCTGAGACCCTTCCTTTAGCATGAGATGTGATAACCAACTCCTTCCCATTCCAATCCTGAGACCCTTCCTATAGCATGAGATGTGATATCTCAATACTTCTAATACCAAACCTGAGATCCTTCCGATAACATGAGATGTGATATCCAAATCCTTCCCCTTCCAAACCTGAGACCCTCCCTTTAGCATGAGATGTGATATCCAACTCCTTCCCATTCCAATCCTGAGACCCTTCTGATAGCATGAGATGTGATATCTCAATGCTTCTATACCAAACCTGAGATCCTTCCGATAGCATGAGATGTGATATCTGAATGCTTCTAATACCAAACCTGAGATCCTTCCTATAACATGAGATGTGATATCCAAATCCTTCCCCTTCCAAACCTGAGACCCTCCCTTTAGCATGAGATGTGATATCCAACTCCTTCCCATTCCAATCCTGAGACCCTTCCGATATCATGAGATTTGTTATCTCAATGCTTCTAATATCAAACTTGAGACCCTCCCTATAGCATGAGATGTGACATCCAAGTCCTCCCCATTCCAATCCTGAGACTCTTCCTATAGCATGAGATGTGATATCTCAATGCTTCTAATACCAAACCTGAGACCCTTCCTATAACATGAGATGGGATATCCAACTCCTTCCCATTCCAATCCTGAGACCCTTCCGATAGCAGAGATGTGATATCTCAATGCTTATACCAAACCTGAGACCGTTCCTATGGCCTGATTTGTCATATACAACTCCTTCCCATTCCAATCCTGAGACCCTTCCTATAGCATGAGATGTGATATCTCAATGCTTATACCAAATCCGAGACCCTTCCTTTAGCATGAGATGTGATATCCAACTCCTTCCCATTCCAATCCTGAGACCCTTCTGATAGCATGAGATGTGATATCTCAATGCTTCTATACCAAACCTGAGATCCTTCCGATAGCATGAGATGTGATATCTGAATGCTTCTAATACCAAACCTGAGATCCTTCCTATAACATGAGATGTGATATCCAAATCCTTCCCCTTCCAAACCTGAGACCCTCCCTTTAGCATGAGATGTGATATCCAACTCCTTCCCATTCCAATCCTGAGACCCTTCCGATATCATGAGATTTGTTATCTCAATGCTTCTAATATCAAACTTGAGACCCTCCCTATAGCATGAGATGTGACATCCAAGTCCTCCCCATTCCAATCCTGAGACTCTTCCTATAGCATGAGATGTGATATCTCAATGCTTCTAATACCAAACCTGAGACCCTTCCTATAACATGAGATGGGATATCCAACTCCTTCCCATTCCAATCCTGAGACCCTTCCGATAGCAGAGATGTGATATCTCAATGCTTATACCAAACCTGAGACCCTTCCTATGGCCTGATTTGTCATATACAACTCCTTCCCATTCCAATCCTGAGACCCTTCCTATAGCATGAGATGTGATATCTCAATGCTTATACCAAATCCGAGACCCTTCCTATAGCATGAGATGTGATATCCAACTCCTTCCCATTCCAATCCTGAGACCCTTCCTATAGCATGAGATGTGATGTCTCAATGCTTCTAATACCAAACCTGAGATCCTTCTGATAGCATGAGATGTGATATCTCAATGCTTCTAGTACCAAACCTGAGATCCTTCCTATAACATGAGATGTGATTTCCAAATCCTTCCACTTCCAAACCTGAGACACTCCCTTTAGCATGAGATGTGATATCCAACTCCTTCCTATTCCAATCCTGAGACCCTTCTGATAGCATGAGATGTGATATTTCAATGCCTCTAATACCAAACCTGAGATCCTACCTCTAACATGAAATGTGATATCCATCTCCTTCCCTTTCCAAACCTGAGACCCTGCCTATAGCATGAGATGTGATATCAAAAGTCCTTCCCATTCCAATCCTGAGACCCTTCCTATAGCATGTGATGTGATATCTCAATGCTTATACCAAACCTGAGACCCTTCCTATGGCATGAGATGTCATATACAACTCCTTCCCATTCCAATCCTGAGACCCTTCCTATAGCATGAGATGTGATATCTCAATGCTTATACAAAACCTGAGACCCTTCCTATAGCATGAGATGTGATATCCAACTTCTTCCCATTCCAATCCTGAGACCCTTCCTATAACATGAGATGTGATGTCTCAATGCTTCTAATACCAAACCTGAGACCCTTCCTATAACATGAGATGGGATATCCAACTCCTTCCCATTCCAATCCTGTGACCCTTCCGATAGCAGAGATGTGATATCTCAATGCTTATACCAAACCTGAGACCCTTCCTATGGCCTGAGATGTCATATACAACTCCTTCCCATTCCAATCCTGAGACCGTTCCTATAGCATGAGATGTGATATCTCAATGCTTATACCAAATCTGAGACCCTTCCTATAGCATGAGATGTGATATCCAACTCCTTCCCATTCCACTCCTGAGACCCTTCCTATAGCATGAGATGTGATGTCTCAATGCTTCTAATACCAAACCTGAGATCCTTCCTATAACATGAGATGTGATATCCAACTCCTTCCCATTCCAATCCTGAGACCCTTATGATAGCATGAGATGTGATATCTCAATGCCTCTAATACCAAACCTGAGATACTTCCGATAGCATGAGATGTGATATCTCAATGCTTCTAATACCAAACCTGAGATCCTTCCTATAACATGAGATGTGATTTCCAAATCCTTCCCCTTCCAAACCTGAGACCCTCCCTTTAGCATGAGATGTGATATCCAACTCCTTCCCATTCCAATCCTGAGACCCTTCTGATAGCATGAGATGTGATATTTCAATGCCTCTAATACCAAACCTGAGATCCTACCTCTAACATGAAATGTGATATCCATCTCCTTCCCTTTCCAAACCTGAGACCCTGCCTATAGCATGAGATGTGATATCCAAGTCCTTCCCATTACAATCCTGAGACCCTTCCTATAGCATGTGATGTGATATCTCAATGCTTATACCAAACCTGAGACCCTTCCTATGGCATGAGATGTCATATACAACTCCTTCCCATTCCAATCCTGAGACCCTTCCTATAGCATGAGATGTGATACCTCAATGCTTATACCAAACCTGAGACCCTTCCTATAGCATGAGATGTGATATCCAACTTCTTCCCATTCCAATCCTGAGACCCTTCCTATAACATGAGATGTGATGTCTCAATGCTTCTAATACCAAACCTGAGATCTTTCCTATAACATGAGATGTGATATCCAACTCCTTCCCATTCCAATCCTGAGACCCTTCCTATAGCATGAGATGTGATATCTCAAGGCCTCTAATACCAAACCTGAGATCGTTCCTCTAACATGAAATGTGATATCCAACTCCTTCCCCTTCCAAACCTGAGAGCCTTCCTATAGCATGAGCTATGATAGCCAAGTCCTTCCAATTCCAATCCTGAGACCCTTCCTATAACATGAAATGTGATATCCAACTCCTTCCCATTCCAACCTGAGACCCTTCCTATAGCATGAGATGGGATATCTCAATGCTTCTAATACCAAACCTGAGACTCTTCCTATAACATGAGATGGGATATCCAACTCCTTCCCATTCCAATCCTGAGACCCTTCCGATAGCAGAGATGTGATATCTCAATGCTTATACCAAACCTGAGACCCTTCCTATGGCCTGAGATGTGATATCCAACTGCTTCCCATTCCAATCCTGAGACCCTTCCTATAGCATGAGATGTGATATCTCAATGCTTATACCAAATCTGAGACCCTTCCTATAGCATGAGATGTGATATCCAACTCCTTCCCATTCCAATCCTGAGACCCTTCCTATAGCATGAGATGTGATGTCTCAATGCTTCTAATACCAAACCTGAGATCCTTCCTATAACATGAGATGTGATATCCAACTCCTTCCGATTCCAATCCTGAGACCCTTATGATAGCATGAGATGTGATATCTCAATGATTCTAATACCAAACCTGAGATCCTTCCTATAACATGAGATGTGATTTCCAAATCCTTCCCCTTCCAAACCTGAGACCCTCCCTTTAGCATGAGATGTGATATCCAACTCCTTCCCATTCCAATCCTGAGACCCTTCTGATAGCATGAGATGTGATATCTCAATGCCTCTAATTCCAAACCTGAGATCCTACCTCTAACATGAAATGTGATATCCATCTCCTTCCCTTTCCAAACCTGAGACCCTGTCTATAGCATGAGATGTCATATACAACTCCTTCCCATTCCAATCCTGAGACCCTTCCTATAGCACGAGATGTGATATCTCAATGCTTATACCAAACCTGAGACCCTTCCTATAGCATGAGATGTGATATCCAACTCCTTCCCATTCCAATCCTGAGACCCTTCCTTTAGCATGAGATGTGATATCCAACTCCTTCCCATTCCAATCCTGAGACCCTTCCTATAGCCTGAGATGTGATATCTCAATGCCTCTAATACCAAACCTGAGATCCTTCCTCTAACATGAAATGTGATATCCAACTCCTTCCCTTTCCAAACCTGAGAGCCTATCTATAGCATGAGATGTGATATCCAAGTCCTTCCCATTCCAATCCTGAGACACTTCCGATAGCAGAGATGTGATATCTCAATGCTTATACCAAACCTGAGACCCTTCCTATAACATGAGATGTGATATCCAACTCCTTCCCGTTCCAAACCTGAGACCCTTCCTTTAGCATGAGATGTGATATCCAGCTCCTTCCCATTCCAATCCTGAGACACTTCCGATAGCATGAGATGTGATATCTCAATGCTTCTAATATCAAAACTGAGACCCTCCCTATAGCATGATATGTGATATCTAAGTCCTTCCCATTCCAAACCTGAGACCCTTCCTATAGCAAGATGTGATATCTCAATGCTTATACCAAACCTGAGACCCTTCTTATAGCATGAGATGTGATATCCAACTTCTTCCCATTCCAATCCTGAGACCCTTCCTATAACATGAGATGTGATGTCGCAATGCTTCTAATACCAAACCTGAGATCTTTCCTATAACATGAGATGTGATATCCAACTCCTTCCCATTCCAATCCTGAGACCCTTCCTATAGCATGAGATGTGATATCACAATGCTTATACCAAACCTGAGACCGTCCCTTTAGCTTGTGATGTGATATCCAACTCCTTCCCATTCCAATCCTGAGACCCTTCCTATAGCATGAGATGTGATATCTCAAGGCCTCTAATACCAAACCTGAGATCGTTCCTCTAACATGAAATGTGATATCCAACTCCTTCCCCTTCCAAACCTGAGAGCCTTCGTATAGCATGAGATATGATAGCCAAGTCCTTCCAATTCCAATCCTGAGACCCTTCCTATAACATGAAATGTGATATCCAACTCCTTCCCATTCCAACCTGAGACCCTTCCTATAGCATGAGATGGGATATCTCAATGCTTCTAATACCAAACCTGAGACTCTTCCTATAACATGAGATGGGATATCCAACTCATTCCCATTCCAATCCTGAGACCCTTCCGATAGCAGAGATGTGATATCTCAATGCTTATACCAAACCTGAGAACCTTCCTATTGCCTGAGATGTCATATACAACTCCTTCCCATTCCAATCCTGAGACCCTTCCTATAGCATGAGATGTGATATCTCAATGCTTATACCAAATCTGAGACCCTTCCTATAGCATGAGATGTGATATCCAACTCCTTCCCATTCCAATCCTGAGACCCTTCCTATAGCATGAGATGTGATGTCTCAATGCTTCTAATACCAAACCTGAGATCCTTCCTATAACATGAGATGTGATATCCAACTCCTTCCCATTCCAATCCTGAGACCCTTATGATAGCATGAGATGTGATATCTCAATGCCTCTAATACCAAACCTGAGATACTTCTGATAGCATGAGATGTGATATCTCAATGCTTCTAATACCAAACCTGAGATCCTTCCTATAACATGAGATGTGATTTCCAAATCCTCCCCCTTCCAAACCTGAGACCCTCCCTTTAGCATGAGATGTGATATCCAACTCCTTCCCATTCCAATCCTGAGACCCTTCTGATAGCATGAGATGTGATATCTCAATGCCTCTAATTCCAAACCTGAGATCCTACCTCTAACATGAAATGTGATATCCATCTCCTTCCCTTTCCAAACCTGAGACCCTGCCTATAGCATGAGATGTGATATCCAAGTCCTTCCCATTCCAATCCTGAGACCCTTCCTATAGCATGTGATGTGATATCTCAATGCTTATACCAAACCTGAGACCCTTCCTATGGCATGAGATGTCATATACAACTCCTTCCCATTCCAATCCTGAGACCCTTCCTATAGCATGAGATGTGATATCTCAATGCTTATACCAAACCTGAGACCCTTCCTATAGCATGAGATGTGATATCCAACTTCTTCCCATTCCAATCCTGAGACCCTTCCTATAACATGAGATGTGATGTCTCAATGCTTCTAATACCAAACCTGAGATCTTTCCTATAACATGAGATGTGATATCCAACTCCTTCCCATTCCAATCCTGAGACCCTTCCTATAGCATGAGATGTGATATCTCAAGGCCTCTAATACCAAACCTGAGATCCTTCCTCTAACATGAAATGTGATATCCAACTCTTTCCCCTTCCAAACCTGAGAGCCTTCCTATAGCATGAGATATGATATCCAAATCCTTCCCATTCCAATCCTGAGACCCTTCCTATAACATGAAATGTGATATCCTACTCCTTCCCATTCCATCCTGGGACCCTTCCTATATCATGAGATGGGATATCTCAATGCTTCTAATACCAAACCTGAGACCCTTCCTATAACATGAGATGGGAATATCCAACTCCTTCCCATTCCAATCCTGAGACCCTTCCGATAGCAGAGATGTGATATCTCAATGCTTATACCAAACCTGAGATCCTTACTATAACATGAGATGTGATATTCAACTCCTTCCCATTCCAATCCTGAGACACTTCCTATAGCATGAGATGTGATATCTCAATGCTTATACCAAATCTGAGACCCTTCCTATAGCATGAGATGTGATATCCAACTCCTTCCCATTCCAATCCTGAGACCCTTCCTATAGCATGAGATGTGATATCTCAAGGCCTCTAATACCAAACCTGAGATCCTTCCTCTAACATGAAATGTGATATCCAACTCTTTCCCCTTCCAAACCTGAGAGCCTTCCTATAGCATGAGATATTTTATTTATTTATTTTATTTGCATTTGTTAAGCGCACTTGCAGCCCATGAGGCATCGAGGCGCTGTTACAGAGGAAACACAGATTTTTTTTGTCTTAGTTACGTATTTATAACGCGCTTAAACACTCGGAGGTTTCTAAGCGCGGACCCGGGGATCGAACCTGTTGTTGCTTTGTGTCGTCTTGCTTCCAAGACGCGCACGCTGCCGCTGTGCTATCCTCCCGGGACATCCTATAATATGATAGCCAAGTCCTTCCAATTCCAATCCTGAGACCCTTCCGATAGCAGAGATGTGATATCTCAATGCTTATACCAAACCTGAGACCCTTCCTATGGCCTGAGATGTCATATACAACTCCTTCCCATTCCAATCCTGAGACCCTTTCTTTAGCATGAGATGTGATATCTCAATGCTTATACCAAATCTGAGACCCTTCCTATAGCATGAGATGTGATATCCAATTCCTTCCCATTCCAATCCTGAGACCCTTCCTATAGCATGAGATGTGATATCTCAATGCTTATACCAAACCTGAGAGCCTACCTATAGCATGAGATGTGATATCCAAGTCCATCCCATTCCAATCCTTAGACCCTTCCTACAGCATGCGATGTGATATCTCAATGATTCTAATACCAAACCAGAGACTCTTCCTATAACATGAGATGGGATATCCAACTCCTTCCCGTTCCAAACCTGAGACACTAACTATAGCATATGTGATATCCAACTGCTTCCCATTCCAAACATGAGACCCTTCCTATAGCAAGAAAGTAATATCCAACTCCTACCCATTCCAATCCTGAGACCCTTCCTATAGCAAGAGATGTGATATCCAAATCCTTCCCATTCCAATCCTGAGACCCTTCCTATAACATGAGATGTGATATCCAACTCCTTCCCATTCAAATCCTGAGACCCTTCCTATAGCATGAGAAGGGATATCCAACTCCTTCCCAATCCAATCCTGAGACCCTTCCGATAGCAGAAACGTGATATCTCAATGCTTCTACCAAACCTGAGACCCTTCCTTTAGCATGAGATGTGATATCCAAATCCTTCACATTCCAATCCTGAGACCCTTCCTATAGCATGAGATGTGATATCTCAATGCTTCTAATACCAAACCTGAGATTCTTCCTATAACATGAGATGTGATATCCAATTCCTTCCCATTCCAAACCTGAGACCCTTCCTATTGGATGAGATGTGATATCCAACTCCTTCCCATTCCAACCCTGAGACCCTTCCTATAGCATGAGATGTGATGTCTCAATGCATCTAATACCAAACCTGAGATCCTTCCTATAACATGAGATGTGATATCCAACTCCTTCCATTCCAATCCTGAGACCCGTCCTATAGCATGAGATGTGATATCTCAATGCTTATACCAAACCTGAGACCCTTCCTATAGCATGAGATGTGATATCCAACTCCTTCCATTCCAATCCTGAGACCCGTCCTATAGCATGAGATGTGATATCTCAATGCTTCTAATACCAAACCTGAGATCCTTCCTCTAACATGAAATGTGATATCCAACTCCTTCCCTTTCCAAACCTGAGACCCTTCCTTTAGCATGAGATGTGATATCTCAATGCTTATACCAAATCTGAGACCCTTCCTATAGCATGAGATGTGATATCCAAATCCTTCCCATTCCAATCCTGAGACCCTTCCTATAGCATGAGATGTGATACCTCAATGCTTATACCAAACCTGAGAGCCTACCTATAGCATGAGATGTGATATCCAAGTCCATCCCATTCCAATCCTTAGACCCTTCCAACAGCATGCGATGTGATATCTCAATGATTCTAATACCAAACCAGAGACTCTTCCTATAACATGAGATGGGATATCCAACTCCTTCCCATTCCAATCCTGAGCCGCTTCCGATAGCAGAGATGTGATATCTCAATGCTTATACCAAACCTGAGACCCTTCCTATAACATGAGATGTGATATCCAACTCCTTCCCGTTCCAAACCTGAGACACTAACTATAGCATATGTGATATCCAACTCCTTCCCATTCCAAACATGAGACCCTTCCTATAGCAAGAGATGTGATATCCAAATCCTTACCATTCCAACCTGAGACACTTCCTATAGCATGAGAAGGGATATCCAACTCCTTCCCAATCCAATCCTGAGACCCTTCCGATAGCAGAGATGTGATATCTCAATGCTTATACCAAACCTGAGACCCTTCCTATGGCATGAGATGTGATATCCAACTCCTTGCCATTCAAATCCTGAGACCCTTCCTATAGCATGAGAAGGGATATCCAACTCCTTCCCAATCCAATCCTGAGGCTCTTCCGATAGCAGAGACGTGATATCTCAATGCTTCTACCAAACCTGAGACCCTTCCTTTAGCATGAGATGTGATATCCAAATCCTTCACATTCCAATCCTGAGACCCTTCCTATAGCATGAGATGTGATATCTCAATGCTTCTAATACCAAACCTGAGATCCTTCCTATAACATGAGATGTGATATCCAATTCCTTCCCATTCCAAACCTGAGACCCTTCCTATTGGATGAGATGTGATATCCAACTCCTTCCCATTCCAACCCTGAGACCCTTCCTACAGCATGAGATGTGATGTCTCAATGCTTCTAATACCAAACCTGAGATCCTTCCTATAACATGAGATGTGATATCCAACTCCTTCCATTCCAATCCTGAGACCCGTCCTATAGCATGAGATGTGATATCTCAATGCTTATACCAAACCTGAGACCCTTCCTATAGCATGAGATGTGATATCCAACTACTTCCCATTCCAATCCTGAGACCCTTCCTATAGCGTGAGATGTGATATCTCAATGCTTCTAATACCAAACCTGAGATCCTTCCTCTAACATGAAATGTGATATCCAACTCCTTCCCTTTCCAAACCTAGGAGCCTATCTATAGCATGAGATGTGATATCCAAGTCCTTCCCATTCCAACCCTTAGACCCTTCCTACAGCATGCAATATGATATCTCAATGATTCTAATAACAAACCTGAGACCCGTCCTATAACATGAGATGGGATATCCAACTCCTTCCCATTCCAATCCTGAGACACTTCCGATAGCAGAGATGTGATATCTCAATGCTTATACCAAACCTGAGAACCTTCCTATAACATGAGATGTGATATCCAAATCCTTCCCGTTCCAAACCTGAGACCCTTCCTTTAGCATGAGATGTGATATCCAGCTCCTTCCCATTCCAATCCTGAGACCCTTCCTATAGCATGAGATGTGATATCTCAATGCTTCTAATACCAAACCTGAGATCCTTCCTCTAACATGAAATGTGATATCCAACTCCTTCCCTTTCCAAACCTAGGAGCCTATCTATAGCATGAGATGTGATATCCAAGTCCATCCCATTCCAATCCTTAGACCCTTCCTACAGCATGCGATGTGATATCTCAATGATTCTAATACCAAACCAGAGACTCGTCCTATAACATGAGATGGGATATCCAACTCCTTCCCATTCCAATCCTGAGCCACTTCCGATAGCAGAGATGTGATATCTCAATGCTTATACCAAACCTGAGACCCTTCCTATAACATGAGATGTGATATCCAACTCCTTCCCGTTCCAAACCTGAGACACTAACTATAGCATATGTGATATCCAACTCCTTCCCATTCCAAACATGAGACCCTTCCTATAGCAAGAAAGTAATATCCAACTCCTACCCATTCCAATCCTGAAACCCTTCCTATAGCAAGAGATGTGATATCCAAATCCTTCCCATTCCAATCCTGAGACCCTTCCTATAACATGAGATGTGATATCCAACTCCTTCCCATTCCAACCTGAGACACTTCCTATAGCATGAGAAGGGATATCCAACTCCTTCCCAATCCAATCCTGAGACCCTTCCGATAGCAGAGATGTGATATCTCAATGCTTATACCAAACCTGAGACCCTTCCTATAGCATGAGAAGGGATATCCAACTCCTTCCCAATCCAATCCTGAGACCCTTCCGATAGCAGAGACGTGATATCTCAATGCTTCTACCAAACCTGAGACCCTTCCTTTAGCATGAGTTGTGATATCCAAATCCTTCACATTCCAATCCTGAGACCCTTCCTATAGCATGAGAAGGGATATCTCAATGCTTCTAATACCAAACCTGAGATCCTTCCTATAACATGAGATGTGATATCCAATTCCTTCCCATTCCAATCCTGAGACCCTTCCGATAGCAGAGATGTGATATCTCAATGCTTATACCAAACCTGAGACCCTTCCTATGGCCTGAGATGTCATATACAACTCCTTCCCATTCCAATCCTGAGACCCTTCCTATAGCATGAGATGTGATATCTCAATGCTTATACCAAATCTGAGACCCTTCCTATAGCATGAGATGTGATATCCAACTCCTTCCCATTCCAATCCTGAGACCCTTCCTATAGCATGAGATGTGATGTCTCAATGCTTCTAATACCAAACCTGAGATCCTTCCTATAACATCAGATGTGATATCCAACTCCTTCCCATTCCAATCCTGAGACCCTTATGAAAGCATGAGATGTGATATCTCAATGCTTCTAATACCAAACCTGAGATCCTTCCTATAACATGAGATGTGATTTCCAAATCCTTCCCCTTCCAAACCTGAGACCCTCCCTTTAGCATGAGATGTGATATCCAACTCCTTCCCATTCCAATCCTGAGACCCTTCTGATAGCATGAGATGTGATATCTCAATGCCTCTAATACCAAACCTGAGATCCTACCTCTAACATGAAATGTGATATCCATCTCATTCCCTTTCCAAACCTGAGACCCTGCCTATAGCATGAGATGTGATATCCAAGTCCTTCCCATTCCAATCCTGAGACCCTTCCTATAGCATGTGATGTGATATCTCAATGCTTATACCAAACCTGAGACCCTTCCTATGGCATGAGATGTCATATACAACTCCTTCCCATTCCAATCCTGAGACCCTTCCTATAGCATGAGATGTAATATCTCAATGCTTATACCAAACCTGAGACCCTTCCTATAGCATGAGATGTGATATCCAACTTCTTCCCATTCCAATCCTGAGACCCTTCCTATAACATGAGATGTGATGTCTCAATGCTTCTAATACCAAACCTGAGATCTTTCTTATAACATGAGATGTGATATCCAACTCCTTCCCATTCCAATCCTGAGACCCTTCCTATAGCATGAGATGTGATATCACAATGCTTATACCAAACCTGAGACCGTTCCTATAGCTTGAGATGTGATATCCAACTCCTTCCCATTCCAATCCTGAGACCCTTCCTATAGCATGAGATGTGATATCTCAAGGCCTCTAATACCAAACCTGAGATCCTTCCTCTAACATGAAATGTGATATCCAACTCCTTCCCCTTCCAAACCTGAGAGCCTTCCTATAGCATGGGATATGATATCCAAGTCCTTCCCATTCCAATCCTGAGACCCTTCCTATAACATGAAATGTGATATCCAACTCCTTCCCATTCCAAACTGAGACCCTTCCTATATCATGAGATGGGATATCTCAATGCTTCTAATACCAAACCTGAGACTCTTCCTATAACATGAGATGGGATATCCAACACCTTCCCATTCCAATCCTAAGACCCTTTCGATAGCAGAGATGTGATATCTCAATGCTTATACCAAACCTGAGACCCTTCCTACGGCATGAGATGTCATATACAACTCCTTCCCATTCCAATCCTGAGACCCTTCCTATAGCACGAGATGTGATATCTCAATGCTTATACCAAACCTGAGACCCTTCCTCTAGCATGAGATGTGATATCCAACTCCTTCCCATTCCAATCCTGAGACCCTTCCTATAGCCGAGATCTGATATCTCAATGCCTCTAATACCAAACCTGAGATCCTTCCTCTAACATGAAATGTGATATCCAACTCCTTCCCTTTCCAAACCTGAGAGCCTATCTATAGCATGAGATGTGATATCCAAGTCCTTCCCATTCCAATCCTGAGACACTTCCGATAGCAGAGATGTGATATCTCAATGCTTATACCAAACCTGAGACCCTTCCTATAACATGAGATGTGATATCCAACTCCTTCCCGTTCCAAACCTGAGATCCTTCCTTTAGCATGAGATGTGATATCCAGCTCCTTCCCATTCCAATCCTGAGACCCTTCTGATAGCATGAGATGTGATATCTCAATGCTTCTAATATCAAAACTGAGACCCTCCCTATAGCATGATATGTGATATCTAAGTCCTTCCCATTCCAATCCTGAGACCCTTCCTATAGCATGAGATGTGATATCTCAATGCTTCTACCAAACCTGAGACCCTTCCTTTAGCATGAGATGTGATAACCAACTCCTTCCCATTCCAATCCTGAGACCCTTCCTATAGCATGAGATGTGATATCTCAATACTTCTAATACCAAACCTGAGATCCTTCTGATAACATGAGATATGATATCCAAATCCTTCCCCTTCCAAACCTGAGACCCTCCCTTTAGCATGAGATGTGATATCCAACTCCTTCCCATTCCAATCCTGAGAACCTTCTGATAGCATGAGATGTGATATCTCAATGCTTCTATACCAAACCTGAGATCCTTCCGATAGCATGAGATGTGATATCTCAATGCTTCTAATACCAAACCTGAGATCCTTCCTATAACATGAGATGTGATATCCAAATCCTTCCCCTTCCAAACCTGAGACCCTCCCTTTAGCATGAGATGTGATATCCAACTCCTTCCCATTCCAATCCTGAGACTCTTCTGATAGCATGAGATGTGATATCTCAATGCCTCTAATACCAAACCTGAGATCCTACCTCTAACATGAAATGTGATATCCAACTCTTTCCCCTTCCAAACCTGAGAGCCTTCCTATAGCATGAGATGTGATATCCAAGTCCTTCTAATTCCAATCCTGAGACCCTTCCTATAACATGAGATGTGATATCCAACTCCTTCCCATTCCAACCTGAGACCCTTCCTATAGCATGAGATGGGATATCCAACTCCTTCCAAATCCAATCCTGATACCCTTCCGATAGCATGAGATGTGATATCCCAATGCTTCTACCAAACCTGAGACCCATACTATGGCATGAGATGTGATATCAAACTCCTTCCCCTTCCAAACCTTAGACACTTCCTTTATCATGAGATGTGATATCCAACTCCTTCCCATTCCATCCTTGAGACCCTTCCGATATCATGAGATGTGATATCTCAATGCTTCTAATATCAAACTTGAGACCCTCCTTATAGCATGAGATGTGATATCCAAGTCCTTCCCATTCCAATCCTGAGACCCTTCCTATAGCATGAGATGTGATATCTCAATGCTTCTAATACCAAACCTGAGACCCTTCCTATAACATGAGATGGGAATATCCAACTCCTTCCCATTCCAATCCTGAGACCCTTCCGATAGTAGAGATGTGATATCTCAATGCTTATACCAAACCTGAGATCCTTCCTATAACATGAGATGTGATATCCAACTCCTTCCCATTCCAATCCTGAGACACTTCCTATAGCATGAGATGTGATATCTCACTGCTTATACCAAACCTGAGACCCTTCCTATAGCATGAGATGTGATATCCAACTCCTTCCCATTCCAATCCTGAGACCCTTCCTATAGCATGAGATATGATATCTCAATGCTTCTAATATCAAACTTGAGACCCTCCCTATAGCATGAGATGTGATATCCAAGTCCTTCCCATTCCAATCCTGAGACCCTTCCGATAGCATGAGATGTGATGTCTCAATGCTTCTAATACCAAACCTGAGATCCTTCCTATAACATGAGATGTGATATCCAACTCCTTCCCATTCCAATCCTGAGACCCTTCCTATAGCATGAGATGTGCTATCTCAATGCTTATACCAAACCTGAGACCCTTCCTATAGCATGAGATGTGATATCCAACTCCTTCCCATTCCAATCCTGAGACCCTTCCTATAGCATGAGATGTGATATCTCAAGGCCTCTAATACCAAACCTGAGATCCTTCCTCTAACATGAAATGTGATATCCAACTCCTTCCCATTCCAATCCTGAGACACTTCCTATAGCATGAGATGTGATATCTAAATGCTTCTAATACCAAACTTGAGACTCTTCCTATAACATGAGATGGGATATCCAACTCCTTCCCATTCCAACCTGAGACCCTTCCTATAACATGAAATGTGATATCCAACTCCTTCCAAATCCAATACTGATACCCTTCCAATAGCATGAAATGTGATATCCCAATGCTTCTACCAAACCTGAGACCCATACTATGGCATGAGAGGTGATATCAAACTCCTTCCCATTCCAATCCTGAGACTCTTCCTATAGCTTGAGATGTGATATCCAACTCCTTCACATTCCAATTCTGAGACCCTTCCTATGCCATGAGACTTGATATCTCAATGCTTCTAATACCAAACCTGAGACCGGTCCTATAACATGAGATGTGATATCCAAATCTTTCCCCTTCCAAACCTTAGACTCTTCCTTTATCATGAGATGTGATATCCAACTCCTTCCCATTCCAATCCTGAGACCCTTCCGATATCATGAGATTTGTTATCTCAATGCTTCTAATATCAAACTTGAGACACTCCCTATAGCATGAGATGTGACATCCAAGTCCTCCCCATTCCAATCCTGAGACCCTTCCTATAGCATGAGATGTGATATCTCAATGCTTCTAATACCAAACCTGAGACCCTTCCTATAACATGAGATGGGATATCCAACTCCTTCCCATTCCAATCCTGAGACCCTTCCGATAGCAGAGATGTGATATCTCAATGCTTATACCAATCCTGAGACCCTTCCTATGGCCTGAGATGTCATATACAACTCCTTCCCAATCCAATCCTGAGACCCTTCCTATAGCATGAGATGTGATATCTCAATGCTTATACCAAATGTGAGACCCTTCCTATAGCATGAGATGTGATATCCAACTCCTTCCCATTCCAATCCTGAGACCCTTCCTATAGCATGAGATGTGATGTCTCAATGCTTCTAATACCAAACCTGAGAACCTTCCTACAGCATGCGATGTGATATCTCAATGCTTCTAATACCAAACCTGAGACCAGTCCTATAAAATGAGATTGGATATCCAACTCCTTCCCCTTCCAAACCTGAGACCCTTCCTATAGCATGAGATGTGATATCCAACTTCTTCCCATTCCAATCCTGAGACCCTTCCTATAACATGAGATGTGATGTCTCAATGCTTCTAATACCAAACCTGAGATCTTTCCTATAACATGAGATGTGATATCCAACTCCTTCCCATTCCAATCCTGAGACCCTTCCTATAGCATGAGATGTGCTATCGCAATGCTTATACCAAACCTGAGACCCTTCCTAAAGCTTGAGATGTGATATCCAACTCCTTCCCATTCCAATCCTGACACCCTTCCTATAGCATGAGATGTGATATCTCAATGCCTCTAATACCAAACCTGAGATCCTTCCTCTAACATGAAATGTGATATCCAACTCCTTCCCCTTCCAAACCTGAGAGCCTTCCTATAGCATGAGATATGATATCCAAGTCCTTCCCATTCCAATCCTGAGACCCTTCCTATAACATGAAATGTGATATCCAACTCCTTCCCATTCCAACCTGAGACCCTTCCTATAGCATGAGATGGGATATCCAACTCCTTCGAAATCCAATACTGATACCCTTCCAATAGCATGAATTGTGACATCCCAATGCTTCTACCAAACCTGAGACCCATACTATGGCATGAGATGTGATATCAAACACATTCCCATTCCAATCCTGAGACTCTTCCTATAGCTTGAGATGTGATATCCAACTCCTTCCCATTCCAATTCTGAGACCCTTCCTATGCCATGAGACTTGATATCTCAATGCTTCTAATACCAAACCTGAGACCCGTCCTATAACATGAGATGTGATATCCAAATCTTTCCCCTTCCAAACCTTAGACCCTTCCTTTATCATGAGATGTGATATCCAACTCCTTCCCATTCCAATCCTGAGACCCTTCCGATATCATGAGATTTGTTATCTCAATGCTTCTAATATCAAACTTGAGACCCTCCCTATAGCATGAGATGTGACATCCAAGTCCTCCCCATTCCAATCCTGAGACCCTTCCTATAGCATGAGATGTGATATCTCAATGCTTCTAATACCAAACCTGAGACCCTTCCTATAACATGAGATGGGATATCCAACTCCTTCCCATTCCAATCCTGAGACCCTTCCGATAGCAGAGATGTGATATCTCAATGCTTATACCAATCCTGAGACCCTCCCTATGGCCTGAGATGTCATATACAACTCCTTCCCAATCCAATCCTGAGACCCTTCCTATAGCATGAGATGTGATATCTCAATGCTTATACCAAATGTGAGACCCTTCCTATAGTATGAGATGTGATATCCAACTCCTTCCCATTCCAATCCTGAGACCCTTCCTATAGCATGTGATGTGATGTCTCAATGCTTCTAATACCAAACCTGAGATCCTTCCTATAACATGAGATGTGATATCCAACTCCTTCCCATTCCAATCCTGAGACCCTTCCTATAGCATGAGATGTGATGTCTCAATGCTTCTAATACCAAACCTGAGAACCTTCCTACAGCATGCGATGTGATATCTCAATGCTTCTAATACCAAACCTGAGACCAGTCCTATAACATGAGATTGGATATCCAACTCCTTCCCCTTCCAAACCTGAGGCCCTTCCTATAGCATGAGATGTGATATCCAACGTCTTCCCATTCCAATCCTGAGACCCTTCCTATAACATGAGATGTGATGTCTCAATGCTTCTAATACCAAACCTGAGATCTTTCCTATAACATGAGATGTGATATCCAACTCCTTCCCATTCCAATCCTGAGACCCTTCCTATAGCATGAGATGTGCTATCTCAATGCTTATACCAAACCTGAGACCCTTCCTAAAGCTTGAGATGTGATATCCAACTCCTTCCCATTCCAATCCTGAGACCCTTCCTATAGCATGAGATGTGATATCTCAAGGCCTCTAATACCAAACCTGAGATCCTTCCTCTAACATGAAATGTGATATCCAACTCCTTCCCCTTCCAAACCTGAGAGCCTTCCTATAGCATGAGATATGATATCCAACTCCTTCCCATTCCAATCCTGAGACCCTTCCTATAGCATGAGATGTGCTATCTCAATGCTTATACCAAACCTGAGACCCTTCCTAAAGCTTGAGATGTGATATCCAACTCCTTCCCATTCCAATCCTGAGACCCTTCCTATAACATGAAATGTGATATCCAACTCCTTCCCATTCCAACCTGAGACCCTTCCTATAGCATGAGATGTGATATCTCAAGGCCTCTAATACCAAACCTGAGATCCTTCCTCTAACATGAAATGTGATATCCAACTCCTTCTCCTTCCAAACCTGAGAGCCTTCCTATAGCATCAGATATGATATACAAGTCCTTCCCATTCCAATCCTGAGACCCTTCCTATAACATGAAATGTGATATCCAACTCCTTCCCATTCCAACCTGAGACCCTTCCTATAGCATGAGATGGGATATCCAACTCCTTCCAAATCCAATACTGATACCCTTCCAATAGCATGAGATGTGATATCCCAATGCTTCTATCAAACCTGAGAACCATACTATGGCATGAGATGTGATATCAAACTCCTTCCCATTCCAATCCTGAGACTCTTCCTATAGCTTGAGATGTGATATCCAACTCCTTCCCATTCCAATTCTGAGACCCTTCCTATACCATGAGACTTGATATCTCAATGCTTCTAATACCAAACCTGAGACCCGTCCTATAACATGAGATGTGATATCCAAATCTTTCCCCTTCCAAACCTTAGACCCTTCCTTTATCATGAGATGTGATATCCAACTCCTTCCCATTCCAATCCTGAGACCCTTCTGATATCATGAGATTTGTTATCTCAATGCTTCTAATATCAAAATTGAGACCCTCCCTATAGCATGAGATGGGATATCCAACTCCTTCCCATTCCAATCCTGAGACCCTTCCGATAGCAGAGATGTGATATCTCAATGCTTATACCAAATCTGAGACCCTTCCTATAGCATGAGATGTGATATACAACTCCTTCCCATTCCAATCCTGAGACCCTTCCTATAGCATGAGATGTGATGTCTCAATGCTTCTAATACCAAACCTGAGATCCTTCCTATAACATGAGATGTGATATCCAACTCCTTCACATTCCAATCCTGAGACCCTTCCTATAGCATGAGAAGGGATATCTCAATGCTTCTAATACCAAACCTGAGATCCTTCCTATAACATGAGATGTGATATCCAATTCCTTCCCATTCCAATCCTGAGACCCTTCCGATAGCAGAGATGTGATATCTCAATGCTTATACCAAACCTGAGACCCTTCCTATGGCCTGAGATGTCATATACAACTCCTTCCCATTCCAATCCTGAGACCCTTCCTATAGCATGAGATGTGATATCTCAATGCTTATACCAAATCTGAGACCCTTCCTATAGCATGAGATGTGATATCCAACTCCTTCCCATTCCAATCCTGAGACCCTTCCTATAGCATGAGATGTGATGTCTCAATGCTTCTAATACCAAACCTGAGATCCTTCCTATAACATCAGATGTGATATCCAACTCCTTCCCATTCCAATCCTGAGACCCTTATGAAAGCATGAGATGTGATATCTCAATGCTTCTAATACCAAACCTGAGATCCTTCCTATAACATGAGATGTGATTTCCAAATCCTTCCCCTTCCAAACCTGAGACCCTCCCTTTAGCATGAGATGTGATATCCAACTCCTTCCCATTCCAATCCTGAGACCCTTCTGATAGCATGAGATGTGATATCTCAATGCCTCTAATACCAAACCTGAGATCCTACCTCTAACATGAAATGTGATATCCATCTCATTCCCTTTCCAAACCTGAGACCCTGCCTATAGCATGAGATGTGATATCCAAGTCCTTCCCATTCCAATCCTGAGACCCTTCCTATAGCATGTGATGTGATATCTCAATGCTTATACCAAACCTGAGACCCTTCCTATGGCATGAGATGTCATATACAACTCCTTCCCATTCCAATCCTGAGACCCTTCCTATAGCATGAGATGTAATATCTCAATGCTTATACCAAACCTGAGACCCTTCCTATAGCATGAGATGTGATATCCAACTTCTTCCCATTCCAATCCTGAGACCCTTCCTATAACATGAGATGTGATGTCTCAATGCTTCTAATACCAAACCTGAGATCTTTCTTATAACATGAGATGTGATATCCAACTCCTTCCCATTCCAATCCTGAGACCCTTCCTATAGCATGAGATGTGATATCACAATGCTTATACCAAACCTGAGACCGTTCCTATAGCTTGAGATGTGATATCCAACTCCTTCCCATTCCAATCCTGAGACCCTTCCTATAGCATGAGATGTGATATCTCAAGGCCTCTAATACCAAACCTGAGATCCTTCCTCTAACATGAAATGTGATATCCAACTCCTTCCCCTTCCAAACCTGAGAGCCTTCCTATAGCATGGGATATGATATCCAAGTCCTTCCCATTCCAATCCTGAGACCCTTCCTATAACATGAAATGTGATATCCAACTCCTTCCCATTCCAAACTGAGACCCTTCCTATATCATGAGATGGGATATCTCAATGCTTCTAATACCAAACCTGAGACTCTTCCTATAACATGAGATGGGATATCCAACACCTTCCCATTCCAATCCTAAGACCCTTTCGATAGCAGAGATGTGATATCTCAATGCTTATACCAAACCTGAGACCCTTCCTACGGCATGAGATGTCATATACAACTCCTTCCCATTCCAATCCTGAGACCCTTCCTATAGCACGAGATGTGATATCTCAATGCTTATACCAAACCTGAGACCCTTCCTCTAGCATGAGATGTGATATCCAACTCCTTCCCATTCCAATCCTGAGACCCTTCCTATAGCCGAGATCTGATATCTCAATGCCTCTAATACCAAACCTGAGATCCTTCCTCTAACATGAAATGTGATATCCAACTCCTTCCCTTTCCAAACCTGAGAGCCTATCTATAGCATGAGATGTGATATCCAAGTCCTTCCCATTCCAATCCTGAGACACTTCCGATAGCAGAAATGTGATATCTCAATGCTTATACCAAACCTGAGACCCTTCCTATAACATGAGATGTGATATCCAACTCCTTCCCGTTCCAAACCTGAGATCCTTCCTTTAGCATGAGATGTGATATCCAGCTCCTTCCCATTCCAATCCTGAGACCCTTCTGATAGCATGAGATGTGATATCTCAATGCTTCTAATATCAAAACTGAGACCCTCCCTATAGCATGATATGTGATATCTAAGTCCTTCCCATTCCAATCCTGAGACCCTTCCTATAGCATGAGATGTGATATCTCAATGCTTCTACCAAACCTGAGACCCTTCCTTTAGCATGAGATGTGATAACCAACTCCTTCCCATTCCAATCCTGAGACCCTTCCTATAGCATGAGATGTGATATCTCAATACTTCTAATACCAAACCTGAGATCCTTCTGATAACATGAGATATGATATCCAAATCCTTCCCCTTCCAAACCTGAGACCCTCCCTTTAGCATGAGATGTGATATCCAACTCCTTCCCATTCCAATCCTGAGAACCTTCTGATAGCATGAGATGTGATATCTCAATGCTTCTATACCAAACCTGAGATCCTTCCGATAGCATGAGATGTGATATCTCAATGCTTCTAATACCAAACCTGAGATCCTTCCTATAACATGAGATGTGATATCCAAATCCTTCCCCTTCCAAACCTGAGACCCTCCCTTTAGCATGAGATGTGATATCCAACTCCTTCCCATTCCAATCCTGAGACTCTTCTGATAGCATGAGATGTGATATCTCAATGCCTCTAATACCAAACCTGAGATCCTACCTCTAACATGAAATGTGATATCCAACTCTTTCCCCTTCCAAACCTGAGAGCCTTCCTATAGCATGAGATGTGATATCCAAGTCCTTCTAATTCCAATCCTGAGACCCTTCCTATAACATGAGATGTGATATCCAACTCCTTTCCAGTCCAACCTGAGACCCTTTCTATAGCATGAGATGGGATATCCAACTCCTTCCAAATCCAATCCTGATACCCTTCCGATAGCATGAGATGTGATATCCCAATGCTTCTACCAAACCTGAGACCCATACTATGGCATGAGATGTGATATCAAACTCCTTCCCCTTCCAAACCTTAGACACTTCCTTTATCATGAGATGTGATATCCAACTCCTTCCCATTCCATCCTTGAGACCCTTCCGATATCATGAGATGTGATATCTCAATGCTTCTAATATCAAACTTGAGACCCTCCTTATAGCATGAGATGTGATATCCAAGTCCTTCCCATTCCAATCCGGAGACCCTTCCTATAGCATGAGATGTGATATCTCAATGCTTCTAATACCAAACCTGAGACCCTTCCTATAACATGAGATGGGAATATCCAACTCCTTCCCATTCCAATCCTGAGACCCTTCCGATAGTAGAGATGTGATATCTCAATGCTTATACCAAACCTGAGATCCTTCCTATAACATGAGATGTGATATCCAACTCCTTCCCATTCCAATCCTGAGACACTTCCTATAGCATGAGATGTGATATCTCACTGCTTATACCAAACCTGAGACCCTTCCTATAGCATGAGATGTGATATCCAACTCCTTCCCATTCCAATCCTGAGACCCTTCCTATAGCATGAGATATGATATCTCAATGCTTCTAATATCAAACTTGAGACCCTCCCTATAGCATGAGATGTGATATCCAAGTCCTTCCCATTCCAATCCTGAGACCCTTCCGATAGCATGAGATGTGATGTCTCAATGCTTCTAATACCAAACCTGAGATCCTTCCTATAACATGAGATGTGATATCCAACTCCTTCCCATTCCAATCCTGAGACCCTTCCTATAGCATGAGATGTGCTATCTCAATGCTTATACCAAACCTGAGACCCTTCCTATAGCATGAGATGTGATATCCAACTCCTTCCCATTCCAATCCTGAGACCCTTCCTATAGCATGAGATGTGATATCTCAAGGCCTCTAATACCAAACCTGAGATCCTTCCTCTAACATGAAATGTGATATCCAACTCCTTCCCATTCCAATCCTGAGACACTTCCTATAGCATGAGATGTGATATCTAAATGCTTCTAATACCAAACTTGAGACTCTTCCTATAACATGAGATGGGATATCCAACTCCTTCCCATTCCAACCTGAGACCCTTCCTATAACATGAAATGTGATATCCAACTCCTTCCAAATCCAATACTGATACCCTTCCAATAGCATGAAATGTGATATCCCAATGCTTCTACCAAACCTGAGACCCATACTATGGCATGAGAGGTGATATCAAACTCCTTCCCATTCCAATCCTGAGACTCTTCCTATAGCTTGAGATGTGATATCCAACTCCTTCACATTCCAATTCTGAGACCCTTCCTATGCCATGAGACTTGATATCTCAATGCTTCTAATACCAAACCTGAGACCCGTCCTATAACATGAGATGTGATATCCAAATCTTTCCCCTTCCAAACCTTAGACTCTTCCTTTATCATGAGATGTGATATCCAACTCCTTCCCATTCCAATCCTGAGACCCTTCCGATATCATGAGATTTGTTATCTCAATGCTTCTAATATCAAACTTGAGACACTCCCTATAGCATGAGATGGGATATCCAACTCCTTCCCATTCCAATCCTGAGACCCTTCCGATAGCAGAGATGTGATATCTCAATGCTTATACCAATCCTGAGACCCTTCCTATGGCCTGAGATGTCATATACAACTCCTTCCCAATCCAATCCTGAGACCCTTCCTATAGCATGAGATGTGATATCTCAATGCTTATACCAAATGTGAGACCCTTCCTATAGCATGAGATGTGATATCCAACTCCTTCCCATTCCAATCCTGAGACCCTTCCTATAGCATGAGATGTGATGTCTCAATGCTTCTAATACCAAACCTGAGAACCTTCCTACAGCATGCGATGTGATATCTCAATGCTTCTAATACCAAACCTGAGACCAGTCCTATAACATGAGATTGGATATCCAACTCCTTCCCCTTCCAAACCTGAGACCCTTCCTATAGCATGAGATGTGATATCCAACTTCTTCCCATTCCAATCCTGAGACCCTTCCTATAACATGAGATGTGATGTCTCAATGCTTCTAATACCAAACCTGAGATCTTTCCTATAACATGAGATGTGATATCCAACTCCTTCCCATTCCAATCCTGAGACCCTTCCTATAGCATGAGATGTGCTATCGCAATGCTTATACCAAACCTGAGACCCTTCCTAAAGCTTGAGATGTGATATCCAACTCCTTCCCATTCCAATCCTGACACCCTTCCTATAGCATGAGATGTGATATCTCAAGGCCTCTAATACCAAACCTGAGATCCTTCCTCTAACATGAAATGTGATATCCAACTCCTTCCCCTTCCAAACCTGAGAGCCTTCCTATAGCATGCGATATGATATCCAAGTCCTTCCCATTCCAATCCTGAGACCCTTCCTATAACATGAAATGTGATATCCAACTCCTTCCCATTCCAACCTGAGACCCTTCCTATAGCATGAGATGGGATATCCAACTCCTTCGAAATCCAATACTGATACCCTTCCAATAGCATGAATTGTGACATCCCAATGCTTCTACCAAACCTGAGACCCATACTATGGCATGAGATGTGATATCAAACACATTCCCATTCCAATCCTGAGACTCTTCCTATAGCTTGAGATGTGATATCCAACTCCTTCCCATTCCAATTCTGAGACCCTTCCTATGCCATGAGACTTGATATCTCAATGCTTCTAATACCAAACCTGAGACCCGTCCTATAACATGAGATGTGATATCCAAATCTTTCCCCTTCCAAACCTTAGACCCTTCCTTTATCATGAGATGTGATATCCAACTCCTTCCCATTCCAATCCTGAGACCCTTCCGATATCATGAGATTTGTTATCTCAATGCTTCTAATATCAAACTTGAGACCCTCCCTATAGCATGAGATGTGACATCCAAGTCCTCCCCATTCCAATCCTGAGACCCTTCCTATAGCATGAGATGTGATATCTCAATGCTTCTAATACCAAACCTGAGACCCTTCCTATAACATGAGATGGGATATCCAACTCCTTCCCATTCCAATCCTGAGACCCTTCCGATAGCAGAGATGTGATATCTCAATGCTTATACCAATCCTGAGACCCTCCCTATGGCCTGAGATGTCATATACAACTCCTTCCCAATCCAATCCTGAGACCCTTCCTATAGCATGAGATGTGATATCTCAATGCTTATACCAAATGTGAGACCCTTCCTATAGTATGAGATGTGATATCCAACTCCTTCCCATTCCAATCCTGAGACCCTTCCTATAGCATGTGATGTGATGTCTCAATGCTTCTAATACCAAACCTGAGATCCTTCCTATAACATGAGATGTGATATCCAACTCCTTCCCATTCCAATCCTGAGACCCTTCCTATAGCATGAGATGTGATGTCTCAATGCTTCTAATACCAAACCTGAGAACCTTCCTACAGCATGCGATGTGATATCTCAATGCTTCTAATACCAAACCTGAGACCAGTCCTATAACATGAGATTGGATATCCAACTCCTTCCCCTTCCAAACCTGAGGCCCTTCCTATAGCATGAGATGTGATATCCAACGTCTTCCCATTCCAATCCTGAGACCCTTCCTATAACATGAGATGTGATGTCTCAATGCTTCTAATACCAAACCTGAGATCTTTCCTATAACATGAGATGTGATATCCAACTCCTTCCCATTCCAATCCTGAGACCCTTCCTATAGCATGAGATGTGCTATCTCAATGCTTATACCAAACCTGAGACCCTTCCTAAAGCTTGAGATGTGATATCCAACTCCTTCCCATTCCAATCCTGAGACCCTTCCTATAGCATGAGATGTGATATCTCAAGGCCTCTAATACCAAACCTGAGATCCTTCCTCTAACATGAAATGTGATATCCAACTCCTTCCCCTTCCAAACCTGAGAGCCTTCCTATAGCATGAGATATGATATCCAACTCCTTCCCATTCCAATCCTGAGACCCTTCCTATAGCATGAGATGTGCTATCTCAATGCTTATACCAAACCTGAGACCCTTCCTAAAGCTTGAGATGTGATATCCAACTCCTTCCCATTCCAATCCTGAGACCCTTCCTATAACATGAAATGTGATATCCAACTCCTTCCCATTCCAACCTGAGACCCTTCCTATAGCATGAGATGTGATATCTCAAGGCCTCTAATACCAAACCTGAGATCCTTCCTCTAACATGAAATGTGATATCCAACTCCTTCTCCTTCCAAACCTGAGAGCCTTCCTATAGCATCAGATATGATATACAAGTCCTTCCCATTCCAATCCTGAGACCCTTCCTATAACATGAAATGTGATATCCAACTCCTTCCCATTCCAACCTGAGACCCTTCCTATAGCATGAGATGGGATATCCAACTCCTTCCAAATCCAATACTGATACCCTTCCAATAGCATGAGATGTGATATCCCAATGCTTCTATCAAACCTGAGAACCATACTATGGCATGAGATGTGATATCAAACTCCTTCCCATTCCAATCCTGAGACTCTTCCTATAGCTTGAGATGTGATATCCAACTCCTTCCCATTCCAATTCTGAGACCCTTCCTATACCATGAGACTTGATATCTCAATGCTTCTAATACCAAACCTGAGACCCGTCCTATAACATGAGATGTGATATCCAAATCTTTCCCCTTCCAAACCTTAGACCCTTCCTTTATCATGAGATGTGATATCCAACTCCTTCCCATTCCAATCCTGAGACCCTTCTGATATCATGAGATTTGTTATCTCAATGCTTCTAATATCAAAATTGAGACCCTCCCTATAGCATGAGATGGGATATCCAACTCCTTCCCATTCCAATCCTGAGACCCTTCCGATAGCAGAGATGTGATATCTCAATGCTTATACCAAATCTGAGACCCTTCCTATAGCATGAGATGTGATATACAACTCCTTCCCATTCCAATCCTGAGACCCTTCCTATAGCATGAGATGTGATGTCTCAATGCTTCTAATACCAAACCTGAGATCCTTCCTATAACATGAGATGTGATATCCAACTCCTTCCCATTCCAATCCTGAGACCCTTCCTATAGCATGAGATGTGCTATCTCAATGCTTATACCAAACCTGAGACCCTTCATAAAGCTTGAGATGTGATATCCAACTCCTTCCCATTCCAATCCTGAGACCCTTCCTATAGCATGAGATGTGATATCTCAAGGCCTCTAATACCAAACCTGAGATCCTTCCTCTAACATGAAATGTGATATCCAACTCCTTCCCCTTCCAAACCTGAGAGCCTTCCTATAGCATGAGATATGATATCCAAGTCCTTCCCATTCCAATCCTGAGACCCTTCCTATAACATGAAATGTGATATCCAACTCCTTCCCATTCCAACCTGAGACCCTTCCTATAACATGAAATGTGATATCCAACTCCTTCCAAATCCAATACTGATACCCTTCCAATAGCATGAAATGTGATATCCCAATGCTTCTACCAAACCTGAGACCCATACTATGGCATGAGAGGTGATATCAAACTCCTTCCCATTCCAATCCTGAGACTCTTCCTATAGCTTGAGATGTGATATCCAACTCCTTCACATTCCAATTCTGAGACCCTTCCTATGCCATGAGACTTGATATCTCAATGCTTCTAATACCAAACCTGAGACCCGTCCTATAACATGAGATGTGATATCCAAATCTTTCCCCTTCCAAACCTTAGACTCTTCCTTTATCATGAGATGTGATATCCAACTCCTTCCCATTCCAATCCTGAGACCCTTCCGATATCATGAGATTTGTTATCTCAATGCTTCTAATATCAAACTTGAGACACTCCCTATAGCATGAGTTGTGACATCCAAGTCCTCCCCATTCCAATCCTGAGACCCTTCCTATAGCATGAGATGTGATATCTCAATGCTTCTAATACCAAACCTGAGACCCTTCCTATAACATGAGATGGGATATCCAACTCCTTCCCATTCCAATCCTGAGACCCTTCCGATAGCAGAGATGTGATATCTCAATGCTTATACCAATCCTGAGACCCTTCCTATGGCCTGAGATGTCATATACAACTCCTTCCCAATCCAATCCTGAGACCCTTCCTATAGCATGAGATGTGATATCTCAATGCTTATACCAAATGTGAGACCCTTCCTATAGCATGAGATGTGATATCCAACTCCTTCCCATTCCAATCCTGAGACCCTTCCTATAGCATGAGATGTGATGTCTCAATGCTTCTAATACCAAACCTGAGAACCTTCCTACAGCATGCGATGTGATATCTCAATGCTTCTAATACCAAACCTGAGACCAGTCCTATAACATGAGATTGGATATCCAACTCCTTCCCCTTCCAAACCTGAGACCCTTCCTATAGCATGAGATGTGATATCCAACTTCTTCCCATTCCAATCCTGAGACCCTTCCTATAACATGAGATGTGATGTCTCAATGCTTCTAATACCAAACCTGAGATCTTTCCTATAACATGAGATGTGATATCCAACTCCTTCCCATTCCAATCCTGAGACCCTTCCTATAGCATGAGATGTGCTATCGCAATGCTTATACCAAACCTGAGACCCTTCCTAAAGCTTGAGATGTGATATCCAACTCCTTCCCATTCCAATCCTGACACCCTTCCTATAGCATGAGATGTGATATCTCAAGGCCTCTAATACCAAACCTGAGATCCTTCCTCTAACATGAAATGTGATATCCAACTCCTTCCCCTTCCAAACCTGAGAGCCTTCTTATAGCATGAGATATGATATCCAAGTCCTTCCCATTCCAATCCTGAGACCCTTCCTATAACATGAAATGTGATATCCAACTCCTTCCCATTCCAACCTGAGACCCTTCCTATAGCATGAGATGGGATATCCAACTCCTTCGAAATCCAATACTGATACCCTTCCAATAGCATGAATTGTGACATCCCAATGCTTCTACCAAACCTGAGACCCATACTATGGCATGAGATGTGATATCAAACACATTCCCATTCCAATCCTGAGACTCTTCCTATAGCTTGAGATGTGATATCCAACTCCTTCCCATTCCAATTCTGAGACCCTTCCTATGCCATGAGACTTGATATCTCAATGCTTCTAATACCAAACCTGAGACCCGTCCTATAACATGAGATGTGATATCCAAATCTTTCCCCTTCCAAACCTTAGACCCTTCCTTTATCATGAGATGTGATATCCAACTCCTTCCCATTCCAATCCTGAGACCCTTCCGATATCATGAGATTTGTTATCTCAATGCTTCTAATATCAAACTTGAGACCCTCCCTATAGCATGAGATGTGACATCCAAGTCCTCCCCATTCCAATCCTGAGACCCTTCCTATAGCATGAGATGTGATATCTCAATGCTTCTAATACCAAACCTGAGACCCTTCCTATAACATGAGATGGGATATCCAACTCCTTCCCATTCCAATCCTGAGACCCTTCCGATAGCAGAGATGTGATATCTCAATGCTTATACCAATCCTGAGACCCTCCCTATGGCCTGAGATGTCATATACAACTCCTTCCCAATCCAATCCTGAGACCCTTCCTATAGCATGAGATGTGATATCTCAATGCTTATACCAAATGTGAGACCCTTCCTATAGTATGAGATGTGATATCCAACTCCTTCCCATTCCAATCCTGAGACCCTTCCTATAGCATGTGATGTGATGTCTCAATGCTTCTAATACCAAACCTGAGATCCTTCCTATAACATGAGATGTGATATCCAACTCCTTCCCATTCCAATCTTGAGACCCTTCCTATAGCATGAGATGTGATGTCTCAATGCTTCTAATACCAAACCTGAGAACCTTCCTACAGCATGCGATGTGATATCTCAATGCTTCTAATACCAAACCTGAGACCAGTCCTATAACATGAGATTGGATATCCAACTCCTTCCCCTTCCAAACCTGAGACCCTTCCTATAGCATGAGATGTGATATCCAACGTCTTCCCATTCCAATCCTGAGACCCTTCCTATAACATGAGATGTGATGTCTCAATGCTTCTAATACCAAACCTGAGATCTTTCCTATAACATGAGATGTGATATCCAACTCCTTCCCATTCCAATCCTGAGACCCTTCCTATAGCATGAGATGTGCTATCTCAATGCTTATACCAAACCTGAGACCCTTCCTAAAGCTTGAGATGTGATATCCAACTCCTTCCCATTCCAATCCTGAGACCCTTCCTATAGCATGAGATGTGATATCTCAAGGCCTCTAATACCAAACCTGAGATCCTTCCTCTAACATGAAATGTGATATCCAACTCCTTCCCCTTCCAAACCTGAGAGCCTTCCTATAGCATAAGATATGATATCCAAGTCCTTCCCATTCCAATCCTGAGACCCTTCCTATAACATGAAATGTGATATCCAACTCCTTCCCATTCCAACCTGAGACCCTTCCTATAGCATGAGATGGGATATCCAACTCCTTCCAAATCCAATACTGATACCCTTCCAATAGCATGAGATGTGATATCCCAATGCTTCTACCAAACCTGAGACCCATACTATGGCATGAGATGTGATATCAAACTCATTCCCATTCCAATCCTGAGACTCTTCCTATAGCTTGAGATGTGATATCCAACTCCTTCCCATTCCAATTCTGAGACCCTTCCTATGCCATGAGACTTGATATCTCAATGCTTCTAATACCAAACCTGAGACCCGTCCTATAACATGAGATGTGATATCCAAATCTTTCCCCTTCCAAACCTTAGACCCTTCCTTTATCATGAGATGTGATATCCAACTCTTTCCCATTCCAATCCTGAGACCCTTCCGATATCATGAGATTTGTTATCTCAATGCTTCTAATATCAAACTTGAGACCCTCCCTATAGCATGAGATGTGACATCCAAGTCCTCCCCATTCCAATCCTGAGACCCTTCCTATAGCATGAGATGTGATATCTCAATGCTTCTAATACCAAACCTGAGACCCTTCCTATAACATGAGATGTCATATACAACTCCTTCCCAATCCAATCCTGAGACCCTTCCTATAGCATGAGATGTGATATCTCAATGCTTATACCAAATCTGAGACCCTTCCTATAGCATGAGATGTGATATTCAACTCCTTCCCATTCCAATCCTGAGACCCTTATGATAGCATGAGATGTGATGTCTCAATGCTTCTAATACCAAACCTGAGATCCTTCCAATAGCATGAGATGTGATATCCAACTCCTTCCCATTCCAATCCTGAGACCCTTATGATAGCATGAGATATGATATCTCAATGCCTCTAATACCAAACCTGAGATCCTATCTCTAACATGAAATGTGATATCCATCTCCTTCCCTTTCCAAACCTGAGGCCCTGCCTATAGCATGAGATGTGATATCCAAGCCCTTCCCATTCCAATCCTGAGACCCTTCCTATAGCATGTGATGTGATATCTCAATGCTTATACCAAACCTGAGACCCTTCCTATGGCATGAGATGTCATATACAACTCCTTCCCGTTCCAATCCTGAGACCCTTCCTATAGCATGAGATGTGATATCTCAATGCTTATACCAAACCTGAGACATTTCCTATAGCATGAGATGTGATATCCAACTTCTTCCCATTCCAATCCTGAGACCCTTCCTATAACATGAGATGTGATGTCTCAATGCTTCTAATACCAAACCTGAGATATTTCCTATAACATGAGATGTGATATCCAACTCCTTCCCATTCCAATCCTGAGACCCTTCCTATAGCATGAGATGTGATATCTCAATGCTTATACCAAACCTGAGACCCTTCCTATAGCTTGAGATGTGATATCCAACTCCTTCCCATTCCAATCCTGAGACCCTTCCTATAGCTTGAGATGTGATATCCAACTCCTTCCCCTTCCAAACCTGAGAGCCTTCCTATAGCATGAGATATGATATCCAAGTCCTTCCCATTCCAATCCTGAGACCCTTCCTATAACATGAAATGTGATATCCAACTCCTTCCCATTCCAACCTGAGACCCTTCCTATAGCATGAGATGGGATATCCAGCTTCTTCCAAATCCAATACTGATACCCTTCCGATAGCATGAGATGTGATATCCCAATGCTTCTACCAAACCTGAGACCCATACTATGGCATGAGATGTGATATCAAACTCCTTCCCATTCCAATCCTGAGACCCTTCCCATAGCTTGAGGTGTGATATCCAACTCCTTCCCATTCCAATTCTGAGACCCTTCTTATACCATGAGACTTGATATCTCAATGCTTCTAATACCAAAACTGAGTCCCGTCCTATAACATGAGATGATAACATGAGATGTGATATCCAACTCCTTCCAGTTCCAAACCTGAGACACTAACTATAGCATATGTGATATCCAACTCCTTCCCATTCCAAACATGAGACCCTTCCTATAGCAAGAAAGTAATATCCAACTCCTACCCATTCCAATCCTGAGACCCTTCCTATAGCAAGAGATGTGATATCCAAATCCTTCCCATTCCAATCCTGAGACCCTTCCTATAACATGAGATGTGATATCCAACTCCTTCCCATTCCAACCTGAGACACTTCCTATAGCATGAGAAGGGATATCCAACTCCTTCCCAATCCAATCCTGAGACCCTTCCGATAGCAGAGATGTGATATCTCAATGCTTATACCAAACCTGAGACCCTTCCTATGGCATGAGATGTGATATCCAACTCCTTGCCATTCAAATCCTGAGACCCTTCCTATAGCATGAGAAGGGATATCCAACTCCTTCCCAATCCAATCCTGAGACCCTTCCGATAGCAGAGACGTGATATCTCAATGCTTCTACCAAACCTGAGACCCTTCCTTTAGCATGAGATGTGATATCCAAATCCTTCACATTCCAATCCTGAGACCCTTCCTATAGCATGAGATGTGATATCTCAATGCTTCTAATACCAAACCTGAGATCCTTCCTATAACATGAGATGTGATATCCAATTCCTTCCTATTCCAAACCTGAGACCCTTCCTATTGGATGAGATGTGATATCCAACTCCTTCCCATTCCAACCCTGAGACCCTTCCTATAGCATGAGATGTGATGTCTCAATGCTTCTAATACCAAACCTGAGATCCTTCCTATAACATGAGATGTGATATCCAACTCCTTCCATTCCAATCCTGAGACCCGTCCTATAGCATGAGATGTGATATCTCAATGCTTATACCAAACCTGAGACCCTTCCTATAGCATGAGATGTGATATCCAACTGCTTCCCATTCCAATCCTGAGACCCTTCCTATAGCATGAGATGTGATATCTCAATGCTTCTAATACCAAACCTGAGATCCTTCCTCTAACATGAAATGTGATATCCAACTCCTTCCCTTTCCAAACCTAAGAGCCTATCTATAGCATGAGATGTGATATCCAAGTCCTTCACATTCCAACCCTTAGACCCTTCCTACAGCATGCAATATGATATCTCAATGATTCTAATAACAAACCTGAGACCCGTCCTATAACATGAGATGGGATATCCAACTCCTTCCCATTCCAATCCTGAGACACTTTCGATAGCAGAGATGTGATATCTCAATGCTTATACCAAACCTGAGACCCTTCCTATAACATGAGATGTGATATCCAAATCCTTCCCGTTCCAAACCTGAGACCCTTCCTTTAGCATGAGATGTGATATCCAGCTCCTTCCCATTCCAATCCTGAGACACTTCCGATAGCATGAGATGTGATATCTCAATGCTTCTAATATCAAAACTGAGACCCTCCCTATAGCATGATATGTGATATCTAAGTCCTTCCCATTCCAATCCTGAGACCCTCCCTATAGCATGATATGTGATATCTAAGTCCTTCCCATTCCAATCCTGAGACCCTCCCTATAGCATGAGATGTGATATCCAATTCCTTCCCATTCCAATCCTGAGACCCTTCCTATAGCATGAGATGTGATATCTCAATGCTTATACCAAACCTGAGAGCCTACCTATAGCATGAGATGTGATATCCAAGTGCATCCCATTCCAATCCTTAGACCCTTCTACAGCATGCGATGTGATATCTCAATGATTCTAATACCAAACCAGAGACTCTTCCTATAACATGAGATGGGATATCCAACTCCTTCCCATTCCAATCCTGAGCCGCTTCCGATAGCAGAGATGTGATATCTCAATGCTTATACCAAACCTGAGACCCTTCCTATAACATGAGATGTGATATCCAACTCCTTCCCGTTCCAAACCTGAGACACTAACTATAGCATGTGTGATATCCAACTCCTTCCCATTCCAAACATGAGACCCTTCCTATAGCAAGAAAGTAATATCCAACTCCTACCCATTCCAATCCTGAGACCCTTCCTATAGCAAGAGATGTGATATCCAAATCCTTCCCATTCCAATCCTGAGACCCTTCCTATAACATGAGATGTGATATCCAACTCCTTCCCATTCCAACCTGAGACACTTCCTATAGCATGAGAAGGGATATCCAACTCCTTCCCAATCCAATCCTGAGACCCTTCCGATAGCAGAGATGTGATATCTCAATGCTTATACCAAACCTGAGACCCTTCGTATGGCATGAGATGTGATATCCAACTCCTTGCCATTCAAATCCTGAGACCCTTCCTATAGCATGAGAAGGGATATCCAACTCCTTCCCAATCCAATCCTGAGACCCTTCCGATAGCAGAGACGTGATATCTCAATGCTTCTACCAAACCTGAGACCCTTCCTTTAGCATGAGATGTGATATCCAAATCCTTCACATTCCAATCCTGAGACCCTTCCTATAGCTTGAGATGTGATATCTCAATGCTTCTAATACCAAACCTGAGATCCTTCCTATAACATGAGATGTGATATCCAATTCCTTCCTATTCCAAACCTGAGACCCTTCCTATTGGATGAGATGTGATATCCAACTCCTTCCCATTCCAACCCTGAGACCCTTCCTATAGCATGAGATGTGATGTCTCAATGCTTCTAATACCAAACCTGAGATCCTTCCTATAACATGAGATGTGATATCCAACTCCTTCCATTCCAATCCTGAGACCCGTCCTATAGCATGAGATGTGATATCTCAATGCTTATACCAAACCTGAGACCCTTCCTATAGCATGAGATGTGATATCCAACTGCTTCCCATTCCAATCCTGAGACCCTTCCTATAGCATGAGATGTGATATCTCAATGCTTCTAATACCAAACCTGAGATCCTTTCTCTAACATGAAATGTGATATCCAACTCCTTCCCTTTCCAAACCTAAGAGCCTATCTATAGCATGAGATGTGATATCCAAGTCCTTCACATTCCAACCCTTAGACCCTTCCTACAGCATGCAATATGATATCTCAATGATTCTAATAACAAACCTGAGACCCGTCCTATAACATGAGATGGGATATCCAACTCCTTCCCATTCCAATCCTGAGACACTTCCGATAGCAGAGATGTGATATCTCAATGCTTATACCAAACCTGAGAGCCTTCCTATAACATGAGATGTGATATCCAAATCCTTCCCGTTCCAAACCTGAGACCCTTCCTTTAGCATGAGATGTGATATCCAGCTCCTTCCCATTCCAATCCTGAGACACTTCCGATAGCATGAGATGTGATATCTCAATGCTTCTAATATCAAAACTGAGACCCTCCCTATAGCATGATATGTGATATCTAAGTCCTTCCCATTCCAATCCTGAGACCCTCCCTATAGCATGAGATGTGATATCCAACTCCTTCTCATTCCAATCCTGAGACCCTTCCTATAGCATGAGATATGATATCTCAATACTTCTAATACCAAACGTGAGATCCTTCCGATAACATGAGATGTGATATCCAAATCCTTCCCCTTCCAAACCTGAGACCCTCCCTTTAGCATGAGATGTGATATCCAACTCCTTCCTATTCCAATCCTGAGACTCTTCTGATAGCATGAGATGTGATATCTCAATGCTTCTAATACCAAACCTGAGATCCTTCCGATAGCATGAGATGTGATATCTCAATGCTTCTAATACCAAACCTGAGATCCTTCCTATAACATGAGATGTGATATCCAAATCCTTCCCCTTCCAAACCTGAAACCCTCCCTTTAGCATGAGATGTGATATCCAACTCCTTCCCATTCCATTCCTGAGACCCTTCTGATAGCACGAGATGTGATATCTCAATGCCTCTAATACCAAACCTGAGATCCTACCTCTAACATGAAATGTGATATCCAACTCTTTCCCCTTCCAAACCTGAGAGCCTTCCTATAGCATGAGATGTGATATCCAAGTCCTTCCCATTCCAATCCTGAGACCCTTCCTATAGCTTGAGATGTGATATCCAACTCCTTCCCATTCCAATTCTGAGACCCTTCCTATACTATGAGACTTGATATCTCAATGCTTCTAATACCAAACCTGAGACCCGTAATATAACATGAGATGTGATATCCAAATCCTTCCCCTTCCAAACCTTAGACCCTTCCTTTATCATGAGATGTGATATCCAACTCCTTCCCATTCCAATCCTGAGACCCTTCCGATATCATGAGATGTGATATCTCAAAGCTTCTAATATCAAACTTGAGACCCTCCCTATAGCATGAGATGTGATATCCAAGTCCTTCCCATTCCAATCCTGAGACCCTTCCTATAGCATGAGATGTGATATCTCAATGCTTATACCAAACCTGAGACCCTTCCTATAGCATGAGATGTGATATCCAACTGCTTCCCATTCCAATCCTGAGACCCTTCCTATAGCATGAGATGTGATATCTCTATGCTTCTAATACCAAACCTGAGATCCTTCCTCTAACATGAAATGTGATATCCAACTCCTTCCCTTTCCAAACCTAAGAGCCTATCTATAGCATGAGATGTGATATCCAAGTCCTACACATTCCAACCCTTAGACCCTTCCTACAGCATGCAATATGATATCTCAATGATTCTAATAACAAACCTGAGACCCGTCCTATAACATGAGATGGGATATCCAACTCCTTCCCATTCCAATCCTGAGACTCTTCCGATAGCAGAGATGTGATATCTCAATGCTTATACCAAACCTGAGACCCTTCCTATAACATGAGATGTGATATCCAAATCCTTCCCGTTCCAAACCTGAGACCCTTCCTTTAGCATGAGATGTGATATCCAGCTCCTTCCCATTCCAATCCTGAGACACTTCCGATAGCATGAGATGTGATATCTCAATGCTTCTAATATCAAAACTGAGACCCTCCCTATAGCATGATATGTGATATCTAAGTCCTTCCCATTCCAATCCTGAGACCCTCCCTATAGCATGAGATGTGATATCCAACTCCTTCCCATTCCAATCCTGAGACCCTTCCTATAGCATGAGATATGATATCTCAATACTTCTAATACCAAACGTGAGATCCTTCCGATAACATGAGATGTGATATCCAAATCCTTCCCCTTCCAAACCTGAGACCCTCCCTTTAGCATGAGATGTGATATCCAACTCCTTCCTATTCCAATCCTGAGACTCTTCTGATAGCATGAGATGTGATATCTCAATGCTTCTAATACCAAACCTGAGATCCTTCCGATAGCATGAGATGTGATATCTCAATGCTTCTAATACCAAACCTGAGATCCTTCCTATAACATGAGATGTGATATCCAAATCCTTCCCCTTCCAAACCTGAGACCCTCCCTTTAGCATGAGATGTGATATCCAACTCCTTCCCATTCCATTCCTGAGACCCTTCTGATAGCATGAGATGTGATATCTCAATGCCTCTAATACCAAACCTGAGATCCTACCTCTAACATGAAATGTGATATCCAACTCTTTCCCCTTCCAAACCTGAGAGCCTTCCTATAGCATGAGATGTGATATCCAAGTCCTTCCCATTCCAATTCTGAGACCCTTCCTATAGCTTGAGATGTGATATCCAACTCCTTCCCATTCCAATTCTGAGACCCTTCCTATACTATGAGACTTGATATCTCAATGCTTCTAATACCAAACCTGAGACCCGTAATATAACATGAGATGTGATATCTAAATCCTTCCCCTTCCAAACCTTAGACCCTTCCTTTATCATGAGATGTGATATCCAACTCCTTCCCATTCCAATCCTGAGACCCTTCCGATAGCATGAGATGTGATATCCCAATGCTTCTACCAAACCTGAGACCCATACTATGGCATGAGATGTGATATCAAACTCCTTCCCATTCCAATCCTGAGACCCTTCCCATAGCTTGAGGTGTGATATCCAACTCCTTCCCTTTCCAATTCTGAGACCCTTCTTATACCATGAGACTTGATATCTCAATGCTTCTAATACCAAAACTGAGTCCCGTCCTATAACATGAGATGATAACATGAGATGTGATATCCAACTCCTTCCCGTTCCAAACCTGAGACACTAACTATAGCATATGTGATATCCAACTCCTTCCCATTCCAAACATGAGACCCTTCCTATAGCAAGAAAGTAATATCCAACTCCTACCCATTCCAATCCTGAGACCCTTCCTATAGCAAGAGATGTGATATCCAAATCCTTCCCATTCCAATCCTGAGACCCTTCCTATAACATGAGATGTGATATCCAACTCCTTCCCATTCCAACCTGAGACACTTCCTATAGCATGAGAAGGGATATCCAACTCCTTCCCAATCCAATCCTGAGACCCTTCCGATAGCAGAGATGTGATATCTCAATGCTTATACCAAACCTGAGACCCTTCCTATGGCATGAGATGTGATATCCAACTCCTTGCCATTCAAATCCTGAGACCCTTCCTATAGCATGAGAAGGGATATCCAACTCCTTCCCAATCCAATCCTGAGACCCTTCCGATAGCAGAGACGTGATATCTCAATGCTTCTAATACCAAACCTGAGATCCTTCCTATAACATGAGATGTGATATCCAATTCCTTCCTATTCCAAACCTGAGACCCTTCCTATTGGATGAGATGTGATATCCAACTCCTTCCCATTCCAACCCTGAGACCCTTCCTATAGCATGAGATGTGATGTCTCAATGCTTCTAATACCAAACCTGAGATCCTTCCTATAACATGAGATGTGATATCCAACTGCTTCCCATTCCAATCCTGAGACCCTTCCTATAGCATGAGATGTGATATCTCAATGCTTCTAATACCAAACCTGAGATCCTTCCTCTAACATGAAATGTGATATCCAACTCCTTCCCTTTCCAAACCTAAGAGCCTATCTATAGCATGAGATGTGATATCCAAGTCCTTCACATTCCAACCCTTAGACCCTTCCTACAGCATGCAATATGATATCTCAATGATTCTAATAACAAACCTGAGACCCGTCCTATAACATGAGATGGGATATCCAACTCCTTCCCATTCCAATCCTGAGACACTTTCGATAGCAGAGATGTGATATCTCAATGCTTATACCAAACCTGAGACCCTTCCTATAACATGAGATGTGATATCCAAATCCTTCCCGTTCCAAACCTGAGACCCTTCCTTTAGCATGAGATGTGATATCCAGCTCCTTCCCATTCCAATCCTGAGACACTTCCGATAGCATGAGATGTGATATCTCAATGCTTCTAATATCAAAACTGAGACCCTCCCTATAGCATGATATGTGATATCTAAGTCCTTCCCATTCCAATCCTGAGACCCTCCCTATAGCATGATATGTGATATCTAAGTCCTTCCCATTCCAATCCTGAGACCCTCCCTATAGCATGAGATGTGATATCCAATTCCTTCCCATTCCAATCCTGAGACCCTTCCTATAGCATGAGATGTGATATCTCAATGCTTATACCAAACCTGAGAGCCTACCTATAGCATGAGATGTGATATCCAAGTGCATCCCATTCCAATCCTTAGACCCTTCCTACAGCATGCGATGTGATATCTCAATGATTCTAATACCAAACCAGAGACTCTTCCTATAACATGAGATGGGATATCCAACTCCTTCCCATTCCAATCCTGAGCCGCTTCCGATAGCAGAGATGTGATATCTCAATGCTTATACCAAACCTGAGACCCTTCCTATAACATGAGATGTGATATCCAACTCCTTCCCGTTCCAAACCTGAGACACTAACTATAGCATGTGTGATATCCAACTCCTTCCCATTCCAAACATGAGACCCTTCCTATAGCAAGAAAGTAATATCCAACTCCTACCCATTCCAATCCTGAGACCCTTCCTATAGCAAGAGATGTGATATCCAAATCCTTCCCATTCCAATCCTGAGACCCTTCCTATAACATGAGATGTGATATCCAACTCCTTCCCATTCCAACCTGAGACACTTCCTATAGCATGAGAAGGGATATCCAACTCCTTCCCAATCCAATCCTGAGACCCTTCCGATAGCAGAGATGTGATATCTCAATGCTTATACCAAACCTGAGACCCTTCGTATGGCATGAGATGTGATATCCAACTCCTTGCCATTCAAATCCTGAGACCCTTCCTATAGCATGAGAAGGGATATCCAACTCCTTCCCAATCCAATCCTGAGACCCTTCCGATAGCAGAGACGTGATATCTCAATGCTTCTACCAAACCTGAGACCCTTCCTTTAGCATGAGATGTGATATCCAAATCCTTCACATTCCAATCCTGAGACCCTTCCTATAGCTTGAGATGTGATATCTCAATGCTTCTAATACCAAACCTGAGATCCTTCCTATAACATGAGATGTGATATCCAATTCCTTCCTATTCCAAACCTGAGACCCTTCCTATTGGATGAGATGTGATATCCAACTCCTTCCCATTCCAACCCTGAGACCCTTCCTATAGCATGAGATGTGATGTCTCAATGCTTCTAATACCAAACCTGAGATCCTTCCTATAACATGAGATGTGATATCCAACTCCTTCCATTCCAATCCTGAGACCCGTCCTATAGCATGAGATGTGATATCTCAATGCTTATACCAAACCTGAGACCCTTCCTATAGCATGAGATGTGATATCCAACTGCTTCCCATTCCAATCCTGAGACCCTTCCTATAGCATGAGATGTGATATCTCAATGCTTCTAATACCAAACCTGAGATCCTTTCTCTAACATGAAATGTGATATCCAACTCCTTCCCTTTCCAAACCTAAGAGCCTATCTATAGCATGAGATGTGATATCCAAGTCCTTCACATTCCAACCCTTAGACCCTTCCTACAGCATGCAATATGATATCTCAATGATTCTAATAACAAACCTGAGACCCGTCCTATAACATGAGATGGGATATCCAACTCCTTCCCATTCCAATCCTGAGACACTTCCGATAGCAGAGATGTGATATCTCAATGCTTATACCAAACCTGAGAGCCTTCCTATAACATGAGATGTGATATCCAAATCCTTCCCGTTCCAAACCTGAGACCCTTCCTTTAGCATGAGATGTGATATCCAGCTCCTTCCCATTCCAATCCTGAGACACTTCCGATAGCATGAGATGTGATATCTCAATGCTTCTAATATCAAAACTGAGACCCTCCCTATAGCATGATATGTGATATCTAAGTCCTTCCCATTCCAATCCTGAGACCCTCCCTATAGCATGAGATGTGATATCCAACTCCTTCTCATTCCAATCCTGAGACCCTTCCTATAGCATGAGATATGATATCTCAATACTTCTAATACCAAACGTGAGATCCTTCCGATAACATGAGATGTGATATCCAAATCCTTCCCCTTCCAAACCTGAGACCCTCCCTTTAGCATGAGATGTGATATCCAACTCCTTCCTATTCCAATCCTGAGACTCTTCTGATAGCATGAGATGTGATATCTCAATGCTTCTAATACCAAACCTGAGATCCTTCCGATAGCATGAGATGTGATATCTCAATGCTTCTAATACCAAACCTGAGATCCTTCCTATAACATGAGATGTGATATCCAAATCCTTCCCCTTCCAAACCTGAGACCCTCCCTTTAGCATGAGATGTGATATCCAACTCCTTCCCATTCCATTCCTGAGACCCTTCTGATAGCACGAGATGTGATATCTCAATGCCTCTAATACCAAACCTGAGATCCTACCTCTAACATGAAATGTGATATCCAACTCTTTCCCCTTCCAAACCTGAGAGCCTTCCTATAGCATGAGATGTGATATCCAAGTCCTTCCCATTCCAATCCTGAGACCCTTCCTATAGCTTGAGATGTGATATCCAACTCCTTCCCATTCCAATTCTGAGACCCTTCCTATACTATGAGACTTGATATCTCAATGCTTCTAATACCAAACCTGAGACCCGTAATATAACATGAGATGTGATATCCAAATCCTTCCCCTTCCAAACCTTAGACCCTTCCTTTATCATGAGATGTGATATCCAACTCCTTCCCATTCCAATCCTGAGACCCTTCCGATATCATGAGATGTGATATCTCAAAGCTTCTAATATCAAACTTGAGACCCTCCCTATAGCATGAGATGTGATATCCAAGTCCTTCCCATTCCAATCCTGAGACCCTTCCTATAGCATGAGATGTGATATCTCAATGCTTATACCAAACCTGAGACCCTTCAAATAGCATGAGATGTGATATCCAACTGCTTCCCATTCCAATCCTGAGACCCTTCCTATAGCATGAGATGTGATATCTCTATGCTTCTAATACCAAACCTGAGATCCTTCCTCTAACATGAAATGTGATATCCAACTCCTTCCCTTTCCAAACCTAAGAGCCTATCTATAGCATGAGATGTGATATCCAAGTCCTACACATTCCAACCCTTAGACCCTTCCTACAGCATGCAATATGATATCTCAATGATTCTAATAACAAACCTGAGACCCGTCCTATAACATGAGATGGGATATCCAACTCCTTCCCATTCCAATCCTGAGACTCTTCCGATAGCAGAGATGTGATATCTCAATGCTTATACCAAACCTGAGACCCTTCCTATAACATGAGATGTGATATCCAAATCCTTCCCGTTCCAAACCTGAGACCCTTCCTTTAGCATGAGATGTGATATCCAGCTCCTTCCCATTCCAATCCTGAGACACTTCCGATAGCATGAGATGTGATATCTCAATGCTTCTAATATCAAAACTGAGACCCTCCCTATAGCATGATATGTGATATCTAAGTCCTTCCCATTCCAATCCTGAGACCCTCCCTATAGCATGAGATGTGATATCCAACTCCTTCCCATTCCAATCCTGAGACCCTTCCTATAGCATGAGATATGATATCTCAATACTTCTAATACCAAACGTGAGATCCTTCCGATAACATGAGATGTGATATCCAAATCCTTCCCCTTCCAAACCTGAGACCCTCCCTTTAGCATGAGATGTGATATCCAACTCCTTCCTATTCCAATCCTGAGACTCTTCTGATAGCATGAGATGTGATATCTCAATGCTTCTAATACCAAACCTGAGATCCTTCCGATAGCATGAGATGTGATATCTCAATGCTTCTAATACCAAACCTGAGATCCTTCCTATAACATGAGATGTGATATCCAAATCCTTCCCCTTCCAAACCTGAGACCCTCCCTTTAGCATGAGATGTGATATCCAACTCCTTCCCATTCCATTCCTGAGACCCTTCTGATAGCATGAGATGTGATATCTCAATGCCTCTAATACCAAACCTGAGATCCTACCTCTAACATGAAATGTGATATCTAACTCTTTCCCCTTCCAAACCTGAGAGCCTTCCTATAGCATGAGATGTGATATCCAAGTCCTTCCCATTCCAATTCTGAGACCCTTCCTATAGCTTGAGATGTGATATCCAACTCCTTCCCATTCCAATTCTGAGACCCTTCCTATACTATGAGACTTGATATCTCAATGCTTCTAATACCAAACCTGAGACCCGTAATATAACATGAGATGTGATATCTAAATCCTTCCCCTTCCAAACCTTAGACCCTTCCTTTATCATGAGATGTGATATCCAACTCCTTCCCATTCCAATCCTGAGACCCTTCCGATATCATGAGATGTGATATCTCAAAGCTTCTAATATCAAACTTGAGACCCTCCCTATAGCATGAGATGTGATATCCAAGTCCTTCCCATTCCAATCCTGAGACCCTTCCTATAGCATGAGATGTGATATCTCAATGCTTCTAATACCAAACCTGAGACCCTTCCTATAACATGAGATGGGAATATCCAACTCCTTCCCATTCCAATCCTGAGACCCTTCCGATAGCAGAGATGTGATATCTCAATGCTTATACCAAACCTGAGATCCTTCCTATAACATGAGATGTGATATCCAACTCCTTCCCATTCCAATCCTGAGACACTTCCTATAGCATGAGATGTGATATCTCACTGCTTATACCAAACCTGAGACCCTTCCCATAGCATGAGATGTGATATCCAACTCCTTCCCATTCCAATCCTCAGACCCTTCCTATAGCATGAGATGTGATATCTCAATGCTTCTAATATCAAACTTGGGACCCTACCTATAGCATGAGATGTGATATCCAAGTCCTTCCCATTCCAATCCTGAGACACTTCCTATAGCATGAGATGTGATATCTCAATGCTTCTAATACCAAACCTGAGACTCTTCCTATAACATGAGATGGGATATCCAACTCCTTCCCATTCCAATCCTGAGACCCTTTTGATAGCAGAGATGTGATATCTCAATGTTTATACCAAACCTGAGACCCTTCCTACGGCATGAGATGTCATATTCAACTCCTTCCCATTCCAATCCTGAGACCCTTCCTATAGCATGAGATATGATATCCAACTCCTTCCCATTCCAATCCTGAGACCCTTCCTATAGCATGAGATGTGATGTCTCAATGCTTCTAATACCAAACCTGAGATCCTTCCTATAACATGAGATGTGATATCCAACTCCTTCCATTCCGATCCTGGACCCTTCCTATAGCATGAGATGTGATATCTCAATGCTTATACCAAACCTGAGACCCTTCCTTTAGCATGAGATGTGATATCCAACTCCTTCCCATTCCAATCCTGAGACCCTTCCTATAGCCTGAGATGTGATATCTCAATGCCTCTAATACCAAACCTGAGATCCTTCCTCTAACATGAAATGTGATATCCAACTCCTTCACTTTCCAAACCTGAGAGCCTATCTATAGCATGAGATGTGATATCCAAGTCCTTCCCATTCCAATCCTTAGACCCTTCCTACAGAATGCAATATGATATCTCAATGATTCTAATAAAAAACCTGAGACCCGTCCTATAACATGAGATGGGATATCCAACTCCTTCCCATTCCAATCCTGAGACACTTCCGATAGCAGAGATGTGATATCTCAATGTTTATACCAAACCTGAGACCCTTCCTATAACATGAGATGTGATATCCAACTCCTTCCCGTTCCAAACCTGAGACCCTTCCTTTAGCATGAGATGTGATATCCAGCTCCTTCCCATTCCAATCCTGAGACACTTCCGATAGCATGAGATGTGATATCTCAATGCTTCTAATATCAAAACTGAGACCCTCCCTATAGCATGATATGTGATATCTAAATCCTTCCCATTCCAATCCTGAGACCCTTCCTATAGCATGAGATGTGATATCTCAATGCTTCTACCAAACCTGAGACCCTTCCTTTAGCATGAGATGTGATATCCAACTCCTTCCCATTCCAATCCTGAGACCCTTCCTATAGCATGAGAGGTGATATCTCAATACTTCTAATACCAAACCTGAGATCCTTCTGATAACATGAGATGTGATATCTCAATACTTCTAATACCAAACCTGAGATCCATCCTATAACATGAGATGTGATATCCAAATCCTTCCCCTTCCAAACCTGAGACCCGCCCTTTAGCATGAGATGTGATATCCAACTCCTTCCCATTCCAATCCTGAGACCCTTCTGATAGCATAAGATATGATATCTCAATGCTTCTATACCAAACCTGAGATCCTTCCGATAGCATGAGATGTGATATCTCAATACTACTAATACCAAACCTGAGATCCTTCCTATAACATGAGATGTGATATCCAAATCCTTATCTTCCAAACCTGAGACCCTCCCTTTAGCATGAGATGTGATATCCAACTCCTTCCCATTCCAATCCTGAGACTCTTCTGATAGCATAAGATATGATATCTCAATGCTTCTATACCAAACCTGAGATCCTTCTGACAGCATGAGATGTGATATCTCAATACTTCTAATACCAAACCTGAGATCCTACCTCTAACATGAAATGTGATATCCAACTCTTTCCCCTTGCAAACCTGAGAGCCTTCCTATAGCATGAGATGTGATATCCAAGTCCTTCCCATTCCAATCCTGAGACCCTTCCTATAACATGAGATGTGATACCCAACTCCTTCCCATTCCAACCTGAGACCCTTCCTATAGCATGAGATGGGATATCCAACTCCTTCCAAATCCAATCCCGATACCCTTCCGATAGCATGAGATCTGATATCCCAATGCTTCTACCAAACCTGAGACCCATACTATGGCATGAGATGTGATATCAAACTCCTTCCCATTCTAATCCTGAGACCCTTCCTATAGCTTGAGATGTGATATCCAACTCCTTCCCATTCCAATTCTGAGACCCTTCCTATACCATGAGACTTGATATCTCAATGCTTCTAATACCAAACCTGAGACCCGTCCTATAACATGAGATGTGATATCCAAATGCTTCCGCTTCCAAACCTTAGACCCTTCCTTTATCATGAGATGTGATAGCCAACTCCTTCCCATTCCAATCTTGAGACCCTTCCGATATCATGAAATGTGATATCTCAATGCTTCTAATATCAAACTTGAGACCCTCCCTATAACATGAGATGGGAATATCCAACTCCTTCCCATTCCAATCCTGAGACCCTTCCGATAGCAGAGATGTGATATCTCAATGCTTATACCAAACCTGAGATCCTTCCTATAACATGAGATGTGTAATCCAACTCCTTCCCATTCCAATCCTGAGACACTTCCTATAGCATGAGATGTGATATCTCAATGCTTCTAATATCAAACTTGAGACCCTCCCTATAACATGAGATGGGAATATCCAACTCCTTCCCATTCCAATCCTGAGACCCTTCCGATAGCAGAGATGTGATATCTCAATGCTTATACCAAACCTGAGACCCTTCCTATAGCATGAGATGTGATATCCAACTCCTTCCCATTCCAATCCTGAGACCCTTCCTATAGCATGAGATGTGATATCTCAATGCTTCTAATATCAAACTTGAGACCCTCCCTATAGCATGAGATGTGATACCCAAGTCCTTCCCATTCCAATCCTGAGACACTTCCTATAGCATGGGATGTGATATCCAACTGCTTCCCATTCCAATCCTGAGACCCTTCCTATAGCATGAGATGTGATATCTCTATGCTTCTAATACCAAACCTGAGATCCTTCCTCTAACATGAGATGGGATATCCAACTCCTTCCCATTCCAATCCTGAGACTCTTCCGATAGCAGAGATGTGATATCTCAATGCTTATACCAAACCTGAGATCCTTCCTATAACATGAGATGTGATATCCAACTCCTTCCCATTCCAATCCTGAGACACTTCCTATAGCATGAGATGTGATATCCAACTCCTTCCCATTCCAATCCTGAGACCCTTCCTATAGCATGAGATGTGATATCTCTATGCTTCTAATACCAAACCTGAGATCCTTCCTCTAACATGAAATGTGATATCCAACTCCTTCCCTTTCCAAACCTAAGAGCCTATCTATAGCATGAGATGTGATATCCAAGTCCTTCACATTCCAACCCTTAGACCCTTCCTACAGCATGCAATATGATACCTCAATGATTCTAATAACAAACCTGAGACCCGTCCTATAACATGAGATGGGATATCCAACTCCTTCCCATTCCAATCCTGAGACTCTTCCGATAGCAGAGATGTGATATCTCAATGCTTATACCAAACCTGAGATCCTTCCTATAACATGAGATGTGATATCCAACTCCTTCCCATTCCAATCCTGAGACACTTCCTATAGCATGAGATGAGATATCCAACTCCTTCCCATTCCAATCCTGAGACCCTTCTGATAGCATAAGATATGATATCTCAATGCTTCTATACCAAACCTGAGATCCTTCCGATAGCATGAGATGTGATATCTCAATACTACTAATACCAAACCTGAGATCCTTCCTATAACATGAGATGTGATATCCAAATCCTTATCTTCCAAACCTGAGACCCTCCCTTTAGCATGAGATGTGATATCCAACTCCTTCCCATTCCAATCCTGAGACTCTTCTGATAGCATAAGATATGATATCTCAATGCTTCTATACCAAACCTGAGATCCTTCTGACAGCATGAGATGTGATATCTCAATACTTCTAATACCAAACCTGAGATCCTACCTCTAACATGAAATGTGATATCCAACTCTTTCCCCTTGCAAACCTGAGAGCCTTCCTATAGCATGAGATGTGATATCCAAGTCCTTCCCATTCCAATCCTGAGACCCTTCCTATAACATGAGATGTGATACCCAACTCCTTCCCATTCCAACCTGAGACCCTTCCTATAGCATGAGATGGGATATCCAACTCCTTCCAAATCCAATCCCGATACCCTTCCGATAGCATGAGATCTGATATCCCAATGCTTCTACCAAACCTGAGACCCATACTATGGCATGAGATGTGATATCAAACTCCTTCCCATTCTAATCCTGAGACCCTTCCTATAGCTTGAGATGTGATATCCAACTCCTTCCCATTCCAATTCTGAGACCCTTCCTATACCATGAGACTTGATATCTCAATGCTTCTAATACCAAACGTGAGACCCGTCCTATAACATGAGATGTGATATCCAAATGCTTCCGCTTCCAAACCTTAGACCCTTCCTTTATCATGAGATGTGATAGCCAACTCCTTCCCATTCCAATCTTGAGACCCTTCCGATATCATGAAATGTGATATCTCAATGCTTCTAATATCAAACTTGAGACCCTCCCTATAACATGAGATGGGAATATCCAACTCCTTCCCATTCCAATCCTGAGACCCTTCCGATAGCAGAGATGTGATATCTCAATGCTTATACCAAACCTGAGATCCTTCCTATAACATGAGATGTGTAATCCAACTCCTTCCCATTCCAATCCTGAGACACTTCCTATAGCATGAGATGTGATATCTCAATGCTTCTAATATCAAACTTGAGACCCTCCCTATAACATGAGATGGGAATATCCAACTCCTTCCCATTCCAATCCTGAGACCCTTCCGATAGCAGAGATGTGATATCTCAATGCTTATACCAAACCTGAGACCCTTCCTATAGCATGAGATGTGATATCCAACTCCTTCCCATTCCAATCCTGAGACCCTTCCTATAGCATGAGATGTGATATCTCAATGCTTCTAATATCAAACTTGAGACCCTCCCTATAGCATGAGATGTGATACCCAAGTCCTTCCCATTCCAATCCTGAGACACTTCCTATAGCATGGGATGTGATATCCAACTGCTTCCCATTCCAATCCTGAGACCCTTCCTATAGCATGAGATGTGATATCTCTATGCTTCTAATACCAAACCTGAGATCCTTCCTCTAACATGAGATGGGATATCCAACTCCTTCCCATTCCAATCCTGAGACTCTTCCGATAGCAGAGATGTGATATCTCAATGCTTATACCAAACCTGAGATCCTTCCTATAACATGAGATGTGATATCCAACTCCTTCCCATTCCAATCCTGAGACACTTCCTATAGCATGAGATGTGATATCCAACTCCTTCCCATTCCAATCCTGAGACCCTTCCTATAGCATGAGATGTGATATCTCTATGCTTCTAATACCAAACCTGAGATCCTTCCTCTAACATGAAATGTGATATCCAACTCCTTCCCTTTCCAAACCTAAGAGCCTATCTATAGCATGAGATGTGATATCCAAGTCCTTCACATTCCAACCCTTAGACCCTTCCTACAGCATGCAATATGATACCTCAATGATTCTAATAACAAACCTGAGACCCGTCCTATAACATGAGATGGGATATCCAACTCCTTCCCATTCCAATCCTGAGACTCTTCCGATAGCAGAGATGTGATATCTCAATGCTTATACCAAACCTGAGATCCTTCCTATAACATGAGATGTGATATCCAACTCCTTCCCATTCCAATCCTGAGACACTTCCTATAGCATGAGATGAGATATCCAACTCCTTCCCATTCCAATTCTGAGACCCTTCCTATACTATGAGACTTGATATCTCAATGCTTCTAATACCAAACCTGAGACCCGTAATATAACATGAGATGTGATATCCAAATCCTTCCCCTTCCAAACCTTAGACCCTTCCTTTATCATGAGATGTGATATCCAACTCCTTCCCATTCCAATCCTGAGACCCTTCCGATATCATGAGATGTGATATCTCAAAGCTTCTAATATCAAACTTGAGACCCTCCCTATAGCATGAGATGTGATATCCAAGTCCTTCCCATTCCAATCCTGAGACCCTTCCTATAGCATGAGATGTGATATCTCAATGCTTATACCAAACCTGAGACCCTTCCTATAGCATGAGATGTGATATCCAACTGCTTCCCATTCCAATCCTGAGACCCTTCCTATAGCATGAGATGTGATATCTCTATGCTTCTAATACCAAACCTGAGATCCTTCCTCTAACATGAAATGTGATATCCAACTCCTTCCCTTTCCAAACCTAAGAGCCTATCTATAGCATGAGATGTGATATCCAAGTCCTTCACATTCCAACCCTTAGACCCTTCCTACAGCATGCAATATGATATCTCAATGATTCTAATAACAAACCTGAGACCCGTCCTATAACATGAGATGGGATATCCAACTCCTTCCCATTCCAATCCTGAGACTCTTCCGATAGCAGAGATGTGATATCTCAATGCTTATACCAAACCTGAGACCCTTCCTGTAACATGAGATGTGATATCCAAATCCTTCCCGTTCCAAACCTGAGACCCTTCCTTTAGCATGAGATGTGATATCCAGCTCCTTCCCATTCCAATCCTGAGACACTTCCGATATCATGAGATGTGATATCACAATGCTTCTAATATCAAAACTGAGACCCTCCCTATAGCATGATATGTGATATCTAAGTCCTTCCCATTCCAATCCTGAGACACTTCCTATAGCATGAGATGTGATATCCAACTCCTTCCCATTCCAATTCTGAGACCCTTCCTATACTATGAGACTTGATATCTCAATGCTTCTAATACCAAACCTGAGACCCGTAATATAACATGAGATGTGATATCCAAATCCTTCCCCTTCCAAACCTTAGACCCTTCCTTTATCATGAGATGTGATATCCAACTCCTTCCCATTCCAATCCTGAGACCCTTCCGATATCATGAGATGTGATATCTCAAAGCTTCTAATATCAAACTTGAGACCCTCCCTATAGCATGAGATGTGATATCCAAGTCCTTCCCATTCCAATCCTGAGACCCTTCCTATAGCATGAGATGTGATATCTCAATGCTTATACCAAACCTGAGACCCTTCCTATAGCATGAGATGTGATATCCAACTGCTTCCCATTCCAATCCTGAGACCCTTCCTATAGCATGAGATGTGATATCTCTATGTTTCTAATACCAAACCTGAGATCCTTCCTCTAACATGAAATGTGATATCCAACTCCTTCCCTTTCCAAACCTAAGAGCCTATCTATAGCATGAGATGTGATATCCAAGTCCTTCACATTCCAACCCTTAGACCCTTCCTACAGCATGCAATATGATATCTCAATGATTCTAATAACAAACCTGAGACCCGTCCTATAACATGAGATGGGATATCCAACTCCTTCCCATTCCAATCATGAGACTCTTCCGATAGCAGAGATGTGATATCTCAATGCTTATACCAAACCTGAGACCCTTCCTGTAACATGAGATGTGATATCCAAATCCTTCCAGTTCCAAACCTGAGACCCTTCCTTTAGCATGAGATGTGATATCCAGCTCCTTCCCATTCCAATCCTGAGACACTTCCGATAGCATGAGATGTGATATCACAATGCTTCTAATATCAAAACTGAGACCCTCCCTATAGCATGATATGTGATATCTAAGTCCTTCCCATTCCAATCCTGAGACCCTCCCTATAGCATGAGATGTGATATCCAACTCCTTCCCATTCCAATCCTGAGACCCTTCCTATAGCATGAGATATGATATCTCAATACTTCTAATACCAAACGTGAGATCCTTCCGATAACATGAGATGTGATATCCAAATCCTTCCTGTTAAAACGGATTTCTGAACTCTGTCCTGGTGGCGCAGAAGTTCAGAAGGCCAACCTAATTACTTGGAACAGGGTAACCTCTGGACAAGCCAGACCAATCAAGGTAGCGATCGCGGCGGTCAAGACTAGGTCTCAAGAGGGGTGAGGGTGACTGAAAGCCCGCAATGAGCACACAAAGCAAGAGCGCTTACAAACTACTCCAAACAGTTGTTATATCAAAAATAGATACACATTTATTTTAAGGCCTTTAAAATAATGACCGTAGCGAGAAAATCACAATATTAAACCAACACATACCATATCAACACAATATATATACAAATACACAGTCGCAAGCGTTTAAAGCACGAAATATGTAGTCCACCTGCCAGGGAAGGAAAACAGGCAGTGCGATAATGCTTTCGACTCAGTTCGCCTTCATAGGCACCTAACTAGATGGAAGTCCGAGCCCTGCGAAGAGTGGAGCCTTGTGCTCAAAGTACCTGCCACGCCGGTGCCGACGGGCACAAGGGGAAGCTCTTCGGAGGAAGTCAGGCGGTTCACGTTAGTGCACAGCAGAAGAAGAACAGGTTCCGCAACTCAAGCGCAGCCTCCACAGCGGGCAGAAGCAGAGCGCGAGCGCGGCAAAAGGGTGCTGTTTTTACACAGCAGGGAAAAGCAATGGGATACTGCAGGAGGGCGACCAGATCCTAGATATACTACTCACCGGTCCCCGAAGCAAGCAGACCCAGGCTTCTCCACGATAGTTTCAGCAGCTGGCAGGTTCAGAAGAGCAGGGAACGCTTTGTAGTCGTGCAGAGCAAAAAGACGTCCCAATCGACGAAACCCGCACAGTTTTGTTGCCGCACAGGACAACGGAGCGGCCGTGTGTATTCGAGCCAAATGAACCCTCCTCCCTTCAGACCTGGGGACGCCAAGCGTACGAAGCGTGGGAGAGGGACAAGGACTCGCAATACAACACAACCTGGCGGCGGTTGCAGAGCCAAACTCCTTTGTAAGCTGGTCAGTCAACTGGATGGCCCAGAGACGCTTCCGAAGGCTTACTTGGCAGGAGATGGTTGAAGATGCCAGGAATAGCTGTTCCTGCTATTCCAAAGGTTGAAGCACCAGTACAGGCCTTCTGGTTCGATCAAAGGAGGACAGGGGCTCTCCGGACGACAGCAGTGCAAAGGAGGATTCCTTCAGCGGGTCACCAGCGATTCCTCGGTCCAGCCTCGTAGTTGCAGGATACTTGGCTCCTGTATTCCTTCGTTCGTGAGAACTCAGGAGATCGACATGGTAGTGGTGTTTCCAGCCCCCTCTTATCCACGGTTCCCTTCGCGCCAAAACGGAGGGGAGCCAATGGGAGATCCGCTCTTCAAAACACATACCATACGTGGACCAATCACGGACCACGGTGGTCCCAGGCATTCACACCACCCTAGACTCTCTGGCACCCAGGATGTGTATTGGGACCAGACATCCCAGCCCACACCCTGGAGGCACACAAACGACATGTAGAAGCCCGCGAAAGCAACCACGTTTCGCGGGAAAGTACATGCCCAAATAAGGAAGGCCCCGGGTCGCTGGACCTGGGGAAGGTGAAGGGAGCAAGACGGACAGTGGACAGGACAAAGGAGCCTCGCGGCCTGGCCATTTTGGGAGCCAGGCCACCATTTTGGGTTCAGTGCAAAAACGTGCTCAGAACGCCAAAAGGAGCTCAAAATAAACAAAACGATCGCTGCCACCATTCCAGTCCCTGAATGACTTGCACCGATCAAATACCATCCTAAAAGAGTATCTAGGGCCTGTAGAAGGCTAGAGACCCAAGAGAGCTGTAACTTAGCTTACAGTGCCCTCTTGTGTCGTGTTGCACTAAAGCCGCAACATGATAAAAGAAACTACGGGAAACAGCGTTCCCCGGTACTGACTGTCTTAAGGGCATGTCAGTTTCCCCGTAAGAAAGGAGCGAAAGCCCAGAGAAGTGCGGCAGAAGGCTGTACTTCTCTGGCAAAGTCAAGAACAAGGTTAAAAACAATAGCAAAAAGTTTAGGGGTTGCCACATGGAAGGAAAATTCCCTACAATTACGAAATCTTTCCTAACACTCGCCCCTCCCAGACTATGGACAGGGGGAACTAATCCACCCCTGGATGAGTCTCTTGTTCAGGTCGGTTAAACATTCTGGACAACCCATCAGCATTGCTATGTTGGACACCTGGTCTATGCTCAATAGTGAATTCGAAGCCTTGAAGACTTATGGACCACCTAAGCAACTTTGGATTCTCCCCCTTCATGTTCATTAGCCACTTTAACGGCTTATGGTCAGTCTGCACAGTGAAGTGGGTCCCATAGAGGTAGGGCCTCAGCTTCCTTAGGGCCCACACAACAGAGAAACATTCTTTCTCTACCGTGGACCATCTGAGCTCTCTGTCCTTAAGCTGGCGACTAATAAAACCGATAGGGTGTTCCTTACCCTTCTCATCTACTTTTGATAGTACAGCTCCTATCCCAGTGTCAGAGGCATCCGTCTGCACGATAAAAGGTCTTTGATAATCAGGGGCCCTGAGCACAGGGGCCTGGCACAAGGAGTCTTTTAAGCCATTGAAGGCCTTCTCACACTCGTCGGTCCAAGTTACCTTCTTGGGTTTCTTCGGAGTTGTGAGGGCAGTCAGAGGAGCAGCTATGGTACCATAGTCTGCCACAAAATTGCGGTAGTACCCCGTGAGTCCTAAAAAGGCTCTCACTTGGGTTTGCGTAGTTGGGGTAGGCCATTCTTGTACTGCTTGTACTTTACTGGGTAGAGGCTGTATCCTCCCTCCACCTACTTCATGTCCAAGGTAAACCACTGAGCCTTGTCCAATCTGGCACTTACTAGCCTTTATGGTCAAGTGGGCTTTCTGAAGAGCCTGGAGCACAATCCCGAGGTGTTTCACATGGTCTTCCCAGGTGGCACTGAAAACTGCTATATCGTCCAGATATGCAAGACAGAATTCGTCCAACCCATTCAACACATGATTCACAAGCCTCTGGAAAGTGGCAGGTGCATTCTTCAACCCGAACGGCATTACACGGAATTGGTAAAGGCCGTCTGGTGTAGAAAATGCCGTCTTCTCCCTGGCATGTTCTGCTAACGCTATTTGCCAATAGCCAGCAGTGAGGTCAAACGTGCTGAGGTACTTGGAGGCACCCAAAGTATCCACCAGCTCATCTGTTCGAGGCAAGGGGTGGGCATCTGTCTTGGTGACAGCATTCAGAGCCCTGTAATCCACGCAGAACCTCAATTCAGAAGTGCCTGCCTTTGGAACCAGAACCACAGGACTGGACCAAGGACTACTAGAGAGTTCAATCACCCCAAGGTCTAACATTTTGTTGACCTCGGTCTTAATATAAGACCGTACTTTATCCGACATCCTGTATCCCCTACTTTTGGTAGGTACACTGTCTCCTGTGTCAATGTTATGTTTGCACCAAGGTGTCAAACCAGGGGACTGTGAAAACAGGGGGGAAAACTGCCTAAGCAAACTTTTCACCTCAGCCTGCTGATCAGAAGTCAGGTGAGGGGCCACTCGGACACCCTCAACGGAGCTATCTGAAGGACCGCTTTGGAACAGGACGGGAAGAGGTTCAGACTCCTCTTCCTCAACGTCTGACGCCAGTAGCAGTGCTGCGATTTCGACTCTTGGGACGAAAGCCTTCAGCCTATTCACGTGAAACACTTTTGGAGCCTGTCCAGGCCTTCCAAGGTCCACTAAATAGTTCACCTCACCCAGGGGCTCCACCACTGTGTAAGGGCCTGACCATTTGTCCTGTAAAGCGCGAGGCCTTATTGGATTCATGATCAGGACTTGCTGACCAGGTATAAAGTTGATGAGGGAAGCTTTCTGGTCGTACCAATGTTTCACCAGCGCTTGCCCTGCCTTCAATTTATCACTAGCCAAGCCCATCAGAAGTACCATCCGTTTTCTGAGCCCTAGCACATAGTCAACTACATTGGTAGTAACAGGGGGAGTGGGCATCTCCCATCCCTCCTTGACAATGGCTAAGGGTCCCCGTACGGGATGACCGAACAGAAGTTCGAAGGGGCTGAAGCCAACACCCTCCTGTGGTACCTCTCGGTAGGCAAACAGCAAGCATGGTAAAAGAAGATCCCATTTTCTTCTCTGGGGCTCCTCCAGAGCCCCAATCATGCTCTTTAACGTTCTGTTGAAACGTTCCACCAGACCATTGGTCTGGGGGTGGTATGCAGAAGAGAACTTGTAGGTGACCCCACATTCTTTCCACATAGCCTGCATATACTTCGACATAAAGTTGCTGCCACGATCTGACACAACTTCTTTAGGGAAGCCAACCCTAGTAAATATGCCGAGTAAAGCTTTTGCAACTGACTTGGCTGTTACAGTTTTCAATGGGATGGCCTCAGGATACCTGGTTGCATGGTCGACCAGCACCAGGATAAACCTATTGCCCGAGGATGTTTGCGGGTCAAGGGGACCGACGATGTCGATCCCTACCCTTTCAAATGGTACCCCCACAACTGGGAGCGGTACCAACGGAGCTTGGATTGTCGCGCCAACCTTACCAGACAACTGGCAGGAGGCGCAACTCCTGCAGTGACTTTCTACTTGCACCCCCATCTTGGGCCAGTAGAAGTGCATGGATAACCTTTGCTTGGTCCTCTTCATACCAAGGTGACCAGCAAGGGGAACTTCATGCGCCAACTGCAGGAGGAAGGGTCTAACAGCAAGGGGAACCACCAACCTCCTATGGTCTCCTTCTGTAGACTCTGTGGGCTCACTATACAGGAGTCCACCTTCCCAATAAATCCTATGCTTCCCAGGAGGTTCACACTCAAGCTGGGAGCAGGCCTGTCTCCTTAGGCCTTCCAGAGATGGGCACTCACGTTGGCCTTTACTGAATTCGTCCCTATCAGGACCTCCTTCAACTAACAAGTCTTTTAGTTCAGGATGATCGTTGGGGTCGAATACTTCAGGCATCGCCACCTCCTCGTCAGGCTCGGGCGATTGACCAACTTCCTCCACCGCAGTGGTAGGCGAGCTCGGGGGAATATTCTCTTTCCCCCGTCTTGACTTGTAGACTCCTTTCGCCTTGGGTTGCCCCTTCGGCTGGGGCGGCGTATTGGACTTGGCCAATGCTGCCCGTGCTTGAGATCGTGTGTAGGGTCGTTCGGCAGTGTCTCCTACGAGCCCTAAAGCTCTGAGATCATTACCTAATAAGACCTTTCCCGGGACGTTTCTCTGAATGCTCACTGGAATCCTGACTGCTGTACCATTTAAAGTTAGATTAACAGGGATCACGGGAAACATACGGAGGGGGCCATCAGCCAACTTAGTGGGCATCAGAGTAGCTCTGGCAACTTCCTCTGAGTCTACCAAGGTAGAATCCACTACAGTTCGACTGCACCCACTATCCCTAAGAGCTGGAGTATCCACTCCATTGATCAGCACACTGTCTTTAAAGTAGTGCTTGGTATTATCCGGAATCCTAGCATACGCCTCTGCGACTTTAGGCTCCCAGGAACCCAGGGACACTAAAACTACCTCGGCCTCTATTCCGCTGGGAAATGAGTCCGAGGAGAAGGATGCTCCTGTAATCTCTTCTTCCTCGTAGGAGGAGAAGGCCAGATTAGCGGAGTGGACCCCCAAAGGTCTAACCTTACAACGGGGATCCCCCTTCACATGGTCAGTTGCTCCACAAGAAAAACAAGCCCCAGTGGGTCTGTTTACGTAGGGAGGCTTATTGTAACCAGAGTTCTGTTTCGGAGGCGCACCTCCACTACCCTGTGAGTTCTCTTGTGTCTTACCCTTGTTTTTCTTTTTGTGGCCCTTTTGGGAAGAAGATTTAGCAGATTCCCCACCCTCCATATCTTTGGACTTTTTCCCCTCCTCCTGCTTACCAGGATGAGTTTTGTCCTTATGGGACACTCGATGTGACACCCATAAGTCTGCTGCAATGGCCAGCTTCTTAGGATCTATCTCCTTCGAATCGGCCAAATGCTGCTTAAGCTCCGGGGAAGAAGAAGCAAAAATGTGTTCCAGCATGACAAGATTTATCATGCCGTCGAACGTAGAAACCTTATAGCCTTCGACCCAGCCAGTTAAGTTTTTCAAAGATTCAGCGACATAAGATACCCAAGTACCACCTTCCTTTTTCTTATACTCTCGAAAACGCTTTAAATATTGGGCCGGAGTCTTCCCAAACTTTAAAATGAGAGTCTGCTTTAACATTGCGAAATCAGCCCGCTCAGCCTTCGACATTTCCATAATGGCACTACAGCCAGAATGGGGCAGTCTACTGAGCAACCACGCAATCTTATCAGCATTGTCAACTTCCTGGACCTCGCATGCATACTCAAACGCATTCAGCCAGTCCATAATGTCATTCCTCTCTTCATACACACTGAGCAGATCTTTTGGAAACCGTGGATGAGAGGAGGCCCCAGACCCATGTCCAGGACCCTTGGATCCATTTGCAACCTGAAGCTTGGCCAGTTCCAACTGGTGATCCCTGTCTTTTTGTTTTTCTGCCTGTTCGATTTTTAGTTTGGCTATGCTGAATTCAAGCTCCTGCTGCCTAAACCGCAGCTCTTGCTTCTTGAATTCAAGCATAGCCTCCCCATCAGCACTGGCAGAGGAAACATTAGACAGCTCGTCCTCCCTGTCCTCGTGGTCGCGGTGGAACAGTGCGGCGGCAGAACCGTCGGTTCTACCAGTGAGAGCAGCCCCACCACCTTCCGCACTGTCCTCAGAAGTAATAGCGTCAAGCTGCGCTTCTTGCCACGCCACGATTCTTTGGATCATTTCCAATTTAGTGCCTTGAGAGGAAACACCTCTCTCCGCACACATCTTTTTCAGCGTTTCTGATTTGGAAGCATTTAAAGTTAACAACGTACTTGTTTACATACTGTTTGATAGGACTATGGCCTTTTTAAAGTTATACTATAACAATTCACTACGTGTACTGTTTGAAATAACCTGAAATGCCTTAGTTCGAGCGCAACACTGGATACCTTCAGTCGTATCCCACCGCTGTACACCAATTTGTTAAGACGGATTTCTGAACTCTGTCCTGGTGGCGCAGAAGTTCAGAAGGCCAACCTAATTACTTGGAACAGGGTAACCTCTGGACAAGCCAGACCAATCAAGGTAGCGATCGCGGCGGTCAAGACTAGGTCTCAAGAGGGGTGGGGTGACTGAAAGCCCGCAATGAGCACACAAAGCAAGAGCGCTTACAAACTACTCCAAACAGTTGTTATATCAAAAATAGATACACATTTATTTTAAGGCCTTTAAAATAATGACCGTAGCGAGAAAATCACAATATTAAACCAACACATACCATATCAACACAATATATATACAAATACACAGTCGCAAGCGTTTAAAGCACGAAATATGTAGTCCACCTGCCAGGGAAGGAAAACAGGCAGTGCGATAATGCTTTCGACTCAGTTCGCCTTCATAGGCACCTAACTAGATGGAAGTCCGAGCCCTGCGAAGAGTGGAGCCTTGTGCTCAAAGTACCTGCCACGCCGGTGCCGACGGGCACAAGGGGAAGCTCTTCGGAGGAAGTCAGGCGGTTCACGTTAGTGCACAGCAGAAGAAGAACAGGTTCCGCAACTCAAGCGCAGCCTCCACAGCGGGCAGAAGCAGAGCGCGAGCGCGGCAAAAGGGTGCTGTTTTTACACAGCAGGGAAAAGCAATGGGATACTGCAGGAGGGCGACCAGATCCTAGATATACTACTCACCGGTCCCCGAAGCAAGCAGACCCAGGCTTCTCCACGATAGTTTCAGCAGCTGGCAGGTTCAGAAGAGCAGGGAACGCTTTGTAGTCGTGCAGAGCAAAAAGACGTCCCAATCGACGAAACCGGCACAGTTTTGTTGCCGCACAGGACAACGGAGCGGCCGTGTGTATTCGAGCCAAATGAACCCTCCTCCCTTCAGACCTGGGGACGCCAAGCGTACGAAGCGTGGGAGAGGGACAAGGACTCGCAATACAACACAACCTGGCGGCGGTTGCAGAGCCAAACTCCTTTGTAAGCTGGTCAGTCAACTGGATGGCCCAGAGACGCTTCCGAAGGCTTACTTGGCAGGAGATGGTTGAAGATGCCGGGAATAGCTGTTCCTGCTATTCCAAAGGTCGAAGCACCAGTACAGGCCTTCTGGTTCGATCAAAGGAGGACAGGGGCTCTCCGGACGACAGCAGTGCAAAGGAGGATTCCTTCAGCGGGTCACCAGCGATTCCTCGGTCCAGCCTCGTAGTTGCAGGATACTTGGCTCCTGTATTCCTTCGTTCGTGAGAACTCAGGAGATCGACATGGTAGTGGTGTTTCCAGCCCCCTCTTATCCATGGTTCCCTTCGCGCCAAAACGGAGGGGAGCCAATGGGAGATCCGCTCTTCAAAACACATACCATACGTGGACCAATCACGGACCACGGTGGTCCCAGGCATTCACACCACCCTAGACTCTCTGGCACCCAGGATGTGTATTGGGACCAGACATCCCAGCCCACACCCTGGAGGCACACAAACGACATGTAGAATCCCGCGAAAGCAACCACGTTTCGCGGGAAAGTACATGCCCAAATAAGGAAGGCCCCGGGTCGCCGGACCTGGGGAAGGTGAAGGGAGCAAGACGGACAGCGGACAGGACAAAGGAGCCTCGCGGCCTGGCCATTTTGGGAGCCAGGCCACCATTTTGGGTTCAGTGCAAAAACGTGCTCAGAACGCCAAAAGGAGCTCAAAATAAACAAAACGATCGCTGCCACCATTCCAGTCCCTGAATGACTTGCACCGATCAAATACCATCCTAAAAGAGTATCTAGGGCCTGTAGAAGGCTAGAGACCCAAGAGAGCTGTAACTTAGCTTACAGTGCCCTCTTGTGTCGTGTTGCACTAAAGCTGCGACACGATAAAAGAAACTACGGGAAACCACGTTCCCCGGTACTGACTGTCTTAAGGGCATGTCAGTTTCCCCGTAAGAAAGGAGCGAAAGCCCAGAGAAGTGCGGCAGAAGGCTGTACTTCTCTGGCAAAGTCAAGAACAAGGTTAAAAACAATAGCAAAAAGTTTAGGGGTTGCCACATGGAAGGAAAATTCCCTACAATTACGAAATCTTTCCTAACACTTCCCCTTCCAAACCTGAGACCCTCCCTTTAGCATGAGATGTGATATCCAACTCCTTCCTATTCCAATCCTGAGACTCTTCTGATAGCATGAGATGTGATATCTCAATGCTTCTAATACCAAACCTGAGATCCTTCCGATAGCATGAGATGTGATATCTCAATGCTTCTAATACCAAACCTGAGATCCTTCCTATAACATGAGATGTGATATCCAAATCCTTCCCCTTCCAAACCTGAGACCCTCCCTTTAGCATGAGATGTGATATCCAACTCCTTCCCATTCCATTCCTGAGACCCTTCTGATAGCATGAGATGTGATATTTCAATGCCTCTAATACCAAACCTGAGATCCTACCTCTAACATGAAATGTGATATCCAACTCTTTCCCCTTCCAAACCTGAGAGCCTTCCTATAGCATGAGATGTGATATCCAAGTCCTTCCCATTCCAATCCTGAGAACCTTCCTATAGCTTGAGATGTGATATCCAACTCCTTCCCATTCCAATTCTGAGACCGTTCCTATACTATGAGACTTGATATCTCAATGCTTCTAATACCAAACCTGAGACCCGTAATATAACATGAGATGTGAAATCCAAATCCTTCCCCTTCCAAACCTTAGACCCTTCCTTTATCATGAGATGTGATATCCAACTCCTTCCCATTCCAATCCTGAGACCCTTCCGATATCATGAGATGTGATATCTCAAAGCTTCTAATATCAAACTTGAGACCCTCCCTATAGCATGAGATGTGATATCCAAGTCCTTCCCATTCCAATCCTGAGACCCTTCCTATAGCATGAGATGTGATATCTCAATGCTTCTAATACCAAACCTGAGACCCTTCCTATAACATGAGATGGGAATATCCAACTCCTTCCCATTCCAATCCTGAGACCCTTCCGATAGCAGAGATGTGATATCTCAATGCTTATACCAAACCTGAGATCCTTCCTATAACATGAGATGTGATATCCAACTCCTTCCCATTCCAATCCTGAGACACTTCCTATAGCATGAGATGTGATATCTCACTGCTTATACCAAACCTGAGACCCTTCCTATAGCATGAGATGTGATATCTCAATGCTTCTAATATCAAACTTGAGACCCTACCTATAGCATGAGATGTGATATCCAAGTCCTTCCCATTCCAATCCTGAGACACTTCCTATAGCATGAGATGTGATATCTCAATGCTTCTAATACCAAACCTGAGACTCTTCCTATAACATGAGATGTGATATCCAACTCCTTCCCATTCCAATCCTGAGACCCTTCCTATAGCATGAGATGTGATGTCTCAATGCTTCTAATACCAAACCTGAGATCCTTCCTATAACATGAGATGTGATATCCAACTCCTTCCATTCCAATCCTGGACCCTTCCTATAGCATGAGATGTGATATCTCAATGCTTATACCAAACCTGAGACCCTTCCTATAGCATGAGATGTGATATCCAACTCCTTCCCATTCCAATCCTGAGACCCTTCCTATAGCCTGAGATGTGATATCTCAATGCCTCTAATACCAAACCTGAGATCCTTCCTCTAACATGAAATGTGATATCCAACTCCTTCACTTTCCAAACCTGAGAGCCTATCTATAGCATGAGATGTGATATCCAAGTCCTTCCCATTCCAATCCTTAGACCCTTCCTACAGCATGCAATATGATATCTCAATGATTCTAATAAAAAACCTGAGACCCGTCCTATAACATGAGATGGGATATCCAACTCCTTCCCATTCCAATCCTGAGACACTTCCGATAGCAGAGATGTGATATCTCAATGTTTATACCAAACCTGAGACCCTTCCTATAACATGAGATGTGATATCCAACTCCTTCCCGTTCCAAACCTGAAACCCTTCCTTTAGCATGAGATGTGATATCCAGCTCCTTCCCATTCCAATCCTGAGACACTTCCGATAGCATGAGATGTGATATCTCAATGCTTCTAATATCAAAACTGAGACCCTCCCTATAGCATGATATGTGATATCTAAGTCCTTCCCATTCCAATCCTGAGACCCTTCCTATAGCATGAGATGTGATATCTCAATGCTTCTACCAAACCTGAGACCCTTCCTTTAGCATGAGATGTGATATCCAACTCCTTCCCATTCCAATCCTGAGACCCTTCCTATAGCATGAGAGGTGATATCTCAATACTTCTAATACCAAACCTGAGATCCTTCCGATAACATGAGATGTGATATCTCAATACTTCTAATACCAAACCTGAGATCCATCCTATAACATGAGATGTGATATCCAAATCCTTCCCCTTCCAAACCTGAGACCCTCCCTTTAGCATGAGATGTGATATCCAACTCCTTCCCATTCCAATCCTGAGACCCTTCTGATAGCATAAGATATGATATCTCAATGCTTCTATACCAAACCTGAGATCCTTCCGATAGCATGAGATGTGATATCTCAATACTTCTAATACCAAACCTGAGATCCTTCCTATAACATGAGATGTGATATCCAAATCCTTATCTTCCAAACCTGAGACCCTCCCTTTAGCATGAGATGTGATATCCAACTCCTTCCCATTCCAATCCTGAGACTCTTCTGATAGCATAAGATATGATATCTCAATGCTTCTATACCAAACCTGAGATCCTTCTGATAGCATGAGATGTGATATCTCAATACTTCTAATACCAAACCTGAGATCCTACCTCTAACATGAAATGTGATATCCAACTCTTTCCCCTTGCAAACCTGAGAGCCTTCCTATAGCATGAGATGTGATATCCAAGTCCTTCCCATTCCAATCCTGAGACCCTTCCTATAACATGAGATGTGATATCCAACTCCTTCCCATTCCAACCTGAGACCCTTCCTATAGCATGAGATGGGATATCCAACTCCTTCCAAATCCAATCCCGATACCCTTCCGATAGCATGAGATCTGATATCCCAATGCTTCTACCAAACCTGAGACCCATACTATGGCATGAGATGTGATATCAAACTCCTTCCCATTCTAATCCTGAGACCCTTCCTATAGCTTGAGATGTGATATCCAACTCCTTCCCATTCCAATTCTGAGACCCTTCCTATACCATGAGACTTGATATCTCAATGCTTCTAATACCAAACCTGAGACCCGTCCTATAACATGAGATGTGATATCCAAATCCTTCCCCTTCCAAACCTTAGACCCTTCCTTTATCATGAGATGTGATAGCCAACTCCTTCCCATTCCAATCTTGAGACCCTTCCGATATCATGAAATGTGATATCTCAATGCTTCTAATATCAAACTTGAGACCCTCCCTATAACATGAGATGGGAATATCCAACTCCTTCCCATTCCAATCCTGAGACCCTTCCTATAGCATGAGATATGATATCTCAATACTTCTAATACCAAACGTGAGATCCTTCCGATAACATGAGATGTGATATCCAAATCCTTCCCATTCCAATCCTGAGACCCTTCTGATAGCATGAGATGTGATATCTCAATGCTTCTAATACCAAACCTGAGATCCTTCCGATAGCATGAGATGTGATATCTCAATGCTTCTAATACCAAACCTGAGATCCTTCCTATAACATGAGATGTGATATCCAAATCCTTCCCCTTCCAAACCTGAGACCCTCTCTTTAGCATGAGATGTGATATCCAACTCCTTCCCATTCCATTCCTGAGACCCTTCTGATTAGCATGAGATGTGATATCTCAATGCCTCTAATGCCAAACCTGAGATCCTACCTCTAACATGAAATGTGATATCCAACTCTTTCCCCTTCCAAACCTGAGAGCCTTCCTATAGCATGAGATGTGATATCCAAGTCCTTCCCATTACAATCCTGAGACCCTTCCTATTGGATGAGTTGTGATATCCAACTCCTTCCCATTCCAACCCTGAGACCCTTCCTATAGCATGAGATGTGATGTCTCAATGCTTCTAATACCAAACCTGAGATCCTTCCTATAACATGAGATGTGATATCCAACTCCTTCCATTCCAATCCTGAGACCCGTCCTATAGCATGAGATGTGATATCTCAATGCTTATACCAAACCTGAGACCCTTCCTATAGCATGAGATGTGATATCCAACTACTTCCCATTCCAATCCTGAGACCCTTCCTATAGCATGAGATGTGATATCTCAATGCTTCTAATACCAAACCTGAGATCCTTCCTCTAACATGAAATGTGATATCCAACTCCTTCCCTTTCCAAACCTAAGAGCCTATCTATAGCATGAGATGTGATATCCAGGTCCTTCCCATTCCAATCCTTAGACCCTTCCTACAGCATGCAATATGATATCTCAATGATTCTAATACCAAACCTGAGATCCTACCTCTAACATGAAATGTGATATCCAACACTTTCCCCTTCCAAACCTGAGAGCCTTCCTATAGCATGAGATGTGATATCCAAGTCCTTCCCATTCCAATCCTGAGAACCTTCCTATAGCTTGAGATGTGATATCCAACTCCTTCCCATTCCAATTCTGAGACCGTTCCTATACTATGAGACTTGATATCTCAATGCTTCTAATACCAAACCTGAGACCCGTAATATAACATGAGATGTGAAATCCAAATCCTTCCCCTTCCAAACCTTAGACCCTTCCTTTATCATGAGATGTGATATCCAACTCCTTCCCATTCCAATCCTGAGACCCTTCCGATATCATGAGATGTGATATCTCAAAGCTTCTAATATCAAACTTGAGACCCTCCCTATAGCATGAGATGTGATATCCAAGTCCTTCCCATTCCAATCCTGTGACCCTTCCTATAGCATGAGATGTGATATCTCAATGCTTCTAATACCAAACCTGAGACCCTTCCTATAACATGAGATGGGAATATCCAACTCCTTCCCATTCCAATCCTGAGACCCTTCCGATAGCAGAGATGTGATATCTCAATGCTTATACCAAACCTGAGATCCTTCCTATAACATGAGATGTGATATCCAACTCCTTCCCATTCCAATCCTGAGACACTTCCTATAGCATGAGATGTGATATCTCACTGCTTATACCAAACCTGAGACCCTTCCTATAGCATGAGATGTGATATCTCAATGCTTCTAATATCAAACTTGAGACCCTACCTATAGCATGAGATGTGATATCCAAGTCCTTCCCATTCCAATCCTGAGACACTTCCTATAGCATGAGATGTGATATCTCAATGCTTATACCAAACCTGAGACCCTTCCTATAGCATGAGATGTGATATCCAACTCCTTCCCATTCCAATCCTGAGACCCTTCCTATAGCCTGAGATGTGATATCTCAATGCCTCTAATACCAAACCTGAGATCCTTCCTCTAACATGAAATGTGATATCCAACTCCTTCACTTTCCAAACCTGAGAGCCTATCTATAGCATGAGATGTGATATCCAAGTCCTTCCCATTCCAATCCTTAGACCCTTCCTACAGCATGCAATATGATATCTCAATGATTCTAATAAAAAACCTGAGACCCGTCCTATAACATGAGATGGGATATCCAACTCCTTCCCATTCCAATCCTGAGACACTTCCGATAGCAGAGATGTGATATCTCAATGTTTATACCAAACCTGAGACCCTTCCTATAACATGAGATGTGATATCCAACTCCTTCCCGTTCCAAACCTGAAACCCTTCCTTTAGCATGAGATGTGATATCCAGCTCCTTCCCATTCCAATCCTGAGACACTTCCGATAGCATGAGATGTGATATCTCAATGCTTCTAATATCAAAACTGAGACCCTCCCTATAGCATGATATGTGATATCTAAGTCCTTCCCATTCCAATCCTGAGACCCTTCCTATAGCATGAGATGTGATATCTCAATGCTTCTACCAAACCTGAGACCCTTCCTTTAGCATGAGATGTGATATCCAACTCCTTCCCATTCCAATCCTGAGACCCTTCCTATAGCATGAGAGGTGATATCTAAATACTTCTAATACCAAACCTGAGATCCTTCCGATAACATGAGATGTGATATCTCAATACTTCTAATACCAAACCTGAGATCCATCCTATAACATGAGATGTGATATCCAAATCCTTCCCCTTCCAAACCTGAGACCCTCCCTTTAGCATGAGATGTGATATCCAACTCCTTCCCATTCCAATCCTGAGACCCTTCTGATAGCATAAGATATGATATCTCAATGCTTCTATACCAAACCTGAGATCCTTCCGATAGCATGAGATGTGATATCTCAATACTTCTAATACCAAACCTGAGATCCTTCCTATAACATGAGATGTGATATCCAAATCCTTATCTTCCAAACCTGAGACCCTCCCTTTAGCATGAGATGTGATATCCAACTCCTTCCCATTCCAATCCTGAGACTCTTCTGATAGCATAAGATATGATATCTCAATGCTTCTATACCAAACCTGAGATCCTTCTGATAGCATGAGATGTGATATCTCAATACTTCTAATACCAAACCTGAGATCCTACCTCTAACATGAAATGTGATATCCAACTCTTTCCCTTTGCAAACCTGAGAGCCTTCCTATAGCATGAGATGTGATATCCAAGTCCTTCCCATTCCAATCCTGAGACCCTACCTATAACATGAGATGTGATATCCAACTCCTTCCCATTCCAACCTGAGACCCTTCCTATAGCATGAGATGGGATATCCAACTCCTTCCAAATCCAATCCCGATACCCTTCCGATAGCATGAGATCTGATATCCCAATGCTTCTACCAAACATGAGACCCATACTATGGCATGAGATGTGATATCAAACTCCTTCCCATTCTAATCCTGAGACCCTTCCTATAGCTTGAGATGTGATATCCAACTCCTTCCCATTCCAATTCTGAGACCCTTCCTATACCATGAGACTTGATATCTCAATGCTTCTAATACCAAACCTGAGACCCGTCCTATAACATGAGATGTGATATCCAAATCCTTCCCCTTCCAAACCTTAGACCCTTCCTTTATCATGAGATGTGATAGCCAAGTCCATCCCATTCCAATCCTTAGACCCTTCCTACAGCATGCGATGTGATATCTCAATGATTCTAATACCAAACCAGAGACTCTTCCTATAACATGAGATGGGATATCCAACTCCTTCCCATTCCAATCCTGAGCCGCTTCCGATAGCAGAGATGTGATATCTCAATGCTTATACCAAACCTGAGACCCTTCCTATAACATGAGATGTGATATCCAACTCCTTCCCGTTCCAAACCTGAGACACTAACTATAGCATATGTGATATCCAACTCCTTCCCATTCCAAACATGAGACCCTTCCTATAGCAAGAAAGTAATATCCAACTCCTACCCATTCCAATCCTGAGACCCTTCCTATAGCAAGAGATGTGATATCCAAATCCTTCCCATTCCAATCCTGAGACCCTTTCTATAACATGAGATGTGATATCCAACTCCTTCCCATTCCAACCTGAGACACTTCCTATAGCATGAGAAGGGATATCCAACTCCTTCCCAATCCAATCCTGAGACCCTTCCGATAGCAGAGATGTGATATCTCAATGCTTATACCAAACCTGAGACCCTTCCTATGGCATGAGATGTGATATCCAACTCCTTGCCATTCAAATCCTGAGCCCCTTCCTATAGCATGAGAAGGGATATCCAACTCCTTCCCAATCCAATCCTGAGACCCTTCCGATAGCAGAGACGTGATATCTCAATGCTTCTACCAAACCTGAGACCCTTCCTTTAGCATGAGATGTGATATCCAAATCCTTCACATTCCAATCCTGAGACCCTTCCTATAGCATGAGATGTGATATCTCAATGCTTCTAATACCAAACCTGAGATCCTTCCTATAACATGAGATGTGATATCCAATTCCTTCCTATTCCAAACCTGAGACCCTTCCTATTGGATGAGATGTGATATCCAACTCCTTCCCATTCCAACCCTGAGACCCTTCCTATAGCATGAGATGTGATGTCTCAATGCTTCTAATACCAATCCTGAGATCCTTCCTATAACATGAGATGTGCTATCCAACTCCTTCCATTCCAATCCTGAGACCCGTCCTATAGCATGAGATGTGATATCTCAATGCTTATACCAAACCTGAGACCCTTCCTATAGCATGAGATGTGATATCCAACTGCTTCCCATTCCAATCCTGAGACCCTTCCTATAGCATGAGATGTGATATCTCAATGCTTCTAATACCAAACCTGAGATCCTTCCTATAACATGAGATGTGATATCCAATTCCTTCCTATTCCAAACCTGAGACCCTTCCTATTGGATGAGATGTGATATCCAACTCCTTCCCATTCCAACCCTGAGACCCTTCCTATAGCATGAGATGTGATGTCTCAATGCTTCTAATACCAAACCTGAGATCCTTCCTATAACATGAGATGTGATATCCAACTCCTTCCATTCCAATCCTGAGACCCTTCCTATGGCATGAGATGTGATATCTCAATGCTTCTAATACCAAACCTGAGATCCTTCCTATAACATGAGATGTGATATCCAACTCCTTCCCGTTCCAAACCTGAGACACTAACTATAGCATATGTGATATCCAACTCCTTCCCATTCCAAACATGAGACCCTTCCTATAGCAAGAAAGTAATATCCAACTCCTACCCATTCCAATCCTGAGACCCTTCCTATAGCAAGAGATGTGATATCCAAATCCTTCCCATTCCAATCCTGAGACCCGTCCTATAACATGAGATGTGATATCCAAATCCTTCCCCTTCCAAACCTTAGACCCTTCCTTTATCATGAGATATGATATCCAACTCCTTCCCATTCCAATCCTGATACCCTTCCGATATCATGAGATTTGTTATCTCAATGCTTCTAATATCAAACTTGAGACCCTCCCTATAGCATGAGATGTGACATCCAAGTCCTTCCCATTCCAATCCTGAGACCCTTCCTATAGCATGAGATGTGATATCTCTATGCTTCTAATACCAAACCTGAGACCCTTCCTATAACATGAGATGGGATATCCAACTCCTTCCCATTCCAATCCTGAGACCTTTCCGATAGCAGAGATGTGATATCTCAATGCTTATACCAAACCTGAAAACCTTCCTATGGCCTGAGATGTGATATACAACTCCTTCCCATTCCAATCCTGAGACCCTTCCTTTAGCATGAGATGTGATATCTCAATGCTTATACCAAATCTGAGACCCTTCCTATAGCATGAGATGTGATATCCAATTCCTTCCCATTCCAATCCTGAGACCCTTCCTATAGCATGAGATGTGATATCTCAATGCTTATACCAAACCTGAGAGCCTACCTATAGCATGAGATGTGATATCCAAGTCCATCCCATTCCAATCCTTAGACCCTTCCTACAGCATGCGATGTGATATCTCAATGATTCTAATACCAAACCAGAGACTCTTCCTATAACATGAGATGGGATATCCAACTCCTTCCCATTCCAATCCTGAGCCGCTTCCGATAGCAGAGATGTGATATCTCAATGCTTATACCAAACCTGAGACCCTTCCTATAACATGAGATGTGATATCCAACTCCTTCCCGTTCCAAACCTGAGACACTAACTATAGCATATGTGATATCCAACTCCTTCCCATTCCAAACATGAGACCCTTCCTATAGCAAGAAAGTAATATCCAACTCCTACCCATTCCAATCCTGAGACCCTTCCTATAGCAAGAGATGTGATATCCAAATCCTTCCCATTCCAATCCTGAGACCCTTCCTATAACATGAGATGTGATATCCAACTCCTTCCCATTCCAACCTGAGACACTTCCTATAGCATGAGAAGGGATATCCAACTCCTTCCCAATCCAATCCTGAGACCCTTCCGATAGCAGAGATGTGATATCTCAATGCTTATACCAAACCTGAGACCCTTCCTATGGCATGAGATGTGATATCCAACTCCTTGCCATTCAAATCCTGAGACCCTTCCTATAGCATGAGAAGGGATATCCAACTCCTTCCCAATCCAATCCTGAGACCCTTCCGATAGCAGAGACGTGATATCTCAATGCTTCTACCAAACCTGAGATCCTTCCTATAACATGAGATGTGATATCCAATTCCTTCCTATTCCAAAGCTGAGACCCTTCCTATTGGATGAGATGTGATATCCAACTCCTTCCCATTCCAACCCTGAGACCCTTCCTATAGCATGAGATGTGATGTCTCAATGCTTCTAATACCAAACCTGAGATCCTTCCTATAACATGAGATGTGATATCCAACTCCTTCCATTCCAATCCTGAGACCCGTCCTATAGCATGAGATGTGATATCTCAATGCTTATACCAAACCTGAGACCCTTCCTATAGCATGAGATGTGATATCCAACTGCTTCCCATTCCAATCCTGAGACCCTTCCTATAGCATGAGATGTGATATCTCAATGCTTCTAATACCAAACCTGAGATCCTTCCTATAACATGAGATGTGATATCCAAATCCTTCCCCTTCCAAACCTGAGACCCTCCCTTTAGCATGAGATGTGATATCCAACTCCTTCCCATTCCATTCCTGAGACCCTTCTGATAGCATGAGATGTGATATCTCAATGCCTCTAATACCAAACCTGAGATCCTACCTCTAACATGAAATGTGATATCCAACTCTTTCCCCTTCCAAACCTGAGAGCCTTCCTATAGCATGAGATGTGATATCCAAGTCCTTCCCATTCCAATCCTGAGACCCTTCCTATAGCTTGAGATGTGATATCCAACTCCTTCCCATTCCAATTCTGAGACCCTTCCTATACTATGAGACTTGATATCTCAATGCTTCTAATACCAAACCTGAGACCCGTAATATAACATGAGATGTGATATCCAAATCCTTCCCCTTCCAAACCTTAGACCCTTCCTTTATCATGAGATGTGATATCCAACTCCTTCCCATTCCAATCCTGAGACCCTTCCGATATTATGAGATGTGATATCTCAAAGCTTCTAATATCAAACTTGAGACCCTCCCTATAGCATGAGATGTGATATCCAAGTCCTTCCCATTCCAATCCTGAGACCCTTCCGATATCATGAGATGTGATATCTCAAAGCTTCTAATATCAAACTTGAGACCCTCCCTATAGCATGAGATGTGATATCCAAGTCCTTCCCATTCCAATCCTGAGACCCTTCCTATAGCATGAGATGTGATATCTCTATGCTTCTAATACCAAACCTGAGATCCTTCCTCTAACATGAAATGTGATATCCAACTCCTTCCCTTTCCAAACCTAAGAGCCTATCTATAGCATGAGATGTGATATCCAAGTCCTTCACATTCCAACCCTTAGACCCTTCCTACAGCATGCAATATGATATCTCAATGATTCTAATAACAAACCTGAGACCCGTCCTATAACATGAGATGGGATATCCAACTCCTTCCCATTCCAATCCTGAGACTCTTCCGATAGCAGAGATGTGATATCTCAATGCTTATACCAAACCTGAGACCCTTCCTATAACATGAGATGTGATATCCAAATCCTTCCCGTTCCAAACCTGAGACCCTTCCTTTAGCATGAGATGTGATATCCAGCTCCTTCCCATTCCAATCCTGAGACACTTCCGATAGCATGAGATGTGATATCTCAATGCTTCTAATATCAAAACTGAGACCCTCCCTATAGCATGATATGTGATATCTAAGTCCTTCCCATTCCAATCCTGAGACCCTCCCTATAGCATGAGATGTGATATCCAACTCCTTCCCATTCCAATCCTGAGACCCTTCCTATAGCATGAGATATGATATCTGAATACTTCTAATACCAAACGTGAGATCCTTCCGATAACATGAGATGTGATATCCAAATCCTTCCCCTTCCAAACCTGAGACCCTCCCTTTAGCATGAGATGTGATATCCAACTCCTTCCTATTCCAATCCTGAGACTCTTCTGATAGCATGAGATGTGATATCTCAATGCTTCTAATACCAAACCTGAGATCCTTCCGATAGCATGAGATGTGATATCTCAATGCTTCTAATACCAAACCTGAGATCCTTCCTATAACATGAGATGTGATATCCAAATCCTTCCCCTTCCAAACCTGAGACCCTCCCTTTAGCATGAGATGTGATATCCAACTCCTTCCCATTCCATTCCTGAGACCCTTCTGATAGCATGAGATGTGATATCTCAATGCCTCTAATACCAAACCTGAGATCCTACCTCTAACATGAAATGTGATATCCAACTCTTTCCCCTTCCAAACCTGAGAGCCTTCCTATAGCATGAGATGTGATATCCAAGTCCTTCCCATTCCAATCCTGAGACCCTTCCTATAGCTTGAGATGTGATATCCAACTCCTTCCCATTCCAATTCTGAGACCCTTCCTATACTATGAGACTTGATATCTCAATGCTTCTAATACCAAACCTGAGACCCGTAATATAACATGAGATGTGATATCCAAATCCTTCCCCTTCCAAACCTTAGACCCTTCCTTTATCATGAGATGTGATATCCAACTCCTTCCCATTCCAATCCTGAGACCCTTCCGATATCATGAGATGTGATATCTCAAAGCTTCTAATATCAAACTTGAGACCCTCCCTATAGCATGAGATGTGATATCCAAGTCCTTCCCATTCCAATCCTGAGACCCTTCCTAAAGCATGAGATGTGATATCTCAATGCTTCTAATACCAAACCTGAGACCCTTCCTATAACATGAGATGGGAATATCCAACTCCTTCCCATTCCAATCCTGAGACCCTTCCGATAGCATAGATATGATATCTCAATGCTTATACCAAACCTGAGATCCTTCCTATAACATGAGATGTGATATCCAACTCCTTCCCATTCCAATCCTGAGACACTTCCTATAGCATGAGATGTGATATCTCACTGCTTATACCAAACCTGAGACCCTTCCCATAGCATGAGATGTGATATCCAACTCCTTCCCATTCCAATCCTCAGACCCTTCCTATAGCATGAGATGTGATATCTCAATGCTTCTAATATCAAACTTGAGACCCTACCTATAGCATGAGATGTGATATCCAAGTCCTTCCCATTCCAATCCTGAGACACTTCCTATAGCATGAGATGTGATATCTCAATGCTTCTAATACCAAACCTGAGACTCTTCCTATAACATGAGATGGGATATCCAACTCCTTCCCATTCCAATCCTGAGACCCTTTTGATAGCAGAGATGTGATATCTCAATGTTTATACCAAACCTGAGACCCTTCCTACGGCATGAGATGTCATATTCAACTCCTTCCCATTCCAATCCTGAGACCCTTCCTATAGCATGAGATGTGATATCCAACTCCTTCCCATTCCAATCCTGAGACCCTTCCTATAGCATGAGATGTGATGTCTCAATGCTTCTAATACCAAACCTGAGATCCTTCCTATGACATGAGATGTGATATCCAACTCCTTCCATTCCAATCCTGGACCCTTCCTATAGCATGAGATGTGATATCTCAATGCTTATACCAAACCTGAGACCCTTCCTATAGCATGAGATAAGATATCCAACTCCTTCCCATTCCAATCCTGAGACCCTTCCTATAGCCTGAGATGTGATATCTCAATGCCTCTAATACCAAACCTGAGATCCTTCCTCTAACGTGTAATGTGATATCCAACTCCTTCACTTTCCAAACCTGAGAGCCTATCTATAGCATGAGATGTGATATCCAAGTCCTTCCCATTCCAATCCTTAGACCCTTCCTACAGCATGCAATATGATATCTCAATGATTCTAATAAAAAACCTGAGACCCGTCCTATAACATGAGATGGGATATCCAACTCCTTCCCATTCCAATCCTGAGACACTTCCGATAGCAGAGATGTGATATCTCAATGTTTATACCAAACCTGAGACCCTTCCTATAACATGAGATGTGATATCCAACTCCTTCCCGTTCCAAACCTGAGACCCTTCCTTTAGCATGAGATGTGATATCCAGCTCCTTCCCATTCCAATCCTGAGACACTTCCGATAGCATGAGATGTGATATCTCAATGCTTCTAATATCAAAACTGAGACCCTCCCTATAGCATGATATGTGATATCTAAGTCCTTCCCATTCCAATCCTGAGACCCTTCCTATAGCATGAGATGTGATATCTCAATGCTTCTACCAAACCTGAGACCCTTCCTTTAGCATGAGATGTGATATCCAACTCCTTCCCATTCCAATCATGAGACCCTTCCTATAGCATGAGAGGTGATATCTCAATACTTCTAATACCAAACCTGAGATCCTTCCGATAACATGAGATGTGATATCTCAATACTTCTAATACCAAACCTGAGATCCATCCTATAACATGAGATGTGATATCCAAATCCTTCCCCTTCCAAACCTGAGACCCGCCCTTTAGCATGAGATGTGATATCCAACTCCTTCCCATTCCAATCCTGAGACCCTTCTGATAGCATAAGATATGATATCTCAATGCTTCTATACCAAACCTGAGATCCTTCCGATAGCATGAGATGTGATATCTCAATACTTCTAATACCAAACCTGAGATCCTTCCTATAACATGAGATGTGATATCCAAATCCTTATCTTCCAAACCTGAGACCCTCCCTTTAGCATGAGATGTGATATCCAACTCCTTCCCATTCCAATCCTGAGACTCTTCTGATAGCATAAGATATATCTCAATGCTTCTATACCAAACCTGAGATCCTTCTGATAGCATGAGATGTGATATCTCAATACTTCTAATACCAAACCTGAGATCCTACCTCTAACATGAAATGTGATATCCAACTCTTTCCCCTTGCAAACCTGAGAGCCTTCCTATAGCATGAGATGTGATATCCAAGTCCTTCCCATTCCAATCCTGAGACCCTTCCTATAACATGAGATGTGATACCCAACTCCTTCCCATTCCAACCTGAGACCCTTCCTATAGCATGAGATGGGATATCCAACTCCTTCCAAATCCAATCCCGATACCCTTCCGATAGCATGAGATCTGATATACCAATGCTTCTACCAAACCTGAGACCCATACTATGGCATGAGATGTGATATCAAACTCCTTCCCATTCTAATCCTGAGACCCTTCCTATAGCTTGAGATGTGATATCCAACTCCTTCCCATTCCAATTCTGAGACCCTTCCTATACCATGAGACTTGATATCTCAATGCTTCTAATACCAAACCTGAGACCCGTCCTATAACATGAGCTGTGATATCCAAATGCTTCCCCTTCCAAACCTTAGACCCTTCCTTTATCATGAGATGTGATAGCCAACTCCTTCCCATTCCAATCTTGAGACCCTTCCGATATCATGAAATGTGATATCTCAATGCTTCTAATATCAAACTTGAGACCCTCCCTATAACATGAGATGGGAATATCCAACTCCTTCCCATTCCAATCCTGAGACCCTTCCGATAGCAGAGATGTGATATCTCAATGCTTATACCAAACCTGAGATCCTTCCTATAACATGAGATGTGATATCCAACTCCTTCCCATTCCAATCCTGAGACACTTCCTATAGCATGAGATGTGATATCTCACTGCTTATACCAAACCTGAGACCCTTCCTATAGCATGAGATGTGATATCCAACTCCTTCCCATTCCAATCCTGAGACCCTTCCTATAGCATGAGATGTGATATCTCAATGCTTCTAATATCAAACTTGAGACCCTCCCTATAGCATGAGATGTAATACCCAAGTCCTTCCCATTCCAATACTGAGACACTTCCTATAGCATGAGATGTGATATCCAACTGCTTCCCATTCCAATCCTGAGACCCTTCCTATAGCATGAGATGTGATATCTCTATGCTTCTAATACCAAACCTGAGATCCTTCCTCTAACATGAAATGTGATATCCAACTCCTTCCCTTTCCAAACCTAAGAGCCTATCTATAGCATGAGATGTGATATCCAAGTCCTTCACATTCCAACCCTTAGACCCTTCCTACAGCATGCAATATGATATCTCAATGATTCTAATAACAAACCTGAGACCCGTCCTATAACATGAGATTGGATATTCAACTCCTTCCCATTCCAATCCTGAGACTCTTCCGATAGCAGAGATGTGATATCTCAATGCTTATACCAAACCCGAGACCCTTCCTATAACATGAGATGTGATATCCAAATCCTTCCCGTTCCAAACCTGAGACCCTTCCTTTAGCATGAGATGTGATATCCAGCTCCTTCCCATTCCAATCCTGAGACACTTCCGATAGCATGAGATGTGATATCTCAATGCTTCTAATATCAAAACTGAGACCCTCCCTATAGCATGATATGTGATATCTAAGTCCTTCCCATTCCAATCCTGAGACCCTCCCTATAGCATGAGATGTGATATCCAACTCCTTCCCATTCCAATCCTGAGACCCTTCCTATAGCATGAGATATGATATCTCAATACTTCTAATACCAAACGTGAGATCCTTCCGATTGTTAGGAAAGATTTCGTTATTGTAGGGAATTTTCCTTCCATGTGGCAACCCCTAAACTTTTTGCTATTGTTTTTAACCTTGTTCTTGACTTTGCCAGAGAAGTACAGCCTTCTGCCGTACTTCTCTGGGCTTTCGCTCCTTTCTTACGGGGAAACTGACATGCCCTTAAGACAGTCAGTACCGGGGAACGTGGTTTCCCGTAATTTCTTTTATCGTGTCGCCGCTTTAGTGCAACACGACACAAGAGGGCACTGTAAGCTAAGTTACAGCTCTCTTGGGTCTCTAGCCTTCTACAGGCCCTAGATACTCTTTTAGGAATGTATTTGATCGGTGCAAGTCATTCAGGGACTGGAATGGTGGCAGCGATCGTTTTGTTTATTTTGAGCTCCTTTTGGCGTTCTGAGCACGTTTTTGCACTGAACCCAAAATGGTGGCCTGGCTCCCAAAATGGCCAGGCCGCGAGGCTCCTTTGTCTTGTCCACTGACCGTCTTGCTCCCTTCACCTTCCCCAGGTCCGGCGACCCGGGGCCTTCCTTATTTGGGCATGTACTTTCCCGCGAAACGTGGTTGCTTTCGCGGGCTTCTACATGTCGTTTGTGTGCCTCCAGGGTGTGGGCTGGGATGTCTGGTCCCAATACACATCCTGGGTGCCAGAGAGTCTAGGGTGGTGTGAATGCCTGGGACCACCGTGGTCCGTGATTGGTCCACGTATGGTATGTGTTTTGATGAGCGGATCTCCCATTGGCTCCCCTCCGTTTTGGCGCGAAGGGAACCGTGGATAAGAGGGGGCTTGAAACACCACTACCAGGTCGATCTCCTGAGTTCTCACGAATGAAGGAATACAGGAGCCAAGTATCCTGCAACTACGAGGCTGGACCGAGGAATCTCTGGTGACCCGCTGAAGGAATCCTCCTTTGCACTGCTGTCGTCCGGAGAGCCCTGTCCTCCTTTGATCGAACCAGAAAGCCTGTACTGGTGCTTCGACCTTTGGAATAGCAGGAACAGCTATTCCCGGCATCTTCAACCATCTCCTGCCAAGTAAGCCTTCGGAAGCGTCTCTGGGCCATCCAGTTGACTGACCAGCTTACAAAGGAGTTTGGCTCTGCAACCGCCGCCAGGTTGTGTTGTATTGCGAGTCCTTGTCCCTCTCCCACGCTTCGTATGCTTGGCGTCCCCAGGTCTGAAGGGAGGAGGGTTCATTTGGCTCGAATACACACGGCCGCTCCGTTGTCCTGTGCGGCAACAAAACTGTGCCGGTTTCGTCGATTGGGACGTCTTTTTGCTCTACACGACTACAAAGCGTTCCCTGCTCTTTTGAACCTGCCAGCTGCTGAAACTATCGTGGAGAAGCCTGAGTCTGCTTGCTTCGGGGACCGGTGAGTAGTATATCTAGGATCTGGTCGCCCTCCTGCAGTATCCCATTGCTTTTCCCTGCTGTGTAAAAACAGCACCCTTTTGCCGCGCTCGCGCTCTGCTTCTGCCCGCTGTGGAGGCTGCGCTTGAGTTGCGGAACCTGTTCTTCTTCTGCTGTGCACTAACGTGAACCGCCTGACTTCCTCCGAAGAGCTTCCCCTTGTGCCCGTCGGCACCGGCATGGCAGGTACTTTGAGCACAAGGCTCCACTCTTCGCAGGGCTCGGACTTCCATCTAGTTAGGTGCCTATGAAGGCGAACTGAGTCGAAAGCATTATCGCACTGCCTGTTTTCCTTTCCTTTCAGGTGGACTACATATTTCGTGCTTTAAACGCTTGCGACTGTGTATTTGTATATATATTGTGTTGATATGGTATGTGTTGGTTTAATATTGTGATATTGTGATTTTCTCGCTACGGTCATTGTTTTAAAGGCCTTAAAATAAATGTGTATCTATTTTTGATATAACAACTGTTTGGAGTAGTTTGTTAGCGCTCTTGCTTTGTGTGCTCATTGCGGGCTTTCAGTCACCCTCACCCCTCTTGAGACCTAGTCTTGACCGCCGCGATCGCTACCTTGATTGGTCTGGCTTGTCCAGAGGTTACCCTGTTCCAAGTAATTAGGTTGGCCTTCTGAACTTCTGCGCCACCAGGACAGAGTTCAGAAATCCGTCTTAACAAATTGGTGTACAGCGGTGGGATACGACTGAAGGTATCCAGTGTTGCGCTCGAACTAAGGCATTTCAGGTTATTCCAAACAGTACACGTAGTGAATTGTTATAGTATAACTTTAAAAAGGCCATAGTCCTATCAAACAGTATGGAAACAAGTACGTTGTTAACTTTAAATGCTTCCAAATCAGAAACGCTGAAAAAGATGTGTGCGGAGAGAGGTTTTTCCTCTCAAGGCACGAAATTGGAAATGATCCAAAGAATCGTGGCGTGGCAAGAAGTGCAGCTTGACGCTATTACTTCTGAGGACAGTGCGGAAGGTGGTGGGGCTGCTCTCACTGGTAGAACCGACGGTTCTGCCGCCGCACTGTTCCACCGCGACCACGAGGACGGGGAGGATGTAATGTCTAATGTTTCCTCTGCCAGTGTTGATGGGGAGGCTATGCTTGAATTCAAGAAGCAAGAGCTGCGGTTTAGGCAGCAGGAGCTTGAATTCAGCATAGCCAAACTAAAAATCGAACAGGCAGAAAAACAAAAAGACAGGGATCACCAGTTGGAACTGGCCAAGCTTCAGGTTGCAAATGGATCCAAGGGTCCTGGACATGGGTCTGGGGCCTCCTCTCATCCACGGTTTCCAAAAGATCTGCTCAGTGTGTATGAAGAGAGGAATGACATTATGGACTGGCTGAATGCGTTTGAGTATGCATGCGAGGTCCAGGAAGTTGACAATGCTGATAAGATTGCGTGGTTGCTCAGTAGACTGCCCCATTCTGGCTGTAGTGCCATCATGGAAATGTCGAAGGCTGAGCGGGCTGATTTCGCAATGTTAAAGCAGACTCTCATTTTAAAGTTTGGGAAGACTCTGGCCCAATATTTAAAGCGTTTTCGAGAGTATAAGAAAAAGGAAGGTGGTACTTGGGTATCTTATGTCGCTGAATCTTTGAAAAACTTAACTGGCTGGGTCGAAGGCTATAAGGTTTCTACCTTCGACGGCATGATAAATCTTGTCATGCTGGAACACATTTTTGCTTCTTCTTCCCCGGAGCTTAAGCAGCATTTGGCCGATTCGAAGGAGATAGATCCTAAGAAGCTGGCCATTGCAGCAGACTTATGGGTGTCACATCGAGTGTCCCATAAGGACAAAACTCATCCTGGTAAGCAGGAGGAGGGGAAAAAGTCCAAAGATATGGAGGGTGGGGAATCTGCTAAATCTTCTTCCCAAAAGGGCCACAAAAAGAAAAACAAGGGTAAGACACAAGAGAACTCACAGGGTAGTGGAGGTGCGCCTCCGAAACAGAACTCTGGTTACAATAAGCCTCCCTACGTAAACAGACCCTCTGGGGCTTGTTTTTCTTGTGGAGCAACTGACCATGTGAAGGGGGATCCCCGTTGTAAGGTTAGACCTTTGGGGGTCCACTCCGCTAATCTGGCCTTCTCCTCCTACGAGGAAGAAGAGATTACAGGAGCATCCTTCTCCTCAGACTCATTTCCCAGCGGAATAGAGGCTGAGGTAGTTTTAGTGTCCCTGGGTTCCTGGGAGCCTAAAGTCGCAGAGGCGTATGCTAGGATTACGGATAATACCAAGCACTACTTTAAAGACAGTGTGCTGATCAATGGAGTGGATACTCCATCTCTTAGGGATAGTGGGTGCAGTCGAACTGTAGTGGATTCTACCTTGGTAGACTCAGAGGAAGTTGCCAGAGCTACTCTGATGCCCACTAAGTTGGCTGACGGCCCCCTCCGTATGTTTCCCGTGATCCCTGTTAATCTAACTTTAAATGGTACAGCAGTCAGGATTCCAGTGAGCATTCAGAGAAACGTCCCGGGAAAGGTCTTATTAGGTAATGATCTCAGAGCTTTAGGGCTCGTAGGAGACACTGCCGAACGACCCTACACACGGTCTCAAGCACGGGCAGCATTGGCCAAGTCCAATACGCCGCCCCAGCCGAAGGGGAAACCCAAGGCGAAAGGAGTCTACAAGTCAAGACGGGGGAAAGAGAATATTCCCCCGAGCTCGCCTACCACTGCGGTGGAGGAAGTTGGTCAATCGCCCGAGCCTGACGAGGAGGTGGCGATGCCTGAAGTATTCGACCCCAACGACCATCCGGAACTAAAAGACTTGTTAGTTGAAGGAGGGCCTGATAGGGACGAATTCAGTAAAGGCCAACGTGAGTGCCCATCTCTGGAAGGCCTAAGGAGACAGGCCTGCTCCCAGCTTGAGGGTGAACCTCCTGGGAAGCATAGGATTTATTGGGAAGGTGAACTCCTGTATAGTGAGCCCACAGAGTCTACAGAAGGAGACCATAGGAGGTTGGTGGTTCCCCTTGCTGTTAGACCCTTCCTCCTGCAGTTGGCGCATGAAGTTCCCCTTGCTGGTCACCTTGGTATGAAGAGGACCAAGCAAAGGTTATCCATGCACTTCTACTGGCCCAAGATGGGGGTGCAAGTAGAAAGTCACTGCAGGAGTTGCGCCTCCTGCCAGTTGTCTGGTAAGGTTGGCGCGACAATCCAAGCTCCGTTGGTACCGCTCCCAGTTGTGGGGGTACCATTTGAAAGGGTAGGGATCGACATCGTCGGTCCCCTTGACCCGCAAACATCCTCGGGCAATAGGTTTATCCTGGTGCTGGTCGACCATGCAACCAGGTATCCTGAGGCCATCCCATTGAAAACTGTAACTGCCAAGTCAGTTGCAAAAGCTTTACTCGGCATATTTACTAGGGTTGGCTTCCCTAAAGAAGTTGTGTCAGATCGTGGCAGCAACTTTATGTCGAAGTATATGCAGGCTATGTGGAAAGAATGTGGGGTCACCTACAAGTTCTCTTCTGCATACCACCCCCAGACCAATGGTCTGGTGGAACGTTTCAACAGAACGTTAAAGAGCATGATTGGGGCTCTGGAGGAGCCCCAGAGAAGAAAATGGGATCTTCTTTTACCATGCTTGCTGTTTGCCTACCGAGAGGTACCACAGGAGGGTGTTGGCTTCAGCCCCTTCGAACTTCTGTTCGGTCATCCCGTACGGGGACCCTTAGCCATTGTCAAGGAGGGATGGGAGATGCCCACTCCCCCTGTTACTACCAATGTAGTTGACTATGTGCTAGGGCTCAGAAAACGGATGGTACTTCTGATGGGCTTGGCTAGTGATAAGTTGAAGGCAGGGCAAGCGCTGGTGAAACATTGGTACGACCAGAAAGCTTCCCTCATCAACTTTACACCTGGTCAGCAAGTCCTGATCATGAATCCAATAAGGCCTCGCGCTTTACAGGACAAATGGTCAGGCCCTTACACAGTGGTGGAGCCCCTGGGTGAGGTGAACTATTTAGTGGACCTTGGAAGGCCTGGACAGGCTCCAAAAGTGTTCCACGTGAATAGGCTGAAGGATTTCGTCCCAAGAGTCGAAATCGCAGCACTGCTACTGGCGTCAGACGTTGAGGAAGAGGAGTCTGAACCTCTCCCCGACCTGTTCCAGAGCGGTCCTTCAGATAGCTCCGTTGAGGGTGTCCGAGTGGCCCCTCACCTGACTTCTGATCAGCAGGCGGAGGTGAAAAGTTTGCTTAGGCAGTTTTCCCCCCTGTTCTCACAGTCGCCTGGTTTGACACCTTGGTGCAAACATAACATTGACACAGGAGACAGTGTACCTACCAAAAGTAGGGGATACAGGATGTCGGATAAAGTACGGTCTTATATTAAGACCGAGGTCAACAAAATGTTAGACCTTGGGGTGATTGAACCCTCTAGTAGTCCTTGGTCCAGTCCTGTGGTTCTGGTTCCAAAGGCAGGCACTTCTGAATTGAGGTTCTGCGTGGATTACAGGGCTCTGAATGCTGTCACCAAGACAGATGCCCACCCCTTGCCTCGAACAGATGAGCTGGTGGATACTTTGGGTGCCTCCAAGTACCTCAGCACGTTTGACCTTACTGCTGGCTATTGGCAAATAGCTTTAGCAGAACATGCCAGGGAGAAGACAGCATTTTCGACGCCAGACGGCCTTTACCAATTCCGGGTAATGCCGTTCGGGTTGAAGAATGCACCTGCCACTTTCCAGAGGCTTGTGAATCATGTGTTGAATGGGTTGGACGAATTCTGTCTTGCATATCTGGTCGATATAGCAGTTTTCAGTGCCACCTGGGAAGACCATGTGAAACACCTCGGGATTGTGCTCCAGGCTCTTCAGAAAGCCCACTTGACCATAAAGGCTAGTAAATGCCAGATTGGACAAGGCTCAGTGGTTTACCTTGGACATGAAGTAGGTGGAGGGAGGATACAGCCTCTACCCAGTAAAGTACAAGCAGTACAAGACTGGCCTACCCCCACTACGCAAACCCAAGTGAGAGCCTTCTTAGGACTCACAGGGTATTATCGCAATTTTGTGGCAGACTATGGCACCATAGCTGCTCCTCTGACTGCCCTCACCACTCCGAAGAAACCCAAGAAGGTAACTTGGACCGACGAGTGTGAGAAGGCCTTCAATGGCTTAAAAGACTCCTTGTGCCAGGCCCCTGTGCTCAGGGCCCCTGATTATCAAAGACCTTTTATCGTGCAGACAGATGCCTCTGACACTGGGATAGGAGCTGTACTATCACAAGTAGATGAGAAGGGTAAGGAACACCCTATCGGTTTTATTAGTCGCCAGCTTAAGGACAGAGAGCTCAGGTGGTCCATGGTAGAGAAAGAATGTTTCTCTGTTGTGTGGGCCCTAAGGAAGCTGAGGCCCTACCTCTATGGGACCCACTTCACTGTGCAGACTGACCATAAGCCGTTAAAGTGGCTAATGAACATGAAGGGGGAGAATCCAAAGTTGCTTGGGTGGTCCATAAGTCTTCAAGGCTTCGACTTCACTATTGAGCATAGACCAGGTGTCCAACATAGCAATGCTGATGGGTTGTCCAGAATGTTTAACCGACCTGAACAAGAGACTCATCCAGGGGTGGATTAGTTCCCCCTGTCCATAGTCTGGGAGGGGCGAGTGTTAGGAAAGATTTCGTTATTGTAGGGAATTTTCCTTCCATGTGTCAACCCCTAAACTTTTTGCTATTGTTTTTAACCTTGTTCTTGACTTTGCCAGAGAAGTACAGCCTTCTGCCGCACTTCTCTGGGCTTTCGCTCCTTTCTTACGGGGAAACTGACATGCCCTTAAGACAGTCAGTACCGGGGAACGTGGTTTCCCGTAGTTTCTTTTATCGTGTCGCCGCTTTAGTGCAACACGACACAAGAGGGCACTGTAAGCTAAGTTACAGCTCTCTTGGGTCTCTAGCCTTCTACAGGCCCTAGATACTCTTTTAGGAATGTATTTGATCGGTGCAAGTCATTCAGGGACTGGAATGGTGGCAGCGATCGTATTGTTTATTTTGAGCTCCTTTTGGCGTTCTGAGCACGTTTTTGCACTGAACCCAAAATGGTGGCCTGGCTCCCAAAATGGCCAGGCCGCGAGGCTCCTTTGTCTTGTCCACTGACCGTCTTGCTCCCTTCACCTTCCCCAGGTCCGGCGACCCGGGGCCTTCCTTATTTGGGCATGTACTTTCCCGCGAAACGTGGTTGCTTTTGCGGGCTTCTACATGTCGTTTGTGTGCCTCCAGGGTGTGGGCTGGGATGTCTGGTCCCAATACACATCCTGGGTGCCAGAGAGTCTAGGGTGGTGTGAATGCCTGGGACCACCGTGGTCCGTGATTGGTCCAAGTATGGTATGTGTTTTGATGAGCGGATCTCCCATTGGCTCCCCTCCGTTTTGGCGCGAAGGGAACCGTGGATAAGAGGGGGCTGGAAACACCACTACCAGGTCGATCTCCTGAGTTCTCACGAACGAAGGAATACAGGAGCCAAGTATCCTGCAACTACGAGGCTGGACCGAGGAATCGCTGGTGACCCGCTGAAGGAATCCTCCTTTGCACTGCTGTCGTCCGGAGAGCCCCTGTCCTCCTTTGATCGAACCAGAAGGCCTGTACTGGTGCTTCGACCTTTGGAATAGCAGGAACAGCTATTCCCGGCATCTTCAACCATCTCCTGCCAAGTAAGCCTTCGGAAGCGTCTCTGGGCCATCCAGTTGACTGACCAGCTTACAAAGGAGTTTGGCTCTGCAACCGCCGCCAGGTTGTGTTGTATTGCGAGTCCTTGTCCCTCTCCCACGCTTCGTACGCTTGGCGTCCCCAGGTCTGAAGGGAGGAGGGTTCATTTGGCTCGAATACACACGGCCGCTCCGTTGTCCTGTGCGGCAACAGAACTGTGCCGGTTTCGTCGATTGGGACGTCTTTTTGCTCTACACGACTACAAAGCGTTCCCTGCTCTTCTGAACCTGCCAGCTGCTGAAACTATCGTGGAGAAGCCTGGGTCTGCTTGCTTCGGGGACCGGTGAGTAGTATATCTAGGATCTGGTCGCCCTCCTGCAGTATCCCATTGCTTTTCCCTGCTGTGTAAAAACAGCACCCTTTTGCCGCGCTCGCGCTCTGCTTCTGCCCGCTGTGGAGGCTGCGCTTGAGTTGCGGAACCTGTTCTTCTTCTGCTGTGCACTAACGTGAACCACCTGACTTCCTCCGAAGAGCTTCCCCTTGTGCCCGTCGGCACCGGCGTGGCAGGTACTTTGAGCACAAGGCTCCACTCTTCGCAGGGCTCGGACTTCCATCTAGTTAGGTGCCTATGAAGGCGAACTGAGTCGAAAGCATTATCGCACTGCCTGTTTTCCTTTCCTTTCAGGTGGACTACATATTTCGTGCTTTAAACGCTTGCGACTGTGTATTTGTATATATATTGTGTTGATATGGTATGTGTTGGTTTAATATTGTGATATTGTGATTTTCTCGCTACGGTCATTGTTTTAAAGGCCTTAAAATAAATGTGTATCTATTTTTGATATAACAACTGTTTGGAGTAGTTTGTTAGCGCTCTTGCTTTGTGTGCAAATTGCGGGCTTTCAGTCACCCTCACCCCTCTTGAGACCTAGTCTTGACCGCCGCGATCGCTACCTTGATTGGTCTGGCTTGTACAGAGGTTACCCTGTTCCAAGTAATTAGGTTGGCCTTCTGAACTTCTGCGCCACCAGGACAGAGTTCAGAAATCCGTCTTAACACCGATAACATGAGATTTGATATCCAAATCCTTCCCCTTCCAAACCTGAGACCCTCCCTTTAGCATGAGATGTGATATCCAACTCCTTCCTATTCCAATCCTGAGACTCTTCTGATAGCATGAGATGTGATATCTCAATGCTTCTAATACCAAACCTGAGATCCTTCCGATAGCATGAGATGTGATATCTCAATGCTTCTAATACCAAACCTGAGATCCTTCCTATAACATGAGATGTGATATCCAAATCCTTCCCCTTCCAAACCTGAGACCCTCCCTTTAGCATGAGATGTGATATCCAACTCCTTCCCATTCCATTCCTGAGACCCTTCTGATAGCATGAGATGTGATATCTCAATGCCTCTAATACCAAACCTGAGATCCTACCTCTAACATGAAATGTGATATCCAACTCTTTCCCCTTCCAAACCTGAGAGCCTTCCTATAGCATGAGATGTGATATCCAAGTCCTTCCCATTCCAATCCTGAGACCCTTCCTATAGCTTGAGATGTGATATCCAACTCCTTCCCATTCCAATTCTGAGACCCTTCCTATACTATGAGACTTGATATCTCAATGCTTATACCAAACCTGAGACCCTTCCTATAGCATGAGATGTGATATCCAACTGCTTCCCATTCCAATCCTGAGACCCTTCCTATAGCATGAGATGTGATATCTCTATGCTTCTAATACCAAACCTGAGATCCTTCCTCTAACATGAAATGTGATATCCAACTCCTTCCCTTTCCAAACCTAAGAGCCTATCTATAGCATGAGATGTGATATCCAAGTCCTTCACATTCCAACCCTTAGACCCTTCCTACAGCATGCAATATGATATCTCAATGATTCTAATAACAAAACTGAGACCCGTCCTATAACATGAGATGGGATATCCAACTCCTTCCCATTCCAATCCTGAGACTCTTCCGATAGCAGAGATGTGATATCTCAATGCTTATACCAAACCTGAGACCCTTCCTATAACATGAGATGTGATATCCAAATCCTTCCCGTTCCAAACCTGAGACCCTTCCTTTAGCATGAGATGTGATATCCAGCTCCTTCCCATTCCAATCCTGAGACCCTTCCGATAGCATGAGATGTGATATCTCAATGCTTCTAATATCAAAACTGAGACCCTCCCTATAGCATGATATGTGATATCTAAGTCCTTCCCATTCCAATCCTGAGACCCTCCCTATAGCATGAGATGTGATATCCAACTCCTTCCCATTCCAATCCTGAGACCCTTCCTATAGCATGAGATATGATATCTCAATACTTCTAATACCAAACGTGAGATCCTTCCGATAACATGAGATGTGATATCCAAATCCTTCCCCTTCCAAACCTGAGACCCTCCCTTTAGCATGAGATGTGATATCCAACTCCTTCCTATTCCAATCCTGAGACTCTTCTGATAGCATGGGATGTGATATCTCAATGCTTCTAATACCAAACCTGAGATCCTTCCGATAGCATGAGATGTGATATCTCAATGCTTCTAATACCAAACCTGAGATCCTTCCTATAACATGAGATGTGATATCCAAATCCTTCCCCTTCCAAACCTGAGACCCTCCCTTTAGCATGAGATGTGATATCCAACTCCTTCCCATTCCATTCCTGAGACCCTTCTGATAGCATGAGATGTGATATCTCAATGCCTCTAATAACAAACCTGAGATCCTACCTCTAACATGAAATGTGATATCCAACTCTTTCCCCTTCCAAACCTGAGAGCCTTCCTATAGCATGAGATGTGATATCCAAGTCCTTCCCATTCCAATCCTGAGACCCTTCCTATAGCTTGAGATGTGATATCCAACTCCTTCCCATTCCAATTCTGAGACCCTTCCTATACTATGAGACTTGATATCTCAATGCTTCTAATACCAAACCTGAGACCCGTAATATAACATGAGATGTGATATCCAAATCCTTCCCCTTCCAAACCTTAGACCCTTCCTTTATCATGAGATGTGATATCCAACTCCTTCCCATTCCAATCCTGAGACCCTTCCGATATCATGAGATGTGATATCTCAAAGCTTCTAATATCAAACTTGAGACCCTCCCTATAGCATGAGATGTGATATCCAAGTCCTTCCCATTCCAATCCTGAGACCCTTCCTATAGCATGAGATGTGATATCTCAATGCTTCTAATACCAAACCTGAGACCCTTCCTATAACATGAGATGGGAATATCCAACTCCTTCCCATTCCAATCCTGAGACCCTTCCGATAGCAGAGATGTGATATCTCAATGCTTATACCAAACCTGAGATCCTTCCTATAAAATGAGATGTGATATCCAACTCCTTCCCATTCCAATCCTGAGACACTTCCTATAGCATGAGATGTGATATCTCACTGCTTATACCAAACCTGAGACCCTTCCCATAGCATGAGATGTGATATCCAACTCCTTCCCATTCCAATCCTGAGACACTTCCTATAGCATGATATGTGATATCTCAATGCTTCTAATACCAAACCTGAGACTCTTCCTATAACATGAGATGGGATATCCAACTCCTTCCCATTCCAATCCTGAGACCCTTTTGATAGCAGAAATGTGATATCTCAATGTTTATACCAAACCTGAGACCCTTCCTACGGCATGAGATGTCATATTCAACTCCTTCCCATTCCAATCCTGAGACCCTTCCTATAGCATGAGATGTGATATCCAACTCCTTCCCATTCCAATCCTGAGACCCTTCCTATAGCATGGGATGTGATGTCTCAATGCTTCTAATACCAAACCTGAGATCCTTCCTATAACATGAGATGTGATATCCAACTCCTTCCATTCCAATCCTGGACCCTTCCTATAGCATGAGATGTGATATCTCAATGTTTATACCAAACCTGAGACCCTTCCTATAGCATGAGATGTGATATCCAACTCCTTCCCATTCCAATCCTGAGACCCTTCCTATAGCCTGAGATGTGATATCTCAATGCCTCTAATACCAAACCTGAGATCCTTCCTCTAACATGAAATGTGATATCCAACTCCTTCACTTTCCAAACCTGAGAGCCTATCTATAGCATGAGATGTGATATCCAAGTCCTTCCCATTCCAATCCTTAGACCCTTCCTACAGCATGCAATATGATATCTCAATGATTCTAATAAAAAACCTGAGACCCGTCCTATAACATGAGATGGGATATCCAACTCCTTCCCATTCCAATCCTGAGACACTTCCGATAGCAGAGATGTGATATCTCAATGTTTATACCAAACCTGAGACCCTTCCTATAACATGAGATGTGATATCCAACTCCTTCCCGTTCCAAACCTGAGACCCTTCCTTTAGCATGAGATGTGATATCCAGCTCCTTCCCATTCCAATCCTGAGACACTTCCGATAGCATGAGATGTGATATCTCAATGCTTCTAATATCAAAACTGAGACCCTCCCTATAGCATGATATGTGATATCTAAGTCCTTCCCATTCCAATCCTGAGACCCTTCCTATAGCATGAGATGTGATATCTCAATGCTTCTACCAAACCTGAGACCCTTCCTTTAGCATGAGATGTGATATCCAACTCCTTCCCATTCCAATCCTGAGACCCTTCCTATAGCATGAGAGGTGATATCTCAATACTTCTAATACCAAACCTGAGATCCTTCCGATAACATGAGATGTGATATCTCAATACTTCTAATACCAAACCTGAGATCCATCCTATAACATGAGATGTGATATCCAAATCCTTCCCCTTCCAAACCTGAGACCCTTCTGATAGCATAAGATATGATATCTCAATGCTTCTATACCAAACCTGAGATCCTTCCGATAGCATGAGATGTGATATCTCAATACTTCTAATACCAAACCTGAGATCCTTCCTATAACATGAGATGTGATATCCAAATCCTTATCTTCCAAACCTGAGACCCTCCCTTTAGCATGATATGTGATATCCAACTCCTTCCCATTCCAATCCTGAGACTCTTCTGATAGCATAAGATATGATATCTCAATGCTTCTATACCAAACCTGAGATCCTTCTGATAGCATGAGATGTGATATCTCAATACTTCTAATACCAAACCTGAGATCCTACCTCTAACATGAAATGTGATATCCAACTCTTTCCCCTTGCAAACCTGAGAGCCTTCCTATAGCATGAGATGTGATATCCAAGTCCTTCCCATTCCAATCCTGAGACCCTTCCTATAACATGAGATGTGATATCCAACTCCTTCCCATTCCAACCTGAGACCCTTCCTATAGCATGAGATGGGATATCCAACTCATTCCAAATCCAATCCCGATACCCTTCCGATAGCATGAGATCTGATATCCCAATGCTTCTACCAAACCTGAGACCCATACTATGGCATGAGATGTGATATCAAACTCCTTCCCATTCTAATCCTGAGACCCTTCCTATAGCTTGAGATGTGATATCCAACTCCTTCCCATTCCAATTCTGAGACCCTTCCTATACCATGAGACTTGATATCTCAATGCTTCTAATACCAAACCTGAGACCCGTCCTATAACATGAGATGTGATATCCAAATCCTTCCCCTTCCAAACCTTAGACCCTTCCTTTATCATGAGATGTGATAGCCAACTCCTTCCCATTCCAATCTTGAGACCCTTCCGATATCATGAAATGTGATATCTCAATGCTTCTAATATCAAACTTGAGACCCTCCCTATAACATGAGATGGGAATATCCAACTCCTTCCCATTCCAATCCTGAGACCCTTCTGATAGCAGAGATGTGATATCTCAATGCTTATACCAAACCTGAGATCCTTCCTATAACATGAGATGTGATATCCAACTCCTTCCCATTCCAATCCTGAGACACTTCCTATAGCATGAGATGTGATATCTCACTGCTTATACCAAACCTGAGACCCTTCCTATAGCATGAGATGTGATATCCAACTCCTTCCCATTCCAATCCTGAGACCCTTCTTATAGCATGAGATGTGATATCTCAATGCTTCTAATATCAAACTTGAGACCCTCCCTATAGCATGAGATGTGATACCCAAGTCCTTCCCATTCCAATCCTGAGACACTTCCTATAGCATGAGATGTGATATCCAACTGCTTCCCATTCCAATCCTGAGACCCTTCCTATAGCATGAGATGTGATATCTCTATGCTTCTAATACCAAACCTGAGATCCTTCCTCTAACATGAAATGTGATATCCAACTCCTTCCCTTTCCAAACCTAAGAGCCTATCTATAGCATGAGATGTGATATCCAAGTCCTTCACATTCCAACCCTTAGACCCTTCCTACAGCATGCAATATGATATCTCAATGATTCTAATAACAAACCTGAGACCCGTCCTATAACATGAGATGGGATATTCAACTCCTTCCCATTCCAATCCTGAGACTCTTCCGATAGCAGAGATGTGATATCTCAATGCTTATACCAAACCTGAGACCCTTCCTATAACATGAGATGTGATATCCAAATCCTTCCCGTTCCAAACCTGAGACCCTTCCTTTAGCATGAGATGTGATATCCAGCTCCTTCCCATTCCAATCTGAGACACTTCCGATAGCATGAGATGTGATATCTCAATGCTTCTAATATCAAAACTGAGACCCTCCCTATAGCATGATATGTGATATCTAAGTCCTTCCCATTCCAATCCTGAGACCCTCCCTATAGCATGAGATGTGATATCCAACTCCTTCCCATTCCAATCCTGAGACCCTTCCTATAGCATGAGATATGATATCTCAATACTTCTAATACCAAACGTGAGATCCTTCCGATAACATGAGATGTGATATCCAAATCCTTCCCCTTCCAAACCTGAGACCCTCCCTTTAGCATGAGATGTGATATCCAACTCCTTCCTATTCCAATCCTGAGACTCTTCTGATAGCATGAGATGTGATATCTCAATGCTTCTAATACCAAACCTGAGATCCTTCCGATAGCATGAGATGTGATATCTCAATGCTTCTAATACCAAACCTGAGATCCTTCCTATAACATGAGATGTGATATCCAAATCCTTCCCCTTCCAAACCTGAGACCCTCCCTTTAGCATGAGATGTGATATCCAACTCCTTCCCATTCCATTCCTGAGACCCTTCTGATAGCATGAGATGTGATATCTCAATGCCTCTAATACCAAACCTGAGATCCTACCTCTAACATGAAATGTGATATCCAACTCTTTCCCCTTCCAAACCTGAGAGCCTTCCTATAGCATGAGATGTGATATCCAAGTCCTTCCCATTCCAATCCTGAGACCCTTCCTATAGCTTGAGATGTGATATCCAACTCCTTCCCATTCCAATTCTGAGACCCTTCCTATACTATGAGACTTGATATCTCAATGCTTCTAATACCAAACCTGAGACCCGTAATATAACATGAGATGTGATATCCAAATCCTTCCCCTTCCAAACCTTAGACCCTTCCTTTATTATGAGATGTGATATCTCAAAGTTTCTAATATCAAACTTGAGACCCTCCCTATAGCATGAGATGTGATATCCAAGTCCTTCCCATTCCAATCCTGAGACCCTTCCTATAGCATGAGATGTGATATCTCAATGCTTCTAATACCAAACCTGAGACCCTTCTTATAACATGAGATGGGAATATCCAACTCCTTCCCATTCCAATCCTGAGACCCTTCCGATAGCAGAGATGTGATATCTCAATGCTTATACCAAACCTGAGACCCTTCCCATAGCATGAAATGTGATATCCAACTCCTTCCCATTCCAATCCTCAGACCCTTCCTATAGCATGAGATGTGATATCTCAATGCTTCTAATATCAAACTTGAGACCCTACCTATAGCATGAGATGTGATATCCAAGTCCTTCCCATTCCAATCCTGAGACACTTCCTATAGCATGAGATGTGATATCTCAATGCTTCTAATACCAAACCTGAGACTCTTCCTATAACATGAGATGGGATATCCAACTCCTTCCCATTCCAATCCTGAGACCCTTTTGATAGCAGAGATGTGATATCTCAATGTTTATACCAAACCTGAGACCCTTCCTACGGCATGAGATGTCATATTCAACTCCTTCCCATTCCAATCCTGAGACCCTTCCTATAGCATGAGATGTGATATCCAACTCCTTCCCATTCCAATCCTGAGACCCTTCCTATAGCATGAGATGTGATGTCTCAATGCTTCTAATACCAAACCTGAGATCCTTCCTATAACATGAGATGTGATATCCAACTCCTTCCATTCCAATCCTGGACCCTTCCTATAGCATGAGATGTGATATCTCAATGCTTATACCAAACCTGAGACCCTTCCTATAGCATGAGTTGTGATATCCAACTCCTTCCCATTCCAATCCTGAGACCCTTCCTATAGCCTGAGATGTGATATCTGAATGCCTCTAATACCAAACCTGAGATCCTTCCTCTAACATGAAATGTGATATCCAACTCCTTCACTTTCCAAACCTGAGAGCCTATCTATAGCATGAGATGTGATATCCAAGTCCTTCCCATTCCAATCCTTAGACCCTTCCTACAGCATGCAATATGATATCTCAATGATTCTAATAAAAAACCTGAGACCCGTCCTATAACATGAGATGGGATATCCAACTCCTTCCCATTCCAATCCTGAGACACTTCCGAAAGCAGAGATGTGATATCTCAATGTTTATACCAAACCTGAGACCCTTCCTATAACATGAGATGTGATATCCAACTCCTTCCCGTTCCAAACCTGAGACCCTTCCTTTAGCATGAGATGTGATATCCAGCTCCTTCCCATTCCAATCCTGAGACACTTCCGATAGCATGAGATGTGATATCTCAATGCTTCTAATATCAAAACTGAGACCCTCCCTATAGCATGATATGTGATATCTAAGTCCTTCCCATTCCAATCCTGAGACCCTTCCTATAGCATGAGATGTGATATCTCAATGCTTCTACCAAACCTGAGACCCTTCCTTTAGCATGAGATGTGATATCCAACTCCTTCCCTTTCCAATCCTGAGACCCTTCCTATAGCATGAGAGGTGATATCTCAATACTTCTAATACCAAACCTGAGATCCTTCCGATAACATGAGATGTGATATCTCAATACTTCTAATACCAATCCTGAGATCCATCCTATAACATGAGATGTGATATCCAAATCCTTCCCCTTCCAAACCTGAGACCCTCCCTTTAGCATGAGATGTGATATCCAAATCCTTCCCATTCCAATCCTGAGACCCTTCTGATAGCATAAGATATGATATCTCAATGCTTCTATACCAAACCTGAGATCCTTCCGATAGCATGAGATGTGATATCTCAATACTTCTAATACCAAACCTGAGATCCTTCCTATAACATGAGATGTGATATCCAAATCCTTATCTTCCAAACCTGAGACCCTCCCTTTAGCATGAGATGTGATATCCAACTCCTTCCTATTCCAATCCTGAGACTCTTCTGATAGCATGAGATGTGATATCTCAATGCTTCTAATACCAAACCTGAGATCCTTCCGATAGCATGAGATGTGATATCTCAATGCTTCTAATACCAAACCTGAGATCCTTCCTATAACATGAGATGTGATATCCAAATCCTTCCCCTTCCAAACCTGAGACCCTCCCTTTAGCATGAGATGTGATATCCAACTCCTTCCCATTCCATTCCTGAGACCCTTCTGATAGCATGAGATGTGATATCTCAATGCCTCTAATACCAAACCTGAGATCCTACCTCTAAAATGAAATGTGATATCCAACTCTTTCCCCTTCCAAACCTGAGAGCCTTCCTATAGCATGAGATGTGATATCCAAGTCCTTCCCATTCCAATCCTGAGACCCTTCCTATAGCTTGAGATGTGATATCCAACTCCTTCCCATTCCAATTCTGAGACCCTTCCTATACTATGAGACTTGATATCTCAATGCTTATACCAAACCTGAGACCCTTCCTATAGCATGAGATGTGATATCCAACTGCTTCCCATTCCAATCCTGAGACCCTTCCTATAGCATGAGATGTGATATCTCTATGCTTCTAATACCAAACCTGAGATCCTTCCTCTAACATGAAATGTGATATCCAACTCCTTCCCTTTCCAAACCTAAGAGCCTATCTATAGCATGAGATGTGATATCCAAGTCCTTCACATTCCAACCCTTAGACCCTTCCTACAGCATGCAATATGATATCTCAATGATTCTAATAACAAAACTGAGACCCGTCCTATAACATGAGATGGGATATCCAACTCCTTCCCATTCCAATCCTGAGACTCTTCCGATAGCAGAGATGTGATATCTCAATGCTTATACCAAACCTGAGACCCTTCCTATAACATGAGATGTGATATCCAAATCCTTCCCGTTCCAATCCTGAGACCCTTCCTATAGCATGAGAGGTGATATCTCAATACTTCTAATACCAAACCTGAGATCCTTCCGATAACATGAGATGTGATATCTCAATACTTCTAATACCAATCCTGAGATCCATCCTATAACATGAGATGTGATATCCAAATCCTTCCCCTTCCAAACCTGAGACCCTCCCTTTAGCATGAGATGTGATATCCAAATCCTTCCCATTCCAATCCTGAGACCCTTCTGATAGCATAAGATATGATATCTCAATGCTTCTATACCAAACCTGAGATCCTTCCGATAGCATGAGATGTGATATCTCAATACTTCTAATACCAAACCTGAGATCCTTCCTATAACATGAGATGTGATATCCAAATCCTTATCTTCCAAACCTGAGACCCTCCCTTTAGCATGAGATGTGATATCCAACTCCTTCCTATTCCAATCCTGAGACTCTTCTGATAGCATGAGATGTGATATCTCAATGCTTCTAATACCAAACCTGAGATCCTTCCGATAGCATGAGATGTGATATCTCAATGCTTCTAATACCAAACCTGAGATCCTTCCTATAACATGAGATGTGATATCCAAATCCTTCCCCTTCCAAACCTGAGACCCTCCCTTTAGCATGAGATGTGATATCCAACTCCTTCCCATTCCATTCCTGAGACCCTTCTGATAGCATGAGATGTGATATCTCAATGCCTCTAATACCAAACCTGAGATCCTACCTCTAAAATGAAATGTGATATCCAACTCTTTCCCCTTCCAAACCTGAGAGCCTTCCTATAGCATGAGATGTGATATCCAAGTCCTTCCCATTCCAATCCTGAGACCCTTCCTATAGCTTGAGATGTGATATCCAACTCCTTCCCATTCCAATTCTGAGACCCTTCCTATACTATGAGACTTGATATCTCAATGCTTATACCAAACCTGAGACCCTTCCTATAGCATGAGATGTGATATCCAACTGCTTCCCATTCCAATCCTGAGACCCTTCCTATAGCATGAGATGTGATATCTCTATGCTTCTAATACCAAACCTGAGATCCTTCCTCTAACATGAAATGTGATATCCAACTCCTTCCCTTTCCAAACCTAAGAGCCTATCTATAGCATGAGATGTGATATCCAAGTCCTTCACATTCCAACCCTTAGACCCTTCCTACAGCATGCAATATGATATCTCAATGATTCTAATAACAAAACTGAGACCCGTCCTATAACATGAGATGGGATATCCAACTCCTTCCCATTCCAATCCTGAGACTCTTCCGATAGCAGAGATGTGATATCTCAATGCTTATACCAAACCTGAGACCCTTCCTATAACATGAGATGTGATATCCAAATCCTTCCCGTTCCAAACCTGAGACCCTTCCTTTAGCATGAGATGTGATATCCAGCTCCTTCCCATTCCAATCCTGAGACCCTTCCGATAGCATGAGATGTGATATCTCAATGCTTCTAATATCAAAACTGAGACCCTCCCTATAGCATGATATGTGATATCTAAGTCCTTCCCATTCCAATCCTGAGACCCTCCCTATAGCATGAGATGTGATATCCAACTCCTTCCCATTCCAATCCTGAGACCCTTCCTATAGCATGAGATATGATATCTCAATACTTCTAATACCAAACGTGAGATCCTTCCGATAACATGAGATGTGATATCCAAATCCTTCCCCTTCCAAACCTGAGACCCTCCCTTTAGCATGAGATGTGATATCCAACTCCTTCCTATTCCAATCCTGAGACTCTTCTGATAGCATGAGATGTGATATCTCAATGCTTCTAATACCAAACCTGAGATCCTTCCGATAGCATGAGATGTGATATCTCAATGCTTCTAATACCAAACCTGAGATCCTTCCTATAACATGAGATGTGATATCCAAATCCTTCCCCTTCCAAACCTGAGACCCTCCCTTTAGCATGAGATGTGATATCCAACTCCTTCCCATTCCATTCCTGAGACCCTTCTGATAGCATGAGATGTGATATCTCAATGCCTCTAATAACAAACCTGAGATCCTACCTCTAACATGAAATGTGATATCCAACTCTTTCCCCTTCCAAACCTGAGAGCCTTCCTATAGCATGAGATGTGATATCCAAGTCCTTCCCATTCCAATCATGAGACCCTTCCTATAGCTTGAGATGTGATATCCAACTCCTTCCCATTCCAATTCTGAGACCCTTCCTATACTATGAGACTTGATATCTCAATGCTTCTAATACCAAACCTGAGACCCGTAATATAACATGAGATGTGATATCCAAATCCTTCCCCTTCCAAACCTTAGACCCTTCCTTTATCATGAGATGTGATATCCAACTCCTTCCCATTCCAATCCTGAGACCCTTCCGATATCATGAGATGTGATATCTCAAAGCTTCTAATATCAAACTTGAGACCCTCCCTATAGCATGAGATGTGATATCCAAGTCCTTCCCATTCCAATCCTGAGACCCTTCCTATAGCATGAGATGTGATATCTCAATGCTTCTAATACCAAACCTGAGACCCTTCCTATAACATGAGATGGGAATATCCAACTCCTTCCCATTCCAATCCTGAGACCCTTCCGATAGCAGAGATGTGATATCTCAATGCTTATACCAAACCTGAGATCCTTCCTATAAAATGAGATGTGATATCCAACTCCTTCCCATTCCAATCCTGAGACACTTCCTATAGCATGAGATGTGATATCTCACTGCTTATACCAAACCTGAGACCCTTCCCATAGCATGAGATGTGATATCCAACTCCTTCCCATTCCAATCCTGAGACACTTCCTATAGCATGATATGTGATATCTCAATGCTTCTAATACCAAACCTGAGACTCTTCCTATAACATGAGATGGGATATCCAACTCCTTCCCATTCCAATCCTGAGACCCTTTTGATAGCAGAAATGTGATATCTCAATGTTTATACCAAACCTGAGACCCTTCCTACGGCATGAGATGTCATATTCAACTCCTTCCCATTCCAATCCTGAGACCCTTCCTATAGCATGAGATGTGATATCCAACTCCTTCCCATTCCAATCCTGAGACCCTTCCTATAGCATGAGATGTGATGTCTCAATGCTTCTAATACCAAACCTGAGATCCTTCCTATAACATGAGATGTGATATCCAACTCCTTCCATTCCAATCCTGGACCCTTCCTATAGCATGAGATGTGATATCTCAATGTTTATACCAAACCTGAGACCCTTCCTATAGCATGAGATGTGATATCCAACTCCTTCCCATTCCAATCCTGAGACCCTTCCTATAGCCTGAGATGTGATATCTCAATGCCTCTAATACCAAACCTGAGATCCTTCCTCTAACATGAAATGTGATATCCAACTCCTTCACTTTCCAAACCTGAGAGCCTATCTATAGCATGAGATGTGATATCCAAGTCCTTCCCATTCCAATCCTTAGACCCTTCCTACAGCATGCAATATGATATCTCAATGATTCTAATAAAAAACCTGAGACCCGTCCTATAACATGAGATGGGATATCCAACTCCTTCCCATTCCAATCCTGAGACACTTCCGATAGCAGAGATGTGATATCTCAATGTTTATACCAAACCTGAGACCCTTCCTATAACATGAGATGTGATATCCAACTCCTTCCCGTTCCAAACCTGAGACCCTTCCTTTAGCATGAGATGTGATATCCAGCTCCTTCCCATTCCAATCCTGAGACACTTCCGATAGCATGAGATGTGATATCTCAATGCTTCTAATATCAAAACTGAGACCCTCCCTATAGCATGATATGTGATATCTAAGTCCTTCCCATTCCAATCCTGAGACCCTTCCTATAGCATGAGATGTGATATCTCAATGCTTCTACCAAACCTGAGACCCTTCCTTTAGCATGAGATGTGATATCCAACTCCTTCCCATTCCAATCCTGAGACCCTTCCTATAGCATGAGAGGTGATATCTCAATACTTCTAATACCAAACCTGAGATCCTTCCGATAACATGAGATGTGATATCTCAATACTTCTAATACCAAACCTGAGATCCATCCTATAACATGAGATGTGATATCCAAATCCTTCCCCTTCCAAACCTGAGACCCTTCTGATAGCATAAGATATGATATCTCAATGCTTCTATACCAAACCTGAGATCCTTCCGATAGCATGAGATGTGATATCTCAATACTTCTAATACCAAACCTGAGATCCTTCCTATAACATGAGATGTGATATCCAAATCCTTATCTTCCAAACCTGAGACCCTCCCTTTAGCATGATATGTGATATCCAACTCCTTCCCATTCCAATCCTGAGACTCTTCTGATAGCATAAGATATGATATCTCAATGCTTCTATACCAAACCTGAGATCCTTCTGATAGCATGAGATGTGATATCTCAATACTTCTAATACCAAACCTGAGATCCTACCTCTAACATGAAATGTGATATCCAACTCTTTCCCCTTGCAAACCTGAGAGCCTTCCTATAGCATGAGATGTGATATCCAAGTCCTTCCCATTCCAATCCTGAGACCCTTCCTATAACATGAGATGTGATATCCAACTCCTTCCCATTCCAACCTGAGACCCTTCCTATAGCATGAGATGGGATATCCAACTCATTCCAAATCCAATCCCGATACCCTTCCGATAGCATGAGATCTGATATCCCAATGCTTCTACCAAACCTGAGACCCATACTATGGCATGAGATGTGATATCAAACTCCTTCCCATTCTAATCCTGAGACCCTTCCTATAGCTTGAGATGTGATATCCAACTCCTTCCCATTCCAATTCTGAGACCCTTCCTATACCATGAGACTTGATATCTCAATGCTTCTAATACCAAACCTGAGACCCGTCCTATAACATGAGATGTGATATCCAAATCCTTCCCCTTCCAAACCTTAGACCCTTCCTTTATCATGAGATGTGATAGCCAACTCCTTCCCATTCCAATCTTGAGACCCTTCCGATATCATGAAATGTGATATCTCAATGCTTCTAATATCAAACTTGAGACCCTCCCTATAACATGAGATGGGAATATCCAACTCCTTCCCATTCCAATCCTGAGACCCTTCTGATAGCAGAGATGTGATATCTCAATGCTTATACCAAACCTGAGATCCTTCCTATAACATGAGATGTGATATCCAACTCCTTCCCATTCCAATCCTGAGACACTTCCTATAGCATGAGATGTGATATCTCACTGCTTATACCAAACCTGAGACCCTTCCTATAGCATGAGATGTGATATCCAACTCCTTCCCATTCCAATCCTGAGATCCTTCCGATAGCATGAGATGTGATATCTCAATGCTTCTAATACCAAACCTGAGATCCTTCCTATAACATGAGATGTGATATCCAAATCCTTCCCCTTCCAAACCTGAGACCCTCCCTTTAGCATGAGATGTGATATCCAACTCCTTCCCATTCCATTCCTGAGACCCTTCTGATAGCATGAGATGTGATATCTCAATGCCTCTAATAACAAACCTGAGATCCTACCTCTAACATGAAATGTGATATCCAACTCTTTCCCCTTCCAAACCTGAGAGCCTTCCTATAGCATGAGATGTGATATCCAAGTCCTTCCCATTCCAATCCTGAGACCCTTCCTATAGCTTGAGATGTGATATCCAACTCCTTCCCATTCCAATTCTGAGACCCTTCCTATACTATGAGACTTGATATCTCAATGCTTCTAATACCAAACCTGAGACCCGTAATATAACATGAGATGTGATATCCAAATCCTTCCCCTTCCAAACCTTAGACCCTTCCTTTATCATGAGATGTGATATCCAACTCCTTCCCATTCCAATCCTGAGACCCTTCCGATATCATGAGATGTGATATCTCAAAGCTTCTAATATCAAACTTGAGACCCTCCCTATAGCATGAGATGTGATATCCAAGTCCTTCCCATTCCAATCCTGAGACCCTTCCTATAGCATGAGATGTGATATCTCAATGCTTCTAATACCAAACCTGAGACCCTTCCTATAACATGAGATGGGAATATCCAACTCCTTCCCATTCCAATCCTGAGACCCTTCCGATAGCAGAGATGTGATATCTCAATGCTTATACCAAACCTGAGATCCTTCCTATAAAATGAGATGTGATATCCAACTCCTTCCCATTCCAATCCTGAGACACTTCCTATAGCATGAGATGTGATATCTCACTGCTTATACCAAACCTGAGACCCTTCCCATAGCATGAGATGTGATATCCAACTCCTTCCCATTCCAATCCTGAGACACTTCCTATAGCATGATATGTGATATCTCAATGCTTCTAATACCAAACCTGAGACTCTTCCTATAACATGAGATGGGATATCCAACTCCTTCCCATTCCAATCCTGAGACCCTTTTGATAGCAGAAATGTGATATCTCAATGTTTATACCAAACCTGAGACCCTTCCTACGGCATGAGATGTCATATTCAACTCCTTCCCATTCCAATCCTGAGACCCTTCCTATAGCATGAGATGTGATATCCAACTCCTTCCCATTCCAATCCTGAGACCCTTCCTATAGCATGAGATGTGATGTCTCAATGCTTCTAATACCAAACCTGAGATCCTTCCTATAACATGAGATGTGATATCCAACTCCTTCCATTCCAATCCTGGACCCTTCCTATAGCATGAGATGTGATATCTCAATGTTTATACCAAACCTGAGACCCTTCCTATAGCATGAGATGTGATATCCAACTCCTTCCCATTCCAATCCTGAGACCCTTCCTATAGCCTGAGATGTGATATCTCAATGCCTCTAATACCAAACCTGAGATCCTTCCTCTAACATGAAATGTGATATCCAACTCCTTCACTTTCCAAACCTGAGAGCCTATCTATAGCATGAGATGTGATATCCAAGTCCTTCCCATTCCAATCCTTAGACCCTTCCTACAGCATGCAATATGATATCTCAATGATTCTAATAAAAAACCTGAGACCCGTCCTATAACATGAGATGGGATATCCAACTCCTTCCCATTCCAATCCTGAGACACTTCCGATAGCAGAGATGTGATATCTCAATGTTTATACCAAACCTGAGACCCTTCCTATAACATGAGATGTGATATCCAACTCCTTCCCGTTCCAAACCTGAGACCCTTCCTTTAGCATGAGATGTGATATCCAGCTCCTTCCCATTCCAATCCTGAGACACTTCCGATAGCATGAGATGTGATATCTCAATGCTTCTAATATCAAAACTGAGACCCTCCCTATAGCATGATATGTGATATCTAAGTCCTTCCCATTCCAATCCTGAGACCCTTCCTATAGCATGAGATGTGATATCTCAATGCTTCTACCAAACCTGAGACCCTTCCTTTAGCATGAGATGTGATATCCAACTCCTTCCCATTCCAATCCTGAGACCCTTCCTATAGCATGAGAGGTGATATCTCAATACTTCTAATACCAAACCTGAGATCCTTCCGATAACATGAGATGTGATATCTCAATACTTCTAATACCAAACCTGAGATCCATCCTATAACATGAGATGTGATATCCAAATCCTTCCCCTTCCAAACCTGAGACCCTTCTGATAGCATAAGATATGATATCTCAATGCTTCTATACCAAACCTGAGATCCTTCCGATAGCATGAGATGTGATATCTCAATACTTCTAATACCAAACCTGAGATCCTTCCTATAACATGAGATGTGATATCCAAATCCTTATCTTCCAAACCTGAGACCCTCCCTTTAGCATGATATGTGATATCCAACTCCTTCCCATTCCAATCCTGAGACTCTTCTGATAGCATAAGATATGATATCTCAATGCTTCTATACCAAACCTGAGATCCTTCTGATAGCATGAGATGTGATATCTCAATACTTCTAATACCAAACCTGAGATCCTACCTCTAACATGAAATGTGATATCCAACTCTTTCCCCTTGCAAACCTGAGAGCCTTCCTATAGCATGAGATGTGATATCCAAGTCCTTCCCATTCCAATCCTGAGACCCTTCCTATAACATGAGATGTGATATCCAACTCCTTCCCATTCCAACCTGAGACCCTTCCTATAGCATGAGATGGGATATCCAACTCATTCCAAATCCAATCCCGATACCCTTCCGATAGCATGAGATCTGATATCCCAATGCTTCTACCAAACCTGAGACCCATACTATGGCATGAGATGTGATATCAAACTCCTTCCCATTCTAATCCTGAGACCCTTCCTATAGCTTGAGATGTGATATCCAACTCCTTCCCATTCCAATTCTGAGACCCTTCCTATACCATGAGACTTGATATCTCAATGCTTCTAATACCAAACCTGAGACCCGTCCTATAACATGAGATGTGATATCCAAATCCTTCCCCTTCCAAACCTTAGACCCTTCCTTTATCATGAGATGTGATAGCCAACTCCTTCCCATTCCAATCTTGAGACCCTTCCGATATCATGAAATGTGATATCTCAATGCTTCTAATATCAAACTTGAGACCCTCCCTATAACATGAGATGGGAATATCCAACTCCTTCCCATTCCAATCCTGAGACCCTTCTGATAGCAGAGATGTGATATCTCAATGCTTATACCAAACCTGAGATCCTTCCTATAACATGAGATGTGATATCCAACTCCTTCCCATTCCAATCCTGAGACACTTCCTATAGCATGAGATGTGATATCTCACTGCTTATACCAAACCTGAGACCCTTCCTATAGCATGAGATGTGATATCCAACTCCTTCCCATTCCAATCCTGAGACCCTTCTTATAGCATGAGATGTGATATCTCAATGCTTCTAATATCAAACTTGAGACCCTCCCTATAGCATGAGATGTGATACCCAAGTCCTTCCCATTCCAATCCTGAGACACTTCCTATAGCATGAGATGTGATATCCAACTGCTTCCCATTCCAATCCTGAGACCCTTCCTATAGCATGAGATGTGATATCTCTATGCTTCTAATACCAAACCTGAGATCCTTCCTCTAACATGAAATGTGATATCCAACTCCTTCCCTTTCCAAACCTAAGAGCCTATCTATAGCATGAGATGTGATATCCAAGTCCTTCACATTCCAACCCTTAGACCCTTCCTACAGCATGCAATATGATATCTCAATGATTCTAATAACAAACCTGAGACCCGTCCTATAACATGAGATGGGATATTCAACTCCTTCCCATTCCAATCCTGAGACTCTTCCGATAGCAGAGATGTGATATCTCAATGCTTATACCAAACCTGAGACCCTTCCTATAACATGAGATGTGATATCCAAATCCTTCCCGTTCCAAACCTGAGACCCTTCCTTTAGCATGAGATGTGATATCCAGCTCCTTCCCATTCCAATCTGAGACACTTCCGATAGCATGAGATGTGATATCTCAATGCTTCTAATATCAAAACTGAGACCCTCCCTATAGCATGATATGTGATATCTAAGTCCTTCCCATTCCAATCCTGAGACCCTCCCTATAGCATGAGATGTGATATCCAACTCCTTCCCATTCCAATCCTGAGACCCTTCCTATAGCATGAGATATGATATCTCAATACTTCTAATACCAAACGTGAGATCCTTCCGATAACATGAGATGTGATATCCAAATCCTTCCCCTTCCAAACCTGAGACCCTCCCTTTAGCATGAGATGTGATATCCAACTCCTTCCTATTCCAATCCTGAGACTCTTCTGATAGCATGAGATGTGATATCTCAATGCTTCTAATACCAAACCTGAGATCCTTCCGATAGCATGAGATGTGATATCTCAATGCTTCTAATACCAAACCTGAGATCCTTCCTATAACATGAGATGTGATATCCAAATCCTTCCCCTTCCAAACCTGAGACCCTCCCTTTAGCATGAGATGTGATATCCAACTCCTTCCCATTCCATTCCTGAGACCCTTCTGATAGCATGAGATGTGATATCTCAATGCCTCTAATACCAAACCTGAGATCCTACCTCTAACATGAAATGTGATATCCAACTCTTTCCCCTTCCAAACCTGAGAGCCTTCCTATAGCATGAGATGTGATATCCAAGTCCTTCCCATTCCAATCCTGAGACCCTTCCTATAGCTTGAGATGTGATATCCAACTCCTTCCCATTCCAATTCTGAGACCCTTCCTATACTATGAGACTTGATATCTCAATGCTTCTAATACCAAACCTGAGACCCGTAATATAACATTGGATGTGATATCCAAATCCTTCCCCTTCCAAACCTTAGACCCTTCCTTTATTATGAGATGTGATATCTCAAAGTTTCTAATATCAAACTTGAGACCCTCCCTATAGCATGAGATGTGATATCCAAGTCCTTCCCATTCCAATCCTGAGACCCTTCCTATAGCATGAGATGTGATATCTCAATGCTTCTAATACCAAACCTGAGACCCTTCTTATAACATGAGATGGGAATATCCAACTCCTTCCCATTCCAATCCTGAGACCCTTCCGATAGCAGAGATGTGATATCTCAATGCTTATACCAAACCTGAGACCCTTCCCATAGCATGAAATGTGATATCCAACTCCTTCCCATTCCAATCCTCAGACCCTTCCTATAGCATGAGATGTGATATCTCAATGCTTCTAATATCAAACTTGAGACCCTACCTATAGCATGAGATGTGATATCCAAGTCCTTCCCATTCCAATCCTGAGACACTTCCTATAGCATGAGATGTGATATCTCAATGCTTCTAATACCAAACCTGAGACTCTTCCTATAACATGAGATGGGATATCCAACTCCTTCCCATTCCAATCCTGAGACCCTTTTGATAGCAGAGATGTGATATCTCAATGTTTATACCAAACCTGAGACCCTTCCTACGGCATGAGATGTCATATTCAACTCCTTCCCATTCCAATCCTGAGACCCTTCCTATAGCATGAGATGTGATATCCAACTCCTTCCCATTCCAATCCTGAGACCCTTCCTATAGCATGAGATGTGATGTCTCAATGCTTCTAATACCAAACCTGAGATCCTTCCTATAACATGAGATGTGATATCCAACTCCTTCCATTCCAATCCTGGACCCTTCCTATAGCATGAGATGTGATATCTCAATGCTTATACCAAACCTGAGACCCTTCCTATAGCATGAGATGTGATATCCAACTCCTTCCCATTCCAATCCTGAGACCCTTCCTATAGCCTGAGATGTGATATCTGAATGCCTCTAATACCAAACCTGAGATCCTTCCTCTAACATGAAATGTGATATCCAACTCCTTCACTTTCCAAACCTGAGAGCCTATCTATAGCATGAGATGTGATATCCAAGTCCTTCCCATTCCAATCCTTAGACCCTTCCTACAGCATGCAATATGATATCTCAATGATTCTAATAAAAAACCTGAGACCCGTCCTATAACATGAGATGGGATATCCAACTCCTTCCCATTCCAATCCTGAGACACTTCCGAAAGCAGAGATGTGATATCTCAATGTTTATACCAAACCTGAGACCCTTCCTATAACATGAGATGTGATATCCAACTCCTTCCCGTTCCAAACCTGAGACCCTTCCTTTAGCATGAGATGTGATATCCAGCTCCTTCCCATTCCAATCCTGAGACACTTCCGATAGCATGAGATGTGATATCTCAATGCTTCTAATATCAAAACTGAGACCCTCCCTATAGCATGATATGTGATATCTAAGTCCTTCCCATTCCAATCCTGAGACCCTTCCTATAGCATGAGATGTGATATCTCAATGCTTCTACCAAACCTGAGACCCTTCCTTTAGCATGAGATGTGATATCCAACTCCTTCCCATTCCAATCCTGAGACCCTTCCTATAGCATGAGAGGTGATATCTCAATACTTCTAATACCAAACCTGAGATCCTTCCGATAACATGAGATGTGATATCTCAATACTTCTAATACCAATCCTGAGATCCATCCTATAACATGAGATGTGATATCCAAATCCTTCCCCTTCCAAACCTGAGACCCTCCCTTTAGCATGAGATGTGATATCCAAATCCTTCCCATTCCAATCCTGAGACCCTTCTGATAGCATAAGATATGATATCTCAATGCTTCTATACCAAACCTGAGATCCTTCCGATAGCATGAGATGTGATATCTCAATACTTCTAATACCAAACCTGAGATCCTTCCTATAACATGAGATGTGATATCCAAATCCTTATCTTCCAAACCTGAGACCCTCCCTTTAGCATGAGATGTGATATCCAACTCCTTCCCATTCCAATCCTGAGACTCTTCTGATAGCATAAGATATGATATCTCAATGCTTCTATACCAAACCTGAGATCCTTCTGATAGCATGAGATGTGATATCTCAATACTTCTAATACCAAACCTGAGATCCAACCTCTAACATGAAATGTGATATCCAACTCTTTCCCCTTGCAAACCTGAGAGCCTTCCTATAGCATGAGATGTGATATCCAAGTCCTTCCCATTCCAATCCTGAGACCCTTCCTATAACATGAGATGTGATATCCAACTCCTTCCCATTCCAACCTGAGACCCTTCCTATAGCATGAGATGGGATATCCAACTCCTTCCAAATCCAATCCCGATACCCTTCCAATAGCATGAGATCTGATATCCCAGTGCTTCTACCAAACCTGAGACCCATACTATGGCATGAGATGTGATATCAAACTCCTTCCCATTCTAATCCTGAGACCCTTCCTATAGCTTGAGATGTGATATCCAACTCCTTCCCATTCCAATTCTGAGACCCTTCCTATACCATGAGACTTGATATCTCAATGCTTCTAATACCAAACCTGAGTCCCGTCCTATAACATGAGATGTGATATCCAAATCCTTCCCCTTCCAAACCTTAGACCTTTCCGATAGCAGAGATGTGATATCTCAATGCTTATACCAAACCTGAGATCCTTCCTATAACATGAGATGTGATATCCAACTCCTTCCCATTCCAATCCTGAGACACTTCCTATAGCATGAGATGTGATATCTCACTGCTTATACCAAACCTGAGACCCTTCCTATAGCATGAGATGTGATATCCAACTCCTTCCCATTCCAATCCTGAGACCCTTCCTATAGCATGAGATGTGATATCTCAATGCTTCTAATATCAAACTTGAGACCCTCCCTATAGCATGAGATGTGATACCCAAGTCCTTCCCATTCCAATCCTGAGACACTTCCTATAGCATGAGATGTGATATCTCAATGCTTCTAATACCAAACCTGAGACTCTTCCTATAACATGAGATGGGATATCCAACTCCTTTCCATTCCAATCCTGAGACCCTTTCGATAGCAGAGATGTGATATCTCAATGTTTATACCAAACCTGAGACCCTTCCTACGGCATGAGATGTCATATTCAACTCCTTCCCATTCCAATCCTGAGACCCTTCCTATAGCATGAGATGTGATATCCAACTCCTTCCCATTCCAATCATGAGACCCTTCCTATAGCATGAGATGTGATGTCTCAATGCTTCTAATACCAAACCTGAGATCCTTCCTATAACATGAGATGTGATATCCAACTCCTTCCATTCCAATCCTGGACCCTTCCTATAGCATGAGATGTGATATCTCAATGCTTATACCAAACCTGAGACCCTTCCTATAGCATGAGATGTGATATCCAACTCCTTCCCATTCCAATCCTGAGACCCTTCCTATAGCCTGAGATGTGATATCTCAATGCCTCTAATACCAAACCTGAGATCCTTCCTCTAATATGAAATGTGATATCCAGCTCCTTCACTTTCCATACCTGAGAGCCTATCTATAGCATGAGATGTGATATCCAAGTCCTTCCCATTCCAATCCTTAGACCCTTCCTACAGCATGCAATACGATATCTCAATGATTCTAATAAAAAACCTGAGACCCGTCCTATAACATGAGATGGGATATCCAACTCCTTCCCATTCCAATTCTGAGACACTTCCGATAGCAGAGATGTGATATCTCAATGTTTATACCAAACCTGAGACCCTTCCTATAACATGAGATGTGATATCCAACTCCTTCCCGTTCCAAACCTGAGACCCTTCCTTTAGCATGAGATGTGATATCCAGCTCCTTCCCATTCCAATCCTGAGACACTTCCGATAGCATGAGATGTGATATCTCAATGCTTCTAATATCAAAACTGAGACCCTCCCTATAGCATGATATGTGATATCTAAGTCCTTCCCATTCCAATCCTGAGACCCTTCCTATAGCATGAGATGTGATATCTCAATGCTTCTACCAAACCTGAGACCCTTCCTTTAGCATGAGATGTGATATCCAACTCCTTCCCATTCCAATCCTGAGACCCTTCCTATAGCATGAGAGGTGATATCTCAATACTTCTAATACCAAACCTGAGATCCTTCCGATAACATGAGATGTGATATCTCAATACTTCTAATACCAAACCTGGGATCCATCCTATAACATGAGATGTGATATCCAAATCCTTCCCCTTCCAAACCTGGGACCCTCCCTTTAGCATGAGATGTGATATCCAACTCCTTCCCATTCCAATCCTGAGACCCTTCTGATAGCATAAGATATGATATCTCAATGCTTCTATACCAAACCTGAGATCCTTCCGATAGCATGAGATGTGATATCTCAATACTTCTAATACCAAACCTGAGATCCTTCCTATAACATGAGATGTGATATCCAAATCCTTATCTTCCAAACCTGAGACCCTCCCTTTAGCATGAGATGTGATATCCAACTCCTTCCCATTCCAATCCTGAGACTCTTCTGATAGCATAAGATATGATATCTCAATGCTTCTATACCAAACCTGAGATCCTTCTGATAGCATGAGATGTGATATCTCAATACTTCTAATACCAAACCTGAGATCCTACCTCTAACATGAAATGTGATATCCAACTCTTTCCCCTTGCAAACCTGAGAGCCTTCCTATAGCATGAGATGTGATATCCAAGTCCTTCCCATTCCAACCTGAGACCCTTCCTATAGCATGAGATGGGATATCCAACTCCTTCCAAATCCAATCCCGATACCCTTCCGATAGCATGAGATCTGATATCCCAATGCTTCTACCAAACCTGAGACCCATACTATGGCATGAGATGTGATATCAAACTCCTTCCCATTCTAATCCTGAGACCCTTCCTATAGCTTGAGATGTGATATCCAACTCCTTCCCATTCCAATTCTGAGACCCTTCCTATACCATGAGACTTGATATCTCAATGCTTCTAATACCAAACCTGAGACCCGTCCTATAACATGAGATGTGATATCCAAATCCTTCCCCTTCCAAACCTTAGACCCTTCCTTTATCATGAGATGTGATAGCCAACTCCTTCCCATTCCAATCTTGAGACCCTTCCGATATCATGAAATGTGATATCTCAATGCTTCTAATATCAAACTTGAGACCCTCCCTATAACATGAGATGGGAATATCCAACTCCTTCCCATTCCAATCCTGAGACCCTTCCGATAGCACAGATGTGATATCTCAATGCTTATACCAAACCTGAGATCCTTCCTATAACATGAGATGTGATATCCAACTCCTTCCCATTCCAATCCTGAGACACTTCCTATAGCATGAGATGTGATATCTCACTGCTTATACCAAACCTGAGACCCTTCCTATAGCATGAGATGTGATATCCAACTCCTTCCCATTCCAATCCTGAGACACTTCCTATAGCATGAGATGTGATATCCAACTGCTTCCCATTCCAATCCTGAGACCCTTCCTATAGCATGAGATGTGATATCTCTATGCTTCTAATACCAAACCTGAGATCCTTCCTCTAACATGAAATGTGATATCCAACTCCTTCCCTTTCCAAACCTAAGAGCCTATCTATAGCATGAGATGTGATATCCAAGTCCTTCACATTCCAACCCTTAGACCCTTCCTACAGCATGCAATATGATATCTCAATGATTCTAATAACAAACCTGAGACCCGTCCTATAACATGAGATGGGATATTCAACTCCTTCCCATTCCAATCCTGAGACTCTTCCGATAGCAGAGATGTGATATCTCAATGCTTATACCAAACCTGAGACCCTTCCTATAACATGAGATGTGATATCCAAATCCTTCCCGTTCCAAACCTGAGACCCTTCCTTTAGCATGAGATGTGATATCCAGCTCCTTCCCATTCCATTCCTGAGACACTTCCGATAGCATGAGATGTGATATCTCAATGCTTCTAATATCAAAACTGAGACCCTCCCTATAGCATGATATGTGATATCTAAGTCCTTCCCATTCCAATCCTGAGACCCTCCCTATAGCATGAGATGTGATATCCAACTCCTTCCCATTCCAATCCTGAGACCCTTCCTATAGCATGAGATATGATATCTCAATACTTCTAATACCAAACGTGAGATCCTTCCGATAACATGAGATGTGATATCCAAATCCTTCCCCTTCCAAACCTGAGACCCTCCCTTTAGCATGAGATGTGATATCCAACTCCTTCCTATTCCAATCCTGAGACTCTTCTGATAGCATGAGATGTGATATCTCAATGCTTCTAATACCAAACCTGAGATCCTTCCGATAGCATGAGATGTGATATCTCAATGCTTCTAATACCAAACCTGAGATCCTTCCTATAACATGAGATGTGATATCCAAATCCTTCCCCTTCCAAACCTGAGACCCTCCCTTTAGCATGAGATGTGATATCCAACTCCTTCCCATTCCATTCCTGAGACCCTTCTGATAGCATGAGATGTGATATCTCAATGCCTCTAATACCAAACCTGAGATCCTACCTCTAACATGAAATGTGATATCCAACTCTTTCCCCTTCCAAACCTGAGATCCTTCCTATAGCATGAGATGTGATATCCAAGTCCTTCCCATTCCAATCCTGAGACCCTTCCTATAGCTTGAGATGTGATATCCAACTCCTTCCCATTCCAATTCTGAGACCCTTCCTATACTGAGACTTGATATCTCAATGCTTCTAATACCAAACCTGAGACCCGTAATATAACATGAGATGTGATATCCAAATCCTTCCCCTTCCAAACCTTAGACCCTTCCTTTATCATGGGATGTGATATCCAACTCCTTCCCATTCCAATCCTGAGACCCTTCCGATATCATGAGATGTGATATCTCAAAGCTTCTAATATCAAACTTGAGACCCTCCCTATAGCATGAGATGTGATATCCAAGTCCTTCCCATTCCAATCCTGAGGGCCTTCCTATAGCATGAGTTGTGATATCTCAATGCTTCTAATACCAAACCTGAGACCCTTCTTATAACATGAGATGGGAATATCCAACTCCTTCCCATTCCAATCCTGAGACCCTTCCGATAGCAGAGATGTGATATCTCAATGCTTATACCAAACCTGAGATCCTTCCTATAACATGAGATGTGATATCCAACTCCTTCCCATTCCAATCCTGAGACACTTCCTATAGCATGAGATGTGATATCTCACTGCTTATACCAAACCTGAGACCCTTCCCATAGCATGAGATGTGATATCCAACTCCTTCCCATTCCAATCCTCAGACCCTTCCTATAGCATGAGATGTGATATCTCAATGCTTCTAATATCAAACTTGAGACCCTACCTATAGCATGAGATGTGATATCCAAGTCCTTCCCATTCCAATCCTGAGACACTTCCTATAGCATGAGATGTGATATCTCAATGCTTCTAATACCAAACCTGAGACTCTTCCTATAACATGAGATGGGATATCCAACTCCTTCCCATTCCAATCCAGAGACCCTTTTGATAGCAGAGATGTGATATCTCAATGTTTATACCAAACCTGAGACCCTTCCTACGGCATGAGATGTCATATTCAACTCCTTCCCATTCCAATCCTGAGACCCTTCCTATAGCATGAGATGTGATATCCAACTCCTTCCCATTCCAATCCTGAGACCCTTCCTATAGCATGAGATGTGATGTCTCAATGCTTCTAATACCAAACCTGAGATCCTTCCTATAACATGAGATGTGATATCCAACTCCTTCCATTCCAATCCTGGACCCTTCCTATAGCATGAGATGTGATCTCAATGCTTATACCAAACCTGAGACCCTTCCTATAGCATGAGATGTGATATCCAACTCCTTCCCATTCCAATCCTGAGACCCTTCCTATAGCCTGAGATGTGATATCTGAATGCCTCTAATACCAAACCTGAGATCCTTCCTCTAACATGAAATGTGATATCCAACTCCTTCACTTTCCAAACCTGAGAGCCTATCTATAGCATGAGATGTGATATCCAAGTCCTTCCCATTCCAATCCTTAGACCCTTCCTACAGCATGCAATATGATATCTCAATGATTCTAATAAAAAACCTGAGACCCGTCCTATAACATGAGATGGGATATCCAACTCCTTCCCATTCCAAATCTGAGACACTTCCGATAGCAGAGATGTGATATCTCAATGTTTATACCAAACCTGAGACCCTTCCTATAACATGAGATGTGATATCCAACTCCTTCCCGTTCCAAACCTGAGACCCTTCCTTTAGCATGAGATGTGATATCCAGCTCCTTCCCATTCCAATCCTGAGACACTTCCGATAGCATGAGATGTGATATCTCAATGCTTCTAATATCAAAACTGAGACCCTCCCTATAGCATGATATGTGATATCTAAGTCCTTCCCATTCCAATCCTGAGACCCTTCCTATAGCATGAGATGTGATATCTCAATGCTTCTACCAAACCTGAGACCCTTCCTTTAGCATGAGATGGGATATCCAACTCCTTTCCATTCCAATCCTGAGACCCTTTCGATAGCAGAGATGTGATATCTCAATGTTTATACCAAACCTGAGACCCTCCCTACGGCATGAGATGCCATATACAACTCCTTCCCATTCCAATCCTGAGACCCTTCCTATAGCATGAGATGTGATATCTCAAGACCCTTCCTATAGCATGAGATGTGATATCCAACTCCTTCCCATTCCAATCCTGAGACCCTTCCTATAGCCTGAGATGTGATATCTGAATGCCTCTAATACCAAACCTGAGATCCTTCCTCTAACATGAAATGTGATATCCAACTCCTTCACTTTCCAAACCTGAGAGCCTATCTATAGCATGAGATGTGATATCCAAGTCCTTCCCATTCCAATCCTTAGACCCTTCCTACAGCATGCAATATATCTCAATGATTTTAATAAAAAACCTGAGACCCGTCCTATAACATGAGATGGGATATCCAACTCCTTCCCATTCCAATCCTGAGACACTTCCGATAGCAGAGATGTGATATCTCAATGTTTATACGAAACCTGAGACCCTTCCTATAACATGAGATGTGATATCCAACTCCTTCCCGTTCCAAACCTGAGACCCTTCCTTTAGCATGAGATGTGATATCCAGCTCCTTCCCATTCCAATCCTGAGACACTTCCGATAGCATGAGATGTGATATCTCAATGCTTCTAATATCAAAACTGAGACCCTCCCTATAGCATATGTGATATCTAAGTCCTTCCCATTCCAATCCTGAGACCCTTCCTATAGCATGAGATGTGATATCTCAATGCTTATCCTTGATTCCTGTAGTAAATTGCTTTCCTTTGCAGGCCGACTCCTCTCACGAATGCCTTGTCTGCATGCATTCTCTCCTGGCCATTCTCTCACCGTGGCTATTTGCCTACCCCCTTCCTCTCTCAGTGGATGGACTTCTCCATCCAAGCCTCCTACCACTCAACTCCGCCTACTTGGAGAATTCAACATGAACCTGTATGCTTCCTGACCTGGACTTTTACGAGATCTGCAACTCTTCATGTCGCTGGCCCTACACACTGCAGGGAATACTCAGGATTTTCTGATCTCAGACCTCCCCCTCTGTAACCCTCTCAACAATCCTCTCCCGTGGTGATCAAGTTCTCATCTCTAAAGAAGGCTAACTGCCAGCTATTCCTCCTCAGAGGAGTTCTCCCTTTCTGTCCCTGCTCCCTGCGCGTTGCAAACACTCGCTTCCCTGCTCTCTGGTTTAGACGCTTTTCCTTCTCAGAGGCCTTCTTCCTTTCTGCCCTTTTCGCGTTGCAAGTACTCGCTTCCCAGCTCTCTGGTTTAGACGCGTGTTCCCTGCCTTCTCTCCTCTTCCCGCTGCCTTCAAATCAAAAAATGAGCTCCAAAAGATACACAATGCTCAGAATGCTCTATAACACCCATTATTCAACATATAGCCGTAACCCGCTAGACGTATTGAAACGTGCTGTAAACTAGCAAAAACAGCTAGAAAATGTACTTTCCTCGCGTTTTTGTAAATGCTAATTCTGATGGGTTCCCATGTATGTACTGTCCGTGCGTTTGTTGCCGAATCCTGAAGTTTTTAACCACTGTTCTCCCATACAAGGGGTGGGGGGGGGGGGGTCAACGTCTACTGCTGTTCACAGGCTGAATGTATACGGTTGAAATCTTCAAGGCATTATCCGCTTTCCTGACTGTTTTGGAACGTGTATTTGCCATCTGTTAATGCAGTCGCCCTGTGTTCATCGTCCCTTCTACTTTACAGGCTGCACTCCCCTGGTGATCACATTCTCCTCTCCAGAGCAGGCTGACTACCAGCTGCTCCTCCTCATAGGCGTTCATCCTTTCTGTCCCTGCTCCCTGCACCGTTTCGCGTTGCATGTACTAGCTTCCCAGCTCTCTGGTTTAGATGCGTGTTCCCTGCCTTCTCTCCTCTTCCTACAGCCTTCCAATGAGCTCCACAAGATACAGTGTTCAGAATGCTTTATAACACCCATTATTCAACATATAGCTGTAACCCGCTAGACGTATTGAAACGTGCTAAAAACGAGCAGAAACAGCTAGAAAATGTACTTTCCTCGCGTTTTGGTAAATGCGAATTCTGGTGGATTCCCATTTTGTACTCTGTTCGTGCGTTTGTTCAGTCGAATCCTGGTCTTTTGAACCACTCTTCTCCCATACAAGGGAGGGTCAAAATGTGTTGTTCACAGGCTGAATTTATACTGCTGAAATGCTCGCTTGCCTGCTCTCTGGTTTAGACGCGTGTACCCTGCATTTACCAAAACGCGAGGGAAGTACATTTTCTAGCTGTTTTTGCTAGTTTTTAGCACGTTTCAATACGTCTAGCTGGTTACAGCTATATGTTGAATAATGGGTGTTATAAAGCATTCTGAACACTGTATCTTGTGGAGCAAATTGGAAGGCTGTAGCAAGAGGAGAGAAGGCAGGGAACACGCATCTCAACCAGAGAGCTGGGAAGCGAGTACATGCAACGCGAAACGGTGCAGGGAGCAGGGACAGAAAGGATGAACACCTATGAGGAGGAGCAGCTGGTAGTTAGCCTGCATAGGAGAGAAGAATGTGATCACTAGGGGAGTGCAGCCTGTAAACTAGAAGGAACGATGAACAAAGGGCGACTGCATTAACAGATGGCAAATACACGTTCCAAAACAGTCAGGAAAGCTGATAATGCCTTGAAGATTTCAGCCGTATACATTCAGCCTGTGAACAGCAGTAGATGTTGACCCCCCCTCCCTAGTATGGGAGAACAGTGGTTAAAAACTTCAGGATTCGACACAAACGCACGGACACAGTACATACAACATGGGAACCCACCAGAATTCGCATTTACAAAAACGCGAGGGAAGTACATTTTCTAGCTATTTTTGCTAGTTTTTAGCACGTTTCAATACGTCTAGCGGGTTACAGCTATATGTTGAATAATGGGGTTATAAAGCATTCTGAACACTATCTTGTGGAGCTCATTGGAAGGCTGTAGGAAGAGGAGAGAAGGCAGGGAACACACATCTAAACCAGAGAGCTGGGAAGCGAGTACATGCAACGCGAAACGGTGCAGGGAGCAGGGACAGAAAGGTGGAACGCCTCTGAGGAGGAGCAGCTGGTAGTTAGCCTGCTCTGGAGAGGAGAATGTGATCACCACGGGAGTGCAGCCTTGAAACAAGAAGGGACGATGAAAACATGCTGACTGGAATAACAGATGGCAAATACACTTTCCAGAACAGTCGGTTTACCCGCTCATGCATTGACGATTTCAGCAGTATACATTCAGCCTGTGAACAGTAGATTTTGATCCCCCCCTTGTATGGGTGACGAGTGGTTAAAAACATCGGGATTCGACTGAACAAATGCACGGAGTACAAAATGGGAATCCACCAGAATTCGTATTTACCAAAACGCGAGGAAAGAACATTTTCTAGCTATTTTGCTAGTTTTTAGCACTTTTCAATACGTCTAGCGGGTTACAGCTATATCTTGAATAATGGGTGTTATAAAGCATTCTGAGCACCGTGTATCTTTTGAAGCTCATTTGTTGATTTGAAGGCAGCGGGAAGAGGAGAGAAGGCAGGGAACACACGTCTAAACCAGAGAGCTGGGAAGCGAGTTGTTTTCTGCAACGCGAAACGATGTAGAGAACAGGCACAGAAAGGAAGAAGGAAAAGCGTCTAAACCAGAGAGCAGGGAAGCGAGTGTTTGCAACGCGAAACGGTGCAGAGAGCAGGGACAGAAAGGGAGAACTCCACTGAGGAGGAACAGCTGGTAGTTAGCCTTCTTTGGAGATGAGAACTTGATCACCACGGGAGAGGATTGTTGAGAGGGTTACATAGGGGGATGTCTGAGATCAGAAAATCCTGAGTATTCCCTGCAGTGTGTAGGGCCAGAGACATGAAGAGTTGCAGATCTCGTAAAAGTCCAGGTCAGGAAGCATACAGGTTCATTTTGAATTCTCCAAGTAGGCGGAGTTGAGTGGTAGGAGGCTAGGATGGAGAAGTCCATCCACTGAGAGAGGAAGGGGGTAGGCAAATAGCCACGGTGAGAGAATGGCCAGGAAAGAGAGAATGCATGCAGACAAGGCATTCGTGAGAGGAGTCGGCCTGCAAAGAAAAGCAATTTATTACAGGAATCAAGGATACTCCCCCTCATGAACGTTTGGATCTGGGCATGGAGAGGAACTTGTCATCAGGGAGGAAAGTGTCAGAGCTCGAGACAGCGCTGGCCGTCATCCATGTCTCGGTTAGACCAAGGACATCAAGGTCGGGTTCTTCCAGGAAATGGCAGATGTCAGATGAGTGTTAACTGAGTGAGAGTTGAGAGTGGGGAGGGGTACAAATCAGTAATCCTTGCGGAGGTGTAGAAGGAGCCTGACCTAGGGCACATGAGGAAGGAGAGAGGAAAGGAAGTAGAAGAAGGGAGAGAAGACACAGCAGGAGTGCATTATCAATCCGGGAGCTAGGAGTGGTGAGGTTAGACGGGGAGGTCTGAGTCTCAGGATTTGAATGGGAAGTTCGATATCACATGTCATGCTATAGGAAGAGTGTCAGGATTGGAATGGGAAGGAGTTGGATATGATATCTCTTGTTATAGGGAGGATCTCAGGTTTGGTATTAGAAGCACTGAGATATCAAATCACATCCTATCGGAAGGGTCTCGGGTTTGGTATTGGAAGAAATGAGATTTCAAATCTCAGGCTGTGGGAATGGTCTAGGCTAGGGTTTGGTATTAGAAGCAAAGAGATATCACATCTCATGTTATAGGAAGGGTCTCGATTGGAATGGGAAGGAGTTGGATATCACATCTCATGTTATAGGGAGGGTCTCAGTTTTGATATTAGAAGCATTGAGATATCACATATGCTGTTGGAAGGGTCTCAGTATTGGAATGGGAAGGAGTTGGATATCACATCTCATGTTAGAGGGAGGGTCTCAGTTTTGATATTAGAAGCATTGAGATATCACATATGCTATTGGAAGGGTCTCAGTATTGGAATTGGAAGGAGTTGGATATCACATATGCTAAAGGAAAGGTCTCAGGTTTGTAATGGGAAGGAGTTGGATATCACGTCTCATGTTATAGGAAGGGTCTCAGGTTTGGAATGGGAAGGAGTTGAATATCACATCTCATGCTAAAGGAAGGGTCATCAGGTTCGGTATAAGCATTGAGATATCACATCTCTGCTATCGGAAGGGTCTCAGGATAGGAATGGGAAGGACTTAGAATTCACATCTCATACTATAGGGAGGGTCTCAGTTTTGATATAAGAAGCATTGAGCTATCACATCTCATGCTATCGGAAGGGTCGCAGGATTGGAATGGGATGGAGTTGGATATCACATCTCAAGCTATCTCAGGATTGGAATGGGAAGGAGTTTGATATTTCATCTCAAGCTATAGGAAGGGTCTCAGGTTTGGAAAGGGAAGGATTTGGATTTCACATCTCATGTTATAGGATGGTTCTCATGTTTGGTTTTAGAAGCATTGAGATATCACATCTCATGCTATAGGAAGGGTCTAAGGTTTGGAAGGGGACGGATTTGGGTATCACATCTCATGTTATAGGACCGGTCTCAGGTTTGGTATTTGAAGCATTGAGATATCAAGTCTCATGGTATAGGACGGGTCTCAGAATTGGAATGCGAAGGAGTTGGATATCACATCTCAAGCTATAGGAAGGGTCTCATGATTGGAATGGGAAGGAGTTGGATATCACATCTCATGTTATAGGAAGGGTCTCAGGATTGGAATGGGAAGGACTTGGATATCACATCTCATTCTATAGGAAGGCTCTCAGGGTTGGAAGGGGAAGGAGTTGGATATCACATTTCATGTTAGAGGTAGGATCTCAGGTTTGGTTTTAGAGGCATTGAGATATCACATCTCATGCCATCACAAGGGTCTCAGGATTGGAATGGGAAGGAGTTGGATATCAAATCTCATGCTAAAGGGATGGTCTAAGGTTTGGAAGGGGAGGGATTTGGACATCATATCTCATGTTATTGGAAGGATCTCAGGTTTGGTATTAGAAGCATTGAGATATCACATCTCATGCTATCGGAAGGGTCTTAGGTTTGGTATAAGCATTGAGATATCACATCTCTGCTATCGGAAGGGTCTCAGGATTGGAATGGGAAGGATTTGGATATCACAATTCATGTTATAGGAAGGGTCTCAGGTTTGGTATTAGAAGCATTTAGATATCACATCTCATGCTATAGGAAGGGTCTCAGGAATGGAATGGGAAGGACTTGGATATCACATCTCATGATAAAGGAAGGGTCTAAGGTTTGGAAGGGGAAGGATTTGGATATCACATCTCATGTTATTGGACCGGTCTCAGGTTTGGTATTAGAAGCATTGAGATATCAAGTCTCATGGTATAGGACGGGAGTTTGATATCACATCTCATGCCATGGTATGGGTCTCAGGTTTTGTAGAAGCATTTGGATATCACATCTCATGCTATCGGAAGGGTATCAGGATTGGATTTGGAAGGAGTTGGATATCACATCTCAGGTTATAGGAAGGGTCTCAGGATTGGAATGGGAAGGACTTGGATATCACATCTCATGCTGTAGGAAGGGTCTCAGGTTTGGAAAAGGAAGGAGTTGGATATCACATTTCATGTTAGAGGTAGGATCTCAGGTTTGGTATTAGAGGCATTGAGATATCACATCTCATGCTATCAGAAGGGTATCAGGATTGGAATGGGAAGGAGTTGGATATCACATCTCATGCTAAAGGGAGGGTCTCAGGTTTGGAATGGGAAGGATTTGGATATCACATCTCATGTTATAGGAAGGACCTTAGGTATGGTATTAGAAGCATTGAGATATCACATCTCATGCTATAGGAAGGGTCTCGGGATTGGAATGGGAAGGAGTTGGATATCACATCTCATGTTATAGGAAGGATCTCAGGTTTGGTATTAGAAGCATTGAGATATCACATCTCATGCTATAGGAAGGGTCTCAGGATTGGAATGGGAAGGAGTTGGATATCACATATGCTATGGGAAGGGTCTCAGGTTTGGTATAAGCATTGAAATATCACATCTCTGCTATCTGAAGGGTCTCAGGATTGGAATGGGAGGAGCTGGATATCACATCTCATGCTATGGGAAGGGTCTCAGGTTTGGTATAAGCATTGAAATATCACATCTCTGCTATCGGAAGGGTCTCAGGATTGGAATGGGAGGAGCTGGATATCACATCTCATGCTAAAGGAAGGGTCTCAGGTTTGGAAGGGGAAGGAGTTGGATATCACATCTCATGCTAAAGGGAGGGTCTCAGGTTTGGAATGGGAAGGATTTGGATATCACATCTCATGTTATAGGAAGGACCTTAGGTTTGGTATTAGAAGCATTCAGATATCACATCTCATGCTATAGGAAGGGTCTCGGGATTGGAATGGGAAGGAGTTGGATATCACATCTCATTTTATTGGAAGGATCTCAGGTTTGGTATTAGAAGCATTGAGATTTCACATCTCATGCTATCGGAAGGGTCTTAGGTTTGGTATAAGCATTGAGATATCACATCTCTGCTATCGGAAGGGTCTCAGGATTGGAATGGGAAGGATTTGGATATCATAATTCATGTTATAGGAAGGGTCTCAGGTTTGGTATTAGAAGCATTGAGATATCACATCTCATGCTATAGGAAGGGTCTCAGGATTGGAATGGGAAGGACTTGGATATCACATCTCATGTTATAGGAAGGGTCTCAGGTTTGGTATTAGAAGCATTGAGATATCACATCTCATGCTATAGGAAGGGTCTCAGGAATGGAATGGGAAGGACTTGGATATCACATCTCATGATAAAGGAAGGGTCTAAGGTTTGGAAGGGGAAGGATTTGGATATCACATCTCATGTTATTGGACCGGTCTCAGGTTTGGTATTAGAAGCATTGAGATATCAAGTCTCATGGTATAGGACGGGAGTTTGATATCACATCTCATGCCATGGTATGGGTCTCAGGTTTTGTAGAAGCATTGGTATATCACATCTCATGCTATTGGAAGGGTATCAGGATTGGATTTGGAAGGAGTTGGATATCCCATCTCATGCTATAGGAAGGGTCTCAGGTTGGAATAGAAGGAGTTGGATATCACATCTCATGTTATAGGAAGGGTCTCAGGATTGGAATGGGAAGGACTTGGATATCACATCTCATGCTGTAGGAAGGGTCTCAGGTTTGGAAAAGGAAGGAGTTGGATATCACATTTCATGTTAGAGGTAGGATCTCAGGTTTGGTATTAGAGGCATTGAGATATCAGATCTCATGCTATCAGAAGGGTATCAGGATTGGAATGGGAAGGAGTTGGATATCACATCTCATGCTAAAGGGAGGGTCTCAGGTTTGGAATGGGAAGGATTTGGATATCACATCTCATGTTATAGGAAGGACCTTAGGTTTGGTATTAGAAGCATTGAGATATCACATCTCATGCTATAGGAAGGGTCTCGGGATTGGAATGGGAAGGAGTTGGATATCACATCTCATGTTATAGGAAGGATCTCAGGTTTGGTATTAGAAGCATTGAGATATCACATCTCATGCTATAGGAAGGGTCTCAGGATTGGAATGGGAGGAGCTATATATCACATCTCATGCTCAAGGAAGGGTCTCAGGTTTGGAAGGGGAAGGATTTGGATATCACATCTCATGTTATAGGACGGGTCTCAGGTTTGGTATTAGAAGCATTGTGATATCACATCTCATGCTATAGGATGTGTCTCAGGATTGGAATGGGAAGGAGTCGGATATCACATCTCATGCTATAGGAAGGGTTTCAGGTTTGGTAGAAGCATTGAGATATCACATCTCATGCTATAGGAAGAGTCTCAGGTTTGGGAAGGGAAGGATTTGGATTTCACATCTCATGTTATAGGATGGTTCTCATGTTTGGTTTTTGAAGCATTGAGATATCACATCTCATGCTATCGGAAGGGTTTCAGGTTTGGAATGGGAAGGAGTTGGATATCAGATCTCATGTTATAGGAAGGGTCTCAGGTTTGGAATGGGAAGGAGTTGGATATGACATCTCTTGTTATAGGGAGGGTCTCAGAATTTGAATGGTAAGGAGTTGGATATCACATCTCATGCTATAGGAAGGGTCTCAGGTTGGAATGGGAAGGAGTTGGATATCACATCTCATGTTATATACAGGAAGGGTCTCAGGATTGGAATGGGAAGGATTTGGATATCACATCTCTTGCTATAGGAAGGGTCTCAGGTTTTTTATTAGAAACATTGAGATATCACATCTCATGCTATAGGAAGGGTTTTAGGATTGCAATGGGAAGTATTTGGATATCACATCTCATGCTAAAGGAAGGGTCTCAGGTTTGGAAGGGGAAGGATTTGGATATCACATCTCATCCAATAGGAAGGGTCTCAGGTTTGGAATGGGAAGGAATTGGATATCACATCTCATGTTATAGGAAGGGTCTCAGGTTTTTTATTAGAAACATTGAGATATCACATCTCATGTTATAGGACGGTTCCCAGGTTTGGTATTAGAAGCATTGAGATATCACATCTCATGGTATAGGAAGGGTCTCAGGGTTGGAATGGGAAGGAGTTGGATATCACATCTCATCCAATAGGAAGGGTCTCAGGTTTGGAATGGGAAGGAATTGGATATCACATCTCATGTTATAGGAAGGATCTCAGGTTTGGTATTAGAAGCATTGAGATATCACATCTCATGCTATAGGAAGGGTCTCAGGATTGGAATGTGAAGGATTTGGATATCACATCTCATGCTAAAGGAAGGGTCTCAGGTTTGGTAGAAGCATTGAGATATCACATCTCATGCTATAGGAAGGGTCTCAGGATTTGAATGGCAAGGAGTTGGATATCACATCTCATGCCATAGGAAGCGTATCAGGTTTGGTATAAGCATTAAGATATCACATCTCTGCTATCGGAAGGTTCTCAGGATTGGATTGGGAAGGAGTTGTATATCCCTTCCCATGCTATAGGAAGTGTCTCAGGTTGGAATGGGAAGGAGTTGAATATCACATCTCATGTTATAGGAAGGGTCTCAGGATTGGAATGGGAAGGATTTGGATATCACATCTCATGTCATAGGAAGGATCTCAGGTTTGGTATTAGAAGCATTGATATATCACATCTCATGCTATAGGAAGGGTCTCAGGATTGGAATGGGAAGGATTTGGATATCACATCTCATGTCATAGGAAGGATCTCAGGTTTGGTATTAGAAGCATTGATATATCACATCTCATGCTATAGGAATGGTCTCAGGATTGGAATGGGTAGGAGTTGGATATTACATTCTTGCTATAGTAAGGGTCTCATGTTTGGAATGGGAAGGAGTTGGATATCACATATGCTATAGGAAGTGTCTCAGGTTTGGAACGGGAAGGAGTTGGATATCACATCTCATGTTATAGGAAGGGTCTCAGGTTTGGTATAAGCATTGAGATATCACATCTCTGCTATCAGGAGTGGCTCAGGATTGGAATGGGAAGGAGTTGGATATCCCATCTCATGTTAAAGGACGGGTCTCTGGTTTGGTATTAGAATCATTGAGATATCACATCGCATGCTGTAGGAAGGGTCTAAGGATTGGAATGGGATGGACTTGGATATCACATCTCATGCTATAGGTAGGCTCTCAGGTTTGGTATAAGCATTGAGATATCACATCTCATGCTATAGGAAGGGTCTCAGGATTGGAATGGGAAGGATTTGGATATCACATCTCATGCTATAGGAAGGGTCTCAGATTTGGTATAAGCATTGAGATATCACATCTCATGCTATAGGAAGGGTCTCAGGATTGGAATGGGAAGGAGTTGTATATGACATCTCAAGCCTTAGGAAGGGTCTCAGGTTTGGTATAAGCATTGAGATATCACATCTCTGCTATCGGAAGGGTCTCAGGATTGGAATGGGAAGGAGTTGGATATCCCATCTCATGTTATAGGAAGGGTCTCAGGTTTGGTATTAGAAGCATTGAGATATCACATCTCATGCTATAGGAAGGGTCTCAGGATTGGAATGGGAAGGAGTTGGATATCACATCTCATTATAAAGGAAGGGTCTAAGGTTTGGAAGGGGAAGGATTTGGATATCACATCTCATGTTATAGGACGGGTCTCAGGTTTGGTATTAGAAGCATTGAGATATCAAGTCTCATGGTATAAGAAGGGTCTCAGAATTGGAATGGGAAGGAGTTGGATATCACATCTCAAGCTATAGGAAGCGTCTCAGGATTGGAATGGGAAGGAGTTTGATATCACATCTCATGCCATAGTATGGGTCTCAGGTTTGGTAGAAGCATTGGGATATCACATCTCATGCTATAGGAAGGGTCTCAGGATTGGAATGGGAAGAAGTTGGATATCACATCTCAAGCTATAGGAAGGGTCTCAGGTTTGGTATAAGCATTGAGATATCACATCTCATGCTATAGGAAGGGTCTCAGGGTTGGAATGGGAAGGAGTTGTATATGACATCTCATGCCATAGGAAGGGTCTCAGGTTTGGTATAAGCATTGAGATATCACATCACATGCTATAGGAAGGGTCTCAGGATTGGAATGGGAAGGACTTGGATATCACATCACATGCTATAGGAAGGGTCTCAGGATTGGAATGGGAAGGACTTGGATATCACATCTCATGCTATAGGCAGGGTCTCAGGTTTGGAAAGGGAAGGAGATGGATATCACATTTCATGTTAGAGGTAGGATCTCAGGTTTGGTATTAGAGGCAATGAGATATCACATCTCATGCTATCAGAAGGGTCTCAGGATTGGAATGGGAAGGAGTTGGATATCACATTTCATGCTAAAGGGAGGGTCTCAGGTTTGGAAGGGGAAGGATTTGGAAATCACATCTCATATTATAGGAAGGATCTCAGGTTTGGTATTAGAAGCATTGAGATATCACATCTCATGCTATCGGAAGGATCTCAGGTTTGGTATAAGAGGCATTGAGATATCACATCTCATGCTATCATAAGGGTCTCAGGATTGGAATGGGAAGGAGTTGGATATCACATCTCATGTTATAGGAAGGATCTCAGGTTTGGTATTAGAAGCATTGAGACATCACATCTCATGCTATAGGAAGGGTCTCAGGATTGGAATGGGAAGGAGTTGGATATCACATCTCATGCTATAGGAAGGGTCTCAGGTTTGGTATAAGCATTGAGATATCACATCTCATGCTATAGGAAGGGTCTCAGGATTGGAATGGGAAGGATTTGGATATCACATCTTATGCTATAGGAAGGGTCTCAGGTTTGGTATAAGCACTGAGATATCACATCTCATGCTATAGGAAGGGTCTCAGGATTGGAATGGGAAGAAGTTGGATATCACATCTCATGCTATAGGAAGGGTCTCAGGTTTGGTATAAGCATTGAGATATCACATCTCATGCTATAGGAAGGGTCTCAGGGTTGGAATGGGAAGGAGTTGTATATGACATCTCATGCCATAGGAAGGGTCTCAGGTTTGGTATAAGCATTGAGATATCACATCACATGCTATAGGAAGGGTCTCACGATTGGAATGGGAAGGACTTGGATATCACATCTCATGCTATAGGCAGGGTCTCAGGTTTGGAAAGGGAAGGAGATGGATATCACATTTCATGTTAGAGGTAGGATCTCAGGTTTGGTATTAGAGGCATTGAGATATCACATCTCATGCTATCAGAAGGGTCTCAGAATTGGAATGGGAAGGAGTTGGATATCACATTTCATGCTAAAGGGAAGGTCTCAGGTTTGGAAGGGGAAGGATTTGGAAATCACATCATATTATAGGAAGGATCTCAGGTTTGGTATTAGAAGCATTGAGATATCACATCTCATGCTATCGGAAGGATCTCAGGTTTGGTATAAGAGGCATTGAGATATCACATCTCATGCTATCATAAGGGTCTCAGGATTGGAATGGGAAGGAGTTGGATATCACATCTCATGTTATAGGAAGGATCTCAGGTTTGGTATTAGAAGCATTGAGACATCACATCTCGTGCTATAGGAAGGGTCTCAGGATTGGAATGGGAAGGAGTTGGATATCACATCTCATGCTATAGGAAGGGTCTCAGGTTTGGTATAAGCATTGAGATATCACATCTCATGCTATAGGAAGGGTCTCAGGATTGGAAAGGGAAGGATTTGGATATCACATCTTATGCTATAGGAAGGGTCTCAGGTTTGGTATAAGCATGGAGATATCACTTCTCATGCTATAGGAAGGGTCTCAGGATTGGAATGGGAAGGAGTTGGATATCACATCTCATGCTATAGGAAGGGTCTCAGATTTGGTATAAGCATTGAGATATCACATCTCATGCTATAGTAAGGGTCTCGGGATTGGAATGGGAAGGAGTTGTATATGACATCTCAGGCCATAGGAAGGGTCTCAGATTTGGTATAAGCATTGAGATATCACATCTCATGATATCGGAAGGGTATCAGGATTGGAATGGGAAGGAGTTGGATATCACATTTCATGATAAAGGAAGGGTCTAAGGTTTGGAAGGGGAAGGATTTGGATATCACATCTCATGTTATAGGACGGGTCTCAGGTTTGGTATTAGAAGCATTGAGATATCAAGTCTCATGGTATAAGAAGGGTCTCAGGATTGGAATGGGAAGGAGTTTGATATCACATCTTATGCCATAGTATGGGTCTCAGGTTTGGTAGAAGCATTGGGATATCACATCTCATGCTATCGGAAGGGTATCAGTATTGGATTTGGAAGGAGTTGGATATCCCATCTCATGCTATAGGAAGGGTCTCAGGTTGGAATGGGAAGGAGTTGGATATCACATTTCATGTTATAGGAAGGGTCTCAGGATTGGAATGGGAAGGACTTGGATATCATATCTCATGCTATAGGAAGGCTCTCAGGTTTGGAAGGGGAAGGAGTTGGATATCACATTTCATGTTAGAGGAAGGATCTCAGGTTTGGTATTAGAGGCCTTGAGATATCACATCTCATGCTATAGGAAGGGTCTCAGGATTGGAATGGGAAGGAGTTGGATATCACATCTCAAGCTATAGGAAGGGTCTCAGGTTTGGTATAAGCATTGAGATATCACATCTCATGCTATAGGAAGGGTCTCCTGATTGGAATGGGAAGAAGTTGGATATCACATCTAATGCTATAGGAAGGGTCTCAGGTTTGGTATAAGCATTGAGATATCACATCTCATGCTATAGGAAGGGTCTCAGGATTGGAATGGGAAGGAGTTGTATATGCCATCTCATGCCATAGGAAGGGTCTCAGGTTTGGTATAAGCATTGAGATATCACATCACATGCTATAGGAAGGGTCTCAGGATTGGAATGGGAAGGACTTGGATATCACATATCATGCTATAGGCAGGGTCTCAGGTTTGGAAAGGGAAGGAGATGGATATCACATTTCATGTTAGAGGTAGGATCTCAGGTTTGGTATTAGAGGCATTGAGAAATCACATCTCATGCTATCAGAAGGGTCTCAGGATTGGAATGGGAAGGAGTTGGATATCACATCTCATGCTAAAGGGAGGGTCTTAGGTTTGGAAAGGGAAGGATTTGGAAATCACATCTCATATTATAGGAAGGATCTCAGGTTTGGTATTAGAAGCATTGAGATATCACATCTCATGCTATCGGAAGGATCTCAGGTTTGGTATAAGAGGCATTGAGATATCACATCTCATGCTATCATAAGGGTCTCAGGATTGGAATGGGAAGGAGTTGGATATCACATCTCATGTTAGAGGAAGGATCTCAGGTTTGGTATTGGAAGCATTGAGACATCACATCTCATGCTATAGGAATGGTCTCAGGATTGGAATGGGTAGGAGTTGGATATTACATTCTTGTTATAGGAAGGGTCTCATGTTTGGAATGGGAAGGAGTTGGATATCACATATGCTATAGGAAGTGTCTCAGGTTTGGAACGGGAAGGAGTTGGATATCACATCTCATGTTATAGGAAGGGTCTCAGGTTTGGTATAAGCATTGAGATATCACATCTCTGCTATCAGGAGTGGCTCAGGATTGGAATGGGAAGGAGTTGGATATCCCATCTCATGTTAAAGGACGGGTCTCTGGTTTGGTATTAGAATCATTGAGATATCACATCGCATGCTGTAGGAAGGGTCTAAGGATTGGAATGGGATGGACTTGGATATCACATCTCATGCTATAGGTAGGCTCTCAGGTTTAGTATAAGCATTGAGATATCACATCTCATGCTATAGGAAGGGTCTCAGGATTGGAATGGGAAGGATTTGGATATCACATCTCATGCTATAGGAAGGGTCTCAGGTTTGGTATAAGCATGGAGATATCACTTCTCATGCTATAGGAAGGGTCTCAGGATTGGAATGGGAAGGTGTTGGATATCACATCTCATGCTATAGGAAGGGTCTCAGATTTGGTATAAGCATTGAGATATCACATCTCATGCTCTAGGAAGGGTCTCAGGATTGCAATGGGAAGGAGTTGTATATGACATCTCAGGCCTTAGGAAGGGTCTCAGGTTTGGTATAAGCATTGAGATATCACATCTCTGCTATCGGAAGGGTCTCAGGATTGGAATGGGAAGGAGTTGGATATCCCATCTCATGTTATAGGAAGGGTCTCAGGTTTGGTATTAGAAGCATTGAGTTATCACATCTCATGCAATAGGAAGGGTCTCAGGATTGGAATGGGAAGGACTTGGATGTCACATCTCATGCTATAGGGAGGGTCTCAAGTTTGATATTAGAAGCATTGAGATAACAAATCTCATGATATCGGAAGGGTCTCAGGATTGGAATGGGAAGGAGTTGGATATCACATCTCATTATAAAGGAAGGGTCTAAGGTTTGGAAGGGGATGGATTTGGATATCACATCTCATGTTATAGGACGGGTCTCAGGTTTGGTATTAGAAGCATTGAGATATCAAGTGTCATGGTATAAGAAGGGTCTCAGAATTGGAATGGGAAGGAGTTGGATATCACATCTCAAGCTATAGGAAGCGTCTCAGGATTGGAATGGGAAGGAGTTTGATATCACATCTCATGCCATAGTATGGGTCTCAGGTTTGGTAGAAGCATTGGGATATCACATCTCATGCTATCGGAAGGGTATCAGTATTGGATTTGGAAGGAGTTGTATATGCCATCTCATGCCATAGGAAGGGTCTCAGGTTTGGTATAAGCATTGAGATATCACATCACATGCTATAGGAAGGGTCTCAGGATTGGAATGGGAAGGACTTGGATATCACATATCATGCTATAGGCAGGGTCTCAGGTTTGGAAAGGGAAGGAGATGGATATCACATTTCATGTTAGAGGTAGGATCTCAGGTTTGGTATTAGAGGCATTGAGAAATCACATCTCATGCTATCAGAAGGGTCTCAGGATTGGAATGGGAAGGAGTTGGATATCACATCTCATGCTAAAGGGAGGGTCTTAGGTTTGGAAAGGGAAGGATTTGGAAATCACATCTCATATTATAGGAAGGATCTCAGGTTTGGTATTAGAAGCATTGAGATATCACATCTCATGCTATCGGAAGGATCTCAGGTTTGGTATAAGAGGCATTGAGATATCACATCTCATGCTATCATAAGGGTCTCAGGATTGGAATGGGAAGGAGTTGGATATCACATCTCATGTTAGAGGAAGGATCTCAGGTTTGGTATTGGAAGCATTGAGACATCACATCTCATGCTATAGGAATGGTCTCAGGATTGGAATGGGTAGGAGTTGGATATTACATTCTTGTTATAGGAAGGGTCTCATGTTTGGAATGGGAAGGAGTTGGATATCACATATGCTATAGGAAGTGTCTCAGGTTTGGAACGGGAAGGAGTTGGATATCACATCTCATGTTATAGGAAGGGTCTCAGGTTTGGTATAAGCATTGAGATATCACATCTCTGCTATCAGGAGTGGCTCAGGATTGGAATGGGAAGGAGTTGGATATCCCATCTCATGTTAAAGGACGGGTCTCTGGTTTGGTATTAGAATCATTGAGATATCACATCGCATGCTGTAGGAAGGGTCTAAGGATTGGAATGGGATGGACTTGGATATCACATCTCATGCTATAGGTAGGCTCTCAGGTTTAGCATAAGCATTGAGATATCACATCTCATGCTATAGGAAGGGTCTCAGGATTGGAATGGGAAGGATTTGGATATCACATCTCATGCTATAGGAAGGGTCTCAGGTTTGGTATAAGCATGGAGATATCACTTCTCATGCTATAGGAAGGGTCTCAGGATTGGAATGGGAAGGTGTTGGATATCACATCTCATGCTATAGGAAGGGTCTCAGATTTGGTATAAGCATTGAGATATCACATCTCATGCTCTAGGAAGGGTCTCAGGATTGCAATGGGAAGGAGTTGTATATGACATCTCAGGCCTTAGGAAGGGTCTCAGGTTTGGTATAAGCATTGAGATATCACATCTCTGCTATCGGAAGGGTCTCAGGATTGGAATGGGAAGGAGTTGGATATCCCATCTCATGTTATAGGAAGGGTCTCAGGTTTGGTATTAGAAGCATTGAGTTATCACATCTCATGCAATAGGAACGGTCTCAGGATTGGAATGGGAAGGACTTGGATGTCACATCTCATGCTATAGGGAGGGTCTCAAGTTTGATATTAGAAGCATTGAGATAACAAATCTCATGATATCGGAAGGGTCTCAGGATTGGAATGGGAAGGAGTTGGATATCACATCTCATTATAAAGGAAGGGTCTAAGGTTTGGAAGGGGATGGATTTGGATATCACATCTCATGTTATAGGACGGGTCTCAGGTTTGGTATTAGAAGCATTGAGATATCAAGTGTCATGGTATAAGAAGGGTCTCAGAATTGGAATGGGAAGGAGTTGGATATCACATCTCAAGCTATAGGAAGCGTCTCAGGATTGGAATGGGAAGGAGTTTGATATCACATCTCATGCCATAGTATGGGTCTCAGGTTTGGTAGAAGCATTGGGATATCACATCTCATGCTATCGGAAGGGTATCAGTATTGGATTTGGAAGGAGTTGGATATCCCATCTCATGCTATAGGAAGGGTCTCAGGTTAGAATGGGAAGGAGTTGGATATCACATTTCATGTTATAGGAAGGGTCTCAGGATTGGAATGGGAAGGACTTGGATATCATATCTCATGCTATAGGAAGGCTCTCAGGTTTGGAAGGGGAAGGAGTTGGATATCACATTTCATGTTAGAGGAAGGATCTCAGGTTTGGTATTAGAGGCCTTGAGATATCACATCTCATGCTATAGGAAGGGTCTCAGGATTGGAATGGGAAGGAGTTGGATATCACATCTCAAGCTATAGGAAGGGTCTCAGGTTTGGTATAAGCATTGAGATATCACATCTCATGCTATAGGAAGGGTCTCAGGATTGGAATGGGAAGAAGTTGGATATCACATCTCATGCTATAGGAAGGGTCTCAGGTTTGGTATAAGCATTGAGATATCACATCTCATGCTATAGGAAGGGTCTCAGGGTTGGAATGGGAAGGAGTTGTATATGACATCTCATGCCATAGGAAGGGTCTCAGGTTTGGTATAAGCATTGAGATATCACATCACATGCTATAGGAAGGGTCTCAGGATTGGAATGGGAAGGACTTGGATATCACATCTCATGCTATAGGCAGGGTCTCAGGTTTGGAAAGGGAAGGAGATGGATATCACATTTCATGTTAGAGGTAGGATCTCAGGTTTGGTATTAGAGGCATTGAGATATCACATCTCATGCTATCAGAAGGGTCTCAGGATTGGAATGGGAAGGAGTTGGATATCAAATCTCATGCTAAAGGGATGGTCTAAGGGTTGGAAGGGGAGGGATTTGGACATCATATCTCATGTTATTGGAAGGATCTCAGGTTTGGTATTAGAAGCATTGAGATATCACATCTCATGCTATCGGAAGGGTCTTAGGTTTGGTATAAGCATTGAGATATCATATCTCTGCTATCGGAAGGGTCTCAGGATTGGAATGGGAAGGATTTGGATATCACAATTCATGTTATAGGGAGGGTCTCAGTTTTCATATTAGAAGCATTGAGATATCACATATGCTATTGGAAGGGTCTCAGTATTGGAATGGGAAGGAGTTGGATATCACATCTCATGTTATAGGGAGGGTCTCAGTTTTGATATTAGAAGCATTGAGATATCACATATGCTATTGGAAGGGTCTCAGTATTGGAATTGGAAGGAGTTGGATATCACATATGCTAAAGGAAAGGTCTCAGGTTTGGAATGGGAAGGAGTTGGATATCACGTCTCATGTTATAGGAAGGGTCTCAGGTTTGGAATGGGAAGGAGTTGAATATCACATCTCATGCTAAAGGAAGGGTCATCAGGTTCGGTATAAGCATTGAGATATCACATCTCTGCTATCGGAAGGGTCTCAGGATAGGAATGGGAAGGACGTAGATTTCACATCTCATACTATAGGGAGGGTCTCAGTTTTGATATTAGAAGCATTGAGCTATCACATCTCATGCTATCGGAAGGGTCTCAGGATTGGAATGGGATGGAGTTGGATATCACATCTCAAGCTATCTCAGGATTGTAATGGGAAGGAGTTTGATATCACATATCAAGCTATAGGAAGGGTCTCAGGTTTGGAAGGGGAAGGATTTGGATCTCACATCTCAAGCTATCTCAGGATTGGAATGGGAAGGAGTTTGATATTTCATCTCAAGCTATAGGAAGGGTCTCAGGTTTGGAAAGGGAAGGATTTGGATTTCATATCTCATGTTATAGGATGGTTCTCATGTTTGGTTTTAGAAGCATTGAGATATCACATCTCATGCTATGGGAAGGGTCTCAGGTTTGGAATGGGAAGGAGTTGGTTATCACATCTCATGCTAAAGGAAAGGTCTCAGGTCTGGAAGGGGAAGGATTTGGATCTCACATCTCATGTTTTAGGACGGGTCTCAGGTTTGGTATTAGAAGCATTGAACTATCACATCTCATGGTATAGGAAGGTTCCCAGGATTGGAATGGGAACGAGTTGGATATCACATTGAATGGGAAGGAGTTTGATATCACATCTCAAGCTATAGGAAGGGCCTCATGTTTGGAATGGGAATGATTTGGATTTCACATCTCATGTTATAGGATGGTTCTCATGTTTGGTTTTAGAAGCATTGAAATATCACATCTCATGCTATCTGAAGGGTCTCAGGTTTGGAATGGGAAGGAGTTTGATATCACATCTCATGTTAGAGGTAGGATCTCAGGTTTGGTATTAGAGGCATTGAGATATGACATCTCATGCCATCAGAAGGGTCTCAGGATTGGAATGGGAAGGAGTTGGATATCACATCTCATGCTAAAGGGAGGGTCTAAGGTTTGGAAGGGGAAGGATTTGGACATCACATCTCATGTTATTGGAAGGATCTGAGGTTTGGCATTAGAAGCATTGAGATATCACATCTCATGCTATCGGAAGGGTCTCAGGTTTGGTATAAGCATTGAGATATCACATCTCTGCTATCGGAAGGGTCTCAGGATAGGAATGGGAAGGATTTGGAGATCACATCTCATGTTATAGGAAGGGTCTCAGGTTTGGTATTAGAAGCATTGAGATATCACATCTCATGCTATATTAAGGGTCTCAGGAATGGAATGGGAAGGACTTGGATATCACATCTCATGATAAAGGAAGGGTCTAAGGTTTGGAAGGGGAAGGATTTGGATATCACATCTCATGTTATTGGACCGGTCTCAGGTTTGGTATTAGAAGCATTGAGATATCAAGTCTCATGGTATAGGACGGGAGTTTGATATCACATCTCATGCCATGGTATGGGTCTCAGGTTTTGTAGAAGCATTGGGATATCACATCTCATGCTATTGGAAGGGTATCAGGATTGGATTTGGAAGGAGTTGGATATCCCATCTCATGCTATAGGAAGGGTCTCAGGTTGGAGTAGAAGGAGTTGGATATCACATCTCATGTTATAGGAAGGGTCTCAGGATTGGAATGGGAAGGACTTGGATATCACATCTCATGTTATAGGAAGGATCTCAGGTTTTGTATTAGAAGCATTGAGATATCACATCTCATGCTATAGGAAGGGTCTCAGGATTGGAATGTGAAGCATTTGGATATCACATCTCATGCTAAAGGAAGGGTCTCAGGTTTGGTATAAGCATTGAGATATCACATCTCTGCTATCGGAAGGGTCTAAGGATTGGATTGGGAAGGAATTGGATATCCCTTCTCATGCTATAGGAAGGGTCTCAGGTTGGAATGGGTAGGAGTTGGATATCACATCTCATGTTATAGGAAGGGTCTCAAGATTGAAATGGGAAGGATTTGGATATCACATCTCTTGCTATAGGAAGGGTCTCAGGTTTTCTATTAGAAACATTGAGATATGACATCTCATGCTATAGGAAGGGTTTCAGTATTGGAATGGGAAGGATTTGGATATCACATCTCATGCTAAAGGAAGGGTCTCAGGTTTGGAAGGGGAAGGATTTGGATATCATATCTCATGTTATAGGACATATCTCATGTTATAGGACGGGTCCCAGGTTTGGTATTAGAAGCATTGAGATATCACATCTCATGGTATAGGTAGGGTCTCAGGATTGGAATGGGAAGGAGTTGGATCTCCCTTCTCATGCTACAGGAAGGGTCTCAGGTTGGAATGGGAAGGAGTTGGATATCACATCTCGTTATAGGAAGGGTCTCAGGATTGGAATGGGAAGGAATTGGATATCACATCTCTTGCTATAGGAAGGGTCTCAGGTTTGGAAGGGGAAGGATTTGGATATCATATCTCATGTTATAGGACCGGTCCCAGGTCTGGTATTAGAAGCATTGAGATATCACATCTCATGCTATAGGAGGAGTCTCAGGATTGGAATGGGCAGGAGTTGAATATCACCTCTCATGCTAAAGGAAGGGTATCAGGTTTGATAGAAGCATTGAGATATCACATCTCATGCTATAGGAAGGAACTCAGGATTGGAATGGGAAGGAGTTGGATATCACATCTAATGCCATAGGAAGGGTCATCAGGTTTGGTATAAGCATTGAGATATCACATCTCTGCTATCGGAAGGGTCTCAGGATAGGAATGGTAAGGACTTAGAATTCACATCTCATACTATAGGGAGGGTCTCAGTTTTGATATTAGAAGCATTGAGCTATCACATCTCATGCTATCGGAAGGGTCTCAGGATTGGAATGGGATGGAGTTGGATATCACATCTCAAGCTATCTCAGGATTGGAATGGGAAGGAGTTTGATATTTCATCTCAAGCTATAGGAAGGGTCTCAGGTTTGGAAAGGGAAGGATTTGGATTTCACATCTCATGTTATAGGATGGTTCTCATGTTTGGTTTTAGAAGCATTGAGATATCACATCTCATGCTATCGGAAGGGTCTCAGGTTTGGAAAGGGAAGGATTTGGATTTCACATGTTATAGGATGGTTCTCAGGTTTGGTTTTAGAAGCATTAAATTATAACATCTCATGCTATAGGAAGGGTCTCAGGTTTGGAATGGGAAGGAGTTGGATATCACATCTCTGCTATCTGAAGGGTCTCAGGATTGGAATGGGAAGGAGTTGGATATCCCATCTCGTTATATGAAGGGTCTCAGGTTTGGTATTAGAAGCAATGAGATATCACATCTCATGCTATAGGAAGGGTCTAAGGTTTGGAAGGGGACGGATTTGGGTATCACATCTCATGTTATAGGACCGGTCTCAGGTTTGGTATTTGAAGCATTGAGATATCAAGTCTCATGGTATAGGACGGGTCTCAGAATTGGAATGAGAAGGAGTTGGATATCACATCTCAAGCTATAGGAAGGGTCTCATGATTGGAATGGGAAGGAGTTGGATATCACATCTCATGTTATAGGAAGGGTCTCAGGATTGGAATGGGAAGGACTTGGATATCACATCTCATTCTATAGGAAGGCTCTCAGGGTTGGAAGGGGAAGGAGTTGGATATCACATTTCATGTTAGAGGTAGGATCTCAGGTTTGGTTTTAGAGGCATTGAGATATCACATCTCATGCCATCAGAAGGGTCTCAGGATTGGAATGGGAAGGACTTGGATATCACATCTCATGATAAAGGAAGGGTCTAAGGTTTGGAAGGGGAAGGATTTGGAAATTCCATCTCATGTTATTGGACCGGTCTCAGGTTTGGTATTAGAAGCATTGAGATATCACATCTCATGCTATCGGAAGGGTCTTAGGTTTGGTATAAGCATTGAGATATCACATCTCTGCTATCGGAAGGGTCTCAGGATTGGAATGGGAAGGATTTGGATATCACAATTCATGTTATAGGAAGGGTCTCAGGTTTGGTATTAGAAGCATTGAGATATCACATCTCATGCTATAGGAAGGGTCTCAGGATTGGAATGGGAAGGACTTGGATATCACATCTCATGATAAAGGAAGGGTCTAAGGTTTGGAAGGGGAAGGATTTGGATATCACAATTCATGTTATAGGAAGGGTCTCAGGTTTGGTATTAGAAGCATTGAGATATCACATCTCATGCTATAGGAAGGGTCTCAGGAATGGAATGGGAAGGACTTGGATATCACATCTCATGATAAAGGAAGGGTCTAAGGTTTGGAAGGGGAAGGATTTGGATATCACATCTCATGTTATTGGACCGGTCTCAGTTTTGGTATTAGAAGCATTGAGATATCAAGTCTCATGGTATAGGACGGGAGTTTGATATCACATCTCATGCCATGGTATGGGTCTCAGGTTTTGTAGAAGCATTGGGATATCACATCTCATGCTATCGGAAGGGTATCAGGATTGGATTTGGAAGGAGTTGGATATCCCATCTCATGCTATAGGAAGGGTCTCAGGTTGGAATAGAAGGAGTTGGATATCACATCTCATGTTATAGGAAGGGTCTCAGGATTGGAATGGGAAGGACTTGGATATCACATCTCATGCTGTAGGAAGGGTCTCAGGTTTGGAAAAGGAAGGAGTTGGATATCACATTTCATGTTAGAGGTAGGATCTCAGGTTTGGTATTAGAGGCATTGAGATATCACATCTCATGCTATCAGAAGGGTATCAGGATTGGAATGGGAAGGAGTTGGGTATCACATCTCATGTTATAGGACCGGTCTCAGGTTTGGTATTTGAAGCATTGAGATATCAAGTCTCATGGTATAGGACGGGTCTCAGAATTGGAATGAGAAGGAGTTGGATATCACATCTCAAGCTATAGGAAGGGTCTCATGATTGGAATGGGAAGGAGTTGGATATCACATCTCATGTTATAGGAAGGGTCTCAGGATTGGAATGGGAAGGACTTGGATATCACATCTCATTCTATAGGAAGGCTCTCAGGGTTGGAAGGGGAAGGAGTTGGATATCACATTTCATGTTAGAGGTAGGATCTCAGGTTTGGTTTTAGAGGCATTGAGATATCACATCTCATGCCATCAGAAGGGTCTCAGGATTGGAATGGGAAGGAGTTGGATATCAAATCTCATGCTAAAGGGATGGTCTAAGGTTTGGAAGGGGAAGGATTTGGATATCACATCTCATGTTATTGGACCGGTCTCAGGTTTGGTATTAGAAGCATTGAGATATCACATCTCATGCTATCGGAAGGGTCTTAGGTTTGGTATAAGCATTGAGATATCACATCTCTGCTATCGGAAGGGTCTCAGGATTGGAATGGGAAGGATTTGGATATCACAATTCATGTTATAAGAAGGGTCTCAGGTTTGGTATTAGAAGCATTGAGATATCACATCTCATGCTATAGGAAGGGTCTCAGGATTGGAATGGGAAGGACTTGGATATCACATCTCATGTTATAGGAAGGGTCTCAGGTTTGGTATTAGAAGCATTGAGATATCACATCTCATGCTATAGGAAGGGTCTCAGGAATGGAATGGGAAGGACTTGGATATCACATCTCATGATAAAGGAAGGGTCTAAGGTTTGGAAGGGGAAGGATTTGGATATCACATCTCATGTTATTGGACCGGTCTCAGGTTTGGTATTAGAAGCATTGAGATATCAAGTCTCATGGTATAGGACGGGAGTTTGATATCACATCTCATGCCATGGTATGGGTCTCAGGTTTTGTAGAAGCATTGGGATATCACATCTCATGCTATCGGAAGGGTATCAGGATTGGATTTGGAAGGAGTTGGATATCCCATCTCATGCTATAGGAAGGGTCTCAGGTTGGAATAGAAGGAGTTGGATATCACATCTCATGTTATAGGAAGGGTCTCAGGATTGGAATGGGAAGGACTTGGATATCACATCTCATGCTGTAGGAAGGGTCTCAGGTTTGGAAAAGGAAGGAGTTGGATATCACATTTCATGTTAGAGGTAGGATCTCAGGTTTGGTATTAGAGGCATTGAGATATCACATCTCATGCTATCAGAAGGGTATCAGGATTGGAATGGGAAGGAGTTGGATATCACATCTCATGCTAAAGGGAGGGTCTCAGGTTTGGAATGGGAAGGATTTGGATATCACATCTCATGTTATAGGAAGGACCTTAGGTTTGGTATTAGAAGCATTGAGATATCACATCTCATGCTATAGGAAGGGTCTCGGGATTGGAATGGGAAGGAGTTGGATATCACATCTCATGTTATAGGAAGGATCTCAGGTTTGGTATTAGAAGCATTGAGATATCACATCTCATGCTATAGGAAGGGTCTCAGGATTGGAATGGGAAGGAGTTGGATATCACATCTCATGCTATGGGAAGGGTCTCAGGTTTGGTATAAGCATTGAAATATCACATCTCTGCTATCGGAAGGGTCTCAGGATTGGAATGGGAGGAGCTGGATATCACATCTCATGCTATGGGAAGGGTCTCAGGTTTGGTATAAGCATTGAAATATCACATCTCTGCTATCGGAAGGGTCTCAGGATTGGAATGGGAGGAGCTGGATATCACATCTCATGCTAAAGGAAGGGTCTCAGGTTTTTAAGGGGAAGGAGTTGGATATCACATCTCATGCTAAAGGGAGGGTCTCAGGTTTGGAATGGGAAGGATTTGGATATCACATCTCATGTTATAGGAAGGACCTTAGGTTTGGTATTAGAAGCATTGAGATATCACATCTCATGCTATAGGAAGGGTCTCGGGATTGGAATGGGAAGGAGTTGGATATCACATCTCATGTTATTGGAAGGATCTCAGGTTTGGTATTAGAAGCATTGAGATATCACATCTCATGCTATCGGAAGGGTCTTAGGTTTGGTATAAGCATTGAGATATCACATCTCTGCTATCGGAAGGGTCTCAGGATTGGAATGGGAAGGATTTGGATATCATAATTCATGTTATAGGAAGGGTCTCAGGTTTGGTATTAGAAGCATTGAGATATCACATCTCATGCTATAGGAAGGGTCTCAGGATTGGAATGGGAAGGACTTGGATATCACATCTCATGTTATAGGAAGGGTCTCAGGTTTGGTATTAGAAGCATTGAGATATCACATCTCATGCTATAGGAAGGGTCTCAGGATTGGAATGGGCAGGAGTTGAATATCACCTCTCATGCTAAAGGAAGGGTATCAGGTTTGATAGAAGCATTGAGATATCACATCTCATGCTATAGGAAGGAACTCAGGATTGGAATGGGAAGGAGTTGGATATCACATCTAATGCCATAGGAAGGGTCATCAGGTTTGGTATAAGCATTGAGATATCACATCTCTGCTATCGGAAGGGTCTCAGGATAGGAATGGTAAGGACTTAGAATTCACATCTCATACTATAGGGAGGGTCTCAGTTTTGATATTAGAAGCATTGAGCTATCACATCTCATGCTATCGGAAGGGTCTCAGGATTGGAATGGGATGGAGTTGGATATCACATCTCAAGCTATCTCAGGATTGGAATGGGAAGGAGTTTGATATTTCATCTCAAGCTATAGGAAGGGTCTCAGGTTTGGAAAGGGAAGGATTTGGATTTCACATCTCATGTTATAGGATGGTTCTCATGTTTGGTTTTAGAAGCATTGAGATATCACATCTCATGCTATCGGAAGGGTCTCAGGTTTGGAAAGGGAAGGATTTGGATTTCACATGTTATAGGATGGTTCTCAGGTTTGGTTTTAGAAGCATTAAATTATAACATCTCATGCTATAGGAAGGGTCTCAGGTTTGGAATGGGAAGGAGTTGGATATCACATCTCTGCTATCTGAAGGGTCTCAGGATTGGAATGGGAAGGAGTTGGATATCCCATCTCGTTATATGAAGGGTCTCAGGTTTGGTATTAGAAGCAATGAGATATCACATCTCATGCTATAGGAAGGGTCTAAGGTTTGGAAGGGGACGGATTTGGGTATCACATCTCATGTTATAGGACCGGTCTCAGGTTTGGTATTTGAAGCATTGAGATATCAAGTCTCATGGTATAGGACGGGTCTCAGAATTGGAATGAGAAGGAGTTGGATATCACATCTCAAGCTATAGGAAGGGTCTCATGATTGGAATGGGAAGGAGTTGGATATCACATCTCATGTTATAGGAAGGGTCTCAGGATTGGAATGGGAAGGACTTGGATATCACATCTCATTCTATAGGAAGGCTCTCAGGGTTGGAAGGGGAAGGAGTTGGATATCACATTTCATGTTAGAGGTAGGATCTCAGGTTTGGTTTTAGAGGCATTGAGATATCACATCTCATGCCATCAGAAGGGTCTCAGGATTGGAATGGGAAGGACTTGGATATCACATCTCATGATAAAGGAAGGGTCTAAGGTTTGGAAGGGGAAGGATTTGGAAATTCCATCTCATGTTATTGGACCGGTCTCAGGTTTGGTATTAGAAGCATTGAGATATCACATCTCATGCTATCGGAAGGGTCTTAGGTTTGGTATAAGCATTGAGATATCACATCTCTGCTATCGGAAGGGTCTCAGGATTGGAATGGGAAGGATTTGGATATCACAATTCATGTTATAGGAAGGGTCTCAGGTTTGGTATTAGAAGCATTGAGATATCACATCTCATGCTATAGGAAGGGTCTCAGGATTGGAATGGGAAGGACTTGGATATCACATCTCATGATAAAGGAAGGGTCTAAGGTTTGGAAGGGGAAGGATTTGGATATCACAATTCATGTTATAGGAAGGGTCTCAGGTTTGGTATTAGAAGCATTGAGATATCACATCTCATGCTATAGGAAGGGTCTCAGGAATGGAATGGGAAGGACTTGGATATCACATCTCATGATAAAGGAAGGGTCTAAGGTTTGGAAGGGGAAGGATTTGGATATCACATCTCATGTTATTGGACCGGTCTCAGTTTTGGTATTAGAAGCATTGAGATATCAAGTCTCATGGTATAGGACGGGAGTTTGATATCACATCTCATGCCATGGTATGGGTCTCAGGTTTTGTAGAAGCATTGGGATATCACATCTCATGCTATCGGAAGGGTATCAGGATTGGATTTGGAAGGAGTTGGATATCCCATCTCATGCTATAGGAAGGGTCTCAGGTTGGAATAGAAGGAGTTGGATATCACATCTCATGTTATAGGAAGGGTCTCAGGATTGGAATGGGAAGGACTTGGATATCACATCTCATGCTGTAGGAAGGGTCTCAGGTTTGGAAAAGGAAGGAGTTGGATATCACATTTCATGTTAGAGGTAGGATCTCAGGTTTGGTATTAGAGGCATTGAGATATCACATCTCATGCTATCAGAAGGGTATCAGGATTGGAATGGGAAGGAGTTGGGTATCACATCTCATGTTATAGGACCGGTCTCAGGTTTGGTATTTGAAGCATTGAGATATCAAGTCTCATGGTATAGGACGGGTCTCAGAATTGGAATGAGAAGGAGTTGGATATCACATCTCAAGCTATAGGAAGGGTCTCATGATTGGAATGGGAAGGAGTTGGATATCACATCTCATGTTATAGGAAGGGTCTCAGGATTGGAATGGGAAGGACTTGGATATCACATCTCATTCTATAGGAAGGCTCTCAGGGTTGGAAGGGGAAGGAGTTGGATATCACATTTCATGTTAGAGGTAGGATCTCAGGTTTGGTTTTAGAGGCATTGAGATATCACATCTCATGCCATCAGAAGGGTCTCAGGATTGGAATGGGAAGGAGTTGGATATCAAATCTCATGCTAAAGGGATGGTCTAAGGTTTGGAAGGGGAAGGATTTGGATATCACATCTCATGTTATTGGACCGGTCTCAGGTTTGGTATTAGAAGCATTGAGATATCACATCTCATGCTATCGGAAGGGTCTTAGGTTTGGTATAAGCATTGAGATATCACATCTCTGCTATCGGAAGGGTCTCAGGATTGGAATGGGAAGGATTTGGATATCACAATTCATGTTATAAGAAGGGTCTCAGGTTTGGTATTAGAAGCATTGAGATATCACATCTCATGCTATAGGAAGGGTCTCAGGATTGGAATGGGAAGGACTTGGATATCACATCTCATGTTATAGGAAGGGTCTCAGGTTTGGTATTAGAAGCATTGAGATATCACATCTCATGCTATAGGAAGGGTCTCAGGAATGGAATGGGAAGGACTTGGATATCACATCTCATGATAAAGGAAGGGTCTAAGGTTTGGAAGGGGAAGGATTTGGATATCACATCTCATGTTATTGGACCGGTCTCAGGTTTGGTATTAGAAGCATTGAGATATCAAGTCTCATGGTATAGGACGGGAGTTTGATATCACATCTCATGCCATGGTATGGGTCTCAGGTTTTGTAGAAGCATTGGGATATCACATCTCATGCTATCGGAAGGGTATCAGGATTGGATTTGGAAGGAGTTGGATATCCCATCTCATGCTATAGGAAGGGTCTCAGGTTGGAATAGAAGGAGTTGGATATCACATCTCATGTTATAGGAAGGGTCTCAGGATTGGAATGGGAAGGACTTGGATATCACATCTCATGCTGTAGGAAGGGTCTCAGGTTTGGAAAAGGAAGGAGTTGGATATCACATTTCATGTTAGAGGTAGGATCTCAGGTTTGGTATTAGAGGCATTGAGATATCACATCTCATGCTATCAGAAGGGTATCAGGATTGGAATGGGAAGGAGTTGGATATCACATCTCATGCTAAAGGGAGGGTCTCAGGTTTGGAATGGGAAGGATTTGGATATCACATCTCATGTTATAGGAAGGACCTTAGGTTTGGTATTAGAAGCATTGAGATATCACATCTCATGCTATAGGAAGGGTCTCGGGATTGGAATGGGAAGGAGTTGGATATCACATCTCATGTTATAGGAAGGATCTCAGGTTTGGTATTAGAAGCATTGAGATATCACATCTCATGCTATAGGAAGGGTCTCAGGATTGGAATGGGAAGGAGTTGGATATCACATCTCATGCTATGGGAAGGGTCTCAGGTTTGGTATAAGCATTGAAATATCACATCTCTGCTATCGGAAGGGTCTCAGGATTGGAATGGGAGGAGCTGGATATCACATCTCATGCTATGGGAAGGGTCTCAGGTTTGGTATAAGCATTGAAATATCACATCTCTGCTATCGGAAGGGTCTCAGGATTGGAATGGGAGGAGCTGGATATCACATCTCATGCTAAAGGAAGGGTCTCAGGTTTTTAAGGGGAAGGAGTTGGATATCACATCTCATGCTAAAGGGAGGGTCTCAGGTTTGGAATGGGAAGGATTTGGATATCACATCTCATGTTATAGGAAGGACCTTAGGTTTGGTATTAGAAGCATTGAGATATCACATCTCATGCTATAGGAAGGGTCTCGGGATTGGAATGGGAAGGAGTTGGATATCACATCTCATGTTATTGGAAGGATCTCAGGTTTGGTATTAGAAGCATTGAGATATCACATCTCATGCTATCGGAAGGGTCTTAGGTTTGGTATAAGCATTGAGATATCACATCTCTGCTATCGGAAGGGTCTCAGGATTGGAATGGGAAGGATTTGGATATCATAATTCATGTTATAGGAAGGGTCTCAGGTTTGGTATTAGAAGCATTGAGATATCACATCTCATGCTATAGGAAGGGTCTCAGGATTGGAATGGGAAGGACTTGGATATCACATCTCATGTTATAGGAAGGGTCTCAGGTTTGGTATTAGAAGCATTGAGATATCACATCTCATGCTATAGGAAGGGTCTCAGGATTGGAATGGGCAGGAGTTGAATATCACCTCTCATGCTAAAGGAAGGGTATCAGGTTTGATAGAAGCATTGAGATATCACATCTCATGCTATAGGAAGGAACTCAGGATTGGAATGGGAAGGAGTTGGATATCACATCTAATGCCATAGGAAGGGTCATCAGGTTTGGTATAAGCATTGAGATATCACATCTCTGCTATCGGAAGGGTCTCAGGATAGGAATGGTAAGGACTTAGAATTCACATCTCATACTATAGGGAGGGTCTCAGTTTTGATATTAGAAGCATTGAGCTATCACATCTCATGCTATCGGAAGGGTCTCAGGATTGGAATGGGATGGAGTTGGATATCACATCTCAAGCTATCTCAGGATTGGAATGGGAAGGAGTTTGATATTTCATCTCAAGCTATAGGAAGGGTCTCAGGTTTGGAAAGGGAAGGATTTGGATTTCACATCTCATGTTATAGGATGGTTCTCATGTTTGGTTTTAGAAGCATTGAGATATCACATCTCATGCTATCGGAAGGGTCTCAGGTTTGGAAAGGGAAGGATTTGGATTTCACATGTTATGGGATGGTTCTCAGGTTTGGTTTTAGAAGCATTAAATTATAACATCTCATGCTATAGGAAGGGTCTCAGGTTTGGAATGGGAAGGAGTTGGATATCACATCTCTGCTATCTGAAGGGTCTCAGGATTGGAATGGGAAGGAGTTGGATATCCCATCTCGTTATAGGAAGGGTCTCAGTTTTGGTATTAGAAGCAATGAGATATCACATCTCATGCTATAGGAAGGGTCTAAGGTTTGGAAGGGGACGGATTTGGGTATCACATCTCATGTTATAGGACCGGTCTCAGGTTTGGTATTTGAAGCATTGAGATATCAAGTCTCATGGTATAGGACGGGTCTCAGAATTGGAATGAGAAGGAGTTGGATATCACATCTCAAGCTATAGGAAGGGTCTCATGATTGGAATGGGAAGGAGTTGGATATCACATCTCATGTTATAGGAAGGGTCTCAGGATTGGAATGGGAAGGACTTGGATATCACATCTCATTCTATAGGAAGGCTCTCAGGGTTGGAAGGGGAAGGAGTTGGATATCACATTTCATGTTAGAGGTAGGATCTCAGGTTTGGTTTTAGAGGCATTGAGATATCACATCTCATGCCATCAGAAGGGTCTCAGGATTGGAATGGGAAGGACTTGGATATCACATCTCATGATAAAGGAAGGGTCTAAGGTTTGGAAGGGGAAGGATTTGGAAATTCCATCTCATGTTATTGGACCGGTCTCAGGTTTGGTATTAGAAGCATTGAGATATCACATCTCATGCTATCGGAAGGGTCTTAGGTTTGGTATAAGCATTGAGATATCACATCTCTGCTATCGGAAGGGTCTCAGGATTGGAATGGGAAGGATTTGGATATCACAATTCATGTTATAGGAAGGGTCTCAGGTTTGGTATTAGAAGCATTGAGATATCACATCTCATGCTATAGGAAGGGTCTCAGGATTGGAATGGGAAGGACTTGGATATCACATCTCATGTTATAGGAAGGGTCTCAGGTTTGGTATTAGAAGCATTGAGATATCACATCTCATGCTATAGGAAGGGTCTCAGGAATGGAATGGGAAGGACTTGGATATCACATCTCATGATAAAGGAAGGGTCTAAGGTTTGGAAGGGGAAGGATTTGGATATCACATCTCATGTTATTGGACCGGTCTCAGGTTTGGTATTAGAAGCATTGAGATATCAAGTCTCATGGTATAGGACGGGAGTTTGATATCACATCTCATGCCATGGTATGGGTCTCAGGTTTTGTAGAAGCATTGGGATATCACATCTCATGCTATCGGAAGGGTATCAGGATTGGATTTGGAAGGAGTTGGATATCCCATCTCATGCTATAGGAAGGGTCTCAGGTTGGAATAGAAGGAGTTGGATATCACATCTCATGTTATAGGAAGGGTCTCAGGATTGGAATGGGAAGGACTTGGATATCACATCTCATGCTGTAGGAAGGGTCTCAGGTTTGGAAAAGGAAGGAGTTGGATATCACATTTCATGTTAGAGGTAGGATCTCAGGTTTGGTATTAGAGGCATTGAGATATCACATCTCATGCTATCAGAAGGGTATCAGGATTGGAATGGGAAGGAGTTGGATATCACATCTCATGCTAAAGGGAGGGTCTCAGGTTTGGAATGGGAAGGATTTGGATATCACATCTCATGTTATAGGAAGGACCTTAGGTTTGGTATTAGAAGCATTGAGATATCACATCTCATGCTATAGGAAGGGTCTCGGGATTGGAATGGGAAGGAGTTGGATATCACATCTCATGTTATAGGAAGGATCTCAGGTTTGGTATTAGAAGCATTGAGATATCACATCTCATGCTATAGGAAGGGTCTCAGGATTGGAATGGGAAGGAGTTGGATATCACATCTCATGCTATGGGAAGGGTCTCAGGTTTGGTATAAGCATTGAAATATCACATCTCTGCTATCGGAAGGGTCTCAGGATTGGAATGGGAGGAGCTGGATATCACATCTCATGCTATGGGAAGGGTCTCAGGTTTGGTATAAGCATTGAAATATCACATCTCTGCTATCGGAAGGGTCTCAGGATTGGAATGGGAGGAGCTGGATATCACATCTCATGCTAAAGGAAGGGTCTCAGGTTTTTAAGGGGAAGGAGTTGGATATCACATCTCATGCTAAAGGGAGGGTCTCAGGTTTGGAATGGGAAGGATTTGGATATCACATCTCATGTTATAGGAAGGACCTTAGGTTTGGTATTAGAAGCATTGAGATATCACATCTCATGCTATAGGAAGGGTCTCGGGATTGGAATGGGAAGGAGTTGGATATCACATCTCATGTTATTGGAAGGATCTCAGGTTTGGTATTAGAAGCATTGAGATATCACATCTCATGCTATCGGAAGGGTCTTAGGTTTGGTATAAGCATTGAGATATCACATCTCTGCTATCGGAAGGGTCTCAGGATTGGAATGGGAAGGATTTGGATATCATAATTCATGTTATAGGAAGGGTCTCAGGTTTGGTATTAGAAGCATTGAGATATCACATCTCATGCTATAGGAAGGGTCTCAGGATTGGAATGGGAAGGACTTGGATATCACATCTCATGTTATAGGAATGGTCTCAGGTTTGGTATTAGAAGCATTGAGATATCACATCTCATGCTATAGGAAGGGTCTCAGGAATGGAATGGGAAGGACTTGGATATCACATCTCATGATAAAGGAAGGGTCTAAGGTTTGGAAGGGGAAGGATTTGGATATCACATCTCATGTTATTGGACCGGTCTCAGGTTTGGTATTAGAAGCATTGAGATATCAAGTCTCATGGTATAGGACGGGAGTTTGATATCACATCTCATGCCATGGTATGGGTCTCAGGTTTTGTAGAAGCATTGGTATATCACATCTCATGCTATCGGAAGGGTATCAGGATTGGATTTGGAAGGAGTTGGATATCCCATCTCATGCTATAGGAAGGGTCTCAGGTTGGAATAGAAGGAGTTGGATATCACATCTCATGTTATAGGAAGGGTCTCAGGATTGGAATGGGAAGGACTTGGATATCACATCTCATGCTGTAGGAAGGGTCTCAGGTTTGGAAAAGGAAGGAGTTGGATATCACATTTCATGTTAGAGGTAGGATCTCAGGTTTGGTATTAGAGGCATTGAGATATCAGATCTCATGCTATCAGAAGGGTATCAGGATTGGAATGGGAAGGAGTTGGATATCACATCTCATGCTAAAGGGAGGGTCTCAGGTTTGGAATGGGAAGGATTTGGATATCACATCTCATGTTATAGGAAGGACCTTAGGTTTGGTATTAGAAGCATTGAGATATCACATCTCATGCTATAGGAAGGGTCTCGGGATTGGAATGGGAAGGAGTTGGATATCACATCTCATGTTATAGGAAGGATCTCAGGTTTGGTATTAGAAGCATTGAGATATCACATCTCATGCTATAGGAAGGGTCTCAGGATTGGAATGGGAAGGAGTTGGATATCACATCTCATGCTATGGGAAGGGTCTCAGGTTTGGTATAAGCATTGAAATGTCACATCTCTGCTATCGGAAGGGTCTCAGGATTGGAATGGGAGGAGATATATATCACATCTCATGCTAAAGGAAGGGTCTCAGGTTTGGAAGGGGAAGGATTTGGATATCACATCTCATGTTATAGGACGGGTCTCAGGTTTGGTATTAGAAGCATTGTGATATCACATCTCATGCTATAGGATGTGTCTCAGGATTGGAATGGGAAGGAGTTGGATATCACATCTCATGCTATAGGAAGGGTTTCAGGTTTGGTAGAAGCATTGAGATATCACATCTCATGCTATAGGAAGAGTCTCAGGTTTGGGAAGGGAAGGATTTGGATTTCACATCTCATGTTATAGGATGGTTCTCATGTTTGGTTTTTGAAGCATTGAGATATCACATCTCATGCTATCGGAAGGGTCTCAGGTTTGGAATGGGAAGGAGTTGGATATCACATCTCATGTTATAGGAAGGGTCTCAGGTTTGGAATGGGAAGGAGTTGGATATGACATCTCTTGTTATAGGGAGGGTCTCAGGATTTGAATGGTAAGGAGTTGGATATCACATCTCATGCTATAGGAAGGGTCTCAGGTTGGAATGGGAAGGAGTTGGATATCACATCTCATGTTATATACAGGAAGGGTCTCAGGATTGGAATGGGAAGGATTTGGATATCACAACTCTTGCTATAGGAAGGGTCTCAGGTTTTTTATTAGAAACATTGAGATATCACATCTCATGCTATAGGAAGGGTTTTAGGATTGGAATGGGAAGTATTTGGATATCACATCTCATGCTAAAGGAAGGGTCTCAGGTTTGGAAGGGGAAGGATTTGGATATCACATCTCATCCAATAGGAAGGGTCTCAGGTTTGGAATGGGAAGGAATTGGATATCACATCTCATGTTATAGGAAGGGTCTCAGGTTTTTTATTAGAAACATTGAGATATCACATCTCATGTTATAGGACGGTTCCCAGGTTTGGTATTAGAAGCATTGAGATATCACATCTCATGGTATAGGAAGGGTCTCAGGGTTGGAATGGGAAGGAGTTGGATATCACATCTCATCCAATAGGAAGGGTCTCAGGTTTGGAATGGGAAGGAATTGGATATCACATCTCATGTTATAGGAAGGATCTCAGGTTTGGTATTAGAAGCATTGAGATATCACATCTCATGCTATAGGAAGGGTCTCAGGATTGGAATGTGAAGGATTTGGATATCACATCTCATGCTAAAGGAAGGGTCTCAGGTTTGGTAGAAGCATTGAGATATCACATCTCATGCTATAGGAAGGGTCTCAGGATTTGAATGGCAAGGAGTTGGATATCACATCTCATGCCATAGGAAGGGTCTCAGGTTTGGTATAAGCATTGAGATATCACATCTCTGCTATCGGAAGGTTCTCAGGATTGGATTGGGAAGGAGTTGGATATCCCTTCCCATGCTATAGGAAGTGTCTCAGGTTGGAATGGGAAGGAGTTGAATATCACATCTCATGTTATAGGAAGGGTCTCAGGATTGGAATGGGAAGGATTTGGATATCATATCTCTTGCTATAGGAAGGGTCTCGGGATTGGAATGGGAAGGATTTGGATATCACATCTCATGTCATAGGAAGGATCTCAGGTTTGGTATTAGAAGCATTGATATATCACATCTCATGCTATAGTAAGGGTCTCATGTTTGGAATGGGAAGGAGTTGGATATCACATATGCTATAGGAAGTGTCTCAGGTTTGGAACGGGAAGGAGTTGGATATCACATCTCATGTTATAGGAAGGGTCTCAGGTTTGGTATAAGCATTGAGATATCACATCTCTGCTATCAGGAGTGGCTCAGGATTGGAATGGGAAGGAGTTGGATATCCCATCTCATGTTAAAGGACGGGTCTCTGGTTTGGTATTAGAATCATTGAGATATCACATCGCATGCTGTAGGAAGGGTCTAAGGATTGGAATGGGATGGACTTGGATATCACATCTCATGCTATAGGTAGGCTCTCAGGTTTGGTATAAGCATTGAGATATCACATCTCATGCTATAGGAAGGGTCTCAGGATTGGAATGGGAAGGATTTGGATATCACATCTCATGCTATAGGAAGGGTCTCAGATTTGGTATAAGCATTGAGATATCACATCTCATGCTATAGGAAGGGTCTCAGGATTGGAATGGGAAGGAGTTGTATATGACATCTCAAGCCTTAGGAAGGGTCTCAGGTTTGGTATAAGCATTGAGATATCACATCTCTGCTATCGGAAGGGTCTCAGGATTGGAATGGGAAGGAGTTGGATATCCCATCTCATGTTATAGGAAGGGTCTCAGGTTTGGTATTAGAAGCATTGAGATATCACATCTCATGCTATAGGAAGGGTCTCAGGATTGGAATGGGAAGGACTTGGATGTCACATCTCATGCTATAGGGAGGGTCTCAAGTTTGATATTAGAAGCATTGAGATAACAAATCTCATGATATCGGAAGGGTCTCAGGATTGGAATGGGAAGGAGTTGGATATCACATCTCATTATAAACGAAGGGTCTAAGGTTTGGAAGGGGAAGGAATTGGATATCACATCTCATGTTATAGGACGGGTCTCAGGTTTGGTATTAGAAGCATTGAGATATCAAGTCTCATGGTATAAGAAGGGTCTCAGAATTGGAATGGGAAGGAGTTGGATATCACATCTCAAGCTATAGGAAGCGTCTCAGGATTGGAATGGGAAGGAGTTTGATATCACATCTCATGCCATAGTATGGGTCTCAGGTTTGGTAGAAGCATTGGGATATCACATCTCATGCTATAGGAAGGGTCTCAGGATTGGAATGGGAAGAAGTTGGATATCACATCTCAAGCTATAGGAAGGGTCTCAGGTTTGGTATAAGCATTGAGATATCACATCTCATGCTATAGGAAGGGTCTCAGGGTTGGAATGGGAAGGAGTTGTATATGACATCTCATGCCATAGGAAGGGTCTCAGGTTTGGTATAAGCATTGAGATTTCACATCACATGCTATAGGAAGGGTCTCAGGATTGGAATGGGAAGTACTTGGATATCACATCACATGCTATAGGAAGGGTCTCAGGATTGGAATGGGAAGGACTTGGATATCACATCTCATGCTATAGGCAGGGTCTCAGGTTTGGAAAGGGAAGGAGATGGATATCACATTTCATGTTAGAGGTAGGATCTCAGGTTTGGTATTAGAGGCAATGAGATATCACATCTCATGCTATCAGAAGGGTCTCAGGATTGGAATGGGAAGGAGTTGGATATCACATTTCATGCTAAAGGGAGGGTCTCAGGTTTGGAAGGGGAAGGATTTGGAAATCATATCTCATATTATAGGAAGGATCTCAGGTTTGGTATTAGAAGCATTGAGATATCACATCTCATGCTATCGGAAGGATCTCAGGTTTGGTATAAGAGGCATTGAGATATCACATCGCATGCTATCATAAGGGTCTCAGGATTGGAATGGGAAGGAGTTGGATATCACATCTCATGTTATAGGAAGGATCTCTAGTTTGGTATTAGAAGCATTGAGACATCACATCTCATGCTATAGGAAGGGTCTCAGGATTGGAATGGGAAGGAGTTGGATATCACATCTCATGCTATAGGAAGGGTCTCAGGTTTGGTATAAGCATTGAGATATCACATCTCATGCTATAGGAAGGGTCTCAGGATTGGAATGGGAAGGATTTGGATATCACATCTTATGCTATAGGAAGGGTCTCAGGTTTGGTATAAGCATTGAGATATCACATCTCATGCTATAGGAAGGGTCTCAGGATTGGAATGGGAAGAAGTTGGATATCACATCTCATGCTATAGGAAGGGTCTTAGGGTTGGAATGGGAAGGAGTTGTATATGACATCTCATGCCATAGGAAGGGTCTCAGGTTTTGTATAAGCATTGAGATATCACATCACATGCTATAGGAAGGGTCTCAGGATTGGAATGGGAAGGACTTGGATATCACTTCTCATGCTATAGGCAGGGTCTCAGGTTTGGAAAGGGAAGGAGATGGATATCACATTTCATGTTAGAGGTAGGATCTCAGGTTTGGTATTAGAGGCATTGAGATATCACATCTCATGCTATCAGAAGGGTCTCAGGATTGGAATGGGAAGGAGTTGGATATCACATTTCATGCTAAAGGGAGGGTCTCAGGTTTGGAAGGGGAAGGATTTGGAAATCACATCTCATATTATAGGAAGGATCTCAGGTTTGGTATTAGAAGCATTGAGATATCACATCTCATGCTATCGGAAGGATCTCAGGTTTGGTATAAGAGGCATTGATATATCACATCTCATGCTATCATAAGGGTCTCAGGATTGGAATGGGAAGGAGTTGGATATCACATCTCATGTTATAGGAAGGATCTCAGGTTTGGTATTAGAAGCACTGAGACATCACATCTCATGCTATAGGAAGGGTCTCAGGATTGGAATGGGAAGGAGTTGGATATCACATCTCATGCTATAGGAAGGGTCTCAGGTTTGGTATAAGCATTGAGATATCACATCTCATGCTATAGGAAGGGTCTCAGGATTGGAATGGGAAGGATTTGGATATCACATCTTATGCTATAGGAAGGGTCTCAGGTTTGGTATAAGCATGGAGATATCACTTCTCATGCTATAGGAAGGGTCTCAGGATTGGAATGGGAAGGAGTTGGATATCACATCTCATGCTATAGGAAGGGTCTCAGATTTGGTATAAGCATTGAGATATCACATCTCATGCTATAGGAAGGGTCTCAGGATTGGAATGGGAAGGAGTTGTATATGACATCTCAGGCCATAGGAAGGGTCTCAGATTTGGTATAAGCATTGAGATATCATATCTCATGATATCGGAAGGGTCTCAGGATTGGAATGGGAAGGAGTTGGATATCACATTTCATGATAAAGGAAGGGTCTAAGGTTTGGAAGGGGAAGGATTTGGATATCACATCTCATGTTATAGGACGGGTCTCAGGTTTGGTATTAGAAGCATTGAGATATCAAGTCTCATGGTATAAGAAGGGTCTCAGGATTGGAATGGGAAGGAGTTTGATATCACATCTCATGCCATAGTATGAGTCTCAGGTTTGGTAGAAGCATTGGGATATCACATCTCATGCTATCGGAAGGGTATCAGTATTGGATTTGGAAGGAGTTGGATATCCCATCTCATGCTATAGGAAGGGTCTCAGGTTGGAATGGGAAGGAGTTGGATATCACATTTCATGTTATAGGAAGTGTCTCAGGATTGGAATGGGAAGGACTTGGATATCATATCTCATGCTATAGGAAGGCTCTCAGGTTTGGAAGGGGAAGGAGTTGGATATCACATTTCATGTTAGAGGAAGGATCTCAGGTTTGGTATTAGAGGCCTTGAGATATCACATCTCATGCTATAGGAAGGGTCTCAGGATTGGAATGGGAAGGAGTTGGATATCACATCTCAAGCTATAGGAAGGGTCTCAGGTTTGGTATAAGCATTGAGATATCACATCTCATGCTATAGGAAGGGTCTCAGGATTGGAATGGGAAGAAGTTGGATATCACATCTCATGCTATAGGATGTCAAGCTCGGCCGCCGTTGGCGGCTGTGGAGACGCTGGCGATGGGGCGGCCATTGAATTGGCCGTCACGCTGACGGTGTCCACATCCAGCGGTCTAATTTTCTCCGCGCTTCCCCGGCGGAGCCTATTTAACGTCACCCAACCCGGAAGCCCGCGCGTTGGAACCTTCGCGTCAGGCTCCGGGTTGGTACGCTGCAGTTTTCCTTTCCGTGGCTGTCGCCACCGCATTCCCCTTGTTGCTTCTCTCCTCCCTCTCTTGTTCCTCCTTCCGTTCCTCGTCCTCTCCCTTTGTTTCTCTCCCTCATTGACTACTGGGATCCCCTTCTTATGCTCTCTCATTGTGTCGCGTTCCCTACTGGCTCCTTTCTCTGCTTGCCGTTCTGCCTTCCTAGGTATACACTCCTGCCTCTGCCCTATTTAAGCGGACCCCTCAAGCTTCGCTATCGACATACTCCTGATATGCCCTGCAGTCCAGACCAGAACCACTACTGACCTGCAAAGAAGGGGTTTTTTGTGCCTTTTAGGCTTTTTCCCCTACACCGGTCTACCCCGGTTCGGGGGCCCCCTTTTTGCCCCGAGTTTGAGGGGCAGGGTGGCTTCCTCTCGGGGTAGGTCATATCACCATACCAGAGATCAGGAAGTCTGGAAAAGGAGATTCGGAGCTGAACCGGAAAAGATACCCCAAGGTGAGCAGGAAGGTATTGAAGATAGAGGGGGATCAGGGGTGAAGTTAGAAGAAAGTAGGAGTACAGCTGACAGATTGCAACGCCTGGAAGTAACAATGGCCACCCCTGACAGGTACAGGAGTTAGTGGCCGCAGTTCAGGCCTTGAACGTTGAACTACAGAACGTTAAGGCTGATAATCTAACCTTGAGACAAATGATCACTTCACGAGAACCCAGGGATCATGATTTGCCTCCCATGGCTTTATCTACTGGCAAGTTTGACGGAACCCCAAGGCGCCTCAAAGAATTCCTGGAAGCATGTTCTATGTATTTCACGTTCAGACCTAGTCTGTTTTCAACTGATCACACCAAGGTGGGATTTATGGTTTCCAACATGACAGGGAACGCCTTAGCTTGGGTCACTCCCCTGGTGTCAAACAATGATCCTGTGATAAGTAATTTTGGTGGATTTGTGACCTTATTGCGCCAGACCTTTGAACAGGACGAGATAGTCCATGTAGCAGCAGAAGAGCTATTGGATGTTCAACAGGGTTCCAGTGACCTGTTGACGTATATCTCCACGTTTCAGCGCTTGGCTTCCACCGCAGGATGGCCAGAACAGGCCCAGTATACTGTGTTCCGTCGTGGACTGAAGGAGGAGATCAAGGACGAATTGGCAAGAATAGCTCGTCCAACAACCCTGTCGGATTTGTTTTCCATAGTCACCCAGATTGAGTATCGTTTGAGTGAACGTAAGGCAGAGAGAAAGAACTATAAGTCCCCTATCTCCCTTCCTCAAGGCACCCATTCAGTACCTTCTCTAGCTCACCCCAGCAACAAGGAAGAACCTATGCAGGTTGGGTCTACCAGAACTCCTTTGTCATCTGAAGAGAGAAGACGCCGTAGAGAATTGGGACTTTGTATGTATTGTGGCTCGGATTCCCACCTGCTTCGAAATTGCTCAGAAGTACCGCCAAGGCGGTCGGGAAACGAACGACCTCGGAACTAAAGGGGACGAGTGAACGAGGTCGGACTTTTAGTCCCTATCTTACAGTGACAGTGACGTCACATCCAACCACGCTGGACTCACGTCTTATGGCAGTTCCCATCCAATTGACTACCCCGACGGAAGTCCTTACCACCATGGCCTTGTTGGATTGTGGCGCTGCAGGAGTGTTTATGGATACTACGTGGGCACACAAACACGGGCTAACACTTGTACAAAGGGAGGAAGTCCAGAAGGTGGAAGGAGTCGATGGGTCTCCGCTTTCATCAGGTCCTATCACCCACTCCACCGAAACCATGATGGTTCGCATCTTTCACCATTCGGAACAGTTACAGTTCGATTTAATTCGAGCAGCACATTTCCCAGTAATACTTGGAATCTCTTGGCTGAGGATGCATAATCCGCTAATAGATTGGACACAGAACACTTTGGCCTTCACTTCCTCATACTGTAAACACAATTGCGGTATCCATCCCGCAGAAGAGCCGGTACAGGTCCTTACTCCTCTACAACAAGGGGTAAACGAGATTTGTAAAGTTCCTCAAGAATTGACCGAATTTTCTGACCTCTTCAAGGACAACTCAGTTTTGGAACTACCCCCACATCGGCCGGAAGACTGTGTCATCGAGTTGCTACCTGATGCCCTGGTGCCATTCAGTCGCATGTTCTCCTTGTCTCTTACGGAAAAGAGGGCCCTTCGTAAATATTTGGATTCCCATTTAGTTAATGGCCTTATTCGACCTTCCAAATCACCGGCAGGTGCATCTCTCTTCTTCATACCTAAGAAAGATACTTCTGAACTAAGGCCCTGTATTGATTACCGGGGCCTGAACAAGGTCACAATTCGAGACAGATACCCAATGCCCCTGATAGCTGACATATTGGAAGCAGTCCAGGGTTCCACAATATTTTCTAAATTGGACCTTCGCAGTGCCTATCATCTCCTGCGAATTAGAAATGGGGATGAATGGAAGACTGCTTTTCGGACCCCGTTTGGCCTTTTTGAGTATCGGGTGATGCCATTCGGCCTGGTAAACGCACCCGCCATATTCCAACGCTTTATGGATCGCCTGTTTTCCGATCTGCTATATTGTAGTGTCATAGTTTATTTGGATGACATCTTGGTGTTTTCAAAGACCAATTCCGAACACGCGTGTCATCTTCGGACAGTATTCCAGCGACTACGCTCGCAACAGCTATTGGTCAAGCTTGAGAAATGTCTCTTCTACCAACCTTCTATTCCATACTTAGGATACATCCTCTCTCAAGAAGGAATCAGTATGGATCCCAGGAAGGTATCTGCCATCCTGGATTGGCCAGTTCCAGCATCCCAAAAAGACGTCCAACGGTTTTTGGGGTTAGCTAATTTTTATAGAAAATTTATCAATCACTTCTCACAGATAGTTCTTTCAATCACCGCCCTCCTGAAAAAGGATACCAAACCTTTCTTTTGGTCGGAATCGGCCAACCAAGCCTTTTTAGATCTGAAAGGAAGATTCTGCTCCGCTCCGATTCTGTCTCAACCGGATCAGGACCAGCCCTTCATAGTCGAGGCAGACGCTTCGGCCCACGCATTGGGAGCTGTTCTCCTTCAACTTAAGGATGGCACAGAGCATCCCGTAGCCTATCTCTCTAAAACCCTTTCAGCTAGCCAAAGGAATTACTCTGTGATAGAAAAAGAACTTTTGGCCCTCAAAGTCGCCTGTGAAGAATGGAGACACCTACTCCAAGGCGGTACCCATCCTTTCGTGTTACGCACGGACCATAAGAACCTAAAGGTACTCGGAAGTATGGAGTGTGTCAACTCCAGGCAGGCCCGGTGGGCGCATTTCTTTAGCCAGTATGATTTTGATATAACCTACATACCAGGCACTCAGAATTGCTTGGCCGATGCCCTATCCAGAAGACAGTCTTTCGAGCAACTCACCCCCCCAATCGGAAACCCTCTGTTTCCTCGAAACAGGATTGTGGGATTAGTTTCTTCCTTTCTGCAAGAAATCAAGATGGTAACCAGACCGGACTTAGTCACCTCAATACCTGGGAGTCTGCGCTCACAAATAGGTTGGTCGGAAGGACTTTTGCTAGTGGGACAGCGTTTGTATGTTCCCTCCGAAATCCTACAGCGGAAGGTACTGGATTGGGGCCATAACCACATGACAGCTGGCCATAGAGGAGTTAAAGGAACCACAGAGTTGATCTCTCGCTCATTCTTTTGGCCATCACTATCTCAGGATGTGAGAAGGCACTGTAGAACGTGTATGGTGTGCGCACAGAATAAGAATACCACCTGCAAACCCTATGGGTTATTGACTCAACCGGAATTACCCAACAGACCCTGGACTCAAATTTCTACAGACTTCATTGTAGACTTGCCAGTGTCCCAGGGTTCGACTTGTCTCATGGTTACCATAGACACGTTTACTAAGATGGCACATTTTTCTGCATTACCAGGAATACCATCTGCCCCCCAGATGGCGGAAGTTTTTCTTAGGGACATATTCAGACTCCATGGTCTTCCTGATAAGATAATCTCTGATAGAGGCACTCAATACACATCTCGATTTTGGGGAGCCCTATGCCACCGACTAGGGATAGAAAGGGCCTTATCATCTGGCTTTCACCCCCAGACCAATGGCCAGACGGAGCGAATTAACGCCTCCCTCGAGCAGTACCTTAGGTGTTACATCAACAAGAATCAGGACAATTGGGTTAGCCTTCTGCCCACGGCAGAATTCGCCTACAACAACACAGTACATTTGGCTACGGGTCTTAGCCCCTTTTTCTGCTCCTATGGGGTTCACCCTCGTAGTATACTTCCTGTGTTTCCCTCACCTTCTAATATACCTACTATTGAATCTACCTTGGATCGCATAACTACCGCACATTCTACCGCTCGACGGAGTTTGGCTTCCACTAGGCATAGGTATAAGGTTTTTGCTGATCGGTCTCGCTTGCCTTGCCCTGATTGGAAGGAGGGTGATCGAGTTTGGTTATCAACCCGATTCCTGCCTAGATGGGTGCATTCGACCAAATTGACCCCCCGATTTGTAGGGCCCTATAAGATCATCAAGAAGATCAATCCTGTGGACTATAAATTACAGCTTCCCAAATCCATGCACCGGGTACACCCGGTCTTTCACTCATCCCTCCTTCGGCCTGTTGATCCCCATATCTCAGTTAAGAAGGCTGTTGGATTGTCCAATAATGCCAAGAACCTGCCCAAAGAATATGAGGTATCAGCCATTCGTGATTCCAGATATCGCAAAGGCAGGTTGGAATACCTGGTTTCCTGGAGGAATTACCCTAGTTCAGAGGACTCCTGGGAGCCTAAATCCTATATTCATGCTCCCAGAATGGTCAGGAGTTTTCACCGAGCTCATCCGGGTAAGCCCGGGGGAACCAGCCTTGGAGGGGGGCACACTGTCAAGCTCGGCCGCCGTTGGCGGCTGTGGAGACGCTGGCGATGGGGCGGCCATTGAATTGGCCGTCACGCTGACGGCGTCCACATCCAGCGGTCTAGTTTTCTCCGCGCTTCCCCGGCGGAGCCTATTTAACGTCACCCAACCCGGAAAACCGCGCGTTGCAACCTTCGCGTCAGGCTCCGGGTTGGTACGCTGCAGTTTTCCTTTCCGTGGCTGTCGCCACCGCATTCCCCTTGTTGCTTCTCTCCTCCATCTCTTGTTCCTCCTTCCGTTCCTCGTCCTCTCCCTTTGTTTCTCTCCCTCATTGACTACTGGGATCCCCTTCTTATGCTCTCTCATTGTGTCGCGTTCCCTACTGGCTCCTTTCTCTGCTTGCCGTTCTGCCTTCCTAGGTATACACTCCTGCCTCTGCCCTATTTAAGCGGACCCCTCAAGCTTCGCTATCAACATACTCCTGATATGCCCTGCAGTCCAGACCAGAACCACTACTGACCTGCAAAGAAGGGTTTTTTTGTGCCTTTTAGGCTTTTTCCCCTACACCGGTCTACCCCGGTTCGGGGGCCCCCTTTTTGCCCCGAGTTTGAGGGGCAGGGTGGCTTCCTCTCGGGGTAGGTCATATCACCATACCAGAGAACAGGAAGTCTGGAAAAGGAGATTCGGAGCTGAACCGGAAAAGATACCCCAAGGTGAGCAGGAAGGTATTGAAGATAGAGGGGGATCAGGGGTGAAGTTAGAAGAAAGTAGGAGTACAGCTGACATAGGAAGGGTCTCAGGTTTGGTATAAGCATTGAGATATCACATCTCATGCTATAGGAAGGGTCTCAGGATTGGAATGGGAAGGAGTTGTATATGCCATCTCATGCCATAGGAAGGGTCTCAGGTTTGGTATAAGCATTGAGATATCACATCACATGCTATAGGAAGGGTCTCAGGATTGGAATGGGAAGGACATGGATATCACATATCATGCTATAGGCAGGGTCTCAGGTTTGGAAAGGGAAGGAGATGGATATCACATTTCATGTTAGAGGTAGGATCTCAGGTTTGGTATTAGAGGCATTGAGAAATCACATCTCATGCTATCAGAAGGGTCTCAGGATTGGAATGGGAAGGAGTTGGATATCACATCTCATGCTAAAGGGAGGGTCTCAGGTTTGGAAGGGGAAGGATTTGGAAATCACATCTCATATTATAGGAAGGATCTCAGGTTTGGTATTAGAAGCATTGAGATATCACATCTCATGCTATCGGAAGGATCTCAGGTTTGGTATAAGAGGCATTGAGATATCACATCTCATGCTATCATAAGGGTCTCAGGATTGGAATGGGAAGGAGTTGGATATCACATCTCATGTTATCGGAAGGATCTCAGGTTTGGTATTGGAAGCATTGAGACATCACATCTCATGCTATAGGAATGGTCTCAGGATTGGAATGGGTAGGAGTTGGATGTTACATTCTTGCTATAGGAAGGGTCTCATGTTTGGAATGGGAAGGAGTTGGATATCACATATGCTATAGGAAGTGTCTTAGGTTTGGAACGGGAAGGAGTTGGATATCACATCTCATGTTATAGGAAGGGTCTCAGGTTTGGTATAAGCATTGAGATATCACATCTCTGCTATCAGGAGTGGCTCAGGATTGGAATGGGAAGGAGTTGGATATCCCATCTCATGTTAAAGGACGGGTCTCTGGTTTGGTATTAGAATCATTGAGATATCACATCGCATGCTGTAGGAAGGGTCTAAGGATTGGAATGGGATGGACTTGGATATCACATCTCATGCTATAGGTAGGCTCTCAGGTTTGGTATAAGCATTGAGATATCACATCTCATGCTATAGGAAGGGTCTCAGGATTGGAATGGGAAGGATTTGGATATCACATCTCATGCTATAGGAAGGGTCTCAGGTTTGGTATAAGCATGGAGATATCACTTCTCATGCTATAGGAAGGGTCTCAGGATTGGAATGGGAAGGTGTTGGATATCACATCTCATGCTATAGGAAGGGTCTCAGATTTGGTATAAGCATTGAGATATCACATCTCATGCTATAGGAAGGGTCTCAGGATTGCAATGGGAAGGAGTTGTATATGACATCTCAGGCCTTAGGAAGGGTCTCAGGTTTGGTATAAGCATTGAGATATCACATCTCTGCTATCGGAAGGGTCTCAGGATTGGAATGGGAAGGAGTTGGATATCCCATCTCATGTTATAGGAAGGGTCTCAGGTTTGGTATTAGAAGCATTGAGATATCACATCTCATGCTATAGGAAGGGTCTCAGGATTGGAATGGGAAGGACTTGGATGTCACATCTCATGCTATAGGGAGGGTCTCAAGTTTGATATTAGAAGCATTGAGATAACAAATCTCATGATATCGGAAGGGTCTCAGGATTGGAATGGAAAGGAGTTGGATATCACATCTCATTATAAAGGAAGGGTCTAAGGTTTGGAAGGGGAAGGATTTGGATATCACATCTCATGTTATAGGACGGGTCTCAGGTTTGGTATTAGAAGCATTGAGATATCAAGTGTCATGGTATAAGAAGGGTCTCAGAATTGGAATGGGAAGGAGTTGGATATCACATCTCAAGCTATAGGAAGCGTCTCAGTATTGGAATGGGAAGGAGTTTGATATCACATCTCATGCCATAGTATGGGTCTCAGGTTTGGTAGAAGCATTGGGATATCACATCTCATGCTATCGGAAGGGTATCAGTATTGGATTTGGAAGGAGTTGGATATCCCATCTCATGCTATAGGAAGGGTCTCAGGTTATAATGGGAAGGAGTTGGATATCACATTTCATGTTATAGGAAGGGTCTCAGGATTGGAATGGGAAGGAGTTGGATATCACATCTCATGCTATAGGAAGGGTCTCAGATTTGGTATAAGCATTGAGATATCACATCTCATGCTATAGGAAGGGTCTCAGGATTGGAATGGGAAGGAGTTGTATATGACATCTCAGGCCATAGGAAGGGTCTCAGATTTGGTATAAGCATTGAGATATCACATCTCATGATATCGGAAGGGTCTCAGGATTGGAATGGGAAGGAGTTGGATATCACATTTCATGATAAAGGAAGGGTCTAAGGTTTGGAAGGGGAAGGATTTGGATATCATATCTCATGTTATAGGACGGGTCTCAGGTTTGGTATTAGAAGCATTGAGATATCAAGTCTCATGGTATAAGAAGGGTCTCAGGATTGGAATGGGAAGGAGTTTGATATCACATCTCATGCCATAGTATGGGTCTCAGGTTTGGTAGAAGCATTGGGATATCACATCTCATGCTATCGGAAGGGTATCAGTATTGGATTTGGAAGGAGTTGGATATCCCATCTCATGCTATAGGAAGGGTCTCAGGTTGGAATTGGAAGGAGTTGGATATCACATTTCATGTTATAGGAAGGGTCTCAGGATTGGAATGGGAAGGACTTGGATATCATATCTCATGCTATAGGAAGGCTCTCAGGTTTGGAAGGGGAAGGAGTTGGATATCACATTTCATGTTAGAGGAAGGATCTCAGGTTTGGTATTAGAGGCCTTGAGATATCACATCTCATGCTATAGGAAGGGTCTCAGGATTGGAATGGGAAGGAGTTGGATATCACATCTCAAGCTATAGGAAGGGTCTCAGGTTTGGTATAAGCATTGAGATATCACATCTCATGCTATAGGAAGGGTCTCAGGATTGGAATGGGAAGAAGTTGGATATCACATCTCATGCTATAGGAAGGGTCTCAGGTTTGGTATAAGCATTGAGATATCACATCTCATGCTATAGGAAGGGTCTCAGGATTGGAATGGGAAGGAGTTGTATATGCCATCTCATGCCATAGGAAGGGTCTCAGGTTTGGTATAAGCATTGAGATATCACATCACATGCTATAGGAAGGGTCTCAGGATTGGAATGGGAAGGACTTGGATATCACATATCATGCTATAGGCAGGGTCTCAGGTTTGGAAAGGGAAGGAGATGGATATCACATTTCATGTTAGAGGTAGGATCTCAGGTTTGGTATTAGAGGCATTGAGAAATCACATCTCATGCTATCAGAAGGGTCTCAGGATTGGAATGGGAAGGAGTTGGATATCACATCTCATGCTAAAGGGAGGGTCTCAGGTTTGGAAGGGGAAGGATTTGGAAATCACATCTCATATTATAGGAAGGATCTCAGGTTTGGTATTAGAAGCATTGAGATATCACATCTCATGCTATCGGAAGGATCTCAGGTTTGGTATGAGAGGCATTGAGATATCACATCTCATGCTATCATAAGGGTCTCAGGATTGGAATGGGAAGGAGTTGGATATCACATCTCATGTTATAGGAAGGATCTCAGGTTTGGTATTGGAAGCATTGAGACATCACATCTCATGCTATAGGAATGGTCTCAGGATTGGAATGGGTAGGAGTTGGATATTACATTCTTGCTATAGGAAGGGTCTCATGTTTGGAATGGGAAGGAGTTGGATATCACATATGCTATAGGAAGTGTCTTAGGTTTGGAACGGGAAGGAGTTGGATATCACATCTCATGTTATAGGAAGGGTCTCAGGTTTGGTATAAGCATTGAGATATCACATCTCTGCTATCAGGAGTGGCTCAGGATTGTAATGGGAAGGAGTTGGATATCCCATCTCATGTTAAAGGACGGGTCTCTGGTTTGGTATTAGAATCATTGAGATATCACATCGCTGTTAGGAAAGATTTCGTAATTGTAGGGAATTTTCCTTCCATGTGGCAACCCCTAAACTTTTTGCTATTGTTTTTAACCTTGTTCTTGACTTTGCCAGAGAAGTACAGCCTTCTGCCGCACTTCTCTGGGCCTTCGCTCCTTTCTTACGGGGAAACTGACATGCCCTTAAGACAGTCAGTACCGGGGAACGCTGTTTCCCGTAGTTTCTTTTATCATGTTGCGGCTTTAGTGCAACATGACCCAAGAGGGCACTGTAAGCTAAGTTACAGCTCTCTTGGGTCTCTAGCCTTCTACAGGCCCTAGATACTCTTTTAGGATGGTATTTGATCGGTGCAAGTCATTCAGGGACTGGAATGGTGGCAGCGATCGTTTTGTTTATTCTGAGCTCCTTTTGGCGTTCTGAGCACGTTTTTCGCACTGAACCCAAAATGGTGGCCTGGCTCCCAAAATGGCCAGACCACGAGGCTCCTTTGTCCTGTCCACTGACCGTCTTGCTCCCTTCACCTTCCCCAGGTCGGGCGACCCGGGGCCTTCCTTATTTGGGCATGTACTTTCCCGCGAAACGTGGTTGCTTTCGCGGGCTTCTACATGTCGTTTGTGTGCCTCCAGGGTGGGGGCTGGGATGTCTGGTCCCAATACACATCCTGGGTGCCAGAGAGTCTAGGGTGGTGTGAATGCCTGGGACCACCGTGGTCCGTGATTGGTCCACGTATGGTATGTGTGTTGATGAGCGGATCTCCCATTGGCTCCCCTCCGTTTTGGCGCGAAGGGAACCGTGGATAAGAGGGAGCTGGAAACACCACTACCAGGTCGATCTCCTGAGTTCTCACGAACGAAGGAATACAGGAGCCAAGTATCCTGCAACCAAGAGGCTGGACCGAGGAATCGCTGGTGACCCGCTGAAGGAATCCTCCTTTGCACTGCTGTCGTCCTGTGAAACCCTTTCCTCCTTGGATCGAACCAGAAGGCCTGTACTGGTGCTTCGACCTTTGGAATAGCAGGAACAGCTATTCCCAGCGACTTCATCCTCTCCTGCCAAGTAAGCCTTCGGAAGTGTCTCTGGGCCATCCAGTTGACTGACCAGCTTACAAGGGAGTCCTGCTCTGTAACCGCCGCCAGGTTGTGTTGTATTCCGAGTCCTTGTCACTCTCCCACGCTTCGTACACTTGGCGTTCCCAAGTCTGAAGGGAGGAGTGTACATTTGGCTCGAATACACACGGCCGCTCCGTTGTCCTGCTGCGGCAACAAACTGTGCTGGTTTCGTCGATTGGGACGTCTTTTTGCTCTACACGACTACGAGGCGTTCCCTGCTCTTCTGAACCTGCCAGCTGCTAAAACGAACGTGGAGAAGCCTGGGTCTGCTTGCTTCGGGGACCGGTGAGTAGTTTAGCTAGGATCTGGTCGCCCTCCTGCAGTATCCCATTGCTTTTCCCTGCTGTGTAAAAACAGCACCCTTTTGGCCGTACTCGCGCTCTGCTTCTGCCCGCTGTGGAGGCTGCGCTTGAGTTACGGAACCTGTTCTCCTTCTGCTGTGCACTAACCCGAACTGCCTGACTTCCTCTGAAGAGCTTCCCCTTTTGCCCGTTGGCACCGGCGTGGCAGGTACTTTGAGCACAAGGCTCCACTCTTCGCAGGGCTCGGACTTCCATCTAGTAGGTGCCTCTGAAGGCGAACTGAGTCTAAAGCGGTATCGCACTGCCTGTTTTCCTTCCCTGGCAGGTGGACTACATATTTCGTGCTTTAAACGCTTGCGACTGTGTATTTGTATATATATTGTGTTGATATGGTATGTGTTGGTTTAATATTGTGATATTGTGATTTTCTCACTACGGTCATTATTTTAAAGGCCTTAAAATAAATGTGTATCTATTTTTGATATAACAACTGTTTGGAGTAGTTTGTAAGCGCTCTTGCTTTGTGTGCTCATTGCGGGCTTTCAGTCACCCTCACCCCTCTTGAGACCTAGTCTTGACCGCTGCGATCGCTACCTTGATTGGTCTGGCTTGTCCAGAGGTTACCCTGTTCCAAGTAATTAGGTTGGCCTTCTGAACTTCTGCGCCACCAGGACAGAGTTCAGAAATCCGTCTTAACAGATATCACATCTCATGCCATGGTATGGGTCTCAGGTTTTGTAGAAGCATTGGGATATCACATCTCATGCTATCGGAAGGGTATCAGGATTGGATTTGGAAGGAGTTGGATATCCCATCTCATGCTATAGGAAGGGTCTCAGGTTGGAATAGAAGGAGTTGGATATCACATCTCATGTTATAGGAAGGATCTCAGGTTTGGTATTGGAAGCATTGAGACATCACATCTCATGCTATAGGAATGGTCTCAGGATTGGAATGGGTAGGAGTTGGATATTACATTCTTGCTATAGGAAGGGTCTCATGTTTGGAATGGGAAGGAGTTGGATATCACATATGCTATAGGAAGTGTCTTAGGTTTGGAACGGGAAGGAGTTGGATATCACATCTCATGTTATAGGAAGGGTCTCAGGTTTGGTATAAGCATTGAGATATCACATCTCTGCTATCAGGAGTGGCTCAGGATTGGAATGGGAAGGAGTTGGATATCCCATCTCATGTTAAAGGACGGGTCTCTGGTTTGGTATTAGAATCATTGAGATATCACATCGCTGTTAGGAAAGATTTCGTAATTGTAGGGAATTTTCCTTCCATGTGGCAACCCCTAAACTTTTTGCTATTGTTTTTAACCTTGTTCTTGACTTTGCCAGAGAAGTACAGCCTTCTGCCGCACTTCTCTGGGCTTTCGCTCCTTTCTTACGGGGAAACTGACATGCCCTTAAGACAGTCAGTACCGGGGAACGCTGTTTCCCGTAGTTTCTTTTATCATGTTGCGGCTTTAGTGCAACATGACACAAGAGGGCACTGTAAGCTAAGTTACAGCTCTCTTGGGTCTCTAGCCTTCTACAGGCCCTAGATACTCTTTTAGGATGGTATTTGATCGGTGCAAGTCATTCAGGGACTGGAATGGTGGCAGCGATCGTTTTGTTTATTTTGAGCTCCTTTTGGCGTTCTGAGCACGTTTTTCGCACTGAACCCAAAATGGTGGCCTGGCTCCCAAAATGGCCAGACCACGAGGCTCCTTTGTCCTGTCCACTGACCGTCTTGCTCCCTTCACCTTCCCCAGGTCGGGCGACCCGGGGCCTTCCTTATTTGGGCATGTACTTTCCCGCGAAACATGGTTGCTTTCGCGGGCTTCTACATGTCGTTTGTGTGCCTCCAGGGTGGGGGCTGGGATGTCTGGTCCCAATACACATCCTGGGTGCCAGAGAGTCTAGGGTGGTGTGAATGCCTGGGACCACCGTGGTCCGTGATTGGTCCACGTATGGTATGTGTGTTGATGAGCGGATCTCCCATTGGCTCCCCTCCGTTTTGGCGCGAAGGGAACCGTGGATAAGAGGGAGCTGGAAACACCACTACCAGGTCGATCTCCTGAGTTCTCACGAACGAAGGAATACAGGAGCCAAGTATCCTGCAACCAAGAGGCTGGACCGAGGAATCGCTGGTGACCCGCTGAAGGAATCCTCCTTTGCACTGCTGTCGTCCTGTGAAACCCTTTCCTCCTTGGATCGAACCAGAAGGCCTGTACTGGTGCTTCGACCTTTGGAATAGCAGGAACAGCTATTCCCAGCGACTTCATCCTCTCCTGCCAAGTAAGCCTTCGGAAGTGTCTCTGGGCCATCCAGTTGACTGACCAGCTTACAAGGGAGTCCTGCTCTGTAACCGCCGCCAGGTTGTGTTGTATTCCGAGTCCTTGTCACTCTCCCACGCTTCGTACACTTGGCGTTCCCAAGTCTGAAGGGAGGAGTGTACATTTGGCTCGAATACACACGGCCGCTCCGTTGTCCTGCTGCGGCAACAAACTGTGCTGGTTTCGTCGATTGGGACGTCTTTTTGCTCTACACGACTACGAGGCGTTCCCTGCTCTTCTGAACCTGCCAGCTGCTAAAACGAACGTGGAGAAGCCTGGGTCTGCTTGCTTCGGGGACCGGTGAGTAGTTTAGCTAGGATCTGGTCGCCCTCCTGCAGTATCCCATTGCTTTTCCCTGCTGTGTAAAAACAGCACCCTTTTGGCCGTACTCGCGCTCTGCTTCTGCCCGCTGTGGAGGCTGCGCTTGAGTTACGGAACCTGTTCTCCTTCTGCTGTGCACTAACCCGAACTGCCTGACTTCCTCTGAAGAGCTTCCCCTTTTGCCCGTTGGCACCGGCGTGGCAGGTACTTTGAGCACAAGGCTCCACTCTTCGCAGGGCTCGGACTTCCATCTAGTAGGTGCCTCTGAAGGCGAACTGAGTCTAAAGCGGTATCGCACTGCCTGTTTTCCTTCCCTGGCAGGTGGACTACATATTTCGTGCTTTAAACGCTTGCGACTGTGTATTTGTATATATATTGTGTTGATATGGTATGTGTTGGTTTAATATTGTGATATTGTGATTTTCTCACTACGGTCATTATTTTAAAGGCCTTAAAATAAATGTGTATCTATTTTTGATATAACAACTGTTTGGAGTAGTTTGTAAGCGCTCTTGCTTTGTGTGCTCATTGCGGGCTTTCAGTCACCCTCACCCCTCTTGAGACCTAGTCTTGACCGCTGCGATCGCTACCTTGATTGGTCTGGCTTGTCCAGAGGTTACCCTGTTCCAAGTAATTAGGTTGGCCTTCTGAACTTCTGCGCCACCAGGACAGAGTTCAGAAATCCGTCTTAACAAATTGGTGTACAGCGGTGGGATACGACTGAAGGTATCCAGTGTTGCGCTCGAACTAAGGCATTTCAGGTTATTCCAAACAGTACACGTAGTGAATTGTTATAGAATAACTTTAAAAAGGCCATAGTCCTATCAAACAGTATGGAAGCAAATACCTTGTTAACTTTAAATGCTTCCAAATCAGAAACATTGAAAAAGATGTGTGCGGAGAGAGGTGTTTCCTCTCAAGGCACAAAATTGGAAATGATCCAGAGAATCGTGGCGTGGCAAGAAGCGCAGCTTGACGCTATAACTTCCGAGGACAGTGCAGAAGGTGGTGGGGCTGCTCTCACTGGTAGAACCGACGGTTCTGCCGCTGCACTGATCCATCGCGACCACGAGGACAGGGAGGATGTAATGTTTAATGTTTCCTCTGCCAGTGTTGATGGGGAGGCTATGCTTGAATTCAAGAAGCAAGAGCTGCGGTTTAGGCAGCAGGAGCTTGAATTCAGCATAGCCAAACTAAAAATCGAACAGGCAGAAAAACAGAACGACAGGGATCACCAGTTGGAACTGGCCAAGCTTCAGGTTGCAAATGGGTCCAAGGGTCCTGGACATGGGTCTGGGGCTTCCTCTCATCCACGGTTTCCAAAAGATCTGCTCAGTGTATATGAAGAAAGGAATGACATTATGGACTGGCTGAATGCGTTTGAGTATGCATGCGAGGTTCAAAAAGTTGACAGTGCTGATAAGATTGCGTGGTTGCTCAGTAGACTGCCCCATTCTGGCTGTAGTGCCATTATGGAAATGTCGAAGGCTGAGCGGGCTGATTTCGCAATGTTAAAGCAAACTCTCATTTTAAAGTTTGGGAAGACTCCGGCCCAATATTTAAAGCGTTTTCGAGAGTATAAGAAAAAGGAAGGTGGTACTTGGGTATCTTATGTCGCTGAATCCTTGAAAAACTTAACTGGCTGGGTCGAAGATTATAAGGTTTCTACCTTCAAAGGCATGATAAATCTTGTCATGCTGGAACATATTTTTGCTTCTTCTTCCCCGGAGCTTAAGCAGCATTTGGCCGATTCGAAGGAGATAGATCCTAAGAAGCTGGCCATTGCAGCAGACTTATGGGTGTCACATCGAGTGTCCCATAAGGACAAAACTCATCCTGGTAAGCAGGAGGAAGGGAAAAAGTCCAAAGATATGGAGGGTGGGGAATCTGCTAAATCTTCTTCCCATAAGGGCCACAAAAAGAAAAACAAGGGTAAGACACAAGAGAACTCACAGGGTAGTGGAGGTCAGCCTCCGAAACAGAACTCTGGTTACAATAAGCCTCCCTACGTAAACAGACCCACTGGGGCTTGTTTGTCTTGTGGAGCAACTGACCATGTGAAGGGGGATCCCCGGTGTAAGGTTAGACCTTTGGGGGTCCACTCCGCTAATCTGGCCTTCTCCTCCTACGAGGAAGAAGAGATTACAGGAGCATCCTTCTCCTCAGACTCATTTCCCAGCGGGATAGAGGCTGAGGTAGTTTTAGTGTCCCTGGGTTCCTGGGAGCCTAAAGTCGCAGAGGCTTATGCTAGGATTCCGGATAATACCAAGCACTACTTTAAAGACAGTGTGCTGATCAATGGAGTGGATACTCCAGCTCTTAGGGATAGTGGGTGCAGTCGCACTGTAGTGGATTCTACCTTGGTAGACTCAGAGGAAGTTGCCAGAGCTACTCTGATGCCCACTAAATTGGCTGACAGCCCCATCCGTATGTTTCCCGTGATCCCTGTAAATCTTACTTTAAATGGTACAGCAGTCAGGATTCCAGTGAGCATTCAGAGAAACGTCCCGGGAAAGGTCTTGTTAGGTAATGATCTCAGAGCTTTAGGGCTCGTAGGAGACACTGCCGAAAGACCCTACACACGGTCTCAAGCACGGGCAGCATTGGCCAAGTCCAATACGCCGCCCCAGCCGAAGGGGAAGCCCAAGGCGAAAGGAGTCTACAAGTCAAAACGAGGGAAAGAGAATATTCCCCCGAGCTCGCCTACCACTGCGGTGGAGGAAGTTGGTCAATCGCCCGGGCCTGACGAGGAGGTGGCGATGCCTGAAGTATTCGACCCCAACGATCATCCTGAACTAAAAGACTTGTTAGTTGAAGGAGGTCCTGATAGGGACGAATTCAGTAAAGGCCAACGTGAGTGCCCATCTCTGGAAGGCCTAAGGAGACAGGCCTGCTCCCAGCTTGAGGGTGAACCTCCTAGGATGCGTAGGATTTACCAGGAAGGTGGACTCCTGTATAGTGAGCCCACAGAGTCTACAGAAGGAGACCATAGGAGGTTGGTGGTTCCCCTTGCTGTTAGGCCCTTCCTCCTGCAGTTGGCGCATGAAGTTCCCATTGCTGGTCACCTCGGTATGAGGAAAACCAAGCAAAGGTTATCCATGCACTTCTACTGGCCCAAGATGGGGGAGCAAGTAGAAAGTCACTGCAGGAGTTGTGCCTCCTGCCAGTTGTCTGGTAAGGTTGGCGCGACAATCCAAGCTCCGTTGGTACCGCTCCCAGTTGTGGGGGTACCATTTGAAAGGGTAGGGATCGACATGGTTGGTCCCCTTGACCCGCAAACATCCTCAGGCAATAGGTTTATCCTGGTGCTGGTCGACCATGCAACCAGGTATCCTGAGGCCGTCCCATTTACAACTGTAACTGCCAAGCCAGTTGCAGAAGCTTTACTCGGCATGTTTACTAGGGTTGGCTTCCCTAAAGAAGTTGTGTCGGATCATGGCAGCAACTTTATGTCGAAGTATAGGCAGGCTATGTGGAAAGAATGTGGGGTCACCTACAGGTTCTCTTCTGCATACCACCCCCAGACCAATGGTCTGGGGGGGCGTTTCGACAGGACGTTAACGAGCATGATTGGGGCTCTGGAGGAGCCCCAGAGAAGAAAATGGGATCTTCTTGTTTCATGCTTACTGTTTGCCTACCGAGAGGTACCACAGGAGGGTGTTGGCTTCAGCCCCTTCAAACTTCTGTTCGGTCATCCCGTACGGGGACCCTTAGCCATTGTCAAGGAGGGATGGGAGATGCCCACTCCCCCTGTTACTACCAATGTAGTTGATTATGTGCTAGGGCTCAGAAAACGGATGGTACTTCTGATGGGCTTGGCTAGTGATAAATTGAAGGCAGGGCAAGCGCTGGTGAAACCTTGGTAGGACCAGAAAGCTTCCCTCATCAACTTTACACTTGGTCAGCAAGTCCTGATCATGAATCCCATAAGGCCTCGAGCTTTACAGGACAATTGGTCAGGCCCTTACCCAGTGGTGGAGCCCCTGGGTGAGGTTAACTATTCAGTGGACCTTGGAAGGCCTGGAAAGGCTCCCAAAGTGTTTCACATGAATAGGCTGAAGGCTTTCGTCCCAAGCGGCGAAATCGCAGCACTGCTATTGGCTTCAGACGTTGAGGAAGAGGAGTCTGAACCTCTCCCCGACCTGTTCCAAAGCAGTCCTTCAGAGAGCTCTTTTGAGGGTGTCCGCGTGGCCCCTCACCAAAATGGACAAGGCTCAGTGGTTTACCTTGGACATGAAGTAGGTGGAGGGAGGAGACAGCCTCTACTCAGTCAGGTACAAGCAGTACAAGGCTGGCCTACCCCCACTACGCAAACCCAAGTGAGAGCCTTTTTAGGACTCACGGGGTATTACCGCACTTTTGTGGCAGACTATGGCACCATAGCTGCTCCTCTGACTGCCCTCACAACTCCGAAGAAACCCAAGAAGGTAACTTGGACCGACGAGTGTGAGAAGGCCTTCAATGGCTTAAAAGACTCCTTGTGCCAGGCCCCTGTCCTTAGGGCCCCGGATTATCAAAGACCTTTTATCGTGCAGACGGATGCCTCTGACACTGGGATAGGAGCTGTACTATCACAAGTAGATGAGAAGGGTAAGGAACACCCTATCGGTTTTATTAGTCGCCAGCTTAAGGACAGAGAGCTCAGATGGTCCACGGTAGAGAAAGAATGTTTCTCTGTTGTGTGGGCCCTAAGGAAGCTGAGGCCCTACCTCTATGGGACCCACTTCACTGTGCAGACTGACCATAAGCCGTTAAAGTGGCTAATGAACATGAAGGGGGAGAATCCAAAGTTGCTTAGGTGGTCCATAAGTCTACAAGGCTTCGACTTCACTATTGAGCATAGGCCAGGTGTCCAACATAGCAATTCTGATGGGTTGTCCAGAATGTTTAACCGACCTGAACAAGAGACTCATCCAGGGGTGGATTAGTTCCCCCTGTCCATAGTCTGGGAGGGGCGAGTGTTAGGAAAGATTTCGTAATTGTAGGGAATTTTCCTTCCATGTGGCAACCCCTAAACTTTTTGCTATTGTTTTTAACCTTGTTCTTGACTTTGCCAGAGAAGTACAGCCTTCTGCCGCACTTCTCTGGGCTTTCGCTCCTTTCTTACAGGGAAACTGACATGCCCTTAAGACAGTCAGTACCGGGGAACGCTGTTTCCCGTAGTTTCTTTTATCATGTTGCGGCTTTAGTGCAACATGACACAAGAGGGCACTGTAAGCTAAGTTACAGCTCTCTTGGGTCTCTAGCCTTCTACAGGCCCTAGATACTCTTTTAGGATGGTATTTGATCGGTGCAAGTCATTCAGGGACTGGAATGGTGGCAGCGATCGTTTTGTTTATTTTGAGCTCCTTTTGGCGTTCTGAGCACGTTTTTCGCACTGAACCCAAAATGGTGGCCTGGCTCCCAAAATGGCCAGACCACGAGGCTCCTTTGTCCTGTCCACTGACCGTCTTGCTCCCTTCACCTTCCCCAGGTCGGGCGACCCGGGGCCTTCCTTATTTGGGCATGTACTTTCCCGCGAAACGTGGTTGCTTTCGCGGGCTTCTACATGTCGTTTGTGTGCCTCCAGGGTGGGGGCTGGGATGTCTGGTCCCAATACACATCCTGGGTGCCAGAGAGTCTAGGGTGGTGTGAATGCCTGGGACCACCGTGGTCCGTGATTGGTCCACGTATGGTATGTGTGTTGATGAGCGGATCTCCCATTTGCTCCCCTCCGTTTTGGCGCGAAGGGAACCGTGGATAAGAGGGAGCTGGAAACACCACTACCAGGTCGATCTCCTGAGTTCTCACGAACGAAGGAATACAGGAGCCAAGTATCCTGCAACCAAGAGGCTGGACCGAGGAATCGCTGGTGACCCGCTGAAGGAATCCTCCTTTGCACTGCTGTCGTCCTGTGAAACCCTTTCCTCCTTGGATCGAACCAGAAGGCCTGTACTGGTGCTTCGACCTTTGGAATAGCAGGAACAGCTATTCCCGGCGACTTCATCCTCTCCTGCCAAGTAAGCCTTCGGAAGTGTCTCTGGGCCATCCAGTTGACTGACCAGCTTACAAGGGAGTCCTGCTCTGTAACCGCCGCCAGGTTGTGTTGTATTCCGAGTCCTTGTCACTCTCCCACGCTTCGTACACTTGGCGTTCCCAAGTCTGAAGGGAGGAGTGTACATTTGGCTCGAATACACACGGCCGCTCCGTTGTCCTGCTGCGGCAACAAACTGTGCTGGTTTCGTCGATTGGGACGTCTTTTTGCTCTACACGACTACGAGGCGTTCCCTGCTCTTCTGAACCTGCCAGCTGCTGAAACGAACGTGGAGAAGCCTGGGTCTGCTTGCTTCGGGGACCGGTGAGTAGTTTAGCTAGGATCTGGTCGCCCTCCTGCAGTATCCCATTGCTTTTCCCTGCTGTGTAAAAACAGCACCCTTTTGGCCGTACTCGCGCTCTGCTTCTGCCCGCTGTGGAGGCTGCGCTTGAGTTACGGAACCTGTTCTCCTTCTGCTGTGCACTAACCCGAACTGCCTGACTTCCTCCGAAGAGCTTCCCCTTTTGCCCGTTGGCACCGGCGTGGCAGGTACTTTGAGCACAAGGCTCCACTCTTCGCAGGGCTCGGACTTCCATCTAGTAGCTGCCTCTGAAGGCGAACTGAGTCTAAAGCGGTATCGCACTGCCTGTTTTCCTTCCCTGGCAGGTGGACTACATATTTCGTGCTTTAAACGCTTGCGACTGTGTATTTGTATATATATTGTGTTGATATGGTATGTGTTGGTTTAATATTGTGATATTGTGATTTTCTCGCTACGGTCATTATTTTAAAGGCCTTAAAATAAATGTGTATCTATTTTTGATATAACAACTGTTTGGAGTAGTTTGTAAGCGCTCTTGCTTTGTGTGCTCATTGCGGGCTTTCAGTCACCCTCACCCCTCTTGAGACCTAGTCTTGACCGCCGCGATCGCTACCTTGATTGGTCTGGCTTGTCCAGAGGTTACCCTGTTCCAAGTAATTAGGTTGGCCTTCTGAACTTCTGCGCCACCAGGACAGAGTTCAGAAATCCGTCTTAACAATCGCATGCTGTAGGAAGGGTCTAAGGATTGGAATGGGATGGACTTGGATATCACATCTCATGCTATAGGTAGGCTCAGGTTTGGTATAAGCATTGAGATATCACATCTCATGCTATAGGAAGGGTCTCATGATTGGAATGGGAAGGATTTGGATATCACATCTCATGCTATAGGAAGGGTCTCAGGTTTGGTATAAGCATGGAGATATCACTTCTCATGCTATAGGAAGGGTCTCAGAATTGGAATGGGAAGGTGTTGGATATCACATCTCATGCTATAGGAAGGGTCTCAGATTTGGTATAAGCATTGAGATATCACATCTCATGCTATAGGAAGGGTCTCAGGATTGCAATGGGAAGGAGTTGTATATGACATCTCAGGCCTTAAGAAGGGTCTCAGGTTTGGTATAAGCATTGAGATATCACATCTCTGCTATCGGAAGGGTCTCAGGATTGGAATGGGAAGGAGTTGGATATCCCATCTCATGTTATAGGAAGGGTCTCAGGTTTGGTATTAGAAGCATTGAGATATCACATCTCATGCTATAGGAAGGGTCTCAGGATTGGAATGGGAAGGACTTGGATGTCACATCTCATGCTATAGGAAGGGTCTCAAGTTTGATATTAGAAGCATTGAGATAACAAATCTCATGATATCGGAAGGGTCTCAGGATTGGAATGGAAAGGAGTTGGATATCACATCTCATTATAAAGGAAGGGTCTAAGGTTTGGAAGGGGAAGGATTTGGATATCACATCTCATGTTATAGGACGGGTCTCAGGTTTGGTATTAGAAGCATTGAGATATCAAGTGTCATGGTATAAGAAGGGTCTCAGAATTGGAATGGGAAGGAGTTGGATATCACATCTCAAGCTATAGGAAGCGTCTCAGGATTGGAATGGGAAGGAGTTTGATATCACATCTCATGCCATAGTATGGGTCTCAGGTTTGGTAGAAGCATTGGGATATCACATCTCATGCTATCGGAAGGGTATCAGTATTGGATTTGGAAGGAGTTGGATATCCCATCTCATGCTATAGGAAGGGTCTCAGGTTAGAATGGGAAGGAGTTGGATATCACATTTCATGTTATAGGAAGGGTCTCAGGATTGGAATGGGAAGGACTTGGATATCATATCTCATGCTATAGGAAGGCTCTCAGGTTTGGAAGGGGAAGGAGTTGGATATCACATTTCATGTTAGAGGAAGGATCTCAGGTTTGGTATTAGAGGCCTTGAGATATCACATCTCATGCTATAGGAAGGGTCTCAGGATTGGAATGGGAAGGAGTTGGATATCACATCTCAAGCTATAGGAAGGGTCTCAGGTTTGGTATAAGCATTGAGATATCACATCTCATGCTATAGGAAGGGTCTCAGGATTGGAATGGGAAGAAGTTGGATATCACATCTCATGCTATAGGAAGGGTCTCAGGTTTGGTATAAGCATTGAGATATCACATCTCATGCTATAGGAAGGGTCTCAGGGTTGGAATGGGAAGGAGTTGTATATGACATCTCATGCCATAGGAAGGGTCTCAGGTTTGGTATAAGCATTGAGATATCACATCACATGCTATAGGAAGGGTCTCAGGATTGGAATGGGAAGGACTTGGATATCACATCTCATGCTATAGGCAGGGTCTCAGGTTTGGAAAGGGAAGGAGATGGATATCACATTTCATGTTAGAGGTAGGATCTCAGGTTTGGTATTAGAGGCATTGAGATATCACATCTCATGCTATAGGCAGGGTCTCAGGATTGGAATGGGAAGGAGTTGGATATCACATCTCATGTTATATGAAGGATCTCAGGTTTGGTATTAGAAGCATTGAGACATCACATCTCATGCTATAGGAAGGGTCTCAGGATTGGAATGGGAAGGAGTTGGATATCACATCTCATGCTATAGGAAGGGTCTCTGGTTTGCTATAAGCATTGAGATATCACATCTCATGCTATCAGAAGGGTCTCAGGATTGGAATGGGAAGGAGTTGGATATCACATTTCATGCTAAAGGGAGGGTCTCAGGTTTGGAAGGGGAAGGATTTGGAAATCACTTCTCATATTATAGGAAGGATCTCAGGTTTGGTATTAGAAGCATTGAGATATCACATCTCATGCTATCGGAAGGATCTCAGGTTTGGTATAAGAGGCATTGAGATATCACATCTCATGCTATCATAAGGGTCTCAGGATTGGAATGGGAAGGAGTTGGATATCACATCTCATGTTATATGAAGGATCTCAGGTTTGGTATTAGAAGCATTGAGACATCACATCTCATGCTATAGGAAGGGTCTCAGGATTGGAATGGGAAGGAGTTGGATATCACATCTCATGCTATAAGAAGGGTCTCTGGTTTGCTATAAGCATTGAGATATCACATCTCATGCTATAGGAAGGGTCTCAGGATTGGAATGGGAAGGAGTTGTATATGACATCTCATGCCGTAGGAAGGGTCTCAGGTTTGGTATAAGCATTGAGATATCACATCTCTGCTATCGGAAAGGTCTCAGGATTGGAATGGGAAGGAGTTGGATATCCCATCTCATGTTATAGGAAGAGTCTCAGGTTTGGTATTAGAAGCATTGAAATATCACATCTCATGCTATAGGAAGTGTCTCAGGATTGGAATGGGAAGGACTTGGGTATCACATCTCATGCTATAGGGAGGATCTCACGTTTGATATTAGAAGCATTGAGATATCACATCTCATGCTATAGGAAGGGTCTCAGGATTGGAATGGGAAGGAGTTGGATATCACATCTCATGCTATAGGATGGGTCTCAGGTTTGGTATAAGCAGTGAGATATCACATCTCATGCTATAGGAAGTGTCTCAGGATTGGAATGGGAAGGAGTTGGATATCACATCTCATGTTATAGGAAGGATCTCAGGTTTGGTATAAGCATTGAGATATCACATCTCTGCTATCGGAAGGGTCTCAGGATTGGAATGGGAAGGAGTTGGATATTCCCATCTCATGTTATAGGAAGGGTCTCAGGTTTGGTATTAGAAGCATTGAGACATCACATCTCATGCTATAGGAAGGGTCTCAGGATTGGAATGGGAAGGACTTGGATATCACATCTCATGCTAAGGGAGGGTCTCAAGTTTGATATTAGAAGCATTGAGATATCACATCTCATGATATCGGAAGGGTCTCAGGATTGGAATGGGAAGGAGTTGGATATCACATCTCATGATAAAGGAAGGGTCTAAGGTTTGGAAGGGGAAGGATTTGGATATCACATCTCATGTTATAGGGCGGGTCTCAGGTTTGGTATTAGAAGCATTGAGATATCAAGTCTCATGGTATAGGAAGGGTCTCAGAATTAGAATGGGAAGGAGTTGGATATCACATCTCAAGCTATAGGAAGGGTCTCAGGATTGGAATGGGAAGGAGTTTGATATCACATCTCATGCCATAGTATGGGTCTCAGGTTTGGTATAAGCATTGGGATATCACATCTCATGCTATCGGAAGGGTATCAGGATTGGATTTGGAAGGAATTGGATATCCCATCTCATGCTATAGAAAGGGTCTCAGGTTGGAATGGGAAGGAGTTGGATATCACATCTCATGTTATAGGAAGGGTCTCAGGATTGGAATGGGAAGGACTTGGATATCACATCTCATGCTATAGGAAGGCTCTCAGGTTTGGAAGGGGAAAGAGTTGGATATCACATTTCATGTTAGAGATAGGATCTCAGGTTTGGTATTAGAGGCATTGAGATATCACATCTCATGCTATCAGAAGGGTCTCAGGATTGGAATGGGAATGAGTTGGATATCACATTTCATGCTAAAGGGAGGGTCTCAGGTTTGGAAGGGGAAGGATTTGGATATCACATCTCATGTTATAAGAAGGAGCTCAGGTTTGGTATTAGAAGCATTGAGATATCACATCTCATGCTATCGGAAGGATCTCAGGTTTGGTATTAGAAGCATTGAGATATCACATCTCATGCTATCAGAAGGGTCTCAGGATTGGAATGGGAAGGAGTTGGATATCACATCTCATGCTAAAGGGAGGGTCTCTGGTTTGGAAGGGGAAGGATTTGGATATCACATCTCATGTTATCGGAAGGATCTCAGGTTTGGTATTAGAAGCATTGAGATATCACATCTCATGCTATAGGAAGGGTCTCATGATTGGAATGGGAAGGATTTGGATATCACATCTCATGCTATAGGAAGGGTCTCAGGTTTGGTATAAGCATGGAGATATCACTTCTCATGCTATAGGAAGGGTCTCAGAATTGGAATGGGAAGGTGTTGGATATCACATCTCATGCTATAGGAAGGGTCTCAGATTTGGTATAAGCATTGAGATATCACATCTCATGCTATAGGAAGGGTCTCAGGATTGCAATGGGAAGGAGTTGTATATGACATCTCAGGCCTTAAGAAGGGTCTCAGGTTTGGTATAAGCATTGAGATATCACATCTCTGCTATCGGAAGGGTCTCAGGATTGGAATGGGAAGGAGTTGGATATCCCATCTCATGTTATAGGAAGGGTCTCAGGTTTGGTATTAGAAGCATTGAGATATCACATCTCATGCTATAGGAAGGGTCTCAGGATTGGAATGGGAAGGACTTGGATGTCACATCTCATGCTATAGGGAGGGTCTCAAGTTTGATATTAGAAGCATTGAGATAATAAATCTCATGATATCGGAAGGGTCTCAGGATTGGAATGGAAAGGAGTTGGATATCACATCTCATTATAAAGGAAGGGTCTAAGGTTTGGAAGGGGAAGGATTTGGATATCACATCTCATGTTATAGGACGGGTCTCAGGTTTGGTATTAGAAGCATTGAGATATCAAGTGTCATGGTATAAGAAGGGTCTCAGAATTGGAATGGGAAGGAGTTGGATATCACATCTCAAGCTATAGGAAGCGTCTCAGGATTGGAATGGGAAGGAGTTTGATATCACATCTCATGCCATAGTATGGGTCTCAGGTTTGGTAGAAGCATTGGGATATCACATCTCATGCTATCGGAAGGGTATCAGTATTGGATTTGGAAGGAGTTGGATATCCCATCTCATGCTATAGGAAGGGTCTCAGGTTAGAATGGGAAGGAGTTGGATATCACATTTCATGTTATAGGAAGGGTCTCAGGATTGGAATGGGAAGGACTTGGATATCATATCTCATGCTATAGGAAGGCTCTCAGGTTTGGAAGGGGAAGGAGTTGGATATCACATTTCATGTTAGAGGAAGGATCTCAGGTTTGGTATTAGAGGCCTTGAGATATCACATCTCATGCTATAGGAAGGGTCTCAGGATTGGAATGGGAAGGAGTTGGATATCACATCTCAAGCTATAGGAAGGGTCTCAGGTTTGGTATAAGCATTGAGATATCACATCTCATGCTATAGGAAGGGTCTCAGGATTGGAATGGGAAGAAGTTGGATATCACATCTCATGCTATAGGAAGGGTCTCAGGTTTGGTATAAGCATTGAGATATCACATCTCATGCTATAGGAAGGGTCTCAGGGTTGGAATGGGAAGGAGTTGTATATGACATCTCATGCCATAGGAAGGGTCTCAGGTTTGGTATAAGCATTGAGATATCACATCACATGCTATAGGAAGGGTCTCAGGATTGGAATGGGAAGGACTTGGATATCACATCTCATGCTATAGGCAGGGTCTCAGGTTTGGAAAGGGAAGGAAATGGATATCACATTTCATGTTAGAGGTAGGATCTCAGGTTTGGTATTAGAGGCATTGAGATATCACATCTCATGCTATCAGAAGGGTCTCAGGATTGGAATGGGAAGGACTTGGATATCACATCTCATGCTATAGGCAGGGTCTCAGGTTTGGAAAGGGAAGGATTTGGAAATCACATCTCATATTATAGGAAGGATCTCAGGTTTGGTATTAGAAGCATTGAGATATCACATCTCATGCTATCGGAAGGATCTCAGGTTTGGTATAAGAGGCATTGAGATATCACATCTCATGCTATCATAAAGGTCTCAGGATTGGAATGGGAAGGAGTTGGATATCACATCTCATGTTATATGAAGGATCTCAGGTTTGGTATTAGAAGCATTGAGACATCACATCTCATGCTATAGGAAGGGTCTCAGGATTGGAATGGGAAGGAGTTGGATATCACATCTCATGCTATAGGAAGGGTCTCTGGTTTGCTATAAGCATTGAGATATCACATCTCATGCTATAGGAAGGGTCTCAGGATTGGAATGGGAAGGAGTTGTATATGACATCTCATGCCGTAGGAAGGGTCTCAGGTTTGGTATAAGCATTGAGATATCACATCTCTGCTATCGGAAAGGTCTCAGGATTGGAATGGGAAGGAGTTGGATATCCCATCTCATGTTATAGGAAGAGTCTCAGGTTTGGTATTAGAAGCATTGAGATATCACATCTCATGCTATAGGAAGTGTCTCAGGATTGGAATGGGAAGGACTTGGATATCACATCTCATGCTATAGGGAGGATCTCACGTTTGATATTAGAAGCATTGAGATATCACATCTCATGCTATAGGAAGGGTCTCAGGATTGGAATGGGAAGGAGTTGGATATCACATCTCATGCTATAGGATGGGTCTCAGGTTTGGTATAAGCAGTGAGATATCACATCTCATGCTATAGGAAGTGTCTCAGGATTGGAATGGGAAGGAGTTGGATATCACATCTCATGTTATAGGAAGGATCTCAGGTTTGGTATAAGCATTGAGATATCACATCTCTGCTATCGGAAGGGTCTCAGGATTGGAATGGGAAGGAGTTGGATATTCCCATCTCATGTTATAGGAAGGGTCTCAGGTTTGGTATTAGAAGCATTGAGACATCACATCTCATGCTATAGGAAGGGTCTCAGGATTGGAATGGGAAGGACTTGGATATCACATCTCATGCTATAGGGAGGGTCTCAAGTTTGATATTAGAAGCATTGAGATATCACATCTCATGATATCGGAAGGGTCTCAGGATTGGAATGGGAAGGAGTTGGATATCACATCTCATGATAAAGGAAGGGTCTAAGGTTTGGAAGGGGAAGGATTTGGATATCACATCTCATGTTATAGGGCGGGTCTCAGGTTTGGTATTAGAAGCATTGAGATATCAAGTCTCATGGTATAGGAAGGGTCTCAGAATTAGAATGGGAAGGAGTTGGATATCACATCTCAAGCTATAGGAAGGGTCTCAGGATTGGAATGGGAAGGAGTTTGATATCACATCTCATGCAATAGTATGGGTCTCAGGTTTGGTATAAGCATTGGGATATCACATCTCATGCTATCGGAAGGGTATCAGGATTGGATTTGGAAGGAGCTGGATATCCCATCTCATGCTATACGAAGGGTCTCAGGTTGGAATGGGAAGGAGTTGGATATCACATCTCATGTTATAGGAAGGGTCTCAGGATTGGAATGGGAAGGACTTGGATATCACATCTCATGCTATAGGAAGGCTCTCAGGTTTGGAAGGGGAAAGAGTTGGATATCACATTTCATGTTAGAGGTAGGATCTCAGGTTTGGTATTAGAGGCATTGAGATATCACATCTCATGCTATCAGAAGGGTCTCAGGATTGGAATGGGAAGGAGTTGGATATCACATCTCATGCTAAAGGGAGTGTCTCAGGTTTGGAAGGGGAAGGATTTGGATATCACATCTCATGTTATAGGAAGGATCTCAGGTTTGGTATTAGAAGCATTGAGATATCACATCTCATGCTATCGGAAGGATCTCAGGTTTGGTATTAGAAGCATTGAGATATCACATCTCATGCTATCAGAATGGTCTCAGGATTGGAATCGGAAGGAGTTGGATATCACATCTCATGCTAAAGGGAGGGTCTCAGGTTTGGAAGGGGAAGGATTTGGATATCACATCTCATGTTATCAGAAGGATCTCAGGTTTGGTATTAGAAGTATTGAGATATCACATCTCATGCTATAGGAAGGGTCTCAGGATTGGAATGGGAAGGAGTTGGATATCACATCTCAAGCTATAGGAAGGGTCTCAGGTTTGGTATAAGCATTGAGATATCACATCACATGCTATAGGAAGGGTCTCAGGATTGGAATGGGAAGGAGTTGGATATCACATCTCATGTTATAGGAAAGATCTCAGATTTGGTATTAGAAGCATTGAGACATCACATCTCATGTTATAGGAAGGGTCTCAGGATTGGAATGGGAAGAAGTTGGATATCACATCTCATGCTATAGGAAGAGTCTCAGGTTTGGTATAAGCATTGAGATATCACATCTCATGATATAGGAAGGGCTCAGGATTGGAATGGGAAGGAGTTGTATATGACATCTCATGCCATAGGAAGGGTCTCAGGTTTGGTATAAGCATTGAGATATCACATCACATGCTATAGGAACGGTCTCAGGATTGGAATGGGAAGGACTTGGATATCACATCTCATGCTAAAGGGAGGGTATCAGGTTTGGAAGGGGAAGGATTTGGATATCACATCTCATGTTATAGGAAGGATCTCAGGTTTGGTATAAGAAGCATTGAGATATCACATCTCATGCTATCGGAAGAATCTCAGATTTGGTATTAGAGGCATTGAGATATTACATCTCATGCTATCATAAGGGTCTCAGGATTGGAATGGGAAGGAGTTGGATATCACATCTCATGCTATAGGAAGGATCTCAGGTTTGGAACGGGAAGGAGTTGGATATCACATCTCATGCTATAGGAAGGGTCTCAGGTTTGGAACGGGAAGGAGTTGGATATCCCATCTCATGTTATAGGACTGGTCTCAGGTTTGGTATTAGAAGCATTGAGATATCACATCACATGCTGTAGGAAGGGTCTCAGGTTTGGAATGGGAAGGAATTGGATATCACATCTCATGTTATAGGAAGGGTCTCAGGTTTGGTATAAGCATTGAGATATCACATCTCTGCTATCGGAAGTGTCTCAGGATTGGAATGGGAAGGAGTTGGATATCACATCTCATGTTATAGGACGGGTCTCAGGTTTGTTTTTAGAATCATTGAGATATCATATTGCATGCTGTAGGAAGGGTCTAAGGATTGGAATAGGAAGGACTTTGATATCACATCTCATGCTATAGGTAGGCTCTCAGGTTTGGAAAGGGAAGGAGTTGGATATCACATTTCATGTAAGAGGAAGGATCTCAGGTTTGGTATTAGAGCCATTGGATATCACATCTCATGCTATAGGAAGGGTCTCAGGATTGGAATGGGAAGGAGTTGGATATCACATCTCATGCTATAGGAAGGGTTTTAGGTTTGGTATAAGCATTGAGATATCACATCTCATGCTATAGGAAGGGTCTCAGGATTGGAATGGGAAGGATCTGTATATGACATCTCATGCCATAGGAAGGGTCTCAGGTTTGGTATAAGCATTGAGATATCACATCTCTGCTTTCGGAAGGGTCTCAGGATTGGAATGGGAAGGAGTTGGATATCCCATCTCATGTTATAGGAAGAGTCTCAGGTTTGGTATTAGAAGCATTGAGATATCACATCTCATGCTATAGGAAGTGTCTCAGGATTGGAATGGGAAGGACTTGGATATCACATCTCATGCTATAGGGAGGGTCTCAAGTTTGATATTAGAAGCATTGAGATATCACATCTCATGCTATAGGAAGGGTCTCAGTATTGGAATGGGAAGGAGTTGGATATCACATCTCATGCTATAGGAAGGGTCTCAGGTTTGGTATAAGCATTGAGATATCACATCTCTGCTATCGGAAGGGTCTCAGGATTGGAATGGGAAGGAGTTGGATATTCCCATCTCATGTTATAGGAAGGGTCTATCAGGTCTTAGCATGAGACTCTTCCTATAACATGAGATGTGATATCCAACTCCTTCCCATTCCAATCCTGAGACCCTTCCGATAGCTTGAGATGTGATATCTCAATGCTTCTAATATCAATACTGAGACCCTCCCTATAGCATGAGATGTGATATCTAAGTCCTTCCCATTCCAATCCTGAGACCCTTCTGATAGCAGAGATGTGATATCTCAATGCTTATACCAAACCTGAGACCCTTCCTATAGCATGAGATGTGATATCCAACTCCTTCCCATTCCAATCCTGAGACCCTTCCTATAGCATGATATGTGAAATCTCAATGCTTCTACCAAAACTGAGACCCTTCCTTTAGCATGAGATGTGATATCCAACTCCTTCCCATTCCAATCCTGAGACCAGTCCTATAGCATGAGATGTGATATCTCAATGCTTCTAATACCAAACCTGAGATCCTTCCTATAACATGAGATGTGATATCCAACTCCTTCCCATTCCAATCCTGAGACCCTTCCTATAGCATGAGATGTGATATCTCAATGCTTCTAATACCAAACCTGAGATCCATCCGATAGCATGAGATGTGATATCTCAATGCTTCTAATACCAAACCTGAGATCCTTCCTATAACATGAGATGTGATATCCAAATCCTTCCCCTTCTGAACCTGAGACCCTCCCTTTAGCATGAGATGTGATAACCAACTCCTTCCCATTACAATCCTGATACCCTTATGATAGCATGAGATGTGATATCTCAATGCCTCTAATACCAAACCTGAGATCCTAACTCTAACATGAAATGTGATATCCAACTCCTTCCCTTTCCAAACATGAGAGCCTTCCTACAGCATGAGATGTGATATCCAAGTCCTTCCCATTCCAATCCTGAGACCCTTCCTATAACATGAGATGTCATATCCAACTCCTTCCCATTCCAACCTGAGACCCTTCCTATAGCATGAGATGGGATATCCAACTCCTTCCAAATCCAATCCTGATACCCTTCCGATAGCATGAGATGTGATATCCCAATGCTTCTACAAAACCTGAGACCCATACCATGGCATGAGATGTGATATCAAACTCCCGTCCTATACCATGAGACTTGATATCTCAATGCTTCTAATACCAAACCTGAGACCGGTCCAATAACATGAGATGTGATATCCAAATCCTTCCCCTTCCAAACCTTAGACCCTTCCTTTATCATGAGATGTGATATCCAAGTCCTTCCCATTCCATTCCTGAGACCCTTCCTATAGCATGAGATGTGATATCTCAATGCTTCTAATACCAAACCTGAGACCCTTCCTATAACATGAATTCTGATATCCAAGTCCTTCCCATTCCAATCCTGAGACCCTTCCAATAGCAGAGATGTGATATCTCAATGCTTCTAATATCAAACCTGAGACCTGTCCTATAACATGAGATGGGATATCCAACTCCTTCCCGTTCCAAACCTGATACCCTTCCTATAGCATGAGATGTGATATCCAATTCCTTCCCATCCCAATCCTGAGACACCTCCGATAGCAGAGATGTGATATCTCAATGCTTATACCAAACCTGAGACTCTTCCTATAACATGAGATGTGATATCTAACTCCTTCCCGTTCCAAACCTGAGACCCTTCCTATAGCATGAGATGTGATATCCAACTCCTTCCCATTCCAATCCTGAGACCCTTCCTATAGCATGAGATGTGATATCTCACTGCTTATACCAAATCTGAGACCCTTCCTATAGCATAAGATGTGATATCCAACTCCTTCCCATTCCAATCCTGAGACCCTTCCTATAGCATGAGATGTGATATCTCAATGCTTCTAATACAAAACCTGAGATCCTTCCTATAACATGAGATGTGATATCCAACTCCTTCCCATTCCAATCCTGAGACCCTTATGATAGCATGAGATGTGATATCTCAATGCCTCTAATACCAAACCTGAGATACTTCCGATAGCATGAGATGTGATATCTCAATGCTTTTAATACCAAACCTGAGATCCTTCCTATAACATGAGATGTGATTTCCAAATCCTTCCCCTTCCAAACCTGAGACCCTCCCTTTAGCATGAGATGTGATATACAACTCCTTCCCATTCCAATCCTGAGACCCTTCTGATAGCATGAGATGTGATATCTCAATGCCTCTAATACCAAACCTGAGATCCTACCTCTAACATGAAATGTGATATCCATCTCCTTCCCTTTCCAAACCTGAGACCCTGCCTATAGCATGAGATGTGATATTCAAGTCCTTCCCATTCCAATCCTGAGACCCTTCCTATAGCATGTGATGTGATATCTCAATGCGTATACCAAACCTGAGACCCTTCCTATGGCATGAGATGTCATATACAACTCCTTCCCATTCCAATCCTGAGACCCTTCCTATAGCATGAAATGTGATATCTCAATGCTTATACCAAACCTGAGACCCTTCCTATAGCATGAGATGTGATATCCAACTTCTTCCCATTCCAATCCTAAGACCCTTCCTATAACATGAGATGTGATGTCTCAATGCTTCTAATACCAAACCTGAGATCTTTCCTATAACATGAGATGTGATATCCAACTCCTTCCCATTCCAATCCTGAGACCCTTCCTATAGCATGAGATGTGATATCTCAATGCTTATACCAAACCTGAGACCCTTCCTATAGCTTGAGATGTGATATCCAACTCCTTCCCATTCCAATCCTGAGACCCTTCCTATAGCATGAGATGTGATATCTCAAGGCCTCTAATACCAAACCTGAGATCCTTCCTCTAACATGAAATGTGATATCCAACTCCTTCCCCTTCCTAACCTGAGACCCTTCCTATAGCATGAGATGTGATATCCAACTCCTTCCCATTCCAATCCTGAGACCCTTCCGATAGCTTGAGATGTGATATCTCAATGCTTCTAATATCAATACTGAGACCCTCCCTATAGCATTAGATGTGATATCTAAGTCCTTCCCATTCCAATCCTGAGACCCTTCCGATAGCAGAGATGTGATATCTCAATGCTTATACCAAACCTGAGACCCTTCCTATAGCATGAGATGTGATATCCAACTCTTTCCCATTCCAATCCTGAGACCCTTCCTATAGCATGATATGTGAAATCTCAATGCTTCTACCAAAACTGAGACCCTTCCTTTAGCATGAGATGTGATATCCAACTCCTTCCCATTCCAATCCTGAGACCAGTCCTATAGCATGAGATGTGATATCTCAATGCTTCTAATACCAAACCTGAGATCCTTCCTATAACATGAGATGTGATATCCAACTCCTTCCCATTCCAATCCTGAGACCCTTCCTATAGCATGAGATGTGATATCTCAATGCTTCTAATACCAAACCTGAGATCCTTCCGATAGCATGAGATGTGATATCTCAATGCTTCTAATACCAAACATGAGATCCTTCCTATAACATGAGATGTGATATCCAAATCCTTCCCCTTCCGAACCTGAGACCCTCCCTTTAGCATGAGATGTGATATCCCACTCCTTCCCATTCCAATCCTGATACCCTTCTGATAGCATGAGATGTGATATCTCAATGCCTCTAATACCAAACCTGAGATCCTACCTCTAACATGAAATGTGATATCCAACTCCTTCCCTTTCCAAACCTGAGAGCCTTCCTACAGCATGAGATGTGATATCCAAGTCCTTCCCATTCCAATCCTGAGACCCTTCCTATAACATGAGATGTCATATCCAACTCCTTCCCATTCCAACCTGAGACCCTTCCTATAGCATGAGATGGGATATCCAACTCCTTCTTATGCCAAACCTGAGACCCTTCCTATGGCATGATATGTGATATCCAACTCCTTGCCATTCAAATCCTGAGACCCTTCCTATAGCATGAGAAGGGATATCCAACTCCTTCCCAATCCAATCCTGAGACCCTTCCGATAGCAGAGATGTGATATCTCAACGCTTCTACCAAACCTGAGACCCTTCCTATAACATGAGATGTGATATCCAATTCCTTCCCATTCCAAACCTGAGACCCTTACTATTGGATGAGATGTGATATCCAACTCCTTCCCATTCCAACCCTGAGACCCTTCCTATACCATGAGATGTGATATCTCAATGCTTCTAATACCAAACCTGGGTCCCGTCCTATAACATGAGATATGATATCCAAATCCTTCCCCTTCCAAACCTGAGAACCTTCCTTTAGCATGAGATGTGATGTCCAAATACTTCCCATTCCAATCCTAAAACCCTTCCTATAGCATGAGATGTGATATCTCAATGTTTCTAATAAAAAACCTGAGACCCTTCCTATAGCAAGAGATGCGATATCCAAATCCTTCCCATTCCAATCCTGAGACCCTTCCTATAACATGAGATGTGATATGCAACTCCTTCCCATTCCAACCTGAGACCCTTCCTATAGCATGAGAAGGGATATCCAACTCCTTCCCAATCCAATCCTGAGACCCTTCCGATAGCAGAGATGTGATATCTCAATGCTTATACCAAACCTGAGACCCTTCCTATGGCATGAGATGTGATATCCAACTCCTTGCCATTCAAATCCTGAGACCCTCCCTATAACAAGAGATGTCATATCCAACTCCTTCCCATTCCAAACCTGAGATCCTTCCTTTAGCATGAGATGTAATATCCAAATCCTTCACATTCCAATCCGGAGACCCTTCCTATAGCATGAGATGTGATATCTCAATGCTTCTAATACCAAACATGAGATCCTTCCTATAACATGAGATGTGATATCCAACTCCTTCCCATTCCAAACCTGAGACCCTTCCGATAGCATGAGATGTGATATCTCAATGCTTCAAAAACCAAACATGAGAACCATCCTATAACATGAGATGTGAAATCCAAATCCTTCCCTTCCCAAACCTGAGACTCTTCCTATAGCATGAGATGTGATATCTCAATGCTTCTACCAAACCTGAAACCCTTCCTATAGCATGAGAAGTGATATCCAACTCCTTCCCATTCCAATCCTGAGACACTTCCTATAGCATGAGATGTGATATCACAATGCTTCTAATACCAAACCTGAGACCCGTCCTATAACATGAGATGTGATATCCAAATCCTTCCCCTTCCAAACCTTAGACCCTTCCTTTATCATGAGATGTGATATCCAAGTCCTTCCCATTCCATTCCTGAGACCCTTCCTATAGCATGAGATGTGATATCTCAATGCTTCTAATACCAAACCTGAGACCCTTCCTATAACATGAGATGTGATATCCAAGTCCTTCCCATTCCAATCCTGAGACCCTCCCTTTAGCATGAGATGTGATATCCAACTCCTTCCCATTCCAATCCTGAGACCGTTCTGATAGCATGAGATGTGATATCTCAATGCTTCTAATACCAAACCTGAGATCCTTCCGATAGCATGAGATGTGATATTTCAATTCTTCTAATACCAAACCTGAGATCCTTCCTATAACACGAGATGTGATATTCAAATCCTTCCCCTTCCAAACCTGAGACCCTCCCTTTAGCATGAGATGTGATATCCAACTCCTTTCCATTCCAATCCTGAGACCCTTCTGATAGCATGAGATGTTATATCTCAATGCCTCTAATACCAAACCTGAGATTCTACCTCTAACATGAAATGTGATATCCAACTCCTTCCCCTTCCAAACCTGGGAGCCTTCCTATAACATGAGATGTGATATCGAAGTCCTTCCCATTCCAATCCTGAGACCCTTCCTATAACATGAGATGTGATATCCAACTCCTTCCCATTCCAATCCTGAGACCCTTCCTATAGCATGAGATGTGATGTCTCAATGCTTCTAATACCAAATCTGAGATCCTTCCTATAACATGAGATGTGATATCCAACTCCTTCCATTCCAATCCTGAGACCCTTCCTATAGCATGGGATGTGATATTTCAATGCTTATAGCAAACCTGAGACCCTTCCTATAGCATGAGATGTGATATCCAAATCCTTCCCATTCCAATCGTGAGACCCTTCCTATAGCATGAGATGTGATATCTCAATGCCTCTAATACCAAACCTGAGATCCTTCCTCTAACATGAAATGTGATATCCAAATCCTTCCCTTTCCAAACCTGAGAGCCTACCTATAGCATGAGATGTGATATCCAACTCCTTCCCATTCCAATCCTGAGACCCTTCCTATAGCATGAGATGTGATATCTCAATGCTTATACCAAACCTGAGACCCTTCCTATAGCATGAGATGTGATATCCAAATCCTTCCCATTCCAATCCTGAGACCCTTCCTATAGCATGAGATGTGATATCTCAATGCCTCTAATACCAAACCTGAGATCCTTCCTTGAACATGAAATGTGATATCCCACTCCTTCCCTTTCCAAACCTGAGAGTCTACCTATAGCATGAGATGTGATATCCAAGTCCTTCCCATTCCAATCCTTAGACACTTCCTACAGCATGAGATGTGCTATCTCAATGATTCTATTACCAAACCTGAGACCCGTCCTATAACATGAGATGGGATATCCAACTCCTTCCCATTTCAATCCTGAGAAACTTCCGATAGCAGAGATGTGATATCTCAATGCTTAGACCAAACCTGAGACCCTTCCTATAACATGAGATGTGATATCCAACTCCTTCCCGTTCCAAACCTGAGACCCTTTCTATAGCAAGAATCTAATATCCAACTCCTTCCCATTCCAATCCTGAGACCATTCCTATAGCATGAGATGTGATATCTCAATGCTTCTAATACCAAACCTGAGACCCTTCCTATAACATGAGATGTGATATCCAAGTCCTTCCCATTCCAATCCTGAGACCCTCCCTTTAGCATGAGATGTGATATCCAACTCCTTCCCATTCCAATCCTGAGACCGTTCTGATAGCATGAGATGTGATATCTCAATGCTTCTAATACCAAACCTGAGATCCTTCCGATAGCATGAGATGTGATATTTCAATTCTTCTAATACCAAACCTGAGATCCTTCCTATAACACGAGATGTGATATTCAAATCCTTCCCCTTCCAAACCTGAGACCCTCCCTTTAGCATGAGATGTGATATCCAACTCCTTCCCATTCCAATCCTGAGACCCTTCTGATAGCATGAGATGTTATATCTCAATGCCTCTAATACCAAACCTGAGATTCTACCTCTAACATGAAATGTGATATCCAACTCCTTCCCCTTCCAAACCTGGGAGCCTTCCTATAACATGAGATGTGATATCGAAGTCCTTCCCATTCCAATCCTGAGACCCTTCCTATAACATGAGATGTGATATCCAACTCCTTCCCATTCCAATCCTGAGACCCTCCCTTTAGCATGAGATGTGATATCCAACTCCTTCCCATTCCAATCCTGAGACCGTTCTGATAGCATGAGATGTGATATCTCAATGCTTCTAATACCAAACCTGAGATCCTTCCGATAGCATGAGATGTGATATTTCAATTCTTCTAATACCAAACCTGAGATCCTTCCTATAACACGAGATGTGATATTCAAATCCTTCCCCTTCCAAACCTGAGACCCTCCCTTTAGCATGAGATGTGATATCCAACTCCTTCCCATTCCAATCCTGAGACCCTTCTGATAGCATGAGATGTTATATCTCAATGCCTCTAATACCAAACCTGAGATTCTACCTCTAACATGAAATGTGATATCCAACTCCTTCCCCTTCCAAACCTGGGAGCCTTCCTATAACATGAGATGTGATATCGAAGTCCTTCCCATTCCAATCCTGAGACCCTTCCTATAACATGAGATGTGATATCCAACTCCTTCCCATTCCAATCCTGAGACCCTTCCTATAGCATGAGATGTGATGTCTCAATGCTTCTAATACCAAATCTGAGATCCTTCCTATAACATGAGATGTGATATCCAACTCCTTCCATTCCAATCCTGAGACCCTTCCTATAGCATGGGATGTGATATTTCAATGCTTATAGCAAACCTGAGACCCTTCCTATAGCATGAGATGTGATATCCAAATCCTTCCCATTCCAATCGTGAGACCCTTCCTATAGCATGAGATGTGATATCTCAATGCCTCTAATACCAAACCTGAGATCCTTCCTCTAACATGAAATGTGATATCCAAATCCTTCCCTTTCCAAACCTGAGAGCCTACCTATAGCATGAGATGTGATATCCAACTCCTTCCCATTCCAATCCTGAGACCCTTCCTATAGCATGAGATGTGATATCTCAATGCTTATACCAAACCTGAGACCCTTCCTATAGCATGAGATGTGATATCCAAATCCTTCCCATTCCAATCCTGAGACCCTTCCTATAGCATGAGATGTGATATCTCAATGCCTCTAATACCAAACCTGAGATCCTTCCTTGAACATGAAATGTGATATCCCACTCCTTCCCTTTCCAAACCTGAGAGTCTACCTATAGCATGAGATGTGATATCCAAGTCCTTCCCATTCCAATCCTTAGACACTTCCTACAGCATGAGATGTGATATCTCAATGATTCTATTACCAAACCTGAGACCCGTCCTATAACATGAGATGGGATATCCAACTCCTTCCCATTTCAATCCTGAGAAACTTCCGATAGCAGAGATGTGATATCTCAATGCTTAGACCAAACCTGAGACCCTTCCTATAACATGAGATGTGATATCCAACTCCTTCCCGTTCCAAACCTGAGACCCTTTCTATAGCAAGAATCTAATATCCAACTCCTTCCCATTCCATTCCTGAGACCATTCCTATAGCATGAGATGTGATATCTCAATGCTTCTAATACCAAACCTGAGACCCTTCCTATAACATGAGATGTGATATCCAAGTCCTTCCCATTCCAATCCTGAGACCCTCCCTTTAGCATGAGATGTGATATCCAACTCCTTCCCATTCCAATCCTGAGACCGTTCTGATAGCATGAGATGTGATATCTCAATGCTTCTAATACCAAACCTGAGATCCTTCCGATAGCATGAGATGTGATATTTCAATTCTTCTAATACCAAACCTGAGATCCTTCCTATAACACGAGATGTGATATTCAAATCCTTCCCCTTCCAAACCTGAGACCCTCCCTTTAGCATGAGATGTGATATCCAACTCCTTCCCATTCCAATCCTGAGACCCTTCTGATAGCATGAGATGTTATATCTCAATGCCTCTAATACCAAACCTGAGATTCTACCTCTAACATGAAATGTGATATCCAACTCCTTCCCCTTCCAAACCTGGGAGCCTTCCTATAACATGAGATGTGATATCGAAGTCCTTCCCATTCCAATCCTGAGACCCTTCCTATAACATGAGATGTGATATCCAACTCCTTCCCATTCCAATCCTGAGACCCTTCCTATAGCATGAGATGTGATGTCTCAATGCTTCTAATACCAAATCTGAGATCCTTCCTATAACATGAGATGTGATATCCAACTCCTTCCATTCCAATCCTGAGACCCTTCCTATAGCATGGGATGTGATATTTCAATGCTTATAGCAAACCTGAGACCCTTCCTATAGCATGAGATGTGATATCCAAATCCTTCCCATTCCAATCGTGAGACCCTTCCTATAGCATGAGATGTGATATCTCAATGCCTCTAATACCAAACCTGAGATCCTTCCTCTAACATGAAATGTGATATCCAAATCCTTCCCTTTCCAAACCTGAGAGCCTACCTATAGCATGAGATGTGATATCCAACTCCTTCCCATTCCAATCCTGAGACCCTTCCTATAGCATGAGATGTGATATCTCAATGCTTATACCAAACCTGAGACCCTTCCTATAGCATGAGATGTGATATCCAAATCCTTCCCATTCCAATCCTGAGACCCTTCCTATAGCATGAGATGTGATATCTCAATGCCTCTAATACCAAACCTGAGATCCTTCCTTGAACATGAAATGTGATATCCCACTCCTTCCCTTTCCAAACCTGAGAGTCTACCTATAGCATGAGATGTGATATCCAAGTCCTTCCCATTCCAATCCTTAGACACTTCCTACAGCATGAGATGTGATATCTCAATGATTCTATTACCAAACCTGAGACCCGTCCTATAACATGAGATGGGATATCCAACTCCTTCCCATTTCAATCCTGAGAAACTTCCGATAGCAGAGATGTGATATCTCAATGCTTAGACCAAACCTGAGACCCTTCCTATAAGATGAGATGTGATATCCAACTCCTTCCCGTTCCAAACCTGAGACCCTTTCTATAGCAAGAATCTAATATCCAACTCCTTCCCATTCCAATCCTGAGACCATTCCTATAGCATGAGATGTGATATCTCAATGCTTCTAATACCAAACCTGAGACCCTTCCTATAACATGAGATGTGATATCCAAGTCCTTCCCATTCCAATCCTGAGACCCTCCCTTTAGCATGAGATGTGATATCCAACTCCTTCCCATTCCAATCCTGAGACCGTTCTGATAGCATGAGATGTGATATCTCAATGCTTCTAATACCAAACCTGAGATCCTTCCGATAGCATGAGATGTGATATTTCAATTCTTCTAATACCAAACCTGAGATCCTTCCTATAACACGAGATGTGATATTCAAATCCTTCCCCTTCCAAACCTGAGACCCTCCCTTTAGCATGAGATGTGATATCCAACTCCTTCCCATTCCAATCCTGAGACCCTTCTGATAGCATGAGATGTTATATCTCAATGCCTCTAATACCAAACCTGAGATTCTACCTCTAACATGAAATGTGATATCCAACTCCTTCCCCTTCCAAACCTGGGAGCCTTCCTATAACATGAGATGTGATATCGAAGTCCTTCCCATTCCAATCCTGAGACCCTTCCTATAACATGAGATGTGATATCCAACTCCTTCCCATTCCAATCCTGAGACCCTCCCTTTAGCATGAGATGTGATATCCAACTCCTTCCCATTCCAATCCTGAGACCGTTCTGATAGCATGAGATGTGATATCTCAATGCTTCTAATACCAAACCTGAGATCCTTCCGATAGCATGAGATGTGATATTTCAATTCTTCTAATACCAAACCTGAGATCCTTCCTATAACACGAGATGTGATATTCAAATCCTTCCCCTTCCAAACCTGAGACCCTCCCTTTAGCATGAGATGTGATATCCAACTCCTTCCCATTCCAATCCTGAGACCCTTCTGATAGCATGAGAAGTTATATCTCAATGCCTCTAATACCAAACCTGAGATTCTACCTCTAACATGAAATGTGATATCCAACTCCTTCCCCTTCCAAACCTGGGAGCCTTCCTATAACATGAGATGTGATATCGAAGTCCTTCCCATTCCAATCCTGAGACCCTTCCTATAACATGAGATGTGATATCCAACTCCTTCCCATTCCAATCCTGAGACCCTTCCTATAGCATGAGATGTGATGTCTCAATGCTTCTAATACCAAATCTGAGATCCTTCCTATAACATGAGATGTGATATCCAACTCCTTCCATTCCAATCCTGAGACCCTTCCTATAGCATGGGATGTGATATACCAATGCTTATAGCAAACCTGAGACCCTTCCTATAGCATGAGATGTGATATCCAAATCCTTCCCATTCCAATCGTGAGACCCTTCCTATAGCATGAGATGTGATATCTCAATGCCTCTAATACCAAACCTGAGATCCTTCCTCTAACATGAAATGTGATATCCAAATCCTTCCCTTTCCAAACCTGAGAGCCTACCTATAGCATGAGATGTGATATCCAACTCCTTCCCATTCCAATCCTGAGACCCTTCCTATAGCATGAGATGTGATATCTCAATGCTTATACCAAACCTGAGACCCTTCCTATAGCATGAGATGTGATATCCAAATCCTTCCCATTCCAATCCTGAGACCCTTCCTATAGCATGAGATGTGATATCTCAATGCCTCTAATACCAAACCTGAGATCCTTCCTTGAACATGAAATGTGATATCCCACTCCTTCCCTTTCCAAACCTGAGAGTCTACCTATAGCATGAGATGTGATATCCAAGTCCTTCCCATTCCAATCCTTAGACACTTCCTACAGCATGAGATGTGATATCTCAATGATTCTATTACCAAACCTGAGACCCGTCCTATAACATGAGATGGGATATCCAACTCCTTCCCATTTCAATCCTGAGAAACTTCCGATAGCAGAGATGTGATATCTCAATGCTTAGACCAAACCTGAGACCCTTCCTATAACATGAGATGTGATATCCAACTCCTTCCCGTTCCAAACCTGAGACCCTTTCTATAGCAAGAATCTAATATCCAACTCCTTCCCATTCCAATCCTGAGACCATTCCTATAGCATGAGATGTGATATCTCAATGCTTCTAATACCAAACCTGAGACCCTTCCTATAACATGAGATGTGATATCCAAGTCCTTCCCATTCCAATCCTGAGACCCTCCCTTTAGCATGAGATGTGATATCCAACTCCTTCCCATTCCAATCCTGAGACCGTTCTGATAGCATGAGATGTGATATCTCAATGCTTCTAATACCAAACCTGAGATCCTTCCGATAGCATGAGATGTGATATTTCAATTCTTCTAATACCAAACCTGAGATCCTTCCTATAACACGAGATGTGATATTCAAATCCTTCCCCTTCCAAACCTGAGACCCTCCCTTTAGCATGAGATGTGATATCCAACTCCTTCCCATTCCAATCCTGAGACCCTTCTGATAGCATGAGATGTTATATCTCAATGCCTCTAATACCAAACCTGAGATTCTACCTCTAACATGAAATGTGATATCCAACTCCTTCCCCTTCCAAACCTGGGAGCCTTCCTATAACATGAGATGTGATATCGAAGTCCTTCCCATTCCAATCCTGAGACCCTTCCTATAACATGAGATGTGATATCCAACTCCTTCCCATTCCAATCCTGAGACCCTTCCTATAGCATGAGATGTGATGTCTCAATGCTTCTAATACCAAATCTGAGATCCTTCCTATAACATGAGATGTGATATCCAACTCCTTCCATTCCAATCCTGAGACCCTTCCTATAGCATGGGATGTGATATTTCAATGCTTATAGCAAACCTGAGACCCTTCCTATAGCATGAGATGTGATATCCAAATCCTTCCCATTCCAATCGTGAGACCCTTCCTATAGCATGAGATGTGATATCTCAATGCCTCTAATACCAAACCTGAGATCCTTCCTCTAACATGAAATGTGATATCCAAATCCTTCCCTTTCCAAACCTGAGAGCCTACCTATAGCATGAGATGTGATATCCAACTCCTTCCCATTCCAATCCTGAGACCCTTCCTATAGCATGAGATGTGATATCTCAATGCTTATACCAAACCTGAGACCCTTCCTATAGCATGAGATGTGATATCCAAATCCTTCCCATTCCAATCCTGAGACCCTTCCTATAGCATGAGATGTGATATCTCAATGCCTCTAATACCAAACCTGAGATCCTTCCTTGAACATGAAATGTGATATCCCACTCCTTCCCTTTCCAAACCAGAGAGTCTACCTATAGCATGAGATGTGATATCCAAGTCCTTCCCATTCCAATCCTTAGACACTTCCTACAGCATGAGATGTGATATCTCAATGATTCTATTACCAAACCTGAGACCCATCCTATAACATGAGATGGGATATCCAACTCCTTCCCATTTCAATTCTGAGAAACTTCCGATAGCAGAGATGTGATATCTCAATGCTTAGACCAAACCTGAGACCCTTCCTATAACATGAGATGTGATATCCAACTCCTTCCCGTTCCAAACCTGAGACCCTTTCTATAGCAAGAATCTAATATCCAACTCCTTCCCATTCCAATCCTGAGACCCTTCTGATAGCATGAGATGTTATATCTCAATGCCTCTAATACCAAACCTGAGATTCTACCTCTAACATGAAATGTGATATCCAACTCCTTCCCCTTCCAAACCTGGGAGCCTTCCTATAACATGAGATGTGATATCGAAGTCCTTCCCATTCCAATCCTGAGACCCTTCCTATAACATGAGATGTGATATCCAACTCCTTCCCATTCCAATCCTGAGACCCTTCCTATAGCATGAGATGTGATGTCTCAATGCTTCTAATACCAAATCTGAGATCCTTCCTATAACATGAGATGTGATATCCAACTCCTTCCATTCCAATCCTGAGACCCTTCCTATAGCATGGGATGTGATATTTCAATGCTTATAGCAAACCTGAGACCCTTCCTATAGCATGAGATGTGATATCCAAATCCTTCCCATTCCAATCGTGAGACCCTTCCTATAGCATGAGATGTGATATCTCAATGCCTCTAATACCAAACCTGAGATCCTTCCTCTAACATGAAATGTGATATCCAAATCCTTCCCTTTCCAAACCTGAGAGCCTACCTATAGCATGAGATGTGATATCCAACTCCTTCCCATTCCAATCCTGAGACCCTTCCTATAGCATGAGATGTGATATCTCAATGCTTATACCAAACCTGAGACCCTTCCTATAGCATGAGATGTGATATCCAAATCCTTCCCATTCCAATCCTGAGACCCTTCCTATAGCATGAGATGTGATATCTCAATGCCTCTAATACCAAACCTGAGATCCTTCCTTGAACATGAAATGTGATATCCCACTCCTTCCCTTTCCAAACCAGAGAGTCTACCTATAGCATGAGATGTGATATCCAAGTCCTTCCCATTCCAATCCTTAGACACTTCCTACAGCATGAGATGTGATATCTCAATGATTCTATTACCAAACCTGAGACCCATCCTATAACATGAGATGGGATATCCAACTCCTTCCCATTTCAATCCTGAGAAACTTCCGATAGCAGAGATGTGATATCTCAATGCTTAGACCAAACCTGAGACCCTTCCTATAACATGAGATGTGATATCCAACTCCTTCCCGTTCCAAACCTGAGACCCTTTCTATAGCAAGAATCTAATATCCAACTCCTTCCCATTCCAATCCTGAGACCATTCCTATAGCATGAGATGTGATATCTCAATGCTTCTAATACCAAACCTGAGATCCTTCCTATGACATGAGATGTGATATCCAATTCCTTCCAATTCCAAACCTGAGACCCTTCCTATAGCATGAGATGTGATATCTCAATGCTTCTAATACCAAACCTGAGATCCTTCCTATAACATGAGATGTGATATCCAAATCCTTCCCCTTCCAAACCAGAGACCCTCCCTTTAGCATGAGATGTGATATCCAACTCCTTCCCATTCCAATCCTGAGACATTTCTGATAGCATGAGATGTGATATCTCAATGCCTCTAATACCAAACCTGAGATCCTACCTCTAACATGAAATGTGATATCCAACTCCTTCCCCTTGCAAACCTGAGAGCCTTCCTATAGCATGAGATGTGATATCGAAGTATTTCCCATTCCAATCCTGAGACCCTTCCTATAACATGAGATGTGATATCCAACTCCTTCCCATTCCAACCTGAGACCCTTCCTATAGCATGAGATGGGATATCCAACTACTTCCAAATCCAATCCTGATACCCTTCCGATAGCATGAGATGTGATATCTCAATCCCTCTAATACCAAACCTGAGATCCTTCCTATAACATGAGATGTGATATCAAAATCCTTCCCCTTCCAAACCTGAGACCCTTCTGATAGCATGAGATGTGATATTCAATGCCTCTAATACCAAACCTGAGATCCTACCTCTAACATGAAATGTGATATCCAACTCCTTCCCTTTCCAAACGTGAGAGCCTCCCTATAGCATGAGATGGGATATTCAAGTCCTTCCCATTCCAATCCTGAGACCCTTCCTATAGCATGAGATGTGATATCTCAATGCTTCTAATACCAAACCTGAGACCCTTCCTATAACATAAGATGGGATATCCAACTCCTTCCCATTCCAATCCTGAGACCCTTCCGATAGCAGAGATGTGATATCTCAATGCTTATACCAAACCTGAGACCCTTCCTGTGGCATGAGATGTCATATCCAACTCCTTCCCATTCCAATCCTGAGACCCTTCCTATAGCATGATTTGTGATATCACAATTTTTCTAATACCAAACCTGAGATCCTTCCTATAACATGAGATGTGTATCCAACTCCTTCCCATTCCAAAACCTGAGACCCTTCCTATAGCATGAGATGTGATATCTTAATGCTTCTAAAACCAAACCTGAGAACCATCCAATAACATATGTGAAATCCAAATCCTTCCCTTTCCAAACCTGAGACCCTTCCGATAGCATTAGATGTGATATCTCAATGCTTCTAAAACCAAACATGAGAACCATCCTATAACATGAGATGTGAAATCCAAATCCTTCCCTTTCCAAACCTGAGACCCTTCCTATAGCTTGAGATGTGATATCAAACTCCTTCCCATTCCAATCCTGTGATAGCCTGAGATGTGATATCCAACTCCTTCCCATTCCAATTCTGAGATAGCTTGAGATGTGATATCCAACTCCTTCCCATTCCTATCCTGAGACCCTTCCGATAGTAGAGATGTGATATCTCAATGCTTGTACCAAACCTGAGACCATTCCTATGGCATGAGATGTGATATCCAACTCCTTCCCATTCCAATCCTGAGACCCTTCCTATAGCATGAGATGTGATATCTCAATGCTTATACCAAACCTGAGATCCTTCCTATAGCATGAGATGTGATATCCAAATCCTTCCCATTCCAATCCTGAGACCCTTCCTATAGCATGAAATGTGATATCTCAATGCCTCTAATACCAAACCTGAGATCCTTCCTTGAACATGAAATGTGATATCCCACTCCTTCCCTTTCCAAACCTGAGAGTCTACCTATAGCATGAGATGTGATATCCAAGTCCTTCCCATTCCAATCCTTAGACACTTCCTACAGCATGAGATGTGATATCTCAATGATTCTATTACCAAACCTGAGACCCGTCCTATAACATGAGATGGGATATCCAACTCCTTCCCATTTCAATCCTGAGAAACTTCTGATAGCAGAGATGTGATATCTCAATGCTTAGACCAAACCTGAGACCCTTCCTATAACATGAGATGTGATATCCAACTCCTTCCCCTTCCAAACCTGAGACCCTTTCTATAGCAAGAATCTAATATCCAACTCCTTCCCATTCCAATCCTGAGACCATTCCTATAGCATGAGATGTGATATCTCAATGCTTCTAATACCAAACCTGAGATCCTTCCTATGACATGAGATGTGATATCCAATTCCTTCCCATTCCAAACCTGAGACCCTTCCTATAGCATGAGATGTGATATCTCAATGCTTCTAATACCAAACCTGAGATCCTTCCTATAACATGAGATGTGATATCCAAATCCTTCCCCTTCCAAACCAGAGACCCTCCCTTTAGCATGAGATGTGATATCCAACTCCTTCCCATTCCAATCCTGAGACATTTCTGATAGCATGAGATGTGATATCTCAATGCCTCTAATACCAAAACTGAGATCCTACCTCTAACATGAAATGTGATATCCAACTCCTTCCCCTTGCAAACCTGAGAGCCTTCCTATAGCATGAGATGTGATATCGAAGTATTTCCCATTCCAATCCTGAGACCCTTCCTATAACATGAGATGTGATATCCAACTCCTTCCCATTCCAACCTGAGACCCTTCCTATAGCATGAGATGGGATATCCAACTACTTCCAAATCCAATCCTGATACCCTTCCGATAGCATGAGATGTGATATCTCAATCCCTCTAATACCAAACCTGAGATCCTTCCTATAACATGAGATGTGATATCAAAATCCTTCCCCTTCCAAACCTGAGACCCTCCCTTTAGCATGAGATGTGATATCCAACTCCTTCCCATTCCAATCCTGAGACCCTTCTGATAGCAAGAGATGTGATATTCAATGCCTCTAATACCAAACCTGAGATCCTACCTCTAACATGAAATGTGATATCCAACTCCTTCCCTTTCCAAACGTGAGAGCCTTCCTATAGCATGAGATGTGATATCTCAATGCTTCTAATACCAAACCTGAGACCCTTCCTATAACATAAGATGGGATATCCAACTCCTTCCCATTCCAATCCTGAGACCCTTCCGATAGCAGAGATGTGATATCACAATGCTGATACCAAACCTGAGACCCTTCCTATGGCATGAGATGTCATATACAACTCCTTCCCATTCCAATCCTGAGACCCTTCCTATAGCATGAGATGTGATATCTCAATGCTTATACCAAACCTGAGACCCTTCCTATAGCATGAGATGTGATATCCAACTCCTTCCCATTCCAATCCTGAGACCCTTCCTATAACATGAGATGTGATGTCTCAATGCTTCTAATACCAAACCTGAGATCCTTCCAATGGCATGAGATGTCATATAAAACTCCTTCCCATTCCATTCCTGAGACCCTTCCTATAGCATGAGATGTGATATCCAACTCCTTCCCATTCCAATCCTGAGACCCTTCCTATAGCATGAGATGTGATATCCAAATCCTTCCCATTCCAATCGTGAGACCCTTCCTATAGCATGAGATGTGATATCCAAAACCTTCCCTTTCCAAAACTGAGAGCCTACCTATAGCATGAAATGTGATATCCAACTCCTTTCCATTCCAATCCTGAGACCCTTCCTATAGCATGAGATGTGATATCTCAATGCTTATACCAAACCTGAGACCCTTCCTATAGCATGAGATGTGATATCCAAATCCTTCCCATTCCAATCCTGAGACCCTTCCTATAGCATGAGATGTGATATCCAAATCCTTCCCCTTCCAAACCTGAGACCCTCCCTTTAGCATGAGATGTGATATCCAACTCCTTCCCATTCCAATCCTGAGACCCTTCTGATAGCATGAGATGTTATATCTCAATGCCTCTAATACCAAACCTGAGATCCTACCTCTAACATGAAATGTGATATCCAACTCCTTCCCCTTCTAAACCTGGGAGCCTTCCTATAACATGAGATGTGATATCGAAGTGCTTCCCATTCCAATCCTGAGACCCTTCCTATAACATGAGATGTGATATCCAACTCCTTCCCATTCCAATCCTGAGACCCTTCCTATAGCATGAGATGGGATGTCTCAATGCTTCTAATACCAAATCTGAGATCCTTCCTATAACATGAGATGTGATATCCAACTCCTTCCCATTACAATCTTGAGACCCTTCCGATAGCAGAGATGTGATATCTCAATGCTGATACCAAACCTGAGACCCTTCCTATAACATAAGATGGGATATCCAACTCCTTCCCATTCCAATCCTGAGACCCTTCCGATAGCAGAGATGTGATATCTCAATGCTTATACCAAACCTGAGAACCTTCCTGTGGCATGAGATGTCATATCCAACTCCTTCCCATTCCAATCCTGAGACAGTTCCTATAGCATGATATGTGATATCACAATTTTTCTAATACCAAACCTGAGATCCTTCCTATAACATGAGATGTGTATCCAACTCCTTCCCATTCCAAAACCTGAGACCCTTCCTATAGCATGAGATGTGATATCTTAATGCTTCTAAAACCAAACCTGAGAACCATCCAATAACATATGTGAAATCCAAATCCTTCCCTTTCCAAACCTGAGACCCTTCCGATAGCATTAGATGTGATATCTCAATGCTTCTAAAACCAAACATGAGAACCATCCTATAACATGAGATGTGAAATCCAAATCCTTCCCTTTCCAAACCTGAGACCCTTCCTATAGCTTGAGAAGTGATATCAAACTCCTTCCCATTCCAATCCTGTGATAGCTTGAGATGTGATATCCAACTCCTTCCCATTCCAATCCTGAGATAGCTTGAGATGTGATATCCAACTCCTTCCCATTCCTATCCTGAAACCCTTCCGATAGTAGAGATGTGATATCTCAATGCTTGTACCAAACCTGAGACCCTTCCTATGGCATGAGATGTGATATCCAACTCCTTCCCATTCCAATCCTGAGACCCTTCCTATAGCATGAGATGTGATATCTCAATGCTTATACCAAACCTGAGATCCTTCCTATAGCATGAGATGTGATATCCAAATCCTTCCCATTCCAATCCTGAGACCCTTCCTATAGCATGAGATGTGATATCTCAATGCCTCTAATACCAAACCTGAGATCCTTCCTTGAACATGAAATGTGATATCCCACTCCTTCCCTTTCCAAACCTGAGAGTCTACCTATAGCATGAGATGTGATATCCAAGTCCTTCCCATTCCAATCCTTAGACACTTCCTACAGCATGAGATGTGATATCTCAATGATTCTATTACCAAACCTAAGACCCGTCCTATAACATGAGATGGGATATCCAACTCCTTCCCATTTCAATCCTGAGAAACTTCTGATAGCAGAGATGTGATATCTCAATGCTTAGACCAAACCTGAGACCCTTCCTATAACATGAGATGTGATATCCACCTCCTTCCCGTTCCAAACCTGAGACCCTTTCTATAGCAAGAATCTAATATCCAACTCCTTCCCATTCCAATCCTGAGACCATTCCTATAGCATGAGATGTGATATCTCAATGCTTCTAATACCAAACCTGAGATCCTTCCTATAACATGAGATGTGATATCCAAATCCTTCCCCTTCCAAACCAGAGACCCTCCCTTTAGCATGAGATGTGATATCCAACTCCTTCCCATTCCAATCCTGAGACATTTCTGATAGCATGAGATGTGATATCTCAATGCCTCTAATACCAAACCTGAGATTCTACCTCTAACATGAAATGTGATATCCAACTCCTTCCCCTTCCAAACCTGGGAGCCTTCCTATAACATGAGATGTGATATCGAAGTCCTTCCCATTCCAATCCTGAGACCCTTCCTATAACATGAGATGTGATATCCAACTCCTTCCCATTCCAATCCTGAGACCCTTCCTATAGCATGAGATGTGATGTCTCAATGCTTCTAATACCAAATCTGAGATCCTTCCTATAACATGAGATGTGATATCCAACTCCTTCCATTCCAATCCTGAGACCCTTCCTATAGCATGGGATGTGATATTTCAATGCTTATAGCAAACCTGAGACCCTTCCTATAGCATGAGATGTGATATCCAAATCCTTCCCATTCCAATCGTGAGACCCTTCCTATAGCATGAGATGTGATATCTCAATGCCTCTAATACCAAACCTGAGATCCTTCCTCTAACATGAAATGTGATATCCAAATCCTTCCCTTTCCAAACCTGAGAGCCTACCTATAGCATGAGATGTGATATCCAACTCCTTCCCATTCCAATCCTGAGACCCTTCCTATAGCATGAGATGTGATATCTCAATGCTTATACCAAACCTGAGACCCTTCCTATAGCATGAGATGTGATATCCAAATCCTTCCCATTCCAATCCTGAGACCCTTCCTATAGCATGAGATGTGATATCTCAATGCCTCTAATACCAAACCTGAGATCCTTCCTTGAACATGAAATGTGATATCCCACTCCTTCCCTTTCCAAACCTGAGAGTCTACCTATAGCATGAGATGTGATATCCAAGTCCTTCCCATTCCAATCCTTAGACACTTCCTACAGCATGAGATGTGATATCTCAATGATTCTATTACCAAACCTGAGACCCGTCCTAAAACATGAGATGGGATATCCAACTCCTTCCCATTTCAATCCTGAGAAACTTCCGATAGCAGAGATGTGATATCTCAATGCTTAGACCAAACCTGAGACCCTTCCTATAACATGAGATGTGATATCCAACTCCTTCCCGTTCCAAACCTGAGACCCTTTCTATAGCAAGAATCTAATATCCAACTCCTTCCCATTCCAATCCTGAGACCATTCCTATAGCATGAGATGTGATATCTCAATGCTTCTAATACCAAACCTGAGACCCTTCCTATAACATGAGATGTGATATCCAAGTCCTTCCCATTCCAATCCTGAGACCCTCCCTTTAGCATGAGATGTGATATCCAACTCCTTCCCATTCCAATCCTGAGACCGTTCTGATAGCATGAGATGTGATATCTCAATGCTTCTAATACCAAACCTGAGATCCTTCCGATAGCATGAGATGTGATATTTCAATTCTTCTAATACCAAACCTGAGATCCTTCCTATAACACGAGATGTGATATTCAAATCCTTCCCCTTCCAAACCTGAGACCCTCCCTTTAGCATGAGATGTGATATCCAACTCCTTCCCATTCCAATCCTGAGACCCTTCTGATAGCATGAGATGTTATATCTCAATGCCTCTAATACCAAACCTGAGATTCTACCTCTAACATGAAATGTGATATCCAACTCCTTCCCCTTCCAAACCTGGGAGCCTTCCTATAACATGAGATGTGATATCGAAGTCCTTCCCATTCCAATCCTGAGACCCTTCCTATAACATGAGATGTGATATCCAACTCCTTCCCATTCCAATCCTGAGACCCTTCCTATAGCATGAGATGTGATGTCTCAATGCTTCTAATACCAAATCTGAGATCCTTCCTATAACATGAGATGTGATATCCAACTCCTTCCATTCCAATCCTGAGACCCTTCCTATAGCATGGGATGTGATATTTCAATGCTTATAGCAAACCTGAGACCCTTCCTATAGCATGAGATGTGATATCCAAATCCTTCCCATTCCAATCGTGAGACCCTTCCTATAGCATGAGATGTGATATCTCAATGCCTCTAATACCAAACCTGAGATCCTTCCTCTAACATGAAATGTGATATCCAAATCCTTCCCTTTCCAAACCTGAGAGCCTACCTATAGCATGAGATGTGATATCCAACTCCTTCCCATTCCAATCCTGAGACCCTTCCTATAGCATGAGATGTGATATCTCAATGCTTATACCAAACCTGAGACCCTTCCTATAGCATGAGATGTGATATCCAAATCCTTCCCATTCCAATCCTGAGACCCTTCCTATAGCATGAGATGTGATATCTCAATGCCTCTAATACCAAACCTGAGATCCTTCCTTGAACATGAAATGTGATATCCCACTCCTTCCCTTTCCAAACCTGAGAGTCTACCTATAGCATGAGATGTGATATCCAAGTCCTTCCCATTCCAACCCTTAGACACTTCCTACAGCATGAGATGTGATATCTCAATGATTCTATTACCAAACCTGAGACCCGTCCTATAACATGAGATATGATATCCAACTCCTTCCCATTTCAATCCTGAGAAACTTCCGATAGCAGAGATGTGATATCTCAATGCTTAGACCAAACCTGAGACCCTTCCTATAACATGAGATGTGATATCCAACTCCTTCCCGTTCCAAACCTGAGACCCTTTCTATAGCAAGAATCTAATATCCAACTCCTTCCCATTCCAATCCTGAGACCATTCCTATAGCATGAGATGTGATATCTCAATGCTTCTAATACCAAACCTGAGACCCTTCCTATAACATGAGATGTGATATCCAAGTCCTTCCCATTCCAATCCTGAGACCCTCCCTTTAGCATGAGATGTGATATCCAACTCCTTCCCATTCCAATCCTGAGACCGTTCTGATAGCATGAGATGTGATATCTCAATGCTTCTAATACCAAACCTGAGATCCTTCCGATAGCATGAGATGTGATATTTCAATTCTTCTAATACCAAACCTGAGATCCTTCCTATAACACGAGATGTGATATTCAAATCCTTCCCCTTCCAAACCTGAGACCCTCCCTTTAGCATGAGATGTGATATCCAACTCCTTCCCATTCCAATCCTGAGACCCTTCTGATAGCATGAGATGTTATATCTCAATGCCTCTAATACCAAACCTGAGATTCTACCTCTAACATGAAATGTGATATCCAACTCCTTCCCCTTCCAAACCTGGGAGCCTTCCTATAACATGAGATGTGATATCGAAGTCCTTCCCATTCCAATCCTGAGACCCTTCCTATAACATGAGATGTGATATCCAACTCCTTCCCATTCCAATCCTGAGACCCTTCCTATAGCATGAGATGTGATGTCTCAATGCTTCTAATACCAAATCTGAGATCCTTCCTATAACATGAGATGTGATATCCAACTCCTTCCATTCCAATCCTGAGACCCTTCCTATAGCATGGGATGTGATATTTCAATGCTTATAGCAAACCTGAGACCCTTCCTATAGCATGAGATGTGATATCCAAATCCTTCCCATTCCAATCGTGAGACCCTTCCTATAGCATGAGATGTGATATCTCAATGCCTCTAATACCAAACCTGAGATCCTTCCTCTAACATGAAATGTGATATCCAAATCCTTCCCTTTCCAAACCTGAGAGCCTACCTATAGCATGAAATGTGATATCCAACTCCTTCCCATTCCAATCCTGAGACCCTTCCTATAGCATGAGATGTGATATCTCAATGCTTATACCAAACCTGAGACCCTTCCTATAGCATGAGATGTGATATCCAAACCCTTCTCATTCCAATCCTGAGACCCTTCCTATAGCATGAGATGTGATATCTCAATGCCTCTAATACCAAACCTGAGATCCTTCCTTGAACATGAAATGTGATATCCCACTCCTTCCCTTTCCAAACCAGAGAGTCTACCTATAGCATGAGATGTGATATCCAAGTCCTTCCCATTCCAATCCTTAGACACTTCCTACAGCATGAGATGTGATATCTCAATGATTCTATTACCAAACCTGAGACCCATCCTATAACATGAGATGGGATATCCAACTCCTTCCCATTTCAATCCTGAGAAACTTCCGATAGCAGAGATGTGATATCTCAATGCTTAGACCAAACCTGAGACCCTTCCTATAACATGAGATGTGATATCCAACTCCTTCCCGTTCCAAACCTGAGACCCTTTCTATAGCAAGAATCTAATATCCAACTCCTTCCCATTCCAATCCTGAGACCATTCCTATAGCATGAGATGTGATATCTCAATGCTTCTAATACCAAACCTGAGATCCTTCCTATGACATGAGATGTGATATCCAATTCCTTCCAATTCCAAACCTGAGACCCTTCCTATAGCATGAGATGTGATATCTCAATGCTTCTAATACCAAACCTGAGATCCTTCCTATAACATGAGATGTGATATCCAAATCCTTCCCCTTCCAAACCAGAGACCCTCCCTTTAGCATGAGATGTGATATCCAACTCCTTCCCATTCCAATCCTGAGACATTTCTGATAGCATGAGATGTGATATCTCAATGCCTCTAATACCAAACCTGAGATCCTACCTCTAACATGAAATGTGATATCCAACTCCTTCCCCTTGCAAACCTGAGAGCCTTCCTATAGCATGAGATGTGATATCGAAGTATTTCCCATTCCAATCCTGAGACCCTTCCTATAACATGAGATGTGATATCCAACTCCTTCCCATTCCAACCTGAGACCCTTCCTATAGCATGAGATGGGATATCCAACTACTTCCAAATCCAATCCTGATACCCTTCCGATAGCATGAGATGTGATATCTCAATCCCTCTAATACCAAACCTGAGATCCTTCCTATAACATGAGATGTGATATCAAAATCCTTCCCCTTCCAAACCTGAGACCCTTCTGATAGCATGAGATGTGATATTCAATGCCTCTAATACCAAACCTGAGATCCTACATCTAACATGAAATGTGATATCCAACTCCTTCCCTTTCCAAACGTGAGAGCCTCCCTATAGCATGAGATGGGATATTCAAGTCCTTCCCATTCCAATCCTGAGACCCTTCCTATAGCATGAGATGTGATATCTCAATGCTTCTAATACCAAACCTGAGACCCTTCCTATAACATAAGATGGGATATCCAACTCCTTCCCATTCCAATCCTGAGACCCTTCCGATAGCAGAGATGTGATATCTCAATGCTGATACCAAACCTGAGACCCTTCCTATAACATAAGATGGGATATCTAACTCCTTCCCATTCCAATCCTGAGACCCTTCCAATAGCAGAGATGTGATATCTCAATGCTTATACCAAACCTGAGACCCTTCCTGTGGCATGAGATGTCATATCCAACTCCTTCCCATTCCAATCCTGAGACCCTTCCTATAGCATGATATGTGATATCACAATTTTTCTAATACCAAACCTGAGATCCTTCCTATAACATGAGATGTGTATCCAACTCCTTCCCATTCCAAAACCTGAGACCCTTCCTATAGCATGAGATGTGATATCTTAATGCTTCTAAAACCAAACCTGAGAACCATCCAATAACATATGTGAAATCCAAATCCTTCCCTTTCCAAACCTGAGACCCTTCCGATAGCATTAGATGTGATATCTCAATGCTTCTAAAACCAAACATGAGAACCATCCTATAACATGAGATGTGAAATCCAAATCCTTCCCTTTCCAAACCTGAGACCCTTCCTATAGCTTGAGATGTGATATCAAACTCCTTCCCATTCCAATCCTGTGATAGCCTGAGATGTGATATCCAACTCCTTCCCATTCCAATCCTGAGATAGCTTGAGATGTGATATCCAACTCCTTCCCATTCCTATCCTGAGACCCTTCCGATAGTAGAGATGTGATATCTCAATGCTTGTACCAAACCTGAGACCCTTCCTATGGCATGAGATGTGATATCCAACTCCTTCCCATTCCAATCCTGAGACCCTTCCTATAGCATGCGATGTGATATCTCAATGCTTATACCAAACCTGAGATCCTTCCTATAGCATGAGATGTGATATCCAAATCCTTCCCATTCCAATCCTGAGACCCTTCCTATAGCATGAGATGTGATATCTCAATGCCTCTAATACCAAACCTGAGATCCTTCCTTGAACATGAAATGTGATATCCCACTCCTTCCCTTTCCAAACCTGAGAGTCTACCTATAGCATGAGATGTGATATCCAAGTCCTTCCCATTCCAATCCTTAGACACTTCCTACAGCATGAGATGTGATATCTCAATGATTCTATTACCAAACCTGAGACCCGTCCTATAACATGAGATGGGATATCCAACTCCTTCCCATTTCAATCCTGAGAAACTTCTGATAGCAGAGATGTGATATCTCAATGCTTAGACCAAACCTGAGACCCTTCCTATAACATGAGATGTGATATCCAACTCCTTCCCGTTCCAAACCTGAGACCCTTTCTATAGCAAGAATCTAATATCCAACTCCTTCCCATTCCAATCCTGAGACCATTCCTATAGCATGAGATGTGATATCTCAATGCTTCTAATACCAAACCTGAGATCCTTCCTATGACATGAGATGTGATATCCAATTCCTTCCCATTCCAAACCTGAGACCCTTCCTATAGCATGAGATGTGATATCTCAATGCTTCTAATACCAAACCTGAGATCCTTCCTATAACATGAGATGTGATATCCAAATCCTTCCCCTTCCAAACCAGAGACCCTCCCTTTAGCATGAGATGTGATATCCAACTCCTTCCCATTCCAATCCTGAGACATTTCTGATAGCATGAGATGTGATATCTCAATGCCTCTAATACCAAAACTGAGATCCTACCTCTAACATGAAATGTGATATCCAACTCCTTCCCCTTGCAAACCTGAGAGCCTTCCTATAGCATGAGATGTGATATCTCAATGCTTCTAATACCAAACCTGAGACCCTTCCTATAACATAAGATGGGATATCCAACTCCTTCCCATTCCAATCCTGAGACCCTTCCGATAGCAGAGATGTGATATCACAATGCTGATACCAAACCTGAGACCCTTCCTATGGCATGAGATGTCATATACAACTCCTTCCCATTCCAATCCTGAGACCCTTCCTATAGCATGAGATGTGATATCTCAATGCTTATACCAAACCTGAGACCCTTCCTATAGCATGAGATGTGATATCCAACTCCTTCCCATTCCAATCCTGAGACCCTTCCTATAACATGAGATGTGATGTCTCAATGCTTCTAATACCAAACCTGAGATCCTTCCAATGGCATGAGATGTCATATAAAACGCCTTCCCATTCCATTCCTGAGACCCTTCCTATAGCATGAGATGTGATATCCAACTCCTTCCCATTCCAATCCTGAGACCCTTCCTATAGCATGAGATGTGATATCCAAATCCTTCCCATTCCAATCGTGAGACCCTTCCTATAGCATGAGATGTGATATCCAAAACCTTCCCTTTCCAAAACTGAGAGCCTACCTATAGCATGAAATGTGATATCCAACTCGTTTCCATTCCAATCCTGAGACCCTTCCTATAGCATGAGATGTGATATCTCAATGCTTATACCAAACCTGAGACCCTTCCTATAGCATGAGATGTGATATCCAAATCCTTCCCATTCCAATCCTGAGACCCTTCCTATAGCATGAGATGTGATATCCAAATCCTTCCCCTTCCAAACCTGAGACCCTCCCTTTAGCATGAGATGTGATATCCAACTCCTTCCCATTCCAATCCTGAGACCCTTCTGATAGCATGAGATGTTATATCTCAATGCCTCTAATACCAAACCTGAGATCCTACCTCTAACATGAAATGTGATATCCAACTCCTTCCCCTTCTAAACCTGGGAGCCTTCCTATAACATGAGATGTGATATCGAAGTGCTTCCCATTCCAATCCTGAGACCCTTCCTATAACATGAGATGTGATATCCATCTCCTTCCCATTCCAATCCTGAGACCCGTCCTATAGCATGAGATGGGATGTCTCAATGCTTCTAATACCAAATCTGAGATCCTTCCTATAACATGAGATGTGATATCCAACTCCTTCCCATTACAATCTTGAGACCCTTCCGATAGCAGAGATGTGATATCTCAATGCTGATACCAAACCTGAGACCCTTCCTATAACATAAGATGGGATATCCAACTCCTTCCCATTCCAATCCTGAGACCCTTCCGATAGCAGAGATGTGATATCTCAATGCTTATACCAAACCTGAGACCCTTCCTGTGGCATGAGATGTCATATCCAACTCCTTCCCATTCCAATCCTGAGACCCTTCCTATAGCATGATATGTGATATCACAATTTTTCTAATACCAAACCTGAGATCCTTCCTATAACATGAGATGTGTATCCAACTCCTTCCCATTCCAAAACCTGAGACAATTCCTATAGCATGAGATGTGATATCTTAATGCTTCTAAAACCAAACCTGAGAACCATCCAATAACATATGTGAAATCCAAATCCTTCCCTTTCCAAACCTGAGACCCTTCCGATAGCATTAGATGTGATATCTCAATGCTTCTAAAACCAAACATGAGAACCATCCTATAACATGAGATGTGAAATCCAAATCCTTCCCTTTCCAAACCTGAGACCCTTCCTATAGCTTGAGATGTGATATCAAACTCCTTCCCATTCCAATCCTGTGATAGCTTGAGATGTGATATCCAACTCCTTCCCATTCCAATCCTGAGATAGCTTGAGATGTGATATCCAACTCCTTCCCATTCCTATCCTGAAACCCTTCCGATAGTAGAGATGTGATATCTCAATGCTTGTACCAAACCTGAGACCCTTCCTATGGCATGAGATGTGATATCCAACTCCTTCCCATTCCAATCCTGAGACCCTTCCTATAGCATGAGATGTGATATCTCAATGCTTATACCAAACCTGAGATCCTTCCTATAGCATGAGATGTGATATCCAAATCCTTCCCATTCCAATCCTGAGACCCTTCCTATAGCATGAGATGTGATATCTCAATGCCTCTAATACCAAACCTGAGATCCTTCCTTGAACATGAAATGTGATATCCCACTCCTTCCCTTTCCAAACCTGAGAGTCTACCTATAGCATGAGATGTGATATCCAAGTCCTTCCCATTCCAATCCTTAGACACTTCCTACAGCATGAGATGTGATATCTCAATGATTCTATTACCAAACCTAAGACCCGTCCTATAACATGAGATGGGATATCCAACTCCTTCCCATTTCAATCCTGAGAAACTTCTGATAGCAGAGATGTGATATCTCAATGCTTAGACCAAACCTGAGACCCTTCCTATAACATGAGATGTGATATCCACCTCCTTCCCGTTCCAAACCTGAGACCCTTTCTATAGCAAGAATCTAATATCCAACTCCTTCCCATTCCAATCCTGAGACCATTCCTATAGCATGAGATGTGATATCTCAATGCTTCTAATACCAAACCTGAGATCCTTCCTATGACATGAGATGTGATATCCAATTCCTTCCCATTCCAAACCTGAGACCCTTCCTATAGCATGAGATGTGATATCTCAATGCTTCTAATACCAAACCTGAGATCCTTCCTATAACATGAGATGTGATATCCAAATCCTTCCCCTTCCAAACCAGAGACCCTCCCTTTAGCATGAGATGTGATATCCAACTCCTTCCCATTCCAATCCTGAGACATTTCTGATAGCATGAGATGGGATATCTCAATGCCTCTAATACCAAAACTGAGATCCTACCTCTAACATGAAATGTGATATCCAACTCCTTCCCCTTGCAAACCTGAGAGCCTTCCTATAGCATGAGATGTGATATCGAAGTATTTCCCATTCCAATCCTGAGACCCTTCCTATAACATGAGATGTGATATCCAACTCCTTCCCATTCCAACCTGAGACCCTTCCTATAGCATGAGATGGGATATCCAACTACTTCCAAATCCAATCCTGATACCCTTCCGATAGCATGAGATGTGATATCTCAATCCCTCTAATACCAAACCTGAGATCCTTCCTATAACATGAGATGTGATATCAAAATCCTTCCCCTTCCAAACCTGAGACCCTCCCTTTAGCATGAGATGTGATATCCAACTCCTTCCCATTCCAATCCTGAGACCCTTCTGATAGCAAGAGATGTGATATTCAATGCCTCTAATACCAAACCTGAGATCCTACCTCTAACATGAAATGTGATATCCAACTCCTTCCCTTTCCAAACGTGAGAGCCTTCCTATAGCATGAGATGTGATATCTCAATGCTTCTAATACCAAACCTGAGACCCTTCCTATAACATAAGATGGGATATCCAACTCCTTCCCATTCCAATCCTGAGACCCTTCCGATAGCAGAGATGTGATATCTCAATGCTGATACCAAACCTGAGACCCTTCCTATGGCATGAGATGTCATATACAACTCCTTCCCATTCCAATCCTGAGACCCTTCCTATAGCATGAGATGTGATATCTCAATGCTTATACCAAACCTGAGACCCTTCCTATAGCATGAGATGTGATATCCAACTCCTTCCCATTCCAATCCTGAGACCCTTCCTATAACATGAGATGTGATGTCTCAATGCTTCTAATACCAAACCTGAGATCCTTCCGATGGCATGAGATGTCATATAAAACTCCTTCCCATTCCATTCCTGAGACCCTTCCTATAGCATGAGATGTGATATCCAACTCCTTCCCATTCCAATCCTGAGACCCTTCCTATAGCATGAGATGTGATATCCAAATCCTTCCCATTCCAATCGTGAGACCCTTCCTATAGCATGAGATGTGATATCCAAAACCTTCCCTTTCCAAAACTGAGAGCCTACCTATAGCATGAAATGTGATATCCAACTCCTTTCCATTCCAATCCTGAGATCCTTCCTATAGCATGAGATGTGATATCTCAATGCTTATACCAAACCTGAGTCCCTTCCTATAGCATGAGATGTGATATCCAAATCCTTCCCATTCCAATCCTGAGACCCTTCCTATAGCATGAGATGTGATATCCAAATCCTTCCCCTTCCAAACCTGAGACCCTCCCTTTAGCATGAGATGTGATATCCAACGCCTTCCCATTCCAATCCTGAGACCCTTCTGATAGCATGAGATGTTATATCTCAATGCCTCTAATACCAAACCTGAGATCCTACCTCTAACATGAAATGTGATATCCAACTCCTTCCCCTTCTAAACCTGGGAGCCTTCCTATAACATGAGATGTGATATCGAAGTGCTTCCCATTCCAATCCTGAGACCCTTCCTATAACATGAGATGTGATATCCAACTCCTTCCCATTCCAATCCTGAGACCCTTCCTATAGCATGAGATGGGATGTCTCAATGCTTCTAATACCAAATCTGAGATCCTTCCTATAACATGAGATGTGATATCCAACTCCTTCCCATTACAATCTTGAGACCCTTCCTATAGCATGAGATGTGATATCTCAATGCCTCTAATACCAAACCTGAGATCCTACCTCTAAAATGAAATTTGATATGCAACTCCTTCCCCTTCCAAACCTGATAGCCTTCCTATAGCATGAGATGTGATATCTCAATACTTATACCAAACCTGAGACCCTTCCTATAGCATGAGATGTGATATCCAAATCCTTCCCATTCCAATCGTGAGACCCTTCCTATAGCATGAGATGTGATATCTCAATGCCTCTAATACCAAACCTGAGATCCTACCTCTAAAATGAAATTTGATATGCAACTCCTTCCCCTTCCAAACCTGATAGCCTTCCTATAGCATGAGATGTGATATCCAAGTCCTTCCCATTCCAATCCTGATACCCTTCCTATAACATGAGATGTGATATCCAATTCCTTCCCATTCCAACCTGAGACCCTTCCTATAGCAAGAGATGGGATATCCAACTCCTTCCAAATCCAATCCTGATACCCTTCCGATAGCATGAGATGTGATATCCCAATGCTTCTACAAAACCTGAGACCCATACATGGCATGAGATGTGATATCAAACTCCTTCCCATTCCAATCCTGAGACACTTCCTATAGCATGAGATGTGATATCTCAATGCTTCTAATACCAAACCTGAGACTCTTCCTATAACATGAGATGGGATATCCAACTCTTTCCCATTCCAATCCTGAGACCCTTCCGATAGCAGTGATGTGATATCTCAATGCTTATACCAAACCTGAGACCCTTCATATAGCATGAGATGTCATATACAACTCCTTCCCATTCCAATCCTGAGACCCTTCCTATAGGATGAGATGTGATATCTCAATGCTTATACCAAACCTGAGACCCTTCCTATAGCATGAGATGTGATATCCAACTCCTTCCCATTTCAATCCTGAGACCCTTCCTATAGCATGAGATGTGATGTCTCAATGCTTCTAATACCAAACCTGAGATCCTTCCTATAACATCAGATGTGATATCCAACTCCTTCCTATTCCAATCCTGAGACCCTTCCTATAGCATGAGATGTGATATCTCAATGTTCATACCAAACCTGAGACCCTTCCTATAGCATGAGATGTGATATCCAACTCCTTCCCATTCCAATCCTGAGACCCTTCCTATAGCATGAGATGTGATATCTCAATGCCTCTAATACCAACTCTGAGATCCTTCCTCTAACATGAAATGTGATATCCAACTCCTTCCCTTTCCAAACCTGAGAGCCTACCTATAGCATGAGATGTGATATCCAAGACCTTCCCATTCCAATCCTTAGACCCTTCCTACAGCATACAATATGATATCTCAATGATTCTAATAACAAACCTGAGACCCGTCCTATAACATGAGATGTGATATCCAACTCCTTCCCATTCCAATCCTGAGACACTTCTGATAGCAGAGATGTGATATCTCAATGCTTATTCCAAACCTGAGACCCTTCCTATAGCATGAGATGTGATATCCAACTCCTTCCCGTTCCAAACCTGAGACCCTTCCTATAGCATATGTGATATCCAACTCCTTCCCATTCCAAACATGAGACCCTTCCTATAGCATGAGATGTGATATCCAACTCCTTCCCATTCCAATCCTGAGACCCTTCCTATAGCATGAGATGTGATATCTCAATGCCTCTAATACCAAACCTGAAATCCTTCCTCTAACATGAAATGTGATATCCAACTCCTTCCCTTTCCAAACCTGAGAGCCTACCTATAGCATGAGATGTGATATCCAAGACCTTCCCATTCCAATCCTTAGACCCTTCCTACAGCATACAATATGATATCTCAATGATTCTAATAACAAACCTGAGACCCGTCCTATAACATGAGATGTGATATCCAACTCCTTCCCATTCCAATCCTGAGACACTTCCGATAGCAGAGATGTGATATCTCAATGCTTATTCCAAACCTGAGACCCTTCCTTTAGCATGAGATGTGATATCCAACTCCTTCCCGTTCCAAACCTGAGACCCTTCCTATAGCATATGTGATATCCAACTCCTTCCCATTCCAAACATGAGACCCTTCCTATAGCAAGAATGTAATATCCAACTCCTTCCCATTCCAATCCTGAGACCCTTCCTACAGCATGCAATGTGATATCTCAATGCTTCTAATACCAAACCTGAGACCCGTCCTATAACATGAGATGGGATATCCAACTCCTTCCTGTTCCAAACCTGAGACCCTTCCTATAGCAAGAGATGTGATATCCAACTCCTTCCCATCCCAATCCTGAGACACTTCCGATTGCAGAGATGTGATATCTCAATGCTTATACCAAACCTGAGACTCTTCCTATAACATGAGATGTGATATCGAAATCCTTCCCGTTCCAAACCTGAGACCCTTCCTATAGCATAAAATGTGATATCCAACTCCTTCCCATTCCAATCCTGAGACCCTTCCGATAGCATGAGATGTGATATCTCAATGCTTCTAATACCAAACCTGAGATCCTTCTTATAACATATGATGTGATATCCAAATCCTTCCCCTTCCAAACCTGAGACCCTCCCTTTAGCATGAAATGTGATATCCAACTCCTTCCCATTCCAATCCTGAGACCCTTATGATAGCATGAGATGTGATATCTCAATGCCTCTAATACCAAACCTGAGATACTTCCGATAGCATGAGATGTGATATCTCAATGCTTCTAATACCAAACCTGAGATCCTTCCTATAACATGAGATGTGATATCCAAATCCTTCCCCTTCCAAACCTGAGACCCTCCCTTTAGCATGAGATGTGATATCCAACTCCTTCCCATTCCAATCCTGAGACCCTTCTGATAGCATGAGATGTGATATCTCAATGCCTCTAATACCAAACCTGAGATCCTACCTCTAACATGAAATATGATATCCAACTCCTTCCCTTTCCAAACCTGAGATCCTGCCTATAGCATGAGATGTGATATCCAAGTCCTTCCCATTCCAATCCTGAGGCCCTTCCTATAGCATGAGATGTGATATCTCAATGCTTATACCAAACCTGAGACCCTTCCTATGGCATGAGATGCCATATACAACTCCTTCCCATTCCAATCCTGAGACCCTGCTTATAGCATGAGATGTGATATCTCAATGCTTCTAATGCCAAACCTGAGATCTTTCCTATAACATGAGATGTGATATCCAACTCCTTCCCATTCCAATCCTGAGACCATTCCTATAGCATGAGATGTGATATCTCAATGCTTATACCAAACCTGAGACCCTTCCTATAGCTTGAGATGTGATATCCAACTCCATCCCATTCCAATCCTGAGACCCTTCCTATAGCATGAGATGTGATATCTCAATGCCTCTAATACCAAACCTGAGATCCTTCCTCTAACATGAAATGGGATCTCCAACTCCTTCCCCTTCCAAACCTGAGAGCCTTCCTATAGCATGAGATATGATATCCAAGTCTTTTCCATTCCAATCCTGAGACCCTTCCTATAACATGAGATGTGATATCCAACTCCTTCCCATTCCAACCTGAGACCCTTCCTATAGCATGAGATGGGATATCCAACTCCTTCCAAATCCAATCCTGATACCCTTCCGATAGCATGAGATGTGATATCCCAATGCTTCTACCAAACCTGAGACCCATACTATGGCATGAGATGTGATATCAAACTGCTTCCAATTCTAACCTGAGACCCTTCCTATAGCATGAGATGGGATATCCAACTCCTTCCAAATCCAATCCTGAAATCCTTCCGATAGCATGAGATGTGATATCCCAATGCTTCTACCAAACCTGAGACCCATACTATGGCATGAGATGTGATATCCAACTCCTTCCCATTCCAATTCTGAGACTCTTCTGATAGCATGAGATGTGATATCTCAATGCCTCTAATACCAAACCTTAGATCCTACCTCTAACATGAAATGTGATATCCAACTCTTTCCCGTTCCAATTCTGAGACCCTTCCTATACAATGAGACTTGATATCTCAATGCTTCTAATACCAAACCTGAGAGCCGTCCTATAACATGAAATGTGATATCCAAATCTTTCCCCTTCCAAACCTTAGACCCTTCCTTTATCATGAGATGTGATATCCAACTCCTTCCCATTCCAATCCTGAGACTCTTCCGATATCATGAGATGTGATATCTCAATGCTTCTAATATCAAACTTGAGACCCTCCCTATAGCATGAGATGTGATATCCAAGTCCTTCCCATTCCAATCCTGAGACCCTTCCTATAGCATGAGATGTGATATCTCAATGCTTCTAATACCAAACCTGAGACCCTTCCTATAACATGAGATGGGAATATCCAACTCCTTCCCATTCCAATCCTGAGACCCTTCCGATAGCAGAGATGTGATATCTCACTGCTTATACCAAACCTGAGACCCTTCCTATAGCATGAGATGTGATATCCAACTCCTTCCCATTCCAATCCTGAGACACTTCCTATAGCATGAGATGTGATATCTCACTGCTTATACCAAACCTGAGACCCTTCCTATAGCATGAGATGTGATATCCAACTCCTTCCCATTCCAATCCTGAGACCCTTCCTATAGCATGAGATGTGATATCTCAATGCTTCTAATATCAAACTTGAGACCCTCCCTATAGCATGAGATGTGATACCCAAGTCCTTCCCATTCCAATCCTGAGACCCTTCCTACAGCATGCGATGTGATGTCTCAATGCTTCTAATACCAAACCTGAGACGCTTCCTATAACATGAGATGGGATATCCAACTCCTTCCCATTCCAATCGTGAGACCCTTCCGATAGCAGAGATGTGATATCTCAATGCTTAAACCAAACCTAAGACCCTTCCTATGGCATGAGATGTCATATACAACTCCTTCCCATTCCAATCCTGAGACCCTTCCTATAGCATGAGATGTGATATCTCAATGCTTATACCAAACCTGAGACCCTTCCTATAGCATGAGATGTGATATCCAACTCCTTCCCATTCCAATCCTGAGACCCTTCCTATAGCACGAGATGTGATGTCTCAATGCTTCTAATACCAAACCTGAGATCCTTCCTATAACATGAGATGTGATATCCAACTCCTTCCCATTCCAATCCCGAGACCCTTCCTATAGCATGAGATGTGATATCTCAATGCTTATACCAAACCTGAGACCCTTCCTATAGCATGAGATGTGATATCCAACTCCTTCCCATTCCAATCCTGAGACTCTTCCTATAGCATGAGATGTGATATCTCAATGCCTCTAATACCAAACCTGAGATCCTTCCTCTAACATGAAATGTGATATCCAACTCGTTCCCTTTACAAACCTGAGAGCCTACCTATAGCATGAGATGTGATATCCAAGTCCTTCCCATTCCAATCCTTAGACCCTTCCTACAGCATGCAATATGATATCTCAATGATTCTAATAACAAACCTGAGACCCGTCCTATAACATGAGATGGGATATCCAACTCCTTCCCATTCCAATCCTGAGACACTTCCGATAGCAGAGATGTGATATCTCAATGCTTATACCAAACCTGAGACCCTTCCAATAACATGAGATGTGATATCCAACTCCTTCCCGGTCCAAACCTGAGACCCTTCATATAGCATATGTGATATCCAACTCCTTCCCATTCCAAACATGAGACCCTTCCTATAGCAAGAGTGTAATATCCAACTCCTTCCCATTCCAATCCTGAGACCATTCCTATAGCATGAGATGTGATATCTCAATGCTTCTAATACCAAACCTGAGATCCTTCCTATGACATGAGATGTGATATCCAATTCCTCCCCATTCCAAACCTGAGAACCTTCCTACAGCATGCGATGTGATATCTCAATGCTTCTAATACCAAACCCGAGACCAGTCCTATAACATAAGATTGGATATCCAACTCCTTCCCCTTCCAAACCTGAGACTCTTCCTATAGCATGAGATGTGATATCCAACTTCTTCCCATTCCAATCCTGAGACCCTTCCTATAACATGAGATGTGATATCTCAATGCTTATACCAAACCTGAGACCCTTCCTATAGCTTGAGATGTGATATCCAACTCCTTCCCATTCCAATCCTGAGACCCTTCCTATAGCATGAGATGTGATATCTCAATGCTTATACCAAACCTGAGACCCTTCCTATAGCTTGAGATGTGATATCCAACTCCTTCCCATTCCAATCCTGAGACCCTTCCTATAGCATGAGATGTGATATCTCAAGGCCTCTAATACCAAACCTGAGATCCTTCCTCTAACATGAAATGTGATATCCAACTCCTTCCCCTTCCAAACCTGAGAGCCTTCCTATAACATGAAATGTGATATCCAATTCCTTCCCATTCCAACCTGAGACCCTTCCTATAGCATGAGATGGGATATCCAACTCCTTCCAAATCCAATACTGATACCCTTCCGATAGCATGAGATGTGATATCCCAATGCTTCTACGAAACCTGAGACCCATACTATGGCATGAGATGTGATATCAAACTCCTTCCCATTCCAATCCTGAGACCCTACCTATAGCTTGAGATGTGATATCCAACTCCTTCCCATTCCAATTCTGAGACCCTTCCTATACCATGAGACTTGATATCTCAATGCTTCTAATACCAAACCTGAGACCCGTCCTATAACATGAGATGTGATATCCAAATCCTTCCCCTTCCAAACCTTAGACCCTTCCTTTATCATGAGATGTGATATCCAATTCCTTCCCATTCCAATCCTGAGACCCTTCCGATATCATGAGATTTGTTATCTCAATGCTTCTAATATCAAACTTGAGACCCTCCCTATAACATGAGATGTGACATCCAAGTCCTCCCCATTCCAATCCTGAGACCCTTCCTATAGCATGAGATGTGATATCTCAATGCTTCTAATACCAAACCTGAGACCCTTCCTATAACATGATTTGGGATATCCAACTCCTTCCCATTCCAATCCTGAGACCCTTCCGATAGCAGAGATGTGATATCTCAATGCTTATACCAAACCTGAGACCCTTCCTATGGCCTGAGATGTCATATGCAACTCCTTCCCATTCCAATCCTGAGACCCTTCCTATAGCATGAGATGTGATATCTCAATGCCTCTAATACCAAACCTGAAATCCTTCCCCTAACATGAAATGTGATATCCAACTCCTTCCCTTTCCAAACCTGAGAGCCTACCTATAGCATGAGATGTGATATCCAAGACCTTCCCATTCCAATCCTTAGACCCTTCCTACATCATACAATATGATATCTCAATGATTCTAATAACAAACCTGAGACCCGTCCTATAACATGAGATGTGATATCCAACTCCTTCCCATTCCAATCCTGAGACACTTCCGATAGCAGAGATGTGATATCTCAATGCTTATTCCAAACCTGAGACCCTTCCTATAGCATGAGATGTGATATCCAACTCCTTCCCTTTCCAAACCTGAGACCCTTCCTATAGCATATGTGATATCCAACTCCTTCCCATTCCAAACATGAGACCCTTCCTATAGCAAGAATGTAATATCCAACTCCTTCCCATTCCAATCCTCAGACCCTTCCTACAGCATGCGATGTGATATCTCAATGCTTCTAATACCAAACCTGAGACCCGTCCTATAACATGAGATGGGATATCCAACTCCTTCCCGTTCCAAACCTGAGACCCTTCCTATAGCATGAGATGTGATATCCAACTCCTTCCCATCCCAATCCTGAGACACTTCCGATTGCAGAGATGTGATATCTCAATGCTTATACCAAACCTGAGACTCTTCCTATAACATGAGATGTGATATCCAACTCCTTCCCGTTCCAAACCTGAGACCCTTCCTATAGCATAAGATGTGATATCCAACTCCTTCCCATTCCAATCCTTAGACCCTTCCTACAGCATGCAATATGATATCTCAATGATTCTAATAACAAACCTGAGACCCGTCCTATAACATGAGATGGGATATCCAACTCCTTCCAATTCCAATCCTGAGACACTTCCGATAGCAGAGATGTGATATCTCAATGCTTATACCAAACCTGAGACCCTTCCTATAACATGAGATGTGATATCCAACTCCTTCCCGGTCCAAACCTGAGACCCTTCCTATAGCATATGTGATATCCAACTCCTTCCCATTCCAAACATGAGACCCTTCCTATAGCAAGAGTGTAATATCCAACTCCTTCCCATTCATATCCTGAGACCATTCCTATAGCATGAGATGTGATATCTCAATGCTTCTAATACCAAACCTGAGATCCTTCCTATGACATGAGATGTGATATCCAATTCCTCCCCATTCCAAACCTGAGAACCTTCCTACAGCATGCGATGTGATATCTCAATGCTTCTAATACCAAACCCGAGACCAGTCCTATAACATGAGTTTGGATATCCAACTCCTTCCCCTTCCAAACCTGAGACTCTTCCTATAGCATGAGATGTGATATCCAACTTCTTCCCATTCCAATCCTGAGACCTTTCCTATAACATGAGATGTGATGTCTCAATGCTTCTAATACCAAACCTGAGATCTTTCCTATAACATGAGATGTGATATCCAACTCCTTCCCATTCCAATCCTGAGACCCTGAGACCCCATGAGATGTGATATCTCAATGCTTATACCAAACCTGAGACCCTTCCTATAGCTTGAGATGTGATATCCAACTCCTTCCCATTCCAATCCTGAGACCCTTCCTATAGCATGAGATGTGATATCTCAAGGCCTCTAATACCAAACCTGAGATCCTTCCTCTAACATGAAATGTGATATCCAACTCCTTCCCCTTCCAAACCTGAGAGCCTTCCTATAACATGAAATGTGATATCCAATTCCTTCCCATTCCAACCTGAGACCCTTCCTATAGCATGAGATGGGATATCCAACTCCTTCCAAATCCAATACTGATACCCTTCCGATAGCATGAGATGTGATATCCCAATGCTTCTACCAAACCTGAGACCCATACTATGGCATGAGATGTGATATCAAACTCCTTCCCATTCCAATCCTGAGACCCTACCTATAGCTTGAGATGTGATATCCAACTCCTTCCCATTCCAATTCTGAGACCCTTCCTATACCATGAGACTTGATATCTCAATGCTTCTAATACCAAACCTGAGACCCGTCCTATAACATGAGATGTGATATCCAAATCCATCCCCTTCCAAACCTTAGACCCTTCCTTTATCATGAGATGTGATATCCAATTCCTTCCCATTCCAATCCTGAGACCCTTCCGATATCATGAGATTTGTTATCTCAATGCTTCTAATATCAAACTTGAGACCCTCCCTATAACATGAGATGTGACATCCAAGTCCTCCCCATTCCAATCCTGAGACCCTTCCTATAGCATGAGATGTGATATCTCAATGCTTCTAATACCAAACCTGAGACCCTTCCTATAACATGATTTGGGATATCCAACTCCTTCCCATTCCAATCCTGAGACCCTTCCGATAGCAGAGATGTGATATCTCAATGCTTATACCAAACCTGAGACCCTTCCTATGGCCTGAGATGTCATATGCAACTCCTTCCCATTCCAATCCTGAGACCCTTCCTATAGCATGAGATGTGATATCTCAATGCCTCTAATATCAAACCTGGAATCCTTCCTCTAACATGAAATGTGATATCCAACTCCTTCCCTTTCCAAACCTGAGAGCCTACCTATAGCATGAGATGTGATATCCAAGACCTTCCCATTCCAATCCTTAGACCCTTCCTACAGCATACAATATGATATCTCAATGATTCTAATAACAAACCTGAGACCCGTCCTATAACATGAGATGTGATATCCAACTCCTTCCCATTCCAATCCTGAGACACTTCCGATAGCAGAGATGTGATATCTCAATGCTTATTCCAAACCTGAGACCCTTCCTATAGCATGAGATGTGATATCCAACTCCTTCCCGTTCCAAACCTGAGACCCTTCCTATAGCATATGTGATATCCAACTCCTTCCCATTCCAAACATGAGACCCTTCCTATAGCAAGAATGTAATATCCAACTCCTTCCCATTCCAATCCTCAGACCCTTCCTACAGCATGCGATGTGATATCTCAATGCTTCTAATACCAAACCTGAGACCCGTCCTATAACATGAGATGGGATATCCAACTCCTTCCCGTTCCAAACCTGAGACCCTTCCTATAGCATGAGATGTGATATCCAACTCCTTCCCATCCCAATCCTGAGACACTTCCGATTGCAGAGATGTGATATCTCAATGCTTATACCAAACCTGAGACTCTTCCTATAACATGAGATGTGATATCCAACTCCTTCCCGTTACAAACCTGAGACCCTTCCTATAGCATAAGATGTGATATCCAACTCCTTCCCATTCCAATCCTGAGACCCTTCCGATAGCATGAGATGTGATATCTCAATGCTTCTAATACCAAACCTGAGATCCTTCTTATAACATGTGATGTGATATCCAAATCCTTCCCCTTCCAAACCTGAGACCCTCCCTTTAGCATGAAATGTGATATCCAACTCCTTCCCATTCCAATCCTGAGACCCTTATGTAAGCATGAGATGTGATATCTCAATGCCTCTAATACCAAACCTGAGATACTTCCGATAGCATGAGATGTGATATCTCAATGCTTCTAATACCAAACCTGAGATCCTTCCTATAACATGAGATGTGATATCCAAATCCTTCCCCTTCCAAACCTGAGACCCTCCCTTTAGCATGAGATGTGATATCCAACTCCTTCCCATTCCAATCCTGAGACCCTTCTGATAGCATGAGATGTGATATCTCAATGCCTCTAATACCAAACCTGAGATCCTACCTCTAACATGAAATATGATATCCAACTTCTTCCCTTTCCAAACCTGAGATACTGCCTATAGCATGAGATGTGATATCCAAGTCCTTCCCATTCCAATCCTGAGACTCTTCCTATAGCATGAGATGTGATGTCTCAATGCTTATACCAAACCTGAGACCCTTCCTATGGCATGAGATGCCATATACAACTCCTTCCCATTCCAATCCTGAGACCCTGCTTATAGCATGAGATGTGATATCTCAATGCTTCTAATACCAAACCTGAGATCTTTCCTATAACATGAGATGTGATATCCATCTCCTTCCCATTCCAATCCTGAGACCATTCCTATAGCATGAGATGTGATATCTCAATGCTTATACCCAACCTGAGACCCTTCCTATAGCTTGAGATGTGATATCCAACTCCTTCCCATTCCAATCCTGAGACCCTTCCTATAGCATGAGATGTGATATCTCAATGCCTCTAATACCAAACCTGAGATCCTTCCTCTAACATGAAATGTGATATCCAACTCCTTCCCCTTCCAAACCTGAGAGCCTTCCTATAGCATGAGATATGGTATCCAAGTCCTTTCCATTCCAATCCTGAGACCCTTCCTATAACATGAGATGTGATATCCAACTCCTTCCCATTCCAACCTGAGACCCTTCCTATAGCATGAGATGGGATATCCAACTCCTTCCAAATCCAATCCTGATACCCTTCTGATAGCATGAGATGTGATATCCCAATGCTTCTACCAAACCTGAGACCCATACTATGGCATGAGATGTGATATCAAACTCCTTCCCATTCCAACCTGAGACCCTTCCTATAGCATGAGATGGGATATCCAACTCCTTCCAAAATCAATCCTGAAATCCTTCCGATAGCATGAGATGTGATATCCCAATGCTTCTACCAAACCTGAGACCCATACTATGGCATGAGATGTGATATCCAACTCCTTCCCATTCCAATTCTGAGACTCTTCTGATAGCATGAGATGTGATATATCAATGCCTCTAATACCAAACCTGAGATCCTACCTCTAACATGAAATGTGATATCCAACTCTTTCCCGTTGCAAACCTGAGAGCCTTCCTATAGCATGAGATGTGATATCCAAGTCCTTCCCATTCCAATCCTGAGACCCTTCCTATAACATGAGATGTGATATCCAACTCCTTCCCATTCCAACCTGAGACCCTTCCTATAGCATGAGATGGGTTATCCAAATCCTTCCAAATCCAATCCTGATACCCTTCCGATAGCATGAGATGTGATATCCCAATGCTTCTACCAAACCTGAGACCCATACTATGGCATGAGATGTGATATCAAACTCCTTCCCATTCCAATCCTGTGACCCTTCCTATAGCTTGAGATGTGATATCCAACTCCTTCCCATTCCAATTCTGAGACCCTTCCTATACAACGAGACTTGATATCTCAATGCTTCTAATACCAAACCTGAGAACCGTCCTATAACATGAGATGTGATATCCAAATCCTTCCCCTTCCAAACCTTAGACCCTTCCTTTATCATGAGATGTGATATCCAACTCCTTCCCATTCCAATCCTGAGACTCTTCCGATATCATGAGATGTGATATCTCAATGCTTCTAATATCAAACTTGAGACCCTCCCTATAGCATGAGATGTGATATCCAAGTCCTTCCCATTCCAATCCTGAGACCCTTCCTATAGCATGAGATGTGATATCTCAATGCTTCTAATACCAAACCTGAGACCCTTCCTATAACATGAGATGGGAATATCCAACTCCTTCCCATTCCAATCCTGAGACCCTTCCGATAGCAGAGATGTGATATCTCAATGCTTATACCAAACCTGAGATCCTTCCTATAACATGAGATGTGATATCCAACTCCTTCCCATTCCAATCCTGAGACACTTCCTATAGCATGAGATGTGATATCTCACTGCTTATACCAAACCTGAGACCCTTCCTATAGCATGAGATGTGATATCCAACTCCTTCCCATTCCAATCCTGAGACCCTTTCTATAGCATGAGATGTGATATCTCAATGCTTCTAATATCAAACTTGTGACCCTCCCTATAGCATGAGATGTGATACCCAAGTCCTTCCCATTCCAATCCTGAGACCCTTCCTACAACATGCGATGTGATGTCTCAATGCTTCTAATACCAAACCTGAGACTCTTCCTATAACATGAGATGGGATATCCAACTCCTTCCCATTCCAATCCTGAGACCCTTCCGATAGCAGAGATGTGATATCTCAATGCTTATACCAAACCTAAGACCCTTCATATGGCATGAGATGTCATATACAACTCCTTCCCATTCCAATCCTGAGACCCTTCCTATAGCATGAGATGTGATATCTCAATGCTTATACCAAACCTGAGACCCTTCCTATAGCATGAGATGTGATATCCAACTCCTTCCCATTCCAATCCTGAGACCCTTCCTATAGCATGAGATGTGATGTCTCAATGCTTCTAATACCAAACCTGAGATCCTTCCTATAACATGAGAAGTGATATCCAACTCCTTCCCATTCCAATCCCGAGACCCTTCCTATAGCATGAGATGTGATATCTCAATGCTTATACCAAACCTGAGACCCTTCCTATAGCATGAGATGTGATATCCAACTCCTTCCCATTCCAATCCTGAGACTCTTCCTATAGCATGAGATGTGATATCTCAATGCCTCTAATACCAAACCTGAGATCCTTCCTCTAACATGAAATGTGATATCCAACTCCTTCCCTTTCCAAACCTGAGAGCCTACCTATAGCATGAGATGTGATATCCAAGTCCTTCCCATTCCAATCCTTAGACCCTTCCTACAGCATGCAATATGATATCTCAATGATTCTAATAACAAACCTGAGACCCGTCCTATAACATGAGATGTGATATCCAACTCCTTCCCATTCCAAACATGAGACCCTTCCTATAGCAAGAGTGTAATATCCAACTCCTTCCCATTCCAATCCTGAGACCATTCCTATAGCATGAGATGTGATATCTCAATTCTTCTAATACCAAACCTGAGATCCTTCCTATGACATGAGATGTGATATCCAATTCCTCCCCATTCCAAACCTGAGAACCTTCCTACAGCATGCGATGTGATATCTCAATGCTTCTAATACCAAACCCGAGACCAGTCCTATAACATGAGATTGGATATCCAACTCCTTCCCCTTCCAAACCTGAGACTCTTCCTATAGCATGAGATGTGATATCCAACTTCTTCCCATTCCAATCCTGAGACCCTTCCTATAACATGAGATGTGATGTCTCAATGCTTCTAATACCAAACCTGAGATCTTTCCTATAACATGAGATGTGATATCCAACTCCTTCCCATTCCAATCCTGAGACCCTTCCTATAGCATGAGATGTGATATCTCAATGCTTATACCAAACCTGAGACCCTTCCTATAGCTTGAGATGTGATATCCAACTCCTTCCCATTCCAATCCTGAGACCCTTCCTATAGCATGAGATGTGATATCTCAAGGCCTCTAATACCAAACCTGAGATCCTTCCTCTAACATGAAATGTGATATCCAACTCCTTCCCCTTCCAAACCTGAGAGCCTTCCTATAACATGAAATGTGATATCCAATTCCTTCCCATTCCAACCTGAGACCCTTCCTATAGCATGAGATGGGATATCCAACTCCTTCCAAATCCAATACTGATACCCTTCCGATAGCATGAGATGTGATATCCCAATGCTTCTACCAAACCTGAGACCCATACTATGGCATGAGATGTGATATCAAACTCCTTACTATTCCAATCCTGAGACCCTACCTATAGCTTGAGATGTGATATCCAACTCCTTCCCATTCCAATTCTGAGACCCTTCCTATACCATGAGACTTGATATCTCAATGCTTCTAATACCAAACCTGAGACCCGTCCTATAACATGAGATGTGATATCCAAATCCTTCCCCTTCCAAACCTTAGACCCTTCCTTTATCATGAGATGTGATATCCAATTCCTTCCCATTCCAATCCTGAGACCCTACCGATATCATGAGATTTGTTATCTCAATGCTTCTAATATCAAACTTGAGACCCTCCCTATAACATGAGATGTGACATCCAAGTCCTCCCCATTCCAATCCTGAGACCCTTCCTATAGCATGAGATGTGATATCTCAATGCTTCTAATACCAAACCTGAGACCCTTCCTATAACATGATTTGGGATATCCAACTCCTTCCCATTCCAATCCTGAGACCCTTCCGATAGCAGAGATGTGATATCTCAATGCTTATACCAAACCTGAGACCCTTCCTATGGCCTGAGATGTCATATGCAACTCCTTCCCATTCCAATCCTGAGACCCTTCCTATAGCATTAGATGTGATATCTCAATGCTTATACCAAATCTGAGACCCTTCCTATAGCATGAGATGTGATATCCAACTTCTTCCCATTCCAATCCTGAGACCCTTCCTATAGCATGAGATGTGATGTCTCAATTCTTCTAATACCAAACCCGAGATCCTTCCTATAACATGAGATGTGATATCCAACTCCTTCCCATTCCAATCCTGAGACCCTTATGATAGCGTGAGATGTGATATCTCAATGCTTCTATTACCAAACCTGAGATCCTTCCTATAACATGAGATGTGATTTCCAAATCCTTCCACTTCCAAACCTGAGACTCTCCCTTTAGCATGAGATGTGATATCCAACTCCTTCCCATTCCAATCCTGAGACCCTTCTGATAGCATGAGATGTGATATTTCAATGCCTCTAATACCAAACCTGAGATCCTACCTCTAACATGAAATGTGATATCCATCTCCTTCCCTTTCCAAACCTGAGACCCTGCCTATAGCATGAGATGTGATATCCAAGTCCTTCCCATTCCAATCCTGAGACCCTTCCTATAGCATGTGATGTGATATCTCAATGCTTATACCAAATCTGAGACCCTTCCTATAGCATGAGATGTGATATCCAACTCCTTCCCATTCCAATCCTGAGACCCTTCCTATAGCATGAGATGTGATGTCTCAATGCTTCTAATACCAAACCTGAGATCCTTCCTATAACATGAGATGTGATATCCAACTCCTTCCCATTCCAATCCTGAGACCCTTATGATAGCATGAGATGTGATATCCCAATGCCTCTAATACCAAACCTGAGATACTTCCGATAGCATGAGATGCGATATCTCAATGCTTCTAATACCAAACCTGAGATCCTTCCTATAACATGAGATGTGATTTCCAAATCCTTCCCCTTCCAAACCTGAGACCCTCCCTTTAGCATGAGATGTGATATCCAACTCCTTCCCATTCCAATCCTGAGACCCATCTGATAGCATGAGATGTGATATTTCAATGCCTCTAATACCAAACCTGAGATCCTACCTCTAACATGAAATGTGATATCCATCTCCTTCCCTTTCCAAACCTGAGACCCTGCCTATAGCATGAGATGTGATATCCAAGTCCTTTCCATTCCAATCCAGAGACCCTTCCTATAGCATGTGATGTGATATCTCAATGTTTATACCAAACCTGAGACCCTTCCTATGGCATGAGATGTCATATACAACTCCTTCCCATTCCAATCCTGAGACCCTTCCTATAGCATGAGATGTGATATCTCAATGCTTATACCAAACCTGAGACCCTTCCTATAGCATGAGATGTGATATCCAACTTCTTCCCATTCCAATCCTGAGACCCTTCCTATAACATGAGATGTGATGTCGCAATGCTTCTAATACCAAACCTGAGATCTTTCCTATAACATGAGATGTGATATCCAACTCCTTCCCATTCCAATCCTGAGACCCTTCCTATAGCATGAGATGTGATATCACAATGCTTATACCAAACCTGAGACCGTTCCTATAGCTTGAGATGTGATATCCAACTCCTTCCCATTCCAATCCTAAGACCCTTCCTATAGCATGAGATGTGATATCTCAAGGCCTCTAATACCAAACCTGAGATCGTTCCTCTAACATGAAATGTGATATCCAACTCCTTCCCCTTCCAAACCTGAGAGCCTTCCTATAACATGAGATGTGACATCCAAGTCCTCCCCATTCCAATCCCTAGACCCTTCCTATAGCATGAGATGTGATATCTCAATGCTTCTAATACCAAACCTGAGACCCTTCCTATAACATGATTTGGGATATCCAACTCCTTCCCATTCCAATCCTGAGACCCTTCCGATAGCAGAGATGTGATATCTCAATGCTTATACCAAACCTGAGACCCTTCCTATGGCCTGAGATGTCATATGCAACTCCTTCCCATTCCAATCCTGAGACCCTTCCTATAGCATTAGATGTGATATCTCAATGCTTATACCAAATCTGAGACCCTTCCTATAGCATGAGATGTGATATCCAACTTCTTCCCATTCCAATCCTGAGACCCTTCCTATAGCATGAGATGTGATGTCTCAATTCTTCTAATACCAAACCTGAGATCCTTCCTATAACATGAGATGTGATATCCAACTCCTTCCCATTCCAATCCTGAGACCCTTATGATAGCATGAGATGTGATATCTCAATGCTTCTATTACCAAACCTGAGATCCTTCCTATAACATGAGATGTGATTTCCAAATCCTTCCACTTCCAAACCTGAGACCCTCCCTTTAGCATGAGATGTGATATCCAACTCCTTCCCATTCCAATCCTGAGACCCTTCTGATAGCATGAGATGTGATATTTCAATGCCTCTAATACCAAACCTGAGATCCTACCTCTAACATGAAATGTGATATCCATCTCCTTCCCTTTCCAAACCTGAGACCCTGCCTATAGCATGAGATGTGATATCCAAGTCCTTCCCATTCCAATCCTGAGACCCTTCCTATAGCATGTGATGTGATATCTCAATGCTTATACCAAATCTGAGACCCTTCCTATAGCATGAGATGTGATATCCAACTCCTTCCCATTCCAATCCTGAGACCCTTCCTATAGCATGAGATGTGATGTCTCAATGCTTCTAATACCAAACCTGAGATCCTTCCTATAACATGAGATGTGATATCCAACTCCTTCCCATTCCAATCCTGAGACCCTTATGATAGCATGAGATGTGATATCTCAATGCCTCTAATACCAAACCTGAGATACTTCCGATAGCATGAGATGTGATATCTCAATGCTTCTAATACCAAACCTGAGATCCTTCCTATAACATGAGATGTGATTTCCAAATCCTTCCCCTTCCAAACCTGAGACCCTCCCTTTAGCATGAGATGTGATATCCAACTCCTTCCCATTCCAATCCTGAGACCCATCTGATAGCATGAGATGTGATATTTCAATGCCTCTAATACCAAACCTGAGATCCTACCTCTAACATGAAATGTGATATCCATCTCCTTCCCTTTCCAAACCTGAGACCCTGCCTATAGCATGAGATGTGATATCCAAGTCCTTTCCATTCCAATCCTGAGACCCTTCCTATAGCATGTGATGTGATATCTCAATGCTTATACCAAACCTGAGACCCTTCCTATGGCATGAGATGTGATATCTCAATGCTTATACCAAACCTGAGACTCTTCCTATAGCATGAGATGTGATATCCAACTTCTTCCCATTCCAATCCTGAGACCCTTCCTATAACATGAGATGTGATGTCGCAATGCTTCTAATACCAAACCTGAGATCTTTCCTATAACATGAGATGTGATATCCAACTCCTTCCCATTCCAATCCTGAGACCCTTCCTATAGCATGAGATGTGATATCACAATGCTTATACCAAACCTGAGACCGTTCCTATAGCTTGAGATGTGATATCCAACTCCTTCCCATTCCAATCCTGAGACCCTTCCTATAGCATGAGATGTGATATCTCAAGGCCTCTAATACCAAACCTGAGATCGTTCCTCTAACATGAAATGTGATATCCAACTCCTTCCCCTTCCAAACCTGAGAGCCTTCCTATAACATGAGATGTGACATCCAAGTCCTCCCCATTCCAATCCTGAGACCCTTCCTATAGCATGAGATGTGATATCTCAATGCTTCTAATACCAAACCTGAGACCCTTCCTATAACATGATTTGGGATATCCAACTCCTTCCCATTCCAATCCTGAGACCCTTCCGATAGCAGAGATGTGATATCTCAATGCTTATACCAAACCTGAGAGCCTTCCTATGGCCTGAGATGTCATATGCAACTCCTTCCCATTCCAATCCTGAGACCCTTCCTATAGCATTAGATGTGATATCTCAACGCTTATACCAAATCTGAGACCCTTCCTATAGCATGAGATGTGATATCCAACTTCTTCCCATTCCAATCCTGAGACCCTTCCTATAGCATGAGATGTGATGTCTCAATTCTTCTAATACCAAACCTGAGATCCTTCCTATAACATGAGATGTGATATCCAACTCCTTCCCATTCCAATCCTGAGACCCTTATGATAGCATGAGAAGTGATATCTCAATGCCTCTAATACCAAACCTGAGATACTTCTGATAGCATGAGATGTGATATCTCAATGCTTCTAATACCAAACCTGAGATCCTTCCTATAACATGAGATGTGATTTCCAAATCCTTCCACTTCCAAACCTGAGACCCTACCTTTAGCATGAGATGTGATATCCAACTCCTTCCCATTCCAATCCTGAGACCCTTCTGATAGCATGAGATGTGATATTTCAATGCCTCTAATACCAAACCTGAGATCCTACCTCTAACATGAAATGTGATATCCATCTCCTTCCCTTTCCAAACCTGAGACCCTGCCTATAGCATGAGATGTGATATCCAAGTCCTTCCCATTCCAATCCTGAGACCCTTCCTATAGCATGTGATGTGATATCTCAATGCTTAGTCCAAACCTGAGACCCTTCCTATGGCATGAGATGTCATATACAACTCCTTCCCATTCCAATCCTGAGACCCTTCCTATAGCATGAGATGTGATATCTCAATGCTTATACCAAACCTGAGACCCTTCCTATAGCATGAGATGTGATATCCAACTTCTTCCCATTCCAATCCTGAGACCCTTCCTATAACATGAGATGTGATGTCTCAATGCTTCTAATACCAAACCTGAGACCCTTCCTATAACATGAGATGGGATATCCAACTCCTTCCCATTCCAATCCTGAGACCCTTCCGATAGCAGAGATGTGATTACTCAATGCTTTTACCAAACCTGAGACCCTTCCTATGGCCTGAGATGTCATATACAACTCCTTCCCATTCCAATCCTGAGACCCTTCCTATAGCATGAGATGTGATATCTCAATGCTTATACCAAATCTGAGACCCTTCCTATAGCATGAGATGTGATATCCAACTCCTTCCCATTCCAATCCTGAGACCCTTCCTATAGCATGAGATGTGATGTCTCAATGCTTCTAATACCAAACCTGAGATCCTTCCTATAACATGAGATGTGATATCCAACTCCTTCCCATTCCAATCCTGAGACCCTTATGATAGCATGAGATGTGATATCTCAATGCCTCTAATACCAAACCTGAGATACTTCCGATAGCATGAGATGTGATATCTCAATGCTTCTAATACCAAACCTGAGATCCTTCCTATAACATGAGATGTGATTTCCAAATCCTTCCCCTTCCAAACCTGAGACCCTCCCTTTAGCATGAGATGTGATATCCAACTCCTTCCCATTCCAATCCTGAGACCCATCTGATAGCATGAGATGTGATATTTCAATGCCTCTAATACCAAACCTGAGATCCTACCTCTAACATGAAATGTGATATCCATCTCCTTCCCTTTCCAAACCTGGGACCCTGCCTATAGCATGAGATTTGATATCCAAGTCCTTTCCATTCCAATCCTGAGACCCTTCCTATAGCATGTGATGTGATATCTCAATGCTTATACCAAACCTGAGACCCTTCCTATGGCATGAGATGTCATATACAACTCCTTCCCATTCCAATCCTGAGACCCTTCCTATAGCATGAGATGTGATATCTCAATGCTTATACCAAACCTGAGACCCTTCCTATAGCATGAGATGTGATATCCAACTTCTTCCCATTCCAATCCTGAGACCCTTCCTATAACATGAGATGTGATGTCGCAATGCTTCTAATACCAAACCTGAGATCTTTCCTATAACATGAGATGTGATATCCAACTCCTTCCCATTCCAATCCTGAGACCCTTCCTATAGCATGAGATGTGATATCACAATGCTTATACCAAACCTGAGACCGTTCCTATAGCTTGAGATGTGATATCCAACTCCTTCCCATTCCAATCCTGAGACCCTTCCTATAGCATGAGATGTGATATCTCAAGGCCTCTAATACCAAACCTGAGATCGTTCCTCTAACATGAAATGTGATATCCAACTCCTTCCCCTTGCAAACCAGAGAGCCTTCCTATAACATGAGATGTGATATCCAACTCCTTCCCATTCCAATCCTGAGACCCTTATGATAGCATGAGATGTGATATCTCAATACCTCTAATACCAAACCTGAGATACTTACGATAGCATGAGATGTGATATCTCAATGCTTCTAATACCAAACCTGAGATCCTTCCTATAACATGAGATGTGATTTCCAAATCCTTCCCCTTCCAAACCTGAGACCCTCCCTTTAGCATGAGATGTGATATCCAACTCCTTCCCATTCCAATCCTGAGACCCTTCTGATAGCATGAGATGTGATATTTCAATGCCTCTAATACCAAACCTGAGATCCTACCTCGAACATGAAATGTGATATCCATCTCCTTCCCTTTCCAAACCTGAGACCCTGCCTATAGCATGAGATGTGATATCCAAGTCCTTTCCATTCCAATCCTGAGACCCTTCCTATAGCATGTGATGTGATATCTCAATGCTTATACCAAACCTGAGACCCTTCCTATGGCATGAGATGTCATATACAACTCCTTCCCATTCCAAACCTGAGACCCTTCCCATAGCATGAGATGTGATATCTCAATGCTTATACCAAACCTGAGACCCTTCTTATAGCATGAGATGTGATATCCAACTTCTTCCCATTCCAATCCTGAGACCCTTCCTATAACATGAGATGTGATGTCGCAATGCTTCTAATACCAAACCTGAGATCTTTCCTATAACATGAGATGTGATATCCAACTCCTTCCCATTCCAATCCTGAGACCCTTCCTATAGCATGATATGTGATATCACAATGCTTATACCAAACCTGAGACCGTCCCTTTAGCTTGAGATGTGATATCCAACTCCTTCCCATTCCAATCCTGAGACCCTTCCTATAGCATGAGATGTGATATCTCAAGGCATCTAATACCAAACCTGAGATCGTTCCTCTAACATGAAATGTGATATCCAACTCCTTCCCCTTCCAAACCTGAGAGCCTTCCTATAGCATGAGATATGATAGCCAAGTCCTTCCAATTCCAATCCTGAGACCCTTCCTATAACATGAAATGTGATATCCAACTCCTTCCCATTCCAACCTGAGACCCTTCCTATAGCATGAGATGGGATATCTCAATGCTTCTAATACCAAACCTGAGACTCTTCCTATAACATGAGATGGGATATCCAACTCATTCCCATTCCAATCCTGAGACCCTTCCGATAGCAGAGATGTGATATCTCAATGCTTATACCAAACCTGAGACCCTTCCTATGGCCTGAGATGTCATATACAACTCCTTCCCATTCCAATCCTGAGACCCTTCCTATAGCATGAGATGTGATATCTCAATGCTTATGCCAAATCTGAGACCCTTCCTATAGCATGAGATGTGATATCCAACTCCTTCCCATTCCAATCCTGAGACCCTTCCTATAGCATGAGATGTGATGTCTCAATGCTTCTAATACCAAACCTGAGATCCTTCCTATAACATGAGATGTGATATCCAACTCCTTCCCATTCCAATCCTGAGACCCTTATGATAGCATGAGATGTGATATCTCAATGCCTCTAATACCAAACCTGAGATACTTCCGATAGCATGAGATGTGATATCTCAATGCTTCTAATACCAAACCTGAGATCCTTCCTATAACATGAGATGTGATTTCCAAATCCTCCCCCTTCCAAACCTGAGACCCTCCCTTTAGCATGAGATGTGATATCCAACTCCTTCCCATTCCAATCCTGAGACCCTTCTGATAGCATGAGATGTGATATCTCAATGCCTCTAATTCCAAACCTGAGATCCTACCTCTAACATGTAATGTGATATCCATCTCCTTCCCTTTCCAATCCTGAGACCCTGCCTATAGCATGAGATGTGATATCCAAGTCCTTCCCATTCCAATCCTGAGACCATTCCTATAGCATGTGATGTGATATCTCAATGCTTATACCAAACCTGAGACCCTTCCTATAGCATGAGATGTCATATACAACTCCTTCCCATTCCAATCCTGAGACCCTTCCTATAGCATGAGATGTGATATCTCAATGCTTATACCAAACCTGAGACCCTTCCTATAGCATGAGATGTGATATCCAACTTCTTCCCATTCCAATCCTGAGACCCTTCCTATAACATGAGATGTGATGTCTCAATGCTTCTAATACCAAACCTGAGATCTTTCCTATAACATGAGATGTGATATCCAACTCCTTCCCATTCCAATCCTGAGACCCTTCCTATAGCATGAGATGTGATATCTCAAGGCCTCTAATACCAAACCTGAGATCCTTCCTCTAACATGAAATGTGATATCCAACTCTTTCCCCTTCCAAACCTGAGAGCCTTCCTATAGCATGAGATATGATATCCAAATCCTTCCCATTCCAATCCTGAGACCCTTCCTATAACATGAAATGTGATATCCTACTCCTTCCCATTCCATCCTGGGACCCTTCCTATATCATGAGATGGGATATCTCAATGCTTCTAATACCAAACCTGAGACCCTTCCTATAACATGAGATGGGAATATCCAACTCCTTCCCATTCCAATCCTGAGACCCTTCCGATAGCAGAGATGTGATATCTCAATGCTTATACCAAACCTGAGATCCTTCCTATAACATGAGATGTGATATCCAACTCCTTCCCATTCCAATCCTGAGACCCTTCCTATAGCATGAGATGTGATATCTCAAGGCCTCTAATACCAAACCTGAGATCCTTCCTCTAACATGAAATGTGATATCCAACTCTTTCCCCTTCCAAATCTGAGACCCTTCCTATAGCATGAGATGTGATATCCAACTCCTTCCCATTCCAATCCTGAGACCCTTCCTATAGCATAATATGTGATATCTCAATGCCTCTAATACCAAACCTGAGATCCTTCCTCTAACATGAAATGTCATATCGAACTCCTTCCCTTTCCAAACCTGAGAGCCTACCTATAGCACGAGATGTGATATCCAAGTCCTTCCCATTCCAATCCTTAGACCCTTCCTACAGCATGCAATATGATATCTCAATGATTCTAATACCAAACCTGAGATCCTTCCTCTAACATGAAATGTGATATCCAACTCTTTCCCCTTCCAAACCTGAGAGCCTTCCTATAGCATGAGATATGATAGCCAAGTCCTTCCAATTCCAATCCTGAGACCCTTCCTATAACATGAAATGTGATATCCAACTCCTTCCCATTCCAACCTGAGACCCTTCCTATAGCATGAGATGGGATATCTCAATGCTTCTAATACCAAACCTGAGACTCTTCCTATAACATGAGATGGGATATCCAACTCATTCCCATTCCAATCCTGAGACCCTTCCGATAGCAGAGATGTGATATCTCAATGCTTATACCAAACCTGAGACCCTTCCTATGGCCTGAGATGTCATATACAACTCCTTCCCATTCCAATCCTGAGACCCTTCCTATAGCATGAGATGTGATATCTCAATGCTTATACCAAATCTGAGACCCTTCCTATAGCATGAGATGTGATATCCAACTCCTTCCCATTCCAATCCTGAGACCCTTCCTATAGCATGAGATGTGATGTCTCAATGCTTCTAATACCAAACCTGAGATCCTTCCTATAACATGAGATGTGATTTCCAAATCCTCCCCCTTCCAAACCTGAGACCCTCCCTTTAGCATGAGATGTGATATCCAACTCCTTCCCATTCCAATCCTGAGACCCTTCTGATAGCATGAGATGTGATATCTCAATGCCTCTAATTCCAAACCTGAGATCCTACCTCTAACATGAAATGTGATATCCATCTCCTTCCCTTTCCAAACCTGAGACCCTGCCTATAGCATGAGATGTGATATCCAAGTCCTTCCCATTCCAATCCTGAGACCCTTCCTATAGCATGTGATGTGATATCTCAATGCTTATACCAAACCTGAGACCCTTCCTATGGCATGAGATGTCATATACAACTCCTTCCCATTCCAATCCTGAGACCCTTCCTATAGCATGAGATGTGATATCTCAATGCTTATACCAAACCTGAGACCCTTCCTATAGCATGAGATGTGATATCCAACTTCTTCCCATTCCAATCCTGAGACCCTTCCTATAACATGAGATGTGATGTCTCAATGCTTCTAATACCAATCCTGAGATCTTTCCTATAACATGAGATGTGATATCCAACTCCTTCCCATTCCAATCCTGAGACCCTTCCTATAGCATGAGATGTGATATTTCAAGGCCTCTAATACCAAACCTGAGATCCTTCCTCTAACATGAAATGTGATATCCAACTCTTTCCCCTTCCAAACCTGAGAGCCTTCCTATAGCATGAGATATGATATCCAAATCCTTCCCATTCCAATCCTGAGACCCTTCCTATAACATGAAATGTGATATCCTACTCCTTCCCATTCCATCCTGGGACCCTTCCTATATCATGAGATGGGATATCTCAATGCTTCTAATACCAAACCTGAGACCCTTCCTATAACATGAGATGGGAATATCCAACTCCTTCCCATTCCAATCCTGAGACCCTTCCGATAGCAGAGATGTGATATCTCAATGCTTATACCAAACCTGAGATCCTTCCTATAACATGAGATGTGATATCCAACTCCTTCCCATTCCAATCCTGAGACACTTCCTATAGCATGAGATGTGATATCTCACTGCTTATACCAAACCTGAGACCCTTCCTATAGAATGAGATGTGATATCCAACTCCTTCCCATTCCAATCCTGAGACCATTCCTATAGCATGAGATGTGATATCTCAATGCTTCTAATATCAAACTTGAGACCCTCCCTATAGCATGAGATGTGATACCCAAGTCCTTCCCATTCCAATCCTGAGACACTTCCTATAGCATGAGATGTGATATCTCAATGCTTCTAATACCAAACCTGAGACTCTTCCTATAACATGAGATGGGATATCCAACTCCTTCCCATTCCAATCCTGAGACCCTTCCAATAGCAGAGATGTGATATCTCGATGCTTATACCAAATCTGAGACCCTTCCTATAGCATGAGATGTGATATCCAACTCCTTCCCATTCCAATCCTAAGGCCCTTCCTATAGCATGAGATGTGATGTCTCAATGCTTCTAATACCAAACCTGAGATCCTTCCTATAACATGAGATGTGATATCCAACCCCTTCCCATTCCAATCCTGAGACCCTTCCTATATCATGAGATGTGATGTCTCAATGCTTCTAATACCAAACCTGAGAACCTTCCTACAGCATGCGATGTGATATCTCAATGCTTCTAATACCAAACCTGAGACCAGTCCTATAACATGAGATTGGATATCCAACTCCTTCCCCTTCCAAACCTGAGACCCTTCCTATAGCATGAGATGTGATATCCAACTTCTTCCCATTCCAATCCTGAGACCCTTCCTATAACATGAGATGTGATGTCTCAATGCTTCTAATACCAAACCTGAGATCTTTCCTATAACATGAGATGTAATATCCAACTCCTTCCCATTCCAATCCTGAGACCCTTCCTATAGCATGAGATGTGCTATCTCAATGCTTATACCAAACCTGAGACCCTTCCTAAAGCTTGAGATGTGATATCCAACTCCTTCCCATTCCAATCCTGAGACCCTTCCTATAGCATAATATGTGATATCTCAATGCCTCTAATACCAAACCTGAGATCCTTCCTCTAACATGAAATGTCATATCGAACTCCTTCCCTTTCCAAACCTGAGAGCCTACCTATAGCACGAGATGTGATATCCAAGTCCTTCCCATTCCAATCCTTAGACCCTTCCTACAGCATGCAATATGATATCTCAATGATTCTAATAACAAACCTGAGACCCGTCCTATAACATGAGATGTGATATCCAACTCCTTCCCGTTTCAAACCTGAGACCCTTCCTATAACATGAGATGTGATATCCAACTCCTTCCCGTTTCAAACCTGAGACCCTTCCTATAGCATATGTGATATCCAACTCCTTCCCATTCCAAACATGAGACCCTTCCTATAGCAAGAATGTAATATCCAACTCCTTCCCATTCCAATCCTGAGACCATTCCTATAGCATGAGATGTGATATCTCAATGCTTCTAATACCAAACCTGAGATCCTTCCTATGACATGAGATGTGATATCCAATTCCTCCCCATTCCAAACCTGAGAACCTTCCTACAGCATGCGATGTGATATCTCAATGCTTCTAATACCAAACCTGAGACCAGTCCTATAACATGAGATTGGATATCCAACTCCTTCCCCTTCCAAACCTGAGACCCTTCCTATAGCATGAGATGTGATATCCAACTTCTTCCCATTCCAATCCTGAGACCCTTCCTATAACATGAGATGTGATGTCTCAATGCTTCTAATACCAAACCTGAGATCTTTCCTATAACATGAGATGTGATATCCAACTCCTTCCCATTCCAATCCTGAGACCCTTCCTATAGCATGAGATGTGCTATCTCAATGCTTATACCAAACCTGAGACCCTTCCTAAAGCTTGAGATGTGATATCCAACTCCTTCCCATTCCAATCCTGAGACCCTTCCTATAACATGAAATGTGATATCCAACTCCTTCCCATTCCAACCTGAGACCCTTCCCATAGCATGAGATGGGATATCCAACTCCTTCCAAATCCAATACTGATACCCTTCCAATAGCATGAGATGTGATATCCCAATGCTTCTACCAAACCTGAGAACCATACTATGGCATGAGATGTGATATCAAACTCCTTCCCATTCCAATCCTGAGACTCTTCCTATAGCTTGAGATGTGATATCCGAAATCCTTCCCATTCCAATTCTGAGACCCTTCCTATACCATGAGACTTGATATCTCAATGCTTCTAATACCAAACCTGAGACCCGTCCTATAACATGAGATGTGATATCAAACTCCTTCCTATTCCAATCCTGAGACTCTTCCTATAGCTTGAGATGTGATATCCGAAATCCTTCCCATTCCAATTCTGAGACCCTTCCTATACCATGAGACTTGATATCTCAATGCTTCTAATACCAAACCTGAGACCCTTCCTTTATCATGAGATGTGATATCCAACTCCTTCCCATTCCAATCCTGAGACCCTTCCGATATCATGAGATTTGTTATCTCAATGCTTCTAATATCAAAATTGAGACCCGCCTATAACATGAGATGTGATATCCAAATCTTTCCCCTTCCAAACCTTAGACCCTTCCTTTATCATGAGATGGGATATCCAACTCCTTCCCATTCCAATCCTGAGACCCTTCCGATAGCAGAGATGTGATATCTCAATGCTTATACCAATCCTGAGACCCTTCCTATGGCCTGAGATGTCATATACAACTCCTTCCCAATCCAATCCTGAGACCCTTCCTATAGCATGAGATGTGATATCTCAATGCTTATACCAAATCTGAGACCCTTCCTATAGCATGAGATGTGATATCCAACTCCTTCCCATTCCAATCCTGAGACCCTTCCTATAGCATGAGATGTGATGTCTCAATGCTTCTAATACCAAACCTGAGATCCTTCCTATAACATGAGATGTGATATCCAACTCCTTCCCATTCCAATCCTGAGACCCTTCCTATAGCATGAGATGTGATGTCTCAATGCTTCTAATACCAAACCTGAGAACCTTCCTACAGCATGCGATGTGATATCTCAATGCTTCTAATACCAAACCTGAGACCAGTCCTATAACATGAGATTGGATATCCAACTCCTTCCCCTTCCAAACCTGAGACCCTTCCTATAGCATGAGATGTGATATCCAACTTCTTCCCATTCCAATCCTGAGACCCTTCCTATAACATGAAATGTGATGTCTCAATGCTTCTAATACCAAACCTGAGATCTTTCCTATAACATGAGATGTAATATCCAACTCCTTCCCATTCCAATCCTGAGACCCTTCCTATAGCATGAGATGTGCTATCTCAATGCTTATACCAAACCTGAGACCCTTCCTAAAGCTTGAGATGTGATATCCAACTCCTTCCCATTCCAATCCTGAGACCCTTCCTATAGCATGAGATGTGATATCTCAATGCTTCTAATATCAAACTTGAGACCCTTCCTATAGCATGAGATGTGATATCCAACTCCTTCCCATTCCAATCCTGAGACCCTTCCTATAGCATGAGATGTGATGTCTCAATGCTTCTAATACCAAACCTGAGATCCTTCCTATAACATGAGATGTGATATCCAACTCCTTCCCATTCTAATCCCGAGACCCTTCCTATAGCATGAGATGTGATATCTCGATGCTTATACCAAACCTGAGACCCTTCCTATAGCATGAGATGTGATATCCAACTCCTTCCCATTCCAATCCTGAGACCCTTCCTATAGCATGAGATGTGATATCTCAATGCCTCTAATACCAAACCTGAGATCCTTCCTCTAACATGAAATGTGATATCCAACTCCTTCCCTTTCCAAACCTGAGAGCCTACCTATAGCATGAGATGTGATATCCAAGTCCTTCCCATTCCAATCCTTAGACCCTTCCTACAGCATGCAATATGATATCTCAATGATTCTAATAACAAACCTGAGACCCATCCTATAACATGAGATGGGATATCCAACTCCTTCCTATTCCAATCCTGAGACACTTCTGATAGCAGAGATGTGATATCTCAATGCTTATACCAAACCTGAGACCCTTCCTATAACATGAGATGTGATATCCAACTCCTTCCCGGTCCAAACCTGAGACCCTTCCTATAGCATATGTGATATCCAACTCCTTCCCATTCCAAACATGAGACCCTTCATATAGCAAGAATGTAATATCCAACTCCTTCCCATTCCAATCCTGAGACCATTCCTATAGCATGCGATGTGATATCTCAATGCTTCTAATACCAAACCCGAGACCAGTCCTATAACATGAGATTGGATATCCAACTCCTTCCCCTTCCAAACCTGAGACCCTTCCTATAGCATGAGATGTGATATCCAACTTCTTCCCATTCCACTCCTGAGACCCGTCCTATAACATGAGATGTGATGTCTCAATGCTTCTAATACCAAACCTGAGATCTTTCCTATAACATGAGATGTGATATCCAACTCCTTCCCATTCCAATCCTGAGACCCTTCCTATAGCATGAGATGTGATATCTCAATGCTTATACCAAACCTGAGACCCTTCCTATAGCTTGAGATGTGATATCCAACTCCTTCCCATTCCAATCCTGAGACCCTTCCTATAGCATGAGATGTGATATCTCAAGCCCTCTAATACCAAACCTGAGATTCTTCCTCTAACATGAAATGTGATATCCAACTCCTTCCCCTTCCAAACCTGAGAGCCTTCCTATAGCATGAGATATGATATCCAAGTCCTTCCCATCCAATCCTGAGACCCTTCCTATAACATGAAATGTGATATCCAACTCCTTCCCATTCCAACCTGAGACCCTTCCTATAGCATGAGATGGGATATCCAATTCCTTCCAAATCCAATACTGATACCCTTCCGATAGCATGAGATGTGATATCCCAATGCTTCTACCAAACCTGAGACCCATACTATGGCATGAGATGTGATATCAAACTCCTTCCCATTCCAATCCTGAGACCCTACCTATAGCTTGAGATGTGATATCCAACTCCTTCCCATTCCAATTCTGAGACCCTTCCTATACCATGAGTCTTGATATCTCAATGCTTCTAATACAAAACCTGAGACCCGTCCTATAACATGAGATGTGATATCCAAATCCTTCCCCTTCCAAACCTTAGACCCTTCCTTTATCATGAGATGTGATATCCAATTCCTTCCCATTCCAATCCTGAGACCCTTCCGATATCATGAGATTTGTTATCTCAATGCTTCTAATATCAAACTTGAGACCCTCCCTATAGCATGAGATGTGACATCCAAGTCCTCCCCATTCCAATCCTGAGACTCTTCCTATAGCATGAGATGTGATATCTCAATGCTTCTAATACCAAACCTGAGACCATTCCTATAACATGAGATGGGATATCCAACTCCTTCCCATTCCAATCCTGAGACCCTTCCGATAGCAGAGATGTGATATCTCAATGCTTATACCAAACCTGAGACCCTTCCTATGGCCTGATTTGTCATATACAACTCCTTCCCATTCCAATCCTGAGACCCTTCCTATAGCATGAGATGTGATATCTCAATGCTTATACCAAATCCGAGACCCTTCCTATAGCATGAGATGTGATATCCAACTCCTTCCCATTCCAATCCTGAGACCCTTCCTATAGCATGAGATGTGATGTCTCAATGCTTCTAATACCAAACCTGAGATCCTTCTGATAGCATGAGATGTGATATTTCAATGCCTCTAATACCAAACCTGAGATCCTACCTCTAACATGAAATGTGATATCCATCTCCTTCCCTTTCCAAACCTGAGACCCTGCCTATAGCATGAGATGTGATATCCAAGTCCTTCCCATTCCAATCCTGAGACCCTTCCTATAGCATGTGATGTGATATCTCAATGCTTAGTCCAAACCTGAGACCCTTCCTATGGCATGAGATGTCATATACAACTCCTTCCCATTCCAATCCTGAGACCCTTCCTATAGCATGAGATGTGATATCTCAATGCTTATACCAAACCTGAGACCCTTCCTATAGCATGAGATGTGATATCCAACTTCTTCCCATTCCAATCCTGAGACCCTTCCTATAACATGAGATGTGATGTCTCAATGCTTCTAATACCAAACCTGAGACCCTTCCTATAACATGAGATGGGATATCCAACTCCTTCCCATTCCAATCCTGAGACCCTTCCGATAGCAGAGATGTGATTACTCAATGCTTTTACCAAACCTGAGACCCTTCCTATGGCCTGAGATGTCATATACAACTCCTTCCCATTCCAATCCTGAGACCCTTCCTATAGCATGAGATGTGATATCTCAATGCTTATACCAAATCTGAGACCCTTCCTATAGCATGAGATGTGATATCCAACTCCTTCCCATTCCAATCCTGAGACCCTTCCTATAGCATGAGATGTGATGTCTCAATGCTTCTAATACCAAACCTGAGATCCTTCCTATAACATGAGATGTGATATCCAACTCCTTCCCATTCCAATCCTGAGACCCTTATGATAGCATGAGATGTGATATCTCAATGCCTCTAATACCAAACCTGAGATACTTCCGATAGCATGAGATGTGATATCTCAATGCTTCTAATACCAAACCTGAGATCCTTCCTATAACATGAGATGTGATTTCCAAATCCTTCCCCTTCCAAACCTGAGACCCTCCCTTTAGCATGAGATGTGATATCCAACTCCTTCCCATTCCAATCCTGAGACCCATCTGATAGCATGAGATGTGATATTTCAATGCCTCTAATACCAAACCTGAGATCCTACCTCTAACATGAAATGTGATATCCATCTCCTTCCCTTTCCAAACCTGGGACCCTGCCTATAGCATGAGATTTGATATCCAAGTCCTTTCCATTCCAATCCTGAGACCCTTCCTATAGCATGTGATGTGATATCTCAATGCTTATACCAAACCTGAGACCCTTCCTATGGCATGAGATGTCATATACAACTCCTTCCCATTCCAATCCTGAGACCCTTCCTATAGCATGAGATGTGATATCTCAATGCTTATACCAAACCTGAGACCCTTCCTATAGCATGAGATGTGATATCCAACTTCTTCCCATTCCAATCCTGAGACCCTTCCTATAACATGAGATGTGATGTCGCAATGCTTCTAATACCAAACCTGAGATCTTTCCTATAACATGAGATGTGATATCCAACTCCTTCCCATTCCAATCCTGAGACCCTTCCTATAGCATGAGATGTGATATCACAATGCTTATACCAAACCTGAGACCGTTCCTATAGCTTGAGATGTGATATCCAACTCCTTCCCATTCCAATCCTGAGACCCTTCCTATAGCATGAGATGTGATATCTCAAGGCCTCTAATACCAAACCTGAGATCGTTCCTCTAACATGAAATGTGATATCCAACTCCTTCCCCTTGCAAACCAGAGAGCCTTCCTATAACATGAGATGTGATATCCAACTCCTTCCCATTCCAATCCTGAGACCCTTATGATAGCATGAGATGTGATATCTCAATACCTCTAATACCAAACCTGAGATACTTACGATAGCATGAGATGTGATATCTCAATGCTTCTAATACCAAACCTGAGATCCTTCCTATAACATGAGATGTGATTTCCAAATCCTTCCCCTTCCAAACCTGAGACCCTCCCTTTAGCATGAGATGTGATATCCAACTCCTTCCCATTCCAATCCTGAGACCCTTCTGATAGCATGAGATGTGATATTTCAATGCCTCTAATACCAAACCTGAGATCCTACCTCGAACATGAAATGTGATATCCATCTCCTTCCCTTTCCAAACCTGAGACCCTGCCTATAGCATGAGATGTGATATCCAAGTCCTTTCCATTCCAATCCTGAGACCCTTCCTATAGCATGTGATGTGATATCTCAATGCTTATACCAAACCTGAGACCCTTCCTATGGCATGAGATGTCATATACAACTCCTTCCCATTCCAAACCTGAGACCCTTCCTATAGCATGAGATGTGATATCTCAATGCTTATACAAAACCTGAGACCCTTCTTATAGCATGAGATGTGATATCCAACTTCTTCCCATTCCAATCCTGAGACCCTTCCTATAACATGAGATGTGATGTCGCAATGCTTCTAATACCAAACCTGAGATCTTTCCTATAACATGAGATGTGATATCCAACTCCTTCCCATTCCAATCCTGAGACCCTTCCTATAGCATGAGATGTGATATCACAATGCTTATACCAAACCTGAGACCGTCCCTTTAGCTTGAGATGTGATATCCAACTCCTTCCCATTCCAATCCTGAGACCCTTCCTATAGCATGAGATGTGATATCTCAAGGCCTCTAATACCAAACCTGAGATCGTTCCTCTAACATGAAATGTGATATCCAACTCCTTCCCCTTCCAAACCTGAGAGCCTTCCTATAGCATGAGATATGATAGCCAAGTCCTTCCAATTCCAATCCTGAGACCCTTCCTATAACATGAAATGTGATATCCAACTCCTTCCCATTCCAACCTGAGACCCTTCCTATAGCATGAGATGGGATATCTCAATGCTTCTAATACCAAACCTTGACTCTTCCTATAACATGAGATGGGATATCCAACTCATTCCCATTCCAATCCTGAGACCCTTCCGATAGCAGAGATGTGATATCTCAATGCTTATACCAAACCTGAGACCCTTCCTATGGCCTGAGATGTCATATACAACTCCTTCCCATTCCAATCCTGAGACCCTTCCTATAGCATGAGATGTGATATCTCAATGCTTATGCCAAATCTGAGACCCTTCCTATAGCATGAGATGTGATATCCAACTCCTTCCCATTCCAATCCTGAGACCCTTCCTATAGCATGAGATGTGATGTCTCAATGCTTCTAATACCAAACCTGAGATCCTTCCTATAACATGAGATGTGATATCCAACTCCTTCCCATTCCAATCCTGAGACCCTTATGATAGCATGAGATGTGATATCTCAATGCCTCTAATACCAAACCTGAGATACGTCCGATAGCATGAGATGTGATATCTCAATGCTTCTAATACCAAACCTGAGATCCTTCCTATAACATGAGATGTGATTTCCAAATCCTCCCCCTTCCAAACCTGAGACCCTCCCTTTAGCATGAGATGTGATATCCAACTCCTTCCCATTCCAATCCTGAGACCCTTCTGATAGCATGAGATGTGATATCTCAATGCCTCTAATTCCAAACCTGAGATCCTACCTCTAACATGAAATGTGATATCCATCTCCTTCCCTTTCCAATCCTGAGACCCTGCCTATAGCATGAGATGTGATATCCAAGTCCTTCCCATTCCAATCCTGAGACCCTTCCTATAGCATGTGATGTGATATCTCAATGCTTATACCAAACCTGAGACCCTTCCTATAGCATGAGATGTCATATACAACTCCTTCCCATTCCAATCCTGAGACCCTTCCTATAGCATGAGATGTGATATCTCAATGCTTATACCAAACCTGAGACCCTTCCTATAGCATGAGATGTGATATCCAACTTCTTCCCATTCCAATCCTGAGACCCTTCCTATAACATGAGATGTGATGTCTCAATGCTTCTAATACCAAACCTGAGATCTTTCCTATAACATGAGATGTGATATCCAACTCCTTCCCATTCCAATCCTGAGACCCTTCCTATAGCATGAGATGTGATATCTCAAGGCCTCTAATACCAAACCTGAGATCCTTCCTCTAACATGAAATGTGATATCCAACTCTTTCCCCTTCCAAACCTGAGAGCCTTCCTATAGCATGAGATATGATATCCAAATCCTTCCCATTCCAATCCTGAGACCCTTCCTATAACATGAAATGTGATATCCTACTCCTTCCCATTCCATCCTGGGACCCTTCCTATATCATGAGATGGGATATCTCAATGCTTCTAATACCAAACCTGAGACCCTTCCTATAACATGAGATGGGAATATCCAACTCCTTCCCATTCCAATCCTGAGACCCTTCCGATAGCAGAGATGTGATATCTCAATGCTTATACCAAACCTGAGATCCTTCCTATAACATGAGATGTGATATCCAACTCCTTCCCATTCCAATCCTGAGACACTTCCTATAGCATGAGATGTGATATCTCAATGCTTATACCAAATCTGAGACCCTTCCTATAGCATGAGATGTGATATCCAACTCCTTCCCATTCCAATCCTGAGACCCTTCCTATAGCATGAGATGTGATATCTCAAGGCCTCTAATACCAAACCTGAGATCCTTCCTCTAACATGAAATGTGATATCCAACTCTTTCCCCTTCCAAATCTGAGACCCTTCCTATAGCATGAGATGTGATATCCAACTCCTTCCCATTCCAATCCTGAGACCCTTCCTATAGCATAATATGTGATATCTCAATGCCTCTAATACCAAACCTGAGATCCTTCCTCTAACATGAAATGTCATATCGAACTCCTTCCCTTTCCAAACCTGAGAGCCTACCTATAGCACGAGATGTGATATCTAAGTCCTTCCCATTCCAATCCTTAGACCCTTCCTACAGCATGCAATATGATATCTCAATGATTCTAATACCAAACCTGAGATCCTTCCTCTAACATGAAATGTGATATCCAACTCTTTCCCCTTCCAAACCTGAGAGCCTTCCTATAGCATGAGATATGATAGCCAAGTCCTTCCAATTCCAATCCTGAGACCCTTCCTATAACATGAAATGTGATATCCAACTCCTTCCCATTCCAACCTGAGACCCTTCCTATAGCATGAGATGGGATATCTCAATGCTTCTAATACCAAACCTGAGACTCTTCCTATAACACGAGATGGGATATCCAACTCATTCCCATTCCAATCCTGAGACCCTTCCGATAGCAGAGATGTGATATCTCAATGCTTATACCAAACCTGAGACCCTTCCTATGGCCTGAGATGTCATATACAACTCCTTCCCATTCCAATCCTGAGACCCTTCCTATAGCATGAGATGTGATATCTCAATGCTTATACCAAATCTGAGACCCTTCCTATAGCATGAGATGTGATATCCAACTCCTTCCCATTCCAATCCTGAGACCCTTCCTATAGCATGAGATGTGATGTCTCAATGCTTCTAATACCAAACCTGAGATCCTTCCTATAACATGAGATGTGATTTCCAAATCCTCCCCCTTCCAAACCTGAGACCCTCCCTTTAGCATGAGATGTGATATCCAACTCCTTCCCATTCCAATCCTGAGACCCTTCTGATAGCATGAGATGTGATATCTCAATGACTCTAATTCCAAACCTGAGATCCTACCTCTAACATGAAATGTGATATCCATCTCCTTCCCTTTCCAAACCTGAGACCCTGCCTATAGCATGAGATGTGATATCCAAGTCCTTCCCATTCCAATCCTGAGACCCTTCCTATAGCATGTGATGTGATATCTCAATGCTTATACCAAACCTGAGACCCTTCCTATGGCATGAGATGTCATATACAACTCCTTCCCATTCCAATCCTGAGACCCTTCCTATAGCATGAGATGTGATATCTCAATGCTTATACCAAACCTGAGACCCTTCCTATAGCATGAGATGTGATATCCAACTTCTTCCCATTCCAATCCTGAGACCCTTCCTATAACATGAGATGTGATGTCTCAATGCTTCTAATACCAATCCTGAGATCTTTCCTATAACATGAGATGTGATATCCAACTCCTTCCCATTCCAATCCTGAGACCCTTCCTATAGCATGAGATGTGATATCTCAAGGCCTCTAATACCAAACCTGAGATCCTTCCTCTAACATGAAATGTGATATCCAACTCTTTCCCCTTCCAAACCTGAGAGCCTTCCTATAGCATGAGATATGATATCCAAATCCTTCCCATTCCAATCCTGAGACCCTTCCTATAACATGAAATGTGATATCCTACTCCTTCCCATTCCATCCTGGGACCCTTCCTATATCATGAGATGGGATATCTCAATGCTTCTAATACCAAACCTGAGACCCTTCCTATAACATGAGATGGGAATATCCAACTCCTTCCCATTCCAATCCTGAGACCCTTCCGATAGCAGAGATGTGATATCTCAATGCTTATACCAAACCTGAGATCCTTCCTATAACATGAGATGTGATATCCAACTCCTTCCCATTCCAATCCTGAGACACTTCCTATAGCATGAGATGTGATATCTCACTGCTTATACCAAACCTGAGACTCTTCCTATAACATGAGATGGGATATCCAACTCCTTCCCATTCCAATCCTGAGACCCTTCCAATAGCAGAGATGTGATATCTCGATGCTTATACCAAATCTGAGACCCTTCCTATAGCATGAGATGTGATATCCAACTCCTTCCCATTCCAATCCTGAGGCCCTTCCTATAGCATGAGATGTGATGTCTCAATGCTTCTAATACCAAACCTGAGATCCTTCCTATAACATGAGATGTGATATCCAACCCCTTCCCATTCCAATCCTGAGACCCTTCCTATAGCATGAGATGTGATGTCTCAATGCTTCTAATACCAAACCTGAGAACCTTCCTACAGCATGCGATGTGATATCTCAATGCTTCTAATACCAAACCTGAGACCAGTCCTATAACATGAGATTGGATATCCAACTCCTTCCCCTTCCAAACCTGAGACCCTTCCTATAGCATGAGATGTGATATCCAACTTCTTCCCATTCCAATCCTGAGACCCTTCCTATAACATGAGATGTGATGTCTCAATGCTTCTAATACCAAACCTGAGATCTTTCCTATAACATGAGATGTAATATCCAACTCCTTCCCATTCCAATCCTGAGACCCTTCCTATAGCATGAGATGTGCTATCTCAATGCTTATACCAAACCTGAGACCCTTCCTAAAGCTTGAGATGTGATATCCAACTCCTTCCCATTCCAATCCTGAGACCCTTCCTATAGCATAATATGTGATATCTCAATGCCTCTAATACCAAACCTGAGATCCTTCCTCTAACATGAAATGTCATATCGAACTCCTTCCCTTTCCAAACCTGAGAGCCTACCTATAGCACGAGATGTGATATCCAAGTCCTTCCCATTCCAATCCTTAGACCCTTCCTACAGCATGCAATATGATATCTCAATGATTCTAATAACAAACCTGAGACCCGTCCTATAACATGAGATGTGATATCCAACTCCTTCCCGTTTCAAACCTGAGACCCTTCCTATAACATGAGATGTGATATCCAACTCCTTCCCGTTTCAAACCTGAGACCCTTCCTATAGCATATGTGATATCCAACTCCTTCCCATTCCAAACATGAGACCCTTCCTATAGCAAGAATGTAATATCCAACTCCTTCCCATTCCAATCCTGAGACCATTCCTATAGCATGAGATGTGATATCTCAATGCTTCTAATACCAAACCTGAGATCCTTCCTATGACATGAGATGTGATATCCAATTCCTCCCCATTCCAAACCTGAGAACCTTCCTACAGCATGCGATGTGATATCTCAATGCTTCTAATACCAAACCTGAGACCAGTCCTATAACATGAGATTGGATATCCAACTCCTTCCCCTTCCAAACCTGAGACCCTTCCTATAGCATGAGATGTGATATCCAACTTCTTCCCATTCCAATCCTGAGACCCTTCCTATAACATGAGATGTGATGTCTCAATGCTTCTAATACCAAACCTGAGATCTTTCCTATAACATGAGATGTGATATCCAACTCCTTCCCATTCCAATCCTGAGACCCTTCCTATAGCATGAGATGTGCTATCTCAATGCTTATACCAAACCTGAGACCCTTCCTAAAGCTTGAGATGTGATATCCAACTCCTTCCCATTCCAATCCTGAGACCCTTCCTATAACATGAAATGTGATATCCAACTCCTTCCCATTCCAACCTGAGACCCTTCCCATAGCATGAGATGGGATATCCAACTCCTTCCAAATCCAATACTGATACCCTTCCAATAGCATGAGATGTGATATCCCAATGCTTCTACCAAACCTGAGAACCATACTATGGCATGAGATGTGATATCAAACTCCTTCCCATTCCAATCCTGAGACTCTTCCTATAGCTTGAGATGTGATATCCGAAATCCTTCCCATTCCAATTCTGAGACCCTTCCTATACCATGAGACTTGATATCTCAATGCTTCTAATACCAAACCTGAGACCCGTCCTATAACATGAGATGTGATATCAAACTCCTTCCTATTCCAATCCTGAGACTCTTCCTATAGCTTGAGATGTGATATCCGAAATCCTTCCCATTCCAATTCTGAGACCCTTCCTATACCATGAGACTTGATATCTCAATGCTTCTAATACCAAACCTGAGACCCTTCCTTTATCATGAGATGTGATATCCAACTCCTTCCCATTCCAATCCTGAGACCCTTCCGATATCATGAGATTTGTTATCTCAATGCTTCTAATATCAAAATTGAGACCCGCCTATAACATGAGATGTGATATCCAAATCTTTCCCCTTCCAAACCTTAGACCCTTCCTTTATCATGAGATGGGATATCCAACTCCTTCCCATTCCAATCCTGAGACCCTTCCGATAGCAGAGATGTGATATCTCAATGCTTATACCAATCCTGAGACCCTTCCTATGGCCTGAGATGTCATATACAACTCCTTCCCAATCCAATCCTGAGACCCTTCCTATAGCATGAGATGTGATATCTCAATGCTTATACCAAATCTGAGACCCTTCCTATAGCATGAGATGTGATATCCAACTCCTTCCCATTCCAATCCTGAGACCCTTCCTATAGCATGAGATGTGATGTCTCAATGCTTCTAATACCAAACCTGAGATCCTTCCTATAACATGAGATGTGATATCCAACTCCTTCCCATTCCAATCCTGAGACCCTTCCTATAGCATGAGATGTGATGTCTCAATGCTTCTAATACCAAACCTGAGAACCTTCCTACAGCATGCGATGTGATATCTCAATGCTTCTAATACCAAACCTGAGACCAGTCCTATAACATGAGATTGGATATCCAACTCCTTCCCCTTCCAAACCTGAGACCCTTCCTATAGCATGAGATGTGATATCCAACTTCTTCCCATTCCAATCCTGAGACCCTTCCTATAACATGAAATGTGATGTCTCAATGCTTCTAATACCAAACCTGAGATCTTTCCTATAACATGAGATGTAATATCCAACTCCTTCCCATTCCAATCCTGAGACCCTTCCTATAGCATGAGATGTGCTATCTCAATGCTTATACCAAACCTGAGACCCTTCCTAAAGCTTGAGATGTGATATCCAACTCCTTCCCATTCCAATCCTGAGACCCTTCCTATAGCATGAGATGTGATATCTCAATGCTTCTAATATCAAACTTGAGACCCTTCCTATAGCATGAGATGTGATATCCAACTCCTTCCCATTCCAATCCTGAGACCCTTCCTATAGCATGAGATGTGATGTCTCAATGCTTCTAATACCAAACCTGAGATCCTTCCTATAACATGAGATGTGATATCCAACTCCTTCCCATTCTAATCCCGAGACCCTTCCTATAGCATGAGATGTGATATCTCGATGCTTATACCAAACCTGAGACCCTTCCTATAGCATGAGATGTGATATCCAACTCCTTCCCATTCCAATCCTGAGACCCTTCCTATAGCATGAGATGTGATATCTCAATGCCTCTAATACCAAACCTGAGATCCTTCCTCTAACATGAAATGTGATATCCAACTCCTTCCCTTTCCAAACCTGAGAGCCTACCTATAGCATGAGATGTGATATCCAAGTCCTTCCCATTCCAATCCTTAGACCCTTCCTACAGCATGCAATATGATATCTCAATGATTCTAATAACAAACCTGAGACCCATCCTATAACATGAGATGGGATATCCAACTCCTTCCTATTCCAATCCTGAGACACTTCTGATAGCAGAGATGTGATATCTCAATGCTTATACCAAACCTGAGACCCTTCCTATAACATGAGATGTGATATCCAACTCCTTCCCGGTCCAAACCTGAGACCCTTCCTATAGCATATGTCATATCCAACTCCTTCCCATTCCAAACATGAGACCCTTCATATAGCAAGAATGTAATATCCAACTCCTTCCCATTCCAATCCTGAGACCATTCCTATAGCATGCAATGTGATATCTCAATGCTTCTAATACCAAACCCGAGACCAGTCCTATAACATGAGATTGGATATCCAACTCCTTCCCCTTCCAAACCTGAGACCCTTCCTATAGCATGAGATGTGATATCCAACTTCTTCCCATTCCACTCCTGAGACCCGTCCTATAACATGAGATGTGATGTCTCAATGCTTCTAATACCAAACCTGAGATCTTTCCTATAACATGAGATGTGATATCCAACTCCTTCCCATTCCAATCCTGAGACCCTTCCTATAGCATGAGATGTGATATCTCAATGCTTATACCAAACCTGAGACCCTTCCTATAGCTTGAGATGTGATATCCAACTCCTTCCCATTCCAATCCTGAGACCCTTCCTATAGCATGAGATGTGATATCTCAAGCCCTCTAATACCAAACCTGAGATTCTTCCTCTAACATGAAATGTGATATCCAACTCCTTCCCCTTCCAAACCTGAGAGCCTTCCTATAGCATGAGATATGATATCCAAGTCCTTCCCATCCAATCCTGAGACCCTTCCTATAACATGAAATGTGATATCCAACTCCTTCCCATTCCAACCTGAGACCCTTCCTATAGCATGAGATGGGATATCCAATTCCTTCCAAATCCAATACTGATACCCTTCCGATAGCATGATATGTGATATCCCAATGCTTCTACCAAACCTGAGACCCATACTATGGCATGAGATGTGATATCAAACTCCTTCCCATTCCAATCCTGAGACCCTACCTATAGCTTGAGATGTGATATCCAACTCCTTCCCATTCCAATTCTGAGACCCTTCCTATACCATGAGTCTTGATATCTCAATGCTTCTAATACAAAACCTGAGACCCGTCCTATAACATGAGATGTGATATCCAAATCCTTCCCCTTCCAAACCTTAGACCCTTCCTTTATCATGAGATGTGATATCCAATTCCTTCCCATTCCAATCCTGAGACCCTTCCGATATCATGAGATTTGTTATCTCAATGCTTCTAATATCAAACTTGAGACCCTCCCTATAGCATGAGATGTGACATCCAAGTCCTCCCCATTCCAATCCTGAGACTCTTCCTATAGCATGAGATGTGATATCTCAATGCTTCTAATACCAAACCTGAGACCATTCCTATAACATGAGATGGGATATCCAACTCCTTCCCATTCCAATCCTGAGACCCTTCCGATAGCAGAGATGTGATATCTCAATGCTTATACCAAACCTGAGACCCTTCCTATGGCCTGATTTGTCATATACAACTCCTTCCCATTCCAATCCTGAGACCCTTCCTATAGCATGAGATGTGATATCTCAATGCTTATACCAAATCCGAGACCCTTCCTATAGCATGAGATGTGATATCCAACTCCTTCCCATTCCAATCCTGAGACCCTTCCTATAGCATGAGATGTGATGTCTCAATGCTTCTAATACCAAACCTGAGATCCTTCTGATAGCATGAGATGTGATATCTCAATGCTTCTAGTACCAAACCTGAGATCCTTCCTATAACATGAGATGTGATTTCCAAATCCTTCCACTTCCAAACCTGAGACACTCCCTTTAGCATGAGATGTGATATCCAACTCCTTCCCATTCCAATCCTGAGTCCCTTCTGATAGCATGAGATGTGATATTTCAATGCCTCTAATACCAAACCTGAGATCCTACCTCTAACCTGAAATGTGATATCCATCTCCTTCCCTTTCCAAACCTGAGACCCTGCCTATAGCATGAGATGTGATATCAAAAGTCCTTCCCATTCCAATCCTGAGACTCTTCCTATAACATGTGATGTGATATCTCAATGCTTATACCAAACCTGAGACCCTTCCTATAGCATGAGATGTGATATCCAACTTCTTCCCATTCCAATCCTGAGACCCTTCCTATAACATGAGATGTGATGTCTCAATGCTTCTAATACCAAAGCTGAGACCCTTCCTATAACATGAGATGGGATATCCAACTCCTTCCCATTCCAATCCTGAGACCCTTCCGATAGCAGAGATGTGATATCTCAATGCTTATACCAAACCTGAGACCCTTCCTATGGCCTGAGATGTCATATACAACTCCTTCCCATTCCAATCCTGAGACCGTTCCTATAGCATGAGATGTGATATCTCAATGCTTATACCAAATCTGAGACCCTTCCTATAGCATGAGATGTGATATCCAACTCCTTCCCATTCCAATCCTGAGACCCTTCCTATAGCATGAGATGTGATGTCTCAATGCTTCTAATACCAAACCTGAGATCCTTCCTATAACATGAGATGTGATATCCAACTCCTTCCCATTCCAATCCTGAGACCCTTAAGATAGCATGAGATGTGATATCTCAATGCCTCCAATACCAAACCTGAGATACTTCCGATAGCATGAGATGTGATATCTCAATGCTTCTAATACCAAACCTGAGATCCTTCCTATAACATGAGATGTGATTTCCAAATCCTTCCCCTTCCAAACCTGAGACCCTCCCTTTAGCATGAGATGTGATATCCAACTCCTTCCCATTCCAATCCTGAGACCCTTCTGATAGCATGAGATGTGATATTTCAATGCCTCTAATACCAAACCTGAGATCCTACCTCTAACATGAAATGTGATATCCATCTCCTTCCCTTTCCAAACCTGAGACCCTGCCTATAGCATGAGATGTGATATCCAAGTCCTTCCCATTACAATCCTGAGACCCTTCCTATAGCATGTGATGTGATATCTCAATGCTTATACCAAACCTGAGACCCTTCCTATGGCATGAGATGTCATATACAACTCCTTCCCATTCCAATCCTGAGACCCTTCCTATAGCATGAGATGTGATATCTCAATGCTTATACCAAACCTGAGACCCTTCCTATAGCATGAGATGTGATATCCAACTTCTTCCCATTCCAATCCTGAGACCCTTCCTATAACATGAGATGTGATGTCTCAATGCTTCTAATACCAAACCTGAGATCTTTCCTATAACATGAGATGTGATATCCAACTCCTTCCCATTCCAATCCTGAGACCCTTCCTATAGCATGAGATGTGATATCTCAAGGCCTCTAATACCAAACCTGAGATCGTTCCTCAACATGAAATGTGATATCCAACTCCTTCCTCGTCCAAACCTGAGAGCCTTCCTATAGCATGAGATATGATAGCCAAGTCCTTCCAATTCCAATCCTGAGACCCTTCCTATAACATGAAATGTGATATCCAACTCCTTCCCATTCCAACCTGAGACCCTTCCTATAGCATGAGATTGGATATCTCAATGCTTCTAATACCAAACCTGAGACTCTTCCTATAACATGAGATGGGATATCCAACTCCTTCCCATTCCAATCCTGAGACCCTTCCGATAGCAGAGATGTGATATCTCAATGCTTATACAAAACCTGAGACCCTTCCTATGGCCTGAGATGTGATATCCAACTGCTTCCCATTCCAATCCTGAGACCCTTCCTATAGCATGAGATGTGATATCTCAATGCTTATACCAAATCTGAGACCCTTCCTATAGCATGAGATGTGATATCCAACTCCTTCCCATTCCAATCCTGAGACCCTTCCTATAGCATGAGATGTGATGTCTCAATGCTTCTAATACCAAACCTGAGATCCTTCCTATAACATGAGATGTGATATCCAACTCCTTCCGATTCCAATCCTGAGACCCTTATGATAGCATGAGATGTGATATCTCAATGCTTCTAATACCAAACCTGAGATCCTTCCTATAACATGAGATGTGATTTCCAAATCCTTCCCCTTCCAAACCTGAGACCCTCCCTTTAGCATGAGATGTGATATCCAACTCCTTCCCATTCCAATCCTGAGACCCTTCTGATAGCATGAGATGTGATATCTCAATGCCTCTAATTCCAAACCTGAGATCCTACCTCTAACATGAAATGTGATATCCATCTCCTTCCCTTTCCAAACCTGAGACCCTGTCTATAGCATGAGATGTCATATACAACTCCTTCCCATTCCAATCCTGAGACCCTTCCTATAGCACGAGATGTGATATCTCAATGCTTATACCAAACCTGAGACCCTTCCTATAGCATGAGATGTGATATCCAACTCCTTCCCATTCCAATCCTGAGACCCTTCCTTTAGCATGAGATGTGATATCCAACTCCTTCCCATTCCAATCCTGAGACCCTTCCTATAGCCTGAGATGTGATGTCTCAATGCCTCTAATACCAAACCTGAGATCCTTCCTCTAACATGAAATGTGATATCCAACTCCTTCCCTTTCCAAACCTGAGAGCCTATCTATAGCATGAGATGTGATATCCAAGTCCTTCCCATTCCAATCCTGAGACACTTCCGATAGCAGAGATGTGATATCTCAATGCTTATACCAAACCTGAGACCCTTCCTATAACATGAGATGTGATATCCAACTCCTTCCCGTTCCAAACCTGAGACCCTTCCTTTAGCATGAGATGTGATATCAGCTCCTTCCCATTCCAATCCTGAGACACTTCCGATAGCATGAGATGTGATATCTCAATGCTTCTAATATCAAAACAGAGACCCTCCCTATAGCATGATATGTGATATCTAAGTCCTTCCCATTCCAATCCTGAGACCCTTCCTATAGCATGAGATGTGATATCTCAATGCTTCTACCAAACCTGAGACCCTTCCTTTAGCATGAGATGTGATAACCAACTCCTTCCCATTCCAATCCTGAGACCCTTCCTATAGCATGAGATGTGATATCTCAATACTTCTAATACCAAACCTGAGATCCTTCCGATAACATGAGATGTGATATCCAAATCCTTCCCCTTCCAAACCTGAGACCCTCCCTTTAGCATGAGATGTGATATCCAACTCCTTCCCATTCCAATCCTGAGACCCTTCTGATAGCATGAGATGTGATATCTCAATGCTTCTATACCAAACCTGAGATCCTTCCGATAGCATGAGATGTGATATCTCAATGCTTCTAATACCAAACCTGAGATCCTTCCTATAACATGAGATGTGATATCCAAATCCTTCCCCTTCCAAACCTGAGACCCTCCCTTTAGCATGAGATGTGACATCCAAGTCCTCCCCATTCCAATCCTGAGACCCTTCCTATAGCATGAGATGTGATATCTCAATGCTTCTAATACCAAACCTGAGACCCTTCCTATAACATGAGATGTCATATACAACTCCTTCCCAATCCAATCCTGAGACCCTTCCTATAGCATGAGATGTGATATCTCAATGCTTATACCAAATCTGAGACCCTTCCTATAGCATGAGATGTGATATCCAACTCCTTCCCATTCCAATCCTGAGACCCTTCCTATAGCATGAGATGTGATGTCTCAATGCTTCTAATACCAAACCTGCGATCCTTCCAATAACATGAGATGTGATATCCAACTCCTTCCCATTCCAATCCTGAGACCCTTATGATAGCATGAGATGTGATATCTCAATGCCTCTAATACCAAACCTGAGATACTTCCGATAGCATGAGATGTGATATCTCAATGCTTCTAATACCAAACCTGAGATCCTTCCTATAACATGAGATGTGATTTCCAAATCCTTCCCCTTCCAAACCTGAGACCCTCCATTTAGCATGAGATGTGATATACAACTCCTTCCCATTCCAATCCTGAGACCCTTCTGATGGCATGAGATGTGATATCTCAATGCCTCTAATACCAAACCTGAGATCCTATCTCTAACATGAAATGTGAAATCCATCTCCTTCCCTTTCCAAACCTGAGGCCCTGCCTATAGCATGAGATGTGATATCCAAGTCCTTCCCATTCCAATCCTGAGAGGAAGGATCTCAGGTTTGGTATTAGAAGCATTGAGACATCACATCTCATGCTATAGGAAGGGTCTCAGGGTTGGAATGGGAAGGAGTTGGATATCACATCTCATCCAATAGGAAGGGTCTCAGGTTTGGAATGGGAAGGAATTGGATATCACATCTCATGTTATAGGAAGGATCTCAGGTTTGGTATGAGAAGCATTGAGATATCACATCTCATGCTATAGGAAGGGTCTCAGGATTGGAATGTGAAGGATTTGGATATCACATCTCATGCTAAAGGAAGGGTCTCAGGTATGGTAGAAGCATTGAGATATCACGTCTCTGCTATCGGAAGGGTCTCAGGATTGGATTGGGAAGGCGTTGGATATCCCTTCTCATGCTATAGGAAGGGTCTCAGGATTTGAATGGGAAGGAGTTGGATATCACATCTCATGTTATAGGAAGGGTCTCAGGATTGGAATGGGAAGGATTTGGATATCACATCTCTTGCTATAGGAAGGGTCTCAGGATTGGAATGGGTAGGAGTTGGATATTACTTTCTTGCTATAGGAAGGGTCTCATGTTTGGAATGGGAAGCAGTTGGATATCACATCTCATGTTATAGGAAGGGTCTCAGGTTTGGTATAAGCATTGAGATATCACATCTCTGCTATTGGAAGCGGCTCAGGATTGGAATGGGAAGGAGTTGGATATCCCATCTCATGTTATAGGAAGAGTCTCTGGTTTGGTATTAGAATCATTGAGATATCACATTGCATGCTGTAGGAAGGGTCTAAGGATTGGAATGGGATGGACTTGGATATCACATCTCATGCTATAGGTAGGCTCTCAGGTTTGGTATAAGCATTGAGATATCACATCTCATGCTATAGGAAGGGTCTCAGGATTGGAATGGGAAGGAATTGGATATCACATCTCATGCTGTAGGAAGGGTCTCAGATTTGGTATAAGCATTGAGATATCACATCTCATGCTAAAGGAAGGGTCTCAGGATTGGAATGGGAAGGAGTTGTATATGACATCTCAGGCCATAGGAAGGATCTCAGGTTTGGTATTAGAAGCATTGAGATATCACATCTCATGCTATCGGAAGTATCTCAGGTTTGATATTAGAGGCATTGAGATATCACATCTCATGCTATCATAAGGGTCTCAGGATTGGAATGGGAAGGAGTTGGATATCACATCTCATGTTATTGGAAGGATCGCAGGTTTGGTATTAGAAGCATTGAGATATCACATCTCATGCTATAGGAAGGGTCTCAGGATTGGAATGGGGAGGACTTGGATGTCACATCTCATGCTATAGGGAGGGTCTCAAGTTTGATATTAGAAGCATTGAGATAACAAATCTCATGATATCGGAAGGGTCTCAGGATTGGAATGGGAAGGAGTTGGATATCACATCTCATGATAAAGGAAGGGTCTAAGGTTTGGAAGGGGAAAGATTTGGATATCACATCTCATGTTATAGGACGGGTCTCAGGTTTGGTATTAGAAGCATTGAGATATCAAGTCTCATGGCATAGGAAGGGTCTCAGAATTGGAATGGGAAGGAGTTGGATATCACATCTCAAGCTATAGGAAGAGTCTCAGGATTGGAATGGGAATGAGTTTGATATCACATCTCATGCCATAGTATGGGTCTCAGGTTTGGTAGAAGCATTGGGATATCACAATTCATGCTATTGGAAGGGTATCAGTATTGGATTCGAAGGAGTTGGATATCCCATCTCATGCTATAGGAAGGGTCTCAGGTTGGAATGGGAAGGAGTTGGATATCACATTTCATGTTATAGGAAGGGTCTCAGGATTGGAATGGGAAGGACTTGGATATCATATATCATGCTATAGGAAGGCTCTCAGGTTTGGAAGGGGAAGGAGTTGGATATCACATTTCATGTTAGAGGAAGGATCTCAGGTTTGGTATTAGAGGCCTTGAGATATCACATCTCATGCTATAGGAAGGGTCTCAGGATTGGAATGGGAAGGAGTTGGATATCACATCTCAAGCTTTAGGAAGGGTCTCAGGTTTGGTATAAGCATTGAGATAGCACATCTCATGCTATAGGAAGGGTCTCAGGATTGGAATGGGAAGGAGTTGGATATCACATCTCATGTTATAGGAAGGATCTCAGGTTTGGTATTAGAAGCATTGAGACATCACATCTCATGCTATCATAAGGGTCTCAGGATTGGAATGGGAAGGAGTTGGATATCACATCTCATGTTATTGGAAGGATCGCAGGTTTGGTATTAGAAGCATTGAGATATCACATCTCATGCTATAGGAAGGGTCTCAGGATTGGAATGGGGAACTTGGATGTCACATCTCATGCTATAGGGAGGGTCTCAAGTTTGATATTAGAAGCATTGAGATAACAAATCTCATGATATCGGAAGGGTCTCAGGATTGGAATGGGAAGGAGTTGGATATCACATCTCATGATAAAGGAAGGGTCTAAGGTTTGGAAGGGGAAAGATTTGGATATCACATCTCATGTTATAGGACGGGTCTCAGGTTTGGTATTAGAAGCATTGAGATATCAAGTCTCATGGCATAGGAAGGGTCTCAGAATTGGAATGGGAAGGAGTTGGATATCACATCTCAAGCTATAGGAAGAGTCTCAGGATTGGAATGGGAATGAGTTTGATATCACATCTCATGCCATAGTATGGGTCTCAGGTTTGGTAGAAGCATTGGGATATCACAATTCATGCTATTGGAAGGGTATCAGTATTGGATTCGAAGGAGTTGGATATCCCATCTCATGCTATAGGAAGGGTCTCAGGTTGGAATGGGAAGGAGTTGGATATCACATTTCATGTTATAGGAAGGGTCTCAGGATTGGAATGGGAAGGACTTGGATATTATATATCATGCTATAGGAAGGCTCTCAGGTTTGGAAGGGGAAGGAGTTGGATATCACATTTCATGTTAGAGGAAGGATCTCAGGTTTGGTATTAGAGGCCTTGAGATATCACATCTCATGCTATAGGAAGGGTCTCAGGATTGGAATGGGAAGGAGTTGGATATCACATCTCAAGCTTTAGGAAGGGTCTCAGGTTTGGTATAAGCATTGAGATAGCACATCTCATGCTATAGGAAGGGTCTCAGGATTGGAATGGGAAGGAGTTGGATATCACATCTCATGTTATAGGAAGGATCTCAGGTTTGGTATTAGAAGCATTGAGACATCACATCTCATGCTATAGGAAGGGTCTCAGGATTGGAATGGGAAGGAGTTGGATATCCCATCTCATGCTATAGGAAGGGTCTCAGATTTGGTATAAGCATTGAGATATCACATCTCTGCTATCGGAAGGGTCTCAGGATTGGAATGGGAAGGAGTTGGATATCCCATCTCATGCTATAGGGAGGGTCTCAATTTTGATATTAGAAGCATTGAGATAACAAATCTCATGATATCGGAAGGGTCTCAGGATTGGAATGGGAAGGAGTTGGATATCACATCTCATGATAAAGGAAGGGTCTAAGGTTTGGAAGGGGAAAGATTTGGATATCACATCTCATGTTATAGGACGGGTCTCAGGTTTGGTATTAGAAGCATTGAGATATCAAGTCTCATGGTATAGGAAGGGTCTCAGAATTGGAATGGGAAGGAGTTGGATATCACATCTCAAGCTATAGGAAGAGTCTCAGGATTGGAATGGGAAGGAGTTTGATATCACATCTCATGCCATAGTATGGTTCTCAGGTTTGATAGAAGCATTGGGATATCACATCTCATGCTATTGGAAGGGTATCAGTATTGGATTTGGAAGGAGTTGGATATCCCATCTCATGCTATAGGAAGGGTCTCAGGTTGGAATGGGAAGGAGTTGGATATCACATTTCATGTTATAGGAAGGGTCTCAGGATTGGAATGGGAAGGACTTGGATAGCATATCTCATGCTATAGGAAGGCTCTCAGGTTTGGAAGGAGAAGGAGTTGGATATCACATTTCATGTTAGAGGAAGGATCTCAGGTTTGGTATTAGAGGCCTTGAGATATCACATCTCATGCTATAGGAAGGGTCTCAGGTTGGAATGGGAAGGAGTTGGATATCACATTTCATGTTATAGGAAGGGTCTCAGGATTGGAATGGGAAGGAGTTGGATATCACATCTCAAGCTTTAGGAAGGGTCTCAGGTTTGGTATAAGCATTGAGATAGCACATCTCATGCTATAGGAAGGGTCTCAGGATTGGAATGGGAAGGAGTTGGATATCACATCTCATGTTATAGGAAAGATCTCAGGTTTGGGATTAGAAGCATTGAGACATCACATCTCATGTTATAGGAAGGGTCTCAGGATTGGAATGGGAAGAAGTTGGATATCACATCTCATGCTATTGGAAGGGTCTCAGGTTTGCAAGGGGAAAGAATTGTATATCCAATCTCATGTTATAGGACTGGTCTCAGGTTTGGTATTAGAAGCATTGAGATATCACATTGCATGCTGTAGGAAGGTTCTCAGGTTTGGAATGGGGAGGAATTGGATATCACATCTCATGTCATAGGAAGGATCTCAGGTTTGGTATTAGAAGCATTGAGATATCACATCTCATGCTATAGGAATTGGTCTCAGGATTGGAATGGGAAGGAGTTGGATATTACATTCCTGCTATAGGAAGGGTCTCATGTTTGGAATGGGAATGTGTTGGATATCACATATGCTATAGGAAGGGACTCAGGTTTGGAACGGGAAGGAGTTGGATATCACATCTCATGTTATAGGAAGGGTCTCAGGTTTGGTATAAGCATTGAGATATCACATCTCTGCTATCAGAAGTGTCTCAGGATTGGAATGGGAAGGTGTTGGATATCCCATCTCATGTTATAGGACGGGTCTCAGGTTTGTTATTAGAATCATTGAGATATCATATTGCATGCTGTAGGAAGGGTCTAAGGATTGGAATGGGAAGGAGTTGGATATCCCATCTCATGTTATAGGAAGAGTCTCAAGTTTGGTATTAGAAGCATTTAGATATCACATCTCATGCTATAGGAAGTGTCTCAGGATTGGAATGGGAAGGAGTTGGATATCACATTTCATGTTAGAGGAAGGATCTCAGGTTTGGTATTAGAGGCATTGAGATATCACATCTCATGCTATAGGAAGGGTCTCAGGATTGGAATGGGAAGGAGTTGGATATCACATCTCATGCTATAGGAAGGGTCTCAGGTTTGGTATAAGCATTGAGATATCACATCTCATGCTATAGGAAGGGTCTCAGGATTGGAATGGGAAGGAGTTGGATATCACATCTCATGCTATAGGAAGGGTCTCAGGTTTGGTATAAGCATTGAGACATCACATCTCATGCTATCGGAAGGGTCTCAGGATTGGAATGGGAAGGACTTGGATATCACATCTCATGCTATAGGGAGGGTCTCAAGTTTGATATTAGAAGCATTGAGATATCATATCTCATGCTATAGGAAGGGTCTCAGGATTGGAATGGGAAGGAGTTGGATATCACATCTCATGCTATAGGAAGGGTCTCAGGTTTGGTATAAGCAGTGAGATATCACATCTCATGCTATAGGAAGTGTCTCAGGATTGGAATGGGAAGGAGTTGGATATCACATCTCATGTTATAGGAAGGATCTCAGGTTTGGTATAAGCATTGAGATATCACATCTCTACTATCGGAAGGGTCTCAGGATTGGAATGGGAAGGAGTTGGATATTCCCATCTCATGTTATAGGAAGGGTCTCAGGTTTGGTATTAGAAGCATTGAGATATCACATCTCATGCTATAGGAAGGGTCTCAGGATTGGAATGGGAAGGACTTGGATATCACATCTCATGCTATAAGGAGGGTCTCAAGTTTGATATTAGAAGCATTGAGATATCACATCTCATGATATCGGATGGGTCTCAAGGATGGAATGGGAAGGAGTTGGATATCACATCTCATGATAAAGGAAGTGTCTAAGGTTTGGAAGGGGAAGGAGTTTGATATCACATCTCATGCCATAGTATGGGTCTCAGGTTTGGTAGAAGCATTGGGTTATCACATCTCATGCTATCGGAAGGGTATCAGGATTGGATTTGGAAGGAGTTGGATATCCCATCTCATGCTATAGGAAGGGTCTCAGGTTGGAATGGGAAGGAGTTGGATATCACATCTCATGTTATAGGAAGGGTCTCAGGATTGGAATTAGAACGACTTGGATATCACATCTCATGCTATAGGAAGGCTCTCAGGTTTGGAAGGGGAAAGAGTTGGATATCACATTTCATGTTAGAGGTAGGACCTCAGTTTTGGTATTAGAGGCATTGAGATATCACATCTCATGCTATCAGAAGGGTCTCAGGTTTGGAAGGGGAAGGATTTGGATATCACATCTCATGCCATAGTATGGTTCTCAGGTTTGATAGAAGCATTGGGATATCACATCTCATGCTATTGGAAGGGTATCAGTATTGGATTTGGAAGGAGTTGGATATCCCATCTCATGCTATAGGAAGGGTCTCAGGTTGGAATGGGAAGGAGTTGGATATCACATTTCATGTTATAGGAAGGGTCTCAGGATTGGAATGGGAAGGACTTGGATATCATATCTCATGCTATAGGAAGGCTCTCAGGTTTGGAAGGAGAAGGAGTTGGATATCACATTTCATGTTAGAGGAAGGATCTCAGGTTTGGTATTAGAGGCCTTGAGATATCACATCTCATGCTATAGGAAGGGCCTCAGGTTGGAATGGGAAGGAGTTGGATATCACATTTCATGTTATAGGAAGGGTCTCAGGATTGGAATGGGAAGGAGTTGGATATCACATCTCAAGCTTTAGGAAGGGTCTCAGGTTTGGTATAAGCATTGAGATAGCACATCTCATGCTATAGGAAGGGTCTCAGGATTGGAATGGGAAGGAGTTGGATATCACATCTCATGTTATAGGAAAGATCTCAGGTTTGGGATTAGAAGCATTGAGACATCACATCTCATGTTATAGGAAGGGTCTCAGGATTGGAATGGGAAGAAGTTGGATATCACATCTCATGCTAAAGGAAGGGTCTCAGGTATGGTAGAAGCATTGAGATATCACGTCTCTGCTATCGGAAGGGTCTCAGGATTGGATTGGGAAGGCGTTGGATATCCCTTCTCATGCTATAGGAAGGGTCTCAGGATTTGAATGGGAAGGAGTTGGATATCACATCTCATGTTATAGGAAGGGTCTCAGGATTGGAATGGGAAGGATTTGGATATCACATCTCTTGCTATAGGAAGGGTCTCAGGATTGGAATGGGTAGGAGTTGGATATTACTTTCTTGCTATAGGAAGGGTCTCATGTTTGGAATGGGAAGCAGTTGGATATCACATCTCATGTTATAGGAAGGGTCTCAGGTTTGGTATAAGCATTGAGATATCACATCTCTGCTATTGGAAGCGGCTCAGGATTGGAATGGGAAGGAGTTGGATATCCCATCTCATGTTATAGGAAGAGTCTCTGGTTTGGTATTAGAATCATTGAGATACCACATTGCATGCTGTAGGAAGGGTCTAAGGATTGGAATGGGATGGACTTGGATATCACATCTCATGCTATAGGTAGGCTCTCAGGTTTGGTATAAGCATTGAGATATCACATCTCATGCTATAGGAAGGGTCTCAGGATTGGAATGGGAAGGAATTGGATATCACATCTCATGCTGTAGGAAGGGTCTCAGATTTGGTATAAGCATTGAGATATCACATCTCATGCTAAAGGAAGGGTCTCAGGATTGGAATGGGAAGGAGTTGTATATGACATCTCAGGCCATAGGAAGGATCTCAGGTTTGGTATTAGAAGCATTGAGATATCACATCTCATGCTATCGGAAGTATCTCAGGTTTGGTATTAGAGGCATTGAGATATCACATCTCATGCTATCATAAGGGTCTCAGGATTGGAATGGGAAGGAGTTGGATATCACATCTCATGTTATTGGAAGGATCGCAGGTTTGGTATTAGAAGCATTGAGATATCACATCTCATGCTATAGGAAGGGTCTCAGGATTGGAATGGGGAGGACTTGGATGTCACATCTCATGCTATAGGGAGGGTCTCAAGTTTGATATTAGAAGCATTGAGATAACAAATCTCATGATATCGGAAGGGTCTCAGGATTGGAATGGGAAGGAGTTGGATATCACATCTCATGATAAAGGAAGGGTCTAAGGTTTGGAAGGGGAAAGATTTGGATATCACATCTCATGTTATAGGACGGGTCTCAGGTTTGGTATTAGAAGCATTGAGATATCAAGTCTCATGGCATAGGAAGGGTCTCAGAATTGGAATGGGAAGGAGTTGGATATCACATCTCAAGCTATAGGAAGAGTCTCAGGATTGGAATGGGAATGAGTTTGATATCACATCTCATGCCATAGTATGGGTCTCAGATTTGGTAGAAGCATTGGGATATCACAATTCATGCTATTGGAAGGGTATCAGTATTGGATTCGAAGGAGTTGGATATCCCATCTCATGCTATAGGAAGGGTCTCAGGTTGGAATGGGAAGGAGTTGGATATCACATTTCATGTTATAGGAAGGGTCTCAGGATTGGAATGGGAAGGACTTGGATATCATATATCATGCTATAGGAAGGCTCTCAGGTTTGGAAGGGGAAGGAGTTGGATATCACATTTCATGTTAGAGGAAGGATCTCAGGTTTGGTATTAGAGGCCTTGAGATATCACATCTCATGCTTTATTAAGGGTCTCAGGATTGGAATGGGAAGGAGTTGGATATCACATCTCAAGCTTTAGGAAGGGTCTCAGGTTGGGTATAAGCATTGAGATAGCACATCTCATGCTATGGGAAGGGTCTCAGGATTGGAATGGGAAGGAGTTGGATATCACATCTCATGTTATAGGAAGGATCTCAGGTTTGGTATTAGAAGCATTGAGACATCACATCTCATGCTATAGGAAGGGTCTCAGGATTGGAATGGGAAGGAGTTGGATATCACATCTCATGCTATAGGAAGGGTCTCAGATTTGGTATAAGCATTGAGATATCACATCTCTGCTATCGGAAGGGTCTCAGGATTGGAATGGGAAGGAGTTGGATATCCCATCTCATGCTATAGGGAGGGTCTCAATTTTGATATTAGAAGCATTGAGATAACAAATCTCATGATATCGGAAGGGTCTCAGGATTGGAATGGGAAGGAGTTGGATATCACATCTCATGATAAAGGAAGGGTCTAAGGTTTGGAAGGGGAAAGATTTGGATATCACATCTCATGTTATAGGACGGGTCTCAGGTTTGGTATTAGAAGCATTGAGATATCAAGTCTCATGGTATAGGAAGGGTCTCAGAATTGGAATGGGAAGGAGTTGGATATCACATCTCAAGCTATAGGAAGAGTCTCAGGATTGGAATGGGAAGGAGTTTGATATCACATCTCATGCCATAGTATGGTTCTCAGGTTTGATAGAAGCATTGGGATATCACATCTCATGCTATTGGAAGGGTATCAGTATTGGATTTGGAAGGAGTTGGATATCCCATCTCATGCTATAGGAAGGGTCTCAGGTTGGAATGGGAAGGAGTTGGATATCACATTTCATGTTATAGGAAGGGTCTCAGGATTGGAATGGGAAGGACTTGGATATCATATCTCATGCTATAGGAAGGCTCTCAGGTTTGGAAGGAGAAGGAGTTGGATATCACATTTCATGTTAGAGGAAGGATCTCAGGTTTGGTATTAGAGGCCTTGAGATATCACATCTCATGCTATAGGAAGGGTCTCAGGTTGGAATGGGAAGGAGTTGGATATCACATTTCATGTTATAGGAAGGGTCTCAGGATTGGAATGGGAAGGAGTTGGATATCACATCTCAAGCTTTAGGAAGGGTCTCAGGTTTGGTATAAGCATTGAGATAGCACATCTCATGCTATAGGAAGGGTCTCAGGATTGGAATGGGAAGGAGTTGGATATCACATCTCATGTTATAGGAAAGATCTCAGGTTTGGGATTAGAAGCATTGAGACATCACATCTCATGTTATAGGAAGGGTCTCAGGATTGGAATGGGAAGAAGTTGGATATCACATCTCATGCTATTGGAAGGGTCTCAGGTTTGCAAGGGGAAAGAATTGTATATCCAATCTCATGTTATAGGACTGGTCTCAGGTTTGGTATTAGAAGCATTGAGATATCACATCGCATGCTGTAGGAAGGTTCTCAGGTTTGGAATGGGGAGGAATTGGATATCACATCTCATGTCATAGGAAGGATCTCAGGTTTGGTATTAGAAGCATTGAGATATCACATCTCATGCTATAGGAATGGTCTCAGGATTGGAATGGGAAGGAGCTGGATATTACATTCCTGCTATAGGAAGGGTCTCATGTTTGGAATGGGAATGTGTTGGATATCACATATGCTATAGGAAGGGTCTCAGGTTTGGAACGGGAAGGAGTTGGATATCACATCTCATGTTATAGGAAGGGTCTCAGGTTTGGTATAAGCATTGAGATATCACATCTCTGCTATCAGAAGTGTCTCAGGATTGGAATGGGAAGGTGTTGGATATCCCATCTCATGTTATAGGACGGGTCTCAGGTTTGTTATTAGAATCATTGAGATATCATATTGCATGCTGTAGGAAGGGTCTAAGGATTGGAATGGGAAGGAGTTGGATATCCCATCTCATGTTATAGGAAGAGTCTCAAGTTTGGTATTAGAAGCATTTAGATATCACATCTCATGCTATAGGAAGTGTCTCAGGATTGGAATGGGAAGGAGTTGGATATCACATTTCATGTTAGAGGAAGGATCTCAGGTTTGGTATTAGAGGCATTGAGATATCACATCTCATGCTATAGGAAGGGTCTCAGGATTGGAATGGGAAGGAGTTGGATATCACATCTCATGCTATAGGAAGGGTCTCAGGTTTGGTATAAGCATTGAGATATCACATCTCATGCTATAGGAAGGGTCTCAGGATTGGAATGGGAAGGAGTTGGATATCACATCTCATGTTATAGGAAGGATCTCAGGTTTGGTATTAGAAGCATTGAGACATCACATCTCATGCTATCGGAAGGGTCTCAGGATTGGAATGGGAAGGACTTGGATATCACATCTCATGCTATAGGGAGGGTCTCAAGTTTGATATTAGAAGCATTGAGATATCATATCTCATGCTATAGGAAGGGTCTCAGGATTGGAATGGGAAGGAGTTGGATATCACATCTCATGCTATAGGAAGGGTCTCAGGTTTGGTATAAGCAGTGAGATATCACATCTCATGCTATAGGAAGTGTCTCAGGATTGGAATGGGAAGGAGTTGGATATCACATCTCATGTTATAGGAAGGATCTCAGGTTTGGTATAAGCATTGAGATATCACATCTCTACTATCGGAAGGGTCTCAGGATTGGAATGGGAAGGAGTTGGATATTCCCATCTCATGTTATAGGAAGGGTCTCAGGTTTGGTATTAGAAGCATTGAGATATCACATCTCATGCTATAGGAAGGGTCTCAGGATTGGAATGGGAAGGACTTGGATATCACATCTCATGCTATAAGGAGGGTCTCAAGTTTGATATTAGAAGCATTGAGATATCACATCTCATGATATTGGATGGGTCTCAAGGATGGAATGGGAAGGAGTTGGATATCACATCTCATGTTAAAGGAAGTGTCTAAGGTTTGGAAGGGGAAGGAGTTTGATATCACATCTCATGCCATAGTATGGGTCTCAGGTTTGGTAGAAGCATTGGGATATCACATCTCATGCTATCGGAAGGGTATCAGGATTGGATTTGGAAGGAGTTGGATATCCCATCTCATGCTATAGGAAGGGTCTCAGGTTGGAATGGGAAGGAGTTGGATATCACATCTCATGTTATAGGAAGGGTCTCAGGATTGGAATTAGAACGACTTGGATATCACATCTCATGCTATAGGAAGGCTCTCAGGTTTGGAAGGGGAAAAAGTTGGATATCACATTTCATGTTAGAGGTAGGATCTCAGTTTTGGTATTAGAGGCATTGAGATATCACATCTCATGCTATCAGAAGGGTCTCAGGTTTGGAAGGGGAAGGATTTGGATATCACATCTCATGTTATAGGAAGGATCTCAGGTTTGGTATTAGAACCATTGAGATATCACATCTCATGCTATCGGAAGGATCTCAGGTTTGGTATAGAAGTATTGAGATATCACATCTCATGCTATAGGAAGGGTCTCAGGATTGGAATGGGAAGGAGCTGGATATCACATCTCATGCTAAAGGATGGGTCTCAGGTTTGGAACGGGAAGGAGTTGGATATCACATCTCATGTTATAGGAAGGGTCTCAGGTTTGGTATAAGCATTGAGATATCACATCTCTGCTATCGGAAGTGTCTCAGGATTGGAATGGGAAGGACTTGGATATCACATCTCATGCTATAGATAGGCTCTCAGGTTTGGAAAGGGAAGGAGTTCGATATCACATTTCATGTTAGAGGAAGGATCTCAGGTTTGGTATGAGAGGCATTGAGATATCAGATCTCAGGCTATAGGAAGGGTCTCAGGATTGGAATGGGAAGGAGTTGGATATCACATCTCATGCTAGAGGAAGGGTCTCAGGTTTGGTATAAGCATTGAGATATCACATCTCGTGCTATAGGAAGGGTCTCAGGATTGGAATGGGAAGGAGTTGTATATGACATCTCATGCCGTAGGAAGGGTCTCAGGTTTGGCATAAGCATTGAGATATCACATCTCTGCTATCGAAAGGGTTTTAGGATTGGAATGGGAAGGAGTTGGATATCCCATCTCATGTTATAGGAAGAGTCTCAGGTTTGGTATTAGAAGCATTGAGATATCCCTTCTCATGATATAGGAAGGGTCTCAGTTTGGAATGGGAAGGAGTTGGATATCACATTTCATGTTATAGGAAGGGTCTCAGGATTGGAATGGGAAGGACTTGGATATCATATCCCATGCTATAGGAAGGCTCTCAGGTTTGGAAGGGGAAGGAGTTGGATATCACATTTCATGTTAGAGGAAGGATCTCAGGTTTGGTATTAGAGGCCTTGAGATATCACATCTCATGCTATAGGAAGGGTCTCAGGATTGGAATGGGAAGGAGTTGGTTATCACATCTCAAGCTATAGGAACGGTCTCAGGTTTGGTATAAGCATTGTGATATCACATCTCATGCTATAGGAAGGGTCTCAGGATTGGAATGGGAAGGAGTTGGATATCACATCTCATGTTATAGGAAAGATCTCAGGTTTGGTATTAGAAGCATTGAGACATCACATCTCATGTTATAGGAAGGGTCTCAGGATTGGAATGGGAAGAAGTTGGATATCACATCTCATGCTATAGGAAGGGTCTCAGGTTTGGTATAAGCATTGAGATATTACATCTCATGCTATAGGAAGGGTCTCAGGATTGGAATGGGAAGGAGTTGTATATGACATCTCATGCTATAGGAAGGGTCTCAGGTTTGGTATAAGCATTGAGATATCACATCACATGCTATAGGAAGGGTCTCAGGATTGGAATGGGAAGGACTTGGATATCACATCTCATGCTATAGGCAGGGTCTCAGGTTTGGAAAGGGAATGAGATGGATATCACATTTCATGTTAGAGGTAGGATCTCAGGTTTGGTATTAGAGGCATTGAGATATCACATCTCATGCTATCAGAAGGGTCTCAGGATTGGAATGGGAAGGAGTTGGATATCACATCTCATGCTAAAGGGAGGGTCTCAGGTTTGGAAGGGGAAGGATTTGGAAATCACATCTCATGTTATAGGAAGGATCTCAGGTTTGGTATTAGAAGCATTGAGATATCACATCTCATGCTTTCATAAGGGTCTCAGGATTGGAATGGGAAGGAGTTGGATATCACATCTGATGTTATAGGAAGGATCTCAGGTTTGGTATTAGAAGCATTGAGACATCACATCTCATGCTATAGGAAGGGTCTCAGGATTGGAATGGGAAGGAGTTGGATATCACATCTCATGCTATAGGAAGGGTCTCAGATTTGGTATAAGCATTGAGATATCACATCTCATGCTATAGGAAGGGTCTCAGGATTGGAATGGGAAGGAGTTGTATATGACATCTCAGGCCATAGGAAGGGTCTCAGGTTTGGTATAAGCATTGAGATATCACATCTCTGCTATCGGAAGGGTCTCAGGATTGGAATGGGAAGGAATTGGATATCACATCTCATGTTATAGGAAGGATCTCAGGTTTGGTATTAGAAGCATTGAGATATCCCTTCTCATGCTATAGGAAGGGTCTCAGGATTGGAATGTGAAGGATTTGGATATCACATCTCATGCTAAAGGAAGGGTCTCAGGTTTGGTAGAAGCATTGAGATATCACGTCTCTGCTATCGGAAGGGTCTCAGGACATTGATTGGGAAGGAGTTGGATATCCCTTCTCATGCTATAGGAAGGGTCTCAGGTTTGGTATAAGCATTGAGATATCACATCTCTGCTATCGGAAGGGTCTCAGGATTGGATTGGGAAGGAGTTGGATATCCCTTCTCATGCTATAGGAAGTGTCTCAGGTTGGAATGGGAAGGAGTTGGATATCACATCTCATGTTATAGGAAGGGTCTCAGGATTGGAATGGGAAGGATTTGGATATCACATCTCTTGCTATAGGAAGGGTCTCAGGATTGGAATGGGTAGGAGTTGGATATTACTTTCTTGCTATAGGAAGGGTCTCATGTTTGGAATGGGAAGGAGTTGGATATCACATGCTATAGTTAGTGTCTCAGGTTTGGAACAGGAAGGAGTTGGATATCACATCTCATGTTATAGGAAGGGTCTCAGGTTTGGTATAAGCATTGAGATATCACATCTCTGCTATCGGAAGTGGCTCAGGATTGGAATGGGAAGGAGTTGGATATCCCATCTCATGTTATAGGACGAGTCTCTGGTTTGGTATTAGAATCATTGAGATATCACATCGCATGCTGTAGGAAGGGTCTAAGGATTGGAATGGGATGGACTTGGATATCACATCTCATGCTATAGATAGGCTCTTAGGTTTGGAAAGGGAAGGAGTTGGATATCACATTTCATGTTAGAGGAAGGATCTCAGGTTTGGTATTAGAAGCATTGAGATATCACATCTCATGCTATAGGAAGGGTCTCAGGATTGGAATGGGAAGGAGCTGGATATCACATCTCATGCTAAAGGAAGGGTCTCAGGTTTGGAACGGGAAGGATTTGGATATCACATCTCATGTTATAGGAAGGGTCTCAGGTTTGGTATAAGCATTGAGATATCACATCTCTGCTATCGGAAGTGTCTCAGGATTGGAATGGGAAGGAGTTGGATATCCCATCTCATGTTATAGGACGGGTCTCAGGTTTGTTATTAGAATCATTGAGATATCATATTGCATGCTGTAGGAAGGGTCTAAGGGTTGGAATGGGAAGGACTTGGATATCACATCTCATGCTATAGATAGGCTCCTAGGTTTGGAAAGGGAAGGAGTTGGATATCACATTTCATGTTAGAGGAAGGATCTCAGGTTTGGTATTAGAAGCATTGAGATATCACATCTCATGCTATAGGAAGGGTCTCAGGATTGGAATGGGAAGTAGTTGGATATCACATCTCATGCTATAGGAAGGGTCTCAGGTTTGGTATAAGCATTGAGATATCACATCTCATGCTATAGGACGGGTCTCAGGATTGGAATGGAAGGAGTTGGATATCACATTTCATGTTATAGTAAGGATCTCAGGTTTGGTATTAGAAGCATTGAGACATCACATCTCATGCTGTAGGAAGGGTCTCAGGGTTGGAATGGGAAGGAGTTGGATATCACATCTCATCCAATAGGAAGGGTCTCAGGTTTGGAATGGGAAGGAATTGGATATCACATCTCATGTTATAGGAAGGATCTCAGGTTTGGTATTAGAAGCATTGAGATATCACATCTCATGCTATAGGAAGGGTCTCAGGATTGGAATGTGAAGGATTTGGATATCACATCTCATGCTAAAGGAAGGGTCTCAGGTTTGGTAGAAGCATTGAGATATCACGTCTCTGCTATCGGAAGGGGCTGAGGATTGGATTGGGAAGGAGTTGGATATCCCTTCTCATGCTATAGGAAGGGTCTCAGGATTTGAATTGCAAGGAGTTGGATATCACATCTCATGCCATAGGAAGGGTCTCAGGTTTGGTATAAGCATTGAGATATCACATCTCTGCTATCGGAAGGGTCTCAGGATTGGATTGGGAAGGAGTTGGATATCCCTTCTCATGCTATAGGAAGTGTCTCAGGTTGGAATGGTAAGGAGTTGGATATCACATCTAATGTTATAGGAAGGGTCTCAGGATTGGAATGGGAAGGATTTGGATATCACATCTCTTGCTATAGGAAGGGTCTCAGGATTGGAATGGGTAGGAGTTGGATATTACTTTCTTGCTATAAGAAGGGTCTCATGTTTGGAATGGGAAGGAGTTGGATATCACATATGCTATAGTTAGTGTCTCAGGTTTGGAACGGGAAGGAGTTGGATATCACATCTCATGTTATAGGAAGGGTCTCAGGTTTGGTATAAGCATTGAGATATCACATCTCTGCTATCGGAAGCGGCTCAGGATTGGAATGGGAAGGAGTTGGATATCCCATCTCATGTTATAGGAAGAGTCTCTGGTTTGGTATTAGAATCATTGAGATATCACATCGCATGCTGTTGGAAGGGTCTAAGGATTTGAATGGGATGGACTTGGATATCACATCTCATGCTATAGGTAGGCTCTCAGGTTTGGTATAAGCATTGAGATATCACATCTCATGCTATAGGAAGGGTCTCAGGATTGGAATGGGAAGGATTTGGATATCACATCTCATGCTATAGGAAGGGTCTCAGATTTGGTATAAGCATTGAGATATCACATCTCATGCTAAAGGAAGGGTCTCAGGTTTGGAAAGGGAAGGAGTTGGATATCACATTTCATGTTAGAGGAAGGATCTCAGGTTTGGTATTAGAAGCATTGAGATATCACATCTCATGCTATAGGACGGGTCTCAGGATTGGAATGGAAGGAGTTGGATATCACATCTCATGCTGTAGGAAGGGTCTCAGGTTTGGTATAAGCATTGAGATATCACATCTCATGCTATAGGACGGGTCTCAGGATTGGAATGGAAGGAGTTGGATATCACATCTCATGTTATAGGAAGGATCTCAGGTTTGATATTAGATGCATTGAGACATCACATCTCATGCTATAGGAAGGGTCTCAGGGTTGGAATGGGAAGGAGTTGGATATCACATCTCATCCAATAGGAAGGGTCTCAGGTTTGGAATGGGAAGGAATTGGATATCACATCTCATGTTATAGGAAGAATCTCAGGTTTGGTATTAGAAGCATTGAGATATCACATCTCATGCTATAGGAAGGCTCTCAGGTTTGGAAGGGGAAGGAGTTGGATATCACATTTCATGTTAGAGGAAGGATCTCAGGTTTGGTATTAGAGGCCTTGAGATATCACATCTCATGCTATAGGAAGGGTCTCAGGATTGGAATGGGAAGGAGTTGGTTATCACATCTCAAGCTATAGGAACGGTCTCAGGTTTGGTATAAGAGTTGTGATATCACATCTCATGCTATAGGAAGGGTCTCAGGATTGGAATGGGAAGGAGTTGGATATCACATCTCATGTTATAGGAAAGATCTCAGGTTTGGTATTAGAAGCATTGAGACATCACATCTCATGTTATAGGAAGGGTCTCAGGATTGGAATGGGAAGAAGTTGGATATCACATCTCATGCTATAGGAAGGGTCTCAGGTTTGGTATAAGCATTGAGATATTACATCTCATGCTATAGGAAGGGTCTCAGGATTGGAATGGGAAGGAGTTGTATATGACATCTCATGCTATAGGAAGGGTCTCAGGTTTGGTATAAGCATTGAGATATCACATCACATGCTATAGGAAGGGTCTCAGGATTGGAATGGGAAGGACTTGGATATCACATCTCATGCTATAGGCAGGGTCTCAGGTTTGGAAAGGGAATGAGATGGATATCACATTTCATGTTAGAGGTAGGATCTCAGGTTTGGTATTAGAGGCATTGAGATATCACATCTCATGCTATCAGAAGGGTCTCAGGATTGGAATGGGAAGGAGTTGGATATCACATCTCATGCTAAAGGGAGGGTCTCAGGTTTGGAAGGGGAAGGATTTGGAAATCACATCTCATGTTATAGGAAGGATCTCAGGTTTGGTATTAGAAGCATTGAGATATCACATCTCATGCTTTCATAAGGGTCTCAGGATTGGAATGGGAAGGAGTTGGATATCACATCTGATGTTATAGGAAGGATCTCAGGTTTGGTATTAGAAGCATTGAGACATCACATCTCATGCTATAGGAAGGGTCTCAGGATTGGAATGGGAAGGAGTTGGATATCACATCTCATGCTATAGGAAGGGTCTCAGATTTGGTATAAGCATTGAGATATCACATCTCATGCTATAGGAAGGGTCTCAGGATTGGAATGGGAAGGAGTTGTATATGACATCTCAGGCCATAGGAAGGGTCTCAGGTTTGGTATAAGCATTGAGATATCACATCTCTGCTATCGGAAGGGTCTCAGGATTGGAATGGGAAGGAATTGGATATCACATCTCATGTTATAGGAAGGATCTCAGGTTTGGTATTAGAAGCATTGAGATATCCCTTCTCATGCTATAGGAAGGGTCTCAGGATTGGAATGTGAAGGATTTGGATATCACATCTCATGCTAAAGGAAGGGTCTCAGGTTTGGTAGAAGCATTGAGATATCACGTCTCTGCTATCGGAAGGGTCTCAGGATTGGATTGGGAAGGAGTTGGATATCCCTTCTCATGCTATAGGAAGGGTCTCAGGTTTGGTATAAGCATTGAGATATCACATCTCTGCTATCGGAAGGGTCTCAGGATTGGATTGGGAAGGAGTTGGATATCCCTTCTCATGCTATAGGAAGTGTCTCAGGTTGGAATGGGAAGGAGTTGGATATCACATCTCATGTTATAGGAAGGGTCTCAGGATTGGAATGGGAAGGATTTGGATATCACATCTCTTGCTATAGGAAGGGTCTCAGGATTGGAATGGGTAGGAGTTGGATATTACTTTCTTGCTATAGGAAGGGTCTCATGTTTGGAATGGGAAGGAGTTGGATATCACATATGCTATAGTTGGTGTCTCAGGTTTGGAACAGGAAGGAGTTGGATATCACATCTCATGTTATAGGAAGGGTCTCAGGTTTGGTATAAGCATTGAGATATCACATCTCTGCTATCGGAAGTGGCTCAGGATTGGAATGGGAAGGAGTTGGATATCCCATCTCATGTTATAGGACGAGTCTCTGGTTTGGTATTAGAATCATTGAGATATCACATCGCATGCTGTAGGAAGGGTCTAAGGATTGGAATGGGATGGACTTGGATATCACATCTCATGCTATAGATAGGCTCTTAGGTTTGGAAAGGGAAGGAGTTGGATATCACATTTCATGTTAGAGGAAGGATCTCAGGTTTGGTATTAGAAGCATTGAGATATCACATCTCATGCTATAGGAAGGGTCTCAGGATTGGAATGGGAAGGAGCTGGATATCACATCTCATGCTAAAGGAAGGGTCTCAGGTTTGGAACGGGAAGGATTTGGATATCACATCTCATGTTATAGGAAGGGTCTCAGGTTTGGTATAAGCATTGAGATATCACATCTCTGCTATCGGAAGTTTCTCAGGATTGGAATGGGAAAGAGTTGGATATCCCATCTCATGTTATAGGACGGGTCTCAGGTTTGTTATTAGAATCATTGAGATATCATATTGCATGCTGTAGGAAGGGTCTAAGGGTTGGAATGGGAAGGACTTGGATATCACATCTCATGCTATAGATAGGCTCCTAGGTTTGGAAAGGGAAGGAGTTGGATATCACATTTCATGTTAGAGGAAGGATCTCAGGTTTGGTATTAGAAGCATTGAGATATCACATCTCATGCTATAGGAAGGGTCTCAGGATTGGAATGGGAAGTAGTTGGATATCACATCTCATGCTATAGGAAGGGTCTCAGGTTTGGTATAAGCATTGAGATATCACATCTCATGCTATAGGACGGGTCTCAGGATTGGAATGGAAGGAGTTGGATATCACATCTCATGTTATAGTAAGGATCTCAGGTTTGGTATTAGAAGCATTGAGACATCACATCTCATGCTGTAGGAAGGGTCTCAGGGTTGGAATGGGAAGGAGTTGGATATCACATCTCATCCAATAGGAAGGGTCTCAGGTTTGGAATGGGAAGGAATTGGATATCACATCTCATGTTATAGGAAGGATCTCAGGTTTGGTATTAGAAGCATTGAGATATCACATCTCATGCTATAGGAAGGGTCTCAGGATTGGAATGTGAAGGATTTGGATATCACATCTCATGCTAAAGGAAGGGTCTCAGGTTTGGTAGAAGCATTGAGATATCACGTCTCTGCTATCGGAAGGGTCTGAGGATTGGATTGGGAAGGAGTTGGATATCCCTTCTCATGCTATAGGAAGGGTCTCAGGATTTGAATTGCAAGGAGTTGGATATCACATCTCATGCCATAGGAAGGGTCTCAGGTTTGGTATAAGCATTGAGATATCACATCTCTGCTATCGGAAGGGTCTCAGGATTGGATTGGGAAGGAGTTGGATATCCCTTCTCATGCTATAGGAAGTGTCTCAGGTTGGAATGGTAAGGAGTTGGATATCACATCTCATGTTATAGGAAGGGTCTCAGGATTGGAATGGGAAGGATTTGGATATCACATCTCTTGCTATAGGAAGGGTCTCAGGATTGGAATGGGTAGGAGTTGGATATTACTTTCTTGCTATAGGAAGGGTCTCATGTTTGGAATGGGAAGGAGTTGGATATCACATATGCTATAGTTAGTGTCTCAGGTTTGGAACGGGAAGGAGTTGGATATCACATCTCATGTTATAGGAAGGGTCTCAGGTTTGGTATAAGCATTGAGATATCACATCTCTGCTATCGGAAGCGGCTCAGGATTGGAATGGGAAGGAGTTGGATATCCCATCTCATGTTATAGGAAGAGTCTCTGGTTTGGTATTAGAATCATTGAGATATCACATCGCATGCTGTTGGAAGGGTCTAAGGATTTGAATGGGATGGACTTGGATATCACATCTCATGCTATAGGTAGGCTCTCAGGTTTGGTATAAGCATTGAGATATCACATCTCATGCTATAGGAAGGGTCTCAGGATTGGAATGGGAAGGATTTGGATATCACATCTCATGCTATAGGAAGGGTCTCAGATTTGGTATAAGCATTGAGATATCACATCTCATGCTAAAGGAAGGGTCTCAGGTTTGGAAAGGAAGGAGTTGGATATCACATTTCATGTTAGAGGAAGGATCTCAGGTTTGGTATTAGAAGCATTGAGATATCACATCTCATGCTATAGGACGGGTCTCAGGATTGGAATGGAAGGAGTTGGATATCACATCTCATGCTATAGGAAGGGTCTCAGGTTTGGTATAAGCATTGAGATATCACATCTCATGCTATAGGACGGGTCTCAGGATTGGAATGGAAGGAGTTGGATATCACATCTCATGTTATAGGAAGGATCTCAGGTTTGGTATTAGATGCATTGAGACATCACATCTCATGCTATAGGAAGGGTCTCAGGGTTGGAATGGGAAGGAGTTGGATATCACATCTCATCCAATAGGAAGGGTCTCAGGTTTGGAATGGGAAGGAATTGGATATCACATCTCATGTTATAGGAAGAATCTCAGGTTTGGTATTAGAAGCATTGAGATATCACATCTCATGCTATAGGAAGGGTCTCAGGATTGGAATGTGAAGGATTTGGATATCACATCTCATGCTAAAGGAAGGGTCTCAGGTTTGGTAGAAGCATTGAGATATCACGTTTCTGCTATCGGAAGGGCCTCAGGATTGGATTGGGAAGGAGTTGGATATCCCTTCTCATGCTATAGGAAGGGTCTCAGGATTTGAATGGGAAGGAGTTGGATATCACATCTCATGTTATAGGAAGGGTCTCAGGATTGGAATGGGAAGGATTTGGATATCACATCTCTTGCTATAGGAAGGGTCTCAGGATTGGAATGGGTAGGAGTTGGATATTACTTTCTTGCTATAGAAAGGGTCTCATGTTTGGAATGGGAAGCAGTTGGATATCACATATGCTATAGTTAGTGTCTCAGGTTTGGAACGGGAAGGAGTTGGATATCCCATCTCATGTTATAGGAAGAGTCTCTGGTTTGGTATTAGAATCATTGAGATATCACATCGCATGCTGTAGGAAGGGTCTAAGGATTGGAATGGGATGGACTTGGATATCACATCTCATGCTATAGGTAGGCTCTCAGGTTTGGTATAAGCATTGAGATATCACATCTCATGCTATAGGAAGGGTCTCAGGATTGGAATGGGAAGGAATTGGATATCACATCTCATGCTATAGGAAGGGTCTCAGATTTGGTATAAGCATTGAGATATCACATCTCATGCTAAAGAAAGGGTCTCAGGATTGGAATGGGAAGGAGTTGTATATGACATCTCAGGCCATAGGAAGGGTCTCAGGTTTGGTATAAGCATTGAGATATCACATCTCTGCTATCGGAAGGGTCTCAGGATTGGAATGGGAAGGAGTTGGATATCCCATCTCATGTTATAGGAATGGTCTCAGGTTTGGTATTAGAAGCATAGAGATATCACATCTCATGCTGTAGGAAGGGTCTCAGGATTGGAATGGGAAGGACTTGGATGTCACATCTCATGCTATAGGGAGGGTCTCAAGTTTGATATTAGAAGCATTGAGATAACAAATCTCATGATATCGGAAGGGTCTCAGGATTGGAATGGGAAGGAGTTGGATATCACATCTCATGACAAAGGAAGGGTCTAAGGTTTGGAAGGGGAAGGATTTGGATATCACATCTCATGTTATAGGACTGGTCTCAGTTTTGGTATTAGAAGCATTGAGATATCAAGTCTCATGGTATAAGAAGGGTCTCAGAATTGGAATGGGAAGGAGTTGGATATCACACCTCAAGCTATAGGAAGGGTCTCAGGATTGGAATGGGAAGGAGTTTGATATCACATCTCATGCCATAGTATGGGTCTCAGGTTTGGTAGAAGCATTGGGATATCACATCTCATGCTATCGGAAGGGTATCAGTATTGGATTTGGAAGAAGTTGGATATCCCATCTCATGCTATAGGAAGGGTCTCAGGTTGGAATGGGAAGGAGTTGGATATCACATTTCATGTTATAGGAAGGGTCTCAGGATTGGAATGGGAAGGACTTGGATATCATATCTCATGCTATAGGAAGGCTCTCAGGTTTGGAAGGGGAAGGAGTTGGATATCACATCTCAAGCTATAGGAAGGGTCTCAGGATTGGAATGGGAAGGAGTTGGATATCACATCTCAAGCTATAGGAAGGGTCTCAGGTTTGGAATAAGCATTGATATATCACATCTCATGCTATAGGAAGGGTCTCAGGATTGGAATGGGAAGGAGTTGGATATCACATCTCATGTTAAAGGAAATTTCTCAGGTTTGGTATTAGAAGCATTGAGACATCACATCTCATGTTATAGGAAGGGTCTCGGGATTGGAATGGGAAGAAGTTGGATATCACATCTCATGCTATAGGAAAGGTCTCAGGTTTGGTATAAGCATTGAGATATCACATCTCATGCCATAGGAAGGGTCTCAGGATTGGAACGGGAAGGAGTTGTATATGACATCTCATGCCATAGGAAGGGTCTCAGGTTTGGTATAAGCATTGAGATATCACATCACATGCTATAGGAAGGGTCTCAGGATTGGAATGGGAAGGACTTGGATATCACATCTCATGCTATAGGCAGGGCCTCAGGTTTGGAAAGGGAAGGAGATGGATATCACATTTCATGTTAGAGATAGGATCTCAGGTTTGGTATTAGAGGCATTGAGATATCACATCTCATGCTATCAGAAGGGTCTCAGGATTGGAATGGGAAGGAGTTGTATATCACATCTCATGCTAAATGGAGGGTCTCAGGTTTGGAAGGGGAAGGATTTGGAAATCACATCTCATGTTATAGGAAGGATCTCAGGTTTGGTATTAGAAGCATTGAGATATCACATCTCATGCTATCGGAAGTATCTCAGGTTTGGTATTAGAGGCATTGAGATATCACATCTCATGCTATCATAAGGGTCTCAGGATTGGAATGGGAAGGAGTTGGATATCACATCTCATGTTATTGGAAGGATCTCAGGTTTGGTATTAGAAGCATTGAGACATCACATCTCATGCTATAGGAAGGGTCTCAGGATTGGAATGGGAAGGAGTTGAATATCACATCTCATGCTATAGGAAGGGTCTCAGATTTGGTATAAGCATTGAGATATCACATCTCATGCTATAGGAAGGGTCTCAGGATTGGATTGGGAAGGAGTTGTATATGACATCTCATGTTATAGGAAGGGTCTCAGGTTTGGTATTAGAAGCATTGAGATATCACATCTCATGCTATAGGAAGGGTCTCAGGATTGGAATGGGGAGGACTTGGATGTCACATCTCATGCTATAGGCAGGGTCTCAGGTTTGGAAAGGGAATGAGATGGATATCACATTTCATGTTAGAGGTAGGATCTCAGGTTTGGTATTAGAGGCATTGAGATATCACATCTCATGCTATCAGAAGGGTCTCAGGATTGGAATGGGAAGGAGTTGGATATCACATCTCATGCTAAAGGGAGGGTCTCAGGTTTGGAAGGGGAAGGATTTGGAAATCACATCTCATGTTATAGGAAGGATCTCAGGTTTGGTATTAGAAGCATTGAGATATCACATCTCATGCTTTCATAAGGGTCTCAGGATTGGAATGGGAAGGAGTTGGATATCACATCTGATGTTATAGGAAGGATCTCAGGTTTGGTATTAGAAGCATTGAGACATCACATCTCATGCTATAGGAAGGGTCTCAGGATTGGAATGGGAAGGAGTTGGATATCACATCTCATGCTATAGGAAGGGTCTCAGATTTGGTATAAGCATTGAGATATCACATCTCATGCTATAGGAAGGGTCTCAGGATTGGAATGGGAAGGAGTTGTATATGACATCTCAGGCCATAGGAAGGGTCTCAGGTTTGGTATAAGCATTGAGATATCACATCTCTGCTATCGGAAGGGTCTCAGGATTGGAATGGGAAGGAATTGGATATCACATCTCATGTTATAGGAAGGATCTCAGGTTTGGTATTAGAAGCATTGAGATATCCCTTCTCATGCTATAGGAAGGGTCTCAGGATTGGAATGTGAAGGATTTGGATATCACATCTCATGCTAAAGGAAGGGTCTCAGGTTTGGTAGAAGCATTGAGATATCACGTCTCTGCTATCGGAAGGGTCTCAGGATTGGATTGGGAAGGAGTTGGATATCCCTTCTCATGCTATAGGAAGGGTCTCAGGTTTGGTATAAGCATTGAGATATCACATCTCTGCTATCGGAAGGGTCTCAGGATTGGATTGGGAAGGAGTTGGATATCCCTTCTCATGCTATAGGAAGTGTCTCAGGTTGGAATGGGAAGGAGTTGGATATCACATCTCATGTTATAGGAAGGGTCTCAGGATTGGAATGGGAAGGATTTGGATATCACATCTCTTGCTATAGGAAGGGTCTCAGGATTGGAATGGGTAGGAGTTGGATATTACTTTCTTGCTATAGGAAGGGTCTCATGTTTGGAATGGGAAGGAGTTGGATATCACATATGCTACAGTTAGTGTCTCAGGTTTGGAACAGGAAGGAGTTGGATATCACATCTCATGTTATAGGAAGGGTCTCAGGTTTGGTATAAGCATTGAGATATCACATCTCTGCTATCGGAAGTGGCTCAGGATTGGAATGGGAAGGAGTTGGATATCCCATCTCATGTTATAGGACGAGTCTCTGGTTTGGTATTAGAATCATTGAGATATCACATCGCATGCTGTAGGAAGGGTCTAAGGATTGGAATGGGATGGACTTGGATATCACATCTCATGCTATAGATAGGCTCTTAGGTTTGGAAAGGGAAGGAGTTGGATATCACATTTCATGTTAGAGGAAGGATCTCAGGTTTGGTATTAGAAGCATTGAGATATCACATCTCATGCTATAGGAAGGGTCTCAGGATTGGAATGGGAAGGAGCTGGATATCACATCTCATGCTAAAGGAAGGGTCTCAGGTTTGGAACGGGAAGGATTTGGATATCACATCTCATGTTATAGGAAGGGTCTCAGGTTTGGTATAAGCATTGAGATATCACATCTCTGCTATCGGAAGTGTCTCAGGATTGGAATGGGAAGGAGTTGGATATCCCATCTCATGTTATAGGACGGGTCTCAGGTTTGTTATTAGAATCATTGAGATATCATATTGCATGCTGTAGGAAGGGTCTAAGGGTTGGAATGGGAAGGACTTTGATATCACATCTCATGCTATAGATAGGCTCCTAGGTTTGGAAAGGGAAGGAGTTGGATATCACATTTCATGTTAGAGGAAGGATCTCAGGTTTGGTATTAGAAGCATTGAGATATCACATCTCATGCTATAGGAAGGGTCTCAGGATTGGAATGGGAAGTAGTTGGATATCACATCTCATGCTATAGGAAGGGTCTCAGGTTTGGTATAAGCATTGAGATATCACATCTCATGCTATAGGACGGGTCTCAGGATTGGAATGGAAGGAGTTGGATATCACATCTCATGTTATAGTAAGGATCTCAGGTTTGGTATTAGAAGCATTGAGACATCACATCTCATGCTGTAGGAAGGGTCTCAGGGTTGGAATGGGAAGGAGTTGGATATCACATCTCATGTTATAGGAAGGATCTCAGGTTTGGTATTAGAAGCATTGAGATATCACATCTCATGCTATAGGAAGGGTCTCAGGATTGGAATGTGAAGGATTTGGATATCACATCTCATGCTAAAGGAAGGGTCTCAGGTTTGGTAGAAGCATTGAGATATCACGTCTCTGCTATCGGAAGGGTCTGAGGATTGGATTGGGAAGGAGTTGGATATCCCTTCTCATGCTACAGGAAGGGTCTCAGGATTTGAATTGCAAGGAGTTGGATATCACATCTCATGCCATAGGAAGGGTCTCAGGTTTGGTATAAGCATTGAGATATCACATCTCTGCTATCGGAAGGGTCTCAGGATTGGATTGGGAAGGAGTTGGATATCCCTTCTCATGCTATAGGAAGTGTCTCAGGTTGGAATGGTAAGGAGTTGGATATCACATCTCATGTTATAGGAAGGGTCTCAGGATTGGAATGGGAAGGATTTGGATATCACATCTCTTGCTATAGGAAGGGTCTCAGGATTGGAATGGGTAGGAGTTGGATATTACTTTCTTGCTATAGGAAGGGTCTCATGTTTGGAATGGGAAGGAGTTGGATATCACATATGCTATAGTTAGTGTCTCAGGTTTGGAACGGGAAGGAGTTGGATATCACATCTCATGTTATAGGAAGGGTCTCAGGTTTGGTATAAGCATTGAGATATCACATCTCTGCTATCGGAAGCGGCTCAGGATTGGAATGGGAAGGAGTTGGATATCCCATCTCATGTTATAGGAAGAGTCTCTGGTTTGGTATTAGAATCATTGAGATATCACATCGCATGCTGTTGGAAGGGTCTAAGGATTTGAATGGGATGGACTTGGATATCACATCTCATGCTATAGGTAGGCTCTCAGGTTTGGTATAAGCATTGAGATATCACATCTCATGCTATAGGAAGGGTCTCAGGATTGGAATGGGAAGGATTTGGATATCACATCTCATGCTAAAGGAAGGGTCTCAGGTTTGGAAAGGGAAGGAGTTGGATATCACATTTCATGTTAGAGGAAGGATCTCAGGTTTGGTATTAGAAGCATTGAGATATCACATCTCATGCTATAGGACGGGTCTCAGGATTGGAATGGAAGGAGTTGGATATCACATCTCATGCTATAGGAAGGGTCTCAGGTTTGGTATAAGCATTGAGATATCACATCTCATGCTATAGGACGGGTCTCAGGATTGGAATGGAAGGAGTTGGATATCACATCTCATGTTATAGGAAGGATCTCAGGTTTGGTATTAGATGCATTGAGACATCACATCTCATGCTATAGGAAGGGTCTCAGGGTTGGAATGGGAAGGAGTTGGATATCACATCCCATCCAATAGGAAGGGTCTCAGGTTTGGAATGGGAAGGAATTGGATATCACATCTCATGTTATAGGAAGAATCTCAGGTTTGGTATTAGAAGCATTGAGATATCACATCTCATGCTATATTAAGGGTCTCAGGATTGGAATGTGAAGGATTTGGATATCACATCTCATGCTAAAGGAAGGGTCTCAGGTTTGGTAGAAGCATTGAGATATCACGTTTCTGCTATCGGAAGGGTCTCAGGATTGGATTGGGAAGGAGTTGGATATCCCTTCTCATGCTATAGGAAGGGTCTCAGGATTTGAATGGGAAGGAGTTGGATATCACATCTCATGTTATAGGAAGGGTCTCAGGATTGGAATGGGAAGGATTTGGATATCACATCTCTTGCTATAGGAAGGGTCTCAGGATTGGAATGGGTAGGAGTTGGATATTACTTTCTTGCTATAGAAAGGGTCTCATGTTTGGAATGGGAAGCAGTTGGATATCACATATGCTATAGTTAGTGTCTCAGGTTTGGAACGGGAAGGAGTTGGATATCCCATCTCATGTTATAGGAAGAGTCTCTGGTTTGGTATTAGAATCATTGAGATATCACATCGCATGCTGTAGGAAGGGTCTAAGGATTGGAATGGGATGGACTTGGATATCACATCTCATGCTATAGGTAGGCTCTCAGGTTTGGTATAAGCATTGAGATATCACATCTCATGCTATAGGAAGGGTCTCAGGATTGGAATGGGAAGGAATTGGATATCACATCTCATGCTATAGGAAGGGTCTCAGATTTGGTATAAGCATTGAGATATCACATCTCATGCTAAAGAAAGGGTCTCAGGATTGGAATGGGAAGGAGTTGTATATGACATCTCAGGCCATAGGAAGGGTCTCAGGTTTGGTATAAGCATTGAGATATCACATCTCTGCTATCGGAAGGGTCTCAGGATTGGAATGGGAAGGAGTTGGATATCCCATCTCATGTTATAGGAATGGTCTCAGGTTTGGTATTAGAAGCATAGAGATATCACATCTCATGCTGTAGGAAGGGTCTCAGGATTGGAATGGGAAGGACTTGGATGTCACATCTCATGCTATAGGGAGGGTCTCAAGTTTGATATTAGAAGCATTGAGATAACAAATCTCATGATATCGGAAGGGTCTCAGGATTGGAATGGGAAGGAGTTGGATATCACATCTCATGATAAAGGAAGGGTCTAAGGTTTGGAAGGGGAAGGATTTGGATATCACATCTCATGTTATAGGACTGGTCTCAGTTTTGGTATTAGAAGCATTGAGATATCAAGTCTCATGGTATAAGAAGGGTCTCAGAATTGGAATGGGAAGGAGTTGGATATCACACCTCAAGCTATAGGAAGGGTCTCAGGATTGGAATGGGAAGGAGTTTGATATCACATCTCATGCCATAGTATGGGTCTCAGGTTTGGTAGAAGCATTGGGATATCACATCTCATGCTATCGGAAGGGTATCAGTATTGGATTTGGAAGAAGTTGGATATCCCATCTCATGCTATAGGAAGGGTCTCAGGTTGGAATGGGAAGGAGTTGGATATCACATTTCATGTTATAGGAAGGGTCTCAGGATTGGAATGGGAAGGACTTGGATATCATATCTCATGCTATTGGAAGGCTCTCAGGTTTGGAAGGGGAAGGAGTTGGATATCACATCTCAAGCTATAGGAAGGGTCTCAGGATTGGAATGGGAAGGAGTTGGATATCACATCTCAAGCTATAGGAAGGGTCTCAGGTTTGGAATAAGCATTGATATATCACATCTCATGCTATAGGAAGGGTCTCAGGATTGGAATGGGAAGGAGTTGGATATCACATCTCATGTTAAAGGAAATTTCTCAGGTTTGGTATTAGAAGCATTGAGACATCACATCTCATGTTATAGGAAGGGTCTCAGGATTGGAATGGGAAGAAGTTGGATATCACATCTCATGCTATAGGAAAGGTCTCAGGTTTGGTATAAGCATTGAGATATCACATCTCATGCTATAGGAAGGGTCTCAGGATTGGAACGGGAAGGAGTTGTATATGACATCTCATGCCATAGGAAGGGTCTCAGGTTTGGTATAAGCATTGAGATATCACATCACATGCTATAGGAAGGGTCTCAGGATTGGAATGGGAAGGACTTGGATATCACATCTCATGCTATAGGCAGGGCCTCAGGTTTGGAAAGGGAAGGAGATGGATATCACATTTCATGTTAGAGATAGGATCTCAGGTTTGGTATTAGAGGCATTGAGATATCACATCTCATGCTATCAGAAGGGTCTCAGGATTGGAATGGGAAGGAGTTGTATATCACATCTCATGCTAAATGGAGGGTCTCAGGTTTGGAAGGGGAAGGATTTGGAAATCACATCTCATGTTATAGGAAGGATCTCAGGTTTGGTATTAGAAGCATTGAGATATCACATCTCATGCTATCGGAAGTATCTCAAGTTTGGTATTAGAGGCATTGAGATATCACATCTCATGCTATCATAAGGGTCTCAGGATTGGAATGGGAAGGAGTTGGATATCACATCTCATGTTATTGGAAGGATCTCAGGTTTGGTATTAGAAGCATTGAGACATCACATCTCATGCTATAGGAAGGGTCTCAGGATTGGAATGGGAAGGAGTTGAATATCACATCTCATGCTATAGGAAGGGTCTCAGATTTGGTATAAGCATTGAGATATCACATCTCATGCTATAGGAAGGGTCTCAGGATTGGATTGGGAAGGAGTTGTATATGACATCTCATGTTATAGGAAGGGTCTCAGGTTTGGTATTAGAAGCATTGAGATATCACATCTCATGCTATAGGAAGGGTCTCAGGATTGGAATGGGGAGGACTTGGATGTCACATCTCATGCTATAGGGAGGGTCTCAAGTTTGATATTAGAAGCATTGAGATAACAAATCTCATGATATCGGAAGGGTCTCAGGATTGGAATGGGAAGGAGTTGGATATCACATCTCATGATAAAGGAAGGGTCTAAGGTTTGGAAGGGGAAAGATTTGGATATCACATCTCATGTTATAGGACGGGTCTCAGGTTTGGTATTAGAAGCATTGAGATATCAAGTCTCATGGCATAGGAAGGGTCTCAGAATTGGAATGGGAAGGAGTTGGATATCACATCTCAAGCTATAGGAAGAGTCTCAGGATTGGAATGGGAATGAGTTTGATATCACATCTCATGCCATAGTATGGGTCTCAGGTTTGGTAGAAGCATTGGGATATCACATCTCATGCTATTGGAAGGGTATCAGTATTGGATTTGGAAGGAGTTGGATATCCCATCTCATGCTATAGGAAGGGTCTCAGGTTGGAATGGGAAGGAGTTGGATATCACATTTCATGTTATAGGAAGGGTCTCAGGATTGGAATGGGAAGGACTTGGATATCATATCTCATGCTATAGGAAGGCTCTCAGGTTTGGAAGGGGAAGGAGTTGGATATCACATTTCATGTTAGAGGAAGGATCTCAGGTTTGGTATTAGAGGCCTTGAGATATCACATCTCATGCTATAGGAAGGGTCTCAGGATTGGAATGGGAAGGAGTTGGATATCACATCTCAAGCTTTAGGAAGGGTCTCAGGTTTGGTATAAGCATTGAGATAGCACATCTCATGCTATAGGAAGGGTCTCAGGATTGGAATGGGAAGGAGTTGGATATCACATCTCATGTTATAGGAAAGATCTCAGGTTTGGTATTAGAAGCATTGAGACATCACATCTCATGTTATAGGAAGGGTATCAGGATTGGAATGGGAAGAAGTTGGATATCACATCTCATGCTATAGGAAGGGTCTCAGGTTTGGAAGGGGAAGGAGTTGGATATCCAATCTCATGTTATAGGACTGGTCTCAGGTTTGGTATTAGAAGCATTGAGATATCACATCGCATGCTGTAGGAAGGTTCTCAGGTTTGGTATTAGAAGCATTGAGACATCACATCTCATGCTATAGGAAGGGTCTCAGGATTGGAATGGGAAGGAGTTGGATATCACATCTCATACTATAGGAAGGGTCTCACATTTGGTATAAGCATTGAGATATCACATCTCATGCTATAGGAAGGGTCTCAGGATTGGATTGGGAAGGAGTTGTATATGACATCTCAGGCCATAGGAAGGGTCTCAGGATTGGTATAAGCATTGAGATATCACATCTCTGCTATCGGAAGGGTCTCAGGATTGGAATGGGAAGGAGTTGGATATCCCATCTCATGTTATAGGAAGGGTCTCAGGTTTGGTATTAGAAGCATTGAGATATCACATCTCATGCTATAGGAAGGGTCTCAGGATTGGAATGGGGAGGACTTGGATGTCAAATCTCATGCTATAGGGAGGGTCTCAAGTTTGATATTAGAAGCATTGAGATAACAAATCTCATGATATCGGAAGGGTCTCAGGATTGGAATGGGAAGGAGTTGGATATCACATCTCATGATAAAGGAAGGGTCTAAGGTTTGGAAGGGGAAAGATTTGGATATCACATCTCATGTTATAGGACGGGTCTCAGGTTTGGTATTAGAAGCATTGAGATATCAAGTCTCATGGCATAGGAAGGGTCTCAGAATTGGAATGGGAAGGAGTTGGATATCACATCTCAAGCTATAGGAAGAGTCTCAGGATTGGAATGGGAATGAGTTTGATATCACATCTCATGCCATAGTATGAGTCTCAGGTTTGGTAGAAGCATTGGGATATCACAATTCATGCTATTGGAAGGGTATCAGTATTGGATTTCGAAGGAGTTGGATATCCCATCTCATGCTATAGGAAGGGTCTCAGGTTGGAATGGGAAGGAGTTGGATATCACATTTCATGTTATAGGAAGGGTCTCAGGATTGGAATGGGAAGGACTTGGATATCATATCTCATGCTATAGGAAGGCTCTCAGGTTTGGAAGGGGAAGGAGTTGGATATCACATTTCATGTTAGAGGAAGGATCTCAGGTTTGGTATTAGAGGCCTTGAGATATCACATCTCATGCTATAGGAAGGGTGTCAGGATTGGAATGGGAAGGAGTTGGATATCACATCTCAAGCTTTAGGAAGGGTCTCAGGTTTGGTATAAGCATTGCGATAGCACATCTCATGCTATAGGAAGGGTCTCAGGATTGGAATGGGAAGGAATTGGATATCACATCTCATGTTATAGGAAAGATCTCAGGTTTGGTATTAGAAGCATTGAGACATCACATCTCATGTTATAGGAAGGGTCTCAGGATTGGAATGGGAAGAAGTTGGATATCACATCTCATGCTATAGGAAGGGTCTCAGGTTTGGAAGGGGAAGGAGTTGGATATCCAATCTCATGTTATAGGACTGGTCTCAGGTTTGGTATTAGAAGCATTGAGATATCACATCGCATGCTGTAGGAAGGTTCTCAGGTTTGGTATTAGAAGCATTGAGACATCACATCTCATGCTATAGGAAGGGTCTCAGGATTGGAATGGGAAGGAGTTGGATATCACATCTCATGTTATAGGAAGGATCTCAGGTTTGGTATTAGAAGCATTGAGACATCACATCTCATGCTATAGGAAGGGTCTCAGGATTGGAATGGGAAGGAGTTGGATATCACATCTCATGCTATAGGAAGGGTCTCACATTTGGTATAAGCATTGAGATATCACATCTCATGCTATAGGAAGGGTCTCAGGATTGGATTGGGAAGGAGTTGTATATGACATCTCAGGCCATAGGAAGGGTCTCAGGATTGGTATAAGCATTGAGATATCACATCTCTGCTATCGGAAGGGTCTCAGGATTGGAATGGGAAGGAGTTGGATATCCCATCTCATGTTATAGGAAGGGTCTCAGGTTTTGTATTAGAAGCATTGAGATATCACATCTCATGCTATAGGAAGGGTCTCAGGATTGGAATGGGGAGGACTTGGATGTCACATCTCATGCTATAGGGAGTGTCTCAAGTTTGATATTAGAAGCATTGAGATAACAAATCTCATGATATCGGAAGGGTCTCAGGATTGGAATGGGAAGGAGTTGGATATCACATCTCATGATAAAGGAAGGGTCTAAGGTTTGGAAGGGGAAAGATTTGGATATCACATCTCATGTTATAGGACGGGTCTCAGGTTTGGTATTAGAAGCATTGAGATATCAAGTCTCATGGCATAGGAAGGGTCTCAGAATTGGAATGTGAAGGAGTTGGATATCACATCTCAAGCTATAGGAAGAGTCTCAGGATTGGAATGGGAAGGAGTTTGATATCACCTCTCATGCCATAGTATGGGTCTCAGGTTTGGTAGAAGCATTGGGATATCATATTTCATGCTATTGGAAGGGTATCAGTATTGGATTTGGAAGGAGTTGGATATCACATTTCATGTTATAGGAAGGGTCTCAGGTTGGAATGGGAAGGAGTTGGATATCACATTTCATGTTATAGGAAGGGTCTCAGGATTGGAATGGGAAGGACTTGGATATCATATCTCATGCTATAGGAAGGCTCTCAGGTTTGGAAGGGGAAGGAGTTGGATATCACATTTCATGTTAGAGGAAGGATCTCAGGTTTGGTATTAGAGGCCTTGAGATATCACATCTCATGCTATAGGAAGGGTCTCAGGATTGGAATGGGAAGGAATTGGATATCACATCTCAAGCTTTAGGAAGGGTCTCAGGTTTGGTATAAGCATTGCGATAGCACATCTCATGCTATAGGAAGGGTCTCAGGATTGGAATGGGAAGGAGTTGGATATCACATCTCATGTTATAGGAAGGATCTCAGGTTTGGTATTAGAAGCATTGAGACATCACATCTCATGCTATAGGAAGGGTCTCAGGATTGGAATGGGAAGGAGTTGGATATCACATCTCATGCTATAGGAAGGGTCTCAGATTTGGTATAAGCATTGAGATATCACATCTCTGCTATCGGAAGGGTCTCAGGATTGGAATGGGAAGGAGTTGGATATCCCATCTCATGCTATAGGGAGGGTCTCAATTTTGATATTAGAAGCATTGAGATAACAAATCTCATGATATCGGAAGGGTCTCAGGATTGGAATGGGAAGGAGTTGGATATCACATCTCATGATAAAGGAAGGGTCTAAGGTTTGGAAGGGGAAAGATTTGGATATCACATCTCATGTTATAGGACGGGTCTCAGGTTTGGTATTAGAAGCATTGAGATATCAAGTCTCATGGTATAGGAAGGGTCTCAGAATTGGAATGGGAAGGAGTTGGATATCACATCTCATGCTATAGGAAGAGTCTCAGGATTGGAATGGGAAGGAGTTTGATATCACATCTCATGCCATAGTATGGTTCTCAGGTTTGATAGAAGCATTGGGATATCACATCTCATGCTATTGGAAGGGTATCAGTATTGGATTTGGAAGGAGTTGGATATCCCATCTCATGCTATAGGAAGGGTCTCAGGTTGGAATGGGAAGGAGTTGGATATCACATTTCATGTTATAGGAAGGGTCTCAGGATTGGAATGGGAAGGACTTGGATATCATATCTCATGCTATAGGAAGGCTCTCAGGTTTGGAAGGAGAAGGAGTTGGATATCACATTTCATGTTAGAGGAAGGATCTCAGGTTTGGTATTAGAGGCCTTGAGATATCACATCTCATGCTATAGGAAGGGTCTCAGGTTGGAATGGGAAGGAGTTGGATATAACATTTCATGTTATAGGAAGGGTCTCAGGATTGGAATGGGAAGGAGTTGGATATCACATCTCAAGCTTTAGGAAGGGTCTCAGGTTTGGTATAAGCATTGAGATAGCACATCTCATGCTATAGGAAGGGTCTCAGGATTGGAATGGGAAGGAGTTGGATATCACATCTCATGTTATAGGAAAGATCTCAGGTTTGGTATTAGAAGCATTGAGATATCACATCGCATGCTGTAGGAAGGTTCTCAGGTTTGGAATGGGGAGGAATTGGATATCACATCTCATGTCATAGGAAGGATCTCAGGTTTGGTATTAGAAGCATTGAGATATCACATCTCATGCTATAGGAATGGTCTCAGGATTGGAATGGGAAGGAGTTGGATATTACATTCCTGCTATAGGAAGGGTCTCATGTTTGGAATGGGAATGTGTTGGATATCACATATGCTATAGGAAGGGTCTCAGGTTTGGAACGGGAAGGAGTTGGATATCACATCTCATGTTATAGGAAGGGTCTCAGGTTTGGTATAAGCATTGAGATATCACATCTCTGCTATCGGAAGTGTCTCAGGATTGGAATGGGAAGGTGTTGGATATCCCATCTCATGTTATAGGACGGGTCTCAGGTTTGTTATTAGAATCATTGAGATATCATATTGCATGCTGTAGGAAGGGTCTAAGGATTGGAATGGGAAGGAGTTGGATATCCCATCTCATGTTATAGGAAGAGTCTCAAGTTTGGTATTAGAAGCATTTAGATATCACATCTCATGCTATAGGAAGTGTCTCAGGATTGGAATGGGAAGGTGTTGGATATCACATTTCATGTTAGAGGAAGGATCTCAGGTTTGGTATTAGAGGCATTGAGATATCACATCTCATGCTATAGGAAGGGTCTCAGGATTGGAATGGGAAGGAGTTGGATATCACATCTCATGCTATAGGAAGGGTCTCAGGTTTGGTATAAGCATTGAGATATCACATCTCATGCTATAGGAAGGGTCTCAGGATTGGAATGGGAAGGAGTTGGATATCACATCTCATGTTATAGGAAGGATCTCAGGTTTGGTATTAGAAGCATTGAGACATCACATCTCATGCTATCGGAAGGGTCTCAGGATTGGAATGGGAAGGACTTGGATATCACATCTCATGCTATAGGGAGGGTCTCAAGTTTGATATTAGAAGCATTGAGATATCATATCTCATGCTATAGGAAGGGTCTCAGGATTGGAATGGGAAGGAGTTGGATATCACATCTCATGCTATAGGAAGGGTCTCAGGTTTGGTATAAGCAGTGAGATATCACATCTCATGCTATAGGAAGTGTCTCAGGATTGGAATGGGAAGGAGTTGGATATCACATCTCATGTTATAGGAAGGATCTCAGGTTTGGTATAAGCATTGAGATATCACATCTCTACTATCGGAAGGGTCTCAGGATTGGAATGGGAAGGAGTTGGATATTCCCATCTCATGTTATAGGAAGGGTCTCAGGTTTGGTATTAAAAGCATTGAGATATCACATCTCATGCTATAGGAAGGGTCTCAGGATTGGAATGGGAAGGACTTGGATATCACATCTCATGCTATAAGGAGGGTCTCAAGTTTGATATTAGAAGCATTGAGATATCACATCTCATGATATCGGAAGGGTCTCAAGGATGGAATGGGAAGGAGTTGGATATCACATCTCATGATAAAGGAAGTGTCTAAGGTTTGGAAGGGGAAGGAGTTTCATATCACATCTCATGCCATAGTATGGGTCTCAGGTTTGGTAGAAGCATTGGGATATCACATCTCATGCTATCGGAAGGGTATCAGGATTGGATTTGGAAGGAGTTGGATATCCCATCTCATGCTATTGGAAGGGTCTCAGGTTGGAATGGGAAGGAGTTGGATATCACATTTCATGTTATTGGAAGGGTCTCAGGATTGGAATGGGAAGGACGTGGATATCATATCTCATGCTATAGGAAGGCTCTCAGGTTTGGAAGGGGAAGGAGTTGGATATCACATTTCATGTTAGTGGAAGGATCTCAGGTTTGGTATTAGAGGCCTTGAGATATCACATCTCATGCTATAGGAAGGGTCTCAGGATTGGAATGGGAAGGAGTTGGATATCACATCTCATGCTATAGGAAGGCTCTCAGGTTTGGAAGGGGAAAGAGTTGGATATCACATTTAATGTTAGAGGTAGGATCTCAGGTTTGGTATTAGAAGCATTGAGATATCACATCTCATGCTATCGGAAGGATCTCAGGTTTGGTATAGAAGCATTGAGATATCACATCTCATGCTATCAGAAGGTTCTCAGGATTGGAATGGGAAGGAGTTGGATATCACATCTCATGCTAAAGGGAGGGTCTCAGGTTTGGAAGGGGAAGGATTTGGATATCACATCTCATGTTATAGGAAGGATCTCAGGTTTGGTATTAGAAGCATTGAGATATCACATCTCATGCTATCGGAAGGATCTCAGGTTTGGTATAGAAGCATTGAGATATCACATCTCATGCTATCAGAAGGTTCTCAGGATTGGAATGGGAAGGAGTTGGATATCACATCTCATGCTAAAGGGAGGGTCTCACGTTTGGAAGGGGAAGGATTTGGATATCATATCTCATGTTATCAGAAGGATCTCAGGTTTGGTATTAGAAGTATTGAGATATCACATCTCATGCTATAGGAAGGGTCTCAGGATTGGAATGGGAAGGAGTTGGTTATCACATCTCATGCTAAAGGAAGGGTCTCAGGTTTGGTAGAAGCATTGAGATATCACATCTCATGCTATAGGAAGGGTCTCAGGATTGGAATGGGAAGGACTTAGATATCACATATCATGCTATAGGGAGGGTCTCAGTTTTGATATTAGAAGCATTGAGATATCACATCTCATGCTATCAGAAGGGTCTCAGGATTGGAATGGGAAGGAGCTGGATATCACATCTCATGCTAAAGGAAGGGTCTCAGGATTGGAATGGGAAGGAGTTGGATATCACATCTCATGCTATAGGAAGGGTCTCAGGTTTGGTATAAGCAGTGAGATATTCCCATTCCAACCTGAGACCCTTCCTATAGCATGAGATGTGATATCTCAAGGCCTCTAATACCAAACCTGAGATCCTTCCTCTAACATGAAATGTGATATCCAACTCCTTCTCCTTCCAAACCTGAGAGCCTTCCTATAGCATGAGATATGATATCCAAGTCCTTCCCATTCCAATCCTGAGACCCTTCCTATAACATGAAATGTGATATCCAACTCCTTCCCATTCCAACCTGAGACCCTTCCTATAGCATGAGATGAGATATCCAACTCCTTCCAAATCCAATACTGATACCCTTCCAATAGCATGAGATGTGATATCCCAATGCTTCTATCAAACCTGAGAACCATACTATGGCATGAGATGTGATATCAAACTCCTTCCCATTCCAATCCTGAGACTCTTCCTATAGCTTGAGATGTGATATCCAACTCCTTCCCATTCCAATTCTGAGACCCTTCCTATACCATGAGACTTGATATCTCAATGCTTCTAATACCAAACCTGAGACCCGTCCTATAACATGAGATGTGATATCCAAATCTTTCCCCTTCCAAACCTTAGACCCTTCCTTTATCATGAGATGTGATATCCAACTCCTTCCCATTCCAATCCTGAAACCCTTCCGATATCATGAGATTTGTTATCTCAATGCTTCTAATATCAAAATTGAGACCCTCCCTATAGCATGAGATGGGATATCCAACTCCTTCCCATTCCAATCCTGAGACCCTTCCGATAGCAGAGATGTGATATCTCAATGCTTATACCAAATCTGAGACCCTTCCTATAGCATGAGATGTGATATCCAACTCCTTCCCATTCCAATCCTGAGACCCTTCCTATAGCATGAGATGTGATGTCTCAATGCTTCTAATACCAAACCTGAGATCCTTCCTATAACATGAGATGTGATATCCAACTCCTTCCCATTCCAATCCTGAGACCCTTCCTATAGCATGAGATGTGCTATCTCAATGCTTATACCAAACCTGAGACCCTTCCTAAAGCTTGAGATGTGATATCCAACTCCTTCCCATTCCAATCCTGAGACCCTTCCTATAGCATGAGATGTGATATCTCAAGGCCTCTAATACCAAACCTGAGATCCTTCCTCTAACATGAAATGTGATATCCAACTCCTTCCCCTTCCAAACCTGAGAGCCTTCCTATAGCATGAGATATGATATCCAAGTCCTTCCCATTCCAATCCTGAGACCCTTCCTATAACATGAAATGTGATATCCAACTCCTTCCCATTCCAACCTGAGACCCTTCCTATAGCATGAGATGGGATATCCAACTCCTTCCAAATCCAATACTGATACCCTTCCAATAGCATGAGATGTGATATCCCAATGCTTCTACCAAACCTGAGACCCATACTATGGCATGAGATGTGATATCAAACTCCTTCCCATTCCAATCCTGAGACTCTTCCTATAGCTTGAGATGTGATATCCAACTCCTTCACATTCCAATTCTGAGACCCTTCCTATGCCATGAGACTTGATATCTCAATGCTTCTAATACCAAACCTGAGACCCGTCCTATAACATGAGATGTGATATCCAAATCTTTCCCCTTCCAAACCTTAGACCCTTCCTTTATCATGAGATGTGATATCCAACTCCTTCCCATTCCAATCCTGAGACCCTTCCGATATCATGAGATTTGTTATCTCAATGCTTCTAATATCAAACTTGAGACCCTCCCTATAGCATGAGATGTGACATCCAAGTCCTCCCCATTCCAATCCTGAGACCCTTCCTATAGCATGAGATGTGATATCTCAATGCTTCTAATACCAAACCTGAGACCCTTCCTATAACATGAGATGGGATATCCAACTCCTTCCCATTCCAATCCTGAGACCCTTCCGATAGCAGAGATGTGATATCTCAATGCTTATACCAATCCTGAGACCCTTCCTATGGCCTGAGATGTCATATACAACTCCTTCCCAATCCAATCCTGAGACCCTTCCTATAGCATGAGATGTGATATCTCAATGCTTATACCAAATGTGAGACCCTTCCTATAGCATGAGATGTGATATCCAACTCCTTCCCATTCCAATCCTGAGACCCTTCCTATAGCATGAGATGTGATGTCTCAATGCTTCTAATACCAAACCTGAGATCCTTCCTATAACATGAGATGTGATATCCAACTCCTTCCCATTCCAATCCTGAGACCCTTCCTATAGCATGAGATGTGATGTCTCAATGCTTCTAATACCAAACCTGAGAACCTTCCTACAGCATGCGATGTGATATCTCAATGCTTCTAATACCAATCCTGAGACCAGTCCTATAACATGAGATTGGATATCCAACTCCTTCCCCTTCCAAACCTGAGACCCTTCCTATAGCATGAGATGTGATACCCAACTTCTTCCCATTCCAATCCTGAGACCCTTCCTATAACATGAGATGTGATGTCTCAATGCTTCTAATACCAAACCTGAGATCTTTCCTATAACATGAGATGTGATATCCAACTCCTTCCCATTCCAATCCTGAGACCCTTCCTATAGCATGAGATGTGCTATCTCAATGCTTATACCAAACCTGAGACCCTTCCTAAAGCTTGAGATGTGATATCCAACTCCTTCCCATTCCAATCCTGAGACCCTTCCTATAGCATGAGATGTGATATCTCAAGGCCTCTAATACCAAACCTGAGATCCTTCCTCTAACATGAAATGTGATATCCAACTCCTTCCCCTTCCAAACCTGAGAGCCTTCCTATAGCATGAGATATGATATCCAAGTCCTTCCCATTCCAATCCTGAGACCCTTCCTATAACATGAAATGTGATATCCAACTCCTTCCCATTCCAACCTGAGACCCTTCCTATAGCATGAGATGGGATATCCAACTCCTTCCAAATCCAATACTGATACCCTTCCAATAGCATGAGATGTGATATCCCAATGCTTCTACCAAACCTGAGACCCATACTATGGCATGAGATGTGATATCAAACTCCTTCCCATTCCAATCCTGAGACTCTTCCTATAGCTTGAGATGTGATATCCAACTCCTTCACATTCCAATTCTGAGACCCTTCCTATGCCATGAGACTTGATATCTCAATGCTTCTAATACCAAACCTGAGACCCGTCCTATAACATGAGATGTGATATCCAAATCTTTCCCCTTCCAAACCTTAGACCCTTCCTTTATCATGAGATGTGATATCCAACTCCTTCCCATTCCAATCCTGAGACCCTTCCGATATCATGAGATTTGTTATCTCAATGCTTCTAATATCAAACTTGAGACCCTCCCTATAGCATGAGATGTGACATCCAAGTCCTCCCCATTCCAATCCTGAGACCCTTCCTATAGCATGAGATGTGATATCTCAATGCTTCTAATACCAAACCTGAGACCCTTCCTATAACATGAGATGGGATATCCAACTCCTTCCCATTCCAATCCTGAGACCCTTCCGATAGCAGAGATGTGATATCTCAATGCTTATACCAATCCTGAGACCCTTCCTATGGCCTGAGATGTCATATACAACTCCTTCCCAATCCAATCCTGAGACCCTTCCTATAGCATGAGATGTGATATCTCAATGCTTATACCAAATGTGAGACCCTTCCTATAGCATGAGATGTGATATCCAACTCCTTCCCATTCCAATCCTGAGACCCTTCCTATAGCATGAGATGTGATGTCTCAATGCTTCTAATACCAAACCTGAGATCCTTCCTATAACATGAGATGTGATATCCAACTCCTTCCCATTCCAATCCTGAGACCCTTCCTATAGCATGAGATGTGATGTCTCAATGCTTCTAATACCAAACCTGAGAACCTTCCTACAGCATGCGATGTGATATCTCAATGCTTCTAATACCAATCCTGAGACCAGTCCTATAACATGAGATTGGATATCCAACTCCTTCCCCTTCCAAACCTGAGACCCTTCCTATAGCATGAGATGTGATACCCAACTTCTTCCCATTCCAATCCTGAGACCCTTCCTATAACATGAGATGTGATGTCTCAATGCTTCTAATACCAAACCTGAGATCTTTCCTATAACATGAGATGTGATATCCAACTCCTTCCCATTCCAATCCTGAGACCCTTCCTATAGCATGAGATGTGCTATCTCAATGCTTATACCAAACCTGAGACCCTTCCTAAAGCTTGAGATGTGATATCCAACTCCTTCCCATTCCAATCCTGAGACCCTTCCTATAGCATGAGATGTGATATCTCAAGGCCTCTAATACCAAACCTGAGATCCTTCCTCTAACATGAAATGTGATATCCAACTCCTTCCCCTTCCAAACCTGAGAGCCTTCCTATAGCATGAGATATGATATCCAAGTCCTTCCCATTCCAATCCTGAGACCCTTCCTATAACATGAAATGTGATATCCAACTCCTTCCCATTCCAACCTGAGACCCTTCCTATAGCATGAGATGGGATATCCAACTCCTTCCAAATCCAATACTGATACCCTTCCAATAGCATGAGATGTGATATCCCAATGCTTCTACCAAACCTGAGACCCATACTATGGCATGAGATGTGATATCAAACTCATTCCCATTCCAATCCTGAGACTCTTCCTATAGCTTGAGATGTGATATCGAACTCCTTCCCATTCCAATTCTGAGACCCTTCCTATGCCATGAGACTTGATATCTCAATGCTTCTAATACCAAACCTGAGACCCGTCCTATAACATGAGATGTGATATCCAAATCTTTCCCCTTCCAAACCTTAGACCCTTCCTTTATCATGAGATGTGATATCCAACTCCTTCCCATTCCAATCCTGAGACCCTTCCGATATCATGAGATTTGTTATCTCAATGCTTCTAATATCAAACTTGAGACCCTCCCTATAGCATGAGATGTGACATCCAAGTCCTCCCCATTCCAATCCTGAGACCCTTCCTATAGCATGAGATGTGATATCTCAATGCTTCTAATACCAAACCTGAGACCCTTCCTATAACATGAGATGGGATATCCAACTCCTTCCCATTCCAATCCTGAGACCCTTCCGATAGCAGAGATGTGATATCTCAATGCTTATACCAATCCTGAGACCCTTCCTATGGCCTGAGATGTCATATATAACTCCTTCCCAATCCAATCCTGAGACCCTTCCTATAGCATGAGATGTGATATCTCAATGCTTATACCAAATGTGAGACCCTTCCTATAGCATGAGATGTGATATCCAACTCCTTCCCATTCCAATCCTGAGACCCTTCCTATAGCATGAGATGTGATGTCTCAATGCTTCTAATACCAAACCTGAGATCCTTCCTATAACATGAGATGTGATATCCAACTCCTTCCCATTCCAATCCTGAGACCCTTCCTATAGCATGAGATGTGATGTCTCAATGCTTCTAATACCAAACCTGAGAACCTTCCTACAGCATGCGATGTGATATCTCAATGCTTCTAATACCAAACCTGAGACCAGTCCTATAACATGAGATTGGATATCCAACTCCTTCCCCTTCCAAACCTGAGACCCTTCCTATAGCATGAGATGTGATATCCAACTTCTTCCCATTCCAATCCTGAGACCCTTCCTATAACATGAGATGTGATGTCTCAATGCTTCTAATACCAAACCTGAGATCTTTCCTATAACATGAGATGTGATATCCAACTCCTTCCCATTCCAATCCTGAGACCCTTCCTATAGCATGAGATGTGCTATCTCAATGCTTATACCAAACCTGAGACCCTTCCTAAAGCTTGAGATGTGATATCCAACTCCTTCCCATTCCAATCCTGAGACCCTTCCTATAGCATGAGATGTGATATCTCAAGGCCTCTAATACCAAACCTGAGATCCTTCCTCTAACATGAAATGTGATATCCAACTCCTTCCCCTTCCAAACCTGAGAGCCTTCCTATATCATGAGATATGATATCCAAGTCCTTCCCATTCCAATCCTGAGACCCTTCCTATAACATGAAATGTGATATCCAACTCCTTCCCATTCCAACCTGAGACCCTTCCTATAGCATGAGATGGGATATCCAACTCCTTCCAAATCCAATACTGATACCCTTCCAATAGCATGAGATGTGATATCCCAATGCTTCTACCAAACCTGAGACCCATACTATGGCATGAGATGTGATATCAAACTCATTCCCATTCCAATCCTGAGACTCTTCCTATAGCTTGAGATGTGATATACAACTCCTTCCCATTCCAATTCTGAGACCCTTCCTATGCCATGAGACTTGATATCTCAATGCTTCTAATACCAAACCTGAGACCCGTCCTATAACATGAGATGTGATATCCAAATCTTTCCCCTTCCAAACCTTAGACCCTTCCTTTATCATGAGATGTGATATCCAACTCCTTCCCATTCCAATCCTGAGACCCTTCCGATATCATGAGATTTGTTATCTCAATGCTTCTAATATCAAACTTGAGACCCTCCCTATAGCATGAGATGTGACATCCAAGTACTCCCCATTCCAATCCTGAGACCCTTCCTATAGCATGAGATGTGATATCTCAATGCTTCTAATACCAAACCTGAGACCCTTCCTATAACATGAGATGTCATATACAACTCCTTCCCAATCCAATCCTGAGACCCTTCCTATAGCATGAGATGTGATATCTCAATGCTTATACCAAATCTGAGACCCTTCCTATAGCATGAGATGTGATATTCAACTCCTTCCCATTCCAATCCTGAGACCCTTCCTATAGCATGAGATGTGATGTCTCAATGCTTCTAATACCAAACCTGAGATCCTTCCAATAACATGAGATGTGATATCCAACTCCTTCCCATTCCAATCCTGAGACCCTTATGATAGCATGAGATGTGATATCTCAATGCCTCTAATACCAAACCTGAGATACTTCCGATAGCATGAGATGTGATATCTCAATGCTTCTAATACCAAACCTGAGATCCTTCCTATAACATGAGATGTGATTTCCAAATCCTTCCCCTTCCAAACCTGAGACCCTCCATTTAGCATGAGATGTGATATACAACTCCTTCCCATTCCAATCCTGAGACCCTTCTGATAGCATGAGATGTGATATCTCAATGCCTCTAATACCAAACCTGAGATCCTATCTCTAACATGAAATGTGATATCCATCTCCTTCCCTTTCCAAACCTGAGGCCCTGCCTATAGCATGAGATGTGATATCCAAGTCCTTCCCATTCCAATCCTGAGACCCTTCCTATAGCATGTGATGTGATATCTCAATGCTTATACCAAACCTGAGACCCTTCCTATGGCATGAGATGTCATATACAACTCCTTCCCGTTCCAATCCTGAGACCCTTCCTATAGCATGAGATGTGATATCTCAATGCTTATACCAAACCTGAGACCCTTCCTATAGCATGAGATGTGATATCCAACTTCTTCCCATTCCAATCCTGAGACCCTTCCTATAACATGAGATGTGATGTCTCAATGCTTCTAATACCAAACCTGAGATATTTCCTATAACATGAGATGTGATATCCAACTCCTTCCCATTCCAATACTGAGACCCTTCCTATAGCATGAGATGTGATATCTCAATGCTTATACCAAACCCGAGACCCTTCCTATAGCTTGAGATGTGATATCCAACTCCTTCCCATTCCAATCCTGAGACCCTTCCTATAGCTTGAGATGTGATATCCAATTCCTTCCCCTTCCAAACCTGAGAGCCTTCCTATAGCATGAGATATGATATCCAAGTCCTTCCCATTCCAATCCTGAGACCCTTCCTATAACATGAAATGTGATATCCAACTCCTTCCCATTCCAACCTGAGACCCTTCCTATAGCATGAGATGGGATATCCAACTTCTTCCAAATCCAATACTGATACCCTTCCGATAGCATGAGATGTGATATCCCAATGCTTCTACCAAACCTGAGACCCATACTATGGCATGAGATGTGATATCAAACTCCTTCCCATTCCAATCCTGAGACCCTTCCTATAGCTTGAGGTGTGATATCCAACTCCTTCCCATTCCAATTCTGAGACCCTTCTTATACCATGAGACTTGATATCTCAATGCTTCTAATACCAAAACTGAGACCCGTCCTATAACATGAGATGTGATATCCAAATCCTTCCCCTTCCAAACCTTAGACCCTTCCTTTATCATGAGATGTGATATCCAACTCCTTCCCATTCCAATCCTGAGACCCTTCCGATATCATGAGATTTGTTATCTCAATGCTTCTAATATCAAACTTGAGACCCTCCCTATAGCATGAGATGTGACATCCAAGTCCTTCCCATTCCAATCCTGAGACCCTTCCTATAGCATGAGATGTGATATCTCTATGCTTCTAATACCAAACCTGAGACCATTCCTATAACATGAGATGGGATATCCAACTCCTTCCCATTCCAATCCTGAGACCCTTCCGATAGCAGAGATGTGATATCTCAATGCTTATACCAAACCTGAGACCCTTCCTATGGCCTGAGATGTCATATACAACTCCTTCCCATTCCAATCCTGAGACCCTTTCTTTAGCATGAGATGTGATATCTCAATGCTTATACCAAATCTGAGACCCTTCCTATAGCATGAGATGTGATATCCAATTCCTTCCCATTCCAATCCTGAGACCCTTCCTATAGCATGAGATGTGATATCTCAATGCTTATACCAAACCTGAGAGCCTACCTATAGCATGAGATGTGATATCCAAGTCCATCCCATTCCAATCCTTAGACCCTTCCTACAGCATGCGATGTGATATCTCAATGATTCTAATACCAAACCAGAGACTCTTCCTATAACATGAGATCGGATATCCAACTCCTTCCCGTTCCAAACCTGAGACACTAACTATAGCATATGTGATATCCAACTGCTTCCCATTCCAAACATGAGACCCTTCCTATATCAAGAAAGTAATATCCAACTCCTACCCATTCCAATCCTGAGACCCTTCCTATAGCAAGAGATGTGATATCCAAATCCTTCCCATTCCAATCCTGAGACCCTTCCTATAACATGAGAAGGGATATCCAACTCCTTCCCAATCCAATCCTGAGACCCTTCCGATAGCAGAAACGTGATATCTCAATGCTTCTACCAAACCTGAGACCCTTCCTTTAGCATGAGATGTGATATCCAAATCCTTCACATTCCAATCCTGAGACCCTTCCTATAGCATGAGATGTGATATCTCAATGATTCTAATACCAAACCTGAGATTCTTCCTATAACATGAGATGTGATATCCAATTCCTTCCCATTCCAAACCTGAGACCCTTCCTATTGGATGAGATGTGATATCCAACTCCTTCCCATTCCAACCCTGAGACCCTTCCTATAGCATGAGATGTGATGTCTCAATGCATCTAATACCAAACCTGAGATCCTTCCTATAACATGAGATGTGATATCCAACTCCTTCCATTCCAATCCTGTGACCCGTCCTATAGCATGAGATGTGATATCTCAATGCTTATACCAAACCTGAGACCCTTCCTATAGCATGAGATGTGATATCCAACTCCTTCCATTCCAATCCTGAGACCCGTCCTATAGCATGAGATGTGATATCTCAATGATTCTAATACCAAACCTGAGATCCTTCCTCTAACATGAAATGTGATATCCAACCCCTTCCCTTTCCAAACCTGAGACCCTTCCTTTAGCATGAGATGTGATATCTCAATGCTTATACCAAATCTGAGACCCTTCCTATAGCATGAGATGTGATATCCAAATCCTTCCCATTCCAATCCTGAGACCCTTCCTATAGCATGAGATGTGATATCTCAATGCTTATACCAAACCTGAGAGCCTACCTATAGCATGAGATGTGATATCCAAGTCCATCCCATTCCAATCCTTAGACCCTTCCAACAGCATGCGATGTGATATCTCAATGATTCTAATACCAAACCAGAGACTCTTCCTATAACATGAGATGGGATATCCAACTCCTTCCCATTCCAATCCTGAGCCGCTTCCGATAGCAGAGATGTGATATCTCAATGCTTATACCAAACCTGAGACCCTTCCTATAACATGAGATGTGATATCCAACTCCTTCCCGTTCCAAACCTGAGACACTAACTATAGCATATGTGATATCCAACTCCTTCCCATTCCAAACATGAGACCCTTCCTATAGCAAGAAAGTAATATCCAACTCCTACCCATTCCAATCCTGAGACCCTTCCTATAGCAAGAGATGTGATATCCAAATCCTTCCCATTCCAATCCTGAGACCCTTCCTATAACATGAGATGTGATATCCAACTCCTTACCATTCCAACCTGAGACACGTCCTATAGCATGAGAAGGGATATCCAACTCCTTCCCAATCCAATCCTGAGACCCTTCCGATAGCAGAGATGTGATATCTCAATGCTTATACCAAACCTGAGACCCTTCCTATGGCATGAGATGTGATATCCAACTCCTTGCAATTCAAATCCTGAGACCCTTCCTATAGCATGAGAAGGGATATCCAACTCCTTCCCAATCCAATCCTGAGACCCTTCCGATAGCAGAGACGTGATATCTCAATGCTTCTACCAAACCTGAGACCCTTCCTTTAGCATGAGATGTGATATCCAAATCCTTCACATTCCAATCCTGAGACCCTTCCTACAGCATGAGATGTGATATCTCAATGCTTCTAATACCAAACCTGAGATCCTTCCTATAACATGAGATGTGATATCCAATTCCTTCCCATTCCAAACCTGAGACCCTTCCTATTGGATGAGATGTGATATCCAACTCCTTCCCATTCCAACCCTGAGACCCTTCCTACAGCATGAGATGTGATGTCTCAATGCTTCTAATACCAAACCTGAGATCCTTACTATAACATGAGATGTGATATCCAACTCCTTCCATTCCAATCCTGAGACCCGTCCTATAGCATGAGATGTGATATCTCAATGCTTATACCAAACCTGAGACCCTTCCTATAGCATGAGATGTGATATCCAACTACTTCCCATTCCAATCCTGAGACCCTTCCTATAGCATGAGATGTGATATCTCAATGCTTCTAATACCAAACCTGAGATCCTTCCTCTAACATGAAATGTGATATCCAACTCCTTCCCTTTCCAAACCTAGGAGCCTATGTATAGCATGAGATGTGATATCCAAGTCCTTCCCATTCCAACCCTTAGACCCTTCCTACAGCATGCAATATGATATCTCAATGATTCTAATAACAAACCTGAGACCCGTCCTATAACATGAGATGGGATATCCAACTCCTTCCCATTCCAATCCTGAGACACTTCCGATAGCAGAGATGTGATATCTCAATGCTTATACCAAACCTGAGACCCTTCCTATAACATGAGATGTGATATCCAAATCCTTCCCGTTCCAAACCTGAGACCCTTCCTTTAGCATGAGATGTGATATCCAGCTCCTTCCCATTCCAATCCTGAGACCCTTCCTATAGCATGAGATGTGATATCTCAATGCTTCTAATACCAAACCTGAGATCCTTCCTCTAACATGAAATGTGATATCCAACTCCTTCCCTTTCCAAACCTAAGAGCCTATCTATAGCATGAGATGTGATATCCAAGTCCATCCCATTCCAATCCTTAGACCCTTCCTACAGCATGCGATGTGATATCTCAATGATTCTAATACCAAACCAGAGACTCGTCCTATAACATGAGATGGGATATCCAACTCCTTCCCATTCCAATCCTGAGCCACTTCCGATAGCAGAGATGTGATATCTCAATGCTTATACCAAACCTGAGACCCTTCCTATAACATGAGATGTGATATCCAACTCCTTCCCGTTCCAAACCTGAGACACTAACTATAGCATATGTGATATCCAACTCCTTCCCATTCCAAACATGAGACCCTTCCTATAGCAAGAAAGTAATATCCAACTCCTACCCATTCCAATCCTGAGACCCTTCCTATAGCAAGAGATGTGATATCCAAATCCTTCCCATTCCAATCCTGAGACCCTTCCTATAACATGAGATGTGATATCCAACTCCTTCCCATTCCAACCTGAGACACTTCCTATAGCATGAGAAGGGATATCCAACTACTTCCCAATCCAATCCTGAGACCCTTCCGATAGCAGAGATGTGATATCTCAATGCTTATACCAAACCTGAGACCCTTCCTATAGCATGAGAAGGGATATCCAACTCCTTCCCAATCCAATCCTGAGACCCTTCCGATAGCAGAGACGTGATATCTCAATGCTTCTACCAAACCTGAGACCCTTCCTTTAGCATGAGATGTGATATCCAAATCCTTCACATTCCAATCCTGAGACCCTTCCTATAGCATGAGAAGGGATATCTCAATGCTTCTAATACCAAACCTGAGATCCTTCCTATAACATGAGATGTGATATCCAATTCCTTCCCATTCCAATCCTGAGACCCTTCCGATAGCAGAGATGTGATATCTCAATGCTTATACCAAACCTGAGACCCTTCCTATGGCCTGAGATGTCATATACAACTCCTTCCCATTCCAATCCTGAGACCCTTCCTATAGCATGAGATGTGATATCTCAATGCTTATACCAAATCTGAGACCCTTCCTATAGCATGAGATGTGATATCCAACTCCTTCCCATTCCAATCCTGAAACCCTTCCTATAGCATGAGATGTGATGTCTCAATGCTTCTAATACCAAACCTGAGATCCTTCCTATAACATCAGATGTGATATCCAACTCCTTCCCATTCCAATCCTGAGACCCTTATGAAAGCATGAGATGTGATATCTCAATGCTTCTAATACCAAACCTGAGATCCTTCCTATAACATGAGATGTGATTTCCAAATCCTTCCCCTTCCAAACCTGAGACCCTCCCTTTAGCATGAGATGTGATATCCAACTCCTTCCCATTCCAATCCTGAGACCCTTCTGATAGCATGAGATGTGATATCTCAATGCCTCTAATACCAAACCTGAGATCCTACCTCTAACATGAAATGTGATATCCATCTCATTCCCTTTCCAAACCTGAGACCCTGCCTATAGCATGAGATGTGATATCCAAGTCCTTCCCATTCCAATCCTGAGACCCTTCCTATAGCATGTGATGTGATATCTCAATGCTTATACCAAACCTGAGACCCTTCCTATAGCATGAGATGTCATATACAACTCCTTCCCATTCCAATCCTGAGACCCTTCCTATAGCATGAGATGTAATATCTCAATGCTTATACCAAACCTGAGACCCTTCCTATAGCATGAGATGTGATATCCAACTTCTTCCCATTCCAATCCTGAGACCCTTCCTATAACATGAGATGTGATGTCTCAATGCTTCTAATACCAAACCTGAGATCTTTCCTATAACATGAGATGTGATATCCAACTCCTTCCCATTCCAATCCTGAGACCCTTCCTATAGCATGAGATGTGATATCACAATGCTTATACCAAACCTGAGACCGTTCCTATAGCTTGAGATGTGATAACCAACTCCTTCCCATTCCAATCCTGAGACCCTTCCTATAGCATGAGATGTGATATCTCAAGGCCTCTAATACCAAACCTGAGATCCTTCCTCTAACATGAAATGTGATATCCAACTCCTTCCCCTTCCAAACCTGAGAGCCTTCCTATAGCATGGGATATGATATCCAAGTCCTTCCCATTCCAATCCTGAGACCCTTCCTATAACATGAAATGTGATATCCAACTCCTTCCCATTCCAAACTGAGACCCTTCCTATATCATGAGATGGGATATCTCAATGCTTCTAATACCAAACCTGAGACTCTTCCTATAACATGAGATGGGATATCCAACTCCTTCCCATTCCAATCCTAAGACCCTTTCGATAGCAGAGATGTGATATCTCAATGCTTATGCCAAACCTGAGACCCTTCCTACGGCATGAGATGTCATATACAACTCCTTCCCATTCCAATCCTGAGACCCTTCCTATAGCACGAGATGTGATATCTCAATGCTTATACCAAACCTGAGACCCTTCCTCTAGCATGAGATGTGATATCCAACTCCTTCCCATTCCAATCCTGAGACCCTTCCTATAGCCTGAGATCTGATATCTCAATGCCTCTAATACCAAACCTGAGATCCTTCCTCTAACATGAAATGTGATATCCAACTCCTTCCCATTCCAATCCTGAGACACTTCCGATAGCAGAGATGTGATATCTCAATGCTTATACCAAACCTGAGACCCTTCCTATAACATGAGATGTGATATCCAACTCCTTCCCGTTCCAAACCTGAGACCCTTCCTTTAGCATGAGATGTGATATCCAGCTCCTTCCCATTCCAATCCTGAGACCCTTCCTATAGCATGAGATGTGATATCTCAATACTTCTAATACCAAACCTGAGATCCTTCTGATAACATGAGATATGATATCCAAATCCTTCCCCTTCCAAACCTGAGACCCTCCCTTTAGCATGAGATGTGATATCCAACTCCTTCCCATTCCAATCCTGAGAACCTTCTGATAGCATGAGATGTGATATCTCAATGCTTCTATACCAAACCTGAGATCCTTCCGATAGCATGAGATGTGATATCTCAATGCTTCTAATACCAAACCTGAGATCCTTCCTATAACATGAGATGTGATATCCAAATCCTTCCCCTTCCAAACCTGAGACCCTCCCTTTAGCATGAGATGTGATATCCAACTCCTTCCCATTCCAATCCTGAGACTCTTCTGATAGCATGAGATGTGATATCTCAATGCCTCTAATACCAAACCTGAGATCCTACCTCTAACATGAAATGTGATATCCAACTCTTTCCCCTTCCAAACCTGAGAGCCTTCCTATAGCATGAGATGTGATATCCAAGTCCTTCTAATTCCAATCCTGAGACCCTTCCTATAACATGAGATGTGATATCCAACTCCTTCCCATTCCAACCTGAGACCCTTCCTATAGCATGAGATGGGATATCCAACTCCTTCCAAATCCAATCCTGATACCCTTCCGATAGCATGAGATGTGATATCCCAATGCTTCTACCAAACCTGAGACCCATACTATGGCATGAGATGTGATATCAAACTCCTTCCCCTTCCAAACCTTAGACACTTCCTTTATCATGAGATGTGATATCCAACTCCTTCCCATTCCATCCTTGATTCCCTTCCGATATCATGAGATGTGATATCTCAATGCTTCTAATATCAAACTTGAGACCCTCCTTATAGCATGAGATGTGATATCCAAGTCCTTCCCATTCCAATCCTGAGACCCTTTCTATAGCATGAGATGTGATATCTCAATGCTTCTAATACCAAACCTGAGACCCTTCCTATAACATGAGATGGGAATATCCAACTCCTTCCCATTCCAATCCTGAGACCCTTCCGATAGTAGAGATGTGATATCTCAATGCTTATACCAAACCTGAGATCCTTCCTATAACATGAGATGTGATATCCAACTCCTTCCCATTCCAATCCTGAGACACTTCCTATAGCATGAGATGTGATATCTCACTGCTTATACCAAACCTGAGACCCTTCCTATAGCATGAGATGTGATATCTCAATGCTTCTAATATCAAACTTGAGACCCTCCCTATAGCATGAGATGTGATATCCAAGTCCTTCCCATTCCAATCCTGAGACCCTTCCTATAGCATGAGATATGATATCTCAATGCTTCTAATATCAAACTTGAGACCCTCCCTATAGCATGAGATGTGATATCCAAGTCCTTCCCATTCCAATCCTGAGACCCTTCCGATAGCATGAGATGTGATGTCTCAATGCTTCTAATACCAAACCTGAGATCCTTCCTATAACATGAGATGTGATATCCAACTCCTTCCCATTCCAATCCTGAGACCCTTCCTATAGCATGAGATGTGATATCTCAATGCTTATACCAAACCTGAGACCCTTCCTATAGCATGAGATGTGATATCCAACTCCTTCCCATTCCAATCCTGAGACCCTTCCTATAGCATGAGATGTGATATCTAAATGCTTCTAATACCAAACTTGAGACTCTTCCTATAACATGAGATGGGATATCCAACTCCTTCCCATTCCAATCCTTAGACCCTTCCTACAGCATGCAATATGATATCTCAATGATTCTAATAACAAACCTGAGACCCGTCCTATAACATGAGATGGGATATCCAACACCTTCCCATTCCAATCCTGAGACACTTCCGATAGCAGAGATGTGATATCTCAATGCTTATACCAAACCTGAGACCCTTCCTATAACATGAGATGTGATATCCAACTCCTTCCCGTTCCAAACCTGAGACCCTTCCTATAGCATATGTGATATCCAACACATTCCCATTCCAAACATGAGACCCTTCCTATAGCAGGAATGTAATATCCAACTCCTTCCCATTCCAATCCTGAGACCATTCCTATAGCATGAGATGTGATATCTCAATGCTTCTAATACCAAACCTGAGATCCTTCCTATGACATGAGATGTGATATCCAATTCCTCCCCATTCCAAACCTGAGACCCTTCCAATAGCATGAGATGTGATATCCAACTTCTTCCCATTCCAATCCTGAGACCCTTCCTATAACATGAGATGTGATGTCTCAATGCTTCTAATCCCAAACCTGAGATCTTTCCGATAACATGAGATGTGATATCCAACTCCTTCCCATTCCAATCCTGAGACCCTTCCTATAGCATGAGATGTGCTATCTCAATGCTTATACCAAACCTGAGACCCTTCCTAAAGCTTGAGATGTGATATCCAACTCCTTCCCATTCCAATCCTGAGACCCTTCCTATAACATGAAATGTGATATCCAACTCCTTCCCATTCCAACCTGAGACCCTTCCTATAGCATGAGATGTGATATCTCAAGGCCTCTAATACCAAACCTGAGATCCTTCCTCTAACATGAAATGTGATATCCAACTCCTTCTCCTTCCAAACCTGAGAGCCTTCCTATAGCATGAGATATGATATCCAAGTCCTTCCCATTCCAATCCTGAGACCCTTCCTATAACATGAAATGTGATATCCAACTCCTTCCCATTCCAACCTGAGACCCTTCCTATAGCATGAGATGGGATATCCAACCCCTTCCAAATCCAATACTGATACCCTTCCAATAGCATGAGATGTGATATCCCAATGCTTCTATCAAACCTGAGAACCATACTATGGCATGAGATGTGATATCAAACTCCTTCCCATTCCAATCCTGAGACTCTTCCTATAGCTTGAGATGTGATATCCAACTCCTTCCCATTCCAATTCTGAGACCCTTCCTATACCATGAGACTTGATATCTCAATGCTTCTAATACCAAACCTGAGACCCGTCCTATAACATGAGATGTGATATCCAAATCTTTCCCCTTCCAAACCTTAGACCCTTCCTTTATCATGAGATGTGATATCCAACTCCTTCCCATTCCAATCCTGAGACCCTTCCGATATCATGAGATTTGTTATCTCAATGCTTCTAATATCAAAATTGAGACCCTCCCTATAGCATGAGATGGGATATCCAACTCCTTCCCATTCCAATCCTGAGACCCTTCCGATAGCAGAGATGTGATATCTCAATGCTTATACCAAATCTGAGACCCTTCCTATAGCATGAGATGTGATATCCAACTCCTTCCTATTCCAATCCTGAGACCCTTCCTATAGCATGAGATGTGATGTCTCAATGCTTCTAATACCAAACCTGAGATCCTTCCTATAACATGAGATGTGATATCCAACTCCTTCCCATTCCAATCCTGAGACCCTTCCTATAGCATGAGATGTGCTATCTCAATGCTTATACCAAACCTGAGACCCTTCCTAAAGCTTGAGATGTGATATCCAACTCCTTCCCATTCCAATCCTGAGACCCTTCCTATAGCATGAGATGTGATATCTCAAGGCCTCTAATACCAAACCTGAGATCCTTCCTCTAACATGAAATGTGATATCCAACTCCTTCCCCTTCCAAACCTGAGAGCCTTCCTATAGCATGAGATATGATATCCAAGTCCTTCCCATTCCAATCCTGAGACCCTTCCTATAACATGAAATGTGATATCCAACTCCTTCCCATTCCAACCTGAGACCCTTCCTATAGCATGAGATGGGATATCCAACTCCTTCGAAATCCAATACTGATACCCTTCCAATAGCATGAATTGTGATATCCCAATGCTTCTACCAAACCTGAGACCCATACTATGGCATGAGATGTGATATCAAACTCATTCCCATTCCAATCCTGAGACTCTTCCTATAGCTTGAGATGTGATATCCAACTCCTTCCCATTCCAATTCTGAGACCCTTCCTATGCCGTGAGACTTGATATCTCAATGCTTCTAATACCAAACCTGAGACCCGTCCTATAACATGAGATGTGATATCCAAATCTTTCCCCTTCCAAACCTTAGACCCTTCCTTTATCATGAGATGTGATATCCAACTCCTTCCCATTCCAATCCTGAGACCCTTCCGATATCATGAGATTTGTTATCTCAATGCTTCTAATATCAAACTTGAGACCCTCTCTATAGCATGAGATGTGACATACAAGTGCTCCCCATTCCAATCCTGAGACCCTTCCTATAGCATGAGATGTGATATCTCAATGCTTCTAATACCAAACCTGTGATCCTTCCAATAACATGAGATGTGATATCCAACTCCTTCCCATTCCAATCCTGAGACCCTTATGATAGCATGAGATGTGATATCTCAATGCCTCTAATACCAAACCTGAGATACTTCCGATAGCATGAGATGTGATATCTCAATGCTTCTAATACCAAACCTGAGATCCTTCCTATAACATGAGATGTGATTTCCAAATCCTTCCCCTTCCAAACCTGAGACCCTCCATTTAGCATGAGATGTGATATACAACTCCTTCCCATTCCAATCCTGAGACCCTTCTGATAGCATGAGATGTGATATCTCAATGCCTCTAATACCAAACCCGAGATCCTATCTCTAACATGAAATGTGATATCCATCTCCTTCCCTTTCCAAACCTGAGGCCCTGCCTATAGCATGAGATGTGATATCCAAGTCCTTCCCATTCCAATCCTGAGACCCTTCCTATAGCATGTGATGTGATATCTCAATGCTTATACCAAACCTGAGACCCTTCCTATGGCATGAGATGTGATATCCAAGTCCTTCCCATTCCAATCCTGAGACCCTTCCTATAGCATGTGATGTGATATCTCAATGCTTATACCAAACCTGAGACCCTTCCTATGGCATGAGATGTGATATCCAACTTCTTCCCATTCCAATCCTGAGACCCTTCCTATAACATGAGATGTGATGTCTCAATGCTTCTAATACCAAACCTGAGATATTTCCTATAACATGAGATGTGATATCCAACTCCTTCCCATTCCAATCCTGAGACCCTTCCTATAGCATGAGATGTGATATCTCAATGCTTATACCAAACCTGAGATCCTTCCTCTAACATGAAATGTGATATCCAACTCCTTCCCCTTCCAAACCTGAGAGCCTTCCTATAGCATGAGATATGATATCCAAGTCCTTCCCATTCCAATCCTGAGACCCTCCTATAACATGAAATGTGATATCCAACTCCTTCCCATTCCAACCTGAGACCCTTCCTATAGCATGAGATGGGATATCCAACTTCTTCCAAATCCAATACTGATACCCTTCCGATAGCATGAGATGTGATATCCCAATGCTTCTACCAAACCTGAGACCCATACTATGGCATGAGATGTGATATCAAACTCCTTCCCATTCCAATCCTGAGACCCTTCCTATAGCTTGAGGTGTGATATCCAACTCCATCCCCATTCCAATTCTGAGACCCTTCTTATACCATGAGACTTGATATCTCAATGCTTCTAATACCAAACCTGAGACCCGTCCTATAACATGAGATGTGATATCCAAATCCTTCCCCTTCCAAACCTTAGACCCTTCCTTTATCATGAGATGTGATATCCAACTCCTTCCCATTCCAATCCTGAGACCCTTCCGATATCATGAGATTTGTTATCTCAATGCTTCTAATATCAAACTTGAGACCCTCCCTACAGCATGAGATGTGACATCCAAGTCCTTCCCATTCCAATCCTGAGACCCTTCCTATAGCATGAGATGTGATATCTCTATGCTTCTAATACCAAACCTGAGACCATTCCTATAACATGAGATGGGATATCCAACTCCTTCCCATTCCAATCCTGAGACCCTTCCGATAGCAGAGATGTGATATCTCAATGCTTATACCAAACCTGAGACCCTTCCTATGGCCTGAGATGTCATATACAACTCCTTCCCATTCCAATCCTGAGACCCTTCCTTTAGCATGAGATGTGATATCTCAATGCTTATACCAAATCTGAGACCCTTCCTACAGCATGAGATGTGATATCCAATTCCTTCCCATTCCAATCCTGAGACCCTTCCTATAGCATGAGATGTGATATCTCAATGCTTATACCAAACCTGAGAGCCTACCTATAGCATGAGATGTGATATCCAAGTCCATCCCATTCCAATCCTTAGACCCTTCCTACAGCATGCAATGTGATATCTCAATGATTCTAATACCAAACCAGGGACTCTTCCTATAACATGAGATGGGATATCCAACTCCTTCCCATTCCAATCCTGAGCCGCTCCCGATAGCAGAGATGTGATATCTCAATGCTTATACCAAACCTGAGACCCTTCCTATAACATGAGATGTGATATCCAACTCCTTCCCATTCAAATCCTGAGACCCTTCCTATAGCATGAGAAGGGATATCCAACGCCTTCCCAATCCAATCCTGAGACCCTTTGGATAGCAGAGACGTGATATCTCAATGCTTCTACCATACCTGAGACCCTTCCTTTAGCATGAGATGTGATATCCAAATCCTTCACATTCCAATCCTGAGACCCTTCCTATAGCATGAGATGTGATATCTCAATGCTTCTCATACCAAACCTGAGATCCTTCCTATAACATGAGATGTGATATCCAATTCCTTCCCATTCCAAACCTGAGACCCTTCCTATTGGATGAGATGTGATATCCAACTCCTTCCCATTCCAACCCTGAGACCCTTCCTATAGCATGAGATGTGATGTCTCAATGCTTCTAATACCAAACCTGAGATCCTTCCTCTCAGGATTGGAATGGGAAGGACTTGGATATCACATCTCATGCTATAGGCAGGGCCTCAGGTTTGGAAAGGGAAGGAGATGGATTTCACATTTCATGTTAGAGATAGGATCTCAGGTTTGGTATTAGAGGCATTGAGATATCACATCTCATGCTATCAGAAGGGTCTCAGGATTGGAATGGGAAGGAGTTGTATATCACATCTCATGCTAAATGGAGGGTCTCAGGTTTGGAAGGGGAAGGATTTGGAAATCACATCTCATGTTATAGGAAGGATCTCAGGTTTGGTATTAGAAGCATTGAGATATCACATCTCATGCTATCGGAAGTATCTCAGGTTTGGTATTAGAGGCATTGAGATATCACATCTCATGCTATCATAAGGGTCTCAGGATTGGAATGGGAAGGAGTTGGATATCACATCTCATGTTATTGGAAGGATCGCAGGTTTGGTATTAGAAGCATTGAGACATCACATCTCATGCTATAGGAAGGGTCTCAGGATTGGAATGGGAAGGAGTTGGATATCACATCTCATGCTATAGGAAGGGTCTCAGATTTGGTATAAGCATTGAGATATCACATCTCATGCTATAGGAAGGGTCTCAGGATTGGATTGGGAAAGAGTTGTATATGACATCTCATGTTATAGGAAGGGTCTCAGGTTTGGTATTAGAAGCATTGAGATATCACATCTCATGCTATAGGAAGGGTCTCAGGATTGGAATGGGGAGGACTTGGATGTCACATCTCATGCTATAGGGAGGGCCTCAAGTTTGATATTAGAAGCATTGAGATAACAAATCTCATGATATCGGAAGGGTCTCAGGATTGGAATGGGAAGGAGTTGGATATCACATCTCATGATAAAGGAAGGGTCTAAGGTTTGGAAGGGGAAAGATTTGGATATCACATCTCATGTTATAGGACGGGTCTCAGGTTTGGTATTAGAAGCATTGAGATATCAAGTCTCATGGCATAGGAAGGGTCTCAGAATTGGAATGGGAAGGAGTTGGATATCACATCTCAAGCTATAGGAAGAGTCTCAGGATTGGAATGGGAATGAGTTTGATATCACATCTCATGCCATAGTATGGGTCTCAGGTTTGGTAGAAGCATTGGGATATCACAATTCATGCTATTGGAAGGGTATCAGTATTGGATTTCGAAGGAGTTGGATATCCCATCTCATGCTATAGGAAGGGTCTCAGGTTGGAATGGGAAGGAGTTGGATATCACATTTCATGTTATAGGAAGGGTCTCAGGATTGGAATGGGAAGGACTTGGATATCATATCTCATGCTATAGGAAGGCTCTCAGGTTTGGAAGGGGAAGGAGTTGGATATCACATTTCATGTTAGAGGAAGGATCTCAGGTTTGGTATTAGAGGCCTTGAGATATCACATCTCATGCTATAGGAAGGGTGTCAGGATTGGAATGGGAAGGAGTTGGATATCACATCTCAATCTTTAGGAAGGGTCTCAGGTTTGGTATAAGCATTGCGATAGCACATCTCATGCTATAGGAAGGGTCTCAGGATTGGAATGGGAAGGAGTTGGATATCACATCTCATGTTATAGGAAAGATCTCAGGTTTGGTATTAGAAGCATTGAGACATCACATCTCATGTTATAGGAAGGGTCTCAGGATTGGAATGGGAAGAAGTTGGATATCACATCTCATGCTATAGGAAGGGTCTCAGGTTTGGAAGGGGAAGGAGTTGGATATCCAATCTCATGTTATAGGACTGGTCTCAGGTTTGGTATTAGAAGCATTGAGATATCACATCGCATGCTGTAGGAAGGTTCTCAGGTTTGGTATTAGAAGCATTGAGACATCACATCTCATGCTATAGGAAGGGTCTCAGGATTGGAATGGGAAGGAGTTGGATATCACATCTCATGTTATAGGAAGGATCTCAGGTTTGGTATTAGAAGCATTGAGACATCACATCTCATGCTATAGGAAGGGTCTCAGGATTGGAATGGGAAGGAGTTGGATATCACATCTCATGCTATAGGAAGGGTCTCACATTTGGTATAAGCATTGAGATATCACATCTCGTGCTATAGGAAGGGTCTCAGGATTGGATTGGGAAGGAGTTGTATATGACATCTCAGGCCATAGGAAGGGTCTCAGGATTGGTATAAGCATTGAGATATCACATCTCTGCTATCGGAAGGGTCTCAGGATTGGAATGGGAAGGAGTTGGATATCCCATCTCATGTTATAGGAAGGGTCTCAGGTTTGGTATTAGAGGCATTGAGATATCACATCTCATGCTATCAGAAGGGTCTCAGGATTGGAATGGGAAGGAGTTGTATATCACATCTCATGCTAAATGGAGGGTCTCAGGTTTGGAAGGGGAAGGATTTGGAAATCACATCTCATGTTATAGGAAGGATCTCAGGTTTGGTATTAGAAGCATTGAGATATCACATCTCATGCTATCGGAAGTATCTCAGGTTTGGTATTAGAGGCATTGAGATATCACATCTCATGCTATCATAAGGGTCTCAGGATTGGAATGGGAAGGAGTTGGATATCACATCTCATGTTATTGGAAGGATCGCGGGTTTGGTATTAGAAGCATTGAGACATCACATCTCATGCTATAGGAAGGGTCTCAGGATTGGAATGGGAAGGAGTTGGATATCACATCTCATGCTATAGGAAGGGTCTCAGATTTGGTATAAGCATTGAGATATCACATCTCATGCTATAGGAAGGGTCTCAGGATTGGATTGGGAAGGAGTTGTATATGACATCTCATGTTATAGGAAGGGTCTCAGGTTTGGTATTAGAAGCATTGAGATATCACATCTCATGCTATAGGAAGGGTCTCAGGATTGGAATGGGGAGGACTTGGATGTCACATCTCATGCTATAGGGAGGGTCTCAAGTTTGATATTAGAAGCATTGAGATAACAAATCTCATGATATCGGAAGGGTCTCAGGATTGGAATGGGAAGGAGTTGGATATCACATCTCATGATAAAGGAAGGGTCTAAGGTTTGGAAGGGGAAAGATTTGGATATCACATCTCATGTTATAGGACGGGTCTCAGGTTTGGTATTAGAAGCATTGAGATATCAAGTCTCATGGCATAGGAAGGGTCTCAGAATTGGAATGGGAAGGAGTTGGATATCACATCTCAAGCTATAGGAAGAGTCTCAGGATTGGAATGGGAATGAGTTTGATATCACATCTCATGCCATATTATGGGTCTCAGGTTTGGTAGAAGCATTGGGATATCACAATTGATGCTATTGGAAGGGTATCAGTATTGGATTTCGAAGGAGTTGGATATCCCATCTCATGCTATAGGAAGGGTCTCAGGTTGGAATGGGAAGGAGTTGGATATCACATTTCATGTTATAGGAAGGGTCTCAGGATTGGAATGGGAAGGACTTGGATATCATATCTCATGCTATAGGAAGGCTCTCAGGTTTGGAAGGGGAAGGAGTTGGATATCACATTTCATGTTAGAGGAAGGATCTCAGGTTTGGTATTAGAGGCCTTGAGATATCACATCTCATGCTATAGGAAGGGTGTCAGGATTGGAATGGGAAGGAGTTGGATATCACATCTCAAGCTTTAGGAAGGGTCTCAGGTTTGGTATAAGCATTGCGATAGCACATCTCATGCTATAGGAAGGGTCTCAGGATTGGAATGGGAAGGAGTTGGATATCACATCTCATGTTATAGGAAAGATCTCAGGTTTGGTATTAGAAGCATTGAGACATCACATCTCATGTTATAGGAAGGGTCTCAGGATTGGAATGGGAAGAAGTTGGATATCACATCTCATGCTATAGGAAGGGTCTCAGGTTTGGAAGGGGAAGGAGTTGGATATCCAATCTCATGTTATAGGACTGGTCTCAGGTTTGGTATTAGAAGCATTGAGATATCACATCGCATGCTGTAGGAAGGTTCTCAGGTTTGGTATTAGAAGCATTGAGACATCACATCTCATGCTATAGGAAGGGACTCAGGATTGGAATGGGAAGGAGTTGGATATCACATCTCATGTTATAGGAAGGATGTCAGGTTTGGTAGTAGAAGCATTGAGACATCACATCTCATGCTATAGGAAGGGTCTCAGGATTGGAATGGGAAGGAGTTGGATATCACATCTCATGCTATAGGAAGGGTCTCACATTTGGTATAAGCATTGAGATATCACATCTCATGCTATAGGAAGGGTCTCAGGATTGGATTGGGAAGGAGTTGTATATGACATCTCAGGCCATAGGAAGGGTCTCAGGATTGGTATAAGCATTGAGATATCACATCTCTCCTATCGGAAGGGTCTCAGGATTGGAATGGGAAGGAGTTGGATATCCCATCTCATGTTATAGGAAGGGTCTCAGGTTTGGTATTAGAAGCATTGAGATATCACATCTCATGCTATAGGAAGGGTCTCAGGATTGGAATGGGGAGGACTTGGATGTCACATCTCATGCTATAGGGAGTGTCTCAAGTTTGATATTAGAAGCATTGAGATAACAAATCTCATGATATCGGAAGGGTCTCAGGATTGGAATGGGAAGGAGTTGGATATCACATCTCATGATAAAGGAAGGGTCTAAGGTTTGGAAGGGGAAAGATTTGGATATCACATCTCATGTTATAGGACGGGTCTCAGGTTTGGTATTAGAAGCATTGAGATATCAAGTCTCATGGCATAGGAAGGGTCTCAGAATTGGAAGGTGAAGGAGTTGGATATCACATCTCAAGCTATAGGAAGAGTCTCAGGATTGGAATGGGAAGGAGTTTGATATCACATCTCATGCCATAGTATGGGTCTCAGGTTTGGTAGAAGCATTGGGATATCACATCTCATGCTATTGGAAGGGTATCAGTATTGGATTTGGAAGGAGTTGGATATCACATTTCATGTTATAGGAAGGGTCTCAGGTTGGAATGGGAAGGAGTTGGATATCACATTTCATGTTATAGGAAGGGTCTCAGGATTGGAATGGGAAGGACTTGGATATCATATCTCATGCTATAGGAAGGCTCTCAGGTTTGGAAGGGGAAGGAGTTGGATATCACATTTCATGTTAGAGGAAGGATCTCAGGTTTGGTATTAGAGGCCTTGAGATATCACATCTCATGCTATAGGAAGGGTCTCAGGATTGGAATGGGAAGGAGTTGGATATCACATCTCAAGCTTTAGGAAGGGTATCAGGTTTGGTATAAGCATTGAGATAGCACATCTCATGCTATAGGAAGGGTCTCAGGATTGGAATGGGAAGGAGTTGGATATCACATCTCATGTTATAGGAAGGATCTCAGGTTTGGTATTAGAAGCATTGAGACATCACATCTCATGCTATAGGAAGGGTCTCAGGATTGGAATGGGAAGGAGTTGGATATCACATCTCATGCTATAGGAAGGGTCTCAGATTTGGTATAAGCATTGAGATATCACATCTCTGCTATCGGAAGGGTCTCAGGATTGGAATGGGAAGGAGTTGGATATCCCATCTCATGCTATAGGGAGGGTCTCAATTTTGATATTAGAAGCATTGAGATAACAAATCTCATGATATCGGAAGGGTCTCAGGATTGGAATGGGAAGGAGTTGGATATCACATCTCATGATAAAGGAAGGGTCTAAGGTTTGGAAGGGGAAAGATTTGGATATCACATTGTCCTGTCCCCGGCCTAGGGATAAGCGCGCATGCAGGTCGCGGCAATAACAAGGCTGACACGGAGAGACTCTATTCAACTTCCTTCTTTATTCGTGCCTCAACTGTAACTAACTTGCCCCCGCCCCTCCCACGTCACTTCCCCTCTTTTCCCGCCCCGGGTCCCTCCCGCCCCCGTCGTCCAGGATACGTCAACATGACATCTCCCCCCTTTTTAAACCATACCACACTCATCGCAACAGGCGATGATCTGGCAAGTCACTATTCCATTTCCTCGATCCACCGGCGAGGTCTAGTCCGAGCTCGCTGTGGTCGGGCCAGCTCGGCCCGGGGTGACGATCTACTCACGGTCGTCTCGGTATCTGGATCTTGATCCGATTCGTCGGCATCCCACGAATCCTCTCCTTGTTGATCACTGTATTCTTCCTCCGGTGGAGCCTGTACCCTTCCACTCAGGCGTCTTGTTCCGGGCGGTGGGAGTTCCTTGAAATGGGACGAGTTCCGGGTTATAGCTCCCGTGGAGCCTTGTGCAGTGATCATTGACCCCTTCTTCTGCGTAACGAGAAGGGGCTCTTCCCGAAAGGCAGGCGTGTGCTTGTGGGTCGAGGGTTGTCGAACGGCCACCACATCCCCTATGTTTATTTGGGATGTCTGGGCTCTTCGGCGGGCGTCGGCATATTCTTTCATTCTGTCCTTTGCCGCTTCATCCCGCTCTCGGACCTCCGCATCCATCGCTGGATGTGGTGCACTTGTCTCTGCTTGGGGAAGTCGGGTTTGAGGGTTGCGGCCAAACATGAGTTCGGCAGGGGTCTTCCCTGTGGTGCTATGGGGCGTTCCTCGGTAGTCCCGCAGCAGTTGGTTAAGCACCTGTTCATATGGTTGTTCCGTGACGCGGGCAATTTGCAATGCCCGCTTGAGATTTGCCATGAATCGTTCGATCATTCCGTTTGCTTGTGGCCACAGCGGGGTCACCTTCCGATGTCGGAACCCCAAGTATTCCGCAAACCTGGCAAACTGATGTCCACAGAACGGGGCCCCGTTGTCGGTCTTGAGTACCTTGGGCACTCCATAGGCAGAGAACATGTGGTCCAGTGCTGGGACGACATGATGTGCGGCCGTGGACGAGATCATCTGGACTTCTGGATATCGGGAGTATTCATCCATCACTGCAAGGACATACTTCCCCCCTTCGATGGGTCCAAAGAAGTCGGCGGCCACCGCTTCCCATATGTTCTGCGTAAGTTCGGACATTTGCAATGGCTCCGGGTTTCGGTTTGGGGTAATGATGCAGCAGGTGGGGCAAGTTCTCAAGGCGGCCTCCACTCGGGCATCCATTCGTGGGAACCACACCTTTTGGCGCAGCATGCGCTGTGTGGAGACGATGCCTCGATGGGTCTCGTGAGCCAGGTTGATGACCTTCTCACGCAGGGTTGTTGGGATCACCAGCTTGCAGTCTTTGAGTAGTAGTTGGTCTTCTGATACTGCCAACTCTTCTTTCACAAGGAGAAGCCGTTCCACGTCTTCCCATGTCTGGCCCCCTTCCGCTTTACCTCTCTCTTTAGCCCTTCTCCATTGTCCGGACATGAGGCCTTCACATATGATGCGGCATGCAGGGTCGTTTTCAGTTTCTCTTGCCAGTTCTTCTATGTTAACCCCCTCCGGCGTGGTTTGTTGAATCAGGTATCTGAGGTAGCGGTCTGCCACCGATGGCTCAGGTCTGCTCTCGTCTCTCGGTCTCCTCGACAGGAAGTCAGCCGGGTTTTCACCCTTCCCTGGTCTGTGAATAATGTCGAAGGCGTAATCCTGCAGGCGCAGCCCCCACCGGGCGATCCTCGGGGGCATTTTGGCTTGGGGATTTCCATAGAGAAACAGGAGCGCCTGGTGATCGGTGACCACCTGAAATGGCTTTCCATACAGGAATAAGTGGAAATGTTCACATGCCCACACCACCGCTAGTCCTTCTTTCTCAGCCTGGGAGTAGGCTCGTTCCGTGGCGGATAAACTGCGGCTGGCATAGGCAACCACGTGTCTCTGTTGTGGGTCTTTGGGATCAACTTGAGCCAGGATGGCCCCTAATCCCACTGGACTCGCGTCCACTGTTAGTTCAGTTCTCCGGTTGGGGTCGTAGTAGGCCATGTTTTCTGCTTTAGCAACCGTCTCCCTGATGGTTTCGAAAGCTACTTGGCATGCACTGGTCCACTCGAATTTCTCGTTCTGGTGCGTAAGTTTCCGCAACGGTTCACTGACCGAGGCAAAATCCTTGATGTACCTGCTGCAGTAGCTGGCTAGGCCTAAGAACGAGCGAAGTTCTGACACATTGAGTGGTGCAGCTGTGTCATTCAGGGCAGAGACTTTGTCCGGATCTGGGGTCATCCCCACCTCCGAGAACACGTGGCCAAAGAATTTTAGTGTGCTCTTCCGGAACTCGCACTTGTCTTTGTTGAGTGTGAGGTTTGCATCATGCAGGGCTTTACACACCTTCATGAGGGTTTCATCATGGTTCTTCACGTCGGTCCCAAACACCAGAATGTCGTCCGAGTAGTTGAGGCAGTTGGGGATGTGCTTTATGATGTTATGCACCTCAGCTTGGAAAATCTCGGCGGCCGACGACACCCCAAAGCTTAGCCTTTTGTATCTGAATAACCCAACGTGGGTGACAAATGTGGTTATGTTGCGACTCTCGGGGTGTAAGACCAGCTGATGGTATCCCTTCTGGAGGTCTAGTTTCGAGAAGACCTTGGCTCCATTTAGTAGATGTATCATGTCCGTTATGCGTGGCGCAGGGTATCTTTCCCTGCGGATTGCCTGGTTGGGACGTCTCATGTCGACACACAACCTGATGGTTTCAGATCCCTTCTTCGGGACAGGGACGATGGGAGAAACCCAGGTGGTTGCTCCCGAGGCCTTCTCAATAATGTCCTGTTCCAGCAATTTCTGTAGCTCATCCTCCACCTTTTGTTGGATGTTGACAGGGATCCCTCGGTAGGGCTGGGCTACTGGGCGTACGGAGTCGTCTATGTGTAACTTTATTTGTCGGTTCTTGAGTCTTCCAACCCCTCTGAATATCTTTGGGTACAAGTTATTGATCATGTCACTCGGGTCGATGTACTTATGAACCATGATGCTGTATAGGACGTGTATCAGGCCCATATCTGCAGCGGCCTTGAAACTCAGGACACATCCACTGTCCGTTTCGGTGGCCAGGACGTGGATTGGGACCCTCATCTCTTGGCCCTTGTATCGGCATAGCCCGCTGAACCTTCCTGCGCACTTGAGAGGAGTTTTCGCGCCATATGCGTAGATGTCAACGGTGGCTGGCTGGAGCTTTGGTTTCGGGTTTAGTTCGGCATATACCCGTTCACTCACCACGTTGACGGTGGCGCCAGTATCGATGAGGAATTCCGTTGGTCTTTCCTGCAGCTTGATGATGAGGGTGGGGCTATGCGCGGTGGCTGTGGGATTTCCTAGCGCGTAGACGTACGCCTTCTTTTTGTGATCACTCCCGGAAGAGCTAGGGTCTGATTCTGTGAGGGATTGTTCGACTAGATAGCGAACATGGCGTCTGGACCTTCTTTCGGGTTTGTCCCGTGTCACGAATCTTCTTCTTTCTCTCCGCTTTTGGCGGTCGTCGCCGGAGTCCTTCTCTCTCTGGTCACTTCCGAGTTGACTTGGAGGGGTGGAGGTGTTACTTTGGGCCGGGTGAGTGCTCTGTGTTCCCCCATATCGACTCCTCGAGCGAGTGGTACTATCTCGTGGCCTCTCTCTCCCTCGATTCCTGAACAGTCTGCACACCGCTTTGAAATGGCCTTCTTCACCGCATGTGGTGCAGCGTTGTCCTATAGCCGGGCATGTCCCTTCGTGTGGATATTCGAATCCACACTTGTAGCAGAACAGTTCCTCTGTCCTTTTCTCTAGATGTAGTTTGTTCAAGCTTTCGCCCAACGGCGTGCTCCCGAAACTTTCCACTTGACAGTCAATGGCTCTTTCGACCCTGGCCAGTGCCAGTATTTCCTCGAGCGTGCGGGACCTTTGGAGCAATTTTCTGCGGAATGTTTGGGACTCACACCCTGATATTATTTGCGATCTGAGGGCTTCAGTGTTCGAATAGTTTGCGAAGTCGCAATGTTTGAGTTTTGTGCGGAGTCGCATTACATATGCGTCCATGGTCTCCCCTTTTGCCTGCTTTGTGATGTGGAACAGGTGCCTTTCATAGTCAACATTGGTGTGAGGTGCGAAGTATACTGCTAGAGCGTCCTTTAATTTTTGTATGGAGTCTATGGAGTCCTGGGGCATCTCGTCTATGATATCTCGGGTGGCGGAGCCAACCGCTAGCTTTAGGAGGCACACTTGCCTTGCATCCGCTACTGGCCCCGTGGCCCCCATGTACAAGTCAAAGTCTCGAATCCATTTGGTCCACCTGAGGCCCATGTTGCTCGTGTCCGTCACGTCGAAGGCTCCAGGCATCTGGGCGGCCAGTGTGTCCGGCAGTTGGTAGGGCACGTGATCTGGCATTTGGTCTACGGGTGCTGGGGGCCCATTTCCGGCCGCTCCCGCGCCCTGTTTTGCATCCTGATTAGACATGGCGCCGGGAGCGTGGCTTCCTTATGCAGGCTTCCGCTGTCGTGGTGCGATGGCCGCCTTGGAAGGCACGAGCACCATCGATGAGCACCACGCCTGTTAAAAGACGCTCCGGCGTGAGCCTGGCCCTTCGCTTGAGCCGGCACCGTCGCTGCCGCGTATACTACGCGCACGTGCGCTCGCCTGCTCCTCCGTGCTCACCGTCGCGGCCCAGATCTTCTCTCCGTCCTGTGGTTCCTGTCCGGTTCCGCGACGCCCCCACGCTGCGGCGACACCCTTCGCTTCTGGGTTGCTGTGGGCGTCGGTCAGCGGGCGTTCTCGTCGCTGTTGCGTGTCGATACACGGCGCTCGTCTCCGGGGATCTGCCTCTCAGAATCCCATCCTCGTCGCCATTGTCCTGTCCCCGGCCTAGGGATAAGCGCGCATGCAGGTCGCGGCAATAACAAGGCTGACACGGAGAGACTCTATTCAACTTCCTTCTTTATTCGTGCCTCAACTGTAACTAACTTGCCCCCGCCCCTCCCACGTCACTTCCCCTCTTTTCCCGCCCCGGGTCCCTCCCGCCCCCGTCGTCCAGGATACGTCAACATGACACACATCTCATGTTATAGGACGGGTCTTAGGTTTGGTATTAGAAGCATTGAGATATCAAGTCTCATGGCATAGGAAGGGTCTCAGAATTGGAATGTGAAGGAGTTGGATATCACATCTCAAGCTATAGGAAGAGTCTCAGGATTGGAATGGGAAGGAGTTTGATATCACATCTCATGCCATAGTAGGGGTCTCAGGTTTGGTAGAAGCATTGGGATATCACATCTCATGCTATTGGAAGGGTATCAGTATTGGATTTGGAAGGAGTTGGATATCACATTTCATGTTATAGGAAGGGTCTCAGGTTGGAATGGGAAGGAGTTGGATATCACATTTCATGTTATAGGAAGGGTCTCAGGATTGGAATGGGAAGGACTTGGATATCATATCTCATGCTATAGGAAGGCTCTCAGGTTTGGAAGGGGAAGGAGTTGGATATCACATTTCATGTTAGAGGAAGGATCTCAGGTTTGGTATTAGAGGCCTTGAGATATCACATCTCATGCTATAGGAAGGGTCTCAGGATTGGAATGGGAAGGAGTTGGATATCACATCTCAAGCTTTAGGAAGGGTCTCAGGTTTGGTATAAGCATTGAGATAGCACATCTCATGCTATAGGAAGGGTCTCAGGATTGGAATGGGAAGGAGTTGGATATCACATCTCATGTTATAGGAAGGATCTCAGGTTTGGTATTAGAAGCATTGAGACATCACATCTCATGCTATAGGAAGGGTCTCAGGATTGGAATGGGAAGGAGTTGGATATCACATCTCATGCTATAGGAAGGGTCTCAGATTTGGTATAAGCATTGAGATATCACATCTCTGCTATCGGAAGGGTCTCAGGATTGGAATGGGAAGGAGTTGGATATCCCATCTCATGCTATAGGGAGGGTCTCAATTTTGATATTAGAAGCATTGAGATAACAAATCTCATGATATCGGAAGGGTCTCAGGATTGGAATGGGAAGGAGTTGGATATCAAATCTCATGATAAAGGAAGGGTCTAAGATTTGGAAGGGGAAAGATTTGGATATCACATCTCATGTTATAGGACGGGTCTCAGGTTTGGTATTAGAAGCATTGAGATATCAAGTCTCATGGTATAGGAAGGGTCTCAGAATTGGAATGGGAAGGAGTTGGATATCACATCTCAAGCTATAGGAAGAGTCTCAGGATTGGAATGGGAAGGAGTTTGATATCACATCTCATGCCATAGTATGGTTCTCAGGTTTGATAGAAGCATTGGGATATCACATCTCATGCTATTGGAAGGGTATCAGTATTGGATTTGGAAGGAGTTGGAAATCCCATCTCATGCTATAGGAAGGGTCTCAGGTTGGAATGGGAAGGAGTTGGATATCACATTTCATGTTATAGGAAGGGTCTCAGGATTGGAATGGGAAGGACTTGGATATCATATCTCATGCTATAGGAAGGCTCTCAGGTTTGGATGGAGAAGGAGTTGGATATCACATTTCATGTTAGAGGAAGGATCTCAGGTTTGGTATTAGAGGCCTTGAGATATCACATCTCATGCTATAGGAAGGGTCTCAGGTTGGAATGGGAAGGAGTTGGATATCACATTTCATGTTATAGGAAGGGTCTCAGGATTGGAATGGGAAGGAGTTGGATATCACATCTCAAGCTTTAGGAAGGGTCTCAGGTTTGGTATAAGCATTGAGATAGCACATCTCATGCTATAGGAAGGGTCTCAGGATTGGAATTGGAAGGAGTTGGATATCACATCTCATGTTATAGGAAAGATCTCAGGTTTGGTATTAGAAGCATTGAGACATCACATCTCATGTTATAGGAAGGGTCTCAGGATTGGAATGGGAAGAAGTTGGATATCACATCTCATGCTATAGGAAGGGTCTCAGGTTTGGAAGGGGAAGGAGTTGGATATCCAATCTCATGTTATAGGACTGGTCTCAGGTTTGGTATTAGAAGCATTGAGATATCACATCGCATGCTGTAGGAAGGTTCTCAGGTTTGGAATGGGGAGGAATTGGATATCACATCTCATGTCATAGGAAGGATCTCAGGTTTGGTATTAGAAGCATTGAGATATCACATCTCATGCTATAGGAATGGTCTCAGGATTGGAATGGGAAGGAGTTGGATATTGCATTCCTGCTATAGGAAGGGTCTCATGTTTTGAATGGGAATGTGTTGGATATCACATATGCTATAGGAAGGGTCTCAGGTTTGGAACTGGAAGGAGTTGGATATCACATCTCATGTTATAGGAAGGGTCTCAGGTTTGGTATAAGCATTGAGATATCACATCTCTGCTATCGGAAGTGTCTCAGGATTGGAATGGGAAGGTGTTGGATATCCCATCTCATGTTATAGGACGGGTCTCAGGTTTGTTATTAGAATCATTGAGATATCATATTGCATGCTGTAGGAAGGGTCTAAGGATTGGAATGGGAAGGAGTTGGATATCACATTTCATGTTAGAGGAAGGATCTCAGGTTTGGTATTAGAGGCATTGAGATATCACATCTCATGCTATAGGAAGGGTCTCAGGATTGGAATGGGAAAGAGTTGGATATCACATCTCATGCTATAGGAAGGGTCTCAGGTTTGGTATAAGCATTGAGATATCACATCTCATGCTATAGGAAGGGTCTCAGGATTGGAATGGGAAGGACTTGGATATCACATCTCATGCTATAGGGAGGGTCTCAAGTTTGATATTAGAAGCATTGAGATATCATATCTCATGCTATAGGAAGGGTCTCAGGATTGGAATGGGAAGGAGTTGGATATCACATCTCATGCTATAGGAAGGGTCTCAGGTTTGGTATAAGCAGTGAGATATCACATCTCATGCTATAGGAAGTGTCTCAGGATTGGAATGGGAAGGAGTTGGATATCACATCTCATGTTATAGGAAGGATCTCAGGTTTGGTATAAGCATTGAGATATCACATCTCTACTATCGGAAGGGTCTCAGGATTGGAATGGGAAGGAGTTGGATATTCCCATCTCATGTTATAGGAAGGGTCTCAGGTTTGGTATTAGAAGCATTGAGATATCACATCTCATGCTATAGGAAGGGTCTCAGGATTGGAATGGGAAGGACTTGGATATCACATCTCATGCTATAAGGAGGGTCTCAAGTTTGATATTAGAAGCATTGAGATATCACATCTCATGATATCGGAAGGGTCTCAAGGATGGAATGGGAAGGAGTTGGATATCACATCTCATGATAAAGGAAGTGTCTAAGGTTTGGAAGGGGAAGGAGTTTGATATCACATCTCATGCCATAGTATGGGTCTCAGGTTTGGTAGAAGCATTGGGATATCACATCTCATGCTATCAGAAGGGTATCAGGATTGGATTTGGAAGGAGTTGGATATCCCATCTCATGCTATAGGAAGGGTCTCAGGTTGGAATGGGAAGGAGTTGGATATCACATCTCATGTTATAGGAAGGGTCTCAGGATTGGAATTAGAAGGACTTGGATATCACATCTCATGCTATAGGAAGGCTCTCAGGTTTGGAAGGGGAAAGAGTTGGATATCACATTTCATGTTAGAGGTAGGATCTCAGGTTTGGTATTAGAGGCATTGAGATATGACATCTCATGCTACCAGAAGAGTCTCAGGATTGGAATGGGAAGGAGTTGGATATCACATCTCATGCTAAAGGGAGGGTCTCAGGTTTGGAAGGGGAAGGATTTGGATATCACATCTCATGTTATAGGAAGGATCTCAGGTTTGGTATTAGAAGCATTGAGATATCACATCTCATGCTATCGGAAGGATCTCAGGTTTGGTATAGAAGCATTGAGATATCACATCTCATGCTATCAGAAGGTTCTCAGGATTGGAATGGGAAGGAGTTGGATATCACATCTCATGCTAAAGGGAGGGTCTCAGGTTTGGAAGGGGAAGGATTTGGATATCATATCTCATGTTATCAGAAGGATCTCAGGTTTGGTATTAGAAGTATTGAGATATCACATCTCATGCTATAGGAAGGGTCTCAGGATCGGAATGGGAAGGAGTTGGTTATCACATCTCATGCTAAAGGAAGGGTCTCAGGTTTGGTAGAAGCATTGAGATATCACATCTCATGCTATAGGAAGGGTCTCAGGATTGGAAATGGAAGGACTTAGATATCACATATCATGCTATAGGGAGGGTCTCAGTTTTGATATTAGAAGCATTGAGATATCACATCTCATGCTATAGGAAGTGTCTCAGGATTGGAATGGGAAGGACTTGGATATCACATCTCATGCTATAGATAGGCTCTCAGGTTTGGAAAGGGAAGGAGTTGGATATCACATTTCATGTTAGAGGAAGGATCTCAGGTTTGGTATTAGAGGCATTGAGATATCAGATCTCAGGCTATAGGAAGGGTCTCAGGATTGGAATGGGAAGGAGTTGGATATCACATCTCATGCTAGAGGAAGGGTCTCAGGTTTGGTATAAGCATTGAGATATCACATCTCGTGCTATAGGAAGGGTCTCAGGATTGGAATGGGAAGGAGTTGTATATGACATCTCATGCCGTAGGAAGGGTCTCAGGTTTGGTATAAGCATTGAGATATCACATCTCTGCTATCGAAAGGGTCTTAGGATTGGAATGGGAAGGAGTTGGATATCCCATCTCATGTTAAAGGAAGAGTCTCAGGTTTGGTATTAGAAGCATTGAGATATCCCATCTCATGATATAGGAAGGGTCTCAGTTTGGAATGGGAAGGAGTTGGATATCACATTTCATGTTATAGGAAGGGTCTCAGGATTGGAATGGGAAGGACTTGGATATCATATCCCATGCTATAGGAAGGCTCTCAGGTTTGGAAGGGGAAGGAGTTGGATATCACATTTCATGTTAGAGGAAGGATCTCAGGTTTGGTATTAGAGGCCTTGAGATATCACATCTCATGCTATAGGAAGGGTCTCAGGATTGGAATGGGAAGGAGTTGGATATCACATCTCAAGCTATAGGAACGGTCTCAGGTTTGGTATAAGCATTGTGATATCACATCTCATGCTATAGGAAGGGTCTCAGGATTGGAATGGGAAGGAGTTGGATATCACATCTCATGTTATAGGAAAGATCTCAGGTTTGGTATTAGAAGCATTGAGACATCACATCTCATGTTATAGGAAGGGTCTCAGGATTGGAATGGGAAGAAGTTGGATATCACATCTCATGCTATAGGAAGGGTCTCAGGTTTGGTATAAGCATTGAGATATTACATCTCATGCTATAGGAAGGGTCTCAGGATTGGAATGGGAAGGAGTTGTATATGACATCTCATGCCATAGGAAGGGTCTCAGGTTTGGTATAAGCATTGAGATATCACATCACATGCTATAGGAAGGGTCTCAGGATTGGAATGGGAAGGACTTGGATATCACATCTCATGCTATAGGCAGGGTCTCAGGTTTGGAAAGGGAATGAGATGGATATCACATTTCATGTTAGAGGTAGGATCTCAGGTTTGGTATTAGAGGCATTGAGATATCACATCTCATGCTATCAGAAGGGTCTCAGGATTGGAATGGGAAGGAGTTGGATATCACATCTCATGCTAAAGGGAGGGTCTCAGGTTTGGAAGGGGAAGGATTTGGAAATCATATCTCATGTTATAGGAAGGATCTCAGGTTTGGTATTAGAAGCATTGAGATATCACATCTCATGCTTTCATAAGGGTCTCAGGATTGGAATGGGAAGGAGTTGGATATCACATCTGATGTTATAGGAAGGATCTCAGTTTTGGTATTAGAAGCATTGAGACATCACATCTCATGCTATAGGAAGGGTATCAGGATTGGAATGGGAAGGAGTTGGATATCACATCTCATGCTATAGGAAGGGTCTCAGATTTGGTATAAGCATTGAGATATCACATCTCATGCTATAGGAAGGGTCTCAGGATTGGAACGGGAAGGAGTTGTATATGACATCTCAGGCCATAGGAAGGGTCTCAGGTTTGGTATAAGCATTGAGATATCACATCTCTGCTATCGGAAGGGTCTCAGGATTGGAATGGGAAGGAATTGGATATCACATCTCATGTTATAGGAAGGATCTCAGGTTTGGTATTAGAAGCATTGAGATATCCCTTCTCATGCTATAGGAAGGGTCTCAGGATTGGAATGTGAAGGATTTGGATATCACATCTCATGCTAAAGGAAGGGTCTCAGGTTTGGTAGAAGCATTGAGATATCTCGTCTCTGCTATCGGAAGGGTCTCAGGATTGGATTGGGAAGGAGTTGGATATCCCTTCTCATGCTATAGGAAGGGTCTCAGGTTTGGTATAAGCATTGAGATATCACATCTCTGCTATCGGAAGGGTCTCAGGATTGGATTGGGAAGGAGTTGGATATCCCTTCTCATGCTATAGGAAGTGTCTCAGGTTGGAATGGGAAGGAGTTGGATATCACATCTCATGTTATAGGAAGGGTCTCAGGATTGGAATGGGAAGGATTTGGATATCACATCTCTTGCTATAGGAAGGGTCTCATGTTTGGAATGGGAAGGAGTTGGATATCACATATGCTATAGTTAGTGTCTCAGGTTTGGAACGGGAAGGAGTTGGATATCACATCTCATGTTATAGGAAGGGTCTCAGGTTTGGTATAAGCATTGAGATATCACATCTCTGCTATCGGAAGTGGCTCAGGATTGGAATGGGAAGGAGTTGGATATCCCATCTCATGTTATAGGACGAGTCTCTGGTTTGGTATTAGAATCATTGAGATATCACATCGCATGCTGTAGGAAGGGTCTAAGGATTGGAATGGGATGGACTTGGATATCACATCTCATGCTATAGATAGGCTCTTAGGTTTGGAAAGGGAAGGAGTTGGATATCACATTTCATGTTAGAGGAAGGATCTCAGGTTTGGTATTAGAAGCATTGAGATATCACATCTCATGCTATAGGAAGGGTCTGAGGATTGGAATGGGAAGGAGCTGGATATCACATCTCATGCTAAAGGAAGGGTCTCAGGTTTGGAACGGGAAGGATTTGGATATCACATCTCATGTTATAGGAAGGTTCTCAGGTTTGGTATAAGCATTGAGATATCACATCTCTGCTATCGGAAGTGTCTCAGGATTGGAATGGGAAGGAGTTGGATATCCCATCTCATGTTATAGGACGGGTCTCAGGTTTGTTATTAGAATCATTGAGATATCATATTGCATGCTGTAGGAAGGGTCTAAGGGTTGGAATGGGAAGGACTTGGATATCACATCTCATGCTATAGATAGGCTCCTAGGTTTGGAAAGGGAAGGAGTTGGATATCACATTTCATGTTAGAGGAAGGATCTCAGGTTTGGTATTAGAAGCATTGAGATATCACATCTCATGCTATAGGAAGGGTCTCAGGATTGGAATGGGAAGTAGTTGGATATCACATCTCATGCTATAGGAAGGGTCTCAGGTTTGGTATAAGCATTGAGATATCACATCTCATGCTATAGGACGGGTCTCAGGATTGGAATGGAAGGAGTTGGATATCACATCTCATGTTATAGGAAGGATCTCAGGTTTGGTATTAGAAGCATTGAGACATCACATCTCATGCTGTAGGAAGGGTCTCAGGGTTGGAATGGGAAGGAGTTGGATATCACATCTCATCCAATAGGAAGGGTCTCAGGTTTGGAATGGGAAGGAATTGGATATCACATCTCATGTTATAGGAAGGATCTCAGGTTTGGTATTAGAAGCATTGAGATATCACATCTCATGCTATAGGAAGGGTCTCAGGATTGGAATGTGAAGGATTTGGATATCACATCTCATGCTAAAGGAAGGGTCTCAGGTTTGGTAGAAGCATTGAGATATCACGTCTCTGCTATCGGAAGGGTCTCAGGATTGGATTGGGAAGGAGTTGGATATCCCTTCTCATGCTATAGGAAGGGTCTCAGGATTTGAATGGCAAGGAGTTGGATATCACATCTCATGCCATAGGAAGGGTCTCAGGTTTGGTATAAGCATTGAGATATCACATCTCTGCTATCGGAAGGGTCTCAGGATTGGATTGGGAAGGAGTTGGATATCCCTTCTCATGCTATAGGAAGTGTCTCAGGTTGGAATGGTAAGGAGTTGGATATCACATCTCATGTTATAGGAAGGGTCTCAGGATTGGAATGGGAAGGATTTGGATATCACATCTCTTGCTATAGGAAGGGTCTCAGGATTGGAATGGGTAGGAGTTGGATATTACTTTCTTGCTATAGGAAGGGTCTCATGTTTGGAATGGGAAGGAGTTGGATATCACATATGCTATAGTTAGTGTCTTAGGTTTGGAACGGGAAGGAGTTGGATATCACATCTCATGTTATAGGAAGGGTCTCAGGTTTGGTATAAGCATTGAGATATCACATCTCTGCTATCGGAAGCGGCTCAGGATTGGAATGGGAAGGAGTTGGATATCCCATCTCATGTTATAGGAAGAGTCTCTGGTTTGGTATTAGAATCATTGAGATATCACATCGCATGCTGTTGGAAGGGTCTAAGGATTGGAATGGGATGGACTTGGATATCACATCTCATGCTATAGGTAGGCTCTCAGGTTTGGTATAAGCATTGAGGTATCACATCTCATGCTATAGGAAGGGTCTCAGGATTGGAATGGGAAGGATTTGGATATCACATCTCATGCTATAGGAAGGGTCTCAGATTTGGTATAAGCATTGAGATATCACATCTCATGCTAAAGGAAGGGTCTCAGGTTTGGAAAGGGAAGGAGTTGGATATCACATTTCATGTTAGAGGAAGGATCTCAGGTTTGGTATTAGAAGCATTGAGATATCACATCTCATGCTATAGGACGGGTCTCAGGATTGGAATGGAAGGAGTTGGATATCACATCTCATGCTATAGGAAGGGTCTCAGGTTTGGTATAAGCATTGAGATATCACATCTCATGCTATAGGACGGGTCTCAGGATTGGAATGGAAGGAGTTGGATATCACATCTCATGTTATAGGAAGGATCTCAGGTTTGGTATTAGATGCATTGAGACATCACATCTCATGCTATAGGAAGGGTCTCAGGGTTGGAATGGGAAGGAGTTGGATATCACATCTCATCCAATAGGAAGGGTCCCAGGTTTGGAATGGGAAGGAATTGGATATCACATCTCATGTTATAGGAAGAATCTCAGGTTTGGTATTAGAAGCATTGAGATATCACATCTCATGCTATAGGAAGGGTCTCAGGATTGGAATGTGAAGGATTTGGATATCACATCTCATGCTAAAGGAAGGGTCTCAGGTTTGGTAGAAGCATTGAGATATCACGTTTCTGCTATCGGAAGGGTCTCAGGATTGGATTGGGAAGGAGTTGGATATCCCTTCTCATGCTATAGGAAGGGTCTCAGGATTTGAATGGGAAGGAGTTGGATATCACATCTCATGTTATAGGAAGGGTCTCAGGATTGGAATGGGAAGGATTTGGATATCACATCTCTTGCTATAGGAAGGGTCTCAGGATTGGAATGGGTAGGAGTTGGATATTACTTTCTTGCTATAGGAAGGGTCTCATGTTTGGAATGGGAAGCAGTTGGATATCACATATGCTATAGTTAGTGTCTCAGGTTTGGAACGGGAAGGAGTTGGATATCCCATCTCATGTTATAGGAAGAGTCTCTGGTTTGGTATTAGAATCATTGAGATATCACATCGCATGCTGTAGGAAGGGTCTAAGGATTGGAATGGGATGGACTTGGATATCACATCTCATGCTATAGGTAGGCTCTCAGGTTTGGTATAAGCATTGAGATATCACATCTCATGCTATAGGAAGGGTCTCAGGATTGGAATGGGAAGGAATTGGATATCACATCTCATGCTATAGGAAGGGTCTCAGATTTGGTATAAGCATTGAGATATCACATCTCATGCTAAAGAAAGGGTCTCAGGATTGGAATGGGAAGGAGTTGTATATGACATCTCAGGCCATAGGAAGGGTCTCAGGTTTGGTATAAGCATTGAGATATCACATCTCTGCTATCGGAAGGGTCTCAGGATTGGAATTGGAAGGACTTGGCTATCATATTATAGGATGTCCCGGGAGGATAGCACAGCGGCAGCGTGCGCGTCTTGGAAGCAAGACGACACAAAGCAACAACAGGTTCGATCCCCGGGTCCGCGCTTAGAAACCTCCGAGTGTTTAAGCGCGTTATAAATACGTAACTAAGACAAAAAAAATCTGTGTTTCCTCTGTAACAGCGCCTCGATGCCTCATGGGCTGCAAGTGCGCTTAACAAATGCAAATAAAATAAATAAATAAAATATCTCATGCTATAGGAAGGCTCTCAGGTTTGGAAGGGGAAAGAGTTGGATATCACATTTCATGTTAGAGGAAGGATCTCAGGTTTGGTATTAGAGGCCTTGAGATATCACATCTCATGCTATAGGAAGGGTCTCAGGATTGGAATGGGAAGGAGTTGGATATCACATCTCATGCTATAGGAAGGGTCTCAGATTTGGTATAAGCATTGAGATATCACATCTCATGCTATAGGAAGTGTCTCAGGATTGGAATGGGAAGGAGTTGGATATCACATCTCATGTTATAGGAAGGATCTCAGGTTTGGTATAAGCATTGAGATATCACATCTCTGCTATCGGAAGGGTCTCAGGATTGGAATGGGAAGGAGTTGGATATTCCCATCTCATGTTATAGGAAGGGTCTCAGGTTTGGTATTAGAAGCATTGAGATATCCCATCTCATGATATAGGAAGGGTCCCAGGATGGAATGGGAAGGAGTAGGATATCACATTTCATGTTATAGGAAGGGTCTCAGGATTGGAATGGGAAGGATTTGGATATCATATCTCATGCTATAGGAAGGCTCTCAGGTTTGGAAGGGGAAAGAGTTTGATATCACATTTCATGTTAGAGGAAGGATCTCAGGTTTGGTATTAGAGGCCTTGAGATATCACATCTCATGCTATAGGAAGGGTCTCAGGATTGGAATGGGAAGGAGTTGGATATCACATCTCATGTTATAGGAAAGATCTCAGGTTTGGTATTAGAAGCATTGAGACATCACATCTCATGTTATAGGAAGGGTCTCAGGATTGGAATGGGAAGAAGTTGGATATCACATCTCATGCTATAGGAAGGGTCTCAGGTTTGGTATAAGCATTGAGATATCACATCTCATGCTATAGGAAGGGTCTCAGGATTGGAATGGGAAGGAGTTGTATATGACATCTCATGCCATAGGAAGGGTCTCAGGTTTGGTATAAGCATTGAGATATCACATCACATGCTATAGGAAGGGTCTCAGGATTGGAATGGGAAGGACTTGGATATCACATCTCATGCTATAGGCAGGGTCTCAGGTTTGGAAAGGGAAGGAGATGGATATCACATTTCATGTTAGAGGTAGGATCTCAGGTTTGGAATTAGAGGCATTGAGATATCACATCTCATGCTATCAGAAGGGTCTCAGGATTGGAATGGGAAGGAGTTGGATATCACATCTCATGCTAAAGGGAGGGTCTCAGGTTTGGAAGGGGGAGGATTTGGAAATCACATCTCATGTTATAGGAAGGATCTCAGGTTTGGTATTAGAAGCATTGAGATATCACATCTCATGCTATCGGAAGTATCTCAGGTTTGGTATTAGAGGCATTGAGATATCACATCTCATGCTATCATAAGGGTCTCAGGATTGGAATGGGAAGGAGTTGGATATCACATCTCATGTTATAGGAAGGATCTCAGGTTTGGTATTAGAAGCATTGAGACATCACATCTCATGCTATAGGAAGGGTCTCAGGATTGGAATGGGAAGGAGTTGGATATCACATCTCATGCTATAGGAAGGGTCTCAGATTTGGTATAAGCATTGAGATATCACATCTCATGCTATAGGAAGGGTCTCAGGATTGGAATGGGAAGGAGTTGTATATGACATCTCAGGCCATAGGAAGGGTCTCAGGTTTGGTATAAGCATTGAGATATCACATCTCTGCTATCGGAAGGGTCTCAGGATTGGAATGGGAATGAGTTGGATATCCCATCTCATGTTATAGGAAGAGTCTCAGGTTTGGTATTAGAAGCATTGAGATATCCCATCTCATGCTATAGGAAGGGTCTCAGGTTGGAATGGGAAGGAGTTGGATATCACATTTCATGTTATAGGAAGGGTCTCAGGATTGGAATTGGAAGGACTTGGCTATCATATCTCATGCTATAGGAAGGCTCTCAGGTTTGGAAGGGGAAGGAGTTGGATATCACATTTCATGTTAGAGGAACGATCTCAGGTTTGGTATTAGAGGCCTTGAGATATCACATCTCATGCTATAGGAAGGGTCTCAGGATTGGAATGGGAAGGAGTTGGATATCACATCTCAAGCTAAAGGGACGGTCTCAGGTTTGGTATAAGCATTGTGATATCACATCTCATGCTATAGGAAGGGTCTCAGGATTGGAATGGGAAGGAGTTGGATATCACATCTCATGTTATAGGAAAGATCTCAGGTTTGGTATTAGAAGCATTGCGACATCACATCTCATGTTATAGGAAGGGTCTCAGGATTGGAATGGGAAGAAGTTGGATATCACATCTCATGCTATAAGAAGGGTCTCAGGTTTGGTATAAGCATTGAGATATCACATCTCATGCTATAGGAAGGGTCTCAGGTTTGGAATGGGAAGGACTTAGATATCACATATCATGCTATAGGGAGGGTCTCAGTTTTGATATTAGAAGCATTGAGATATCACATCTCATGCTATCGGAAGTGTCTCAGGATTGGAATGGGAAGGAGCTGGATATCACATCTCATGCTAAAGGAATGGTCTCAGGTTTGGAACGGGAAGGAGTTGGATATCACATCTCATGTTATAGGAAGGGTCTCAGGTTTGGTATAAGCATTGAGATATCACATCTCTGCTATCGGAAGTGTCTCAGGATTAGAATGGGAAGGACTTGGATATCACATCTCATGCTATAGATAGGCTCTCAGGTTTGGAAAGGGAAGGAGTTGGATATCACATTTCATGTTAGAGGAAGGATCTCAGGTTTGGTATTAGAGGCATTGAGATATCACATCTCAGGCTATAGGAAGGGTCTCAGGATTGGAATGGGAAGGAGTTGGATATCACATCTCATGCTAAAGGAAGGGTCTCAGGATTGGAATGGGAAGGAGTTGGATATCACATCTCATGCTATAGGAAGGGTCTCAGGTTTGGTATAAGCATTGAGATATCACATCTCGTGCTATAGGAAGGGTCTCAGGATTGGAATGGGAAGGAGTTGTATATGACATCTCATGCTATAGACAGGGTCTCAGGTTTGGAAAGGGAAGGAGATGGATATCACATTTCATGTTAGAGGTAGGATCTCAGGTTTGGAATTAGAGGCATTGAGATATCACATCTCATGCTATCAGAAGGGTCTCAGGATTGGAATGGGAAGGAGTTGGATATCACATCTCATGCTAAAGGGAGGGTCTCAGGTTTGGAAGGGGAAGGATTTGGAAATCACATCTCATGTTATAGGAAGGATCTCAGGTTTGGTATTAGAATCATTGAGATATCACATCTCATGCTATCATAAGGGTCTCAGGATTGGAATCGGAAGGAGTTGGATATCACATCTCATGTTATAGGAAGGATCTCAGGTTTGGTATTAGAAGCATTGAGACATCACATCTCATGCTATAGGAAGGGTCTCAGGATTGGAATGGGAAGGAGTTGGATATCACATCTCATGCTATAGGAAGGGTCTCAGATTTGGTATAAGCATTGAGATATCACATCTCATGCTATAGGAAGGGTCTCAGGATTGGAATGGGAAGCAGTTGGATGTCACATCTCAGGCCATAGGAAGGGTCTCAGGTTTGGTATAAGCATTGAGATATCACATCTCTGCTATCGGAAGGGTCTCAGGATTGGAATGGGAAGGAGTTGGATATCCCATCTCATGTTATAGGAAGAGTCTCAGGTTTGGTATTAGAAGCACTGAGATATCCCATCTCATGCTATAGGAAGGGTCTCAGGTTGGAATGGGAAGGAGTTGGATATCACATTTCATGTTATAGGAAGGGTCTCAGGATTGGAATTGGAAGGACTTGGCTATCATAGCTCATGCTATAGGAAGGCTCTCAGGTTTGGAAGGGGAAGGAGTTGGATATCACATTTCATGTTAGAGGAACGATCTCAGGTTTGGTATTAGAGGCCTTGAGATATCACATCTCATGCTATAGGAAGGGTCTCAGGATTGGAATGGGAAGGAGTTGGATATCACATCTCATGTTATAGGAAAGATCTCAGGTTTGGTATTAGAAGCATTGAGACATCACATCTCATGTTATAAGAAGGGTCTCAGGATTGGAATGGGAAGAATTGGATATCACATCTCATGCTATAGGAAGGGTCTCAGGTTTGGTATAAGCATTGAGATATCACATCTCATGCTATAGGAAGGGTCTCAGGATTGGAATGGGAAGGAGTTGTATATGACATCTCATGCCATAGGAAGGGTCTCAGGTTTGGTATAAGCATTGAGATATCACATCACATGCTATAGGAAGGGTCTCAGGATTGTAATGGGAAGGACTTGGATATCACATCTCATGCTATAGGCAGGGTCTCAGGTTTGGAAAGGGAAGGAGATGGATATCACATTTCATGTTAGAGGTAGGATCTCAGGTTTGGTATTAGAGGCATTGAAATATCACATCTCATGCTATCAGAAGGGTCTCAGGATTGGAATGGGAAGGAGTTGGATATCACATCTCATGCTAAAGGGAGGGTCTCAGGTTTGGAAGGGGAAGGATTTGGAAATCACATCTCATGTTATAGGAAGGATCTCAGGTTTGGTATTAGAATCATTGAGATATCACATCTCATGCTATCATAAGGGTCTCAGGATTGGAATCGGAAGGAGTTGGATATCACATCTCATGTTATAGGAAGGATCTCAGGTTTGGTATTAGAAGCATTGAGACATCACATCTCATGCTATAGGAAGGGTCTCAGGATTGGAATGGGAAGGAGTTGGATATCACATCTCATGCTATAGGAAGGGTCTCAGATTTGGTATAAGCATTGAGATATCACATCTCATGCTATAGGAAGGGTCTCAGGATTGGAATGGGAAGCAGTTGGATGTCACATCTCAGGCCATAGGAAGGGTCTCAGGTTTGGTATAAGCATTGAGATATCACATCTCTGCTATCGGAAGGGTCTCAGGATTGGAATGGGAAGGAGTTGGATATCCCATCTCATGTTATAGGAAGAGTCTCAGGTTTGGTATTAGAAGCACTGAGATATCCCATCTCATGCTATAGGAAGGGTCTCAGGTTGGAATGGGAAGGAGTTGGATATCACATTTCATGCTAAAGGGAGGGTCTCAGGTTTGGAAGGGGAAGGAGTTGGATATCACATCTCATGTTATAGGAAGGGTCTCAGGATTGGAATGGGAAGGATTTGGATATCACATCTCTTGCTATAGGAAGGGTCTCAGGATTGGAATGGGTAGGAGTTGGATATTACTTTCTTGCTATAGGAAGGGTCTCATGTTTGGAATGGGAAGGAGTTGGATATCACATATGCTATAGTTAGTGTCTTAGGTTTGGAACGGGAAGGAGTTGGATATCACATCTCATGTTATAGGAAGGGTCTCAGGTTTGGTATAAGCATTGAGATATCACATCTCTGCTATCGGAAGCGGCTCAGGATTGGAATGGGAAGGAGTTGGATATCCCATCTCATGTTATAGGAAGAGTCTCTGGTTTGGTATTAGAATCATTGAGATATCACATCGCATGCTGTTGGAAGGGTCTAAGGATTGGAATGGGATGGACTTGGATATCACATCTCATGCTATAGGTAGGCTCTCAGGTTTGGTATAAGCATTGAGGTATCACATCTCATGCTATAGGAAGGGTCTCAGGATTGGAATGGGAAGGATTTGGATATCACATCTCATGCTATAGGAAGGGTCTCAGATTTGGTATAAGCATTGAGATATCACATCTCATGCTAAAGGAAGGGTCTCAGGTTTGGAAAGGGAAGGAGTTGGATATCACATTTCATGTTAGAGGAAGGATCTCAGGTTTGGTATTAGAAGCATTGAGATATCACATCTCATGCTATAGGACGGGTCTCAGGATTGGAATGGAAGGAGTTGGATATCACATCTCATGCTATAGGAAGGGTCTCAGGTTTGGTATAAGCATTGAGATATCACATCTCATGCTATAGGACGGGTCTCAGGATTGGAATGGAAGGAGTTGGATATCACATCTCATGCTAAAGGGAGGGTCTCAGGTTTGGAAGGGGAAGGATTTGGATATCACATCTCATGTTATAGGAAGGATCTCAGGTTTGGTATTAGAAGCATTGAGATATCACATCTCATGCTATCGGAAGGATCTCAGGTTTGGTATAGAAGCATTGAGATATCACATCTCATGCTATCAGAAGGTTCTCAGGATTGGAATGGGAAGGAGTTGGATATCACATCTCATGCTAAAGGGAGGGTCTCAGGTTTGGAAGGGGAAGGATTTGGATATCATATCTCATGTTATCAGAAGGATCTCAGGTTTGGTATTAGAAGTATTGAGATATCACATCTCATGCTATAGGAAGGGTCTCAGGATCGGAATGGGAAGGAGTTGGTTATCACATCTCATGCTAAAGGAAGGGTCTCAGGTTTGGTAGAAGCATTGAGATATCACATCTCATGCTATAGGAAGGGTCTCAGGATTGGAAATGGAAGGACTTAGATATCACATATCATGCTATAGGGAGGGTCTCAGTTTTGATATTAGAAGCATTGAGATATCACATCTCATGCTATCAGAAGGGTCTCAGGATTGGAATGGGAAGGAGCTGGATATCACATCTCATGCTAAAGGAAGGATCTCAGGTTTGGAACGGGAAGGAGTTGGATATCACATCTCATGTTATAGGAAGGGTCTCAGGTTTGGTATAAGCATTGAGATATCACATCTCTGCTATCGGAAGTGTCTCAGGATTGGAATGGGAAGGACTTGGATATCACATCTCATGCTATAGATAGGCTCTCAGGTTTGGAAAGGGAAGGAGTTGGATATCACATTTCATGTTAGAGGAAGGATCTCAGGTTTGGTATTAGAGGCATTGAGATATCAGATCTCAGGCTATAGGAAGGGTCTCAGGATTGGAATGGGAAGGAGTTGGATATCACATCTCATGCTAGAGGAAGGGTCTCAGGTTTGGTATAAGCATTGAGATATCACATCTCGTGCTATAGGAAGGGTCTCAGGATTGGAATGGGAAGGAGTTGTATATGACATCTCATGCCGTAGGAAGGGTCTCAGGTTTGGTATAAGCATTGAGATATCACATCTCTGCTATCGAAAGGGTCTTAGGATTGGAATGGGAAGGAGTTGGATATCCCATCTCATGTTAAAGGAAGAGTCTCAGGTTTGGTATTAGAAGCATTGAGATATCCCATCTCATGATATAGGAAGGGTCTCAGTTTGGAATGGGAAGGAGTTGGATATCACATTTCATGTTATAGGAAGGGTCTCAGGATTGGAATGGGAAGGACTTGGATATCATATCCCATGCTATAGGAAGGCTCTCAGGTTTGGAAGGGGAAGGAGTTGGATATCACATTTCATGTTAGAGGAAGGATCTCAGGTTTGGTATTAGAGGCCTTGAGATATCACATCTCATGCTATAGGAAGGGTCTCAGGATTGGAATGGGAAGGAGTTGGATATCACATCTCAAGCTATAGGAACGGTCTCAGGTTTGGTATAAGCATTGTGATATCACATCTCATGCTATAGGAAGGGTCTCAGGATTGGAATGGGAAGGAGTTGGATATCACATCTCATGTTATAGGAAAGATCTCAGGTTTGGTATTAGAAGCATTGAGACATCACATCTCATGTTATAGGAAGGGTCTCAGGATTGGAATGGGAAGAAGTTGGATATCACATCTCATGCTATAGGAAGGGTCTCAGGTTTGGTATAAGCATTGAGATATTACATCTCATGCTATAGGAAGGGTCTCAGGATTGGAATGGGAAGGAGTTGTATATGACATCTCATGCCATAGGAAGGGTCTCAGGTTTGGTATAAGCATTGAGATATCACATCACATGCTATAGGAAGGGTCTCAGGATTGGAATGGGAAGGACTTGGATATCACATCTCATGCTATAGGCAGGGTCTCAGGTTTGGAAAGGGAATGAGATGGATATCACATTTCATGTTAGAGGTAGGATCTCAGGTTTGGTATTAGAGGCATTGAGATATCACATCTCATGCTATCAGAAGGGTCTCAGGATTGGAATGGAAAGGAGTTGGATATCACATCTCATGCTAAAGGGAGGGTCTCAGGTTTGGAAGGGGAAGGATTTGGAAATCATATCTCATGTTATAGGAAGGATCTCAGGTTTGGTATTAGAAGCATTGAGATATCACATCTCATGCTTTCATAAGGGTCTCAGGATTGGAATGGGAAGGAGTTGGATATCACATCTGATGTTATAGGAAGGATCTCAGTTTTGGTATTAGAAGCATTGAGACATCACATCTCATGCTATAGGAAGGGTATCAGGATTGGAATGGGAAGGAGTTGGATATCACATCTCATGCTATAGGAAGGGTCTCAGATTTGGTATAAGCATTGAGATATCACATCTCATGCTATAGGAAGGGTCTCAGGATTGGAACGGGAAGGAGTTGTATATGACATCTCAGGCCATAGGAAGGGTCTCAGGTTTGGTATAAGCATTGAGATATCACATCTCTGCTATCGGAAGGGTCTCAGGATTGGAATGGGAAGGAATTGGATATCACATCTCATGTTATAGGAAGGATCTCAGGTTTGGTATTAGAAGCATTGAGATATCCCTTCTCATGCTATAGGAAGGGTCTCAGGATTGGAATGTGAAGGATTTGGATATCACATCTCATGCTAAAGGAAGGGTCTCAGGTTTGGTAGAAGCATTGAGATATCTCGTCTCTGCTATCGGAAGGGTCTCAGGATTGGATTGGGAAGGAGTTGGATATCCCTTCTCATGCTATAGGAAGGGTCTCAGGTTTGGTATAAGCATTGAGATATCACATCTCTGCTATCGGAAGGGTCTCAGGATTGGATTGGGAAGGAGTTGGATATCCCTTCTCATGCTATAGGAAGTGTCTCAGGTTGGAATGGGAAGGAGTTGGATATCACATCTCATGTTATAGGAAGGGTCTCAGGATTGGAATGGGAAGGATTTGGATATCACATCTCTTGCTATAGGAAGGGTCTCATGTTTGGAATGGGAAGGAGTTGGATATCACATATGCTATAGTTAGTGTCTCAGGTTTGGAACGGGAAGGAGTTGGATATCACATCTCATGTTATAGGAAGGGTCTCAGGTTTGGTATAAGCATTGAGATATCACATCTCTGCTATCGGAAGTGGCTCAGGATTGGAATGGGAAGGAGTTGGATATCCCATCTCATGTTATAGGACGAGTCTCTGGTTTGGTATTAGAATCATTGAGATATCACATCGCATGCTGTAGGAAGGGTCTAAGGATTGGAATGGGATGGACTTGGATATCACATCTCATGCTATAGATAGGCTCTTAGGTTTGGAAAGGGAAGGAGTTGGATATCACATTTCATGTTAGAGGAAGGATCTCAGGTTTGGTATTAGAAGCATTGAGATATCACATCTCATGCTATAGGAAGGGTCTGAGGATTGGAATGGGAAGGAGCTGGATATCACATCTCATGCTAAAGGAAGGGTCTCAGGTTTGGAACGGGAAGGATTTGGATATCACATCTCATGTTATAGGAAGGTTCTCAGGTTTGGTATAAGCATTGAGATATCACATCTCTGCTATCGGAAGTGTCTCAGGATTGGAATGGGAAGGAGTTGGATATCCCATCTCATGTTATAGGACGGGTCTCAGGTTTGTTATTAGAATCATTGAGATATCATATTGCATGCTGTAGGAAGGGTCTAAGGGTTGGAATGGGAAGGACTTGGATATCACATCTCATGCTATAGATAGGCTCCTAGGTTTGGAAAGGGAAGGAGTTGGATATCACATTTCATGTTAGAGGAAGGATCTCAGGTTTGGTATTAGAAGCATTGAGATATCACATCTCATGCTATAGGAAGGGTCTCAGGATTGGAATGGGAAGTAGTTGGATATCACATCTCATGCTATAGGAAGGGTCTCAGGTTTGGTATAAGCATTGAGATATCACATCTCATGCTATAGGACGGGTCTCAGGATTGGAATGGAAGGAGTTGGATATCACATCTCATGTTATAGGAAGGATCTCAGGTTTGGTATTAGAAGCATTGAGACATCACATCTCATGCTGTAGGAAGGGTCTCAGGGTTGGAATGGGAAGGAGTTGGATATCACATCTCATCCAATAGGAAGGGTCTCAGGTTTGGAATGGGAAGGAATTGGATATCACATCTCATGTTATAGGAAGGATCTCAGGTTTGGTATTAGAAGCATTGAGATATCACATCTCATGCTATAGGAAGGGTCTCAGGATTGGAATGTGAAGGATTTGGATATCACATCTCATGCTAAAGGAAGGGTCTCAGGTTTGGTAGAAGCATTGAGATATCACGTCTCTGCTATCGGAAGGGTCTCAGGATTGGATTGGGAAGGAGTTGGATATCCCTTCTCATGCTATAGGAAGGGTCTCAGGATTTGAATGGCAAGGAGTTGGATATCACATCTCATGCCATAGGAAGGGTCTCAGGTTTGGTATAAGCATTGAGATATCACATCTCTGCTATCGGAAGGGTCTCAGGATTGGATTGGGAAGGAGTTGGATATCCCTTCTCATGCTATAGGAAGTGTCTCAGGTTGGAATGGTAAGGAGTTGGATATCACATCTCATGTTATAGGAAGGGTCTCAGGATTGGAATGGGAAGGATTTGGATATCACATCTCTTGCTATAGGAAGGGTCTCAGGATTGGAATGGGTAGGAGTTGGATATTACTTTCTTGCTATAGGAAGGGTCTCATGTTTGGAATGGGAAGGAGTTGGATATCACATATGCTATAGTTAGTGTCTTAGGTTTGGAACGGGAAGGAGTTGGATATCACATCTCATGTTATAGGAAGGGTCTCAGGTTTGGTATAAGCATTGAGATATCACATCTCTGCTATCGGAAGCGGCTCAGGATTGGAATGGGAAGGAGTTGGATATCCCATCTCATGTTATAGGAAGAGTCTCTGGTTTGGTATTAGAATCATTGAGATATCACATCGCATGCTGTTGGAAGGGTCTAAGGATTGGAATGGGATGGACTTGGATATCACATCTCATGCTATAGGTAGGCTCTCAGGTTTGGTATAAGCATTGAGGTATCACATCTCATGCTATAGGAAGGGTCTCAGGATTGGAATGGGAAGGATTTGGATATCACATCTCATGCTATAGGAAGGGTCTCAGATTTGGTATAAGCATTGAGATATCACATCTCATGCTAAAGGAAGGGTCTCAGGTTTGGAAAGGGAAGGAGTTGGATATCACATTTCATGTTAGAGGAAGGATCTCAGGTTTGGTATTAGAAGCATTGAGATATCACATCTCATGCTATAGGACGGGTCTCAGGATTGGAATGGAAGGAGTTGGATATCACATCTCATGCTATAGGAAGGGTCTCAGGTTTGGTATAAGCATTGAGATATCACATCTCATGCTATAGGACGGGTCTCAGGATTGGAATGGAAGGAGTTGGATATCACATCTCATGTTATAGGAAGGATCTCAGGTTTGGTATTAGATGCATTGAGACATCACATCTCATGCTATAGGAAGGGTCTCAGGGTTGGAATGGGAAGGAGTTGGATATCACATCTCATCCAATAGGAAGGGTCCCAGGTTTGGAATGGGAAGGAATTGGATATCACATCTCATGTTATAGGAAGAATCTCAGGTTTGGTATTAGAAGCATTGAGATATCACATCTCATGCTATAGGAAGGGTCTCAGGATTGGAATGTGAAGGATTTGGATATCACATCTCATGCTAAAGGAAGGGTCTCAGGTTTGGTAGAAGCATTGAGATATCACGTTTCTGCTATCGGAAGGGTCTCAGGATTGGATTGGGAAGGAGTTGGATATCCCTTCTCATGCTATAGGAAGGGTCTCAGGATTTGAATGGGAAGGAGTTGGATATCACATCTCATGTTATAGGAAGGGTCTCAGGATTGGAATGGGAAGGATTTGGATATCACATCTCTTGCTATAGGAAGGGTCTCAGGATTGGAATGGGTAGGAGTTGGATATTACTTTCTTGCTATAGGAAGGGTCTCATGTTTGGAATGGGAAGCAGTTGGATATCACATATGCTATAGTTAGTGTCTCAGGTTTGGAACGGGAAGGAGTTGGATATCCCATCTCATGTTATAGGAAGAGTCTCTGGTTTGGTATTAGAATCATTGAGATATCACATCGCATGCTGTAGGAAGGGTCTAAGGATTGGAATGGGATGGACTTGGATATCACATCTCATGCTATAGGTAGGCTCTCAGGTTTGGTATAAGCATTGAGATATCACATCTCATGCTATAGGAAGGGTCTCAGGATTGGAATGGGAAGGAATTGGATATCACATCTCATGCTATAGGAAGGGTCTCAGATTTGGTATAAGCATTGAGATATCACATCTCATGCTAAAGAAAGGGTCTCAGGATTGGAATGGGAAGGAGTTGTATATGACATCTCAGGCCATAGGAAGGGTCTCAGGTTTGGTATAAGCATTGAGATATCACATCTCTGCTATCGGAAGGGTCTCAGGATTGGAATTGGAAGGACTTGGCTATCATATTATAGGATGTCCCGGGAGGATAGCACAGCGGCAGCGTGCGCGTCTTGGAAGCAAGACGACACAAAGCAACAACAGGTTCGATCCCCGGGTCCGCGCTTAGAAACCTCCGAGTGTTTAAGCGCGTTATAAATACGTAACTAAGACAAAAAAAATCTGTGTTTCCTCTGTAACAGCGCCTCGATGCCTCATGGGCTGCAAGTGCGCTTAACAAATGCAAATAAAATAAATAAATAAAATATCTCATGCTATAGGAAGGCTCTCAGGTTTGGAAGGGGAAAGAGTTGGATATCACATTTCATGTTAGAGGAAGGATCTCAGGTTTGGTATTAGAGGCCTTGAGATATCACATCTCATGCTATAGGAAGGGTCTCAGGATTGGAATGGGAAGGAGTTGGATATCACATCTCATGCTATAGGAAGGGTCTCAGATTTGGTATAAGCATTGAGATATCACATCTCATGCTATAGGAAGTGTCTCAGGATTGGAATGGGAAGGAGTTGGATATCACATCTCATGTTATAGGAAGGATCTCAGGTTTGGTATAAGCATTGAGATATCACATCTCTGCTATCGGAAGGGTCTCAGGATTGGAATGGGAAGGAGTTGGATATTCCCATCTCATGTTATAGGAAGGGTCTCAGGTTTGGTATTAGAAGCATTGAGATATCCCATCTCATGATATAGGAAGGGTCCCAGGATGGAATGGGAAGGAGTAGGATATCACATTTCATGTTATAGGAAGGGTCTCAGGATTGGAATGGGAAGGATTTGGATATCATATCTCATGCTATAGGAAGGCTCTCAGGTTTGGAAGGGGAAAGAGTTTGATATCACATTTCATGTTAGAGGAAGGATCTCAGGTTTGGTATTAGAGGCCTTGAGATATCACATCTCATGCTATAGGAAGGGTCTCAGGATTGGAATGGGAAGGAGTTGGATATCACATCTCATGTTATAGGAAAGATCTCAGGTTTGGTATTAGAAGCATTGAGACATCACATCTCATGTTATAGGAAGGGTCTCAGGATTGGAATGGGAAGAAGTTGGATATCACATCTCATGCTATAGGAAGGGTCTCAGGTTTGGTATAAGCATTGAGATATCACATCTCATGCTATAGGAAGGGTCTCAGGATTGGAATGGGAAGGAGTTGTATATGACATCTCATGCCATAGGAAGGGTCTCAGGTTTGGTATAAGCATTGAGATATCACATCACATGCTATAGGAAGGGTCTCAGGATTGGAATGGGAAGGACTTGGATATCACATCTCATGCTATAGGCAGGGTCTCAGGTTTGGAAAGGGAAGGAGATGGATATCACATTTCATGTTAGAGGTAGGATCTCAGGTTTGGAATTAGAGGCATTGAGATATCACATCTCATGCTATCAGAAGGGTCTCAGGATTGGAATGGGAAGGAGTTGGATATCACATCTCATGCTAAAGGGAGGGTCTCAGGTTTGGAAGGGGGAGGATTTGGAAATCACATCTCATGTTATAGGAAGGATCTCAGGTTTGGTATTAGAAGCATTGAGATATCACATCTCATGCTATCGGAAGTATCTCAGGTTTGGTATTAGAGGCATTGAGATATCACATCTCATGCTATCATAAGGGTCTCAGGATTGGAATGGGAAGGAGTTGGATATCACATCTCATGTTATAGGAAGGATCTCAGGTTTGGTATTAGAAGCATTGAGACATCACATCTCATGCTATAGGAAGGGTCTCAGGATTGGAATGGGAAGGAGTTGGATATCACATCTCATGCTATAGGAAGGGTCTCAGATTTGGTATAAGCATTGAGATATCACATCTCATGCTATAGGAAGGGTCTCAGGATTGGAATGGGAAGGAGTTGTATATGACATCTCAGGCCATAGGAAGGGTCTCAGGTTTGGTATAAGCATTGAGATATCACATCTCTGCTATCGGAAGGGTCTCAGGATTGGAATGGGAATGAGTTGGATATCCCATCTCATGTTATAGGAAGAGTCTCAGGTTTGGTATTAGAAGCATTGAGATATCCCATCTCATGCTATAGGAAGGGTCTCAGGTTGGAATGGGAAGGAGTTGGATATCACATTTCATGTTATAGGAAGGGTCTCAGGATTGGAATTGGAAGGACTTGGCTATCATATCTCATGCTATAGGAAGGCTCTCAGGTTTGGAAGGGGAAGGAGTTGGATATCACATTTCATGTTAGAGGAACGATCTCAGGTTTGGTATTAGAGGCCTTGAGATATCACATCTCATGCTATAGGAAGGGTCTCAGGATTGGAATGGGAAGGAGTTGGATATCACATCTCAAGCTAAAGGGACGGTCTCAGGTTTGGTATAAGCATTGTGATATCACATCTCATGCTATAGGAAGGGTCTCAGGATTGGAATGGGAAGGAGTTGGATATCACATCTCATGTTATAGGAAAGATCTCAGGTTTGGTATTAGAAGCATTGCGACATCACATCTCATGTTATAGGAAGGGTCTCAGGATTGGAATGGGAAGAAGTTGGATATCACATCTCATGCTATAAGAAGGGTCTCAGGTTTGGTATAAGCATTGAGATATCACATCTCATGCTATAGGAAGGGTCTCAGGTTTGGAATGGGAAGGACTTAGATATCACATATCATGCTATAGGGAGGGTCTCAGTTTTGATATTAGAAGCATTGAGATATCACATCTCATGCTATCGGAAGTGTCTCAGGATTGGAATGGGAAGGAGCTGGATATCACATCTCATGCTAAAGGAATGGTCTCAGGTTTGGAACGGGAAGGAGTTGGATATCACATCTCATGTTATAGGAAGGGTCTCAGGTTTGGTATAAGCATTGAGATATCACATCTCTGCTATCGGAAGTGTCTCAGGATTAGAATGGGAAGGACTTGGATATCACATCTCATGCTATAGATAGGCTCTCAGGTTTGGAAAGGGAAGGAGTTGGATATCACATTTCATGTTAGAGGAAGGATCTCAGGTTTGGTATTAGAGGCATTGAGATATCACATCTCAGGCTATAGGAAGGGTCTCAGGATTGGAATGGGAAGGAGTTGGATATCACATCTCATGCTAAAGGAAGGGTCTCAGGATTGGAATGGGAAGGAGTTGGATATCACATCTCATGCTATAGGAAGGGTCTCAGGTTTGGTATAAGCATTGAGATATCACATCTCGTGCTATAGGAAGGGTCTCAGGATTGGAATGGGAAGGAGTTGTATATGACATCTCATGCTATAGACAGGGTCTCAGGTTTGGAAAGGGAAGGAGATGGATATCACATTTCATGTTAGAGGTAGGATCTCAGGTTTGGAATTAGAGGCATTGAGATATCACATCTCATGCTATCAGAAGGGTCTCAGGATTGGAATGGGAAGGAGTTGGATATCACATCTCATGCTAAAGGGAGGGTCTCAGGTTTGGAAGGGGAAGGATTTGGAAATCACATCTCATGTTATAGGAAGGATCTCAGGTTTGGTATTAGAATCATTGAGATATCACATCTCATGCTATCATAAGGGTCTCAGGATTGGAATCGGAAGGAGTTGGATATCACATCTCATGTTATAGGAAGGATCTCAGGTTTGGTATTAGAAGCATTGAGACATCACATCTCATGCTATAGGAAGGGTCTCAGGATTGGAATGGGAAGGAGTTGGATATCACATCTCATGCTATAGGAAGGGTCTCAGATTTGGTATAAGCATTGAGATATCACATCTCATGCTATAGGAAGGGTCTCAGGATTGGAATGGGAAGCAGTTGGATGTCACATCTCAGGCCATAGGAAGGGTCTCAGGTTTGGTATAAGCATTGAGATATCACATCTCTGCTATCGGAAGGGTCTCAGGATTGGAATGGGAAGGAGTTGGATATCCCATCTCATGTTATAGGAAGAGTCTCAGGTTTGGTATTAGAAGCACTGAGATATCCCATCTCATGCTATAGGAAGGGTCTCAGGTTGGAATGGGAAGGAGTTGGATATCACATTTCATGTTATAGGAAGGGTCTCAGGATTGGAATTGGAAGGACTTGGCTATCATAGCTCATGCTATAGGAAGGCTCTCAGGTTTGGAAGGGGAAGGAGTTGGATATCACATTTCATGTTAGAGGAACGATCTCAGGTTTGGTATTAGAGGCCTTGAGATATCACATCTCATGCTATAGGAAGGGTCTCAGGATTGGAATGGGAAGGAGTTGGATATCACATCTCATGTTATAGGAAAGATCTCAGGTTTGGTATTAGAAGCATTGAGACATCACATCTCATGTTATAAGAAGGGTCTCAGGATTGGAATGGGAAGAATTGGATATCACATCTCATGCTATAGGAAGGGTCTCAGGTTTGGTATAAGCATTGAGATATCACATCTCATGCTATAGGAAGGGTCTCAGGATTGGAATGGGAAGGAGTTGTATATGACATCTCATGCCATAGGAAGGGTCTCAGGTTTGGTATAAGCATTGAGATATCACATCACATGCTATAGGAAGGGTCTCAGGATTGTAATGGGAAGGACTTGGATATCACATCTCATGCTATAGGCAGGGTCTCAGGTTTGGAAAGGGAAGGAGATGGATATCACATTTCATGTTAGAGGTAGGATCTCAGGTTTGGTATTAGAGGCATTGAAATATCACATCTCATGCTATCAGAAGGGTCTCAGGATTGGAATGGGAAGGAGTTGGATATCACATCTCATGCTAAAGGGAGGGTCTCAGGTTTGGAAGGGGAAGGATTTGGAAATCACATCTCATGTTATAGGAAGGATCTCAGGTTTGGTATTAGAATCATTGAGATATCACATCTCATGCTATCATAAGGGTCTCAGGATTGGAATCGGAAGGAGTTGGATATTACATCTCATGTTATAGGAAGGATCTCAGGTTTGGTATTAGAAGCATTGAGACATCACATCTCATGCTATAGGAAGGGTCTCAGGATTGGAATGGGAAGGAGTTGGATATCACATCTCATGCTATAGGAAGGGTCTCAGATTTGGTATAAGCATTGAGATATCACATCTCATGCTATAGGAAGGGTCTCAGGATTGGAATGGGAAGCAGTTGGATGTCACATCTCAGGCCATAGGAAGGGTCTCAGGTTTGGTATAAGCATTGAGATATCACATCTCTGCTATCGGAAGGGTCTCAGGATTGGAATGGGAAGGAGTTGGATATCCCATCTCATGTTATAGGAAGAGTCTCAGGTTTGGTATTAGAAGCACTGAGATATCCCATCTCATGCTATAGGAAGGGTCTCAGGTTGGAATGGGAAGGAGTTGGATATCACATTTCATGTTATAGGAAGGGTCTCAGGATTGGAATTGGAAGGACTTGGCTATCATAGCTCATGCTATAGGAAGGCTCTCAGGTTTGGAAGGGGAAGGAGTTGGATATCACATTTCATGTTAGAGGAACGATCTCAGGTTTGGTATTAGAGGCCTTGAGATATCACATCTCATGCTATAGGAAGGGTCTCAGGATTGGAATGGGAAGGAGTTGGATATCACATCTCATGTTATAGGAAAGATCTCAGGTTTGGTATTAGAAGCATTGAGACATCACATCTCATGTTATAGGAAGGGTCTCAGGATTGGAATGGGAAGAATTGGATATCACATCTCATGCTATAGGAAGGGTCTCAGGTTTGGTATAAGCATTGAGATATCACATCTCATGCTATAGGAAGGGTCTCAGGATTGGAATGGGAAGGAGTTGTATATGACATCTCATGCCATAGGAAGGGTCTCAGGTTTGGTATAAGCATTGAGATATCACATCACATGCTATAGGAAGGGTCTCAGGATTGTAATGGGAAGGACTTGGATATCACATCTCATGCTATAGGCAGGGTCTCAGGTTTGGAAAGGGAAGGAGATGGATATCACATTTCATGTTAGAGGTAGGATCTCAGGTTTGGTATTAGAGGCATTGAAATATCACATCTCATGCTATCAGAAGGGTCTCAGGATTGGAATGGGAAGGAGTTGGATATCACATCTCATGCTAAAGGGAGGGTCTCAGGTTTGGAAGGGGAAGGATTTGGAAATCACATCTCATGTTATAGGAAGGATCTCAGGTTTGGTATTAGAATCATTGAGATATCACATCTCATGCTATCGGAAGTATCTCAGGTTTGGTATTAGAGGCATTGAGATATCACATCTCATGCTATCATAAGGGTCTCAGGATTGGAATGGGAAGGAGTTGGATATCACATCTCATGTTATAGGAAGGATCTCAGGTTTGGTATTAGAAGCATTGAGACATCACATCTCATGCTATAGGAAGGGTCTCAGGATTGGAATGGGAAGGAGTTGGATATCACATCTCATGCTATAGGAAGGGTCTCAGATTTGGTATAAGCATTGAGATATCACATCTCATGCTATAGGAACGGTCTCAGGATTGGAATGGGAAGGAGTTGTATATGACATCTCAGGCCATAGGAAGGGTCTCAGGTTTGGTATAAGCATTGAGATATCACATCTCTGCTATCGGAAGGGTCACAGGATTGGAATGGGAAGGAGTTGGATATCCCATCTCATGTTATAGGAAGGGTCTCAGGTTTGGTATTAGAAGCATTGAGACATCACATCTCATGTTATAGGAAGGGTCTCAGGATTGGAATGGGAAGAAGTTGGATATCACATCTCATGCTATAGGAAGGGTCTCAGGTTTGGTATAAGCATTGAGATATCACATCTCATGCTATAGGAAGGGTCTCAGGATTGGAATGGGAAGGAGTTGTATATGACATCTCATGCCATAGGAAGGGTCTCAGGTTTGGTATAAGCATTGAGATATCACATCACATGCTATAGGAAGGGTCTCAGGATTGGAATGGGAAGGAGTTGGATATCCCATCTCATGTTATAGGAAGAGTCTCAGGTTTGGTATTAGAAGCATTGAGATATCCCATCTCATGCTATAGGAAGGGTCTCAGGATTGGAATGGGAAGGACTTTTGATATCACATCTCATGCTATAGGCAGGGTCTCAGGTTTGGAAAGGGAAGGAGATGGATATCACATTTCATGTTAGAGGTAGGATCTCAGGTTTGGTATTAGAGGCATTGAAATATCACATCTCATGCTATCAGAAGGGTCTCAGGATTGGAATGGGAAGGAGTTGGATATCACATCTCATGCTAAAAGGAGTGTCTCAGGTTTGGAAGTGGAAGGATTTGGAAATCACATCTCATGTTATAGGAAGGATCTCAGGTTTGGTACTAGAAGCATTGAGATATCACATCTCATGCTATCATAAGGATCTCAGGTTTGGTATTAGAAGCATTGAGACATCACATCTCATGCTATAGGAAGGGTCTCAGGATTGGAATGGGAAGGAGTTGGATATCACATCTCATGCTATAGGAAGGGTCTCGGATTTGGTATAAGCACTGAGATATCACATCTCATGCTATGGGAAGGGTCTCAGGATTGGAATGGGAAGGAGTTGTATATGACAAATCAGGCCATAGGAAGGGTCTCAGGTTTGGTATAAGCATTGAGATATCATATCTCTGCTATCGGAAGGGTCTCAGGATTGGAATGGGAAGGAGTTGGATATCCCATCTCATGTTATAGGAAGGGTCTCAGGTTTGGTATTAGAAGCATTGAGATATCACATCTCATGCTATAGGAAGAGTCTCAGGATTGGAATGGGGAGGACTTGGATGTCACATCTCATGCTATAGGGAGGGTCTCAAGTTTGATATTAGAAGCATTGAGATAACAAATCTCATGATATCGGAAGGGTCTCAGGATTGGAATGGGAAGGAGTTGGATATCACATCTCATGCTAAAGGGAGGGTCTCAGGTTTGGAAGGGGAAGGATTTGGATATCACATCTCATGTTATAGGAAGGATCTCAGGTTTGGTATTAGAAGCATTCAGATATCACATCTCATGCTATCGGAAGGATCTCAGGTTTGGTATAGAAGCATTGAGATATCACATCTCATGCTATCAGAAGGGTCTCAGGATTGGAATGGGAAGGAGTTGGATATCACATCTCATGCTAAAGGGAGGGTCTCAGGTTTGGAAGGGGAAGGATTTGGATATCACATCTCATGTTATCGGAAGGATCTCAGGTTTGGTATTAGAAGTATTGAGATATCACATCTCATGCTATAGGAAGGGTCTCAGGATTGGAATGGGAAGGAGTTGGTTATCACATCTCATGCTAAAGGAAGGGTCTCAGGTTTGGTAGAAGCATTGAGATATCACATCTCATGCTATAGGAAGGGTCTCAGGATTGGAATGGGAAGGAGATGGATATCACATTTCATGTTAGAGGTAGGATCTCAGGTTTGGAATTAGAGGCATTGAGATATCACATCTCATGCTATCAGAAGGGTCTCAGGATTGGAATGGGAAGGAGTTGGATATCACATCTCATGCTAAAGGGAGGGTCTCAGGTTTGGAAGGGGAAGGATTTGGAAATCACATCTCATGTTATAGGAAGGATCTCAGGTTTGGTATTAGAATCATTGAGATATCACATCTCATGCTATCATAAGGGTCTCAGGATTGGAATCGGAAGGAGTTGGATATCACATCTCATGTTATAGGAAGGATCTCAGGTTTGGTATTAGAAGCATTGAGACATCACATCTCATGCTATAGGAAGGGTCTCAGGATTGGAATGGGAAGGAGTTGGATATCACATCTCATGCTATAGGAAGGGTCTCAGATTTGGTATAAGCATTGAGATATCACATCTCATGCTATAGGAAGGGTCTCAGGATTGGAATGGGAAGCAGTTGGATGTCACATCTCAGGCCATAGGAAGGGTCTCAGGTTTGGTATAAGCATTGAGATATCACATCTCTGCTATCGGAAGGGTCTCAGGATTGGAATGGGAAGGAGTTGGATATCCCATCTCATGTTATAGGAAGAGTCTCAGGTTTGGTATTAGAAGCACTGAGATATCCCATCTCATGCTATAGGAAGGGTCTCAGGTTGGAATGGGAAGGAGTTGGATATCACATTTCATGTTATAGGAAGGGTCTCAGGATTGGAATTGGAAGGACTTGGCTATCATAGCTCATGCTATAGGAAGGCTCTCAGGTTTGGAAGGGGAAGGAGTTGGATATCACATTTCATGTTAGAGGAACGATCTCAGGTTTGGTATTAGAGGCCTTGAGATATCACATCTCATGCTATAGGAAGGGTCTCAGGATTGGAATGGGAAGGAGTTGGATATCACATCTCATGTTATAGGAAAGATCTCAGGTTTGGTATTAGAAGCATTGAGACATCACATCTCATGTTATAAGAAGGGTCTCAGGATTGGAATGGGAAGAATTGGATATCACATCTCATGCTATAGGAAGGGTCTCAGGTTTGGTATAAGCATTGAGATATCACATCTCATGCTATAGGAAGGGTCTCAGGATTGGAATGGGAAGGAGTTGTATATGACATCTCATGCCATAGGAAGGGTCTCAGGTTTGGTATAAGCATTGAGATATCACATCACATGCTATAGGAAGGGTCTCAGGATTGTAATGGGAAGGACTTGGATATCACATCTCATGCTATAGGCAGGGTCTCAGGTTTGGAAAGGGAAGGAGATGGATATCACATTTCATGTTAGAGGTAGGATCTCAGGTTTGGTATTAGAGGCATTGAAATATCACATCTCATGCTATCAGAAGGGTCTCAGGATTGGAATGGGAAGGAGTTGGATATCACATCTCATGCTAAAGGGAGGGTCTCAGGTTTGGAAGGGGAAGGATTTGGAAATCACATCTCATGTTATAGGAAGGATCTCAGGTTTGGTATTAGAATCATTGAGATATCACATCTCATGCTATCATAAGGGTCTCAGGATTGGAATCGGAAGGAGTTGGATATTACATCTCATGTTATAGGAAGGATCTCAGGTTTGGTATTAGAAGCATTGAGACATCACATCTCATGCTATAGGAAGGGTCTCAGGATTGGAATGGGAAGGAGTTGGATATCACATCTCATGCTATAGGAAGGGTCTCAGATTTGGTATAAGCATTGAGATATCACATCTCATGCTATAGGAAGGGTCTCAGGATTGGAATGGGAAGCAGTTGGATGTCACATCTCAGGCCATAGGAAGGGTCTCAGGTTTGGTATAAGCATTGAGATATCACATCTCTGCTATCGGAAGGGTCTCAGGATTGGAATGGGAAGGAGTTGGATATCCCATCTCATGTTATAGGAAGAGTCTCAGGTTTGGTATTAGAAGCACTGAGATATCCCATCTCATGCTATAGGAAGGGTCTCAGGTTGGAATGGGAAGGAGTTGGATATCACATTTCATGTTATAGGAAGGGTCTCAGGATTGGAATTGGAAGGACTTGGCTATCATAGCTCATGCTATAGGAAGGCTCTCAGGTTTGGAAGGGGAAGGAGTTGGATATCACATTTCATGTTAGAGGAACGATCTCAGGTTTGGTATTAGAGGCCTTGAGATATCACATCTCATGCTATAGGAAGGGTCTCAGGATTGGAATGGGAAGGAGTTGGATATCACATCTCATGTTATAGGAAAGATCTCAGGTTTGGTATTAGAAGCATTGAGACATCACATCTCATGTTATAGGAAGGGTCTCAGGATTGGAATGGGAAGAATTGGATATCACATCTCATGCTATAGGAAGGGTCTCAGGTTTGGTATAAGCATTGAGATATCACATCTCATGCTATAGGAAGGGTCTCAGGATTGGAATGGGAAGGAGTTGTATATGACATCTCATGCCATAGGAAGGGTCTCAGGTTTGGTATAAGCATTGAGATATCACATCACATGCTATAGGAAGGGTCTCAGGATTGTAATGGGAAGGACTTGGATATCACATCTCATGCTATAGGCAGGGTCTCAGGTTTGGAAAGGGAAGGAGATGGATATCACATTTCATGTTAGAGGTAGGATCTCAGGTTTGGTATTAGAGGCATTGAAATATCACATCTCATGCTATCAGAAGGGTCTCAGGATTGGAATGGGAAGGAGTTGGATATCACATCTCATGCTAAAGGGAGGGTCTCAGGTTTGGAAGGGGAAGGATTTGGAAATCACATCTCATGTTATAGGAAGGATCTCAGGTTTGGTATTAGAATCATTGAGATATCACATCTCATGCTATCGGAAGTATCTCAGGTTTGGTATTAGAGGCATTGAGATATCACATCTCATGCTATCATAAGGGTCTCAGGATTGGAATGGGAAGGAGTTGGATATCACATCTCATGTTATAGGAAGGATCTCAGGTTTGGTATTAGAAGCATTGAGACATCACATCTCATGCTATAGGAAGGGTCTCAGGATTGGAATGGGAAGGAGTTGGATATCACATCTCATGCTATAGGAAGGGTCTCAGATTTGGTATAAGCATTGAGATATCACATCTCATGCTATAGGAACGGTCTCAGGATTGGAATGGGAAGGAGTTGTATATGACATCTCAGGCCATAGGAAGGGTCTCAGGTTTGGTATAAGCATTGAGATATCACATCTCTGCTATCGGAAGGGTCACAGGATTGGAATGGGAAGGAGTTGGATATCCCATCTCATGTTATAGGAAGGGTCTCAGGTTTGGTATTAGAAGCATTGAGACATCACATCTCATGTTATAGGAAGGGTCTCAGGATTGGAATGGGAAGAAGTTGGATATCACATCTCATGCTATAGGAAGGGTCTCAGGTTTGGTATAAGCATTGAGATATCACATCTCATGCTATAGGAAGGGTCTCAGGATTGGAATGGGAAGGAGTTGTATATGACATCTCATGCCATAGGAAGGGTCTCAGGTTTGGTATAAGCATTGAGATATCACATCACATGCTATAGGAAGGGTCTCAGGATTGGAATGGGAAGGAGTTGGATATCCCATCTCATGTTATAGGAAGAGTCTCAGGTTTGGTATTAGAAGCATTGAGATATCCCATCTCATGCTATAGGAAGGGTCTCAGGATTGGAATGGGAAGGACTTTTGATATCACATCTCATGCTATAGGCAGGGTCTCAGGTTTGGAAAGGGAAGGAGATGGATATCACATTTCATGTTAGAGGTAGGATCTCAGGTTTGGTATTAGAGGCATTGAAATATCACATCTCATGCTATCAGAAGGGTCTCAGGATTGGAATGGGAAGGAGTTGGATATCACATCTCATGCTAAAAGGAGTGTCTCAGGTTTGGAAGTGGAAGGATTTGGAAATCACATCTCATGTTATAGGAAGGATCTCAGGTTTGGTACTAGAAGCATTGAGATATCACATCTCATGCTATCATAAGGATCTCAGGTTTGGTATTAGAAGCATTGAGACATCACATCTCATGCTATAGGAAGGGTCTCAGGATTGGAATGGGAAGGAGTTGGATATCACATCTCATGCTATAGGAAGGGTCTCGGATTTGGTATAAGCACTGAGATATCACATCTCATGCTATGGGAAGGGTCTCAGGATTGGAATGGGAAGGAGTTGTATATGACAAATCAGGCCATAGGAAGGGTCTCAGGTTTGGTATAAGCATTGAGATATCATATCTCTGCTATCGGAAGGGTCTCAGGATTGGAATGGGAAGGAGTTGGATATCCCATCTCATGTTATAGGAAGGGTCTCAGGTTTGGTATTAGAAGCATTGAGATATCACATCTCATGCTATAGGAAGAGTCTCAGGATTGGAATGGGGAGGACTTGGATGTCACATCTCATGCTATAGGGAGGGTCTCAAGTTTGATATTAGAAGCATTGAGATAACAAATCTCATGATATCGGAAGGGTCTCAGGATTGGAATGGGAAGGAGTTGGATATCACATCTCATGCTAAAGGGAGGGTCTCAGGTTTGGAAGGGGAAGGATTTGGATATCACATCTCATGTTATAGGAAGGATCTCAGGTTTGGTATTAGAAGCATTCAGATATCACATCTCATGCTATCGGAAGGATCTCAGGTTTGGTATAGAAGCATTGAGATATCACATCTCATGCTATCAGAAGGGTCTCAGGATTGGAATGGGAAGGAGTTGGATATCACATCTCATGCTAAAGGGAGGGTCTCAGGTTTGGAAGGGGAAGGATTTGGATATCACATCTCATGTTATCGGAAGGATCTCAGGTTTGGTATTAGAAGTATTGAGATATCACATCTCATGCTATAGGAAGGGTCTCAGGATTGGAATGGGAAGGAGTTGGTTATCACATCTCATGCTAAAGGAAGGGTCTCAGGTTTGGTAGAAGCATTGAGATATCACATCTCATGCTATAGGAAGGGTCTCAGGATTGGAATGGGAAGGACTTAGATATCACATATCATGCTATAGGGAGGGTCTCAGTTTTGATATTAGAAGCATTGAGATATCACATCTCATGCTATCGGAAGTGTCTCAGGATTGGAATGGGAAGGAGCTGGATATCACATCTCATGCTAAAGGAAGGGTCTCAGGTTTGGAACGGGAAGGAGTTGGATATCACATCTCATGTTATAGGAAGGGTCTCAGGTTTGGTATAAGCATTGAGATATCACATCTCTGCTATCGGAAGTGTCTCAGGATTGGAATGGGAAGGACTTGGATATCACATCTCATGCTATAGATAGGCTCTCAGGTTTGGAAAGGGAAGGAGTTGGATATCACATTTCATGTTAGAGGAAGGATCTCAGGTTTGGTATTAGAGGCATTGAGACATCACATCTCAGGCTATAGGAAGGGTCTCAGGATTGGAATGGGAAGGAGTTGGATATCACATCTCATGCTAAAGGAAGGGTCTCAGGATTGGAATGGGAAGGAGTTGGATATCACATCTCATGCTATAGGAAGGGTCTCAGGTTTGGTATAAGCATTGAGATATCACATCTCGTGCTATAGGAAGGGTCTCAGGATTGGAATGGGAAGGAGTTGTATATGACATCTCATGCTATAGACAGGGTCTCAGGTTTGGAAAGGGAAGGATTTGGAAATCACATCTCATGTTATAGGAAGGATCTCAGGTTTGGTATTAGAAGCATTGAGATATCACATCTCATGCTATCATAAGGGTCTCAGGATTGGAATCGGAAGGAGTTGGATATCACATCTCATGTTATAGGAAGGATCTCAGGTTTGGTATTAGAAGCATTGAGACATCACATCTCATGCTATAGGAAGGGTCTCAGGATTGGAATGGGAAGGAGTTGGATATCACATCTCATGCTATAGGAAGGGTCTCAGATTTGGTATAAGCTTTGAGATATCACATCTCATGCTATAGGAAGGGTCTCAGGATTGGAATGGGAAGCAGTTGGATATCACATCTCAGGCCATAGGAAGGGTCTCAGGTTTGGTATAAGCATTGAGATATCACATCTCTGCTATCGGAAGGGTCTCAGGATTGGAATGGGAAGGAGTTGGATATCCCATCTCATGTTATAGGAAGAGTCTCAGGTTTGGTATTAGAAGCATTGAGATATCCCATCTCATGCTATAGGAAGGGTCTCAGGTTGGAATGGGAAGGAGTTGGATATCACATTTCATGTTATAGGAAGGGTCTCAGGATTGGAATTGGAAGGACTTGGCTATCATATCTCTTGCTATAGGAAGGCTCTCAGGTTTGGAAGGGGAAGGAGTTGGATATCACATTTTATGTTAGAGGAACGATCTCAGGTTTGGTATTAGAGGCCTTGAGATATCACATCTCATGCTATAGGAAGGGTCTCAGGATTGGAATGGGAAGGAGTTGGATATCACATCTCATGTTATAGGAAAGATCTCAGGTTTGGTATTAGAAGCATTGAGACATCACATCTCATGTTATAGGAAGGGTCTCAGGATTGGAATGGGAAGAAGTTGGATATCACATCTCATGCTATAGGAAGGGTCTCAGGTTTGGTATAAGCATTGAGATATCACATCTCATGCTATAGGAAGGGTCTCAGGATTGGAATGGGAAGGAGTTGTATATGACATCTCATGCCATAGGAAGGGTCTCAGGTTTGGTATAAGCATTGAGATATCACATCACATGCTATAGGAAGGGTCTCAGGATTGTAATGGGAAGGACTTGGATATCACATCTCATGCTATAGGCAGGGTCTCAGATTTGGAAAGGGAAGGAGATGGATATCACATTTCATGTTAGAGGTAGGATCTCAGGTTTGGTATTAGAGGCATTGAAATATCACATCTCATGCTATCAGAAGGGTCTCAGGATTGGAATGGGAAGGAGTTGGATATCACATCTCATGCTAAAGGGAGGGTCTCAGGTTTGGAAGGGGAAGGATTTGGAAATCACATCTCATGTTATAGGAAGGATCTCAGGTTTGGTATTAGAAGCATTGAGATATCACATCTCATGCTATCGGAAGTATCTCAGGTTTGGTATTAGAGGCATTGAGATATCACATCTCATGCTATCTTAAGGGTCTCAGGATTGGAATGGGAAGGAGTTGGATATCACATCTCATGTTATAGGAAGGATCTCAGGTTTGGTATTAGAAGCATTGAGACATCACATCTCATGCTATAGGAAGGGTCTCAGGATTGGAATGGGAAGGAGTTGGATATCACATCTCATGCTATAGGAAGGGTCTCAGATTTGGTATAAGCATTGAGATATCACATCTCATGCTATAGGAACGGTCTCAGGATTGGAATGGGAAGGAGTTGTATATGACATCTCAGGCCATAGGAAGGGTCTCAGGTTTGGTATAAGCATTGAGATATCACATCTCTGCTATCGGAAGGGTCTCAGGATTGGAATGGGAAGGAGTTGGATATCCCATCTCATGTTATAGGAAGGGTCTCAGGTTTGGTATTAGAAGCATTGAGACATCACATCTCATGTTATAGGAAGGGTCTCAGGATTGGAATGGGAAGAAGTTGGATATCACATCTCATGCTATAGGAAGGGTCTCAGGTTTGGTATAAGCATTGAGATATCACATCTCATGCTATAGGAAGGGTCTCAGGATTGGAATGGGAAGGAGTTGTATATGACATCTCATGCCATAGGAAGGGTCTCAGGTTTGGTATAAGCATTGAGATATCACATCACATGCTATAGGAAGGGTCTCAGGATTGGAATGGGAAGGACTTTTGATATCACATCTCATGCTATAGGCAGGGTCTCAGGTTTGGAAAGGGAAGGAGATGGATATCACATTTCATGTTAGAGGTAGGATCTCAGGTTTGGTATTAGAGGCATTGAAATATCACATCTCATGCTATCAGAAGGGTCTCAGGATTGGAATGGGAAGGAGTTGGATATCACATCTCATGCTAAAGGGAGTGTCTCAGGTTTGGAAGTGGAAGGATTTGGAAATCACATCTCATGTTATAGGAAGGATCTCAGGTTTGGTACTAGAAGCATTGAGATATCACATCTCATGCTATCAGAAGGATCTCAGGTTTGGTATTAGAAGCATTGAGACATCACATCTCATGCTATAGGAAGGGTCTCAGGATTGGAATGGGAAGGAGTTGGATATCACATCTCATGCTATAGGAAGGGTCTCGGATTTGGTATAAGCATTGAGATATCACATCTCATGCTATAGGAAGGGTCTCAGGATTGGAATGGGAAGGAGTTGTATATGACAAATCAGGCCATAGGAAGGGTCTCAGGTTTGGTATAAGCATTGAGATATCACATCTCTGCTATCGGAAGGGTCTCAGGATTGGAATGGGAAGGAGTTGGATATCCCATCTCATGTTATAGGAAGGGTCTCAGGTTTGGTATTAGAAGCATTGAGATATCACATCTCATGCTATAGGAAGAGTCTCAGGATTGGAATGGGGAGGACTTGGATGTCACATCTCATGCTATAGGGAGGGTCTCAAGTTTGATATTAGAAGCATTGAGATAACAAATCTCATGATATCGGAAGGGTCTCAGGATTGGAATGGGAAGGAATTGGATATCACATCTCATGATAAAGGAAGGGTCTAAGGTTTGGAAGGGGAAGGATTTGGATATCACATCTCATGTTATAGGACGGGTCTCAGGTTTTGTATTAGAAGCATTGAGATATCAAGACTCATGGTATAGGAAGGGTCTCAGAATTGGAATGGGAAGGAGTTGGATATCACATCTCAAGCTATAGGTAGGGTCTCAGGATTGGAATGGGAAGGAGTTTGATATCACATTTCATGTTATAGGAAGGGTCTCAGGATTGGATGGGAAGGACTTGGATATCATATCTCATGCTATAGGAAGGCTCTCAGGTTTGGAAGGGGAAGGAGTTGGATATCACATTTCATGTTAGAGGAAGAATCTCAGGTTTGGTATTAGAGGCCTTGAGATATCACATCTCATGCTATAGGAAGGGTCTCAGGATTGGAATGGGAAGGAGTTGGATATCACATCTCAAGCTATAGGAAGGGTCTCAGGTTTGGTATAAGCATTGAGATATCACATCTCATGCTATAGGAAGGGTCTCAGGATTGGAATGGGAAGGAGTTGGATATCACATCTCATGTTATAGGAAAGATCTCAGGTTTGGTATTAGAAGCATTGAGACATCACATCTCATGTTATAGGAAGGGTCTCAGGAGTGGAATGGGAAGAAGTTGGATATCACATCTCATGCTATAGGAAGGGTCTCAGGTTTGGAAGGGGAAGGAGTTGGATATCCAATCTCATGTTATAGGACTGGTCTCGGGTTTGGTATTAGAAGCATTGAGATATCACATCGCATGCTATAGGAATGGTCTCAGGATTGGAATGGGAAGGAGTTGGATATTACATTCTTGCTATAGGAAGGGTCTCATGTTTGGAATGGGAAGGAGTTGGATATCACATATGCTATAGGAAGGGTCTCAGGTTTGGACCGGGAAGGAGTTGGATATCACATCTCATGTTATAGGAAGGGTCTCAGGTTTGGTATAAGCATTGAGATATCACATCTCTGCTATCGGAAGTGTCTCAGGATTGGAATAGGAAGGAGTTGGATATCCCATCTCATGTTATAGGATGGGTCTCAGGTTTGTTATTAGAATCATTGAGATATCATATTGCATGCTGTAGGAAGGGTCTAAGGATTGGAATGGGAAGGACTTGGATATCACATCTCATGCTATAGGTAGGCTCTCAGGTTTGGAAAGGGAAGGAGTTGGATATCACATTTCATGTTAGAGGAAGGATCTCAGGTTTGGTATTAGAGGCATTGAGATATCACATCTCATGCTATAGGAAGGGTCTCAGGATTGGAATGGGAAGGAGTTGGATATCACATCTCATGCTATAGGAAGGGTCTCAGATTTGGTATAAGCTTTGAGATATCACATCTCATGCTATAGGAAGGGTCTCAGGATTGGAATGGGAAGCAGTTGGATATCACATCTCAGGCCATAGGAAGGGTCTCAGGTTTGGTATAAGCATTGAGATATCACATCTCTGCTATCGGAAGGGTCTCAGGATTGGAATGGGAAGGAGTTGGATATCACATCTCAAGCTTTAGGAAGGGTCTCAGGTTTGGTATAAGCATTGAGATAGCACATCTCATGCTATAGGAAGGGTCTCAGGATTGGAATGGGAAGGAGTTGGATATTACATCTCATGTTATAGGAAAGATCTCAGGTTTGGTATTAGAAGCATTGAGACATCACATCTCATGTTATAGGAAGGGTCTCAGGATTGGAATGGGAAGAAGTTGGATATCACATCTCATGCTATAGGAAGGGTCTCAGGTTTGGAAGGGGAAGGAGTTGGATATCCAATCACATGTTATAGGACTGGTCTCAGGTTTGGTATTAGAAGCATTGAGATATCACATCGCATGCTGTAGGAAGGTTCTCAGGTTTGGTATTAGAAGCATTGAGACATCACATCTCATGCTATAGGAAGGGTCTCAGGATTGGAATGGGAAGGAGTTGGATATCACATCTCATGTTATAGGAAGGATCTCAGGTTTGGTATTAGAAGCATTGAGACATCACATCTCATGCTATAGGAAGGGTCTCAGGATTGGAATGGGAAGGAGTTGGATATCACATCTCATGCTATAGGAAGGGTCTCAGATTTGGTATAAGCATTGAGATATCACATCTCATGCTATAGGAAGGGTCTCAGGATTGGATTGGGAAGGAGTTGTATATGACATCTCAGGCCATAGGAAGGGTCTCAGGATTGGTATAAGCATTGAGATATCACATCTCTGCTATCGGAAGGGTCTCAGGATTGGAATGGGAAGGAGTTGGATATCCCATCTCATGATAAAGGAAGGGTCTAAGGTTTGGAAGGGGAAAGATTTGATATCACATCTCATGTTATAGGCGGGTCTCAATTTTGATATTAGAAGCATTGAGATAACAAATCTCATGATATCGGAAGGGTCTCAGGATTGGAATGGGAAGGAGTTGGATATCACATCTCATGATAAAGGAAGGGTCTCAGGTTTGGTATTAGAAGCATTGAGATATCAAGTCTCATGGTATAGGAAGGGTCTCAGAATTGGAATGGGAAGGATTTCGGATATCACATCTCAAGCTATAGGAAGAGTCTCAGGATTGGAATGGGAAGGAGTTTGATATCACATCTCATGTTATAGGACGGGTCTCAGGTTTGGTATTAGAAGCATTGAGATATCAAGTCTCATGGTATAGGAAGGGTCTCAGAATTGGAATGGGAAGGATTTCGGATATCACATCTCAAGCTATAGGAAGAGTCTCAGGATTGGAATGGGAAGGAGTTTGATATCACATCTCATGCCATAGTATGGTTCTCAGGTTTGGTAGAAGCATTGGGATATCACATCTCATGCTATTGGAAGGGTATCAGTATTGGATTTGGAAGGAGTTGGATATCCCATCTCATGCTATGGGAAGGGTCTCAGGTTGGAATGGGAAGGAGTTGGATATCACATTTCATGTTATAGGAAGGGTCTCAGGATTGGAATGGGAAGGAGTTGGATATCACATCTCAAGCTTTAGGAAGGGTCTCAGGTTTGGTATAAGCATTGAGATAGCACATCTCATGCTATAGGAAGGGTCTCAGGATTGGAATGGGAAGGAGTTGGATATCACATCTGATGTTATAGGAAAGATCTCAGGTTTGGTATTAGAAGCATTGAGACATCACATCTCATGTTATAGGAAGGGTCTCAGGATTGGAATGGGAAGAAGTTGGATATCACATCTCATGCTATAGGAAGGGTCTCAGGTTTGGAAGGGGAAGGAGTTGGATATCCAATCTCATGTTATAGGACTGGTCTCAGGTTTGGTATTATAAGCATTGAGATATCACATCGCATGCTGTACGAAGGTTCTCAGGTTTGGAATGGGGAGGAATTGGATATCACATCTCATGTCATAGGAAGGATCTCAGGTTTGGTATTAGAAGCATTGAGATATCACATCTCATGCTATAGGAATGGTCTCAGGATTGGAATGGGAAGGAGTTGGATATTACATTCTTGCTATAGGAAGAGTCTCATGTTTGGAATGGGAAGGAGTTGGATATCACATATGCTATAGGAAGGGTCTCAGGTTTGAAACGGGAAGGAGTTGGATATCACATCTCATGTTATAGGAAGGGTCTCAGGTTTGAAACGGGAAGGAGTTGGATATCACATCTCATGTTATAGGACGGGTCTCAGGTTTGTTATTAGAATCATTGAGATATCATATTGCATGCTGTAGGAAGGGTCTAAGGATTGGAATGGGAAGGACTTGGATATCACATCTCATTCTATAGGTAGGCTCTCAGGTTTGGAAAGGGAAGGAGTTCGATATCACATTTCATGTTATAGGAAGGATCTCAGGTTTGGTATTAGAGGCATTGAGATATCACATATCATGCTATAGGAAGGGTCTCAGGATTGGAATGGGAAGGAGTTGGATATCACATCTCAAGCTTTAGGAAGGGTCTCAGGTTTGGTATAAGCATTGAGATAGCACATCTCATGCTATAGGAAGGGTCTCAGGATTGGAATGGGAAGGAGTTGGATATTACATCTCATGTTATAGGAAAGATCTCAGGTTTGGTATTAGAAGCATTGAGACATCACATCTCATGTTATAGGAAGGGTCTCAGGATTGGAATGGGAAGAAGTTGGATATCACATCTCATGCTATAGGAAGGGTCTCAGGTTTGGAAGGGGAAGGAGTTGGATATCCAATCTCATGTTATAGGACTGGTCTCAGGTTTGGTATTAGAAGCATTGAGATATCACATTGCATGCTGTAGGAAGGTTCTCAGGTTTGGTATTAGAAGCATTGAGACATCACATCTCATGCTATAGGAAGGGTCTCAGGATTGGAATGGGAAGGAGTTGGATATCACATCTCATGTTATAGGAAGGATCTCAGGTTTGGTATTAGAAGCATTGAGACATCACATCTCATGATATAGGAAGGGCCTTAGGATTGGAATGGGAAGGAGTTGGATATCACATCTCATGCTATAGGAAGGGTCTCAGATTTGGTATAAGCATCGAGATATCACATCTCTGCTATTGGAAGGGTCTCAGGATTGGAATGGGAAGGAGTTGGATATCCCATCTCATGTTATAGGAAGAGTCTCAGGTTTGGTATTAGAAGCATTGAGATATCACATCTCATGCTATAGGAAGTGTCTCAGGATTGGAATGGGAAGGACTTGGGTATCACATCTCATGCTATAGGGAGGGTCTCAAGTTTGATATTAGAAGCATTGAGATATCACATCTCATGCTATAGGAATGGTCTCAGGATTGGAATGGGAAGGAGTTGGATATCACATCTCATTCTATAGGAAGGGTCTCAGGTTTGGTATAAGCAGTGAGATATCACATCTCATGCTATAGGAAGTGTCTCAGGATTGGAATGGGAAGGAGTTGGATATCACATCTCATGTTATAGGAAGGATCTCAGGTTTGGTATAAGCATTGAGATATCACATCTCTGCTATCGGAAGGGTCTCAGGATTGGAATGGGAAGGAGTTGGATATTCCCATCTCATGTTATAGGAAGGGTCTCGGGTTTGGTATTAGAAGCATTGAGATATCCCATCTCATGATATAGGAAGGGTCCCAGGATGGAATGGGAAGGAGTAGGATATCACATTTCATGTTATAGGAAGGGTCTCAGGATTGGAATGGGAAGGATTTGGATATCATATCTCATGCTATAGGAAGGCTCTCTGGTTTGGAAGGGGAAAGAGTTGGATATCACATTTCATGTTAGAGGAAGGATCTCAGGTTTGGTATTAGAGGCCTTGAGATATCACATCTCATGCTATAGGAAGGGTCTCAGGATTGGAATGGGAAGAAGTTGGATATCACATCTCATGCTATAGGAAGGGTCTCAGGTTTGGTATAAGCATTGAGATATCACATCTCATGCTATAGGAAGGGTCTCAGGATTGGAATGGGAAGGAGTTGTATATGACATCTCATGCCATAGGAAGGGTCTCAGGTTTGGTATAAGCATTGAGATATCACATCACATGCTATAGGAAGGGTCTCAGGATTGGAATGGGAAGGACTTGGATATCACATCTCATGCTATAGGCAGGGTCTCAGGTTTGGAAAGGGAAGGAGATGGATATCACATTTCATGTTAGAGGTAGGATCTCAGGTTTGGAATTAGAGGCATTGAGATATCACATCTCATGCTATCAGAAGGGTCTCAGGATTGGAATGGGAAGGAGTTGGATATCACATCTCATGCTAAAGGGAGGGTCTCAGGTTTGGAAGGGGGAGGATTTGGAAATCACATCTCATGTTATAGGAAGGATCTCAGGTTTGGTATTAGAAGCATTGAGATATCACATCTCATGCTATCGGAAGTATCTCAGGTTTGGTATTAGAGGCATTGAGATATCACATCTCATGCTATCATAAGGGTCTCAGGATTGGAATGGGAAGGAGTTGGATATCACATCTCATGTTATAGGAAGGATCTCAGGTTTGGTATTAGAAGCATTGAGACATCACATCTCATGCTATAGGAAGGGTCTCAGGATTGGAATGGGAAGGAGTTGGATATCACATCTCATGCTATAGGAAGGGTCTCAGATTTGGTATAAGCATTGAGATAGCACATCTCATGCTATAGGAAGGGTCTCAGGTTGGAATGGGAAGGAGTTGGATATCACATTTCATGTTATAGGAAGGGTCTCAGGATTGGAATGGGAAGGACTTGGATATCATATCTCATGCTATAGGAAGGCTCTCAGGTTTGGAAGGGGAAGGAGTTGGATATCACATTTCATGTTAGAGGAAGGATCTCAGGTTTGGTATTAGAGGCCTTGAGATATCACATCTCATGCTATAGGAAGGGTCTCAGGATTGGAATGGGAAGGAGTTGGATATCACATCTCAAGCTTTAGGAAGGGTATCAGGTTTGGTATAAGCATTGAGATAGCACATCTCATGCTATAGGAAGGGTCTCAGGATTGGAATGGGAAGGAGTTGGATATCACATCTCATGTTATAGGAAGGATCTCAGGTTTGGTATTAGAAGCATTGAGACATCACATCTCATGCTATAGGAAGGGTCTCAGGATTGGAATGGGAAGGAGTTGGATATCACATCTCATGCTATAGGAAGGGTCTCAGATTTGGTATAAGCATTGAGATATCACATCTCTGCTATCGGAAGGGTCTCAGGATTGGAATGGGAAGGAGTTGGATATCCCATCTCATGCTATAGGGAGGGTCTCAATTTTGATATTAGAAGCATTGAGATAACAAATCTCATGATATCGGAAGGGTCTCAGGATTGGAATGGGAAGGAGTTGGATATCACATCTCATGATAAAGGAAGGGTCTAAGGTTTGGAAGGGGAAAGATTTGGATATCACATTGTCCTGTCCCCGGCCTAGGGATAAGCGCGCATGCAGGTCGCGGCAATAACAAGGCTGACACGGAGAGACTCTATTCAACTTCCTTCTTTATTCGTGCCTCAACTGTAACTAACTTGCCCCCGCCCCTCCCACGTCACTTCCCCTCTTTTCCCGCCCCGGGTCCCTCCCGCCCCCGTCGTCCAGGATACGTCAACATGACATCTCCCCCCTTTTTAAACCATACCACACTCATCGCAACAGGCGATGATCTGGCAAGTCACTATTCCATTTCCTCGATCCACCGGCGAGGTCTAGTCCGAGCTCGCTGTGGTCGGGCCAGCTCGGCCCGGGGTGACGATCTACTCACGGTCGTCTCGGTATCTGGATCTTGATCCGATTCGTCGGCATCCCACGAATCCTCTCCTTGTTGATCACTGTATTCTTCCTCCGGTGGAGCCTGTACCCTTCCACTCAGGCGTCTTGTTCCGGGCGGTGGGAGTTCCTTGAAATGGGACGAGTTCCGGGTTATAGCTCCCGTGGAGCCTTGTGCAGTGATCATTGACCCCTTCTTCTGCGTAACGAGAAGGGGCTCTTCCCGAAAGGCAGGCGTGTGCTTGTGGGTCGAGGGTTGTCGAACGGCCACCACATCCCCTATGTTTATTTGGGATGTCTGGGCTCTTCGGCGGGCGTCGGCATATTCTTTCATTCTGTCCTTTGCCGCTTCATCCCGCTCTCGGACTTCCGCATCCATCGCTGGATGTGGTGCACTTGTCTCTGCTTGGGGAAGTCGGGTTTGAGGGTTGCGGCCAAACATGAGTTCGGCAGGGGTCTTCCCTGTGGTGCTATGGGGCGTTCCTCGGTAGTCCCGCAGCAGTTGGTTAAGCACCTGTTCATATGGTTGTTCCGTGACGCGGGCAATTTGCAATGCCCGCTTGAGATTTGCCATGAATCGTTCGATCATTCCGTTTGCTTGTGGCCACAGCGGGGTCACCTTCCGATGTCGGAACCCCAAGTATTCCGCAAACCTGGCAAACTGATGTCCACAGAACGGGGCCCCGTTGTCGGTCTTGAGTACCTTGGGCACTCCATAGGCAGAGAACATGTGGTCCAGTGCTGGGACGACATGATGTGCGGCCGTGGACGAGATCATCTGGACTTCTGGATATCGGGAGTATTCATCCATCACTGCAAGGACATACTTCCCCCCTTCGATGGGTCCAAAGAAGTCGGCGGCCACCGCTTCCCATATGTTCTGCGGAAGTTCGGACATTTGCAATGGCTCCGGGTTTCGGTTTGGGGTAATGATGCAGCAGGTGGGGCAAGTTCTCAAGGCGGCCTCCACTCGGGCATCCATTCGTGGGAACCACACCTTTTGGCGCAGCATGCGCTGTGTGGAGACGATGCCTCGATGGGTCTCGTGAGCCAGGTTGATGACCTTCTCACGCAGGGTTGTTGGGATCACCAGCTTGCAGTCTTTGAGTAGTAGTTGGTCTTCTGATACTGCCAACTCTTCTTTCACAAGGAGAAGCCGTTCCACGTCTTCCCATGTCTGGCCCCCTTCCGCTTTACCTCTCTCTTTAGCCCTTCTCCATTGTCCGGACATGAGGCCTTCACATATGATGCGGCATGCAGGGTCGTTTTCAGTTTCTCTTGCCAGTTCTTCTATGTTAACCCCCTCCGGCGTGGTTTGTTGAATCAGGTATCTGAGGTAGCGGTCTGCCACCGATGGCTCAGGTCTGCTCTCGTCTCTCGGTCTCCTCGACAGGAAGTCAGCCGGGTTTTCACCCTTCCCTGGTCTGTGAATAATGTCGAAGGCGTAATCCTGCAGGCGCAGCCCCCACCGGGCGATCCTCGGGGGCATTTTGGCTTGGGGATTTCCATAGAGAAACAGGAGCGCCTGGTGATCGGTGACCACCTGAAATGGCTTTCCATACAGGAATAAGTGGAAATGTTCACATGCCCACACCACCGCTAGTCCTTCTTTCTCAGCCTGGGAGTAGGCTCGTTCCGTGGCGGATAAACTGCGGCTGGCATAGGCAACCACGTGTCTCTGTTGTGGGTCTTTGGGATCAACTTGAGCCAGGATGGCCCCTAATCCCACTGGACTCGCGTCCACTGTTAGTTCAGTTCTCCGGTTGGGGTCGTAGTAGGCATGTTTTCTGCTTTAGCAACCGTCTCCCTGATGGTTTCGAAAGCTACTTGGCATGCACTGGTCCACTCGAATTTCTCATTCTGGTGCGTAAGTTTCCGCAACGGTTCACTGACCGAGGCAAAATCCTTGATGTACCTGCTGCAGTAGCTGGCTAGGCCTAAGAACGAGCGAAGTTCTGACACATTGAGTGGTGCAGCTGTGTCATTCAGGGCAGAGACTTTGTCCGGATCTGGGGTCATCCCCACCTCCGAGAACACGTGGCCAAAGAATTTTAGTGTGCTCTTCCGGAACTCGCACTTGTCTTTGTTGAGTGTGAGGTTTGCATCATGCAGGGCTTTACACACCTTCATGAGGGTTTCATCATGGTTCTTCACGTCGGTCCCAAACACCAGAATGTCGTCCGAGTAGTTGAGGCAGTTGGGGATGTGCTTTATGATGTTATGCACCTCAGCTTGGAAAATCTCGGCGGCCGACGACACCCCAAAGCTTAGCCTTTTGTATCTGAATAACCCAACTTGGGTGACAAATGTGGTTATGTTGCGACTCTCGGGGTGTAAGACCAGCTGATGGTATCCCTTCTGGAGGTCTAGTTTCGAGAAGACCTTGGCTCCATTTAGTAGATGTATCATGTCCGTTATGCGTGGCGCAGGGTATCTTTCCCTGCGGATTGCCTGGTTGGGACGTCTCATGTCGACACACAACCTGATGGTTTCAGATCCCTTCTTCGGGACAGGGACGATGGGAGAAACCCAGGTGGTTGCTCCCGAGGCCTTCTCAATAATGTCCTGTTCCAGCAATTTCTGTAGCTCATCCTCCACCTTTTGTTGGATGTTGACAGGGATCCCTCGGTAGGGCTGGGCTACTGGGCGTACGGAGTCGTCTATGTGTAACTTTATTTGTCGGTTCTTGAGTCTTCCAACCCCTCTGAATATCTTTGGGTACAAGTTATTGATCATGTCACTCGGGTCGATGTACTTATGAACCATGATGCTGTATAGGACGTGTATCAGGCCCATATCTGCAGTGGCCTTGAAACTCAGGACACATCCACTGTCCGTTTCGGTGGCCAGGACGTGGATTGGGACCCTCATCTCTTGGCCCTTGTATCGGCATAGCCCGCTGAACCTTCCTGCGCACTTGAGAGGAGTTTTCGCGCCATATGCGTAGATGTCAACGGTGGCTGGCTGGAGCTTTGGTTTCGGGTTTAGTTCGGCATATACCCGTTCACTCACCACGTTGACGGTGGCGCCAGTATCGATGAGGAATTCCGTTGGTCTTTCCTGCAGCTTGATGATGAGGGTGGGGCTATGCGCGGTGGCTGTGGGATTTCCTAGCGCGTAGACGTACGCCTTCTTTTTGTGATCACTCCCGGAAGAGCTAGGGTCTGATTCTGTGAGGGATTGTTCGACTAGATAGCGAACATGGCGTCTGGACCTTCTTTCGGGTTTGTCCCGTGTCACGAATCTTCTTCTTTCTCTCCGCTTTTGGCGGTCGTCGCCGGAGTCCTTCTCTCTCTGGTCACTTCCGAGTTGACTTGGAGGGGTGGAGGTGTTACTTTGGGCCGGGTGAGTGCTCTGTATTCCCCCATATCGACTCCTCGAGCGAGTGGTACTATCTCGTGGCCTCTCTCTCCCTCGATTCCTGAACAGTCTGCACACCGCTTTGAAATGGCCTTCTTCACCGCATGTGGTGCAGCGTTGTCCTATAGCCGGGCATGTCCCTTCGTGTGGATATTCGAATCCACACTTGTAGCAGAACAGTTCCTCTGTCCTTTTCTCTAGATGTAGTTTGTTCAAGCTTTCGCCCAACGGCGTGCTCCCGAAACTTTCCACTTGACAGTCAATGGCTCTTTCGACCCTGGCCAGTGCCAGTATTTCCTCGAGCGTGCGGGACCTTTGGAGCAATTTTCTGCGGAATGTTTGGGACTCACACCCTGATATTATTTGCGATCTGAGGGCTTCAGTGTTCGAATAGTTTGCGAAGTCGCAATGTTTGAGTTTTGTGCGGAGTCGCATTACATATGCGTCCATGGTCTCCCCTTTTGCCTGCTTTGTGATGTGGAACAGGTGCCTTTCATAGTCAACATTGGTGTGAGGTGCGAAGTATACTGCTAGAGCGTCCTTTAATTTTTGTATGGAGTCTATGGAGTCCTGGGGCATCTCGTCTATGATATCTCGGGTGGCGGAGCCAACCGCTAGCTTTAGGAGGCACACTTGCCTTGCATCCGCTACTGGCCCCGTGGCCCCCATGTACAAGTCAAAGTCTCGAATCCATTTGGTCCACCTGAGGCCCATGTTGCTCGTGTCCGTCACGTCGAAGGCTCCAGGCATCTGGGCGGCCAGTGTGTCCGGCAGTTGGTAGGGCACGTGATCTGGCATTTGGTCTACGGGTGCTGGGGGCCCATTTCCGGCCGCTCCCGCGCCCTGGTTTGCATCCTGATTAGACATGGCGCCGGGAGCATGGCTTCCTTATGCAGGCTTCCGCTGTCGTGGTGCGATGGCCGCCTTGGAAGGCACGAGCACCATCGATGAGCACCACGCCTGTTAAAAGACGCTCCGGCGTGAGCCTGGCCCTTCGCTTGAGCCGGCACCGTCGCTGCCGCGTATACTACGCGCACGTGCGCTCGCCTGCTCCTCCGTGCTCACCGTCGCGGCCCAGATCTTCTCTCCGTCCTGTGGTTCCTGTCCGGTTCCGCGACGCCCCCACGCTGCGGCGACACCCTTCGCTTCTGGGTTGCTGTGGGCGTCGGTCAGCGGGCGTTCTCGTCGCTGTTGCGTGTCGATACACGGCGCTCGTCTCCGGGGATCTGCCTCTCAGAATCCCATCCTCGTCGCCATTGTCCTGTCCCCGGCCTAGGGATAAGCGCGCATGCAGGTCGCGGCAATAACAAGGCTGACACGGAGAGACTCTATTCAACTTCCTTCTTTATTCGTGCCTCAACTGTAACTAACTTGCCCCCGCCCCTCCCACGTCACTTCCCCTCTTTTCCCGCCCCGGGTCCCTCCCGCCCCCGTCGTCCAGGAAACGTCAACATGACACACATCTCATGTTATAGGACGGGTCTTAGGTTTGGTATTAGAAGCATTGAGATATCAAGTCTCATGGCATAGGAAGGGTCTCAGAATTGGAATGTGAAGGAGTTGGATATCACATCTCAAGCTATAGGAAGAGTCTCAGGATTGGAATGGGAAGGAGTTTGATATCACATCTCATGCCATAGTAGGGGTCTCAGGTTTGGTAGAAGCATTGGGATATCACATCTCATGCTATTGGAAGGGTATCAGTATTGGATTTTGAAGGAGTTGGATATCACATTTCATGTTATAGGAAGGGTCTCAGGTTGGAATGGGAAGGAGTTGGATATCACATTTCATGTTATAGGAAGGGTCTAAGATTTGGAAGGGGAAAGATTTGGATATCACATCTCATGTTATAGGACGGGTCTCAGGTTTGGTATTAGAAGCATTGAGATATCAAGTCTCATGGTATAGGAAGGGTCTCAGAATTGGAATGGGAAGGAGTTGGATATCACATCTCAAGCTATAGGAAGAGTCTCAGGATTGGAATGGGAAGGAGTTTGATATCACATCTCATGCCATAGTATGGTTCTCAGGTTTGATAGAAGCATTGGGATATCACATCTCATGCTATTGGAAGGGTATCAGTATTGGATTTGGAAGGAGTTGGATATCCCATCTCATGCTATAGGAAGGGTCTCAGGTTGGAATGGGAAGGAGTTGGATATCACATTTCATGTTATAGGAAGGGTCTCAGGATTGGAATGGGAAGGACTTGGATATCATATCTCATGCTATAGGAAGGCTCTCAGGTTTGGATGGAGAAGGAGTTGGATATCACATTTCATGTTAGAGGAAGGATCTCAGGTTTGGTATTAGAGGCCTTGAGATATCACATCTCATGCTATAGGAAGGGTCTCAGGTTGGAATGGGAAGGAGTTGGATATCACATCTCATGATAAAGGAAGGGTCTAAGATTTGGAAGGGGAAAGATTTGGATATCACATCTCATGTTATAGGACGGGTCTCAGGTTTGGTATTAGAAGCATTGAGATATCAAGTCTCATGGTATAGGAAGGGTCTCAGAATTGGAATGGGAAGGAGTTGGATATCACATCTCAAGCTATAGGAAGAGTCTCAGGATTGGAATGGGAAGGAGTTTGATATCACATCTCATGCCATAGTATGGTTCTCAGGTTTGATAGAAGCATTGGGATATCACATCTCATGCTATTGGAAGGGTATCAGTATTGGATTTGGAAGGAGTTGGATATCCCATCTCATGCTATAGGAAGGGTCTCAGGTTGGAATGGGAAGGAGTTGGATATCACATTTCATGTTATAGGAAGGGTCTCAGGATTGGAATGGGAAGGACTTGGATATCATATCTCATGCTATAGGAAGGCTCTCAGGTTTGGATGGAGAAGGAGTTGGATATCACATTTCATGTTAGAGGAAGGATCTCAGGTTTGGTATTAGAGGCCTTGAGATATCACATCTCATGCTATAGGAAGGGTCTCAGGTTGGAATGGGAAGGAGTTGGATATCACATTTCATGTTATAGGAAGGGTCTCAGGATTGGAATGGGAAGGAGTTGGATATCACATCTCAAGCTTTAGGAAGGGTCTCAGGTTTGGTATAAGCATTGAGATAGCACATCTCATGCTATAGGAAGGGTCTCAGGATTGGAATGGGAAGGAGTTGGATATCACATCTCATGTTATAGGAAAGATCTCAGGTTTGGTATTAGAAGCATTGAGACATCACATCTCATGTTATAGGAAGGGTCTCAGGATTGGAATGGGAAGAAGTTGGATATCACATCTCATGCTATAGGAAGGGTCTCAGGTTTGGAAGGGGAAGGAGTTGGATATCCAATCTCATGTTATAGGACTGGTCTCAGGTTTGGTATTAGAAGCATTGAGATATCACATCGCATGCTGTAGGAAGGTTCTCAGGTTTGGAATGGGGAGGAATTGGATATCACATCTCATGTCATAGGAAGGATCTCAGGTTTGGTATTAGAAGCATTGAGATATCACATCTCATGCTATAGGAATGGTCTCAGGATTGGAATGGGAAGGAGTTGGATATTACATTCCTGCTATAGGAAGGGTCTCATGTTTGGAATGGGAATGTGTTGGATATCACATATGCTATAGGAAGGGTCTCAGGTTTGGAACGGGAAGGAGTTGGATATCACATCTCATGTTATAGGAAGGGTCTCAGGTTTGGTATAAGCATTGAGATATCACATCTCTGCTATCGGAAGTGTCTCAGGATTGGAATGGGAAGGTGTTGGATATCCCATCTCATGTTATAGGACGGGTCTCAGGTTTGTTATTAGAATCATTGAGATATCATATTGCATGCTGTAGGAAGGGTCTAAGGATTGGAATGGGAAGGAGTTGGATATCCCATCTCATGTTATAGGAAGAGTCTCAAGTTTGGTATTAGAAGCATTTAGATATCACATCTCATGCTATAGGAAGTGTCTCAGGATTGGAATGGGAAGGAGTTGGATATCACATTTCATGTTAGAGGAAGGATCTCAGGTTTGGTATTAGAGGCATTGAGATATCACATCTCATGCTATAGGAAGGGTCTCATGATTGGAATGGGAAGGAGTTGGATATCACATCTCATGCTATAGGAAGGGTCTCAGGTTTGGTATAAGCATTGAGATATCACATCTCATGCTATAGGAAGGGTCTCAGGATTGGAATGGGAAGGAGTTGGATATCACATCTCATGTTATAGGAAGGATCTCAGGTTTGGTATTAGAAGCATTGAGACATCACATCTCATGCTATCGGAAGGGTCTCAGGATTGGAATGGGAAGGACTTGGATATCACATCTCATGCTATAGGGAGGGTCTCAAGTTTGATATTAGAAGCATTGAGATATCATATCTCATGCTATAGGAAGGGTCTCAGGATTGGAATGGGAAGGAGTTGGATATCACATCTCATGCTATAGGAAGGGTCTCAGGTTTGGTATAAGCAGTGAGATATCACATCTCATGCTATAGGAAGTGTCTCAGGATTGGAATGGGAAGGAGTTGGATATCACATCTCATGTTATAGGAAGGATCTCAGGTTTGGTATAAGCATTGAGATATCACATCTCTACTATCGGAAGGGTCTCAGGATTGGAATGGGAAGGAGTTGGATATTCCCATCTCATGTTATAGGAAGGGTCTCAGGTTTGGTATTAGAAGCATTGAGATATCACATCTCATGCTATAGGAAGGGTCTCAGGATTGGAATGGGAAGGACTTGGATATCACATCTCATGCTATAAGGAGGGTCTCAAGTTTGATATTAGAAGCATTGAGATATCACATCTCATGATATCGGAAGGGTCTCAAGGATGGAATGGGAAGGAGTTGGATATCACATCTCATGATAAAGGAAGTGTCTAAGGTTTGGAAGGGGAAGGAGTTTGATATCACATCTCATGCCATAGTATGGGTCTCAGGTTTGGTAGAAGCATTGGGATATCACATCTCATGCTATCGGAAGGGTATCAGGATTGGATTTGGAAGGAGTTGGATATCCCATCTCATGCTATAGGAAGGGTCTCAGGTTGGAATGGGAAGGAGTTGGATATCACATCTCATGTTATAGGAAGGGTCTCAGGATTGGAATTAGAAGGACTTGGATATCACATCTCATGCTATAGGAAGGCTCTCAGGTTTGGAAGGGGAAAGAGTTGGATATCACATTTCATGTTAGAGGTAGGATCTCAGGTTTGGTATTAGAGGCATTGAGATATCACATCTCATGCTATCAGAAGAGTCTCAGGATTGGAATGGGAAGGAGTTGGATATCACATCTCATGCTAAAGGGAGGGTCTCAGGTTTGGAAGGGGAAGGATTTGGATATCACATCTCATGTTATAGGAAGGATCTCAGGTTTGGTATTAGAAGCATTGAGATATCACATCTCATGCTATCGGAAGGATCTCAGGTTTGGTATAGAAGCATTGAGATATCACATCTCATGCTATCAGAAGGTTCTCAGGATTGGAATGGGAAGGAGTTGGATATCACATCTCATGCTAAAGGGAGGGTCTCAGGTTTGGAAGGGGAAGGATTTGGATATCATATATCATGTTATCAGAAGGATCTCAGGTTTGGTATTAGAAGTATTGAGATATCACATCTCATGCTATAGGAAGGGTCTCAGGATCGGAATGGGAAGGAGTTGGTTATCACATCTCATGCTAAAGGAAGGGTCTCAGGTTTGGTAGAAGCATTGAGATATCACATCTCATGCTATAGGAAGGGTCTCAGGATTGGAAATGGAAGGACTTAGATATCACATATCATGCTATAGGGAGGGTCTCAGTTTTGATATTAGAAGCATTGAGATATCACATCTCATGCTATCAGAAGGGTCTCAGGATTGGAATGGGAAGGAGCTGGATATCACATCTCATGCTAAAGGAAGGATCTCAGGTTTGGAACGGGAAGGAGTTGGATATCACATCTCATGTTATAGGAAGGGTCTCAGGTTTGGTATAAGCATTGAGATATCACATCTCTGCTATCGGAAGTGTCTCAGGATTGGAATGGGAAGGACTTGGATATCACATCTCATGCTATAGATAGGCTCTCAGGTTTGGAAAGGGAAGGAGTTGGATATCACATTTCATGTTAGAGGAAGGATCTCAGGTTTGGTATTAGAGGCATTGAGATATCAGATCTCAGGCTATAGGAAGGGTCTCAGGATTGGAATGGGAAGGAGTTGGATATCACATCTCATGCTAGAGGAAGGGTCTCAGGTTTGGTATAAGCATTGAGATATCACATCTCGTGCTATAGGAAGGGTCTCAGGATTGGAATGGGAAGGAGTTGTATATGACATCTCATGCCTTAGGAAGGGTCTCAGGTTTGGTATAAGCATTGAGATATCACATCTCTGCTATCGAAAGGGTCTTAGGATTGGAATGGGAAGGAGTTGGATATCCCATCTCATGTTAAAGGAAGAGTCTCAGGTTTGGTATTAGAAGCATTGAGATATCCCATCTCATGATATAGGAAGGGTCTCAGTTTGGAATGGGAAGGAGTTGGATATCACATTTCATGTTATAGGAAGGGTCTCAGGATTGGAATGGGAAGGACTTGGATATCATATCCCATGCTATAGGAAGGCTCTCAGGTTTGGAAGGGGAAGGAGTTGGATATCACATTTCATGTTAGAGGAAGGATCTCAGGTTTGGTATTAGAGGCCTTGAGATATCACATCTCATGCTATAGGAAGGGTCTCAGGATTGGAATGGGAAGGAGTTGGATATCACATCTCAAGCTATAGGAACGGTCTCAGGTTTGGTATAAGCATTGTGATATCACATCTCATGCTATAGGAAGGGTCTCAGGATTGGAATGGGAAGGAGTTGGATATCACATCTCATGTTATAGGAAAGATCTCAGGTTTGGTATTAGAAGCATTGAGACATCACATCTCATGTTATAGGAAGGGTCTCAGGATTGGAATGGGAAGAAGTTGGATATCACATCTCATGCTATAGGAAGGGTCTCAGGTTTGGTATAAGCATTGAGATATTACATCTCATGCTATAGGAAGGGTCTCAGGATTGGAATGGGAAGGAGTTGTATATGACATCTCATGCCATAGGAAGGGTCTCAGGTTTGGTATAAGCATTGAGATATCACATCACATGCTATAGGAAGGGTCTCAGGATTGGAATGGGAAGGACTTGGATATCACATCTCATGCTATAGGCAGGGTCTCAGGTTTGGAAAGGGAATGAGATGGATATCACATTTCATGTTAGAGGTAGGATCTCAGGTTTGGTATTAGAGGCATTGAGATATCACATCTCATGGTATCAGAAGGGTCTCAGGATTGGAATGGGAAGGAGTTGGATATCACATCTCATGCTAAAGGGAGGGTCTCAGGTTTGGAAGGGGAAGGATTTGGAAATCACATCTCATGTTATAGGAAGGATCTCAGGTTTGGTATTAGAAGCATTGAGATATCACATCTCATGCTTTCATAAGGGTCTCAGGATTGGAATGGGAAGGAGTTGGATATCACATCTGATGTTATAGGAAGGATCTCAGGTTTGGTATTAGAAGCATTGAGACATCACATCTCATGCTATAGGAAGGGTATCAGGATTGGAATGGGAAGGAGTTGGATATCACATCTCATGCTATAGGAAGGGTCTCAGATTTGGTATAAGCATTGAGATATCACATCTCATGCTATAGGAAGGGTCTCAGGATTGGAACGGGAAGGAGTTGTATATGACATCTCAGGCCATAGGAAGGGTCTCAGGTTTGGTATAAGCATTGAGATATCACATCTCTGCTATCGGAAGGGTCTCAGGATTGGAATGGGAAGGAATTGGATATCACATCTCATGTTATAGGAAGGATCTCAGGTTTGGTATTAGAAGCATTGAGATATCCCTTCTCATGCTATAGGAAGGGTCTCAGGATTGGAATGTGAAGGATTTGGATATCACATCTCATGCTAAAGGAAGGGTCTCAGGTTTGGTAGAAGCATTGAGATATCACGTCTCTGCTATCGGAAGGGTCTCAGGATTGGATTGGGAAGGAGTTGGATATCCCTTCTCATGCTATAGGAAGGGTCTCAGGTTTGGTATAAGCATTGAGATATCACATCTCTGCTATCGGAAGGGTCTCAGGATTGGATTGGGAAGGAGTTGGATATCCCTTCTCATGCTATAGGAAGTGTCTCAGGTTGGAATGGGAAGGAGTTGGATATCACATCTCATGTTATAGGAAGGGTCTCAGGATTGGAATGGGAAGGATTTGGATATCACATCTCTTGCTATAGGAAGGGTCTCATGTTTGGAATGGGAAGGAGTTGGATATCACATATGCTATAGTTAGTGTCTCAGGTTTGGAACGGGAAGGAGTTGGATATCACATCTCATGTTATAGGAAGGGTCTCAGGTTTGGTATAAGCATTGAGATATCACATCTCTGCTATCGGAAGTGGCTCAGGATTGGAATGGGAAGGAGTTGGATATCCCATCTCATGTTATAGGACGAGTCTCTGGTTTGGTATTAGAATCATTGAGATATCACATCGCATGCTGTAGGAAGGGTCTAAGGATTGGAATGGGATGGACTTGGATATCACATCTCATGCTATAGATAGGCTCTTAGGTTTGGAAAGGGAAGGAGTTGGATATCACATTTCATGTTAGAGGAAGGATCTCAGGTTTGGTATTAGAAGCATTGAGATATCACATCTCATGCTATAGGAAGGGTCTGAGGATTGGAATGGGAAGGAGCTGGATATCACATCTCATGCTAAAGGAAGGGTCTCAGGTTTGGAACGGGAAGGATTTGGATATCACATCTCATGTTATAGGAAGGTTCTCAGGTTTGGTATAAGCATTGAGATATCACATCTCTGCTATCGGAAGTGTCTCAGGATTGGAATGGGAAGGAGTTGGATATCCCATCTCATGTTATAGGACGGGTCTCAGGTTTGTTATTAGAATCATTGAGATATCATATTGCATGCTGTAGGAAGGGTCTAAGGGTTGGAATGGGAAGGACTTGGATATCACATCTCATGATATAGATAGGCTCCTAGGTTTGGAAAGGGAAAGAGTTGGATATCACATTTCATGTTAGAGGAAGGATCTCAGGTTTGGTATTAGAGGCCTTGAGATATCACATCTCATGCTATAGGAAGGGTCTCAGGATTGGAATGGGAAGTAGTTGGATATCACATCTCATGCTATAGGAAGGGTCTCAGGTTTGGTATAAGCATTGAGATATCACATCTCATGCTATAGGACGGGTCTCAGGATTGGAATGGAAGGAGTTGGATATCACATCTCATGTTATAGGAAGGATCTCAGGTTTGGTATTAGAAGCATTGAGACATCACATCTCATGCTGTAGGAAGGGTCTCAGGGTTGGAATGGGAAGGAGTTGGATATCACATCTCATCCAATAGGAAGGGTCTCAGGTTTGGAATGGGAAGGAATTGGATATCACATCTCATGTTATAGGAAGGATCTCAGGTTTGGTATTAGAAGCATTGAGATATCACATCTCATGCTATAGGAAGGGTCTCAGGATTGGAATGTGAAGGATTTGGATATCACATCTCATGCTAAAGGAAGGGTCTCAGGTTTGGTAGAAGCATTGAGATATCACGTCTCTGCTATCGGAAGGGTCTCAGGATTGGATTGGGAAGGAGTTGGATATCCCTTCTCATGCTATAGGAAGGGTCTCAGGATTTGAATGGCAAGGAGTTGGATATCACATCTCATGCCATAGGAAGGGTCTCAGGTTTGGTATAAGCATTGAGATATCACATCTCTGCTATCGGAAGGGTCTCAGGATTGGATTGGGAAGGAGTTGGATATCCCTTCTCATGCTATAGGAAGTGTCTCAGGTTGGAATGGTAAGGAGTTGGATATCACATCTCATGTTATAGGAAGGGTCTCAGGATTGGAATGGGAAGGATTTGGATATCACATCTCTTGCTATAGGAAGGGTCTCAGGATTGGAATGGGTAGGAGTTGGATATTACTTTCTTGCTATAGGAAGGGTCTCATGTTTGGAATGGGAAGGAGTTGGATATCACATATGCTATAGTTAGTGTCTTAGGTTTGGAACGGGAAGGAGTTGGATATCACATCTCATGTTATAGGAAGGGTCTCAGGTTTGGTATAAGCATTGAGATATCACATCTCTGCTATCGGAAGCGGCTCAGGATTGGAATGGGAAGGAGTTGGATATCCCATCTCATGTTATAGGAAGAGTCTCTGGTTTGGTATTAGAATCATTGAGATATCACATCGCATGCTGTTGGAAGGGTCTAAGGATTGGAATGGGATGGACTTGGATATCACATCTCATGCTATAGGTAGGCTCTCAGGTTTGGTATAAGCATTGAGGTATCACATCTCATGCTATAGGAAGGGTCTCAGGATTGGAATGGGAAGGATTTGGATATCACATCTCATGCTATAGGAAGGGTCTCAGATTTGGTATAAGCATTGAGATATCACATCTCATGCTAAAGGAAGGGTCTCAGGTTTGGAAAGGGAAGGAGTTGGATATCACATTTCATGTTAGAGGAAGGATCTCAGGTTTGGTATTAGAAGCATTGAGATATCACATCTCATGCTATAGGACGGGTCTCAGGATTGGAATGGAAGGAGTTGGATATCACATCTCATGCTATAGGAAGGGTCTCAGGTTTGGTATAAGCATTGAGATATCACATCTCATGCTATAGGACGGGTCTCAGGATTGGAATGGAAGGAGTTGGATATCACATCTCATGTTATAGGAAGGATCTCAGGTTTGGTATTAGATGCATTGAGACATCACATCTCATGCTATAGGAAGGGTCTCAGGGTTGGAATGGGAAGGAGTTGGATATCACATCTCATCCAATAGGAAGGGTCTCAGGTTTGGAATGGGAAGGAATTGGATATCACATCTCATGTTATAGGAAGAATCTCAGGTTTGGTATTAGAAGCATTGAGATATCACATCTCATGCTATAGGAAGGGTCTCAGGATTGGAATGTGAAGGATTTGGATATCACATCTCATGCTAAAGGAAGGGTCTCAGGTTTGGTAGAAGCATTGAGATATCACGTTTCTGCTATCGGAAGGGTCTCAGGATTGGATTGGGAAGGAGTTGGATATCCCTTCTCATGCTATAGGAAGGGTCTCAGGATTTGAATGGGAAGGAGTTGGATATCACATCTCATGTTATAGGAAGGGTCTCAGGATTGGAATGGGAAGGATTTGGATATCACATCTCTTGCTATAGGAAGGGTCTCAGGATTGGAATGGGTAGGAGTTGGATATTACTTTCTTGCTAAAGGAAGGGTCTCATGTTTGGAATGGGAAGCAGTTGGATATCACATATGCTATAGTTAGTGTCTCAGGTTTGGAACGGGAAGGAGTTGGATATCCCATCTCATGTTATAGGAAGAGTCTCTGGTTTGGTATTAGAATCATTGAGATATCACATCGCATGCTGTAGGAAGGGTCTAAGGATAGGAATGGGATGGACTTGGATATCACATCTCATGCTATACGTAGGCTCTCAGGTTTGGTATAAGCATTGAGATATCACATCTCATGCTATAGGAAGGGTCTCAGGATTGGAATGGGAAGGAATTGGATATCACATCTCATGCTATAGGAAGGGTCTCAGATTTGGTATAAGCATTGAGATATCACATCTCATGCTAAAGAAAGGGTCTCAGGATTGGAATGGGAAGGAGTTGTATATGACATCTCAGGCCATAGGAAGGGTCTCAGGTTTGGTATAAGCATTGAGATATCACATCTCTGCTATCGGAAGGGTCTCAGGATTGGAATTGGAAGGACTTGGCTATCATATTATAGGATGTCCCGGGAGGATAGCACAGCGGCAGCGTGCGCGTCTTGGAAGCAAGACGACACAAAGCAACAACAGGTTCGATCCCCGGGTCCGCGCTTAGAAACCTCAGAGTGTTTAAGCGCGTTATAAATACGTAACTAAGACAAAAAAAATCTGTGTTTCCTCTGTAACAGCGCCTCGATGCCTCATGGGCTGCAAGTGCGCTTAACAAATGCAAATAAAATAAATAAATAAAATATCTCATGCTATAGGAAGGCTCTCAGGTTTGGAAGGGGAAAGAGTTGGATATCACATTTCATGTTAGAGGAAGGATCTCAGGTTTGGTATTAGAGGCCTTGAGATATCACATCTCATGCTATAGGAAGGGTCTCAGGATTGGAATGGGAAGGAGTTGGATATCACATCTCATGCTATAGGAAGGGTCTCAGATTTGGTATAAGCATTGAGATATCACATCTCATGCTATAGGAAGTGTCTCAGGATTGGAATGGGAAGGAGTTGGATATCACATCTCATGTTATAGGAAGGATCTCAGGTTTGGTATAAGCATTGAGATATCACATCTCTGCTATCGGAAGGGTCTCAGGATTGGAATGGGAAGGAGTTGGATATTCCCATCTCATGTTATAGGAAGGGTCTCAGGTTTGGTATTAGAAGCATTGAGATATCCCATCTCATGATATAGGAAGGGTCCCAGGATGGAATGGGAAGGAGTAGGATATCACATTTCATGTTATAGGAAGGGTCTCAGGATTGGAATGGGAAGGATTTGGATATCATATCTCATGCTATAGGAAGGCTCTCAGGTTTGGAAGGGGAAAGAGTTTGATATCACATTTCATGTTAGAGGAAGGATCTCAGGTTTGGTATTAGAGGCCTTGAGATATCACATCTCATGCTATAGGAAGGGTCTCAGGATTGGAATGGGAAGGAGTTGGATATCACATCTCATGTTATAGGAAAGATCTCAGGTTTGGTATTAGAAGCATTGAGACATCACATCTCATGTTATAGGAAGGGTCTCAGGATTAGAATGGGAAGAAGTTGGATATCACATCTCATGCTATAGGCAGGGTCTCAGGTTTGGAAAGGGAAGGAGATGGATATCACATTTCATGTTAGAGGTAGGATCTCAGGTTTGGAATTAGAGGCATTGAGATATCACATCTCATGCTATCAGAAGGGTCTCAGGATTGGAATGGGAAGGAGTTGGATATCACATCTCATGCTAAAGGGAGGGTCTCAGGTTTGGAAGGGGGAGGATTTGGAAATCACATCTCATGTTATAGGAAGGATCTCAGGTTTGGTATTAGAAGCATTGAGATATCACATCTCATGCTATCGGAAGTATCTCAGGTTTGGTATTAGAGGCATTGAGATATCACATCTCATGCTATCATAAGGGTCTCAGGATTGGAATGGGAAGGAGTTGGATATCACATCTCATGTTATAGGAAGGATCTCAGGTTTGGTATTAGAAGCATTGAGACATCACATCTCATGCTATAGGAAGGGTCTCAGGATTGGAATGGGAAGGAGTTGGATATCACATCTCATGCTATAGGAAGGGTCTCAGATTTGGTATAAGCATTGAGATATCACATCTCATGCTATAGGAAGGGTCTCAGGATTGGAATGGGAAGGAGTTGTATATGACATCTCAGGCCATAGGAAGGGTCTCAGGTTTGGTATAAGCATTGAGATATCACATCTCTGCTATCGGAAGGGTCTCAGGATTGGAATGGGAATGAGTTGGATATCCCATCTCATGTTATAGGAAGAGTCTCAGGTTTGGTATTAGAAGCATTGAGATATCCCATCTCATGCTATAGGAAGGGTCTCAGGTTGGAATGGGAAGGAGTTGGATATCACATTTCATGTTATAGGAAGGGTCTCAGGATTGGAATTGGAAGGACTTGGCTATCATATCTCATGCTATAGGAAGGCTCTCAGGTTTGGAAGGGGAAGGAGTTGGATATCACATTTCATGTTAGAGGAACGATCTCAGGTTTGGTATTAGAGGCCTTGAGATATCACATCTCATGCTATAGGAAGGGTCTCAGGATTGGAATGGGAAGGAGTTGGATATCACATCTCAAGCTAAAGGGACGGTCTCAGGTTTGGTATAAGCATTGTGATATCACATCTCATGCTATAGGAAGGGTCTCAGGATTGGAATGGGAAGGAGTTGGATATCACATCTCATGTTATAGGAAAGATCTCAGGTTTGGTATTAGAAGCATTGCGACATCACATCTCATGTTATAGGAAGGGTCTCAGGATTGGAATGGGAAGAAGTTGGATATCACATCTCATGCTATAAGAAGGGTCTCAGGTTTGGTATAAGCATTGAGATATCACATCTCATGCTATAGGAAGGGTCTCAGGTTTGGAATGGGAAGGACATAGATATCACATATCATGCTATAGGGAGGGTCTCAGTTTTGATATTAGAAGCATTGAGATATCACATCTCATGCTATCGGAAGTGTCTCAGGATTGGAATGGGAAGGAGCTGGATATCACATCTCATGCTAAAGGAATGGTCTCAGGTTTGGAACGGGAAGGAGTTGGATATCACATCTCATGTTATAGGAAGGGTCTCAGGTTTGGTATAAGCATTGAGATATCACATCTCTGCTATCGGAAGTGTCTCAGGATTAGAATGGGAAGGACTTGGATATCACATCTCATGCTATAGATAGGCTCTCAGGTTTGGAAAGGGAAGGAGTTGGATATCACATTTCATGTTAGAGGAAGGATCTCAGGTTTGGTATTAGAGGCATTGAGATATCACATCTCAGGCTATAGGAAGGGTCTCAGGATTGGAATGGGAAGGAGTTGGATATCACATCTCATGCTAAAGAAAGGGTCTCAGGATTGGAATGGGAAGGAGTTGGATATCACATCTCATGCTATAGGAAGGGTCTCAGGTTTGGTATAAGCATTGAGATATCACATCTCGTGCTATAGGAAGGGTCTCAGGATTGGAGTGGGAAGGAGTTGTATATGACATCTCATGCTATAGACAGGGTCTCAGGTTTGGAAAGGGAAGGAGATGGATATCACATTTCATGTTAGAGGTAGGATCTCAGGTTTGGAATTAGAGGCATTGAGATATCACATCTCATGCTATCAGAAGGGTCTCAGGATTGGAATGGGAAGGAGTTGGATATCACATCTCATGCTAAAGGGAGGGTCTCAGGTTTGGAAGGGGAAGGATTTGGAAATCACATCTCATGTTATAGGAAGGATCTCAGGTTTGGTATTAGAATCATTGAGATATCACATCTCATGCTATCATAAGGGTCTCAGGATTGGAATCGGAAGGAGTTGGATATCACATCTCATGTTATAGGAAGGATCTCAGGTTTGGTATTAGAAGCATTGAGACATCACATCTCATGCTATAGGAAGGGTCTCAGGATTGGAATGGGAAGGAGTTGGATATCACATCTCATGCTATAGGAAGGGTCTCAGATTTGGTATAAGCATTGAGATATCACATCTCATGCTATAGGAAGGGTCTCAGGATTGGAATGGGAAGCAGTTGGATGTCACATCTCAGGCCATAGGAAGGGTCTCAGGTTTGGTATAAGCATTGAGATATCACATCTCTGCTATCGGAAGGGTCTCAGGATTGGAATGGGAAGGAGTTGGATATCCCATCTCATGTTATAGGAAGAGTCTCAGGTTTGGTATTAGAAGCATTGAGATATCCCATCTCATGCTATAGGAAGGGTCTCAGGTTGGAATGGGAAGGAGTTGGATATCACATTTCATGTTATAGGAAGGGTCTCAGGATTGGAATTGGAAGGACTTGGCTATCATAGCTCATGCTATAGGAAGGCTCTCAGGTTTGGAAGGGGAAGGAGTTGGATATCACATTTCATGTTAGAGGAACGATCTCAGGTTTGGTATTAGAGGCCTTGAGATATCACATCTCATGCTATAGGAAGGGTCTCAGGATTGGAATGGGAAGGAGTTGGATATCACATCTCATGTTATAGGAAAGATCTCAGGTTTGGTATTAGAAGCATTGAGACATCACATCTCATGTTATAGGAAGGGTCTCAGGATTGGAATGGGAAGAAGTTGGATATCACATCTCATGCTATAGGAAGGGTCTCAGGTTTGGTATAAGCATTGAGATATCACATCTCATGCTATAGGAAGGGTCTCAGGATTGGAATGGGAAGGAGTTGTATATGACATCTCATGCCATAGGAAGGGTCTCAGGTTTGGTATAAGCATTGAGATATCACATCACATGCTATAGGAAGGGTCTCAGGATTGTAATGGGAAGGACTTGGATATCACATCTCATGCTATAGGCAGGGTCTCAGGTTTGGAAAGGGAAGGAGATGGATATCACATTTCATGTTAGAGGTAGGATCTCAGGTTTGGTATTAGAGGCATTGAAATATCACATCTCATGCTATCAGAAGGGTCTCAGGATTGGAATGGGAAGGAGTTGGATATCACATCTCATGCTAAAGGGAGGGTCTCAGGTTTGGAAGGGGAAGGATTTGGAAATCACATCTCATGTTATAGGAAGGATCTCAGGTTTGGTATTAGAAGCATTGAGATATCACATCTCATGCTATCGGAAGTATCTCAGGTTTGGTATTAGAGGCATTGAGATATCACATCTCATGCTATCATAAGGGTCTCAGGATTGGAATGGGAAGGAGTTGGATATCACATCTCATGTTATAGGAAGGATCTCAGGTTTGGTATTAGAAGCATTGAGACATCACATCTCATGCTATAGGAAGGGTCTCAGGATTGGAATGGGAAGGAGTTGGATATCACATCTCATGCTATAGGAAGGGTATCAGATTTGGTATAAGCATTGAGATATCACATCTCATGCTATAGGAACGGTCTCAGGATTGGAATGGGAAGGAGTTGTATATGACATCTCAGGCCATAGGAAGGGTCTCAGGTTTGGTATAAGCATTGAGATATCACATCTCTGCTATCGGAAGGGTCACAGGATTGGAATGGGTAGGAGTTGGATATCCCATCTCATGTTATAGGAAGGGTCTCAGGTTTGGTATTAGAAGCATTGAGACATCACATCTCATGTTATAGGAAGGGTCTCAGGATTGGAATGGGAAGAAGTTGGATATCACATCTCATGCTATAGGAAGGGTCTCAGGTTTGGTATAAGCATTGAGATATCACATCTCATGCTATAGGAAGGGTCTCAGGATTGGAATGGGAAGGAGTTGTATATGACATCTTATGCCATAGGAAGGGTCTCAGGTTTGGTATAAGCATTGAGATATCACATCACATGCTATAGGAAGGGTCTCAGGATTGGAATGGGAAGGACTTTTGATATCACATCTCATGCTATAGGCAGGGTCTCAGGTTTGGAAAGGGAAGGAGATGGATATCACATTTCATGTTAGAGGTAGGATCTCAGGTTTGGTATTAGAGGCATTGAAATATCATATCTCATGCTATCAGAAGGGTCTCAGGATTGGAATGGGAAGGAGTTGGATATCACATCTCATGCTAAAGGGAGTGTCTCAGGTTTGGAAGTGGAAGGATTTGGAAATCACATCTCATGTTATAGGAAGGATCTCAAGTTTGGTACTAGAAGCATTGAGATATCACATCTCATGCTATCATAAGGATCTCAGGTTTGGTATTAGAAGCATTGAGACATCACATCTCATGCTATAGGAAGGGTCTCAGGATTGGAATGGGAAGGAGTTGGATATCACATCTCATGCTATAGGAAGGGTCTCGGATTTGGTATAAGCATTGAGATATCACATCTCATGCTATAGGAAGGGTCTCAGGATTGGAATGGGAAGGAGTTGTATATGACAAATCAGGCCATAGGAAGGGTCTCAGGTTTGGTATAAGCATTGAGATATCACATCTCTGCTATCGGAAGGGTCTCAGGATTGGAATGGGAAGGAGTTGGATATCCCATCTCATGTTATAGGAAGGGTCTCAGGTTTGGTATTAGAAGCATTGAGATATCACATCTCATGCTATAGGAAGAGTCTCAGGATTGGAATGGGGAGGACTTGGATGTCACATCTCATGCTATAGGGAGGGTCTCAAGTTTGATATTAGAAGCATTGAGATAACAAATCTCATGATATCGGAAGGGTCTCAGGATTGGAATGGGAAGGAGTTGGATATCATATCTCATGCTAAAGGGAGGGTCTCAGGTTTGGAAGGGGAAGGATTTGGATATCACATCTCATGTTATAGGAAGGATCTCAGGTTTGGTATTAGAAGCATTCAGATATCACATCTCATGCTATCGGAAGGATCTCAGGTTTGGTATAGAAGCATTGAGATATCACATCTCATGCTATCAGAAGGGTCTCAGGATTGGAATGGGAAGGAGTTGGATATCACATCTCATGCTAAAGGGAGGGTCTCAGGTTTGGAAGGGGAAGGATTTGGATATCACATCTCATGTTATCGGAAGGATCTCAGGTTTGGTATTAGAAGTATTGAGATATCACATCTCATGCTATAGGAAGGGTCTCAGGATTGGAATGGGAAGGAGTTGGTTATCACATCTCATGCTAAAGGAAGGGTCTCAGGTTTGGTAGAAGCATTGAGATATCACATCTCATGCTATAGGAAGGGTCTCAGGATTGGAATGGGAAGGACTTAGATATCACATATCATGCTATAGGGAGGGTCTCAGTTTTGATATTAGAAGCATTGAGATATCACATCTCATGCTATCGGAAGTGTCTCAGGATTGGAATGGGAAGGAGCTGGATATCACATCTCATGCTAAAGGAAGGGTCTCAGGTTTGGAACGGGAAGGAGTTGGATATCACATCTCATGTTATAGGAAGGGTCTCAGGTTTGGTATAAGCATTGAGATATCACATCTCTGCTATCGGAAGTGTCTCAGGATTGGAATGGGAAGGACTTGGATATCACATCTCATGCTATAGATAGGCTCTCAGGTTTGGAAAGGGAAGGAGTTGGATATCACATTTCATGTTAGAGGAAGGATCTCAGGTTTGGTATTAGAGGCATTGAGACATCACATCTCAGGCTATAGGAAGGGTCTCAGGATTGGAATGGGAAGGAGTTGGATATCACATCTCATGCTAAAGGAAGGGTCTCAGGATTGGAATGGGAAGGAGTTGGATATCACATCTCATGCTATAGGAAGGGTCTCAGGTTTGGTATAAGCATTGAGATATCACATCTCGTGCTATAGGAAGGGTCTCAGGATTGGAATGGGAAGGAGTTGTATATGACATCTCATGCTATAGACAGGGTCTCAGGTTTGGAAAGGGAAGGAGATGGATATCACATTTCATGCTAAAGGGAGGGTCTCAGGTTTGGAATTAGAGGCATTGAGATATCACATCTCATGCTATCAGAAGGGTCTCAGGATTGGAATGGGAAGGAGTTGGATATCACATCTCATGCTAAAGGGAGGGTCTCAGGTTTGGAAGGGGAAGGATTTGGAAATCACATCTCATGTTATAGGAAGGATCTCAGGTTTGGTATTAGAAGCATTGAGATATCACATCTCATGCTATCATAAGGGTCTCAGGATTGGAATCGGAAGGAGTTGGATATCACATCTCATGTTATAGGAAGGATCTCAGGTTTGGTATTAGAAGCATTGAGACATCACATCTCATGCTATAGGAAGGGTCTCAGGATTGGAATGGGAAGGAGTTGGATATCACATCTCATGCTATAGGAAGGGTCTCAGATTTGGTATAAGCATTGAGATATCACATCTCATGCTATAGGAAGGGTCTCAGGATTGGAATGGGAAGCAGTTGGATAACACATCTCAGGCCATAGGAAGGGTCTCAGGTTTGGTATAAGCATTGAGATATCACATCTCTGCTATTGGAAGGGTCTCAGGATTGGAATGGGAAGGAGTTGGATATCCCATCTCATGTTATAGGAAGAGTCTCAGGTTTGGTATTAGAAGCATTGAGATATCCCATCTCATGCTATAGGAAGGGTCTCAGGTTGGAATGGGAAGGAGTTGGATATCACATTTCATGTTATAGGAAGGGTCTCAGGATTGGAATTGGAAGGACTTGGCTATCATATCTCATGCTATAGGAAGGCTCTCAGGTTTGGAAGGGGAAGGAGTTGGATATCACATTTCATGTTAGAGGAACGATCTCAGGTTTGGTATTAGAGGCCTTGAGATATCACATCTCATGCTATAGGAAGGGTCTCAGGATTGGAATGGGAAGGAGTTGGATATCACATCTCATGTTATAGGAAAGATCTCAGGTTTGGTATTAGAAGCATTGAGACATCACATCTCATGTTATAGGAAGGGTCTCAGGATTGGAATGGGAAGAAGTTGGATATCACATCTCATGCTATAGGAAGGGTCTCAGGTTTGGTATAAGCATTGAGATATCACATCTCATGCTATAGGAAGGGTCTCAGGATTGGAATGGGAAGGAGTTGTATATGACATCTCATGCCATAGGAAGGGTCTCAGGTTTGGTATAAGCATTGAGATATCACATCACATGCTATAGGAAGGGTCTCAGGATTGTAATGGGAAGGACTTGGATATCACATCTCATGCTATAGGCAGGGTCTCAGGTTTGGAAAGGGAAGGAGATGGATATCACATTTCATGTTAGAGGTAGGATCTCAGGTTTGGTATTAGAGGCATTGAAATATCACATCTCATGCTATCAGAAGGGTCTCAGGATTGGAATGGGAAGGAGTTGGATATCACATCTCATGCTAAAGGGAGGGTCTCAGGTTTGGAAGGGGAAGGATTTGGAAATCACATCTCATGTTATAGGAAGGATCTCAGGTTTGGTATTAGAAGCATTGAGATATCACATCTCATGCTATCGGAAGTATCTCAGGTTTGGTATTAGAGGCATTGAGATATCACATCTCATGCTATCTTAAGGGTCTCAGGATTGGAATGGGAAGGAGTTGGATATCACATCTCATGTTATAGGAAGGATCTCAGGTTTGGTATTAGAAGCATTGAGACATCACATCTCATGCTATAGGAAGGGTCTCAGGATTGGAATGGGAAGGAGTTGGATATCACATCTCATGCTATAGGAAGGGTCTCAGATTTGGTATAAGCATTGAGATATCACATCTCATGCTATAGGAACGGTCTCAGGATTGGAATGGGAAGGAGTTGTATATGACATCTCAGGCCATAGGAAGGGTCTCAGGTTTGGTATAAGCATTGAGATATCACATCTCTGCTATCGGAAGGGTCTCAGGATTGGAATGGGAAGGAGTTGGATATCCCATCTCATGTTATAGGAAGGGTCTCAGGTTTGGTATTAGAAGCATTGAGACATCACATCTCATGTTATAGGAAGGGTCTCAGGATTGGAATGGGAAGAAGTTGGATATCACATCTCATGCTATAGGAAGGGTCTCAGGTTTGGTATAAGCATTGAGATATCACATCTCATGCTATAGGAAGGGTCTCAGGATTGGAATGGGAAGGAGTTGTATATGACATCTCATGCCATAGGAAGGGTCTCAGGTTTGGTATAAGCATTGAGATATCACATCACATGCTATAGGAAGGGTCTCAGGATTGGAATGGGAAGGACTTTTGATATCACATCTCATGCTATAGGCAGGGTCTCAGGTTTGGAAAGGGAAGGAGATGGATATCACATTTCATGTTAGAGGTAGGATCTCAGGTTTGGTATTAGAGGCATTGAAATATCACATCTCATGCTATCAGAAGGGTCTCAGGATTGGAATGGGAAGGAGTTGGATATCACATCTCATGCTAAAGGGAGTGTCTCAGGTTTGGAAGTGGAAGGATTTGGAAATCACATCTCATGTTATAGGAAGGATCTCAGGTTTGGTACTAGAAGCATTGAGATATCACATCTCATGCTATCAGAAGGATCTCAGGTTTGGTATTAGAAGCATTGAGACATCACATCTCATGCTATAGGAAGGGTCTCAGGATTGGAATGGGAAGGAGTTGGATATCACATCTCATGCTATAGGAAGGGTCTCGGATTTGGTATAAGCATTGAGATATCACATATCATGCTATAGGAAGGGTCTCAGGATTGGAATGGGAAGGAGTTGTATATGACAAATCAGGCCATAGGAAGGGTCTCAGGTTTGGTATAAGCATTGAGATATCACATCTCTGCTATCGGAAGGGTCTCAGGATTGGAATGGGAAGGAGTTGGATATCCCATCTCATGTTATAGGAAGGGTCTCAGGTTTGGTATTAGAAGCATTGAGATATCACATCTCATGCTATAGGAAGAGTCTCAGGATTGGAATGGGGAGGACTTGGATGTCACATCTCATGCTATAGGGAGGGTCTCAAGTTTGATATTAGAAGCATTGAGATAACAAATCTCATGATATCGGAAGGGTCTCAGGATTGGAATGGGAAGGAATTGGATATCACATCTCATGATAAAGGAAGGGTCTAAGGTTTGGAAGGGGAAGGATTTGGATATCACATCTCATGTTATAGGACGGGTCTCAGGTTTTGTATTAGAAGCATTGAGATATCAAGACTCATGGTATAGGAAGGGTCTCAGAATTGGAATGGGAAGGAGTTGGATATCACATCTCAAGCTATAGGTAGGGTCTCAGGATTGGAATGGGAAGGAGTTTGATATCACATTTCATGTTATAGGAAGGGTCTCAGGATTGGATGGGAAGGACTTGGATATCATATCTCATGCTATAGGAAGGCTCTCAGGTTTGGAAGGGGAAGGAGTTGGATATCACATTTCATGTTAGAGGAAGAATCTCAGGTTTGGTATTAGAGGCCTTGAGATATCACATCTCATGCTATAGGAAGGGTCTCAGGATTGGAATGGGAAGGAGTTGGATATCACATCTCAAGCTATAGGAAGGGTCTCAGGTTTGGTATAAGCATTGAGATATCACATCTCATGCTATAGGAAGGGTCTCAGGATTGGAATGGGAAGGAGTTGGATATCACATCTCATGTTATAGGAAAGATCTCAGGTTTGGTATTAGAAGCATTGAGACATCACATCTCATGTTATAGGAAGGGTCTCAGGAGTGGAATGGGAAGAAGTTGGATATCACATCTCATGCTATAGGAAGGGTCTCAGGTTTGGAAGGGGAAGGAGTTGGATATCCAATCTCATGTTATAGGACTGGTCTCGGGTTTGGTATTAGAAGCATTGAGATATCACATCGCATGCTATAGGAATGGTCTCAGGATTGGAATGGGAAGGAGTTGGATATTACATTCTTGCTATAGGAAGGGTCTCATGTTTGGAATGGGAAGGAGTTGGATATCACATATGCTATAGGAAGGGTCTCAGGTTTGGACCGGGAAGGAGTTGGATATCACATCTCATGTTATAGGAAGGGTCTCAGGTTTGGTATAAGCATTGAGATATCACATCTCTGCTATCGGAAGTGTCTCAGGATTGGAATAGGAAGGAGTTGGATATCCCATCTCATGTTATAGGATGGGTCTCAGGTTTGTTATTAGAATCATTGAGATATCATATTGCATGCTGTAGGAAGGGTCTCAGGATTGGAATGGGAAGGACTTGGATATCACATCTCATGCTATAGGTAGGCTCTCAGGTTTGGAAAGGGAAGGAGTTGGATATCACATTTCATGTTAGAGGAAGGATCTCAGGTTTGGTATTAGAGGCATTGAGATATCACATCTCATGCTATAGGAAGGGTCTCAGGATTGGAATGGGAAGGAGTTGGATATCACATCTCATGCTATAGGAAGGGTCTCAGGTTTGGTATAAGCATCGAGATATCACATCTCATGCTATAGGAAGGGTCTCGGGATTAGAATGGGAAGGAGTTGGATATCACATCTCATGTTATGGGAAGGATCTCAGGTTTGGTATTAGAAGCATTGAGACATCACATCTCATGCTATAGGAAGGGTCTCAGGATTGGAATGGGAAGGAGTTGGATATCACATCTCATGCTATAGGAAGGGTCTCAAGTTTGATATTAGAAGCATTGAGATATCACATCTCATGCTATAGGAAGGGTCTCAGGATTGGAATGGGAAGGAGTTGGATATCACATCTCAAGCTTTAGGAAGGGTCTCAGGTTTGGTATAAGCATTGAGATAGCACATCTCATGCTATAGGAAGGGTCTCAGGATTGGAATGGGAAGGAGTTGGATATTACATCTCATGTTATAGGAAAGATCTCAGGTTTGGTATTAGAAGCATTGAGACATCACATCTCATGTTATAGGAAGGGTCTCAGGATTGGAATGGGAAGAAGTTGGATATCACATCTCATGCTATAGGAAGGGTCTCAGGTTTGGAAGGGGAAGGAGTTGGATATCCAATCTCATGTTATAGGACTGGTCTCAGGTTTGGTATCAGAAGCATTGAGATATCACATCGCATGCTGTAGGAAGGTTCTCAGGTTTGGTATTAGAAGCATTGAGACATCACATCTCATGCTATAGGAAGGGTCTCAGGATTGGAATGGGAAGGAGTTGGATATCACATCTCATGTTATAGGAAGGATCTCAGGTTTGGTATTAGAAGCATTGAGACATCACATCTCATGCTATAGGAAGGGTCTCAGGATTGGAATGGGAAGGAGTTGGATATCACATCTCATGCTATAGGAAGGGTCTCAGGATTGGATTGGGAAGGAGTTGTATATGACATCTCAGGCCATAGGAAGGGTCTCAGGATTGGTATAAGCATTGAGATATCACATCTCTGCTATCGGAAGGGTCTCAGGATTGGAATGGGAAGGAGTTGGATATCCCATCTCATGATAAAGGAAGGGTCTAAGGTTTGGAAGGGGAAAGATTTGGATATCACATCTCATGTTATAGGCGGGTCTCAATTTTGATATTAGAAGCATTGAGATAACAAATCTCATGATATCGGAAGGGTCTCAGGATTGGAATGGGAAGGAGTTGGATATCACATCTCATGATAAAGGAAGGGTCTCAGGTTTGGTATTAGAAGCATTGAGATATCAAGTCTCATGGTATAGGAAGGGTCTCAGAATTGGAATGGGAAGGATTTCGGATATCACATCTCAAGCTATAGGAAGAGTCTCAGGATTGGAATGGGAAGGAGTTTGATATCACATCTCATGTTATAGGACGGGTCTCAGGTTTGGTATTAGAAGCATTGAGATATCACATCTCATGCTATTGGAAGGGTATCAGTATTGGATTTGGAAGGAGTTGGATATCCCATCTCATGCTATGGGAAGGGTCTCAGGTTGGAATGGGAAGGAGTTGGATATCACATTTCATGTTATAGGAAGGGTCTCAGGATTGGAATGGGAAGGAGTTGGATATCACATCTCAAGCTTTAGGAAGGGTCTCAGGTTTGGTATAAGCATTGAGATAGCACATCTCATGCTATAGGAAGGGTCTCAGGATTGGAATGGGAAGGAGTTGGATATCACATCTCATGTTATAGGAAAGATCTCAGGTTTGGTATTAGAAGCATTGAGACATCACATCTCATGTTATAGGAAGGGTCTCAGGATTGGAATGGGAAGAAGTTGGATATCACATCTCATGCTATAGGAAGGGTCTCAGGTTTGGAAGGGGAAGGAGTTGGATATCCAATCTCATGTTATAGGACTGGTCTCAGGTTTGGTATTATAAGCATTGAGATATCACATCGCATGCTGTAGGAAGGTTCTCAGGTTTGGAATGGGGAGGAATTGGATATCACATCTCATGTCATAGGAAGGATCTCAGGATTGGAATGGGAAGGAGTTGGATATTACATTCTTGCTATAGGAAGAGTCTCATGTTTGGAATGGGAAGGAGTTGGATATCACATATGCTATAGGAAGGGTCTCAGGTTTGAAACGGGAAGGAGTTGGATATCACATCTCATGTTATAGGAAGGGTCTCAGGTTTGAAACGGGAAGGAGTTGGATATCACATCTCATGTTATAGGACGGGTCTCAGGTTTGTTATTAGAATCATTGAGATATCATATTGCATGCTGTAGGAAGGGTCTAAGGATTGGAATGGGAAGGACTTGGATATCACATCTCATTCTATAGGTAGGCTCTCAGGTTTGGAAAGGGAAGGAGTTCGATATCACATTTCATGTTATAGGAAGGATCTCAGGTTTGGTATTAGAGGCATTGAGATATCACATATCATGCTATAGGAAGGGTCTCAGGATTGGAATGGGAAGGAGTTGGATATCACATCTCAAGCTTTAGGAAGGGTCTCAGGTTTGGTATAAGCATTGAGATAGCACATCTCATGCTATAGGAAGGGTCTCAGGATTGGAATGGGAAGGAGTTGGATATTACATCTCATGTTATAGGAAAGATCTCAGGTTTGGTATTAGAAGCATTGAGACATCACATCTCATGTTATAGGAAGGGTCTCAGGATTGGAATGGGAAGAAGTTGGATATCACATCTCATGCTATAGGAAGGGTCTCAGGTTTGGAAGGGGAAGGAGTTGGATATCCAATCTCATGTTATAGGACTGGTCTCAGGTTTGGTATTAGAAGCATTGAGATATCACATCGCATGCTGTAGGAAGGTTCTCAGGTTTGGTATTAGAAGCATTGAGACATCACATCTCATGCTATAGGAAGGGTCTCAGGATTGGAATGGGAAGGAGTTGGATATCACATCTCATGTTATAGGAAGGATCTCAGGTTTGGTATTAGAAGCATTGAGACATCACATCTCATGCTATAGGAAGGGCCTTAGGATTGGAATGGGAAGGAGTTGGATATCACATCTCATGCTATAGGAAGGGTCTCAGATTTGGTATAAGCATCGAGATATCACATCTCTGCTATTGGAAGGGTCTCAGGATTGGAATGGGAAGGAGTTGGATATCCCATCTCATGTTATAGGAAGAGTCTCAGGTTTGGTATTAGAAGCATTGAGATATCACATCTCATGCTATAGGAAGTGTCTCAGGATTGGAATGGGAAGGACTTGGGTATCACATCTCATGCTATAGGGAGGGTCTCAAGTTTGATATTAGAAGCATTGAGATATCACATCTCATGCTGTAGGAATGGTCTCAGGATTGGAATGGGAAGGAGTTGGATATCACATCTCATTCTATAGGAAGGGTCTCAGGTTTGGTATAAGCAGTGAGATATCACATCTCATGCTATAGGAAGTGTCTCAGGATTGGAATGGGAAGGAGTTGGATATCACATCTCATGTTATAGGAAGGATCTCAGGTTTGGTATAAGCATTGAGATATCACATCTCTGCTATCGGAAGGGTCTCAGGATTGGAATGGGAAGGAGTTGGATATTCCCATCTCATGTTATAGGAAGGGTCTCGGGTTTGGTATTAGAAGCATTGAGATATCCCATCTCATGATATAGGAATGGTCCCAGGATGGAATGGGAAGGAGTAGGATATCACATTTCATGTTATAGGAAGGGTCTCAGGATTGGAATGGGAAGGATTTGGATATCATATCTCATGCTATAGGAAGGCTCTCAGGTTTGGAAGGGGAAAGAGTTGGATATCACATTTCATGTTAGAGGAAGGATCTCAGGTTTGGTATTAGAGGCCTTGAGATATCACATCTCATGCTATAGGAAGGGTCTCAGGATTGGAATGGGAAGGAGTTGGATATCACATCTCATGTTATAGGAAAGATCTCAGGTTTGGTATTAGAAGCATTGAGACATCACATCTCATGTTATAGGAAGGGTCTCAGGATTGGAATGGGAAGAAGTTGGATATCACATCTCATGCTATAGGAAGGGTCTCAGGTTTGGTATAAGCATTGAGATATCACATCTCATGCTATAGGAAGGGTCTCAGGATTGGAATGGGAAGGAGTTGTATATGACATCTCATGCCATAGGAAGGGTCTCAGGTTTGGTATAAGCATTGAGATATCACATCACATGCTATAGGAAGGGTCTCAGGATTGGAATGGGAAGGACTTGGATATCACATCTCATGCTATAGGCAGGGTCTCAGGTTTGGAAAGGGAAGGAGATGGATATCACATTTCATGTTAGAGGTAGGATCTCAGGTTTGGAATTAGAGGCATTGAGATATCACATCTCATGCTATCAGAAGGGTCTCAGGATTGGAATGGGAAGGAGTTGGATATCACATCTCATGCTAAAGGGAGGGTCTCAGGTTTGGAAGGGGGAGGATTTGGAAATCACATCTCATGTTATAGGAAGGATCTCAGGTTTGGTATTAGAAGCATTGAGATATCACATCTCATGCTATCGGAAGTATCTCAGGTTTGGTATTAGAGGCATTGAGATATCACATCTCATGCTATCATAAGGGTCTCAGGATTGGAATGGGAAGGAGTTGGATATCACATCTCATGTTATAGGAAGGATCTCAGGTTTGGTATTAGAAGCATTGAGACATCACATCTCATGCTATAGGAAGGGTCTCAGGATTGGAATGGGAAGGAGTTGGATATCACATCTCATGCTATAGGAAGGGTCTCAGATTTGGTTTAAGCATTGAGATATCACATCTCATGCTATAGGAAGGGTCTCAGGATTGGAATGGGAAGGAGTTGTATATGACATCTCAGGCCATAGGAAGGGTCTCAGGTTTGGTATAAGCATTGAGATATCACATCTCTGCTATCGGAAGGGTCTCAGGATTGGAATGGGAATGAGTTGGATATCCCATCTCATGTTATAGGAAGAGTCTCAGGTTTGGTATTAGAAGCATTGAGATATCCCATCTCATGCTATAGGAAGGGTCTCAGGTTGGAATGGGAAGGAGTTGGATATCACATTTCATGTTATAGGAAGGGTCTCAGGATTGGAATTGGAAGGACTTGGCTATCATATCTCATGCTATAGGAAGGCTCTCAGGTTTGGAAGGGGAAAGAGTTGGATATCACATTTCATGTTAGAGGAAGGATCTCAGGTTTGGTATTAGAGGCCTTGAGATATCAAATCGCATGCTATAGGAAGGGTCTCAGGATTGGAATGGGAAGGAGTTGGATATCACATCTCATGCTATAGGAAGGGTCTCAGATTTGGTATAAGCATTGAGATATCACATCTCATGCTATAGGAAGTGTCTCAGGATTGGAATGGGAAGGAGTTGGATATCACATCTCATGTTATAGGAAGGATCTCAGGTTTGGTATAAGCATTGAGATATCACATCTCTGCTATCGGAAGGGTCTCAGGATTGGAATGGGAAGGAGTTGGATATTCCCATCTCATGTTATAGGAAGGGTCTCAGGTTTGGTATTAGAAGCAATGAGATATCCCATCTCATGATATAGGAAGGGTCCCAGGATGGAATGGGAAGGAGTAGGATATCACATTTCATGTTATAGGAAGGGTCTCAGGATTGGAATGGGAAGGATTTGGATATCATATCTCATGCTATAGGAAGGCTCTCAGGTTTGGAAGGGGAAAGAGTTGGATATCACATTTCATGTTAGAGGAAGGATCTCAGGTTTGGTATTAGAGGCCTTGAGATATCACATCTCATGCTATAGGAAGGGTCTCAGGATTGGAATGGGAAGGAGTTGGATATCACATCTCATGTTATAGGAAAGATCTCAGGTTTGGTATTAGAAGCATTGAGACATCACATCTCATGTTAAAGGAAGGGTCTCAGGATTGGAATGGGAAGAAGTTGGATATCACATCTCATGCTATAGGAAGGGTCTCAGGTTTGGTATAAGCATTGAGATATCACATCTCATGCTATAGGAAGGGTCTCAGGATTGGAATGGGAAGGAGTTGTATATGACATCTCATGCCATAGGAAGGGTCTCAGGTTTGGTATAAGCATTGAGATATCACATCACATGCTATAGGAAGGGTCTCAGGATTGGAATGGGAAGGACTTGGATATCACATCTCATGCTATAGGCAGGGTCTCAGGTTTGGAAAGGGAAGGAGATGGATATCACATTTCATGTTAGAGGTAGGATCTCAGGTTTGGAATTAGAGGCATTGAGATATCACATCTCATGCTATCAGAAGGGTCTCAGGATTGGAATGGGAAGGAGTTGGATATCACATCTCATGCTAAAGGGAGGGTCTCAGGTTTGGAAGGGGGAGGATTCGGAAATCACATCTCATGTTATAGGAAGGATCTCAGGTTTGGTATTAGAAGCATTGAGATATCACATCTCATGCTATCGGAAGTATCTCAGGTTTGGTATTAGAGGCATTGAGATATCACATCTCATGCTATCATAAGGGTCTCAGGATTGGAATGGGAAGGAGTTGGATATCACATCTCATGTTATAGGAAGGATCTCAGGTTTGGTCTTAGAAGCATTGAGACATCACATCTCATGCTATAGGAAGGGTCTCAGGATTGGAATGGGAAGGAGTTGGATATCACATCTCATGCTATAGGAAGGGTCTCAGATTTGGTATAAGCATTGAGATATCACATCTCATGCTATAGGAAGGGTCTCAGGATTGGAATGGGAAGGAGTTGTATATGACATCTCAGGCCATAGGAAGGGTCTCAGGTTTGGTATAAGCATTGAGATATCACATCTCTGCTATCGGAAGGGTCTCAGGATTGGAATGGGAATGAGTTGGATATCCCATCTCATGTTATAGGAAGAGTCTCAGGTTTGGTATTAGAAGCATTGAGATATCCCATCTCATGCTATAGGAAGGGTCTCAGGTTGGAATGGGAAGGAGTTGGATATCACATTTCATGTTATAGGAAGGGTCTCAGGATTGGAATTGGAAGGACTTGGCTATCATATCTCATGCTATAGGAAGGCTCTCAGGTTTGGAAGGGGAAGGAGTTGGATATCACATTTCATGTTAGAGGAACGATCTCAGGTTTGGTATTAGAGGCCTTGAGATATCACATCTCATGCTATAGGAAGGGTCTCAGGATTGGAATGGGAAGGAGTTGGATATCACATCTCAAGCTAAAGGGACGGTCTCAGGTTTGGTATAAGCATTGTGATATCACATCTCATGCTATAGGAAGGGTCTCAGGATTGGAATGGGAAGGAGTTGGATATCACATCTCATGTTATAGGAAAGATCTCAGGTTTGGTATTAGAAGCATTGCGACATCACATCTCATGTTATAGGAAGGGTCTCAGGATTGGAATGGGAAGAAGTTGGATATCACATCTCATGCTATAAGAAGGGTCTCAGGTTTGGTATAAGCATTGAGATATCACATCTCATGCTATAGGAAGGGTCTCAGGTTTGGAATGGGAAGGAGTTGTATATGACATCTCATGCCATAGGAAGGGTCTCAGGTTTGGTATAAGCATTGAGATATCACATCACATGCTATAGGAAGGGTCTCAGGATTGGAATGGAAAGGACTTGGATATCACATCTCATGCTATAGGCAGGGTCTCAGGTTTGGAAAGGGAAGGAGATGGATATCACATTTCATGTTCGAGGTAGGATCTCAGGTTTGGTATTAGAGGCATTGAAATATCACATCTCATGCTATCAGAAGGGTCTCAGGATTGGAATGGGAAGGAGTTGGATATCACATCTCATGCTAAAGGGAGGGTCTCAGGTTTGGAAGGGGAAGGATTTGGAAATCACATCTCATGTTATAGGAAGGATCTCAGGTTTGGTATTAGAAGCATTGAGATATCACATCTCATGCTATCGTAAGTATCTCAGGTTTGGTATTAGAGGTATTGAGATATCACATCTCATGCTATCATAAGGGTCTCAGGATTGGAATGGGAAGGAGTTGGATATCACATCTCATGTTATAGGAAGGCTCTCTGGTTTGCAAGGGGAAGGAGTTGGATATCACATTTCATGTTAGAGGAACGATCTCAGGTTTGGTATTAGAGGCCTTGAGATATCACATCTCATGCTATAGGAAGGGTCTCAGGATTGGAATGGGAAGGAGTTGGATATCACATCTCAAGCTATAGGAACGGTCTCAGGTTTGGTATAAGCATTGTGATATCACATCTCATGCTATAGGAAGGGTCTCAGGATTGGAATGGGAAGGAGTTGGATATCACATCTCATGTTATAGGAAAGATCTCAGGTTTGGTATTAGAAGCATTGCGACATCACATCTCATGTTATAGGAAGGGTCTCAGGATTGGAATGGGAAGAAGTTGGATATCACATCTCATGCTATAGGAAGGGTCTCAGGTTTGGTATAAGCATTGAGATATCACATCTCATGCTATAGGAAGGGTCTCAGGATTGGAATGGGAAGGAGTTGTATATGACATCTCATGCCATAGGAAGGGTCTCAGGTTTGGTATAAGCATTGAGATATCACATCACATGCTATAGGAAGGGTCTCAGGATTGGAATGGAAAGGACTTGGATATCAAATCTCATGCTATAGGCAGGGTCCCAGGTTTGGAAAGGGAAGGAGATGGATATCACATTTCATGTTAGAGGTAGGATCTCAGGTTTGGTATTAGAGGCATTGAAATATCACATCTCATGCTATCAGATGGGTCTCAGGATTGGAATGGGAAGGAGTTGGATATCACATCTCATGCTAAAGGGAGGGTCTCAGGTTTGGAAGGGGAAGGATTTGGAAATCACATCTCATGTTATAGGAAGGATCTCAGGTTTGGTATTAGAAGCATTGAGATATCACATCTCATGCTATCGGAAGTATCTCAGGTTTGGTATTAGAGGCATTGAGATATCACATCTCATGCTATCATAAGGGTCTCAGGATTGGAATGGGAAGGAGTTGGATATCACATCTCATGTTATAGGAAGGATCTCAGGTTTGGTATTAGAAGCATTGAGACATCACATCTCATGCTATAGGAAGGGTCTCAGGATTGGAATGGGAAGGAGTTGGATATCACATCTCATGCTATAGGAAGGGTCTCAGATTTGGTATAAGCATTGAGATATCACATCTCATGCTATAGGAAGGGTCTCAGGATTGGAATGGGAAGGAGTTGTATATGACATCTCAGGCCATAGGAAGGGTCTCAGGTTTGGTAAAAGCATTGAGATTTCACATCTCTGCTATCGGAAGGGTCTCAGGATTGGAATGGGAAGGAGTTGGATATCCCATCTCATGTTATAGGAAGGGTCTCAGGTTTGGTATTAGAAGCATTGAGACATCACATCTCATGTTATAGGAAGGGTCTCAGGATTGGAATGGGAAGAAGTTGGATATCACATCTCATGCTATAGGAAGGGCCTCAGGTTTGGTATAAGCATTGAGATATCACATCTCATGCTATAGGAAGGGTCTCAGGATTGGAATGGGAAGGAGTTGTATATGACATCTCATGCCATAGGAAGGGTCTCAGGTTTGGACTAAGCATTGAGATATCACATCACATGCTATAGGAAGGGTCTCAGGATTGGAATGGGAAGGACTTGGATATCACATCTCATGCTATAGGCAGGGTCTCAGGTTTGGAAAGGGAAGGAGATGGATATCACATTTCATGTTAGAGGTAGGATCTCAGGTTTGGTATTAGAGGCATTGAAATATCACATCTCATGCTATCAGAAGGGTCTCAGGATTGGAATGGGAAGGAGTTGGATATCACATCTCATGCTAAAGGTAGGGTCTCAGGTTTGGAAGTGGAAGGATTTGGAAATCACATCTCATGTTATAGGAAGGATCTCAGGTTTGGTATTAGAAGCATTGAGATATCACATCTCATGCTATCAGAACGATCTCAGGTTTGGTATTAGAGGCATTGAGATATCACATCTCATGCTATCATAAGGGTCTCAGGATTGGAATGGGAAGGAGTTGGATATCACATCTCATGTTATAGGAAGGATCTCAGGTTTGGTATTAGAAGAATTGAGACATCACATCTCATGCTATAGGAAGGGTCTCAGGATTGGAATGGGAAGAAGTTGGATATCACATCTCATGCTATAGGAAGGGTCTCAGATTTGGTATAAGCATTGAGATATCACATCTAATGCTATAGGAAGGGTCTCAGGATTGGAATGGGAAGGAGTTGCATATGACATCTCAGGCCATAGGAAGGCTCTCAGGTTTGGTATAAGCATTGAGATATCACATCTCTGCTATCGGAAGGGTCTCAGGATTGGAATGGGAAGGAGTTGGATATCCCAAATCATGTTATAGGAAGGGTCTCAGGTTTGGTATTAGAAGCATTGAGATATCACATCTCATGCTATAGGAAGGGTCTCAGGATTGGAATGGGGAGGACTTGGATGTCACATCTCATGTTATAGGAAGGCTCTCAGGTTTGGAAGGGGAAGGAGTTGGATATCACATTTCATGTTAGAGGAACGATCTCAGGTTTGGTATTAGAGGCCTTGAGATATCACATCTCATGCTATAGGAAGGGTCTCAGGATTGGAATGGGAAGGAGTTGGATATCACATCTCAAGCTATAGGAACGGTCTCAGGTTTGGTATAAGCATTGTGATATCACATCTCATGCTATAGGAAGGGTCTCAGGATTGGAATGGGAAGGAGTTGGATATCACATCTCATGTTATAGGAAAGATCTCAGGTTTGGTATTAGAAGCATTGCGACATCACATCTCATGTTATAGGAAGGGTCTCAGGATTGGAATGGGAAGAAGTTGGATATCACATCTCATGCTATAGGAAGGGTCTCAGGTTTGGTATAAGCATTGAGATATCACATCTCATGCTATAGGAAGGGTCTCAGGATTGGAATGGGAAGGAGTTGTATATGACATCTCATGCCATAGGAAGGGTCTCAGGTTTGGTATAAGCATTGAGATATCACATCACATGCTATAGGAAGGGTCTCAGGATTGGAATGGAAAGGACTTGGATATCACATCTCATGCTATAGGCAGGGTCTCAGGTTTGGAAAGGGAAGGAGATGGATATCACATTTCATGTTAGAGGTAGGATCTCAGGTTTGGTATTAGAGGCATTGAAATATCACATCTCATGCTATCAGATGGGTCTCAGGATTGGAATGGGAAGGAGTTGGATATCACATCTCATGCTAAAGGGAGGGTCTCAGGTTTGGAAGGGGAAGGATTTGGAAATCACATCTCATGTTATAGGAAGGATCTCAGGTTTGGTATTAGAAGCATTGAGATATCACATCTCATGCTATCGGAAGTATCTCAGGTTTGGTATTAGAGGCATTGAGATATCACATCTCATGCTATCATAAGGGTCTCAGGATGGGAATGGGAAGGAGTTGGATATCACATCTCATGTTATAGGAAGGATCTCAGGTTTGGTATTAGAAGCATTGAGACATCACATCTCATGCTATAGGAAGGGTCTCAGGATTGGAATGGGAAGGAGTTGGATATCACATCTCATGCTATAGGAAGGGTCTCAGATTTGGTATAAGCATTGAGATATCACATCACATGCTATAGGAAGGGTCTCAGGATTGGAATGGGAAGGACTTGGATATCACATCTCATGCTATAGGCAGGGTCTCAGGTTTGGAAAGGGAAGGAGATGGATATCACATTTCATGTTAGAGGTAGGATCTCAGGTTTGGTATTAGAAGCATTGAGACATCACATCTCATGCTATAGGAAGGGTCTCAGGATTGGAATGGGAAGGAGTTGGATATCACATCTCATGCTATAGGAAGGGTCTCAGATTTGGTATAAGCATTGAGATATCACATCACATGCTATAGGAAGGGTCTCAGGATTGGAATGGGAAGGACTTGGATATCACATCTCATGCTATAGGCAGGGTCTCAGGTTTGGAAAGGGAAGGAGATGGATATCACATTTCATGTTAGAGGTAGGATCTCAGGTTTGGTATTAGAGGCATTGAAATATCACATCTCATGCTATCAGAAGGGTCTCAGGATTGGAATGGGAAGGAGTTGGATATCACATCTCATGCTAAAGGGAGGGTCTCAGGTTTGGAAGTGGAAGGATTTGGAAATCACATCTCATGTTATAGGAAGGATCTCAGGTTTGGTAATAGAAGCATTGAGATATCACATCTCATGCTATCATAAGGGTCTCAGGATTGGAATGGGAATGAGTTGGATATCACATCTCATGTTATAGGAAGGATCTCAGGTTTGGTATTAGAAGAATTGAGACATCACATCTCATGCTATAGGAAGGGTCTCAGGATTGGAATGGGAAGAAGTTGGATATCACATCTCATGCTATAGGAAGGGTCTCAGATTTGGTATAAGCATTGAGATATCACATCTAATGCTATAGGAAGGATCTCAGGATTGGAATGGGAAGGAGTTGCATATGACATCTCAGGCCATAGGAAGGGTCTCAGGTTTGGTATAAGCATTGAGATATCACATCTCTGCTATCGGAAGGGTCTCAGGATTGGAATGGGAAGGAGTTGGATATCCCAAATCATGTTATAGGAAGGGTCTCAGGTTTGGTATTAGAAGCATTGAGATATCACATCTCATGCTATAGGAAGGGTCTCAGGATTGGAATGGGGAGGACTTGGATGTCACATCTCATGTTATAGGGAGGGTCTCAAGTTTGATATTAGAAGCATTGAGATAACAAATCTCATGATATCGGTAGGGTCTCAGGATTGGAATGGGAAGGAATTGGATATCACATCTCATGATAAAGGAAGGGTCTAAGGTTTGGAAGGGGAAGGATTTGGATATCACATCTCATGTTATAGGACGGGTCTCAGGTTTGGTATTAGAAGCATTGAGATATCAAGTCTCATGGTATAGGAAGGGTCTCAGAATTGGAATGGGAAGGAGTTGGATATCACATCTCAAGCTATAGGTAGGGTCTCAGGATTGGAATAGTAAGGAGTTTGATATCACATCTCATGCCATAGTATGGGTCTCAGGTTTGGTAGAAGCATTGGGATATCACATCTCATGCTATCGGAAGGGGATCAGTATTGGATTTGGAAGGAGTTGGATATCCCATCTCATGCTATAGGAAGGGTCTCAGGTTGGAATGGGAAGGAATTGGATATCACATTTCATGTTATAGGAAGGCTCTCAGGTTTGGAAGGGGAAGGAGTTGGATATCACATTTCATGTTAGAGGAAGGATCTCAGGTTTGGTATTAGAGGCCTTGAGATATCACATCTCATGCTATAGGAAGGGTCTCAGGATTGGAATGGGAAGGAGTTGGATATCACATCTCAAGCTATAGGAAGGGTCTCAGGTTTGGTATAAGCATTGAGATATCACATCTCATGCTATAGGAAGGGTCTCAGGATTGGAATGGGAAGGAGTTGGATATCACATCTCATGTTATAGGAAAGATCTCAGGTTTGGTATTAGAAGCATTGAGACATCACATCTCATGTTATAGGAAGGGTCTCAGGATTGGAATGGGAAGAAGTTGGATATCACATCTCATGCTATAGGAAGAGTCTCAGGTTTGGTATTAGAAGCATTGAGATATCCCATCTCATGCTATAGGAAGGGTCTCAGGTTGGAATGGGAAGGAGTTGGATATCACATTTCATGTTATAGGAAGGGTCTCAGGATTGGAATTGGAAGGACTTGGCTATCATATCTCATGCTATAGGAAGGCTCTCAGGTTTGGAAGGGGAAGGAGTTGGATATCACATTTCATGTTAGAGGAACGATCTCAGGTTTGGTATTAGAGGCCTTGAGATATCACATCTCATGCTATAGGAAGGGTCTCAGGATTGGAATGGGAAGGAGTTGGATATCACATCTCAAGCTAAAGGGACGGTCTCAGGTTTGGTATAAGCATTGTGATATCACATCTCATGCTATAGGAAGGGTCTCAGGATTGGAATGGGAAGGAGTTGGATATCACATCTCATGTTATAGGAAAGATCTCAGGTTTGGTATTAGAAGCATTGCGACATCACATCTCATGTTATAGGAAGGGTCTCAGGATTGGAATGGGAAGAAGTTGGATATCACATCTCATGCTATGAGAAGGGTCTCAGGTTTGGTATAAGCATTGAGATATCACATCTCATGCTATAGGAAGGGTCTCAGGTTTGGAATGGGAAGGAGTTGTATATGACATCTCATGCCATAGGAAGGGTCTCAGGTTTGGTATAAGCATTGAGATATCACATCACATGCTATAGGAAGGGTCTCAGTATTGGAATGGAAAGGACTTGGATATCACATCTCATGCTATAGGCAGGGTCTCAGGTTTGGAAAGGGAAGGAGATGGATATCACATTTCATGTTCGAGGTAGGATCTCAGGTTTGGTATTAGAGGCATTGAAATATCACATCTCATGCTATCAGAAGGGTCTCAGGATTGGAATGGGAAGGAGTGGGATATCACATCTCATGCTAAAGGGAGGGTCTCAGGTTTGGAAGGGGAAGGATTTGGAAATCACATCTCATGTTATAGGAAGGATCTCAGGTTTGGTATTAGAAGCATTGAGATATCACATCTCATGCTATCGTAAGTATCTCAGGTTTGGTATTAGAGGTATTGAGATATCACATCTCATGCTATCATAAGGGTCTCAGGATTGGAATGGGAAGGAGTTGGATATCACATCTCATGTTATAGGAAGGCTCTCTGGTTTGCAAGGGGAAGGAGTTGGATATCACATTTCATGTTAGAGGAACGATCTCAGGTTTGGTATTAGAGGCCTTGAGATATCACATCTCATGCTATAGGAAGGGTCTCAGGATTGGAATGGGAAGGAGTTGGATATCACATCTCAAGCTATAGGAACGGTCTCAGGTTTGGTATAAGCATTGTGATATCACATCTCATGCTATAGGAAGGGTCTCAGGATTGGAATGGGAAGGAGTTGGATATCACATCTCATGTTATAGGAAAGATCTCAGGTTTGGTATTAGAAGCATTGCGACATCACATCTCATGTTATAGGAAGGGTCTCAGGATTGGAATGGGAAGAAGTTGGATATCACATCTCATGCTATAGGAAGGGTCTCAGGTTTGGTATAAGCATTGAGATATCACATCTCATGCTATAGGAAGGGTCTCAGGATTGGAATGGGAAGGAGTTGTATATGACATCTCATGCCATAGGAAGGGTCTCAGGTTTGGTATAAGCATTGAGATATCACATCACATGCTATAGGAAGGGTCTTAGGATTGGAATGGAAAGGACTTGGATATCAAATCTCATGCTATAGGCAGGGTCCCAGGTTTGGAAAGGGAAGGAGATGGATATCACATTTCATGTTAGAGGTAGGATCTCAGGTTTGGTATTAGAGGCATTGAAATATCACATCTCATGCTATCAGATGGGTCTCAGGATTGGAATGGGAAGGAGTTGGATATCACATCTCATGCTAAAGGGAGGGTCTCAGGTTTGGAAGGGGAAGGATTTGGAAATCACATCTCATGTTATAGGAAGGATCTCAGGTTTGGTATTAGAAGCATTGAGATATCACATCTCATGCTATCGGAAGTATCTCAGGTTTGGTATTAGAGGCATTGAGATATCACATCTCATGCTATCATAAGGGTCTCAGGATTGGAATGGGAAGGAGTTGGATATCACATCTCATGTTATAGGAAGGATCTCAGGTTTGGTATTAGAAGCATTGTGACATCACATCTCATGCTATAGGAAGGGTCTCAGGATTGGAATGGGAAGGAGTTGGATATCACATCTCATGCTATAGGAAGGGTCTCAGATTTGGTATAAGCATTGAGATATCACATCTCATGCTATAGGAAGGGTCTCAGGTTTGGAATGGGAAGGAGTTGTATATGACATCTCAGGCCATAGGAAGGGTCTCAGGTTTGGTAAAAGCATTGAGATTTCACATCTCTGCTATCGTAAGGGTCTCAGGATTGGAATGGGAAGGAGTTGGATATCCCATCTCATGTTATAGGAAGGGTCTCAGGTTTGGTATTAGAAGCATTGAGACATCACATCTCATGTTATAGGAAGGGTCTCAGGATTGGAATGGGAAGAAGTTGGATATCACATCTCATGCTATAGGAAGGGCCTCAGGTTTGGTATAAGCATTGAGATATCACATCTCATGCTATAGGAAGGGTCTCAGGATTGGAATGGGAAGGAGTTGTATATGACATCTCATGCCATAGGAAGGGTCTCAGGTTTGGACTAAGCATTGAGATATCACATCACATGCTATAGGAAGGGTCTCAGGATTGGAATGGGAAGGCCTTGGATATCACATCTCATGCTATAGGCAGGGTCTCAGGTTTGGAAAGGGAAGGAGATGGATATCACATTTCATGTTAGAGGTAGGATCTCAGGTTTGGTATTAGAGGCATTGAAATATCACATCTCATGCTATCAGAAGGGTCTCAGGATTGGAATGGGAAGGAGTTGGATATCACATCTCATGCTAAAGGTAGGGTCTCAGGTTTGGAAGTGGAAGGATTTGGAAATCACATCTCATGTTATAGGAAGGATCTCAGGTTTGGTATTAGAAGCATTGAGATATCACATCTCATGCTATCAGAAGTATCTCAGGTTTGGTATTAGAGGCATTGAGATATCACATCTCATGCTATCATAAGGGTCTCAGGATTGGAATGGGAAGGAGTTGGATATCACATCTCATGTTATAGGAAGGATCTCAGGTTTGGTATTAGAAGAATTGAGACATCACATCTCATGCTATAGGAAGGGTCTCAGGATTGGAATGGGAAGAAGTTGGATATCACATCTCATGCTATAGGAAGGGTCTCAGATTTGGTATAAGCATTGAGATATCACATCTAATGCTATAGGAAGGGTCTCAGGATTGGAATGGGAAGGAGTTGCATATGACATCTCAGGCCATAGGAAGGCTCTCAGGTTTGGTATAAGCATTGAGATATCACATCTCTGCTATCGGAAGGGTCTCAGGATTGGGATGGGAAGGAGTTGGATATCCCAAATCATGTTATAGGAAGGGTCTCAGGTTTGGTATTAGAAGCATTGAGATATCACATCTCATGCTATAGGAAGGGTCTCAGGATTGGAATGGGGAGGACTTGGATGTCACATCTCATGTTATATGAAGGCTCTCAGGTTTGGAAGGGGAAGGAGTTGGATATCACATTTCATGTTAGAGGAACGATCTCAGGTTTGGTATTAGAGGCCTTGAGATATCACATCTCATGCTATAGGAAGGGTCTCAGGATTGGAATGGGAAGGAGTTGGATATCACATCTCAAGCTATAGGAACGGTCTCAAGTTTGGTATAAGCATTGTGATATCGCATCTCATGCTATAGGAAGGGTCTCAGGATTGGAATGGGAAGGAGTTGGATATCACATCTCATGTTATAGGAAAGATCTCAGGTTTGGTATTAGAAGCATTGCGACATCACATCTCATGTTATAGGAAGGGTCTCAGGATTGGAATGGGAAGAAGTTGGATATCACATCTCATGCTATAGGAAGGGTCTCAGGTTTGGTATAAGCATTGAGATATCACATCTCATGCTATAGGAAGGGTCTCAGGATTGGAATGGGAAGGAGTTGTATATGACATCTCATGCCATAGGAAGGGTCTCAGGTTTGGTATAAGCATTGAGATATCACATCACATGCTATAGGAAGGGTCTCAGGATTGGAATGGAAAGGACTTGGATATCACATCTCATGCTATAGGCAGGGTCTCAGGTTTGGAAAGGGAAGGAGATGGATATCACATTTCATGTTAGAGGTAGGATCTCAGGTTTGGTATTAGAGGCATTGAAATATCACATCTCATGCTATCAGATGGGTCTCAGGATTGGAATGGGAAGGAGTTGGATATCACATCTCATGCTAAAGGGAGGGTCTCAGGTTTGGAAGGGGAAGGATTTGGAAATCACATCTCATGTTATAGGAAGGATCTCAGGTTTGGTATTAGAAGCATTGAGATATCACATCTCATGCTATCGGAAGTATCTCAGGTTTGGTATTAGAGGCATTGAGATATCACATCTCATGCTATCATAAGGGTCTCAGGATTGGAATGGGAAGGAGTTGGATATCACATCTCATGTTATAGGAAGGATCTCAGGTTTGGTATTAGAAGCATTGAGACATCACATCTCATGCTATAGGAAGGGTCTCATGATTGGAATGGGAAGGAGTTGGATATCACATCTCATGCTATAGGAAGGGTCTCAGATTTGGTATAAGCATTGAGATATCACATCACATGCTATAGGAAGGGTCTCAGGATTGGAATGGGAAGGACTTGGATATCACATCTCATGCTATAGGCAGGGTCTCAGGTTTGGAAAGGGAAGGAGATGGATATCACATTTCATGTTAGAGGTAGGATCTCAGGTTTGGTATTAGAGGCATTGAAATATCACATCTCATGCTATCAGAAGGGTCTCAGGATTGGAATGGGAAGGAGTTGGATATCACATCTCATGCTAAAGGGAGGGTCTCAGGTTTGGAAGTGGAAGGATTTGGAAATCACATCTCATGTTATAGGAAGGATCTCAGGTTTGGTAATAGAAGCATTGAGATATCACATCTCATGCTATCATAAGGGTCTCAGGATTGGAATGGGAAGGAGTTGGATATCACATCTCATGTTATAGGAAGGATCTCAGGTTTGGTATTAGAAGAATTGAGACATCACATCTCATGCTATAGGAAGGGTCTCAGGATTGGAATGGGAAGAAGTTGGATATCACATCTCATGCTATAGGAAGGGTCTCAGATTTGGTATAAGCATTGAGATATCACATCTAATGCTATAGGAAGGGTCTCAGGATTGGAATGGGAAGGAGTTGCATATGACATCTCAGGCCATAGGAAGGGTCTCAGGTTTGGTATAAGCATTGAGATATCACATCTCTGCTATCGGAAGGGTCTCAGGATTGGAATGGGAAGGAGTTGGATATCCCAAATCATGTTATAGGAAGGGTCTCAGGTTTGGTATTAGAAGCATTGAGATATCACATCTCATGCTATAGGAAGGGTCTCAGGATTGGAATGGGGGGGACTTGGATGTCACATCTCATGTTATAGGGAGGGTCTCAAGTTTGATATTAGAAGCATTGAGATAACAAATCTCATGATATCGGTAGGGTCTCAGGATTGGAATGGGAAGGAATTGGATATCACATCTCATGATAAAGGAAGGGTCTAAGGTTTGGAAGGGGAAGGATTTGGATATCACATCTCATGTTATAGGACGGGTCTCAGGTTTGGTATTAGAAGCATTGAGATATCAAGTCTCATGGTATAGGAAGGGTCTCAGAATTGGAATGGGAAGGAGTTGGATATCACATCTCAAGCTATAGGTAGGGTCTCAGGATTGGAATAGTAAGGAGTTTGATATCACATCTCATGCCATAGTATGGGTCTCAGGTTTGGTAGAAGCATTGGGATATCACATCTCATGCTATCGGAAGGGTATCAGTATTGGATTTGGAAGGAGTTGGATATCCCATCTCATGCTATAGGAAGGGTCTCAGGTTGGAATGGGAAGGAATTGGATATCACATTTCATGTTATAGGAAGGCTCTCAGGTTTGGAAGGGGAAGGAGTTGGATATCACATTTCATGTTAGAGGAAGGATCTCAGGTTTGGTATTAGAGGCCTTGAGATATCACATCTCACGCTATAGGAAGGGTCTCAGGATTGGAATGGGAAGGAGTTGGATATCACATCTCAAGCTATAGGAAGGGTCTCAGGTTTGGTATAAGCATTGAGATATCACATCTCATGCTATAGGAAGGGTCTCAGGATTGGAATGGGAAGGAGTTGGATATCACATCTCATGTTATAGGAAAGATCTCAGGTTTGGTATTAGAAGCATTGAGACATCACATCTCATGTTATAGGAAGGGTCTCAGGATTGGAATGGGAAGAAGTTGGATATCACATCTCATGCTATAGGAAGAGTCTCAGGTTTGGTATTAGAGGCATTGAGATATCCCATCTCATGCTATAAGAAGGGTCTCAGGTTGGAATGGGAAGGAGTTGGATATCACATTTCATGTTATAGGAAGGGTCTCAGGATTGGAATTGGAAGGACTTGGCTATCATATCTCATGCTATAGGAAGGCTCTCAGGTTTGGAAGGGGAAGGAGTTGGATATCACATTTCATGTTAGAGGAACGATCTCAGGTTTGGTATTAGAGGCCTTGAGATATCACATCTCATGCTATAGGAAGGGTCTCAGGATTGGAATGGGAAGGAGTTGGATATCACATCTCAAGCTAAAGGGACGGTCTCAGGTTTGGTATAAGCATTGTGATATCACATCTCATGCTATAGGAAGGGTCTCAGGATTGGAATGGGAAGGAGTTGGATATCACATCTCATGTTATAGGAAAGATCTCAGGTTTGGTATTAGAAGCATTGCGACATCACATCTCATGTTATAGGAAGGGTCTCAGGTTTGGAATGGGAAGAAGTTGGATATCACATCTCATGCTATGAGAAGGGTCTCAGGTTTGGTATAAGCATTGAGATATCACATCTCATGCTATAGGAAGGGTCTCAGGTTTGGAATGGGAAGGAGTTGTATATTACATCTCATGCCATAGGAAGGGTCTCAGGTTTGGTATAAGCATTGAGATATCACATCACATGCTATAGGAAGGGTCTCAGGATTGGAATGGAAAGGACTTGGATATCACATCTCATGCTATAGGCAGGGTCTCAGGTTTGGAAAGGGAAGGAGATGGATATCACATTTCATGTTCGAGGTAGGATCTCAGGTTTGGTATTAGAGGCATTGAAATATCACATCTCATGCTATCAGAAGGGTCTCAAGATTGGAATGGGAAGGAGTTGGATATCACATCTCATGCTAAAGGGAGGGTCTCAGGTTTGGAAGGGGAAGGATTTGGAAATCACATCTCATGTTATAGGAAGGATCTCAGGTTTGGTATTAGAAGCATTGAGATATCACATCTCATGCTATCGTAAGTATCTCAGGTTTGGTATTAGAGGTATTGAGATATCACATCTCATGCTATCATAAGGGTCTCAGGTTTGGAATGGGAAGGAGTTGGATATCACATCTCATGTTATAGGAAGGCTCTCTGGTTTGCAAGGGGAAGGAGTTGGATATCACATTTCATGTTAGAGGAACGATCTCAGGTTTGGTATTAGAGGCCTTGAGATATCACATCTCATGCTATAGGAAGGGTCTCAGGATTGGAATGGGAAGGAGTTGGATATCACATCTCAAGCTATAGGAACGGTCTCAGGTTTGGTATAAGCATTGTGATATCACATCTCATGCTATAGGAAGGGTCTCAGGATTGGAATGGGAAGGAGTTGGATATCACATCTCATGTTATAGGAAAGATCTCAGGTTTGGTATTAGAAGCATTGCGACATCACATCTCATGTTATAGGAAGGGTCTCAGGATTGGAATGGGAAGAAGTTGGATATCACATCTCATGCTATAGGAAGGGTCTCAGGTTTGGTATAAGCATTGAGATATCACATCTCATGCTATAGGAAGGGTCTCAGGATTGGAATGGGAAGGAGTTGTATATGACATCTCATGCCATAGGAAGGGTCTCAGGTTTGGTATAAGCATTGAGATATCACATCACATGCTATAGGAAGGGTCTCAGGATTGGAATGGAAAGGACTTGGATATCAAATCTCATGCTATAGGCAGGGTCCCAGGTTTGGAAAGGGAAGGAGATGGATATCACATTTCATGTTAGAGGTAGGACCTCAGGTTTGGTATTAGAGGCATTGAAATATCACATCTCATGCTATCAGATGGGTCTCAGGATTGGAATGGGAAGGAGTTGGATATCACATCTCATGCTAAAGGGAGGGTCTCAGGTTTGGAAGGGGAAGGATTTGGAAATCACATCTCATGTTATAGGAAGGATCTCAGGTTTGGTATTAGAAGCATTGAGATATCACATCTCATGCTATCGGAAGTATCTCAGGTTTGGTATTAGAGGCATTGAGATATCACATCTCATGCTATCATAAGGGTCTCAGGATTGGAATGGGAAGGAGTTGGATATCACATCTCATGTTATAGGAAGGATCTCAGGTTTGGTATTAGAAGCATTGTGACATCACATCTCATGCTATAGGAAGGGTCTCAGGATTGGAATGGGAAGGAGTTGGATATCACATCTCATGCTATAGGAAGGGTCTCAGATTTGGTATAAGCATTGAGATATCACATCTCATGCTATAGGAAGGGTCTCAGGATTGGAATGGGAAGGAGTTGTATATGACATCTCAGGCCATAGGAAGGGTCTCAGGTTTGGTAAAAGCATTGAGATTTCACATCTCTGCTATCGGAAGGGTCTCAGGATTGGAATGGGAAGGAGTTGGATATCCCATCTCATGTTATAGGAAGGGTCTCAGGTTTGGTATTAGAAGCATTGAGACATCACATCTCATGTTATAGGAAGGGTCTCAGGATTGGAATGGGAAGAAGTTGGATATCACATCTCATGCTATAGGAAGGGCCTCAGGTTTGGTATAAGCATTGAGATATCACATCTCATGCTATAGGAAGGGTCTCAGGATTGGAATGGGAAGGAGTTGTATATGACATCTCATGCCATAGGAAGGGTCTCAGGTTTGGACTAAGCATTGAGATATCACATCACATGCTATAGGAAGGGTCTCAGGATTGGAATGGGAAGGACTTGGATATCACATCTCATGCTATAGGCAGGGTCTCAGGTTTGGAAAGGGAAGGAGATGGATATCACATTTCATGTTAGAGGTAGGATCTCAGGTTTGGTATTAGAGGCATTGAAATATCACATCTCATGCTATCAGAAGGGTCTCAGGATTGGAATGGGAAGGAGTTGGATATCACATCTCAAGCTAAAGGTAGGGTCTCAGGTTTGGAAGTGGAAGGATTTGGAAATCACATCTCATGTTATAGGAAGGATCTCAGGTTTGGTATTAGAAGCATTGAGATATCACATCTCATGCTATCAGAAGTATCTCAGGTTTGGTATTAGAGGCATTGGGATATCACATCTCATGCTATCATAAGGGTCTCAGGATTGGAATGGGAAGGAGTTGGATATCACATCTCATGTTATAGGAAGGATCTCAGGTTTGGTATTAGAAGAATTGAGACATCACATCTCATGCTATAGGAAGGGTCTCAGGATTGGAATGGGAAGAAGTTGGATATCACATCTCATGCTATAGGAAGGGTCTCAGATTTGGTATAAGCATTGAGATATCACATCTAATGCTATAGGAAGGGTCTCAGGATTGGAATGGGAAGGAGTTGCATATGACATCTCAGGCCATAGGAAGGCTCTCAGGTTTGGTATAAGCATTGAGATATCACATCTCTGCTATCGGAAGGGTCTCAGGATTGGAATGGGAAGGAGTTGGATATCCCAAATCATGTTATAGGAAGGGTCTCAGGTTTGGTATTAGAAGCATTGAGATATCACATCTCATGCTATAGGAAGGGTCTCAGGATTGGAATGGGGAGGACTTGGATGTCACATCTCATGTTATAGGAAGGCTCTCAGGTTTGGAAGGGGAAGGAGTTGGATATCACATTTCATGTTAGAGGAACGATCTCAGGTTTGGTATTAGAGGCCTTGAGCTATCACATCTCATGCTATAGGAAGGGTCTCAGGATTGGAATGGGAAGGAGTTGGATATCACATCTCAAGCTATAGGAACGGTCTCAGGTTTGGTATAAGCATTGTGATATCACATCTCATGCTATAGGAAGGGTCTCAGGATTGGAATGGGAAGGAGTTGGATATCACATCTCATGTTATAGGAAAGATCTCAGGTTTGGTATTAGAAGCATTGCGACATCACATCTCATGTTATAGGAAGGGTCTCAGGATTGGAATGGGAAGAAGTTGGATATCACATCTCATGCTATAGGAAGGGTCTCAGGTTTGGTATAAGCATTGAGATATCACATCTCATGCTATAGGAAGGGTCTCAGGATTGGAATGGGAAGGAGTTGTATATGACATCTCATGCATAGGAAGGGTCTCAGGTTTGGTATAAGCATTGAGATATCACATCACATGCTATAGGAAGGGTCTCAGGATTGGAATGGAAAGGACTTGGATATCACATCTCATGCTATAGGCAGGGTCTCAGGTTTGGAAAGGGAAGGAGATGGATATCACATTTCATGTTCGAGGTAGGATCTCAGGTTTGGTATTAGAGGCATTGAAATATCACATCTCATGCTATCAGAAGGGTCTCAGGATTGGAATGGGAAGGAGTTGGATATCACATCTCATGCTAAAGGGAGGGTCTCAGGTTTGGAAGGGGAAGGATTTGGAAATCACATCTCATGTTATAGGAAGGATCTCAGGTTTGGTATTAGAAGCATTGAGATATCACATCTCATGCTATCGTAAGTATCTCAGGTTTGGTATTAGAGGTATTGAGATATCACATCTCATGCTATCATAAGGGTCTCAGGATTGGAATGGGAAGGAGTTGGATATCACATCTCATGTTATAGGAAGGCTCTCTGGTTTGCAAGGGGAAGGAGTTGGATATCACATCTCATGTTATAGGAAAGATCTCAGGTTTGGTATTAGAAGCATTGCGACATCACATCTCATGTTATAGGAAGGGCCTCAGGATTGGAATGGGAAGAAGTTGGATATCACATCTCATGCTATAGGAAGGGTCTCAGGTTTGGTATAAGCATTGAGATATCACATCTCATGCTATAGGAAGGGTCTCAGGATTGGAATGGGAAGGAGTTGTATATGACATCTCATGCCATAGGAAGGGTCTCAGGTTTGGTATAAGCATTGAGATATCACATCACATGCTATAGGAAGGGTCTCAGGATTGGAATGGAAAGGACTTGGATATCACATCTCATGCTATAGGCAGGGTCTCAGGTTTGGAAAGGGAAGGAGATGGATATCACATTTCATGTTCGAGGTAGGATCTCAGGTTTGGTATTAGAGGCATTGAAATATCACATCTCATGCTATCAGAAGGGTCTCAGGATTGGAATGGGAAGGAGTTGGATATCACATCTCATGCTAAAGGGAGGGTCTCAGGTTTGGAAGGGGAAGGATTTGGAAATCACATCTCATGTTATAGGAAGGATCTCAGGTTTGGTATTAGAAGCATTGAGATATCACATCTCATGCTATCGTAAGTATCTCAGGTTTGGTATTAGAGGTATTGAGATATCACATCTCATGCTATCATAAGGGTCTCAGGATTGGAATGGGAAGGAGTTGGATATCACATCTCATGTTATAGGAAGGCTCTCTGGTTTGCAAGGGGAAGGAGTTGGATATCACATTTCATGTTAGAGGAACGATCTCAGGTTTGGTATTAGAGGCCTTGAGATATCACATCTCATGCTATAGGAAGGGTCTCAGGATTGGAATGGGAAGAAGTTGGATATCACATCTCAAGCTATAGGAACGGTCTCAGGTTTGGTATAAGCATTGTGATATCACATCTCATGCTATAGGAAGGGTCTCAGGATTGGAATGGGAAGGAGTTGGATATCACATCTCATGTTATAGGAAAGATCTCAGGTTTGGTATTAGAAGCATTGCGACATCACATCTCATGTTATAGGATGGGTCTCAGGATTGGAATGGGAAGAAGTTGGATATCACATCTCATGCTATAGGAAGGGTCTCCGGTTTGGTATAAGCATTGAGATATCACATCTCATGCTATAGGAAGGGTCTCAGGATTGGAATGGGAAGGAGTTGTATATGACATCTCATGCCATAGGAAGGGTCTCAGGTTTGGTATAAGCATTGAGATATCACATCACATGCTATAGGAAGGGTGTCAGGATTGGAATGGAAAGGACTTGGATATCAAATCTCATGCTATAGGCAGGGTCCCAGGTTTGGAAAGGGAAGGAGATGGATATCACATTTCATGTTAGAGGTAGGATCTCAGGTTTGGTATTAGAGGCATTGAAATATCACATCTCATGCTATCAGATGGGTCTCAGGATTGGAATGGGAAGGAGTTGGATATCACATCTCATGCTAAAGGGAGGGTCTCAGGTTTGGAAGGGGAAGGATTTGGAAATCACATCTCATGTTATAGGAAGGATCTCAGATTTGGTATTAGAAGCATTGAGATATCACATCTCATGCTATCGGAAGTATCTCAGGTTTGGTATTAGAGGCATTGAGATATCACATCTCATGCTATCATAAGGGTCTCAGGATTGGAATGGGAAGGAGTTGGATATCACATCTCATGTTATAGGAAGGATCTCAGGTTTGGTATTAGAAGCATTGAGACATCACATCTCATGCTATAGGAAGGGTCTCAGGATTGGAATGGGAAGGAGTTGGATATCACATCTCATGCTATAGGAAGGGTCTCAGATTTGGTATAAGCATTGAGATATCACATCTCATGCTATAGGAAGGGTCTCAGGATTGGAATGGGAAGGAGTTGTATATGACATCTCAGGCCATAGGAAGGGTCTCAGGTTTGGTAAAAGCATTGAGATATCACATCTCTGCTATCGGAAGGGTCTCAGGATTGGAATGGGAAGGAGTTGGATATCCCATCTCATTTTATAGGAAGGGTCTCAGGTTTGGTATTAGAAGCATTGAGACATCACATCTCATGTTATAGGAAGGGTCTCAGGATTGGAATGGGAAGAAGTTGGATATCACATCTCATGCTATAGGAAGGGTCTCAGGTTTGGTATAAGCATTGAGATATCACATCTCATGCTATAGGAAGGGTCTCAGGATTGGAATGGGAAGGAGTTGTATATGACATCTCATGCCATAGGAAGGGTCTCAGGTTTGGACTAAGCATTGAGATATCACATCACATGCTATAGGAAGGGTCTCAGGATTGGAATGGGAAGGACTTGGATATCACATCTCATGCTATAGGCAGGGTCTCAGGTTTGGAAAGGGAAGGAGATGGATATCACATTTCATGTTAGAGGTAGGATCTCAGGTTTGGTATTAGAGGCATTGAAATATCACATCTCATGCTATCAGAAGGGTCTCAGGATTGGAATGGGAAGGAGTTGGATATCACATCTCATGCTAAAGGTAGGGTCTCAGGTTTGGAAGTGGAAGGATTTGGAAATCACATCTCATGTTATAGGAAGGATCTCAGGTTTGGTATTAGAAGCATTGAGATATCACATCTCATGCTATCAGAAGTATCTCAGGTTTGGTATTAGAGGCATTGAGATATCACATCTCATGCTATCATAAGGGTCTCAGGATTGGAATGGGAAGGAGTTGGATATCACATCTCATGTTATAGGAAGGATCTCAGGTTTGGTATTAGAAGAATTGAGACATCACATCTCATGCTATAGGAAGGGTCTCAGGATTGGAATGGGAAGAAGTTGGATATCACATCTCATGCTATAGGAAGGGTCTCAGATTTGGTATAAGCATTGAGATATCACATCTAATGCTATAGGAAGGGTCTCAGGATTGGAATGGGAAGGAGTTGCATATGACATCTCAGGCCATAGGAAGGCTCTCAGGTTTGGTATAAGCATTGAGATATCACATCTCTGCTATCGGAAGGGTCTCAGGATTGGAATGGGAAGGAGTTGGATATCCCAAATCATGTTATAGGAAGGGTCTCAGGTTTGGTATTAGAAGCATTGAGATATCACATCTCATGCTATAGGAAGGGTCTCAGGATTGGGATGGGGAGGACTTGGATGTCACATCTCATGTTATAGGAAGGCTCTCAGGTTTGGAAGGGGAAGGAGTTGGATATCACATTTCATGTTAGAGGAACGATCTCAGGTTTGGTATTAGAGGCCTTGAGATATCACATCTCATGCTATAGGAAGGGTCTCAGGATTGGAATGGGAAGGAGTTGGATATCACATCTCAAGCTATAGGAACGGTCTCAGGTTTGGTATAAGCATTGTGATATCACATCTCATGCTATAGGAAGGGTCTCAGGATTGGAATGGGAAGGAGTTGGATATCACATCTCATGTTATAGGAAAGATCTCAGGTTTGGTATTAGAAGCATTGCGACATCACATCTCATGTTATAGGAAGGGTCTCAGGATTGGAATGGGAAGAAGTTAGATATCACATCTCATGCTATAGGAAGGGTCTCAGGTTTGGTATAAGCATTGAGATATCACATCTCATGCTATAGGGAGGGTCTCAGGATTGGAATGGGAAGGAGTTGTATATGACATCTCATGCCATAGGAAGGGTCTCAGGTTTGGTATAAGCATTGAGATATCACATCACATGCTATAGGAAGGGTCTCAGGATTGGAATGGAAAGGACTTGGATATCACATCTCATGCTATAGGCAGGGTCTCAGGTTTGGAAAGGGAAGGAGATGGATATCACATTTCATGTTAGAGGTAGGATCTCAGGTTTGGTATTAGAGGCATTGAAATATCACATCTCATGCTATCAGATGGGTCTCAGGATTGGAATGGGAAGGAGTTGGATATCACATCTCATGCTAAAGGGAGGGTCTCAGGTTTGGAAGGGGAAGGATTTGGAAATCACATCTCATGTTATAGGAAGGATCTCAGGTTTGGTATTAGAAGCATTGAGATATCACATCTCATGCTATCGGAAGTATCTCAGGTTTGGTATTAGAGGCATTGAGATATCACATCTCATGCTATCATAAGGGTCTCAGGATTGGAATGGGAAGGAGTTGGATATCACATCTCATGTTATAAGAAGGATCTCAGGTTTGGTATTAGAAGCATTGAGACATCACATCTCATGCTATAGGAAGGGTCTCAGGATTGGAATGGGAAGGAGTTGGATATCACATCTCATGCTATAGGAAGGGTCTCAGATTTGGTATAAGCATTGAGATATCACATCACATGCTATAGGAAGGGTCTCAGGATTGGAATGGGAAGGACTTGGATATCACATCTCATGCTATAGGCAGGGTCTCAGGTTTGGAAAGGGAAGGAGATGGATATCACATTTCATGTTAGAGGTAGGATCTCAGGTTTGGTATTAGAGGCATTGAAATATCACATCTCATGCTATCAGAAGGGTCTCAGGATTGGAATGGGAAGGAGTTGGATATCACATCTCATGCTAAAGGGAGGGTCTCAGGTTTGGAAGTGGAAGGATTTGGAAATCACATCTCATGTTATAGGAAGGATCTCAGGTTTGGTAATAGAAGCATTGAGATATCACATCTCATGCTATCATAAGGGTCTCAGGATTGGAATGGGAAGGAGTTGGATATCACATCTCATGTTATAGGAAGGATCTCAGGTTTGGTATTAGAAGAATTGAGACATCACATCTCATGCTATAGGAAGGGTCTCAGGATTGGAATGGGAAGAAGTTGGATATCACATCTCATGCTATAGGAAGGGTCTCAGATTTGGTATAAGCATTGAGATATCACATCTAATGCTATAGGAAGGGTCTCAGGATTGGAATGGGAAGGAGTTGCATATGACATCTCAGGCCATAGGAAGGGTCTCAGGTTTGGTATAAGCATTGAGATATCACATCTCTGCTATCGGAAGGGTCTCAGGATTGGAATGGGAAGGAGTTGGATATCCCAAATCATGTTATAGGAAGGGTCTCAGGTTTGGTATTAGAAGCATTGAGATATCACATCTCATGCTATAGGAAGGGTCTCAGGATTGGAATGGGGAGGACTTGGATGTCACATCTCATGTTATAGGAAGGCTCTCAGGTTTGGAAGGGGAAGGAGTTGGATATCACATTTCATGTTAGAGGAACGATCTCAGGTTTGGTATTAGAGGCCTTGAGATATCACATCTCATGCTATAGGAAGGGTGTCAGGATTGGAATGGGAAGGAGTTGGATATCACATCTCAAGCTATAGGAACGGTCTCAGGTTTGGTATAAGCATTGTGATATCACATCTCATGCTATAGGAAGGGTCTCAGGATTGGAATGGGAAGGAGTTGGATATCACATCTCATGTTATAGGAAAGATCTCAGGTTTGGTATTAGAAGCATTGCGACATCACATCTCATGTTATAGGAAGGGTCTCAGGATTGGAATGGGAAGAAGTTGGATATCACATCTCATGCTATAGGAAGGGTCTCAGGTTTGGTATAAGCATTGAGATATCACATCTCATGCTATAGGAAGGGTCTCAGGATTGGAATGGGAAGGAGTTGTATATGACATCTCATGCCATAGGAAGGGTCTCAGGTTTGGTATAAGCATTGAGATATCACATCACATGCTATAGGAAGGGTCTCAGGATTGGAATGGAAAGGACTTGGATATCACATCTCATGCTATAGGCAGGGTCTCAGGTTTGGAAAGGGAAGGAGATGGATATCACATTTCATGTTAGAGGTAGGATCTCAGGTTTGGTATTAGAGGCATTGAAATATCACATCTCATGCTATCAGATGGGTCTCAGGATTGGAATGGGAAGGAGTTGGATATCACATCTCATGCTAAAGGGAGGGTCTCAGGTTTGGAAGGGGAAGGATTTGGAAATCACATCTCATGTTATAGGAAGGATCTCAGGTTTGGTATTAGAAGCATTGAGATATCACATCTCATGCTATCGGAAGTATCTCAGGTTTGGTATTAGAGGCATTGAGATATCACATCTCATGCTATCATAAGGGTCTCAGGATTGGAATGGGAAGGAGTTGGATATCACATCTCATGTTATAGGAAGGATCTCAGGTTTGGTATTAGAAGCATTGAGACATCACATCTCATGCTATAGGAAGGGTCTCAGGATTGGAATGGGAAGGAGTTGGATATCACATCTCATGCTATAGGAAGGGTCTCAGATTTGGTATAAGCATTGAGATATCACATCACATGCTATAGGAAGGGTCTCAGGATTGGAATGGGAAGGACTTGGATATCACATCTCATGCTATAGGCAGGGTCTCAGGTTTGGAAAGGGAAGGAGATGGATATCACATTTCATGTTAGAGGTAGGATCTCAGGTTTGGTATTAGAGGCATTGAAATATCACATCTCATGCTATCAGAAGGGTCTCAGGATTGGAATGGGAAGGAGTTGGATATCACATCTCATGCTAAAGGGAGGGTCTCAGGTTTGGAAGTGGAAGGATTTGGAAATCACATCTCATGTTATAGGAAGGATCTCAGGTTTGGTAATAGAAGCATTGAGATATCAAATCTCATGCTATCATAAGGGTCTCAGGATCGGAATGGGAAGGAGTTGGATATCACATCTCATGTTATAGGAAGGATCTCAGGTTTGGTATTAGAAGAATTGAGACATCACATCTCATGCTATAGGAAGGGTCTCAGGATTGGAATGGGAAGAAGTTGGATATCACATCTCATGCTATAGGAAGGGTCTCAGGATTGGAATGGGGAGGACTTGGATGTCACATCTCATGTTATAGGGAGGGTCTCAAGTTTGATATTAGAAGCATTGAGATAACAAATCTCATGATATCGGTAGGGTCTCAGGATTGGAATGGGAAGGAATTGGATATCACATCTCATGATAAAGGAAGGGTCTAAGGTTTGGAAGGGGAAGGATTTGGATATCACATCTCATGTTATAGGACGGGTCTCAGGTTTGGTATTAGAAGCATTGAGATATCAAGTCTCATGGTATAGGAAGGGTCTCAGAATTGGAATGGGAAGGAGTTGGATATCACATCTCAAGCTATAGGTAGGGTCTCAGGATTGGAATAGAAAGGAGTTTGATATCACATCTCATGCCATAGTATGGGTCTCAGGTTTGGTAGAAGCATTGGGATATCACATCTCATGCTATCGGAAGGGTATCAGTATTGGATTTGGAAGGAGTTGGATATCCCATCTCATGCTATAGGAAGGGTCTCAGGTTGGAATGGGAAGGAATTGGATATCACATTTCATGTTATAGGAAGGCTCTCAGGTTTGGAAGGGGAAGGAGTTGGATATCACATTTCATGTTAGAGGAAGGATCTCAGGTTTGGTATTAGAGGCCTTGAGATATCACATCTCATGCTATAGGAAGGGTCTCAGGATTGGAATGGGAAGGAGTTGGATATCACATCTCAAGCTATAGGAAGGGTCTCAGGTTTGGTATAAGCATTGAGATATCACATCTCATGCTATAGGAAGGGTCTCAGGATTGGAATGGGAAGGAGTTGGATATCACATCTCATGTTATAGGAAAGATCTCAGGTTTGGTATTAGAAGCATTGAGACATCACATCTCATGTTATAGGAAGGGTCTCAGGATTGGAATGGGAAGAAGTTGGATATCACATCTCATGCTATAGGAAGAGTCTCAGGTTTGGTATTAGAAGCATTGAGATATCCCATCTCATGCTATAGGAAGGGTCTCAGGTTGGAATGGGAAGGAGTTGGATATCACATTTCATGTTATAGGAAGGGTCTCAGGATTGGAATTGGAAGGACTTGGCTATCATATCTCATGCTATAGAAAGGCTCTCAGGTTTGGAAGGGGAAGGAGTTGGATATCACATTTCATGTTAGAGGAATGATCTCAGGTTTGGTATTAGAGGCCTTGAGATATCACATCTCATGCTATAGGAAGGGTCTCAGGATTGGAATGGGAAGGAGTTGGATATCACATCTCAAGCTAAAGGGACGGTCTCAGGTTTGGTATAAGCATTGTGATATCACATCTCATGCTATAGGAAGGGTCTCAGGATTGGAATGGGAAGGAGTTGGATATCACATCTCATGTTATAGGAAAGATCTCAGGTTTGGTATTAGAAGCATTGCGACATCACATCTCATGTTATAGGAAGGGTCTCAGGATTGGAATGGGAAGAAGTTGGATATCACATCTCATGCTATGAGAAGGGTCTCAGGTTTGGTATAAGCATTGAGATATCACATCTCATGCTATAGGAAGGGTCTCAGGATTGGAATGGAAAGGACTTGGATATCACATCTCATGCTATAGGCAGGGTCTCAGGTTTGGAAAGGGAAGGAGATGGATATCACATTTCATGTTCGAGGTAGGATCTCAGGTTTGGTATTAGAGGCATTGAAATATCACATCTCATGCTATCAGAAGGGTCTCAGGATTGGAATGGGAAGGAGTTGGATATCACATCTCATGCTAAAGGGAGGGTCTCAGGTTTGGAAGGGGAAGGATTTGGAAATCACATCTCATGTTATAGGAAGGATCTCAGGTTTGGTATTAGAAGCATTGAGATATCACATCTCATGCTATCGTAAGTATCTCAGGTTTGGTATTAGAGGTATTGAGATATCACATCTCATGCTATCATAAGGGTCTCAGGATTGGAATGGGAAGGAGTTGGATATCACATCTCATGTTATAGGAAGGCTCTCTGGTTTGCAAGGGGAAGGAGTTGGATATCACATTTCATGTTAGAGGAACGATCTCAGGTTTGGTATTAGAGGCCTTGAGATATCACATCTCATGCTATAGGAAGGGTCTCAGGATTGGAATGGGAAGGAGTTGGATATCACATCTCAAGCTATAGGAACGGTCTCAGGTTTGGTATAAGCATTGTGATATCACATCTCATGCTATAGGAAGGGTCTCAGGATTGGAATGGGAAGGAGTTGGATATCACATCTCATGTTATAGGAAAGATCTCAGGTTTGGTATTAGAAGCATTGCGACATCACATCTCATGTTATAGGAAGGGTCTCAGGATTGGAATGGGAAGAAGTTGGATATCACATCTCATGCTATAGGAAGGGTCTCAGGTTTGGTATAAGCATTGAGATATCACATCTCATGCTATAGGAAGGGTCTCAGGATTGGAATGGGAAGGAGTTGTATATGACATCTCATGCCATAGGAAGGGTCTCAGGTTTGGTATAAGCATTGAGATATCACATCACATGCTATAGGAAGGGTCTTAGGATTGGAATGGAAAGGACTTGGATATCAAATCTCATGCTATAGGCAGGGTCCCAGGTTTGGAAAGGGAAGGAGATGGATATCACATTTCATGTTAGAGGTAGGATCTCAGGTTTGGTATTAGAGGCATTGAAATATCACATCTCATGCTATCGGATGGGTCTCAGGATTGGAATGGGAAGGAGTTGGATATCACATCTCATGCTAAAGGGAGGGTCTCAGGTTTGGAAGGGGAAGGATTTGGAAATCACATCTCATGTTATAGGAAGGATCTCAGGTTTGGTATTAGAAGCATTGAGATATCACATCTCATGCTATCGGAACTATCTCAGGTTTGGTATTAGAGGCATTGAGATATCACATCTCATGCTATCATAAGGGTCTCAGGATTGGAATGGGAAGGAGTTGGATATCACATCTCATGTTATAGGAAGGATCTCAGGTTTGGTATTAGAAGCATTGTGACATCACATCTCATGCTATAGGAAGGGTCTCAGGATTGGAATGGGAAGGAGTTGGATATCACATCTCATGCTATAGGAAGGGTCTCAGATTTGGTATAAGCATTGAGATATCACATCTCATGCTATAGGAAGGGTCTCAGGATTGGAATGGGAAGGAGTTGTATATGACATCTCAGGCCATAGGAAGGGTCTCAGGTTTGGTAAAAGCATTGAGATTTCACATCTCTGCTATCGGAAGGGTCTCAGGATTGGAATGGGAAGGAGTTGGATATCCCATCTCATGTTATAGGAAGGGTCTCAGGTTTGGTATTAGAAGCATTGAGACATCACATCTCATGTTATAGGAAGGGTCTCAGGATTGGAATGGGAAGAAGTTGGATATCACATCTCATGCTATAGGAAGGGCCTCAGGTTTGGTATAAGCATTGAGATATCACATCTCATGCTATAGGAAGGGTCTCAGGATTGGAATGGGAAGGAGTTGTATATGACATCTCATGCCATAGGAAGGGTCTCAGGTTTGGACTAAGCATTGAGATATCACATCACATGCTATAGGAAGGGTCTCAGGATTGGAATGGGAAGGACTTGGATATCACATCTCATGCTATAGGCAGGGTCTCAGGTTTGGAAAGGGAAGGAGATGGATATCACATTTCATGTTAGAGGTAGGATCTCAGGTTTGGTATTAGAGGCATTGAAATATCACATCTCATGCTATCAGAAGGGTCTCAGGATTGGAATGGGAAGGAGTTGGATATCACATCTCATGCTAAAGGTAGGGTCTCAGGTTTGGAAGTGGAAGGATTTGGAAATCACATCTCATGTTATAGGAAGGATCTCAGGTTTGGTATTAGAAGCATTGAGATATCACATCTCATGCTATCAGAAGTATCTCAGGTTTGGTATTAGAGGCATTGAGATATCACATCTCATGCTATCATAAGGGTCTCAGGATTGGAATGGGAAGGAGTTGGATATCACATCTCATGTTATAGGAAGGATCTCAGGTTTGGTATTAGAAGAATTGAGACATCACATCTCATGCTATAGGAAGGGTCTCAGGATTGGAATGGGAAGAAGTTGGATATCACATCTCATGCTATAGGAAGGGTCTCAGATTTGGTATAAGCATTGAGATATCACATCTAATGCTATAGGAAGGGTCTCAGGATTGGAATGGGAAGGAGTTGCATATGACATCTCAGGCCATAGGAAGGCTCTCAGGTTTGGTATAAGCATTGAGATATCACATCTCTGCTATCGGAAGGGTCTCAGGATTGGAATGGGAAGGAGTTGGATATCCCAAATCATGTTATAGGAAGGGTCTCAGGTTTGGTATTAGAAGCATTGAGATATCACATCTCATGCTATAGGAAGGGTCTCAGGATTGGAATGGGGAGGACTTGGATGTCACATCTCATGTTATAGGAAGGCTCTCAGGTTTGGAAGGGGAAGAAGTTGGATATCACATTTCATGTTAGAGGAACGATCTCAGGTTTGGTATTAGAGGCCTTGAGATATCACATCTCATGCTATAGGAAGGGTCTCAGGATTGGAATGGGAAGGAGTTGGATATCACACCTCAAGCTATAGGAACGGTCTCAAGTTTGGTATAAGCATTGTGATATCACATCTCATGCTATAGGAAGGGTCTCAGGATTGGAATGGGAAGGAGTTGGATATCACATCTCATGTTATAGGAAAGATCTCAGGTTTGGTATTAGAAGCATTGCGACATCACATCTCATGTTATAGGAAGGGTCTCAGGATTGGAATGGGAAGAAGTTGGATATCACATCTCATGCTATAGGAAGGGTCTCAGGTTTGGTATAAGCATTGAGATATCACATCTCATGCTATAGGAAGGGTCTCAGGATTGGAATGGGAAGGAGTTGTATATGACATCTCATGCCATAGGAAGGGTCTCAGGTTTGGTATAAGCATTGAGATATCACATCACATGCTATAGGAAGGGTCTCAGGATTGGAATGGAAAGGACTTGGATATCACATCTCATGCTATAGGCAGGGTCTCAGGTTTGGAAAGGGAAGGAGATGGATATCACATTTCATGTTAGAGGTAGGATCTCAGGTTTGGTATTAGAGGCATTGAAATATCACATCTCATGCTATCAGATGGGTCTCAGGATTGGAATGGGAAGGAGTTGGATATCACATCTCATGCTAAAGGGAGGGTCTCAGGTTTGGAAGGGGAAGGATTTGGAAATCACATCTCATGTTATAGGAAGGATCTCAGGTTTGGTATTAGAAGCATTGAGATATCACATCTCATGCTATCGGAAGTATCTCAGGTTTGGTATTAGAGGCATTGAGATATCACATCTCATGCTATCATAAGGGTCTCAGGATTGGAATGGGAAGGAGTTGGATATCACATCTCATGTTATAGGAAGGATCTCAGGTTTGGTATTAGAAGCATTGAGACATCACATCTCATGCTATAGGAAGGGTCTCAGGATTGGAATGGGAAGGAGTTGGATATCACATCTCATGCTATAGGAAGGGTCTCAGATTTGGTATAAGCATTGAGATATCACATCACATGCTATAGGAAGGGTCTCAGGATTGGAATGGGAAGGACTTGGATATCACATCTCATGCTATAGGCAGGGTCTCAGGTTTGGAAAGGGAAGGAGATGGATATCACATTTCATGTTAGAGGTAGGATCTCAGGTTTGGTATTAGAGGCATTGAAATATCACATCTCATGCTATCAGAAGGGTCTCAGGATTGGAATGGGAAGGAGTTGGATATCACATCTCATGCTAAAGGGAGGGTCTCAGGTTTGGAAGTGGAAGGATTTGGAAATCACATCTCATGTTATAGGAAGGATCTCAGGTTTGGTAATAGAAGCATTGAGATATCACATCTCATGCTATCATAAGGGTCTCAGGATTGGAATGGGAAGGAGTTGGATATCACATCTCATGTTATAGGAAGGATCTCAGGTTTGGTATTAGAAGAATTGAGACATCACATCTCATGCTATAGGAAGGGTCTCAGGATTGGAATGGGAAGAAGTTGGATATCACATCTCATGCTATAGGAAGGGTCTCAGATTTGGTATAAGCATTGAGATATCACATCTAATGCTATAGGAAGGGTCTCAGGATTGGAATGGGAAGGAGTTGCATATGACATCTCAGGCCATAGGAAGGGTCTCAGGTTTGGTATAAGCATTGAGATATCACATCTCTGCTATCGGAAGGGTCTCAGGATTGGAATGGGAAGGAGTTGGATATCCCAAATCATGTTATAGGAAGGGTCTCAGGTTTGGTATTAGAAGCATTGAGATATCACATCTCATGCTATAGGAAGGGTCTCAGGATTGGAATGGGGAGGACTTGGATGTCACATCTCATGTTATAGGGAGGGTCTCAAGTTTGATATTAGAAGCATTGAGATAACAAATCTCATGATATCGGTAGGGTCTCAGGATTGGAATGGGAAGGAATTGGATATCACATCTCATGATAAAGGAAGGGTCTAAGGTTTGGAAGGGGAAGGATTTGGATATCACATCTCATGTTATAGGACGGGTCTCAGGTTTGGTATTAGAAGCATTGAGATATCAAGTCTCATGGTATAGGAAGGGTCTCAGAATTGGAATGGGAAGGAGTTGGATATCACATCTCAAGCTATAGGTAGGGTCTCAGGATTGGAATAGTAAGGAGTTTGATATCACATCTCATGCCATAGTATGGGTCTCAGGTTTGGTAGAAGCATTGGGATATCACATCTCATGCTATCGGAAGGGTATCAGTATTGGATTTGGAAGGAGTTGGATATCCCATCTCATGCTATAGGAAGGGTCTCAGGTTGGAATGGGAAGGAATTGGATATCACATTTCATGTTATAGGAAGGCTCTCAGGTTTGGAAGGGGAAGGAGTTGGATATCACATTTCATGTTAGAGGAAGGATCTCAGGTTTGTTATTAGAGGCCTTGAGATATCACATCTCACGCTATAGGAAGGGTCTCAGGATTGGAATGGGAAGGAGTTGGATATCACATCTCAAGCTATAGGAAGGGTCTCAGGTTTGGTATAAGCATTGAGATATCACATCTCATGCTATAGGAAGGGTCTCAGGATTGGAATGGGAAGGAGTTGGATATCACATCTCATGTTATAGGAAAGATCTCAGGTTTGGTATTAGAAGCATTGAGACATCACATCTCATGTTATAGGAAGGGTCTCAGGATTGGAATGGGAAGAAGTTGGATATCACATCTCATGCTATAGGAAGAGTCTCAGGTTTGGTATTAGAAGCATTGAGATATCCCATCTCATGCTATAGGAAGGGTCTCAGGTTGGAATGGGAAGGAGTTGGATATCACATTTCATGTTATAGGAAGGGTCTCAGGATTGGAATTGGAAGGACTTGGCTATCATATCTCATGCTATAGGAAGGCTCTCAGGTTTGGAAGGGGAAGGAGTTGGATATCACATTTCATGTTAGAGGAACGATCTCAGGTTTGGTATTAGAGGCCTTGAGATATCACATCTCATGCTATAGGAAGGGTCTCAGGATTGGAATGGGAAGGAGTTGGATATCACATCTCAAGCTAAAGGGACGGTCTCAGGTTTGGTATAAGCATTGTGATATCACATCTCATGCTATAGGAAGGGTCTCAGGATTGGAATGGGAAGGAGTTGGATATTCCATCTCATGTTATAGGAAGGGTCTCAGGTTTGGTAAAAGCATTGAGATTTCACATCTCTGCTATCGGAAGGGTCTCAGGATTGGAATGGGAAGGAGTTGGATATCCCATCTCATGTTATAGGAAGGGTCTCAGGTTTGGTATTAGAAGCATTGAGACATCACATCTCATGTTATAGGAAGGGTCTCAGGATTGGAATGGGAAGAAGTTGGATATCACATCTCATGCTATAGGAAGGGCCTCAGGTTTGGTATAAGCATTGAGATATCACATCTCATGCTATAGGAAGGGTCTCAGGATTGGAATGGGAAGGAGTTGTATATGACATCTCATGCCATAGGAAGGGTCTCAGGTTTGGACTAAGCATTGAGATATCACATCACATGCTATAGGAAGGGTCTCAGGATTGGAATGGGAAGGACTTGGATATCACATCTCATGCTATAGGCAGGGTCTCAGGTTTGGAAAGGGAAGGAGATGGATATCACATTTCATGTTAGAGGTAGGATCTCAGGTTTGGTATTAGAGGCATTGAAATATCACATCTCATGCTATCAGAAGGGTCTCAGGATTGGAATGGGAAGGAGTTGGATATCACATCTCAAGCTAAAGGTAGGGTCTCAGGTTTGGAAGTGGAAGGATTTGGAAATCACATCTCATGTTATAGGAAGGATCTCAGGTTTGGTATTAGAAGCATTGAGATATCACATCTCATGCTATCAGAAGTATCTCAGGTTTGGTATTAGAGGCATTGGGATATCACATCTCATGCTATCATAAGGGTCTCAGGATTGGAATGGGAAGGAGTTGGATATCACATCTCATGTTATAGGAAGGATCTCAGGTTTGGTATTAGAAGAATTGAGACATCACATCTCATGCTATAGGAAGGGTCTCAGGATTGGAATGGGAAGAAGTTGGATATCACATCTCATGCTATAGGAAGGGTCTCAGATTTGGTATAAGCATTGAGATATCACATCTAATGCTATAGGAAGGGTCTCAGGATTGGAATGGGAAGGAGTTGCATATGACATCTCAGGCCATAGGAAGGCTCTCAGGTTTGGTATAAGCATTGAGATATCACATCTCTGCTATCGGAAGGGTCTCAGGATTGGAATGGGAAGGAGTTGGATATCCCAAATCATGTTATAGGAAGGGTCTCAGGTTTGGTATTAGAAGCATTGAGATATCACATCTCATGCTATAGGAAGGGTCTCAGGATTGGAATGGGGAGGACTTGGATGTCACATCTCATGTTATAGGAAGGCTCTCAGGTTTGGAAGGGGAAGGAGTTGGATATCACATTTCATGTTAGAGGAACGATCTCAGGTTTGGTATTAGAGGCCTTGAGCTATCACATCTCATGCTATAGGAAGGGTCTCAGGATTGGAATGGGAAGGAGTTGGATATCACATCTCAAGCTATAGGAACGGTCTCAGGTTTGGTATAAGCATTGTGATATCACATCTCATGCTATAGGAAGGGTCTCAGGATTGGAATGGGAAGGAGTTGGATATCACATCTCATGTTATAGGAAAGATCTCAGGTTTGGTATTAGAAGCATTGCGACATCACATCTCATGTTATAGGAAGGGTCTCAGGATTGGAATGGGAAGAAGTTGGATATCACATCTCATGCTATAGGAAGGGTCTCAGGTTTGGTATAAGCATTGAGATATCACATCTCATGCTATAGGAAGGGTCTCAGGATTGGAATGGGAAGGAGTTGTATATGACATCTCATGCATAGGAAGGGTCTCAGGTTTGGTATAAGCATTGAGATATCACATCACATGCTATAGGAAGGGTCTCAGGATTGGAATGGAAAGGACTTGGATATCACATCTCATGCTATAGGCAGGGTCTCAGGTTTGGAAAGGGAAGGAGATGGATATCACATTTCATGTTCGAGGTAGGATCTCAGGTTTGGTATTAGAGGCATTGAAATATCACATCTCATGCTATCAGAAGGGTCTCAGGATTGGAATGGGAAGGAGTTGGATATCACATCTCATGCTAAAGGGAGGGTCTCAGGTTTGGAAGGGGAAGGATTTGGAAATCACATCTCATGTTATAGGAAGGATCTCAGGTTTGGTATTAGAAGCATTGAGATATCACATCTCATGCTATCGTAAGTATCTCAGGTTTGGTATTAGAGGTATTGAGATATCACATCTCATGCTATCATAAGGGTCTCAGGATTGGAATGGGAAGGAGTTGGATATCACATCTCATGTTATAGGAAGGCTCTCTGGTTTGCAAGGGGAAGGAGTTGGATATCACATCTCATGTTATAGGAAAGATCTCAGGTTTGGTATTAGAAGCATTGCGACATCACATCTCATGTTATAGGAAGGGCCTCAGGATTGGAATGGGAAGAAGTTGGATATCACATCTCATGCTATAGGAAGGGTCTCAGGTTTGGTATAAGCATTGAGATATCACATCTCATGCTATAGGAAGGGTCTCAGGATTGGAATGGGAAGGAGTTGTATATGACATCTCATGCCATAGGAAGGGTCTCAGGTTTGGTATAAGCATTGAGATATCACATCACATGCTATAGGAAGGGTCTCAGGATTGGAATGGAAAGGACTTGGATATCACATCTCATGCTATAGGCAGGGTCTCAGGTTTGGAAAGGGAAGGAGATGGATATCACATTTCATGTTCGAGGTAGGATCTCAGGTTTGGTATTAGAGGCATTGAAATATCACATCTCATGCTATCAGAAGGGTCTCAGGATTGGAATGGGAAGGAGTTGGATATCACATCTCATGCTAAAGGGAGGGTCTCAGGTTTGGAAGGGGAAGGATTTGGAAATCACATCTCATGTTATAGGAAGGATCTCAGGTTTGGTATTAGAAGCATTGAGATATCACATCTCATGCTATCGTAAGTATCTCAGGTTTGGTATTAGAGGTATTGAGATATCACATCTCATGCTATCATAAGGGTCTCAGGATTGGAATGGGAAGGAGTTGGATATCACATCTCATGTTATAGGAAGGCTCTCTGGTTTGCAAGGGGAAGGAGTTGGATATCACATTTCATGTTAGAGGAACGATCTCAGGTTTGGTATTAGAGGCCTTGAGATATCACATCTCATGCTATAGGAAGGGTCTCAGGATTGGAATGGGAAGAAGTTGGATATCACATCTCAAGCTATAGGAACGGTCTCAGGTTTGGTATAAGCATTGTGATATCACATCTCATGCTATAGGAAGGGTCTCAGGATTGGAATGGGAAGGAGTTGGATATCACATCTCATGTTATAGGAAAGATCTCAGGTTTGGTATTAGAAGCATTGCGACATCACATCTCATGTTATAGGATGGGTCTCAGGATTGGAATGGGAAGAAGTTGGATATCACATCTCATGCTATAGGAAGGGTCTCCGGTTTGGTATAAGCATTGAGATATCACATCTCATGCTATAGGAAGGGTCTCAGGATTGGAATGGGAAGGAGTTGTATATGACATCTCATGCCATAGGAAGGGTCTCAGGTTTGGTATAAGCATTGAGATATCACATCACATGCTATAGGAAGGGTGTCAGGATTGGAATGGAAAGGACTTGGATATCAAATCTCATGCTATAGGCAGGGTCCCAGGTTTGGAAAGGGAAGGAGATGGATATCACATTTCATGTTAGAGGTAGGATCTCAGGTTTGGTATTAGAGGCATTGAAATATCACATCTCATGCTATCAGATGGGTCTCAGGATTGGAATGGGAAGGAGTTGGATATCACATCTCATGCTAAAGGGAGGGTCTCAGGTTTGGAAGGGGAAGGATTTGGAAATCACATCTCATGTTATAGGAAGGATCTCAGATTTGGTATTAGAAGCATTGAGATATCACATCTCATGCTATCGGAAGTATCTCAGGTTTGGTATTAGAGGCATTGAGATATCACATCTCATGCTATCATAAGGGTCTCAGGATTGGAATGGGAAGGAGTTGGATATCACATCTCATGTTATAGGAAGGATCTCAGGTTTGGTATTAGAAGCATTGAGACATCACATCTCATGCTATAGGAAGGGTCTCAGGATTGGAATGGGAAGGAGTTGGATATCACATCTCATGCTATAGGAAGGGTCTCAGATTTGGTATAAGCATTGAGATATCACATCTCATGCTATAGGAAGGGTCTCAGGATTGGAATGGGAAGGAGTTGTATATGACATCTCAGGCCATAGGAAGGGTCTCAGGTTTGGTAAAAGCATTGAGATATCACATCTCTGCTATCGGAAGGGTCTCAGGATTGGAATGGGAAGGAGTTGGATATCCCATCTCATTTTATAGGAAGGGTCTCAGGTTTGGTATTAGAAGCATTGAGACATCACATCTCATGTTATAGGAAGGGTCTCAGGATTGGAATGGGAAGAAGTTGGATATCACATCTCATGCTATAGGAAGGGTCTCAGGTTTGGTATAAGCATTGAGATATCACATCTCATGCTATAGGAAGGGTCTCAGGATTGGAATGGGAAGGAGTTGTATATGACATCTCATGCCATAGGAAGGGTCTCAGGTTTGGACTAAGCATTGAGATATCACATCACATGCTATAGGAAGGGTCTCAGGATTGGAATGGGAAGGACTTGGATATCACATCTCATGCTATAGGCAGGGTCTCAGGTTTGGAAAGGGAAGGAGATGGATATCACATTTCATGTTAGAGGTAGGATCTCAGGTTTGGTATTAGAGGCATTGAAATATCACATCTCATGCTATCAGAAGGGTCTCAGGATTGGAATGGGAAGGAGTTGGATATCACATCTCATGCTAAAGGTAGGGTCTCAGGTTTGGAAGTGGAAGGATTTGGAAATCACATCTCATGTTATAGGAAGGATCTCAGGTTTGGTATTAGAAGCATTGAGATATCACATCTCATGCTATCAGAAGTATCTCAGGTTTGGTATTAGAGGCATTGAGATATCACATCTCATGCTATCATAAGGGTCTCAGGATTGGAATGGGAAGGAGTTGGATATCACATCTCATGTTATAGGAAGGATCTCAGGTTTGGTATTAGAAGAATTGAGACATCACATCTCATGCTATAGGAAGGGTCTCAGGATTGGAATGGGAAGAAGTTGGATATCACATCTCATGCTATAGGAAGGGTCTCAGATTTGGTATAAGCATTGAGATATCACATCTAATGCTATAGGAAGGGTCTCAGGATTGGAATGGGAAGGAGTTGCATATGACATCTCAGGCCATAGGAAGGCTCTCAGGTTTGGTATAAGCATTGAGATATCACATCTCTGCTATCGGAAGGGTCTCAGGATTGGAATGGGAAGGAGTTGGATATCCCAAATCATGTTATAGGAAGGGTCTCAGGTTTGGTATTAGAAGCATTGAGATATCACATCTCATGCTATAGGAAGGGTCTCAGGATTGGGATGGGGAGGACTTGGATGTCACATCTCATGTTATAGGAAGGCTCTCAGGTTTGGAAGGGGAAGGAGTTGGATATCACATTTCATGTTAGAGGAACGATCTCAGGTTTGGTATTAGAGGCCTTGAGATATCACATCTCATGCTATAGGAAGGGTCTCAGGATTGGAATGGGAAGGAGTTGGATATCACATCTCAAGCTATAGGAACGGTCTCAGGTTTGGTATAAGCATTGTGATATCACATCTCATGCTATAGGAAGGGTCTCAGGATTGGAATGGGAAGGAGTTGGATATCACATCTCATGTTATAGGAAAGATCTCAGGTTTGGTATTAGAAGCATTGCGACATCACATCTCATGTTATAGGAAGGGTCTCAGGATTGGAATGGGAAGAAGTTAGATATCACATCTCATGCTATAGGAAGGGTCTCAGGTTTGGTATAAGCATTGAGATATCACATCTCATGCTATAGGGAGGGTCTCAGGATTGGAATGGGAAGGAGTTGTATATGACATCTCATGCCATAGGAAGGGTCTCAGGTTTGGTATAAGCATTGAGATATCACATCACATGCTATAGGAAGGGTCTCAGGATTGGAATGGAAAGGACTTGGATATCACATCTCATGCTATAGGCAGGGTCTCAGGTTTGGAAAGGGAAGGAGATGGATATCACATTTCATGTTAGAGGTAGGATCTCAGGTTTGGTATTAGAGGCATTGAAATATCACATCTCATGCTATCAGATGGGTCTCAGGATTGGAATGGGAAGGAGTTGGATATCACATCTCATGCTAAAGGGAGGGTCTCAGGTTTGGAAGGGGAAGGATTTGGAAATCACATCTCATGTTATAGGAAGGATCTCAGGTTTGGTATTAGAAGCATTGAGATATCACATCTCATGCTATCGGAAGTATCTCAGGTTTGGTATTAGAGGCATTGAGATATCACATCTCATGCTATCATAAGGGTCTCAGGATTGGAATGGGAAGGAGTTGGATATCACATCTCATGTTATAAGAAGGATCTCAGGTTTGGTATTAGAAGCATTGAGACATCACATCTCATGCTATAGGAAGGGTCTCAGGATTGGAATGGGAAGGAGTTGGATATCACATCTCATGCTATAGGAAGGGTCTCAGATTTGGTATAAGCATTGAGATATCACATCACATGCTATAGGAAGGGTCTCAGGATTGGAATGGGAAGGACTTGGATATCACATCTCATGCTATAGGCAGGGTCTCAGGTTTGGAAAGGGAAGGAGATGGATATCACATTTCATGTTAGAGGTAGGATCTCAGGTTTGGTATTAGAGGCATTGAAATATCACATCTCATGCTATCAGAAGGGTCTCAGGATTGGAATGGGAAGGAGTTGGATATCACATCTCATGCTAAAGGGAGGGTCTCAGGTTTGGAAGTGGAAGGATTTGGAAATCACATCTCATGTTATAGGAAGGATCTCAGGTTTGGTAATAGAAGCATTGAGATATCACATCTCATGCTATCATAAGGGTCTCAGGATTGGAATGGGAAGGAGTTGGATATCACATCTCATGTTATAGGAAGGATCTCAGGTTTGGTATTAGAAGAATTGAGACATCACATCTCATGCTATAGGAAGGGTCTCAGGATTGGAATGGGAAGAAGTTGGATATCACATCTCATGCTATAGGAAGGGTCTCAGATTTGGTATAAGCATTGAGATATCACATCTAATGCTATAGGAAGGGTCTCAGGATTGGAATGGGAAGGAGTTGCATATGACATCTCAGGCCATAGGAAGGGTCTCAGGTTTGGTATAAGCATTGAGATATCACATCTCTGCTATCGGAAGGGTCTCAGGATTGGAATGGGAAGGAGTTGGATATCCCAAATCATGTTATAGGAAGGGTCTCAGGTTTGGTATTAGAAGCATTGAGATATCACATCTCATGCTATAGGAAGGGTCTCAGGATTGGAATGGGGAGGACTTGGATGTCACATCTCATGTTATAGGAAGGCTCTCAGGTTTGGAAGGGGAAGGAGTTGGATATCACATTTCATGTTAGAGGAACGATCTCAGGTTTGGTATTAGAGGCCTTGAGATATCACATCTCATGCTATAGGAAGGGTGTCAGGATTGGAATGGGAAGGAGTTGGATATCACATCTCAAGCTATAGGAACGGTCTCAGGTTTGGTATAAGCATTGTGATATCACATCTCATGCTATAGGAAGGGTCTCAGGATTGGAATGGGAAGGAGTTGGATATCACATCTCATGTTATAGGAAAGATCTCAGGTTTGGTATTAGAAGCATTGCGACATCACATCTCATGTTATAGGAAGGGTCTCAGGATTGGAATGGGAAGAAGTTGGATATCACATCTCATGCTATAGGAAGGGTCTCAGGTTTGGTATAAGCATTGAGATATCACATCTCATGCTATAGGAAGGGTCTCAGGATTGGAATGGGAAGGAGTTGTATATGACATCTCATGCCATAGGAAGGGTCTCAGGTTTGGTATAAGCATTGAGATATCACATCACATGCTATAGGAAGGGTCTCAGGATTGGAATGGAAAGGACTTGGATATCACATCTCATGCTATAGGCAGGGTCTCAGGTTTGGAAAGGGAAGGAGATGGATATCACATTTCATGTTAGAGGTAGGATCTCAGGTTTGGTATTAGAGGCATTGAAATATCACATCTCATGCTATCAGATGGGTCTCAGGATTGGAATGGGAAGGAGTTGGATATCACATCTCATGCTAAAGGGAGGGTCTCAGGTTTGGAAGGGGAAGGATTTGGAAATCACATCTCATGTTATAGGAAGGATCTCAGGTTTGGTATTAGAAGCATTGAGATATCACATCTCATGCTATCGGAAGTATCTCAGGTTTGGTATTAGAGGCATTGAGATATCACATCTCATGCTATCATAAGGGTCTCAGGATTGGAATGGGAAGGAGTTGGATATCACATCTCATGTTATAGGAAGGATCTCAGGTTTGGTATTAGAAGCATTGAGACATCACATCTCATGCTATAGGAAGGGTCTCAGGATTGGAATGGGAAGGAGTTGGATATCACATCTCATGCTATAGGAAGGGTCTCAGATTTGGTATAAGCATTGAGATATCACATCACATGCTATAGGAAGGGTCTCAGGATTGGAATGGGAAGGACTTGGATATCACATCTCATGCTATAGGCAGGGTCTCAGGTTTGGAAAGGGAAGGAGATGGATATCACATTTCATGTTAGAGGTAGGATCTCAGGTTTGGTATTAGAGGCATTGAAATATCACATCTCATGCTATCAGAAGGGTCTCAGGATTGGAATGGGAAGGAGTTGGATATCACATCTCATGCTAAAGGGAGGGTCTCAGGTTTGGAAGTGGAAGGATTTGGAAATCACATCTCATGTTATAGGAAGGATCTCAGGTTTGGTAATAGAAGCATTGAGATATCAAATCTCATGCTATCATAAGGGTCTCAGGATCGGAATGGGAAGGAGTTGGATATCACATCTCATGTTATAGGAAGGATCTCAGGTTTGGTATTAGAAGAATTGAGACATCACATCTCATGCTATAGGAAGGGTCTCAGGATTGGAATGGGAAGAAGTTGGATATCACATCTCATGCTATAGGAAGGGTCTCAGGATTGGAATGGGGAGGACTTGGATGTCACATCTCATGTTATAGGGAGGGTCTCAAGTTTGATATTAGAAGCATTGAGATAACAAATCTCATGATATCGGTAGGGTCTCAGGATTGGAATGGGAAGGAATTGGATATCACATCTCATGATAAAGGAAGGGTCTAAGGTTTGGAAGGGGAAGGATTTGGATATCACATCTCATGTTATAGGACGGGTCTCAGGTTTGGTATTAGAAGCATTGAGATATCAAGTCTCATGGTATAGGAAGGGTCTCAGAATTGGAATGGGAAGGAGTTGGATATCACATCTCAAGCTATAGGTAGGGTCTCAGGATTGGAATAGTAAGGAGTTTGATATCACATCTCATGCCATAGTATGGGTCTCAGGTTTGGTAGAAGCATTGGGATATCACATCTCATGCTATCGGAAGGGTATCAGTATTGGATTTGGAAGGAGTTGGATATCCCATCTCATGCTATAGGAAGGGTCTCAGGTTGGAATGGGAAGGAATTGGATATCACATTTCATGTTATAGGAAGGCTCTCAGGTTTGGAAGGGGAAGGAGTTGGATATCACATTTCATGTTAGAGGAAGGATCTCAGGTTTGGTATTAGAGGCCTTGAGATATCACATCTCATGCTATAGGAAGGGTCTCAGGATTGGAATGGGAAGGAGTTGGATATCACATCTCAAGCTATAGGAAGGGTCTCAGGTTTGGTATAAGCATTGAGATATCACATCTCATGCTATAGGAAGGGTCTCAGGATTGGAATGGGAAGGAGTTGGATATCACATCTTATGTTATAGGAAAGATCTCAGGTTTGGTATTAGAAGCATTGAGACATCACATCTCATGTTATAGGAAGGGTCTCAGGATTGGAATGGGAAGAAGTTGGATATCACATCTCATGGTATAGGAAGAGTCTCAGGTTTGGTATTAGAAGCATTGAGATATCCCATCTCATGCTATAGGAAGGGTCTCAGGTTGGAATGGGAAGGAGTTGGATATCACATTTCATGTTATAGGAAGGGTCTCAGGATTGGAATTGGAAGGACTTGGCTATCATATCTCATGCTATAGAAAGGCTCTCAGGTTTGGAAGGGGAAGGAGTTGGATATCACATTTCATGTTAGAGGAATGATCTCAGGTTTGGTATTAGAGGCCTTGAGATATCACATCTCATGCTATAGGAAGGGTCTCAGGATTGGAATGGGAAGGAGTTGGATATCACATCTCAAGCTAAAGGGACGGTCTCAGGTTTGGTATAAGCATTGTGATATCACATCTCATGCTATAGGAAGGGTCTCAGGATTGGAATGGGAAGGAGTTGGATATCACATCTCATGTTATAGGAAAGATCTCAGGTTTGGTATTAGAAGCATTGCGACATCACATCTCATGTTATAGGAAGGGTCTCAGGATTGGAATGGGAAGAAGTTGGATATCACATCTCATGCTATGAGAAGGGTCTCAGGTTTGGTATAAGCATTGAGATATCACATCTCATGCTATAGGAAGGGTCTCAGGATTGGAATGGAAAGGACTTGGATATCACATCTCATGCTATAGGCAGGGTCTCAGGTTTGGAAAGGGAAGGAGATGGATATCACATTTCATGTTCGAGGTAGGATCTCAGGTTTGGTATTAGAGGCATTGAAATATCACATCTCATGCTATCAGAAGGGTCTCAGGATTGGAATGGGAAGGAGTTGGATATCACATCTCATGCTAAAGGGAGGGTCTCAGGTTTGGAAGGGGAAGGATTTGGAAATCACATCTCATGTTATAGGAAGGATCTCAGGTTTGGTATTAGAAGCATTGAGATATCACATCTCATGCTATCGTAAGTATCTCAGGTTTGGTATTAGAGGTATTGAGATATCACATCTCATGCTATCATAAGGGTCTCAGGATTGGAATGGGAAGGAGTTGGATATCACATCTCATGTTATAGGAAGGCTCTCTGGTTTGCAAGGGGAAGGAGTTGGATATCACATTTCATGTTAGAGGAACGATCTCAGGTTTGGTATTAGAGGCCTTGAGATATCACATCTCATGCTATAGGAAGGGTCTCAGGATTGGAATGGGAAGGAGTTGGATATCACATCTCAAGCTATAGGAACGGTCTCAGGTTTGGTATAAGCATTGTGATATCACATCTCATGCTATAGGAAGGGTCTCAGGATTGGAATGGGAAGGAGTTGGATATCACATCTCATGTTATAGGAAAGATCTCAGGTTTGGTATTAGAAGCATTGCGACATCACATCTCATGTTATAGGAAGGGTCTCAGGATTGGAATGGGAAGAAGTTGGATATCACATCTCATGCTATAGGAAGGGTCTCAGGTTTGGTATAAGCATTGAGATATCACATCTCATGCTATAGGAAGGGTCTCAGGATTGGAATGGGAAGGAGTTGTATATGACATCTCATGCCATAGGAAGGGTCTCAGGTTTGGTATAAGCATTGAGATATCACATCACATGCTATAGGAAGGGTCTTAGGATTGGAATGGAAAGGACTTGGATATCAAATCTCATGCTATAGGCAGGGTCCCAGGTTTGGAAAGGGAAGGAGATGGATATCACATTTCATGTTAGAGGTAGGATCTCAGGTTTGGTATTAGAGGCATTGAAATATCACATCTCATGCTATCGGATGGGTCTCAGGATTGGAATGGGAAGGAGTTGGATATCACATCTCATGCTAAAGGGAGGGTCTCAGGTTTGGAAGGGGAAGGATTTGGAAATCACATCTCATGTTATAGGAAGGATCTCAGGTTTGGTATTAGAAGCATTGAGATATCACATCTCATGCTATCGGAACTATCTCAGGTTTGGTATTAGAGGCATTGAGATATCACATCTCATGCTATCATAAGGGTCTCAGGATTGGAATGGGAAGGAGTTGGATATCACATCTCATGTTATAGGAAGGATCTCAGGTTTGGTATTAGAAGCATTGTGACATCACATCTCATGCTATAGGAAGGGTCTCAGGATTGGAATGGGAAGGAGTTGGATATCACATCTCATGCTATAGGAAGGGTCTCAGATTTGGTATAAGCATTGAGATATCACATCTCATGCTATAGGAAGGGTCTCAGGATTGGAATGGGAAGGAGTTGTATATGACATCTCAGGCCATAGGAAGGGTCTCAGGTTTGGTAAAAGCATTGAGATTTCACATCTCTGCTATCGGAAGGGTCTCAGGATTGGAATGGGAAGGAGTTGGATATCCCATCTCATGTTATAGGAAGGGTCTCAGGTTTGGTATTAGAAGCATTGAGACATCACATCTCATGTTATAGGAAGGGTCTCAGGATTGGAATGGGAAGAAGTTGGATATCACATCTCATGCTATAGGAAGGGCCTCAGGTTTGGTATAAGCATTGAGATATCACATCTCATGCTATAGGAAGGGTCTCAGGATTGGAATGGGAAGGAGTTGTATATGACATCTCATGCCATAGGAAGGGTCTCAGGTTTGGACTAAGCATTGAGATATCACATCACATGCTATAGGAAGGGTCTCAGGATTGGAATGGGAAGGACTTGGATATCACATCTCATGCTATAGGCAGGGTCTCAGGTTTGGAAAGGGAAGGAGATGGATATCACATTTCATGTTAGAGGTAGGATCTCAGGTTTGGTATTAGAGGCATTGAAATATCACATCTCATGCTATCAGAAGGGTCTCAGGATTGGAATGGGAAGGAGTTGGATATCACATCTCATGCTAAAGGTAGGGTCTCAGGTTTGGAAGTGGAAGGATTTGGAAATCACATCTCATGTTATAGGAAGGATCTCAGGTTTGGTATTAGAAGCATTGAGATATCACATCTCATGCTATCAGAAGTATCTCAGGTTTGGTATTAGAGGCATTGAGATATCACATCTCATGCTATCATAAGGGTCTCAGGATTGGAATGGGAAGGAGTTGGATATCACATCTCATGTTATAGGAAGGATCTCAGGTTTGGTATTAGAAGAATTGAGACATCACATCTCATGCTATAGGAAGGGTCTCAGGATTGGAATGGGAAGAAGTTGGATATCACATCTCATGCTATAGGAAGGGTCTCAGATTTGGTATAAGCATTGAGATATCACATCTAATGCTATAGGAAGGGTCTCAGGATTGGAATGGGAAGGAGTTGCATATGACATCTCAGGCCATAGGAAGGCTCTCAGGTTTGGTATAAGCATTGAGATATCACATCTCTGCTATCGGAAGGGTCTCAGGATTGGAATGGGAAGGAGTTGGATATCCCAAATCATGTTATAGGAAGGGTCTCAGGTTTGGTATTAGAAGCATTGAGATATCACATCTCATGCTATAGGAAGGGTCTCAGGATTGGAATGGGGAGGACTTGGATGTCACATCTCATGTTATAGGAAGGCTCTCAGGTTTGGAAGGGGAAGAAGTTGGATATCACATTTCATGTTAGAGGAACGATCTCAGGTTTGGTATTAGAGGCCTTGAGATATCACATCTCATGCTATAGGAAGGGTCTCAGGATTGGAATGGGAAGGAGTTGGATATCACACCTCAAGCTATAGGAACGGTCTCAAGTTTGGTATAAGCATTGTGATATCACATCTCATGCTATAGGAAGGGTCTCAGGATTGGAATGGGAAGGAGTTGGATATCACATCTCATGTTATAGGAAAGATCTCAGGTTTGGTATTAGAAGCATTGCGACATCACATCTCATGTTATAGGAAGGGTCTCAGGATTGGAATGGGAAGAAGTTGGATATCACATCTCATGCTATAGGAAGGGTCTCAGGTTTGGTATAAGCATTGAGATATCACATCTCATGCTATAGGAAGGGTCTCAGGATTGGAATGGGAAGGAGTTGTATATGACATCTCATGCCATAGGAAGGGTCTCAGGTTTGGTATAAGCATTGAGATATCACATCACATGCTATAGGAAGGGTCTCAGGATTGGAATGGAAAGGACTTGGATATCACATCTCATGCTATAGGCAGGGTCTCAGGTTTGGAAAGGGAAGGAGATGGATATCACATTTCATGTTAGAGGTAGGATCTCAGGTTTGGTATTAGAGGCATTGAAATATCACATCTCATGCTATCAGATGGGTCTCAGGATTGGAATGGGAAGGAGTTGGATATCACATCTCATGCTAAAGGGAGGGTCTCAGGTTTGGAAGGGGAAGGATTTGGAAATCACATCTCATGTTATAGGAAGGATCTCAGGTTTGGTATTAGAAGCATTGAGATATCACATCTCATGCTATCGGAAGTATCTCAGGTTTGGTATTAGAGGCATTGAGATATCACATCTCATGCTATCATAAGGGTCTCAGGATTGGAATGGGAAGGAGTTGGATATCACATCTCATGTTATAGGAAGGATCTCAGGTTTGGTATTAGAAGCATTGAGACATCACATCTCATGCTATAGGAAGGGTCTCAGGATTGGAATGGGAAGGAGTTGGATATCACATCTCATGCTATAGGAAGGGTCTCAGATTTGGTATAAGCATTGAGATATCACATCACATGCTATAGGAAGGGTCTCAGGATTGGAATGGGAAGGACTTGGATATCACATCTCATGCTATAGGCAGGGTCTCAGGTTTGGAAAGGGAAGGAGATGGATATCACATTTCATGTTAGAGGTAGGATCTCAGGTTTGGTATTAGAGGCATTGAAATATCACATCTCATGCTATCAGAAGGGTCTCAGGATTGGAATGGGAAGGAGTTGGATATCACATCTCATGCTAAAGGGAGGGTCTCAGGTTTGGAAGTGGAAGGATTTGGAAATCACATCTCATGTTATAGGAAGGATCTCAGGTTTGGTAATAGAAGCATTGAGATATCACATCTCATGCTATCATAAGGGTCTCAGGATTGGAATGGGAAGGAGTTGGATATCACATCTCATGTTATAGGAAGGATCTCAGGTTTGGTATTAGAAGAATTGAGACATCACATCTCATGCTATAGGAAGGGTCTCAGGATTGGAATGGGAAGAAGTTGGATATCACATCTCATGCTATAGGAAGGGTCTCAGATTTGGTATAAGCATTGAGATATCACATCTAATGCTATAGGAAGGGTCTCAGGATTGGAATGGGAAGGAGTTGCATATGACATCTCAGGCCATAGGAAGGGTCTCAGGTTTGGTATAAGCATTGAGATATCACATCTCTGCTATCGGAAGGGTCTCAGGATTGGAATGGGAAGGAGTTGGATATCCCAAATCATGTTATAGGAAGGGTCTCAGGTTTGGTATTAGAAGCATTGAGATATCACATCTCATGCTATAGGAAGGGTCTCAGGATTGGAATGGGGAGGACTTGGATGTCACATCTCATGTTATAGGGAGGGTCTCAAGTTTGATATTAGAAGCATTGAGATAACAAATCTCATGATATCGGTAGGGTCTCAGGATTGGAATGGGAAGGAATTGGATATCACATCTCATGATAAAGGAAGGGTCTAAGGTTTGGAAGGGGAAGGATTTGGATATCACATCTCATGTTATAGGACGGGTCTCAGGTTTGGTATTAGAAGCATTGAGATATCAAGTCTCATGGTATAGGAAGGGTCTCAGAATTGGAATGGGAAGGAGTTGGATATCACATCTCAAGCTATAGGTAGGGTCTCAGGATTGGAATAGTAAGGAGTTTGATATCACATCTCATGCCATAGTATGGGTCTCAGGTTTGGTAGAAGCATTGGGATATCACATCTCATGCTATCGGAAGGGTATCAGTATTGGATTTGGAAGGAGTTGGATATCCCATCTCATGCTATAGGAAGGGTCTCAGGTTGGAATGGGAAGGAATTGGATATCACATTTCATGTTATAGGAAGGCTCTCAGGTTTGGAAGGGGAAGGAGTTGGATATCACATTTCATGTTAGAGGAAGGATCTCAGGTTTGTTATTAGAGGCCTTGAGATATCACATCTCACGCTATAGGAAGGGTCTCAGGATTGGAATGGGAAGGAGTTGGATATCACATCTCAAGCTATAGGAAGGGTCTCAGGTTTGGTATAAGCATTGAGATATCACATCTCATGCTATAGGAAGGGTCTCAGGATTGGAATGGGAAGGAGTTGGATATCACATCTCATGTTATAGGAAAGATCTCAGGTTTGGTATTAGAAGCATTGAGACATCACATCTCATGTTATAGGAAGGGTCTCAGGATTGGAATGGGAAGAAGTTGGATATCACATCTCATGCTATAGGAAGAGTCTCAGGTTTGGTATTAGAAGCATTGAGATATCCCATCTCATGCTATAGGAAGGGTCTCAGGTTGGAATGGGAAGGAGTTGGATATCACATTTCATGTTATAGGAAGGGTCTCAGGATTGGAATTGGAAGGACTTGGCTATCATATCTCATGCTATAGGAAGGCTCTCAGGTTTGGAAGGGGAAGGAGTTGGATATCACATTTCATGTTAGAGGAACGATCTCAGGTTTGGTATTAGAGGCCTTGAGATATCACATCTCATGCTATAGGAAGGGTCTCAGGATTGGAATGGGAAGGAGTTGGATATCACATCTCAAGCTAAAGGGACGGTCTCAGGTTTGGTATAAGCATTGTGATATCACATCTCATGCTATAGGAAGGGTCTCAGGATTGGAATGGGAAGGAGTTGGATATTCCATCTCATGTTATAGGAAAGATCTCAGGTTTGGTATTAGAAGCATTGCGACATCACATCTCATGTTATAGGAAGGGTCTCAGGATTGGAATGGGAAGAAGTTGGATATCACATCTCATGCTATGAGAAGGGTCTCAGGTTTGGTATAAGCATTGAGATATCACATCTCATGCTATAGGAAGGGTCTCAGGTTTGGAATGGGAAGGAGTTGTATATGACATCTCATGCCATAGGAAGGGTCTCAGGTTTGGTATAAGCATTGAGATATCACATCACATGCTATAGGAAGGGTCTCAGGATTGGAATGGAAAGGACTTGGATATCACATCTCATGCTATAGGCAGGGTCTCAGGTTTGGAAAGGGAAGGAGATGGATATCACATTTCATGTTCGAGGTAGGATCTCAGGTTTGGTATTAGAGGCATTGAAATATCACATCTCATGCTATCAGAAGGGTCTCAGGATTGGAATGGGAAGGAGTTGGATATCACATCTCATGCTAAAGGGAGGGTCTCAGGTTTGGAAGGGGAAGGATTTGGAAATCACATCTCATGTTATAGGAAGGATCTCAGGTTTGGTATTAGAAGCATTGAGATATCACATCTCATGCTATCGTAAGTATCTCAGGTTTGGTATTAGAGGTATTGAGATATCACATCTCATGCTATCATAAGGGTCTCAGGATTGGAATGGGAAGGAGTTGGATATCACATCTCATGTTATAGGAAGGCTCTCAGGTTTGCAAGGGGAAGGAGTTGGATATCACATTTCATGTTAGAGGAACGATCTCAGGTTTGGTATTAGAGGCCTTGAGATATCACATCTCATGCTATAGGAAGGGTCTCAGGATTGGAATGGGAAGGAGTTGGATATCACATCTCAAGCTATAGGAACGGTCTCAGGTTTGGTATAAGCATTGTGATATCACATCTCATGCTATAGGAAGGGTCTCAGGATTGGAATGGGAAGGAGTTGGATATCACATCTCATGTTATAGGAAAGATCTCAGGTTTGGTATTAGAAGCATTGCGACATCACATCTCATGTTATAGGAAGGGTCTCAGGATTGGAATGGGAAGAAGTTGGATATCACATCTCATGCTATAGGAAGGGTCTCAGGTTTGGTATAAGCATTGAGATATCACATCTCATGCTATAGGAAGGGTCTCAGGATTGGAATGGGAAGGAGTTGTATATGACATCTCATGCCATAGGAAGGGTCTCAGGTTTGGTATAAGCATTGAGATATCACATCACATGCTATAGGAAGGGTCTCAGGATTGGAATGGAAAGGACTTGGATATCAGATCTCATGCTTTAGGCAGGGTCCCAGGTTTGGAAAGGGAAGGAGATGGATATCACATTTCATGTTAGAGGTAGGATCTCAGGTTTGGTATTAGAGGCATTGAAATATCACATCTCATGCTATCAGATGGGTCTCAGGATTGGAATGGGAAGGAGTTGGATATCACATCTCAAGCTAAAGGGAGGGTCTCAGGTTTGGAAGGGGAAGGATTTGGAAATCACATCTCATGTTATAGGAAGGATCTCAGGTTTGGTATTAGAAGCATTGAGATATCACATCTCATGCTATCGGAAGTATCTCAGGTTTGGTATTAGAGGCATTGAGATATCACATCTAATGCTATCATAAGGGTCTCAGGATTGGAATGGGAAGGAGTTGGATATCACATCTCATGTTATAGGAAGGATCTCAGGTTTGGTATTAGAAGCATTGTGACATCACATCTCATGCTATAGGAAGGGTCTCAGGATTGGAATGGGAAGGAGTTGGATATCACATCTCATGCTATAGGAAGGGTCTCAGATTTGGTATAAGCATTGAGATATCACATCTCATGCTATAGGAAGGGTCTCAGGATTGGAATGGGAAGGAGTTGTATATGACATCTCAGGCCATAGGAAGGGTCTCAGGTTTGGTAAAAGCATTGAGATTTCACATCTCTGCTATCGGAAGGGTCTCAGGATTGGAATGGGAAGGAGTTGGATATCCCATCTCATGTTATAGGAAGGGTCTCAGGTTTGGTATTAGAAGCATTGAGACATCACATCTCATGTTATAGGAAGGGTCTCAGGATTGGAATGGGAAGAAGTTGGATATCACATCTCATGCTATAGGAAGGGCCTCAGGTTTGGTATAAGCATTGAGATATCACATCTCATGCTATAGGAAGGGTCTCAGGATTGGAATGGGAAGGAGTTGTATATGACATCTCATGCCATAGGAAGGGTCTCAGGTTTGGACTAAGCATTGAGATATCACATCACATGCTATAGGAAGGGTCTCAGGATTGGAATGGGAAGGACTTGGATATCACATCTCATGCTATAGGCAGGGTCTCAGGTTTGGAAAGGGAAGGAGATGGATATCACATTTCATGTTAGAGGTAGGATCTCAGGTTTGGTATTAGAGGCATTGAAATATCACATCTCATGCTATCAGAAGGGTCTCAGGATTGGAATGGGAAGGAGTTGGATATCACATCTCATGCTAAAGGTAGGGTCTCAGGTTTGGAAGTGGAAGGATTTGGAAATCACATCTCATGTTATAGGAAGGATCTCAGGTTTGGTATTAGAAGCATTGAGATATCACATCTCATGCTATCAGAAGTATCTCAGGTTTGGTATTAGAGGCATTGAGATATCACATCTCATGCTATCATAAGGGTCTCAGGATTGGAATGGGAAGGAGTTGGATATCACATCTCATGTTATAGGAAGGATCTCAGGTTTGGTATTAGAAGAATTGAGACATCACATCTCATGCTATAGGAAGGGTCTCAGGATTGGAATGGGAAGAAGTTGGATATCACATCTCATGCTATAGGAAGGGTCTCAGATTTGGTATAAGCATTGAGATATCACATCTAATGCTATAGGAAGGGACTCAGGATTGGAATGGGAAGGAGTTGCATATGACATCTCAGGCCATAGGAAGGCTCTCAGGTTTGGTATAAGCATTGAGATATCACATCTCTGCTATCGGAAGGGTCTCAGGATTGGAATGGGAAGGAGTTGGATATCCCAAATCATGTTATAGGAAGGGTCTCAGGTTTGGTATTAGAAGCATTGAGATATCACATCTCATGCTATAGGAAGGGTCTCAGGATTGGAATGGGGAGGACTTGGATGTCACATCTCATGTTATAGGAAGGCTCTCAGGTTTGGAAGGGGAAGGAGTTGGATATCACATTTCATGTTAGAGGAACGATCTCAGGTTTGGTATTAGAGGCCTTGAGATATCACATCTCATGCTATAGGAAGGGTCTCAGGATTGGAATGGGAAGGAGTTGGATATCACATCTCAAGCTATAGGAACGGTCTCAGGTTTGGTATAAGCATTGTGATATCACATCTCATGCTATAGGAAGGGTCTCAGGATTGGAATGGGAAGGAGTTGGATATCACATCTCATGTTATAGGAAAGATCTCAGGTTTGGTATTAGAAGCATTGCGACATCACATCTCATGTTATAGGAAGGGTCTCAGGATTGGAATGGGAAGAAGTTGGATATCACATCTCATGCTATAGGAAGGGTCTCAGGTTTGGTATAAGCATTGAGATATCACATCTCATGCTATAGGAAGGGTCTCAGGATTGGAATGGGAAGGAGTTGTATATGACATCTCATGCCATAGGAAGGGTCTCAGGTTTGGTATAAGCATTGAGATATCACATCACATGCTATAGGAAGGGTCTCAGGATTGGAATGGAAAGGACTTGGATATCACATCTCATGCTATAGGCAGGGTCTCAGGTTTGGAAAGGGAAGGAGATGGATATCACATTTCATGTTCGAGGTAGGATCTCAGGTTTGGTATTAGAGGCATTGAAATATCACATCTCATGCTATCAGAAGGGTCTCAGGATTGGAATGGGAAGGAGTTGGATATCACATCTCATGCTAAAGGGAGGGTCTCAGGTTTGGAAGGGGAAGGATTTGGAAATCACATCTCATGTTATAGGAAGGATCTCAGGTTTGGTATTAGAAGCATTGAGATATCACATCTCATGCTATCGTAAGTATCTCAGGTTTGGTATTAGAGGTATTGAGATATCACATCTCATGCTATCATAAGGGTCTCAGGATTGGAATGGGAAGGAGTTGGATATCACATCTCATGTTATAGGAAGGCTCTCTGGTTTGCAAGGGGAAGGAGTTGGATATCACATCTCATGTTATAGGAAAGATCTCAGGTTTGGTATTAGAAGCATTGCGACATCACATCTCATGTTATAGGAAGGGCCTCAGGATTGGAATGGGAAGAAGTTGGATATCACATCTCATGCTATAGGAAGGGTCTCAGGTTTGGTATAAGCATTGAGATATCACATCTCATGCTATAGGAAGGGTCTCAGGATTGGAATGGGAAGGAGTTGTATATGACATCTCATGCCATAGGAAGGGTCTCAGGTTTGGTATAAGCATTGAGATATCACATCACATGCTCTAGGAAGGGTCTCAGGATTGGAATGGAAAGGACTTGGATATCACATCTCATGCTATAGGCAGGGTCTCAGGTTTGGAAAGGGAAGGAGATGGATATCACATTTCATGTTCGAGGTAGGATCTCAGGTTTGGTATTAGAGGCATTGAAATATCACATCTCATGCTATCAGAAGGGTCTCAGGATTGGAATGGGAAGGAGTTGGATATCACATCTCATGCTAAAGGGAGGGTCTCAGGTTTGGAAGGGGAAGGATTTGGAAATCACATCTCATGTTATAGGAAGGATCTCAGGTTTGGTATTAGAAGCATTGAGATATCACATCTCATGCTATCGTAAGTATCTCAGGTTTGGTATTAGAGGTATTGAGATATCACATCTCATGCTATCATAAGGGTCTCAGGATTGGAATGGGAAGGAGTTGGATATCACATCTCATGTTATAGGAAGGCTCTCTGGTTTGCAAGGGGAAGGAGTTGGATATCACATTTCATGTTAGAGGAACGATCTCAGGTTTGGTATTAGAGGCCTTGAGATATCACATCTCATGCTATAGGAAGGGTCTCAGGATTGGAATGGGAAGAAGTTGGATATCACATCTCAAGCTATAGGAACGGTCTCAGGTTTGGTATAAGCATTGTGATATCACATCTCATGCTATAGGAAGGGTCTCAGGATTGGAATGGGAAGGAGTTGGATATCACATCTCATGTTATAGGAAAGATCTCAGGTTTGGTATTAGAAGCATTGCGACATCACATCTCATGTTATAGGAAGGGTCTCAGGATTGGAATGGGAAGAAGTTGGATATCACATCTCATGCTATAGGAAGGGTCTCCGGTTTGGTATAAGCATTGAGATATCACATCTCATGCTATAGGAAGGGTCTCAGGATTGGAATGGGAAGGAGTTGTATATGACATCTCATGCCATAGGAAGGGTCTCAGGTTTGGTATAAGCATTGAGATATCACATCACATGCTATAGGAAGGGTGTCAGGATTGGAATGGAAAGGACTTGGATATCAAATCTCATGCTATAGGCAGGGTCCCAGGTTTGGAAAGGGAAGGAGATGGATATCACATTTCATGTTAGAGGTAGGATCTCAGGTTTGGTATTAGAGGCATTGAAATATCACATCTCATGCTATCAGATGGGTCTCAGGATTGGAATGGGAAGGAGTTGGATATCACATCTCATGCTAAAGGGAGGGTCTCAGGTTTGGAAGGGGAAGGATTTGGAAATCACATCTCATGTTATAGGAAGGATCTCAGATTTGGTATTAGAAGAATTGAGATATCACATCTCATGCTATCGGAAGTATCTCAGGTTTGGTATTAGAGGCATTGAGATATCACATCTCATGCTATCATAAGGGTCTCAGGATTGGAATGGGAAGGAGTTGGATATCACATCTCATGTTATAGGAAGGATCTCAGGTTTGGTATTAGAAGCATTGAGACATCACATCTCATGCTATAGGAAGGGTCTCAGGATTGGAATGGGAAGGAGTTGGATATCACATCTCATGCTATAGGAAGGGTCTCAGATTTGGTATAAGCATTGAGATATCACATCTCATGCTATGGGAAGGGTCTCAGGATTGGAATGGGAAGGAGTTGTATATGACATCTCAGGCCATAGGAAGGGTCTCAGGTTTGGTAAAAGCATTGAGATATCACATCTCTGCTATCGGAAGGGTCTCAGGATTGGAATGGGAAGGAGTTGGATATCCCATCTCATTTTATAGGAAGGGTCTCAGGTTTGGTATTAGAAGCATTGAGACATCACATCTCATGTTATAGGAAGGGTCTCAGGATTGGAATGGGAAGAAGTTGGATATCACATCTCATGCTATAGGAAGGGTCTCAGGTTTGGTATAAGCATTGAGATATCACATCTCATGCTATAGGAAGGGTCTCAGGATTGGAATGGGAAGGAGTTGTATATGACATCTCATGCCATAGGAAGGGTCTCAGGTTTGGACTAAGCATTGAGATATCACATCACATGCTATAGGAAGGGTCTCAGGATTGGAATGGGAAGGACTTGGATATCACATCTCATGCTATAGGCAGGGTCTCAGGTTTGGAAAGGGAAGGAGATGGATATCACATTTCATGTTAGAGGTAGGATCTCAGGTTTGGTATTAGAGGCATTGAAATATCACATCTCATGCTATCAAAAGGGTCTCAGGATTGGAATGGGAAGGAGTTGGATATCACATCTCATGCTAAAGGTAGGGTCTCAGGTTTGGAAGTGGAAGGATTTGGAAATCACATCTCATGTTATAGGAAGGATCTCAGGTTTGGTATTAGAAGCATTGAGATATCACATCTCATGCTATCAGAAGTATCTCAGGTTTGGTATTAGAGGCATTGAGATATCACATCTCATGCTATCATAAGGGTCTCAGGATTGGAATGGGAAGGAGTTGGATATCACATCTCATGTTATAGGAAGGATCTCAGGTTTGGTATTAGAAGAATTGAGACATCACATCTCATGCTATAGGAAGGGTCTCAGGATTGGAATGGGAAGAAGTTGGATATCACATCTCATGCTATAGGAAGGGTCTCAGATTTGGTATAAGCATTGAGATATCACATCTAATGCTATAGGAAGGGTCTCAGGATTGGAATGGGAAGGAGTTGCATATGACATCTCAGGCCATAGGAAGGCTCTCGGGTTTGGTATAAGCATTGAGATATCACATCTCTGCTATCGGAAGGGTCTCAGGATTGGAATGGGAAGGAGTTGGATATCCCAAATCATGTTATAGGAAGGGTCTCAGGTTTGGTATTAGAAGCATTGAGATATCACATCTCATGCTATAGGAAGGGTCTCAGGATTGGAATGGGGAGGACTTGGATGTCACATCTCATGTTATAGGAAGGCTCTCAGGTTTGGAAGGGGAAGGAGTTGGATATCACATTTCATGTTAGAGGAACGATCTCAGGTTTGGTATTAGAGGCCTTGAGATATCACATCTCATGCTATAGGAAGGGTCTCAGGATTGGAATGGGAAGGAGTTGGATATCACATCTCAAGCTATAGGAACGGTCTCAGGTTTGGTATAAGCATTGTGATATCACATCTCATGCTATAGGAAGGGTCTCAGGATTGGAATGGGAAGGAGTTGGATATCACATCTCATGTTATAGGAAAGATCTCAGGTTTGGTATTAGAAGCATTGCGACATCACATCTCATGTTATAGGAAGGGTCTCAGGATTGGAATGGGAAGAAGTTAGATATCACATCTCATGCTATAGGAAGGGTCTCAGGTTTGGTATAAGCATTGAGATATCACATCTCATGCTATAGGAAGGGTCTCAGGATTGGAATGGGAAGGAGTTGTATATGACATCTCATGCCATAGGAAGGGTCTCAGGTTTGGTATAAGCATTGAGATATCACATCTCATGCTATAGGCAGGGTCTCAGGTTTGGAAAGGGAAGGAGATGGATATCACATTTCATGTTAGAGGTAGGATCTCAGGTTTGGTATTAGAGGCATTGAAATATCACATCTCATGCTATCAGATGGGTCTCAGGATTGGAATGGGAAGGAGTTGGATTTCACATCTCATGCTAAAGGGAGGGTCTCAGGTTTGGAAGGGGAAGGATTTGGAAATCACATCTCATGTTATAGGAAGGATCTCAGGTTTGGTATTAGAAGCATTGAGATATCACATCTCATGCTATCGGAAGTATCTCAGGTTTGGTATTAGAGGCATTGAGATATCACATCTCATGCTATCATAAGGGTCTCAGGATTGGAATGGGAAGGAGTTGGATATCACATCTCATGTTATAAGAAGGATCTCAGGTTTGGTATTAGAAGCATTGAGACATCACATCTCATGCTATAGGAAGGGTCTCAGGATTGGAATGGGAAGGAGTTGGATATCACATCTCATGCTATAGGAAGGGTCTCAGATTTGGTATAAGCATTGAGATATCACATCACATGCTATAGGAAGGGTCTCTGGATTGGAATGGGAAGGACTTGGATATCACATCACATGCTATAGGCAGGGTCTCAGGTTTGGAAAGGGAAGGAGATGGATATCACATTTCATGTTAGAGGTAGGATCTCAGGTTTGGTATTAGAGGCATTGAAATATCACATCTCATGCTATCAGAAGGGTCTCAGGATTGGAATGGGAAGGAGTTGGATATCACATCTCATGCTAAAGGGAGGGTCTCAGGTTTGGAAGTGGAAGGATTTGGAAATCACATCTCATGTTATAGGAAGGATCTCAGGTTTGGTAATAGAAGCATTGAGATATCACATCTCATGCTATCATAAGGGTCTCAGGATTGGAATGGGAAGGAGTTGGATATCACATCTCATGTTATAGGAAGGATCTCAGGTTTGGTATTAGAAGAATTGAGACATCACATCTCATGCTATAGGAAGGGTCTCAGGATTGGAATGGGAAGAAGTTGGATATCACATCTCATGCTATAGGAAGGGTCTCAGATTTGGTATAAGCATTGAGATATCACATCTAATGCTATAGGAAGGGTCTCAGGATTGGAATGGGAAGGAGTTGCATATGACATCTCAGGAAATAGGAAGGGTCTCAGGTTTGGTATAAGCATTGAGATATCACATCTCTGCTATCGAAAGGGTCTCAGGATTGGAATGGGAAGGAGTTGGATATCCCAAATCATGTTATAGGAAGGGTCTCAGGTTTGGTATTAGAAGCATTGAGATATCACATCTCATGCTATAGGAAGGGTCTCAGGATTGGAATGGGGAGGACTTGGATGTCACATCTCATGTTATAGGAAGGCTCTCAGGTTTGGAAGGGGAAGGAGTTGGATATCACATTTCATGTTAGAGGAACGATCTCAGGTTTGGTATTAGAGGCCTTGAGATATCACATCTCATGCTATAGGAAGGGTCTCAGGATTGGAATGGGAAGGAGTTGGATATCACATCTCAAGCTATAGGAACGGTCTCAGGTTTGGTATAAGCATTGTGATATCACATCTCATGCTATAGGAAGGGTCTCAGGATTGGAATGGGAAGGAGTTGGATATCACATCTCATGTTATAGGAAAGATCTCAGGTTTGGTATTAGAAGCATTGCGACATCACATCTCATGTTATAGGAAGGGTCTCAGGATTGGAATGGGAAGAAGTTGGATATCACATCTCATGCTAAAGGGAGGGTCTCAGGTTTGGAAGGGGAAGGATTTGGAAATCACATCTCATGTTATAGGAAGGATCTCAGGTTTGGTATTAGAAGCATTGAGATATCACATCTCATGCTATCGGAAGTATCTCAGGTTTGGTATTAGAGGCATTGAGATATCACATCTCATGCTATCATAAGGGTCTCAGGATTGGAATGGGAAGGAGTTGGATATCACATCTCATGTTATAGGAAGGATCTCAGGTTTGGTATTAGAAGCATTGAGACATCACATCTCATGCTATAGGAAGGGTCTCAGGATTGGAATGGGAAGGAGTTGGATATCACATCTCATGCTATAGGAAGGGTCTCAGATTTGGTATAAGCATTGAGATATCACATCACATGCTATAGGAAGGGTCTCAGGATTGGAATGGGAAGGACTTGGATATCACATCTCATGCTATAGGCAGGGTCTCAGGTTTGGAAAGGGAAGGAGATGGATATCACATTTCATGTTAGAGGTAGGATCTCAGGTTTGGTATTAGAGGCATTGAAATATCACATCTCATGCTATCAGAAGGGTCTCAGGATTGGAATGGGAAGGAGTTGGATATCACATCTCATGCTAAAGGGAGGGTCTCAGGTTTGGAAGTGGAAGGATTTGGAAATCACATCTCATGTTATAGGAAGGATCTCAGGTTTGGTAATAGAAGCATTGAGATATCACATCTCATGCTATCATAAGGGTCTCAGGATCGGAATGGGAAGGAGTTGGATATCACATCTCATGTTATAGGAAGGATCTCAGGTTTGGTATTAGAAGAATTGAGACATCACATCTCATGCTATAGGAAGGGTCTCAGGATTGGAATGGGAAGAAGTTGGATATCACATCTCATGCTATAGGAAGGGTCTCAGATTTGGTATAAGCATTGAGATATCACATCTAATGCTATAGGAAGGGTCTCAGGATTGGAATGGGAAGGAGTTGCATATGACATCTCAGGCCATAGGAAGGGTCTCAGGTTTGGTATAAGCATTGAGATATCACATCTCTGCTATCGGAAGGGTCTCAGGATTGGAATGGGAAGGAGTTGGATATCCCAAATCATGTTATAGGAAGGGTCTCAGGTTTGGTATTAAAAGCATTGAGATATCACATCTCATGCTATAGGAAGGGTCTCAGGATTGGAATGGGGAGGACTTGGATGTCACATCTCATGTTATAGGGAGGGTCTCAAGTTTGATATTAGAAGCATTGAGATAACAAATCTCATGATATCGGTAGGGTCTCAGGATTGGAATGGGAAGGAATTGGATATCACATCTCATGATAAAGGAAGGGTCTAAGGTTTGGAAGGGGAAGGATTTGGATATCACATCTCATGTTATAGGACGGGTCTCAGGTTTGGTATTAGAAGCATTGAGATATCAAGTCTCATGGTATAGGAAGGGTCTCAGAATTGGAATGGGAAGGAGTTGGATATCACATCTCAAACTATAGGTAGGGTCTCAGGATTGGAATAGTAAGGAGTTTGATATCACATCTCATGCCATAGTATGGGTCTCAGGTTTGGTAGAAGCATTGGGATATCACATCTCATGCTATCGGAAGGGTATCAGTATTGGATTTGGAAGGAGTTGGATATCCCATCTCATGCTATAGGAAGGGTCTCAGGTTGGAATGGGAAGGAATTGGATATCACATTTCATGTTATAGGAAGGCTCTCAGGTTTGGAAGGGGAAGGAGTTGGATATCACATTTCATGTTAGAGGAAGGATCTCAGGTTTGGTATTAGAGGCCTTGAGATATCACATCTCATGCTATAGGAAGGGTCTCAGGATTGGAATGGGAAGGAGTTGGATATCACATCTCAAGCTATAGGAAGGGTCTCAGGTTTGGTATAAGCATTGAGATATCACATCTCATGCTATAGGAAGGGTCTCAGGATTGGAATGGGAAGGAGTTGGATATCACATCTCATGTTATAGGAAAGATCTCAGGTTTGGTATTAGAAGCATTGAGACATCACATCTCATGTTAAAGGAAGGGTCTCAGGATTGGAATGGGAAGAAGTTGGATATCACATCTCATGCTATAGGAAGAGTCTCAGGTTTGGAAGGGGAAGGAGTTGGATATCCAATCTCATGTTATAGGACTGGTCTCGGGTTTGGTATTAGAAGCATTGAGATATCACATCGCATGCTGTAGGAAGGTTCTCAGGTTTGGAATGGGGAGGAATTGGATATCACATCTCATGTCATAGGAAGGATCTCAGGTTTGGTATTAGAAGCATTGAGATATCACATCTCATGCTATAGGAATGGTCTCAGGATTGGAATGGGAAGGAGTTGGATATTACACTCTTCCTATAGGAAGGGTCTCATATTTGGAATGGGAAGGAGTTGGATATCACATATGCTATAGGAAGGGTCTCAGGTTTGGACCGGGAAGGAGTTGGATATCACATCTCATGTTATAGGAAGGGTCTCAGGTTTGGTATAAGCATTGAGATATCACATCTCTGCTATCGGAAGTGTCTCAGGATTGGAATGGGAAGGAGTTGGATATCCCATCTCATGTTATAGGACGGGTCTCAGGTTTGTTATTAGAATCATTGAGATATCATATTGCATGCTGTAGGAAGGGTCTAAGGATTGGAATGGGAAGGACTTGGATATCACATCTCATGCTATAGGTAGGCTCTAAGGTTTGGAAAGGGAAGGAGTTGGATATCACATTTCATGTTAGAGGAAGGATCTCAGGTTTGGTATTAGAGGCATTGAGATATCACATCTCATGCTATAGGAAGAGTCTCAGGATTGGAATGGGAAGGAGTTGGATATCACATCTCATGCTATAGGAAGGGTCTCAGGTTTGGTATAAGCATTGAGATATCACATCTCATGCTATAGGAAGGGTCTCGGGATTGGAATGGGAAGGAGTTGGATATCACATCTCATGTTATAGGAAGGATCTCAGGTTTGGTATTAGAAGCATTGAGACATCACATCTCATGCTATAGGAAGGGTCTCAGGATTGGAATGGGAAGGAGTTGGATATCACATCTCATGCTATAGGAAGGGTCTCAGGTTTGGTATAAGCATTGAGATATCACATCTCATGCTATAGGAAGGGTCTCAGGATTGGAATGGGAAGGAGTTGTATATGACATCTCATGCCATAGGAAGGGTCTTAGGTTTGGTATAAGCATTGAGATATCACATCTCTGCTATCGGAAGGGTCTCAGGATTGGAATGGGAAGGAGTTGGATATCCCATCTCATGTTATAGGAAGAGTCTCAGGTTTGGTATTAGAAGCATTGAGACATCACATCGCATGTTGTAGGAAGGGTCTCAGGATTGGAATGGGAAGGACTTGGGTATCACATCTCATGCTATAGGGAGGGTCACAAGTTTGATATTAGAAGCATTGAGATATCACATCTCATGCTATAGAAAGGGTCTCAGGATTGGAATGGGAAGGAGTTGGATATCACATCTCATGCTATAGGAAGGGTCTCAGGTTTGGTATAAGCAGTGAGATATCACATCTCATGCTATAGGAAGTGTCTCAGGATTGGAATGGGAAGGAGTTGGATATCACATCTCATGTTATAGGAAGGATCTCAGGTTTGGTATAAGCATTGAGATATCACATCTCTGCTATCGGAAGGGTCTCAGGATTGGAATGGGAAGGAGTTGGATATTCCCATCTCATGTTATAGGAAGGGTCTCAGGTTTGGTATTAGAAGCATTGAGATATCACATCTCATGCTATAGGAAGGGTCTCAGGATTGGAATGGGAAGGACTTGGATATCACATCTCATGCTATAGGGAGGGTCTCAAGTTTGATATTAGAAGCATTGAGATATCACATCTCATGATATCGGAAGAGTCTCAGGATTGGAATGGGAAGGAGTTGGATATCACATCTCATGATAAAGGAAGGGTCTAAGGTTTGGAAGGGGAAGGATTTGGATATCACATCTCATGTTATAGGACGGGTCTCAGGTTTGGTATTAGAAGCATTGAGATATCAAGTCTCGTTGTATAGGAAGGGTCTCAGAATTGGAATGGGAAGGAGTTGGATATCACATCTCAAGCTATAGGAAGGGTCACAGGATTGGAATGGGAAGGAGTTTGATATCACATCTCATGCCATAGTATGGGTCTCAGGTTTGGTAGAAGCATTGGGATATCACATCTCATGCTATCGGAAGGGTATCAGGATTGGATTTGGAAGGAGTTGGATATCCCATCTCATGCTATAGGAAGGGTCTCAGGTTGGAATGGGAAGGAGTTGGATATCACATCTCATGTTATAGGAAGGGTCTCAGGATTGGAATGGGAAGGACCTGGATATCACATCTCATGCTATAGGAAGGCTCTCAGGTTTGCAACGGGAAAGAGTTGGATATCACATTTCATGTTAGAGGTAGGATCTCAGGTTTGGTATTAGAGGCATTGATATATCACATCTCATGCTATCAGAAGAGTCTCAGAATTGGAATGGGAAGGAGTTGGATATCACATCTCATGCCATAGTATGGGTCTCAGGTTTGGTAGAAGCATTGGGATATCACATCTCATGCTATCGGAAGGATTTCAGGATTGGATTTGGAAGGAGTTGGATATCCCATCTCATGCTATAGGAAGGGTCTCAGGTTGGAATGGGAAGGAGTTTGATATCACATCTCATGCCATAGTATGGGTCTCAGGTTTGGTAGAAGCATTGGGATATCACATCTCATGCTATCGGAAGGGTATCAGGATTGGATTTGGAAGGAGTTGGATATCCCATCTCATGCTATAGGAAGGGTCTCAGGTTGGAATGGGAAGGAGTTGGATATCACATCTCATGTTATAGGAAGGGTCTCAGGATTGGAATGGGAAGGAGTTGTATATGGCATCTCATGCCATAGGAAGGGTCTCAGGTTTGGTATAAGCATTGAGACATCACATCTCATGCTATAGGAAGGGTCTCAGGATTGGAATGGGAAGGACTTGGATATCACATCTCATGCTATAGGCAGGATCTCAGGTTTGGAAAGGGAAGGAGTTGGATATCATATTTCATGTTAGAGGTAGGATCTCAGGTTTGGTATTAGAGGCATTGAGATATCACATCTCATGCTATCATGAGGGTCTCAGGATTGGAATGGGAAGGAGTTGGATATCACATCTCATGCTAAAGGGAGGGTCTCAGGTTTGGAAGGGGAAGGATTTGGATATCACATCTCATGTTATAGGAAGGATCTCAGGTTTGGTATTAGAAGCATTGAGATATCACATCTCATGCTATCGGAAGTATCTCAGGTTTGGTATTAGAGGCATTGAGATATCACATCTCATGCTATCATAAGGGTCTCAGGATTGGAATGGGAAGGAGTTGGATATCACATTTCATGCTAAAGGGAGGGTCTCAGGTTTGGAAGGGGAAGGATTTGGATATCACATCACATGTTATAAGAAGGATCTCAGGTTTGGTATTAGAAGCATTGAGATATCACATCTCATGCTATCGGAAGGGTCTCAGGATTGGAATGGGAAGGAGTTGGATATCACATCTTATGCTATAGGAAGGGTCTCAGGTTTATAACGGGAAGGAGTTGGATATCACATCTCATGTTATAGGAAGAGTCTCAGGTTTGGTATAAGCATTGAGATATCACATCTCTGCAATCGGAAGTGTCTCAGGATTGGGATGGGAAGGAGTTGGATATCACATCTCATGCTAAAGGAAGGGTCTCAGGTTTGGAACGGGAAGGAGTTGGATATCCCATCTCATGTTATAGGACGGGTCTCAGGTTTGGTATTAGAAGCATTGAGATATCACATCGCATGCTGTAGGAAGGGTCTGAGGATTGGAATGGGAAGGAGTTGGATATTACATTCTTGCTATAGGAAGGGTCTCATGTTTGGAATGGGAAGGAGTTGGATATCACATATGCTATAGGAAGGGTCTCAGGTTTGGAATAAGCATTGAGATATCACATCTCTGCTATCGGAAGTGTCTCAGGATTGGAATGGGAAGGAGTTGGATATCCCATCTCATGTTATAGGACGGGTCTCAGGTTTGGAACGGGAAGGAGTTGGATATCCCATCTCATGTTATAGGACGGGTCTCAGGTTTGGTATTAGAAGCATTGAGATATCACATCGCATGCTGTAGGAAGGGTCTGAGGATTGGAATGGGAAGGAGTTGGATATTACATTCTTGCTATAGGAAGGGTCTCATGTTTGGAATGGGAAGGAGTTGGATATCACATATGCTATAGGAAGGGTCTCAGGTTTGGAATAAGCATTGAGATATCACATCTCTGCAATCGGAAGTGTCTCAGGATTGGGATGGGAAGGAGTTGGATATCACATCTCATGCTATAGGAAGGGTCTCAGGTTTGGAACGAGAAGGAGTTGGATATCCCATCTCATGTTATAGGACGGGTCTCAGGTTTGGTATTAGAAGCATTGAGATATCACATCGCATGCTGTAGGAAGGGTCTGAGGATTGGAATGGGAAGGAGTTGGATATCACATCTCATGCTATAGGAAGGGTCTAAGGTTTGGAAGGGGAAGGATTTGGATATCACATCTCATGTTATAGGACGGGTCTCAGGTTTGGTATTAGAAGCATTGAGATATCAAGTCTCGTTGTATAGGAAGGGTCTCAGAATTGGAATGGGAAGGAGTTGGATATCACATCTCAAGCTATAGGAAGGGTCACAGGATTGGAATGGGAAGGAGTTTGATATCCCATCTCATGCCATAGTATGGGTCTCAGGTTTGGTAGAAGCATTGGGATATCACATCTCATGCTATCGGAAGGGTATCAGGATTGGATTTGGAAGGAGTTGGATATCCCATCTCATGCTATAGGAAGGGTCTCAGGTTGGAATGGGAAGGAGTTGGATATCACATCTCATGTTATAGGAAGGGTCTCAGGATTGGAATGGGAAGGACCTGGATATCACATCTCATGCTATAGGAAGGCTCTCAGGTTTGCAACGGGAAAGAGTTGGATATCACATTTCATGTTAGAGGTAGGATCTCAGGTTTGGTATTAGAGGCATTGATATATCACATCTCATGCTATCAGAAGAGTCTCAGAATTGGAATGGGAAGGAGTTGGATATCACATCTCATGCCATAGTATGGGTCTCAGGTTTGGTAGAAGCATTGGGATATCACATCTCATGCTATCGGAAGGATTTCAGGATTGGATTTGGAAGGAGTTGGATATCCCATCTCATGCTATAGGAAGGGTCTCAGGTTGGAATGGGAAGGAGTTTGATATCACATCTCATGCCATAGTATGGGTCTCAGGTTTGGTAGAAGCATTGGGATATCACATCTCATGCTATCGGAAGGGTATCAGGATTGGATTTGGAAGGAGTTGGATATCCCATCTCATGCTATAGGAAGGGTCTCAGGTTGGAATGGGAAGGAGTTGGATATCACATCTCATGTTATAGGAAGGGTCTCAGGATTGGAATGGGAAGGAGTTGTATATGGCATCTCATGCCATAGGAAGGGTCTCAGGTTTGGTATAAGCATTGAGACATCACATCTCATGCTATAGGCAGGGTCTCAGGATTGGAATGGGAAGGACTTGGATATCACATCTCATGCTATAGGCAGGATCTCAGGTTTGGAAAGGGAAGGAGTTGGATATCATATTTCATGTTAGAGGTAGGATCTCAGGTTTGGTATTAGAGGCATTGAGATATCACATCTCATGCTATCATGAGGGTCTCAGGATTGGAATGGGAAGGAGTTGGATATCACATCTCATGCTAAAGGGAGGGTCTCAGGTTTGGAAGGGGAAGGATTTGGATATCACATCTCATGTTATAGGAAGGATCTCAGGTTTGGTATTAGAAGCATTGAGATATCACATCTCATGCTATCGGAAGTATCTCAGGTTTGGTATTAGAGGCATTGAGATATCACATCTCATGCTATCATAAGGGTCTCAGGATTGGAATGGGAAGGAGTTGGATATCACATTTCATGCTAAAGGGAGGGTCTCAGGTTTGGAAGGGGAAGGATTTGGATATCACATCACATGTTATAAGAAGGATCTCAGGTTTGGTATTAGAAGCATTGAGATATCACATCTCATGCTATCGGAAGGGTCTCAGGATTGGAATGGGAAGGAGTTGGATATCACATCTTATGCTATAGGAAGGGTCTCAGGTTTGGAACGGGAAGGAGTTGGATATCACATCTCATGTTATAGGAAGAGTCTCAGGTTTGGTATAAGCATTGAGATATCACATCTCTGCAATCGGAAGTGTCTCAGGATTGGGATGGGAAGGAGTTGGATATCACATCTCATGCTATAGGAAGGGTCTCAGGTTTGGAACGGGAAGGAGTTGGATATCCCATCTCATGTTATAGGACGGGTCTCAGGTTTGGTATTAGAAGCATTGAGATATCACATCGCATGCTGTAGGAAGGGTCTGAGGATTGGAATGGGAAGGAGTTGGATATTACATTCTTGCTATAGGAAGGGTCTCATGTTTGGAATGGGAAGGAGTTGGATATCACATATGCTATAGGAAGGGTCTCAGGTTTGGAATAAGCATTGAGATATCACATCTCTGCTATCGGAAGTGTCTCAGGATTGGAATGGGAAGGAGTTGGATATCCCATCTCATGTTATAGGACGGGTCTCAGGTTTGTTATTAGAATCATTGAGATATCATATTGTATGCTGTAGGAAGGGTCTAAGGATTGGAATGGGAAGGTCTTGGATATCACATCTCATGCTATAGGTAGGCTCTCAGGTTTGGAAAGGGAAGGAGTTGGATATCACATTTCATGTTAGAGGAAGGATTTCAGGTTTGGTATTAGAGGCATTGAGATATCACATCTCATGCTATAGGAAGGGTCTCAGGATTGGAATGGGAAGGAGTTGCATATGACATCTCAGGCCATAGGAAGGGTCTCAGGTTTGGTATAAGCATTGAGATATCACATCTCTGCTATCGGAAGGGTCTCAGGATTGGAATGGGAAGGAGTTGGATATCCCAAATCATGTTATAGGAAGGGTCTCAGGTTTGGTATTAGAAGCATTGAGATATCACATCTCATGCTATAGGAAGGGTCTCAGGATTGGAATGGGGAGGACTTGGATGTCACATCTCATGTTATAGGGAGGGTCTCAAGTTTGATATTAGAAGCATTGAGATAACAAATCTCATGATATCGGAAGGGTCTCAGGATTGGAATGGGAAGGAATTGGATATCACATCTCATGATAAAGGAAGGGTCTAAGGTTTGGAAGGGGATGGATTTGGATATCACATCTCATGTTATAGGACGGGTCTCAGGTTTGGTATTAGAAGCATTGAGATATCAAGTCTCATGGTATAGGAAGGGTCTCAGAATTGGAATGGGAAGGAGTTGGATATCACATCTCAAGCTATAGGTAGGGTCTCAGGATTGGAATGGGAAGGAGTTTGATATCACATCTCATGCCATAGTATGGGTCTCAGGTTTGGTAGAAGCATTGGGATATCACATCTCATGCTATCGGAAGGGTATCAGTATTGGATTTGGAAGGAGTTGGATATCCCATCTCATGCTATAGGAAGGGTCTCAGGTTGGAATGGGAAGGAATTGGATATCACATTTCATGTTATAGGAAGGCTCTCAGGTTTGGAAGGGGAAGGAGTTGGATATCACATTTCATGTTAGAGGAAGGATCTCAGGTTTGGTATTAGAGGCCTTGAGATATCACATCTCATGCTATAGGAAGGGTCTCAGGATTGGAATGGGAAGGAGTTGGATATCACATCTCAAGCTATAGGAAGGGTCTCAGGTTTGGTATAAGCATTGAGATATCACATCTCATGGGGTCTCAGGGTCTCAGGATTGGAATGGGAAGGAGTTGGATATCACATCTCATGTTATAGGAAAGATCTCAGGTTTGGTATTAGAAGCATTGAGACATCACATCTCATGTTATAGGAAGGGTCTCAGGATTGGAATGGGAAGAAGTTGGATATCACATCTCATGCTATAGGAAGAGTCTCAGGTTTGGAAGGGGAAGGAGTTGGATATCCAATCTCATGTTATAGGACTGGTCTCGGGTTTGGTATTAGAAGCATTGAGATATCACATCGCATGCTGTAGGAAGGTTCTCAGGTTTGGAATGGGGAGGAATTGGATATCACATCTCATGTCATAGGAAGGATCTCAGGTTTGGTATTAGAAGCATTGAGATATCACATCTCATGCTATAGGAATGGTGTAAGGATTGGAATGGGAAGGAGTTGGATATTACACTCTTGCTATAGGAAGGGTCTCATGTTTGGAATGGGAAGGAGTTGGATATCACATATGCTATAGGAAGGGTCTCAGGTTTGGACCGGGAAGGAGTTGGATATCACATCTCATGTTATAGGAAGGGTCTCAGGTTTGGTATAAGCATTGAGATATCACATCTCTGCTATCGGAAGTGTCTCAGGATTGGAATGGGAAGGAGTTGGATATCCCATCTCATGTTATAGGACGGGTCTCAGGTTTGTTATTAGAATCATTGAGATATCATATTGCATGCTGTAGGAAGGGTCTAAGGATTGGAATGGGAAGGAGTTGGATATCACATCTTATGCTATAGGAAGGGTCTCAGGTTTGGAACGGGAAGGAGTTGGATATCACATCTCATGTTATAGGAAGAGTCTCAGGTTTGGTATAAGCATTGAGATATCACATCTCTGCAATCGGAAGTGTCTCAGGATTGGGATGGGAAGGAGTTGGATATCACATCTCATGCTATAGGAAGGGTCTCAGGTTTGGAACGGGAAGGAGTTGGATATCCCATCTCATGTTATAGGACGGGTCTCAGGTTTGGTATTAGAAGCACTGAGATATCACATCGCATGCTGTAGGAAGGGTCTGAGGATTGGAATGGGAAGGAGTTGGATATTACATTCTTGCTATAGGAAGGGTCTCATGTTTGGAATGGGAAGGAGTTGGATATCACATATGCTATAGGAAGGGTCTCAGGTTTGGAAAGGGAAGGAGTTGGATATCACATCTCATGCTATAGGAAGGGTCTCAGGTTTGGAATAAGCATTGAGATATCACATCTCTGCTATCGGAAGTGTCTCAGGATTGGAATGGGAAGGAGTTGGATATCACATCTCATGTTATAGGACAGGTCTCAGGTTTGTTATTAGAATCATTGAGATATCATATTGTATGATGTAGGAAGGATTTAAGGATTGGAATGGGAAGGTCTTGGATATCACATCTCATGCTATAGGTAGGCTCTCAGGTTTGGAAAGGGAAGGAGTTGGATATCACATTTCATGTTAGGGGAAGGATTTCAGGTTTGGTATTAGAGGCATTGAGATATCACATCTCATGCTATAGGAAGGGTCTCAGGATTGGAATGGGAAGGAGTTGCATATGACATCTCAGGCCATAGGAAGGGTCTCAGGTTTGGTATAAGCATTGAGATATCACATCTCTGCTATCGGAAGGGTCTCAGGATTGGAATGGGAAGGAGTTGGATATCCCAAATCATGTTATAGGAAGGGTCTCAGGTTTGGTATTAGAAGCATTGAGATATCACATCTCATGCTATAGGAAGGGTCTCAGGATTGGAATGGGGAGGACTTGGATGTCACATCTCATGTTATAGGGAGGGTCTCAAGTTTGATATTAGAAGCATTGAGATAACAAATCTCATGATATCGGAAGGGTCTCAGGATTGGAATGGGAAGGAATTGGATATCACATCTCATGATAAAGGAAGGGTCTAAGGTTTGGAAGGGGAAGGATTTGGATATCACATCTCATGTTATAGGACGGGTCTCAGGTTTGGTATTAGAAGCATTGAGATATCAAGTCTCATGGTATAGGAAGGGTCTCAGAATTGGAATGGGAAGGAGTTGGATATCACATCTCAAGCTATAGGTAGGGTCTCAGGATTGGAATGGGAAGGGGTTTGATATCACATCTCATGCCATAGTATGGGTCTCAGGTTTCGTAGAAGCATTGGGATATCACATCTCATGCTATCGGAAGGGTATCAGTATTGGATTTGGAAGGAGTTGGATATCCCATCTCATGCTATAGGAAGGGTCTCAGGTTGGAATGGGAATGAATTGGATATCACATTTCATGTTATAGGAAGGCTCTCAGGTTTGGAAGCAGAAGGAGTTGGATATCACATTTCATGTTAGAGGAAGGATCTCAGGTTTGGTATTAGAGGCCTTGAGATATCACATCTCATGCTATAGGAAGGGTCTCAGGATTGGAATGGGAAGGAGTTGGATATCACATCTCAAGCTATAGGAAGGGTCTCAGGTTTGGTATAAGCATTGAGATATCACATCTCATGCTATAGGAAGGGTCTCAGGATTGGAATGGGAAGGAGTTGGATATCACATCTCATGCTATAGGAAGAGTCTCAGGTTTGGAAGGGGAAGGAGTTGGATATCCAATCTCATGTTATAGGACTGGTCTCGGGTTTGGTATTAGAAGCATTGAGATATCACATCGCATGCTGTAGGAAGGTTCTCAGGTTTGGAATGGGGAGGAATTGGATATCACATCTCATGTCATAGGAAGGATCTCAGGTTTGGTATTAGAAGCATTGAGATATCACATCTCATGCTATAGGAATGGTCTCAGGATTGGAATGGGAAGGAGTTGGATATTACACTCTTGCTATAGGAAGGGTCTCATGTTTGGAATGGGAAGGAGTTGGATATCACATGTGCTATATGAAGGGTCTCAGGTTTGGACCGGGAAGGAGTTGGATATCACATCTCATGTTATAGGAAGGGTCTCAGGTTTGGTATAAGCATTGAGATATCACATCTCTGCTATCGGAAGTGTCTCAGGATTGGAATGGGAAGGAGTTGGATATCCCATCTCATGTTATAGGACGGGTCTCAGGTTTGTTATTAGAATCATTGAGATATCATATTGCATGCTGTAGGAAGGGTCTAAGGATTGGAATGGGAAGGACTTGGATATCACATCTCATGCTATAGGTAGGCTCTCAGGTTTGTAATGGGAAGAAGTTGGATATCACATTTCATGTTAGAGGAAGGATCTCAGGTTTGGTATTAGAGGCATTGAGATATCACATCTCATGCTATAGGAAGAGTCTCAGGATTGGAATGGGAAGGAGTTGGATATCACATCTCATGCTATAGGAAGGGTCTCAGGTTTGGTATAAGCATTGAGATATCACATCTCATGCTATAGGAAGGGTCTCGGGATTGGAATGGGAAGGAGTTGGATATCACATCTCATGTTATAGGAAGGATCTCAGGTTTGGTATTAGAAGCATTGAGACATCACATCTCATGCTATAGGAAGGGTCTCAGGATTGGAATGGGAAGGAGTTGGATATCACATCTCATGCTATAGGAAGGGTCTCAGGTTTGGTATAAGCATTGAGATATCACATCTCATGCTATAGGAAGGGTCTCAGGATTGGAATGGGAAGGAGTTGTATATGACATCTCATGCCATAGGAAGGGTCTTAGGTTTGGTATAAGCATTGAGATATCACATCTCTGCTATCGGAAGGGTCTCACGATTGGAATGGGAAGGAGTTGGATATCCCATCTCATGTTATAGGAAGAGTCTCAGGTTTGGTATTAGAAGCATTGAGACATCACATCGCATGCTGTAGGAAGGGTCTCAGGATTGGAATGGGAAGGACTTGGGTATCACATCTCATGCTATAGGGAGGGTCTCAAGTTTGATATTAGAAGCATTGAGATATCACATCTCATGCTATAGGAAGGGTCTCAGGATTGGAATGGGAAGGAGTTGGATATCACATCTCATGCTATAGGAAGGGTCTCAGGTTTGGTATAAGCAGTGAGATATCACATCTCATGCTATAGGAAGTGTCTCAGGATTGGAATGGGAAGGAGTTGGATATCACATCTCATGCTATAGGAAGGGTCTCAGGTTTGGTATAAGCAGTGAGATATCACATCTCTGCTATCGGAAGGGTCTCAGGATTGGAATGGGAAGGAGTTGGATATTCCCATCTCATGTTATAGGAAGGGTCTCAGGTTTGGTATTAGAAGCATTGAGATATCACATCTCATGCTATAGGAAGGGTCTCAGGATTGGAATGGGAAGGACTTGGATATCACATCTCATGCTATAGGGAGGGTCTCAAGTTTGATATTAGAAGCATTGAGATATCACATCTCATGATATCGGAAGAGTCTCAGGATTGGAATGGGAAGGAGTTGGATATCACATCTCATGATAAAGGAAGGGTCTAAGGTTTGGAAGGGGAAGAATTTGGATATCACATCTCATGTTATAGGACGGCTCTCAGGTTTGGTATTAGAAGCATTGAGATATCAAGTCTCATTGTATAGGAAGGGTCTCAGAATTGGAATGGGAAGGAGTTGGATATCACATCTCAAGCTATAGGAAGGGTCACAGGATTGGAATGGGAAGGAGTTTGATATCACATCTCATGCCATAGTATGGGTCTCAGGTTTGGTAGAAGCATTGGGATATCACATCTCATGCTATCGGAAGGGTATCAGGATTGGATTTGGAAGGAGTTGGATATCCCATCTCATGCTATAGGAAGGGTCTCAGGTTGGAATGGGAAGGAGTTGGATATCACATCTCATGTTATAGGAAGGGTTTAAGGATTGGAATGGGAAGGTCTTGGATATCACATTTCATGTTATAGGAAGGCTCTCAGGTTTGGAAGGGGAAGGAGTTGGATATCACATTTCATGTTAGAGGAAGGATCTCAGGTTTGGTATTAGAGGCCTTGAGATATCACATCTCATGCTATAGGAAGGGTCTCAGGATTGGAATGGGAAGGAGTTGGATATCACATCTCAAGCTATAGGAAGGGTCTCAGGTTTGGTATAAGCATTGAGATATCACATCTCATGCTATAGGAAGGGTCTCAGGATTGGAATGGGAAGGAGTTGGATATCACATCTCATGTTATAGGAAAGATCTCAGGTTTGGTATTAGAAGCATTGAGACATCACATCTCTCATGTTATAGGAAGGGTCCCAGGATTGGAATGGGAAGAAGTTGGATATCACATCTCATGCTATAGGAAGAGACTCAGGTTTGGAAGGGGAAGGAGTTGGATATCCAATCTCATGTTATAGGACTGGTCTCGGGTTTGGTATTAGAAGCATTGAGATATCACATCGCATGCTGTAGGAAGGTTCTCAGGTTTGGAATGGGGAGGAATTGGATATCACATCTCATGTCATAGGAAGGATCTCAGGTTTGGTATTAGAAGCATTGAGATATCACATCTCATGCTATAGGAATGGTCTCAGGATTGGAATGGGAAGGAGTTGGATATTACACTCTTGCTATAGGAAGGGTCTCATGTTTGGAATGGGAAGGAGTTGGATATCACATATGCTATATGAAGGGTCTCAGGTTTGGACCGGGAAGGAGTTGGATATCACATCTCATGTTATAGGAAGGGTCTCAGGTTTGGTATAAGCATTGAGATATCACATCTCTGCTATCGGAAGTGTCTCAGGATTGGAATGGGAAGGAGTTGGATATCCCATCTCATGTTATAGGACGGGTCTCAGGTTTGTTATTAGAATCATTGAGATATCATATTGCATGCTGTAGGAAGGGTCTAAGGATTGGAATGGGAAGGACTTGGATATCACATCTCATGCTATAGGTAGGCTCTCAGGTTTGTAAAGGGAAGGAGTTGGATATCACATTTCATGTTAGAGGAAGGATCTCAGGTTTGGTATTAGAGGCATTGAGATATCACATCTCATGCTATAGGAAGAGTCTCAGGATTGGAATGGGAAGGAGTTGGATATCACATCTCATGCTATAGGAAGGGTCTCAGGTTTGGTATAAGCATTGAGATATCACATCTCATGCTATAGGAAGGGTCTCGGGATTGGAATGGGAAGGAGTTGGATATCACATCTCATGTTATAGGAAGGATCTCAGGTTTGGTATTAGAAGCATTGAGACATAACATCTCATGCTATAGGAAGGGTCTCAGGATTGGAATGGGAAGGAGTTGGATATCACATCTCATGCTATAGGAAGGGTCTCAGGTTTGGTATAAGCATTGAGATATCACATCTCATGCTATAGGAAGGGTCTCAGGATTGGAATGGGAAGGAGTTGTATATGACATCTCATGCCATAGGAAGGGTCTTAGGTTTGGTATAAGCATTGAGATATCACATCTCTGCTATCGGAAGGGTCTCACGATTGGAATGGGAAGGAGTTGGATATCCCATCTCATGTTATAGGAAGAGTCTCAGGTTTGGTATTAGAAGCATTGAGACATCACATCGCATGCTGTAGGAAGGGTCTCAGGATTGGAATGGGAAGGACTTGGGTATCACATCTCATGCTATAGGGAGGGTCTCAAGTTTGATATTAGAAGCATTGAGATATCACATCTCATGCTATAGGAAGGGTCTCAGGATTGGAATGGGAAGGAGTTGGATATCACATCTCATGCTATAGGAAGGGTCTCAGGTTTGGTATAAGCAGTGAGATATCACATCTCATGCTATAGGAAGTGTCTCAGGATTGGAATGGGAAGGAGTTGGATATCACATCTCATGCTATAGGAAGGGTCTCAGGTTTGGTATAAGCAGTGAGATATCACATCTCTGCTATCGGAAGGGTCTCAGGATTGGAATGGGAAGGAGTTGGATATTCCCATCTCATGTTATAGGAAGGGTCTCAGGTTTGGTATTAGAAGCATTGAGATATCACATCTCATGCTATAGGAAGGGTCTCAGGATTGGAATGGGAAGGACTTGGATATCACATCTCATGCTATAGGGAGGGTCTCAAGTTTGATATTAGAAGCATTGAGATATCACATCTCATGATATCGGAAGAGTCTCAGGATTGGAATGGGAAGGAGTTGGATATCACATCTCATGATAAAGGAAGGGTCTAAGGTTTGGAAGGGGAAGGATTTGGATATCACATCTCATGTTATAGGACGGCTCTCAGGTTTGGTATTAGAAGCATTGAGATATCAAGTCTCATTGTATAGGAAGGGTCTCAGAATTGGAATGGGAAGGAGTTGGATATCACATCTCAAGCTATAGGAAGGGTCACAGGATTGGAATGGGAAGGAGTTTGATATCACATCTCATGCCATAGTATGGGTCTCAGGTTTGGTAGAAGCATTGGGATATCACATCTCATGCTATCGGAAGGGTATCAGGATTGGATTTGGAAGGAGTTGGATATCCCATCTCATGCTATAGGAAGGGTCTCAGGTTGGAATGGGAAGGAGTTGGATATCACATCTCATGTTATAGGAAGGGTATCAGGATTGGAATGGGAAGGACTTGGATATCACATCTCATGCTATAGGAAGGCTCTCAGGTTTGCAACGGGAAAGAGTTGGATATCACATTTCATGTTAGAGGTAGGATCTCAGGTTTGGTATTAGAGGCATTGAGATATCACCTCTCATGCTATCAGAAGAGTCTCAGAATTGGAATGGGAAGGAGTTGGATATCACATCTCATGCCATAGTATGGGTCTCAGGTTTGGTAGAAGCATTGGGATATCACATCTCATGCTATCGGAAGGATTTCAGGATTGGATTTGGAAGGAGTTGGATATCCCATCTCATGCTATAGGAAGGGTCTCAGGTTACAATTGGAAGCAGTTTGATATCACATCTCATGCCATAGTATGGGTCTCAGGTTTGGTAGAAGCATTGGGATATCACATCTCATGCTATCGGAAGGGTATCAGGATTGGATTTGGAAGGAGTTGGATATCCCATCTCATGCTATAGGAAGGGTCTCAGGTTGGAATGGGAAGGAGTTGGATATCACATCTCATGTTATAGGAAGGGTCTCAGGATTGGAATGGAAAGGACTTGGATATCATATCTCATGCTATAGGAAGGCTCTCAGGTTTGGAAGGGGAAGGAGTTGGATATCACATTTCATGTTAGAGGAAGGATCTCAGGTTTGGTATTAGAGGCATTGAGATATCACATCTCATGCTATAGGAAGGGTCTCAGGATTGGAATGGGATGGAGTTGGATATCACATCTCAAGCTATAGGAAGGGTCTCAGGTTTGGTATAAGCATTGAGATATCACATCTCATGCTATAGGAATGGTCTCAGGATTGGAATGGGAAGGAGTTGGATATCACATCTCATGTTATAGGAAAGATCTCAGGTTTGGCATTAGAAGCATTGAGATTTCACATCTCATGCTATAAGCAGGGTCTCAGGATTGGAATGGGAAGGAGTTGTATATGGCATCTCATGCCATAGGAAGGGTCTCAGGTTTGGTATAAGCATTGAGATATCACATCTCATGCTATAGGAAGGGTCTCAGGATTGGAATGGGAAGGACTTGGATATCACATCTCATGCTATAGGCAGGATCTCAGGTTTGGAAAGGGAAGGAGTTGGATATCATATTTCATGTTAGAGGTAGGATCTCAGGTTTGGTATTAGAGGCATTGAGATATCACATCTCAAGCTATCAGAAGGGTCTCAGGATTGGAATGGGAAGGAGTTGGATATCACATCTCATGCTAAAGGGAGGGTCTCAGGTTTGGAAGGTGGAAGGATTTGGATATCACATCTCATGTTATAGGAAGGATCTCAGGTTTGGTATTAGAAGCATTGAGATATCACATCTCATGCTATCGGAAGTATCTCAGGTTTGGTATTAGAGGCATTGAGATATCACATCTCATGCTATCATAAGGGTCTCAGGATTGGAATGGGAAGGAGTTGGATATCACATTTCATGCTAAAGGGAGGGTCTCAGGTTTGGAAGGGGAAGGATTTGGATATCACATCATATGTTATAAGAAGGATCTCAGGTTTGGTATTAGAAGCATTGAGATATCACATCTCATGCTATCGGAAGGGTCTCAGGATTGGAATGGGAAGGAGTTGGATATCACATCTTATGCTATAGGAATGGCCTCAGGTTTGGAACGGGAAGGATTTGGATATCACATCTCATGTTATAGGAAGAGTCTCAGGTTTGGTATAAGCATTGAGATATCACATCTCTGCAATCGGAAGTGTCTCAGGATTGGGATGGGAAGGAGTTGGATATCACATCTCATGCTATAGGAAGGGTCTCAGGTTTGGAACGGGAAGGAGTTGGATATCCCATCTCATGTTATAGGACGGGTCTCAGGTTTGGTATTAGAAGCATTGAGATATCACATCACATGCTGTAGGAAGGGTCTCAGGATTGGAATGGGAAGGAGTTGGATATTACATTCTTGCTATAGGAAGGGTCTCATGTTTGGAATGGGAAGGAGTTGGATATCACATATGCTATAGGAAGGGTCTCAGGTTTGGAACGGGAAGGAGTTGGATATCACATCTCATGCTATAGGAAGGGTCTCAGGTTTGGAATAAGCATTGAGATATCACATCTCTGCTATCGGAAGTGTCTCAGGATTGGAATGGGAAGGAGTTGGATATCACATCTCATGTTATAGGACGGGTCTCAGGTTTGTTATTAGAATCATTGAGATATCATATTGTATGCTGTAGGAAGGGTCTAAGGATTGGAATGGGAAGGTCTTGGATATCACATCTCATGCTATAGGTAGGCTCTCAGGTTTGGAAAGGGAAGGAGTTGGATATCACATTTCATGTTAGAGGAAGGATTTCAGGTTTGGTATTAGAGGCATTGAGATATCACATCTCATGCTATAGGAAGGGTCTCTGGATTGGAATGGGAAGGAGTTGGATATCACATCTCATGCTATAGGAAGGGTCTCATGTTTGGAATGGGAAGGAGTTGGATATCACATATGCTATAGGAAGGGTCTCAGGTTTGGAACGGGAAGGAGTTGGATATCACATCTCATGCTATAGGAAGGGTCTCAGGTTTGGAATAAGCATTGAGATATCACATCTCTGCTATCGGAAGTGTCTCAGGATTGGAATGGGAAGGAGTTGGATATCACATCTCATGTTATAGGACGGGTCTCAGGTTTGTTATTAGAATCATTGAGATATCATATTGTATGCTGTAGGAAGGGTCTAAGGATTGGAATGGGAAGGTCTTGGATATCACATCTCATGCTATAGGTAGGCTCTCAGGTTTGGAAAGGGAAGGAGTTGGATATCACATTTCATGTTAGAGGAAGGATCTCAGATTTGGTATTAGAGGCATTGTGATATCACATCTCATGCTATAAGCAGGGTCTCAGGATTGGAATGGGAAGGAGTTGTATATGGCATCTCATGCCATAGGAAGGGTCTCAGGTTTGGTATAAGCATTGAGATATCACATCTCATGCTATAGGAAGGGTCTCAGGATTGGAATGGGAAGGACTTGGATATCACATCTCATGCTATAGGCAGGATCTCAGGTTTGGAAAGGGAAGGAGTTGGATATCATATTTCATGTTAGAGGTAGGATCTCAGGTTTGGTATTAGAGGCATTGAGATATCACATCTCAAGCTATCAGAAGGGTCTCAGGATTGGAATGGGAAGGAGTTGGATATCACATCTCATGCTAAAGGGAGGGTCTCAGGTTTGGAAGGTGGAAGGATTTGGATATCACATCTCATGTTATAGGAAGGATCTCAGGTTTGGTATTAGAAGCATTGAGATATCACATCTCATGCTATCGGAAGTATCTCAGGTTTGGTATTAGAGGCATTGAGATATCACATCTCATGCTATCATAAGGGTCTCAGGATTGGAATGGGAAGGAGTTGGATATCACATTTCATGCTAAAGGGAGGGTCTCAGGTTTGGAAGGGGAAGGATTTGGATATCACATCATATGTTATAAGAAGGATCTCAGGTTTGGTATTAGAAGCATTGAGATATCACATCTCATGCTATCGGAAGGGTCTCAGGATTGGAATGGGAAGGAGTTGGATATCACATCTTATGCTATAGGAAGGGTCTCAGGTTTGGAACGGGAAGGATTTGGATATCACATCTCATGTTATAGGAAGAGTCTCAGGTTTGGTATAAGCATTGAGATATCACATCTCTGCAATCGGAAGTGTCTCAGGATTGGGATGGGAAGGAGTTGGATATCACATCTCATGCTATAGGAAGGGTCTCAGGTTTGGAACGGGAAGGAGTTGGATATCCCATCTCATGTTATAGGACGGGTCTCAGGTTTGGTATTAGAAGCATTGAGATATCACATCGCATGCTGTAGGAAGGGTCTCAGGATTGGAATGGGAAGGAGTTGGATATTACATTCTTGCTATAGGAAGGGTCTCATGTTTGGAATGGGAAGGAGTTGGATATCACATATGCTATAGGAAGGGTCTCAGGTTTGGAACGGGAAGGAGTTGGATATCACATCTCATGCTATAGGAAGGGTCTCAGGTTTGGAATAAGCATTGAGATATCACATCTCTGCTATCGGAAGTGTCTCAGGATTGGAATGGGAAGGAGTTGGATATCACATCTCATGTTATAGGACGGGTCTCAGGTTTGTTATTAGAATCATTGAGATATCATATTGTATGCTGTAGGAAGGGTCTAAGGATTGGAATGGGAAGGTCTTGGATATCACATCTCATGCTATAGGTAGGCTCTCAGGTTTGGAAAGGGAAGGAGTTGGATATCACATTTCATGTTAGAGGAAGGATTTCAGGTTTGGTATTAGAGGCATTGAGATATCACATCTCATGCTATAGGAAGGGTCTCAGGATTGGAATGGGAAGGAGTTGGATATCACATCTCATGCTATAGGAAGGGTCTCATGTTTGGAATGGGAAGGAGTTGGATATCACATATGCTATAGGAAGGGTCTCAGGTTTGGAACGGGAAGGAGTTGGATATCACATCTCATGCTATAGGAAGGGTCTCAGGTTTGGAATAAGCATTGAGATATCACATCTCTGCTATCGGAAGTGTCTCAGGATTGGAATGGGAAGGAGTTGGATATCACATCTCATGTTATAGGACGGGTCTCAGGTTTGTTATTAGAATCATTGAGATATCATATTGTATGCTGTAGGAAGGGTCTAAGGATTGGAATGGGAAGGTCTTGGATATCACATCTCATGCTATAGGTAGGCTCTCAGGTTTGGAAAGGGAAGGAGTTGTATATGACATCTCATGCCATAGGAAGGGTCTCAGGTTTGGTATAAGCATTGAGATATCACATCACATGCTATAGGAAGGGTCTCAGGATTGGAATGGAAAGGACTTGGATATCACATCTCATGCTATAGGCAGGGTCTCAGGTTTGGAAAGGGAAGGAGATGGATATCACATTTCATGTTCGAGGTAGGATCTCAGGTTTGGTATTAGAGGCATTGAAATATCACATCTCATGCTATCAGAAGGGTCTCAGGATTGGAATGGGAAGGAGTTGGATATCACATCTCATGCTAAAGGGAGGGTCTCAGGTTTGGAAGGGGAAGGATTTGGAAATCACATCTCATGTTATAGGAAGGATCTCAGGTTTGGTATTAGAAGCATTGAGATATCACATCTCATGCTATCGTAAGTATCTCAGGTTTGGTATTAGAGGTATTGAGATATCACATCTCATGCTATCATAAGGGTCTCAGGATTGGAATGGGAAGGAGTTGGATATCACATCTCATGTTATAGGAAGGCTCTCTGGTTTGCAAGGGGAAGGAGTTGGATATCACATCTCATGTTATAGGAAAGATCTCAGGTTTGGTATTAGAAGCATTGCGACATCACATCTCATGTTATAGGAAGGGCCTCAGGATTGGAATGGGAAGAAGTTGGATATCACATCTCATGCTATAGGAAGGGTCTCAGGTTTGGTATAAGCATTGAGATATCACATCTCATGCTATAGGAAGGGTCTCAGGATTGGAATGGGAAGGAGTTGTATATGACATCTCATGCCATAGGAAGGGTCTCAGGTTTGGTATAAGCATTGAGATATCACATCACATGCTCTAGGAAGGGTCTCAGGATTGGAATGGAAAGGACTTGGATATCACATCTCATGCTATAGGCAGGGTCTCAGGTTTGGAAAGGGAAGGAGATGGATATCACATTTCATGTTCGAGGTAGGATCTCAGGTTTGGTATTAGAGGCATTGAAATATCACATCTCATGCTATCAGAAGGGTCTCAGGATTGGAATGGGAAGGAGTTGGATATCACATCTCATGCTAAAGGGAGGGTCTCAGGTTTGGAAGGGGAAGGATTTGGAAATCACATCTCATGTTATAGGAAGGATCTCAGGTTTGGTATTAGAAGCATTGAGATATCACATCTCATGCTATCGTAAGTATCTCAGGTTTGGTATTAGAGGTATTGAGATATCACATCTCATGCTATCATAAGGGTCTCAGGATTGGAATGGGAAGGAGTTGGATATCACATCTCATGTTATAGGAAGGCTCTCTGGTTTGCAAGGGGAAGGAGTTGGATATCACATTTCATGTTAGAGGAACGATCTCAGGTTTGGTATTAGAGGCCTTGAGATATCACATCTCATGCTATAGGAAGGGTCTCAGGATTGGAATGGGAAGAAGTTGGATATCACATCTCAAGCTATAGGAACGGTCTCAGGTTTGGTATAAGCATTGTGATATCACATCTCATGCTATAGGAAGGGTCTCAGGATTGGAATGGGAAGGAGTTGGATATCACATCTCATGTTATAGGAAAGATCTCAGGTTTGGTATTAGAAGCATTGCGACATCACATCTCATGTTATAGGAAGGGTCTCAGGATTGGAATGGGAAGAAGTTGGATATCACATCTCATGCTATAGGAAGGGTCTCCGGTTTGGTATAAGCATTGAGATATCACATCTCATGCTATAGGAAGGGTCTCAGGATTGGAATGGGAAGGAGTTGTATATGACATCTCATGCCATAGGAAGGGTCTCAGGTTTGGTATAAGCATTGAGATATCACATCACATGCTATAGGAAGGGTGTCAGGATTGGAATGGAAAGGACTTGGATATCAAATCTCATGCTATAGGCAGGGTCCCAGGTTTGGAAAGGGAAGGAGATGGATATCACATTTCATGTTAGAGGTAGGATCTCAGGTTTGGTATTAGAGGCATTGAAATATCACATCTCATGCTATCAGATGGGTCTCAGGATTGGAATGGGAAGGAGTTGGATATCACATCTCATGCTAAAGGGAGGGTCTCAGGTTTGGAAGGGGAAGGATTTGGAAATCACATCTCATGTTATAGGAAGGATCTCAGATTTGGTATTAGAAGAATTGAGATATCACATCTCATGCTATCGGAAGTATCTCAGGTTTGGTATTAGAGGCATTGAGATATCACATCTCATGCTATCATAAGGGTCTCAGGATTGGAATGGGAAGGAGTTGGATATCACATCTCATGTTATAGGAAGGATCTCAGGTTTGGTATTAGAAGCATTGAGACATCACATCTCATGCTATAGGAAGGGTCTCAGGATTGGAATGGGAAGGAGTTGGATATCACATCTCATGCTATAGGAAGGGTCTCAGATTTGGTATAAGCATTGAGATATCACATCTCATGCTATGGGAAGGGTCTCAGGATTGGAATGGGAAGGAGTTGTATATGACATCTCAGGCCATAGGAAGGGTCTCAGGTTTGGTAAAAGCATTGAGATATCACATCTCTGCTATCGGAAGGGTCTCAGGATTGGAATGGGAAGGAGTTGGATATCCCATCTCATTTTATAGGAAGGGTCTCAGGTTTGGTATTAGAAGCATTGAGACATCACATCTCATGTTATAGGAAGGGTCTCAGGATTGGAATGGGAAGAAGTTGGATATCACATCTCATGCTATAGGAAGGGTCTCAGGTTTGGTATAAGCATTGAGATATCACATCTCATGCTATAGGAAGGGTCTCAGGATTGGAATGGGAAGGAGTTGTATATGACATCTCATGCCATAGGAAGGGTCTCAGGTTTGGACTAAGCATTGAGATATCACATCACATGCTATAGGAAGGGTCTCAGGATTGGAATGGGAAGGACTTGGATATCACATCTCATGCTATAGGCAGGGTCTCAGGTTTGGAAAGGGAAGGAGATGGATATCACATTTCATGTTAGAGGTAGGATCTCAGGTTTGGTATTAGAGGCATTGAAATATCACATCTCATGCTATCAAAAGGGTCTCAGGATTGGAATGGGAAGGAGTTGGATATCACATCTCATGCTAAAGGTAGGGTCTCAGGTTTGGAAGTGGAAGGATTTGGAAATCACATCTCATGTTATAGGAAGGATCTCAGGTTTGGTATTAGAAGCATTGAGATATCACATCTCATGCTATCAGAAGTATCTCAGGTTTGGTATTAGAGGCATTGAGATATCACATCTCATGCTATCATAAGGGTCTCAGGATTGGAATGGGAAGGAGTTGGATATCACATCTCATGTTATAGGAAGGATCTCAGGTTTGGTATTAGAAGAATTGAGACATCACATCTCATGCTATAGGAAGGGTCTCAGGATTGGAATGGGAAGAAGTTGGATATCACATCTCATGCTATAGGAAGGGTCTCAGATTTGGTATAAGCATTGAGATATCACATCTAATGCTATAGGAAGGGTCTCAGGATTGGAATGGGAAGGAGTTGCATATGACATCTCAGGCCATAGGAAGGCTCTCGGGTTTGGTATAAGCATTGAGATATCACATCTCTGCTATCGGAAGGGTCTCAGGATTGGAATGGGAAGGAGTTGGATATCCCAAATCATGTTATAGGAAGGGTCTCAGGTTTGGTATTAGAAGCATTGAGATATCACATCTCATGCTATAGGAAGGGTCTCAGGATTGGAATGGGGAGGACTTGGATGTCACATCTCATGTTATAGGAAGGCTCTCAGGTTTGGAAGGGGAAGGAGTTGGATATCACATTTCATGTTAGAGGAACGATCTCAGGTTTGGTATTAGAGGCCTTGAGATATCACATCTCATGCTATAGGAAGGGTCTCAGGATTGGAATGGGAAGGAGTTGGATATCACATCTCAAGCTATAGGAACGGTCTCAGGTTTGGTATAAGCATTGTGATATCACATCTCATGCTATAGGAAGGGTCTCAGGATTGGAATGGGAAGGAGTTGGATATCACATCTCATGTTATAGGAAAGATCTCAGGTTTGGTATTAGAAGCATTGCGACATCACATCTCATGTTATAGGAAGGGTCTCAGGATTGGAATGGGAAGAAGTTAGATATCACATCTCATGCTATAGGAAGGGTCTCAGGTTTGGTATAAGCATTGAGATATCACATCTCATGCTATAGGAAGGGTCTCAGGATTGGAATGGGAAGGAGTTGTATATGACATCTCATGCCATAGGAAGGGTCTCAGGTTTGGTATAAGCATTGAGATATCACATCTCATGCTATAGGCAGGGTCTCAGGTTTGGAAAGGGAAGGAGATGGATATCACATTTCATGTTAGAGGTAGGATCTCAGGTTTGGTATTAGAGGCATTGAAATATCACATCTCATGCTATCAGATGGGTCTCAGGATTGGAATGGGAAGGAGTTGGATTTCACATCTCATGCTAAAGGGAGGGTCTCAGGTTTGGAAGGGGAAGGATTTGGAAATCACATCTCATGTTATAGGAAGGATCTCAGGTTTGGTATTAGAAGCATTGAGATATCACATCTCATGCTATCGGAAGTATCTCAGGTTTGGTATTAGAGGCATTGAGATATCACATCTCATGCTATCATAAGGGTCTCAGGATTGGAATGGGAAGGAGTTGGATATCACATCTCATGTTATAAGAAGGATCTCAGGTTTGGTATTAGAAGCATTGAGACATCACATCTCATGCTATAGGAAGGGTCTCAGGATTGGAATGGGAAGGAGTTGGATATCACATCTCATGCTATAGGAAGGGTCTCAGATTTGGTATAAGCATTGAGATATCACATCACATGCTATAGGAAGGGTCTCTGGATTGGAATGGGAAGGACTTGGATATCACATCACATGCTATAGGCAGGGTCTCAGGTTTGGAAAGGGAAGGAGATGGATATCACATTTCATGTTAGAGGTAGGATCTCAGGTTTGGTATTAGAGGCATTGAAATATCACATCTCATGCTATCAGAAGGGTCTCAGGATTGGAATGGGAAGGAGTTGGATATCACATCTCATGCTAAAGGGAGGGTCTCAGGTTTGGAAGTGGAAGGATTTGGAAATCACATCTCATGTTATAGGAAGGATCTCAGGTTTGGTAATAGAAGCATTGAGATATCACATCTCATGCTATCATAAGGGTCTCAGGATTGGAATGGGAAGGAGTTGGATATCACATCTCATGTTATAGGAAGGATCTCAGGTTTGGTATTAGAAGAATTGAGACATCACATCTCATGCTATAGGAAGGGTCTCAGGATTGGAATGGGAAGAAGTTGGATATCACATCTCATGCTATAGGAAGGGTCTCAGATTTGGTATAAGCATTGAGATATCACATCTAATGCTATAGGAAGGGTCTCAGGATTGGAATGGGAAGGAGTTGCATATGACATCTCAGGAAATAGGAAGGGTCTCAGGTTTGGTATAAGCATTGAGATATCACATCTCTGCTATCGAAAGGGTCTCAGGATTGGAATGGGAAGGAGTTGGATATCCCAAATCATGTTATAGGAAGGGTCTCAGGTTTGGTATTAGAAGCATTGAGATATCACATCTCATGCTATAGGAAGGGTCTCAGGATTGGAATGGGGAGGACTTGGATGTCACATCTCATGTTATAGGAAGGCTCTCAGGTTTGGAAGGGGAAGGAGTTGGATATCACATTTCATGTTAGAGGAACGATCTCAGGTTTGGTATTAGAGGCCTTGAGATATCACATCTCATGCTATAGGAAGGGTCTCAGGATTGGAATGGGAAGGAGTTGGATATCACATCTCAAGCTATAGGAACGGTCTCAGGTTTGGTATAAGCATTGTGATATCACATCTCATGCTATAGGAAGGGTCTCAGGATTGGAATGGGAAGGAGTTGGATATCACATCTCATGTTATAGGAAAGATCTCAGGTTTGGTATTAGAAGCATTGCGACATCACATCTCATGTTATAGGAAGGGTCTCAGGATTGGAATGGGAAGAAGTTGGATATCACATCTCATGCTAAAGGGAGGGTCTCAGGTTTGGAAGGGGAAGGATTTGGAAATCACATCTCATGTTATAGGAAGGATCTCAGGTTTGGTATTAGAAGCATTGAGATATCACATCTCATGCTATCGGAAGTATCTCAGGTTTGGTATTAGAGGCATTGAGATATCACATCTCATGCTATCATAAGGGTCTCAGGATTGGAATGGGAAGGAGTTGGATATCACATCTCATGTTATAGGAAGGATCTCAGGTTTGGTATTAGAAGCATTGAGACATCACATCTCATGCTATAGGAAGGGTCTCAGGATTGGAATGGGAAGGAGTTGGATATCACATCTCATGCTATAGGAAGGGTCTCAGATTTGGTATAAGCATTGAGATATCACATCACATGCTATAGGAAGGGTCTCAGGATTGGAATGGGAAGGACTTGGATATCACATCTCATGCTATAGGCAGGGTCTCAGGTTTGGAAAGGGAAGGAGATGGATATCACATTTCATGTTAGAGGTAGGATCTCAGGTTTGGTATTAGAGGCATTGAAATATCACATCTCATGCTATCAGAAGGGTCTCAGGATTGGAATGGGAAGGAGTTGGATATCACATCTCATGCTAAAGGGAGGGTCTCAGGTTTGGAAGTGGAAGGATTTGGAAATCACATCTCATGTTATAGGAAGGATCTCAGGTTTGGTAATAGAAGCATTGAGATATCACATCTCATGCTATCATAAGGGTCTCAGGATCGGAATGGGAAGGAGTTGGATATCACATCTCATGTTATAGGAAGGATCTCAGGTTTGGTATTAGAAGAATTGAGACATCACATCTCATGCTATAGGAAGGGTCTCAGGATTGGAATGGGAAGAAGTTGGATATCACATCTCATGCTATAGGAAGGGTCTCAGATTTGGTATAAGCATTGAGATATCACATCTAATGCTATAGGAAGGGTCTCAGGATTGGAATGGGAAGGAGTTGCATATGACATCTCAGGCCATAGGAAGGGTCTCAGGTTTGGTATAAGCATTGAGATATCACATCTCTGCTATCGGAAGGGTCTCAGGATTGGAATGGGAAGGAGTTGGATATCCCAAATCATGTTATAGGAAGGGTCTCAGGTTTGGTATTAAAAGCATTGAGATATCACATCTCATGCTATAGGAAGGGTCTCAGGATTGGAATGGGGAGGACTTGGATGTCACATCTCATGTTATAGGGAGGGTCTCAAGTTTGATATTAGAAGCATTGAGATAACAAATCTCATGATATCGGTAGGGTCTCAGGATTGGAATGGGAAGGAATTGGATATCACATCTCATGATAAAGGAAGGGTCTAAGGTTTGGAAGGGGAAGGATTTGGATATCACATCTCATGTTATAGGACGGGTCTCAGGTTTGGTATTAGAAGCATTGAGATATCAAGTCTCATGGTATAGGAAGGGTCTCAGAATTGGAATGGGAAGGAGTTGGATATCACATCTCAAACTATAGGTAGGGTCTCAGGATTGGAATAGTAAGGAGTTTGATATCACATCTCATGCCATAGTATGGGTCTCAGGTTTGGTAGAAGCATTGGGATATCACATCTCATGCTATCGGAAGGGTATCAGTATTGGATTTGGAAGGAGTTGGATATCCCATCTCATGCTATAGGAAGGGTCTCAGGTTGGAATGGGAAGGAATTGGATATCACATTTCATGTTATAGGAAGGCTCTCAGGTTTGGAAGGGGAAGGAGTTGGATATCACATTTCATGTTAGAGGAAGGATCTCAGGTTTGGTATTAGAGGCCTTGAGATATCACATCTCATGCTATAGGAAGGGTCTCAGGATTGGAATGGGAAGGAGTTGGATATCACATCTCAAGCTATAGGAAGGGTCTCAGGTTTGGTATAAGCATTGAGATATCACATCTCATGCTATAGGAAGGGTCTCAGGATTGGAATGGGAAGGAGTTGGATATCACATCTCATGTTATAGGAAAGATCTCAGGTTTGGTATTAGAAGCATTGAGACATCACATCTCATGTTAAAGGAAGGGTCTCAGGATTGGAATGGGAAGAAGTTGGATATCACATCTCATGCTATAGGAAGAGTCTCAGGTTTGGAAGGGGAAGGAGTTGGATATCCAATCTCATGTTATAGGACTGGTCTCGGGTTTGGTATTAGAAGCATTGAGATATCACATCGCATGCTGTAGGAAGGTTCTCAGGTTTGGAATGGGGAGGAATTGGATATCACATCTCATGTCATAGGAAGGATCTCAGGTTTGGTATTAGAAGCATTGAGATATCACATCTCATGCTATAGGAATGGTCTCAGGATTGGAATGGGAAGGAGTTGGATATTACACTCTTCCTATAGGAAGGGTCTCATATTTGGAATGGGAAGGAGTTGGATATCACATATGCTATAGGAAGGGTCTCAGGTTTGGACCGGGAAGGAGTTGGATATCACATCTCATGTTATAGGAAGGGTCTCAGGTTTGGTATAAGCATTGAGATATCACATCTCTGCTATCGGAAGTGTCTCAGGATTGGAATGGGAAGGAGTTGGATATCCCATCTCATGTTATAGGACGGGTCTCAGGTTTGTTATTAGAATCATTGAGATATCATATTGCATGCTGTAGGAAGGGTCTAAGGATTGGAATGGGAAGGACTTGGATATCACATCTCATGCTATAGGTAGGCTCTAAGGTTTGGAAAGGGAAGGAGTTGGATATCACATTTCATGTTAGAGGAAGGATCTCAGGTTTGGTATTAGAGGCATTGAGATATCACATCTCATGCTATAGGAAGAGTCTCAGGATTGGAATGGGAAGGAGTTGGATATCACATCTCATGCTATAGGAAGGGTCTCAGGTTTGGTATAAGCATTGAGATATCACATCTCATGCTATAGGAAGGGTCTCGGGATTGGAATGGGAAGGAGTTGGATATCACATCTCATGTTATAGGAAGGATCTCAGGTTTGGTATTAGAAGCATTGAGACATCACATCTCATGCTATAGGAAGGGTCTCAGGATTGGAATGGGAAGGAGTTGGATATCACATCTCATGCTATAGGAAGGGTCTCAGGTTTGGTATAAGCATTGAGATATCACATCTCATGCTATAGGAAGGGTCTCAGGATTGGAATGGGAAGGAGTTGTATATGACATCTCATGCCATAGGAAGGGTCTTAGGTTTGGTATAAGCATTGAGATATCACATCTCTGCTATCGGAAGGGTCTCAGGATTGGAATGGGAAGGAGTTGGATATCCCATCTCATGTTATAGGAAGAGTCTCAGGTTTGGTATTAGAAGCATTGAGACATCACATCGCATGTTGTAGGAAGGGTCTCAGGATTGGAATGGGAAGGACTTGGGTATCACATCTCATGCTATAGGGAGGGTCACAAGTTTGATATTAGAAGCATTGAGATATCACATCTCATGCTATAGAAAGGGTCTCAGGATTGGAATGGGAAGGAGTTGGATATCACATCTCATGCTATAGGAAGGGTCTCAGGTTTGGTATAAGCAGTGAGATATCACATCTCATGCTATAGGAAGTGTCTCAGGATTGGAATGGGAAGGAGTTGGATATCACATCTCATGTTATAGGAAGGATCTCAGGTTTGGTATAAGCATTGAGATATCACATCTCTGCTATCGGAAGGGTCTCAGGATTGGAATGGGAAGGAGTTGGATATTCCCATCTCATGTTATAGGAAGGGTCTCAGGTTTGGTATTAGAAGCATTGAGATATCACATCTCATGCTATAGGAAGGGTCTCAGGATTGGAATGGGAAGGACTTGGATATCACATCTCATGCTATAGGGAGGGTCTCAAGTTTGATATTAGAAGCATTGAGATATCACATCTCATGATATCGGAAGAGTCTCAGGATTGGAATGGGAAGGAGTTGGATATCACATCTCATGATAAAGGAAGGGTCTAAGGTTTGGAAGGGGAAGGATTTGGATATCACATCTCATGTTATAGGACGGGTCTCAGGTTTGGTATTAGAAGCATTGAGATATCAAGTCTCGTTGTATAGGAAGGGTCTCAGAATTGGAATGGGAAGGAGTTGGATATCACATCTCAAGCTATAGGAAGGGTCACAGGATTGGAATGGGAAGGAGTTTGATATCACATCTCATGCCATAGTATGGGTCTCAGGTTTGGTAGAAGCATTGGGATATCACATCTCATGCTATCGGAAGGGTATCAGGATTGGATTTGGAAGGAGTTGGATATCCCATCTCATGCTATAGGAAGGGTCTCAGGTTGGAATGGGAAGGAGTTGGATATCACATCTCATGTTATAGGAAGGGTCTCAGGATTGGAATGGGAAGGACCTGGATATCACATCTCATGCTATAGGAAGGCTCTCAGGTTTGCAACGGGAAAGAGTTGGATATCACATTTCATGTTAGAGGTAGGATCTCAGGTTTGGTATTAGAGGCATTGATATATCACATCTCATGCTATCAGAAGAGTCTCAGAATTGGAATGGGAAGGAGTTGGATATCACATCTCATGCCATAGTATGGGTCTCAGGTTTGGTAGAAGCATTGGGATATCACATCTCATGCTATCGGAAGGATTTCAGGATTGGATTTGGAAGGAGTTGGATATCCCATCTCATGCTATAGGAAGGGTCTCAGGTTGGAATGGGAAGGAGTTTGATATCACATCTCATGCCATAGTATGGGTCTCAGGTTTGGTAGAAGCATTGGGATATCACATCTCATGCTATCGGAAGGGTATCAGGATTGGATTTGGAAGGAGTTGGATATCCCATCTCATGCTATAGGAAGGGTCTCAGGTTGGAATGGGAAGGAGTTGGATATCACATCTCATGTTATAGGAAGGGTCTCAGGATTGGAATGGGAAGGAGTTGTATATGGCATCTCATGCCATAGGAAGGGTCTCAGGTTTGGTATAAGCATTGAGACATCACATCTCATGCTATAGGAAGGGTCTCAGGATTGGAATGGGAAGGACTTGGATATCACATCTCATGCTATAGGCAGGATCTCAGGTTTGGAAAGGGAAGGAGTTGGATATCATATTTCATGTTAGAGGTAGGATCTCAGGTTTGGTATTAGAGGCATTGAGATATCACATCTCATGCTATCATGAGGGTCTCAGGATTGGAATGGGAAGGAGTTGGATATCACATCTCATGCTAAAGGGAGGGTCTCAGGTTTGGAAGGGGAAGGATTTGGATATCACATCTCATGTTATAGGAAGGATCTCAGGTTTGGTATTAGAAGCATTGAGATATCACATCTCATGCTATCGGAAGTATCTCAGGTTTGGTATTAGAGGCATTGAGATATCACATCTCATGCTATCATAAGGGTCTCAGGATTGGAATGGGAAGGAGTTGGATATCACATTTCATGCTAAAGGGAGGGTCTCAGGTTTGGAAGGGGAAGGATTTGGATATCACATCACATGTTATAAGAAGGATCTCAGGTTTGGTATTAGAAGCATTGAGATATCACATCTCATGCTATCGGAAGGGTCTCAGGATTGGAATGGGAAGGAGTTGGATATCACATCTTATGCTATAGGAAGGGTCTCAGGTTTATAACGGGAAGGAGTTGGATATCACATCTCATGTTATAGGAAGAGTCTCAGGTTTGGTATAAGCATTGAGATATCACATCTCTGCAATCGGAAGTGTCTCAGGATTGGGATGGGAAGGAGTTGGATATCACATCTCATGCTAAAGGAAGGGTCTCAGGTTTGGAACGGGAAGGAGTTGGATATCCCATCTCATGTTATAGGACGGGTCTCAGGTTTGGTATTAGAAGCATTGAGATATCACATCGCATGCTGTAGGAAGGGTCTGAGGATTGGAATGGGAAGGAGTTGGATATTACATTCTTGCTATAGGAAGGGTCTCATGTTTGGAATGGGAAGGAGTTGGATATCACATATGCTATAGGAAGGGTCTCAGGTTTGGAATAAGCATTGAGATATCACATCTCTGCTATCGGAAGTGTCTCAGGATTGGAATGGGAAGGAGTTGGATATCCCATCTCATGTTATAGGACGGGTCTCAGGTTTGGAACGGGAAGGAGTTGGATATCCCATCTCATGTTATAGGACGGGTCTCAGGTTTGGTATTAGAAGCATTGAGATATCACATCGCATGCTGTAGGAAGGGTCTGAGGATTGGAATGGGAAGGAGTTGGATATTACATTCTTGCTATAGGAAGGGTCTCATGTTTGGAATGGGAAGGAGTTGGATATCACATATGCTATAGGAAGGGTCTCAGGTTTGGAATAAGCATTGAGATATCACATCTCTGCAATCGGAAGTGTCTCAGGATTGGGATGGGAAGGAGTTGGATATCACATCTCATGCTATAGGAAGGGTCTCAGGTTTGGAACGAGAAGGAGTTGGATATCCCATCTCATGTTATAGGACGGGTCTCAGGTTTGGTATTAGAAGCATTGAGATATCACATCGCATGCTGTAGGAAGGGTCTGAGGATTGGAATGGGAAGGAGTTGGATATCACATCTCATGCTATAGGAAGGGTCTAAGGTTTGGAAGGGGAAGGATTTGGATATCACATCTCATGTTATAGGACGGGTCTCAGGTTTGGTATTAGAAGCATTGAGATATCAAGTCTCGTTGTATAGGAAGGGTCTCAGAATTGGAATGGGAAGGAGTTGGATATCACATCTCAAGCTATAGGAAGGGTCACAGGATTGGAATGGGAAGGAGTTTGATATCCCATCTCATGCCATAGTATGGGTCTCAGGTTTGGTAGAAGCATTGGGATATCACATCTCATGCTATCGGAAGGGTATCAGGATTGGATTTGGAAGGAGTTGGATATCCCATCTCATGCTATAGGAAGGGTCTCAGGTTGGAATGGGAAGGAGTTGGATATCACATCTCATGTTATAGGAAGGGTCTCAGGATTGGAATGGGAAGGACCTGGATATCACATCTCATGCTATAGGAAGGCTCTCAGGTTTGCAACGGGAAAGAGTTGGATATCACATTTCATGTTAGAGGTAGGATCTCAGGTTTGGTATTAGAGGCATTGATATATCACATCTCATGCTATCAGAAGAGTCTCAGAATTGGAATGGGAAGGAGTTGGATATCACATCTCATGCCATAGTATGGGTCTCAGGTTTGGTAGAAGCATTGGGATATCACATCTCATGCTATCGGAAGGATTTCAGGATTGGATTTGGAAGGAGTTGGATATCCCATCTCATGCTATAGGAAGGGTCTCAGGTTGGAATGGGAAGGAGTTTGATATCACATCTCATGCCATAGTATGGGTCTCAGGTTTGGTAGAAGCATTGGGATATCACATCTCATGCTATCGGAAGGGTATCAGGATTGGATTTGGAAGGAGTTGGATATCCCATCTCATGCTATAGGAAGGGTCTCAGGTTGGAATGGGAAGGAGTTGGATATCACATCTCATGTTATAGGAAGGGTCTCAGGATTGGAATGGGAAGGAGTTGTATATGGCATCTCATGCCATAGGAAGGGTCTCAGGTTTGGTATAAGCATTGAGACATCACATCTCATGCTATAGGCAGGGTCTCAGGATTGGAATGGGAAGGACTTGGATATCACATCTCATGCTATAGGCAGGATCTCAGGTTTGGAAAGGGAAGGAGTTGGATATCATATTTCATGTTAGAGGTAGGATCTCAGGTTTGGTATTAGAGGCATTGAGATATCACATCTCATGCTATCATGAGGGTCTCAGGATTGGAATGGGAAGGAGTTGGATATCACATCTCATGCTAAAGGGAGGGTCTCAGGTTTGGAAGGGGAAGGATTTGGATATCACATCTCATGTTATAGGAAGGATCTCAGGTTTGGTATTAGAAGCATTGAGATATCACATCTCATGCTATCGGAAGTATCTCAGGTTTGGTATTAGAGGCATTGAGATATCACATCTCATGCTATCATAAGGGTCTCAGGATTGGAATGGGAAGGAGTTGGATATCACATTTCATGCTAAAGGGAGGGTCTCAGGTTTGGAAGGGGAAGGATTTGGATATCACATCACATGTTATAAGAAGGATCTCAGGTTTGGTATTAGAAGCATTGAGATATCACATCTCATGCTATCGGAAGGGTCTCAGGATTGGAATGGGAAGGAGTTGGATATCACATCTTATGCTATAGGAAGGGTCTCAGGTTTGGAACGGGAAGGAGTTGGATATCACATCTCATGTTATAGGAAGAGTCTCAGGTTTGGTATAAGCATTGAGATATCACATCTCTGCAATCGGAAGTGTCTCAGGATTGGGATGGGAAGGAGTTGGATATCACATCTCATGCTATAGGAAGGGTCTCAGGTTTGGAACGGGAAGGAGTTGGATATCCCATCTCATGTTATAGGACGGGTCTCAGGTTTGGTATTAGAAGCATTGAGATATCACATCGCATGCTGTAGGAAGGGTCTGAGGATTGGAATGGGAAGGAGTTGGATATTACATTCTTGCTATAGGAAGGGTCTCATGTTTGGAATGGGAAGGAGTTGGATATCACATATGCTATAGGAAGGGTCTCAGGTTTGGAATAAGCATTGAGATATCACATCTCTGCTATCGGAAGTGTCTCAGGATTGGAATGGGAAGGAGTTGGATATCCCATCTCATGTTATAGGACGGGTCTCAGGTTTGTTATTAGAATCATTGAGATATCATATTGTATGCTGTAGGAAGGGTCTAAGGATTGGAATGGGAAGGTCTTGGATATCACATCTCATGCTATAGGTAGGCTCTCAGGTTTGGAAAGGGAAGGAGTTGGATATCACATTTCATGTTAGAGGAAGGATTTCAGGTTTGGTATTAGAGGCATTGAGATATCACATCTCATGCTATAGGAAGGGTCTCAGGATTGGAATGGGAAGGAGTTGCATATGACATCTCAGGCCATAGGAAGGGTCTCAGGTTTGGTATAAGCATTGAGATATCACATCTCTGCTATCGGAAGGGTCTCAGGATTGGAATGGGAAGGAGTTGGATATCCCAAATCATGTTATAGGAAGGGTCTCAGGTTTGGTATTAGAAGCATTGAGATATCACATCTCATGCTATAGGAAGGGTCTCAGGATTGGAATGGGGAGGACTTGGATGTCACATCTCATGTTATAGGGAGGGTCTCAAGTTTGATATTAGAAGCATTGAGATAACAAATCTCATGATATCGGAAGGGTCTCAGGATTGGAATGGGAAGGAATTGGATATCACATCTCATGATAAAGGAAGGGTCTAAGGTTTGGAAGGGGATGGATTTGGATATCACATCTCATGTTATAGGACGGGTCTCAGGTTTGGTATTAGAAGCATTGAGATATCAAGTCTCATGGTATAGGAAGGGTCTCAGAATTGGAATGGGAAGGAGTTGGATATCACATCTCAAGCTATAGGTAGGGTCTCAGGATTGGAATGGGAAGGAGTTTGATATCACATCTCATGCCATAGTATGGGTCTCAGGTTTGGTAGAAGCATTGGGATATCACATCTCATGCTATCGGAAGGGTATCAGTATTGGATTTGGAAGGAGTTGGATATCCCATCTCATGCTATAGGAAGGGTCTCAGGTTGGAATGGGAAGGAATTGGATATCACATTTCATGTTATAGGAAGGCTCTCAGGTTTGGAAGGGGAAGGAGTTGGATATCACATTTCATGTTAGAGGAAGGATCTCAGGTTTGGTATTAGAGGCCTTGAGATATCACATCTCATGCTATAGGAAGGGTCTCAGGATTGGAATGGGAAGGAGTTGGATATCACATCTCAAGCTATAGGAAGGGTCTCAGGTTTGGTATAAGCATTGAGATATCACATCTCATGGGGTCTCAGGGTCTCAGGATTGGAATGGGAAGGAGTTGGATATCACATCTCATGTTATAGGAAAGATCTCAGGTTTGGTATTAGAAGCATTGAGACATCACATCTCATGTTATAGGAAGGGTCTCAGGATTGGAATGGGAAGAAGTTGGATATCACATCTCATGCTATAGGAAGAGTCTCAGGTTTGGAAGGGGAAGGAGTTGGATATCCAATCTCATGTTATAGGACTGGTCTCGGGTTTGGTATTAGAAGCATTGAGATATCACATCGCATGCTGTAGGAAGGTTCTCAGGTTTGGAATGGGGAGGAATTGGATATCACATCTCATGTCATAGGAAGGATCTCAGGTTTGGTATTAGAAGCATTGAGATATCACATCTCATGCTATAGGAATGGTGTAAGGATTGGAATGGGAAGGAGTTGGATATTACACTCTTGCTATAGGAAGGGTCTCATGTTTGGAATGGGAAGGAGTTGGATATCACATATGCTATAGGAAGGGTCTCAGGTTTGGACCGGGAAGGAGTTGGATATCACATCTCATGTTATAGGAAGGGTCTCAGGTTTGGTATAAGCATTGAGATATCACATCTCTGCTATCGGAAGTGTCTCAGGATTGGAATGGGAAGGAGTTGGATATCCCATCTCATGTTATAGGACGGGTCTCAGGTTTGTTATTAGAATCATTGAGATATCATATTGCATGCTGTAGGAAGGGTCTAAGGATTGGAATGGGAAGGAGTTGGATATCACATCTTATGCTATAGGAAGGGTCTCAGGTTTGGAACGGGAAGGAGTTGGATATCACATCTCATGTTATAGGAAGAGTCTCAGGTTTGGTATAAGCATTGAGATATCACATCTCTGCAATCGGAAGTGTCTCAGGATTGGGATGGGAAGGAGTTGGATATCACATCTCATGCTATAGGAAGGGTCTCAGGTTTGGAACGGGAAGGAGTTGGATATCCCATCTCATGTTATAGGACGGGTCTCAGGTTTGGTATTAGAAGCACTGAGATATCACATCGCATGCTGTAGGAAGGGTCTGAGGATTGGAATGGGAAGGAGTTGGATATTACATTCTTGCTATAGGAAGGGTCTCATGTTTGGAATGGGAAGGAGTTGGATATCACATATGCTATAGGAAGGGTCTCAGGTTTGGAAAGGGAAGGAGTTGGATATCACATCTCATGCTATAGGAAGGGTCTCAGGTTTGGAATAAGCATTGAGATATCACATCTCTGCTATCGGAAGTGTCTCAGGATTGGAATGGGAAGGAGTTGGATATCACATCTCATGTTATAGGACAGGTCTCAGGTTTGTTATTAGAATCATTGAGATATCATATTGTATGATGTAGGAAGGATTTAAGGATTGGAATGGGAAGGTCTTGGATATCACATCTCATGCTATAGGTAGGCTCTCAGGTTTGGAAAGGGAAGGAGTTGGATATCACATTTCATGTTAGGGGAAGGATTTCAGGTTTGGTATTAGAGGCATTGAGATATCACATCTCATGCTATAGGAAGGGTCTCAGGATTGGAATGGGAAGGAGTTGCATATGACATCTCAGGCCATAGGAAGGGTCTCAGGTTTGGTATAAGCATTGAGATATCACATCTCTGCTATCGGAAGGGTCTCAGGATTGGAATGGGAAGGAGTTGGATATCCCAAATCATGTTATAGGAAGGGTCTCAGGTTTGGTATTAGAAGCATTGAGATATCACATCTCATGCTATAGGAAGGGTCTCAGGATTGGAATGGGGAGGACTTGGATGTCACATCTCATGTTATAGGGAGGGTCTCAAGTTTGATATTAGAAGCATTGAGATAACAAATCTCATGATATCGGAAGGGTCTCAGGATTGGAATGGGAAGGAATTGGATATCACATCTCATGATAAAGGAAGGGTCTAAGGTTTGGAAGGGGAAGGATTTGGATATCACATCTCATGTTATAGGACGGGTCTCAGGTTTGGTATTAGAAGCATTGAGATATCAAGTCTCATGGTATAGGAAGGGTCTCAGAATTGGAATGGGAAGGAGTTGGATATCACATCTCAAGCTATAGGTAGGGTCTCAGGATTGGAATGGGAAGGGGTTTGATATCACATCTCATGCCATAGTATGGGTCTCAGGTTTCGTAGAAGCATTGGGATATCACATCTCATGCTATCGGAAGGGTATCAGTATTGGATTTGGAAGGAGTTGGATATCCCATCTCATGCTATAGGAAGGGTCTCAGGTTGGAATGGGAATGAATTGGATATCACATTTCATGTTATAGGAAGGCTCTCAGGTTTGGAAGCAGAAGGAGTTGGATATCACATTTCATGTTAGAGGAAGGATCTCAGGTTTGGTATTAGAGGCCTTGAGATATCACATCTCATGCTATAGGAAGGGTCTCAGGATTGGAATGGGAAGGAGTTGGATATCACATCTCAAGCTATAGGAAGGGTCTCAGGTTTGGTATAAGCATTGAGATATCACATCTCATGCTATAGGAAGGGTCTCAGGATTGGAATGGGAAGGAGTTGGATATCACATCTCATGCTATAGGAAGAGTCTCAGGTTTGGAAGGGGAAGGAGTTGGATATCCAATCTCATGTTATAGGACTGGTCTCGGGTTTGGTATTAGAAGCATTGAGATATCACATCGCATGCTGTAGGAAGGTTCTCAGGTTTGGAATGGGGAGGAATTGGATATCACATCTCATGTCATAGGAAGGATCTCAGGTTTGGTATTAGAAGCATTGAGATATCACATCTCATGCTATAGGAATGGTCTCAGGATTGGAATGGGAAGGAGTTGGATATTACACTCTTGCTATAGGAAGGGTCTCATGTTTGGAATGGGAAGGAGTTGGATATCACATGTGCTATATGAAGGGTCTCAGGTTTGGACCGGGAAGGAGTTGGATATCACATCTCATGTTATAGGAAGGGTCTCAGGTTTGGTATAAGCATTGAGATATCACATCTCTGCTATCGGAAGTGTCTCAGGATTGGAATGGGAAGGAGTTGGATATCCCATCTCATGTTATAGGACGGGTCTCAGGTTTGTTATTAGAATCATTGAGATATCATATTGCATGCTGTAGGAAGGGTCTAAGGATTGGAATGGGAAGGACTTGGATATCACATCTCATGCTATAGGTAGGCTCTCAGGTTTGTAATGGGAAGAAGTTGGATATCACATTTCATGTTAGAGGAAGGATCTCAGGTTTGGTATTAGAGGCATTGAGATATCACATCTCATGCTATAGGAAGAGTCTCAGGATTGGAATGGGAAGGAGTTGGATATCACATCTCATGCTATAGGAAGGGTCTCAGGTTTGGTATAAGCATTGAGATATCACATCTCATGCTATAGGAAGGGTCTCGGGATTGGAATGGGAAGGAGTTGGATATCACATCTCATGTTATAGGAAGGATCTCAGGTTTGGTATTAGAAGCATTGAGACATCACATCTCATGCTATAGGAAGGGTCTCAGGATTGGAATGGGAAGGAGTTGGATATCACATCTCATGCTATAGGAAGGGTCTCAGGTTTGGTATAAGCATTGAGATATCACATCTCATGCTATAGGAAGGGTCTCAGGATTGGAATGGGAAGGAGTTGTATATGACATCTCATGCCATAGGAAGGGTCTTAGGTTTGGTATAAGCATTGAGATATCACATCTCTGCTATCGGAAGGGTCTCACGATTGGAATGGGAAGGAGTTGGATATCCCATCTCATGTTATAGGAAGAGTCTCAGGTTTGGTATTAGAAGCATTGAGACATCACATCGCATGCTGTAGGAAGGGTCTCAGGATTGGAATGGGAAGGACTTGGGTATCACATCTCATGCTATAGGGAGGGTCTCAAGTTTGATATTAGAAGCATTGAGATATCACATCTCATGCTATAGGAAGGGTCTCAGGATTGGAATGGGAAGGAGTTGGATATCACATCTCATGCTATAGGAAGGGTCTCAGGTTTGGTATAAGCAGTGAGATATCACATCTCATGCTATAGGAAGTGTCTCAGGATTGGAATGGGAAGGAGTTGGATATCACATCTCATGCTATAGGAAGGGTCTCAGGTTTGGTATAAGCAGTGAGATATCACATCTCTGCTATCGGAAGGGTCTCAGGATTGGAATGGGAAGGAGTTGGATATTCCCATCTCATGTTATAGGAAGGGTCTCAGGTTTGGTATTAGAAGCATTGAGATATCACATCTCATGCTATAGGAAGGGTCTCAGGATTGGAATGGGAAGGACTTGGATATCACATCTCATGCTATAGGGAGGGTCTCAAGTTTGATATTAGAAGCATTGAGATATCACATCTCATGATATCGGAAGAGTCTCAGGATTGGAATGGGAAGGAGTTGGATATCACATCTCATGATAAAGGAAGGGTCTAAGGTTTGGAAGGGGAAGAATTTGGATATCACATCTCATGTTATAGGACGGCTCTCAGGTTTGGTATTAGAAGCATTGAGATATCAAGTCTCATTGTATAGGAAGGGTCTCAGAATTGGAATGGGAAGGAGTTGGATATCACATCTCAAGCTATAGGAAGGGTCACAGGATTGGAATGGGAAGGAGTTTGATATCACATCTCATGCCATAGTATGGGTCTCAGGTTTGGTAGAAGCATTGGGATATCACATCTCATGCTATCGGAAGGGTATCAGGATTGGATTTGGAAGGAGTTGGATATCCCATCTCATGCTATAGGAAGGGTCTCAGGTTGGAATGGGAAGGAGTTGGATATCACATCTCATGTTATAGGAAGGGTTTAAGGATTGGAATGGGAAGGTCTTGGATATCACATTTCATGTTATAGGAAGGCTCTCAGGTTTGGAAGGGGAAGGAGTTGGATATCACATTTCATGTTAGAGGAAGGATCTCAGGTTTGGTATTAGAGGCCTTGAGATATCACATCTCATGCTATAGGAAGGGTCTCAGGATTGGAATGGGAAGGAGTTGGATATCACATCTCAAGCTATAGGAAGGGTCTCAGGTTTGGTATAAGCATTGAGATATCACATCTCATGCTATAGGAAGGGTCTCAGGATTGGAATGGGAAGGAGTTGGATATCACATCTCATGTTATAGGAAAGATCTCAGGTTTGGTATTAGAAGCATTGAGACATCACATCTCTCATGTTATAGGAAGGGTCCCAGGATTGGAATGGGAAGAAGTTGGATATCACATCTCATGCTATAGGAAGAGACTCAGGTTTGGAAGGGGAAGGAGTTGGATATCCAATCTCATGTTATAGGACTGGTCTCGGGTTTGGTATTAGAAGCATTGAGATATCACATCGCATGCTGTAGGAAGGTTCTCAGGTTTGGAATGGGGAGGAATTGGATATCACATCTCATGTCATAGGAAGGATCTCAGGTTTGGTATTAGAAGCATTGAGATATCACATCTCATGCTATAGGAATGGTCTCAGGATTGGAATGGGAAGGAGTTGGATATTACACTCTTGCTATAGGAAGGGTCTCATGTTTGGAATGGGAAGGAGTTGGATATCACATATGCTATATGAAGGGTCTCAGGTTTGGACCGGGAAGGAGTTGGATATCACATCTCATGTTATAGGAAGGGTCTCAGGTTTGGTATAAGCATTGAGATATCACATCTCTGCTATCGGAAGTGTCTCAGGATTGGAATGGGAAGGAGTTGGATATCCCATCTCATGTTATAGGACGGGTCTCAGGTTTGTTATTAGAATCATTGAGATATCATATTGCATGCTGTAGGAAGGGTCTAAGGATTGGAATGGGAAGGACTTGGATATCACATCTCATGCTATAGGTAGGCTCTCAGGTTTGTAAAGGGAAGGAGTTGGATATCACATTTCATGTTAGAGGAAGGATCTCAGGTTTGGTATTAGAGGCATTGAGATATCACATCTCATGCTATAGGAAGAGTCTCAGGATTGGAATGGGAAGGAGTTGGATATCACATCTCATGCTATAGGAAGGGTCTCAGGTTTGGTATAAGCATTGAGATATCACATCTCATGCTATAGGAAGGGTCTCGGGATTGGAATGGGAAGGAGTTGGATATCACATCTCATGTTATAGGAAGGATCTCAGGTTTGGTATTAGAAGCATTGAGACATAACATCTCATGCTATAGGAAGGGTCTCAGGATTGGAATGGGAAGGAGTTGGATATCACATCTCATGCTATAGGAAGGGTCTCAGGTTTGGTATAAGCATTGAGATATCACATCTCATGCTATAGGAAGGGTCTCAGGATTGGAATGGGAAGGAGTTGTATATGACATCTCATGCCATAGGAAGGGTCTTAGGTTTGGTATAAGCATTGAGATATCACATCTCTGCTATCGGAAGGGTCTCACGATTGGAATGGGAAGGACTTGGATATCACATCTCATGCTATAGGCAGGATCTCAGGTTTGGAAAGGGAAGGAGTTGGATATCATATTTCATGTTAGAGGTAGGATCTCAGGTTTGGTATTAGAGGCATTGAGATATCACATCTCATGCTATCATGAGGGTCTCAGGATTGGAATGGGAAGGAGTTGGATATCACATCTCATGCTAAAGGGAGGGTCTCAGGTTTGGAAGGGGAAGGATTTGGATATCACATCTCATGTTATAGGAAGGATCTCAGGTTTGGTATTAGAAGCATTGAGATATCACATCTCATGCTATCGGAAGTATCTCAGGTTTGGTATTAGAGGCATTGAGATATCACATCTCATGCTATCATAAGGGTCTCAGGATTGGAATGGGAAGGAGTTGGATATCACATTTCATGCTAAAGGGAGGGTCTCAGGTTTGGAAGGGGAAGGATTTGGATATCACATCACATGTTATAAGAAGGATCTCAGGTTTGGTATTAGAAGCATTGAGATATCACATCTCATGCTATCGGAAGGGTCTCAGGATTGGAATGGGAAGGAGTTGGATATCACATCTTATGCTATAGGAAGGGTCTCAGGTTTATAACGGGAAGGAGTTGGATATCACATCTCATGTTATAGGAAGAGTCTCAGGTTTGGTATAAGCATTGAGATATCACATCTCTGCAATCGGAAGTGTCTCAGGATTGGGATGGGAAGGAGTTGGATATCACATCTCATGCTAAAGGAAGGGTCTCAGGTTTGGAACGGGAAGGAGTTGGATATCCCATCTCATGTTATAGGACGGGTCTCAGGTTTGGTATTAGAAGCATTGAGATATCACATCGCATGCTGTAGGAAGGGTCTGAGGATTGGAATGGGAAGGAGTTGGATATTACATTCTTGCTATAGGAAGGGTCTCATGTTTGGAATGGGAAGGAGTTGGATATCACATATGCTATAGGAAGGGTCTCAGGTTTGGAATAAGCATTGAGATATCACATCTCTGCTATCGGAAGTGTCTCAGGATTGGAATGGGAAGGAGTTGGATATCCCATCTCATGTTATAGGACGGGTCTCAGGTTTGGAACGGGAAGGAGTTGGATATCCCATCTCATGTTATAGGACGGGTCTCAGGTTTGGTATTAGAAGCATTGAGATATCACATCGCATGCTGTAGGAAGGGTCTGAGGATTGGAATGGGAAGGAGTTGGATATTACATTCTTGCTATAGGAAGGGTCTCATGTTTGGAATGGGAAGGAGTTGGATATCACATATGCTATAGGAAGGGTCTCAGGTTTGGAATAAGCATTGAGATATCACATCTCTGCAATCGGAAGTGTCTCAGGATTGGGATGGGAAGGAGTTGGATATCACATCTCATGCTATAGGAAGGGTCTCAGGTTTGGAACGAGAAGGAGTTGGATATCCCATCTCATGTTATAGGACGGGTCTCAGGTTTGGTATTAGAAGCATTGAGATATCACATCGCATGCTGTAGGAAGGGTCTGAGGATTGGAATGGGAAGGAGTTGGATATCACATCTCATGCTATAGGAAGGGTCTAAGGTTTGGAAGGGGAAGGATTTGGATATCACATCTCATGTTATAGGACGGGTCTCAGGTTTGGTATTAGAAGCATTGAGATATCAAGTCTCGTTGTATAGGAAGGGTCTCAGAATTGGAATGGGAAGGAGTTGGATATCACATCTCAAGCTATAGGAAGGGTCACAGGATTGGAATGGGAAGGAGTTTGATATCCCATCTCATGCCATAGTATGGGTCTCAGGTTTGGTAGAAGCATTGGGATATCACATCTCATGCTATCGGAAGGGTATCAGGATTGGATTTGGAAGGAGTTGGATATCCCATCTCATGCTATAGGAAGGGTCTCAGGTTGGAATGGGAAGGAGTTGGATATCACATCTCATGTTATAGGAAGGGTCTCAGGATTGGAATGGGAAGGACCTGGATATCACATCTCATGCTATAGGAAGGCTCTCAGGTTTGCAACGGGAAAGAGTTGGATATCACATTTCATGTTAGAGGTAGGATCTCAGGTTTGGTATTAGAGGCATTGATATATCACATCTCATGCTATCAGAAGAGTCTCAGAATTGGAATGGGAAGGAGTTGGATATCACATCTCATGCCATAGTATGGGTCTCAGGTTTGGTAGAAGCATTGGGATATCACATCTCATGCTATCGGAAGGATTTCAGGATTGGATTTGGAAGGAGTTGGATATCCCATCTCATGCTATAGGAAGGGTCTCAGGTTGGAATGGGAAGGAGTTTGATATCACATCTCATGCCATAGTATGGGTCTCAGGTTTGGTAGAAGCATTGGGATATCACATCTCATGCTATCGGAAGGGTATCAGGATTGGATTTGGAAGGAGTTGGATATCCCATCTCATGCTATAGGAAGGGTCTCAGGTTGGAATGGGAAGGAGTTGGATATCACATCTCATGTTATAGGAAGGGTCTCAGGATTGGAATGGGAAGGAGTTGTATATGGCATCTCATGCCATAGGAAGGGTCTCAGGTTTGGTATAAGCATTGAGACATCACATCTCATGCTATAGGCAGGGTCTCAGGATTGGAATGGGAAGGACTTGGATATCACATCTCATGCTATAGGCAGGATCTCAGGTTTGGAAAGGGAAGGAGTTGGATATCATATTTCATGTTAGAGGTAGGATCTCAGGTTTGGTATTAGAGGCATTGAGATATCACATCTCATGCTATCATGAGGGTCTCAGGATTGGAATGGGAAGGAGTTGGATATCACATCTCATGCTAAAGGGAGGGTCTCAGGTTTGGAAGGGGAAGGATTTGGATATCACATCTCATGTTATAGGAAGGATCTCAGGTTTGGTATTAGAAGCATTGAGATATCACATCTCATGCTATCGGAAGTATCTCAGGTTTGGTATTAGAGGCATTGAGATATCACATCTCATGCTATCATAAGGGTCTCAGGATTGGAATGGGAAGGAGTTGGATATCACATTTCATGCTAAAGGGAGGGTCTCAGGTTTGGAAGGGGAAGGATTTGGATATCACATCACATGTTATAAGAAGGATCTCAGGTTTGGTATTAGAAGCATTGAGATATCACATCTCATGCTATCGGAAGGGTCTCAGGATTGGAATGGGAAGGAGTTGGATATCACATCTTATGCTATAGGAAGGGTCTCAGGTTTGGAACGGGAAGGAGTTGGATATCACATCTCATGTTATAGGAAGAGTCTCAGGTTTGGTATAAGCATTGAGATATCACATCTCTGCAATCGGAAGTGTCTCAGGATTGGGATGGGAAGGAGTTGGATATCACATCTCATGCTATAGGAAGGGTCTCAGGTTTGGAACGGGAAGGAGTTGGATATCCCATCTCATGTTATAGGACGGGTCTCAGGTTTGGTATTAGAAGCATTGAGATATCACATCGCATGCTGTAGGAAGGGTCTGAGGATTGGAATGGGAAGGAGTTGGATATTACATTCTTGCTATAGGAAGGGTCTCATGTTTGGAATGGGAAGGAGTTGGATATCACATATGCTATAGGAAGGGTCTCAGGTTTGGAATAAGCATTGAGATATCACATCTCTGCTATCGGAAGTGTCTCAGGATTGGAATGGGAAGGAGTTGGATATCCCATCTCATGTTATAGGACGGGTCTCAGGTTTGTTATTAGAATCATTGAGATATCATATTGTATGCTGTAGGAAGGGTCTAAGGATTGGAATGGGAAGGTCTTGGATATCACATCTCATGCTATAGGTAGGCTCTCAGGTTTGGAAAGGGAAGGAGTTGGATATCACATTTCATGTTAGAGGAAGGATTTCAGGTTTGGTATTAGAGGCATTGAGATATCACATCTCATGCTATAGGAAGGGTCTCAGGATTGGAATGGGAAGGAGTTGCATATGACATCTCAGGCCATAGGAAGGGTCTCAGGTTTGGTATAAGCATTGAGATATCACATCTCTGCTATCGGAAGGGTCTCAGGATTGGAATGGGAAGGAGTTGGATATCCCAAATCATGTTATAGGAAGGGTCTCAGGTTTGGTATTAGAAGCATTGAGATATCACATCTCATGCTATAGGAAGGGTCTCAGGATTGGAATGGGGAGGACTTGGATGTCACATCTCATGTTATAGGGAGGGTCTCAAGTTTGATATTAGAAGCATTGAGATAACAAATCTCATGATATCGGAAGGGTCTCAGGATTGGAATGGGAAGGAATTGGATATCACATCTCATGATAAAGGAAGGGTCTAAGGTTTGGAAGGGGATGGATTTGGATATCACATCTCATGTTATAGGACGGGTCTCAGGTTTGGTATTAGAAGCATTGAGATATCAAGTCTCATGGTATAGGAAGGGTCTCAGAATTGGAATGGGAAGGAGTTGGATATCACATCTCAAGCTATAGGTAGGGTCTCAGGATTGGAATGGGAAGGAGTTTGATATCACATCTCATGCCATAGTATGGGTCTCAGGTTTGGTAGAAGCATTGGGATATCACATCTCATGCTATCGGAAGGGTATCAGTATTGGATTTGGAAGGAGTTGGATATCCCATCTCATGCTATAGGAAGGGTCTCAGGTTGGAATGGGAAGGAATTGGATATCACATTTCATGTTATAGGAAGGCTCTCAGGTTTGGAAGGGGAAGGAGTTGGATATCACATTTCATGTTAGAGGAAGGATCTCAGGTTTGGTATTAGAGGCCTTGAGATATCACATCTCATGCTATAGGAAGGGTCTCAGGATTGGAATGGGAAGGAGTTGGATATCACATCTCAAGCTATAGGAAGGGTCTCAGGTTTGGTATAAGCATTGAGATATCACATCTCATGGGGTCTCAGGGTCTCAGGATTGGAATGGGAAGGAGTTGGATATCACATCTCATGTTATAGGAAAGATCTCAGGTTTGGTATTAGAAGCATTGAGACATCACATCTCATGTTATAGGAAGGGTCTCAGGATTGGAATGGGAAGAAGTTGGATATCACATCTCATGCTATAGGAAGAGTCTCAGGTTTGGAAGGGGAAGGAGTTGGATATCCAATCTCATGTTATAGGACTGGTCTCGGGTTTGGTATTAGAAGCATTGAGATATCACATCGCATGCTGTAGGAAGGTTCTCAGGTTTGGAATGGGGAGGAATTGGATATCACATCTCATGTCATAGGAAGGATCTCAGGTTTGGTATTAGAAGCATTGAGATATCACATCTCATGCTATAGGAATGGTGTAAGGATTGGAATGGGAAGGAGTTGGATATTACACTCTTGCTATAGGAAGGGTCTCATGTTTGGAATGGGAAGGAGTTGGATATCACATATGCTATAGGAAGGGTCTCAGGTTTGGACCGGGAAGGAGTTGGATATCACATCTCATGTTATAGGAAGGGTCTCAGGTTTGGTATAAGCATTGAGATATCACATCTCTGCTATCGGAAGTGTCTCAGGATTGGAATGGGAAGGAGTTGGATATCCCATCTCATGTTATAGGACGGGTCTCAGGTTTGTTATTAGAATCATTGAGATATCATATTGCATGCTGTAGGAAGGGTCTAAGGATTGGAATGGGAAGGAGTTGGATATCACATCTTATGCTATAGGAAGGGTCTCAGGTTTGGAACGGGAAGGAGTTGGATATCACATCTCATGTTATAGGAAGAGTCTCAGGTTTGGTATAAGCATTGAGATATCACATCTCTGCAATCGGAAGTGTCTCAGGATTGGGATGGGAAGGAGTTGGATATCACATCTCATGCTATAGGAAGGGTCTCAGGTTTGGAACGGGAAGGAGTTGGATATCCCATCTCATGTTATAGGACGGGTCTCAGGTTTGGTATTAGAAGCACTGAGATATCACATCGCATGCTGTAGGAAGGGTCTGAGGATTGGAATGGGAAGGAGTTGGATATTACATTCTTGCTATAGGAAGGGTCTCATGTTTGGAATGGGAAGGAGTTGGATATCACATATGCTATAGGAAGGGTCTCAGGTTTGGAAAGGGAAGGAGTTGGATATCACATCTCATGCTATAGGAAGGGTCTCAGGTTTGGAATAAGCATTGAGATATCACATCTCTGCTATCGGAAGTGTCTCAGGATTGGAATGGGAAGGAGTTGGATATCACATCTCATGTTATAGGACAGGTCTCAGGTTTGTTATTAGAATCATTGAGATATCATATTGTATGATGTAGGAAGGATTTAAGGATTGGAATGGGAAGGTCTTGGATATCACATCTCATGCTATAGGTAGGCTCTCAGGTTTGGAAAGGGAAGGAGTTGGATATCACATTTCATGTTAGGGGAAGGATTTCAGGTTTGGTATTAGAGGCATTGAGATATCACATCTCATGCTATAGGAAGGGTCTCAGGATTGGAATGGGAAGGAGTTGCATATGACATCTCAGGCCATAGGAAGGGTCTCAGGTTTGGTATAAGCATTGAGATATCACATCTCTGCTATCGGAAGGGTCTCAGGATTGGAATGGGAAGGAGTTGGATATCCCAAATCATGTTATAGGAAGGGTCTCAGGTTTGGTATTAGAAGCATTGAGATATCACATCTCATGCTATAGGAAGGGTCTCAGGATTGGAATGGGGAGGACTTGGATGTCACATCTCATGTTATAGGGAGGGTCTCAAGTTTGATATTAGAAGCATTGAGATAACAAATCTCATGATATCGGAAGGGTCTCAGGATTGGAATGGGAAGGAATTGGATATCACATCTCATGATAAAGGAAGGGTCTAAGGTTTGGAAGGGGAAGGATTTGGATATCACATCTCATGTTATAGGACGGGTCTCAGGTTTGGTATTAGAAGCATTGAGATATCAAGTCTCATGGTATAGGAAGGGTCTCAGAATTGGAATGGGAAGGAGTTGGATATCACATCTCAAGCTATAGGTAGGGTCTCAGGATTGGAATGGGAAGGGGTTTGATATCACATCTCATGCCATAGTATGGGTCTCAGGTTTCGTAGAAGCATTGGGATATCACATCTCATGCTATCGGAAGGGTATCAGTATTGGATTTGGAAGGAGTTGGATATCCCATCTCATGCTATAGGAAGGGTCTCAGGTTGGAATGGGAATGAATTGGATATCACATTTCATGTTATAGGAAGGCTCTCAGGTTTGGAAGCAGAAGGAGTTGGATATCACATTTCATGTTAGAGGAAGGATCTCAGGTTTGGTATTAGAGGCCTTGAGATATCACATCTCATGCTATAGGAAGGGTCTCAGGATTGGAATGGGAAGGAGTTGGATATCACATCTCAAGCTATAGGAAGGGTCTCAGGTTTGGTATAAGCATTGAGATATCACATCTCATGCTATAGGAAGGGTCTCAGGATTGGAATGGGAAGGAGTTGGATATCACATCTCATGCTATAGGAAGAGTCTCAGGTTTGGAAGGGGAAGGAGTTGGATATCCAATCTCATGTTATAGGACTGGTCTCGGGTTTGGTATTAGAAGCATTGAGATATCACATCGCATGCTGTAGGAAGGTTCTCAGGTTTGGAATGGGGAGGAATTGGATATCACATCTCATGTCATAGGAAGGATCTCAGGTTTGGTATTAGAAGCATTGAGATATCACATCTCATGCTATAGGAATGGTCTCAGGATTGGAATGGGAAGGAGTTGGATATTACACTCTTGCTATAGGAAGGGTCTCATGTTTGGAATGGGAAGGAGTTGGATATCACATGTGCTATATGAAGGGTCTCAGGTTTGGACCGGGAAGGAGTTGGATATCACATCTCATGTTATAGGAAGGGTCTCAGGTTTGGTATAAGCATTGAGATATCACATCTCTGCTATCGGAAGTGTCTCAGGATTGGAATGGGAAGGAGTTGGATATCCCATCTCATGTTATAGGACGGGTCTCAGGTTTGTTATTAGAATCATTGAGATATCATATTGCATGCTGTAGGAAGGGTCTAAGGATTGGAATGGGAAGGACTTGGATATCACATCTCATGCTATAGGTAGGCTCTCAGGTTTGTAATGGGAAGAAGTTGGATATCACATTTCATGTTAGAGGAAGGATCTCAGGTTTGGTATTAGAGGCATTGAGATATCACATCTCATGCTATAGGAAGAGTCTCAGGATTGGAATGGGAAGGAGTTGGATATCACATCTCATGCTATAGGAAGGGTCTCAGGTTTGGTATAAGCATTGAGATATCACATCTCATGCTATAGGAAGGGTCTCGGGATTGGAATGGGAAGGAGTTGGATATCACATCTCATGTTATAGGAAGGATCTCAGGTTTGGTATTAGAAGCATTGAGACATCACATCTCATGCTATAGGAAGGGTCTCAGGATTGGAATGGGAAGGAGTTGGATATCACATCTCATGCTATAGGAAGGGTCTCAGGTTTGGTATAAGCATTGAGATATCACATCTCATGCTATAGGAAGGGTCTCAGGATTGGAATGGGAAGGAGTTGTATATGACATCTCATGCCATAGGAAGGGTCTTAGGTTTGGTATAAGCATTGAGATATCACATCTCTGCTATCGGAAGGGTCTCACGATTGGAATGGGAAGGAGTTGGATATCCCATCTCATGTTATAGGAAGAGTCTCAGGTTTGGTATTAGAAGCATTGAGACATCACATCGCATGCTGTAGGAAGGGTCTCAGGATTGGAATGGGAAGGACTTGGGTATCACATCTCATGCTATAGGGAGGGTCTCAAGTTTGATATTAGAAGCATTGAGATATCACATCTCATGCTATAGGAAGGGTCTCAGGATTGGAATGGGAAGGAGTTGGATATCACATCTCATGCTATAGGAAGGGTCTCAGGTTTGGTATAAGCAGTGAGATATCACATCTCATGCTATAGGAAGTGTCTCAGGATTGGAATGGGAAGGAGTTGGATATCACATCTCATGCTATAGGAAGGGTCTCAGGTTTGGTATAAGCAGTGAGATATCACATCTCTGCTATCGGAAGGGTCTCAGGATTGGAATGGGAAGGAGTTGGATATTCCCATCTCATGTTATAGGAAGGGTCTCAGGTTTGGTATTAGAAGCATTGAGATATCACATCTCATGCTATAGGAAGGGTCTCAGGATTGGAATGGGAAGGACTTGGATATCACATCTCATGCTATAGGGAGGGTCTCAAGTTTGATATTAGAAGCATTGAGATATCACATCTCATGATATCGGAAGAGTCTCAGGATTGGAATGGGAAGGAGTTGGATATCACATCTCATGATAAAGGAAGGGTCTAAGGTTTGGAAGGGGAAGAATTTGGATATCACATCTCATGTTATAGGACGGCTCTCAGGTTTGGTATTAGAAGCATTGAGATATCAAGTCTCATTGTATAGGAAGGGTCTCAGAATTGGAATGGGAAGGAGTTGGATATCACATCTCAAGCTATAGGAAGGGTCACAGGATTGGAATGGGAAGGAGTTTGATATCACATCTCATGCCATAGTATGGGTCTCAGGTTTGGTAGAAGCATTGGGATATCACATCTCATGCTATCGGAAGGGTATCAGGATTGGATTTGGAAGGAGTTGGATATCCCATCTCATGCTATAGGAAGGGTCTCAGGTTGGAATGGGAAGGAGTTGGATATCACATCTCATGTTATAGGAAGGGTTTAAGGATTGGAATGGGAAGGTCTTGGATATCACATTTCATGTTATAGGAAGGCTCTCAGGTTTGGAAGGGGAAGGAGTTGGATATCACATTTCATGTTAGAGGAAGGATCTCAGGTTTGGTATTAGAGGCCTTGAGATATCACATCTCATGCTATAGGAAGGGTCTCAGGATTGGAATGGGAAGGAGTTGGATATCACATCTCAAGCTATAGGAAGGGTCTCAGGTTTGGTATAAGCATTGAGATATCACATCTCATGCTATAGGAAGGGTCTCAGGATTGGAATGGGAAGGAGTTGGATATCACATCTCATGTTATAGGAAAGATCTCAGGTTTGGTATTAGAAGCATTGAGACATCACATCTCTCATGTTATAGGAAGGGTCCCAGGATTGGAATGGGAAGAAGTTGGATATCACATCTCATGCTATAGGAAGAGACTCAGGTTTGGAAGGGGAAGGAGTTGGATATCCAATCTCATGTTATAGGACTGGTCTCGGGTTTGGTATTAGAAGCATTGAGATATCACATCGCATGCTGTAGGAAGGTTCTCAGGTTTGGAATGGGGAGGAATTGGATATCACATCTCATGTCATAGGAAGGATCTCAGGTTTGGTATTAGAAGCATTGAGATATCACATCTCATGCTATAGGAATGGTCTCAGGATTGGAATGGGAAGGAGTTGGATATTACACTCTTGCTATAGGAAGGGTCTCATGTTTGGAATGGGAAGGAGTTGGATATCACATATGCTATATGAAGGGTCTCAGGTTTGGACCGGGAAGGAGTTGGATATCACATCTCATGTTATAGGAAGGGTCTCAGGTTTGGTATAAGCATTGAGATATCACATCTCTGCTATCGGAAGTGTCTCAGGATTGGAATGGGAAGGAGTTGGATATCCCATCTCATGTTATAGGACGGGTCTCAGGTTTGTTATTAGAATCATTGAGATATCATATTGCATGCTGTAGGAAGGGTCTAAGGATTGGAATGGGAAGGACTTGGATATCACATCTCATGCTATAGGTAGGCTCTCAGGTTTGTAAAGGGAAGGAGTTGGATATCACATTTCATGTTAGAGGAAGGATCTCAGGTTTGGTATTAGAGGCATTGAGATATCACATCTCATGCTATAGGAAGAGTCTCAGGATTGGAATGGGAAGGAGTTGGATATCACATCTCATGCTATAGGAAGGGTCTCAGGTTTGGTATAAGCATTGAGATATCACATCTCATGCTATAGGAAGGGTCTCGGGATTGGAATGGGAAGGAGTTGGATATCACATCTCATGTTATAGGAAGGATCTCAGGTTTGGTATTAGAAGCATTGAGACATAACATCTCATGCTATAGGAAGGGTCTCAGGATTGGAATGGGAAGGAGTTGGATATCACATCTCATGCTATAGGAAGGGTCTCAGGTTTGGTATAAGCATTGAGATATCACATCTCATGCTATAGGAAGGGTCTCAGGATTGGAATGGGAAGGAGTTGTATATGACATCTCATGCCATAGGAAGGGTCTTAGGTTTGGTATAAGCATTGAGATATCACATCTCTGCTATCGGAAGGGTCTCACGATTGGAATGGGAAGGAGTTGGATATCCCATCTCATGTTATAGGAAGAGTCTCAGGTTTGGTATTAGAAGCATTGAGACATCACATCGCATGCTGTAGGAAGGGTCTCAGGATTGGAATGGGAAGGACTTGGGTATCACATCTCATGCTATAGGGAGGGTCTCAAGTTTGATATTAGAAGCATTGAGATATCACATCTCATGCTATAGGAAGGGTCTCAGGATTGGAATGGGAAGGAGTTGGATATCACATCTCATGCTATAGGAAGGGTCTCAGGTTTGGTATAAGCAGTGAGATATCACATCTCATGCTATAGGAAGTGTCTCAGGATTGGAATGGGAAGGAGTTGGATATCACATCTCATGCTATAGGAAGGGTCTCAGGTTTGGTATAAGCAGTGAGATATCACATCTCTGCTATCGGAAGGGTCTCAGGATTGGAATGGGAAGGAGTTGGATATTCCCATCTCATGTTATAGGAAGGGTCTCAGGTTTGGTATTAGAAGCATTGAGATATCACATCTCATGCTATAGGAAGGGTCTCAGGATTGGAATGGGAAGGACTTGGATATCACATCTCATGCTATAGGGAGGGTCTCAAGTTTGATATTAGAAGCATTGAGATATCACATCTCATGATATCGGAAGAGTCTCAGGATTGGAATGGGAAGGAGTTGGATATCACATCTCATGATAAAGGAAGGGTCTAAGGTTTGGAAGGGGAAGGATTTGGATATCACATCTCATGTTATAGGACGGCTCTCAGGTTTGGTATTAGAAGCATTGAGATATCAAGTCTCATTGTATAGGAAGGGTCTCAGAATTGGAATGGGAAGGAGTTGGATATCACATCTCAAGCTATAGGAAGGGTCACAGGATTGGAATGGGAAGGAGTTTGATATCACATCTCATGCCATAGTATGGGTCTCAGGTTTGGTAGAAGCATTGGGATATCACATCTCATGCTATCGGAAGGGTATCAGGATTGGATTTGGAAGGAGTTGGATATCCCATCTCATGCTATAGGAAGGGTCTCAGGTTGGAATGGGAAGGAGTTGGATATCACATCTCATGTTATAGGAAGGGTATCAGGATTGGAATGGGAAGGACTTGGATATCACATCTCATGCTATAGGAAGGCTCTCAGGTTTGCAACGGGAAAGAGTTGGATATCACATTTCATGTTAGAGGTAGGATCTCAGGTTTGGTATTAGAGGCATTGAGATATCACCTCTCATGCTATCAGAAGAGTCTCAGAATTGGAATGGGAAGGAGTTGGATATCACATCTCATGCCATAGTATGGGTCTCAGGTTTGGTAGAAGCATTGGGATATCACATCTCATGCTATCGGAAGGATTTCAGGATTGGATTTGGAAGGAGTTGGATATCCCATCTCATGCTATAGGAAGGGTCTCAGGTTACAATTGGAAGCAGTTTGATATCACATCTCATGCCATAGTATGGGTCTCAGGTTTGGTAGAAGCATTGGGATATCACATCTCATGCTATCGGAAGGGTATCAGGATTGGATTTGGAAGGAGTTGGATATCCCATCTCATGCTATAGGAAGGGTCTCAGGTTGGAATGGGAAGGAGTTGGATATCACATCTCATGTTATAGGAAGGGTCTCAGGATTGGAATGGAAAGGACTTGGATATCATATCTCATGCTATAGGAAGGCTCTCAGGTTTGGAAGGGGAAGGAGTTGGATATCACATTTCATGTTAGAGGAAGGATCTCAGGTTTGGTATTAGAGGCATTGAGATATCACATCTCATGCTATAGGAAGGGTCTCAGGATTGGAATGGGATGGAGTTGGATATCACATCTCAAGCTATAGGAAGGGTCTCAGGTTTGGTATAAGCATTGAGATATCACATCTCATGCTATAGGAATGGTCTCAGGATTGGAATGGGAAGGAGTTGGATATCACATCTCATGTTATAGGAAAGATCTCAGGTTTGGCATTAGAAGCATTGAGATTTCACATCTCATGCTATAAGCAGGGTCTCAGGATTGGAATGGGAAGGAGTTGTATATGGCATCTCATGCCATAGGAAGGGTCTCAGGTTTGGTATAAGCATTGAGATATCACATCTCATGCTATAGGAAGGGTCTCAGGATTGGAATGGGAAGGACTTGGATATCACATCTCATGCTATAGGCAGGATCTCAGGTTTGGAAAGGGAAGGAGTTGGATATCATATTTCATGTTAGAGGTAGGATCTCAGGTTTGGTATTAGAGGCATTGAGATATCACATCTCAAGCTATCAGAAGGGTCTCAGGATTGGAATGGGAAGGAGTTGGATATCACATCTCATGCTAAAGGGAGGGTCTCAGGTTTGGAAGGTGGAAGGATTTGGATATCACATCTCATGTTATAGGAAGGATCTCAGGTTTGGTATTAGAAGCATTGAGATATCACATCTCATGCTATCGGAAGTATCTCAGGTTTGGTATTAGAGGCATTGAGATATCACATCTCATGCTATCATAAGGGTCTCAGGATTGGAATGGGAAGGAGTTGGATATCACATTTCATGCTAAAGGGAGGGTCTCAGGTTTGGAAGGGGAAGGATTTGGATATCACATCATATGTTATAAGAAGGATCTCAGGTTTGGTATTAGAAGCATTGAGATATCACATCTCATGCTATCGGAAGGGTCTCAGGATTGGAATGGGAAGGAGTTGGATATCACATCTTATGCTATAGGAATGGCCTCAGGTTTGGAACGGGAAGGATTTGGATATCACATCTCATGTTATAGGAAGAGTCTCAGGTTTGGTATAAGCATTGAGATATCACATCTCTGCAATCGGAAGTGTCTCAGGATTGGGATGGGAAGGAGTTGGATATCACATCTCATGCTATAGGAAGGGTCTCAGGTTTGGAACGGGAAGGAGTTGGATATCCCATCTCATGTTATAGGACGGGTCTCAGGTTTGGTATTAGAAGCATTGAGATATCACATCACATGCTGTAGGAAGGGTCTCAGGATTGGAATGGGAAGGAGTTGGATATTACATTCTTGCTATAGGAAGGGTCTCATGTTTGGAATGGGAAGGAGTTGGATATCACATATGCTATAGGAAGGGTCTCAGGTTTGGAACGGGAAGGAGTTGGATATCACATCTCATGCTATAGGAAGGGTCTCAGGTTTGGAATAAGCATTGAGATATCACATCTCTGCTATCGGAAGTGTCTCAGGATTGGAATGGGAAGGAGTTGGATATCACATCTCATGTTATAGGACGGGTCTCAGGTTTGTTATTAGAATCATTGAGATATCATATTGTATGCTGTAGGAAGGGTCTAAGGATTGGAATGGGAAGGTCTTGGATATCACATCTCATGCTATAGGTAGGCTCTCAGGTTTGGAAAGGGAAGGAGTTGGATATCACATTTCATGTTAGAGGAAGGATTTCAGGTTTGGTATTAGAGGCATTGAGATATCACATCTCATGCTATAGGAAGGGTCTCTGGATTGGAATGGGAAGGAGTTGGATATCACATCTCATGCTATAGGAAGGGTCTCATGTTTGGAATGGGAAGGAGTTGGATATCACATATGCTATAGGAAGGGTCTCAGGTTTGGAACGGGAAGGAGTTGGATATCACATCTCATGCTATAGGAAGGGTCTCAGGTTTGGAATAAGCATTGAGATATCACATCTCTGCTATCGGAAGTGTCTCAGGATTGGAATGGGAAGGAGTTGGATATCACATCTCATGTTATAGGACGGGTCTCAGGTTTGTTATTAGAATCATTGAGATATCATATTGTATGCTGTAGGAAGGGTCTAAGGATTGGAATGGGAAGGTCTTGGATATCACATCTCATGCTATAGGTAGGCTCTCAGGTTTGGAAAGGGAAGGAGTTGGATATCACATTTCATGTTAGAGGAAGGATCTCAGATTTGGTATTAGAGGCATTGTGATATCACATCTCATGCTATAAGCAGGGTCTCAGGATTGGAATGGGAAGGAGTTGTATATGGCATCTCATGCCATAGGAAGGGTCTCAGGTTTGGTATAAGCATTGAGATATCACATCTCATGCTATAGGAAGGGTCTCAGGATTGGAATGGGAAGGACTTGGATATCACATCTCATGCTATAGGCAGGATCTCAGGTTTGGAAAGGGAAGGAGTTGGATATCATATTTCATGTTAGAGGTAGGATCTCAGGTTTGGTATTAGAGGCATTGAGATATCACATCTCAAGCTATCAGAAGGGTCTCAGGATTGGAATGGGAAGGAGTTGGATATCACATCTCATGCTAAAGGGAGGGTCTCAGGTTTGGAAGGTGGAAGGATTTGGATATCACATCTCATGTTATAGGAAGGATCTCAGGTTTGGTATTAGAAGCATTGAGATATCACATCTCATGCTATCGGAAGTATCTCAGGTTTGGTATTAGAGGCATTGAGATATCACATCTCATGCTATCATAAGGGTCTCAGGATTGGAATGGGAAGGAGTTGGATATCACATTTCATGCTAAAGGGAGGGTCTCAGGTTTGGAAGGGGAAGGATTTGGATATCACATCATATGTTATAAGAAGGATCTCAGGTTTGGTATTAGAAGCATTGAGATATCACATCTCATGCTATCGGAAGGGTCTCAGGATTGGAATGGGAAGGAGTTGGATATCACATCTTATGCTATAGGAAGGGTCTCAGGTTTGGAACGGGAAGGATTTGGATATCACATCTCATGTTATAGGAAGAGTCTCAGGTTTGGTATAAGCATTGAGATATCACATCTCTGCAATCGGAAGTGTCTCAGGATTGGGATGGGAAGGAGTTGGATATCACATCTCATGCTATAGGAAGGGTCTCAGGTTTGGAACGGGAAGGAGTTGGATATCCCATCTCATGTTATAGGACGGGTCTCAGGTTTGGTATTAGAAGCATTGAGATATCACATCGCATGCTGTAGGAAGGGTCTCAGGATTGGAATGGGAAGGAGTTGGATATTACATTCTTGCTATAGGAAGGGTCTCATGTTTGGAATGGGAAGGAGTTGGATATCACATATGCTATAGGAAGGGTCTCAGGTTTGGAACGGGAAGGAGTTGGATATCACATCTCATGCTATAGGAAGGGTCTCAGGTTTGGAATAAGCATTGAGATATCACATCTCTGCTATCGGAAGTGTCTCAGGATTGGAATGGGAAGGAGTTGGATATCACATCTCATGTTATAGGACGGGTCTCAGGTTTGTTATTAGAATCATTGAGATATCATATTGTATGCTGTAGGAAGGGTCTAAGGATTGGAATGGGAAGGTCTTGGATATCACATCTCATGCTATAGGTAGGCTCTCAGGTTTGGAAAGGGAAGGAGTTGGATATCACATTTCATGTTAGAGGAAGGATTTCAGGTTTGGTATTAGAGGCATTGAGATATCACATCTCATGCTATAGGAAGGGTCTCAGGATTGGAATGGGAAGGAGTTGGATATCACATCTCATGCTATAGGAAGGGTCTCATGTTTGGAATGGGAAGGAGTTGGATATCACATATGCTATAGGAAGGGTCTCAGGTTTGGAACGGGAAGGAGTTGGATATCACATCTCATGCTATAGGAAGGGTCTCAGGTTTGGAATAAGCATTGAGATATCACATCTCTGCTATCGGAAGTGTCTCAGGATTGGAATGGGAAGGAGTTGGATATCACATCTCATGTTATAGGACGGGTCTCAGGTTTGTTATTAGAATCATTGAGATATCATATTGTATGCTGTAGGAAGGGTCTAAGGATTGGAATGGGAAGGTCTTGGATATCACATCTCATGCTATAGGTAGGCTCTCAGGTTTGGAAAGGGAAGGAGTTGGATATCACATTTCATGTTAGAGGAAGGATCTCAGATTTGGTATTAGAGGCATTGTGATATCACATCTCATGCTATAGGAAGGGTCTCAGGATTGGAATGGGAAGGAGTTGGATATCACATCTCATGCTATAGGAAGGGTCTCAGGTTTGGTATGAACATTGAGGTATCACATCTCATGCTATAGGAAGGGTCTCAGGATTGGAATGGGAAGGAGTTGGATATCACATCTGATGTTATAGGAAGGATCTCAGGTTTGGTATTAGAAGCATTGAGACATCACATCTCATGCTATAGGAAGGGTCTCAGGATTGAAATGGGAAGGAGTTGGATATCACATCTCATGCTATAGGAAGGGTCTCAGGTTTGGTATAAGCATTGAGATATCACATCTCATGCTATAGGAAGGGTCTCAGGATTGGAATGGGAAGGAGTTGTATATGACATCTCATGCTATAGGAAGGGTCTCAGGTTTGGTATAAGCATTGAGATATCACATCTCTGCTATCGGAAGGGTCTCAGGATTGGAATGGGAAAGAGTTGGATATCCCATCTCATGTTATAGGAAGAGTCTCAGGTTTGGTATTAGAAGCATTGAGATATCACATCTCATGCTATAGGAAGTGTCTCAGGATTGGAATGGGAAGGAGTTTGATATCACATCTCATGCCATGTATGGGTCTCAGGTTTTGTAGAAGCATTGGGATATCACATCTCATGCTATCGGAAGGGTATCAGGATTGGATTTGGAAGGAGTTGGATATCCCATCTCATGCTATAGGAAGGGTCTCAGGTTGGAATGGGAAGGAATTGGATATCACATCTCATGTTATAGGAAGGGTATCAGGATTGGAATGGGAAGGACTTGGATATCACATCTCATGCTATAGGAAGGCTATCAGGTTTGGAAGGGGAAGGAGTTGCATATCAAATTTCATTTTAGAGGTAGGATCTCAGGTTTGGTATTAGAGGCATTGAGATATCACATCTCATGCTATAGGAAGGGTCTCACAATTGGAATGGGAAGGATTTGGATATCACATCTCATGCTATAGGAAGGGTCTCAGGTTTGGTATAAGCATTGAGATATCACATCTCATGCTATAGAAACGGTCTCAAGATTGTAATGGGAAGGAGTTGGATATCACATCTCATGTTATAGGAAGGATCTCAGATTTGGTATTAGAAGCATTGAGACATCCCATCTCATGCTATAGGAAGGGTCTCAGGATTGGAATGGGAAGGAGTTGGATATCACATCTCATGTTATAGGAAGGGTCTCAGGATTGGAATGGGAAGCACTTCGATATCACATCTCATGTTATAGGAAGGCTCCCAGGTTTAGAAGGGGAAGGAGTTGGATATCACATTTCATGTTAGAGGTAGGATCTCAGGTTTGGTATTAGAGGCATTGAGATATAACATCTCATGCTATCAGAAGGGTCTCAGGATTGGAATGGGAAGGAGTTGGATATCACATCTCATGCTAAATGGAGGGTCTCAGGTTTGGAAGGGGAAGGATTTGGATATCACATCTCATGCTATAGGAAGGGTCTCAGGATTGGAATGGGAAGGATTTGGATATCACATCTCATGCTATAGGAAGGGTCTCAGGTTTGGTATAAGCATTGAGATATCACATCTCATGCTATAGGAAGGGTCTCAGGATTGGAATGGGAAGGAGTTGGATATCACATCTCATGCTATAGGTAGGCTCTCAGTTTTGGAAAGGGAAGGTTTTGGATATCACATCTCATGCTATAGGAAGGGTCTCACGATTGGAATGGGAAGGATTTGGATATCACATCTCATGCCATAGGAAGGGTCTCAGGATTGGAATGGGAAGGAGTTGGATATCACATCTCATGCTATAGGAAGGGTCTCAGGAATGGAATGGGAAGGAGTTTTATATGACATCTCATGCCATAGGAAGGATCTCAGGTTTGGTATTAGAAGCATTGAGACATCACATCTCATGTTATAGGAAGGGTCTCAGGATTGGAATGGGAAGGAGTTGGATATCACATCTCATGCTATAGGAAGGGTCTCAGGTTTGGTATAAGCATTGAGATATCACATCCCATGCTATAGGAAGGGTCTCAGGATTGGAATGGGAAGGAGTTGTATATGACATCTCATGCCATAGGAAGGGTCTCAGGTTTGGTATCAGCATTGAGATATCACATCTCTGCTATCGGAAGGGTCTTAGGATTGGAATGGGAAGGAGTTGGATATCCCATCTTATGTTATAGGAAGGGTCTCAGGTTTGGTATTAGAAGCATTGAGATATCACATCTCATGCTATAGGAAGGGTCTCAGGATTGGAATGGGAAGGACTTGAATATCCCATCTCATGCTATAGGGAGGCTCACACGTTTGGAAAGGGAAGGAGTTGGATATCACATTTCATGTTAGAGGTAGGATCTCAGGTTTGGTGTTAGAGGCATTGAATATCACATCTCATGCTATCAGAAGGGTCTCAGGATTGGAATGGGAAGGAGTTGGATATCACATCTCATGCTAAAGGGAGGGTCTCAGGTTTGGAAGGGGAAGGATTTTGATATCACATCTCATGTTATAGGAAGGATCTCAGGTTTGGTATTAGAGGGATTGAGATATCACATCTCATGCTATCGGAAGGGTATCAGGATTGGATTTGGAAGTAGTTGGATATCCCATCTCATGCTATAGGAAGGGTCTCAGGTTGGAATGGGAAGGAGTTGGATATCACATATCATGTTATAGGAAGGGTCTCAGGATTGGAATGGGAAATACTTCGATATCACATCTCATGCTATAGGAAGGCTCTCAGGTTTGCAAGGGAAAGGAGTTGGATATCACATTTCATGTTAGAGGTAGGATCTCAGGTTTGGTATTAGAGGCATTGAGATATCACATCTCATGCTATCAGAAATGTCTCAGGATTGGAATGGGAAGGAGTTGGATATCACATCTCATGCTAAAGGGAGGGTCTCTGGTTTGGAAGGGGAAGGATTTGGATATCACATCTCATGTTATAGGAAGGATCTCAGGTTTGGTATTAGAAGCATTGAGATATCACATCTCATGCTATAGGAAGGGTCTCAGGTTTGGAATGGGAAGGAATTGGATATCACATCTCATGTCATAGGAAGGATCTCAGGTTTGGTATTAGAAGCATTGAGATATCACATCTCATGCTATAGGAATGGTCTCAGGATTGGAATGGGAAGGAGTTGTATATGACATCTCATGCCATAGGAAGGGTCTCAGGTTTGGTATCAGCATTGAGATATCACATCTCTGCTATCGGAAGGGTCTCAGGATTGGAATGGGAAGGAGTTGGATATCCCATCTTATGTTATAGGAACAGTCTCAGGTTTGGTATTAGAAGCATTGAGATATCACATCTCATGCTATAGGAAGGGTCTCAGGATTGGAATGGGAAGGACTTGAATATCCCATCTCATGCTATAGGGAGGCTCTCCCGTTTGGAAAGGGAAGGAGTTGGATATCACATTTCATGTTAGAGGTAGGATCTCAGGTTTGGTATTAGAGGCATTGAATATCACATCTCATGCTATCAGAAGGGTCTCAGGATTGGAATGGGAAGGAGTTGGATATCACATCTCATGCTAAAGGGAGGGTCTCAGGTTTGGAAGGGGAAGGATTTTGATATCACATCTCATGTTATAGGAAGGATCTCAGGTTTGGTATTAGAGGGATTGAGATATCACATCTCATGCTATCGGAAGGGTATCAGGATTGGATTTGGAAGTAGTTGGATATCCCATCTCATGCTATAGGAAGGGTCTCAGGTTGGAATGGGAAGGAGTTGGATATCACATCTCATGTTATAGGAAGGGTCTCAGGATTGGAATGGGAAATACTTCGATATCACATCTCATGCTATAGGAAGGCTCTCAGGTTTGCAAGGGGAAGGAGTTGGATATCACATTTCATGTTAGAGGTAGGATCTCAGGTTTGGTATTAGAGGCATTGAGATATCACATCTCATGCTATCAGAAATGTCTCAGGATTGGAATGGGAAGGAGTTGGATATCACATCTCATGCTAAAGGGAGGGTCTCTGGTTTGGAAGGGGAAGGATTTGGATATCACATCTCATGTTATAGGAAGGATCTCAGGTTTGGTATTAGAAGCATTGAGATATCACATCTCATGCTATAGGAAGGGTCTCAGGATTGGAATGGGAAGGATTTGGATATCACATCTCATGCTATAGGAAGGGTCTCAGGTTTGGTATAAGCATTGAGATATCACATCTCATGCTATAGGAAGGGTCTCAGGATTGGAATGGGAAGGAGTTGGATATCACATCTCATGCTATAGGTAGGCTCTCAGGTTTGGAAAGGGAAGGATTTGGATATCACATTTCATGTTAGAGGAAGGATCTCAGGTTTGGTATTAGAGGCATTGAGATATCACATCTCATGCTATAGGAAGGGTCTCACGATTGGAATGGGAAGGATTTGGATATCACATCTCATGCTATAGGAAGGGTCTCAGGTTTGCTATAAGCATTGAAATATCACATCCCATGCTATAGGAAGGGTCTCAGGATTGGAATGGAAGGAGTTGGATATCACATCTCATGTTATAGGAAGGATCTCAGATTTGGTATTAGAAGCATTGAGACATCACATCTCATGCTATAGGAAGGGTCTCAGGATTGGAATGGGAAGGAGTTGGATATCACATCTCATGTTATAGGAAGGGTCTCAGGATTGGAATGGGAAGGACTTCGATATCACATCTCATGTTATAGGAAGGCTCCCAGGTTTGGAAGGGGAAGGAGTTGGATATCACATTTCATGTTAGAGGTAGAATCTCAGGTTTGGTATTAGAGGCATTGAGATATAACATCTCATGCTATCAGAAGGGTCTCAGGATTGGAATGGGAAGGAGTTGGATATCACATCTCATGCTAAAGGGAGGGTCTCAGGTTTGGAAGGGGAAGGATTTGAATATCACATCTCGTGTTATAGGAAGGATCTCAGGTTTGGTATTAGAAGAATTGAAATATCACATCTCATGCTATCGGAAGGATCTCAGGTTTGATATTAGAAGCATTGAGATATCACATCTCATGCTATCAGAACGGTCTCAGGATTGGAATGGGAAGGAGTTGGATATCACATCTCATGCTAAAGGGAGGGTCTCAGGATTGGAATGGGAAGGACTTGGATATCACATCTCATGTTATAGGAAGGGTCTCAGGTTTGGTATTAGAAGCATTGAGATATCACATCTCATGCTATAGGAATGGTCTCAGGATTGGAATGGGAAGGAGTTGGATATTAGATTCTTGCTATAGAAAAGGTCTCAGGTTTGGAACGGGAAGGAGTTGGATATCACATCTCATGTTATAGGAAGGGTCTCAGGTTTGGTCTAAGCATTGTGATATCACATCTCTGCTATCGGAAGTTTCTCAGGATTGAAATGGGAAGGAGTTGGATATCCCATCTCATGTTATAGGACGGGTCTCAGGTTTGGTAATAGAATCATTGAGATATCACATCTCATGCTGTAGGAAGTGTCTAAGGATTGGAATGGGAAGGACTTGGATATCACATCTCATGCTATAGGTAGACTCTCAGGTTTGGAAAGGGAAGGAGTGGGATATCACATTTCATGTTCAAGGAAGGATCTCAGGTTTGGTATTAGAGCCATTGAGATATCACATCTCATGCTATAGGAAGGGTCTCAGGATTGGAATGGGAAGGATTTGGATATCACATCTCATGCTATAGGAAGGGTCTCAGGTTTGGTATAAGCATTGAGATATCACATCTCATGCTATAGGAAGGGTCTCAGGATTGGAATGGGAAGGAGTTGGATATCACATCTCATGCTATAGGTAGGCTCTCAGGTTTGGAAAGGGAAGGATTTGGATATCACATTTCATGTTAGAGGAAGGATCTCAGGTTTGGTATTAGAGGCATTGAGATATCACATCTCATGCTATAGGAAGGGTCTCACGATTGGAATGGGAAGGATTTGGATATCACATCTCATGCTATAGGAAGGGTCTCAGGTTTGCTATAAGCATTGAAATATCACATCCCATGCTATAGGAAGGGTCTCAGGATTGGAATGGAAGGAGTTGGATATCACATCTCATGTTATAGGAAGGATCTCAGATTTGGTATTAGAAGCATTGAGACATCACATCTCATGCTATAGGAAGGGTCTCAGGATTGGAATGGGAAGGAGTTGGATATCACATCTCATGTTATAGGAAGGGTCTCAGGATTGGAATGGGAAGGACTTCGATATCACATCTCATGTTATAGGAAGGCTCCCAGGTTTGGAAGGGGAAGGAGTTGGATATCGCATTTCATGTTAGAGGTAGAATCTCAGGTTTGGTATTAGAGGCATTGAGATATAACATCTCATGCTATCAGAAGGGTCTCAGGATTGGAATGGGAAGGAGTTGGATATCACATCTCATGCTAAAGGGAGGGTCTCAGGTTTGGAAGGGGAAGGATTTGAATATCACATCTCGTGTTATAGGAAGGATCTCAGGTTTGGTATTAGAAGAATTGAAATATCACATCTCATGCTATCGGAAGGATCTCAGGTTTGGTATTAGAAGCATTGAGATATCACATCTCATGCTATCAGAACGGTCTCAGGATTGGAATGGGAAGGAGTTGGATATCACATCTCATGCTAAAGGGAGGGTCTCAGGATTGGAATGGGAAGGACTTGGATATCACATCTCATGTTATAGGAAGGGTCTCAGGTTTGGTATTAGAAGCATTGAGATATCACATCTCATGCTATAGGAAGGGTCTCAGGAATGGAATGGGAAGGACTTGGATATCACATCTCATGATAAAGGAAGGGTCTAAGGTTTGGAAGGGGAAGGATTTGGATATCACATCTCATGTTATAGGATGGTTCTCATGTTTGGTTTTTGAAGCATTGAGATATCACATCTCATGCTATCGGAAGGGTCTCAGGTTTGGAATGGGAAGGAGTTGGATATCACATCTCATGTTATAGGAAGGATCTCATGTTTGGTATTAGAAGCATTGAGATATCACATCTCATGCTATAGGAAGGGTCTCCGGATTGGAATGTGAAGGATTTGGATATTACATCTCATGCTAAAGGAAGGATCTCAGGTTTGGAATGGGAAGGAGTTGGATATGACATCTCTTGTTATAGGGAGGGTCTCAGGATTTGAATGGCAAGGAGTTGGATATCACATCTCATGCCATAGGAAGGGTCTCAGGTTTGGTATAAGCATTGAGATATCACATCTCTGCTATCGGAAGGGTCTCAGGATTGGATTGGGAAGGAGTTGGATATCCCTTCTCATGCTATAGGAAGGGTCTCAGGTTGGAATGGGAAGGAGTTGGATATCACATCTCATGTTATAGGAAGGGTCTCAGGATTGGAATGGGAAGGATTTGGATATCGCATCTCTTGCTATAGGAAGGGTCTCAGGTTTTTTATTAGAAACATTGAGATATCACATCTCATGCTATAGGAAGGGTTTTAGGATTGGAATGGGAAGTATTTGGATATCACATCTCATGCTAAAGGAAGGTTCTCAGGTTTGGAAGGGGAAGGATTTGGATATCATATCTCATGTTATAGGACGGGACCCAGGTTTGGTATTAGAAGCATTGAGATATCACATCTCATGGTATAGGAAGGGTCTCAGGGTTGGAATGGGAAGGAGTTGGATATCACATCTCATCCAATAGTAAGGGTCTCAGGTTTGGAATGGGAAGGAATTGGATATCACATCTCATGTTATAGGAAGGGTCTCAGGTTTGGTAGAAGCGTTGAGATATCACATCTCTACTATCGGAAGGGACTCAGGATTGGATTGGGAAGGAGTTGGATATCCCTTCTCATGCTATAGGAAGGGTCTCAGGATTTGAATGGCAAGGAGTTGGATATAACATATCATGCCATAGGAAGGGTCTCAGGTTTGGCATAAGAAGGAGTTGGATATCCCATCTCATGCTATAGGAAGGGTCTCAGGTTGGAATGGGAAGGAGTTGGATATGACATCTCATGTTATAGGAAGGGTCTCAGGATTGGAATGGGAAGGACTTGGATATCACATCTCATGCTGTAGGAAGGCTCTCAGGTTTGGAAAGGGAAGGAGTTGGATATCACATTTCATGTTAGAGGTAGGATCTCAGGTTTGGTATTAGAGGCATTGAGATATCACATCTCATGCTATCAGAAGGGTATCAGGATTGGAATGGGAAGGAGTGGGATATCACATCTCATGCTAAAGGGAGGGTCTCAGGTTCGGAAGGGGAAGGATTTGGATATCACATCTCATGTTATAGGAAGGATCTCATGTTTGGTATTAGAAGCATTGAGATATCACATCTCATGCTATCGGAAGGATCTCAGGTTTGGTATTAGAAGCATTGAGATATCACATCTCATGATATAGGAAGGGTCTCATGATTGGAATGGGAAGGAGTTGGATATCACATCTCATGTTATAGGAAGGATCTCAGGTTTGGTATTAGAAGCATTGAGATATCACATCTCATGCTATAGGACTGGTCTCAGGATTGGAATGGGAAGGAGTTGGATATCACATCTCATGCTAAAGGAAGGGTCTCAGTTTTGGTAGAAGCATTGAGATTTCACATATCATGCTATAGGAAGGGTCTCAGGATTGGAATGGGAAGGAGTTGGATATCACATCTCATGCTATAGGAAGGGTCTCAGGTTTGGTATAAGCATTGAGATATCACATCTCTGCTATCGGAAGGGTCTCAGGATTGGAATGGGAAGGACTTAGATATCACAACTCATGCTATAGGGAGGGTCTCAGTATTGATATTAGAAGCATTGAGATATCACATCTCAAGCTATCGGAAGGGTCTCAGGATTGGAATGGGAAGGAGTTGGATATCACATCTCATGCTATAGGAAGGGTCTCAGGTTAGGAAGGGGAAGGAGTTGGATATCACATTTCATGTTAGAGGAAGGATCTCAGGTTTGGTATTAGAGGCCTTGAGATATCACATCTCATGCTATAGGAAGGGTCTCAGGATTGGAATGGGAAGGAGTTGGATATCACATCTCAAGCTATAGGAAGGGTCTCAGGTTTGGTATAAGCATTGAGATATCACATCTCATGCTATAGGAAGGGTCTCAGTATTGGAATGGGAAGGAGTTGGATATCACATCTCATGTTATAGGAAAGATCTCAGGTTTGGTATTAGAAGCATTGAGACATCACATCTCATGTTATAGGAAGGGTCTTAGGATTGGAATGGGAAGAAGTTGGATATCACATCTCATGCTATAGGAAGGGTCTCAGGTTTGGTATAAGCATTGAGATATCACATCTCATGCTATAGGAAGGGTCTCAGGATTGGAATGGGAAGGAGTTGTATATGACATCTCATGCCATAGGAAGGGTCTCAGGTTTGGTATACGCATTGAGATATCACATCACATGCTATAGGAAGGGTCTCAGGATTGGAATGGGAAGGACTTGAATATCACATCTCATGCTATAGGCAGGGTCTCAGGTTTGGAAAGGGAAGGAGATGGATATCACATTTCATGTTAGAGGTAGGATCTCAGGTTTGGTATTAGAGGCATTGAGATATCACATCTCATGCTATCAGAAGGGTCTCAGGATTGGAATGGGAAGGAGTTGTATATCACATCTCATGCTAAAGGGAGGGTCTCAGGTTTGGAAGGGGAAGGATTTGGAAATCACATCTCATGTTATAGGAAGGATCTCAGGTTTGGTATTAAAAGCATTGAGATATCACATCTCATGCTATCGGAAGTATCTCAGGTTTGGTATTAGAGGCATTGAGATATCACATCTCATGCTATCATAAGGGTCTCAGGATTGGAATGGGAAGGAGTTGGATATCACATCTCATGTTATAGGAAGGATCTCAGGTTTGGTATTAGAAGCATTGAGATATCACATCTCATGCTATAGGAAGGGTCTCAGGATTGGAATGGGAAGGAGTTGGATATCACATCTTATGCTATAGGAAGGGTCTCAGATTTGGTATAAGCAGTGAGATATCACATCTCATGCTATAGGAAGGGTCTCAGGATTGGAATGGGAAGGAGTTGGATATCACATCTCATGCTATAGGAAGGGTCTCAGGTTTGGAACGGGAAGGAGTTAGATATCACATCTCATGTTATAGGAAGAGTCTCAGGTTTGGTATAAGCATTGAGATATCACATCTCTGCTATCGGAGGTGTCTCAGGATTGGGATGGGAAGGAATTGGATATCACATCTCATGCTATAGGAAGGGTATCAGGTTTGGAACGGGAAGGAGTTGGATATCCCATCTCATGTTATAGGGCAGGTCTCAGGTTTGATATTAGAAGCATTGAGATATCACATCTCTGCTATTGGAAGGGTCTCAGGATTGGAATGGGAAGGACTTGGATATCAGAATTCATGTTATAGGAAGGGTCTCAGGTTTGGTATTAGAAGCATTGAGATATCACATCTCCTGCTATATGAAGGGTCTCAGGATTGAAATGGGAAGGACTTGGATATCACATCTCATGTTATAGGAAGGGTCTCAGGTTTGGTATTAGAAGCATTGAGATATCACATCTCATGCTATAGGAAGGGTCTCAGGAATGGAATGGGAAGGACTTGGATATCACATCTCATGATAAAGGAAGGGTCTAAGGTTTGGAAGGGGAAGGATTTGGATATCACATCTCATGTTATTGGACCGGTCTCAGGTTTGGTATTAGAAGCATTGAGATATCAAGTCTCATGGTATAGGACGGGAGTTTGATATCACATCTCATGCCATGGTATGGGTCTCAGGTTTTGTAGAAGCATTGGGATATCACATCTCATGCTATCAGATGGATCTCAGGTTTGGTATTAGAAGCATTGAGATATCACATCTCATGCTATAGGAAGGGTCTCAGGATTGGAATGGGAAGGAGTTGGATATCACATCTCATGTTATAGGAAGGATCTCAGGTTTGGTATTAGAAGCATTGAGATATCACATCTCATGCTATAGGACTGGTCTCAGGATTGGAATGGGAAGGAGTTGGATATCACATCTCATGCTAAAGGAAGGGTCTCAGTTTTGGTAGAAGCATTGAGATTTCACATATCATGCTATAGGAAGGGTCTCAGGATTGGAATGGGAAGGAGTTGGATATCACATCTCATGCTATAGGAAGGGTCTCAGGTTTGGTATAAGCATTGAGATATCACATCTCTGCTATCAGAAGGGTCTCAGGATTGGAATGGGAAGGACTTAGATATCACATCTCATGCTATAGGGAGGGTCTCAGTATTGATATTAGAAGCATTGAGATATCACATCTCAAGCTATCGGAAGGGTCTCAGGATTGGAATGGGAAGGAGTTGGATATCACATCTCATGTTATAGGAAGAGTCTCATGCTAAGACCTGATAGACCCTTCCTATAACATGAGATGGGAATATCCAACTCCTTCCCATTCCAATCCTGAGACCCTTCCGATAGCAGAGATGTGATATCTCAATGCTTATACCAAACCTGAGACCCTTCCTATAGCATGAGATGTGATATCCAACTCCTTCCCATTCCAATACTGAGACCCTTCCTACAGCATGAGATGTGATATCTCAATGCTTCTAATATCAAACTTGAGACCCTCCCTATAGCATGAGATGTGATATCCAAGTCCTTCCCATTCCAATCCTGAGACACTTCCTATAGCATGAGATGTGATATCTCAATGCTTCTAATACCAAACCTGAGACTCTTCCTATAACATGAGATGGGATATCCAACTCCTTCCCATTCCAATCCTGAGACCCTTCCGAAAGCAGAGATGTGATATCTCAATGCTTATACCAAACCTGAGACCCTTCCTATGGCATGAGATGTCATATACAGATCCTTCCCATTCCAATCCTGAGACCCTTCCTATAGCATGAGATGTGATATCTCAATGCTTATACCAAACCTAAAACCCTTCCTATAGCATGAGATGTGATATCCAACTCCTTCCCATTCCAATCCTGAGACCCTTCCTATAGCATGAGATGTGATATCCAATGGCTCTAATACCAAACCTGAGATCCTTCCTCTAACATGAAATGTGATATCCAACTCCTTCCCTTTCCAAACCTGAGAGCCTACCTATAGCATGAGATGTGATATCAAAGTCCTTCCCATTCCAATCCTTAGACCCTTCCTACAGCATGCAATATGATATCTCAATGATTCTAATAACAAACCTGAGACCCGTCCTATAACATGAGATGTGATATCCAACTCCTTCCCATTCCAATCCTGAGACACTTCCGATAGCAGAGATGTGATATCTCAATGCTTATACCAAACCTGAGACCCTTCCTATAACATGAGATGTGATATCCAATTCCTTCCCATTCCAAACCTGAGACCCTTCCTACAGCATGTGATGTGATATCTCAATGCTTCTAATACCAAACCTGAGACCAGTCCTATAACATGAGATGGGATATCCAACTCCTTCCCGTTCCAAACCTGAGACCCTTCCTATAGCATGAGATGTGATATCCAACTCCTTCCCGTTCCAAACCTGAGATCCTTCCTATAGCATGAGATGTGATATCCAACTCCTTCCCATTCCAATCCTGAGACCCTTATGATAGCATGAGATGTAATATCTCAATGCCTCTAATACCAAATCTGAGATTCTTCCGATAGCATGAGATGTGATATCTCAATGCTTCTTATACCAAACCTGAGATCCTTCCTATAACATGAGATGTGATATCCAAATCCTTCCCCTTCCAAACCTGAGACCCTCCCTTTAGCATGAGATGTGATATCCAAGTCCTTCCCATTCCAATCCTGAGACCCTTCCTATAGCATGTGATGTGATATCTCAATGCTTATACCAAACCTGAGACCCTTCCTATGGCATGAGATGTCATATACAACTCCTTCCCATTCCAATCCTGAGCCCTTCCTATATCATGAGATGTGATATCTCAATGCTTATACCAAACCTGAGACTCTTCCTATAGAATGAGATGTGATATCCAACTTCTTCCCATTCCAATCCTGAGACCCTTCCTATAACATGAGATGTGATGTCTCAATGCTTCTAATACCAAACCTGAGATCTTTCCTATAACATGAGATGTGATATCCAACTCCTTCCCATTCCAATCCTGAGACCCTTCCTATAGCATGTGATGTGATATCTCAATGCTTATACCAAACCTGAGACCCTTCCTATAGCTTGAGATGTGATATCCAACTCCTTCCCATTGCAATCCTGAGACCCTTCCTATAGCATGAGATGTGATATCTCAATACTTCTAATACCAAACCTGAGATCCTTCTGATAACATGAGATGTGATATCCAAATCCTTCCCCTTCCAAACCTGAGACCCTCCCTTTAGCATGAGATGTGATATCCAACTCCTTCCGATTCCAATCCTGAGACCATTCTGATAGCATGAGATGTGATATCTCAATGCTTCTAATACCAAACCTGAGATCCTTCCGATAGCATGAGATGTGATATCTCAATGCTTCTAATACCAAACCTGAGATCCTTCCTATAACATGAGATGTGATATCCAAATCCTTCCCCTTCCAAACCTGAGACCCTCCCTTTAGCATGAGATGTGATATCCAACTCCTTCCCATTCCAATCCTGAGACCCTTCTGATAGCATGAGATGTGATATCTCAATGCCTCTAATACCGAACCTGAGATCCTACCTCTAACATGAAATGTGATATCCAACTCTTTCCCCTTCCAAACCTGAGAGCCTTCCTATAGCATGAGATGTGATATCCAAGTCCTTCCCATTCCAATCCTGAGACCCTTCCTATAACATGAGATGTGATATCCAACTCCTTCCCATTCCAACCTGAGACCCTTCGTATAGCATGAGATGGGATATCCAGCTCCTTCCAAATCCAATCCTGATACCCTTCCGATAGCATGAGATGTGATATCCCAATGCTTATACCAAACCTGAGACCCATACTATTGCATGAGATGTGATATCAAACTCCTTCCCATTCCAATCCTGAGACCCTTCCTATAGCTTGAGATGTGATATCCAACTCTTTCTGATTCCAATTCTGAGACCCTTCCTATACCATGAGACTTGATATCTCAGTGCTTCTAATACCAAACCTGAGACCCGTCCTATAACATGAGATGTGATATCCAAATCCTTCCCCTTCAAACCTTAGACCCTTCCTTTATCATGAGATGTGATATCCAACTCCTTCCCATTCCAATCCTGAGACCCTTCCGATATCGTGAGATGTGATATCTCAATACTTCTAATATCAAACTTGAGACCCTCCCTATAGCATGAGATGTGATATCCAAGTCCTTCCCATTCCAATCCTGAGACCCTTCCTATAGCATGAGATGTGATATCTCAATGCTTCTAATACCAAACCTGAGACCCTTCCTATAGCATGAGATGTGATATCCTACTCCTTCCCATTCCAATCCTGAGACCCTTCCTATAGCATAAGATGTGATATCTCAATGCTTCTAATATCAAACTTGAGACCCTCCCTATAGCATGAGATGTGATATCCAAGTCCTTCCCATTCCAATCCTGAGACACTTCCTATAGCATGAGATGTGATATCTCAATGCTTCTAATACCAAACCTGAGACTCTTCCTATAACATGAGATGGGATATCCAACTCCTTCCCATTCCAATCCTGAGACCCTTCCGATAGCAGAGATGTGATATCTCAAAGCTTATACCAAACCTGAGACCCTTCCTATGGCTTGAGATGTCATATACAACTCCTTCCCATTCCAATCCTGAGACCCTTCCGATAGCATGAGATGTGATATCTCAATGCTTATACCAAGCCTGAGACCCTTCCTATAGCATGAGATGTGATATCCAACTCCTTCCCATTCCAATCCTGAGACCCTTCCTATAGCATGAGATGTGATGTCTCAGTGCTTCTAATACCAAACCTGAGATCCTTCGTTTAACATGAGATGTGATATCCAACTCCTTCCATTCCAATCCTGAGACCCTTCCTATAGCATGAGATGTGATATCTCAATGCTTATACCAAACCTGAGACCCTTCCCATAGCATGAGATGTGATATCCAACTCCTTCCCATTCCAATCCTGAGACCCTTCCTATAGCATGAGATGTGATATCTCAATGCCTCTAATACCAAACCTGAGATCCTTCCTCTAACATGAAATGTGATATCCAACTCCTTCCCTTTCCAAACCTGAGAGCCTATCCATAGCATGAGATGTGATATCCAAGTCCTTCCCATTCCAATCCTTAGACCCTTCCTACAGCATGCAATATATATGATATCTCAATGATTCTAATAACAATCCTGAGACCCGTCCTATAACATGAGATGGGATATCCAACTCCTTCCCATCCCAATCCTGAGACACTTCCGATTGCAGAGATGTGATATCTCAATGCTTATACCAAACCTGAGACTCTTCCTATAACATGAGATGTGATATCTGTTAGGAAAGATTTCGTAATTGTAGGTAATTTTCCTTCCATGTGGCAACCCCTAAACTTTTTGCTGTTGTTTTTCACCTTGTTCTCGACTTTGCCAGAGAAGTGCAGCCTTCTGCCGCACTCCTCTGGGCTTTCGCTCCTTTCTTACGGGGAAACTTGCATGGCCTTAAGACAGTCAGTACCGGGAAACGCTGTTTTCCGTAGTTTCTTTTATCATGTTGCGGCTTTCGTGCAACATGACACAAGAGGGCACTGTAAGCTAAGTTACTGCTCTCTTGGGATTCTAGCCTTCTACAGGCCCTAGATACTCTTTCAGGATTGTAACTGATCGGTGCAAGTGATTCACGGACGGGAATGGTGGCAGCGATCGTTTCTTGTGTTTTGAGCTCCTTTTGGCGTTCTAAGCGCGTTTCTCGCACTTAACCCAAAATGATGGCCTGGCTCCCAAAATTGGCCAGACCACGAGGCTCCTTTATCCTGTCCGCTGACCGTCTTGCTCCCTTCACCTTCCCCAGGTCGAGCCGACCCGGGGCCTTCCTTATTTGGGCATGTACTTTCCCGCGAAACACGGATGCTTTCGCGGGCTTCTACATGTCTTGTGTGTGCCTCCAGGATGTGGGCTGGGATGTCTGGTCCCGTGTGAATGCCTGGGACCACCGTGGTCCGTGATAGGTCCACGAATGGTGTGAGTGTTGATGAGCGGATCTCCCATTGGGTCCCCACCGTTTTGGCACGAAGGGAACCGTGGATAAGAGGGGGCTGGAAACACCACTACCATGTCGATCTCCTGAGTTCTCACGAACGAAGGAATACAGGAGCCAAGTATCCTGCAACCAAGAGGCTGAACCGAGGAATCGCTGGTGACCCGCTGAAGGACTGCTCCTCTGCACTGCTGTCGCCTTGTGAAACCCTTTTCACCTTTGATCGAACCAGAAGGCCTGTACTAGTACTTCGACCCTTGGAATAGCGGGGACAGCTACTATTCTCGGCATCTTCACCAGCTCCTGCTAGTAAGCCTTCGGAAGCGTCTCTGGCCCATCCAGCAGACTGACCAGCCTACACAGGAGTCTTGCTCTGTAACTGCCACCAGGTTGTGTAGTATATCGAGTCCTTGTCACTCTCACACGATTCGTACACTTGGCGTTCCCAGGTCTGAAGTGAGTAGTGTACATTTGGCTCAGATACACACGGCCGCTCCGTTGCCCTGCTGTGGTAACAAACTGTGCGGGTTCCTTCGTTTGGGACGTCTTTTACTCAACTCTGCTGCTGCAGACTCAACACGACGACGAGACATCCCCTGCTCTTCTGAACCTGCCAGCGACTGAAACTGACGCGGAGAAGCCTGGGTCTGCTTGCATCGGGGACCGGTGAGTAGCATAGCTAGGAACTGGTCGCCCTCCTGCAGGAACCCATAGCTTTTCCCCGCTGTGTCAAAACAGTATGCCTTTCCGTACTCGCGCTCTGCTTCTGCCCTTGAGTCGCGGAACACTGTTCTTCTTCGTTTGTGCACTAAACTGAACTGCCTGATCTCCCTCGAAGAGACTCCCCTTTTGCCCGTTGGCACCAGCGTGTGCAGGTACTTTTGAGCACAAGGCTCCACTCTTCGTAGGGCTCGGACTTCCTTTTAGTTAGGTGCCTCTGAAGGCGGACTGGGTCTAAGCATTATTTCGCACTGCCTGTTTTCCTTCCCTTTTAGGTGGACTACACATTTCGTGCATCTAACGCTTGAGACTTGTTTGTATTTGTATATATATTGTATTGGTATGGTATGTGTTGGTTTACTAGAGTTCTATTGTGATTTCTCGCTACGGTCATTGTTTTAAAGGCCTTGGAATAAATGTGTATATATTTTTAATATAGCACCTGTTTGGAGTAGTTTGTAAGTGTCCTTGCTTTGTGTGCTCATTGCAGGCTTTCAGTCACCCTCACCCCTCTTGAGACCTAGTCTTGACCGCCGCGATCGCTACCTTGATTGGTCTGGCTTGTCCAGAGGTTACCCTGTTCCAAGTAATTAGGTTGGCCTTCTGAACTTCTGCGCCACCAGGACAGAGTTCAGAAATCCGTCTTAACAAATTGGTGTACAGCGGTGGGATACCACTGAAGGTATCCAGTGTTGCGCACGAACTAAGGCATTTCAAGTTATTCCTACCAGGACACGTAATGAATTGTTGTAGTATAACTTTAAAAAGGCCATAGTCCTATCTAACAGTATGGAAACAAATACCTTGTTAACTTTAAATGCTTACAAATCAGAAACATTGAAAAAAATGTGTGCGGAGAGAGGTGTTTCCTCTCAAGGCACGAAATTGGATATGATCCAAAGAATCGTGGCGTGGCAAGAAGCGCAGCTTGACGCTATAACTTCTGAGGACAGTGCGGAAGGAGGTGGGGCTGCTCTCACTGGTAGAACCGACGGTTCTGCCGCTGCACTGATCCACCGCGACCACGAGGACAGGGAGGATGAGATGTCTGATGTTTCCTCTGCCAGTGTAGATGGGGAGGCTATGCTTGAATTCAAGAAGCAAGAGCTGCGGTTTAGGCAGAAGGAGCTTGAATTCAGCATAGCCAAACTAAAAATCGAACAGTCAGAAAAACAGAAAGACAGGGATCACCAGTTGGAACTGGCCAAGCTTCAGGTTGCAAATGGGTCCAAGGGTCCTGGACATGGGTCTGGGGCCTCCTCTCATCCACGGTTGTTAAGACGGATTTCTGAACTCTGTCCTGGTGGCGCAGAAGTTCAGAAGGCCAACCTAATTACTTGGAACAGGGTAACCACTGGACGAGCCAGACCAATCAAGGTAGCGATCGCGGCGGTCAAGACTAGGTCTCAAGAGGGGTGAGGGTGACTGAAAGCCCGCAATGAGCACACAAAGCAAGATCACTTACAAACTACTCCAAACAGTTGTTATATCAAAAATATATACACATTTATTTTAAGGCCTTTAAAACAATGACCGTAGCGAGAAAATCACAATATCAATATTAAGCCAACTCTTACAATATATACAAATACGACAGTCGCAAGCGTTATATGCACGAAATGTGTAGTCCACCTGAAAGGGAAGGAAAACAGGCAGTGCGATAATGCTTTAGACTCAGTTCGCCTTCAGGGGCACCTAACTAGATGGAAGTCCGAGCCCTGCGAAGAGTGGAGCCTTGTGCTCAAAGTACCTGCACACGCTGGTGCCAACGGGCAAAAGGAGAAGCTCTTCGGAGGAAGTCAGGCAGTTCGGGTTAGTGCACAACAGAAGAAGAACAGATTCCGCGACTCAAGCGCAGCCTCCACAGTGAGCAGAAGCAGAGCGCGAGTACGGACAAAAGGGTGCTGTTTTTACACAGCGGGGAAAAGCAATGGGCTACTGCAGGAGGGCGACCAGATCCTAGCTATAGTACTCACCGGTCCCCGATGCAAGCAGACCCAGGCTTCTCCACGTTAGTTTCAGCAGCTGGCAGGTTCAGAAGAGCCGGGAATACCTCGTCGTCGTGTAGAGAAAAAAGACGTCCCAATCGAAGAAACCTGCAGTTTTGTCATCACAGCACGGCAACGGAGCGGCTGTGTGTATCTGAGCCAAATGTACACTACTCACTTCAGACTTGGGAACGCCAAGTGTACTAAGCGTGTGAGAGTGACAAGGACTCGAAATACAACACAACCTGGCGGCGGTTACAGAGCAGGTCTCCCGTGTAAGCTGGTCAGTCAACTGGATGGCCCAGAGACTCTTCCGAAGGCTTACTGGCAGGAGATGATGAAGTCGCCGAGAATAGCTGTTCCTGCTATTCCAAAGGTCGAAGCACCAGTACAGGCCTTCAGGTTCGATCAAAGGAGGAAAGGGTTTCACAGGACGACAGCAGTGCAAAGGAGGAGTCCTTCAGCGGGTCACCAGCGATTCCTCGGTCCAGCCTCTTGGTTGCAGGATACTTGGCTCCTGTATTCCTTTGTTCGTGAGAACTCAGGAGATCGACATGGTAGTGGTGTTTCCAGCCCCCTCTTATCCACGGTTCCTTTCGCGCCAAAACGGAGGGGAGCCAATGGGAGATCCGCTCATCAACACACACATCATTCGTGGACCAATCACAGACCACGTTGGTCCCAGGCATTCACACTACCCTAGACTCTCTGGCACCCAGGATGTGTATTGGGACCAGACATCCCAGCCCACACCCTGGAGGCACACAAAAGACATGTAGAAGCCCGCGAAAGCATCCGTGTTTCGCGGGAAAGTACATGCCCAAATAAGGAAGGCCCCGGGTCGCTCGACCTGGGGAAGGTGAAGGGAGCAAGACGGTCAGTGGACAGGACAAAGGAGCCTCGTGGTCTGGCCATTTTGGGAGCCAGGCCACCATTTTGGGTTCAGCGCGAAAAACGCGCTTAGAACGCCAAAAGGAGCTCAAAATACACAAAACGATCGCTGCCACCATTCCAGTCCCTGAATGACTTGCACCGATCAAATACAATCCTAAACGAGTATCTAGGGCCTGTAGAAGGCTAGAGACCCAAGAGAGCTGTAACTTAGCTTACAGTGCCCTCTTGTGTCATGTTGCACTAAAGCCGCAACATGATAAAAGAAACTACGGGAAACAGCGTTCCCCGGTGCTGAATGTCTTAAGGGCATGTCAGTTTCCCCGTAAGAAAAGAGCGAAAGCCCAGAGGAGTGCGGCAGAAGGCTGCACTTCTCTGGCAAAGTCAAGAACAAGGTGAAAAACAACAGCAAAAAGTTTAGGGGTTGCCACATGGAAGGAAAATTACCTACAATTACGAAATCTTTCCTAACACTCGCCCCTCCCAGACTATGGACAGGGGGAACTAATCCACCCCTGGATGAGTCTCTTGTTCAGGTCGGTTAAACATTCTGGACAACCCATCAGCATTGCTATGTTGGACACCTGGCCTATGCTCAATAGTGAAGTCGAAGCCTTGTAGACTTATGGACCACCTAAGCAACTTTGGATTCTCCCCCTTCATGTTCATTAGCCACTTTAACGGCTTATGGTCAGTTTGCACAGTGAAGTGGGTCCCATAGAGGTAGGGCCTCAGCTTCCTTAGGGCCCACACAACAGAGAAACATTCTTTCTCTACCGTGGACCATCTGAGCTCTCTGTCCTTAAGCTGGCGACTAATAAAACCGATAGGGTGTTCCTTACCCTTCTCATCTACTTGTGATAGTACAGCTCCTATCCCAGTGTCAGAGGCGTCCGTCTGCACGATAAAAGGTCTTTGATAATCAGGGGCCCTGAGGACAGGGGCCTGGCACAAGGAGTCTTTTAAGCCATTGAAGGCCTTCTCACACTCGTCGGTCCAAGTTACCTTCTTGGGTTTCTTCGGAGTTGGGAGGGCAGTCAGAGGAGCAGCTATGGTGCCATAGTCTGCCACAAAATTGCGGTAATACCCCGTGAGTCCTAAGAAGGCTCTCACTTGGGTTTGTGTAGTGGGGGTAGGCCAGTCTTGTACTGCTTGTACTTTACTGGGTAGAGGCTGTATCCTCCCTCCACCTACTTCATGTCCAAGGTAAACCACTGAGCCTTGTCCAATCTGGCATTTACTAGCCTTAATGGTCAAGTGGGCTTTCTGAAGAGCCTGGAGCACAATCCCGAGGTGTTTTACATGGTCTTCCCAGGTGGCACTGAAAACTGCTATATCATCCAGATATGCAAGACAGAATTCGTCCAACCCATTCAACACATGATTCACAAGCCTCTGGAAAGTGGTAGGTGCATTCTTCAACCCGAACAGCATTACCCGGAATTGGTAAAGGCCGTCTGGAGTAGAAATGCTGTCTTCTCCTTGGCATGTTCTGCTAAAGCTATTTGCCAATAGCCAGCAGTGAGGTCAAACGTGCTGAGGTACTTGGAGGCACCCAAAGTATCCACCAGCTCATCTGTTCGAGGCAAGGGGTGTGCATCTGTCTTGGTGACAGCATTCAGAGCCCTGTAATCCACGCAGAACCTCAATTCAGAAGTGCCTGCCTTTGGAACCAAAACCACAGGGCTGGATCAAGGACTACTAGAGGGTTCAATCACCCCAAGGTCTAACATTTTGTTGACCTCGGTCTTAATATAAGACCGTACTTTGTCTGACATCCTGTATCCCCTACTGTTGGTAGGTACACTGTCTCCTGTGTCAATGTTATGTTTGCACCAAGGTGTCAAACCAGGCGACTGTGAAAACAGGGGGGAAAACTGCCTAAGCAAACTTTTCACCTCAGCCTGCTGATCAGAAGTCAGGTGAGGGGCCACTCTGACACCCTCAAAGGAGCTATCTGAAGGACCGCTTTGGAACAGGTCGGGGAGAGGTTCAGACTCCTCTTCCTCAACATCTGAAGCCAGTAGCAGTGCTGCGATTTCGACTCTTGGGACGAAAGCCTTCAGCCTATTTACGTGAAACACTTTTGGAGCCTGTCCAGGCCTTCCAAGGTCCACTAAATAGTTAACCTCACCCAGGGGCTCCACCACTGTGTAAGGGCCTGACCATTTGTCCTGTAAAGCTCGAGGCCTTATGGGATTCATGATCAGGACTTGCTGACCAGGTGTAAAGTTGATGAGGGAAGCTTTCTGGTCGTACCAATGTTTCACCAGCGCTTGCCCTGCCTTCAATTTATCACTAGCCAAGCCCTTCAGAAGTACCATCCGTTTTCTGAGCCCTAGCACATAATCAACTACGTTGGTAGTGACAGGGGGAGTGGGCATCTCCCATCCCTCTTTGACGATGGCTAAGGGTCCCAATACGGGATGACCGAACAGAAGTTCGAAGGGGCTGAAGCCAACACCCTCCTGTGGTACCTCTCGGTAGGCAAACAGTAAGCATGGTAACAGAAGATCCCATTTTCTTCTCTGAGGCTCCTCCAGAGCCCCAATCATGCTCTTTAACGTTCTGTTGAAACGTTCCACCAGACCATTGGTCTGGGGGTGGTATGCAGAAGAGAACTTGTAGGTGACCCCACATTCTTTCCACATAGCCTGCATATACTTCGACATAAAGTTGCTGCCACGATCTGACACAACTTCTTTAGGGAAGCCAACCCTAGTAAATATGCCGAGTAAAGCTTTTGCAACTGACTTGGCAGTTACAGTTTTCAATGGGATGGCCTCAGGATACCTGGTTGCATGGTCGACCAGCACCAGGATAAACCTATTGCCCGAGGATGTTTGCGGGTCAAGGGGACCAACGATGTCGATCCCTACCCTTTCAAATGGTACCCCCACAACTGGGAGCGGTACCAACGGAGCTTGGATTGTCGCGCCAACCTTACCAGACAACTGGCAGGAGGTACAACTCCTGCACTGACTTTCTACTTGCACCCCCATCTTGGGCCAGTAGAAGTGCATGGATAACCTTTGCTTGGTCCTCTTCATACCAAGGTGACCAGCAAGGGGAACTTCATGCGCCAACTGCAGGAGGAAGGGCCTAACAGCAAGGGGAACCACCAACCTCCTATGGTCTCCTTCTGTAGACTCTGTGGGCTCGCTATACAGGAGTCCACCTTCCCAATAAATCCTATGCGTCCCAGGAGGTTCACCCTCAAGCTGGGCGCAGGCCTGTCTCCTTAGGCCTTCCAGAGATGGGCACTCACGTTGGCCTTTACTGAATTCGTCCCTATCAGGACCTCCTTCAACTAACAAGTCTTTTAGTTCAGGATGATCGTTGGGGTCAAATACTTCAGGCATCGCCACCTCCTCGTCAGGCCCGGGCGATTGACCAACTTCCTCCACCGCAGTGGTAGGCGAGCTCGGGGGAATATTCTCTTTCCCTCGTCGTGACTTGTTGACTCCTTTCTCCTTGGGTTTCCCCTTTGGCTGGGGCGGCGTATTGGACTTGGCCAATGCTGCCCGTGCTTGAGACCAACTCCTTCCCATTCCAATCCTGAGACCCTTCCGATAGCAGAGATGTGATATCTCAATGCTTATACCAAACTTGAGACCCTCCCTATAGCATGAGATGTGATACCCAAGTCCTTCCCATTCCAATCCTGAGACACTTCCTATAGCATGAGATGTGATATCCAACTGCTTCCCATTCCAATCCTGAGACCCTTCCTATAGCATGAGATGTGATATCTCTATGCTTCTAATACCAAACCTGAGATCCTTCCTCTAACATGAAATGTGATATCCAACTCCTTCCCTTTCCAAACCTAAGAGCCTATCTATAGCATGAGATGTGATATCCAAGTCCTTCACATTCCAACCCTTAGACCCTTCCTACAGCATGCAATATGATATCTCAATGATTCTAATAACAAACCTGAGACCCGTCCTATAACATGAGATGGGATATCCAACTCCTTCCCATTCCAATCCTGAGACTCTTCCGATAGCAGAGATGTGATATCTCAATGCTTATACCAAACCTGAGATCCTTCCTATAACATGAGATGTGATATCCAACTCCTTCCCATTCCAATCCTGAGACACTTCCTATAGCATGAGATGTGATATCCAACTCCTTCCCATTCCAATTCTGAGACCCTTCCTATACTATGAGACTTGATATCTCAATGCTTCTAATACCAAACCTGAGACCCGTAATATAACATGAGATGTGATATCCAAATCCTTCCCCTTCCAAACCTTAGACCCTTCCTTTATCATGAGATGTGATATCCAACTCCTTCCCATTCCAATCCTGAGACCCTTCCGATATCATGAGATGTGATATCTCAAAGCTTCTAATATCAAACTTGAGACCCTCCCTATAGCATGAGATGTGATATCCAAGTCCTTCCCATTCCAATCCTGACACCCTTCCTATAGCATGAGATGTGATATCTCAATGCTTATACCAAACCTGAGACCCTTCCTATAGCATGAGATGTGATATCCAACTGCTTCCCATTCCAATCCTGAGACCCTTCCTATAGCATGAGATGTGATATCTCTATGCTTCTAATACCAAACCTGAGTTCCTTCCTCTAACATGAAATGTGATATCCAACTCCTTCCCTTTCCAAACCTAAGAGCCTATCTATAGCATGAGATGTGATATCCAAGTCCTTCCCATTCCAATCCTGAGACCCTTCCTATAGCATGCAATATGATATCTCAATGATTCTAATAACAAACCTGAGACCCGTCCTATAACATGAGATGGGATATCCAACTCCTTCCCATTCCAATCCTGAGACTCTTCCGATAGCAGAGATGTGATATCTCAATGCTTATACCAAACCTGAGACCCTTCCTGTAACATGAGATGTGATATCCAACTCCTTCCCGTTCCAAACCTGAGACCCTTCCTTTAGCATGAGATGTGATATCCAGCTCCTTCCCATTCCAATCCTGAGACACTTCCGATAGCATGAGATGTGATATCTCAATGCTTCTAATATCAAAACTGAGACCCTCCCTATAGCATGATATGTGATATCTAAGTCCTTCCCATTCCAATCCTGAGACCCTTCCTATAGCATGAGATGTGATATCTCAATGCTTCTACCAAACCTGAGACCCTTCCTTTAGATGAGATGTGATATCCAACTCCTTCCCATTCCAATCCTGAGACCCTTCCTATAGCATGAGAGGTGATATCTCAATACTTCTAATACCAAACCTGAGATCCTTCCGATAACATGAGATGTGATATCTCAATACTTCTAATACCAAACCTGAGATCCATCCTATAACATGAGATGTGATATCCAAATCCTTCCCCTTCCAAACCTGAGACCCTCCCTTTAGCATGAGATGTGATATCCAACTCCTTCCCATTCCAATCCTGAGACCCTTCTGATAGCATAAGATATGATATCTCAATGCTTCTATACCAAACCTGAGATCCTTCCGATAGCATGAGATGTGATATCTCAATACTTCTAATACCAAACCTGAGATCCTTCCTATAACATGAGATGTGATATCCAAATCCTTATCTTCCAAACCTGAGACCCTCCCTTTAGCATGAGATGTGATATCCAACTCCTTCCCATTCCAATCCTGAGACTCTTCTGATAGCATAAGATATGATATCTCACTGCTTCTATACCAAACCTGAGATCCTTCTGATAGCATGAGATGTGATATCTCAATACTTCTAATACCAAACCTGAGATCCTACCTCTAACATGAAATGTGATATCCAACTCTTTCCCCTTGCAAACCTGAGAGCTTTCCTATAGCATGATATCCAAGTCCTTCCCATTCCAATCCTGAGACCCTTCCTATAACATGAGATGTGATATCCAACTCCTTCCCATTCCAACCTGAGACCCTTCCTATATCATGAGATGGGATATCCAACTCCTTCCAAATCCAATCCCGATACCCTTCCGATAGCATGAGATCTGATATCCCAATGCTTCTACCAAACCTGAGACCCATACTATGGCATGAGATGTGATATCAAACTCCTTCCCATTCTAATCCTGAGACCCTTCCTATAGCTTGAGATGTGATATCCAACTCCTTCCCATTCCAATTCTGAGACCCTTCCTATACCATGAGACTTGATATCTCAATGCTTCTAATACCAAACCTGAGACCCGTCCTATAACATGAGATGTGATATCCAAATCCTTCCCCTTCCAAACCTTAGACCCTTCCTTTATCATGAGATGTGATAGCCAACTCCTTCCCATTCCAATCTTGAGACCCTTCCGATATCATGAAATGTGATATCTCAATGCTTCTAATATCAAACTTGAGACCCTCCCTATAACATGAGATGGGAATATCCAACTCCTTCCCATTCCAATCCTGAGACCCTTCCTACAGCATGAGATATGATATCTCAATACTTCTAATACCAAACGTGAGATCCTTCCGATAACATGAGATGTGATATCCAAATCCTTCCCATTCCAATCCTGAGACCCTTCTGATAGCATGAGATGTGATATCTCAATGCTTCTAATACCAAACCTGAGATCCTTCCGATAGCATGAGATGTGATATCTCAATGCTTCTAATACCAAACCTGAGATCCTACCTCTAACATGAAATGTGATATCCAACTCTTTCCCCTTCCAAACCTGGGAGCCTTCCTATAGCATGAGATGTGATATCCAAGTCCTTCCCATTCCAATCCTGAGAACCTTCCTATAGCTTGAGATGTGATATCCAACTCCTTCCCATTCCAATTCTGAGACCCTTCCTATACTATGAGACTTGATATCTCAATGCTTCTAATACCAAACCTGAGACCCGTAATATAACATGAGATGTGATATCCAAATCCTTCCCCTTCCAAACCTTAGACCCTTCCTTTATCATGAGATGTGATATCCAACTCCTTCCCATTCCAATCCTGAGACCCTTCCGATATCATGAGATGTGATATCTCAAAGCTTCTAATATCAAACTTGAGACCCTCCCTATAGCATGAGATGTGATATCCAAGTCCTTCCCATTCCGATCCTGAGACCCTTCCTATAGCATGAGATGTGATATCTCAATGATTCTAATACCAAACCAGAGACTCTTCCTATAACATGAGATGGGATATCCAACTCCTTCCCATTCCAATCCTGAGCCGCTTCCGATAGCAGAGATGTGATATCTCAATGCTTATACCAAACCTGAGACCCTTCCTATAACATGAGATGTGATATCCAACTCCTTCCCGTTCCAAACCTGAGACCCTTCCTTTAGCATGAGATGTGATATCCAGCTCCTTCCCATTCCAATCCTGAGACACTTCCGATAGCATGAGATGTGATATCTCAATGCTTCTAATATCAAAACTGAGACCCTCCCTATAGCATGATATGTGATATCTAAGTCCTTCCCATTCCAATCCTGAGACCCTTCCTATAGCATGAGATGTGATATCTCAATGCTTCTACCAAACCTGAGACCCTTCCTTTAGCATGAGATGTGATATCCAACTCCTTCCCATTCCAATCCTGAGACCCTTCCTATAGCATGAGAGGTGATATCTCAATGCTTCTAATACCAAACCTGAGATCCTTCCGATAACATGAGATGTGATATCTCAATACTTCTAATACCAAACCTGAGATCCATCCTATAACATGAGATGTGATATCCAAATCCTTCCCCTTCCAAACCTGAGACCCTCCCTTTAGCATGAGATGTGATATCCAACTCCTTCCCATTCCAATCCTGAGACCCTTCTGATAGCATAAGATATGATATCTCAATGCTTCTATACCAAACCTGAGATCCTTCCGATAGCATGAGATGTGATATCTCAATACTTCTAATACCAAACCTGAGATCCTTCCTATAACATGAGATGTGATATCCAAATCCTTATCTTCCAAACCTGAGACCCTCCCTTTAGCATGAGATGTGATATCCAACTCCTTCCCATTCCAATCCTGAGACTCTTCTGATAGCATAAGATATGATATCTCACTGCTTCTATACCAAACCTGAGATCCTTCTGATAGCATGAGATGTGATATCTCAATACTTCTAATACCAAACCTGAGATCCTACCTCTAACATGAAATGTGATATCCAACTCTTTCCCCTTGCAAACCTGAGAGCCTTCCTATAGCATGAGATGTGATATCCAAGTCCTTCCCATTCCAATCCTGAGACCCTTCCTATAACATGAAATGTGATATCCAACTCCTTCCCATTCCAACCTGAGACCCTTCCTATATCATGAGATGGGATATCCAACTCCTTCCAAATCCAATCCCGATACCCTTCCGATAGCATGAGATCTGATATCCCAATGCTTCTACCAAACCTGAGACCCATACTATGGCATGAGATGTGATATCAAACTCCTTCCCATTCTAATCCTGAGACCCTTCCTATAGCTTGAGATGTGATATCCAACTCCTTCCCATTCCAATTCTGAGACCCTTCCTATACCATGAGACTTGATATCTCAATGCTTCTAATACCAAACCTGAGACCCGTCCTATAACATGAGATGTGATATCCAAATCCTTCCCCTTCCAAACCTTAGACCCTTCCTTTATCATGAGATGTGATAGCCAACTCCTTCCCATTCCAATCTTGAGACCCTTCCGATATCATGAAATGTGATATCTCAATGCTTCTAATATCAAACTTGAGACCCTCCCTATAACATGAGATGGGAATATCCAACTCCTTCCCATTCCAATCCTGAGACCCTTCCTATAGCATGAGATATGATATCTCAATACTTCTAATACCAAACGTGAGATCCTTCCGATAACATGAGATGTGATATCCAAATCCTTCCCATTCCAATCCTGAGACCCTTCTGATAGCATGAGATGTGATATCTCAATGCTTCTAATACCAAACCTGAGATCCTTCCGATAGCATGAGATGTGATATCTCAATGCTTCTAATACCAAACCTGAGATCCTTCCTATAACATGAGATGTGATATCCAAATCCTTCCCCTTCCAAACCTGAGACCCTCTCTTTAGCATGAGATGTGATATCCAACTCCTTCCCATTCCATTCCTGAGACCCTTCTGATTAGCATGAGATGTGATATCTCAATGCCTCTAATGCCAAACCTGAGATCCTACCTCTAACATGAAATGTGATATCCAACTCTTTCCCCTTCCAAACCTGAGAGCCTTCCTATAGCATGAGATGTGATATCCAAGTCCTTCCCATTACAATCCTGAGACCCTTCCTATAGCTTGAGATGTGATATCCAACTCCTTCCCATTCCAATTCTGAGACCCTTCCTATACTCTGAGACGTGATATCTCAATGCTTCTAATACCAAACCTGAGACCCGTAATATAACATGAGATGTGATATCCAAATCCTTCCCCTTCCAAAACTTAGACCCTTCCTTTATCATGAGATGTGATATCCAACTCCTTCCCATTCCAATCCTGAGACCCTTCCGATATCATGAGATGTGATATCTCAAAGCTTCTAATATCAAACTTGAGACCCTCCCTATAGCATGAGATGTGATATCCAAGTCCTTCCCTTTCCAATCCTGAGACCCTTCCTATAGCATGAGATGTGATATCTCAATGCTTCTAATACCAAACCTGAGACCCTTCCTATAACATGAGATGGGAATATCCAACTCCTTCCCATTCCAATCCTGAGACCCTTCCGATAGCAGAGATGTGATATCTCAATGCTTATACCAAACCTGAGACCCTTCCTATGGCATGAGATGTGATATCCAACTCCTTGCCATTCAAATCCTGAGACCCTTCCTATAGCATGAGAAGGGATATCCAACTCCTTCCCAATCCAATCCTGAGACCCTTCCGATAGCAGAGACGTGATATCTCAATGCTTCTACCAAACCTGAGACCCTTCCTTTAGCATGAGATGTGATATCCAAATCCTTCACATTCCAATCCTGAGACCCTTCCTATAGCATGAGATGTGATATCTCAATGCTTCTAATACCAAACCTGAGATCCTTCCTATAACATGAGATGTGATATCCAATTCCTTCCCATTCCAAACCTGAGACCCTTCCTATTGGATGAGTTGTGATATCCAACTCCTCCCCATTCCAACCCTGAGACCCTTCCTATAGCATGAGATGTGATGTCTCAATGCTTCTAATACCAAACCTGAGATCCTTCCTATAACATGAGATGTGATATCCAACTCCTTCCATTCCAATCCTGAGACCCGTCCTATAGCATGAGATGTGATATCTCAATGCTTATACCAAACCTGAGACCCTTCCTATAGCATGAGATGTGATATCCAACTACTTCCCATTCCAATCCTGAGACCCTTCCTATAGCATGAGATGTGATATCTCAATGCTTCTAATACCTAACCTGAGATCCTTCCTCTAACATGAAATGTGATATCCAAATCCTTCCCGTTCCAAACCTGAGACCCTTCCTTTAGCATGAGATGTGATATCCAGCTCCTTCCCATTCCAATCCTGAGACACTTCCGATAGCATGAGATGTGATATCTCAATGCTTCTAATATCAAAACTGAGACCCTCCCTATAGCATGATATGTGATATGTAAGTCCTTCCCATTCCAATCCTGAGACCCTCCCTATAGCATGAGATGTGATATCCAACTCCTTCCCATTCCAATCCTGAGACCCTTCCTATAGCATGAGATATGATATCTCAATACTTCTAATACCAAACGTGAGATCCTTCCGATAACATGAGATGTGATATCCAAATCCTTCCCCTTCCAAACCTGAGACCCTCCCTTTAGCATGAGATGTGATATCCAACTCCTTCCTATTCCAATCCTGAGACTCTTCTGATAGCATGAGATGTGATATCTCAATGCTTCTAATACCAAACCTGAGATCCTTCCGATAGCATGAGATGTGATATCTCAATGCTTCTAATACCAAACCTGAGATCCTTCCTATAACATCAGATGTGATATCCAAATCCTTCCCCTTCCAAACCTGAGACCCTCCCTTTAGCATGAGATGTGATATCCAACTCCTTCCCATTCCATTCCTGAGACCCTTCTGATAGCATGAGATGTGATATCTCAATGCCTCTAATACCAAACCTGAGATCCTACCTCTAACATGAAATGTGATATCCAACTCTTTCCCCTTCCAAACCTGAGAGCCTTCCTATAGCATGAGATGTGATATCCAAGTCCTTCCCATTCCAATCCTGAGACCCTTCCTATAGCTTGAGATGTGATATCCAACTCCTTCCCATTCCAATTCTGAGACCCTTCCTATACTATGAGACTTGATATCTCAATGCTTCTAATACCAAACCTGAGACCCGTAATATAACATGAGATGTGATATCCAAATCCTTCCCCTTCCAAACCTTAGACCCTTCCTTTATCATGAGATGTGATATCCAACTCCTTCCCATTCCAATCCTGAGACCCTTCCGATATCATGAGATGTGATATCTCAAAGCTTCTAATATCAAACTTGAGACCCTCCCTATAGCATGAGATGTGATATCCAAGTCCTTCCCATTCCAATCCTGAGACCCTTCCTATAGCATGAGATGTGATATCTCAATGCTTCTAATACCAAACCTGAGACCCTTCCTATAACATGAGATGGGAATATCCAACTCCTTCCCATTCTAATCCTGAGACCCTTCCGATAGCAGAGATGTGATATCTCAATGCTTATACCAAACCTGAGATCCTTCCTATAAAATGAGATGTGATATCCAACTCCTTCCCATTCCAATCCTGAGACACTTCCTATAGCATGAGATGTGATATCTCACTGCTTATACCAAACCTGAGACCCTTCCCATAGCATGAGATGTGATATCCAACTCCTTCCCATTCCAATCCTGAGACACTTCCTATAGCATGAGATGTGATATCTCAATGCTTCTAATACCAAACCTGAGACTCTTCCTATAACATGAGATGGGATATCCAACTCCTTCCCATTCCAATCCTGAGACCCTTTTGATAGCAGAAATGTGATATCTCAATGTTTATACCAAACCTGAGACCCTTCCTACGGCATGAGATGTCATATTCAACTCCTTCCCATTCCAATCCTGAGACCATACCTATAGCATGAGATGTGATATCCAACTCCTTCCCATTCCAATCCTGAGACCCTTCCTATAGCATGAGATGTGATGTCTCAATGCTTCTAATACCAAACCTGAGATCCTTCCTATAACATGAGATGTGATATCCAACTCCTTCCATTCCAATCCTGGACCCTTCCTATAGCATGAGATGTGATATCTCAATGCTTATACCAAACCTGAGACCCTTCCTATAGCATGAGATGTGATATCCAACTCCTTCCCATTCCAATCCTGAGACCCTTCCTATAGCCTGAGATGTGATATCTCAATGCCTCTAATACCAAACCTGAGATCCTTCCTCTAACATGAAATGTGATATCCAACTCCTTCACTTTCCAAACCTGAGAGCCTATCTATAGCATGAGATGTGATATCCAAGTCCTTCCCATTCCAATCCTTAGACCCTTCCTACAGCATGCAATATGATATCTCAATGATTCTAATAAAAAACCTGAGACCCGTCCTATAACATGAGATGGGATATCCAACTCCTTCCCATTCCAATCCTGAGACACTTCCGATAGCAGAGATGTGATATCTCAATGTTTATACCAAACCTGAGACCCTTCCTATAACATGAGATGTGATATCCAACTCCTTCCTGTTCCAAACCTGAGACCCTTCCTTTAGCATGAGATGTGATATCCAGCTCCTTCCCATTCCAATCCTGAGACACTTCCGATAGCATGAGATGTGATATCTCAATGCTTCTAATATCAAAACTGAGACCCTCCCTATAGCATGATATGTGATATCTAAGTCCTTCCCATTCCAATCCTGAGACCCTTCCTATAGCATGAGATGTGATATCTCAATGCTTCTACCAAACCTGAGACCCTTCCTTTAGCATGAGATGTGATATCCAACTCCTTCCCATTCCAATCCTGAGACCCTTCCTATAGCATGAGAGGTGATATCTCAATACTTCTAATACCAAACCTGAGATCCTTCCGATAACATGAGATGTGATATCTCAATACTTCTAATACCAAACCTGAGATCCATCCTATAACATGAGATGTGATATCCAAATCCTTCCCCTTCCAAACCTGAGACCCTCCCTTTAGCATGAGATGTGATATCCAACTCCTTCCCATTCCAATCCTGAGACCCTTCTGATAGCATAAGATATGATATCTCAATGCTTCTATACCAAACCTGAGATCCTTCCGATAGCATGAGATGTGATATCTCAATACTTCTAATACCAAACCTGAGATCCTTCCTATAACATGAGATGTGATATCCAAATCCTTATCTTCCAAACCTGAGACCCTCCCTTTAGCATGATATGTGATATCCAACTCCTTCCCATTCCAATCCTGAGACTCTTCTGATAGCATAAGATATGATATCTCAATGCTTCTATACCAAACCTGAGATCCTTCTGATAGCATGAGATGTGATATCTCAATACTTCTAATACCAAACCTGAGATCCTACCTCTAACATGAAATGTGATATCCAACTCTTTCCCCTTGCAAACCTGAGAGCCTTCCTAGAGCATGAGATGTGATATCCAAGTCCTTCCCATTCCAATCCTGAGACCCTTCCTATAGCATGAGATGGGATATCCAACTCCTTCCAAATCCAATCCCGATACCCTTCCGATAGCATGAGATCTGATATCCCAATGCTTATACCAAACCTGAGACCCATACTATGGCATGAGATGTGATATCAAACTCCTTCCCATTCTAATCCTGAGACCCTTCCTATAGCTTGAGATGTGATATCCAACTCCTTCCCATTCCAATTCTGAGACCCTTCCTATACCATGAGACTTGATATCTCAATGCTTCTAATACCAAACCTGAGACCCGTCCTATAACATGAGATGTGATATCCAAATCCTTCCCCTTCCAAACCTTAGACCCTTCCTTTATCATGAGATGTGATAGCCAACTCCTTCCCATTCCAATCTTGAGACCCTTCCGATATCATGAAATGTGATATCTCAATGCTTCTAATATCAAACTTGAGACCCTCCCTATAACATGAGATGGGAATATCCAACTCCTTCCCATTCCAATCCTGAGACCCTTCTGATAGCAGAGATGTGATATCTCAATGCTTATACCAAACCTGAGATCCTTCCTATAACATGAGATGTGATATCCAACTCCTTCCCATTCCAATCCTGAGACACTTCCTATAGCATGAGATGTGATATCTCACTGCTTATACCAAACCTGAGACCCTTCCTATAGCATGAGATGTGATATCCAACTCCTTCCCATTCCAATCCTGAGACCCTTCCTATAGCATGAGATGTGATATCTCAATGCTTCTAATATCAAACTTGAGACCCTCCCTATAGCATGAGATGTGATACCCAAGTCCTTCCCATTCCAATCCTGAGACACTTCCTATAGCATGAGACCCTTCCTATAGCATGAGATGTGATATCCAACTCCTTCCCATTCCAATCCTGAGACCCTTCCTATAGCATGATATGTGAAATCTCAATGCTTCTACCAAAACTGAGACCCTTCCTTTAGCATGAGATGTGATATCCAACTCCTTCCCATTCCAATCCTGAGACAAATCCTATAGCATGAGATGTGATATCTCAATGCTTCTAATACCAAACCTGAGATCCTTCCTATAACATGAGATGTGATATCCAACTCCTTCCCATTCCAATCCTGAGACCCTTCCTATAGCATGAGATGTGATATCTCAATGCTTCTAATACCAAACCTGAGATCCATCCGATAGCATGAGATGTGATATCCCAATGCTTCTACAAAACCTGAGACCCATACCATGGCATGAGATGTGATATCAAACTCCCGTCCTATACCATGAGACTTGATATCTCAATGCTTCTAATACCAAACCTGAGACCGGTCCAATAACATGAGATGTGATATCCAAATCCTTCCCCTTCCAAACCTTAGACCCTTTCTTTATCATGAGATGTGATATCCAAGTCCTTCCCATTCCATTCCTGAGACCCTTCCTATAGCATGAGATGTGATATCTCAATGCTTCTAATACCAAACCTGAGACCCTTCCTATAACATGAGATGTGATATCCAAGTCCTTCCCATTTCAATCCTGAGACCCTTCCTATAGCATGAGATGTGATATCTCAATGCTTCTAATACCAAACCTGAGACCCTTCCTATAACATGAATTCTGATATCCAAGTCCTTCCCATTCCAATCCTGAGACCCTTCCAATAGCAGAGATGTGATATCTCAATGCTTCTAATATCAAACCTGAGACCTGCCCTATAACATGAGATGGGATATCCAACTCCTTCCCGTTCCAAACCTGATACCCTTCCTATAGCATGAGATGTGATATCCAATTCCTTCCCATCCCAATCCTGAGACACCTCCGATAGCAGAGATGTGATATCTCAATGCTTATACCAAACCTGAGACTCTTCCTATAACATGAGATGTGATATCTAACTCCTTCCCGTTCCAAACCTGAGACCCTTCCTATAGCATGAGATGTGATATCCAACTCCTTCCCATTCCAATCCTGAGACCCTTCCTATAGCATGAGATGTGATATCTCACTGCTTATACCAAATCTGAGACCCTTCCTATAGCATAAGATGTGATATCCAACTCCTTCCCATTCCAATCCTGAGACCCTTCCTATAGCATGAGATGTGATATCTCAATGCTTCTAATACCAAACCTGAGATCCTTCCTATAACATGAGATGTGATATCCAACTCCTTCCCATTCCAATCCTGAGACCCTTATGATAGCATGAGATGTGATATCTCAATGCCTCTAATACCAAACCTGAGATACTTCCGATAGCATGAGATGTGATATCTCAATGCTTTTAATACCAAACCTGAGATCCTTCCTATAACATGAGATGTGATTTCCAAATCCTTCCCCTTCCAAACCTGAGACCCTCCCTTTAGCATGAGATGTGATATACAACTCCTTCCCATTCCAATCCTGAGACCCTTCTGATAGCATGAGATGTGATATCTCAATGCCTCTAATACCAAACCTGAGATCCTACCTCTAACATGAAATGTGATATCCATCTCCTTCCCTTTCCAAACCTGAGACCCTGCCTATAGCATGAGATGTGATATTCAAGTCCTTCCCATTCCAATCCTGAGACCCTTCCTATAGCATGTGATGTGATATCTCAATGCGTATACCAAACCTGAGACCCTTCCTATGGCATGAGATGTCATATACAACTCCTTCCCATTCCAATCCTGAGACCCTTCCTATAGCATGAGATGTGATATCTCAATGCTTATACCAAACCTGAGACCCTTCCTATAGCATGAGATGTGATATCCAACTTCTTCCCATTCCAATCCTAAGACCCTTCCTATAACATGAGATGTGATGTCTCAATGCTTCTAATACCAAACCTGAGATCTTTCCTATAACATGAGATGTGATATCCAACTCCTTCCCATTCCAATACTGAGACCCTTCCTATAGCATGAGATGTGATATCTCAATGCTTATACCAAACCTGAGACCCTTCCTATAGCTTGAGATGTGATATCCAACTCCTTCCCATTCCAATCCTGAGACCCTTCCTATAGCATGAGATGTGATATCTCAAGGCCTCTAATACCAAACCTGAGATCCTTCCTCTAACATGAAATGTGATATCCAACTCCTTCCCCTTCCTAACCTGAGACCCTTCCTATAGCATGAGATGTGATATCCAACTCCTTCCCATTCCAATCCTGAGACCCTTCCGATAGCTTGAGATGTGATATCTCAATGCTTCTAATATCAATACTGAGACCCTCCCTATAGCATGAGATGTGATATCTAAGTCCTTCCCATTCCAATCCTGAGACCCTTCCGATAGCAGAGATGTGATATCTCAATGCTTATACCAAACCTGAGACCCTTCCTATAGCATGAGATGTGATATCCAACTCCTTCCCATTCCAATCCTGAGACCCTTCCTATAGCATGATATGTGAAATCTCAATGCTTCTACCAAAACTGAGACCCTTCCTTTAGCATGAGATGTGATATCCAACTCCTTCCCATTCCAATCCTGAGACCAGTCCTATAGCATGAGATGTGATATCTCAATGCTTCTAATACCAAACCTGAGATCCTTCCTATAACATGAGATGTGATATCCAACTCCTTCCCATTCCAATCATGAGACCCTTCCTATATCATGAGATGTGATATCTCAATGCTTCTAATACCAAACCTGAGATCCTTCCGATAGCATGAGATGTGATATCTCAATGCTTCTAATACCAAACATGAGATCCTTCCTATAACATGAGATGTGATATCCAAATCCTTCCCCTTCCGAACCTGAGACCCTCCCTTTAGCATGTGATGTGATATCCCACTCCTTCCCATTCCAATCCTGATACCCTTCTGATAGCATGAGATGTGATATCTCAATGCCTCTAATACCAAACCTGAGATCCTACCTCTAACATGAAATGTGATATCCAACTCCTTCCCTTTCCAAACCTGAGAGCCTTCCTACAGCATGAGATGTGATATCCAAGTCCTTCCCATTCCAATCCTGAGACCCTTCCTATAACATGAGATGTCATATCCAACTCCTTCCCATTCCAACCTGAGACCCTTCCTATAGCATGAGATGGGATATTCAACTCCTTCTTATGCCAAACCTGAGACCCTTCCTATGGCATGATATGTTATATCGAACTCCTTGCCATTCAAATCCTGAGACCCTTCCTATAGCATGAGAAGGGATATCCAACTCCTTCCCAATCCAATCCTGAGTCCCTTCCGATAGTAGAGATGTGATATCTCAACGCTTCTACCAAACCTGAGACCCTTCCTATAACATGAGATGTGATATCCAATTCCTTCCCATTCCAAACCTGAGACCCTTACTATTGGATGAGATGTGATATCCAACTCCTTCCCATTCCAACCCTGAGACCCTTCCTATACCATGAGATGTGATATCTCAATGCTTCTAATACCAAACCTGGGTCCCGTCCTATAACATGAGATATGATATCCAAATCCTTCCCCTTCCAAACCTGAGAACCTTCCTTTAGCATGAGATGTGATATCCAAATACTTCCCATTCCAATCCTAAAACCCTTCCTATAGCATGAGATGTGATATCTCAATGTTTCTAATAAAAAACCTGAGACCCTTCCTATAGCAAGAGATGCGATATCCAAATCCTTCCCATTCCAATCCTGAGACCCTTCCTATAACATGAGATGTGATATCCAACTCCTTCCCATTCCAACCTGAGACCCTTCCTATAGCATGAGAAGGGATATCCAACTCCTTCCCAATCCAATCCTGAGACCCTTCCGATAGCAGAGATGTGATATCTCAATGCTTATACCAAACCTGAGACCCTTCCTATGGCATGAGATGTGATATCCAACTCCTTGCCATTCAAATCCTGAGACCCTCCCTATAACAAGAGATGTCATATCCAACTCCTTCCCATTCCAAACCTGAGATCCTTCCTTTAGCATGAGATGTAATATCCAAATCCTTCACATTCCAATCCGGAGACCCTTCCTATAGCATGAGATGTGATATCTCAATGCTTCAAATACCAAACATGAGATCCTTCCGATAACATGAGATGTGATATCCAACTCCTTCCCATTCCAAACCTGAGACCCTTCCGATAGCATGAGATGTGATATCTCAATGCTTCAAAAACCAAACATGAGAACCATCCTATAACATGAGATGTGAAATCCAAATCCTTCCCTTCCCAAACCTGAGACTCTTCCTATAGCATGAGATGTGATATCTCAATGCTTCTACCAAACCTGAAACCCTTCCTATAGCATGAGAAGTGATATCCAACTCCTTCCCATTCCAATCCTGAGACACTTCCTATAGCATGAGATGTGATATCACAATGCTTCTAATACCAAACCTGAGACCCGTCCTATAACATGAGATGTGATATCCAAATCCTTCCCCTTCCAAACCTTAGAGCCTTCCTTTATCATGAGATGTGATATCCAAGTCCTTCCCATTCCATTCCTGAGACCCTTCCTATAGCATGAGATGTGATATCTCAATGCTTCTAATACCAAACCTGAGACCCTTCCTATAACATGAGATGTGATATCCAAGTCCTTCCCATTCCAATCCTGAGACCCTCCCTTTAGCATGAGATGTGATATCCAACTCCTTCCCATTCCAATCCTGAGACCGTTCTGATAGCATGAGATGTGATATCTCAATGCTTCTAATACCAAACCTGAGATCCTTCCGATAGCATGAGATGTGATATTTCAATTCTTCTAATACCAAACCTGAGATCCTTCCTATAACACGAGATGTGATATTCAAATCCTTCCCCTTCCAAACCTGAGACCCTCCCTTTAGCATGAGATGTGATATCCAACTCCTTCCCATTCCAATCCTGAGACCCTTCTGATAGCATGAGATGTTATATCTCAATGCCTCTAATACCAAACCTGAGATTCTACCTCTAACATGAAATGTGATATCCAACTCCTTCCCCTTCCAAACCTGGGAGCCTTCCTATAACATGAGATGTGATATCGAAGTCCTTCCCATTCCAATCCTGAGACCCTTCCTATAACATGAGATGTGATATCCAACTCCTTCCCATTCCAATCCTGAGACCCTTCCTATAGCATGAGATGTGATGTCTCAATGCTTCTAATACCAAATCTGAGATCCTTCCTATAACATGAGATGTGATATCCAACTCCTTCCATTCCAATCCTGAGACCCTTCCTATAGCATGGGATGTGATATTTCAATGCTTATAGCAAACCTGAGACCCTTCCTATAGCATGAGATGTGATATCCAAATCCTTCCCATTCCAATCGTGAGACCCTTCCTATAGCATGAGATGTGATATCTCAATGCCTCTAATACCAAACCTGAGATCCTTCCTCTAACATGAAATGTGATATCCAAATCCTTCCCTTTCCAAACCTGAGAGCCTACCTATAGCATGAGATGTGATATCCAACTCCTTCCCATTCCAATCCTGAGACCCTTCCTATAGCATGAGATGTGATATCTCAATGCTTATACCAAACCTGAGACCCTTCCTATAGCATGAGATGTGATATCCAAATCCTTCCCATTCCAATCCTGAGACCCTTCCTATAGCATGAGATGTGATATCTCAATGCCTCTAATACCAAACCTGAGATCCTTCCTTGAACATGAAATGTGATATCCCACTCCTTCCCTTTCCAAACCTGAGAGTCTACCTATAGCATGAGATGTGATATCCAAGTCCTTCCCATTCCAATCCTTAGACACTTCCTACAGCATGAGATGTGATATCTCAATGATTCTATTACCAAACCTGAGACCCGTCCTATAACATGAGATGGGATATCCAACTCCTTCCCATTTCAATCCTGAGAAACTTCCGATAGCAGAGATGTGATATCTCAATGCTTAGACCAAACCTGAGACCCTTCCTATAACATGAGATGTGATATCCAACTCCTTCCCGTTCCAAACCTGAGACCTTTTCTATAGCAAGAATCTAATATCCAACTCCTTCCCATTCCAATCCTGAGACCATTCCTATAGCATGAGATGTGATTTCTCAATGCTTCTAATACCAAACCTGAGACCCTTCCTATAACATGAGATGTGATATCCAAGTCCTTCCCATTCCAATCCTGAGACCCTCCCTTTAGCATGAGATGTGATATCCAACTCCTTCCCATTCCAATCCTGAGACCGTTCTGATAGCATGAGATGTGATATCTCAATGCTTCTAATACCAAACCTGAGATCCTTCCGATAGCATGAGATGTGATATTTCAATTCTTCTAACACCAAACCTGAGATCCTTCCTATAACACGAGATGTGATATTCAAATCCTTCCCCTTCCAAACCTGAGACCCTCCCTTTAGCATGAGATGTGATATCCAACTCCTTCCCATTCCAATCCTGAGACCCTTCTGATAGCATGAGATGTTATATCTCAATGCCTCTAATACCAAACCTGAGATTCTACCTCTAACATGAAATGTGATATCCAACTCCTTCCCCTTCCAAACCTGAGATCCTTCCTATGACATGAGATGTGATATCCAATTCCTTCCCATTCCAAACCTGAGACCCTTCCTATAGCATGAGATGTGATATCTCAATGCCTCTAATACCAAACCTGAGATCCTACCTCTAACATGAAATGTGATATCCAACTCCTTCCCCTTGCAAACCTGAGAGCCTTCCTATAGCATGAGATGTGATATCGAAGTATTTCCCATTCCAATCCTGAGACCCTTCCTATAACATGAGATGTGATATCCAACTCCTTCCCATTCCAACCTGAGACCCTTCCTATAGCATGAGATGGGATATCCAACTACTTCCAAATCCAATCCTGATACCCTTCCGATAGCATGAGATGTGATATCTCAATCCCTCTAATACCAAACCTGAGATCCTTCCTATAACATGAGATGTGATATCAAAATCCTTCCCCTTCCAAACCTGAGACCCTCCCTTTAGCATGAGATGTGATATCCAACTCCTTCCCATTCCAATCCTGAGACCCTTCTGATAGCATGAGATGTGATATTCAATGCCTCTAATACCAAACCTGAGATCCTACCTCTAACATGAAATGTGATATCCAACTCCTTCCCTTTCCAAACGTGAGAGCCTCCCTATAGCATGAGATGGGATATTCAAGTCCTTCCCATTCCAATCCTGAGACCCTTCCTATAGCATGAGATGTGATATCTCAATGCTTCTAATACCAAACCTGAGACTGTTCCTATAACATAAGATGGGATATCCAACTCCTTCCCATTCCAATCCTGAGACCCTTCCGATAGCAGAGATGTGATATCTCAATGCTGATACCAAACCTGAGACCCTTCCTATGGCATGAGATGTCATATACAACTCCTTCCCATTCCAATCCTGAGACCATTCCTATAGCATGAGATGTGATATCTCAATGCTTCTAATACCAAACCTGAGATCCTTCCTATGACATGAGATGTGATATCCAATTCCTTCCCATTCCAAACCTGAGACCCTTCCTATAGCATGAGATGTGATATCTCAATGCTTCTAATACCAAACCTGAGATCCTTCCTATAACATGAGATGTGATATCCAAATCCTTCCCCTTCCAAACCAGAGACCCTCCCTTTAGCATGAGATGTGATATCCAACTCCTTCCCATTCCAATCCTGAGACATTTCTGATAGCATGAGATGTGATATCTCAATGCCTCTAATACCAAACCTGAGATCCTACCTCTAACATGAAATGTGATATCCAACTCCTTTCCCTTGCAAACCTGAGAGCCTTCCTATAACATCAGATGTGATATCCAACTCCTTCCCATTCCAATCCTGAGACCCTTCCTATAGCATGAGATGTGATACCTCAATGTTCATACCAAACCTGAGACCCTTCCTATAGCATGAGATGTGATATCCAACTCCTTCCCATTCCAATCCTGAGACCCTTCCTATAGCATGAGATGTGATATCTCAATGCCTCTAATACCAAATCTGAGATCCTTCCTCTAACATGAAATGTGATATCCAACTCCTTCCCTTTCCAAACCTGAGAGCCTACCTATAGCATGAGATGTGATATCCAAGACCTTCCCATTCCAATCCTTAGACCCTTCCTACAGCATACAATATGATATCTCAATGATTCTAATAACAAACCTGAGATCCGTCCTATAACATGAGATGTGATATCCAACTACTTCCCATTCCAATCCTGAGACACTTCCGATAGCAGAGATGTGATATCTCAATGCTTATTCCAAACCTGAGACCCTTCCTATAGCATGAGATATGATATCCAACTCCTTCCCGTTCCAAACCTGAGACCCTTCCTATAGCATATGTGATATCCAACTCCTTCCCATTCCAAACATGAGACCCTTCCTATAGCATGAGATGTGATATCCAACTCCTTCCCATTCCAATCCTGAGACCCTTCCTATAGCATGAGATGTGATATCTCAATGCCTCTAATACCAAACCTGAAATCCTTCCTCTAACATGAAATGTGATATCCAACTCCTTCTCTTTCCAAACCTGAGAGCCTACCTATAGCATGAGATGTGATATCCAAGACCTTCCCATTCCAATCCTTAGACCCTTCCTACAGCATACAATATGATATCTCAATGATTCTAATAACAAACCTGAGACCCGTCCTATAACATGAGATGTGATATCCAACTCCTTCCCATTCCAATCCTGAGACACTTCCGATAGCAGAGATGTGATATCTCAATGCTTATTCCAAACCTGAGACCCTTCCTATAGCATGAGATGTGATATCCAACTCCTTCCCGTTCCAAACCTGAGACCCTTCCTATAGCATATGTGATATCCAACTCCTTCCCATTCCAAACATGAGACCCTTCCTATAGCAAGAATGTAATATCCAACTCCTTCCCATTCCAATCCTGAGACCCTTCCTACAGCATGCGATGTGATATCTCAATGCTTCTAATACCAAACCTGAGACCCGTCCTATAACATGAGATGGGATATCCAACTCCTTCCCGTTCCAAACCTGAGACCCTTCCTATAGCATGAGATGTGATATCCAACTCCTTCCCATCCCAATCCTGAGACACTTCCGATTGCAGAGATGTGATATCTCAATGCTTATACCAAACCTGAGACTCTTCCTATAACATGAGATGTGATATCCAAATCCTTCCCGTTCCAAACCTGAGACCCTTCCTATAGCATAAGATGTGATATCCAACTCCTTCCCATTCCAATCCTGAGACCCTTCCGATAGCATGAGATGTGATATCTCAATGCTTCTAATACCAAACCTGAGATCCTTCTTATAACATATGATGTGATATCCAAATCCTTGCCCTTCCAAACCTGAGACCCTCCCTTTAGCATGAAATGTGATATCCAACTCCTTCCCATTCCAATCCTGAGACCCTTATGATAGCATGAGATGTGATATCTCAATGCCTCTAATACCAAACCTGAGATACTTCCGATAGCATGAGATGTGATATCTCAATGCTTCTAATACCAAACCTGAGATCCTTCCTATAACATGAGATGTGATATCCAAATCCTTCCCCTTCCAAACCTGAGACCCTCCCTTTAGCATGAGATGTGATATCCAACTCCTTCCCATTCCAATCCTGAGACCCTTCTGATAGCTTGAGATGTGATATCTCAATGCCTCTAATACCAAACCTGAGATCCTACCTCTAACATGAAATATGATATCCAACTCCTTCCCTTTCCAAACCTGAGATCCTGCCTATAGCATGAGATGTGATATCCAAGTCCTTCCCATTCCAATCCTGAGACCCTTCCTATAGCATGAGATGTGATATCTCAATGCTTATACCAAACCTGAGACCCTTCCTATGGCATGAGATGCCATATACAACTCCTTCCCATTCCAATCCTGAGACCCTGCTTATAGCATGAGATGTGATATCTCAATGCTTCTAATGCCAAACCTGAGATCTTTCCTATAACATGAGATGTGATATCCAACTCCTTCCCATTCCAATCCTGAGACCATTCCTATAGCATGAGATGTGATATCTCAATGCTTATACCAAACCTGAGACCCTTCCTATAGCTTGAGATGTGATATCCAACTCCATCCCATTCCAATCCTGAGACCCTTCCTATAGCATGAGATGTGATATCTCAATGCCTCTAATACCAAACCTGAGATCCTTCCTCTAACATGAAATGTGATATCCAACTCCTTCCCCTTCCAAACCTGAGAGCCTTCCTATAGCATGAGATATGATATCCAAGTCCTTTCCATTCCAATCCTGAGACCCTTCCTATAACATGAGATGTGATATCCAACTCCTTCCCATTCCAACCTGAGACCCTTCCTATAGCATGAGATGGGATATCCAACTCCTTCCAAATCCAATCCTGATACCCTTCCGATAGCATGAGATGTGATATCCCAATGCTTCTACCAAACCTGAGACCCATACTATGGCATGAGATGTGATATCAAACTGCTTCCAATTCTAACCTGAGACCCTTCCTATAGCATGAGATGGGATATCCAACTCCTTCCAAATCCAATCCTGAAATCCTTCCGATAGCATGAGATGTGATATCCCAATGCTTCTACCAAACCTGAGACCCATACTATGGCATGAGATGTGATATCCAACTCCTTCCCATTCCAATTCTGAGACTATTCTGATAGCATGAGATGTGATATCTCAATGCCTCTAATACCAAACCTGAGATCCTACCTCTAACATGAAATGTGATATCCAACTCTTTCCCGTTGCAAACCTGAGAGCCTTCCTATAGCATGAGATGTGATATCCAAGTCCTTCCCATTCCAATCCTGAGACCCTTCCTATAACATGAGATGTGATATCCAACTCCTTCCCATTCCAACCTGAGACCCTTCCTATAGCATGAGATGGGATATCCAACTCCTTCCAAATCCAATCCTGATACCCTTCCGATAGCATGAGATGTGATATCCCAATGCTTCTACCAAACCTGAGACCCATACTATGGCATGAGATGTGATATCAAACTCCTTCCCATTCCAATCCTGTGACCCTTCCTATAGCTTGAGATGTGATATCCAACTCCTTCCCATTCCAATTCTGAGACCCTTCCTATACAATGAGACTTGATATCTCAATGCTTCTAATACCAAACCTGAGAGCCGTCCTATAACATGAGATGTGATATCCAAATCCTTCCCCTTCCAAACCTTAGACCCTTCCTTTATCATGAGATGTGATATCCAACTCCTTCCCATTCCAATCCTGAGACTCTTCCGATATCATGAGATGTGATATCTCAATGCTTCTAATATCAAACTTGAGACCCTCCCTATAGCATGAGATGTGATATCCAAGTCCTTCCCATTCCAATCCTGAGACCCTTCCTATAGCATGAGATGTGATATCTCAATGCTTCTAATACCAAACCTGAGACCCTTCCTATAACATGAGATGGGAATATCCAACTCCTTCCCATTCCAATCCTGAGACCCTTCCGATAGCAGAGATGTGATATCTCACTGCTTATACCAAACCTGAGACCCTTCCTATAGCATGAGATGTGATATCCAACTCCTTCCCATTCCAATCCTGAGACACTTCCTATAGCATGAGATGTGATATCTCACTGCTTATACCAAACCTGAGACCCTTCCTATAGCATGAGATGTGATATCCAACTCCTTCCCATTCCAATCCTGAGACCCTTCCTATAGCATGAGATGTGATATCTCAATGCTTCTAATATCAAACTTGAGACCCTCCCTATAGCATGAGATGTGATACCCAAGTCCTTCCCATTCCAATCCTGAGACCCTTCCTACAGCATGCGATGTGATGTCTCAATGCTTCTAATACCAAACCTGAGACTCTTCCTATAACATGAGATGGGATATCCAACTCCTTCCCATTCCAATCGTGAGACCCTTCCGATAGCAGAGATGTGATATCTCAATGCTTATACCAAACCTAAGACCCTTCCTATGGCATGAGATGTCATATACAACTCCTTCCCATTCCAATCCTGAGACCCTTCCTATAGCATGAGATGTGATATCTCAATGCTTATACCAAACCTGAGACCCTTCCTATAGCATGAGATGTGATATCCAACTCCTTCCCATTCCAATCCTGAGACCCTTCCTATAGCATGAGATGTGATGTCTCAATGCTTCTAATACCAAACCTGAGATCCTTCCTATAACATGAGATGTGATATCCAACTCCTTCCCATTCCAATCCCGAGACCCTTCCTATAGCATGAGATGTGATATCTCAATGCTTATACCAAACCTGAGACCCTTCCTATAGCATGAGATGTGATATCCAACTCCTTCCCATTCCAATCCTGAGACTCTTCCTATAGCATGAGATGTGATATCTCAATGCCTCTAATACCAAACCTGAGATCCTTCCTCTAACATGAAATGTGATATCCAACTCCTTCCCTTTACAAACCTGAGAGCCTACCTATAGCATGAGATGTGATATCCAAGTCCTTCCCATTCCAATCCTTAGACCCTTCCTACAGCATGCAATATGATATCTCAATGATTCTAATAACAAACCTGAGACCCGTCCTATAACATGAGATGGGATATCCAACTCCTTCCCATTCCAATCCTGAGACACTTCCGATAGCAGAGATGTGATATCTCAATGCTTATACCAAACCTGAGACCCTTCCTATAACATGAGATGTGATATCCAACTCCTTCCCGGTCCAAACCTGAGACCCTTCATATAGCATATGTGATATCCAACTCCTTCCCATTCCAAACATGAGACCCTTCCTATAGCAAGAGTGTAATATCCAACTCCTTCCCATTCCAATCCTGAGACCATTCCTATAGCATGAGATGTGATATCTCAATGCTTCTAATACCAAACCTGAGATCCTTCCTATGACATGAGATGTGATATCCAATTCCTCCCCATTCCAAACCTGAGAACCTTCCTACAGCATGCGATGTGATATCTCAATGCTTCTAATACCAAACCCGAGACCAGTCCTATAACATGAGATTGGATATCCAACTCCTTCCCCTTCCAAACCTGAGTCTCTTCCTATAGCATGAGATGTGATATCCAACTTCTTCCCATTCCAATCCTGAGACCCTTCCTATAACATGAGAGATGTGATGTCTCAATGCTTCTAATACCAAACCTGAGATCTTTCCTATAACATGAGATGTGATATCCAACTCCTTCCCATTCCAATCCTGAGACCCTTCCTATAGCATGAGATGTGATATCTCAATGCTTATACCAAACCTGAGACCCTTCCTATAGCTTGAGATGTGATATCCAACTCCTTCCCATTCCAATCCTGAGACCCTTCCTATAGCATGAGATGTGATATCTCAAGGCCTCTAATACCAAACCTGAGATCCTTCCTCTAACATGAAATGTGATATCCAACTCCTTCCCCTTCCAAACCTGAGAGCCTTCCTATAACATGAAATGTGATATCCAAGACCTTCCCATTCCAATCCTTAAACCCTTCCTATAACATGAGATGTGATATCCAACTCCTTCCCATTCCAACCTGAGACCCTTCCTATAGCATGAGATGGGATATCCAACTCCTTCCAAATCCAATCCTGATACCCTTCCGATAGCATGAGATGTGATATCCCAATGCTTCTACCAAACCTGAGACCCATACTATGGCATGAGATGTGATATCAAACTCCTTCCCATTCCAATCCTGTGACCCTTCCTATAGCTTGAGATGTGATATCCAACTCCTTCCCATTCCAATTCTGAGACCCTTCCTATACAATGAGACTTGATATCTCAATGCTTCTAATACCAAACCTGAGAGCCGTCCTATAACATGAGATGTGATATCCAAATCCTTCCCCTTCCAAACCTTAGACCCTTCCTTTATCATGAGATGTGATATCCAACTCCTTCCCATTCCAATCCTGAGACTCTTCCGATATCATGAGATGTGATATCTCAATGCTTCTAATATCAAACTTGAGACCCTCCCTATAGCATGAGATGTGATATCCAAGTCCTTCCCATTCCAATCCTGAGACCCTTCCTATAGCATGAGATGTGATATCTCAATGCTTCTAATACCAAACCTGAGACCCTTCCTATAACATGAGATGGGAATATCCAACTCCTTCCCATTCCAATCCTGAGACCCTTCCGATAGCAGAGATGTGATATCTCACTGCTTATACCAAACCTGAGACCCTTCCTATAGCATGAGATGTGATATCCAACTCCTTCCCATTCCAATCCTGAGACACTTCCTATAGCATGAGATGTGATATCTCACTGCTTATACCAAACCTGAGACCCTTCCTATAGCATGAGATGTGATATCCAACTCCTTCCCATTCCAATCCTGAGACCCTTCCTATAGCATGAGATGTGATATCTCAATGCTTCTAATATCAAACTTGAGACCCTCCCTATAGCATGAGATGTGATACCCAAGTCCTTCCCATTCCAATCCTGAGACCCTTCCTACAGCATGCGATGTGATGTCTCAATGCTTCTAATACCAAACCTGAGACTCTTCCTATAACATGAGATGGGATATCCAACTCCTTCCCATTCCAATCGTGAGACCCTTCCGATAGCAGAGATGTGATATCTCAATGCTTATACCAAACCTAAGACCCTTCCTATGGCATGAGATGTCATATACAACTCCTTCCCATTCCAATCCTGAGACCCTTCCTATAACATGAAATGTGATATCCAAGACCTTCCCATTCCAATCCTTAAACCCTTCCTATAACATGAGATGTGATATCCAACTCCTTCCCATTCCAACCTGAGACCCTTCGTATAGCATGAGATGGGATATCCAACTCCTTCCAAATCCAATCCTGATACCCTTCCGATAGCATGAGATGTGATATCCCAATGCTTCTACCAAACCTGAGACCCATACTATGGCATGAGATGTGATATCAAACTCCTTCCCATTCCAATCCTGTGACCCTTCCTATAGCTTGAGATGTGATATCCAACTCCTTCCCATTCCAATTCTGAGACCCTTCCTATACAATGAGACTTGATATCTCAATGCTTCTAATACCAAACCTGAGAGCCGTCCTATAACATGAGATGTGATATCCAAATCCTTCCCCTTCCAAACCTTAGACCCTTCCTTTATCATGAGATGTGATATCCAACTCCTTCCCATTCCAATCCTGAGACTCTTCCGATATCATGAGATGTGATATCTCAATGCTTCTAATATCAAACTTGAGACCCTCCCTATAGCATGAGATGTGATATCCAAGTCCTTCCCATTCCAATCCTGAGACCCTTCCTATAGCATGAGATGTGATATCTCAATGCTTCTAATACCAAACCTGAGACCCTTCCTATAACATGAGATGGGAATATCCAACTCCTTCCCATTCCAATCCTGAGACCCTTCCGATAGCAGAGATGTGATATCTCACTGCTTATACCAAACCTGAGACCCTTCCTATAGCATGAGATGTGATATCCAACTCCTTCCCATTCCAATCCTGAGACACTTCCTATAGCATGAGATGTGATATCTCACTGCTTATACCAAACCTGAGACCCTTCCTATAGCATGAGATGTGATATCCAACTCCTTCCCATTCCAATCCTGAGACCCTTCCTATAGCATGAGATGTGATATCTCAATGCTTCTAATATCAAACTTGAGACCCTCCCTATAGCATGAGATGTGATACCCAAGTCCTTCCCATTCCAATCCTGAGACCCTTCCTACAGCATGCGATGTGATGTCTCAATGCTTCTAATACCAAACCTGAGACTCTTCCTATAACATGAGATGGGATATCCAACTCCTTCCCATTCCAATCGTGAGACCCTTCCGATAGCAGAGATGTGATATCTCAATGCTTATACCAAACCTAAGACCCTTCCTATGGCATGAGATGTCATATACAACTCCTTCCCATTCCAATCCTGAGACCCTTCCTATAGCATGAGATGTGATATCTCAATGCTTATACCAAACCTGAGACCCTTCCTATAGCATGAGATGTGATATCCAACTCCTTCCCATTCCAATCCTGAGACCCTTCCTATAGCATGAGATGTGATGTCTCAATGCTTCTAATACCAAACCTGAGATCCTTCCTATAACATGAGATGTGATATCCAACTCCTTCCCATTCCAATCCCGAGACCCTTCCTATAGCATGAGATGTGATATCTCAATGCTTATACCAAACCTGAGACCCTTCCTATAGCATGAGATGTGATATCCAACTCCTTCCCATTCCAATCCTGAGACTCTTCCTATAGCATGAGATGTGATATCTCAATGCCTCTAATACCAAACCTGAGATCCTTCCTCTAACATGAAATGTGATATCCAACTCCTTCCCTTTACAAACCTGAGAGCCTACCTATAGCATGAGATGTGATATCCAAGTCCTTCCCATTCCAATCCTTAGACCCTTCCTACAGCATGCAATATGATATCTCAATGATTCTAATGACAAACCTGAGACCCGTCCTATAACATGAGATGGGATATCCAACTCCTTCCCATTCCAATCCTGAGACACTTCCGATAGCAGAGATGTGATATCTCAATGCTTATACCAAACCTGAGACCCTTCCTATAACATGAGATGTGATATCCAACTCCTTCCCGGTCCAAACCTGAGACCCTTCATATAGCACATGTGATATCCAACTCCTTCCCATTTCAAACATGAGACCCTTTCTATAGCAAGAGTGTGATATCCAACTCCTTCCCATTCCAATCCTGAGACCATTCCTATAGCATGAGATGTGATATCTCAATGCTTCTAATACCAAACCTGAGATCCTTCCTATGACATGAGATGTGATATCCAATTCCTCCCCATTCCAAACCTGAGAACCTTCCTACAGCATGCGATGTGATATCTCAATGCTTCTAATACCAAACCCGAGACCAGTCCTATAACATGAGATTGGATATCCAACTCCTTCCCCTTCCAAACCTGAGACTCTTCCTATAGCATGAGATGTGATATCCAACTCCTTCCCATTCCAATCCTGAGACCCTTCCTATAGCATGAGATGTGATATCTCAATGCTTATACCAAACCTGAGACCCTTCCTATAGCTTGAGATGTGATATCCAACTCCTTCCCATTCCAATCCTGAGACCCTTCCTATAGCATGAGATGTGATATCTCAAGGCCTCTAATACCAAACCTGAGATCCTTCCTCTAACATGAAATGTGATATCCAACTCCTTCCCCTTCCAAACCTGAGAGCCTTCCTATAACATGAAATGTGATATCCAATTCCTTCCCATTCCAACCTGAGACCCTTCCTATAGCATGAGATGGGATATCCAACTCCTTCCAAATCCAATACTGATACCCTTCCGATAGCATGAGATGTGATATCCCAATGCTTCTACGAAACCTGAGACCCATACTATGGCATGAGATGTGATATCAAACCCCTTCCCATTCCAATCCTGAGACCCTACCTATAGCTTGAGATGTGATATCCAACTCCTTCCCATTCCAATTCTGAGACCCTTCCTATACCATGAGACTTGATATCTCAATGCTTCTAATACCAAACCTGAGACCCGTCCTATAACATGAGATGTGATATCCAAATCCTTCCCCTTCCAAACCTTAGACCCTTCCTTTATCATGAGATGTGATATCCAATTCCTTCCCATTCCAATCCTGAGACCCTTCCGATATCATGAGATTTGTTATCTCAATGCTTCTAATATCAAACTTGAGACCCTCCCTATAACATGAGATGTGACATCCAAGTCCTCCCCATTCCAATCTTGAGACCCTTCCTATAGCATGAGATGTGATATCTCAATGCTTCTAATACCAAACCTGAGACCCTTCCTATAACATGATTTGGGATATCCAACTCCTTCCCATTCCAATCCTGAGACCCTTCCGATAGCAGAGATGTGATATCTCAATGCTTATACCAAACCTGAGACCCTTCCTATGGCCTGAGATGTCATATGCAACTCCTTCCCATTCCAATCCTGAGACCCTTCCTATAGCATGAGATGTGATATCTCAATGCCTCTAATACCAAACCTGAAATCCTTCCCCTAACATGAAATGTGATATCCAACTCCTTCCCTTTCCAAACCTGAGAGCCTACCTATAGCATGAGATGTGATATCCAAGACCTTCCCATTCCAATCCTTAAATCCTTCCTACATCATACAATATGATATCTCAATGATTCTAATAACAAACCTGAGACCCGTCCTATAACATGAGATGTGATATCCAACTCCTTCCCATTCCAATCCTGAGACACTTCCGATAGCAGAGATGTGATATCTCAATGCTTATTCCAAACCTGAGACCCTTCCTATAGCATGAGATGTGATATCCAACTCCTTCCCTTTCCAAACCTGAGACCCTTCCTATAGCATATGTGATATCCAACTCCTTCCCATTCCAAACATGAGACCCTTCCTATAGCAAGAATGTAATATCCAACTCCTTCCCATTCCAATCCTCAGACACTTCCTACAGCATGCGATGTGATATCTCAGTGCTTCTAATACCAAACCTGAGACCCGTCCTATAACATGAGATGGGATATCCAACTCCTTCCCGTTCCAAACCTGAGACCCTTCCTATAGCATGAGATGTGATATCCAACTCCTTCCCATCCCAATCCTGAGACCCTTCCTACAGCATGCAATATGATATCTCAATGATTCTAATAACAAACCTGAGACCCGTCCTATAACATGAGATGGGATATCCAACTCCTTCCCATTCCAATCCTGAGACACTTCCGATAGCAGAGATGTGATATCTCAATGCTTATACCAAACCTGAGACCCTTCCTATAACATGAGATGTGATATCCAACTCCTTCCCGGTCCAAACCTGAGACCCTTCCTATAGCATATGTGATATCCAACTCCTTCCCATTCCAAACATGAGACCCTTCCTATAGCAAGAGTGTAATATCCAACTCCTTCCCATTCCAATCCTTACACCATTCCTATAGCATGAGATGTGATATCTCAATGCTTCTAATACCAAACCTGAGATCCTTCCTATGACATGAGATGTGATATCCAATTCCTCCCCATTCCAAACCTGAGAACCTTCCTACAGCATGCGATGTGATATCTCAATGCTTCTAATACCAAACCCGAGACCAGTCCTATAACATGAGATTGGATATCCAACTCCTTCCCCTTCCAAACCTGAGACTCTTCCTATAGCATGAGATGTGATATCCAACTTCTTCCCATTCCAATCCTGAGACCCTTCCTATAACATGAGATGTGATGTCTCAATGCTTCTAATACCAAACCTGAGATCTTTCCTATAACATGAGATGTGATATCCAACTCCTTCCCATTCCAATCCTGAGACCCTGAGACCCCATGAGATGTGATATCTCAATGCTTATACCAAACCTGAGACCCTTCCTATAGCTTGAGATGTGATATCCAACTCCTTCCCATTCCAATCCTGAGACCCTTCCTATAGCATGAGATGTGATATCTCAAGGCCTCTAATACCAAACCTGAGATCCTTCCTCTAACATGAAATGTGATATCCAACTCCTTCCCCTTCCAAACCTGAGAGCCTTCCTATAACATGAAATGTGATATCCAATTCCTTCCCATTCCAACCTGAGACCCTTCCTATAGCATGAGATGGGATATCCAACTCCTTCCAAATCCAATACTGATACCCTTCCGATAGCATGAGATGTGATATCCCAATGCTTCTACCAAACCTGAGACCCATACTATGGCATGAGATGTGATATCAAACTCCTTCCCATTCCAATCCTGAGACCCTACCTATAGCTTGAGATGTGATATCCAACTCCTTCCCATTCCAATTCTGAGACCCTTCCTATACCATGAGACTTGATATCTCAATGCTTCTAATACCAAACCTGAGACCGTCCTATAACATGAGATGTGATATCCAAATCCATCCCCTTCCAAACCTTAGACCCTTCCTTTATCATGAGATGTGATATCCAATTCCTTCCCATTCCAATCCTGAGACCCTTCCGATATCATGAGATTTGTTATCTCAATGCTTCTAATATCAAACTTGAGACCCTCCCTATAACATGAGATGTGACATCCAAGTCCTCCCCATTCCAATCCTGAGACCCTTCCTATAGCATGAGATGTGATATCTCAATGCTTCTAATACCAAACCTGAGACCCTTCCTATAACATGATTTGGGATATCCAACTCCTTCCCATTCCAATCCTGAGACCCTTCCGATAGCAGAGATGTGATATCTCAATGCTTATACCAAACCTGAGACCCTTCCTATGGCCTGAGATGTCATATGCAACTCCTTCCCATTCCAATCCTGAGACCCTTCCTATAGCATGAGATGTGATATCTCAATGCCTCTAATACCAAACCTGAAATCCTTCCTCTAACATGAAATGTGATATCCAACTCCTTCCCTTTCCAAACCTGAGAGCCTACCTATAGCATGAGATGTGATATCCAAGACCTTCCCATTCCAATCCTTAGACCCTTCCTACAGCATACAATATGATATCTCAATGATTCTAATAACAAACCTGAGACCCGTCCTATAACATGAGATGTGATATCCAACTCCTTCCCATTCCAATCCTGAGACACTTCCGATAGCAGAGATGTGATATCTCAATGCTTATTCCAAACCTGAGACCCTTCCTATAGCATGAGATGTGATATCCAACTCCTTCCCGTTCCAAACCTGAGACCCTTCCTATAGCATATGTGATATCCAACTCCTTCCCATTCCAAACATGAGACCCTTCCTATAGCAAGAATGTAATATCCAACTCCTTCCCATTCCAATCCTCAGACCCTTCCTACAGCATGCGATGTGATATCTCAATGCTTCTAATACCAAACCTGAGACCCGTCCTATAACATGAGATGGGATATCCAACTCCTTCCCGTTCCAAACCTGAGACCCTTCCTATAGCATGAGATGTGATATCCAACTCCTTCCCATCCCAATCCTGAGACACTTCCGATTGCAGAGATGTGATATCTCAATGCTTATACCAAACCTGAGACTCTTCCTATAACATGAGATGTGATATCCAACTCCTTCCCGTTCCAAACCTGAGACCCTTCCTATAGCATAAGATGTGATATCCAACTCCTTCCCATTCCAATCCTGAGACCCTTCCGATAGCATGAGATGTGATATCTCAATGCTTCTAATACCAAACCTGAGATCCTTCTTATAACATGTGATGTGATATCCAAATCCTTCCCCTTCCAAACCTGAGACCCTCCCTTTAGCATGAAATGTGATATCCAACTCCTTCCCATTCCAATCCTGAGACCCTTATGATAGCATGAGATGTGATATCTCAATGCCTCTAATACCAAACCTGAGATACTTCCGATAGCATGAGATGTGATATCTCAATGCTTCTAATACCAAACCTGAGATCCTTCCTATAACATGAGATGTGATATCCAAATCCTTCCCCTTCCAAACCTGAGACCCTCCCTTTAGCATGAGATGTGATATCCAACTCCTTCCCATTCCAATCCTGAGACCCTTCTGATAGCATGAGATGTGATATCTCAATGCCTCTAATACCAAACCTGAGATCCTACCTCTAACATGAAATATGATATCCAACTCCTTCCCTTTCCAAACCTGAGATCCTGCCTATAGCATGAGATGTGATATCCAAGTCCTTCCCATTCCAATCCTGAGACCCTTCCTATAGCATGAGATGTGATGTCTCAATGCTTATACCAAACCTGAGACCCTTCCTATGGCATGAGATGCCATATACAACTCCTTCCCATTCCAATCCTGAGACCCTTCCTATAACATGAGATGTGATATCCAACTCCTTCCCATTCCAACCTGAGACCCTTCCTATAGCATGAGATGGGATATCCAACTCCTTCCAAATCCAATCCTGATACCCTTCCGATAGCATGAGATGTGATATCCCAATGCTTCTACCAATCCTGAGACCCTTCCGATAGCAGAGATGTGATATCTCACTGCTTATACCAAACCTGAGACCCTTCCTATAGCATGAGATGTGATATCCAACTCCTTCCCATTCCAATCCTGAGACACTTCCTATAGCATGAGATGTGATATCTCACTGCTTATACCAAACCTGAGACCCTTCCTATAGCATGAGATGTGATATCCAACTCCTTCCCATTCCAATCCTGAGACCCTTCCTATAGCATGAGATGTGATATCTCAATGCTTCTAATATCAAACTTGAGACCCTCCCTATAGCATGAGATGTGATACCCAAGTCCTTCCCATTCCAATCCTGAGACCCTTCCTACAGCATGCGATGTGATGTCTCAATGCTTCTAATACCAAACCTGAGACTCTTCCTATAACATGAGATGGGATATCCAACTCCTTCCCATTCCAATCGTGAGACCCTTCCGATAGCAGAGATGTGATATCTCAATGCTTATACCAAACCTAAGACCCTTCCTATGGCATGAGATGTCATATACAACTCCTTCCCATTCCAATCCTGAGACCCTTCCTATAACATGAAATGTGATATCCAAGACCTTCCCATTCCAATCCTTAAACCCTTCCTATAACATGAGATGTGATATCCAACTCCTTCCCATTCCAACCTGAGACCCTTCGTATAGCATGAGATGGGATATCCAACTCCTTCCAAATCCAATCCTGATACCCTTCCGATAGCATGAGATGTGATATCCCAATGCTTCTACCAAACCTGAGACCCATACTATGGCATGAGATGTGATATCAAACTCCTTCCCATTCCAATCCTGTGACCCTTCCTATAGCTTGAGATGTGATATCCAACTCCTTCCCATTCCAATTCTGAGACCCTTCCTATACAATGAGACTTGATATCTCAATGCTTCTAATACCAAACCTGAGAGCCGTCCTATAACATGAGATGTGATATCCAAATCCTTCCCCTTCCAAACCTTAGACCCTTCCTTTATCATGAGATGTGATATCCAACTCCTTCCCATTCCAATCCTGAGACTCTTCCGATATCATGAGATGTGATATCTCAATGCTTCTAATATCAAACTTGAGACCCTCCCTATAGCATGAGATGTGATATCCAAGTCCTTCCCATTCCAATCCTGAGACCCTTCCTATAGCATGAGATGTGATATCTCAATGCTTCTAATACCAAACCTGAGACCCTTCCTATAACATGAGATGGGAATATCCAACTCCTTCCCATTCCAATCCTGAGACCCTTCCGATAGCAGAGATGTGATATCTCACTGCTTATACCAAACCTGAGACCCTTCCTATAGCATGAGATGTGATATCCAACTCCTTCCCATTCCAATCCTGAGACACTTCCTATAGCATGAGATGTGATATCTCACTGCTTATACCAAACCTGAGACCCTTCCTATAGCATGAGATGTGATATCCAACTCCTTCCCATTCCAATCCTGAGACCCTTCCTATAGCATGAGATGTGATATCTCAATGCTTCTAATATCAAACTTGAGACCCTCCCTATAGCATGAGATGTGATACCCAAGTCCTTCCCATTCCAATCCTGAGACCCTTCCTACAGCATGCGATGTGATGTCTCAATGCTTCTAATACCAAACCTGAGACTCTTCCTATAACATGAGATGGGATATCCAACTCCTTCCCATTCCAATCGTGAGACCCTTCCGATAGCAGAGATGTGATATCTCAATGCTTATACCAAACCTAAGACCCTTCCTATGGCATGAGATGTCATATACAACTCCTTCCCATTCCAATCCTGAGACCCTTCCTATAGCATGAGATGTGATATCTCAATGCTTATACCAAACCTGAGACCCTTCCTATAGCATGAGATGTGATATCCAACTCCTTCCCATTCCAATCCTGAGACCCTTCCTATAGCATGAGATGTGATGTCTCAATGCTTCTAATACCAAACCTGAGATCCTTCCTATAACATGAGATGTGATATCCAACTCCTTCCCATTCCAATCCCGAGACCCTTCCTATAGCATGAGATGTGATATCTCAATGCTTATACCAAACCTGAGACCCTTCCTATAGCATGAGATGTGATATCCAACTCCTTCCCATTCCAATCCTGAGACTCTTCCTATAGCATGAGATGTGATATCTCAATGCCTCTAATACCAAACCTGAGATCCTTCCTCTAACATGAAATGTGATATCCAACTCCTTCCCTTTACAAACCTGAGAGCCTACCTATAGCATGAGATGTGATATCCAAGTCCTTCCCATTCCAATCCTTAGACCCTTCCTACAGCATGCAATATGATATCTCAATGATTCTAATGACAAACCTGAGACCCGTCCTATAACATGAGATGGGATATCCAACTCCTTCCCATTCCAATCCTGAGACACTTCCGATAGCAGAGATGTGATATCTCAATGCTTATACCAAACCTGAGACCCTTCCTATAACATGAGATGTGATATCCAACTCCTTCCCGGTCCAAACCTGAGACCCTTCATATAGCACATGTGATATCCAACTCCTTCCCATTTCAAACATGAGACCCTTTCTATAGCAAGAGTGTGATATCCAACTCCTTCCCATTCCAATCCTGAGACCATTCCTATAGCATGAGATGTGATATCTCAATGCTTCTAATACCAAACCTGAGATCCTTCCTATGACATGAGATGTGATATCCAATTCCTCCCCATTCCAAACCTGAGAACCTTCCTACAGCATGCGATGTGATATCTCAATGCTTCTAATACCAAACCCGAGACCAGTCCTATAACATGAGATTGGATATCCAACTCCTTCCCCTTCCAAACCTGAGACTCTTCCTATAGCATGAGATGTGATATCCAACTCCTTCCCATTCCAATCCTGAGACCCTTCCTATAGCATGAGATGTGATATCTCAATGCTTATACCAAACCTGAGACCCTTCCTATAGCTTGAGATGTGATATCCAACTCCTTCCCATTCCAATCCTGAGACCCTTCCTATAGCATGAGATGTGATATCTCAAGGCCTCTAATACCAAACCTGAGATCCTTCCTCTAACATGAAATGTGATATCCAACTCCTTCCCCTTCCAAACCTGAGAGCCTTCCTATAACATGAAATGTGATATCCAATTCCTTCCCATTCCAACCTGAGACCCTTCCTATAGCATGAGATGGGATATCCAACTCCTTCCAAATCCAATACTGATACCCTTCCGATAGCATGAGATGTGATATCCCAATGCTTCTACGAAACCTGAGACCCATACTATGGCATGAGATGTGATATCAAACCCCTTCCCATTCCAATCCTGAGACCCTACCTATAGCTTGAGATGTGATATCCAACTCCTTCCCATTCCAATTCTGAGACCCTTCCTATACCATGAGACTTGATATCTCAATGCTTCTAATACCAAACCTGAGACCCGTCCTATAACATGAGATGTGATATCCAAATCCTTCCCCTTCCAAACCTTAGACCCTTCCTTTATCATGAGATGTGATATCCAATTCCTTCCCATTCCAATCCTGAGACCCTTCCGATATCATGAGATTTGTTATCTCAATGCTTCTAATATCAAACTTGAGACCCTCCCTATAACATGAGATGTGACATCCAAGTCCTCCCCATTCCAATCTTGAGACCCTTCCTATAGCATGAGATGTGATATCTCAATGCTTCTAATACCAAACCTGAGACCCTTCCTATAACATGATTTGGGATATCCAACTCCTTCCCATTCCAATCCTGAGACCCTTCCGATAGCAGAGATGTGATATCTCAATGCTTATACCAAACCTGAGACCCTTCCTATGGCCTGAGATGTCATATGCAACTCCTTCCCATTCCAATCCTGAGACCCTTCCTATAGCATGAGATGTGATATCTCAATGCCTCTAATACCAAACCTGAAATCCTTCCCCTAACATGAAATGTGATATCCAACTCCTTCCCTTTCCAAACCTGAGAGCCTACCTATAGCATGAGATGTGATATCCAAGACCTTCCCATTCCAATCCTTAAATCCTTCCTACATCATACAATATGATATCTCAATGATTCTAATAACAAACCTGAGACCCGTCCTATAACATGAGATGTGATATCCAACTCCTTCCCATTCCAATCCTGAGACACTTCCGATAGCAGAGATGTGATATCTCAATGCTTATTCCAAACCTGAGACCCTTCCTATAGCATGAGATGTGATATCCAACTCCTTCCCTTTCCAAACCTGAGACCCTTCCTATAGCATATGTGATATCCAACTCCTTCCCATTCCAAACATGAGACCCTTCCTATAGCAAGAATGTAATATCCAACTCCTTCCCATTCCAATCCTCAGACACTTCCTACAGCATGCGATGTGATATCTCAGTGCTTCTAATACCAAACCTGAGACCCGTCCTATAACATGAGATGGGATATCCAACTCCTTCCCGTTCCAAACCTGAGACCCTTCCTATAGCATGAGATGTGATATCCAACTCCTTCCCATCCCAATCCTGAGACCCTTCCTACAGCATGCAATATGATATCTCAATGATTCTAATAACAAACCTGAGACCCGTCCTATAACATGAGATGGGATATCCAACTCCTTCCCATTCCAATCCTGAGACACTTCCGATAGCAGAGATGTGATATCTCAATGCTTATACCAAACCTGAGACCCTTCCTATAACATGAGATGTGATATCCAACTCCTTCCCGGTCCAAACCTGAGACCCTTCCTATAGCATATGTGATATCCAACTCCTTCCCATTCCAAACATGAGACCCTTCCTATAGCAAGAGTGTAATATCCAACTCCTTCCCATTCCAATCCTTACACCATTCCTATAGCATGAGATGTGATATCTCAATGCTTCTAATACCAAACCTGAGATCCTTCCTATGACATGAGATGTGATATCCAATTCCTCCCCATTCCAAACCTGAGAACCTTCCTACAGCATGCGATGTGATATCTCAATGCTTCTAATACCAAACCCGAGACCAGTCCTATAACATGAGATTGGATATCCAACTCCTTCCCCTTCCAAACCTGAGACTCTTCCTATAGCATGAGATGTGATATCCAACTTCTTCCCATTCCAATCCTGAGACCCTTCCTATAACATGAGATGTGATGTCTCAATGCTTCTAATACCAAACCTGAGATCTTTCCTATAACATGAGATGTGATATCCAACTCCTTCCCATTCCAATCCTGAGACCCTGAGACCCCATGAGATGTGATATCTCAATGCTTATACCAAACCTGAGACCCTTCCTATAGCTTGAGATGTGATATCCAACTCCTTCCCATTCCAATCCTGAGACCCTTCCTATAGCATGAGATGTGATATCTCAAGGCCTCTAATACCAAACCTGAGATCCTTCCTCTAACATGAAATGTGATATCCAACTCCTTCCCCTTCCAAACCTGAGAGCCTTCCTATAACATGAAATGTGATATCCAATTCCTTCCCATTCCAACCTGAGACCCTTCCTATAGCATGAGATGGGATATCCAACTCCTTCCAAATCCAATACTGATACCCTTCCGATAGCATGAGATGTGATATCCCAATGCTTCTACCAAACCTGAGACCCATACTATGGCATGAGATGTGATATCAAACTCCTTCCCATTCCAATCCTGAGACCCTACCTATAGCTTGAGATGTGATATCCAACTCCTTCCCATTCCAATTCTGAGACCCTTCCTATACCATGAGACTTGATATCTCAATGCTTCTAATACCAAACCTGAGACCGTCCTATAACATGAGATGTGATATCCAAATCCATCCCCTTCCAAACCTTAGACCCTTCCTTTATCATGAGATGTGATATCCAATTCCTTCCCATTCCAATCCTGAGACCCTTCCGATATCATGAGATTTGTTATCTCAATGCTTCTAATATCAAACTTGAGACCCTCCCTATAACATGAGATGTGACATCCAAGTCCTCCCCATTCCAATCCTGAGACCCTTCCTATAGCATGAGATGTGATATCTCAATGCTTCTAATACCAAACCTGAGACCCTTCCTATAACATGATTTGGGATATCCAACTCCTTCCCATTCCAATCCTGAGACCCTTCCGATAGCAGAGATGTGATATCTCAATGCTTATACCAAACCTGAGACCCTTCCTATGGCCTGAGATGTCATATGCAACTCCTTCCCATTCCAATCCTGAGACCCTTCCTATAGCATGAGATGTGATATCTCAATGCCTCTAATACCAAACCTGAAATCCTTCCTCTAACATGAAATGTGATATCCAACTCCTTCCCTTTCCAAACCTGAGAGCCTACCTATAGCATGAGATGTGATATCCAAGACCTTCCCATTCCAATCCTTAGACCCTTCCTACAGCATACAATATGATATCTCAATGATTCTAATAACAAACCTGAGACCCGTCCTATAACATGAGATGTGATATCCAACTCCTTCCCATTCCAATCCTGAGACACTTCCGATAGCAGAGATGTGATATCTCAATGCTTATTCCAAACCTGAGACCCTTCCTATAGCATGAGATGTGATATCCAACTCCTTCCCGTTCCAAACCTGAGACCCTTCCTATAGCATATGTGATATCCAACTCCTTCCCATTCCAAACATGAGACCCTTCCTATAGCAAGAATGTAATATCCAACTCCTTCCCATTCCAATCCTCAGACCCTTCCTACAGCATGCGATGTGATATCTCAATGCTTCTAATACCAAACCTGAGACCCGTCCTATAACATGAGATGGGATATCCAACTCCTTCCCGTTCCAAACCTGAGACCCTTCCTATAGCATGAGATGTGATATCCAACTCCTTCCCATCCCAATCCTGAGACACTTCCGATTGCAGAGATGTGATATCTCAATGCTTATACCAAACCTGAGACTCTTCCTATAACATGAGATGTGATATCCAACTCCTTCCCGTTCCAAACCTGAGACCCTTCCTATAGCATAAGATGTGATATCCAACTCCTTCCCATTCCAATCCTGAGACCCTTCCGATAGCATGAGATGTGATATCTCAATGCTTCTAATACCAAACCTGAGATCCTTCTTATAACATGTGATGTGATATCCAAATCCTTCCCCTTCCAAACCTGAGACCCTCCCTTTAGCATGAAATGTGATATCCAACTCCTTCCCATTCCAATCCTGAGACCCTTATGATAGCATGAGATGTGATATCTCAATGCCTCTAATACCAAACCTGAGATACTTCCGATAGCATGAGATGTGATATCTCAATGCTTCTAATACCAAACCTGAGATCCTTCCTATAACATGAGATGTGATATCCAAATCCTTCCCCTTCCAAACCTGAGACCCTCCCTTTAGCATGAGATGTGATATCCAACTCCTTCCCATTCCAATCCTGAGACCCTTCTGATAGCATGAGATGTGATATCTCAATGCCTCTAATACCAAACCTGAGATCCTACCTCTAACATGAAATATGATATCCAACTCCTTCCCTTTCCAAACCTGAGATCCTGCCTATAGCATGAGATGTGATATCCAAGTCCTTCCCATTCCAATCCTGAGACCCTTCCTATAGCATGAGATGTGATGTCTCAATGCTTATACCAAACCTGAGACCCTTCCTATGGCATGAGATGCCATATACAACTCCTTCCCATTCCAATCCTGAGACCCTTCCTATAACATGAGATGTGATATCCAACTCCTTCCCATTCCAACCTGAGACCCTTCCTATAGCATGAGATGGGATATCCAACTCCTTCCAAATCCAATCCTGATACCCTTCCGATAGCATGAGATGTGATATCCCAATGCTTCTACCAAACCTGAGACCCATACTATGGCATGAGATGTGATATCAAACTCCTTCCCATTCCAACCTGAGACCCTTCCTATAGCATGAGATGGGATATCCAACTCCTTCCAAATCCAATCCTGAAATCCTTCCGATAGCATGAGATGTGATATCCCAATGCTTCTACCAAACCTGAGACCCATACTATGGCATGAGATGTGATATCCAACTCCTTCCCATTCCAATTCTGAGACTCTTCTGATAGCATGAGATGTGATATATCAATGCCTCTAATACCAAACCTGAGATCCTACCTCTAACATGAAATGTGATATCCAACTCTTTCCCGTTGCAAACCTGAGAGCCTTCCTATAGCATGAGATGTGATATCCAGGTCCTTCCCATTCCAATCCTGAGACCCTTCCTATAACATGAGATGTGATATCCAACTCCTTCCCATTCCAACCTGAGACCCTTCCTATAGCATGAGATGGGATATCCAACTCCTTCCAAATCCAATCCTGATACCCTTCCGATAGCATGAGATGTGATATCCCAATGCTTCTACCAAACCTGAGACCCATACTATGGCATGAGATGTGATATCAAACTCCTTCCCATTCCAATCCTGTGACCCTTCCTATAGCTTGAGATGTGATATCCAACTCCTTCCCATTCCAATTCTGAGACCCTTCCTATACAACGAGACTTGATATCTCAATGCTTCTAATACCAAACCTGAGACCCGTCCTATAACATGAGATGTGATATCCAAATCCTTCCCCTTCCAAACCTTAGACCCTTCCTTTATCATGAGATGTGATATCCAACTCCTTCCCATTCCAATCCTGAGACTCTTCCGATATCATGAGATGTGATATCTCAATGCTTCTAATATCAAACTTGAGACCCTCCCTATAGCATGAGATGTGATATCCAAGTCCTTCCCATTCCAATCCTGAGACCCTTCCTATAGCATGAGATGTGATATCTCAATGCTTCTAATACCAAACCTGAGACCCTTCCTATAACATGAGATGGGAATATCCAACTCCTTCCCATTCCAATCCTGAGACCCTTCCGATAGCAGAGATGTGATATCTCAATGCTTATACCAAACCTGAGATCCTTCCTATAACATGAGATGTGATATCCAACTCCTTCCCATTCCAATCCTGAGACACTTCCTATAGCATGAGATGTGATATCTCACTGTTTATACCAAACCTGAGACCCTTCCTATAGCATGAGATGTGATATCCAACTCCTTCCCATTCCAATCCTGAGACCCTTTCTATAGCATGAGATGTGATATCTCAATGCTTCTAATATCAAACTTGTGACCCTCCCTATAGCATGAGATGTGATACCCAAGTCCTTCCCATTCCAATCCTGAGACCCTTCCTACAACATGCGATGTGATGTCTCAATGCTTCTAATACCAAACCTGAGACTCTTCCTATAACATGAGATGGGATATCCAACTCCTTCCCATTCCAATCCTGAGACCCTTCCGATAGCAGAGATGTGATATCTCAATGCTTATACCAAACCTAAGACCCTTCCTATGGCATGAGATGTCATATACAACTCCTTCCCATTCCAATCCTGAGACCCTTCCTATAGCATGAGATGTGATATCTCAATGCTTATACCAAACCTGAGACCCTTCCTATAGCATGAGATGTGATATCCAACTCCTTCCCATTCCAATCCTGAGACCCTTCCTATAGCATGAGATGTGATGTCTCAATGCTTCTAATACCAAACCTGAGATCCTTCCTATAACATGAGATGTGATATCCAACTCCTTCCCATTCCAATCCCGAGACCCTTCCTATAGCATGAGATGTGATATCTCAATGCTTATACCAAACCTGAGACCCTTCCTATAGCATGAGATGTGATATCCAACTCCTTCCCATTCCAATCCTGAGACTCTTCCTATAGCATGAGATGTGATATCTCAATGCCTCTAATACCAAACCTGAGATCCTTCCTCTAACATGAAATGTGATATCCAACTCCTTCCCTTTCCAAACCTTAGAGCCTACCTATAGCATGAGATGTGATATCCAAGTCCTTCCCATTCCAATCCTTAGACCCTTCCTACAGCATGCAATATGATATCTCAATGATTCTAATAACAAACCTGAGACCCGTCCTATAACATGAGATGGGATATCCAACTCCTTCCCATTCCAATCCTGAGACACTTCCGATAGCAGAGATGTGATATCTCAATGCTTATACCAAACCTAAGACCCTTCCTATGGCATGAGATGTCATATACAACTCCTTCCCATTCCAATCCTGAGACCCTTCCTATAGCATGAGATGTGATATCTCAATGCTTATACCAAACCTGAGACCCTTCCTATAGCATGAGATGTGATATCCAACTCCTTCCCATTCCAATCCTGAGACCCTTCCTATAGCATGAGATGTGATGTCTCAATGCTTCTAATACCAAACCTGAGATCCTTCCTATAACATGAGATGTGATATCCAACTCCTTCCCATTCCAATCCCGAGACCCTTCCTATAGCATGAGATGTGATATCTCAATGCTTATACCAAACCTGAGACCCTTCCTATAGCATGAGATGTGATATCCAACTCCTTCCCATTCCAATCCTGAGACTCTTCCTATAGCATGAGATGTGATATCTCAATGCCTCTAATACCAAACCTGAGATCCTTCCTCTAACATGAAATGTGATATCCAACTCCTTCCCTTTCCAAACCTTAGAGCCTACCTATAGCATGAGATGTGATATCCAAGTCCTTCCCATTCCAATCCTTAGACCCTTCCTACAGCATGCAATATGATATCTCAATGATTCTAATAACAAACCTGAGACCCGTCCTATAACATGAGATGGGATATCCAACTCCTTCCCATTCCAATCCTGAGACACTTCCAATAGCAGAGATGTGATATCTCAATGCTTATACCAAACCTGAGACCCTTCCTATAACATGAGATGTGATATCCAACTCCTTCCCGGTCCAAACCTGAGACCCTTCCTATAGCATATGTGATATCCAACTCCTTCCCATTCCAAATATGAGACCCTTCCTATAGGAAGAGTGTAATATCCAACTCCTTCCCATTCCAATCCTGAGACCATTCCTATAGCATGAGATGTGATATCTCAATGCTTCTAATACCAAACCTGAGATCCTTCCTATGACATGAGATGTGATATCCAATTCCTCCCCATTCCAAACCTGAGAACCTTCCTACAGCATGCGATGTGATATCTCAATGCTTCTAATACCAAACCCGAGACCAGTCCTATAACATGAGATTGGATATCCAACTCCTTCCCCTTCCAAACCTGAGACTCTTCCTATAGCATGAGATGTGATATCCAACTTCTTCCCATTCCAATCCTGAGACCCTTCCTATAACATGAGATGTGATGTCTCAATGCTTCTAATACCAAACCTGAGATCTTTCCTATAACATGAGATGTGATATCCAACTCCTTCCCATTCCAATCCTGAGACCCTTCCTATAGCATGAGATGTGATATCTCAATGCTTATACCAAACCTGAGACCCTTCCTATAGCTTGAGATGTGATATCCAACTCCTTCCCATTCCAATCCTGAGACCCTTCCTATAGCATGAGATGTGATATCTCAAGGCCTCTAATACCAAACCTGAGATCCTTCCTCTAACATGAAATGTGATATCCAACTCCTTCCCCTTCCAAACCTGAGAGCCTTCCTATAACATGAAATGTGATATCCAATTCCTTCCCATTCCAACCTGAGACCCTTCCTATAGCATGAGATGGGATATCCAACTCCTTCCAAATCCAATACTGATACCCTTCCGATAGCATGAGATGTGATATCCCAATGCTTCTACCAAACCTGAGACCCATACTATGGCATGAGATGTGATATCAAACTCCTTACTATTCCAATCCTGAGACCCTACCTATAGCTTGAGATGTGATATCCAACTCCTTCCCATTCCAATTCTGAGACCCTTCCTATACCATGAGACTTGATATCTCAATGCTTCTAATACCAAACCTGAGACCCGTCCTATAACATGAGATGTGATATCCAAATCCTTCCCCTTCCAAACCTTAGACCCTTCCTTTATCATGAGATGTGATATCCAATTCCTTCCCATTCCAATCCTGAGACCCTACCGATATCATGAGACTTGATATCTCAATGCTTCTAATACCAAACCTGAGACCCGTCCTATAACATGAGATGTGATATCCAACTCCTTCCCTTTCCAAACCTTAGAGCCTACCTATAGCATGAGATGTGATATCCAAGTCCTTCCCATTCCAATCCTTAGACCCTTCCTACAGCATGCAATATGATATCTCAATGATTCTAATAACAAACCTGAGACCCGTCCTATAACATGAGATGGGATATCCAACTCCTTCCCATTCCAATCCTGAGACACTTCCGATAGCAGAGATGTGATATCTCAATGCTTATACCAAACCTAAGACCCTTCCTATGGCATGAGATGTCATATACAACTCCTTCCCATTCCAATCCTGAGACCCTTCCTATAGCATGAGATGTGATATCTCAATGCTTATACCAAACCTGAGACCCTTCCTATAGCATGAGATGTGATATCCAACTCCTTCCCATTCCAATCCTGAGACCCTTCCTATAGCATGAGATGTGATGTCTCAATGCTTCTAATACCAAACCTGAGATCCTTCCTATAACATGAGATGTGATATCCAACTCCTTCCCATTCCAATCCCGAGACCCTTCCTATAGCATGAGATGTGATATCTCAATGCTTATACCAAACCTGAGACCCTTCCTATAGCATGAGATGTGATATCCAACTCCTTCCCATTCCAATCCTGAGACTCTTCCTATAGCATGAGATGTGATATCTCAATGCCTCTAATACCAAACCTGAGATCCTTCCTCTAACATGAAATGAGATATCCAACTCCTTCCCTTTCCAAACCTTAGAGCCTACCTATAGCATGAGATGTGATATCCAAGTCCTTCCCATTCCAATCCTTAGACCCTTCCTACAGCATGCAATATGATATCTCAATGATTCTAATAACAAACCTGAGACCCGTCCTATAACATGAGATGGGATATCCAACTCCTTCCCATTCCAATCCTGAGACACTTCCGATAGCAGAGATGTGATATCTCAATGCTTATACCAAACCTGAGACCCTTCCTATAACATGAGATGTGATATCCAACTCCTTCCCGGTCCAAACCTGAGACCCTTCCTATAGCATATGTGATATCCAACTCCTTCCCATTCCAAATATGAGACCCTTCCTATAGGAAGAGTGTAATATCCAACTCCTTCCCATTCCAATCCTGAGACCATTCCTATAGCATGAGATGTGATATCTCAATGCTTCTAATACCAAACCTGAGATCCTTCCTATGACATGAGATGTGATATCCAATTCCTCCCCATTCCAAACCTGAGAACCTTCCTACAGCATGCGATGTGATATCTCAATGCTTCTAATACCAAACCCGAGACCAGTCCTATAACATGAGATTGGATATCCAACTCCTTCCCCTTCCAAACCTGAGACTCTTCCTATAGCATGAGATGTGATATCCAACTTCTTCCCATTCCAATCCTGAGACCCTTCCTATAACATGAGATGTGATGTCTCAATGCTTCTAATACCAAACCTGAGATCTTTCCTATAACATGAGATGTGATATCCAACTCCTTCCCATTCCAATCCTGAGACCCTTCCTATAGCATGAGATGTGATATCTCAATGCTTATACCAAACCTGAGACCCTTCCTATAGCTTGAGATGTGATATCCAACTCCTTCCCATTCCAATCCTGAGACCCTTCCTATAGCATGAGATGTGATATCTCAAGGCCTCTAATACCAAACCTGAGATCCTTCCTCTAACATGAAATGTGATATCCAACTCCTTCCCCTTCCAAACCTGAGAGCCTTCCTATAACATGAAATGTGATATCCAATTCCTTCCCATTCCAACCTGAGACCCTTCCTATAGCATGAGATGGGATATCCAACTCCTTCCAAATCCAATACTGATACCCTTCCGATAGCATGAGATGTGATATCCCAATGCTTCTACCAAACCTGAGACCCATACTATGGCATGAGATGTGATATCAAACTCCTTACTATTCCAATCCTGAGACCCTACCTATAGCTTGAGATGTGATATCCAACTCCTTCCCATTCCAATTCTGAGACCCTTCCTATACCATGAGACTTGATATCTCAATGCTTCTAATACCAAACCTGAGACCCGTCCTATAACATGAGATGTGATATCCAAATCCTTCCCCTTCCAAACCTTAGACCCTTCCTTTATCATGAGATGTGATATCCAATTCCTTCCCATTCCAATCCTGAGACCCTACCGATATCATGAGATTTGTTATCTCAATGCTTCTAATATCAAACTTGAGACCCTCCCTATAACATGAGATGTGACATCCAAGTCCTCCCCATTCCAATCCTGAGACCCTTCCTATAGCATGAGATGTGATATCTCAATGCTTTTAATACCAAACCTGAGACCCTTCCTATAACATGATTTGGGATATCCAACTCCTTCCCATTCCAATCCTGAGACCCTTCCGATAGCAGAGATGTGATATCTCAATGCTTATACCAAACCTGAGACCCTTCCTATGGCCTGAGATGTCATATGCAACTCCTTCCCATTCCAATCCTGAGACCCTTCCTATAGCATTAGATGTGATATCTCAATGCTTATACCAAATCTGAGACCCTTCCTATAGCATGAGATGTGATATCCAACTTCTTCCCATTCCAATCCTGAGACCCTTCCTATAGCATGAGATGTGATGTCTCAATTCTTCTAATACCAAACCTGAGATCCTTCCTATAACATGAGATGTGATATCCAACTCCTTCCCATTCCGATCCTGAGACCCTTATGATAGCATGAGATGTGATATCTCAATGCTTCTATTACCAAACCTGAGATCCTTCCTATATAACATGAGATGTGATTTCCAAATCCTTCCACTTCCAAACCTGAGACCCTCCCTTTAGCATGAGATGTGATATCCAACTCCTTCCCATTCCAATCCTGAGACCCTTCTGATAGCATGAGATGTGATATTTCAATGCCTCTAATACCAAACCTGAGATCCTACCTCTAACATGAAATGTGATATCCATCTCCTTCCCTTTCCAAACCTGAGACCCTGCCTATAGCATGAGATGTGATATCCAAGTCCTTCCCATTCCAATCCTGAGACCCTTCCTATAGCATGTGATGTGATATCTCAATGCTTATACCAAATCTGAGACCCTTCCTATAGCATGAGATGTGATATCCAACTCCTTCCCATTCCAATCCTGAGACCCTTCCTATAGCATGAGATGTGATGTCTCAATGCTTCTAATACCAAACCTGAGATCCTTCCTATAACATGAGATGTGATATCCAACTCCTTCCCATTCCAATCCTGAGACCCTTATGATAGCATGAGATGTGATATCTCAATGCCTCTAATACCAAACCTGAGATACTTCCGATAGCATGAGATGTGATATCTCAATGCTTCTAATACCAAACCTGAGATCCTTCCTATAACATGAGATGTGATTTCCAAATCCTTCCCCTTCCAAACCTGAGACCCTCCCTTTAGCATGAGATGTGATATCCAACTCCTTCCCATTCCAATCCTGAGACCCATCTGATAGCATGAGATGTGATATTTCAATGCCTCTAATACCAAACCTGAGATCCTACCTCTAACATGAAATGTGATATCCATCTCCTTCCCTTTCCAAACCTGAGACCCTGCCTATAGCATGAGATGTGATATCCAAGTCCTTTCCATTCCAATCCTGAGACCCTTCCTATAGCATGTGATGTGATATCTCAATGCTTATACCAAACCTGAGACCCTTCCTATGGCATGAGATGTCATATACAACTCCTTCCCATTCCAATCCTGAGACCCTTCCTATAGCATGAGATGTGATATCTCAATGCTTATACCAAACCTGAGACCCTTCCTATAGCATGAGATGTGATATCCAACTTCTTCCCATTCCAATCCTGAGACCCTTCCTATAACATGAGATGTGATGTCGCAATGCTTCTAATACCAAACCTGAGATCTTTCCTATAACATGAGATGTGATATCCAACTCCTTCCCATTCCAATCCTGAGACCCTTCCTATAGCATGAGATGTGATATCACAATGCTTATACCAAACCTGAGACCGTTCCTATAGCTTGAGATGTGATATCCAACTCCTTCCCATTCCAATCCTGAGACCCTTCCTATAGCATGAGATGTGATATCTCAAGGCCTCTAATACCAAACCTGAGATCGTTCCTCTAACATGAAATGTGATATCCAACTCCTTCCCCTTCCAAACCTGAGAGCCTTCCTATAACATGAGATGTGACATCCAAGTCCTCCCCATTCCAATCCTGAGACCCTTCCTATAGCATGAGATGTGATATCTCAATGCTTCTAATACCAAACCTGAGACCCTTCCTATAACATGATTTGGGATATCCAACTCCTTCCCATTCCAATCCTGAGACCCTTCCGATAGCAGAGATGTGATATCTCAATGCTTATACCAAACCTGAGACCCTTCCTATGGCCTGAGATGTCATATGCAACTCCTTCCCATTCCAATCCTGAGACCCTTCCTATAGCATTAGATGTGATATCTCAATGCTTATACCAAATCTGAGACCCTTCCTAATGCATGAGATGTGATATCCAACTTCTTCCCATTCCAATCCTGAGACCCTTCCTATAGCATGAGATGTGATGTCTCAATTCTTCTAATACCAAACCTGAGATCCTTCCTATAACATGAGATGTGATATCCAACTCCTTCCCATTCCAATCCTGAGACCCTTATGATAGCATGAGATGTGATATCTCAATGCTTATATTACCAAACCTGAGATCCTTCCTATAACATGAGATGTGATTTCCAAATCCTTCCACTTCCAAACCTGAGACCCTCCCTTTAGCATGAGATGTGATATCCAACTCCTTCCCATTCCAATCCTGAGACCCTTCTGATAGCATGAGATGTGATATTTCAATGCCTCTAATACCAAACCTGAGATCCTACCTCTAACATGAAATGTGATATCCATCTCCTTCCCTTTCCAAACCTGAGACCCTGCCTATAGCATGTGATGCGATATCCAAGTCCTTCCCATTCCAATCCTGAGACCCTTCCTATAGCATGTGATGTGATATCTCAATGCTTATACCAAATCTGAGACCCTTCCTATAGCATGAGATGTGATATCCAACTCCTTCCCATTCCAATCCTGAGACCCTTCCTATAGCATGAGATGTGATGTCTCAATGCTTCTAATACCAAACCTGAGATCCTTCTTATAACATGAGATGTGATATCCAACTCCTTCCCATTCCAATCCTGAGACCCTTATGATAGCATGAGATGTGATATCTCAATGCGTCTAATACCAAACCTGAGATACTTCCGATAGCATGAGATGTGATATCTCAATGCTTCTAATACCAAACCTGAGATCCTTCCTATAACATGAGATGTGATTTCCAAATCCTTCCCCTTCCAAACCTGAGACCCTCCCTTTAGCATGAGATGTGATATCCAACTCCTTCCCATTCCAATCCTGAGACCCATCTGATAGCATGAGATGTGATATTTCAATGCCTCTAATACCAAACCTGAGATCCTACCTCTAACATGAAATGTGATATCCATCTCCTTCCCTTTCCAAACCTGAGACCCTGCCTATAGCATGAGATGTGATATCCAAGTCCTTTCCATTCCAATCCTGAGACCCTTCCTATAGCATGTGATGTGATATCTCAATGCTTATACCAAACCTGAGACCCTTCCTATGGCATGAGATGTCATATACAACTCCTTCCCATTCCAATCCTGAGACCCTTCCTATAGCATGAGATGTGATATCTCAATGCTTATACCAAACCTGAGACCCTTCCTATAGCATGAGATGTGATATCTAACTTCTTCCCATTCCAATCCTGAGACCCTTCCTATAACATGAGATGTGATGTCGCAATGCTTCTAATACCAAACCTGAGATCTTTCCTATAACATGAGATGTGATATCCAACTCCTTCCCATTCCAATCCTGAGACCCTTCCTATAGCATGAGATGTGATATCACAATGCTTATACCAAACCTGAGACCGTTCCTATAGCTTGAGATGTGATATCCAACTCCTTCCCATTCCAATCCTGAGACCCTTCCTATAGCATGAGATGTGATATCTCAAGGCCTCTAATACCAAACCTGAGATCGTTCCTCTAACATGAAATGTGATATCCAACTCCTTCCCCTTCCAAACCTGAGAGCCTTCCTATAACATGAGATGTGACATCCAAGTCCTCCCCATTCCAATCCTGAGACCCTTCCTATAGCATGAGATGTGATATCTCAATGCTTCTAATACCAAACCTGAGACCCTTCCTATAACATGATTTGGGATATCCAACTCCTTCCCATTCCAATCCTGAGACCCTTCCGATAGCAGAGATGTGATATCTCAATGCTTATACCAAACCTGAGAGCCTTCCTATGGCCTGAGATGTCATATGCAACTCCTTCCCATTCCAATCCTGAGACCCTTCCTATAGCATTAGATGTGATATCTCAATGCTTATACCAAATCTGAGACCCTTCCTATAGCATGAGATGTGATATCCAACTTCTTCCCATTCCAATCCTGAGACCCTTCCTATAGCATGAGATGTGATGTCTCAATTCTTCTAATACCAAACCTGAGATCCTTCCTATAACATGAGATGTGATATCCAACTCCTTCCCATTCCAATCCTGAGACCCTTATGATAGCATGAGATGTGATATCTCAATGCCTCTAATACCAAACCTGAGATACTTCTGATAGCATGAGATGTGATATCTCAATGCTTCTAATACCAAACCTGAGATCCTTCCTATAACATGAGATGTGATTTCCAAATCCTTCCACTTCCAAACCTGAGACCCTACCTTTAGCATGAGATGTGATATCCAACTCCTTCCCATTCCAATCCTGAGACCCTTCTGATAGCATGAGATGTGATATTTCAATGCCTCTAATACCAAACCTGAGATCCTACCTCTAACATGAAATGTGATATCCATCTCCTTCCCTTTCCAAACCTGAGACCCTGCCTATAGCATGAGATGTGATATCCAAGTCCTTCCCATTCCAATCCTGAGACCCTTCCTATAGCATGTGATGTGATATCTCAATGCTTAGTCCAAACCTGAGACCCTTCCTATGGCATGAGATGTCATATACAACTCCTTCCCATTCCAATCCTGAGACCCTTCCTATAGCATGAGATGTGATATCTCAATGCTTATACCAAACCTGAGACCCTTCCTATAGCATGAGATGTGATATCCAACTTCTTCCCATTCCAATCCTGAGACCCTTCCTATAACATGAGATGTGATGTCTCAATGCTTCTAATACCAAACCTGAGACCCTTCCTATAAAATGAGATGGGATATCCAACTCCTTCCCATTCCAATCCTGAGACCCTTCCGATAGCAGAGATGTGATATCTCAATGCTTTTACCAAACCTGAGACCCTTCCTATGGCCTGAGATGTCATATACAACTCCTTCCCATTCCAATCCTGAGACCCTTCCTATAGCATGAGATGTGATATCTCAATGCTTATACCAAATCTGAGACCCTTCCTATAGCATGAGATGTGATATCCAACTCCTTCCCATTCCAATCCTGAGACCCTTCCTATAGCATGAGATGTGATGTCTCAATGCTTCTAATACCAAACCTGAGATCCTTCCTATAACATGAGATGTGATATCCAACTCCTTCCCATTCCAATCCTGAGACCCTTATGATAGCATGAGATGTGATATCTCAATGCCTCTAATACCAAACCTGAGATACTTCCGATAGCATGAGATGTGATATCTCAATGCTTCTAATACCAAATCTGAGATCCTTCCTATAACATGAGATGTGATTTCCAAATCCTTCCCCTTCCAAACCTGAGACCCTCCCTTTAGCATGAGATGTGATATCCAACTCCTTCCCATTCCAATCCTGAGACCCATCTGATAGCATGAGATGTGATATTTCAATGCCTCTAATACCAAACCTGAGAACCTACCTCTAACATGAAATGTGATATCCATCTCCTTCCCTTTCCAAACCTGGGACCCTGCCTATAGCATGAGATTTGATATCCAAGTCCTTTCCATTCCAATCCTGACACCCTTCCTATAGCATGTGATGTGATATCTCAATGCTTATACCAAACCTGAGACCCTTCCTATGGCATGAGATGTCATATACAACTCCTTCCCATTCCAATCCTGAGACCCTTCCTATAGCATGAGATGTGATATCTCAATGCTTATACCAAACCGGAGACCCTTCCTATAGCATGAGATGTGATATCCAACTCCTTCCCATTCCAATCCTGAGACCCTTCCTATAGCATGAGATGTGATGTCTCAATGCTTCTAATACCAAACCTGAGATCCTTCCTATAACATGAGATGTGATATCCAACTCCTTCCCATTCCAATCCCGAGACCCTTCCTATAGCATGAGATGTGATATCTCAATGCTTATACCAAACCTGAGACCCTTCCTATAGCATGAGATGTGATATCTCAATGCCTCTAATACCAAACCTGAGATCCTTCCTCTAACATGAAATGTGATATCCAACTCCTTCCCTTTACAAACCTGAGAGCCTACCTATAGCATGAGATGTGATATCCAAGTCCTTCCCATTCCAATCCTTAGACCCTTCCTACAGCATGCAATATGATATCTCAATGATTCTAATAACAAACCTGAGACCCGTCCTATAACATGAGATGGGATATCCAACTCCTTCCCATTCCAATCCTGAGACACTTCCGATAGCAGAGATGTGATATCTCAATGCTTATACCAAACCTGAGACCCTTCCTATAACATGAGATGTGATATCCAACTCCTTCCCGGTCCAAACCTGAGACCCTTCATATAGCATATGTGATATCCAACTCCTTCCCATTCCAAACATGAGACCCTTCCTATAGCAAGAGTGTAATATCCAACTCCTTCCCATTCCAATCCTGAGACCATTCCTATAGCATGAGATGTGATATCTCAATGCTTCTAATACCAAACCTGAGATCCTTCCTATGACATGAGATGTGATATCCAATTCCTCCCCATTCCAAACCTGAGAACCTTCCTACAGCATGCGATGTGATATCTCAATGCTTCTAATACCAAACCCGAGACCAGTCCTATAACATGAGATTGGATATCCAACTCCTTCCCCTTCCAAACCTGAGTCTCTTCCTATAGCATGAGATGTGATATCCAACTTCTTCCCATTCCAATCCTGAGACCCTTCCTATAACATGAGAGATGTGATGTCTCAATGCTTCTAATACCAAACCTGAGATCTTTCCTATAACATGAGATGTGATATCCAACTCCTTCCCATTCCAATCCTGAGACCCTTCCTATAGCATGAGATGTGATATCTCAATGCTTATACCAAACCTGAGACCCTTCCTATAGCTTGAGATGTGATATCCAACTCCTTCCCATTCCAATCCTGAGACCCTTCCTATAGCATGAGATGTGATATCTCAAGGCCTCTAATACCAAACCTGAGATCCTTCCTCTAACATGAAATGTGATATCCAACTCCTTCCCCTTCCAAACCTGAGAGCCTTCCTATAACATGAAATGTGATATCCAAGACCTTCCCATTCCAATCCTTAAACCCTTCCTATAACATGAGATGTGATATCCAACTCCTTCCCATTCCAACCTGAGACCCTTCCTATAGCATGAGATGGGATATCCAACTCCTTCCAAATCCAATCCTGATACCCTTCCGATAGCATGAGATGTGATATCCCAATGCTTCTACCAAACCTGAGACCCATACTATGGCATGAGATGTGATATCAAACTCCTTCCCATTCCAATCCTGTGACCCTTCCTATAGCTTGAGATGTGATATCCAACTCCTTCCCATTCCAATTCTGAGACCCTTCCTATACAATGAGACTTGATATCTCAATGCTTCTAATACCAAACCTGAGAGCCGTCCTATAACATGAGATGTGATATCCAAATCCTTCCCCTTCCAAACCTTAGACCCTTCCTTTATCATGAGATGTGATATCCAACTCCTTCCCATTCCAATCCTGAGACTCTTCCGATATCATGAGATGTGATATCTCAATGCTTCTAATATCAAACTTGAGACCCTCCCTATAGCATGAGATGTGATATCCAAGTCCTTCCCATTCCAATCCTGAGACCCTTCCTATAGCATGAGATGTGATATCTCAATGCTTCTAATACCAAACCTGAGACCCTTCCTATAACATGAGATGGGAATATCCAACTCCTTCCCATTCCAATCCTGAGACCCTTCCGATAGCAGAGATGTGATATCTCACTGCTTATACCAAACCTGAGACCCTTCCTATAGCATGAGATGTGATATCCAACTCCTTCCCATTCCAATCCTGAGACACTTCCTATAGCATGAGATGTGATATCTCACTGCTTATACCAAACCTGAGACCCTTCCTATAGCATGAGATGTGATATCCAACTCCTTCCCATTCCAATCCTGAGACCCTTCCTATAGCATGAGATGTGATATCTCAATGCTTCTAATATCAAACTTGAGACCCTCCCTATAGCATGAGATGTGATACCCAAGTCCTTCCCATTCCAATCCTGAGACCCTTCCTACAGCATGCGATGTGATGTCTCAATGCTTCTAATACCAAACCTGAGACTCTTCCTATAACATGAGATGGGATATCCAACTCCTTCCCATTCCAATCGTGAGACCCTTCCGATAGCAGAGATGTGATATCTCAATGCTTATACCAAACCTAAGACCCTTCCTATGGCATGAGATGTCATATACAACTCCTTCCCATTCCAATCCTGAGACCCTTCCTATAGCATGAGATGTGATATCTCAATGCTTATACCAAACCTGAGACCCTTCCTATAGCATGAGATGTGATATCCAACTCCTTCCCATTCCAATCCTGAGACCCTTCCTATAGCATGAGATGTGATGTCTCAATGCTTCTAATACCAAACCTGAGATCCTTCCTATAACATGAGATGTGATATCCAACTCCTTCCCATTCCAATCCCGAGACCCTTCCTATAGCATGAGATGTGATATCTCAATGCTTATACCAAACCTGAGACCCTTCCTATAGCATGAGATGTGATATCCAACTCCTTCCCATTCCAATCCTGAGACTCTTCCTATAGCATGAGATGTGATATCTCAATGCCTCTAATACCAAACCTGAGATCCTTCCTCTAACATGAAATGTGATATCCAACTCCTTCCCTTTACAAACCTGAGAGCCTACCTATAGCATGAGATGTGATATCCAAGTCCTTCCCATTCCAATCCTTAGACCCTTCCTACAGCATGCAATATGATATCTCAATGATTCTAATAACAAACCTGAGACCCGTCCTATAACATGAGATGGGATATCCAACTCCTTCCCATTCCAATCCTGAGACACTTCCGATAGCAGAGATGTGATATCTCAATGCTTATACCAAACCTGAGACCCTTCCTATAACATGAGATGTGATATCCAACTCCTTCCCGGTCCAAACCTGAGACCCTTCATATAGCACATGTGATATCCAACTCCTTCCCATTCCAAACATGAGACCCTTCCTATAGCAAGAGTGTGATATCCAACTCCTTCCCATTCCAATCCTGAGACCATTCCTATAGCATGAGATGTGATATCTCAATGCTTCTAATACCAAACCTGAGATCCTTCCTATGACATGAGATGTGATATCCAATTCCTCCCCATTCCAAACCTGAGAACCTTCCTACAGCATGCGATGTGATATCTCAATGCTTCTAATACCAAACCCGAGACCAGTCCTATAACATGAGATTGGATATCCAACTCCTTCCCCTTCCAAACCTGAGACTCTTCCTATAGCATGAGATGTGATATCCAACTCCTTCCCATTCCAATCCTGAGACCCTTCCTATAGCATGAGATGTGATATCTCAATGCTTATACCAAACCTGAGACCCTTCCTATAGCTTGAGATGTGATATCCAACTCCTTCCCATTCCAATCCTGAGACCCTTCCTATAGCATGAGATGTGATATCTCAAGGCCTCTAATACCAAACCTGAGATCCTTCCTCTAACATGAAATGTGATATCCAACTCCTTCCCCTTCCAAACCTGAGAGCCTTCCTATAGCATGAGATGGGATATCCAACTCCTTCCAAATCCAATACTGATACCCTTCCGATAGCATGAGATGTGATATCCCAATGCTTCTACCAAACCTGAGACCCATACTATGGCATGAGATGTGATATCAAACTCCTTCCCATTCCAATCCTGAGACCCTACCTATAGCTTGAGATGTGATATCCAACTCCTTCCCATTCCAATTCTGAGACCCTTCCTATACCATGAGACTTGATATCTCAATGCTTCTAATACCAAACCTGAGACCCGTCCTATAACATGAGATGTGATATCCAAATCCATCCCCTTCCAAACCTTAGACCCTTCCTTTATCATGAGATGTGATATCCAATTCCTTCCCATTCCAATCCTGAGACCCTTCCGATATCATGAGATTTGTTATCTCAATGCTTCTAATATCAAACTTGAGACCCTCCCTATAACATGAGATGTGACATCCAAGTCCTCCCCATTCCAATCCTGAGACCCTTCCTATAGCATGAGATGTGATATCTCAATGCTTCTAATACCAAACCTGAGACCCTTCCTATAACATGATTTGGGATATCCAACTCCTTCCCATTCCAATCCTGAGACCCTTCCGATAGCAGAGATGTGATATCTCAATGCTTATACCAAACCTGAGACCCTTCCTATGGCCTGAGATGTCATATGCAACTCCTTCCCATTCCAATCCTGAGACCCTTCCTATAGCATGAGATGTGATATCTCAATGCCTCTAATACCAAACCTGAAATCCTTCCTCTAACATGAAATGTGATATCCAACTCCTTCCCTTTCCAAACCTGAGAGCCTACCTATAGCATGAGATGTGATATCCAAGACCTTCCCATTCCAATCCTTAGACCCTTCCTACAGCATACAATATGATATCTCAATGATTCTAATAACAAACCTGAGACCCGTCCTATAACATGAGATGTGATATCCAACTCCTTCCCATTCCAATCCTGAGACACTTCCGATAGCAGAGATGTGATATCTCAATGCTTATTCCAAACCTGAGACCCTTCCTATAGCATGAGATGTGATATCCAACTCCTTCCCGTTCCAAACCTGAGACCCTTCCTATAGCATATGTGATATCCAACTCCTTCCCATTCCAAACATGAGACCCTTCCTATAGCAAGAATGTAATATCCAACTCCTTCCCATTCCAATCCTCAGACCCTTCCTACAGCATGCGATGTGATATCTCAATGCTTCTAATACCAAACCTGAGACCCGTCCTATAACATGAGATGGGATATCCAACTCCTTCCCGTTCCAAACCTGAGACCCTTCCTATAGCATGAGATGTGATATCCAACTCCTTCCCATCCCAATCCTGAGACACTTCCGATTGCAGAGATGTGATATCTCAATGCTTATACCAAACCTGAGACTCTTCCTATAACATGAGATGTGATATCCAACTCCTTCCCGTTCCAAACCTGAGACCCTTCCTATAGCATAAGATGTGATATCCAACTCCTTCCCATTCCAATCCTGAGACCCTTCCGATAGCATGAGATGTGATATCTCAATGCTTCTAATACCAAACCTGAGATCCTTCTTATAACATGTGATGTGATATCCAAATCCTTCCCCTTCCAAACCTGAGACCCTCCCTTTAGCATGAAATGTGATATCCAACTCCTTCCCATTCCAATCCTGAGACCCTTATGATAGCATGAGATGTGATATCTCAATGCCTCTAATACCAAACCTGAGATACTTCCGATAGCATGAGATGTGATATCTCAATGCTTCTAATACCAAACCTGAGATCCTTCCTATAACATGAGATGTGATATCCAAATCCTTCCCCTTCCAAACCTGAGACCCTCCCTTTAGCATGAGATGTGATATCCAACTCCTTCCCATTCCAATCCTGAGACCCTTCTGATAGCATGAGATGTGATATCTCAATGCCTCTAATACCAAACCTGAGATCCTACCTCTAACATGAAATATGATATCCAACTCCTTCCCTTTCCAAACCTGAGATCCTGCCTATAGCATGAGATGTGATATCCAAGTCCTTCCCATTCCAATCCTGAGACCCTTCCTATAGCATGAGATGTGATGTCTCAATGCTTATACCAAACCTGAGACCCTTCCTATGGCATGAGATGCCATATACAACTCCTTCCCATTCCAATCCTGAGACCCTTCCTATAACATGAGATGTGATATCCAACACCTTCCCATTCCAACCTGAGACCCTTCCTATAGCATGAGATGGGATATCCAACTCCTTCCAAATCCAATCCTGATACCCTTCCGATAGCATGAGATGTGATATCCCAATGCTTCTACCAAACCTGAGACCCATACTATGGCATGAGATGTGATATCAAACTCCTTCCCATTCCAACCTGAGACCCTTCCTATAGCATGAGATGGGATATCCAACTCCTTCCAAATCCAATCCTGAAATCCTTCCGATAGCATGAGATGTGATATCCCAATGCTTCTACCAAACCTGAGACCCATACTATGGCATGGGATGTGATATCCAACTCCTTCCCATTCCAATTCTGAGACTCTTCTGATAGCATGAGATGTGATATATCAATGCCTCTAATACCAAACCTGAGATCCTACCTCTAACATGAAATGTGATATCCAACTCTTTCCCGTTGCAAACCTGAGAGCCTTCCTATAGCATGAGATGTGATATCCAGGTCCTTCCCATTCCAATCCTGAGACCCTTCCTATAACATGAAATGTGATATCCAACTCCTTCCCATTCCAACCTGAGACCCTTCCTATAGCATGAGATGGGATATCCAACTCCTTCCAAATCCAATCCTGATACCCTTCCGATAGCATGAGATGTGATATCCCAATGCTTCTACCAAACCTGAGACCCATACTATGGCATGAGATGTGATATCAAACTCCTTCCCATTCCAATCCTGTGACCCTTCCTATAGCTTGAGATGTGATATCCAACTCCTTCCCATTCCAATTCTGAGACCCTTCCTATACAACGAGACTTGATATCTCAATGCTTCTAATACCAAACCTGAGACCCGTCCTATAACATGAGATGTGATATACAAATCCTTCCCCTTCCAAACCTTAGACCCTTCCTTTATCATGAGATGTGATATCCAACTCCTTCCCATTCCAATCCTGAGACTCTTCCGATATCATGAGATGTGATATCTCAATGCTTCTAATATCAAACTTGAGACCCTCCCTATAGCATGAGATGTGATATCCAAGTCCTTCCCATTCCAATCCTGAGACCCTTCCTATAGCATGAGATGTGATATCTCAATGCTTCTAATACCAAACCTGAGACCCTTCCTATAACATGAGATGGGAATATCCAACTCCTTCCCATTCCAATCCTGAGACCCTTCCGATAGCAGAGATGTGATATCTCAATGCTTATACCAAACCTGAGATCCTTCCTATAACATGAGATGTGATATCCAACTCCTTCCCATTCCAATCCTGAGACACTTCCTATAGCATGAGATGTGATATCTCACTGCTTATACCAAACCTGAGACCCTTCCTATAGCATGAGATGTGATATCCAACTCCTTCCCATTCCAATCCTGAGACCCTTTCTATAGCATGAGATGTGATATCTCAATGCTTCTAATATCAAACTTGTGACCCTCCCTATAGCATGAGATGTGATACCCAAGTCCTTCCCATTCCAATCCTGAGACCCTTCCTACAACATGCGATGTGATGTCTCAATGCTTCTAATACCAAACCTGAGACTCTTCCTATAACATGAGATGGGATATCCAACTCCTTCCCATTCCAATCCTGAGACCCTTCCGATAGCAGAGATGTGATATCTCAATGCTTATACCAAACCTAAGACCCTTCCTATGGCATGAGATGTCATATACAACTCCTTCCCATTCCAATCCTGAGACCCTTCCTATAGCATGAGATGTGATATCTCAATGCTTATACCAAACCTGAGACCCTTCCTATAGCATGAGATGTGATATCCAACTCCTTCTCATTCCAATCCTGAGACCCTTCCTATAGCATGAGATGTGATGTCTCAATGCTTCTAATACCAAACCTGAGATCCTTCCTATAACATGAGATGTGATATCCAACTCCTTCCCATTCCAATCCCGAGACCCTTCCTATAGCATGAGATGTGATATCTCAATGCTTATACCAAACCTGAGACCCTTCCTATAGCATGAGATGTGATATCCAACTCCTTCCCATTCCAATCCTGAGACTCTTCCTATAGCATGAGATGTGATATCTCAATGCCTCTAATACCAAACCTGAGATCCTTCCTCTAACATGAAATGTGATATCCAACTCCTTCCCTTTCCAAACCTTAGAGCCTACCTATAGCATGAGATGTGATATCCAAGTCCTTCCCATTCCAATCCTTAGACCCTTCCTACAGCATGCAATATGATATCTCAATGATTCTAATAACAAACCTGAGACCCGTCCTATAACATGAGATGGGATATCCAACTCCTTCCCATTCCAATCCTGAGACACTTCCGATAGCAGAGATGTGATATCTCAATGCTTATACCAAACCTAAGACCCTTCCTATGGCATGAGATGTCATATACAACTCCTTCCCATTCCAATCCTGAGACCCTTCCTATAGCATGAGATGTGATATCTCAATGCTTATACCAAACCTGAGACCCTTCCTATAGCATGAGATGTGATATCCAACTCCTTCCCATTCCAATCCTGAGACCCTTCCTATAGCATGAGATGTGATGTCTCAATGCTTCTAATACCAAACCTGAGATCCTTCCTATAACATGAGATGTGATATCCAACTCCTTCCCATTCCAATCCCGAGACCCTTCCTATAGCATGAGATGTGATATCTCAATGCTTATACCAAACCTGAGACCCTTCCTATAGCATGAGATGTGATATCCAACTCCTTCCCATTCCAATCCTGAGACTCTTCCTATAGCATGAGATGTGATATCTCAATGCCTCTAATACCAAACCTGAGATCCTTCCTCTAACATGAAATGTGATATCCAACTCCTTCCCTTTCCAAACCTTAGAGCCTACCTATAGCATGAGATGTGATATCCAAGTCCTTCCCATTCCAATCCTTAGACCCTTCCTACAGCATGCAATATGATATCTCAATGATTCTAATAACAAACCTGAGACCCGTCCTATAACATGAGATGGGATATCCAACTCCTTCCCATTCCAATCCTGAGACACTTCCGATAGCAGAGATGTGATATCTCAATGCTTATACCAAACCTGAGACCCTTCCTATAACATGAGATGTGATATCCAACTCCTTCCCGGTCCAAACCTGAGACCCTTCCTATAGCATATGTGATATCCAACTTCTTCCCATTCCAATCCTGAGACCCTTCCTATAGCATGAGATGTGATGTCTCAATTCTTCTAATACCAAACCTGAGATCCTTCCTATAACATGAGATGTGATATCCAACTCCTTCCCATTCCGATCCTGAGACCCTTATGATAGCATGAGATGTGATATCTCAATGCTTCTATTACCAAACCTGAGATCCTTCCTATAACATGAGATGTGATTTCCAAATCCTTCCACTTCCAAACCTGAGACCCTCCCTTTAGCATGAGATGTGATATCCAACTCCTTCCCATTCCAATCCTGAGACCCTTCTGATAGCATGAGATGTGATATTTCAATGCCTCTAATACCAAACCTGAGATCCTACCTCTAACATGAAATGTGATATCCATCTCCTTCCCTTTCCAAACCTGAGACCCTGCCTATAGCATGAGATGTGATATCCAAGTCCTTCCCATTCCAATCCTGAGACCCTTCCTATAGCATGTGATGTGATATCTCAATGCTTATACCAAATCTGAGACCCTTCCTATAGCATGAGATGTGATATCCAACTCCTTCCCATTCCAATCCTGAGACCCTTCCTATAGCATGAGATGTGATGTCTCAATGCTTCTAATACCAAACCTGAGATCCTTCCTATAACATGAGATGTGATATCCAACTCCTTCCCATTCCAATCCTGAGACCCTTATGATAGCATGAGATGTGATATCTCAATGCCTCTAATACCAAACCTGAGATACTTCCGATAGCATGAGATGTGATATCTCAATGCTTCTAATACCAAACCTGAGATCCTTCCTATAACATGAGATGTGATTTCCAAATCCTTCCCCTTCCAAACCTGAGACCCTCCCTTTAGCATGAGATGTGATATCCAACTCCTTCGCATTCCAATCCTGAGACCCATCTGATAGCATGAGATGTGATATTTCAATGCCTCTAATACCAAACCTGAGATCCTACCTCTAACATGAAATGTGATATCCATCTCCTTCCCTTTCCAAACCTGAGACCCTGCCTATAGCATGAGATGTGATATCCAAGTCCTTTCCATTCCAATCCTGAGACCCTTCCTATAGCATGTGATGTGATATCTCAATGCTTATACCAAACCTGAGACCCTTCCTATGGCATGAGATGTCATATACAACTCCTTCCCATTCCAATCCTGAGACCCTTCCTATAGCATGAGATGTGATATCTCAATGCTTATACCAAACCTGAGACCCTTCCTATAGCATGAGATGTGATATCCAACTTCTTCCCATTCCAATCCTGAGACCCTTCCTATAACATGAGATGTGATGTCGCAATGCTTCTAATACCAAACCTGAGATCTTTCCTATAACATGAGATGTGATATCCAACTCCTTCCCATTCCAATCCTGAGACCCTTCCTATAGCATGAGATGTGATATCACAATGCTTATACCAAACCTGAGACCGTTCCTATAGCTTGAGATGTGATATCCAACTCCTTCCCATTCCAATCCTGAGACCCTTCCTATAGCATGAGATGTGATATCTCAAGGCCTCTAATACCAAACCTGAGATCGTTCCTCTAACATGAAATGTGATATCCAACTCCTTCCCCTTCCAAACCTGAGAGCCTTCCTATAACATGAGATGTGACATCCAAGTCCTCCCCATTCCAATCCTGAGACCCTTCCTATAGCATGAGATGTGATATCTCAATGCTTCTAATACCAAACCTGAGACCCTTCCTATAACATGATTTGGGATATCCAACTCCTTCCCATTCCAATCCTGAGACCCTTCCAATAGCAGAGATGTGATATCTCAATGCTTATACCAAACCTGAGACCCTTCCTATGGCCTGAGATGTCATATGCAACTCCTTCCCATTCCAATCCTGAGACCCTTCCTATAGCATTAGATGTGATATCTCAATGCTTATACCAAATCTGAGACCCTTCCTATAGCATGAGATGTGATATCCAACTTCTTCCCATTCCAATCCTGAGACCCTTCCTATAGCATGAGATGTGATGTCTCAATTCTTCTAATACCAAACCTGAGATCCTTCCTATAACATGAGATGTGATATCCAACTCCTTCCCATTCCAATCCTGAGACCCTTATGATAGCATGAGATGTGATATCTCAATGCTTCTATTACCAAACCTGAGATCCTTCCTATAACATGAGATGTGATTTCCAAATCCTTCCACTTCCAAACCTGAGACCCTCCCTTTAGCATGAGATGTGATATCCAACTCCTTCCCATTCCAATCCTGAGACCCTTCTGATAGCATGAGATGTGATATTTCAATGCCTCTAATACCAAACCTGAGATCCTACCTCTAACATGAAATGTGATATCCATCTCCTTCCCTTTCCAAACCTGAGACCCTGCCTATAGCATGTGATGTGATATCCAAGTCCTTCCCATTCCAATCCTGAGACCCTTCCTATAGCATGTGATGTGATATCTCAATGCTTATACCAAATCTGAGACCCTTCCTATAGCATGAGATGTGATATCCAACTCCTTCCCATTCCAATCCTGAGACCCTTCCTATAGCATGAGATGTGATGTCTCAATGCTTCTAATACCAAACCTGAGATCCTTCTTATAACATGAGATGTGATATCCAACTCCTTCCCATTCCAATCCTGAGACCCTTATGATAGCATGAGATGTGATATCTCAATGCCTCTAATACCAAACCTGAGATACTTCCGATAGCATGAGATGTGATATCTCAATGCTTCTAATACCAAACCTGAGATCCTTCCTATAACATGAGATGTGATTTCCAAATCCTTCCCCTTCCAAACCTGAGACCCTCCCTTTAGCATGAGATGTGATATCCAACTCCTTCCCATTCCAATCCTGAGACCCATCTGATAGCATGAGATGTGATATTTCAATGCCTCTAATACCAAACCTGAGATCCTACCTCTAACATGAAATGTGATATCCATCTCCTTCCCTTTCCAAACCTGAGACCCTGCCTATAGCATGAGATGTGATATCCAAGTCCTTTCCATTCCAATCCTGAGACCCTTCCTATAGCATGTGATGTGATATCTCAATGCTTATACCAAACCTGAGACCCTTCCTATGGCATGAGATGTCATATACAACTCCTTCCCATTCCAATCCTGAGACCCTTCCTATAGCATGAGATGTGATATCTCAATGCTTATACCAAACCTGAGACCCTTCCTATAGCATGAGATGTGATATCTAACTTCTTCCCATTCCAATCCTGAGACCCTTCCTATAACATGAGATGTGATGTCGCAATGCTTCTAATACCAAACCTGAGATCTTTCCTATAACATGAGATGTGATATCCAACTCCTTCCCATTCCAATCCTGAGACCCTTCCTATAGCATGAGATGTGATATCACAATGCTTATACCAAACTTGAGACCGTTCCTATAGCTTGAGATGTGATATCCAACTCCTTCCCATTCCAATCCTGAGACCCTTCCTATAGCATGAGATGTGATATCTCAAGGCCTCTAATACCAAACCTGAGATCGTTCCTCTAACATGAAATGTGATATCCAACTCCTTCCCCTTCCAAACCTGAGAGCCTTCCTATAACATGAGATGTGACATCCAAGTCCTCCCCATTCCAATCCTGAGACCCTTCCTATAGCATGAGATGTGATATCTCAATGCTTCTAATACCAAACCTGAGACCCTTCCTATAACATGATTTGGGATATCCAACTCCTTCCCATTCCAATCCTGAGACCCTTCCGATAGCAGAGATGTGATATCTCAATGCTTATACCAAACCTGAGAGCCTTCCTATGGCCTGAGATGTCATATGCAACTCCTTCCCATTCCAATCCTGAGACCCTTCCTATAGCATTAGATGTGATATCTCAATGCTTATACCAAATCTGAGACCCTTCCTATAGCATGAGATGTGATATCCAACTTCTTCCCATTCCAATCCTGAGACCCTTCCTATAGCATGAGATGTGATGTCTCAATTCTTCTAATACCAAACCTGAGATCCTTCCTATAACATGAGATGTGATATCCAACTCCTTCCCATTCCAATCCTGAGACCCTTATGATAGCATGAGATGTGATATCTCAATGCCTCTAATACCAAACCTGAGATACTTCTGATAGCATGAGATGTGATATCTCAATGCTTCTAATACCAAACCTGAGATCCTTCCTATAACATGAGATGTGATTTCCAAATCCTTCCACTTCCAAACCTGAGACCCTACCTTTAGCATGAGATGTGATATCCAACTCCTTCCCATTCCAATCCTGAGACCCTTCTGATAGCATGAGATGTGATATTTCAATGCCTCTAATACCAAACCTGAGATCCTACCTCTAACATGAAATGTGATATCCATCTCCTTCCCTTTCCAAACCTGAGACCCTGCCTATAGCATGAGATGTGATATCCAAGTCCTTCCCATTCCAATCCTGAGACCCTTCCTATAGCATGTGATGTGATATCTCAATGCTTAGTCCAAACCTGAGACCCTTCCTATGGCATGAGATGTCATATACAACTCCTTCCCATTCCAATCCTGAGACCCTTCCTATAGCATGAGATGTGATATCTCAATGCTTATACCAAACCTGAGACCCTTCCTATAGCATGAGATGTGATATCCAACTTCTTCCCATTCCAATCCTGAGACCCTTCCTATAACATGAGATGTGATGTCTCAATGCTTCTAATACCAAACCTGAGACCCTTCCTATAAAATGAGATGGGATATCCAACTCCTTCCCATTCCAATCCTGAGACCCTTCCGATAGCAGAGATGTGATATCTCAATGCTTTTACCAAACCTGAGACCCTTCCTATGGCCTGAGATGTCATATACAACTCCTTCCCATTCCAATCCTGAGACCCTTCCTATAGCATGAGATGTGATATCTCAATGCTTATACCAAATCTGAGACCCTTCCTATAGCATGAGATGTGATATCCAACTCCTTCCCATTCCAATCCTGAGACCCTTCCTATAGCATGAGATGTGATGTCTCAATGCTTCTAATACCAAACCTGAGATCCTTCCTATAACATGAGATGTGATATCCAACTCCTTCCCATTCCAATCCTGAGACCCTTATGATAGCATGAGATGTGATATCTCAATGCCTCTAATACCAAACCTGAGATACTTCCGATAGCATGAGATGTGATATCTCAATGCTTCTAATACCAAATCTGAGATCCTTCCTATAACATGAGATGTGATTTCCAAATCCTTCCCCTTCCAAACCTGAGACCCTCCCTTTAGCATGAGATGTGATATCCAACTCCTTCCCATTCCAATCCTGAGACCCATCTGATAGCATGAGATGTGATATTTCAATGCCTCTAATACCAAACCTGAGATCCTACCTCTAACATGAAATGTGATATCCATCTCCTTCCCTTTCCAAACCTGGGACCCTGCCTATAGCATGAGATTTGATATCCAAGTCCTTTCCATTCCAATCCTGACACCCTTCCTATAGCATGTGATGTGATATCTCAATGCTTATACCAAACCTGAGACCCTTCCTATGGCATGAGATGTCATATACAACTCCTTCCCATTCCAATCCTGAGACCCTTCCTATAGCATGAGATGTGATATCTCAATGCTTATACCAAACCGGAGACCCTTCCTATAGCATGAGATGTGATATCCAACTTATTCCCATTCCAATCCTGAGACCCTTCCTATAACATGAGATGTGATGTCGCAATGCTTCTAATACCAAACCTGAGATCTTTCCTATAACATGAGATGTGATATCCAACTCCTTCCCATTCCAATCCTGAGACCCTTCCTATAGCATGAGATGTGATATCACAATGCTTATACCAAACCTGAGACCGTTCCTAGAGCTTGAGATGTGATATCCAACTTCTTCCCATTCCAATCCTGAGACCCTTCCTATGGCATGAGATGTGATATCTCAAGGCCTCTAATACCAAACCTGAGATCGTTCCTCTAACATGAAATGTGATATCCAACTCCTTCCCCTTGCAAACCAGAGAGCCTTCCTATAACATGAGATGTGATATCCAACTCCTTCCCATTCCAATCCTGAGACCCTTATGATAGCATGAGATGTGATATCTCAATACCTCTAATACCAAACCTGAGATACTTACGATAGCATGAGATGTGATATCTCAATGCTTCTAATACCAAACCTGAGATCCTTCCTATAACATGAGATGTGATTTCCAAATCCTTCCCCTTCCAAACCTGAGACCCTCCCTTTAGCATGAGATATGATATCCAACTCCTTCCCATTCCAATCCTGAGACCCTTCTGATAGCATGAGATGTGATATTTCAATGCCTCTAATACCAAACCTGAGATCCTACCTCGAACATGAAATGTGATATCCATCTCCTTCCCTTTCCAAACCTGAGACCCTGCCTATAGCATGAGATGTGATATCCAAGTCCTTTCCATTCCAATCCTGAGACCCTTCCTATAGCATGTGATGTGATATCTCAATGCTTATACCAAACCTGAGACCCTTCCTATGGCATGAGATGTCATATACAACTCCTTCCCATTCCAATCCTGAGACCCTTCCTATAGCATGAGATGTGATATCTCAATGCTTATACCAAACCTGAGACCCTTCCTATAGCATGAGATGTGATATCCAACTTCTTCCCATTCCAATCCTGAGGCCCTTCCTATAACATGAGATGTGATGTCGCAATGCTTCTAATACCAAACCTGAGATCTTTCCTATAACATGAGATGTGATATCCAACTCCTTCCCCTTGCAAACCAGAGAGCCTTCCTATAACATGAGATGTGATATCCAACTCCTTCCCATTCCAATCCTGAGACCCTTATGATAGCATGAGATGTGATATCTCAATACCTCTAATACCAAACCTGAGATACTTACGATAGCATGAGATGTGATATCTCAATGCTTCTAATACCAAACCTGAGATCCTTCCTATAACATGAGATGTGATTTCCAAATCCTTCCCCTTCCAAACCTGAGACCCTCCCTTTAGCATGAGATGTGATATCCAACTCCTTCCCATTCCAATCCTGAGACCCTTCTGATAGCATGAGATGTGATATTTCAATGCCTCTAATACCAAACCTGAGATCCTACCTCGAACATGAAATGTGATATCCATCTCCTTCCCTTTCCAAACCTGAGACCCTGCCTATAGCATAAGATGTGATATCCAAGTCCTTTCCATTCCAATCCTGAGACCCTTCCTATAGCATGTGATGTGATATCTCAATGCTTATACCAAACCTGAGACCCTTCCTATGGCATGAGATGTCATATACAACTCCTTCCCATTCCAATCCTGAGACCCTTCCTATAGCATGAGATGTGATATCTCAATGCTTATACCAAACCTGAGACCCTTCCTATAGCATGAGATGTGATATCCAACTTCTTCCCATTCCAATCCTGAGACCCTTCCTATAACATGAGATGTGATGTCGCAATGCTTCTAATACCAAACCTGAGATCTTTCCTATAACATGAGATGTGATATCCAACTCCTTCCCATTCCAATCCTGAGACCCTTCCTATAGCATGAGATGTGATATCACAATGCTTATACCAAACCTGAGACCGTTCCTCTAACATGAAATGTGATATCCAACTCCTTCCCCTTCCAAACCTGAGAGCCTTCCTATAACATGAGATGTGACATCCAAGTCCTCCCCATTCCAATCCTGAGACCCTTCCTATAGCATGAGATGTGATATCTCAATGCTTCTAATACCAAACCTGAGACCCTTCCTATAACATGATTTGGGATATCCAACTCCTTCCCATTCCAATCCTGAGACCCTTCCGATAGCAGAGATGTGATATCTCAATGCTTATACCAAACCTGAGAGCCTGCCTATGGCCTGAGATGTCATATGCAACTCCTTCCCATTCCAATCCTGAGACCCTTCCTATAGCATTAGATGTGATATCTCAATGCTTATACCAAATCTGAGACCCTTCCTATAGCATGAGATGTGATATCCAACTTCTTCCCATTCCAATCCTGAGACCCTTCCTATAGCATGAGATGTGATGTCTCAATTCTTCTAATACCAAACCTGAGATCCTTCCTATAACATGAGATGTGATATCCAACTCCTTCCCATTCCAATCCTGAGACCCTTATGATAGCATGAGATGTGATATCTCAATGCCTCTAATACCAAACCTGAGATACTTCTGATAGCATGAGATGTGATATCTCAATGCTTCTAATACCAAACCTGAGATCCTTCCTATAACATGAGATGTGATTTCCAAATCCTTCCACTTCCAAACCTGAGACCCTACCTTTAGCATGAGATGTGATATCCAACTCCTTCCCATTCCAATCCTGAGACCCTTCTGATAGCATGAGATGTGATATTTCAATGCCTCTAATACCAAACCTGAGATCCTACCTCTAACATGAAATGTGATATCCATCTCCTTCCCTTTCCAAACCTGAGACCCTGCCTATAGCATGAGATGTGATATCCAAGTCCTTCCCATTCCAATCCTGAGACCCTTCCTATAGCATGTGATGTGATATCTCAATGCTTAGTCCAAACCTGAGACCCTTCCTATGGCATGAGATGTCATATACAACTCCTTCCCATTCCAATCCTGAGACCCTTCCTATAGCATGAGATGTGATATCTCAATGCTTATACCAAACCTGAGGCCCTTCCTATAGCATGAGATGTGATATCCAACTTCTTCCCATTCCAATCCTGAGACCCTTCCTATAACATGAGATGTGATGTCTCAATGCTTCTAATACCAAACCTGAGACCCTTCCTATAACATGAGATGGGATATCCAACTCCTTCCCATTCCAATCCTGAGACCCTTCCGATAGCAGAGATGTGAAATCTCAATGCTTTTACCAAACCTGAGACCCTTCCTATGGCCTGAGATGTCATATACAACTCCTTCCCATTCCAATCCTGAGACCCTTCCTATAGCATGAGATGTGATATCTCAATGCTTATACCAAATCTGAGACCCTTCCTATAGCATGAGATGTGATATCCAACTCCTTCCCATTCCAATCCTGAGACCCTTCCTATAGCATGAGATGTGATGTCACAATGCTTCTAATACCAAACCTGAGATCCTTCCTATAACATGAGATGTGATATCCAACTCCTTCCCATTCCAATCCTGAGACCCTTATGATAGCATGAGATGTGATATCTCAATGCCTCTAATACCAAACCTGAGATACTTCCGATAGCATGAGATGTGATATCTCAATGCTTCTAATACCAAACCTGAGATCCTTCCTATAACATGAGATGTGATTTCCAAATCCTTCCCCTTCCAAACCTGAGACCCTCCCTTTAGCTTGAGATGTGATATCCAACTCCTTCCCATTCCAATCCTGAGACCCATCTGATAGCATGAGATGTGATATTTCAATGCCTCTAATACCAAACCTGAGATCCTACCTCTAACATGAAATGTGATATCCATCTCCTTCCCTTTCCAAACCTGGGACCCTGCCTATAGCATGAGATTTGATATCCAAGTCCTTTCCATTCCAATCCTGAGACCCTTCCTATAGCATGTGATGTGATATCTCAATGCTTATACCAAACCTGAGACCCTTCCTATGGCATGAGATGTCATATACAACTCCTTCCCATTCCAATCCTGAGACCCTTCCTATAGCATGAGATGTGATATCTCAATGCTTATACCAAACCTGAGACCCTTCCTATAGCATGAGATGTGATATCCAACTTCTTCCCATTCCAATCCTGAGACCCTTCCTATAACATGAGATGTGATGTCGCAATGCTTCTAATACCAAACCTGAGATCTTTCCTATAACATGAGATGTGATATCCAACTCCTTCCCATTCCAATCCTGAGACCCTTCCTATAGCATGAGATGTGATATCACAATGCGTATACCAAACCTGAGACCGTTCCTATAGCTTGAGATGTGATATCCAACTCCTTCCCATTCCAATCCTGAGACCCTTCCTATAGCATGAGATGTGATATCTCAAGGCCTCTAATACCAAACCTGAGATCGTTCCTCTAACATGAAATGTGATATCCAACTCCTTCCCCTTGCAAACCAGAGAGCCTTCCTATAACATGAGATGTGATATCCAACTCCTTCCCATTCCAATCCTGAGACCCTTATGATAGCATGAGATGTGATATCTCAATACCTCTAATACCAAACCTGAGATACTTACGATAGCATGAGATGTGATATCTCAATGCTTCTAATACCAAACCTGAGATCCTTCCTATAACATGAGATGTGATTTCCAAATCCTTCCCCTTCCAAACCTGAGACCCTCCCTTTAGCATGAGATGTGATATCCAACTCCTTCCCATTCCAATCCTGAGACCCTTCTGATAGCATGAGATGTGATATTTCAATGCCTCTAATACCAAACCTGAGATCCTACCTCGAACATGAAATGTGATATCCATCTCCTTCCCTTTCCAAACCTGAGACCCTGCCTATAGCATGAGATGTGATATCCAAGTCCTTTCCATTCCAATCCTGAGACCCTTCCTATAGCATGTGATGTGATATCTCAATGCTTATACCAAACCTGAGACCCTTCCTATGGCATGAGATGTCATATACAACTCCTTCCCATTCCAAACCTGAGACCCTTCCTATAGCATGAGATGTGATATCTCAATGCTTATACCAAACCTGAGACCCTTCTCATAGCATGAGATGTGATATCCAACTTCTTCCCATTCCAATCCTGAGACCCTTCCTATAACATGAGATGTGATGTCGCAATGCTTCTAATACCAAACCTGAGATCTTTCCTATAACATGAGATGTGATATCCAACTCCTTCCCATTCCAATCCTGAGACCCTTCCTATAGCATGAGATGTGATATCACAATGCTTATACCAAACCTGAGACCGTCCCTTTAGCTTGAGATGTGATATCCAACTCCTTCCCATTCCAATCCTGAGACCCTTCCTATAGCATGAGATGTGATATCTCAAGGCCTCTAATACCAAACCTGAGATCGTTCCTCTAACATGAAATGTGATATCCAACTCCTTCCCCTTCCAAACCTGAGAGCCTTCCTATAGCATGAGATATGATAGCCAAGTCCTTCCAATTCCAATCCTGAGACCCTTCCTATAACATGAAATGTGATATCCATCTCCTTCCCATTCCAACCTGAGACCCTTCCTATAGCATGAGATGGGATATCTCAATGCTTCTAATACCAAACCTGAGACTCTTCCTATAGCATGAGATGTGATATCCAACTTCTTCCCATTCCAATCCTGAGACCCTTCCTATAACATGAGATGTGATGTCTCAATGCTTCTAATACCAAACCTGAGATCTTTCCTATAACATGAGATGTGATATCCAACTCCTTCCCATTCCAATCCTGAGACCCTTCCTATAGCATGAGATGTGATATCTCAATGCTTATACCAAACCTGAGACCCTTCCTATAGCTTGAGATGTGATATCCAACTCCTTCCCATTCCAATCCTGAGACCCTTCCTATAGCGTGAGATGTGATATCTCAAGGCCTCTAATAACAAACCTGAGATCCTTCCTCTAACATGAAATGTGATATCCAACTCCTTCCCCTTCCAAACCTGAGAGCCTTCCTATAACATGAAATGTGATATCCAATTCCTTCCCATTCCAACCTGAGACCCTTCCTATAGCATGAGATGGGATATCCAACTCCTTCCAAATCCAATACTGATACCCTTCCGATAGCATGAGATGTGATATCCCAATGCTTCTACCAAACCTGAGACCCATACTATGGCATGAGATGTGATATCAAACTCCTTACTATTCCAATCCTGAGACCCTACCTATAGCTTGAGATGTGATATCCAACTCCTTCCCATTCCAATTCTGAGACCCTTCCTATACCATGAGACTTGATATCTCAATGCTTCTAATACCAAACCTGAGACCCGTCCTATAACATGAGATGTGATATCCAAATCCTTCCCCTTCCAAACCTTAGACCCTTCCTTTATCATGAGATGTGATATCCAATTCCTTCCCATTCCAATCCTGAGACCCTACCGATATCATGAGATTTGTTATCTCAATGCTTCTAATATCAAACTTGAGACCCTCCCTATAACATGAGATGTGACATCCAAGTCCTCCCCATTCCAATCCTGAGACCCTTCCTATAGCATGAGATGTGATATCTCAATGCTTCTAATACCAAACCTGAGACCCTTCCTATAACATGATTTGGGATATCCAACTCCTTCCCATTCCAACCCTGAGACCCTTCCGATAGCAGAGATGTGATATCTCAATGCTTATACCAATCCTGAGACCCTTCCTATGGCCTGAGATGTCATATGCAACTCCTTCCCATTCCAATCCTGAGACCCTTCCTATAGCATTAGATGTGATATCTCAATGCTTATACCAAATCTGAGACCCTTCCTATAGCATGAGATGTGATATCCAACTTCTTCCCATTCCAATCCTGAGACCCTTCCTATAGCATGAGATGTGATGTCTCAATTCTTCTAATACCAAACCTGAGATCCTTCCTATAACATGAGATGTGATATCCAACTCCTTCCCATTCCAATCCTGAGACCCTTATGATAGCATGAGATGTGATATCCAATTCCTTCCCATTCCAATCCTGAGACCCTACCGATATCATGAGATTTGTTATCTCAATGCTTCTAATATCAAACTTGAGACCCTCCCTATAACATGAGATGTGACATCCAAGTCCTCCCCATTCCAATCCTGAGACCCTTCCTATAGCATGAGATGTGATATCTCAATGCTTCTAATACCAAACCTGAGACCCTTCCTATAACATGATTTGGGATATCCAACTCCTTCCCATTCCAACCCTGAGACCCTTCCGATAGCAGAGATGTGATATCTCAATGCTTATACCAATCCTGAGACCCTTCCTATGGCCTGAGATGTCATATGCAACTCCTTCCCATTCCAATCCTGAGACCCTTCCTATAGCATTAGATGTGATATCTCAATGCTTATACCAAATCTGAGACCCTTCCTATAGCATGAGATGTGATATCCAACTTCTTCCCATTCCAATCCTGAGACCCTTCCTATAGCATGAGATGTGATGTCTCAATTCTTCTAATACCAAACCTGAGATCCTTCCTATAACATGAGATGTGATATCCAACTCCTTCCCATTCCAATCCTGAGACCCTTATGATAGCATGAGATGTGATATCCAATTCCTTCCCATTCCAATCCTGAGACCCTACCGATATCATGAGATTTGTTATCTCAATGCTTCTAATATCAAACTTGAGACCCTCCCTATAACATGAGATGTGACATCCAAGTCCTCCCCATTCCAATCCTGAGACCCTTCCTATAGCATGAGATGTGATATCTCAATGCTTCTAATACCAAACCTGAGACCCTTCCTATAACATGATTTGGGATATCCAACTCCTTCCCATTCCAACCCTGAGACCCTTCCGATAGCAGAGATGTGATATCTCAATGCTTATACCAATCCTGAGACCCTTCCTATGGCCTGAGATGTCATATGCAACTCCTTCCCATTCCAATCCTGAGACCCTTCCTATAGCATTAGATGTGATATCTCAATGCTTATACCAAATCTGAGACCCTTCCTATAGCATGAGATGTGATATCCAACTTCTTCCCATTCCAATCCTGAGACCCTTCCTATAGCATGAGATGTGATGTCTCAATTCTTCTAATACCAAACCTGAGATCCTTCCTATAACATGAGATGTGATATCCAACTCCTTCCCATTCCAATCCTGAGACCCTTATGATAGCATGAGATGTGATATCTCAATGCTTCTATTACCAAACCTGAGATCCTTCCTATAACATGAGATGTGATTTCCAAATCCTTCCACTTCCAAACCTGAGACCCTCCCTTTAGCATGAGATGTGATATCCAACTCCTTCCCATTCCAATCCTGAGACCCTTCTGATAGCATGAGATGTGATATTTCAATGCCTCTAATACCAAACCTGAGATCCTACCTCTAACATGAAATGTGATATCCATCTCCTTCCCTTTCCAAACCTGAGACCCTGCCTATAGCATGAGATGTGATATCCAAGTCCTTCCCATTCCAATCCTGAGACCCTTCCTATAGCATGTGATGTGATATCTCAATGCTTATACCAAATCTGAGACCCTTCCTATAGCATGAGATGTGATATCCAACTCCTTCCCATTCCAATCCTGAGACCCTTCCTATAGCATGAGATGTGATGTCTCAATGCTTCTAATACCAAACCTGAGATCCTTCCTATAACATGAGATGTGATATCCAACTCCTTCCCATTCCAATCCTGAGACCCTTATGATAGCATGAGATGTGATATCTCAATGCCTCTAATACCAAACCTGAGATACTTCCGATAGCATGAGATGTGATATCTCAATGCTTCTAATACCAAACCTGAGATCCTTCCTATAACATGAGATGTGATTTCCAAATCCTTCCCCTTCCAAACCTGAGACCCTCCCTTTAGCATGAGATGTGATATCCAACTCCTTCCCATTCCAATCCTGAGACCCATCTGATAGCATGAGATGTGATATTTCAATGCCTCTAATACCAAACCTGAGATCCTACCTCTAACATGAAATGTGATATCCATCTCCTTCCCTTTCCAAACCTGAGACCCTGCCTATAGCATGAGATGTGATATCCAAGTCCTTTCCATTCCAATCCTGAGACCCTTCCTATAGCATGTGATGTGATATCTCAATGCTTATACCAAACCTGAGACCCTTCCTATGGCATGAGATGTCATATACAACTCCTTCCCATTCCAATCCTGAGACCCTCCTATAGCATGAGATGTGATATCTCAATGCTTATACCAAACCTGAGACCCTTCCTATAGCATGAGATGTGATATCCAACTTCTTCCCATTCCAATCCTGAGACCCTTCCTATAACATGAGATGTGATGTCGCAATGCTTCTAATACCAAACCTGAGATCTTTCCTATAACATGAGATGTGATATCCAACTCCTTCCCATTCCAATCCTGAGACCCTTCCTATAGCATGAGATGTGATATCACAATGCTTATACCAAACTTGAGACCGTTCCTATAGCTTGAGATGTGATATCCAACTCCTTCCCATTCCAATCCTGAGACCCTTCCTATAGCATGAGATGTGATATCTCAAGGCCTCTAATACCAAACCTGAGATCGTTCCTCTAACATGAAATGTGATATCCAACTCCTTCCCCTTCCAAACCTGAGAGCCTTCCTATAACATGAGATGTGACATCCAAGTCCTCCCCATTCCAATCCTGAGACCCTTCCTATAGCATGAGATGTGATATCTCAAGGCCTCTAATACCAAACCTGAGATCGTTCCTCTAACATGAAATGTGATATCCAACTCCTTCCCCTTCCAAACCTGAGAGCCTTCCTATAGCATGAGATATGATAGCCAAGTCCTTCCAATTCCAATCCTGAGACCCTTCCTATAACATGAAATGTGATATCCATCTCCTTCCCATTCCAACCTGAGACCCTTCCTATAGCATGAGATGGGATATCTCAATGCTTCTAATACCAAACCTGAGACTCTTCCTATAGCATGAGATGTGATATCCAACTTCTTCCCATTCCAATCCTGAGACCCTTCCTATAACATGAGATGTGATGTCTCAATGCTTCTAATACCAAACCTGAGATCTTTCCTATAACATGAGATGTGATATCCAACTCCTTCCCATTCCAATCCTGAGACCCTTCCTATAGCATGAGATGTGATATCTCAATGCTTATACCAAACCTGAGACCCTTCCTATAGCTTGAGATGTGATATCCAACTCCTTCCCATTCCAATCCTGAGACCCTTCCTATAGCGTGAGATGTGATATCTCAAGGCCTCTAATAACAAACCTGAGATCCTTCCTCTAACATGAAATGTGATATCCAACTCCTTCCCCTTCCAAACCTGAGAGCCTTCCTATAACATGAAATGTGATATCCAATTCCTTCCCATTCCAACCTGAGACCCTTCCTATAGCATGAGATGGGATATCCAACTCCTTCCAAATCCAATACTGATACCCTTCCGATAGCATGAGATGTGATATCCCAATGCTTCTACCAAACCTGAGACCCATACTATGGCATGAGATGTGATATCAAACTCCTTACTATTCCAATCCTGAGACCCTACCTATAGCTTGAGATGTGATATCCAACTCCTTCCCATTCCAATTCTGAGACCCTTCCTATACCATGAGACTTGATATCTCAATGCTTCTAATACCAAACCTGAGACCCGTCCTATAACATGAGATGTGATATCCAAATCCTTCCCCTTCCAAACCTTAGACCCTTCCTTTATCATGAGATGTGATATCCAATTCCTTCCCATTCCAATCCTGAGACCCTACCGATATCATGAGATTTGTTATCTCAATGCTTCTAATATCAAACTTGAGACCCTCCCTATAACATGAGATGTGACATCCAAGTCCTCCCCATTCCAATCCTGAGACCCTTCCTATAGCATGAGATGTGATATCTCAATGCTTCTAATACCAAACCTGAGACCCTTCCTATAACATGATTTGGGATATCCAACTCCTTCCCATTCCAACCCTGAGACCCTTCCGATAGCAGAGATGTGATATCTCAATGCTTATACCAATCCTGAGACCCTTCCTATGGCCTGAGATGTCATATGCAACTCCTTCCCATTCCAATCCTGAGACCCTTCCTATAGCATTAGATGTGATATCTCAATGCTTATACCAAATCTGAGACCCTTCCTATAGCATGAGATGTGATATCCAACTTCTTCCCATTCCAATCCTGAGACCCTTCCTATAGCATGAGATGTGATGTCTCAATTCTTCTAATACCAAACCTGAGATCCTTCCTATAACATGAGATGTGATATCCAACTCCTTCCCATTCCAATCCTGAGACCCTTATGATAGCATGAGATGTGATATCTCAATGCTTCTATTACCAAACCTGAGATCCTTCCTATAACATGAGATGTGATTTCCAAATCCTTCCACTTCCAAACCTGAGACCCTCCCTTTAGCATGAGATGTGATATCCAACTCCTTCCCATTCCAATCCTGAGACCCTTCTGATAGCATGAGATGTGATATTTCAATGCCTCTAATACCAAACCTGAGATCCTACCTCTAACATGAAATGTGATATCCATCTCCTTCCCTTTCCAAACCTGAGACCCTGCCTATAGCATGAGATGTGATATCCAAGTCCTTCCCATTCCAATCCTGAGACCCTTCCTATAGCATGTGATGTGATATCTCAATGCTTATACCAAATCTGAGACCCTTCCTATAGCATGAGATGTGATATCCAACTCCTTCCCATTCCAATCCTGAGACCCTTCCTATAGCATGAGATGTGATGTCTCAATGCTTCTAATACCAAACCTGAGATCCTTCCTATAACATGAGATGTGATATCCAACTCCTTCCCATTCCAATCCTGAGACCCTTATGATAGCATGAGATGTGATATCTCAATGCCTCTAATACCAAACCTGAGATACTTCCGATAGCATGAGATGTGATATCTCAATGCTTCTAATACCAAACCTGAGATCCTTCCTATAACATGAGATGTGATTTCCAAATCCTTCCCCTTCCAAACCTGAGACCCTCCCTTTAGCATGAGATGTGATATCCAACTCCTTCCCATTCCAATCCTGAGACCCATCTGATAGCATGAGATGTGATATTTCAATGCCTCTAATACCAAACCTGAGATCCTACCTCTAACATGAAATGTGATATCCATCTCCTTCCCTTTCCAAACCTGAGACCCTGCCTATAGCATGAGATGTGATATCCAAGTCCTTTCCATTCCAATCCTGAGACCCTTCCTATAGCATGTGATGTGATATCTCAATGCTTATACCAAACCTGAGACCCTTCCTATGGCATGAGATGTCATATACAACTCCTTCCCATTCCAATCCTGAGACCCTCCTATAGCATGAGATGTGATATCTCAATGCTTATACCAAACCTGAGACCCTTCCTATAGCATGAGATGTGATATCCAACTTCTTCCCATTCCAATCCTGAGACCCTTCCTATAACATGAGATGTGATGTCGCAATGCTTCTAATACCAAACCTGAGATCTTTCCTATAACATGAGATGTGATATCCAACTCCTTCCCATTCCAATCCTGAGACCCTTCCTATAGCATGAGATGTGATATCACAATGCTTATACCAAACTTGAGACCGTTCCTATAGCTTGAGATGTGATATCCAACTCCTTCCCATTCCAATCCTGAGACCCTTCCTATAGCATGAGATGTGATATCTCAAGGCCTCTAATACCAAACCTGAGATCGTTCCTCTAACATGAAATGTGATATCCAACTCCTTCCCCTTCCAAACCTGAGAGCCTTCCTATAACATGAGATGTGACATCCAAGTCCTCCCCATTCCAATCCTGAGACCCTTCCTATAGCATGAGATGTGATATCTCAATGCTTCTAATACCAAACCTGAGACCCTTCCTATAACATGATTTGGGATATCCAACTCCTTCCCATTCCAATCCTGAGACCCTTCCGATAGCAGAGATGTGATATCTCAATGCTTATACCAAACCTGAGAGCCTTCCTATGGCCTGAGATGTCATATGCAACTCCTTCCCATTCCAATCCTGAGACCCTTCCTATAGCATTAGATGTGATATCTCAATGCTTATACCAAATCTGAGACCCTTCCTATAGCATGAGATGTGATATCCAACTTCTTCCCATTCCAATCCTGAGACCCTTCCTATAGCATGAGATGTGATGTCTCAATTCTTCTAATACCAAACCTGAGATCCTTCCTATAACATGAGATGTGATATCCAACTCCTTCCCATTCCAATCCTGAGACCCTTATGATAGCATGAGATGTGATATCTCAATGACTCTAATACCAAACCTGAGATACTTCTGATAGCATGAGATGTGATATCTCAATGCTTCTAATACCAAACCTGAGATCCTTCCTATAACATGAGATGTGATTTCCAAATCCTTCCACTTCCAAACCTGAGACCCTACCTTTAGCATGAGATGTGATATCCAACTCCTTCCCATTCCAATCCTGAGACCCTTCTGATAGCATGAGATGTGATATTTCAATGCCTCTAATACCAAACCTGAGATCCTACCTCTAACATGAAATGTGATATCCATCTCCTTCCCTTTCCAAACCTGAGACCCTGCCTATAGCATGAGATGTGATATCCAAGTCCTTCCCATTCCAATCCTGAGACCCTTCCTATAGCATGTGATGTGATATCTCAATGCTTAGTCCAAACCTGAGACCCTTCCTATGGCATGAGATGTCATATACAACTCCTTCCCATTCCAATCCTGAGACCCTTCCTATAGCATGAGATGTGATATCTCAATGCTTATACCAAACCTGAGGCCCTTCCTATAGCATGAGATGTGATATCCAACTTCTTCCCATTCCAATCCTGAGACCCTTCCTATAACATGAGATGTGATGTCTCAATGCTTCTAATACCAAACCTGAGACCCTTCCTATAACATGAGATGGGATATCCAACTCCTTCCCATTCCAATCCTGAGACCCTTCTGATAGCAGAGATGTGAAATCTCAATGCTTTTACCAAACCTGAGACCCTTCCTATGGCCTGAGATGTCATATACAACTCCTTCCCATTCCAATCCTGAGACCCTTCCTATAGCATGAGATGTGATATCTCAATGCTTATACCAAATCTGAGACCCTTCCTATAGCATGAGATGTGATATCCAACTCCTTCCCATTCCAATCCTGAGACCCTTCCTATAGCATGAGATGTGATGTCACAATGCTTCTAATACCAAACCTGAGATCCTTCCTATAACATGAGATGTGATATCCAACTCCTTCCCATTCCAATCCTGAGACCCTTATGATAGCATGAGATGTGATATCTCAATGCCTCTAATACCAAACCTGAGATAGTTCCGATAGCATGAGATGTGATATCTCAATGCTTCTAATACCAAACCTGAGATCCTTCCTATAACATGAGATGTGATTTCCAAATCCTTCCCCTTCCAAACCTGAGACCCTCCCTTTAGCATGAGATGTGATATCCAACTCCTTCCCATTCCAATCCTGAGACCCATCTGATAGCATGAGATGTGATATTTCAATGCCTCTAATACCAATCCTGAGATCCTACCTCTAACATGAAATGTGATATCCATCTCCTTCCCTTTCCAAACCTGGGACCCTGCCTATAGCATGAGATTTGATATCCAAGTCCTTTCCATTCCAATCCTAAGACCCTTCCTATAGCATGTGATGTGATATCTCAATGCTTATACCAAACCTGAGACCCTTCCTATGGCATGAGATGTCATATACAACTCCTTCCCATTCCAATCCTGAGACCCTTCCTATAGCATGAGATGTGATATCTCAATGCTTATACCAAACCTGAGACCCTTCCTATAGCATGAGATGTGATATCCAACTTCTTCCCATTCCAATCCTGAGACCCTTCCTATAACATGAGATGTGATGTCGCAATGCTTCTAATACCAAACCTGAGATCTTTCCTATAACATGAGATGTGATATCCAACTCCTTCCCATTCCAATCCTGAGACCCTTCCTATAGCATGAGATGTGATATCACAATGCTTATACCAAACCTGAGACCGTTCCTATAGCTTGAGATGTGATATCCAACTCCTTCCCATTCCAATCCTGAGACCCTTCCTATAGCATGAGATGTGATATCTCAAGGCCTCTAATACCAAACCTGAGATCGTTCCTCTAACATGAAATGTGATATCCAACTCCTTCCCCTTGCAAACCAGAGAGCCTTCCTATAACATGAGATGTGATATCCAACTCCTTCCCATTCCAATCCTGAGACCCTTATGATAGCATGAGATGTGATATCTCAATACCTCTAATACCAAACCTGAGATACTTACGATAGCATGAGATGTGATATCTCAATGCTTCTAATACCAAACCCGAGATCCTTCCTATAACATGAGATGTGATTTCCAAATCCTTCCCCTTCCAAACCTGAGACCCTCCCTTTAGCATGAGATGTGATATCCAACTCCTTCCCATTCCAATCCTGAGACCCTTCTGATAGCATGAGATGTGATATTTCAATGCCTCTAATACCAAACCTGAGATCCTACCTCGAACATGAAATGTGATATCCATCTCCTTCCCTTTCCAAACCTGAGACCCTGCCTATAGCATGAGATGTGATATCCAAGTCCTTTCCATTCCAATCCTGAGACCCTTCCTATAGCATGTGATGTGATATCTCAATGCTTATACCAAACCTGAGACCCTTCCTATGGCATGAGATGTCATATACAACTCCTTCCCATTCCAAACCTGAGACCCTTCCTATAGCATGAGATGTGATATCTCAATGCTTATACCAAACCTGAGACCCTTCTCATAGCATGAGATGTGATATCCAACTTCTTCCCATTCCAATCCTGAGACCCTTCCTATAACATGAGATGTGATGTCGCAATGCTTCTAATACCAAACCTGAGATCTTTCCTATAACATGAGATGTGATATCCAACTCCTTCCCATTCCAATCCTGAGACCCTTCCTATAGCATGAGATGTGATATCACAATGCTTATACCAAACCTGAGACCGTCCCTTTAGCTTGAGATGTGATATCCAACTCCTTCCCATTCCAATCCTGAGACCCTTCCTATAGCATGAGATGTGATATCTCAAGGCCTCTAATACCAAACCTGAGATCGTTCCTCTAACATGAAATGTGATATCCAACTCCTTCCCCTTCCAAACCTGAGAGCCTTCCTATAGCATGAGATATGATAGCCAAGTCCTTCCAATTCCAATCCTGAGACCCTTCCTATAACATGAAATGTGATATCCAACTCCTTCCCATTCCAACCTGAGACCCTTCCTATAGCATGAGATGGGATATCTCAATGCTTCTAATACCAAACCTGAGACTCTTCCTATAGCATGAGATGTGATATCCAACTTCTTCCCATTCCAATCCTGAGACCCTTCCTATAACATGAGATGTGATGTCTCAATGCTTCTAATACCAAACCTGAGATCTTTCCTATAACATGAGATGTGATATCCAACTCCTTCCCATTCCAATCCTGAGACCCTTCCTATAGCATGAGATGTGATATCTCAATGCTTATACCAAACCTGAGACCCTTCCTATAGCTTGAGATGTGATATCCAACTCCTTCCCATTCCAATCCTGAGACCCTTCCTATAGCATGAGATGTGATATCTCAAGGCCTCTAATACCAAACCTGAGATCCTTCCTCTAACATGAAATGTGATATCCAACTCCTTCCCCTTCCAAACCTGAGAGCCTTCCTATAACATGAAATGTGATATCCAATTCCTTCCCATTCCAACCTGAGACCCTTCCTATAGCATGAGATGGGATATCCAACTCCTTCCAAATCCAATACTGATACCCTTCCGATAGCATGAGATGTGATATCCCAATGCTTCTACCAAACCTGAGACCCATACTATGGCATGAGATGTGATATCAAACTCCTTACTATTCCAATCCTGAGACCCTACCTATAGCTTGAGATGTGATATCCAACTCCTTCCCATTCCAATTCTGAGACCCTTCCTATACCATGAGACTTGATATCTCACTGCTTCTAATACCAAACCTGAGACCCGTCCTATAACATGAGATGTGATATCCAAATCCTTCCCCTTCCAAACCTTAGACCCTTCCTTTATCATGAGATGTGATATCCAATTCCTTCCCATTCCAATCCTGAGACCCTACCGATATCATGAGATTTGTTATCTCAATGCTTCTAATATCAAACTTGAGACCCTCCCTATAACATGAGATGTGACATCCAAGTCCTCCCCATTCCAATCCTGAGACCCTTCCTATAGCATGAGATGTGATATCCAACTTCTTCCCATTCCAATCCTGAGACCCTTCCTATAGCATGAGATGTGATGTCTCAATTATTCTAATACCAAACCTGAGATCCTTCCTATAACATGAGATGTGATATCCAACTCCTTCCCATTCCGATCCTGAGACCCTTATGATAGCATGAGATTTGATATCTCAATGCTTCTATTACCAAACCTGAGATCCTTCCTATAACATGAGATGTGATTTCCAAATCCTTCCACTTCCAAACCTGAGACCCTCCCTTTAGCATGAGATGTGATATCCAACTCCTTCCCATTCCAATCCTGAGACCCTTCTGATAGCATGAGATGTGATATTTCAATGCCTCTAATACCAAACCTGAGATCCTACCTCTAACATGAAATGTGATATCCATCTCCTTCCCTTTCCAAACCTGAGACCCTGCCTATAGCATGAGATGTGATATCCAAGTCCTTCCCATTCCAATCCTGAGACCCTTCCTATAGCATGTGATGTGATATCTCAATGCTTATACCAAATCTGAGACCCTTCCTATAGCATGAGATGTGATATCCAACTCCTTCCCATTCCAATCCTGAGACCCTTCCTATAGCATGAGATGTGATGTCTCAATGCTTCTAATACCAAACCTGAGATCCTTCCTATAACATGAGATGTGATATCCAACTCCTTCCCATTCCAATCCTGAGACCCTTATGATAGCATGAGATGTGATATCTCAATGCCTCTAATACCAAACCTGAGATACTTCCGATAGCATGAGATGTGATATCTCAATGCTTCTAATACCAAACCTGAGATCCTTCCTATAACATGAGATGTGATTTCCAAATCCTTCCCCTTCCAAACCTGAGACCCTCCCTTTAGCATGAGATGTGATATCCAACTCCTTCCCATTCCAATCCTGAGACCCATCTGATAGCATGAGATGTGATATTTCAATGCCTCTAATACCAAACCTGAGATCCTACCTCTAACATGAAATGTGATATCCATCTCCTTCCCTTTCCAAACCTGAGACCCTGCCTATAGCATGAGATGTGATATCCAAGTCCTTTCCATTCCAATCCTGAGACCCTTCCTATAGCATGTGATGTGATATCTCAATGCTTATACCAAACCTGAGACCCTTCCTATGGCATGAGATGTCATATACAACTCCTTCCCATTCCAATCCTGAGACCCTTCCTATAGCATGAGATGTGATATCTCAATGCTTATACCAAACCTGAGACCCTTCCTATAGCATGAGATGTGATATCCAACTTCTTCCCATTCCAATCCTGAGACCCTTCCTATAACATGAGATGTGATGTCGCAATGCTTCTAATACCAAACCTGAGATCTTTCCTATAACATGAGATGTGATATCCAACTCCTTCCCATTCCAATCCTGAAACCCTTCCTATAGCATGAGATGTGATATCACAATGCTTATACCAAACCTGAGACCGTTCCTATAGCTTGAGATGTGATATCCAACTCCTTCCCATTCCAATCCTGACACCCTTCCTATAGCATGAGATGTGATATCTCAAGGCCTCTAATACCAAACCTGAGATCGTTCCTCTAACATGAAATGTGATATCCAACTCCTTCCCCTTCCAAACCTGAGAGCCTTCCTATAACATGAGATGTGACATCCAAGTCCTCCCCATTCCAATCCTGAGACCCTTCCTATAGCATGAGATGTGATATCTCAATGCTTCTAATACCAAACCTGAGACCCTTCCTATAACATGATTTGGGATATCCAACTCCTTCCCATTCCAATCCTGAGACCCTTCCGATAGCAGAGATGTGATATCTCAATGCTTATACCAAACCTGAGACCCTTCCTATGGCCTGAGATGTCATATGCAACTCCTTCCCATTCCAATCCTGAGACCCTTCCTATAGCATTAGATGTGATATCTCAATGCTTATACCAAATCTGAGACCCTTCCTATAGCATGAGATGTGATATCCAACTTCTTCCCATTCCAATCCTGAGACCCTTCCTATAGCATGAGATGTGATGTCTCAATTCTTCTAATACCAAACCTGAGATCCTTCCTATAACATGAGATGTGATATCCAACTCCTTCCCATTCCAATCCTGAGACCCTTATGATAGCATGAGATGTGATATCTCAATGCTTCTATTACCAAACCTGAGATCCTTCCTATAACATGAGATGTGATTTCCAAATCCTTCCACTTCCAAACCTGAGACCCTCCCTTTAGCATGAGATGTGATATCCAACTCCTTCCCATTCCAATCCTGAGACCCTTCTGATAGCATGAGATGTGATATTTCAATGCCTCTAATACCAAACCTGAGATCCTACCTCTAACATGAAATGTGATATCCATCTCCTTCCCTTTCCAAACCTGAGACCCTGCCTATAGCATGAGATGTGATATCCAAGTCCTTCCCATTCCAATCCTGAGACCCTTCCTATAGCATGTGATGTGATATCTCAATGCTTATACCAAATCTGAGACCCTTCCTATAGCATGAGATGTGATATCCAACTCCTTCCCATTCCAATCCTGAGACCCTTCCTATAGCATGAGATGTGATGTCTCAATGCTTCTAATACCAAACCTGAGATCCTTCTTATAACATGAGATGTGATATCCAACTCCTTCCCATTCCAATCTTGAGACCCTTATGATAGCATGAGATGTGATATCTCAATGCCTCTAATACCAAACCTGAGATACTTCCGATAGCATGAGATGTGATATCTCAATGCTTCTAATACCAAACCTGAGATCCTTCCTATAACATGAGATGTGATTTCCAAATCCTTCCCCTTCCAAACCTGAGACCCTCCCTTTAGCATGAGATGTGATATCCAACTCCTTCCCATTCCAATCCTGAGACCCATCTGATAGCATGAGATGTGATATTTCAATGCCTCTAATACCAAACCTGAGATCCTACCTCTAACATGAAATGTGATATCCATCTCCTTCCCTTTCCAAACCTGAGACCCTGCCTATAGCATGAGATGTGATATCCAAGTCCTTTCCATTCCAATCCTGAGACCCTTCCTATAGCATGTGATGTGATATCTCAATGCTTATACCAAACCTGAGACCCTTCCTATGGCATGAGATGTCATATACAACTCCTTCCCATTCCAATCCTGAGACCCTTCCTATAGCATGAGATGTGATATCTCAATGCTTATACCAAACCTGAGACCCTTCCTATAGCATGAGATGTGATATCTAACTTCTTCCCATTCCAATCCTGAGACCCTTCCTATAACATGAGATGTGATGTCGCAATGCTTCTAATACCAAACCTGAGATCTTTCCTATAACATGAGATGTGATATCCAACTCCTTCCCATTCCAATCCTGAGACCCTTCCTATAGCATGAGATGTGATATCACAATGCTTATACCAAACCTGAGACCGTTCCTATAGCTTGAGATGTGATATCCAACTCCTTCCCATTCCAATCCTGAGACCCTTCCTATAGCATGAGATGTGATATCTCAAGGCCTCTAATACCAAACCTGAGATCTTTCCTCTAACATGAAATGTGATATCCAACTCCTTCCCCTTCCAAACCTGAGAGCCTTCCTATAACATGAGATGTGACATCCAAGTCCTCCCCATTCCAATCCTGAGACCCTTCCTATAGCATGAGATGTGATATCTCAATGCTTCTAATACCAAACCTGAGACCCTTCCTATAACATGATTTGGGATATCCAACTCCTTCCCATTCCAATCCTGAGACCCTTCCGATAGCAGAGATGTGATATCTCAATGCTTATACCAAACCTGAGAGCCTTCCTATGGCCTGAGATGTCATATGCAACTCCTTCCCATTCCAATCCTGAGACCCTTCCTATAGCATTAGATGTGATATCTCAATGCTTATACCAAATCTGAGACCCTTCCTATAGCATGAGATGTGATATCCAACTTCTTCCCATTCCAATCCTGAGACCCTTCCTATAGTATGAGATGTGATGTCTCAATTCTTCTAATACCAAACCTGAGATCCTTCCTATAACATGAGATGTGATATCCAACTCCTTCCCATTCCAATCGTGAGACCCTTATGATAGCATGAGATGTGATATCTCAATGCCTCTAATACCAAACCTGAGATACTTCTGATAGCATGAGATGTGATATCTCAATGCTTCTAATACCAAACCTGAGATCCTTCATATAACATGAGATGTGATTTCCAAATCCTTCCACTTCCAAACCTGAGACCCTACCTTTAGCATGAGATGTGATATCCAACTCCTTCCCATTCCAATCCTGAGACCCTTCTGATAGCATGAGATGTGATATTTCAATGCCTCTAATACCAAACCTGAGATCCTACCTCTAACATGAAATGTGATATCCATCTCCTTCCCTTTCCAAACCTGAGACCCTGCCTATAGCATGAGATGTGATATCCAAGTCCTTCCCATTCCAATCCTGAGACCCTTCCTATAGCATGTGATGTGATATCTCAATGCTTAGTCCAAACCTGAGACCCTTCCTATGGCATGAGATGTCATATACAACTCCTTCCCATTCCAATCCTGAGACCCTTCCTATAGCATGAGATGTGATATCTCAATGCTTATACCAAATCTGAGACCCTTCCTATAGCATGAGATGTGATATCCAACTCCTTCCCATTCCAATCCTGAGACCCTTCCTATAGCATGAGATGTGATGTCTCAATGCTTCTAATACCAAACCTGAGATCCTTCCTATAACATGAGATGTGATATCCAACTCCTTCCCATTCCAATCCTGAGACCCTTATGATAGCATGAGATGTGATATCTCAATACCTCTAATACCAAACCTGAGATACTTACGATAGCATGAGATGTGATATCTCAATGCTTCTAATACCAAATCTGAGATCCTTCCTATAACATGAGATGTGATTTCCAAATCCTTCCCCTTCCAAACCTGAGACCCTCCCTTTAGCATGAGATGTGATATCCAACTCCTTCCCATTCCAATCCTGAGACCCTTCTGATAGCATGAGATGTGATATTTCAATGCCTCTAATACCAAACCTGAGATCCTACCTCTAACATGAAATGTGATATCCATCTCCTTCCCTTTCCAAACCTGAGACACTGCCTATAGCATGAGATGTGATATCCAAGTCCTTTCCATTCCAATCCTGAGACCCTTCCTATAGCATGTGATGTGATATCTCAATGCTTATACCAAACCTGAGACCCTTCCTATGCATGAGATGTCATATACAACTCCTTCCCATTCCAATCCTGAGACCCTTCCTATAGCATGAGATGTGATATCTCAATGCTTATACCAAACCTGAGACCCTTCCTATAGCATGAGATGTGATATCCAACTTCTTCCCATTCCAATCCTGAGACCCTTCCTATAACATGAGATGTGATGTCGCAATGCTTCTAATACCAAACCTGAGATCTTTCCTATAACATGAGATGTGATATCCAACTCCTTCCCATTCCAATCCTGAGACCCTTCCTATAGCATGAGATGTGATATCACAATGCTTATACCAAACCTGAGACCGTTCCTATAGCTTGAGATGTGATATCCAACTCCTTCCCATTCCAATCCTGAGACCCTTCCTATAGCATGAGATGTGATATCTCAAGGCCTCTAATACCAAACCTGAGATCGTTCCTCTAACATGAAATGTGATATCCAACTCCTTCCCCTTCCAAACCTGAGAGCCTTCCTATAACATGAGATGTGACATCCAAGTCCTCCCCATTCCAATCCTGAGACCCTTCCTATAGCATGAGATGTGATATCTCAATGCTTCTAATACCAAACCTGAGACCCTTCCTATAACATGATTTGGGATATCCAACTCCTTCCCATTCCAATCCTGAGACCCTTCCGATAGCAGAGATGTGATATCTCAATGCTTATACCAAACCTGAGAGCCTTCCTATGGCCTGAGATGTCATATGCAACTCCTTCCCATTCCAATCCTGAGACCCTTCCTATAGCATTAGATGTGATATCTCAATGCTTATACCAAATCTGAGACCCTTCCTATAGCATGAGATGTGATATCCAACTTCTTCCCATTCCAATCCTGAGACCCTTCCTATAGCATGAGATGTGATGTCTCAATTCTTCTAATACCAAACCTGAGATCCTTCCTATAACATGAGATGTGATATCCAACTCCTTCCCATTCCAATCCTGAGACCCTTATGATAGCATGCGATGTGATATCTCAATGCCTCTAATACCAAACCTGAGATACTTCTGATAGCATGAGATGTGATATCTCAATGCTTCTAATACCAAACCTGAGATCCTTCCTATAACATGAGATGTGATTTCCAAATCCTTCCACTTCCAAACCTGAGACCCTACCTTTAGCTTGAGATGTGATATCCAACTCCTTCCCATTCCAATCCTGAGACCCTTCTGATAGCATGAGATGTGATATTTCAATGCCTCTAATACCAAACCTGAGATCCTACCTCTAACATGAAATGTGATATCCATCTCCTTCCCTTTCCAAACCTGAGACCCTGCCTATAGCATGAGATGTGATATCCAAGTCCTTCCCATTCCAATCCTGAGACCCTTCCTATAGCATGTGATGTGATATCTCAATGCTTAGTCCAAACCTGAGACCCTTCCTATGGCATGAGATGTCATATACAACTCCTTCCCATTCCAATCCTGAGACCCTTCCTATAGCATGAGATGTGATATGTCAATGCTTATACCAAACCTGAGGCCCTTCCTATAGCATGAGATGTGATATCCAACTTCTTCCCATTCCAATCCTGAGACCCTTCCTATAACATGAGATGTGATGTCTCAATGCTTCTAATACCAAACCTGAGACCCTTCCTATAACATGAGATGGGATATCCAACTCCTTCCCATTCCAATCCTGAGACCCTTCCGATAGCAGAGATGTGAAATCTCAATGCTTTTACCAAACCTGAGACCCTTCCTATGGCCTGGGATGTCATATACAACTCCTTCCCATTCCAATCCTGAGACCCTTCCTATAGCATGAGATGTGATATCTCAATGCTTATACCAAATCTGAGACCCTTCCTATAGCATGAGATGTGATATCCAACTCCTTCCCATTCCAATCCTGAGACCCTTCCTATAGCATGAGATGTGATGTCACAATGCTTCTAATACCAAACCTGAGATCCTTCCTATAACATGAGATGTGATATCCAACTCCTTCCCATTCCAATCCTGAGACCCTTATGATAGCATGAGATGTGATATCTCAATGCCTCTAATACCAAACCTGAGATACTTCCGATAGCATGAGATGTGATATCTCAATGCTTCTAATACCAAACCTGAGATCCTTCCTATAACATGAGATGTGATTTCCAAATCCTTCCCCTTCCAAACCTGAGACCCTCCCTTTAGCATGAGATGTGATATCCAACTCCTTCCCATTCCAATCCTGAGACCCATCTGATAGCATGAGATGTGATATTTCAATGCCTCTAATACCAAACCTGAGATCCTACCTCTAACATGAAATGTGATATCCATCTCCTTCCCTTTCCAAACCTGGGACCCTGCCTATAGCATGAGATTTGATATCCAAGTCCTTTCCATTCCAATCCTGAGACCCTTCCTATAGCATGTGATGTGATATCTCAATGCTTATACCAAACCTGAGACCCTTCCTATGGCATGAGATGTCATATACAACTCCTTCCCATTCCAATCCTGAGACCCTTCCTATAGCATGAGATGTGATATCTCAATGCTTATACCAAACCTGAGACCCTTCCTATAGCATGAGATGTGATATCCAACTTCTTCCCATTCCAATCCTGAGACCCTTCCTATAACATGAGATGTGATGTCGCAATGCTTCTAATACCAAACCTGAGATCTTTCCTATAACATGAGATGTGATATCCAACTCCTTCCCATTCCAATCCTGAGACCCTTCCTATAGCATGAGATGTGATATCACAATGCTTATACCAAACCTGAGACCGTTCCTATAGCTTGAGATGTGATATCCAACTCCTTCCCATTCCAATCCTGAGACCCTTCCTATAGCATGAGATGTGATATCTCAAGGCCTCTAATACCAAACCTGAGATCGTTCCTCTAACATGAAATGTGATATCCAACTCCTTCCCCTTGGAAACCAGAGAGCCTTCCTATAACATGAGATGTGATATCCAACTCCTTCCCATTCCAATCCTGAGACCCTTATGATAGCATGAGATGTGATATCTCAATACCTCTAATACGAAACCTGAGATACTTACGATAGCATGAGATGTGATATCTCAATGCTTCTAATACCAAACCTGAGATCCTTCCTATAACATGAGATGTGATTTCCAAATCCTTCCCCTTCCAAACCTGAGACCCTCCCTTTAGCATGAGATGTGATATCCAACTCCTTCCCATTCCAATCCTGAGACCCTTCTGATAGCATGAGATGTGATATTTCAATGCCTCTAATACCAAACCTGAGATCCTACCTCGAACATGAAATGTGATATCCATCTCCTTCCCTTTCCAAACCTGAGACCCTGCCTATAGCATGAGATGTGATATCCAAGTCCTTTCCATTCCAATCCTGAGACCCTTCCTATAGCATGTGATGTGATATCTCAATGCTTATACCAAACCTGAGACCCTTCCTATGGCATGAGATGTCATATACAACTCCTTCCCATTCCAAACCTGAGACCCTTCCTATAGCATGAGATGTGATATCTCAATGCTTATACCAAACCTGAGACCCTTCTCATAGCATGAGATGTGATATCCAACTTCTTCCCATTCCAATCCTGAGACCCTTCCTATAACATGAGATGTGATGTCGCAATGCTTCTAATACCAAACCTGAGATCTTTCCTATAACATGAGATGTGATATCCAACTCCTTCCCATTCCAATCCTGAGACCCTTCCTATAGCATGAGATGTGATATCACAATGCTTATACCAAACCTGAGACCGTCCCTTTAGCTTGAGATGTGATATCCAACTCCTTCCCATTCCAATCCTGAGACCCTTCCTATAGCATGAGATGTGATATCTCAAGGCCTCTAATACCAAACCTGAGATCGTTCCTCTAACATGAAATGTGATATCCAACTCCTTCCCCTTCCAAACCTGAGAGCCTTCCTATAGCATGAGATATGATAGCCAAGTCCTTCCAATTCCAATCCTGAGACCCTTCCTATAACATGAAATGTGATATCCAACTCCTTCCCATTCCAACCTGAGACCCTTCCTATAGCATGAGATGGGATATCTCAATGCTTCTAATACCAAACCTGAGACTCTTCCTATAGCATGAGATCTGATATCCAACTTCTTCCCATTCCAATCCTGAGACCCTTCCTATAACATGAGATGTGATGTCTCAATGCTTCTAATACCAAACCTGAGATCTTTCCTATAACATGAGATGTGATATCCAACTCCTTCCCATTCCAATCCTGAGACCCTTCCTATAGCATGAGATGTGATATCTCAATGCTTATACCAAACCTGAGACCCTTCCTATAGCTTGAGATGTGATATCCAACTCCTTCCCATTCCAATCCTGAGACCCTTCCTATAGCGTGAGATGTGATATCTCAAGGCCTCTAATACCAAACCTGAGATCCTTCCTCTAACATGAAATGTGATATCCAACTCCTTCCCCTTCCAAACCTGAGAGCCTTCCTATAACATGAAATGTGATATCCAATTCCTTCCCATTCCAACCTGAGACCCTTCCTATAGCATGAGATGGGATATCCAACTCCTTCCCATTCCAATCCTGAGACCCTTCCGATAGCAGAGATGTGATATCTCAATGCTTATACCAAACCTGAGACCCTTCCTATGGCCTGAGATGTCATATGCAACTCCTTCCCATTCCAATCCTGAGACCCTTCCTATAGCATTAGATGTGATATCTCAATGCTTATACCAAATCTGAGACCCTTCCTATAGCATGAGATGTGATATCCAACTTCTTCCCATTCCAATCCTGAGACCCTTCCTATAGCATGAGATGTGATGTCTCAATTCTTCTAATACCAACCCTGAGATCCTTCCTATAACATGAGATGTGATATCCAACTCCTTCCCATTCCAATCCTGAGACCCTTATGATAGCATGAGATGTGATATCTCAATGCTTCTATTACCAAACCTGAGATCCTTCCTATAACATGAGATGTGATTTCCAAATCCTTCCACTTCCAAACCTGAGACCCTCCCTTTAGCATGAGATGTGATATCCAACTCCTTCCCATTCCAATCCTGAGACCCTTCTGATAGCATGAGATGTGATATTTCAATGCCTCTAATACCAAACCTGAGATCCTACCTCTAACATGAAATGTGATATCCATCTCCTTCCCTTTCCAAACCTGAGACCCTGCCTATAGCATGAGATGTGATATCCAAGTCCTTCCCATTCCAATCCTGAGACCCTTCCTATAGCATGTGATGTGATATCTCAATGCTTATACCAAATCTGAGACCCTTCCTATAGCATGAGATGTGATATCCAACTCCTTCCCATTCCAATCCTGAGACCCTTCCTATAGCATGAGATGTGATGTCTCAATGCTTCTAATACCAAACCTGAGATCCTTCCTATAACATGAGATGTGATATCCAACTCCTTCCCATTCCAATCCTGAGACCCTTATGATAGCATGAGATGTGATATCTCAATGCCTCTAATACCAAACCTGAGATACTTCCGATAGCATGAGATGTGATATCTCAATGCTTCTAATACCAAACCTGAGATCCTTCCTATAACATGAGATGTGATTTCCAAATCCTTCCCCTTCCAAACCTGAGACCCTCCCTTTAGCATGAGATGTGATATCCAACTCCTTCCCATTCCAATCCTGAGACCCATCTGATAGCATGAGATGTGATATTTCAAAGCCTCTAATACCAAACCTGAGATCCTACCTCTAACATGAAATGTGATATCCATCTCCTTCCCTTTCCAAACCTGAGACCCTGCCTATAGCATGAGATGTGATATCCAAGTCCTTTCCATTCCAATCCTGAGACCCTTCCTATAGCATGTGATGTGATATCTCAATGCTTATACCAAACCTGAGACCCTTCCTATGGCATGAGATGTCATATACAACTCCTTCCCATTCCAATCCTGAGACCCTTCCTATAGCATGAGATGTGATATCTCAATGCTTATACCAAACCTGAGACCCTTCCTATAGCATGAGATGTGATATCCAACTTCTTCCCATTCCAATCCTGAGACCCTTCCTATAACATGAGATGTGATGTCGCAATGCTTCTAATACCAAACCTGAGATCTTTCCTATAACATGAGATGTGATATCCAACTCCTTCCCATTCCAATCCTGAGACCCTTCCTATAGCATGAGATGTGATATCACAATGCTTATACCAAACTTGAGACCGTTCCTATAGCTTGAGATGTGATATCCAACTCCTTCCCATTCCAATCCTGAGACCCTTCCTATAGCATGAGATGTGATATCTCAAGGCCTCTAATACCAAACCTGAGATCGTTCCTCTAACATGAAATGTGATATCCAACTCCTTCCCCTTCCAAACCTGAGAGCCTTCCTATAACATGAGATGTGACATCCAAGTCCTCCCCATTCCAATCCTGAGACCCTTCCTATAGCATGAGATGTGATATCTCAATGCTTCTAATACCAAACCTGAGACCCTTCCTATAACATGATTTGGGATATCCAACTCCTTCCCATTCCAATCCTGAGACCCTTCCGATAGCAGAGATGTGATATCTCAATGCTTATACCAAACCTGAGAGCCTTCCTATGGCCTGAGATGTCATATGCAACTCCTTCCCATTCCAATCCTGAGACCCTTCCTATAGCATTAGATGTGATATCTCAATGCTTATACCAAATCTGAGACCCTTCCTATAGCATGAGATGTGATATCCAACTTCTTCCCATTCCAATCCTGAGACCCTTCCTATAGCATGAGATGTGATGTCTCAATTCTTCTAATACCAAACCTGAGATCCTTCCTATAACATGAGATGTGATATCCAACTCCTTCCCATTCCAATCCTGAGACCCTTATGATAGCATGAGATGTGATATCTCAATGCCTCTAATACCATACCTGAGATACTTCTGATAGCATGAGATGTGATATCTCAATGCTTCTAATACCAAACCTGAGATCCTTCCTATAACATGAGATGTGATTTCCAAATCCTTCCACTTCCAAACCTGAGACCCTACCTTTAGCATGAGATGTGATATCCAACTCCTTCCCATTCCAATCCTGAGACCCTTCTGATAGCATGAGATGTGATATTTCAATGCCTCTAATACCAAACCTGAGATCCTACCTCTAACATGAAATGTGATATCCATCTCCTTCCCTTTCCAAACCTGAGACCCTGCCTATAGCATGAGATGTGATATCCAAGTCCTTCCCATTCCAATCCTGAGACCCTTCCTATAGCATGTGATGTGATATCTCAATGCTTAGTCCAAACCTGAGACCCTTCCTATGGCATGAGATGTCATATACAACTCCTTCCCATTCCAATCCTGAGACCCTTCCTATAGCATGAGATGTGATATCTCAATGCTTATACCAAACCTGAGGCCCTTCCTATAGCATGAGATGTGATATCCAACTTCTTCCCATTCCAATCCTGAGACCCTTCCTATAACATGAGATGTGATGTCTCAATGCTTCTAATACCAAACCTGAGACCCTTCCTATAACATGAGATGGGATATCCAACTCCTTCCCATTCCAATCCTGAGACCCTTACGATAGCAGAGATGTGAAATCTCAATGCTTTTACCAAACCTGAGACCCTTCCTATGGCCTGAGATGTCATATACAACTCCTTCCCATTCCAATCCTGAGACCCTTCCTATAGCATGAGATGTGATATCTCAGTGCTTATACCAAATCTGAGACCCTTCCTATAGCATGAGATGTGATATCCAACTCCTTCCCATTCCAATCCTGAGACCCTTCCTATAGCATGAGATGTGATGTCACAATGCTTCTAATACCAAACCTGAGATCCTTCCTATAACATGAGATGTGATATCCAACTCCTTCCCATTCCAATCCTGAGACCCTTATGATAGCATGAGATGTGATATCTCAATGCCTCTAATACCAAACCTGAGATACTTCCGATAGCATGAGATGTGATATCTCAATGCTTCTAATACCAAACCTGAGATCCTTCCTATAACATGAGATGTGATTTCCAAATCCTTCCCCTTCCAAACCTGAGACACTCCCTTTAGCATGAGATGTGATATCCAACTCCTTCCCATTCCAATCCTGAGACCCATCTGATAGCATGAGATGTGATATTTCAATGCCTCTAATACCAAACCTGAGATCCTACCTCTAACATGAAATGTGATATCCATCTCCTTCCCTTTCCAAACCTGGGACCCTGCCTATAGCATGAGATTTGATATCCAAGTCCTTTCCATTCCAATCCTAAGACCCTTCCTATAGCATGTGATGTGATATCTCAATGCTTATACCAAACCTGAGACCGTTCCTATGGCATGAGATGTCATATACAACTCCTTCCCATTCCAATCCTGAGACCCTTCCTATAGCATGAGATGTGATATCTCAATGCTTATACCAAACCTGAGACCCTTCCTATAGCATGAGATGTGATATCCAACTTCTTCCCATTCCAATCCTGAGACCCTTCCTATAACATGAGATGTGATGTCGCAATGCTTCTAATACCAAACCTGAGATCTTTCCTATAACATGAGATGTGATATCCAACTCCTTCCCATTCCAATCCTGAGACCCTTCCTATAGCATGAGATGTGATATCACAATGCTTATACCAAACCTGAGACTGTTCCTATAGCTTGAGATGTGATATCCAACTCCTTCCCATTCCAATCCTGAGACCCTTCCTATAGCATGAGATGTGATATCTCAAGGCCTCTAATACCAAACCTGAGATCGTTCCTCTAACATGAAATGTGATATCCAACTCCTTCCCCTTGCAAACCAGAGAACCTTCCTATAACATGAGATGTGATATCCAACTCCTTCCCATTCCAATCCTGAGACCCTTATGATAGCATGAGATGTGATATCTCAATACCTCTAATACCAAACCTGAGATACTTACGATAGCATGAGATGTGATATCTCAATGCTTCTAATACCAAACCTGAGATCCTTCCTATAACATGAGATGTGATTTCCAAATCCTTCCCCTTCCAAACCTGAGACCCTCCCTTTAGCATGAGATGTGATATCCAACTCCTTCCCATTCCAATCCTGAGACCCTTCTGATAGCATGAGATGTGATATTTCAATGCCTCTAATACCAAACCTGAGATCCTACCTTGAACATGAAATGTGATATCCATCTCCTTCCCTTTCCAAACCTGAGACCCTGCCTATAGCATGAGATGTGATATCCAAGTCCTTTCCATTCCAATCCTGAGACCCTTCCTATAGCATGTGATGTGATATCTCAATGCTTATACCAAACCTGAGACCCTTCCTATGGCATGAGATGTCATATACAACTCCTTCCCATTCCAAACCTGAGACCCTTCCTATAGCATGAGATGTGATATCTCAATGCTTATACCAAACCTGAGACCCTTCTCATAGCATGAGATGTGATATCCAACTTCTTCCCATTCCAATCCTGAGACCCTTCCTATAACATGAGATGTGATGTCGCAATGCTTCTAATACCAAACCTGAGATCTTTCCTATAACATGAGATGTGATATCCAACTCCTTCCCATTCCAATCCTGAGACCCTTCCTATAGCATGAGATGTGATATCACAATGCTTATACCAAACCTGAGACCGTCCCTTTAGCCTGAGATGTGATATCCAACTCCTTCCCATTCCAATCCTGAGACCCTTCCTATAGCATGAGATGTGATATCTCAAGGCCTCTAATACCAAACCTGAGATCGTTCCTCTAACATGAAATGTGATATCCAACTCCTTCCCCTTCCAAACCTGAGAGCCTTCCTATAGCATGAGATATGATAGCCAAGTCCTTCCAATTCCAATCCTGAGACCCTTCCTATAACATGAAATGTGATATCCAACTCCTTCCCATTCCAACCTGAGACCCTTCCTATAGCATGAGATGGGATATCTCAATGCTTCTAATACCAAACCTGAGACTCTTCCTATAGCATGAGATGTGATATCCAACTTCTTCCCATTCCAATCCTGAGACCCTTCCTATAACATGAGATGTGATGTCTCAATGCTTCTAATACCAAACCTGAGATCTTTCCTATAACATGAGATGTGATATCCAACTCCTTCCCATTCCAATCCTGAGACCCTTCCTATAGCATGAGATGTGATATCTCAATGCTTATACCAAACCTGAGACCCTTCCTATAGCTTGAGATGTGATATCCAACTCCTTCCCATTCCAATCCTGAGACCCTTCCTATAGCATGAGATGTGATATCTCAAGGCCTCTAATACCAAACCTGAGATCCTTCCTCTAACATGAAATGTGATATCCAACTCCTTCCCCTTCCAAACCTGAGAGCCTTCCTATAACATGAAATGTGATATCCAATTCCTTCCCATTCCAACCTGAGACCCTTCCTATAGCATGAGATGGGATATCCAACTCCTTCCAAATCCAATACTGATCCCCTTCCGATAGCATGAGATGTGATATCCCAATGCTTCTAACAAACCTGAGACCCATACTATGGCATGAGATGTGATATCAAACTCCTTACTATTCCAATCCTGAGACCCTACCTATAGCTTGAGATGTGATATCCAACTCCTTCCCATTCCAATTCTGAGACCCTTCCTATACCATGAGACTTGATATCTCAATGCTTCTAATACCAAACCTGAGACCCGTCCTATAACATGAGATGTGATATCCAAATCCTTCCCCTTCCAAACCTTAGACCCTTCCTTTATCATGAGATGTGATATCCAATTCCTTCCCATTCCAATCCTGAGACCCTACCGATATCATGAGATTTGTTATCTCAATGCTTCTAATATCAAACTTGAGACCCTCCCTATAACATGAGATGTGACATCCAAGTCCTCCCCATTCCAATCCTGAGACCCTTCCTATAGCATGAGATGTGATATCTCAATGCTTCTAATACCAAACCTGAGACCCTTCCTATAACATGATTTGGGATATCCAACTCCTTCCCATTCCAATCCTGAGACCCTTCCGATAGCAGAGATGTGATATCTCAATGCTTATACCAAACCTGAGACCCTTCCTATGGCCTGAGATGTCATATGCAACTCCTTCCCATTCCAATCCTGAGACCCTTCCTATAGCATTAGATGTGATATCTCAATGCTTATACCAAATCTGAGACCCTTCCTATAGCATGAGATGTGATATCCAACTTCTTCCCATTCCAATCCTGAGACCCTTCCTATAGCATGAGATGTGATGTCTCAATTCTTCTAATACCAAACCTGAGATCCTTCCTATAACATGAGATGTGATATCCAACTCATTCCCATTCCAATCCTGAGACCCTTATGATAGCATGAGATGTGATATCTCAATGCTTCTATTACCAAACCTGAGATCCTTCCTATAACATGAGATGTGATTTCCAAATCCTTCCACTTCCAAACCTGAGACCCTCCCTTTAGCATGAGATGTGATATCCAACTCCTTCCCATTCCAATCCTGAGACCCTTCTGATAGCATGAGATGTGATATTTCAATGCCTCTAATACCAAACCTGAGATCCTACCTCTAACATGAAATGTGATATCCATCTCCTTCCCTTTCCAAACCCGAGACCCTGCCTATAGCATGAGATGTGATATCCAAGTCCTTCCCATTCCAATCCTGAGACCCTTCCTATAGCATGTGATGTGATATCTCAATGCTTATACCAAATCTGAGACCCTTCCTATAGCATGAGATGTGATATCCAACTCCTTCCCATTCCAATCCTGAGACCCTTCCTATAGCATGAGATGTGATGTCTCAATGCTTCTAATACCAAACCTGAGATCCTTCCTATAACATGAGATGTGATATCCAACTCCTTCCCATTCCAATCCTGAGACCCTTATGATAGCATGAGATGTGATATCTCAATGCCTCTAATACCAAACCTGAGATACTTCCGATAGCATGAGATGTGATATCTCAATGCTTCTAATACCAAACCTGAGATCCTTCCTATAACATGAGATGTGATTTCCAAATCCTTCCCCTTCCAATCCTGAGACCCATCTGATAGCATGAGATGTGATATTTCAATGCCTCTAATACCAAACCTGAGATCCTACCTCTAACATGAAATGTGATATCCATCTCCTTCCCTTTCCAAACCTGAGACCCTGCCTATAGCATGAGATGTGATATCCAAGTCCTTCCCATTCCAATCCTGAGACCCTTATGATAGCATGAGATGTGATATCTCAATGCCTCTAATACCAAACCTGAGATACTTCCGATAGCATGAGATGTGATATCTCAATGCTTCTAATACCAAACCTGAGACCCTCCCTTTAGCATGAGATGTGATATCCAACTCCTTCCCATTCCAATCCTGAGACCCATCTGATAGCATGAGATGTGATATTTCAATGCCTCTAATACCAAACCTGAGATCCTACCTCTAACATGAAATGTGATATCCATCTCCTTCCCTTTCCAAACCTGAGACCCTGCCTATAGCATGAGATGTGATATCCAAGTCCTTTCCATTCCAATCCTGAGACCCTTCCTATAGCATGTGATGTGATATCTCAATGCTTATACCAAACCTGAGACCCTTCCTATGGCATGAGATGTCATATACAACTCCTTCCCATTCCAATCCTGAGACCCTTCCTATAGCATGAGATGTGATATCTCAATGCTTATACCAAACCTGAGACCCTTCCTATAGCATGAGATGTGATATCCAACTTCTTCCCATTCCAATCCTGAGACCCTTCCTATAACATGAGATGTGATGTCGCAATGCTTCTAATACCAAACCTGAGATCTTTCCTATAACATGAGATGTGATATCCAACTCCTTCCCATTCCAATCCTGAGACCCTTCCTATAGCATGAGATGTGATATCACAATGCTTATACCAAACCTGAGACCGTTCCTATAGCTTGAGATGTGATATCCAACTCCTTCCCATTCCAATCCTGAGACCCTTCCTATAGCATGAGATGTGATATCTCAAGGCCTCTAATACCAAACCTGAGATCGTTCCTCTAACATGAAATGTGATATCCAACTCCTTCCCCTTCCAAACCTGAGAGCCTTCCTATAACATGAGATGTGACATCCAAGTCCTCCCCATTCCAATCCTGAGACCCTTCCTATAGCATGAGATGTGATATCTCAATGCTTCTAATACCAAACCTGAGACCCTTCCTATAACATGATTTGGGATATCCAACTCCTTCCCATTCCAATCCTGAGACCCTTCCGATAGCAGAGATGTGATATCTCAATGCTTATACCAAACCTGAGACCCTTCCTATGGCCTGAGATGTCATATGCAACTCCTTCCCATTCCAATCCCGAGACCCTTCCTATAGCATTAGATGTTGTATCTCAATGCTTATACCAAATCTGAGACCCTTCCTATAGCATGAGATGTGATATCCAACTTTTTCCCATTCCAATCCTGAGACCCTTCCTATAGCATGAGATGTGATGTCTCAATTCTTCTAATACCAAACCTGAGATCCTTCCTATAACATGAGATGTGATATCCAACTCCTTCCCATTCCAATCCTGAGACCCTTATGATAGCATGAGATGTGATATCTCAATGCTTCTATTACCAAACCTGAGATCCTTCCTAGAACATGAGATGTGATTTCCAAATCCTTCCACTTCCAAACCTGAGACCCTCCCTTTAGCATGAGATGTGATATCCAACTCCTTCCCATTCCAATCCTGAGACCCTTCTGATAGCATGAGATGTGATATTTCAATGCCTCTAATACCAAACCTGAGATCCTACCTCTAACATGAAATGTGATATCCATCTCCTTCCCTTTCCAAACCTGAGACCCTGCCTATAGCATGAGATGTGATATCCAAGTCCTTCCCATTCCAATCCTGAGACCCTTCCTATAGCATGTGATGTGATATCTCAATGCTTATACCAAATCTGAGACCCTTCCTATAGCATGAGATGTGATATCCAACTCCTTCCCATTCCAATCCTGAGACCCTTCCTATAGCATGAGATGTGATGTCTCAATGCTTCTAATACCAAACCTGAGATCCTTCCTATAACATGAGATGTGATATCCAACTCCTTCCCATTCCAATCCTGAGACCCTTATGATAGCATGAGATGTGATATCTCAATGCCTCTAATACCAAACCTGAGATACTTCCGATAGCATGAGATGTGATATCTCAATGCTTCTAATACCAAACCTGAGATCCTTCCTATAACATGAGATGTGATTTCCAAATCCTTCCCCTTCCAAACCTGAGACCCTCCCTTTAGCATGAGATGTGATATCCAACTCCTTCCCATTCCAATCCTGAGACCCATCTGATAGCATGAGATGTGATATTTCAATGCCTCTAATACCAAACCTGAGATCCTACCTCTAACATGAAATGTGATATCCATCTCCTTCCCTTTCCAAACCTGAGACCCTGCCTATAGCATGAGATGTGATATCCAAGTCCTTTCCATTCCAATCCTGAGACCCTTCCTATAGCATGTGATGTGATATCTCAATGCTTATACCAAACCTGAGACCCTTCCTATGGCATGAGATGTCATATACAACTCCTTCCCATTCCAATCCTGAGACCCTTCCTATAGCATGAGATGTGATATCTCAATGCTTATACCAAACCTGAGACCCTTCCTATAGCATGAGATGTGATATCCAACTTCTTCCCATTCCAATCCTGAGACCCTTCCTATAACATGAGATGTGATGTCGCAATGCTTCTAATACCAAACCTGAGATCTTTCCTATAACATGAGATGTGATATCCAACTCCTTCCCATTCCAATCCTGAGACCCTTCCTATAGCATGAGATGTGATATCACAATGCTTATACCAAACCTGAGACCGTTCCTATAGCTTGAGATGTGATATCCAACTCCTTCCCATTCCAATCCTGAGACCCTTCCTATAGCATGAGATGTGATATCTCAAGGCCTCTAATACCAAACCTGAGATCGTTCCTCTAACATGAAATGTGATATCCAACTCCTTCCCCTTCCAAACCTGAGAGCCTTCCTATAACTTGAGATGTGACATCCAAGTCCTCCCCATTCCAATCCTGAGACCCTTCCTATAGCATGAGATGTGATATCTCAATGCTTCTAATACCAAACCTGAGACCCTTCCTATAACATGATTTGGGATATCCAACTCCTTCCCATTCCAATCCTGAGACCCTTCCGATAGCAGAGATGTGATATCTCAATGCTTATACCAAACCTGAGAGCCTTCCTATGGCCTGAGATGTCATATGCAACTCCTTCCCATTCCAATCCTGAGACCCTTCCTATAGCATTAGATGTGATATCTCAATGCTTATACCAAATCTGAGACCCTTCCTATAGCATGAGATGTGATATCCAACTTCTTCCCATTCCAATCCTGAGACCCTTCCTATAGCATGAGATGTGATGTCTCAATTCTTCTAATACCAAACCTGAGATCCTTCCTATAACATGAGATGTGATATCCAACTCCTTCCCATTCCAATCCTGAGACCCTTATGATAGCATGAGATGTGATATCTCAATGCCTCTAATACCAAACCTGAGATCGTTCTGATAGCATGAGATGTGATATCTCAATGCTTCTAATACCAAACCTGAGATCCTTCCTATAACATGAGATGTGATTTCCAAATCCTTCCACTTCCAAACCTGAGACCCTACCTTTAGCATGAGATGTGATATCCAACTCCTTCCCATTCCAATCCTGAGACCCTTCTGATAGCATGAGATGTGATATTTCAATGCCTCTAATACCAAACCTGAGATCCTACCTCTAACATGAAATGTGATATCCATCTCCTTCCCTTTCCAAACCTGAGACCCTGCCTATAGCATGAGATGTGATATCCAAGTCCTTCCCATTCCAATCCTGAGACCCTTCCTATAGCATGTGATGTGATATCTCAATGCTTAGTCCAAACCTGAGACCCTTCCTATGGCATGAGATGTCATATACAACTCCTTCCCATTCCAATCCTGAGACCCTTCCTATAGCATGAGATGTGATATCTCAATGCTTATACCAAACCTGAGGCCCTTCCTATAGCATGAGATGTGATATCCAACTTCTTCCCATTCCAATCCTGAGACCCTTCCTATAACATGAGATGTGATGTCTCAATGCTTCTAATACCAAACCTGAGACCCTTCCTATAACATGAGATGGGATATCCAACTCCTTCCCATTCCAATCCTGAGACCCTTCCGATAGCAGAGATGTGAAATCTCAATGCTTTTACCAAACCTGAGACCCTTCCTATGGCCTGAGATGTCATATACAACTCCTTCCCATTCCAATCCTGAGACCCTTCCTATAGCATGAGATGTGATATCTCAATGCTTATACCAAATCTGAGACCCTTCCTATAGCATGAGATGTGATATCCAACTCCTTCCCATTCCAATCCTGAGACCCTTCCTATAGCATGAGATGTGATGTCTCAATGCTTCTAATACCAAACCTGAGATCCTTCCTATAACATGAGATGTGATATCCAACTCCTTCCCATTCCAATCCTGAGACCCTTATGATAGCATGAGATGTGATATCTCAATGCCTCTAATACCAAACCTGAGATACTTCCGATAGCATGAGATGTGATATCTCAATGCTTCTAATACCAAACCTGAGATCCTTCCTATAACATGAGATGTGATTTCCAAATCCTTCCCCTTCCAAACCTGAGACCCTCCCTTTAGCATGAGATGTGATATCCAACTCCTTCCCATTCCAATCCTGAGACCCATCTGATAGCATGAGATGTGATATTTCAATGCCTCTAATACCAAACCTGAGATCCTACCTCTAACATGAAATGTGATATCCATCTCCTTCCCTTTCCAAACCTGGGACCCTGCCTATAGCATGAGATTTGATATCCAAGTCCTTTCCATTCCAATCCTGAGACCCTTCCTATAGCATGTGATGTGATATCTCAATGCTTATACCAAACCTGAGACCCTTCCTATGGCATGAGATGTCATATACAACTCCTTCCCATTCCAATCCTGAGACCCTTCCTATAGCATGAGATGTGATATCTCAATGCTTATACCAAACCTGAGACCCTTCCTATAGCATGAGATGTGATATCCAACTTCTTCCCATTCCAATCCTGAGACCCTTCCTATAACATGAGATGTGATGTCGCAATGCTTCTAATACCAAACCTGAGATCTTTCCTATAACATGAGATGTGATATCCAACTCCTTCCCATTCCAATCCTGAGACCCTTCCTATAGCATGAGATGTGATATCACAATGCTTATACCAAACCTGAGACCATTCCTATAGCTTGAGATGTGATATCCAACTCCTTCCCATTCCAATCCTGAGACCCTTCCTATAGCATGAGATGTGATATCTCAAGGCCTCTAATACCAAACCTGAGATTGTTCCTCTAACATGAAATGTGATATCCAACTCCTTCCCCTTGCAAACCAGAGAGCCTTCCTATAACATGAGATGTGATATCCAACTCCTTCCCATTCCAATCCTGAGACCCTTATGATAGCATGAGATGTGATATCTCAATACCTCTAATACCAAACCTGAGATACTTACGATAGCATGAGATGTGATATCTCAATGCTTCTAATACCAAACCTGAGATCCTTCCTATAACATGAGATGTGATTTCCAAATCCTTCCCCTTCCAAACCTGAGACCCTCCCTTTAGCATGAGATGTGATATCCAACTCCTTCCCATTCCAATCCTGAGACCCTTCTGATAGCATGAGATGTGATATTTCAATGCCTCTAATACCAAACCTGAGATCCTACCTCGAACATGAAATGTGATATCCATCTCCTTCCCTTTCCAAACCTGAGACCCTGCCTATAGCATGAGATGTGATATCCAAGTCCTTTCCATTCCAATCCTGAGACCCTTCCTATAGCATGTGATGTGATATCTCAATGCTTATACCAAACCTGAGACCCTTCCTATGGCATGAGATGTCATATACAACTCCTTCCCATTCCAAACCTGAGACCCTTCCTATAGCATGAGATGTGATATCTCAATGCTTATACCAAACCTGAGACCCTTCTTATAGCATGAGATGTGATATCCAACTTCTTCCCATTCCAATCCTGAGACCCTTCCTATAACATGAGATGTGATGTCGCAATGCTTCTAATACCAAACCTGAGATCTTTCCTATAACATGAGATGTGATATCCAACTCCTTCCCATTCCAATCCTGAGACCCTTCCTATAGCATGAGATGTGATATCACAATGCTTATACCAAACCTGAGACCGTCCCTTTAGCTTGAGATGTGATATCCAACTCCTTCCCATTCCAATCCTGAGACCCTTCCTATAGCATGAGATGTGATATCTCAAGGCCTCTAATACCAAACCTGAGATCGTTCCTCTAACATGAAATGTGATATCCAACTCCTTCCCATTCCAACCTGAGACCCTTCCTATAGCATGAGATGGGATATCTCAATGCTTCTAATACCAAACCTGAGACTCTTCCTATAACATGAGATGGGATATCCAACTCATTCCCATTCCAATCCTGAGACCCTTCCGATAGCAGAGATGTGATATCTCAATGCTTATACCAAACCTGAGACCCTTCCTATGGCCTGAGATGTCAAATACAACTCCTTCCCATTCCAATCCTGAGACCCTTCCTATAGCATGAGATGTGATATCTCAATGCTTATACCAAATCTGAGACCCTTCCTATAGCATGAGATGTGATATCCAACTCCTTCCCATTCCAATCCTGAGACCCTTCCTATAGCATGAGATGTGATGTCTCAATGCTTCTAAGACCAAACCTGAGATCCTTCCTATAACATGAGATGTGATATCCAACTCCTTCCCATTCCAATCCTGAGACCCTTATGATAGCATGAGATGTGATATCTCAATGCCTCTAATACCAAACCTGAGATACTTCCGATAGCATGAGATGTGATATCTCAATGCTTCTAATACCAAACCTGAGATCCTTCCTATAACATGAGATGTGATTTCCGAATCCTCCCCCTTCCAAACCTGAGACCCTCCCTTTAGCATGAGATGTGATATCCAACTCCTTCCCATTCCAATCCTGAGACCCTTCTGATAGCATGAGATGTGATATCTCAATGCCTCTAATTCCAAACCTGAGATCCTACCTCTAACATGAAATGTGATATCCATCTCCTTCCCTTTCCAAACCTGAGACCCTGCCTATAGCATGAGATGTGATATCCAAGTCCTTCCCATTCCAATCCTGAGACCCTTCCTATAGCATGTGATGTGATATCTCAATGCTTATACCAAACCTGAGACCCTTCCTATGGCATGAGATGTCATATACAACTCCTTCCCATTCCAATCCTGAGACCCTTCCTATAGCATGAGATGTTATATCTCAATGCTTATACCAAACCTGAGACCCTTCCTATAGCATGAGATGTGATATCCAACTTCTTCCCATTCCAATCCTGAGACCCTTCCTATAACATGAGATGTGATGTCTCAATGCTTCTAATACCAAACCTGAGATCTTTCCTATAACATGAGATGTGATATCCAACTCCTTCCCATTCCAATCCTGAGACCCTTCCTATAGCATGAGATGTGATATCTCAAGGCCTCTAATACCAAACCTGAGATCCTTCCTCTAACATGAAATGTGATATCCAACTCTTTCCCCTTCCAAACCTGAGAGCCTTCCTATAGCATGAGATATGATATCCAAATCCTTCCCATTCCAATCCTGAGACCCTTCCTATAACATGAAATGTGATATCCTACTCCTTCCCATTCCATCCTGGGACCTTTCCTATATCATGAGATGGGATATCTCATTGCTTCTAATACCAAACCTGAGACCCTTCCTATAACATGAGATGGGAATATCCAACTCCTTCCCATTCCAATCCTGAGACCCTTCCGATAGCAGAGATGTGATATCTCAATGCTTATACCAAACCTGAGATCCTTCCTATAACATGAGATGTGATATCCAACTCCTTCCCATTCCAATCCTGAGACACTTCCTATAGCATGAGATGTGATATCTCAATGCTTATACCAAATCTGAGACCCTTCCTATAGCATGAGATGTGATATCCAACTCCTTCCCATTCCAATCCTGAGACCCTTCCTATAGCATGAGATTTGATATCTCAAGGCCTCTAATACCAAACCTGAGATCCTTCCTCTAACATGAAATGTGATATCCAACTCTTTCCCCTTCCAAACCTGAGAGCCTTCCTATAGCATGAGATATGATAGCCAAGTCCTTCCAATTCCAATCCTGAGACCCTTCCTATAACATGAAATGTGATATCCAACTCCTTCCCATTCCAACCTGAGACCCTTCCTATAGCATGAGATGGGATATCTCAATGCTTCTAATACCAAACCTGAGACTCTTCCTATAACATGAGATGGGATATCCAACTCATTCCCATTCCAATCCTGAGACCCTTCCGATAGCAGAGATGTGATATCTCAATGCTTATACCAAACCTGAGACCCTTCCTATGGCCTGAGATGTCATATACAACTCCTTCCCATTCCAATCCTGAGACCCTTCCTATAGCATGAGATGTGATATCTCAATGCTTAAACCAAATCTGAGACCCTTCCTATAGCATGAGATGTGATATCCAACTCCTTCCCATTCCAATCCTGAGACCCTTCCTATAGCATGAGATGTGATGTCTCAATGCTTCTAATACCAAACCTGAGATCCTTCCTATAACATGAGATGTGATATCCAACTCCTTCCCATTCCAATCCTGAGACCCTTATGATAGCATGAGATGTGATATCTCAATGCCTCTAATACCAAACCTGAGATACTTCCGATAGCATGAGATGTGATATCTCAATGCTTCTAATACCAAACCTGAGATCCTTCCTATAACATGAGATGTGATTTCCAAATCCTCCCCCTTCCAAACCTGAGACCCTCCCTTTAGCATGAGATGTGATATCCAACTCCTTCCCATTCCAATCCTGAGACCCTTCTGATAGCATGAGATGTGATATCTCAATGCCTCTAATTCCAAACCTGAGATCCTACCTCTAACATGAAATGTGATATCCATCTCCTTCCCTTTCCAAACCTGAGACCCTGCCTATAGCATGAGATGTGATATCCAAGTCCTTCCCATTCCAATCCTGAGACCCTTCCTATAGCATGTGATGTGATATCTCAATGCTTATACCAAACCTGAGACCCTTCCTATGGCATGAGATGTCATATACAACTCCTTCCCATTCCAATCCTGAGACCCTTCCTATAGCATGAGATGTGATATCTCAATGCTTATACCAAACCTGAGACCCTTCCTATAGCATGAGATGTGATATCCAACTTCTTCCCATTCCAATCCTGAGACCCTTCCTATAACATGAGATGTGATGTCTCAATGCTTCTAATACCAAACCTGAGATCTTTCCTATAACATGAGATGTGATATCCAACTCCTTCCCATTCCAATCCTGAGACCCTTCCTATAGCATGAGATGTGATATCTCAAGGCCTCTAATACCAAACCTGAGATCCTTCCTCTAACATGAAATGTGATATCCAACTCTTTCCCCTTCCAAACCTGAGAGCCTTCCTATAGCATGAGATATGATATCCAAATCCTTCCCATTCCAATCCTGAGACCCTTCCTATAACATGAAATGTGATATCCTACTCCTTCCCATTCCATCCTGGGACCCTTCCTATATCATGAGATGGGATATCTCAATGCTTCTAATACCAAACCCGAGACCCTTCCTATAACATGAGATGGGAATATCCAACTCCTTCCCATTCCAATCCTGAGACCCTTCCGATAGCAGAGATGTGATATCTCAATGCTTATACCAAACCTGAGATCCTTCCTATAACATGAGATGTGATATCCAACTCCTTCCCATTCCAATCCTGAGACACTTCCTATAGCATGAGATGTGATACCCAAGTCCTTCCCATTCCAATCCTGAGACACTTCCTATAGCATGAGATGTGATATCTCAATGCTTCTAATACCAAACCTGAGACTCTTCCTATAACATGAGATGGGATATCCAACTCCTTCCCATTCCAATCCTGAGACCCTTCCAATAGCAGAGATGTGATATCTCGATGCTTATACCAAATCTGAGACCCTTCCTATAGCATGAGATGTGATATCCAACTCCTTCCCATTCCAATCCTAAGGCCCTTCCTATAGCATGAGATGTGATGTCTCAATGCTTCTAATACCAAACCTGAGATCCTTCCTATAACATGAGATGTGATATCCAACTCCTTCCCATTCCAATCCTGAGACCCTTCCTATAGCATGAGATGTGATGTCTCAATGCTTCTAATACCAAACCTGAGAACCTTCCTACAGCATGCGATGTGATATCTCAATGCTTCTAATACCAAACCTGAGACCAGTCCTATAACATGAGATTGGATATCCAACTCCTTCCTCTTCCAAACCTGAGACCCTTCCTATAGCATGAGATGTGATATCCAACTTCTTCCCATTCCAATCCTGAGACCCTTCCTATAACATGAGATGTGATGTCTCAATGCTTCTAATACCAAACCTGAGATCTTTCCTATAACATGAGATGTAATATCCAACTCCTTCCCATTCCAATCCTGAGACCCTTCCTATAGCATGAGATGTGCTATCTCAATGCTTATACCAAACCTGAGACCCTTCCTAAAGCTTGAGATGTGATATCCAACTCCTTCCCATTCCAATCCTGAGACCCTTCCTATAGCATGATATGTGATATCTCAATGCCTCTAATACCAAACCTGAGATCCTTCCTATAACATGAAATGTGATATCGAACTCCTTCCCTTTCCAAACCTGAGAGCCTACCTATAGAATGAGATGTGATATCCAAGTCCTTCCCATTCCAATCCTTAGACCCTTCCTACAGCATGCAATATGATATCTCAATGATTCTAATAACAAACCTGAGACCCGTCCTATAACATGAGATGTGATATCCAACTCCTTCCCGTTTCAAACCTGAGACCCTTCCTATAACATGAGATGTGATATCCAACTCCTTCCCGTTTCAAACCTGAGACCCTTCCTATAGCATATGTGATATCCAACTCCTTCCCATTCCAAACATGAGACTCTTCCTATAGCAAGAATGTAATATCCAACTCCTTCCCATTCCAATCCTGAGACCATTCCTATAGCATGAGATGTGATATCTCAATGCTTCTAATACCAAACCTGAGATCCTTCCTATGACATGAGATGTGATATCCAATTCCTCCCCATTCCAAACCTGAGAACCTTCCTACAGCATGCGATGTGATATCTCAATGCTTATAATACCAAACCTGAGACCAGTCCTATAACATGAGATTGGATATCCAACTCCTTCCCCTTCCAAACCTGAGACCCTTCCTATAGCATGAGATGTGATATCCAACTTCTTCCCATTCCAATCCTGAGACCCTTCCTATAACATGAGATGTGATGTCTCAATGCTTCTAATACCAAACCTGAGATCTTTCCTATAACATGAGATGTGATATCCAACTCCTTCCCATTCCAATCCTGAGACCCTTCCTATAGCATGAGATGTGCTATCTCAATGCTTATACCAAACCTGAGACCCTTCCTAAAGCTTGAGATGTGATATCCAACTCCTTCCCATTCCAATCCTGAGACCCTTCCTATAACATGAAATGTGATATCCAACTCCTTCCCATTCCAACCTGAGACCCTTCCCATAGCATGAGATGGGATATCCAACTCCTTCCAAATCCAATACTGATACCCTTCCAATAGCATGAGATGTGATATCTCAATGCTTCTAATACCAAACCTGAGACCCGTCCTATAACATGAGATGTGATATCAAACTCCTTCCCATTCCAATCCTGAGACTCTTCCTATAGCTTGAGATGTGATATCCGAAATCCTTCCCATTCCAATTCTGAGACCCTTCCTATACCATGAGACTTGATATCTCAATGCTTCTAATACCAAACCTGAGACCCTTCCTTTATCATGAGATGTGATATCCAACTCCTTCCCATTCCAATCCTGAGACCCTTCCGATATCATGAGATTTGTTATCTCAATGCTTCTAATATCAAAATTGAGACCCGCCTATAACATGAGATGTGATATCCAAATCTTTCCCCTTCCAAACCTTAGACCCTTCCTTTATCATGAGATGGGATATCCAACTCCTTCCCATTCCAATCCTGAGACCCTTCCGATAGCAGAGATGTGATATCTCAATGCTTATACCAATCCTGAGACCCTTCCTATGGCCTGAGATGTCATATACAACTCCTTCCCAATCCAATCCTGAGACCCTTCCTATAGCATGAGATGTGATATCTCAATGCTTATACCAAATCTGAGACCCTTCCTATAGCATGAGATGTGATATCCAACTCCTTCCCATTCCAATCCTGAGACCCTTCCTATAGCATGAGATGTGATGTCTCAATGCTTCTAATACCAAACCTGAGATCCTTCCTATAACATGAGATGTGATATCCAACTCCTTCCCATTCCAATCCTGAGACCCTTCCTATAGCATGAGATGTGATGTCTCAATGCTTCTAATACCAAACCTGAGAACCTTCCTACAGCATGCGATGTGATATCTCAATGCTTCTAATACCAAACCTGAGACCAGTCCTATAACATGAGATTGGATATCCAACTCCTTCCCCTTCCAAACCTGAGACCCTTCCTATAGCATGAGATGTGATATCCAACTTCTTCCCATTCCAATCCTGAGACCCTTCCTATAACATGAGATGTGATGTCTCAATGCTTCTAATACCAAACCTGAGATCTTTCCTATAACATGAGATGTAATATCCAACTCCTTCCCATTCCAATCCTGAGACCGTTCCTATAGCATGAGATGTGCTATCTCAATGCTTATACCAAACCCGAGACCCTTCCTAAAGCTTGAGATGTGATATCCAACTCCTTCCCATTCCAATCCTGAGACCCTTCCTATAGCATGAGATGTGATATCTCAATGCTTCTAATATCAAACTTGAGACCCTTCCTATAGCATGAGATGTGATATCCAACTCCTTCCCATTCCAATCCTGAGACCCTTCCTATAGCATGAGATGTGATGTCTCAATGCTTCTAATACCAAACCTGAGATCCTTCCCATAACATGAGATGTGATATCCAACTCCTTCCCATTCTAATCCCGAGACCCTTCCTATAGCATGAGATGTGATATCTCGATGCTTATACCAAACCTGAGACCCTTCCTATAGCATGAGATGTGATATCCAACTCCTTCCCATTCCAATCCTGAGACCCTTCCTATAGCATGAGATGTGATATCTCAATGCCTCTAATACCAAACCTGAGATCCTTCCTCTAACATGAAATGTGATATCCAACTCCTTCCCTTTCCAAACCTGAGAGCCTACCTATAGCATGAGATGTGATATCCAAGTCCTTCCCATTCCAATCCTTAGACCCTTCCTACAGCATGCAATATGATATCTCAATGATTCTAATAACAAACCTGAGACCCATCCTATAACATGAGATGGGATATCCAACTCCTTCCCATTCCAATCCTGAGACCCTTCCTATAGCATGAGATGTGATATCTCAATGCTTAAACCAAATCTGAGACCCTTCCTATAGCATGAGATGTGATATCCAACTCCTTCCCATTCCAATCCTGAGACCCTTCCTATAGCATGAGATGTGATGTCTCAATGCTTCTAATACCAAACCTGAGATCCTTCCTATAACATGAGATGTGATATCCAACTCCTTCCCATTCCAATCCTGAGACCCTTATGATAGCATGAGATGTGATATCTCAATGCCTCTAATACCAAACCTGAGATACTTCCGATAGCATGAGATGTGATATCTCAATGCTTCTAATACCAAACCTGAGATCCTTCCTATAACATGAGATGTGATTTCCAAATCCTCCCCCTTCCAAACCTGAGACCCTCCCTTTAGCATGAGATGTGATATCCAACTCCTTCCCATTCCAATCCTGAGACCCTTCTGATAGCATGAGATGTGATATCTCAATGCCTCTAATTCCAAACCTGAGATCCTACCTCTAACATGAAATGTGATATCCATCTCCTTCCCTTTCCAAACCTGAGACCCTGCCTATAGCATGAGATGTGATATCCAAGTCCTTCCCATTCCAATCCTGAGACCCTTCCTATAGCATGTGATGTGATATCTCAATGCTTATACCAAACCTGAGACCCTTCCTATGGCATGAGATGTCATATACAACTCCTTCCCATTCCAATCCTGAGACCCTTCCTATAGCATGAGATGTGATATCTCAATGCTTATACCAAACCTGAGACCCTTCCTATAGCATGAGATGTGATATCCAACTTCTTCCCATTCCAATCCTGAGACCCTTCCTATAACATGAGATGTGATGTCTCAATGCTTCTAATACCAAACCTGAGATCTTTCCTATAACATGAGATGTGATATCCAACTCCTTCCCATTCCAATCCTGAGACCCTTCCTATAGCATGAGATGTGATATCTCAAGGCCTCTAATACCAAACCTGAGATCCTTCCTCTAACATGAAATGTGATATCCAACTCTTTCCCCTTCCAAACCTGAGAGCCTTCCTATAGCATGAGATATGATATCCAAATCCTTCCCATTCCAATCCTGAGACCCTTCCTATAACATGAAATGTGATATCCTACTCCTTCCCATTCCATCCTGGGACCCTTCCTATATCATGAGATGGGATATCTCAATGCTTCTAATACCAAACCCGAGACCCTTCCTATAACATGAGATGGGAATATCCAACTCCTTCCCATTCCAATCCTGAGACCCTTCCGATAGCAGAGATGTGATATCTCAATGCTTATACCAAACCTGAGATCCTTCCGATAACATGAGATGTGATATCCAACTCCTTCCCATTCCAATCCTGAGACACTTCCTATAGCATGAGATGTGATATCTCACTGCTTATACCAAACCTGAGACCCTTCCTATAGAATGAGATGTGATATCCAACTCCTTCCCATTCCAATCCTGAGACCATTCCTATAGCATGAGATGTGATATCTCAATGCTTCTAATATCAAACTTGAGACCCTCCCTATAGCATGAGATGTGATACCCAAGTCCTTCCCATTCCAATCCTGAGACACTTCCTATAGCATGAGATGTGATATCTCAATGCTTCTAATACCAAACCTGAGACTCTTCCTATAACATGAGATGGGATATCCAACTCCTTCCCATTCCAATCCTGAGACCCTTCCAATAGCAGAGATGTGATATCTCGATGCTTATACCAAATCTGAGACCCTTCCTATAGCATGAGATGTGATATCCAACTCCTTCCCATTCCAATCCTAAGGCCCTTCCTATAGCATGAGATGTGATGTCTCAATGCTTCTAATACCAAACCTGAGATCCTTCCTATAACATGAGATGTGATATCCAACTCCTTCCCATTCCAATCCTGAGACCCTTCCTATAGCATGAGATGTGATGTCTCAATGCTTCTAATACCAAACCTGAGAACCTTCCTACAGCATGCGATGTGATATCTCAATGCTTCTAATACCAAACCTGAGACCAGTCCTATAACATGAGATTGGATATCCAACTCCTTCCCCTTCCAAACCTGAGACCCTTCCTATAGCATGAGATGTGATATCCAACTTCTTCCCATTCCAATCCTGAGACCCTTCCTATAACATGAGATGTGATGTCTCAATGCTTCTAATACCAAACCTGAGATCTTTCCTATAACATGAGATGTAATATCCAACTCCTTCCCATTCCAATCCTGAGACCCTTCCTATAGCATGAGATGTGCTATCTCAATGCTTATACCAAACCTGAGACCCTTCCTAAAGCTTGAGATGTGATATCCAACTCCTTCCCATTCCAATCCTGAGACCCTTCCTATAGCATGATATGTGATATCTCAATGCCTCTAATACCAAACCTGAGATCCTTCCTATAACATGAAATGTGATATCGAACTCCTTCCCTTTCCAAACCTGAGAGCCTACCTATAGAATGAGATGTGATATCCAAGTCCTTCCCATTCCAATCCTTAGACCCTTCCTACAGCATGCAATATGATATCTCAATGATTCTAATAACAAACCTGAGACCCGTCCTATAACATGAGATGTGATATCCAACTCCTTCCCGTTTCAAACCTGAGACCCTTCCTATAACATGAGATGTGATATCCAACTCCTTCCCGTTTCAAACCTGAGACCCTTCCTATAGCATATGTGATATCCAACTCCTTCCCATTCCAAACATGAGACTCTTCCTATAGCAAGAATGTAATATCCAACTCCTTCCCATTCCAATCCTGAGACCATTCCTATAGCATGAGATGTGATATCTCAATGCTTCTAATACCAAACCTGAGATCCTTCCTATGACATGAGATGTGATATCCAATTCCTCCCCATTCCAAACCTGAGAACCTTCCTACAGCATGCGATGTGATATCTCAATGCTTATAATACCAAACCTGAGACCAGTCCTATAACATGAGATTGGATATCCAACTCCTTCCCCTTCCAAACCTGAGACCCTTCCTATAGCATGAGATGTGATATCCAACTTCTTCCCATTCCAATCCTGAGACCCTTCCAATAACATGAGATGTGATGTCTCAATGCTTCTAATACCAAACCTGAGATCTTTCCTATAACATGAGATGTGATATCCAACTCCTTCCCATTCCAATCCTGAGACCCTTCCTATAGCATGAGATGTGCTATCTCAATGCTTATAAAAAACCTGAGACCCTTCCTAAAGCTTGAGATGTGATATCCAACTCCTTCCCATTCCAATCCTGAGACCCTTCCTATAACATGAAATGTGATATCCAACTCCTTCCCATTCCAACCTGAGACCCTTCCCATAGCATGAGATGGGATATCCAACTCCTTCCAAATCCAATACTGATACCCTTCCAATAGCATGAGATGTGATATCTCAATGCTTCTAATACCAAACCTGAGACCCGTCCTATAACATGAGATGTGATATCAAACTCCTTCCCATTCCAATCCTGAGACTCTTCCTATAGCTTGAGATGTGATATCCGAAATCCTTCCCATTCCAATTCTGAGACCCTTCCTATACCATGAGACTTGATATCTCAATGCTTCTAATACCAAACCTGAGACCCTTCCTTTATCATGAGATGTGATATCCAACTCCTTCCCATTCCAATCCTGAGACCCTTCCGATATCATGAGATTTGTTATCTCAATGCTTCTAATATCAAAATTGAGACCCGCCTATAACATGAGATGTGATATCCAAATCTTTCCCCTTCCAAACCTTAGACCCTTCCTTTATCATGAGATGGGATATCCAACTCCTTCCCATTCCAATCCTGAGACCCTTCCGATAGCAGAGATGTGATATCTCAATGCTTATACCAATCCTGAGACCCTTCCTATGGCCTGAGATGTCATATACAACTCCTTCCCAATCCAATCCTGAGACCCTTCCTATAGCATGAGATGTGATATCTCAATGCTTATACCAAATCTGAGACCCTTCCTATAGCATGAGATGTGATATCCAACTCCTTCCCATTCCAATCCTGAGACCCTTCCTATAGCATGAGATGTGATGTCTCAATGCTTCTAATACCAAACCTGAGATCCTTCCTATAACATGAGATGTGATATCCAACTCCTTCCCATTCCAATCCTGAGACCCTTCCTATAGCATGAGATGTGATGTCTCAATGCTTCTAATACCAAACCTGAGAACCTTCCTACAGCATGCGATGTGATATCTCAATGCTTCTAATACCAAACCTGAGACCAGTCCTATAACATGAGATTGGATATCCAACTCCTTCCCCTTCCAAACCTGAGACCCTTCCTATAGCATGAGATGTGATATCCAACTTCTTCCCATTCCAATCCTGAGACCCTTCCTATAACATGAGATGTGATGTCTCAATGCTTCTAATACCAAACCTGAGATCTTTCCTATAACATGAGATGTAATATCCAACTCCTTCCCATTCCAATCCTGAGACCGTTCCTATAGCATGAGATGTGCTATCTCAATGCTTATACCAAACCTGAGACCCTTCCTAAAGCTTGAGATGTGATATCCAACTCCTTCCCATTCCAATCCTGAGACCCTTCCTATAGCATGAGATGTGATATCTCAATGCTTCTAATATCAAACTTGAGACCCTTCCTATAGCATGAGATGTGATATCCAACTCCTTCCCATTCCAATCCTGAGACCCTTCCTATAGCATGAGATGTGATGTTTCAATGCTTCTAATACCAAACCTGAGATCCTTCCCATAACATGAGATGTGATATCCAACTCCTTCCCATTCTAATCCCGAGACCCTTCCTATAGCATGAGATGTGATATCTCGATGCTTATACCAAACCTGAGACCCTTCCTATAGCATGAGATGTGATATCCAACTCCTTCCCATTCCAATCCTGAGACCCTTCCTATAGCATGAGATGTGATATCTCAATGCCTCTAATACCAAACCTGAGATCCTTCCTCTAACATGAAATGTGATATCCAACTCCTTCCCTTTCCAAACCTGAGAGCCTACCTATAGCATGAGATGTGATATCCAAGTCCTTCCCATTCCAATCCTTAGACCCTTCCTACAGCATGCAATATGATATCTCAATGATTCTAATAACAAACCTGAGACCCATCCTATAACATGAGATGGGATATCCAACTCCTTCCTATTCCAATCCTGAGACACTTCCGATAGCAGAGATGTGATATCTCAATGCTTATACCAAACCTGAGACCCTTCCTATAACATGAGATGTGATATCCAACTCCTTCCCGGTCCAAACCTGAGACCCTTCCTATAGCATATGTGATATCCAACTCCTTCCCATTCCAAACATGAGACCCTTCCTATAGCAAGAATGTAATATCCAACTCCTTCCCATTCCAATCCTGAGACCATTCCTATAGCATGCGATGTGATATCTCAATGCTTCTAATACCAAACCCGAGACCAGTCCTATAACATGAGATTGGATATCCAACTCCTTCCCCTTCCAAACCTGAGACCCTTCCTATAGCATGAGATGTGATATCCAACTTCTTCCCATTCCACTCCTGAGACCCTTCCTATAACATGAGATGTGATGTCTCAATGCTTCTAATACCAAACCTGAGATCTTTCCTATAACATGAGATGTGATATCCAACTCCTTCCCATTCCAATCCTGAGACCCTTCCTATAGCATGAGATGTGATATCTCAATGCTTATACCAAACCTGAGACCCTTCCTATAGCTTGAGATGTGATATCCAACTCCTTCCCATTCCAATCCTGAGACCCTTCCTATAGCATGAGATGTGATATCTCAAGGCCTCTAATACCAAACCTGAGATTCTTCCTCTAACATGAAATGTGATATCCAACTCCTTCCCCTTCCAAACCTGAGAGCCTTCCTATAGCATGAGATATGATATCCAAGTCCTTCCCATCCAATCCTGAGACCCTTCCTATAACATGAAATGTGATATCAAACTCCTTCCCATTCCAATCCTGAGACCCTACCTATAGCTTGAGATGTGATATCCAACTCCTTCCCATTCCAATTCTGAGACCCTTCCTATACCATGAGTCTTGATATCTCAATGCTTCTAATACAAAACCTGAGACCCGTCCTATAACATGAGATGTGATATCCAAATCCTTCCCCTTCCAAACCTTAGACCCTTCCTTTATCATGAGATGTGATATCCAATTCCTTCCCATTCCAATCCTGAGACCCTTCCGATATCATGAGATTTGTTATCTCAATGCTTCTAATATCAAACTTGAGACCCTCCCTATAGCATGAGATGTGACATCCAAGTCCTCCCCATTCCAATCCTGAGACTCTTCCTATAGCATGAGATGTGATATCTCAATGCTTCTAATACCAAACCTGAGACCCTTCCTATAGCATGAGATGTGATATCCAACTTCTTCCCATTCCACTCCTGAGACCCTTCCTATAACATGAGATGTGATGTCTCAATGCTTCTAATACCAAACCTGAGATCTTTCCTATAACATGAGATGTGATATCCAACTCCTTCCCATTCCAATCCTGAGACCCTTCCTATAGCATGAGATGTGATATCTCAATGCTTATACCAAACCTGAGACCCTTCCTATAGCTTGAGATGTGATATCCAACTCCTTCCCATTCCAATCCTGAGACCCTTCCTATAGCATGAGATGTGATATCTCAAGGCCTCTAATACCAAACCTGAGATTCTTCCTCTAACATGAAATGTGATATCCAACTCCTTCCCCTTCCAAACCTGAGAGCCTTCCTATAGCATGAGATATGATATCCAAGTCCTTCCCATCCAATCCTGAGACCCTTCCTATAACATGAAATGTGATATCAAACTCCTTCCCATTCCAATCCTGAGACCCTACCTATAGCTTGAGATGTGATATCCAACTCCTTCCCATTCCAATTCTGAGACCCTTCCTATACCATGAGTCTTGATATCTCAATGCTTCTAATACAAAACCTGAGACCCGTCCTATAACATGAGATGTGATATCCAAATCCTTCCCCTTCCAAACCTTAGACCCTTCCTTTATCATGAGATGTGATATCCAATTCCTTCCCATTCCAATCCTGAGACCCTTCCGATATCATGAGATTTGTTATCTCAATGCTTCTAATATCAAACTTGAGACCCTCCCTATAGCATGAGATGTGACATCCAAGTCCTCCCCATTCCAATCCTGAGACTCTTCCTATAGCATGAGATGTGATATCTCAATGCTTCTAATACCAAACCTGAGACCCTTCCTATAACATGAGATGGGATATCCAACTCCTTCCCATTCCAATCCTGAGACCCTTCCGATAGCAGAGATGTGATATCTCAATGCTTATACCAAACCTGAGACCCTTCCTATGGCCTGATTTGTCATATACAACTCCTTCCCATTCCAATCCTGAGACCCTTCCTATAGCATGAGATGTGATATCTCAATGCTTATACCAAATCCGAGACCCTTCCTATAGCATGAGATGTGATATCCAACTCCTTCCCATTCCAATCCTGAGACCCTTCCTATAGCATGAGATGTGATGTCTCAATGCTTCTAATACCAAACCTGAGATCCTTCTGATAGCATGAGATGTGATATCTCAATGCTTCTAGTACCAAACCTGAGATCCTTCCTATAACATGAGATGTGATTTCCAAATCCTTCCACTTCCAAACCTGAGACACTCCCTTTAGCATGAGATGTGATATCCAACTCCTTCCCATTCCAATCCTGAGACCCTTCTGATAGCATGAGATGTGATATTTCAATGCCTCTAATACCAATCCTGAGATCCTACCTCTAACATGAAATGTGATATCCATCTCCTTCCCTTTCCAAACCTGAGACCCTGCCTATAGCATGAGATGTGATATCAAAGGTCCTTCCCATTCCAATCCTGAGACCCTTCCTATAGCATGTGATGTGATATCTCAATGCTTATACCAAACCTGAGACCCTTCCTATGGCATGAGATGTCATATACAACTCCTTCCCATTCCAATCCTGAGACCCTTCCTATAGCATGAGATGTGATATCTCAATGCTTATACCAAACCTGAGACCCTTCCTATAGCATGAGATGTGATATCCAACTTCTTCCCATTCCAATCCTGAGACCCTTCCTATAACATGAGATGTGATGTCTCAATGCTTCTAATACCAAACCTGAGACCCTTCCTATAACATGAGATGGGATATCCAACTCCTTCCCATTCCAATCCTGAGACCCTTCCGATAGCAGAGATGTGATATCTCAATGCTTATACCAAACCTTAGACCCTTCCTATGGCCTGAGATGTCATATACAACTCCTTCCCATTCCAATCCTGAGACCGTTCCTATAGCATGAGATGTGATATCTCAATGCTTATACCAAATCTGAGACCCTTCCTATAGCATGAGATGTGATATCCAACTCCTTCCCATTCCAATCCTGAGACCCTTCCTATAGCATGAGATGTGATGTCTCAATGCTTCTAATACCAAACCTGAGATCCTTCCTATAACATGAGATGTGATATCCAACTCCTTCCCATTCCAATCCTGAGACCCTTAAGATAGCATGAGATGTGATATCTCAATGCCTCTAATACCAAACCTGAGATACTTCCGATAGCATGAGATGTGATATCTCAATGCTTCTAATACCAAACCTGAGATCCTTCCTATAACATGAGATGTGATTTCCAAATCCTTCCCCTTCCAAACCTGAGACCCTCCCTTTAGCATGAGATGTGATATCCAACTCCTTCCCATTCCAATCCTGAGACCCTTCTGATAGCATGAGATGTGATATTTCAATGCCTCTAATACCAAACCTGAGATCCTACCTCTAACATGAAATGTGATATCCATCTCCTTCCCTTTCCAAACCTGAGACCCTGCCTATAGCATGAGATGTGATATCCAAGTCCTTCCCATTACAATCCTGAGACCCTTCCTATAGCATGTGATGTGATATCTCAATGCTTATACCAAACCTGAGACCCTTCCTATGGCATGAGATGTCATATACAACTCCTTCCCATTCCAATCCTGAGACCCTTCCTATAGCATGAGATGTGATATCTCAATGCTTATACCAAACCTGAGACCCTTCCTATAGCATGAGATGTGATATCCAACTTCTTCCCATTCCAATCCTGAGACCCTTCCTATAACATGAGATGTGATGTCTCAATGCTTCTAATACCAAACCTGAGATCTTTCCTATAACATGAGATGTGATATCCAACTCCTTCCCATTCCAATCCTGAGACCCTTCCTATAGCATGAGATGTGATATCTCAAGGCCTCTAATACCAAACCTGAGATCGTTCCTCTAACATGAAATGTGATATCCAACTCCTTCCCCTTCCAAACCTGAGAGCCTTCCTATAGCATGAGATATGATAGCCAAGTCCTTCCAATTCCAATCCTGAGACCCTTCCTATAACATGAAATGTGATATCCAACTCCTTCCCATTCCAACCTGAGACCCTTCCTATAGCATGAGATGGGATATCTCAATGCTTCTAATACCAAACCTGAGACTCTTCCTATAACATGAGATGGGATATCCAACTCCTTCCCATTCCAATCCTGAGACCCTTCCAATAGCAGAGATGTGATATCTCAATGCTTATACCAAACCTGAGACCCTTCCTATGGCCTGAGATGTGATATCCAACTGCTTCCCATTCCAATCCTGAGACCCTTCCTATAGCATGAGATGTGATATCTCAATGCTTATACCAAATCTGAGACCCTTCCTATAGCATGAGATGTGATATCCAACTCCTTCCCATTCCAATCCTGAGACCCTTCCTATAGCATGAGATGTGATGTCTCAATGCTTCTAATACCAAACCTGAGATCCTTCCTATAACATGAGATGTGATATCCAACTCCTTCCGATTCCAATCCTGAGACCCTTATGATAGCATGAGATGTGATATCTCAATGCTTCTAATACCAAACCTGAGATCCTTCCTATAACATGAGATGTGATTTCCAAATCCTTCCCCTTCCAAACCTGAGACCCTCCCTTTAGCATGAGATGTGATATCCAACTCCTTCCCATTCCAATCCTGAGACCCTTCTGATAGCATGAGATGTGATATCTCAATGCCTCTAATTCCAAACCTGAGATCCTACCTCTAACATGAAATGTGATATCCATCTCCTTCCCTTTCCAAACCTGAGACCCTGTCTATAGCATGAGATGTCATATACAACTCCTTCCCATTCCAATCCTGAGACCCTTCCTATAGCACGAGATGTGATATCTCAATGCTTATACCAAACCTGAGACCCTTCCTATAGCATGAGATGTGATATCCAACTCCTTCCCATTCCAATCCTGAGACCCTTCCTTTAGCATGAGATGTGATATCCAACTCCTTCCCATTCCAATCCTGAGACCCTTCCTATAGCCTGAGATGTGATGTCTCAATGCCTCCAATACCAAACCTGAGATCCTTCCTCTAACATGAAATGTGATATCCAACTCCTTCCCTTTCCAAACCTGAGAGCCTATCTATAGCATGAGATGTGATATCCAAGTCCTTCCCATTCCAATCCTGAGACACTTCCGATAGCAGAGATGTGATATCTCAATGCTTATACCAAACCTGAGACCCTTCCTCTAACATGAGATGTGATATCCAACTCCTTCCCGTTCCAAACCTGAGACCCTTCCTTTAGCATGAGATGTGATATCCAGCTCCTTCCCATTCCAATCCTGAGACACTTCCGATAGCATGAGATGTGATATCTCAATGCTTCTAATATCAAAACCGAGACCCTCCATATAGCATGATATGTGATATCTAAGTCCTTCCCATTCCAATCCTGAGACCCTTCCTATAGCATGAGATGTGATATCTCAATGCTTCTACCAAACCTGAGACCCTTCCTTTAGCATGAGATGTGATAACCAACTCCTTCCCATTCCAATCCTGAGACCCTTCCTATAGCATGAGATGTGATATCTCAATACTTCTAATACCAAACCTGAGATCCTTCCAATAACATGAGATGTGATATCCAAATCCTTCCCCTTCCAAACCTGAGACCCTCCCTTTAGCATGAGATGTGATATCCAACTCCTTCCCATTCCAATCCTGAGACCCTTCTGATAGCATGAGATGTGATATCTCAATGCTTCTATACCAAACCTGAGATCCTTCCGATAGCATGAGATGTGATATCTGAATGCTTCTAATACCAAACCTGAGATCCTTCCTATAACATGAGATGTGATATCCAAATCCTTCCCCTTCCAAACCTGAGACCCTCCCTTTAGCATGAGATGTGATATCCAACTCCTTCCCATTCCAATCCTGAGACCCTTCCGATATCATGAGATTTGTTATCTCAATGCTTCTAATATCAAACTTGAGACCCTCCCTATAGCATGAGATGTGACATCCAAGTCCTCCCCATTCCAATCCTGAGACTCTTCCTATAGCATGAGATGTGATTTCTCAATGCTTCTAATACCAAACCTGAGACCCTTCCTATAACATGAGATGGGATATCCAACTCCTTCCCATTCCAATCCTGAGACCCTTCCGATAGCAGAGATGTGATATCTCAATGCTTATACCAAACCTGAGACCCTTCCTATGGCCTGATTTGTCATATACAACTCCTTCCCATTCCAATCCTGAGACCCTTCCTATAGCATGAGATGTGATATCTCAATGCTTATACCAAATCCGAGACCCTTCCTATAGCATGAGATGTGATATCCAACTCCTTCCCATTCCAATCCTGAGACCCTTCCTATAGCATGAGATGTGATGTCTCAATGCTTCTAATACCAAACCTGAGATCCTTATGATAGCATGAGATGTGATATCTCAATGCTTCTAGTACCAAACCTGAGATCCTTCCTATAACATGAGATGTGATTTCCAAATCCTTCCACTTCCAAACCTGAGACACTCCCTTTAGCATGACATGTGATATCCAACTCCTTCCCATTCCAATCCTGAGACCCTTCTGATAGCATGAGATGTGATATTTCAATGCCTCTAATACCAAACCTGAGATCCTACCTCTAACATGAAATGTTATATCCATCTCCTTCCCTTTCCAAACCTGAGACCCTGCCTATAGCATGAGATGTGATATCAAAAGTCCTTCCCATTCCAATCCTGAGACCCTTCCTATAGCATGTGATGTGATATCTCAATGCTTATACCAAACCTGAGACCCTTCCTATGGCATGAGATGTCATATACAACTCCTTCCCATTCCAATCCTGAGACCCTTCCTATAGCATGAGATGTGATATCTCAATGCTTATACCAAACCTGAGACCCTTCCTATAGCATGAGATGTGATATCCAACTTCTTCCCATTCCAATCCTGAGACCCTTCCTATAACATGAGATGTGATGTCTCAATGCTTCTAATACCAAACCTGAGACCCTTCCTATAACATGAGATTGGATATCCAACTCCTTCCCATTCCAATCCTGTGACCCTTCCGATAGCAGAGATGTGATATCTCAATGCTTATACCAAACCTGAGACCCTTCCTATGGCCTTAGATGTCATATACAACTCCTTCCCATTCCAATCCTGAGACCGTTCCTATAGCATGAGATGTGATATCTCAATGCTTATACCAAATCTGAGACCCTTCCTATAGCATGAGATGTGATATCCAACTCCTTCCCATTCCAATCCTGAGACCCTTCCTATAGCATGAGATGTGATGTCTCAATGCTTCTAATACCAAACCTGAGATCCTTCCTATAACATGAGATGTGATATCCAACTCCTTCCCATTCCAATCCTGAGACCCTTATGATAGCATGAGATGTGATATCTCAATGCCTCTAATACCAAACCTGAGATACTTCCGATAGCATGAGATGTGATATCTCAATGCTTCTAATACCAAACCTGAGATCCTTCCTATAACATGAGATGTGATTTCCAAATCCTTCCCCTTCCAAACCTGAGACCCTCCCTTTAGCATGAGATGTGATATCCAACTCCTTCCCATTCCAATCCTGAGACCCTTCTGATAGCATGAGATGTGATATTTCAATGCCTCTAATACCAAACCTGAGATCCTACCTCTAACATGAAATGTGATATCCATCTCCTTCCCTTTCCAAACCTGAGACCCTGCCTATAGCATGAGATGTGATATCCAAGTCCTTCCCATTACAATCCTGAGACCCTTCCTATAGCATGTGATGTGATATCTCAATGCTTATACCAAACCTGAGACCCTTCCTATGGCATGAGATGTCATATACAACTCCTTCCCATTCCAATCCTGAGACCCTTCCTATAGCATGAGATGTGATATCTCAATGCTTATACCAAACCTGAGACCCTTCCTATAGCATGAGATGTGATATCCAACTTCTTCCCATTCCAATCCTGAGACCCTTCCTATAACATGAGATGTGATGTCTCAATGCTTCTAATACCAAACCTGAGATCTTTCCTACAACATGAGATGTGATATCCAACTCCTTCCCATTCCAATCCTGAGACCCTTCCTATAGCATGAGATGTGATATCTCAAGGCCTCTAATACCAAACCTGAGATCGTTCCTCTAACATGAAATGTGATATCCAACTCCTTCCCCTTCCAAACCTGAGAGCCTTCCTATAGCATGAGCTATGATAGCCAAGTCCTTCCAATTCCAATCCTGAGACCCTTCCTATAACATGAAATGTGATATCCAACTCCTTCCCATTCCAACCTGAGACCCTTCCTATAGCGTGAGATGGGATATCTCAATGCTTCTAATACCAAACCTGAGACTCTTCCTATAACATGAGATGGGATATCCAACTCCTTCCCATTCCAATCCTGAGACCCTTCCGATAGCAGAGATGTGATATCTCAATGCTTATACCAAACCTGAGACCCTTCCTATGGCCTGAGATGTGACATCCAACTGCTTCCCATTCCAATCCTGAGACCCTTCCTATAGCATGAGATGTGATATCTCAATGCTTATACCAAATCTGAGACCCTTCCTATAGCATGAGATGTGATATCCAACTCCTTCCCATTCCAATCCTGAGACCCTTCCTATAGCATGAGATGTGATGTCTCAATGCTTCTAATACCAAACCTGAGATCCTTCCTATAACATGAGATGTGATATCCAACTCCTTCCGATTCCAATCCTGAGACCCTTATGATAGCATGAGATGTGATATCTCAATGATTCTAATACCAAACCTGAGATCCTTCCTATAACATGAGATGTGATTTCCAAATCCTTCCCCTTCCAAACCTGAGACCCTCCCTTTAGCATGAGATGTGATATCCAACTCCTTCCCATTCCAATCCTGAGACCCTTCTGATAGCATGAGATGTGATATCTCAATGCCTCTAATTCCAAACCTGAGATCCTACCTCTAACATGAAATGTGATATCCATCTCCTTCCCTTTCCAAACCTGAGACCCTGTCTATAGCATGAGATGTCATATACAACTCCTTCCCATTCCAATCCTGAGACCCTTCCTATAGCACGAGATGTGATATCTCAATGCTTATACCAAACCTGAGACCCTTCCTATAGCATGAGATGTGATATCCAACTCCTTCCCATTCCAATCCTGAGACCCTTCCTTTAGCATGAGATGTGATATCCAACTCCTTCCCATTCCAATCCTGAGACCCTTCCTATAGCCTGAGATGTGATATCTCAATGCCTCTAATACCAAACCTGAGATCCTTCCTCTAACATGAAATGTGATATCCAACTCCTTCCCTTTCCAAACCTGAGAGCCTATCTATAGCATGAGATGTGATATCCAAGTCCTTCCCATTCTAATCCTGAGACACTTCCGATAGCAGAGATGTGATATCTCAATGCTTATACCAAACCTGAGACCCTTCCTATAACATGAGATGTGATATCCAACTCCTTCCCGTTCCAAACCTAAGACCATTCCTTTAGCATGAGATGTGATATCCAGCTCCTTCCCATTCCAATCCTGAGACACTTCCGATAGCATGAGATGTGATATCTCAATGCTTCTAATATCAAAACTGAGACCCTCCCTATAGCATGATATGTGATATCTAAGTCCTTCCCATTCCAAACCTGAGACCCTTCCTATAGCATGAGATGTGATATCTCAATGCTTATACCAAACCTGAGACCCTTCTTATAGCATGAGATGTGATATCCAACTTCTTCCCATTCCAATCCTGAGACCCTTCCTATAACATGAGATGTGATGTCGCAATGCTTCTAATACCAAACCTGAGATCTTTCCTATAACATGAGATGTGATATCCAACTCCTTCCCATTCCAATCCTGAGACCCTTCCTATAGCATGAGATGTGATATCACAATGCTTATACCAAACCTGAGACCGTCCCTTTAGCTTGAGATGTGATATCCAACTCCTTCCCATTCCAATCCTGAGACCCTTCCTATAGCATGAGATGTGATATCTCAAGGCCTCTAATACCAAACCTGAGATCGTTCCTCTAACATGAAATGTGATATCCAACTCCTTCCCATTCCAATCCTGAGACCCTTCTGATAGCATGAGATGTGATATCTCAATGCCTCTAATTCCAAACCTGAGATCCTACCTCTAACATGAAATGTGATATCCATCTCCTTCCCTTTCCAAACCTGAGACCCTGTCTATAGCATGAGATGTCATATACAACTCCTTCCCATTCCAATCCTGAGACCCTTCCTATAGCACGAGATGTGATATCTCAATGCTTATACCAAACCTGAGACCCTTCCTATAGCATGAGATGTGATATCCAACTCCTTCCCATTCCAATCCTGAGACCCTTCCTTTAGCATGAGATGTGATATCCAACTCCTTCCCATTCCAATCCTGAGACCCTTCCTATAGCCTGAGATGTGATATCTCAATGCCTCTAATACCAAACCTGAGATCCTTCCTCTAACATGAAATGTGATATCCAACTCCTTCCCTTTCCAAACCTGAGAGCCTATCTATAGCATGAGATGTGATATCCAAGTCCTTCCCATTCTAATCCTGAGACACTTCCGATAGCAGAGATGTGATATCTCAATGCTTATACCAAACCTGAGACCCTTCCTATAACATGAGATGTGATATTCAACTCCTTCCCGTTCCAAACCTGAGACCATTCCTTTAGCATGAGATGTGATATCCAGCTCCTTCCCATTCCAATCCTGAGACACTTCCGATAGCATGAGATGTGATATCTCAATGCTTCTAATGTCAAAACTGAGACCCTCCCTATAGCATGATATGTGATATCTAAGTCCTTCCCATTCCAAACCTGAGACCCTTCCTATAGCATGAGATGTGATATCTCAATGCTTATACCAAACCTGAGACCCTTCTTATAGCATGAGATGTGATATCCAACTTCTTCCCATTCCAATCCTGAGACCCTTCCTATAACATGAGATGTGATGTCGCAATGCTTCTAATACCAAACCTGAGATCTTTCCTATAACATGAGATGTGATATCCAACTCCTTCCCATTCCAATCCTGAGACCCTTCCTATAGCATGAGATGGGATATCACAATGCTTATACCAAACCTGAGACCGTCCCTTTAGCTTGAGATGTGATATCCAACTCCTTCCCATTCCAATCCTGAGACCCTTCCTATAGCATGAGATGTGATATCTCAAGGCCTCTAATACCAAACCTGAGATCGTTCCTCTAACATGAAATGTGATATCCAACTCCTTCCCCTTCAAAACCTGAGAGCCTTCCTATAGCATGAGATATGATAGCCAAGTCCTTCCAATTCCAATCCTGAGACCCTTCCTATAACATGAAATGTGATATCCAACTCCTTCCCATTCCAACCTGAGACCCTTCCTATAGCATGAGATGGGATATCTCAATGCTTCTAATACCAAACCTGAGGCTCTTCCTATAACATGAGATGGGATATCCAACTCATTCCCATTCCAATCCTGAGACCCTTCCGATAGCAGAGATGTGATATCTCAATGCTTATACCAAACCTGAGACCCTTCCTATGGCCTGAGATGTCATATACAACTCCTTCCCATTCCAATCCTGAGACCCTTCCTATAGCATGAGATGTGATATCTCAATGCTTATACCAAATCTGAGACCCTTCCTATAGCATGAGATGTGATATCCAACTCCTTCCCATTCCAATCCTGAGACCCTTCCTATAGCATGAGATGTGATGTCTCAATGCTTCTAATACCAAACCTGAGATCCTTCCTATAACATGAGATGTGATATCCAACTCCTTCCCATTCCAATCCTGAGACCCTTATGATAGCATGAGATGTGATATTTCAATGCCTCTAATACCAAACCTGAGATCCTAACTCTAACATGAAATGTGATATCCATCTCCTTCCCTTTCCAAACCTGAGACCCTGCCTATAGCATGAGATGTGATATCAAAAGTCCTTCCCATTCCAATCCTGAGACCCTTCCTATAGCATGTGATGTGATATCTCAATGCTTATACCAAACCTGAGACCCTTCCTATAGCATGAGATGTGATATCCAACGTCTTCCCATTCCAATCCTGAGACCCTTCCTATAACATGAGATGTGATGTCTCAATGCTTCTAATACCAAACCTGAGACCCTTCCTATAACATGAGATGGGATATCCAACTCCTTCCCATTCCTATCCTGTGACCCTTCCGATAGCAGAGATGTGATATCTCAATGCTTATACCAAACCTGAGACCCTTCCTATGGCCTGAGATGTCATATACAACTCCTTCCCATTCCAATCCTGAGACCGTTCCTATAGCATGAGATGTGATATCTCAATGCTTATACCAAATCTGAGACCCTTCCTATAGCATGAGATGTGATATCCAACTCCTTCCCATTCCAATCCTGAGACCCTTCCTATAGCATGAGATGTGATGTCTCAATGCTTCTAATACCAAACCTGAGATCCTTCCTATAACATGAGATGTGATATCCAACTCCTTCCCATTCCAATCCTGAGACCCTTATGATAGCATGAGATGTGATATCTCAATGCCTCTAATACCAAACCTGAGATACTTCCGATAGCATGAGATGTGATATCTCAATGCTTCTAATACCAAACCTGAGATCCTTCCTATAACATGAGATGTGATTTCCAAATCCTTCCCCTTCCAAACCTGAGACCCTCCCTTTAGCATGAGATGTGATATCCAACTCCTTCCCATTCCAATCCTGAGACCCTTCTGATAGCATGAGATGTGATATTTCAATGCCTCTAATACCAAACCTGAGATCCTACCTCTAACATGAAATGTGATATCCATCTCCTTCCCTTTCCAAACCTGAGACCCTGCCTATAGCATGAGATGTGATATCCAAGTCCTTCCCATTACAATCCTGAGACCCTTCCTATAGCATGTGATGTGATATCTCAATGCTTATACCAAACCTGAGACCCTTCCTATGGCATGAGATGTCATATACAACTCCTTCCCATTCCAATCCTGAGACCCTTCCTATAGCATGAGATGTGATATCTCAATGCTTATACCAAACCTGAGACCCTTCCTATAGCATGAGATGTGATATCCAACTTCTTCCCATTCCAATCCTGAGACCCTTCCTATAACATGAGATGTGATGTCTCAATGCTTCTAATACCAAACCTGAGATCTTTCCTATAACATGAGATGTGATATCCAACTCCTTCCCATTCCAATCCTGAGACCCTTCCTATAGCATGAGATGTGATATCTCAAGGCCTCTAATACCAAACCTGAGATCGTTCCTCTAACATGAAATGTGATATCCAACTCCTTCCCCTTCCAAACCTGAGAGCCTTCCTATAGCATGAGCTATGATAGCCAAGTCCTTCCAATTCCAATCCTGAGACCCTTCCTATAACATGAAATGTGATATCCAACTCCTTCCCATTCCAACCTGAGACCCTTCCTATAGCATGAGATGGGATATCTCAATGCTTCTAATACCAAACCTGAGACTCTTCCTATAACATGAGATGGGATATCCAACTCCTTCCCATTCCAATCCTGAGACACTTCCGATAGCAGAGATGTGATATCTCAATGCTTATACCAAACCTGAGACCCTTCCTATGGCCTGAGATGTGACATCCAACTGCTTCCCATTCCAATCCTGAGACCCTTCCTATAGCATGAGATGTGATATCTCAATGCTTATACCAAATCTGAGACCCTTCCTATAGCATGAGATGTGATATCCAACTCCTTCCCATTCCAATCCTGAGACCCTTCCTATAGCATGAGATGTGATGTCTCAATGCTTCTAATACCAAACCTGAGATCCTTCCTATAACATGAGATGTGATATCCAACTCCTTCCGATTCCAATCCTGAGACCCTTATGATAGCATGAGATGTGATATCTCAATGATTCTAATACCAAACCTGAGATCCTTCCTATAACATGAGATGTGATTTCCAAATCCTTCCCCTTCCAAACCTGAGACCCTCCCTTTAGCATGAGATGTGATATCCAACTCCTTCCCATTCCAATCCTGAGACCCTTCTGATAGCATGAGATGTGATATCTCAATGCCTCTAATTCCAAACCTGAGATCCTACCTCTAACATGAAATGTGATATCCATCTCCTTCCCTTTCCAAACCTGAGACCCTGTCTATAGCATGAGATGTCATATACAACTCCTTCCCATTCCAATCCTGAGACCCTTCCTATAGCACGAGATGTCATATCTCAATGCTTATACCAAACCTGAGACCCTTCCTATAGCATGAGATGTGATATCCAACTCCTTCCCATTCCAATCCTGAGACCCTTCCTTTATCATGAGATGTGATATCCAACTCCTTCCCATTCCAATCCTGAGACCCTTCCTATAGCCTGAGATGTGATATCTCAATGCCTCTAATACCAAACCTGAGATCCTTCCTCTAACATGAAATGTGATATCCAACTCCTTTCCTTTCCAAACCTGAGAGCCTATCTATAGCATGAGATGTGATATCCAAGTCCTTCCCATTCTAATCCTGAGACACTTCCGATAGCAGAGATGTGATATCTCAATGCTTATACCAAACCTGAGACCCTTCCTATAACATGAGATGTGATATCCAACTCCTTCCCGTTCCAAACCTGAGACCATTCCTTTAGCATGAGATGTGATATCCAGCTCCTTCCCATTCCAATCCTGAGACACTTCCGATAGCATGAGATGTGATATCTCAATGCTTCTAATATCAAAACTGAGACCCTCCCTATAGCATGATATGTGATATCTAAGTCCTTCCCATTCCAAACCTGAGACCCTTCCTATAGCATGAGATGTGATATCTCAATGCTTATACCAAACCTGAGACCCTTCTTATAGCATGAGATGTGATATCCAACTTCTTCCCATTCCAATCCTGAGACCCTTCCTATAACATGAGATGTGATGTCGCAATGCTTCTAATACCAAACCTGAGATCTTTCCTATAACATGAGATGTGATATCCAACTCCTTCCCATTCCAATCCTGAGACCCTTCCTATAGCATGAGATGTGATATCACAATGCTTATACCAAACCTGAGACCGTCCCTTTAGCTTGAGATGTGATATCCAACTCCTTCCCATTCCAATCCTGAGACCCTTCCTATAGCATGAGATGTGATATCTCAAGGCCTCTAATACCAAACCTGAGATCGTTCCTCTAACATGAAATGTGATATCCAACTCCTTCCCCTTCCAAACCTGAGAGCCTTCCTATAGCATGAGATATGATAGCCAAGTCCTTCCAATTCCAATCCTGAGACCCTTCCTATAACATGAAATGTGATATCCAACTCCTTCCCATTCCAACCTGAGACCCTTCCTATAGCATGAGATGGGATATCTCAATGCTTCTAATACCAAACCTGAGACTCTTCCTATAACATGAGATGGGATATCCAACTCATTCCCATTCCAATCCTGAGACCCTTCCGATAGCAGAGATGTGATATCTCAATGCTTATACCAAACCTGAGACCCTTCCTATGGCCTGAGATGTCATATACAACTCCTTCCCATTCCAATCCTGAGACCCTTCCTATAGCATGAGATGTGATATCTCAATGCTTATACCAAATCTGAGACCCTTCCTATAGCATGAGATGTGATATCCAACTCCTTCCCATTCCAATCCGGAGACCCTTCCTATAGCATGAGATGTGATGTCTCAATGCTTCTAATACCAAACCTGAGATCCTTCCTATAACATGAGATGTGATATCCAACTCCTTCCCATTCCAATCCTGAGACCCTTATGATAGCATGAGATGTGATATCTCAATGCCTCTAATACCAAACCTGAGATACTTCCGATAGCATGAGATGTGATATCTCAATGCTTCTAATACCAAACCTGAGATCCTTCCTATAACATGAGATGTGATTTCCAAATCCTCCCCTTCCAAACCTGAGACCCTCCCTTTAGCATGAGATGTGATATCCAACTCCTTCCCATTCCAATCCTGAGACCCTTCTGATAGCATGAGATGTGATATCTCAATGCCTCTAATTCCAAACCTGAGATCCTACCTCTAACATGAAATGTGATATCCATCTCCTTCCCTTTCCAAACCTGAGACCCTGCCTATAGCATGAGATGTGATATCCAAGTCCTTCCCATTCCAATCCTGAGACCCTTCCTATAGCATGTGATGTGATATCTCAATGCTTATACCAAACCTGAGACCCTTCCTATGGCATGAGATGTCATATACAACTCCTTCCCATTCCAATCCTGAGACCCTTCCTATAGCATGAGATGTGATATCTCAATGCTTATACCAAACCTGAGACCCTTCCTATAGCATGAGATGTGATATCCAACTTCTTCCCATTCCAATCCTGAGACCCTTCCTATAACATGAGATGTGATGTCTCAATGCTTCTAATACCAAACCTGAGATCTTTCCTATAACATGAGATGTGATATCCAACTCCTTCCCATTCCAATCCTGAGACCCTTCCTATAGCATGAGATGTGATATCTCAAGGCCTCTAATACCAAACCTGAGATCCTTCCTCTAACATGAAATGTGATATCAAACTCTTTCCCCTTCCAAACCTGAGAGCCTTCCTATAGCATGAGATATGATATCCAAATCCTTCCCATTCCAATCCTGAGACCCTTCCTATAACATGAAATGTGATATCCTACTCCTTCCCATTCCATCCTGGGACCCTTCCTATATCATGAGATGGGATATCTCAATGCTTCTAATACCAGACCTGAGACCCTTCCTATAACATGAGATGGGAATATCCAACTCCTTCCCATTCCAATCCTGAGACCCTTCCGATAGCAGAGATGTGATATCTCAATGCTTATACCAAACCTGAGATCCTTCCTATAACATGAGATGTGATATCCAACTCCTTCCCATTCCAATCCTGAGACACTTCCTATAGCATGAGATGTGATATCTCAATGCTTATACCAAATCTGAGACCCTTCCTATAGCATGAGATGTGATATCCAACTCCTTCCCATTCCAATCCTGAGACCCTTCCTATAGCATGAGATGTGATATCTCAAGGCCTCTAATACCAAACCTGAGATCCTTCCTCTAACATGAAATGTGATATCCAACTCTTTCCCCTTCCAAACCTGAGAGCCTTCCTATAGCATGAGATATTTTATTTATTTATTTTATTTGCATTTGTTAAGCGCACTTGCAGCCCATGAGGCATCGAGGCGCTGTTACAGAGGAAACACAGATTTTTTTTGTCTTAGTTACGTATTTATAACGCGCTTAAACACTCTGAGGTTTCTAAGCGCGGACCCGGGGATCGAACCTGTTGTTGCTTTGTGTCGTCTTGCTTCCAAGACGCGCACGCTGCCGCTGTGCTATCCTCCCGGGACATCCTATAATATGATAACCAAGTCCTTCCAATTCCAATCCTGAGACCCTTCCGATAGCAGAGATGTGATATCTCAATGCTTATACCAAACCTGAGACCCTTCCTATGGCCTGAGATGTCATATACAACTCCTTCCCATTCCAATCCTGAGACCCTTTCTTTAGCATGAGATGTGATATCTCAATGCTTATACCAAATCTGAGACCCTTCCTATAGCATGAGATGTGATATCCAATTCCTTCCCATTCCAATCCTGAGACCCTTCCTATAGCATGAGATGTGATATCTCAATGCTTATACCAAACCTGAGAGCCTACCTATAGCATGAGATGTGATATCCAAGTCCATCCCATTCCAATCCTTAGACCCTTCCTACAGCATGCGATGTGATATCTCAATGATTCTAATACCAAACCAGAGACTCTTCCTATAACATGAGATGGGATATCCAACTCCTTCCCGTTCCAAACCTGAGACACTAACTATAGCATATGTGATATCCAACTGCTTCCCATTCCAAACATGAGACCCTTCCTATAGCAAGAAAGTAATATCCAACTCCTACCCATTCCAATCCTGAGACCCTTCCTATAGCAAGAGATGTGATATCCAAATCCTTCCCATTCCAATCCTGAGACCCTTCCTATAACATGAGATGTGATATCCAACTCCTTCCCATTCAAATCCTGAGACCCTTCCTATAGCATGAGAAGGGATATCCAACTCCTTCCCAATCCAATCCTGAGACCCTTCCGATAGCAGAAACGTGATATCTCAATGCTTCTACCAAACCTGAGACCCTTCCTTTAGCATGAGATGTGATATCCAAATCCTTCACATTCCAATCCTGAGACCCTTCCTATAGCATGAGATGTGATATCTCAATGCTTCTAATACCAAACCTGAGATTCTTCCTATAACATGAGATGTGATATCCAATTCCTTCCCATTCCAAACCTGAGACCCTTCCTATTGGATGAGATGTGATATCCAACTCCTTCCCATTCCAACCCTGAGACCCTTCCTATAGCATGAGATGTGATGTCTCAATGCATCTAATACCAAACCTGAGATCCTTCCTATAACATGAGATGTGATATCCAACTCCTTCCATTCCAATCCTGAGACCCGTCCTATAGCATGAGATGTGATATCTCAATGCTTATACCAAACCTGAGACCCTTCCTATAGCATGAGATGTGATATCCAACTCCTTCCATTCCAATCCTGAGACCCGTCCTATAGCATGAGATGTGATATCTCAATGCTTCTAATACCAAACCTGAGATCCTTCCTCTAACATGAAATGTGATATCCAACTCCTTCCCTTTCCAAACCTGAGACCCTTCCTTTAGCATGAGATGTGATATCTCAATGCTTATACCAAATCTGAGACCCTTCCTATAGCATGAGATGTGATATCCAAATCCTTCCCATTCCAATCCTGAGACCCTTCCTATAGCATGAGATGTGATACCTCAATGCTTATACCAAACCTGAGAGCCTACCTATAGCATGAGATGTGATATCCAAGTCCATCCCATTCCAATCCTTAGACCCTTCCAACAGCATGCGATGTGATATCTCAATGATTCTAATACCAAACCAGAGACTCTTCCTATAACATGAGATGGGATATCCAACTCCTTCCCATTCCAATCCTGAGCCGCTTCCGATAGCAGAGATGTGATATCTCAATGCTTATACCAAACCTGAGACCCTTCCTATAACATGAGATGTGATATCCAACTCCTTCCCGTTCCAAACCTAAGACACTAACTATAGCATATGTGATATCCAACTCCTTCCCATTCCAAACATGAGACCCTTCCTATAGCAAGAAAGTAATATCCAACTCCTACCCATTCCAATCCTGAGACCCTTCCTATAGCAAGAGATGTGATATCCAAATCCTTCCCATTCCAATCCTGAGACCCTTCCTATAACATGAGATGTGATATCCAACTCCTTACCATTCCAACCTGAGACACTTCCTATAGCATGAGAAGGGATATCCAACTCCTTCCCAATCCAATCCTGAGACCCTTCCGATAGCAGAGATGTGATATCTCAATGCTTATACCAAACCTGAGACCCTTCCTATGGCATGAGATGTGATATCCAACTCCTTGCCATTCAAATCCTGAGACCCTTCCTATAGCATGAGAAGGGATATCCAACTCCTTCCCAATCCAATCCTGAGACCCTTCCGATAGCAGAGACGTGATATCTCAATGCTTCTACCAAACCTGAGTCCCTTCCTTTAGCATGAGATGTGATATCCAAATCCTTCACATTCCAATCCTGAGACCCTTCCTATAGCATGAGATGTGATATCTCAATGCTTCTAATACCAAACCTGAGATCCTTCCTATAACATGAGATGTGATATCCAATTCCTTCCCATTCCAAACCTGAGACCCTTCCTATTGGATGAGATGTGATATCCAACTCCTTCCCATTCCAACCCTGAGACCCTTCCTACAGCATGAGATGTGATGTCTCAATGCTTCTAATACCAAACCTGAGATCCTTCCTATAACATGAGATGTGATATCCAACTCCTTCCATTCCAATCCTGAGACCCGTCCTATAGCATGAGATGTGATATCTCAATGCTTATACCAAACCTGAGACCCTTCCTATAGCATGAGATGTGATATCCAACTACTTCCCATTCCAATCCTGAGACCCTTCCTATAGCATGAGATGTGATATCTCAATGCTTCTAATACCAAACCTGAGATCCTTCCTCTAACATGAAATGTGATATCCAACTCCTTCCCTTTCCAAACCTAGGAGCCTATCTATAGCATGAGATGTGATATCCAAGTCCTTCCCATTCCAATCCTTAGACCCTTCCTACAGCATGCAATATGATATCTCAATGATTCTAATAACAAACCTGAGACCCGTCCTATAACATGAGATGGGATATCCAACTCCTTCCCATTCCAATCCTGAGACACTTCCGATAGCAGAGATGTGATATCTCAATGCTTATACCAAACCTGAGAACCTTCCTATAACATGAGATGTGATATCCAAATCCTTCCCGTTCCAAACCTGAGACCCTTCCTTTAGCATGAGATGTGATATCCAGCTCCTTCCCATTCCAATCCTCAGACCCTTCCTATAGCATGAGATGTGATATCTCAATGCTTCTAATACCAAACCTGAGATCCTTCCTCTAACATGAAATGTGATATCCAACTCCTTCCCTTTCCAAACCTAAGAGCCTATCTATAGCATGAGATGTGATATCCAAGTCCATCCCATTCCAATCCTTAGACCCTTCCTACAGCATGCGATGTGATATCTCAATGATTCTAATACCAAACCAGAGACTCGTCCTATAACATGAGATGGGATATCCAACTCCTTCCCATTCCAATCCTGAGCCACTTCCGATAGCAGAGATGTGATATCTCAATGCTTATACCAAACCTGAGACCCTTCCTATAACATGAGATGTGATATCCAACTCCTTCCCGTTCCAAACCTGAGACACTAACTATAGCATATGTGATATCCAACTCCTTCCCATTCCAAACATGAGACCCTTCCTATAGCAAGAGATGTGATATCCAAATCCTTCCCATTCCAATCCTGAGACCCTTCCTATAACATGAGATGTGATATCCAACTCCTTCCCATTCCAACCTGAGACACTTCCTATAGCATGAGAAGGGATATCCAACTCCTTCCCAATCCAATCCTGAGACCCTTCCGATAGCAGAGATGTGATATCTCAATGCTTATACCAAACCTGAGACCCTTCCTATAGCATGAGAAGGGATATCCAACTCCTTCCCAATCCAATCCTGAGACCCTTCCGATAGCAGAGACGTGATATCTCAATGCTTCTACCAAACCTGAGACCCTTCCTTTAGCATGAGATGTGATATCCAAATCCTTCACATTCCAATCCTGAGACCCTTCCTATAGCATGAGAAGGGATATCTCAATGCTTCTAATACCAAACCTGAGATCCTTCCTATAACATGAGATGTGATATCCAATTCCTTCCCATTCCAATCCTGAGACCCTTCCGATAGCAGAGATGTGATATCTCAATGCTTATACCAAACCTGAGACCCTTCCTATGGCCTGAGATGTCATATACAACTCCTTCCCGTTCCAATCCTGAGACCCTTCCTATAGCATGAGATGTGATATCTCAATGCTTATACCAAATCTGAGACCCTTCCTATAGCATGAGATGTGATATCCAACTCCTTCCCATTCCAATCCTGATACCCTTCCTATAGCATGAGATGTGATGTCTCAATGCTTCTAATACCAAACCTGAGATCCTTCCTATAACATCAGATGTGATATCCAACTCCTTCCCATTCCAATCCTGAGACCCTTATGAAAGCATGAGATGTGATATCTCAATGCTTCTAATACCAAACCTGAGATCCTTCCTATAACATGAGATGTGATTTCCAAATCCTTCCCCTTCCAAACCTGAGACCCTCCCTTTAGCATGAGATGTGATATCCAACTCCTTCCCATTCCAATCCTGAGACCCTTCTGATACCATGAGATGTGATATCTCAATGCCTCTAATACCAAACCTGAGATCCTACCTCTAACATGAAATGTGATATCCATCTCATTCCCTTTCCAAACCTGAGACCCTGCCTATAGCATGAGATGTGATATCCAAGTCCTTCCCATTCCAATCCTGAGACCCTTCCTATAGCATGTGATGTGATATCTCAATGCTTATACCAAACCTGAGACCCTTCCTATGGCATGAGATGTCATATACAACTCCTTCCCATTCCAATCCTGAGACCCTTCCTATAGCATGAGATGTAATATCTCAATGCTTATACCAAACCTGAGACCCTTCCTATAGCATGAGATGTGATATCCAACTTCTTCCCATTCCAATCCTGAGACCCTTCCTATAACATGAGATGTGATGTCTCAATGCTTCTAATACCAAACCTGAGATCTTTCCTATAACATGAGATGTGATATCCAACTCCTTCCCATTCCAATCCTGAGACCCTTCCTATAGCATGAGATGTGATATCACAATGCTTATACCAAACCTGAGACCGTTCCTATAGCTTGAGATGTGATATCCAACTCCTTCCCATTCCAATCCTGAGACCCTTCCTATAGCATGAGATGTGATATCTCAAGGCCTCTAATACCAAACCTGAGATCCTTCCTCTAACATGAAATGTGATATCCAACTCCTTCCCCTTCCAAACCTGAGAGCCTTCCTATAGCATGGGATATGATATCCAAGTCCTTCCCATTCCAATCCTGAGACCCTTCCTATAACATGAAATGTGATATCCAACTCCTTCCCATTCCAAACTGAGACCCTTCCTATATCATGAGATGGGATATCTCAATGCTTCTAATACCAAACCTGAGACTCTTCCTTTAACATGAGATGGGATATCCAACTCCTTCCCATTCCAATCCTAAGACCCTTTCGATAGCAGAGATGTGATATCTCAATGCTTATACCAAACCTGAGACCCTTCCTACGGCATGAGATGTCATATACAACTCCTTCCCATTCCAATCCTGAGACCCTTCCTATAGCACGAGATGTGATATCTCAATGCTTATACCAAACCTGAGACCCTTCCTCTAGCATGAGATGTGATATCCAACTCCTTCCCATTCCAATCCTGAGACCCTTCCTATAGCCTGAGATCTGATATCTCAATGCCTCTAATACCAAACCTGAGATCCTTCCTCTAACATGAAATGTGATATCCAACTCCTTCCCTTTCCAAACCTGAGAGCCTATCTATAGCATGAGATGTGATATCCAAGTCCTTCCCATTCCAATCCTGAGACACTTCCGATAGCAGAGATGTGATATCTCAATGCTTATACCAAACCTGAGACCCTTCCTATAACATGAGATGTGATATCCAACTCCTTCCCGTTCCAAACCTGAGATCCTTCCTTTAGCATGAGATGTGATATCCAGCTCCTTCCCATTCCAATCCTGAGACCCTTCTGATAGCATGAGATGTGATACTCAATGCTTCTAATATCAAAACTGAGACCCTCCCTATAGCATGATATGTGATATCTAAGTCCTTCCATTTCCAATCCTAAGACCCTTCCTATAGCATGAGATGTGATATCTCAAAGCTTCTACCAAACCTGAGACCCTTCCTTTAGCATGAGATGTGATAACCAACTCCTTCCCATTCCGATCCTGAGACCCTTCCTATAGCATGAGATGTGATATCTCAATACTTCTAATACCAAACCTGAGATCCTTCTGATAACATGAGATATGATATCCAAATCCTTCCCCTTCCAAACCTGAGACCCTCCCTTTAGCATGAGATGTGATATCCAACTCCTTCCCATTCCAATCCTGAGAACCTTCTGATAGCATGAGATGTGATATCTCAATGCTTCTATACCAAACCTGAGATCCTTCCGATAGCATGAGATGTGATATCTCAATGCTTCTAATACCAAACCTGAGATCCTTCCTATAACATGAGATGTGATATCCAAATCCTTCCCCTTCCAAACCTGAGACCCTCCCTTTAGCATGAGATGTGATATCCAACTCCTTCCCATTCCAATCCTGAGACTCTTCTGATAGCATGAGATGTGATATCTCAATGCCTCTAATACCAAACCTGAGATCCTACCTCTAACATGAAATGTGATATCCAACTCTTTCCCCTTCCAAACCTGAGAGCCTTCCTATAGCATGAGATGTGATATCCAAGTCCTTCTAATTCCAATCCTGAGACCCTTCCTATAACATGAGATGTGATATCCAACTCCTTCCCATTCCAACCTGAGACCCTTCCTATAGCATGAGATGGGATATCCAACTCCTTCCAAATCCAATCCTGATACCCTTCCGATAGCATGAGATGTGATATCCCAATGCTTCTACCAAACCTGAGACCCATACTATGGCATGAGATGTGATATCAAACTCCTTCCCCTTCAAAACCTTAGACACTTCCTTTATCATGAGATGTGATATCCAACTCCTTCCCATTCCATCCTTGAGACCCTTCCGATATCATGAGATGTGATATCTCAATGCTTCTAATATCAAACTTGAGACCCTCCTTATAGCATGAGATGTGATATCCAAGTCCTTCCCATTCCAATCCTGAGACCCTTCCTATAGCATGAGATGTGATATCTCAATGCTTCTAATACCAAACCTGAGACCCTTCCTATAACATGAGATGGGAATATCCAACTCCTTCCCATTCCAATCCTGAGACCCTTCCGATAGTAGAGATGTGATATCTCAATGCTTATACCAAACCTGAGATCCTTCCTATAACATGAGATGTGATATCCAACTCCTTCCCATTCCAATCCTGAGACACTTCCTATAGCATGAGATGTGATATCTCACTGCTTATACCAAACCTGAGACCCTTCCTATAGCATGAGATGTGATATCCAACTCCTTCCCATTCCAATCCTGAGACCCTTCCTATAGCATGAGATATGATATCTCAATGCTTCTAATATCAAACTTGAGACCCTCCCTATAGCATGAGATGTGATATCCAAGTCCTTCCCATTCCAATCCTGAGACCCTTCCGATAGCATGAGATGTGATGTCTCAATGCTTCTAATACCAAACCTGAGATCCTTCCTATAACATGAGATGTGATATCCAACTCCTTCCCATTCCAATCCTGAGACCCTTCCTATAGCATGAGATGTGATATCTCAATGCTTATACCAAACCTGAGACCCTTCCTATAGCATGAGATGTGATATCCAACTCCTTCCCATTCCAATCCTGAGACCCTTCCTATAGCATGAGATGTGATATCTCAATGCCTCTAATACCAAACCTGAGATCCTTCCTCTAACATGAAATGTGATATCCAACTCCTTCCCATTCCAATCCTGAGACACTTCCTATAGCATGAGATGTGATATCTAAATGCTTCTAATACCAAACTTGAGACTCTTCCTATAACATGAGATGGGATATCCAACTCCTTCCCATTCCAATCCTTAGACCCTTCCTACAGCATGCAATATGATATCTCAATGATTCTAATAACAAACCTGAGACCCGTCCTATAACATGAGATGGGATATCCAACACCTTCCCATTCCAATCCTGAGACACTTCCGATAGCAGAGATGTGATATCTCAATGCTTATACCAAACCTGAGACCCTTCCTATAACATGAGATGTGATATCCAACTCCTTCCCGTTCCAAACCTGAGACCCTTCCTATAGCATATGTGATATCCAACACATTCCCATTCCAAACATGAGACCCTTCCTATAGCAGGAATGTAATATCCAACTCCTTCCCATTCCAATCCTGAGACCATTCCTATAGCATGAGATGTGATATCTCAATGCTTCTAATACCAAACCTGAGATCCTTCCTATGACATGAGATGTGATATCCAATTCCTCCCCATTCCAAACCTGAGAACCTTCCTACAGCATGCGATGTGATATCTCAATGCTTCTAATACCAAACCTGAGACCAGTCCTATAACATGAGATTGGATATCCAACTCCTTCCCCTTCCAAACCTGAGACCCTTCCTATAGCATGAGATGTGATATCCAACTTCTTCCCATTCCAATCCTGAGACCCTTCCTATAACATGAGATGTGATGTCTCAATGCTTCTAATACCAAACCTGAGATCTTTCCTATAACATGAGATGTGATATCCAACTCCTTCCCATTCCAATCCTGAGACCCTTCCTATAGCATGAGATGTGCTATCTCAATGCTTATACCAAACCTGAGACCCTTCCTAAAGCTTGAGATGTGATATCCAACTCCTTCCCATTCCAATCCTGAGACCCTTCCTATAACATGAAATGTGATATCCAACTCCTTCCCATTCCAACCTGAGACCCTTCCTATAGCATGAGATGTGATATCTCAAGGCCTCTAATACCAAACCTGAGATCCTTCCTCTAACATGAAATGTGATATCCAACTCCTTCTCCATCCAAACCTGAGAGCCTTCCTATAGCATGAGATATGATATCCAAGTCCTTCCCATTCCAATCCTGAGACCCTTCCTATAACATGAAATGTGATATCCAACTCCTTCCCATTCCAACCTGAGACCCTTCCTATAGCATGAGATGGGATATCCAACTCCTTCCAAATCCAATACTGATACCCTTCCAATAGCATGAGATGTGATATCCCAATGCTTCTATCAAACCTGAGAACCATACTATGGCATGAGATGTGATATCAAACTCCTTCCCATTCCAATCCTGAGACTCTTCCTATAGCTTGAGATGTGATATCCAACTCCTTCCCATTCCAATTCTGAGACCCTTCCTATACCATGAGACTTGATATCTCAATGCTTCTAATACCAAACCTGAGACCCGTCCTATAACATGAGATGTGATATCCAAATCTTTCCCCTTCCAAATCTTAGACCCTTCCTTTATCATGAGATGTGATATCCAACTCCTTCCCATTCCAATCCTGAGACCCTTCCGATATCATGAGATTTGTTATCTCAATGCTTCTAATATCAAAATTGAGACCCTCCCTATAGCATGAGATGGGATATCCAACTCCTTCCCATTCCAATCCTGAGACCCTTCCGATAGCAGAGATGTGATATCTCAATGCTTATACCAAATCTGAGACCCTTCCTATAGCATGAGATGTGATATCCAACTCCTTCCCATTCCAATCCTGAGACCCTTCCTATAGCATGAGATGTGATGTCTCAATGCTTCTAATACCAAACCTGAGATCCTTCCTATAACATGAGATGTGATATCCAACTCCTTCCCATTCCAATCCTGAGACCCTTCCTATAGCATGAGATGTGCTATCTCAATGCTTATACCAAACCTGAGACCCTTCCTAAAGCTTGAGATGTGATATCCAACTCCTTCCCATTCCAATCCTGAGACCCTTCCTATAGCATGAGATGTGATATCTCAAGGCCTCTAATACCAAACCTGAGATCCTTCCTCTAACATGAAATGTGATATCCAACTCCTTCCCCTTCCAAACCTGAGAGCCTTCCTATAGCATGAGATATGATATCCAAGTCCTTCCCATTCCAATCCTGAGACCCTTCCTATAACATGAAATGTGATATCCAACTCCTTCCCATTCCAACCTGAGACCCTTCCTATAACATGAAATGTGATATCCAACTCCTTCCAAATCCAATACTGATACCCTTCCAATAGCATGAGATGTGATATCCCAATGCTTCTACCAAACCTGAGACCCCTACTATGGCATGAGATGTGATATCAAACTCCTTCCCATTCCAATCCTGAGACTCTTCCTATAGCTTGAGATGTGATATCCAACTCCTTCACATTCCAATTCTGAGACCCTTCCTATGCCATGAGACTTGATATCTCAATGCTTCTAATACCAAACCTAAGACCCGTCCTATAACATGAGATGTGTGTCATGTTGACGTTTCCTGGACGACGGGGGCGGGAGGGACCCGGGGCGGGAAAAGAGGGGAAGTGACGTGGGAGGGGCGGGGGCAAGTTAGTTACAGTTGAGGCACGAATAAAGAAGGAAGTTGAATAGAGTCTCTCCGTGTCAGCCTTGTTATTGCCGCGACCTGCATGCGCGCTTATCCCTAGGCCGGGGACAGGACAATGGCGACGAGGATGGGATTCTGAGAGGCAGATCCCCGGAGACGAGCGCCGTGTATCGACACGCAACAGCGACGAGAACGCCCGCTGACCGACGCCCACAGCAACCCAGAAGCGAAGGGTGTCGCCGCAGCGTGGGGGCGTCGCGGAACCGGACAGGAACCACAGGACGGAGAGAAGATCTGGGCCGCGACGGTGAGCACGGAGGAGCAGGCGAGCGCACGTGCGCGTAGTATACGCGGCAGCGACGGTGCCGGCTCAAGCGAAGGGCCAGGCTCACGCCGGAGCGTCTTTTAACAGGCGTGGTGCTCATCGATGGTGCTCGTGCCTTCCAAGGCGGCCATCGCACCACGACAGCGGAAGCCTGCATAAGGAAGCCACGCTCCCGGCGCCATGTCTAATCAGGATGCAAACCAGGGCGCGGGAGCGGCCGGAAATGGGCCCCCAGCACCCGTAGACCAAATGCCAGATCACGTGCCCTACCAACTGCCGGACACACTGGCCGCCCAGATGCCTGGAGCCTTCGACGTGACGGACACGAGCAACATGGGCCTCAGGTGGACCAAATGGATTCGAGACTTTGACTTGTACATGGGGGCCACGGGGCCAGTAGCGGATGCAAGGCAAGTGTGCCTCCTAAAGCTAGCGGTTGGCTCCGCCACCCGAGATATCATAGACGAGATGCCCCAGGACTCCATAGACTCCATACAAAAATTAAAGGACGCTCTAGCAGTATACTTCGCACCTCACACCAATGTTGACTATGAAAGGCACCTGTTCCACATCACAAAGCAGGCAAAAGGGGAGACCATGGACGCATATGTAATGCGACTCCGCACAAAACTCAAACATTGCGACTTCGCAAACTATTCGAACACTGAAGCCCTCAGATCGCAAATAATATCAGGGTGTGAGTCCCAAACATTCCGCAGAAAATTGCTCCAAAGGTCCCGCACGCTCGAGGAAATACTGGCACTGGCCAGGGTCGAAAGAGCCATTGACTGTCAAGTGGAAAGTTTCGGGAGCACGCCGTTGGGCGAAAGCTTGAACAAACTACATCTAGAGAAAAGGACAGAGGAACTGTTCTGCTACAAGTGTGGATTCGAATATCCACACGAAGGGACATGCCCGGCTATAGGACAACGCTGCACCACATGCGGTGAAGAAGGCCATTTCAAAGCGGTGTGCAGACTGTTCAGGAATCGAGGGAGAGAGAGGCCACGAGATAGTACCACTCGCTCGAGGAGTCGATATGGGGGAACACAGAGCACTCACCCGGCCCAAAGTAACACCTCCACCCCTCCAAGTCAACTCGGAAGTGACCAGAGAGAGAAGGACTCCGGCGACGACCGCCAAAAGCGGAGAGAAAGAAGAAGATTCGTGACACGGGACAAACCCGAAAGAAGGTCCAGACGCCATGTTCGCTATCTAGTCGAACAATCCCTCACAGAATCAGACCCTAGCTCTTCCGGGAGTGATCACAAAAAGAAGGCGTACGTCTACGCGCTAGGAAATCCCACAGCCACCGCGCATAGCCCCACCCTCATCATCAAGCTGCAGGAAAGACCAACGGAATTCCTCATCGATACTGGCGCCACCGTCAACGTGGTGAGTGAACGGGTATATGCCGAACTAAACCCGAAACCAAAGCTCCAGCCAGCCACCGTTGACATCTACGCATATGGCGCGAAAACTCCTCTCAAGTGCGCAGGAAGGTTCAGCGGGCTATGCCGATACAAGGGCCAAGAGATGAGGGTCCCAATCCACGTCCTGGCCACCGAAACGGACAGTGGATGTGTCCTGAGTTTCAAGGCCGCTGCAGATATGGGCCTGATACACGTCCTATACAGCATCATGGTTCATAAGTACATCGACCCGAGTGACATGATCAATAACTTGTACCCAAAGATATTCAGAGGGGTTGGAAGACTCAAGAACCGACAAATAAAGTTACACATAGACGACTCCGTACGCCCAGTAGCCCAGCCCTACCGAGGGATCCCTGTCAACATCCAACAAAAGGTGGAGGATGAGCTACAGAAATTGCTGGAACAGGACATTATTGAGAAGGCCTCGGGAGCAACCACCTGGGTTTCTCCCATCGTCCCTGTCCCGAAGAAGGGATCTGAAACCATCAGGTTGTGTGTCAACATGAGACGTCCCAACCAGGCAATCCGCAGGGAAAGATACCCTGCGCCACGCATAACGGACATGATACATCTACTAAATGGAGCCAAGGTCTTCTCGAAACTAGACCTCCAGAAGGGATACCATCAGCTGGTCTTACACCCCGAGAGTCGCAACATAACCACATTTGTCACCCAAGTTGGGTTATTCAGATACAAAAGGCTAAGCTTTGGGGTGTCGTCGGCCGCCGAGATTTTCCAAGCTGAGGTGCATAACATCATAAAGCACATCCCCAACTGCCTCAACTACTCGGACGACATTCTGGTGTTTGGGACCGACGTGAAGAACCATGATGAAACCCTCATGAAGGTGTGTAAAGCCCTGCATGATGCAAACCTCACACTCAACAAAGACAAGTGCGAGTTCCGGAAGAGCACACTAAAATTCTTTGGCCACGTGTTCTCGGAGGTGGGGATGACCCCAGATCCGGACAAAGTCTCTGCCCTGAATGACACAGCTGCACCACTCAATGTGTCAGAACTTCGCTCGTTCTTAGGCCTAGCCAGCTACTACAGCAGGTACATCAAGGATTTTGCCTCGGTCAGTGAACCGTTGCGGAAACTTACGCACCAGAACGAGAAATTCGAGTGGACCAGTGCATGCCAAGTAGCTTTCGAAACCATCAGGGAGACGGTTGCTAAAGCAGAAAACATGGCCTACTACGACCCCAACCGGAGAACTGAACTAACAGTGGACGCGAGTCCAGTGGGATTAGGGGCCATCCTGGCTCAAGTTGATCCCAAAGACCCACAACAGAGACACGTGGTTGCCTATGCCAGCCGCAGTTTATCCGCCACGGAACGAGCCTACTCCCAGGCTGAGAAAGAAGGACTAGCGGTGGTGTGGGCATGTGAACATTTCCACTTATTCCTGTATGGAAAGCCATTTCAGGTGGTCACCGATCACCAGGCGCTCCTGTTTCTCTATGGAAATCCCCAAGCCAAAATGCCCCCGAGGATCGCCCGGTGGGGGCTGCGCCTGCAGGATTACGCCTTCGACATTATTCACAGACCAGGGAAGGGTGAAAACCCGGCTGACTTCCTGTCGAGGAGACCGAGAGACGAGAGCAGACCTGAGCCATCGGTGGCAGACCGCTACCTCAGATACCTGATTCAACAAACCACGCCGGAGGGGGTTAACATAGAAGAACTGGCAAGAGAAACTGAAAACGACCCTGCATGCCGCATCATATGTGAAGGCCTCATGTCCGGACAATGGAGAAGGGCTAAAGAGAGAGGTAAAGCGGAAGGGGGCCAGACATGGGAAGACGTGGAACGGCTTCTCCTTGTGAAAGAAGAGTTGGCAGTATCAGAAGACCAACTACTACTCAAAGACTGCAAGCTGGTGATCCCAACAACCCTGCGTGAGAAGGTCATCAACCTGGCTCACGAGACCCATCGAGGCATCGTCTCCACACAGCGCATGCTGCGCCAAAAGGTGTGGTTCCCACGAATGGATGCCCGAGTGGAGGCCGCCTTGAGAACTTGCCCCACCTGCTGCATCATTACCCCAAACCGAAACCCGGAGCCATTGCAAATGTCCGAACTTACGCAGAACATATGGGAAGCGGTGGCCGCCGACTTCTTTGGACCCATCGAAGGGGGGAAGTATGTCCTTGCAGTGATGGATGAATACTCCCGATATCCAGAAGTCCAGATGATCTCGTCCACGGCCGCACATCATGTCGTCCCAGCACTGGACCACATGTTCTCTGCCTATGGAGTGCCCAAGGTACTCAAGACCGACAACGGGGCCCCGTTCTGTGGACATCAGTTTGCCAGGTTTGCGGAATACTTGGGGTTCCGACATCGGAAGGTGACCCCGCTGTGGCCACAAGCAAACGGAATGATCGAACGATTCATGGCAAATCTCAAGCGGGCATTGCAAATTGCCCGCGTCACGGAACAACCATATGAACAGGTGCTTAACCAACTGCTGCGGGACTACCGAGGAACGCCCCATAGCACCACAGGGAAGACCCCTGCCGAACTCATGTTTGGCCGCAACCCTCAAACCCGACTTCCCCAAGCGACAAGTGCACCACATCCAGCGATGGATGCGGAAGTCCGAGAGCGGGATGAAGCGGCAAAGGACAGAATGAAAGAATATGCCGACGCCCGCCGAAGAGCCCAGACATCCCAAATAAACATAGGGGATGTGGTGGCCGTTCGACAACCCTCGACCCACAAGCACACGCCTGCCTTTCGGGAAGAGCCCCTTCTCGTTACGCAGAAGAAGGGGTCAATGATCACTGCACAAGGCTCCACGGGAGCTATAACCCGGAACTCGTCCCATTTCAAGGAACTCCCACCGCCCGGAACAAGACGCCTGAGTGGAAGGGTACAGGCTCCACCGGAGGAAGAATACAGTGATCAACAAGGAGAGGATTCGTGGGATGCCGACGAATCGGATCAAGATCCAGATACCGAGACGACCGTGAGTAGATCGTCACCCCGGGCCGAGCTGGCCCGACCACAGCGAGCTCGGACTAGACCTCGCCGGTGGATCGAGGAAATGGAATAGTGACTTGCCAGATCATCGCCTGTTGCGATGAGTGTGGTATGGTTTAAAAAGGGGGGAGATGTCATGTTGACGTATCCTGGACGACGGGGGCGGGAGGGACCCGGGGCGGGAAAAGAGGGGAAGTGACGTGGGAGGGGCGGGGGCAAGTTAGTTACAGTTGAGGCACGAATAAAGAAGGAAGTTGAATAGAGTCTCTCCGTGTCAGCCTTGTTATTGCCGCGACCTGCATGCGCGCTTATCCCTAGGCCGGGGACAGGACAATGTGATATCCAAATCTTTCCCCTTCCAAACCTTAGACCCTTCCTTTATCATGAGATGTGATATCCAACTCCTTCCCATTCCAATCCTGAGACCCTTCCGATATCATGAGATTTGTTATCTCAATGCTTCTAATATCAAAATTGAGACCCTCCCTATAGCATGAGATGGGATATCCAACTCCTTCCCATTCCAATCCTGAGACCCTTCCGATAGCAGAGATGTGATATCTCAATGCTTATACCAAATCTGAGACCCTTCCTATAGCATGAGATGTGATATCCAACTCCTTCCCATTCCAATCCTGAGACCCTTCCTATAGCATGAGATGTGATGTCTCAATGCTTCTAATACCAAACCTGAGATCCTTCCTATAACATGAGATGTGATATCCAACTCCTTCCCATTCCAATCCTGAGACCCTTCCTATAGCATGAGATGTGCTATCTCAATGCTTATACCAAACCTGATACCCTTCCTAAAGCTTGAGATGTGATATCCAACTCCTTCCCATTCCAATCCTGAGACCCTTCCTATAGCATGAGATGTGATATCTCAAGGCCTCTAATACCAAACCTGAGATCCTTCCTCTAACATGAAATGTGATATCCAACTCCTTCCCCTTCCAAACCTGAGAGCCTTCCTATAGCATGAGATATGATATCCAAGTCCTTCCCATTCCAATCCTGAGACCCTTCCTATAACATGAAATGTGATATCCAACTCCTTCCCATTCCAACCTGAGACCCTTCCTATAGCATGAGATGTGCTATCTCAATGCTTATACCAAATCTGAGACCCTTCCTATAGCATGAGATGTGATATCCAACTCCTTCCCATTCCAATCCTGAGACCCTTCCTATAGCATGAGATGTGATGTCTCAATGCTTCTAATACCAAACCTGAGATCCTTCCTATAACATGAGATGTGATATCCAACTCCTTCCCATTCCAATCCTGAGACCCTTATGATAGCATGAGATGTGATATCTCAATGCCTCTAATACCAAACCTGAGATACTTCCGATAGCATGAGATGTGATATCTCAATGCTTCTAATACCAAACCTGAGATCCTTCCTATAACATGAGATGTGATTTCCAAATCCTCCCCCTTCCAAACCTGAGACCCTCCCTTTAGCATGAGATGTGATATCCAACTCCTTCCCATTCCAATCCTGAGACCCTTCTGATAGCATGAGATGTGATATCTCAATGCCTCTAATTCCAAACCTGAGATCCTACCTCTAACATGAAATGTGATATCCATCTCCTTCCCTTTCCAAACCTGAGACCCTGCCTATAGCATGAGATGTGATATCCAAGTCCTTCCCATTCCAATCCTGAGACCCTTCCTATAGCATGTGATGTGATATCTCAATGCTTATACCAAACCTGAGACCCTTCCTATGGCATGAGATGTCATATACAACTCCTTCCCATTCCAATCCTGAGACCCTTCCTATAGCATGAGATGTGATATCTCAATGCTTATACCAAACCTGAGAGCCTTCCTATAGCATGAGATGTGATATCCAACTTCTTCCCATTCCAATCCTGAGACCCTTCCTATAACATGAGATGTGATGTCTCAATGCTTCTAATACCAAACCTGAGATCTTTCCTATAACATGAGATGTGATATCCAACTCCTTCCCATTCCAATCCTGAGACCCTTCCTATAGCATGAGATGTGATATCTCAAGGCCTCTAATACCAAACCTGAGATCCTTCCTCTAACATGAAATGTGATATCCAACTCTTTCCCCTTCCAAACCTGAGAGCCTTCCTATAGCATGAGATATGATATCCAAATCCTTCCCATTCCAATCCTGAGACCCTTCCTATAACATGAAATGTGATATCCTACTCCTTCCCATTCCATCCTGGGACCCTTCCTATATCATGAGATGGGATATCTCAATGCTTCTAATACCAAACCCGAGACCCTTCCTATAACATGAGATGGGAATATCCAACTCCTTCCCATTCCAATCCTGAGACCCTTCCGATAGCAGAGATGTGATATCTCAATGCTTATACCAAACCTGAGATCCTTCCTATAACATGAGATGTGATATCCAACTCCTTCCCATTCCAATCCTGAGACCATTCCTATAGCATGAGATGTGATATCTCAATGCTTCTAATATCAAACTTGAGACCCTCCCTATAGCATGAGATGTGATACCCAAGTCCTTCCCATTCCAATCCTGAGACACTTCCTATAGCATGAGATGTGATATCTCAATGCTTCTAATACCAAACCTGAGACTCTTCCTATAAATGAGATGGGATATCCAACTCCTTCCCATTCCAATCCTGAGACCCTTCCAATAGCAGAGATGTGATATCTCGATGCTTATACCAAATCTGAGACCCTTCCTATAGCATGAGATGTGATATCCAACTCCTTCCCATTCCAATCCTAAGGCCCTTCCTATAGCATGAGATGTGATGTCTCAATGCTTCTAATACCAAACCTGAGATCCTTCCTATAACATGAGATGTGATATCCAACTCCTTCCCATTCCAATCCTGAGACCCTTCCTATAGCATGAGATGTGATGTCTCAATGCTTCTAATACCAAACCTGAGAACCTTCCTACAGCATGCGATGTGATATCTCAATGCTTCTAATACCAAACCTGAGACCAGTCCTATAACATGAGATTGGATATCCAACTCCTTCCCCTTCCAAACCTGAGACCCTTCCTATAGCATGAGATGTGATATCCAACTTCTTCCCATTCCAATCCTGAGACCCTTCCTATAACATGAGATGTGATGTCTCAATGCTTCTAATACCAAACCTGAGATCTTTCCTATAACATGAGATGTAATATCCAACTCCTTCCCATTCCAATCCTGAGACCCTTCCTATAGCATGAGATGTGCTATCTCAATGCTTTTACCAAACCTGAGACCCTTCCTAAAGCTTGAGATGTGATATCCAACTCCTTCCCATTCCAATCCTGAGACCCTTCCTATAGCATGATATGTGATATCTCAATGCCTCTAATACCAAACCTGAGATCCTTCCTATAACATGAAATGTGATATCGAACTCCTTCCCTTTCCAAACCTGAGAGCCTACCTATAGAATGAGATGTGATATCCAAGTCCTTCCCATTCCAATCCTTAGACCCTTCCTACAGCATGCAATATGATATCTCAATGATTCTAATAACAAACCTGAGACCCGTCCTATAACATGAGATGTGATATCCAACTCCTTCCCGTTTCAAACCTGAGACCCTTCCTATAACATGAGATGTGATATCCAACTCCTTCCCGTTTCAAACCTGAGACCCTTCCTATAGCATATGTGATATCCAACTCCTTCCCATTCCAAACATGAGACTCTTCCTATAGCAAGAATGTAATATCCAACTCCTTCCCATTCCAATCCTGAGACCATTCCTATAGCATGAGATGTGATATCTCAATGCTTCTAATACCAAACCTGAGATCCTTCCTATGACATGAGATGTGATATCCAATTCCTCCCCATTCCAAACCTGAGAACCTTCCTACAGCATGCGATGTGATATCTCAATGCTTATAATACCAAACCTGAGACCAGTCCTATAACATGAGATTGGATATCCAACTCCTTCCCCTTCCAAACCTGAGACCCTTCCTATAGCATGAGATGTGATATCCAACTTCTTCCCATTCCAATCCTGAGACCCTTCCTATAACATGAGATGTGATGTCTCAATGCTTCTAATACCAAACCTGAGATCTTTCCTATAACATGAGATGTGATATCCAACTCCTTCCCATTCCAATCCTGAGACCCTTCCTATAGCATGAGATGTGCTATCTCAATGCTTATACCAAACCTGAGACCCTTCCTAAAGCTTGAGATGTGATATCCAACTCCTTCCCATTCCAATCCTGAGACCCTTCCTATAACATGAAATGTGATATCCAACTCCTTCCCATTCCAACCTGAGACCCTTCCCATAGCATGAGATGGGATATCCAACTCCTTCCAAATCCAATACTGATACCCTTCCAATAGCATGAGATGTGATATCCCAATGCTTCTACCAAACCTGAGAACCATACTATGGCATGAGATGTGATATCAAACTCCTTCCCATTCCAATCCTGAGACTCTTCCTATAGCTTGAGATGTGATATCCGAAATCCTTCCCATTCCAATTCTGAGACCCTTCCTATACCATGAGACTTGATATCTCAATGCTTCTAATACCAAACCTGAGACCCGTCCTATAACATGAGATGTGATATCAAACTCCTTCCCATTCCAATCCTGAGACTCTTCCTATAGCTTGAGATGTGATATCCGAAATCCTTCCCATTCCAATTCTGAGACCCTTCCTATACCATGAGACTTGATATCTCAATGCTTCTAATACCAAACCTGAGACCCTTCCTTTATCATGAGATGTGATATCCAACTCCTTCCCATTCCAATCCTGAGACCCTTCCGATATCATGAGATTTGTTATCTCAATGCTTCTAATATCAAAATTGAGACCCGCCTATAACATGAGATGTGATATCCAAATCTTTCCCCTTCCAAACCTTAGACCCTTCCTTTATCATGAGATGGGATATCCAACTCCTTCCCATTCCAATCCTGAGACCCTTCCGATAGCAGAGATGTGATATCTCAATGCTTATACCAATCCTGAGACCCTTCCTATGGCCTGAGATGTCATATACAACTCCTTCCCAATCCAATCCTGAGACCCTTCCTATAGCATGAGATGTGATATCTCAATGCTTATACCAAATCTGAGACCCTTCCTATAGCATGAGATGTGATATCCAACTCCTTCCCATTCCAATCCTGAGACCCTTCCTATAGCATGAGATGTGATGTCTCAATGCTTCTAATACCAAACCTGAGATCCTTCCTATAACATGAGATGTGATATCCAACTCCTTCCCATTCCAATCCTGAGACCCTTCCTATAGCATGAGATGTGATGTCTCAATGCTTCTAATACCAAACCTGAGAACCTTCCTACAGCATGCGATGTGATATCTCAATGCTTCTAATACCAAACCTGAGACCAGTCCTATAACATGAGATTGGATATCCAACTCCTTCCCCTTCCAAACCTGAGACCCTTCCTATAGCATGAGATGTGATATCCAACTTCTTCCCATTCCAATCCTGAGACCCTTCCTATAACATGAGATGTGATGTCTCAATGCTTCTAATACCAAACCTGAGATCTTTCCTATAACATGAGATGTAATATCCAACTCCTTCCCATTCCAATCCTGAGACCCTTCCTATAGCATGAGATGTGCTATCTCAATGCTTATACCAAACCTGAGACCCTTCCTAAAGCTTGAGATGTGATATCCAACTCCTTCCCATTCCAATCCTGAGACCCTTCCTATAGCATGAGATGTGATATCTCAATGCTTCTAATATCAAACTTGAGACCCTTCCTATAGCATGAGATGTGATATCCAACTCCTTCCCATTCCAATCCTGAGACCCTTCCTATAGCATGAGATGTGATGTCTCAATGCTTCTAATACCAAACCTGAGATCCTTCCCATAACATGAGATGTGATATCCAACTCCTTCCCATTCTAATCCCGAGACCCTTCCTATAGCATGAGATGTGATATCTCGATGCTTATACCAAACCTGAGACCCTTCCTATAGCATGAGATGTGATATCCAACTCCTTCCCATTCCAATCCTGAGACCCTTCCTATAGCATGAGATGTGATATCTCAATGCCTCTAATACCAAACCTGAGATCCTTCCTCTAAGATGAAATGTGATATCCAACTCCTTCCCTTTCCAAACCTGAGAGCCTACCTATAGCATGAGATGTGATATCCAAGTCCTTCCCATTCCAATCCTTAGACCCTTCCTACAGCATGCAATATGATATCTCAATGATTCTAATAACAAACCTGAGACCCATCCTATAACATGAGATGGGATATCCAACTCCTTCCCGGTCCAAACCTGAGACCCTTCCTATAGCATATGTGATATCCAACTCCTTCCCATTCCAAACATGAGACCCTTCCTATAGCAAGAATGTAATATCCAACTCCTTCCCATTCCAATCCTGAGACCATTCCTATAGCATGCGATGTGATATCTCAATGCTTCTAATACCAAACCCGAGACCAGTCCTATAACATGAGATTGGATATCCAACTCCTTCCCCTTCCAAACCTGAGACCCTTCCTATAGCATGAGATGTGATATCCAACTTCTTCCCATTCCACTCCTGAGACCCTTCCTATAACATGAGATGTGATGTCTCAATGCTTCTAATACCAAACCTGAGATCTTTCCTATAACATGAGATGTGATATCCAACTCCTTCCCATTCCAATCCTGAGACCCTTCCTATAGCATGAGATGTGATATCTCAATGCTTATACCAAACCTGAGACCCTTCCTATAGCTTGAGATGTGATATCCAACTCCTTCCCATTCCAATCCTGAGACCCTTCCTATAGCATGAGATGTGATATCTCAAGGCCTCTAATACCAAACCTGAGATTCTTCCTCTAACATGAAATGTGATATCCAACTCCTTCCCCTTCCAAACCTGAGAGCCTTCCTATAGCATGAGATATGATATCCAGGTCCTTCCCATCCAATCCTGAGACCCTTCCTATAACATGAAATGTGATATCAAACTCCTTCCCATTCCAATCCTGAGACCCTACCTATAGCTTGAGATGTGATATCCAACTCCTTCCCATTCCAATTCTGAGACCCTTCCTATACCATGAGTCTTGATATCTCAATGCTTCTAATACAAAACCTGAGACCCGTCCTATAACATGAGATGTGATATCCAAATCCTTCCCCTTCCAAACCTTAGACCCTTCCTTTATCATGAGATGTGATATCCAATTCCTTCCCATTCCAATCCTGAGACCCTTCCGATATCATGAGATTTGTTATCTCAATGCTTCTAATATCAAACTTGAGACCCTCCCTATAGCATGAGATGTGACATCCAAGTCCTCCCCATTCCAATCCTGAGACTCTTCCTATAGCATGAGATGTGATATCTCAATGCTTCTAATACCAAACCTGAGACCCTTCCTATAACATGAGATGGGATATCCAACTCCTTCCCATTCCAATCCTGAGACCCTTCCGATAGCAGAGATGTGATATCTCAATGCTTATACCAAACCTGAGACCCTTCCTATGGCCTGATTTGTCATATACAACTCCTTCCCATTCCAATCCTGAGACCCTTCCTATAGCATGAGATGTGATATCTCAATGCTTATACCAAATCCGAGACCCTTCCTATAGCATGAGATGTGATATCCAACTCCTTCCCATTCCAATCCTGAGACCCTTCCTATAGCATGAGATGTGATGTCTCAATGCTTCTAATACCAAACCTGAGATCCTTCTGATAGCATGAGATGTGATATCTCAATGCTTCTAGTACCAAACCTGAGATCCTTCCTATAACATGAGATGTGATTTCCAAATCCTTCCACTTCCAAACCTGAGACACTCCCTTTAGCATGAGATGTGATATCCAACTCCTTCCCATTCCAATCCTGAGACCCTTCTGATAGCATGAGATGTGATATTTCAATGCCTCTAATACCAAACCTGAGATCCTACCTCTAACATGAAATGTGATATCCATCTCCTTCCCTTTCCAAACCTGAGACCCTGCCTATAGCATGAGATGTGATATCAAAAGTCCTTCCCATTCCAATCCTGAGACCCTTCCTATAGCATGTGATGTGATATCTCAAAGCTTATACCAAACCTGAGACCCTTCCTATGGCATGAGATGTCATATACAACTCCTTCCCATTCCAATCCTGAGACCCTTCCTATAGCATGAGATGTGATATCTCAATGCTTATACCAAACCTGAGACCCTTCCTATAGCATGAGATGTGATATCCAACTTCTTCCCATTCCAATCCTGAGACCCTTCCTATAACATGAGATGTGATGTCTCAATGCTTCTAATACCAAACCTGAGACCCTTCCTATAACATGAGATGGGATATCCAACTCCTTCCCATTCCAATCCTGAGACCCTTCCGATAGCAGAGATGTGATATCTCAATGCTTATACCAAACCTGAGACCCTTCCTATGGCCTGAGATGTCATATACAACTCCTTCCCATTCCAATCCTGAGACCGTTCCTATAGCATGAGATGTGATATCTCAATGCTTATACCAAATCTGAGACCCTTCCTATAGCATGAGATGTGATATCCAACTCCTTCCCATTCCAATCCTGAGACCCTTCCTATAGCATGAGATGTGATGTCTCAATGCTTCTAATACCAAACCTGAGATCCTTCCTATAACATGAGATGTGATATCCAACTCCTTCCCATTCCAATCCTGAGACCCTTAAGATAGCATGAGATGTGATATCTCAATGCCTCTAATACCAAACCTGAGATACTTCCGATAGCATGAGATGTGATATCTCAATGCTTCTAATACCAAACCTGAGATCCTTCCTATAACATGAGATGTGATTTCCAAATCCTTCCCCTTCCAAACCTGAGACCCTCCCTTTAGCATGAGATGTGATATCCAACTCCTTCCCATTCCAATCCTGAGACCCTTCTGATAGCATGAGATGTGATATTTCAATGCCTCTAATACCAAACCTGAGATCCTACCTCTAACATGAAATGTGATATCCATCTCCTTCCCTTTCCAAACCTGAGACCCTGCCTATAGCATGAGATGTGATATCCAAGTCCTTCCCATTACAATCCTGAGACCCTTCCTATAGCATGTGATGTGATATCTCAATGCTTATACCAAACCTGAGACCCTTCCTATGGCATGAGATGTCATATACAACTCCTTCCCATTCCAATCCTGAGACCCTTCCTATAGCATGAGATGTGATATCTCAATGCTTATACCAAACCTGAGACCCTTCCTATAGCATGAGATGTGATATCCAACTTCTTCCCATTCCAATCCTGAGACCCTTCCTATAACATGAGATGTGATGTCTCAATGCTTCTAATACCAAACCTGAGATCTTTCCTATAACATGAGATGTGATATCCAACTCCTTCCCATTCCAATCCTGAGACCCTTCCTATAGCATGAGATGTGATATCTCAAGGCCTCTAATACCAAACCTGAGATCGTTCCTCTAACATGAAATGTGATATCCAACTCCTTCCCCTTCCAAACCTGAGAGCCTTCCTATAGCATGAGATATGATAGCCAAGTCCTTCCAATTCCAATCCTGAGACCCTTCCTATAACATGAAATGTGATATCCAACTCCTTCCCATTCCAACCTGAGACCCTTCCTATAGCATGAGATGGGATATCTCAATGCTTCTAATACCAAACCTGAGACTCTTCCTATAACATGAGATGGGATATCCAACTCCTTACCATTCCAATCCTGAGACCCTTCCGATAGCAGAGATGTGATATCTCAATGCTTATACCAAACCTGAGACCCTTCCTATGGCCTGAGATGTGATATCCAACTGCTTCCCATTCCAATCCTGAGACCCTTCCTATAGCATGAGATGTGATATCTCAAAGCTTATACCAAATCTGAGACCCTTCCTATAGCATGAGATGTGATATCCAACTCCTTCCCATTCCAATCCTGAGACCCTTCCTATAGCATGAGATGTTATGTCTCAATGCTTCTAATACCAAACCTGAGATCCTTCCTATAACATGAGATGTGATATCCAACTCCTTCCGATTCCAATCCTGAGACCCTTATGATAGCATGAGATGTGATATCTCAATGCTTCTAATACCAAACCTGAGATCCTTCCTATAACATGAGATGTGATTTCCAAATCCTTCCCCTTCCAAACCTGAGACCCTCCCTTTAGCATGAGATGTGATATCCAACTCCTTCCCATTCCAATCCTGAGACCCTTCTGATAGCATGAGATGTGATATCTCAATGCCTCTAATTCCAAACCTGAGATCCTACCTCTAACATGAAATGTGATATCCATCTCCTTCCCTTTCCAAACCTGAGACCCTGTCTATAGCATGAGATGTCATATACAACTCCTTCCCATTCCAATCCTGAGACCCTTCCTATAGCACGAGATGTGATATCTCAATGCTTATACCAAACCTGAGACCCTTCCTATAGCATGAGATGTGATATCTAACTCCTTCCCATTCCAATCCTGAGACCCTTCCTTTAGCATGAGATGTGATATCCAACTCCTTCCCATTCCAATCCTGAGACCCTTCCTATAGCCTGAGATGTGATGTCTCAATGCCTCTAATACCAAACCTGAGATCCTTCCTCTAACATGAAATGTGATATCCAACTCCTTCCCTTTCCAAACCTGAGAGCCTATCTATAGCATGAGATGTGATATCCAAGTCCTTCCCATTCCAATCCTGAGACACTTCCGATAGCAGAGATGTGATATCTCAATGCTTATACCAAACCTGAGACCCTTCCTATAACATGAGATGTGATAACCAACTCCTTCCCATTCCAATCCTGAGACCCTTCCTATAGCATGAGATGTGATATCTCAATACTTCTAATACCAAACCTGAGATCCTTCCGATAACATGAGATGTGATATCCAAATCCTTCCCCTTCCAAACCTGAGACCCTCCCTTTAGCATGAGATGTGATATCCAATTCCTTCCCATTCCAATCCTGAGACCCTTCTGATAGCATGAGATGTGATATCTCAATGCTTCTATACCAAACCTGAGATCCTTCCGATAGCATGAGATGTGATATCTGAATGCTTCTAATACCAAACCTGAGATCCTTCCTATAACATGAGATGTGATATCCAAATCCTTCCCCTTCCAAACCTGAGACCCTCCCTTTAGCATGAGATGTGATATCCAACTCCTTCCCATTCCAATCCTGAGACCCTTCCGATATCATGAGATTTGTTATCTCAATGCTTCTAATATCAAACTTGAGACCCTCCCTATAGCATGAGATGTGACATCCAAGTCCTCCCCATTCCAATCCTGAGACTCTTCCTATAGCATGAGATGTGATATCTCAATGCTTCTAATACCAAACCTGAGACCCTTCCTATAACATGAGATGGGATATCCAACTCCTTCCCATTCCAATCCTGAGACCCTTCCGATAGCAGAGATGTGATATCTCAATGCTTATACCAAACCTGAGACCCTTCCTATGGCCTGATTTGTCATATACAACTCCTTCCCATTCCAATCCTGAGACCCTTCCTATAGCATGAGATGTGATATCTCAATGCTTATACCAAATCCGAGACCCTTCCTATAGCATGAGATGTGATATCCAACTCCTTCCCATTCCAATCCTGAGACCCTTCCTATAGCATGAGATGTGATGTCTCAATGCTTCTAATACCAAACCTGAGATCCTTATGATAGCATGAGATGTGATATCTCAATGCTTCTAGTACCAAACCTGAGATCCTTCCTATAACATGAGATGTGATTTCCAAATCCTTCCACTTCCAAACCTGAGACACTCCCTTTAGCATGAGATGTGATATCCAACTCCTTCCCATTCCAATCCTGAGACCCTTCTGATAGCATGAGATGTGATATTTCAATGCCTCTAATACCAAACCTGAGATCCTACCTCTAACATGAAATGTGATATCCATCTCCTTCCCTTTCCAAACCTGAGACCCTGCCTATAGCATGAGATGTGATATCAAAAGTCCTTCCCATTCCAATCCTGAGACCCTTCCTATAGCATGAGATGGGATATCTCAATGCTTCTAATACCAAACCTGAGACTCTTCCTATAACATGAGATGGGATATCCAACTCCTTCCCATTCCAATCCTGAGACCCTTCCTATAGCATGTGATGTGATATCTCAATGCTTATACCAAACCTGAGACCCTTCCTATGGCATGAGATGTCATATACAACTCCTTCCCATTCCAATCCTGAGACCCTTCCTATAGCATGAGATGTGATATCTCAATGCTTATACCAAACCTGAGACCCTTCCTATAGCATGAGATGTGATATCCAACTTCTTCCCATTCCAATCCTGAGACCCTTCCTATAACATGAGATGTGATGTCTCAATGCTTCTAATACCAAACCTGAGACCCTTCCTATAACATGAGATGGGATATCCAACTCCTTCCCATTCCAATCCTGTGACCCTTCCGATAGCAGAGATGTGATATCTCAATGCTTATACCAAACCTGAGACCCTTCCTATGGCCTGAGATGTCATATACAACTCCTTCCCATTCCAATCCTGAGACCGTTCCTATAGCATGAGATGTGATATCTCAATGCTTATACCAAATCTGAGACCCTTCCTATAGCATGAGATGTGATATCCAACTCCTTCCCATTCCAATCCTGAGACCCTTCCTATAGCATGAGATGTGATGTCTCAATGCTTCTAATACCAAACCTGAGATCCTTCCTATAACATGAGATGTGATATCCAACTCCTTCCCATTCCAATCCTGAGACCCTTATGATAGCATGAGATGTGATATCTCAATGCCTCTAATACCAAACCTGAGATACTTCCGATAGCATGAGATGTGATATCTCAATGATTCTAATACCAAACCTGAGATCCTTCCTATAACATGAGATGTGATTTCCAAATCCTTCCCCTTCCAAACCTGAGACCCTCCCTTTAGCATGAGATGTGATATCCAACTCCTTCCCATTCCAATCCTGAGACCCTTCTGATAGCATAAGATGTGATATTTCAATGCCTCTAATACCAAACCTGAGATCCTACCTCTAACATGAAATGTGATATCCATCTCCTTCCCTTTCCAAACCTGAGACCCTGCCTATAGCATGAGATGTGATATCCAAGTCCTTCCCATTACAATCCTGAGACCCTTCCTATAGCATGTGATGTGATATCTCAATGCTTATACCAAACCTGAGACCCTTCCTATGGCATGAGATGTCATATACAACTCCTTCCCATTCCAATCCTGAGACCCTTCCTATAGCATGAGATGTGATATCTCAATGCTTATACCAAACCTGAGACCCTTCCTATAGCATGAGATGTGATATCCAACTTCTTCCCATTCCAATCCTGAGACCCTTCCTATAACATGAGATGTGATGTCTCAATGCTTCTAATACCAAACCTGAGATCTTTCCTATAACATGAGATGTGATATCCAACTACTTCCCATTCCAATCCTGAGACCCTTCCTATAGCATGAGATGTGATATCTCAAGGCCTCTAATACCAAACCTGAGATCGTTCCTCTAACATGAAATGTGATATCCAACTCCTTCCCCTTCCAAACCTGAGAGCCTTCCTATAGCATGAGCTATGATAGCCAAGTCCTTCCAATTCCAATCCTGAGACCCTTCCTATAACATGAAATGTGATATCCAACTCCTTCCCATTCCAACCTGAGACCCTTCCTATAGCATGAGATGGGATATCTCAATGCTTCTAATACCAAACCTGAGACTCTTCCTATAACATGAGATGGGATATCCAACTCCTTCCCATTCCAATCCTGAGACCCTTCCGATAGCAGAGATGTGATATCTCAATGCTTATACCAAACCTGAGACCCTTCCTATGGCCTGAGATGTGACATCCAACTGCTTCCCATTCCAATCCTGAGACCCTTCCTATAGCATGAGATGTGATATCTCAATGCTTATACCAAATCTGAGACCCTTCCTATAGCATGAGATGTGATATCCAACTCCTTCCCATTCCAATCCTGAGACCCTTCCTATAGCATGAGATGTGATGTCTCAATGCTTCTAATACCAAACCTGAGATCCTTCCTATAACATGAGATGTGATATCCAACTCCTTCCGATTCCAATCCTGAGACCCTTATGATAGCATGAGATGTGATATCTCAATGATTCTAATACCAAACCTGAGATCCTTCCTATAACATGAGATGTGATTTCCAAATCCTTCCCCTTCCAAACCTGAGACCCTCCCTTTAGCATGAGATGTGATATCCAACTCCTTCCCATTCCAATCCTGAGACCCTTCTGATAGCATGAGATGTGATATCTCAATGCCTCTAATTCCAAACCTGAGATCCTACCTCTAACATGAAATGTGATATCCATCTCCTTCCCTTTCCAAACCTGAGACCCTGTCTATAGCATGAGATGTCATATACAACTCCTTCCCATTCCAATCCTGAGACCCTTCCTATAGCACGAGATGTGATATCTCAATGCTTATACCAAACCTGAGACCCTTCCTATAGCATGAGATGTGATATCCAACTCCTTCCCATTCCAATCCTGAGACCCTTCCTTTAGCATGAGATGTGATATCCAACTCCTTCCCATTCCAATCCTGAGACCCTTCCTATAGCCTGAGATGTGATATCTCAATGCCTCTAATACCAAACCTGAGATCCTTCCTCTAACATGAAATGTGATATCCAACTCCTTCCCTTTCCAAACCTGAGAGCCTATCTATAGCATGAGATGTGATATCCAAGTCCTTCCCATTCTAATCCTGAGACACTTCCGATAGCAGAGATGTGATATCTCAATGCTTATACCAAACCTGAGACCCTTCCTATAACATGAGATGTGATATCCAACTCCTTCCCGTTCCAAACCTGAGACCATTCCTTTAGCATGAGATGTGATATCCAGCTCCTTCCCATTCCAATCCTGAGACACTTCCGATAGCATGAGATGTGATATCTCAATGCTTCTAATATCAAAACTGAGACCCTCCCTATAGCATGATATGTGATATCTAAGTCCTTCCCATTCCAAACCTGAGACCCTTCCTATAGCATGAGATGTGATATCTCAATGCTTATACCAAACCTGAGACCCTTCTTATAGCATGAGATGTGATATCCAACTTCTTCCCATTCCAATCCTGAGACCCTTCCTATAACATGAGATGTGATGTCGCAATGCTTCTAATACCAAACCTGAGATCTTTCCTATAACATGAGATGTGATATCCAACTCCTTCCCATTCCAATCCTGAGACCCTTCCTATAGCATGAGATGTGATATCACAATGCTTATACCAAACCTGAGACCGTCCCTTTAGCTTGAGATGTGATATCCAACTCCTTCCCATTCCAATCCTGAGACCCTTCCTATAGCATGAGATGTGATATCTCAAGGCCTCTAATACCAAACCTGAGATCGTTCCTCTAACATGAAATCTGATATCCAACTCCTTCCCCTCCCAAACCTGAGAGCCTTCCTATAGCATGAGATATGATAGCCAAGTCCTTCCAATTCCAATCCTGAGACCCTTCCTATAACATGAAATGTGATATCCAACTCCTTCCCATTCCAACCTGAGACCCTTCCTATAGCATGAGATGGGATATCTCAATGCTTCTAATACCAAACCTGAGACTCTTCCTATAACATGAGATGGGATATCCAACTCATTCCCATTCCAATCCTGAGACCCTTCCGATAGCAGAGATGTGATATCTCAATGCTTATACCAAACCTGAGACCCTTCCTATGGCCTGAGATGTCATATACAACTCCTTCCCATTCCAATCCTGAGACCCTTCCTATAGCATGAGATGTGATATCTCAATGCTTATACCAAATCTGAGACCCTTCCTATAGCATGAGATGTGATATCCAACTCCTTCCCATTCCAATCCTGAGACCCTTCCTATAGCATGAGATGTGATGTCTCAATGCTTCTAATACCAAACCTGAGATCCTTCCTATAACATGAGATGTGATATCCAACTCCTTCCCATTCCAATCCTGAGACCCTTATGATAGCATGAGATGTGATATCTCAATGCCTCTAACACCAAACCTGAGATACTTCCGATAGCATGAGATGTGATATCTCAATGCTTCTAATACCAAACCTGAGATCCTTCCTATAACATGAGATGTGATTTCCAAATCCTCCCCCTTCCAAACCTGAGACCCTCCCTTTAGCATGAGATGTGATATCCAACTCCTTCCCATTCCAATCCTGAGACCCTTCTGATAGCATGAGATGTGATATCTCAATGCCTCTAATTCCAAACCTGAGATCCTACCTCTAACATGAAATGTGATATCCATCTCCTTCCCTTTCCAAACCTGAGACCCTGCCTATAGCATGAGATGTGATATCCAAGTCCTTCCCATTCCAATCCTGAGACCCTTCCTATAGCATGTGATGTGATATCTCAATGCTTATACCAAACCTGAGACCCTTCCTATGGCATGAGATGTCATATACAACTCCTTCCCATTCCAATCCTGAGACCCTTCCTATAGCATGAGATGTGATATCTCAATGCTTATACCAAACCTGAGACCCTTCCTATAGCATGAGATGTGATATCCAACTTCTTCCCATTCCAATCCTGAGACCCTTCCTATAACATGAGATGTGATGTCTCAATGCTTCTAATACCAAACCTGAGATCTTTCCTATAACATGAGATGTGATATCCAACTCCTTCCCATTCCAATCCTGAGACCCTTCCTATAGCATGAGATGTGATATCTCAAGGCCTCTAATACCAAACCTGAGATCCTTCCTCTAACATGAAATGTGATATCAAACTCTTTCCCCTTCCAAACCTGAGAGCCTTCCTATAGCATGAGATATGATATCCAAATCCTTCCCATTCCAATCCTGAGACCCTTCCTATAACATGAAATGTGATATCCTACTCCTTCCCATTCCATCCTGGGACCCTTCCTATATCATGAGATGGGATATCTCAATGCTTCTAATACCAAACCTGAGACCCTTCCTATAACATGAGATGGAAATATCCAACTCCTTCCCATTCCAATCCTGAGACCCTTCCGATAGCAGAGATGTGATATCTCAATGCTTATACCAAACCTGAGATCCTTCCTATAACATGAGATGTGATATCCAACTCCTTCCCATTCCAATCCTGAGACACTTCCTATAGCATGAGATGTGATATCTCAATGCTTATACCAAATCTGAGACCCTTCCTATAGCATGAGATGTGATATCCAACTCCTTCCCATTCCAATCCTGAGACCCTTCCTATAGCATGAGATGTGATATCTCAAGGCCTCTAATACCAAACCTGAGATCCTTCCTCTAACATGAAATGTGATATCCAACTCTTTCCCCTTCCAAACCTGAGAGCCTTCCTATAGCATGAGATATTTTATTTATTTATTTTATTTGCATTTGTTAAGCGCACTTGCAGCCCATGAGGCATCGAGGCGCTGTTACAGAGGAAACACAGATTTTTTTTGTCTTAGTTACGTATTTATAACGCGCTTAAACACTCGGAGGTTTCTAAGCGCGGACCCGGGGATCGAACCTGTTGTTGCTTTGTGTCGTCTTGCTTCCAAGACGTGCACGCTGCCGCTGTGCTATCCTCCCGGGACATCCTATAATATGATAGCCAAGTCCTTCCAATTCCAATCCTGAGACCCTTCCGATAGCAGAGATGTGATATCTCAATGCTTATACCAAACCTGAGACCCTTCCTATGGCCTGAGATGTCATATACAACTCCTTCCCATTCCAATCCTGAGACCCTTTCTTTAGCATGAGATGTGATATCTCAATGCTTATACCAAATCTGAGACCCTTCCTATAGCATGAGATGTGATATCCAATTCCTTCCCATTCCAATCCTGAGACCCTTCCTATAGCATGAGATGTGATATCTCAATGCTTATACCAAACCTGAGAGCCTACCTATAGCATGAGATGTGATATCCAAGTCCATCCCATTCCAATCCTTAGACCCTTCCTACAGCATGCGATGTGATATCTCAATGATTCTAATACCAAACCAGAGACTCTTCCTATAACATGAGATGGGATATCCAACTCCTTCCCGTTCCAAACCTGAGACACTAACTATAGCATATGTGATATCCAACTGCTTCCCATTCCAAACATGAGACCCTTCCTATAGCAAGAAAGTAATATCCAACTCCTACCCATTCCAATCCTGAGACCCTTCCTATAGCAAGAGATGTGATATCCAAATCCTTCCCATTCCAATCCTGAGACCCTTCCTATAACATGAGATGTGATATCCAACTCCTTCCCATTCAAATCCTGAGACCCTTCCTATAGCATGAGAAGGGATATCCAACTCCTTCCCAATCCAATCCTGAGACCCTTCCGATAGCAGAAACGTGATATCTCAATGCTTCTACCAAACCTGAGACCCTTCCTTTAGCATGAGATGTGATATCCAAATCCTTCACATTCCAATCCTGAGACCCTTCCTATAGCATGAGATGTGATATCTCAATGCTTCTAATACCAAACCTGAGATTCTTCCTATAACATGAGATGTGATATCCAATTCCTTCCCATTCCAAACCTGGGACCCTTCCTATTGGATGAGATGTGATATCCAACTCCTTCCCATTCCAACCCTGAGACCCTTCCTATAGCATGAGATGTGATGTCTCAATGCATCTAATACCAAACCTGAGATCCTTCCTATAACATGAGATGTGATATCCAACTCCTTCCATTCCAATCCTGAGACCCGTCCTATAGCATGAGATGTGATATCTCAATGCTTATACCAAACCTGAGACCCTTCCTATAGCATGAGATGTGATATCCAACTCCTTCCATTCCAATCCTGAGACCCGTCCTATAGCATGAGATGTGATATCTCAATGCTTCTAATACCAAACCTGAGATCCTTCCTCTAACATGAAATGTGATATCCAACTCCTTCCCTTTCCAAACCTGAGACCCTTCCTTTAGCATGAGATGTGATATCTCAATGCTTATACCAAATCTGAGACCCTTCCTATAGCATGAGATGTGATATCCAAATCCTTCCCATTCCAATCCTGAGACCCTTCCTATAGCATGAGATGTGATACCTCAATGCTTATACCAAACCTGAGAGCCTACCTATAGCATGAGATGTGATATCCAAGTCCATCCCATTCCAATCCTTAGACCCTTCCAACAGCATGCGATGTGATATCTCAATGATTCTAATACCAAACCAGAGACTCTTCCTATAACATGAGATGGGATATCCAACTCCTTCCCATTCCAATCCTGAGCCGCTTCCGATAGCAGAGATGTGATATCTCAATGCTTATACCAAACCTGAGACCCTTCCTATAACATGAGATGTGATATCCAACTCCTTCCCGTTCCAAACCTAAGACACTAACTATAGCATATGTGATATCCAACTCCTTCCCATTCCAAACATGAGACCCTTCCTATAGCAAGAAAGTAATATCCAACTCCTACCCATTCCAATCCTGAGACCCTTCCTATAGCAAGAGATGTGATATCCAAATCCTTCCCATTCCAATCCTGAGACCCTTCCTATAACATGAGATGTGATATCCAACTCCTTGCCATTCAAATCCTGAGACCCTTCCTATAGCATGAGAAGGGATATCCAACTCCTTCCCAATCCAATCCTGAGACCCTTCCGATAGCAGAGACGTGATATCTCAATGCTTCTACCAAACCTGAGACCCTTCCTATGGCATGAGATGTGATATCCAACTCCTTGCCATTCAAATCCTGAGACCCTTCCTATAGCATGAGAAGGGATATCCAACTCCTTCCCAATCCAATCCTGAGACCCTTCCGATAGCAGAGACGTGATATCTCAATGCTTCTACCAAACCTGAGACCCTTCCTTTAGCATGAGATGTGATATCCAAATCCTTCACATTCCAATCCTGAGACCCTTCCTATAGCATGAGATGTGATATCTCAATGCTTCTAATACCAAACCTGAGATCCTTCCTATAACATGAGATGTGATATCCAATTCCTTCCCATTCCAAACCTGAGACCCTTCCTATTGGATGAGATGTGATATCCAACTCCTTCCCATTCCAACCCTGAGACCCTTCCTACAGCATGAGATGTGATGTCTCAATGCTTCTAATACCAAACCTGAGATCCTTCCTATAACATGAGATGTGATATCCAACTCCTTCCATTCCAATCCTGAGACCCGTCCTATAGCATGAGATGTGATATCTCAATGCTTATACCAAACCTGAGACCCTTCCTATAGCATGAGATGTGATATCCAACTACTTCCCATTCCAATCCTGAGACCCTTCCTATAGCATGAGATGTGATATCTCAATGCTTCTAATACCAAACCTGAGATCCTTCCTCTAACATGAAATGTGATATCCAACTCCTTCCCTTTCCAAACCTAGGAGCCTATCTATAGCATGAGATGTGATATCCAAGTCCTTCCCATTCCAACCCTTAGACCCTTCCTACAGCATGCAATATGATATCTCAATGATTCTAATAACAAACCTGAGACCCGTCCTATAACATGAGATGGGATATCCAACTCCTTCCCATTCCAATCCTGAGACACTTCCGATAGCAGAGATGTGATATCTCAATGCTTATACCAAACCTGAGAACCTTCCTATAACATGAGATGTGATATCCAAATCCTTCCCGTTCCAAACCTGAGACCCTTCCTTTAGCATGAGATGTGATATCCAGCTCCTTCCCATTCCAATCCTCAGACCCTTCCTATAGCATGAGATGTGATATCTCAATGCTTCTAATACCAAACCTGAGATCCTTCCTCTAACATGAAATGTGATATCCAACTCCTTCCCTTTCCAAACCTAAGAGCCTATCTATAGCATGAGATGTGATATCCAAGTCCATCCCATTCCAATCCTTAGACCCTTCCTACAGCATGCGATGTGATATCTCAATGATTCTAATACCAAACCAGAGACTCGTCCTATAACATGAGATGGGATATCCAACTCCTTCCCATTCCAATCCTGAGCCACTTCCGATAGCAGAGATGTGATATCTCAATGCTTATACCAAACCTGAGACCCTTCCTATAACATGAGATGTGATATCCAACTCCTTCCCGTTCCAAACCTGAGACACTAACTATAGCATATGTGATATCCAACTCCTTCCCATTCCAAACATGAGACCCTTCCTATAGCAAGAGATGTGATATCCAAATCCTTCCCATTCCAATCCTGAGACCCTTCCTATAACATGAGATGTGATATCCAACTCCTTCCCATTCCAACCTGAGACACTTCCTATAGCATGAGAAGGGATATCCAACTCCTTCCCAATCCAATCCTGAGACCCTTCCGATAGCAGAGATGTGATATCTCAATGCTTATACCAAACCTGAGACCCTTCCTATAGCATGAGAAGGGATATCCAACTCCTTCCCAATCCAATCCTGAGACCCTTCCGATAGCAGAGACGTGATATCTCAATGCTTCTACCAAACCTGAGACCCTTCCTTTAGCATGAGATGTGATATCCAAATCCTTCACATTCCAATCCTGAGACCCTTCCTATAGCATGAGAAGGGATATCTCAATGCTTCTAATACCAAACCTGAGATCCTTCCTATAACATGAGATGTGATATCCAATTCCTTCCCATTCCAATCCTGAGACCCTTCCGATAGCAGAGATGTGATATCTCAATGCTTATACCAAACCTGAGACCCTTCCTATGGCCTGAGATGTCATATACAACTCCTTCCCGTTCCAATCCTGAGACCCTTCCTATAGCATGAGATGTGATATCTCAATGCTTATACCAAATCTGAGACCCTTCCTATAGCATGAGATGTGATATCCAACTCCTTCCCATTCCAATCCTGATACCCGTCCTATAGCATGAGATGTGATGTCTCAATGCTTCTAATACCAAACCTGAGATCCTTCCTATAACATCAGATGTGATATCCAACTCCTTCCCATTCCAATCCTGAGACCCTTATGAAAGCATGAGATGTGATATCTCAATGCTTCTAATACCAAACCTGAGATCCTTCCTATAACATGAGATATGATTTCCAAATCCTTCCCCTTCCAAACCTGAGACCCTCCCTTTAGCATGAGATGTGATATCCAACTCCTTCCCATTCCAATCCTGAGACCCTTCTGATAGCATGAGATGTGATATCTCAATGCCTCTAATACCAAACCTGAGATCCTACCTCTAACATGAAATGTGATATCCATCTCATTCCCTTTCCAAACCTGAGACCCTGCCTATAGCATGAGATGTGATATCCAAGTCCTTCCCATTCCAATCCTGAGACCCTTCCTATAGCATGTGATGTGATATCTCAATGCTTATACCAAACCTGAGACCCTTCCTATGGCATGAGATGTCATATACAACTCCTTCCCATTCCAATCCTGAGACCCTTCCTATAGCATGAGATGTAATATCTCAATGCTTATACCAAACCTGAGACCCTTCCTATAGCATGAGATGTGATATCCAACTTCTTCCCATTCCAATCCTGAGACCCTTCCTATAACATGAGATGTGATGTCTCAATACTTCTAATACCAAACCTGAGATCTTTCCTATAACATGAGATGTGATATCCAACTCCTTCCCATTCCAATCCTGAGACCCTTCCTATAGCATGAGATGTGATATCACAATGCTTATACCAAACCTGAGACCGTTCCTATAGCTTGAGATGTGATATCCAACTCCTTCCCATTCCAATCGTGAGACCCTTCCTATAGCATGAGATGTGATATCTCAAGGCCTCTAATACCAAACCTGAGATCCTTCCTCTAACATGAAATGTGATATCCAACTCCTTCCCCTTCCAAACCTGAGAGCCTTCCTATAGCATGGGATATGATATCCAAGTCCTTCCCATTCCAATCCTGAGACCCTTCCTATAACATGAAATGTGATATCCAACTCCTTCCCATTCCAAACTGAGACCCTTCCTATATCATGAGATGGGATATCTCAATGCTTCTAATACCAAACCTGAGACTCTTCCTTTAACATGAGATGGGATATCCAACTCCTTCCCATTCCAATCCTAAGACCCTTTCGATAGCAGAGATGTGATATCTCAATGCTTATACCAAACCTGAGACCCTTCCTACGGCATGAGATGTCATATACAACTCCTTCCCATTCCAATCCTGAGACCCTTCCTATAGCACGAGATGTGATATCTCAATGCTTATACCAAACCTGAGACCCTTCCTCTAGCATGAGATGTGATATCCAACTCCTTCCCATTCCAATCCTGAGACCCTTCCTATAGCCTGAGATCTGATATCTCAATGCCTCTAATACCAAACCTGAGATCCTTCCTCTAACATGAAATGTGATATCCAACTCCTTCCCTTTCCAAACCTGAGAGCCTATCTATAGCATGAGATGTGATATCCAAGTCCTTCCCATTCCAATCCTGAGACACTTCCGATAGCAGAGATGTGATATCTCAATGCTTATACCAAACCTGAGACCCTTCCTATAACATGAGATGTGATATCCAACTCCTTCCCGTTCCAAACCTGAGATCCTTCCTTTAGCATGAGATGTGATATCCAGCTCCTTCCCATTCCAATCCTGAGACCCTTCTGATAGCATGAGATGTGATATCTCAATGCTTCTAATATCAAAACTGAGACCCTCCCTATAGCATGATATGTGATATCTAAGTCCTTCCATTTCCAATCCTGAGACCCTTCCTATAGCATGAGATGTGATATCTCAATGCTTCTACCAAACCTGAGACCCTTCCTTTAGCATGAGATGTGATAACCAACTCCTTCCCATTCCGATCCTGAGACCCTTCCTATAGCATGAGATGTGATATCTCAATACTTCTAATACCAAACCTGAGATCCTTCTGATAACATGAGATATGATATCCAAATCCTTCCCCTTCCAAACCTGAGACCCTCCCTTTAGCATGAGATGTGATATCCAACTCCTTCCCATTCCAATCCTGAGAACCTTCTGATAGCATGAGATGTGATATCTCAATGCTTCTATACCAAACCTGAGATCCTTCCGATAGCATGAGATGTGATATCTCAATGCTTCTAATACCAAACCTGAGATCCTTCCTATAACATGAGATGTGATATCCAAATCCTTCCCCTTCCAAACCTGAGACCCTCCCTTTAGCATGAGATGTGATATCCAACTCCTTCCCATTCCAATCCTGAGACTCTTCTGGTAGCATGAGATGTCATATCTCAATGCCTCTAATACCAAACCTGAGATCCTACCTCTAACATGAAATGTGATATCCAACTCTTTCCCCTTCCAAACCTGAGAGCCTTCCTATAGCATGAGATGTGATATCCAAGTCCTTCTAATTCCAATCCTGAGACCCTTCCTATAACATGAGATGTGATATCCAACTCCTTCCCATTCCAACCTGAGACCCTTCCTATAGCATGAGATGGGATATCCAACTCCTTCCAAATCCAATCCTGATACCCTTCCGATAGCATGAGATGTGATATCCCAATGCTTCTACCAAACCTGAGACCCATACTATGGCATGAGATGTGATATCAAACTCCTTCCCCTTCCAAACCTTAGACACTTCCTTTATCATGAGATGTGATATCCAACTCCTTCCCATTCCATCCTTGAGACCCTTCCGATATCATGAGATGTGATATCTCAATGCTTCTAATATCAAACTTGAGACCCTCCTTATAGCATGAGATGTGATATCCAAGTCCTTCCCATTCCAATCCTGAGACCCTTCCTATAGCATGAGATGTGATATCTCAATGCTTCTAATACCAAACCTGAGACCCTTCCTATAACATGAGATGGGAATATCCAACTCCTTCCCATTCCAATCCGGAGACCCTTCCGATAGTAGAGATGTGATATCTCAATGCTTATACCAAACCTGAGATCCTTCCTATAACATGAGATGTGATATCCAACTCCTTCCCATTCCAATCCTGAGACACTTCCTATAGCATGAGATGTGATATCTCACTGCTTATACCAAACCTGAGACCCTTCCTATAGCATGAGATGTGATATCCAACTCCTTCCCATTCCAATCCTGAGACCCTTCCTATAGCATGAGATATGATATCTCAATGCTTCTAATATCAAACTTGAGACCCTCCCTATAGCATGAGATGTGATATCCAAGTCCTTCCCATTCCAATCCTGAGACCCTTCCGATAGCATGAGATGTGATGTCTCAATGCTTCTAATACCAAACCTGAGATCCTTCTTATAACATGAGATGTGATATCCAACTCCTTCCCATTCCAATCCTGAGACCCTTCCTATAGCATGAGATGTGATATCTCAATGCTTATACCAAACCTGAGACCCTTCCTATAGCATGAGATGTGATATCCAACTCCTTCCCATTCCAATCCTGAGACCCTTCCTATAGCATGAGATGTGATATCTCAATGCCTCTAATACCAAACCTGAGATCCTTCCTCTAACATGAAATGTGATATCCAACTCCTTCCCATTCCAATCCTTAGACCCTTCCTACAGCATGCAATATGATATCTCAATGATTCTAATAACAAACCTGAGACCCGTCCTATAACATGAGATGGGATATCCAACACCTTCCCATTCCAATCCTGAGACACTTCCGATAGCAGAGATGTGATATCTCAATGCTTATACCAAACCTGAGACCCTTCCTATAACATGAGATGTGATATCCAACTCCTTCCCGTTCCAAACCTGAGACCCTTCCTATAGCATATGTGATATCCAACACATTCCCATTCCAAACATGAGACCCTTCCTATAGCAGGAATGTAATATCCAACTCCTTCCCATTCCAATCCTGAGACCATTCCTATAGCATGAGATGTGATATCTCAATGCTTCTAATACCAAACCTGAGATCCTTCCTATGACATGAGATGTGATATCCAATTCCTCCCCATTCCAAACCTGAGAACCTTCCTACAGCATGCGATGTGATATCTCAATGCTTCTAATACCAAACCTGAGACCAGTCCTATAACATGAGATTGGATATCCAACTCCTTCCCCTTCCAAACCTGAGACCCTTCCTATAGCATGAGATGTGATATCCAACTTCTTCCCATTCCAATCCTGAGACCCTTCCTATAACATGAGATGTGATGTCTCAATGCTTCTAATACCAAACCTGAGATCTTTCCTATAACATGAGATGTGATATCCAACTCCTTCCCATTCCAATCCTGAGACCCTTCCTATAGCATGAGATGTGATGTCTCAATGCTTCTAATACCAAACCTGAGACCCTTCCTATAACATGAGATGGGATATCCAACTCCTTCCCATTCCAATCCTGTGACCCTTCCGATAGCAGAGATGTGATATCTCAATGCTTATACCAAACCTGAGACCCTTCCTATGGCCTGAGATGTCATATACAACTCCTTCCCATTCCAATCCTGAGACCGTTCCTATAGCATGAGATGTGATATCTCAATGCTTATACCAAATCTGAGACCCTTCCTATAGCATGAGATGTGATATCCAACTCCTTCCCATTCCAATCCTGAGACCCTTCCTATAGCATGAGATGTGATGTCTCAATGCTTCTAATACCAAACCTGAGATCCTTCCTATAACATGAGATGTGATATCCAACTCCTTCCCATTCCAATCCTGAGACCCTTATGATAGCATGAGATGTGATATCTCAATGCCTCTAATACCAAACCTGAGATACTTCCGATAGCATGAGATGTGATATCTCAATGATTCTAATACCAAACCTGAGATCCTTCCTATAACATGAGATGTGATTTCCAAATCCTTCCCCTTCCAAACCTGAGACCCTCCCTTTAGCATGAGATGTGATATCCAACTCCTTCCCATTCCAATCCTGAGACCCTTCTGATAGCATGAGATGTGATATTTCAATGCCTCTAATACCAAACCTGAGATCCTACCTCTAACATGAAATGTGATATCCATCTCCTTCCCTTTCCAAACCTGAGACCCTGCCTATAGCATGAGATGTGATATCCAAGTCCTTCCCATTACAATCCTGAGACCCTTCCTATAGCATGTGATGTGATATCTCAATGCTTATACCAAACCTGAGACCCTTCCTATGGCATGAGATGTCATATACAACTCCTTCCCATTCCAATCCTGAGACCCTTCCTATAGCATGAGATGTGATATCTCAATGCTTATACCAAACCTGAGACCCTTCCTATAGCATGAGATGTGATATCCAACTTCTTCCCATTCCAATCCTGAGACCCTTCCTATAACATGAGATGTGATGTCTCAATGCTTCTAATACCAAACCTGAGATCTTTCCTATAACATGAGATGTGATATCCAACTACTTCCCATTCCAATCCTGAGACCCTTCCTATAGCATGAGATGTGATATCTCAAGGCCTCTAATACCAAACCTGAGATCGTTCCTCTAACATGAAATGTGATATCCAACTCCTTCCCCTTCCAAACCTGAGAGCCTTCCTATAGCATGAGCTATGATAGCCAAGTCCTTCCAATTCCAATCCTGAGACCCTTCCTATAACATGAAATGTGATATCCAACTCCTTCCCATTCCAACCTGAGACCCTTCCTATAGCATGAGATGGGATATCTCAATGCTTCTAATACCAAACCTGAGACTCTTCCTATAACATGAGATGGGATATCCAACTCCTTCCCATTCCAATCCTGAGACCCTTCCGATAGCAGAGATGTGATATCTCAATGCTTATACCAAACCTGAGACCCTTCCTATGGCCTGAGATGTGACATCCAACTGCTTCCCATTCCAATCCTGAGACCCTTCCTATAGCATGAGATGTGATATCTCAATGCTTATACCAAATCTGAGACCCTTCCTATAGCATGAGATGTGATATCCAACTCCTTCCCATTCCAATCCTGAGACCCTTCCTATAGCATGAGATGTGATGTCTCAATGCTTCTAATACCAAACCTGAGATCCTTCCTATAACATGAGATGTGATATCCAACTCCTTCCGATTCCAATCCTGAGACCCTTATGATAGCATGAGATGTGATATCTCAATGATTCTAATACCAAACCTGAGATCCTTCCTATAACATGAGATGTGATTTCCAAATCCTTCCCCTTCCAAACCTGAGACCCTCCCTTTAGCATGAGATGTGATATCCAACTCCTTCCCATTCCAATCCTGAGACCCTTCTGATAGCATGAGATGTGATATCTCAATGCCTCTAATTCCAAACCTGAGATCCTACCTCTAACATGAAATGTGATAACCATCTCCTTCCCTTTCCAAACCTGAGACCCTGTCTATAGCATGAGATGTCATATACAACTCCTTCCCATTCCAATCCTGAGACCCTTCCTATAGCACGAGATGTGATATCTCAATGCTTATACCAAACCTGAGACCCTTCCTATAGCATGAGATGTGATATCCAACTCCTTCCCATTCCAATCCTGAGACCCTTCCTTTAGCATGAGATGTGATATCCAACTCCTTCCCATTCCAATCCTGAGACCCTTCCTATAGCCTGAGATGTGATATCTCAATGCCTCTAATACCAAACCTGAGATCCTTCCTCTAACATGAAATGTGATATCCAACTCCTTCCCTTTCCAAACCTGAGAGCCTATCTATAGCATGAGATGTGATATCCAAGTCCTTCCCATTCTAATCCTGAGACACTTCCGATAGCAGAGATGTGATATCTCAATGCTTATACCAAACCTGAGACCCTTCCTATAACATGAGATGTGATATCCAACTCCTTCCCGTTCCAAACCTGAGACCATTCCTTTAGCATGAGATGTGATATCCAGCTCCTTCCCATTCCAATCCTGAGACACTTCCGATAGCATGAGATGTGATATCTCAATGCTTCTAATATCAAAACTGAGACCCTCCCTATAGCATGATATGTGATATCTAAGTCCTTCCCATTCCAAACCTGAGACCCTTCCTATAGCATGAGATGTGATATCTCAATGCTTATACCAAACCTGAGACCCTTCTTATAGCATGAGATGTGATATCCAACTTCTTCCCATTCCAATCCTGAGACCCTTCCTATAACATGAGATGTGATGTCGCAATGCTTCTAATACCAAACCTGAGATCTTTCCTATAACATGAGATGTGATATCCAACTCCTTCCCATTCCAATCCTGAGACCCTTCCTATAGCATGAGATGTGATATCACAATGCTTATACCAAACCTGAGACCGTCCCTTTAGCTTGAGATGTGATATCCAACTCCTTCCCATTCCAATCCTGAGACCCTTCCTATAGCATGAGATGTGATATCTCAAGGCCTCTAATACCAAACCTGAGATCGTTCCTCTAACATGAAATCTGATATCCAACTCCTTCCCCTCCCAAACCTGAGAGCCTTCCTATAGCATGAGATATGATAGCCAAGTCCTTCCAATTCCAATCCTGAGACCCTTCCTATAACATGAAATGTGATATCCAACTCCTTCCCATTCCAACCTGAGACCCTTCCTATAGCATGAGATGGGATATCTCAATGCTTCTAATACCAAACCTGAGACTTTTCCTATAACATGAGATGGGATATCCAACTCATTCCCATTCCAATCCTGAGACCCTTCCGATAGCAGAGATGTGATATCTCAATGCTTATACCAAACCTGAGACCCTTCCTATGGCCTGAGATGTCATATACAACTCCTTCCCATTCCAATCCTGAGACCCTTCCTATAGCATGAGATGTGATATCTCAATGCCTATACCAAATCTGAGACCCTTCCTATAGCATGAGATGTGATATCCAACTCCTTCCCATTCCAATCCTGAGACCCTTCCTATAGCATGAGATGTGATGTCTCAATGCTTCTAATACCAAACCTGAGATCCTTCCTATAACATGAGATGTGATATCCAACTCCTTCCCATTCCAATCCTGAGACCCTTATGATAGCATGAGATGTGATATCTCAATGCCTCTAATACCAAACCTGAGATACTTCTGATAGCATGAGATGTGATATCTCAATGCTTCTAATACCAAACCTGAGATCCTTCCTATAACATGAGATGTGATTTCCAAATCCTCCCCCTTCCAAACCTGAGACCCTCCCTTTAGCATGAGATGTGATATCCAACTCCTTCCCATTCCAATCCTGAGACCCTTCTGATAGCATGAGATGTGATATCTCAATGCCTCTAATTCCAAACCTGAGATCCTACCTCTAACATGAAATGTGATATCCATCTCCTTCCCTTTCCAAACCTGAGACCCTGCCTATAGCATGAGATGTGATATCCAAGTCCTTCCCATTCCAATCCTGAGACCCTTCCTATAGCATGTGATGTGATATCTCAATGCTTATACCAAACCTGAGACCCTTCCTATGGCATGAGATGTCATATACAACTCCTTCCCATTCCAATCCTGAGACCCTTCCTATAGCATGAGATGTGATATCTCAATGCTTATACCAAACCTGAGACCCTTCCTATAGCATGAGATGTGATATCCAACTTCTTCCCATTCCAATCCTGAGACCCTTCCTATAACATGAGATGTGATGTCTCAATGCTTCTAATACCAAACCTGAGATCTTTCCTATAACATGAGATGTGATATCCAACTCCTTCCCATTCCAATCCTGAGACCCTTCCTATAGCATGAGATGTGATATCTCAAGGCCTCTAATACCAAACCTGAGATCCTTCCTCTAACATGAAATGTGATATCAAACTCTTTCCCCTTCCAAACCTGAGAGCCTTCCTATAGCATGAGATATGATATCCAAATCCTTCCCATTCCAATCCTGAGACCCTTCCTATAACATGAAATGTGATATCCTACTCCTTCCCATTCCATCCTGGGACCCTTCCTATATCATGAGATGGGATATCTCAATGCTTCTAATACCAAACCTGAGACCCTTCCTATAACATGAGATGGGAATATCCAACTCCTTCCCATTCCAATCCTGAGACCCTTCCGATAGCAGAGATGTGATATCTCAATGCTTATACCAAACCTGAGATCCTTCCTATAACATGAGATGTGATATCCAACTCCTTCCCATTCCAATCCTGAGACACTTCCTATAGCATGAGATGTGATATCTCAATGCTTATACCAAATCTGAGACCCTTCCTATAGCATGAGATGTGATATCCAACTCCTTCCCATTCCAATCCTGAGACCCTTCCTATAGCATGAGATGTGATATCTCAAGGCCTCTAATACCAAACCTGAGATCCTTCCTCTAACATGAAATGTGATATCCAACTCTTTCCCCTTCCAAACCTGAGAGCCTTCCTATAGCATGAGATATTTTATTTATTTATTTTATTTGCATTTGTTAAGCGCACTTGCAGCCCATGAGGCATCGAGGCGCTGTTACAGAGGAAACACAGATTTTTTTTGTCTTAGTTACGTATTTATAACGCGCTTAAACACTCGGAGGTTTCTAAGCGCGGACCCGGGGATCGAACCTGTTGTTGCTTTGTGTCGTCTTGCTTCCAAGACGTGCACGCTGCCGCTGTGCTATCCTCCCGGGACATCCTATAATATGATAGCCAAGTCCTTCCAATTCCAATCCTGAGACCCTTCCGATAGCAGAGATGTGATATCTCAATGCTTATACCAAACCTGAGACCCTTCCTATGGCCTGAGATGTCATATACAACTCCTTCCCATTCCAATCCTGAGACCCTTTCTTTAGCATGAGATGTGATATCTCAATGCTTATACCAAATCTGAGACCCTTCCTATAGCATGAGATGTGATATCCAATTCCTTCCCATTCCAATCCTGAGACCCTTCCTATAGCATGAGATGTGATATCTCAATGCTTATACCAAACCTGAGAGCCTACCTATAGCATGAGATGTGATATCCAAGTCCATCCCATTCCAATCCTTAGACCCTTCCTACAGCATGCGATGTGATATCTCAATGATTCTAATACCAAACCAGAGACTCTTCCTATAACATGAGATGGGATATCCAACTCCTTCCCGTTCCAAACCTGAGACACTAACTATAGCATATGTGATATCCAACTGCTTCCCATTCCAAACATGAGACCCTTCCTATAGCAAGAAAGTAATATCCAACTCCTACCCATTCCAATCCTGAGACCCTTCCTATAGCAAGAGATGTGATATCCAAATCCTTCCCATTCCAATCCTGAGACCCTTCCTATAACATGAGATGTGATATCCAACTCCTTCCCATTCAAATCCTGAGACCCTTCCTATAGCATGAGAAGGGATATCCAACTCCTTCCCAATCCAATCCTGAGACCCTTCCGATAGCAGAAACGTGATATCTCAATGCTTCTACCAAACCTGAGACCCTTCCTTTAGCATGAGATGTGATATCCAAATCCTTCACATTCCAATCCTGAGACCCTTCCTATAGCATGAGATGTGATATCTCAATGCTTCTAATACCAAACCTGAGATTCTTCCTATAACATGAGATGTGATATCCAATTCCTTCCCATTCCAAACCTGGGACCCTTCCTATTGGATGAGATGTGATATCCAACTCCTTCCCATTCCAACCCTGAGACCCTTCCTATAGCATGAGATGTGATGTCTCAATGCATCTAATACCAAACCTGAGATCCTTCCTATAACATGAGATGTGATATCCAACTCCTTCGATTCCAATCCTGAGACCCGTCCTATAGCATGAGATGTGATATCTCAATGCTTATACCAAACCTGAGACCCTTCCTATAGCATGAGATGTGATATCCAACTCCTTCCATTCCAATCCTGAGACCCGTCCTATAGCATGAGATGTGATATCTCAATGCTTCTAATACCAAACCTGAGATCCTTCCTCTAACATGAAATGTGATATCCAACTCCTTCCCTTTCCAAACCTGAGACCCTTCCTTTAGCATGAGATGTGATATCTCAATGCTTATACCAAATCTGAGACCCTTCCTATAGCATGAGATGTGATATCCAAATCCTTCCCATTCCAATCCTGAGACCCTTCCTATAGCATGAGATGTGATACCTCAATGCTTATACCAAACCTGAGAGCCTACCTATAGCATGAGATGTGATATCCAAGTCCATCCCATTCCAATCCTTAGACCCTTCCAACAGCATGCGATGTGATATCTCAATGATTCTAATACCAAACCAGAGACTCTTCCTATAACATGAGATGGGATATCCAACTCCTTCCCATTCCAATCCTGAGCCGCTTCCGATAGCAGAGATGTGATATCTCAATGCTTATACCAAACCTGAGACCCTTCCTATAACATGAGATGTGATATCCAACTCCTTCCCGTTCCAAACCTAAGACACTAACTATAGCATATGTGATATCCAACTCCTTCCCATTCCAAACATGAGACCCTTCCTATAGCAAGAAAGTAATATCCAACTCCTACCCATTCCAATCCTGAGACCCTTCCTATAGCAAGAGATGTGATATCCAAATCCTTCCCATTCCAATCCTGAGACCCTTCCTATAACATGAGATGTGATATCCAACTCCTTACCATTCCAACCTGAGACACTTCCTATAGCATGAGAAGGGATATCCAACTCCTTCCCAATCCAATCCTGAGACCCTTCCGATAGCAGAGATGTGATATCTCAATGCTTATACCAAACCTGAGACCCTTCCTATGGCATGAGATGTGATATCCAACTCCTTGCCATTCAAATCCTGAGACCCTTCCTATAGCATGAGAAGGGATATCCAACTCCTTCCCAATCCAATCCTGAGACCCTTCCGATAGCAGAGACGTGATATCTCAATGCTTCTACCAAACCTGAGACCCTTCCTTTAGCATGAGATGTGATATCCAAATCCTTCACATTCCAATCCTGAGACCCTTCCTATAGCATGAGATGTGATATCTCAATGCTTCTAATACCAAACCTGAGATCCTTCCTATAACATGAGATGTGATATCCAATTCCTTCCCATTCCAAACCTGAGACCCTTCCTATTGGATGAGATGTGATATCCAACTCCTTCCCATTCCAACCCTGAGACCCTTCCTACAGCATGAGATGTGATGTCTCAATGCTTCTAATACCAAACCTGAGATCCTTCCTATAACATGAGATGTGATATCCAACTCCTTCCATTCCAATCCTGAGACCCGTCCTATAGCATGAGATGTGATATCTCAATGCTTATACCAAACCTGAGACCCTTCCTATAGCATGAGATGTGATATCCAACTACTTCCCATTCCAATCCTGAGACCCTTCCTATAGCATGAGATGTGATATCTCAATGCTTCTAATACCAAACCTGAGATCCTTCCTCTAACATGAAATGTGATATCCAACTCCTTCCCTTTCCAAACCTAGGAGCCTATCTATAGCATGAGATGTGATATCCAAGTCCTTCCCATTCCAACCCTTAGACCCTTCCTACAGCATGCAATATGATATCTCAATGATTCTAATAACAAACCTGAGACCCGTCCTATAACATGAGATGGGATATCCAACTCCTTCCCATTCCAATCCTGAGACACTTCCGATAGCAGAGATGTGATATCTCAATGCTTATACCAAACCTGAGAACCTTCCTATAACATGAGATGTGATATCCAAATCCTTCCCGTTCCAAACCTGAGACCCTTCCTTTAGCATGAGATGTGATATCCAGCTCCTTCCCATTCCAATCCTCAGACCCTTCCTATAGCATGAGATGTGATATCTCAATGCTTCTAATACCAAACCTGAGATCCTTCCTCTAACATGAAATGTGATATCCAACTCCTTCCCTTTCCAAACCTAAGAGCCTATCTATAGCATGAGATGTGATATCCAAGTCCATCCCATTCCAATCCTTAGACCCTTCCTACAGCATGCGATGTGATATCTCAATGATTCTAATACCAAACCAGAGACTCGTCCTATAACATGAGATGGGATATCCAACTCCTTCCCATTCCAATCCTGAGCCACTTCCGATAGCAGAGATGTGATATCTCAATGCTTATACCAAACCTGAGACCCTTCCTATAACATGAGATGTGATATCCAACTCCTTCCCGTTCCAAACCTGAGACACTAACTATAGCATATGTGATATCCAACTCCTTCCCATTCCAAACATGAGACCCTTCCTATAGCAAGAGATGTGATATCCAAATCCTTCCCATTCCAATCCTGAGACCCTTCCTATAACATGAGATGTGATATCCAACTCCTTCCCATTCCAACCTGAGACACTTCCTATAGCATGAGAAGGGATATCCAACTCCTTCCCAATCCAATCCTGAGACCCTTCCGATAGCAGAGATGTGATATCTCAATGCTTATACCAAACCTGAGACCCTTCCTATAGCATGAGAAGGGATATCCAACTCCTTCCCAATCCAATCCTGAGACCCTTCCGATAGCAGAGACGTGATATCTCAATGCTTCTACCAAACCTGAGACCCTTCCTTTAGCATGAGATGTGATATCCAAATCCTTCACATTCCAATCCTGAGACCCTTCCTATAGCATGAGAAGGGATATCTCAATGCTTCTAATACCAAACCTGAGATCCTTCCTATAACATGAGATGTGATATCCAATTCCTTCCCATTCCAATCCTGAGACCCTTCCGATAGCAGAGATGTGATATCTCAATGCTTATACCAAACCTGAGACCCTTCCTATGGCCTGAGATGTCATATACAACTCCTTCCCGTTCCAATCCTGAGACCCTTCCTATAGCATGAGATGTGATATCTCAATGCTTATACCAAATCTGAGACCCTTCCTATAGCATGAGATGTGATATCCAACTCCTTCCCATTCCAATCCTGATACCCTTCCTATAGCATGAGATGTGATGTCTCAATGCTTCTAATACCAAACCTGAGATCCTTCCTATAACATCAGATGTGATATCCAACTCCTTCCCATTCCAATCCTGAGACCCTTATGAAAGCATGAGATGTGATATCTCAATGCTTCTAATACCAAACCTGAGATCCTTCCTATAACATGAGATATGATTTCCAAATCCTTCCCCTTCCAAACCTGAGACCCTCCCTTTAGCATGAGATGTGATATCCAACTCCTTCCCATTCCAATCCTGAGACCCTTCTGATAGCATGAGATGTGATATCTCAATGCCTCTAATACCAAACCTGAGATCCTACCTCTAACATGAAATGTGATATCCATCTCATTCCCTTTCCAAACCTGAGACCCTGCCTATAGCATGAGATGTGATATCCAAGTCCTTCCCATTCCAATCCTGAGACCCTTCCTATAGCATGTGATGTGATATCTCAATGCTTATACCAAACCTGAGACCCTTCCTATGGCATGAGATGTCATATACAACTCCTTCCCATTCCAATCCTGAGACCCTTCCTATAGCATGAGATGTAATATCTCAATGCTTATACCAAACCTGAGACCCTTCCTATAGCATGAGATGTGATATCCAACTTCTTCCCATTCCAATCCTGAGACCCTTCCTATAACATGAGATGTGATGTCTCAATACTTCTAATACCAAACCTGAGATCTTTCCTATAACATGAGATGTGATATCCAACTCCTTCCCATTCCAATCCTGAGACCCTTCCTATAGCATGAGATGTGATATCACAATGCTTATACCAAACCTGAGACCGTTCCTATAGCTTGAGATGTGATATCCAACTCCTTCCCATTCCAATCGTGAGACCCTTCCTATAGCATGAGATGTGATATCTCAAGGCCTCTAATACCAAACCTGAGATCCTTCCTCTAACATGAAATGTGATATCCAACTCCTTCCCCTTCCAAACCTGAGAGCCTTCCTATAGCATGGGATATGATATCCAAGTCCTTCCCATTCCAATCCTGAGACCCTTCCTATAACATGAAATGTGATATCCAACTCCTTCCCATTCCAAACTGAGACCCTTCCTATATCATGAGATGGGATATCTCAATGCTTCTAATACCAAACCTGAGACTCTTCCTTTAACATGAGATGGGATATCCAACTCCTTCCCATTCCAATCCTAAGACCCTTTCGATAGCAGAGATGTGATATCTCAATGCTTATACCAAACCTGAGACCCTTCCTACGGCATGAGATGTCATATACAACTCCTTCCCATTCCAATCCTGAGACCCTTCCTATAGCACGAGATGTGATATCTCAATGCTTATACCAAACCTGAGACCCTTCCTCTAGCATGAGATGTGATATCCAACTCCTTCCCATTCCAATCCTGAGACCCTTCCTATAGCCTGAGATCTGATATCTCAATGCCTCTAATACCAAACCTGAGATCCTTCCTCTAACATGAAATGTGATATCCAACTCCTTCCCTTTCCAAACCTGAGAGCCTATCTATAGCATGAGATGTGATATCCAAGTCCTTCCCATTCCAATCCTGAGACACTTCCGATAGCAGAGATGTGATATCTCAATGCTTATACCAAACCTGAGACCCTTCCTATAACATGAGATGTGATATCCAACTCCTTCCCGTTCCAAACCTGAGATCCTTCCTTTAGCATGAGATGTGATATCCAGCTCCTTCCCATTCCAATCCTGAGACCCTTCTGATAGCATGAGATGTGATATCTCAATGCTTCTAATATCAAAACTGAGACCCTCCCTATAGCATGATATGTGATATCTAAGTCCTTCCATTTCCAATCCTGAGACCCTTCCTATAGCATGAGATGTGATATCTCAATGCTTCTACCAAACCTGAGACCCTTCCTTTAGCATGAGATGTGATAACCAACTCCTTCCCATTCCGATCCTGAGACCCTTCCTATAGCATGAGATGTGATATCTCAATACTTCTAATACCAAACCTGAGATCCTTCTGATAACATGAGATATGATATCCAAATCCTTCCCCTTCCAAACCTGAGACCCTCCCTTTAGCATGAGATGTGATATCCAACTCCTTCCCATTCCAATCCTGAGAACCTTCTGATAGCATGAGATGTGATATCTCAATGCTTCTATACCAAACCTGAGATCCTTCCGATAGCATGAGATGTGATATCTCAATGCTTCTAATACCAAACCTGAGATCCTTCCTATAACATGAGATGTGATATCCAAATCCTTCCCCTTCCAAACCTGAGACCCTCCCTTTAGCATGAGATGTGATATCCAACTCCTTCCCATTCCAATCCTGAGACTCTTCTGGTAGCATGAGATGTCATATCTCAATGCCTCTAATACCAAACCTGAGATCCTACCTCTAACATGAAATGTGATATCCAACTCTTTCCCCTTCCAAACCTGAGAGCCTTCCTATAGCATGAGATGTGATATCCAAGTCCTTCTAATTCCAATCCTGAGACCCTTCCTATAACATGAGATGTGATATCCAACTCCTTCCCATTCCAACCTGAGACCCTTCCTATAGCATGAGATGGGATATCCAACTCCTTCCAAATCCAATCCTGATACCCTTCCGATAGCATGAGATGTGATATCCCAATGCTTCTACCAAACCTGAGACCCATACTATGGCATGAGATGTGATATCAAACTCCTTCCCCTTCCAAACCTTAGACACTTCCTTTATCATGAGATGTGATATCCAACTCCTTCCCATTCCATCCTTGAGACCCTTCCGATATCATGAGATGTGATATCTCAATGCTTCTAATATCAAACTTGAGACCCTCCTTATAGCATGAGATGTGATATCCAAGTCCTTCCCATTCCAATCCTGAGACCCTTCCTATAGCATGAGATGTGATATCTCAATGCTTCTAATACCAAACCTGAGACCCTTCCTATAACATGAGATGGGAATATCCAACTCCTTCCCATTCCAATCCTGAGACCCTTCCGATAGTAGAGATGTGATATCTCAATGCTTATACCAAACCTGAGATCCTTCCTATAACATGAGATGTGATATCCAACTCCTTCCCATTCCAATCCTGAGACACTTCCTATAGCATGAGATGTGATATCTCACTGCTTATACCAAACCTGAGACCCTTCCTATAGCATGAGATGTGATATCCAACTCCTTCCCATTCCAATCCTGAGACCCTTCCTATAGCATGAGATATGATATCTCAATGCTTCTAATATCAAACTTGAGACCCTCCCTATAGCATGAGATGTGATATCCAAGTCCTTCCCATTCCAATCCTGAGACCCTTCCGATAGCATGAGATGTGATGTCTCAATGCTTCTAATACCAAACCTGAGATCCTTCTTATAACATGAGATGTGATATCCAACTCCTTCCTATTCCAATCCTGAGACCCTTCCTATAGCATGAGATGTGATATCTCAATGCTTATACCAAACCTGAGACCCTTCCTATAGCATGAGATGTGATATCCAACTCCTTCCCATTCCAATCCTGAGACCCTTCCTATAGCATGAGATGTGATATCTCAATGCCTCTAATACCAAACCTGAGATCCTTCCTCTAACATGAAATGTGATATCCAACTCCTTCCCATTCCAATCCTTAGACCCTTCCTACAGCATGCAATATGATATCTCAATGATTCTAATAACAAACCTGAGACCCGTCCTATAACATGAGATGGGATATCCAACACCTTCCCATTCCAATCCTGAGACACTTCCGATAGCAGAGATGTGATATCTCAATGCTTATACCAAACCTGAGACCCTTCCTATAACATGAGATGTGATATCCAACTCCTTCCCGTTCCAAACCTGAGACCCTTCCTATAGCATATGTGATATCCAACACATTCCCATTCCAAACATGAGACCCTTCCTATAGCAGGAATGTAATATCCAACTCCTTCCCATTCCAATCCTGAGACCATTCCTATAGCATGAGATGTGATATCTCAATGCTTCTAATACCAAACCTGAGATCCTTCCTATGACATGAGATGTGATATCCAATTCCTCCCCATTCCAAACCTGAGAACCTTCCTACAGCATGCGATGTGATATCTCAATGCTTCTAATACCAAACCTGAGACCAGTCCTATAACATGAGATTGGATATCCAACTCCTTCCCCTTCCAAACCTGAGACCCTTCCTATAGCATGAGATGTGATATCCAACTTCTTCCCATTCCAATCCTGAGACCCTTCCTATAACATGAGATGTGATGTCTCAATGCTTCTAATACCAAACCTGAGATCTTTCCTATAACATGAGATGTGATATCCAACTCCTTCCCATTCCAATCCTGAGACCCTTCCTATAGCATGAGATGTGCTATCTCAATGCTTATACCAAACCTGAGACCCTTCCTAAAGCTTGAGATGTGATATCCAACTCCTTCCCATTCCAATCCTGAGACCCTTCCTATAACATGAAATGTGATATCCAACTCCTTCCCATTCCAACCTGAGACCCTTCCTATAGCATGAGATGTGATATCTCAAGGCCTCTAATACCAAACCTGAGATCCTTCCTCTAACATGAAATGTGATATCCAACTCCTTCTCCATCCAAACCTGAGAGCCTTCCTATAGCATGAGATATGATATCCAAGTCCTTCCCATTCCAATCCTGAGACCCTTCCTATAACATGAAATGTGATATCCAACTCCTTCCCATTCCAACCTGAGACCCTTCCTATAGCATGAGATGGGATATCCAACTCCTTCCAAATCCAATACTGATACCCTTCCAATAGCATGAGATGTGATATCCCAATGCTTCTATCAAACCTGAGAACCATACTATGGCATGAGATGTGATATCAAACTCCTTCCCATTCCAATCCTGAGACTCTTCCTATAGCTTGAGATGTGATATCCAACTCCTTCCCATTCCAATTCTGAGACCCTTCCTATACCATGAGACTTGATATCTCAATGCTTCTAATACCAAACCTGAGACCCGTCCTATAACATGAGATGTGATATCCAAATCTTTCCCCTTCCAAATCTTAGACCCTTCCTTTATCATGAGATGTGATATCCAACTCCTTCCCATTCCAATCCTGAGACCCTTCCGATATCATGAGATTTGTTATCTCAATGCTTCTAATATCAAAATTGAGACCCTCCCTATAGCATGAGATGGGATATCCAACTCCTTCCCATTCCAATCCTGAGACCCTTCCGATAGCAGAGATGTGATATCTCAATGCTTATACCAAATCTGAGACCCTTCCTATAGCATGAGATGTGATATCCAACTCCTTCCCATTCCAATCCTGAGACCCTTCCTATAGCATGAGATGTGATGTCTCAATGCTTCTAATACCAAACCTGAGATCCTTCCTATAACATGAGATGTGATATCCAACTCCTTCCCATTCCAATCCTGAGACCCTTCCTATAGCATGAGATGTGCTATCTCAATGCTTATACCAAACCTGAGACCCTTCCTAAAGCTTGAGATGTGATATCCAACTCCTTCCCATTTCAATCCTGAGACCCTTCCTATAGCATGAGATGTGATATCTCAAGGCCTCTAATACCAAACCTGAGATCCTTCCTCTAACATGAAATGTGATATCCAACTCCTTCCCCTCCCAAACCTGAGAGCCTTCCTATAGCATGAGATATGATATCCAAGTCCTTCCCATTCCAATCCTGAGACCCTTCCTATAACATGAAATGTGATATCCAACTCCTTCCCATTCCAACCTGAGACCCTTCCTATAACATGAAATGTGATATCCAACTCCTTCCAAATCCAATACTGATACCCTTCCAATAGCATGAGATGTGATATCCCAATGCTTCTACCAAACCTGAGACCCCTACTATGGCATGAGATGTGATATCAAACTCCTTCCCATTCCAATCCTGAGACTCTTCCTATAGCTTGAGATGTGATATCCAACTCATTCACATTCCAATTCTGAGACCCTTCCTATGCCATGAGACTTGATATCTCAATGCTTCTAATACCAAACCTAAGACCCATCCTATAACATGAGATGTGTGTCATGTTGACGTATCCTGGACGACGGGGGCGGGAGGGACCCGGGGCGGGAAAAGGGGGGAAGTGACGTGGGAGGGGCGGGGGCAAGTTAGTTACAGTTGAGGCACGAATAAAGAAGGAAGTTGAATAGAGTCTCTCCGTGTCAGCCTTGTTATTGCCGCGACCTGCATGCGCGCTTATCCCTAGGCCGGGGACAGGACAATGGCGACGAGGATGGGATTCTGAGAGGCAGATCCCCGGAGACGAGCGCCGTGTATCGACACGCAACAGCGACGAGAACGCCCGCTGACCGACGCCCACAGCAACCCAGAAGCGAAGGGTGTTGCCGCAGCGTGGGGGCGTCGCGGAACCGGACAGGAACCTCAGGACGGAGAGAAGATCTGGGCCGCGACGGTGAGCACGGAGGAGCAGGCGAGCGCACGTGCGCGTAGTATACGCGGCAGCGACGGTGCCGGCTCAAGCGAAGGGCCAGGCTCACGCCGGAGCGTCTTTTAACAGGCGTGGTGCTCATCGATGGTGCTCGTGCCTTCCAAGGCGGCCATCGCACCACGACAGCGGAAGCCTGCATAAGGAAGCCACGCTCCCGGCGCCATGTCTAATCAGGATGCAAACCAGGGCGCGGGAGCGGCCGGAAATGGGCCCCCAGCACCCGTAGACCAAATGCCAGATCACGTGCCCTACCAACTGCCGGACACACTGGCTGCCCAGATGCCTGGAGCCTTCGACGTGACGGACACGAGCAACATGGGCCTCAGGTGGACCAAATGGATTCGAGACTTTGACTTGTACATGGGGGCCACGGGGCCAGTAGCGGATGCAAGGCAAGTGTGCCTCCTAAAGCTAGCGGTTGGCTCCGCCACCCGAGATATCATAGACGAGATGCCCCAGGACTCCATAGACTCCATACAAAAATTAAAGGACGCTCTAGCAGTATACTTCGCACCTCACACCAATGTTGACTATGAAAGGCACCTGTTCCACATCACAAAGCAGGCAAAAGGGGAGACCATGGACGCATATGTAATGCGACTCCGCACAAAACTCAAACATTGCGACTTCGCAAACTATTCGAACACTGAAGCCCTCAGATCGCAAATAATATCAGGGTGTGAGTCCCAAACATTCCGCAGAAAATTGCTCCAAAGGTCCCGCACGCTCGAGGAAATACTGGCACTGGCCAGGGTCGAAAGAGCCATTGACTGTCAAGTGGAAAGTTTCGGGAGCACGCCGTTGGGCGAAAGCTTGAACAAACTACATCTAGAGAAAAGGACAGAGGAACTGTTCTGCTACAAGTGTGGATTCGAATATCCACACGAAGGGACATGCCCGGCTATAGGACAACGCTGCACCACATGCGGTGAAGAAGGCCATTTCAAAGCGGTGTGCAGACTGTTCAGGAATCGAGGGAGAGAGAGGCCACGAGATAGTACCACTCGCTCGAGGAGTCGATATGGGGGAACACAGAGCACTCACCCGGCCCAAAGTAACACCTCCACCCCTCCAAGTCAACTCGGAAGTGACCAGAGAGAGAAGGACTCCGGCGACGACCGCCAAAAGCAGAGAGAAAGAAGAAGATTCGTGACACGGGACAAACCCGAAAGAAGGTCCAGACGCCATGTTCGCTATCTAGTCGAACAATCCCTCACAGAATCAGACCCTAGCTCTTCCGGGAGTGATCACAAAAAGAAGGCGTACGTCTACGCGCTAGGAAATCCCACAGCCACCGCGCATAGCCCCACCCTCATCATCAAGCTGCAGGAAAGACCAACGGAATTCCTCATCGATACTGGCGCCACCGTCAACATGGTGAGTGAACGGGTATATGCCGAACTAAACCCGAAACCAAAGCTCCAGCCAGCCACCGTTGACATCTACGCATATGGCGCGAAAACTCCTCTCAAGTGCGCAGGAAGGTTCAGCGGGCTATGCCGATACAAGGGCCAAGAGATGAGGGTCCCAATCCACGTCCTGGCCACCGAAACGGACAGTGGATGTGTCCTGAGTTTCAAGGCCGCTGCAGATATGGGCCTGATACACGTCCTATACAGCATCATGGTTCATAAGTACATCGACCCGAGTGACATGATCAATAACTTGTACCCAAAGATATTCAGAGGGGTTGGAAGACTCAAGAACCGACAAATAAAGTTACACATAGACGACTCCGTACGCCCAGTAGCCCAGCCCTACCGAGGGATCCCTGTCAACATCCAACAAAAGGTGGAGGATGAGCTACAGAAATTGCTGGAACAGGACATTATTGAGAAGGCCTCGGGAGCAACCACCTGGGTTTCTCCCATCGTCCCTGTCCCGAAGAAGGGATCTGAAACCATCAGGTTGTGTGTCGACATGAGACGTCCCAACCAGGCAATCCGCAGGGAAAGATACCCTGCGCCACGCATAACGGACATGATACATCTACTAAATGGAGCCAAGGTCTTCTCGAAACTAGACCTCCAGAAGGGATACCATCAGCTGGTCTTACACCCCGAGAGTCGCAACATAACCACATTTGTCACCCACGTTGGGTTATTCAGATACAAAAGGCTAAGCTTTGGGGTGTCGTCGGCCGCCGAGATTTTCCAAGCTGAGGTGCATAACATCATAAAGCACATCCCCAACTGCCTCAACTACTCGGACGACATTCTGGTGTTTGGGACCGACGTGAAGAACCATGATGAAACCCTCATGAAGGTGTGTAAAGCCCTGCATGATGCAAACCTCACACTCAACAAAGACAAGTGCGAGTTCCGGTAGAGCACACTAAAATTCTTTGGCCACGTGTTCTTGGAGGTGGGGATGACCCCAGATCCGGACAAAGTCTCTGCCCTGAATGACACAGCTGCACCACTCAATGTGTCAGAACTTCGCTCGTTCTTAGGCCTAGCCAGCTACTGCAGCAGGTACATCAAGGATTTTGCCTCGGTCAGTGAACCGTTGCGGAAACTTACGCACCAGAACGAGAAATTCAAGTGGACCAGTGCATGCCAAGTAGCTTTCGAAACCATCAGGGAGACGGTTGCTAAAGCAGAAAACATGGCCTACTACGACCCCAACCGGAGAACTGAACTAACAGTGGACGCGAGTCCAGTGGGATTAGGGGCCATCCTGGCTCAAGTTGATCCCAAAGACCCACAACAGAGACACGTGGTTGCCTATGCCAGCCGCAGTTTATCCGCCACGGAACGAGCCTACTCCCAGGCTGAGAAAGAAGGACTAGCGGTGGTGTGGGCATGTGAACATTTCCACTTATTCCTGTATGGAAAGCCATTTCAGGTGGTCACCGATCACCAGGCGCTCCTGTTTCTCTATGGAAATCCCCAAGCCAAAATGCCCCCGAGGATCGCCCGGTGGGGGCTGCGCCTGCAGGATTACGCCTTCGACATTATTCACAGACCAGGGAAGGGTGAAAACCCGGCTGACTTCCTGTCGAGGAGACCGAGAGACGAGAGCAGACCTGAGCCATCGGTGGCAGACCGCTACCTCAGATACCTGATTCAACAAACCACGCCGGAGGGGGTTAACATAGAAGAACTGGCAAGAGAAACTGAAAACGACCCTGCATGCCGCATCATATGTGAAGGCCTCATGTCCGGACAATGGAGAAGGGCTAAAGAGAGAGGTAAAGCGGAAGGGGGCCAGACATGGGAAGACGTGGAACGGCTTCTCCTTGTGAAAGAAGAGTTGGCAGTATCAGAAGACCAACTACTACTCAAAGACTGCAAGCTGGTGATCCCAACAACCCTGCCTGAGAAGGTCATCAACCTGGCTCACGAGACCCATCGAGGCATCGTCTCCACACAGCGCATGCTGCGCCAAAAGGTGTGGTTCCCACGAATGGATGCCCGAGTGGAGGCCGCCTTGAGAACTTGCCCCAACTGCTGCATCAGTACCCCAAACCGAAACCCGGAGCCATTGCAAATGTCCGAACTTCCGCAGAACATATGGGAAGCGGTGGCCGCCGACTTCTTTGGACCCATCGAAGGGGGGAAGTATGTCCTTGCAGTGATGGATGAATACTCCCGATATCCAGAAGTCCAGATGATCTCGTCCACGGCCGCACATCATGTCGTCCCAGCACTGGACCACATGTTCTCTGCCTATGGAGTGCCCAAGGTACTCAAGACCGACAACGGGGCCCCGTTCTGTGGACATCAGTTTGCCAGGTTTGCGGAATACTTGGGGTTCCGACATCGGAAGGTGACCCCGCTGTGGCCACAAGCAAACGGAATGATCGAACGATTCATGGCAAATCTCAAGCGGGCATTGCAAATTGCCCGCGTCACGGAACAACCATATGAACAGGTGCTTAACCAACTGCTGCGGGACTACCGAGGAACGCCCCATAGCACCACAGGGAAGACCCCTGCCGAACTCATGTTTGGCCGCAACCCTCAAACCCGACTTCCCCAAGCAGAGACAAGTGCACCACATCCAGCGATGGATGCGGAAGTCCGAGAGCGGGATGAAGCGGCAAAGGACAGAATGAAAGAATATGCCGACGCCCGCCGAAGAGCCCAGACATCCCAAATAAACATAGGGGATGTGGTGGCCGTTCGACAACCCTCGACCCACAAGCACACGCCTGCCTTTCGGGAAGAGCCCCTTCTCGTTACGCAGAAGAAGGGGTCAATGATCACTGCACAAGGCTCCACGGGAGCTATAACCCGGAACTCGTCCCATTTCAAGGAACTCCCACCGCCCGGAACAAGACGCCTGAGTGGAAGGGTACAGGCTCCACCGGAGGAAGAATACAGTGATCAACAAGGAGAGGATTCGTGGGATGCCGACGAATCGGATCAAGATCCAGATACCGAGACGACCGTGAGTAGATCGTCACCCCGGGCCGAGCTGGCCCGACCACAGCGAGCTCGGACTAGACCTCGCCGGTGGATCGAGGAAATGGAATAGTGACTTGCCAGATCATCGCCTGTTGCGATGAGTGTGGTATGGTTTAAAAAGGGGGGAGATGTCATGTTGACGTATCCTGGACGACGGGGGCGGGAGGGACCAGGGGCGGGAAAAGAGGGGAAGTGACGTGGGAGGGGCGGGGGCAAGTTAGTTACAGTTGAGGCACGAATAAAGAAGGAAGTTGAATAGAGTCTCTCCGTGTCAGCCTTGTTATTGCCGCGACCTGCATGCGCGCTTATCCCTAGGCCGGGGACAGGACAATGTGATATCCAAATCTTTCCCCTTCCAAACCTTAGACCCTTCCTTTATCATGAGATGTGATATCCAACTCCTTCCCATTCCAATCCTGAGACCCTTCCGATATCATGAGATTTGTTATCTCAATGCTTCTAATATCAAAATTGAGACCCTCCCTATAGCATGAGATGGGATATCCAACTCCTTCCCATTCCAATCCTGAGACCCTTCCGATAGCAGAGATGTGATATCTCAATGCTTATACCAAATCTGAGACCCTTCCTATAGCATGAGATGTGATATCCAACTCCTTCCCATTCCAATCCTGAGACCCTTCCTATAGCATGAGATGTGATGTCTCAATGCTTCTAATACCAAACCTGAGATCCTTCCTATAACATGAGATGTGATATCCAACTCCTTCCCATTCCAATCCTGAGACCCTTCCTATAGCATGAGATGTGCTATCTCAATGCTTATACCAAACCTGATACCCTTCCTAAAGCTTGAGATGTGATATATAACTCCTTCCCATTCCAATCCTGAGACCCTTCCTATAGCATGAGATGTGATATCTCAAGGCCTCTAATACCAAACCTGAGATCCTTCCTCTAACATGAAATGTGATATCCAACTCCTTCCCCTTCCAAACCTGAGAGCCTTCCTATAGCATGAGATATGATATCCAAGTCCTTCCCATTCCAATCCTGAGACCCTTCCTATAACATGAAATGTGATATCCAACTCCTTCCAAATCCAATACTGATACCCTTCCAATAGCATGAGATGTGATATCCCAATGCTTCTACCAAACCTGAGACCCATACTATGGCATGAGATGTGATATCAAACTCCTTCCCATTCCAATCATGAGACTCTTCCTATAGCTTGAGATGTGATATCCAACTCCTTCACATTCCAATTCTGAGACCCTTCCTATGCCATGAGACTTGATATCTCAATGCTTCTAATACCAAACCTGAGACCCGTCCTATAACATGAGATGTGATATCCAAATCTTTCCCCTTCCAAACCTTAGACCCTTCCTTTATCATGAGATGTGATATCCAACTCCTTCCCATTCCAATCCTGAGACCCTTCCGATATCATGAGATTTGTTATCTCAATGCTTCTAATATCAAACTTGAGACACTCCCTATAGCATGAGATGTGACATCCAAGTCCTCCCCATTCCAATCCTGAGACCCTTCCTATAGCATGAGATGTGATATCTCAATGCTTCTAATACCAAACCTGAGACCCTTCCTATAACATGAGATGGGATATCCAACTCCTTCCCATTCCAATCCTGAGACCCTTCCGATAGCAGAGATGTGATATCTCAATGCTTATACCAATCCTGAGACCCTTCCTATGGCCTGAGATGTCATATACAACTCCTTCCCAATCCAATCCTGAGACCCTTCCTATAGCATGAGATGTGATATCTCAATGCTTATACCAAATGTGAGACCCTTCCTATAGCATGAGATGTGATATCCAACTCCTTCCCATTCCAATCCTGAGACCCTTCCTATAGCATGAGATGTGATGTCTCAATGCTTCTACTACCAAACCTGACATCCTTCCTATAACATGAGATGTGATATCCAACTCCTTCCCATTCCAATCCTGAGTCCCTTCCTATAGCATGAGATGTGATGTCTCAATGCTTCTAATACCAAACCTGAGAACCTTCCTACAGCATGCGATGTGATATCTCAATGCTTCTAATACCAAACCTGAGACCAGTCCTATAACATGAGATTGGATATCCAACTCCTTCCCCTTCCAAACCTGAGACCCTTCCTATAGCATGAGATGTGATATCCAACTTCTTCCCATTCCAATCCTGAGACCCTTCCTATAACATGAGATGTGATGTCTCAATGCTTCTAATACCAAACCTGAGATCTTTCCTATAACATGAGATGTGATATCCAACTCCTTCCCATTCCAATCCTGAGACCCTTCCTATAGCATGAGATGTGCTATCGCAATGCTTATACCAAACCTGAGACCCTTCCTAAAGCTTGAGATGTGATATCCAACTCCTTCCCATTCCAATCCTGACACCCTTCCTATAGCATGAGATGTGATATCTCAAGGCCTCTAATACCAAACCTGAGATCCTTCCTCTAACATGAAATGTGATATCCAACTCCTTCCCCTTCCAAACCTGAGAGCCTTCCTATAGCATGAGATATGATATCCAAGTCCTTCCCATTCCAATCCTGAGACCCTTCCTATAACATGAAATGTGATATCCAACTCCTTCCCATTCCAACCTGAGACCCTTCCTATAGCATGAGATGGGATATCCAACTCCTTCGAAATCCAATACTGATACCCTTCCAATAGCATGAATTGTGATATCCCAATGCTTCTACCAAACCTGAGACCCATACTATGGCATGAGATGTGATATCAAACTCATTCCCATTCCAATCCTGAGACTCTTCCTATAGCTTGAGATGTGATATCCAACTCCTTCCCATTCCAATTCTGAGACCCTTCCTATGCCATGAGACTTGATATCTCAATGCTTCTAATACCAAACCTGAGACCCGTCCTATAACATGAGATGTGATATCCAAATCTTTCCCCTTCCAAACCTTAGACCCTTCCTTTATCATGAGATGTGATATCCAACTCCTTCCCATTCCAATCCTGAGACCCTTCCGATATCATGAGATTTGTTATCTCAATGCTTCTAATATCAAACTTGAGACCCTCCCTATAGCATGAGATGTGACATCCAAGTCCTCCCCATTCCAATCCTGAGACCCTTCCTATAGCATGAGATGTGATATCTCAATGCTTCTAATACCAAACCTGAGACCCTTCCTATAACATGAGATGTCATATACAACTCCTTCCCAATCCAATCCTGAGACCCTTCCTATAGCATGAGATGTGATATCTCAATGCTTATACCAAATCTGAGACCCTTCCTATAGCATGAGATGTGATATCCAACTCCTTCCCATTCCAATCCTGAGACCCTTCCTATAGCATGAGATGTGATGTCTCAATGCTTCTAATACCAAACCCGCGATCCTTCCAATAACATGAGATGTGATATCCAACTCCTTCCCATTCCAATCCTGAGACCCTTATGATAGCATGAGATGTGATATCTCAATGCCTCTAATACCAAACCTGAGATACTTCCGATAGCATGAGATGTGATATCTCAATGCTTCTAATACCAAACCTGAGATCCTTCCTATAACATGAGATGTGATTTCCAAATCCTTCCCCTTCCAAACCTGAGACCCTCCATTTAGCATGAGATGTGATATACAACTCCTTCCCATTCCAATCCTGAGACCCTTCTGATAGCATGAGATGTGATATCTCAATGCCTCTAATACCAAACCTGAGACCCTTCCTATAACATGAGATGGGATATCCAACTCCTTCCCATTCCAATCCTGAGACCCTTCCGATAGCAGAGATGTGATATCTCAATGCTTATACCAATCCTGAGACCCTTCCTATGGCCTGAGATGTCATATACAACTCCTTCCCAATCCAATCCTGAGACCCTTCCTATAGCATGAGATGTGATATCTCAATGCTTATACCAAATGTGAGACCCTTCCTATAGCATGAGATGTGATATCCAACTCCTTGCCATTCCAATCCTGAGACCCTTCCTATAGCATGAGATGTGATGTCTCAATGCTTCTAATACCAAACCTGAGATCCTTCCTATAACATGAGATGTGATATCCAACTCCTTCCCATTCCAATCCTGAGACCCTTCCTATAGCATGAGATGTGATGTCTCAATGCTTCTAATACCAAACCTGAGAACCTTCCTACAGCATGCGATGTGATATCTCAATGCTTCTAATACCAAACCTGAGACCAGTCCTATAACATGAGATTGGATATCCAACTCCTTCCCCTTCCAAACCTGAGACCCTTCCTATAGCATGAGATGTGATATCCAACTTCTTCCCATTCCAATCCTGAGACCCTTCCTATAACATGAGATGTGATGTCTCAATGCTTCTAATACCAAACCTGAGATCTTTCCTATAACATGAGATGTGATATCCAACTCCTTCCCATTCCAATCCTGAGACCCTTCCTATAGCATGAGATGTGCTATCGCAATGCTTATACCAAACCTGAGACCCTTCCTAAAGCTTGAGATGTGATATCCAACTCCTTCCCATTCCAATCCTGACACCCTTCCTATAGCATGAGATGTGATATCTCAAGGCCTCTAATACCAAACCTGAGATCCTTCCTCTAACATGAAATGTGATATCCAACTCCTTCCCCTTCCAAACCTGAGAGCCTTCCTATAGCATGAGATATGATATCCAAGTCCTTCCCATTCCAATCCTGAGACCCTTCCTATAACATGAAATGTGATATCCAACTCCTTCCCATTCCAACCTGAGACCCTTCCTATAGCATGAGATGGGATATCCAACTCCTTCGAAATCCAATACTGATACCCTTCCAATAGCATGAATTGTGATATCCCAATGCTTCTACCAAACCTGAGACCCATACTATGGCATGAGATGTGATATCAAACTCATTCCCATTCCAATCCTGAGACTCTTCCTATAGCTTGAGATGTGATATCCAACTCCTTCCCATTCCAATTCTGAGACCCTTCCTATGCCATGAGACTTGATATCTCAATGCTTCTAATACCAAACCTGAGACCCGTCCTATAACATGAGATGTGATATCCAAATCTTTCCCCTTCCAAACCTTAGACCCTTCCTTTATCATGAGATGTGATATCCAACTCCTTCCCATTCCAATCCTGAGACCCTCCCGATATCATGAGATTTGTTATCTCAATGCTTCTAATATCAAACTTGAGGCCCTCCCTATAGCATGAGATGTGACATCCAAGTCCTCCCCATTCCAATCCTGAGACCCTTCCTATAGCATGAGATGTGATATCTCAATGCTTCTAATACCAAACCTGAGACCCTTCCTATAACATGAGATGTCATATACAACTCCTTCCCAATCCAATCCTGAGACCCTTCCTATAGCATGAGATGTGATATCTCAATGCTTATACCAAATCTGAGACCCTTCCTATAGCATGAGATGTGATATCCAACTCCTTCCCATTCCAATCCTGAGACCCTTCCTATAGCATGAGATGTGATGTCTCAATGCTTCTAATACCAAACCTGCGATCCTTCCAATAACATGAGATGTGATATCCAACTCCTTCCCATTCCAATCCTGAGACCCTTATGATAGCATGAGATGTGATATCTCAATGCCTCTAATACCAAACCTGAGATACTTCCGATAGCATGAGATGTGATATCTCAATGCTTCTAATACCAAACCTGAGATCCTTCCTATAACATGAGATGTGATTTCCAAATCCTTCCCCTTCCAAACCTGAGACCCTCCATTTAGCATGAGATGTGATATACAACTCCTTCCCATTCCAATCCTGAGACCCTTCTGATAGCATGAGATGTGATATCTCAATGCCTCTAATACCAAACCTGAGATCCTATCTCTAACATGAAATGTGAAATCCATCTCCTTCCCTTTCCAAACCTGAGGCCCTGCCTATAGCATGAGATGTGATATCCAAGTCCTTCCCATTCCAATCCTGAGAGGAAGGATCTCAGGTTTGGTATTAGAAGCATTGAGACATCACATCTCATGCTATAGGAAGGGTCTCAGGGTTGGAATGGGAAGGAGTTGGATATCACATCTCATCCAATAGGAAGGGTCTCAGGTTTGGAATGGGAAGGAATTGGATATCACATCTCATGTTATAGGAAGGATCTCAGGTTTGGTATTAGAAGCATTGAGATATCACATCTCATGCTATAGGAAGGGTCTCAGGATTGGAATGTGAAGGATTTGGATATCACATCTCATGCTAAAGGAAGGGTCTCAGGTATGGTAGAAGCATTGAGATATCACGTCTCTGCTATCGGAAGGGTCTCAGGATTGGATTGGGAAGGCGTTGGATATCCCTTCTCATGCTATAGGAAGGGTCTCAGGATTTGAATGGGAAGGAGTTGGATATCACATCTCATGTTATAGGAAGGGTCTCAGGTTTGGTATAAGCATTGAGATATCACATCTCTGCTATCGGAAGCGGCTCAGGATTGGAATGGGAAGGAGTTGGATATCCCATCTCATGTTATAGGAAGAGTCTCTGGTTTGGTATTAGAATCATTGAGATATCACATTGCATGCTGTAGGAAGGGTCTAAGGATTGGAATGGGATGGACTTGGATATCACATCTCATGCTATAGGTAGGCTCTCAGGTTTGGTATAAGCATTGAGATATCACATCTCATGCTATAGGAAGGGTCTCAGGATTGGAATGGGAAGGAATTGGATATCACATCTCATGCTGTAGGAAGGGTCTCAGATTTGGTATAAGCATTGAGATATCACATCTCATGCTAAAGGAAGGGTCTCAGGATTGGAATGGGAAGGAGTTGTATATGACATCTCAGGCCATAGGAAGGGTCTCAGGTTTGGTATAAGCATTGAGATATCACATCTCTGCTATCGGAAGGGTCTCAGGATTGGAATGGGAAGGAGTTGGATATCCCATCTCATGTTATAGGAATGGTCTCAGGTTTGGTATTAGAAGCATAGAGATATCACATCTCATGCTATAGGAAGGGTCTCAGGATTGGAATGGGAAGGACTTGGATGTCACATCTCATGCTGTAGGGAGGGTCTCAAGTTTGATATTAGAAGCATTGAGATAACAAATCTCATGATATCGGAAGGGTCTCAGGATTGGAATGGGAAGGAGTTGGATATCACATCTCATGATAAAGGAAGGGTCTAAGGTTTGGAAGGGGAAGGATTTGGATATCACATCTCATGTTATAGGACGGGTCTCAGGTTTGGTATTAGAAGCATTGAGATATCAAGTCTCATGGTATAAGAAGGGTCTCAGAATTGGAATGGGAAGGAGTTGGATATCACACCTCAAGCTATAGGAAGGGTCTCAGGATTGGAATGGGAAGGAGTTTGATATCACATCTCATGCCATAGTATGGGTCTCAGGTTTGGTAGAAGCATTGGGATATCACATCTCATGCTATCGGAAGGGTATCAGTATTGGATTTGGAAGAAGTTGGATATCCCATCTCATGCTATAGGAAGGGTCTCAGGTTGGAATGGGAAGGAGTTGGATATCACATTTCATGTTATAGGAAGGGTCTCAGGATTGGAATGGGAAGGACTTGGATATCATATCTCATGCTATAGGAAGGCTCTCAGGTTTGGAAGGGGAAGGAGTTGGATATCAAATTTCATGTTAGAGGAAGGATCTCAGGTTTGTTATAAGCATTGAGATATCACATCTCATGCTATAGGAAGGGTCTCAGGATTGGAATGGGAAGGAGTTGGATATCACATCTCATGTTATAGGAAATATCTCAGGTTTGGTATTAGAAGCATTGAGACATCACATCTCATGTTATAGGAAGGGTCTCAGGATTGGAATGGGAAGAAGTTGGATATCACATCTCATGCTATAGGAAGGGTCTCAGGTTTGGTATAAGCATTGAGATATCACATCTCATGCTATAGGAAGGGTCTCAGGATTGGAATGGGAAGGAGTTGTATATGACATCTCATGCCATAGGAAGGGTCTCAGGTTTGGTATAAGCATTGAGATATCACATCACATGCTATAGGAAGGGTCTCAGGATTGGAATGGGAAGGACTTGGATATCACATCTCATGCTATAGGCAGGGCCTCAGGTTTGGAAAGGGAAGGAGATGGATATCACATTTCATGTTAGAGATAGGATCTCAGGTTTGGTATTAGAGGCATTGAGATATCACATCTCATGCTATCAGAAGGGTCTCAGGATTGGAATGGGAAGGAGTTGTATATCACATCTCATGCTAAATGGAGGGTCTCAGGTTTGGAAGGGGAAGGATTTGGAAATCACATCTCATGTTATAGGAAGGATCTCAGGTTTGGTATTAGAAGCATTGAGATATCACATCTCATGCTATCGGAAGTATCTCAGGTTTGGTATTAGAGGCATTGAGATATCACATCTCATGCTATCATAAGGGTCTCAGGATTGGAATGGGAAGGAGTTGGATATCACATCTCATGTTATTGGAAGGATCGCAGGTTTGGTATTAGAAGCATTGAGATATCACATCTCATGCTATAGGAAGGGTCTCAGGATTGGAATGGGGAGGACTTGTATGTCACATCTCATGCTATAGAGAGGGTCTCAAGTTTGATATTAGAAGCATTGAGATAACAAATCTCATGATATCGGAAGGGTCTCAGGAATGGAATGGGAAGGAGTTGGATATCACATCTCATGATAAAGGAAGGGTCTAAGGTTTGGAAGGGGAAAGATTTGGATATCACATCTCATGTTATAGGACGGGTCTCAGGTTTGGTATTAGAAGCATTGAGATATCAAGTCTCACGGCATAGGAAGGGTCTCAGAATTGGAATGGGAAGGAGTTGGATATCACATCTCAAGCTATAGGAAGAGTCTCAGGATTGGAATGGGAATGAGTTTGATATCACATCTCATGCCATAGTATGGGTCTCAGGTTTGGTAGAAGCATTGGGATATCACAATTCATGCTATTGGAAGGGTATCAGTATTGGATTTCGAAGGAGTTGGATATCCCATCTCATGCTATAGGAAGGGTCTCAGGTTGGAATGGGAAGGAGTTGGATATCACATTTCATGTTATAGGAAGGGTCTCAGGATTGGAATGGGAAGGACTTGGATATCATATCTCATGCTATAGGAAGGCTCTCAGGTTTGGAAGGGGAAGGAGTTGGATATCACATTTCATGTTAGAGGAAGGATCTCAGGTTTGGTATTAGAGGCCTTGAGATATCACATCTCATGCTATAGGAAGGGTCTCAGGATTGGAATGGGAAGGAGTTGGATATCACATCTCATGCTAAAGGAAGGGTCTCAGGTATGGTAGAAGCATTGAGATATCACGTCTCTGCTATCGGAAGGGTCTCAGGATTGGAATGGGAAGGAGTTGGATATCCCTTCTCATGCTATAGGAAGGGTCTCAGGATTTGAATGGGAAGGAGTTGGATATCACATCTCATGTTATAGGAAGGGTCTCAGGTTTGGTATAAGCATTGAGATATCACATCTCTGCTATCGGAAGCGGCTCAGGATTGGAATGGGAAGGAGTTGGATATCCCATCTCATGTTATAGGAAGAGTCTCTGGTTTGGTATTAGAATCATTGAGATATCACATTGCATGCTGTAGGAAGGGTCTAAGGATTGGAATGGGATGGACTTGGATATCACATCTCATGCTATAGGTAGGCTCTCAGGTTTGGTATAAGCATTGAGATATCACATCTCATGCTATAGGAAGGGTCTCAGGATTGGAATGGGAAGGAATTGGATATCACATCTCATGCTGTAGGAAGGGTCTCAGATTTGGTATAAGCATTGAGATATCACATCTCATGCTAAAGGAAGGGTCTCAGGATTGGAATGGGAAGGAGTTGTATATGACATCTCAGGCCATAGGAAGGGTCTCAGGTTTGGTATAAGCATTGAGATATCACATCTCTGCTATCGGAAGGGTCTCAGGATTGGAATGGGAAGGAGTTGGATATCCCATCTCATGTTATAGGAATGGTCTCAGGTTTGGTATTAGAAGCATAGAGATATCACATCTCATGCTATAGGAAGGGTCTCAGGATTGGAATGGGAAGGACTTGGATGTCACATCTCATGCTGTAGGGAGGGTCTCAAGTTTGATATTAGAAGCATTGAGATAACAAATCTCATGATATCGGAAGGGTCTCAGGATTGGAATGGGAAGGAGTTGGATATCACATCTCATGATAAAGGAAGGGTCTAAGGTTTGGAAGGGGAAGGATTTGGATATCACATCTCATGTTATAGGACGGGTCTCAGGTTTGGTATTAGAAGCATTGAGATATCAAGTCTCATGGTATAAGAAGGGTCTCAGAATTGGAATGGGAAGGAGTTGGATATCACACCTCAAGCTATAGGAAGGGTCTCAGGATTGGAATGGGAAGGAGTTTGATATCACATCTCATGCCATAGTATGGGTCTCAGGTTTGGTAGAAGCATTGGGATATCACATCTCATGCTATCGGAAGGGTATCAGTATTGGATTTGGAAGAAGTTGGATATCCCATCTCATGCTATAGGAAGGGTCTCAGGTTGGAATGGGAAGGAGTTGGATATCACATTTCATGTTATAGGAAGGGTCTCGGGATTGGAATGGGAAGGACTTGGATATCATATCTCATGCTATAGGAAGGCTCTCAGGTTTGGAAGGGGAAGGAGTTGGATATCACATTTCATGTTAGAGGAAGGATCTCAGGTTTGGTATAAGCATTGAGATATCACATCTCATGCTATAGGAAGGGTCTCAGGATTGGAATGGGAAGGAGTTGGATATCACATCTCATGTTATAGGAAATATCTCAGGTTTGGTATTAGAAGCATTGAGACATCACATCTCATGTTATAGGAAGGGTCTCAGGATTGGAATGGGAAGAAGTTGGATATCACATCTCATGCTATAGGAAGGGTCTCAGGTTTGGTATAAGCATTGAGATATCACATCTCATGCTATAGGAAGGGTCTCAGGATTGGAATGGGAAGGAGTTGTATATGACATCTCATGCCATAGGAAGGGTCTCAGGTTTGGTATAAGCATTGAGATATCACATCACATGCTATAGGAAGGGTCTCAGGATTGGAATGGGAAGGACTTGGATATCACATCTCATGCTATAGGCAGGGCCTCAGGTTTGGAAAGGGAAGGAGATGGATATCACATTTCATGTTAGAGATAGGATCTCAGGTTTGGTATTAGAGGCATTGAGATATCACATCTCATGCTATCAGAAGGGTCTCAGGATTGGAATGGGAAGGAGTTGTATATCACATCTCATGCTAAATGGAGGGTCTCAGGTTTGGAAGGGGAAGGATTTGGAAATCACATCTCATGTTATAGGAAGGATCTCAGGTTTGGTATTAGAAGCATTGAGATATCACATCTCATGCTATCGGAAGTATCTCAGGTTTGGTATTAGAGGCATTGAGATATCACATCTCATGCTATCATAAGGGTCTCAGGATTGGAATGGGAAGGAGTTGGATATCACATCTCATGTTATTGGAAGGATCGCAGGTTTGGTATTAGAAGCATTGAGATATCACATCTCATGCTATAGGAAGGGTCTCAGGATTGGAATGGGGAGGACTTGTATGTCACATCTCATGCTATAGAGAGGGTCTCAAGTTTGATATTAGAAGCATTGAGATAACAAATCTCATGATATCGGAAGGGTCTCAGGATTGGAATGGGAAGGAGTTGGATATCACATCTCATGATAAAGGAAGGGTCTAAGGTTTGGAAGGGGAAAGATTTGGATATCACATCTCATGTTATAGGACGGGTCTCAGGTTTGGTATTAGAAGCATTGAGATATCAAGTCTCACGGCATAGGAAGGGTCTCAGAATTGGAATGGGAAGGAGTTGGATATCACATCTCAAGCTATAGGAAGAGTCTCAGGATTGGAATGGGAATGAGTTTGATATCACATCTCATGCCATAGTATGGGTCTCAGGTTTGGTAGAAGCATTGGGATATCACAATTCATGCTATTGGAAGGGTATCAGTATTGGATTTCGAAGGAGTTGGATATCCCATCTCATGCTATAGGAAGGGTCTCAGGTTGGAATGGGAAGGAGTTGGATATCACATTTCATGTTATAGGAAGGGTCTCAGGATTGGAATGGGAAGGACTTGGATATCATATCTCATGCTATAGGAAGGCTCTCAGGTTTGGAAGGGGAAGGAGTTGGATATCACATTTCATGTTAGAGGAAGGATCTCAGGTTTGGTATTAGAGGCCTTGAGATATCACATCTCATGCTATAGGAAGGGTCTCAGGATTGGAATGGGAAGGAGTTGGATATCACATCTCAAGCTTTAGGAAGGGTCTCAGGTTTGGTATAAGCATTGAGATAGCACATCTCATGCTATAGGAAGGGTCTCAGGATTGGAATGGGAAGGAGTTGGATATCACATCTCATGTTATAGGAAGGATCTCAGGTTTGGTATTAGAAGCATTGAGACATCACATCTCATGCTATAGGAAGGGTCTCAGGATTGGAATGGGAAGGAGTTGGATATCACATCTCATGCTATAGGAAGGGTCTCAGATTTGGTATAAGCATTGAGATATCACATCTCTGCTATCGGAAGGGTCTCAGGATTGGAATGGGAAGGAGTTGGATATCCCATCTCATGCTATAGGGAGGGTCTCAATTTTGATATTAGAAGCATTGAGATAACAAATCTCATGATATCGGAAGGGTCTCAGGATTGGAATGGGAAGGAGTTGGATATCACATCTCATGATAAAGGAAGGGTCTAAGGTTTGGAAGGGGAAAGATTTGGATATCACATCTCATGTTATAGGACGGGTCTCAGGTTTGGTATTAGAAGCATTGAGATATCAAGTCTCATGGTATAGGAAGGGTCTCAGAATTGGAATGGGAAGGAGTTGGATATCACATCTCAAGCTATAGGAAGAGTCTCAGGATTGGAATGGGAAGGAGTTTGATATCACATCTCATGCCATAGTATGGTTCTCAGGTTTGATAGAAGCATTGGGATATCACATCTCATGCTATTGGAAGGGTATCAGTATTGGATTTGGAAGGGGTTGGATATCCCATCTCATGCTATAGGAAGGGTCTCAGGTTGGAATGGGAAGGAGTTGGATATCACATTTCATGTTATAGGAAGGGTCTCAGGATTGGAATGGGAAGGACTTGGATATCATATCTCATGCTATAGGAAGGCTCTCAGGTTTGGAAGGAGAAGGAGTTGGATATCACATTTCATGTTAGAGGAAGGATCTCAGGTTTGGTATTAGAGGCCTTGAGATATCACATCTCATGCTATAGGAAGGGTCTCAGGTTGGAATGGGAAGGAGTTGGATATCACATTTCATGTTATAGGAAGGGTCTCAGGATTGGAATGGGAAGGAGTTGGATATCACATCTCATGTTATTGGAAGGATCGCAGGTTTGGTATTAGAAGCATTGAGATATCACATCTCATGCTATAGGAAGGGTCTCAGGATTGGAATGGGGAGGACTTGTATGTCACATCTCATGCTATAGAGAGGGTCTCAAGTTTGATATTAGAAGCATTGAGATAACAAATCTCATGATATCGGAAGGGTCTCAGGATTGGAATGGGAAGGAGTTGGATATCACATCTCATGATAAAGGAAGGGTCTAAGGTTTGGAAGGGGAAAGATTTGGATATCACATCTCATGTTATAGGACGGGTCTCAGGTTTGGTATTAGAAGCATTGAGATATCAAGTCTCACGGCATAGGAAGGGTCTCAGAATTGGAATGGGAAGGAGTTGGATATCACATCTCAAGCTATAGGAAGAGTCTCAGGATTGGAATGGGAATGAGTTTGATATCACATCTCATGCCATAGTATGGGTCTCAGGTTTGGTAGAAGCATTGGGATATCACAATTCATGCTATTGGAAGGGTATCAGTATTGGATTTCGAAGGAGTTGGATATCCCATCTCATGCTATAGGAAGGGTCTCAGGTTGGAATGGGAAGGAGTTGGATATCACATTTCATGTTATAGGAAGGGTCTCAGGATTGGAATGGGAAGGACTTGGATATCATATCTCATGCTATAGGAAGGCTCTCAGGTTTGGAAGGGGAAGGAGTTGGATATCACATTTCATGTTAGAGGAAGGATCTCAGGTTTGGTATTAGAGGCCTTGAGATATCACATCTCATGCTATAGGAAGGGTCTCAGGATTGGAATGGGAAGGAGTTGGATATCACATCTCAAGCTTTAGGAAGGGTCTCAGGTTTGGTATAAGCATTGAGATAGCACATCTCATGCTATAGGAAGGGTCTCAGGATTGGAATGGGAAGGAGTTGGATATCACATCTCATGTTATAGGAAGGATCTCAGGTTTGGTATTAGAAGCATTGAGACATCACATCTCATGCTATAGGAAGGGTCTCAGGATTGGAATGGGAAGGAGTTGGATATCACATCTCATGCTATAGGAAGGGTCTCAGATTTGGTATAAGCATTGAGATATCACATCTCTGCTATCGGAAGGGTCTCAGGATTGGAATGGGAAGGAGTTGGATATCCCATCTCATGCTATAGGGAGGGTCTCAATTTTGATATTAGAAGCATTGAGATAACAAATCTCATGATATCGGAAGGGTCTCAGGATTGGAATGGGAAGGAGTTGGATATCACATCTCATGATAAAGGAAGGGTCTAAGGTTTGGAAGGGGAAAGATTTGGATATCACATCTCATGTTATAGGACGGGTCTCAGGTTTGGTATTAGAAGCATTGAGATATCAAGTCTCATGGTATAGGAAGGGTCTCAGAATTGGAATGGGAAGGAGTTGGATATCACATCTCAAGCTATAGGAAGAGTCTCAGGATTGGAATGGGAAGGAGTTTGATATCACATCTCATGCCATAGTATGGTTCTCAGGTTTGATAGAAGCATTGGGATATCACATCTCATGCTATTGGAAGGGTATCAGTATTGGATTTGGAAGGGGTTGGATATCCCATCTCATGCTATAGGAAGGGTCTCAGGTTGGAATGGGAAGGAGTTGGATATCACATTTCATGTTATAGGAAGGGTCTCAGGATTGGAATGGGAAGGACTTGGATATCATATCTCATGCTATAGGAAGGCTCTCAGGTTTGGAAGGAGAAGGAGTTGGATATCACATTTCATGTTAGAGGAAGGATCTCAGGTTTGGTATTAGAGGCCTTGAGATATCACATCTCATGCTATAGGAAGGGTTTTAGGTTGGAATGGGAAGGAGTTGGATATCAATTTTCATGTTATAGGAAGGGTCTCAGGATTGGAATGGGAAGGAGTTGGATATCACATCTCAAGCTTTAGGAAGGGTCTCAGGTTTGGTATAAGAATTGAGATAGCACATCTCATGCTATAGGAAGGGTCTCAGGATTGGAATGGGAAGGAGTTGGATATCACATCTCATGTTATCGGAAAGATCTCAGGTTTGGGATTAGAAGCATTGAGACATCACATCTCATGTTATAGGAAGGGTCTCAGGATTGGAATGGGAAGAAGTTGGATATCACATCTCATGCTATTGGAAGGGTCTCAGGTTTGGAATGGGGAGGAATTGGATATCACATCTCATGTCATAGGAAGGATCTCAGGTTTGGTATTAGAAGCATTGAGATATCACATCTCATGCTATAGGAATGGTCTCAGGATTGGAATGGGAAGGAGTTGGATATTACATTCCTGCTATAGGAAGGGTCTCATGTTTGGAATGGGAATGTGTTGGATATCACATATGCTATAGGAAGGGTCTCAGGTTTGGAACGGGAAGGAGTTGGATATCACATCTCATGTTATAGGAAGGGTCTCAGGTTTGGTATAAGCATTGAGATATCACATCTCTGCTATCGGAAGTGTCTCAGGATTGGAATGGGAAGGTGTTGGATATCCCATCTCATGTTATAGGACGGGTCTCAGGTTTGTTATTAGAATCATTGAGATATCATATTGCATGCTGTAGGAAGGGTCTAAGGATTGGAATGGGAAGGAGTTGGATATCCCATCTCATGTTATAGGAAGAGTCTCAAGTTTGGTATTAGAAGCATTTAGATATCACATCTCATGCTATAGGAAGGGTCTCAGGATTGGAATGGTGAAGGAGTTGGATATCACATCTCATGCTATAGGAAGGGTCTCAGGTTTGGTATAAGCATTGAGATATCACATCTCATGCTATAGGAAGGGTCTCAGGATTGGAATGGGAAGGAGTTGGATATCACATCTCATGTTATAGGAAGGATCTCAGGTTTGGTATTAGAAGCATTGAGACATCACATCTCATGCTATCGGAAGGGTCTCAGGATTGGAATGGGAAGGACTTGGATATCACATCTCATGCTATAGGGAGGGTCTCAAGTTTGATATTAGAAGCATTGAGATATCATATCTCATGCTATAGGAAGGGTCTCAGGATTGGAATGGGAAGGAGTTGGATATCACATCTCATGCTATAGGAAGGGTCTCAGGTTTGGTATAAGCAGTGAGATATCACATCTCATGCTATAGGAAGTGTCTCAGGATTGGAATGGGAAGGAGTTGGATATCACATCTCATGTTATAGGAAGGATCTCAGGTTTGGTATAAGCATTGAGATATCACATCTCTACTATCGGAAGGGTCTCAGGATTGGAATGGGAAGGAGTTGGATATTCCCATCTCATGTTATAGGAAGGGTCTCAGGTTTGGTATTAGAAGCATTGAGATATCACATCTCATGCTATAGAAAGGGTCTCAGGATTGGAATGGGAAGGACTTGGATATCACATCTCATGCTATAAGGAGGGTCTCAAGTTTGATATTAGAAGCATTGAGACATCACATCTCATGATATCGGAAGGGTCTCAAGGATGGAATGGGAAGGAGTTGGATATCACATCTCATGATAAAGGAAGTGTCTAAGGTTTGGAAGGGGAAGGAGTTTGATATCACATCTCATGCCATAGTATGGGTCTCAGGTTTGGTAGAAGCATTGGGATATCACATCTCATGCTATCGGAAGGGTATCAGGATTGGATTTGGAAGGAGTTGGATATCCCATCTCATGCTATAGGAAGGGTCTCAGGTTGGAATGGGAAGGAGTTGGATATCACATCTCATGTTATAGGAAGGGTCTCAGGATTGGAATTAGAAGGACTTGGATATCACATCTCATGCTATAGGAAGGCTCTCAGGTTTGGAAGGGGAAAGAGTTGGATATCACATTTCATGTTAGAGGTAGGATCTCAGGTTTGGTATTAGAGGCATTGAAATATCACATTTCATGCTATCAGAAGAGTCTCAGGATTGGAATGGGAAGGAGTTGGATATCACATCTCATGCTAAAGGGAGGGTCTCAGGTTTGGAAGGGGAAGGATTTGGATATCACATCTCATGTTATAGGAAGGATCTCAGGTTTGGTATTAGAAGCATTGAGATATCACATCTCATGCTATCGGAAGGATCTCAGGTTTGGTATAGAAGCATTGAGATATCACATCTCATGCTATCAGAAGGTTCTCAGGATTGGAATGGGAAGGAGTTGGATATCACATCTCATTCTAAAGGGAGGGTCTCAGGTTTGGAAGGGGAAGGATTTGGATGTCATATCTCATGTTATCAGAAGGATCTCAGGTTTGGTATTAGAAGTATTGAGATATCACATCTCATGCTATAGGAAGGGTCTCAGGATTGGAATGGGAAGGAGCTGGATATCACATCTCATGCTAAAGGAAGGGTCTCAGGTTTGGAACGGGAAGGAGTTGGATATCACATCTCATGTTATAGGAAGGGTCTCAGGTTTGGTATAAGCATTGAGATATCACATCTCTGCTATCGGAAGTGTCTCAGGATTGGAATGGGAAGGACTTGGATATCACATCTCATGCTATAGATAGGCTCTCAGGTTTGGAAAGGGAAGGAGTTGGATATCACATTTCATGTTAGAGGAAGGATCTCAGGTTTGGTATTAGAGGCATTGAGATATCAGTTCTCAGGCTATAGGAAGGGTCTCAGGATTGGAATGGGAAGGAGTTGGATATCACATCTCATGCTAGAGGAAGGGTCTCAGGTTTGGTATAAGCATTGAGATATCACATCTCGTGCTATAGGAAGGGTCTCAGGATTGGAATGGGAAGGAGTTGTATATGACATCTCATGCCGTAGGAAGGGTCTCAGGTTTGGCATAAGCATTGAGATATCACATCTCTGCTATCGAAAGGGTCTTAGGATTGGAATGGGAAGGAGTTGGATATCCCATCTCATGTTATAGGAAGAGTCTCAGGTTTGGTATTAGAAGCATTGAGATATCCCATCTCATGATATAGGAAGGGTCTCAGTTTGGAATGGGAAGGAGTTGGATATCACATTTCATGTTATAGGAAGGGTCTCAGGATTGGAATGGGAAGGACTTGGATATCATATCCCATGCTATAGGAAGGCTCTCAGGTTTGGAAGGGGAAGGAGTTGGATATCACATTTCATGTTAGAGGAAGGATCTCAGGTTTGGTATTAGAGGCCTTGAGATATCACATCTCATGCTATAGGAAGGGTCTCAGGATTGGAATGGGAAGGAGTTGGTTATCACATCTCAAGCTATAGGAACGGTCTCAGGTTTGGTATAAGCATTGTGATATCACATCTCATGCTATAGGAAGGGTCTCAGGATTGGAATGGGAAGGAGTTGGATATCACATCTCATGTTATAGGAAAGATCTCAGGTTTGGTATTAGAAGCATTGAGACATCACATCTCATGTTATAGGAAGGGTCTCAGGATTGGAATGGGAAGAAGTTGGATATCACATCTCATGCTATAGGAAGGGTCTCAGGTTTGGTATAAGCATTGAGATATTACATCTCATGCTATAGGAAGGGTCTCAGGATTGGAATGGGAAGGAGTTGTATATGACATCTCATGCTATAGGAAGGGTCTCAGGTTTGGTATAAGCATTGAGATATCACATCACATGCTATAGGAAGGGTCTCAGGATTGGAATGGGAAGGACTTGGATATCACATCTCATGCTATAGGCAGGGTCTCAGGTTTGGAAAGGGAATGAGATGGATATCACATTTCATGTTAGAGGTAGGATCTCAGGTTTGGTATTAGAGGCATTGAGATATCACATCTCATGCTATCAGAAGGGTCTCAGGATTGGAATGGGAAGGAGTTGGATATCACATCTCATGCTAAAGGGAGGGTCTCAGGTTTGGAAGGGGAAGGATTTGGAAATCACATCTCATGTTATAGGAAGGATCTCAGGTTTGGTATTAGAAGCATTGAGACATCACATCTCATGCTATAGGAAGGGTCTCAGGATTGGAATGGGAAGGAGTTGGATATCACATCTCATGCTATAGGAAGGGTCTCAGATTTGGTATAAGCATTGAGATATCACATCTCATGCTATAGGAAGGGTCTCAGGATTGGAATGGGAAGGAGTTGTATATGACATCTCATGTTATAGGAAGGATCTCAGGTTTGGTATAAGCATTGAGATATCACATCTCTGCTATCGGAAGGGTCTCAGGATTGGAATGGGAAGGAATTGGATATCACATCTCATGTTATAGGAAGGATCTCAGGTTTGGTATTAGAAGCATTGAGATATCCCTTCTCATGCTATAGGAAGGGTCTCAGGATTGGAATGTGAAGGATTTGGATATCACATCTCATGCTAAAGGAAGGGTCTCAGGTTTGGTAGAAGCATTGAGATATCACGTCTCTGCTATCGGAAGGGTCTCAGGATTGGATTGGGAAGGAGTTGGATATCCCTTCTCATGCTATAGGAAGGGTCTCAGGTTTGGTATAAGCATTGAGATATCACATCTCTGCTATCGGAAGGGTCTCAGGATTGGATTGGGAAGGAGTTGGATATCCCTTCTCATGCTATAGGAAGTGTCTCAGGTTGGAATGGGAAGGAGTTGGATATCACATCTCATGTTATAGGAAGGGTCTCAGGATTGGAATGGGAAGGATTTGGATATCACATCTCTTGCTATAGGAAGGGTCTCAGGATTGGAATGGGTAGGAGTTGGATATTACTTTCTTGCTATAGGAAGGGTCTCATGTTTGGAATGGGAAGGAGTTGGATATCACATATGCTATAGTTAGTGTCTCAGGTTTGGAACGGGAAGGAGTTGGATATCACATCTCATGTTATAGGAAGGGTCTCAGGTTTGGTATAAGCATTGAGATATCACATCTCTGCTATCGGAAGTGGCTCAGGATTGGAATGGGAAGGAGTTGGATATCCCATCTCATGTTATAGGACGAGTCTCTGGTTTGGTATTAGAATCATTGAGATATCACATCGCATGCTGTAGGAAGGGTCTAAGGATTGGAATGGGATGGACTTGGATATCACATCTCATGCTATAGATAGGCTCTTAGGTTTGGAAAGGGAAGGAGTTGGATATCACATTTCATGTTAGAGGAAGGATCTCAGGTTTGGTATTAGAAGCATTGAGATATCACATCTCATGCTATAGGAAGGGTCTCAGGATTGGAATGGGAAGGAGCTGGATATCACATCTCATGCTAAAGGAAGGGTCTCAGGTTTGGAACGGGAAGGATTTGGATATCACATCTCATGTTATAGGAAGGGTCTCAGGTTTGGTATAAGCATTGAGATATCACATCTCTGCTATCGGAAGTGTCTCAGGATTGGAATGGGAAGGAGTTGGATATCCCATCTCATGTTATAGGACGGGTCTCAGGTTTGTTATTAGAATCATTGAGATATCATATTGCATGCTGTAGGAAGGGTCTAAGGGTTGGAATGGGAAGGACTTGGATATCACATCTCATGCTATAGATAGGCTCCTAGGTTTGGAAAGGGAAGGAGTTGGATATCACATTTCATGTTAGAGGAAGGATCTCAGGTTTGGTATTAGAAGCATTGAGATATCACATCTCATGCTATAGGAAGGGTCTCAGGATTGGAATGGGAAGTAGTTGGATATCACATCTCATGCTATAGGAAGGGTCTCAGGTTTGGTATAAGCATTGAGATATCACATCTCATGCTATAGGACGGGTCTCAGGATTGGAATGGAAGGAGTTGGATATCACATCTCATGTTATAGTAAGGATCTCAGGTTTGGTATTAGAAGCATTGAGACATCACATCTCATGCTGTAGGAAGGGTCTCAGGGTTGGAATGGGAAGGAGTTGGATATCACATCTCATCCAATAGGAAGGGTCTCAGGTTTGGAATGGGAAGGAATTGGATATCACATCTCATGTTATAGGAAGGATCTCAGGTTTGGTATTAGAAGCATTGAGATATCACATCTCATGCTATAGGAAGGGTCTCAGGATTGGAATGTGAAGGATTTGGATATCACATCTCATGCTAAAGGAAGGGTCTCAGGTTTGGTAGAAGCATTGAGATATCACGTCTCTGCTATCGGAAGGGTCTCAGGATTGGATTGGGAAGGAGTTGGATATCCCTTCTCATGCTATAGGAAGGGTCTCAGGATTTGAATTGCAAGGAGTTGGATATCACATCTCATGCCATAGGAAGGGTCTCAGGTTTGGTATAAGCATTGAGATATCACATCTCTGCTATCGGAAGGGTCTCAGGATTGGATTGGGAAGGAGTTGGATATCCCTTCTCATGCTATAGGAAGTGTCTCAGGTTGGAATGGTAAGGAGTTGGATATCACATCTCATGTTATAGGAAGGGTCTCAGGATTGGAATGGGAAGGATTTGGATATCACATCTCTTGCTATAGGAAGGGTCTCAGGATTGGAATGGGTAGGAGTTGGATATTACTTTCTTGCTATAGGAAGGGTCTCATGTTTGGAATGGGAAGGAGTTGGATATCACATATGCTATAGTTAGTGTCTCAGGTTTGGAACGGGAAGGAGTTGGATATCACATCTCATGTTATAGGAAGGGTCTCAGGTTTGGTATAAGCATTGAGATATCACATCTCTGCTATCGGAAGCGGCTCAGGATTGGAATGGGAAGGAGTTGGATATCCCATCTCATGTTATAGGAAGAGTCTCTGGTTTGGTATTAGAATCATTGAGATATCACATCGCATGCTGTTGGAAGGGTCTAAGGATTGGAATGGGATGGACTTGGATATCACATCTCATGCTATAGGTAGGCTCTCAGGTTTGGTATAAGCATTGAGATATCACATCTCATGCTATAGGAAGGGTCTCAGGATTGGAATGGGAAGGATTTGGATATCACATCTCATGCTATAGGAAGGGTCTCAGATTTGGTATAAGCATTGAGATATCACATCTCATGCTAAAGGAAGGGTCTCAGGTTTGGAAAGGGAAGGGGTTGGATATCACATTTCATGTTAGAGGAAGGATCTCAGGTTTGGTATTAGAATCATTGAGATATCACATCTCATGCTATAGGACGGGTCTCAGGATTGGAATGGAAGGAGTTGGATATCACATCTCATGCTATAGGAAGGGTCTCAGGTTTGGTATAAGCATTGAGATATCACATCTCATGCTATAGGACGGGTCTCAGGATTGGAATGGAAGGAGTTGGATATCACATCTCATGTTATAGGAAGGATCTCAGGTTTGGTATTAGATGCATTGAGACATCACATCTCATGCTATAGGAAGGGTCTCAGGGTTGGAATGGGAAGGAGTTGGATATCACATCTCATCCAATAGGAAGGGTCTCAGGTTTGGAATGGGAAGGAATTGGATATCACATCTCATGTTATAGGAAGAATCTCAGGTTTGGTATTAGAAGCATTGAGATATCACATCTCATGCTATAGGAAGGGTCTCAGGATTGGAATGTGAAGGATTTGGATATCACATCTCATGCTAAAGGAAGGGTCTCAGGTTTGGTAGAAGCATTGAGATATCACGTTTCTGCTATCTGAAGGGTCTCAGGATTGGATTGGGAAGGAGTTGGATATCCCTTCTCATGTTATAGGAAGGGTCTCAGGATTGGAATGGGAAGGATTTGGATATCACATCTCTTGCTATAGGAAGGGTCTCAGGATTGGAATGGGTAGGAGTTGGATATTACTTTCTTGCTATAGGAAGGGTCTCATGTTTGGAATGGGAAGCAGTTGGATATCACATATGCTATAGTTAGTGTCTCAGGTTTGGAACGGGAAGGAGTTGGATATCCCATCTCATGTTATAGGAAGAGTCTCTGGTTTGGTATTAGAATCATTGAGATATCACATCGCATGCTGTAGGAAGGGTCTAAGGATTGGAATGGGATGGACTTGGATATCACATCTCATGCTATAGGTAGGCTCTCAGGTTTGGTATAAGCATTGAGATATCACATCTCATGCTATAGGAAGGGTCTCAGGATTGGAATGGGAAGGAATTGGATGTCACATCTCATGCTATAGGAAGGGTCTCAGATTTGGTATAAGCATTGAGATATCACATCTCATGCTAAAGAAAGGGTCTCAGGATTGGAATGGGAAGGAGTTGTATATGACATCTCAGGCCATAGGAAGGGTCTCAGGTTTGGTATAAGCATTGAGATATCACATCTCTGCTATCGGAAGGGTCTCAGGATTGGAATGGGAAGGAGTTGGATATCCCATCTCATGTTATAGGAATGGTCTCAGGTTTGGTATTAGAAGCATAGAGATATCACATCTCATGCTATAGGAAGGGTCTCAGGATTGGAATGGGAAGGACTTGGATGTCACATCTCATGCTATAGGGAGGGTCTCAAGTTTGATATTAGAAGCATTGAGATAACAAATCTCATGATATCGGAAGGGTCTCAGGATTGGAATGGGAAGGAGTTGGATATCACATCTCATGATAAAGGAAGGGTCTAAGGTTTGGAAGGGGAAGGATTTGGATATCACATCTCATGTTATAGGACGGGTCTCAGTTTTGGTATTAGAAGCATTGAGATATCAAGTCTCATGGTATAAGAAGGGTCTCAGAATTGGAATGGGAAGGAGTTGGATATCACACCTCAAGCTATAGGAAGGGTCTCAGGATTGGAATGGGAAGGAGTTTGATATCACATCTCATGCCATAGTATGGGTCTCAGGTTTGGTAGAAGCATTGGGATATCACATCTCATGCTATCGGAAGGGTATCAGTATTGGATTTGGAAGAAGTTGGATATCCCATCTCATGCTATAGAAAGGGTCTCAGGTTGGAATGGGAAGGAGTTGGATATCACATTTCATGTTATAGGAAGGGTCTCAGGATTGGAATGGGAAGGACTTGGATATCATATCTCATGCTATAGGAAGGCTCTCAGGTTTGGAAGGGGAAGGAATTGGATATCACATCTCAAGCTATAGGAAGGGTCTCAGGATTGGAATGGGAAGGAGTTGGATATCACATCTCAAGCTATAGGAAGGGTCTCAGGTTTGGTATAAGCATTGAGATATCACATCTCATGCTATAGGAAGGGTCTCAGTATTGGAATGGGAAGGAGTTGGATATCACATCTCATGTTATAGGAAATATCTCAGGTTTGGTATTAGAAGCATTGAGACATCACATCTCATGTTATAGGAAGGGTCTCAGGATTGGAATGGGAAGAAGTTGGATATCACATCTCATGCTATAGGAAGGGTCTCAGGTTTGGTATAAGCATTGAGATATCACATCTCATGCTATAGGAAGGGTCTCAGGATTGGAACGTGAAGGAGTTGTATATGACATCTCATGCCATAGGAAGGGTCTCAGGTTTGGTATAAGCATTGAGATATCACATCACATGCTATAGGAAGGGTCTCAGGATTGGAATGGGAAGGACTTGGATATCACATCTCATGCTATAGGCAGGGCCTCAGGTTTGGAAAGGGAAGGAGATGGATATCACATTTCATGTTAGAGATAGGATCTCAGGTTTGGTATTAGAGGCATTGAGATATCACATCTCATGCTATCAGAAGGGTCTCAGGATTGGAATGGGAAGGAGTTGTATATCACATCTCATGCTAAATGGAGGGTCTCAGGTTTGGAAGGGGAAGGATTTGGAAATCACATCTCATGTTATAGGAAGGATCTCAGGTTTGGTATTAGAAGCATTGAGATATCACATCTCATGCTATCGGAAGTATCTCAGGTTTGGTATTAGAGGCATTGAGATATCACATCTCATGCTATCATAAGGGTCTCAGGATTGGAATGGGAAGGAGTTGGATATCACATCTCATGTTATTGGAAGGATTTCAGGTTTGGTATTAGAAGCATTGAGACATCACATCTCATGCTATAGGAAGGGTCTCAGGATTGGAATGGGAAGGAGTTGAATATCACATCTCATGCTATAGGAAGGGTCTCAGATTTGGTATAAGCATTGAGATATCACATCTCATGCTATAGGAAGGGTCTCAGGATTGGATTGGGAAGGAGTTGTATATGACATCTCATGTTATAGGCAGGGTCTCAGGTTTGGTATTAGAAGCATTGAGATATCACATCTCATGCTATAGGAAGGGTCTCAGGATTGGAATGGGGAGGACTTGGATGTCACATCTCATGCTATAGGGAGGGTCTCAAGTTTGATATTAGAAGCATTGAGATAACAAATCTCATGATATCGGAAGGGTCTCAGGATTGGAATGGGAAGGAGTTGGATATCACATCTCATGATAAAGGAAGGGTCTAAGGTTTGGAAGGGGAAAGGTTTGGATATCACATCTCATGTTATAGGACGGGTCTCAGGTTTGGTATTAGAAGCATTGAGATATCAAGTCTCATGGCATAGGAAGGGTCTCAGAATTGGAATGGGAAGGAGTTGGATATCACATCTCAAGCTATAGGAAGAGTCTCAGGATTGGAATGGGAATGAGTTTGATATCACATCTCATGCCATAGTATGGGTCTCAGGTTTGGTAGAAGCATTGGGATATCACATCTCATGCTATTGGAAGGGTATCAGTATTGGATTTGGAAGGAGTTGGATATCCCATCTCATGCTATAGGAAGGGTCTCAGGTTGGAATGGGAAGGAGTTGGATATCACATTTCATGTTATAGGAAGGGTCTCAGGATTGGAATGGGAAGGACTTGGATATCATATCTCATGCTATAGGAAGGCTCTCAGGTTTGGAAGAGGAAGGAGTTGGATATCACATTTCATGTTAGAGGAAGGATCTCAGGTTTGGTATTAGAGGCCTTGAGATATCACATCTCATGCTATAGGAAGGGTCTCAGGATTGGAATGGGAAGGAGTTGGATATCACATCTCAAGCTTTAGGAAGGGTCTCAGGTTTGGTATAAGCATTGAGATAGCACATCTCATGCTATAGGAAGGGTCTCAGGATTGGAATGGGAAGGAGTTGGATATCACATCTCATGTTATAGGAAAGATCTCAGGTTTGGTATTAGAAGCATTGAGACATCACATCTCATGTTATAGGAAGGGTCTCAGGATTGGAATGGGAAGAAGTTGGATATCACATCTCATGCTATAGGAAGGGTCTCAGGTTTGGAAGGGGAAGGAGTTGGATATCCAATCTCATGTTATAGGACTGGTCTCAGGTTTGGTATTAGAAGCATTGAGATATCACATCGCATGCTGTAGGAAGGTTCTCAGGTTTGGTATTAGAAGCATTGAGACATCACATCTCATGCTATAGGAAGGGTCTCAGGATTGGAATGGGAAGGAGTTGGATATCACATCTCATGTTATAGGAAGGATCTCAGGTTTGGTATTAGAAGCATTGAGACATCACATCTCATGCTATAGGAAGGGTCTCAGGATTGGAATGGGAAGGAGTTGGATATCACATCTCATGCTATAGGAAGGGTCTCACATTTGGTATAAGCATTGAGATATCACATCTCATGCTATAGGAAGGGTCTCAGGATTGGATTGGGAAGGAGTTGTATATGACATCTCAGGCCATAGGAAGGGTCTCAGGATTGGTATAAGCATTGAGATATCACATCTCTGCTATCGGAAGGGTCTCAGGATTGGAATGGGAAGGAGTTGGATATCCCATCTCATGTTATAGGAAGGGTCTCAGGTTTGGTATTAGAAGCATTGAGATATCACATCTCATGCTATAGGAAGGGTCTCAGGATTGGAATGGGGAGGACTTGGATGTCACATCTCATGCTATAGGGAGGGTCTCAAGTTTGATATTAGAAGCATTGAGATAACAAATCTCATGATATCGGAAGGGTCTCAGGATTGGAATGGGAAGGAGTTGGATATCACATCTCATGATAAAGGAAGGGTCTAAGGTTTGGAAGGGGAAAGATTTGGATATCACATCTCATGTTATAGGACGGGTCTCAGGTTTGGTATTAGAAGCATTGAGATATCAAGTCTCATGGCATAGGAAGGGTCTCAGAATTGGAATGGGAAGGAGTTCGATATCACATCTCAAGCTATAGGAAGAGTCTCAGGATTGGAATGGGAATGAGTTTGATATCACATCTCATGCCATAGTATGGGTCTCAGGTTTGGTAGAAGCATTGGGATATCACATCTCATGCTATTGGAAGGGTATCAGTATTGGATTTGGAAGGAGTTGGATATCCCATCTCATGCTATAGGAAGGGTCTCAGGTTGGAATGGGAAGGAGTTGGATATCACATTTCATGTTATAGGAAGGGTCTCAGGATTGGAATGGGAAGGACTTGGATATCATATCTCATGCTATAGGAAGGCTCTCAGGTTTGGAAGGGGAAGGAGTTGGATATCACATTTCATGTTAGAGGAAGGATCTCAGGTTTGGTATTAGAGGCCTTGAGATATCACATCTCATGCTATAGGAAGGGTCTCAGGATTGGAATGGGAAGGAGTTGGATATCACATCTCAAGCTTTAGGAAGGGTCTCAGGTTTGGTATAAGCATTGAGATAGCACATCTCATGCTATAGGAAGGGTCTCAGGATTGGAATGGGAAGGAGTTGGATATCACATCTCATGTTATAGGAAAGATCTCAGGTTTGGTATTAGAAGCATTGAGACATCACATCTCATGTTATAGGAAGGGTCTCAGGATTGGAATGGGAAGAAGTTGGATATCACATCTCATGCTATAGGAAGGGTCTCAGGTTTGGAAGGGGAAGGAGTTGGATATCCAATCTCATGTTATAGGACTGGTCTCAGGATTGGTATTAGAAGCATTGAGATATCACATCGCATGCTGTAGGAAGGTTCTCAGGTTTGGTATTAGAAGCATTGAGACATCACATCTCATGCTATAGGAAGGGTCTCAGGATTGGAATGGGAAGGAGTTGGATATCACATATCATGTTATAGGAAGGATCTCAGGTTTGGTATTAGAAGCATTGAGACATCACATCTCATGCTATAGGAAGGGTCTCAGGATTGGAATGGGAAGGAGTTGGATATCACATCTCATGCTATAGGAAGGGTGTCACATTTGGTATAAGCATTGAGATATCACATCTCATGCTATAGGAAGGGTCTCAGGATTGGATTGGGAAGGAGTTGTATATGACATCTCAGGCCATAGGAAGGGTCTCAGGATTGGTATAAGCATTGAGATATCACATCTCTGCTATCGGAAGGGTCTCAGGATTGGAATGGGAAGGAGTTGGATATCCCATCTCATGTTATAGGAAGGGTCTCAGGTTTGGTATTAGAAGCATTGAGATATCACATCTCATGCTATAGGAAGGGTCTCAGGATTGGAATGGGGAGGACTTGGATGTCACATCTCATGCTATAGGGAGGGTCTCAAGTTTGATATTAGAAGCATTGAGATAACAAATCTCATGATATCGGAAGGGTCTCAGGATTGGAATGGGAAGGAGTTGGATATCACATCTCATGATAAAGGAAGGGTCTAAGGTTTGGAAGGGGAAAGATTTGGATATCACATCTCATGTTATAGGACGGGTCTCAGGTTTGGTATTAGAAGCATTGAGATATCAAGTCTCATGGCATAGGAAGGGTCTCAGAATTGGAATGTGAAGGAGTTGGATATCACATCTCAAGCTATAGGAAGAGTCTCAGGATTGGAATGGGAAGGAGTTTGATATCACATCTCATGCCATAGTATGGGTCTCAGGTTTGGTAGAAGCATTGGGATATCACATCTCATGCTATTGGAAGGGTATCAGTATTGGATTTGGAAGGAGTTGGATATCCCATCTCATGCTATAGGAAGGGTCTCAGGTTGGAATGGGAAGGAGTTGGATATCACATTTCATGTTATAGGAAGGGTCTCAGGATTGGAATGGGAAGGACTTGGATATCATATCTCATGCTATAGGAAGGCTCTCAGGTTTGGAAGGGGAAGGAGTTGGATATCACATTTCATGTTAGAGGAAGGATCTCAGGTTTGGAAGGGGAAGGAATTGGATATCACATCTCAAGCTATAGGAAGGGTCTCAGGATTGGAATGGGAAGGAGTTGGATATCACATCTCAAGCTATAGGAAGGGTCTCAGGTTTGGTATAAGCATTGAGATATCACATCTCATGCTATAGGAAGGGTCTCAGTATTGGAATGAGAAGGAGTTGGATATCACATCTCATGTTATAGGAAATATCTCAGGTTTGGTATTAGAAGCATTGAGACATCACATCTCATGTTATAGGAAGGGTCTCAGGATTGGAATGGGAAGAAGTTGGATATCACATCTCATGCTATAGGAAGGGTCTCAGGTTTGGTATAAGCATTGAGATATCACATCTCATGCTATAGGAAGGGTCTCAGGATTGGAACGGGAAGGAGTTGTATATGACATCTCATGCCATAGGAACGGTCTCAGGTTTGGTATAAGCATTGAGATATCACATCACATGCTATAGGAAGGGTCTCAGGATTGGAATGGGAAGGACTTGGATATCACATCTCATGCTATAGGCAGGGCCTCAGGTTTGGAAAGGGAAGGAGATGGATATCACATTTCATGTTAGAGATAGGATCTCAGGTTTGGTATTAGAGGCATTGAGATATCACATCTCATGCTATCAGAAGGGTCTCAGGATTGGAATGGGAAGGAGTTGTATATCACATCTCATGCTAAATGGAGGGTCTCAGGTTTGGAAGGGGAAGGATTTGGAAATCACATCTCATGTTATAGGAAGGATCTCAGGTTTGGTGTTAGAAGCATTGAGATATCACATCTCATGCTATCGGAAGTATCTCAGGTTTGGTATTAGAGGCATTGAGATATCACATCTCATGCTATCATAAGGGTCTCAGGATTGGAATGGGAAGGAGTTGGATATCACATCTCATGTTATTGGAAGGATCTCAGGTTTGGTATTAGAAGCATTGAGACATCACATCTCATGCTATAGGAAGGGTCTCAGGATTGGAATGGGAAGGAGTTGAATATCACATCTCATGCTATAGGAAGGGTCTCAGATTTGGTATAAGCATTGAGATATCACATCTCATGCTATAGGAAGGGTCTCAGGATTGGATTGGGAAGGAGTTGTATATGACATCTCATGTTATAGGAAGGGTCTCAGGTTTGGTATTAGAAGCATTGAGATATCACATCTCATGCTATAGGAAGGGTCTCAGGATTGGAATGGGGAGTACTTGGATGTCACATCTCATGCTATAGGGAGGGTCTCAAGTTTGATATTAGAAGCATTGAGATAACAAATCTCATGATATCGGAAGGGTCTCAGGATTGGAATGGGAAGGAGTTGGATATCACATCTCATGATAAAGGAAGGGTCTAAGGTTTGGAAGGGGAAAGATTTGGATATCACATCTCATGTTATAGGACGGGTCTCAGGTTTGGTATTAGAAGCATTGAGATATCAAGTCTCATGGCATAGGAAGGGTCTCAGAATTGGAATGGGAAGGAGTTGGATATCACATCTCAAGCTATAGGAAGAGTCTCAGGATTGGAATGGGAATGAGTTTGATATCACATCTCATGCCATAGTATGGGTCTCAGGTTTGGTAGAAGCATTGGGATATCACATCTCATGCTATTGGAAGGGTATCAGTATTGGATTTGGAAGGAGTTGGATATCCCATCTCATGCTATAGGAAGGGTCTCAGGTTGGAATGGGAAGGAGTTGGATATCACATTTCATGTTATAGGAAGGGTCTCAGGATTGGAATGGGAAGGACTTGGATATCATATCTCATGCTATAGGAAGGCTCTCAGGTTTGGAAGGGGAAGGAGTTGGATATCACATTTCATGTTAGAGGAAGGATCTCAGGTTTGGTATTAGAGGCCTTGAGATATCACATCTCATGCTATAGGAAGGGTCTCAGGATTGGAATGGGAAGGAGTTGGATATCACATCTCAAACTTTAGGAAGGGTCTCAGGTTTGGTATAAGCATTGAGATAGCACATCTCATGCTATAGGAAGGGTCTCAGGATTGGAATGGGAAGGAGTTGGATATCACATCTCATGTTATAGGAAAGATCTCAGGTTTGGTATTAGAAGCATTGAGACATCACATCTCATGTTATAGGAAGGGTCTCAGGATTGGAATGGGAAGAAGTTGGATATCACATCTCATGCTATAGGAAGGGTCTCAGGTTTGGAAGGGGAAGGAGTTGGATATCCAATCTCATGTTATAGGACTGGTCTCAGGTTTGGTATTAGAAGCATTGAGATATCACATCGCATGCTGTAGGAAGGTTCTCAGGTTTGGTATTAGAAGCATTGAGACATCACATCTCATGCTATAGGAAGGGTCTCAGGATTGGAATGGGAAGGAGTTGGATATCACATCTCATGTTATAGGAAGGATCTCAGGTTTGGTATTAGAAGCATTGAGACATCACATCTCATGCTATAGGAAGGGTCTCAGGATTGGAATGGGAAGGAGTTGGATATCACATCTCATGCTATAGGAAGGGTCTCACATTTGGTATAAGCATTGAGATATCACATCTCATGCTATAGGAAGGGTCTCAGGATTGGATTGGGAAGGAGTTGTATATGACATCTCAGGCCATAGGAAGGGTCTCAGGATTGGTATAAGCATTGAGATATCACATCTCTGCTATCGGAAGGGTCTCAGGATTGGAATGGGAAGGAGTTGGATATCCCATCTCATGTTATAGGAAGGGTCTCAGGTTTGGTATTAGAAGCATTGAGATTTCACATCTCATGCTATAGGAAGGGTCTCAGGATTGGAATGGGGAGGACTTGGATGTCACATCTCATGCTATAGGGAGGGTCTCAAGTTTGATATTAGAAGCATTGAGATAACAAATCTCATGATATCGGAAGGGTCTCAGGATTGGAATGGGAAGGAGTTGGATATCACATCTCATGATAAAGGAAGGGTCTAAGGTTTGGAAGGGGAAAGATTTGGATATCACATCTCATGTTATAGGACGGGTCTCAGGTTTGGTATTAGAAGCATTGAGATATCAAGTCTCATGGCATAGGAAGGGTCTCAGAATTGGAATGGGAAGGAGTTCGATATCACATCTCAAGCTATAGGAAGAGTCTCAGGATTGGAATGGGAATGAGTTTGATATCACATCTCATGCCATAGTATGGGTCTCAGGTTTGGTAGAAGCATTGGGATATCACATCTCATGCTATTGGAAGGGTATCAGTATTGGATTTGGAAGGAGTTGGATATCCCATCTCATGCTATAGGAAGGGTCTCAGGTTGGAATGGGAAGGAGTTGGATATCACATTTCATGTTATAGGAAGGGTCTCAGGATTGGAATGGGAAGGACTTGGATATCATATCTCATGCTATAGGAAGGCTCTCAGGTTTGGAAGGGGAAGGAGTTGGATATCACATTTCATGTTAGAGGAAGGATCTCAGGTTTGGTATTAGAGGCCTTGAGATATCACATCTCATGCTATAGGAAGGGTCTCAGGATTGGAATGGGAAGGAGTTGGATATCACATCTCAAGCTTTAGGAAGGGTCTCAGGTTTGGTATAAGCATTGAGATAGCACATCTCATGCTATAGGAAGGGTCTCAGGATTGGAATGGGAAGGAGTTGGATATCACATCTCATGTTATAGGAAAGATCTCAGGTTTGGTATTAGAAGCATTGAGACATCACATCTCATGTTATAGGAAGGGTCTCAGGATTGGAATGGGAAGAAGTTGGGTATCACATCTCATGCTATAGGAAGGGTCTCAGGTTTGGAAGGGGAAGGAGTTGGATATCCAATCTCATGTTATAGGACTGGTCTCAGGATTGGTATTAGAAGCATTGAGATATCACATCGCATGCTGTAGGAAGGTTCTCAGGTTTGGTATTAGAAGCATTGAGACATCACATCTCATGCTATAGGAAGGGTCTCAGGATTGGAATGGGAAGGAGTTGGATATCACATCTCATGTTATAGGAAGGATCTCAGGTTTGGTATTAGAAGCATTGAGACATCACATCTCATGCTATAGGAAGGGTCTCAGGATTGGAATGGGAAGGAGTTGGATATCACATCTCATGCTATAGGAAGGGTCTCACATTTGGTATAAGCATTGAGATATCACATCTCATGCTATAGGAAGGGTCTCAGGATTGGATTGGGAAGGAGTTGTATATGACATCTCAGGCCATAGGAAGGGTCTCAGGATTGGTATAAGCATTGAGATATCACATCTCTGCTATCGGAAGGGTCTCAGGATTGGAATGGGAAGGAGTTGGATATCCCATCTCATGTTATAGGAAGGGTCTCAGGTTTGGTATTAGAAGCATTGAGATATCACATCTCATGCTATAGGAAGGGTCTCAGGATTGGAATGGGGAGGACTTGGATGTCACATCTCATGCTATAGGGAGGGTCTCAAGTTTGATATTAGAAGCATTGAGATAACAAATCTCATGATATCGGAAGGGTCTCAGGATTGGAATGGGAAGGAGTTGGATATCACATCTCATGATAAAGGAAGGGTCTAAGGTTTGGAAGGGGAAAGATTTGGATATCACATCTCATGTTATAGGACGGGTCTCAGGTTTGGTATTAGAAGCATTGAGATATCAAGTCTCATGGCATAGGAAGGGTCTCAGAATTGGAATGTGAAGGAGTTGGATATCACATCTCAAGCTATAGGAAGAGTCTCAGGATTGGAATGGGAAGGAGTTTGATATCACATCTCATGCCATAGTATGGGTCTCAGGTTTGGTAGAAGCATTGGGATATCACATCTCATGCTATTGGAAGGGTATCAGTATTGGATTTGGAAGGAGTTGGATATCCCATCTCATGCTATAGGAAGGGTCTCAGGTTGGAATGGGAAGGAGTTGGATATCACATTTCATGTTATAGGAAGGGTCTCAGGATTGGAATGGGAAGGACTTGGATATCATATCTCATGCTATAGGAAGGCTCTCAGGTTTGGAAGGGGAAGGAGTTGGATATCACATTTCATGTTAGAGGAAGGATCTCAGGTTTGGTATTAGAGGCCTTGAGATATCACATCTCATGCTATAGGAAGGGTCTCAGGATTGGAATGGGAAGGAGTTGGATATCACATCTCAAGCTTTAGGAAGGGTCTCAGGTTTGGTATAAGCATTGAGATAGCACATCTCATGCTATAGGAAGGGTCTCAGGATTGGAATGGGAAGGAGTTGGATATCACATCTCATGTTATAGGAAAGATCTCAGGTTTGGTATTAGAAGCATTGAGACATCACATCTCATGTTATAGGAAGGGTCTCAGGATTGGAATGGGAAGAAGTTGGGTATCACATCTCATGCTATAGGAAGGGTCTCAGGTTTGGAAGGGGAAGGAGTTGGATATCCAATCTCATGTTATAGGACTGGTCTCAGGATTGGTATTAGAAGCATTGAGATATCACATCGCATGCTGTAGGAAGGTTCTCAGGTTTGGTATTAGAAGCATTGAGACATCACATCTCATGCTATAGGAAGGGTCTCAGGATTGGAATGGGAAGGAGTTGGATATCACATCTCATGTTATAGGAAGGATCTCAGGTTTGGTATTAGAAGCATTGAGACATCACATCTCATGCTATAGGAAGGGTCTCAGGATTGGAATGGGAAGGAGTTGGATATCACATCTCATGCTATAGGAAGGGTCTCACATTTGGTATAAGCATTGAGATATCACATCTCATGCTATAGGAAGGGTCTCAGGATTGGATTGGGAAGGAGTTGTATATGACATCTCAGGCCATAGGAAGGGTCTCAGGATTGGTATAAGCATTGAGATATCACATCTCTGCTATCGGAAGGGTCTCAGGATTGGAATGGGAAGGAGTTGGATATCCCATCTCATGTTATAGGAAGGGTCTCAGGTTTGGTATTAGAAGCATTGAGATATCACATCTCATGCTATAGGAAGGGTCTCAGGATTGGAATGGGGAGGACTTGGATGTCACATCTCATGCTATAGGGAGGGTCTCAAGTTTGATATTAGAAGCATTGAGATAACAAATCTCATGATATCGGAAGGGTCTCAGGATTGGAATGGGAAGGAGTTGGATATCACATCTCATGATAAAGGAAGGGTCTAAGGTTTGGAAGGGGAAAGATTTGGATATCACATCTCATGTTATAGGACGGGTCTCAGGTTTGGTATTAGAAGCATTGAGATATCAAGTCTCATGGCATAGGAAGGGTCTCAGAATTGGAATGTGAAGGAGTTGGATATCACATCTCAAGCTATAGGAAGAGTCTCAGGATTGGAATGGGAAGGAGTTTGATATCACATCTCATGCCATAGTATGGGTCTCAGGTTTGGTAGAAGCATTGGGATATCACATCTCATGCTATTGGAAGGGTATCAGTATTGGATTTGGAAGGAGTTGGATATCCCATCTCATGCTATAGGAAGGGTCTCAGGTTGGAATGGGAAGGAGTTGGATATCACATTTCATGTTATAGGAAGGGTCTCAGGATTGGAATGGGAAGGACTTGGATATCATATCTCATGCTATAGGAAGGCTCTCAGGTTTGGAAGGGGAAGGAGTTGGATATCACATTTCATGTTAGAGGAAGGATCTCAGGTTTGGTATTAGAGGCCTTGAGATATCACATCTCATGCTATAGGAAGGGTCTCAGGATTGGAATGGGAAGGAGTTGGATATCACATCTCAAGCTTTAGGAAGGGTCTCAGGTTTGGTATAAGCATTGAGATAGCACATCTCATGCTATAGGAAGGGTCTCAGGATTGGAATGGGAAGGAGTTGGATATCACATCTCATGTTATAGGAAGGATCTCAGGTTTGGTATTAGAAGCATTGAGACATCACATCTCATGCTATAGGAAGGGTCTCAGGATTGGAATGGGAAGGAGTTGGATATCACATCTCATGCTATAGGAAGGGTCTCAGATTTGGTATAAGCATTGAGATATCACATCTCTGCTATCGGAAGGGTCTCAGGATTGGAATGGGAAGGAGTTGGATATCCCATCTCATGCTATAGGGAGGGTCTCAATTTTGATATTAGAAGCATTGAGATAACAAATCTCATGATATCGGAAGGGTTTCAGGATTGGAATGGGAAGGAGTTGGATATCACATCTCATGATAAAGGAAGGGTCTAAGGTTTGGAAGGGGAAAGATTTGGATATCACATCTCATGTTATAGGACGGGTCTCAGGTTTGGTATTAGAAGCATTGAGATATCAAGTCTCATGGTATAGGAAGGGTCTCAGAATTGGAATGGGAAGGAGTTGGATATCACATCTCAAGCTATAGGAAGAGTCTCAGGATTGGAATGGGAAGGAGTTTGATATCACATCTCATGCCATAGTATGGTTCTCAGGTTTGATAGAAGCATTGGGATATCACATCTCATGCTATTGGAAGGGTATCAGTATTGGATTTGGAAGGAGTTGGATATCCCATCTCATGCTATAGGAAGGGTCTCAGGTTGGAATGGGAAGGAGTTGGATATCACATTTCATGTTATAGGAAGGGTCTCAGGATTGGAATGGGAAGGACTTGGATATCATATCTCATGCTATAGGAAGGCTCTCAGGTTTGGAAGGAGAAGGAGTTGGATATCACATTTCATGTTAGAGGAAGGATCTCAGGTTTGGTATTAGAGGCCTTGAGATATCACATCTCATGCTATAGGAAGGGTCTCAGGTTGGAATGGGAATATCTCACTGCTTATACCAAACCTGAGACCCTTCCTATAGCATGAGATGTGATATCCAACTCCTTCCCATTCCAATCCTGAGACCCTTCCTTTAGCATGAGATGTGATATCCAGCTCCTTCCCATTCCAATCCTGAGACCCTTCTGATAGCATGAGATGTGATATCTCAATGCTTCTAATATCAAAACTGAGACCCTCCCTATAGCATGATATGTGATATCTAAGTCCTTCCCATTCCAATCCTGAGACCCTTCCTATAGCATGAGATGTGATATCTCAATGCTTCTACCAAACCTGAGACCCTTCCTTTAGCATGAGATGTGATAACCAACTCCTTCCCATTCCAATCCTGAGACCCTTCTTATAGCATGAGATGTGATATCTCAATACTTCTAATACCAAACCTGAGATCCTTCTGATAACATGAGATATGATATCCAAATCCTTCCCCTTCCAAACGTGAGACCCTCCCTTTAGCATGAGATGTGATATCCAACTCCTTCCCATTCCAATCCTGAGAACCTTCTGATAGCATGAGATGTGATATCTCAATGCTTCTATACCAAACCTGAGATCCTTCCGATAGCATGAGATGTGATATCTCAATGCTTCTAATACCAAACCTGAGATCCTTCCTATAACATGAGATGTGATATCCAAATCCTTCCCCTTCCAAACCTGAGACCCTCCCTTTAGCATGAGATGTGATATCCAACTCCTTCCCATTCCAATCCTGAGAACCTTCTGATAGCATGAGATGTGATATCTCAATGCTTCTATACCAAACCTGAGATCCTTCCGATAGCATGAGATGTGATATCTCAATGCTTCTAATACCAAACCTGAGATCCTACCTCTAACATGAAATGTGATATCCAACTCTTTCCCCTTCCAAACCTGAGAGCCTTCCTATAGCATGAGATGTGATATCCAAGTCCTTCTAATTCCAATCCTGAGACCCTTCCTATAACATGAGATGTGATATCCAACTCCTTCCCATTCCAACCTGAGACCCTTCCTATAGCATGAGATGGGATATCCAACTCCTTCCAAATCCAATCCTGATACCCTTCCGATAGCATGAGATGTGATATCCCAATGCTTCTAGCAAACCTGAGACCCATACTATGGCATGAGATGTGATATGAAACTCCTTCCCCTTCCAAACCTTAGACACTTCCTTTATCATGAGATGTGATATCCAACTCCTTCCCATTCCATCCTTGAGACCCTTCCGATATCATGAGATGTGATATCTCAATGCTTCTAATATCAAACTTGAGACCCTCCTTATAGCATGAGATGTGATATCCAAGTCCTTCCCATTCCAATCCTGAGACCCTTCCTATAGCATGAGATGTGATATCTCAATGCTTCTAATACCAAACCTGAGACCCTTCCTATAACATGAGATGGGAATATCCAACTCCTTCCCATTCCAATCCTGAGACCCTTCCGATAGTAGAGATGTGATATCTCAATGCTTATACCAAACCTGAGATCCTTCCTATAACATGAGATGTGATATCCAACTCCTTCCCATTCCAATCCTGAGACACTTCCTATAGCATGAGATGTGATATCTCACTGCTTATACCAAACCTGAGACCCTTCCTATAGCATGAGATGTGATATCCAACTCCTTCCCATTCCAATCCTGAGACCCTTCCTATAGCATGAGATATGATATCTCAATGCTTCTAATATCAAACTTGAGACCCTCCCTATAGCATGAGATGTGATATCCAAGTCCTTCCCATTCCAATCCTGAGACCCTTCCGATAGCATGAGATGTGATGTCTCAATGCTTCTAATACCAAACCTGAGATCCTTCCTATAACATGAGATGTGATATCCAACTCCTACCCATTCCAATCCTGAGACCCTTCCTATAGCATGAGATGTGATATCTCAATGCTTATACCAAACCTGAGACCCTTCCTATAGCATGAGATGTGATATCCAACTCCTTCCCATTCCAATCCTGAGACCCTTCCTATAGCATGAGATGTGATATCTCAATGCCTCTAATACCAAACCTGAGATCCTTCCTCTAACATGAAATGTGATATCCAACACCTTCCCATTCCAATCCTGAGACACTTCCTATAGCATGAGATGTGATATCTAAATGCTTCTAATACCAAACTTGAGACTCTTCCTATAACATGAGATGGGATATCCAACTCCTTCCCATTCCAATCCTTAGACCCTTCCTACAGCATGCAATATGATATCTCAATGATTCTAATAACAAACCTGAGACCCGTCCTATAACATGAGATGGGATATCCAACACCTTCCCATTCCAATCCTGAGACACTTCCGATAGCAGAGATGTGATATCTCAATGCTTATACCAAACCTGAGACCCTTCCTATAACATGAGATGTGATATCCAACTCCTTCCCGTTCCAAACCTGAGACCCTTCCTATAGCATATGTGATATCCAACACATTCCCATTCCAAACATGAGACCCTTCCTATAGCAGGAATGTAATATCCAACTCCTTCCCATTCCAATCCTGAGACCATTGCTATAGCATGAGATGTGATATCTCAATGCTTCTAATACCAAACCTGAGATCCTTCCTATGACATGAGATGTGATATCCAATTCCTCCCCATTCCAAACCTGAGAACCTTCCTACAGCATGCGATGTGATATCTCAATGCTTCTAATACCAAACCTGAGACCAGTCCTATAACATGAGATTGGATATCCAACTCCTTCCCCTTCCAAACCTGAGACCCTTCCTATAGCATGAGATGTGATATCCAACTTCTTCCCATTCCAATCCTGAGACCCTTCCTATAACATGAGATGTGATGTCTCAATGCTTCTAATACCAAACCTGAGATCTTTCCTATAACATGAGATGTGATATCCAACTCCTTACCATTCCAATCCTGAGACCCTTCCTATAGCATGAGATGTGCTATCTCAATGCTTATAACAAACCTGAGACCCTTCCTAAAGCTTGAGATGTGATATCCAACTCCTTCCCATTCCAACCTGAGACCCTTCCTATAGCATGAGATGTGATATCTCAAGGCCTCTAATACCAAACCTGAGATCCTTCCTCTAACATGAAATGTGATATCCAACTCCTTCTCCTTCCAAACCTGAGAGCCTTCCTATAGCATGAGATATGATATCCAAGTCCTTCCCATTCCAATCCTGAGACCCTTCCTATAACATGAAATGTGATATCCAACTCCTTCCCATTCCAACCTGAGACCCTTCCTATAGCATGAGATGGGATATCCAACTCCTTCCAAATCCAATACTGATACCCTTCCAATAGCATGAGATGTGATATCCCAATGCTTCTATCAAACCTGAGAACCATACTATGGCATGAGATGTGATATCAAACTCTTTCCCATTCCAATCCTGAGACTCTTCCTATAGCTTGAGATGTGATATCCAACTCCTTCCCATTCCAATTCTGAGACCCTTCCTATACCATGAGACTTGATATCTCAATGCTTCTAATACCAAACCTGAGACCCGTCCTATAACATGAGATGTGATATCCAAATCTTTCCCCTTCCAAACCTTAGACCCTTCCTTTATCATGAGATGTGATATCCAACTCCTTCCCATTCCAATCCTGAGACCCTTCCGATATCATGAGATTTGTTATCTCAATGCTTCTAATATCAAAATTGAGACCCTCCCTATAGCATGAGATGGGATATCCAACTCCTTCCCATTCCAATCCTGAGACCCTTCCGATAGCAGAGATGTGATATCTCAATGCTTATACCAAATCTGAGACCCTTCCTATAGCATGAGATGTGATATCCAACTCCTTCCCATTCCAATCCTGAGACCCTTCCTATAGCATGAGATGTGATGTCTCAATGCTTCTAATACCAAACCTGAGATCCTTCCTATAACATGAGATGTGATATCCAACTCCTTCCCATTCCAATCCTGAGACCCTTCCTATAGCATGAGATGTGCTATCGCAATGCTTATACCAAACCTGAGACCCTTCCTAAAGCTTGAGATGTGATATCCAATTCCTTCCCATTCCAATCCTGAGACCCTTCCTATAGCATGAGATGTGATATCTCAAGGCCTCTAATACCAAACCTGAGATCCTTCCTCTAACATGAAATGTGATATCCAACTCCTTCCCCTTCCAAACCTGAGAGCCTTCCTATAGCATGAGATATGATATCCAAGTCCTTCCCATTCCAATCCTGAGACCCTTCCTATAACATGAAATGTGATATCCAACTCCTTCCCATTCCAACCTGAGACCCTTCCTATAACATGAAATGTGATATCCAACTCCTTCCAAATCCAATACTGATACCCTTCCAATAGCATGAAATATGATATCCCAATGCTTCTACCAAACCTGAGACCCATACTATGGCATGAGAGGTGATATCAAACTCCTTCCCATTCCAATCCTGAGACTCTTCCTATAGCTTGAGATGTGATATCCAACTCCTTCACATTCCGATTCTGAGACCCTTCCTATGCCATGAGACTTGATATCTCAATGCTTCTAATACCAAACCTGAGACCCGTCCTATAACATGAGATGTGATATCCAAATCTTTCCCCTTCCAAACCTTAGACCCTTCCTTTATCATGAGATGTGATATCCAACTCCTTCCCATTCCAATCCTGAGACCCTTCCGATATCATGAGATTTGTTATCTCAATGCTTCTAATATCAAACTTGAGACACTCCCTATAGCATGAGATGTGACATCCAAGTCCTCCCCATTCCAATCCTGAGACCCTTCCTATAGCATGAGATGTGATATCTCAATGCTTCTAATACCAAACCTGAGACCCTTCCTATAACATGAGATGGGATATCCAACTCCTTCCCATTCCAATCCTGAGACCCTTCCGATAGCAGAGATGTGATATCTCAATGCTTATACCAATCCTGAGACCCTTCCTATGGCCTGAGATGTCATATACAACTCCTTCCCAATCCAATCCTGAGACCCTTCCTATAGCATGAGATGTGATATCTCAATGCTTATACCAAATGTGAGACCCTTCCTATAGCATGAGATGTGATATCCAACTCCTTCCCATTCCAATCCTGAGACCCTTCCTATAGCATGAGATGTGATGTCTCAATGCTTCTAATACCAAACCTGAGATCCTTCCTATAACATGAGATGTGATATCCAACTCCTTCCCATTCCAATCCTGAGACCCTTCCTATAGCATGAGATGTGATGTCTCAATGCTTCTAATACCAAACCTGAGAACCTTCCTACAGCATGCGATGTGATATCTCAATGCTTCTAATACCAAACCTGAGACCAGTCCTATAACATGAGATTGGATATCCAACTCCTTCCCCTTCCAAACCTGAGACCCTTCCTATAGCATGAGATGTGATATCCAACTCCTTCCCATTCCAATCCTGAGACCCTTCCGATATCATGAGATTTGTTATCTCAATGCTTCTAATATCAAACTTGAGACACTCCCTATAGCATGAGATGTGACATCCAAGTCCTCCCCATTCCAATCCTGAGACCCTTCCTATAGCATGAGATGTGATATCTCAATGCTTCTAATACCAAACCTGAGACCCTTCCTATAACATGAGATGGGATATCCAACTCCTTCCCATTCCAATCCTGAGACCCTTCCGATAGCAGAGATGTGATATCTCAATGCTTATACCAATCCTGAGACCCTTCCTATGGCCTGAGATGTCATATACAACTCCTTCCCAATCCAATCCTGAGACCCTTCCTATAGCATGAGATGTGATATCTCAATGCTTATACCAAATGTGAGACCCTTCCTATAGCATGAGATGTGATATCCAACTCCTTCCCATTCCAATCCTGAGACCCTTCCTATAGCATGAGATGTGATGTCTCAATGCTTCTAATACCAAACCTGAGATCCTTCCTATAACATGAGATGTGATATCCAACTCCTTCCCATTCCAATCCTGAGACCCTTCCTATAGCATGAGATGTGATGTCTCAATGCTTCTAATACCAAACCTGAGAACCTTCCTACAGCATGCGATGTGATATCTCAATGCTTCTAATACCAAACCTGAGACCAGTCCTATAACATGAGATTGGATATCCAACTCCTTCCCCTTCCAAACCTGAGACCCTTCCTATAGCATGAGATGTGATATCCAACTTCTTCCCATTCCAATCCTGAGACCCTTCCTATAACATGAGATGTGATGTCTCAATGCTTCTAATACCAAACCTGAGATCTTTCCTATAACATGAGATGTGATATCCAACTCCTTCCCATTCCAATCCTGAGACCCTTCCTATAGCATGAGATGTGCTATCGCAATGCTTATACCAAACCTGAGACCCTTCCTAAAGCTTGAGATGTGATATCCAACTCCTTCCCATTCCAATCCTGACACCCTTCCTATAGCATGAGATGTGATATCTCAAGGCCTCTAATACCAAACCTGAGATCCTTCCTCTAACATGAAATGTGATATCCAACTCCTTCCCCTTCCAAACCTGAGAGCCTTCCTATAGCATGAGATATGATATCCAAGTCCTTCCCATTCCAATCCTGAGACCCTTCCTATAACATGAAATGTGATATCCAACTCCTTCCCATTCCAACCTGAGACCCTTCCTATAGCATGAGATGGGATATCCAACTCCTTCGAAATCCAATACTGATACCCTTCCAATAGCATGAATTGTGATATCCCAATGCTTCTACCAAACCTGAGACTCATACTATGGCATGAGATGTGATATCAAACTCATTCCCATTCCAATCCTGAGACTCTTCCTATAGCTTGAGATGTGATATCCAACTCCTTCCCATTCCAATTCTGAGACCCTTCCTATGCCATGAGACTTGATATCTCAATGCTTCTAATACCAAACCTGAGACCCGTCCTATAACATGAGATGTGATATCCAAATCTTTCCCCTTCCAAACCTTAGACCCTTCCTTTATCATGAGATGTGATATCCAACTCCTTCCCATTCCAATCCTGAGACCCTTCCGATATCATGAGATTTGTTATCTCAATGCTTCTAATATCAAACTTGAGACCCTCCCTATAGCATGAGATGTGACATCCAAGTCCTCCCCATTCCAATCCTGAGACCCTTCCTATAGCATGAGATGTGATATCTCAATGCTTCTAATACCAAACCTGAGACCCTTCCTATAACATGAGATGGGATATCCAACTCCTTCCCATTCCAATCCTGAGACCCTTCCGATAGCAGAGATGTGATATCTCAATGCTTATACCAATCCTGAGACCCTTCCTATGGCCTGAGATGTCATATACAACTCCTTCCCAATCCAATCCTGAGACCCTTCCTATAGCATGAGATGTGATATCTCAATGCTTATACCAAATGTGAGACCCTTCCTATAGTATGAGATGTGATATCCAACTCCTTCCCATTCCAATCCTGAGACCCTTCCTATAGCATGAGATGTGATGTCTCAATGCTTCTAATACCAAACCTGAGATCCTTCCTATAACATGAGATGTGATATCCAACTCCTTCCCATTCCAATCCTGAGACCCTTCCTATAGCATGAGATGTGATGTCTAAATGCTTCTAATACCAAACCTGAGAACCTTCCTACAGCATGCGATGTGATATCTCAATGCTTCTAATACCAAACCTGAGACCAGTCCTATAACATGAGATTGGATATCCAACTCCTTCCCCTTCCAAACCTGAGACCCTTCCTATAGCATGAGATGTGATATCCAACTTCTTCCCATTCCAATCCTGAGACCCTTCCTATAACATGAGATGTGATGTCTCAATGCTTCTAATACCAAACCTGAGATCTTTCCTATAACATGAGATGTGATATCCAACTCCTTCCCATTCCAATCCTGAGACCCTTCCTATAGCATGAGATGTGCTATCTCAATGCTTATACCAAACCTGAGACCCTTCCTAAAGCTTGAGATGTGATATCCAACTCCTTCCCATTCCAATCCTGAGACCCTTCCTATAGCATGAGATGTGATATCTCAAGGCCTCTAATACCAAACCTGAGATCCTTCCTCTAACATGAAATGTGATATCCAACTCCTTCCCCTTCCAAACCTGAGAGCCTTCCTATAGCATGAGATATGATATCCAAGTCCTTCCCATTCCAATCCTGAGACCCTTCCTATAACATGAAATGTGATATCCAACTCCTTCCCATTCCAACCTGAGACCCTTCCTATAGCATGAGATGGGATATCCAACTCCTTCCAAATCCAATACTGATACCCTTCCAATAGCATGAGATGTGATATCCCAATGCTTCTACCAAACCTGAGACCCATACTATGGCATGAGATGTGATATCAAACTCATTCCCATTCCAATCCTGAGACTCTTCCTATAGCTTGAGATGTGATATCCAACTCCTTCCCATTCCAATTCTGAGACCCTTCCTATGCCATGAGACTTGATATCTCAATGCTTCTAATACCAAACCTGAGACCCGTCCTATAACATGAGATGTGATATCCAAATCTTTCCCCTTCCAAACCTTAGACCCTTCCTTTATCATGAGATGTGATATCCAACTCCTTCCCATTCCAATCCTGAGACCCTTCCGATATCATGAGATTTGTTATCTCAATGCTTCTAATATCAAACTTGAGACCCTCCCTATAGCATGAGATGTGACATCCAAGTCCTCCCCATTCCAATCCTGAGACCCTTCCTATAGCATGAGATGTGATATCTCAATGCTTCTAATACCAAACCTGAGACCCTTCCTATAACATGAGATGTCATATACAACTCCTTCCCAATCCAATCCTGAGACCCTTCCTATAGCATGAGATGTGATATCTCAATGCTTATACCAAATCTGAGACCCTTCCTATAGCATGAGATGTGATATTCAACTCCTTCCCATTCCAATCCTGAGACCCTTCCTATAGCATGAGATGTGATGTCTCAATGCTTCTAATACCAAACCTGAGATCCTTCCAATAACATGAGATGTGATATCCAACTCCTTCCCATTCCAATCCTGAGACCCTTATGATAGCATGAGATGTGATATCTCAATGCCTCTAATACCAAACCTGAGATACTTCCGATAGCATGAGATGTGATATCTCAATGCTTCTAATACCAAACCTGAGATCCTTCCTATAACATGAGATGTGATTTCCAAATCCTTCCCCTTCCAAACCTGAGACCCTCCATTTAGCATGAGATGTGATATACAACTCCTTCCCATTCCAATCCTGAGACCCTTCTGATAGCATGAGATGTGATATCTCAATGCCTCTAATACCAAACCTGAGATCCTATCTCTAACATGAAATGTGATATCCATCTCCTTCCCTTTCCAAACCTGAGGCCCTGCCTATAGCATGAGATGTGATATCCAAGTCCTTCCCATTCCAATCCTGAGACCCTTCCTATAGCATGTGATGTGATATCTCAATGCTTATACCAAACCTGAGACCCTTCCTATGGCATGAGATGTCATATACAACTCCTTCCCGTTCCAATCCTGAGACCCTTCCTATAGCATGAGATGTGATATCTCAATGCTTATACCAAACCTGAGACCTTTCCTATAGCATGAGATGTGATATCCAACTTCTTCCCATTCCAATCCTGAGACCCTTCCTATAACATGAAATGTGATATCCAACTCCTTCCCATTCCAACCTGAGACCCTTCCTATAGCATGAGATGGGATATACAACTCCTTCCAAATCCAATACTGATACCCTTCCAATAGCATGAGATGTGATATCCCAATGCTTCTACCAAACCTGAGACCCATACTATGGCATGAGATGTGATATCAAACTCATTCCCATTCCAATCCTGAGACTCTTCCTATAGCTTGAGATGTGATATCCAACTCCTTCCCCTTCCAAACCTGAGAGCCTTCCTATAGCATGAGATATGATATCCAAGTCCTTCCCATTCCAATCCTGAGACCCTTCCTATAACATGAAATGTGATATCCAACTCCTTCCCATTCCAACCTGAGACCCTTCCTATAGCATGAGATGGGATATCCAACTTCTTCCAAATCCAATACTGATACCCTTCCGATAGCATGAGATGTGATATCCCAATGCTTCTACCAAACCTGAGACCCATACTATGGCATGAGATGTGATATCAAACTCCTTCCCATTCCAATCCTGAGACCCTTCCTATAGCTTGAGGTGTGATATCCAACTCCTTCCCATTCCAATTCTGAGACCCTTCTTATACCATGAGACTTGATATCTCAATGCTTCTAATACCAAAACTGAGACCAGTCCTATAACATGAGATGTGATATCCAAATCCTTCCCCTTCCAAACCTTAGACCCTTCCTTTATCATGAGATGTGATATCCAACTCCTTCCCATTCCAATCCTGAGACCCTTCCGATATCATGAGATTTGTTATCTCAATGCTTCTAATATCAAACTTGAGACCCTCCCTATAGCATGAGATGTGACATCCAAGTCCTTCCCATTCCAATCCTGAGACCCTTCCTACAGCATGAGATGTGATATCTCTATGCTTCTAATACCAAACCTGAGACCATTCCTATAACATGAGATGGGATATCCAACTCCTTCCCATTCCAATCCTGAGACCCTTCCGATAGCAGAGATGTGATATCTCAATGCTTATACCAAACCTGAGACCCTTCCTATGGCCTGAGATGTCATATACAACTCCTTCCCATTCCAATCCTGAGACCCTTTCTTTAGCATGAGATGTGATATCTCAATGCTTATACCAAATCTGAGACCCTTCCTATAGCATGAGATGTGATATCCAATTCCTTCCCATTCCAATCCTGAGACCCTTCCTATAGCATGAGATGTGATATCTCAATGCTTATACCAAACCTGAGAGCCTACCTATAGCATGAGATGTGATATCCAAGTCCATCCCATTCCAATCCTTAGACCCTTCCTACAGCATGCGATGTGATATCTCAATGATTCTAATACCAAACCAGAGACTCTTCCTATAACATGAGATGGGATATCCAACTCCTTCCCGTTCCAAACCTGAGACACTAACTATAGCATATGTGATATCCAACTGCTTCCCATTCCAAACATGAGACCCTTTCTATAGCAAGAAAGTAATATCCAACTCCTACCCATTCCAATCCTGAGACCCTTCCTATAGCAAGAGATGTGATATCCAAATCCTTCCCATTCCAATCCTGAGACCCTTCCTATAACATGAGATGTGATATCCAACTCCTTCCCATTCAAATCCTGAGACCCTTCCTATAGCATGAGAAGGGATATCCAACTCCTTCCCAATCCAATCCTGAGACCCTTCTGATAGCAGAAACGTGATATCTCAATGCTTCTACCAAACCTGAGACCCTTCCTTTAGCATGAGATGTGATATCCAAATCCTTCACATTCCAATCCTGAGACCCTTCCTATAGCATGAGATGTGATAGCTCAATGCTTCTAATACCAAACCTGAGATTCTTCTTATAACATGAGATGTGATATCCAATTCCTTCCCATTCCAAACCTGAGACCCTTCCTATTGGATGGGATGTGATATCCAACTCCTTCCCATTCCAACCCTGAGACCCTTCCTATAGCATGAGATGTGATGTCTCAATGCATCTAATACCAAACCTGAGATCCTTCCTATAACATGAGATGTGATATCCAACTCCTTCCATTCCAATCCTGAGACCCGTCCTATAGCATGAGATGTGATATCTCAATGCTTATACCAAACCTGAGACCCTTCCTATAGCATGAGATGTGATATCCAACTCCTTCCATTCCAATCCTGAGACCCGTCCTATAGCATGAGATGTGATATCTCAATGCTTCTAATACCAAACCTGAGATCCTTCCTCTAACATGAAATGTGATATCCAACTCCTTCCCTTTCCAAACCTGAGACCCTTCCTTTAGCATGAGATGTGATATCTCAATGCTTATACCAAATCTGAGACCCTTCCTATAGCATGAGATGTGATATCCAAATCCTTCCCATTCCAATCCTGAGACCCTTCCTATAGCATGAGATGTGATATCTCAATGCTTATACCAAACCTGAGAGCCTACCTATAGCATGAGATGTGATATCCAAGTCCATCCCATTCAAATCCTTAGACCCTTCCAACAGCATGCGATGTGATATCTCAATGATTCTAATACCAAACCAGAGACTCTTCCTATAACATGAGATGGGATATCCAACTCCTTCCCATTCCAATCCTGAGCCGCTTCCGATAGCAGAGATGTGATATCTCAATGCTTATACCAAACCTGAGACCCTTCCTATAACATGAGATGTGATATCCAACTCCTTCCCGTTCCAAACCTGAGACACTAACTATAGCATATGTGATATCCAACTCCTTCCCATTCCAAACATGAGACCCTTCCTATAGCAAGAAAGTAATATCCAACTCCTACCCATTCCAATCCTGAGACCCTTCCTATAGCAAGAGATGTGATATCCAAATCCTTCCCATTCCAATCCTGAGACCCTTCCTATAACATGAGATGTGATATCCAACTCCTTACCATTCCAACCTGAGACACTTCCTATAGCATGAGAAGGGATATCCAACTCCTTCCCAATCCAATCCTGAGACCCTTCCGATAGCAGAGATGTGATATCTCAATGCTTATACCAAACCTGAGACCCTTCCTATGGCATGAGATGTGATATCCAACTCCTTGCAATTCAAATCCTGAGACCCTTCCTATAGCATGAGAAGGGATATCCAACTCCTTCCCAATCCAATCCTCAGACCCTTCCGATAGCAGAGACGTGATATCTCAATGCTTCTACCAAACCTGAGACCCTTCCTTTAGCATGAGATGTGATATCCAAATCCTTCACATTCCAATCCTGAGACCCTTCCTATAGCATGAGATGTGATATCTCAATGCTTCTAATACCAAACCTGAGATCCTTCCTATAACATGAGATGTGATATCCAATTCCTTCCCATTCCAAACCTGAGACCCTTCCTATTGGATGAGATGTGATATCCAACTCCTTCCCATTCCAACCCTGAGACCCTTCCTACAGCATGAGATGTGATGTCTCAATGCTTCTAATACCAAACCTGAGATCCTTACTATAACATGAGATGTGATATCCAACTCCTTCCATTCCAATCCTGAGACCCGTCCTATAGCATGAGATGTGATATCTCAATGCTTATACCAAACCTGAGACCCTTCCTATAGCATGAGATGTGATATCCAACTACTTCCCATTCCAATCCTGAGACCCTTCCTATAGCATGAGATGTGATATCTCAATGCTTCTAATACCAAACCTGAGATCCTTCCTCTAACATGAAATGTGATATCCAACTCCTTCCCTTTCCAAACCTAGGAGCCTATCTATAGCATGAGATGTGATATCAAAGTCCTTCCCATTCCAACCCTTAGACCCTTCCTACAGCATGCAATATGATATCTCAATGATTCTAATAACAAACCTGAGACCCGTCCTATAACATGAGATGGGATATCCAACTCCTTCCCATTACAATCCTGAGACACTTCCGATAGCAGAGATGTGATATCTCAATGCTTATACCAAACCTGAGACCCTTCCTATAACATGAGATGTGATATCCAAATCCTTCCCGTTCCAAACCTGAGACCCTTCCTTTAGCATGAGATGTGATATCCAGCTCCTTCCCATTCCAATCCTGAGACCCTTCCTATAGCATGAGATGTGATATCTCAATGCTTCTAATACCAAACCTGAGATCCTTCCTCTAACATGAAATGTGATATCCAACTCCTTCCCTTTCCAAACCTAAGAGCCTATCTATAGCATGAGGTGTGATATCCAAGTCCATCCCATTCCAATCCTTAGACCCTTCCTACAGCATGCGATGTGATATCTCAATGATTCTAATACCAAACCAGAGACTCGTCCTATAACATGAGATGGGATATCCAACTCCTTCCCATTCCAATCCTGAGCCACTTCCGATAGCAGAGATGTGATATCTCAATGCTTATACCAAACCTGAGACCCTTCCTATAACATGAGATGTGATATCCAACTCCTTCCTGTTCCAAACCTGAGACACTAACTATAGCATATGTGATATCCAACTCCTTCCCATTCCAAACATGAGACCCTTCCTATAGCAAGAAAGTAATATCCAACTCCTACCCATTCCAATCCTGAGACCCTTCCTATAGCAAGAGATGTGATATCCAAATCCTTCCCATTCCAATCCTGAGACCCTTCCTATAACATGAGATGTGATATCCAACTCCTTCCCATTCCAACCTGAGACACTTCCTATAGCATGAGAAGGGATATCCAACTCCTTCCCAATCCAATCCTGAGACCCTTCCGATAGCAGAGATGTGATATCTCAATGCTTATACCAAACCTGAGACCCTTCCTATAGCATGAGAAGGGATATCCAACTCCTTCCCAATCCAATCCTGAGACCCTTCCGATAGCAGAGACGTGATATCTCAATGCTTCTACCAAACCTGAGACCCTTCCTTTAGCATGAGATGTGATATCCAAATCCTTCACATTCCAATCCTGAGACCCTTCCTATAGCATGAGAAGGGATATCTCAATGCTTCTAATACCAAACCTGAGATCCTTCCTATAACATGAGATGTGATATCCAATTCCTTCCCATTCCAATCCTGAGACCCTTCCGATAGCAGAGATGTGATATCTCAATGCTTATACCAAACCTGAGACCCTTCCTATGGCCTGAGATGTCATATACAACTCCTTCCCATTCCAATCCTGAGACCCTTCCTATAGCATGAGATGTGATATCTCAATGCTTATACCAAATCTGAGACCTTTCCTATAGCATGAGATGTGATATCCAACTCCTTCCCATTCCAATCCTGAGACCCTTCCTATAGCATGAGATGTGATGTCTCAATGCTTCTAATACCAAACCTGAGATCCTTCCTATAACATCAGATGTGATATCCAACTCCTTCCCATTCCAATCCTGAGACCCTTATGAAAGCATGAGATGTGATATCTCAATGCTTCTAATACCAAACCTGAGATCCTTCCTATAACATGAGATGTGATTTCCAAATCCTTCCCCTTCCAAACCTGAGACCCTCCCTTTAGCATGAGATGTGATATCCAACTCCTTCCCATTCCAATCCTGAGACCCTTCTGATAGCATGAGATGTGATATCTCAATGCCTCTAATACCAAACCTGAGATCCTACCTCTAACATGAAATGTGATATCCATCTCATTCCCTTTCCAAACCTGAGACCCTGCCTATAGCATGAGATGTGACATCCAAGTCCTCCCCATTCCAATCCTGAGACCCTTCCTATAGCATGAGATGTGATATCTCAATGCTTCTAATACCAAACCTGAGACCCTTCCTATAACATGAGATGTCATATACAACTCCTTCCCAATCCAATCCTGAGACCCTTCCTATAGCATGAGATGTGATATCTCAATGCTTATACCAAATCTGAGACCCTTCCTATAGCATGAGATGTGATATTCAACTCCTTCCCATTCCAATCCTGAGACCCTTCCTATAGCATGAGATGTGATGTCTCAATGCTTCTAATACCAAACCTGAGATCCTTCCAATAACATGAGATGTGATATCCAACTCCTTCCCATTCCAATCCTGAGACCCTTATGATAGCATGAGATGTGATATCTCAATGCCTCTAATACCAAACCTGAGATACTTCCGATAGCATGAGATGTGATATCTCAATGCTTCTAATACCAAACCTGAGATCCTTCCTATAACATGAGATGTGATTTCCAAATCCTTCCCCTTCCAAACCTGAGACCCTCCATTTAGCATGAGATGTGATATCCAAGTCCTTCCCATTCCAATCCTGAGACCCTTCCTATAGCATGTGATGTGATATCTCAATGCTTATACCAAACCTGAGACCCTTCCTATGGCATGAGATGTCATATACAACTCCTTCCCGTTCCAATCCTGAGACCCTTCCTATAGCATGAGATGTGATATCTCAATGCTTATACCAAACCTGAGACCTTTCCTATAGCATGAGATGTGATATCCAACTTCTTCCCATTCCAATCCTGAGACCCTTCCTATAACATGAGATGTGATGTCTCAATGCTTCTAATACCAAACCTGAGAAATTTCCTTTAACATGAGATGTGATATCCAACTCCTTCCCATTCCAATCCTGAGACCCTTCCTATAGCATGAGATGTGATATATCAATGCTTATTCCAAACCTGAGACCCTTCCTATAGCTTGAGATGTGATATCCAACTCCTTCCCATTCCAATCCTGAGACCCTTCCTATAGCTTGAGATGTGATATCCAACTCCTTCCCCTTCCAAACCTGAGAGCCTTCCTATAGCATGAGATATGATATCCAAGTCCTTCCCATTCCAATCCTGAGACCCTTCCTATAACATGAAATGTGATATCCAACTCCTTCCCATTCCAACCTGAGACCCTTCCTATAGCATGAGATGGGATATCCAACTTCTTCCAACTCCAATACTGATACCCTTCCGATAGCATGAGATGTGATATCCCAATGCTTCTACCAAACCTGAGACCCATACTATGGCATGAGATGTGATATCAAACTCCTTCCCATTCCAATCCTGAGACCCTTCCTATAGCTTGAGGTGTGATATCCAACTCCTTCCCATTCCAATTCTGAGACCCTTCTTATACCATGAGACTTGATATCTCAATGCTTCTAATACCAAAACTGAGACCAGTCCTATAACATGAGATGTGATATCCAAATCCTTCCCCTTCCAAACCTTAGACCCTTCCTTTATCATGAGATGTGATATCCAACTCCTTCCCATTCCAATCCTGAGACCCTTCCGATATCATGAGATTTGTTATCTCAATGCTTCTAATATCAAACTTGAGACCCTCCCTATAGCATGAGATGTGACATCCAAGTCCTTCCCATTCCAATCCCGAGACCCTTCCTACAGCATGAGATGTGATATCTCTATGCTTCTAATACCAAACCTGAGACCATTCCTATAACATGAGATGGGATATCCAACTCCTTCCCATTCCAATCCTGAGACCCTTCCGATAGCAGAGATGTGATATCTCAATGCTTATACCAAACCTGAGACCCTTCCTATGGCCTGAGATATCATATACAACTCCTTCCCATTCCAATCCTGAGACCCTTTCTTTAGCATGAGATGTGATATCTCAATGCTTATACCAAATCTGAGACCCTTCCTATAGCATGAGATGTGATATCCAATTCCTTCCCATTCCAATCCTGAGACCCTTCCTATAGCATGAGATGTGATATCTCAATGCTTATACCAAACCTGAGAGCCTACCTATAGCATGAGATGTGATATCCAAGTCCATCCCATTCCAATCCTTAGACCCTTCCTACAGCATGCGATGTGATATCTCAATGATTCTAATACCAAACCAGAGACTCTTCCTATAACATGAGATGGGATATCCAACTCCTTCCCGTTCCAAACCTGAGACACTAACTATAGCATATGTGATATCCAACTGCTTCCCATTCCAAACATGAGACCCTTTCTATAGCAAGAAAGTAATATCCAACTCCTACCCATTCCAATCCTGAGACCCTTCCTATAGCAAGAGATGTGATATCCAAATCCTTCCCATTCCAATCCTGAGACCCTTCCTATAACATGAGATGTGATATCCAACTCCTTCCCATTCAAATCCTGAGACCCTTCCTATAGCATGAGAAGGGATATCCAACTCCTTCCCAATCCAATCCTGAGGCCCTTCCGATAGCAGAAACGTGATATCTCAATGCTTCTACCAAACCTGAGACCCTTCCTTTAGCATGAGATGTGATATCCAAATCCTTCACATTCCAATCCTGAGACCCTTCCTATAGCATGAGATGTGATATCTCAATGCTTCTAATACCAAACCTGAGATTCTTCCTATAACATGAGATGTGATATCCAATTCCTTCCCATTCCAAACCTGAGACCCTTCCTATTGGATGAGATGTGATATCCAACTCCTTCCCATTCCAACCCTGAGACCCTTCCTATAGCATGAGATGTGATGTCTCAATGCTTATACCAAACCTGAGACCCTTCCTATAGCATGAGATGTGATATCCAACTCCTTCCATTCCAATCCTGAGACCCGTCCTATAGCATGAGATGTGATATCTCAATGCTTCTAATACCAAACCTGAGATCCTTCCTCTAACATGAAATGTGATATCCAACTCCTTCCCTTTCCAAACCTGAGACCCTTCCTTTAGCATGAGATGTGATATCTCAATGCTTATACCAAATCTGAGACCCTTCCTATAGCATGAGATGTGATATCCAAATCCTTCCCATTCCAATCCTGAGACCCTTCCTATAGCATGAGATGTGATATCTCAATGCTTATACCAAACCTGAGAGCCTACCTATAGCATGAGATGTGATATCCAAGTCCATCCCATTCAAATCCTTAGACCCTTCCAACAGCATGCGATGTGATATCTCAATGATTCTAATACCAAACCAGAGACTCTTCCTATAACATGAGATGGGATATCCAACTCCTTCCCATTCCAATCCTGAGCCGCTTCCGATAGCAGAGATGTGATATCTCAATGCTTATACCAAACCTGAGACCCTTCCTATAACATGAGATGTGATATCCAACTCCTTCCCGTTCCAAACCTGAGACACTAACTATAGCATATGTGATATCCAACTCCTTCCCATTCCAAACATGAGACCCTTCCTATAGCAAGAAAGTAATATCCAACTCCTACCCATTCCAATCCTGAGACCCTTCCTATAGCAAGAGATGTGATATCCAAATCCTTCCCATTCCAATCCTGAGACCCTTCCTATAACATGAGATGTGATATCCAACTCCTTACCATTCCAACCTGAGACACTTCCTATAGCATGAGAAGGGATATCCAACTCCTTCCCAATCCAATCCTGAGACCCTTCCGATAGCAGAGATGTGATATCTCAATGCTTATACCAAACCTGAGACCCTTCCTATGGCATGAGATGTGATATCCAACTCCTTGCAATTCAAATCCTGAGACCCTTCCTATAGCATGAGAAGGGATATCCAACTCCTTCCCAATCCAATCCTCAGACCCTTCCGATAGCAGAGACGTGATATCTCAATGCTTCTACCAAACCTGAGACCCTTCCTTTAGCATGAGATGTGATATCCAAATCCTTCACATTCCAATCCTGAGACCCTTCCTATAGCATGAGATGTGATATCTCAATGCTTCTAATACCAAACCTGAGATCCTTCCTATAACATGAGATGTGATATCCAATTCCTTCCCATTCCAAACCTGAGACCCTTCCTATTGGATGAGATGTGATATCCAACTCCTTCCCATTCCAACCCTGAGACCCTTCCTACAGCATGAGATGTGATGTCTCAATGCTTCTAATACCAAACCTGAGATCCTTACTATAACATGAGATGTGATATCCAACTCCTTCCATTCCAATCCTGAGACCCGTCCTATAGCATGAGATGTGATATCTCAATGCTTATACCAAACCTGAGACCCTTCCTATAGCATGAGATGTGATATCCAACTACTTCCCATTCCAATCCTGAGACCCTTCCTATAGCATGAGATGTGATATCTCAATGCTTCTAATACCAAACCTGAGATCCTTCCTCTAACATGAAATGTGATATCCAACTCCTTCCCTTTCCAAACCTAGGAGCCTATCTATAGCATGAGATGTGATATCCAAGTCCTTCCCATTCCAACCCTTAGACCCTTCCTACAGCATGCAATATGATATCTCAATGATTCTAATAACAAACCTGAGACCCGTCCTATAACATGAGATGGGATATCCAACTCCTTCCCATTCCAATCCTGAGACACTTCCGATAGCAGAGATGTGATATCTCAATGCTTATACCAAACCTGAGACCCTTCCTATAACATGAGATGTGATATCCAAATCCTTCCCGTTCCAAACCTGAGACCCTTCCTTTAGCATGAGATGTGATATCCAGCTCCTTCCCATTCCAATCCTGAGACCCTTCCTATAGCATGAGATGTGATATCTCAATGCTTCTAATACCAAACCTGAGATCCTTCCTCTAACATGAAATGTGATATCCAACTCCTTCCCTTTCCAAACCTAAGAGCCTATCTATAGCATGAGATGTGATATCCAAGTCCATCCCATTCCAATCCTTAGACCCTTCCTACAGCATGCGATGTGATATCTCAATGATTCTAATACCAAACCAGAGACTCGTCCTATAACATGAGATGGGATATCCAACTCCTTCCCATTCCAATCCTGAGCCACTTCCGATAGCAGAGATGTGATATCTCAATGCTTATACCAAACCTGAGACCCTTCCTATAACATGAGATGTGATATCCAACTCCTTCCTGTTCCAAACCTGAGACACTAACTATAGCATATGTGATATCCAACTCCTTCCCATTCCAAACATGAGACCCTTCCTATAGCAAGAAAGTAATATCCAACTCCTACCCATTCCAATCCTGAGACCCTTCCTATAGCAAGAGATGTGATATCCAAATCCTTCCCATTCCAATCCTGAGACCCTTCCTATAACATGAGATGTGATATCCAACTCCTTCCCATTCCAACCTGAGACACTTCCTATAGCATGAGAAGGGATATCCAACTCCTTCCCAATCCAATCCTGAGACCCTTCCGATAGCAGAGATGTGATATCTCAATGCTTATACCAAACCTGAGACCCTTCCTATAGCATGAGAAGGGATATCCAACTCCTTCCCAATCCAATCCTGAGACCCTTCCGATAGCAGAGACGTGATATCTCAATGCTTCTACCAAACCTGAGACCCTTCCTTTAGCATGAGATGTGATATCCAAATCCTTCACATTCCAATCCTGAGACCCTTCCTATAGCATGAGAAGGGATATCTCAATGCTTCTAATACCAAACCTGAGATCCTTCCTATAACATGAGATGTGATATCCAATTCCTTCCCATTCCAATCCTGAGACCCTTCCGATAGCAGAGATGTGATATCTCAATGCTTATACCAAACCTGAGACCCTTCCTATGGCCTGAGATGTCATATACAACTCCTTCCCATTCCAATCCTGAGACCCTTCCTATAGCATGAGATGTGATATCTCAATGCTTATACCAAATCTGAGACCCTTCCTATAGCATGAGATGTGATATCCAACTCCTTCCCATTCCAATCCTGAGACCCTTCCTATAGCATGAGATGTGATGTCTCAATGCTTCTAATACCAAACCTGAGATCCTTCCTATAACATCAGATGTGATATCCAACTCCTTCCCATTCCAATCCTGAGACCCTTATGAAAGCATGAGATGTGATATCTCAATGCTTCTAATACCAAACCTGAGATCCTTCCTATAACATGAGATGTGATTTCCAAATCCTTCCCCTTCCAAACCTGAGACCCTCCCTTTAGCATGAGATGTGATATCCAACTCCTTCCCATTCCAATCCTGAGACCCTTCTGATAGCATGAGATGTGATATCTCAATGCCTCTAATACCAAACCTGAGATCCTACCTCTAACATGAAATGTGATATCCATCTCATTCCCTTTCCAAACCTGAGACCCTGCCTATAGCATGAGATGTGATATCCAAGTCCTTCCCATTCCAATCCTGAGACCCTTCCTATAGCATGTGATGTGATATCTCAATGCTTATACCAAACCTGAGACCCTTCCTATAGCATGAGATGTCATATACAACTCCTTCCCATTCCAATCCTGAGACCCTTCCTATAGCATGAGATGTAATATCTCAATGCTTATACCAAACCTGAGACCCTTCCTATAGCATGAGATGTGATATCCAACTTCTTCCCATTCCAATCCTGAGACCCTTCCTATAACATGAGATGTGATGTCTCAATGCTTCTAATACCAAACCTGAGATCTTTCCTATAACATGAGATGTGATATCCAACTCCTTCCCATTCCAATCCTGAGACCCTTCCTATAGCATGAGATGTGATATCACAATGCTTATACCAAACCTGAGACCGTTCCTATAGCTTGAGATGTGATAACCAACTCCTTCCCATTCCAATCCTGAGACCCTTCCTATAGCATGAGATGTGATATCTCAAGGCCTCTAATACCAAACCTGAGATCCTTCCTCTAACATGAAATGTGATATCCAACTCCTTCCCCTTCCAAACCTGAGAGCCTTCCTATAGCATGGGATATGATATCCAAGTCCTTCCCATTCCAATCCTGAGACCCTTCCTATAACATGAAATGTGATATCCAACTCCTTCCCATTCCAAACTGAGACCCTTCCTATATCATGAGAAGGGATATCTCAATGCTTCTAATACCAAACCTGAGACTCTTCCTATAACATGAGATGGGATATCCAACTCCTTCCCATTCCAATCCTAAGACCCTTTCGATAGCAGAGATGTGATATCTCAATGCTTATGCCAAACCTGAGACCCTTCCTACGGCATGAGATGTCATATACAACTCCTTCCCATTCCAATCCTGAGACCCTTCCTATAGCACGAGATGTGATATCTCAATGCTTATACCAAACCTGAGACCCTTCCTCTAGCATGAGATGTGATATCCAACTCCTTCCCATTCCAATCCTGAGACCCTTCCTATAGCCTGAGATCTGATATCTCAGTGCCTCTAATACCAAACCTGAGATCCTTCCTCTAACATGAAATGTGATATCGAACTCCTTCCCTTTCCAAACCTGAGAGCCTATCTATAGCATGAGATGTGATATCCAAGTCCTTCCCATTCCAATCCTGAGACACTTCCGATAGCAGAGATGTGATATCTCAATGCTTATACCAAACCTGAGACCCTTCCTATAACATGAGATGTGATATCCAACTCCTTCCCGTTCCAAACCTGAGACCCTTCCTTTAGCATGAGATGTGATATCCAGCTCCTTCCCATTCCAATCCTGAGACCCTTCCTATAGCATGAGATGTGATATCTCAATACTTCTATACCAAACCTGAGATCCTTCCGATAGCATGAGATGTGATATCTCAATGGTTCTAATACCAAACCTGAGATCCTTCCTATAACATGAGATGTGATATCCAAATCCTTCCCCTTCCAAACCTGAGACCCTTCTGATAGCATGAGATGTGATATCTCAATGCCTCTAATACCAAAACTGAGATCCTACCTCTAACATGAAATGTGATATCCAACTCTTTCCCCTTCCAAACCTGAGAGCCTTCCTATAGCATGAGATGTGATATCCAAGTCGTTCTAATTCCAATCCTGAGACCCTTCCTATAACATGAGATGTGATATCCAACTCCTTCCCATTCCAACCTGAGACCCTTCCTATAGCATGAGATGGGATATCCAACTCCTTCCAAATCCAATCCTGATACCCTTCCGATAGCATGAGATGTGATATCCCAATGCTTCTACCAAACCTGAGACCCATACTATGGCATGAGATGTGATATCAAACTCCTTCCCCTTCCAAACCTTAGACACTTCCTTTATCATGAGATGTGATATCCAACTCCTTCCCATTCCATCCTTGAGACCCATCCGATATCATGAGATGTGATATCTCAATGCTTCTAATATCAAACTTGAGACCCTCCTTATAGCATGAGATGTGATATCCAAGTCCTTCCCATTCCAATCCTGAGACCCTTCCTATAGCATGAGATGTGATATCTCAATGCTTATAATACCAAACCTGAGACCCTTCCTATAACATGAGATGGGAATATCCAACTCCTTCCCATTCCAATCCTGAGACCCTTCCGATAGTAGAGATGTGATATCTCAATGCTTATACCAAACCTGAGATCCTTCCTATAACATGAGATGTGATATCCAACTCCTTCCCATTCCAATCCTGAGACACTTCCTATAGCATGAGATGTGATATCTCACTGCTTATACCAAACCTGAGACCCTTCCTATAGCATGAGATGTGATATCCAACTCCTTCCCATTCCAATCCTGAGACCCTTCCTATAGCATGAGATATGATATCTCAATGCTTCTAATATCAAACTTGAGACCCTCCCTATAGCATGAGATGTGATATCCAAGTCCTTCCCATTCCAATCCTGAGACCCTTCCGATAGCATGAGATGTGATGTCTCAATGCTTCTAATACCAAACCTGAGATCCTTCCTATAACATGAGATGTGATATCCAACTCCTTCCCATTCCAATCCTGAGACCCTTCCTATAGCATGAGATGTGATATCTCAATGCTTATACCAAACCTGAGACCCTTCCTATAGCATGAGATGTGATATCCAACTCCTTCCCATTCCAATCCTGAGACCCTTCCTATAGCATGAGATGTGATATCTCAATGCCTCTAATACCAAACCTGAGATCCTTCCTCTAACATGAAATGTGATATCCAACTCCTTCCCATTCCAATCCTGAGACACTTCCTATAGCATGAGATGTGATATCTAAATGCTTCTAATACCAAACTTGAGACTCTTCCTATAACATGAGATGGGATATCCAACTCCTTCCCATTCCAATCCTTAGACCCTTCCTACAGCATGCAATATGATATCTCAATGATTCTAATAACAAACCTGAGACCCGTCCTATAACATGAGATGGGATATCCAACACCTTCCCATTCCAATCCTGAGACACTTCTGATAGCAGAGATGTGATATCTCAATGCTTATACCAAACCTGAGACCCTTCCTATAACATGAGATGTGATATCCAACTCCTTCCCGTTCCAAACCTGAGACCCTTCCTATAGCATATGTGATATCCAACACATTCCCATTCCAAACATGAGACCCTTCCTATAGCAGGAATGTAATATCCAACTCCTTCCCATTCCAATCCTGAGACCATTCCTATAGCATGAGATGTGATATCTCAATGCTTCTAATACCAAACCTGAGATCCTTCCTATGACATGAGATGTGATATCCAATTCTTCCCCATTCCAAACCTGAGAACCTTCCTACAGCATGCAATGTGATATCTCAATGCTTCTAATACCAAACCTGAGACCAGTCCTATAACATGAGATTGGATATACAATTCTTTCCCCTTGCAAACCTGAGACCCTTCCAATAGCATGAGATGTGATATCCAACTTCTTCCCATTCCAATCCTGAGACCCTTCCTATAACATGAGATGTGATGTCTCAATGCTTCTAATCCCAAACCTGAGATCTTTCCTATAACATGAGATGTGATATCCAACTCCTTCCCATTCCAATCCTGAGACCCTTCCTATAGCATGAGATGTGCTATCTCAATGCTTATACCAAACCTGAGACCCTTCCTAAAGCTTGAGATGTGATATCCAACTCCTTCCCATTCCAATCCTGAGACCCTTCCTATAACATGAAATGTGATATCCAACTCCTTCCCATTCCAACCTGAGGCCCTTCCTATAGCATGAGATGTGATATCCCAAGGCCTCTAATACCAAACCTGAGATCCTTCCTCTAACATGAAATGTGATATCCAACTCCTTCTCCTTCCAAACCTGAGAGCCTTCCTATAGCATGAGATATGATATCCAAGTCCTTCCCATTCCAATCCTGAGACCCTTCCTATAACATGAAATGTGATATCCAACTCCTTCCCATTCCAACCTGAGATCCTTCCTATAGCATGAGATGGGATATCCAACTCCTTCCAAATCCAATACTGATACCCTTCCAATAGCATGAGATGTGATATCCCAATGCTTCTATCAAACCTGAGAACCATACTATGGCATGAGATGTGATATCCAAATCCTTCCCCTTCCAAACCTGAGACCCTTCTGATAGCATGAGATGTGATATCTCAATGCCTCTAATACCAAAACTGAGATCCTACCTCTAACATGAAATGTGATATCCAACTCTTTCCCCTTCCAAACCTGAGAGCCTTCCTATAGCATGAGATGTGATATCCAAGTCGTTCTAATTCCAATCCTGAGACCCTTCCTATAACATGAGATGTGATATCCAACTCCTTCCCATTCCAACCTGAGACCCTTCCTATAGCATGAGATGGGATATCCAACTCCTTCCCCTTCCAAACCTTAGACACTTCCTTTATCATGAGATGTGATATCCAACTCCTTCCCATTCCATCCTTGAGACCCATCCGATATCATGAGATGTGATATCTCAATGCTTCTAATATCAAACTTGAGACCCTCCTTATAGCATGAGATGTGATATCCAAGTCCTTCCCATTCCAATCCTGAGACCCTTCCTATAGCATGAGATGTGATATCTCAATGCTTCTAATACCAAACCTGAGACCCTTCCTATAACATGAGATGGGAATATCCAACTCCTTCCCATTCCAATCCTGAGACCCTTCCGATAGTAGAGATGTGATATCTCAATGCTTATACCAAACCTGAGATCCTTCCTATAACATGAGATGTGATATCCAACTCCTTCCCATTCCAATCCTGAGACACTTCCTATAGCATGAGATGTGATATCTCACTGCTTATACCAAACCTGAGACCCTCCCTATAGCATGAGATGTGATATCCAACTCCTTCCCATTCCAATCCTGAGACCCTTCCTATAGCATGAGATATGATATCTCAATGCTTCTAATATCAAACTTGAGACCCTCCCTATAGCATGAGATGTGATATCCAAGTCCTTCCCATTCCAATCCTGAGACCCTTCCGATAGCATGAGATGTGATGTCTCAATGCTTCTAATACCAAACCTGAGATCCTTCCTATAACATGAGATGTGATATCCAACTCCTTCCCATTCCAATCCTGAGACCCTTCCTATAGCATGAGATGTGATATCTCAATGCTTATACCAAACCTGAGACCCTTCCTATAGCATGAGATGTGATATCCAACTCCTTCCCATTCCAATCCTGAGACCCTTCCTATAGCATGAGATGTGATATCTCAATGCCTCTAATACCAAACCTGAGATCCTTCCTCTAACATGAAATGTGATATCCAACTCCTTCCCATTCCAATCCTGAGACACTTCCTATAGCATGAGATGTGATATCTAAATGCTTCTAATACCAAACTTGAGACTCTTCCTATAACATGAGATGGGATATCCAACTCCTTCCCATTCCAATCCTTAGACCCTTCCTACAGCATGCAATATGATATCTCAATGATTCTAATAACAAACCTGAGACCCGTCCTATAACATGAGATGGGATATCCAACACCTTCCCATTCCAATCCTGAGACACTTCTGATAGCAGAGATGTGATATCTCAATGCTTATACCAAACCTGAGACCCTTCCTATAACATGAGATGTGATATCCAACTCCTTCCCGTTCCAAACCTGAGACCCTTCCTATAGCATATGTGATATCCAACACATTCCCATTCCAAACATGAGACCCTTCCTATAGCAGGAATGTAATATCCAACTCCTTCCCATTCCAATCCTGAGACCATTCCTATAGCATGAGATGTGATATCTCAATGCTTCTAATACCAAACCTGAGATCCTTCCTATGACATGAGATGTGATATCCAATTCCTCCCCATTCCAAACCTGAGAACCTTCCTACAGCATGCGATGTGATATCTCAATGCTTCTAATACCAAACCTGAGACCAGTCCTATAACATGAGATTGGATATACAATTCTTTCCCCTTGCAAACCTGAGACCCTTCCAATAGCATGAGATGTGATATCCAACTTCTTCCCATTCCAATCCTGAGACCCTTCCTATAGCATGAGATGTGCTATCTCAATGCTTATACCAAACCTGAGACCCTTCCTAAAGCTTGAGATGTGATATCCAACTCCTTCCCATTCCAATCCTGAGACCCTTCCTATAACATGAAATGTGATATCCAACTCCTTCCCATTCCAACCTGAGACCCTTCCTATAGCATGAGATGTGATATCTCAAGGCCTCTAATACCAAACCTGAGATCCTTCCTCTAACATGAAATGTGATATCCAACTCCTTCTCCTTCCAAACCTGAGAGCCTTCCTATAGCATGAGATATGATATCCAAGTCCTTCCCATTCCAATCCTGAGACCCTTCCTATAACATGAAATGTGATATCCAACTCCTTCCCATTCCAACCTGAGACCCTTCCTATAGCATGAGATGGGATATCCAACTCCTTCCAAATCCAATACTGATACCCTTCCAATAGCATGAGATGTGATATCCCAATGCTTCTATCAAACCTGAGAACCATACTATGGCATGAGATGTGATATCAAACTCCTTCCCATTCCAATCCTGAGACTCTTCCTATAGCTTGAGATGTGATATCCAACTCCTTCCCATTCCAATTCTGAGACCCTTCCTATACCATGAGACTTGATATCTCAATGCTTCTAATACCAAACCTGAGACCCGTCCTATAACATGAGATGTGATATCCAAATCTTTCCCCTTCCAAACCTTAGACCCTTCCTTTATCATGAGATGTGATATCCAACTCCTTCCCATTCCAATCCTGAGACCCTTCCGATATCATGAGATTTGTTATCTCAATGCTTCTAATATCAAAATTGAGACCCTCCCTATAGCATGAGATGGGATATCCAACTCCTTCCCATTCCAATCCTGAGACCCTTCCGATAGCAGAGATGTGATATCTCAATGCTTATACCAAATCTGAGACCCTTCCTATAGCATGAGATGTGATATCCAACTCCTTCCCATTCCAATCCTGAGACCCTTCCTATAGCATGAGATGTGATGTCTCAATGCTTCTAATACCAAACCTGAGATCCTTCCTATAACATGAGATGTGATATCCAACTCCTTCCCATTCCAATCCTGAGACCCTTCCTATAGCATGAGATGTGCTATCTCAATGCTTATACCAAACCTGAGACCCTTCCTAAAGCTTGAGATGTGATATCCAACTCCTTCCCATTCCAATCCTGAGACCCTTCCTATAGCATGAGATGTGATATCTCAAGGCCTCTAATACCAAACCTGAGATCCTTCCTCTAACATGAAATGTGATATCCAACTCCTTCCCCTTCCAAACCTGAGAGCCTTCCTATAGCATGATATATGATATCCAAGTCCTTCCCATTCCAATCCTGAGACCCTTCCTATAACATGAAATGTGATATCCAACTCCTTCCCATTCCAACCTGAGACCCTTCCTATAGCATGAGATGGGATATCCAACTCCTTCGAATCCAATACTGATACCCTTCCAATAGCATGAATTGTGATATCCCAATGCTTCTACCAAACCTGAGACCCATACTATGGCATGAGATGTGATATCAAACTCATTCCCATTCCAATCCTGAGACTCTTCCTATAGCTTGAGATGTGATATCCAACTCCTTCCCATTCCAATTCTGAGACCCTTCCTATGCCATGAGACTTGATATCTCAATGCTTCTAATACCAAACCTGAGACCCGTCCTATAACATGAGATGTGATATCCAAATCTTTCCCCTTCCAAACCTTAGACCCTTCCTTTATCATGAGATGTGATATCCAACTCCTTCCCATTCCAATCCTGAGACCCTTCCGATATCATGAGATTTGTTATCTCAATGCTTCTAATATCAAACTTGAGACCCTCCCTATAGCATGAGATGTGACATCCAAGTCCTCCCCATTCCAATCCTGAGACCCTTCCTATAGCATGAGATGTGATATCTCAATGCTTCTAATACCAAACCTGCGATCCTTCCAATAACATGAGATGTGATATCCAACTCCTTCCCATTCCAATCCTGAGACCCTTATGATAGCATGAGATGTGATATCTCAATGCCTCTAATACCAAACCTGAGATACTTCCGATAGTATGAGATGTGATATCTCAATGCTTCTAATACCAAACCTGAGATCCTTCCTATGGCCTGAGATGTCATATACAACTCCTTCCCATTCCAATCCTGAGACCCTTCCTTTAGCATGAGATGTGATATCTCAATTCTTATACCAAATCTGAGACCCTTCCTACAGCATGAGATGTGATATCCAATTCCTTCCCATTCCAATCCTGAGACCCTTCCTATAGCATGAGATGTGATATCTCAATGCTTATACCAAACCTGAGAGCCTACCTATAGCATGAGATGTGATATCCAAGTCCATCCCATTCCAATCCTTAGACCCTTCCTACAGCATGCAATGTGATATCTCAATGATTCTAATACCAAACCAGAGACTCTTCCTATAACATGAGATGGGATATCCAACTCCTTCCCATTCCAATCCTGAGCCGCTTCCAATAGCAGAGATGTGATATCTCAATGCTTATACCAAACCTGAGACCCTTCCTATAACATGAGATGTGATATCCAACTGCTTCCCATTCCAAACATGAGACCCTTCCTATAGCAAGAAAGTAATATCCAACTCCTACCCATTCCAATCCTGAGACCCTTCCTATAGCAAGAGATGTGATATCCAAATCCTTCCCATTCCAATCCTGAGACCCTTCCTATAACATGAGATGTGATATCCAACTCCTTCCCATTCAAATCCTGAGACCCTTCCTATAGCATGAGAAGGGATATCCAACGCCTTCCCAATCCAATCCTGAGACCCTTCCGATAGCAGAGACGTGATATCTCAATGCTTCTACCATACCTGAGACCCTTCCTTTAGCATGAGATGTGATATCCAACTTCTTCCCATTCCAATCCTGAGACCCTTCCTATAACATGAGATGTGATGTCTCAATGCTTCTAATCCCAAACCTGAGATCTTTCCTATAACATGAGATGTGATATCCAACTCCTTCCCATTCCAATCCTGAGACCCTTCCTATAGCATGAGATGTGCTATCTCAATGCTTATACCAAACCTGAGACCCTTCCTAAAGCTTGAGATGTGATATCCAACTCCTTCCCATTCCAATCCTGAGACCCTTCCTATAACATGAAATGTGATATCCAACTCCTTCCCATTCCAACCTGAGGCCCTTCCTATAGCATGAGATGTGATATCTCAAGGCCTCTAATACCAAACCTGAGATCCTTCCTCTAACATGAAATGTGATATCCAACTCCTTCTCCTTCCAAACCTGAGAGCCTTCCTATAGCATGAGATATGATATCCAAGTCCTTCCCATTCCAATCCTGAGACCCTTCCTATAACATGAAATGTGATATCCAACTCCTTCCCATTCCAACCTGAGACCCTTCCTATAGCATGAGATGGGATATCCAACTCCTTCCAAATCCAATACTGATACCCTTCCAATAGCATGAGATGTGATATCCCAATGCTTCTATCAAACCTGAGAACCATACTATGGCATGAGATGTGATATCCAAATCCTTCCCCTTCCAAACCTGAGACCCTTCTGATAGCATGAGATGTGATATCTCAATGCCTCTAATACCAAAACTGAGATCCTACCTCTAACATGAAATGTGATATCCAACTCTTTCCCCTTCCAAATCTGAGAGCCTTCCTATAGCATGAGATGTGATATCCAAGTCGTTCTAATTCCAATCCTGAGACCCTTCCTATAACATGAGATGTGATATCCAACTCCTTCCCATTCCAACCTGAGACCCTTCCTATAGCATGAGATGGGATATCCAACTCCTTCCAAATCCAATCCTGATACCCTTCCGATAGCATGAGATGTGATAACCCAATGCTTCTACCAAACCTGAGACCCATACTATGGCATGAGATGTGATATCAAACTCCTTCCACTTCCAAACCTTAGACACTTCCTTTATCATGAGATGTGATATCCAACTCCTTCCCATTCCATCCTTGAGACCCATCCGATATCATGAGATGTGATATCTCAATGCTTCTAATATCAAACTTGAGACCCTCCTTATAGCATGAGATGTGATATCCAAGTCCTTCCCATTCCAATCCTGAGACCCTTCCTATAGCATGAGATGTGATATCTCAATGCTTCTAATACCAAACCTGAGACCCTTCCTATAACATGAGATGGGAATATCCAACTCCTTCCCATTCCAATCCTGAGACCCTTCCGATAGTAGAGATGTGATATCTCAATGCTTATACCAAACCTGAGATCCTTCCTATAACATGAGATGTGATATCCAACTCCTTCCCATTCCAATCCTGAGACACTTCCTATAGCATGAGATGTGATATCTCACTGCTTATACCAAACCTGAGACCCTTCCTATAGCATGAGATGTGATATCCAACTCCTTCCCATTCCAATCCTGAGACCCTTCCTATAGCATGAGATATGATATCTCAATGCTTCTAATATCAAACTTGAGACCCTCCCTATAGCATGAGATGTGATATCCAAGTCCTTCCCATTCCAATCCTGAGACCCTTCCGATAGCATGAGATGTGATGTCTCAATGCTTCTAATACCAAACCTGAGATCCTTCCTATAACATGAGATGTGATATCCAACTCCTTCCCATTACAATCCTGAGACCCTTCCTATAGCATGAGATGTGATATCTCAATGCTTATACCAAACCTGAGACCCTTCCTATAGCATGAGATGTGATATCCAACTCCTTCCCATTCCAATCCTGAGACCCTTCCTATAGCATGAGATGTGATATCTCAATGCCTCTAATACCAAACCTGAGATCCTTCCTCTAACATGAAATGTGATATCCAACTCCTTCCCATTCCAATCCTGAGACACTTCCTATAGCATGAGATGTGATATCTAAATGCTTCTAATACCAAACTTGAGACTCTTCCTATAACATGAGATGGGATATCCAACTCCTTCCCATTCCAATCCTTAGACCCTTCCTACAGCATGCAATATGATATCTCAATGATTCTAATAACAAACCTGAGACCCGTCCTATAACATGAGATGGGATATCCAACACCTTCCCATTCCAATCCTGAGACACTTCTGATAGCAGAGATGTGATATCTCAATGCTTATACCAAACCTGAGACCCTTCCTATAACATGAGATGTGATATCCAACTCCTTCCCGTTCCAAACCTGAGACCCTTCCTATAGCATATGTGATATCCAACACATTCCCATTCCAAACATGAGACCCTTCCTATAGCAGGAATGTAATATCCAACTCCTTCCCATTCCAATCCTGAGACCATTCCTATAGCATGAGATGTGATATCTCAATGCTTCTAATACCAAACCTGAGATCCTTCCTATGACATGAGATGTGATATCCAATTCCTCCCCATTCCAAACCTGAGAACCTTCCTACAGCATGCGATGTGATATCTCAATGCTTCTAATACCAAACCTGAGACCAGTCCTATAACATGAGATTGGATATACAATTCTTTCCCCTTGCAAACCTGAGACCCTTCCAATAGCATGAGATGTGATATCCAACTTCTTCCCATTCCAATCCTGAGACCCTTCCTATAACATGAGATGTGATGTCTCAATGCTTCTAATCCCAAACCTGAGATCTTTCCTATAACATGAGATGTGATATCCAACTCCTTCCCATTCCAATCCTGAGACCCTTCCTATAGCATGAGATGTGCTATCTCAATGCTTATACCAAACCTGAGACCCTTCCTAAAGCTTGAGATGTGATATCCAACTCCTTCCCATTCCAATCCTGAGACCCTTCCTATAACATGAAATGTGATATCCAACTCCTTCCCATTCCAACCTGAGACCCTTCCTATAGCATGAGATGTGATATCTCAAGGCCTCTAATACCAAACCTGAGATCCTTCCTCTAACATGAAATGTGATATCCAACTCCTTCTCCTTCCAAACCTGAGAGCCTTCCTATAGCATGAGATATGATATCCAAGTCCTTCCCATTCCAATCCTGAGACCCTTCCTATAACATGAAATGTGATATCCAACTCCTTCCCATTCCAACCTGAGACCCTTCCTATAGCATGAGATGGGATATCCAACTCCTTCCAAATCCAATACTGATACCCTTCCAATAGCATGAGATGTGATATCCCAATGCTTCTATCAAACCTGAGAACCATACTATGGCATGAGATGTGATATCAAACTCCTTCCCATTCCAATCCTGAGACTCTTCCTATAGCTTGAGATGTGATATCCAACTCCTTCCCATTCCAATCCTGAGACCCTTCCGATATCATGAGATTTGTTATCTCAATGCTTCTAATATCAAAATTGAGACCCTCCCTATAGCATGAGATGGGATATCCAACTCCTTCCCATTCCAATCCTGAGACCCTTCCGATAGCAGAGATGTGATATCTCAATGCTTATACCAAATCTGAGACCCTTCCTATAGCATGAGATGTGATATCCAACTCCTTCCCATTCCAATCCTGAGACCCTTCCTATAGCATGAGATGTGATGTCTCAATGCTTCTAATACCAAACCTGAGATCCTTCCTATAACATGAGATGTGATATCCAACTCCTTCCCATTCCAATCCTGAGACCCTTCCTATAGCATGAGATGTGCTATCTCAATGCTTATACCAAACCTGAGACCCTTCCTAAAGCTTGAGATGTGATATCCAACTCCTTCCCATTCCAATCCTGAGACCCTTCCTATAGCATGAGATGTGATATCTCAAGGCCTCTAATACCAAACCTGAGATCCTTCCTCTAACATGAAATGTGATATCCAACTCCTTCCCCTTCCAAACCTGAGAGCCTTCCTATAGCATGATATATGATATCCAAGTCCTTCCCATTCCAATCCTGAGACCCTTCCTATAACATGAAATGTGATATCCAACTCCTTCCCATTCCAACCTGAGACCCTTCCTATAGCATGAGATGGGATATCCAACTCCTTCGAATCCAATACTGATACCCTTCCAATAGCATGAATTGTGATATCCCAATGCTTCTACCAAACCTGAGACCCATACTATGGCATGAGATGTGATATCAAACTCATTCCCATTCCAATCCTGAGACTCTTCCTATAGCTTGAGATGTGATATCCAACTCCTTCCCATTCCAATTCTGAGACCCTTCCTATGCCATGAGACTTGATATCTCAATGCTTCTAATACCAAACCTGAGACCCGTCCTATAACATGAGATGTGATATCCAAATCTTTCCCCTTCCAAACCTTAGACCCTTCCTTTATCATGAGATGTGATATCCAACTCCTTCCCATTCCAATCCTGAGACCCTTCCGATATCATGAGATTTGTTATCTCAATGCTTCTAATATCAAACTTGAGACCCTCCCTATAGCATGAGATGTGACATCCAAGTCCTCCCCATTCCAATCCTGAGACCCTTCCTATAGCATGAGATGTGATATCTCAATGCTTCTAATACCAAACCTGCGATCCTTCCAATAACATGAGATGTGATATCCAACTCCTTCCCATTCCAATCCTGAGACCCTTATGATAGCATGAGATGTGATATCTCAATGCCTCTAATACCAAACCTGAGATACTTCCGATAGCATGAGATGTGATATCTCAATGCTTCTAATACCAAACCTGAGATCCTTCCTATGGCCTGAGATGTCATATACAACTCCTTCCCATTCCAATCCTGAGACCCTTCCTTTAGCATGAGATGTGATATCTCAATGCTTATACCAAATCTGAGACCCTTCCTACAGCATGAGATGTGATATCCAATTCCTTCCCATTCCAATCCTGAGACCCTTCCTATAGCATGAGATGTGATATCTCAATGCTTATACCAAACCTGAGAGCCTACCTATAGCATGAGATGTGATATCCAAGTCCATCCCATTCCAATCCTTAGACCCTTCCTACAGCATGCAATGTGATATCTCAATGATTCTAATACCAAACCAGAGACTCTTCCTATAACATGAGATGGGATATCCAACTCCTTCCCATTCCAATCCTGAGCCGCTTCCAATAGCAGAGATGTGATATCTCAATGCTTATACCAAACCTGAGACCCTTCCTATAACATGAGATGTGATATCCAACTGCTTCCCATTCCAAACATGAGACCCTTCCTATAGCAAGAAAGTAATATCCAACTCCTACCCATTCCAATCCTGAGACCCTTCCTATAGCAAGAGATGTGATATCCAAATCCTTCCCATTCCAATCCTGAGACCCTTCCTATAACATGAGATGTGATATCCAACTCCTTCCCATTCAAATCCTGAGACCCTTCCTATAGCATGAGAAGGGATATCCAACGCCTTCCCAATCCAATCCTGAGACCCTTCCGATAGCAGAGACGTGATATCTCAATGCTTCTACCATACCTGAGACCCTTCCTTTAGCATGAGATGTGATATCCAAATCCTTCACATTCCAATCCTGAGACCCTTCCTATAGCATGAGATGTGATATCTCAATGCTTCTCATACCAAACCTGAGATCCTTCCTATAACATGAGATGTGATATCCAATTCCTTCCCATTCCAAACCTGAGACCCTTCCTATTGGATGAGATGTGATATCCAACTCCTTCCCATTCCAACCCTGAGACCCTTCCTATAGCATGAGATGTGATGTCTCAATGCTTCTAATACCAAACCTGAGATCCTTCCTCTCAGGATTGGAATGGGAAGGACTTGGATATCACATCTCATGCTATAGGCAGGGCCTCAGGTTTGGAAAGGGAAGGAGATGGATTTCACATTTCATGTTAGAGATAGGATCTCAGGTTTGGTATTAGAGGCATTGAGATATCACATCTCATGCTATCAGAAGGGTCTCAGGATTGGAATGGGAAGGAGTTGTATATCACATCTCATGCTAAATGGAGGGTCTCAGGTTTGGAAGGGGAAGGATTTGGAAATCACATCTCATGTTATAGGAAGGATCTCAGGTTTGGTATTAGAAGCATTGAGATATCACATCTCATGCTATCGGAAGTATCTCAGGTTTGGTATTAGAGGCATTGAGATATCACATCTCATGCTATCATAAGGGTCTCAGGATTGGAATGGGAAGGAGTTGGATATCACATCTCATGTTATTGGAAGGATCGCAGGTTTGGTATTAGAAGCATTGAGACATCACATCTCATGCTATAGGAAGGGTCTCAGGATTGGAATGGGAAGGAGTTGGATATCACATCTCATGCTATAGGAAGGGTCTCAGATTTGGTATAAGCATTGAGATATCACATCTCATGCTATAGGAAGGGTCTCAGGATTGGATTGGGAAGGAGTTGTATATGACATCTCATGTTATAGGAAGGGTCTCAGGTTTGGTATTAGAAGCATTGAGATATCACATCTCATGCTATAGGAAGGGTCTCAGGATTGGAATGGGGAGGACTTGGATGTCACATCTCATGCTATAGGGAGGGTCTCAAGTTTGATATTAGAAGCATTGAGATAACAAATCTCATGATATCGGAAGGGTCTCAGGATTGGAATGGGAAGGAGTTGGATATCACATCTCATGATAAAGGAAGGGTCTAAGGTTTGGAAGGGGAAAGATTTGGATATCACATCTCATGTTATGGGACGGGTCTCAGGTTTGGTATTAGAAGCATTGAGATATCAAGTCTCATGGCATAGGAAGGGTCTCAGAATTGGAATGGGAAGGAGTTGGATATCACATCTCAAGCTATAGGAAGAGTCTCAGGATTGGAATGGGAATGAGTTTGATATCACATCTCATGTCATAGTATGGGTCTCAGGTTTGGTAGAAGCATTGGGATATCACAATTCATGCTATTGGAAGGGTATCAGTATTGGATTTCGAAGGAGTTGGATATCCCATCTCATGCTATAGGAAGGGTCTCAGGTTGGAATGGGAAGGAGTTGGATATCACATTTCATGTTATAGGAAGGGTCTCAGGATTGGAATGGGAAGGACTTGGATATCATATCTCATGCTATAGGAAGGCTCTCAGGTTTGGAAGGGGAAGGAGTTGGATATCACATTTCATGTTAGAGGAAGGATCTCAGGTTTGGTATTAGAGGCCTTGAGATATCACATCTCATGCTATAGGAAGGGTGTCAGGATTGGAATGGGAAGGAGTTGGATATCACATCTCAAGCTTTAGGAAGGGTCTCAGGTTTGGTATAAGCATTGCGATAGCACATCTCATGCTATAGGAAGGGTCTCAGGATTGGAATGGGAAGGAGTTGGATATCACATCTCATGTTATAGGAACGATCTCAGGTTTGGTATTAGAAGCATTGAGACATCACATCTCATGTTATAGGAAGGGTCTCAGGATTGGAATGGGAAGAAGTTGGATATCACATCTCATGCTATAGGAAGGGTCTCAGGTTTGGAAGGGGAAGGAGTTGGATATCCAATCTCATGTTATAGGACTGGTCTCAGGTTTGGTATTAGAAGCATTGAGATATCACATCGCATGCTGTAGGAAGGTTCTCAGGTTTGGTATTAGAAGCATTGAGACATCACATCTCATGCTATAGGAAGGGTCTCAGGATTGGAATGGGAAGGAGTTGGATATCACATCTCATGTTATAGGAAGGATCTCAGGTTTGGTATTAGAAGCATTGAGACATCACATCTCATGCTATAGGAAGGGTCTCAGGATTGGAATGGGAAGGAGTTGGATATCACATCTCATGCTATAGGAAGGGTCTCACATTTGGTATAAGCATTGAGATATCACATCTCATGCTATAGGAAGGGTCTCAGGATTGGATTGGGAAGGAGTTGTATATGACATCTCAGGCCATAGGAAGGGTCTCAGGATTGGTATAAGCATTGAGATATCACATCTCTGCTATCGGAAGGGTCTCAGGATTGGAATGGGAAGGAGTTGGATATCCCATCTCATGTTATATGAAGGGTCTCAGGTTTGGTATTAGAAGCATTGAGATATCACATCTCATGCTATAGGAAGGGTCTCAGGATTGGAATGGGGAGGACTTGGATGTCACATCTCATGCTATAGGGAGTGTCTCAAGTTTGATATTAGAAGCATTGAGATAACAAATCTCATGATATCGGAAGGGTCTCAGGATTGGAATGGGAAGGAGTTGGATATCACATCTCATGATAAAGGAAGGGTCTAAGGTTTGGAAGGGGAAAGATTTGGATATCACATCTCATGTTATAGGACGGGTCTCAGGTTTGGTATTAGAAGCATTGAGATATCAAGTCTCATGGCATAGGAAGGGTCTCAGAATTGGAATGTGAAGGAGTTGGATATCACATCTCAAGCTATAGGAAGAGTCTCAGGATTGGAATGGGAAGGAGTTTGATATCACATCTCATGCCATAGTATGGGTCTCAGGTTTGGTAGAAGCATTGGGATATCACATCTCATGCTATTGGAAGGGTATCAGTATTGGATTTGGAAGGAGTTGGATATCCCATCTCATGCTATAGGAAGGGTCTCAGGTTGGAATGGGAAGGAGTTGGATATCACATTTCATGTTATAGGAAGGGTCTCAGGATTGGAATGGGAAGGACTTGGATATCATATCTCATGCTATAGGAAGGCTCTCAGGTTTGGATGGAGAAGGAGTTGGATATCACATTTCATGTTAGAGGAAGGATCTCAGGTTTGGTATTAGAGGCCTTGAGATATCACATCTCATGCTATAGGAAGGGTCTCAGGTTGGAATGGGAAGGAGTTGGATATCACATTTCATGTTATAGGAAGGGTCTCAGGATTGGAATGGGAAGGAGTTGGATATCACATCTCAAGCTTTAGGAAGGGTCTCAGGTTTGGTATAAGCATTGAGATAGCACATCTCATGCTATAGGAAGGGTCTCAGGATTGGAATGGGAAGGAGTTGGATATCACATCTCATGTTATAGGAAAGATCTCAGGTTTGGTATTAGAAGCATTGAGACATCACATCTCATGTTATAGGAAGGGTCTCAGGATTGGAATGGGAAGAAGTTGGATATCACATCTCATGCTATAGGAAGGGTCTCAGGTTTGGAAGGGGAAGGAGTTGGATATCCAATCTCATGTTATAGGACTGGTCTCAGGTTTGGTATTAGAAGCATTGAGATATCACATCGCATGCTGTAGGAAGGTTCTCAGGTTTGGAATGGGGAGGAATTGGATATCACATCTCATGTCATAGGAAGAATCTCAGGTTTGGTATTAGAAGCATTGAGATATCACATCTCATGCTATAGGAATGGTCTCAGGATTGGAATGGGAAGGAGTTGGATATTGCATTCCTGCTATAGGAAGGGTCTCATGTTTGGAATGGGAATGTGTTGGATATCACATATGCTATAGGAAGGGTCTCAGGTTTGGAACGGGAAGGAGTTGGATATCACATCTCATGTTATAGGAAGGGTCTCAGGTTTGGTATAAGCATTGAGATATCACATCTCTGCTATCGGAAGTGTCTCAGGATTGGAATGGGAAGGTGTTGGATATCCCATCTCATGTTATAGGACGGGTCTCAGGTTTGTTATTAGAATCATTGAGATATCATATTGCATGCTGTAGGAAGGGTCTAAGGATTGGAATGGGAAGGAGTTGGATATCCCATCTCATGTTATAGGAAGAGTCTCAAGTTTGGTATTAGAAGCATTTAGATATCACATCTCATGCTATAGGAAGTGTCTCAGGATTGGAATGGGAAGGAGTTGGATATCACATTTCATGTTAGAGGAAGGATCTCAGGTTTGGTATTAGAGGCATTGAGATATCACATCTCATGCTATAGGAAGGGTCTCAGGATTGGAATGGGAAGGAGTTGGATATCACATCTCATGCTATAGGAAGGGTCTCAGGTTTGGTATAAGCATTGAGATATCACATCTCATGCTATAGGAAGGGTCTCAGGATTGGAATGGGAAGGAGTTGGATATCACATCTCATGTTATAGGAAGGATCTCAGGTTTGGTATTAGAAGCATTGAGACATCACATCACATGCTATCGGAAGGGTCTCAGGATTGGAATGGGAAGGACTTGGATATCACATCTCATGCTATAGGGAGGGTCTCAAGTTTGATATTAGAAGCATTGAGATATCATATCTCATGCTATAGGAAGGGTCTCAGGATTGGAATGGGAAGGAGTTGGATATCACATCTCATGCTATAGGAAGGGTCTCAGGTTTGGTATAAGCAGTGAGATATCACATCTCATGCTATAGGAAGTGTCTCAGGATTGGAATGGGAAGGAGTTGGATATCACATCTCATGTTATAGGAAGGATCTCAGGTTTGGTATAAGCATTGAGATATCACATCTCTACTATCGGAAGGGTCTCAGGATTGGAATGGGAAGGAGTTGGATATTCCCATCTCATGTTATAGGAAGGGTCTCAGGTTTGGTATTAGAAGCATTGAGATATCACATCTCATGCTATAGGAAGGGTCTCAGGATTGGAATGGGAAGGACTTGGATATCACATCTCATGCTATAAGGAGGGTCTCAGGTTTGGTATAAGCAGTGAGATATCACATCTCATGCTATAGGAAGTGTCTCAGGATTGGAATGGGAAGGAGTTGGATATCACATCTCATGTTATAGGAAGGATCTCAGGTTTGGTATAAGCATTGAGATATCACATCTCTACTATCGGAAGGGTCTCAGGATTGGAATGGGAAGGAGTTGGATATTCCCATCTCATGTTATAGGAAGGGTCTCAGGTTTGGTATTAGAGGCATTGAGATATCACATCTCATGCTATAGGAAGGGTCTCAGGATTGGAATGGGAAGGAGTTGGATATCACATCTCATGCTATAGGAAGGGTCTCAGGTTTGGTATAAGCATTGAGATATCACATCTCATGCTATAGGAAGGGTCTCAGGATTGGAATGGGAAGGAGTTGGATATCACATCTCATGTTATAGGAAGGATCTCAGGTTTGGTATTAGAAGCATTGAGACATCACATCTCATGCTATCGGAAGGGTCTCAGGATTGGAATGGGAAGGACTTGGATATCACATCTCATGCTATAGGGAGGGTCTCAAGTTTGATATTAGAAGCATTGAGATATCATATCTCATGCTATAGGAAGGGTCTCAGGATTGGAATGGGAAGGAGTTGGATATCACATCTCATGCTATAGGAAAGGGTCTCAGGTTTGGTATAAGCAGTGAGATATCACATCTCATGCTATAGGAAGTGTCTCAGGATTGGAATGGGAAGGAGTTGGATATCACATCTCATGTTATAGGAAGGATCTCAGGTTTGGTATAAGCATTGAGATATCACATCTCTACTATCGGAAGGGTCTCAGGATTGGAATGGGAAGGAGTTGGATATTCCCATCTCATGTTATAGGAAGGGTCTCAGGTTTGGTATTAGAAGCATTGAGATATCACATCTCATGCTATAGGAAGGGTCTCAGGATTGGAATGGGAAGGACTTGGATATCACATCTCATGCTATAAGGAGGGTCTCAAGTTTGATATTAGAAGCATTGAGATATCACATCTCATGATATCGGAAGGGTCTCAAGGATGGAATGGGAAGGAGTTGGATATCACATCTCATGATAAAGGAAGTGTCTAAGGTTTGGAAGGGGAAGGAGTTTGATATCACATCTCATGCCATAGTATGGGTCTCAGGTTTGGTAGAAGCATTGGGATATCACATCTCATGCTATCGGAAGGGTATCAGGATTGGATTTGGAAGGAGTTGGATATCCCATCTCATGCTATAGGAAGGGTCTCAGGTTGGAATGGGAAGGAGTTGGATATCACATCTCATGTTATAGGAAGGGTCTCAGGATTGGAATTAGAAGGACTTGGATATCACATCTCATGCTATAGGAAGGCTCTCAGGTTTGGAAGGGGAAAGAGTTGGATATCACATTTCATGTTAGAGGTAGGATCTCAGGTTTGGTATTAGAGGCATTGAGATATCACATCTCATGCTATCAGAAGAGTCTCAGGATTGGAATGGGAAGGAGTTGGATATCACATCTCATGCTAAAGGGAGGGTCTCAGGTTTGGAAGGGGAAGGATTTGGATATCACATCTCATGTTATAGGAAGGATCTCAGGTTTGGTATTAGAAGCATTGAGATATCACATCTCATGCTATCGGAAGGATCTCAGGTTTGGTATAGAAGCATTGAGATATCACATCTCATGCTATCAGAAGGTTCTCAGGATTGGAATGGGAAGGAGTTGGATATCACATCTCATGCTAAAGGGAGGGTCTCGGGTTTGGAAGGGGAAGGATTTGGATATCATATCTCATGTTATCAGAAGGATCTCAGGTTTGGTATTAGAAGCATTGAGATATCACATCTCATGCTATCAGAAGGGTCTCAGGATTGGAATGGGAAGTAGTTGGATATCACATCTCATGCTATAGGAAGGGTCTCAGGTTTGGTATAAGCATTGAGATATCACATCTCATGCTATAGGACGGGTCTCAGGATTGGAATGGAAGGAGTTGGATATCACATCTCATGTTATAGGAAGGATCTCAGGTTTGGTATTAGAAGCATTGAGACATCACATCTCATGCTGTAGGAAGGGTCTCAGGGTTGGAATGGGAAGGAGTTGGATATCACATCTCATCCAATAGGAAGGGTCTCAGGTTTGGAATGGGAAGGAATTGGATATCACATCTCATGTTATAGGAAGGATCTCAGGTTTGGTATTAGAAGCATTGAGATATCACATCTCATGCTATAGGAAGGGTCTCAGGATTGGAATGTGAAGGATTTGGATATCACATCTCATGCTAAAGGAAGGGTCTCAGGTTTGGTAGAAGCATTGAGATATCACGTCTCTGCTATCGGAAGGGTCTCAGGATTGGATTGGGAAGGAGTTGGATATCCCTTCTCATGCTATAGGAAGGGTCTCAGGATTTGAATGGCAAGGAGTTGGATATCACATCTCATGCCATAGGAAGGGTCTCAGGTTTGGTATAAGCATTGAGATATCACATCTCTGCTATCGGAAGGGTCTCAGGATTGGATTGGGAAGGAGTTGGATATCCCTTCTCATGCTATAGGAAGTGTCTCAGGTTGGAATGGTAAGGAGTTGGATATCACATCTCATGTTATAGGAAGGGTCTCAGGATTGGAATGGGAAGGATTTGGATATCACATCTCTTGCTATAGGAAGGGTCTCAGGATTGGAATGGGTAGGAGTTGGATATTACTTTCTTGCTATAGGAAGGGTCTCATGTTTGGAATGGGAAGGAGTTGGATATCACATATGCTATAGTTAGTGTCTCAGGTTTGGAACGGGAAGGAGTTGGATATCACATCTCATGTTATAGGAAGGGTCTCAGGTTTGGTATAAGCATTGAGATATCACATCTCTGCTATCGGAAGCGGCTCAGGATTGGAATGGGAAGGAGTTGGATATCCCATATCATGTTATAGGAAGGGTCTCAGGTTTGGTATAAGCATTGAGATATCACATCTCTGCTATCGGAAGCGGCTCAGGATTGGAATGGGAAGGAGTTGGATATCCCATCTCATGTTATAGGAAGAGTCTCTGGTTTGATATTAGAATCATTGAGATATCACATCGCATGCTGTTGGAAGGGTCTAAGGATTGGAATGGGATGGACTTGGATATCACATCTCATGCTATAGGTAGGCTCTCAGGTTTGGTATAAGCATTGAGGTATCACATCTCATGCTATAGGAAGGGTCTCAGGATTGGAATGGGAAGGATTTGGATATCACATCTCATGCTATAGGAAGGGTCTCAGATTTGGTATAAGCATTGAGATATCACATCTCATGCTAAAGGAAGGGTCTCAGGTTTGGAAAGGGAAGGAGTTGGATATCACATTTCATGTTAGAGGAAGGATCTCAGGTTTGGTATTAGAAGCATTGAGATATCACATCTCATGCTATAGGACGGGTCTCAGGATTGGAATGGAAGGAGTTGGATATCACATCTCATGTTATAGGAAGGATCTCAGGTTTGGTATTAGATGCATTGAGACATCACATCTCATCCAATAGGAAGGGTCTCAGGTTTGGAATGGGAAGGAATTGGATATCACATCTCATGTTATAGGAAGAATCTCAGGTTTGGTATTAGAAGCATTGAGATATCACATCTCATGCTATAGGAAGGGTCTCAGGATTGGAATGTGAAGGATTTGGATATCACATCTCATGCTAAAGGAAGGGTCTCAGGTTTGGTAGAAGCATTGAGATATCACGTTTCTGCTATCGGAAGGGTCTCAGGATTGGATTGGGAAGGAGTTGGATATCCCTTCTCATGCTATAGGAAGGGTCTCAGGATTTGAATGGGAAGGAGTTGGATATCACATCTCATGTTATAGGAAGGGTCTCAGGATTGGAATGGGAAGGATTTGGATATCACATCTCTTGCTATAGGAAGGGTCTCAGGATTGGAATGGGTAGGAGTTGGATATTACTTTCTTGCTATAGGAAGGGTCTCATGTTTGGAATGGGAAGCAGTTGGATATCACATATGCTATAGTTAGTGTCTCAGGTTTGGAACGGGAAGGAGTTGGATATCCCATCTCATGTTATAGGAAGAGTCTCTGGTTTGGTATTAGAATCATTGAGATATCACATCGCATGCTGTAGGAAGGGTCTAAGGATTGGAATGGGATGGACTTGGATATCACATCTCATGCTATAGGTAGGCTCTTAGGTTTGGTATAAGCATTGAGATATCACATCTCATGCTATAGGAAGGGTCTCAGGATTGGAATGGGAAGGAATTGGATATCACATCTCATGCTATAGGAAGGGTCTCAGATTTGGTATAAGCATTGAGATATCACATCTCATGCTAAAGAAAGGGTCTCAGGATTGGAATGGGAAGGAGTTGTATATGACATCTCAGGCCATAGGAAGGGTCTCAGGTTTGGTATAAGCATTGAGATATCACATCTCTGCTATCGGAAGGGTCTCAGGATTGGAATTGGAAGGACTTGGCTATCATATTATAGGATATCCCGGGAGGATAGCACAGCGGCAGCGTGCGCGTCTTGGAAGCAAGACGACACAAAGCAACAACAGGTTCGATCCCCGGGTCCGCGCTTAGAAACCTCCGAGTGTTTAAGCGCGTTATAAATACGTAACTAAGAGAAAAAAAATCTGTGTTTCCTCTGTAACAGCGCCTCGATGCCTCATGGGCTGCAAGTGCGCTTAACAAATGCAAATAAAATAAATAAATAAAATATCTCATGCTATAGGAAGGCTCTCAGGTTTGGAAGGGGAAAGAGTTGGATATCACATTTCATGTTAGAGGAAGGATCTCAGGTTTGGTATTAGAGGCCTTGAGATATCACATCTCATGCTATAGGAAGGGTCTCAGATTTGGTATAAGCATTGAGATATCACATCTCATGCTATAGGAAGTGTCTCAGGATTGGAATGGGAAGGAGTTGGATATCACATCTCATGTTATAGGAAGGATCTCAGGTTTGGTATAAGCATTGAGATATCACATCTCTGCTATCGGAAGGGTCTCAGGATTGGAATGGGAAGGAGTTGGATATTCCCATCTCATGTTATAGGAAGGGTCTCAGGTTTGGTATTAGAAGCATTGAGATATCCCATCTCATGATATAGGAAGGGTCCCAGGATGGAATGGGAAGGAGTAGGATATCACATTTCATGTTATAGGAAGGGTCTCAGGATTGGAATGGGAAGGATTTGGATATCATATCTCATGCTATAGGAAGGCTCTCAGGTTTGGAAGGGGAAAGAGTTGGATATCACATTTCATGTTAGAGGAAGGATCTCAGGTTTGGTATTAGAGGCCTTGAGATATCACATCTCATGCTATAGGAAGGGTCTCAGGATTGGAATGGGAAGGAGTTGGATATCACATCTCATGTTATAGGAAAGATCTCAGGTTTGGTATTAGAAGCATTGAGACATCACATCTCATGTTATAGGAAGGGTCTCAGGATTGGAATGGGAAGAAGTTGGATATCACATCTCATGCTATAGGAAGGGTCTCAGGTTTGGTATAAGCATTGAGATATCACATCTCATGCTATAGGAAGGGTCTCAGGATTGGAATGGGAAGGAGTTGTATATGACATCTCATGCCATAGGAAGGGTCTCAGGTTTGGTATAAGCATTGAGATATCATATCACATGCCATAGGAAGGGTCTCAGGATTGGAATGGGAAGGACTTGGATATCACATCTCATGCTATAGGCAGGGTCTCAGGTTTGGAAAAGGAAGGAGATGGATATCACATTTCATGTTAGAGGTAGGATCTCAGGTTTGGAATTAGAGGCATTGAGATATCACATCTCATGCTATCAGAAGGGTCTCAGGATTGGAATGGGAAGGAGTTGGATATCACATCTCATGCTAAAGGGAGGGTCTCAGGTTTGGAAGGGGGAGGATTTGGAAATCACATCTCATGTTATAGGAAGGATCTCAGGTTTGGTATTAGAAGCATTGAGATATCACATCTCATGCTATCGGAAGTATCTCAGGTTTGGTATTAGAGGCATTGAGATATCACATCTCATGCTATCATAAGGGTCTCAGGATTGGAATGGGAAGGAGTTGGATATCACATCTCATGTTATAGGAAGGATCTCAGGTTTGGTATTAGAAGCATTGAGACATCACATCTCATGCTATAGGAAGGGTCTCAGGATTGGAATGGGAAGGAGTTGGATATCACATCTCATGCTATAGGAAGGGTCTCAGATTTGGTATAAGCATTGAGATATCACATCTCATGCTATAGGAAGGGTCTCAGGATTGGAATGGGAAGGAGTTGTATATGACATCTCAGGCCATAGGAAGGGTCTCAGGTTTGGTATAAGCATTGAGATATCACATCTCTGCTATCGGAAGGGTCTCAGGATTGGAATGGGAATGAGTTGGATATCCCATCTCATGTTATAGGAAGAGTCTCAGGTTTGGTATTAGAAGCATTGAGATATCCCATCTCATGCTATAGGAAGGGTCTCAGGTTGGAATGGGAAGGAGTTGGATATCACATTTCATGTTATAGGAAGGGTCTCAGGATTGGAATTGGAAGGACTTGGCTATCATATCTCATGCTATAGGAAGGCTCTCAGGTTTGGAAGGGGAAGGAGTTGGATATCACATTTCATGTTAGAGGAACGATCTCAGGTTTGGTATTAGAGGCCTTGAGATATCACATCTCATGCTATAGGAAGGGTCTCAGGATTGGAATGGGAAGGAGTTGGATATCACATCTCAAGCTAAAGGGACGGTCTCAGGTTTGGTATAAGCATTGTGATATCACATCTCATGCTATAGGAAGGGTCTCAGGATTGGAATGGGAAGGAGTTGGATATCACATCTCATGTTATAGGAAGGGTCTCAGGTTTGGTATAAGCATTGAGATATCACATCTCTGCTATCGGAAGTGTCTCAGGATTGGAATGGGAAGGACTTGGATATCACATCTCATGCTATAGATAGGCTCTCAGGTTTGGAAAGGGAAGGAGTTGGATATCACATCTCATGTTATAGGAAGGGTCTCAGGTTTGGTATAAGCATTGAGATATCACATCTCTGCTATCGGAAGTGTCTCAGGATTGGAATGGGAAGGAGCTGGATATCACATCTCATGCTAAAGGAAGGGTCTCAGGATTGGAATGGGAAGGAGTTGGATATCACATCTCATGCTATAGGAAGGGTCTCAGGTTTGGTATAAGCATTGAGATATCACATCTCGTGCTATAGGAAGGGTCTCAGGATTGGAATGGGAAGGAGTTGTATATGACATCTCATGCTATAGACAGGGTCTCAGGTTTGGAAAGGGAAGGAGATGGATATCACATTTCATGTTAGAGGTAGGATCTCAGGTTTGGAATTAGAGGCATTGAGATATCACATCTCATGCTATCAGAAGTGTCTCAGGATTGGAATGGGAAGGAGTTGGATATCACATCTCATGCTAAAGGGAGGGTCTCAGGTTTGGAAGGGGAAGGATTTGGAAATCACATCTCATGTTATAGGAAGGATCTCAGGTTTGGTATTAGAATCATTGAGATATCACATCTCATGCTATCATAAGGGTCTCAGGATTGGAATCGGAAGGAGTTGGATATCACATCTCATGTTATAGGAAGGATCTCAGGTTTGGTATTAGAAGCATTGAGACATCACATCTCATGCTATAGGAAGGGTCTCAGGATTGGAATGGGAAGGAGTTGGATATCACATCTCATGCTATAGGAAGGGTCTCAGATTTGGTATAAGCATTGAGATATCACATCTCATGCTATAGGAAGGGTCTCAGGATTGGAATGGGAAGCAGTTGGATATCACATCTCAGGCCATAGGAAGGGTCTCAGGTTTGGTATAAGCATTGAGATATCACATCTCTGCTATCGGAAGGGTCTCAGGATTGGAATGGGAAGGAGTTGGATATCCCATCTCATGTTATAGGAAGAGTCTCAGGTTTGGTATTAGAAGCATTGAGATATCCCATCTCATGCTATAGGAAGGGTCTCAGGTTGGAATGGGAAGGAGTTGGATATCACATTTCATGTTATAGGAAGGGTCTCAGGATTGGAATTGGAAGGACTTGGCTATCATAGCTCATGCTATAGGAAGGCTCTCAGGTTTGGAAGGGGAAGGAGTTGGATATCACATTTCATGTTAGAGGAACGATCTCAGGTTTGGTATTAGAGGCCTTGAGATATCACATCTCATGCTATAGGAAGGGTCTCAGGATTGGAATGGGAAGGAGTTGGATATCACATCTCATGTTATAGGAAAGATCTCAGGTTTGGTATTAGAAGCATTGAGACATCACATCTCATGTTATAGGAAGGGTCTCAGGATTGGAATGGGAAGAAGTTGGATATCACATCTCATGCTATAGGAAGGGTCTCAGGTTTGGTATAAGCATTGAGATATCACATCTCATGCTATAGGAAGGGTCTCAGGATTGGAATGGGAAGGAGTTGTATATGACATCTCATGCCATAGGAAGGGTCTCAGGTTTGGTATAAGCATTGAGATATCACATCACATGCTATAGGAAGGGTCTCAGGATTGTAATGGGAAGGACTTGGATATCACATCTCATGCTATAGGCAGGGTCTCAGGTTTGGAAAGGGAAGGAGATGGATATCACATTTCATGTTAGAGGTAGGATCTCAGGTTTGGTATTAGAGGCATTGACATATCACATCTCATGCTATCAGAAGGGTCTCAGGATTGGAATGGGAAGGAGTTGGATATCACATCTCATGCTAAAGGGAGGGTCTCAGGTTTGGAAGGGGAAGGATTTGGAAATCACATCTCATGTTATAGGAAGGATCTCAGGTTTGGTATTAGAAGCATTGAGATATCACATCTCATGCTATCGGAAGTATCTCAGGTTTGGTATTAGAGGCATTGAGATATCACATCTCATGCTATCATAAGGGTCTCAGGATTGGAATGAGAAGGAGTTGGATATCCCATCTCATGTTATAGGAAGGATCTCAGGTTTGGTATTAGAAGCATTGAGACATCACATCTCATGCTATAGGAAGGGTCTCAGGATTGGAATGGGAAGGAGTTGGATATCACATCTCATGCTATAGGAAGGGTCTCAGATTTGGTATAAGCATTGAGATATCACATCTCATGCTATAGGAACGGTCTCAGGATTGGAATGGGAAGGAGTTGTATATGACATCTCAGGCCATAGGAAGGGTCTCAGGTTTGGTATAAGCATTGAGATATCACATCTCTGCTATCGGAAGGGTCTCAGGATTGGAATGGGAAGGAGTTGGATATCACATCTCATGTTATAGGAAAGATCTCAGGTTTGGTATTAGAAGCATTGAGACATCACATCTCATGTTATAGGAAGGGTCTCAGGATTGGAATGGGAAGAAGTTGGATATCACATCTCATGCTATAGGAAGGGTCTCAGGTTTGGTATAAGCATTGAGATATCACATCTCATGCTATAGGAAGGGTCTCAGGATTGGAATGGGAAGGAGTTGTATATGACATCTCATGCCATAGGAAGGGTCTCAGGTTTGGTATAAGCATTGAGATATCACATCACATGCTATAGGAAGGGTCTCAGGATTGTAATGGGAAGGACTTGGATATCACATCTCATGCTATAGGCAGGGTCTCAGGTTTGGAAAGGGAAGGAGATGGATATCACATTTCATGTTAGAGGTAGGATCTCAGGTTTGGTATTAGAGGCATTGAAATATCACATCTCATGCTATCAGAAGGGTCTCAGGATTGGAATGGGAAGGAGTTGGATATCACATCTCATGCTAAAGGGAGGGTCTCAGGTTTGGAAGGGGAAGGATTTGGAAATCACATCTCATGTTATAGGAAGGATCTCAGGTTTGGTATTAGAAGCATTGAGATATCACATCTCATGCTATCGGAAGTATCTCAGGTTTGGTATTAGAGGCATTGAGATATCACATCTCATGCTATCTTAAGGGTCTCAGGATTGGAATGGGAAGGAGTTGGATATCACATCTCATGTTATAGGAAGGATCTCAGGTTTGGTATTAGAAGCATTGAGACATCACATCTCATGCTATAGGAAGGGTCTCAGGATTGGAATGGGAAGGAGTTGGATATCACATCTCATGCTATAGGAAGGGTCTCAGATTTGGTATAAGCATTGAGATATCACATCTCATGCTATAGGAACGGTCTCAGGATTGGAATGGGAAGGATTTGTATATGACATCTCAGGCCATAGGAAGGGTCTCAGGTTTGGTATAAGCATTGAGATATCACATCTCTGCTATCGGAAGGGTCTCAGGATTGGAATGGGAAGGAGTTGGATATCCCATCTCATGTTATAGGAAGGGTCTCAGGTTTGGTATTAGAAGCATTGAGACATCACATCTCATGTTATAGGAAGGGTCTCAGGATTGGAATGGGAAGAAGTTGGATATCACATCTCATGCTATAGGAAGGGTCTCAGGTTTGGTATAAGCATTGAGATATCACATCTCATGCTATAGGAAGGGTCTCAGGATTGGAATGGGAAGGAGTTGTATATGACATCTCATGCCATAGGAAGGGTCTCAGGTTTGGTATAAGCATTGAGATATCACATCACATGCTATAGGAAGGGTCTCAGGATTGGAATGGGAAGGACTTTTGATATCACATCTCATGCTATAGGCAGGGTCTCAGGTTTGGAAAGGGAAGGAGATGGATATCACATTTCATGTTAGAGGTAGGATCTCAGGTTTGGTATTAGAGGCATTGAAATATCACATCTCATGCTATCAGAAGGGTCTCAGGATTGGAATGGGAAGGAGTTGGATATCACATCTCATGCTAAAGGGAGTGTCTCAGGTTTGGAAGTGGAAGGATTTGGAAATCACATCTCATGTTATAGGAAGGATCTCAGGTTTGGTACTAGAAGCATTGAGATATCACATCTCATGCTATCAGAAGGATCTCAGGTTTGGTATTAGAAGCATTGAGACATCACATCTCATGCTATAGAAAGGGTCTCAGGATTGGAATGGGAAGGAGTTGGATATCACATCTCATGCTATAGGAAGGGTCTCGGATTTGGTATAAGCATTGAGATATCACATCTCATGCTATAGGAAGGGTCTCAGGATTGGAATGGGAAGGAGTTGTATATGACAAATCAGGCCATAGGAAGGGTCTCAGGTTTGGTATAAGCATTGAGATATCACATCTCTGCTATCGGAAGGGTCTCAGGATTGGAATGGGAAGGAGTTGGATATCCCATCTCATGTTATAGGAAGGGTCTCAGGTTTGGTATTAGAAGCATTGAGATATCACATCTCATGCTATAGGAAGAGTCTCAGGATTGGAATGGGGAGGACTTGGATGTCACATCTCATGCTATAGGGAGGGTCTCAAGTTTGATATTAGAAGCATTGAGATAACAAATCTCATGATATCGGAAGGGTCTCAGGATTGTAATGGGAAGGAGTTGGATATCACATCTCATGCTAAAGGGAGGGTCTCAGGTTTGGAAGGGGAAGGATTTGGATATCACATCTCATGTTATAGGAAGGATCTCAGGTTTGGTATTAGAAGCATTGAGATATCACATCTCATGCTATCGGAAGGATCTCAGGTTTGGTATAGAAGCATTGAGATATCACATCTCATGCTATCAGAAGGGTCTCAGGATTGGAATGGGAAGGAGTTGGATATCACATCTCATGCTAAAGGGAGGGTCTCAGGTTTGGAAGGGGAAGGATTTGGATATCACATCTCATGTTATCGGAAGGATCTCAGGTTTGGTATTAGAAGTATTGAGATATCACATCTCATGCTATAGGAAGGGTCTCAGGATTGGAATGGGAAGGAGTTGGTTATCACATCTCATGCTAAAGGAAGGGTCTCAGGTTTGGTAGAAGCATTGAGATATCACATCTCATGCTATAGGAAGGGTCTCAGGATTGGAATGGGAAGGACTTAGATATCACATATCATGCTATAGGGAGGGTCTCTGTTTTGATATTAGAAGCATTGAGATATCACATCTCATGCTATCGGAAGTGTCTCAGGATTGGAATGGGAAGGAGCTGATATCACATCTCATGCTAAAGGAAGGGTCTCAGGTTTGGAACGGGAAGGAGTTGGATATCACATCTCATGTTATAGGAAGGGTCTCAGGTTTGGTATAAGCATTGAGATATCACATCTCTGCTATCGGAAGTGTCTCAGGATTGGAATGGGAAGGACTTGGATATCACATCTCATGCTATAGATAGGCTCTCAGGTTTGGAAAGGGAAGGAGTTGGATATCACATTTCATGTTAGAGGAAGGATCTCAGGTTTGGTATTAGAGGCATTGAGACATCACATCTCAGGCTATAGGAAGGGTCTCAGGATTGGAATGGGAAGGAGTTGGATATCACATCTCATGCTAAAGGAAGGGTCTCAGGATTGGAATGGGAAGGAGTTGGATATCACATCTCATGCTATAGGAAGGGTCTCAGGTTTGGTATAAGCATTGAGATATCACATCTCGTGCTATAGGAAGGGTCTCAGGATTGGAATGGGAAGGAGTTGTATATGACATCTCATGCTATAGACAGGGTCTCAGGTTTGGAAAGGGAAGGAGATGGATATCACATTTCATGTTAGAGGTAGGATCTCAGGTTTGGAATTAGAGGCATTGAGATATCACATCTCATGCTATCAGAAGGGTCTCAGGATTGGAATGGGAAGGAGTTGGATATCACATCTCATGCTAAAGGGAGGGTCTCAGGTTTGGAAGGGGAAGGATTTGGAAATCACATCTCATGTTATAGGAAGGATCTCAGGTTTGGTATTAGAAGCATTGAGATATCACATCTCATGCTATCATAAGAGTCTCAGGATTGGAATCGGAAGGAGTTGGATATCACATCTCATGTTATAGGAAGGATCTCAGGTTTGGTATTAGAAGCATTGAGACATCACATCTCATGCTATAGGAAGGGTCTCAGGATTGGAATGGGAAGGAGTTGGATATCACATCTCATGCTATAGGAAGGGTCTCAGATTTGGTATAAGCATTGAGATATCACATCTCATGCTATAGGAAGGGTCTCAGGATTGGAATGGGAAGCAGTTGGATATCACATCTCAGGCAATAGGAAGGGTCTCAGGTTTTGTATAAGCATTGAGATATCACATCTCTGCTATCGGAAGGGTCTCAGGATTGGAATGGGAAGGAGTTGGATATCCCATCTCATGTTATAGGAAGAGTCTCAGGTTTGGTATTAGAAGCATTGAGATATCCCATCTCATGCTATAGGAAGGGTCTCAGGTTGGAATGGGAAGGAGTTGGATATCACATTTCATGTTATAGGAAGGGTCTCAGGATTGGAATTGGAAGGACTTGGCTATCATATCTCATGCTATAGGAAGGCTCTCAGGTTTGGACGAGGAAGGAGTTGGATATCACATTTCATGTTAGAGGAACGATCTCAGGTTTGGTATTAGAGGCCTTGAGATATCACATCTCATGCTATAGGAAGGGTCTCAGGATTGGAATGGGAAGGAGTTGGATATCACATCTCATGTTATAGGAAAGATCTCAGGTTTGGTATTAGAAGCATTGAGACATCACATCTCATGTTATAGGAAGGGTCTCAGGATTGGAATGGGAAGAAGTTGGATATCACATCTCATGCTATAGGAAGGGTCTCAGGTTTGGTATAAGCATTGAGATATCACATCTCATGCTATAGGAAGGGTCTCAGGATTGGAATGGGAAGGAGTTGTATATGACATCTCATGCCATAGGAAGGGTCTCAGGTTTGGTATAAGCATTGAGATATCACATCACATGCTATAGGAAGGGTCTCAGGATTGTAATGGGAAGGACTTGGATATCACATCTCATGCTATAGGCAGGGTCTCAGGTTTGGAAAGGGAAGGAGATGGATATCACATTTCATGTTAGAGGTAGGATCTCAGGTTTGGTATTAGAGGCATTGAAATATCACATCTCATGCTATCAGAAGGGTCTCAGGATTGGAATGGGAAGGAGTTGGATATCACATCTCATGCTAAAGGGAGGGTCTCAGGTTTGGAAGGGGAAGGATTTGGAAATCACATCTCATGTTATAGGAAGGATCTCAGGTTTGGTATTAGAAGCATTGAGATATCACATCTCATGCTATCGGAAGTATCTCAGGTTTGGTATTGGAGGCATTGAGATATCACATCTCATGCTATCTTAAGGGTCTCAGGATTGGAATGGGAAGGAGTTGGATATCACATCTCATGTTATAGGAAGGATCTCAGGTTTGGTATTAGAAGCATTGAGACATCACATCTCATGCTATAGGAAGGGTCTCAGGATTGGAATGGGAAGGAGTTGGATATCACATCTCATGCTATAGGAAGGGTCTCAGATTTGGTATAAGCATTGAGATATCACATCTCATGCTATAGGAACGGTCTCAGGATTGGAATGGGAAGGAGTTGTATATGACATCTCAGGCCATAGGAAGGGTCTCAGGTTTGGTATAAGCATTGAGATATCACATCTCTGCTATCGGAAGGGTCTCAGGATTGGAATGGGAAGGAGTTGGATATCCCATCTCATGTTATAGGAAGGGTCTCAGCTTTGGTATTAGAAGCATTGAGACATCACATCTCATGTTATAGGAAGGGTCTCAGGATTGGAATGGGAAGAAGTTGGATATCACATCTCATGCTATAGGAAGGGTCTCAGGTTTGGTATAAGCATTGAGATATCACATCTCATGCTATAGGAAGGGTCTCAGGATTGGAATGGGAAGGAGTTGTATATGACATCTCATGCCATAGGAAGGGTCTCAGGTTTGGTATAAGCATTGAGATATCACATCACATGTTATAGGAAGGGTCTCAGGATTGGAATGGGAAGGACTTTTGATATCACATCTCATGCTATAGGCAGGGTCTCAGGTTTGGAAAGGGAAGGAGATGGATATCACATTTCATGTTAGAGGTAGGATCTCAGGTTGGGTATTAGAGGCATTGAAATATCACATCTCATGCTATCAGAAGGGTCTCAGGATTGGAATGGGAAGGAGTTGGATATCACATCTCATGCTAAAGGGAGTGTCTCAGGTTTGGAAGTGGAAGGATTTGGAAATCACATCTCATGTTATAGGAAGGATCTCAGGTTTGGTACTAGAAGCATTGAGATATCACATCTCATGCTATCAGAAGGATCTCAGGTTTGGTATTAGAAGCATTGAGACATCACATCTCATGCTATAGGAAGGGTCTCAGGATTGGAATGGGAAGGAGTTGGATATCACATCTCATGCTATAGGAAGGGTCTCGGATTTGGTATAAGCATTGAGATATCACATCTCATGCTATAGGAAGGGTCTCAGGATTGGAATGGGAAGGAGTTGTATATGACAAATCAGGCCATAGGAAGGGTCTCAGGTTTGGTATAAGCATTGAGATATCACATCTCTGCTATCGGAAGGGTCTCAGGATTGGAATGGGAAGGAGTTGGATATCCCATCTCATGTTATAGGAATGGTCTCAGGTTTGGTATTAGAAGCATTGAGATATCACATCTCATGCTATAGGAAGAGTCTCAGGATTGGAATGGGGAGGACTTGGATGTCACATCTCATGCTATAGGGAGGGTCTCAAGTTTGATATTAGAAGCATTGAGATAACAAATCTCATGATATCGGAAGGGTCTCAGGATTGGAATGGGAAGGAATTGGATATCACATCTCATGATAAAGGAAGGGTCTAAGGTTTGGAAGGGGAAGGATTTGGATATCACATCTCATGTTATAGGACGGGTCTCAGGTTTTGTATTAGAAGCATTGAGATATCAAGACTCATGGTATAGGAAGGGTCTCAGAATTGGAATGGGAAGGAGTTGGATATCACATCTCAAGCTATAGGTAGGGTCTCAGGATTGGAATGGGAAGGAGTTTGATATCACATCTCATGCCATAGTATGGGTCTCAGGTTTGGTAGAAGCATTGGGATATCACATCTCATGCTATCGGAAGGGTATCAGTATTGGATTTGGAAGGAATTGGATATCCCATCTCATGCTATAGGAAGGGTCTCAGGTTGGAATGGGAAGGAGTTGGATATCACATTTCATGTTATAGGAAGGGTCTCAGGATTGGATGGGAAGGACTTGGATATCATATCTCATGCTATAGGAAGGCTCTCAGGTTTGGAAGGGGAAGGAGTTGGATATCACATTTCATGTTAGAGGAAGAATCTCAGGTTTGGTATTAGAGGGCTTGAGATATCACATCTCATGCTATAGGAAGGGTCTCAGGATTGGAATGGGAAGGAGTTGGATATCACATCTCAAGCTATAGGAAGGGTCTCAGGTTTGGTATAAGCATTGAGATATCACATCTCATGCTATAGGAAGGGTCTCAGGATTGGAATGGGAAGGAGTTGGATATCACATCTCATGTTATAGGAAAGATCTCAGGTTTGGTATTAGAAGCATTGAGACATCACATCTCATGTTATAGGACGGGTCTCAGGAGTGGAATGGGAAGAAGTTGGATATCACATCTCATGCTATAGGAAGGGTCTCAGGTTTGGAAGGGGAAGGAGTTGGATATCCAATCTCATGTTATAGGACTGGTCTCGGGTTTGGTATTAGAAGCATTGAGATATCACATCGCATGCTATAGGAATGGTCTCAGGATTGGAATGGGAAGGAGTTGGATATTACATTCTTGCTATATGAAGGGTCTCATGTTTGGAATGGGAAGGAGTTGGATATCACATATGCTATAGGAAGGGTCTCAGGTTTGGACCGGGAAGGAGTTGGATATCACATCTCATGTTATAGGAAGGGTCTCAGGTTTGGTATAAGCATTGAGATATCACATCTCTGCTATCAGAAGTGTCTCAGGATTGGAATAGGAAGGAGTTGGATATCCCATCTCATGTTATAGGATGGGTCTCAGGTTTGTTATTAGAATCATTGAGATATCATATTGCATGCTGTAGGAAGGGTCTAAGGATTGGAATGGGAAGGACTTGGATATCACATCTCATGCTATAGGTAGGCTCTCAGGTTTGGAAAGGGAAGGAGTTGGATATCACATTTCATGTTAGAGGAAGGATCTCAGGTTTGGTATTAGAGGCATTGAGATATCACATCTCATGCTATAGGAAGGGTCTCAGGATTGGAATGGGAAGGAGTTGGATATCACATCTCATGCTATAGGAAGGGTCTCAGGTTTGGTATAAGCATCGAGATATCACATCTCATGCTATAGGAAGGGTCTCGGGATTAGAATGGGAAGGAGTTGGATATCACATCTCATGTTATAGGAAGGATCTCAGGTTTGGTATTAGAAGCATTGAGACATCACATCTCATGCTATAGGAAGGGTCTCAGGATTGGAATGGGAAGGAGTTGGATATCACATCTCATGCTATAGGAAGGGTCTCAAGTTTGATATTAGAAGCATTGAGATATCACATCTCATGCTGTAGGAAGGGTCTCAGGATTGGAATGGGAAGGAGTTGGATATCACATCTCAAGCTTTAGGAAGGGTCTCAGGTTTGGTATAAGCATTGAGATAGCACATCTCATGCTATAGGAAGGGTCTCAGGATTGGAATGGGAAGGAGTTGGATATTACATCTCATGTTATAGGAAAGATCTCAGGTTTGGTATTAGAAGCATTGAGACATCACATTTCATGTTATAGGAAGGGTCTCAGGATTGGAATGGGAAGAAGTTGGATATCACATCTCATGCTATAGGAAGGGTCTCAGGTTTGGAAGGGGAAGGAGTTGGATATCCAATCTCATGTTATAGGACTGGTCTCAGGTTTGGTATTAGAAGCATTGAGATATCACATCGCATGCTGTAGGAAGGTTCTCAGGTTTGGTATTAGAAGCATTGAGACATCACATCTCATGCTATAGGAAGGGTCTCAGGATTGGAATGGGAAGGAGTTGGATATCACATCTCATGTTATAGGAAGGATCTCAGGTTTGGTATTAGAAGCATTGAGACATCACATCTCATGCTATAGGAAGGGTCTCAGGATTGGAATGGGAAGGAGTTGGATATCACATCTCATGCTATAGGAAGGGTCTCAGATTTGGTATAAGCATTGAGATATCACATCTCATGCTATAGGAAGGGTCTCAGGATTGGATTGGGAAGGAGTTGTATATGACATCTCAGGCCATAGGAAGGGTCTCAGGATTGGTATAAGCATTGAGATATCACATCTCTGCTATCGGAAGGGTCTCAGGATTGGAATGGGAAGGAGTTGGATATCCCATCTCATGATAAAGGAAGGGTCTAAGGTTTGGAAGGGGAAAGATTTGGATATCACATCTCATGTTATAGGCGGGTCTCAATTTTGATATTAGAAGCATTGAGATAACAAATCTCATGATATCGGAAGGGTCTCAGGATTGGAATGGGAAGGAGTTGGATATCACATCTCATGATAAAGGAAGGGTCTCAGGTTTGGTATTAGAAGCATTGAGATATCAAGTCTCATGGTATAGGAAGGGTCTCAGAATTGGAATGGGAAGGATTTCGGATATCACATCTCAAGCTATAGGAAGAGTCTCAGGATTGGAATGGGAAGGAGTTTGATATCACATCTCATGTTATAGGACGGGTCTCAGGTTTGGTATTAGAAGCATTGAGATATCAAGTCTCATGGTATAGGAAGGGTCTCAGAATTGGAATGGGAAGGATTTCGGATATCACATCTCAAGCTATAGGAAGAGTCTCAGGATTGGAATGGGAAGGAGTTTGATATCACATCTCATGCCATAGTATGGTTCTCAGGTTTGGTGGAAGCATTGGGATATCACATCTCATGCTATTGGAAGGGTATCAGTATTGGATTTGGAAGGAGTTGGATATCCCATCTCATGCTATGGGAAGGGTCTCAGGTTGGAATGGGAAGGAGTTGGATATCACATTTCATGTTATAGGAAGGGTCTCAGGATTGGAATGGGAAGGAGTTGGATATCACATCTCAAGCTTTAGGAAGGGTCTCAGGTTTGGTATAAGCATTGAGATAGCACATCTCATGCTATAGGAAGGGTCTCAGGATTGGAATGGGAAGGAGTTGGATATCACATCTCATGTTATAGGAAAGATCTCAGGTTTGGTATTAGAAGCATTGAGACATCACATCTCATGTTATAGGAAGGGTCTCAGGATTGGAATGGGAAGAAGTTGGATATCACATCTCATGCTATAGGAAGGGTCTCAGGTTTGGAAGGGGAAGGAGTTGGATATCCAATCTCATGTTATAGGACTGGTCTCAGGTTTGGTATTAGAAGCATTGAGATATCACATCGCATGCTGTAGGAAGGTTCTCAGGTTTGGAATGGGGAGGAATTGGATATCACATCTCATGTCATAGGAAGGATCTCAGGTTTGGTATTAGAAGCATTGAGATATCACATCTCATGCTATAGGAATGGTCTCAGGATTGGAATGGGAAGGAGTTGGATATTACATTCTTGCTATAGGAAGGGTCTCATGTTTGGAATGGGAAGGAGTTGGATATCACATATGCTATAGGAAGGGTCTCAGGTTTGAAACGGGAAGGAGTTGGATATCACATCTCATGTTATAGGAAGGGTCTCAGGTTTGAAACGGGAAGGAGTTGGATATCACATCTCATGTTATAGGACGGGTCTCAGGTTTGTTATTAGAATCATTGAGATATCATATTGCATGCTGTAGGAAGGGTCTAAGGATTGGAATGGGAAGGACTTGGATATCACATCTCGTGCTATAGGTAGGCTCTCAGGTTTGGAAAGGGAAGGAGTTCGATATGACATTTCATGTTAGAGGAAGGATCTCAGGTTTGGTATTAGAGGCATTGAGATATCACATATTATGCTATAGGAAGGGTCTCAGGATTGGAATGGGAAGGAGTTGGATATCACATCTCAAGCTTTAGGAAGGGTCTCAGGTTTGGTATAAGCATTGAGATAGCACATCTCATGCTATAGGAAGGGTCTCAGGATTGGAATGGGAAGGAGTTGGATATTACATCTCATGTTATAGGAAAGATCTCAGGTTTGGTATTAGAAGCATTGAGACATCACATCTCATGTTATAGGAAGGGTCTCAGGATTGGAATGGGAAGAAGTTGGATATCACATCTCATGCTATAGGAAGGGTCTCAGGTTTGGAAGGGGAAGGAGTTGGATATCCAATCTCATGTTATAGGACTGGTCTCAGGTTTGGTATTAGAAGCATTGAGATATCACATCGCATGCTGTAGGAAGGTTCTCAGGTTTGGTATTAGAAGCATTGAGACATCACATCTCATGCTATAGGAAGGGTCTCAGGATTGGAATGGGAAGGAGTTGGATATCACATCTCATGTTATAGGAAGGATCTCAGGTTTGGTATTAGAAGCATTGAGACATCACATCTCATGCTATAGGAAGGGCCTTAGGATTGGAATGGGAAGGAGTTGGATATCACATCTCATGCTATAGGAAGGGTCTCAGATTTGGTATAAGCATTGAGATATCACATCTCTGCTATTGGAAGGGTCTCAGGATTGGAATGGGAAGGACTTGGGTATCACATCTCATGCTATAGGGAGGGTCTCAAGTTTGATATTAGAAGCATTGAGATATCACATCTCATGCTATAGGAATGGTCTCAGGATTGGAATGGGAAGGAGTTGGATATCACATCTCATTCTATAGGAAGGGTCTCAGGTTTGGTATAAGCAGTGAGATATCACATCTCATGCTATAGGAAGTGTCTCAGGATTGGAATGGGAAGGAGTTGGATATCACATCTCATGTTATAGGAAGGATCTCAGGTTTGGTATAAGCATTGAGATATCACATCTCTGCTATCGGAAGGGTCTCAGGATTGGAATGGGAAGGAGTTGGATATTCCCATCTCATGTTATAGGAAGGGTCTCAGGTTTGGTATTAGAAGCATTGAGATATCCCATCTCATGATATAGGAAGGGTCCCAGGATGGAATGGGAAGGAGTAGGATATAACATTTCATGTTATAGGAAGGGTCTCAGGATTGGAATGGGAAGGATTTGGATATCATATCTCATGCTATAGGAAGGCTCTCAGGTTTGGAAGGGGAAAGAGTTGGATATCACATTTCATGTTAGAGGAAGGATCTCAGGTTTGGTATTAGAGGCCTTGAGATATCACATCTCATGCTATAGGAAGGGTCTCAGGATTGGAATGGGAAGGAGTTGGATATCACATCTCATGTTATAGGAAAGATCTCAGGATTGGTATTAGAAGCATTGAGACATCACATCTCATGTTATAGGAAGGGTCTCAGGATTGGAATGGGAAGAAGTTGGATATCACATCTCATGCTAAAGGAAGGGTCTCAGGTTTGGTATAAGCATTGAGATATCACATCTCATGCTATAGGAAGGGTCTCAGGATTGGAATGGGAAGGAGTTGTATATGACATCTCATGCCATAGGAAGGGTCTCAGGTTTGGTATAAGCATTGAGATATCACATCACATGCTATAGGAAGGGTCTCAGGATTGGAATGGGAAGGACTTGGATATCACATCTCATGCTATAGGCAGGGTCTCAGGTTTGGAAAGGGAAGGAGATGGATATCACATTTCATGTTAGAGGTAGGATCTCAGGTTTGGAATTAGAGGCATTGAGATATCACATCTCATGCTATCAGAAGGGTCTCAGGATTGGAATGGGAAGGAGTTGGATATCACATCTCATGCTAAAGGGAGGGTCTCAGGTTTGGAAGGGGGAGGATTTGGAAATCACATCTCATGTTATAGGAAGGATCTCAGGTTTGGTATTAGAAGCATTGAGACATCACATCTCATGCTATAGGAAGGGTCTCAGGATTGGAATGGGAAGGAGTTGGATATCACATCTCATGCTATAGGAAGGGTCTCAGATTTGGTATAAGCATTGAGATATCACATCTCATGCTATAGGAAGGGTCTCAGGATTGGAATGGGAAGGAGTTGTATATGACATCTCAGGCCATAGGAAGGGTCTCAGGTTTGGTATAAGCATTGAGATATCACATCTCTGCTATCGGAAGGGTCTCAGGATTGGAATGGGAATGAGTTGGATATCCCATCTCATGTTATAGGAAGAGTCTCAGGTTTGGTATTAGAAGCATTGAGATATCCCATCTCATGCTATAGGAAGGGTCTCAGGTTGGAATGGGAAGGAGTTGGATATCACATTTCATGTTATAGGAAGGGTCTCAGGATTGGAATTGGAAGGACTTGGCTATCATATCTCATGCTATAGGAAGGCTCTCAGGTTTGGAAGGGGAAAGAGTTGGATATCACATTTCATGTTAGAGGAAGGATCTCAGGTTTGGTATTAGAATCATTGAGATATCATATTGCATGCTGTAGGAAGGGTCTAAGGATTGGAATGGGAAGGACTTGGATATCACATCTCGTGCTATAGGTAGGCTCTCAGGTTTGGAAAGGGAAGGAGTTCGATATGACATTTCATGTTAGAGGAAGGATCTCAGGTTTGGTATTAGAGGCATTGAGATATCACATATTATGCTATAGGAAGGGTCTCAGGATTGGAATGGGAAGGAGTTGGATATCACATCTCATGCTATAGGAAGGGTCTCAGATTTGGAAGGGGAAAGAGTTGGATATCACATTTCATGTTAGAGGAAGGATCTCAGGTTTGGTATTAGAGGCCTTGAGATATCACATCTCATGCTATAGGAAGGGTCTCAGGATTGGAATGGGAAGGAGTTGGATATCACATCTCATGCTATAGGAAGGGTCTCAGATTTGGTATAAGCATTGAGATATCACATCTCATGCTATAGGAAGTGTCTCAGGATTGGAATGGGAAGGAGTTGGATATCACATCTCATGTTATAGGAAGGATCTCAGGTTTGGTATAAGCATTGAGATATCACATCTCTGCTATCGGAAGGGTCTCAGGATTGGAATGGGAAGGAGTTGGATATTCCCATCTCATGTTATAGGAAGGGTCTCAGGTTTGGTATTAGAAGCATTGAGATATCCCATCTCATGATATAGGAAGGGTCCCAGGATGGAATGGGAAGGAGTAGGATATCACATTTCATGTTATAGGAAGGGTCTCAGGATTGGAATGGGAAGGATTTGGATATCATATCTCATGCTATAGGAAGGCTCTCAGGTTTGGAAGGGGAAAGAGTTGGATATCACATTTCATGTTAGAGGAAGGATCTCAGGTTTGGTATTAGAGGCCTTGAGATATCACATCTCATGCTATAGGAAGGGTCTCAGGATTGGAATGGGAAGGAGTTGGATATCACATCTCATGTTATAGGAAAGATCTCAGGTTTGGTATTAGAAGCATTGAGACATCACATCTCATGTTATAGGAAGGGTCTCAGGATTGGAATGGGAAGAAGTTGGATATCACATCTCATGCTATAGGAAGGGTCTCAGGTTTGGTATAAGCATTGAGATATCACATCTCATGCTATAGGAAGGGTCTCAGGATTGGAATGGGAAGGAGTTGTATATGACATCTCATGCTATAGGAAGGGTCTCAGGTTTGGTATAAGCATTGAGATATCACATCACATGCTATAGGAAGGGTCTCAGGATTGGAATGGGAAGGACTTGGATATCACATCTCATGCTATAGGCAGGGTCTCAGGATTGGAAAGGGAAGGAGATGGATATCACATTTCATGTTAGAGGTAGGATCTCAGGTTTGGAATTAGAGGCATTGAGATATCACATCTCATGCTATCAGAAGGGTCTCAGGATTGGAATGGGAAGGAGTTGGATATCACATCTCATGCTAAAGGGAGGGTCTCAGGTTTGGAAGGGGGAGGATTTGGAAATCACATCTCATGTTATAGGAAGGATCTCAGGTTTGGTATTAGAAGCATTGAGATATCACATCTCATGCTATCGGAAGTATCTCAGGTTTGGTATTAGAGGCATTGAGATATCACATCTCATGCTATCATAAGGGTCTCAGGATTGGAATGGGAAGGAGTTGGATATCACATCTCATGTTATAGGAAGGATCTCAGGTTTGGTATTAGAAGCATTGAGACATCACATCTCATGCTATAGGAAGGGTCTCAGGATTGGAATGGGAAGGAGTTGGATATCACATCTCATGCTATAGGAAGGGTCTCAGATTTGGTATAAGCATTGAGATATCACATCTCATGCTATAGGAAGGGTCTCAGGATTGGAATGGGAAGGAGTTGTATATGACATCTCAGGCCATAGGAAGGGTCTCAGGTTTGGTATAAGCATTGAGATATCACATCTCTGCTATCGGAAGGGTCTCAAGATTGGAATGGGAATGAGTTGGATATCCCATCTCATGTTATAGGAAGAGTCTCAGGTTTGGTATTAGAAGCATTGAGATATCCCATCTCATGCTATAGGAAGGGTCTCAGGTTGGAATGGGAAGGAGTTGGATATCACATTTCATGTTATAGGAAGGGTCTCAGGATTGGAATTGGAAGGACTTGGCTATCATATCTCATGCTATAGGAAGGCTCTCAGGTTTGGAAGGGGAAGGAGTTGGATATCACATTTCATGTTAGAGGAACGATCTCAGGTTTGGTATTAGAGGCCTTGAGATATCACATCTCATGCTATAGGAAGGGTCTCAGGATTGGAATGGGAAGGAGTTGGATATCACATCTCAAGCTAAAGGGACGGTCTCAGGTTTGGTATAAGCATTGTGATATCACATCTCATGCTATAGGAAGGGTCTCAGGATTGGAATGGGAAGGAGTTGGATATCACATCTCATGTTATAGGAAAGATCTCAGGTTTGGTATTAGAAGCATTGCGACATCACATCTCATGTTATAGGAAGGGTCTCAGGATTGGAATGGGAAGAAGTTGGATATCACATCTCATGCTATAAGAAGGGTCTCAGGTTTGGTATAAGCATTGAGATATCACATCTCATGCTATAGGAAGGGTCTCAGGTTTGGAATGGGAAGGAGTTGTATATGACATCTCATGCCATAGGAAGGGTCTCAGGTTTGGTACAAGCATTGAGATATCACATCACATGCTATAGGAAGGGTCTCAGGATTGGAATGGAAAGGACTTGGATATCACATCTCATGCTATAGGCAGGGTCTCAGGTTTGGAAAGGGAAGGAGATGGATATCACATTTCATGTTCGAGGTAGGATCTCAGGTTTGGTATTAGAGGCATTGAAATATCACATCTCATGCTATCAGAAGGGTCTCAGGATTGGAATGGGAAGGAGTTGGATATCACATCTCATGCTAAAGGGAGGGTCTCAGGTTTGGAAGGGGAAGGATTTGGAAATCACATCTCATGTTATAGGAAGGATCTCAGGTTTGGTATTAGAAGCATTGAGATATCACATCTCATGCTATCGTAAGTATCTCAGGTTTGGTATTAGAGGTATTGAGATATCACATCTCATGCTATCATAAGGGTCTCAGGATTGGAATGGGAAGGAGTTGGATATCACATCTCATGTTATAGGAAGGCTCTCTGGTTTGCAAGGGGAAGGAGTTGGATATCACATTTCATGTTAGAGGAACGATCTCAGGTTTGGTATTAGAGGCCTTGAGATATCACATCTCATGCTATAGGAAGGGTCTCAGGATTGGAATGGGAAGGAGTTGGATATCACATCTCAAGCTATAGGAACGGTCTCAGGTTTGGTATAAGCATTGTGATATCACATCTCATGCTATAGGAAGGGTCTCAGGATTGGAATGGGAAGGAGTTGGATATCACATCTCATGTTATAGGAAAGATCTCAGGTTTGGTATTAGAAGCATTGCGACATCACATCTCATGTTATAGGAAGGGTCTCAGGATTGGAATGGGAAGAAGTTGGATATCACATCTCATGCTATAGGAAGGGTCTCAGGTTTGGTATAAGCATTGAGATATCACATCTCATGCTATAGGAAGGGTCTCAGGATTGGAATGGGAAGGAGTTGTATATGACATCTCATGCCATAGGAAGGGTCTCAGGTTTGGTATAAGCATTGAGATATCACATCACATGCTATAGGAAGGGTCTCAGGATTGGAATGGAAAGGACTTGGATATCAAATCTCATGCTATAGGCAGGGTCCCAGGTTTGGAAAGGGAAGGAGATGGATATCACATTTCATGTTAGAGGTAGGATCTCAGGTTTGGTATTAGAGGCATTGAAATATCACATCTCATGCTATCAGATGGGTCTCAGGATTGGAATGGGAAGGAGTTGGATATCACATCTCATGCTAAAGGGAGGGTCTCAGGTTTGGAAGGGGAAGGATTTGGAAATCACATCTCATGTTATAGGAAGGATCTCAGGTTTGGTATTAGAAGCATTGAGATATCACATCTCATGCTATCGGAAGTATCTCAGGTTTGGTATTAGAGGCATTGAGATATCACATCTCATGCTATCATAAGGGTCTCAGGATTGGAATGGGAAGGAGTTGGATATCACATCTCATGTTATAGGAAGGATCTCAGGTTTGGTATTAGAAGCATTGAGACATCACATCTCATGCTATAGGAAGGGTCTCAGGATTGGAATGGGAAGGAGTTGGATATCACATCTCATGCTATAGGAAGGGTCTCAGATTTGGTATAAGCATTGAGATATCACATCTCATGCTATAGGAAGGGTCTCAGGATTGGAATGGGAAGGAGTTGTATATGACATCTCAGGCCATAGGAAGGGTCTCAGGTTTGGTAAAAGCATTGAGTAATCACATCTCTGCTATCGGAAGGGTCTCAGGATTGGAATGGGAAGGAGTTGGATATCCCATCTCATGTTATAGGAAGGGTCTCAGGTTTGGTATTAGAAGCATTGAGACATCACATCTCATGTTATAGGAAGGGTCTCAGGATTGGAATGGGAAGAAGTTGGATATCACATCTCATGCTATAGGAAGGGTCTCAGGTTTGGTATAAGCATTGAGATATCACATCTCATGCTATAGGAAGGGTCTCAGGATTGGAATGGGAAGGAGTTGTATATGACATCTCATGCCATAGGAAGGGTCTCAGGTTTGGACTAAGCATTGAGATATCACATCACATGCTATAGGAAGGGTCTCAGGATTGGAATGGGAAGGACTTGGATATCACATCTCATGCTATAGGCAGGGTCTCAGGTTTGGAAAGGGAAGGAGATGGATATCACATTTCATGTTAGAGGTAGGATCTCAGGTTTGGTATTAGAGGCATTGAAATATCACATCTCATGCTATCAGAAGGGTCTCAGGATTGGAATGGGAAGGAGTTGGATATCACATCTCATGCTAAAGGTAGGTTCTCAGGTTTGGAAGTGGAAGGATTTGGAAATCACATCTCATGTTATAGGAAGGATCTCAGGTTTGGTATTAGAAGCATTGAGATATCACATCTCATGCTATCAGAAGTATCTCAGGTTTGGTATTAGAGGCATTGAGATATCACTTCTCATGCTATCATAAGGGTCTCAGGATTGGAATGGGAAGGAGTTGGATATCACATCTCATGTTATAGGAAGGATCTCAGGTTTGGTATTAGAAGAATTGAGACATCACATCTCATGCTATAGGAAGGGTCTCAGGATTGGAATGGGAAGAAGTTGGATATCACATCTCATGCTATAGGAAGGGTCTCAGATTTGGTATAAGCATTGAGATATCACATCTAATGCTATAGGAAGGGTCTCAGGTTTGGAATGGGAAGGAGTTGCATATGACATCTCAGGCCATAGGAAGGCTCTCAGGTTTGGTATAAGCATTGAGATATCACATCTCTGCTATCGGAAGGGTCTCAGGATTGGAATGGGAAGGAGTTGGATATCCCAAATCATGTTATAGGAAGGGTCTCAGGTTTGGTATTAGAAGCATTGAGATATCACATCTCATGCTATAGGAAGGGTCTCAGGATTGGAATGGGGAGGACTTGGATGTCACATCTCATGTTATAGGAAGGCTCTCAGGTTTGGAAGGGGAAGGAGTTGGATATCACATTTCATGTTAGAGGAACGATCTCAGGTTTGGTATTAGAGGCCTTGAGATATCACATCTCATGCTATAGGAAGGGTCTCAGGATTGGAATGGGAAGGAGTTGGATATCACATCTCAAGCTATAGGAACGGTCTCAGGTTTGGTATAAGCATTGTGATATCACATCTCATGCTATAGGAAGGGTCTCAGGATTGGAATGGGAAGGAGTTGGATATCACATCTCATGTTATAGGAAAGATCTCAGGTTTGGTATTAGAAGCATTGCGACATCACATCTCATGTTATAGGAAGGGTCTCAGGATTGGAATGGGAAGAAGTTGGATATCACATCTCATGCTATAGGAAGAGTCTCAGGTTTGGTATAAGCATTGAGATATCACATCTCATGCCATAGGAAGGGTCTCAGGTTTGGTATAAGCATTGAGATATCACATCACATGCTATAGGAAGGGTCTCAGGATTGGAATGGAAAGGACTTGGATATCACATCTCATGCTATAGGCAGGGTCTCAGGTTTGGAAAGGGAAGGAGATGGATATCACATTTCATGTTAGAGGTAGGATCTCAGGTTTGGTATTAGAGGCATTGAAATATCACATCTCATGCTATCAGATGGGTCTCAGGATTGGAATGGGAAGGAGTTGGATATCACATCTCATGCTAAAGGGAGGGTCTCAGGTTTGGAAGGGGAAGGATTTGGAAATCACATCTCATGTTATAGGAAGGATCTCAGGTTTGGTATTAGAAGCATTGAGATATCACATCTCATGCTATCGGAAGTATCTCAGGTTTGGTATTAGAGGCATTGAGATATCACATCTCATGCTATCATAAGGGTCTCAGGATTGGAATGGGAAGGAGTTGGATATCACATCTCATGTTATAGGAAGGATCTCAGGTTTGGTATTAGAAGCATTGAGACATCACATCTCATGCTATAGGAAGGGTCTCAGGATTGGAATGGGAAGGAGTTGGATATCACATCTCATGCTATAGGAAGGGTCTCAGATTTGGTATAAGCATTGAGATATCACATCACATGCTATAGGAAGGGTCTCAGGATTGGAATGGGAAGGACTTGGATATCACACCTCATGCTATAGGCAGGGTCTCAGGTTTGGAAAGGGAAGGAGATGGATATCACATTTCATGTTAGAGGTAGGATCTCAGGTTTGGTATTAGAGGCATTGAAATATCACATCTCATGCTATCAGAAGGGTCTCAGGATTGGAATGGGAAGGAGTTGGATATCACATCTCATGCTAAGGGGAGGGTCTCAGGTTTGGAAGTGGAAGGATTTGGAAATCACATCTCATGTTATAGGAAGGATCTCAGGTTTGGTAATAGAAGCATTGAGATATCACATCTCATGCTATCATAAGGGTCTCAGGATTGGAATGGGAAGGAGTTGGATATCACATCTCATGTTATAGGAAGGATCTCAGGTTTGGTATTAGAAGAATTGAGACATCACATCTCATGCTATAGGAAGGGTCTCAGGATTGGAATGGGAAGAAGTTGGATATCACATCTCATGCTATAGGAAGGGTCTCAGATTTGGTATAAGCATTGAGATATCACATCTAATGCTATAGGAAGGGTCTCAGGATTGGAATGGGAAGGAGTTGCATATGACATCTCAGGCCATAGGAAGGGTCTCAGGTTTGGTATAAGCATTGAGATATCACATCTCTGCTATCGGAAGGGTCTCAGGATTGGAATGGGAAGGAGTTGGATATCCCAAATCATGTTATAGGAAGGGTCTCAGGTTTGGTATTAGAAGCATTGAGATATCACATCTCATACTATAGGAAGGGTCTAGGGATTGGAATGGGGAGGACTTGGATGTCACATCTCATGTTATAGGAAGGCTCTCAGGTTTGGAAGGGGAAGGAGTTGGATATCACATTTCATGTTAGAGGAACGATCTCAGGTTTGGTATTAGAGGCCTTGAGATATCACATCTCATGCTATAGGAAGGGTCTTAGGATTGGAATGGGAAGGAGTTGGATATCACATCTCAAGCTATAGGAACGGTCTCAGGTTTGGTGTAAGCATTGTGATATCACATCTCATGCTATAGGAAGGGTCTCAGGATTGGAATGGGAAGGAGTTGGATATCACATCTCATGTTATAGGAAAGATCTCAGGTTTGGTATTAGAAGCATTGCGACATCACATCTCATGTTATAGGAAGGGTCTCAGGATTGGAATGGGAAGAAGTTGGATATCACATCTCATGCTATAGGAAGGGTCTCAGGTTTGGTATAAGCATTGAGATATCACATCTCATGCTATAGGAAGGGTCTCAGGATTGGAATGGGAAGGAGTTGTATATGACATCTCATGCCATAGGAAGGGTCTCAGGTTTGGTATAAACATTGAGATATCACATCACATGCTATAGGAAGGGTCTCTGGATTGGAATGGAAAGGACTTGGATATCACATCTCATGCTATAGGCAGGGTCTCAGGTTTGGAAAGGGAAGGAGATGGATATCACATTTCATGTTAGAGGTAGGATCTCAGGTTTGGTATTAGAGGCATTGAAATATCACATCTCATGCTATCAGATGGGTCTCAGGATTGGAATGGGAAGGAGTTGGATATCACATCTCATGCTAAAGGGAGGGTCTCAGGTTTGGAAGGGGAAGGATTTGGAAATCACATCTCATGTTATAGGAAGGATCTCAGGTTTGGTATTAGAAGCATTGAGATATCACATCTCATGCTATCGGAAGTATCTCAGGTTTGGTATTAGAGGCATTGAGATATCACATCTCATGCTATCATAAGGGTCTCAGGATTGGAATGGGAAGGAGTTGGATATCACATCTCATGTTATAGGAAGGATCTCAGGTTTGGTATTAGAAGCATTGAGACATCACATCTCATGCTATAGGAAGGGTCTCAGGATTGGAATGGGAAGGAGTTGGATATCACATCTCATGCTATAGGAAGGGTCTCAGATTTGGTATAAGCATTGAGATATCACATCACATGCTATAGGAAGGGTCTCAGGATTGGAATGGGAAGGACTTGGATATCACATCTCATGCTATAGGCAGGGTCTCAGGTTTGGAAAGGGAAGGAGATGGATATCACATTTCATGTTAGAGGTAGGATCTCAGGTTTGGTATTAGAGGCATTGAAATATCACATCTCATGCTATCAGAAGGGTCTCAGGATTGGAATGGGAAGGAGTTGGATATCACATCTCATGCTAAAGGGATGGTCTCAGGTTTGGAAGTGGAAGGATTTGGAAATCACATCTCATGTTATAGGAAGGATCTCAGGTTTGGTAATAGAAGCATTGAGATATCACATCTCATGCTATCATAAGGGTCTCAGGATTGGAATGGGAAGGAGTTGGATATCACATCTCATGTTATAGGAAGGATCTCAGGTTTGGTATTAGAAGAATTGAGACATCACATCTCATGCTATAGGAAGGGTCTCAGGATTGGAATGGGAAGAAGTTGGATATCACATCTCATGCTATAGGAAGGGTCTCAGATTTGGTATAAGCATTGAGATATCACATCTAATGCTATAGGAAGGGTCTCAGGATTGGAATGGGAAGGAGTTGCATATGACATCTCAGGCCATAGGAAGGGTCTCAGGTTTGGTATAAGCATTGAGATATCACATCTCTGCTATCGGAAGGGTCTCAGGATTGGAATGGGAAGGAGTTGGATATCCCAAATCATGTTATAGGAAGGGTCTCAGGTTTGGTATTAGAAGCATTGAGATATCACATCTCATGCTATAGGAAGGGTCTCAGGATTGGAATGGGGAGGACTTGGATGTCACATCTCATGTTATAGGGAGGGTCTCAAGTTTGATATTAGAAGCATTGAGATAACAAATCTCATGATATCGGTAGGGTCTCAGGATTGGAATGGGAAGGAATTGGATATCACATCTCATGATAAAGGAAGGGTCTAAGGTTTGGAAGGGGAAGGATTTGGATATCACATCTCATGTTATAGGACGGGTCTCAGGTTTGGTATTAGAAGCATTGAGATATCAAGTCTCATGGTATAGGAAGGGTCTCAGAATTGGAATGGGAAGGAGTTGGATATCACATCTCAAGCTATAGGTAGGGTCTCAGGATTGGAATAGTAAGGAGTTTGATATCACATCTCATGCCATAGTATGGGTCTCAGGTTTGGTAGAAGCATTGGGATATCACATCTCATGCTATCGGAAGGGTATCAGTATTGGATTTGGAAGGAGTTGGATATCCCATCTCATGCTATAGGAAGGGTCTCAGGTTGGAATGGGAAGGAATTGGATATCACATTTCATGTTATAGGAAGGCTCTCAGGTTTGGAAGGGGAAGGAGTTGGATATCACATTTCATGTTAGAGGAAGGATCTCAGGTTTGGTATTAGAGGCCTTGAGATATCACATCTCATGCTATAGGAAGGGTCTCAGGATTGGAATGGGAAGGAGTTGGATATCACATCTCAAGCTATAGGAAGGGTCTCAGGTTTGGTATAAGCATTGAGATATCACATCTCATGCTATAGGAAGGGTCTCAGGATTGGAATGGGAAGGAGTTGGATATCACATCTCATGTTATAGGAAAGATCTCAGGTTTGGTATTAGAAGCATTGAGACATCACATCTCATGTTATAGGAAGGGTCTCAGGATTGGAATGGGAAGAAGTTGGATATCACATCTCATGCTATAGGAAGAGTCTCAGGTTTGGAAGGGGAAGGAGTTGGATATCCAATCTCATGTTATAGGACTGGTCTCGGGTTTGGTATTAGAAGCATTGAGATATCACATCGCATGCTGTAGGAAGGTTCTCAGGTTTGGAATGGGGAGGAATTGGATATCACATCTCATGTCATAGGAAGGATCTCAGGTTTGGTATTAGAAGAATTGAGATATCACATCTCATGCTATAGGAATGGTCTCAGGATTGGAATGGGAAGGAGTTGGATATTACACTCTTGCTATAGGAAGGGTCTCATGTTTGGAATGGGAAGGAGTTGGATATCACATCTCATGTTATAGGACGGGTCTCAGGTTTGTTATTAGAATCATTGAGATATCATATTGCATGCTGTAGGAAGGGTCTAAGGATTGGAATGGGAAGGACTTGGATATCACATCTCATGCTATAGGTAGGCTCTCAGGTTTGGAAAGGGAAGGAGTTGGATATCACATTTCATGTTAGAGGAAGGATCTCAGGTTTGGTATTAGAGGCATTGAGATATCACATCTCATGCTATAGGAAGAGTCTCAGGATTGGAATGGGAAGGAGTTGGATATCACATCTCATGCTATAGGAAGGGTCTCAGGTTTGGTATAAGCATTGAGATATCACATCTCATGCTATAGGAAGGGTCTCGGGATTGGAATGGGAAGGAGTTGGATATCACTTCTCATGTTATAGGAAGGATCTCAGGTTTGGTATTAGAAGCATTGAGACATCACATCTCATGCTATAGGAAGGGTCTCAGGATTGGAATGGGAAGGAGTTGGATATCACATCTCATGCTATAGGAAGGGTCTCAGGTTTGGTATAAGCATTGAGATATCACATCTCATGCTATAGGAAGGGTCTCAGGATTGGAATGGGAAGGAGTTGTATATGACATCTCATGCCATATGAAGGGTCTTAGGTTTGGTATAAGCATTGAGATATCACATCTCTGCTATCGGAAGGGTCTCAGGATTGGAATGGGAAGGAGTTGGATATCCCATCTCATGTTATAGGAAGAGTCTCAGGTTTGGTATTAGAAGCATTGAGACATCACATCGCATGTTGTAGGAAGGGTCTCAGGATTGGAATGGGAAGGACTTGGGTATCACATCTCATGCTGTAGGGAGGGTCACAAGTTTGATATTAGAAGCATTGAGATATCACATCTCATGCTATAGAAAGGGTCTCAGGATTGGAATGGGAAGGAGTTGGATATCACATCTCATGCTATAGGAAGGGTCTCAGGTTTGGTATAAGCAGTGAGATATCACATCTCATGCTATAGGAAGTGTCTCAGGATTGGAATGGGAAGGAGTTGGATATCACATCTCATGTTATAGGAAGGATCTCAGGTTTGGTATAAGCATTGAGATATCACATCTCTGCTATCGGAAGGGTCTCAGGATTGGAATGGGAAGGAGTTGGATATTCCCATCTCATGTTATAGGAAGGGTCTCAGGTTTGGTATTAGAAGCATTGAGATATCACATCTCATGCTATAGGAAGGGTCTCAGGATTGGAATGGGAAGGACTTGGATATCACATCTCATGCTATAGGGAGGGTCTCAAGTTTGATATTAGAAGCATTGAGATATCACATCTCATGATATCGGAAGAGTCTCAGGATTGGAATGGGAAGGAGTTGGATATCACATCTCATGATAAAGGAAGGGTCTAAGGTTTGGAAGGGGAAGGATTTGGATATCACATCTCATGTTATAGGACGGTTCTCAGGTTTGGTATTAGAAGCATTGAGATATCAAGTCTCGTTGTATAGGAAGGGTCTCAGAATTGGAATGGGAAGGAGTTGGATATCACATCTCAAGCTATAGGAAGGGTCACAGGATTGGAATGGGAAGGAGTTTGATATCACATCTCATGCCATAGTATGGGTCTCAGGTTTGGTAGAAGCATTGGGATATCACATCTCATGCTATCGGAAGGGTATCAGGATTGGATTTGGAAGGATTTGGATATCCCATCTCATGCTATAGGAAGGGTCTCAGGTTGGAATGGGAAGGAGTTGGATATCACATCTCATGTTATAGGAAGGGTCTCAGGATTGGAATGGGAAGGACTTGGATATCACATCTCATGCTATAGGAAGGCTCTCAGGTTTGCAACGGGAAAGAGTTGGATATCACATTTCATGTTAGAGGTAGGATCTCAGGTTTGGTATTAGAGGCATTGATATATCACATCTCATGCTATCAGAAGAGTCTCAGAATTGGAATGGGAAGGAGTTGGATATCACATCTCATGCCATAGTATGGGTCTCAGGTTTGGTAGAAGCATTGGGATATCACATCTCATGCTATCAGAAGGATTTCAGGATTGATTTTGGAAGGAGTTGGATATCCCATCTCATGCTATAGGAAGGGTCTCAGGTTGGAATGGGAAGGAGTTTGATATCACATCTCATGCCATAGTATGGGTCTCAGGTTTGGTAGAAGCATTGGGATATCACATCTCATGCTATCAGAAGGGTATCAGGATTGGATTTGGAAGGAGTTGGATATCCCATCTCATGCTATAGGAAGGGTCTCAGGTTGGAATGGGAAGGAGTTGGATATCACATCTCATGTTATAGGAAGGGTCTCAGGATTGGAATGGAAAGGACTTGGATACCATATCTCATGCTATAGGAAGGCTCTCAGGTTTGGAAGGGGAAGGAGTTGGATATCACATTTCATGTTAGAGGAAGGATCTCAGGTTTGGTATTAGAGGCATTGAGATATCACATCTCATGCTATAGGAAGGGTCTCAGGATTGGAATGGGAAGGAGTTGGATATCACATCTCAAGCTATAGGAAGGGTCTCAGGTTGGGTATAAGCATTGAGATATCACATCTCATGCTATAGGAAGGGTCTCAGGATTGGAATGGGAAGGACTTGGATATCACATCTCATGCTATAGGCAGGATCTCAGGTTTGGAAAGGGAAGGAGTTGGATATCATATTTCATGTTAGAGGTAGGATCTCAGGTTTGGTATTAGAGGCATTGATATATCACATCTCATGCTATCAGAAGGGTCTCAGGATTGGAATGGGAAGGAGTTGGATATCACATCTCATGCTATAGGAAGGGTCTCAGATTTGGTATAAGCATTGAGATATCACATCTCATGCTATAGGAAGGGTCTCAGGATTGGAATGGGAAGGAGTTGTATATGACATCTCAGGCCATAGGAAGGGTCTCAGGTTTGGTAAAAGCATTGAGTAATCACATCTCTGCTATCGGAAGGGTCTCAGGATTGGAATGGGAAGGAGTTGGATATCCCATCTCATGTTATAGGAAGGGTCTCAGGTTTGGTATTAGAAGCATTGAGACATCACATCTCATGTTATAGGAAGGGTCTCAGGATTGGAATGGGAAGAAGTTGGATATCACATCTCATGCTATAGGAAGGGTCTCAGGTTTGGTATAAGCATTGAGATATCACATCTCATGCTATAGGAAGGGTCTCAGGATTGGAATGGGAAGGAGTTGTATATGACATCTCATGCCATAGGAAGGGTCTCAGGTTTGGACTAAGCATTGAGATATCACATCACATGCTATAGGAAGGGTCTCAGGATTGGAATGGGAAGGACTTGGATATCACATCTCATGCTATAGGCAGGGTCTCAGGTTTGGAAAGGGAAGGAGATGGATATCACATTTCATGTTAGAGGTAGGATCTCAGGTTTGGTATTAGAGGCATTGAAATATCACATCTCATGCTATCAGAAGGGTCTCAGGATTGGAATGGGAAGGAGTTGGATATCACATCTCATGCTAAAGGTAGGTTCTCAGGTTTGGAAGTGGAAGGATTTGGAAATCACATCTCATGTTATAGGAAGGATCTCAGGTTTGGTATTAGAAGCATTGAGATATCACATCTCATGCTATCAGAAGTATCTCAGGTTTGGTATTAGAGGCATTGAGATATCACTTCTCATGCTATCATAAGGGTCTCAGGATTGGAATGGGAAGGAGTTGGATATCACATCTCATGTTATAGGAAGGATCTCAGGTTTGGTATTAGAAGAATTGAGACATCACATCTCATGCTATAGGAAGGGTCTCAGGATTGGAATGGGAAGAAGTTGGATATCACATCTCATGCTATAGGAAGGGTCTCAGATTTGGTATAAGCATTGAGATATCACATCTAATGCTATAGGAAGGGTCTCAGGATTGGAATGGGAAGGAGTTGCATATGACATCTCAGGCCATAGGAAGGCTCTCAGGTTTGGTATAAGCATTGAGATATCACATCTCTGCTATCGGAAGGGTCTCAGGATTGGAATGGGAAGGAGTTGGATATCCCAAATCATGTTATAGGAAGGGTCTCAGGTTTGGTATTAGAAGCATTGAGATATCACATCTCATGCTATAGGAAGGGTCTCAGGATTGGAATGGGGAGGACTTGGATGTCACATCTCATGTTATAGGAAGGCTCTCAGGTTTGGAAGGGGAAGGAGTTGATTATCACATTTCATGTTAGAGGAACGATCTCAGGTTTGGTATTAGAGGCCTTGAGATATCACATCTCATGCTATAGGAAGGGTCTCAGGATTGGAATGGGAAGGAGTTGGATATCACATCTCAAGCTATAGGAACGGTCTCAGGTTTGGTATAAGCATTGTGATATCACATCTCATGCTATAGGAAGGGTCTCAGGATTGGAATGGGAAGGAGTTGGATATCACATCTCATGTTATAGGAAAGATCTCAGGTTTGGTATTAGAAGCATTGCGACATCACATCTCATGTTATAGGAAGGGTCTCAGGATTGGAATGGGAAGAAGTTGGATATCACATCTCATGCTATAGGAAGAGTCTCAGGTTTGGTATAAGCATTGAGATATCACATCTCATGCCATAGGAAGGGTCTCAGGTTTGGTATAAGCATTGAGATATCACATCACATGCTATAGGAAGGGTCTCAGGATTGGAATGGAAAGGACTTGGATATCACATCTCATGCTATAGGCAGGGTCTCAGGTTTGGAAAGGGAAGGAGATGGATATCACATTTCATGTTAGAGGTAGGATCTCAGGTTTGGTATTAGAGGCATTGAAATATCACATCTCATGCTATCAGATGGGTCTCAGGATTGGAATGGGAAGGAGTTGGATATCACATCTCATGCTAAAGGGAGGGTCTCAGGTTTGGAAGGGGAAGGATTTGGAAATCACATCTCATGTTATAGGAAGGATCTCAGGTTTGGTATTAGAAGCATTGAGATATCACATCTCATGCTATCGGAAGTATCTCAGGTTTGGTATTAGAGGCATTGAGATATCACATCTCATGCTATCATAAGGGTCTCAGGATTGGAATGGGAAGGAGTTGGATATCACATCTCATGTTATAGGAAGGATCTCAGGTTTGGTATTAAAAGCATTGAGACATCACATCTCATGCTATAGGAAGGGTCTCAGGATTGGAATGGGAAGGAGTTGGATATCACATCTCATGCTATAGGAAGGGTCTCAGATTTGGTATAAGCATTGAGATATCACATCACATGCTATAGGAAGGGTCTCAGGATTGGAATGGGAAGGACTTGGATATCACATCTCATGCTATAGGCAGGGTCTCAGGTTTGGAAAGGGAAGGAGATGGATATCACATTTCATGTTAGAGGTAGGATCTCAGGTTTGGTATTAGAGGCATTGAAATATCACATCTCATGCTATCAGAAGGGTCTCAGGATTGGAATGGGAAGGAGTTGGATATCACATCTCATGCTAAGGGGAGGGTCTCAGGTTTGGAAGTGGAAGGATTTGGAAATCACATCTCATGTTATAGGAAGGATCTCAGGTTTGGTAATAGAAGCATTGAGATATCACATCTCATGCTATCATAAGGGTCTCAGGATTGGAATGGGAAGGAGTTGGATATCACATCTCATGTTATAGGAAGGATCTCAGGTTTGGTATTAGAAGAATTGAGACATCACATCTCATGCTATAGGAAGGGTCTCAGGATTGGAATGGGAAGAAGTTGGATATCACATCTCATGCTATAGGAAGGGTCTCAGATTTGGTATAAGCATTGAGATATCACATCTAATGCTATAGGAAGGGTCTCAGGATTGGAATGGGAAGGAGTTGCATATGACATGTCAGGCCATAGGAAGGGTCTCAGGTTTGGTATAAGCATTGAGATATCACATCTCTGCTATCGGAAGGGTCTCAGGATTGGAATGGGAAGGAGTTGGATATCCCAAATCATGTTATAGGAAGGGTCTCAGGTTTGGTATTAGAAGCATTGAGATATCACATCTCATACTATAGGAAGGGTCTAGGGATTGGAATGGGGAGGACTTGGATGTCACATCTCATGTTATAGGAAGGCTCTCAGGTTTGGAAGGGGAAGGAGTTGGATATCACATTTCATGTTAGAGGAACGATCTCAGGTTTGGTATTAGAGGCCTTGAGATATCACATCTCATGCTATAGGAAGGGTCTTAGGATTGGAATGGGAAGGAGTTGGATATCACATCTCAAGCTATAGGAACGGTCTCAGGTTTGGTGTAAGCATTGTGATATCACATCTCATGCTATAGGAAGGGTCTCAGGATTGGAATGGGAAGGAGTTGGATATCACATCTCATGTTATAGGAAAGATCTCAGGTTTGGTATTAGAAGCATTGCGACATCACATCTCATGTTATAGGAAGGGTCTCAGGATTGGAATGGGAAGAAGTTGGATATCACATCTCATGCTATAGGAAGGGTCTCAGGTTTGGTATAAGCATTGAGATATCACATCTCATGCTATAGGAAGGGTCTCAGGATTGGAATGGGAAGGAGTTGTATATGACATCTCATGCCATAGGAAGGGTCTCAGGTTTGGTATAAACATTGAGATATCACATCACATGCTATAGGAAGGGTCTCTGGATTGGAATGGAAAGGACTTCGATATCACATCTCATGCTATAGGCAGGGTCTCAGGTTTGGAAAGGGAAGGAGATGGATATCACATTTCATGTTAGAGGTAGGATCTCAGGTTTGGTATTAGAGGCATTGAAATATCACATCTCATGCTATCAGATGGGTCTCAGGATTGGAATGGGAAGGAGTTGGATATCACATCTCATGCTAAAGGGAGGGTCTCAGGTTTGGAAGGGGAAGGATTTGGAAATCACATCTCATGTTATAGGAAGGATCTCAGGTTTGGTATTAGAAGCATTGAGATATCACATCTCATGCTATCGGAAGTATCTCAGGTTTGGTATTAGAGGCATTGAGATATCACATCTCATGCTATCATAAGGGTCTCAGGATTGGAATGGGAAGGAGTTGGATATCACATCTCATGTTATAGGAAGGATCTCAGGTTTGGTATTAGAAGCATTGAGACATCACATCTCATGCTATAGGAAGGGTCTCAGGATTGGAATGGGAAGGAGTTGGATATCACATCTCATGCTATAGGAAGGGTCTCAGATTTGGTATAAGCATTGAGATATCACATCACATGCTATAGGAAGGGTCTCAGGATTGGAATGGGAAGGACTTGGATATCACATCTCATGCTATAGGCAGGGTCTCAGGTTTGGAAAGGGAAGGAGATGGATATCACATTTCATGTTAGAGGTAGGATCTCAGGTTTGGTATTAGAGGCATTGAAATATCACATCTCATGCTATCAGAAGGGTCTCAGGATTGGAATGGGAAGGAGTTGGATATCACATCTCATGCTAAAGGGATGGTCTCAGGTTTGGAAGTGGAAGGATTTGGAAATCACATCTCATGTTATAGGAAGGATCTCAGGTTTGGTAATAGAAGCATTGAGATATCACATCTCATGCTATCATAAGGGTCTCAGGATTGGAATGGGAAGGAGTTGGATATCACATCTCATGTTATAGGAAGGATCTCAGGTTTGGTATTAGAAGAATTGAGACATCACATCTCATGCTATAGGAAGGGTCTCAGGATTGGAATGGGAAGAAGTTGGATATCACATCTCATGCTATAGGAAGGGTCTCAGATTTGGTATAAGCATTGAGATATCACATCTAATGCTATAGGAAGGGTCTCAGGATTGGAATGGGAAGGAGTTGCATATGACATCTCAGGCCATAGGAAGGGTCTCAGGTTTGGTATAAGCATTGAGATATCACATCTCTGCTATCGGAAGGGTCTCAGGATTGGAATGGGAAGGAGTTGGATATCCCAAATCATGTTATAGGAAGGGTCTCAGGTTTGGTATTAGAAGCATTGAGATATCACATCTCATGCTATAGGAAGGGTCTCAGGATTGGAATGGGGAGGACTTGGATGTCACATCTCATGTTATAGGGAGGGTCTCAAGTTTGATATTAGAAGCATTGAGATAACAAATCTCATGATATCGGTAGGGTCTCAGGATTGGAATGGGAAGGAATTGGATATCACATCTCATGATAAAGGAAGGGTCTAAGGTTTGGAAGGGGAAGGATTTGGATATCACATCTCATGTTATAGGACGGGTCTCAGGTTTGGTATTAGAAGCATTGAGATATCAAGTCTCATGGTATAGGAAGGGTCTCAGAATTGGAATGGGAAGGAGTTGGATATCACATCTCAAGTTATAGGTAGGGTCTCAGGATTGGAATAGTAAGGAGTTTGATATCACATCTCATGCCATAGTATGGGTCTCAGGTTTGGTAGAAGCATTGGGATATCACATCTCATGCTATCGGAAGGGTATCAGTATTGGATTTGGAAGGAGTTGGATATCCCATCTCATGCTATAGGAAGGGTCTCAGGTTGGAATGGGAAGGAATTGGATATCACATTTGATGTTATAGGAAGGCTCTCAGGTTTGGAAGGGGAAGGAGTTGGATATCACATTTCATGTTAGAGGAAGGATCTCAGGTTTGGTATTAGAGGCCTTGAGATATCACATCTCATGCTATAGGAAGGGTCTCAGGATTGGAATGGGAAGGAGTTGGATATCACATCTCAAGCTATAGGAAGGGTCTCAGGTTTGGTATAAGCATTGAGATATCACATCTCATGCTATAGGAAGGGTCTCAGGATTGGAATGGGAAGGAGTTGGATATCACATCTCATGTTATAGGAAAGATCTCAGGTTTGGTATTAGAAGCATTGAGACATCACATCTCATGTTATAGGAAGGGTCTCAGGATTGGAATGGGAAGAAGTTGGATATCACATCTCATGCTATAGGAAGAGTCTCAGGTTTGGAAGGGGAAGGAGTTGGATATCCAATCTCATGTTATAGGACTGGTCTCGGGTTTGGTATTAGAAGCATTGAGATATCACATCGCATGCTGTAGGAAGGTTCTCAGGTTTGGAATGGGGAGGAATTGGATATCACATCTCATGTCATAGGAAGGATCTCAGGTTTGGTATTAGAAGAATTGAGATATCACATCTCATGCTATAGGAATGGTCTCAGGATTGGAATGGGAAGGAGTTGGATATTACACTCTTGCTATAGGAAGGGTCTCATGTTTGGAATGGGAAGGAGTTGGATATCACATCTCATGTTATAGGACGGGTCTCAGGTTTGTTATTAGAATCATTGAGATATCATATTGCATGCTGTAGGAAGGGTCTAAGGATTGGAATGGGAAGGACTTGGATATCACATCTCATGCTATAGGTAGGCTCTCAGGTTTGGAAAGGGAAGGAGTTGGATATCACATTTCATGTTAGAGGAAGGATCTCAGGTTTGGTATTAGAGGCATTGAGATATCACATCTCATGCTATAGGAAGAGTCTCAGGATTGGAATGGGAAGGAGTTGGATATCACATCTCATGCTATAGGAAGGGTCTCAGGTTTGGTATAAGCATTGAGATATCACATCTCATGCTATAGGAAGGGTCTCGGGATTGGAATGGGAAGGAGTTGGATATCACTTCTCATGTTATAGGAAGGATCTCAGGTTTGGTATTAGAAGCATTGAGACATCACATCTCATGCTATAGGAAGGGTCTCAGGATTGGAATGGGAAGGAGTTGGATATCACATCTCATGCTATAGGAAGGGTCTCAGGTTTGGTATAAGCATTGAGATATCACATCTCATGCTATAGGAAGGGTCTCAGGATTGGAATGGGAAGGAGTTGTATATGACATCTCATGCCATATGAAGGGTCTTAGGTTTGGTATAAGCATTGAGATATCACATCTCTGCTATCGGAAGGGTCTCAGGATTGGAATGGGAAGGAGTTGGATATCCCATCTCATGTTATAGGAAGAGTCTCAGGTTTGGTATTAGAAGCATTGAGACATCACATCGCATGTTGTAGGAAGGGTCTCAGGATTGGAATGGGAAGGACTTGGGTATCACATCTCATGCTATAGGGAGGGTCACAAGTTTGATATTAGAAGCATTGAGATATCACATCTCATGCTATAGAAAGGGTCTCAGGATTGGAATGGGAAGGAGTTGGATATCACATCTCATGCTATAGGAAGGGTCTCAGGTTTGGTATAAGCAGTGAGATATCACATCTCATGCTATAGGAAGTGTCTCAGGATTGGAATGGGAAGGAGTTGGATATCACATCTCATGTTATAGGAAGGATCTCAGGTTTGGTATAAGCATTGAGATATCACATCTCTGCTATCGGAAGGGTCTCAGGATTGGAATGGGAAGGAGTTGGATATTCCCATCTCATGTTATAGGAAGGGTCTCAGGTTTGGTATTAGAAGCATTGAGATATCACATCTCATGCTATAGGAAGGGTCTCAGGATTGGAATGGGAAGGACTTGGATATCACATCTCATGCTATAGGGAGGGTCTCAAGTTTGATATTAGAAGCATTGAGATATCACATCTCATGATATCGGAAGAGTCTCAGGATTGGAATGGGAAGGAGTTGGATATCACATCTCATGATAAAGGAAGGGTCTAAGGTTTGGAAGGGGAAGGAGTTGGATATCACATCTCAAGCTATAGGAAGGGTCACAGGATTGGAATGGGAAGGAGTTTGATATCACATCTCATGCCATAGTATGGGTCTCAGGTTTGGTAGAAGCATTGGGATATCACATCTCATGCTATCGGAAGGGTATCAGGATTGGATTTGGAAGGATTTGGATATCCCATCTCATGCTATAGGAAGGGTCTCAGGTTGGAATGGGAAGGAGTTGGATATCACATCTCATGTTATAGGAAGGGTCTCAGGATTGGAATGGGAAGGACTTGGATATCACATCTCATGCTATAGGAAGGCTCTCAGGTTTGCAACGGGAAAGAGTTGGATATCACATTTCATGTTAGAGGTAGGATCTCAGGTTTGGTATTAGAGGCATTGATATATCACATCTCATGCTATCAGAAGAGTCTCAGAATTGGAATGGGAAGGAGTTGGATATCACATCTCATGCCATAGTATGGGTCTCAGGTTTGGTAGAAGCATTGGGATATCACATCTCATGCTATCAGAAGGATTTCAGGATTGATTTTGGAAGGAGTTGGATATCCCATCTCATGCTATAGGAAGGGTCTCAGGTTGGAATGGGAAGGAGTTTGATATCACATCTCATGCCATAGTATGGGTCTCAGGTTTGGTAGAAGCATTGGGATATCACATCTCATGCTATCAGAAGGGTATCAGGATTGGATTTGGAAGGAGTTGGATATCCCATCTCATGCTATAGGAAGGGTCTCAGGTTGGAATGGGAAGGAGTTGGATATCACATCTCATGTTATAGGAAGGGTCTCAGGATTGGAATGGAAAGGACTTGGATACCATATCTCATGCTATAGGAAGGCTCTCAGGTTTGGAAGGGGAAGGAGTTGGATATCACATTTCATGTTAGAGGAAGGATCTCAGGTTTGGTATTAGAGGCATTGAGATATCACATCTCATGCTATAGGAAGGGTCTCAGGATTGGAATGGGAAGGAGTTGGATATCACATCTCAAGCTATAGGAAGGGTCTCAGGTTGGGTATAAGCATTGAGATATCACATCTCATGCTATAGGAAGGGTCTCAGGATTGGAATGGGAAGGACTTGGATATCACATCTCATGCTATAGGCAGGATCTCAGGTTTGGAAAGGGAAGGAGTTGGATATCATATTTCATGTTAGAGGTAGGATCTCAGGTTTGGTATTAGAGGCATTGAGATATCACATCTCATGCTATCAGAAGGGTCTCAGGATTGGAATGGGAAGGAGTTGGATATCACATCTCATGCTAAAGGGAGGGTCTCAGGTTTGGAAGGGGAAGGATTTGGATATCACATCTCATGTTATAGGAAGGATCTCAGGTTTGGTATTAGAAGCATTGAGATATCACATCTCATGCTATCGGAAGTATCTCAGGTTTGGTATTAGAGGCATTGAGATATCACATCTCATGCTTACATAAGGGTCTCAGGATTGGAATGGGAAGGAGTTGGATATCACATTTCATGCTAAAGGGAGGGTCTCAGGTTTGGAAGGGGAAGGATTTGCATATCACATCACATGTTATAAGAAGGATCTCAGGTTTGGTATTAGAAGCATTGAGATATCACATCTCATGCTATCGGAAGGGTCTCAGGATTGGAATGGGAAGGAGTTGGATATCACATCTTATGCTATAGGAAGGGTCTCAGGTTTGGAACGGGAAGGAGTTGGATATCACATCTCATGTTATAGGAAGAGTCTCAGGTTTGGTATAAGCATTGAGATATCACATCTCTGCAATCGGAAGTGTCTCAGGATTGGGATGGGAAGGAGTTGGATATCACATCTCATGCTATAGGAAGGGTCTCAGGTTTGGAACGGGAAGGAGTTGGATATCCCATCTCATGTTATAGGACGGGTCTCAGGTTTGGTATTAGAAGCATTGAGATATCACATCGCATGCTGTAGGAAGGGTCTGAGGATTGGAATGGGAAGGAGTTGGATATTACATTCTTGCTATAGGAAGGGTCTCATGTTTGGAATGGGAAGGAGTTGGATATCACATATGCTATAGGAAGGGTCTCAGGTTTGGAACGGGAAGGAGTTGGATATCACATCTCATGCTATAGGAAGGGTCTCAGGTTTGGAATAAGCATTGAGATATCACATCTCTGCTATCGGAAGTGTCTCAGGATTGGAATGGGAAGGAGTTGGATATCACATCTCATGTTATAGGACGGGTCTCAGGTTTGTTATTAGAATCATTGAGATATCATATTGTATGCTGTAGGAAGGGTCTAAGGATTGGAATGGGAAGGTCTTGGATATCACATCTCATGCTATAGGTAGGCTCTCAGGTTTGGAAAGGGAAGGAGTTGGATATCACATTTCATGTTAGAGGAAGGATTCCAGGTTTGATATTAGAGGCATTGAGATATCACATCTCATGCTATAGGAAGGGTCTCAGGATTGGAATGGGAAGGAGTTGCATATGACATCTCAGGCCATAGGAAGGGTCTCAGGTTTGGTATAAGCATTGAGATATCACATCTCTGCTATCGGAAGGGTCTCAGGATTGGAATGGGGAGGACTTGGATGTCACATCTCATGTTATAGGGAGGGTCTCAAGTTTGATATTAGAAGCATTGAGATAACAAATCTCATGATATCGGAAGGGTCTCAGGATTGGAATGGGAAGGAATTGGATATCACATCTCATGATAAAGGAAGGGTCTAAGGTTTGGAAGGGGATGGATTTGGATATCACATCTCATGTTATAGGACGGGTCTCAGGTTTGGTATTAGAAGCATTGATATCAAGTCTCATGGTATAGGAAGGGTCTCAGAATTGGAATGGGAAGGAGTTGGATATCACATCTCAAGCTATAGGTAGGGTCTCAGGATTGGAATGGGAAGGAGTTTGATATCACATCTCATGCCATAGTATGGGTCTCAGGTTTGGTAGAAGCATTGGGATATCACATCTCATGCTATCGGAAGGGTATCAGTATTGGATTTGGAAGGAGTTGGATATCCCATCTCATGCTATAGGAAGGGTCTCAGGTTGGAATGGGAAGGAATTGGATATCACATTTCATGTTATAGGAAGGCTCTCAGGTTTGGAAGGGGAAGGAGTTGGATATCACATTTCATGTTAGAGGAAGGATCTCAGGTTTGGTATTAGAGGCCTTGAGATATCACATCTCATGCTATAGGAAGGGTCTCAGGATTGGAATGGGAAGGAGTTGGATATCACATCTCAAGCTATAGGAAGGGTCTCAGGTTTGGTATAAGCATTGAGATATCACATCTCATGGGGTCTCAGGGTCTCAGGATTGGAATGGGAAGGAGTTGGATATCACATCTCATGTTATAGGAAAGATCTCAGGTTTGGTATTAGAAGCATTGAGACATCACATCTCATGTTATAGGAAAGGTCTCAGGATTGGAATGGGAAGAAGTTGGATATCACATCTCATGCTATAGGAAGAGTCTCAGGTTTGGAAGGGGAAGGAGTTGGATATCCAATCTCATGTTATAGGACTGGTCTCGGGTTTGGTATTAGAAGCATTGAGATATCACATCGCATGCTGTAGGAAGGTTCTCAGGTTTGGAATGGGGAGGAATTGGATATCACATCTCATGTCATAGGAAGGATCTCAGGTTTGGTATTAGAAGCATTGAGATATCACATCTCATGCTATAGGAATGGTCTCAGGATTGGAATGGGAAGGAGTTGGATATTACACTCTTGCTATAGGAAGGGTCTCATGTTTGGAATGGGAAGGAGTTGGATATCACATATGCTATAGGAAGGGTCTCAGGTTTGGACCGGGAAGGAGTTGGATATCACATCTCATGTTATAGGAAGGGTCTCAGGTTTGGTATAAGCATTGAGATATCACATCTCTGCTATCGGAAGTGTCTCAGGATTGGAATGGGAAGGAGTTGGATATCCCATCTCATGTTATAGGACGGGTCTCAGGTTTGTTATTAGAATCATTGAGATATCATATTGCATGCTGTAGGAAGGGTCTAAGGATTGGAATGGGAAGGAGTTGGATATCACATCTTATGCTATAGGAAGGGTCTCAGGTTTGGAACGGGAAGGAGTTGGATATCACATCTCATGTTATAGGAAGAGTCTCAGGTTTGGTATAAGCATTGAGATATCACATCTCTGCAATCGGAAGTGTCTCAGGATTGGGATGGGAAGGAGTTGGATATCACATCTCATGCTATAGGAAGGGTCTCAGGTTTGGAACGGGAAGGAGTTGGATATCCCATCTCATGTTATAGGACGGGTCTCAGGTTTGGTATTAGAAGCATTGAGATATCACATCGCATGCTGTAGGAAGGGTCTGAGGATTGGAATGGGAAGGAGTTGGATATTACATTCTTGCTATAGGAAGGGTCTCATGTTTGGAATGGGAAGGAGTTGGATATCACATATGCTATAGGAAGGGTCTCAGGTTTGGAAAGGGAAGGAGTTGGATATCACATCTCATGCTATAGGAAGGGTCTCAGGTTTGGAATAAGCATTGAGATATCACATCTCTGCTATCGGAAGTGTCTCAGGATTGGAATGGGAAGGAGTTGGATATCACATCTCATGTTATAGGACGGGTCTCAGGTTTGTTATTAGAATCATTGAGATATCATATTGTATGATGTAGGAAGGGTCTAAGGATTGGAATGGGAAGGTCTTGGATATCACATCTCATGCTATAGGTAGGCTCTCAGGTTTGGAAAGGGAAGGAGTTGGATATCACATTTCATGTTAGAGGAAGGATTCCAGGTTTGATATTAGAGGCATTGAGATATCACATCTCATGCTATAGGAAGGGTCTCAGGATTGGAATGGGAAGGAGTTGCATATGACATCTCAGGCCATAGGAAGGGTCTCAGGTTTGGTATAAGCATTGAGATATCACATCTCTGCTATCGGAAGGGTCTCAGGATTGGAATGGGAAGGAGTTGGATATCCCAAATCATGTTATAGGAAGGGTCTCAGGTTTGGTATTAGAAGCATTGAGATATCACATCTCATGCTATAGGAAGGGTCTCAGGATTGGAATGGGGAGGACTTGGATGTCACATCTCATGTTATAGGGAGGGTCTCAAGTTTGATATTAGAAGCATTGAGATAACAAATCTCATGATATCGGAAGGGTCTCAGGATTGGAATGGGAAGGAATTGGATATCACATCTCATGATAAAGGAAGGGTCTAAGGTTTGGAAGGGGATGGATTTGGATATCACATCTCATGTTATAGGACGGGTCTCAGGTTTGGTATTAGAAGCATTGATATCAAGTCTCATGGTATAGGAAGGGTCTCAGAATTGGAATGGGAAGGAGTTGGATATCACATCTCAAGCTATCGGAAGTATCTCAGGTTTGGTATTAGAGGCATTGAGATATCACATCTCATGCTATCATAAGGGTCTCAGGATTGGAATGGGAAGGAGTTGGATATCACATCTCATGTTATAGGAAGGATCTCAGGTTTGGTATTAGAAGCATTGAGACATCACATCTCATGCTATAGGAAGGGTCTCAGGATTGGAATGGGAAGGAGTTGGATATCACATCTCATGCTATAGGAAGGGTCTCAGATTTGGTATAAGCATTGAGATATCACATCACATGCTATAGGAAGGGTCTCAGGATTGGAATGGGAAGGACTTGGATATCACATCTCATGCTATAGGCAGGGTCTCAGGTTTGGAAAGGGAAGGAGATGGATATCACATTTCATGTTAGAGGTAGGATCTCAGGTTTGGTATTAGAGGCATTGAAATATCACATCTCATGCTATCAGAAGGGTCTCAGGATTGGAATGGGAAGGAGTTGGATATCACATCTCATGCTAAAGGGATGGTCTCAGGTTTGGAAGTGGAAGGATTTGGAAATCACATCTCATGTTATAGGAAGGATCTCAGGTTTGGTAATAGAAGCATTGAGATATCACATCTCATGCTATCATAAGGGTCTCAGGATTGGAATGGGAAGGAGTTGGATATCACATCTCATGTTATAGGAAGGATCTCAGGTTTGGTATTAGAAGAATTGAGACATCACATCTCATGCTATAGGAAGGGTCTCAGGATTGGAATGGGAAGAAGTTGGATATCACATCTCATGCTATAGGAAGGGTCTCAGATTTGGTATAAGCATTGAGATATCACATCTAATGCTATAGGAAGGGTCTCAGGATTGGAATGGGAAGGAGTTGCATATGACATCTCAGGCCATAGGAAGGGTCTCAGGTTTGGTATAAGCATTGAGATATCACATCTCTGCTATCGGAAGGGTCTCAGGATTGGAATGGGAAGGAGTTGGATATCCCAAATCATGTTATAGGAAGGGTCTCAGGTTTGGTATTAGAAGCATTGAGATATCACATCTCATGCTATAGGAAGGGTCTCAGGATTGGAATGGGGAGGACTTGGATGTCACATCTCATGTTATAGGGAGGGTCTCAAGTTTGATATTAGAAGCATTGAGATAACAAATCTCATGATATCGGTAGGGTCTCAGGATTGGAATGGGATGGAATTGGATATCACATCTCATGATAAAGGAAGGGTCTAAGGTTTGGAAGGGGAAGGATTTGGATATCACATCTCATGTTATAGGACGGGTCTCAGGTTTGGTATTAGAAGCATTGAGATATCAAGTCTCATGGTATAGGAAGGGTCTCAGAATTGGAATGGGAAGGAGTTGGATATCACATCTCAAGCTATAGGTAGGGTCTCAGGATTGGAATAGTAAGGAGTTTGATATCACATCTCATGCCATAGTATGGGTCTCAGGTTTGGTAGAAGCATTGGGATATCACATCTCATGCTATCGGAAGGGTATCAGTATTGGATTTGGAAGGAGTTGGATATCCCATCTCATGCTATAGGAAGGGTCTCAGGTTGGAATGGGAAGGAATTGGATATCACATTTCATGTTATAGGAAGGCTCTCAGGTTTGGAAGGGGAAGGAGTTGGATATCACATTTCATGTTAGAGGAAGGATCTCAGGTTTGGTATTAGAGGCCTTGAGATATCACATCTCATGCTATAGGAAGGGTCTCAGGATTGGAATGGGAAGGAGTTGGATATCACATCTCAAGCTATAGGAAGGGTCTCAGGTTTGGTATAAGCATTGAGATATCACATCTCATGCTATAGGAAGGGTCTCAGGATTGGAATGGGAAGGAGTTGGATATCACATCTCATGTTATAGGAAAGATCTCAGGTTTGGTATTAGAAGCATTGAGACATCACATCTCATGTTATAGGAAGGGTCTCAGGATTGGAATGGGAAGAAGTTGGATATCACATCTCATGCTATAGGAAGAGTCTCAGGTTTGGAAGGGAAAGGAGTTGGATATCCAATCTCATGTTATAGGACTGGTCTCGGGTTTGGTATTAGAAGCATTGAGATATCACATCGCATGCTGTAGGAAGGTTCTCAGGTTTGGAATGGGGAGGAATTGGATATCACATCTCATGTCATAGGAAGGATCTCAGGTTTGGTATTAGAAGAATTGAGATATCACATCTCATGCTATAGGAATGGTCTCAGGATTGGAATGGGAAGGAGTTGGATATTACACTCTTGCTATAGGAAGGGTCTCATGTTTGGAATGGGAAGGAGTTGGATATCACATCTCATGTTATAGGACGGGTCTCAGGTTTGTTATTAGAATCATTGAGATATCATATTGCATGCTGTAGGAAGGGTCTAAGGATTGGAATGGGAAGGACTTGGATATCACATCTCATGCTATAGGTAGGCTCTCAGGTTTGGAAAGGGAAGGAGTTGGATATCACATTTCATGTTAGAGGAAGGATCTCAGGTTTGGTATTAGAGGCATTGAGATATCACATCTCATGCTATAGGAAGAGTCTCAGGATTGGAATGGGAAGGAGTTGGATATCACATCTCATGCTATAGGAAGGGTCTCAGGTTTGGTATAAGCATTGAGATATCACATCTCATGCTATAGGAAGGGTCTCGGGATTGGAATGGGAAGGAGTTGGATATCACTTCTCATGTTATAGGAAGGATCTCAGGTTTGGTATTAGAAGCATTGAGACATCACATCTCATGCTATAGGAAGGGTCTCAGGATTGGAATGGGAAGGAGTTGGATATCACATCTCATGCTATAGGAAGGGTCTCAGGTTTGGTATAAGCATTGAGATATCACATCTCATGCTATAGGAAGGGTCTCAGGATTGGAATGGGAAGGAGTTGTATATGACATCTCATGCCATATGAAGGGTCTTAGGTTTGGTATAAGCATTGAGATATCACATCTCTGCTATCGGAAGGGTCTCAGGATTGGAATGGGAAGGAGTTGGATATCCCATCTCATGTTATAGGAAGAGTCTCAGGTTTGGTATTAGAAGCATTGAGACATCACATCGCATGTTGTAGGAAGGGTCTCAGGATTGGAATGGGAAGGACTTGGGTATCACATCTCATGCTATAGGGAGGGTCACAAGTTTGATATTAGAAGCATTGAGATATCACATCTCATGCTATAGAAAGGGTCTCAGGATTGGAATGGGAAGGAGTTGGATATCACATCTCATGCTATAGGAAGGGTCTCAGGTTTGGTATAAGCAGTGAGATATCACATCTCATGCTATAGGAAGTGTCTCAGGATTGGAATGGGAAGGAGTTGGATATCACATCTCATGTTATAGGAAGGATCTCAGGTTTGGTATAAGCATTGAGATATCACATCTCTGCTATCGGAAGGGTCTCAGGATTGGAATGGGAAGGAGTTGGATATTCCCATCTCATGTTATAGGAAGGGTCTCAGGTTTGGTATTAGAAGCATTGAGATATCACATCTCATGCTATAGGAAGGGTCTCAGGATTGGAATGGGAAGGACTTGGATATCACATCTCATGCTATAGGGAGGGTCTCAAGTTTGATATTAGAAGCATTGAGATATCACATCTCATGATATCGGAAGAGTCTCAGGATTGGAATGGGAAGGAGTTGGATATCACATCTCATGATAAAGGAAGGGTCTAAGGTTTGGAAGGGGAAGGAGTTGGATATCACATCTCAAGCTATAGGAAGGGTCACAGGATTGGAATGGGAAGGAGTTTGATATCACATCTCATGCCATAGTATGGGTCTCAGGTTTGGTAGAAGCATTGGGATATCACATCTCATGCTATCGGAAGGGTATCAGGATTGGATTTGGAAGGATTTGGATATCCCATCTCATGCTATAGGAAGGGTCTCAGGTTGGAATGGGAAGGAGTTGGATATCACATCTCATGTTATAGGAAGGGTCTCAGGATTGGAATGGGAAGGACTTGGATATCACATCTCATGCTATAGGAAGGCTCTCAGGTTTGCAACGGGAAAGAGTTGGATATCACATTTCATGTTAGAGGTAGGATCTCAGGTTTGGTATTAGAGGCATTGATATATCACATCTCATGCTATCAGAAGAGTCTCAGAATTGGAATGGGAAGGAGTTGGATATCACATCTCATGCCATAGTATGGGTCTCAGGTTTGGTAGAAGCATTGGGATATCACATCTCATGCTATCAGAAGGATTTCAGGATTGATTTTGGAAGGAGTTGGATATCCCATCTCATGCTATAGGAAGGGTCTCAGGTTGGAATGGGAAGGAGTTTGATATCACATCTCATGCCATAGTATGGGTCTCAGGTTTGGTAGAAGCATTGGGATATCACATCTCATGCTATCAGAAGGGTATCAGGATTGGATTTGGAAGGAGTTGGATATCCCATCTCATGCTATAGGAAGGGTCTCAGGTTGGAATGGGAAGGAGTTGGATATCACATCTCATGTTATAGGAAGGGTCTCAGGATTGGAATGGAAAGGACTTGGATACCATATCTCATGCTATAGGAAGGCTCTCAGGTTTGGAAGGGGAAGGAGTTGGATATCACATTTCATGTTAGAGGAAGGATCTCAGGTTTGGTATTAGAGGCATTGAGATATCACATCTCATGCTATAGGAAGGGTCTCAGGATTGGAATGGGAAGGAGTTGGATATCACATCTCAAGCTATAGGAAGGGTCTCAGGTTGGGTATAAGCATTGAGATATCACATCTCATGCTATAGGAAGGGTCTCAGGATTGGAATGGGAAGGACTTGGATATCACATCTCATGCTATAGGCAGGATCTCAGGTTTGGAAAGGGAAGGAGTTGGATATCATATTTCATGTTAGAGGTAGGATCTCAGGTTTGGTATTAGAGGCATTGAGATATCACATCTCATGCTATCAGAAGGGTCTCAGGATTGGAATGGGAAGGAGTTGGATATCACATCTCATGCTAAAGGGAGGGTCTCAGGTTTGGAAGGGGAAGGATTTGGATATCACATCTCATGTTATAGGAAGGATCTCAGGTTTGGTATTAGAAGCATTGAGATATCACATCTCATGCTATCGGAAGTATCTCAGGTTTGGTATTAGAGGCATTGAGATATCACATCTCATGCTTACATAAGGGTCTCAGGATTGGAATGGGAAGGAGTTGGATATCACATTTCATGCTAAAGGGAGGGTCTCAGGTTTGGAAGGGGAAGGATTTGCATATCACATCACATGTTATAAGAAGGATCTCAGGTTTGGTATTAGAAGCATTGAGATATCACATCTCATGCTATCGGAAGGGTCTCAGGATTGGAATGGGAAGGAGTTGGATATCACATCTTATGCTATAGGAAGGGTCTCAGGTTTGGAACGGGAAGGAGTTGGATATCACATCTCATGTTATAGGAAGAGTCTCAGGTTTGGTATAAGCATTGAGATATCACATCTCTGCAATCGGAAGTGTCTCAGGATTGGGATGGGAAGGAGTTGGATATCACATCTCATGCTATAGGAAGGGTCTCAGGTTTGGAACGGGAAGGAGTTGGATATCCCATCTCATGTTATAGGACGGGTCTCAGGTTTGGTATTAGAAGCATTGAGATATCACATCGCATGCTGTAGGAAGGGTCTGAGGATTGGAATGGGAAGGAGTTGGATATTACATTCTTGCTATAGGAAGGGTCTCATGTTTGGAATGGGAAGGAGTTGGATATCACATATGCTATAGGAAGGGTCTCAGGTTTGGAACGGGAAGGAGTTGGATATCACATCTCATGCTATAGGAAGGGTCTCAGGTTTGGAATAAGCATTGAGATATCACATCTCTGCTATCGGAAGTGTCTCAGGATTGGAATGGGAAGGAGTTGGATATCACATCTCATGTTATAGGACGGGTCTCAGGTTTGTTATTAGAATCATTGAGATATCATATTGTATGCTGTAGGAAGGGTCTAAGGATTGGAATGGGAAGGTCTTGGATATCACATCTCATGCTATAGGTAGGCTCTCAGGTTTGGAAAGGGAAGGAGTTGGATATCACATTTCATGTTAGAGGAAGGATTCCAGGTTTGATATTAGAGGCATTGAGATATCACATCTCATGCTATAGGAAGGGTCTCAGGATTGGAATGGGAAGGAGTTGCATATGACATCTCAGGCCATAGGAAGGGTCTCAGGTTTGGTATAAGCATTGAGATATCACATCTCTGCTATCGGAAGGGTCTCAGGATTGGAATGGGGAGGACTTGGATGTCACATCTCATGTTATAGGGAGGGTCTCAAGTTTGATATTAGAAGCATTGAGATAACAAATCTCATGATATCGGAAGGGTCTCAGGATTGGAATGGGAAGGAATTGGATATCACATCTCATGATAAAGGAAGGGTCTAAGGTTTGGAAGGGGATGGATTTGGATATCACATCTCATGTTATAGGACGGGTCTCAGGTTTGGTATTAGAAGCATTGATATCAAGTCTCATGGTATAGGAAGGGTCTCAGAATTGGAATGGGAAGGAGTTGGATATCACATCTCAAGCTATAGGTAGGGTCTCAGGATTGGAATGGGAAGGAGTTTGATATCACATCTCATGCCATAGTATGGGTCTCAGGTTTGGTAGAAGCATTGGGATATCACATCTCATGCTATCGGAAGGGTATCAGTATTGGATTTGGAAGGAGTTGGATATCCCATCTCATGCTATAGGAAGGGTCTCAGGTTGGAATGGGAAGGAATTGGATATCACATTTCATGTTATAGGAAGGCTCTCAGGTTTGGAAGGGGAAGGAGTTGGATATCACATTTCATGTTAGAGGAAGGATCTCAGGTTTGGTATTAGAGGCCTTGAGATATCACATCTCATGCTATAGGAAGGGTCTCAGGATTGGAATGGGAAGGAGTTGGATATCACATCTCAAGCTATAGGAAGGGTCTCAGGTTTGGTATAAGCATTGAGATATCACATCTCATGGGGTCTCAGGGTCTCAGGATTGGAATGGGAAGGAGTTGGATATCACATCTCATGTTATAGGAAAGATCTCAGGTTTGGTATTAGAAGCATTGAGACATCACATCTCATGTTATAGGAAAGGTCTCAGGATTGGAATGGGAAGAAGTTGGATATCACATCTCATGCTATAGGAAGAGTCTCAGGTTTGGAAGGGGAAGGAGTTGGATATCCAATCTCATGTTATAGGACTGGTCTCGGGTTTGGTATTAGAAGCATTGAGATATCACATCGCATGCTGTAGGAAGGTTCTCAGGTTTGGAATGGGGAGGAATTGGATATCACATCTCATGTCATAGGAAGGATCTCAGGTTTGGTATTAGAAGCATTGAGATATCACATCTCATGCTATAGGAATGGTCTCAGGATTGGAATGGGAAGGAGTTGGATATTACACTCTTGCTATAGGAAGGGTCTCATGTTTGGAATGGGAAGGAGTTGGATATCACATATGCTATAGGAAGGGTCTCAGGTTTGGACCGGGAAGGAGTTGGATATCACATCTCATGTTATAGGAAGGGTCTCAGGTTTGGTATAAGCATTGAGATATCACATCTCTGCTATCGGAAGTGTCTCAGGATTGGAATGGGAAGGAGTTGGATATCCCATCTCATGTTATAGGACGGGTCTCAGGTTTGTTATTAGAATCATTGAGATATCATATTGCATGCTGTAGGAAGGGTCTAAGGATTGGAATGGGAAGGAGTTGGATATCACATCTTATGCTATAGGAAGGGTCTCAGGTTTGGAACGGGAAGGAGTTGGATATCACATCTCATGTTATAGGAAGAGTCTCAGGTTTGGTATAAGCATTGAGATATCACATCTCTGCAATCGGAAGTGTCTCAGGATTGGGATGGGAAGGAGTTGGATATCACATCTCATGCTATAGGAAGGGTCTCAGGTTTGGAACGGGAAGGAGTTGGATATCCCATCTCATGTTATAGGACGGGTCTCAGGTTTGGTATTAGAAGCATTGAGATATCACATCGCATGCTGTAGGAAGGGTCTGAGGATTGGAATGGGAAGGAGTTGGATATTACATTCTTGCTATAGGAAGGGTCTCATGTTTGGAATGGGAAGGAGTTGGATATCACATATGCTATAGGAAGGGTCTCAGGTTTGGAAAGGGAAGGAGTTGGATATCACATCTCATGCTATAGGAAGGGTCTCAGGTTTGGAATAAGCATTGAGATATCACATCTCTGCTATCGGAAGTGTCTCAGGATTGGAATGGGAAGGAGTTGGATATCACATCTCATGTTATAGGACGGGTCTCAGGTTTGTTATTAGAATCATTGAGATATCATATTGTATGATGTAGGAAGGGTCTAAGGATTGGAATGGGAAGGTCTTGGATATCACATCTCATGCTATAGGTAGGCTCTCAGGTTTGGAAAGGGAAGGAGTTGGATATCACATTTCATGTTAGAGGAAGGATTCCAGGTTTGATATTAGAGGCATTGAGATATCACATCTCATGCTATAGGAAGGGTCTCAGGATTGGAATGGGAAGGAGTTGCATATGACATCTCAGGCCATAGGAAGGGTCTCAGGTTTGGTATAAGCATTGAGATATCACATCTCTGCTATCGGAAGGGTCTCAGGATTGGAATGGGAAGGAGTTGGATATCCCAAATCATGTTATAGGAAGGGTCTCAGGTTTGGTATTAGAAGCATTGAGATATCACATCTCATGCTATAGGAAGGGTCTCAGGATTGGAATGGGGAGGACTTGGATGTCACATCTCATGTTATAGGGAGGGTCTCAAGTTTGATATTAGAAGCATTGAGATAACAAATCTCATGATATCGGAAGGGTCTCAGGATTGGAATGGGAAGGAATTGGATATCACATCTCATGATAAAGGAAGGGTCTAAGGTTTGGAAGGGGATGGATTTGGATATCACATCTCATGTTATAGGACGGGTCTCAGGTTTGGTATTAGAAGCATTGATATCAAGTCTCATGGTATAGGAAGGGTCTCAGAATTGGAATGGGAAGGAGTTGGATATCACATCTCAAGCTATAGGTAGGGTCTCAGGATTGGAATGGGAAGGAGTTTGATATCACATCTCATGCCATAGTATGGGTCTCAGGTTTGGTAGAAGCATTGGGATATCACATCTCATGCTATCGGAAGGGTATCAGTATTGGATTTGGAAGGAGTTGGATATCCCATCTCATGCTATAGGAAGGGTCTCAGGTTGGAATGGGAAGGAATTGGATATCACATTTCATGTTATAGGAAGGCTCTCAGGTTTGGAAGGGGAAGGAGTTGGATATCACATTTCATGTTAGAGGAAGGATCTCAGGTTTGGTATTAGAGGCCTTGAGATATCACATCTCATGCTATAGGAAGGGTCTCAGGATTGGAATGGGAAGGAGTTGGATATCACATCTCAAGCTATAGGAAGGGTCTCAGGTTTGGTATAAGCATTGAGATATCACATCTCATGGGGTCTCAGGGTCTCAGGATTGGAATGGGAAGGAGTTGGATATCACATCTCATGTTATAGGAAAGATCTCAGGTTTGGTATTAGAAGCATTGAGACATCACATCTCATGTTATAGGAAAGGTCTCAGGATTGGAATGGGAAGAAGTTGGATATCACATCTCATGCTATAGGAAGAGTCTCAGGTTTGGAAGGGGAAGGAGTTGGATATCCAATCTCATGTTATAGGACTGGTCTCGGGTTTGGTATTAGAAGCATTGAGATATCACATCGCATGCTGTAGGAAGGTTCTCAGGTTTGGAATGGGGAGGAATTGGATATCACATCCCATGTCATAGGAAGGATCTCAGGTTTGGTATTAGAAGCATTGAGATATCACATCTCATGCTATAGGAATGGTCTCAGGATTGGAATGGGAAGGAGTTGGATATTACACTCTTGCTATAGGAAGGGTCTCATGTTTGGAATGGGAAGGAGTTGGATATCACATATGCTATAGGAAGGGTCTCAGGTTTGGACCGGGAAGGAGTTGGATATCACATCTCATGTTATAGGAAGGGTCTCAGGTTTGGTATAAGCATTGAGATATCACATCTCTGCTATCGGAAGTGTCTCAGGATTGGAATGGGAAGGAGTTGGATATCCCATCTCATGTTATAGGACGGGTCTCAGGTTTGTTATTAGAATCATTGAGATATCATATTGCATGCTGTAGGAAGGGTCTAAGGATTGGAATGGGAAGGAGTTGGATATCACATCTTATGCTATAGGAAGGGTCTCAGGTTTGGAACGGGAAGGAGTTGGATATCACATCTCATGTTAGAGGAAGAGTCTCAGGTTTGGTATAAGCATTGAGATATCACATCTCTGCAATCGGAAGTGTCTCAGGATTGGGATGGGAAGGAGTTGGATATCACATCTCATGCTATAGGAAGGGTCTCAGGTTTGGAACGGGAAGGAGTTGGATATCCCATCTCATGTTATAGGACGGGTCTCAGGTTTGGTATTAGAAGCATTGAGATATCACATCGCATGCTGTAGGAAGGGTCTGAGGATTGGAATGGGAAGGAGTTGGATATTACATTCTTGCTATAGGAAGGGTCTCATGTTTGGAATGGGAAGGAGTTGGATATCACATATGCTATAGGAAGGGTCTCAGGTTTGGAAAGGGAAGGAGTTGGATATCACATCTCATGCTATAGGAAGGGTCTCAGGTTTGGAATAAGCATTGAGATATCACATCTCTGCTATCGGAAGTGTCTCAGGATTGGAATGGGAAGGAGTTGGATATCACATCTCATGTTATAGGACGGGTCTCAGGTTTGTTATTAGAATCATTGAGATATCATATTGTATGATGTAGGAAGGGTCTAAGGATTGGAATGGGAAGGTCTTGAATATCACATCTCATGCTATAGGTAGGCTCTCAGGTTTGGAAAGGGAAGGAGTTGGATATCACATTTCATGTTAGGGGAAGGATTTCAGGTTTGGTATTAGAGGCATTGAGATATCACATCTCATGCTATAGGAAGGGTCTCAGGATTGGAATGGGAAGGAGTTGCATATGACATCTCAGGCCATAGGAACGGTCTCAGGTTTGGTATAAGCATTGAGATATCACATCTCTGCTATCGGAAGGGTCTCAGGATTGGAATGGGAAGGAGTTGGATATCCCAAATCATGTTATAGGAAGGGTCTCAGGTTTGGTATTAGAAGCATTGAGATATCACATCTCATGCTATAGGAAGGGTCTCAGGATTGGAATGGGGAGGACTTGGATGTCACATCTCATGTTATAGGGAGGGTCTCAAGTTTGATATTAGAAGCATTGAGATAACAAATCTCATGATATCGGAAGGGTCTCAGGATTGGAATGGGAAGGAATTGGATATCACATCTCATGATAAAGGAAGGGTCTAAGGTTTGGAAGGGGAAGGATTTGGATATCACATCTCATGTTATAGGACGGGTCTCAGGTTTGGTATTAGAAGCATTGAGATATCAAGTCTCATGGTATAGGAAGGGTCTCAGAATTGGAATGGGAAGGAGTTGGATATCACATCTCAAGCTATAGGTAGGGTCTCAGGATTGGAATGGGAAGGAGTTTGATATCACATCTCATGCCATAGTATGGGTCTCAGGTTTCGTAGAAGCATTGGGATATCACATCTCATGCTATCGGAAGGGTATCAGTATTGGATTTGGAAGGAGTTGGATATCCCATCTCATGCTATAGGAAGGGTCTCAGGTTGGAATGGGAAGGAATTGGATATCACATTTCATGTTATAGGAAGGCTCTCAGGTTTGGAAGGGGAAGGAGTTGGATATCACATTTCATGTTAGAGGAAGGATCTCAGGTTTGGTATTAGAGGCCTTGAGATATCACATCTCATGCTATAGGAAGGGTCTCAGGATTGGAATGGGAAGGAGTTGGATATCACATCTCAAGCTATAGGAAGGGTCTCAGGTTTGGTATAAGCATTGAGATATCACATCTCATGCTATAGGAAGGGTCTCAGGATTGGAATGGGAAGGAGTTGGATATCACATCTCATGTTATAGGAAAGATCTCAGGTTTGGTATTAGAAGCATTGAGACATCACATCTCTCATGTTATAGGAAGGGTCTCAGGATTGGAATGGAAGAAGTTGGATATCACATCTCATGCTATAGGAAGAGTCTCAGGTTTGGAAGGGGAAGGAGTTGGATATCCAATCTTATGTTATAGGACTGGTCTCAGGTTTGGTATTAGAAGCATTGAGATATCACATCGCATGCTGTAGGAAGGTTCTCAGGTTTGGAATGGGGAGGAATTGGATATCACATCTCATGTCATAGGAAGGATCTCAGGTTTGGTATTAGAAGCATTGAGATATCACATCTCATGCTATAGGAATGGTCTCAGGATTGGAATGGGAAGGAGTTGGATATTACACTCTTGCTATAGGAAGGGTCTCATGTTTGGAATGGGAAGGAGTTGGATATCACATATGCTATATGAAGGGTCTCAGGTTTGGACCGGGAAGGAGTTGGATATCACATCTCATGTTATTGGAAGGGTCTCAGGTTTGGTATAAGCATTGAGATATCACATCTCTGCTATCGGAAGTGTCTCAGGATTGGAATGGGAAGGAGTTGGATATCCCATCTCATGTTATAGGACGGGTCTCAGGTTTGTTATTAGAATCATTGAGATATCATATTGCATGCTGTAGGAAGGGTCTAAGGATTGGAATGGGAAGGACTTGGATATCACATCTCATGCTATAGGTAGGCTCTCAGGTTTGTAAAGGGAACGAGTTGGATATCACATTTCATGTTAGAGGAAGGATCTCAGGTTTGGTATTAGAGGCATTGAGATATCACATCTCATGCTATAGGAAGAGTCTCAGGATTGGAATGGGAAGGAGTTGGATATCACATCTCATGCTATAGGAAGGGTCTCAGGTTTGGTATAAGCATTGAGATATCACATCTCATGCTATAGGAAGGGTCTCGGGATTGGAATGGGAAGGAGTTGGATATCACATCTCATGTTATAGGAAGGATCTCAGGTTTGGTATTAGAAGCATTGAGACATCACATCTCATGCTATAGGAAGGGTCTCAGGATTGGAATGGGAAGGAGTTGGATATCACATCTCATGCTATAGGAAGGGTCTCAGGTTTGGTATAAGCATTGAGATATCACATCTCATGCTATAGGAAGGGTCTCAGGATTGGAATGGGAAGGAGTTGTATATGACATCTCATGCCATAGGAAGGGTCTTAGGTTTGGTATAAGCATTGAGATATCACATCTCTGCTATCGGAAGGGTCTCACGATTGGAATGGGAAGGAGTTGGATATCCCATCTCATGTTATAGGAAGAGTCTCAGGTTTGGTATTAGAAGCATTGAGACATCACATCGCATGCTGTAGGAAGGGTCTCAGGATTGGAATGGGAAGGACTTGGGTATCACATCTCATGCTATAGGGAGGGTCTCAAGTTTGATATTAGAAGCATTGAGATATCACATCTCATGCTATAGGAAGGGTCTCAGGATTGGAATGGGAAGGAGTTGGATATCACATCTCATGCTATAGGAAGGGTCTCAGGTTTGGTATAAGCAGTGAGATATCACATCTCATGCTATAGGAAGTGTCTCAGGATTGGAATGGGAAGGAGTTGGATATCACATCTCATGCTATAGGAAGGGTCTCAGGTTTGGTATAAGCAGTGAGATATCACATCTCTGCTATCGGAAGGGTCTCAGGATTGGAATGGGAAGGAGTTGGATATTCCCATCTCATGTTATAGGAAGGGTCTCAGGTTTGGTATTAGAAGCATTGAGATATCACATCTCATGCTATAGGAAGGGTCTCAGGATTGGAATGGGAAGGACTTGGATATCACATCTCATGCTATAGGGAGGGTCTCAAGTTTGATATTAGAAGCATTGAGATATCACATCTCATGATATCGGAAGAGTCTCAGGATTGGAATGGGAAGGAGTTGGATATCACATCTCATGATAAAGGAAGGGTCTAAGGTTTGGAAGGGGAAGGATTTGGATATCACATCTCATGTTATAGGACGGCTCTCAGGTTTGGTATTAGAAGCATTGAGATATCAAGTCTCATTGTATAGGAAGGGTCTCAGAATTGGAACGGGAAAGAGTTGGATATCACATTTCATGTTAGAGGTAGGATCTAAGGTTTGGTATTAGAGGCATTGAGATATCACATCTCATGCTATCAGAAGAGTCTCAGAATTGGAATGGGAAGGAGTTGGATATCACATCTCATGCCATAGTATGGGTCTCAGGTTTGGTAGAAGCATTGGGATATCACATCTCATGCTATCGGAAGGATTTCAGGATTGGATTTGGAAGGAGTTGGATATCCCATCTCATGCTATAGGAAGGGTCTCAGGTTAGAATTGGAAGCAGTTTGATATCACATCTCATGCCATAGTATGGGTCTCAGGTTTGGTAGAAGCATTGGGATATCACATCTCATGCTATCGGAAGGGTATCAGGATTGGATTTGGAAGGAGTTGGATATCCCATCTCATGCTATAGGAAGGGTCTCAGGTTGGAATGGGAAGGAGTTGGATATCACATCTCATGTTATAGGAAGGGTCTCAGGATTGGAATGGAAAAGACTTGGATATCATATCTCATGCTATAGGAAGGCTCTCAGGTTTGGAAGGGGAAGGAGTTGGATATCACATTTCATGTTAGAGGAAGGATCTCAGGTTTGGTATTAGAGGCATTGAGATATCACATCTCATGCTATAGGAAGGGTCTCAGGATTGGAATGGGATGGAGTTGGATATCACATCTCAAGCTATAGGAAGGGTCTCAGGTTTGGTATAAGCATTGAGATATCACATCTCATGCTATAGGAATGGTCTCAGGATTGGAATGGGAAGGAGTTGGATATCACATCTCATGTTATAGGAAAGATCTCAGGTTTGGCATTAGAAGCATTGAGATATCACATCTCATGCTATAAGCAGGGTCTCAGGATTGGAATGGGAAGGAGTTGTATATGGCATCTCATGCCATAGGAAGGGTCTCAGGTTTGGTATAAGCATTGAGATATCACATCTCATGCTATAGGAAGGGCCTCAGGATTGGAATGGGAAGGACTTGGATATCACATCTCATGCTATAGGCAGGATCTCAGGTTTGGAAAGGGAAGGAGTTGGATATCATATTTCATGTTACTGGTAGGATCTCAGGTTTGGTATTAGAGGCATTGAGATATCACATCTCATGCTATCAGAAGGGTCTCAGGATTGGAATGGGAAGGAGTTGGATATCACATCTCATGCTAAAGGGAGGGTCTCAGGTTTGGAAGGGGAAGGATTTGGATATCACATCTCATGTTATAGGAAGGATCTCAGGTTTGGTATTAGAAGCATTGAGATATCACATCTCATGCTATCGGAAGTATCTCAGGTTTGGTATTAGAGGCATTGAGATATCACATCTCATGCTTACATAAGGGTCTCAGGATTGGAATGGGAAGGAGTTGGATATCACATTTCATGCTAAAGGGAGGGTCTCAGGTTTGGAAGGGGAAGGATTTGGATATCACATCACATGTTATAAGAAGGATCTCAGGTTTGGTATTAGAAGCATTGAGATATCACATCTCATGCTATCGGAAGGGTCTCAGGATTGGAATGGGAAGGAGTTGGATATCACATCTTATGCTATAGGAAGGGTCTCAGGTTTGGAACGGGAAGGAGTTGGATATCACATCTCATGTTATAGGAAGAGTCTCAGGTTTGGTATAAGCATTGAGATATCACATCTCTGCAATCGGAAGTGTCTCAGGATTGGGATGGGAAGGAGTTGGATATCACATCTCATGCTATAGGAAGGGTCTCAGGTTTGGAACGGGAAGGAGTTGGATATCCCATCTCATGTTATAGGACGGGTCTCAGGTTTGGTATTAGAAGCATTGAGATATCACATCGCATGCTGTAGGAAGGGTCTGAGGATTGGAATGGGAAGGAGTTGGATATTACATTCTTGCTATAGGAAGGGTCTCATGTTTGGAATGGGAAGGAGTTGGATATCACATATGCTATAGGAAGGGTCTCAGGTTTGGAACGGGAAGGAGTTGGATATCACATCTCATGCTATAGGAAGGGTCTCAGGTTTGGAATAAGCATTGAGATATCACATCTCTGCTATCGGAAGTGTCTCAGGATTGGAATGGGAAGGAGTTGGATATCACATCTCATGTTATAGGACGGGTCTCAGGTTTGTTATTAGAATCATTGAGATATCATATTGTATGCTGTAGGAAGGGTCTAAGGATTGGAATGGGAAGGTCTTGGATATCACATCTCATGCTATAGGTAGGCTCTCAGGTTTGGAAAGGGAAGGAGTTGGATATCACATTTCATGTTAGAGGAAGGATTCCAGGTTTGATATTAGAGGCATTGAGATATCACATCTCATGCTATAGGAAGGGTCTCAGGATTGGAATGGGAAGGAGTTGCATATGACATCTCAGGCCATAGGAAGGGTCTCAGGTTTGGTATAAGCATTGAGATATCACATCTCTGCTATCGGAAGGGTCTCAGGATTGGAATGGGAAGGAGTTGGATATCCCAAATCATGTTATAGGAAGGGTCTCAGGTTTGGTATTAGAAGCATTGAGATATCACATCTCATGCTATAGGAAGGGTCTCAGGATTGGAATGGGGAGGACTTGGATGTCACATCTCATGTTATAGGGAGGGTCTCAAGTTTGATATTAGAAGCATTGAGATAACAAATCTCATGATATCGGAAGGGTCTCAGGATTGGAATGGGAAGGAATTGGATATCACATCTCATGATAAAGGAAGGGTCTAAGGTTTGGAAGGGGATGGATTTGGATATCACATCTCATGTTATAGGACGGGTCTCAGGTTTGGTATTAGAAGCATTGAGATATCAAGTCTCATGGTATAGGAAGGGTCTCAGAATTGGAATGGGAAGGAGTTGGATTTCACATCTCAAGCTATAGGTAGGGTCTCAGGATTGGAATGGGAAGGAGTTTGATATCACATCTCATGCCATAGTATGGGTCTCAGGTTTGGTAGAAGCATTGGGATATCACATCTCATGCTATCGGAAGGGTATCAGTATTGGATTTGGAAGGAGTTGGATATCCCATCTCATGCTATAGGAAGGGTCTCAGGTTGGAATGGGAAGGAATTGGATATCACATTTCATGTTATAGGAAGGCTCTCAGGTTTGGAAGGGGAAGGAGTTGGATATCACATTTCATGTTAGAGGAAGGATCTCAGGTTTGGTATTAGAGGCCTTGAGATATCACATCTCATGCTATAGGAAGGGTCTCAGGATTGGAATGGGAAGGAGTTGGATATCACATCTCAAGCTATAGGAAGGGTCTCAGGTTTGGTATAAGCATTGAGATATCACATCTCATGGGGTCTCAGGGTCTCAGGATTGGAATGGGAAGGAGTTGGATATCACATCTCATGTTATAGGAAAGATCTCAGGTTTGGTATTAGAAGCATTGAGACATCACATCTCATGTTATAGGAAAGGTCTCAGGTTGGAATGGGAAGAAGTTGGATATCACATCTCATGCTATAGGAAGAGTCTCAGGTTTGGAAGGGGAAGGAGTTGGATATCCAATCTCATGTTATAGGACTGGTCTCGGGTTTGGTATTAGAAGCATTGAGATATCACATCGCATGCTGTAGGAAGGTTCTCAGGTTTGGAATGGGGAGGAATTGGATATCACATCTCATGTCATAGGAAGGATCTCAGGTTTGGTATTAGAAGCATTGAGATATCACATCTCATGCTATAGGAATGGTCTCAGGATTGGAATGGGAAGGAGTTGGATATTACACTCTTGCTATAGGAAGGGTCTCATGTTTGGAATGGGAAGGAGTTGGATATCACATATGCTATAGGAAGGGTCTCAGGTTTGGACCGGGAAGGAGTTGGATATCACATCTCATGTTATAGGAAGGGTCTCAGGTTTGGTATAAGCATTGAGATATCACATCTCTGCTATCGGAAGTGTCTCAGGATTGGAATGGGAAGGAGTTGGATATCCCATCTCATGTTATAGGACGGGTCTCAGGTTTGTTATTAGAATCATTGAGATATCATATTGCATGCTGTAGGAAGGGTCTAAGGATTGGAATGGGAAGGAGTTGGACATCACATCTTATGCTATAGGAAGGGTCTCAGGTTTGGAACGGGAAGGAGTTGGATATCACATCTCATGTTATAGGAAGAGTCTCAGGTTTGGTATAAGCATTGAGATATCACATCTCTGCAATCGGAAGTGTCTCAGGATTGGGATGGGAAGGAGTTGGATATCACATCTCATGCTATAGGAAGGGTCTCAGGTTTGGAACGGGAAGGAGTTGGATATCCCATCTCATGTTATAGGACGGGTCTCAGGTTTGGTATTAGAAGCATTGAGATATCACATCGCATGCTGTAGGAAGGGTCTGAGGATTGGAATGGGAAGGAGTTGGATATTACATTCTTGCTATAGGAAGGGTCTCATGTTTGGAATGGGAAGGAGTTGGATATCACATATGCTATAGGAAGGGTCTCAGGTTTGGAAAGGGAAGGAGTTGGATATCACATCTCATGCTATAGGAAGGGTCTCAGGTTTGGAATAAGCATTGAGATATCACATCTCTGCTATCGGAAGTGTCTCAGGATTGGAATGGGAAGGAGTTGGATATCACATCTCATGTTATAGGACGGGTCTCAGGTTTGTTATTAGAATCATTGAGATATCATATTGTATGATGTAGGAAGGGTCTAAGGATTGGAATGGGAAGGTCTTGGATATCACATCTCATGCTATAGGTAGGCTCTCAGGTTTGGAAAGGGAAGGAGTTGGATATCACATTTCATGTTAGGGGAAGGATTTCAGGTTTGGTATTAGAGGCATTGAGATATCACATCTCATGCTATAGGAAGGGTCTCAGGATTGGAATGGGAAGGAGTTGCATATGACATCTCAGGCCATAGGAAGGGTCTCAGGTTTGGTATTAGAAGCATTGAGATATCAAGTCTCATGGTATAGGAAGGGTCTCAGAATTGGAATGGGAAGGAGTTGGATATCACATCTCAAGCTATAGGTAGGGTCTCAGGATTGGAATGGGAAGGAGTTTGATATCACATCTCATGCCATAGTATGGGTCTCAGGTTTCGTAGAAGCATTGGGATATCACATCTCATGCTATCGGAAGGGTATCAGTATTGGATTTGGAAGGAGTTGGATATCCCATCTCATGCTATAGGAAGGGTCTCAGGTTGGAATGGGAAGGAATTGGATATCACATTTCATGTTATAGGAAGGCTCTCAGGTTTGGAAGGGGAAGGAGTTGGATATCACATTTCATGTTAGAGGAAGGATCTCAGGTTTGGTATTAGAGGCCTTGAGATATCACATCTCATGCTATAGGAAGGGTCTCAGGATTGGAATGGGAAGGAGTTGGATATCACATCTCAAGCTATAGGAAGGGTCTCAGGTTTGGTATAAGCATTGAGATATCACATCTCATGCTATAGGAAGGGTCTCAGGATTGGAATGGGAAGGAGTTGGATATCACATCTCATGTTATAGGAAAGATCTCAGGTTTGGTATTAGAAGCATTGAGACATCACATCTCTCATGTTATAGGAAGGGTCTCAGGATTGGAATGGGAAGAAGTTGGATATCACATCTCATGCTATAGGAAGAGTCTCAGGTTTGGAAGGGGAAGGAGTTGGATATCCAATCTTATGTTATAGGACTGGTCTCGGGTTTGGTATTAGAAGCATTGAGATATCACATCGCATGCTGTAGGAAGGTTCTCAGGTTTGGAATGGGGAGGAATTGGATATCACATCTCATGTCATAGGAAGGATCTCAGGTTTGGTATTAGAAGCATTGAGATATCACATCTCTTGCTATAGGAATGGTCTCAGGATTGGAATGGGAAGGAGTTGGATATTACACTCTTGCTATAGGAAGGGTCTCATGTTTGGAATGGGAAGGAGTTGGATATCACATATGCTATATGAAGGGTCTCAGGTTTGGACCGGGAAGGAGTTGGATATCACATCTCATGTTATTGGAAGGGTCTCAGGTTTGGTATAAGCATTGAGATATCACATCTCTGCTATCGGAAGTGTCTCAGGATTGGAATGGGAAGGAGTTGGATATCCCATCTCATGTTATAGGACGGGTCTCAGGTTTGTTATTAGAATCATTGAGATATCATATTGCATGCTGTAGGAAGGGTCTAAGGATTGGAATGGGAAGGACTTGGATATCACATCTCATGCTATAGGTAGGCTCTCAGGTTTGTAAAGGGAACGAGTTGGATATCACATTTCATGTTAGAGGAAGGATCTCAGGTTTGGTATTAGAGGCATTGAGATATCACATCTCATGCTATAGGAAGAGTCTCAGGATTGGAATGGGAAGGAGTTGGATATCACATCTCATGCTATAGGAAGGGTCTCAGGTTTGGTATAAGCATTGAGATATCACATCTCATGCTATAGGAAGGGTCTCGGGATTGGAATGGGAAGGAGTTGGATATCACATCTCATGTTATAGGAAGGATCTCAGGTTTGGTATTAGAAGCATTGAGACATCACATCTCATGCTATAGGAAGGGTCTCAGGATTGGAATGGGAAGGAGTTGGATATCACATCTCATGCTATAGGAAGGGTCTCAGGTTTGGTATAAGCATTGAGATATCACATCTCATGCTATAGGAAGGGTCTCAGGATTGGAATGGGAAGGAGTTGTATATGACATCTCATGCCATAGGAAGGGTCTTAGGTTTGGTATAAGCATTGAGATATCACATCTCTGCTATCGGAAGGGTCTCACGATTGGAATGGGAAGGAGTTGGATATCCCATCTCATGTTATAGGAAGAGTCTCAGGTTTGGTATTAGAAGCATTGAGACATCACATCGCATGCTGTAGGAAGGGTCTCAGGATTGGAATGGGAAGGACTTGGGTATCACATCTCATGCTATAGGGAGGGTCTCAAGTTTGATATTAGAAGCATTGAGATATCACATCTCATGCTATAGGAAGGGTCTCAGGATTGGAATGGGAAGGAGTTGGATATCACATCTCATGCTATAGGAAGGGTCTCAGGTTTGGTATAAGCAGTGAGATATCACATCTCATGCTATAGGAAGTGTCTCAGGATTGGAATGGGAAGGAGTTGGATATCACATCTCATGCTATAGGAAGGGTCTCAGGTTTGGTATAAGCAGTGAGATATCACATCTCTGCTATCGGAAGGGTCTCAGGATTGGAATGGGAAGGAGTTGGATATTCCCATCTCATGTTATAGGAAGGGTCTCAGGTTTGGTATTAGAAGCATTGAGATATCACATCTCATGCTATAGGAAGGGTCTCAGGATTGGAATGGGAAGGACTTGGATATCACATCTCATGCTATAGGGAGGGTCTCAAGTTTGATATTAGAAGCATTGAGATATCACATCTCATGATATCGGAAGAGTCTCAGGATTGGAATGGGAAGGAGTTGGATATCACATCTCATGATAAAGGAAGGGTCTAAGGTTTGGAAGGGGAAGGATTTGGATATCACATCTCATGTTATAGGACGGCTCTCAGGTTTGGTATTAGAAGCATTGAGATATCAAGTCTCATTGTATAGGAAGGGTCTCAGAATTGGAACGGGAAAGAGTTGGATATCACATTTCATGTTAGAGGTAGGATCTAAGGTTTGGTATTAGAGGCATTGAGATATCACATCTCATGCTATCAGAAGAGTCTCAGAATTGGAATGGGAAGGAGTTGGATATCACATCTCATGCCATAGTATGGGTCTCAGGTTTGGTAGAAGCATTGGGATATCACATCTCATGCTATCGGAAGGATTTCAGGATTGGATTTGGAAGGAGTTGGATATCCCATCTCATGCTATAGGAAGGGTCTCAGGTTAGAATTGGAAGCAGTTTGATATCACATCTCATGCCATAGTATGGGTCTCAGGTTTGGTAGAAGCATTGGGATATCACATCTCATGCTATCGGAAGGGTATCAGGATTGGATTTGGAAGGAGTTGGATATCCCATCTCATGCTATAGGAAGGGTCTCAGGTTGGAATGGGAAGGAGTTGGATATCACATCTCATGTTATAGGAAGGGTCTCAGGATTGGAATGGAAAAGACTTGGATATCATATCTCATGCTATAGGAAGGCTCTCAGGTTTGGAAGGGGAAGGAGTTGGATATCACATTTCATGTTAGAGGAAGGATCTCAGGTTTGGTATTAGAGGCATTGAGATATCACATCTCATGCTATAGGAAGGGTCTCAGGATTGGAATGGGATGGAGTTGGATATCACATCTCAAGCTATAGGAAGGGTCTCAGGTTTGGTATAAGCATTGAGATATCACATCTCATGCTATAGGAATGGTCTCAGGATTGGAATGGGAAGGAGTTGGATATCACATCTCATGTTATAGGAAAGATCTCAGGTTTGGCATTAGAAGCATTGAGATATCACATCTCATGCTATAAGCAGGGTCTCAGGATTGGAATGGGAAGGAGTTGTATATGGCATCTCATGCCATAGGAAGGGTCTCAGGTTTGGTATAAGCATTGAGATATCACATCTCATGCTATAGGAAGGGCCTCAGGATTGGAATGGGAAGGACTTGGATATCACATCTCATGCTATAGGCAGGATCTCAGGTTTGGAAAGGGAAGGAGTTGGATATCATATTTCATGTTAGAGGTAGGATCTCAGGTTTGGTATTAGAGGCATTGAGATATCACATCTCATGCTATCAGAAGGGTCTCAGGATTGGAATGGGAAGGAGTTGGATATCACATCTCATGCTAAAGGGAGGGTCTCAGGTTTGGAAGGGGAAGGATTTGGATATCACATCTCATGTTATAGGAAGGATCTCAGGTTTGGTATTAGAAGCATTGAGATATCACATCTCATGCTATCGGAAGTATCTCAGGTTTGGTATTAGAGGCATTGAGATATCACATCTCATGCTATCATAAGGGTCTCAGGATTGGAATGGGAAGGAGTTGGATATCACATTTCATGCTAAAGGGAGGGTCTCAGGTTTGGAAGGGGAAGGATTTGGATATCACATCATATGTTATAAGAAGGATCTCAGGTTTGGTATTAGAAGCATTGAGATATCACATCTCATGCTATAGGAAGGGTCTCAGGATTGGAATGGGAAGGACTTGGATATCACATCTCATGCTATAGGGAGGGTCTCAAGTTTGATATTAGAAGCATTGAGATATCACATCTCATGATATCGGAAGAGTCTCAGGATTGGAATGGGAAGGAGTTGGATATCACATCTCATGATAAAGGAAGGGTCTAAGGTTTGGAAGGGGAAGGATTTGGATATCACATCTCATGTTATAGGACGGCTCTCAGGTTTGGTATTAGAAGCATTGAGATATCAAGTCTCATTGTATAGGAAGGGTCTCAGAATTGGAACGGGAAAGAGTTGGATATCACATTTCATGTTAGAGGTAGGATCTCAGGTTTGGTATTAGAGGCATTGAGATATCACATCTCATGCTATAGGAAGGGTCTCAGGATTGGAATGGGATGGAGTTGGATATCACATCTCAAGCTATAGGAAGGGTCTCAGGTTTGGTATAAGCATTGAGATATCACATCTCATGCTATAAGAATGGTCTCAGGATTGGAATGGGAAGGAGTTGGATATCACATCTCATGTTATAGGAAAGATCTCAGGTTTGGCATTAGAAGCATTGAGATATCACATCTCATGCTATAAGCAGGGTCTCAGGATTGGAATGGGAAGGAGTTGTATATGGCATCTCATGCCATAGGAAGGGTCTCAGGTTTGGTATAAGCATTGAGATATCACATCTCATGCTATAGGAAGGGCCTCAGGATTGGAATGGGAAGGACTTGGATATCACATCTCATGCTATAGGCAGGATCTCAGGTTTGGAAAGGGAAGGAGTTGGATATCATATTTCATGTTAGAGGTAGGATCTCAGGTTTGGTATTAGAGGCATTGAGATATCACATCTCATGCTATCAGAAGGGTCTCAGGATTGGAATGGGAAGGAGTTGGATATCACATCTCATGCTAAAGGGAGGGTCTCAGGTTTGGAAGGGGAAGGATTTGGATATCACATCTCATGTTATAGGAAGGATCTCAGGTTTGGTATTAGAAGCATTGAGATATCACATCTCATGCTATCGGAAGTATCTCAGGTTTGGTATTAGAGGCATTGAGATATCACATCTCATGCTATCATAAGGGTCTCAGGATTGGAATGGGAAGGAGTTGGATATCACATTTCATGCTAAAGGGAGGGTCTCAGGTTTGGAAGGGGAAGGATTTGGATATCACATCATATGTTATAAGAAGGATCTCAGGTTTGGTATTAGAAGCATTGAGATATCACATCTCATGCTATCGGAAGGGTCTCAGGATTGGAATGGGAAGGAGTTGGATATCACATCTTATGCTATAGGAAGGGTCTCAGGTTTGGAACGGGAAGGATTTCGATATCACATCTCATGTTATAGGAAGAGTCTCAGGTTTGGTATAAGCATTGAGATATCACATCTCTGCAATCGGAAGTGTCTCAGGATTGGGATGGGAAGGAGTTGGATATCACATCTCTTGCTATAGGAAGGGTCTCAGGTTTGGAACAGGAAGGAGTTGGATATCCCATCTCATGTTATAGGACGGGTCTCAGGTTTGGTATTAGAAGCATTGAGATATCACATTGCATGCTGTAGGAAGGGTCTCAGGATTGGAATGGGAAGGAGTTGGATATTACATTCTTGCTATAGGAAGGGTCTCATGTTTGGAATGGGAAGGAGTTGGATATCACATATGCTATAGGAAGGGTCTCAGGTTTGGAACGGGAAGGAGTTGGATATCACATCTCATGCTATAGGAAGGGTCTCAGGTTTGGAATAAGCATTGAGATATCACATCTCTGCTATCGGAAGTGTCTCAGGATTGGAATGGGAAGGAGTTGGATATCACATCTCATGTTATAGGACGGGTCTCAGGTTTGTTATTAGAATCATTGAGATATCATATTGTATGCTGTAGGAAGGGTCTAAGGATTGGAATGGGAAGGTCTTGGATATCACATCTCATGCTATAGGTAGGCTCTCAGGTTTGGAAAGGGAAGGAGTTGGATATCACATTTCATGTTAGAGGAAGGATTTCAGGTTTGGTATTAGAGGCATTGAGATATCACATCTCATGCTATAGGAAGGGTCTCAGGATTGGAATGGGAAGGAGTTGGATATCACATCTCATGCTATAGGAAGGGTCTCATGTTTGGAATGGGAAGGAGTTGGATATCACATATGCTATAGGAAGGGTCTCAGGTTTGGAACGGGAAGGAGTTGGATATCACATCTCATGCTATAGGAAGGGTCTCAGGTTTGGAATAAGCATTGAGATATCACATCTCTGCTATCGGAAGTGTCTCAGGATTGGAATGGGAAGGAGTTGGATATCACATCTCATGTTATAGGACGGGTCTCAGGTTTGTTATTAGAATCATTGAGATATCATATTGTATGCTGTAGGAAGGGTCTAAGGATTGGAATGGGAAGGTCTTGGATATCACATCTCATGCTATAGGTAGGCTCTCAGGTTTGGAAAGGGAAGGAGTTGGATATCACATTTCATGTTAGAGGAAGGATCTCAGAGTTGGTATTAGAGGCATTGAGATATCACATCTCATGCTATAGGAAGGGTCTCAGGATTGGAATGGGAAGGAGTTGGATATCACATCTCATGCTATAGGAAGGGTCTCAGGTTTGGTATGAACATTGAGATATCACATCTCATGCTATAGGAAGGGTCTCAGGATTGGAATAGGAAGGAGTTGGATATCACATCTGATGTTATAGGAAGGATCTCAGGTTTGGTATTAGAAGCATTGAGACATCACATCTCATGCTATAGGAAGGGTCTCGGGATTGGAATGGGAAGGAGTTGTATATGACATCTCATGCTATATGAAGGGTCTCAGGTTTGGTATAAGCATTGAGATATCACATCACTGCTATCGGAAGGGTCTCAGGATTGGAATGGGAAAGAGTTGGATATCCCATCTCATGTTATAGGAAGAGTCTCAGGTTTGGTATTAGAAGCATTGAGATATCACATCTCATGCTATAGGAAGTGTCTCAGGATTGGAATGGGAAGGAGTTTGATATCACATCTCATGCCATGTATGGGTCTCAGGTTTTGTAGAAGCATTGGGATATCACATCTCATGCTATCGGAAGGGTATCAGGATTGGATTTGGAAGGAGTTGGATATCCCATCTCATGCTATAGGAAGGGTCTCAGGTTGGAATGGGAAGGAATTGGATATCACATCTCATGTTATAGGAAGGGTATCAGGATTGGAATGGGAAGGACTTGGATATCACATCTCATGCTATAGGAAGGCTATCAGGTTTGGAAGGGGAAGGAGTTGCATATCAAATTTCATTTTAGAGGTAGGATCTCAGGTTTGGTATTAGAGGCATTGAGATATCACATCTCATGCTATAGGAAGGGTCTCACGATTGGAATGGGAAGGATTTGGATATCACATCTCATGCTATAGGAAGGGACTCAGGTTTGGTATAAGTATTGAGATATCACATCTCATGCTATAGAAACAGTCTCAAGATTGTAATGGGAAGGAGTTGGATATCACATCTCATGTTATAGGAAGGATCTCAGATTTGGTATTAGAAGCATTGAGACATCCCATCTCATGCTATAGGAAGGGTCTCAGGATTGGAATGGGAAGGAGTTGGATATCACATCTCATGCTAAAGGGAGGGTCTCAGGTTTGGAAGGGGAAGGATTTGGATATCACATCTCATGCTATAGGAAGGGTCTCAGGATTGGAATGGGAAGGATTTGGATATCACATCTCATGCTATAGGAAGGGTCTCAGGTTTGGTATAAGCATTGAGATATCACATCTCATGCTATAGGAAGGGTCTCAGGATTGGAATGGAAAGGAGTTGGATATCACATTTCATGCTATAGGTAGGCTCTCAGTTTTGGAAAGGGAAGGTTTTGGATATCACATCTCATGCTATAGGAAGGGTCTCACGATTGGAATGGGAAGGATTTGGATATCACATCTCATGCTATAGGAAGGGTCTCAGGATTGGAATGGGAAGGAGTTGGATATCACATCTCATGCTATAGGAAGGGTCTCAGGAATGGAATGGGAAGGAGTTTTATATGACATCTCATGCCATCGGAAGGATCTCAGGTTTGGTATTAGAAGCATTGAGACATCACATCTCATGTTATAGGAAGGGTCTCAGGATTGGAATGGGAAGGAGTTGGATATCACATCTCATGCTATAGGAAGGGTCTCAGGTTTGGTATAAGCATTGAGATATCACATCTCATGCTATAGGAAGGGTCTCAGGATTGGAATGGGAAGGAGTTGTATATGACATCTCATGCCATAGGAAGGGTCTCAGGTTTGGTATCAGCATTGAGATATCACATCTCTGCTATCGGAAGGGTCTCAGGATTGGAATGGGAAGGAGTTGGATATCCCATCTTATGTTATAGGAAGGGTCTCAGGTTTGGTATTAGAAGCATTGAGATATCACATCTCATGCTATAGGAAGGCTCTCACGTTTGGAAAGGGAAGGAGTTGGATATCACATTTCATGTTAGAGGTAGGATCTCAGGTTTGGTATTAGAGGCATTGAATATCACATCTCTTGCTATCAGAAGGGTCTCAGGATTGGAATGGGAAGGAGTTGGATATCACATCTCATGCTAAAGGGAGGGTCTCAGGTTTGGAAGGGGAAGGATTTTGATATCACATCTCATGTTATAGGAAGGATCTCAGGTTTGGTATTAGAGGGATTGAGATATCACATCTCATGCTATCGGAAGGGTATCAGGATTGGATTTGGAAGTAGTTGGATATCCCATCTCATGCTATAGGAAGGGTCTCAGGTTGGAATGGGAAGGAGTTGGATATCACATCTCATGTTATAGGAAGGGTCTCAGGATTGGAATGGGAAATACTTCGATATCACATCTCATGCTATAGGAAGGCTCTCAGGTTTGCAAGGGGAAGGAGTTGGATATCACATTTCATGTTAGAGGTAGGATCTCAGTTTTGGTATTAGAGGCATTGAGATATCACATCTCATGCTATCAGAAATGTCTCAGGATTGGAATGGGAAGGAGTTGGATATCACATCTCATGCTAAAGGGAGGGTCTCTGGTTTGGAAGGGGAAGGATTTGGATATCACATCTCATGTTATAGGAAGGATCTCAGGTTTGGTATTAGAAGCATTGAGATATCACATCTCATGCTATAGGAAGGGTCTCAGGTTTGGAATGGGAAGGAATTGGATATCACATCTCATGTCATAGGAAGGATCTCAGGTTTGGTATTAGAAGCATTGAGATATCACATCTCATGCTATAGGAATGGTCTCAGGATTGGAATGGGAAGGAGTTGGATATTAGATTCTTGCTATAGAAAGGGTCTCAGGTTTGGAACGGGAAGGAGGTGGATATCACATCTCATGTTATAGGAAGGGTCTCAGGTTTGGTCTAAGCATTGAGATATCACATCTCTGCTATCAGAAGTTTCTCAGGATTGAAATGGGAAGGAGTTGGATATCCCATCTCATGTTATAGGACGGGTCTTAGGTTTGGTAATAGAATCATTGAGATATCACATCTCATGCTGTAGGAAGTGTCTAAGGATTGGAATGGGAAGGACTTGGATATCACATCTCATGCTATAGGTAGACTCTCAGGTTTGGAAAGGGAAGGAGTGGGATATCACATTTCATGTTCAAGGAAGGATCTCAGGTTTGGTATTAGAGGCATTGAGATATCACATCTCATGCTATAGGAAGGGTCTCAGGATTGGAATGGGAAGGATTTGGATATCACATCTCATGCTATAGGAAGGATCTCAGGTTTGGTATAAGCATTGAGATATCACATCTCATGCTATAGGAAGGGTCTCAGGATTGGAATGGGAAGGAGTTGGATATCACATCTCATGCCATAGGAAGGGTCTCAGGTTTGGTACAAGCATTGAGATATCACATCTCTACTATCGGAAGGGTTTCAGGATAGGAATGGGAAGGAGTTGGATATCACATCTCAAGCTATCTCAGGATTGGAATGGGAAGGAGTTGGATATCACATCTCAAGCTATCACAGGATTGGAATGGGAAGGAGTTTGATATCACATCTCAAGCTATAGGAAGGGTCTCAGGTTTGGAAAGGGAAGGATTTGGATTTCACATCTCATGTTATAGGATGGTTCTCATGTTTGGTTTTAGAAGCATTGAGATATCACATCTAATGCTATCGGAAGGGTCTCAGGTTTGGAAAGGGAAGGATTTGGATTTCACATATGTTATTGGATGGTTCTCAGGTTTGGTTTTAGAAGCATTAAGATATCACATCTCATGCTATAGGAAGGGTCTCAGGTTTTGGAATGGGAAGGAGTTGGATACACATCTCATGTTATAGGAAGGATCTCAGGTTTGGTATTAGAAAAATTGTGATATCACATATCATGCTATAGGAAGGGTCTCAGGATTGGAATGGGAAGGAGTTGGATATGACATCTCATGCCACAGGAAGGGTCTCAGGTTTGGTATAAGCATTGAGATATCACATCTCTGCTATCGGAAGGGTCTCAGGATTGGAATGGGAAGGAGTTGGATATCCCATCTTATGTTATAGGAAGGGTCTCAGGTTTGGTATCAGCATTGAGATATCACATCTCTGCTATCGGAAGGGTCTCAAGATTGTAATGGGAAGGAGTTGGATATCACATCTCATGTTATAGGAAGGATCTCAGATTTGGTATTAGAAGCATTGAGACATCCCATCTCATGCTATAGGAAGGGTCTCAGGATTGGAATGGGAAGGAGTTGGATATCACATCTCATGTTATAGGAAGGGTCTCAGGATTGGAATGGGAAGCACTTCGATATCACATCTCATGTTATAGGAAGGCTCCCAGGTTTAGAAGGGGAAGGAGTTGGATATCACATTTCATGTTAGAGGTAGGATCTCAGGTTTGGTATTAGAGGCATTGAGATATAACATCTCATGCTATCAGAAGGGTCTCAGGATTGGAATGGGAAGGAGTTGGATATCACATCTCATGCTAAAGGGAGGGTCTCAGGTTTGGAAGGGGAAGGATTTGGATATCACATCTCATGCTATAGGAAGGGTCTCAGGATTGGAATGGGAAGGATTTGGATATCACATCTCATGCTATAGGAAGGGTCTCAGGTTTGGTATAAGCATTGAGATATCACATCTCATGCTATAGGAAGGGTCTCAGGATTGGAATGGAAAGGAGTTGGATATCACATTTCATGCTATAGGTAGGCTCTCAGTTTTGGAAAGGGAAGGTTTTGGATATCACATCTCATGCTATAGGAAGGGTCTCACGATTGGAATGGGAAGGATTTGGATATCACATCTCATGCTATAGGAAGGGTCTCAGGATTGGAATGGGAAGGAGTTGGATATCACATCTCATGCTATAGGAAGGGTCTCAGGAATGGAATGGGAAGGAGTTTTATATGACATCTCATGCCATTGGAAGGATCTCAGGTTTGGTATTAGAAGCATTGAGACATCACATCTCATGTTATAGGAAGGGTCTCAGGATTGGAATGGGAAGGAGTTGGATATCACATCTCATGCTATAGGAAGGGTCTCAGGTTTGGTATAAGCATTGAGATATCACATCTCATGCTATAGGAAGGGTCTCAGGATTGGAATGGGAAGGAGTTGTATATGACATCTCATGCCATAGGAAGGGTCTCAGGTTTGGTATCAGCATTGTGATATCACATCTCTGCTATCGGAAGGGTCTCAGGATTGGAATGGGAAGGAGTTGGATATCCCATCTTATGTTATAGGAAGGGTCTCAGGTTTGGTATTAGAAGCATTGAGATATCACATCTCATGCTATAGGAAGGCTCTCACGTTTGGAAAGGGAAGGAGTTGGATATCACATTTCATGTTAGAGGTAGGATCTCAGGTTTGGTATTAGAGGCATTGAATATCACATCTCTTGCTATCAGAAGGGTCTCAGGATTGGAATGGGAAGGAGTTGGATATCACATCTCATGCTAAAGGGAGGGTCTCAGGTTTGGAAGGGGAAGGATTTTGATATCACATCTCATGTTATAGGAAGGATCTCAGGTTTGGTATTAGAGGGATTGAGATATCACATCTCATGCTATCGGAAGGGTATCAGGATTGGATTTGGAAGTAGTTGGATATCCCATCTCATGCTATAGGAAGGGTCTCAGGTTGGAATGGGAAGGAGTTGGATATCACATCTCATGTTATAGGAAGGGTCTCAGGATTGGAATGGGAAATACTTCGATATCACATCTCATGCTATAGGAAGGCTCTCAGGTTTGCAAGGGGAAGGAGTTGGATATCACATTTCATGTTAGAGGTAGGATCTCAGTTTTGGTATTAGAGGCATTGAGATATCACATCTCATGCTATCAGAAATGTCTCAGGATTGGAATGGGAAGGAGTTGGATATCACATCTCATGCTAAAGGGAGGGTCTCTGGTTTGGAAGGGGAAGGATTTGGATATCACATCTCATGTTATAGGAAGGATCTCAGGTTTGGTATTAGAAGCATTGAGATATCACATCTCATGCTATAGGAAGGGTCTCAGGTTTGGAATGGGAAGGAATTGGATATCACATCTCATGTCATAGGAAGGATCTCAGGTTTGGTATTAGAAGCATTGAGATATCACATCTCATGCTATAGGAATGGTCTCAGGATTGGAATGGGAAGGAGTTGGATATTAGATTCTTGCTATAGAAAGGGTCTCAGGTTTGGAACGGGAAGGAGTTGGATATCACATCTCATGTTATAGGAAGGGTCTCAGGTTTGGTCTAAGCATTGAGATATCACATCTCTGCTATCAGAAGTTTCTCAGGATTGAAATGGGAAGGAGTTGGATATCCCATCTCATGTTATAGGACGGGTCTCAGGTTTGGTAATAGAATCATTGAGATATCACATCTCATGCTGTAGGAAGTGTCTAAGGATTGGAATGGGAAGGACTTGGATATCACATCTCATGCTATAGGTAGACTCTCAGGTTTGGAAAGGGAAGGAGTGGGATATCACATTTCATGTTCAAGGAAGGATCTCAGGTTTGGTATTAGAGGCATTGAGATATCACATCTCATGCTATAGGAAGGGTCTCAGGATTGGAATGGGAAGGATTTGGATATCACATCTCATGCTATAGGAAGGATCTCAGGTTTGGTATAAGCATTGAGATATCACATCTCATGCTATAGGAAGGGTCTCAGGATTGGAATGGGAAGGAGTTGGATATCACATCTCATGCCATAGGAAGGGTGTCAGGTTTGGTACAAGCATTGAGATATCACATCTCTACTATCGGAAGGGTCTCAGGATAGGAATGGGAAGGAGTTGGATATCACATCTCAAGCTATCTCAGGATTGGAATGGGAAGGAGTTGGATATCACATCTCAGGCTATCACAGGATTGGAATGGGAAGGAGTTTGATATCACATCTCAAGCTATAGGAAGGGTCTCAGGTTTGGAAAGGGAAGGATTTGGATTTCACATCTCATGTTATAGGATGGTTCTCATGTTTGGTTTTAGAAGCATTGAGATATCACATCTAATGCTATCGGAAGGGTCTCAGGTTTGGAAAGGGAAGGATTTGGATTTCACATATGTTATTGGATGGTTCTCAGGTTTGGTTTTAGAAGCATTAAGATATCACATCTCATGCTATAGGAAGGGTCTCAGGTTTTGGAATGGGAAGGAGTTGGATACACATCTCATGTTATAGGAAGGATCTCAGGTTTGGTATTAGAAACATTGTGATATCACATATCATGCTATAGGAAGGGTCTCAGGATTGGAATGGGAAGGAGTTGGATATGACATCTCATGCCACAGGAAGGGTCTCAGGTTTGGTATTAGAAGCATTGAGATATCACATCTCATGCTATAGGAAGGGTCTCAGGATTGGAATGGGAAGGACTTGAATATCCCATCTCATGCTATAGGGAGGCTCTCACGTTTGGAAAGGGAAGGAGTTGGATATCACATTTCATGTTAGAGGTAGGATCTCAGGTTTGGTATTAGAGGGATTGAGATATCACATCTCATGCTATCGGAAGGGTATCAGGATTGGATTTGGAAGTAGTTGGATATCCCATCTCATGCTATAGGAAGGGTCTCAGGTTGGAATGGGAAGGAGTTGGATATCACATCTCATGTTATAGGAAGGGTCTCAGGATTGGAATGGGAAATACTTCGATATCACATCTCATGCTATAGGAAGGCTCTCAGGTTTGCAAGGGGAAGGAGTTGGATATCACATTTCATGTTAGAGGTAGGATCTCAGGTTTGGTATTAGAGGCATTGAGATATCACATCTCATGCTATCAGAAATGTCTCAGGATTGGAATGGGAAGGAGTTGGATATCACATCTCATGCTAAAGGGAGGGTCTCTGGTTTGGAAGGGGAAGGATTTGGATATCACATCTCATGTTATAGGAAGGATCTCAGGTTTGGTATTAGAAGCATTGAGATATCACATCTCATGCTATAGGAAGGGTCTCAGGTTTGGAATTGGAAGGAATTGGATATCACATCTCATGTCATAGGAAGGATCTCAGGTTTGGTATTAGAAGCATTGAGATATCACATCTCATGCTATAGGAATGGTCTCAGGATTGGAATGGGAAGGAGTTGGATATTAGATTCTTGCTATAGAAAGGGTCTCAGGTTTGGAACGGGAAGGAGTTGGATATCACATCTCATGTTATAGGAAGGGTCTCAGGTTTGGTCTAAGCATTGAGATATCACATCTCTGCAATCGGAAGTTTCTCCGGATTGAAATGGGAAGGAGTTGGATATCCCATCTCATGTTATAGGATGGGTCTCAGGTTTGGTAATAGAATCATTGAGATATCACATCTCATGCTGTAGGAAGTGTCTAAGGATTGGAATGGGAAGGACTTGGATATCACATCTCATGCTATAGGTAGACTCTCTGGTTTGGAAAGGGAAGGAGTGGGATATCACATTTCATGTTCAAGGAAGGATCTCAAGTTTGGTATTAGAGGCATTGAGATATCACATCTCATGCTACAGGAAGGGTCTCAGGATTGGAATGGGAAGGATTTGGATATCACATCTCATGCTATAGGAAGGGTCTCAGGTTTGGTATAAGCATTGAGATATCACATCTCATGCTATAGGAAGGGTCTCAGGATTGGAATGGGAAGGAGTTGGATATCACATCTCATGCTATAGGTAGGCTCTCAGGTTTGGAAAGGGAAGGATTTGGATATCACATTTCATGTTAGAGGAAGGATCTCAGGTTTGGTATTAGAGGCATTGAGATATCACATCTCATGCTATAGGAAGGGTCTCACGATTGGAATGGGAAGGATTTGGATATCACATCTCATGCTATAGGAAGGGTCTCAGGTTTGCTATAAGCATTGAAATATCACATCCCATGCTATAGGAAGGGTCTCAGGATTGGAATGGAAGGAGTTGGATATCACATCTCATGTTATAGGAAGGATCTCAGATTTGGTATTAGAAGCATTGAGACATCACATCTCATGCTATAGGAAGGGTCTCAGGATTGGAATGGGAAGGAGTTGGATATCACATCTCATGTTATAGGAAGGGTCTCAGGATTGGAATGGGAAGGACTTCGATATCACATCTCATGTTATAGGAAGGCTCCCAGGTTTGGAAGGGGAAGGAGTTGGATATCACATTTCATGTTAGAGGTAGAATCTCAGGTTTGGTATTAGAGGCATTGAGATATAACATCTCATGCTATCAGAAGGGTCTCAGGATTGGAATGGGAAGTAGTTGGATATCACATCTCATGCTAAAGGGAGGGTCTCAGGTTTGGAAGGGGAAGGATTTGAATATCACATCTCGTGTTATAGGAAGGATCTCAGGTTTGGTATTAGAAGAATTGAAATATCACATCTCATGCTATCGGAAGGATCTCAGGTTTGGTATTAGAAGCATTGAGATATCACATCTCATGCTATCAGAACGGTCTCAGGATTGGAATGGGAAGGAGTTGGATATCACATCTCATGCTAAAGGGAGGGTCTCAGGATTGGAATGGGAAGGACTTGGATATCACATCTCATGTTATAGGAAGGGTCTCAGGTTTGATATTAGAAGCATTGAGATATCACATCTCATGCTATAGGAATGGTCTCAGGATTGGAATGGGAAGGAGTTGGATATTAGATTCTTGCTATAGAAAGGGTCTCAGGTTTGGAACGGGAAGGAGTTGGATATCACATCTCATGTTATAGGAAGGGTCTCAGGTTTGGTCTAAGCATTGAGATATCACATCTCTGCTATCGGAAGTTTCTCAGGATTGAAATGGGAAGGAGTTGGATATCCCATCTCATGTTATAGGACGGGTCTCAGGTTTGGTAATAGAATCATTGAGATATCACATCTCATGCTGTAGGAAGTGTCTAAGGATTGGAATGGGAAGGACTTGGATATCACATCTCATGCTATAGGTAGACTCTCAGGTTTGGAAAGGGAAGGAGTGGGATATCACATTTCATGTTCAAGGAAGGATCTCAGGTTTGGTATTAGAGGCATTGAGATATCACATCTCATACTATAGGAAGGGTCTCAGGATTGGAATGGGAAGGATTTGGATATCACATCTCATGCTATAGGAAGGGTCTCAGGTTTGGTATAAGCATTGAGATATCACATCTCATGCTATAGGAAGGGTCTCAGGATTGGAATGGGAAGGAGTTGGATATCACATCTCATGCTATAGGTAGGCTCTCAGGTTTGGAAAGGGAAGGATTTGGATATCACATTTCATGTTAGAGGAAGGATCTCAGGTTTGGTATTAGAGGCATTGAGATATCACATCTCATGCTATAGGAAGGGTCTCACGATTGGAATGGGAAGGATTTGGATATCACATCTCATGCTATAGGAAGGGTCTCAGGTTTGCTATAAGCATTGAAATATCACATCCCATGCTATAGGAAGGGTCTCAGGATTGGAATGGAAGGAGTTGGATATCACATCTCATGTTATAGGAAGGATCTCAGATTTGGTATTAGAAGCATTGAGACATCACATCTCATGCTATAGGAAGGGTCTCAGGATTGGAATGGGAAGGAGTTGGATATCACATCTCATGTTATAGGAAGGGTCTCAGGATTGGAATGGGAAGGACTTCGATATCACATCTCATGTTATAGGAAGGCTCCCAGGTTTGGAAGGGGAAGGAGTTGGATATCACATTTCATGTTAGAGGTAGAATCTCAGGTTTGGTATTAGAGGCATTGAGATATAACATCTCATGCTATCAGAAGGGTCTCAGGATTGTAATGGGAAGGAGTTGGATATCACATCTCATGCTAAAGGGAGGGTCTCAGGTTTGGAAGGGGAAGGATTTGAATATCACATCTCGTGTTATAGGAAGGATCTCAGGTTTGGTATTAGAAGAATTGAAATATCACATCTCATGCTATCGGAAGGATCTCAGGTTTGGTATTAGAAGCATTGAGATATCACATCTCATGCTATCAGAACGGTCTCAGGATTGGAATGGGAAGGAGTTGGATATCACATCTCATGCTAAAGGGAGGGTCTCAGGATTGGAATGGGAAGGAGTTGGATATCACATCTCATGTTATAGGAAGGGTCTCAGGATTGGAATGGGAAGGACTTCGATATCACATCTCATGTTATAGGAAGGCTCCCAGGTTTGGAAGGGGAAGGAGTTGGATATCACATTTCATGTTAGAGGTAGAATCTCAGGTTTGGTATTAGAGGCATTGAGATATAACATCTCATGCTATCAGAAGGGTCTCAGGATTGGAATGGGAAGGAGTTGGATATCACATCTCATGCTAAAGGGAGGGTCTCAGGTTTGGAAGGGGAAGGATTTGAATATCACATCTCGTGTTATAGGATGGATCTCAGGTTTGGTATTAGAAGAATTGAAATATCACATCTCATGCTATCGGAAGGATCTCAGGTTTGATATTAGAAGCATTGAGATATCACATCTCATGCTATCAGAACGGTCTCAGGATTGGAATGGGAAGGAGTTGGATATCACATCTCATGCTAAAGGGAGGGTCTCAGGATTGGAATGGGAAGGACTTGGATATCACATCTCATGTTATAGGAAGGGTCTCAGGTTTGGTATTAGAAGCATTGAGATATCACATCTCATGCTATAGGAATGGTCTCAGGATTGGAATGGGAAGGAGTTGGATATTAGATTCTTGCTATAGAAAGGGTCTCAGGTTTGGAACGGGAAGGAGTTGGATATCACATCTCATGTTATAGGAAGGGTCTCAGGTTTGGTCTAAGCATTGAGATATCACATCTCTGCTATCGGAAGTTTCTCAGGATTGAAATGGGAAGGAGTTGGATATCCCATCTCATGTTATAGGACGGGTCTCAGGTTTGGTAATAGAATCATTGAGATATCACATCTCATGCTGTAGGAAGTGTCTAAGGATTGGAATGGGAAGGACTTGGATATCACATCGCATGCTATAGGTAGACTCTCAGGTTTGGAAAGGGAAGGAGTGGGATATCACATTTCATGTTCAAGGAAGGATCTCAGGTTTGGTATTAGAGGCATTGAGATATCACATCTCATGCTATAGGAAGGGTCTCAGGATTGGAATGGGAAGGATTTGGATATCACATCTCATGCTATAGGAAGGGTCTCAGGTTTGGTATAAGCATTGAGATATCACATCTCATGCTATAGGAAGGGTCTCAGGATTGGAATGGGAAGGAGTTGGATATCACATCTCATGCTATAGGTAGGCTCTCAGGTTTGGAAAGGGAAGGATTTGGATATCACATTTCATGTTAGAGGAAGGATCTCAGGTTTGGTATTAGAGGCATTGAGATATCACATCTCATGCTATAGGAAGGGTCTCACGATTGGAATGGGAAGGATTTGGATATCACATCTCATGCTATAGGAAGGGTCTCAGGTTTGCTATAAGCATTGAAATATCACATCCCATGCTATAGGAAGGGTCTCAGGATTGGAATGGAAGGAGTTGGATATCACATCTCATGTTATAGGAAGGATCTCAGATTTGGTATTAGAAGCATTGAGACATCACATCTCATGCTATAGGAAGGGTCTCAGGATTGGAATGGGAAGGAGTTGGATATCACATCTCATGTTATAGGAAGGGTCTCAGGATTGGAATGGGAAGGACTTCGATATCACATCTCATGTTATAGGAAGGCTCCCAGGTTTGGAAGGGGAAGGAGTTGGATATCACATTTCATGTTAGAGGTAGAATCTCAGGTTTGGTATTAGAGGCATTGAGATATAACATCTCATGCTATCAGAAGGGTCTCAGGATTGTAATGGGAAGGAGTTGGATATCACATCTCATGCTAAAGGGAGGGTCTCAGGTTTGGAAGGGGAAGGATTTGAATATCACATCTCGTGTTATAGGAAGGATCTCAGGTTTGGTATTAGAAGAATTGAAATATCACATCTCATGCTATCGGAAGGATCTCAGGTTTGGTATTAGAAGCATTGAGATATCACATCTCATGCTATCAGAACGGTCTCAGGATTGGAATGGGAAGGAGTTGGATATCACATCTCATGCTAAAGGGAGGGTCTCAGGATTGGAATGGGAAGGAGTTGGATATCACATCTCATGTTATAGGAAGGGTCTCAGGATTGGAATGGGAAGGACTTCGATATCACATCTCATGTTATAGGAAGGCTCCCAGGTTTGGAAGGGGAAGGAGTTGGATATCACATTTCATGTTAGAGGTAGAATCTCAGGTTTGGTATTAGAGGCATTGAGATATAACATCTCATGCTATCAGAAGGGTCTCAGGATTGGAATGGGAAGGAGTTGGATATCACATCTCATGCTAAAGGGAGGGTCTCAGGTTTGGAAGGGGAAGGATTTGAATATCACATCTCGTGTTATAGGAAGGATCTCAGGTTTGGTATTAGAAGAATTGAAATATCACATCTCATGCTATCGGAAGGATCTCAGGTTTGATATTAGAAGCATTGAGATATCACATCTCATGCTATCAGAACGGTCTCAGGATTGGAATGGGAAGGAGTTGGATATCACATCTCATGCTAAAGGGAGGGTCTCAGGATTGGAATGGGAAGGACTTGGATATCACATCTCATGTTATAGGAAGGGTCTCAGGTTTGGTATTAGAAGCATTGAGATATCACATCTCATGCTATAGGAATGGTCTCAGGATTGGAATGGGAAGGAGTTGGATATTAGATTCTAGCTATAGAAAGGGTCTCAGGTTTGGAACGGGAAGGAGTTGGATATCACATCTCATGTTATAGGAAGGGTCTCAGGTTTGGTCTAAGCATTGAGATATCACATCTCTGCTATCGGAAGTTTCTCAGGATTGAAATGGGAAGGAGTTGGATATCCCATCTCATGTTATAGGACGGGTCTCAGGTTTGGTAATAGAATCATTGAGATATCACATCTCATGCTGTAGGAAGTGTCTAAGGATTGGAATGGGAAGGACTTGGATATCACATCTCATGCTATAGGTAGACTCTCAGGTTTGGAAAGGGAAGGAGTGGGATATCACATTTCATGTTCAAGGAAGGATCTCAGGTTTGGTATTAGAGGCATTGAGATATCACATCTCATGCTATAGGAAGGGTCTCAGGATTGGAATGGGAAGGATTTGGATATCACATCTCATGCTATAGGAAGGGTCTCAGGTTTGGTATAAGCATTGAGATATCACATCTCATGCTATAGGAAGGGTCTCAGGATTGGAATGGGAAGGAGTTGGATATCACATCTCATGCTATAGGTAGGCTCTCAGGTTTGGAAAGGGAAGGATTTGGATATCACATTTCATGTTAGAGGAAGGATCTCAGGTTTGGTATTAGAGGCATTGAGATATCACATCTCATGCTATAGGAAGGGTCTCACGATTGGAATGGGAAGGATTTGGATATCACATCTCATGCTATAGGAAGGGTCTCAGGTTTGCTATACGCATTGAAATATCACATCCCATGCTATAGGAAGGGTCTCAGGATTGGAATGGAAGGAGTTGGATATCACATCTCATGTTATAGGAAGGATCTCAGATTTGGTATTAGAAGCATTGAGACATCACATCTCATGCTATAGGAAGGGTCTCAGGATTGGAATGGGAAGGAGTTGGATATCACATCTCATGTTATAGGAAGGGTCTCAGGATTGGAATGGGAAGGACTTCGATATCACATCTCATGTTATAGGAAGGCTCCCAGGTTTGGAAGGGGAAGGAGTTGGATATCACATTTCATGTTAGAGGTAGAATCTCAGGTTTGGTATTAGAGGCATTGAGATATCACATCTCATGCTATCAGAAATGTCTCAGGATTGGAATGGGAAGGAGTTGGATATCACATCTCATGCTAAAGGGAGGGTCTCTGGTTTGGAAGGGGAAGGATTTGGATATCACATCTCATGTTATAGGAAGGATCTCAGGTTTGGTATTAGAAGCATTGAGATATCACATCTCATGCTATAGGAAGGGTCTCAGGTTTGGAATGGGAAGGAATTGGATATCACATCTCATGTCATAGGAAGGATCTCAGGTTTGGTATTAGAAGCATTGAGATATCACATCTCATGCTATAGGAATGGTCTCAGGATTGGAATGGGAAGGAGTTGGATATTAGATTCTTGCTATAGAAAGGGTCTCAGGTTTGGAACGGGAAGGAGGTGGATATCACATCTCATGTTATAGGAAGTGTCTCAGGTTTGGTCTAAGCATTGAGATATCACATCTCTGCTATCAGAAGTTTCTCAGGATTGAAATGGGAAGGAGTTGGATATCCCATCTCATGTTATAGGACGGGTCTTAGGTTTGGTAATAGAATCATTGAGATATCACATCTCATGCTGTAGGAAGTGTCTAAGGATTGGAATGGGAAGGACTTGGATATCACATCTCATGCTATAGGTAGACTCTCAGGTTTGGAAAGGGAAGGAGTGGGATATCACATTTCATGTTCAAGGAAGGATCTCAGGTTTGGTATTAGAGGCATTGAGATATCACATCTCATGCTATAGGAAGGGTCTCAGGATTGGAATGGGAAGGATTTGGATATCACATCTCATGCTATAGGAAGGATCTCAGGTTTGGTATAAGCATTGAGATATCACATCTCATGCTATAGGAAGGGTCTCAGGATTGGAATGGGAAGGAGTTGGATATCACATCTCATGCCATAGGAAGGGTCTCAGGTTTGGTACAAGCATTGAGATATCACATCTCTACTATCGGAAGGGTTTCAGGATAGGAATGGGAAGGAGTTGGATATCACATCTCAAGCTATCTCAGGATTGGAATGGGAAGGAGTTGGATATCACATCTCAAGCTATCACAGGATTGGAATGGGAAGGAGTTTGATATCACATCTCAAGCTATAGGAAGGGTCTCAGGTTTGGAAAGGGAAGGATTTGGATTTCACATCTCATGTTATAGGATGGTTCTCATGTTTGGTTTTAGAAGCATTGAGATATCACATCTAATGCTATCGGAAGGGTCTCAGGTTTGGAAAGGGAAGGATTTGGATTTCACATATGTTATTGGATGGTTCTCAGGTTTGGTTTTAGAAGCATTAAGATATCACATCTCATGCTATAGGAAGGGTCTCAGGTTTTGGAATGGGAAGGAGTTGGATACACATCTCATGTTATAGGAAGGATCTCAGGTTTGGTATTAGAAAAATTGTGATATCACATATCATGCTATAGGAAGGGTCTCAGGATTGGAATGGGAAGGAGTTGGATATGACATCTCATGCCACAGGAAGGGTCTCAGGTTTGGTATAAGCATTGAGATATCACATCTCTGCTATCAGAAGGGTCTCAGGATTGGAATGGGAAGGAGTTGGATATCCCATCTTATGTTATAGGAAGGGTCTCAGGTTTGGTATCAGCATTGAGATATCACATCTCTGCTATCGGAAGGGTCTCAAGATTGTAATGGGAAGGAGTTGGATATCACATCTCATGTTATAGGAAGGATCTCAGATTTGGTATTAGAAGCATTGAGACATCCCATCTCATGCTATAGGAAGGGTCTCAGGATTGGAATGGGAAGGAGTTGGATATCACATCTCATGTTATAGGAAGGGTCTCAGGATTGGAATGGGAAGCACTTCGATATCACATCTCATGTTATAGGAAGGCTCCCAGGTTTAGAAGGGGAAGGAGTTGGATATCACATTTCATGTTAGAGGTAGGATCTCAGGTTTGGTATTAGAGGCATTGAGATATAACATCTCATGCTATCAGAAGGGTCTCAGGATTGGAATGGGAAGGAGTTGGATATCACATCTCATGCTAAAGGGAGGGTCTCAGGTTTGGAAGGGGAAGGATTTGGATATCACATCTCATGCTATAGGAAGGGTCTCAGGATTGGAATGGGAAGGATTTGGATATCACATCTCATGCTATAGGAAGGGTCTCAGGTTTGGTATAAGCATTGAGATATCACATCTCATGCCATAGGAAGGGTCTCAGGATTGGAATGGAAAGGAGTTGGATATCACATTTCATGCTATAGGTAGGCTCTCAGTTTTGGAAAGGGAAGGTTTTGGATATCACATCTCATGCTATAGGAAGGGTCTCACGATTGGAATGGGAAGGATTTGGATATCACATCTCATGCTATAGGAAGGGTCTCAGGATTGGAATGGGAAGGAGTTGGATATCACATCTCATGCTATAGGAAGGGTCTCAGGAATGGAATGGGAAGGAGTTTTATATGACATCTCATGCCATTGGAAGGATCTCAGGTTTGGTATTAGAAGCATTGAGACATCACATCTCATGTTATAGGAAGGGTCTCAGGATTGGAATGGGAAGGAGTTGGATATCACATCTCATGCTATAGGAAGGGTCTCAGGTTTGGTATAAGCATTGAGATATCACATCTCATGCTATAGGAAGGGTCTCAGGATTGGAATGGGAAGGAGTTGTATATGACATCTCATGCCATAGGAAGGGTCTCAGGTTTGGTATCAGCATTGTGATATCACATCTCTGCTATCGGAAGGGTCTCAGGATTGGAATGGGAAGGAGTTGGATATCCCATCTTATGTTATAGGAAGGGTCTCAGGTTTGGTATTAGAAGCATTGAGATATCACATCTCATGCTATAGGAAGGCTCTCACGTTTGGAAAGGGAAGGAGTTGGATATCACATTTCATGTTAGAGGTAGGATCTCAGGTTTGGTATTAGAGGCATTGAATATCACATCTCTTGCTATCAGAAGGGTCTCAGGATTGGAATGGGAAGGAGTTGGATATCACATCTCATGCTAAAGGGAGGGTCTCAGGTTTGGAAGGGGAAGGATTTTGATATCACATCTCATGTTATAGGAAGGATCTCAGGTTTGGTATTAGAGGGATTGAGATATCACATCTCATGCTATCGGAAGGGTATCAGGATTGGATTTGGAAGTAGTTGGATATCCCATCTCATGCTATAGGAAGGGTCTCAGGTTGGAATGGGAAGGAGTTGGATATCACATCTCATGTTATAGGAAGGGTCTCAGGATTGGAATGGGAAATACTTCGATATCACATCTCATGCTATAGGAAGGCTCTCAGGTTTGCAAGGGGAAGGAGTTGGATATCACATTTCATGTTAGAGGTAGGATCTCAGTTTTGGTATTAGAGGCATTGAGATATCACATCTCATGCTATCAGAAATGTCTCAGGATTGGAATGGGAAGGAGTTGGATATCACATCTCATGCTAAAGGGAGGGTCTCTGGTTTGGAAGGGGAAGGATTTGGATATCACATCTCATGTTATAGGAAGGATCTCAGGTTTGGTATTAGAAGCATTGAGATATCACATCTCATGCTATAGGAAGGGTCTCAGGTTTGGAATGGGAAGGAATTGGATATCACATCTCATGTCATAGGAAGGATCTCAGGTTTGGTATTAGAAGCATTGAGATATCACATCTCATGCTATAGGAATGGTCTCAGGATTGGAATGGGAAGGAGTTGGATATTAGATTCTTGCTATAGAAAGGGTCTCAGGTTTGGAACGGGAAGGAGTTGGATATCACATCTCATGTTATAGGAAGGGTCTCAGGTTTGGTCTAAGCATTGAGATATCACATCTCTGCTATCAGAAGTTTCTCAGGATTGAAATGGGAAGGAGTTGGATATCCCATCTCATGTTATAGGACGGGTCTCAGGTTTGGTAATAGAATCATTGAGATATCACATCTCATGCTGTAGGAAGTGTCTAAGGATTGGAATGGGAAGGACTTGGATATCACATCTCATGCTATAGGTAGACTCTCAGGTTTGGAAAGGGAAGGAGTGGGATATCACATTTCATGTTCAAGGAAGGATCTCAGGTTTGGTATTAGAGGCATTGAGATATCACATCTCATGCTATAGGAAGGGTCTCAGGATTGGAATGGGAAGGATTTGGATATCACATCTCATGCTATAGGAAGGATCTCAGGTTTGGTATAAGCATTGAGATATCACATCTCATGCTATAGGAAGGGTCTCAGGATTGGAATGGGAAGGAGTTGGATATCACATCTCATGCCATAGGAAGGGTCTCAGGTTTGGTACAAGCATTGAGATATCACATCTCTACTATCGGAAGGGTCTCAGGATAGGAATGGGAAGGAGTTGGATATCACATCTCAAGCTATCTCAGGATTGGAATGGGAAGGAGTTGGATATCACATCTCAGGCTATCACAGGATTGGAATGGGAAGGAGTTTGATATCACATCTCAAGCTATAGGAAGGGTCTCAGGTTTGGAAAGGGAAGGATTTGGATTTCACATCTCATGTTATAGGATGGTTCTCATGTTTGGTTTTAGAAGCATTGAGATATCACATCTAATGCTATCGGAAGGGTCTCAGGTTTGGAAAGGGAAGGATTTGGATTTCACATATGTTATTGGATGGTTCTCAGGTTTGGTTTTAGAAGCATTAAGATATCACATCTCATGCTATAGGAAGGGTCTCAGGTTTTGGAATGGGAAGGAGTTGGATACACATCTCATGTTATAGGAAGGATCTCAGGTTTGGTATTAGAAAAATTGTGATATCACATATCATGCTATAGGAAGGGTCTCAGGATTGGAATGGGAAGGAGTTGGATATGACATCTCATGCCACAGGAAGGGTCTCAGGTTTGGTATAAGCATTGAGATATCACATCTCTGCTATCGGAAGGGTCTCAGGATTGGAATGGGAAGGAGTTGGATATCCCATCTTATGTTATAGGAAGGGTCTCAGGTTTGGTATTAGAAGCATTGAGATATCACATCTCATGCTATAGGAAGGGTCTCAGGATTGGAATGGGAAGGACTTGAATATCCCATCTCATGCTATAGGGAGGCTCTCACGTTTGGAAAGGGAAGGAGTTGGATATCACATTTCATGTTAGAGGTAGGATCTCAGGTTTGGTATTAGAGGCATTGAATATCACATCTCATGCTATCAGAAGGGTCTCAGGTTTGGAAGGGGAAGGATTTTGATATCACATCTCATGTTATAGGAAGGATCTCAGGTTTGGTATTAGAGGGATTGAGATATCACATCTCATGCTATCGGAAGGGTATCAGGATTGGATTTGGAAGTAGTTGGATATCCCATCTCATGCTATAGGAAGGGTCTCAGGTTGGAATGGGAAGGAGTTGGATATCACATCTCATGTTATAGGAAGGGTCTCAGGATTGGAATGGGAAATACTTCGATATCACATCTCATGCTATAGGAAGGCTCTCAGGTTTGCAAGGGGAAGGAGTTGGATATCACATTTCATGTTAGAGGTAGGATCTCAGGTTTGGTATTAGAGGCATTGAGATATCACATCTCATGCTATCAGAAATGTCTCAGGATTGGAATGGGAAGGAGTTGGATATCACATCTCATGCTAAAGGGAGGGTCTCTGGTTTGGAAGGGGAAGGATTTGGATATCACATCTCATGTTATAGGAAGGATCTCAGGTTTGGTATTAGAAGCATTGAGATATCACATCTCATGCTATAGGAAGGGTCTCAGGTTTGGAATTGGAAGGAATTGGATATCACATCTCATGTCATAGGAAGGATCTCAGGTTTGGTATTAGAAGCATTGAGATATCACATCTCATGCTATAGGAATGGTCTCAGGATTGGAATGGGAAGGAGTTGGATATTAGATTCTTGCTATAGAAAGGGTCTCAGGTTTGGAACGGGAAGGAGTTGGATATCACATCTCATGTTATAGGAAGGGTCTCAGGTTTGGTCTAAGCATTGAGATATCACATCTCTGCTATCGGAAGTTTCTCAGGATTGAAATGGGAAGGAGTTGGATATCCCATCTCATGTTATAGGATGGGTCTCAGGTTTGGTAATAGAATCATTGAGATATCACATCTCATGCTGTAGGAAGTGTCTAAGGATTGGAATGGGAAGGACTTGGATATCACATCTCATGCTATAGGAAGGGTCTCAGGTTTGGTATAAGCATTGAGATATCACATCTCATGCTATAGGAAGGGTCTCAGGATTGGAATGGGAAGGAGTTGGATATCACATCTCATGCTATAGGTAGGCTCTCAGGTTTGGAAAGGGAAGGATTTGGATATCACATTTCATGTTAGAGGAAGGATCTCAGGTTTGGTATTAGAGGCATTGAGATATCACATCTCATGCTATAGGAAGGGTCTCACGATTGGAATGGGAAGGATTTGGATATCACATCTCATGCTATAGGAAGGGTCTCAGGTTTGCTATAAGCATTGAAATATCACATCCCATGCTATAGGAAGGGTCTCAGGATTGGAATGGAAGGAGTTGGATATCACATCTCATGTTATAGGAAGGATCTCAGATTTGGTATTAGAAGCATTGAGACATCACATCTCATGCTATAGGAAGGGTCTCAGGATTGGAATGGGAAGGAGTTGGATATCACATCTCATGTTATAGGAAGGGTCTCAGGATTGGAATGGGAAGGACTTCGATATCACATCTCATGTTATAGGAAGGCTCCCAGGTTTGGAAGGGGAAGGAGTTGGATATCACATTTCATGTTAGAGGTAGAATCTCAGGTTTGGTATTAGAGGCATTGAGATATAACATCTCATGCTATCAGAAGGGTCTCAGGATTGGAATGGGAAGGAGTTGGATATCACATCTCATGTTATAGGAAGGGTCTCAGGATTGGAATGGGAAGGACTTCGATATCACATCTCATGTTATAGGAAGGCTCCCAGGTTTGGAAGGGGAAGGAGTTGGATATCACATTTCATGTTAGAGGTAGAATCTCAGGTTTGGTATTAGAGGCATTGAGATATAACATCTCATGCTATCAGAAGGGTCTCAGGATTGGAATGGGAAGGAGTTGGATATCACATCTCATGCTAAAGGGAGGGTCTCAGGTTTGGAAGGGGAAGGATTTGAATATCACATCTCGTGTTATAGGAAGGATCTCAGGTTTGGTATTAGAAGAATTGAAATATCACATCTCATGCTATCGGAAGGATCTCAGGTTTGGTATTAGAAGCATTGAGATATCACATCTCATGCTATCAGAACGGTCTCAGGATTGGAATGGGAAGGAGTTGGATATCACATCTCATGCTAAAGGGAGGGTCTCAGGATTGGAATGGGAAGGACTTGGATATCACATCTCATGTTATAGGAAGGGTCTCAAGTTTGGTATTAGAAGCATTGAGATATCACATCTCATGCTATAGGAATGGTCTCAGGATTGGAATGGGAAGGAGTTGGATATTAGATTCTTGCTATAGAAAGGGTCTCAGGTTTGGAACGGGAAGGAGTTGGATATCACATCTCATGTTATAGGAAGGGTCTCAGGTTTGGTCTAAGCATTGAGATATCACATCTCTGCTATCGGAAGTTTCTCAGGATTGAAATGGGAAGGAGTTGGATATCCCATCTCATGTTATAGGACGGGTCTCAGGTTTGGTAATAGAATCATTGAGATATCACATCTCATGCTGTAGGAAGTGTCTAAGGATTGGAATGGGAAGGACTTGGATATCACATCTCATGCTATAGGTAGACTCTCAGGTTTGGAAAGGGAAGGAGTGGGATATCACATTTCATGTTCAAAGAAGGATCTCAGGTTTGGTATTAGAGGCATTGAGATATCACATCTCATGCTATAGGAAGGGTCTCAGGATTGGAATGGGAAGGATTTGGATATCACATCTCATGCTATAGGAAGGGTCTCAGGTTTGGTATAAGCATTGAGATATCACATCTCATGCTATAGGAAGGGTCTCAGGATTGGAATGGGAAGGAGTTGGATATCACATCTCATGCTATAGGTAGGCTCTCAGGTTTGGAAAGGGAAGGATTTGGATATCACATTTCATGTTAGAGGAAGGATCTCAGGTTTGGTATTAGAGGCATTGAGATATCACATCTCATGCTATAGGAAGGGTCTCACGATTGGAATGGGAAGGATTTGGATGTCACATCTCATGCTATAGGAAGGGTCTCAGGTTTGCTATAAGCATTGAAATATCACATCCCATGCTATAGGAAGGGTCTCAGGATTGGAATGGAAGGAGTTGGATATCACATCTCATGTTATAGGAAGGATCTCAGATTTGGTATTAGAAGCATTGAGACATCACATCTCATGCTATAGGAAGGGTCTCAGGATTGGAATGGGAAGGAGTTGGATATCACATCTCATGTTATAGGAAGGGTCTCAGGATTGGAATGGGAAGGACTTCGATATCACATCTCATGTTATAGGAAGGCTCCCAGGTTTGGAAAGGGAAGGAGTTGGATATCACATTTCATGTTAGAGGTAGAATCTCAGGTTTGGTATTAGAGGCATTGAGATATAACATCTCATGCTATCAGAAGGGTCTCAGGATTGGAATGGGAAGGAGTTGGATATCACATCTCATGCTAAAGGGAGGGTCTCAGGTTTGGAAGGGGAAGGATTTGAATATCACATCTCGTGTTATAGGAAGGATCTCAGGTTTGGTATTAGAAGAATTGAAATATCACATCTCATGCTATCGGAAGGATCTCAGGTTTGGTATTAGAAGCATTGAGATATCACATCTCATGCTATCAGAACGGTCTCAGGATTGGAATGGGAAGGAGTTGGATATCACATCTCATGCTAAAGGGAGGGTCTCAGGATTGGAATGGGAAGGAGTTGGATATCACATCTCATGTTATAGGAAGGGTCTCAGGATTGGAATGGGAAGGACTTCGATATCACATCTCATGTTATAGGAAGGCTCCCAGGTTTGGAAGGGGAAGGAGTTGGATATCACATTTCATGTTAGAGGTAGAATCTCAGGTTTGGTATTAGAGGCATTGAGATATAACATCTCATGCTATCAGAAGGGTCTCAGGATTGGAATGGGAAGGAGTTGGATATCACATCTCATGCTAAAGGGAGGGTCTCAGGTTTGGAAGGGGAAGGATTTGAATATCACATCTCGTGTTATAGGAAGGATCTCAGGTTTGGTATTAGAAGAATTGAAATATCACATCTCATGCTATCGGAAGGATCTCAGGTTTGGTATTAGAAGCATTGAGATATCACATCTCATGCTATCAGAACGGTCTCAGGATTGGAATGGGAAGGAGTTGGATATCACATCTCATGCTAAAGGGAGGGTCTCAGGATTGGAATGGGAAGGACTTGGATATCACATCTCATGTTATAGGAAGGGTCTCAGGTTTGGTATTAGAAGCATTGAGATATCACATCTCATGCTATAGGAATGGTCTCAGGATTGGAATGGGAAGGAGTTGGATATTAGATTCTTGCTATAGAAAGGGTCTCAGGTTTGGAACGGGAAGGAGTTGGATATCACATCTCATGTTATAGGAAGGGTCTCAGGTTTGGTCTAAGCATTGAGATATCACATCTCTGCTATCGGAAGTTTCTCAGGATTGAAATGGGAAGGAGTTGGATATTCCATCTCATGTTATAGGACGGGTCTCAGGTTTGGTAATAGAATCATTGAGATATCACATCTCATGCTGTAGGAAGTGTCTAAGGATTGGAATGGGAAGGACTTGGATATCACATCTCATGCTATAGGTAGACTCTCAGGTTTGGAAAGGGAAGGAGTGGGATATCACATTTCATGTTCAAGGAAGGATCTCAGGTTTGGTATTAGAGGCATTGAGATATCACATCTCATGCTATAGGAAGGGTCTCAGGATTGGAATGGGAAGGATTTGGATATCACATCTCATGCTATAGGAAGGGTCTCAGGTTTGGTATAAGCATTGAGATATCACATCTCATGCTATAGGAAGGGTCTCAGGATTGGAATGGGAAGGAGTTGGATATCACATCTCATGCTATAGGTAGGCTCTCAGGTTTGGAAAGGGAAGGATTTGGATATCACATTTCATGTTAGAGGAAGGATCTCAGGTTTGGTATTAGAGGCATTGAGATATCACATCTCATGCTATAGGAAGGGTCTCACGATTGGAATGGGAAGGATTTGGATATCACATCTCATGCTATAGGAAGGGTCTCAGTTTTGCTATAAGCATTGAAATATCACATCCCATGCTATAGGAAGGGTCTCAGGATTGGAATGGGAAGGAGTTGGATATCACATCTCATGCTATAGGTAGGCTCTCAGGTTTGGAAAGGGAAGGATTTGGATATCACATTTCATGTTAGAGGAAGGATCTCAGGTTTGGTATTAGAGGCATTGAGATATCACATCTCATGCTATAGGAAGGGTCTCACGATTGGAATGGGAAGGATTTGGATATCACATCTCATGCTATAGGAAGGGTCTCAGTTTTGCTATAAGCATTGAAATATCACATCTCATGCTATAGGAAGGGTCTCAGTTTTGCTATAAGCATTGAAATATCACATCCCATGCTATAGGAAGGGTCTCAGGATTGGAATGGGAAGGAGTTGGATATCACATCTCATGTTATAGGAAGGGTCTCAGGATTGGAATGGGAAGGACTTCGATATCACATCTCATGTTATAGGAAGGCTCCCAGGTTTGGAAGGGGAAGGAGTTGGATATCACATCTCATGTTATAGGAAGGATCTCAGATTTGGTATTAGAAGCATTGAGACATCACATCTCATGCTATAGGAAGGGTCTCAGGATTGGAATGGGAAGGAGTTGGATATCACATCTCATGTTATAGGAAGGGTCTCAGGATTGGAATGGGAAGGACTTCGATATCACATCTCATGTTATAGGAAGGCTCCCAGGTTTGGAAGGGGAAGGAGTTGGATATCACATTTCATGTTAGAGGTAGAATCTCAGGTTTGGTATTAGAGGCATTGAGATATAACATCTCATGCTATCAGAAGGGTCTCAGGATTGGAATGGAAAGGAGTTGGATATCACATCTCATGCTAAAGGGAGGGTCTCAGGTTTGGAAGGGGAAGGATTTGAATATCACATCTCGTGTTATAGGAAGGATCTCAGGTTTGGTATTAGAAGAATTGAAATATCACATCTCATGCTATCGGAAGGATCTCAGGTTTGGTATTAGAAGCATTGAGATATCACATCTCATGCTATCAGAACGGTCTCAGGATTGGAATGGGAAGGAGTTGGATATCACATCTCATGCTAAAGGGAGGGTCTCAGGATTGGAATGGGAAGGACTTGGATATCACATCTCATGTTATAGGAAGGGTCTCAGGCTTGGTATTAGAAGCATTGAGATATCACATCTCATGCTATAGGAAGGGTCTCAGGAATGGAATGGGAAGGACTTGGATATCACATCTCATGATAAAGGAAGGGTCTAAGGTTTGGAAGGGGAAGGATTTGGATATCACATCTCATGTTATAGGACGGGTCTCAGGTTTGGTATTAGAAGCATTGTGATATCACATCTCATGCTATAGGAAGTGTCTCAGGATTGGAATGGGAAGGAGTTGGATATCACTTCTCATGCTATAGGAAGGGTTTCAGGTTTGGTAGAAGCATTGAGATATCACATCTCATGCTATAGGAAGAGTCTCAGGTTTGGGAAGGGAAGGATTTGGATTTCACATCTCATGTTATAGGATGGTTCTCATGTTTGGTTTTTGAAGCATTGAGATATCACATCTCATGCTATCGGAAGGGTCTCAGGTTTGGAATGGGAAGGAGTTGGATATCACATCTCATGTTATAGGAAGGATCTCATGTTTGGTATTAGAAGCATTGAGATATCACATCTCATGCTATAGGAAGGGTCTCCGGATTGGAATGTGAAGGATTTGGATATTACATCTCATGCTAAAGGAAGGATCTCAGGTTTGGAATGGGAAGGAGTTGGATATGACATCTCTTGTTATAGGGAGGGTCTCAGGATTTGAATGGCAAGGAGTTGGATATCACATCTCATGCCATAGGAAGGGTCTCAGGTTTGGTATAAGCATTGAGATATCACATCTCTGCTATCGGAAGGGTCTCAGGATTGGATTGGGAAGGAGTTGGATATCCCTTCTCATGCTATAGGAAGGGTCTCAGGTTGGAATGGGAAGGAGTTGGATATCACATCTCATGTTATAGGAAGGGTCTCAGGATTGGAATGGGAAGGATTTGGATATCGCATCTCTTGCTATAGGAAGGGTCTCAGGTTTTTTATTAGAAACATTGAGATATCACATCTCATGCTATAGGAAGGGTTTTAGGATTGGAATGGGAAGTATTTGGACATCACATCTCATGCTAAAGGAAGGTTCTCAGGTTTGGAAGGGGAAGGATTTGGATATCATATCTCATGTTATAGGACGGGACCCAGGTTTGGTATTAGAAGCATTGAGATATCACATCTCATGGTATAGGAAGGGTCTCAGGGTTGGAATGGGAAGGAGTTGGATATCACATCTCATCCAATAGTAAGGGTCTCAGGTTTGGAATGGGAAGGAATTGGATATCACATCTCATGTTATAGGAAGGGTCTCAGGTTTGGTAGAAGCGTTGAGATATCACATCTCTGATATCGGAAGGGTCTCAGGATTGGATTGGGAAGGAGTTGGATATCCCTTCTCATGCTATAGGAAGGGTCTCAGGATTTGAATGGCAAGGAGTTGGATATCACATATCATGCCATAGGAAGGGTCTCGGGTTTGGCATAAGAAGGAGTTGGATATCCCATCTCATGCTATAGGAAGGGTCTCAGGTTGGAATGGGAAGGAGTTGGATATGACATCTCATGTTATAGGAAGGGTCTCAGGATTGGAATGGGAAGGACTTGGATATCACATCTCATGCTGTAGGAAGGCTCTCAGGTTTGGAAAGGGAAGGAGTTGGATATCACATTTCATGTTAGAGGTAGGATCTCAGGTTTGGTATTAGAGGCATTGAGATATCACATCTCATGCTATCAGAAGGGTATCAGGATTGGAATGGGAAGGAGTGGGATATCACATCTCATGCTAAAGGGAGGGTCTCAGGTTCGGAAGGGGAAGGATTTGGATATCACATCTCATGTTATAGGAAGGATCTCATGTTTGGTATTAGAAGCATTGAGATATCACATCTCATGCTATCGGAAGGATCTCAGGTTTGGTATTAGAAGCATTGAGATATCACATCTCATGCTATAGGAAGGGTCTCAGGATTGGAATGGGAAGGAGTTGGATATCACATCTCATGTTATAGGAAGGATCTCAGGTTTGGTATTAGAAGCATTGAGATATCACATCTCATGCTATAGGACTGGTCTCAGGATTGGAATGGGAAGGAGTTGGATATCACATCTCATGCTAAAGGAAGGGTCTCAGTTTTGGTAGAAGCATTGAGATTTCACATATCATGCAATAGGAAGGGTCTCAGGATTGGAATGGGAAAGAGTTGGATATCACATCTCATGCTATAGGAAGGGTCTCAGGTTTGGTATAAGCATTGAGATATCACATCTCTGCTATCGGAAGGGTCTCAGGATTGGAATGGGAAGGACTTAGATATCACATCTCATGCTATAGGGAGGGTCTCAGTATTGATATTAGAAGCATTGAGATATCACATCTCAAGCTATCGGAAGGGTCTCAGGATTGGAATGGGAAGGAGTTGGATATCACATCTCATGCTATAGGAAGGGTCTCAGGTTAGGAAGGGGAAGGAGTTGGATATCACATTTCATGTTAGAGGAAGGATCTCAGGTTTGGTATTAGAGGCCTTGAGATATCACATCTCATGCTATAGGAAGGGTCTCAGGATTGGAATGGGAAGGAGTTGGATATCACATCTCAAGCTATAGGAAGGGTCTCAGGTTTGGTATAAGCATTGAGATATCACATCTCATGCTATAGGAAGGGTCTCAGGATTGGAATGGGAAGGAGTTGGATATCACATCTCATGTTATAGGAAAGATCTCAGGTTTGGTATTAGAAGCATTGAGACATCACATCTCATGTTATAGGAAGGGTCTTAGGATTGGAATGGGAAGAAGTTGGATATCACATCTCATGCTATAGGAAGGGTCTCAGGTTTGGTATAAGCATTGAGATATCACATCTCATGCTATAGGAAGGGTCTCAGGATTGGAATGGGAAGGAGTTGTATATGACATCTCATGCCATAGGAAGGGTCTCAGGTTTGGTATACGCATTGAGATATCACATCACAAGCTATAGGAAGGGTCTCAGGATTGGAATGGGAAGGACTTGAATATCACATCTCATGCTATAGGCAGGGTCTCAGGTTTGGAAAGGGAAGGAGATGGATATCACATTTCATGTTAGAGGTAGGATCTCAGGTTTGGTATTAGAGGCATTGAGATATCACATCTCATGCTATCAGAAGGGTCTCAGGATTGGAATGGGAAGGAGTTGTATATCACATCTCATGCTAAAGGGAGGGTCTCAGGTTTGGAAGGGGAAGGATTTGGAAATCACATCTCATGTTATAGGAAGGATCTCAGGTTTGGTATTAAAAGCATTGAGATATCACATCTCATGCTATCGGAAGTATCTCAGGTTTGGTATTAGAGGCATTGAGATATCACATCTCATGCTATCATAAGGGTCTCAGGATTGGAATGGGAAGGAGTTGGATATCACATCTCATGTTATAGGAAGGATCTCAGGTTTTGTATTAGAAGCATTGAGATATCACATCTCATGCTATAGGAAGGGTCTCAGGATTGGAATGGGAAGGAGTTGGATATCACATCTTATGCTATAGGAAGGGTCTCAGATTTGGTATAAGCAGTGAGATATCACATCTCATGCTATAGGAAGGGTCTCAGGATTGGAATGGGAAGGAGTTGGATATCACATCTCATGCTATAGGAAGGGTCTCAGGTTTGGAACGGGAAGGAGTTAGATATCACATCTCATGTTATAGGAAGAGTCTCAGGTTTGGTATAAGCATTGAGATATCACATCTCTGCTATCGGAGGTGTCTCAGGATTGGGATGGGAAGGAATTGGATATCACATCTCATGCTATAGGAAGGGTATCAGGTTTGGAACGGGAAGGAGTTGGATATCCCATCTCATGTTATAGGACAGGTCTCAGGTTTGATATTAGAAGCATTGAGATATCACATCTCTGCTATTGGAAGGGTCTCAGGATTGGAATGGGAAGGACTTGGATATCAGAATTCATGTTATAGGAAGGGTCTCAGGTTTGGTATTAGAAGCATTGAGATATCACATCTCATGCTATAGGAAGGGTCTCAGGAATGGAATGGGAAGGACTTGGATATCACATCTCATGATAAAGGAAGGGTCTAAGGTTTGGAAGGGGAAGGATTTGGATATCACATCTCATGTTATTGGACCGGTCTCAGGTTTGGTATTAGAAGCATTGAGATATCAAGTCTCATGGTATAGGACGGGAGTTTGATATCACATCTCATGCCATGGTATGGGTCTCAGGTTTTGTATAAGCATTGGGATATCACATCTCATGCTATCGGAAGGGTATCAGGATTGGATTTGGAAGGAGTTGGATATCCCATCTCATGCTATAGGAAGGGTCTCAGGTTGGAATGGGAAGGAGTTGGATATGACATCTCATGTTATAGGAAGGGTCTCAGGATTGGAATGGGAAGGACTTGGATATCACATCTCATGCTGTAGGAAGGCTCTCATGTTTGGAAAGGGAAGGAGTTGGATATCACATTTCATGTTAGAGTTAGGATCTCAGGTTTGGTATTAGAGGCATTGAGATATCACATCTCATGCTATCAGAAGGGTATCAGGATTGGAATGGGAAGGAGTTGGTTATCACATCTCATGCTAAAGGGAGGGTCTCAGGTTCAGAAGGGGAAGGATTTGGATATCACATCTCATGTTATAGGAAGGATCTCAGGTTTGGTATTAGAAGCATTGAGATATCACATCTCATGCTATCGGATGGATCTCAGGTTTGGTATTAGAAGCATTGAGATATCACATCTCATGCTATAGGAAGGGTCTCAGGATTGGAATGGGAAGGAGTTGGATATCACATCTCATGTTATAGGAAGGATCTCAGGTTTGGTGTTAGAAGCATTGAGATATCACATCTCATGCTATAGGACTGGTCTCAGGATTGGAATGGGAAGGAGTTGGATATCACATCTCATGCTAAAGGAAGGGTCTCAGTTTTGGTAGAAGCATTGAGATTTCACATATCATGCTATAGGAAGGGTCTCAGGATTGGAATGGGAAGGAGTTGGATATCACATCTCATGCTATAGGAAGGGTCTCAGGTTTGGTATAAGCATTGAGATATCACATCTCTGCTATCAGAAGGGTCTCAGGATTGGAATGGGAAGGACTTAGATATCACATCTCATGCTATAGGGAGGGTCTCAGTATTGATATTAGAAGCATTGAGATATCACATCTCAAGCTATCGGAAGGGTCTCAGGATTGGAATGGGAAGGAGTTGGATATCACATCTCATGTTATAGGAAGAGTCTCATGCTAAGACCTGATAGACCCTTCCTATAACATGAGATGGGAATATCCAACTCCTTCCCATTCCAATCCTGAGACCCTTCCGATAGCAGAGATGTGATATCTCAATGCTTATACCAAACCTGAGACCCTTCCTATAGCATGAGATGTGATATCCAACTCCTTCCTATTCCAATACTGAGACCCTTCCTATAGCATGTGATGTGATATCTCAATGCTTCTAATATCAAACTTGAGACCCTCCCTATAGCATGAGATGTGATATCCAAGTCCTTCCCATTCCAATCCTGAGACACTTCCTATAGCATGAGATGTGATATCTCAATGCTTCTAATACCAAACCTGAGACTCTTCCTATAACATGAGATGGGATATCCAACTCCTTCCCATTCCAATCCTGAGACCCTTCCGAAAGCAGAGATGTGATATCTCAATGCTTATACCAAACCTGAGACCCTTCCTATGGCATGAGATGTCATATACAGATCCTTCCCATTCCAATCCTGAGACCCTTCCTATAGCATGAGATGTGATATCTCAATGCTTATACCAAACCTAAAACCCTTCCTATAGCATGAGATGTGATATCCAACTCCTTCCCATTCCAATCCTGAGACCCTTCCTATAGCATGAGATGTGATATCCAATGGCTCTAATACCAAACCTGAGATCCTTCCTCTTACATGAAATGTGATATCCAACTCCTTCCCTTTCCAAACCTGAGAGCCTACCTATAGCATGAGATGTGATATCAAAGTCCTTCCCATTCCAATCCTTAGACCCTTCCTACAGCATGCAATATGATGTCTCAATGATTCTAAAAACAAACCTGAGACCCGTCCTATAACATGAGATGTGATATCCAACTCCTTCCCATTCCAATCCTGAGACACTTCCGATAGCAGAGATGTGATATCTCAATGCTTATACCAAACCTGAGACCCTTCCTATAACATGAGATGTGATATCCAATTCCTTCCCATTCCAAACCTGAGACCCTTCCTACAGCATGTGATGTGATATCTCAATGCTTCTAATACCAAACCTGAGACCAGTCCTATAACATGAGATGGGATATCCAACTCCTTCCCGTTCCAAACCTGAGACCCTTCCTATAGCATGAGATGTGATATCCAACTCCTTCCCGTTCCAAACCTGAGATCCTTCCTATAGCATGAGATGTGATATCCAACTCCTTCCCATTCCAATCCTGAGACCCTTATGATAGCATGAGATGTAATATCTCAATGCCTCTAATACCAAATCTGAGATTCTTCCGATAGCATGAGATGTGATATCTCAATGCTTCTTATACCAAACCTGAGATCCTTCCTATAACATGAGATGTGATATCCAAATCCTTCCCCTTCCAAACCTGAGACCCTCCCTTTAGCATGAGATGTGATATCCAAGTCCTTCCCATTCCAATCCTGAGACCGTTCCTATAGCATGTGATGTGATATCTCAATGCTTATACCAAACCTGAGACCCTTCCTATGGCATGAGATGTCATATACAACTCCTTCCCATTCCAATCCTGAGCCCTTCCTATATCATGAGATGTGATATCTCAATGCTTATACCAAACCTGAGACTCTTCCTATAGCATGAGATGTGATATCCAACTTCTTCCCATTCCAATCCTGAGACCCTTCCTATAACATGAGATGTGATGTCTCAATGCTTCTAATACCAAATCTGAGATCTTTCCTATAACATGAGATGTGATATCCAACTCCTTCCCATTCCAATCCTGAGACCCTTCCTATAGCATGTGATGTGATATCTCAATGCTTATACCAAACCTGAGACCCTTCCTATAGCTTGAGATGTGATATCCAACTCCTTCCCATTCCAATCCTGAGACCCTTCCTATAGCATGAGATGTGATATCTCAATACTTCTAATACCAAACCTGAGATCCTTCTGATAACATGAGATGTGATATCCAAATCCTTCCCCTTCCAAACCTGAGACCCTCCCTTTAGCATGAGATGTGATATCCAACTCCTTCCGATTCCAATCCTGAGACCATTCTGATAGCATGAGATGTGATATCTCAATGCTTCTAATACCAAACCTGAGATCCTTCCGATAGCATGAGATGTGATATCTCAATGCTTCTAATACCAAACCTGAGATCCTTCCTATAACATGAGATGTGATATCCAAATCCTTCCCCTTCCAAACCTGAGACCCTCCCTTTAGCATGAGATGTGATATCCAACTCCTTCCCATTCCAATCCTGAGACCCTTCTGATAGCATGAGATGTGATATCTCAATGCCTCTAATACCAAACCTGAGATCCTACCTCTAACATGAAATGTGATATCCAACTCTTTCCCCTTCCAAACCTGAGAGCCTTCCTATAGCATGAGATGTGATATCCAAGTCCTTCCCATTCCAATCCTGAGACCCTTCCTATAACATGAGATGTGATATCCAACTCCTTCCCATTCCAACCTGAGACCCTTCGTATAGCATGAGATGGGATATCCAGCTCCTTCCAAATCCAATCCTGATACCCTTCCGATAGCATGAGATGTGATATCCCAATGCTTATACCAAACCTGAGACCCATACTATTGCATGAGATGTGATATCAAACTCCTTCCCATTCCAATCCTGAGACCCTTCCTATAGCTTGAGATGTGATATCCAACTCTTTCTGATTCCAATTCTGAGACCCTTCCTATACCATGAGACTTGATATCTCAGTGCTTCTAATACCAAACCTGAGACCCGTCCTATAACATGAGATGTGATATCCAAATCCTTCCCCTTCAAACCTTAGACCCTTCCTTTATCATGAGATGTGATATCCAACTCCTTCCCATTCCAATCCTGAGACCCTTCCGATATCGTGAGATGTGATATCTCAATGCTTCTAATATCAAACTTGAGACCCTCCCTATAGCATGAGATGTGATATCCAAGTCCTTCCCATTCCAATCCTGAGACCCTTCCTATAGCATGAGATGTGATATCTCAATGCTTCTAATACCAAACCTGAGACCCTTCCTATAACATGAGATGGGAATATCCAACTCTTCCCATTCCAATCCTGAGACCCTTCCGATAGAAGAGATGTGATATCTCAATGCTTATACCAAACCTGAGATCCTTCCTATAGCATGAGATGTGATATCCTACTCCTTCCCATTCCAATCCTGAGACCCTTCCTATAGCATAAGATGTGATATCTCAATGCTTCTAATATCAAACTTGAGACCCTCCCTATAGCATGAGATGTGATATCCAAGTCCTTCCCATTCCAATCCTGAGACACTTCCTATAGCATGAGATGTGATATCTCAATGCTTCTAATACCAAACCTGAGACTCTTCCTATAACATGAGATGGGATATCCAACTCCTTCCCATTCCAATCCTGAGACCCTTCCGATAGCAGAGATGTGATATCTCAAAGCTTACACCAAACCTGAGACCCTTCCTATGACTTGAGATGTCATATACAACTCCTTCCCATTCCAATCCTGAGACCCTTCCGATAGCATGAGATGTGATATCTCAATGCTTATACCAAGCCTGAGACCCTTCCTATAGCATGAGATGTGATATCCAACTCCTTCCCATTCCAATCCTGAGACCCTTCCTATAGCATGAGATGTGATGTCTCAATGCTTCTAATACCAAACCTGAGATCCTTCGTTTAACATGAGATATGATATCCAACTCCTTCCATTCCAATCCTGAGACCCTTCCTATAGCATGAGATGTGATATCTCAATGCTTATACCAAACCTGAGACCCTTCCTATAGCATGAGATGTGATATCCAACCCCTTCCCATTCCAATCCTGAGACCCTTCCTATAGCATGAGATGTGATATCTCAATGCCTCTAATACCAAACCTGAGATCCTTCCTCTAACATGAAATGTGATATCCAACTCCTTCCCTTTCCAAACCTGAGAGCCTATCCATAGCATGAGATGTGATATCCAAGTCCTTCCCATTCCAATCCTTAGACCCTTCCTACAGCATGCAATATATATGACATCTCAATGATTCTAATAACAATCCTGAGACCCGTCCTATAACATGAGATGGGATATCCAACTCCTTCCCATCCCAATCCTGAGACACTTCCGATTGCAGAGATGTGATATCTCAATGCTTATACCAAACCTGAGACTCTTCCTATAACATGAGATGTGATATCTGTTAGGAAAGATTTCGTAATTGTAGGTAACTTTCCTTCCATGTGGCAACCCCTAAACTTTTTGCTGTTGTTTTTCACCTTGTTCTCGACTTTGCCAGAGAAGTGCAGCCTTCTGCCGCACTCCTCTGGGCTTTCACTCCTTTCTTACGGGGAAACTTGCATGGCCTTAAGACAGTCAGTACCGGGAAACGCTGTTTTCCGTAGTTTCTTTTATCATGTTGCGGCTTTCGTGCAACATGACACAAGAGGGCACTGTAAGCTAAGTTACTGCTCTCTTGGGATTCTAGCCTTCTACAGGCCCTAGATACTCTTTCAGGATTGTAACTGATCGGTGCAAGTGATTCACGGACGGGAATGGTGACAGCGATCGTTTCTTGTGTTTTGAGCTCCTTTTGGCGTTCTAAGCGCGTTTCTCGCACTTAACCCAAAATGATGGCCTGGCTCCCAAAATTGGCCAGACCACGAGGCTCCTTTGTCCTGTCCGCTGACCGTCTTGCTCCCTTCACCTTCCCCAGGTCGAGCCGACCCGGGGCCTTCCTTATTTGGGCATGTACTTTCCCGCGAAACACGGATGCTTTCGCGGGCTTCTACATGTCTTGTGTGTGCCTCCAGGATGTGGGCTGGGATGTCTGGTCCCGTGTGAATGCCTGGGACCACCGTGGTCCGTGATAGGTCCACGAATGGTGTGAGTGTTGATGAGCGGATCTCCCATTGGGTCCCCACCGTTTTGGCGCGAAGGGAACCGTGGATAAGAGGGGGCTGGAAACACCACTACCATGTCGATCTCCTGAGTTCTCACGAACGAAGGAATACAGGAGCCAAGTATCCTGCAACCAAGAGGCTGAACCGAGGAATCGCTGGTGACCCGCTGAAGGACTGCTCCTCTGCACTGCTGTCGCCTTGTGAAACCCTTTTCACCTTTGATCGAACCAGAAGGCCTGTACTAGTACTTCGACCCTTGGAATAGCGGGGACAGCTATTCTCGGCATCTTCACCAGCTCCTGCTAGTAAGCCTTCGGAAGCGTCTCTGGCCCATCCAGCAGACTGACCAGCCTACACAGGAGTCTTGCTCTGTAACTGCCACCAGGTTGTGTAGTATATCGAGTCCTTGTCACTCTCACACGATTCGTACACTTGGCGTTCCCAGGTCTGAAGTGAGTAGTGTACATTTGGCTCAGATACACACGGCCGCTCCGTTGCCCTGCTGTGGTAACAAACTGTGCGGGTTCCTTCGTTTGGGACGTCTTTTACTCAACTCTGCTGCTGCAGACTCAACACGATGACGAGACATCCCCTGCTCTTCTGAACCTGCCAGCGACTGAAACTGACGCGGAGAAGCCTGGGTCTGCTTGCATCGGGGACCGGTGAGTAGCATAGCTAGGAACTGGTCGCCCTCCTGCAGGAACCCATAGCTTTTCCCCGCTGTGTCAAAACAGCATGCCTTTCCGTACTCGCGCTCTGCTTCTGCCCTTGAGTCGCGGAACACTGTTCTTCTTCGTTTGTGCACTAAACTGAACTGCCTGATCTCCCTCGAAGAGACTCCCCTTTTGCCCGTTGGCACCAGCGTGTGCAGGTACTTTTGAGCACAAGGCTCCACTCTTCGTAGGGCTCGGACTTCCTTTTAGTTAGGTGCCTCTGAAGGCGGACTGGGTCTAAGCATTATTTCGCACTGCCTGTTTTCCTTCCCTTTTAGGTGGACTACACATTTCGTGCATCTAACGCTTGAGACTTGTTTGTATTTGTATATATATTGTATTGGTATGGTATGTGTTGGTTTACTAGAGTTGTATTGTGATTTCTCGCTACGGTCATTGTTTTAAAGGCCTTGGAATAAATGTGTATATATTTTTAATATAGCACCTGTTTGGAGTAGTTTGTAAGTGTCCTTGCTTTGTGTGCTCATTGCAGGCTTTCAGTCACCCTCACCCCTCTTGAGACCTAGTCTTGACCGCCGCGATCGCTACCTTGATTGGTCTGGCTTGTCCAGAGGTTACCCTATTCCAAGTAATTAGGTTGGCCTTCTGAACTTCTGCGCCACCAGGACAGAGTTCAGAAATCCGTCTTAACAAATTGGTGTACAGCGGTGGGATACCACTGAAGGTATCCAGTGTTGCGCACGAACTAAGGCATTTCAAGTTATTCCTACCAGGACACGTAATGAATTGTTGTAGTATAACTTTAAAAAGGCCATAGTCCTATCTAACAGTATGGAAACAAATACCTTGTTAACTTTAAATGCTTACAAATCAGAAACATTGAAAAAAATGTGTGCGGAGAGAGGTGTTTCCTCTCAAGGCACGAAATTGGATATGATCCAAAGAATCGTGGCGTGGCAAGAAGCGCAGCTTGACGCTATAACTTCTGAGGACAGTGCGGAAGGAGGTGGGGCTGCTCTCACTGGTAGAACCGACGGTTCTGCCGCTGCACTGATCCACCGCGACCACGAGGACAGGGAGGATGAGATGTCTGATGTTTCCTCTGCCAGTGTAGATGGGGAGGCTATGCTTGAATTCAAGAAGCAAGAGCTGCGGTTTAGGCAGAAGGAGCTTGAATTCAGCATAGCCAAACTAAAAATCGAACAGTCAGAAAAACAGAAAGACAGGGATCACCAGTTGGAACTGGCCAAGCTTCAGGTTGCAAATGGGTCCAAGGGTCCTGGACATGGGTCTGGGGCCTCCTCTCATCCACGGTTGTTAAGACGGATTTCTGAACTCTGTCCTGGTGGCGCAGAAGTTCAGAAGGCCAACCTAATTACTTGGAACAGGGTAACCACTGGACGAGCCAGACCAATCAAGGTAGCGATCGCGGCGGTCAAGACTAGGTCTCAAGAGGGGTGAGGGTGACTGAAAGCCCGCAATGAGCACACAAAGCAAGATCACTTACAAACTACTCCAAACAGTTGTTATATCAAAAATATATACACATTTATTTTAAGGCCTTTAAAACAATGACCGTAGCGAGAAAATCACAATATCAATATTAAGCCAACTCTTACAATATATACAAATACGACAGTCGCAAGCGTTATATGCACGAAATGTGTAGTCCACCTGAAAGGGAAGGAAAACAGGCAGTGCGATAATGCTTTAGACTCAGTTCGCCTTCAGGGGCACCTAACTAGATGGAAGTCCGAGCCCTGCGAAGAGTGGAGCCTTGTGCTCAAAGTACCTGCACACGCTGGTGCCAACGGGCAAAAGGAGAAGCTCTTCGGAGGAAGTCAGGCAGTTCGGGTTAGTGCACAACAGAAGAAGAACAGGTTCCGCGACTCAAGCGCAGCCTCCACAGTGAGCAGAAGCAGAGCGCGAGTACGGACAAAAGGGTGCTGTTTTTACACAGCGGGGAAAAGCAATGGGCTACTGCAGGAGGGCGACCAGATCCTAGCTATAGTACTCACCGGTCCCCGATGCAAGCAGACCCAGGCTTCTCCACGTTAGTTTCAGCAGCTGGCAGGTTCAGAAGAGCCGGGAATACCTCGTCGTCGTGTAGAGAAAAAAGACGTCCCAATCGAAGAAACCTGCACAGTTTTGTCACCACAGCAGGGCAACGGAGCGGCTGTGTGTATCTGAGCCAAATGTACACTACTCACTTCAGACTTGGGAACGCCAAGTGTACTAAGTGTGTGAGAGTGACAAGGACTCGAAATACAACACAACCTGGCGGCGGTTACAGAGCAGGTCTCCCGTGTAAGCTGGTCAGTCAACTGGATGGCCCAGAGACGCTTCCGAAGGCTTACTGGCAGGAGATGATGAAGTCGCCGAGAATAGCTGTTCCTGCTATTCCAAAGGTCGAAGCACCAGTACAGGCCTTCTGGTTCGATCAAAGGAGGAAAGGGTTTCACAGGACGACAGCAGTGCAAAGGAGGAGTCCTTCAGCGGGACACCAGCGATTCCTCGGTCCAGCCTCTTGGTTGCAGGATACTTGGCTCCTGTATTCCTTTGTTCGTGAGAACTCAGGAGATCGACATGGTAGTGGTGTTTCCAGCCCCCTCTTATCCACGGTTCCCTTCGCGCCAAAACGGAGGGGAGCCAATGGGAGATCCGCTCATCAACACACACACCATTTGTGGACCAATCACGGACCACGGTGGTCCCAGGCATTCACACTACCCTAGACTCTCTGGCACCCAGGATGTGTATTGGGACCAGACATCCCAGCCCACACCCTGGAGGCACACAAAAGACATGTAGAAGCCCGCGAAAGCATCCGTGTTTTGCGGGAAAGTACATGCCCAAATAAGGAAGGCCCCGGGTCGCTCGACCTGGGGAAGGTGAAGGGAGCAAGACGGTCAGTGGACAGGACAAAGGAGCCTCGTGGTCTGGCCATTTTGGGAGCCAGGCCACCATTTTGGGTTCAGCGCGAAAAACGCGCTTAGAACGCCAAAAGGAGCTCAAAATACACAAAACGATCGCTGCCACCATTCCAGTCCCTGAATGACTTGCACCGATCAAATACAATCCTAAACGAGTATCTAGGGCCTGTAGAAGGCTAGAGACCCAAGAGAGCTGTAACTTAGCTTACAGTGCCCTCTTGTGTCATGTTGCACTAAAGCCGCAACATGATAAAAGAAACTACGGGAAACAGCGTTCCCCGGTGCTGAATATCTTAAGGGCATGTCAGTTTCCCCGTAAGAAAAGAGCGAAAGCCCAGAGGAGTGCGGCAGAAGGATGCACTTCTCTGGCAAAGTCAAGAACAAGGTGAAAAACAACAGCAAAAAGTTTAGGGGTTGCCACATGGAAGGAAAATTACCTACAATTACGAAATCTTTCCTAACACTTGCCCCTCCCAGACTATGGACAGGGGGAACTAATCCACCCCTGGATGAGTCTCTTGTTCAGGTCGGTTAAACATTCTGGACAACCCATCAGCATTGCTATGTTGGACACCTGGCCTATGCTCAATAGTGAAGTCGAAGCCTTGTAGACTTATGGACCACCTAAGCAACTTTGGATTCTCCCCCTTCATGTTCATTAGCCACTTTAACGGCTTATGGTCAGTTTGCACAGTGAAGTGGGTCCCATAGAGGTAGGGCCTCAGCTTCCTTAGGGCCCACACAACAGAGAAACATTCTTTCTCTACCGTGGACCATCTGAGCTCTCTGTCCTTAAGCTGGCGACTAATAAAACCGATAGGGTGTTCCTTACCCTTCTCATCTACTTGTGATAGGACAGCTCCTATCCCAGTGTCAGAGGCGTCCGTCTGCACGATAAAAGGTCTTTGATAATCAGGGGCCCTGAGGACAGGGACCTGGCACAAGGAGTCTTTTAAGCCATTGAAGGCCTTCTCACACTCGTCGGTCCAAGTTACCTTCTTGGGTTTCTTCGGAGTTGGGAGGGCAGTCAGAGGAGCAGCTATGGTGCCATAGTCTGCCACAAAATTGCGGTAATACCCTGTGAGTCCTAAGAAGGCTCTCACTTGGGTTTGCGTAGTGGGGGTAGGCCAGTCTTGTACTGCTTGTACTTTACTGGGTAGAGGCTGTATCCTCCCTCCACCTACTTCATGTCCAAGGTAAACCACTGAGCCTTGTCCAATCTGGCATTTACTAGCCTTAATGGTCAAGTGGGCTTTCTGAAGAGCCTGGAGCACAATCCCGAGGTGTTTTACATGGTCTTCCCAGGTGGCACTGAAAACTGCTATATCATCCAGATATGCAAGACAGAATTCGTCCAACCCATTCAACACATGATTCACAAGCCTCTGGAAAGTGGCAGGTGCATTCTTCAACCCGAACAGCATTACCCGGAATTGGTAAAGGCCGTCTGGAGTAGAAAATGCTGTCTTCTCCTTGGCATGTTCTGCTAAAGCTATTTGCCAATAGCCAGCAGTGAGGTCAAACGTGCTGAGGTACTTGGAGGCACCCAAAGTATCCACCAGCTCATCTGTTCGAGGCAAGGGGTGTGCATCTGTCTTGGTGACAGCATTCAGAGCCCTGTAATCCACGCAGAACCTCAATTCAGAAGTGCCTGCCTTTGGAACCAAAACCACAGGGCTGGACCAAGGACTACTAGAGGGTTCAATCACCCCAAGGTCTAACATTTTGTTGACCTCGGTCTTAATATAAGACCGTACTTTGTCTGACATCCTGTATCCCCTACTTTTGGTAGGTACACTGTCTCCTGTGTCAATGTTATGTTTGCACCAAGGTGTCAAACCAGGCGACTGTGAAAACAGGGGGGAAAACTGCCTAAGCAAACTTTTCACCTCAGCCTGCTGATCAGAAGTCAGGTGAGGGGCCACTCGGACACCCTCAAAGGAGCTATCTGAAGGACCGCTTTGGAACAGGTCGGGGAGAGGTTCAGACTCCTCTTCCTCAACATCTGAAGCCAGTAGCAGTGCTGCGATTTCGACTCTTGGGACGAAAGCCTTCAGCCTATTTACGTGAAACACTTTTGGAGCCTGTCCAGGCCTTCCAAGGTCCACTAAATAGGTAACCTCACCCAGGGGCTCCACCACTGTGTAAGGGCCTGACCATTTGTCCTGTAAAGCTCGAGGCCTTATGGGATTCATGATCAGGACTTGCTGACCAGGTGTAAAGTTGATGAGGGAAGCTTTCTGGTCGTACCAATGTTTCACCAGCGCTTGCCCTGCCTTCAATTTATCACTAGCCAAGCCCTTCAGAAGTACCATCCGTTTTCTGAGCCCTAGCACATAATCAACTACGTTGGTAGTGACAGGGGGAGTGGGCATCTCCCATCCCTCTTTGACGATGGCTAAGGGTCCCCGTACGGGATGACCGAACAGAAGTTCGAAGGGGCTGAAGCCAACACCCTCCTGTGGTACCTCTCGGTAGGCAAACAGTAAGCATGGTAACAGAAGATCCCATTTTCTTCTCTGAGGCTCCTCCAGAGCCCCAATCATGCTCTTTAACGTTCTATTGAAACGTTCCACCAGACCATTGGTCTGGGGGTGGTATGCAGAAGAGAACTTGTAGGTGACCCCACATTCTTTCCACATAGCCTGCATATACTTCGACATAAAGTTGCTGCCACGATCTGACACAACTTCTTTAGGGAAGCCAACCCTAGTAAATATGCCGAGTAAAGCTTTTGCAACTGACTTGGCAGTTACAGTTTTCAATGGAATGGCCTCAGGATACCTGGTTGCATGGTCGACCAGCACCAGGATAAACCTATTGCCCGAGGATGTTTGCGGGTCAAGGGGACCAACGATGTCGATCCCTACCCTTTCAAATGGTACCCCCACAACTGGGAGCGGTATCAACGGAGCTTGGATTGTCGCGCCAACCTTACCAGACAACTGGCAGGAGGTACAACTCCTGCAGTGACTTTCTACTTGCACCCCCATCTTGGGCCAGTAGAAGTGCATGGATAACCTTTGCTTGGTCCTCTTCATACCAAGGTGACCAGCAAGGGGAACTTCATGCGCCAACTGCAGGAGGAAGGGCCTAACAGCAAGGGGAACCACCAACCTCCTATGGTCTCCTTCTGTAGACTCTGTGGGCTCGCTATACAGGAGTCCACCTTCCCAATAAATCCTATGCGTCCCAGGAGGTTCACCCTCAAGCTGGGCGCAGGCCTGTCTCCTTAGGCCTTCCAGAGATGGGCACTCACGTTGGCCTTTACTGAATTCGTCCCTATCAGGACCTCCTTCAACTAACAAGTCTTTTAGTTCAGGATGATCGTTGGGGTCAAATACTTCAGGCATCGCCACCTCCTCGTCAGGCCCGGGCGATTGACCAACTTCCTCCACCGCAGTGGTAGGCAAGCTCGGGGGAATATTCTCTTTCCCTCGTCGTGACTTGTTGACTCCTTTCTCCTTGGGTTTCCCCTTTGGCTGGGGCGGCGTATTGGACTTGGCCAATGCTGCCCGTGCTTGAGACCGTGTGTAGGGTCTTTCGGCAGTGTCTCCTACGAGCCCTAAAGCTCTGAGATCATTACCTAACAAGACCTTTCCCGGGACGTTTCTCTGAATGCTCACTGGAATCCTGACTGCTGTACCATTTAAAGTAAGATTTACAGGTATTACTGGAAACATACGGAGGGGGCCGTCAGCCAACTTAGTGGGCATCAGAGTAGCTCTGGCAACTTCCTCTGAGTCTACCAAGGTAGAATCCACTACAGTGCGACTGCACCCACTATCCCTAAGAGCTGGAGTATCCACTCCATTGATCAGCACACTGTCTTTAAAGTAGTGCTTGGTATTATCCGGAATCCTAGCATAAGCCTCTGCGACTTTAGGCTCCCAGGAACTCAGGGGCACTAAAACTACCTCAGCCTCTATCCCGCTGGGAAATGAGTCTGAGGAGAAGGATGCTCCTGTAATCTCTTCTTCCTCGTAGGAGGAGAAGGCCAGATTAGCGGAGTGGACCCCCAAAGGTCTAACCTTACAACGGGGATCCCCCTTCACATGGTCAGTTGATCCACAAGCAAAACACGATCCATTGGGTCTGTTTACATAGGGAGGCTTATTGTAACCAGAGTTCTGTTTCGGAGGCGGACCTCCACTACCCTGCGAGTTCTCTTGTGTCTTACCCTTATTTTTCTTTTTGTGGCCCTTATGAGAAGAAGATTTAGCAGATTCTCCACCCTCCATATCTTTGGACTTTTTCCCTTCCTCCTGCTTACCAGGATGAGTTTTGTCCTTATGGGACACTCGATGTGACACCCATAAGTCTGCTGCAATGGCCAGCTTCTTAGGATCTATCTCCTTCGAATCGGCCAAATGCTGCTTAAGCTCCGGGGAAGAAGAAGCAAAAATGTGTTCCAGCATGACAAGATTTATCATGCCTTCGAAGGTAGAAACCTTATAACCTTCGACCCAGCCAGTTAAGTTTTTCAAGGATTCAGTGACATAAGATACCCAAGTACCACCTTCCTTTTTCTTATACTCTATGAATCGTTTCAAATATTGGGCCGGAGTCTTCCCAAACTTTAAAATGAGAGTTTGCTTTAACATTGCGAAATCAGCTCGCTCAGCCTTCGACATTTCCATAATGGCACTACAGCCAGAATGGGGCAGTCTGCTGAGTAACCAGGCAATCTTATCAGCATTGTCAACTTGTTGAACTTCGCATGCATACTCAAGCGCATTCAGCCAGTCCATAATGTCATTCCTTTCTTCATACACACTGAGCAGATCTTTCGGAAACCGTGGATGAGAGGAAGCCCCAGACCCATGTCCAGGACCCTTGGACCCATTTGCAAACTGAAGCTTGGCCAGTTCCAACTGGTGATCCCTGTCTTTTTGTTTTTCTGCCTGTTCGATTTTTAGTTTGGCTATGCTGAATTCAAGCTCCTGCTGCCTAAACCGCAGCTCTTGCTTCTTGAATTCAAGCATAGCCTCCCCATCAACACTGGCAGAGGAAACATTAGACATCACATCCTCCCTGTCCTCGTGGTCGCGATGGATCAGTGCAGCGGCAGAACCGTCGGTTCTACCAGTGAGAGCAGCCCCACCACCTTCTGCACTGTCCTCAGAAGTTATAGCGTCAAGCTGCGCTTCTTGCCGAGCCACGATTCTTTGGATCATTTCCAATTTAGTGCCTTGAGAGGAAACACCTCTCTCCGCACACATCTTCTTCAATGTTTCTGATTTGGAAGCATTTAAAGTTAACAAGGTATTTGTTTCCATACTGTTAGATAGGACTATGGCCTTTTTAAAGTTATACTACAACAATTCACTACGTGTCCTGGTTGGAATAACCTGAAATGCCCTAGTTCGTGCGCAACACTGGATACCTTCAGTCGTATCCCACCACTGTACACCAATTTGTTAAGACGGATTTCTGAACTCTGTCCTGGTGGCGCAGAAGTTCAGAAGGCCAACCTAATTACTTGGAACAGGGTAACCTCTGGACGAGCCAGATCAATCAAGGTAGCGATCGCGGCGGTCAAGACTAGGTCTCAAGAGGGGTGAGGGTGACTGAAAGCCCGCAATGAGCACACAAAGCAAGATCACTTACAAACTACTCCAAACAGTTGTTATATCAAAAATATATACAAATTTATTTTAAGGCCTTTAAAACAATGACCGTAGCGAGAAAATCACAATATCACAATATTAAGCCAACACACTCCATATCAACACAATATATATACAAATACGACAGTCGCAAGCGTTATATGCACGAAATGTGTAGTCCACCTGAAAGGGAAGGAAAACAGGCAGTGCGATAATGCTTTAGACTCAGTTCGCCTTCAGGGGCACCTAACTAGATGGAAGTCCGAGCCCTGCGAAGAGTGGAGCCTTGTGCTCAAAGTACCTGCACACGCTGGTGCCAACGGGCAAAAGGAGAAGCTCTTCGGAGGAAGTCAGGCAGTTCGGGTTAGTGCACAACAGAAGAAGAACAGGTTCCGCGACTCAAGCGCAGCCTCCACAGTGAGCAGAAGCAGAGCGCTAGTACGGACAAAAGGGTGCTGTTTTTACACAGCGGGGAAAAGCAATGGGCTACTGCAGGAGGGCGACCAGATCCTAGCTATACTGCTCACCGGTCCCCGATGCAAGCAGACCCAGGCTTCTCCACGTTAGTTTCAGCAGCTGGCAGGTTCAGAAGAGCCGGGAATGCCTTGTCGTCGTGTAGAGAAAAAAGACGTCCCAATCGAAGAAACCTGCACAGTTTTGTCACCACAGCAGGGCAACGGAGCGGCCGTGTTTATCTGAGCCAAATGTACACTACTCACTTCAGACTTGGGAACGCCAAGTGTACTAAGCGTGTGAGAGTGACAAGGACTCGAAATACAACACAACCTGGCGGCGGTTACAGAGCAGGACTCCCGTGTAAGCTGGTCAGTCAACTGGATGGCCCAGAGACGCTTCCGAAGGCTTACTGGCAGGAGATGATGAAGTCGCCGAGAATAGCTGTTCCTGCTATTCCAAAGGTCGAAGCACCAGTACAGGCCTTCTGGTTCGATCAAAGGAGGAAAGGGTTTCACAGGACGACAGCAGTGCAAAGGAGGAGTCCTTCAGCGGGTCACCAGCGATTCCTCTGTCCAGCCTCTTGGTTGCAGGATACTTGGCTCCTGTATTCCTTTGTTCGTGAGAACTCAGGAGATCGACATGGTAGTGGTGTTTCCAGCCCCCTCTTATCCACGGTTCCCTTCGCGCCAAAACGGAGGGGAGCCAATGGGAGATCCGCTCATCAACACACACACCATTCGCGGACCAATCACGGACCACGGTGGTCCCAGGCATTCACACTACCCTACACTCTCTGGCACCCAGGATGTGTATTGGGACCAGACATCCCAGCCCACACCCTGGAGGCACACAAAAGACATGTAGAAGCCCGCGAAAGCATCCGTGTTTCGCGGGAAAGTACATGCCCAAATAAGGAAGGCCCCGGGTCGCTCGACCTGGGGAAGGTGAAGGGAGCAAGACGGTCAGTGGACAGGACAAAGGAGCCTCGTGGTCTGGCCATTTTGGGAGCCAGGCCACCATTTTGGGTTCAGCGCGAAAAACGCGCTTAGAACGCCAAAAGGAGCTCAAAATACACAAAGCGATCGCTGCCACCATTCCAGTCCCTGAATGACTTGCACCGATCAAATACAATCCTAAACGAGTATCTAGGGCCTATAGAAGGCTAGAGACCCAAGAGAACTGTAACTTAGCTTACAGTGCCCTCTTGTGTCATGTTGCACTAAAGCCGCAACATGATAAAAGAAACTACGGGAAACAGCGTTCCCCGGTACTGACTGTCTTAAGGGCATGTCAGTTTCCCCGTAAGAAAAGAGCGAAAGCCCAGAGGAGTGCGGCAGAAGGCTGCACTTCTCTGGCAAAGTCAAGAACAAGGTGAAAAACAACAGCAAAATGTTTAGGGGTTGCCACATGGAAGGAAAATTACCTACAATTACGAAATCTTTCCTAACAACGGTTTCCGAAAGATCTGGTCAGTGTGTATGAGGAAAGGAATGACATTATGGACTGGCTGAATGCGTTTGAGTATGCATGCGAAGTTCAACAAGTTGACAATGCTGATAATATTGCCTGGTTACTCAGCAGACTGCCCCATTCTGGCTGTAGTGCCATTATGGAAATGTCGAAGGCTGAGCGAGCTGATTTCGCAATGTTAAAGCAAACTCTCATTTTAAAGTTTGGGAAGACTCCGGCCCAATATTTGAAACGATTCATAGAGTATAAGAAAAAGGAAGGTGGTACTTGGGTATCTTATGTCACTGAATCCTTGAAAAACTTAACTGGCTGGGTCGAAGGTTATAAGGTTTCTACCTTCGAAGGCATGATAAATCTTGTCATGCTGGAACACATTTTTGCATCTTCTTCCCCGGAGCTTAAGCAGCATTTGGCCTATTCGAAGGAGATAGATCCTAAGAAGCTGGCCATTGCAGCAGACTTATGGGTGTCACATCGAGTGTCCCATAAGGACAAAACTCATCCTGGTAAGCAGGAGGAAGGGAAAAAGTCCAAAGATAAGGAGGGTGGAGAATCTGATAAATCTTCTTCTCAAAAGGGCCACAAAAAGAAAAATAAGGGTAAGACACAAGAGAACTCACAGGGTAGTGGAGGTCAGCCTCCGAAACAGAACTCTGGTTACAATAAGCCTCCCTATGTAAACAGACCCAATGGATCTTGTTTTGCTTGTGGAGCAACTGACCACGTGAAGGGGGATCCCCGGTGTAAGGTTAGACCTTTGGGGGTCCACTCCGCTAATCTGGCCTTCTCCTCCTACGAGGAAGAAGAGATTACAGGAGCATCCTTCTCCTCAGACTCATTTCCCAGCGGGATAGAGGCTGAGGTAGTTTTAGTTTCCCTGGGTTCCTGGGAGCCTAAAGTCGCAGAGGCTTATGCTAGGATTCCAGATAATACCAAGCACTACTTTAAAGACAGTGGCCCTCATTACGACCCTGGCGGAAATCGAAAAACGATGGCGGAAATGGAATACCGCCATCGAATAGCGCTCGGTGCGATTATGACCCGTCACCGTAAAGTACGATGCCATTAGCGACACCGTAGTGAACGCCAACGCTAACTGCACCAAGTACGCGCACGCGCGCCATGCCAAACCGTAATTACCACCATGGCGCAATGGTACGCGAATTCTGACCCTAGCGGACATGTACCTAACGCCATCAAGCATGGCGGAAAGTACCATTCCGCCATGGTGAGAAGTACGGCATCGCGAATCAACCGTAAACGGCCCTACTGAGTGCCTGTACACCACTCCCTGGCCACATTGCACAACTCCTCGTAGGTGCAATGAAGTCACACAATGCAACCAGTCAAATGTACAAGTCACCCATGCATGCCAACGAACAAATGAATCTAGGGGCTCCAAGTGCCTTGTGAGTGGCCATCCATATTTGCCATGGCACCATTGCCACACTGATGCAGCACAGGCATGTGAAGGTTCAAGTACAGCAACATGAGCAGAAAAATGAGACAAACAAAAACAGGCCCCCCCATCGACTGACACCAGTGTAAGGCAACATTCAAAGCAGTATCCTGAGTGAGACTGCACCAGCCCTGTACTCCTGCCAGTAAACAAACCAACCATCAGCATAAGCATGTACCACACAAGTTGGCAGAGTGACTGAGCAGCCAGGCACATCTCAAGAGGGGCCAATGGGAGCTGCAGGGCACAGATGGCACGAATACAGAAGCTATTCCAATGGACATGACCTCAGTCTCCCTCCAAGAAGCGCACGCAAACACAGGCACCTGTGACCAGCCATATACTGATAATCACATCATTCCACCAATCCACCTGGCTGACCGGCATCTGTTACACAAAAGCTAATCCCCCGCCCCTGAGCATGACATCATCAAAACAGTCATAATGGTAGCCCCTATCCCTGACCACACTGGGCTTCGTAGGCAAACGCGGCCAGTACAGTACCACGCAACTATACTCAGAAGCCGGAACCCAATGCAGATCTACTCACAATACATCGCTCCACAAATAGGAATATGCTACATTACTTGCAAAGAATAACGCTACACGGTTAATATCAGAATAGAAATTTAATGCACCACAAAATCACCAAGCCCATACAGCCATTAGGTCATGAACCCCAAAATATATTTCATCATTGTGGGCTGCATCCGCAATAAATGACCAGCTTCTTCTTGTGTGACGCCCTGTTCCTTCATGGTACACAGGGGCTACATTCACGTTAAAAAAGGCAACATGGAAGCGCCTAGAACCGCAGGGCCGTCCCATTAGGTAGGCACTAGTCCAGCTGAAAGGTCGAAATGTTGCTCCTAGCCACTAGTACCGCGTAAGGGCATGTGGCCCATTGGCGATCGTCCCATAAGATCGTAATGGTGCTCCACTGATTAACTCGAAGCAGCAGGTGTCGGGAGTAAAAGCCATCTGCAGGAGTGGCATACAGATGGCAGCGGCAAAAGGGGAGGAGATACCTGTCACCCAAATGAAATGAAAAAGAATAGTATGGCCATCAGAACTTGATTTGTATTACTCACTTCAATGATCACACTAAATCTACAGCCATATGCATGCTAGCCCACTCCAAAGGATTATTCCCACCCAAATATCACTTGCGAATCATAACTATAAATATCGAGGTGAAAACACTATTACAAACGAGTGTTTGTGTGCATGCGTCTGTCAAAACAGAATCCATTCGATGGGATTAGTAACGTGCATAGACACAAGTGTTTGAAGGCGCGTCGAGACAGGGAGGGTTCAACAAGGCCAGATAGACGATGGTCCCACTATGGCAGCTCTGCATCACATAGCGCAGGGGAGGTGGATAGATTCCAAAAAGCCCTGTACATGGCAAACTCTCCATCAAATCATCTGTCCATGCATCCATACATCATTCCCTCATCCCGGTATGAAAACGCCTGATTATGTACTCACATAACATGTGAAATTTCCATTGAGTCTGTGCGTAATGCAGTCTGCAAAATCCACTGTGCTCCAGGCCGGAATTCCAGTGTTGTGAAGTAACATGTATTTGGGAACGTCCTGACTTATCGTCCACCACGCTATTGCGCATCCCATACTATTCATATCAATCATTGCATTCTCGCCATGGCCCCTGTCCCAAGGACATTAAACAATAGAACGTTATATTTGCAGTCAGACCTGTGGGCGTCTCCTCGAAGCTAGCTGAAGACCGAAAGCGCCGTCCTTCGAATTCCTCATTTGCAACATCACGTCGAAAAGGCATCTGTGACCGCTTGAAATAACAAATCCATCCATGTAGTGCGGCAATGTGTGAAAATGCAAAGTGGCTTCACTCACAAATGGGACGCCCCGCCCGTCGGTGAACCGCGGTACAGTGCTGCATGAGGGTCCACCGTTAATCGAGTACTACATTCCACTGACCCTTCACAAGTTTGTTCGCGACTGCAAAGATAGTATGTGAAACAATGGGACCATAGCAGAATGAACATATGAACCAATATTTCACTGCCATCGGGATCAAATACATGATTGTAATAGCAAGATGCCATGCGTCGAATTGCAGCGTTGCGTGCGGGACGTGCTCGCCCAAAGGGGATTGCAGCTTGCACAGGTGGAATGAATCACCACAGGTGGAGGCAATACAGCTTGAAAACACATAAATTGCACACCCAACCCCCTCACACAACCACACCCACTCCAAAATGCTACCGGCAGGACTAGCGATGTTGGCCCTGGGGGACCTGATAGCACTGCAAGTACTCCAACTTCAAGAAGAAGACGAACACCAACTACTACAACAACCGGCCGCACAGAGGAGACGCAGGAGGAGGAGGAGGGCAAGGCAGGGCCAGCAAGGCCCGCCAGCACAGCCACTACCACCACGCAGGCAGCCCGCAATCCCACGCCTCCGAGCACATCCGTTCAACCTCACGGATGAGCAGATCCACACCCTCTACCGTTTGGACCGGGACACCATAACCGCCATTGTGGACATGACACAGGCTGACCTTGTCAGCATGATAGATAGCCCAACCGCCATCCCACCCCTACTGAAGGTGGTGTCTGTACTCCACTTCCTGGCGACAGGCACCTACCAGCACACAGTCGGACAGTTGCATGGCATTTCACAGCCAGTGTTCTCACGGACACTATTGTAAGTGCTCGATGCCCTCCTGAAGCACGCAGACGACTACATCTCTCTACCACGCTCGGAGCAGGAAATTACGAACACAAAAGTGGGATTCCATGCACTTGGCGGCATACCGGGTTGCATTGGTGCCATCGACTGCACCCATGTTGAATTGGTCGTCCCACATGCCATGGAGGCTCAGTACCGCAACCGAAAACAATTTCATTCTCTTAATGTACAAATGGTGTGTGACTCCAACAGGATCATTACACATTGTTGTGCACGCTTTCCTGGATCAACCCATGATTCTATGGTCTTGAGGAACTCTAGAATACCACGCTACATGGAGAGACACGCAGGGAACAGATCCTGGCTACTCGGTGAGTCTCATTTCATGCATGATAATGTGGGGTATGTGATGCGGCAATGACCTGGCAGGAGGGGGGGGGCGTACGTAGCAATGTCATTCCACAAACATCCTTTATTGTCCACATACAGGTGATGCCGGGTATCCACTGAAGAGATGGCTCCTTACACCACTCCGGAACCCACAGAACCAGCCTGAGGAGGACTACAACCATGCCCACTCACGTACCCGTGTAGTCATAGAACAGGCATTCGGCCTACTGAAGACTCGTTTCCGCTGCCTCAGCTGGTCTGGCGGGGCACTCCTGTACCGCCATGAGAAGGTTGCAAAGATGGTCATGGCATGTGTCATGCTACACAACATGTGCGTACGTAGAAATGTGCCCATGCCCCCTGACGCAGAACTGCAAGCACCTGAAGATGGTCATGATGAGGGTGGGGATGTGGCAGCACCTCAAGGAGTCCGCGAGGCACAGGAGGGCCGTGAGATTCATCAGAATATCATAGATGCATGCTTCTAGCACTCACGCCTGGTGGCTGTTACATGGACACGGGACTTGTGGCACTGTGTGTGTCTGGAACATGCACAATGTGGACTGTACGCCTATAAAGGCCTCGTACACAAAGATCAATGTCCACACATCTCATTGGATGATTATGAAATGTTTATAGCATATGTGAAATTATGTTACACACCCCGTCGACCCGCCACCCAAGTGAGCCCAACACACCCCCTCCACCCTCCTACCTCCCCCCGAACACCAGTGTCCGAAGATGCTCATTGTCAGTGGGCAGACGCTATTGCAAGCCCCCTCTCCGGGTATCAGGGGCACCCCTGCCTGTGGAGCGCAGGTTCCTCCCAGATCTACGTTGGGGGCTGCCCTGGACGGAACTTGCAACGGATGATGTCTCTGCCTGCTCACGTCCATGCATGTCCCTAAGGGTTTGTGAGAGCTCAGTGAGCACACGGCGCACAGCGGCAAGTTCAGCACATACGTCTTTGGACGTCGCATGCAGTTGCCCCCTCAGGCTCTCGGTGCTTCTCTCCATTTGTGCCCTTAGTGTCTCTGTACTTCTCTCCATTTCTGCCCTAAGTGTCTCAGTTGATGTTTCTATGGCTGTAGGTGGAGGGAGGATACAGCCTGTACCCAGTAAAGTACAAGCAGTACAAGACTGGCCTACCCCCACTACACAAACCCAAGTGAGAGCCTTCTTAGGACTCACGGGGTATTACCGCAATTTTGTGGCAGACTATGGCACCATAGCTGCCCCTCTGACTGCCCTCACAACTCTGAAGAAACCCAAGAAGGTAACTTGGACCGACGAGTGTGAGAAGGCCTTCAATGGCTTAAAAGACTCCTTGTGCCAGGCCCCTGTCCTCAGGGCCCCTGATTATCAAAGACCTTTTATCGTGCAGACGGACGCCTCTGACACTGTGATAGGAGCTGTACTATTCGCAAGTAGATGAGAAGGGTAAGGAACACCCTATTGGTTTTATTAGTCGCCAGTTTAAGGACAGAGAGCTCAGATGGTCCACGGTAGAGAAAGAATGTTTCTCTGTTGTGTGGGCCCTAAGGAAGCTGAGGCCCTACCTCTATGGGACCCACTTCACTGTGCAAACTGACCATAAGCCCTTAAAGTGGCTAATAAACATGAAGGGGGAGAATCCAAAGTTGCTTAGGTGGTCCATAAGTCTACAAGGCTTCGACTTCACTATTGAGCATAGGCCAGGTGTCCAACATAGCAATGCTGATGGGTTGTGCAGAATGTTTAACCGACCTGAACAAGAGACTCATCCAGGGGTGGAATGGTTCCCCCTGTCCATAGTCTGGGAGGGGCGAGTGTTAGGAAAGATTTCGTAATTGTAGGTAATTTTCCTTCCATGTGGCAACCCCTAAACTTTTTGCTGTTGTTTTTCACCTTGTTCTCGACTTTGCCCGAGAAGTGCAGCCTTCTGCCGCACTCCTCTGGGCTTTCGCTCCTTTATTACGGGAAAACTGTCATGCCCTTAAGACAGTCAGTACCAGGAAACGCTGGTTTCCGTAGTTTCTTGTATCATGTTGCGGCTTTCGTGCAACATGACACAAGAGGGCACTGTAAGCTAAGTTACTGCTCTCTTGGGTCTCTAGCCTTCTACAGGCCCTAGATACTCTTTCAGGATTGTAACTGATCGGTGCAAGTGATTCACGGACGGGAATGGTGGCAGCGATCGTTTCTTGTGTTTTGAGCTCCTTTTGGCGTTCTAAGCGCGTTTCTCGCGCTTAACCCAAAATGGTGGCCTAGATCCCAAAATGGCCAGAGCACGAGGCTCCTTTGTCCTGTCCGCTGACCGTCTTGCTCCCTTCACCTTCCCCAGGTCGAGCCGACCTGGGGCCTTCCTTATTTGGGCATGTGCTTTCCCGCGAAACACAGATGCTTTCGCAGGCTTCTACATGTCTTGTGTGTGCCTCCAGGATGTGGGCTGGGATGTCTGGTCCCAATACACATCCTGGGTGCCAGAGAGTCTAGGGTGGTGTGAATGCCTGGGACCACCGTGGTCCGTGATAGGTCCACGAATGGTGTGAGTGTTGATGAGCGTATCTCCCATTGGGTCCCCTCCGTTTTGGGGCGAAGGGAACCGTGGATAAGAGGGGGCTGGAAACACCACTACCAGGTCGATCTCCTGAGTTCTCACGAACGAAGGAATACAGGAGCCAAGTATCCTGCAACCAAGAGGCTGAACCGAGGAATCGCTGGTGACTCGCTGAAGGACTGCTCCTCTGCACTGCTGTCGCCTTGTGAAACCCTTTTCACCTTTGATCGAACCAGAAGGCCTGTACTGGTACTTCGACCCTTGGAATAGCGGGGACAGCTATTCTCGGCATCTTCACCATCTCCTGCTAGTAAGCCTTCGGAAGCGTCTCTGGGCCATCCAGCAGACTGACCAGCCTACACAGGAGTCTTGCTCTGTAACCGCCGCCAGGTTGTGTAGTATATCGAGTCCTTGTCACTCTCACATGATTCGTACACTTGGCGTTCCCAGGTCTGAAGTGAGTAGTGTACATTTGGCTCAGATACACACCGCCGCTCCGTTGCCCTGCTGTGGTAACAAACTGTGCGGGTTCCTTCGTTTGGGACGTCTTTTACTCAACTCTGCTGCTGCAGACTAAACACGACGACGAGACGTCCCCTGCTCTTCTGAACCTGCCAGCAACTGAAACTGATGCGGAGAAGCCTGGGTCTGCTTGCATCGTGGACCGGTGAGTAGCATAGCTAGGAACTGGTCGCCCTCCTGCAGGAGCCCATAGCTTTTCTCCGCTGTGTCAAAACAGCACGCCTTTCCGTACTCGCGCTCTGCTTCTGCCCACAGTGGAGGCTGCGCTTGAGTCGCGGAACACAGTTCTTCTTCGTTTGTGCACTAAACTGAACTGCCTGATCTCCCTCGAAGAGACTCCCCTTTTGCCCGTTGGCACCAGCGTGTGCAGGTACTTTTGAGCGCAAGGCTCCACTCTTCGTAGGGCTCGGACTTCCTTTTAGTTAGGTGCCTCTGAAGGCGGACTGGGTCTAAGCATTATTTCGCACTGCATGTTTTCCTTCCCTTTTAGGTGGACTACACATTTCGTGCATCTAACGCTTGAGACTTGTTTGTATTTGTATATATATTGTATTGGTATGGTATGTGTTGGTTTACTAGAGTTGTATTGTGATTTCTCGCTACGGTCATTGTTTTAAAGGCCTTGGAATAAATGTGTATATATTTTTAATATAGCACCTGTTTGGAGTAGTTTGTAAGTGTCCTTGCTTTGTGTGCTCATTGCGGGCTTTCAGTCACCCTCACCTCTCTTGAGACCTAGTCTTGACCGCCGCGATCGCTACCTTGATTGGTCTGGCTTGTCCAGAGGTTACCCTGTTCCAAGAAATTAGGTTGGCCATCTGAACTTCTGCGCCACCAGGACAGAGTTCAGAAATCCGTCTTAACAATATCCAACTCCTTCCCGTTCCAAACCTGAGACCCTTCCTATAGCATGAGATGTGATATCCAACTCCTTCCCATCCCAATCCTGAGACATTTCCGATTGCAGAGATGTGATATGTCAATGCTTATACCAAACCTGAGACTCTTCCTATAACATGAGATGTGATATCCAACTCCTTCCCGTTCCAAACCTGAGACCCTTCCTATAGCATGAGATGTGATATCCAACTCCTTCCCATTCCAATCCTGAGACCCTTCCGATAGCATGAGATGTGATATCTCAATGCTTCTAATACCAAACCTGAGATCCTTCCTATAACATGTGATGTGATATCCAAATTCTTCCCCTTCCAAACCTGAGACCCTCCCTTTAGCATGAGATGTGATATCCAACTCCTTCCCATTCCAATCCTGAGACCCTTATGATAGCATGAGATGTGATATCTCAATGCCTCTAATACCAAACCTGAGATCCTTCCTATAACATGAGATGTGATATCCAAATCCTTCCCCTTCCAAACCTGAGACCCTCCCTTTAGCATGAGATGTGATATCCAACTCCTTCCCATTCCAATCCTGAGACCCTTCTGATAGCATGAGATGTGATATCTCAATGCCTCTAATACCAAACCTGATATCCTACCTCTAACATGAAATGTGATATCCAACTCCTTCCCTTTCCAAACCTGAGACCCTGCCTATAGCATGAGATGTGATATCCAAGTCCTTCCCATTCCAATCCTGAGACCCTTCCTATAGCATGTGATGTGATATCTCAATGCTTATACCAAACCTGAGACCCTTCCTATGGCATGAGATGTCATATACAACTCCTTCCCATTCCAATCCTGAGACCGTTCCTATAGCATGTGATGTGATATCTCAATGCTTATACCAAACCTGAGACCCTTCCTATAGCTTGAGATGTGATATCCAACTCCTTCCCATTCCAATCCTGAGACCCTTCCTATAGTATGAGATGTGATATCTCAATACTTCTAATACCAAACCTGAGATCCTTCCGATAACATGAGATGTGATATCCAAATCCTTCCCCTTCCAAACCTGAGACCCTCCCTTTAGCATGAGATGTGATATCCAACTCCTTCCCATTCCAATCCTGAGACCCTTCTGATAGCATGAGATGTGATATCTCAATGCTTCTAATACCAAACCTGAGATCCTTCCGATAGCATGAGATGTGATATCTCAATGCTTCTAATACCAAACCTGAGCTCCTTCTTATAACATGAGATGTGATATGCAAATCCTTCCCCTTCCAAACCTGAGACCCTCCCTTTAGCATGAGATGTGATATCCAACTCCTTCCCATTCCAATCCTGAGACCCTTCTGATAGCATGAGATGTGATATCTCAATGCCTCTAATACCAAACCTGAGATCCTACCTCTAACATGAAATGTGATATCCAACTCTTTCCCCTTCCAAACCTGAGAGCCTTCCTATAGCATGAGATGTGATATCCAACTCCTTCCCGTTCCAAACCTGAGACCCTTCCTATAGCATGAGATGTGATATCCAACTCCTTCCCATCCCAATCCTGAGACATTTTCGATTGCAGAGATGTGATATCTCAATGCTTATACCAAACCTGAGACTCTTCCTATAACATGAGATGTGATATCCAACTCCTTCCCGTTCCAAACCTGAGACCCTTCCTATAGCATGAGATGTGATATCCAACTCCTTCCCATTCCAATCCTGAGACCCTTCCGATAGCATGAGATGTGATATCTCAATGCTTCTAATACCAAACCTGAGATCCTTCCTATAACATGTGATGTGATATCCAAATTCTTCCCCTTCCAAACCTGAGACCCTCCCTTTAGCATGAGATGTGATATCCAACTCCTTCCCATTCCAATCCTGAGACCCTTATGATAGCATGAGATGTGATATCTCAATGCCTCTAATACCAAACCTGAGATCCTTCCTATAACATGAGATGTGATATCCAAATCCTTCCCCTTCCAAACCTGAGACTCTCCCTTTAGCATGAGATGTGATATCCAACTCCGTCCCATTCCAATCCTGAGACCCTTCTGATAGCATGAGATGTGATATCTCAATGCCTCTAATACCAAACCTGATATCCTACCTCTAACATGAAATGTGATATCCAACTCCTTCCCTTTCCAAACCTGAGACCCTGCCTATAGCATGAGATGTGATATCCAAGTCCTTCCCATTCCAATCCTGAGACCCTTCCTATAGCATGTGATGTGATATCTCAATGCTTATACCAAACCTGAGACCCTTCCTATGGCATGAGATGTCATATACAACACCTTCCCATTCCAATCCTGAGACCCTTCCTATAGCATGTGATGTGATATCTCAATGCTTATACCAAACCTGAGACCCTTCCTATAGCTTGAGATGTGATATCCAACTCCTTCCCATTCCAATCCTGACACCCTTCCTATAGCATGAGATGTGATATCTCAATACTTCTAATACCAAACCTGAGATCCTTCCGATAACATGAGATGTGATATCCAAATCCTTCCCCTTCCAAACCTGAGACCCTCCCTTTAGCATGAGATGTGATATCCAACTCCTTCCCATTCCAATCCTGAGACCCTTCTGATAGCATAAGATGTGATATCTCAATGCTTCTAATACCAAACCTGAGATCCTTCCGATAGCATGAGATGTGATATCTCAATGCTTCTAATACCAAACCTGAGCTCCTTCTTATAACATGAGATGTGATATCCAAATCCTTCCCCTTCCAAACCTGAGACCCTCCCTTTAGCATGAAATGTGATATCCAACTCATTCCCATTCCAATCCTGAGACCCTTCTGATAGCATGAGATGTGATATCTCAATGCCTCTAATACCAAACCTGAGATCCTCCCTCTAACATGAAATGTGATATCCAACTCTTTCCCCTTCCAAACCTGAGAGCCTTCCTATAGCATGAGATGTGATATCCAAGTCCTTCCCATTCCAAACCTGAGACCCTTCCTATAACATGAGATGTGATATCCAACTCCTTCCCATTCCAACCTGAGACCCTTTCTATAGCATGAGATGGGATATCCAACTCCTTCCAAATCCAATCCTGATACCATTCCGATAGCATGAGATGTGATATCCCAATGCTTATACCAAACCTGAGACCCCTACTATGGCATGAGATGTGATATCAAACTCCTTCCCATTCCAATCCTTAGACCCTTCCTATAGCTTGAGATGTGATATCCAACTCCTTCCCATTCTAATTCTGAGACCCTTCCTATACCATGAGACTTGATATCTCAATGCTTCTAATACCAAACCTGAGACCCGCCCTATAACATGAGATGTGATATCCAAATCCTTCCCCTTCCAAACCTTAGACCCTTCCTTTATCATGAGATGTGATATCCAACTCCTTCCCATTCCAATCCTGAGACCCTTCCGATATCATGAGATGTGATATCTCAATGCTTCTAATATCAAACTTGAGACCCTCCCTATAGCATGAGATGTGATATCCAAGTCCTTCCCATTCCAATCCTGAGACCCTTCCTATAGCATGAGATGTGATGTCTCAATGCTTCTAATACCAAACCTGAGACCCTTCCTATAACATGAGATGGGAATATCCAACTCCTTCCCATTCCAATCCTGAGACCCTTCCGATAGCAGAGATGTGATATCTCAATGCTTATACCAAACCTGAGATCCTTCCTATAACATGAGATGTGATATCCAACTCCTTCCCATTCCAATCCTGAGACACTTCCTATAGCATGAGATGTGATATCTCACTGCTTATACCAAACCTGAGACCCATCCTATAGCATGAGATGTGATATCCAACTCCTTCCCATTCCAATCCTGAGACCCTTCCTATAGCATGAGATGTGATATCTCAATGCTTCTAATATCAAACGTGAGATCCTCCCTATAGCATGAGATGTGATATCCAAGTCCTTCCCATTCCAATCCTGAGACACTTCCTATAGCATGAGATGTGATATCTCAATGCTTCTAATACCAAACCTGAGACTCTTCCTATAACATGAGATGGGATATCCAACTCCTTCCCATTCCAATCCTGAGACCTTTCCGATAGCAGAGATGTGATATCTCAATGCTTATAGCAAACCAGAGACCCTTCCTATAGCATGAGATGTGATATCCAACTCCTTCCCATTCCAATCCTGAGACCCTTCCTATAGCATGAGATGTGATGTCTCAATGCTTCTAATACCAAACCTGAGATCCTTCATATAACATGAGATGTGATATCCAACTCCTTCCCATTCCAATCCTGAGACCCTTATGATAGCATGAGATGTGATATCTCAATGCCTCTTATACCAAACCTGAGATCCTTCCGATAGCATGAGATGTGATATCTCAATGCTTCTAATACCAAACCTGAGATCCTTCCTATAATATGAGATGTGATTTCCAAATCCTTCCCTTTCCAAACCTGAGACCCTGCCTATAGCATGAGATGTGATATCCAAGTCCTTCCCATTCCAATCCTGAGACCCTTCTGATAGCATGAGATGTGATATCTCAATGCCTCTAATACCAAACCTGAGATCCTACCTCTAACATGAAATGTGATATCCATCTCCTTCCCTTTCCAAACCTGAGACCCTGCCTATAGCATGAGATGTGATATCCAAGTCCTTCCCATTCCAATCCTGAGACCCTTCCTATAGCATGTGATGTGATATCTCAATGCTTATACCAAACCTGAGACCCTTCCTATGGCATGAGATGTCATATACAACTCCTTCCCATTCCAACCCTGAGACCCTTCCTATAGCATGAGATGTGATATCTCAATGCTTATACCAAACCTGAGACCCTTCCTATAGCATGAGATGTGATATCCAACTTCTTCCCATTCCAATCCTGAGACCCTTCCTATAGCATGAGATGTGATATCTCAATGCTTATACCAAACCTGAGACCCTTCCTATAGCTTGAGATGTGATATCCAACTCCTTCCCATTCCAATCCTGAGACCCTTCCTATAGCATGAGATGTGATATCTCAAGGCCTCTAATACCAAACCTGAGATCCTTCCTCTAACATGAAATGTGATATCCAACTCCTTCCCCTTCCAAACCTGAGAGCCTTCCTATAGCATGAGATATGATATCCAAGTCCTTCCCATTCCAATCCTGAGACCCTTCCTATAACATGAAATGTGATATCCAACTCCTTCCCATTCTAACCTGAGACCCTTCCTATAGCATGAGATGGGATATCCAACTCCTTCCAAATCCAATACTGATACCCTTCCGATAGCATGAGATGTGATATCCCAATGCTTCTACCAAACCTGAGACCCATACTAGGGCATGAGATGTGATATCAAACTCCTTCCCATTCCAATCCTGAGACGCTTCCTATAGCTTGAGATGTGATATCCAACTCCTTCCCATTCCAATTCTGAGACCCTTCTTATACCATGACACTTGATATCTCAATGCTTCTAATACCAAACCTGAGACCCGTCCTATAACATGAGATGTGATATCCAAATCCTTCCCCTTCCAAACCTTAGACCCTTCCTTTATAATGAGATGTGATATCCAACTCCTTTCCATTCCAATCCTGAGACCCTTCCGATATCATGAGATTTGTTATCTCAATGCTTCTAATATCAAACTTGAGACCCTCCCTATAGCATGAGATGTGACATCCAAGTCCTTCCCATTCCAATCCTGAGACCCTTCCTATAGCATGAGATGTGATATCTCAATGCTTCTAATACCAAACCTGAGACCCTTCCTATAACATGAGATGGGATATCCAACTCCTTCCCATTCCAATCCTGAGACCCTTCCGATAGCAGAGATGTGATATCTCAATGCTTATACCAAACCTGAGACCCTTCTTAAGGCCTGAGATGTCAAATACAACTCCTTCCCATTGCAATCCTGAGACCCTTCCTATAGCATGAGATGTGATATCTCAATGCTTATACCAAATCTGAGACCCTTCCTATAGCATGAGATGTGATATCCAACACCTTCCCATTCCAATTCTGAGACCCTTCCTATAGCATGAGAAGTGATATCTCCATGCTTACACCAAACCTGAGACCCTTCCTATAGCATGAGATGTGATATCCAAATCCTTCCCATTCCAATCATGAGACCCTTCCTATGGCATGAGATGTGATATCTCAATGCTTCTAATACCAAACCTGAGATCCTTCCGATAACATGAGATGTGATATCCAAATCCTTCCCCTTCCAAACCTGAGACCCTCCCTTTAGCATGAGATGTGATATCCAACTCCTTCCCATTCCAATCCTGAGACCCTTCTGATAGCATGAGATGTGATATCTCAATGCTTCTAATACCAAACCTGAGATCCTTCCGATAGCATGAGATGTGATATCTCAATGCTTCTAATACCAAACCTGAGCTCCTTCTTATAACATGAGATGTGATATCCAAATCCTTCCCCTTCCAAACCTGAGACCCTCCCTTTAGCATGAAATGTGATATCCAACTCATTCCCATTCCAATCCTGAGACCCTTCTGATAGCATGAGATGTGATATCTCAATGCCTCTAATACCAAACCTGAGATCCTATCTCTAACATGAAATGTGATATCCAACTCTTTCCCCTTCCAAACCTGAGAGCCTTCCTATAGCATGAGATGTGATATCCAAGTCCTTCCCATTCCAATCCTGAGACCCTTCCTATAACATGAGATGTGATATCCAACTCCTTCCCATTCCAACCTGAGACCCTTTCTATAGCATGAGATGGGATATCCAATTCCTTCCAAATCCAATCCTGATACCCTTCCGATAGCATGAGATGTGATATCCCAATGCTTATACCAAACCTGAGACCCATACTATGGCATGAGATGTGATATCAAACTCCTTCCCATTCCAATCCTGAGACCCTTCCTATAGCTTGAGATGTGATATCCAACTCCTTCCCATTCTAATTCTGAGACCCTTCCTATACCATGAGACTTGATATCTCAATGCTTCTAATACCAAACCTGAGACCCGCCCTATAACATGAGATGTGATATCCAAATCCTTCCCCTTCCAAACCTTAGACCCTTCCTTTATCATGAGATGTGATATCCAACTCCTTCCCATTCCAATCCTGAGACCCTTCCGATATCATGAGATGTGATATCTCAATGCTTCTAATATCAAACTTGAGACCCTCCCTTAGCATGAGATGTGATATCCAAGTCCTTCCCATTCCAATCCTGAGACCCTTCCTATAGCATGAGATGTGATGTCTCAATGCTTCTAATACCAAACCTGAGACCCTTCCTATAACATGAGATGGGAATATCCAACTCCTTCCCATTCCAATCCTGAGACCCTTCCGATAGCAGAGATGTGATATCTCAATGCTTATACCAAACCTGAGATCCTTCCTATAACATGAGATGTGATATCCAACTCCTTCCCATTCCAATCCTGAGACACTTCCTATAGCATGAGATGTGATATCTCACTGCTTATACCAAACCTGAGACCCATCCTATAGCATGAGATGTGATATCCAACTCCTTCCCATTCCAATCCTGAGACCCTTCCTATAGCATGAGATGTGATATCTCAATGCTTCTAATATCAAACGTGAGATCCTCCCTATAGCATGAGATGTGATATCCAAGTCCTTCCCATTCCAATCCTGAGACACTTCCTATAGCATGAGATGTGATATCTCAATTCTTCTAATACCAAACCCGAGACTCTTCCTATAACATGAGATGGGATATCCAACTCCTTCCCATTCCAATCCTGAGACCTTTCCGATAGCAGAGATGTGATATCTCAATGCTTATACCAAACCTGAGACCCTTCCTACGGCATGAGATGTCATATACAACTCCTTCCCATTCCAATCCTGAGACCCTTCCTATAGCATGAGATGTGATATCTCAATGCTTATAGCAAACCAGAGACCCTTCCTATAGCATGAGATGTGATATCCAACTCCTTCCCATTCCAATCCTGAGACCCTTCCTATAGCATGAGATGTGATGTCTCAATGCTTCTAATACCAAACCTGAGATCCTTCATATAACATGAGATGTGATATCCAACTCCTTCCCATTCCAATCCTGAGACCCTTATGATAGCATGAGATGTGATATCTCAATGCCTCTTATACCAAACCTGAGATCCTTCCGATAGCATGAGATGTGATATCTCAATGCTTCTAATACCAAACCTGAGATCCTTCCTATAATATGAGAAGTGATTTCCAAATCCTTCCCCTTCCAAACCTGAGACCCTCCCTTTAGCATGAAATGTGATATCCAACTCCTTCCCATTCCAATCCTGAGACCCTTCTGATAGCATGAGATGTGATATCTCAATGCTTATAGCAAACCAGAGACCCTTCCTATAGCATGAGATGTGATATCCAACTCCTTCCCATTCCAATCCTGAGACCCTTCCTATAGCATGAGATGTGATGTCTCAATGCTTCTAATACCAAACCTGAGATCCTTCATATAACATGAGATGTGATATCCAACTCCTTCCCATTCCAATCCTGAGACCCTTATGATAGCATGAGATGTGATATCTCAATGCCTCTTATACCAAACCTGAGATCCTTCCGATAGCATGAGATGTGATATCTCAATGCTTCTAATACCAAACCTGAGATCCTTCCTATAATATGAGATGTGATTTCCAAATCCTTCCCCTTCCAAACCTGAGACCCTCCCTTTAGCATGAAATGTGATATCCAACTCCTTCCCATTCCAATCCTGAGACCCTTCTGATAGCATGAGATGTGATATCTCAATGCCTCTAATACCAAACCTGAGATCCTACCTCTAACATGAAATGTGATATCCATCTCCTTCCCTTTCCAAACCTGAGACCCTGCCTATAGCATGAGATGTGATATCCAAGTCCTTCCCATTCCAATCCTGAGACCCTTCCTATAGCATGTGATGTGATATCTCAATGCTTATACCAAACCTGAGACCCTTCCTATGGCATGAGATGTCATATACAACTCCTTCCCATTCCAACCCTGAGACCCTTCCTATAGCATGAGATGTGATATCTCAATGCTTATACCAAACCTGAGACCCTTCCTATAGCATGAGATGTGATATCCAACTTCTTCCCATTCCAATCCTGAGACCCTTCCTATAGCATGAGATGTGATATCTCAATGCTTATACCAAACCTGAGACCCTTCCTATAGCTTGAGATGTGATATCCAACTCCTTCCCATTCCAATCCTGAGACCCTTCCTATAGCATGAGATGTGATATCTCAAGGCCTCTAATACCAAACCTGAGATCCTTCCTCTAACATGAAATGTGATATCCAACTCCTTCCCCTTCCAAACCTGAGAGCCTTCCTATAGCATGAGATATGATATCCAAGTCCTTCCCATTCCAATCCTGAGACCCTTCCTATAACATGAAATGTGATATCCAACTCCTTCCCATTCTAACCTGAGACCCTTCCTATAGCATGAGATGGGATATCCAACTCCTTCCAAATCCAATACTGATACCCTTCCGATAGCATGAGATGTGATATCCCAATGCTTCTACCAAACCTGAGACCCATACTATGGCATGAGATGTGATATCAAACTCCTTCCCATTCCAATCCTGAGACGCTTCCTATAGCTTGAGATGTGATATCCAACTCCTTCCCATTCCAATTCTGAGACCCTTCTTATACCATGACACTTGATATCTCAATGCTTCTAATACCAAACCTGAGACCCGTCCTATAACATGAGATGTGATATCCAAATCCTTCCCCTTCCAAACCTTAGACCCTTCCTTTATAATGAGATGTGATATCCAACTCCTTTCCATTCCAATCCTGAGACCCTTCCGATATCATGAGATTTGTTATCTCAATGCTTCTAATATCAAACTTGAGACCCTTCCTATAGCATGAGATGTGACATCCAAGTCCTTCCCATTCCAATCCTGAGACCCTTCCTATAGCATGAGATGTGATATCTCAATGCTTCTAATACCAAACCTGAGACCCTTCCTATAACATGAGATGGGATATCCAACTCCTTCCCATTCCAATCCTGAGACCCTTCCGATAGCAGAGATGTGATATCTCAATGCTTATACCAAACCTGAGACCCTTCTTAAGGCCTGAGATGTCATATACAACTCCTTCCCATTGCAATCCTGAGACCCTTCCTATAGCATGAGATGTGATATCTCAATGCTTATACCAAATCTGAGACCCTTCCTATAGCATGAGATGTGATATCCAACACCTTCCCATTCCAATTCTGAGACCCTTCCTATAGCATGAGAAGTGATATCTCCATGCTTATACCAAACCTGAGACCCTTCCTATAGCATGAGATGTGATATCCAAATCCTTCCCATTCCAATCATGAGACCCTTCCTATAGCATGAGATGTGATATCTCAATGCTTATACCAAACCTGAGCCTACCTATAGCATGAGATGTGATATCCAAGTCCATCCCATTCCAATCCTTAGACCCTTCCTACAGCATGCGATTGTTAAGACGGATTTCTGAACTCTGTCCTGGTGGCGCAGAAGTTCAGAAGGCCAACCTAATTACTTGGAACAGGGTAACCTCTGGACAAGCCAGACCAATCAAGGTAGCGATCGCGGCGGTCAAGACTAGGTCTCAAGAGGGGTGAGGGTGACTGAAAGCCCGCAATGAGCACACAAAGCAAGAGCGCTTACAAACTACTCCAAACAGTTGTTATATCAAAAATAGATACACATTTATTTTAAGGCCTTTAAAATAATGACCGTAGCGAGAAAATCACAATATCACAATATTAAACCAACACATACCATATCAACACAATATATATACAAATACACAGTCGCAAGCGTTTAAAGCACGAAATATGTAGTCCACCTGCCAGGGAAGGAAAACAGGCAGTGCGATACCGCTTTAGACTCAGTTCGCCTTCAGAGGCAGCTACTAGATGGAAGTCCGAGCCCTGCGAAGAGTGGAGCCTTGTGCTCAAAGTACCTGCCACGCCGGTGCCAACGGGCAAAAGGGGAAGCTCTTCGGAGGAAGTCAGGCAGTTCGGGTTAGTGCACAGCAGAAGGAGAACAGGTTCCGTAACTCAAGCGCAGCCTCCACAGCGGGCAGAAGCAGAGCGCGAGTACGGCCAAAAGGGTGCTGTTTTTACACAGCAGGGAAAAGCAATGGGATACTGCAGGAGGGCGACCAGATCCTAGCTAAACTACTCACCGGTCCCCGAAGCAAGCAGACCCAGGCTTCTCCACGTTCGTTTCAGCAGCTGGCAGGTTCAGAAGAGCAGGGAACGCCTCGTAGTCGTGTAGAGCAAAAAGACGTCCCAATCGACGAAACCAGCACAGTTTGTTGCCGCAGCAGGACAACGGAGCGGCCGTGTGTATTCGAGCCAAATGTACACTCCTCCCTTCAGACTTGGGAACGCCAAGTGTACGAAGCGTGGGAGAGTGACAAGGACTCGGAATACAACACAACCTGGCGGCGGTTACAGAGCAGGACTCCCTTGTAAGCTGGTCAGTCAACTGGATGGCCCAGAGACACTTCCGAAGGCTTACTTGGCAGGAGAGGATGAAGTCGCCGGGAATAGCTGTTCCTGCTATTCCAAAGGTCGAAGCACCAGTACAGGCCTTCTGGTTCGATCCAAGGAGGAAAGGGTTTCACAGGACGACAGCAGTGCAAAGGAGGATTCCTTCAGCGGGTCACCAGCGATTCCTCGGTCCAGCCTCTTGGTTGCAGGATACTTGGCTCCTGTATTCCTTCGTTCGTGAGAACTCAGGAGATCGACCTGGTAGTGGTGTTTCCAGCTCCCTCTTATCCACGGTTCCCTTCGCGCCAAAACGGAGGGGAGCAAATGGGAGATCCGCTCATCAACACACATACCATACGTGGACCAATCACGGACCACGGTGGTCCCAGGCATTCACACCACCCTAGACTCTCTGGCACCCAGGATGTGTATTGGGACCAGACATCCCAGCCCCCACCCTGGAGGCACACAAACGACATGTAGAAGCCCGCGAAAGCAACCACGTTTCGCGGGAAAGTACATGCCCAAATAAGGAAGGCCCCGGGTCGCCCGACCTGGGGAAGGTGAAGGGAGCAAGACGGTCAGTGGACAGGACAAAGGAGCCTCGTGGTCTGGCCATTTTGGGAGCCAGGCCACCATTTTGGGTTCAGTGCGAAAAACGTGCTCAGAACGCCAAAAGGAGCTCAAAATAAACAAAACGATCGCTGCCACCATTCCAGTCCCTGAATGACTTGCACCGATCAAATACCATCCTAAAAGAGTATCTAGGGCCTGTAGAAGGCTAGAGACCCAAGAGAGCTGTAACTTAGCTTACAGTGCCCTCTTGTGTCATGTTGCACTAAAGCCGCAACATGATAAAAGAAACTACGGGAAACAGCGTTCCCCGGTACTGACTGTCTTAAGGGCATGTCAGTTTCCCCGTAAGAAAGGAGCGAAAGCCCAGAGAAGTGCGGCAGAAGGCTGTACTTCTCTGGCAAAGTCAAGAACAAGGTTAAAAACAATAGCAAAAAGTTTAGGGGTTGCCACATGGAAGGAAAATTCCCTACAATTACGAAATCTTTCCTAACACTCGCCCCTCCCAGACTATGGACAGGGGGAACTAATCCACCCCTGGATGAGTCTCTTGTTCAGGTCGGTTAAACATTCTGGACAACCCATCAGAATTGCTATGTTGGACACCTGGCCTATGCTCAATAGTGAAGTCGAAGCCTTGTAGACTTATGGACCACCTAAGCAACTTTGGATTCTCCCCCTTCATGTTCATTAGCCACTTTAACGGCTTATGGTCAGTCTGCACAGTGAAGTGGGTCCCATAGAGGTAGGGCCTCAGCTTACTTAGGGCCCACACAACAGAGAAACATTCTTTCTCTACCGTGGACCATCTGAGCTCTCTGTCCTTAAGCTGGCGACTAATAAAACCGATAGGGTGTTCCTTACCCTTCTCATCTACTTGTGATAGTACAGCTCCTATCCCAGTGTCAGAGGCATCCGTCTGCACGATAAAAGGTCTTTGATAATCCGGGGCCCTAAGGACAGGGGCCTGGCACAAGGAGTCTTTTAAGCCATTGAAGGCCTTCTCACACTCGTCGGTCCAAGTTACCTTCTTGGGTTTCTTCGGAGTTGTGAGGGCAGTCAGAGGAGCAGCTATGGTGCCATAGTCTGCCACAAAAGTGCGGTAATACCCCGTGAGTCCTAAAAAGGCTCTCACTTGGGTTTGCGTAGTGGGGGTAGGCCAGTCTTGTACTGCTTGTACCTGACTGAGTAGAGGCTGTCTCCTCCCTCCACCTACTTCATGTCCAAGGTAAACCACTGAGCCTTGTCCATTTTGGTGAGGGGCCACGCGGACACCCTCAAAAGAGCTCTCTGAAGGACTGCTTTGGAACAGGTCGGGGAGAGGTTCAGACTCCTCTTCCTCAACGTCTGAAGCCAATAGCAGTGCTGCGATTTCGCCGCTTGGGACGAAAGCCTTCAGCCTATTCATGTGAAACACTTTGGGAGCCTTTCCAGGCCTTCCAAGGTCCACTGAATAGTTAACCTCACCCAGGGGCTCCACCACTGGGTAAGGGCCTGACCAATTGTCCTGTAAAGCTCGAGGCCTTATGGGATTCATGATCAGGACTTGCTGACCAAGTGTAAAGTTGATGAGGGAAGCTTTCTGGTCGTACCAAGGTTTCACCAGCGCTTGCCCTGCCTTCAATTTATCACTAGCCAAGCCCATCAGAAGTACCATCCGTTTTCTGAGCCCTAGCACATAATCAACTACATTGGTAGTAACAGGGGGAGTGGGCATCTCCCATCCCTCCTTGACAATGGCTAAGGGTCCCCGTACGGGATGACCGAACAGAAGTTTGAAGGGGCTGAAGCCAACACCCTCCTGTGGTACCTCTCGGTAGGCAAACAGTAAGCATGAAACAAGAAGATCCCATTTTCTTCTCTGGGGCTCCTCCAGAGCCCCAATCATGCTCGTTAACGTCCTGTCGAAACGCCCCCCCAGACCATTGGTCTGGGGGTGGTATGCAGAAGAGAACCTGTAGGTGACCCCACATTCTTTCCACATAGCCTGCCTATACTTCGACATAAAGTTGCTGCCATGATCCGACACAACTTCTTTAGGGAAGCCAACCCTAGTAAACATGCCGAGTAAAGCTTCTGCAACTGGCTTGGCAGTTACAGTTGTAAATGGGACGGCCTCAGGATACCTGGTTGCATGGTCGACCAGCACCAGGATAAACCTATTGCCTGAGGATGTTTGCGGGTCAAGGGGACCAACCATGTCGATCCCTACCCTTTCAAATGGTACCCCCACAACTGGGAGCGGTACCAACGGAGCTTGGATTGTCGCGCCAACCTTACCAGACAACTGGCAGGAGGCACAACTCCTGCAGTGACTTTCTACTTGCTCCCCCATCTTGGGCCAGTAGAAGTGCATGGATAACCTTTGCTTGGTTTTCCTCATACCGAGGTGACCAGCAATGGGAACTTCATGCGCCAACTGCAGGAGGAAGGGCCTAACAGCAAGGGGAACCACCAACCTCCTATGGTCTCCTTCTGTAGACTCTGTGGGCTCACTATACAGGAGTCCACCTTCCTGGTAAATCCTACGCATCCCAGGAGGTTCACCCTCAAGCTGGGAGCAGGCCTGTCTCCTTAGGCCTTCCAGAGATGGGCACTCACGTTGGCCTTTACTGAATTCGTCCCTATCAGGACCTCCTTCAACTAACAAGTCTTTTAGTTCAGGATGATCGTTGGGGTCGAATACTTCAGGCATCGCCACCTCCTCGTCAGGCCCGGGCGATTGACCAACTTCCTCCACCGCAGTGGTAGGCGAGCTCGGGGGAATATTCTCTTTCCCTCGTTTTGACTTGTAGACTCCTTTCGCCTTGGGCTTCCCCTTCGGCTGGGGCGGCGTATTGGACTTGGCCAATGCTGCCCGTGCTTGAGACCGTGTGTAGGGTCTTTCGGCAGTGTCTCCTACGAGCCCTAAAGCTCTGAGATCATTACCTAACAAGACCTTTCCCGGGACGTTTCTCTGAATGCTCACTGGAATCCTGACTGCTGTACCATTTAAAGTAAGATTTACAGGGATCACGGGAAACATACAGAGGGGGCTGTCAGCCAACTTAGTGGGCATCAGAGTAGCTCTGGCAACTTCCTCTGAGTCTACCAAGGTAGAATCCACTACAGTGCGACTGCACCCACTATCCCTAAGAGCTGGAGTATCCACTCCATTGATCAGCACACTGTCTTTAAAGTAGTGCTTGGTATTATCCGGAATCCTAGCATAAGCCTCTGCGACTTTAGGCTCCCAGGAACCCAGGGACACTAAAACTACCTCAGCCTCTATCCCGCTGGGAAATGAGTCTGAGGAGAAGGATGCTCCTGTAATCTCTTCTTCCTCGTAGGAGGAGAAGGCCAGATTAGCGGAGTGGACCCCCAAAGGTCTAACCTTACACCGGGGATCCCCCTTCACATGGTCAGTTGCTCCACAAGACAAGCCCCAGTGGGTCTGTTTACGTAGGGAGGCTTATTGTAACCAGAGTTCTGTTTCGGAGGCTGACCTCCACTACCCTGTGAGTTCTCTTGTGTCTTACCCTTGTTTTTCTTTTTGTGGCCCTTATGGGAAGAAGATTTAACAGATTCCCCACCCTCCATATCTTTGGACTTTTTCCCTTCCTCCTGCTTACCAGGATGAGTTTTGTCCTTATGGGACACTCGATGTGACACCCATAAGTCTGCTGCAATGGCCAGCTTCTTAGGATCTATCTCCTTCGAATCGGCCAAATGCTGCTTAAGCTCCGGGGAAGAAGAAGCAAAAATATGTTCCAGCATGACAAGATTTATCATGCCTTCGAAGGTAGAAACCTTATAATCTTCGACCCAGCCAGTTAAGTTTTTCAAGGATTCAGCGACATAAGATACCCAAGTACCACCTTCCTTTTTCTTATACTCTCGAAAACGCTTTAAATATTGGGCCGGAGTCTTCCCAAACTTTAAAATGAGAGTTTGCTTTAACATTGCGAAATCAGCCCGCTCAGCCTTCGACATTTCCATAATGGCACTACAGCCAGAATGGGGCAGTCTACTGAGCAACCACGCAATCTTATCAGCACTGTCAACTTTTTGAACCTCGCATGCATACTCAAACGCATTCAGCCAGTCCATAATGTCATTCCTTTCTTCATATACACTGAGCAGATCTTTTGGAAACCGTGGATGAGAGGAAGCCCCAGACCCATGTCCAGGACCCTTGGACCCATTTGCAACCTGAAGCTTGGCCAGTTCCAACTGGTGATCCCTGTCTTTCTGTTTTTCTGCCTGTTCGATTTTTAGTTTGGCTATGCTGAATTCAAGCTCCTGCTGCCTAAACCGCAGCTCTTGCTTCTTGAATTCAAGCATAGCCTCCCCATCAACACTGGCAGAGGAAACATTAAACATTACATCCTCCCTGTCCTCGTGGTCGCGATGGATCAGTGCAGCGGCAGAACCGTCGGTTCTACCAGTGAGAGCAGCCCCACCACCTTCTGCACTGTCCTCGGAAGTTATAGCGTCAAGCTGCGCTTCTTGCCACGCCACGATTCTCTGGATCATTTCCAATTTTGTGCCTTGAGAGGAAACACCTCTCTCCGCACACATCTTTTTCAATGTTTCTGATTTGGAAGCATTTAAAGTTAACAAGGTATTTGCTTCCATACTGTTTGATAGGACTATGGCCTTTTTAAAGTTATTCTATAACAATTCACTACGTGTACTGTTTGGAATAACCTGAAATGCCTTAGTTCGAGCGCAACACTGGATACCTTCAGTCGTATCCCACCGCTGTACACCAATTTGTTAAGACGGATTTCTGAACTCTGTCCTGGTGGCGCAGAAGTTCAGAAGGCCAACCTAATTACTTGGAACAGGGTAACCTCTGGACAAGCCAGACCAATCAAGGTAGCGATCGCAGCGGTCAAGACTAGGTCTCAAGAGGGGTGAGGGTGACTGAAAGCCCGCAATGAGCACACAAAGCAAGATCACTTACAAACTACTCCAAACAGTTGTTATATCAAAAATAGATACACATTTATTTTAAGGCCTTTAAAATAATGACCGTAGTGAGAAAATCACAATATCACAATATTAAACCAACACATACCATATCAACACAATATATATACAAATACACAGTCGCAAGCGTTTAAAGCACGAAATATGTAGTCCACCTGCCAGGGAAGGAAAACAGGCAGTGCGATACCGCTTTAGACTCAGTTCGCCTTCAGAGGCACCTACTAGATGGAAGTCCGAGCCCTGCGAAGAGTGGAGCCTTGTGCTCAAAGTACCTGCCACGCCGGTGCCAACGGGCAAAAGGGGAAGCTCTTCGGAGGAAGTCAGGCAGCTCGGGTTAGTGCACAGCAGAAGGAGAACAGGTTCCGTAACTCAAGCGCAGCCTCCACAGCGGGCAGAAGCAGAGCGCGAGTACGGCCAAAAGGGTGCTGTTTTTACACAGCAGGGAAAAGCAATGGGATACTGCAGGAGGGCGACCAGATCCTAGCTAAACTACTCACCGGTCCCCGAAGCAAGCAGACCCAGGCTTCTCCACGTTCGTTTTAGCAGCTGGCAGGTTCAGAAGAGCAGGGAACGCCTCGTAGTCGTGTAGAGCAAAAAGACGTCCCAATCGACGAAACCAGCACAGTTTGTTGCCGCAGCAGGACAACGGAGCGGCCGTGTGTATTCGAGCCAAATGTACACTCCTCCCTTCAGACTTGGGAACGCCAAGTGTACGAAGCGTGGGAGAGTGACAAGGACTCGGAATACAACACAACCTGGCGGCGGTTACAGAGCAGGACTCCCTTGTAAGCTGGTCAGTCAACTGGATGGCCCAGAGACACTTCCGAAGGCTTACTTGGCAGGAGAGGATGAAGTCGCCGGGAATAGCTGTTCCTGCTATTCCAAAGGTCGAAGCACCAGTACAGGCCTTCTGGTTCGATCCAAGGAGGAAAGGGTTTCACAGGACGACAGCAGTGCAAAGGAGGATTCCTTCAGCGGGTCACCAGCGATTCCTCGGTCCAGCCTCTTGGTTGCAGGATACTTGGCTCCTGTATTCCTTCGTTCGCGAGAACTCAGGAGATCAACCTGGTAGTGGTGTTTCCAGCTCCCTCTTATCCACGGTTCCCTTCGCGCCAAAACGGAGGGGAGCCAATGGGAGATCCGCTCATCAACACACATACCATACGTGGACCAATCACGGACCACGGTGGTCCCAGGCATTCACACCACCCTAGACTCTCTGGCACCCAGGATGTGTATTGGGACCAGACATCCCAGCCCCCACCCTGGAGGCACACAAACGACATGTAGAAGCCCGCGAAAGCAACCACGTTTCGCGGGAAAGTACATGCCCAAATAAGGAAGACCCCGGGTCGCCCGACCTGGGGAAGGTGAAGGGAGCAAGACGGTCAGTGGACAGGACAAAGGAGCCTCGTGGTCTGGCCATTTTGGGAGCCAGGCCACCATTTTGGGTTCAGTGCGAAAAACGTGCTCAGAACGCCAAAAGGAGCTCAAAATAAACAAAACGATCGCTGCCACCATTCCAGTCCCTGAATGACTTGCACCGATCAAATACCATCCTAAAAGAGTATCTAGGGCCTGTAGAAGGCTAGAGACCCAAGAGAGCTGTAACTTATCTTACAGTGCCCTCTTGTGTCATGTTGCACTAAAGCCGCAACATGATAAAAGAAACTACGGGAAACAGCGTTCCCCGGTACTGACTGTCTTAAGGGCATGTCAGTTTCCCCGTAAGAAAGGAGCGAAAGCCCAGAGAAGTGCGGCAGAAGGCTGTACTTCTCTGGCAAAGTCAAGAACAAGGTTAAAAACAATAGCAAAAAGTTTAGGGGTTGCCACATGGAAGGAAAATTCCCTACAATTACGAAATCTTTCCTAACAGCGATGTGATATCTCAATGATTCTAATACCAAACCAGAGACCCGTCCTTTAACATGAGATGGGATATCCAACTCCTTCCCATTCCAATCCTGAGCCACTCCTGATAGCAGAGATGTGATATCTCAATGCTTATACCAAACCTGAGACCCTTCCTATAACATGAGATGTGATATCCAACTCCTTCCCGTTCCAAACCTAAGACACTTCCTATAGCATATGTGATATCCAACTCCTTCCCATTCCAAACATGAGACCCTTCCTATAGCAAGAATGTAATATCCAACTCCTACCCATTCCAATCCTGAGACCATTCCTATAGCATGAGATGTGATGTCTCAATGCTTCCAATACCAAACCTGAGATCCTTCCTATAACATGAGATGTGATATCCAACTCCTTCCCATTCCAATCCTGAGACCCTTATGATAGCATGAGATGTGATATCTCAATGCCTCTCATACCAAACCTGAGATCCTTCCGATAGCATGAGATGTGATATCTCAATGCTTCTAATACCAAACCTGAGATCCTTCCTATAATATGAGATGTGATTTCCAAATCCTTCCCCTTCCAAACCTGAGACCCTCCCTTTAGCATGAGATGTGATATCCAACTCCTTCCCATTCAAATCCTGAGAACCTTCTGATAGCATGAGATGTGATTTCTCAATGCCTCTAATACCAAACCTGAGATCCTACCTCTAACATGAAATGTGATATCCATCTCCTTCCCTTTCCAAACCTGAGACCCTGCCTATAGCATGATATGTGATATCCAAGTCCTTCCCATTCCAATCCTGAGACCCTTCCTATAGCATGTGATGTGATATCTCAATGCTTATACCAAACCTGAGACCCTTCCTATGGCATGAGATGGCATATACAACTCCTTCCCATTCCAATCCTGAGACCCTTCCTATAGCATGAGATGTGATATCTCAATGCTTATACCAAACCTGAGACCCTTCCTATAGCATGCGATGTGATATCCAACTTCTTCCCATTCCAATCCTGAGACCCTTCCTATAGCATGAGATGTGATATCTCAATGCTTATACCAAACCTGAGACCCTTCCTATAGCTTGAGATGTGATATCCAACTCCTTCCCATTCCAATCCTGAGACCCTTCCTATAGCATGAGATGTGATATCTCAAGGCCTCTAATACCAAACCTGAGATCCTTCCTCTAACATGAAATGTGATATCCAACTCCTTCCCCTTCCAAACCTGAGAGCCTTCCTATAGCATGAGATATGATATCCAAGTCCTTCCCATTCCAATCCTGAGACCCTTCCTATAACATGAAATGTGATATCCAACTCCTTCCAAATCCAACCTGAGACCCTTCCTATAGCATGAGATGGGATATCCAACTCCTTCCAAATCCAATACTGATACCCTTCCGATAGCATGAGATGTGATATCCCAATGCTTCTACCAAACCTGAGACCCATACTATGGCATGAGATGTGATATCAAACTCCTTCCCATTCCAATCCTGAGACCCTTCTTATACCATGAGACTTGATATCTCAATGCTTCTAATACCAAACCTGAGACCCGTCCTATAACATGAGATATGATATCCAAATCCTTCCCCTTCCAAACCTTAGACCCTTCCTTTATCATGAAATGTGATATCCAACTCCTTCCCATTCCAATCCTGAGACCCTTCCGATATCATGAGATGTGATATCTCAATGCTTATACCAAATCTGAGACCCTTCATATGGCCTGAGATGTCATATACAACTCCTTCCCATTCCAATCCTGAGACCCTTCCTATAGCATGAGATGTGATATCTCAATGCTTATACCAAATCTGAGACCCTTCCTATAGCATGAGATGTGATATCCAACTCCTTCCCATTCCAATCCTGAGACCCTTCCTATAACATGAAATGTGATATCCAACTCCTTCCCATTATAACCTGAGACCCTTCCTATAGCATGAGATGGGATATCCAACTCCTTCCAAATCCAATACTGATACCCTTCCGATAGCATGAGATGTGATATCCCAATGCTTCTACCAAACCTGAGACCCATACTATGGCATGAGATGTGATATCAAACTCCTTCCCATTCCAATACTGAGACGCTTCCTATAGCTTGAGATGTGATATCCAACTCCTTCCCATTCCAATTCTGAGACCCTTCTTATACCATGACACTTGATATCTCAATGCTTCTAATACCAAACCTGAGACCCGTCCTATAACATGAGATGTGATATCCAAATCCTTCCCCTTCCAAACCTTAGACCCTTCCTTTATAATGAGATGTGATATCCAACTCCTTTCCATTCCAATCCTGAGACCCTTCCGATATCATGAGATTTGTTATCTCAATGCTTCTAATATCAAACTTGAGACCCTCCCTATAGCATGAGATGTGACATCCAAGTCCTTCCCATTCCAATCCTGAGACCCTTCCTATAGCATGAGATGTGATATCTCAATGCTTCTAATACCAAACCTGAGACCCTTCCTATAACATGAGATGGGATATCCAACTCCTTCCCATTCCAATCCTGAGACCCTTCCGATAGCAGAGATGTGATATCTCAATGCTTATACCAAACCTGAGACCCTTCCTAAGGCCTGAGATGTCATATACAACTCCTTCCCATTGCAATCCTGAGACCCTTCCTATAGCATGAGATGTGATATCTCAATGCTTATACCAAATCTGAGACCCTTCCTATAGCATGAGATGTGATATCCAACACCTTCCCATTCCAATCCTGAGACCCTTCCTATAGCATGAGAAGTGATATCTCCATGCTTATACCAAACCTGAGACCCTTCCTATAGCATGAGATGTGATATCCAAATCCTTCCCATTCCAATCCTGAGACCCTTCCTATAGCATGAGATGTGATATCTCAATGCTTATACCAAACCTGAGAGCCTACCTATAGCATGAGATGTGATATCCAAGTCCATCCCATTCCAATCCTTAGACCCTTCCTACAGCATGCGATGTGATATCTCAATGATTCTAATACCAAACCAGAGACCCGTCCTTTAACATGAGATGGGATATCCAACTCCTTCCCATTCCAACCCTGAGCCACTCCTGATAGCAGAGATGTGATATCTCAATGCTTATACCAAACCTGAGACCCTTCCTATAACATGAGATGTGATATCCAACTCCTTCCCGTTCCAAACCTAAGACACTTCCTATAGCATATGTGATATCCAACTCCTTCCCATTCCAAACATGAGACCCTTCCTATAGCAAGAATGTAACATCCAACTCCTACCCATTCCAATCCTGAGACCATTCCTATAGCATGAGATGTGATGTCTCAATGCTTCCAATACCAAACCTGAGATCCTTCCTATAACATGAGATGTGATATCCAACTCCTTCCCATTCCAATCCTGAGACCCTTATGATAGCATGAGATGTGATATCTCAATGCCTCTTATACCAAACCTGAGATCCTTCCGATAGCATGAGATGTGATATCTCAATGCTTCTAATACCAAACCTGAGATCCTTCCTATAATATGAGATGTGATTTCCAAATCCTTCCCCTTCCAAACCTGAGACCCTCCCTTTAGCATGAGATGTGATATCCAACTCCTTCCCATTCCAATCCTGAGACCCTTCTGATAGCATGAGATGTGATTTCTCAATGCCTCTAATACCAAACCTGAGATCCTACCTCTAACATGAAATGTGATATCCATCTCCTTCCCTTTCCAAACCTGAGACCCTGCCTATAGCATGATATGTGATATCCATGTCCTTCCCATTCCAATCCTGAGACCCTTCCTATAGCATGTGATGTGATATCTCAATGCTTATACCAAACCTGAGACCCTTCCTATGGCATGAGATGGCATATACAACTCCTTCCCATTCCAATCCTGAGACCCTTCCTATAGCATGAGATGTGATATCTCAATGCTTATACCAAACCTGAGACCCTTCCTATGTCAGCTGTACTCCTACTTTCTTCTAACTTCACCCCTGATCCCCCTCTATCTTCAATACCTTCCTGCTCACCTTGGGGTATCTTTTCCGGTTCAGCTCCGAATCTCCTTTTCCAGACTTCCTGTTCTCTGGTATGGTGATATGACCTACCCCGAGAGGAAGCCACCCTGCCCCTCAAACTCGGGGCAAAAAGGGGGCCCCCGAACCGGGGTAGACCGGTGTAGGGGAAAAAGCCTAAAAGGCACAAAAAACCCCTTCTTTGCAGGTCAGTAGTGGTTCTGGTCTGGACTGCAGGGCATATCAGGAGTATGTCGATAGCGAAGCTTGAGGGGTCCGCTTAAATAGGGCAGAGGCAGGAGTGTATACCTAGGAAGGCAGAACGGCAAGCAGAGAAAGGAGCCAGTAGGGAACGCGACACAATGAGAGAGCATAAGAAGGGGATCCCAGTAGTCAATGAGGGAGAGAAACAAAGGGAGAGGACGAGGAACGGAAGGAGGAACAAGAGAGGGAGGAGAGAAGCAACAAGGGGAATGCGGTGGCGACAGCCACGGAAAGGAAAACTGCAGCGTACCAACCCGGAGCCTGACGCGAAGGTTGCAACGCGCGGGCTTCCGGGTTGGGTGACGTTAAATAGGCTCCGCCGGGGAAGCGCGGAGAAAACTAGACCGCTGGATGTGGACGCCGTCAGCGTGACGGCCAATTCAATGGCCGCCCCATCGCCAGCGTCTCCACAGCCGCCAACGGCGGCCGAGCTTGACAGTGTGCCCCCCTCCAAGGCTGGTTCCCCCGGGCTTACCCGGATGAGCTCGGTGAAAACTCCTGACCATTCTGGGAGCATGAATATAGGATTTAGGCTCCCAGGAGTCCTCTGAACTAGGGTAATTCCTCCAGGAAACCAGGTATTCCAACCTGCCTTTGCGATATCTGGAATCACGAATGGCTGATACCTCATATTCTTTGGGCAGGTTCTTGGCATTATTGGACAATCCAACAGCCTTCTTAACTGAGATATGGGGATCAACAGGCCGAAGGAGGGATGAGTGAAAGACCGGGTGTACCCGGTGCATGGATTTGGGAAGCTGTAATTTATAGTCCACAGGATTGATCTTCTTGATGATCTTATAGGGCCCTACAAATCGGGGGGTCAATTTGGTCGAATGCACCCATCTAGGCAGGAATCGGGTTGATAACCAAACTCGATCACCCTCCTTCCAATCAGGGCAAGGCAAGCGAGACCGATCAGCAAAAACCTTATACCTATGCCTAGTGGAAGCCAAACTCCGTCGAGCGGTAGAATGTGCGGTAGTTATGCGATCCAAGGTAGATTCAATAGTAGGTATATTAGAAGGTGAGGGAAACACAGGAAGTATACTACGAGGGTGAACCCCATAGGAGCAGAAAAAGGGGCTAAGACCCGTAGCCAAATGTACTGTGTTGTTGTAGGCGAATTCTGCCGTGGGCAGAAGGCTAACCCAATTGTCCTGATTCTTGTTGATGTAACACCTAAGGTACTGCTCGAGGGAGGCGTTAATTCGCTCCGTCTGGCCATTGGTCTGGGGGTGAAAGCCAGATGATAAGGCCCTTTCTATCCCTAGTCGGTGGCATAGGGCTCCCCAAAATCGAGATGTGTATTGAGTGCCTCTATCAGAGATTATCTTATCAGGAAGACCATGGAGTCTGAATATGTCCCTAAGAAAAACTTCCGCCATCTGGGGGGCAGATGGTATTCCTGGTAATGCAGAAAAATGTGCCATCTTAGTAAACGTGTCTATGGTAACCATGAGACAAGTCGAACCCTGGGACACTGGCAAGTCTACAATGAAGTCTGTAGAAATTTGAGTCCAGGGTCTGTTGGGTAATTCCGGTTGAGTCAATAACCCATAGGGTTTGCAGGTGGTATTCTTATTCTGTGCGCACACCATACACGTTCTACAGTGCCTTCTCACATCCTGAGATAGTGATGGCCAAAAGAATGAGCGAGAGATCAACTCTGTGGTTCCTTTAACTCCTCTATGGCCAGCTGTCATGTGGTTATGGCCCCAATCCAGTACCTTCCGCTGTAGGATTTCGGAGGGAACATACAAACGCTGTCCCACTAGCAAAAGTCCTTCCGACCAACCTATTTGTGAGCGCAGACTCCCAGGTATTGAGGTGACTAAGTCCGGTCTGGTTACCATCTTGATTTCTTGCAGAAAGGAAGAAACTAATCCCACAATCCTGTTTCGAGGAAACAGAGGGTTTCCGATTGGGGGGGTGAGTTGCTCGAAAGACTGTCTTCTGGATAGGGCATCGGCCAAGCAATTCTGAGTGCCTGGTATGTAGGTTATATCAAAATCATACTGGCTAAAGAAATGCGCCCACCGGGCCTGCCTGGAGTTGACACACTCCATACTTCCGAGTACCTTTAGGTTCTTATGGTCCGTGCGTAACACGAAAGGATGGGTACCGCCTTGGAGTAGGTGTCTCCATTCTTCACAGGCGACTTTGAGGGCCAAAAGTTCTTTTTCTATCACAGAGTAATTCCTTTGGCTAGCTGAAAGGGTTTTAGAGAGATAGGCTACGGGATGCTCTGTGCCATCCTTAAGTTGAAGGAGAACAGCTCCCAATGCGTGGGCCGAAGCGTCTGCCTCGACTATGAAGGGCTGGTCCTGATCCGGTTGAGACAGAATCGGAGCGGAGCAGAATCTTCCTTTCAGATCTAAAAAGGCTTGGTTGGCCGATTCCGACCAAAAGAAAGGTTTGGTATCCTTTTTCAGGAGGGCGGTGATTGAAAGAACTATCTGTGAGAAGTGATTGATAAATTTTCTATAAAAATTAGCTAACCCCAAAAACCGTTGGACGTCTTTTTGGGATGCTGGAACTGGCCAATCCAGGATGGCAGATACCTTCCTGGGATCCATACTGATTCCTTCTTGAGAGAGGATGTATCCTAAGTATGGAATAGAAGGTTGGTAGAAGAGACATTTCTCAAGCTTGACCAATAGCTGTTGCGAGCGTAGTCGCTGGAATACTGTCCGAAGATGACACACGTGTTCGGAATTGGTCTTTGAAAACACCAAGATGTCATCCAAATAAACTATGACACTACAATATAGCAGATCGGAAAACAGGCGATCCATAAAGCGTTGGAATATGGCGGGTGCGTTTACCAGGCCGAATGGCATCACCCGATACTCAAAAAGGCCAAACGGGGTCCGAAAAGCAGTCTTCCATTCATCCCCATTTCTAATTCGCAGGAGATGATAGGCACTGCGAAGGTCCAATTTAGAAAATATTGTGGAACCCTGGACTGCTTCCAATATGTCAGCTATCAGGGGCATTGGGTATCTGTCTCGAATTGTGACCTTGTTCAGGCCCCGGTAATCAATACAGGGCCTTAGTTCAGAAGTATCTTTCTTAGGTATGAAGAAGAGAGATGCACCTGCCGGTGATTTGGAAGGTCGAATAAGGCCATTAACTAAATGGGAATCCAAATATTTACGAAGGGCCCTCTTTTCCGTAAGAGACAAGGAGAACATGCGACTGAATGGCACCAGGGCATCAGGTAGCAACTCGATGACACAGTCTTCCGGCCGATGTGGGGGTAGTTCCAAAACTGAGTTGTCCTTGAAGAGGTCAGAAAATTCGGTCAATTCTTGAGGAACTTTACAAATCTCGTTTACCCCTTGTTGTAGAGGAGTAAGGACCTGTACCGGCTCTTCTGCGGGATGGATACCGCAATTGTGTTTACAGTATGAGGAAGTGAAGGCCAAAGTGTTCTGTGTCCAATCTATTAGCGGATTATGCATCCTCAGCCAAGAGATTCCAAGTATTACTGGGAAATGTGCTGCTCGAATTAAATCGAACTGTAACTGTTCCGAATGGTGAAAGATGCGAACCATCATGGTTTCGGTGGAGTGGGTGATAGGACCTGATGAAAGCGGAGACCCATCGACTCCTTCCACCTTCTGGACTTCCTCCCTTTGTACAAGTGTTAGTCCGTGTTTGTGTGCCCACGTAGTATCCATAAACACTCCTGCAGCGCCACAATCCAACAAGGCCATGGTGGTAAGGACTTCCGTCGGGGTAGTCAATTGGATGGGAACTGCCATAAGATGTGAGTCCAGCGTGGTTGGATGTGACGTCACTGTCACTGTAAGATAGGGACTAAAAGTCCGACCTCGTTCACTCGTCCCCTTTAGTTCCGAGGTCGTTCGTTTCCCGACCGCCTTGGCGGTACTTCTGAGCAATTTCGAAGCAGGTGGGAATCCGAGCCACAATACATACAAAGTCCCAATTCTCTACGGCGTCTTCTCTCTTCAGATGACAAAGGAGTTCTGGTAGACCCAACCTGCATAGGTTCTTCCTTGTTGCTGGGGTGAGCTAGAGAAGGTACTGAATGGGTGCCTTGAGGAAGGGAGATAGGGGACTTATAGTTCTTTCTCTCTGCCTTACGTTCACTCAAACGATACTCAATCTGGGTGACTATGGAAAACAAATCCGACAGGGTTGTTGGACGAGCTATTCTTGCCAATTCGTCCTTGATCTCCTCCTTCAGTCCACGACGGAACACAGTATACTGGGCCTGTTCTGGCCATCCTGCGGTGGAAGCCAAGCGCTGAAACGTGGAGATATACGTCAACAGGTCACTGGAACCCTGGTGAACATCCAATAGCTCTTCTGCTGCTACATGGACTATCTCGTCCTGTTCAAAGGTCTGGCGCAATAAGGTCACAAATCCACCAAAATTACTTATCACAGGATCATTGTTTGACACCAGGGGAGTGACCCAAGCTAAGGCGTTCCCTGTCATGTTGGAAACCATAAATCCCACCTTGGTGTGATCAGTTGAAAACAGACTAGGTCTGAACGTGAAATACATAGAACATGCTTCCAGGAATTCTTTGAGGCGCCTTGGGGTTCCGTCAAACTTGCCAGTAGATAAAGCCATGGGAGGCAAATCATGATCCCTGGGTTCTCGTGAAGTGATCATTTGTCTCAAGGTTAGATTATCAGCCTTAACGTTCTGTAGTTCAACGTTCAAGGCCTGAACTGCGGCCACTAACTCCTGTACCTGTTCAGGGGTGGCCATTGTTACTTCCAGGCGTTGCAATCTGTCAGCTGTACTCCTACTTTCTTCTAACTTCACCCCTGATCCCCCTCTATCTTCAATACCTTCCTGCTCACCTTGGGGTATCTTTTCCGGTTCAGCTCCGAATCTCCTTTTCCAGACTTCCTGTTCTCTGGTATGGTGATATGACCTACCCCGAGAGGAAGCCACCCTGCCCCTCAAACTCGGGGCAAAAAGGGGGCCCCCGAACCGGGGTAGACCGGTGTAGGGGAAAAAGCCTAAAAGGCACAAAAAAACCCTTCTTTGCAGGTCAGTAGTGGTTCTGGTCTGGACTGCAGGGCATATCAGGAGTATGTCGATAGCGAAGCTTGAGGGGTCCGCTTAAATAGGGCAGAGGCAGGAGTGTATACCTAGGAAGGCAGAACGGCAAGCAGAGAAAGGAGCCAGTAGGGAACGCGACACAATGAGAGAGCATAAGAAGGGGATCCCAGTAGTCAATGAGGGAGAGAAACAAAGGGAGAGGACGAGGAACGGAAGGAGGAACAAGAGAGGGAGGAGAGAAGCAACAAGGGGAATGCGGTGGCGACAGCCACGGAAAGGAAAACTGCAGCGTACCAACCCGGAGCCTGACGCGAAGGTTGCAACGCGCGGGCTTCCGGGTTGGGTGACGTTAAATAGGCTCCGCCGGGGAAGCGCGGAGAAAATTAGACCGCTGGATGTGGACACCGTCAGCGTGACGGCCAATTCAATGGCCGCCCCATCGCCAGCGTCTCCACAGCCGCCAACGGCGGCCGAGCTTGACATCCTATAGCATGAGATGTGATATCCAACTTCTTCCCATTCCAATCCTGAGACCCTTCCTATAGCATGAGATGTGATATCTCAATGCTTATACCAAACCTGAGACCCTTCCTATAGCTTGAGATGTGATATCCAACTCCTTCCCATTCCAATCCTGAGACCCTTCCTATAGCATGAGATGTGATATCTCAAGGCCTCTAATACCAAACCTGAGATCCTTCCTCTAACATGAAATGTGATATCCAACTCCTTCCCCTTCCAAACCTGAGAGCCTTCCTATAGCATGAGATATGATATCCAAGTCCTTCCCATTCCAATCCTGAGACACTTCCTATAACATGAAATGTGATATCCAACTCCTTCCCATTCCAACCTGAGACCCTTCCTATAGCATGAGATGGGATATCCAACTCCTTCCAAATCCAATACTGATACCCTTCCGATAGCATGAGATGTGATATCCCAATGCTTCTACCAAACCTGAGACCCATACTATGGCATGAGATGTGATATCAAACTCCTTCCCATTCCAATCCTGAGACCCTTCTTATACCATGAGACTTGATATCTCAATGCTTCTAATACCAAACCTGAGACCCGTCCTATAACATGAGATGTGATATCCAAATCCTTCCCCTTCCAAACCTTAGACCCTTCCTTTATCATGAAATGTGATATCCAACTCCTTCCCATTCCAATCCTGAGACCCTTCCGATATCATGAGATATGATATCTCAATGCTTATACCAAATCTGAGACCCTTCCTATGGCCTGAGATGTCATATACAACTCCTTCCCATTCCAATCCTGAGACCCTTCCTATAGCATGAGATGTGATATCTCAATGCTTATACCAAATCTGAGACCCTTCCTATAGCATGAGATGTGATATCCAACTCCTTCCCATTCCAATCCTGAGACCCTTCCTATAGCATGAGAAGTGATATCTCCATGCTTATACCAAACCTGAGACCCTTCCTATAGCATAAGATGTGATATCCAAATCCTTCCCATTCCAATCCTGAGACCCTTCCTATAGCATGAGATGTGATGTCTCAGTGCTTCTAATACCAAACCTGAGATCCTTCCTATAACATGAGATGTGATATCCAACTCCTTCCCATTCCAATCCTGAGACCCTTATGATAGCATGAGATGTGATATATCAATGCCTCTTATACCAAACCTGAGATCCTTCCGATAGCATGAGATGTGATATCTCAATGCTTCTAATACCAAACCTGAGATCCTTCCTATAATATGAGATGTGATTTCCAAATCCTTCCCCTTCCAAACCTGAGACCCTCCCTTTAGCATGAAATGTGATATCCAACTCCTTCCCATTCCAATCCTGAGACCCTTCTGATAGCATGAGATGTGATATCTCAATGCCTCTAATACCAAACCTGAGATCCTACCTCTAACATGAAATGTGATATCCATCTCCTTCCCTTTCCAAACCTGAGACCCTGCCTATAGCATGAGAAGTGATATCCAAGTCCTTCCCATTCCAATCCTGAGACCCTTCCTATAGCATGTGATGTGATATCTCAATGCTTATACCAAACCTGAGACCCTTCCTATGGCATGAGATGTCATATACAACTCCTTCCCATTCCAACCCTAAGACCCTTCCTATAGCATGAGATGTGATATCCAACTTCTTCCCATTCCAATCCTGAGACCCTTCCTATAGCATGAGATGTGATATCTCAATGCTTATACCAAACCTGAGACCCTTCCTATAGCATAAAATGTGATATCCAAATCCTTCCCATTCCAATCCTGAGACCCTTCCTATAGCATGAGATGTGATATCTCAATGCTTATACCAAACCTGAGACCCTTCCTATAGCATGAGATGTGATATCCAACTCCTTCCCATTCCAATCCTGAGACCCTTCCTATAGCATGAGATGTGATGTCTCAATGCTTCTAATACCAAACCTGAGATCCTTCCTATAACATGAGATGTGATATCCAACTCCTTCCCATTCCAATCCTGAGACCCTTATGATAGCATGCGATGTGATATCTCAATGCCTCTTATACCAAACCTGAGATCCTTCCGATAGCATGAGATGTGATATCTCAATGCTTCTAATACCAAACCTGAGATCCTTCCTATAATATGAGATGTGATTTCCAAATCCTTCCCCTTCCAAACCTGAGACCCTCCCTTTAGCATGAAATGTGATATCCAACTCCTTCCCATTCCAATCCTGAGACCCTTCTGATAGCATGAGATGTGATATCTCATTGCCTCTAATACCAAACCTGAGATCCTACCTCTAACATGAAATGTGATATCCATCTCCTTCCCTTTCCAAACCTGAGACCCTGCCTATAGCATGAGATGTGATATCCAAGTCCTTCCCATTCCAATCCTGAGACCCTTCCTATAGCATGTGATGTGATATCCAAGTACTTCCCATTCCAATCCTGAGACCCTTCCTATAGCATGTGATGTGAAATCTCAATGCTTATACCAAACCTGAGACCCTTCCTATGGCATGAGATGTCATATACAACTCCTTCCCATTCCAACCCTGAGACCCTTCCTATAGCATGAGATGTGATATCTCAATGCTTATACCAAACCTGAGACCCTTCCTATAGCTTGAGATGTGATATCCAACTTCTTCCCATTCCAATCCTGAGACCCTTCCTATAGCATGAGATGTGATATCCCAATGCTTCTACCAAACCTGAGACCCATACTATGGCATGAGATGTGATATCAAACTCCTTCCCATTCCAATCCTGAGACGCTTCCTATAGCTTGAGATGTGATATCCAACTCCTTCCCATTCCAATTCTGAGACCCTTCTTATACCATGAGACTTGATATCTCAATGCTTCTAATACCAAACCTGAGACCCGTCCTATAACATGAGATGTGATATCCAAATCCTTCCCCTTCCAAACCTTAGACCCTTCCTTTATAATGAGATGTGATATCCAACTCCTTCCCATTCCAATCCTGAGACCCTTCCGATATCATGAGATTTGTTATCTCAATGCTTCTAATATCAAACTTGAGACCCTCCCTATAGCATGAGATGTGACATCCAAGTCCTTCCCATTCCAATCCTGAGACCCTTCCTATAGCATGAGATGTGATATCTCAATGCTTCTAATACCAAACCTGAGACCCTTCCTATAACATGAGATGGGATATCCAACTCCTTCCCATTCCAATCCTGAGACCCTTCCGATAGCAGAGATGTGATATCTCAATGCTTATACCAAACCTGAGACCCTTCCTAAGGCTTGAGATGTCATATACAACTCCTTCCCATTCCAATCCTGAGACCCTTCCTATAGCATGAGATGTGATATCTCAATGCTTATACCAAATCTGAGACCCTTCCTATAGCATGAGATGTGATATCCAAATCCTTCCCATTCCAATCCTGAGACCCTTCCTATAGCATGAGATGTGATATCTCAATGCTTATACCAAACCTGAGAGCCTACCTATAGCATGAGATGTGATATCCAAGTCCATCCCATTCCAATCCTTAGACCCTTCCTACAGCATGCGATGTGATATCTCAATGATTCTAATACCAAACCAGAGACCCGTCCTTTAACATGAGATGGGATATCCAACTCCTTCCCATTCCAATCCTGAGCCACTCCTGATAGCAGAGATGTGATATCTCAATGCTTATACCAAACCTGAGACCCTTCCTATAACATGAGATGTGATATCCAACTCCTTCCCGTTCCAAACCTGAGACACTTCCTATAGCATATGTGATATCCAACTCCTTCCCATTCCAAACATGAGACCCTTACTATATATAGCATGAGATGTGATATATCAATGCTTCTAATACCAAACCTGAGATCCTTCCTATGACATGAGATGTGATATCCAAATCCTTCCCATTCCAATCCCGAGACCCTTCCTATAGCAAGAGATATGATATCCAAATCCTTCCCATTCCAATCCTGAGACCCTTCCTATAACATGAGATGTGATATTCAACTCCTTCCCATTCCAACCTGAGACACTTCCTATAGCATGGGAAGGGATATCCAACTCCTTCCCAATCCAATCCTGAGAACCTTCCGATAGCAGAGATGTGATATCTCAATGCTTATACCAAACCTGAGACCCTTCCTATGGCATGAGATGTGATATCCAACTCCTTGCCATTCAAATCCTGAGACCCTTCCTATAGCATGAGATGTGATATCTCAATGCTTCTACCAAACCTGAGACCCTTCCTTTAGCATGAGATGTGATATCCAAATCCTTCACATTCCAATCCTGAGACCCTTCCTATAGCATGAGATGTGATATCTCAATGCTTCTAATACCAAACCTGAGATCCTTCCTATAACATGAGATGTGATATCCAATTCCTTCCCATTCCAAACCTGAGACCCTTCCTATTGGATGAGATGTGATATCCAACTCCTTCCCATTCCAACCCTGAGACCCTTCCTATACCATGAGATGTGATATCTCAATGCTTCTAATACCAAACCTGGGAACCGTCCTATAACATGAGATGTGATATCTCAATGTTTCTAATAAAAAACCTGAGACCCTTCCTATAACATGAGATGTGATATCCAATTCCTTCCCATTCCAAACCTGAGACCCTTCCTATTGGATGAGATGTGATATCCAAATCCTTCCCCTTCCAAACCTGAGACCCTTCCTTTAGCATGAGATGTGATATCCAAATACTTCCCATTCCAATCCTAAAACCCTTCCTATAGCATGAGATGTGATATCTCAATGTTTCTAATAAAAAACCTGAGACCCTTCCTATAGCAAGAGATGTGGTATCCAAATCCTTCCCATTCCAATCCTGAGACCCTTCCTGTATATAACATGAGATGTGATATCCAACTCCTTCCCATTCCAACCTGAGACCCTTCCTATAGCATGAGATGTGATATCCAACTCCTTACCATTCAAATCCTGAGACCCTCCCTATAACAAGAGATGTCATATCCAACTCCTTCCCATTCCAAACCTGAGACCCTTCCGATAGCATGAGATGTGATATCTCAATGCTTCAAAAACCAAACATGAGAACCATCCTATAACATGAGATGTGAAATCCAAATCCTTCCCTTCCCAAACCTGAGACTCTTCCTATAGCATGAGATGTGATATCTCAATGCTTCTACCAAACCTGAAACCCTTCCTATAGCATGAGATGTGATATCCAACTCCTTCCCATTCCAATCCTGAGACACATCCTATAGCATGAGATGTGATATCACAATGCTTCTAATACCAAACCTGAGACCCGTCCTATAACATGAGATGTGATATCCAAATCCTTCCCCTTCCAAACCTGAGACCCTTCCTTTAGCATGAGATGTGATATATATCTCCTCCCATTCCAATCCTGAGACCCTTCCGATAGCAGAGATGTGACATTTCAATGCTTATACCAAACCTGAGACCCTTCCCATAGCATGAGATGTGATATCCAACTCCTTCCCATTCCAATCCTGAGACCCTTCCTATAGCATGAGATGTGATATCTCAATGCTTCTAATACCAAACCTGAGATCCTTCCTATAACATGAGATGTGATATCCAACTCCTTCCCATTCCAATCCTGATACCCTTCTGATAGCATGAGATCTGATATCTCAATGCCTCTAATACCAAACCTGAGATCCTACCTCTAACATGAAATGTGATATCCAACTCCTTCCTTTTCCAAACCTGAGACCCTTCCTACAGCATGAGATGTGATATCCAAGTCCTTTCCATTCCAATCCTGAGACCCTTCCTATAACATGAGATGTGATATCCAACTCCTTCTATTCCAACCTGAGACCCTTCCTATAGCATGAGATGGGATATCCAACTCCTTCCAAATCCAATCCTGATACCCTTCCGATAGCATGAGATGTGATATACCAATGCTTCTACAAAACCTGAGACCCATACCATGGCATGAGATGTGATATCAAACTCCCGTCCTATACCATGAGACTTGATATCTCAATGCTTCTAATACCAAACCTGAGACCGGTCCAATAACATGAGATGTGATATCCAAATCCTTCCCCTTCCAAACCTTAGACCCTTCCTTTATCATGAGATGTGATATCCAAGTCCTTCCCATTCCATTCCTGAGACCCTTCCTATAGCATGAGATGTGATATCTCAATGCTTCTAATACCAAACCTGAGACCATTCCTATAACATGAGATGTGATATCCAAGTCCTTCCCATTCCAATCCTGAGACCCTTCCTATAGCATGAGATGTGATATCTCAATGCTTCTAATACCAAACCTGAGACCCTTCCTATAACATGAATTATGATATCCAAATCCTTCCCATTCCAATCCTGAGACCCTTCCGATAGCAGAGATGTGATATCTCAATGCTTATACCAAACCTAAGACCCTTCCGATAGCATGAGATGTGATATCTCAATGCTTCTAATACCAAACCTGAGATCCTTCCAATAACATGAGATGTGATATCCAACTCCTTCCCATTCCAATCCCGAGACCCTTCCTATAGCATGAGATGTGATATCTCAATGCTTCTAATACCAAACCTAAGGTCCTTCCTATAACATGAGATGTGATATCCAAATCCTTCCCATTCCAAACCTGAGACCCTCCCTTTAGCATGAGATGTGATATCCAACTCCTTCCCCTTAAAAACCTGAGACCCTTCCTTTAGCATGAGATGTGATATCCAGCTCCTCCCATTCCAATCCTGAGACCCTTCCGATAGCAGAGATGTGATATTTCAATGCTTATACCAAACCTGAGACCCTTCCCATAGCATGAGATGTGATATCCAGCTCCTCCCATTCCAATCCTGAGACCCTTCCGATAGCAGAGATGTGATATTTCAATGCTTATACCAAACCTGAGACCCTTCCCATAGCATGAGATGTGATATCCAACTCCTTCCCATTCCAATCCTGAGACCCTTCCTATAGCATGAGATGTGATATCTCAATGCTTCTAATACCAAACCTGAGATCCTTCCTATAACATGAGATGTGATATCCAACTCCTTCCCATTCCAATCCCGAGACCCTTCCTATAGCATGAGATGTGATATCTCAATGCTTCTAATACCAAACCTAAGGTCCTTCCTATAACATGAGATGTGATATCCAAATCCTTCCCATTCCAAACCTGAGACCCTCCCTTTAGCATGAGATGTGATATCCAACTCCTTCCCATTCCAATCCTGATACCCTTCTGATAGCATGAGATGTGATATCTCAATGCCTCTAATACCAAACCTGAGATCCTACCTCTAACATGAAATGTGATATCCAACTCCTTCCTTTTCCAAACCTGAGACCCTTCCTACAGCATGAGATGTGATATCCAAGTCCTTCCCATTCCAATCCTGAGACCCTTCCTATAACATGAGATGTGATATCCAACTCCTTCTATTCCAACCTGAGACCCTTCCTATAGCATGAGATGGGATATCCAACTCCTTCCAAATCCAATCCTGATACCCTTCCGATAGCATGAGATGTGATATCCCAATGCTTCTACAAAACCTGAGACCCATACCATGGCATGAGATGTGATATCAAACTCCCGTCCTATACCATGAGACTTGATATCTCAATGCTTCTAATACCAAACCTGAGACCGGTCCAATAACATGAGATGTGATATCCAAATCCTTCCCGTTCCAAACCTTAGACCCTTCCTTTATCATGAGATGTGATATCCAAGTCCTTCCCATTCCATTCCTGAGACCCTTCCTATAGCATGAGATGTGATATCTCAATGCTTCTAATACCAAACCTGAGACCCTTCCTATAACATGAGATGTGATATCCAAGTCCTTCCCATTCCAATCCTGAGACCCTTCCTATAGCATGAGATGTGATATCTCAATGCTTCTAATACCAAACCTGAGACCCTTCCTATAACATGAATTGTGATATCCAAATCCTTCCCATTCCAATCCTGAGACCCTTCCGATAGCAGAGATGTGATATCTCAATGCTTATACCAAACCTAAGACCCTTCCGATAGCATGAGATGTGATATCTCAATGCTTCTAATACCAAACCTGAGACCGGTCCAATAACATGAGATGTGATATCCAAATCCTTCCCCTTCCAAACCTTAGACCATCCCTTTAGCATGAGATTTGATATCCAACTCCTTCCCATTCCAATCCTGAGACCCTTCTGATGGCATGAGATGTGATATCTCAATGCCTCTAAAACCAAACCTGAGATCCTACCTCTAACATGAAATGTGATATCCAACTCCTTCCCCTTCCAACCCTGAGAGCCTTCCTATAGAATGAGATGTGATATCCAAGTCCTTCCCATTCCAATCCTGAGACCCTTCCTATAACATGAGATGTGATATCCAACTCCTTCCCATTCCAATCATGAGACCCTTCCTATAGCTTGAGATGTGATATCCAACTCCTTCTCATTCCAATTCTGAGACCCGTCCTATACCATGAGACTTGATATCTCAATGCTTCAAATACCAAACCTGAGACCGGTCCTATAACATGAGATGTGATACCCAACTCCTTCCCATTCCAATCCTGATACCCTTCTGATAGCATGAGATGTGATATCTCAATGCCTCTAATACCAAACCTGAGATCCTACCTCTAACATGAAATGTGATATCCAACTCCTTCCTTTTCCAAACCTGAGACCCTTCCTACAGCATGAGATGTGATATCCAAGTCCTTCCCATTCCAATCCTGAGACCCTTCCTATAACATGAGATGTGATATCCAACTCCTTCTATTCCAACCTGAGACCCTTCCTATAGCATGAGATGGGATATCCAACTCCTTCCAAATCCAATCCTGATACCCTTCCGATAGCATGAGATGTGATATCCCAATGCTTCTACAAAACCTGAGACCCATACCATGGCATGAGATGTGATATCAAACTCCCGTCCTATACCATGAGACTTGATATCTCAATGCTTCTAATACCAAACCTGAGACCGGTCCAATAACATGAGATGTGATATCCAAATCCTTCCCCTTCCAAACCTTAGACCCTTCCTTTATCATGAGATGTGATATCCAAGTCCTTCCCATTCCATTCCTGAGACCCTTCCTATAGCATGAGATGTGATATCTCAATGCTTCTAATACCAAACCTGAGACCCTTCCTATAACATGAGATGTGATATCCAAGTCCTTCCCATTCCAATCCTGAGACCCTTCCTATAGCATGAGATGTGATATCTCAATGCTTCTAATACCAAACCTGAGACCCTTCCTATAACATGAATTGTGATATCCAAATCCTTCCCATTCCAATCCTGAGACCCTTCCGATAGCAGAGATGTGATATCTCAATGCTTATACCAAACCTAAGACCCTTCCGATAGCATGAGATGTGATATCTCAATGCTTCTAATACCAAACCTGAGACCGGTCCAATAACATGAGATGGAATATCCAAATCCTTCCCCTTCCAAACCTTAGACCATCCCTTTAGCATGAGATTTGATATCCAACTCCTTCCCATTCCAATCCTGAGACCCTTCTGATGGCATGAGATGTGATATCTCAATGCCTCTAAAACCAAACCTGAGATCCTACCTCTAACATGAAATGTGATATCCAACTCCTTCCCCTTCCAACCCTGAGAGCCTTCCTATAGAATGAGATGTGATATCCAAGTCCTTCCCATTCCAATCCTGAGACCCTTCCTATAACATGAGATGTGATATCCAACTCCTTCCCATTCCAATCATGAGACCCTTCCTATAGCTTGAGATGTGATATCCAACTCCTTCTCATTCCAATTCTGAGACCCGTCCTATACCATGAGACTTGATATCTCAATGCTTCAAATACCAAACCTGAGACCGGTCCTATAACATGAGATGTGATACCCAAATCCGTCCCCTTCCAAACCTTAGACCCTTCCTATAGCATGAGATGTGATATCTCATTGCTTCTAATACCAAACCTGAGAACCTTCCTATAACGAGATGGGATATCCAACTCCTTCCCATTCCAATCCTGAGACCCTTCAGATAGCAGAGATGTGATATCCAACTCCTTCCCATTCCAAACCTGAGACCCTTCCTATAGCATGAGATGTTATAATTTAATGCTTCTAAAACCAAACCTGAGAACCATCATATAACATGTGAAATCCAAATCCTTCCCTTTCCAAACCTGAGACCCTTCCGATAGCATGAGATGTGATATCTCAATGCTTCTAAAACCAAACATGAGAACCATCCTATAACATGAGATGTGAAATCCAAATCCTTCCCTTTCCAAACCTGAGACCCTTCCTATAGCTTGAGATGAAATATCAAACTCCTTCCCATTCCAATCCTGAGATAGCTTGAGATGTGATATCCAACTCCATCCCATTCCAATCCTGAGACCCTTCCGATAGCATGAGATGTGATAGCTCAATGCTTCTAATATCAAAACTGAGACCCTCCCTATAGTATGAGATGTGAATTCTAAGTCCTTACCATTCCTATCCTGAGACCCTTCTGATAGCAGAGATGTGATATCTCAATGCTTATACCAAACCTGATGACCCTTCCTATGGCATTAGATGTGATATCCAACTCCTTCCCATTCCAATCCTGAGTTCCTTCCTATAGCATGAGATGTGATATCTCAATGCTTCTATCAAACCTGATACCCTTCCTTTAGCATGAGAGGTGATATTCAACTCCTGCCCATTCCAATCCTGAGACCCTTCCTATAGCATGAGATGTGATATCTCAATGCTTCTAATACCAAACCTGAGACCCTTCCTATAACATGAGATGTGATATCCAAGTCCTTCCCATTCCAATCCTGAGACCCTTCCTATAGCATGAGATGTGATATCTCAATGCTTCTAATACCAAACCTGAGACCCTTCCTATAACATGAATTATGATATCCAAATCCTTCCCATTCCAATCCTGAGACCCTTCCGATAGCAGAGATGTGATATCTCAATGCTTATACCAAACCTAAGACCCTTCCGATAGCATGAGATGTGATATCTCAATGCTTCTAATACCAAACCTGAGATCCTTCCAATAACATGAGATGTGATATCCAACTCCTTCCCATTCCAATCCCGAGACCCTTCCTATAGCATGAGATGTGATATCTCAATGCTTCTAATACCAAACCTAAGGTCCTTCCTATAACATGAGATGTGATATCCAAATCCTTCCCATTCCAAACCTGAGACCCTCCCTTTAGCATGAGATGTGATATCCAACTCCTTCCCCTTAAAAACCTGAGACCCTTCCTTTAGCATGAGATGTGATATCCAGCTCCTCCCATTCCAATCCTGAGACCCTTCCGATAGCAGAGATGTGATATTTCAATGCTTATACCAAACCTGAGACCCTTCCCATAGCATGAGATGTGATATCCAGCTCCTCCCATTCCAATCCTGAGACCCTTCCGATAGCAGAGATGTGATATTTCAATGCTTATACCAAACCTGAGACCCTTCCCATAGCATGAGATGTGATATCCAACTCCTTCCCATTCCAATCCTGAGACCCTTCCTATAGCATGAGATGTGATATCTCAATGCTTCTAATACCAAACCTGAGATCCTTCCTATAACATGAGATGTGATATCCAACTCCTTCCCATTCCAATCCCGAGACCCTTCCTATAGCATGAGATGTGATATCTCAATGCTTCTAATACCAAACCTAAGGTCCTTCCTATAACATGAGATGTGATATCCAAATCCTTCCCATTCCAAACCTGAGACCCTCCCTTTAGCATGAGATGTGATATCCAACTCCTTCCCATTCCAATCCTGATACCCTTCTGATAGCATGAGATGTGATATCTCAATGCCTCTAATACCAAACCTGAGATCCTACCTCTAACATGAAATGTGATATCCAACTCCTTCCTTTTCCAAACCTGAGACCCTTCCTACAGCATGAGATGTGATATCCAAGTCCTTCCCATTCCAATCCTGAGACCCTTCCTATAACATGAGATGTGATATCCAACTCCTTCTATTCCAACCTGAGACCCTTCCTATAGCATGAGATGGGATATCCAACTCCTTCCAAATCCAATCCTGATACCCTTCCGATAGCATGAGATGTGATATCCCAATGCTTCTACAAAACCTGAGACCCATACCATGGCATGAGATGTGATATCAAACTCCCGTCCTATACCATGAGACTTGATATCTCAATGCTTCTAATACCAAACCTGAGACCGGTCCAATAGCATGAGATGTGATATCCAAATCCTTCCCCTTCCAAACCTTAGACCCTTCCTTTATCATGAGATGTGATATCCAAGTCCTTCCCATTCCATTCCTGAGACCCTTCCTATAGCATGAGATGTGATATCTCAATGCTTCTAATACCAAACCTGAGACCCTTCCTATAACATGAGATGTGATATCCAAGTCCTTCCCATTCCAATCCTGAGACCCTTCCTATAGCATGAGATGTGATATCTCAATGCTTCTAATACCAAACCTGAGACCCTTCTTATAACATGAATTGTGATATCCAAATCCTTCCCATTCCAATCCTGAGACCCTTCCGATAGCAGAGATGTGATATCTCAATGCTTATACCAAACCTAAGACCCTTCCGATAGCATGAGATGTGATATCTCAATGCTTCTAATACCAAACCTGAGACCGGTCCAATAACATGAGATGTGATATCCAAATCATTCCCCTTCCAAACCTTAGACCATCCCTTTAGCATGAGATTTGATATCCAACTCCTTCCCATTCCAATCCTGAGACCCTTCTGATGGCATGAGATGTGATATCTCAATGCCTCTAAAACCAAACCTGAGATCCTACCTCTAACATGAAATGTGATATCCAACTCCTTCCCCTTCCAACCCTGAGAGCCTTCCTATAGAATGAGATGTGATATCCAAGTCCTTCCCATTCCAATCCTGAGACCCTTCCTATAACATGAGATGTGATATCCAACTCCTTCCCATTCCAATCATGAGACCCTTCCTATAGCTTGAGATGTGATATCCAACTCCTTCTCATTCCAATTCTGAGACCCGTCCTATACCATGAGACTTGATATCTCAATGCTTCAAATACCAAACCTGAGACCGGTCCTATAACATGAGATGTGATACCCAACTCCTTCCCATTCCAATCCTGATACCCTTCTGATAGCATGAGATGTGATATCTCAATGCCTCTAATACCAAACCTGAGATCCTACCTCTAACATGAAATGTGATATCCAACTCCTTCCTTTTCCAAACCTGAGACCCTTCCTACAGCATGAGATGTGATATCCAAGTCCTTCCCATTCCAATCCTGAGACCCTTCCTATAACATGAGATGTGATATCCAACTCCTTCTATTCCAACCTGAGACCCTTCCTATAGCATGAGATGGGATATCCAACTCCTTCCAAATCCAATCCTGATACCCTTCCGATAGCATGAGATGTGATATCCCAATGCTTCTACAAAACCTGAGACCCATACCATGGCATGAGATGTGATATCAAACTCCCGTCCTATACCATGAGACTTGATATCTCAATGCTTCTAATACCAAAACTGAGACCGGTCCAATAACATGAGATGTGATATCCAAATCCTTCCCCTTCCAAACCTTAGACCCTTCCTTTATCATGAGATGTGATATCCAAGTCCTTCCCATTCCATTCCTGAGACCCTTCCTATAGCATGAGATGTGATATCTCAATGCTTCTAATACCAAACCTGAGACCCTTCCTATAACATGAATTGTGATATCCAAATCCTTCCCCTTCCAAACCTTAGACCCTTCCTTTATCATGAGATGTGATATCCAAGTCCTTCCCATTCCAATCCTGAGACCCTTCCTATAGCATGAGATGTGATATCTCAATGCTTCTAATACCAAACCTGAGACCCTTCCTATAACATGAATTGTGATATCCAAATCCTTCCCATTCCAATCCTGAGACCCTTCCGATAGCAGAGATGTGATATCTCAATGCTTATACCAAACCTAAGACCCTTCCGATAGCATGAGATGTGATATCTCAATGCTTCTAATACCAAACCTGAGACCGGTCCAATAACATGAGATGGAATTTCCAAATCCTTCCCCTTCCAAATCTTAGACCATCCCTTTAGCATGAGATTTGATATCCAACTCCTTCCCATTCCAATCCTGAGACCCTTCTGATGGCATGAGATGTGATATCTCAATGCCTCTAAAACCAAACCTGAGATCCTACCTCTAACATGAAATGTGATATCCAACTCCTTCCCCTTCCAACCCTGAGAGCCTTCCTATAGAATGAGATGTGATATCCAAGTCCTTCCCATTCCAATCCTGAGACCCTTCCTATAACATGAGATGTGATATCCAACTCCTTCCCATTCCAATCATGAGACCCTTCCTATAGCTTGAGATGTGATATCCAACTCCTTGTCATTCCAATTCTGAGACCCGTCCTATACCATGAGACTTGATATCTCAATGCTTCAAATACCAAACCTGAGACCGGTCCTATAACATGAGATGTGATACCCAAATCCGTCCCCTTCCAAACCTTAGACCCTTCCTATAGCATGAGATGTGATATCTCATTGCTTCTAATACCAAACCTGAGACCCTTCCTATAACGAGATGGGATATCCAACTCCTTCCCATTCCAATCCTGAGACCCTTCAGATAGCAGAGATGTGATATCCAACTCCTTCCCATTCCAAACCTGAGACCCTTCCTATAGCATGAGATGTTATAATTTAATGCTTCTAAAACCAAACCTGAGAACCATCCTATAACATGTGAAATCCAAATCCTTCCCTTTCCAAACCTGAGACCCTTCCGATAGCATGAGATGTGATATCTCAATGCTTCTAAAACCAAACATGAGAACCATCCTATAACATGAGATGTGAAATCCAAATCCTTCCCTTTCCAAACCTGAGACCCTTCCTATAGCTTGAGATGAAATATCAAACTCCTTCCCATTCCAATCCTGAGATAGCTTGAGATGTGATATCCAACTCCATCCCATTCCAATCCTGAGACCCTTCCGATAGCATGAGATGTGATAGCTCAATGCTTCTAATATCAAAACTGAGACCCTCCCTATAGTATGAGATGTGAATTCTAAGTCCTTACCATTCCTATCCTGAGACCCTTCCGATAGCAGAGATGTGATATCTCAATGCTTATACCAAACCTAATGACCCTTCCTATGGCATTAGATGTGATATCCAACTCCTTCCCATTCCAATCCTGAGTTCCTTCCTATAGCATGAGATGTGATATCTCAATGCTTCTATCAAACCTGATACCCTTCCTTTAGCATGAGAGGTGATATTCAACTCCTGCCCATTCCAATCCTGAGACCCTTCCTATAGCATGAGATGTGATATCTCAATGCTTCTAATACCAAACCTGAGACCCTTCCTATAACATGAGATGTGATATCCAAGTCCTTCCCATTCCAATCCTGAGACCCTTCCTATAGCATGAGATGTGATATCTCAATGCTTCTAATACCAAACCTGAGACCCTTCCTATAACATGAATTATGATATCCAAATCCTTCCCATTCCAATCCTGAGACCCTTCCGATAGCAGAGATGTGATATCTCAATGCTTATACCAAACCTAAGACCCTTCCGATAGCATGAGATGTGATATCTCAATGCTTCTAATACCAAACCTGAGATCCTTCCAATAACATGAGATGTGATATCCAACTCCTTCCCATTCCAATCCCGAGACCCTTCCTATAGCATGAGATGTGATATCTCAATGCTTCTAATACCAAACCTAAGGTCCTTCCTATAACATGAGATGTGATATCCAAATCCTTCCCATTCCAAACCTGAGACCCTCCCTTTAGCATGAGATGTGATATCCAACTCCTTCCCCTTAAAAACCTGAGACCCTTCCTTTAGCATGAGATGTGATATCCAGCTCCTCCCATTCCAATCCTGAGACCCTTCCGATAGCAGAGATGTGATATTTCAATGCTTATACCAAACCTGAGACCCTTCCCATAGCATGAGATGTGATATCCAGCTCCTCCCATTCCAATCCTGAGACCCTTCCGATAGCAGAGATGTGATATTTCAATGCTTATACCAAACCTGAGACCCTTCCCATAGCATGAGATGTGATATCCAACTCCTTCCCATTCCAATCCTGAGACCCTTCCTATAGCATGAGATGTGATATCTCAATGCTTCTAATAGCAAACCTGAGATCCTTCCTATAACATGAGATGTGATATCCAACTCCTTCCCATTCCAATCCCGAGACCCTTCCTATAGCATGAGATGTGATATCTCAATGCTTCTAATACCAAACCTAAGGTCCTTCCTATAACATGAGATGTGATATCCAAATCCTTCCCATTCCAAACCTGAGACCCTCCCTTTAGCATGAGATGTGATATCCAACTCCTTCCCATTCCAATCCTGATACCCTTCTGATAGCATGAGATGTGATATCTCAATGCCTCTAATACCAAACCTGAGATCCTACCTCTAACATGAAATGTGATATCCAACTCCTTCCTTTTCCAAACCTGAGACCCTTCCTACAGCATGAGATGTGATATCCAAGTCCTTCCCATTCCAATCCTGAGACCCTTCCTATAACATGAGATGTGATATCCAACTCCTTCTATTCCAACCTGAGACCCTTCCTATAGCATGAGATGGGATATCCAACTCCTTCCAAATCCAATCCTGATACCCTTCCGATAGCATGAGATGTGATATCCCAATGCTTCTACAAAACCTGAGACCCATACCATGGCATGAGATGTGATATCAAACTCCCGTCCTATACCATGAGACTTGATATCTCAATGCTTCTAATACCAAACCTGAGACCGGTCCAATAACATGAGATGTGATATCCAAATCCTTCCCCTTCCAAACCTTAGACCCTTCCTTTATCATGAGATGTGATATCCAAGTCCTTCCCATTCCATTCCTGAGACCCTTCCTATAGCATGAGATGTGATATCTCAATGCTTCTAATACCAAACCTGAGACCCTTCCTATAACATGAGATGTGATATCCAAGTCCTTCCCATTCCAATCCTGAGACCCTTCCTATAGCATGAGATGTGATATCTCAATGCTTCTAATACCAAACCTGAGACCCTTCCTATAACATGAATTGTGATATCCAAATCCTTCCCATTCCAATCCTGAGACCCTTCCGATAGCAGAGATGTGATATCTCAATGCTTATACCAAACCTAAGACCCTTCCGATAGCATGAGATGTGATATCTCAATGCTTCTAATACCAAACCTGAGACCGGTCCAATAACATGAGATGTGATATCCAAATCCTTCCCCTTCCAAACCTTAGACCATCCCTTTAGCATGAGATTTGATATCCAACTCCTTCCCATTCCAATCCTGAGACCCTTCTGATGGCATGAGATGTGATATCTCAATGCCTCTAAAACCAAACCTGAGATCCTACCTCTAACATGAAATGTGATATCCAACTCCTTCCCCTTCCAACCCTGAGAGCCTTCCTATAGAATGAGATGTGATATCCAAGTCCTTCCCATTCCAATCCTGAGACCCTTCCTATAACATGAGATGTGATATCCAACTCCTTCCCATTCCAATCATGAGACCCTTCCTATAGCTTGAGATGTGATATCCAACTCCTTCTCATTCCAATTCTGAGACCCGTCCTATACCATGAGACTTGATATCTCAATGCTTCAAATACCAAACCTGAGACCGGTCCTATAACATGAGATGTGATACCCAAATCCGTCCCCTTCCAAACCTTAGACCCTTCCTATAGCATGAGATGTGATATCTCATTGATTCTAATACCAAACCTGAGAACCTTCCTATAACGAGATGGGATATCCAACTCCTTCCCATTCCAATCCTGAGACCCTTCAGATAGCAGAGATGTGATATCCAACTCCTTCCCATTCCAAACCTGAGACCCTTCCTATAGCATGAGATGTTATAATTTAATGCTTCTAAAACCAAACCTGAGAACCATCATATAACATGTGAAATCCAAATCCTTCCCTTTCCAAACCTGAGACCCTTCCGATAGCATGAGATGTGATATCTCAATGCTTCTAAAACCAAACATGAGAACCATCCTATAACATGAGATGTGAAATCCAAATCCTTCCCTTTCCAAACCTGAGACCCTTCCTATAGCTTGAGATGAAATATCAAACTCCTTCCCATTCCAATCCTGAGATAGCTTGAGATGTGATATCCAACTCCATCCCATTCCAATCCTGAGACCCTTCCGATAGCATGAGATGTGATAGCTCAATGCTTCTAATATCAAAACTGAGACCCTCCCTATAGTATGAGATGTGAATTCTAAGTCCTTACCATTCCTATCCTGAGACCCTTCCGATAGCAGAGATGTGATATCTCAATGCTTATACCAAACCTGATGACCCTTCCTATGGCATTAGATGTGATATCCAACTCCTTCCCATTCCAATCCTGAGTTCCTTCCAATAGCATGAGATGTGATATCTCAATGCTTCTATCAAACCTGATACCCTTCCTTTAGCATGAGAGGTGATATTCAACTCCTGCCCATTCCAATCCTGAGACCCTTCCTATAGCATGAGATGTGATATCTCAATGCTTCTAATACCAAACCTGAGACCCTTCCTATAACATGAGATGTGATATCCAAGTCCTTCCCATTCCAATCCTGAGACCCTTCCTATAGCATGAGATGTGATATCTCAATGCTTCTAATACCAAACCTGAGACCCTTCCTATAACATGAATTATGATATCCAAATCCTTCCCATTCCAATCCTGAGACCCTTCCGATAGCAGAGATGTGATATCTCAATGCTTATACCAAACCTAAGACCCTTCCGATAGCATGAGATGTGATATCTCAATGCTTCTAATACCAAACCTGAGATCCTTCCAATAACATGAGATGTGATATCCAACTCCTTCCCATTCCAATCCCGAGACCCTTCCTATAGCATGAGATGTGATATCTCAATGCTTCTAATACCAAACCTAAGGTCCTTCCTATAACATGAGATGTGATATCCAAATCCTTCCCATTCCAAACCTGAGACCCTCCCTTTAGCATGAGATGTGATATCCAACTCCTTCCCCTTAAAAACCTGAGACCCTTCCTTTAGCATGAGATGTGATATCCAGCTCCTCCCATTCCAATCCTGAGACCCTTCCGATAGCAGAGATGTGATATTTCAATGCTTATACCAAACCTGAGACCCTTCCCATAGCATGAGATGTGATATCCAGCTCCTCCCATTCCAATCCTGAGACCCTTCCGATAGCAGAGATGTGATATTTCAATGCTTATACCAAACCTGAGACCCTTCCCATAGCATGAGATGTGATATCCAACTCCTTCCCATTCCAATCCTGAGACCCTTCCTATAGCATGAGATGTGATATCTCAATGCTTCTAATACCAAACCTGAGATCCTTCCTATAACATGAGATGTGATATCCAACTCCTTCCCATTCCAATCCCGAGACCCTTCCTATAGCATGAGATGTGATATCTCAATGCTTCTAATACCAAACCTAAGGTCCTTCCTATAACATGAGATGTGATATCCAAATCCTTCCCATTCCAAACCTGAGACCCTCCCTTTAGCATGAGATGTGATATCCAACTCCTTCCCATTCCAATCCTGATACCCTTCTGATAGCATGAGATGTGATATCTCAATGCCTCTAATACCAAACCTGAGATCCTACCTCTAACATGAAATGTGATATCCAACTCCTTCCTTTTCCAAACCTGAGACCCTTCCTACAGCATGAGATGTGATATCCAAGTCCTTCCCATTCCAATCCTGAGACCCTTCCTATAACATGAGATGTGATATCCAACTCCTTCTATTCCAACCTGAGACCCTTCCTATAGCATGAGATGGGATATCCAACTCCTTCCAAATCCAATCCTGATACCCTTCCGATAGCATGAGATGTGATATCCCAATGCTTCTACAAAACCTGAGACCCATACCATGGCATGAGATGTGATATCAAACTCCCGTCCTATACCATGAGACTTGATATCTCAATGCTTCTAATACCAAACCTGAGACCGGTCCAATAGCATGAGATGTGATATCCAAATCCTTCCCCTTCCAAACCTTAGACCCTTCCTTTATCATGAGATGTGATATCCAAGTCCTTCCCATTCCATTCCTGAGACCCTTCCTATAGCATGAGATGTGATATCTCAATGCTTCTAATACCAAACCTGAGACCCTTCCTATAACATGAGATGTGATATCCAAGTCCTTCCCATTCCAATCCTGAGACCCTTCCTATAGCATGAGATGTGATATCTCAATGCTTCTAATACCAAACCTGAGACCCTTCTTATAACATGAATTGTGATATCCAAATCCTTCCCATTCCAATCCTGAGACCCTTCCGATAGCAGAGATGTGATATCTCAATGCTTATACCAAACCTAAGACCCTTCCGATAGCATGAGATGTGATATCTCAATGCTTCTAATACCAAACCTGAGACCGGTCCAATAACATGAGATGTGATATCCAAATCCTTCCCCTTCCAAACCTTAGACCATCCCTTTAGCATGAGATTTGATATCCAACTCCTTCCCATTCCAATCCTGAGACCCTTCTGATGGCATGAGATGTGATATCTCAATGCCTCTAAAACCAAACCTGAGATCCTACCTCTAACATGAAATGTGATATCCAACTCCTTCCCCTTCCAACCCTGAGAGCCTTCCTATAGAATGAGATGTGATATCCAAGTCCTTCCCATTCCAATCCTGAGACCCTTCCTATAACATGAGATGTGATATCCAACTCCTTCCCATTCCAATCATGAGACCCTTCCTATAGCTTGAGATGTGATATCCAACTCCTCATTCCAATTCTGAGACCCGTCCTATACCATGAGACTTGATATCTCAATGCTTCAAATACCAAACCTGAGACCGGTCCTATAACATGAGATGTGATACCCAACTCCTTCCCATTCCAATCCTGATACCCTTCTGATAGCATGAGATGTGATATCTCAATGCCTCTAATACCAAACCTGAGATCCTACCTCTAACATGAAATGTGATATCCAACTCCTTCCTTTTCCAAACCTGAGACCCTTCCTACAGCATGAGATGTGATATCCAAGTCCTTCCCATTCCAATCCTGAGACCCTTCCTATAACATGAGATGTGATATCCAACTCCTTCTATTCCAACCTGAGACCCTTCCTATAGCATGAGATGGGATATCCAACTCCTTCCAAATCCAATCCTGATACCCTTCCGATAGCATTAGATGTGATATCCCAATGCTTCTACAAAACCTGAGACCCATACCATGGCATGAGATGTGATATCAAACTCCCGTCCTATACCATGAGACTTGATATCTCAATGCTTCTAATACCAAAACTGAGACCGGTCCAATAACATGAGATGTGATATCCAAATCCTTCCCCTTCCAAACCTTAGACCCTTCCTTTATCATGAGATGTGATATCCAAGTCCTTCCCATTCCATTCCTGAGACCCTTCCTATAGCATGAGATGTGATATCTCAATGCTTCTAATACCAAACCTGAGACCCTTCCTATAACATGAATTGTGATATCCAAATCCTTCCCCTTCCAAACCTTAGACCCTTCCTTTATCATGAGATGTGATATCCAAGTCCTTCCCATTCCAATCCTGAGACCCTTCCTATAGCATGAGATGTGATATCTCAATGCTTCTAATACCAAACCTGAGACCCTTCCTATAACATGAATTGTGATATCCAAATCCTTCCCATTCCAATCCTGAGACCCTTCCGATAGCAGAGATGTGATATCTCAATGCTTATACCAAACCTAAGACCCTTCCGATAGCATGAGATGTGATATCTCAATGCTTCTAATACCAAACCTGAGACCGGTCCAATAACATGAGATGGAATTTCCAAATCCTTCCCCTTCCAAATCTTAGACCATCCCTTTAGCATGAGATTTGATATCCAACTCCTTCCCATTCCAATCCTGAGACCCTTCTGATGGCATGAGATGTGATATCTCAATGCCTCTAAAACCAAACCTGAGATCCTACCTCTAACATGAAATGTGATATCCAACTCCTTCCCCTTCCAACCCTGAGAGCCTTCCTATAGAATGAGATGTGATATCCAAGTCCTTCCCATTCCAATCCTGAGACCCTTCCTATAACATGAGATGTGATATCCAACTCCTTCCCATTCCAATCATGAGACCCTTCCTATAGCTTGAGATGTGATATCCAACTCCTTGTCATTCCAATTCTGAGACCCGTCCTATACCATGAGACTTGATATCTCAATGCTTCAAATACCAAACCTGAGACCGGTCCTATAACATGAGATGTGATACCCAAATCCGTCCCCTTCCAAACCTTAGACCCTTCCTATAGCATGAGATGTGATATCTCATTGCTTCTAATACCAAACCTGAGACCCTTCCTATAACGAGATGGGATATCCAACTCCTTCCCATTCCAATCCTGAGACCCTTCAGATAGCAGAGATGTGATATCCAACTCCTTCCCATTCCAAACCTGAGACCCTTCCTATAGCATGAGATGTTATAATTTAATGCTTCTAAAACCAAACCTGAGAACCATCCTATAACATGTGAAATCCAAATCCTTCCCTTTCCAAACCTGAGACCCTTCCGATAGCATGAGATGTGATATCTCAATGCTTCTAAAACCAAACATGAGAACCATCCTATAACATGAGATGTGAAATCCAAATCCTTCCCTTTCCAAACCTGAGACCCTTCCTATAGCTTGAGATGAAATATCAAACTCCTTCCCATTCCAATCCTGAGATAGCTTGAGATGTGATATCCAACTCCATCCCATTCCAATCCTGAGACCCTTCCGATAGCATGAGATGTGATAGCTCAATGCTTCTAATATCAAAACTGAGACCCTCCCTATAGTATGAGATGTGAATTCTAAGTCCTTACCATTCCTATCCTGAGACCCTTCCGATAGCAGAGATGTGATATCTCAATGCTTATACCAAACCTGATGACCCTTCCTATGGCATTAGATGTGATATCCAACTCCTTCCCATTCCAATCCTGAGTTCCTTCCTATAGCATGAGATGTGATATCTCAATGCTTCTATCAAACCTGATACCCTTCCTTTAGCATGAGAGGTGATATTCAACTCCTGCCCATTCCAATCCTGAGACCCTTCCTATAGCATGAGATGTGATATCTCAATGCTTCTAATACCAAACCTGAGACCCTTCCTATAACATGAGATGTGATATCCAAGTCCTTCCCATTCCAATCCTGAGACCCTTCCTATAGCATGAGATGTGATATCTCAATGCTTCTAATACCAAACCTGAGACCCTTCCTATAACATGAATTATGATATCCAAATCCTTCCCATTCCAATCCTGAGACCCTTCCGATAGCAGAGATGTGATATCTCAATGCTTATACCAAACCTAAGACCCTTCCGATAGCATGAGATGTGATATCTCAATGCTTCTAATACCAAACCTGAGATCCTTCCAATAACATGAGATGTGATATCCAACTCCTTCCCATTCCAATCCCGAGACCCTTCCTATAGCATGAGATGTGATATCTCAATGCTTCTAATACCAAACCTAAGGTCCTTCCTATAACATGAGATGTGATATCCAAATCCTTCCCATTCCAAACCTGAGACCCTCCCTTTAGCATGAGATGTGATATCCAACTCCTTCCCCTTAAAAACCTGAGACCCTTCCTTTAGCATGAGATGTGATATCCAGCTCCTCCCATTCCAATCCTGAGACCCTTCCGATAGCAGAGATGTGATATTTCAATGCTTATACCAAACCTGAGACCCTTCCCATAGCATGAGATGTGATATCTGTTAGGAAAGATTTCGTTATTGTAGGGAACTTTCCTTCCATGTGGCAACCCCTAAACTTTTTGCTATTGTTTTCAACCTGTTTTCTTGACTTTGCCAGAGAAGTACAGCCTTCTGCCGTACTCCTCTGGGCTTTCGCTCCTTTCTTACGGGGAAACTGACATGCCCTTAAGACAGTCAGTACCGGGGAACGCTGTTTCCCGTAGTTTCTTTTATCGTGTCGCCATTTTAGTGCAACACGACACAAGAGGGCACTGTAAGCTAAGTTACAGCTCTCTTGGGTCTCTAGCCTTCTACAGACCCTAGACACTCTTGTAGGATGGTTTTTGGATCGGTGCAAGTCATTCAGGGACTGGGCTGGTGGCAGCGATCATTTGGTTTATTTTGAGCTCCTTTTGCCGTTCTGAGCACCTTTTTGCCGCGAACACAAAAGGGTGGCCCGGCTACCCAAAATGGCCGGACCACGAGGCTCCTTTGTCTCGTCCACTGTCCGTCTTGCTCCCTTTACCTTCCCCCAGGTCAGGCGACCCGGGGCCTTCCTTATTTGGGCATGTGGTTTCCCGCGAAACACGGTTGCTTTCGCGGGCTTCTACATGTCGTTTGAGTGCCCCCAGGATGTGGGCTGGGCTGTCTGGTCCCAATACACATCCTGGGTGCCAGAGAGTCTAGGGTGGTGTGAATGCCTGGGACCACGGTGGTCCGTGATTGGTCCACGTATGGTATGTGTGTTGATGAGCGGATCTCCCATTGGCTCCCCTCCGTTTTGGCGCGAAGGGAACCGTGGATAAGAGGGAGCTGGAAACACCACTACCAAGTCGATCTCCTGAGTTCTTACGAACCCAGGGATACAGGAGCCAAGTATCCTGCGAACACGAGGCTGGACCGAGGAATCACTGGTGACCCCCTGAAGAACTTCTGCTCCTCATTGCTGTCGTCCGGTGAAGCCCTTTCCACCTAAGATCGAACAAGAAGGCCTGTACTGGCGCTTCGACCTATTGGAATAGCAGGACCAGCTATTCCCGGCACCTTCATCAACTCCTGCTGTAAGCCTTCGGAAGTGTCTCTGGGCCATCCAGTTGACTGACCAGCTTACTAAGGAGGCCTGCTCTGTAATCGCCGACAGGTTGGGTGGTATTCTGAGTCCGGGGCATGCTCACACGCTTCGTTTGCTTAGCAGTCCTAAGCTAGAGGTGAGCGGTGCTCGTTTGGCTTGAATACACCCGGCCGTTCCGTTGCCCTGCGGTGGCGACAAAACTGTGCTTGTTTCTTCGATCGGGACGTCTTTTTACTCTGCACGACGACGAGACGTTCCCTGCTCTTCAGAACCTGCCAGAAGCTGCATCTATCGAGGAGAAGCTCGGGCCTGCTTGCTTCGGGGACCGGTGAGTAGATTAGCTAGGATCTGGTCGCCCTCCTGCAGTGCCCTTTGCTTTTCCCCGCTGTGAATACAGCACCCCTTGTCCGTACTCGCGCCCGGCTTCTGCCTCACAGTGGAGGCTGCGCTAGAGTCGCGGACCGTGTTCTCCTTCATTAGAGCTCCCTACAGAGCTGTTCAACGTCCTCCGAAGAGCTTCACCTTCTGCCCATTGGCACCGGCGTGTGCAGGTACTTTTGAGCGCTAGGCTCCACTCTTCGTAGGGATTGGACTACCATCCAGTTAGGGGCCTCAGAAGGCGGACATATCACTCGCATTGGTTCGCACTGCCTGTTTTCCTTCCCCTGCAGGTGGATAACATATTTCGTGCTGCTAATGCTGTGAAACTGTGTATTCTGTATATATATTGGGTGGATAGTGTATGTGTTGGTTTAATATCGTTGTATATTGCTGCTTTTACTGTGGTTATTAGTTTCAAGGCCTTATAATAAATGTGTATCTATTTTTGATATAAACAACTGTTTGGAGTAGTTTGTAAGCGCTCTTGCTTTGTGTGCTCACTGTGGGCTTTCAGTCACCCTCACCCCTCTTGAGACCTAGTCTTGACCGCCGCGATCGCTACCTTGATTGGTCTGGCTTGTCCAGAGGTTACCCTGTTCCAAGTAATTAGGTTGGCCTTCTGAACCTCTGCGCCACCAGGACAGAGTTCAGAAATCCGTCTTAACAAATTGGTGTACAGCGGTGGGATACGACTGAAGGTATCCAGTGTTGCGCACGAGCTAAGGCGTTTTCAGGTTATTCCAACCAGGACACGCAGTAAAGTATTGAATATAACGTTAAAAAGGCCATAGTCCTATCGACAGTATGGAAACGAATACTTTATTAACCTTAAATGCTTCGAAATCTGAAACATTGAAGAAGATGTGTGCGGAGAGAGGGGTTTCCTCTCAAGGCACTAAATTGGAAATGATCCAGAGAATCGTGGCGTGGCAAGAAGCGCAGCTTGACGCTATAACTTCCGAGGACAGTGCAGAAGGTGGTGGGGCTGCTCTCACTGGCAGAACCGACGGTTCTGCCGCTGCACTGATCCATCACGACCACGAGGACAGGGAGGATGTAATGTCTAACGTTTCCTCTGCCAGTGTTGATGGGGAGGCTATGCTTGAATTCAAGAAGCAAGAGCTGCGGTTTAGGCAGCAGGAGCTTGAATTCAGCATAGCCAAACTGAAAATCGACCAGGCAGAAAAACAAAAAGACAGGGATCACCAGTTGGAACTGGCCAAGCTTCAGTTCGCAAATGGGTCCAAGGGTCCTGGACATGGTTCTGGGGCTTCCTCTCATCCACGGTTTCCAAAAGATCTGCTCAGTGTGTATGAGGAACGAAATGACATTATGGACTGGTTAAATGCGTTTGAGTATGCATGCGAGGTTCAAGAGGTTGATAATGCGGATAAGATTGCATGGTTACTCAGCAGACTGCCCCATTCTGGTTGCAGTGCCATTATGGAAATGTCGAAGGCTGAGCGCGCTGATTTTGCAATGTTGAAGCAGACTCTCATTTTAAAGTTTGGGAAGACTCCGACCCAATATTTGAAAAGGTTTAGAGAGTATAAGAAAAAGGAAGGTGGTACTTGGGTGTCGTATGTAGCTGAGTCCCTGAAAAACTTGACTGGCTGGGTTGAAGGTTATAAGGTTTCTACCTTCGAAGGCATGATCAATCTGGTCATGCTGGAACACATTTTTGCTTCTTCTTCCCCGGAGCTTAAGCAGCATTTGGCCGATTCGAAGGAGATAGATCCTAAGAAGCTGGCCATTGCAGCAGATTTATGGGTGTCACATCGAGTGTCCCATAAGGACAAAACTCATCCTGGTAAGCAGGAGGAAGGGAAAAAGTCCAAAGATGTGGAGGGTGGGGAATCTGCTAAATCTTCTTCCCATAAGGGCCACAAAAAGAAAAATAAGGGTAAGCCATCCGAGAACTCACAGGGTAGTGGAGGTTCGCCTCCGAAACAGAACTCTGGTTATAATAAGCCTCCCTACGTAAACAGACCCAATGGGGCTTGTTTTTCTTGTGGAGCAACTGACCATGTGAAGGGGGATCCCCGTTGTAAGGTTAGACCTTTGGGGGTCCACTCCGCTAATCTGGCCTTCTCCTCCTACGAGGAAGAAGAGATTACAGGAGCATCCTTCTCCTCAGACTCATTTCCCAGCGGAATAGAGGCTGAGGTAGTTTTAGTGTCCCTGGGTTCCTGGGAGCCTAAAGTCGCAGAGGCGTATGCTAGGATTCCGGATAATACCAAGCACTACTTTAAAGACAGTGTGCTGATCAATGGAGTGGATACTCCAGCTCTTAGGGATAGTGGGTGCAGTCGAACTGTAGTGGATTCTACCTTGGTAGACTCAGAGGAAGTTGCCAGAGCTACTCTGATGCCCACTAAGTTGGCTGACGGCCCCCTCCGTATGTTTCCCGTGATCCCTGTTAATCTAACTTTAAATGGTACAGCAGTTAGGATTCCAGTGAGCATTCAGAGAAACGTCCCGGGAAAGGTCTTGTTGGGCAATGATCTCAGAGCTCTAGGGCTCGTAGGAGACACTGCCGAAAGACCCTACACACGGTCTCAAGCACGGGCAGCATTGGCCAAGTCCAATACGCCGCCCCAGCCGAAGGGGAAACCCAAGGCGAAAGGAGTCAACAAGTCCCGACGGGGGAAAGAGAATATTCCCCCGAACTCGCCTACCACTGCGGTGGAGGGAGTTGGTCAATCGCCCGAGCCTGACGAGGAGGTGGCGATGCCTGAAGTGTTCGACCCCAACGACCATCCTGAACTAAAAGACTTGTTAGTTGAAGGAGGTCCTGATAGGGACGACTTCAGTAAGGGCCAACGTGAGTGCCCATCTCTGGAAGGCCTAAGGAGACAGGCCTGCTCCCAGCTTGAGGGTGAACCTCCTGGGAAGCATCGGATTTATTGGGAAGGTGGACTCCTGTACAGTGAGCCCACAGAGTCTACAGAAGGAGACCATAGGAGGTTGGTGGTTCCCCTTTCTGTTAGACCCTTCCTCCTGCAGTTGGCGCATGAAGTTCCCCTTGCTGGTCACCTTGGAATGAAGAGGACCAAGCAAAGGTTATCTATGCACTTCTACTGGCCCAAGATGGGGGTGCAAGTAGAAAGTCACTGCAGGAGTTGTGCCTCCTGCCAGTTGTCTGGTAAGGTTGGCGCGACAATCCAAGCTCCGTTGGTACCGCTCCCAGTTGTGGGGGTACCATTTGAAAGGGTAGGGATCGACATCGTTGGTCCCCTTGACCCGCAAACATCCTCAGGCAATAGGTTTATCCTGGTGCTGGTCGACCATGCAACCAGGTATCCTGAGGCCATCCCATTAAAGACTGTAACTGCCAAGTCAGTTGCAAAAGCGTTACTCGGCATATTTACTAGGGTTGGCTTCCCTAAAGAAGTTGTGTCAGATCGTGGCAGCAACTTTATGTCGAAGTATATGCAGGCTATGTGGAAAGAATGTGGGGTCACCTACAAGTTCTCTTCTGCATACCACCCCCAGACCAATGGTCTGGTGGAGCGTTTCAACAGAACGCTAAAGAGCATGATTGGGGCTCTGGAGGAGCCCCAGAGGAGGAAATGGGACCTTCTTTTACCATGCTTGTTGTTTGCCTACAGAGAGGTACCACAGGAGGGTGTTGGCTTCAGCCCCTTCGAACTTCTGTTCGGTCATCCCGTACGGGGACCCTTAGCCATCGTCAAAGAGGGATGGGAGATGCCCACTCCCCCTGTTACTACCAATGTAGTTGACTATGTGCTAGGGCTCAGAAAACGGATGGTACTCCTGATGGGCTTGGCTAGTGAAAAGTTGAAGGCCGGACAAGCGCTGGTGAAACATTGGTACGACCAGAAAGCTTCCTTAATTCACTTTACCCCTGGTCAGCAAGTCCTGATCATGAACCCTATAAGGCCTCGCGCTTTACAGGACAAATGGTCAGGCCCTTACACAGTGGTGGAGCCCCTGGGTGAGGTGAACTATTTAGTGGACCTTGGAAGGCCTGGACAGGCTCCAAAAGTGTTCCACGTAAATAGGCTGAAGGCTTTCGTCCCAAGAGTCGAAATCGCAGCACTGCTACTGGCGTCAGACGTTGAGGAAGAGGAGTCAGAACCTCTTCCCGACCTGTTCCAAAGCGGTCCTTCAGATAGCTCCGTTGAGGGTGTCCGAGTGGCCCCTCACCTGACTTCTGATCAGCAGGCTGAGGTGAAAAGTTTGCTTAGGCAGTTTTCCCCCCTGTTTTCACAGTCGCCTGGTTTGACACCTTGGTGCAAACATAACATTGACACAGGAGACAGTGTACCTACCAAAAGTAGGGGATACAGGATGTCGGATAAAGTACGGTCTTATATTAAGACCGAGGTCAACAAGATGTTAGACCTTGGGGTGATTGAACCCTCTAGTAGTCCTTGGTCCAGTCCTGTGGTTCTGGTTCCAAAAGCAGGCACTTCTGAATTGAGGTTCTGCGTGGATTACAGGGCTCTGAATGCTGTCACCAAGACAGACGCTCACCCCTTGCCTCGAACTGACGAGCTGGTGGATACCTTGGGTGCCTCCAAGTACCTCAGCACGTTTGACCTGACTGCGGGCTATTGGCAAATAGCTTTAGCAGAACATGCCAAGGAGAAGACAGCATTTTCAACTCCCGACGGGCTTTACCAATTCCGGGTAATGCCGTTCGGATTGAAGAATGCACCTGCCACTTTCCAGAGGCTTGTGAATCATGTGTTGAATGGGTTGGACGAATTCTGTCTTGCATATCTGGACGATATAGCAGTTTTCAGTGCCACCTGGGAAGACCATGTGAAACACCTCGGGATTGTGCTCCAGGCTCTTCAGAAAGCCCACTTGACCATAAAGGCGAGTAAATGCCAGATTGGACAAGGCTCAGTGGTTTACCTTGGGCATGAAGTAGGTGGAGGAAGGATACAGCCTCTCCCCAGTAAAGTACAAGCAGTACAAGACTGGCCTACCCCCACTACACAAACCCAAGTGAGAGCCTTCTTAGGACTCACGGGTTATTACCGCAATTTTATGGCAGACTATGGCACCATAGCTGCTCCTCTGACTGCCCTCACAACTCCGAAGAAACCCAAGAAGGTAACTTGGACTGACGAGTGTGAGAAGGCCTTCAATGGCTTGAAAGACTCCTTGTGCCAGGCCCCTGTGCTCAGGGCCCCTGATTATCAAAGACCTTTTATCGTGCAGACGGATGCCTCTGACACTGGGATAGGAGCTGTACTATCACAAGTAGATGAGAAGGGTAAGGAACACCCTATCGGTTTTATTAGTCGCCAGCTTAAGGACAGAGAGCTCAGATGGTCCACGGTAGAGAAAGAATGTTTCTCTGTTGTGTGGGCCCTAAGGAAGCTGCGGCCCTACCTCTATGGGACCCACTTCACTGTGCAGACTGACCATAAGCCGTTAAAGTGGCTAATGAACATGAAGGGGGAGAATCCAAAGTTGCTTAGGTGGTCCATAAGTCTACAAGGCTTCGACTTCACTATTGAGCATAGGCCAGGTGTCCAACATAGCAATGCTGATGGGTTGTCCAGAATGTTTTACCGACCTGAACAAGAGACTCATCCAGGGGTGGATTAGTTCCCCCTGTCCATAGTCTGGGAGAGGCGAGTGTTAGGAAAGATTTCGTTATTGTAGGGAACTTTCCTTCCATGTGGCAACCCCTAAACTTTTTGCTATTGTTTTCAACCTGTTTTCTTGACTTTGCCAGAGAAGTACAGCCTTCTGCCGTACTCCTCTGGGCTTTCGCTCCTTTCTTACGGGGAAACTGACATGCCCTTAAGACAGTCAGTACCGGGGAACGCTGTTTCCCGTAGTTTCTTTTATCGTGTCGCCATTTTAGTGCAACACGACACAAGAGGGCACTGTAAGCTAAGTTACAGCTCTCTTGGGTCTCTAGCCTTCTACAGACCCTAGACACTCTTGTAGGATGGTTTTTGGATCGGTGCAAGTCATTCAGGGACTGGGCTGGTGGCAGCGATCATTTGGTTTATTTTGAGCTCCTTTTGCCGTTCTGAGCACCTTTTTGCCGCGAACACAAAAGGGTGGCCCGGCTACCCAAAATGGCCGGACCACGAGGCTCCTTTGTCTCGTCCACTGTCCGTCTTGCTCCCTTTACCTTCCCCCAGGTCAGGCGACCCGGGGCCTTCCTTATTTGGGCATGTGGTTTCCCGCGAAACACGGTTGCTTTCGCGGGCTTCTACATGTCGTTTGAGTGCCCCCAGGATGTGGGCTGGGCTGTCTGGTCCCAATACACATCCTGGGTGCCAGAGAGTCTAGGGTGGTGTGAATGCCTGGGACCACGGTGGTCCGTGATTGGTCCACGTATGGTATGTGTGTTGATGAGCGGATCTCCCATTGGCTCCCCTCCGTTTTGGCGCGAAGGGAACCGTGGATAAGAGGGAGCTGGAAACACCACTACCAAGTCGATCTCCTGAGTTCTTACGAACCCAGGGATACAGGAGCCAAGTATCCTGCGAACACGAGGCTGGACCGAGGAATCACTGGTGACCCCCTGAAGAACTTCTGCTCCTCATTGCTGTCGTCCGGTGAAGCCCTTTCCACCTAAGATCGAACAAGAAGGCCTGTACTGGCGCTTCGACCTATTGGAATAGCAGGACCAGCTATTCCCGGCACCTTCATCAACTCCTGCTGTAAGCCTTCGGAAGTGTCTCTGGGCCATCCAGTTGACTGACCAGCTTACTAAGGAGGCCTGCTCTGTAATCGCCGACAGGTTGGGTGGTATTCTGAGTCCGGGGCATGCTCACACGCTTCGTTTGCTTAGCAGTCCTAAGCTAGAGGTGAGCGGTGCTCGTTTGGCTTGAATACACCCGGCCGTTCCGTTGCCCTGCGGTGGCGACAAAACTGTGCTTGTTTCTTCGATCGGGACGTCTTTTTACTCTGCACGACGACGAGACGTTCCCTGCTCTTCAGAACCTGCCAGAAGCTGCATCTATCGAGGAGAAGCTCGGGCCTGCTTGCTTCGGGGACCGGTGAGTAGATTAGCTAGGATCTGGTCGCCCTCCTGCAGTGCCCTTTGCTTTTCCCCGCTGTGAATACAGCACCCCTTGTCCGTACTCGCGCCCGGCTTCTGCCTCACAGTGGAGGCTGCGCTAGAGTCGCGGACCGTGTTCTCCTTCATTAGAGCTCCCTACAGAGCTGTTCAACGTCCTCCGAAGAGCTTCACCTTCTGCCCATTGGCACCGGCGTGTGCAGGTACTTTTGAGCGCTAGGCTCCACTCTTCGTAGGGATTGGACTACCATCCAGTTAGGGGCCTCAGAAGGCGGACATATCACTCGCATTGGTTCGCACTGCCTGTTTTCCTTCCCCTGCAGGTGGATAACATATTTCGTGCTGCTAATGCTGTGAAACTGTGTATTCTGTATATATATTGGGTGGATAGTGTATGTGTTGGTTTAATATCGTTGTATATTGCTGCTTTTACTGTGGTTATTAGTTTCAAGGCCTTATAATAAATGTGTATCTATTTTTGATATAAACAACTGTTTGGAGTAGTTTGTAAGCGCTCTTGCTTTGTGTGCTCACTGTGGGCTTTCAGTCACCCTCACCCCTCTTGAGACCTAGTCTTGACCGCCGCGATCGCTACCTTGATTGGTCTGGCTTGTCCAGAGGTTACCCTGTTCCAAGTAATTAGGTTGGCCTTCTGAACCTCTGCGCCACCAGGACAGAGTTCAGAAATCCGTCTTAACAATATCCAGCTCCTCCCATTCCAATCCTGAGACCCTTCCGATAGCAGAGATGTGATATTTCAATGCTTATACCAAACCTGAGACCCTTCCCATAGCATGAGATGTGATATCCAACTCCTTCCCATTCCAATCCTGAGACCCTTCCTATAGCATGAGATGTGATATCTCAATGCTTCTAATACCAAACCTGAGATCCTTCCTATAACATGAGATGTGATATCCAACTCCTTCCCATTCCAATCCCGAGACCCTTCCTATAGCATGAGATGTGATATCTCAATGCTTCTAATACCAAACCTAAGGTCCTTCCTATAACATGAGATGTGATATCCAAATCCTTCCCATTCCAAACCTGAGACCCTCCCTTTAGCATGAGATGTGATATCCAACTCCTTCCCATTCCAATCCTGATACCCTTCTGATAGCATGAGATGTGATATCTCAATGCCTCTAATACCAAACCTGAGATCCTACCTCTAACATGAAATGTGATATCCAACTCCTTCCTTTTCCAAACCTGAGACCCTTCCTACAGCATGAGATGTGATATCCAAGTCCTTCCCATTCCAATCCTGAGACCCTTCCTATAACATGAGATGTGATATCCAACTCCTTCTATTCCAACCTGAGACCCTTCCTATAGCATGAGATGGGATATCCAACTCCTTCCAAATCCAATCCTGATACCCTTCCGATAGCATGAGATGTGATATCCCAATGCTTCTACAAAACCTGAGACCCATACCATGGCATGAGATGTGATATCAAACTCCCGTCCTATACCATGAGACTTGATATCTCAATGCTTCTAATACCAAACCTGAGACCGGTCCAATAACATGAGATGTGATATCCAAATCCTTCCCCTTCCAAACCTTAGACCCTTCCTTTATCATGAGATGTGATATCCAAGTCCTTCCCATTCCATTCCTGAGACCCTTCCTATAGCATGAGATGTGATATCTCAATGCTTCTAATACCAAACCTGAGACCCTTCCTATAACATGAGATGTGATATCCAAGTCCTTCCCATTCCAATCCTGAGACCCTTCCTATAGCATGAGATGTGATATCTCAATGCTTCTAATACCAAACCTGAGACCCTTCTTATAACATGAATTGTGATATCCAAATCCTTCCCATTCCAATCCTGAGACCCTTCCGATAGCAGAGATGTGATATCTCAATGCTTATACCAAACCTAAGACCCTTCCGATAGCATGAGATGTGATATCTCAATGCTTCTAATACCAAACCTGAGACCGGTCCAATAACATGAGATGTGATATCCAAATCCTTCCCCTTCCAAACCTTAGACCATCCCTTTAGCATGAGATTTGATATCCAACTCCTTCCCATTCCAATCCTGAGACCCTTCTGATGGCATGAGATGTGATATCTCAATGCCTCTAAAACCAAACCTGAGATCCTACCTCTAACATGAAATGTGATATCCAACTCCTTCCCCTTCCAACCCTGAGAGCCTTCCTATAGAATGAGATGTGATATCCAAGTCCTTCCCATTCCAATCCTGAGACCCTTCCTATAACATGAGATGTGATATCCAACTCCTTCCCATTCCAATCATGAGACCCTTCCTATAGCTTGAGATGTGATATCCAACTCCTTCTCATTCCAATTCTGAGACCCGTCCTATACCATGAGACTTGATATCTCAATGCTTCAAATACCAAACCTGAGACCGGTCCTATAACATGAGATGTGATACCCAACTCCTTCCCATTCCAATCCTGATACCCTTCTGATAGCATGAGATGTGATATCTCAATGCCTCTAATACCAAACCTGAGATCCTACCTCTAACATGAAATGTGATATCCAACTCCTTAATTTTCCAAACCTGAGACCCTTCCTACAGCATGAGATGTGATATCCAAGTCCTTCCCATTCCAATCCTGAGACCCTTCCTATAACATGAGATGTGATATCCAACTCCTTCTATTCCAACCTGAGACCCTTCCTATAGCATGAGATGGGATATCCAACTCCTTCCAAATCCAATCCTGATACCCTTCCGATAGCATGAGATGTGATATCCCAATGCTTCTACAAAACCTGAGACCCATACCATGGCATGAGATGTGATATCAAACTCCCGTCCTATACCATGAGACTTGATATCTCAATGCTTCTAATACCAAAACTGAGACCGGTCCAATAACATGAGATGTGATATCCAAATCCTTCCCCTTCCAAACCTTAGACCCTTCCTTTATCATGAGATGTGATATCCAAGTCCTTCCCATTCCATTCCTGAGACCCTTCCTATAGCATGAGATGTGATATCTCAATGCTTCTAATACCAAACCTGAGACCCTTCCTATAACATGAATTGTGATATCCAAATCCTTCCCCTTCCAAACCTTAGACCCTTCCTTTATCATGAGATGTGATATCCAAGTCCTTCCCATTCCAATCCTGAGACCCTTCCTATAGCATGAGATGTGATATCTCAATGCTTCTAATACCAAACCTGAGACCCTTCCTATAACATGAATTGTGATATCCAAATCCTTCCCATTCCAATCCTGAGACCCTTCCGATAGCAGAGATGTGATATCTCAATGCTTATACCAAACCTAAGACCCTTCCGATAGCATGAGATGTGATATCTCAATGCTTCTAATACCAAACCTGAGACCGGTCCAATAACATGAGATGGAATTTCCAAATCCTTCCCCTTCCAAACCTTAGACCATCCCTTTAGCATGAGATTTGATATCCAACTCCTTCCCATTCCAATCCTGAGACCCTTCTGATGGCATGAGATGTGATATCTCAATGGGCCTCATTCCGAGTACGGCGCTAACCAATGGCGCTATTAACGCCTTGGTTGACGCCGTACCCGGACCGGCAGCGCCTTGGTGGTTGGCGGAATTACCGCCCCATTCCAAGGTTGGCGGGGCGGTAATTCCCCAATCCCCATTTACCCTTCCCCATTCCCATTCTCGCCCCATAGGGCATAATGGGAGTGGGGAAGGCGTCAATTACGCCACCGTAAATTACGGTGGCGTAATTAACATCAAGGTCCCTTAGCGCCATGGTATTTAACGCCTGCTAAAAGCAGGTGTTAAAAGCACCATGGCGCTAAGGGAACTCGGAGTATGGCGGTAAGGGATTACCGCCACCGCTCTCGTTAGCGGTGGCCGCTATCCCTTAACGCCATACTCGGAATGAGGCCCAATGCCTCTAAAACCAAACCTGAGATCCTACCTCTAACATGAAATGTGATATCCAACTCCTTCCCCTTCCAACCCTGAGAGCCTTCCTATAGAATGAGATGTGATATCCAAGTCCTTCCCATTCCAATCCTGAGACCCTTCCTATAACATGAGATGTGATATCCAACTCCTTCCCATTCCAATCATGAGACCCTTCCTATAGCTTGAGATGTGATATCCAACTCCTTGTCATTCCAATTCTGAGACCCGTCCTATACCATGAGACTTGATATCTCAATGCTTCAAATACCAAACCTGAGACCGGTCCTATAACATGAGATGTGATACCCAAATCCGTCCCCTTCCAAACCTTAGACCCTTCCTATAGCATGAGATGTGATATCTCATTGCTTCTAATACCAAACCTGAGACCCTTCCTATAACGAGATGGGATATCCAACTCCTTCCCATTCCAATCCTGAGACCCTTCAGATAGCAGAGATGTGATATCCAACTCCTTCCCATTCCAAACCTGAGACCCTTCCTATAGCATGAGATGTTATAATTTAATGCTTCTAAAACCAAACCTGAGAACCATCCTATAACATGTGAAATCCAAATCCTTCCCTTTCCAAACCTGAGACCCTTCCGATAGCATGAGATGTGATATCTCAATGCTTCTAAAACCAAACATGAGAACCATCCTATAACATGAGATGTGAAATCCAAATCCTTCCCTTTCCAAACCTGAGACCCTTCCTATAGCTTGAGATGAAATATCAAACTCCTTCCCATTCCAATCCTGAGATAGCTTGAGATGTGATATCCAACTCCATCCCATTCCAATCCTGAGACCCTTCCGATAGCATGAGATGTGATAGCTCAATGCTTCTAATATCAAAACTGAGACCCTCCCTATAGTATGAGATGTGAATTCTAAGTCCTTACCATTCCTATCCTGAGACCCTTCCGATAGCAGAGATGTGATATCTCAATGCTTATACCAAACCTGATGACCCTTCCTATGGCATTAGATGTGATATCCAACTCCTTCCCATTCCAATCCTGAGTTCCTTCCTATAGCATGAGATGTGATATCTCAATGCTTCTATCAAACCTGATACCCTTCCTTTAGCATGAGAGGTGATATTCAACTCCTGCCCATTCCAATCCTGAGACCCTTCCTATAGCATGAGATGTGATATCTCAATGCTTCTAATACCAAACCTGAGACCCTTCCTATAACATGAGATGTGATATCCAAGTCCTTCCCATTCCAATCCTGAGACCCTTCCTATAGCATGAGATGTGATATCTCAATGCTTCTAATACCAAACCTGAGACCCTTCCTATAACATGAATTATGATATCCAAATCCTTCCCATTCCAATCCTGAGACCCTTCCGATAGCAGAGATGTGATATCTCAATGCTTATACCAAACCTAAGACCCTTCCGATAGCATGAGATGTGATATCTCAATGCTTCTAATACCAAACCTGAGATCCTTCCAATAACATGAGATGTGATATCCAACTCCTTCCCATTCCAATCCCGAGACCCTTCCTATAGCATGAGATGTGATATCTCAATGCTTCTAATACCAAACCTAAGGTCCTTCCTATAACATGAGATGTGATATCCAAATCCTTCCCATTCCAAACCTGAGACCCTCCCTTTAGCATGAGATGTGATATCCAACTCCTTCCCCTTAAAAACCTGAGACCCTTCCTTTAGCATGAGATGTGATATCCAGCTCCTCCCATTCCAATCCTGAGACCCTTCCGATAGCAGAGATGTGATATTTCAATGCTTATACCAAACCTGAGACCCTTCCCATAGCATGAGATGTGATATCCAGCTCCTCCCATTCCAATCCTGAGACCCTTCCGATAGCAGAGATGTGATATTTCAATGCTTATACCAAACCTGAGACCCTTCCCATAGCATGAGATGTGATATCCAACTCCTTCCCATTCCAATCCTGAGACCCTTCCTATAGCATGAGATGTGATATCTCAATGCTTCTAATACCAAACCTGAGATCCTTCCTATAACATGAGATGTGATATCCAACTCCTTCCCATTCCAATCCCGAGACCCTTCCTATAGCATGAGATGTGATATCTCAATGCTTCTAATACCAAACCTAAGGTCCTTCCTATAACATGAGATGTGATATCCAAATCCTTCCCATTCCAAACCTGAGACCCTCCCTTTAGCATGAGATGTGATATCCAACTCCTTCCCATTCCAATCCTGATACCCTTCTGATAGCATGAGATGTGATATCTCAATGCCTCTAATACCAAACCTGAGATCCTACCTCTAACATGAAATGTGATATCCAACTCCTTCCTTTTCCAAACCTGAGACCCTTCCTACAGCATGAGATGTGATATCCAAGTCCTTCCCATTCCAATCCTGAGACCCTTCCTATAACATGAGATGTGATATCCAACTCCTTCTATTCCAACCTGAGACCCTTCCTATAGCATGAGATGGGATATCCAACTCCTTCCAAATCCAATCCTGATACCCTTCCGATAGCATGAGATGTGATATCCCAATGCTTCTACAAAACCTGAGACCCATACCATGGCATGAGATGTGATATCAAACTCCCGTCCTATACCATGAGACTTGATATCTCAATGCTTCTAATACCAAACCTGAGACCGGTCCAATAACATGAGATGTGATATCCAAATCCTTCCCCTTCCAAACCTTAGACCCTTCCTTTATCATGAGATGTGATATCCAAGTCCTTCCCATTCCATTCCTGAGACCCTTCCTATAGCATGAGATGTGATATCTCAATGCTTCTAATACCAAACCTGAGACCCTTCCTATAACATGAGATGTGATATCCAAGTCCTTCCCATTCCAATCCTGAGACCCTTCCTATAGCATGAGATGTGATATCTCAATGCTTCTAATACCAAACCTGAGACCCTTCTTATAACATGAATTGTGATATCCAAATCCTTCCCATTCCAATCCTGAGACCCTTCCGATAGCAGAGATGTGATATCTCAATGCTTATACCAAACCTAAGACCCTTCCGATAGCATGAGATGTGATATCTCAATGCTTCTAATACCAAACCTGAGACCGGTCCAATAACATGAGATGTGATATCCAAATCCTTCCCCTTCCAAACCTTAGACCATCCCTTTAGCATGAGATTTGATATCCAACTCCTTCCCATTCCAATCCTGAGACCCTTCTGATGGCATGAGATGTGATATCTCAATGCCTCTAAAACCAAACCTGAGATCCTACCTCTAACATGAAATGTGATATCCAACTCCTTCCCCTTCCAACCCTGAGAGCCTTCCTATAGAATGAGATGTGATATCCAAGTCCTTCCCATTCCAATCCTGAGACCCTTCCTATAACATGAGATGTGATATCCAACTCCTTCCCATTCCAATCATGAGACCCTTCCTATAGCTTGAGATGTGATATCCAACTCCTTCTCATTCCAATTCTGAGACCCGTCCTATACCATGAGACTTGATATCTCAATGCTTCAAATACCAAACCTGAGACCGGTCCTATAACATGAGATGTGATACCCAACTCCTTCCCATTCCAATCCTGATACCCTTCTGATAGCATGAGATGTGATATCTCAATGCCTCTAATACCAAACCTGAGATCCTACCTCTAACATGAAATGTGATATCCAACTCCTTAATTTTCCAAACCTGAGACCCTTCCTACAGCATGAGATGTGATATCCAAGTCCTTCCCATTCCAATCCTGAGACCCTTCCTATAACATGAGATGTGATATCCAACTCCTTCTATTCCAACCTGAGACCCTTCCTATAGCATGAGATGGGATATCCAACTCCTTCCAAATCCAATCCTGATACCCTTCCGATAGCATGAGATGTGATATCCCAATGCTTCTACAAAACCTGAGACCCATACCATGGCATGAGATGTGATATCAAACTCCCGTCCTATACCATGAGACTTGATATCTCAATGCTTCTAATACCAAAACTGAGACCGGTCCAATAACATGAGATGTGATATCCAAATCCTTCCCCTTCCAAACCTTAGACCCTTCCTTTATCATGAGATGTGATATCCAAGTCCTTCCCATTCCATTCCTGAGACCCTTCCTATAGCATGAGATGTGATATCTCAATGCTTCTAATACCAAACCTGAGACCCTTCCTATAACATGAATTGTGATATCCAAATCCTTCCCCTTCCAAACCTTAGACCCTTCCTTTATCATGAGATGTGATATCCAAGTCCTTCCCATTCCAATCCTGAGACCCTTCCTATAGCATGAGATGTGATATCTCAATGCTTCTAATACCAAACCTGAGACCCTTCCTATAACATGAATTGTGATATCCAAATCCTTCCCATTCCAATCCTGAGACCCTTCCGATAGCAGAGATGTGATATCTCAATGCTTATACCAAACCTAAGACCCTTCCGATAGCATGAGATGTGATATCTCAATGCTTCTAATACCAAACCTGAGACCGGTCCAATAACATGAGATGGAATTTCCAAATCCTTCCCCTTCCAAACCTTAGACCATCCCTTTAGCATGAGATTTGATATCCAACTCCTTCCCATTCCAATCCTGAGACCCTTCTGATGGCATGAGATGTGATATCTCAATGCCTCTAAAACCAAACCTGAGATCCTACCTCTAACATGAAATGTGATATCCAACTCCTTCCCCTTCCAACCCTGAGAGCCTTCCTATAGAATGAGATGTGATATCCAAGTCCTTCCCATTCCAATCCTGAGACCCTTCCTATAACATGAGATGTGATATCCAACTCCTTCCCATTCCAATCATGAGACCCTTCCTATAGCTTGAGATGTGATATCCAACTCCTTCTCATTCCAATTCTGAGACCCGTCCTATACCATGAGACTTGATATCTCAATGCTTCAAATACCAAACCTGAGACCGGTCCTATAACATGAGATGTGATACCCAAATCCGTCCCCTTCCAAACCTTAGACCCTTCCTATAGCATGAGATGTGATATCTCAATGCTTCTAAAACCAAACATGAGAACCATCCTATAACATGAGATGTGAAATCCAAATCCTTCCCTTTCCAAACCTGAGACCCTTCCTATAGCTTGAGATGAAATATCAAACTCCTTCCCATTCCAATCCTGAGATAGCTTGAGATGTGATATCCAACTCCATCCCATTCCAATCCTGAGACCCTTCCGATAGCATGAGATGTGATAGCTCAATGCTTCTAATATCAAAACTGAGACCCTCCCTATAGTATGAGATGTGAATTCTAAGTCCTTCCCATTCCTATCCTGAGACCCTTCCGATAGCAGAGATGTGATATCTCAATGCTTATACCGAACCTGAGGACCCTTCCTTTAGCATGAGATGTGATATTCAACTCCTTCCCATTCCAAACCTGAGACCCTTCCTATAACATGAGACGTGATATCCAACTCCTTCCCATTCCAAACCTGAGACCTTTCCTTTAGCATATGTGATATCCAACTCCTTCCAATTCCAATACTGAGACCCTTCCAATAGCATATGTGATATCTCAATGCTTCTAATATCAAAACTGAGACCCTCCCTCTAACATGAGATGTGATATCCAACTCCTTCCCATTCCAATACTGAGACCCTTCCAATAGCATATGTGATATCTCAATGCTTCTAATATCAAAACTGAGACCCTCCCTATAACATGAGATGTGATATCCAACTCCTTCCCATTCCAATCGAGACCCTTCCTATAACATGAGATGTGATATCTCTTTGCTTCTAATACCAAACCCTAGCCTAGACCATTCCCACAGCCTGAGATTTGAAATCTCAATTCTTCCAATACCAAACCCGAGACCCTTCCGATAGGATGTGATTTGATATCTCAGTGCTTCTAATACCAAACCTGAGATCCTCCCTATAACAAGAGATATCATATCCAACTCCTTCCCATTCCAATCCTGACACTCTTCCTATAGCATGACATGTGATATCGAACTTCCCATTCAAATCCTGAGACTCAGACCTCCCCGTCTAACCTCACCACTCCTAGCTCCCGGATTGATAATGCACTCCTGCTGTGTCTTCTCTCCCTTCTTCTGCTTCCTTTCCTCTCTCCTTCCTCATGTGCCCTAGGTCAGGCTCCTTCTACACCTCCGCAAGGATTACTGATTTGTACCCCTCCCCACTCTCAACTCTCACTCAGTTAACACTCATCTGACATCTGCCATTTCCTGGAAGAACCCGACCTTGATGTCCTTGGTCTAACCGAGACATGGATGACGGCCAGCGCTGTCTCGAGCTCTGACACTTTCCTCCCTGATGACAAGTTCCTCTCCATGCCCAGATCCAAACGTTCATGAGGGGGAGTATCCTTGATTCCTGTAATAAATTGCTTTTCTTTGCAGGCCGACTCCTCTCACGAATGCCTTGTCTGCATGCATTCTCTCTTTCCTGGCCATTCTCTCACCGTGGCTATTTGCCTACCCCCTTCCTCTCTCAGTGGATGGACTTCTCCATCCTAGCCTCCTACCACTCAACTCCGCATACTTGGAGAATTCAAAATGAACCTGTATGCTTCCTGACCTGGACTTTTACGAGATCTGCAACTCTTCATGTCTCTGGCCCTACACACTGCAGGGAATACTCAGGATTTTCTGATCTCAGACATCCCCCTATGTAACCCTCTCAACAATCCTCTCCCGTGGTGATCAAGTTCTCATCTCCAAAGAAGGCTAACTACCAGCTGTTCCTCCTCAGTGGAGTTCTCCCTTTCTGTCCCTGCTCTCTGCACCGTTTCGCGTTGCAAACACTCGCTTCCCTGCTCTCTGGTTTAGACGCTTTTCCTTCTTCCTTTCTGTGCCTGTTCTCTGCATCGTTTCGCGTTGCAGAAAACAACTCGCTTCCCAGCTCTCTGGTTTAGACGTGTGTTCCCTGCCTTCTCTCCTCTTCCCGCTGCCTTCAAATCAACAAATGAGCTTCAAAAGATACACGGTGCTCAGAATGCTTTATAACACCCATTATTCAAGATATAGCTGTAACCCGCTAGACGTATTGAAAAGTGCTAAAAACTAGCAAAATAGCTAGAAAATGTTCTTTCCTCGCGTTTTGGTAAATACGAATTCTGGTGGATTCCCATTTTGTACTCCGTGCATTTGTTCAGTCGAATCCTGATGTTTTTAACCACTCGTCACCCATACAAGGGGGGGATCAAAATCTATTGTTCACAGGCTGAATGTATACTGCTGAATCGTCAATGCATTAGCGGGTAAACCGACTGTTCTGGAAAGTGTATTTGCCATCTGTTATTCCAGTCAGCATGTTTTCATCGTCCCTTCTTGTTTCAAGGCTGCACTCCCGTGGTGATCACATTCTCCTCTCCAGAGCAGGCTAACTACCAGCTGCTCCTCCTCAGAGGCGTTCCACCTTTCTGTCCCTGCTCCCTGCACCGTTTCGCGTTGCATGTACTCGCTTCCCAGCTCTCTGGTTTAGATGTGTGTTCCCTGCCTTCTCTCCTCTTCCTACAGCCTTCCAATGAGCTCCACAAGATAGTGTTCAGAATGCTTTATAACCCCATTATTCAACATATAGCTGTAACCCGCTAGACGTATTGAAACGTGCTAAAAACTAGCAAAAATAGCTAGAAAATGTACTTCCCTCGCGTTTTTGTAAATGCGAATTCTGGTGGGTTCCCATGTTGTATGTACTGTGTCCGTGCGTTTGTGTCGAATCCTGAAGTTTTTAACCACTGTTCTCCCATACTAGGGAGGGGGGGTCAACATCTACTGCTGTTCACAGGCTGAATGTATACGGCTGAAATCTTCAAGGCATTATCAGCTTTCCTGACTGTTTTGGAACGTGTATTTGCCATCTGTTAATGCAGTCGCCCTTTGTTCATCGTTCCTTCTAGTTTACAGGCTGCACTCCCCTAGTGATCACATTCTTCTCTCCTATGCAGGCTAACTACCAGCTGCTCCTCCTCATAGGTGTTCATCCTTTCTGTCCCTGCTCCCTGCACCGTTTCGCGTTGCATGTACTCGCTTCCCAGCTCTCTCCTCTTGCTACAGCCTTCCAATTTGCTCCACAAGATACAGTGTTCAGAATGCTTTATAACACCCATTATTCAACATATAGCTGTAACCAGCTAGACGTATTGAAACGTGCTAAAAACTAGCAAAAACAGCTAGAAAATGTACTTCCCTCGCGTTTTGGTAAATGCAGGGTACACGCGTCTAAACCAGAGAGCAGGCAAGCGAGCATTTCAGCAGTATAAATTCAGCCTGTGAACAACACATTTTGACCCTCCCTTGTATGGGAGAAGAGTGGTTCAAAAGACCAGGATTCGACTGAACAAACGCACGAACAGAGTACAAAATGGGAATCCACCAGAATTCGCATTTACCAAAACGCGAGGAAAGTACATTTTCTAGCTGTTTCTGCTCGTTTTTAGCACGTTTCAATACGTCTAGCGGGTTACAGCTATATGTTGAATAATGGGTGTTATAAAGCATTCTGAACACTGTATCTTGTGGAGCTCATTGGAAGGCTGTAGGAAGAGGAGAGAAGGCAGGGAACACGCATCTAAACCAGAGAGCTGGGAAGCTAGTACATGCAACGCGAAACGGTGCAGGGAGCAGGGACAGAAAGGATGAACGCCTATGAGGAGGAGCAGCTGGTAGTCAGCCTGCTCTGGAGAGGAGAATGTGATCACCAGGGGAGTGCAGCCTGTAAAGTAGAAGGGACGATGAACACAGGGCGACTGCATTAACAGATGGCAAATACACGTTCCAAAACAGTCCGGAAAGCTGATAATGCCTTGAAGATTTCAACCGTATACATTCAGCCTGTGAACAGCAGTAGACGTTGACCCCCCCCTCCCCTTGTATGGGAGAACAGTGGTTAAAAACTTCAGGATTCGACAACAAACGCACGGACAGTACATACATGGGAACCCATCAGAATTAGCATTTACAAAAACGCGAGGAAAGTACATTTTCTAGCTGTTTTTGCTAGTTTACAGCACGTTTCAATACGTCTAGCGGGTTACGGCTATATGTTGAATAATGGGTGTTATAGAGCATTCTGAGCACTGTGTATCTTTTGGAGCTCATTTTTTGATTTGAAGGCAGCGGGAAGAGGAGAGAAGGCAGGGAACACGCGTCTAAACCAGAGAGCTGGGAAGCGAGTACTTGCAACGCGAAAAGGGCAGAAAGGAAGAAGGCCTCTGAGAAGGAAAAGCGTCTAAACCAGAGAGCAGGGAAGCGAGTGTTTGCAACGCGCAGGGAGCAGGGACAGAAAGGGAGAACTCCTCTGAGGAGGAACAGCTGGCAGTTAGCCTTCTTTAGAGATGAGAACTTGATCACCACGGGAGAGGATTGTTGAGAGGGTTACAGAGGGGGAGGTCTGAGATCAGAAAATCCTGAGTATTCCCTGCAGTGTGTAGGGCCAGCGACATGAAGAGTTGCAGATCTCGTAAAAGTCCAGGTCAGGAAGCATACAGGTTCATGTTGAATTCTCCAAGTAGGCGGAGTTGAGTGGTAGGAGGCTAGGATGGAGAAGTCCATCCACTGAGAGAGGAAGGGGGTAGGCAAATAGCCACGGTGAGAGAATGGCCAGGAGAGAATGCATGCAGACAAGGCATTCGTGAGAGGAGTCGGCCTGCAAAGGAAAGCAATTTACTACAGGAATCAAGGATAAGCATTGAGATATCACATCTCATGCTATAGGAAGGGTCTCAGGATTGGAATGGGAAGGACTTAGATATCACATATGCTATAGGGAGGGTCTCAGTTTTGATATTAGAAGCATTGAGATATCACATCTCATGCTATCGGAAGTGTCTCAGGATTGGAATGGGAAGGAGCTGGATATCACATCTCATGCTAAAGGAAGGGTCTCAGGTTTGGAACGGGAAGGAGTTGGATATCACATCTCATGTTATAAGAAGGGTCTCAGGTTTGGTATAAACATTGAGATATCACATCTCTGCTATCGGAAGTGTCTCAGGATTGGAATGGGAAGGAGTTGGATATCCCATCTCATGTTATAGGACGGGTCTCAGGTTTTTTATTAGAATCATTGAGATATCATATTGCATGCTGTAGGAAGGGTCTAAGGATTGGAATGGGAAGGACTTGGATATCACATCTCATGCTATAGATAGGCTCTCAGGTTTGGAAAGTGAAGGAGTTGGATATCACATTTCATGTTAGAGGAAGGATCTCAGGTTTGGTATTAGAGGCATTCAGATATCACATCTCAGGCTATAGGAAGGGTCTCAGGATTGGAATGGGAAGGAGTTGGATATCACATCTCATGCTATAGGAAGGGTCTCAGGTTTGGTATAAGCATTGAGATCACATCTCATGCTATAGGAAGGGTCCAGGATTGGAATGGAAGGAGTTGGATATCACATCTCATGTTATAGGAAGGATCTCAGGTTTGGTATTAGAAGCATTGAGACATCACATCTCATGCTATAGGAAGGGTCTCAGGATTGGAATGGGAAGGAGTTGGATATCACATCTCATGCTATAGGAAGGGTCTCAGGATTGGAATGGGAAGGAGTTGAATATGACATCTCATGCCGTAGGAAGGGTCTCAGGTTTGGTATAAACATTGAGATATCACATCTCTGCTATCAAAAGGGTCTCTGGATTGGAATGGGAAGGAGTTGGATATCCCATCTCATGTTATAGGAAGAGTCTCAGGTTTGGTATTAGAAGCATTGAGATATCACATCTCATGCTATAGGAAGTGTCTCAGGATTGGAATGGGAAGGACTTGGAGATCACATCTCATGCTATAGGTAGGGTCTCAAGTTTGATATTAGAAGCATTGAGATATCACATCTCATGCTATAGGAAGGGTCTGAGGATTGGAATGGGAAGGAGTTGGATATCACATCTCATGCTATGGGAAGGGTCTCAGGTTTGGTATAAGCAGTGAGATATCACATCTCATGCTATAGGAAGTGTCTCAGGATTGGAATGGGAAGGAGTTGGATATCACATCTCATGTTATAGGAAGGATCTCAGGTTTGGTATAAGCATTGAGATATCACATCTCTGCTATCGGAAGGGTCTCAGGATTGGAATGGGAAGGAGTTGGATATTCCCATCTCATGTTATAAGAAGGGTCTCAGGTTTGGTATTAGAAGCATTGAGATATCACAACTCATGCTATAGGAAGGGTCTCAGGATTGGAATGGGAAGGACTTGGATATCACATCTCATGCTATAGGGAGGGTCTCAAGTTTGATATTAGAAGCTTTGAGATATCACATCTCATGATATCGGAAGGGTCTCAGGATTGGAATGGGAAGGAGTTGGATATCACATCTCATGATAAAGGAAGGGTCTAAGGTTTGGAAGGGGAAGGATTTGGATATCACATCTCATGTTATATTACGGGTCTCAGGTTTGGTATTAGAAGCATTGAGATATCAAGTCTCATAGTATAGGAAGGGTCTCAGAATTGGAATGGGAAGGAGTTGGATATCACATCTCAAGCTATAGGAAGGGTCTCAGGATTGGAATGGGAAGGACTTGGATATCACATCTCATGCTATAGGAAGGCTCTCAGGTTTGGAAGGGGAAAGAGTTGGATATCACATTTCATGTTAGAGGTAGGATCTCAGGTTTGGTATTAGAGGCATTGAGATATCACATCTCATGCTATCAGAAGGGTCTCAGGAATGGAATGGGAAGGAGTTGGATATCACATCTCATGCTAAAGGGAGGGTCTCAGGTTTGGAAGGGGAAGGATTTGGATATCACATCTCATGTTATAGGAAGGATCTCAGGTTTGGTATTAGAAGCATTGAGATATCACATCTCATGCTATCGGAAGGATCTCAGGTTTGGTATTAGAAGCATTGAGATATCACATCTCATGCTATCAGAAGAGTCTCAGGATTGGAATAGGAAGGAGTTGGATATCACATCTCATGCTAAAGGGAGGGTCTCAGGTTTGGAAGGGGAAGGATTTGGATATCACATCTCATGTTATCGGAAGGATCTCACGTTTGGTATTAGAAGTATTGAGATATATCTCATGCTATAGGAAGGGTCTCAGGATTGGAATGGGAAGGAGTTGGATATCACATCTCATGCTATAGGGAGGGTCTCAGGATTGGAATGGGAAGGACTTGGATATCACATCTCATGCTATAGGAAGGCTCTCAGGTTTGGAAGGGGAAAGAGTTGGATATCACATTTCATGCTATAGGGAGGGTCTCAGGATTGGAATGGGAAGGACTTAGATATCACATCTCATGTTATCGGAAGGATCTCACGTTTGGTATTAGAAGTATTGAGATATATCTCATGCTATAGGAAGGGTCTCAGGATTGGAATGGGAAGGAGTTGGATATCACATCTCATGCTATAGGGAGGGTCTCAGGATTGGAATGGGAAGGACTTAGATATCACATATCATGCTATAGGGAGGGTCTCAGTTTTGATATTAGAAGCATTGAGATATCACATCTCATGCTATCGGAAGTGTCTCAGGAATGGAATGGGAAGGAGCTGGATATCACATCTCATGCTAAAGGAAGGGTCTCAGGTTTGGAACGGGAAGGATTTGGATATCACATCTCATGTTATAGGAAGGGTCTCAGGTTTGGTATAAGCATTGAGATATCACATCTCTGCTATCGGAAGAGTCTCAGGATTGGAATGGGAAGGAGTTGAATATCCCATCTCATGTTATAGGACGGGTCTCAGGTTTGTTATTAGAATCATTGAGATATCATATTGCATGCTGTAGGAAGGGTCTAAGGGTTGGAATGTGAAGGACTTGGATATCACATCTCATGCTATAGATAGGCTCTTAGGTTAGGAAAGGGAAGGAGTTGGATATCAAATTTCATGTTAGAGGAAGGATCTCAGGTTTGGTATTAGAAGCATAGAGATATCACATCTCATGCTATAGGAAGGGTCTCAGGATTGGAATGGGGAGCAGTTGGATATCACATCTCATGCTATAGGAAATGTCTCAGGATTGGAATGGGAAGGAGTTGGATATCACATCTCATGCTATAGGAAGGGTCTCAGGTTTGGTATAAGCAGTGAGATATCACATCTCATGCTATAGGAAGTGTCTCAGGATTGGAATGGGAAGGAGTTGGATATCACATCTCATGCTATAGGAAGGATCTCAGGTTTGGTATAAGCATTAAGATATCACATCTGTGCTATCGGAAGGGTCTCAGGATTGGAATGGGAAGGAGTTGGATATTCCCATCTCATGTTATAGGGAGGGTCTCAAGTTTGATATTAGAAGCATTGAGATATCACATTTCATGATATCGGAAGGGTCTCAAGATTGGAATGGGAAGGAGTTGGCTATCACATCTCATGATAAAGGAAGGGTCTAAGGTTTGGAAGGGGAAGGATTTGGATATCACATCTCATGTTATAGGACGGGTCTCAGGTTTGGTATTAGAAGCATTGAGATATCAAGTCTCATGGTATAGGAAGGGTCTCAGAATTGGAATGGGAAGGAGTTGGATATCACATCTCAAGCTATAGGAAGGGTCTCAGGATTAGAATGGGAAGGAGTTTGATATCACATCTCATGCCATAGTATGGGTCTCAGGTTTGGTAGAAGCATTGGGATATCAGATCTCATGCTATCGGAAGGGTATCGGGATTGGATTTGGAAGGAGTTGGATATCCCATCTCATGCTATAGGAAGGGTCTCAGGTTGGAATGGGAAGGAGTTGGATATCACATCTCATGTTATAGGAAGGGTCTCAGGATTGGAATGGGAAGGACTTGGATATCACATCTCATGCTATAGGAAGGCTCTCAGGTTTGCAAGGGGAAAGAGTTGGATATCACATTTCATGTTAGAGGTAGGATCTCAGGTTTGGTATTAGAAGTATTGAGATATCACATCTCATGCTATCAGAAGGATCTCAGGTTTGGTATAGAAGCATTGAGATATCATATCTTATGCTATCAGAAGAGTCTCAGGATTGGAATGGGAAGGAGTTGGATATCACATCTCATGCTAAAGGGAGGGTCTCAGGTTTGGAAGATAAGGATTTGGATATCACATCTCATGTTATAGGAAGGATCTCAGGTTTGGTATTAGAAGTATTGAGATATCACATCTCATGCTATCGGAAGGATCTCAGGTTTGGTATAGAAGCATTGAGATATCATATCTTATGCTATCAGAAGGGTCTCAGGATTGGAATGGGAAGGAGTTGGATATCACATCTCATGCTAAAGGGAGGGTCCCAGATTTGGAAGGGGAAGGATTTGGATATCACATCTCATGTTATAGGATGGATCCCAGGTTTGGTATTAGAAGTATTGAGATATCACATCTCATGTTATCGGAAGGATCTCAGGTTTGGTATTAGAAGTATTGAGATATCACCTCTCATGCTATAGGAAGGGTCTCAGGATTGGAATGGGAAGGAGTTGGATATCCCATCTCATGTTATAGGACGGGTCTCAGGTTTTTTATTAGAATCCTTGAGATATCGTATTGCATGCTGTAGGAAGGGTCTAAGGATTGGAATGGGAAGGACTTGGATATCACATCTCATGCTATAGATAGGCTCTCAGGTTTGGAAAGTGAAGGAGTTGGATATCACATTTCATGTTAGAGGAAGGATCTCAGGTTTGGTATTAGAGGCATTGAGATATCACATCTCAGGCTATAGGAAGGGTCTCAGGATTGGAATGGGAAGGAGTTGGATATCACATCTCATGCTATAGGAAGGGTCTCAGGTTTGGTATAAGCATTGAGATATCACATCTCATGCTATAGGAAGGGTCCAGGATTGGAATGGAAGGAGTTGGATATCACATCTCATGTTATAGGAAGGATCTCAGGTTTGGTATTAGAAGCATTGAGACATCACATCTCATGCTATAGGAAGGGTCTCATGATTGGAATGGGAAGGAGTTGGATATCACATCTCATGCTATAGGAAGGGTCTCAGGATTGGAATGGGAAGGAGTTGAATATGACATCTCATGCCGTAGGAAGGGTCTCAGGTTTGGTATAAACATTGAGATATCACATCTCTGCTATCGAAAGGGTCTCAGGATTGGAATGGAAAGGAGTTGGATATCCCATCTCATGTTATAGGAAGAGTCTCAGGTTTGGTATTAGAAGCATTGAGATATCACATCTCATGCTATAGGAAGTGTCTCAGGATTGGAATGGGAAGGACTTGGGTATCACATCTCATGCTATAGGGAGGGTCTCAAGTTTGATATTAGAAGCATTGAGCTATCACATCTCATGCTATAGGAAGGGTCTCAGGATTGGAATGGGAAGGAGTTGGATATCACATCTCATGCTATAGGAAGGGTCTCAGGTTTGGTATAAGCAGTGAGATATCACATCTCATGCTATAGGAAGTGTCTCAGGATTGGAATGGGAAGGAGTTGGATATCACATCTCATGTTATAGGAAGGATCTCAGGTTTGGTATAAGCATTGAGATATCACATCTCTGCTATCGGAAGGGTCTAAGGTTTGGAAGGGGAAGGATTTGGATATCACATCTCATGTTATAGGACGGGACTCAGGTTTGGTATTAGAAGCATTGAGATATCAAGTCTCATGGTATAGGAAGGGTCTCAGAATTGGAATGGGAAGGAGTTGGATATCACATCTCAAGCTATAGGAAGGGTCTCAGGATTAGAATGGGAAGGAGTTTGATATCACATCTCATGCCATAGTATGGGTCTCAGGTTTGGTAGAAGCATTGGGATATCAGATCTCATGCTATTGGAAGGGTATCGGGATTGGATTTGGAAGGAGTTGGATATCCCATCTCATGCTATAGGAAGGGTCTCAGGTTGGAATGGGAAGGAGTTGGATATCACATCTCATGTTATAGGAAGGGTCTCAGGATTGGAATGGGAAGGACTTGGATATCACATCTCATGCTATAGGAAGGCTCTCAGGTTTGCAAGGGGAAAGAGTTGGATATCACATTTCATGTTAGAGGTTGGATCTCAGGTTTGGTATTAGAAGTATTGAGATATCACATCTCATGCTATCAGAAGGATCTCAGGTTTGGTATAGAAGCATTGAGATATCATATCTTATGCTATCAGAAGAGTCTCAGGATTGGAATGGGAAGGAGTTGGATATCACATCTCATGCTAAAGGGAGGGTCTCAGGTTTGGAAGATAAGGATTTGGATATCACATCTCATGTTATAGGAAGGATCTCAGGTTTGGTATTAGAAGTATTGAGATATCACATCTCATGCTATCGGAAGGATCTCAGGTTTGGTATAGAAGCATTGAGATATCATATCTTATGCTATCAGAAGGGTCTCAGGATTGGAATGGGAAGGATTTGGATATCACATCTCATGCTAAAGGGAGGGTCTCAGGTTTGGAAGGGGAAGGATTTGGATATCACATCTCATGTTATAGGATGGATCTCAGGATTGGTATTAGAAGTATTGAGATATCACATCTCATGTTATCGGAAGGATCTCAGGTTTGGTATTAGAAGTATTGAGATATCACCTCTCATGCTATAGGAAGGGTCTCAGGATTGGAATGGGAAGGAGTTGGATATCACATCTCATGCTAAAGGAAGGGTCTCAGGTTTGGTAGAAGCATTGAGATATCACATCTCATGCTATAGGAAGGGTCTCAGGATTGGAATGGGAAGGACTTAGATATCACATATCATGCTATAGGGAGGGTCTCAGTTTTGATATTAGAAGCATTGAGATATCACATCTCATGCTATCGGAAGTGTCTCAGGATTGGAATGGGAAGGAGCTGGATATCACATCTCATGCTAAAGGAAGGGTCTCAGGTTTGGAACGGGAAGGAGTTGGATATCACATCTCATGTTATAGGAAGGGTCTCAGGTTTGGTATAAACATTGAGATATCACATCTCTGCTTTCGGAAGTGTCTCAGGATTGGAATGGGAAGGAGTTGGATATCCCATCTCATGTTATAGGACGGGTCTCAGGTTTTTTATTAGAATCATTGAGATATCATATTGCATGCTGTAGGAAGGGTCTAAGGATTGGAATGGGAAGGACTTGGATATCACATCTCATTCTATAGATAGGCTCTCAGGTTTGGAAAGTGAAGGAGTTGGATATCACATTTCATGTTAGAGGAAGGATCTCAGGTTTGGTATTAGAGGCATTCAGATATCACATCTCAGGCTATAGGAAGGGTCTCAGGATTGGAATGGGAAGGAGTTGGATATCACATCTCATGCTATAGGAAGGGTCTCAGGTTTGGTATAAGCATTGAGATATCACATCTCATGCTATAGGAAGGGTCCAGGATTGGAATGGAAGGAGTTGGATATCACATCTCATGTTATAGGAAGGATCTCAGGTTTGGTATTAGAAGCATTGAGACATCACATCTCATGCTATAGGAAGGGTCTCAGGATTGGAATGGGAAGGAGTTGGATATCACATCTCATGCTATAGGAAGGGTCTCAGGATTGGAATGGGAAGGAGTTGAATATGACATCTCATGCCGTAGGAAGGGTCTCAGGTTTGGTATAAACATTGAGATATCACATCTCTGCTATCAAAAGGGTCTCAGGATTGGAATGGGAAGGAGTTGGATATCCCATCTCATGTTATAGGAAGAGTCTCAGGTTTGGTATTAGAAGCATTGAGATATCACATCTCATGCTATAGGAAGTGTCTCAGGATTGGAATGGGAAGGACTTGGATATCACATCTCATGCTATAGGTAGGGTCTCAAGTTTGATATTAGAAGCATTGAGATATCACATCTCATGCTATAGGAAGGGTCTGAGGATTGGAATGGGAAGGAGTTGGATATCACATTTCATGCTATGGGAAGGGTCTCAGGTTTGGTATAAGCATTGAGATATCACATCTCTGCTATCGGAAGGGTCTCAGGATTGGAATGGGAAGGAGTTGGATATTCCCATCTCATGTTATAAGAAGGGTCTCAGGTTTGGTATTAGAAGCATTGAGATATCACATCTCATGCTATAGGAAGGGTCTCAGGATTGGAATGGGAAGGACTTGGATATCACATCTCATGCTATAGGGAGGGTCTCAAGTTTGATATTAGAAGCTTTGAGATATCACATCTCATGATAAAGGAAGGGTCTAAGGTTTGGAAGGGGAAGGATTTGGATATCACATCTCATGTTATATTACGGGTCTCAGGTTTGGTATTAGAAGCATTGAGATATCAAGTCTCATAGTATAGGAAGGGTCTCAGAATTGGAATGGGAAGGAGTTGGATATCACATCTCAAGCTATAGGAAGGGTCTCAGGATTGGAATGGGAAGGACTTGGATATCACATCTCATGCTATAGGAAGGCTCTCAGGTTTGGAAGGGGAAAGAGTTGGATATCACATTTCATGTTAGAGGTAGGATCTCAGGTTTGGTATTAGAGGCATTGAGATATCACATCTCATGCTATCAGAAGGGTCTCAGGAATGGAATGGGAAGGAGTTGGATATCACATCTCATGCTAAAGGGAGGGTCTCAGGTTTGGAAGGGGAAGGATTTGGATATCACATCTCATGTTATAGGAAGGATCTCAGGTTTGGTATTAGAAGCATTGAGATATCACATCTCATGCTATCGGAAGGATCTCAGGTTTGGTATTAGAAGCATTGAGATATCACATCTCATGCTATCAGAAGAGTCTCAGGATTGGAATAGGAAGGAGTTGGATATCACATCTCATGCTAAAGGGAGGGTCTCAGGTTTGGAAGGGGAAGGATTTGGATATCACATCTCATGTTATCGGAAGGATCTCACGTTTGGTATTAGAAGTATTGAGATATCATATCTCATGCTATAGGAAGGGTCTCAGGATTGGAATGGGAAGGAGTTGGATATCACATCTCATGCTATAGGGAGGGTCTCAGGATTGGAATGGGAAGGACTTAGATATCACATATCATGCTATAGGGAGGGTCTCAGTTTTGATATTAGAAGCATTGAGATATCACATCTCATGCTATCGGAAGTGTCTCAGGATTGGAATGGGAAGGAGCTGGATATCACATCTCATGCTAAAGGAAGGGTCTCAGGTTTGGAACGGGAAGGATTTGGATATCACATCTCATGTTATAGGAAGGGTCTCAGGTTTGGTATAAGCATTGAGATATCACATCTCTGCTATCGGAAGAGTCTCAGGATTGGAATGGGAAGGAGTTGAATATCCCATCTCATGTTATAGGACGGGTCTCAGGTTTGTTATTAGAATCATTGAGATATCATATTGCATGCTGTAGGAAGGGTCTAAGGGTTGGAATGTGAAGGACTTGGATATCACATCTCATGCTATAGATAGGCTCTTAGGTTTGGAAAGGGAAGGAGTTGGATATCACATTTCATGTTAGAGGAAGGATCTCAGGTTTGGTATTAGAAGCATAGAGATATCACATCTCATGCTATAGGAAGGGTCTCAGGATTGGAATGGGAAGCAGTTGGATATCACATCTCATGCTATAGGAAGTGTCTCAGGATTGGAATGGGAAGGACTTGGGTATCACATCTCATGCTATAGGGAGGGTCTCAAGTTTGATATTAGAAGCATTGATATATCACATCTCATGCTATAAGAAGGGTCTCAGGATTGGAATGGGAAGGAGTTGGATATCACATCTCATGCTATAGGAAGGGTCTCAGGTTTGGTATAAGCAGTGAGATATCACATCTCATGCTATAGGAAGTGTCTCAGGATTGGAATGGGAAGGAGTTGGATATCACATCTCATGTTATAGGAAGGATCTCAGGTTTGGTATAAGCATTGAGATATCACATCTCTGCTATCAGAAGGGTCTCAGGATTGGAATGGGAAGGAGTTGGATATTCCCATCTCATGTTATAGGGAGGGTCTCAAGTTTGATATTAGAAGCATTGAGATATCACATTTCATGATATCGGAAGGGTCTCAGGATTGGAATGGGAAGGACTTGGATATCACATCTCATGATAAAGGAAGGGTCTAAGGTTTGGAAGGGGAAGGATTTGGATATCACATCTCATGTTATATTACGGGTCTCAGGTTTGGTATTAGAAGCATTGAGATATCACATCTCATGCTATAGGAAGGGTCTCAGGATTGGAATGGGAAGGACTTGGATATCACATCTCATGCTATAGGGAGGGTCTCAAGTTTGATATTAGAAGCTTTGAGATATCACATCTCATGATATCGGAAGGGTCTCAGGATTGGAATGGGAAGGAGTTGGATATCACATCTCATGATAAAGGAAGGGTCTAAGGTTTGGAAGGGGAAGGATTTGGATATCACATCTCATGTTATATTACGGGTCTCAGGTTTGGTATTAGAAGCATTGAGATATCAAGTCTCATAGTATAGGAAGGGTCTCAGAATTGGAATGGGAAGGAGTTGGATATCACATCTCAAGCTATAGGAAGGGTCTCAGGATTGGAATGGGAAGGACTTGGATATCACATCTCATGCTATAGGAAGGCTCTCAGGTTTGGAAGGGGAAAGAGTTGGATATCACATTTCATGTTAGAGGTAGGATCTCAGGTTTGTTATTAGAGGCATTGAGATATCACATCTCATGCTATCAGAAGGGTCTCAGGAATGGAATGGGAAGGAGTTGGATATCACATCTCATGCTAAAGGGAGGGTCTCAGGTTTGGAAGGGGAAGGATTTGGATATCACATCTCATGTTATAGGAAGGATCTCAGGTTTGGTATTAGAAGCATTGAGATATCACATCTCATGCTATCGGAAGGATCTCAGGTTTGGTATTAGAAGCATTGAGATATCACATCTCATGCTATCAGAAGAGTCTCAGGATTGGAATAGGAAGGAGTTGGATATCACATCTCATGCTAAAGGGAGGGTCTCAGGTTTGGAAGGGGAAGGATTTGGATATCACATCTCATGTTATCGGAAGGATCTCACGTTTGGTATTAGAAGTATTGAGATATCATATCTCATGCTATAGGAAGGGTCTCAGGATTGGAATGGGAAGGAGTTGGATATCACATCTCATGCTATAGGGAGGGTCTCAGGATTGGAATGGGAAGGACTTAGATATCACATATCATGCTATAGGGAGGGTCTCAGTTTTGATATTAGAAGCATTGAGATATCACATCTCATGCTATCGGAAGGGTCTCAGGATTGGAATGGGAAGGAGCTGGATATCACATCTCATGCTAAAGGAAGGGTCTCAGGTTTGGAACGGGAAGGATTTGGATATCACATCTCATGTTATAGGAAGGGTCTCAGGTTTGGTATAAGCATTGAGATATCACATCTCTGCTATCGGAAGAGTCTCAGGATTGGAATGGGAAGGAGTTGGATATCCCATCTCATGTTATAGGACGGGTCTCAGGTTTGTTATTAGAATCATTGAGATATCATATTGCATGCTGTAGGAAGGGTCTAAGGGTTGGAATGTGAAGGACTTGGATATCACATCTCATGCTATAGATAGGCTCTTAGGTTTGGAAAGGGAAGGAGTTGGATATCACATTTCATGTTAGAGGAAGGATCTCAGGTTTGGTATTAGAAGCATAGAGATATCACATCTCATGCTATAGGAAGGGACTCAGGATTGGAATGGGAAGCAGTTGGATATCACATCTCATGCTATAGGAAGGGTCTCAGGTTTGGTATAAGCATTGAGATATCAAGTCTCATAGTATAGGAAGGGTCTCAGAATTGGAATGGGAAGGAGTTGGATATCACATCTCAAGCTATAGGAAGGGTCTCAGGATTGGAATGGGAAGGACTTGGATATCACATCTCATGCTATAGGAAGGCTCTCAGGTTTGGAAGGGGAAAGAGTTGGATATCACATTTCATGTTAGAGGTAGGATCTCAGGTTTGGTATTAGAGGCATTGAGATATCACATCTCATGCTATCAGAAGGGTCTCAGGAATGGAATGGGAAGGAGTTGGATATCACATCTCATGCTAAAGGGAGGGTCTCAGGTTTGGAAGGGGAAGGATTTGGATATCACATCTCATGTTATAGGAAGGATCTCAGGTTTGGTATTAGAAGCATTGAGATATCACATCTCATGCTATCGGAAGGATCTCAGGTTTGGTATTAGAAGCATTGAGATATCACATCTCATGCTATCAGAAGAGTCTCAGGATTGGAATAGGAAGGAGTTGGATATCACATCTCATGCTAAAGGGAGGGTCTCAGGTTTGGAAGGGGAAGGATTTGGATATCAAATCTCATGTTATCGGTGTTAAGACGGATTTCTGAACTCTGTCCTGGTGGCGCAGAAGTTCAGAAGGCCAACCTAATTACTTGGAACAGGGTAACCTCTGGACAAGCCAGACCAATCAAGGTAGCGATCGCGGCGGTCAAGACTAGGTCTCAAGAGGGGTGAGGGTGACTGAAAGCCCGCAATTTGCACACAAAGCAAGAGCGCTAACAAACTACTCCAAACAGTTGTTATATCAAAAATAGATACACATTTATTTTAAGGCCTTTAAAACAATGACCGTAGCGAGAAAATCACAATATCACAATATTAAACCAACACATACCATATCAACACAATATATATACAAATACACAGTCGCAAGCGTTTAAAGCACGAAATATGTAGTCCACCTGAAAGGAAAGGAAAACAGGCAGTGCGATAATGCTTTCGACTCAGTTCGCCTTCATAGGCACCTAACTAGATGGAAGTCCGAGCCCTGCGAAGAGTGGAGCCTTGTGCTCAAAGTACCTGCCACGCCGGTGCCGACGGGCACAAGGGGAAGCTCTTCGGAGGAAGTCAGGTGGTTCACGTTAGTGCACAGCAGAAGAAGAACAGGTTCCGCAACTCAAGCGCAGCCTCCACAGCGGGCAGAAGCAGAGCGCGAGCGCGGCAAAAGGGTGCTGTTTTTACACAGCAGGGAAAAGCAATGGGATACTGCAGGAGGGCGACCAGATCCTAGATATACTACTCACCGGTCCCCGAAGCAAGCAGACCCAGGCTTCTCCACGATAGTTTCAGCAGCTGGCAGGTTCAGAAGAGCAGGGAACGCTTTGTAGTCGTGTAGAGCAAAAAGACGTCCCAATCGACGAAACCGGCACAGTTTTGTTGCCGCACAGGACAACGGAGCGGCCGTGTGTATTCGAGCCAAATGAACCCTCCTCCCTTCAGACCTGGGGACGCCAAGCGTACGAAGCGTGGGAGAGGGACAAGGACTCGCAATACAACACAACCTGGCGGCGGTTGCAGAGCCAAACTCCTTTGTAAGCTGGTCAGTCAACTGGATGGCCCAGAGACGCTTCCGAAGGCTTACTTGGCAGGAGATGGTTGAAGATGCCGGGAATAGCTGTTCCTGCTATTCCAAAGGTCGAAGCACCAGTACAGGCCTTCTGGTTCGATCAAAGGAGGACAGGGGCTCTCCGGACGACAGCAGTGCAAAGGAGGATTCCTTCAGCGGGTCACCAGCGATTCCTCGGTCCAGCCTCGTAGTTGCAGGATACTTGGCTCCTGTATTCCTTCGTTCGTGAGAACTCAGGAGATCGACCTGGTATTGGTGTTTCCAGCCCCCTCTTATCCACGGTTCCCTTCGCGCCAAAACGGAGGGGAGCCAATGGGAGATCCGCTCATCAAAACACATACCATACTTGGACCAATCACGGACCACGGTGGTCCCAGGCATTCACACCACCCTAGACTCTCTGGCACCCAGGATGTGTATTGGGACCAGACATCCCAGCCCACACCCTGGAGGCACACAAACGACATGTAGAAGCCCGCAAAAGCAACCACGTTTCGCGGGAAAGTACATGCCCAAATAAGGAAGGCCCCGGGTCGCCGGACCTGGGGAAGGTGAAGGGAGCAAGACGGTCAGTGGACAAGACAAAGGAGCCTCGCGGCCTGGCCATTTTGGGAGCCAGGCCACCATTTTGGGTTCAGTGCAAAAACGTGCTCAGAACGCCAAAAGGAGCTCAAAATAAACAATACGATCGCTGCCACCATTCCAGTCCCTGAATGACTTGCACCGATCAAATACATTCCTAAAAGAGTATCTAGGGCCTGTAGAAGGCTAGAGACCCAAGAGAGCTGTAACTTAGCTTACAGTGCCCTCTTGTGTCGTGTTGCACTAAAGCGGCGACACGATAAAAGAAACTACGGGAAACCACGTTCCCCGGTACTGACTGTCTTAAGGGCATGTCAGTTTCCCCGTAAGAAAGGAGCGAAAGCCCAGAGAAGTGCGGCAGAAGGCTGTACTTCTCTGGCAAAGTCAAGAACAAGGTTAAAAACAATAGCAAAAAGTTTAGGGGTTGACACATGGAAGGAAAATTCCCTACAATAACGAAATCTTTCCTAACACTCGCCCCTCCCAGACTATGGACAGGGGGAACTAATCCACCCCTGGATGAGTCTCTTGTTCAGGTCGGTTAAACATTCTGGACAACCCATCAGCATTGCTATGTTGGACACCTGGTCTATGCTCAATAGTGAAGTCGAAGCCTTGAAGACTTATGGACCACCTAAGCAACTTTGGATTCTCCCCCTTCATGTTCATTAGCCACTTTAACGGCTTATGGTCAGTCTGCACAGTGAAGTGGGTCCCATAGAGGTAGGGCCTCAGCTTCCTTAGGGCCCACACAACAGAGAAACATTCTTTCTCTACCATGGACCACCTGAGCTCTCTGTCCTTAAGCTGGCGACTAATAAAACCGATAGGGTGTTCCTTACCCTTCTCATCTATTTGTGATAGTACAGCTCCTATCCCAGTGTCAGAGGCATCTGTCTGCACGATAAAAGGTCTTTGATAATCAGGGGCCCTGAGCACAGGGGCCTGGCACAAGGAGTCTTTTAAGCCATTGAAGGCCTTCTCACACTCGTCGGTCCAAGTTACCTTCTTGGGTTTCTTCGGAGTGGTGAGGGCAGTCAGAGGAGCAGCTATGGTGCCATAGTCTGCCACAAAATTGCGATAATACCCCGTGAGTCCTAAGAAGGCTCTCACTTGGGTTTGCGTAGTGGGGGTAGGCCAGTCTTGTACTGCTTGTACTTTACTGGGTAGAGGCTGTATCCTCCCTCCACCTACTTCATGTCCAAGGTAAACCACTGAGCCTTGTCCAATCTGGCATTTACTAGCCTTTATGGTCAAGTGGGCTTTCTGAAGAGCCTGGAGCACAATCCCGAGGTGTTTCACATGGTCTTCCCAGGTGGCACTGAAAACTGCTATATCGACCAGATATGCAAGACAGAATTCGTCCAACCCATTCAACACATGATTCACAAGCCTCTGGAAAGTGGCAGGTGCATTCTTCAACCCGAACGGCATTACCCGGAATTGGTAAAGGCCGTCTGGCGTCGAAAATGCTGTCTTCTCCCTGGCATGTTCTGCTAAAGCTATTTGCCAATAGCCAGCAGTAAGGTCAAACGTGCTGAGGTACTTGGAGGCACCCAAAGTATCCACCAGCTCATCTGTTCGAGGCAAGGGGTGGGCATCTGTCTTGGTGACAGCATTCAGAGCCCTGTAATCCACGCAGAACCTCAATTCAGAAGTGCCTGCCTTTGGAACCAGAACCACAGGACTGGACCAAGGACTACTAGAGGGTTCAATCACCCCAAGGTCTAACATTTTGTTGACCTCGGTCTTAATATAAGACCGTACTTTATCCGACATCCTGTATCCCCTACTTTTGGTAGGTACACTGTCTCCTGTGTCAATGTTATGTTTGCACCAAGGTGTCAAACCAGGCGACTGTGAGAACAGGGGGGAAAACTGCCTAAGCAAACTTTTCACCTCCGCCTGCTGATCAGAAGTCAGGTGAGGGGCCACTCGGACACCCTCAACGGAGCTATCTGAAGGACCGCTCTGGAACAGGTCGGGGAGAGGTTCAGACTCCTCTTCCTCAACGTCTGACGCCAGTAGCAGTGCTGCGATTTCGACTCTTGGGACGAAAGCCTTCAGCCTATTCACGTGGAACACTTTTGGAGCCTGTCCAGGCCTTCCAAGGTCCACTAAATAGTTCACCTCACCCAGGGGCTCCACCACTGTGTAAGGGCCTGACCATTTGTCCTGTAAAGCGCGAGGCCTTATTGGATTCATGATCAGGACTTGCTGACCAGGTGTAAAGTTGATGAGGGAAGCTTTCTGGTCGTACCAATGTTTCACCAGCGCTTGCCCTGCCTTCAACTTATCACTAGCCAAGCCCATCAGAAGTACCATCCGTTTTCTGAGCCCTAGCACATAGTCAACTACATTGGTAGTAACAGGGGGAGTGGGCATCTCCCATCCCTCCTTGACAATGGCTAAGGGTCCCCGTACGGGATGACCGAACAGAAGTTCGAAGGGGCTGAAGCCAACACCCTCCTGTGGTACCTCTCGGTAGGCAAACAGCAAGCATGGTAAAAGAAGATCCCATTTTCTTCTCTGGGGCTCCTCCAGAGCCCCAATCATGCTCTTTAACGTTCTGTTGAAACGTTCCACCAGACCATTGGTCTGGGGGTGGTATGCAGAAGAGAACTTGTAGGTGACCCCACATTCTTTCCACATAGCCTGCATATACTTCGACATAAAGTTGCTGCCACGATCTGACACAACTTCTTTAGGGAAGCCAACCCTAGTAAATATGCCGAGTAAAGCTTTTGCAACTGACTTGGCAGTTACAGTTTTCAATGGGATGGCCTCAGGATACCTGGTTGCATGGTCGACCAGCACCAGGATAAACCTATTGCCCGAGGATGTTTGCGGGTCAAGGGGACCGACGATGTCGATCCCTACCCTTTCAAATGGTACCCCCACAACTGGGAGCGGTACCAACGGAGCTTGGATTGTCGCGCCAACCTTACCAGACAACTGGCAGGAGGCGCAACTCCTGCAGTGACTTTCTACTTGCACCCCCATCTTGGGCCAGTAGAAGTGCATGGATAACCTTTGCTTGGTCCTCTTCATACCAAGGTGACCAGCAAGGGGAACTTCATGCGCCAACTGCAGGAGGAAGGGTCTAACAGCAAGGGGAACCACCAACTTCCTATGGTCTCCTTCTGTAGACTCTGTGGGCTCACTATACAGGAGTTCACCTTCCCAATAAATCCTATGCTTCCCAGGAGGTTCACCCTCAAGCTGGGAGCAGGCCTGTCTCCTTAGGCCTTCCAGAGATGGGCACTCACGTTGGCCTTTACTGAATTCGTCCCTATCAGGACCTCCTTCAACTAACAAGTCTTTTAGTTCCGGATGGTCGTTGGGGTCGAATACTTCAGGCATCGCCACCTCCTCGTCAGGCTCGGGCGATTGACCAACTTCCTCCACCGCAGTGGTAGGCGAGCTCGGGGGAATATTCTCTTTCCCCCGTCTTGACTTGTAGACTCCTTTCGCCTTGGGTTTCCCCTTCGGCTGGGGCGGCGTATTGGACTTGGCCAATGCTGCCCGTGCTTGAGACCGTGTGTAGGGTCGTTCGGCAGTGTCTCCTACGAGCCCTAAAGCTCTGAGATCATTACCTAATAAGACCTTTCCCGGGACGTTTCTCTGAATGCTCACTGGAATCCTGACTGCTGTACCATTTAAAGTTAGATTAACAGGGATCACGGGAAACATACGGAGGGGGCCGTCAGCCAACTTAGTGGGCATCAGAGTAGCTCTGGCAACTTCCTCTGAGTCTACCAAGGTAGAATCCACTACAGTTCGACTGCACCCACTATCCCTAAGAGATGGAGTATCCACTCCATTGATCAGCACACTGTCTTTAAAGTAGTGCTTGGTATTATCCGGAATCCTAGCATACGCCTCTGCGACTTTAGGCTCCCAGGAACCCAGGGACACTAAAACTACCTCAGCCTCTATTCCGCTGGGAAATGAGTCTGAGGAGAAGGATGCTCCTGTAATCTCTTCTTCCTCGTAGGAGGAGAAGGCCAGATTAGCGGAGTGGACCCCCAAAGGTCTAACCTTACAACGGGGATCCCCCTTCACATGGTCAGTTGCTCCACAAGAAAAACAAGCCCCAGAGGGTCTGTTTACGTAGGGAGGCTTATTGTAACCAGAGTTCTGTTTCGGAGGCGCACCTCCACTACCCTGTGAGTTCTCTTGTGTCTTACCCTTGTTTTTCTTTTTGTGGCCCTTTTGGGAAGAAGATTTAGCAGATTCCCCACCCTCCATATCTTTGGACTTTTTCCCCTCCTCCTGCTTACCAGGATGAGTTTTGTCCTTATGGGACACTCGATGTGACACCCATAAGTCTGCTGCAATGGCCAGCTTCTTAGGATCTATCTCCTTCGAATCGGCCAAATGCTGCTTAAGCTCCGGGGAAGAAGAAGCAAAAATGTGTTCCAGCATGACAAGATTTATCATGCCGTCGAAGGTAGAAACCTTATAGCCTTCGACCCAGCCAGTTAAGTTTTTCAAAGATTCAGCGACATAAGATACCCAAGTACCACCTTCCTTTTTCTTATACTCTCGAAAACGCTTTAAATATTGGGCCAGAGTCTTCCCAAACTTTAAAATGAGAGTCTGCTTTAACATTGCGAAATCAGCCCGCTCAGCCTTCGACATTTCCATGATGGCACTACAGCCAGAATGGGGCAGTCTACTGAGCAACCACGCAATCTTATCAGCATTGTCAACTTCCTGGACCTCGCATGCATACTCAAACGCATTCAGCCAGTCCATAATGTCATTCCTCTCTTCATACACACTGAGCAGATCTTTTGGAAACCGTGGATGAGAGGAGGCCCCAGACCCATGTCCAGGACCCTTGGATCCATTTGCAACCTGAAGCTTGGCCAGTTCCAACTGGTGATCCCTGTCTTTTTGTTTTTCTGCCTGTTCGATTTTTAGTTTGGCTATGCTGAATTCAAGCTCCTGCTGCCTAAACCGCAGCTCTTGCTTCTTGAATTCAAGCATAGCCTCCCCATCAACACTGGCAGAGGAAACATTAGACATTACATCCTCCCCGTCCTCGTGGTCGCGGTGGAACAGTGCGGCGGCAGAACCGTCGGTTCTACCAGTGAGAGCAGCCCCACCACCTTCCGCACTGTCCTCAGAAGTAATAGCGTCAAGCTGCACTTCTTGCCACGCCACGATTCTTTGGATCATTTCCAATTTCGTGCCTTGAGAGGAAACACCTCTCTCCGCACACATCTTTTTCAGCGTTTCTGATTTGGAAGCATTTAAAGTTAACAACGTACTTGTTTCCATACTGTTTGATAGGACTATGGCCTTTTTAAAGTTATACTATAACAATTCACTACGTGTACTGTTTGGAATAACCTGAAATGCCTTAGTTCGAGCGCAACACTGGATACCTTCAGTCGTATCCCACCGATGTACACCAATTTGTTAAGACGGATTTCTGAACTCTGTCCTGGTGGCGCAGAAGTTCAGAAGGCCAACCTAATTACTTGGAACAGGGTAACCTCTGGACAAGCCAGACCAATCAAGGTAGCGATCGCGGCGGTCAAGACTAGGTCTCAAGAGGGGTGAGGGTGACTGAAAGCCCGCAATGAGCACACAAAGCAAGAGCGCTAACAAACTACTCCAAACAGTTGTTATATCAAAAATAGATACACATTTATTTTAAGGCCTTTAAAACAATGACCGTAGCGAGAAAATCACAATATCACAATATTAAACCAACACATACCATAGCAACACAATATATATACAAATACACAGTCGCAAGCGTTTAAAGCACGAAATATGTAGTCCACCTGAAAGGAAAGGAAAACAGGCAGTGCGATAATGCTTTCGACTCAGTTCGCCTTCATAGGCACCTAACTAGATGGAAGTCCGAGCCCTGCGAAGAATGGAGCCTTGTGCTCAAAGTACCTGCCACGCCGGTGCCGACGGGCACAAGGGGAAGCTCTTCGGAGGAAGTCAGGCGGTTCACGTTAGTGCACAGCAGAAGAAGAACAGGTTCCGCAACTCAAGCGCAGCCTCCACAGCGGGCAGAAGCAGAGCGCGAGCGCGGCAAAAGGGTGCTGTTTTTACACAGCAGGGAAAAGCAATGGGATACTGCAGGAGGGCGACCAGATCCTAGATATACTACTCACCGGTCCCCGAAGCAAGCAGACCCAGGCTTCTCCACGATAGTTTCAGCAGCTGGCAGGTTCAGAAGAGCAGGGAACGCTTTGTAGTCGTGTAGAGCAAAAAGACGTCCCAATCGACGAAACCGGCACAGTTTTGTTGCCGCACAGGACAACGGAGCGGCCGTGTGTATTCGAGCCAAATGAACCCTCCTCCCTTCAGACCTGGGGACGCCAAGCGTACGAAGCGTGGGAGAGGGACAAGGACTCGCAATACAACACAACCTGGCGGCGGTTGCAGAGCCAAACTCCTTTGTAAGCTGGTCAGTCAACTGGATGGCCCAGAGACGCTTCCGAAGGCTTACTTGGCAGGAGATGGTTGAAGATGCCGGGAATAGCTGTTCCTGCTATTCCAAAGGTCGAAGCACCAGTACAGGCCTTCTGGTTCGATCAAAGGAGGACAGGGGCTCTCCGGACGACAGCAGTGCAAAGGAGGATTCCTTCAGCGGGTCACCAGCGATTCCTCGGTCCAGCCTCGTAGTTGCAGGATACTTGGCTCCTGTATTCCTTCGTTCGTGAGAACTCAGGAGATCGACCTGGTAGTGGTGTTTCCAGCCCCCTCTTATCCACGGTTCCCTTCGCGCCAAAACGGAGGGGAGCCAATGGGAGATCCGCTCATCAAAACACATACCATACTTGGACCAATCACGGACCACGGTGGTCCCAGGCATTCACACCACCCTAGACTCTCTGGCACCCAGGATGTGTATTGGGACCAGACATCCCAGCCCACACCCTGGAGGCACACAAACGACATGTAGAAGCCCGCGAAAGCAACCACATTTCGCGGGAAAGTACATGCCCAAATAAGGAAGGCCCCGGGTCGCCGGACCTGGGGAAGGTGAAGGGAGCAAGACGGTCAGTGGACAAGACAAAGGAGCCTCGCGGCCTGGCCATTTTGGGAGCCAGGCCACCATTTTGGGTTCAGTGCAAAAACGTGCTCAGAACGCCAAAAGGAGCTCAAAATAAACAATACGATCGCTGCCACCATTCCAGTCCCTGAATGACTTGCACCGATCAAATACATTCCTAAAAGAGTATCTAGGGCCTGTAGAAGGCTAGAGACCCAAGAGAGCTGTAACTTAGCTTACAGTGCCCTCTTGTGTCGTGTTGCACTAAAGCGGCGACACGATAAAAGAAATTACGGGAAACCACGTTCCCCGGTACTGACTGTCTTAAGGGCATGTCAGTTTCCCCGTAAGAAAGGAGCGAAAGCCCAGAGAAGTGCGGCAGAAGGCTGTACTTCTCTGGCAAAGTCAAGAACAAGGTTAAAAACAATAGCAAAAAGTTTAGGGGTTGCCACATGGAAGGAAAATTCCCTACAATAACGAAATCTTTCCTAACAATCGGAAGGATCTCACGTTTGGTATTACAAGTATTGAGATATCATATCTCATGCTATAGGAAGGGTCTCAGGATTGGAATGGGAAGGAGTTGGATATCGCATCTCATGCTATAGGGAGGGTCTCAGGATTGGAATGGGAAGGACTTAGATATCACATATCATGCTATAGGGAGGGTCTCAGTTTTGATATTAGAAGCATTGAGATATCACATCTCATGCTATCGGAAGTGTCTCAGGATTGGAATGGGAAGGAGCTGGATATCACATCTCATGCTAAAGGAAGGGTCTCAGGTTTGGAACGGGAAGGATTTGGATATCACATCTCATGTTATAGGAAGGGTCTCGGGTTTGGTATAAGCATTGAGATATCACATCTCTGCTATCGGAAGAGTCTCAGGATTGGAATGGGAAGGAGTTGAATATCCCATCTCATGTTAGAGGACGGGTCTCAGGTTTGTTATTAGAATCATTGAGATATCATATTGCATGCTGTAGGAAGGGTCTAAGGGTTGGAATGTGAAGGACTTGGATATCACATCTCATGCTATAGATAGGCTCTTAGGTTTGGAAAGGGAAGGAGTTGGATATCACATTTCATGTTAGAGGAAGGATCTCAGGTTTGGTATTAGAAGCATAGAGATATCACATCTCATGCTATAGGAAGGGTCTCAGGATTGGAATGGGAAGCAGTTGGATATCACATCTCATGCTATAGGAAGTGTCTCAGTATTGGAATGGGAAGGACTTGGGTATTACATCTCATGCTATAGGGAGGGTCTCAAGTTTGATATTAGAAGCATTGAGATATCACATCTCATGCTATAGGAAGGGTCTCAGGATTGGAATGGGAAGGAGTTGGATATCACATCTCATGCTATAGGAAGGGTCTCAGGTTTGGTATAAGCAGTGAGATATCACATCTCATGCTATAGGAAGTGTCTCAGGATTGGAATGGGAAGGAGTTGGATATCACATCTCATGTTATAGGAAGGATCTCAGGTTTGGTATAAGCATTGAGATATCACATCTCTGCTATCGGAAGGGTCTCAGGATTGGAATGGGAAGGAGTTGGATATTCCCATCTCATGTTATAGGGAGGGTCTCAAGTTTGATATTAGAAGCATTGAGATATCACATTTCATGATATCGGAAGGGTCTCAAGATTGGAATGGGAAGGAGTTGGCTATCACATCTCATGATAAAGGAAGGGTCTAAGGTTTGGAAGGGGAAGCATTTGGATATCACAGCTCATGTTATAGGACGGGTCTCAGGTTTGGTATTAAAAGCATTGAGATATCAAGTCTCATGGTATAGGAAGGGTCTCAGAATTGGAATGGGAAGGAGTTGGATATCACATCTCAAGCTATAGGAAGGGTCTCAGGATTAGAATGGGAAGGAGTTTGATATCACATCTCATGCCATAGTATGGGTCTCAGGTTTGGTAGAAGCATTGGTATATCAGATCTCATGCTATCGGAAGGGTATCGGGATTGGATTTGGAAGGAGTTGGATATCCCATCTCATGCTATAGGAAGGGTCTCAGATGGGTATCACATCTCATGTTATAGGAAGGGTCTCAGGATTGGAATGGGAAGGACTTGGATATCACATCTCATGCTATAGGAAGGCTCTCAGGTTTGCAAGGGGAAAGAGTTGGATATCACATTTCATGTTAGAGGTAGGATCTCAGGTTTGGTATTAGAAGTATTGAGATATCACATCTCATGCTATCAGAAGGATCTCAGGTTTGGTATAGAAGCATTGAGATATCATATCTTATGCTATCAGAAGAGTCTCAGGATTGGAATGGGAAGGAGTTGGATATCACATCTCATGCTAAAGGGAGGGTCTCAGGTTTGGAAGATAAGGATTTGGATAATACATCTCATGTTATAGGAAGGATCTCAGGTTTGGTATTAGAAGTATTGAGATATCACATCTCATGCTATCGGAAGGATCTCAGGTTTGGTATAGAAGCATTGAGATATCATATCTTATGCTATCAGAAGGGTCTCAGGATTGGAATGGGAAGGAGTTGGATATCACATCTCATGCTAAAGGGCGGGTCTCAGGTTTGGAAGGGGAAGGATTTGGATATCACATCTCATGTTATAGGATGGATCTCAGGTTTGGTATTAGAAGTATTGAGATATCACATCTCATGTTATCGGAAGGATCTCAGGTTTGGTATTAGAAGTATTGAGATATCACCTCTCATGCTATAGGAAGGGTCTCAGGATTGGAATGGGAAGGAGTTGGATATCACATCTCATGCTAAAGGAAGGGTCTCAGGTTTGGTAGAAGCATTGAGATATCACATCTCATGCTATAGGAAGGGTCTCAGGATTGGAATGGGAAGGACTTAGATATCACATATCATGCTATAGGGAGGGTCTCAGTTTTGATATTAGAAGCATTGAGATATCACATCTCATGCTATCGGAAGTGTCTCAGGATTGGAATGGGAAGGAGCTGGATATCACATCTCATGCTAAAGGAAGGGTCTCAGGTTTGGAACGGGAAGGAGTTGGATATCACATCTCATGTTATAGGAAGGGTCTCAGGTTTGGTATAAACATTGAGATATCACATCTCTGCTATCGGAAGTGTCTCAGGATTGGAATGGGAAGGAGTTGGATATCCCATCTCATGTTATAGGACGGGTCTCAGGTTTTTTATTAGAATCATTGAGATATCATATTGCATGCTGTAGGAAGGGTCTAAGGATTGGAATGGGAAGGACTTGGATATCACATCTCATGCTATAGATAGGCTCTCAGGTTTGGAAAGTGAAGGAGTTGGATATCACATTACATGTTAGAGGAAGGATCTCAGGTTTGGTATTAGAGGCATTGAGATATCACATCTCAGGCTATAGGAAGGGTCTCAGGATTGGAATGGGAAGGAGTTGGATATCTTATCTCATGCTATAGGAAGGGTCTCAGGTTTGGTATAAGCATTGAGATATCACATCTCATGCTATAGGAAGGGTCCAGGATTGGAATGGAAGGAGTTGGATATCACATCTCATGTTATAGGAAGGATCTCAGGTTTGGTATTAGAAGCATTGAGACATCACATCTCATGCTATAGGAAGGGTCTCAGGATTGGAATGGGAAGGAGTTGGATATCACATCTCATGCTATAGGAAGGGTCTCAGGATTGGAATGGGAAGGAGTTGAATATGACATCTCATGCCGTAGGAAGGGTCTCAGGTTTGGTATAAACATTGAGATATCACATCTCTGCTATCAAAAGGGTCTCAGGATTGGAATGGGAAGGAGTTGGATATCCCATCTCATGTTATAGGAAGAGTCTCAGGTTTGGTATTAGAAGCATTGAGATATCACATCTCATGCTATAGGAAGTGTCTCAGGATTGGAATGGGAAGGACTTGGATATCACATCTCATGCTATAGGTAGGGTCTCAAGTTTGATATTAGAAGCATTGAGATATCACATCTCATGCTATAGGAAGGGTCTGAGGATTGGAATGGGAAGGAGTTGGATATCACATCTCATGCTATGGGAAGGGTCTCAGGTTTGGTATAAGCAGTGAGATATCACATCTCATGCTATAGGAAGTGTCTCAGGATTGGAATGGGAAGGAGTTGGATATCACATCTCATGTTATAGGAAGGATCTCAGGTTTGGTATAAGCATTGAGATATCACATCTATGCTATCGGAAGGGTCTCAGGATTGGAATGGGAAGGAGTTGGATATTCCCATCTCATGTTATAGGAAGGGTCTCAGGTTTGGTATTAGAAGCATTGAGATATCACATCTCATGCTATAGGAAGGGTCTCAGGATTGGAATGGGAAGGACTTGGATATCACATCTCATGCTATAGGGAGGGTCTCAAGTTTGATATTAGAAGCTTTGAGATATCACATCTCATGATATCGGAAGGGTCTCAGGATTGGAATGGGAAGGAGTTGGATATCACATCTCATGATAAAGGAAGGGTCTAAGGTTTGGAAGGGGAAGGATTTGGATATCACATCTCATGTTATATTACGGGTCTCAGGTTTGGTATTAGAAGCATTGAGATATCAAGTCTCATAGTATAGGAAGGGTCTCAGAATTGGAATGGGAAGGAGTTGGATATCACATCTCAAGCTATAGGAAGGGTCTCAGGATTGGAATGGGAAGGACTTGGATATCACATCTCATGCTATAGGAAGGCTCTCAGGTTTGGAAGGGGAAAGAGTTGGATATCACATTTCATGTTAGAGGTAGGATCTCAGGTTTGGTATTAGAGGCATTGAGATATCACATCTCATGCTATCAGAAGGGTCTCAGGAATGGAATGGGAAGGAGTTGGATATCACATCTCATGCTAAAGGGAGGGTCTCAGGTTTGGAAGGGGAAGGATTTGGATATCACATCTCATGTTATAGGAAGGATCTCAGGTTTGGTATTAGAAGCATTGAGATATCACATCTCATGCTATCGGAAGGATCTCAGGTTTGGTATTAGAAGCATTGAGATATCACATCTCATGCTATCAGAAGAGTCTCAGGATTGGAATAGGAAGGAGTTGGATGTCACATCTCATGCTAAAGGGAGGGTCTCAGGTTTGGAAGGGGAAGGATTTGGATATCACATCTCATGTTATCGGAAGGATCTCACGTTTGGTATTAGAAGTATTCAGATATCATATCTCATGCTATAGGAAGGGTCTCAGGATTGGAATGGGAAGGAGTTGGATATCACATCTCATGCTATAGGGAGGGTCTCAGGATTGGAATGGGAAGGACTTAGATATCACATATCATGCTATAGGGAGGGTCTCAGTTTTGATATTAGAAGCATTGAGATATCACATCTCATGCTATCGGAAGTGTCTCAGGATTGGAATGGGAAGGAGCTGGATATCACATCTCATGCTAAAGGAAGGGTCTCAGGTTTGGAACGGGAAGGATTTGGATATCACATCTCATGTTATAGGAAGGGTCTCAGGTTTGGTATAAGCATTGAGATATCACATCTCTGCTATCGGAAGAGTCTCAGGATTGGAATGGGAAGGAGTTGGATATCCCATCTCATGTTATAGGACGGGTCTCAGGTTTGTTATTAGAATCATTGAGATATCATATTGCATGCTGTAGGAAGGGTCTAAGGGTTGGAATGTGAAGGACTTGGATATCACATCTCATGCTATAGATAGGCTCTTAGGTTTGGAAAGGGAAGGAGTTGGATATCACATTTCATGTTAGAGGAAGGATCTCAGGTTTGGTATTAGAAGCATAGAGATATCACATCTCATGCTATAGGAAGGGTCTCAGGATTGGAATGGGAAGCAGTTGGATATCACATCTCATGCTATAGGAAGGGTCTCAGGTTTGGTATAAGCATTGAGATATCACATCTCATGCTATAGGAAGGGTCTCAGGATTGGAATGGGAAGGACTTGGATATCACATCTCATGCTATAGGGAGGGTCTCAAGTTTGATATTAGAAGCTTTGAGATATCACATCTCATAATATCGGAAGGGTCTCAGGATTGGAATGGGAAGGAGTTGGATATCACATCTCATGATAAAGGAAGGGTCTAAGGTTTGGAAGGGGAAGGATTTGGATATCACATCTCATGTTATATTACGGGTCTCAGGTTTGGTATTAGAAGCATTGAGATATCAAGTCTCATAGTATAGGAAGGGTCTCAGAATTGGAATGGGAAGGAGTTGGATATCACATCTCAAGCTATAGGAAGGGTCTCAGGATTGGAATGGGAAGGACTTGGATATCACATCTCATGCTATAGGAAGGCTCTCAGGTTTGGAAGGGGAAAGAGTTGGATATCACATTTCATGTTAGAGGTAGGATCTCAGGTTTGGTATTAGAGGCATTGAGATATCACATCTCATGCTATCAGAAGGGTCTCAGGAATGGAATGGGAAGGAGTTGGATATCACATCTCATGCTAAAGGGAGGGTCTCAGGTTTGGAAGGGGAAGGATTTGGATATCACATCTCATGTTATAGGAAGGATCTCAGGTTTGGTATTAGAAGCATTGAGATATCACATCTCATGCTATAGGAAGGGTCTCAGGATTGGAATGGGAAGCAGTTGGATATCACATCTCATGCTATAGGAAGGGTCTCAGGTTTGGTATAAGCATTGAGATATCACATCTCATGCTATAGGACGGGTCTCAGGATTGGAATGGAAGGAGTTGGATATCACATCTCATGTTATAGGAAGGATCTCAGGTTTGGTATTAGAAGCATTGAGACATCACATCTCATGCTATAGGAAGGGTCTCAGGGTTGGAATGGGAAGGAGTTGGATATCACATCTCATCCAATAGGAAGGGTCTCAGGTTTGGAATAGGAAGGAATTGGATATCACATCTCATGTTATAGGAAGGATCTCAGGTTTGGTAGAAGCATTGAGATATCACGTCTCTGCTATCGGAAGGGTCTCAGGATTGGATTGGGAAGGAGTTGGATATCCCTTCTCATGCTATAGGAAGGGTCTCAGGATTTGAATGGCAAGGAGTTGGATATCACATCTCATGCCATAGGAAGGGTCTCAGGTTTGGTATAAGCATTGAGATATCACATCTCTGCTATCGGAAGGGTCTCAGGATTGGATTGGGAAGGAGTTGGATATCCCTTCTCATGCTATAGGAAGTGTCTCAGGTTGGAATGGGAAGGAGTTGGATATCACATCTCATGTTATAGTAAGGGTCTCAGGATTGGAATGGGAAGGATTTGGATATCACATCTCTTGCTATAGGAAGGGTCTCAGGATTGGAATGGGTAGGAGTTGGATATTACTTTCTTGCTATAGGAAGGGTCTCATGTTTGGAATGGGAAGGAGTTGGATATCACATATGCTATAGTTAGTGTCTCAGGTTTGGAACGGGAAGGAGTTGGATATCACATCTCATGTTATAGGAAGGGTCTCAGGTTTGGTATAAGCATTGAGATATCACATCTCTGCTATCGGAAGCGGCTCAGGATTGGAATGGGAAGGAGTTGGATATCCCATCTCATGTTATAGGAAGAGACTCTGGTTTGGTATTAGAATCATTGAGATATCACATCGCATGCTGTAGGAAGGGTCTAAGGATTGGAATGGGATGGACTTGGATATCACATCTCATGCTATAGGTAGGCTCTCAGGTTTGGTATAAGCATTGAGATATCACATCTCATGCTATAGGAAGGGTCTCAGGATTGGAATGGGAAGGAATTGGATATCACATCTCATGCTATAGGAAGGGTCTCAGATTTGGTATAAGCATTGAGATATCACATCTCATGCTAAAGGAAGGGTCTCAGGATTGGAATGGGAAGGAGTTGTATATCACATCTCAGGCCATAGGAAGGTTTTCAGGTTTGGTATAAGCATTGAGATATCACATCTCTGCTATCGGAAAGGTCTCAGGATTGGAATGGGAAGGAGTTGGATATCCCATCTCATGTTATAGGAAGGGTCTCAGGTTTGGTATTAGAAGCATAGAGATATCACATCTCATGCTATAGGAAGGGTCTCAGGATTGGAATGGGAAGGACTTGGATGTCACATCTCATGCTATAGGGAGGGTCTCAAGTTTGATATTAGAAGCATTGAGATAACAAATCTCATGCTATAGGAAGGGTCTCAGGGTTGGAATGGGAAGGAGTTGGATATCACATCTCATCCAATAGGAAGGGTCTCAGGTTTGGAATAGGAAGGATTTGGATATCACATCTCATGTTATAGGACGGGTCTCAGGATTGGAATGGGAAGGATTTGGATATCACATCTCTTGCTATAGGAAGGGTCTCAGGATTGGAATGGGTAGGAGTTGGATATTACTTTCTTGCTATAGGAAGGGTCTCATGTTTGGAATGGGAAGGAGTTGGATATCACATATGCTATAGTTAGTGTCTCAGGTTTGGAACGGGAAGGAGTTGGATATCACATCTCATGTTATAGGAAGGATCTCAGGTTTGGTATTAGAAGCATTGAGATATCACATCTCATGCTATAGGAAGGGTCTCAGGATTGGAATGGAAGGAGTTGGATATCACATCTCATGTTATAGGAAGGATCTCAGGTTTGGTATTAGAAGCATTGAGACATCACATCTCATGCTATAGGAAGGGTCTCAGGGTTGGAATGGGAAGGAGTTGGATATCACATCTCATCCAATAGGAAGGGTCTCAGGTTTGGAATAGGAAGGAATTGGATATCACATCTCATGTTATAGGAAGGATCTCAGGTTTGGTATTAGAAGCATTGAGATATCACATCTCATGCTATAGTAAGGGTCTCGGGATTGGAATGGGAAGCAGTTGGATATCACATCTCATGCTATAGGAAGGGTCTCAGGTTTGGTATAAGCATTGAGATATCACATCTCATGCTATAGGACGGGTCTCAGGATTGGAATGGAAGGAGTTGGATAGCACATCTCATGTTATAGGAAGGATCTCAGGATTGGTATTAGAAGCATTGAGACATCACATCTCATGCTATAGGAAGGGTCTCAGGGTTGGAATGGGAAGGAGTTGGATATCACATCTCATCCAATAGGAAGGGTCTCAGGTTTGGAATAGGAAGGAATTGGATATCACATCTCATGTTATAGGAAGGATCTCAGGTTTGGTATTAGAAGCATTGAGATATCACATCTCATGCTATAGGAAGGGTCTCAGGATTGGAATGTGAAGGATTTGGATATCACATCTCATGCTAAAGGAAGGGTCTCAGGTTTGGTAGAAGCATTGAGATATCACGTCTCTGCTATCGGAAGGGTCTCAGGATTGGATTGGGAAGGAGTTGGATATCCCTTCTCATGCTATAGGAAGGGTCTCAGGATTTGAATGGCAAGGAGTTGGATATCACATCTCATGCCATAGGAAGGGTCTCAGGTTTGGTATAAGCATTGAGATATCACATCTCTGCTATCGGAAGGGTCTCAGGATTGGAATGGGAAGGACTTGGATATCACATCTCATGCTATAGGGAGGGTCTCAAGTTTGATATTAGAAGCTTTGAGATATCACATCTCATGATATCGGAAGGGTCTCAGGATTGGAATGGGAAGGAGTTGGATATCACATCTCATGATAAAGGAAGGGTCTAAGGTTTGGAAGGGGAAGGATTTGGATTTCACATCTCATGTTATATTACGGGTCTCAGGTTTGGTATTAGAAGCATTGAGATATCAAGTCTCATAGTATAGGAACGGTCTCAGAATTGGAATGGGAAGGAGTTGGATATCACATCTCAAGCTATAGGAAGGTTCTCAGGATTGGAATGGGAAGGACTTGGATATCACATCTCATGCTATAGGAAGGCTCTCAGGTTTGGAAGGGGAAAGAGTTGGATATCACATTTCATGTTAGAGGTAGGATCTCAGGTTTGGTATTAGAATCATTGAGATATCATATTGCATGCTGTAGGAAGGGTCTAAGGATTGGAATGGGAAGGACCTGGATATCACATCTCATGCTATAGATAGGCTCTTAGGTTTGGAAAGGGAAGGAGTTGGATATCACATTTCATGTTAGAGGAAGGATCTCAGGTTTGGTATTAGAAGCATTGAGATATCACATCTCATGCTATAGGAAGGGTCTCAGGATTGGAATGGGAAGTAGTTGGATATCACATCTCATGCTATAGGAAGGGTCTCAGGTTTGGTATAAGCATTGAGATATCACATCTCATGCTATAGGACGGGTCTCAGGATTGGAATGGAAGGAGTTGGATATCACATCTCATGTTATAGGAAGGATCTCAGGTTTGGTATTAGAAGCATTGAGACATCACATCTCATGCTATAGGAATGGTCTCAGGGTTGGAATGGGAAGGAGTTGGATATCACAACTCATCCAATAGGAAGGGTCTCAGGTTTGGAATGGGAAGGAATTGGATATCACATCTCATGTTATAGGAAGGATCTCAGGTTTGGTATTAGAAGCATTGAGATATCACATCTCATGCTATAGGAAGGGTCTCAGGATTGGAATGTGAAGGATTTGGATATCACATCTCATGCTAAAGGAAGGGTCTCAGGTTTGGTAGAAGCATTGAGATATCACGTCTCTGCTATCGGAAGGGTCTCAGGATTGGATTGGGAAGGAGTTGGATATCCCTTCTCATGCTATAGGAAGGGTCTCAGGATTTGAATGGCAAGGAGTTGGATATCACATCTCATGCCATAGGAAGGGTCTCAGGTTTGGTATAAGCATTGAGATATCACATCTCTGCTATCGGAAGGGTCTCAGGATTGGAATGGGAAGGAGTTGGATATTCCCATCTCATGTTATAGGAAGGGTCTCAGGTTTGGTATTAGAAGCATTGAGATATCACATCTCATGCTATAGGAAGGGTCTCATGATTGGAAAGGGAAGGACTTGGATATCACATCTCATGCTATAGGGAGGGTCTCAAGTTTGATATTAGAAGCTTTGAGATATCACATCTCATGATATCGGAAGGGTCTCAGGATTGGAATGGGAAGGAGTTGGATATCATATCTCATGATAAAGGAAGGGTCTAAGTTTTGGAAGGGGAAGGATTTGGATATCACATCTGATGTTATATCACGGGTCTCAGGTTTGGTATTAGAAGCATTGAGATATCAAGTCTCAGAGTATAGGAAGGGTCTCAGAATTGGAATGGGAAGGAGTTGGATATCACATCTCAAGCTATAGGAAGGGTCTCAGGATTGTAATGGGAAGGACTTGGATATCACATCTCATGCTATAGGAAGGCTCTCAGGTTTGGAAGGGGAAAGAGTTGGATATCACATTTCATGTTAGAGGTAGGATCTCAGGTTTGGCATTAGAGGCATTGAGATATCACATCTCATGCTAATCAGAAGGGTCTCAGGAATGGAATGGGAAGGAGTTGGATATCACATCTCATGCTAAAGAGAGGGTCTCAGGTTTGGAAGGGGAAGGATTTGGATATCACATCTCATGTTATAGGAAGGATCTCAGGTTTGGTATTAGAAGCATTGAGATATCACATCTCATGCTATCGGAAGGATCTCAGGTTTGGTATTAGAAGCATTGAGATATCACATCTCATGCTATCAGAAGGGTCTCAGGATTGGAATGGGAAGGATTTGGATATCACATCTCATGTTATCGGAAGGATCTCACGTTTGGTATTAGAAGTATTGCGATATCATATCTCATGCTATAGGAAGGGTCTCAGGATTGGAATGGGAAGGAGTTGGATATTCCCATCTCATGTTATAGGGAGGGTCTCAAGTTTGATATTAGAAGCATTGAGATATCACATTTCATGATATCGGAAGGGTCTCAAGATTGGAATGGGAAGGAGTTGGCTATCACATCTCATGATAAAGGAAGGGTCTAAGGTTTGGAAGGGGAAGGATTTGGATATCACATCTCATGTTATAGGACGGGTCTCAGGTTTGGTATTAGAAGCATTGAGATATCAAGTCTCATGGTATAGGAAGGGTCTCAGAATTGGAATGGGAAGGAGTTGGATATCACATCTCAAGCTATAGGAAGGGTCTCAGGATTAGAATGGGAAGGAGTTTGATATCACATCTCATGCCATAGTATGGGTCTCAGGTTTGGTAGAAGCATTGGGATATCAGATCTCATGCTATCGGAAGGGTATCGGGATTGGATTTGGAAGGAGTTGGATATCCCATCTCATGCTATAGGAAGGGTCTCAGGTTGGAATGGGAAGGAGTTGGATATCACATCTCATGTTATAGGAAGGGTCTCAGGATTGGAATGGGAAGGACTTGGATATCACATCTCATGCTATAGGAAGGCTCTCAGGTTTGCAAGGGGAAAGAGTTGGATATCACATTTCATGTTAGAGGTAGGATCTCAGGTTTGGTATTAGAAGTATTGAGATATCACATCTCATGCTATCAGAAGGATCTCAGGTTTGGTATAGAAGCATTGAGATATCATATTTTATGCTATCAGAAGAGTCTCAGGATTGGAATGGGAAGGAGTTGGATATCACATCTCATGCTAAAGGGAGGGTCTCAGGTTTGGAAGATAAGGATTTGGATATCACATCTCATGTTATAGGAAGGATCTCAGGTTTGGTATTAGAAGTATTGAGATATCACATCTCATGCTATCGGAAGGATCTCAGGTTTGGTATAGAAGCATTGAGATATCATATCTTATGCTATCAGAAGGGTCTCAGGATTGGAATGGGAAGGAGTTGGATATCACATCTCATGCTAAAGGGAGGGTCTCAGGTTTGGAAGGGGAAGGATTTGGATATCACATCTCATGTTATAGGATGGATCTCAGGTTTGGTATTAGAAGTATTGAGATATCACATCTCATGTTATCGGAAGGATCTCAGGTTTGGTATTAGAAGTATTGAGATATCACCTCTCATGCTATAGGAAGGGTCTCAGGATTGGAATGGGAAGGAGTTGGATATCACATCTCATGCTAAAGGAAGGGTCTCAGGTTTGGTAGAAGCATTGAGATATCACATCTCATGCTATAGGAAGGGTCTCAGGATTGGAATGGGAAGGACTTAGATATCACATATCATGCTATAGGGAGGGTCTCAGTTTTGATATTAGAAGCATTGAGATATCACATCTCATGCTATCGGAAGTGTCTCAGGATTGGAATGGGAAGGAGCTGGATATCACATCTCATGCTAAAGGAAGGGTTTCAGGTTTGGAACGGGAAGGAGTTGGATATCACATCTCATGTTATAGGAAGGGTCTCAGGTTTGGTATAAACATTGAGATATCACATCTCTGCTATCGGAAGTGTCTCAGGATTGGAATGGGAAGGAGTTGGATATCCCATCTCATGTTATAGGACGGGTCTCAGGTTTTTTATTAGAATCATTGAGATATCATATTGCATGCTGTAGGAAGGGTCTAAGGATTGGAATGGGAAGGACTTGGATATCACATCTCATGCTATAGATAGGCTCTCAGGTTTGGAAAGTGAAGGAGTTGGATATCACATTTCATGTTAGAGGAAGGATCTCAGGTTTGGTATTAGAGGCATTGAGATATCACATCTCAGGCTATAGGAAGGGTCTCAGGATTGGAATGGGAAGGAGTTGGATATCACATCTCATGCTATAGGAAGGGTCTCAGGTTTGGTATAAGCATTGAGATATCACATCTCATGCTATAGGAAGGGTCCAGGATTGGAATGGAAGGAGTTGGATATCACATCTCATGTTATAGGAAGGATCTCAGGTTTGGTATTAGAAGCATTGAGACATCACATCTCATGCTATAGGAAGGGTCTCAGGATTGGAATGGGAAGGAGTTGGATATCACATCTCATGTTATAGGAAGAGTCTCAGGTTTGGTATTAGAAGCATTGAGATATCACATCTCATGCTATAGGAAGTGTCTCAGGATTGGAATGGGAAGGACTTGGATATCACATCTCATGCTATAGGTAGGGTCTCAAGTTTGATATTAGAAGCATTGAGATATCACATCTCATGCTATAGGAAGGGTCTCAGGTTTGGTATAAGCAGTGAGATATCACATCTCATGCTATAGGAAGTGTCTCAGGATTGGAATGGGAAGGAGTTGGATATCACATCTCATGTTATAGGAAGGATCTCAGGTTTGGTATAAGCATTGAGATATCACATCTCTGCTATCGGAAGGGTCTCAGGATTGGAATGGGAAGGAGTTGGATATTCCCATCTCATGTTATAGGAAGGGTCTCAGGTTTGGTATTAGAAGCATTGAGATATCACATCTCATGCTATAGGAAGGGTCTCAGGATTGGAATGGGAAGGACTTGGATATCACATCTCATGCTATAGGGAGGGTCTCAAGTTTGATATTAGAAGCTTTGAGATATCACATCTCATGATATCGGAAGGGTCTCAGGATTGGAATGGGAAGGAGTTGGATATCACATCTCATGATAAAGGAAGGGTCTAAGGTTTGGAAGGGGAAGGATTTGGATTTCACATCTCATGTTATATTACGGGTCTCAGGTTTGGTATTAGAAGCATTGAGATATCAAGTCTCATAGTATAGGAACGGTCTCAGAATTGGAATGGGAAGGAGTTGGATATCACATCTCAAGCTATAGGAAGGTTCTCAGGATTGGAATGGGAAGGACTTGGATATCACATCTCATGCTATAGGAAGGCTCTCAGGTTTGGAAGGGGAAAGAGTTGGATATCACATTTCATGTTAGAGGTAGGATCTCAGGTTTGGTATTAGAGGCATTGAAATATCACATCTCATGCTATCAGAAGGGTCTCAGGAATGGAATGGGAAGGAGTTGGATATCACATCTCATGCTAAAGGGAGGGTCTCAGGTTTGGAAGGGGAAGGATTTGGATATCACATCTCATGTTATAGGAAGGATCTCAGGTTTGGTATTAGAAGCATTGAGATATCACATCTCATGCTATCGGAAGGATCTCAGGTTTGGTATTAGAAGCATTGAGATATCACATCTCATGCTATCAGAAGAGTCTCAGGATTGGAATAGGAAGGAGTTGGATATCACATCTCATGCTAAAGGGAGGGTCTCAGGTTTGGAAGGGGAAGTGTTAGGAAAGATTTCATAATTGTAGGGAATTTTCCTTCCATGTGGCAACCCCTAAACTTTGTGCTATTGTTTTTAACCTTGTTCTTGACTTTGACAGAGAAGTACAGCCTTCTGCCGCACTTCTCTGGGCTTTCGCTCCTTTCTTACGGGGAAACTGACATGCCCTTAAGACAGTCAGTACCGGGGAACGTGGTTTCCCGTAGTTTCTTTTATCGTGTCGCAGCTTTAGTGCAACACGACACAAGAGGGCACTGTAAGCTAATTTACAGCTCTCTTGGGTCTCTAGCCTTCTACAGGCCCTAGATACTCTTTTAGGATGGTATTTGATCGGTGCAAGTCATTCAGGGACTGGAATGGTGGCAGCGATCGTTTTGTTTATTTTGAGCTCCTTTTGGCGTTCTGAGCACGTTTTTGCACTGAACCCAAAATGGTGGCCTGGCTCCCAAAATGGCCAGGCCGCGAGGCTCCTTTGTCCTGTCCGCTGTCCGTCTTGCTCCCTTCACCTTCCCCAGGTCCGGCGACCCGGGGCCTTCCTTATTTGGGCATGTACTTTCCCGCGAAACGTGGTTGCTTTCGCGGGCTTCTACATGTCGTTTGTGTGCCTCCAGGGTGTGGGCTGGGATGTCTGGTCCCAATACACATCCTGGGTGCCAGAGAGTCTAGGGTGGTGTGAATGCCTGGGACCACCGTGGTCCGTGATTGGTCCACGTATGGTATGTGTTTTGAAGAGCGGATCTCCCATTGGCTCCCCTCCGTTTTGGCGCGAAGGGAACCATGGATAAGAGGGGGCTGGAAACACCACTACCATGTCGATCTCCTGAGTTCTCACGAACGAAGGAATACAGGAGCCAAGTATCCTGCAACTACGAGGCTGGACCGAGGAATCGCTGGTGACCCGCTGAAGGAATCCTCCTTTGCACTGCTGTCGTCCGGAGAGCCCCTGTCCTCCTTTGATCGAACCAGAAGGCCTGTACTGGTGCTTCGACCTTTGGAATAGCAGGAACAGCTATTCCCGGCATCTTCAACCATCTCCTGCCAAGTAAGCCTTCGGAAGCGTCTCTGGGCCATCCAGTTGACTGACCAGCTTACAAAGGAGTTTGGCTCTGCAACCGCCGCCAGGTTGTGTTGTATTGCGAGTCCTTGTCCCTCTCCCACGCTTCGTACGCTTGGCGTCCCCAGGTCTGAAGGGAGGAGGGTTCATTTGGCTCGAATACACACGGCCGCTCCGTTGTCCTGTGCGGCAACAAAACTGTGCCGGTTTCGTCGATTGGGACGTCTTTTTGCTCTGCACGACTACAAAGCGTTCCCTGCTCTTCTGAACCTGCCAGCTGCTGAAACTATCGTGGAGAAGCCTGGGTCTGCTTGCTTCGGGGACCGGTGAGTAGTATATCTAGGATCTGGTCGCCCTCCTGCAGTATCCCATTGCTTTTCCCTGCTGTGTAAAAACAGCACCCTTTTGCCGCGCTCGCGCTCTGCTTCTGCCCGCTGTGGAGGCTGCGCTTGAGTTGCGGAACCTGTTCTTCTTCTGCTGTGCACTAACGTGAACCGCCTGACTTCCTCCGAAGAGCTTCCCCTTGTGCCCGTCGGCACCGGCGTGGCAGGTACTTTGAGCACAAGGCTCCACTCTTCGCAGGGCTCGGACTTCCATCTAGTTAGGTGCCTATGAAGGCGAACTGAGTCGAAAGCATTATCGCACTGCCTGTTTTCCTTCCCTGGCAGGTGGACTACATATTTCGTGCTTTAAACGCTTGCGACTGTGTATTTGTATATATATTGTGTTGATATGGTATGTGTTGGTTTAATATTGTGATTTTCTCGCTACGGTCATTATTTTAAAGGCCTTAAAATAAATGTGTATCTATTTTTGATATAACAACTGTTTGGAGTAGTTTGTAAGCGCTCTTGCTTTGTGTGCTCATTGCGGGCTTTCAGTCACCCCACCCCTCTTGAGACCTAGTCTTGACCGCCGCGATCGCTACCTTGATTGGTCTGGCTTGTCCAGAGGTTACCCTGTTCCAAGTAATTAGGTTGGCCTTCTGAACTTCTGCGCCACCAGGACAGAGTTCAGAAATCCGTCTTAACAAATTGGTGTACAGCGGTGGGATACGACTGAAGGTATCCAGTGTTGCGCTCGAACTAAGGCATTTCAGGTTATTCCAAACAGTACACGTAGTGAATTGTTATAGTATAACTTTAAAAAGGCCATAGTCCTATCAAACAGTATGGAAACAAGTACGTTGTTAACTTTAAATGCTTCCAAATCAGAAACGCTGAAAAAGATGTGTGCGGAGAGAGGTGTTTCCTCTCAAGGCACTAAATTGGAAATGATCCAAAGAATCGTGGCGTGGCAAGAAGCGCAGCTTGACGCTATTACTTCTGAGGACAGTGCGGAAGGTGGTGGGGCTGCTCTCACTGGTAGAACCGACGGTTCTGCCGCCGCACTGTTCCACCGCGACCATGAGGACAGGGAGGACGAGCTGTCTAATGTTTCCTCTGCCAGTGCTGATGGGGAGGCTATGCTTGAATTCAAGAAGCAAGAGCTGCGGTTTAGGCAGCAGGAGCTTGAATTCAGCATAGCCAAACTAAAAATCGAACAGGCAGAAAAACAAAAAGACAGGGATCACCAGTTGGAACTGGCCAAGCTTCAGGTTGCAAATGGATCCAAGGGTCCTGGACATGGGTCTGGGGCCTCCTCTCATCCACGGTTTCCAAAAGATCTGCTCAGTGTGTATGAAGAGAGGAATGACATTATGGACTGGCTGAATGCGTTTGAGTATGCATGCGAGGTCCAGGAAGTTGACAATGCTGATAAGATTGCGTGGTTGCTCAGTAGACTGCCCCATTCTGGCTGTAGTGCCATTATGGAAATGTCGAAGGCTGAGCGGGCTGATTTCGCAATGTTAAAGCAGACTCTCATTTTAAAGTTTGGGAAGACTCCGGCCCAATATTTAAAGCGTTTTCGAGAGTATAAGAAAAAGGAAGGTGGTACTTGGGTATCTTATGTCGCTGAATCTTTGAAAAACTTAACTGGCTGGGTCGAAGGCTATAAGGTTTCTACCTTCGACGGCATGATAAATCTTGTCATGCTGGAACACATTTTTGCTTCTTCTTCCCCGGAGCTTAAGCAGCATTTGGCCGATTCGAAGGAGATAGATCCTAAGAAGCTGGCCATTGCAGCAGACTTATGGGTGTCACATCGAGTGTCCCATAAGGACAAAACTCATCCTGGTAAGCAGGAGGAGGGGAAAAAGTCCAAAGATATGGAGGGTGGGGAATCTGCTAAATCTTCTTCCCAAAAGGGCCACAAAAAGAAAAACAAGGGTAAGACACAAGAGAACTCACAGGGTAGTGGAGGTGCGCCTCCGAAACAGAACTCTGGTTACAATAAGCCTCCCTACGTAAACAGACCCACTGGGGCTTGTTTTTCTTGTGGAGCAACTGACCATGTGAAGGGGGATCCCCGTTGTAAGGTTAGACCTTTGGGGGTCCACTCCGCTAATCTGGCCTTCTCCTCCTACGAGGAAGAAGAGATTACAGGAGCATCCTTCTCCTCGGACTCATTTCCCAGCGGAATAGAGGCCGAGGTAGTTTTAGTGTCCCTGGGTTCCTGGGAGCCTAAAGTCGCAGAGGCGTATGCTAGGATTCCGGATAATACCAAGCACTACTTTAAAGACAGTGTGCTGATCAATGGAGTGGATACTCCAGCTCTTAGGGATAGTGGGTGCAGTCGAACTGTAGTGGATTCTACCTTGGTAGACTCAGAGGAAGTTGCCAGAGCTACTCTGATGCCCACTAAGTTGGCTGATGGCCCCCTCCGTATGTTTCCCGTGATCCCTGTTAATCTAACTTTAAATGGTACAGCAGTCAGGATTCCAGTGAGCATTCAGAGAAACGTCCCGGGAAAGGTCTTATTAGGTAATGATCTCAGAGCTTTAGGGCTCGTAGGAGACACTGCCGAACGACCCTACACACGATCTCAAGCACGGGCAGCATTGGCCAAGTCCAATACGCCGCCCCAGCCGAAGGGGCAACCCAAGGCGAAAGGAGTCTACAAGTCAAGACGGGGGAAAGAGAATATTCCCCCGAGCTCGCCTACCACTGCGGTGGAGGAAGTTGGTCAATCGCCCGAGCCTGACGAGGAGGTGGCGATGCCTGAAGTATTCGACCCCAACGATCATCCTGAACTAAAAGACTTGTTAGTTGAAGGAGGTCCTGATAGGGACGAATTCAGTAAAGGCCAACGTGAGTGCCCATCTCTGGAAGGCCTAAGGAGACAGGCCTGCTCCCAGCTTGAGGGTGAACCTCCTGGGAAGCATAGGATTTATTGGGAAGGTGGACTCCTGTATAGTGAGCCCACAGAGTCTACAGAAGGAGACCATAGGAGGTTGGTGGTTCCCCTTGCTGTTAGACCCTTCCTCCTGCAGTTGGCGCATGAAGTTCCCCTTGCTGGTCACCTTGGTATGAAGAGGACCAAGCAAAGGTTATCCATGCACTTCTACTGGCCCAAGATGGGGGTGCAAGTAGAAAGTCACTGCAGGAGTTGCGCCTCCTGCCAGTTGTCTGGTAAGGTTGACGCGACAATCCAAGCTCCGTTGGTACCGCTCCCAGTTGTGGGGGTACCATTTGAAAGGGTAGGGATCGACATCGTCGGTCCCCTTGACCCGCAAACATCCTCGGGCAATAGGTTTATCCTGGTGCTGGTCGACCATGCAACCAGGTATCCTGAGGCCATCCCATTGAAAACTGTAACAGCCAAGTCAGTTGCAAAAGCTTTACTCGGCATATTTACTAGGGTTGGCTTCCCTAAAGAAGTTGTGTCAGATCGTGGCAGCAACTTTATGTCGAAGTATATGCAGGCTATGTGGAAAGAATGTGGGGTCACCTACAAGTTCTCTTCTGCATACCACCCCCAGACCAATGGTCTGGTGGAACGTTTCAACAGAACGTTAAAGAGCATGATTGGGGCTCTGGAGGAGCCCCAGAGAAGAAAATGGGATCTTCTTTTACCATGCTTGCTGTTTGCCTACCGAGAGGTACCACAGGAGGGTGTTGGCTTCAGCCCCTTCGAACTTCTGTTCGGTCATCCCGTACGGGGACACTTAGCCATTGTCAAGGAGGGATGGGAGATGCCCACTCCCCCTGTTACTACCAATGTAGTTGACTATGTGCTAGGGCTCAGAAAACGTATGGTACTTCTGATGGGCTTGGCTAGTGATAAATTGAAGGCAGGGCAAGCGCTGGTGAAACATTGGTACGACCAGAAAGCTTCCCTCATCAACTTTATACCTGGTCAGCAAGTCCTGATCATGAATCCAATAAGGCCTCGCGCTTTACAGGACAAATGGTCAGGCCCTTACACAGTGGTGGAGCCCCTGGGTGAGGTGAACTATTTAGTGGACCTTGGAAGGCCTGGACAGGCTCCAAAAGTGTTTCACGTGAATAGGCTGAAGGCTTTCGTCCCAAGAGTCGAAATCGCAGCACTGCTACTGGCGTCAGACGTTGAGGAAGAGGAGTCTGAACCTCTTCCCGACCTGTTCCAAAGCGGTCCTTCAGATAGCTCCGTTGAGGGTGTCCGAGTGGCCCCTCACCTGACTTCTGATCAGCAGGCTGAGGTGAAAAGTTTGCTTAGGCAGTTTTCCCCCCTGTTTTCACAGTCCCCTGGTTTGACACCTTGGTGCAAACATAACATTGACACAGGAGACAGTGTACCTACCAAAAGTAGGGGATACAGGATGTCGGATAAAGTACGGTCTTATATTAAGACCGAGGTCAACAAAATGTTAGACCTTGGGGTGATTGAACCCTCTAGTAGTCCTTGGTCCAGTCCTGTGGTTCTGGTTCCAAAGGCAGGCACTTCTGAATTGAGGTTCTGCGTGGATTACAGGGCTCTGAATGCTGTCACCAAGACAGATGCCCACCCCTTGCCTCGAACAGATGAGCTGGTGGATACTTTGGGTGCCTCCAAGTACCTCAGCACGTTTGACCTCACTGCTGGCTATTGGCAAATAGCGTTAGCAGAACATGCCAGGGAGAAGACGGCATTTTCTACACCAGACGGCCTTTACCAATTCCGGGTAATGCCGTTCGGGTTGAAGAATGCACCTGCCACTTTCCAGAGGCTTGTGAATCATGTGTTGAATGGGTTGGACGAATTCTGTCTTGCATATCTGGACGATATAGCAGTTTTCAGTGCCACCTGGGAAGACCATGTGAAACACCTCGGGATTGTGCTCCAGGCTCTTCAGAAAGCCCACTTGACCATAAAGGCTAGTAAGTGCCAGAATGGACAAGGCTCAGTGGTTTACCTTGGACATGAAGTAGGTGGAGGGAGGATACAGCCTCTACCCAGTAAAGTACAAGCAGTACAAGACTGGCCTACCCCCACTACGCAAACCCAAGTGAGAGCCTTTTTAGGACTCACGGGGTATTACCGCAATTTTGTGGCAGACTATGGTACCATAGCTGCTCCTCTGACTGCCCTCACAACTCAGAAGAAACCCAAGAAGGTAACTTGGACCGACGAGTGTGAGAAGGCCTTCAATGGCTTAAAAGACTCCTTGTGCCAGGCCCCTGTGCTCAGGGCCCCTGATTATCAAAGACCTTTTATCGTGCAGACGGATGCCTCTGACACTGGGATAGGAGCTGTACTATCAAAAGTAGATGAGAAGGGTAAGGAACACCCTATCGGTTTTATTAGTCGCCAGCTTAAGGACAGAGAGCTCAGATGGTCCACGGTAGAGAAAGAATGTTTCTCTGTTGTGTGGGCCCTAAGGAAGCTGCGGCCCTACCTCTATGGGACCCACTTCACTGTGCAGACTGACCATAAGCCGTTAAAGTGGCTAATGAACATGAAGGGGGAGAATCCAAAGTTGCTTAGGTGGTCCATAAGTCTTCAAGGCTTCGAATTCACTATTGAGCATAGACCAGGTGTCCAACATAGCAATGCTGATGGGTTGTCCAGAATGTTTAACCGACCTGAACAAGAGACTCATCCAGGGGTGGATTAGTTCCCCCTGTCCATAGTCTGGGAGGGGCGAGTGTTAGGAAAGATTTCGTAATTGTAGGGAATTTTCCTTCCATGTGGCAACCCCTAAACTTTTTGCTATTGTTTTTAACCTTGTTCTTGACTTTGCCAGAGAAGTACAGCCTTCTGCCGCACTTCTCTGGGCTTTCGCTCCTTTCTTACGGGGAAACTGACATGCCCTTAAGACAGTCAGTACCGGGGAACGCTGTTTCCCGTAGTTTCTTTTATCATGTTGCGGCTTTAGTGCTACACGACACAAGAGGGCACTGTAAGCTAAGTTACAGCTCTCTTGGGTCTCTAGCCTTCTACAGGCCCTAGATACTCTTTTAGGATGGTATTTGATCGGTGCAAGTCATTCAGGGACTGGAATGGTGGCAGCGATCGTTTTGTTTATTTTGAGCTCCTTTTGGCGTTCTGAGCACGTTTTTGCACTGAACCCAAAATGGTGGCCTGGCTCCCAAAATGGCCAGGCCGCGAGGCTCCTTTGTCCTGTCCACTGTCCGTCTTGCTCCCTTCACCTTCCCCAGGTCCAGCGACCCGGGGCCTTCCTTATTTGGGCATGTACTTTCCCGCGAAACGTGGTTGCTTTCGCGGGCTTCTACATGTCGTTTGTGTGCCTCCAGGGTGTGGGCTGGGATGTCTGGTCCCAATACACATCCTGGGTGCCAGAGAGTCTAGGGTGGTGTGAATGCCTGGGACCACCGTGGTCCGTGATTGGTCCACGTATGGTATGTGTTTTGAAGAGCGGATCTCCCATTGGCTCCCCTCCGTTTTGGCGCGAAGGGAACCGTGGATAAGAGGGGGCTGGAAACACCACTACCATGTCGATCTCCTGAGTTCTCACGAACGAAGGAATACAGGAGCCAAGTATCCTGCAACTACGAGGCTGGACCGAGGAATCGCTGGTGACCCGCTGAAGGAATCCTCCTTTGCACTGCTGTCGTCCGGAGAGCCCCTGTCCTCCTTTGATCGAACCAGAAGGCCTGTACTGGTGCTTCGACCTTTGGAATAGCAGGAACAGCTATTCCCGGCATCTTCAACCATCTCCTGCCAAGTAAGCCTTCGGAAGCGTCTCTGGGCCATCCAGTTGACTGACCAGCTTACAAAGGAGTTTGGCTCTGCAACCGCCGCCAGGTTGTGTTGTATTGCGAGTCCTTGTCCCTCTCCCACGCTTCGTACGCTTGGCGTCCCCAGGTCTGAAGGGAGGAGGGTTCATTTGGCTCGAATACACACGGCCGCTCCGTTGTCCTGTGCGGCAACAAAACTGTGCCGGTTTCGTCGATTGGGACGTCTTTTTGCTCTGCACGACTACAAAGCGTTCCCTGCTCTTCTGAACCTGCCAGCTGCTGAAACTATCGTGGAGAAGCCTGGGTCTGCTTGCTTCGGGGACCGGTGAGTAGTATATCTAGGATCTGGTCGCCCTCCTGCAGTATCCCATTGCTTTTCCCTGCTGTGTAAAAACAGCACCCTTTTGCCGCGCTCGCGCTCTGCTTCTGCCCGCTGTGGAGGCTGCGCTTGAGTTGCGGAACCTGTTCTTCTTCTGCTGTGCACTAACGTGAACCGCCTGACTTCCTCCGAAGAGCTTCCCCTTGTGCCCGTCGGCACCGGCGTGGCAGGTACTTTGAGCACAAGGCTCCACTCTTCGCAGGGCTCGGACTTCCATCTAGTTAGGTGCCTATGAAGGCGAACTGAGTCGAAAGCATTATCGCACTGCCTGTTTTCCTTCCCTGGCAGGTGGACTACATATTTCGTGCTTTAAACGCTTGCGACTGTGTATTTGTATATATATTGTGTTGATATGGTATGTGTTGGTTTAATATTGTGATTTTCTCGCTACGGTCATTATTTTAAAGGCCTTAAAATAAATGTGTATCTATTTTTGATATAACAACTGTTTGGAGTAGTTTGTAAGCGCTCTTGCTTTGTGTGCTCATTGCGGGCTTTCAGTCACCCCACCCCTCTTGAGACCTAGTCTTGACCGCCGCGATCGCTACCTTGATTGGTCTGGCTTGTCCAGAGGTTACCCTGTTCCAAGTAATTAGGTTGGCCTTCTGAACTTCTGCGCCACCAGGACAGAGTTCAGAAATCCGTCTTAACAAATTGGTGTACAGCGGTGGGATACGACTGAAGGTATCCAGTGTTGCGCTCGAACTAAGGCATTTCAGGTTATTCCAAACAGTACACGTAGTGAATTGTTATAGTATAACTTTAAAAAGTCCATAGTCCTATCAAACAGTATGGAAACAAGTACGTTGTTAACTTTAAATGCTTCCAAATCAGAAACGCTGAAAAAGATGTGTGCGGAGAGAGGTGTTTCCTCTCAAGGCACTAAATTGGAAATGATCCAAAGAATCGTGGCGTGGCAAGAAGCGCAGCTTGACGCTATTACTTCTGAGGACAGTGCGGAAGGTGGTGGGGCTGCTCTCACTGGTAGAACCGACGGTTCTGCCGCCGCACTGTTCCACCGCGACCATGAGGACAGGGAGGACGAGCTGTCTAATGTTTCCTCTGCCAGTGCTGATGGGGAGGCTATGCTTGAATTCAAGAAGCAAGAGCTGCGGTTTAGGCAGCAGGAGCTTGAATTCAGCATAGCCAAACTAAAAATCGAACAGGCAGAAAAACAAAAAGACAGGGATCACCAGTTGGAACTGGCCAAGCTTCAGGTTGCAAATGGATCCAAGGGTCCTGGACATGGGTCTGGGGCCTCCTCTCATCCACGGTTTCCAAAAGATCTGCTCAGTGTGTATGAAGAGAGGAATGACATTATGGACTGGCTGAATGCGTTTGAGTATGCATGCGAGGTCCAGGAAGTTGACAATGCTGATAAGATTGCGTGGTTGCTCAGTAGACTGCCCCATTCTGGCTGTAGTGCCATTATGGAAATGTCGAAGGCTGAGCGGGCTGATTTCGCAATGTTAAAGCAGACTCTCATTTTAAAGTTTGGGAAGACTCCGGCCCAATATTTAAAGCGTTTTCGAGAGTATAAGAAAAAGGAAGGTGGTACTTGGGTATCTTATGTCGCTGAATCTTTGAAAAACTTAACTGGCTGGGTCGAAGGCTATAAGGTTTCTACCTTCGACGGCATGATAAATCTTGTCATGCTGGAACACATTTTTGCTTCTTCTTCCCCGGAGCTTAAGCAGCATTTGGCCGATTCGAAGGAGATAGATCCTAAGAAGCTGGCCATTGCAGCAGACTTATGGGTGTCACATCGAGTGTCCCATAAGGACAAAACTCATCCTGGTAAGCAGGAGGAGGGGAAAAAGTCCAAAGATATGGAGGGTGGGGAATCTGCTAAATCTTCTTCCCAAAAGGGCCACAAAAAGAAAAACAAGGGTAAGACACAAGAGAACTCACAGGGTAGTGGAGGTGCGCCTCTGAAACAGAACTCTGGTTACAATAAGCCTCCCTACGTAAACAGACCCACTGGGGCTTGTTTTTCTTGTGGAGCAACTGACCATGTGAAGGGGGATCCCCGTTGTAAGGTTAGACCTTTGGGGGTCCACTCCGCTAATCTGGCCTTCTCCTCCTACGAGGAAGAAGAGATTACAGGAGCATCCTTCTCCTCGGACTCATTTCCCAGCGGAATAGAGGCCGAGGTAGTTTTAGTGTCCCTGGGTTCCTGGGAGCCTAAAGTCGCAGAGGCGTATGCTAGGATTCCGGATAATACCAAGCACTACTTTAAAGACAGTGTGCTGATCAATGGAGTGGATACTCCAGCTCTTAGGGATAGTGGGTGCAGTCGAACTGTAGTGGATTCTACCTTGGTAGACTCAGAGGAAGTTGCCAGAGCTACTCTGATGCCCACTAAGTTGGCTGATGGCCCCCTCCGTATGTTTCCCGTGATCCCTGTTAATCTAACTTTAAATGGTACAGCAGTCAGGATTCCAGTGAGCATTCAGAGAAACGTCCCAGGAAAGGTCTTATTAGGTAATGATCTCAGAGCTTTAGGGCTCGTAGGAGACACTGCCGAACGACCCTACACACGATCTCAAGCACGGGCAGCATTGGCCAAGTCCAATACGCCGCCCCAGCCGAAGGGGCAACCCAAGGCGAAAGGAGTCTACAAGTCAAGACGGGGGAAAGAGAATATTCCCCCGAGCTCGCCTACCACTGCGGTGGAGGAAGTTGGTCAATCGCCCGAGCCTGACGAGGAGGTGGCGATGCCTGAAGTATTCGACCCCAACGATCATCCTGAACTAAAAGACTTGTTAGTTGAAGGAGGTCCTGATAGGGACGAATTCAGTAAAGGCCAACGTGAGTGCCCATCTCTGGAAGGCCTAAGGAGACAGGCCTGCTCCCAGCTTGAGGGTGAACCTCCTGGGAAGCATAGGATTTATTGGGAAGGTGGACTCCTGTATAGTGAGCCCACAGAGTCTACAGAAGGAGACCATAGGAGGTTGGTGGTTCCCCTTGCTGTTAGACCCTTCCTCCTGCAGTTGGCGCATGAAGTTCCCCTTGCTGGTCACCTTGGTATGAAGAGGACCAAGCAAAGGTTATCCATGCACTTCTACTGGCCCAAGATGGGGGTGCAAGTAGAAAGTCACTGCAGGAGTTGCGCCTCCTGCCAGTTGTCTGGTAAGGTTGACGCGACAATCCAAGCTCCGTTGGTACCGCTCCCAGTTGTGGGGGTACCATTTGAAAGGGTAGGGATCGACATCGTCGGTCCCCTTGACCCGCAAACATCCTCGGGCAATAGGTTTATCCTGGTGCTGGTCGACCATGCAACCAGGTATCCTGAGGCCATCCCATTGAAAACTGTAACAGCCAAGTCAGTTGCAAAAGCTTTACTCGGCATATTTACTAGGGTTGGCTTCCCTAAAGAAGTTGTGTCAGATCGTGGCAGCAACTTTATGTCGAAGTATATGCAGGCTATGTGGAAAGAATGTGGGGTCACCTACAAGTTCTCTTCTGCATACCACCCCCAGACCAATGGTCTGGTGGAACGTTTCAACAGAACGTTAAAGAGCATGATTGGGGCTCTGGAGGAGCCCCAGAGAAGAAAATGGGATCTTCTTTTACCATGCTTGCTGTTTGCCTACCGAGAGGTACCACAGGAGGGTGTTGGCTTCAGCCCCTTCGAACTTCTGTTCGGTCATCCCGTACGGGGACACTTAGCCATTGTCAAGGAGGGATGGGAGATGCCCACTCCCCCTGTTACTACCAATGTAGTTGACTATGTGCTAGGGCTCAGAAAACGTATGGTACTTCTGATGGGCTTGGCTAGTGATAAATTGAAGGCAGGGCAAGCGCTGGTGAAACATTGGTACGACCAGAAAGCTTCCCTCATCAACTTTATACCTGGTCAGCAAGTCCTGATCATGAATCCAATAAGGCCTCGCGCTTTACAGGACAAATGGTCAGGCCCTTACACAGTGGTGGAGCCCCTGGGTGAGGTGAACTATTTAGTGGACCTTGGAAGGCCTGGACAGGCTCCAAAAGTGTTTCACGTGAATAGGCTGAAGGCTTTCGTCCCAAGAGTCGAAATCGCAGCACTGCTACTGGCGTCAGACGTTGAGGAAGAGGAGTCTGAACCTCTTCCCGACCTGTTCCAAAGCGGTCCTTCAGATAGCTCCGTTGAGGGTGTCCGAGTGGCCCCTCACCTGACTTCTGATCAGCAGGCTGAGGTGAAAAGTTTGCTTAGGCAGTTTTCCCCCCTGTTTTCACAGTCCCCTGGTTTGACACCTTGGTGCAAACATAACATTGACACAGGAGACAGTGTACCTACCAAAAGTAGGGGATACAGGATGTCGGATAAAGTACGGTCTTATATTAAGACCGAGGTCAACAAAATGTTAGACCTTGGGGTGATTGAACCCTCTAGTAGTCCTTGGTCCAGTCCTGTGGTTCTGGTTCCAAAGGCAGGCACTTCTGAATTGAGGTTCTGCGTGGATTACAGGGCTCTGAATGCTGTCACCAAGACAGATGCCCACCCCTTGCCTCGAACAGATGAGCTGGTGGATACTTTGGGTGCCTCCAAGTACCTCAGCACGTTTGACCTCACTGCTGGCTATTGGCAAATAGCGTTAGCAGAACATGCCAGGGAGAAGACGGCATTTTCTACACCAGACGGCCTTTACCAATTCCGGGTAATGCCGTTCGGGTTGAAGAATGCACCTGCCACTTTCCAGAGGCTTGTGAATCATGTGTTGAATGGGTTGGACGAATTCTGTCTTGCATATCTGGACGATATAGCAGTTTTCAGTGCCACCTGGGAAGACCATGTGAAACACCTCGGGATTGTGCTCCAGGCTCTTCAGAAAGCCCACTTGACCATAAAGGCTAGTAAGTGCCAGAATGGACAAGGCTCAGTGGTTTACCTTGGACATGAAGTAGGTGGAGGGAGGATACAGCCTCTACCCAGTAAAGTACAAGCAGTACAAGACTGGCCTACCCCCACTACGCAAACCCAAGTGAGAGCCTTTTTAGGACTCACGGGGTATTACCGCAATTTTGTGGCAGACTATGGTACCATAGCTGCTCCTCTGACTGCCCTCACAACTCAGAAGAAACCCAAGAAGGTAACTTGGACCGACGAGTGTGAGAAGGCCTTCAATGGCTTAAAAGACTCCTTGTGCCAGGCCCCTGTGCTCAGGGCCCCTGATTATCAAAGACCTTTTATCGTGCAGACGGATGCCTCTGACACTGGGATAGGAGCTGTACTATCAAAAGTAGATGAGAAGGGTAAGGAACACCCTATCGGTTTTATTAGTCGCCAGCTTAAGGACAGAGAGCTCAGATGGTCCACGGTAGAGAAAGAATGTTTCTCTGTTGTGTGGGCCCTAAGGAAGCTGCGGCCCTACCTCTATGGGACCCACTTCACTGTGCAGACTGACCATAAGCCGTTAAAGTGGCTAATGAACATGAAGGGGGAGAATCCAAAGTTGCTTAGGTGGTCCATAAGTCTTCAAGGCTTCGAATTCACTATTGAGCATAGACCAGGTGTCCAACATAGCAATGCTGATGGGTTGTCCAGAATGTTTAACCGACCTGAACAAGAGACTCATCCAGGGGTGGATTAGTTCCCCCTGTCCATAGTCTGGGAGGGGTGAGTGTTAGGAAAGATTTCGTAATTGTAGGGAATTTTCCTTCCATGTGGCAACCCCTAAACTTTTTGCTATTGTTTTTAACCTTGTTCTTGACTTTGCCAGAGAAGTACAGCCTTCTGCCGCACTTCTCTGGGCTTTCGCTCCTTTCTTACGGGGAAACTGACATGCCCTTAAGACAGTCAGTACCGGGGAACGCTGTTTCCCGTAGTTTCTTTTATCATGTTGCGGCTTTAGTGCTACACGACACAAGAGGGCACTGTAAGCTAAGTTACAGCTCTCTTGGGTCTCTAGCCTTCTACAGGCCCTAGATACTCTTTTAGGATGGTATTTGATCGGTGCAAGTCATTCAGGGACTGGAATGGTGGCAGCGATCGTTTTGTTTATTTTGAGCTCCTTTTGGCGTTCTGAGCACGTTTTTGCACTGAACCCAAAATGGTGGCCTGGCTCCCAAAATGGCCAGGCCGCGAGGCTCCTTTGTCCTGTCCACTGTCCGTCTTGCTCCCTTCACCTTCCCCAGGTCCAGCGACCCGGGGCCTTCCTTATTTGGGCATGTACTTTCCCGCGAAACGTGGTTGCTTTCGCGGGCTTCTACATGTCGTTTGTGTGCCTCCAGGGTGTGGGCTGGGATGTCTGGTCCCAATACACATCCTGGGTGCCAGAGAGTCTAGGGTGGTGTGAATGCCTGGGACCACCGTGGTCCGTGATTGGTCCACGTATGGTATGTGTTTTGAAGAGCGGATCTCTCATTGGCTCCCCTCCGTTTTGGCGCGAAGGGAACCGTGGATAAGAGGGGGCTGGAAACACCACTACCATGTCGATCTCCTGAGTTCTCACGAACGAAGGAATACAGGAGCCAAGTATCCTGCAACTACGAGGCTGGACCGAGGAATCGCTGGTGACCCGCTGAAGGAATCCTCCTTTGCACTGCTGTCGTCCGGAGAGCCCCTGTCCTCCTTTGATCGAACCAGAAGGCCTGTACTGGTGCTTCAACCTTTGGAATAGCAGGAACAGCTATTCCTGGCATCTTCAACCATCTCCTGCCAAGTAAGCCTTCGGAAGCGTCTCTGGGCCATCCAGTTGACTGACCAGCTTACAAAGGAGTTTGGCTCTGCAACCGCCGCCAGGTTGTGTTGTATTGCGAGTCCTTGTCCCTCTCCCACGCTTCGTACGCTTGGCGTCCCCAGGTCTGAAGGGAGGAGGGTTCATTTGGCTCGAATACACACGGCCGCTCCGTTGTCCTGTGCGGCAACAAAACTGTGCCGGTTTCGTCGATTGGGACGTCTTTTTGCTCTGCACGACTACAAAGCGTTCCCTGCTCTTCTGAACCTGCCAGCTGCTGAAACTATCGTGGAGAAGCCTGGGTCTGCTTGCTTCGGGGACCGGTGAGTAGTATATCTAGGATCTGGTCGCCCTCCTGCAGTATCCCATTGCTTTTCCCTGCTGTGTAAAAACAGCACCCTTTTGCCGCGCTCGCGCTCTGCTTCTGCCCGCTGTGGAGGCTGCGCTTGAGTTGCGGAACCTGTTCTTCTTCTGCTGTGCACTAACGTGAACCGCCTGACTTCCTCCGAAGAGCTTCCCCTTGTGCCCGTCGGCACCGGCGTGGCAGGTACTTTGAGCACAAGGCTCCACTCTTCGCAGGGCTCGGACTTCCATCTAGTTAGGTGCCTATGAAGGCGAACTGAGTCGAAAGCATTATCGCACTGCCTGTTTTCCTTCCCTGGCAGGTGGACTACATATTTCGTGCTTTAAACGCTTGCGACTGTGTATTTGTATATATATTGTGTTGATATGGTATGTGTTGGTTTAATATTGTGATTTTCTCGCTACGGTCATTATTTTAAAGGCCTTAAAATAAATGTGTATCTATTTTTGATATAACAACTGTTTGGAGTAGTTTGTAAGCGCTCTTGCTTTGTGTGCTCATTGCGGGCTTTCAGTCACCCTCACCCCTCTTGAGACCTAGTCTTGACCGCCGCGATCGCTACCTTGATTGGTCTGGCTTGTCCAGAGGTTACCCTGTTCCAAGTAATTAGGTTGGCCTTCTGAACTTCTGCGCCACCAGGACAGAGTTCAGAAATCCGTTTTAACAGGAAGGATTTGGATATCACATCTCATGTTATCGGAAGGATCTCACGTTTGGTATTAGAAGTATTGAGATATCATATCTCATGCTATAGGAAGGGTCTCAGGATTGGAATGGGAAGGAGTTGGATATCACATCTCATGCTATAGGGAGGGTCTCAGGATTGGAATGGGAAGGACTTAGATATCACATATCATGCTATAGGGAGGGTCTCAGTTTTGATATTAGAAGCATTGTGATATCACATCTCATGCTATCGGAAGTGTCTCAGGATTGGAATGGGAAGGAGCTGGATATCACATCTCATGCTAAAGGAAGGGTCTCAGGTTTGGAACGGGAAGGATTTGGATATCACATCTCATGTTACAGGAAGGGTCTCAGGTTTGGTATAAGCATTGAGATATCACATCTCTGCTATCGGAAGAGTCTCATGATTGGAATGGGAAGGAGTTGGATATCCCATCTCATGTTATAGGACGGGTCTCAGGTTTGTTATTAGAATCATTGAGATATCATATTGCATGCTGTAGGAAGGGTCTAAGGGTTGGAATGTGAAGGACTTGGATATCACATCTCATGCTATAGATAGGCTCTTAGGTTTGGAAAGGGAAGGAGTTGGATATCACATTTCATGTTAGAGGAAGGATCTCAGGTTTGGTATTAGAAGCATAGAGATATCACATCTCATGCTATAGGAAGGGTCTCAGGATTGGAATGGGAAGCAGTTGGTTATCACATCTCATGCTATAGGAAGGGTCTCAGGTTTGGTATAAGCATTGAGATATCACATCTCATGCTATAGGAAGGGTCTCAGGATTGGAATGGGAAGGACTTGGATATCACATCTCATGCTATAGGGAGGGTCTCAAGTTTGATATTAGAAGCTTTGAGATATCACATCTCATGATATCGGAAGGGTCTCAGGATTGGAATGGGAAGGAGTTGGATATCACATCTCATGATAAAGGAAGGGTCTAAGGTTTGGAAGGGGAAGGATTTGGATATCACATCTCATGTTATATTACGGGTCTCAGGTTTGGTATTAGAAGCATTGAGATATCAAGTCTCATAGTATAGGAAGGGTCTCAGAATTGGAATGGGAAGGAGTTGGATATCACATCTCATGCTATAGGAAGTGTCTCAGGATTGGAATGGGAAGGACTTAGATATCACATATCATGCTATAGGGAGGGTCTCAGTTTTGATATTAGAAGCATTGTGATATCACATCTCATGATATCGGAAGTGTCTCAGGATTGGAATGGGAAGGAGCTGGATATCACATCTCATGCTAAAGGAAGGGTCTAAGGTTTGGAACGGGAAGGATTTGGATATCACATCTCATGTTACAGGAAGGGTCTCAGGTTTGGTATAAGCATTGAGATATCACATCTCTGCTATCGGAAGAGTCTCAGGATTGGAATGGGAAGGAGTTGGATATCCCATCTCATGTTATAGGACGGGTCTCAGGTTTGTTATTAGAATCATTGAGATATCATATTGCATGCTGTAGGAAGGGTCTAAGGGTTGGAATGTGAAGGACTTGGATATCACATCTCATGCTATAGATAGGCTCTTAGGTTTGGAAAGGGAAGGAGTTGGATATCACATTTCATGTTAGAGGAAGGATCTCAGGTTTGGTATTAGAAGCATAGAGATATCACATCTCATGCTATAGGAAGGGTCTCAGGATTGGAATGGGAAGCAGTTGGATATCACATCTCATGCTATAGGAAGGGTCTCAGGTTTGGTATAAGCATTGAGATATCACATCTCATGCTATAGGAAGGGTCTCAGGATTGGAATGGGAAGGACTTGGATATCACATCTCATGCTATAGGGAGGGTCTCAAGTTTGATATTAGAAGCTTTGAGATATCACATCTCATGATATCGGAAGGGTCTCAGGATTGGAATGGGAAGGAGTTGGATATCACATCTCATGATAAAGGAAGGGTCTAAGGTTTGGAAGGGGAAGGATTTGGATATCACATCTCATGTTATATTACGGGTCTCAGGTTTGGTATTAGAAGCATTGAGATATCAAGTCTCATAGTATAGGAAGGGTCTCAGAATTGGAATGGGAAGGAGTTGGATATCACATCTCATGCTATAGGAAGTGTCTCAGGATTGGAATGGGAAGGAGTTGGATATCACATCTCATGTTATAGGAAGGATCTCAGGTTTGGTATAAGCATTGAGATATCACATCTCTGCTATCGGAAGAGTCTCAGGATTGGAATGGGAAGGAGTTGGATATCCCATCTCATGTTATAGGACGGGTCTCAGGTTTGTTATTAGAATCATTGAGGTATCATATTGCATGCTGTAGGAAGGGTCTAAGGGTTGGAATGTGAAGGACTTGGATATCACATCTCATGCTATAGATAGGCTCTTAGGTTTGGAAAGGGAAGGAGTTGGATATCACATTTCATGTTAGAGGAAGGATCTCAGGTTTGGTATTAGAAGCATAGAGATATCACATCTCATGCTATAGGAAGGGTCTCAGGATTGGAATGGGAAGGAGTTGGATATCACATCTCATGCTATAGGAAGTGTCTCAGGATTGGAATGGGAAGGAGTTGGATATCACATCTCATGTTATAGGAAGGATCTCAGGTTTGGTATAAGCATTGAGATATCACATCTCTGCTATCGGAAGAGTCTCAGGATTGGAATGGGAAGGAGTTGGATATCCCATCTCATGTTAGAGGAAGGATCTCAGGTTTGGTATTAGAAGCATAGAGATATCACATCTCATGCTATAGGAAGGGTCTCAGGATTGGAATGGGAAGCAGTTGGATATCACATCCCATGCTATAGGAAGTGTCTCAGGATTGGAATGGGAAGGACTTGGGTATCACATCTCATGCTATAGGGAGGGTCTCAAGTTTGATATTAGAAGCATTGAGATATCACATCTCATGCTATAGGAAGGGTCTCAGGATTGGAATGGGAAGGAGTTGGATATCACATCTCATGCTATAGGAAGGGTCTCAGGTTTGGTATAAGCAGTGAGATATCACATCTCATGCTATAGGAAGTGTCTCAGGATTGGAATGGGAAGGAGTTGGATTACACATCTCATGTTATAGGAAGGATCTCAGGTTTGGTATAAGCATTGAGATATCACATCTCTGCTATCGGAAGGGTCTCAGGATTGGAATGGGAAGGAGTTGGATATTCCCATCTCATGTTATAGGGAGGGTCTCAAGTTTGATATTAGAAGCATTGAGATATCACATTTCATGATATCGGAAGGGTCTCAAGATTGGAATGGGAAGGAGTTGGCTATCACATCTCATGATAAAGGAAGGGTCTAAGGTTTGGAAGCGGAAGCATTTGGATATCACATCTCATGTTATAGGACGGGTCTCAGGTTTGGTATTAGAAGCATTGAGATATCAAGTCTCATGGTATAGGAAGGGTCTCAGAATTGGAATGGGAAGGAGTTGGATATCACATCTCAAGCTATAGGAAGGGTCTCAGGATTAGAATGGGAAGGAGTTTGATATCACATCTCATGCCATAGTATGGGTCTCAGGTTTGGTAGAAGCATTGGGATATCAGATCTCATGCTATCGGAAGGGTATCGGGGATTGGATTTGGAAGGAGTTGGATATCCCATCTCATGCTATAGGAAGGGTCTCAGGTTGGAATGGGAAGGAGTTGGGTATCACATCTCATGTTATAGGAAGGGTCTCAGGATTGGAATGGGAAGTACTTGGATATCACATCTCATGCTATAGGAAGGCTCTCAGGTTTGCAAGGGGAAAGAGTTGGATATCACATTTCATGTTAGAGGTAGGATCTCAGGTTTGGTATTAGAAGTATTGAGATATCACATCTCATGCTATCAGAAGGATCTCAGGTTTGGTATAGAAGCATTGAGATATCATATCTTATGCTATCAGAAGAGTCTCAGGATTGGAATGGGAAGGAGTTGGATATCACATCTCATGCTAAAGGGAGGGTCTCAGGTTTGGAAGATAAGGATTTGGATATCACATCTCATGTTATAGGAAGGATCTCAGGTTTGGTATTAGAAGTATTGAGATATCACATCTCATGCTATCGGAAGGATCTCAGGTTTGGTATAGAAGCATTGAGATATCATATCTTATGCTATCAGAAGGGTCTCAGGATTGGAATGGGAAGGAGTTGGATATCACATCTCATGCTAAAGGGCGGGTCTCAGGTTTGGAAGGGGAAGGATTTGGATATCACATCTCATGTTATAGGATGGATCTCAGGTTTGGTATTAGAAGTATTGAGATATCACCTCTCATGCTATAGGAAGGGTCTCAGGATTGGAATGGGAAGGAGTTGGATATCACATCTCATGCTAAAGGAAGGGTCTCAGGTTTGGTAGAAGCATTGAGATATCACATCTCATGCTATAGGAAGGGTCTCAGGATTGGAATGGGAAGGATTTAGATATCACATATCATGCTATAGGGAGGGTCTCAGTTTTGATATTAGAAGCATTGAGATATCACATCTCATGCTATCGGAAGTGTCTCAGGATTGGAATGGGAAGGAGCTGGATATCACATCTCATGCTAAAGGAAGGGTCTCAGGTTTGGAACGGGAAGGAGTTGGATATCACATCTCATGTTATAGGAAGGGTCTCAGGTTTGGTATAAACATTGAGATATCACATCTCTGCTATCGGAAGTGTCTCAGGATTGGAATGGGAAGGAGTTGGATATCCCATCTCATGTTATAGGACGGGTCTCAGGTTTTTTATTAGAATCATTGAGATATCATATTGCATGCTGTAGGAAGGGTCTAAGGATTGGAATGGGAAGGACTTGGATATCACATCTCATGCTATAGATAGGCTCTCAGGTTTGGAAAGTGAAGGAGTTGGATATCACATTTCATGTTAGAGGAAGGATCTCAGGTTTGGTATTAGAGGCATTGAGATATCACATCTCAGGCTATAGGAAGGGTCTCAGGATTGGAATGGGAAGGAGTTGGATATCACATCTCATGCTAAAGGAAGGGTCTCAGGTTTGGTATAAGCATTGAGATATCACATCTCATGCTATAGGAAGGGTCCAGGATTGGAATGGAAGGAGTTGGATATCACATCTCATGTTATAGGAAGGATCTCAGGTTTGGTATTAGAAGCATTGAGACATCACATCTCATGCTATAGGAAGGGTCTCAGGATTGGAATGGGAAGGAGTTGGATATCATATCTCATGCTATAGGAAGGGTCTCAGGATTGGAATGGGAAGGAGTTGAATATGACATCTCATGCCGTAGGAAGGGTCTCAGGTTTGGTATAAACATTGAGATATCACATCTCTGCTTTCAAAAGGGTCTCAGGATTGGAATGGGAAGGAGTTGGATATCCCATCTCATGTTATAGGAAGAGTCTCAGGTTTGGTATTAGAAGCATTGAGATATCACATCTCATGGTATAGGAAGTGTCTCAGGATTGGAATGGGAAGGACTTGGATATCACATCTCATGCTATAGGTAGGGTCCCAAGTTTGATATTAGAAGCATTGAGATATCACATCTCATGCTATAGGAAGGGTCTGAGGATTGGAATGGGAAGGAGTTGGATATCACATCTCATGCTATGGGAAGGGTCTCAGGTTTGGTATAAGCAGTGAGATATCACATCTCATGCTATAGGAAGTGTCTCAGGATTGGAATGGGAAGGAGTTGGATATCACATCTCATGTTATAGGAAGGATCTCAGGTTTGGTATAAGCATTGAGATATCACATCTCTGCTATCGGAAGGGTCTCAGGATTGGAATGGGAAGGAGTTGGATATTCCCATCTCATGTTATAGGAAGGGTCTCAGGTTTGGTATTAGAAGCATTGAGATATCACATCTCATGCTATAGGAAGGGTCTCAGGATTGGAATGGGAAGGACTTGGATATCACATCTCATGCTATAGGGAGGGTCTCAAGTTTGATATTAGAAGCTTTGAGATATCACATCTCATGATATCGGAAGGGTCTCAGGATTGGAATGGGAAGGAGTTGGATATCACATCTCATGATAAAGGAAGGGTCTAGGGTTTGGAAGGGGAAGGATTTAGATATCACATCTCATGTTATATTACGGGTCTCAGGTTTGGTATTAGAAGCATTGAGATATCAAGTCTCATAGTATAGGAAGGGTCTCAGAATTGGAATGGGAAGGAGTTGGATATCACATCTCAAGCTATAGGAAGGGTCTCAGAATTGGAATGGGAAGGACTTGTATATCACATCTCATGCTATAGGAAGGCTCTCAGGTTTGGAAGGGGAAAGAGTTGGATATCACATTTCATGTTAGAGGTAGGATCTCAGGTTTGGTATTAGAGGCATTGAGATATCACATCTCATGCTATCAGAAGGGTCTCAGGAATGGAATGGGAAGGAGTTGGATATCACATCTCATGCTAAAGGGAGGGTCTCAGGTTTGGAAGGGGAAGGATTTGGATATCACATCTCATGTTATAGGAAGGATCTCAGGTTTGGTATTAGAAGCATTGAGATATCACATCTCATGCTATCGGAAGGATCTCAGGTTTGGTATTAGAAGCATTGAGATATCACATCTCATGCTATCAGAAGAGTCTCAGGATTGGAATAGGAAGGAGTTGGATATCACATCTCATGCTAAAGGGAGGGTCTCAGGTTTGGAAGGGGAAGGATTTGGATATCACATCTCATGTTATCGGAAGGATCTCACGTTTGGTATTAGAAGTATTGAGATATCATATCTCATGCTATAGGAAGGGTCTCAGGATTGGAATGGGAAGGAGTTGGATATCACATCTCATGCTATAGGGAGGGTCTCAGGATTGGAATGGGAAGGACTTAGATATCACATATCATGCTATAGGGAGGGTCTCAGTTTTGATATTAGAAGCATTGAGATATCACATCTCATGCTATCGGAAGTGTCTCAGGATTGGAATGGGAAGGAGCTGGATATCACATCTCATGCTAAAGGAAGGGTCTCAGGTTTGGAACGGGAAGGATTTGGATATCACATCTCATGTTATAGGAAGGGTCTCAGGTTTGGTATAAGCATTGAGATATCACATCTCTGCTATCGGAAGAGTCTCAGGATTGGAATGGGAAGGAGTTGGATATCCCATCTCATGTTATAGGACGGGTCTCAGGTTTGTTATTAGAATCATTGAGATATCATATTGCATGCTGTAGGAAGGGTCTAAGGGTTGGAATGTGTAGGACTTGGATATCACATCTCATGCTATAGATAGGCTCTTAGGTTTGGAAAGGGAAGGAGTTGGATATCACATTTCATGTTAGAGGAAGGATCTCAGGTTTGGTATTAGAAGCATAGAGATATCACATCTCATGCTATAGGAAGGGTCTCAGGATTGGAATGGGAAGCAGTTGGATATCACATCTCATGCTATAGGAAGGGTCTCAGGTTTGGTATAAGCATTGAGATATCACATCTCATGCTATAGGAAGGGTCTCAGGATTGGAATGGGAAGGACTTGGATATCACATCTCATGCTATAGGGAGGGTCTCAAGTTTGATATTAGAAGCTTTGAGATATCACATCTCATGATATCGGAAGGGTCTCAGGATTGGAATGGGAAGGAGTTGGATATCACATCTCATGATAAAGGAAGGGTCTAAGGTTTGGAAGGGGAAGGATTTGGATATCACATCTCATGTTATATTACGGGTCTCAGGTTTGGTATTAGAAGCATTGAGATATCAAGTCTCATAGTATAGGAAGGGTCTCAGAATTGGAATGGGAAGGAGTTGGATATCACATCTCAAGCTATAGGAAGGGTCTCAGGATTGGAATGGGAAGGACTTGGATATCACATCTCATGCTATAGGAAGGCTCTCAGGTTTGGAAGGGGAAAGAGTTGGATATCACATTTCATGTTAGAGGTAGGATCTCAGGTTTGGTATTAGAGGCATTGAGATATCACATCTCGTGCTATCAGAAGGGTCTCAGGAATGGAATGGGAAGGAGTTGGATATCACATCTCATGCTAAAGGGAGGGTCTCAGGTTTGGAAGGGGAAGGATTTGGATATCACATCTCTTGCTATAGGAAGGGTCTCAGGATTGGAATGGGTAGGAGTTGGATATTACTTTCTTGCTATAGGAAGGGTCTCATGTTTGGAATGGGAAGGAGTTGGATATCACACATGCTATAGTTAGTGTCTCAGGTTTGGAACGGGAAGGAGTTGGATATCACATCTCATGTTATAGGAAGGGTCTCAGGTTTGGTATAAGCATTGAGATATCACATCTCTGCTATCGGAAGCGGCTCAGGATTGGAATGGGAAGGAGTTGGATATCCCATCTCATGTTATAGGAAGAGTCTCTGGTTTGGTATTAGAATCATTGAGATATCACATCGCATGCTGTAGGAAGGGTCTAAGGATTGGAATGGGATGCACTTGGATATCACATCTCATGCTATAGGTAGGCTCTCAGGTTTGGTATAAGCATTGAGATATCACATCTCATGCTATAGGAAGGGTCTCAGGATTGGAATGGGAAGGAATTGGATATCACATCTCATGCTATAGGGAGGGTCTCAGGATTGGAATGGGAAGGACTTAGATATCACATATCATGCTATAGGGAGGGTCTCAGGATTGGAATGGGAAGGACTTAGATATCACATATCATGCTATAGGGAGGGTCTCAGTTTTGATATTAGAAGCATTGAGATATCACATCTCATGCTATCGGAAGTGTCTCAGGATTGGAATGGGAAGGAGCTGGTTATCACATCTCATGCTAAAGGAAGGGTCTCAGGATTGGAATGGGAAGGAGTTGGATATCCCATCTCATGTTATAGGACGGGTCTCAGGTTTGTTATTAGAATCATTGAGATATCATATTGCATGCTGTAGGAAGGGTCTAAGGGTTGGAATGTGAAGGACTTGGATATCACATCTCATGCTATAGATAGGCTCTTAGGTTTGGAAAGGGAAGGAGTTGGATATCACATTTCATGTTAGAGGAAGGATCTCAGGTTTGGTATTAGAAGCATTGAGATATCACATCTCATGCTATAGGAAGGGTCTCAGGATTGGAATGGGAAGCAGTTGGATATCACATCTCATGCTATAGGAAGGGTCTCAGGTTTGGTATAAGCATTGAGATATCACATCTCATGCTATAGGACGGGTCTCAGGATTGGAATGGAAGGAGTTGGATATCACATCTCATGTTATAGGAAGGATCTCAGGTTTGGTATTAGAAGCATTGAGACATCACATCTCATGCTATAGGAAGGGTCTCAGGGTTGGAATGGGAAGGAGTTGGATATCACATCTCATCCAATAGGAAGGGTCTCAGGTTTGGAATAGGAAGGAATTGGATATCACATCTCATGTTATAGGAAGGATCTCAGGTTTGGTATTAGAAGCATTGAGATATCACATCTCATGCTATAGGAAGGGTCTCAGGATTGGAATGTGAAGGATTTGGATATCCCATCTCATGCTAAAGGAAGGGTCTCAGGTTTGGTAGAAGCATTGAGATATCACGTCTCTGCTATCGGAAGGGTCTCAGGATTGGATTGGGAAGGAGTTGGATATCCCTTCTCATGCTATAGGAAGGGTCTCAGGATTTGAATGGCAAGGAGTTGGATATCACATCTCATGCCATAGGAAGGGTCTCAGGTTTGGTATAAGCATTGAGATATCACATCTCTGCTATCGGAAGGGTCTCAGGATTGGATTGGGAAGGAGTTGGATATCCCTTCTCATGCTATAGGAAGTGTCTCAGGTTGGAATGGGAAGGAGTTGGATATCACATCTCATGTTATAGGAAGGGTCTCAGGATTGGAATGGGAAGGATTTGGATATCACATCTCTTGCTATAGGAAGGGTCTCAGGATTGGAATGGGTAGGAGTTGGATATTACTTTCTTGCTATAGGAAGGGTCTCATGTTTGGAATGGGAAGGAGTTGGATATCACATATGCTATAGTTAGTGTCTCAGGTTTGGAACGGGAAGGAGTTGGATATCACATCTCATGTTATCATCTCATGTTATAGGACGGGTCTCAGTTTTGGTATTAGAAGCATTGAGATATCAAGTCTCATGGTATAAGAAGGGTCTCAGAATTGGAATGGGAAGGAGTTGGATATCACACCTCAAGCTATGGGAAGGGTCTCAGGATTGGAATGGGAAGGAGTTTGATATCACATCTCATGCCATAGTATGGGTCTCAGGTTTGGTAGAAGCATTGGGATATCACATCTCATGCTATCGGAAGGGTATCAGTATTGGATTTGGAAGAAGCTGGATATCCCATCTCATGCTATAGGAAGGGTCTCAGGTTGGAATGGGAAGGAGTTGGATATCACATTTCATGTTATAGGAAGGGTCTCAGGATTGGAATGGGAAGGACTTGGATATCATATCTCATGCTATAGGAAGGCTCTCAGGTTTGGAAGGGGAAGGAGTTGGATATCACATCTCAAGCTATAGGAAGGGTCTCAGGATTGGAATGGGAAGGAGTTGGATATCACATCTCAAGCTATAGGAAGGGTCTCAGGTTTGGTATAAGCATTGAGATATCACATCTCATGCTATAGGAAGGGTCTCAGGATTGGAATGGGAAGGAGTTGGATATCACATCTCATGTTATAGGAAATATCTCAGGTTTGGTATTAGAAGCATTGAGACATCACATCTCATGTTATAGGAAGGGTCTCAGGATTGGAATGGGAAGAAGTTGGATATCACATCTCATGCTATAGGAAAGGTCTCAGGTTTGGTATAAGCATTGAGATATCACATCTCATGCTATAGGAAGGGTCTCAGGATTGGAACGGGAAGGAGTTGTATATGACATCTCATGCCATAGGAAGGGTCTCAGGTTTGGTATAAGCATTGAGATATCACATCACATGCTATAGGAAGGGTCTCAGGATTGGAATGGGAAGGGCTTGGATATCACATCTCATGCTATAGGCAGGGCCTCAGGTTTGGAAAGGGAAGGAGATGGATATCACATTTCATGTTAGAGATAGGATCTCAGGTTTGGTATTAGAGGCATTGAGATATCACATCTCATGCTATCATAAGGGTCTCAGGATTGGAATGGGAAGGAGTTGGATATCACATCTCATGCTATTGGAAGGATCTCAGGTTTGGTATTAGAAGCATTGAGACATCACATCTCATGCTATCATAAGGGTCTCAGGATTGGAATGGGAAGGAGTTGAATATCACATCTCATGCTATAGGAAGGGTCTCAGATTTGGTATAAGCATTGAGATATCACATCTCATGCTATAGGAAGGGTCTCAGGATTGGATTGGGAAGGAGTTGTATATGACATCTCATGTTATAGGAAGGGTCTCAGGTTTGGTATTAGAAGCATTGAGATATCACATCTCATGCTATAGGAAGGGTCTCAGGATTGGAATGGGGAGGACTTGGATGTCACATCTCATGCTATAGGGAGGGTCTCAAGTTTGATATTAGAAGCATTGAGATAACAAATCTCATGATATCGGAAGGGTCTCAGGATTGGAATGGGAAGGAGTTGGATATCACATCTCATGATAAAGGAAGGGTCTAAGGTTTGGAAGGGGAAAGATTTGGATATCACATCTCATGTTATAGGACGGGTCTCAGGTTTGGTATTAGAAGCATTGAGATATCAAGTCTCATGGCATAGGAAGGGTCTCAGAATTGGAATGGGAAGGAGTTGGATATCACATCTCAAGCTATAGGAAGAGTCTCAGGATTGGAATGGGAATGAGTTTGATATCACATCTCATGCCATAGTATGGGTCTCAGGTTTGGTAGAAGCATTGGGATATCACATCTCATGCTATTGGAAGGGTATCAGTATTGGATTTGGAAGGAGTTGGATATCCCATCTCATGCTATAGGAAGGGTCTCAGGTTGGAATGGGAAGGAGTTGGATATCACATTTCATGTTATAGGAAGGGTCTCAGGATTGGAATGGGAAGGACTTGGATATCATATCTCATGCTATAGGAAGGCTCTCAGGTTTGGAAGGGGAAGGAGTTGGATATCACATTTCATGTTAGAGGAAGGATCTCAGGTTTGGTATTAGAGGCCTTGAGATATCACATCTCATGCTATAGGAAGGGTCTCAGGATTGGAATGGGAAGGAGTTGGATATCACATATCAAGCTTTAGGAAGGGTCTCAGGTTTGGTATAAGCATTGAGATACACATCTCATGCTATAGGAAGGGTCTCAGGATTGGAATGGGAAGGAGTTGGATATCACATCTCATGTTATAGGAAAGATCTCAGGTTTGGTATTAGAAGCATTGAGACATCACATCTCATGTTATAGGAAGGGTCTCAGGATTGGAATGGGAAGACGTTGGATATCACATCTCATGCTATAGGAAGGGTCTCAGGTTTGGAAGGGGAAGGAGTTGGATATCCAATCTCATGTTATAGGACTGGTCTCAGGTTTGGTATTAGAAGCATTGAGATATCACATCGCATGCTGTAGGAAGGTTCTCAGGTTTGGTATTAGAAGCATTGAGACATCACATCTCATGCTATAGGAAGGGTCTCAGGATTGGAATGGGAAGGAGTTGGATATCACATCTCATGTTATAGGAAGGATCTCAGGTTTGGTATTAGAAGCATTGAGACATCACATCACATGCTATAGGAAGGGTCTCAGGATTGGAATGGGAAGGAGTTGGATATCACATCTCATACTATAGGAAGGGTCTCACATTTGGTATAAGCATTGAGATATCACATCTCATGCTATAGGAAGGGTCTCAGGATTGGATTGGGAAGGAGTTGTATATGACATCTCAGGCCATAGGGAGGGTCTCAGGATTGGTATAAGCATTGAGATATCACATCTCTGCTATCGGAAGGGTCTCAGGATTGGAATGGGAAGGAGTTGGATATCCCATCTCATGTTATAGGAAGGGTCTCAGATTTGGTATTAGAAGCATTGAGATATCACATCTCATGCTATAGGAAGGGTCTCAGGATTGGAATGGGGAGGACTTGGATGTCACATCTCATGCTATAGGGAGGGTCTCAAGTTTGATATTAGAAGCATTGAGATAACAAATCTCATGATATCGGAAGGGTCTCAGGATTGGAATGGGAAGGAGTTGGATATCACATCTCATGATAAAGGAAGGGTCTAAGGTTTGGAAGGGGAAAGATTTGGATATCACATCTCATGTTATAGGACGGGTCTCAGGTTTGGTATTAGAAGCATTGAGATATCAAGTCTCATGGCATAGGAAGGGTCTCAGAATTGGAATGGGAAGGAGTTGGATATCACATCTCAAGCTATAGGAAGAGTCTCAGGATTGGAATGGGAATGTGTTTGATATCACATCTCATGCCATAGTATGGGTCTCAGGTTTGGTAGAAGCATTGGGATGTCACAATTCATGCTATTGGAAGGGTATCAGTATTGGATTTCGAAGGAGTTGGATATCCCATCTCATGCTATAGGAAGGGTCTCAGGTTGGAATGGGAAGGAGTTGGATATCACATTTCATGTTATAGGAAGGGTCTCAGGATTGGAATGGGAAGGACTTGGATATCATATCTCATGCTATAGGAAGGCTCTCAGGTTTGGAAGGGGAAGGAGTTGGATATCACATTTCATGTTAGAGGAAGGATCTCAGGTTTGGTATTAGAGGCCTTGAGATATCACATCTCATGCTATAGGAAGGGTGTCAGGATTGGAATGGGAAGGAGTTGGATATCACATCTCAAGCTTTAGGAAGGGTCTCAGGTTTGGTATAAGCATTGCGATAGCACATCTCATGCTATAGGAAGGGTCTCAGGATTGGAATGGGAAGGAGTTGGATATCACATCTCATGTTATAGGAAAGATCTCAGGTTTGGTATTAGAAGCATTGAGACATCACATCTCATGTTATAGGAAGGGTCTCAGGATTGGAATGGGAAGACGTTGGATATCACATCTCATGCTATAGGAAGGGTCTCAGGTTTGGAAGGGGAAGGAGTTGGATATCCAATCTCATGTTATAGGACTGGTCTCAGGTTTGGTATTAGAAGCATTGAGATATCACATCGCATGCTGTAGGAAGGTTCTCAGGTTTGGTATTAGAAGCATTGAGACATCACATCTCATGCTATAGGAAGGGTCTCAGGATTGGAATGGGAAGGAGTTGGATATCACATCTCATGTTATAGGAAGGATCTCAGGTTTGGTATTAGAAGCATTGAGACATCACATCACATGCTATAGGAAGGGTCTCAGGATTGGAATGGGAAGGAGTTGGATATCACATCTCATACTATAGGAAGGGTCTCACATTTGGTATAAGCATTGAGATATCACATCTCATGCTATAGGAAGGGTCTCAGGATTGGATTGGGAAGGAGTTGTATATGACATCTCAGGCCATAGGGAGGGTCTCAGGATTGGTATAAGCATTGAGATATCACATCTCTGCTATCGGAAGGGTCTCAGGATTGGAATGGGAAGGAGTTGGATATCCCATCTCATGTTATAGGAAGGGTCTCAGATTTGGTATTAGAAGCATTGAGATATCACATCTCATGCTATAGGAAGGGTCTCAGGATTGGAATGGGGAGGACTTGGATGTCACATCTCATGCTATAGGGAGGGTCTCAAGTTTGATATTAGAAGCATTGAGATAACAAATCTCATGATATCGGAAGGGTCTCAGGATTGGAATGGGAAGGAGTTGGATATCACATCTCATGATAAAGGAAGGGTCTAAGGTTTGGAAGGGGAAAGATTTGGATATCACATCTCATGTTATAGGACGGGTCTCAGGTTTGGTATTAGAAGCATTGAGATATCAAGTCTCATGGCATAGGAAGGGTCTCAGAATTGGAATGGGAAGGAGTTGGATATCACATCTCAAGCTATAGGAAGAGTCTCAGGATTGGAATGGGAATGTGTTTGATATCACATCTCATGCCATAGTATGGGTCTCAGGTTTGGTAGAAGCATTGGGATGTCACAATTCATGCTATTGGAAGGGTATCAGTATTGGATTTCGAAGGAGTTGGATATCCCATCTCATGCTATAGGAAGGGTCTCAGGTTGGAATGGGAAGGAGTTGGATATCACATTTCATGTTATAGGAAGGGTCTCAGGATTGGAATGGGAAGGACTTGGATATCATATCTCATGCTATAGGAAGGCTCTCAGGTTTGGAAGGGGAAGGAGTTGGATATCACATTTCATGTTAGAGGAAGGATCTCAGGTTTGGTATTAGAGGCCTTGAGATATCACATCTCATGCTATAGGAAGGGTGTCAGGATTGGAATGGGAAGGAGTTGGATATCACATCTCAAGCTTTAGGAAGGGTCTCAGGTTTGGTATAAGCATTGCGATAGCACATCTCATGCTATAGGAAGGGTCTCAGGATTGGAATGGGAAGGAGTTGGATATCACATCTCATGTTATAGGAAAGATCTCAGGTTTGGTATTAGAAGCATTGAGACATCACATCTCATGTTATAGGAAGGGTCTCAGGATTGGAATGGGAAGAAGTTGGATATCACATCTCATGCTATAGGAAGGGTCTCAGGTTTGGAAGGGGAAGGAGTTGGATATCCAATCTCATGTTATAGGACTGGTCTCAGGTTTGGTATTAGAAGCATTGAGATATCACATCGCATGCTGTAGGAAGGTTCTCAGGTTTGGTATTAGAAGCATTGAGACATCACATCTCATGCTATAGGAAGGGTCTCAGGATTGGAATGGGAAGGAGTTGGATATCACATCTCATGCTATAGGAAGGGTCTCACATTTGGTATAAGCATTGAGATATCACATCTCATGCTATAGGAAGGGTCTCAGGATTGGATTGGGAAGGAGTTGTATATGACATCTCAGGCCATAGGAAGGGTCTCAGGATTGGTATAAGCATTGAGATATCACATCTCTGCTATCGGAAGGGTCTCAGGATTGGAATGGGAAGGAGTTGGATATCCCATCTCATGTTATAGGAAGGGTCTCAGGTTTGGTATTAGAAGCATTGAGATATCACATCTCATGCTATAGGAAGGGTCTCAGGATTGGAATGGGGAGGACTTGGATGTCACATCTCATGCTATAGGGAGTGTCTCAAGTTTGATATTAGAAGCATTGAGATAACAAATCTCATGATATCGGAAGGGTCTCAGGATTGGAATGGGAAGGAGTTGGATATCACATCTCATGATAAAGGAAGAGTCTAAGGTTTGGAAGGGGAAAGATTTGGATATCACATCTCATGTTATAGGACGGGTCTCAGGTTTGGTATTAGAAGCATTGAGATATCAAGTCTCATGGCATAGGAAGGGTCTCAGAATTGGAATGTGAAGGAGTTGGATATCACATCTCAAGCTATAGGAAGAGTCTCAGGATTGGAATGGGAAGGAGTTTGATATCACCTCTCATGCCATAGTATGGGTCTCAGGTTTGGTAGAAGCATTGGGATATCACATTTCATGCTATTGGAAGGGTATCAGTATTGGATTTGGAAGGAGTTGGATATCACATTTCATGTTATAGGAAGGGTCTCAGGTTGGAATGGGAAGGAGTTGGATATCACATTTCATGTTATAGGAAGGGTCTCAGGATTGGAATGGGAAGGACTTGGATATCATATCTCATGCTATAGGAAGGCTCTCAGGTTTGGAAGGGGAAGGAGTTGGATATCACATTTCATGTTAGAGGAAGGATCTCAGGTTTGGTATTAGAGGCCTTGAGATATCACATCTCATGCTATAGGAAGGGTCTCAGGATTGGAATGGGAAGGAGTTGGATATCACATCTCAAGCTTTATGAAGGGTCTCAGGTTTGGTATAAGCATTGAGATAGCACATCTCATGCTATAGGAAGGGTCTCAGGATTGGAATGGGAAGGAGTTGGATATCACATCTCATGTTATAGGAAGGATCTCAGGTTTGGTATTAGAAGCATTGAGACATCACATCTCATGCTATAGGAAGGGTCTCAGGATTGGAATGGGAAGGAGTTGTATATCACATCTCATGCTATAGGAAGGGTCTCAGATTTGGTATAAGCATTGAGATATCACATCTCTGCTATCGGAAGGGTCTCAGGATTGGAATGGGAAGGAGTTGGATATCCCATCTCATGCTATAGGGAGGGTCTCAATTTTGATATTAGAAGCATTGAGATAACAAATCTCATGATATCGGAAGGGTCTCAGGATTGGAATGGGAAGGAGTTGGATATCACATCTCATGATAAAGGAAGGGTCTAAGGTTTGGAAGGGGAAAGATTTGGATATCACATCTCATGTTATAGGACGGGTCTCAGGTTTGGTATTAGAAGCATTGAGATATCAAGTCTCATGGTATAGGAAGGGTCTCAGAATTGGAATGGGAAGGAGTTGGATATCACATCTCAAGCTATAGGAAGAGTCTCAGGATTGGAATGGGAAGGAGTTTGATATCACATCTCATGCCATAGTATGGTTCTCAGGTTTGATAGAAGCATTGGGATATCACATCTCATGCTATTGGAAGGGTATCAGTATTGGATTTGGAAGGAGTTGGATATCCCATCTCATGCTATAGGAAGGGTCTCAGGTTGGAATGGGAAGGAGTTGGATATCACATTTCATGTTATAGGAAGGGTCTCAGGATTGGAATGGGAAGGACTTGTATATCATATCTGATGCTATAGGAAGGCTCTCAGGTTTGGAAGGAGAAGGAGTTGGATATCACATTTCATGTTAGAGGAAGGATCTCAGGTTTGGTATTAGAGGCCTTGAGATATCACATCTCATGCTATAGGAAGGGTCTCAGGTTGGAATGGGAAGGAGTTGGATATCACATTTCATGTTATAGGAAGGGTCTCAGGATTGGAATGGGAAGGAGTTGGATATCACATCTCAAGCTTTAGGAAGGGTCTCAGGTTTGGTATAAGCATTGAGATAGCACATCTCATGCTATAGGAAGGGTCTCAGGATTGGAATGGGAAGGAGTTGGATATCACATCTCATGTTATAGGAAAGATCTCAGGTTTGGTATTAGAAGCATTGAGACATCACATCTCATGTTATAGGAAGGGTCTCAGGATTGGAATGGGAAGAAGTTGGATATCACATCTCATGCTATAGGAAGGGTCTCAGGTTTGGAAGGGGAAGGAGTTGGATATCCAATCTCATGTTATAGGACTGGTCTCAGGTTTGGTATTAGAAGCATTGAGATATCACATCGCATGCTGTAGGAAGGTTCTCAGGTTTGGAATGGGGAGGAATTGGATATCACATCTCATGTCATAGGAAGGATCTCAGGTTTGGTATTAGAAGCATTGAGATATCACATCTCATGCTATAGGAATGGTCTCAGGATTGGAATGGGAAGGAGTTGGATATTACATTCCTGCTATAGGAAGGGTCTCATGTTTGGAATGGGAATGTGTTGGATATCACATATGCTATAGGAAGGGACTCAGGTTTGGAACGGGAAGGAGTTGGATATCACATCTCATGTTATAGGAAGGGTCTCAGGTTTGGTATAAGCATTGAGATATCACATCTCTGCTATCGGAAGTGTCTCAGGATTGGAATGGGAAGGTGTTGGATATCCCATCTCATGTTATAGGACGGGTCTCAGGTTTGTTATTAGAATCATTGAGATATTATATTGCATGCTGTAGGAAGGGTCTAAGGATTGGAATGGGAAGGAGTTGGATATCCCATCTCATGTTATAGGAAGAGTCTCAAATTTGGTATTAGAAGCATTTAGATATCACATCTCATGCTATAGGAAGTGTCTCAGGATTGGAATGGGAAGGAGTTGGATATCACATTTCATGTTAGAGGAAGGATCTCAGGTTTGGTATTAGAGGCATTGAGATATCACATCTCATGCTATAGGAAGGGTCTCAGGATTGGAATGGGAAGGAGTTGGATATCACATCTCATGCTATAGGAAGGGTCTCAGGTTTGGTATAAGCATTGAGATATCACATCTCATGCTATAGGAAGGGTCTCAGGATTGGAATGGGAAGGAGTTGGATATCACATCTCATGTTATAGGAAGGATCTCAGGTTTGGTATTAGAAGCATTGAGACATCACATCTCATGCTATCGGAAGGGTCTCAGGATTGGAATGGGAAGGACTTGGATATCACATCTCATGCTATAGGGAGGGTCTCAAGTTTGATATTAGAAGCATTGAGATATCATATCTCATGCTATAGGAAGGGTCTCAGGATTGGAATGGGAAGGAGTTGGATATCACATCTCATGCTATAGGAAGGGTCTCAGGTTTGGTATAAGCAGTGAGATATCACATCTCATGCTATAGGAAGTGTCTCAGGATTGGAATGGGAAGGAGTTGGATATCACATCTCATGTTATAGGAAGGATCTCAGGTTTGGTATAAGCATTGAGATATCACATCTCTACTATCGGAAGGGTCTCAGGATTGGAATGGGAAGGAGTTGGATATTCCCATCTCATGTTATAGGAAGGGTCTCAGGTTTGGTATTAGAAGCATTGAGATATCACATCTCATGCTATAGGAAGGGTCTCAGGATTGGAATGGGAAGGACTTGGATATCACATCTCATGCTATAAGGAGGGTCTCAAGTTTGATATTAGAAGCATTGAGATATCACATCTCATGATATCGGAAGGGTCTCAAGGATGGAATGGGAAGGAGTTGGATATCACATCTCATGATAAAGGAAGTGTCTAAGGTTTGGAAGGGGAAGGAGTTTGATATCACATCTAATGCCATAGTATGGGTCTCAGGTTTGGTAGAAGCATTGGGATATCACATCTCATGCTATCGGAAGGGTATCAGGATTGGATTTGGAAGGAGTTGGATATCCCATCTCATGCTATAGGAAGGGTCTCAGGTTGGAATGGGAAGGAGTTGGATATCACATCTCATGTTATAGGAAGGGTCTCAGGATTGGAATTAGAAGGACTTGGATATCACATCTCATGCTATAGGAAGGCTCTCAGGTTTGGAAGGGGAAAGAGTTGGATATCACATTTCATGTTAGAGGTAGGATCTCAGGTTTGGTATTAGAGGCATTGAGATATCACATCTCATGCTATCAGAAGAGTCTCAGGATTGGAATGGGAAGGAGTTGGATATCACATCTCATGCTAAAGGGAGGGTCTCAGGTTTGGAAGGGGAAGGATTTGGATATCACATCTCATGTTATAGGAAGGATCTCAGGTTTGGTATTAGAAGCATTGAGATATCACATCTCATGCTATCGGAAGGATCTCAGGTTTGGTATAGAAGCATTGAGATATCACATCTCATGCTATCAGAAGGTTCTCAGGATTGGAATGGGAAGGAGTTGGATATCACATCTCATGCTAAAGGGAGGGTCTCAGGTTTGGAAGCGGAAGGATTTGGATATCATATCTCATGTTATCAGAAGGATCTCAGGTTTGGTATTAGAAGTATTGAGATATCACATCTCATGCTATAGGAAGGGTCTCAGGATTGGAATGGGAAGGAGTTGGTTATCACATCTCATGCTAAAGGAAGGGTCTCAGGTTTGGTAGAAGCATTGAGATATCACATCTCATGCTATAGGAAGGGTCTCAGGATTGGAATGGGAAGGACTTAGATATCACATATCATGCTATAGGGAGGGTCTCAGTTTTGATATTAGAAGCATTGAGATATCACATCTCATGCTATCAGAAGGGTCTCAGGATTGGAATGGGAAGGAGCTGGATATCACATCTCATGCTAAAGGAAGGATCTCAGGTTTGGAACGGGAAGGAGTTGGATATCACATCTCATGTTATAGGAAGGGTCTCAGGTTTGGTATAAGCATTGAGATATCACATCTCTGCTATCGGAAGTGTCTCAGGATTGGAATGGGAAGGACTTGGATATCACATCTCATGCTATAGATAGGCTCTCAGGTTTGGAAAGGGAAGGAGTTGGATATCACATTTCATGTTAGAGGAAGGATCTCAGGTTTGGCATTAGAGGCATTGAGATATCAGATCTCGGCTATAGGAAGGGTCTCAGGATTGGAATGGGAAGGAGTTGGATATCACATCTCATGCTAGAGGAAGGGTCTCAGGTTTGGTATAAGCATTGAGATATCACATCTCGTGCTATAGGAAGGGTCTCAGGATTGGAATGGGAAGGAGTTGTATATGACATCTCATGCCGTAGGAAGGGTCTCAGGTTTGGTATAAGCATTGAGATATCACATCTCTGCTATCGAAAGGGTCTTAGGATTGGAATGGGAAGGAGTTGGATATCCCATCTCATGTTATAGGAAGAGTCTCAGGTTTGGTATTAGAAGCATTGAGATATCCCATCTCATGATATAGGAAGGGTCTCAGTTTGGAATGGGAAGGAGTTGGATATCACATTTCATGTTATAGGAAGGGTCTCAGGATTGGAATGGGAAGGACTTGGATATCATATCCCATGCTATAGGAAGGCTCTCAGGTTTGGAAGGGGAAGGAGTTGGATATCACATTTCATGTTAGAGGAAGGATCTCAGGTTTGGTATTAGAGGCCTTGAGATATCACATCTCATGCTATAGGAAGGGTCTCAGGATTGGAATGGGAAGGAGTTGGATATCACATCTCAAGCTATAGGAACGGTCTCAGGTTTGGTATAAGCATTGTGATATCACATCTCATGCTATAGGAAGGGTCTCAGGATTGGAATGGGAAGGAGTTGGATATCACATCTCATGTTATAAGAAAGATCTCAGGTTTGGTATTAGAAGCATTGAGACATCACATCTCATGTTATAGGAAGGGTCTCAGGATTGGAATGGGAAGAAGTTGGATATCCAATCTCATGTTATAGGACTGGTCTCAGGTTTGGTATTAGAAGCATTGAGATATCACATCTCATGCTATGGGAAGGGTCTCAGGTTGGAATGGGAAGGAGTTGGATATCACATTTCATGTTATAGGAAGGGTCTCAGGATTGGAATGGGAAGGAGTTGGATATCACATCTCAAGCTTTAGGAAGGGTCTCAGGTTTGGTATAAGCATTGAGATAGCACATCTCATGCTATAGGAAGGGTCTCAGGATTGGAATGGGAAGGAGTTGGATATCACATCTCATGTTATAGGAAAGATCTCAGGTTTGGTATTAGAAGCATTGAGACATCACATCTCATGTTATAGGAAGGGTCTCAGGATTGGAATGGGAAGAAGTTGGATATCACATCTCATGCTATAGGAAGGGTCTCAGGTTTGGAAGGGGAAGGAGTTGGATATCCAATCTCATGTTATAGGACTGGTCTCAGGTTTGGTATTAGAAGCATTGAGATATCACATCGCATGCTGTAGGAAGGTTCTCAGGTTTGGAATGGGGAGGAATTGGATATCACATCTCATGTCATAGGAAGGATCTCAGGTTTGGTATTAGAAGCATTGAGATATCACATCTCATGCTATAGGAATGGTCTCAGGATTGGAATGGGAAGGAGTTGGATATTACATTCCTGCTATAGGAAGGGTCTCATGTTTGGAATGGGAATGTGTTGGATATCACATATGCTATAGGAAGGGTCTCAGGTTTGGAACGGGAAGGAGTTGGATATCACATCTCATGTTATAGGAAGGGTCTCAAGTTTGGTATAAGCATTGAGATATAACATCTCTGCTATCGGAAGTGTCTCAGGATTGGAATGGGAAGGTGTTGGATATCCCATCTCATGTTATAGGACGGGTCTCAGGTTTGTTATTAGAATCATTGAGATATCATATTGCATGCTGTAGGAAGGGTCTAAGGATTGGAATGGGAAGGAGTTGGATATCCCATCTCATGTTATAGGAAGAGTCTCAAGTTTGGTATTAGAAGCATTTAGATATCACATCTCATGCTATAGGAAGTGTCTCAGGATTGGAATGGGAAGGAGTTGGATATCACATTTCATGTTAGAGGAAGGATCTCAGGTTTGGTATTAGAGGCATTGAGATATCACATCTCATGCTATAGGAAGGGTCTCAGGATTGGAATGGGAAGGAGTTGGATATCACATCTCATGCTATAGGAAGGGTCTCAGGTTTGGTATAAGCATTGAGATATCACATCTCATGCTATAGGAAGGGTCTCAGGATTGGAATGGGAAGGAGTTGGATATCACATCTCATGTTATAGGAAGGATCTCAGGTTTGGTATTAGAAGCATTGAGACATCACATCTCATGCTATCGGAAGGGTCTCAGGATTGGAATGGGAAGGACTTGGATATCACATCTCATGCTATAGGGAGGGTCTCAAGTTTGATATTAGAAGCATTGAGATATCATATCTCATGCTATAGGAAGGGTCTCAGGATTGGAATGGGAAGGAGTTGGATATCACATCTCATGCTATAGGAAGGGTCTCAGGTTTGGTATAAGCAGTGAGATATCACATCTCATGCTATAGGAAGTGTCTCAGGATTGGAATGGGAAGGAGTTGGATATCACATCTCATGTTATAGGAAGGATCTCAGGTTTGGTATAAGCATTGAGATATCACATCTCTACTATCGGAAGGGTCTCAGGATTGGAATGGGAAGGAATTGGATATTCCCATCTCATGTTATAGGAAGGGTCTCAGGTTTGGTATTAGAAGCATTGAGATATCACATCTCATGCTATAGGAAGGGTCTCAGGATTGGAATGGGAAGGACTTGGATATCACATCTCATGCTATAAGGAGGGTCTCAAGTTTGATATTAGAAGCATTAAGATATCACATCTCATGATATCGGAAGGGTCTCAAGGATGGAATGGGAAGGAGTTGGATATCACATCTCATGATAAAGGAAGTGTCTAAGGTTTGGAAGCGGACGGAGTTTGATATCACATCTCATGCCATAGTATGGGTCTCAGGTTTGGTAGAAGCATTGGGATATCACATCTCATGCTATCGGAAGGGTATCAGGATTGGATTTGGAAGGAGTTGGATATCCCATCTCATGCTATAGGAAGGGTCTCAGGTTGGAATGGGAAGGAGTTGGATATCACATCTCATGTTATAGGAAAGGTCTCAGGATTGGAATTAGAAGGGCTTGGATATCACATCTCATGCTATAGGAAGGCTCTCAGGTTTGGAAGGGGAAAGAGTTGGATATCACATTTCATGTTAGAGGTAGGATCTCAGGTTTGGTATTAGAGGCATTGAGATATCACATCTCATGCTATCAGAAGAGTCTCAGGATTGGAATGGGAAGGAGTTGGATATCACATCTCATGCTAAAGGGAGGGTCTCAGGTTTGGAAGGGGAAGGATTTGGATATCACATCTCATGTTATAGGAAGGATCTCAGGTTTGGTATTAGAAGCATTGAGATATCACATCTCATGCTATCGGAAGGATCTCAGGTTTGGTATAGAAGCATTGAGATATCACATCTCATGCTATCAGAAGGTTCTCAGGATTGGAATGGGAAGGAGTTGGATATCACATCTCATGCTAAAGGGAGGGTCTCAGGTTTGGAAGGGGAAGGATTTGGATATCATATCTCATGTTATCAGAAGGATCTCAGGTTTGGTATTAGAAGTATTGAGATATCACATCTCATGCTATAGGAAGGGTCTCAGGATTGGAATGGGAAGGAGTTGGTTATCACATCTCATGCTAAAGGAAGGGTCTCAGGTTTGGTAGAAGCATTGAGATATCACATCTCATGCTATAGGAAGGGTCTCAGGATTGGAATGGGAAGGACTTAGATATCACATATCATGCTATAGGGAGGGTCTCAGTTTTGATATTAGAAGCATTGAGATATCACATCTCATGCTATCAGAAGGGTCTCAGGATTGGAATGGGAAGGAGCTGGATATCACATCTCATGCTAAAGGAAGGATCTCAGGTTTGGAACGGGAAGGAGTTGGATATCACATTTCATGTTAGAGGAAGGATCTCAGGTTTGGTATTAGAGGCATTGAGATATCAGATCTCGGCTATAGGAAGGGTCTCAGGATTGGAATGGGAAGGAGTTGGATATCACATTTCATGTTAGAGGAAGGATCTCAGGTTTGGTATTAGAGGCATTGAGATATCAGATCTCGGCTATAGGAAGGGTCTCAGGATTGGAATGGGAAGGAGTTGGATATCACATCTCATGCTAGAGGAAGGGTCTCAGGTTTGGTATAAGCATTGAGATATCACATCTCGTGCTATAGGAAGGGTCTCAGGATTGGAATGGGAAGGAGTTGTATATGACATCTCATGCCGTAGGAAGGGTCTCAGGTTTGGTATAAGCATTGAGATATCACATCTCTGCTATCGAAAGGGTCTTAGGATTGGAATGGGAAGGAGTTGGATATCCCATCTCATGTTATAGGAAGAGTCTCAGGTTTGGTATTAGAAGCATTGAGATATCCCATCTCATGATATAGGAAGGGTCTCAGTTTGGAATGGGAAGGACTTGGATATCATATCCCATGCTATAGGAAGGCTCTCAGGTTTGGAAGGGGAAGGAGTTGGATATCACATTTCATGTTAGAGGAAGGATCTCAGGTTTGGTATTAGAGGCCTTGAGATATCACATCTCATGCTATAGGAAGGGTCTCAGGATTGGAATGGGAAGGAGTTGGATATCACATCTCAAGCTATAGGAACGGTCTCAGGTTTGGTATAAGCATTGTGATATCACATCTCATGCTATAGGAAGGGTCTCAGGATTGGAATGGGAAGGAGTTGGATATCACATCTCATGTTATAAGAAAGATCTAAGGTTTGGTATTAGAAGCATTGAGACATCACATCTCATGTTATAGGAAGGGTCTCAGGATTGGAATGGGAAGAAGTTGGATATCACATCTCATGCTATAGGAAGGGTCTCAGGTTTGGTATAAGCATTGAGATATTACATCTCATGCTATAGGAAGGGTCTCAGGATTGGAATGGGAAGGAGTTGTATATGACATCTCATGCCATAGGAAGGGTCTCAGGTTTGGTATAAGCATTGAGATATCACATCACATGCTATAGGAAGGGTCTCAGGATTGGAATGGGAAGGACTTGGATATCACATCTCATGCTATAGGCAGGGTCTCAGGTTTGGAAAGGGAATGAGATGGATATCACATTTCATGTTAGAGGTAGGATCTCAGGTTTGGTATTAGAGGCATTGAGATATCACATCTCATGCTATCAGAAGGGTCTCAGGATTGGAATGGGAAGGAGTTGGATATCACATCTCATGCTAAAGGGAGGGTCTCAGGTTTGGAAGGGGAATGATTTGGAAATCACATCTCATGTTATAGGAAGGATCTCAGGTTTGGTATTAGAAGCATTGAGATATCACATCTCATGCTTTCATAAGGGTCTCAGGATTGGAATGGGAAGGAGTTGGATATCACATCTGATGTTATAGGAAGGATCTCAGGTTTGGTATTAGAAGCATTGAGACATCACATCTCATGCTATAGGAAGGGTCTCAGGATTGGAATGGGAAGGAGTTGGATATCACATCTCATGCTATAGGAAGGGTCTCAGATTTGGTATAAGCATTGAGATATCACATCTCATGCTATAGGAAGGGTCTCAGGATTGGAATGGGAAGGAGTTGTATATGACATCTCAGGCCATAGGAAGGGTCTCAGGTTTGGTATAAGCATTGAGATATCACATCTCTGCTATCGGAAGGGTCTCAGGATTGGAATGGGAAGGAATTGGATATCACATCTCATGTTATAGGAAGGATCTCAGGTTTGGTATTAGAAGCATTGAGATATCCCTTCTCATGCTATAGGAAGGGTCTCAGGATTGGAATGTGAAGGATTTGGATATCACATCTCATGCTAAAGGAAGGGTCTCAGGTTTGGTAGAAGCATTGAGATATCACGTCTCTGCTATCGGAAGGGTCTCAGGATTGGATTGGGAAGGAGTTGGATATCCCTTCTCATGCTATAGGAAGGGTCTCAGGTTTGGTATAAGCATTGAGATATCACATCTCTGCTATCGGAAGGGTCTCAGGATTGGATTGGGAAGGAGTTGGATATCCCTTCTCATGCTATAGGAAGTGTCTCAGGTTGGAATGGGAAGGAGTTGGATATCACATCTCATGTTATAGGAAGGGTCTCAGGATTGGAATGGGAAGGATTTGGATATCACATCTCTTGCTATAGGAAGGGTTTCAGGATTGGAATGGGTAGGAGTTGGATATTACTTTCTTGCTATAGGAAGGGTCTCATGTTTGGAATGGGAAGGAGTTGGATATCACATATGCTATAGTTAGTGTCTCAGGTTTGGAACGGGAAGGAGTTGGATATCACATCTCATGTTATAGGAAGGGTCTCAGGTTTGGTATAAGCATTGAGATATCACATCTCTGCTATCGGAAGTGGCTCAGGATTGGAATGGGAAGGAGTTGGATATCCCATCTCATGTTATAGGACGAGTCTCTGGTTTGGTATTAGAATCATTGAGATATCACATCGCATGCTGTAGGAAGGGTCTAAGGATTGGAATGGGATGGACTTGGATATCACATCTCATGCTATAGATAGGCTCCTAGGTTTGGAAAGGGAAGGAGTTGGATATCACATTTCATGTTAGAGGAAGGATCTCAGGTTTGGTATTAGAAGCATTGAGATATCACATCTCATGCTATAGGAAGGGTCTCAGGATTGGAATGGGAAGGAGCTGGATATCACATCTCATGCTAAAGGAAGGGTCTCAGGTTTGGAACGGGAAGGATTTGGATATCACATCTCATGTTATAGGAAGGTTCTCAGGTTTGGTATAAGCATTGAGATATCACATCTCTGCTATCGGAAGTGTCTCAGGATTGGAATGGGAAGGAGTTGGATATCCCATCTCATGTTATAGGACGGGTCTCAGGTTTGTTATTAGAATCATTGAGATATCATATTGCATGCTGTAGGAAGGGTCTAAGGGTTGGAATGGGAAGGACTTGGATATCACATCTCATGCTATAGATAGGCTCCTAGGTTTGGAAAGGGAAGGAGTTGGATATCACATTTCATGTTAGAGGAAGGATCTCAGGGTTGGTATTAGAAGCATTGAGATATCACATCTCATGCTATAGGAAGGGTCTCAGGATTGGAATGGGAAGTAGTTCGATATCACATCTCATGCTATAGGAAGGGTCTCAGGTTTGGTATAAGCATTGAGATATCACATCTCATGCTATAGGACGGGTCTCAGGATTGGAATGGAAGGAGTTGGATATCACATCTCATGTTATAGGAAGGATCTCAGGTTTGGTATTAGAAGCATTGAGACATCACATCTCATGCTGTAGGAAGGGTCTCAGGGTTGGAATGGGAAGGAGTTGGATATCACATCTCATCCAATAGGAAGGGTCTCAGGTTTGGAATGGGAAGGAATTGGATATCACATCTCATGTTATAGGAAGGATCTCAGGTTTGGTATTAGAAGCATTGAGATATCACATCTCATGCTATAGGAAGGGTCTCAGGATTGGAATGTGAAGGATTTGGATATCACATCTCATGCTAAAGGAAGGGTCTCAGGTTTGGTAGAAGCATTGAGATATCACGTCTCTGCTATCGGAAGGGTCTCAGGATTGGATTGGGAAGGAGTTGGATATCCCTTCTCATGCTATAGGAAGGGTCTCAGGATTTGAATGGCAAGGAGTTGGATATCACATCTCATGCCATAGGAAGGGTCTCAGGTTTGGTATAAGCATTGAGATATCACATCTCTGCTATCGGAAGGGTCTCAGGATTGGATTGGGAAGGAGTTGGATATCCCTTCTCATGCTATAGGAAGTGTCTCAGGTTGGAATGGTAAGGAGTTGGATATCACATCTCATGTTATAGGAAGGGTCTCAGGATTGGAATGGGAAGGATTTGGATATCACATCTCTTGCTATAGGAAGGGTCTCAGGATTGGATTGGGAAGGAGTTGGATATCCCTTCTCATGCTATAGGAAGTGTCTCAGGTTGGAATGGTAAGGATTTGGATATCACATCTTTTGCTATAGGAAGGGTCTCATGTTTGGAATGGGAAGGAGTTGGATATCACATATGCTATAGTTAGTGTCTCAGGTTTGGAACGGGAAGGAGTTGGATATCACATCTCATGTTATAGGAAGGGTCTCAGGTTTGGTATAAGCATTGAGATATCACATCTCTGCTATCGGAAGCGGCTCAGGATTGGAATGGGAAGGAGTTGGATATCCCATCTCATGTTATAGGAAGAGTCTCTGGTTTGGTATTAGAATCATTGAGATATCACATCGCATGCTGTTGGAAGGGTCTAAGGATTGGAATGGGATGGACTTGGATATCACATCTCATGCTATAGGTAGGCTCTCAGGTTTGGTATAAGCATTGAGGTATCACATCTCATGCTATAGGAAGGGTCTCAGGATTGGAATGGGAAGGATTTGGATATCACATCTCATGCTATAGGAAGGGTCTCAGATTTGGTATAAGCATTGAGATATCACATCTCATGCTAAAGGAAGGGTCTCAGGTTTGGAAAGGGAAGGAGTTGGATATCACATTTCATGTTAGAGGAAGGATCTCAGGTTTGGTATTAGAAGCATTGAGATATCACATCTCATGCTATAGGACGGGTCTCAGGATTGGAATGGAAGGAGTTGGATATCACATCTCATGCTATAGGAAGGGTCTCAGGTTTGGTATAAGCATTGAGATATCACATCTCATGCTATAGGACGGGTCTCAGGATTGGAATGGAAGGAGTTGGATATCACATCTCATGTTATAGGAAGGATCTCAGGTTTGGTATTAGATGCATTGAGACATCACATCTCATGCTATAGGAAGGGTCTCAGGGTTGGAATGGGAAGGAGTTGGATATCACATCTCATCCAATAGGAAGGGTCTCAGGTTTGGAATGGGAAGGAATTGGATATCACATCTCATGTTATAGGAAGAATCTCAGGTTTGGTATTAGAAGCATTGAGATATCACATCTCATGCTATAGGAAGGGTCTCAGGATTGGAATGTGAAGGATTTGGATATCACATCTCATGCTAAAGGAAGGGTCTCAGGTTTGGTAGAAGCATTGAGATATCACGTTTCTGCTATCGGAAGGGTCTCAGGATTGGATTGGGAAGGAGTTGGATATCCCTTCTCATGCTATAGGAAGGGTCTCAGGATTTGAATGGGAAGGAGTTGGATATCACATCTCATGTTATAGGAAGGGTCTCAGGATTGGAATGGGAAGGATTTGGATATCACATCTCTTGCTATAGGAAGGGTCTCAGGATTGGAATGGGTAGGAGTTGGATATTACTTTCTTGCTATAGGAAGGGTCTCATGTTTGGAATGGGAAGCAGTTGGATATCACATATGCTATAGTTAGTGTCTCAGGTTTGGAACGGGAAGGAGTTGGATATCCCATCTCATGTTATAGGAAGAGTCTCTGGTTTGGTATTAGAATCATTGAGATATCACATCGCATGCTGTAGGAAGGGTCTAAGGATTGGAATGGGATGGACTTGGATATCACATCTCATGCTATAGGTAGGCTCTCAGGTTTGGTATAAGCATTGAGATATCACATCTCATGCTATAGGAAGGGTCTCAGGATTGGAATGGGAAGGAATTGGATATCACATCTCATGCTATAGGAAGGGTCTCAGATTTGGTATAAGCATTGAGATATCACATCTCATGCTAAAGAAAGGGTCTCAGGATTGGAATGGGAAGGAGTTGTATATGACATCTCAGGCCATAGGAAGGGTCTCAGGTTTGGTATAAGCATTGAGATATCACATCTCTGCTATCGGAAGGGTCTCAGGATTGGAATTGGAAGGACTTGGCTATCATATTATAGGATGTCCCGGGAGGATAGCACAGCGGCAGCGTGCGCGTCTTGGAAGCAAGACGACACAAAGCAACAACAGGTTCGATCCCCGGGTCCGCGCTTAGAAACCTCCGAGTGTTTAAGCGCGTTATAAATACGTAACTAAGACAAAAAAAATCTGTGTTTCCTCTGTAACAGCGCCTCGATGCCTCATGGGCTGCAAGTGCGCTTAACAAATGCAAATAAAATAAATAAATAAAATATCTCATGCTATAGGAAGGCTCTCAGGTTTGGAAGGGGAAAGAGTTGGATATCACATTTCATGTTAGAGGAAGGATCTCAGGTTTGGTATTAGAGGCCTTGAGATATCACATCTCATGCTATAGGAAGGGTCTCAGGATTGGAATGGGAAGGAGTTGGATATCACATCTCATGCTATAGGAAGGGTCTCAGATTTGGTATAAGCATTGAGATATCACATCTCATGCTATAGGAAGTGTCTCAGGATTGGAATGGGAAGGAGTTGAATATCACATCTCATGTTATAGGAAGGATCTCAGGTTTGGTATAAGCATTGAGATATCACATCTCTGCTATCGGAAGGGTCTCAGGATTGGAATGGGAAGGAGTTGGATATTCCCATCTCATGTTATAGGAAGGGTCTCAGGTTTGGTATTAGAAGCATTGAGATATCCCATCTCATGATATAGGAAGGGTCCCAGGATGGAATGGGAAGGAGTAGGATATCACATTTCATGTTATAGGAAGGGTCTCAGGATTGGAATGGGAAGGATTTGGATATCATATCTCATGCTATAGGAAGGCTCTCAGGTTTGGAAGGGGAAAGAGTTGCATATCACATTTCATGTTAGAGGAAGGATCTCAGGTTTGGTATTAGAGGCCTTGAGATATCACATCTCATGCTATAGGAAGGGTCTCAGGATTGGAATGGGAAGGAGTTGGATATCACATCTCATGTTATAGGAAAGATCTCAGGTTTGGTATTAGAAGCATTGAGACATCACATCTCATGTTATAGGAAGGGTCTCAGGATTGGAATGGGAAGAAGTTGGATATCACATCTCATGCTATAGGAAGGGTCTCAGGTTTGGTATAAGCATTGAGATATCACATCTCATGCTATAGGAAGGGTCTCAGGATTGGAATGGGAAGGAGTTGTATATGACATCTCATGCCATAGGAAGGGTCTCAGGTTTGGTATAAGCATTGAGATATCACATCACATGCTATAGGAAGGGTCTCAGGATTGGAATGGGAAGGACTTGGATATCACATCTCATGCTATAGGCAGGGTCTCAGGTTTGGAAAGGGAAGGAGATGGATATCACATTTCATGTTAGAGGTAGGATCTCAGGTTTGGAATTAGAGGCATTGAGATATCACATCTCATGCTATCAGAAGGGTCTCAGGATTGGAATGGGAAGGAGTTGGATATCACATCTCATGCTAAAGGGAGGGTCTCAGGTTTGGAAGGGGGAGGATTTGGAAATCACATCTCATGTTATAGGAAGGATCTCAGGTTTGGTATTAGAAGCATTGAGATATCACATCTCATGCTATCAGAAGTATCTCAGGTTTGGTATTAGAGGCATTGAGATATCACATCTCATGCTATCATAAGGGTCTCAGGATTGGAATGGGAAGGAGTTGGATATCACATCTCATGTTATAGGAAGGATCTCAGGTTTGGTATTAGAAGCATTGAGACATCACATCTCATGGTATAGGAAGGGTCTCAGGATTGGAATGGGAAGGAGTTGGATATCACATCTCATGCTATAGGAAGGGTCTCAGATTTGGTATAAGCATTGAGATATCACATCTCATGCTATAGGAAGGGTCTCAGGATTGGAATGGGAAGGAGTTGTATATGACATCTCAGGCCATAGGAAGGGTCTCAGGTTTGGTATAAGCATTGAGATATCACATCTCTGCTATCGGAAGGGTCTCAGGATTGGAATGGGAATGAGTTGGATATCCCATCTCATGTTATAGGAAGAGTCTCAGGTTTGGTATTAGAAGCATTGAGATATCCCATCTCATGCTATAGGAAGGGTCTCAGGTTGGAATGGGAAGGAGTTGGATATCACATTTCATGTTATAGGAAGGGTCTCAGGATTGGAATTGGAAGGACTTGGCTATCATATCTCATGCTATAGGAAGGCTCTCAGGTTTGGAAGGGGAAGGAGTTGGATATCACATTTCATGTTAGAGGAACGATCTCAGGTTTGGTATTAGAGGCCTTGAGATATCACATCTCATGCTATAGGAAGGGTCTCAGGATTGGAATGGGAAGGAGTTGGATATCACATCTCATGTTATAGGAAAGATCTCAGGTTTGGTATTAGAAGCATTGCGACATCACATCTCATGTTATAGGAAGGGTCTCAGGATTGGAATGGGAAGAAGTTGGATATCACATCTCATGCTATAAGAAGGGTCTCAGGTTTGGTATAAGCATTGAGATATCACATCTCATGCTATAGGAAGGGTCTCAGGTTTGGAATGGGAAGGACTTAGATATCACATATCATGCTATAGGGAGGGTCTCAGTTTTGATATTAGAAGCATTGAGATATCACATCTCATGCTATCGGAAGTGTCTCAGGATTGGAATGGGAAGGAGCTGGATATCACATCTCATGCTAAAGGAAGGGTCTCAGGTTTGGAACGGGAAGGAGTTGGATATCACATCTCATGTTATAGGAAGGGTCTCAGGTTTGGTATAAGCATTGAGATATCACATCTCTGCTATCGGAAGTGTCTCAGGATTGGAATGGGAAGGACTTGGATATCACATCTCATGCTATAGATAGGCTCTCAGGTTTGGAAAGGGAAGGAGTTGGATATCACATTTCATGTTAGAGGAAGGATCTCAGGTTTGGTATTAGAGGCATTGAGATATCACATCTCAGGCTATAGGAAGGGTCTCAGGATTGGAATGGGAAGGAGTTGGATATCACATCTCATGCTAAAGGAAGGGTCTCAGGATTGGAATGGGAAGGAGTTGGATATCACATCTCATGCTATAGGAAGGGTCTCAGGTTTGGTATAAGCATTGAGATATCACATCTCGTGCTATAGGAAGGGTCTCAGGATTGGAATGGGAAGGAGTTGTATATGACATCTCATGCTATAGACAGGGTCTCAGGTTTGGAAAGGGAAGGAGATGGATATCACATTTCATGTTAGAGGTAGGATCTCAGGTTTGGAATTAGAGGCATTGAGATATCACATCTCATGCTATCAGAAGGGTCTCAGGATTGGAATGGGAAGGAGTTGGATATCACATCTCATGCTAAAGGGAGGGTCTCAGGTTTGGAAGGGGAAGGATTTGGAAATCACATCTCATGTTATAGGAAGGATCTCAGGTTTGGTATTAGAATCATTGAGATATCACATCTCATGCTATCATAAGGGTCTCAGGATTGGAATCGGAAGGAGTTGGATATCACATCTCATGTTATAGGAAGGATCTCAGGTTTGGTATTAGAAGCATTGAGACATCACATCTCATGCTATAGGAAGGGTCTCAGGATTGGAATGGGAAGGAGTTGGATATCACATCTCATGCTATAGGAAGGGTCTCAGATTTGGTATAAGCATTGAGATATCACATCTCATGCTATAGGAAGGGTCTCAGGATTGGAATGGGAAGCAGTTGGATATCACATCTCAGGCCATAGGAAGGGTCTCAGGTTTGGTATAAGCATTGAGATATCACATCTCTGCTATCGGAAGGGTCTCAGGATTGGAAACGGAAGGAGTTGGATATCCCATCTCATGTTATAGGAAGAGTCTCAGGTTTGGTATTAGAAGCATTGAGATATCCCATCTCATGCTATAGGAAGGGTCTCAGGTTGGAATGGGAAGGAGTTGGATATCACATTTCATGTTATAGGAAGGGTCTCAGGATTGGAATTGGAAGGACTTGGCTATCATAGCTCATGCTATAGGAAGGCTCTCAGGTTTGGAAGGGGAAGGAGTTGGATATCACATTTCATGTTAGAGGAACGATCTCAGGTTTGGTATTAGAGGCCTTGAGATATCACATCTCATGCTATAGGAAGGGTCTCAGGATTGGAATGGGAAGGAGTTGGATATCACATCTCATGTTATAGGAAAGATCTCAGGTTTGGTATTAGAAGCATTGAGACATCACATCTCATGTTATAGGAAGGGTCTCAGGATTGGAATGGGAAGAAGTTGGATATCACATCTCATGCTATAGGAAGGGTCTCAGGTTTGGTATAAGCATTGAGATATCACATCTCATGCTATAGGAAGGGTCTCAGGATTGGAATGGGAAGGAGTTGTATATGACATCTCATGCCATAGGAAGGGTCTCAGGTTTGGTATAAGCATTGAGATATCACATCACATGCTATAGGAAGGGTCTCAGGATTGTAATGGGAAGGACTTGGATATCACATCTCATGCTATAGGCAGGGTCTCAGGTTTGGAAAGGGAAGGAGATGGATATCACATTTCATGTTAGAGGTAGGATCTCAGGTTTGGTATTAGAGGCATTGAAATATCACATCTCATGCTATCAGAAGGGTCTCAGGATTGGAATGGGAAGGAGTTGGATATCACATCTCATGCTAAAGGGAGGGTCTCAGGTTTGGAAGGGGAAGGATTTGGAAATCACATCTCATGTTATAGGAAGGATCTCAGGTTTGGTATTAGAAGCATTGAGATATCACATCTCATGCTATCGGAAGTATCTCAGGTTTGGTATTAGAGGCATTGAGATATCACATCTCATGCTATCATAAGGGTCTCAGGATTGGAATGGGAAGGAGTTGGATATCACATCTCATGTTATAGGAAGGATCTCAGGTTTGGTATTAGAAGCATTGAGACATCACATCTCATGCTATAGGAAGGGTCTCAGGATTGGAATGGGAAGGAGTTGGATATCACATCTCATGCTATAGGAAGGGTCTCAGATTTGGTATAAGCATTGAGATATCACATCTCATGCTATAGGAACGGTCTCAGGATTGGAATGGGAAGGAGTTGTATATGACATCTCAGGCCATAGGAAGGGTCTCAGGTTTGGTATAAGCATTGAGATATCACATCTCTGCTATCGGAAGGGTCACAGGATTGGAATGGGAAGGAGTTGGATATCCCATCTCATGTTATAGGAAGGGTCTCAGGTTTGGTATTAGAAGCATTGAGACATCACATCTCATGTTATAGGAAGGGTCTCAGGATTGGAATGGGAAGAAGTTGGATATCACATCTCATGCTATAGGAAGGGTCTCAGGTTTTGTATAAGCATTGAGATATCACATCTCATGCTATAGGAAGGGTCTCAGGATTGGAATGGGAAGGAGTTGTATATGACATCTCATGCCATAGGAAGGGTCTCAGGTTTGGTATAAGCATTGAGATATCACATCACATGCTATAGGAAGGGTCTCAGGATTGGAATGGGAAGGACTTTTGATATCACATCTCATGCTATAGGCAGGGTCTCAGGTTTGGAAAGGGAAGGAGATGGATATCACATTTCATGTTAGAGGTAGGATCTCAGGTTTGGTATTAGAGGCATTGAAATATCACATCTCATGCTATCAGAAGGGTCTCAGGATTGGAATAGGAAGGAGTTGGATATCACATCTCATGCTAAAGGGAGTGTCTCAGGTTTGGAAGTGGAAGGATTTGGAAATCACATCTCATGTTATAGGAAGGATCTCAGGTTTGGTACTAGAAGCATTGAGACATCACATCTCATGCTATAGGAAGGGTCTCAGGATTGGAATGGGAAGGAGTTGGATATCACATCTCATGCTATAGGAAGGGTCTCGGATTTGGTATAAGCATTGAGATATCACATCTCATGCTATAGGAAGGGTCTCAGGATTGGAATGGGAAGGAGTTGTATATGACAAATCAGGCCATAGGAAGGGTCTCAGGTTTGGTATAAGCATTGAGATATCACATCTCTGCTATCGGAAGGGTCTCAGGATTGGAATGGGAAGGAGTTGGATATCCCATCTCATGTTATAGGAAGGGTCTCAGGTTTGGTATTAGAAGCATTGAGATATCACATCTCATGCTATAGGAAGAGTCTCAGGATTGGAATGGGGAGGACTTGGATGTCACATCTCATGCTATAGGGAGGGTCTCAAGTTTGATATTAGAAGCATTGAGATAACAAATCTCATGATATCGGAAGGGTCTCAGGATTGGAATGGGAAGGAGTTGGATATCACATCTCATGCTAAAGGGAGGGTCTCAGGTTTGGAAGGGGAAGGATTTGGATATCACATCTCATGTTATAGGAAGGATCTCAGGTTTGGTATTAGAAGCATTCAGATATCACATCTCATGCTATCGGAAGGATCTCAGGTTTGGTATAGAAGCATTGAGATATCACATCTCATGCTATCAGAAGGGTCTCAGGATTGGAATGGGAAGGAGTTGGATATCACATCTCATGCTAAAGGAAGGGTCTCGGATTTGGTATAAGCATTGAGATATCACATCTCATGCTATAGGAAGGGTCTCAGGATTGGAATGGGAAGGAGTTGTATATGACAAATCAGGCCATAGGAACGGTCTCAGGTTTGGTATAAGCATTGAGATATCACATCTCTGCTATCGGAAGGGTCTCAGGATTGGAATGGGAAGGAGTTGGATATCCCATCTCATGTTATAGGAAGGGTCTCAGGTTTGGTATTAGAAGCATTGAGATATCACATCTCATGCTATAGGAAGAGTCTCAGGATTGGAATGGGGAGGACTTGGATGTCACATCTCATGCTATAGGGAGGGTCTCAAGTTTGATATTAGAAGCATTGAGATAACAAATCTCATGATATCGGAAGGGTCTCAGGATTGGAATGGGAAGGAGTTGGATATCACATCTCATGCTAAAGGGAGGGTCTCAGGTTTGGAAGGGGAAGGATTTGGATATCACATCTCATGTTATAGGAAGGATCTCAGGTTTGGTATTAGAAGCATTCAGATATCACATCTCATGCTATCGGAAGGATCTCAGTTTTGGTATAGAAGCATTGAGATATCACATCTCATGCTATCAGAAGGGTCTCAGGATTGGAATGGGAAGGAGTTGGATATCACATCTCATGCTAAAGGGAGGGTCTCAGGTTTGGAAGGGGAAGGATTTGGATATCACATCTCATGTTATCGGAAGGATCTCAGGTTTGGTATTAGAAGTATTGAGATATCACATCTCATGCTATAGGAAGGGTCTCAGGATTGGAATGGGAAGGAGTTGGTTATCACATCTCATGCTAAAGGAAGGGTCTCAGGTTTGGTAGAAGCATTGAGATATCACATCTCATGCTATAGGAAGGGTCTCAGGATTGGAATGGGAAGGACTTAGATATCACATATCATGCTATAGGGAGGGTCTCAGTTTTGATATTAGAAGCATTGAGATATCACATCTCATGCTATCGGAAGTGTCTCAGGATTGGAATGGGAAGGAGCTGGATATCACATCTCATGCTAAAGGAAGGGTCTCAGGTTTGGAACGGGAAGGAGTTGGATATCACATCTCATGTTATAGGAAGGGTCTCAGGTTTGGTATAAGCATTGAGATATCACATCTCTGCTATCGGAAGTGTCTCAGGATTGGAATGTGAAGGACTTGGATATCACATCTCATGCTATAGATAGGCTCTCAGGTTTGGAAAGGGAAGGAGTTGGATATCACATTTCATGTTAGAGGAAGGATCTCAGGTTTGGTATTAGAGGCATTGAGACATCACATCTCAGGCTATAGGAAGGGTCTCAGGATTGGAATGGGAAGGAGTTGGATATCACATCTCATGCTAAAGGAAGGGTCTCAGGATTGGAATGGGAAGGAGTTGGATATCACATCTCATGCTATAGGAAGGGTCTCAGGTTTGGTATAAGCATTGAGATATCACATCTCGTGCTATAGGAAGGGTCTCAGGATTGGAATGGGAAGGAGTTGTATATGACATCTCATGCTATAGACAGGGTCTCAGGTTTGGAAAGGGAAGGAGATGGATATCACATTTCATGTTAGAGGTAGGATCTCAGGTTTGGAATTAGAGGCATTGAGATATCACATCTCATGCTATCAGAAGGGTCTCAGGATTGGAATGGGAAGGAGTTGGATATCACATCTCATGCTAAAGGGGGGGTCTCAGGTTTGGAAGGGGAAGGATTTGGAAATCACATCTCATGTTATAGGAAGGATCTCAGGTTTGGTATTAGAAGCATTGAGATATCACATCTCATGCTATCATAAGGGTCTCAGGATTGGAATCGGAAGGAGTTGGATATCACATCTCATGTTATAGGAAGGATCTCAGGTTTGGTATTAGAAGCATTGAGACATCACATCTCATGCTATAGGAAGGGTCTCAGGATTGGAATGGGAAGGAGTTGGATAAAACATCTCATGCTATAGGAAGGGTCTCAGATTTGGTATAAGCATTGAGATATCACATCTCATGCTATAGGAAGGGTCTCAGGATTGGAATGGGAAGCAGTTGGATATCACATCTCAGGCCATAGGAAGGGTCTCAGGTTTGGTATAAGCATTGAGATATCACATCTCTGCTATCGGAAGGGTATCAGGATTGGAATGGGAAGGAGTTGGATATCCCATCTCATGTTATAGGAAGAGTCTCAGGTTTGGTATTAGAAGCATTGAGATATCCCATCTCATGCTATAGGAAGGGTCTCAGGTTGGAATGGGAAGGAGTTGGATATCACATTTCATGTTATAGGAAGGGTCTCAGGATTGGAATTGGAAGGACTTGGCTATCATATCTCATGCTATAGGAAGGCTCTCAGGTTTGGAAGGGGAAGGAGTTGGATATCACATTTCATGTTAGAGGAACGATCTCAGGTTTGGTATTAGAGGCCTTGAGATATCACATCTCATGCTATAGGAAGGGTCTCAGGATTGGAATGGGAAGGAGTTGGATATCACATCTCATGTTATAGGAAAGATCTCAGGTTTGGTATTAGAAGCATTGAGACATCACATCTCATGTTATAGGAAGGGTCTCAGGATTGGAATGGGAAGAAGTTGGATATCACATCTCATGCTATAGGAAGGGTCTCAGGTTTGGTATAAGCATTGAGATATCACATCTCATGCTATAGGAAGGGTCTCAGGATTGGAATGGGAAGGAGTTGTATATGACATCTCATGCCATAGGAAGGGTCTCAGGTTTGGTATAAGCATTGAGATATCACATCACATGCTATAGGAAGGGTCTCAGGATTGTAATGGGAAGGACTTGGATATCACATCTCATGCTATAGGCAGGGTCTCAGGTTTGGAAAGGGAAGGAGATGGATATTACATTTCATGTTAGAGGTAGGATCTCAGGTTTGGTATTAGAGGCATTGAAATATCACATCTCATGCTATCAGAAGGGTCTCAGGATTGGAATGGGAAGGAGTTGGATATCACATCTCATGCTAAAGGGAGGGTCTCAGGTTTGGAAGGGGAAGGATTTGGAAATCACATCTCATGTTATAGGAAGGATCTCAGGTTTGGTATTAGAAGCATTGAGATATCACATCTCATGCTATCGGAAGTATCTCAGGTTTGGTATTAGAGGCATTGAGATATCACATCTCATGCTATCTTAAGGGTCTCAGGATTGGAATGGGAAGGAGTTGGATATCACATCTCATGTTATAGGAAGGATCTCAGGTTTGGTATTAGAAGCATTGAGACATCACATCTCATGCTATAGGAAGGGTCTCAGGATTGGAATGGGAAGGAGTTGGATATCACATCTCATGCTATAGGAAGGGTCTCAGATTTGGTATAAGCATTGAGATATCACATCTCATGCTATAGGAACGGTCTAAGGATTGGAATCGGAAGGAGTTGTATATGACATCTCAGGCCATAGGAAGGGTCTCAGGTTTGGTATAAGCATTGAGATATCACATCTCTGCTATCGGAAGGGTCTCAGGATTGGAATGGGAAGGAGTTGGATATCCCATCTCATGTTATAGGAAGGGTCTCAGGTTTGGTATTAGAAGCATTGAGACATCACATCTCATGTTATAGGAAGGGTCTCAGGATTGGAATGGGAAGAAGTTGGATATCACATCTCATGCTATAGGAAGGGTCTCAGGTTTGGTATAAGCATTGAGATATCACATCTCATGCTATAGGAAGGGTCTCAGGATTGGAATGGGAAGGAGTTGTATATGACATCTCATGCCATAGGAAGGGTCTCAGGTTTGGTATAAGCATTGAGATATCACATCACATGCTATAGGAAGGGTCTCAGGATTGGAATGGGAAGGACTTTTGATATCACATCTCATGCTATAGGCAGGGTCTCAGGTTTGGAAAGGGAAGGAGATGGATATCACATTTCATGTTAGAGGTAGGATCTCAGGTTTGGTATTAGAGGCATTGAAATATCACATCTCATGCTATCAGAAGGGTCTCAGGATTGGAATGGGAAGGAGTTGGATATCACATCTCATGCTAAAGGGAGTGTCTCAGGTTTGGAAGTGGAAGGATTTGGAAATCACATCTCATGTTATAGGAAGGATCTCAGGTTTGGTACTAGAAGCATTGAGATATCACATCTCATGCTATCAGAAGGATCTCAGGTTTGGTATTAGAAGCATTGAGACATCACATCTCATGCTATAGGAAGGGTCTCAGGATTGGAATGGGAAGGAGTTGGATATCACATCTCATGCTATAGGAAGGGTCTCGGATTTGGTATAAGCATTGAGATATCACATCTCATGCTATAGGAAGGGTCTCAGGATTGGAATGGGAAGGAGTTGTATATGACAAATCAGGCCATAGGAAGGGTCTCAGGTTTGGTATAAGCATTGAGATATCACATCTCTGCTATCGGAAGGGTCTCAGGATTGGAATGGGAAGGAGTTGGATATCCCATCTCACGTTATAGGAAGGGTCTCAGGTTTGGTATTAGAAGCATTGAGATATCACATCTCATGCTATAGGAAGAGTCTCAGGATTGGAATGGGGAGGACTTGGATGTCACATCTCATGCTATAGGGAGGGTCTCAAGTTTGATATTAGAAGCATTGAGATAACAAATCTCATGATATCGGAAGGGTCTCAGGATTGGAATGGGAAGGAATTGGATATCACATCTCATGATAAAGGAAGGGTCTAAGGTTTGGAAGGGGAAGGATTTGGATATCACATCTCATGTTATAGGACGGGTCTCAGGTTTTGTATTAGAAGCATTGAGATATCAAGACTCATGGTATAGGAAGGGTCTCAGAATTGGAATGGGAAGGAGTTGGATATCACATCTCAAGCTATAGGTAGGGTCTCAGGATTGGAATGGGAAGGAGTTTGATATCACATCTCATGCCATAGTATGGGTCTCAGGTTTGGTAGAAGCATTGGGATATCACATCTCATGCTATCGGAAGGGTATCAGTATTGGATTTGGAAGGAATTGGATATCCCATCTCATGCTATAGGAAGGGTCTCAGGTTGGAATGGGAAGGAGTTGGATATCACATTTCATGTTATAGGAAGGGTCTCAGGATTGGATGGGAAGGACTTGGATATCATATCTCATGCTATAGGAAGGCTCTCAGGTTTGGAAGGGGAAGGAGTTGGATATCACATTTCATGTTAGAGGAAGAATCTCAGGTTTGGTATTAGAGGCCTTGAGATATCACATCTCATGCTATAGGAAGGGTCTCAGGATTGGAATGGGAAGGAGTTGGATATCACATCTCAAGCTATAGGAAGGGTCTCAGGTTTGGTATAAGCATTGAGATATCACATCTCATGCTATAGGAAGGGTCTCAGGATTGGAATGGGAAGGAGTTGGATATCACATCTCATGTTATAGGAAAGATCTCAGGTTTGGTATTAGAAGCATTGAGACATCACATCTCATGTTATAGGAAGGGTCTCAGGAGTGGAATGGGAAGAAGTTGGATATCACATCTCATGCTATAGGAAGGGTCTCAGGTTTGGAAGGGGAAGGAGTTGGATATCCAATCTCATGTTATAGGACTGGTCTCGGGTTTGGTATTAGAAGCATTGAGATATCACATCGCATGCTATAGGAATGGTCTCAGGATTGGAATGGGAAGGAGTTGGATATTACATTCTTGCTATAGGAAGGGTCTCATGTTTGGAATGGGAAGGAGTTGGATATCACATATGCTATAGGAAGGGTCTCAGGTTTGGACCGGGAAGGAGTTGGATATCACATCTCATGTTATAGGAAGGGTCTCAGGTTTGGTATAAGCATTGAGATATCACATCTCTGCTATCGGAAGTGTCTCAGGATTGGAATAGGAAGGAGTTGGATATCCCATCTGATGTTATAGGATGGGTCTCAGGTTTGTTATTAGAATCATTGAGATATCATATTGCATGCTGTAGGAAGGGTCTAAGGATTGGAATGGGAAGGACTTGGATATCACATCTCATGCTATAGGTAGGCTCTCAGGTTTGGAAAGGGAAGGAGTTGGATATCACATTTCATGTTAGAGGAAGGATCTCAGGTTTGGTATTAGAGGCATTGAGATATCACATCTCATGCTATAGGAAGGGTCTCAGGATTGGAATGGGAAGGAGTTGGATATCACATCTCATGCTATAGGAATGGTCTCAGGTTTGGTATAAGCATCGAGATATCACATCTCATGCTATAGGAAGGGTCTCGGGATTAGAATGGGAAGGAGTTGGATATCACATCTCATGTTATAGGAAGGATCTCAGGTTTGGTATTAGAAGCATTGAGACATCACATCTCATGCTATAGGAAGGGTCTCAGGATTGGAATGGGGAGGAGTTGGATATCACATCTCATGCTATAGGAAGGGTCTCAAGTTTGATATTAGAAGCATTGAGATATCACATCTCATGCTATAGGAAGGGTCTCAGGATTGGAATGGGAAGGAGTTGGATATCACATCTCAAGCTTTAGGAAGGGTCTCAGGTTTGGTATAAGCATTGAGATAGCACATCTCATGCTATAGGAAGGGTCTCAGGATTGGAATGGGAAGGAGTTGGATATTACATCTCATGTTATAGGAAAGATCTCAGGTTTGGTATTAGAAGCATTGAGACATCACATCTCATGTTATAGGAAGGGTCTCAGGATTGGAATGGGAAGAAGTTGGATATCACATCTCATGCTATAGGAAGGGTCTCAGGTTTGGAAGGGGAAGGAGTTGGATATCCAATCTCATGTTATAGGACTGGTCTCAGGTTTGGTATTAGAAGCATTGAGATATCACATCGCATGCTGTAGGAAGGTTCTCAGGTTTGGTATTAGAAGCATTGAGATATCACATCTCATGCTATCAGAAGGATCTCAGGTTTGGTATTAGAAGCATTGAGACATCACATCTCATGCTATAGGAAGGGTCTCAGGATTGGAATGGGAAGGAGTTGGATATCACATCTCATGCTATAGGAAGGGTCTCGGATTTGGTATAAGCATTGAGATATCACATCTCATGCTATAGGAAGGGTCTCAGGATTGGAATGGGAAGGAGTTGTATATGACAAATCAGGCCATAGGAAGGGTCTCAGGTTTGGTATAAGCATTGAGATATCACATCTCTGCTATCGGAAGGGTCTCAGGATTGGAATGGGAAGGAGTTGGATATCCCATCTCACGTTATAGGAAGGGTCTCAGGTTTGGTATTAGAAGCATTGAGATATCACATCTCATGCTATAGGAAGAGTCTCAGGATTGGAATGGGGAGGACTTGGATGTCACATCTCATGCTATAGGGAGGGTCTCAAGTTTGATATTAGAAGCATTGAGATAACAAATCTCATGATATCGGAAGGGTCTCAGGATTGGAATGGGAAGGAATTGGATATCACATCTCATGATAAAGGAAGGGTCTAAGGTTTGGAAGGGGAAGGATTTGGATATCACATCTCATGTTATAGGACGGGTCTCAGGTTTTGTATTAGAAGCATTGAGATATCAAGACTCATGGTATAGGAAGGGTCTCAGAATTGGAATGGGAAGGAGTTGGATATCACATCTCAAGCTATAGGTAGGGTCTCAGGATTGGAATGGGAAGGAGTTTGATATCACATCTCATGCCATAGTATGGGTCTCAGGTTTGGTAGAAGCATTGGGATATCACATCTCATGCTATCGGAAGGGTATCAGTATTGGATTTGGAAGGAATTGGATATCCCATCTCATGCTATAGGAAGGGTCTCAGGTTGGAATGGGAAGGAGTTGGATATCACATTTCATGTTATAGGAAGGGTCTCAGGATTGGATGGGAAGGACTTGGATATCATATCTCATGCTATAGGAAGGCTCTCAGGTTTGGAAGGGGAAGGAGTTGGATATCACATTTCATGTTAGAGGAAGAATCTCAGGTTTGGTATTAGAGGCCTTGAGATATCACATCTCATGCTATAGGAAGGGTCTCAGGATTGGAATGGGAAGGAGTTGGATATCACATCTCAAGCTATAGGAAGGGTCTCAGGTTTGGTATAAGCATTGAGATATCACATCTCATGCTATAGGAAGGGTCTCAGGATTGGAATGGGAAGGAGTTGGATATCACATCTCATGTTATAGGAAAGATCTCAGGTTTGGTATTAGAAGCATTGAGACATCACATCTCATGTTATAGGAAGGGTCTCAGGAGTGGAATGGGAAGAAGTTGGATATCACATCTCATGCTATAGGAAGGGTCTCAGGTTTGGAAGGGGAAGGAGTTGGATATCCAATCTCATGTTATAGGACTGGTCTCGGGTTTGGTATTAGAAGCATTGAGATATCACATCGCATGCTATAGGAATGGTCTCAGGATTGGAATGGGAAGGAGTTGGATATTACATTCTTGCTATAGGAAGGGTCTCATGTTTGGAATGGGAAGGAGTTGGATATCACATATGCTATAGGAAGGGTCTCAGGTTTGGACCGGGAAGGAGTTGGATATCACATCTCATGTTATAGGAAGGGTCTCAGGTTTGGTATAAGCATTGAGATATCACATCTCTGCTATCGGAAGTGTCTCAGGATTGGAATAGGAAGGAGTTGGATATCCCATCTGATGTTATAGGATGGGTCTCAGGTTTGTTATTAGAATCATTGAGATATCATATTGCATGCTGTAGGAAGGGTCTAAGGATTGGAATGGGAAGGACTTGGATATCACATCTCATGCTATAGGTAGGCTCTCAGGTTTGGAAAGGGAAGGAGTTGGATATCACATTTCATGTTAGAGGAAGGATCTCAGGTTTGGTATTAGAGGCATTGAGATATCACATCTCATGCTATAGGAAGGGTCTCAGGATTGGAATGGGAAGGAGTTGGATATCACATCTCATGCTATAGGAATGGTCTCAGGTTTGGTATAAGCATCGAGATATCACATCTCATGCTATAGGAAGGGTCTCGGGATTAGAATGGGAAGGAGTTGGATATCACATCTCATGTTATAGGAAGGATCTCAGGTTTGGTATTAGAAGCATTGAGACATCACATCTCATGCTATAGGAAGGGTCTCAGGATTGGAATGGGGAGGAGTTGGATATCACATCTCATGCTATAGGAAGGGTCTCAAGTTTGATATTAGAAGCATTGAGATATCACATCTCATGCTATAGGAAGGGTCTCAGGATTGGAATGGGAAGGAGTTGGATATCACATCTCAAGATTTAGGAAGGGTCTCAGGTTTGGTATAAGCATTGAGATAGCACATCTCATGCTATAGGAAGGGTCTCAGGATTGGAATGGGAAGGAGTTGGATATTACATCTCATGTTATAGGAAAGATCTCAGGTTTGGTATTAGAAGCATTGAGACATCACATCTCATGTTATAGGAAGGGTCTCAGGATTGGAATGGGAAGAAGTTGGATATCACATCTCATGCTATAGGAAGGGTCTCAGGTTTGGAAGGGGAAGGAGTTGGATATCCAATCTCATGTTATAGGACTGGTCTCAGGTTTGGTATTAGAAGCATTGAGATATCACATTGCATGCTGTAGGAAGGTTCTCAGGTTTGGTATTAGAAGCATTGAGACATCACATCTCATGCTATAGGAAGGGTCTCAGGATTGGAATGGGAAGGAGTTGGATATCACATCTCATGTTATAGGAAGGATCTCAGGTTTGGTATTAGAAGCATTGAGACATCACATCTCATGCTATAGGAAGGGTCTCAGGATTGGAATGGGAAGGAGTTGGATATCACATCTCATGCTATAGGAAGGGTCTCAGATTTGGTATAAGCATTGAGATATCACATCTCATGCTATAGGAAGGGTCTCAGGATTGGATTGGGAAGGAGTTGTATATGACATCTCAGGCCATAGGAAGGGTCTCAGGATTGGTATAAGCATTGAGATATCACATCTCTGCTATCGGAAGGGTCTCAGGATTGGAATGGGAAGGAGTTGGATATCCCATCTCATGATAAAGGAAGGGTCTAAGGTTTGGAAGGGGAAAGATTTGGATATCACATCTCATGTTATAGGCGGGTCTCAATTTTGATATTAGAAGCATTGAGATAACAAATCTCATGATATCGTAAGGGTCTCAGGATTGGAATGGGAAGGAGTTGGATATCACATCTCATGATAAAGGAAGGGTCTCAGGTTTGGTATTAGAAGCATTGAGATATCAAGTCTCATGGTATAGGAAGGGTCTCAGAATTGGAATGGGAAGGATTTCGGATATCACATCTCAAGCTATAGGAAGAGTCTCAGGATTGGAATGGGAAGGAGTTTGATATCACATCTCATGTTATAGGACGGGTCTCAGGTTTGGTATTAGAAGCATTGAGATATCAAGTCTCATGGTATAGGAAGGGTCTCAGAATTGGAATGGGAAGGATTTCGGATATCACATCTCAAGCTATAGGAAGAGTCTCAGGATTGGAATGGGAAGGAGTTTGATATCACATCTCATGCCATAGTATGGTTCTCAGGTTTGGTAGAAGCATTGGGATATCACATCTCATGCTATTGGAAGGGTATCAGTATTGGATTTGGAAGGAGTTGGATATCCCATCTCATGCTATGGGAAGGGTCTCAGGTTGGAATGGGAAGGAGTTGGATATCACATTTCATGTTATAGGAAGGGTCTCAGGATTGGAATGGGAAGGAGTTGGATATCACATCTCAAGCTTTAGGAAGGGTCTCAGGTTTGGTATAAGCATTGAGATAGCACATCTCATGCTATAGGAAGGGTCTCAGGATTGGAATGGGAAGGAGTTGGATATCACATCTCATGTTATAGGAAAGATCTCAGGTTTGGTATTAGAAGCATTGAGACATCACATCTCATGTTATAGGAAGGGTCTCAGGATTGGAATGGGAAGAAGTTGGATATCACATCTCATGCTATAGGAAGGGTCTCAGGTTTGGAAGGGGAAGGAGTTGGATATCCAATCTCATGTTATAGGACTGGTCTCAGGTTTGGTATTAGAAGCATTGAGATATCACATCGCATGCTGTAGGAAGGTTCTCAGGTTTGGAATGGGGAGGAATTGGATATCACATCTCATGTCATAGGAAGGATCTCAGGTTTGGTATTAGAAGCATTGAGATATCACATCTCATGCTATAGGAATGGTCTCAGGATTGGAATGGGAAGGAGTTGGATATTACATTCTTGCTATAGGAAGGTTCTCATGTTTGGAATGGGAAGGAGTTGGATATCACATATGCTATAGGAAGGGTCTCAGGTTTGAAACGGGAAGGAGTTGGATATCACATCTCATGTTATAGGAAGGGTCTCAGGTTTGAAACGGGAAGGAGTTGGATATCACATCTCATGTTATAGGACGGGTCTCAGGTTTGTTATTAGAATCATTGAGATATCATATTGCATGCTGTAGGAAGGGTCTAAGGATTGGAATGGGAAGGACTTGGATATCACATCTCATGCTATAGGTAGGCTCTCAGGTTTGGAAAGGGAAGGAGTTCGATATCACATTTCATGTTAGAGGAAGGATCTCAGGTTTGGTATTAGAGGCATTGAGATATCACATATCATGCTATAGGAAGGGTCTCAGGATTGGAATGGGAAGGAGTTGGATATCACATCTCAAGCTTTAGGAAGGGTCTCAGGTTTGGTATAAGCATTGAGATAGCACATCCCATGCTATAGGAAGGGTCTCAGGATTGGAATGGGAAGGAGTTGGATATTACATCTCATGTTATAGGAAAGATCTCAGGTTTGGTATTAGAAGCATTGAGACATCACATCTCATGTTATAGGAAGGGTCTCAGGATTGGAATGGGAAGAAGTTGGATATCACATCTCATGCTATAGGAAGGGTCTCAGGTTTGGAAGGGGAAGGAGTTGGATATCCAATCTCATGTTATAGGACTGGTCTCAGGTTTGGTATTAGAAGCATTGAGATATCACATCGCATGCTGTAGGAAGGTTCTCAGGTTTGGTATTAGAAGCATTGAGACATCACATCTCATGCTATAGGAAGGGTCTCAGGATTGGAATGGGAAGGAGTTGGATATCACATCTCATGTTATAGGAAGGATCTCAGGTTTGGTATTAGAAGCATTGAGACATCACATCTCATGCTATAGGAAGGGCCTTAGGATTGGAATGGGAAGGAGTTGGATATCACATCTCATGCTATAGGAAGGGTCTCAGATTTGGTATAAGCATCGAGATATCACATCTCTGCTATTGGAAGGGTCTCAGGATTGGAATGGGAAGGAGTTGGATATCCCATCTCATGTTATAGGAAGAGTCTCAGGTTTGGTATTAGAAGCATTGAGATATCACATCTCATGCTATAGGAAGTGTCTCAGGATTGGAATGGGAAGGACTTGGGTATCACATCTCATGCTATAGGGAGGGTCTCAAGTTTGATATTAGAAGCATTGAGATATCACATCTCATGCTATAGGAATGGTCTCAGGATTGGAATGGGAAGGAGTTGGATATCACATCTCATTCTATAGGAAGGGTCTCAGGTTTGGTATAAGCAGTGAGATATCACATCTCATGCTATAGGAAGTGTCTCAGGATTGGAATGGGAAGGAGTTGGATATCACATCTCATGTTATAGGAAGGATCTCAGGTTTGGTATAAGCATTGAGATATCACATCTCTGCTATCGGAAGGGTCTCAGGATTGGAATGGGAAGGAGTTGGATATTCCCATCTCATGTTATAGGAAGGGTCTCAGGTTTGGTATTAGAAGCATTGAGATATCCCATCTCATGATATAGGAAGGGTCCCAGGATGGAATGGGAAGGAGTAGGATATCACATTTCATGTTATAGGAAGGGTCTCAGGATTGGAATGGGAAGGATTTGGATATCTTATCTCATGCTATAGGAAGGCTCTCAGGTTTGGAACGGGAAGGATTTGGATATCACATCTCATGTTATAGGAAGGGTCTCAGGTTTGGTATAAGCATTGAGATATCACATCTCTGCTATCGGAAGAGTCTCAGGATTGGAATGGGAAGGAGTTGGATATCCCATCTCATGTTATAGGACGGGTCTCAGGTTTGTTATTAGAATCATTGAGATATCATATTGCATGCTGTAGGAAGGGTCTAAGGGTTGGAATGTGTAGGACTTGGATATCACATCTCATGCTATAGATAGGCTCTTAGGTTTGGAAGGGGAAAGAGTTGGATATCACATTTCATGTTAGAGGAAGGATCTCAGGTTTGGTATTAGAGGCCTTGAGATATCACATCTCATGCTATAGGAAGGGTCTCAGGATTGGAATGGGAAGGAGTTGGATATCACATCTCATGTTATAGGAAAGATCTCAGGTTTGGTATTAGAAGCATTGAGACATCACATCTCATGTTATAGGAAGGGTCTCAGGATTGGAATGGGAAGAAGTTGAATATCACATCTCATGCTATAGGAAGGGTCTCAGGTTTGGTATAAGCATTGAGATATCACATCTCATGCTATAGGAAGGGTCTCAGGATAGGAATGGGAAGGAGTTGTATATGACATCTCATGCCATAGGAAGGGTCTCAGGTTTGGTATAAGCATTGAGATATCACATCACATGCTATAGGAAGGGTCTCAGGATTGGAATGGGAAGGACTTGGATATCACATCTCATGCTATAGGCAGGGTCTCAGGTTTGGAAAGGGAAGGAGATGGATATCACATTTCATGTTAGAGGTAGGATCTCAGGTTTGGAATTAGAGGCATTGAGATATCACATCTCATGCTATCAGAAGGGTCTCAGGATTGGAATGGGAAGGAGTTGGATATCACATCTCATGCTAAAGGGAGGGTCTCAGGTTTGGAAGGGGGAGGATTTGGAAATCACATCTCATGTTATAGGAAGGATCTCAGGTTTGGTATTAGAAGCATTGAGATATCACATCTCATGCTATCGGAAGTATCTCAGGTTTGGTATTAGAGGCATTGAGATATCACATCTCATGCTATCATAAGGGTCTCAGGATTGGAATGGGAAGGAGTTGGATATCACATCTCATGTTATAGGAAGGATCTCAGGTTTGGTATTAGAAGCATTGAGACATCACATCTCATGCTATAGGAAGGGTCTCAGGATTGGAATGGGAAGGAGTTGGATATCACATCTCATGCTATAGGAAGGGTCTCAGATTTGGCATAAGCATTGAGATATCACATCTCATGCTATAGGAAGGGTCTCAGGATTGGAATGGGAAGGAGTTGTATATGACATCTCAGGCCATAGGAAGGGTCTCAGGTTTGGTATAAGCATTGAGATATCACATCTCTGCTATCGGAAGGGTCTCAGGATTGGAATGGGAATGAGTTGGATATCCCATCTCATGTTATAGGAAGAGTCTCAGGTTTGGTATTAGAAGCATTGAGATATCCCATCTCATGCTATAGGAAGGGTCTCAGGTTGGAATGGGAAGGAGTTGGATATCACATTTCATGTTATAGGAAGGGTCTCAGGATTGGAATTGGAAGGACTTGGCTATCATATCTCATGCTATAGGAAGGCTCTCAGGTTTGGAAGGGGAAAGAGTTGGATATCACATTTCATGTTAGAGGAAGGATCTCAGGTTTGGTATTAGAGGCCTTGAGATATCAAATCTCATGCTATAGGAAGGGTCTCAGGATTGGAATGGGAAGGAGTTGGATATCACATCTCATGCTATAGGAAGGGTCTCAGATTTGGTATAAGCATTGAGATATCACATCTCATGCTATAGGAAGTGTCTCAGGATTGGAATGGGAAGGAGTTGGATATCACATCTCATGTTATAGGAAGGATCTCAGGTTTGGTATAAGCATTGAGATATCACATCTCTGCTATCGGAAGGGTCTCAGGATTGGAATGGGAAGGAGTTGGATATTCCCATCTCATGTTATAGGAAGGGTCTCAGGTTTGGTATTAGAAGCATTGAGATATCCCATCTCATGATATAGGAAGGGTCCCAGGATGGAATGGGAAGGAGTAGGATATCACATTTCATGTTATAGGAAGGGTCTCAGGATTGGAATGGGAAGGATTTGGATATCATATCTCATGCTATAGGAAGGCTCTCAGGTTTGGAAGGGGAAAGAGTTGGATATCACATTTCATGTTAGAGGAAGGATCTCAGGTTTGGTATTAGAGGCCTTGAGATATCACATCTCATGCTATAGGAAGGGTCTCAGGATTGGAATGGGAAGGAGTTGGATATCACATCTCATGTTATAGGAAAGATCTCAGGTTTGGTATTAGAAGCATTGAGACATCACATCTCATGTTATAGGAAGGGTCTCAGGATTGGAATGGGAAGAAGTTGGATATCACATCTCATGCTATAGGAAGGGTCTCAGGTTTGGTATAAGCATTGAGATATCACATCTCATGCTATAGGAAGGGTCTCAGGATTGGAATGGGAAGGAGTTGTATATGACATCTCATGCCATAGGAAGGGTCTCAGGTTTGGTATAAGCATTGAGATATCACATCACATGCTATAGGAAGGGTCTCAGGATTGGAATGGGAAGGACTTGGATATCACATCTCATGCTATAGGCAGGGTCTCAGGTTTGGAAAGGGAAGGAGATGGATATCACATTTCATGTTAGAGGTAGGATCTCAGGTTTGGAATTAGAGGCATTGAGATATCACATCTCATGCTATCAGAAGGGTCTCAGGATTAGAATGGGAAGGAGTTGGATATCACATCTCATGCTAAAGGGAGGGTCTCAGGTTTGGAAGGGGGAGGATTTGGAAATCACATCTCATGTTATCGGAAGGATCTCAGGTTTGGTATTAGAAGCATTGAGATATCACATCTCATGCTATCGGAAGTATCTCAGGTTTGGTATTAGAGGCATTGAGATATCACATCTCATGCTATCAGAAGGGTCTCAGGATTGGAATGGGAAGGAGTTGGATATCACATCTCATGCTAAAGGGAGGGTCTCAGGTTTGGAAGGGGGAGGATTTGGAAATCACATCTCATGTTATCGGAAGGATCTCAGGTTTGGTATTAGAAGCATTGAGATATCACATCTCATGCTATCGGAAGTATCTCAGGTTTGGTATTAGAGGCATTGAGATATCACATCTCATGCTATCATAAGGGTCTCAGGATTGGAATGGGAAGGAGTTGGATATCACATCTCATGTTATAGGAAGGATCTCAGGTTTGGTATTAGAAGCATTGAGACATCACATCTCATGCTATAGGAAGGGTCTCAGGATTGGAATGGGAAGGAGTTGGATATCACATCTCATGCTATAGGAAGGGTCTCAGATTTGGTATAAGCATTGAGATATCACATCTCATGCTATAGGAAGGGTCTCAGGATTGGAATGGGAAGGAGTTGTATATGACATCTCAGGCCATAGGAAGGGTCTCAGGTTTGGTATAAGCATTGAGATATCACATCTCTGCTATCGGAAGGGTCTCAGGATTGGAATGGGAATGAGTTGGATATCCCATCTCATGTTATAGGAAGAGTCTCAGGTTTGGTATTAGAAGCATTGAGATATCCCATCTCATGCTATAGGAAGGGTCTCAGGTTGGAATGGGAAGGAGTTGGATATCACATTTCATGTTATAGGAAGGGTCTCAGGATTGGAATTGGAAGGACTTGGCTATCATATCTCATGCTATAGGAAGGCTCTCAGGTTTGGAAGGGGAAGGAGTTGGATATCACATTTCATGTTAGAGGAACGATCTCAGGTTTGGTATTAGAGGCCTTGAGATATCACATCTCATGCTATAGGAAGGGTCTCAGGATTGGAATGGGAAGGAGTTGGATATCACATCTCAAGCTAAAGGGACGGTCTCAGGTTTGGTATAAGCATTGTGATATCACATCTCATGCTATAGGAAGGGTCTCAGGATTGGAATGGGAAGGAGTTGGATATCACATCTCATGTTATAGGAAAGATCTCAGGTTTGGTATTAGAAGCATTGCGACATCACATCTCATGTTATAGGAAGGGTCTCAGGATTGGAATGGGAAGAAGTTGGATATCACATCTCATGCTATAAGAAGGGTCTCAGGTTTGGTATAAGCATTGAGATATCACATCTCATGCTATAGGAAGGGTCTCAGGTTTGGAATGGGAAGGAGTTGTATATGACATCTCATGCCATAGGAAGGGTCTCAGGTTTGGTATAAGCATTGAGATATCACATCACATGCTATAGGAAGGGTCTCAGGATTGGAATGGAAAGGACTTGGATATCACATCTCATGCTATAGGCAGGGTCTCAGGTTTGGAAAGGGAAGGAGATGGATATCACATTTCATGTTCGAGGTAGGATCTCAGGTTTGGTATTAGAGGCATTGAAATATCACATCTCATGCTATCAGAAGGGTCTCAGGATTGGAATGGGAAGGAGTTGGATATCACATCTCATGCTAAAGGGAGGGTCTCAGGTTTGGAAGGGGAAGGATTTGGAAATCACATCTCATGTTATAGGAAGGATCTCAGGTTTGGTATTAGAAGCATTGAGATATCACATCTCATGCTATCGTAAGTATCTCAGGTTTGGTATTAGAGGTATTGAGATATCACATCTCATGCTATCATAAGGGTCTCAGGATTGGAATGGGAAGGAGTTGGATATCACATCTCATGTTATAGGAAGGCTCTCTGGTTTGCAAGGGGAAGGAGTTGGATATCACATTTCATGTTAGAGGAACGATCTCAGGTTTGGTATTAGAGGCCTTGAGATATCACATCTCATGCTATAGGAAGGGTCTCAGGATTGGAATGGGAAGGAGTTGGATATCACATCTCAAGCTATAGGAACGGTCTCAGGTTTGGTATAAGCATTGTGATATCACATCTCATGCTATAGGAAGGGTCTCAGGATTGGAATGGGAAGGAGTTGGATATCACATCTCATGTTATAGGAAAGATCTCAGGTTTGGTATTAGAAGCATTGCGACATCACATCTCATGTTATAGGAAGGGTCTCAGGATTGGAATGGGAAGAAGTTGGATATCACATCTCATGCTATAGGAAGGGTCTCAGGTTTGGTATAAGCATTGAGATATCACATCTCATGCTATAGGAAGGGTCTCAGGATTGGAATGGGAAGGAGTTGTATATGACATCTCATGCCATAGGAAGGGTCTCAGGTTTGGTATAAGCATTGAGATATCACATCACATGCTATAGGAAGGGTCTCAGGATTGGAATGGAAAGGACTTGGATATCAAATCTCATGCTATAGGCAGGGTCCCAGGTTTGGAAAGGGAAGGAGATGGATATCACATTTCATGTTAGAGGTAGGATCTCAGGTTTGGTATTAGAGGCATTGAAATATCACATCTCATGCTATCAGATGGGTCTCAGGATTGGAATGGGAAGGAGTTGGATATCACATCTCATGCTAAAGGGAGGGTCTCAGGTTTGGAAGGGGAAGGATTTGGAAATCACATCTCATGTTATAGGAAGGATCTCAGGTTTGGTATTAGAAGCATTGAGATATCACATCTCATGCTATCGGAAGTATCTCAGGTTTGGTATTAGAGGCATTGAGATATCACATCTCAAGCTATCATAAGGGTCTCAGGATTGGAATGGGAAGGAGTTGGATATCACATCTCATGTTATAGGAAGGATCTCAGGTTTGGTATTAGAAGCATTGAGACATCACATCTCATGCTATAGGAAGGGTCTCAGGATTGGAATGGGAAGGAGTTGGATATCACATCTCATGCTATAGGAAGGGTCTCAGATTTGGTATAAGCATTGAGATATCACATCTCATGCTATAGGAAGGGTCTTAGGATTGGAATGGGAAGGAGTTGTATATGACATCTCAGGCAATAGGAAGGGCCTCAGGTTTGGTAAAAGCATTGAGATATCACATCTCTGCTATCGGAAGGGTCTCAGGATTGGAATGGGAAGGAGTTGGATATCCCATCTCATGTTATAGGAAGGGTCTCAGGTTTGGTATTAGAAGCATTGCGACATCACATCTCATGTTATAGGAAGGGTCTCAGGATTGGAATGGGAAGAAGTTGGATATCACATCTCATGCTATAGGAAGGGCCTCAGGTTTGGTATAAGCATTGAGATATCACATCTCATGCTATAGGAAGGGTCTCAGGATTGGAATGGGAAGGAGTTGTATATGACATCTCATGCCATAGGAAGGGTCTCAGGTTTGGACTAAGCATTGAGATATCACATCACATGCTATAGGAAGGGTCTCAGGATTGGAATGGGAAGGACTTGGATATCACATCTCATGCTATAGGCAGGGTCTCAGGTTTGGAAAGGGAAGGAGATGGATATCACATTTCATGTTAGAGGTAGGATCTCAGGTTTGGTATTAGAGGCATTGAAATATCACATCACATGCTATCAGAAGGGTCTCAGGATTGGAATGGGAAGGAGTTGGATATCACATCTCATGCTAAAGGTAGGGTCTCAGGTTTGGAAGTGGAAGGATTTGGAAATCACATCTCATGTTATAGGAAGGATCTCAGGTTTGGTATTAGAAGCATTGAGATATCACATCTCATGCTATCAGAAGTATCTCAGGTTTGGTATTAGAGGCATTGAGATATCACATCTCATGCTATCATAAGGGTCTCAGGATTGGAATGGGAAGGAGTTGGATATCACATCTCATGTTATAGGAAGGATCTCAGGTTTGGTATTAGAAGAATTGAGACATCACATCTCATGCTATAGGAAGGGTCTCAGGATTGGAATGGGAAGAAGTTGGATATCACATCTCATGCTATAGGAAGGGTCTCAGAATTGGTATAAGCATTGAGATATCACATCTAATGCTATAGGAAGGGTCTCAGGATTGGAATGGGAAGGAGTTGCATATGACATCTCAGGCCATATGAAGGCTCTCAGGTTTGGTATAAGCATTGAGATATCACATCTCTGCTATCGGAAGGGTCTCAGGATTGGAATGGGAAGGAGTTGGATATCACATCTCATGCTATAGGCAGGGTCTCAGGTTTGGAAAGAGAAGGAGATGGATATCACATTTCATGTTATAGGAAGGGTCTCAGGTTTGGTATTAGAAGCATTGAGATATCACATCTCATGCTATAGGAAGGGTCTCAGGATTGGAATGGGGAGGACTTGGATGTCACATCTCATGTTATAGGAAGGCTCTCAGGTTTGGAAGGGGAAGGAGTTGGATATCACATTTCATGTTAGAGGAACGATCTCAGGTTTGGTATTAGAGGCCTTGAGATATCACATCTCATGCTATAGGAAGGGTCTCAGGATTGGAATGGGAAGGAGTTGGATATCACATCTCAAGCTATAGGAACGGTCTCAGGTTTTGTATAAGCATTGTGATATCACATCTCATGCTATAGGAAGGGTCTCAGGATTGGAATGGGAAGGAGTTGGATATCACATCTCATGTTATAGGAAAGATCTCAGGTTTGGTATTAGAAGCATTGCGACATCACATCTCATGTTATAGGAAGGGTCTCAGGATTGGAATGGGAAGAAGTTGGATATCACATCTCATGCTATAGGAAGGGTCTCAGGTTTGGTATAAGCATTGAGATATCACATCTCATGCTATAGGAAGGGTCTCAGGATTGGAATGGGAAGGAGTTGTATATGACATCTCATGCCATAGGAAGGGTCTCAGGTTTGGTATAAGCATTGAGATATCACATCACATGCTATAGGAAGGGTCTCAGGATTGGAATGGAAAGGACTTGGATATCACATCTCATGCTATAGGCAGGGTCTCAGGTTTGGAAAGAGAAGGAGATGGATATCACATTTCATGTTAGAGGTAGGATCTCAGGTTTGGTATTAGAGGCATTGAAATATCACATCTCATGCTATCAGATGGGTCTCAGGATTGGAATGGGAAGGAGTTGGATATCACATCTCATGCTAAAGGGAGGGTCTCAGGTTTGGAAGGGGAAGGATTTGGAAATCACATCTCATGTTATAGGAAGGATCTCAGGTTTGGTATTAGAAGCATTGAGATATCACATCTCATGCTATCGGAAGTATCTCAGGTTTGGTATTAGAGGCATTGAGATATCACATCTCATGCTATCATAAGGGTCTCAGGATTGGAATGGGAAGGAGTTGGATATCACATCTCATGTTATAGGAAGGATCTCAGGTTTGGTATTAGAAGCATTGAGACATCACATCTCATGCTATAGGAAGGGTCTCAGGATTGGAATGGGAAGGAGTTGGATATCACATCTCATGCTATAGGAAGGGTCTCAGATTTGGTATAAGCATTGAGATATCACATCACATGCTATAGGAAGGGTCTCAGGATTGGAATGGGAAGGACTTGGATATCACATCTCATGCTATAGGCAGGGTCTCAGGTTTGGAAAGGGAAGGAGATGGATATCACATTTCATGTTAGAGGTAGGATCTCAGGTTTGGTATTAGAGGCATTGAAATATCACATCTCATGCTATCAGAAGGGTCTCGGGATTGGAATGGGAAGGAGTTGGATATCACATCTCATGCTAAAGGGAGGGTCTCAGGTTTGGAAGTGGAAGGATTTGGAAATCACATCTCATGTTATAGGAAGGATCTCAGGTTTGGTAATAGAAGCATTGAGATATCACATCTCATGCTATCATAAGGGTCTCAGGATTGGAATGGGAAGGAGTTGGATATCACATCTCATGTTATAGGAAGGATCTCAGGTTTGGTATTAGAAGAATTGAGACATCACATATCATGCTATAGGAAGGGTCTCAGGATTGGAATAGGAAGAAGTTGGATATCACATCTCATGCTATAGGAAGGGTCTCAGATTTGGTATAAGCATTGAGATATCACATCTAATGCTATAGGAAGGGTCTCCGGATTGGAATGGGAAGGAGTTGCATATGACATCTCAGGCCATAGGAAGGGTCTCAGGTTTGGTATAAGCATTGAGATATCACATCTCTGCTATCGGAAGGGTCTCAGGATTGGAATGGGAAGGAGTTGGATATCCCAAATCATGTTATAGGAAGGGTCTCAGGTTTGGTATTAGAAGCATTGAGATATCACATCTCATGCTATAGGAAGGGTCTCAGGATTGGAATGGGGAGGACTTGGATGTCACATCTCATGTTATAGGAAGGCTCTCAGGTTTGGAAGGGGAAGGAGTTGGATATCACATTTCATGTTAGAGGAACGATCTCAGGTTTGGTATTAGAGGCCTTGAGATATCACATCTCATGCTATAGGAAGGGTCTCAGGATTGGAATGGGAAGGAGTTGGATATCACATCTCAAGCTATAGGAACGGTCTCAGGTTTGGTATAAGCATTGTGATATCACATCTCATGCTATAGGAAGGGTCTCAGGATTGGAATGGGAAGGAGTTGGATATCACATCTCATGTTATAGGAAAGATCTCAGGTTTGGTATTAGAAGCATTGCGACATCACATCTCATGTTATAGGAAGGGTCTCAGGATTGGAATGGGAAGAAGTTGGATATCACATCTCATGCTATAGGAAGGGTCTCAGGTTTGGTATAAGCATTGAGATATCACATCTCATGCTATAGGAAGGGTCTCAGGATTGGAATGGGAAGGAGTTGTATATGACATCTCATGCCATAGGAAGGGTCTCAGGTTTGGTATAAGCATTGAGATATCACATCACATGCTATAGGAAGGGTCTCAGGATTGGAATGGAAAGGACTTGGATATCACATCTCATGCTATAGGCAGGGTCTCAGGTTTGGAAAGGGAAGGAGATGGATATCACATTTCATGTTAGAGGTAGGATCTCAGGTTTGGTATTAGAGGCATTGAAATATCACATCTCATGCTATCAGATGGGTCTCAGGATTGGAATGGGAAGGAGTTGGATATCACATCTCATGCTAAAGGGAGGGTCTCAGGTTTGGAAGGGGAAGGATTTGGAAATCACATCTCATGTTATAGGAAGGATCTCAGGTTTGGTATTAGAAGCATTGAGATATCACATCTCATGCTATCGGAAGTATCTCAGGTTTGGTATTAGAGGCATTGAGATATCACATCTCATGCTATCATAAGGGTCTCAGGATTGGAATGGGAAGGAGTTGGATATCACATCTCATGTTATAGGAAGGATCTCAGGTTTGGTATTAGAAGCATTGAGACATCACATCTCATGCTATAGGAAGGGTCTCAGGATTGGAATGGGAAGGAGTTGGATATCACATCTCATGCTATAGGAAGGGTCTCAGATTTGGTATAAGCATTGAGATATCACATCACATGCTATAGGAAGGGTCTCAGGATTGGAATGGGAAGGACTTGGATATCACATCTCATGCTATAGGCAGGGTCTCAGGTTTGGAAAGGGAAGGAGATGGATATCACATTTCATGTTAGAGGTAGGATCTCAGGTTTGGTATTAGAGGCATTGAAATATCACATCTCATGCTATCAGAAGGGTCTCAGGATTGGAATGGGAAGGAGTTGGATATCACATCTCATGCTAAAGGGAGGGTCTCAGGTTTGGAAGTGGAAGGATTTGGAAATCACATCTCATGTTATAGGAAGGATCTCAGGTTTGGTAATAGAAGCATTGAGATATCACATCTCATGCTATCATAAGGGTCTCAGGATTGGAATGGGAAGGAGTTGGATATCAGATCTCATGTTATAGGAAGGATCTCAGGTTTGGTATTAGAAGAATTGAGACATCACATCTCATGCTATAGGAAGGGTCTCAGGATTGGAATGGGAAGAAGTTGGATATCACATCTCATGCTATAGGAAGGGTCTCAGATTTGGTATAAGCATTGAGATATCACATCTAATGCTATAGGAAGGGTCTCAGGATTGGAATGGGAAGGAGTTGCATATGACATCTCAGGCCATAGGAAGGGTCTCAGGTTTGGTATAAGCATTGAGATATCACATCTCTGCTATCGGAAGGGTCTCAGGATTGGAATGGGAAGGAGTTGGATATCCCAAATCATGTTATAGGAAGGGTCTCAGGTTTGGTATTAAAAGCATTGAGATATCACATCTCATGCTATAGGAAGGGTCACAGGATTGGAATGGGGAGGACTTGGATGTCACATCTCATGTTATAGGGAGGGTCTCAAGTTTGATATTAGAAGCATTGAGATAACAAATCTCATGATATCGGTAGGGTCTCAGGATTGGAATGGGAAGGAATTGGATATCACATCTCATGATAAAGGAAGGGTCTAAGGTTTGGAAGGGGAAGGATTTGGATATCACATCTCATGTTATAGGACGGGTCTCAGGTTTGGTATTAGAAGCATTGAGATATCAAGTCTCATGGTATAGGAAGGGTCTCAGAATTGGAATGGGAAGGAGTTGGATATCACATCTCAAGCTATAGGTAGGGTCTCAGGATTGGAATAGTAAGGAGTTTGATATCACATCTCATGCCATAGTATGGGTCTCAGGTTTGGTAGAAGCATTGGGATATCACATCTCATGCTATCGGAAGGGTATCAGTATTGGATTTGGAAGGAGTTGGATATCCCATCTCATGCTATAGGAAGGGTCTCAGGTTGGAATGGGAAGGAATTGGATATCACATTTCATGTTATAGGAAGGCTCTCAGGTTTGGAAGGGGAAGGAGTTGGATATCACATTTCATGTTAGAGGAAGGATCTCAGGTTTGGTATTAGAGGCCTTGAGATATCACATCTCATGCTATAGGAAGGGTCTCAGGATTGGAATGGGAAGGAGTTGGATATCACATCTCAAGCTATAGGAAGGGTCTCAGGTTTGGTATAAGCATTGAGATATCACATCTCATGCTATAGGAAGGGTCTCAGGATTGGAATGGGAAGGAGTTGGATATCACATCTCATGTTATAGGAAAGATCTCAGGTTTGGTATTAGAAGCATTGAGACATCACATCTCATGTTATAGGAAGGGTCTCAGGATTGGAATGGGAAGAAGTTGGATATCAAATCTCATGCTATAGGAAGAGTCTCAGGTTTGGAAGGGGAAGGAGTTGGATATCCAATCTCATGTTATAGGACTGGTCTCGGGTTTCGTATTAGAAGCATTGAGATATCACATCGCATGCTGTAGGAAGGTTCTCAGGTTTGGAATGGCGAGGAATTGGATATCAAATCTCATGTCATAGGAAGGATCTCAGGTTTGGTATTAGAAGCATTGAGATATCACATCTCATGCTATAGGAATGGTCTCAGGATTGGAATGGGAAGGAGTTGGATATTACACTCTTGCTATAGGAAGGGTCTCATCTTTGGAATGGGAAGGAGTTGGATATCACATATGCTATAGGAAGGGTCTCAGGTTTGGACCGGGAAGGAGTTGGATATCACATCTCATGTTATAGGAAGGGTCTCAGGTTTGGTATAAGCATTGAGATATCACATCTCTGCTATCGGAAGTGTCTCAGGATTGGAATGGGAAGGAGTTGGATATCCCATCTCATGTTATAGGACGGGTCTCAGGTTTGTTATTAGAATCATTGAGATATCATATTGCATGCTGTAGGAAGGGTCTAAGGATTGGAATGGGAAGGACTTGGATATCACATCTCATGCCATAGGTAGGCTCTCAGGTTTGGAAAGGGAAGGAGTTGGATATCACATTTCATGTTAGAGGAAGGATCTCAGGTTTGGTATTAGAGGCATTGAGATATCACATCTCATGCTATAGGAAGAGTCTCAGGATTGGAATGGGAAGGAGTTGGATATCACATCTCATGCTATAGGAAGGGTCTCAGGTTTGGTATAAGCATTGAGATATCACATCTCATGCTATAGGAAGGGTCTCGGGATTGGAATGGGAAGGAGTTGGATATCACATCTCATGTTATAGGAAGGATCTCAGGTTTGGTATTAGAAGCATTGAGACATCACATCTCATGCTATAGGAAGGGTCTCAGGATTGGAATGGGAAGGAGTTGGATATCACATCTCATGCTATAGGAAGGGTCTCAGGTTTGGTATAAGCATTGAGATATCACATCTCATGCTATAGGAAGGGTCTCAGGATTGGAATGGGAAGGAGTTTTATATGACATCTCATGCCATAGGAAGGGTCTTAGGTTTGGTATAAGCATTGAGATATCACATCTCTGCTATCGGAAGGGTCTCAGGATTGGAATGGGAAGGAGTTGGATATCCCATCTCATGTTATAGGAAGAGTCTCAGGTTTGGTATTAGAAGCATTGAGACATCACATCGCATGTTGTAGGAAGGGTCTCAGGATTGGAATGGGAAGGACTTGGGTATCACATCTCATGCTATAGGGAGGGTCACAAGTTTGATATTAGAAGCATTGAGATATCACATCTCATGCTATAGAAAGGGTCTCAGGATTGGAATGGGAAGGAGTTGAATATCACATCTCATGCTATAGGAAGGGTCTCAGGTTTGTTATAAGCAGTGAGATATCACATCTCATGCTATAGGAAGTGTCTCAGGATTGGAATGGGAAGGAGTTGGATATCACATCTCATGTTATAGGAAGGATCTCAGGTTTGGTATTAGAAGCATTGAGATATCACATCTCATGCTATAGGAAGGGTCTCAGGATTGGAATGGGAAGGACTTGGATATCACATCTCATGCTATAGGGAGGGTCTCAAGTTTGATATTAGAAGCATTCAGATATCACATCTCATGATATCGGAAGAGTCTCAGGATTGGAATGGGAAGGAGTTGGATATCACATCTCATGATAAAGGAAGGGTCTAAGGTTTGGAAGGGGAAGGATTTGGATATCACATCTCATGTTATAGGACGGGTCTCAGGTTTGGTATTAGAAGCATTGAGATATCAAGTCTCGTTGTATAGGAAGGGTCTCAGAATTGGAATGGGAAGGAGTTTGATATCACATCTCATGCCATAGTATGGGTCTCAGGTTTGGTAGTAGCATTGGGATATCACATCTCATGCTATCGGAAGGGTATCAGGATTGGATTTGGAAGGAGTTGGATATCCCATCTCATGCTATAGGAAGGGTCTCAGGTTGGAATGGGAAGGAGTTGGATATCACATCTCATGTTATAGGAAGGGTCTCAGGATTGGAATGGGAAGGACTTGGATATCACATCTCATGCTATAGGAAGGCTCTCAGGTTTGCAACGGGAAAGAGTTGGATATCACATTTCATGTTAGAGGTAGGATCTCAGGTTTGGTATTAGAGGCATTGATATATCACATCTCATGCTATCAGAAGAGTCTCAGAATTGGAATGGGAAGGAGTTGGATATCACATCTCATGCCATAGTATGGGTCTCAGGTTTGGTAGAAGCATTGGGATATCACATCTCATGCTATCGGAAGGATTTCAGGATTGGATTTGGAAGGAGTTGGATATCCCATCTCATGCTATAGGAAGGGTCTCAGGTTGGAATGGGAAGGAGTTTGATATCACATCTCATGCCATAGTATGGGTCTCAGGTTTGGTAGAAGCATTGGGATATCACATCTCATGCTATCGGAAGGGTATCAGGATTGGATTTGGAAGGAGTTGGATATCCCATCTCATGCTATAGGAAGGGTCTCAGGTTGGAATGGGAAGGAGTTGGATATCACATCTCATGTTATAGGAAGGGTCTCAGGATTGGAATGGAAAGGACTTGGATATCATATCTCATGCTATAGGAAGGCTCTCAGGTTTGGAAGGGGAAGGAGTTGGATATCACATTTCATGTTAGAGGAAGGATCTCAGGTTTGGTATTAGAGGCATTGAGATATCACATCTCATGCTATAGGAAGGGTCTCAGGATTGGAATGGGAAGGAGTTGGATATCACAACTCAAGCTATAGGAAGGGTCTCAGGTTGGGTATAAGCATTGAGATATCACATCTCATGCTATAGGAATGGTCTCAGGATTGGAATGGGAAGGAGATGGATATCACATCTCATGTTATAGGAAAGATCTCAGGTTTGGTATTAGAAGCATTGAGATATCACATCTCATGCTATAAGCAGGGTCTCAGGATTGGAATGGGAAGGAGTTGTATATGGCATCTCATGCCATAGGAAGGGTCTCAGGTTTGGTATAAGCATTGAGACATCACATCTCATGCTATAGGAAGGGTCTCAGGATTGGAATGGGAAGGACTTGGATATCACATCTCATGCTATAGGCAGGATCTCAGGTTTGGAAAGGGAAGGATTTGGATATCACATCTCATGTTATAGGAAGGATCTCAGGTTTGGTATTAGAAGCATTGAGATATCACATCTCATGCTATCGGAAGTATCTCAGGTTTGGTATTAGAGGCATTGAGATATCACATCTCATGCTATCATAAGGGTCTCAGGATTGGAATGGGAAGGAGTTGGATATCACATTTCATGCTAAAGGGAGGGTCTCAGGTTTGGAAGGGGAAGGATTTGGATATCACATCACATGTTATAAGAAGGATCTCAGGTTTGGTATTAGAAGCATTGAGATATCACATCTCATGCTATCGGAAGGGTCTCAGGATTGGAATGGGAAGGAGTTGGATATCACATCTTATGCTATAGGAAGGGTCTCAGGTTTGGAACGGGAAGGAGTTGGATATCACATCTCATGTTATAGGAAGAGTCTCAGGTTTGGTATAAGCATTGAGATATCACATCTCTGCAATCGGAAGTGTCTCAGGATTGGGATGGGAAGGAGTTGGATATCACATCTCATGCTATAGGAAGGGTCTCAGGTTTGGAACGGGAAGGAGTTGGATATCCCATCTCATGTTATAGGACGGGTCTCAGGTTTGGTATTAGAAGCATTGAGATATCACATCGCATGCTGTAGGAAGGGTCTGAGGATTGGAATGGGAAGGAGTTGGATATTACATTCTTGCTATAGGAAGGGTCTCATGTTTGGAATGGGAAGGAGTTGGATATCACATATGCTATAGGAAGGGTCTCAGGTTTGGAACGGGAAGGAGTTGGATATCACATCTCATGCTATAGGAAGGGTCTCAGGTTTGGAATAAGCATTGAGATATCACATCTCTGCTATCGGAAGTGTCTCAGGATTGGAATGGGAAGGAGTTGCATATCACATCTCATGTTATAGGACGGGTCTCAGGTTTGCTATTAGAATCATTGAGATATCATATTGTATGCTGTAGCAAGGGTCTAAGGATTGGAATGGGAAGGTCTTGGATATCACATCTCATGCTATAGGTAGGCTCTCAGGTTTGGAAAGGGAAGGAGTTGGATATCACATTTCATGTTAGAGGAAGGATTTCAGGTTTGGTATTAGAGGCATTGAGATATCACATCTCATGCTATAGGAAGGGTCTCAGGATTGGAATGGGAAGGAGTTGCATATGACATCTCAGGCCATAGGAAGGGTCTCAGGTTTGGTATAAGCATTGAGATATCACATCTCTGCTATCGGAAGGGTCTCAGGATTGGAATGGGAAGGAGTTGGATATCCCAAATCATGTTATAGGAAGGGTCTCAGGTTTGGTATTAGAAGCATTGAGATATCACATCTCATGCTATAGGAAGGGTCTCAGGATTGGAATGGGGAGGACTTGGATGTCACATCTCATGTTATAGGGAGGGTCTCAAGTTTGATATTAGAAGCATTGAGATAACAAATCTCATGATATCGGAAGGGTCTCAGGATTGGAATGGGAAGGAATTGGATATCACATCTCATGATAAAGGAAGGGTCTAAGGTTTGGAAGGGGATGGATTTGGATATCACATCTCATGTTATAGGACGGGTCTCAGGTTTGGTATTAGAAGCATTGAGATATCAAGTCTCATGGTATAGGAAGGGTCTCAGAATTGGAATGGGAAGGAGTTGGATATCACATCTCAAGCTATAGGTAGGGTCTCAGGATTGGAATGGGAAGGAGTTTGATATCACATCTCATGCCATAGTATGGGTCTCAGGTTTGGTAGAAGCATTGGGATATCACATCTCATGCTATCGGAAGGGTATCAGTATTGGATTTGGAAGGAGTTGGATATCCCATCTCATGCTATAGGAAGGGTCTCAGGTTGGAATGGGAAGGAATTGGATATCACATTTCATGTTATATGAAGGCTCTCAGGTTTGGAAGGGGAAGGAGTTGGATATCACATTTCATGTTAGAGGAAGGATCTCAGGTTTGGTATTAGAGGCCTTGAGATATCACATCTCATGCTATAGGAAGGGTCTCAGGATTGGAATGGGAAGGAGTTGGATATCACATCTCAAGCTATAGGAAGGGTCTCAGGTTTGGTATAAGCATTGAGATATCACATCTCATGGGGTCTCAGGGTCTCAGGATTGGAATGGGAAGGAGTTGGATATCACATCTCATGTTATAGGAAAGATCTCAGGTTTGGTATTAGAAGCATTGAGACATCACATCTCATGTTATAGGAAGGGTCTCAGGATTGGAATGGGAAGAAGTTGGATATCACATCTCATGCTATAGGAAGAGTCTCAGGTTTGGAAGGGGAAGGAGTTGGATATCCAATCTCATGTTATAGGACTGGTCTCGGGTTTGGTATTAGAAGCATTGAGATATCACATCGCATGCTGTAGGAAGGTTCTCAGGTTTGGAATGGGGAGGAATTGGATATCACATCTCATGTCATAGGAAGGATCTCAGGTTTGGTATTAGAAGCATTGAGATATCACATCTCATGCTATAGGAATGGTCTCAGGATTGGAATGGGAAGGAGTTGGATATTACACTCTTGCTATAGGAAGGGTCTCATGTTTGGAATGGGAAGGAGTTGGATATCACATATGCTATAGGAAGGGTCTCAGGTTTGGACCGGGAAGGAGTTGGATATCACATCTCATGTTATAGGAAGGGTCTCAGGTTTGGTATAAGCATTGAGATATCACATCTCTGCTATCGGAAGCGTCTCAGGATTGGAATGGGAAGGAGTTGGATATCCCATCTCATGTTATAGGACGGGTCTCAGGTTTGTTATTAGAATCATTGAGATATCATATTGCATGCTGTAGGAAGGGTCTAAGGATTGGAATGGGAAGGAGTTGGATATCACATCTTATGCTATAGGAAGGGTCTCAGGTTTGGAACGGGAAGGAGTTGGATATCACATCTCATGTTATAGGAAGAGTCTCAGGTTTGGTATAAGCATTGAGATTTCACATCTCTGCAATCGGAAGTGTCTCAGGATTGGGATGGGAAGGAGTTGGATATCACATCTCATGCTATAGGAAGGGTCTCAGGTTTGGAACGGGAAGGAGTTGGATATCCCATCTCATGTTATAGGACGGGTCTCAGGTTTGGTATTAGAAGCATTGAGATATCACATCGCATGCTGTAGGAAGGGTCTGAGGATTGGAATGGGAAGGAGTTGGATATTACATTCTTGCTATAGGAAGGGTCTCATGTTTGGAATGGGAAGGAGTTGGATATCACATATGCTATAGGAAGGGTCTCAGGTTTGGAAAGGGAAGGAGTTGGATATCACATCTCATGCTATAGGAAGGGTCTCAGGTTTGGAATAAGCATTGAGATATCACATCTCTGCTATCGGAAGTGTCTCAGGATTGGAATGGGAAGGAGTTGGATATCACATCTCATGTTATAGGACGGGTCTCAGGTTTGTTATTAGAATCATTGAGATATCATATTGTATGATGTAGGAAGGGTTTAAGGATTGGAATGGGAAGGTCTTGGATATCACATCTCATGCTATAGGTAGGCTCTCAGGTTTGGAAAGGGAAGGAGTTGGATATCACATTTCATGTTAGGGGAAGGGTCTCAGGTTTGGTATAAGCATTGAGATATCACATCTCATGCTATAGGAAGGGTCTCAGGATTGGAATGGGAAGGAGTTGTATATGACATCTCATGCCATAGGAAGGGTCTTAGGTTTGGTATAAGCATTGAGATATCACATCTCTGCTATCGGAAGGGTCTCACGATTGGAATGGGAAGGAGTTGGATATCCCATCTCATGTTATAGGAAGAGTCTCAGGTTTGGTATTAGAAGCATTGAGACATCACATCGCATGCTGTAGGAAGGGTCTCAGGATTGGAATGGGAAGGACTTGGGTATCACATCTCATGCTATAGGGAGGGTCTCAAGTTTGATATTAGAAGCATTGAGATATCACATCTCATGCTATAGGAAGTGTCTCAGGATTGGAATGGGAAGGAGTTGGATATCACATCTCATGCTATAGGAAGGGTCTCAGGTTTGGTATAAGCAGTGAGATATCACATCTCATGCTATAGGAAGTGTCTCAGGATTGGAATGGGAAGGAGTTGGATATCACATCTCATGCTATAGGAAGGGTCTCAGGTTTGGTATAAGCAGTGAGATATCACATCTCTGCTATCGGAAGGGTCTCAGGATTGGAATGGGAAGGAGTTGGATATTCCCATCTCATGTTATACGAAGGGTCTCAGGTTTGGTATTAGAAGCATTGAGATATCACATCTCATGCTATAGGAAGGGTCTCAGGATTGGAATGGGAAGGACTTGGATATCACATCTCATGCTATAGGGAGGGTCTCAAGTTTGATATTAGAAGCATTGAGATATCACATCTCATGATGTCGGAAGAGTCTCAGGATTGGAATGGGAAGGAGTTGGATATCACATCTCATGATAAAGGAAGGGTCTAAGGTTTGGAAGGGGAAGGATTTGGATATCACATCTCATGTTATAGGACGGCTCTCAGGTTTGGTATTAGAAGCATTGAGATATCAAGTCTCATTGTATAGGAAGGGTCTCAGAATTGGAATGGGAAGGAGTTGGATATCACATCTCAAGCTATAGGAAGGGTCACAGGATTGGAATGGGAAGGAGTTTGATATCACATCTCATGCCATAGTATGGGTCTCAGGTTTGGTAGAAGCATTGGGATATCACATCTCATGCTATCGGAAGGGTATCAGGATTGGATTTGGAAGGAGTTGGATATCCCATCTCATGCTATAGGAAGGGTCTCAGGTTGGAATGGGAAGGAGTTGGATATCACATCTCATGTTATAGGAAGGGTCTCAGGATTGGAATGGGAAGGACTTGGATATCACATCTCATGCTATAGGAAGGCTCTCAGGTTTGCAACGGGAAAGAGTTGGATATCACATTTCATGTTAGAGGTAGGATCTCAGGTTTGGTATTAGAGGCATTGAGATATCACATCTCATGCTATCAGAAGAGTCTCAGAATTGGAATGGGAAGGAGTTGGATATCACATCTCATGCCATAGTATGGGTCTCAGGTTTGGTAGAAGCATTGGGATATCACATCTCATGCTATCGGAAGGATTTCAGGATTGGATTTGGAAGGAGTTGGATATCCCATCTCATGCTATAGGAAGGGTCTCAGGTTAGAATTGGAAGCAGTTTGATATCACATCTCATGCCATAGTATGGGTCTCAGGTTTGGTAGAAGCATTGGGATATCACATCTCATGCTATCGGAAGGGTATCAGGATTGGATTTGGAAGGAGTTGGATATCCCATCTCATGCTATAGGAAGGGTCTCAGGTTGGAATGGGAAGGAGTGGGATATCACATCTCATGTTATAGGAAGGGTCTCAGGATTGGAATGGAAAGGACTTGGATATCATATCTCATGCTATAGGAAGGCTCTCAGGTTTGGAAGGGGAAGGAGTTGGATATCACATTTCATGTTAGAGGAAGGATCTCAGGTTTGGTATTAGAGGCATTGAGATATCACATCTCATGCTATAGGAAGGGTCTCAGGATTGGAATGGGATGGAGTTGGATATCACATCTCAAGCTATAGGAAGGGTCTCAGGTTTGGTATAAGCATTGAGATATCACATCTCATGCTATAGGAATGGTCTCAGGATTGGAATGGGAAGGAGTTGGATATCACATCTCATGTTATAGGAAAGATCTCAGGTTTGGCATTAGAAGCATTGAGATATCACATCTCATGCTATAAGCAGGGTCTCAGGATTGGAATGGGAAGAAGTTGTATATGGCATCTCATGCCATAGGAAGGGTCTCAGGTTTGGTATAAGCATTGAGATATCACATCTCATGCTATAGGAAGGGTCTCAGGATTGGAATGGGAAGGACTTGGATATCACATCTCATTCTATAGGCAGGATCTCAGGTTTGGAAAGGGAAGGAGTTGGATATCATATTTCATGTTAGAGGTAGGATCTCAGGTTTGGTATTAGAGGCATTGAGATATCACATCTCATGCTATCAGAAGGGTCTCAGGATTGGAATGGGAAGGAGTTGGATATCACATCTCATGCTAAAGGGAGGGTCTCAGGTTTGGAAGGGGAAGGATTTGGATATCACATCTCATGTTATAGGAAGGATCTCAGGTTTGGTATTAGAAGCATTGAGATATCACATCTCATGCTATCGGAAGTATCTCAGGTTTGGTATTAGAGGCATTGAGATATCACATCTCATGCTATCATAAGGGTCTCAGGATTGGAATGGGAAGGAGTTGGATATCACATTTCATGCTAAAGGGAGGGTCTCAGGTTTGGAAGGGGAAGGATTTGGATATCACATCATATGTTATAAGAAGGATCTCAGGTTTGGTATTAGAAGCATTGAGATATCACATCTCATGCTATCGGAAGGGTCTCAGGATTGGAATGGGAAGGAGTTGGATATCACATCTTATGCTATAGGAAGGGTCTCAGGTTTGGAACGGGAAGGATTTGGATATCACATCTCATGTTATATGAAGAGTCTCAGGTTTGGTATAAGCATTGAGATATCACATCTCTGCAATCGGAAGTGTCTCAGGATTGGGATGGGAAGGAGTTGGATATCACATCTCATGCTATAGGAAGGGTCTCAGGTTTGGAACGGGAAGGAGTTGGATATCCCATCTCATGTTATAGGACGGGTCTCAGGTTTGGTATTAGAAGCATTGAGATATCACATTGCATGCTGTAGGAAGGGTCTCAGGATTGGAATGGGAAGGAGTTGGATATTACATTCTTGCTATAGGAAGGGTCTCATGTTTGGAATGGGAAGGAGTTGGATATCACATATGCTATAGGAAGGGTCTCAGGTTTGGAACGGGAAGGAGTTGGATATCACATCTCATGCTATAGGAAGGGTCTCAGGTTTGGAATAAGCATTGAGATATCACATCTCTGCTATCGGAAGTGTCTCAGGATTGGAATGGGAAGGAGTTGGATATCACATCTCATGTTATAGGACGGGTCTCAGGTTTGTTATTAGAATCATTGAGATATCATATTGTATGCTGTAGGAAGGGTCTAAGGATTGGAATGGGAAGGTCTTGGATATCACATCTCATGCTATAGGTAGGCTCTCAGGTTTGGAAAGGGAAGGAGTTGGATATCACATTTCATGTTAGAGGAAGGATTTCAGGTTTGGTATTAGAGGCATTGAGATATCACATCTCATGCTATAGGAAGGGTCTCAGGATTGGAATGGGAAGGAGTTGGATATCACATCTCATGCTATAGGAAGGGTCTCATGTTTGGAATGGGAAGGAGTTGGATATCACATATGCTATAGGAAGGGTCTCAGGTTTGGAACGGGAAGGAGTTGGATATCACATCTCATGCTATAGGAAGGGTCTCAGGTTTTGAATAAGCATTGAGATATCACATCTCTGCTATCGGAAGTGTCTCAGGATTGGAATGGGAAGGAGTTGGATATCACATCTCATGTTATAGGACGGGTCTCATGTTTGTTATTAGAATCATTGAGATATCATATTGTATGCTGTAGGAAGGGTCTAAGGATTGGAATGGGAAGGTCTTGGATATCACATCTCATGCTATAGGTAGGCTCTCAGGTTTGGAAAGGGAAGGAGTTGGATATCACATTTCATGTTAGAGGAAGGATCTCAGATTTGGTATTAGAGGCATTGAGATATCACATCTCATGCTATAGGAAGGGTCTCAGGATTGGAATGGGAAGGAGTTGGATATCACATCTCATGCTATAGGAAGGGTCTCAGGTTTGGTATGAACATTGAGATATCACATCTCATGCTATAGGAAGGGTCTCATGATTGGAATGGGAAGGAGTTGGATATCACATCTGATGTTATAGGAAGGATCTCAGGTTTGGTATTAGAAGCATTGAGACATCACATCTCATGCTATAGGAAGGGTCTCAGGATTGAAATGGGAAGGAGTTGGATATCACATCTCATGCTATAGGAAGGGTCTCAGGTTTGGTATAAGCATTGAGATATCACATCTCATGCTATAGGAAGGGTCTCAGGATTGGAATGGGAAGGAGTTGTATATGACATCTCATGCTATAGGAAGGGTCTCAGGTTTGGTATAAGCATTGAGATATCACATCTCTGCTATCGGAAGGGTCTCAGGATTGGAATGGGAAAGAGTTGGATATCCCATCTCATGTTATAGGAAGAGTCTCAGGTTTGGTATTAGAAGCATTGAGATATCACATCTCATGCTATAGGAAGTGTCTCAGGATTGGAATGGGAAGGAGTTTGATATCACATCTCATGCCATGTATGGGTCTCAGGTTTTGTAGAAGCATTGGGATATCACATCTCATGCTATCGGAAGGGTATCAGGATTGGATTTGGAAGGAGTTGGATATCCCATCTCATGCTATAGGAAGGGTCTCAGGTTGGAATGGGAAGGAATTGGATATTACATCTCATGTTATAGGAAGGGTATCAGGATTGGAATGGGAAGGACTTGGATATCACATCTCATGCTATCGGAAGGCTATCAGGTTTGGAAGGGGAAGGAGTTGCATATCAAATTTCATTTTAGAGGTAGGATCTCAGGTTTGGTATTAGAGGCATTGAGATATCACATCTCATGCTATAGGAAGGGTCTCACGATTGGAATGGGAAGGATTTGGATATCACATCTCATGCTATAGGAAGGGTCTCAGGTTTGGTATAAGCATTGAGATATCACATCTCATGCTATAGAAACGGTCTCAAGATTGTAATGGGAAGGAGTTGGATATCACATCTCATGTTATAGGAAGGATCTCAGATTTGGTATTAGAAGCATTGAGACATCCCATCTCATGCTATAGGAAGGGTCTCAGGATTGGAATGGGAAGGAGTTGGATATCACATCTCATGTTATAGGAAGGGTCTCAGGATTGGAATGGGAAGCACTTCGATATCACATCTCATGTTATAGGAAGGCTCCCAGGTTTAGAAGGGGAAGGAGTTGGATATCACATTTCATGTTAGAGGTAGGATCTCAGGTTTGGTATTAGAGGCATTGAGATATAACATCTCATGCTATCAGAAGGGTCTCAGGATTGGAATGGGAAGGAGTTGGATATCACATCTCATGCTAAAGGGAGGGTCTCAGGTTTGGAAGGGGAAGGATTTGGATATCACATCTCATGCTATAGGAAGGGTCTCAGGATTGGAATGGGAAGGATTTGGATATCACATCTCATGCTATAGGAAGGGTCTCAGGTTTGGTATAAGCATTGAGATATCACATCTCATGCTATAGGAAGGGTCTCAGGATTGGAATGGGAAGGAGTTGGATATCACATCTCATGCTATAGGTAGGCTCTCAGTTTTGGAAAGGGAAGGTTTTGGATATCACATCTCATGCTATAGGAAGGGTCTCACGATTGGAATGGGAAGGATTTGGATATCACATCTCATGCTATAGGAAGGGTCTCAGGATTGGAATGGGAAGGAGTTGGATATCACATCTCATGCTATAGGAAGGGTCTCAGGAATGGAATGGGAAGGAGTTTTATATGACATCTCATGCCATAGGAAGGATCTCAGGTTTGGTATTAGAAGCATTGAGACGTCACATCTCATGTTATAGGAAGGGTCTCAGGATTGGAATGGGAAGGAGTTGGATATCACATCTCATGCTATAGGAAGGGTCTCAGGTTTGGTATAAGCATTGAGATATCACATCCCATGCTATAGGAAGGGTCTCAGGATTGGAATGGGAAGGAGTTGTATATGACATCTCATGCCATAGGAAGGGTCTCAGGTTTGGTATCAGCATTGAGATATCACATCTCTGCTATCGGAAGGGTCTCAGGATTGGAATGGGAAGGAGTTGGATATCCCATCTTATGTTATAGGAAGGGTCTCAGGTTTGGTATTAGAAGCATTGAGATATCACATCTCATGCTATAGGAAGGGTCTCAGGATTGGAATGGGAAGGACTTGAATATCCCATCTCATGCTATAGGGAGGCTCTCACGTTTGGAAAGGGAAGGAGTTGGATATCACATTTCATGTTAGAGGTAGGATCTCAGGTTTGGTATTAGAGGCATTGAATATCACATCTCATGCTATCAGAAGGGTCTCAGGATTGGAATGGGAAGGAGTTGGATATCACATCTCATGCTAAAGGGAGGGTCTCAGGTTTGGAAGGGGAAGGATTTTGATATCACATCTCATGTTATAGGAAGGATCTCAGGTTTGGTATTAGAGGGATTGAGATATCACATCTCATGCTATCGGAAGGGTATCAGGATTGGATTTGGAAGTAGTTGGATATCCCATCTCATGCTATAGGAAGGGTCTCAGGTTGGAATGGGAAGGAGTTGGATATCACATATCATGTTATAGGAAGGGTCTAAGGATTGGAATGGTAAATACTTCGATATCACATCTCATGCTATAGGAAGGCTCTCAGGTTTGCAAGGGGAAGGAGTTGGATATCACATTTCATGTTAGAGGTAGGATCTCAGGTTTGGTATTAGAGGCATTGAGATATCACATCTCATGCTATCAGAAATGTCTCAGGATTGGAATGGGAAGGAGTTGGATATCACATCTCATGCTAAAGGGAGGGTCTCTGGTTTGGAAGGGGAAGGATTTGGATATCACATCTCATGTTATAGGAAGGATCTCAGGTTTGGTATTAGAAGCATTGAGATATCACATCTCATGCTATAGGAAGGGTCTCAGGTTTGGAATGGGAAGGAATTGGATATCACATCTCATGTCATAGGAAGGATCTCAGGTTTGGTATTAGAAGCATTGAGATATCACATCTCATGCTATAGGAATGGTCTCAGGATTGGAATGGGAAGGAGTTGTATATGACATCTCATGCCATAGGAAGGGTCTCAGGTTTGGTATCAGCATTGAGATATCACATCTCTGCTATCGGAAGGGTCTCAGGATTGGAATGGGAAGGAGTTGGATATCCCATCTTATGTTATAGGAACGGTCTCAGGTTTGGTATTAGAAGCATTGAGATATCACATCTCATGCTATAGGAAGGGTCTCAGGATTGGAATGGGAAGGACTTGAATATCCCATCTAATGCTATAGGGAGGCTCTCACGTTTGGAAAGGGAAGGAGTTGGATATCACATTTCATGTTAGAGGTAGGATCTCAGGTTTGGTATTAGAGGCATTGAATATCACATCTCATGCTATCAGAAGGGTCTCAGGATTGGAATGGGAAGGAGTTGGATATCACATCTCATGCTAAAGGGAGGGTCTCAGGTTTGGAAGGGGAAGGATTTTGATATCACATCTCATGTTATAGGAAGGATCTCAGATTTGGTATTAGAGGGATTGAGATATCACATCTCATGCTATCGGAAGGGTATCAGGATTGGATTTGGAAGTAGTTGGATATCCCATCTCATGCTATAGGAAGGGTCTCAGGTTGGAATGGGAAGGAGTTGGATATCACATCTCATGTTATAGGAAGGGTCTCAGGATTGGAATGGGAAATACTTCGATATCACATCTCATGCTATAGGAAGGCTCTCAGGTTTGCAAGGGGAAGGAGTTGGATATCACATTTCATGTTAGAGGTAGGATCTCAGGTTTGGTATTAAAGGCATTGAGATATCACATCTCATGCTATCAGAAATGTCTCAGGATTGGAATGGGAAGGAGTTGGATATCACATCTCATGCTAAAGGGAGGGTCTCTGGTTTGGAAGGGGAAGGATTTGGATATCACATCTCATGTTATAGGAAGGATCTCAGGTTTGGTATTAGAAGCATTGAGATATCACATCTCATGCTATAGGAAGGGTCTCAGGTTTGGAATGGGAAGGAATTGGATATCACATCTCATGTCATAGGAAGGATCTCAGGTTTGGTATTAGAAGCATTGAGATATCACATCTCATGCTATAGGAATGGTCTCAGGATTGGAATGGGAAGGAGTTGGATATTAGATTCTTGCTATAGAAAGGGTCTCAGGTTTGGAACGGGAAGGAGTTGGATATCACATCTCATGTTATAGGAAGGGTCTCAGGTTTGGTCTAAGCATTGAGATATCACATCTCTGCTATCGGAAGTTTCTCAGGATTGAAATGGGAAGGAGTTGGATATCCCATCTCATGTTATAGGACGGGTCTCAGGTTTGGTAATAGAATCATTGAGATATCACATCTCATGCTGTAGGAAGTGTCTAAGGATTGGAATGGGAAGGACTTGGATATCACATCTCATGCTATAGGTAGACTCTCTGGTTTGGAAAGGGAAGGAGTGGGATATCACATTTCATGTTCAAGGAAGGATCTCAGGTTTGGTATTAGAGGCATTGAGATATCACATCTCATGCTATAGGAAGGGTCTCAGGATTGGAATGGGAAGGATTTGGATATCACATCTCATGCTATAGGAAGGGTCTCAGGTTTGGTATAAGCATTGAGATATCACATCTCATGCTATAGGAAGGGTCTCAGGATTGGAATGGGAAGGAGTTGGATATCACATCTCATGCTATAGGTAGGCTCTCAGGTTTGGAAAGGGAAGGATTTGGATATCACATTTCATGTTAGAGGAAGGATCTCAGGTTTGGTATTAGAGGCATTGAGATATCACATCTCATGCTATAGGAAGGGTCTCACGATTGGAATGGGAAGGATTTGGATATCACATCTCATGCTATAGGAAGGGTCTCAGGTTTGCTATAAGCATTGAAATATCACATACCATGCTATAGGAAGGGTCTCTGGATTGGAATGGAAGGAGTTGGATATCACATCTCATGTTATAGGAAGGATCTCAGATTTGGTATTAGAAGCATTGAGACATCACATCTCATGCTATAGGAAGGGTCTCAGGATTGGAATGGGAAGGAGTTGGATATCACATCTCATGTTATAGGAAGGGTCTCAGGATTGGAATGGGAAGGACTTCGATATCACATCTCATGTTATAGGAAGGCTCCCAGGTTTGGAAGGGGAAGGAGTTGGATATCACATTTCATGTTAGAGGTAGAATCTCAGGTTTGGTATTAGAGGCATTGAGATATAACATCTCATGCTATCAGAAGGGTCTCAGGATTGGAATGGGAAGGAGTTGGATATCACATCTCATGCTAAAGGGAGGGTCTCAGGTTTGGAAGGGGAAGGATTTGAATATCACATCTCGTGTTATAGGAAGGATCTCAGGTTTGGTATTAGAAGAATTGAAATATCACATCTCATGCTATCGGAAGGATCTCAGGTTTGGTATTAGAAGCATTGAGATATCACATCTCATGCTATCAGAACGGTCTCAGGATTGGAATGGGAAGGAGTTGGATATCACATCTCATGCTAAAGGGAGGGTCTCAGGATTGGAATGGGAAGGACTTGGATATCACATCTCATGTTATAGGAAGGGTCTCAGGTTTGGTATTAGAAGCATTGAGATATCACATCTCATGCTATAGGAATGGTCTCAGGATTGGAATGGGAAGGAGTTGGATATTAGATTCTTGCTATAGAAAGGGTCTCAGGTTTGGAACGGGAAGGAGTTGGATATCACATCTCATGTTATAGGAAGGGTCTCAGGTTTGGTCTAAGCATTGAGATATCACATCTCTGCTATCGGAAGTTTCTCAGGATTGAAATGGGAAGGAGTTGGATATCCCATCTCATGTTATAGGACGGGTCTCAGGTTTGGTAATAGAATCATTGAGATATCACATCTCATGCTGTAGGAAGTGTCTAAGGATTGGAATGGGAAGGACTTGGATATCACATCTCATGCTATAGGTAGACTCTCAGGTTTGGAAAGGGAAGGAGTGGGATATCACATTTCATGTTCAAGGAAGGATCTCAGGTTTGGTATTAGAGGCATTGAGATATCACATCTCATGCTATAGGAAGGGTCTCAGGATTGGAATGGGAAGGATTTGGATATCACATCTCATGCTATAGGAAGGGTCTCAGGTTTGGTATAAGCATTGAGATATCACATCTCATGCTATAGGAAGGGTCTCAGGATTGGAATGGGAAGGAGTTGGATATCACATCTCATGCTATAGGTAGGCTCTCAGGTTTGGAAAGGGAAGGATTTGGATATCACATTTCATGTTAGAGGAAGGATCTCAGGTTTGGTATTAGAGGCATTGAGATATCACATCTCATGCTATAGGAAGGGTCTCACGATTGGAATGGGAAGGATTTGGATATCAAATCTCATGCTATAGGAAGGGTCTCAGGTTTGCTATAAGCATTGAAATATCACATCCCATGCTATAGGAAGGGTCTCAGGATTGGAATGGAAGGAGTTGGATATCACATCTCATGTTATAGGAAGGATCTCAGATTTGGTATTAGAAGCATTGAGACATCACATCTCATGCTATAGGAAGGGTCTCAGGATTGGAATGGGAAGGAGTTGGATATCACATCTCATGTTATAGGAAGGGTCTCAGGATTGGAATGGGAAGGACTTCGATATCACATCTCATGTTATAGGAAGGCTCCCAGGTTTGGAAGGGGAAGGAGTTGGATATCACATTTCATGTTAGAGGTAGAATCTCAGGTTTGGTATTAGAGGCATTGAGATATAACATCTCATGCTATCAGAAGGGTCTCAGGATTGGAATGGGAAGGAGTTGGATATCACATCTCATGCTAAAGGGAGGGTCTCAGGTTTGGAAGGGGAAGGATTTGAATATCACATCTCGTGTTATAGGAAGGATCTCAGGTTTGGTATTAGAAGAATTGAAATATCACATCTCATGCTATCGGAAGGATCTCAGGTTTGGTATTAGAAGCATTGAGATATCACATCTCATGCTATCAGAACGGTCTCAGGATTGGAATGGGAAGGAGTTGGATATCACATCTCATGCTAAAGGGAGGGTCTCCGGATTGGAATGGGAAGGACTTGGATATCACATCTCATGTTATAGGAAGGGTCTCAGGTTTGGTATTAGAAGCATTGAGATATCACATCTCATGCTATAGGAAGGGTCTCAGGAATGGAATGGGAAGGACTTGGATATCACATCTCATGATAAAGGAAGGATCTAAGGTTTGGAAGGGGAAGGATTTGGATATCACATCTCATGTTATAGGACGGGTCTCAGGTTTGGTATTAGAAGCATTGTGATATCACATCTCATGCTATAGGAAGTGTCTCAGGATTGGAATGGGAAGGAGTTGGATATCACTTCTCATGCTATAGGAAGGGTTTCAGGTTTGGTAGAAGCATTGAGATATCACATCTCATGCTATAGGAAGAGTCTCAGGTTTGGGAAGGGAAGGATTTGGATTTCACATCTCATGTTATAGGATGGTTCTCATGTTTGGTTTTTGAAGCATTGAGATATCACATCTCATGCTATCGGAAGGGTCTCAGGTTTGGAATGGGAAGGAGTTGGATATCACATCTCATGTTATAGGAAGGATCTCATGTTTGGTATTAGAAGCATTGAGATATCACATCTCATGCTATAGGAAGGGTCTCCGGATTGGAATGTGAAGGATTTGGATATTACATCTCATGCTAAAGGAAGGATCTCAGGTTTGGAATGGGAAGGAGTTGGATATGACATCTCTTGTTATAGAGAGGGTCTCAGGATTTGAATGGCAAGGAGTTGGATATCACATCTCATGCCATAGGAAGGGTCTCAGGTTTGGTATAAGCATTGAGATATCACATCTCTGCTATCGGAAGGGTCTCAGGATTGGATTGGGAAGGAGTTGGATATCCCTTCTCATGCTATAGGAAGGGTCTCAGGTTGGAATGGGAAGGAGTTGGATATCACATCTCATGTTATAGGAAGGGTCTCAGGATTGGAATGGGAAGGATTTGGATATCGCATCTCTTGCTATAGGAAGGGTCTCAGGTTTTTTATTAGAAACATTGAGATATCACATCTCATGCTATAGGAAGGGTTTTAGGATTGGAATGGGAAGTATTTGGATATCACATCTCATGCTAAAGGAAGGTTCTCAGGTTTGGAAGGGGAAGGATTTGGATATCATATCTCATGTTATAGGACGGGACCCAGGTTTGGTATTAGAAGCATTGAGATATCACATCTCATGGTATAGGAAGGGTCTCAGGGTTGGAATGGGAAGGAGTTGGATATCACATCTCGTCCAATAGTAAGGGTCTCAGGTTTGGAATGGGAAGGAATTGGATATCACATCTCATGTTATAGGAAGGGTCTCAGGTTTGGTAGAAGCGTTGAGATATCACATCTCTGCTATCGGAAGGGTCTCAGGATTGGATTGGGAAGGAGTTGGATATCCCTTCTCATGCTATAGGAAGGGTCTCAGGATTTGAATGGCAAGGAGTTGGATATCACATATCATGCCATAGGAAGGGTCTCAGGTTTGGCATAAGAAGGAGTTGGATATCCCATCTCATGCTATAGGAAGGGTCTCAGGTTGGAATGGGAAGGAGTTGGATATGACATCTCATGTTATAGGAAGGGTCTCAGGATTGGAATGGGAAGGACTTGGATATCACATCTCATGCTGTAGGAAGGCTCTCAGGTTTGGAAAGGGAAGGAGTTGGATATCACATTTCATGTTAGAGGTAGGATCTCAGGTTTGGTATTAGAGGCATTGCGATATCACATCTCATGCTATCAGAAGGGTATCAGGATTGGAATGGGAAGGAGTGGGATATCACATCTCATGCTAAAGGGAGGGTCTCAGGTTCGGAAGGGGAAGGATTTGGATATCACATCTCATGTTATAGGAAGGATCTCATGTTTGGTATTAGAAGCATTGAGATATCACATCTCATGCTATCGGAAGGATCTCAGGTTTGGTATTAGAAGCATTGAGATATCACATCTCATGCTATAGGAAGGGTCTCAGGATTGGAATGGGAAGGAGTTGGATATCACATCTCATGTTATAGGAAGGATCTCAGGTTTGGTATTAGAAGCATTGAGATATCACATCTCATGCTATAGGACTGGTCTCAGGATTGGAATGGGAAGGAGTTGGATATCACATCTCATGCTAAAGGAAGGGTCTCAGTTTTGGTAGAAGCATTGAGATTTCACATATCATGCTATAGGAAGGGTCTCAGGATTGGAATGGGAAGGAGTTGGATATCACATCTCATGCTATAGGAAGGGTCTCAGGTTTGGTATAAGCATTGAGATATCACATCTCTGCTATCGGAAGGGTCTCAGGTTTGGAATGGGAAGGACTTAGATATCACATCTCATGCTATAGGGAGGGTCTCAATATTGATATTAGAAGCATTGAGATATCACATCTCAAGCTATCGGAAGGGTCTCAGGATTGGAATGGGAAGGAGTTGGATATCACATCTCATGCTATAGGAAGGGTCTCAGGTTAGGAAGGGGAAGGAGTTGGATATCACATTTCATGTTAGAGGAAGGATCTCAGGTTTGGTATTAGAGGCCTTGAGATATCACATCTCATGCTATAGGAAGGGTCTCAGGATTGGAATGGGAAGGAGTTGGATATCACATCTCAAGCTATAGGAAGGGTCTCAGGTTTGGTATAAGCATTGAGATATCACATCTCATGCTATAGGAAGGGTCTCAGGATTAGAATGGGTAGGAGTTGGATATCACATCTCATGTTATAGGAAAGATCTCAGGTTTGGTATTAGAAGCATTGAGACATCACATCTCATGTTATAGGAAGGGTCTTAGGATTGGAATGGGAAGAAGTTGGATATCACATCTCATGCTATAGGAAGGGTCTCAGGTTTGGTATAAGCATTGAGATATCACATCTCATGCTATAGGAAGGGTCTCAGGATTGGAATGGGAAGGAGTTGTATATGACATCTCATGCCATAGGAAGGGTCTCAGGTTTGGTATACGCATTGAGATATCACATCACATGCTATAGGAAGGGTCTCAGGATTGGAATGGGAAGGACTTTAATATCACATCTCATGCTATAGGCAGGGTCTCGGGTTTGGAAAGGGAAGGAGATGGATATCACATTTCATGTTAGAGGTAGGATCTCAGGTTTGGTATTAGAGGCATTGAGATATCACATCTCATGCTATCAGAAGGGTCTCAGGATTGGAATGGGAAGGAGTTGTATATCACATCTCATGCTAAAGGGAGGGTCTCAGGTTTGGAAGGGGAAGGATTTGGAAATCACATCTCATGTTATAGGAAGGATCTCAGGTTTGGTATTAAAAGCATTGAGATATCACATCTCATGCTATCGGAAGTATCTCAGGTTTGGTATTAGAGGCATTGAGATATCACATCTCATGCTATCATAAGGGTCTCAGGATTGGAATGGGAAGGAGTTGGATATCACATCTCATGTTATAGGAAGGATCTCAGGTTTGGTATTAGAAGCATTGAGATATCACATCTCATGCTATAGGAAGGGTCTCAGGATTGGAATGGGAAGGAGTTGGATATCACATCTTATGCTATAGGAAGGGTCTCAGATTTGGTATAAGCAGTGAGATATCACATCTCATGCTATAGGAAGGGTCTCAGGATTGGAATGGGAAGGAGTTGGATATCACATCTCATGCTATAGGAAGGGTCTCAGGTTTGGAACGGGAAGGAGTTAGATATCACATCTCATGTTATAGGAAGAGTCTCAGGTTTGGTATAAGCATTGAGATATCACATCTCTGCTATCGGAGGTGTCTCAGGATTGGGATGGGAAGGAATTGGATATCACATCTCATGCTATAGGAAGGGTATCAGGTTTGGAACGGGAAGGAGTTGGATATCCCATCTCATGTTATAGGGCAGGTCTCAGGTTTGATATTAGAAGCATTGAGATATCACATCTCTGCTATTGGAAGGGTCTCAGGATTGGAATGGGAAGGACTTGGATATCAGAATTCATGTTATAGGAAGGGTCTCAGGTTTGGTATTAGAAGCATTGAGATATCACATCTCATGCTATAGGAAGGGTCTCAGGATTGAAATGGGAAGGACTTGGATATCACATCTCATGTTATAGGAAGGGTCTCAGGTTTGGTATTAGAAGCATTGAGATATCACATCTCATGCTATAGGAAGGGTCTCAGGAATGGAATGGGAAGGACTTGGATATCACATCTCATGATAAAGGAAGGGTCTAAGGTTTGGAAGGGGAAGGATTTGGATATCACATCTCATGTTATTGGACCGGTCTCAGGTTTGGTATTAGAAGCATTGAGATATCAAGTCTCATGGTATAGGACGGGAGTTTGATATCACATCTCATGCCATGGTATGGGTCTCAGGTTTTGTAGAAGCATTGGGATATCACATCTCATGCTATCGGAAGGGTATCAGGATTGGATTTGGAAGGAGTTGGATATCCCATCTCATGCTATAGGAAGGGTCTCAGGTTGGAATGGGAAGGAGTTGGATATGACATCTCATGTTATAGGAAGGGTCTCAGGATTGGAATGGGAAGGACTTGGATATCACATCTCATGCTGTAGGAAGGCTCTCAGGTTTGGAAAGGGAAGGAGTTGGATATCACATTTCATGTTAGAGTTAGGATCTCAGGTTTGGTATTAGAGGCATTGAGATATCACATCTCATGCTATCAGAAGGGTATCAGGATTGGAATGGGAAGGAGTTGGATATCACATCTCATGCTAAAGGGAGGGTCTCAGGTTCAGAAGGGGAAGGATTTGGATATCACATCTCATGTTATAGGAAGGATCTCAGGTTTGGTATTAGAAGCATTGAGATATCACATCTCATGCTATCGGATGGATCTCAGGTTTGGTATTAGAAGCATTGAGATATCACATCTCATGCTATAGGAAGGGTCTCAGGATTGGAATGGGAAGGAGTTGGATATCACATCTCATGTTATAGGAAGGATCTCAGGTTTGGTATTAGAAGCATTGAGATATCACATCTCATGCTATAGGACTGGTCTCAGGATTGGAATGGGAAGGAGTTGGATATCACATCTCATGCTAAAGGAAGGGTCTCAGTTTTGGTAGAAGCATTGAGATTTCACATATCATGCTATAGGAAGGGTCTCAGGATTGGAATGGGAAGGAGTTGGATATCACATCTCATGCTATAGGAAGGGTCTCAGGTTTGGTATAAGCATTGAGATATCACATCTCTGCTATCAGAAGGGTCTCAGGATTGGAATGGGAAGGACTTAGATATCACATCTCATGCTATAGGGAGGGTCTCAGTATTGATATTAGAAGCATTGAGATATCACATCTCAAGCTATCGGAAGGGTCTCAGGATTGGAATGGGAAGGAGTTGGATATCACATCTCATGTTAAAGGAAGAGTCTCATGCTAAGACCTGATAGACCCTTCCTATAACATGAGATGGGAATATCCAACTCCTTCCCATTCCAATCCTGAGACCCTTCCGATAGCAGAGATGTGATATCTCAATGCTTATACCAAACCTGAGACCCTTCCTATAGCATGAGATGTGATATCCAACTCCTTCCCATTCCAATACTGAGACCCTTCCTATAGCATGAGATGTGATATCTCAATGCTTCTAATATCAAACTTGAGACCCTCCCTATAGCATGAGATGTGATATCCAAGTCCTTCCCATTCCAATCCTGAGACACTTCCTATAGCATGAGATGTGATATCTCAATGCTTCTAATACCAAACCTGAGACTCTTCCTATAACATGAGATGGGATATCCAACTCCTTCCCATTCCAATCCTGAGACCCTTCCGAAAGCAGAGATGTGATATCTCAATGCTTATACCAAACCTGAGACCCTTCCTATGGCATGAGATGTCATATACAGATCCTTCCCATTCCAATCCTGAGACCCTTCCTATAGCATGAGATGTGATATCTCAATGCTTATACCAAACCTAAAACCCTTCCTATAGCATGAGATGTGATATCCAACTCCTTCCCATTCCAATCCTGAGACCCTTCCTATAGCATGAGATGTGATATCCAATGGCTCTAATACCAAACCTGAGATCCTTCCTCTAACATGAAATGTGATATCCAACTCCTTCCCTTTCCAAACCTGAGAGCCTACCTATAGCATGAGATGTGATATCAAAGTCCTTCCCATTCCAATCCTTAGACCCTTCCTACAGCATGCAATATGATATCTCAATGATTCTAATAACAAACCTGAGACCCGTCCTATAACATGAGATGTGATATCCAACTCCTTCCCATTCCAATCCTGAGACACTTCCGATAGCAGAGATGTGATATCTCAATGCTTATACCAAACCTGAGACCCTTCCTATAACATGAGATGTGATATCCAATTCCTTCCCATTCCAAACCTGAGACCCTTCCTACAGCATGTGATGTGATATCTCAATGCTTCTAATACCAAACCTGAGACCAGTCCTATAACATGAGATGGGATATCCAACTCCTTCCCGTCCCAAACCTGAGACCCTTCCTATAGCATGAGATGTGATATCCAACTCCTTCCCGTTCCAAACCTGAGATCCTTCCTATAGCATGAGATGTGATATCCAACTCCTTCCCATTCCAATCCTGAGACCCTTATGATAGCATGAGATGTAATATCTCAATGCCTCTAATACCAAATCTGAGATTCTTCCGATAGCATGAGATGTGATATCTCAATGCTTCTTATACCAAACCTGAGATCCTTCCTATAAAATGAGATGTGATATCCAAATCCTTCCCCTTCCAAACCTGAGACCCTCCCTTTAGCATGAGATGTGATATCCAAGTCCTTCCCATTCCAATCCTGAGACCCTTCCTATAGCATGTGATGTGATATCTCAATGCTTATACCAAACCTGAGACCCTTCCTATGGCATGAGATGTGATATCCAACTTCTTCCCATTCCAATCCTGAGACCCTTCCTATAACATGAGATGTGATGTCTCAATGCTTCTAATACCAAACCTGAGATCTTTCCTATAACATGAGATGTGATATCCAACTCCTTCCCATTCCAATCCTGAGACCCTTCCTATAGCATGTGATGTGATATCTCAATGCTTATACCAAACCTGAGACCCTTCCTATAGCTTGAGATGTGATATCCAACTCCTTCCCATTCCAATCCTGAGACCCTTCCTATAGCATGAGATGTGATATCTCAATACTTCTAATACCAAACCTGAGATCCTTCTGATAATATGAGATGTGATATCCAAATCCTTCCCCTTCCAAACCTGATACCCTCCCTTTAGCATGAGATGTGAAATCCAACTCCTTCCCATTCCAATCCTGAGACCCTTCTGATAGCATGAGATGTGATATCTCAATGCCTCTAATACCAAACCTGAGATCCTTCCGATAGCATGAGATGTGATATCTCAATGCTTCTAATACCAAACCTGAGATCCTTCCTATAACATGAGATGTGATATCCAAATCCTTCCCCTTCCAAACCTGAGACCCTCCCTTTAGCATGAGATGTGATATCCAACTCCTTCCCATTCCAATCCTGAGACCCTTCTGATAGCATGAGATGTGATATCTCAATGCCTCTAATACCAAACCTGAGATCCTACCTCTAACATGAAATGTGATATCCAACTCTTTCCCCTTCCAAACCTGGGAGCCTTCCTATAGCATGAGATGTGATATCCAAGTCCTTCCCATTCCAATCCTGAGACCCTTCCTATAACATGAGATGTGATATCCAACTCTTTCCCATTCCAACCTGAGACCCTTCGTATAGCATGAGATGGGATATCCAGCTCCTTCCAAATCCAATCCTGATACCCTTCCGATAGCATGAGATGTGATATCCCAATGCTTATACCAAACCTGAGACCCATACTATTGCATGAGATGTGATATCAAACTCCTTCCCATTCCAATCCTGAGACCCTTCCTATAGCTTGAGATGTGATATCCAACTCTTTCTGATTCCAATTCTGAGACCCTTCCTATACCATGAGACTTGATATCTCAGTGCTTCTAATACCAAACCTGAGACCCGTCCTATAACATGAGATGTGATATCCAAATCCTTCCCCTTCAAACCTTAGACCCTTCCTTTATCATGAGATGTGATATCCAACTCCTTCCCATTCCAATCCTGAGACCCTTCCGATATCGTGAGATGTGATATCTCAATGCTTCTAATATCAAACTTGAGACCCTCCCTATAGCATGAGATGTGATATCCAAGTCCTTCCCATTCCAATCCTGAGACCCTTCCTATAGCATGACATGGGATATCTCAATGCTTCTAATACCAAACCTGAGACCCTTCCTATAACATGAGATGGGAATATCCAACTCTTCCCATTCCAATCCTGAGACCCTTCCGATAGAAGAGATGTGATATCTCAATGCTTATACCAAACCTGAGATCCTTCCTATAGCATGAGATGTGATATCCTACTCCTTCCCATTCCAATCCTGAGACCCTTCCTATAGCATAAGATGTGATATCTCAATGCTTCTAATATCAAATTTGAGACCCTCCCTATAGCATGAGATGTGATATCCAAGTCCTTCCCATTCCAATCCTGAGACACTTCCTATAGCATGAGATGTGATATCTCAATGCTTCTAATACCAAACCTGAGACTCTTCCTATAACATGAGATGGGATATCCAACTCCTTCCCATTCCAATCCTGAGACCCTTCCGATAGCAGAGATGTGATATCTCAAAGCTTATACCAAACCTGAGACCCTTCCTATGGCTTGAGATGTCATATACAACTCCTTCCCATTCCAATCCTGAGACCCTTCCGATAGCATGAGATGTGATATCTCAATGCTTATACCAAGCCTGAGACCCTTCCTATAGCATGAGATGTGATATCCAACTCCTTCCCATTCCAATCCTGAGACCCTTCCTATAGCATGAGATGTGATGTCTCAATGCTTCTAATACCAAACCTGAGATCCTTCGTTTAACATGAGATGTGATATCCAACTCCTTCCATTCCAATCCTGAGACCCTTCCTATAGCATGAGATGTAATATCTCAATGCTTATACCAAACCTGAGACCCTTCCTATAGCATGAGATGTGATATCCAACTCCTTCCCATTCCAATCCTGAGACCCTTCCTATAGCATGAGATGTGATATCTCAATGCCTCTAATACCAAACCTGAGATCCTTCCTCTAACATGAAATGTGATATCCAACTCCTTCCCTTTCCAAACCTGAGAGCCTATCCATAGCATGAGATGTGATATCCAAGTCCTTCCCATTCCAATCCTTAGACCCTTCCTACAGCATGCAATATATATGATATATCAATGATTCTAATAACAATCCTGAGACCCGTCCTATAACATGAGATGGGATATCCAACTCCTTCCCATCCCAATCCTGAGACACTTCCGATTGCAGAGATGTGATATCTCAATGCTTATACCAAACCTGAGACTCTTCCTATAACATGAGATGTGATATCTGTTAGGAAAGATTTCGTAATTGTAGGTAATTTTCCTTCCATGTGGCAACCCCTAAACTTTTTGCTGTTGTTTTTCACCTTGTTCTCGACTTTGCCAGAGAAGTGCAGCCTTCTGCCGCACTCCTCTGGGCTTTCGCTCCTTTCTTACGGGGAAACTTGCATGGCCTTAAGACAGTCAGTACCGGGAAACGCTGTTTTCCGTAGTTTCTTTTATCATGTTGCGGCTTTCGTGCAACATGACACAAGAGGGCACTGTAAGCTAAGTTACTGCTCTCTTGGGATTCTAGCCTTCTACAGGCCCTAGATACTCTTTCAGGATTGTAACTGATCGGTGCAAGTGATTCACGGACGGGAATGGTGGCAGCGATCGTTTCTTGTGTTTTGAGCTCCTTTTGGCGTTCTAAGCGCGTTTCTCGCACTTAACCCAAAATGATGGCCTGGCTCCCAAAATTGGCCAGACCACGAGGCTCCTTTATCCTGTCCGCTGACCGTCTTGCTCCCTTCACCTTCCCCAGGTCGAGCCGACCCGGGGCCTTCCTTATTTGGGCATGTACTTTCCCGCGAAACACAGATGCTTTCGCGGGCTTCTACATGTCTTGTGTGTGCCTCCAGGATGTGGGCTGGGATGTCTGGTCCCGTGTGAATGCCTGGGACCACCGTGGTCCGTGATAGGTCCACGAATGGTGTGAGTGTTGATGAGCGGATCTCCCATTGGGTCCCCACCGTTTTGGCACGAAGGGAACCGTGGATAAGAGGGGGCTGGAAACACCACTACCATATCGATCTCCTGAGTTCTCACGAACGAAGGAATACAGGAGCCAAGTATCCTGCAACCAAGAGGCTGAACCGAGGAATCGCTGGTGACCCGCTGAAGGACTGCTCCTCTGCACTGCTGTCGCCTTGTGAAACCCTTTTCACCTTTGATCGAACCAGAAGGCCTGTACTAGTACTTCGACCCTTGGAATAGCGGGGACAGCTATTCTCGGCATCTTCACCAGCTCCTGCTAGTAAGCCTTCGGAAGCGTCTCTGGCCCATCCAGCAGACTGACCAGGCTACACAGGAGTCTTGCTCTGTAACTGCCACCAGGTTGTGTAGTATATCGAGTCCTTGTCACTCTCACACGATTCGTACACTTGGCGTTCCCAGGTCTGAAGTGAGTAGTGTACATTTGGCTCAGATACACACGGTCGCTCCGTTGCCATGCTGTGGTAACAAACTGTGCGGGTTCCTTCGTTTGGGACGTCTTTTACTCAACTCTGCTGCTGCAGACTCAACACGACGACGAGACATCCCCTGCTCTTCTGAACCTGCCAGCGACTGAAACTGACGCGGAGAAGCCTGGGTCTGCTTGCATCGGGGACCGGTGAGTAGCATAGCTAGGAACTGGTCGCCCTCCTGCAGGAACCCATAGCTTTTCCCCGCTGTGTCAAAACAGCATGCCTTTCCGTACTCGCGCTCTGCTTCTGCCCTTGAGTCGCGGAACACTGTTCTTCTTCGTTTGTGCACTAAACTGAACTGCCTGATCTCCCTCGAAGAGACTCCCCTTTTGCCCGTTGGCACCAGTGTGTGCAGGTACTTTTGAGCACAAGGCTCCACTCTTCGTAGGGCTCGGACTTCCTTTTAGTTAGGTGCCTCTGAAGGCGGACTGGGTCTAAGCATTATTTCGCACTGCCTGTTTTCCTTCCCTTTTAGGTGGACTACACATTTCGTGCATCTAACGCTTGAGACTTGTTTGTATTTGTATATATATTGTATTGGTATGGTATGTGTTGGTTTACTAGAGTTGTATTGTGATTTCTCGCTACGGTCATTGTTTTAAAGGCCTTGGAATAAATGTGTATATATTTTTAATATAGCACCTGTTTGGAGTAGTTTGTAAGTGTCCTTGCTTTGTGTGCTCATTGCAGGCTTTCAGTCACCCTCACCCCTCTTGAGACCTAGTCTTGACCGCCGCGATCGCTACCTTGATTGGTCTGGCTTGTCCAGAGGTTACCCTGTTCCAAGTAATTAGGTTGGCCTTCTGAACTTCTGCGCCACCAGGACAGAGTTCAGAAATCCGTCTTAACAAATTGGTGTACAGCGGTGGGATACCACTGAAGGTATCCAGTGTTGCGCACGAACTAAGGCATTTCAAGTTATTCCTACCAGGACACGTAATGAATTGTTGTAGTATAACTTTAAAAAGGCCATAGTCCTATCTAACAGTATGGAAACAAATACCTTGTTAACTTTAAATGCTTACAAATCAGAAACATTGAAAAAAATGTGTGCGGAGAGAGGTGTTTCCTCTCAAGGCACGAAATTGGATATGATCCAAAGAATCGTGGCGTGGCAAGAAGCGCAGCTTGACGCTATAACTTCTGAGGACAGTGCGGAAGGAGGTGGGGCTGCTCTCACTGGTAGAACCGACGGTTCTGCCGCTGCACTGATCCACCGCGACCACGAGGACAGGGAGGATGAGATGTCTGATGTTTCCTCTGCCAGTGTAGATGGGGAGGCTATGCTTGAATTCAAGAAGCAAGAGCTGCGGTTTAGGCAGAAGGAGCTTGAATTCAGCATAGCCAAACTAAAAATCGAACAGTCAGAAAAACAGAAAGACAGGGATCACCAGTTGGAACTGGCCAAGCTTCAGGTTGCAAATGGGTCCAAGGGTCCTGGACATGGGTCTGGGGCCTCCTCTCATCCACGGTTGTTAAGACGGATTTCTGAACTCTGTCCTGGTGGCGCAGAAGTTCAGAAGGCCAACCTAATTACTTGGAACAGGGTAACCACTGGACGAGCCAGACCAATCAAGGTAGCGATCACGGCGGTCAAGACTAGGTCTCAAGAGGGGTGATGGTGACTGAAAGCCCGCAATGAGCACACAAAGCAAGATCACTTACAAACTACTCCAAACAGTTGTTATATCAAAAATATATACACATTTATTTTAAGGCCTTTAAAACAATGACCGTAGCGAGAAAATCACAATATCAATATTAAGCCAACTCTTACAATATATACAAATACGACAGTCGCAAGCGTTATATGCACGAAATGTGTAGTCCACCTGAAAGGGAAGGAAAACAGGCAGTGCGATAATGCTTTAGACTCAGTTCGCCTTCAGGGGCACCTAACTAGATGGAAGTCCGAGCCCTGCGAAGAGTGGAGCCTTGTGCTCAAAGTACCTGCACACGCTGGTGCCAACGGGCAAAAGGAGAAGCTCTTCGGAGGAAGTCAGGCAGTTCGGGTTAGTGCACAACAGAAGAAGAACAGGTTCCGCGACTCAAGCGCAGCCTCCACAGTGAGCAGAAGCAGAGCGCGAGTACGGACAAAAGGGTGCTGTTTTTACACAGCGGGGAAAAGCAATGGGCTACTGCAGGAGGGCGACCAGATCCTAGCTATAGTACTCACCGGGCCCCGATGCAAGCAGACCCAGGCTTCTCCACGTTAGTTTCAGCAGCTGGCAGGTTCAGAAGAGCCGGGAATACCTCGTCGTCGTGTAGAGAAAAAAGACGTCCCAATCGAAGAAACCTGCACAGTTTTGTCACCACAGCAGGGCAACGGAGTGGCTGTGTGTATCTGAGCAAAATGTACACTACTCACTTCAGACTTGGGAACGCCAAGTGTACTAAGCGTGTGAGAGTGACAAGGACTCGAAATACAACACAACCTGGCGGCGGTTACAGAGCAGGTCTCCCATGTAAGCTGGTCAGTCAACTGGATGGCCCAGAGACGCTTCCGAAGGCTTACTGGCAGGAGATGATGAAGTCGCCGAGAATAGCTGTTCCTGCTATTCCAAAGGTCGAAGCACCAGTACAGGCCTTCTGGTTCGATCAAAGGAGGAAAGGGTTTCACAGGACGACAGCAGTGCAAAGGAGGAGTCCTTCAGCGGGTCACCAGCGATTCCTCGGTCCAACCTCTTGGTTGCAGGATACTTGGCTCCTGTATTCCTTTGTTCGTGAGAACTCAGGAGATCGACATGGTAGTGGTGTTTCCAGCCCCCTCTTATCCACGGTTCCCTTCGCGCCAAAACGGAGGGGAGCCAATGGGAGATCCGCTCATCAACACACACACCATTTGTGGACCAATCACGGACCACGGTGGTCCCAGGCATTCACACTACCCTAGACTCTCTGGCACCCAGGATGTGTATTGGGACCAGACATCCCAGCCCACACCCTGGAGGCACACAAAAGACATGTAGAAGCCCGCGAAAGCATCCGTGTTTCGCGGGAAAGTACATGCCCAAATAAGGAAGGCCCCGGGTCGCTCGACCTGGGGAAGGTGAAGGGAGCAAGACAGTCAGTGGACAGGACAAAGGAGCCTCGTGGTCTGGCCATTTTGGGAGCCAGGCCACCATTTTGGGTTCAGCGCGAAAAACGCGCTTAGAACGCCAAAAGGAGCTCAAAATACACAAAACGATCGCTGCCACCATTCCAGTCCCTGAATGACTTGCACCGATCAAATACAATCCTAAACGAGTATCTAGGGCCTGTAGAAGGCTAGAGACCCAAGAGAGCTGTAACTTAGCTTACAGTGCCCTCTTGTGTCATGTTGCACTAAAGCCGCAACATGATAAAAGAAACTACGGGAAACAGCGTTCCCCGGTGCTGAATGTCTTAAGGGCATGTCAGTTTCCCCGTAAGAAAAGAGCGAAAGCCCAGAGGAGTGCGGCAGAAGGCTGCACTTCTCTGGCAAAGTCAAGAACAAGGTGAAAAACAACAGCAAAAAGTTTAGGGGTTGCCACATGGAAGGAAAATTACCTACAATTACGAAATCTTTCCTAACACTCGCCCCTCCCAGACTATGGACAGGGGGAACTAATCCACCCCTGGATGAGTCTCTTGTTCAGGTCGGTTAAACATTCTGGACAACCCATCAGCATTGCTATGTTGGACACCTGGCCTATGCTCAATAGTGAAGTCGAAGCCTTGTAGACTTATGGACCACCTAAGCAACTTTGGATTCTCCCCCTTCATGTTCATTAGCCACTTTAACGGCTTATGGTCAGTTTGCACAGTGAAGTGGGTCCCATAGAGGTAGGGCCTCAGCTTCCTTAGGGCCCACACAACAGAGAAACATTCTTTCTCTACCGTGGACCATCTGAGCTCTCTGTCCTTAAGCTGGCGACTAATAAAACCGATAGGGTGTTCCTTACCCTTCTCATCTACTTGTGATAGTACAGCTCCTATCCCAGTGTCAGAGGCGTCCGTCTGCACGATAAAAGGTCTTTGATAATCAGGGGCCCTGAGGACAGGGGCCTGGCACAAGGAGTCTTTTAAGCCATTGAAGGCCTTCTCACACTCGTCGGTCCAAGTTACCTTCTTGGGTTTCTTCGGAGTTGGGAGGGCAGTCAGAGGAGCAGCTATGGTGCCATAGTCTGCCACAAAATTGCGGTAATACCCCGTGAGTCCTAAGAAGGCTCTCACTTGGGTTTGCGTAGTGGGGGTAGGCCAGTCTTGTACTGCTTGTACTTTACTGGGTAGAGGCTGTATCCTCCCTCCACCTACTTCATGTCCAAGGTAAACCACTGAGCCTTGTCCAATCTGGCATTTACTAGCCTTAATGGTCAAGTGGGCTTTCTGAAGAGCCTGGAGCACAATCCCGAGGTGTTTTACATGGTCTTCCCAGGTGGCACTGAAAACTGCTATATCATCCAGATATGCAAGACAGTATTCGTCCAACCCATTCAACACATGATTCACAAGCCTCTGGAAAGTGGCAGGTGCATTCTTCAACCCGAACAGCATTACCCGGAATTGGTAAAGGCCGTCTGGAGTAGAAAATGCTGTCTTCTCCTTGGCATGTTCTGCTAAAGCTATTTGCCAATAGCCAGCAGTGAGGTCAAACGTGCTGAGGTACTTGGAGGCACCCAAAGTATCCACCAGCTCATCTGTTCGAGGCAAGGGGTGTGCATCTGTCTTGGTGACAGCATTCAGAGCTCTGTAATCCACGCAGAACCTCAATTCAGAAGTGCCTGCCTTTGGAACCAAAACCACAGGGCTGGACCAAGGACTACTAGAGGGTTCAATCACCCCAAGGTCTAACATTTTGTTGACCTCGGTCTTAATATAAGACCGTACTTTGTCTGACATCCTGTATCCCCTACTTTTGGTAGGTACACTGTCTCCTGTGTCAATGTTATGTTTGCACCAAGGTGTCAAACCAGGCGTCTGTGAAAACAGGGGGGAAAACTGCCTAAGCAAACTTTTCACCTCAGCCTGCTGATCAGAAGTCAGGTGAGGGGCCACTCGGACACCCTCAAAGGAGCTATCTGAAGGACCGCTTTGGAACAGGTCGGGGAGAGGTTCAGACTCCTCTTCCTCAACATCTGAAGCCAGTAGCAGTGCTGCGATTTCGACTCTTGGGACGAAAGCCTTCAGCCTATTTACCTGAAACACTTTTGGAGCCTGTCCAGGCCTTCCAAGGTCCACTAAATAGTTAACCTCACCCAGGGGCTCCACCACTGTGTAAGGGCCTGACCATTTGTCCTGTAAAGCTCGAGGCCTTATGGGATTCATGATCAGGACTTGCTGACCAGGTGTAAAGTTGATGAGGGAAGCTTTCTGGTCGTACCAATGTTTCACCAGCGCTTGCCCTGCCTTCAATTTATCACTAGCCAAGCCCTTCAGAAGTACCATCCGTTTTCTGAGCCCTAGCACATAATCAACTACGTTGGTAGTGACAGGGGGAGTGGGCATCTCCCATCCCTCTTTGACGATGGCTAAGGGTCCCCGTACGGGATGACCGAACAGAAGTTCGAAGGGGCTGAAGCCAACACCCTCCTGTGGTACCTCTCGGTAGGCAAACAGTAAGCATGGTAACAGAAGATCCCATTTTCTTCTCTGAGGCTCCTCCAGAGCCCCAATCATGCTCTTTAACGTTCTATTGAAACGTTCCACCAGACCATTGGTCTGGGGGTGGTATGCAGAAGAGAACTTGTAGGTGACCCCACATTCTTTCCACATAGCCTGCATATACTTCGACATAAAGTTGCTGCCACGATCTGACACAACTTCTTTAGGGAAGCCAACCCTAGTAAATATGCCGAGTAAAGCTTTTGCAACTGACTTGGCAGTTACAGTTTTCAATGGGATGGCCTCAGGATACCTGGTTGCATGGTCGACCAGCACCAGGATAAACCTATTGCCCGAGGATGTTTGCGGGTCAAGGGGACCAACGATGTCGATCCCCACCCTTTCAAATGGTACCCCCACAACTGGGAGCGGTACCAACGGAGCTTGGATTGTCGCGCCAACCTTACCAGACAACTGGCAGGAGGCACAACTCCTGCAGTGACTTTCTACTTGCACCCCCATCTTGGGCCAGTAGAAGTGCATGGATAACCTTTGCTTGGTCCTCTTCATACCAAGGTGACCAGCAAGGGGAACTTCATGCGCCAACTGCAGGAGGAAGGGCCTAACAGCAAGGGGAACCACCAACCTCCTATGGTCTCCTTCTGTAGACTCTGTGGGCTCGCTATACAGGAGTCCACCTTCCCAATAAATCCTATGCGTCCCAGGAGGTTCACCCTCAAGCTGGGCGCAGGCCTGTCTCCTTAGGCCTTCCAGAGATGGGCACTCACGTTGGCCTTTACTGAATTCGTCCCTATCAGGACCTCCTTCAACTAACAAGTCTTTTAGTTCAGGATGATCGTTGGGGTCAAATACTTCAGGCATCGCCACCTCCTCGTCAGGCCCGGGTGATTGACCAACTTCCTCCACCGCAGTGGTAGGCGAGCTCGGGGAAATATTCTCTTTCCCTCGTCGTGACTTGTTGACTCCTTTCTCCTTGGGTTTCCCCTTTGGCTGGGGCGGCGTATTGGACTTGGCCAATGCTGCCCGTGCTTGAGACCTTGTGTAGGGTCTTTCGGCAGTGTCTCCTACGAGCCCTAAAGCTCTGAGATCATTACCTAACAAGACCTTTCCCGGGACGTTTCTCTGAATGCTCACTGGAATCCTGACTGCTGTACCATTTAAAGTAAGATTTACAGGTATTACTGGAAACATACGGAGGGGGCCGTCAGCCAACTTAGTGGGCATCAGAATAGCTCTGGCAACTTCCTCTGAGTCTACCAAGGTAGAATCCACTACAGTGCGACTGCACCCACTATCCCTAAGAGCTGGAGTATCCACTCCATTGATCAGCACACTGTCTTTAAAGTAGTGCTTGGTATTATCCGGAATCCTAGCATAAGCCTCTGCGACTTTAGGCTCCCAGGAACCCAGGGACACTAAAACTACCTCAGCCTCTATCCCGCTGGGAAATGAGTCTGAGGAGAAGGATGCTCCTGTAATCTCTTCTTCCTCGTAGGAGGAGAAGGCCAGATTAGCGGAGTGGACCCCCAAAGGTCTAGCCTTACAACGGGGATCCCCCTTCACATGGTCAGTTGATCCACAAGCAAAACACGATCCATTGGGTCTGTTTACATAGGGAGGCTTATTGTAACCAGAGTTCTGTTTCGGAGGCGGACCTCCACTACCCTGCGAGTTCTCTTGTGTCTTACCCTTATTTTTCTTTTTGTGGCCCTTATGAGAAGAAGATTTAGCAGATTCTCCACCCTCCATATCTTTGGACTTTTTCCCTTCCTCCTGCTTACCAGGATGAGTTTTGTCCTTATGGGACACTCGATGTGACACCCATAAGTCTGCTGCAATGGCCAGCTTCTTAGGATCTATCTCCTTCGAATCGGCCAAATGCTGCTTAAGCTCCGGGGAAGAAGAAGCAAAAATGTGTTCCAGCATGACAAGATTTATCATGCCTTCGAAGGTAGAAACCTTATAACCTTCGACCCAGCCAGTTAAGTTTTTCAAGGATTCAGTGACATAAGATACCCAAGTACCACCTTCCTTTTTCTTATACTCTCTGAAACGTTTCAAATATTGGGCCGGAGTCTTCCCAAACTTTAAAATGAGAGTTTGCTTTAACATTGCGAAATCAGCTCGCTCAGCCTTCGACATTTCCATAATGGCACTACAGCCAGAATGGGGCAGTCTGCTGAGTAACCAGGCAATCTTATCAGCATTGTCAACTTGTTGAACTTCGCATGCATACTCAAGCGCATTCAGCCAGTCCATAATGTCATTCCTTTCTTCATACACACTGAGCAGATCTTTCGGAAACCGTGGATGAGAGGAAGCCCCAGACCCATGTCCAGGACCCTTGGACCCATTTGCAAACTGAAGCTTGGCCAGTTCCAACTGGTGATCCCTGTCTTTTTGTTTTTCTGCCTGTTCGATTTTTAGTTTGGCTATGCTGAATTCAAGCTCCTGCTGCCTAAACCGCAGCTCTTGCTTCTTGAATTCAAGCATAGCCTCCCCATCAACACTGGCAGAGGAAACATTAGACATCACATCCTCCCTGTCCTCGTGGTCGCGATGGATCAGTGCAGCGGCAGAACCGTCGGTTCTACCAGTGAGAGCAGCCCCACCACCTTCTGCACTGTCCTCAGAAGTTATAGCGTCAAGCTGCGCTTCTTGCCACGCCACGATTCTTTGGATCATTTCCAATTTAGTGCCTTGAGAGGAAACACCTCTCTCTGCACACATCTTCTTCAATGTTTCTGATTTGGAAGCATTTAAAGTTAACAAGGTATTTGTTTCCATACTGTTAGATAGGACTATGGCCTTTTTAAAGTTATACTACAACAATTCACTACGTGTCCTGGTTGGAATAACCTGAAATGCCCTAGTTCGTGCGCAACACTGGATACCTTCAGTCGTATCCCACCACTGTACACCAATTTGTTAAGACGGATTTCTGAACTCTGTCCTGGTGGCGCAGAAGTTCAGAAGGCCAACCTAATTACTTGGAACAGGGTAACCTCTGGACGAGCCAGACCAATCAAGGTAGCGATCGCGGCGGTCAAGACTAGGTCTCAAGAGGGGTGAGGGTGACTGAAAGCCCGCAATGAGCACACAAAGCAAGATCACTTACAAACTACTCCAAACAGTTGTTATATCAAAAATATATACAAATTTATTTTAAGGCCTTTAAAACAATGACCGTAGCGAGAAAATCACAATATCACAATATTAAGCCAACACATACCATATCAACACAATATATATACAAATACGACAGTCGCAAGCGTTATATGCACGAAATGTGTAGTCCACCTGAAAGGGAAGGAAAACAGGCAGTGCGATAATGCTTTAGACTCAGTTCGCCTTCAGGGGCACCTAACTAGATGGAAGTCCGAGCCCTGCGAAGAGTGGAGCCTTGTGCTCAAAGTACCTGCACACGCTGGTGCCAACGGGCAAAAGGAGAAGCTCTTCGGAGGAAGTCAGGCAGTTCGGGTTAGTGCACAACAGAAGAAGAACAGGTTCCGCGACTCAAGCGCAGCCTCCACAGTGAGCAGAAGCAGAGCGCTAGTACGGACAAAAGGGTGCTGTTTTTACACAGCGGGGAAAAGCAATGGGCTACTGCAGGAGGGCGACCAGATCCTAGCTATACTACTCACCGGTCCCCGATGCAAGCAGACCCAGGCTTCTCCACGTTAGTTTCAGCAGCTGGCAGGTTCAGAAGAGCCGGGAATGCCTTGTCGTCGTGTAGAGAAAAAAGACGTCCCAATCGAAGAAACCTGCACAGTTTTGTCACCACAGCAGGGCAACGGAGCGGCCGTGTTTATCTGAGCCAAATGTACACTACTCACTTCAGACTTGGGAACGCCAAGTGTACTAAGCGTGTGAGAGTGACAAGGACTCGAAATACAACACAACCTGGCGGCGGTTACAGAGCAGGACTCCCGTGTAAACTGGTCAGTCAACTGGATGGCCCAGAGACGCTTCCGAAGGCTTACTGGCAGGAGATGATGAAGTCGCCGAGAATAGCTGTTCCTGCTATTCCAAAGGTCGAAGCACCAGTACAGGCCTTCTGGTTCGATCAAAGGAGGAAAGGGTTTCACAGGATGACAGCAGTGCAAAGGAGGAGTCCTTCAGCGGGTCACCAGCGATTCCTCTGTCCAGCCTCTTGGTTGCAGGATACTTGGCTCCTGTATTCCTTTGTTCGTGAGAACTCAGGAGATCGACATGGTAGTGGTGTTTCCAGCCCCCTCTTATCCACGGTTCCCTTCGCGCCAAAACGGAGGGGAGCCAATGGGAGATCCGCTCATCAACACACACACCATTCGTGGACCAATCACGGACCACGGTGGTCCCAGGCATTCACACTACCCTACACTCTCTGGCACCCAGGATGTGTATTGGGACCAGACATCCCAGCCCACACCCTGGAGGCACACAAAAGACATGTAGAAGCCCGCGAAAGCATCCGTGTTTCGCGGGAAAGTACATGCCCAAATAAGGAAGGCCCCGGGTCGCTCGACCTGGGGAAGGTGAAGGGAGCAAGACGGTCAGTGGACAGGACAAAGGAGCCTCGTGGTCTGGCCATTTTGGGAGCCAGGCCACCATTTTGGGTTCAGCGTGAAAAACGCGCTTAGAACGCCAAAAGGAGCTCAAAATACACAAAACGATCGCTGCCACCATTCCAGTCCCTGAATGACTTGCACCGATCAAATACAATCCTAAACGAGTATCTAGGGCCTGTAGAAGGCTAGAGACCCAAGAGAACTGTAACTTAGCTTACAGTGCCCTCTTGTGTCATGTTGCACTAAAGCCGCAACATGATAAAAGAAACTACGGGAAACAGCGTTCCCCGGTACTGACTGTCTTAAGGGCATGTCAGTTTCCCTGTAAGAAAAGAGCGAAAGCCCAGAGGAGTGCGGCAGAAGGCTGCACTTCTCTGGCAAAGTCAAGAACAAGGTGAAAAACAACAGCAAAAAGTTTAGGGGTTGCCACATGGAAGGAAAATTACCTACAATTACGAAATCTTTCCTAACAACGGTTTCCGAAAGATCTGGTCAGTGTGTATGAGGAAAGGAATGACATTATAGACTGGCTGAATGCGTTTGAGTATGCATGCGAAGTTCAACAAGTTGACAATGCTGATAAGATTGCCTGGTTACTCAGCAGACTGCCCCATTCTGGCTGTAGTGCCATTATGGAAATGTCGAAGGCTGAGCGAGCTGATTTCGCAATGTTAAAGCAAACTCTCATTTTAAAGTTTGGGAAGACTCCGGCCCAATATTTGAAACGATTCATAGAGTATAAGAGAAAGGAAGGTGGTACTTGGGTATTTTATGTCACTGAATCCTTGAAAAACTTAACTGGCTTGGTCGAAGGTTATAAGGTTTCTACCTTCGAAGGCATGACAAATCTTGTCATGCTGGAACACATTTTTGCATCTTCTTCCCCGGAGCTTAAGCAGCATTTGGCCTATTCGAAGGAGATAGATCCTAAGAAGCTGGCCATTGCAGCAGACTTATGGGTGTCACATCGAGTGTCCCATAAGGACAAAACTCATCCTGGTAAGCAGGAGGAAGGGAAAAAGTCCAAAGATAAGGAGGGTGGAGAATCTGATAAATCTTCTTCTCAAAAGGGCCACAAAAAGAAAAATAAGGGTAAGACACAAGAGAACTCACAGGGTAGTGGAGGTCAGCCTCCGAAACAGAACTCTGGTTACAATAAGCCTCCCTATGTAAACAGACCCAATGGATCTTGTTTTGCTTGTGGAGCAACTGACCACGTGAAGGGGGATCCCCGTGTAAGGTTAGACCTTTGGGGGTCCACTCCGCTAATCTGGCCTTCTCCTCCTACGAGGAAGAAGAGATTACAGGAGCATCCTTCTCCTCAGACTCATTTCCCAGCGGGATAGAGGCTGAGGTAGTTTTAGTTTCCCTGGGTTCCTGGGAGCCTAAAGTCGCAGAGGCTTATGCTAGGATTCCAGATAATACCAAGCACTACTTTAAAGACAGTGGCCCTCATTACGACCCTGGCGGAAATCGAAAAACGATGGCGGAAATGGAATACCGCCATCGAATAGCGCTCGGTGCGATTATGACCCGTCACCGTAAAGTACGATGCCATTAGCGACACCGTAGTGAACGCCAACGCTAACTGCACCAAGTACGCGCACGCGCGCCATGCCAAACCGTAATTACCACCATGGCGCAATGGTACGCGAATTCTGACCCTAGCGGACATGTACCTAACGCCATCAAGCATGGCGGAAAGTACCATTCCGCCATGGTGAGAAGTACGGCATCGCGAATCAACCGTAAACGGCCCTACTGAGTGCCTGTACACCACTCCCTGGCCACATTGCACAACTCCTCGTAGGTGCAATGAAGTCACACAATGCAACCAGTCAAATGTACAAGTCACCCATGCATGCCAACGAACAAATGAATCTAGGGGCTCCAAGTGCCTTGTGAGTGGCCATCCATATTTGCCATGGCACCATTGCCGCACTGATGCAGCACAGGCATGTGAAGGTTCAAGTACAGCAACATGAGCAGAAAAATGAGACAAACAAAAACAGGCCCCCCCATCGACTGACACCAGTGTAAGGCAACATTCAAAGCAGTATCCTGAGTGAGACTGCACCAGCCCTGTACTCCTGCCAGTAAACAAACCAACCATCAGCATAAGCATGTACCACACAAGTTGGCAGAGTGACTGAGCAGCCAGGCACATCTCAAGAGGGGCCAATGGGAGCTGCAGGGCACAGATGGCACGAATACAGAAGCTATTCCAATGGACATGACCTCAGTCTCCCTCCAAGAAGCGCACGCAAACACAGGCACCTGTGACCAGCCATATACTGATAATCACATCATTCCACCAATCCACCTGGCTGACCGGCATCTGTTACACAAAAGCTAATCCCCCGCCCCTGAGCATGACATCATCAAAACAGTCATAATGGTAGCCCCTATCCCTGACCACACTGGGCTTCGTAGGCAAACGCGGCCAGTACAATACCACGCAACTATACTCAGAAGCCGGAACCCAATGCAGATCTACTCACAATACATCGCTCCACAAATAGGAATATGCTACATTACTTGCAAAGAATAACGCTACACGGTTAATATCAGAATAGAAATTTAATGCACCACAAAATCACCAAGCCCATACAGCCATTAGGTCATGAACCCCAAAATATATTTCATCATTGTGGGCTGCATCCGCAATAAATGACCAGCTTCTTCTTGTGTGATGCCCTGTTCCTTCATGGTACACAGGGGCTACATTCACGTTAAAAAAGGCAACATGGAAGCGCCTAGAACCGCAGGGCCGTCCCATTAGGTAGGCACTAGTCCAGCTGAAAGGTCGAAATGTTGCTCCTAGCCACTAGTACCGCGTAAGGGCATGTGGCCCATTGGCGATCGTCCCATAAGATCGTAATGGTGCTCCACTGATTAACTCGAAGCAGCAGGTGTCGGGAGTAAAAGCCATCTGCAGGAGTGGCATACAGATGGCAGCGGCAAAAGGGGAGGAGATACCTGTCACCCAAATGAAATGAAAAAGAATAGTATGGCCATCAGAACTTGATTTGTATTACTCACTTCAATGATCACACTAAATCTACAGCCATATGCATGCTAGCCCACTCCAAAGGATTATTCCCACCCAAATATCACTTGCGAATCATAACTATAAATATCGAGGTGAAAACACTATTACAAACGAGTGTTTGTGTGCATGCGTCTGTCAAAACAGAATCCATTCGATGGGATTAGTAACGTGCATAGACACAAGTGTTTGAAGGCGCGTCGAGACAGGGAGGGTTCAACAAGGCCAGATAGACCATGGTCCCACTATGGCAGCTCTGCATCACATAGCGCAGGGGAGGTGGATAGATTCCAAAAAGCCCTGTACATGGCAAACTCTCCATCAAATCATCTGTCCATGCATCCATACATCATTCCCTCATCCCGGTATGAAAACGCCTGATTATGTACTCACATAACATGTGAAATTTCCATTGAGTCTGTGCGTAATGCAGTCTGCAAAATCCACTGTGCTCCAGGCCGGAATTCCAGTGTTGTGAAGTAACATGTATTTGGGAACGTCCTGACTTATCGTCCACCACGCTATTGCGCATCCCATACTATTCATATCAATCATTGCATTCTCGCCATGGCCCCTGTCCCAAGGACATTAAACAATAGAACGTTATATTTGCAGTCAGACCTGTGGGCGTCTCCTCGCCGCTAGCTGAAGACCGAAAGCGCCGTCCTTCGAATTCCTCATTTGCAACATCACGTCGAAAAGGCATCTGTGACCGCTTGAAATAACAAATCCATCCATGTAGTGCGGCAATGTGTGAAAATGCAAAGTGGCTTCACTCACAAATGGGACGCCCCGCCCGTCGGTGAACCGCGGTACAGTGCTGCATGAGGGTCCACCGTTAATCGAGTACTACATTCCACTGACCCTTCACAAGTTTGTTCGCGACTGCAAAGATAGTATGTGAAACAATGGGACCATAGCAGAATGAACATATGAACCAATATTTCACTGCCATCGGGATCAAATACATGATTGTAATAGCAAGATGCCATGCGTCGAATTGCAGCGTTGCGTGCGGGACGTGCTCGCCCAAAGGGGATTGCAGCTTGCACAGGTGGAATGAATCACCACAGGTGGAGGCAATACAGCTTGAAAACACATAAATTGCACACCCAACCCCCTCACACAACCACACCCACTCCAAAATGCTACCGGCAGGACTAGCGATGTTGGCCCTGGGGGACCTGATAGCACTGCAAGTACTCCAACTTCAAGAAGAAGACGAACACCAACTACTACAACAACCGGCCGCACAGAGGAGACGCAGGAGGAGGAGGAGGGCAAGGCAGGGCCAGCAAGGCCCGCCAGCACAGCCACTACCACCACGCAGGCAGCCCGCAATCCCACGCCTCCGAGCACATCCGTTCAACCTCACGGATGATCAGATCCACACCCTCTACCGTTTGGACCGGGACACCATAACCGCCATTGTGGACATGACACAGGCTGACCTTGTCAGCATGATAGATAGCCCAACCGCCATCCCACCCCTACTGAAGGTGGTGTCTGTACTCCACTTCCTGGCCACAGGCACCTACCAGCACACAGTCGGACAGTTGCATGGCATTTCACAGCCAGTGTTCTCACGGACACTATTGTAAGTGCTCGATGCCCTCCTGAAGCACGCAGACGACTACATCTCTCTACCACGCTCGGAGCAGGAAATTACGAACACAAAAGTGGGATTCCATGCACTTGGCGGCATACCGGGTTGCATTGGTGCCATCGACTGCACCCATGTTGAATTGGTCGTCCCACATGCCATGGAGGCTCAGTACCGCAACCGAAAACAATTTCATTCTCTTAATGTACAAATGGTGTGTGACTCCAACAGGATCATTACACATTGTTGTGCACGCTTTCCTGGATCAACCCATGATTCTATGGTCTTGAGGAACTCTAGAATACCACGCTACATGGAGCGACACGCAGGGAACAGATCCTGGCTACTCGGTGAGTCTCATTTCATGCATGATAATGTGGGGTATGTGATGCGGCAATGACCTGGCAGGAGGGGGGGGGCGTACGTAGCAATGTCATTCCACAAACATCCTTTATTGTCCACATACAGGTGATGCCGGGTATCCACTGAAGAGATGGCTCCTTACACCACTCCGGAACCCACAGAACCAGCCTGAGGAGGACTACAACCATGCCCACTCACGTACCCGTGTAGTCATAGAACAGGCATTCGGCCTACTGAAGACTCGTTTCCGCTGCCTCAGCTGGTCTGGCGGGGCACTCCTGTACCGCCATGAGAAGGTTGCAAAGATGGTCATGGCATGTGTCATGCTACACAACATGTGCGTACGTAGAAATGTGCCCATGCCCCCTGACGCAGAACTGCAAGCACCTGAAGATGGTCATGATGAGGGTGGGGATGTGGCAGCACCTCAAGGAGTCCGCGAGGCACAGGAGGGCCGTGAGATTCGTCAGAATATCATAGATGCATGCTTCTAGCACTCACGCCTGGTGGCTGTTACATGGACACGGGACTTGTGGCACTGTGTGTGTCTGGAACATGCACAATGTGGACTGTACGCCTATAAAGGCCTCGTACACAAAGATCAATGTCCACACATCTCATTGGATGATTATGAAATGTTTATAGCATATGTGAAATTATGTTACACACCCCATCGACCCGCCACCCAAGTGAGCCCAACACACCCCCTCCACCCTCCTACCTCCCCCCCGAACACCAGTGTCCGAAGATGCTCATTGTCAGTGGGCAGACGCTATTGCAAGCCCCCTCTCCGGGTATCAGGGGCACCCCTGCCTGTGGAGCGCAGGTTCCTCCCAGATCTACGTTGGGGGCTGCCCTGGACGGAACTTGCAACGGATGATGTCTCTGCCTGCTCACGTCCATGCATGTCCCTAAGGGTTTGTGAGAGCTCAGTGAGCACACGGCGCACAGCGGCAAGTTCAGCACATACGTCTTTGGACGTCGCATGCAGTTGCCCCCTCAGGCTCTCGGTGCTTCTCTCCATTTGTGCCCTTAGTGTCTCTGTACTTCTCTCCATTTCTGCCCTAAGTGTCTCAGTTGATGTTTCTATGGCTGCCTTAGTGCCCCCACATTCATCAGCATGGTCCTTGAGGAGCGTGGCCAGTTGCTGCTGTTGCACGATCACCTGGTCGAGGGACTGTTGCCTCTGCTGTGCCATGGCCATTTGCGGTGGTGTCACAGAGGGGCTGGACACCTCATGTTGCCTTGCCACAGGGCTTGTGGGGGATGGCCAGTCGTCGTCTTGTGGGTGCCCCTGCGTGGTATCCTCATGGTGTACGGGATGGAACAAACAGGGGGATTGAGACAGGTCATGGATGGATCTTACTTCGACATCCCCGTTTTCTGTGTCGGAGCATGCTGCCATTAATGCAGTGTCACCTATGGTGCTGCTGCCACCAGAAGCAGTGCCTTCTGTGGCATCCATTGGGGGGACCTGTGGTGGTGCTGTTGTGGGCATGCTGGCTGCTGGGGTGCCTGTTGAAGTTCCCTCCTGTGTGCTGCCACTTGATTTGTGCTGCTGCCGTGTCTTGATGCGTGCAGCTGAGGTGGAGGGTCTTTGGCCGTTGGTCTTGGCCGTCTTTGCAGGTGTGCTGGTAGGGGTGTCCTGGAGCTCGTCGTTTGAATCGGACCCTGTGGTGGAGTAAAGGAGGGCGAGCGTTATTAATGGGTCTGTTGAAATTGGAATGGCAATGTATCACATGCATTGGGGTGGTACCTGAGGGTGATTTGGGTCGGGGCCTTGGAGGTGGTTTCATTTTTGTGTGGATTGAGGATGCAGTTGTTTTGCAGCCTGCAGTTAGGGTGTGCCTGCTGCACGTGTAGAGGGTGTTTTTAGGATTTTTAATGATTTCTGTATTTAATGTGAGTTTTAAAGTGCGCTATCAGGCCAATGTATGTGGACGTTCTCCTGGACATGTGTTACTGTTGCACTATGTGGACACATGGTACTTCACATGATTGGACATTGTGGATTTAGCATTGTTTTATTTGGCCCACCTACCTGATTCTTCGGATGTCTGCACTCCTTTCTCCATCCCTCCGACTCCCTCTATACTCTCCATTCCAATGGTGGAGGCACAGATTTCTTCCCAGGGGGTCAACTTGATGGGTGATTCCGATCCTCCCCCGGTAGCTGTGGCAATGTTACGGTTGGCGGATAGTATGCTCCGTACGCGTATCCGCAGGTCGTCCCATCGCTTTCTGCATTGCTGTGGGTTGCGGGGTGCGGTCCCCACCGCATTTACCCGCTGTGCCACCAGGGCCCATATGGCCTTCTTGTTCGCAAGTGCCGTCCTGGTCATTTGCGTCGAGAAGACGACGGCAGCATTCTCCTGGAGGGTCTCTGTGAGCACGGTGAGTTCCTCACGGGAGAAGTGGACCTGCCGCTTGCGGTCGCACGCTTTTTTTGCTACTTTTCCCATTTTTATTGCTTTCACTGGGGTGGATGACGGGTTGGGATGTGTCTCAGGGTAGTATTTTTTATGGTTGTGTGGGAATTCAGATTTTATAGGTGTACGCCGTGCTGTTTCCCGTTCCGGGACCATTTTTTAACTTCCGTTTCCGTATATTTACGGTCACCGTACTTTCCGATTGCCGCTCATTACGGTGACCGCTCAGATGGGTGGCGGAATTGCACCTAGGGCGCCGTACGACGGCGGTGAGGGGCGTTTTGGGGACATTTCCGCCATCGCGGACTTTGCACTTCCGCCATGGCGTAGTGCTCGTGCACGATGGGTCGGAATTAGCCAAACTTTGCTACGTCGTGCAATGGCGGAAACGCTATTTACGCTATGGCGGTCAGGTCAGTCACTTTCCGCCAGGGTCGTAATGAGGGCCAGTGTGCTGATCAATGGAGTAGATACTCCAGCTCTTAGGGATAGTGGGTGCAGTCGAACTGTAGTGGATTCTACCTTGGTAGACTCAGAGGAAGTTGCCAGAGCTACTCTGATGCCCACTAAGTTGGCTGACGGCCCACTCCGTATGTTCCCAGTAATACCTGTAAATCTTACTTTAAATGGTACAGCAGTCAGGATTCCAGTGAGCATTCAGAGAAACGTCCCGGGAAAGGTCTTGTTAGGTAATGATCTCAGAGCTTTAGGGCTCGTAGGAGACACTGCCGAAAGACCCTACACACGGTCTCAAGCACGGGCAGCATTGGCCAAGACCAATACGCCGCCCCAGCCGAAGGGGAAACCCAAGGCGAAAGGAGTCAACAAGTCAAGACGAGGGAAAGAGAATATTCCCCCGAGCTCGCCTACCACTGCGGTGGAGGAAGTTGGTCAATCGCCCGGGCCTGACGAGGAGGTGGCGATGCCTGAAGTATTTGACCCCAACGACCATCCTGAACTAAAAGACTTGTTAGTTGAAGGAGGTCCTGATAGGGACGAATTCAGTAAAGGCCAACGTGAGTGCCCATCTCTGGAAGGCCTAAGGAGACAGGCCTGCTCCCAGCTTGAGGGTGAACCTCCTGGGACGCATAGGATTTATTGGGAAGGTGGACTCCTGTATAGTGAGCCCACAGAGTCTACAGAAGGAGACCATAGGAGGTTGGTGGTTCCCCTTGCTGTTAGGCCCTTCCTCCTGCAGTTGGCGCATGAAGTGCTCCTTGCTGGTCACCTTGGTATTAAGAGGACCAAGCAAAGGTTATCCATGCACTTCTACTGGCCCAAGATGGGGGTGCAAGTAGAAAGTCACTGCAGGAGTTGTGCCTCCTGCCAGTTATCTGGTAAGGTTGGCTCGACAATCCAAGCTCCGTTGGTACCGCTCCCAGTTGTGGGGGTACCATTTGAAAGGGTAGGGATCGACATCGTTGGTCCCCTTGACCCGCAAACATCCTCGGGCAATAGGTTTATCCTGGTGCTGGTCGACCATGCAAACAGATATCCTGAGGCCATCCCATTGAAAACCGTAACTGCCAAGTCAGTTGCAAAAGCTTTACTTGGCATATTTACTAGGGTTGGCTTCCCTAAAGAAGTTGTGTCAGATCGTGGCAGCAACTTTATGTCGAAGTATATGCAGGCTATGTGGAAAGAATGTGGGGTCACCTACAAGTTCTCTTCTGCATACCACCCCCAGACCAATGGTCTGGTGGAACGTTTCAACAGAACGTTAAAAAGCATGATTGGGGCTCTGGAGAAGCTTCAGAGAAGACAATGGGATCTTCTTTTACCATGCTTACTGTTTGCCTACCGAGAGGTACCACAGGAGGGTGTTGGCTCCAGCCCCTTCAAACTTCTGTTTGGTCATCCTGTACGGGGACCCTTAGCCATAGTCAAAGAGGGATGGGAGATGCCCACTCCCCCTGTTACTACCAACGTAGTTGATTATGTGCTAGGGCTCAGAAAACGGATGGTACTTCTGATGGGCTTGGCTAGTGATAAATTGAAGGCAGTACAAGCGCTGGTGAAACATTGGTACGACCAGAAAGCTTCCCTCATCAACTTTACACCTGGTCAGCAAGTCCTGATCATGAATCCCATAAGGCCTTGAGCTTTACAGGACAAATGGTCAGGCCCTTACACAGTGGTGGAGCCCCTGGGTGAGGTTAACTATTTAGTGGACCTTGGAAGGCCTGGACAGGCTCCAAAAGTGTTTCACGTGAATAGGCTGAAGGCTTTCGTCGCAAGAGTCGAAATCGCAGCACTGTTACTGGCTTCAGATGTTGAGGAAGAGGAGTCTGAACCTTTCCCCGACCTGTTCCAAAGCGGTCCTTCAGATAGCTCCTTTGAGGGTGTCCGAGTGGCCCCTCACCTGACTTCTGATCAGCAGGCTGAGGTGAAAAGTTTGCTTAGGCAGTTTTCCCCCCTGTTTTCACAGTCGCCTGGTTTGACACCTTGGTGCAAACATAACATAGACACAGGAGACAGTGTACCTACCAAAAGTAGGGGATACAGGATGTCAGACAAAGTACGGTCTTATATTAAGACCGAGGTCAACAAGATGTTAGACCTTGGGGTGATTGAACCCTCTAGTAGTCCTTGGTCCAGCCCTGTGGTTTTCGTTCCAAAGGCAGGCACTTCTGAATTGAGGTTCTGCGTGGATTACAGGGCTCTGAATGCTGTCACCAAGACAGATGCACACCCCTTGCCTCGAACAGATGAGCTGGTGGATACTTTGGGTGCCTCCAAGTACCTCAGCACGTTTGACCTCACTGCTGGCTATTGGCAAATAGCTTTAGCAGAACATGCCAAGGAGAAGACAGCGTTTTCTACTCCAGACGGCCTTTACCAATTCCGGGTAATGCCGTTCGGGTTGAAGAATGCACCTGCCACTTTCCAGAGGCTTGTGCATCATGTTTTGAATGGGTTGGACGAATTCTGTCTTGCATATCTGGACGATATAGCAGTTTTCAGTGCCACCTGGGAAGACCATGTGAAACACCTCGGGATTGTGCTCCAGGCTCTTCAGAAAGTACACTTGACCATAAAGGCTAGTAAACGCCAGATTAGACAAGGCTCAGTGTTTTACCTTGGACATGAAGTAGGTGGAGGGAGGATACAGCCTCTACCCAGTAAAGTACAAGCAGTACAAGACTGGCCTACCCCCACTACACAAACCCAAGTGAGAGCCTTCTTAGGACTCACGGGATATTACCGCAATTTTGTGGCAGACTATGGCACCATAGCTGCCCCTCTGACTGCCCTCACAACTCTGAAGAAACCCAAGAAGGTAACTTGGACCGACGAGTGTGAGAAGGCCTTCAATGGCTTAAAAGACTCCTTGTGCCAGGCCCCTGTCCTCAGGGCCCCTGATTATCAAAGACCTTTTATCGTGCAGACGGACGCCTCTGACACTGTGATAGGAGCTGTACTATCGCAAGTAGATGAGAAGGGTAAGGAACACCCTATTGGTTTTATTAGTCGCCAGTTTAAGGACAGAGAGCTCAGATGGTCCACGGTAGAGAAAGAATGTTTCTCTGTTGTGTGGGCCCTAAGGAAGCTGAGGCCCTACCTCTATGGGACCCACTTCACTGTGCAAACTGACCATAAGCCCTTAAAGTGGCTAATAAACATGAAGGGGGAGAATCCAAAGTTGCTTAGGTGGTCCATAAGTCTACAAGGCTTCGACTTCACTATTGAGCATAGGCCAGGTGTCCAACATAGCAATGCTGATGGGTTGTGCAGAATGTTTAACCGACCTGAACAAGAGACTCATCCAGGGGTGGACTAGTTCCCCCTGTCCATAGTCTGGGAGGGGCGAGTGTTAGGAAAGATTTCGTAATTGTAGGTAATTTTCCTTCCATGTGGCAACCCCTAAACTTTTTGCTGTTGTTTTTCACCTTGTTCTCGACTTTGCCCGAGAAGTGCAGCCTTCTGCCGCACTCCTCTGGGCTTTCGCTCCTTTCTTACGGGAAAACTGTCATGCCCTTAAGACAGTCAGTACCAGGAAACGCTGGTTTCCGTAGTTTCTTGTATCATGTTGCGGCTTTCGTGCAACATGACACAAGAGGGCACTGTAAGCTAAGTTACTGCTCTCTTGGGTCTCTAGCCTTCTACAGGCCCTAGATACTCTTTCAGGATTGTAACTGATCGGTGCAAGTGATTCACGGACGGGAATGGTGGCAGCGATCGTTTCTTGTGTTTTGAGCTCCTTTTGGCGTTCTAAGCGCGTTTCTCGCGCTTAACCCAAAATGGTGGCCTAGATCCCAAAATGGCCAGACCACGAGGCTCCTTTGTCCTGTCCACTGACCATCTTGCTCCCTTCACCTTCCCCAGGTCGAGCCGACCTGGGGCCTTCCTTATTTGGGCATGTGCTTTCCCGCGAAACACAGATGCTTTCGCAGGCTTCTACATGTCTTGTGTGTGCCTCCAGGATGTGGGCTGGGATGTCTGGTCCCAATACACATCCTGGGTGCCAGAGAGTTTAGGGTGGGGTGAATGCCTGGGACCACCGTGGTCCGTGATAGGTCCACGAATGGTGTGAGTGTTGATGAGCGGATCTCCCATTGGGTCCCCTCCGTTTTGGCGCGAAGGGAACCGTGGATAAGAGGGGGCTGGAAACACCACTACCATGTCGATCTCCTGAGTTCTCACGAACGAAGGAATACAGGAGCCAAGTATCCTGCAACCAAGAGGCTGAACCGAGGAATCGCTGGTGACCCGCTGAAGGACTGCTCCTCTGCACTGCTGTCGCCTTGTGAAACCCTTTTCACCTTTGATCGAACCAGAAGGCCTGTACTGGTACTTCGACCCTTGGAATAGCGGGGACAGCTATTCTCGGCATCTTCTCCATCTCCTGCTAGTAAGCCTTCGGAAGCGTCTCTGGGCCATCCAGCAGACTGACCAGCCTACACAGGAGTCTTGCTCTGTAACCGCCGCCAGGTTGTGTAGTATATCGAGTCCTTGTCACTCTCACATGATTCGTACACTTGGCGTTCCCAGGTCTGAAGTGAGTAGTGTACATTTGGCTCAGATACACACCGCCGCTCCGTTGCCCTGCTGTGGTAACAAACTGTGCGGGTTCCTTCGTTTGGGACGTCTTTTACTCAACTCTGCTGCTGCAGACTAAACACGACGACGAGACGTCCCCTGCTCTTCTGAACCTGCCAGCGACTGAAACTGATGCGGAGAAGCCTGGGTCTGCTTGCATCGTGGACCGGTGAGTAGCATAGCTAGGAACTGGTCGCCCTCCTGCAGGAGCCCATAGCTTTTCCCCGCTGTGTCAAAACAGCACGCCTTTCCGTACTCGCGCTCTGCTTCTGCCCACAGTGGAGGCTGTGCTTGAGTCGCGGAACACTGTTCTTCTTCGTTTGTGCACTAAACTGAACTGCCTGATCTCCCTCGAAGAGACTCCCCTTTTGCCCGTTGGCACCAGCGTGTGCAGGTACTTTTGAGCACAAGGCTCCACTCTTCGTAGGGCTCGGACTTCCTTTTAGTTAGGTGCCTCTGAAGGCGGACTGGGTCTAAGCATTATTTCGCACTGCCTGTTTTCCTTCCCTTTTAGGTGGACTACACATTTCGTGCATCTAACGCTTGAGACTTGTTTGTATTTGTATATATATTGTATTGGTATGGTATGTGTTGGTTTACTAGAGTTGTATTGTGATTTCTCGCTACGGTCATTGTTTTAAAGGCCTTGGAATAAATGTGTATATATTTTTAATATAGCACCTGTTTGGAGTAGTTTGTAAGTGTCCTTGCTTTGTGTGCTCATTGCGGGCTTTCAGTCACCCTCACCTCTCTTGAGACCTAGTCTTGACCGCCGCGATCGCTACCTTGATTGGTCTGGCTTGTCCAGAGGTTACCCTGTTCCAAGAAATTAGGTTGGCCATCTGAACTTCTGCGCCACCAGGACAGAGTTCAGAAATCCGTCTTAACAATATCCAACTCCTTCCCGTTCCAAACCTGAGACCCTTCCTATAGCATGAGATGTGATATCCAACTCCTTCCCATCCCAATCCTTAGACATTTCCGATTGCAGAGATGTGATATCTCAATGCTTATACCAAACCTGAGACTCTTCCTATAACATGAGATGTGATATCCAACTCCTTCCCGTTCCAAACCTGAGACCCTTCCTATAGCATGAGATGTGATATCCAACTCCTTCCCATTCCAATCCTGAGACCCTTCCGATAGCATGAGATGTGATATCTCAATGCTTCTAATACCAAACCTGAGATCCTTCCTATAACATGTGATGTGATATCCAAATTCTTCCCCTTCCAAACCTGAGACCCTCCCTTTAGCATGAGATGTGATATCCAACTCCTTCCCATTCCAATCCTGAGACCCTTATGATAGCATGAGATGTGATATCTCAATGCCTCTAATACCAAACCTGAGATCCTTCCTATAACATGAGATGTGATATCCAAATCCTTCCCCTTCCAAACCTGAGACCCTCCCTTTAGCATGAGATGTGATATCCAACTCCTTCCCATTCCAATCCTGAGACCCTTCTGATAGCATGAGATGTGATATCTCAATGCCTCTAATACCAAACCTGATATCCTACCTCTAACATGAAATGTGATATCCAACTCCTTCCCTTTCCAAACCTGAGACCCTGCCTATAGCATGAGATGTGATATCCAAGTCCTTCCCATTCCAATCCTGAGACCCTTCCTATAGCATGTGATGTGATATCTCAATGCTTATACCAAACCTGAGACCCTTCCTATGGCATGAGATGTCATATACAACTCCATCCCATTCCAATCCTGAGACCCTTCCTATAGCATGTGATGTGATATCTCAATGCTTATACCAAACCTGAGACCCTTCCTATAGCTTGAGATGTGATATCCAACTCCTTCCCATTCCAATCCTGAGACCCTTCCTATAGTATGAGATGTGATATCTCAATACTTCTAATACCAAACCTGAGATCCTTCCGATAACATGAGATGTGATATCCAAATCCTTCCCCTTCCAAACCTGAGACCCTCCCTTTAGCATGAGATGTGATATCCAACTCCTTCCCATTCCAATCCTGAGACCCTTCTGATAGCATGAGATGTGATATCTCAATGCTTCTAATACCAAACCTGAGATCCTTCCGATAGCATGAGATGTGATATCTCAATGCTTCTAATACCAAACCTGAGCTCCTTCTTATAACATGAGATGTGATATGCAAATCCTTCCCCTTCCAAACCTGAGACCCTCCCTTTAGCATGAGATGTGATATCCAACTCCTTCCCATTCCAATCCTGAGACCCTTCTGATAGCATGAGATGTGATATCTCAATGCCTCTAATACCAAACCTGAGATCCTACCTCTAACATGAAATGTGATATCCAACTCTTTCCCCTTCCAAACCTGAGAGCCTTCCTATAGCATGAGATGTGATATCCAACTCCTTCCCGTTCCAAACCTGAGACCCTTCCTATAGCATGAGATGTGATATCCAACTCCTTCCCATCCCAATCCTGAGACATTTCCGATTGCAGAGATGTGATATCTCAATGCTTATACCAAACCTGAGACTCTTCCTATAACATGAGATGTGATATCCAACTCCTTCCCGTTCCAAACCTGAGACCCTTCCTATAGCATGAGATGTGATATCCAACTCCTTCCCATTCCAATCCTGAGACCCTTCCGATAGCATGAGATGTGATATCTCAATGCTTCTAATACCAAACCTGAGATCCTTCCTATAACATGTGATGTGATATCCAAATTCTTCCCCTTCCAAACCTGAGACCCTCCCTTTAGCATGAGATGTGATATCCAACTCCTTCCCATTCCAATCCTGAGACCCTTATGATAGCATGAGATGTGATATCTCAATGCCTCTAATACCAAACCTGAGATCCTTCCTATAACATGAGATGTGATATCCAAATCCTTCCCCTTCCAAACCTGAGACTCTCCCTTTAGCATGATATGTGATATCCAACTCCTTCCCATTCCAATCCTGAGACCCTTCTGATAGCATGAGATGTGATATCTCAATGCCTCTAATACCAAACCTGATATCCTACCTCTAACATGAAATGTGATATCCAACTCCTTCCCTTTCCAAACCTGAGACCCTGCCTATAGCATGAGATGTGATATCCAAGTCCTTCCCATTCCAATCCTGAGACCCTTCCTATAGCATGTGATGTGATATCTCAATGCTTATACCAAACCTGAGACCCTTCCTATGGCATGAGATGTCATATACAACACCTTCCCATTCCAATCCTGAGACCCTTCCTATAGCATGTCATGTGATATCTCAATGCTTATACCAAACCTGAGACCCTTCCTATAGCTTGAGATGTGATATCCAACTCCTTCCCATTCCAATCCTGAGACCCTTCCTATAGCATGAGATGTGATATCTCAATACTTCTAATACCAAACCTGAGATCCTTCCGATAACATGAGATGTGATATCCAAATCCTTCCCCTTCCAAACCTGAGACCCTCCCTTTAGCATGAGATGTGATATCCAACTCCTTCCCATTCCAATCCTGAGACCCTTCTGATAGCATGAGATGTGATATCTCAATGCTTCTAATACCAAACCTGAGATCCTTCCGATAGCATGAGATGTGATATCTCAATGCTTCTAATACCAAACCTGAGCTCCTTCTTATAACATGAGATGTGATATCCAAATCCTTCCCCTTCCAAACCTGAGACCCTCCCTTTAGCATGAAATGTGATATCCAACTCATTCCCATTCCAATCCTGAGACCCTTCTGATAGCATGAGATGTGATATCTCAATGCCTCTAATACCAAACCTGAGATCCTACCTCTAACATGAAATGTGATATCCAACTCTTTCTCCTTCCAAACCTGAGAGCCTTCCTATAGCATGAGATGTGATATCCAAGTCCTTCCCATTCCAATCCTGAGACCCTTCCTATAACATGAGATGTGATATCCAACTCCTTCCCATTCCAACCTGAGACCCTTTCTATAGCATGAGATGGGATATCCAACTCCTTCCAAATCCAATCCTGATACCCTTCCGATAGCATGAGATGTGATATCCCAATGCTTATACCAAACCTGAGACCCATACTATGGCATGAGATGTGATATCAAACTCCTTCCCATTCCAATCCTGAGACCCTTCCTATAGCTTGAGATCTGATATCCAACTCCTTCCCATTCTAATTCTGAGACCCTTCCTATACCATGAGACTTGATATCTCAATGCTTCTAATACCAAACCTGAGACCCGCCCTATAACATGAGATGTGATATCCAAATCCTTCCCCTTCCAAACCTTAGACCCTTCCTTTATCATGAGATGTGATATCCAACTCCTTCCCATTCCAATCCTGAGACCCTTCCGATATCATGAGATGTGATATCTCAATGCTTCTAATATCAAACTTGAGACCCTCCCTATAGCATGAGATGTGATATCCAAGTCCTTCCCATTCCAATCCTGAGACCCTTCCTATAGCATGAGATGTGATGTCTCAATGCTTCTAATACCAAACCTGAGACCCTTCCTATAACATGAGATGGGAATATCCAACTCCTTCCCATTCCAATCCTGAGACCCTTCCGATAGCAGAGATGTGATATCTCAATGCTTATACCAAACCTGAGATCCTTCCTATAACATGAGATGTGATATCCAACTCCTTCCCATTCCAATCCTGAGACACTTCCTATAGCATGAGATGTGATATCTCACTGCTTATACCAAACCTGAGACCCATCCTATAGCATGAGATGTGATATCCAACTCCTTCCCATTCCAATCCTGAGACCCTTCCTATAGCATGAGATGTGATATCTCAATGCTTCTAATATCAAACGTGAGATCCTCCCTATAGCATGAGATGTGATATCCAAGTCCTTCCCATTCCAATCCTGAGACACTTCCTATAGCATGAGATGTGATATCTCAATGCTTCTAATACCAAACCTGAGACTCTTCCTATAACATGAGATGGGATATCCAACTCCTTCCCATTCCAATCCTGAGACCTTTCCGATAGCAGAGATGTGATATCTCAATGCTTATACCAAACCTGAGACCCTTCCTACGGCATGAGATGTCATATACAACTCCTTCCCATTCCAATCCTGAGACCCTTCCTATAGCATGAGATGTGATATCTCAATGCTTATAGCAAACCAGAGACCCTTCCTATAGCATGAGATGTGATATCCAACTCCTTCCCATTCCAATCCCGAGACCCTTCCTATAGCATGAGATGTGATGTCTCAATGCTTCTAATACCAAACCTGAGATCCTTCATATAACATGAGATGTGATATCCAACTCCTTCCCATTCCAATCCTGAGACCCTTATGATAGCATGAGATGTGATATCTCAATGCCTCTTATACCAAACCTGAGATCCTTCCGATAGCATGAGATGTGATATCTCAATGCTTCTAATACCAAACCTGAGATCCTTCCTATAATATGAGATGTGATTTCCAAATCCTTCCCCTTCCAAACCTGAGACCCTCCCTTTAGCATGAAATGTGATATCCAACTCCTTCCCATTCCAATCCTGAGACCCTTCTGATAGCATGAGATGTGATATCTCAATGCCTCTAATACCAAACCTGAGATCCTACCTCTAACATGAAATGTGATATCCATCTCCTTCCCTTTCCAAACCTGAGACCCTGCCTATAGCATGAGATGTGATATCCAACTCCTTCCCATTCCAATCCTGAGACCCATCCTATAGCATGTGATGTGATAACTCAATGCTTATACCAAACCTGAGACCCTTCCTATGGCATGAGATGTCATATACAACTCCTTCCCATTCCAACCCTGAGACCCTTCCTATAGCATGAGATGTGATATCTCAATGCTTATACCAAACCTGAGACCCTTCCTATAGCATGAGATGTGATATCCAACTTCTTCCCATTCCAATCCTGAGACCCTTCCTATAGCATGAGATGTGATATCTCAATGCTTATACCAAACCTGAGACCCTTCCTATAGCTTGAGATGTGATATCCAACTCCTTCCCATTCCAATCCTGAGACCCTTCCTATAGCATGAGATGTGATATCTCAAGGCCTCTAATACCAAACCTGAGATCCTTCCTCTAACATGAAATGTGATATCCAACTCCTTCCCCTTCCAAACCTGAGAGCCTTCCTATAGCATGAGATATGATATCCAAGTCCTTCCCATTCCAATCCTGAGACCCTTCCTATAACATGAAATGTGATATCCAACTCCTTCCCATTCTAACCTGAGACCCTTCCTATAGCATGAGATGGGATATCCAACTCCTTCCAAATCCAATACTGATACCCTTCCGATAGCATGAGATGTGATATCCCAATGCTTCTACCAAACCTGAGACCCATACTATGGCATGAGATGTGATATCAAACTCCTTCCCATTCCAATCCTGAGACGCTTCCTATAGCTTGAGATGTGATATCCAACTCCTTCCCATTCCAATTCTGAGACCCTTCTTATACCATGACACTTGATATCTCAATGCTTCTAATACCAAACCTGAGACCCGTCCTATAACATGAGATGTGATATCCAAATCCTTCCCCTTCCAAACCTTAGACCCTTCCTTTATAATGAGATGTGATATCCAACTCCTTTCCATTCCAATCCTGAGACCCTTCCGATATCATGAGATTTGTTATCTCAATACTTCTAATATCAAACTTGAGACCCTCCCTATAGCATGAGATGTGACATCCAAGTCCTTCCCATTCCAATCCTGAGACCCTTCCTATAGCATGAGATGTGATATCTCAATGCTTCTAATACCAAACCTGAGACCCTTCCTATAACATGAGATGGGATATCCAACTCCTTCCCATTCCAATCCTGAGACCCTTCCGATAGCAGAGATGTGATATCTCAATGCTTATACCAAACCTGAGACCCTTCTTAAGGCCTGAGATGTCATATACAACTCCTTCCCATTGCAATCCTGAGACCCTTCCTATAGCATGAGATGTGATATCTCAATGCTTATACCAAATCTGAGACCCTTCCTATAGCATGAGATGTGATATCCAACACCTTCCCATTCCAATTCTGAGACCCTTCCTATAGCATGAGAAGTGATATCTCCATGCTTATACCAAACCTGAGACCCTTCCTATAGCATGAGATGTGATATCCAAATCCTTCCCATTCCAATCATGAGACCCTTCCTATAGCATGAGATGTGATATCTCAATGCTTATACCAAACCTGAGCCTACCTATAGCATGAGATGTGATATCCAAGTCCATCCCATTCCAATCCTTAGACCCTTCCTACAGCATGCGATTGTTAAGACGGATTTCTGAACTCTGTCCTGGTGGCGCAGATGTTCAGAAGGCCAACCTAATTACTTGGAACAGGGTAACCTCTGGACAAGCCAGACCAATCAAGGTAGCGATCGCGGCGGTCAAGACTAGGTCTCAAGAGGGGTGAGGGTGACTGAAAGCCCGCAATGAGCACACAAAGCAAGAGCGCTTACAAACTACTCCAAACAGTTGTTATATCAAAAATAGATACACATTTATTTTAAGGCCTTTAAAATAATGACCGTAGCGAGAAAATCACAATATCACAATATGAAACCAACACATACCATATCAACACAATATATATACAAATACACAGTCGCAAGCGTTTAAAGCACGAAATATGTAGTCCACCTGCCAGGGAAGGAAAACAGGCAGTGCGATACCGCTTTAGACTCAGTTCGCCTTCAGAGGCACCTACTAGATGGAAGTCCGAGCCCTGCGAAGAGTGGAGCCTTGTGCTCAAAGTACCTGCCACGCCGGTGCCAACGGGCAAAAGGGGAAGCTCTTCGGAGGAAGTCAGGCAGTTCGGGTTAGTGCACAGCAGAAGGAGAACAGGTTCCGTAACTCAAGCGCAGCCTCCACAGCGGGCAGAAGCAGAGCGCGAGTACGGCCAAAAGGGTGCTGTTTTTACACAGCAGGGAAAAGCAATGGGATACTGCAGGAGGGCGACCAGATCCTAGCTAAACTACTCACCGGTCCCCGAAGCAAGCAGACCCAGGCTTCTCCACGTTCGTTTCAGCAGCTGGCAGGTTCAGAAGAGCAGGGAACGCCTCGTAGTCGTGTAGAGCAAAAAGACGTCCCAATCGACGAAACCAGCACAGTTTGTTGCCGCAGCAGGACAACGGAGCGGCCGTGTGTATTCGAGCCAAATGTACACTCCTCCCTTCAGACTTGGGAACGCCAAGTGTACGAAGCGTGGGAGAGTGACAAGGACTCGGAATACAACACAACCTGGCGGCGGTTACAGAGCAGGACTCCCTTGTAAGCTGGTCAGTCAACTGGATGGCCCAGAGACACTTCCGAAGGCTTACTTGGCAGGAGAGGATGAAGTCGCCGGGAATAGCTGTTCCTGCTATTCCAAAGGTCGAAGCACCAGTACAGGCCTTCTGGTTCGATCCAAGGAGGAAAGGGTTTCACAGGACGACAGCAGTGCAAAGGAGGATTCCTTCAGCGGGTCACCAGCGATTCCTCGGTCCAGCCTCTTGGTTGCAGGATACTTGGCTCCTGTATTCCTTCGTTCGTGAGAACTCAGGAGATCGACCTGGTAGTGGTGTTTCCAGCTCCCTCTTATCCACGGTTCCCTTCGCGCCAAAACGGAGGGGAGCAAATGGGAGATCCGCTCATCAACACACATACCATACGTGGACCAATCACGGACCACGGTGGTCCCAGGCATTCACACCACCCTAGACTCTCTGGCACCCAGGATGTGTATTGGGACCAGACATCCCAGCCCCCACCCTGGAGGCACACAAACGACATGTAGAAGCCAGCGAAAGCAACCACGTTTCGCGGGAAAGTACATGCCCAAATAAGGAAGGCCCCGGGTCGCCCGACCTGGGGAAGGTGAAGGGAGCAAGACGGTCAGTGGACAGGACAAAGGAGCCTCGTGGTCTGGCCATTTTGGGAGCCAGGCCACCATTTTGGGTTCAGTGCGAAAAACGTGCTCAGAACGCCAAAAGGAGCTCAAAATAAACAAAACGATCGCTGCCACCATTCCAGTCCCTGAATGACTTGCACCTATCAAATACCATCCTAAAAGAGTATCTAGGGCCTGTAGAAGGCTAGAGACCCAAGAGAGCTGTAACTTAGCTTACAGTGCCCTCTTGTGTCATGTTGCACTAAAGCCGCAACATGATAAAAGAAACTACAGGAAACAGCGTTCCCCGGTACTGACTGTCTTAAGGGCATGTCAGTTTCCCCGTAAGAAAGGAGCGAAAGCCCAGAGAAGTGCGGCAGAAGGCTGTACTTCTCTGGCAAAGTCAAGAACAAGGTTAAAAACAATAGCAAAAAGTTTAGGGGTTGCCACATGGAAGGAAAATTCCCTACAATTACGAAATCTTTCCTAACACTCGCCCCTCCCAGACTATGGACAGGGGGAACTAATCCACCCCTGGATGAGTCTCTTGTTCAGGTCGGTTAAACATTCTGGACAACCCATCAGCATTGCTATGTTGGACACCTGGCCTATGCTCAATAGTGAAGTCGAAGCCTTGTAGACTTATGGACCACCTAAGCAACTTTGGATTCTCCCCCTTCATGTTCATTAGCCACTTTAACGGCTTATGGTCAGTCTGCACAGTGAAGTGGGTCCCATAGAGGTAGGGCCTCAGCTTCCTTAGGGCCCACACAACAGAGAAACATTCTTTCTCTACCGTGGACCATCTGAGCTCTCTGTCCTTAAGCTGGCGACTAATAAAACCGATAGGGTGTTCCTTACCCTTCTCATCTACTTGTGATAGTACAGCTCCTATCCCAGTGTCAGAGGCATCCGTCTGCACGATAAAAGGTCTTTGATAATCCGGGGCCCTAAGGACAGGGGCCTGGCACAAGGAGTCTTTTAAGCCATTGAAGGCCTTCTCACACTCGTCGGTCCAAGTTACCTTCTTGGGTTTCTTCGGAGTTGTGAGGGCAGTCAGAGGAGCAGCTATGGTGCCATAGTCTGCCACAAAAGTGCGGTAATACCCCGTGAGTCCTAAAAAGGCTCTCACTTGGGTTTGCGTAGTGGGGGTAGGCCAGTCTTGTACTGCTTGTACCTGACTGAGTAGAGGCTGTCTCCTCCCTCCACCTACTTCATGTCCAAGGTAAACCACTGAGCCTTGTCCATTTTGGTGAGGGGCCACGCGGACACCCTCAAAAGAGCTCTCTGAAGGACTGCTTTGGAACAGGTCGGGGAGAGGTTCAGACTCCTCTTCCTCAACGTCTGAAGCCAATAGCAGTGCTGCGATTTCGCCGCTTGGGACGAAAGCCTTCAGCCTATTCATGTGAAACACTTTGGGAGCCTTTCCAGGCCTTCCAAGGTCCACTGAATAGTTAACCTCACCCAGGGGCTCCACCACTGGGTAAGGGCCTGACCAATTGTCCTGTAAAGCTCGAGGCCTTATGGGATTCATGATCAGGACTTGCTGACCAAGTGTAAAGTTGATGAGGGAAGCTTTCTGGTCGTACCAAGGTTTCACCAGCGCTTGCCCTGCCTTCAATTTATCACTAGCCAAGCCCATCAGAAGTACCATCCGTTTTCTGAGCCCTAGCACATAATCAACTACATTGGTAGTAACAGGGGGAGTGGGCATCTCCCATCCCTCCTTGACAATGGCTAAGGGTCCCCGTACGGGATGACCGAACAGAAGTTTGAAGGGGCTGAAGCCAACACCCTCCTGTGGTACCTCTCGGTAGGCAAACAGTAAGCATGAAACAAGAAGATCCCATTTTCTTCTCTGGGGCTCCTCCAGAGCCCCAATCATGCTCGTTAACGTCCTGTCGAAACGCCCCCCCAGACCATTGGTCTGGGGGTGGTATGCAGAAGAGAACCTGTAGGTGACCCCACATTCTTTCCACATAGCCTGCCTATACTTCGACATAAAGTTGCTGCCATGATCCGACACAACTTCTTTAGGGAAGCCAACCCTAGTAAACATGCCGAGTGAAGCTTCTGCAACTGCCTTGGCAGTTACAGTTGTAAATGGGACGGCCTCAGGATACCTGGTTGCATGGTCGACCAGCACCAGGATAAACCTATTGCCTGAGGATGTTTGCGGGTCAAGGGGACCAACCATGTCGATCCCTACCCTTTCAAATGGTACCCCCACAACTGGGAGCGGTACCAACGGAGCTTGGATTGTCGCGCCAACCTTACCAGACAACTGGCAGGAGGCACAACTCCTGCAGTGACTTTCTACTTGCTCCCCCATCTTGGGCCAGTAGAAGTGCATGGATAACCTTTGCTTGGTTTTCCTCATACCGAGGTGACCAGCAATGGGAACATTACCTAACAAGACCTTTCCCGGGACGTTTCTCTGAATGCTCACTGGAATCCTGACTGCTGTACCATTTAAAGTAAGATTTACAGGGATCACGGGAAACATACGGAGGGGGCTGTCAGCCACCTTAGTGGGCATCAGAGTAGCTCTGGCAACTTCCTCTGAGTCTACCAAGGTAGAATCCACTACAGTGCGACTGCACCCACTATCCCTAAGAGCTGGAGTATCCTCTCCATTGAACAGCACACTGTCTTTAAAGTAGTGCTTGGTATTATCCGGAATCCTAGCATAAGCCTCTGCGACTTTAGGCTCCCAGGAACCCAGGGACACTAAAACTACCTCAGCCTCTATCCCGCTGGGAAATGAGTCTGAGGAGAAGGATGCTCCTGTAATCTCTTCTTCCTCGTAGGAGGAGAAGGCCAGATTAGCGGAGTGGACCCCCAAAGGTCTAACCTTACACCGGGGATCCCCCTTCACATGGTCAGTTGCTCCACAAGACAAACAAGCCCCAGTGGGTCTGTTTACGTAGGGAGGCTTATTGTAACCAGAGTTCTGTTTCGGAGGCTGACCTCCACTACCCTGTGAGTTCTCTTGTGTCTTACCCTTGTTTTTCTTTTTGTGGCCCTTATGGGAAGAAGATTTAGCAGATTCCCCACCCTCCATATCTTTGGACTTTTTCCCTTCCTCCTGCTTACCAGGATGAGTTTTGTCCTTATGGGACACTCGATGTGACACCCATAAGTCTGCTGCAATGGCCAGCTTCTTAGGATCTATCTCCTTCGAATTGGCCAAATGCTGCTTAAGCTCCGGGGAAGAAGAAGCAAAAATATGTTCCAGCATGACAAGATTTATCATGCCTTCGAAGGTAGAAACCTTATAATCTTCGACCCAGCCAGTTAAGTTTTCAAGGATTCAGCGACATAAGATACCCAAGTACCACCTTCCTTTTTCTTATACTCTCGAAAACGCTTTAAATATTGGGCCGGAGTCTTCCCAAACTTTAAAATGAGAGTTTGCTTTAACATTGCGAAATCAGCCCGCTCAGCCTTCGACATTTCCATAATGGCACTACAGCCAGAATGGGGCAGTCTACTGAGCAACTACGCAATCTTATCAGCACTGTCAACTTTTTGAACCTCGCATGCATACTCAAACGCATTCAGCCAGTCCATAATGTCATTCCTTTCTTCATATACACTGAGCAGATCTTTTGGAAACCGTGGATGAGAGGAAGCCCCAGACCCATGTCCAGGACCCTTGGACCCATTTGCAACCTGAAGCTTGGCCAGTTCCAACTGGTGATCCCTGTCTTTCTGTTTTTCTGCCTGTTCGATTTTTAGTTTGGCTATGCTGAATTCAAGCTCCTGCTGCCTAAACCGCAGCTCTTGCTTCTTGAATTCAAGCATAGCCTCCCCATCAACACTGGCAGAGGAAACATTAAACATTACATCCTCCCTGTCCTCGTGGTCGCGATGGATCAGTGCAGCGGCAGAACCGTCGGTTCTACCAGTGAGAGCAGCCCCACCACCTTCTGCACTGTCCTCGGAAGTTATAGCGTCAAGCTGCGCTTCTTGCCACGCCACGATTCTCTGGATCATTTCCAATTTTGTGCCTTGAGAGGAAACACCTCTCTCCGCACACATCTTTTTCAATGTTTCTGATTTGGAAGCATTTAAAGTTAACAAGGTATTTGCTTCCATACTGTTTGATAGGACTATGGCCTTTTTAAAGTTATTCTATAACAATTCACTACGTGTACTGTTTGGAATAACCTGAAATGCCTTAGTTCGAGCGCAACACTGGATACCTTCAGTCGTATCCCACCGCTGTACACCAATTTGTTAAGACGGATTTCTGAACTCTGTCCTGGTGGCGCAGAAGTTCAGAAGGCCAACCTAATTACTTGGAACAGGGTAACCTCTGGACAAGCCAGACCAATCAAGGTAGCGATCGCGGCGGTCAAGACTAGGTCTCAAGAGGGGTGAGGGTGACTGAAAGCCCGCAATGAGCACACAAAGCAAGAGCGCTTACAAACTACTCCAAACAGTTGTTATATCAAAAATAGATACACATTTATTTTAAGGCCTTTAAAATAATGACCGTAGCGAGAAAATCACAATATCACAATATTAAACCAACACATACCATATCAACACAATATATATACAAATACACAGTCGCAAGCGTTTAAAGCACGAAATATGTAGTCCACCTGCCAGGGAAGGAAAACAGGCAGTGCGATACCGCTTTAGACTCAGTTCGCCTTCAGAGGCACCTACTAGATGGAAGTCCGAGCCCTGCGAAGAGTGGAGCCTTGTGCTCAAAGTACCTGCCACGCCGGTGCCAACGGGCAAAAGGGGAAGCTCTTCGGAGGAAGTCAGGCAGTTCGGGTTAGTACACAGCAGAAGGAGAACAGGTTCCATAACTCAAGCGCAGCCTCCACAGCGGGCAGAAGCAGAGCGCGAGTACGGCCAAAAGGGTGCTGTTTTTACACAGCAGGGAAAAGCAATGGGATACTGCAGGAGGGCGACCAGATCCTAGCTAAACTACTCACCGGTCCCCGAAGCAAGCAGACCCAGGCTTCTCCACGTTCGTTTTAGCAGCTGGCAGGTTCAGAAGAGCAGGGAACGCCTCGTAGTCGTGTAGAGCAAAAAGACGTCCCAATCGACGAAACCAGCACAGTTTGTTGCCGCAGCAGGACAACGGAGCGGCCGTGTGTATTCGAGCCAAATGTACACTCCTCCCTTCAGACTTGGGAACGCCAAGTGTACGAAGCGTGGGAGAGTGACAAGGACTCGGAATACAACACAACCTGGCGGCGGTTACAGAGCAGGACTCCCTTGTAAGCTGGTCAGTCAACTGGATGGCCCAGAGACACTTCCGAAGGCTTACTTGGCAGGAGAGGATGAAGTCGCCGGGAATAGCTGTTCCTGCTATTCCAAAGGTCGAAGCACCAGTACAGGCCTTCTGGTTCGATCCAAGGAGGAAAGGGTTTCACAGGACGACAGCAGTGCAAAGGAGGATTCCTTCAGCGGGTCACCAGCGATTCCTCGGTCCAGCCTCTTGGTTGCAGGATACTTGGCTCCTGTATTCCTTCGTTCGTGAGAACTCAGGAGATCGACCTGGTAGTGGTGTTTCCAGCTCCCTCTTATCCACGGTTCCCTTCGCGCCAAAACGGAGGGGAGCCAATGGGAGATCCGCTCATCAACACACATACCATACGTGGACCAATCACGGACCACGGTGGTCCCAGGCATTCACACCACCCTAGACTCTCTGGCACCCAGGATGTGTATTGGGACCAGACATCCCAGCCCCCACCCTGGAGGCACACAAACGACATGTAGAAGCCCGCGAAAGCAACCACGTTTCGCGGGAAAGTACATGCCCAAATAAGGAAGGCCCCGGGTCGCCCGACCTGGGGAAGGTGAAGGGAGCAAGACGGTCAGTGGACAGGACAAAGGAGCCTCGTGGTCTGGCCATTTTGGGAGCCAGGCCACCATTTTGGGTTCAGTGCGAAAAACGTGCTCAGAACGCCAAAAGGAGCTCAAAATAAACAAAACGATCGCTGCCACCATTCCAGTCCCTGAATGACTTGCACCGATCAAATACCATCCTAAAAGAGTATCTAGGGCCTGTAGAAGGCTAGAGACCCAAGAGAGCTGTAACTTAGCTTACAGTGCCCTCTTGTGTCATGTTGCACTAAAGCCGCAACATTATAAAAGAAACTACGGGAAACAGCGTTCCCCGGTACTGACTGTCTTAAGGGCATGTCAGTTTCCCCGTAAGAAAGGAGCGAAAGCCCAGAGAAGTGCGGCAGAAGGCTGTACTTCTCTGGCAAAGTCAAGAACAAGGTTAAAAACAATAGCAAAAAGTTTAGGGGTTGCCACATGGAAGGAAAATTCCCTACAATTACGAAATCTTTCCAAACAGCGATGTGATATCTCAATGATTCTAATACCAAATAAGAGACCCGTCCTTTAACATGAGATGGGATATCCAACTCCTTTCCATTCCAATCCTGAGCCACTCCTGATAGCAGAGATGTGATATCGCAATGCTTATACCAAACCTGAGACCCTTCCTATAACATGAGATGTGATATCCAACTCCTTCCCGTTCCAAACCTAAGACACTTCCTATAGCATATGTGATATCCAACTCCTTCCCATTCCAAACATGAGACCCTTCCTATAGCAAGAATGTAATATCCAACTCCTACCCATTCCAATCCTGAGACCATTCCTATAGCATGAGATGTGATGTCTCAATGCTTCCAATACCAAACCTGAGATCCTTCCTATAACATGAGATGTGATATCCAACTCCTTCCCATTCCAATCCTGAGACCCTTATGATAGCATGAGATGTGATATCTCAATGCCTCTTATACCAAACCTGAGATCCTTCCGATAGCATGAGATGTGATATCTCAATGCTTCTAATACCAAACCTGAGATCCTTCCTATAATATGAGATGTGATTTCCAAATCCTTCCCCTTCCAAACCTGAGACCCTCCCTTTAGCATGAGATGTGATATCCAACTCCTTCCCATTCCAATCCTGAGACCCTTCTGATAGCATGAGATGTGATTTCTCAATGCCTCTAATACCAAACCTGAGATCCTACCTCTAACATGAAATGTGATATCCATCTCCTTCCCTTTCCAAACCTGAGACCCTGCCTATAGCATGATATGTGATATCCAAGTCCTTCCCATTCCAATCCTGAGACCCTTCCTATAGCATGTGATGTGATATCTCAATGCTTATACCAAACCTGAGACCCTTCCTATGGCATGAGATGGCATATACAACTCCTTCCCATTCCAATCCTGAGACCCTTCCTATAGCATGAGATGTGATATCTCAATGCTTATACCAAACCTGAGACCCTTCCTATAGCATGCGATGTGATATCCAACTTCTTCCCATTCCAATCCTGAGACCCTTCCTATAGCATGAGATGTGATATCTCAATGCTTATACCAAACCTGAGACCCTTCCTATAGCTTGAGATGTGATATCCAACTCCTTCCCATTCCAATCCTGAGACCCTTCCTATAGCATGAGATGTGATATCTCAAGGCCTCTAATACCAAACCTGAGATCCTTCCTCTAACATGAAATGTGATATCCAACTCCTTCCCCTTCCAAACCTGAGAGCCTTCCTATAGCATGAGATATGATATCCAAGTCCTTCCCATTCCAATCCTGAGACCCTTCCTATAACATGAAATGTGATATCCAACTCCTTCCAATTCCAACCTGAGACCCTTCCTATAGCATGAGATGGGATATCCAACTCCTTCCAAATCCAATACTGATACCCTTCCGATAGCATGAGATGTGATATCCCAATGCTTCTACCAAACCTGAGACCCATACTATGGCATGAGATGTGATATCAAACTCCTTCCCATTCCAATCCTGAGACCCTTCTTATACCATGAGACTTGATATCTCAATGCTTCTAATACCAAACCTGAGACCCGTCCTATAACATGAGATGTGATATCCAAATCCTTCCCCTTCCAAACCTTAGACCCTTCCTTTATCATGAAATGTGATATCCAACTCCTTCCCATTCCAATCCTGAGACCCTTCCGATATCATGAGATGTGATATCTCAATGCTTATACCAAATCTGAGACCCTTCCTATGGCCTGAGATGTCATATACAACTCCTTCCCATTCCAATCCTGAGACCCTTCCTATAGCATGAGATGTGATATCTCAATGCTTATACCAAATCTGAGACCCTTCCTATAGCATGAGATGTGATATCCAACTCCTTCCCATTCCAATCCTGAGACCCTTCCTATAACATGAAATGTGATATCCAACTCCTTCCCATTATAACCTGAGACCCTTCCTATAGCATGAGATGGGATATCCAACTCCTTCCAAATCCAATACTGATACCCTTCCGATAGCATGAGATGTGATATCCCAATGCTTCTACCAAACCTGAGACCCATACTATGGCATGAGATGTGATATCAAACTCCTTCCCATTCCAATCCTGAGACGCTTCCTATAGCTTGAGATGTGATATCCAACTCCTTCCCATTCCAATTCTGAGACCCTTCTTATACCATGACACTTGATATCTCAATGCTTCTAATACCAAACCTGAGACCCGTCCATTAACATGAGATGTGATATCCAAATCCTTCCCCTTCCAAACCTTAGACCCTTCCTTTATAATGAGATGTGATATCCAACTCCTTTCCATTCCAATCCTGAGACCCTTCCGATATCATGAGATTTGTTATCTCAATGCTTCTAATATCAAACTTGAGACCCTCCCTATAGCATGAGATGTGACATCCAAGTCCTTCCCATTCCAATCCTGAGACCCTTCCTATAGCATGAGATGTGATATCTCAATGCTTCTAATACCAAACCTGAGACCCTTCCTATAACATGAGATGGGATATCCAACTCCTTCCCATTCCAATCCTGAGACCCTTCCGAGAGCAGAGATGTGATATCTCAATGCTTATACCAAACCTGAGACCCTTCCTAAGGCCTGAGATGTCATATACAACTCCTTCCCATTGCAATCCTGAGACCCTTCTTATAGCATGAGATGTGATATCTCAATGCTTATACCAAACCTGAGACCCTTCCTATAGCATGAGATGTGATATCCAACACCTTCCCATTCCAATCCTGAGACCCTTCCTATAGCATGAGAAGTGATATCTCCATGCTTATACCAAACCTGAGACCCTTCCTATAGCATGAGATGTGATATCCAAATCCTTCCCATTCCAATCCTGAGACCCTTCCTATAGCATGAGATGTGATATCTCAATGCTTATACCAAACCTGAGAGCCTACCTATAGCATGAGATGTGATATCCAAGTCCATCCCATTCCAATCCTTAGACCCTTCCTACAGCATGCGATGTGATATCTCAATGATTCTAATACCAAACCAGAGACCCGTCCTTTAACATGAGATGGGATATCCAACTCCTTCCCATTCCAATCCTGAGCCACTCCTGATAGCAGAGATGTGATATCGCAATGCTTATACCAAACCTGAGACCCTTCCTATAACATGAGATGTGATATCCAACTCCTTCCCGTTCCAAACCTAAGACACTTCCTATAGCATATGTGATATCCAACTCCTTCCCATTCCAAACATGAGACCCTTCCTATAGCAAGAATGTAACATCCAACTCCTACCCATTCCAATCCTGAGACCATTCCTATAGCATGAGATGTGATGTCTCAATGCTTCCAATACCAAACCTGAGATCCTTCCTATAACATGAGATGTGATATCCAACTCCTTCAAATTCCAATCCTGAGACCCTTATGATAGCATGAGATGTGATATCTCAATGCCTCTTATACCAAACCTGAGATCCTTCCGATAGCATGAGATGTGATATCTCAATGCTTCTAATACCAAACCTGAGAACCTTCCTATAATATGAGATGTGATTTCCAAATCCTTCCCCTTCCAAACCTGAGACCCTCCCTTTAGCATGAGATGTGATATCCAACTCCTTCCCATTCCAATCCTGAGACCCTTCTGATAGCATGAGATGTGATTTCTCAATGCCTCTAATACCAAACCTGAGATCCTACCTCTAACATGAAATGTGATATCCATCTCCTTCCCTTTCCAAACCTGAGACCCTGCCTATAGCATGATATGTGATATCCATGTCCTTCCCATTCCAATCCTGAGACCCTTCCTATAGCATGTGATGTGATATCTCAATGCTTATACCAAACCTGAGACCCTTCCTATGGCATGAGATGGCATATACAACTCCTTCCCATTCCAATCCTGAGACCCTTCCTATAGCATGAGATGTGATATCTCAATGCTTATACCAAACCTGAGACCCTTCCTATAGCATGAGATGTGATATCCAACTTCTTCCCATTCCAATCCTGAGACCCTTCCTATAGCATGAGATGTGATATCTCAATGCTTATACCAAACCTGAGACCGTTCCTATAGCTTGAGATGTGATATCCAAATCCTTCCCATTCCAATCCTGAGACCCTTCCTATAGCATGAGATGTGATATCTCAAGGCCTCTAATACCAAACCTGAGATCCTTCCTCTAACATGAAATGTGATATCCAACTCCTTCCCCTTCCAAACCTGAGAGCCTTCCTATAGCATGAGATATGATATCCAAGTCCTTCCCATTCCAATCCTGAGACACTTCCTATAACATGAAATGTGATATCCAACTCCTTCCCATTCCAACCTGAGACCCTTCCTATAGCATGAGATGGGATATCCAACTCCTTCCAAATCCAATACTGATACCCTTCCGATAGCATGAGATGTGATATCCCAATGCTTCTACCAAACCTGAGACCCATACTATGGCATCAGATGTGATATCAAACTCCTTCCCATTCCAATCCTGAGACCCTTCTTATACCATGAGACTTGATATCTCAATGCTTCTAATACCAAACCTGAGACCCGTCCTATAACATGAGATGTGATATCCAAATCCTTCCCCTTCCAAACCTTAGACCCTTCCTTTATCATGAAATGTGATATCCAACTCCTTCCCATTCCAATCCTGAGACCCTTCCGATATCATGAGATGTGATATCTCAATGCTTATACCAAATCTGAGACCCTTCCTATGGCCTGAGATGTCATATACAACTCCTTCCCATTCCAATCCTGAGACCCTTCCTATAGCATGAGATGTGATATCTCAATGCTTATACCAAATCTGAGACCCTTCCTATAGCATGAGATGTGATATCCAACTCCTTCCCATTCCAATCCTGAGACCCTTCCTATAGCATGAGAAGTGATATCTCCATGCTTATACCAAACCTGAGACCCTTCCTATAGCATAAGATGTGATATCCAAATCCTTCCCATTCCAATCCTGAGACCCTTCCTATAGCATGAGATGTGATATCTCAATGCTTATACCAAACCTGAGACCCTTCCTATAGCATGAGATGTGATATCCAACTCCTTCCCATTCCAATCCTGAGACCCTTCCGGTAGCATGAGATGTGATGTCTCAATGCTTCTAATACCAAACCTGAGATCCTTCCTATAACATGAGATGTGATATCCAACTCCTTCCCATTCCAATCCTGAGACCCTTATGATAGCATGAGATGTGATATCTCAATGCCTCTTATACCAAACCTGAGATCCTTCCGATAGCATGAGATGTGATATCTCAATGCTTCTAATACCAAACCTGAGATCCTTCCTATAATATGAGATGTGATTTCCAAATCCTTCCCCTTCCAAACCTGAGACCCTCCCTTTAGCATGAAATGTGATATCCAACTCCTTCCCATTCCAATCCTGAGACCCTTCTGATAGCATGAGATGTGATATCTCAATGCCTCTAATACCAAACCTGAGATCCTACCTCTAACATGAAATGTGATATCCATCTCCTTCCCTTTCCAAACCTGATACCCTGCCTATAGCATGAGAAGTGATATCCAAGTCCTTCCCATTCCAATCCTGAGACCCTTCCTATAGCATGTGATGTGATATCTCAATGCTTATACCAAACCTGAGACCCTTCCTATGGCATGAGATGTCATATACAACTCCTTCCCATTCCAACCCTAAGACCCTTCCTATAGCATGAGATGTGATATCCAACTTCTTCCCATTCCAATCCTGAGACCCTTCCTATAGCATGAGATGTGATATCTCAATGCTTATACCAAACCTGAGACCCTTCCTATAGCATAAGATGTGATATCCAAATCCTTCCCATTCCAATCCTGAGACCCTTCCTATAGCATGAGATGTGATATCTCAATGCTTATACCAAACCTGAGACCCTTCCTATAGCATGAGATGTGATATCCAACTCCTTCCCATTCCAATCCTGAGACCCTTCCTATAGCATGAGATGTGATGTCTCAATGCTTCTAATACCAAACCTGAGACCCGTCCTATAACATGAGATGTGATATCCAAATCCTTCCCCTTCCAAACCTTAGACCCTTCCTTTATAATGAGATGTGATATCCAACTCCTTTCCATTCCAATCCTGAGACCCTTCCGATATCATGAGATTTGTTATCTCAATGCTTCTAATATCAAACTTGAGACCCTCCCTATAGCATGAGATGTGACATCCAAGTCCTTCCCATTCCAATCCTGAGACCCTTCCTATAGCATGAGATGTGATATCTCAATGCTTCTAATACCAAACCTGAGACCCTTCCTATAACATGAGATGGGATATCCAACTCCTTCCCATTCCAATCCTGAGACCCTTCCGATGGCAGAGATGTGATATCTCAATGCTTATACCAAACCTGAGACCCTTCTTAAGGCCTGAGATGTCATATACAACTCCTTCCCATTGCAATCCTGAGACCCTTCCTATAGCATGAGATGTGATATCTCAATGCTTATACCAAATCTGAGACCCTTCCTATAGCATGAGATGTGATATCCAACACCTTCCCATTCCAATTCTGAGACCCTTCCTATAGCATGAGAAGTGATATCTCCATGCTTATACCAAACCTGAGACCCTTCCTATAGCATGAGATGTGATATCCAAATCCTTCCCATTGCAATCATGAGACCCTTCCTATAGCATGAGATGTGATATCTCAATGCTTATACCAAACCTGAGCCTACCTATAGCATGAGATGTGATATCCAAGTCCATCCCATTCCAATCCTTAGACCCTTCCTACAGCATGCGATTGTTAAGACGGATTTCTGAACTCTGTCCTGGTGGCGCAGAAGTTCAGAAGGCCAACCTAATTACTTGGAACAGGGTAACCTCTGGACAAGCCAGACCAATCAAGGTAGCGATCGCGGCGGTCAAGACTAGGTCTCAAGAGGGGTGAGGGTGACTGAAAGCCCGCAATGAGCACACAAAGCAAGAGCGCTTACAAACTACTCCAAACAGTTGTTATATCAAAAATAGATACACATTTATTTTAAGGCCTTTAAAATAATGACCGTAGCGAGAAAATCACAATATCACAATATTAAACCAACACATACCATATCAACACAATATATATACAAATACACAGTCGCAAGCGTTTAAAGCACGAAATATGTAGTCCACCTGACAGGGAAGGAAAACAGGCAGTGCGATACCGCTTTAGACTCAGTTCGCCTTCAGAGGCACCTACTAGATGGAAGTCCGAGCCCTGCGAAGAGCGGAGCCTTGTGCTCAAAGTACCTGCCACGCCGGTGCCAACGGGCAAAAGGGGAAGCTCTTCGGAGGAAGTCAGGCAGTTCGGGTTAGTGCACAGCAGAAGGAGAACAGGTTCCGTAACTCAAGGGCAGCCTCCACAGCGGGCAGAAGCAGAGCGCGAGTACGGCCAAAAGGGTGCTGTTTTTACACAGCAGGGAAAAGCAATGGGATACTGCAGGAGGGCGACCAGATCCTAGCTAAACTACTCACCGGTCCCCAAAGCAAGCAGACCCAGGCTTCTCCACGTTCGTTTCAGCAGCTGGCAGGTTCAGAAGAGCAGGGAACGCCTTGTAGTCGTGTAGAGCAAAAAGACGTCCCAATCGACGAAACCAGCACAGTTTGTTGCCGCAGCAGGACAACGGAGCGGCCGTGTGTATTCGAGCCAAATGTACACTCCTCCCTTCAGACTTGGGAACGCCAAGTGTACGAAGCGTGGGAGAGTGACAAGGACTCGGAATACAACACAACCTGGCGGCGGTTACAGAGCAGGACTCCCTTGTAAGCTGGTCAGTCAACTGGATGGCCCAGAGACACTTCCGAAGGCTTACTTGGCAGGAGAGGATGAAGTCGCCGGGAATAGCTGTTCCTGCTATTCCAAAGGTCGAAGCACCAGTACAGGCCTTCTGGTTCGATCCAAGGAGGAAAGGGTTTCACAGGACGACAGCAGTGCAAAGGAGGATTCCTTCAGCGGGTCACCAGCGATTCCTCGGTCCAGCCTCTTGGTTGCAGGATACTTGGCTCCTGTATTCCTTCGTTCGTGAGAACTCAGGAGATCGACCTGGTAGTGGTGTTTCCAGCTCCCTCTTATCCACGGTTCCCTTCGCGCCAAAACGGAGGGGAGCAAATGGGAGATCCGCTCATCAACACACATACCATACGTGGACCAATCACGGACCACGGTGGTCCCAGGCATTCACACCACCCTAGACTCTCTGGCACCCAGGATGTGTATTGGGACCAGACATCCCAGCCCCCACCCTGGAGGCACACAAACAACATGTAGAAGCCCGCGAAAGCAACCACGTTTCGCGGGAAAGTACATGCCCAAATAAGGAAGGCCCCGGGTCGCCCGACCTGGGGAAGGTGAAGGGAGCAAGACGGTCAGTGGACAGGACAAAGGAGCCTCGTGGTCTGGCCATTTTGGGAGCCAGGCCACCATTTTGGGTTCAGTGCGAAAAACGTGCTCAGAACGCCAAAAGGAGCTCAAAATAAACAAAACGATCGCTGCCACCATTCCAGTCCCTGAATGACTTGCACCGATCAAATACCATCCTAAAAGAGTATCTAGGGCCTGTAGAAGGCTAGAGACCCAAGAGAGCTGTAACTTAGCTTACAGTGCCCTCTTGTGTCATGTTGCACTAAAGCCGCAACATGATAAAAGAAACTACGGGAAACAGCGTTCCCCGGTACTGACTGTCTTAAGGGCATGTCAGTTTCCCCGTAAGAAAGGAGCGAAAGCCCAGAGAAGTGCGGCAGAAGGCTGTACTTCTCTGGCAAAGTCAAGAACAAGGTTAAAAACAATAGCAAAAAGTTTAGGGGTTGCCACATGGAAGGAAAATTCCCTACAATTACGAAATCTTTCCTAACAGCGATGTGATATCTCAATGATTCTAATACCAAACCAGAGACCCGTCCTTTAACATGAGATGGGATATCCAACTCCTTCCCATTCCAATCCTGAGCCACTCCTGATAGCAGAGATGTGATATCTCAATGCTTATACCAAACCTGAGACCCTTCCTATAACATGAGATGTGATATCCAACTCCTTCCCGTTCCAAACCTAAGACACTTCCTATAGCATATGTGATATCCAACTCCTTCCCATTCCAAACATGAGACCCTTCCTATAGCAAGAATGTAACATCCAACTCCTACCCATTCCAATCCTGAGACCATTCCTATAGCATGAGATATGATGTCTCAATGCTTCCAATACCAAACCTGAGATCCTTCCTATAACATGAGATGTGATATCCAACGCCTTCCCATTCCAATCCTGAGACCCTTATGATAGCATGAGATGTGATATCTCAATGCCTCTTATACCAAACCTGAGATCCTTCCGATAGCATGAGATGTGATATCTCAATGCTTCTAATACCAAACCTGAGATCCTTCCTATAATATGAGATGTGATTTCCAAATCCTTCCCCTTCCAAACCTGAGACCCTCCCTTTAGCATGAGATGTGATATCCAACTCCTTCCCATTCCAATCCTGAGACCCTTCTGATAGCATGAGATGTGATTTCTCAATGCCTCTAATACCAAACCTGAGATCCTACCTCTAACATGAAATGTGATATCCATCTCCTTCCCTTTCCAAACCTGAGACCCTGCCTATAGCATGATATGTGATATCCAAGTCCTTCCCATTCCAATCCTGAGACCCTTCCTATAGCATGTGATGTGATATCTCAATGCTTATACCAAACCTGAGACCCTTCCTATGGCATGAGATGGCATATACAACTCCTTCCCATTCCAATCCTGAGACCCTTCCTATAGCATGAGATGTGATATCTCAATGCTTATACCAAACCTGAGACCCTTCCTATAGCATGCGATGTGATATCCAACTTCTTCCCATTCCAATCCTGAGACCCTTCCTATAGCATGAGATGTGATATCTCAATGCTTATACCAAACCTGAGACCCTTCCTATAGCTTGAGATGTGATATCCAACTCCTTTCCATTCCAATCCTGAGACCCTTCCTATAGCATGAGATGTGATATCTCAAGGCCTCTAATACCAAACCTGAGATCCTTCCTCTAACATGAAATGTGATATCCAACTCCTTCCCCTTCCAAACCTGAGAGCCTTCCTATAGCATGAGATATGATATCCAAGTCCTTCCCATTCCAATCCTGAGACCCTTCCTATAACATGAAATGTGATATCCAACTCCTTCCCATTCCAACCTGAGACCCTTCCTATAGCATGAGATGGGATATCCAACTCCTTCCAAATCCAATACTGATACCCTTCCGATAGCATGAGATGTGACATCCCAATGCTTCTACCAAACCTGAGACCCATACTATGGCATGAGATGTGATATCAAACTCCTTCCCATTCCAATCCTGAGACCCTTCTTATACCATGAGACTTGATATCTCAATGCTTCTAATACCAAACCTGAGACCCGTCCTATAACATGAGATGTGATATCCAAATCCTTCCCCTTCCAAACCTTAGACCCTTCCTTTATCATGAAATGTGATATCCAACTCCTTCCCATTCCAATCCTGAGACCCTTCCGATATCATGAGATGTGATATCTCAATGCTTATACCAAATCTGAGACCCTTCCTATGGCCTGAGATGTCATATACAACTCCTTCCCATTCCAATCCTGAGACCCTTCCTATAGCATGAGATGTGATATCTCAATGCTTATACCAAATCTGAGACCCTTCCTATAGCATGAGATGTGATATCCAACTCCTTCCCATTCCAATCCTGAGACCCTTCCTATAGCATGAGAAGTGATATCTCCATGCTTATACCAAACCTGAGACCCTTCCTATAGCATAAGATGTGATATCCAAATCCTTCCCATTCCAATCCTGAGACCCTTCCTATAGCATGAGATGTGATATCTCAATGCTTATACCAAACCTGAGACCCTTCCTATAGCATGAGATGTGATGTCTCAATGCTTCTAATACCAAACCTGAGATCCTTCCTATAACATGAGATGTGATATCCAACTCCTTCCCATTCCAATCCTGAGACCCTTATGATAGCATGAGATGTGATATCTCAATGCCTCTTATACCAAACCTGAGATCCTTCCGATAGCATGAGATGTGATATCTCAATGCTTCTAATACCAAACCTGAGATCCTTCCTATAATATGAGATGTGATTTCCAAATCCTTCCCCTTCCAAACCTGAGACCCTCCCTTTAGCATGAAATGTGATATCCAACTCCTTCCCATTCCAATCCTGAGACCCTTCTGATAGCATGAGACGTGATATCTCAATGCCTCTAATACCAAACCTGAGATCCTACCTCTAACATGAAATGTGATATCCATCTCCTTCCCTTTCCAAACCTGAGACCCTTCCTATAGCATGTGATGTGATATCTCAATGCTTATACCAAACCTGAGACCCTTCCTATGGCATGAGATGTCATATACAACTCCTTCCCATTCCAACCCTAAGACCCTTCCTATAGCATGAGATGTGATATCCAACTTCTTCCCATTCCAATCCTGAGACCCTTCCTATAGCATGAGATGTGATATCTCAATGCTTATACCAAACCTGAGACCCTTCCTATAGCATAAGATGTGATATCCAAATCCTTCCCATTCCAATCCTGAGACCCTTCCTATAGCATGAGATGTGATATCTCAATGCTTATACCAAACCTGAGACCCTTCCTATAGCATGAGATGTGATATCCAACTCCTTCCCATTCCAATCCTGAGACCCTTCCTATAGCATGAGATGTGATGTCTCAATGCTTCTAATACCAAACCTGAGATCCTTCCTATAACATGAGATGTGATATCCAACTCCTTCCCATTCCAATCCTGAGACCCTTATGATAGCATGAGATGTGATATCTCAATGCCTCTTATACCAAACCTGAGATCCTTCCGATAGCATGAGATGTGATATCTCAATGCTTCTAATACCAAACCTGAGATCCTTCCTATAATATGAGATGTGATTTCCAAATCCTTCCCCTTCCAAACCTGAGACCCTCCCTTTAGCATGAAATGTGATATCCAACTCCTTCCCATTCCAATCCTGAGACCCTTCTGATAGCATGAGATGTGATATCTCATTGCCTCTAATACCAAACCTGAGATCCTACCTCTAACATGAAATGTGATATCCATCTCCTTCCCTTTCCAAACCTGAGACCCTGCCTATAGCATGAGATGTGATATCCAAGTCCTTCCCATTCCAATCCTGAGACCCTTCCTATAGCATGTGATGTGATATCCAAGTACTTCCCATTCCAATCCTGAGACCCTTCCTATAGCATGTGATGTGAAATCTCAATGCTTATACCAAACCTGAGACCCTTCCTATGGCATGAGATGTCATATACAACTCCTTCCCATTCCAACCCTGAGACCCTTCCTATAGCATGAGATGTGATATCTCAATGCTTATACCAAACCTGAGACCCTTCCTATAGCTTGAGATGTGATATCCAACTTCTTCCCATTCCAATCCTGAGACCCTTCCTATAGCATGAGATGTGATATCCCAATGCTTCTACCAAACCTGAGACCCATACTATGGCATGAGATGTGATATCAAACTCCTTCCCATTCCAATCCTGAGACGCTTCCTATAGCTTGAGATGTGATATCCAACTCCTTCCCATTCCAATTCTGAGACCCTTCTTATACCATGAGACTTGATATCTCAATGCTTCTAATACCAAACCTGAGACCCGTCCTATAACATGAGATGTGATATCCAAATCCTTCCCCTTCCAAACCTTAGACCCTTCCTTTATAATGAGATGTGATATCCAACTCCTTCCCATTCCAATCCTGAGACCCTTCCGATATCATGAGATTTGTTATCTCAATGCTTCTAATATCAAACTTGAGACCCTCCCTATAGCATGAGATGTGACATCCAAGTCCTTCCCATTCCAATCCTGAGACCCTTCCTATAGCATGAGATGTGATATCTCAATGCTTCTAATCCCAAACCTGAGACCCTTCCTATAACATGAGATGGGATATCCAACTCCTTCCCATTCCAATCCTGAGACCCTTCCGATAGCAGAGATGTGATATCTCAATGCTTATACCAAACCTGAGACCCTTCCTAAGGCTTGAGATGTCATATACAACTCCTTCCCATTCCAATCCTGAGACCCTTCCTATAGCATGAGATGTGATATCTCAATGCTTATACCAAATCTGAGACCCTTCCTATAGCATGAGATGTGATATCCAAATCCTTTCCATTCCAATCCTGAGACCCTTCCTATAGCATGAGATGTGATATCTCAATGCTTATACCAAACCTGTGAGCCTACCTATAGCATGAGATGTGATATCCAAGTCCATCCCATTCCAATCCTTAGACCCTTCCTACAGCATGCGATGTGATATCTCAATGATTCTAATACCAAACCAGAGACCCGTCCTTTAACATGAGATGGGATATCCAACTCCTTCCCATTCCAATCCTGAGCCACTCCTGATAGCAGAGATGTGATATCTCAATGCTTATACCAAACCTGAGACCCTTCCTATAACATGAGATGTGATATCCAACTCCTTCCCGTTCCAAACCTGAGACACTTCCTATAGCATATGTGATATCCAACTCCTTCCCATTCCAAACATGAGACCCTTACTATAGCATGAGATGTGATATATCAATGCTTCTAATACCAAACCTGAGATCCTTCCTATGACATGAGATGTGATATCCAAATCCTTCCCATTCCAATCCTGAGACCCTTCCTATAGCAAGAGATGTGATATCCAAATCCTTCCCATTCCAATCCTGAGACCCTTCCTATAACATGAGATGTGATATTCAACTCCTTCCCATTCCAACCTGAGACACTTCCTATAGCATGGGAAGGGATATCCAACTCCTTCCCAATCCAATCCTGAGAACCTTCCGATAGCAGAGATGTGATATCTCAATGCTTATACCAAACCTGAGACCCTTCCTATGGCATGAGATGTGATATCCAACTCCTTGCCATTCAAATCCTGAGACCCTTCCTATAGCATGAGATGTGATATCTCAATGCTTCTACCAAACCTGAGACCCTTCCTTTAGCATGAGATGTGATATCCAAATCCTTCACATTCCAATCCTGAGACCCTTCCTATAGCATGAGATGTGATATCTCAATGCTTCTAATACCAAACCTGAGATCCTTCCTATAACATGAGATGTGATATCCAATTCCTTCCCATTCCAAACCTGAGACCCTTCCTATTGGATGAGATGTGATATCCAACTCCTTCCCATTCCAACCCTGAGACCCTTCCTATACCATGAGATGTGATATCTCAATGCTTCTAATACCAAACCTGGGAACCGTCCTATAACATGAGATGTGATATCTCAATGTTTCTAATAAAAAACCTGAGACCCTTCCTATAACATGAGATGTGATATCCAATTCCTTCCCATTCCAAACCTGAGACCCTTCCTATTGGATGAGATGTGATATCCAAATCCTTCCCCTTCCAAACCTGAGACCCTTCCTTTAGCATGAGATGTGATATCCAAATACTTCCCATTCCAATCCTAAAACCCTTCCTATAGCATGAGATGTGATATCTCAATGTTTCTAATAAAAAACCTGAGACCCTTCCTATAGCAAGAGATGTGATATCCAAATCCTTCCCATTCCAATCCTGAGACCCTTCCTGTATATAACATGAGATGTGATATCCAACTCCTTCCCATTCCAACCTGAGACCCTTCCTATAGCATGAGATGTGATATCCAACTCCTTACCATTCAAATCCTGAGACCCTCCCTATAACAAGAGATGTCATATCCAACTCCTTCCCATTCCAAACCTGAGACCCTTCCTATAACATGAGATGTGATATCCAACTCCTTCCCATTCCAAACCTGAGACCCTTCCGATAGCATGAGATGTGATATCTCAATGCTTCAAAAACCAAACATGAGAACCATCCTATAACATGAGATGTGAAATCCAAATCCTTCCCTTCCCAAACCTGAGACTCTTCCTATAGCATGAGATGTGATATCTCAATGCTTCTACCAAACCTGAAACCCTTCCTATAGCATGAGATGTGATATCCAACTCCTTCCCATTCCAATCCTGAGACACATCCTATAGCATGAGATGTGATATCACAATGCTTCTAATACCAAACCTGAGACCCGTCCTATAACATGAGATGTGATATCCAAATCCTTCCCCTTCCAAACCTGAGACCCTTCCTTTAGCATGAGATGTGATATATAGCTCCTCCCATTCCAATCCTGAGACCCTTCCGATAGCAGAGATGTGACATTTCAATGCTTATACCAAACCTGAGACCCTTCCCATAGCATGAGATGTGATATCCAACTCCTTCCCATTCCAATCCTGAGACCCTTCCTATAGCATGAGATGTGATATCTCAATGCTTCTAATACCAAACCTGAGATCCTTCCTATAACATGAGATGTGATATCCAACTCCTTCCCATTCCAATCCCGAGACCCTTCCTATAGCATGAGATGTGATATCTCAATGCTTCTAATACCAAACCTAAGGTCCTTCCTATAACATGAGATGTGATATCCAAATCCTTCCCATTCCAAACCTGAGACCCTCCCTTTAGCATGAGATGTGATATCCAACTCCTTCCCATTCCAATCCTGATACCCTTCTGATAGCATGAGATCTGATATCTCAATGCCTCTAATACCAAACCTGAGATCCTACCTCTAACATGAAATGTGATATCCAAATCCTTCCTTTTCCAAACCTGAGACCCTTCCTACAGCATGAGATGTGATATCCAAGTCCTTCCCATTCCAATCCTGAGACCCTTCCTATAACATGAGATGTGATATCCAACTCCTTCTATTCCAACCTGAGACCCTTCCTATAGCATGAGATGGGATATCCAACTCCTTCCAAATCCAATCCTGATACCCTTCCGATAGCATGAGATGTGATATACCAATGCTTCTACAAAACCTGAGACCCATACCATGGCATGAGATGTGATATCAAACTCCCGTCCTATACCATGAGACTTGATATCTCAATGCTTCTAATACCAAACCTGAGACCGGTCCAATAACATGAGATGTGATATCCAAATCCTTCCCCTTCCAAACCTTAGACCCTTCCTTTATCATGAGATGTGATATCCAAGTCCTTCCCATTCCATTCCTGAGACCCTTCCTATAGCATGAGATGTGATATCTCAATGCTTCTAATACCAAACCTGAGACCCTTCCTATAACATGAGATGTGATATCCAAGTCCTTCCCATTCCAATCCTGAGACCCTTCCTATAGCATGAGATGTGATATCTCAATGCTTCTAATACCAAACCTGAGACCCTTCCTATAACATGAATTATGATATCCAAATCCTTCCCATTCCAATCCTGAGACCCTTCCGATAGCAGAGATGTGATATCTCAATGCTTATACCAAACCTAAGACCCTTCCGATAGCATGAGATGTGATATCTCAATGCTTATACCAAACCTGAGACCCTTCCTATGGCATGAGATGTCATATACAACTCCTTCCCATTCCAACCCTAAGACCCTTCCTATAGCATGAGATGTGATATCCAACTTCTTCCCATTCCAATCCTGAGACCCTTCCTATAGCATGAGATGTGATATCTCAATGCTTATACCAAACCTGAGACCCTTCCTATAGCATAAGATGTGATATCCAAATCCTTCCCATTCCAATCCTGAGACCCTTCCTATAGCATGAGATGTGATATCTCAATGCTTATACCAAACCTGAGACCCTTCCTATAGCATGAGATGTGATATCCAACTCCTTCCCATTCCAACCTGAGACCCTTCATATAGCATGAGATGGGATATCCAACTCCTTCCAAATCCAATACTGATACCCTTCCGATAGCATGAGATGTGACATCCCAATGCTTCTACCAAACCTGAGACCCATACTATGGCATGAGATGTGATATCAAACTCCTTCCCATTCCAATCCTGAGACCCTTCTTATACCATGAGACTTGATATCTCAATGCTTCTAATACCAAACCTGAGACCCGTCCTATAACATGAGATGTGATATCCAAATCCTTCCCCTTCCAAACCTTAGACCCTTCCTTTATCATGAAATGTGATATCCAACTCCTTCCCATTCCAATCCTGAGACCCTTCCGATATCATGAGATGTGATATCTCAATGCTTATCCCAAATCTGAGACCCTTCCTATGGCCTGAGATGTCATATACAACTCCTTCCCATTCCAATCCTGAGACCCTTCCTATAGCATGAGATGTGATATCTCAATGCTTATACCAAATCTGAGACCCTTCCTATAGCATGAGATGTGATATCCAACTCCTTCCCATTCCAATCCTGAGACCCTTCCTATAGCATGAGAAGTGATATCTCCATGCTTATACCAAACCTGTGACCCTTCCTATAGCATAAGATGTGATATCCAAATCCTTCCCATTCCAATCCTGAGACCCTTCCTATAGCATGAGATGTGATATCTCAATGCTTATACCAAACCTGAGACCCTTCCTATAGCATGAGATGTGATGTCTCAATGCTTCTAATACCAAACCTGAGATCCTTCCTATAACATGAGATGTGATATCCAACTCCTTCCCATTCCAATCCTGAGACCCTTATGATAGCATGAGATGTGATATCTCAATGCCTCTTATACCAAACCTGAGATCCTTCCGATAGCATGAGATGTGATATCTCAATGCTTCTAATACCAAACCTGAGATCCTTCCTATAATATGAGATGTGATTTCCAAATCCTTCCCCTTCCAAACCTGAGACCCTCCCTTTAGCATGAAATGTGATATCCAACTCCTTCCCATTCCAATCCTGAGACCCTTCTGATAGCATGAGATGTGATATCTCAATGCCTCTAATACCAAACCTGAGATCCTACCTCTAACATGAAATGTGATATCCATCTCCTTCCCTTTCCAAACCTGAGACCCTTCCTATAGCATGTGATGTGATATCTCAATGCTTATACCAAACCTGAGACCCTTCCTATGGCATGAGATGTCATATACAACTCCTTCCCATTCCAACCCTAAGACCCTTCCTATAGCATGAGATGTGATATCCAACTTCTTCCCATTCCAATCCTGAGACCCTTCCTATAGCATGTGATGTGATATCTCAATGCTTATACCAAACCTGAGACCCTTCCTATAGCATAAGATGTGATATCCAAATCCTTCCCATTCCAATCCTGAGACCCTTCCTATAGCATGAGATGTGATATCTCAATGCTTATACCAAACCTGAGACCCTTCCTATAGCATGAGATGTGATATCCAACTCCTTCCCATTCCAATCCTGAGACCCTTCCTATAGCATGAGATGTGATGTCTCAATGCTTCTAATACCAAACCTGAGATCCTTCCTATAACATGAGATGTGATATCCAACTCCTTCCCATTCCAATCCTGAGACCCTTATGATAGCATGAGATGTGATATCTCAATGCCTCTTATACCAAACCTGAGATCCTTCCGATAGCATGAGATGTGATATCTCAATGCTTCTAATACCAAACCTGAGATCTTTCCTATAATATGAGATGTGATTTCCAAATCCTTCCCCTTCCAAACCTGAGACCCTCCCTTTAGCATGAAATGTGATATCCAACTCCTTCCCATTCCAATCCTGAGACCCTTCTGATAGCATGAGATGTGATATCTCATTGCCACTAATACCAAACCTGAGATCCTACCTCTAACATGAAATGTGATATCCATCTCCTTCCCTTTCCAAACCTGAGACCCTGCCTATAGCATGAGATGTGATATCCAAGTCCTTCCCATTCCAATCCTGAGACCCTTCCTATAGCATGTGATGTGATATCCAAGTACTTCCCATTCCAATCCTGAGACCCTTCCTATAGCATGTGATGTGAAATCTCAATGCTTATACCAAACCTGAGACCCTTCCTATGGCATGAGATGTCATATACAACTCCTTCCCATTCCAACCCTGAGACCCTTCCTATAGCATGAGATGTGATATCTCAATGCTTATACCAAACCTGAGACCCTTCCTATAGCTTGAGATGTGATATCCAACTTCTTCCCATTCCAATCCTGAGACCCTTCCTATAGCATGAGATGTGATATCCCAATGCTTCTACCAAACCTGAGACCCATACTATGGCATGAGATGTGATATCAAACTCCTTCCCATTCCAATCCTGAGACGCTTCCTATAGCTTGAGATGTGATATCCAACTCCTTCCCATTCCAATTCTGAGACCCTTCTTATACCATGAGACTTGATATCTCAATGCTTCTAATACCAAACCTGAGACCCGTCCTATAACATGAGATGTGATATCCAAATCCTTCCCCTTCCAAACCTTAGACCCTTCCTTTATAATGAGATGTGATATCCAACTCCTTCCCATTCCAATCCTGAGACCCTTCCGATATCATGAGATTTGTTATCTCAATGCTTCTAATATCAAACTTGAGACCCTCCCTATAGCATGAGATGTGACATCCAAGTCCTTCCCATTCCAATCCTGAGACCCTTCCTATAGCATGAGATGTGATATCTCAATGCTTCTAATACCAAACCTGAGACCCTTCCTATAACATGAGATGGGATATCCAACTCCTTCCCATTCCAATCCTGAGACCCTTCCGATAGCAGAGATGTGATATCTCAATGCTTATACCAAACCTGAGACCCTTCCTAAGGCTTGAGATGTCATATACAACTCCTTCCCATTCCAATCCTGAGACCCTTCCTATAGCATGAGATGTGATATCTCAATGCTTATACCAAATCTGAGACCCTTCCTATAGCATGAGATGTGATATCCAAATCCTTTCCATTCCAATCCTGAGACCCTTCCTATAGCATGAGATGTGATATCTCAATGCTTATACCAAACCTGAGAGCCTACCTATAGCATGAGATGTGATATCCAAGTCCATCCCATTCCAATCCTTAGACCCTTCCTACAGCATGCGATGTGATATCTCAATGATTCTAATACCAAACCAGAGACCCGTCCTTTAACATGAGATGGGATATCCAACTCCTTCCCATTCCAATCCTGAGCCACTCCTGATAGCAGAGATGTGATATCTCAATGCTTATACCAAACCTGAGACCCTTCCTATAACATGAGATGTGATATCCAACTCCTTCCCGTTCCAAACCTGAGACACTTCCTATAGCATATGTGATATCCAACTCCTTCCCATTCCAAACATGAGACCCTTACTATAGCATGAGATGTGATATATCAATGCTTCTAATACCAAACCTGAGATCCTTCCTATGACATGAGATGTGATATCCAAATCCTTCCCATTCCAATCCTGAGACCCTTCCTATAGCAAGAGATGTGATATCCAAATCCTTCCCATTCCAATCCTGAGACCCTTCCTATAACATGAGATGTGATTTTCAACTCCTTCCCATTCCAACCTGAGACACTTCCTATAGCATGGGAAGGGATATCCAACTCCTTCCCAATCCAATCCTGAGAACCTTCCGATAGCAGAGATGTGATATCTCAATGCTTATACCAAACCTGAGACCCTTCCTATGGCATGAGATGTGATATCCAACTCCTTGCCATTCAAATCCTGAGACCCTTCCTATAGCATGAGATGTGATATCTCAATGCTTCTACCAAACCTGAGACCCTTCCTTTAGCATGAGATGTGATATCCAAATCCTTCACATTCCAATCCTGAGACCCTTCCTATAGCATGAGATGTGATATCTCAATGCTTCTAATACCAAACCTGAGATCCTTCCTATAACATGAGATGTGATATCCAATTCCTTCCCATTCCAAACCTGAGACCCTTCCTATTGGATGAGATGTGATATCCAACTCCTTCCCATTCCAACCCTGAGACCCTTCCTATACCATGAGATGTGATATCTCAATGCTTCTAATACCAAACCTGGGAACCGTCCTATAACATGAGATGTGATATCTCAATGTTTCTAATAAAAAACCTGAGACCCTTCCTATAACATGAGATGTGATATCCAATTCCTTCCCATTCCAAACCTGAGACCCTTCCTATTGGATGAGATGTGATATCCAAATCCTTCCCCTTCCAAACCTGAGACCCTTCCTTTAGCATGAGATGTGATATCCAAATACTTCCCATTCCAATCCTAAAACCCTTCCCATAGCATGAGATGTGATATCTCAATGTTTCTAATAAAAAACCTGAGACCCTTCCTATAGCAAGAGATGTGATATCCAAATCCTTCCCATTCCAATCCTGAGACCCTTCCTGTATATAACATGAGATGTGATATCCAACTCCTTCCCATTCCAACCTGAGACCCTTCCTATAGCATGAGATGTGATATCCAACTCCTTACCATTCAAATCCTGAGACCCTCCCTATAACAAGAGATGTCATATCCAACTCCTTCCCATTCCAAACCTGAGACCCTTCCTATAACATGAGATGTGATATCCAACTCCTTCCCATTCCAAACCTGAGACCCTTCCGATAGCATGAGATGTGATATCTCAATGCTTCAAAAACCAAACATGAGAACCATCCTATAACATGAGATGTGAAATCCAAATCCTTCCCTTCCCAAACCTGAGACTCTTCCTATAGCATGAGATGTGATATCTCAATGCTTCTACCAAACCTGAAACCCTTCCTATAGCATGAGATGTGATATCCAACTCCTTCCCATTCCAATCCTGAGACACATCCTATAGCATGAGATGTGATATCACAATGCTTCTAATACCAAACCTGAGACCCGTCCTATAACATGAGATGTGATATCCAAATCCTTCCCCTTCCAAACCTGAGACCCTTCCTTTAGCATGAGATGTGATATATAGCTCCTCCCATTCCAATCCTGAGACCCTTCCGATAGCAGAGATGTGACATTTCAATGCTTATACCAAACCTGAGACCCTTCCCATAGCATGAGATGTGATATCCAACTCCTTCCCATTCCAATCCTGAGACCCTTCCTATAGCATGAGATGTGATATCTCAATGCTTCTAATACCAAACCTGAGATCCTTCCTATAACATGAGATGTGATATCCAACTCCTTCCCATTCCAATCCCGAGACCCTTCCTATAGCATGAGATGTGATATCTCAATGCTTCTAATACCAAACCTAAGGTCCTTCCTATAACATGAGATGTGATATCCAAATCCTTCCCATTCCAAACCTGAGACCCTCCCTTTAGCATGAGATGTGATATCCAACTCCTTCCCATTCCAATCCTGATACCCTTCTGATAGCATGAGATCTGATATCTCAATGCCTCTAATACCAAACCTGAGATCCTACCTCTAACATGAAATGTGATATCCAACTCCTTCCTTTTCCAAACCTGAGACCCTTCCTACAGCATGAGATGTGATATCCAAGTCCTTCCCATTCCAATCCTGAGACCCTTCCTATAACATGAGATGTGATATCCAACTCCTTCTATTCCAACCTGAGACCCTTCCTATAGCATGAGATGGGATATCCAACTCCTTCCAAATCCAATCCTGATACCCTTCCGATAGCATGAGATGTGATATACCAATGCTTCTACAAAACCTGAGACCCATACCATGGCATGAGATGTGATATCAAACTCCCGTCCTATACCATGAGACTTGATATCTCAATGCTTCTAATACCAAACCTGAGACCGGTCCAATAACATGAGATGTGATATCCAAATCCTTCCCCTTCCAAACCTTAGACCCTTCCTTTATCATGAGATGTGATATCCAAGTCCTTCCCATTCCATTCCTGAGACCCTTCCTATAGCATGAGATGTGATATCTCAATGCTTCTAATACCAAACCTGAGACCCTTCCTATAACATGAGATGTGATATCCAAGTCCTTCCCATTCCAATCCTGAGACCCTTCCTATAGCATGAGATGTGATATCTCAATGCTTCTAATACCAAACCTGAGACCCTTCCTATAACATGAATTATGATATCCAAATCCTTCCCATTCCAATCCTGAGACCCTTCCGATAGCAGAGATGTGATATCTCAATGCTTATACCAAACCTAAGACCCTTCCGATAGCATGAGATGTGATATCTCAATGCTTCTAATACCAAACCTGAGATCCTTCCAATAACATGAGATGTGATATCCAACTCCTTCCCATTCCAATCCCGAGACCCTTCCTATAGCATGAGATGTGATATCTCAATGCTTCTAATACCAAACCTAAGGTCCTTCCTATAACATGAGATGTGATATCCAAATCCTTCCCCTTCCAAACCTGAGACCCTTCCTTTAGCATGAGATGTGATATCCAAATACTTCCCATTCCAATCCTAAAACCCTTCCCATAGCATGAGATGTGATATCTCAATGTTTCTAATAAAAAACCTGAGACCCTTCCTATAGCAAGAGATGTGATATCCAAATCCTTCCCATTCCAATCCTGAGACCCTTCCTGTATATAACATGAGATGTGATATCCAACTCCTTCCCATTCCAACCTAAGACCCTTCCTATAGCATGAGATGTGATATCCAACTCCTTACCATTCAAATCCTGAGACCCTCCCTATAACAAGAGATGTCATATCCAACTCCTTCCCATTCCAAACCTGAGACCCTTCCTATAACATGAGATGTGATATCCAACTCCTTCCCATTCCAAACCTGAGACCCTTCCGATAGCATGAGATGTGATATCTCAATGCTTCAAAAACCAAACATGAGAACCATCCTATAACATGAGATGTGAAATCCAAATCCTTCCCTTCCCAAACCTGAGACTCTTCCTATAGCATGAGATGTGATATCTCAATGCTTCTACCAAACCTGAAACCCTTCCTATAGCATGAGATGTGATATCCAACTCCTTCCCATTCCAATCCTGAGACACATCCTATAGCATGAGATGTGATATCACAATGCTTCTAATACCAAACCTGAGACCCGTCCTATAACATGAGATGTGATATCCAAATCCTTCCCCTTCCAAACCTGAGACCCTTCCTTTAGCATGAGATGTGATATATAGCTCCTCCCATTCCAATCCTGAGACCCTTCCGATAGCAGAGATGTGACATTTCAATGCTTATACCAAACCTGAGACCCTTCCCATAGCATGAGATGTGATATCCAACTCCTTCCCATTCCAATCCTGAGACCCTTCCTATAGCATGAGATGTGATATCTCAATGCTTCTAATACCAAACCTGAGATCCTTCCTATAACATGAGATGTGATATCCAACTCCTTCCCATTCCAATCCCGAGACCCTTCCTATAGCATGAGATGTGATATCTCAATGCTTCTAATACCAAACCTAAGGTCCTTCCTATAACATGAGATGTGATATCCAAATCCTTCCCATTCCAAACCTGAGACCCTCCCTTTAGCATGAGATGTGATATCCAACTCCTTCCCATTCCAATCCTGATACCCTTCTGATAGCATGAGATCTGATATCTCAATGCCTCTAATACCAAACCTGAGATCCTACCTCTAACATGAAATGTGATATCCAACTCCTTCCTTTTCCAAACCTGAGACCTTTCCTACAGCATGAGATGTGATATCCAAGTCCTTCCCATTCCAATCCTGAGACCCTTCCTATAACATGAGATGTGATATCCAACTCCTTCTATTCCAACCTGAGACCCTTCCTATAGCATGAGATGGGATATCCAACTCCTTCCAAATCCAATCCTGATACCCTTCCGATAGCATGAGATGTGATATACCAATGCTTCTACAAAACCTGAGACCCATACCATGGCATGAGATGTGATATCAAACTCCCGTCCTATACCATGAGACTTGATATCTCAATGCTTCTAATACCAAACCTGAGACCGGTCCAATAACATGAGATGTGATATCCAAATCCTTCCCCTTCCAAACCTTAGACCCTTCCTTTATCATGAGATGTGATATCCAAGTCCTTCCCATTCCATTCCTGAGACCCTTCCTATAGCATGAGATGTGATATCTCAATGCTTCTAATACCAAACCTGAGACCCTTCCTATAACATGAGATGTGATATCCAAGTCCTTCCCATTCCAATCCTGAGACCCTTCCTATAGCATGAGATGTGATATCTCAATGCTTCTAATACCAAACCTGAGACCCTTCCTATAACATGAATTATGATATCCAAATCCTTCCCATTCCAATCCTGAGACCCTTCCGATAGCAGAGATGTGATATCTCAATGCTTATACCAAACCTAAGACCCTTCCGATAGCATGAGATGTGATATCTCAATGCTTCTAATACCAAACCTGAGATCCTTCCAATAACATGAGATGTGATATCCAACTCCTTCCCATTCCAATCCCGAGACCCTTCCTATAGCATGAGATGTGATATCTCAATGCTTCTAATACCAAACCTAAGGTCCTTCCTATAACATGAGATGTGATATCCAAATCCTTCCCATTCCAAACCTGAGACCCTCCCTTTAGCATGAGATGTGATATCCAACTCCTTCCCCTTCCAAACCTGAGACCCTTCCTTTAGCATGAGATGTGATATCCAGCTCCTCCCATTCCAATCCTGAGACCCTTCCGATAGCAGAGATGTGATATTTCAATGCTTATACCAAACCTGAGACCCTTCCCATAGCATGTGATGTGATATCCAGCTCCTCCCATTCCAATCCTGAGACCCTTCCGATAGCAGAGATGTGATATTTCAATGCTTATACCAAACCTGAGACCCTTCCCATAGCATGAGATGTGATATCCAACTCCTTCCCATTCCAATCCTGAGACCCTTCCTATAGCATGAGATGTGATATCTCAATGCTTCTAATACCAAACCTGAGATCCTTCCTATAACATGAGATGTGATATCCAACTCCTTCCCATTCCAATCCCGAGACCCTTCCTATAGCATGAGATGTGATATCTCAATGCTTCTAATACCAAACCTAAGGTCCTTCCTATAACATGAGATGTGATATCCAAATCCTTCCCATTCCAAACCTGAGACCCTCCCTTTAGCATGAGATGTGATATCCAACTCCTTCCCATTCCAATCCTGATACCCTTCTGATAGCATGAGATGTGATATCTCAATGCCTCTAATACCAAACCTGAGATCCTACCTCTAACATGAAATGTGATATCCAACTCCTTCCTTTTCCAAACCTGAGACCCTTCCTACAGCATGAGATGTGATATCCAAGTCCTTCCCATTCCAATCCCGAGACCCTTCCTATAACATGAGATGTGATATCCAACTCCTTCTATTCCAACCTGAGACACATCCTATAGCATGAGATGGGATATCCAACTCCTTCCAAATCCAATCCTGATACCCTTCCGATAGCATGAGATGTGATATCCCAATGCTTCTACAAAACCTGAGACCCATACCATGGCATGAGATGTGATATCAAACTCCCGTCCTATACCATGAGACTTGATATCTCAATGCTTCTAATACCAAACCTGAGACCGGTCCAATAACATGAGATGTGATATCCAAATCCTTCCCCTTCCAAACCTTAGACCCTTCCTTTATCATGAGATGTGATATCCAAGTCCTTCCCATTCCATTCCTGAGACCCTTCCTATAGCATGAGATGTGATATCTCAATGCTTCTAATACCAAACCTGAGACCCTTCCTATAACATGAGATGTGATATCCAAGTCCTTCCCATTCCAATCCTGAGACCCTTCCTATAGCATGAGATGTGATATCTCAATGCTTCTAATACCAAACCTGAGACCCTTCCTATAACATGAATTGTGATATCCAAATCCTTCCCATTCCAATCCTGAGACCCTTCCGATAGCAGAGATGTGATATCTCAATGCTTATACCAAACCTAAGACCCTTCCGATAGCATGAGATGTGATATCTCAATGCTTCTAATACCAAACCTGAGACCGGTCCAATAACATGAGATGTGATATCCAAATCCCTCCCCTTCCAAACCTTAGAACATCCCTTTAGCATGAGATTTGATATCCAACTCCTTCCCATTCCAATCCTGAGACCCTTCTGATGGCATGAGATGTGATATCTCAATGCCTCTAAAACCAAACCTGAGATCCTACCTCTAACATGAAATGTGATATCCAACTCCTTCCCCTTCCAACCCTGAGAGCCTTCCTATAGAATGAGATGTGATATCCAAGTCCTTCCCATTCCAATCCTGAGACCCTTCCTATAACATGAGATGTGATATCCAACTCCTTCCCATTCCAATCATGAGACCCTTCCTATAGCTTGAGATGTGATATCCAACTCCTTCTCATTCCAATTCTGAGACCCGTCCTATACCATGAGACTTGATATCTCAATGCTTCAAATACCAAACCTGAGACCGGTCCTATAACATGAGATGTGATACCCAACTCCTTCCCATTCCAATCCTGATACCCTTCTGATAGCATGAGATGTGATATCTCAATGCCTCTAATACCAAACCTGAGATCCTACCTCTAACATGAAATGTGATATCCAACTCCTTCCTTTTCCAAACCTGAGACCCTTCATACAGCATGAGATGTGATATCCAAGTCCTTCCCATTCCAATCCTGAGACCCTTCCTATAACATGAGATGTGATATCCAACTCCTTCTATTCCAACCTGAGACCCTTCCTATAGCATGAGATGGGATATCCAACTCCTTCCAAATCCAATCCTGATACCCTTCCGATAGCATGAGATGTGATATCCCAATGCTTCTACAAAACCTGAGACCCATACCATGGCATGAGATGTGATATCAAACTCCCGTCCTATACCATGAGACTTGATATCTCAATGTTTCTAATACCAAACCTGAGACCGGTCCAATAACATGAGATGTGATATCCAAATCCTTCCCCTTCCAAACCTTAGACCCTTCCTTTATCATGAGATGTGATATCCAAGTCCTTCCCATTCCATTCCTGAGACCCTTCCTATAGCATGAGATGTGATATCTCAATGCTTCTAATACCAAACCTGAGACCCTTCCTATAACATGAGATGTGATATCCAAGTCCTTCCCATTCCAATCCTGAGACCCTTCCTATAGCATGAGATGTGATATCTCAATGCTTCTAATACCAAACCTGAGACCCTTCCTATAACATGAATTGTGATATCCAAATCCTTCCCATTCCAATCCTGAGACCCTTCCGATAGCAGAGATGTGATATCTCAATGCTTATACCAAACCTAAGACCCTTCCGATAGCATGAGATGTGATATCTCAATGCTTCTAATACCAAACCTGAGACCGGTCTAATAACATGAGATGGAATATCCAAATCCTTCCCCTTCCAAACCTTAGACCATCCCTTTAGCATGAGATTTGATATCCAACTCCTTCCCATTCCAATCCTGAGACCCTTCTGATGGCATGAGATGTGATATCTCAATGCCTCTAAAACCAAACCTGAGATCCTACCTCTAACATGAAATGTGATATCCAACTCCTTCCCCTTCCAACCCTGAGAGCCTTCCTATAGAATGAGATGTGATATCCAAGTCCTTCCCATTCCAATCCTGAGACCCTTCCTATAACATGAGATGTGATATCCAACTCCTTCCCATTCCAATCATGAGACCCTTCCTATAGCTTGAGATGTGATATCCAACTCCTTCTCATTCCAATTCTGAGACCCGTCCTATACCATGAGACTTGATATCTCAATGCTTCAAATACCAAACCTGAGACCGGTCCTATAACATGAGATGTGATACCCAAATCCGTCCCCTTCCAAACCTTAGACCCTTCCTATAGCATGAGATGTGATATCTCATTGCTTCTAATACCAAACCTGAGACCCTTCCTATAACGAGATGGGATATCCAACTCCTTCCCATTCCAATCCTGAGACCCTTCAGATAGCAGAGATGTGATATCCAACTCCTTCCCATTCCAAACCTGAGACCCTTCCTATAGCATGAGATGTTATAATTTAATGCTTCTAAAACCAAACCTGAGAACCATCCTATAACATGTGAAATCCAAATCCTTCCCTTTCCAAACCTGAGACCCTTCCGATAGCATGAGATGTGATATCTCAATGCTTCTAAAACCAAACATGAGAACCATCCTATAACATGAGATGTGAAAACCAAATCCTTCCCTTTCCAAACCTGAGACCCTTCCTATAGCTTGAGATGAAATATCAAACTCCTTCCCATTCCAATCCTGAGATAGCTTGAGATGTGATATCCAACTCCATCCCATTCCAATCCTGAGACCCTTCCGATAGCATGAGATGTGATAGCTCAATGCTTCTAATATCAAAACTGAGACCCTCCCTATAGTATGAGATGTGAATTCTAAGTCCTTACCATTCCTATCCTGAGACCCTTCCGATAGCAGAGATGTGATATCTCAATGCTTATACCAAACCTGATGACCCTTCCTATGGCATTAGATGTGATATCCAACTCCTTCCCATTCCAATCCTGAGTTCCTTCCTATAGCATGAGATGTGATATCTCAATGCTTCTATCAAACCTGATACCCTTCCTTTAGCATGAGAGGTGATATTCAACTCCTGCCCATTCCAATCCTGAGACCCTTCCTATATCATGAGACGTGATATCCAACTCCTTCCCATTCCAATCCTGAGACTCCTCCTATAGCATGAGATGTGATATCTCAATGCTTCTAATACCAGACCTGGGACCGGTCCTATAACATGAGATATGATATCCAAATCCTTCCCCTTCCAAACCTGAGACCCTTCCTATAGCAAGAGATGTGATATCCAATTCCTTCCCATTCCAATCCTGAGACCCTTCCTATAACGAGATGTGATATCCAACTCCTTCCCATTCCAACCTGAGACCCTTCCTGTAGCATGAGAAGGGAGATCCAACTCCTTCCCATTCCAATCCTGAGACCCTTCCTATACCATGAGATGTGATATCTCAATGCTTCTAATACCAAACCTGGGACCCGTCCTATAACATGAGATATGTCCTATAACATGAGATATGATATCCAAATCCTTCCCCTTCCAAACCTGAGACCCTTCCTTTAGCATGAGATGTGATATCCAAATCCTTCCCATTCCAATACTGAAACCCTTCCTATAGCATGAGATGTCATATCTCAATGTTTCTAATAGAAAACCTGAGACCCTTCCTATAGCAAGAGATGTGATATCCAAATCCTTCCCATTTCAATCTTGAGACCCTTCCTATAACATGAGATGTGATATCCAACTCCTACCCATTCCAACCTGAGACCCTTCCTATAGCATGAGAAGGGATATCCAATTCCTTCCCAATCCAATCCTTAGACCCTTCCGATAGCAGAGGTGTGATATCTCAATGCTTATACCAAACCTGAGACCCTTCCTTTAGCATGAGATGTGATATCCAAATGCTTCACATTCCAATCCTGAGACCCTTCCTATAGCATGAGATGTGATATCTCAATGCTTCTAATACAAAACCTGAGATCCTTCCTATAACATGAGATGTGATATCCAAGTCCTTCCCATTCCAATCCTGAGACCCTTCCTATAACATGAGATGTGATATCCAACTCCTTCTACTCCAACCTGAGACCCTTCCTATAGCATGAGAATGGATATCCAACTCCTTCCAAATCCAATCCTGATACCCTTCCAATAGCATGAGATGTGATATCCCAATGCTTCTACAAAACCTGAGACCCATACCATGGCATGAGATGTGATATCAAACTCCCGTCCTATACCATGAGACTTGATATCTCAATGCTTCTAATACCAAACCTGAGACCGGTCCAATAACATGAGATGTGATATCCAAATCCTTCCCCTTCCAAACCTTAGACCCTTCCTTTATCATGAGATGTGATATCCAAGTCCTTCCCATTCCATTCCTGAGACCCTTAATATAGCATGAGATGTGATATCTCAATGCTTCTAATACCAAACCTGAGACCCTTCCTATAACATGAGATGTGATATCCAAATCCTTCCCATTCCAATCCTGAGACCCTTCCGATAGCAGAGATGTGATATCTCAATGCTTATACCAAACCTGAGACCCTTCCGATAGCATGAGATGTGATATCTCAATGCTTCTAATACCAAACCTCAGATCCTTCCAATAACATGAGATGTGATGTCCAAATCCTTCCCCTTCCAAACCTTAGACCCTCCCTTTAGCATGAGATGTGATATCCAACTCCTTCCCATTCCAATCCTGAGACCCTTCTGATGGCATGAGATGTCATATCTCAATGCCTCTAATACCAAACCTGAGATCCTACCTCTAACATGAGATGTGATATCAAACTCCTTCCCATTCCAAACCTGAGACCCTTCAGATAGCATGAGATGTGATATTTCAATGCTTCTAAAACCAAACATGAGAACCATCCTATAACATGAGATGTGAAATCCAAATCATTCCCATTCCAAACCTGAGACCCTTCCTATAGCATGAGAAGTTATAATTTAATGCTTCTAAAACCAAACCTGAGAACCATCCTATAACATGTGAAATCCAAATCCTTCCCTTTCCAAACCTGAGACCCTTCCGATAGCATGAGATGTGATATCTCAATGCTTCTAAAACCAAACATGAGAACCATCCTATAACATGAGATGTGAAATCCAAATCCTTCCCTTTCCAAACCTGAGACCCTTCCTATGCCTTGAGATGAAATATCAAACTCCTTCCCATTCCAATCCTGAGATAGCTTGAGATGTGATATCCAACTCCATCCCATTCCAATCCTGAGACCCTTCCGATAGCATGAGATGTGATAGCTCAATGCTTCTAATATCAAAACTGAGACCCTCCCTATAGTATGAGATGTGAATTCTAAGTCCTTACCATTCCTATCCTGAGACCCTTCCGATAGCAGAGATGTGATATCTCAATGCTTATACCAAACCTGATGACCCTTCCTATGGCATTAGATGTGATATCCAACTCCTTCCCATTCCAATCCTGAGTTCCTTCCTATAGCATGAGATGTGATATCTCAATGCTTCTATCAAACCTGATACCCTTCCTTTAGCATGAGAGGTGATATTCAACTCCTGCCCATTCCAATCCTGAGACCCTTCCTATATCATGAGACGTGATATCCAACTCCTTCCCATTCCAATCCTGAGACTCCTCCTATAGCATGAGATGTGATATCTCAATGCTTCTAATACCAGACCTGGGACCGGTCCTATAACATGAGATATGATATCCAAATCCTTCCCCTTCCAAACCTGAGACCCTTCCTATAGCAAGAGATGTGATATCCAATTCCTTCCCATTCCAATCCTGAGACCCTTCCTATAACGAGATGTGATATCCAACTCCTTCCCATTCCAACCTGAGACCCTTCCTGTAGCATGAGAAGGGAGATCCAACTCCTTCCCATTCCAATCCTGAGACCCTTCCTATACCATGAGATGTGATATCTCAATGCTTCTAATACCAAACCTGGGACCCGTCCTATAACATGAGATATGTCCTATAACATGAGATATGATATCCAAATCCTTCCCCTTCCAAACCTGAGACCCTTCCTTTAGCATGAGATGTGATATCCAAATCCTTCCCATTCCAATACTGAAACCCTTCCTATAGCATGAGATGTCATATCTCAATGTTTCTAATAGAAAACCTGAGACCCTTCCTATAGCAAGAGATGTGATATCCAAATCCTTCCCATTTCAATCTTGAGACCCTTCCTATAACATGAGATGTGATATCCAACTCCTACCCATTCCAACCTGAGACCCTTCCTATAGCATGAGAAGGGATATCCAATTCCTTCCCAATCCAATCCTTAGACCCTTCCGATAGCAGAGATGTGATATCTCAATGCTTATACCAAACCTGAGACCCTTCCTTTAGCATGAGATGTGATATCCAAATGCTTCACATTCCAATCCTGAGACCCTTCCTATAGCATGAGATGTGATATCTCAATGCTTCTAATACAAAACCTGAGATCCTTCCTATAACATGAGATGTGATATCCAAGTCCTTCCCATTCCAATCCTGAGACCCTTCCTATAACATGAGATGTGATATCCAACTCCTTCTACTCCAACCTGAGACCCTTCCTATAGCATGAGATGGGATATCCAACTCCTTCCAAATCCAATCCTGATACCCTTCCAATAGCATGAGATGTGATATCCCAATGCTTCTACAAAACCTGAGACCCATACCATGGCATGAGATGTGATATCAAACTCCCGTCCTATACCATGAGACTTGATATCTCAATGCTTCTAATACCAAACCTGAGACCGGTCCAATAACATGAGATGTGATATCCAAATCCTTCCCCTTCCAAACCTTAGACCCTTCCTTTATCATGAGATGTGATATCCAAGTCCTTCCCATTCCATTCCTGAGACCCTTAATATAGCATGAGATGTGATATCTCAATGCTTCTAATACCAAACCTGAGACCCTTCCTATAACATGAGATGTGATATCCAAATCCTTCCCATTCCAATCCTGAGACCCTTCCGATAGCAGAGATGTGATATCTCAATGCTTCTAATACCAAACCTCAGATCCTTCCAATAACATGAGATGTGATATCCAACTCCTTCCCATTCCAATCCTGAGACCCTTCTGATGGCATGAGATGTCATATCTCAATGCCTCTAATACCAAACCTGAGATCCTACCTCTAACATGAGATGTGATATCAAACTCCTTCCCATTCCAAACCTGAGACCCTTCAGATAGCATGAGATGTGATATTTCAATGCTTCTAAAACCAAACATGAGAACCATCCTATAACATGAGATGTGAAATCCAAATCATTCCCATTCCAAACCTGAGACCCTTCCTATAGCATGAGATGTTATAATTTAATGCTTCTAAAACCAAACCTGAGAACCATCCTATAACATGTGAAATCCAAATCCTTCCCTTTCCAAACCTGAGACCCTTCCGATAGCATGAGATGTGATATCTCAATGCTTCTAAAACCAAACATGAGAACCATCCTATAACATGAGATGTGAAATCCAAATCCTTCCCTTTCCAAACCTGAGACCCTTCCTATAGCTTGAGATGAAATATCAAACTCCTTCCCATTCCAATCCTGAGATAGCTTGAGATGTGATATCCAACTCCATCCCATTCCAATCCTGAGACCCTTCCGATAGCATGAGATGTGATAGCTCAATGCTTCTAATATCAAAACTGAGACCCTCCCTATAGTATGAGATGTGAATTCTAAGTCCTTACCATTCCTATCCTGAGACCCTTCCGATAGCAGAGATGTGATATCTCAATGCTTATACCAAACCTGATGACCCTTCCTATGGCATTAGATGTGATATCCAACTCCTTCCCATTCCAATCCTGAGTTCCTTCCTATAGCATGAGATGTGATATCTCAATGCTTCTATCAAACCTGATACCCTTCCTTTAGCATGAGAGGTGATATTCAACTCCTGCCCATTCCAATCCTGAGACTCCTCCTATAGCATGAGATGTGATATCTCAATGCTTCTAATACCAGACCTGGGACCGGTCCTATAACATGAGATATGATATCCAAATCCTTCCCCTTCCAAACCTGAGACCCTTCCTATAGCAAGAGATGTGATATCCAATTCCTTCCCATTCCAATCCTGAGACCCTTCCTATAACGAGATGTGATATCCAACTCCTTCCCATTCCAACCTGAGACCCTTCCTGTAGCATGAGAAGGGAGATCCAACTCCTTCCCATTCCAATCCTGAGACCCTTCCTATACCATGAGATGTGATATCTCAATGCTTCTAATACCAAACCTGGGACCCGTCCTATAACATGAGATATGTCCTATAACATGAGATATGATATCCAAATCCTTCCCCTTCCAAACCTGAGACCCTTCCTTTAGCATGAGATGTGATATCCAAATCCTTCCCATTCCAATACTGAAACCCTTCCTATAGCATGAGATGTCATATCTCAATGTTTCTAATAGAAAACCTGAGACCCTTCCTATAGCAAGAGATGTGATATCCAAATCCTTCCCATTTCAATCTTGAGACCCTTCCTATAACATGAGATGTGATATCCAACTCCTACCCATTCCAACCTGAGACCCTTCCTATAGCATGAGAAGGGATATCCAATTCCTTCCCAATCCAATCCTTAGACCCTTCCGATAGCAGAGATGTGATATCTCAATGCTTATACCAAACCTGAGACCCTTCCTTTAGCATGAGATGTGATATCCAAATGCTTCACATTCCAATCCTGAGACCCTTCCTATAGCATGAGATGTGATATCTCAATGCTTCTAATACAAAACCTGAGATCCTTCCTATAACATGAGATGTGATATCCAAGTCCTTCCCATTCCAATCCTGAGACCCTTCCTATAACATGAGATGTGATATCCAACTCCTTCTACTCCAACCTGAGACCCTTCCTATAGCATGAGATGGGATATCCAACTCCTTCCAAATCCAATCCTGATACCCTTCCAATAGCATGAGATGTGATATCCCAATGCTTCTACAAAACCTGAGACCCATACCATGGCATGAGATGTGATATCAAACTCCCGTCCTATACCATGAGACTTGATATCTCAATGCTTCTAATACCAAACCTGAGACCGGTCCAATAACATGAGATGTGATATCCAAATCCTTCCCCTTCCAAACCTTAGACCCTTCCTTTATCATGAGATGTGATATCCAAGTCCTTCCCATTCCATTCCTGAGACCCTTAATATAGCATGAGATGTGATATCTCAATGCTTCTAATACCAAACCTGAGACCCTTCCTATAACATGAGATGTGATATCCAAATCCTTCCCATTCCAATCCTGAGACCCTTCCGATAGCAGAGATGTGATATCTCAATGCTTATACCAAACCTGAGACCCTTCCGATAGCATGAGATGTGATATCTCAATGCTTCTAATACCAAACCTCAGATCCTTCCAATAACATGAGATGTGATGTCCAAATCCTTCCCCTTCCAAACCTTAGACCCTCCCTTTAGCATGAGATGTGATATCCAACTCCTTCCCATTCCAATCCTGAGACCCTTCTGATGGCATGAGATGTCATATCTCAATGCCTCTAATACCAAACCTGAGATCCTACCTCTAACATGAGATGTGATATCAAACTCCTTCCCATTCCAAACCTGAGACCCTTCAGATAGCATGAGATGTGATATTTCAATGCTTCTAAAACCAAACATGAGAACCATCCTATAACATGAGATGTGAAATCCAAATCATTCCCATTCCAAACATGAGGCCCTTCCTATAGCTTGAGATGTGATATCAAACTCCTTCCCATTCAATGTGATATCCAACTCCTTCCCATTCCAATCCTGGGACCCTTCCTATACCATGAGATGTGATAGTTCAATGCTTCTAATACCAAACCTGAGACCCGTCCTAAAACATGAGATGTGAGATCCAAATCCTTCCCCTTCCAGACCTGAGACCTTTCCTTTAGCATGAGATGTGATAACCAACTCCTTCCCATTCCAAACCTGAGACCCTTCCCATAGCATGAGATGTGATATCTCAATGCTTCTAAAACCAAACATGAGAACCATCCTATAACATGAGATGTGAAATCCAAATCCTTCCCTTTCCAAACCTGAGACCCTTCCTATAGCTTGAGATGAAATATCAAACTCCTTCCCATTCCAATCCTGAGATAGCTTGAGATGTGAGATCCAAATCCTTCCCCTTCCAAACCTGAGACCCTTCCTATAGCTTGATATGTGATATCAAACTCCTTCCCATTACAATCCTGAGATAGCTTGAGATGTGATATCCAACTCCATCCCATTCCAATCCTGAGACCCTTCCGATAGCATGAGATGTGATAGCTCAATGCTTCTAATATCAAAACTGAGACCCTCCCTATAGTATGAGATGTGAAATCTACGTCCTTCCCATTCCTATCCTGAGACCCTTCCGATAGCAGAGATGTGATATCTCAATGCTTATACCGAACCTGATGACCCTTCCTTTAGCATGAGATGTGATATTCAACTCCTTCCCATTCCAAACCTGAGACCCTTCCTATAACATGAGACGTGATATCCAACTCCTTCCCATTCCAAACCTGAGACCTTTCCTTTAGCATATGTGATATCCAACTCCTTCCAATTCTAATACTGAGACCCTTCCAATAGCATATGTGATATCTCAATGCTTCTAATATCAAAACTGAGACCCTCCCTATAACATGAGATGTGATATCCAACTCCTTCCCATTCCAATACTGAGACCCTTCCAATAGCATATGTGATATCTCAATGCTTCTAATATGAAAACTGAGACCCTCCCTATAACATGAATTGTGATATCCAAATCCTTCCCATTCCAATCCTGAGACCCTTCCGATAGCAGAGATGTGATATCTCAATGCTTATACCAAACCTAAGACCCTTCCGATAGCATGAGATGTGATATCTCAATGCTTCTAATACCAAACCTGAGATCCTTCCAATAACATGAGATATGATGTCCAAATCCCTCCCCTTCCAAACCTTAGACCATCCCTTTAGCATGAGATTTGATATCCAACTCCTTCCCATTCCAATCCTGAGACCCTTCTGATAGCATGAGATGTGATATCTCAATGCCTCTAATACCAAACCTGAGATCCTACCTCTAACATGAAATGTGATATCCATCTCCTTCCCTTTCCAAACCTGAGACCCTGCCTATAGCATGAGATGTGATATCCAAGTCCTTCCCATTCCAATCCTGAGACCCTTCCTATAGCATGTGATGTGATATCTCAATGCTTATACCAAACCTGAGACCCTTCCTATGGCATGAGATGTCATATACAACTCCTTCCCATTCCAACCCTGAGACCCTTCCTATAGCATGAGATGTGATATCTCAATGCTTGTACCAAACCTGAGACCCTTCCTATAGCATGAGATGTGATATCCAACTTCTTCCCATTCCAATCCTGAGACCCTTCCTATAGCATGAGATGTGATATCTCAATGCTTATACCAAACCTGAGACCCTTCCTATAGCTTGAGATGTGATATCCAACTCCTTCCCATTCCAATCCTGAGACCCTTCCTATAGCATGAGATGTGATATCTCAAGGCCTCTAATACCAAACCTGAGATCCTTCCTCTAACATGAAATGTGATATCCAACTCCTTCCCCTTCCAAACCTGAGAGCCTTCCTATAGCATGAGATATGATATCCAAGTCCTTCCCATTCTAACCTGAGACCCTTCCTATAGCATGAGATGGGATATCCAACTCCTTCCAAATCCAATACTGATACCCTTCCGATAGCATGAGATGTGATATCCCAATGCTTCTACCAAACCTGAGACCCATACTATGGCATGAGATGTGATATCAAACTCCTTCCCATTCCAATCCTGAGACGCTTCCTATAGCTTGAGATGTGATATCCAACTCCTTCCCATTCCAATTCTGAGACCCTTCTTATACCATGACACTTGATATCTCAATGCTTCTAATACCAAACCTGAGACCCGTCCTATAACATGAGATGTGATATCCAAATCCATCCCCTTCCAAACCTTAGACCCTTCCTTTATAATGAGATGTGATATCCAACTCCTTCCCATTCCAATCCTGAGACCCTTCCGATATCATGAGATGTGATATCTCAATGCTTATACCAAATCTGAGACCCTTCCTATGGCCTGAGATGTCATATACAACTCCTTCCCATTCCAATCCTGAGACCCTTCCTATAGCATGAGATGTGATATCTCAATGCTTATACCAAATCTGAGACCCTTCCTATAGCATAAGATGTGATATCCAAATCCTTCCCTTTCCAATCCTGAGAGCCTTCCTATAGCATGAGATGTGATATCTCAATGCTTATACCAAACCTGAGACCCTTCCTATAGCATGAGATGTGATATCCAACTCCTTCCCATTCCAATCCTGAGACCCTTCCTATAGCATGAGATGTGATGTCTCAATGCTTCTAATACCAAACCTGAGATCCTTCCTATAACATGAGATGTGATATCCAACTCCTTCCCATTCCAATCCTGAGACCCTTATGATAGCATGAGATGTGATATCTCAATGCCTCTTATACCAAACCTGAGATCCTTCCGATAGCATGAGATGTGATATCTCAATGCTTCTAATACCAAACCTGAGATCCTTCCTATAATATGAGATGTGATTTCCAAATCCTTCCCCTTCCAAACCTGAGACCCTCCCTTTAGCATGAAATGTGATATCCAACTCCTTCCCATTCCAATCCTGAGACCCTTCTGATAGCATGAGATGTGATATCTCAATGCCTGTAATACCAAACCTGAGATCCTACCTCTAACATGAAATGTGATATCCATCTCCTTCCCTTTCCAAACCTGAGACCCTGCCTATAGCATGAGATGTGATATCCAAGTCCTTCCCATTCCAATCGTGAGACCCTTCCTATAGCATGTGATGTGATATCTCAATGCTTATACCAAACCTGAGACCCTTCCTATGGCATGAGATGTCATATACAACTCCTTCCCATTCCAACCCTGAGACCCTTCCTATAGCATGAGATGTGATATCTCAATGCTTATACCAAACCTGAGACCCTTCCTATAGCATGAGATGTGATATCCAACTTCTTCCCATTCCAATCCTGAGACCCTTCCTATAGCATGAGATGTGATATCTCAGTGCTTATACCAAACCTGAGACCCTTCCTATAGCATAAGATGTGATATCCAAATCCTTCCCATTCCAATCCTGAGACCCTTCCTATAGCATGAGATATGATATCTCAATGCTTATACCAAACCTGAGACCCTTCCTATAGCATGAGATGTGATATCCAACTCCTTCCCATTCCAATCCTGAGACCCTTCCTATAGCATGTGATGTGATATCCAAGTCCTTCCCATTCCAATCCTGAGACCCTTCCTATAGCATGTGATGTGATATCTCAATGCTTATACCAAACCTGAGACCCTTCCTATGGCATGAGATGTCATATACAACTCCTTCCCATTCCAACCCTGAGACCCTTCCTATAGCATGAGATGTGATATCTCAATGCTTATACCAAACCTGAGACCCTTCCTATAGCTTGAGATGTGATATCCAACTTCTTCCCATTCCAATCCTGAGACCCTTCCTATAGCATGAGATGTGATATCCCAATGCTTCTACCAAACCTGAGACCCATACTATGGCATGAGATGTGATATCAAACTCCTTCCCATTCCAATCCTGAGACGCTTCCTATAGCTTGAGATGTGATATCCAACTCCTTCCCATTCCAATTCTGAGACCCTTCTTATACCATGAGACTTGATATCTCAATGCTTCTAATACCAAACCTGAGACCCGTCCTATAACATGAGATGTGATATCCAAATCCTTCCCCTTCCAAACCTTAGACCCTTCCTTTATAATGAGATGTGATATCCAACTCCTTCCCATTCCAATCCTGAGACCCTTCCTATAGCATGAGATGTGATATCTCAATGCTTCTAATACCAAACCTGAGACCCTTCCTATAACATGAGATGGGATATCCAACTCCTTCCCATTCCAATCCTGAGACCCTTCCGATAGCAGAGATGTGATATCTCAATGCTTATACCAAACCTGAGACCCTTCCTAAGGCTTGAGATGTCATTTACAACTCCTTCCCATTCCAATCCTGAGACCCTTCCTATAGCATGAGATGTGATATCTCAATGCTTATACCAAATCTGAGACCCTTCCTATAGCATGAGATGTGATATCCAAATCCTTCCCATTCCAATCCTGAGACCCTTCCTATAGCATGAGATGTGATATCTCAATGCTTATACCAAACCTGAGAGCCTACCTATAGCATGAGATGTGATATCCAAGTCCATCCCATTCCAATCCTTAGACCCTTCCTACAGCATGCGATGTGATATCTCAATGATTCTAATACCAAACCAGAGACCCGTCCTTTAACATGAGATGGGATATCCAACTCCTTCCCATTCCAATCCTGAGCCACTCCTGATAGCAGAGATGTGATATCTCAATGCTTATACCAAACCTGAGACCCTTCCTATAACATGAGATGTGATATCCAACTCCTTCCCGTTCCAAACCTGAGACACTTCCTATAGCATATGTGATATCCAACTCCTTCCCATTCCAAACATGAGACCCTTACTATAGCAAGAATGTAATATCCAACTCCTACCCATTCCAATCCTGAGACCATTCCTATAGCATGAGATGTGATATATCAATGCTTCTAATACCAAACCTGAGATCCTTCCTATGACATGAGATGTGATATCCAAATCCTTCCCATTCCAATCCTGAGACCCTTCCTATAGCAAGAGATGTGATATCCAAATCCTTCCCATTCCAATCCTGAGACCCTTCCTATAACATGAGATGTGATATTCAACTCCTTCCCATTCCAACCTGAGACACTTCCTATAGCATGGGAAGGGATATCCAACTCCTTCCCAATCCAATCCTGAGAACCTTCCGATAGCAGAGATGTGATATCTCAATGCTTATACCAAACCTGAGACGCTTCCTATGGCATGAGATGTGATATCCAACTCCTTGCCATTCAAATCCTGAGACCCTTCCTATAGCATGAGATGTGATATCTCAATGCTTCTACCAAATCTGAGACCCTTCCTTTAGCATGAGATGTGATATCCAAATCCTTCACATTCCAATCCTGAGACCCTTCCTATAGCATGAGATGTGATATCTCAATGCTTCCAATACCAAACCTGAGATCCTTCCTATAACATGAGATGTGATATCCAATTCCTTCCCATTCCAAACCTGAGACCCTTCCTATTGGATGAGATGTGATATCCAACTCCTTCCCATTCCAACCCTGAGACCCTTCCTATACCATGAGATGTGATATCTCAATGCTTCTAATACCAAACCTTGGAACCGTCCTATAACATGAGATGTGATATCTCAATGTTTCTAATAAAAAACCTGAGACCCTTCCTATAACATGAGATGTGATATCCAATTCCTTCCCATTCCAAACCTGAGACCCTTCCTATTGGATGAGATGTGATATCCAAATCCTTCCCCTTCCAAACCTGAGACCCTTCCTTTAGCATGAGATGTGATATCCAAATACTTCCCATTCCAATCCTAAAACCCTTCCTATAGCATGAGATGTGATATCTCAATGTTTCTAATAAAAAACCTGAGACCCTTCCTATAGCAAGAGATGTGATATCCAAATCCTTCCCATTCCAATCCTGAGACCCTTCCTGTATATAACATGAGATGTGATATCCAACTCCTTCCCATTCCAACCTGAGACCCTTCCTATAGCATGAGATGTGATATCCAACTCCTTACCATTCAAATTCTGAGACCCTCCCTATAACAAGAGATGTCATATCCAACTCCTTCCCATTCCAAACCTGAGACCCTTCCTATAACATGAGATCTGATATCCAACTCCTTCCCATTCCAAACCTGAGACCCTTCCCATAGCATGAGATGTGATATCTCAATGCTTCAAAAACCAAACATGAGAACCATCCTATAACATGAGATGTGAAATCCAAATCCTTCCCTTCCCAAACCTGAGACTCTTCCTATAGCATGAGATGTGATATCTCAATGCTTCTACCAAACCTGAAACCCTTCCTATAGCATGAGATGTGATATCCAACTCCTTCCCATTCCAATCCTGAGACACATCCTATAGCATGAGATGTGATATCACAATGCTTCTAATACCAAACCTGAGACCCGTCCTATAACATGAGATGTGATATCCAAATCCTTCCCCTTCCAAACCTGAGACCCTTCCTTGAGCATGAGATGTGATATATAGCTCCTCCCATTCCAATCCTGAGACCCTTCCTATAGCATGAGATGTGATATCTCAATGCTTCTAATACCAAACCTGAGATCCTTCCTATAACATGAGATGTGATATCCAACTCCTTCCCATTCCAATCCCGAGACCCTTCCTATAGCATGAGATGTGATATCTCAATGCTTCTAATACCAAACCTAAGGTCCTTCCTATAACATGAGATGTGATATCCAAATCCTTCCAATTCCAAACCTGAGACCCTCCCTTTAGCATGAGATGTGATATCCAACTCCTTCCCATTCCAATCCTGATACCCTTCTGATAGCATGAGATCTGATATCTCAATGCCTCTAATACCAAACCTGAGATCCTACCTCTAACATGAAATGTGATATCCAACTCCTTCCTTTTCCAAACCTGAGACCCTTCCTACAGCATGAGATGTGATATCCAAGTCCTTCCCATTCCAATCCTGAGACCCTTCCTATAACATGAGATGTGATATCCAACTCCTTCTATTCCAACCTGAGACCCTTCCTATAGCATGAGATGGGATATCCAACTCCTTCCAAATCCAATCCTGATACCCTTCCGATAGCATGAGATGTGATATACCAATGCTTCTACAAAACCTGAGACCCATACCATGGCATGAGATGTGATATCAAACTCCCCTCCTATACCATGAGACTTGATATCTCAATGCTTCTAATACCAAACCTGAGACCGGTCCAATAACATGAGATGTGATATCCAAATCCTTCCCCTTCCAAACCTTAGACCCTTCCTTTATCATGAGATGTGATATCCAAGTCCTTCCCATTCCATTCCTGAGACCCTTCCTATAGCATGAGATGTGATATCTCAATGCTTCTAATACCAAACCTGAGACCCTTCCTATAACATGAGATGTGATATCCAAGTCCTTCCCATTCCAATCCTGAGACCCTTCCTATAGCATGAGATGTGATATCTCAATGCTTCTAATACCAAACCTGAGACCCTTCCTATAACATGAATTATGATATCCAAATCCTTCCCATTCCAATCCTGAGACCCTTCCGATAGCAGAGATGTGATATCTCAATGCTTATACCAAACCTAAGACCCTTCCGATAGCATGAGATGTGATATCTCAATGCTTCTAATACCAAACCTGAGATCCTTCCAATAACATGAGATGTGATATCCAACTCCTTCCCATTCCAATCCCGAGACCCTTCCTATAGCATGAGATGTGATATATCAATGCTTCTAATACCAAACCTAAGGTCCTTCCTATAACATGAGATGTGATATCCAAATCCTTCCCATTCCAAACCTGAGACCCTCCCTTTAGCATGAGATGTGATATCCAACTCCTTCCCCTTCCAAACCTGAGACCCTTCCTTTAGCATGAGATGTGATATCCAGCTCCTCCCATTCCAATCCTGAGACCCTTCCGATAGCAGAGATGTGATATTTCAATGCTTATACCAAACCTGAGACCCTTCCCATAGCATGAGATGTGATATCCAGCTCCTCCCATTCCAATCCTGAGACCCTTCCGATAGCAGAGATGTGATATTTCAATGCTTATACCAAACCTGAGACCCTTCCCATAGAATGAGATGTGATATCCAACTCCTTCCCATTCCAATCCTGAGACCCTTCCTATAGCATGAGATGTGATATCTCAATGCTTCTAATACCAAACCTGAGATCCTTCCTATAACATGAGATGTGATATCCAACTCCTTCCCATTCCAATCCCGAGACCCTTCCTATAGCATGAGATGTGATATCTCAATGCTTCTAATACCAAACCTAAGGTCCTTCCTATAACATGAGATGTGATATCCAAATCCTTCCCATTCCAAACCTGAGACCCTCCCTTTAGCATGAGATGTGATATCCAAGTCCTTCCCATTCCAATCCTGAGACCCTTCCTATAACATGAGATGTGATATCCTACTCCTTCTATTCCAACCTGAGACTCTTCCTATAGCATGAGATGGGATATCCAACTCCTTCCAAATCCAATCCTGATACCCTTCCGATAGCATGAGATGTGATATCCAAATGCTTCTACAAAACCTGAGACCCATACCATGGCATGAGATGTGATATCAAACTCCCGTCCTATACCATGAGACTTGATATCTCAATGCTTCTAATACCAAACCTGAGACCGGTCCAATAACATGAGATGTGATATCCAAATCCTTCCCCTTCCAAACCTTAGACCCTTCCTTTATCATGAGATGTGATATCCAAGTCCTTCCCATTCCATTCCTGAGACCCTTCCTATAGCATGAGATGTGATATCTAAATGCTTCTAATACCAAACCTGAGACCCTTCCTATAACATGAGATGTGATATCCAAGTCCTTCCCATTCCAATCCTGAGACCCTTCCTATAGCATGAGATGTGATATCTCAATGCTTCTAATACCAAACCTGAGACCCTTCCTATAACATGAATTGTGATATCCAAATCCTTCCCATTCCAATCCTGAGACCCTTCCGATAGCAGAGATGTGATATCTCAATGCTTATACCAAACCTAAGACCCTTCCGATAGCATGAGATGTGATATCTCAATGCTTCTAATACCAAACCTGAGATCCTTCCAATAACATGAGATATGATGTCCAAATCCCTCCCCTTCCAAACCTTAGACCATCCCTTTAGCATGAGATTTGATATCCAACTCCTTCCCATTCCAATCCTGAGACCCTTCTGATGGCATGAGATGTGATATCTCAATGCCTCTAAAACCAAACCTGAGATCCTACCTCTAACATGAAATGTGATATCCAACTCCTTCCCCTTCCAACCCTGAGAGCCTTCCTATAGAATGAGATGTGATATCCAAGTCCTTCCCATTCCAATCCTGAGACCCTTCCTATAACATGAGATGTGATATCCAACTCCTTCCCATTCCAATCATGAGACCCTTCCTATAGCTTGAGATGTGATATCCAACTCCTTCTCATTCCAATTCTGAGACCCGTCCTATACCATGAGACTTGATATCTCAATGCTTCAAATACCAAACCTGAGACCGGTCCTATAACATGAGATGTGATACCCAAATCCGTCCCCTTCCAAACCTTAGACCCTTCCTATAGCATGAGATGTGATATCTCAATGCTTCTAAAACCAAACATGAGAACCATCCTATAACATGAGATGTGAAATCCAAATCCTTCCCTTTCCAAACCTGAGACCCTTCCTATAGCTTGAGATGAAATATCAAACTCCTTCCCATTCCAATCCTGAGATAGCTTGAGATGTGATATCCAACTCCATCCCATTCCAATCCTGAGACCCTTCCGATAGCATGAGATGTGATAGCTCAATGCTTCTAATATCAAAACTGAGACCCTCCCTATAGTATGAGATGTGAATTCTAAGTCCTTCCCATTCCTATCCTGAGACCCTTCCGATAGCAGAGATGTGATATCTCAATGCTTATACCGAACCTGATGACCCTTCCTTTAGCATGAGATGTGATATTCAACTCCTTCCCATTCCAAACCTGAGACCCTTCCTATAACATGAGACGTGATATCCAACTCCTTCCCATTCCAAACCTGAGACCTTTCCTTTAGCATATGTGATATCCAACTCCTTCCAATTCCAATACTGAGACCCTTCCAATAGCATATGTGATATCTCAATGCTTCTAATATCAAAACTGAGACCCTCCCTCTAACATGAGATGTGATATCCAACTCCTTCCCATTCCAATACTGAGACCCTTCCAATAGCATATGTGATATCTCAATGCTTCTAATATCAAAACTGAGACCCTCCCTATAACATGAGATGTGATATCCAACTCCTTCCCATTCCAATCGAGACCCTTCCTATAACATGAGATGTGATATCTCTATGCTTCTAATACCAAACCTGAGGCCCTTCCCGTAGTATATGTGAAATCCAACTCCTTCCCATTCCAAACTTGTGACCCTTCCTGTAGCATGAAATGTGATTTTTCACCACTTCCAATACCATACCCTAGCCTAGACCATTCCCACAGCCTGAGATTTGAAATCTCATTTCTTCCAATACCAAACCCGAGACCCTTCCGATAGGATGTGATTTGATATCTCAGTGCTTCTAATACCAAACCTGAGATCCTCCCTATAACAAGAGATATCATATCCAACTCCTTCCCATTCCAATCCTGAGACTCTTCCTATAGCATGACATGTGATATCGAACTTCCCATTCAAATCCTGAGACTCAGACCTCCCCGTCTAACCTCACCACTCCTAGCTCCCGGATTGATGATGCACTCCTGCTGTGTCTTCTCTCCCTTCTTCTGCTTCCTTTCCTCTCTCCTTCCTCATGTGCCCTAGGTCAGGCTCCTTCTACACCTCCGCAAGGATTACTGATTTGTACCCCTCCCCACTCTCAACTCTCACTCAGTTAACACTCATCTGACATCGGCCATTTCCTGGAAGAACCCGACCTTGATGTCCTTGGTCTAACCGAGACATGGATGACGGCCAGCGCTGTCTCGAGCTCTGACACTTTCCTCCCTGATGACAAGTTCCTCTCCATGCCCAGATCCAAACGTTCATGAGGGGGAGTATCCTTGATTCCTGTAGTAAATTGCTTTCCTTTGCAGGCCGACTCCTCTCACGAATGCCTTGTCTGCATGCATTCTCTCTTTCCTGGCCATTCTCTCACCGTGGCTATTTGCCTACCCCCTTCCTCTCTCAGTGGATGGACTTCTCCATCCTAGCCTCCTACCACTCAACTCCGCCTACTTGGAGAATTCAAAATGAACCTGTATGCTTCCTGACCTGGACTTTTACGAGATCTGCAACTCTTCATGTCTCTGGCCCTACACACTGCAGGGAATACTCAGGATTTTCTGATCTCAGACATCCCCCTATGTAACCCTCTCAACAATCCTCTCCCGTGGTGATCAAGTTCTCATCTCCAAAGAAGGCTAACTACCAGCTGTTCCTCCTCAGTGGAGTTCTCCCTTTCTGTCCCTGCTCTCTGCACCGTTTCGCGTTGCAAACACTCGCTTCCCTGCTCTCTGGTTTAGACGCTTTTCCTTCTTCCTTTCTGTGCCTGTTCTCTGCATCGTATCGCGTTGCAGAAAACAACTCGCTTCCCAGCTCTCTGGTTTAGACGTGTGTTCCCTGCCTTCTCTCCTCTTCCCGCTGCCTTCAAATCAACAAATGAGCTTCAAAAGATACACGGTGCTCAGAATGCTTTATAACACCCATTATTCAAGATATAGCTGTAACCCGCTAGACGTATTGAAAAGTGCTAAAAACTAGCAAAATAGCTAGAAAATGTTCTTTCCTCGCGTTTTGGTAAATACGAATTCTGGTGGATTCCCATTTTGTACTCCGTGCATTTGTTCAGTCGAATCCTGATGTTTTTAACCACTCGTCACCCATACAAGGGGGGGATCAAAATCTACTGTTCACAGGCTGAATGTATACTGCTGAAATCGTCAATGCATTATCGGGTAAACCGACTGTTCTGGAAAGTGTATTTGCCATCTGTTATTCCAGTCAGCATGTTTTCATCGTCCCTTCTTGTTTCAAGGCTGCACTCCCGTGGTGATCACATTCTCCTCTCCAGAGCAGGCTAACTACCAGCTGCTCCTCCTCAGAGGCGTTCCACCTTTCTGTCCCTGCTCCCTGCACCGTTTCGCGTTGCATGTACTCGCTTCCCAGCTCTCTGGTTTAGATGTGTGTTCCCTGCCTTCTCTCCTCTTCCTACAGCCTTCCAATGAGCTCCACAAGATAGTGTTTGTTAGGAAAGATTTCGTTATTGTAGGGAACTTTCCTTCCATGTGGCAACCCCTAAACTTTTTGCTATTGTTTTCAACCTGTTTTCTTGACTTTGCCAGAGAAGTGCAGCCTTCTGCTGTACTCCTCTGGGCTTTCGCTCCTTTCTTACGGGGAAACTGACATGCCCTTAAGACAGTCAGTACCGGGGAACGCTGTTTCCCGTAGTTTCTCTTATCGTGTCGCCATTTTAGTGCAACACGACACAAGAGGGCACTGTAAGCTAAGTTACAGCTCTCTTGGGTCTCTAGCCTTCTACAGACCCTAGACACTCTTGTAGGATGGTTTTTGGATCGGTGCAAGTCATTCAGGGACTGGGCTGGTGGCAGCGATCATTTGGTTTATTTTGAGCTCCTTTTGCCGTTCTGAGCACCTTTTTGCCGCGAACACAAAAGGGTGGCCCGGCTACCCAAAATGGCCGGACCACGAGGCTCCTTTGTCTAGTCCACTGTCCGTCTTGCTCCCTTTACCTTCCCCCGGGTCAGGCGACCCGGGGCCTTCCTTATTTGGGCATGTAGTTTCCCGCGAAACACGGTTGCGTTCGCGGGCTTCTACATGTCGTTTGAGTGCCCCCAGGATGTGGGATGGGCTGTCTGGTCCCAATACACATCCTGGGTGCCAGAGAGTCTAGGGTGGTGTGAATGCCTGGGACCACTGTGGTCCGTGATTGGTCCACGTATGGTATGTGTGTTGATGAGCGGATCTCCCATTGGCTCCCCTCCGTTTTGGCGCGAAGGGAACCGTGGATAAGAGGGAGCTGGAAACACCACTGCCATGTCGATCTCCTGAGTTCTTACGAACCCAGGGATACAGGAGCCAAGTATCCTGCGAACACGAGGCTGGACCGAGGAATCGCTGGTGACCCCCTGAAGAACTTCTGCTCCTCATTGCTGTCGTCCGGTGAAGCCCTTTCCACCTAAGATCGAACAAGAAGGCCTGTACTGGCGCTTCGACCTATTGGAATAGCAGGACCAGCTATTCCCGGCACCTTCATCAACTCCTGCTGTAAGCCTTCGGAAGTGTCTCTGGGCCATCCAGTTGACTGACCAGCTTACTAAGGAGGCCTGCTCTGTAATCGCCGACAGGTTGGGTGGTATTCTGAGTCCGGGGCATGCTCACACGCTTCGTTTGCTTAGCAGTCCTAAGCTAGAGGTGAGCAGTGCTCGTTTGGCTTGAATACACCCGGCCGTTCCGTTGCCCTGCTGTGGCGACAAAACTGTGCTTGTTTCTTCGATCGGGACGTCTTTTTACTCTGCACGACGACGAGACGTTCCCTGCTCTTCAGAACCTGCCAGAAGCTGCATCTATCGAGGAGAAGCTCGGGCCTGCTTGCTTCGGGGACCGGTGAGTAGATTAGCTAGGATCTGGTCGCCCTCCTGCAGTGCCCCTTGCTTTTCCCCGCTGTGAATACAGCACCCCTTGTCCGTACTCGCGCCCTGCTTCTGCCTCACAGTGGAGGCTGCGCTAGAGTCGCGGACCGTGTTCTCCTTCATTAGAGCTCCCTACAGAGCTGTTCAACGTCCTCCGAAGAGCTTCACCTTCTGCCCATTGGCACCGGCGTGTGCAGGTACTTTTGAGCGCTAGGCTCCACTCTTCGTAGGGATTGGACTACCATCCAGTTAGGGGCCTCAGAAGGCGGACATATCACTCGCATTGGTTCGCACTGCCTGTTTTCCTTCCCCTGCAGGTGGATAACATATTTCGTGCTGCTAATGCTGTGAAACTGTGTATTCTGTATATATATTGGGTGGATAGTGTATGTGTTGGTTTAATATCGTTGTATACCGCTGCTTTTACTGTGGTTATTAGTTTCAAGGCCTTATAATAAATGTGTATCTATTTTTGATATAAACAACTGTTTGGAGTAGTTTGTAAGCGCTCTTGCTTTGTGTGCTCACTGTGGGCTTTCAGTCACCCTCACCCCTCTTGAGACCTAGTCTTGACCGCCGCGATCGCTACCTTGATTGGTCTGGCTTGTCCAGAGGTTACCCTGTTCCAAGTAATTAGGTTGGCCTTCTGAACTTCTGCGCCACCAGGACAGAGTTCAGAAATCCGTCTTAACAAATTGGTGTACAGCGGTGGGATACGACTGAAGGTATCCAGTGTTGCGCACGAGCTAAGGCGTTTTCAGGTTATTCCAACCAGGACACGCAGTAAAGTATTGAATATAACGTTAAAAAGGCCATAGTCCTATCAACAGTATGGAAACGAATACTTTATTAACCTTAAATGCTTCGAAATCTGAAACATTGAAGAAGATGTGTGCGGAGAGAGGGGTTTCCTCTCAAGGCACTAAATTGGAAATGATCCAGAGAATCGTGGCGTGGCAAGAAGCGCAGCTTGACGCTATAACTTCCGAGGACAGTGCAGAAGGTGGTGGGGCTGCTCTCACTGGCAGAACCGACGGTTCTGCCGCTGCACTGATCCATCACGACCACGAGGACAGGGAGGATGTAATGTCTAACGTTTCCTCTGCCAGTGTTGATGGGGAGGCTATGCTTGAATTCAAGAAGCAAGAGCTGCGGTTTAGGCAGCAGGAGCTTGAATTCAGCATAGCCAAACTGAAAATCGACCAGGCAGAAAAACAAAAAGACAGGGATCACCAGTTGGAACTGGCCAAGCTTCAGTTCGCAAATGGGTCCAAGGGTCCTGGACATGGTTCTGGGGCTTCCTCTCATCCACGGTTTCCAAAAGATCTGCTCAGTGTGTATGAGGAACGAAATGACATTATGGACTGGTTAAATGCGTTTGAGTATGCATGCGAGGTTCAAGAGGTTGATAATGCGGATAAGATTGCATGGTTACTCAGCAGACTGCCCCATTCTGGTTGCAGTGCCATTATGGAAATGTCGAAGGCTGAGCGCGCTGATTTTGCAATGTTGAAGCAGACTCTCATTTTAAAGTTTGGGAAGACTCCGACCCAATATTTGAAAAGGTTTAGAGAGTATAAGAAAAAGGAAGGTGGTACTTGGGTGTCGTATGTAGCTGAGTCCCTGAAAAACTTGACTGGCTGGGTTGAAGGTTATAAGGTTTCTACCTTCGAAGGCATGATCAATCTGGTCATGCTGGAACACATTTTTGCTTCTTCTTCCCCGGAGCTTAAGCAGCATTTGGCCGATTCGAAGGAGATAGATCCTAAGAAGCTGGCCATTGCAGCAGATTTATGGGTGTCACATCGAGTGTCCCATAAGGACAAAACTCATCCTGGTAAGCAGGAGGAAGGGAAAAAGTCCAAAGATGTGGAGGGTGGGGAATCTGCTAAATCTTCTTCCCATAAGGGCCACAAAAAGAAAAATAAGGGTAAGCCATCCGAGAACTCACAGGGTAGTGGAGGTTCGCCTCCGAAACAGAACTCTGGTTATAATAAGCCTCCCTACGTAAACAGACCCAATGGGGCTTGTTTTTCTTGTGGAGCAACTGACCATGTGAAGGGGGATCCCCGTTGTAAGGTTAGACCTTTGGGGGTCCACTCCGCTAATCTGGCCTTCTCCTCCTACGAGGAAGAAGAGATTACAGGAGCATCCTTCTCCTCAGACTCATTTCCCAGCGGAATAGAGGCTGAGGTAGTTTTAGTGTCCCTGGGTTCCTGGGAGCCTAAAGTCGCAGAGGCGTATGCTAGGATTCCGGATAATACCAAGCACTACTTTAAAGACAGTGTGCTGATCAATGGAGTGGATACTCCAGCTCTTAGGGATAGTGGGTGCAGTCGAACTGTAGTGGATTCTACCTTGGTAGACTCAGAGGAAGTTGCCAGAGCTACTCTGATGCCCACTAAGTTGGCTGACGGCCCCCTCCGTATGTTTCCCGTGATCCCTGTTAATCTAACTTTAAATGGTACAGCAGTTAGGATTCCAGTGAGCATTCAGAGAAACGTCCCGGGAAAGGTCTTGTTGGGCAATGATCTCAGAGCTCTAGGGCTCGTAGGAGACACTGCCGAAAGACCCTACACACGGTCTCAAGCACGGGCAGCATTGGCCAAGTCCAATACGCCGCCCCAGCCGAAGGGGAAACCCAAGGCGAAAGGAGTCAACAAGTCCCGACGGGGGAAAGAGAATATTCCCCCGAACTCGCCTACCACTGCGGTGGAGGGAGTTGGTCAATCGCCCGAGCCTGACGAGGAGGTGGCGATGCCTGAAGTGTTCGACCCCAACGACCATCCTGAACTAAAAGACTTGTTAGTTGAAGGAGGTCCTGATAGGGACGACTTCAGTAAGGGCCAACGTGAGTGCCCATCTCTGGAAGGCCTAAGGAGACAGGCCTGCTCCCAGCTTGAGGGTGAACCTCCTGGGTTGCAAAGGATTTACCAGGAAGGTGGACTCCTTTATAGTGAGCCCACAGAGTCTACAGAAGGAGACCATAGGAGGTTGGTGGTTTCCCTTGCTGTTAGGCCCTTCCTCCTGCAGTTGGCGCATGTCGTTCACCTTGCTGGTCACCTTGGTATGAGGAGGACCAAGCAAAGGTTATCCATGCACTTCTACTGGCCCAAGATGGGGGTGCAAGTAGAAAGTCACTGCAGGAGTTGTGCCTCCTGCCAGTTGTCTGGTAAGGTTGGCGCGACAATCCAAGCTCCGTTGGTACCGCTCCCAGTTGTGGGGGTACCATTTGAAAGGGTAGGGATCGACATGGTTGGTCCCCTTGACCCGCAAACATCCTCAGGCAATAGGTTTATCCTGGTGCTGGTCGACCATGCAACCAGGTATCCTGAGGCCGTCCCATTTACAACTGTAACTGCCAAGCCAGTTGCAGAAGCTTTACTCGGCATGTTTACTAGGGTTGGCTTCCCTAAAGAAGTTGTGTCGGATCATGGCAGCAACTTTATGTCGAAGTATAGGCAGGCTATGTGGAAAGAATGTGGGGTCACCTACAGGTTCTCTTCTGCATACCGCCCCCAGACCGATGGTCTGGGGGGGCGTCTTAACAGGACGTTAAAAAGCATGATTGGGGCTCTGGAGGAGCCTCAGAGAAGAAAATGGGATCTTCTTGTTTCATGCTTACCGTTTGCCTACCGAGAGGTACCACAGGAGGGTGTTGGCTTCAGCCCCTTCGAACTTCTGTTCGGTCATCCCGTACGGGGACCCTTAGCCATTGTCAAGGAGGGATGGGAGATGCCCACTCCCCCTGTTACTACCAATGTAGTTGATTATGTGCTAGGGCTCAGAAAACGGATGGTACTCCTGATGGGCTTGGCCAGTGATAAATTGAAGGCAGGGCAAGCGCTGGTGAAACATTGGTACGACCAGAAAGCTTCCCTCATCAACTTTACACTTGGTCAGCAAGTCCTGATCATGAATCTCATAAGGCCTCGAGCTTTACAGGACAAATGGTCAGGCCCTTGCCCAGTGGTGGAGCCCCTGGGTGAGGTTAGCTATTCAGTGGACCTTGGAAGGCCTGGACAGGCTCTAAAAGTGTTTCACGTGAATAGGCTGAAGGCTTTCGGCCCAAGCGTCGAAATCGCAGCACTGCTACTGGCTTCAGACGTTGTGGGAGAGGAGTCTGAACCTCTCCCTGACCTGTTCCAAAGCAGTCCTTCAGAAAGCTCTTTTGAGGGTGTCCGAGTGGCCCCTCACCAAAATGGACAAGGCTCAGTGGTTTGCCTTGGACATGAAGTAGGTGGAGGGAGGAGACAGCCTCTATCCAGTAAGGTACCAGCGGTACAAGACTGGCCTACCCCCACTACGCAAACCCAAGTGAGAGCCTTCTTAGGACTCACGGGTTATTACCGCAATTTTGTGGCAGACTATGGCACCATAGCTGCTCCTCTGACTGCCCTCACAACTCCGAAGAAACCCAAGAAGGTAACTTGGACTGACGAGTGTGAGAAGGCCTTCAATGGCTTGAAAGACTCCTTGTGCCAGGCCCCTGTGCTCAGGGCCCCTGATTATCAAAGACCTTTTATCGTGCAGACGGATGCCTCTGACACTGGGATAGGAGCTGTACTATCACAAGTAGATGAGAAGGGTAAGGAACACCCTATCGGTTTTATTAGTCGCCAGCTTAAGGACAGAGAGCTCAGATGGTCCACGGTAGAGAAAGAATGTTTCTCTGTTGTGTGGGCCCTAAGGAAGCTGCGGCCCTACCTCTATGGGACCCACTTCACTGTGCAGACTGACCATAAGCCGTTAAAGTGGCTAATGAACATGAAGGGGGAGAATCCAAAGTTGCTTAGGTGGTCCATAAGTCTACAAGGCTTCGACTTCACTATTGAGCATAGGCCAGGTGTCCAACATAGCAATGCTGATGGGTTGTCCAGAATGTTTTACCGACCTGAACAAGAGACTCATCCAGGGGTGGATTAGTTCCCCCTGTCCATAGTCTGGGAGGGGCGAGTGTTAGGAAAGATTTCGTTATTGTAGGGAACTTTCCTTCCATGTGGCAACCCCTAAACTTTTTGCTATTGTTTTCAACCTGTTTTCTTGACTTTGCCAGAGAAGTGCAGCCTTCTGCTGTACTCCTCTGGGCTTTCGCTCCTTTCTTACGGGGAAACTGACATGCCCTTAAGACAGTCAGTACCGGGGAACGCTGTTTCCCGTAGTTTCTCTTATCGTGTCGCCATTTTAGTGCAACACGACACAAGAGGGCACTGTAAGCTAAGTTACAGCTCTCTTGGGTCTCTAGCCTTCTACAGACCCTAGACACTCTTGTAGGATGGTTTTTGGATCGGTGCAAGTCATTCAGGGACTGGGCTGGTGGCAGCGATCATTTGGTTTATTTTGAGCTCCTTTTGCCGTTCTGAGCACCTTTTTGCCGCGAACACAAAAGGGTGGCCCGGCTACCCAAAATGGCCGGACCACGAGGCTCCTTTGTCTAGTCCACTGTCCGTCTTGCTCCCTTTACCTTCCCCCGGGTCAGGCGACCCGGGGCCTTCCTTATTTGGGCATGTAGTTTCCCGCGAAACACGGTTGCGTTCGCGGGCTTCTACATGTCGTTTGAGTGCCCCCAGGATGTGGGATGGGCTGTCTGGTCCCAATACACATCCTGGGTGCCAGAGAGTCTAGGGTGGTGTGAATGCCTGGGACCACTGTGGTCCGTGATTGGTCCACGTATGGTATGTGTGTTGATGAGCGGATCTCCCATTGGCTCCCCTCCGTTTTGGCGCGAAGGGAACCGTGGATAAGAGGGAGCTGGAAACACCACTGCCATGTCGATCTCCTGAGTTCTTACGAACCCAGGGATACAGGAGCCAAGTATCCTGCGAACACGAGGCTGGACCGAGGAATCGCTGGTGACCCCCTGAAGAACTTCTGCTCCTCATTGCTGTCGTCCGGTGAAGCCCTTTCCACCTAAGATCGAACAAGAAGGCCTGTACTGGCGCTTCGACCTATTGGAATAGCAGGACCAGCTATTCCCGGCACCTTCATCAACTCCTGCTGTAAGCCTTCGGAAGTGTCTCTGGGCCATCCAGTTGACTGACCAGCTTACTAAGGAGGCCTGCTCTGTAATCGCCGACAGGTTGGGTGGTATTCTGAGTCCGGGGCATGCTCACACGCTTCGTTTGCTTAGCAGTCCTAAGCTAGAGGTGAGCAGTGCTCGTTTGGCTTGAATACACCCGGCCGTTCCGTTGCCCTGCTGTGGCGACAAAACTGTGCTTGTTTCTTCGATCGGGACGTCTTTTTACTCTGCACGACGACGAGACGTTCCCTGCTCTTCAGAACCTGCCAGAAGCTGCATCTATCGAGGAGAAGCTCGGGCCTGCTTGCTTCGGGGACCGGTGAGTAGATTAGCTAGGATCTGGTCGCCCTCCTGCAGTGCCCCTTGCTTTTCCCCGCTGTGAATACAGCACCCCTTGTCCGTACTCGCGCCCTGCTTCTGCCTCACAGTGGAGGCTGCGCTAGAGTCGCGGACCGTGTTCTCCTTCATTAGAGCTCCCTACAGAGCTGTTCAACGTCCTCCGAAGAGCTTCACCTTCTGCCCATTGGCACCGGCGTGTGCAGGTACTTTTGAGCGCTAGGCTCCACTCTTCGTAGGGATTGGACTACCATCCAGTTAGGGGCCTCAGAAGGCGGACATATCACTCGCATTGGTTCGCACTGCCTGTTTTCCTTCCCCTGCAGGTGGATAACATATTTCGTGCTGCTAATGCTGTGAAACTGTGTATTCTGTATATATATTGGGTGGATAGTGTATGTGTTGGTTTAATATCGTTGTATACCGCTGCTTTTACTGTGGTTATTAGTTTCAAGGCCTTATAATAAATGTGTATCTATTTTTGATATAAACAACTGTTTGGAGTAGTTTGTAAGCGCTCTTGCTTTGTGTGCTCACTGTGGGCTTTCAGTCACCCTCACCCCTCTTGAGACCTAGTCTTGACCGCCGCGATCGCTACCTTGATTGGTCTGGCTTGTCCAGAGGTTACCCTGTTCCAAGTAATTAGGTTGGCCTTCTGAACTTCTGCGCCACCAGGACAGAGTTCAGAAATCCGTCTTAACAGTGTTCAGAATGCTTTATAACCCCATTATTCAACATATAGCTGTAACCCGCTAGACGTATTGAAACGTGCTAAAAACTAGCAAAAATAGCTAGAAAATGTACTTCCCTCGCGTTTTTGTAAATGCGAATTCTGGTGGGTTCCCATGTTGTATGTACTGTGTCCGTGCGTTTGTGTCGAATCCTGAAGTTTTTAACCACTGTTCTCCCATACTAGGGAGGGGGGGTCAACATCTACTGCTGTTCACAGGCTGAATGTATACGGCTGAAATCTTCAAGGCATTATCAGCTTTCCTGACTGTTTTGGAACGTGTATTTGCCATCTGTTAATGCAGTCGCCCTGTGTTCATCGTCCCTTCTACTTTACAGGCTGCACTCCCCTGGTGATCACATTCTCCTCTCCAGAGCAGGCTGACTACCAGCTGCTCCTCCTCATAGGCGTTCATCCTTTCTGTCCCTGCTCCCTGCACCGTTTCGCGTTGCATGTACTAGCTTCCCAGCTCTCTGGTTTAGACGTGTGTTCCCTGCCTTCTCTCCTCTTCCCGCTGCCTTCAAATCAACAAATGAGCTTCAAAAGATACACGGTGCTCAGAATGCTTTATAACACCCATTATTCAAGATATAGCTGTAACCCGCTAGACGTATTGAAAAGTGCTAAAAACTAGCAAAATAGCTAGAAAATGTTCTTTCCTCGCGTTTTGGTAAATACGAATTCTGGTGGATTCCCATTTTGTACTCTGTGCATTTGTTCAGTCGAATCCTGATGTTTTTAACCACTCGTCACCCATACAAGGGGGGGATCAAAATCTACTGTTCACAGGCTGAATGTATACTGCTGAAATCGTCAATGCATTATCGGGTAAACCGACTGTTCTGGAAAGTGTATTTGTTGCCTAGGGATCTAGGCCCAATGAAGGACGCACACACGGAGAGATAGGAGGAACTTCTTTATTCTTCTACAACCTTCCCCCCCTACCAGGTTGAGGAAAATGTCTCTCATGTTGGGGGAGTCCCCGTCGCCGGATCCTCTCACGAAGTGACGAAAATCATCCATCCAGTCGGTCCACCTGGGACCTTTGGTGGCTTGAGGAGTCATGGTGAACGGCGGGGGCAGACGTAGTTGAATTGACTTCGCCGCCCGCGGCAGTTGAGGAGAGCCCTGGCTGGACCCAGGGTTGGAGGTGCTCATGGCGCCTGGGAGACGAGGCCCGCACGTGCGTAGGCGACGCGTGGGGCGAGGTAGTCGGGCCTAGGCCGAGCCTACGTGCACCCGGCGCCCGGCGAAGGGAGTCCGCCGCTTTTGCCGAATCAGGCCTCTTCAACGGCCAGGTGTCGACAGGCAGGGTACAGGACGGAGGCGTGGGCGGTATCGCTTCCGCGGAGCTTCGGTGGAGGAGGTCCGGCGAGGAGTGCCGTGTTGAGCGGAGGTGGAGCAGGAGGAGGAGGTTCGCTGGGTTGCCCACTACGAGCGGGCTGCTGCAGGAGGAGGACTCCAGTGTGCGGGAGAAATCCTCGTCGCCAAATGTTGCCTAGGGATCTAGGCCCAATGAAGGACGCACACACGGAGAGATAGGAGGAACTTCTTTATTCTTCTACAACCAAGCAGGAACTGGCGCTGGCTGCGCACGTGCCCCATAACTCCCTTGCCCACTCTAAACTCCGCCTTTACAACGGAGGGGGCTCATGAGCATTAACCCCTTGAGCCCCGGGTAACAGTATTTGCCATCTGTTATTCCAGTCAGCATGTTTTCATCGTCCCTTCTTGTTTCAAGGCTGCACTCCCGTGGTGATCACATTCTCCTCTCCAGAGCAGGCTAACTACCAGCTGCTCCTCCTCAGAGGCGTTCCACCTTTCTGTCCCTGCTCCCTGCACCGTTTCGCGTTGCATGTACTCGCTTCCCAGCTCTCTGGTTTAGATGTGTGTTCCCTGCCTTCTCTCCTCTTCCTACAGCCTTCCAATGAGCTCCACACCACAAGATAGTGTTCAGAATGCTTTGTAACCCCATTATTCAACATATAGCTGTAACCCGCTAGACGTATTGAAACGTGCTAAAAACTAGCAAAAATAGCTAGAAAATGTACTTCCCTCGCGTTTTTGTAAATGCGAATTCTGGTGGGTTCCCATGTTGTATGTACTGTGTCCGTGCGTTTGTGTCGAATCCTGAAGTTTTTAACCACTGTTCTCCCATACTAGGGAGGGGGGGTCAACATCTACTGCTGTTCACAGGCTGAATGTATACGGCTGAAATCTTCAAGGCATTATCAGCTTTCCTGACTGTTTTGGAACGTGTATTTGCCATCTGTTAATGCAGTCGCCCTTTGTTCATCGTTCCTTCTAGTTTACAGGCTGCACTCCCCTAGTGATCACATTCTTCTCTCCTATGCAGGCTAACTACCAGCTGCTCCTCCTCATAGGTGTTCATCCTTTCTGTCCCTGCTCCCTGCACCGTTTCGCGTTGCATGTACTCGCTTCCCAGCTCTCTGGTTGAGATGCGTGTTCCCTGCCTTCTCTCCTCTTGCTACAGCCTTCCAATTTGCTCCACAAGATACAGTGTTCAGAATGCTTTATAACACCCATTATTCAACATATAGCTGTAACGAGCTAGACGTATTGAAACGTGCTAAAAACTAGCAAAAACAGCTAGAAAATGTACTTCCCTCGCGTTTTGGTAAATGCAGGGTACACGCGTCTAAACCAGAGAGCAGGCAAGCGAGCATTTCAGCAGTATAAATTCAGCCTGTGAACAACACATTTTGACCCTCCCTTGTATGGGAGAAGAGTGGTTCAAAAGACCAGGATTCGACTGAACAAACGCACGAACAGAGTACAAAATGGGAATCCACCAGAATTCGCATTTACCAAAACGCGAGGAAAGTACATTTTCTAGCTGTTTCTGCTCGTTTTTAGCACGTTTCAATACGTCTAGCGGGTTACAGCTATATGTTGAATAATGGGTGTTATAAAGCATTCTGAACACTGTATCTTGTGGAGCTCATTGGAAGGCTGTAGGAAGAGGAGAGACGGCAGGGAACACGCATCTAAACCAGAGAGCTGGGAAGCGAGTACATGCAACGCGAAACGGTGCAGGGAGCAGGGACAGAAAGGATGAACGCCTATGAGGAGGAGCAGCTGGTAGTCAGCCTGCTCTGGAGAGGAGAATGTGATCACCAGGGGAGTGCAGCCTGTAAAGTAGAAGGGACGATGAACACAGGGCGACTGCATTAACAGATGGCAAATACACGTTCCAAAACAGTCAGGAAAGCTGATAATGCCTTGAAGATTTCAACCGTATACCTTCAGCCTGTGAACAGCAGTAGACGTTGACCCCCCCCTTGTATGGGAGAACAGTGGTTAAAAACTTCAGGATTCGACAACAAACGCACGGACAGTACATACATGGGAAGCCATCAGAATTAGCATTTACAAAAACGCGAGGAAAGTACATTTTCTAGCTGTTTTTGCTAGTTTACAGCACGTTTCAATACGTCTAGCGGGTTACGGCTATATGTTGAATAATGGGTGTTATAGAGCATTCTGAGCACTGTGTATCTTTTGGAGCTCATTTTTTGATTTGAAGGCAGCGGGAAGAGGAGAGAAGGCAGGGAACACGCGTCTAAACCAGAGAGCTGGGAAGCGAGTACTTGCAACGCGAAAAGGGCAGAAAGGAAGAAGGCCTCTGAGAAGGAAAAGCGTCTAAACCAGAGAGCAGGGAAGCGAATGTTTGCAACGCGCAGGGAGCAGGGACAGAAAGGGAGAACTCCTCTGAGGAGGAACAGCTGGCAGTTAGCCTTCTTTGGAGATGAGAACTTGATCACCACGGGAGAGGATTGTTGAGAGGGTTACAGAGGGGGAGGTCTGAGATCAGAAAATCCTGAGTATTCCCTGCAGTGTGTAGGGCCAGCGACATGAAGAGTTGCAGATCTCGTAAAAGTCCAGGTCAGGAAGCATACAGGTTCATGTTGAATTCTCCTAGTAGGCGGAGTTGAGTGGTAGGAGGCTAGGATGGAGAAGTCCATCCACTGAGAGAGGAAGGGGGTAGGCAAATCGCCACGGTGAGAGAATGGCCAGGAGAGAATGCATGCAGACAAGGCATTCGTGAGAGGAGTCGGCCTGCAAAGGAAAGCAATTTACTACAGGAATCAATGATAAGCATTGAGATATCACATCTCATGCTATAGGAAGGGTCTCAGGATTGGAATGGGAAGGACTTAGATATCACATATGCTATAGGGAGGGTCTCAGTTTTGATATTAGAAGCATTGAGATATCACATCTCATGCTATCGGAAGTGTCTCAGGATTGGAATGGGAAGGAGCTGGATATCACATCTCATGCTAAAGGAAGGGTCTCAGGTTTGGAACGGGAAGGAGTTGGATATCACATCTCATGCTATAGGAAGGGTCTCAGGATTGGAATGGGAAGGACTTAGATATCACATATGCTATAGGGAGGGTCTCAGTTTTGATATTAGAAGCATTGAGATATCACATCTCATGCTATCGGAAGTGTCTCAGGATTGGAATGGGAAGGAGCTGGATATCACATCTCATGCTAAAGGAAGGGTCTCAGGTTTGGAACGGGAAGGAGTTGGATATCACATCTCATGTTATAGGAAGGGTCTCAGGTTTCGTATAAACATTGAGATATCACATCTCTGCTATCGGAAGTGTCTCAGGATTGGAATGGGAAGGAGTTGGATATCCCATCTCATGTTATAGGACGGGTCTCAGGTTTTTTATTAAAATCATTGAGATATTATATTGCATGCTGTAGGAAGGGTCTAAGGATTGGAATGGGAAGGACTTGGATATCACATCTCATGCTATAGATAGGCTCTCAGGTTTGGAAAGTGAAGGAGTTGGATATCACATTTCATGTTAGAGGAAGGATCTCAGGTTTGGTATTAGAGGCATTCAGATATCACATCTCAGGCTATAGGAAGGGTCTCAGGATTGGAATGGGAAGGAGTTGGATATCACATCTCATGCTATAGGAAGGGTCTTGAGATATCACATCTCATGCTATAGGAAGGGTCTCAGGATTGGAATGGGAAGGAGTTGTATATGACATCTCATGCCGTAGGGAGGGTCTCAGGTTTGGTATAAACATTGAGATATCACATCTCTGCTATCGAAAGGGTCTCAGGATTGGAATGGAAAGGAGTTGGATATCCCATCTCATGTTATAGGAAGAGTCTCAGGTTTGGTATTAGAAGCATTGAGATATCACATCTCATGCTATAGGAAGTGTCTCAGGATTGGAATGGGAAGGACTTGGGTATCACATCTCATGCTATAGGGAGGGTCTCAAGTTTGATATTAGAAGCATTGAGATATCACATCTCATGCTATAGGAAGGGTCTCAGGATTGGAATGGGAAGGAGTTGGATATCACATCTCATGCTATAGGAAGGGTCTCAGGTTTGGTATAAGCAGTGAGATATCACATCTCATGCTATAGGAAGTGTCTCAGGATTGGAATGGGAAGGAGTTGGATATCACATCTCATGTTATAGGAAGGATCTCAGGTTTGGTATAAGCATTGAGATATCACATGTCTGCTATCGGAAGGGTCTAAGGTTTGGAAGGGGAAGGATTTGGATATCACATCTCATGTTATAGGACGGGTCTCAGGTTTGGTATTAGAAGCATTGAGATATCAAGTCTCATGGTATAGGAAGGGTCTCGGAATTGGAATGGGAAGGAGTTGGATATCACATCTCAAGCTATAGGAAGGGTCTCAGGATTCGAATGGGAAGGAGTTTGATATCACATCTCATGCCATAGTATGGGTCTCAGGTTTGGTAGAAGCATTGGGATATCAGATCTCATGCTATCGGAAGGGTATCGGGATTGGATTTGGAAGGAGTTGGATATCCCATCTCATGCTATAGGAAGGGTCTCAGGTTGGAATGGGAAGGAGTTGGATATCACATCTCATGTTATAGGAAGGGTCTCAGGATTGGAATGGGAAGGACTTGGATATCACATCTCATGCTATAGGAAGGCTCTCAGGTTTGCAAGGGGAAAGAGTTGGATATCACATTTCATGTTAGAGGTAGGATCTCAGGTTTGGTATTAGAAGTATTGAGATATCACATCTCATGCTATCAGAAGGATCTCAGGTTTGGTATAGAAGCATTGAGATATCATATCTTATGCTATCAGAAGAGTCTCAGGATTGGAATGGGAAGGAGTTGGATATCACATCTCATGCTAAAGGGAGGGTCTCAGGTTTGGAAGATAAGGATTTGGATATCACATCTCATGTTATAGGAAGGATCTCAGGTTTGGTATTAGAAGTATTGAGATATCACATCTCATGCTATCGGAAGGATCTCAGGTTTGGTATAGAAGCATTGAGATATCATATCTTATGCTATCAGAAGGGTCTCAGGATTGGAATGGGAAGGATTTGGATATCACATCTCATGCTAAAGGGAGGGTCTCAGGTTTGGAAGGGGAAGGATTTGGATATCACATCTCATGTTATAGGATGGATCTCAGGTTTGGTATTAGAAGTATTGAGATATCACATCTCATGTTATCGGAAGGATCTCAGGTTTGGTATTAGAAGTATTGAGATATCACCTCTCATGCTATAGGAAGGGTCTCAGGATTGGAATGGGAAGGAGTTGGATATCACATCTCATGCTAAAGGAAGGGTCTCAGGTTTGGTAGAAGCATTGAGATATCACATCTCATGCTATAGGAAGGGTCTCAGGATTGGAATGGGAAGGACTTAGATATCACATATCATGCTATAGGGAGGGTCTCAGTTTTGATATTAGAAGCATTGAGATATCACATCTCATGCTATCGGAAGTGTCTCAGGATTGGAATGGGAAGGAGCTGGATATCACATCTCATGCTAAAGGAAGGGTCTCAGGTTTGGAACGGGAAGGAGTTGGATATCACATCTCATGTTATAGGAAGGGTCTCAGGTTTGGTATAAACATTGAGATATCACATCTCTGCTATCGGAAGTGTCTCAGGATTGGAATGGGAAGGAGTTGGATATCCCATCTCATGTTATAGGACGGGTCTCAGGTTTTTTATTAGAATCATTGAGATATCATATTGCATGCTGTAGGAAGGGTCTAAGGATTGGAATGGGAAGGACTTGGATATCACATCTCATGCTATAGATAGGCTCTCAGGTTTGGAAAGTGAAGGAGTTGGATATCATATTTCATGTTAGAGGAAGGATCTCAGGTTTGGTATTAGAGGCATTCAGATATCACATCTCAGGCTATAGGAAGGGTCTCAGGATTGGAATGGGAAGGAGTTGGATATCAAATCTCATGCTATAGGAAGGGTCTCAGGTTTGGTATAAGCATTGAGATCACATCTCATGCTATAGGAAGGGTCCAGGAAAGGAATGGAAGGAGTTGGATATCACATCTCATGTTATAGGAAGGATCTCAGGTTTGGTATTAGAAGCATTGAGACATCACATCTCATGCTATAGGAAGGGTCTCAGGATTGGAATGGGAAGGAGTTGGATATCACATCTCATGCTATAGGAAGGGTCTCAGGATTGGAATGGGAAGGAGTTGAATATGACATCTCATGCCGTAGGAAGGGTCTCAGGTTTGGTATAAACATTGAGATATCACATCTCTGCTATCAAAAGGGTCTCAGGATTGGAATGGGAAGGAGTTGGATATCCCATCTCATGTTATAGGAAGAGTCTCAGGTTTGGTATTAGAAGCATTGAGATATCACATCTCATGCTATAGGAAGGATCTCAGGTTTGGTATTAGAAGCATTGAGATATCACATCTCATGCTATAGGAAGAGTCTCAGGATTGGAATGGGAAGGAGTTGAATATCCCATCTCATGTTATAGGACGGGTCTCAGGTTTTTTATTAGAATCATTGAGATATCCTATTGCATGCTGTAGGAAGGGTCTAAGGATTGGAATGGGAAGGACTTGGATATCACATCTCATGCTATAGATAGGCTCTCAGGTTTGGAAAGTGAAGGAGTTGGATATCACATTTCATGTTAGAGGAAGGATCTCAGGTTTGGTATTAGAGGCATTGAGATATCACATCTCAGGCTATAGGAAGGGTCTCAGGATTGGAATGGGAAGGAGTTGGATATCACATCTCATGCTATAGGAAGGGTCTCAGGTTTGGTATAAGCATTGAGATATCACATCTCATGCTATAGGCAGGGTCCAGGATTGGAATGGAAGGAGTTGGATATCACATCTCATGTTATAGGAAGGATCTCAGGTTTGGTATTAGAAGCATTGAGACATCACATCTCATGCTATAGGAAGGGTCTCATGATTGGAATGGGAAGGAGTTGGATATCACATCTCATGCTATAGGAAGGGTCTCAGGATTGGAATGGGAAGGAGTTGAATATGACATCTCATGCCGTAGGAAGGGTCTCAGGTTTGGTATAAACATTGAGATATCACATCTCTGTTATCGAAAGGGTCTCAGGATTGGAATGGAAAGGAGTTGGATATCCCATCTCATGTTATAGGAAGAGTCTCAGGTTTGGTATTAGAAGCATTGAGATATCACATCTCATGCTATAGGAAGTGTCTCAGGATTGGAATGGGAAGGACTTGGGTATCACATCTCATGCTATAGGGAGGGTCTCAAGTTTGATATTAGAAGCATTGAGATATCACATCTCATGCTATAGGAAGGGTCTCAGGATTGGAATGGGAAGGAGTTGGATATCACATCTCATTCTATAGGAAGGGTCTCAGGTTTGGTATAAGCAGTGAGATATCACATCTCATGCTATAGGAAGTGTCTCAGGATTGGAATGGGAAGGAGTTGGATATCACATCTCATGTTATAGGAAGGATCTCAGGTTTGGTATAAGCATTGAGATATCACATCTCTGCTATCGGAAGGGTCTAAGGTTTGGAAGGGGAAGGATTTGGATATCACATCTCATGTTATAGGACGGGTCTCAGGTTTGGTATTAGAAGCATTGAGATATCAAGTCTCATGGTATAGGAAGGGTCTCAGAATTGGAATGGGAAGGAGTTGGATATCACATCTCAAGCTATAGGAAGGGTCTCAGGATTAGAATGGGAAGGAGTTTGATATCACATCTCATGCCATAGTATGGGTCTCAGGTTTGGTAGAAGCATTGGGATATCAGATCTCATGCTATCGGAAGGGTATCGGGATTGGATTTGGAAGGAGTTGGATATCCCATCTCATGCTATAGGAAGGGTCTCAGGTTGGAATGGGAAGGAGTTGGATATCACATCTCATGTTATAGGAAGGGTCTCAGGATTGGAATGGGAAGGACTTGGATATCACATCTCATGCTATAGGAAGGCTCTCAGGTTTGCAAGGGGAAAGAGTTGGATATCACATTTCATGTTAGAGGTAGGATCTCAGGTTTGGTATTAGAAGTATTGAGATATCACATCTCATGCTATCAGAAGGATCTCGGGTTTGGTATAGAAGCATTGAGATATCATATCTTATGCTATCAGAAGAGTCTCAGGATTGGAATGGGAAGGAGTTGGATATCACATCTCATGCTAAAGGGAGGGTCTCAGGTTTGGAAGATAAGGATTTGGATATCACATCTCATGTTATAGGAAGGATCTCAGGTTTGGTATTAGAAGTATTGAGATATCACATCTCATGCTATCGGAAGGATCTCAGGTTTGGTATAGAAGCATTGAGATATCATATCTTATGCTATCAGAAGGGTCTCAGGATTGGAATGGGAAGGAGTTGAATATGACATCTCATGCCGTAGGAAGGGTCTCAGGTTTGGTATAAACATTGAGATATCACATCTCTGCTATCAAAAGGGTCTCAGGATTGGAATGGGAAGGAGTTGGATATCCCATCTCATGTTATAGGAAGAGTCTCAGGTTTGGTATTAGAAGCATTGAGATATCACATCTCATGCTATAGGAAGTGTCTCAGGATTGGAATGGGAAGGACTTGGATATCACATCTCATGCTATAGGTAGGGTCTCAAGTTTGATATTAGAAGCATTGAGATATCACATCTCATGCTATTGGAAGGGTCTGAGGATTGGAATGGGAAGGAGTTGGATATCACATCTCATGCTATGGGAAGGGTCTCAGGTTTGGTATAAGCAGTGAGATATCACATCTCATGCTATAGGAAGTGTCTCAGGATTGGAATGGGAAGGAGTTGGATATCACATCTCATGTTATAGGAAGGATCTCAGGTTTGGTATAAGCATTGAGATATCACATCTCTGCTATCGGAAGGGTCTCAGGATTGGAATGGGAAGGAGTTGGATATTCCCATCTCATGTTATAAGAAGGGTCTCAGGTTTGGTATTAGAAGCATTGAGATATCACAACTCATGCTATAGGAAGGGTCTCAGGATTGGAATGGGAAGGACTTGGATATCACATCTCATGCTATAGGGAGGGTCTCAAGTTTGATATTAGAAGCTTTGAGATATCACATCTCATGATATCGGAAGGGTCTCAGGATTGGAATGGGAAGGAGTTGGATATCACATCTCATGATAAAGGAAGGGTCTAAGGTTTGGAAGGGGAAGGATTTGGATATCACATCTCATGTTATATTACGGGTCTCAGGTTTGGTATTAGAAGCATTGAGATATCAAGTCTCATAGTATAGGAAGGGTCTCAGAATTGGAATGGGAAGGAGTTGGATATCACATCTCAAGCTATAGGAAGGGTCTCAGGATTGGAATGGGAAGGACTTGGATATCACATCTCATGCTATAGGAAGGCTCTCAGGTTTGGAAGGGGAAAGAGTTGGATATCACATTTCATGTTAGAGGTAGGATCTCAGGTTTGGTATTAGAGGCATTGAGATATCACATCTCATGCTATCAGAAGGGTCTCAGGAATGGAATGGGAAGGAGTTGGATATCACATCTCATGCTAAAGGGAGGGTCTCAGGTTTGGAAGGGGAAGGATTTGGATATCACATCTCATGCTATCGGAAGGATCTCAGGTTTGGTATTAGAAGCATTGAGATATCACATCTCATGCTATCAGAAGAGTCTCAGGATTGGAATAGGAAGGAGTTGGATATCACATCTCATGCTAAAGGGAGGGTCTCAGGTTTGGAAGGGGAAGGATTTGGATATCACATCTCATGTTATCGGAAGGATCTCACGTTTGGTATTAGAAGTATTGAGATATCATATCTCATGCTATAGGAAGGGTCTCAGGATTGGAATGGGAAGGAGTTGGATATCACATCTCATGCTATAGGGAGGGTCTCAGGATTGGAATGGGAAGGACTTAGATATCACATATCATGCTATAGGGAGGGTCTCAGTTTTGATATTAGAAGCATTGAGATGTCATATCTCATGCTATCGGAAGTGTCTCAGGATTGGAATGGGAAGGAGCTGGATATCACATCTCATGCTAAAGGAAGGGTCTCAGGTTTGGAACGGGAAGGATTTGGATATCACATCTCATGTTATAGGAAGGGTCTCAGGTTTGGTATAAGCATTGAGATATCACATCTCTGCTATCGGAAGAGTCTCAGGATTGGAATGGGAAGGAGTTGAATATCCCATCTCATGTTATAGGACGGGTCTCAGGTTTGTTATTAGAATCATTGAGATATCATATTGCATGCTGTAGGAAGGGTCTAAGGGTTGGAATGTGAAGGACTTGGATATCACATCTCATGCTATAGATAGGCTCTTAGGTTTGGAAAGGGAAGGAGTTGGATATCACATTTCATGTTAGAGGAAGGATCTCAGGTTTGGTATTAGAAGCATAGAGATATCACATCTCATGCTATAGGAAGGGTCTCAGGATTGGAATGGGAAGCAGTTGGATATCACATCTCATGCTATAGGAAGTGTCTCAGGATTGGAATGGGAAGGACTTGGGTATCACATCTCAGGCTATAGGGAGGGTCTCAAGTTTGATATTAGAAGCATTGAGATATCACATCTCATGCTATAGGAAGGGTCTCAGGATTGGAATGGGAAGGACTTGGATATCACATCTCATGCTATAGGAAGGGTCTCAGGTTTGGTATAAGCAGTGAGATATCACATCTCATGCTATAGGAAGTGTCTCAGGATTGGAATGGGAAGGAGTTGGATATCACATCAGATGTTATAGGAAGGATCTCAGGTTTGGTATAAGCATTGAGATATCACATCTCTGCTATCAGAAGGGTCTCAGGATTGGAATGGGAAGGAGTTGGATATTCCCATCTCATGTTATAGGGAGGGTCTCAAGTTTGATATTAGAAGCATTGAGATATCACATTTCATGATATCGGAAGGGTCTCAAGATTGGAATGGGAAGGAGTTGGCTATCACATCTCATGATAAAGGAAGAGTCTAAGGTTTGGAAGGGGAAGGATTTGGATATCACATCTCATGTTATAGGACGGGTCTCAGGTTTGGTATTAGAAGCATTGAGATATCAAGTCTCATGGTATAGGAAGGGTCTCAGAATTTGAATGGGAAGGAGTTGGATATCACATCTCAAGCTATAGGAAGGGTCTAGGTTTGGTAGAAGCATTGGGATATCAGATCTCATGCTATCGGAAGGGTATCGGGATTGGATTTGGAAGGAGTTGGATATCCCATCTCATGCTATAGGAAGGGTCTCAGGATTGGAATGGGAAGGACTTGGATATCACATCTCATGCTATAGGAAGGCTCTCAGGTTTGCAAGGGGAAAGAGTTGGATATCACATTTCATGTTAGAGGTAGGATCTCAGGTTTGGTATTAGAAGTATTGAGATATCACATCTCATGCTATCAGAAGGATCTCAGGTTTGGTATAGAAGCATTGAGATATCATATCTTATGCTATCAGAAGAGTCTCAGGATTGGAATGGGAAGGAGTTGGATATCACATATCATGCTAAAGGGAGGGTCTCAGGTTTGGAAGATAAGGATTTGGATATCACATCTCATGTTATAGGAAGGATCTCAGGTTTGGTATTAGAAGTATTGAGATATCACATCTCATGCTATCGGAAGGATCTCAGGTTTGGTATAGAAGCATTGAGATATCATATCTTATGCTATCAGAAGGGTCTCAGGATTGGAATGGGAAGGAGTTGGAAATCACATCTCATGCTAAAGGGAGGGTCTCAGGTTTGGAAGGGGAAGGATTTGGATATCACATCTCATGTTATAGGATGGATCTCAGGTTTGGTATTAGAAGTATTGAGATATCACATCTCATGTTATCGGAAGGATCTCAGGTTTGGTATTAGAAGTATTGAGATATCACCTCTCATGCTATAGGAAGGGTCTCAGGATTTGAATGGGAAGGAGTTGGATATCACATCTCATGCTAAAGGAAGGGTCTCAGGTTTGGTAGAAGCATTGAGATATCACATCTCATGCTATAGGAAGGGTCTCAGGATTGGAATGGGAAGGACTTAGATATCACATATCATGCTATAGGGAGGGTCTCAGTTTTGATATTAGAAGCATTGAGATATCACATCTCATGCTATCGGAAGTGTCTCAGGATTGGAATGGGAAGGAGCTGGATATCACATCTCATGATAAAGGAAGGGTCTCAGGTTTGGAACAGGAAGGAGTTGGATATCACATCTCATGTTATAGGAAGGGTCTCAGGTTTGGTATAAACATTGAGATATCACATCTCTGCTATCGGAAGTGTCTCAGGATTGGAATGGGAAGGAGTTGGATATCCCATCTCATGTTATAGGACGGGTCTCAGGTTTTTTATTAGAATCATTGAGATATCACATCTCAGGCTATAGGAAGGGTCTCAGGATTGGAATGGGAAGGACTTGGATATCACATCTCATGCTATAGATAGGCTCTCAGGTTTGGAAAGTGAAGGAGTTGGATATCACATTTCATGTTAGAGGAAGGATCTCAGGTTTGGTATTAGAGGCATTGAGATATCACATCTCAGGCTATAGGAAGGGTCTCAGGATTGGAATGGGAAGGAGTTGGATATCACATCCCATGCTATAGGAAGGGTCTCAGGTTTGGTATAAGCATTGAGATATCACATCTCATGCTATAGGAAGGGTCCAGGATTGGAATGGAAGGAGTTGGATATCACATCTCATGTTATAGGAAGGATCTCAGGTTTGGTATTAGAAGCATTGAGACATCACATCTCATGCTATAGGAAGGGTCTCAGGATTGGAATGGGAAGGAGTTGGATATCACATCTCATGCTATAGGAAGGGTCTCAGGATTGGAATGGGAAGGAGTTGAATATGACATCTCATGCCGTAGGAAGGGTCTCAGGTTTGGTATAAACATTGAGATATCACATTTCTGCTATCAAAAGGGTCTCAGGATTGGAATGGGAAGGAGTTGGATATCCCATCTCATGTTATAGGAAGAGTCTCAGGTTTGGTATTAGAAGCATTGAGATATCACATCTCATGCTATAGGAAGTGTCTCAGGATTGGAATGGGAAGGAGTTGGATATCACATCTCATGCTATGGGAAGGGTCTCAGGTTTGGTATAAGCAGTGAGATATCACATCTCATGCTATAGGAAGTGTCTCAGGATTGGAATGGGAAGGAGTTGGATATCACATCTCATTTTATAGGAAGGATCTCAGGTTTGGTATAAGCATTGAGATATCACATCTCTGCTATCGGAAGGGTCTCAGGATTAGAATGGGAAGGAGTTGGATATTCCCATCTCATGTTATAGGAAGGGTCTCAGGTTTGGTATTAGAAGCATTGAGATATCACATCTCATGCTATAGGAAGGGTCTCAGGATTGGAATGGGAAGGACTTGGATATCACATCTCATGCTATAGGGAGGGTCTCAAGTTTGATATTAGAAGCTTTGAGATATCACATCTCATGATATCGGAAGGGTCTCAGGATTGGAATGGGAAGGAGTTGGATATCACATCTCATGATAAAGGAAGGGTCTAAGGTTTGGAAGGGGAAGGATTTGGATATCACATCTCATGTTATATTACGGGTCTCAGGTTTGGTATTAGAAGCATTGAGATATCAAGTCTCATAGTATAGGAAGGGTCTCAGAATTGGAATGGGAAGGAGTTGGATATCACATCTCAAGCTATAGGAAGGGTCTCAGGATTGGAATGGGAAGGACTTGGATATCACATCTCATGCTATAGGAAGGCTCTCAGGTTTGGAAGGGGAAAGAGTTGGATATCACATTTCATGTTAGAGGTAGGATCTCAGGTTTGGTATTAGAGGCATTGAGATATCACATCTCATGCTATCAGAAGGGTCTCAGGAATGGAATGGGAAGGAGTTGGATATCACATCTCATGCTAAAGGGAGGGTCTCAGGTTTGGAAGGGGAAGGATTTGGATATCACATCTCATGTTATAGGAAGGATCTCAGGTTTGGTATTAGAAGCATTGAGATATCACATCTCATGCTATCGGAAGGATCTCAGGTTTGGTATTAGAAGCATTGAGATATCACATCTCATGCTATCAGAAGAGTCTCAGGATTGGAATAGGAAGGAGTTGGATATCACATCTCATGCTAAAGGGAGGGTCTCAGGTTTGGAAGGGGAAGGATTTGGATATCACATCTCATGTTATCGGAAGGATCTCACGTTTGGTATTAGAAGTATTGAGATATCATATCTCATGCTATAGGAAGGGTCTCAGGATTGGAATGGGAAGGAGTTGGATATCACATCTCATGCTATAGGGAGGGTCTCAGGATTGGAATGGGAAGGACTTAGATATCACATATCATGCTATAGGGAGGGTCTCAGTTTTGATATTAGAAGCATTGAGATATCACATCTCATGCTATCGGAAGTGTCTCAGGATTGGAATGGGAAGGAGCTGGATATCACATCTCATGCTAAAGGAAGGGTCTCAGGTTTGGAACGGGAAGGATTTGGATATCACATCTCATGTTATAGGAAGGGTCTCAGGTTTGGTATAAGCATTGAGATATCACATCTCTGCTATCGGAAGAGTCTCAGGATTGGAATGGGAAGGAGTTGAATATCCCATCTCATGTTATAGGACGGGTCTCAGGTTTGTTATTAGAATCATTGAGATATCATATTGCATGCTGTAGGAAGGGTCTAAGGGTTGGAATGTGAAGGACTTGGATATCACATCTCATGCTATAGATAGGCTCTTAGGTTTGGAATGGGAAGCAGTTGGATATCACATCTCATGCTATAGGAAGTGTCTCAGGATTGGAATGGGAAGGAGTTGGATATCACATCTCATGCTATAGGAAGGGTCTCAGGTTTGGTATAAGCAGTGAGATATCACATCTCATGCTATAGGAAGTGTCTCAGGATTGGAATGGGAAGGAGTTGGATATCACATCTCATGTTATAGGAAGGATCTCAGGTTTGGTATAAGCATTGAGATATCACATCTCTGCTATCGGAAGGGTCTCAGGATTGGAATGGGAAGGAGTTGGATATCACATCTCATGCTATAGGAAGGGTCTCAGGTTTGGTATAAGCAGTGAGATATCACATCTCATGCTATAGGAAGTGTCTCAGGATTGGAATGGGAAGGAGTTGGATATCACATCTCATGTTATAGGAAGGATCTCAGGTTTGGTATAAGCATTGAGATATCACATCTCTGCTATCGGAAGGGTCTCAGGATTGGAATGGGAAGGAGTTGGATATTCCCATCTCATGTTATAGGGAGGGTCTCAAGTTTGATATTAGAAGCATTGAGATATCACATTTCATGATATCGGAAGGGTCTCAAGATTGGAATGGGAAGGAGTTGGCTATCACATCTCATGATAAAGGAAGGGTCTAAGGTTTGGAAGGGGAAGCATTTGGATATCACATCTCATGTTATAGGACGGGTCTCAGGTTTGGTATTAGAAGCATTGAGATATCAAGTCTCATGGTATAGGAAGGGTCTCAGAATTGGAATGGGAAGGAGTTGGATATCACATCTCAAGCTATAGGAAGGGTCTCAGGATAAGAATGGGAAGGAGTTTGATATCACATCTCATGCCATAGTATGGGTCTCAGGTTTGGTAGAAGCATTGGGATATCAGATCTCATGCTATCGGAAGGGTATCGGGATTGGATTTGGAAGGAGTTGGATATCCCATCTCATGCTATAGGAAGGGTCTCAGGATTGGAATGGGAAGGAGTTGGATATCACATCTCATGCTATAGGAAGGGTCTCAGGTTTGGTATAAGCAGTGAGATATCACATCTCATGCTATAGGAAGTGTCTCAGGATTGGAATGGGAAGGAGTTGGATATCACATCTCATGTTATAGGAAGGATCTCAGGTTTGGTATAAGCATTGAGATATCACATCTCTGCTATCGGAAGGGTCTCAGGATTGGAATGGGAAGGAGTTGGATATCACATCTCATGCTATAGGAAGGGTCTCAGGTTTGGTATAAGCAGTGAGATATCACATCTCATGCTATAGGAAGTGTCTCAGGATTGGAATGGGAAGGAGTTGGATATCACATCTCATGTTATAGGAAGGATCTCAGGTTTGGTATAAGCATTGAGATATCACATCTCTGCTATCGGAAGGGTCTCAGGATTGGAATGGGAAGGAGTTGGATATTCCCATCTCATGTTATAGGGAGGGTCTCAAGTTTGATATTAGAAGCATTGAGATATCACATTTCATGATATCGGAAGGGTCTCAAGATTGGAATGGGAAGGAGTTGGCTATCACATCTCATGATAAAGGAAGGGTCTAAGGTTTGGAAGGGGAAGCATTTGGATATCACATCTCATGTTATAGGACGGGTCTCAGGTTTGGTATTAGAAGCATTGAGATATCAAGTCTCATGGTATAGGAAGGGTCTCAGAATTGGAATGGGAAGGAGTTGGATATCACATCTCAAGCTATAGGAAGGGTCTCAGGATAAGAATGGGAAGGAGTTTGATATCACATCTCATGCCATAGTATGGGTCTCAGGTTTGGTAGAAGCATTGGGATATCAGATCTCATGCTATCGGAAGGGTATCGGGATTGGATTTGGAAGGAGTTGGATATCCCATCTCATGCTATAGGAAGGGTCTCAGGTTGGAATGGGAAGGAGTTGGGTATCACATCTCATGTTATAGGAAGGGTCTCAGGATTGGAATGGGAAGGACTTGGATATCACATCTCATGCTATAGGAAGGCTCTCAGGTTTGCAAGGGGAAAGAGTTGGATATCACATTTCATGTTAGAGGTAGGATCTCAGGTTTGGTATTAGAAGTATTGAGATATCACATCTCATGCTATCAGAAGGATCTCAGGTTTGGTATAGAAGCATTGAGATATCATATCTTATGCTATCAGAAGAGTCTCAGGATTGGAATGGGAAGGAGTTGGATATCACATCTCATGCTAAAGGGAGGGTCTCAGGTTTGGAAGATAAGGATTTGGATATCACATCTCATGTTATAGGAAGGATCTCAGGTTTGGTATTAGAAGTATTGAGATATCACATCTCATGCTATCGGAAGGATCTCAGGTTTGGTATAGAAGCATTGAGATATCATATCTTATGCTATCAGAAGGGTCTCAGGATTGGAATGGGAAGGAGTTGGATATCACATCTCATGCTAAAGGGCGGGTCTCAGGTTTGGAAGGGGAAGGATTTGGATATCACATCTCATGTTATAGGATGGATCTCAGGTTTGGTATTAGAAGTATTGAGATATCACATCTCATGTTATCGGAAGGATCTCAGGTTTGGTATTAGAAGTATTGAGATATCACCTCTCATGCTATAGGAAGGGTCTCAGGATTGGAATGGGAAGGAGTTGGATATCACATCTCATGCTAAAGGAAGGGTCTCAGGTTTGGTAGAAGCATTGAGATATCACATCTCATGCTATAGGAAGGGTCTCAGGATTGGAATGGGAAGGACTTAGATATCACATATCATGCTATAGGGAGGGTCTCAGTTTTGATATTAGAAGCATTGAGTATCACATCTCATGCTATCGGAAGTGTCTCAGGATTGGAATGGGAAGGAGCTGGATATCACATCTCATGCTAAAGGAAGGGTCTCAGGTTTGGAACAGGAAGGAGTTGGATATCACATCTCATGTTATAGGAAGGGTCTCAGGTTTGGTATAAACATTGAGATATCACATCTCTGCTATCGGAAGTGTCTCAGGATTGGAATGGGAAGGAGTTGGATATCCCATCTCATGTTATAGGACGGGTCTCAGGTTTTTTATTAGAATCATTGAGATATCATATTGCATGCTGTAGGAAGGGTCTAAGGATTGGAATGGGAAGGACTTGGATATCACATCTCATGCTATAGATAGGCTCTCAGGTTTGGAAAGTGAAGGAGTTGGATATCACATTACATGTTAGAGGAAGGATCTCAGGTTTGGTATTAGAGGCATTGAGATATCACATCTCAGGCTATAGGAAGGGTCTCAGGATTGGAATGGGAAGGAGTTGGATATCTTATCTCATGCTATAGGAAGGGTCTCAGGTTTGGTATAAGCATTGAGATATCACATCTCATGCTATAGGAAGGGTCCAGGATTGGAATGGAAGGAGTTGGATATCACATCTCATGTTATAGGAAGGATCTCAGGTTTGGTATTAGAAGTATTGAGACATCACATCTCATGCTATAGGAAGGGTCTCAGGATTGGAATGGGAAGGAGTTGGATATCACATCTCATGCTATAGGAAGGGTCTCAGGATTGGAATGGGAAGGAGTTGAATATGACATCTCATGCCGTAGGAAGGGTCTCAGGTTTGGTATAAACATTGAGATATCACATCTCTGCTATCAAAAGGGTCTCAGGATTGGAATGGGAAGGAGTTGGATATCCCATCTCATGTTATAGGAAGAGTCTCAGGTTTGGTATTAGAAGCATTGAGATATCACATCTCATGCTATAGGAAGTGTCTCAGGATTGGAATGGGAAGGACTTGGATATCACATCTCATGCTATAGGTAGGGTCTCAAGTTTGATATTAGAAGCATTGAGATATCATATCTCATGCTATAGGAAGGGTCTGAGGATTGGAATGGGAAGGAGTTGGATATCACATCTCATGCTATGGGAAGGGTCTCAGGTTTGGTATAAGCAGTGAGATATCACATCTCATGCTATAGGAAGTGTCTCAGGATTGGAATGGGAAGGAGTTGGATATCACATCTCATGTTATAGGAAGGATCTCAGGTTTGGTATAAGCATTGAGATATCACATCTCTGCTATCGGAAGGGTCTCAGGATTGGAATGGGAAGGAGTTGGATATTCCCATCTCATGTTATAGGAAGGGTCTCAGGTTTGGTATTAGAAGCATTGAGATATCACATCTCATGCTATAGGAAGGGTCTCAGGATTGGAATGGGGAGGACTTGGATATCACATCTCATGCTATAGGGAGGGTCTCAAGTTTGATATTAGAAGCTTTGAGATATCACATCTCATGATATCGGAAGGGTCTCAGGATTGGAATGGGAAGGAGTTGGATATCACATCTCATGATAAAGGAAGGGTCTAAGGTTTGGAAGGGGAAGGATTTGGATATCACATCTCGTGTTATATTACGGGTCTCAGGTTTGGTATTAGAAGCATTGAGATATCAAGTCTCATAGTATAGGAAGGGTCTCAGAATTGGAATGGGAAGGAGTTGGATATCACATCTCAAGCTATAGGAAGGGTCTCAGGATTGGAATGGGAAGGACTTGGATATCACATCTCATGCTATAGGAAGGCTCTCAGGTTTGGAAGGGGAAAGAGTTGGATATCACATTTCATGTTAGAGGTAGGATCTCAGGTTTGGTATTAGAGGCATTGAGATATCACATCTCATGCTATCAGAAGGGTCTCAGGAATGGAATGGGAAGGAGTTGGATATCACATCTCATGCTAAAGGGAGGGTCTCAGGTTTGGAAGGGGAAGGATTTGGATATCACATCTCATGTTATAGGAAGGATCTCAGGTTTGGTATTAGAAGCATTGAGATATCACATCTCATGCTATCGGAAGGATCTCAGGTTTGGTATTAGAAGCATTGAGATATCACATCTCATGCTATCAGAAGAGTCTCAGGATTGGAATAGGAAGGAGTTGGATATCACATCTCATGCTAAAGGGAGGGTCTCAGGTTTGGAAGGGGAAGGATTTGGATATCACATCTCATGTTATCGGAAGGATCTCACGTTTGGTATTAGAAGTATTGAGATATCATATCTCATGCTATAGGAAGGGTCTCAGGATTGGAATGGGAAGGAGTTGGATATCACATCTCATGCTATAGGGAGGGTCTCAGGATTGGAATGGGAAGGACTTAGATATCACATATCATGCTATAGGGAGGGTCTCAGTTTTGATATTAGAAGCATTGAGATATCACATCTCATGCTATCGGAAGTGTCTCAGGATTGGAATGGGAAGGAGCTGGATATCACATCTCATGCTAAAGGAAGGGTCTCAGGTTTGGAACGGGAAGGATTTGGATATCACATCTCATGTTATAGGAAGGGTCTCAGGTTTGGTATAAGCATTGAGATATCACATCTCTGCTATCGAAAGAGTCTCAGGATTGGAATGGGAAGGAGTTGGATATCCCATCTCATGTTATAGGACGGGTCTCAGGTTTGTTATTAGAATCATTGAGATATCATATTGCATGCTGTAGGAAGGGTCTAAGGGTTGGAATGTGAAGGACTTGGATATCACATCTCATGCTATAGATAGGCTCTTAGGTTTGGAAAGGGAAGGAGTTGGATATCACATTTCATGTTAGAGGAAGGATCTCAGGTTTGGTATTAGAAGCATAGAGATATCACATCTCATGCTATAGGAAGGGTCTCAGGATTGGAATGGGAAGCAGTTGGATATCACATCTCATGCTATAGGAAGGGTCTCAGGTTTGGTATAAGCATTGAGATATCACATCTCATGCTATAGGAAGGGTCTCAGGATTGGAATGGGAAGGACTTGGATATCACATCTCATGCTATAGGGAGGGTCTCAAGTTTGATATTAGAAGCTTTGAGATATCACATCTCATAATATCGGAAGGGTCTCAGGATTGGAATGGGAAGGAGTTGGATATCACATCTCATGATAAAGGAAGGGTCTAAGGTTTGGAAGGGGAAGGATTTGGATATCACATCTCATGTTATATTACGGGTCTCAGGTTTGGTATTAGAAGCATTGAGATATCAAGTCTCATAGTATAGGAAGGGTCTCAGAATTGGAATGGGAAGGAGTTGGATATCACATCTCAAGCTATAGGAAGGGTCTCAGGATTGGAATGGGAAGGACTTGGATATCACATCTCATGCTATAGGAAGGCTCTCAGGTTTGGAAGGGGAAAGAGTTGGATATCACATTTCATGTTAGAGGTAGGATCTCAGGTTTGGTATTAGAGGCATTGAGATATCACATCTCATGCTATCAGAAGGGTCTCAGGAATGGAATGGGAAGGAGTTGGATATCACATCTCATGCTAAAGGGAGGGTCTCAGGTTTGGAAGGGGAAGGATTTGGATATCACATCTCATGTTATAGGAAGGATCTCAGGTTTGGTATTAGAAGCATTGAGATATCACATCTCATGCTATAGGAAGGGTCTCAGGATTGGAATGGGAAGCAGTTGGATATCACATCTCATGCTATAGGAAGGGTCTCAGGTTTGGTATAAGCATTGAGATATCACATCTCATGCTATAGGACGGGTCTCAGGATTGGAATGGAAGGAGTTGGATATCACATCTCATGTTATAGGAAGGATCTCAGGTTTGGTATTAGAAGCATTGAGACATCACATCTCATGCTATAGGAAGGGTCTCAGGGTTGGAATGGGAAGGAGTTGGATATCACATCTCATCCAATAGGAAGGGTCTCAGGTTTGGAATAGGAAGGAATTAGATATCACATCTCATGTTATAGGAAGGATCTCAGGTTTGGTATTAGAAGCATTGAGATATCACATCTCATGCTATAGGAAGGGTCTCAGGATTGGAATGTGAAGGATTTGGATATCACATCTCATGCTAAAGGAAGGGTCTCAGGTTTGGTAGAAGCATTGAGATATCACATCTCTGCTATCGGAAGGGTCTCAGGATTGGATTGGGAAGGAGTTGGATATCCCTTCTCATGCTATAGGAAGGGTCTCAGGATTTGAATGGCAAGGAGTTGGATATCACATCTCATGCCATAGGAAGGGTCTCAGGTTTGGTATAAGCATTGAGATATCACATCTCTGCTATCGGAAGGGTCTCAGGATTGGATTGGGAAGGAGTTGGATATCCCTTCTCATGCTATAGGAAGTGTCTCAGGTTGGAATGGGAAGGAGTTGGATATCACATCTCATGTTATAGGAAGGGTCTCAGGATTGGAATGGGAAGGATTTGGATATCACATCTCTTGCTATAGGAAGGGTCTCAGGATTGGAATGGGTAGGAGTTGGATATTACTTTCTTGCTATAGGAAGGGTCTCATGTTTGGAATGGGAAGGAGTTGGATATCACATATGCTATAGTTAGTGTCTCAGGTTTGGAACGGGAAGGAGTTGGATATCACATCTCATGTTATAGGAAGGGTCTCAGGTTTGGTATAAGCATTGAGATATCACATCTCTGCTATCGGAAGCGGCTCAGGATTGGAATGGGAAGGAGTTGGATATCCCATCTCATGTTATAGGAAGAGTCTCTGGTTTGGTATTAGAATCATTGAGATATCACATCGCATGCTGTAGGAAGGGTCTAAGGATTGGAATGGGATGGACTTGGATATCACATCTCATGCTATAGGTAGGCTCTCAGGTTTGGTATAAGCATTGAGATATCACATCTCATGCTATAGGAAGGGTCTCAGGATTGGAATGGGAAGGAATTGGATATCACATCTCATGCTATAGGAAGGGTCTCAGATTTGGTATAAGCATTGAGATATCACATCTCATGCTAAAGGAAGGGTCTCAGGATTGGAATGGGAAGGAGTTGTATATCACATCTCAGGCCATAGGAAGGTTCTCAGGTTTGGTATAAGCATTGAGATATCACATCTCTGCTATCGGAAAGGTCTCAGGATTGGAATGGGAAGGAGTTGGATATCCCATCTCATGTTATAGGAAGGGTCTCAGGTTTGGTATTAGAAGCATAGAGATATCACATCTCATGCTATAGGAAGGGTCTCAGGATTGGAATGGGAAGGACTTGGATGTCACATCTCATGCTATAGGGAGGGTCTCAAGTTTGATATTAGAAGCATTGAGATAACAAATCTCATGATATCGGAAGGGTCTCAGGATTGGAATGGGAAGGAGTTGGATATCATATCTCATGATAAAGGAAGGGTCTAAGGTTTGGAAGGGGAAGGATTTGGATATCACATCTCATGTTATAGGACGGGTCTCAAGTTTGGTATTAGAAGCATTGAGATATCAAGTCTCATGGTATAAGAAGGGTCTCAGAATTGGAATGGGAAGGAGTTGGATATCACACCTCAAGCTATAGGAAGGGTCTCGGGATTGGAATGGGAAGGAGTTTGATATCACATCTCATGCCATAGTATGGGTCTCAGGTTTGGTAGAAGCATTGGGATATCACATCTCATGCTATCGGAAGGGTATCAGTATTGGATTTGGAAGAAGTTGGATATCCCATCTCATGCTATAGGAAGGGTCTCAGGTTGGAATGGGAAGGAGTTGGATATCACATTTCATGTTATAGGAAGGGTCTCAGGATTGGAATGAGAAGGACTTGGATATCATATCTCATGCTATAGGACGGGTCTCAGGTTTGTTATTAGAATCATTGAGATATCATATTGCATGCTGTAGGAAGGGTCTAAGGATTGGAATGGGAAGGACCTGGATATCACATCTCATGCTATAGATAGGCTCTTAGGTTTGGAAAGGGAAGGAGTTGGATATCACATTTCATGTTAGAGGAAGGATCTCAGGTTTGGTATTAGAAGCATTGAGATATCACATCTCATGCTATAGGAAGGGTCTCAGGATTGGAATGGGAAGTAGTTGGATATCACATCTCATGCTATAGGAAGGGTCTCAGGTTTGGTATAAGCATTGAGATATCACATCTCATGCTATAGGACGGGTCTCAGGATTGGAATGGAAGGAGTTGGATATCACATCTCATGTTATAGGAAGGATCTCAGGTTTGGTATTAGAAGCATTGAGACATCACATCTCATGCTATAGGAAGGGTCTCAGGGTTGGAATGGGAAGGAGTTGGATATCACAACTCATCCAACAGGAAGGGTCTCAGGTTTGGAATGGGAAGGAATTGGATATCACATCTCATGTTATAGGAAGGATCTCAGGTTTGGTATTAGAAGCATTGAGATATCACATCTCATGCTATAGGAAGGGTCTCAGGATTGGAATGTGAAGGATTTGGATATCACATCTCATGCTAAAGGAAGGGTCTCAGGTTTGGTAGAAGCATTGAGATATCACGTCTCTGCTATCGGAAGGGTCTCAGGATTGGATTGGGAAGGAGTTGGATATCCCTTCTCATGCTATAGGAAGGGTCTCAGGATTTGAATGGCAAGGAGTTGGATATCACATCTCATGCCATAGGAAGGGTCTCAGGTTTGGTATAAGCATTGAGATATCACATCTCTGCTATCGGAAGGGTCTCAGGATTGGAATGGGAAGGAGTTGGATATTCCCATCTCATGTTATAGGAAGGGTCTCAGGTTTGGTATTAGAAGCATTGAGATATCACATCTCATGCTATAGGAAGGGTCTCAGGATTGGAAAGGGAAGGACTTGGATATCACATCTCATGCTATAGGGAGGGTCTCAAGTTTGATATTAGAAGCTTTGAGATATCACATCTCATGATATCGGAAGGGTCTCAGGATTGGAATGGGAAGGAGTTGGATATCACATCTCATGATAAAGGAAGGGTCTACGTTTTGGAAGGGGAAGGATTTGGATATCACATCTCATGTTATATTACGGGTCTCAGGTTTGGTATTAGAAGCATTGAGATATCAAGTCTCAGAGTATAGGAAGGGTCTCAGAATTGGAATGGGAAGGAGTTGGATATCACATCTCAAGCTATAGGAAGGGTCTCAGGATTGTAATGGGAAGGACTTGGATATCACATCTCATGCTATAGGAAGGCTCTCAGGTTTGGAAGGGGAAAGAGTTGGATATCACATTTCATGTTAGAGGTAGGATCTCAGGTTTGGCATTAGAGGCATTGAGATATCACATCTCATGCTAATCAGAAGGGTCTCAGGAATGGAATGGGAAGGAGTTGGATATCACATCTCATGCTAAAGAGAGGGTCTCAGGTTTGGAAGGGGAAGGATTTGGATATCACATCTCATGTTATAGGAAGGATCTCAGGTTTGGTATTAGAAGCATTGAGATATCACATCTCATGCTATCGGAAGGATCTCAGGTTTGGTATTAGAAGCATTGAGATATCACATCTCATGCTATCAGAAGGGTCTCAGGATTGGAATGGGAAGGATTTGGATATCACATCTCATGTTATCGGAAGGATCTCACGTTTGGTATTAGAAGTATTGAGATATCATATCTCATGCTATAGGAAGGGTCTCAGGATTGGAATGGGAAGGAGTTGGATATTCCCATCTCATGTTATAGGGAGGGTCTCAAGTTTGATATTAGAAGCATTGAGATATCACATTTCTTGATATCGGAAGGGTCTCAAGATTGGAATGGGAAGGAGTTGGCTATCACATCTCATGATAAAGGAAGGGTCTAAGGTTTGGAAGGGGAAGGATTTGGATATCACATCTCATGTTATAGGACGGGTCTCAGGTTTGGTATTAGAAGCATTGAGATATCAAGTCTCATGGTATAGGAAGGGTCTCAGAATTGGAATGGGAAGGAGTTGGATATCACATCTCAAGCTATAGGAAGGGTCTCAGGATTAGAATGGGAAGGAGTTTGATATCACATCTCATGCCATAGTATGGGTCTCAGGTTTGGTAGAAGCATTGGGATATCAGATCTCATGCTATCGGAAGGGTATCGGGATTGGATTTGGAAGGAGTTGGATATCCCATCTCATGATATAGGAAGGGTCTCAGGTTGGAATGGGAAGGAGTTGGATATCACATCTCATGTTATAGGAAGGGTCTCAGGATTGGAATGGGAAGGACTTGGATATCACATCTCATGCTATAGGAAGGCTCTCAGGTTTGCAAGGGGAAAGAGTTGGATATCACATTTCATGTTAGAGGTAGGATCTCAGGTTTGGTATTAGAAGTATTGAGATATCACATCTCATGCTATCAGAAGGATCTCAGGTTTGGTATAGAAGCATTGAGATATCATATCTTATGCTATCAGAAGAGTCTCAGGATTGGAATGGGAAGGAGTTGGATATCACATCTCATGCTAAAGGGAGGGTCTCAGGTTTGGAAGATAAGGATTTGGATATCACATCTCATGTTATAGGAAGGATCTCAGGTTTGGTATTAGAAGTATTGAGATATCACATCTCATGCTATCGGAAGGATCTCAGGTTTGGTATAGAAGCATTGAGATATTATATCTTATGCTATCAGAAGGGTCTCAGGATTGGAATGGGAAGGAGTTGGATATCACATCTCATGCTAAAGGGAGGGTCTCAGGTTTGGAAGGGGAAGGATTTGGATATCACATCTCATGTTATAGGATGGATCTCAGGTTTGGTATTAGAAGTATTGAGATATCACATCTCATGTTATCGGAAGGATCTCAGGTTTGGTATTAGAAGTATTGAGATATCACCTCTCATGCTATAGGAAGGGTCTCAGGATTGGAATGGGAAGGAGTTGGATATCACATCTCATGCTAAAGGAAGGGTCTCAGGTTTGGTAGAAGCATTGAGATATCACATCTCATGCTATAGGAAGGGTCTCAGGATTGGAATGGGAAGGACTTAGATATCACATATCATGCTATAGGGAGGGTCTCAGTTTTGATATTAGAAGCATTGAGATATCACATCTCATGCTATCGGAAGTGTCTCAGGATTGGAATGGGAAGGAGCTGGATATCACATCTCATGCTAAAGGAAGGGTCTCAGGTTTGGAACGGGAAGGAGTTGGATATCACATCTCATGTTATAGGAAGGGTCTCAGGTTTGGTATAAGCATTGAGATATCACATCTCTGCTATCGGAAGCGGCTCAGGATTGGAATGGGAAGGAGTTGGATATCCCATCTCATGTTATAGGCAGAGTCTCTGGTTTGGTATTAGAATCATTGAGATATCACATCGCATGCTGTAGGAAGGGTCTAAGGATTGGAATGGGATGGACTTGGATATCACATCTCATACTATAGGTAGGCTCTCAGGTTTGGTATAAGCATTGAGATATCACATCTCATGCTATAGGAAGGGTCTCAGGATTGGAATGGGAAGGAATTGGATATCACATCTCATGCTATAGGAAGGGTCTCAGATTTGGTATAAGCATTGAGATATCACATCTCATGCTAAAGGAAGGGTCTCAGGATTGGAATGGGAAGGAGTTGTATATCACATCTCAGGCCATAGGAAGGTTCTCAGGTTTGGTATAAGCATTGAGATATCACATCTCTGCTATCGGAAAGGTCTCAGGATTGGAATGGGAAGGAGTTGGATATCCCATCTCATGTTATAGGAAGGGTCTCAGGTTTGGTATTAGAAGCATAGAGATATCACATCTCATGCTATAGGAAGGGTCTCAGGATTGGAATGGGAAAGACTTGGATGTCACATCTCATGCTATAGGGAGGGTCTCAAGTTTGATATTAGAAGCATTGAGATAACAAATCTCATGATATCGGAAGGGTCTCAGGATTGGAATAGGAAGGAGTTGGATATCATATCTCATGATAAAGGAAGGGTCTAAGGTTTGGAAGGGGAAGGATTTGGATATCACATCTCATGTTATAGGACGGGTCTCAAGTTTGGTATTAGAAGCATTGAGATATCAAGTCTCATGGTATAAGAAGGGTCTCAGAATTGGAATGGGAAGGAGTTGGATATCACACCTCAAGCTATAGGAAGGGTCTCAGGATTGGAATGGGAAGGAGTTTGATATCACATCTCATGCCATAGTATGGGTCTCAGGTTTGGTAGAAGCATTGGGATATCACATCTCATGCTATCGGAAGGGTATCAGTATTGGATTTGGAAGAAGTTGGATATCCCATCTCATGCTATAGGAAGGGTCTCAGGTTGGAATGGGAAGGAGTTGGATATCACATTTCATGTTATAGGAAGGGTCTCAGGATTGGAATGGGAAGGACTTGGATATCATATCTCATGCTATAGGACGGGTCTCAGGTTTGTTATTAGAATCATTGAGATATCATATTGCATGCTGTAGGAAGGGTCTAAGGATTGGAATGGGAAGGACCTGGATATCACATCTCATGCTATAGATAGGCTCTTAGGTTTGGAAAGGGAAGGAGTTGGATATCACATTTCATGTTAGAGGAAGGATCTCAGGTTTGGTATTAGAAGCATTGAGATATCACATCTCATGCTATAGGAAGGGTCTCAGGATTGGAATGGGAAGTAGTTGGATATCATATCTCATGCTATAGGAAGGGTCTCAGGTTTGGTATAAGCATTGAGATATCACATCTCATGCTATAGGACGGGTCTCAGGATTGGAATGGAAGGAGTTGGATATCACATCTCATGTTATAGGAAGGATCTCAGGTTTGGTATTAGAAGCATTGAGACATCACATCTCATGCTATAGGAAGGGTCTCAGGGTTGGAATGGGAAGGAGTTGGATATCACAACTCATCCAATAGGAAGGGTCTCAGGTTTGGAATGGGAAGGAATTGGATATCACATCTCATGTTATAGGAAGGATCTCAGGTTTGGTATTAGAAGCATTGAGATATCACATCTCATGCTATAGGAAGGGTCTCAGGATTGGAATGTGAAGGATTTGGATATCACATCTCATGCTAAAGGAAGGGTCTCAGGTTTGGTAGAAGCATTGAGATATCACGTCTCTGCTATCGGAAGGGTCTCAGGATTGGATTGGGAAGGAGTTGGATATCCCTTCTCATGCTATAGGAAGGGTCTCAGGATTTGAATGGCAAGGAGTTGGATATCACATCTCATGCCATAGAAAGGGTCTCAGGTTTGGTATAAGCATTGAGATATCACATCTCTGCTATCGGAAGGGTCTCAGGATTGGAATGGGAAGGAGTTGGATATTCCCATCTCATGTTATAGGAAGGGTCTCAGGTTTGGTATTAGAAGCATTGAGATATCACATCTCATGCTATAGGAAGGGTCTCAGGATTGGAAAGGGAAGGACTTGGATATCACATCTCATGCTATAGGGAGGGTCTCAAGTTTGATATTAGAAGCTTTGAGATATCACATCTCATGATATCGGAAGGGTCTCAGGATTGGAATGGGAAGGAGTTGGATATCACATCTCATGATAAAGGAAGGGTCTAAGTTTTGGAAGGGGAAGGATTTGGATATCACATCTCATGTTATATTACGGGTCTCAGGTTTGGTATTAGAAGCATTGAGATATCAAGTCTCAGAGTATAGGAAGGGTCTCAGAATTGGAATGGGAAGGAGTTGGATATCACATCTCAAGCTATAGGAAGGGTCTCAGGATTGTAATGGGAAGGACTTGGATATCACATCTCATGCTATAGGAAGGCTCTCAGGTTTGGAAGGGGAAAGAGTTGGATATCACATTTCATGTTAGAGGTAGGATCTCAGGTTTGGCATTAGAGGCATTGAGATATCACATCTCATGCTAATCAGAAGGGTCTCAGGAATGGAATGGGAAGGAGTTGGATATCACATCTCATGCTAAAGAGAGGGTCTCAGGTTTGGAAGGGGAAGGATTTGGATATCACATCTCATGTTATAGGAAGGATCTCAGGTTTGGCATTAGAAGCATTGAGATATCACATCTCATGCTATCGGAAGGATCTCAGGTTTGGTATTAGAAGCATTGAGATATCACATCTCATGCTATCAGAAGGGTCTCAGGATTGGAATGGGAAGGATTTGGATATCACATCTTATGTTATCGGAAGGATCTCACGTTTGGTATTAGAAGTATTGAGATATCATATCTCATGCTATAGGAAGGGTCTCAGGATTGGAATGGGAAGGAGTTGGATATTCCCATCTCATGTTATAGGGAGGGTCTCAAGTTTGATATTAGAAGCATTGAGATATCACATTTCATGATATCGGAAGGGTCTCAAGATTGGAATGGGAAGGAGTTGGCTATCACATCTCATGATAAAGGAAGGGTCTAAGGTTTGGAAGGGGAAGGATTTGGATATCACATCTCATGTTATAGGATGGGTCTCAGGTTTGGTATTAGAAGCATTGAGATATCAAGTCTCATGGTATAGGAAGGGTCTCAGAATTGGAATGGGAAGGAGTTGGATATCACATCTCAAGCTATAGGAAGGGTCTCAGGATTAGAATGGGAAGGAGTTTGATATCACATCTCATGCCATAGTATGGGTCTCAGGTTTGGTAGAAGCATTGGGATATCAGATCTCATGCTATCGGAAGGGTATCGGGATTGGATTTGGAAGGAGTTGGATATCCCATCTCATGCTATAGGAAGGGTCTCAGGTTGGAATGGGAAGGAGTTGGATATCACATCTCATGTTATAGGAAGGGTCTCAGGATTGGAATGGGAAGGACTTGGATATCACATCTCATGCTATAGGAAGGCTCTCAGGTTTGCAAGGGGAAAGAGTTGGATATCACATTTCATGTTAGAGGTAGGATCTCAGGTTTGGTATTAGAAGTATTGAGATATCACATCTCATGCTATCAGAAGGATCTCAGGTTTGGTATAGAAGCATTGAGATATCATATCTTATGCTATCAGAAGAGTCTCAGGATTGGAATGGGAAGGAGTTGGATATCACATCTCATGCTAAAGGGAGGGTCTCAGGTTTGGAAGATAAGGATTTGGATATCACATCTCATGTTATAGGAAGGATCTCAGGTTTGGTATTAGAAGTATTGAGATATCACATCTCATGCTATCGGAAGGATCTCAGGTTTGGTATAGAAGCATTGAGATATCATATCTTATGCTATCAGAAGGGTCTCAGGATTGGAATGGGAAGGAGTTGGATATCACATCTCATGCTAAAGGGAGGGTCTCAGGTTTGGAAGGGGAAGGATTTGGATATCACATCTCATGTTATAGGATGGATCTCAGGTTTGGTATTAGAAGTATTGAGATATCACATCTCATGTTATCGGAAGGATCTCAGGTTTGGTATTAGAAGTATTGAGATATCACCTCTCATGCTATAGGAAGGGTCTCAGGATTGGAATGGGAAGGAGTTGGATGTCACATCTCATGCGAAAGGAAGGGTCTTAGGTTTGGTAGAAGCATTGAGATATCACATCTCATGCTATAGGAAGGGTCTCAGGATTGGAATGGGAAGGACTTAGATATCACATATCATGCTATAGATAGGCTCTCAGGTTTGGAAAGTGAAGGAGTTGGATATCACATTTTGTTAGGAAAGATTTCGTTATTGTAGGAAATTTTCCTTCCATGTGGCAACCCCTAAACTTTTTGCTATTGTTTTTAACCTTGTTCTTGACTTTGCCAGAGAAGTACAGCCTTCTGCCGCACTTCTCTGGGCTTTCGCTCCTTTCTTACGGGGAAACTGACATGCCCTTAAGACAGTCAGTACCGGGGAACGTGGTTTCCCGTAGTTTCTTTTATCGTGTCGCCGCTTTAGTGCAACACGACACAAGAGGGCACTGTAAGCTAAGTTACAGCTCTCTTGGGTCTCTAGCCTTCTACAGGCCCTAGATACTCTTTTAGGAATGTATTTGATCGGTGCAAGTCATTCAGGGACTGGAATGGTGGCAGCGATCGTATTGTTTATTTTGAGCTCCTTTTGGCGTTCTGAGCACGTTTTTGCACTGAACCCAAAATGGTGGCCTGGCTCCCAAAATGGACAGGCCGCGAGGCTCCTTTGTCTTGTCCACTGTCCGTCTTGCTCCCTTCACCTTCCCCAGGTCCGGCGACCCGGGGCCTTCCTTATTTGGGCATGTACTTTCCCGCGAAACGTGGTTGCTTTCGCGGGCTTCTACATGTCGTTTGTGTGCCTCCAGGGTGTGGGCTGGGATGTCTGGTCCCAATACACATCCTGGGTGCCAGAGAGTCTAGGGTGGTGTGAATGCCTGGGACCACCGTGGTCCGTGATTGGTCCACGTATGGTATGTGTTTTGATGAGCGGATCTCCCATTGGCTCCCCTCCGTTTTGGCGCGAAGGGAACCGTGGATAAGAGGGGGCTGGAAACACCACTACCAGGTCGATCTCCTGAGTTCTCACGAACGAAGGAATACAGGAGCCAAGTATCCTGCAACTACGAGGCTGGACCGAGGAATCGCTGGTGACCCGCTGAAGGAATCCTCCTTTGCACTGCTGTCGTCCGGAGAGCCCCTGTCCTCCTTTGATCGAACCAGAAGGCCTGTACTGGTGCTTCGACCTTTGGAATAGCAGGAACAGCTATTCCCGGCATCTTCAACCATCTCCTGCCAAGTAAGCCTTCGGAAGCGTCTCTGGGCCATCCAGTTGACTGACCAGCTTACAAAGGAGTTTGGCTCTGCAACCGCCGCCAGGTTGTGTTGTATTGCGAGTCCTTGTCCCTCTCCCACGCTTCGTACGCTTGGCGTCCCCAGGTCTGAAGGGAGGAGGGTTCATTTGGCTCGAATACACACGGCCGCTCCGTTGTCCTGTGCGGCAACAAAACTGTGCCGGTTTCGTCGATTGGGACGTCTTTTTGCTCTACACGACTACAAAGCGTTCCCTGCTCTTCTGAACCTGCCAGCTGCTGAAACTATCGTGGAGAAGCCTGGGTCTGCTTGCTTCGGGGACCGGTGAGTAGTATATCTAGGATCTGGTCGCCCTCCTGCAGTATCCCATTGCTTTTCCCTGCTGTGTAAAAACAGCACCCTTTTGCCGCGCTCGCGCTCTGCTTCTGCCCGCTGTGGAGGCTGCGCTTGAGTTGCGGAACCTGTTCTTCTTCTGCTCTGCACTAACGTGAACCACCTGACTTCCTCCGAAGAGCTTCCCCTTGTGCCCGTCGGCACCGGCGTGGCAGGTACTTTGAGCACAAGGCTCCACTCTTCGCAGGGCTCGGACTTCCATCTAGTTAGGTGCCTATGAAGGCGAACTGAGTCGAAAGCATTATCGCACTGCCTGTTTTCCTTTCCTTTCAGGTGGACTACATATTTCGTGCTTTAAACGCTTGCGACTGTGTATTTGTATATATATTGTGTTGATATGGTATGTGTTGGTTTAATATTGTGATATTGTGATTTTCTCGCTACGGTCATTATTTTAAAGGCCTTAAAATAAATGTGTATCTATTTTTGATATAACAACTGTTTGGAGTAGTTTGTAAGCGCTCTTGCTTTGTGTGCTCATTGCGGGCTTTCAGTCACCCTCACCCCTCTTGAGACCTAGTCTTGACCGCCGCGATCGCTACCTTGATTGGTCTGGCTCGTCCAGAGGTTACCCTGTTCCAAGTAATTAGGTTGGCCTTCTGAACTTCTGCGCCACCAGGACATAGTTCAGAAATCCGTCTTAACAAATTGGTGTACAGCGGTGGGATACGACTGAAGGTATCCAGTGTTGCGCTCGAACTAAGGCATTTCAGGTTATTCCAAACAGTACACGTAGTGAATTGTTATAGTATAACTTTAAAAAGGCCATAGTCCTATCAAACAGTATGGAAACAAGTACGTTGTTAACTTTAAATGCTTCCAAATCAGAAACGCTGAAAAAGATGTGTGCGGAGAGAGGTGTTTCCTCTCAAGGCACTAAATTGGAAATGATCCAAAGAATCGTGGCGTGGCAAGAAGCGCAGCTTGACGCTATTACTTCTGAGGACAGTGCGGAAGGTGGTGGGGCTGCTCTCACTGGTAGAACCGACGGTTCTGCCGCCGCACTGTTCCACCGCGACCACGAGGACAGGGAGGACGAGCTGTCTAATGTTTCCTCTGCCAGTGCTGATGGGGAGGCTATGCTTGAATTCAAGAAGCAAGAGCTGCGGTTTAGGCAGCAGGAGCTTCAATTCAGCATAGCCAAACTAAAAATCGATCAGGCAGAAAAACAAAAAGACAGGGATCACCAGTTGGAACTGGCCAAGCTTCAGGTTGCAAATGGATCCAAGGGTCCTGGACATGGGTCTGGGGCCTCCTCTCATCCACGGTTTCCAAAAGATCTGCTCAGTGTGTATGAAGAGAGGAATGACATTATGGACTGGCTGAATGCGTTTGAGTATGCATGCGAGGTCCAGGAAGTTGACAATGCTGATAAGATTGCGTGGTTGCTCAGTAGACTGCCCCATTCTGGCTGTAGTGCCATTATGGAAATGTCGAAGGCTGAGCGGGCTGATTTCGCAATGTTAAAGCAGACTCTCATTTTAAAGTTTGGGAAGACTCCGGCCCAATATTTAAAGCGTTTTCGAGAGTATAAGAAAAAGGAAGGTGGTACTTGGGTATCTTATGTCGCTGAATCTTTGAAAAACTTAACTGGCTGGGTCGAAGGCTATAAGGTTTCTACCTTCGACGGCATGATAAATCTTGTCATGCTGGAACACATTTTTGCTTCTTCTTCCCCGGAGCTTAAGCAGCATTTGGCCGATTCGAAGGAGATAGATCCTAAGAAGCTGGCCATTGCAGCAGACTTATGGGTGTCACATCGAGTGTCCCATAAGGACAAAACTCATCCTGGTAAGCAGGAGGAGGGGAAAAAGTCCAAAGATATGGAGGGTGGGGAATCTGCTAAATCTTCTTCCCAAAAGGGCCACAAAAAGAAAAACAAGGGTAAGACACAAGAGAACTCACAGGGTAGTGGAGGTGCGCCTCCGAAACAGAACTCTGGTTACAATAAGCCTCCCTACGTAAACAGACCCACTGGGGCTTGTTTTTCTTGTGGAGCAACTGACCATGTGAAGGGGGATCCCCGTTATAAGGTTAGACCTTTGGGGGTCCACTCCGCTAATCTGGCCTTTTCCTCCTATGAGGAAGAAGAGATTACAGGAGCATCCTTCTCCTCGGACTCATTTCCCAGCGGAATAGAGGCCGAGGTAGTTTTAGTGTCCCTGGGTTCCTGGGAGCCTAAAGTCGCAGAGGCGTATGCTAGGATTCCGGATAATACCAAGCACTACTTTAAAGACAGTGTGCTGATCAATGGAGTGGATACTCCAGCTCTTAGGGATAGTGGGTGCAGTCGAACTGTAGTGGATTCTACCTTGGTAGACTCAGAGGAAGTTGCCAGAGCTACTCTGATGCCCACTAAGTTGGCTGACGGCCCCCTCCGTATGTTTCCCGTGATCCCTGTTAATCTAACTTTAAATGGTACAGCTGTCAGGATTCCAGTGAGCATTCAGAGAAACGTCCCGGGAAAGGTCTTATTAGGTAATGATCTCAGAGCTTTAGGGCTCGTAGGAGACACTGCCGAACGACCCTACACACGGTCTCAAGCACGGGCAGCATTGGCCAAGTCCAATACGCCGCCCCAGCCAAAGGGGAAACCCAAGGCGAAAGGAGTCTACAAGTCAAGACGAGGGAAAGAGAATATTCCCCCGAGCTCGCCTACCACTGCGGTGGAGGAAGTTGGTCAATCGCCCGAGCCTGACGAGGAGGTGGCGATGCCTGAAGTATTCGACCCCAACGATCATCCTGAACTAAAAGACTTGTTAGTTGAAGGAGGTCCTGATAGGGACGAATTCAGTAAAGGCCAACGTGAGTGCCCATCTCTGGAAGGCCTAAGGAGACAGGCCTGCTCCCAGCTTGAGGGTGAACCTCCTGGGAAGCATAGGATTTATTGGGAAGGTGGACTCCTGTATAGTGAGCCCACAGAGTCTACAGAAGGAGACCATAGGAGGTTGGTGGTTCCCCTTGCTGTTAGACCCTTCCTCCTGCAGTTGGCGCATGAAGTTCCCCTTGCTGGTCACCTTGGTATGAAGAGGACCAAGCAAAGGTTATCCATGCACTTCTACTGGCCCAAGATGGGGGTGCAAGTAGAAAGTCACTGCAGGAGTTGCGCCTCCTGCCAGTTGTCTGGTAAGGTTGGCGCGACAATCCAAGCTCCGATGGTACCGCTCCCAGTTGTGGGGGTACCATTTGAAAGGGTAGGGATCGACATCGTCGGTCCCCTTGACCCGCAAACATCCTCGGGCAATAGGTTTATCCTGGTGCTGCTCGACCATGCAACCAGGTATCCTGAGGCCATCCCATTAAAAACTGTAACTGCCAAGTCAGTTGCAAAAGCTTTACTCGGCATATTTACTAGGGTTGGCTTCCCTAAAGAAGTTGTGTCAGATCGTGGCAGCAACTTTATGTCGAAGTATATGCAGGCTATGTGGAAAGAATGTGGGGTCACCTACAAGTTCTCTTCTGCATACCACCCCCAGACCAATGGTCTGGTGGAACGTTTCAACAGAACGTTAAAGAGCATGATTGGGGCTCTGGAGGAGCCCCAGAGAAGAAAATGGGATCTTCTTTTACCATGCTTGCTGTTTGCCTACCGAGAGGTACCACAGGAGGGTGTTGGCTTCAGCCCCTTCGAACTTCTGTTCGGTCATCCCGTACAGGGACCCTTAGCCATTGTCAAGGAGGGATGGGAGATGCCCACTCCCCCTGTTACTACCAATGTAGTTGACTATGTGCTAGGGCTCAGAAAACGGATGGTACTTCTGATGGGCTTGGCTAGTGATAAATTGAAGGCAGGGCAAGCGCTGGTGAAACATTGGTACGACCAGAAAGCTTCCCTCATCAACTTTACACCTGGTCAGCAAGTCCTGATCATGAATCCAATAAGGCCTCGCGCTTTACAGGACAAATGGTCAGGCCCTTACACAGTGGTGGAGCCCCTGGGTGAGGTGAACTATTTAGTGGACCTTGGAAGGCCTGGACAGGCTCCAAAAGTGTTCCACGTGAATAGGCTGAAGGCTTTCGTCCCAAGAGTCGAAATCGCAGCACTGCTACTGGCGTCAGACGTTGAGGAAGAGGAGTCTGAACCTCTCCCCGACCTGTTCCAGAGCGGTCCTTCAGATAGCTCCGTTGAGGGTGTCCGAGTGGCCCCTCACCTGACTTCTGATCAGCAGGCTGAGGTGAAAAGTTTGCTTAGGCAGTTTTCCCCCCTGTTTTCACAGTCCCCTGGTTTGACACCTTGGTGCAAACATAACATTGACACAGGAGACAGTGTACCTACCAAAAGTAGGGGATACAGGATGTCAGATAAAGTACGGTTTTATATTAAGACCGAGGTCAACAAGATGTTAGATCTTGGGGTGATTGAACCCTCTAGTAGACCTTGGTCCAGTCCTGTGGTTCTGGTTCCAAAGGCAGGCACTTCTGAATTGAGGTTCTGCGTGGATTACAGGGCTCTGAATGCTGTCACCAAGACAGATGCCCACCCCTTGCCTCGAACAGATGAGCTGGTGGATACTTTGGGTGCCTCCAAGTACCTCAGCACGTTTGACCTTACTGCTGGCTATTGGCAAATAGCTTTAGCAGAACATGCCAGGGAGAAGACAGCATTTTCTACACCAGACGGCCTTTACCAATTCCGGGTAATGCCGTTCGGGTTGAAGAATGCACCTGCCACTTTCCAGAGGCTTGTGAATCATGTGTTGAATGGGTTGGGCGAATTCTGTCTTGCATATCTTGACGATATAGCAGTTTTCAGTGCCACCTGGGAAGACCATGTGAAACACCTCGGGATTGTGCTCCAGGCTCTTCAGAAAGCCCACTTGACCATAAAGGCTAGTAAATGCCAGATTGGACAAGGCTCAGTGGTTTACCTTGGACATGAAGTAGGTGGAGGGAGGATACAGCCTCTACCCAGTAAAGTACAAGCAGTACAAGACTGGCCTACCCCCACTACGCAAACCCAAGTGAGAGCCTTCTTAGGACTCACGGGGTATTATCGCAATTTTGTGGCAGACTATGGCACCATAGCTGCTCCTCTGACTGCCCTCACCACTCCGAAGAAACCCAAGAAGGTAACTTGGACCGACGAGTGTGAGAAGGCCTTCAATGGCTTAAAAGACTCCTTGTGCCAGGCCCCTGTGCTCAGGGCCCCTGATTATCAAAGACCTTTTATCGTGCAGACGGATGCCTCTGACACTGGGATAGGAGCTGTACTATCACAAGTAGATGAGAAGGGTAAGGAACACCCTATCGGTTTTATTAGTCGCCAGCTTAAGGACAGAGAGCTCAGGTGGTCCACGGTAGAGAAAGAATGTTTCTCTGTTGTGTGGGCCCTAAGGAAGCTGAGGCCCTACCTCTATGGGACCCACTTCACTGTGCAGACTGACCATAAGCCGTTAAAGTGGCTAATGAACATGAAGGGGGAGAATCCAAAGTTGCTTAGGTGGTCCATAAGTCTTCAAGGCTTCAACTTCACTATTGAGCATAGACCAGGTTTCCAACATAGCAATGCTGATGGGTTGTCCAGAATGTTTAACCGACCTGAACAAGAGACTCATCCAGGGGTGGATTAGTTCCCCCTGTCCATAGTCTGGGAGGGGCGAGTGTTAGGAAAGATTTCGTTATTGTAGGGAATTTTCCTTCCATGTGGCAACCCCTAAACTTTTTACTATTGTTTTTAACCTTGTTCTTGACTTTGCCAGAGAAGTACAGCCTTCTGCCGCACTTCTCTGGGCTTTCGCTCCTTTCTTACGGGGAAACTGACATGCCCTTAAGACAGTCAGTACCGGGGAACGTGGTTTCCCGTAGTTTCTTTTATCGTGTCGCCGCTTTAGTGCAACACGACACAAGAGGGCACTGTAAGCTAAGTTACAGCTCTCTTGGGTCTCTAGCCTTCTACAGGCCCTGGATACTCTTTTAGGAATGTATTTGATCGGTGCAAGTCATTCAGGGACTGGAATGGTGGCAGCGATCGTATTGTTTATTTTGAGCTCCTTTTGGCGTTCTGAGCACGTTTTTGCACTGAACCCAAAATGGTGGCCTGGCTCCCAAAATGGCCAGGCCGCGAGGCTCCTTTGTCTTGTCCACTGTCCGTCTTGCTCCCTTCACCTTCCCCAGGTCCGGCGACCCGGGGCCTTCCTTATTTGGGCATGTACTTTCCCGCGAAACGTGGTTGCTTTCGCGGGCTTCTACATGTCGTTTGTGTGCCTCCAGGGTGTGGGCTGGGATGTCTGGTCCCAATACACATCCTGGGTGCCAGAGAGTCTAGGGTGGTGTGAATGCCTGGGACCACCGTGGTCCGTGATTGGTCCACGTATGGTATGTGTTTTGATGAGCGGATCTCCCATTGGCTCCCCTCCGTTTTGGCGCGAAGGGAACCGTGGATAAGAGGGGGCTGGAAACACCACTACCAGGTCGATCTCCTGAGTTCTCACGAACGAAGGAATACAGGAGCCAAGTATCCTGCAACTACGAGGCTGGACCGAGGAATCGCTGGTGACCCGCTGAAGGAATCCTCCTTTGCACTGCTGTCGTCCGGAGAGCCCCTGTCCTCCTTTGATCGAACCAGAAGGCCTGTACTGGTGCTTCGACCTTTGGAATAGCAGGAACAGCTATTCCCGGCATCTTCAACCATCTCCTGCCAAGTAAGCCTTCGGAAGCGTCTCTGGGCCATCCAGTTGACTGACCAGCTTACAAAGGAGTTTGGCTCTGCAACCGCCGCCAGGTTGTGTTGTATTGCGAGTCCTTGTCCCTCTCCCACGCTTCGTACGCTTGGCGTCCCCAGGTCTGAAGGGAGGAGGGTTCATTTGGCTCGAATACACACGGCCGCTCCGTTGTCCTGTGCGGCAACAAAACTGTGCCGGTTTCGTCGATTGGGACGTCTTTTTGCTCTACACGACTACAAAGCGTTCCCTGCTCTTCTGAACCTGCCAGCTGCTGAAACTATCGTGGAGAAGCCTGGGTCTGCTTGCTTCGGGGACCGGTGAGTAGTATATCTAGGATCTGGTCGCCCTCCTGCAGTATCCCATTGCTTTTCCCTGCTGTGTAAAAACAGCACCCTTTTGCCGCGCTCGCGCTCTGCTTCTGCCCGCTGTGGAGGCTGCGCTTGAGTTGCGGAACCTGTTCTTCTTCTGCTGTGTACTAATGTGAACCGCCTGACTTCCTCCGAAGAGCTTCCCCTTGTGCCCGTCGGCACCGGCGTGGCAGGTACTTTGAACACAAGGCTCCACTCTTCGCAGGGCTCGGACTTCCATCTAGTTAGGTGCCTATGAAGGCGAACTGAGTCGAAAGCATTATCGCACTGCCTGTTTTCCTTTCCTTTCAGGTGGACTACATATTTCGTGCTTTAAACGCTTGCGACTGTGTATTTGTATATATATTGTGTTGATATGGTATGTGTTGGTTTAATATTGTGATATTGTGATTTTCTCGCTACGGTCATTATTTTAAAGGCCTTAAAATAAATGTGTATCTATTTTTGATATAACAACTGTTTGGAGTAGTTTGTAAGCGCTCTTGCTTTGTGTGCTCATTGCGGGCTTTCAGTCACCCTCACCCCTCTTGAGACCTAGTCTTGACCGCCGCGATCGCTACCTTGATTGGTCTGGCTCGTCCAGAGGTTACCCTGTTCCAAGTAATTAGGTTGGCCTTCTGAACTTCTGCGCCACCAGGACAGAGTTCAGAAATCCGTCTTAACACATTTCATGTTAGAGGAAGGATCTCAGGTTTGGTATTAGAGGCATTGAGATATCACATCTCAGGCTATAGGAAGGGTCTCAGGATTGGAATGGGAAGGAGTTGGATATCACATCTCATGCTATAGGAAGGGTCTCAGGTTTGGTATAAGCATTGAGATATCACATCTCATGCTATAGGAAGGGTCCAGGATTGGAATGGAAGGAGTTGGATATCACATCTCATGTTATAGGAAGGATCTCAGGTTTGGTATTAGAAGCATTGAGACATCACATCTCATGCTATAGGAAGGGTCTCAGGATTGGAATGGGAAGGAGTTGGATATCACATCTCATGTTATAGGAAGAGTCTCAGGTTTGGTATTAGAAGCATTGAGATATCACATCTCATGCTATAGGAAGTGTCTCAGGATTGGAATGGGAAGGACTTGGATATCACATCTCATGCTATAGGTAGGGTCTCAAGTTTGATATTAGAAGCATTGAGATATCACATCTCATGCTATAGGAAGGGTCTCAGGTTTGGTATAAGCAGTGAGATATCACATCTCATGCTATAGGAAGTGTCTCAGGATTGGAATGGGAAGGAGTTGGATATCACATCTCATTTTATAGGAAGGATCTCAGGTTTGGTATAAGCATTGAGATATCACATCTCTGCTATCGGAAGGGTCTCAGGATTGGAATGGGAAGGAGTTGGATATTCCCATCTCATGTTATAGGAAGGGTCTCAGGTTTGGTATTAGAAGCATTGAGATATCACATCTCATGCTATAGGAAGGGTCTCAGGATTGGAATGGGAAGGACTTGGATATCACATCTCATGCTATAGGGAGGGTCTCAAGTTTGATATTAGAAGCTTTGAGATATCACATCTCATGATATCGGAAGGGTCTCAGGATTGGAATGGGAAGGAGTTGGATATCACATCTCATGATAAAGGAAGGGTCTAAGGTTTGGAAGGGGAAGGATTTGGATATCACATCTCATGTTATATTACAGGTCTCAGGTTTGGTATTAGAAGCATTGAGATATCAAGTCTCATAGTATAGGAAGGGTCTCAGAATTGGAATGGGAAGGAGTTGGATATCACATCTCAAGCTATAGGAAGGTTCTCAGGATTGGAATGGGAAGGACTTGGATATCACATCTCATGCTATAGGAAGGCTCCCAGGTTTGGAAGGGGAAAGAGTTGGATATCACATTTCATGTTAGAGGTAGGATCTCAGGTTTGGTATTAGAGGCATTGAGATATCACATCTCATGCTATCAGAAGGGTCTCAGGAATGGAATGGGAAGGAGTTGGATATCACATCTCATGCTAAAGGGAGGGTCTCAGGTTTGGAAGGGGAAGGATTTGGATATCACATCTCATGTTATAGGAAGGATCTCAGGTTTGGTATTAGAAGCATTGAGATATCACATCTCATGCTATCGGAAGGATCTCAGGTTTGGTATTAGAAGAATTGAGATATCACATCTCATGCTATCAGAAGAGTCTCAGGATTGGAATAGGAAGGAGTTGGATATCACATCTCATGCTAAAGGGAGGGTCTCAGGTTTGGAAGGGGAAGTGTTAGGAAAGATTTGGTAATTGTAGGGAATTTTCCTTCCATGTGGCAACCCCTAAACTTTTTGCTATTGTTTTGAACCTTGTTCTTGACTTTGCCAGAGAAGTACAGCCTTCTGCCGCACTTCTCTGGGCTTTCGCTCCTTTCTTACGGGGAAACTGACATGCCCTTAAGACAGTCAGTACCGGGGAACGTGGTTTCCCGTAGTTTCTTTTATCGTGTCGCAGCTTTAGTGCAACACAACACAAGAGGGCACTGTAAGCTAAGTTACAGCTCTCTTGGGTCTCTAGCCTTCTACAGGCCCTAGATACTCTTTTAGGATGGTATTTGATCGGTGCAAGTCATTCAGGGACTGGAATGGTGGCAGCGATCGTTTTGTTTATTTTGAGCTCCTTTTGGCGTTCTGAGCACGTTTTTGCACTGAACCCAAAATGGTGGCCTGGCTCCCAAAATGGCCAGGCCGCGAGGCTCCTTTGTCCTGTCCACTGTCCGTCTTGCTCCCTTCACCTTCCCCAGGTCCGGCGACCCGGGGCCTTCCTTATTTGGGCATGTACTTTCCCGCGAAACGTGGTTGCTTTCGCGGGCTTCTACATGTCGTTTGTGTGCCTCCAGGGTGTGGGCTGGGATGTCTGGTCCCAATACACATCCTGGGTGCCAGAGAGTCTAGGGTGGTGTGAATGCCTGGGACCACCGTGGTCCGTGATTGGTCCACGTATGGTATGTGTTTTGAAGAGCGGATCTCCCATTGGCTCCCCTCCGTTTTGGCGCGAAGGGAACCGTGGATAAGAGGGGGCTGGAAACACCACTACCATGTCGATCTCCTGAGTTCTCACGAACGAAGGAATACAGGAGCCAAGTATCCTGCAACTACGAGGCTGGACCGAGGAATCGCTGGTGACCCGCTGAAGGAATCCTCCTTTGCACTGCTGTCGTCCGGAGAGCCCCTGTCCTCCTTTGATCGAACCAGAAGGCCTGTACTGGTGCTTCGACCTTTGGAATAGCAGGAACAGCTATTCCCGGCATCTTCAACCATCTCCTGCCAAGTAAGCCTTCGGAAGCGTCTCTGGGCCATCCAGTTGACTGACCAGCTTACAAAGGAGTTTGGCTCTGCAACCGCCGCCAGGTTGTGTTGTATTGCGAGTCCTTGTCCCTCTCCCACGCTTCGTACGCTTGGCGTCCCCAGGTCTGAAGGGAGGAGGGTTCATTTGGCTCGAATACACACGGCCGCTCCGTTGTCCTGTGCTGCAACAAAACTGTGCCGGTTTCGTCGATTGGGACGTCTTTTTGCTCTGCACGACTACAAAGCGTTCCCTGCTCTTCTGAACCTGCCAGCTGCTGAAACTATCGTGGAGAAGCCTGGGTCTGCTTGCTTCGGGGACCGGTGAGTAGTATATCTAGGATCTGGTTGCCCTCCTGCAGTATCCCATTGCTTTTCCCTGCTGTGTAAAAACAGCACCCTTTTGCCGCGCTCGCGCTCTGCTTCTGCCCGCTGTGGAGGCTGCGCTTGAGTTGCGGAACCTGTTCTTCTTCTGCTGTGCACTAACGTGAACCGCCTGACTTCCTCCGAAGAGCTTCCCCTTGTGCCCGTCGGCACCGGCGTGGCAGGTACTTTGAGCACAAGGCTCCACTCTTCGCAGGGCTCGGACTTCCATCTAGTTAGGTGCCTATGAAGGCGAACTGAGTCGAAAGCATTATCGCACTGCCTGTTTTCCTTCCCTGGCAGGTGGACTACATATTTCGTGCTTTAAACGCTTGCGACTGTGTATTTGTATATATATTGTGTTGATATGGTATGTGTTGGTTTAATATTGTGATTTTCTCGCTACGGTCATTATTTTAAAGGCCTTAAAATAAATGTGTATCTATTTTTGATATAACAACTGTTTGGAGTAGTTTGTAAGCGCTCTTGCTTTGTGTGCTCATTGCGGGCTTTCAGTCACCCTCACCCCTCTTGAGACCTAGTCTTGACCGCCGTGATCGCTACCTTGATTGGTCTGGCTTGTCCAGAGGTTACCCTGTTCCAAGTAATTAGGTTGGCCTTCTGAACTTCTGCGCCACCAGGACAGAGTTCAGAAATCCGTCTTAACAAATTGGTGTACAGCGGTGGGATACGACTGAAGGTATCCAGTGTTGCGCTCGAACTAAGGCATTTCAGGTTATTCCAAACAGTACACGTAGTGAATTGTTATAGTATAACTTTAAAAAGGCCATAGTCCTATCAAACAGTATGGAAACAAGTACGTTGTTAACTTTAAATGCTTCCAAATCAGAAACGCTGAAAAAGATGTGTGCGGAGAGAGGTGTTTCCTCTCAAGGCACTAAATTGGAAATGATCCAAAGAATCGTGGCGTGGCAAGAAGCGCAGCTTGACGCTATTACTTCTGAGGACAGTGCGGAAGGTGGTGGGGCTGCTCTCACTGGAAGAACCGACGGTTCTGCCGCCGCACTGTTCCACCGCGACCACGAGGACAGGGAGGACGAGCTGTCTAATGTTTCCTCTGCCAGTGCTGATGGGGAGGCTATGCTTGAATTCAAGAAGCAAGAGCTGCGGTTTAGGCAGCAGGAGCTTGAATTCAGCATAGCCAAACTAAAAATCGAACAGGCAGAAAAACAAAAAGACAGGGATCACCAGTTGGAACTGGCCAAGCTTCAGGTTGCAAATGGATCCAAGGGTCCTGGACATGGGTCTGGGGCCTCCTCTCATCCACGGTTTCCAAAAGATCTGCTCAGTGTGTATGAAGAGAGGAATGACATTATGGACTGGCTGAATGCGTTTGAGTATGCATGCGAGGTCCAGGAAGTTGACAATGCTGATAAGATTGCGTGGTTGCTCAGTAGACTGCCCCATTCTGGCTGTAGTGCCATTATGGAAATGTCGAAGGCTGAGCGGGCTGATTTCGCAATGTTAAAGCAGACTCTCATTTTAAAGTTTGGGAAGACTCCGGCCCAATATTTAAAGCGTTTTCGAGAGTATAAGAAAAAGGAAGGTGGTACTTGGGTATCTTATGTCGCTGAATCTTTGAAAAACTTAACTGGCTGGGTCGAAGGCTATAAGGTTTCTACCTTCGACGGCATGATAAATCTTGTCATGCTGGAACACATTTTTGCTTCTTCTTCCCCGGAGCTTAAGCAGCATTTGGCCGATTCGAAGGAGATAGATCCTAAGAAGCTGGCCATTGCAGCAGACTTATGGGTGTCACATCGAGTGTCCCATAAGGACAAAACTCATCCTGGTAAGCAGGAGGAGGGGAAAAAGTCCAAAGATATGGAGGGTGGGGAATCTGCTAAATCTTCTTCCCAAAAGGGCCACAAAAATAAAAACAAGGGTAAGACACAAGAGAACTCACAGGGTAGTGGAGGTGCGCCTCCGAAACAGAACTCTGGTTACAATAAGCCTCCCTACGTAAACAGACCCACTGGGGCTTGTTTTTCTTGTGGAGCAACTGACCATGTGAAGGGGGATCCCCGTTATAAGGTTAGACCTTTGGGGGTCCACTCCGCTAATCTGGCCTTCTCCTCCTACGAGGAAGAAGAGATTACAGGAGCATCCTTCTCCTCGGACTCATTTCCCAGCGGAATAGAGGCCGAGGTAGTTTTAGTGTCCCTGGGTTCCTGGGAGCCTAAAGTCGCAGAGGCGTATGCTAGGATTCCGGATAATACCAAGCACTACTTTAAAGACAGTGTGCTGATCAATGGAGTGGATACTCCAGCTCTTAGGGATAGTGGGTGCAGTCGAACTGTAGTGGATTCTACCTTGGTAGACTCAGAGGAAGTTGCCAGAGCTACTCTGATGCCCACTAAGTTGGCTGACGGCCCCCTCCGTATGTTTCCCGTGATCCCTGTTAATCTAACTTTAAATGGTACAGCAGTCAGGATTCCAGTGAGCATTCAGAGAAACGTCCCGGGAAAGGTCTTATTAGGTAATGATCTCAGAGCTTTAGGGCTCGTAGGAGACACTGCCGAACGACCCTACACACGATCTCAAGCACGGGCAGCATTGGCCAAGTCCAATACGCCGCCCCAGCCGAAGGGGCAACCCAAGGCGAAAGGAGTCTACAAGTCAAGACGGGGGAAAGAGAATATTCCCCCGAGCTCGCCTACCACTGCGGTGGAGGAAGTTGGTCAATCGCCCGAGCCTGACGAGGAGGTGGCGATGCCTGAAGTATTCGACCCCAACGATCATCCTGAACTAAAAGACTTGTTAGTTGAAGGAGGTCCTGATAGGGACGAATTCAGTAAAGGCCAACGTGAGTGCCCTTCTCTGGAAGGCCTAAGGAGACAGGCCTGCTCCCAGCTTGAGTGTGAACCTCCTGGGAAGCATAGGATTTATTGGGAAGGTGGACTCCTGTATAGTGAGCCCACAGAGTCTACAGAAGGAGACCATAGGAGGTTGGTGGTTCCCCTTGCTGTTAGACCCTTCCTCCTGCAGTTGGCGCATGAAGTTCCCCTTGCTGGTCACCTTGGTATGAAGAGGACCAAGCAAAGGTTATCCATGCACTTCTACTGGCCCAAGATGGGGGTGCAAGTAGAAAGTCACTGCAGGAGTTGCGCCTCCTGCCAGTTGTCTGGTAAGGTTGGCGCGACAATCCAAGCTCCGTTGGTACCGCTCCCAGTTGTGGGGGTACCATTTGAAAGGGTAGGGATCGACATCGTCGGTCCCCTTGACCCGCAAACATCCTCGGGCAATAGGTTTATCCTGGTGCTGGTCGACCATGCAACCAGGTATCCTGAGGCCATCCCATTGAAAACTGTAACTGCCAAGTCAGTTGCAAAAGCTTTACTCGGCATATTTACTAGGTTTGGCTTCCCTAAAGAAGTTGTGTCAGATCGTGGCAGCAACTTTATGTCGAAGTATATGCAGGCTATGTGGAAAGAATGTGGGGTCACCTACAAGTTCTCTTCTGCATACCACCCCCAGACCAATGGTCTGGTGGAACGTTTCAACAGAACGTTAAAGAGCATGATTGGGGCTCTGGAGGAGCCCCAGAGAAGAAAATGGGATCTTCTTTTACCATGCTTGCTGTTTGCCTACCGAGAGGTACCACAGGAGGGTGTTGGCTTCAGCCCCTTCGAACTTCTGTTCGGTCATCCCGTACGGGGACCCTTAGCCATTGTCAAGGAGGGATGGGAGATGCCCACTCCCCCTGTTACTACCAATGTAGTTGACTATGTGCTAGGGCTCAGAAAACGGATGGTACTTCTGATGGGCTTGGCTAGTGATAAATTGAAGGCAGGGCAAGCGCTGGTGAAACATTGGTACGACCAGAAAGCTTCCCTCATCAACTTTACACCTGGTCAGCAAGTCCTGATCATGAATCCAATAAGGCCTCGCGCTTTACAGGACAAATGGTCAGGCCCTTACACAGTGGTGGAGCCCATGGGTGAGGTGAACTATTTAGTGGACCTTGGAAGGCCTGGACAGCCTCCAAAAGTGTTTCACGTGAATAGGCTGAAGGCTTTCGTCCCTAGAGTCGAAATCGCAGCACTGCTACTGGCGTCAGACGTTGAGGAAGAGGAGTCTGAACCTCTTCCCGACCTGTTCCAAAGCGGTCCTTCAGATAGCTCCGTTGAGGGTGTCCGAGTGGCCCCTCACCTGACTTCTGATCAGCAGGCTGAGGTGAAAAGTTTGCTTAGGCAGTTTTCCCCCCTGTTTTCACAGTCCCCTGGTTTGACACCTTGGTGCAAACATAACATTGACACAGGAGACAGTGTACCTACCAAAAGTAGGGGATACAGGATGTCGGATAAAGTACGGTCTTATATTAAGACCGAGGTCAACAAAATGTTAGACCTTGGGGTGATTGAACCCTCTAGTAGTCCTTGGTCCAGTCCTGTGGTTCTGGTTCCAAAGGCAGGCACTTCTGAATTGAGGTTCTGCGTGGATTACAGGGCTCTGAATGCTGTCACCAAGACAGATGCCCACCCCTTGCCTCGAACAGATGAGCTGGTGGATACTTTGGGTGCCTCCAAGTACCTCAGCACGGTTGACCTCACTGCTGGCTATTGGCAAATAGCGTTAGCAGAACATGCCAGGGAGAAGACGGCATTTTCTACACCAGACGGCCTTTACCAATTCCGGGTAATGCCGTTCGGGTTGAAGAATGCACCTGCCACTTTCCAGAGGCTTGTGAATCATGTGTTGAATGGGTTGGACGAATTCTGTCTTGCATATCTGGACGATATAGCAGTTTTCAGTGCCACCTGGGAAGACCATGTGAAACACCTCGGGATTGTGCTCCAGGCTCTTCAGAAAGCCCACTTGACCATAAAGGCTAGTAAGTGCCAGATTGGACAAGGCTCAGTGGTTTACCTTGGACATGAAGTAGGTGGAGGGAGGATACAGCCTCTACCCAGTAAAGTACAAGCAGTACAAGACTGGCCTACCCCCACTACGCAAACCCAAGTGAGAGCCTTTTTAGGACTCACGGGGTATTACCGCAATTTTGTGGCAGACTATGGTACCATAGCTGCTCCTCTGACTGCCCTCACAACTCCGAAGAAACCCAAGAAGGTAACTTGGACCGACGAGTGTGAGAAGGCCTTCAATGGCTTAAAAGACTCCTTGTGCCAGGCCCCTGTGCTCAGGGCCCCTGATTATCAAAGACCTTTTATCGTGCAGACGGATGCCTCTGACACTGGGATAGGAGCTGTACTATCACAAGTAGATGAGAAGGGTAAGGAACACCCTATCGGTTTTATTAGTCGCCAGCTTAAGGACAGAGAGCTCAGATGGTCCACGGTAGAGAAAGAATGTTTCTCTGTTGTGTGGGCCCTAAGGAAGCTGAGGCCCTACCTCTATGGGACCCACTTCACTGTGCAGACTGACCATAAGCCGTTAAAGTGGCTAATGAACATGAAGGGGGAGAATCCAAAGTTGCTTAGGTGGTCCATAAGTCTTCAAGGCTTCGACTTCACTATTGAGCATAGACCAGGTGTCCAACATAGCAATGCTGATGGGTTGTCCAGAATGTTCAACCGACCTGAACAAGAGACTCATCCAGGGGTGGATTAGTTCCCCCTGTCCATAGTCTGGGAGGGGCGAGTGTTAGGAAAGATTTCGTTATTGTAGGGAATTTTCCTTCCATGTGGCAACCTCTAAACTTTTTGCTATTGTTTTTAACCTTGTTCTTGACTTTGCCAGAGAAGTACAGCCTTCTGCCGCACTTCTCTGGGCTTTCGCTCCTTTCTTATGGGGATACTGACATGCCCTTAAGACAGTCAGTACCGGGGAACGTGGTTTCCCGTAGTTTCTTTTATCGTGTCGCAGCTTTAGTGCAACACGACACAAGAGGGCACTGTAAGCTAAGTTACAGCTCTCTTGGGTCTCTAGCCTTCTACAGGCCCTAGATACTCTTTTAGGATGGTATTTGATCGGTGCAAGTCATTCAGGGACTGGAATGGTGGCAGCGATCGTTTTGTTTATTTTGAGCTCCTTTTGGCATTCTGAGCACGTTTTTGCACTGAACCCAAAATGGTGGCCTGGCTCCCAAAATGGCCAGGCCGCGAGGCTCCTTTGTCCTGTCCACTGTCCGTCTTGCTCCCTTCACCTTCCCCAGGTCCGGCGACCCGGGGCCTTCCTTATTTGGGCATGTACTTTCCCGCGAAACGTGGTTGCTTTCGCGGGCTTCTACATGTCGTTTGTGTGCCTCCAGGGTGTGGGCTGGGATGTCTGGTCCCAATACACATCCTGGGTGCCAGACAGTCTAGGGTGGTGTGAATGCCTGGGACCACCGTGGTCCGTGATTGGTCCACGTATGGTATGTGTTTTGAAGAGCGGATCTCCCATTGGCTCCCCTCCGTTTTGGCGCGAAGGGAACCGTGGATAAGAGGGGGCTGGAAACACCACTACCATGTCGATCTCCTGAGTTCTCACGAACGAAGGAATACAGGAGCCAAGTATCCTGCAACTACGAGGCTGGACCGAGGAATCGCTGGTGACCCGCTGAAGGAATCCTCCTTTGCACTGCTGTCGTCCGGAGAGCCCCTGTCCTCCTTTGATCGAACCAGAAGGCCTGTACTGGTGCTTCGACCTTTGGAATAGCAGGAACAGCTATTCCCGGCATCTTCAACCATCTCCTGCCAAGTAAGCCTTCGGAAGCGTCTCTGGGCCATCCAGTTGACTGACCAGCTTACAAAGGAGTTTGGCTCTGCAACCGCCGCCAGGTTGTGTTGTATTGCGAGTCCTTGTCCCTCTCCCACGCTTCGTACGCTTGGCGTCCCCAGGTCTGAAGGGAGGAGGGTTCATTTGGCTCGAATACACACGGCCGCTCCGTTGTCCTGTGCGGCAACAAAACTGTGCCGGTTTTGTCGATTGGGACGTCTTTTTGCTCTGCACGACTACAAAGCGTTCCCTGCTCTTCTGAACCTGCCAGCTGCTGAAACTATCGTGGAGAAGCCTGGGTCTGCTTGCTTCGAGGACCGGTGAGTAGTATATCTAGGATCTGGTCGCCCTCCTGCAGTATCCCATTGCTTTTCCCTGCTGTGTAAAAACAGCACCCTTTTGCCGCGCTCGCGCTCTGCTTCTGCCCGCTGTGGAGGCTGCGCTTGAGTTGCGGAACCTGTTCTTCTTCTGCTGTGCACTAACGTGAACCGCCTGACTTCCTCCGAAGAGCTTCCCCTTGTGCCCGTCGGCACCGGCGTGGCAGGTACTTTGAGCACAAGGCTCCACTCTTCGCAGGGCTCGGACTTCCATCTAGTTAGGTGCCTATGAAGGCGAACTGAGTCGAAAGCATTATCGCACTGCCTGTTTTCCTTCCCTGGCAGGTGGACTACATATTTCGTGCTTTAAACGCTTGCGACTGTGTATTTGTATATATATTGTGTTGATATGGTATGTGTTGGTTTAATATTGTGATTTTCTCGCTACGGTCATTATTTTAAAGGCCTTAAAATAAATGTGTATCTATTTTTGATATAACAACTGTTTGGAGTAGTTTGTAAGCGCTCTTGCTTTGTGTGCTCATTGCGGGCTTTCAGTCACCCTCACCCCTCTTGAGACCTAGTCTTGACCGCCGCGATCGCTACCTTGATTGGTCTGGCTTGTCCAGAGGTTACCCTGTTCCAAGTAATTAGGTTGGCCTTCTGAACTTCTGCGCCACCAGGACAGAGTTCAGAAATCCGTCTTAACAGGAAGGATTTGGATATCACATCTCATGTTATCGGAAGGATCTCACGTTTGGTATTAGAAGTATTGAGATATCATATCTCATGCTATAGGAAGGGTCTCAGGATTGGAATGGGAAGGAGTTGGATATCACATCTTATGCTATAGGGAGGGTCTCAGGATTGGAATGGGAAGGACTTAGATATCACATATCATGCTATAGGGAGGGTCTCAGTTTTGATATTAGAAGCATTGTGATATCACATCTCATGCTATCGGAAGTGTCTCAGGATTGGAATGGGAAGGAGCTGGATATCACATCTCATGCTAAAGGAAGGGTCTCAGGTTTGGAACGGGAAGGATTTGGATATCACATCTCATGTTACAGGAAGGGTCTCAGGTTTGGTATAAGCATTGAGATATCACATCTCTGCTATCGGAAGAGTCTCAGGATTGGAATGGGAAGGAGTTGGATATCCCATCTCATGTTATAGGACGGGTCTCAGGTTTGTTATTAGAATCATTGAGATATCATATTGCATGCTGTAGGAAGGGTCTAAGGGTTGGAATGTGAAGGACTTGGATATCACATCTCATGCTATAGATAGGCTCTTAGGTTTGGAAAGGGAAGGAGTTGGATATCACATTTCATGTTAGAGGAAGGATCTCAGGTTTGGTATTAGAAGCATAGAGATATCACATCTCATGCTATAGGAAGGGTCTCAGGATTGGAATGGGAAGCAGTTGGATATCACATCTCATGCTATAGGAAGGGTCTCAGGTTTGGTATAAGCATTGAGATATCACATCTCATGCTATAGGAAGGGTCTCAGGATTGGAATGGGAAGGACTTGGATATCACATCTCATGCTATAGGGAGGGTCTCAAGTTTGATATTAGAAGCTTTGAGATATCACATCTCATGATATCGGAAGGGTCTCAGGATTGGAATGGGAAGGAGTTGGATATCACATCTCATGATAAAGGAAGGGTCTAAGGTTTGGAAGGGGAAGGATTTGGATATCACATCTCATGTTATATTACGGGTCTCAGGTTTGGTATTAGAAGCATTGAGATATCAAGTCTCATAGTATAGGAAGGGTCTCAGAATTGGAATGGGAAGGAGTTGGATATCACATCTCATGCTATAGGAAGTGTCTCAGGATTGGAATGGGAAGGAGTTGGATATCACATCTCATGTTATAGGAAGGATCTCAGGTTTGGTATAAGCATTGAGATATCACATCTCTGCTATCGGAAGAGTCTCAGGATTGGAATGGGAAGGAGTTGGATATCCCATCTCATGTTATAGGACGGGTCTCAGGTTTGTTATTAGAATCATTGAGATATCATATTGCATGCTGTAGGAAGGGTCTAAGGGTTGGAATGTGAAGGACTTGGATATCACATCTCATGCTATAGATAGGCTCTTAGGTTTGGAAAGGGAAGGAGTTGGATATCACATTTCATGTTAGAGGAAGGATCTCAGGTTTGGTATTAGAAGCATAGAGATATCACATCTCATGCTATAGGAAGGGTCTCAGGATTGGAATGGGAAGCAGTTGGATATCACATCTCATGCTATAGGAAGTGTCTCAGGATTGGAATGGGAAGGACTTGGGTATCACATCTCATGCTATAGGGAGGGTCTCAAGTTTGGTATAAGCATTGAGATATCACATCTCTGCTATCGGAAGGGTCTCAGGATTGGAATGGGAAGGAGTTGGATATTCCCATCTCATGTTATAGGGAGGGTCTCAAGTTTGATATTAGAAGCATTGAGATATCACATTTCATGATATCGGAAGGGTCTCAAGATTGGAATGGGAAGGAGTTGGCTATCACATCTCATGATAAAGGAAGGGTCTAAGGTTTGGAAGGGGAAGCATTTGGATATCACATCTCATGTTATAGGACGGGTCTCAGGTTTGGTATTAGAAGCATTGAGATATCAAGTCTCATGGTATAGGAAGGGTCTCAGAATTGGAATGGGAAGGAGTTGGATATCACATCTCAAGCTATAGGAAGGGTCTCAGGATTAGAATGGGAAAGAGTTTGATATCACATCTCATGCCATAGTATGGGTCTCAGGTTTGGTAGAAGCATTGGGATATCAGATCTCATGCTATCGGAAGGGTATCGGGATTGGATTTGGAAGGAGTTGGATATCCCATCTCATGCTATAGGAAGGGTCTCAGGTTGGAATGGGAAGGAGTTGGTTATCACATCTCATGTTATAGGAAGGGTCTCAGGATTGGAATGGGAAGGACTTGGATATCACATCTCATGCTATAGGAAGGCTCTCAGGTTTGCAAGGGGAAAGAGTTGGATATCACATTTCATGTTAGAGGTAGGATCTCAGGTTTGGTATTAGAAGTATTGAGATATCACATCTCATGCTATCGGAAGGATCTCAGGTTTGGTATAGAAGCATTGAGATATCATATCTTATGCTATCAGAAGGGTCTCAGGATTGGAATGGGAAGGAGTTGGATATCACATCTCATGCTAAAGGGCGGGTCTCAGGTTTGGAAGGGGAAGGATTTGGATATCACATCTCATGTTATAGGATGGATCTCAGGTTTGGTATTAGAAGTATTGAGATATCACATCTCATGTGATCTCAGAGCTTTAGGGCTCGTAGGAGACACTGCCGAAAGACCCTACACACGGTCTCAAGCACGGGCAGCATTGGCCAAGTCCAATACGCCGCCCCAGCCAAAGGGGAAACCCAAGGAGAAAGGAGTCAACAAGTCACGACGAGGGAAAGAGAATATTCCCCCGAGCTCGCCTACCACTGCGGTGGAGGAAGTTGGTCAATCGCCCGGGCCTGACGAGGAGGTGGCGATGCCTGAAGTATTTGACCCCAACGATCATCCTGAACTAAAAGACTTGTTAGTTGAAGGAGGTCCTGATAGGGACGAATTCAGTAAAGGCCAACGTGAGTGCCCATCTCTGGAAGGCCTAAGGAGACAGGCCTGCGCCCAGCTTGAGGGTGAACCTCCTGGGACGCATAGGATTTATTGGGAAGGTGGACTCATGTATAGCGAGCCTACAGAGTCTACAGAAGGAGACCATAGGAGGTTGGTGGTTGCCCTTGCTGTTAGGCCCTTCCTCCTGCAGTTGGCGCATGAAGTTCCCCTTGCTGGTCACCTTGGTATGAAGAGGACCAAGCAAAGGTTATCCATGCACTTCTACTGGCCCAAGATGGGGGTGCAAGTAGAAAGTCACTGCAGGAGTTGTACCTCCTGCCAGTTGTCTGGTAAGGTTGGCGCGACAATCCAAGCTCCGTTGGTACCGCTCCCAGTTGTGGGGGTACCATTTGAAAGGGTAGGGATCGACATCGTTGGTCCCCTTGACCCGCAAACATCCTCGGGCAATAGGTTTATCCTGGTGCTGGTCGACCATGCAACCAGGTATCCTGAGGCCATCCCATTGAAAACTGTAACTGCCAAGTCAGTTGCAAAAGCTTTACTCGGCATATTTACTAGGGTTGGCTTCCCTAAAGAAGTTGTGTCAGATCGTGGCAGCAACTTTATGTCAAAGTATATGCAGGCTATGTGGAAAGAATGTGGGGTCACCTACAAGTTCTCTTCTGCATACCACCCCCAGACCAATGGTCTGGTGGAACGTTTCAATAGAACGTTAAAGAGCATGATTGGGGCTCTGGAGGAGCCTCAGAGAAGAAAATGGGATCTTCTGTTACCATGCTTACTGTTTGCCTACCGAGAGGTACCACAGGAGGGTGTTGGCTTCAGCCCCTTCGAACTTCTGTTCGGTCATCCCGTACGGGGACCCTTAGCCATCGTCAAAGAGGGATGGGAGATGCCCACTCCCCCTGTCACTACCAACGTAGTTGATTAAGTGCTAGGGCTCAGAAAACGGATGGTACTTCTGAAGGGCTTGGCTAGTGATAAATTGAAGGCAGGGCAAGCGCTGGTGAAACATTGGTACGACCAGAAAGCTTCCCTCATCAACTTTACACCTGGTCAGCAAGTCCTGATCATGAATCCCATAAGGTCTCGAGCTTTACAGGACAAATGGTCAGGCCCTTACACAGTGGTGGAGCCCCTGGGTGAGGTTAACTATTTAGTGGACCTTGGAAGGCCTGGACAGGCTCCAAAAGTGTTTCACGTAAATAGGCTGAAGGCTTTCGTCCCAAGAGTCAAAATCGCAGCACTGCTACTGGCTTCAGATGTTGAGGAAGAGGAGTCTGAACCTCTCCCCGACCTGTTCCAAAGCGGTCCTTCAGATGGCTCCTTTGAGGGTGTCCGAGTGGCCCCTCACCTGACTTCTGATCAGCAGGCTGAGGTGAAAAGTTTGCTTAGGCAGTTTTCCCCCCTGTTTTCACAGTCGCCTGGTTTGACACCTTGGTGCAAACATAACATTGACACAGGAGACAGTGTACCTACCAAAAGTAGGGGATACAGGATGTCAGACAAAGTACGGTCTTATATTAAGACCGAGGTCAACAAAATGTTAGACCTTGGGGTGATTGAACCCTCTAGTAGTCCTTGGTCCAGCCCTGTGGTTTTGGTTCCAAAGGCAGGCACTTCTGAATTGAGGTTCTGCGTGGATTACAGGGCTCTGAATGCTGTCACCAAGACAGATGCACACCCCTTGCCTCGAACAGATGAGCTGGTGGATACTTTGGGTGCCTCCAAGTACCTCAGCACGTTTGACCTCACTGCTGGCTATTGGCAAATAGCTTTAGCAGAACATGCCAAGGAGAAGACAGCATTTTCTACTCCAGACGGCCTTTACCAATTCCGGGTAATGCTGTTCGGGTTGAAGAATGCACCTGCCACTTTCCAGAGGCTTGTGAATCATGTGTTGAATGGGTTGGACGAATTCTGTCTTGCATATCTGGATGATATAGCAGTTTTCAGTGCCACCTGGGAAGACCATGTAAAACACCTCGGGATTGTGCTCCAGGCTCTTCAGAAAGCCCACTTGACCATTAAGGCTAGTAAATGCCAGATTGGACAAGGCTCAGTGGTTTACCTTGGACATGAAGTAGGTGGAGGGAGGATACAGCCTCTACCCAGTAAAGTACAAGCAGTACAAGACTGGCCTACCCCCACTACGCAAACCCAAGTGAGAGCCTTCTTAGGACTCACAGGGTATTACCACAATTTTGTGGCAGACTATGGCACCATAGCTGCTCCTCTGACTGCCCTCCCAACTCCGAAGAAACCCAAGAAGGTAACTTGGACCGACGAGTGTGAGAAGGCCTTCAATGGCTTAAAAGACTCCTTGTGCCAGGCCCCTGTCCTCAGGGCCCCTGATTATCAAAGACCTTTTATCGTGCAGACGGACGCCTCTGACACTGGGATAGGAGCTGTACTATCACAAGTAGATGAGAAGGGTAAGGAACACCCTATCGGTTTTATTAGTCGCCAGCTTAAGGACAGAGAGCTCAGATGGTCCACGGTAGAGAAAGAATGTTTCTCTGTTGTGTGGGCCCTAAGGAAGCTGAGGCCCTACCTCTATGGGACCCACTTCACTGTGCAAACTGACCATAAGCCGTTAAAGTGGCTAATGAACATGAAGGGGGAGAATCCAAAGTTGCTTAGGTGGTCCATAAGTCTACAAGGCTTCGACTTCACTATTGAGCATAGGCCAGGTGTCCAACATAGCAATGCTGATGGGTTGTCCAGAATGTTTAACCGACCTGAACAAGAGACTCATCCAGGGGTGGATTAGTTCCCCCTGTCCATAGTCTGGGAGGGGCGAGTGTTAGGAAAGATTTCGTAATTGTAGGTAATTTTCCTTCCATGTGGCAACCCCTAAACTTTTTGCTGTTGTTTTTCACCTTGTTCTTGACTTTGCCAGAGAAGTGCAGCCTTCTGCCGCACTCCTCTGGGCTTTCGCTCTTTTCTTACGGGGAAACTGACATGCCCTTAAGACATTCAGCACCGGGGAACGCTGTTTCCCGTAGTTTCTTTTATCATGTTGCGGCTTTAGTGCAACATGACACAAGAGGGCACTGTAAGCTAAGTTACAGCTCTCTTGGGTCTCTAGCCTTCTACAGGCCCTAGATACTCGTTTAGGATTGTATTTGATCGGTGCAAGTCATTCAGGGACTGGAATGGTGGCAGCGATCGTTTTGTGTATTTTGAGCTCCTTTTGGCGTTCTAAGCGCGTTTTTCGCGCTGAACCCAAAATGGTGGCCTGGCTCCCAAAATGGCCAGACCACGAGGCTCCTTTGTCCTGTCCACTGACCGTCTTGCTCCCTTCACCTTCCCCAGGTCGAGCGACCCGGGGCCTTCCTTATTTGGGCATGTACTTTCCCGCGAAACACGGATGCTTTCGCGGGCTTCTACATGTCTTTTGTGTGCCTCCAGGGTGTGGGCTGGGATGTCTGGTCCCAATACACATCCTGGGTGCCAGAGAGTCTAGGGTAGTGTGAATGCCTGGGACCAACGTGGTCTGTGATTGGTCCACGAATGGTGTGTGTGTTGATGAGCGGATCTCCCATTGGCTCCCCTCCGTTTTGGCGCGAAGGGAACCGTGGATAAGAGGGGGCTGGAAACACCACTACCATGTCGATCTCCTGAGTTCTCACGAACAAAGGAATACAGGAGCCAAGTATCCTGCAACCAAGAGGCTGGACCGAGGAATCGCTGGTGACCCGCTGAAGGACTCCTCCTTTGCACTGCTGTCGTCCTGTGAAACCCTTTCCTCCTTTGATCGAACCAGAAGGCCTGTACTGGTGCTTCGACCTTTGGAATAGCAGGAACAGCTATTCTCGGCGACTTCATCATCTCCTGCCAGTAAGCCTTCGGAAGCGTCTCTGGGCCATCCAGTTGACTGACCAGCTTACACGGGAGACCTGCTCTGTAACCGCCGCCAGGTTGTGTTGTATTTCGAGTCCTTGTCACTCTCACACGCTTAGTACACTTGGCGTTCCCAAGTCTGAAGTGAGTAGTGTACATTTGGCTCAGATACACACAGCCGCTCCGTTGCCCTGCTGTGGTGACAAAACTGTGCAGGTTTCTTCGATTGGGACGTCTTTTTTCTCTACACGACGACGAGGTATTCCCGGCTCTTCTGAACCTGCCAGCTGCTGAAACTAACGTGGAGAAGCCTGGGTCTGCTTGCATCGGGGACCGGTGAGTACTATAGCTAGGATCTGGTCACCCTCCTGCAGTAGCCCATTGCTTTTCCCCGCTGTGTAAAAACAGCACCCTTTTGTCCGTACTCGCGCTCTGCTTCTGCTCACTGTGGAGGCTGCGCTTGAGTCGCGGAACCTGTTCTTCTTCTGTTGTGCACTAACCCGAACTGCCTGACTTCCTCCGAAGAGCTTCTCCTTTTGCCCGTTGGCACCAGCGTGTGCAGGTACTTTGAGCACAAGGCTCCACTCTTCGCAGGGCTCGGACTTCCATCTAGTTAGGTGCCCCTGAAGGCGAACTGAGTCTAAAGCATTATCGCACTGCCTGTTTTCCTTCCCTTTCAGGTGGACTACACATTTCGTGCATATAACGCTTGCGACTGTCGTATTTGTATATATTGTAAGAGTTGGCTTAATATTGATATTGTGATTTTCTCGCTACGGTCATTGTTTTAAAGGCCTTAAAATAAATGTGTATATATTTTTGATATAACAACTGTTTGGAGTAGTTTGTAAGTGATCTTGCTTTGTGTGCTCATTGCGGGCTTTCAGTCACCCTCACCCCTCTTGATACCTAGTCTTGACCGCCGCGATCGCTACCTTGATTGGTCTGGCTCGTCCAGTGGTTACCCTGTTCCAAGTAATTAGGTTGGCCTTCTGAACTTCTGCGCCACCAGGACAGAGTTCAGAAATCCGTCTTAACAACCGTGGATGAGAGGAGGCCCCAGACCCATGTCCAGGACCCTTGGACCCATTTGCAACCTGAAGCTTGGCCAGTTCCAACTGGTGATCCCTGTCTTTCTGTTTTTCTGACTGTTCGATTTTTAGTTTGGCTATGCTGAATTCAAGCTCCTTCTGCCTAAACCGCAGCTCTTGCTTCTTGAATTCAAGCATAGCCTCCCCATCTACACTGGCAGAGGAAACATCAGACATCTCATCCTCCCTGTCCTCGTGGTCGCGGTGGATCAGTGCAGCGGCAGAACCGTCGGTTCTACCAGTGAGAGCAGCCCCACCTCCTTCCGCACTGTCCTCAGAAGTTATAGCGTCAAGCTGCGCTTCTTGCCACGCCACGATTCTTTGGATCATATCCAATTTCGTGCCTTGAGAGGAAACACCTCTCTCCGCACACATTTTTTTCAATGTTTCTGATTTGTAAGCATTTAAAGTTAACAAGGTATTTGTTTCCATACTGTTAGATAGGACTATGGCCTTTTTAAAGTTATACTACAACAATTCATTACGTGTCCTGGTAGGAATAACTTGAAATGCCTTAGTTCGTGCGCAACACTGGATACCTTCAGTGGTATCCCACCGCTGTACACCAATTTGTTAAGACGGATTTCTGAACTCTGTCCTGGTGGCGCAGAAGTTCAGAAGGCCAACCTAATTACTTGGAACAGGGTAACCTCTGGACAAGCCAGACCAATCAAGGTAGCGATCGCGGCGGTCAAGACTAGGTCTCAAGAGGGGTGAGGGTGACTGAAAGCCTGCAATGAGCACACAAAGCAAGGACACTTACAAACTACTCCAAACAGGTGCTATATTAAAAATATATACACATTTATTCCAAGGCCTTTAAAACAATGACCGTAGCGAGAAATCACAATAGAACTCTAGTAAACCAACACATACCATACCAATACAATATATATACAAATACAAACAAGTCTCAAGCGTTAGATGCACGAAATGTGTAGTCCACCTAAAAGGGAAGGAAAACAGGCAGTGCGAAATAATGCTTAGACCCAGTCCGCCTTCAGAGGCACCTAACTAAAAGGAAGTCCGAGCCCTACGAAGAGTGGAGCCTTGTGCTCAAAAGTACCTGCACACGCTGGTGCCAACGGGCAAAAGGGGAGTCTCTTCGAGGGAGATCAGGCAGTTCAGTTTAGTGCACAAACGAAGAAGAACAGTGTTCCGCGACTCAAGGGCAGAAGCAGAGCGCGAGTACGGAAAGGCATGCTGTTTTGACACAGCGGGGAAAAGCTATGGGTTCCTGCAGGTGGGCGACCAGTTCCTAGCTATGCTACTCACCGGTCCCCGATGCAAGCAGACCCAGGCTTCTCCGCGTCAGTTTCAGTCGCTGGCAGGTTCAGAAGAGCAGGGGATGTCTCGTCGTCGTGTTGAGTCTGCAGCAGCAGAGTTGAGTAAAAGACGTCCCAAACGAAGGAACCCGCACAGTTTGTTACCACAGCAGGGCAACGGAGCGGCCGTGTGTATCTGAGCCAAATGTACACTACTCACTTCAGACCTGGGAACGCCAAGTGTACGAATCATGTGAGAGTGACAAGGACTCGATATACTACACAACCTGGTGGCAGTTACAGAGCAAGACTCCTGTGTAGGCTGGTCAGTCTGCTGGATGGGCCAGAGACGCTTCCGAAGGCTTACTAGCAGGAGCTGGTGAAGATGCCGAGAATAGCTGTCCCCGCTATTCCAAGGGTCGAAGTACTAGTACAGGCCTTCTGGTTCGATCAAAGGTGAAAAGGGTTTCACAAGGCGACAGCAGTGCAGAGGAGCAGTCCTTCAGCGGGTCACCAGCGATTCCTCGGTTCAGCCTCTTGGTTGCAGGATACTTGGCTCCTGTATTCCTTCGTTCGTGAGAACTCAGGAGATCGACATGGTAGTGGTGTTTCCAGCCCCCTCTTATCCACGGTTCCCTTCGTGCCAAAACGGTGGGGACCCAATGGGAGATCCGCTCATCAACACTCACACCATTCGTGGACCTATCACGGACCACGGTGGTCCCAGGCATTCACACGGGACCAGACATCCCAGCCCACATCCTGGAGGCACACACAAGACATGTAGAAGCCCGCGAAAGCATCCGTGTTTCGCGGGAAAGTACATGCCCAAATAAGGAAGGCCCCGGGTCGGCTCGACCTGGGGAAGGTGAAGGGAGCAAGACGGTCAGCGGACAGGATAAAGGAGCCTCGTGGTCTGGCCAATTTTGGGAGCCAGGCCATCATTTTGGGTTAAGTGCGAGAAACGCGCTTAGAACGCCAAAAGGAGCTCAAAACACAAGAAACGATCGCTGCCACCATTCCCGTCCGTGAATCACTTGCACCGATCAGTTACAATCCTGAAAGAGTATCTAGGGCCTGTAGAAGGCTAGAATCCCAAGAGAGCAGTAACTTAGCTTACAGTGCCCTCTTGTGTCATGTTGCACGAAAGCCGCAACATGATAAAAGAAACTACGGAAAACAGCGTTTCCCGGTACTGACTGTCTTAAGGCCATTCAAGTTTCCCCGTAAGAAAGGAGCGAAAGCCCAGAGGAGTGCGGCAGAAGGCTGCACTTCTCTGGCAAAGTCGAGAACAAGGTGAAAAACAACAGCAAAAAGTTTAGGGGTTGCCACATGGAAGGAAAATTACCTACAATTACGAAATCTTTCCTAACAGATATCACATCTCATGTTATAGGAAGAGTCTCAGGTTTGGTATAAGCATTGAGATATCACATCTCTGCAATCGGAAGTGTCTCAGGATTGGGATGGGAAGGAGTTGGATATCCCATCTCATGTTATAGGATGGGTCTCAGGATTGTTATTAGAATCATTGAGATATCATATATATTGCATGCTGTAGGAAGGGTCTAAGGATTGGAATGGGAAGGACTTGGATATCACATCTCATGCTATGGATAGGCTCTCGGGTTTGGAAAGGGAAGGAGTTGGATATCACATTTCATGTTAGAGGAAGGATCTCAGGTTTGGTATTAGAGGCATTGAGATATCACATCTCATGCTATAGGAAGGGTCTCAGGATTGGAATGGGAAGGAGTTGGATATCACATCTCATGCTATAGGAAGGGTCTCAGGTTTGGTATAAGCATTGAGATATCACATCTCATGCTATAGGAAGGGTCTCAGGATTGGAATGGAAGGAGTTGGATATCACATCTCATGTTAAACGAAGGATCTCAGGTTTGGTATTAGAAGCATTGAGACATCACATCTCATGCTATAGGAAGGGTCTCAGGATTGGAATGGGAAGGAGTTGGATATCACATCTCATGCTATAGGAAGGGTCTCAGGCTTGGTATAAGCATTGAGATATCACATCTCATGCTATCGGAAGGGTCTCAGGATTGGAATGGGAAGGAGTTGTATATGACATCTCAAGCCATGGGAAGGGTCTCAGGTTTGGTATAAGCTTTGAGATATCACATCTCTGCTATCGGAAGGGTCTCAGGATTGGAATGGGAAGGAGTTGGATATCCCATCTCATGTTATAGGAAGAGTCTCAGGTTTGGTATTAGAAGCATTGAGATATCACATCTCATGCTATAGGAAGTGTCTCAGGATTGGAATGGGAAGGACTTGGATATCACATCTCATGCTATAGGGAGGGTCTCAAGTTTGATATTAGAAGCATTGAGATATCACATCTTATGCTATAGGAAGGGTCTCAGGATTGGAATGGGAAGGAGTAGGATATCACATCTCATGCTATAGGAAGGATCTCAGGTTTGGTATAAGCATTGAGATATCACATCTCTTCTATCGGAAGGGTCTCAGGATTGGAATGGGAATAGTTGGATATTCCCATCTCATGTTATAGGAAGGGTCTCAGGTTTGGTATTAGAAGCATTGAGATATCACATCTCATGCTATAGGAAGGGTCTCAGGATTGGAATGGGAAGGACTTGGATATCACATCTCATGCTATAGGGAGGGTCTCAAGTTTGATATTAGAAGTATTGAGATATCACATCTCACGATATCGGAAGGGTCTCAGGATTGGAATGGGAAGGAGTTGGATATCACATCTCATGATAAAGGAAGGGTCTAAGGTTTGAAGGGGAAGGATTTGGATATCACATCTCATGTTATAGGACGGGTCTCAGGTTTGGTATTAGAAGCACTGAGATATCAAGTCTCATGGTATAGGAAGGGTCTCAGAATTGGAATCAGAAAGAGTTGGATATCACATCTCAAGCTATAGGAAGGGTCTCAGGATTGGAATGGGAAGGAGTTTGAAATCACATCTCATGCAATAGTATGGGTCTCAGGTTTGGTATAAGCATTGGGATATCACATCGCATGCTATCGGAAGGGTATCAGGATTGGATTTGGAAGGAGCTGGATATCCCATCTCATGCTATACGAAGGGTCTCAGGTTGGAATGGGAAGGAGTTGGATATCACATCTCATGTTATAGGAAGGGTCTCAGGATTGGAATGGGAAGGACTTGGATATCACATCTCATGCTATAGGAAGGCTCTCAGGTTTGGAAGGGGAAAGAGTTGGATATCACATTTCATGTTAGAGGTAGGATCTCAGGTTTGGTATTAGAGGCATTGAGATATCACATCTCATGCTATCAGAAGGGTCTCAGGATTGGAATGGGAAGGAGTTGGATATCACATCTCATGCTAAAGGGAGGGTCTCAGGTTTGGAAGGGGAAGGATTTGGATATCACATCTCATGTTATAGGAAGGATCTCAGGTTTGGTATTAGAAGCATTGAGATATCACATCTCATGCTATCGGAAGGATCTCAGGTTTGGTATTAGAAGCATTGAGATATCACATCTCATGCTATCAAAATGGTCTCAGGATTGGAATCGGAAGGAGTTGGATATCACATCTCATGCTAAAGGGAGGGTCTCAGGTTTGGAAGGGGAAGGATTTGGATATCACATCTCATGTTATCAGAAGGATCTCAGGTTTGGTATTAGAAGTATTGAGATATCACATCTCATGCTATAGGAAGGGTCTCAGGATTGGAATGGGAAGGAGTTGGATATCACATCTCAAGCTATAGGAAGGGTCTCAGGTTTGGTATAAGCATTGAGATATCACATCACATGCTATAGGAAGGGTCTCAGGATTGGAATGGGAAGGAGTTGGATATCACATCTCATGTTATAGGAAAGATCTCAGGTTTGGTATTAGAAGCATTGAGACATCACATCTCATGTTATAGGAAGGGTCTCAGGATTGGAATGGGAAGAAGTTGGATATCACATCTCATTCTATAGGAAGAGTCTCAGGTTTGGTATAAGCATTGAGATATCACATCTCATGATATAGGAAGGGCTCAGGATTGGAATGGGAAGGAGTTGTATATGACATCTCATGCCATAGGAAGGGTCTCAGGTTTGGTATAAGCATTGAGATATCACATCACATGCTATAGGAAGGGTCTCAGGATTGGAATGGGAAGGACTTGGATATCACATCTCATGCTAAAGGGAGGGTCTCAGGTTTGGAAGGGGAAGGATTTGGATATCACATCTCATGTTATAGGAAGGATCTCAGGTTTGGTATAAGAAGCATTGAGATATCACATCTCATGCTATCGGAAGAATCTCAGATTTGGTATTAGAGGCATTGAGATATTACATCTCATGCTATCATAAGGGTCTCAGGATTGGAATGGGAAGGAGTTGGATATCACATCTCATGCTATAGGAAGGATCTCAGGTTTGGAACGGGAAGGAGTTGGATATCACATCTCATGCTATAGGAAGGGTCTCAGGTTTGGAACGGGAAGGAGTTGGATATCCCATCTCATGTTATAGGACTGGTCTCAGGTTTGGTATTAGAAGCATTGAGATATCACATCACATGCTGTAGGAAGGGTCTCAGGTTTGGAATGGGAAGGAATTGGATATCACATCTCATGTTATAGGAAGGGTCTCAGGTTTGGTATAAGCATTGAGATATCACATCTCTGCTATCGGAAGTGTCTCAGGATTGGAATGGGAAGGAGTTGGATATCACATCTCATGTTATAGGACGGGTCTCAGGTTTGTTATTAGAATCATTGAGATATCATATTGCATGCTGTAGGAAGGGTCTAAGGATTGGAATGGGAAGGACTTTGATATCACATCTCATGCTATAGGTAGGCTCTCAGGTTTGGAAAGGGAAGGAGTTGGATATCACATTTCATGTTAGAGGAAGGATCTCAGGTTTGGTATTAGAGCCATTGGATATCACATCTCATGCTATAGGAAGGGTCTCAGGATTGGAATGGGAAGGAGTTGGATATCACATCTCATGCTATAGGAAGGGTTTTAGGTTTGGTATAAGCATTGAGATATCACATCTCATGCTATAGGAAGGGTCTCAGGATTGGAATGGGAAGGATCTGTATATGACATCTCATGCCATAGGAAGGGTCTCAGGTTTGGTATAAGCATTGAGATATCACATCTCTGCTTTCGGAAGGGTCTCAGGATTGGAATGGGAAGGAGTTGGATATCCCATCTCATGTTATAGGAAGAGTCTCAGGTTTGGTATTAGAAGCATTGAGATATCACATCTCATGCTATAGGAAGTGTCTCAGGATTGGAATGGGAAGGACTTGGATATCACATCTCATGCTATAGGGAGGGTCTCAAGTTTGATATTAGAAGCATTGAGATATCACATCTCATGCTATAGGAAGGGTCTCAGTATTGGAATGGGAAGGAGTTGGATATCACATCTCATGCTATAGGAAGGGTCTCAGGTTTGGTATAAGCATTGAGATATCACATCTCTGCTATCGGAAGGGTCTCAGGATTGGAATGGGAAGGAGTTGGATATTCCCATCTCATGATATAGGAAGGGTCTATCAGGTCTTAGCATGAGACTCTTCCTATAACATGAGATGTGATATCCAACTCCTTCCCATTCCAATCCTGAGACCCTTCCGATAGCTTGAGATGTGATATCTCAATGCTTCTAATATCAATACTGAGACCCTCCCTATAGCATGAGATGTGATATCTAAGTCCTTCCCATTCCAATCCTGAGACCCTTCTGATAGCAGAGATGTGATATCTCAATGCTTATACCAAACCTGAGACCCTTCCTATAGCATGAGATGTGATATCCAACTCCTTCCCATTCCAATCCTGAGACCCTTCCTATAGCATGATATGTGAAATCTCAATGCTTCTACCAAAACTGAGACCCTTCCTTTAGCATGAGATGTGATATCCAACTCCTTCCCATTCCAATCCTGAGACCAGTCCTATAGCATGAGATGTGATATCTCAATGCTTCTAATACCAAACCTGAGATCCTTCCTATAACATGAGATGTGATATCCAACTCCTTCCCATTCCAATCCTGAGACCCTTCCTATAGCATGAGATGTGATATCTCAATGCTTCTAATACCAAACCTGAGATCCATCCGATAGCATGAGATGTGATATCCCAATGCTTCTACAAAACCTGAGACCCATACCATGGCATGAGATGTGATATCAAACTCCCGTCCTATACCATGAGACTTGATATCTCAATGCTTCTAATACCAAACCTGAGACCGGTCCAATAACATGAGATGTGATATCCAAATCCTTCCCCTTCCAAACCTTAGACCCTTCCTTTATCATGAGATGTGATATCCAAGTCCTTCCCATTCCATTCCTGAGACCCTTCCTATAGCATGAGATGTGATATCTCAATGCTTCTAATACCAAACCTGAGACCCTTCCTATAACATGAGATGTGATATCCAAGTCCTTCCCATTTCAATCCTGAGACCCTTCCTATAGCATGAGATGTGATATCTCAATGCTTCTAATACCAAACCTGAGACCCTTCCTATAACATGAATTCTGATATCCAAGTCCTTCCCATTCCAATCCTGAGACCCTTCCAATAGCAGAGATGTGATATCTCAATGCTTCTAATATCAAACCTGAGACCTGCCCTATAACATGAGATGGGATATCCAACTCCTTCCCGTTCCAAACCTGATACCCTTCCTATAGCATGAGATGTGATATCCAATTCCTTCCCATCCCAATCCTGAGACACCTCCGATAGCAGAGATGTGATATCTCAATGCTTATACCAAACCTGAGACTCTTCCTATAACATGAGATGTGATATCTAACTCCTTCCCGTTCCAAACCTGAGACCCTTCCTATAGCATGAGATGTGATATCCAACTCCTTCCCATTCCAATCCTGAGACCCTTCCTATAGCATGAGATGTGATATCTCACTGCTTATACCAAATCTGAGACCCTTCCTATAGCATAAGATGTGATATCCAACTCCTTCCCATTCCAATCCTGAGACCCTTCCTATAGCATGAGATGTGATATCTCAATGCTTCTAATACCAAACCTGAGATCCTTCCTATAACATGAGATGTGATATCCAACTCCTTCCCATTCCAATCCTGAGACCCTTATGATAGCATGAGATGTGATATCTCAATGCCTCTAATACCAAACCTGAGATACTTCCGATAGCATGAGATGTGATATCTCAATGCTTTTAATACCAAACCTGAGATCCTTCCTATAACATGAGATGTGATTTCCAAATCCTTCCCCTTCCAAACCTGAGACCCTCCCTTTAGCATGAGTTGTGATATACAACTCCTTCCCATTCCAATCCTGAGACCCTTCTGATAGCATGAGATGTGATATCTCAATGCCTCTAATACCAAACCTGAGATCCTACCTCTAACATGAAATGTGATATCCATCTCCTTCCCTTTCCAAACCTGAGACCCTGCCTATAGCATGAGATGTGATATTCAAGTCCTTCCCATTCCAATCCTGAGACCCTTCCTATAGCATGTGATGTGATATCTCAATGCGTATACCAAACCTGAGACCCTTCCTATGGCATGAGATGTCATATACAACTCCTTCCCATTCCAATCCTGAGACCTTTCCTATAGCATGAGATGTGATATCTCAATGCTTATACCAAACCTGAGACCCTTCCTATAGCATGAGATGTGATATCCAACTTCTTCCCATTCCAATCCTAAGACCCTTCCTATAACATGAGATGTGATGTCTCAATGCTTCTAATACCAAACCTGAGATCTTTCCTATAACATGAGATGTGATATCCAACTCCTTCCCATTCCAATCCTGAGACCCTTCCTATAGCATGAGATGTGATATCTCAATGCTTATACCAAACCTGAGACCCTTCCTATAGCTTGAGATGTGATATCCAACTCCTTCCCATTCCAATCCTGAGACCCTTCCTATAGCATGAGATGTGATATCTCAAGGCCTCTAATACCAAACCTGAGATCCTTCCTCTAACATGAAATGTGATATCCAACTCCTTCCCCTTCCTAACCTGAGACCCTTCCTATAGCATGAGATGTGATATCCAACTCCTTCCCATTCCAATCCTGAGACCCTTCCGATAGCTTGAGATGTGATATCTCAATGCTTCTAATATCAATACTGAGACCCTCCCTATAGCATGAGATGTGATATCTAAGTCCTTCCCATTCCAATCCTGAGACCCTTCCGATAGCAGAGATGTGATATCTCAATGCTTATACCAAACCTGAGACCCTTCCTATAGAATGAGATGTGATATCCAACTCCTTCCCATTCCAATCCTGAGACCCTTCCTATAGCATGATATGTGAAATCTCAATGCTTCTACCAAAACTGAGACCCTTCCTTTAGCATGAGATGTGATATCCAACTCCTTCCCATTCCAATCCTGAGACCAGTCCTATAGCATGAGATGTGATATATCAATGCTTCTAATACCAAACCTGAGATCCTTCCGATAGCATGAGATGTGATATCTCAATGCTTCTAATACCAAACATGAGATCCTTCCTATAACATGAGATGTGATATCCAAATCCTTCCCCTTCCGAACCTGAAACCCTCCCTTTAGCATGAGATGTGATATCCCACTCCTTCCCATTCCAATCCTGATACCCTTCTGATAGCATAAGATGTGATATCTCAATGCCTCTAATACCAAACCTGAGATCCTACCTCTAACATGAAATGTGATATCCAACTCCTTCCCTTTCCAAACCTGAGAGCCTTCCTACAGCATGAGATGTGATATCCAAGTCCTTCCCATTCCAATCCTGAGACCCTTCCTATAACATGAGATGTCATATCCAACTCCTTCCCATTCCAACCTGAGACCCTTCCTATAGCATGAGATGGGATATCCAACTCCTTCTTATGCCAAACCTGAGACCCTTCCTATGGCATGATATGTGATATCCAACTCCTTGCCATTCAAATCCTGAGACCCTTCCTATAGCATGAGAAGGGATATCCAACTCCTTCCCAATCCAATCCTGAGACCCTTCCGATAGCAGAGATGTGATATCTCAACGCTTCTACCAAACCTGAGACCCTTCCTATAACATGAGATGTGATATCCAATTCCTTCCCATTCCAAACCTGAGACCCTTACTATTGGATGAGATGTGATATCCAACTCCTTCCCATTCCAACCCTGAGACCCTTCCTATACCATGAGATGTGATATCTCAATGCTTCTAATACCAAACCTGGGTCCCGTCCTATAACATGAGATATGATATCCAAATCCTTCCCCTTCCAAACCTGAGAACCTTCCTTTAGCATGAGATGTGATATCCAAATACTTCCCATTCCAATCCTAAAACCCTTCCTATAGCATGAGATGTGATATCTCAATGTTTCTAATAAAAAACCTGAGACCCTTCCTATAGCAAGAGATGCGATATCCAAATCCTTCCCATTCCAATCCTGAGACCCTTCCTATAACATGAGATGTGATATCCAACTCCTTCCCATTCCAACCTGAGACCCTTCCTATAGCATGAGAAGGGATATCCAACTCCTTCCCAATCCAATCCTGAGACCCTTCCGATAGCAGAGATGTGATATCTCAATGCTTATACCAAACCTGAGACCCTTCCTATGGCATGAGATGTGATATCCAACTCCTTGCCATTCAAATCCAGAGACCCTCCCTATAACAAGAGATGTCATATCCAACTCCTTCCCATTCCAAACCTGAGATCCTTCCTTTAGCATGAGATGTAATATCCAAATCCTTCACATTCCAATCCGGAGACCCTTCCTATAGCATGAGATGTGATATCTCAATGCTTCTAATACCAAACATGAGATCCTTCCTATAACATGAGATGTGATATCCAACTCCTTCCCATTCCAAACCTGAGACCCTTCCGATAGCATGAGATGTGATATCTCAATGCTTCAAAAACCAAACATGAGAACCATCCTATAACATGAGATGTGAAATCCAAATCCTTCCCTTCCCAAACCTGAGACTCTTCCTATAGCATGAGATGTGATATCTCAATGCTTCTACCAAACCTGAAACCCTTCCTATAGCATGAGAAGTGATATCCAACTCCTTCCCATTCCAATCCTGAGACACTTCCTATAGCATGAGATGTGATATCACAATGCTTCTAATACCAAACCTGAGACCCGTCCTATAACATGAGATGTGATATCCAAATCCTTCCCCTTCCAAACCTTAGACCCTTCCTTTATCATGAGATGTGATATCCAAGTCCTTCCCATTCCATTCCTGAGACCCTTCCTATAGCATGAGATGTGATATCTCAATGCTTCTAATACCAAACCTGAGACCCTTCCTATAACATGAGATGTGATATCCAAGTCCTTCCCATTACAATCCTGAGACCCTCCCTTTAGCATGAGATGTGATATCCAACTCCTTCCCATTCCAATCCTGAGACCGTTCTGATAGCATGAGATGTGATATCTCAATGCTTCTAATACCAAACCTGAGATCCTTCCGATAGCATGAGATGTGATATTTCAATTCTTCTAATACCAAACCTGAGATCCTTCCTATAACACGAGATGTGATATTCAAATCCTTCCCCTTCCAAACCTGAGACCCTCCCTTTAGCATGAGATGTGATATCCAACTCCTTCCCATTCCAATCCTGAGACCCTTCTGATAGCATGAGATGTTATATCTCAATGCCTCTAATACCAAACCTGAGATTCTACCTCTAACATGAAATGTGATATCCAACTCCTTCCCCTTCCAAACCTGGGAGCCTTCCTATAACATGAGATGTGATATCGACGTCCTTCCCATTCCAATCCTGAGACCCTTCCTATAACATGAGATGTGATATCCAACTCCTTCCCATTCCAATCCTGAGACCCTTCCTATAGCATGAGATGTGATGTCTCAATGCTTCTAATACCAAATCTGAGATCCTTCCTATAACATGAGATGTGATATCCAACTCCTTCCATTCCAATCCTGAGACCCTTCCTATAGCATGGGATGTGATATTTCAATGCTTATAGCAAACCTGAGACCCTTCCTATAGCATGAGATGTGATATCCAAATCCTTCCCATTCCAATCGTGAGACCCTTCCTATAGCATGAGATGTGATATCTCAATGCCTCTAATACCAAACCTGAGATCCTTCCTTTAACATGAAATGTGATATCCAAATCCTTCCCTTTCCAAACCTGAGAGCCTACCTATAGCATGAGATGTGATATCCAACTCCTTCCCATTCCAATCCTGAGACCCTTCCTATAGCATGAGATGTGATATCTCAATGCTTATACCAAACCTGAGACCCTTCCTATAGCATGAGATGTGATATCCAAATCCTTCCCATTCCAATCCTGAGACCCTTCCTATAGCATGAGATGTGATATCTCAATGCCTCTAATACCAAACCTGAGATCCTTCCTTGAACATGAAATGTGATATCCCACTCCTTCCCTTTCCAAACCTGAGAGTCTACCTATAGCATGAGATGTGATATCCAAGTCCTTCCCATTCCAATCCTTAGACACTTCCTACAGCATGAGATGTGATATCTCAATGATTCTATTACCAAACCTGAGACCCGTCCTATAACATGAGTGGGATATCCAACTCCTTCCCATTTCAATCCTGAGAAACTTCCGATAGCAGAGATGTGATATCTCAATGCTTAGACCAAACCTGAGACCCTTCCTATAACATGAGATGTGATATCCAACTCCTTCCCGTTCCAAACCTGAGACCTTTTCTATAGCAAGAATCTAATATCCAACTCCTTCTCATTCCAATCCTGAGACCATTCCTATAGCATGAGATGTGATATCTCAATGCTTCTAATACCAAACCTGAGACCCTTCCTATAACATGAGATGTGATATCCAAGTCCTTCCCATTCCAATCCTGAGACCCTCCCTTTAGCATGAGATGTGATATCCAACTCCTTCCCATTCCAATCCTGAGACCGTTCTGATAGCATGAGATGTGATATTTCAATTCTTCTAATACCAAACCTGAGATCCTTCCTATAACACGAGATGTGATATTCAAATCCTTCCCCTTCCAAACCTGAGACCCTCCCTTTAGCATGAGATGTGATATCCAACTCCTTCCCATTCCAATCCTGAGACCCTTCTGATAGCATGAGATGTTATATCTCAATGCCTCTAATACCAAACCTGAGATTCTACCTCTAACATGAAATGTGATATCCAACTCCTTCCCCTTCCAAACCTGGGAGCCTTCCTATAACATGAGATGTGATATCGAAGTCCTTCCCATTCCAATCCTGAGACCCTTCCTATAACATAAGATGTGATATCCAACTCCTTCCCATTCCAATCCTGAGACCCTTCCTATAGCATGAGATGTGATGTCTCAATGCTTCTAATACCAAATCTGAGATCCTTCCTATAACATGAGATGTGATATGCAACTCCTTCCATTCCAATCCTGAGACCCTTCCTATAGCATGGGATGTGATATTTCAATGCTTATAGCAAACCTGAGACCCTTCCTATAGCATGAGATGTGATATCCAAATCCTTCCCATTCCAATCGTGAGACCCTTCCTATAGCATGAGATGTGATACCTCAATGCCTCTAATACCAAACCTGAGATCCTTCCTCTAACATGAAATGTGATATCCAAATCCTTCCCTTTCCAAACCTGAGAGCCTACCTATAGCATGAGATGTGATATCCAACTCCTTCCCATTCCAATCCTGAGACCCTTCCTATAGCATGAGATGTGATATCTCAATGCTTATACCAAACCTGAGACCCTTCCTATAGCATGAGATGTGATATCCAAATCCTTCCCATTCCAATCCTGAGACCCTTCCTATAGCATGAGATGTGATATCTCAATGCCTCTAATACCAAACCTGAGATCCTTCCTTGAACATGAAATGTGACATCCCACTCCTTCCCTTTCCAAACCAGAGAGTCTACATATAGCATGAGATGTGATATCCAAGTCCTTCCCATTCCAATCCTTAGACACTTCCTACAGCATGAGATGTGATATCTCAATGATTCTATTACCAAACCTGAGACCCGTCCTATAACATGAGATGGGATATCCAACTCCTTCCCATTTCAATCCTGAGAAACTTCCGATAGCAGAGATGTGATATCTCAATGCTTAGACCAAACCTGAGACCCTTCCTATAACATGAGATGTGATATCCAACTCCTTCCCGTTCCAAACCTGAGACCCTTTCTATAGCAAGAATCTAATATCCAACTCCTTCCCATTCCAATCCTGAGACCATTCCTATAGCATGAGATGTGATATCTCAATGCTTCTAATACCAAACCTGAGATCCTTCCTATGACATGAGATGTGATATCCAATTCCTTCCCATTCCAAACCTGAGACCCTTCCTATAGCATGAGATGTGATATCTAAATGCTTCTAATACCAAACCTGAGATCCTTCCTATAACATGAGATGTGATATCCAAATCCTTCCCCTTCCAAACCAGAGACCCTCCCTTTAGCATGAGATGTGATATCCAACTCCTTCCCATTCCAATCCTGAGACATTTCTGATAGCATGAGATGTGATATCTCAATGCCTCTAATACCAAACCTGAGATCCTACCTCTAACATGAAATGTGATATCCAACTCCTTCCCCTTGCAAACCTGAGAGCCTTCCTATAGCATGAGATGTGATATCGAAGTATTTCCCATTCCAATCCTGAGACCCTTCCTATAACATGAGATGTGATATCCAACTCCTTCCCATTCCAACCTGAGACCCTTCCTATAGCATGAGATGGGATATCCAACTACTTCCAAATCCAATCCTGATACCCTTCCGATAGCATGAGATGTGATATCTCAATCCCTCTAATACCAAACCTGAGATCCTTCCTATAACATGAGATGTGATATCAAAATCCTTCCCCTTCCAAACCTGAGACCCTCCCTTTAGCATGAGATGTGATATCCAACTCCTTCCCATTCCAATCCTGAGACCCTTCTGATAGCATGAGATGTGATATTCAATGCCTCTAATACCAAACCTGAGATCCTACCTCTAACATGAAATGTGATATCCAACTCCTTCCCTTTCCAAACGTGAGAGCCTCCCTATAGCATGAGATGGGATATTCAAGTCCTTCCCATTCCAATCCTGAGACCCTTCCTATAGCATGAGATGTGATATCTCAATGCTTCTAATACCAAACCTGAGACCGTTCCTATAACATAAGATGGGATATCCAACTCCTTCCCATTCCAATCCTGAGACCCTTCCGATAGCAGAGATGTGATATCTCAATGCTGATACCAAACCTGAGACCCTTCCTATGGCATGAGATGTCATATACAACTCCTTCCCATTCCAATCCTGAGACCATTCCTATAGCATGAGATGTGATATCTCAATGCTTCTAATACCAAACCTGAGATCCTTCCTATGACATGAGATGTGATATCCAATTCCTTCCCATTCCAAACCTGAGACCCTTCCTATAGCATGAGATGTGATATCTCAATGCTTCTAATACCAAACCTGAGATCCTTCCTATAACATGAGATGTGATATCCAAATCCTTCCCCTTCCAAACCAGAGACCCTCCCTTTAGCATGAGATGTGATATCCAACTCCTTCCCATTCCAATCCTGAGACATTTCTGATAGCATGAGATGTGATATCTCAATGCCTCTAATACCAAACCTGAGATCCTACCTCTAACATGAAATGTGATATCCAACTCCTTTCCCTTGCAAACCTGAGAGCCTTCCTATAGCATGAGATGTGATATCGAAGTATTTCCCATTCCAATCCTGAGACCCTTCCTATAACATGATATGTGATATCCAACTCCTTCCCATTCCAACCTGAGACCCTTCCTATAGCATGAGATGGGATATCCAACTACTTCCAAATCCAATCCTGATACCCTTCCGATAGCATGAGATGTGATATCTCAATCCCTCTAATACCAAACCTGAGATCCTTCCTATAACATGAGATGTGATATCAAAATCCTTCCCCTTCCAAACCTGAGACCCTCCCTTTAGCATGAGATGTGATATCCAACTCCTTCCCATTCCAATCCTGAGACCCTTCTGATAGCATGAGATGTGATATTCAATGCCTCTAATACCAAACCTGAGATCCTACCTCTAACATGAAATGTGATATCCAACTCCTTCCCTTTCCAAACGTGAGAGCCTCCCTATAGCATGAGATGTGATATCGAAGTGCTTCCCATTCCAATCCTGAGACCCTTCCTATAACATGAGATGTGATATCCAACTCCTTCCCATTCCAATCCTGAGACCCTTCCTATAGCATGAGATGGGATGTCTCAATGCTTCTAATACCAAATCTGAGATCCTTCCTATAACATGAGATGTGATATCCAACTCCTTCCCATTACAATCTTGAGACCGTTTCTATAGCATGAGATGTGATATCTCAATGCTTATACCAAACCTGAGACCCTTCCTATAGCATGAGATGTGATATCCAAATCCTTCCCATTCCAATCGTGAGACCCTTCCTATAGCATGAGATGTGATATCTCAATGCCTCTAATACCAAACCTGAGATCCTACCTCTAAAATGAAATGTGATATGCAACTCCTTCCCCTTCCAAACCTGATAGCCTTCCTATAGCATGAGATGTGATATCCAAGTCCTTCCCATTCCAATCCTGATACCCTTCCTATAACATGAGATGTGATATCCAATTCCTTCCCATTCCAACCTGAGACCCTTCCTATAGCATGAGATGGGATATCCAACTCCTTCCAAATCCAATCCTGATACCCTTCCGATAGCATGAGATGTGATATCCCAATGCTTCTACAAAACCTGAGACCCATACATGGCATGAGATGTGATATCAAACTCCTTCCCATTCCAATCCTGAGACACTTCCTATAGCATGAGATGTGATATCTCAATGCTTCTAATACCAAACCTGAGACTCTTCCTATAACATGAGATGGGATATCCAACTCTTTCCCATTCCAATCCTGAGACCCTTCCGATAGCAGAGATGTGATATCTCAATGCTTATACCAAACCTGAGACCCTTCCTATAGCATGAGATGTCATATACAACTCCTTCCCATTCCAATCCTGAGACCCTTCCTATAGCATGAGATGTGATATCTCAATGCTTATACCAAACCTGAGACCCTTCCTATAGCATGAGATGTGATATCCAACTCCTTCCCATTTCAATCCTGAGACCCTTCCTATAGCATGAGATGTGATGTCTCAATGCTTCTAATACCAAACCTGAGATCCTTCCTATAACATCAGATGTGATATCCAACTCCTTTCCATTCCAATCCTGAGACCCTTCCTATAGCATGAGATGTGATACCTCAATGTTCATACCAAACCTGAGACCCTTCCTATAGCATGAGATGTGATATCCAACTCCTTCCCATTCCAATCCTGAGACCCTTCCTATAGCATGAGATGTGATATCTCAATGCCTCTAATACCAAATCTGAGATCCTTCCTCTAACATGAAATGTGATATCCAACTCCTTCCCTTTCCAAACCTGAGAGCCTACCTATAGCATGAGATGTGATATCCAAGACCTTCCCATTCCAATCCTTAGACCCTTCCTACAGCATACAATATGATATCTCAATGATTCTAATAACAAACCTGAGACCCGTCCTATAACATGAGATGTGATATCCAACTCCTTCCCATTCCAATCCTGAGACACTTCCGATAGCAGAGATGTGATATCTCAATGCTTATTCCAAACCTGAGACCCTTCCTATAGCATGAGATGTGATATCCAACTCCTTCCTGTTCCAAACCTGAGACCCTTCCTATAGCATATGTGATATCCAACTCCTTCCCATTCCAAACATGAGACCCTTCCTATAGCATGAGATGTGATATCCAACTCCTTCCCATTCCAATCCTGAGACCCTTCCTATAGCATGAGATGTGATATCTCAATGCCTCTAATACCAAACCTGAAATCCTTCCTCTAACATGAAATGTGATATCCAACTCCTTCCCTTTCCAAACCTGAGAGCCTACCTATAGCATGAGATGTGATATCCAAGACCTTCCCATTCCAATCCTTAGACCCTTCCTACAGCATACAATATGATATCTCAATGATTCTAATAACAAACCTGAGACCCGTCCTATAACATGAGATGTGATATCCAACTCCTTCCCATTCCAATCCTGAGACACTTCCGATAGCAGAGATGTGATATCTCAATGCTTATTCCAAACCTGAGACCCTTCCTATAGCATGAGATGTGATATCCAACTCCTTCCCGTTCCAAACCTGAGACCCTTCCTATAGCATATGTGATATCCAACTCCTTCCCATTCCAAACATGAGACCCTTCCTATAGCAAGAATGTAATATCCAACTCCTTCCCATTCCAATCCTGAGACCCTTCCTACAGCATGCGATGTGATATCTCAATGCTTCTAATACCAAACCTGAGACCCGTCCTATAACATGAGATGGGATATCCAACTCCTTCCCGTTCCAAACCTGAGACCCTTCCTATAGCATGAGATGTGATATCCAACTCCTTCCCATCCCAATCCTGAGACACTTCCGATTGCAGAGATGTGATATCTCAATGCTTATACCAAACCTGAGACTCTTCCTATAACATGAGATGTGATATCCAAATCCTTCCCGTTCCAAACCTGAGACCCTTCCTATAGCATAAGATGTGATATCCAACTCCTTCCCATTCCAAACCTGAGACTCTTCCTATAACATGAGATGGGATATCCAACTCTTTCCCATTCCAATCCTGAGACCCTTCCGATAGCAGAGATGTGATATCTCAATGCTTATACCAAACCTGAGACCCTTCCTATAGCATGAGATGTCATATACAACTCCTTCCCATTCCAATCCTGAGACCCTTCCTATAGCATGAGATGTGATATCTCAATGCTTATACCAAACCTGAGACCCTTCCTATAGCATGAGATGTGATATCCAACTCCTTCCCATTTCAATCCTGAGACCCTTCCTATAGCATGAGATGTGATGTCTCAATGCTTCTAATACCAAACCTGAGATCCTTCCTATAACATCAGATGTGATATCCAACTCCTTTCCATTCCAATCCTGAGACCCTTCCTATAGCATGAGATGTGATACCTCAATGTTCATACCAAACCTGAGACCCTTCCTATAGCATGAGATGTGATGTCCAACTCCTTCCCATTCCAATCCTGAGACCCTTCCTATAGCATGAGATGTGATATCTCAATGCCTCTAATACCAAATCTGAGATCCTTCCTCTAACATGAAATGTGATATCCAACTCCTTCCCTTTCCAAACCTGAGAGCCTACCTATAGCATGAGATGTGATATCCAAGACCTTCCCATTCCAATCCTTAGACCCTTCCTACAGCATACAATATGATATCTCAATGATTCTAATAACAAACCTGAGACCCGTCCTATAACATGAGATGTGATATCCAACTCCTTCCCATTCCAATCCTGAGACACTTCCGATAGCAGAGATGTGATATCTCAATGCTTATTCCAAACCTGAGACCCTTCCTATAGCATGAGATGTGATATCCAACTCCTTCCTGTTCCAAACCTGAGACCCTTCCTATAGCATATGTGATATCCAACTCCTTCCCATTCCAAACATGAGACCCTTCCTATAGCATGAGATGTGATATCCAACTCCTTCCCATTCCAATCCTGAGACCCTTCCTATAGCATGAGATGTGATATCTCAATGCCTCTAATACCAAACCTGAAATCCTTCCTCTAACATGAAATGTGATATCCAACTCCTTCCCTTTCCAAACCTGAGAGCCTACCTATAGCATGAGATGTGATATCCAAGACCTTCCCATTCCAATCCTTAGACCCTTCCTACAGCATACAATATGATATCTCAATGATTCTAATAACAAACCTGAGACCCGTCCTATAACATGAGATGTGATATCCAACTCCTTCCCATTCCAATCCTGAGACACTTCCGATAGCAGAGATGTGATATCTCAATGCTTATTCCAAACCTGAGACCCTTCCTATAGCATGAGATGTGATATCCAACTCCTTCCCGTTCCAAACCTGAGACCCTTCCTATAGCATATGTGATATCCAACTCCTTCCCATTCCAAACATGAGACCCTTCCTATAGCAAGAATGTAATATCCAACTCCTTCCCATTCCAATCCTGAGACCCTTCCTACAGCATGCGATGTAATATCTCAATGCTTCTAATACCAAACCTGAGACCCGTCCTATAACATGAGATGGGATATCCAACTCCTTCCCGTTCCAAACCTGAGACCCTTCCTATAGCATGAGATGTGATATCCAACTCCTTCCCATCCCAATCCTGAGACACTTCCGATTGCAGAGATGTGATATCTCAATGCTTATACCAAACCTGAGACTCTTCCTATAACATGAGATGTGATATCCAAATCCTTCCCGTTCCAAACCTGAGACCCTTCCTATAGCATAAGATGTGATATCCAACTCCTTCCCATTCCAATCCTGAGACCCTTCCGATAGCATGAGATGTGATATCTCAATGCTTCTAATACCAAACCTGAGATCCTTCTGATAACATATGATGTGATATCCAAATCCTTCCCCTTCCAAACCTGAGACCCTCCCTTTAGCATGAAATGTGATATCCAACTCCTTCCCATTCCAATCCTGAGACCCTTATGATAGCATGAGATGTGATATCTCAATGCCTCTAATACCAAACCTGAGATACTTCCGATAGCATGAGATGTGATATCTCAATGCTTCTAATACCAAACCTGAGATCCTTCCTATAACATGAGATGTGATATCCAAATCCTTCCCCTTCCAAACCTGAGACCCTCCCTTTAGCATGAGATGTGATATCCAACTCCTTCCCATTCCAATCCTGAGACCCTTCTGATAGCTTGAGATGTGATATCTCAATGCCTCTAATACCAAACCTGAGATCCTACCTCTAACATGAAATATGATATCCAACTCCTTCCCTTTCCAAACCTGAGATCCTGCCTATAGCATGAGATGTGATATCCAAGTCCTTCCCATTCCAATCCTGAGACCCTTCCTATAGCATGAGATGTGATATCTCAATGCTTATACCAAACCTGAGACCCTTCCTATGGCATGAGATGCCATATACAACTCCTTCCCATTCCAATCCTGAGACCCTGCTTATAGCATGAGATGTGATATCTCAATGCTTCTAATGCCAAACCTGAGATCTTTCCTATAACATGAGATGTAATATCCAACTCCTTCCCATTCCAATCCTGAGACCATTCCTATAGCATGAGATGTGATATCTCAATGCTTATACCAAACCTGAGACCCTTCCTATAGCTTGAGATGTGATATCCAACTCCATCCCATTCCAATCCTGAGACCCTTCCTATAGCATGAGATGTGATATCTCAATGCCTCTAATACCAAACCTGAGATCCTTCCTCTAACATGAAATGTGATATCCAACTCCTTCCCCTTCCAAACCTGAGAGCCTTCCTATAGCATGAGATATGATATCCAAGTCCTTTCCATTCCAATCCTGAGACCCTTCCTATAACATGAGATGTGATATCCAACTCCTTCTCATTCCAACCTGAGACCCTTCCTATAGCATGAGATGGGATATCCAACTCCTTCCAAATCCAATCCTGATACCCTTCCGATAGCATGAGATGTGATATCCCAATGCTTCTACCAAACCTGAGACCCATACTATGGCATGAGATGTCATATCAAACTGCTTCCAATTCTAACCTGAGACCCTTCCTATAGCATGAGATGGGATATCCAACTCCTTCCAAATCCAATCCTGATACCCTTCCTATAACATGAGATGTGATATCCAAATCCTTCCCGTTCCAAACCTGAGACCCTTCCTATAGCATAAGATGTGATATCCAACTCCTTCCCATTCCAATCCTGAGACCCTTCCGATAGCATGAGATGTGATATCTCAATGCTTCTAATACCAAACCTGAGATCCTTCTGATAACATATGATGTGATATCCAAATCCTTCCCCTTCCAAACCTGAGACCCTCCCTTTAGCATGAAATGTGATATCCAACTCCTTCCCATTCCAATCCTGAGACCCTTATGATAGCATGAGATGTGATATCTCAATGCCTCTAATACCAAACCTGAGATACTTCCGATAGCATGAGATGTGATATCTCAATGCTTCTAATACCAAACCTGAGATCCTTCCTATAACATGAGATGTGATATCCAAATCCTTCCCCTTCCAAACCTGAGACCCTCCCTTTAGCATGAGATGTGATATCCAACTCCTTCCCATTCCAATCCTGAGACCCTTCTGATAGCTTGAGATGTGATATCTCAATGCCTCTAATACCAAACCTGAGATCCTACCTCTAACATGAAATATGATATCCAACTCCTTCCCTTTCCAAACCTGAGATCCTGCCTATAGCATGAGATGTGATATCCAAGTCCTTCCCATTCCAATCCTGAGACCCTTCCTATAGCATGAGATGTGATATCTCAATGCTTATACCAAACCTGAGACCCTTCCTATGGCATGAGATGCCATATACAACTCCTTCCCATTCCAATCCTGAGACCCTGCTTATAGCATGAGATGTGATATCTCAATGCTTCTAATGCCAAACCTGAGATCTTTCCTATAACATGAGATGTAATATCCAACTCCTTCCCATTCCAATCCTGAGACCATTCCTATAGCATGAGATGTGATATCTCAATGCTTATACCAAACCTGAGACCCTTCCTATAGCTTGAGATGTGATATCCAACTCCATCCCATTCCAATCCTGAGACCCTTCCTATAGCATGAGATGTGATATCTCAATGCCTCTAATACCAAACCTGAGATCCTTCTTCTAACATGAAATGTGATATCCAACTCCTTCCCCTTCCAAACCTGAGAGCCTTCCTATAGCATGAGATATGATATCCAAGTCCTTTCCATTCCAATCCTGAGACCCTTCCTATAACATGAGATGTGATATCCAACTCCTTCTCATTCCAACCTGAGACCCTTCCTATAGCATGAGATGGGATATCCAACTCCTTCCAAATCCAATCCTGATACCCTTCCGATAGCATGAGATGTGATATCCCAATGCTTCTACCAAACCTGAGACCCATACTATGGCATGAGATGTGATATCAAACTGCTTCCAATTCTAACCTGAGACCCTTCCTATAGCATGAGATGGGATATCCAACTCCTTCCAAATCCAATCCTGAAATCCTTCCGATAGCATGAGATGTCATATACAACTCCTTCCCATTCCAATCCTGAGACCCTTCCTATAGCATGAGATGTGATATCTCAATGCTTATACCAAACCTGAGACCCTTCCTATAGCATGAGATGTGATATCCAACTCCTTCCCATTCCAATCCTGAGACTCTTCCTATAGCATGAGATGTGATATCTCAATGCCTCTAATACCAAACCTGAGATCCTTCCTCTAACATGAAATGTGATATCCAACTCCTTCCCTTTACAAACCTGAGAGCCTACCTATAGCATGAGATGTGATATCCAAGTCCTTCCCATTCCAATCCTTAGACCCTTCCTACAGCATGCAATATGATATCTCAATGATTCTAATAACAAACCTGAGACCCGTCCTATAACATGAGATGGGATATCCAACTCCTTCCCATTCCAATCCTGAGACACTTCCGATAGCAGAGATGTGATATCTCAATGCTTATACCAAACCTGAGACCCTTCCTATAACATGAGATGTGATATCCAACTCCTTCCCGGTCCAAACCTGAGACCCTTCATATAGCATATGTGATATCCAACTCCTTCCCATTCCAAACATGAGACCCTTCCTATAGCAAGAGTGTAATATCCAACTCCTTCCCATTCCAATCCTGAGACCATTCCTATAGCATGAGATGTGATATCTCAATGCTTCTAATACCAAACCTGAGATCCTTCCTATGACATGAGATGTGATATCCAATTCCTCCCCATTCCAAACCTGAGAACCTTCCTACAGCATGCGATGTGATATCTCAATGCTTCTAATACCAAACCCGAGACCAGTCCTATAACATGAGATTGGATATCCAACTCCTTCCCCTTCCAAACCTGAGTCTCTTCCTATAGCATGAGATGTGATATCCAACTTCTTCCCATTCCAATCCTGAGACCCTTCCTATAACATGAGAGATGTGATGTCTCAATGCTTCTAATACCAAACCTGAGATCTTTCCTATAACATGAGATGTGATATCCAACTCCTTCCCATTCCAATCCTGAGACCCTTCCTATAGCATGAGATGTGATATCTCAATGCTTATACCAAACCTGAGACCCTTCCTATAGCTTGAGATGTGATATCCAACTCCTTCCCATTCCAATCCTGAGACCCTTCCTATAGCATGAGATGTGATATCTCAAGGCCTCTAATACCAAACCTGAGATCCTTCCTCTAACATGAAATGTGATATCCAACTCCTTCCCCTTCCAAACCTGAGAGCCTTCCTATAACATGAAATGTGATATCCAAGACCTTCCCATTCCAATCCTTAAACCCTTCCTATAACATGAGATGTGATATCCAACTCCTTCCCATTCCAACCTGAGACCCTTCCTATAGCATGAGATGGGATATCCAACTCCTTCCAAATCCAATCCTGATACCCTTCCGATAGCATGAGATGTGATATCCCAATGCTTCTACCAAACCTGAGACCCATACTATGGCATGAGATGTGATATCAAACTCCTTCCCATTCCAATCCTGTGACCCTTCCTATAGCTTGAGATGTGATATCCAACTCCTTCCCATTCCAATTCTGAGACCCTTCCTATACAATGAGACTTGATATCTCAATGCTTCTAATACCAAACCTGAGAGCCGTCCTATAACATGAGATGTGATATCCAAATCCTTCCCCTTCCAAACCTTAGACCCTTCCTTTATCATGAGATGTGATATCCAACTCCTTCCCATTCCAATCCTGAGACTCTTCCGATATCATGAGATGTGATATCTCAATGCTTCTAATATCAAACTTGAGACCCTCCCTATAGCATGAGATGTGATATCCAAGTCCTTCCCATTCCAATCCTGAGACCCTTCCTATAGCATGAGATGTGATATCTCAATGCTTCTAATACCAAACCTGAGACCCTTCCTATAACATGAGATGGGAATATCCAACTCCTTCCCATTCCAATCCTGAGACCCTTCCGATAGCAGAGATGTGATATCTCACTGCTTATACCAAACCTGAGACCCTTCCTATAGCATGACATGTGATATCCAACTCCTTCCCATTCCAATCCTGAGACACTTCCTATAGCATGAGATGTGATATCTCACTGCTTATACCAAACCTGAGACCCTTCCTATAGCATGAGATGTGATATCCAACTCCTTCCCATTCCAATCCTGAGACCCTTCCTATAGCATGAGATGTGATATCTCAATGCTTCTAATATCAAACTTGAGACCCTCCCTATAGCATGAGATGTGATACCCAAGTCCTTCCCATTCCAATCCTGAGACCCTTCCTACAGCATGCGATGTGATGTCTCAATGCTTCTAATACCAAACCTGAGACTCTTCCTATAACATGAGATGGGATATCCAACTCCTTCCCATTCCAATCGTGAGACCCTTCCGATAGCAGAGATGTGATATCTCAATGCTTATACCAAACCTAAGACCCTTCCTATGGCATGAGATGTCATATACAACTCCTTCCCATTCCAATCCTGAGACCCTTCCTATAGCATGAGATGTGATATCTCAATGCTTATACCAAACCTGAGACCCTTCCTATAGCATGAGATGTGATATCCAACTCCTTCCCATCCAATCCTGAGACCCTTCCTATAGCATGAGATGTGATGTCTCAATGCTTCTAATACCAAACCTGAGATCCTTCCTATAACATGAGATGTGATATCCAACTCCTTCCCATTCCAATCCCGAGACCCTTCCTATAGCATGAGATGTGATATCTCAATGCTTATACCAAACCTGAGACCCTTCCTATAGCATGAGATGTGATATCCAACTCCTTCCCATTCCAATCCTGAGACTCTTCCTATAGCATGAGATGTGATATCTCAATGCCTCTAATACCAAACCTGAGATCCTTCCTCTAACATGAAATGTGATATCCAACTCCTTCCCTTTACAAACCTGAGAGCCTACCTATAGCATGAGATGTGATATCCAAGTCCTTCCCATTCCAATCCTTAGACCCTTCCTACAGCATGCAATATGATATCTCAATGATTCTAATAACAAACCTGAGACCCGTCCTATAACATGAGATGGGATATCCAACTCCTTCCCATTCCAATCCTGAGACACTTCCGATAGCAGAGATGTGATATCTCAATGCTTATACCAAACCTGAGACCCTTCCTATAACATGAGATGTGATATCCAACTCCTTCCCGGTCCAAACCTGAGACCCTTCATATAGCACATGTGATATCCAACTCCTTCCCATTCCAAACATGAGACCCTTCCTATAGCAAGAGTGTAATATCCAACTCCTTCCCATTCCAATCCTGAGACCATTCCTATAGCATGAGATGTGATATCTCAATGCTTCTAATATCCAAACCTGAGATCCTTCCTATGACATGAGATGTGATATCCAATTCCTCCCCATTCCAAACCTGAGAACCTTCCTACAGCATGCGATGTGATATCTCAATGCTTCTAATACCAAACCCGAGACCAGTCCTATAACATGAGATTGGATATCCAACTCCTTCCCCTTCCAAACCTGAGACTCTTCCTATAGCATGAGATGTGATAACCAACTCCTTCCCATTCCAATCCTGAGACCCTTCCTATAGCATGAGATGTGATATCTCAATGCTTATACCAAACCTGAGACCCTTCCTATAGCTTGAGATGTGATATCCAACTCCTTCCCATTCCAATCCTGAGACCCTTCCTATAGCATGAGATGTGATATCTCAAGGCCTCTAATACCAAACCTGAGATCCTTCCTCTAACATGAAATGTGATATCCAACTCCTTCCCCTTCCAAACCTGAGAGCCTTCCTATAACATGAAATGTGATATCCAATTCCTTCCCATTCCAACCTGAGACCCTTCCTATAGCATGAGATGGGATATCCAACTCCTTCCAAATCCAATACTGATACCCTTCCGATAGCATGAGATGTGATATCCCAATGCTTCTACGAAACCTGAGACCCATACTATGGCATGAGATGTGATATCAAACCCCTTCCCATTCCAATCCTGAGACCCTACCTATAGCTTGAGATGTGATATCCAACTCCTTCCCATTCCAATTCTGAGACCCTTCCTATACCATGAGACTTGATATCTCAATGCTTCTAATACCAAACCTGAGACCCGTCCTATAACATGAGATGTGATATCCAAATCCTTCCCCTTCCAAACCTTAGACCCTTCCTTTATCATGAGATGTGATATCCAATTCCTTCCCATTCCAATCCTGAGACCCTTCCGATATCATGAGATTTGTTATCTCAATGCTTCTAATATCAAACTTGAGACCCTCCCTATAACATGAGATGTGACATCCAAGTCCTCCCCATTCCAATCCTGAGACCCTTCCTATAGCATGAGATGTGATATCTCAATGCTTCTAATACCAAACCTGAGACCCTTCCTATAACATGATTTGGGATATCCAACTCCTTCCCATTCCAATCCTGAGACCCTTCCGATAGCAGAGATGTGATATCTCAATGCTTATACCAAACCTGAGACCCTTCCTATGGCCTGAGATGTCATATGCAACTCCTTCCCATTCCAATCCTGAGACCCTTCCTATAGCATGAGATGTGATATCTCAATGCCTCTAATACCAAACCTGAAATCCTTCCCCTAACATGAAATGTGATATCCAACTCCTTCCCTTTCCAAACCTGAGAGCCTACCTATAGCATGAGATGTGATATCCAAGACCTTCCCATTCCAATCCTTAAACCCTTCCTACATCATAAAATATGATATCTCAATGATTCTAATAACAAACCCGAGACCCGTCCTATAACATGAGATGTGATATCCAACTCCTTCCCATTCCAATCCTGAGACACTTCCGATAGCAGAGATGTGATATCTCAATGCTTATTCCAAACCTGAGACCCTTCCTATAGCATGAGATGTGATATCCAACTCCTTCCCTTTCCAAACCTGAGACCCTTCCTATAGCATATGTGATATCCAACTCCTTCCCATTCCAAACATGAGACCCTTCCTATAGCAAGAATGTAATATCCAACTCCTTCCCATTCCAATCCTCAGACCCTTCCTACAGCATGCGATGTGATATCTCAATGCTTCTAATACCAAACCTGAGACCCGTCCTATAACATGAGATGGGATATCCAACTCCTTCCCGTTCCAAACCTGAGACCCTTCCTATAGCATGAGATGTGATATCCAACTCCTTCCCATCCCAATCCTGAGACACTTCCGATTGCAGAGATGTGATATCTCAATGCTTATACCAAACCTGAGACTCTTCCTATAACATGAGATGTGATATCCAACTCCTTCCCGTTCCAAACCTGAGACCCTTCCTATAGCATAAGATGTGATATCCAACTCCTTCCCATTCCAATCCTTAGACCCTTCCTACAGCATGCAATATGATATCTCAATGATTCTAATAACAAACCTGAGAACCGTCCTATAACATGAGATGGGATATCCAACTCCTTCCCATTCCAATCCTGAGACACTTCCGATAGCAGAGATGTGATATCTCAATGCTTATACCAAACCTGAGACCCTTCCTATAACATGAGATGTGATATCCAACTCCTTCCCGGTCCAAACCTGAGACCCTTCCTATAGCATATGTGATATCCAACTCCTTCCCATTCCAAACATGAGACCCTTCCTATAGCAAGAGTGTAATATCCAACTCCTTCCCATTCCAATCCTTAGACCATTCTTATAGCATGAGATGTGATATCTCAATGCTTCTAATACCAAACCTGAGATCCTTCCTATGACATGAGATGTGATATCCAATTCCTCCCCATTCCAAACCTGAGAACCTTCCTACAGCATGGGATGTGATATCTCAATGCTTCTAATACCAAACCCGAGACCAGTCCTATAACATGAGATTGGATATCCAACTCCTTCCCCTTCCAAACCTGAGACTCTTCCTATAGCATGAGATGTGATATCCAACTTCTTCCCATTCCAATCCTGAGACCCTTCCTATAACATGAGATGTGATGTCTCAATGCTTCTAATACCAAACCTGAGATCTTTCCTATAACATGAGATGTGATATCCAACTCCTTCCCATTCCAATCCTGAGACCCTGAGACCCCATGACATGTGATATCTCAATGCTTATACCAAACCTGAGACCCTTCCTATAGCTTGAGATGTGATATCCAACTCCTTCCCATTCCAATCCTGAGACCCTTCCTATAGCATGAGATGTGATATCTCAAGGCCTCTAATACCAAACCTGAGATCCTTCCTCTAACATGAAATGTGATATCCAACTCCTTCCCCTTCCAAACCTGAGAGCCTTCCTATAACATGAAATGTGATATCCAATTCCTTCCCATTCCAACCTGAGACCCTTCCTATAGCATGAGATGGGATATCCAACTCCTTCCAAATCCAATACTGATACCCTTCCGATAGCATGAGATGTGATATCCCAATGCTTCTACCAAACCTGAGACCCATACTATGGCATGAGATGTGATATCAAACTCCTTCCCATTCCAATCCTGAGACCCTACCTATAGCTTGAGATGTGATATCCAACTCCTTCCCATTCCAATTCTGAGACCCTTCCTATACCATGAGACTTGATATCTCAATGCTTCTAATACCAAACCTGAGACCCGTCCTATAACATGAGATGTGATATCCAAATCCATCCCCTTCCAAACCTTAGACCCTTCCTTTATCATGAGATGTGATATCCAATTCCTTCCCATTCCAATCCTGAGACCCTTCCGATATCATGAGATTTGTTATCTCAATGCTTCTAATATCAAACTTGAGACCCTCCCTATAACATGAGATGTGACATCCAAGTCCTCCCCATTCCAATCCTGAGACCCTTCCTATAGCATGAGATGTGATATCTCAATGCTTCTAATACCAAACCTGAGACCCTTCCTATAACATGATTTGGGATATCCAACTCCTTCCCATTCCAATCCTGAGACCCTTCCGATAGCAGAGATGTGATATCTCAATGCTTATACCAAACCTGAGACCCTTCCTATGGCCTGAGATGTCATATGCAACTCCTTCCCATTCCAATCCTGAGACCCTTCCTATAGCATGAGATGTGATATCTCAATGCCTCTAATACCAAACCTGAAATCCTTCCTCTAACATGAAATGTGATATCCAACTCCTTCCCTTTCCAAACCTGAGAGCCTACCTATAGCATGAGATGTGATATCCAAGACCTTCCCATTCCAATCCTTAGACCCTTCCTACAGCATACAATATGATATCTCAATGATTCTAATAACAAACCTGAGACCCGTCCTATAACATGAGATGTGATATCCAACTCCTTCCCATTCCAATCCCGAGACACTTCCGATAGCAGAGATGTGATATCTCAATGCTTATTCCAAACCTGAGACCCTTCCTATAGCATGAGATGTGATATCCAACTCCTTCCCGTTCCAAACCTGAGACCCTTCCTATAGCATATGTGATATCCAACTCCTTCCCATTCCAAACATGAGACCCTTCCTATAGCAAGAATGTAATATCCAACTCCTTCCCATTCCAATCCTCAGACCCTTCCTACAGCATGCGATGTGATATCTCAATGCTTCTAATACCAAACCTGAGACCCGTCCTATAACATGAGATGGGATATCCAACTCCTTCCCGTTCCAAACCTGAGACCCTTCCTATAGCATGAGATGTGATATCCAACTCCTTCCCATCCCAATCCTGAGACACTTCCGATTGCAGAGATGTGATATCTCAATGCTTATACCAAACCTGAGACTCTTCCTATAACATGAGATGTGATATCCAACTCCTTCCCGTTCCAAACCTGAGACCCTTCCTATAGCATAAGATGTGATATCCAACTCCTTCCCATTCCAATCCTGAGACCCTTCCGATAGCATGAGATGTGATATCTCAATGCTTCTAATACCAAACCTGAGATCCTTCTTATAACATGTGATGTGATATCCAAATCCTTCCCCTTCCAAACCTGAGACCCTCCCTTTAGCATGAAATGTGATATCCAACTCCTTCCCATTCCAATCCTGAGACCCTTATGATAGCATGAGATGTGATATCTCAATGCCTCTAATACCAAACCTGAGATACTTCCGATAGCATGAGATGTGATATCTCAATGCTTCTAATACCAAACCTGAGATCCTTCCTATAACATGAGATGTGATATCCAAATCCTTCCCCTTCCAAACCTGAGACCCTCCCTTTAGCATGAGATGTGATATCCAACTCCTTCCCATTCCAATCCTGAGACCCTTCTGATAGCATGAGATGTGATATCTCAATGCCTCTAATACCAAACCTGAGATCCTACCTCTAACATGAAATATGATATCCAACTCCTTCCCTTTCCAAACCTGAGATCCTGCCTATAGCATGAGATGTGATATCCAAGTCCTTCCCATTCCAATCCTGAGACCCTTCCTATAGCATGAGATGTGATGTCTCAATGCTTATACCAAACCTGAGACCCTTCCTATGGCATGAGATGCCATATACAACCCCTTCCCATTCCAATCCTGAGACCCTGCTTATAGCATGAGATGTGATATCTCAATGCTTCTAATACCAAACCTGAGATCTTTCCTATAACATGAGATGTGATATCCATCTCCTTCCCATTCCAATCCTGAGACCATTCCTATAGCATGAGATGTGATATCTCAATGCTTATACCCAACCTGAGACCCTTCCTATAGCTTGAGATGTGATATCCAACTCCTTCCCATTCCAATCCTGAGACCCTTCCTATAGCATGAGATGTGATATCTCAATGCCTCTAATACCAAACCTGAGATCCTTCATCTAACATGAAATGTGATATCCAACTCCTTCCCCTTCCAAACCTGAGAGCCTTCCTATAGCATGAGATATGATATCCAAGTCCTTTCCATTCCAATCCTGAGACCCTTCCTATAACATGAGATGTGATATCCAACTCCTTCCCATTCCAACCTGAGACCCTTCCTATAGCATGAGATGGGATATCCAACTCCTTCCAAATCCAATCCTGATACCCTTCCGATAGCATGAGATGTGATATCCCAATGCTTCTACCAAACCTGAGACCCATACTATGGCATGAGATGTGATATCAAACTCCTTCCCATTCCAACCTGAGACCCTTCCTATAGCATGAGATGGGATATCCAACTCCTTCCAAATCCAATCCTGAAATCCTTCCGATAGCATGAGATGTGATATCCCAATGCTTCTACCAAACCTGAGACCCATACTATGGCATGAGATGTGATATCCAACTCCTTCCCATTCCAATTCTGAGACTCTTCTGATAGCATGAGATGTGATATATCAATGCCTCTAATACCAAACCTGAGATCCTACCTCTAACATGAAATGTGATATCCAACTCTTTCCCGTTGCAAACCTGAGAGCCTTCCTATAGCATGAGATGTGATATCCAAGTCCTTCCCATTCCAATCCTGAGACCCTTCCTATAACATGGGATGTGATATCCAACTCCTTCCCATTCCAACCTGAGACCCTTCCTATAGCATGAGATGGGATATCCAACTCCTTCCAAATCCAATCCTGATACCCTTCCGATAGCATGAGATGTGATATCCCAATGCTTCTACCAAACCTGAGACCCATACTATGGCATGAGATGTGATATCAAACTCCTTCCCATTCCAATCTTGTGACCCTTCCTATAGCTTGAGATGTGATATCCAACTCCTTCCCATTCCAATTCTGAGACCCTTCCTATACAACGAGACTTGATATCTCAATGCTTCTAATACAAAACCTGAGACCCGTCCTATAACATGAGATGTGATATCCAAATCCTTCCCCTTCCAAACCTTAGACCCTTCCTTTATCATGGGATGTGATATCCAACTCCTTCCCATTCCAATCCTGAGACTCTTCCGATATCATGAGATGTGATATCTCAATGCTTCTAATATCAAACTTGAGACCCTCCCTATAGCATGAGATGTGATATCCAAGTCCTTCCCATTCCAATCCTGAGACCCTTCCTATAGCATGAGATGTGATATCTCAATGCTTCTAATACCAAACCTGAGACCCTTCCTATAACATGAGATGGGAATATCCAACTCCTTCCCATTCCAATCCTGAGACCCTTCCGATAGCAGAGATGTGATATCTCAATGCTTATACCAAACCTGAGATCCTTCCTATAACATGAGATGTGATATCCAACTCCTTCCCATTCCAATCCTGAGACACTTCCTATAGCATGAGATGTGATATCTCAATGCTTCTAATATCAAACTTGTGACCCGCCCTATAGCATGAGATGTGATACCCAAGTCCTTCCCATTCCAATCCTGAGACCCTTCCTACAACATGCGATGTGATGTCTCAATGCTTCTAATACCAAACCTGAGACTCTTCCTATAACATGAGATGGGATATCCAACTCCTTCCCATTCCAATCCTGAGACCCTTCCGATAGCAGAGATGTGATATCTCAATGCTTATACCAAACCTAAGACCCTTCCTATGGCATGAGATGTCATATACAACTCCTTCCCATTCCAATCCTGAGACCCTTCCTATAGCATGAGATGTGATATCTCAATGCTTATACCAAACCTGAGACCCTTCCTATAGCATGAGATGTGATATCCAACTCCTTCCCATTCCAATCCTGAGACCCTTCCTATAGCATGAGATGTGATGTCTCAATGCTTCTAATACCAAACCTGAGATCCTTCCTATAACATGAGATGTGATATCCAACTCCTTCCCATTCCAATCCCGAGACCCTTCCTATAGCATGAGATGTGATATCTCAATGCTTATACCAAACCTGAGACCCTTCCTATAGCATGAGATGTGATATCCAACTCCTTCCCATTCCAATCCTGAGACTCTTCCTATAGCATGAGATGTGATATCTCAATGCCTCTAATACCAAACCTGAGATCCTTCCTCTAACATGAAATGTGATATCCAACTCCTTCCCTTTCCAAACCTGAGAGCCTACCTATAGCATGAGATGTGATATCCAAGTCCTTCCCATTCCAATCCTTAGACCCTTCCTACAGCATGCAATATGATATCTCAATGATTCTAATAACAAACCTGAGACCCGTCCTATAACATGAGATGGGATATCCAACTCCTTCCCATTCCAATCCTGAGACACTTCCGATAGCAGAGATGTGATATCTCAATGCTTATACCAAACCTGAGACCCTTCCTATAACATGAGATGTGATATCCAACTCCTTCCCGGTCCAAACCTGAGACCCTTCCTATAGCATATGTGATATCCAACTCCTTCCCATTCCAAACATGAGACCCTTCCTATAGGAAGAGTGTAATATCCAACTCCTTCCCATTCCAATCCTGAGACCATTCCTATAGCATGAGATGTGATATCTCAATGCTTCTAATACCAAACCTGAGATCCTTCCTATGACATGAGATGTGATATCCAATTCCTCCCCATTCCAAACCTGAGAACCTTCCTACAGCATGCGATGTGATATCTCAATGCTTCTAATACCAAACCCGAGACCAGTCCTATAACATGAGATTGGATATCCAACTCCTTCCCCTTCCAAACCTGAGACTCTTCCTATAGCATGAGATGTGATATCCAACTTCTTCCCATTCCAATCCTGAGACCCTTCCTATAACATGAGATGTGATGTCTCAATGCTTCTAATACCAAACCTGAGATCTTTCCTATAACATGAGATGTGATATCCAACTCCTTCCCATTCCAATCCTGAGACCCTTCCTATAGCATGAGATGTGATATCTCAATGCTTATACCAAACCTGAGACCCTTCCTATAGCTTGAGATGTGATATCCAACTCCTTCCCATTCCAATCCTGAGACCCTTCCTATAGCATGAGATGTGATATCTCAAGGCCTCTAATACCAAACCTGAGATCCTTCCTCTAACATGAAATGTGATATCCAACTCCTTCCCCTTCCAAACCTGAGAGCCTTCCTATAACATGAAATGTGATATCCAATTCCTTCCCATTCCAACCTGAGACCCTTCCTATAGCTTGAGATGGGATATCCAACTCCTTCCAAATCCAATACTGATACCCTTCCGATAGCATGAGATGTGATATCCCAATGCTTCTACCAAACCTGAGACCCATACTATGGCATGAGATGTGATATCAAACTCCTTACTATTCCAATCCTGAGACCCTACCTATAGCTTGAGATGTGATATCCAACTCCTTCCCATTCCAATTCTGAGACCCTTCCTATACCATGAGACTTGATATCTCAATGCTTCTAATACCAAACCTGAGACCCGTCCTATAACATGAGATGTGATATCCAAATCCTTCCCCTTCCAAACCTTAGACCCTTCCTTTATCATGAGATGTGATATCCAATTCCTTCCCATTCCAATCCTGAGACCCTACCGATATCATGAGATTTGTTATCTCAATGCTTCTAATATCAAACTTGAGACCCTCCCTATAACATGAGATGTGACATCCAAGTCCTCCCCATTCCAATCCTGAGACCCTTCCTATAGCATGAGATGTGATATCTCAATGCTTTTAATACCAAACCTGAGACCCTTCCTATAACATGATTTGGGATATCCAACTCCTTCCCATTCCAATCCTGAGACCCTTCCGATAGCAGAGATGTGATATCTCAATGCTTATACCAAACCTGAGACCCTTCCTATGGCCTGAGATGTCATATGCAACTCCTTCCCATTCCAATCCTGAGACCCTTCCTATAGCATTAGATGTGATATCTCAATGCTTATACCAAATCTGAGACCCTTCCTATAGCATGAGATGTGATATCCAACTTCTTCCCATTCCAATCCTGAGACCCTTCCTATAGCATTAGATGTGATATCTCAATGCTTATACCAAATCTGAGACCCTTCCTATAGCATGAGATGTGATATCCAACTTCTTCCCATTCCAATCCTGAGACCCTTCCTATAACATGAGATGTGATTTCCAAATCCTTCCACTTCCAAACCTGAGACCCTCCCTTTAGCATGAGATGTGATATCCAACTCCTTCCCATTCCAATCCTGAGACCCTTCTGATAGCATGAGATGTGATATTTCAATGCCTCTAATACCAAACCTGAGATCCTACCTCTAACATGAAATGTGATATCCATCTCCTTCCCTTTCCAAACCTGAGACCCTGCCTATAGCATGAGATGTGATATCCAAGTCCTTCCCATTCCAATCCTGAGACCCTTCCTATAGCATGTGATGTGATATCTCAATGCTTATACCAAATCTGAGACCCTTCCTATAGCATGAGATGTGATATCCAACTCCTTCCCATTCCAATCCTGAGACCCTTCCTATAGCATGAGATGTGATGTCTCAATGCTTCTAATACCAAACCTGAGATCCTTCCTATAACATGAGATGTGATATCCAACTCCTTCCCATTCCAATCCTGAGACCCTTATGATAGCATGAGATGTGATATCTCAATGCCTCTAATACCAAACCTGAGATACTTCCGATAGCATGAGATGTGATATCTCAATGCTTCTAATACCAAACCTGAGATCCTTCCTATAACATGAGATGTGATTTCCAAATCCTTCCCCTTCCAAACCTGAGACCCTCCCTTTAGCATGAGATGTGATATCCAACTCCTTCCCATTCCAATCCTGAGACCCATCTGATAGCATGAGATGTGATATTTCAATGCCTCTAATACCAAACCTGAGATCCTACCTCTAACATGAAATGTGATATCCATCTCCTTCCCTTTCCAAACCTGAGACCCTGCCTATAGCATGAGATGTGATATCCAAGTCCTTTCCATTCCAATCCTGAGACCCTTCCTATAGCATGTGATGTGATATCTCAATGCTTATACCAAACCTGAGACCCTTCCTATGGCATGAGATGTCATATACAACTCCTTCCCATTCCAATCCTGAGACCCTTCCTATAGCATGAGATGTGATATCTCAATGCTTATACCAAACCTGAGACCCTTCCTATAGCATGAGATGTGATATCCAACTTCTTCCCATTCCAATCCTGAGACCCTTCCTATAACTTGAGATGTGATGTCGCAATGCTTCTAATACCAAACCTGAGATCTTTCCTATAACATGAGATGTGATATCCAACTCCTTCCCATTCCAATCCTGAGACCCTTCCTATAGCATGAGATGTGATATCACAATGCTTATACCAAACCTGAGACAGTTCCTATAGCTTGAGATGTGATATCCAACTCCTTCCCATTCCAATCCTGAGACCCTTCCTATAGCATGAGATGTGATATCTCAAGGCCTCTAATACCAAACCTGAGATCGTTCCTCTAACATGAAATGTGATATCCAACTCCTTCCCCTTCCAAACCTGAGAGCCTTCCTATAACATGAGATGTGACATCCAAGTCCTCCCCATTCCAATCCTGAGACCCTTCCTATAGCATGAGATGTGATATCTCAATACTTCTAATACCAAACCTGAGACCCTTCCTATAACATGATTTGGGATATCCAACTCCTTCCCATTCCAATCCTGAGACCCTTCCGATAGCAGAGATGTGATATCTCAATGCTTATACCAAACCTGAGACCCTTCCTATGGCCTGAGATGTCATATGCAACTCCTTCCCATTCCAATCCTGAGACCCTTCCTATAGCATTAGATGTGATATCTCAATGCTTATACCAAATCTGAGACCCTTCCTATAGCATGAGATGTGATATCCAACTTCTTCCCATTCCAATCCTGAGACCCTTCCTATAGCATGAGATGTGATGTCTCAATTCTTCTAATACCAAACCTGAGATCCTTCCTATAACATGAGATGTGATATCCAACTCCTTCCCATTCCAATCCTGAGACCCTTATGATAGCATGAGATGTGATATCTCAATGCTTCTATTACCAAACCTGAGATCCTTCCTATAACATGAGATGTGATTTCCAAATCCTTCCACTTCCAAACCTGAGACCCTCCCTTTAGCATGAGATGTGATATCCAACTCCTTCCCATTCCAATCCTGAGACCCTTCTGATAGCATGAAATGTGATATTTCAATGCCTCTAATACCAAACCTGAGATCCTACCTCTAACATGAAATGTGATATCCATCTCCTTCCCTTTCCAAACCTGAGACCCTGCCTATAGCATGAGATGTGATATCCAAGTCCTTCCCATTCCAATCCTGAGACCCTTCCTATAGCATGTGATGTGATATCTCAATGCTTATACCAAATCTGAGACCCTTCCTATAGCATGAGATGTGATATCCAACTCCTTCCCATTCCAATCCTGAGACCCTTCCTATAGCATGAGATGTGATGTCTCAATGCTTCTACTACCAAACCTGAGATCCTTCTTATAACATGAGATGTGATATCCAACTCCTTCCCATTCCAATCCTGAGACCCTTATGATAGCATGAGATGTGATATCTCAATGCCTCTAATACCAAACCTGAGATACTTCCGATAGCATGAGATGTGATATCTCAATGCTTCTAATACCAAACCTGAGATCCTTCCTATAACATGAGATGTGATTTCCAAATCCTTCCCCTTCCAAACCTGAGACCCTCCCTTTAGCATGAGATGTGATATCCAACTCCTTCCCATTCCAATCCTGAGACCCATCTGATAGCATGAGATGTGATATTTCAATGCCTCTAATACCAAACCTGAGATCCTACCTCTAACATGAAATGTGATATCCATCTCCTTCCCTTTCCAAACCTGAGACCCTGCCTATAGCATGAGATGTGATATCCAAGTCCTTTCCATTCCAATCCTGAGACCCTTCCTATAGCATGTGATGTGATATCTCAATGCTTATACCAAACCTGAGACCCTTCCTATGGCATGAGATGTCATATACAACTCCTTCCCATTCCAATCCTGAGACCCTTCCTATAGCATGAGATGTGATATCTCAATGCTTATACCAAACCTGAGACCCTTCCTATAGCATGAGATGTGATATCCAACTTCTTCCCATTCCAATCCTGAGACCCTTCCTATAACATGAGATGTGATGTCGCAATGCTTCTAATACCAAACCTGAGATCTTTCCTATAACATGAGATGTGATATCCAACTCCTTCCCATTCCAATCCTGAGACCCTTCCTATAGCATGAGATGTGATATCACAATGCTTATACCAAACCTGAGAACGTTCCTATAGCTTGAGATGTGATATCCAACTCCTTCCCATTCCAATCCTGAGACCCTTCCTATAGCATGAGATGTGATATCTCAAGGCCTCTAATACCAAACCTGAGATCGTTCCTCTAACATGAAATGTGATATCCAACTCCTTCCCCTTCCAAACCTGAGAGCCTTCCTATAACATGAGATGTGACATCCAAGTCCTCCCCATTCCAATCCTGAGACCCTTCCTATAGCATGAGATGTGATATCTCAATGCTTCTAATACCAAACCTGAGACCCTTCCTATAACATGATTTGGGATATCCAACTCCTTCCCATTCCAATCCTGAGACCCTTCCGATAGCAGAGATGTGATATCTCAATGCTTATACCAAACCTGAGAGCCTTCCTATGGCCTGAGATGTCATATGCAACTCCTTCCCATTCCAATCCTGAGACCCTTCCTATAGCATTAGATGTGATATCTCAATGCTTATACCAAATCTGAGACCCTTCCTATAGCATGAGATGTGATATCCAACTTCTTCCCATTCCAATCCCGAGACCCTTCCTATAGCATGAGATGTGATGTCTCAATTCTTCTAATACCAAACCTGAGATCCTTCCTATAACATGAGATGTGATATCCAACTCCTTCCCATTCCAATCCTGAGACCCTTATGATAGCATGAGATGTGATATCTCAATGCCTCTAATACCAAACCTGAGATACTTCTGATAGCATGAGATGTGATATCTCAATGCTTCTAATACCAAACCTGAGATCCTTCCTATAACATGAGATGTGATTTCCAAATCCTTCCACTTCCAAACCTGAGACCCTACCTTTAGCATGAGATGTGATATCCAACTCCTTCCCATTCCAATCCTGAGACCCTTCTGATAGCATGAGATGTGATATTTCAATGCCTCTAATACCAAACCTGAGATCCTACCTCTAACATGAAATGTGATATCCATCTCCTTCCCTTTCCAAACCTGAGACCCTGCCTATAGCATGAGATGTGATATCCAAGTCCTTCCCATTCCAATCCTGAGACCCTTCCTATAGCATGTGATGTGATATCTCAATGCTTAGTCCAAACCTGAGACCCTTCCTATGGCATGAGATGTCATATACAACTCCTTCCCATTCCAATCCTGAGACCCTTCCTATAGCATGAGATGTGATATCTCAATGCTTATACCAAACCTGAGACCCTTCATATAGCATGAGATGTGATATCCAACTTCTTCCCATTCCAATCCTGAGACCCTTCCTATAACATGAGATGTGATGTCTCAATGCTTCTAATACCAAACCTGAGACCCTTCCTATAAAATGAGATGGGATATCCAACTCCTTCCCATTCCAATCCTGAGACCCTTCCGATAGCAGAGATGTGATATCTCAATGCTTTTACCAAACCTGAGACCCTTCCTATGGCCTGAGATGTCATATACAACTCCTTCCCATTCCAATCCTGAGACCCTTCCTATAGCATGAGATGTGATACCTCAATGCTTATACCAAATCTGAGACCCTTTCTATAGCATGAGATGTGATATCCAACTCCTTCCCATTCCAATCCTGAGACCCTTCCTATAGCATGAGATGTGATGTCTCAATGCTTCTAATACCAAACCTGAGATCCTTCCTATAACATGAGATGTGATATCCAACTCCTTCCCATTCCAATCCTGAGACCCTTATGATAGCATGAGATGTGATATCTCAATGCCTCTAATACCAAACCTGAGATACTTCCGATAGCATGAGATGTGATATCTCAATGCTTCTAATACCAAATCTGAGATCCTTCCTATAACATGAGATGTGATTTCCAAATCCTTCCCCTTCCAAACCTGAGACCCTCCCTTTAGCATGAGATGTGATATCCAACTCCTTCCCATTCCAATCCTGAGACCCATCTGATAGCATGAGATGTGATATTTCAATGCCTCTAATACCAAACCTGAGATCCTACCTCTAACATGAAATGTGATATCCATCTCCTTCCCTTTCCAAACCTGGGACCCTGCCTATAGCATGAGATTTGATATCCAAGTCCTTTCCATTCCAATCCTGACACCCTTCCTATAGCATGTGATGTGATATCTCAATGCTTATACCAAACCTGAGACCCTTCCTATGGCATGAGATGTCATATACAACTCCTTCCCATTCCAATCCTGAGACCCTTCCTATAGCATGAGATGTGATATCTCAATGCTTATACCAAACCGGAGACCCTTCCTATAGCATGAGATGTGATATCCAACTTCTTCCCATTCCAATCCTGAGACCCTTCCTATAACATGAGATGTGATGTCGCAATGCTTCTAATACCAAACCTGAGATCTTTCCTATAACATGAGATGTGATATCCAACTCCTTCCCATTCCAATCCTGAGACCCTTCCTATAGCATGAGATGTGATATCACAATGCTTATACCAAACCTGAGACCGTTCCTATAGCTTGAGATGTGATATCCAACTCCTTCCCATTCCAATCCTGAGACCCTTCCTATAGCATGAGATGTGATATCTCAAGGCCTCTAATACCAAACCTGAGATCGTTCCTCTAACATGAAATGTGATATCCAACTCCTTCCCCTTGCAAACCAGAGAGCCTTCCTATAACATGAGATGTGATATCCAACTCCTTCCCATTCCAATCCTGAGACCCTTATGAAAGCATGAGATGTGATATCTCAATACCTCTAATACCAAACCTGAGATACTTACGATAGCATGAGATGTGATATCTCAATGCTTCTAATACCAAACCTGAGATCCTTCCTATAACATGAGATGTGATTTCCAAATCCTTCCCCTTCCAAACCTGAGGCCCTCCCTTTAGCATGAGATGTGATATCCAACTCCTTCCCATTCCAATCCTGAGACCCTTCTGATAGCATGAGATGTGATATTTCAATGCCTCTAATACCAAACCTGAGATCCTACCTCGAACATGAAATGTGATATCCATCTCCTTCCCTTTCCAAACCTGAGACCCTGCCTATAGCATGAGATGTGATATCCAAGTCCTTTCCATTCCAATCCTGAGACCCTTCCTATAGCATGTGATGTGATATCTCAATGCTTATACCAAACCTGAGACCCTTCCTATGGCATGAGATGTCATATACAACTCCTTCCCATTCCAATCCTGAGACCCTTCCTATAGCATGAGATGTGATATCTCAATGCTTATACCAAACCTGAGACCCTTCCTATAGCATGAGATGTGATATCCAACTTCTTCCCATTCCAATCCTGAGACCCTTCCTATAACATGAGATGTGATGTCGCAATGCTTCTAATACCAAACCTGAGATCTTTCCTATAACATGAGATGTGATATCCAACTCCTTCCCCTTGCAAACCAGAGAGCCTTCCTATAACATGAGATGTGATATCCAACTCCTTCCCATTCCAATCCTGAGACCCTTATGATAGCATGAGATGTGATATCTCAATACCTCTAATACCAAACCTGAGATACTTACGATAGCATGAGATGTGATATCTCAATGCTTCTAATACCAAACCTGAGATCCTTCCTATAACATGAGATGTGATTTCCAAATCCTTCCCCTTCCAAACCTGAGACCCTCCCTTTAGCATGAGATGTGATATCCAACTCCTTCCCATTCCAATCCTGAGACCCTTCTGATAGCATGAGATGTGATATTTCAATGCCTCTAATACCAAACCTGAGATCCTACCTCGAACATGAAATGTGATATCCATCTCCTTCCCTTTCCAAACCTGAGACCCTGCCTATAGCATGAGATGTGATATCCAAGTCCTTTCCATTCCAATCCTGAGACCCTTCCTATAGCATGTGATGTGATATCTCAATGCTTATACCAAACCTGAGACCCTTCCTATGGCATGAGATGTCATATACAACTCCTTCCCATTCCAATCCTGAGACCCTTCCTATAGCATGAGATGTGATATCTCAATGCTTATACCAAACCTGAGACCCTTCCTATAGCATGAGATGTGATATCCAACTTCTTCCCATTCCAATCCTGAGACCCTTCCTATAACATGAGATGTGATGTCGCAATGCTTCTAATACCAAACCTGAGATCTTTCCTATAACATGAGATGTGATATCCAACTCCTTCCCATTCCAATCCTGAGACCCTTCCTATAGCATGAGATGTGATATCACAATGCTTATACCAAACCTGAGACCGTTCCTATAGCTTGAGATGTGATATCCAACTCCTTCCCATTCCAATCCTGAGACCCTTCCTATAGCATGAGATGTGATATCTCAAGGCCTCTAATACCAAACCTGAGATCGTTCCTCTAACATGAAATGTGATATCCAACTCCTTCCCCTTCCAAACCTGAGAGCCTTCCTATAACATGAGATGTGACATCCAAGTCCTCCCCATTCCAATCCTGAGACCCTTCCTATAGCATGAGATGTGATATCTCAATGCTTCTAATACCAAACCTGAGACCCTTCCTATAACATGATTTGGGATATCCAACTCCTTCCCATTCCAATCCTGAGACCCTTCCGATAGCAGAGATGTGATATCTCAATGCTTATACCAAACCTGAGAGCCTTCCTATGGCCTGAGATGTCATATGCAACTCCTTCCCATTCCAATCCTGAGACCCTTCCTATAGCATTAGATGTGATATCTCAATGCTTATACCAAATCTGAGACCCTTCCTATAGCATGAGATGTGATATCCAACTTCTTCCCATTCCAATCCTGAGACCCTTCCTATAGCATGAGATGTGATATCTCAATGCTTCTAATATCAAACTTGTGACCCTCCCTATAGCATGAGATGTGATACCCAAGTCCTTCCCATTCCAATCCTGAGACCCTTCCTACAACATGCGATGTGATGTCTCAATGCTTCTAATACCAAACCTGAGACTCTTCCTATAACATGAGATGGGATATCCAACTCCTTCCCATTCCAATCCTGAGACCCTTCCTATAGCATGAGATGTGATATCTCAATGCTTATACCAAACCTGAGACCCTTCCTATAGCATGAGATGTGATATCCAACTTCTTCCCATTCCAATCCTGAGACCCTTCCTATAACATGAGATGTGATGTCGCAATGCTTCTAATACCAAACCTGAGATCTTTCCTATAACATGAGATGTGATATCCAACTCCTTCCCCTTGCAAACCAGAGAGCCTTCCTATAACATGAGATGTGATATCCAACTCCTTCCCATTCCAATCCTGAGACCCTTATGATAGCATGAGATGTGATATCTCAATACCTCTAATACCAAACCTGAGATACTTACGATAGCATGAGATGTGATATCTCAATGCTTCTAATACCAAACCTGAGATCCTTCCTATAACATGAGATGTGATTTCCAAATCCTTCCCCTTCCAAACCTGAGACCCTCCCTTTAGCATGAGATGTGATATCCAACTCCTTCCCATTCCAATCCTGAGACCCTTCTGATAGCATGAGATGTGATATTTCAATGCCTCTAATACCAAACCTGAGATCCTACCTCGAACATGAAATGTGATATCCATCTCCTTCCCTTTCCAAACCTGAGACCCTGCCTATAGCATGAGATGTGATATCCAAGTCCTTTCCATTCCAATCCTGAGACCCTTCCTATAGCATGTGATGTGATATCTCAATGCTTATACCAAACCTGAGACCCTTCCTATGGCATGAGATGTCATATACAACTCCTTCCCATTCCAATCCTGAGACCCTTCCTATAGCATGAGATGTGATATCTCAATGCTTATACCAAACCTGAGACCCTTCCTATAGCATGAGATGTGATATCCAACTTCTTCCCATTCCAATCCTGAGACCCTTCCTATAACATGAGATGTGATGTCGCAATGCTTCTAATACCAAACCTGAGATCTTTCCTATAACATGAGATGTGATATCCAACTCCTTCCCATTCCAATCCTGAGACCCTTCCTATAGCATGAGATGTGATATCACAATGCTTATACCAAACCTGAGACCGTTCCTATAGCTTGAGATGTGATATCCAACTCCTTCCCATTCCAATCCTGAGACCCTTCCTATAGCATGAGATGTGATATCTCAAGGCCTCTAATACCAAACCTGAGATCGTTCCTCTAACATGAAATGTGATATCCAACTCCTTCCCCTTCCAAACCTGAGAGCCTTCCTATAACATGAGATGTGACATCCAAGTCCTCCCCATTCCAATCCTGAGACCCTTCCTATAGCATGAGATGTGATATCTCAATGCTTCTAATACCAAACCTGAGACCCTTCCTATAACATGATTTGGGATATCCAACTCCTTCCCATTCCAATCCTGAGACCCTTCCGATAGCAGAGATGTGATATCTCAATGCTTATACCAAACCTGAGAGCCTTCCTATGGCCTGAGATGTCATATGCAACTCCTTCCCATTCCAATCCTGAGACCCTTCCTATAGCATTAGATGTGATATCTCAATGCTTATACCAAATCTGAGACCCTTCCTATAGCATGAGATGTGATATCCAACTTCTTCCCATTCCAATCCTGAGACCCTTCCTATAGCATGAGATGTGATGTCTCAATTCTTCTAATACCAAACCTGAGATCCTTCCTATAACATGAGATGTGATATCCAACTCCTTCCCATTCCAATCCTGAGACCCTTATGATAGCATGAGATGTGATATCTCAATGCCTCTAATACCAAACCTGAGATACTTCTGATAGCATGAGATGTGATATCTCAATGCTTCTAATACCAAACCTGAGATCCTTCCTATAACATGAGATGTGATTTCCAAATCCTTCCACTTCCAAACCTGAGACCCTACCTTTAGCATGAGATGTGATATCCAAGTCCTTCCCATTCCAATCCTGAGACCCTTCCTATAGCATGTGATGTGATATCTCAATGCTTAGTCCAAACCTGAGACCCTTCCTATGGCATGAGATGTCATATACAACTCCTTCCCATTCCAATCCTGAGACCCTTCCTATAGCATGAGATGTGATATCTCAATGCTTATACCAAACCTGAGGCCCTTCCTATAGCATGAGATGTGATATCCAACTTCTTCCCATTCCAATCCTGAGACCCTTCCTATAACATGAGATGTGATGTCTCAATGCTTCTAATACCAAACCTGAGACCCTTCCTATAACATGAGATGGGATATCCAACTCCTTCCCATTCCAATCCTGAGACCCTTCCGATAGCAGAGATGTGAAATCTCAATGCTTTTACCAAACCTGAGACCCTTCCTATGGCCTGAGATGTCATATACAACTCCTTCCCATTCCAATCCTGAGACCCTTCCTATAGCATGAGATGTGATATCTCAATGCTTATACCAAATCTGAGACCCTTCCTATAGCATGAGATGTGATATCCAACTCCTTCCCATTCCAATCCTGAGACCCTTCCTATAGCATGAGATGTGATGTCACAATGCTTCTAATACCAAACCTGAGATCCTTCCTATAACATGAGATGTGATATCCAACTCCTTCCCATTCCAATCCTGAGACCCTTATGATAGCATGAGATGTGATATCTCAATGCCTCTAATACCAAACCTGAGATACTTCCGATAGCATGAGATGTGATATCTCAATGCTTCTAATACCAAACCTGAGATCCTACCTATAACATGAGATGTGATTTCCAAATCCTTCCCCTTCCAAACCTGAGACCCTCCCTTTAGCATGAGATGTGATATCCAACTCCTTCCCATTCCAATCCTGAGACCCATCTGATAGCATGAGATGTGATATTTCAATGCCTCTAATACCAAACCTGAGATCCTACCTCTAACATGAAATGTGATATCCATCTCCTTCCCTTTCCAAACCTGGGACCCTGCCTATAGCATGAGATTTGATATCCAAGTCCTTTCCATTCCAATCCTGAGACCCTTCCTATAGCATGTGATGTGATATCTCAATGCTTATACCAAACCTGAGACCCTTCCTATGGCATGAGATGTCATATACAACTCCTTCCCATTCCAATCCTGAGACCCTTCCTATAGCATGAGATGTGATATCTCAATGCTTATACCAAACCTGAGACCCTTCCTATAGCATGAGATGTGATATCCAACTTCTTCCCATTCCAATCCTGAGACCCTTCCTATAACATGAGATGTGATGTCGCAATGCTTCTAATACCAAACCTGAGATCTTTCCTATAACATGAGATGTGATATCCAACTCCTTCCCATTCCAATCCTGAGACCCTTCCTATAGCATGAGATGTGATATCACAATGCTTATACCAAACCTGAGACCGTTCCTATAGCTTGAGATGTGATATCCAACTCCTTCCCATTTCAATCCTGAGACCCTTCCTATAGCATGAGATGTGATATCTCAAGGCCTCTAATACCAAACCTGAGATCGTTCCTCTAACATGAAATGTGATATCCAACTCCTTCCCCTTGCAAACCAGAGAGCCTTCCTATAACATGAGATGTGATATCCAACTCCTTCCCATTCCAATCCTGAGACCCTAATGATAGCATGAGATGTGATATCTCAATACCTCTAATACCAAACCTGAGATACTTACGATAGCATGAGATGTGATATCTCAATGCTTCTAATACCAAACCTGAGATCCTTCCTATAACATGAGATGTGATTTCCAAATCCTTCCCCTTCCAAACCTGAGACCCTCCCTTTAGCATGAGATGTGATATCCAACTCCTTCCCATTCCAATCCTGAGACCCTTCTGATAGCATGAGATGTGATATTTCAATGCCTCTAATACCAAACCTGAGATCCTACCTCGAACATGAAATGTGATATCCATCTCCTTCCCTTTCCAAACCTGAGACCCTGCCTATAGCATGAGATGTGATATCCAAGTCCTTTCCATTCCAATCCTGAGACCCTTCCTATAGCATGTGATGTGATATCTCAATGCTTATACCAAACCTGAGACCCTTCCTATGGCATGAGATGTCATATACAACTCCTTCCCATTCCAAACCTGAGACCCTTCCTATAGCATGAGATGTGATATCTCAATGCTTATACCAAACCTGAGACCCTTCTCATAGCATGAGATGTGATATCCAACTTCTTCCCATTCCAATCCTGAGACCCTTCCTATAACATGAGATGTGATGTCGCAATGCTTCTAATACCAAACCTGAGATCTTTCCTATAACATGAGATGTGATATCCAACTCCTTCCCATTCCAATCCTGAGACCCTTCCTATAGCATGAGATGTGATATCACAATGCTTATACCAAACCTGAGACCGTTCCTATAGCTTGAGATGTGATATCCAACTCCTTCCCATTCCAATCCTGAGACCCTTCCTATAGCATGAGATGTGATATCTCAAGGCCTCTAATACCAAACCTGAGATCGTTCCTCTAACATGAAATGTGATATCCAACTCCTTCCCCTTGCAAACCAGAGAGCCTTCCTATAACATGAGATGTGATATCCAACTCCTTCCCATTCCAATCCTGGGACCCTTATGATAGCATGAGATGTGATATCTCAATACCTCTAATACCAAACCTGAGATACTTACGATAGCATGAGATGTGATATCTCAATGCTTCTAATACCAAACCTGAGATCCTTCCTATAACATGAGATGTGATTTCCAAATCCTTCCCCTTCCAAACCTGAGACCCTCCCTTTAGCATGAGATGTGATATCCAACTCCTTCCCATTCCAATCCTGAGACCCTTCTGATAGCATGAGATGTGATATTTCAATGCCTCTAATACCAAACCTGAGATCCTACCTCGAACATGAAATGTGATATCCATCTCCTTCCCTTTCCAAACCTGAGACCCTGCCTATAGCATGAGATGTGATATCCAAGTCCTTTCCATTCCAATCCTGAGACCCTTCCTATAGCATGTGATGTGATATCTCAATGCTTATACCAAACCTGAGACCCTTCCTATGGCATGAGATGTCATATACAACTCCTTCCCATTCCAAACCTGAGACCCTTCCTATAGCATGAGATGTGATATCTCAATGCTTATACCAAACCTGAGACCCTTCTCATAGCATGAGATGTGATATCCAACTTCTTCCCATTCCAATCCTGAGACCCTTCCTATAACATGAGATGTGATGTCGCAATGCTTCTAATACCAAACCTGAAATCTTTCCTATAACATGAGATGTGATATCCAACTCCTTCCCATTCCAATCCTGAGACCCTTTCTATAGCATGAGATGTGATATCACAATGCTTATACCAAACCTGAGACCGTTCCTATAGCTTGAGATGTGATATCCAACTCCTTCCCATTCCAATCCTGAGACCCTTCCTATAGCATGAGATGTGATATCTCAAGGCCTCTAATACCAAACCTGAGATCGTTCCTCTAACATGAAATGTGATATCCAACTCCTTCCCCTTGCAAACCAGAGAGCCTTCCTATAACATGAGATGTGATATCCAACTCCTTCCCATTCCAATCCTGGGACCCTTATGATAGCATGAGATGTGATATCTCAATACCTCTAATACCAAACCTGAGATACTTACGATAGCATGAGATGTGATATCTCAATGCTTCTAATACCAAACCTGAGATCCTTCCTATAACATGAGATGTGATTTCCAAATCCTTCCCCTTCCAAACCTGAGACCCTCCCTTTAGCATGAGATGTGATATCCAACTCCTTCCCATTCCAATCCTGAGACCCTTCTGATAGCATGAGATGTGATATTTCAATGCCTCTAATACCAAACCTGAGATCCTACCTCGAACATGAAATGTGATATCCATCTCCTTCCCTTTCCAAACCTGAGACCCTGCCTATAGCATGAGATGTGATATCCAAGTCCTTTCCATTCCAATCCTGAGACCCTTCCTATAGCATGTGATGTGATATCTCAATGCTTATACCAAACCTGAGACCCTTCCTATGGCATGAGATGTCATATACAACTCCTTCCCATTCCAAACCTGAGACCCTTCCTATAGCATGAGATGTGATATCTCAATGCTTATACCAAACCTGAGACCCTTCTCATAGCATGAGATGTGATATCCAACTTCTTCCCATTCCAATCCTGAGACCCTTCCTATAACATGAGATGTGATGTCGCAATGCTTCTAATACCAAACCTGAGATCTTTCCTATAACATGAGATGTGATATCCAACTCCTTCCCATTCCAATCCTGAGACCCTTCCTATAGCATGAGATGTGATATCACAATGCTTATACCAAACCTGAGACCGTCCCTTTAGCTTGAGATGTGATATCCAACTCCTTCCCATTCCAATCCTGAGACCCTTCCTATAGCATGAGATGTGATATCTCAAGGCCTCTAATACCAAACCTGAGATCGTTCCTCTAACATGAAATGTGATATCCAACTCCTTCCCCTTCCAAACCTGAGAGCCTTCCTATAGCATGAGATATGATAGCCAAGTCCTTCCAATTCCAATCCTGAGACCCTTCCTATAACATGAAATGTGATATCCAACTCCTTCCCATTCCAACCTGAGACCCTTCCTATAGCATGAGATGGGATATCTCAATGCTTCTAATACCAAACCTGAGACTCTTCCTATAGCATGAGATGTGATATCCAACTTCTTCCCATTCCAATCCTGAGACCCTTCCTATAACATGAGATGTGATGTCTCAATGCTTCTAATACCAAACCTGAGATCTTTCCTATAACATGAGATGTGATATCCAACTCCTTCCCATTCCAATCCTGAGACCCTTCCTATAGCATGAGATGTGATATCTCAATGCTTATACCAAACCTGAGACCCTTCCTATAGCTTGAGATGTGATATCCAACTCCTTCCCATTCCAATCCTGAGACCCTTCCTATAGCATGAGATGTGATATCTCAAGGCCTCTAATACCAAACCTGAGATCCTTCCTCTAACATGAAATGTGATATCCAACTCCTTCCCCTTCCAATCCTGAGAGCCTTCCTATAACATGAAATGTGATATCCAATTCCTTCCCATTCCAACCTGAGACCCTTCCTATAGCATGAGATAGGATATCTAACTCCTTCCAAATCCAATACTGATACCCTTCCGATAGCATGAGATGTGATATCCCAATGCTTCTACCAAACCTGAGACCCATACTATGGCATGAGATGTGATATCAAACTCCTTACTATTCCAATCCTGAGACCCTACCTATAGCTTGAGATGTGATATCCAACTCCTTCCCATTCCAATTCTGAGACCCTTCCTATACCATGAGACTTGATATCTCAATGCTTCTAATACCAAACCTGAGACCCGTCCTATAACATGAGATGTGATATCCAAATCCTTCCCCTTCCAAACCTTAGACCCTTCCTTTATCATGAGATGTGATATCCAATTCCTTCCCATTCCAATCCTGAGACCCTACCGATATCATGAGATTTGTTATCTCAATGCTTCTAATATCAAACTTGAGACCCTCCCTATAACATGAGATGTGACATCCAAGTCCTCCCCATTCCAATCCTGAGACCCTTCCTATAGCATGAGATGTGATATCTCAATGCTTCTAATACCAAACCTGAGACCCTTCCTATAACATGATTTGGGATATCCAACTCCTTCCCATTCCAATCCTGAGACCCTTCCGATAGCAGAGATGTGATATCTCAATGCTTATACCAAACCTGAGACCCTTCCTATGGCCTGAGATGTCATATGCAACTCCTTCCCATTCCAATCCTGAGACCCTTCCTATAGCATTAGATGTGATATCTCAATGCTTATACCAAATCTGAGACCCTTCCTATAGCATGAGATGTGATATCCAACTTCTTCCCATTCCAATCCTGAGACCCTTCCTATAGCATGAGATGTGATGTCTCAATTCTTCTAATACCAAACCTGAGATCCTTCCTATAACATGAGATGTGATATCCAACTCCTTCCCATTCCAATCCTGAGACCCTTATGATAGCATGAGATGTGATATCTCAATGCTTCTATTACCAAACCTGAGATCCTTCCTATAACATGAGATGTGATTTCCAAATCCTTCCACTTCCAAACCTGAGACCCTCCCTTTAGCATGAGATGTGATATCCAACTCCTTCCCATTCCAATCCTGAGACCCTTCTGATAGCATGAGATGTGATATTTCAATGCCTCTAATACCAAACCTGAGATCCTACCTCTAACATGAAATGTGATATCCATCTCCTTCCCTTTCCAAACCTGAGACCCTGCCTATAGCATGAGATGTGATATCCAAGTCCTTCCCATTCCAATCCTGAGACCCTTCCTATAGCATGTGATGTGATATCTCAATGCTTATACCAAATCTGAGACCCTTCCTATAGCATGAGATGTGATATCCAACTCCTTCCCATTCCAATCCTGAGACCCTTCCTATAGCATGAGATGTGATGTCTCAATGCTTCTAATACCAAACCTGAGATCCTTCCTATAACATGAGATGTGATATCCAACTCCTTCCCATTCCAATCCTGAGACCCTTATGATAGCATGAGATGTGATATCTCAATGCCTCTAATACCAAACCTGAGATACTTCCGATAGCATGAGATGTGATATCTCAATGCTTCTAATACCAAACCTGAGATCCTTCCTATAACATGAGATGTGATTTCCAAATCCTTCCCCTTCCAAACCTGAGACCCTCCCTTTAGCATGAGATGTGATATCCAACTCCTTCCCATTCCAATCCTGAGACCCATCTGATAGCATGAGATGTGATATTTCAATGCCTCTAATACCAAACCTGAGATCCTACCTCTAACATGAAATGTGATATCCATCTCCTTCCCTTTCCAAACCTGAGACCCTGCCTATAGCATGAGATGTGATATCCAAGTCCTTTCCATTCCAATCCTGAGACCCTTCCTATAGCATGTGATGTGATATCTCAATGCTTATACCAAACCTGAGACCCTTCCTATGGCATGAGATGTCATATACAACTCCTTCCCATTCCAATCCTGAGACCCTTCCTATAGCATGAGATGTGATATCTCAATGCTTATACCAAACCTGAGACCCTTCCTATAGCATGAGATGTGATATCCAACTTCTTCCCATTCCAATCCTGAGACCCTTCCTATAACATGAGATGTGATGTCGCAATGCTTCTAATACCAAACCTGAGATCTTTCCTATAACATGAGATGTGATATCCAACTCCTTCCCATTCCAATCCTGAGACCCTTCCTATAGCATGAGATGTGATATCACAATGCTTATACCAAACTTGAGACCGTTCCTATAGCTTGAGATGTGATATCCAACTCCTTCCCATTCCAATCCTGAGACCCTTCCTATAGCATGAGATGTGATATCTCAAGGCCTCTAATACCAAACCTGAGATCGTTCCTCTAACATGAAATGTGATATCCAACTCCTTCCCCTTCCAAACCTGAGAGCCTTCCTATAACATGAGATGTGACATCCAAGTCCTCCCCATTCCAATCCTGAGACCCTTCCTATAGCATGAGATGTGATATCTCAATGCTTCTAATACCAAACCTGAGACCCTTCCTATAACATGATTTGGGATATCCAACTCCTTCCCATTCCAATCCTGAGACCCTTCCGATAGCAGAGATGTGATATCTCAATGCTTATACCAAACCTGAGAGCCTTCCTATGGCCTGAGATGTCATATGCAACTCCTTCCCATTCCAATCCTGAGACCCTTCCTATAGCATTAGATGTGATATCTCAATGCTTATACCAAATCTGAGACCCTTCCTATAGCATGAGATGTGATATCCAACTTCTTCCCATTCCAATCCTGAGACCCTTCCTATAGCATGAGATGTGATGTCTCAATTCTTCTAATACCAAACCTGAGATCCTTCCTATAACATGAGATGTGATATCCAACTCCTTCCCATTCCAATCCTGAGACCCTTATGATAGCATGAGATGTGATATCTCAATGCCTCTAATACCAAACCTGAGATACTTCTGATAGCATGAGATGTGATATCTCAATGCTTCTAATACCAAACCTGAGATCCTTCCTATAACATGAGATGTGATTTCCAAATCCTTCCACTTCCAAACCTGAGACCCTACCTTTAGCATGAGATGTGATATCCAACTCCTTCCCATTCCAATCCTGAGACCCTTCTGATAGCATGAGATGTGATATTTCAATGCCTCTAATACCAAACCTGAGATCCTACCTCTAACATGAAATGTGATATCCATCTCCTTCCCTTTCCAAACCTGAGACCCTGCCTATAGCATGAGATGTGATATCCAAGTCCTTCCCATTCCAATCCTGAGACCCTTCCTATAGCATGTGATGTGATATCTCAATGCTTAGTCCAAACCTGAGACCCTTCCTACGGCATGAGATGTCATATACAACTCCTTCCCATTCCAATCCTGAGACCCTTCCTATAGCATGAGATGTGATATCTCAATGCTTATACCAAACCTGAGGCCCTTCCTATAGCATGAGATGTGATATCCAACTTCTTCCCATTCCAATCCTGAGACCCTTCCTATAACATGAGATGTGATGTCTCAATGCTTCTAATACCAAACCTGAGACCCTTCCTATAACATGAGATGGGATATCCAACTCCTTCCCATTCCAATCCTGAGACCCTTCCGATAGCAGAGATGTGAAATCTCAATGCTTTTACCAAACCTGAGACCCTTCCTATGGCCTGAGATGTCATATACAACTCCTTCCCATTCCAATCCTGAGACCCTTCCTATAGCATGAGATGTGATATCTCAATGCTTATACCAAATCTGAGACCCTTCCTATAGCATGAGATGTGATATCCAACTCCTTCCCATTCCAATCCTGAGACCCTTCCTATAGCATGAGATGTGATGTCACAATGCTTCTAATACCAAACCTGAGATCCTTCCTATAACATGAGATGTGATATCCAACTCCTTCCCATTCCAATCCTGAGACCCTTATGATAGCATGAGATGTGATATCTCAATGCCTCTAATACCAAACCTGAGATACTTCCGATAGCATGAGATGTGATATCTCAATGCTTCTAATACCAGACCTGAGATCCTTCCTATAACATGAGATGTGATTTCAAAATCCTTCCCCTTCCAAACCTGAGACCCTCCCTTTAGCATGAGATGTGATATCCAACTCCTTCCCATTCCAATCCTGAGACCCATCTGATAGCATGAGATGTGATATTTCAATGCCTCTAATACCAAACCTGAGATCCTACCTCTAACATGAAATGTGATATCCATCTCCTTCCCTTTCCAAACCTGGGACCCTGCCTATAGCATGAGATTTGATATCCAAGTCCTTTCCATTCCAATCCTGAGACCCTTCCTATAGCATGTGATGTGATATCTCAATGCTTATACCAAACCTGAGACCCTTCCTATGGCATGAGATGTCATATACAACTCCTTCCCATTCCAATCCTGAGACCCTTCCTATAGCATGAGATGTGATATCTCAATGCTTATACCAAACCTGAGACCCTTCCTATAGCATGAGATGTGATATCCAACTTCTTCCCATTCCAATCCTGAGACCCTTCCTATAACATGAGATGTGATGTCGCAATGCTTCTAATACCAAACCTGAGATCTTTCCTATAACATGAGATGTGATATCCAACTCCTTCCCATTCCAATCCTGAGACCCTTCCTATAGCATGAGATGTGATATCACAATGCTTATACCAAACCTGAGACCGTTCCTATAGCTTGAGATGTGATATCCAACTCCTTCCCATTCCAATCCTGAGACCCTTCCTATAGCATGAGATGTGATATCTCAAGGCCTCTAATACCAAACCTGAGATCGTTCCTCTAACATGAAATGTGATATCCAACTCCTTCCCCTTGCAAACCAGAGAGCCTTCCTATAACATGAGATGTGATATCCAACTCCTTCCCATTCCAATCCTGAGACCCTTATGATAGCATGAGATGTGATATCTCAATACCTCTAATACCAAACCTGAGATACTTACGATAGCATGAGATGTGATATCTCAATGCTTCTAATACCAAACCTGAGATCCTTCCTATAACATGAGATGTGATTTCCAAATCCTTCCCCTTCCAAACCTGAGACCCTCCCTTTAGCATGAGATGTGATATCCAACTCCTTCCCATTCCAATCCTGAGACCCTTCTGATAGCATGAGATGTGATATTTCAATGCCTCTAATACCAAACCTGAGATCCTACCTCGAACATGAAATGTGATATCCATCTCCTTCCCTTTCCAAACCTGAGACCCTGCCTATAGCATGAGATGTGATATCCAAGTCCTTTCCATTCCAATCCTGAGACCCTTCCTATAGCATGTGATGTGATATCTCAATGCTTATACCAAACCTGAGACCCTTCCTATGGCATGAGATGTCATATACAACTCCTTCCCATTCCAAACCTGAGACCCTTCCTATAGCATGAGATGTGATATCTCAATGCTTATACCAAACCTGAGACCCTTCTCATAGCATGAGATGTGATATCCAACTTCTTCCCATTCCAATCCTGAGACCCTTCCTATAACATGAGATGTGATGTCGCAATGCTTCTAATACCAAACCTGAGATCTTTCCTATAACATGAGATGTGATATCCAACTCCTTCCCATTCCAATCCTGAGACCCTTCCTATAGCATGAGATGTGATATCACAATGCTTATACCAAACCTGAGACCGTCCCTTTAGCTTGAGATGTGATATCCAACTCCTTCCCATTCCAATCCTGAGACCCTTCCTATAGCATGAGATGTGATATCTCAAGGCCTCTAATACCAAACCTGAGATCGTTCCTCTAACATGAAATGTGATATCCAACTCCTTCCCCTTCCAAACCTGAGAGCCTTCCTATAGCATGAGATATGATAGCCAAGTCCTTCCAATTCCAATCCTGAGACCCTTCCTATAACATGAAATGTGATATCCAACTCCTTCCCATTCCAACCTGAGACCCTTCCTATAGCATGAGATGGGATATCTCAATGCTTCTAATACCAAACCTGAGACTCTTCCTATAGCATGAGATGTGATATCCAACTTCTCCCCATTCCAATCCTGAGACCCTTCCTATAACATGAGATGTGATGTCTCAATGCTTCTAATACCAAACCTGAGATCTTTCCTGTAACATGAGATGTGATATCCAACTCCTTCCCATTCCAATCCTGAGACCCTTCCTATAGCATGAGATGTGATATCTCAATGCTTATACCAAACCTGAGACCCTTCCTATAGCTTGAGATGTGATATCCAACTCCTTCCCATTCCAATCCTGAGACCCTTCCTATAGCATGAGATGTGATATCTCAAGGCCTCTAATACCAAACCTGAGATCCTTCCTCTAACATGAAATGTGATATCCAACTCCTTCCCCTTCCAAACCTGAGAGCCTTCCTATAACATGAAATGTGATATCCAATTCCTTCCCATTCCAACCTGAGACCCTTCCTATAGCATGAGATGGGATATCCAACTCCTTCCAAATCCAATACTGATACCCTTCCGATAGCATGAGATGTGATATCCCAATGCTTCTACCAAACCTGAGACCCATACTATGGCATGAGATGTGATATCAAACTCCTTACTATTCCAATCCTGAGACCCTACCTATAGCTTGAGATGTGATATCCAACTCCTTCCCATTCCAATTCTGAGACCCTTCCTATACCATGAGACTTGATATCTCAATGCTTCTAATACCAAACCTGAGACCCGTCCTATAACATGAGATGTGATATCCAAATCCTTCCCCTTCCAAACCTTAGACCCTTCCTTTATCATGAGATGTGATATCCAATTCCTTCCCATTCCAATCCTGAGACCCTACCGATATCATGAGATTTGTTATCTCAATGCTTCTAATATCAAACTTGAGACCCTCCCTATAACATGAGATGTGACATCCAAGTCCTCCCCATTCCAATCCTGAGACCCTTCCTATAGCATGAGATGTGATATCTCAATGCTTCTAATACCAAACCTGAGACCCTTCCTATAACATGATTTGGGATATCCAACTCCTTCCCATTCCAATCCTGAGACCCTTCCGATAGTAGAGATGTGATATCTCAATGCTTATACCAAACCTGAGACCCTTCCTATGGCCTGAGATGTCATATGCAACTCCTTCCCATTCCAATCCTGAGACCCTTCCTATAGCATTAGATGTGATATCTCAATGCTTATACCAAATCTGAGACCCTTCCTATAGCATGAGATGTGATATCCAACTTCTTCCCATTCCAATCCTGAGACCCTTCCTATAGCATGAGATGTGATGTCTCAATTCTTCTAATACCAAACCTGAGATCCTTCCTATAACATGAGATGTGATATCCAACTCATTCCCATTCCAATCCTGAGACCCTTATGATAGCATGAGATGTGATATCTCAATGCTTCTATTACCAAACCTGAGATCCTTCCTATAACATGAGATGTGATTTCCAAATCCTTCCACTTCCAAACCTGAGACCCTCCCTTTAGCATGAGATGTGATATCCAACTCCTTCCCATTCCAATCCTGAGACCCTTCTGATAGCATGAGATGTGATATTTCAATGCCTCTAATACCAAACCTGAGATCCTACCTCTAACATGAAATGTGATATCCATCTCCTTCCCTTTCCAAACCTGAGACCCTGCCTATAGCATGAGATGTGATATCCAAGTCCTTCCCATTCCAATCCTGAGACCCTTCCTATAGCATGTGATGTGATATCTCAATGCTTATACCAAATCTGAGACCCTTCCTATAGCATGAGATGTGATATCCAACTCCTTCCCATTCCAATCCTGAGACCCTTCCTATAGCATGAGATGTGATGTCTCAATTCTTCTAATACCAAACCTGAGATCCTTCCTATAACATGAGATGTGATATCCAACTCATTCCCATTCCAATCCTGAGACCCTTATGATAGCATGAGATGTGATATCTCAATGCTTCTATTACCAAACCTGAGATCCTTCCTATAACATGAGATGTGATTTCCAAATCCTTCCACTTCCAAACCTGAGACCCTCCCTTTAGCATGAGATGTGATATCCAACTCCTTCCCATTCCAATCCTGAGACCCTTCTGATAGCATGAGATGTGATATTTCAATGCCTCTAATACCAAACCTGAGATCCTACCTCTAACATGAAATGTGATATCCATCTCCTTCCCTTTCCAAACCTGAGACCCTGCCTATAGCATGAGATGTGATATCCAAGTCCTTCCCATTCCAATCCTGAGACCCTTCCTATAGCATGTGATGTGATATCTCAATGCTTATACCAAATCTGAGACCCTTCCTATAGCATGAGATGTGATATCCAACTCCTTCCCATTCCAATCCTGAGACCCTTCCTATAGCATGAGATGTGATGTCTCAATTCTTCTAATACCAAACCTGAGATCCTTCCTATAACATGAGATGTGATATCCAACTCATTCCCATTCCAATCCTGAGACCCTTATGATAGCATGAGATGTGATATCTCAATGCTTCTATTACCAAACCTGAGATCCTTCCTATAACATGAGATGTGATTTCCAAATCCTTCCACTTCCAAACCTGAGACCCTCCCTTTAGCATGAGATGTGATATCCAACTCCTTCCCATTCCAATCCTGAGACCCTTCTGATAGCATGAGATGTGATATTTCAATGCCTCTAATACCAAACCTGAGATCCTACCTCTAACATGAAATGTGATATCCATCTCCTTCCCTTTCCAAACCTGAGACCCTGCCTATAGCATGAGATGTGATATCCAAGTCCTTCCCATTCCAATCCTGAGACCCTTCCTATAGCATGTGATGTGATATCTCAATGCTTATACCAAATCTGAGACCCTTCCTATAGCATGAGATGTGATATCCAACTCCTTCCCATTCCAATCCTGAGACCCTTCCTATAGCATGAGATGTGATATCTCAATGCCTCTAATACCAAACCTGAGATACTTCCGATAGCATGAGATGTGATATCTCAATGCTTCTAATACCAAACCTGAGATCCTTCCTATAACATGAGATGTGATTTCCAAATCCTTCCCCTTCCAAACCTGAGACCCTCCCTTTAGCATGAGATGTGATATCCAACTCCTTCCCATTCCAATCCTGAGACCCATCTGATAGCATGAGATGTGATATTTCAATGCCTCTAATACCAAACCTGAGATCCTACCTCTAACATGAAATGTGATATCCATCTCCTTCCCTTTCCAAACCTGAGACCCTGCCTGTAGCATGAGATGTGATATCCAAGTCCTTTCCATTCCAATCCTGAGACCCTTCCTATAGCATGTGATGTGATATCTCAATGCTTATACCAAACCTGAGACCCTTCCTATGGCATGAGATGTCATATACAACTCCTTCCCATTCCAATCCTGAGACCCTTCCTATAGCATGAGATGTGATATCTCAATGCTTATACCAAACCTGAGACCCTTCCTATAGCATGAGATGTGATATCCAACTTCTTCCCATTCCAATCCTGAGACCCTTCCTATAACATGAGATGTGATGTCGCAATGCTTCTAATACCAAACCTGAGATCTTTCCTATAACATGAGATGTGATATCCAACTCCTTCCCATTCCAATCCTGAGACCCTTCCTATAGCATGAGATGTGATATCACAATGCTTATACCAAACCTGAGACCGTTCCTATAGCTTGAGATGTGATATCCAACTCCTTCCCATTCCAATCCTGAGACCCTTCCTATAGCATGAGATGTGATATCTCAAGGCCTCTAATACCAAACCTGAGATCGTTCCTCTAACATGAAATGTGATATCCAACTCCTTCCCCTTCCAAACCTGAGAGCCTTCCTATAACATGAGATGTGACATCCAAGTCCTCCCCATTCCAATCCTGAGACCCTTCCTATAGCATGAGATGTGATATCTCAATGCTTCTAATACCAAACCTGAGACCCTTCCTATAACATGATTTGGGATATCCAACTCCTTCCCATTCCAATCCTGAGACCCTTCCGATAGCAGAGATGTGATATCTCAATGCTTATACCAAACCTGAGAGCCTTCCTATGGCCTGAGATGTCATATGCAACTCCTTCCCATTCCAATCCCGAGACCCTTCCTATAGCATTAGATGTGATATCTCAATGCTTATACCAAATCTGAGACCCTTCCTATAGCATGAGATGTGATATCCAACTTCTTCCCATTCCAATCCTGAGACCCTTCCTATAGCATGAGATGTGATGTCTCAATTCTTCTAATACCAAACCTGAGATCCTTCCTATAACATGAGATGTGATATCCAACTCCTTCCCATTCCAATCCTGAGACCCTTATGATAGCATGAGATGTGATATCTCAATGCTTCTATTACCAAACCTGAGATCCTTCCTATACCATGAGATGTGATTTCCAAATCCTTCCACTTCCAAACCTGAGACCCTCCCTTTAGCATGAGATGTGATATCCAACTCCTTCCCATTCCAATCCTGAGACCCTTCTGATAGCATGAGATGTGATATTTCAATGCCTCTAATACCAAACCTGAGATCCTACCTCTAACATGAAATGTGATATCCATCTCCTTCCCTTTCCAAACCTGAGACCCTGCCTATAGCATGAGATGTGATATCCAAGTCCTTCCCATTCCAATCCTGAGACCCTTCCTATAGCATGTGATGTGATATCTCAATGCTTATACCAAATCTGAGACCCTTCCTATAGCATGAGATGTGATATCCAACTCCTTCCCATTCCAATCCTGAGACCCTTCCTATAGCATGAGATGTGATGTCTCAATGCTTCTAATACCAAACCTGAGATCCTTCCTATAACATGAGATGTGATATCCAACTCCTTCCCATTCCAATCCTGAGACCCTTATGATAGCATGAGATGTGATATCTCAATGCCTCTAATACCAAACCTGAGATACTTCCGATAGCATGAGATGTGATATCTCAATGCTTCTAATACCAAACCTGAGATCCTTCCTATAACATGAGATGTGATTTCCAAATCCTTCCCCTTCCAAACCTGAGACCCTCCCTTTAGCATGAGATGTGATATCCAACTCCTTCCCATTCCAATCCTGAGACCCATCTGATAGCATGAGATGTGATATTTCAATGCCTCTAATACCAAACCTGAGATCCTACCTCTAACATGAAATGTGATATCCATCTCCTTCCCTTTCCAAACCTGAGACCCTGCCTATAGCATGAGATGTGATATCCAAGTCCTTTCCATTCCAATCCTGAGACCCTTCCTATAGCATGTGATGTGATATCTCAATGCTTATACCAAACCTGAGACCCTTCCTATGGCATGAGATGTCATATACAACTCCTTCCCATTCCAATCCTGAGACCCTTCCTATAGCATGAGATGTGATATCTCAATGCTTATACCAAACCTGAGACCCTTCCTATAGCATGAGATGTGATATCCAACTTCTTCCCATTCCAATCCTGAGACCCTTCCTATAACATGAGATGTGATGTCGCAATGCTTCTAATACCAAACCTGAGATCTTTCCTATAACATGAGATGTGATATCCAACTCCTTCCCATTCCAATCCTGAGACCCTTCCTATAGCATGAGATGTGATATCACAATGCTTATACCAAACCTGAGACCGTTCCTATAGCTTGAGATGTGATATCCAACTCCTTCCCATTCCAATCCTGAGACCCTTCCTATAGCATGAGATGTGATATCTCAAGGCCTCTAATACCAAACCTGAGATCGTTCCTCTAACATGAAATGTGATATCCAACTCCTTCCCCTTCCAAACCTGAGAGCCTTCCTATAACATGAGATGTGACATCCAAGTCCTCCCCATTCCAATCCTGAGACCCTTCCTATAGCATGAGATGTGATATCTCAATGCTTCTAATACCAAACCTGAGACCCTTCCTATAACATGATTTGGGATATCCAACTCCTTCCCATTCCAATCCTGAGACCCTTCCGATAGCAGAGATGTGATATCTCAATGCTTATACCAAACCTGAGAGCCTTCCTATGGCCTGAGATGTCATATGCAACTCCTTCCCATTCCAATCCTGAGACCCTTCCTATAGCATTAGATGTGATATCTCAATGCTTATACCAAATCTGAGACCCTTCCTATAGCATGAGATGTGATATCCAACTTCTTCCCATTCCAATCCTGAGACCCTTCCTATAGCATGAGATGTGATGTCTCAATTCTTCTAATACCAAACCTGAGATCCTTCCTATAACATGAGATGTGATATCCAACTCCTTCCCATTCCAATCCTGAGACCCTTATGATAGCATGAGATGTGATATCTCAATGCCTCTAATACCAAACCTGAGATACTTCTGATAGCATGAGATGTGATATCTCAATGCTTCTAATACCAAACCTGAGATCCTTCCTATAACATGAGATGTGATTTCCAAATCCTTCCACTTCCAAACCTGAGACCCTACCTTTAGCATGAGATGTGATATCCAACTCCTTCCCATTCCAATCCTGAGACCCTTCTGATAGCATGAGATGTGATATTTCAATGCCTCTAATACCAAACCTGAGATCCTACCTCTAACATGAAATGTGATATCCATCTCCTTCCCTTTCCAAACCTGAGACCCTGCCTATAGCATGAGATGTGATATCCAAGTCCTTCCCATTCCAATCCTGAGACCCTTCCTATAGCATGTGATGTGATATCTCAATGCTTAGTCCAAACCTGAGACCCTTCCTATGGCATGAGATGTCATATACAACTCCTTCCCATTCCAATCCTGAGACCCTTCCTATAGCATGAGATGTGATATCTCAATGCTTATACCAAACCTGAGGCCCTTCCTATAGCATGAGATGTGATATCCAACTCCTTCCCATTCCAATCCTGAGACCCTTCCTATAGCATGAGATGTGATGTCTCAATGCTTCTAAGACCAAACCTGAGATCCTTCCTATAACATGAGATGTGATATCCAACTCCTTCCCATTCCAATCCTGAGACCCTTCCGATAGCAGAGATGTGAAATCTCAATGCTTTTACCAAACCTGAGACCCTTCCTATGGCCTGAGATGTCATATACAACTCCTTCCCATTCCAATCCTGAGACCCTTCCTATAGCATGAGATGTGATATCTCAATGCTTATACCAAATCTGAGACCCTTCCTATAGCATGAGATGTGATATCCAACTCCTTCCCATTCCAATCCTGAGACCCTTCCTATAGCATGAGATGTGATGTCTCAATGCTTCTAATACCAAACCTGAGATCCTTCCTATAACATGAGATGTGATATCCAACTCCTTCCCATTCCAATCCTGAGACCCTTATGATAGCATGAGATGTGATATCTCAATGCCTCTAATACCAAACCTGAGATACTTCCGATAGCATGAGATGTGATATCTCAATGCTTCTAATACCAAACCTGAGATCCTTCCTATAACATGAGATGTGATTTCCAAATCCTTCCCCTTCAAACCTGAGACCCTCCCTTTAGCATGAGATGTGATATCCAACTCCTTCCCATTCCAATCCTGAGACCCTTCTGATAGCATGAGATGTGATATCTCAATGCCTCTAATTCCAAACCTGAGATCCTACCTCTAACATGAAATGTGATATCCATCTCCTTCCCTTTCCAAACCTGAGACCCTGCCTATAGCATGAGATGTGATATCCAAGTCCTTCCCATTCCAATCCTGAGACCCTTCCTATAGCATGTGATGTGATATCTCAATGCTTATACCAAACCTGAGACCCTTCCTATGGCATGAGATGTCATATACAACTCCTTCCCATTCCAATCCTGAGACCCTTCCTATAGCATGAGATGTGATATCTCAATGCTTATACCAAACCTGAGACCCTTCCTATAGCATGAGATGTGATATCCAACTTCTTCCCATTCCAATCCTGAGACCCTTCCTATAACATGAGATGTGATGTCTCAATGCTTCTAATACCAAACCTGAGATCTTTCCTATAACATGAGATGTGATATCCAACTCCTTCCCATTCCAATCCTGAGACCCTTCCTATAGCATGAGATGTGATATCTCAAGGCCTCTAATACCAAACCTGAGATCCTTCCTCTAACATGAAATGTGATATCCAACTCTTTCCCCTTCCAAACCTGAGAGCCTTCCTATAGCATGAAATATGATATCCAAATCCTTCCCATTCCAATCCTGAGACCCTTCCTATAACATGAAATGTGATATCCTACTCCTTCCCATTCCATCCTGGGACCCTTCCTATATCATGAGATGGGAATATCCAACTCCTTCCCATTCCAATCCTGAGACCCTTCCGATAGCAGAGATGTGATATCTCAATGCTTATACCAAACCTGAGATCCTTCCTATAACATGAGATGTGATATCCAACTCCTTCCCATTCCAATCCTGAGACACTTCCTATAGCATGAGATGTGATATCTCAATGCTTCTAATACCAAACCTGAGACTCGTCCTATAACATGAGATGGGATATCCAACTCCTTCCCATTCCAATCCTGAGACCCTTCCAATAGCAGAGATGTGATATCTCGATGCTTATACCAAATCTGAGACCCTTCCTATAGCATGAGATGTGATATCCAACTCCTTCCCATTCCAATCCTAAGGCCCTTCCTATAGCATGAGATGTGATGTCTCAATGCTTCTAATACCAAACCTGAGATCCTTCCTATAACATGAGATGTGATATCCAACTCCTTCCCATTCCAATCCTGAGACCCTTCCTATAGCATGAGATGTGATGTCTCAATGCTTCTAATACCAAACCTGAGAACCTTCCTACAGCATGCGATGTGATATCTCAATGCTTCTAATGCCAAACCTGAGACCAGTCCTATAACATGAGATTGGATATCCAACTCCTTCCCCTTCCAAACCTGAGACCCTTCCTATAGCATGAGATGTGATATCCAACTTCTTCCCATTCCAATCCTGAGACCCTTCCTATAACATGAGATGTGATGTCTCAATGCTTCTAATACCAAACCTGAGATCTTTCCTATAACATGAGATGTAATATCCAACTCCTTCCCATTCCAATCCTGAGACCCTTCCTATAGCATGAGATGTGCTATCTCAATGCTTATACCAAACCTGAGACCCTTCCTAAAGCTTGAGATGTGATATCCAACTCCTTCCCATTCCAATCCTGAGACCCTTCCTATAGCATGATATGTGATATCTCAATGCCTCTAATACCAAACCTGAGATCCTTCCTCTAACATGAAATGTGATATCGAACTCCTTCCCTTTCCAAACCTGAGAGCCTACCTATAGCATGAGATGTGATATCCAAGTCCTTCCCATTCCAATCCTTAGACCCTTCCTACAGCATGCAATATGATATCTCAATGATTCTAATAACAAACCTGAGACCCGTCCTATAACATGAGATGTGATATCCAACTCCTTCCCATTTCAAACCTGAGACCCTTCCTATAACATGAGATGTGATATCCAACTCCTTCCCGTTTCAAACCTGAGACCCTTCCTATAGCATATGTGATATCCAACTCCTTCCCATTCCAAAAATGAGACTCTTCCTATAGCAAGAATGTAATATCCAACTCCTTCCCATTCCAATCCTGAGACCATTCCTATAGCATGAGATGTGATATCTCAATGCTTCTAATACCAAACCTGAGATCCTTCCTATGACATGAGATGTGATATCCAATTCCTCCCCATTCCAAACCTGAGAACCTTCCTACAGCATGCGATGTGATATCTCAATGCTTCTAATACCAAACCTGAGACCAGTCCTATAACATGAGATTGGATATCCAACTCCTTCCCCTTCCAAACCTGAGACCCTTCCTATAGCATGAGATGTGATATCCAACTTCTTCCCATTCCAATCCTGAGACCCTTCCTATAACATGAGATGTGATGTCTCAATGCTTCTAATACCAAACCTGAGATCTTTCCTATAACATGAGATGTGATATCGAACTCCTTCCCATTCCAATCCTGAGACCCTTCCTATAGCATGAGATGTGCTATCTCAATGCTTATACCAAACCTGAGACCCTTCCTAAAGCTTGAGATGTGATATCCAACTCCTTCCCATTCCAATCCTGAGACCCTTCCTATAACATGAAATGTGATATCCAACTCCTTCCCATTCCAACCTGAGACCCTTCCCATAGCATGAGATGGGATATCCAACTCCTTCCAAATCCAATACTGATACCCTTCCAATAGCATGAGATGTGATATCCCAATGCTTCTACCAAACCTGAGAACCATACTATGGCATGAGATGTGATATCAAACTCCTTCCCATTCCAATCCTGAGACTCTTCCTATAGCTTGAGATGTGATATCCGAAATCCTTCCCATTCCAATTCTGAGACCCTTCCTATACCATGAGACTTGATATCTCAATGCTTCTAATACCAAACCTGAGACCCGTCCTATAACATGAGATGTGATATCAAACTCCTTCCCATTCCAATCCTGAGACTCTTCCTATAGCTTGAGATGTGATATCCGAAATCCTTCCCATTCCAATTCTGAGACCCTTCCTATACCATGAGACTTGATATCTCAATGCTTCTAATACCAAACCTGAGACCCTTCCTTTATCATGAGATGTGATATCCAACTCCTTCCCATTCCAATCCTGAGACCCTTCCGATATCATGAGATTTGTTATCTCAATGCTTCTAATATCAAAATTGAGACCCGCCTATAACATGAGATGTGATATCCAAATCTTTCCCCTTCCAAACCTTAGACCCTTCCTTTATCATGAGATGGGATATCCAACTCCTTCCCATTCCAATCCTGAGACCCTTCCGATAGCAGAGATGTGATATCTCAATGCTTATACCAATCCTGAGACCCTTCCTATGGCCTGAGATGTCATATACAACTCCTTCCCAATCCAATCCTGAGACCCTTCCTATAGCATGAGATGTGATATCTCAATGCTTATACCAAATCTGAGACCCTTCCTATAGCATGAGATGTGATATCCAACTCCTTCCCATTCCAATCCTGAGACCCTTCCTATAGCATGAGATGTGATGTCTCAATGCTTCTAATACCAAACCTGAGATCCTTCCTATAACATGAGATGTGATATCCAACTCCTTCCCATTCCAATCCTGAGACCCTTCCTATAGCATGAGATGTGATGTCTCAATGCTTCTAATACCAAACCTGAGAACCTTCCTACAGCATGCGATGTGATATCTCAATGCTTCTAATACCAAACCTGAGACCAGTCCTATAACATGAGATTGGATATCCAACTCCTTCCCCTTCCAAACCTGAGACCCTTCCTATAGCATGAGATGTGATATCCAACTTCTTCCCATTCCAATCCTGAGACCCTTCCTATAACATGAGATGTGATGTCTCAATGCTTCTAATACCAAACCTGAGATCTTTCCTATAACATGAGATGTAATATCCAACTCCTTCCCATTCCAATCCTGAGACCCTTCCGATAGCATGAGATGTGCTATCTCAATGCTTATACCAAACCTGAGACCCTTCCTAAAGCTTGAGATGTGATATCCAACTCCTTCCCATTCCAATCCTGAGACCCTTCCTATAGCATGAGATGTGATATCTCAATGCTTCTAATATCAACTTGAGACCCTTCCTATAGCATGAGATGTGATATCCAACTCCTTCCCATTCCAATCCTGAGACCCTTCCTATAGCATGAGATGTGATGTCTCAATGCTTCTAATACCAAACCTGAGATCCTTCCTATAACATGAGATGTGATATCCAACTCCTTCCCATTCTAATCCCGAGACCCTTCCTATAGCATGAGATGTGATATCTCGATGCTTATACCAAACCTGAGACCCTTCCTATAGCATGAGATGTGATATCCAACTCCTTCCCATTCCAATCCTGAGACCCTTCCTATAGCATGAGATGTGATATCTCAATGCCTCTAATACCAAACCTGAGATCCTTCCTCTAACATGAAATGTGATATCCAACTCCTTCCCTTTCCAAACCTGAGAGCCTACCTATAGCATGAGATGTGATATCCAACTCCTTCCCATTCCAAACATGAGACCCTTCCTATAGCAAGAATGTAATATCCAACTCCTTCCCATTCCAATCCTGAGACCATTCCTATAGCATGCGATGTGATATCTCAATGCTTCTAATACCAAACCCGAGACCAGTCCTATAACATGAGATTGGATATCCAACTCCTTCCCCTTCCAAACCTGAGACCCTTCCTATAGCATGAGATGTGATATCCAACTTCTTCCCATTCCACTCCTGAGACCCTTCCTATAACATGAGATGTGATGTCTCAATGCTTCTAATACCAAATCTGAGATCTTTCCTATAACATGAGATGTGATATCCAACTCCTTCCCATTCCAATCCTGAGACCCTTCCTATAGCATGAGATGTGATATCTCAATGCTTATACCAAACCTGAGACCCTTCCTATAGCTTGAGATGTGATATCCAACTCCTTCCCATTCCAATCCTGAGACCCTTCCTATAGCATGAGATGTGATATCTCAAGGCCTCTAATACCAAACCTGAGATTCTTCCTCTAACATGAAATGTGATATCCAACTCCTTCCCCTTCCAAACCTGAGAGCCTTCCTATAGCATGAGATATGATATCCAAGTCCTTCCCATCCAATCCTGAGACCCTTCCTATAACATGAAATGTGATATCCAACTCCTTCCCATTCCAACCTGAGACCCTTCCTATAGCATGAGATGGGATATCCAATTCCTTCCAAATCCAATACTGATACCCTTCCGATAGCATGAGATGTGATATCCCAATGCTTCTACCAAACCTGAGACCCATACTATGGCATGAGATGTGATATCAAACTCCTTCCCATTCCAATCCTGAGACCCTACCTATAGCTTGAGATGTGATATCCAACTCCTTCCCATTCCAATTCTGAGACCCTTCCTATACCATGAGTCTTGATATCTCAATGCTTCTAATACAAAACCTGAGACCCGTCCTATAACATGAGATGTGATATCCAAATCCTTCCCCTTCCAAACCTTAGACCCTTCCTTTATCATGAGATGTGATATCCAATTCCTTCCCATTCCAATCCTGAGACCCTTCCGATATCATGAGATTTGTTATCTCAATGCTTCTAATATCAAACTTGAGACCCTCCCTATAGCATGAGATGTGACATCCAAGTCCTCCCCATTCCAATCCTGAGACTCTTCCTATAGCATGAGATGTGATATCTCAATGCTTCTAATACCAAACCTGAGACCCTTCCTATAACATGAGATGGGATATCCAACTCCTTCCCATTCCAATCCTGAGACCCTTCCGATAGCAGAGATGTGATATCTCAATGCTTATACCAAACCTGAGACCCTTCCTATGGCCTGATTTGTCATATACAACTCCTTCCCATTCCAATCCTGAGACCCTTCCTATAGCATGAGATGTGATATCTCAATGCTTATACCAAATCCGAGACCCTTCCTATAGCATGAGATGTGATATCCAACTCCTTCCCATTCCAATCCTGAGACCCTTCCTATAGCATGAGATGTGATGTCTCAATGCTTCTAATACCAAACCTGAGATCCTTCTGATAGCATGAGATGTGATATCTCAATGCTTCTAGTACCAAACCTGAGATCCTTCCTATAACATGAGATGTGATTTCCAAATCCTTCCACTTCCAAACCTGAGACACTCCCTTTAGCATGAGATGTGATATCCAACTCCTTCCCATTCCAATCCTGAGACCCTTCTGATAGCATGAGATGTGATATTTCAATGCCTCTAATACCAAACCTGAGATCCTACCTCTAACATGAAATGTGATATCCATCTCCTTCCCTTTCCAAACCTGTGACCCTGCCTATAGCATGAGATGTGATATCAAAAGTCCTTCCCATTCCAATCCTGAGACCCTTCCTATAGCATGTGATGTGATATCTCAATGCTTCTACCAAACCTGAGACCCTTCCTATGGCATGAGATGTCATATACAACTCCTTCCCATTCCAATCCTGAGACCCTTCCTATAGCATGAGATGTGATATCTCAATGCTTATACCAAACCTGAGACCCTTCCTATAGCATGAGATGTGATATCCAACTTCTTCCCATTCCAATCCTGAGACCCTTCCTATAACATGAGATGTGATGTCTCAATGCTTCTAATACCAAACCTGAGACCCTTCCTATAACATGAGATGGGATATCCAACTCCTTCCCATTCCAATCCTGAGACCCTTCCGATAGCAGAGATGTGATATCTCAATGCTTATACCAAACCTGAGACCCTTCCTATGGCCTGAGATGTCATATACAACTCCTTCCCATTCCAATCCTGAGACCGTTCCTATAGCATGAGATGTGATATCTCAATGCTTATACCAAATCTGAGACCCTTCCTATAGCATGAGATGTGATATCCAACTCCTTCCCATTCCAATCCTGAGACCCTTCCTATAGCATGAGATGTGATGTCTCAATGCTTCTAATACCAAACCTGAGATCCTTCCTATAACATGAGATGTGATATCCAACTCCTCCCCATTCCAATCCTGAGACCCTTAAGATAGCATGAGATGTGATATCTCAATGCCTCTAATACCAAACCTGAGATACTTCCGATAGCATGAGATGTGATATCTCAATGCTTATACCAAATCTGAGACCCTTCCTATAGCATGAGATGTGATATCCAAATCCTTCCCCTTCCAAACCTGAGACCCTCCCTTTAGCATGAGATGTGATATCCAACTCCTTCCCATTCCAATCCTGAGACCCTTCTGATAGCATGAGATGTGATATTTCAATGCCTCTAATACCAAACCTGAGATCCTACCTCTAACATGAAATGTGATATCCATCTCCTTCCCTTTCCAAACCTGAGACCCTGCCTATAGCATGAGATGTGATATCCAAGTCCTTCCCATTACATTCCTGAGACCCTTCCTATAGCATGTGATGTGATATCTCAATGCTTATACCAAACCTGAGACCCTTCCTATGGCATGAGATGTCATATACAACTCCTTCCCATTCCAATCCTGAGACCCTTCCTATAGCATGAGATGTGATATCTCAATGCTTATACCAAACCTGAGACCCTTCCTATAGCATGAGATGTGATATCCAACTTCTTCCCATTCCAATCCTGAGACCCTTCCTATAACATGAGATGTGATGTCTCAATGCTTCTAATACCAAACCTGAGATCTTTCCTATAACATGAGATGTGATATCCAACTCCTTCCCATTCCAATCCTGAGACCCTTCCTATAGCATGAGATGTGATATCTCAAGGCCTCTAATACCAAACCTGAGATCGTTCCTCGAACATGAAATGTGATATCCAACTCCTTCCCCTTCCAAACCTGAGAGCCTTCCTATAGCATGAGATATGATAGCCAAGTCCTTCCAATTCCAATCCTGAGACCCTTCCTATAACATGAAATGTGATATCCAACTCCTTCCCATTCCAACCTGAGACCCTTCCTATAGCATGAGATGGGATATCTCAATGCTTCTAATACCAAACCTGAGACTCTTCCTATAACATGAGATGGGATATCCAACTCCTTCCCATTCCAATCCTGAGACCCTTCCGATAGCAGAGATGTGATATCTCAATGCTTATACCAAACCTGAGACCCTTCCTATGGCCTGAGATGTGATATCCAACTGCTTCCCATTCCAATCCTGAGACCCTTCCTATAGCATGAGATGTGATATCTCAATGCTTATACCAAATCTGAGACCCTTCCTATAGCATGAGATGTGATATCCAACTCCTTCCCATTCCAATCCTGAGACCCTTCCTATAGCATGAGATGTGATGTCTCAATGCTTCTAATACCAAACCTGAGATCCTTCCTATAACATGAGATGTGATATCCAACTCCTTCCGATTCCAATCCTGAGACCCTTATGATAGCATGAGATGTGATATCTCAATGCTTCTAATACCAAACCTGAGATCCTTCCTATAACATGAGATGTGATTTCCAAATCCTTCCCCTTCCAAACCTGAGACCCTCCCTTTAGCATGAGATGTGATATCCAACTCCTTCCCATTCCAATCCTGAGACCCTTCTGATAGCATGAGATGTGATATCTCAATGCCTCTAATTCCAAACCTGAGATCCTACCTCTAACATGAAATGTGATATCCATCTCCTTCCCTTTCCAAACCTGAGACCCTGTCTATAGCATGAGATGTCATATACAACTCCTTCCCATTCCAATCCTGAGACCCTTCCTATAGCACGAGATGTGATATCTCAATGCTTATACCAAACCTGAGACCCTTCCTATAGCATGAGATGTGATATCCAACTCCTTCCCATTCCAATCCTGAGACCCTTCCTTTAGCATGAGATGTGATATCCAACTCCTTCCCATTCCAATCCTGAGACCCTTCCTATAGCCTGAGATGTGATGTCTCAATGCCTCTAATACCAAACCTGAGATCCTTCCTCTAACATGAAATGTGATATCCAACTCCTTCCCTTTTCTAAACCTGAGAGCCTATCTATAGCATGAGATGTGATATCCAAGTCCTTCCCATTCCAATCCTGAGACACTTCCGATAGCAGAGATGTGATATCTCAATGCTTATACCAAACCTGAGACCCTTCCTATAACATGAGATGTGATATCCAACTCCTTCCCGTTCCAAACCTGAGACCCTTCCTTTAGCATGAGATGTGATATCCAGCTCCTTCCCATTCCAATCCTGAGACACTTCCGATAGCATGAGATGTGATATCTCAATGCTTCTAATATCAAAACTGAGACCCTCCCTATAGCATGATATGTGATATCTAAGTCCTTCCCATTCCAATCCTGAGACCCTTCCTATAGCATGAGATGTGATATCTCAATGCTTCTACCAAACCTGAGACCCTTCCTTTAGCATGAGATGTGATAACCAACTCCTTCCCATTCCAATCCTGAGACCCTTCCTATAGCATGAGATGTGATATCTCAATACTTCTAATACCAAACCTGAGATCCTTCCGATAACATGAGATGTGATATCCAAATCCTTCCCCTTCCAAACCTGAGACCCTCCCTTTAGCATGAGATGTGATATCCAACTCCTTCCCATTCCAATCCTGAGACCCTTCTGATAGCATGAGATGTGATATCTCAATGCTTCTATACCAAACCTGAGATCCTTCCGATAGCATGAGATGTGATATCTGAATGCTTCTAATACCAAACCTGAGATCCTTCCTATAACATGAGATGTGATATCCAAATCCTTCCCCTTCCAAACCTGAGACCCTCCCTTTAGCATGAGATGTGATATCCAACTCCTTCCCATTCCAATCCTGAGACCCTTCCGATATCATGAGATTTGTTATCTCAATGCTTCTAATATCAAACTTGAGACCCTCCCTATAGCATGAGATGTGACATCCAAGTCCTCCCCATTCCAATCCTGAGACTCTTCCTATAGCATGAGATGTGAAATCTCAATGCTTCTAATACCAAACCTGAGACCCTTCCTATAACATGAGATGGGATATCCAACTCCTTCCCATTCCAATCCTGAGACCCTTCCGATAGCAGAGATGTGATATCTCAATGCTTATACCAAACCTGAGACCCTTCCTATGGCCTGATTTGTCATATACAACTCCTTCCCATTCCAATCCTGAGACCCTTCCTATAGCATGAGATGTGATATCTCAATGCTTATACCAAATCCGAGACCCTTCCTATAGCATGAGATGTGATATCCAACTCCTTCCCATTCCAATCCTGAGACCCTTCCTATAGCATGAGATGTGATGTCTCAATGCTTCTAATACCAAACCTGAGATCCTTATGATAGCATGAGATGTGATATCTCAATGCTTCTAGTACCAAACCTGAGATCCTTCCTATAACATGAGATGTGATTTCCAAATCCTTCCACTTCCAAACCTGAGACACTCCCTTTAGCATGAGATGTGATATCCAACTCCTTCCCATTCCAATCCTGAGACCCTTCTGATAGCATGAGATGTGATATTTCAATGCCTCTAATACCAAACCTGAGATCCTACCTCTAACATGAAATGTGATATCCATCTCCTTCCCTTTCCAAACCTGAGACCCTGCCTATAGCATGAGATGTGATATCAAAAGTCCTTCCCATTCCAATCCTGAGACCCTTCCTATAGCATGTGATGTGATATCTCAATGCTTATACCAAACCTGAGACCCTTCCTATGGCATGAGATGTCATATACAACTCCTTCCCATTCCAATCCTGAGACCCTTCCTATAGCATGAGATGTGATATCTCAATGCTTATACCAAACCTGAGACCCTTCCTATAGCATGAGATGTGATATCCAACTTCTTCCCATTCCAATCCTGAGACCCTTCCTATAACATGAGATGTGATGTCTCAATGCTTCTAATACCAAACCTGAGACCCTTCCTATAACATGAGATGGGATATCCAACTCCTTCCCATTCCAATCCTGTGACCCTTCCGATAGCAGAGATGTGATATCTCAATGCTTATACCAAACCTGAGACCCTTCCTATGGCCTGAGGTGTCATATACAACTCCTTCCCATTCCAATCCTGAGACCGTTCCTATAGCATGAGATGTGATATCTCAATGCTTATACCAAATCTGAGACCCTTCCTATAGCATGAGATGTGATATCCAACTCCTTCCCATTCCAATCCTGAGACCCTTCCTATAGCATGAGATGTGATGTCTCAATGCTTCTAATACCAAACCTGAGATCCTTCCTATAACATGAGATGTGATATCCAACTCCTTCCCATTCCAATCCTGAGACCCTTATGATAGCATGAGATGTGATATCTCAATGCCTCTAATACCAAACCTGAGATACTTCCGATAGCATGAGATGTGATATCTCAATGCTTCTAATACCAAACCTGAGATCCTTCCTATAACATGAGATGTGATTTCCAAATCCTTCCCCTTCCAAACCTGAGACCCTCCCTTTAGTATGAGATGTGATATCCAACCCCTTCCCATTCCAATCCTGAGACCCTTCTGATAGCATGAGATGTGATATTTCAATGCCTCTAATACCAAACCTGAGATCCTACCTCTAACATGAAATGTGATATCCATCTCCTTCCCTTTCCAAACCTGAGACCCTGCCTATAGCATGAGATGTGATATCCAAGTCCTTCCCATTACAATCCTGAGACCCTTCCTATAGCATGTGATGTGATATCTCAATGCTTATACCAAACCTGAGACCCTTCCTATGGCATGAGATGTCATATACAACTCCTTCCCATTCCAATCCTGAGACCCTTCCTATAGCATGAGATGTGATATCTCAATGCTTATACCAAACCTGAGACCCTTCCTATAGCATGAGATGTGATATCCAACTTCTTCCCATTCCAATCCTGAGACCCTTCCTATAACATGAGATGTGATGTCTCAATGCTTCTAATACCAAACCTGAGATCTTTCCTATAACATGAGATGTGATATCCAACTCCTTCCCATTCCAATCCTGAGACCCTTCCTATAGCATGAGATGTGATATCTCAAGGCCTCTAATACCAAACCTGAGATCGTTCCTCTAACATGAAATGTGATATCCAACTCCTTCCCCTTCCAAACCTGAGAGCCTTCCTATAGCATGAGCTATGATAGCCAAGTCCTTCCAATTCCAATCCTGAGACCCTTCCTATAACATGAAATGTGATATCCAACTCCTTCCCATTCCAACCTGAGACCCTTCCTATAGCATGAGATGGGATATCTCAATGCTTCTAATACCAAACCTGAGACTCTTCCTATAACATGAGATGGGATATCCAACTCCTTCCCATTCCAATCCTGAGACCCTTCCGATAGCAGAGATGTGATATCTCAATGCTTATACCAAACCTGAGACCCTTCCTATGGCCTGAGATGTGATATCCAACTGCTTCCCATTCCAATCCTGAGACCCTTCCTATAGCATGAGATGTGATATCTCAATGCTTATACCAAATCTGAGACCCTTCCTATAGCATGAGATGTGATATCCAACTCCTTCCCATTCCAATCCTGAGACCCTTCCTATAGCATGAGATGTGATATCTCAATGCTTATACCAAATCTGAGACCCTTCCTATAACATGAGATGTGATATCCAACTCCTTCCGATTCCAATCCTGAGACCCTTATGATAGCATGAGATGTGATATCTCAATGCCTCTAATTCCAAACCTGAGATCCTACCTCTAACATGAAATGTGATATCCATCTCCTTCCCTTTCCAAACCTGAGACCCTGTCTATAGCATGAGATGTCATATACAACTCCTTCCCATTCCAATCCTGAGACCCTTCCTATAGCACGAGATGTGATATCTCAATGCTTATACCAAACCTGAGACCCTTCCTATAGCATGAGATGTGATATCCAACTCCTTCCCATTCCAATCCTGAGACCCTTCCTTTAGCATGAGATGTGATATCCAACTCCTTCCCATTCCAATCCTGAGACCCTTCCTATAGCCTGAGATGTGATATCTCAATGCCTCTAATACCAAACCTGAGATCCTTCCTCTAACATGAAATGTGATATCCAACTCCTTCCCTTTCCAAACCTGAGAGCCTATCTATAGCATGAGATGTGATATCCAAGTCCTTCCCATTCTAATCCTGAGACACTTCCGATAGCAGAGATGTGATATCTCAATGCTTATACCAAACCTGAGACCCTTCCTATAACATGAGATGTGATATCCAACTCCTTCCCGTTCCAAACCTGAGACCATTCCTTTAGCATGAGATGTGATATCCAGCTCCTTCCCATTCCAATCCTGAGACACTTCCGATAGCATGAGATGTGATATCTCAATGCTTCTAATATCAAAACTGAGACCCTCCCTATAGCATGATATGTGATATCTAAGTCCTTCCCATTCCAAACCTGAGACCCTTCCTATAGCATGAGATGTGATATCTCAATGCTTATACCAAACCTGAGACCCTTCTTATAGCATGAGATGTGATATCCAACTTCTTCCCATTCCAATCCTGAGACCCTTCCTATAACATGAGATGTGATGTCTCAATGCTTCTAATACCAAACCTGAGATCTTTCCTATAACATGAGATGTGATATCCAACTCCTTCCCATTCCAATCCTGAGACCCTTCCTATAGCATGAGATGTGATATCACAATGCTTATACCAAACCTGAGACCGTCCCTTTAGCTTGAGATGTGATATCCAACTCCTTCCCATTCCAATCCTGAGACCCTTCCTATAGCATGAGATGTGATATCTCAAGGCCTCTAATACCAAACCTGAGATCGTTCCTCTAACATGAAATGTGATATCCAACTCCTTCCCCTTCCAAACCTGAGAGCCTTCCTATAGCATGAGATATGATAGCCAAGTCCTTCCAATTCCAATCCTGAGACCCTTCCTATAACATGAAATGTGATATCCAACTCCTTCCCATTCCAACCTGAGACCCTTCCTATAGCATGAGATGGGATATCTCAATGCTTCTAATACCAAACCTGAGACTCTTCCTATAACATGAGATGGGATATCCAACTCATTCCCATTCCAATCCTGAGACCCTTCCGATAGCAGAGATGTGATATCTCAATGCTTATACCAAACCTGAGACCCTTCCTATGGCCTGAGATGTCATATACAACTCCTTCCCATTCCAATCCTGAGACCCTTCCTATAGCATGAGATGTGATATCTCAATGCTTATACCAAATCTGAGACCCTTCCTATAGCATGAGATGTGATATCCAACTCCTTCCCATTCCAATCCTGAGACCCTTCCTATAGCATGAGATGGGATGTCTCAATGCTTCTAATACCAAACCTGAGATCCTTCCTATAACATGAGATGTGATATCCAACTCCTTCCCATTCCAATCCTGAGACCCTTATGATAGCATGAGATGTGATATCTCAATGCCTCTAATACCAAACCTGAGATACTTCCGATAGCATGAGATGTGATATCTCAATGCTTCTAATACCAAACCTGAGATCCTTCCTATAACATGAGATGTGATTTCCAAATCCTCCCCCTTCCAAACCTGAGACCCTCCCTTTAGCATGAGATGTGATATCCAACTCCTTCCCATTCCAATCCTGAGACCCTTCTGATAGCATGAGATGTGATATCTCAATGCCTCTAATTCCAAACCTGAGATCCTACCTCTAACATGAAATGTGATATCCATCTCCTTCCCTTTCCAAACCTGAGACCCTGCCTATAGCATGAGATGTGATATCCAAGTCCTTCCCATTCCAATCCTGAGACCCTTCCTATAGCATGTGATGTGATATCTCAATGCTTATACCAAACCTGAGACCCTTCCTATGGCATGAGATGTCATATACAACTCCTTCCCATTCCAATCCTGAGACCCTTCCTATAGCATGAGATGTGATATCTCAATGCTTATACCAAACCTGAGACCCTTCCTATAGCATGAGATGTGATATCCAACTTCTTCCCATTCCAATCCTGAGACCCTTCCTATAGCCTGAGATGTGATATCTCAATGCCTCTAATACCAAACCTGAGATCCTTCCTCTAACATGAAATGTGATATCCAACTCCTTCCCTTTCCAAACCTGAGAGCCTATCTATAGCATGAGATGTGATATCCAAGTCCTTCCCATTCTAATCCTGAGACACTTCCGATAGCAGAGATGTGATATCTCAATGCTTATACCAAACCTGAGACCCTTCCTATAACATGAGATGTGATATCCAACTCCTTCCCGTTCCAAACCTGAGACCATTCCTTTAGCATGAGATGTGATATCCAGCTCCTTCCCATTCCAATCCTGAGACACTTCCGATAGCATGAGATGTGATATCTCAATGCTTCTAATATCAAAACTGAGACCCTCCCTATAGCATGATATGTGATATCTAAGTCCTTCCCATTCCAAACCTGAGACCCTTCCTATAGCATGAGATGTGATATCTCAATGCTTGTACCAAACCTGAGACCCTTCCTATAGCATGAGATGTGATATCCAACTTCTTCCCATTCCAATCCTGAGACCCTTCCTATAACATGAGATGTGATGTCTCAATGCTTCTAATACCAAACCTGAGATCTTTCCTATAACATGAGATGTGATATCCAACTCCTTCCCATTCCAATCCTGAGACCCTTCCTATAGCATGAGATGTGATATCTCAAGGCCTCTAATACCAAACCTGAGATCCTTCCTCTAACATGAAATGTGATATCAAACTCTTTCCCCTTCCAAACCTGAGAGCCTTCCTATAGCATGAGATATGATATCCAAATCCTTCCCATTCCAATCCTGAGACCCTTCCTATAACATGAAATGTGATATCCTACTCCTTCCCATTCCATCCTGGGACCCTTCCTATATCATGAGATGGGATATCTCAATGCTTCTAATACCAAACCTGAGACCCTTCCTATAACATGAGATGGGAATATCCAACTCCTTCCCATTCCAATCCTGAGACCCTTCCGATAGCAGAGATGTGATATCTCAATGCTTATACCAAACCTGAGATCCTTCCTATAACATGAGATGTGATATCCAACTCCTTCCCATTCCAATCCTGAGACACTTCCTATAGCATGAGATGTGATATCTCAATGCTTATACCAAATCTGAGACCCTTCCTATAGCATGAGATGTGATATCCAACTCCTTCCCATTCCAATCCTGAGACCCTTCCTATAGCATGAGATGTGATATCTCAAGGCCTCTAATACCAAACCTGAGATCCTTCCTCTAACATGAAATGTGATATCCAACTCTTTCCCCTTCCAAACCTGAGAGCCTTCCTATAGCATGAGATATTTTATTTATTTATTTTATTTGCATTTGTTAAGCGCACTTGCAGCCCATGAGGCATCGAGGCGCTGTTACAGAGGAAACACAGATTTTTTTTGTCTTAGTTACGTATTTATAACGCGCTTAAACACTCGGAGGTTTCTAAGCGCGGACCCGGGGATCGAACCTGTTGTTGTTTTGTGTCGTCTTGCTTCCAAGACGCGCACGCTGCCGCTGTGCTATCCTCCCGGGACATCCTATAATATGATAGCCAAGTCCTTCCAATTCCAATCCTGAGACCCTTCCGATAGCAGAGATGTGATATCTCAATGCTTATACCAAACCTGAGACCCTTCCTATGGCCTGAGATGTCATTTACAACTCCTTCCCATTCCAATCCTGAGACCCTTTCTTTAGCATGAGATGTGATATCTCAATGCTTATACCAAATCTGAGACCCTTCCTATAGCATGAGATGTGATATCCAATTCCTTCCCATTCCAATCCTGAGACCCTTCCTATAGCATGAGATGTGATATCTCAATGCTTATACCAAACCTGAGAGCCTACCTATAGCATGAGATGTGATATCCAAGTCCATCCCATTCCAATCCTTAGACCCTTCCTACAGCATGCGATGTGATATCTCAATGATTCTAATACCAAACCAGAGACTCTTCCTATAACATGAGATGGGATATCCAACTCCTTCCCGTTCCAAACCTGAGACACTAACTATAGCATATGTGATATCCAACTGCTTCCCATTCCAAACATGAGACCCTTCCTATAGCAAGAAAGTAATATCCAACTCCTACCCATTCCAATCCTGAGACCCTTCCTATAGCAAGAGATGTGATATCCAAATCCTTCCCATTCCAATCCTGAGACCCTTCCTATAACATGAGATGTGATATCCAACTCCTTCCCATTCAAATCCTGAGACCCTTCCTATAGCATGAGAAGGGATATCCAACTCCTTCCCAATCCAATCCTGAGACCCTTCCGATAGCAGAAACGTGATATCTCAATGCTTCTACCAAACCTGAGACCCTTCCTTTAGCATGAGATGTGATATCCAAATCCTTCACATTCCAATCCTGAGACCCTTCCTATAGCATGAGATGTGATATCTCAATGCTTATAATACCAAACCTGAGATTCTTCCTATAACATGAGATGTGATATCCAATTCCTTCCCATTCCAAACCTGAGACCCTTCCTATTGGATGAGATGTGATATCCAACTCCTTCCCATTCCAACCCTGAGACCCTTCCTATAGCATGAGATGTGATGTCTCAATGCATCTAATACCAAACCTGAGATCCTTCCTATAACATGAGATGTGATATCCAACTCCTTCCATTCCAATCCTGAGACCCGTCCTATAGCATGAGATGTGATATCTCAATGCTTATACCAAACCTGAGACCCTTCCTATAGCATGAGATGTGATATCCAACTCCTTCCATTCCAATCCTGAGACCCGTCCTATAGCATGAGATGTGATATCTCAATGCTTCTAATACCAAACCTGAGATCCTTCCTCTAACATGAAATGTGATATCCAACTCCTTCCCTTTCCAAACCTGAGACCCTTCCTTTAGCATGAGATGTGATATCTCAATGCTTATACCAAATCTGAGACCCTTCCTATAGCATGAGATGTGATATCCAAATCCTTCCCATTCCAATCCTGAGACCCTTCCTATAGCATGAGATGTGATACCTCAATGCTTATACCAAACCTGAGAGCCTACCTATAGCATGATATGTGATATCCAAGTCCATCCCATTCCAATCCTTAGACCCTTCCAACAGCATGCGATGTGATATCTCAATGATTCTAATACCAAACCAGAGACTCTTCCTATAGCATGAGATGTGATATCCAACTCCTTCCCATTCCAATCCTGAGACCCTTCCTATAGCATGAGATGTGATGTCTCAATGCTTCTAATACCAAACCTGAGATCCTTCCTATAACATGAGATGTGATATCCAACTCCTTCCCATTCCAATCCTGAGACCCTTATGATAGCATGAGATGTGATATCTCAATGCCTCTAATACCAAACCTGAGATACTTCCGATAGCATGAGATGTGATATCTCAATGCTTCTAATACCAAACCTGAGATCCTTCCTATAAAATGAGATGTGATTTCCAAATCCTCCCCCTTCCAAACCTGAGACCCTCCCTTTAGCATGAGATGTGATATCCAACTCCTTCCCATTCCAATCCTGAGACCCTTCTGATAGCATGAGATGTGATATTTCAATGCCTCTAATACCAAACCTGAGATCCTACCTCGAACATGAAATGTGATATCCATCTCCTTCCCTTTCCAAACCTGAGACCCTGCCTATAGCATGAGATGTGATATCCAAGTCCTTCCCATTCCAATCCTGAGACCCTTCCTATAACATGAGATGTGATATCCAACTCCTTCCCATTCAAATCCTGAGACCCTTCCTATAGCATGAGAAGGGATATCCAACTCCTTCCCAATCCAATCCTGAGACCCTTCCGATAGCAGAAACGTGATATCTCAATGCTTCTACCAAACCTGAGACCCTTCCTTTAGCATGAGATGTGATATCCAAATCCTTCACATTCCAATCCTGAGACCCTTCCTATAGCATGAGATGTGATATCTCAATGCTTATAATACCAAACCTGAGATTCTTCCTATAACATGAGATGTGATATCCAATTCCTTCCCATTCCAAACCTGAGACCCTTCCTATTGGATGAGATGTGATATCCAACTCCTTCCCATTCCAACCCTGAGACCCTTCCTATAGCATGAGATGTGATGTCTCAATGCATCTAATACCAAACCTGAGATCCTTCCTATAACATGAGATGTGATATCCAACTCCTTCCATTCCAATCCTGAGACCCGTCCTATAGCATGAGATGTGATATCTCAATGCTTATACCAAACCTGAGACCCTTCCTATAGCATGAGATGTGATATCCAACTCCTTCCATTCCAATCCTGAGACCCGTCCTATAGCATGAGATGTGATATCTCAATGCTTCTAATACCAAACCTGAGATCCTTCCTCTAACATGAAATGTGATATCCAACTCCTTCCCTTTCCAAACCTGAGACCCTTCCTTTAGCATGAGATGTGATATCTCAATGCTTATACCAAATCTGAGACCCTTCCTATAGCATGAGATGTGATATCCAAATCCTTCCCATTCCAATCCTGAGACCCTTCCTATAGCATGAGATGTGATACCTCAATGCTTATACCAAACCTGAGAGCCTACCTATAGCATGAGATGTGATATCCAAGTCCATCCCATTCCAATCCTTAGACCCTTCCAACAGCATGCGATGTGATATCTCAATGATTCTAATACCAAACCAGAGACTCTTCCTATAGCATGAGATGTGATATCCAACTCCTTCCCATTCCAATCCTGAGACCCTTCCTATAGCATGAGATGTGATGTCTCAATGCTTCTAATACCAAACCTGAGATCCTTCCTATAACATGAGATGTGATATCCAACTCCTTCCCATTCCAATCCTGAGACCCTTATGATAGCATGAGATGTGATATCTCAATGCCTCTAATACCAAACCTGAGATACTTCCGATAGCATGAGATGTGATATCTCAATGCTTCTAATACCAAACCTGAGATCCTTCCTATAACATGAGATGTGATTTCCAAATCCTCCCCCTTCCAAACCTGAGACCCTCCCTTTAGCATGAGATGTGATATCCAACTCCTTCCCATTCCAATCCTGAGACCCTTCTGATAGCATGAGATGTGATATCTCAATGCCTCTAATTCCAAACCTGAGATCCTACCTCTAACATGAAATGTGATATCCATCTCCTTCCCTTTCCAAACCTGAGACCCTGCCTATAGCATGAGATGTGATATCCAAGTCCTTCCCATTCCAATCCTGAGACCCTTCCTATAGCATGTGATGTGATATCTCAATGCTTATACCAAACCTGAGACCCTTCCTATGGCATGAGATGTCATATACAACTCCTTCCCATTCCAATCCTGAGACCCTTCCTATAGCATGAGATGTGATATCTCAATGCTTGTACCAAACCTGAGACCCTTCCTATAGCATGAGATGTGATATCCAACTTCTTCCCATTCCAATCCTGAGACCCTTCCTAAAACATGAGATGTGATGTCTCAATGCTTCTAATACCAAACCTGAGATCTTTCCTATAACATGAGATGTGATATCCAACTCCTTCCCATTCCAATCCTGAGACCCTTCCTATAGCATGAGATGTGATATCTCAAGGCCTCTAATACCAAACCTGAGATCCTTCCTCTAACATGAAATGTGATATCAAACTCTTTCCCCTTCCAAACCTGAGAGCCTTCCTATAGCATGAGATATGATATCCAAATCCTTCCCATTCCAATCCTGAGACCCTTCCTATAACATGAAATGTGATATCCTACTCCTTCCCATTCCATCCTGGGACCCTTCCTATATCATGAGATGGGATATCTCAATGCTTCTAATACCAAACCTGAGACCCTTCCTATAACATGAGATGGGAATATCCAACTCCTTCCCATTCCAATCCTGAGACCCTTCCGATAGCAGAGATGTGATATCTCAATGCTTATACCAAACCTGAGATCCTTCCTATAACATGAGATGTGATATCCAACTCCTTCCCATTCCAATCCTGAGACACTTCCTATAGCATGAGATGTGATATCTCAATGCTTATACCAAATCTGAGACCCTTCCTATAGCATGAGATGTGATATCCAACTCCTTCCCATTCCAATCCTGAGACCCTTCCTATAGCATGAGATGTGATATCTCAAGGCCTCTAATACCAAACCTGAGATCCTTCCTCTAACATGAAATGTGATATCCAACTCTTTCCCCTTCCAAACCTGAGAGCCTTCCTATAGCATGAGATATTTTATTTATTTATTTTATTTGCATTTGTTAAGCGCACTTGCAGCCCATGAGGCATCGAGGCGCTGTTACAGAGGAAACACAGATTTTTTTTGTCTTAGTTACGTATTTATAACGCGCTTAAACACTCGGAGGTTTCTAAGCGCGGACCCGGGGATCGAACCTGTTGTTGTTTTGTGTCGTCTTGCTTCCAAGACGCGCACGCTGCCGCTGTGCTATCCTCCCGGGACATCCTATAATATGATAGCCAAGTCCTTCCAATTCCAATCCTGAGACCCTTCCGATAGCAGAGATGTGATATCTCAATGCTTATACCAAATCTGAGACCCTTCCTATGGCCTGAGATGTCATTTACAACTCCTTCCCATTCCAATCCTGAGACCCTTTCTTTAGCATGAGATGTGATATCTCAATGCTTATACCAAATCTGAGACCCTTCCTATAGCATGAGATGTGATATCCAATTCCTTCCCATTCCAATCCTGAGACCCTTCCTATAGCATGAGATGTGATATCTCAATGCTTATACCAAACCTGAGAGCCTACCTATAGCATGAGATGTGATATCCAAGTCCATCCCATTCCAATCCTTAGACCCTTCCTACAGCATGCGATGTGATATCTCAATGATTCTAATACCAAACCAGAGACTCTTCCTATAACATGAGATGGGATATCCAACTCCTTCCCGTTCCAAACCTGAGACACTAACTATAGCATATGTGATATCCAACTGCTTCCCATTCCAAACATGAGACCCTTCCTATAGCAAGAAAGTAATATCCAACTCCTACCCATTCCAATCCTGAGACCCTTCCTATAGCAAGAGATGTGATATCCAAATCCTTCCCATTCCAATCCTGAGACCCTTCCTATAACATGAGATGTGATATCCAACTCCTTCCCATTCAAATCCTGAGACCCTTCCTATAGCATGAGAAGGGATATCCAACTCCTTCCCAATCCAATCCTGAGACCCTTCCGATAGCAGAAACGTGATATCTCAATGCTTCTACCAAACCTGAGACCCTTCCTTTAGCATGAGATGTGATATCCAAATCCTTCACATTCCAATCCTGAGACCCTTCCTATAGCATGAGATGTGATATCTCAATGCTTATAATACCAAACCTGAGATTCTTCCTATAACATGAGATGTGATATCCAATTCCTTCCCATTCCAAACCTGAGACCCTTCCTATTGGATGAGATGTGATATCCAACTCCTTCCCATTCCAACCCTGAGACCCTTCCTATAGCATGAGATGTGATGTCTCAATGCATCTAATACCAAACCTGAGATCCTTCCTATAACATGAGATGTGATATCCAACTCCTTCCATTCCAATCCTGAGACCCGTCCTATAGCATGAGATGTGATATCTCAATGCTTATACCAAACCTGAGACCCTTCCTATAGCATGAGATGTGATATCCAACTCCTTCCATTCCAATCCTGAGACCCGTCCTATAGCATGAGATGTGATATCTCAATGCTTCTAATACCAAACCTGAGATCCTTCCTCTAACATGAAATGTGATATCCAACTCCTTCCCTTTCCAAACCTGAGACCCTTCCTTTAGCATGAGATGTGATATCTCAATGCTTATACCAAATCTGAGACCCTTCCTATAGCATGAGATGTGATATCCAAATCCTTCCCATTCCAATCCTGAGACCCTTCCTATAGCATGAGATGTGATACCTCAATGATTCTAATACCAAACCAGAGACTCTTCCTATAACATGAGATGGGATATCCAACTCCTTCCCATTCCAATCCTGAGCCGCTTCCGATAGCAGAGATGTGATATCTCAATGCTTATACCAAACCTGAGACCCTTCCTATAACATGAGATGTGATATCCAACTCCTTCCCGTTCCAAACCTAAGACACTAACTATAGCATATGTGATATCCAACTCCTTCCCATTCCAAACATGAGACCCATCCTATAGCAAGAAAGTAATATCCAACTCCTACCCATTCCAATCCTGAGACCCTTCCTATAGCAAGAGATGTGATATCCAAATCCTTCCCATTCCAATCCTGAGACCCTTCCTATAACATGAGATGTGATATCCAACTCCTTACCATTCCAACCTGAGACACTTCTTATAGCATGAGAAGGGATATCCAACTCCTTCCCAATCCAATCCTGAGACCCTTCCGATAGCAGAGATGTGATATCTCAATGCTTATACCAAACCTGAGACCCTTCCTATGGCATGAGATGTGATATCCAACTCCTTGCCATTCAAATCCTGAGACCCTTCCTATAGCATGAGAAGGGATATCCAACTCCTTCCCAATCCAATCCTGAGACCCTTCCGATAGCAGAGACGTGATATCTCAATGCTTCTACCAAACCTGAGACCCTTCCTTTAGCATGAGATGTGATATCCAAATCCTTCACATTCCAATCCTGAGACCCTTCCTATAGCATGAGATGTGATATCTCAATGCTTCTAATACCAAACCTGAGATCCTTCCTATAACATGAGATGTGATATCCAATTCCTTCCCATTCCAAACCTGAGACCCTTCCTATTGGATGAGATGTGATATCCAACTCCTTCCCATTCCAACCCTGAGACCCTTCCTACAGCATGAGATGTGATGTCTCAATGTTTCTAATACCAAACCTGAGATCCTTCCTATAACATGAGATGTGATATCCAACTCCTTCCATTCCAATCCTGAGACCCGTCCTATAGCATGAGATGTGATATCTCAATGCTTATACCAAACCTGAGACCCTTCCTATAGCATGAGATGTGATATCCAACTACTTCCCATTCCAATCCTGAGACCCTTCCTATAGCATGAGATGTGATATCTCAATGCTTCTAATACCAAACCTGAGATCCTTCCTCTAACATGAAATGTGATATCCAACTCCTTCCCTTTCCAAACCTAGGAGCCTATCTATAGCATGAGATGTGATATCCAAGTCCTTCCCATTCCAACCCTTAGACCCTTCCTACAGCATGCAATATGATATCTCAATGATTCTAATAACAAACCTGAGACCCGTCCTATAACATGAGATGGGATATCCAACTCCTTCCCATTCCAATCCTGAGACACTTCCGATAGCAGAGATGTGATATCTCAATGCTTATACCAAACCTGAGAACCTTCCTATAACATGAGATGTGATATCCAAATCCTTCCCGTTCCAAACCTGAGACCCTTCCTTTAGCATGAGATGTGATATCCAGCTCCTTCCCATTCCAATCCTGAGACCCTTCCTATAGCATGAGATGTGATATCTCAATGCTTCTAATACCAAACCTGAGATCCTTCCTCTAACATGAAATGTGATATCCAACTCCTTCCCTTTCCAAACCTAAGAGCCTATCTATAGCATGAGATGTGATATCCAAGTCCATCCCATTCCAATCCTTAGACCCTTCCTACAGCATGCGATGTGATATCTCAATGATTCTAATACCAAACCAGAGACTCGTCCTATAACATGAGATGGGATATCCAACTCCTTCCCATTCCAATCCTGAGCCACTTCCAATAGCAGAGATGTGATATCTCAATGCTTATACCAAACCTGAGACCCTTCCTATAACATGAGATGTGATATCCAACTCCTTCCCGTTCCAAACCTGAGACACTAACTATAGCATATGTGATATCCAACTCCTTCCCATTCCAAACATGAGACCCTTCCTATAGCAAGAAAGTAATATCCAACTCCTACCCATTCCAATCCTGAGACCCTTCCTATAGCAAGAGATGTGATATCCAAATCCTTCCCATTCCAATCCTGAGACCCTTCCTATAACATGAGATGTGATATCCAACTCCTTCCCATTCCAACCTGAGACACTTCCTATAGCATGAGAAGGGATATCCAACTCCTTCCCAATCCAATCCTGAGACCCTTCCGATAGCAGAGATGTGATATCTCAATGCTTATACCAAACCTGAGACCCTTCCTATAGCATGAGAAGGGATATCCAACTCCTTCCCAATCCAATCCTGAGACCCTTCCGATAGCAGAGACGTGATATCTCAATGCTTCTACCAAACCTGAGACCCTTCCTTTAGCATGAGATGTGATATCCAAATCCTTCACATTCCAATCCTGAGACCCTTCCTATAGCATGAGAAGGGATATCTCAATGCTTCTAATACCAAACCTGAGATCCTTCCTATAACATGAGATGTGATATCCAATTCCTTCCCATTCTAATCCTGAGACCCTTCCGATAGCAGAGATGTGATATCTCAATGCTTATACCAAACCTGAGACCCTTCCTATGGCCTGAGATGTCATATACAACTCCTTCCCGTTCCAATCCTGAGACCCTTCCTATAGCATGAGATGTGATATCTCAATGCTTATACCAAATCTGAGACCCTTCCTATAGCATGAGATGTGATATCCAACTCCTTCCCATTCCAATCCTGAGACCCTTCCTATAGCATGAGATGTGATGTCTCAATGCTTCTAATACCAAACCTGAGATCCTTCCTATAACATCAGATGTGATATCCAACTCCTTCCCATTCCAATCCTGAGACCCTTATGAAAGCATGAGATGTGATATCTCAATGCTTCTAATACCAAACCTGAGATCCTTCCTATAACATGAGATGTGATTTCCAAATCCTTCCCCTTCCAAACCTGAGACCCTCCCTTTAGCATGAGATGTGATATCCAAGTCCTTCCCATTCCAATCCTGAGACCCTTCTGATAGCATGAGATGTGATATCTCAATGCCTCTAATACCAAACCTGAGATCCTACCTCTAACATGAAATGTGATATCCATCTCATTCCCTTTCCAAACCTGAGACCCTGCCTATAGCATGAGATGTGATGTCCAAGTCCTTCCCATTCCAATCCTGAGACCCTTCCTATAGCATGTGATGTGATATCTCAATGCTTATACCAAACCTGAGACCCTTCCTATGGCATGAGATGTCATATACAACTCCTTCCCATTCCAATCCTGAGACCCTTCCTATAGCATGAGATGTAATATCTCAATGCTTATACCAAACCTGAGACCCTTCCTATAGCATGAGATGTGATATCCTACTTCTTCCCATTCCAATCCTGAGACCCTTCCTATAACATGAGATGTGATGTCTCAATGCTTCTAATACCAAACCTGAGATCTTTCCTATAACATGAGATGTGATATCCAACTCCTTCCCATTCCAATCCTGAGACCCTTCCTATAGCATGAGATGTGATATCACAATGCTTATACCAAACCTGAGACCGTTCCTATAGCTTAAGATGTGATATCCAACTCCTTCCCATTCCAATCCTGAGACCCTTCCTATAGCATGAGATGTGATATCTCAAGGCCTCTAATACCAAACCTGAGATCCTTCCTCTAACATGAAATGTGATATCCAACTCCTTCCCCTTCCAAACCTGAGAGCCTTCCTATAGCATGGGATATGATATCCAAGTCCTTCCCATTCCAATCCTGAGACCCTTCCTATAACATGAAATGTGATATCCAACTCCTTCCCATTCCAAACTGAGACCCTTCCTATATCATGAGATGGGATATCTCAATGCTTCTAATACCAAACCTGAGACTCTTCCTATAACATGAGATGGGATATCCAACTCCTTCCCATTCCAATCCTAAGACCCTTTCGATAGCAGAGATGTGATATCTCAATGCTTATACCAAACCTGAGACCCTTCCTACGGCATGAGATGTCATATACAACTCCTTCCCATTCCAATCCTGAGACCCTTCCTATAGCACGAGATGTGATATCTCAATGCTTATACCAAACCTGAGACCCTTCCTCTAGCATGAGATGTGATATCCAACTCCTTCCCATTCCAATCCTGAGACCCTTCCTATAGCCTGAGATCTGATATCTCAATGCCTCTAATACCAAACCTGAGATCCTTCCTCTAACATGAAATGTGATATCCAACTCCTTCCCTTTCCAAACCTGAGAGCCTATCTATAGCATGAGATGTGATATCCAAGTCCTTCCCATTCCAATCCTGAGACACTTCCGATAGCAGAGATGTGATATCTCAATGCTTATACCAAACCTGAGACCCTTCCTATAACATGAGATGTGATATCCAACTCCTTCCCGTTCCAAACCTGAGATCCTTCCTTTAGCATGAGATGTGATATCCAGCTCCTTCCCATTCCAATCCTGAGACCCTTCTGATAGCATGAGATGTGATATCTCAATGCTTCTAATATCAAAACTGAGACCCTCCCTATAGCATGATATGTGATATCTAAGTCCTTCCCATTCCAATCCTGAGACCATTCCTATAGCATGAGATGTGATATCTCAATGCTTCTACCAAACCTGAGACCCTTCCTTTAGCATGAGATGTGATAACCAACTCCTTCCCATTCCAATCCTGAGACCCTTCCTATAGCATGAGATGTGATATCTCAATACTTCTAATACCAAACCTGAGATCCTTCTGATAACATGAGATATAATATCCAAATCCTTCCCCTTCCAAACCTGAGACCCTCCCTTTAGCATGAGATGTGATATCCAACTCCTTCCCATTCCAATCCTGAGAACCTTCTGATAGCATGAGATGTGATATCTCAATGCTTCTATACCAAACCTGAGATCCTTCCGATAGCATGAGATGTGATATCTCAATGCTTCTAATACCAAACCTGAGATCCTTCCTATAACATGAGATGTGATATCCAAATCCTTCCCCTTCCAAACCTGAGACCCTCCCTTTAGCATGAGATGTGATATCCAACTCCTTCCCATTCCAATCCTGAGACTCTTCTGATAGCATGAGATGTGATATCTCAATGCCTCTAATACCAAACCTGAGATCCTACCTCTAACATGAAATGTGATATCCAACTCTTTCCCCTTCCAAACCTGAGAGCCTTCCTATAGCATGAGATGTGATATCCAAGTCCTTCTAATTCCAATCCTGAGACCCTTCCTATAACATGAGATGTGATATCCAACTCCTTCCCATTCCAACCTGAGACCCTTCCTATAGCATGAGATGGGATATCCAACTCCTTCCAAATCCAATCCTGATACCCTTCCGATAGCATGAGATGTGATATCCCAATGCTTCTACCAAACCTGAGACCCATACTATGGCATGAGATGTGATATCAAACTCCTTCCCCTTCCAAACCTTAGACACTTCCTTTATCATGAGATGTGATATCCAACTCCTTCCCATTCCATCCTTGAGACCCTTCCGATATCATGAGATGTGATATCTCAATGCTTCTAATATCAAACTTGAGACCCTCCTTATAACATGAGATGTGATATCCAAGTCCTTCCCATTCCAATCCTGAGACCCTTCCTATAGCATGAGATGTGATATCTCAATGCTTCTAATACCAAACCTGAGACCCTTCCTATAACATGAGATGGGAATATCCAACTCCTTCCCATTCCAATCCTGAGACCCTTCCGATAGTAGAGATGTGATATCTCAATGCTTATACCAAACCTGAGATCCTTCCTATAACATGAGATGTGATATCCAACTCCTTCCCATTCCAATCCTGAGACACTTCCTATAGCATGAGATGTGATATCTCACTGCTTATACCAAACCTGAGACCCTTCCTATAGCATGAGATGTGATATCCAACTCCTTCCCATTCCAATCCTGAGACCCTTCCTATAGCATGAGATATGATATCTCAATGCTTCTAATATCAAACTTGAGACCCTCCCTATAGCATGAGATGTGATATCCAAGTCCTTCCCATTCCAATCCTGAGACCCTTCCGATAGCATGAGATGTGATGTCTCAATGCTTCTAATACCAAACCTGAGATCCTTCCTATAACATGGGATGTGATATCCAACTCCTTCCCATTCCAATCCTGAGACCCTTCCTATAGCATGAGATGTGATATCTCAATGCTTATACCAAACCTGAGACCCTTCCTATAGCATGAGATGTGATATCCAACTCCTTCCCATTCCAATCCTGAGACCCTTCCTATAGCATGAGATGTGATATCTCAATGCCTCTAATACCAAACCTGAGATCCTTCCTCTAACATGAAATGTGATATCCAACTCCTTCCCATTCCAATCCTGAGACACTTCCTATAGCATGAGATGTGATATCTAAATGCTTCTAATAACAAACTTGAGACTCTTCCTATAACATGAGATGGGATATCCAACTCCTTCCCATTCCAATCCTTAGACCCTTCCTACAGCATGCAATATGATATCTCAATGATTCTAATAATAAACCTGAGACCCGTCCTATAACATGAGATGGGATATCCAACACCTTCCCATTCCAATCCTGAGACACTTCCGATAGCAGAGATGTGATATCTCAATGCTTATACCAAACCTGAGACCCTTCCTATAACATGAGATGTGATATCCAACTCCTTCCCGTTCCAAACCTGAGACCCTTCCTATAGCATATGTGATATCCAACACATTCCCATTCCAAACATGAGACCCTTCCTATAGCAGGAATGTAATATCCAACTCTTTCCCATTCCAATCCTGAGACCATTCCTATAGCATGAGATGTGATATCTCAATGCTTCTAATACCAAACCTGAGATCCTTCCTATGACATGAGATGTGTTATCCAATTCCTCCCCATTCCAAACCTGAGAACCTTCCTACAGCATGCGATGTGATATCTCAATGCTTCTAATACCAAACCTGAGACCAGTCCTATAACATGAGATTGGATATCCAACTCCTTCCCCTTCCAAACCTGAGACCCTTCCTATAGCATGAGATGTGATATCCAACTTCTTTCCATTCCAATCCTGAGACCCTTCCTATAACATGAGATGTGATGTCTCAATGCTTCTAATACCAAACCTGAGATCTTTCCTATAACATGAGATGTGATATCCAACTCCTTCCCATTCCAATCCTGAGACCCTTCCTATAGCATGAGATGTGCTATCTCAATGCTTATACCAAACCTGAGACCCTTCCTAAAGCTTGAGATGTGATATCCAACTCCTTCCCATTCCAATCCTGAGACCCTTCCTATAACATGAAATGTGATATCCAACTCCTTCCCATTCCAACCTGAGACCCTTCCTATAGCATGAGATGTGATATCTCAAGGCCTCTAATACCAAACCTGAGATCCTTCCTCTAACATGAAATGTGATATCCAACTCCTTCTCCATCCAAACCTGAGAGCCTTCCTATAGCATGAGATATGATATCCAAGTCCTTCCCATTCCAATCCTGAGACCCTTCCTATAACATGAAATGTGATATCCAACTCCTTCCCATTCCAACCTGAGACCCTTCCTATAGCATGAGATGGGATATCCAACTCCTTCCAAATCCAATACTGATACCCTTCCAATAGCATGAGATGTGATATCCCAATGCTTCTATCAAACCTGACAACCATACTATGGCATGAGATGTGATATCAAACTCCTTCCCATTCCAATCCTGAGACTCTTCCTATAGCTTGAGATGTGATATCCAACTCCTTCCCATTCCAATTCTGAGACCCTTCCTATACCATGAGACTTGATATCTCAATGCTTCTAATACCAAACCTGAGACCCGTCCTATAACATGAGATGTGATATCCAAATCTTTCCCCTTCCAAATCTTAGACCCTTCCTTTATCATGAGATGTGATATCCAACTCCTTCCCATTCCAATCCTGAGACCCTTCCGATATCATGAGATTTGTTATCTCAATGCTTCTAATATCAAAATTGAGACCCTCCCTATAGCATGAGATGGGATATCCAACTCCTTCCCATTCCAATCCTGAGACCCTTCCGATAGCAGAGATGTGATATCTCAATGCTTATACCAAATCTGAGACCCTTCCTATAGCATGAGATGTGATATCCAACTCCTTCCCATTCCAATCCTGAGACCCTTCCTATAGCATGAGATGTGATGTCTCAATGCTTCTAATACCAAACCTGAGATCCTTCCTATAACATGAGATGTGATATCCAACTCCTTCCCATTCCAATCCTGAGACCCTTCCTATAGCATGAGATGTGCTATCTCAATGCTTATACCAAACCTGAGACCCTTCCTAAAGCTTGAGATGTGATATCCAACTCCTTCCCATTCCATTCCTGAGACCCTTCCTATAGCATGAGATGTGATATCTCAAGGCCTCTAATACCAAACCTGAGATCCTTCCTCTAACATGAAATGTGATATCCAACTCCTTCCCCTTCCAAACCTGAGAGCCTTCCTATAGCATGAGATATGATATCCAAGTCCTTCCCATTCCAATCCTGAGACCCTTCCTATAACATGAAATGTGATATCCAACTCCTTCCCATTCCAACCTGAGACCCTTCCTATAACATGAAATGTGATATCCAACTCCTTCCAAATCCAATACTGATACCCTTCCAATAGCATGAGATGTGATATCCCAATGCTTCTACCAAACCTGAGACCCATACTATGGCATGAGATGTGATATCAAACTCCTTCCCATTCCAATCCTGAGACTCTTCCTATAGCTTGAGATGTGATATCCAACTCCTTCACATTCCAATTCTGAGACCCTTCCTATGCCATGAGACTTGATATCTCAATGCTTCTAATACCAAACCTAAGACCCGTCCTATAACATGAGATGTGTGTCATGTTGACGTATCCTGGACGACGGGGGCAGGAGGGACCCGGGGCGGGAAAAGAGGGGAAGTGACGTGGGAGGGGCGGGGGCAAGTTAGTTACAGTTGAGGCACGAATAAAGAAGGAAGTTGAATAGAGTCTCTCCGTGTCAGCCTTGTTATTGCCGCGACCTGCATGCGCGCTTATCCCTAGGCCGGGGACAGGACAATGGCGACGAGGATGGGATTCTGAGAGGCAGATCCCCGGAGACGAGCGCCGTGTATCGACACGCAACAGCGACGAGAACGCCCGCTGACCGACGCCCACAGCAACCCAGAAGCGAAGGGTGTCGCCGCAGCGTGGGGGCGTCGCGGAACCGGACAGGAACCACAGGACGGAGAGAAGATCTGGGCCGCGACGGTGAGCACGGAGGAGCAGGCGAGCGCACGTGCGCGTAGTATACGCGGCAGCGACGGTGCCGGCTCAAGCGAAGGGCCAGGCTCACGCCGGAGCGTCTTTTAACAGGCGTGGTGCTCATCGATGGTGCTCGTGCCTTCCAAGGCGGCCATCGCACCACGACAGCGGAAGCCTGCATAAGGAAGCCACGCTCCCGGCGCCATGTCTAATCAGGATGCAAACCAGGGCGCGGGAGCGGCCGGAAATGGGCCCCCAGCACCCGTAGACCAAATGCCAGATCACGTGCCCTACCAACTGCCGGACACACTGGCCGCCCAGATGCCTGGAGCCTTCGACGTGACGGACACGAGCAACATGGGCCTCAGGTGGACCAAATGGATTCGAGACTTTGACTTGTACATGGGGGCCACGGGGCCAGTAGCGGATGCAAGGCAAGTGTGCCTCCTAAAGCTAGCGGTTGGCTCCACCACCCGAGATATCATAGACGAGATGCCCCAGGACTCCATAGACTCCATACAAAAATTAAAGGACGCTCTAGCAGTATACTTCGCACCTCACACCAATGTTGACTATGAAAGGCACCTGTTCCACATCACAAAGCAGGCAAAAGGGGAGACCATGGACGCATATGTAATGCGACTCCGCACAAAACTCAAACATTGCGACTTCGCAAACTATTCGAACACTGAAGCCCTCAGATCGCAAATAATATCAGGGTGTGAGTCCCAAACATTCCGCAGAAAATTGCTCCAAAGGTCCCGCACGCTCGAGGAAATACTGGCACTGGCCAGGGTCGAAAGAGCCATTGACTGTCAAGTGGAAAGTTTCGGGAGCACGCCGTTGGGCGAAAGCTTGAACAAACTACATCTAGAGAAAAGGACAGAGGAACTGTTCTGCTACAAGTGTGGATTCGAATATCCACACGAAGGGACATGCCCGGCTATAGGACAACGCTGCACCACATGCGGTGAAGAAGGCCATTTCAAAGCGGTGTGCAGACTGTTCAGGAATCGAGGGAGAGAGAGGCCACGAGATAGTACCACTCGCTCGAGGAGTCGATATGGGGGAACACAGAGCAGTCACCCGGCCCAAAGTAACACCTCCACCCCTCCAAGTCAACTCGGAAGTGACCAGAGAGAGAAGGACTCCGGCGACGACCGCCAAAAGCGGAGAGAAAGAAGAAGATTCGTGACACGGGACAAACCCGAAAGAAGGTCCAGACGCCATGTTCGCTATCTAGTCGAACAATCCCTCACAGAATCAGACCCTAGCTCTTCCGGGAGTGATCACAAAAAGAAGGCGTACGTCTACGCGCTAGGAAATCCCACAGCCACCGCGCATAGCCCCACCCTCATCATCAAGCTGCAGGAAAGACCAACGGAATTCCTCATCGATACTGGCGCCACCGTCAACGTGGTGAGTGAACGGGTATATGCCGAACTAAACCCGAAACCAAAGCTCCAGCCAGCCACCGTTGACATCTACGCATATGGCGCGAAAACTCCTCTCAAGTGCGCAGGAAGGTTCAGCGGGCTATGCCGATACAAGGGCCAAGAGATGAGGGTCCCAATCCACGTCCTGGCCACCGAAACGGACAGTGGATGTGTCCTGAGTTTCAAGGCCGCTGCAGATATGGGCCTGATACACGTCCTATACAGCATCATGGTTCATAAGTACATCGACCCGAGTGACATGATCAATAACTTGTACCCAAAGATATTCAGAGGGGTTGGAAGACTCAAGAACCGACAAATAAAGTTACACATAGATGACTCCGTACGCCCAGTAGCCCAGCCCTACGGAGGGATCCCTGTCAACATCCAACAAAAGGTGGAGGATGAGCTACAGAAATTGCTGGAACAGGACATTATTGAGAAGGCCTCGGGAGCAACCACCTGGGTTTCTCCCATCGTCCCTGTCCCGAAGAAGGGATCTGAAACCATCAGGTTGTGTGTCGACATGAGACGTCCCAACCAGGCAATCCGCAGGGAAAGATACCCTGCGCCACGCATAACGGACATGATACATCTACTAAATGGAGCCAAGGTCTTCTCGAAACTAGACCTCCAGAAGGGATACCATCAGCTGGTCTTACACCCCGAGAGTCGCAACATAACCACATTTGTCACCCACGTTGGGTTATTCAGATACAAAAGGCTAAGCTTTGGGGTGTCGTCGGCCGCCGAGATTTTCCAAGCTGAGGTGCATAACATCATAAAGCACATCCCCAACTGCCTCAACTACTCGGACGACATTCTGGTGTTTGGGACCGACGTGAAGAACCATGATGAAACCCTCATGAAGGTGTGTAAAGCCCTGCATGATGCAAACCTCACACTCAACAAAGACAAGTGCGAGTTCCGGAAGAGCACACTAAAATTCTTTGGCCACGTGTTCTCGGAGGTGGGGATGACCCCAGATCCGGACAAAGTCTCTGCCCTGAATGACACAGCTGCACCACTCAATGTGTCAGAACTTCGCTCGTTCTTAGGCCTAGCCAGCTACTGCAGCAGGTACATCAAGGATTTTGCCTCGGTCAGTGAACCGTTGCGGAAACTTACGCACCAGAACGAGAAATTCGAGTGGACCAGTGCATGCCAAGTAGCTTTCGAAACCATCAGGGAGAGGGTTGCTAAAGCAGAAAACATGGCCTACTACGACCCCAACCGGAGAACTGAACTAACAGTGGACGCGAGTCCAGTGGGATTAGGGGCCATCCTGGCTCAAGTTGATCCCAAAGACCCACAACAGAGACACGTGGTTGCCTATGCCAGCCGCAGTTTATCCGCCACGGAACGAGCCTACTCCCAGGCTGAGAAAGAAGGACTAGCGGTGGTGTGGGCATGTGAACATTTCCACTTATTCCTGTATGGAAAGCCATTTCAGGTGGTCACCGATCACCAGGCGCTCCTGTTTCTCTATGGAAATCCCCAAGCCAAAATGCCCCCGAGGATCGCCCGGTGGGGGCTGCGCCTGCAGGATTACGCCTTCGACATTATTCACAGACCAGGGAAGGGTGAAAACCCGGCTGACTTCCTGTCGAGGAGACCGAGAGACGAGAGCAGACCTGAGCCATCGGTGGCAGACCGCTACCTCAGATACCTGATTCAACAAACCACGCCGGAGGGGGTTAACATAGAAGAACTGGCAAGAGAAACTCAAAACGACCCTGCATGCCGCATCATATGTGAAGGCCTCATGTCCGGACAATGGAGAAGGGCTAAAGAGAGAGGTAAAGCGGAAGGGGGCCAGACATGGGAAGACGTGGAACGGCTTCTCCTTGTGAAAGAAGAGTTGGCAGTATGAGAAGACCAACTACTACTCAAAGACTGCAAGCTGGTGATCCCAACAACCCTGCGTGAGAAGGTCATCAACCTGGCTCACGAGACCCATCGAGGCATCGTCTCCACACAGCGCATGCTGCGCCAAAAGGTGTGGTTCCCACGAATGGATGCCCGAGTGGAGGCCGCCTTGAGAACTTGCCCCACCTGCTGCATCATTACCCCAAACCGAAACCCGGAGCCATTGCAAATGTCCGAACTTCCGCAGAACATATGGGAAGCGGTGGCCGCCGACTTCTTTGGACCCATCGAAGGGGGGAAGTATGTCCTTGCAGTGATGGATGAATACTCCCGATATCCAGAAGTCCAGATGATCTCGTCCACGGCCGCACATCATGTCGTCCCAGCACTGGACCACATGTTCTCTGCCTATGGAGTGCCCAAGGTACTCAAGACCGACAACGGGGCCCCGTTCTGTGGACATCAGTTTGCCAGGTTTGCGGAATACTTGGGGTTCCGACATCGGAAGGTGACCCCGCTGTGGCCACAAGCAAACGGAATGATCGAACGATTCATGGCAAATCTCAAGCGGGCATTGCAAATTGCCCGCGTCACGGAACAACCATATGAACAGGTGCTTAACCAACTGCTGCGGGACTACCGAGGAACGCCCCATAGCACCACAGGGAAGACCCCTGCCGAACTCATGTTTGGCCGCAACCCTCAAACCCGACTTCCCCAAGCAGAGACAAGTGCACCACATCCAGCGATGGATGCGGAAGTCCGAGAGCGGGATGAAGCGGCAAAGGACAGAATGAAAGAATATGCCGACGCCCGCCGAAGAGCCCAGACATCCCAAATAAACATAGGAGATGTGGTGGCCGTTCGACAACCCTCGACCCACAAGCACACGCCTGCCTTTCGGGAAGAGCCCCTTCTCGTTACGCAGAAGAAGGGGTCAATGATCACTGCACAAGGCTCCACGGGAGCTATAACCCGGAACTCGTCCCATTTCAAGGAACTCCCACCGCCCGGAACAAGACGCCTGAGTGGAAGGGTACAGGCTCCACCGGAGGAAGAATACAGTGATCAACAAGGAGAGGATTCGTGGGATGCCGACGAATCGGATCAAGATCCAGATACTGAGACGACCGTGAGTAGATCGTCACCCCGGGCCGAGCTGGCCCGACCACAGCGAGCTCGGACTAGACCTCGCCGGTGGATCGAGGAAATGGAATAGTGACTTGCCAGATCATCGTCTGTTGCGATGAGTGTGGTATGGTTTAAAAAGGGGGGAGATGTCATGTTGACGTATCCTGGACGACGGGGGCGGGAGGGACCCGGGGCGGGAAAAGAGGGGAAGTGACGTGGGAGGGGCGGGGGCAAGTTAGTTACAGTTGAGGCACGAATAAAGAAGGAAGTTGAATAGAGTCTCTCCGTGTCAGCCTTGTTATTGCCGCGACCTGCATGCGCGCTTATCCCTAGGCCGGGGACAGGACAATGTGATATCCAAATCTTTCCCCTTCCAAACCTTAGACCCTTCCTTTATCATGAGATGTGATATCCAACTCCTTCCCATTCCAATCCTGAGACCCTTCCGATATCATGAGATTTGTTATCTCAATGCTTCTAATATCAAAATTGAGACCCTCCCTATAGCATGAGATGGGATATCCAACTCCTTCCCATTCCAATCCTGAGACCCTTCCGATAACAGAGATGTGATATCTCAATGCTTATACCAAATCTGAGACCCTTCCTATAGCATGAGATGTGATATCCAACTCCTTCCCATTCCAATCCTGAGACCCTTCCTATAGCATGAGATGTGATGTCTCAATGCTTCTAATACCAAACCTGAGATCCTTCCTATAACATGAGATGTGATATCCAACTCCTTCCCATTCCAATCCTGAGACCCTTCCTATAGCATGAGATGTGCTATCTCAATGCTTATACCAAACCTGATACCCTTCCTAAAGCTTGAGATGTGATATCCAACTCCTTCCCATTCCAATCCTGAGACCCTTCCTATAGCATGAGATGTGATATCTCAAGGCCTCTAATACCAAACCTGAGATCCTTCCTCTAACATGAAATGTGATATCCAACTCCTTCCCCTTCCAAACCTGAGAGCCTTCCTATAGCATGAGATATGATATCCAAGTCCTTCCCATTCCAATCCTGAGACCCTTCCTATAACATGAAATGTGATATCCAACTCCTTCCCATTCCAACCTGAGACCCTTCCTATAACATGAAATGTGATATCCAACTCCTTCCAAATCCAATACTGATACCCTTCCAATAGCATGAGATGTGATATCCCAATACTTCTACCAAACCTGAGACCCATACTATGGCATGAGATGTGATATCAAACTCCTTCCCATTCCAATCCTGAGACTCTTCCTATAGCTTGAGATGTGATATCCAACTCCTTCACATTCCAATTCTGAGACCCTTCCTATGCCATGAGACTTGATATCTCAATGCTTCTAATACCAAACCTGAGACCCGTCCTATAACATGAGATGTGATATCCAAATCTTTCCCCTTCCAAACCTTAGACCCTTCCTTTATCATGAGATGTGATATCCAACTCCTTCCCATTCCAATCCTGAGACCCTTCCGATATCATGAGATTTGTTATCTCAATGCTTCTAATATCAAACTTGAGACACTCCCTATAGCATGAGATGTGACATCCAAGTCCTCCCCATTCCAATCCTGAGACCCTTCCTATAGCATGAGATGTGATATCTCAATGCTTCTAATACCAAACCTGAGACCCTTCCTATAACATGAGATGGGATATCCAACTCCTTCCCATTCCAATCCTGAGACCCTTCCGATAGCAGAGATGTGATATCTCAATGCTTATACCAATCCTGAGACCCTTCCTATGGCCTGAGATGTCATATACAACTCCTTCCCAATCCAATCCTGAGACCCTTCCTATAGCATGAGATGTGATATCTCAATGCTTATACCAAATGTGAGACCCTTCCTATAGCATGAGATGTGATATCCAACTCCTTCCCATTCCAATCCTGAGACCCTTCCTATAGCATGAGATGTGATGTCTCAATGCTTCTAATACCAAACCTGAGATCCTTCCTATAACATGAGATGTGATATCCAACTCCTTCCCATTCCAATCCTGAGACCCTTCCTATAGCATGAGATGTGATGTCTCAATGCTTCTAATACCAAACCTGAGAACCTTCCTGCAGCATGCGATGTGATATCTCAATGCTTCTAATACCAAACCTGAGACCAGTCCTATAACATGAGATTGGATATCCAACTCCTTCCCCTTCCAAACCTGAGACCCTTCCTATAGCATGAGATGTGATATCCAACTTCTTCCCATTCCAATCCTGAGACCCTTCCTATAACATGAGATGTGATGTCTCAATGCTTCTAATACCAAACCTGAGATCTTTCCTATAACATGAGATGTGATATCCAACTCCTTCCCATTCCAATCCTGAGACCCTTCCTATAGCATGAGATGTGCTATCGCAATGCTTATACCAAACCTGAGACCCTTCCTAAAGCTTGAGATGTGATATCCAACTCCTTCCCATTCCAATCCTGACACCCTTCCTATAGCATGAGATGTGATATCTCAAGGCCTCTAATACCAAACCTGAGATCCTTCCTCTAACATGAAATGTGATATCCAAATCCTTCCCCTTCCAAACCTGAGAGTCTTCCTATAGCATGAGATATGATATCCAAGTCCTTCCCATTCCAATCCTGAGACCCTTCCTATAACATGAAATGTGATATCCAACTCCTTCCCATTCCAACCTGAGACCCTTCCTATAGCATGAGATGGGATATCCAACTCCTTCGAAATCCAATACTGATACCCTTCCAATAGCATGAATTGTGATATCCCAATGCTTCTACCAAACCTGAGACCCATACTATGGCATGAGATGTGATATCAAACTCATTCCCATTCCAATCCTGAGACTCTTCCTATAGCTTGAGATGTGATATCCAACTCCTTCCCATTCCAATTCTGAGACCCTTCCTATGCCATGAGACTTGATATCTCAATGCTTCTAATACCAAACCTGAGACCCGTCCTATAACATGAGATGTGATATCCAAATCTTTCCCCTTCCAAACCTTAGACCCTTCCTTTATCATGAGATGTGATATCCAACTCCTTCCCATTCCAATCCTGAGACCCTTCCGATATCATGAGATTTGTTATCTCAATGCTTCTAATATCAAACTTGAGACCCTCCCTATAGCATGAGATGTGACATCCAAGTCCTCCCCATTCCAATCCTGAGACCCTTCCTATAGCATGAGATGTGATATCTCAATGCTTCTAATACCAAACCTGAGACCCTTCCTATAACATGAGATGTCATATACAACTCCTTCCCAATCCAATCCTGAGACCCTTCCTATAGCATGAGATGTGATATCTCAATGCTTATACCAAATCTGAGACCCTTCCTATAGCATGAGATGTGATATCCAACTCCTTCCCATTCCAATCCTGAGACCCTTCCTATAGCATGAGATGTGATGTCTCAATGCTTCTAATACCAAACCTGCGATCCTTCCAATAACATGAGATGTGATATCCAACTCCTTCCCATTCCAATCCTGAGACCCTTATGATAGCATGAGATGTGATATCTCAATGCCTCTAATACCAAACCTGAGATACTTCCGATAGCATGAGATGTGATATCTCAATGCTTCTAATACCAAACCTGAGATCCTTCCTATAACATGAGATGTGATTTCCAAATCCTTCCCCTTCCAAACCTGAGACCCTCCATTTAGCATGAGATGTGATATACAACTCCTTCCCATTCCAATCCTGAGACCCTTCTGATAGCATGAGATGTGATATCTCAATGCCTCTAATACCAAACCTGAGACCCTTCCTATAACATGAGATGGGATATCCAACTCCTTCCCATTCCAATCCTGAGACCCTTCCGATAGCAGAGATGTGATATCTCAATGCTTATACCAATCCTGAGACCCTTCCTATGGCCTGAGATGTCATATACAACTCCTTCCCAATCCAATCCTGAGACCCTTCCTATAGCATGAGATGTGATATCTCAATGCTTATACCAAATCTGAGACCCTTCCTATAGCATGAGATGTGATATCCAACTCCTTCCCATTCCAATCCTGAGACCCTTCCTATAGCATGAGATGTGATGTCTCAATGCTTCTAATACCAAACCTGCGATCCTTCCAATAACATGAGATGTGATATCCAACTCCTTCCCATTCCAATCCTGAGACCCTTATGATAGCATGAGATGTGATATCTCAATGCCTCTAATACCAAACCTGAGATACTTCCGATAGCATGAGATGTGATATCTCAATGCTTCTAATACCAAACCTGAGATCCTTCCTATAACATGAGATGTGATTTCCAAATCCTTCCCCTTCCAAACCTGAGACCCTCCATTTAGCATGAGATGTGATATACAACTCCTTCCCATTCCAATCCTGAGACCCTTCTGATAGCATGAGATGTGATATCTCAATGCCTCTAATACCAAACCTGAGACCCTTCCTATAACATGAGATGGGATATCCAACTCCTTCCCATTCCAATCCTGAGACCCTTCCGATAGCAGAGATGTGATATCTCAATGCTTATACCAATCCTGAGACCCTTCCTATGGCCTGAGATGTCATATACAACTCCTTCCCAATCCAATCCTGAGACCCTTCCTATAGCATGAGATGTGATATCTCAATGCTTATACCAAATGTGAGACCCTTCCTATAGCATGAGATGTGATATCCAACTCCTTCCCATTCCAATCCTGAGACCCTTCCTATAGCATGAGATGTGATGTCTCAATGCTTCTAATACCAAACCTGAGATCCTTCCTATAACATGAGATGTGATATCCAACTCCTTCCCATTCCAATCCTGAGACCCTTCCTATAGCATGAGATGTGATGTCTCAATGCTTCTAATACCAAACCTGAGAACCTTCCTACAGCATGCGATGTGATATCTCAATGCTTCTAATACCAAACCTGAGACCAGTCCTATAACATGAGATTGGATATCCAACTCCTTCCCCTTCCAAACCTGAGACCCTTCCTATAGCATGAGATGTGATATCCAACTTCTTCCCATTCCAATCCTGAGACCCTTCCTATAACATGAGATGTGATGTCTCAATGCTTCTAATACCAAACCTGAGATCTTTCCTATAACATGAGATGTGATATCCAACTCCTTCCCATTCCAATCCTGAGACCCTTCCTATAGCATGAGATGTGCTTTCGCAATGCTTATACCAAACCTGAGACCCTTCCTAAAGCTTGAGATGTGATATCCAACTCCTTCCCATTCCAATCCTGACACCCTTCCTATAGCATGAGATGTGATATCTCAAGGCCTCTAATACCAAACCTGAGATCCTTCCTCTAACATGAAATGTGATATCCAACTCCTTCCCCTTCCAAACCTGAGAGCCTTCCTATAGCATGAGATATGATATCCAAGTCCTTCCCATTCCAATCCTGAGACCCTTCCTATAACATGAAATGTGATATCCAACTCCTTCCCATTCCAACCTGAGACCCTTCCTATAGCATGAGATGGGATATCCAACTCCTTCGAAATCCAATACTGATACCCTTCCAATAGCATGAATTGTGATATCCCAATGCTTCTACCAAACCTGAGACCCATACTATGGCATGAGATGTGATATCAAACTCATTCCCATTCCAATCCTGAGACTCTTCCTATAGCTTGAGATGTGATATCCAACTCCTTCCCATTCCAATTCTGAGACCCTTCCTATGCCATGAGACTTGATATCTCAATGCTTCTAATACCAAACCTGAGACCCGTCCTATAACATGAGATGTGATATCCAAATCTTTCCCCTTCCAAACCTTAGACCCTTCCTTTATCATGAGATGTGATATCCAACTCCTTCCCATTCCAATCCTGAGACCCTTCCGATATCATGAGATTTGTTATCTCAATGCTTCTAATATCAAACTTGAGAACCTCCCTATAGCATGAGATGTGACATCCAAGTCCTCCCCATTCCAATCCTGAGACCCTTCCTATAGCATGAGATGTGATATCTCAATGCTTCTAATACCAAACCTGAGACCCTTCCTATAACATGAGATGTCATATACAACTCCTTCCCAATCCAATCCTGAGACCCTTCCTATAGCATGAGATGAGATATCTCAATGCTTATACCAAATCTGAGACCCTTCCTATAGCATGAGATGTGATATCCAACTCCTTCCCATTCCAATCCTGAGACCCTTCCTATAGCATGAGATGTGATGTCTCAATGCTTCTAATACCAAACCTGCGATCCTTCCAATAACATGAGATGTGATATCCAACTCCTTCCCATTCCAATCCTGAGACCCTTATGATAGCATGAGATGTGATATCTCAATGCCTCTAATACCAAACCTGAGATACTTCCGATAGCATGAGATGTGATATCTCAATGCTTCTAATACCAAACCTGAGATCCTTCCTATAACATGAGATGTGATTTCCAAATCCTTCCCCTTCCAAACCTGAGACCCTCCATTTAGCATGAGATGTGATATACAACTCCTTCCCATTCCAATCCTGAGACCCTTCTGATAGCATGAGATGTGATATCTCAATGCCTCTAATACCAAACCTGAGATCCTATCTCTAACATGAAATGTGAAATCCATCTCCTTCCCTTTCCAAACCTGAGGCCCTGCCTATAGCATGAGATGTGATATCCAAGTCCTTCCCATTCCAATCCTGAGAGGAAGGATCTCAGGTTTGGTATTAGAAGCATTGAGACATCACATCTCATGCTATAGGAAGGGTCTCAGGGTTGGAATGGGAAGGAGTTGGATATCACATCTCATCCAATAGGAAGGGTCTCAGGTTTGGAATGGGAAGGAATTGGATATCACATCTCATGTTATAGGAAGGATCTCAGGTTTGGTATGAGAAGCATTGAGATATCACATCTCATGCTATAGGAAGGGTCTCAGGATTGGAATGTGAAGGATTTGGATATCACATCTCATGCTAAAGGAAGGGTCTCAGGTATGGTAGAAGCATTGAGATATCACGTCTCTGCTATCGGAAGGGTCTCAGGATTGGATTGGGAAGGCGTTGGATATCCCTTCTCATGCTATAGGAAGGGTCTCAGGATTTGAATGGGAAGGAGTTGGATATCACATCTCATGTTATAGGAAGGGTCTCAGGATTGGAATGGGAAGGATTTGGATATCACATCTCTTGCTATAGGAAGGGTCTCAGGATTGGAATGGGTAGGAGTTGGATATTACTTTCTTGCTATAGGAAGGGTCTCATGTTTGGAATGGGAAGCAGTTGGATATCACATCTCATTTTATAGGAAGGGTCTCAGGTTTGGTATAAGCATTGAGATATCACATCTCTGCTATCGGAAGCGGCTCAGGATTGGAATGGGAAGGAGTTGGATATCCCATCTCATGTTATAGGAAGAGTCTCTGGTTTGGTATTAGAATCATTGAGATATCACATTGCATGCTGTAGGAAGGGTCTAAGGATTGGAATGGGATGGACTTGGATATCACATCTCATGCTATAGGTAGGCTCTCAGGTTTGGTATAAGCATTGAGATATCACATCTCATGCTATAGGAAGGGTCTCAGGATTGGAATGGGAAGGAATTGGATATCACATCTCATGCTGTAGGAAGGGTCTCAGATTTGGTATAAGCATTGAGATATCACATCTCATGCTAAAGGAAGGGTCTCAGGATTGGAATGGGAAGGAGTTGGATATCCCATCTCATGCTGTAGGGAGGGTCTCAGGTTTGGTATTAGAAGCATAGAGATATCACATCTCATGCTATAGGAAGGGTCTCAGGATTGGAATGGGAAGGACTTGGATGTCACATCTCATGCTGTAGGGAGGGTCTCAAGTTTGATATTAGAAGCATTGAGATAACAAATCTCATGATATCGGAAGGGTCTCAGGATTGGAATGGGAAGGAGTTGGATATCACATCTCATGTTATAGGACGGGTCTCAGGTTTGGTATTAGAAGCATTGAGATATCACATCTCATGCTATAGGAAGGGTCTCAGGATTGGAATGGGAAGGAGTTGGATATCACATCTCAAGCTATAGGAAGAGTCTCAGGATTGGAATGGGAATGAGTTTGATATCACATCTCATGCCATAGTATGGGTCTCAGGTTTGGTAGAAGCATTGGGATATCACAATTCATGCTATTGGAAGGGTATCAGTATTGGATTTCGAAGGATTTGGATATCCCATCTCATGCTATAGGAAGGGTCTCAGGTTGGAATGGGAAGGAGTTGGATATCACATTTCATGTTATAGGAAGGGTCTCAGGATTGGAATGGGAAGGACTTGGATATCATATCTCATGCTATAGGAAGGCTCTCAGGTTTGGAAGGGGAAGGAGTTGGATATCACATTTCATGTTAGAGGAAGGATCTCAGGTTTGGTATTAGAGGCCTTGAGATATCACATCTCATGCTATAGGAAGGGTCTCAGGATTGGAATGGGAAGGAGTTGGATATCACATCTCAAGCTTTAGGAAGGGTCTCAGGTTTGGTATAAGCATTGAGATAGCACATCTCATGCTATAGGAAGGGTCTCAGGATTGGAATGGGAAGGAGTTGGATATCACATCTCATGTTATAGGAAGGATCTCAGGTTTGGTATTAGAAGCATTGAGACATCACATCTCATGCTATAGGAAGGGTCTCAGGATTGGAATGGGAAGGAGTTGGATATCACATCTCATGCTATAGGAAGGGTCTCAGATTTGGTATAAGCATTGAGATATCACATCTCTGCTATAGGAAGGGTCTCAGGATTGGAATGGGAAGGAGTTGGATATCCCATCTCATGCTATAGGGAGGGTCTCAATTTTGATATTAGAAGCATTGAGATAACAAATCTCATGATATCGGAAGGGTCTCAGGATTGGAATGGGAAGGAGTTGGATATCACATCTCATGATAAAGGAAGGGTCTAAGGTTTGGAAGGGGAAAGATTTGGATATCACATCTCATGTTATAGGACGGGTCTCAGGTTTGGTATTAGAAGCATTGAGATATCAAGTCTCATGGTATAGGAAGGGTCTCAGAATTGGAATGGGAAGGAGTTGGATATCACATCTCAAGCTATAGGAAGAGTCTCAGGATTGGAATGGGAAGGAGTTTGATATCACATCTCATGCCATAGTATGGTTCTCAGGTTTGATAGAAGCATTGGGATATCACATCTCATGCTATTGGAAGGGTATCAGTATTGGATTTGGAAGGGGTTGGATATCCCATCTCATGCTATAGGAAGGGTCTCAGGTTGGAATGGGAAGGAGTTGGATATCACATTTCATGTTATAGGAAGGGTCTCAGGATTGGAATGGGAAGGACTTGGATATCATATCTCATGCTATAGGAAGGCTCTCAGGTTTGGAAGGAGAAGGAGTTGGATATCACATTTCATGTTAGAGGAAGGATCTCAGGTTTGGTATTAGAGGCCTTGAGATATCACATCTCATGCTATAGGAAGGGTCTCAGGTTGGAATGGGAAGGAGTTGGATATCACATTTCATGTTATAGGAAGGGTCTCAGGATTGGAATGGGAAGGAGTTGGATATCACATCTCAAGCTTTAGGAAGGGTCTCAGGTTTGGTATAAGCATTGAGATAGCACATCTCATGCTATAGGAAGGGTCTCAGGATTGGAATGGGAAGGAGTTGGATATCACATCTCATGTTATCGGAAAGATCTCAGGTTTGGGATTAGAAGCATTGAGACATCACATCTCATGTTATAGGAAGGGTCTCAGGATTGGAATGGGAAGAAGTTGGATATCACATCTCATGCTATTGGAAGGGTCTCAGGTTTGGAATGGGGAGGAATTGGATATCACATCTCATGTCATAGGAAGGATCTCAGGTTTGGTATTAGAAGCATTGAGATATCATATCTCATGCTATAGGGAGGGTCTCAGGATTGGAATGGGAAGGAGTTGGATATCAAATCTCATGCTATAGGAAGGGTCTCAGGTTTGGTATAAGCAGTGAGATATCACATCTCATGCTATAGGAAGTGTCTCAGGATTGGAATGGGAAGGAGTTGGATATCACATCTCATGTTATAGGAAGGATCTCAGGTTTGGTATAAGCATTGAGATATCACATCTCTACTATCGGAAGGGTCTCAGGATTGGAATGGGAAGGAGTTGGATATTCCCATCTCATGTTATAGGAAGGGTCTCAGGTTTGGTATTAGAAGCATTGAGATATCACATCTCATGCTATAGGAAGGGTCTCAGGATTGGAATGGGGAGGACTTGGATGTCACATCTCATGCTATAGGGAGGGTCTCAAGTTTGATATTAGAAGCATTGAGATAACAAATCTCATGATATCGGAAGGGTCTCAGGATTGGAATGGGAAGGAGTTGGATATCACATCTCATGATAAAGGAAGGGTCTAAGGTTTGGAAGGGGAAAGATTTGGATATCACATCTCATGTTATAGGACGGGTCTCAGGTTTGGTATTAGAAGCATTGAGATATCAAGTCTCACGGCATAGGAAGGGTCTCAGAATTGGAATGGGAAGGAGTTGGATATCACATCTCAAGCTATAGGAAGAGTCTCAGGATTGGAATGGGAATGAGTTTGATATCACATCTCATGCCATAGTATGGGTCTCAGGTTTGGTAGAAGCATTGGGATATCACAATTCATGCTATTGGAAGGGTATCAGTATTGGATTTCGAAGGAGTTGGATATCCCATCTCATGCTATAGGAAGGGTCTCAGGTTGGAATGGGAAGGAGTTGGATATCACATTTCATGTTATAGGAAGGGTCTCAGGATTGGAATGGGAAGGACTTGGATATCATATCTCATGCTATAGGAAGGCTCTCAGGTTTGGAAGGGGAAGGAGTTGGATATCACATTTCATGTTAGAGGAAGGATCTCAGGTTTGGTATTAGAGGCCTTGAGATATCACATCTCATGCTATAGGAAGGGTCTCAGGATTGGAATGGGAAGGAGTTGGATATCACATCTCAAGCTTTAGGAAGGGTCTCAGGTTTGGTATAAGCATTGAGATAGCACATCTCATGCTATAGGAAGGGTCTCAGGATTGGAATGGGAAGGAGTTGGATATCACATCTCATGTTATAGGAAGGATCTCAGGTTTGGTATTAGAAGCATTGAGACATCACATCTCATGCTATAGGAAGGGTCTCAGGATTGGAATGGGAAGGAGTTGGATATCACATCTCATGCTATAGGAAGGGTCTCAGATTTGGTATAAGCATTGAGATATCACATCTCTGCTATCGGAAGGGTCTCAGGATTGGAATGGGAAGGAGTTGGATATCCCATCTCATGCTATAGGGAGGGTCTCAATTTGGATATTAGAAGCATTGAGATAACAAATCTCATGATATCGGAAGGGTCTCAGGATTGGAATGGGAAGGAGTTGGATATCACATCTCATGATAAAGGAAGGGTCTAAGGTTTGGAAGGGGAAAGATTTGGATATCACATCTCATGTTATAGGACGGGTCTCAGGTTTGGTATTAGAAGCATTGAGATATCAAGTCTCATGGTATAGGAAGGGTCTCAGAATTGGAATGGGAAGGAGTTGGATATCACATCTCAAGCTATAGGAAGAGTCTCAGGATTGGAATGGGAAGGAGTTTGATATCACATCTCATGCCATAGTATGGTTCTCAGGTTTGATAGAAGCATTGGGATATCACATCTCATGCTATTGGAAGGGTATCAGTATTGGATTTGGAAGGGGTTGGATATCCCATCTCATGCTATAGGAAGGGTCTCAGGTTGGAATGGGAAGGAGTTGGATATCACATTTCATGTTATAGGAAGGGTCTCAGGATTGGAATGGGAAGGACTTGGATATCATATCTCATGCTATAGGAAGGCTCTCAGGTTTGGAAGGAGAAGGAGTTGGATATCACATTTCATGTTAGAGGAAGGATCTCAGGTTTGGTATTAGAGGCCTTGAGATATCACATCTCATGCTTTAGGAAGGGTCTCAGGTTGGAATGGGAAGGAGTTGGATATCACATTTCATGTTATAGGAAGGGTCTCAGGATTGGAATGGGAAGGAGTTGGATATCACATCTCAAGCTTTAGGAAGGGTCTCAGGTTTGGTATAAGCATTGAGATAGCACATCTCATGCTATAGGAAGGGTCTCAGGATTGGAATGGGAAGGAGTTGGATATCACATCTCATGTTATCGGAAAGATCTCAGGTTTGGGATTAGAAGCATTGAGACATCACATCTCATGTTATAGGAAGGGTCTCAGGATTGGAATGGGAAGAAGTTGTATATCACATCTCATGCTATTGGAAGGGTCTCAGGTTTGGAATGGGGAGGAATTGGATATCACATCTCATGTCATAGGAAGGATCTCAGGTTTGGTATTAGAAGCATTGAGATATCACATCTCATGCTATAGGAATGGTCTCAGGATTGGAATGGGAAGGAGTTGGATATTACATTCCTGCTATAGGAAGGGTCTCATGTTTGGAATGGGAATGTGTTGGATATCACATATGCTATAGGAAGGGTCTCAGGTTTGGAACGGGAAGGAGTTGGATATCACATCTCATGTTATAGGAAGGGTCTCAGGTTTGGTATAAGCATTGAGATATCACATCTCTGCTATCGGAAGTGTCTCAGGATTGGAATGGGAAGGTGTTGGATATCCCATCTCATGTTATAGGACGGGTCTCAGGTTTGTTATTAGAATCATTGAGATATCATATTGCATGCTGTAGGAAGGGTCTAAGGATTGGAATGGGAAGGAGTTGGATATCCCATCTCATGTTATAGGAAGAGTCTCAAGTTTGGTATTAGAAGCATTTAGATATCACATCTCATGCTATAGGAAGGGTCTCAGGATTGGAATGGGAAGGAGTTGGATATCACATCTCATGCTATAGGAAGGGTCTCAGGTTTGGTATAAGCATTGAGATATCACATCTCATGCTATAGGAAGGGTCTCAGGATTGGAATGGGAAGGAGTTGGATATCACATCCCATGTTATAGGAAGGATCTCAGGTTTGGTATTAGAAGCATTGAGACATCACATCTCATGCTATCGGAAGGGTCTCAGGATTGGAATGGGAAGGACTTGGATATCACATCTCATGCTATAGGGAGGGTCTCAAGTTTGATATTAGAAGCATTGAGATATCATATCTCATGCTATAGGAAGGGTCTCAGGATTGGAATGGGAAGGAGTTGGATATCACATCTCATGCTATAGGAAGGGTCTCAGGTTTGGTATAAGCAGTGAGATATCACATCTCATGCTATAGGAAGTGTCTCAGGATTGGAATGGGAAGGAGTTGGATATCACATCTCATGTTATAGGAAGGATCTCAGGTTTGGTATAAGCATTGAGATATCACATATCTACTATCGGAAGGGTCTCAGGATTGGAATGGGAAGGAGTTGGATATTCCCATCTCATGTTATAGGAAGGGTCTCAGGTTTGGTATTAGAAGCATTGAGATATCACATCTCATGCTATAGAAAGGGTCTCAGGATTGGAATGGGAAGGACTTGGATATCACATCTCATGCTATAAGGAGGGTCTCAAGTTTGATATTAGAAGCATTGAGATATCACATCTCATGATATCGGAAGGGTCTCAAGGATGGAATGGGAAGGAGTTGGATATCACATCTCATGATAAAGGAAGTGTCTAAGGTTTGGAAGGGGAAGGAGTTTGATATCACATCTCATGCCATAGTATGGGTCTCAGGTTTGGTAGAAGCATTGGGATATCACATCTCATGCTATCGGAAGGGTATCAGGATTGGATTTGGAAGGAGTTGGATATCACATCTCATGTTATAGGAAGGATCTCAGGTTTGGTATAAGCATTGAGATATCACATCTCTACTATCGGAAGGGTCTCAGGATTGGAATGGGAAGGAGTTGGATATTCCCATCTCATGTTATAGGAAGGATCTCAGGTTTGGTATTAGAAGCATTGAGATATCACATCTCATGCTATAGGAAGGGTCTCAGGATTGGAATGGGGAGGACTTGGATGTCACATCTCATGCTATAGGGAGGGTCTCAAGTTTGATATTAGAAGCATTGAGATAACAAATCTCATGATATCGGAAGGGTCTCAGGATTGGAATGGGAAGGAGTTGGATATCACATCTCATGATAAAGGAAGGGTCTAAGGTTTGGAAGGGGAAAGATTTGGATATCACATCTCATGTTATAGGACGGGTCTCAGGTTTGGTATTAGAAGCATTGAGATATCAAGTCTCACGGCATAGGAAGGGTCTCAGAATTGGAATGGGAAGGAGTTGGATATCACATCTCAAGCTATAGGAAGAGTCTCAGGATTGGAATGGGAATGAGTTTGATATCACATCTCATGCCATAGTATGGGTCTCAGGTTTGGTAGAAGCATTGGGATATCACAATTCATGCTATTGGAAGGGTATCAGTATTGGATTTCGAAGGAGTTGGATATCCCATCTCATGCTATAGGAAGGGTCTCAGGTTGGAATGGGAAGGAGTTGGATATCACATTTCATGTTATAGGAAGGGTCTCAGGATTGGAATGGGAAGGACTTGGATATCATATCTCATGCTATAGGAAGGCTCTCAGGTTTGGAAGGGGAAGGAGTTGGATATCACATTTCATGTTAGAGGAAGGATCTCAGGTTTGGTATTAGAGGCCTTGAGATATCACATCTCATGCTATAGGAAGGGTCTCAGGATTGGAATGGGAAGGAGTTGGATATCACATCTCAAGCTTTAGGAAGGGTCTCAGGTTTGGTATAAGCATTGAGATAGCACATCTCATGCTATAGGAAGGGTCGCAGGATTGGAATGGGAAGGAGTTGGATATCACATCTCATGTTATAGGAAGGATCTCAGGTTTGGTATTAGAAGCATTGAGACATCACATCTCATGCTATAGGAAGGGTCTCAGGATTGGAATGGGAAGGAGTTGGATATCACATCTCATGCTATAGGAAGGGTCTCAGATTTGGTATAAGCATTGAGATATCACATCTCTGCTATCGGAAGGGTCTCAGGATTGGAATGGGAAGGAGTTGGATATCCCATCTCATGCTATAGGGAGGGTCTCAATTTTGATATTAGAAGCATTGAGATAACAAATCTCATGATATCGGAAGGGTCTCAGGATTGGAATGGGAAGGAGTTGGATATCACATCTCATGATAAAGGAAGGGTCTAAGGTTTGGAAGGGGAAAGATTTGGATATCACATCTCATGTTATAGGACGGGTCTCAGGTTTGGTATTAGAAGCATTGAGATATCAAGTCTCATGGAGGGTCTCAGAATTGGAATGGGAAGGAGTTGGATATCACATCTCAAGCTATAGGAAGAGTCTCAGGATTGGAATGGGAAGGAGTTTGATATCACATCTCATGCCATAGTATGGTTCTCAGGTTTGATAGAAGCATTGGGATATCACATCTCATGCTATTGGAAGGGTATCAGTATTGGATTTGGAAGGGGTTGGATATCCCATCTCATGCTATAGGAAGGGTCTCAGGTTGGAATGGGAAGGAGTTGGATATCACATTTCATGTTATAGGAAGGGTCTCAGGATTGGAATGGGAAGGACTTGGATATCATATCTCATGCTATAGGAAGGCTCTCAGGTTTGGAAGGAGAAGGAGTTGGATATCACATTTCATGTTAGAGGAAGGATCTCAGGTTTGGTATTAGAGGCCTTGAGATATCGAATCTCATGCTACAGGAAGGGTCTCAGGTTGGAATGGGAAGGAGTTGGATATCACATTTCATGTTATAGGAAGGGTCTCAGGATTGGAATGGGAAGGAGTTGGATATCACAACTCAAGCTTTAGGAAGGGTCTCAGGTTTGGTATAAGCATTGAGATAGCACATCTCATGCTATAGGAAGGGTCTCAGGATTGGAATGGGAAGGAGTTGGATATCACATCTCATGTTATCGGAAAGATCTCAGGTTTGGGATTAGAAGCATTGAGACATCACATCTCATGTTATAGGAAGGGTCTCAGGATTGGAATGGGAAGAAGTTGGATATCACATCTCATGCTATTGGAAGGGTCTCAGGTTTGGAATGGGGAGGAATTGGATATCACATCTCATGTCATAGGAAGGATCTCAGGTTTGGTATTAGAAGCATTGAGATATCACATCTCATGCTATAGGAATGGTCTCAGGATTGGAATGGGAAGGAGTTGGATATTACATTCCTGCTATAGGAAGGGTCTCATGTTTGGAATGGGAATGTGTTGGATATCACATATGCTATAGGAAGGGTCTCAGGTTTGGAACGGGAAGGAGTTGGATATCACATCTCATGTTATAGGAAGGGTCTCAGGTTTGGTATAAGCATTGAGATATCACATCTCTGCTATCGGAAGTGTCTCAGGATTGGAATGGGAAGGTGTTGGATATCCCATCTCATGTTATAGGACGGGTCTCAGGTTTGTTATTAGAATCATTGAGATATCATATTGCATGCTGTAGGAAGGGTCTAAGGATTGGAATGGGAAGGAGTTGGATATCCCATCTCATGTTATAGGAAGAGTCTCAAGTTTGGTATTAGAAGCATTTAGATATCACATCTCATGCTATAGGAAGGGTCTCAGGATTGGAATGGGAAGGAGTTGGATATCACATCTCATGCTATAGGAAGGGTCTCAGGTTTGGTATAAGCATTGAGATATCACATCTCATGCTATAGGAAGGGTCTCAGGATTGGAATGGGAAGGAGTTGGATATCACATCTCATGTTATAGGAAGGATCTCAGGTTTGGTATTAGAAGCATTGAGACATCACATCTCATGCTATCGGAAGGGTCTCAGGATTGGAATGGGAAGGACTTGGATATCACATCTCATGCTATAGGGAGGGTCTCAAGTTTGATATTAGAAGCATTGAGATATCATATCTCATGCTATAGGAAGGGTCTCAGGATTGGAATGGGAAGGAGTTGGATATCACATCTCATGCTATAGGAAGGGTCTCAGGTTTGGTATAAGCAGTGAGATATCACATCTCATGCTATAGGAAGTGTCTCAGGATTGGAATGGGAAGGAGTTGGATATCACATCTCATGTTATAGGAAGGATCTCAGGTTTGGTATAAGCATTGAGATATCACATCTCTGCTATCGGAAGTGTCTCAGGATTGGAATGGGAAGGTGTTGGATATCCCATCTCATGTTATAGGACGGGTCTCAGGTTTGTTATTAGAATCATTGAGATATCATATTGCATGCTGTAGGAAGGGTCTAAGGATTGGAATGGGAAGGAGTTGGATATCCCATCTCATGTTATAGGAAGAGTCTCAAGTTTGGTATTAGAAGCATTTAGATATCACATCTCATGCTATAGGAAGGGTCTCAGGATTGGAATGGGAAGGAGTTGGATATCACATCTCATGCTATAGGAAGGGTCTCAGGTTTGGTATAAGCATTGAGATATCACATCTCATGCTATAGGAAGGGTCTCAGGATTGGAATGGGAAGGAGTTGGATATCACATCTCATGTTATAGGAAGGATCTCAGGTTTGGTATTAGAAGCATTGAGACATCACATCTCATGCTATCGGAAGGGTCTCAGGATTGGAATGGGAAGGACTTGGATATCACATCTCATGCTATAGGGAGGGTCTCAAGTTTGATATTAGAAGCATTGAGATATCATATCTCATGCTATAGGAAGGGTCTCAGGATTGGAATGGGAAGGAGTTGGATATCACATCTCATGCTATAGGAAGGGTCTCAGGTTTGGTATAAGCAGTGAGATATCACATCTCATGCTATAGGAAGTGTCTCAGGATTGGAATGGGAAGGAGTTGGATATCACATCTCATGTTATAGGAAGGATCTCAGGTTTGGTATAAGCATTGAGATATCACATCTCTACTATCGGAAGGGTCTCAGGATTGGAATGGCAAGGAGTTGGATATTCCCATCTCATGTTATAGGAAGGGTCTCAGGTTTGGTATTAGAAGCATTGAGATATCACATCTCATGCTATAGAAAGGGTCTCAGGATTGGAATGGGAAGGACTTGGATATCACATCTCATGCTATAAGGAGGGTCTCAAGTTTGATATTAGAAGCATTGAGATATCACATCTCATGATATCGGAAGGGTCTCAAGGATGGAATGGGAAGGAGTTGGATATCACATCTCATGATAAAGGAAGTGTCTAAGGTTTGGAAGGGGAAGGAGTTTGATATCACATCTCATGCCATAGTATGGGTCTCAGGTTTGGTAGAAGCATTGGGATATCACATCTCATGCTATCGGAAGGGTATCAGGAATGGATTTGGAAGGAGTTGGATATCCCATCTCATGCTATAGGAAGGGTCTCAGGTTGGAATGGGAAGGAGTTGGATATCACATCTCATGTTCTAGGAAGGGTCTCAGGATTGGAATTAGAAGGACTTGGATATCACATCTCATGCTATAGGAAGGCTCTCAGGTTTGGAAGGGGAAAGAGTTGGATATCACATTTCATGTTAGAGGTAGGATCTCAGGTTTGGTATTAGAGGCATTGAGATATCACATCTCATGCTATCAGAAGAGTCTCAGGATTGGAATGGGAAGGAGTTGGATATCACATCTCATGCTAAAGGGAGGGTCTCAGGTTTGGAAGGGGAAGGATTTGGATATCACATCTCATGTTATAGGAAGGATCTCAGGTTTGGTATTAGAAGCATTGAGATATCACATCTCATGCTATCGGAAGGATCTCAGGTTTGGTATAGAAGCATTGAGATATCACATCTCATGCTATCAGAAGGTTCTCAGGATTGGAATGGGAAGGAGTTGGATATCACATCTCATGCTAAAGGGAGGGTCTCAGGTTTGGAAGGGGAAGGATTTGGATATCATATCTCATGTTATCAGAAGGATCTCAGGTTTGGTATTAGAAGTATTGAGATATCACATCTCATGCTATAGGAAGGGTCTCAGGATTGGAATGGGAAGGAGCTGGATATCACATCTCATGCTAAAGGAAGGGCCTCAGGTTTGGAACGGGAAGGAGTTGGATATCACATCTCATGTTATAGGAAGGGTCTCAGGTTTGGTATAAGCATTGAGATATCACATCTCTGCTATCGGAAGTGTCTCAGGATTGGAATGGGAAGGACTTGGATATCACATCTCATGCTATAGATAGGCTCTCAGGTTTGGAAAGGGAAGGAGTTGGATATCACATTTCATGTTAGAGGAAGGATCTCAGGTTTGGTATTAGAGGCATTGAGATATCAGATCTCAGGCTATAGGAAGGGTCTCAGGATTGGAATGGGAAGGAGTTGGATATCACATCTCATGCTAGAGGAAGGGTCTCAGGTTTGGTATAAGCATTGAGATATCACATCTCGTGCTATAGGAAGGGTCTCAGGATTGGAATGGGAAGGAGTTGTATATGACATCTCATGCCGTAGGAAGGGTCTCAGGTTTGGCATAAGCATTGAGATATCACATCTCTGCTATCGAAAGGGTCTTAGGATTGGAATGGGAAGGAGTTGGATATCCCATCTCATGTTATAGGAAGAGTCTCAGGTTTCGTGTTAGAAGCATTGAGATATCCCATCTCATGATATAGGAAGGGTCTCAGTTTGGAATGGGAAGGAGTTGGATATCACATTTCATGTTATAGGAAGGGTCTCAGGATTGGAATGGGAAGGACTTGGATATCATATCCCATGCTATAGGAAGGCTCTCAGGTTTGGAAGGGGAAGGAGTTGGATATCACATTTCATGTTAGAGGAAGGATCTCAGGTTTGGTATTAGAGGCCTTGAGATATCACATCTCATGCTATAGGAAGGGTCTCATGATTGGAATGGGAAGGAGTTGGTTATCACATCTCAAGCTATAGGAACGGTCTCAGGTTTGGTATAAGCATTGTGATATCACATCTCATGCTATAGGAAGGGTCTCAGGATTGGAATGGGAAGGAGTTGGATATCACATCTCATGTTATAGGAAAGATCTCAGGTTTGGTATTAGAAGCATTGAGACATCACATCTCATGTTATAGGAAGGGTCTCAGGATTGGAATGGGAAGAAGTTGGATATCACATCTCATGCTATAGGAAGGGTCTCAGGATTGGAATGGGAAGGAGTTGTATATGACATCTCATGCTATAGGAAGGGTCTCAGGTTTGGTATAAGCATTGAGATATCACATCACATGCTATAGGAAGGGTCTCAGGATTGGAATGGGAAGGAGTTGTATATGACATCTCATGCTATAGGAAGGGTCTCAGGTTTGGTATAAGCATTGAGATATCACATCACATGCTATAGGAAGGGTCTCAGGATTGGAATGGGAAGGACTTGGATATCACATCTCATGCTATAGGCAGGGTCTCAGGTTTGGAAAGGGAATGAGATGGATATCACATTTCATGTTAGAGGTAGGATCTCAGGTTTGGTATTAGAGGCATTGAGATATCACATCTCATGCTATCAGAAGGGTCTCAGGATTGGAATGGGAAGGAGTTGGATATCACATCTCATGCTAAAGGGAGGGTCTCAGGTTTGGAAGGGGAAGGATTTGGAAATCACATCTCATGTTATAGGAAGGATCTCAGGTTTGGTATTAGAAGCATTGAGATATCACATCTCATGCTTTCATAAGGGTCTCAGGATTGGAATGGGAAGGAGTTGGATATCACATCTGATGTTATAGGAAGGATCTCAGGTTTGGTATTAGAAGCATTGAGACATCACATCTCATGCTATAGGAAGGGTCTCAGGATTGGAATGGGAAGGAGTTGGATATCACATCTCATGCTATAGGAAGGGTCTCAGATTTGGTATAAGCATTGAGATATCACATCTCATGCTATAGGAAGGGTCTCAGGATTGGAATGGGAAGGAGTTGTATATGACATCTCAGGCCATAGGAAGGGTCTCAGGTTTGGTATAAGCATTGAGATATCACATCTCTGCTATCGGAAGGGTCTCAGGATTGGAATGGGAAGGAATTGGATATCACATCTCATGTTATAGGAAGGATCTCAGGTTTGGTATTAGAAGCATTGAGATTTCCCTTCTCATGCTATAGGAAGGGTCTCAGGATTGGAATGTGAAGGATTTGGATATCACATCTCATGCTAAAGGAAGGGTCTCAGGTTTGGTAGAAGCATTGAGATATCACGTCTCTGCTATCGGAAGGGTCTCAGGATTGGATTGGGAAGGAGTTGGATATCCCTTCTCATGCTATAGGAAGGGTCTCAGGTTTGGTATAAGCATTGAGATATCACATCTCTGCTATCGGAAGGGTCTCAGGATTGGATTGGGAAGGAGTTGGATATCCCTTCTCATGCTATAGGAAGTGTCTCAGGTTGGAATGGGAAGGAGTTGGATATCACATCTCATGTTATAAGAAGGGTCTCAGGATTGGAATGGGAAGGATTTGGATATCACATCTCTTGCTATAGGAAGGGTCTCAGGATGGGAATGGGTAGGAGTTGGATATTACTTTCTTGCTATAGGAAGGGTCTCATGTTTGGAATGGGAAGGAGTTGGATATCACATATGCTATAGTTAGTGTCTCAGGTTTGGAACGGGAAGGAGTTGGATATCACATCTCATGTTATAGGAAGGGTCTCAGGTTTGGTATAAGCATTGAGATATCACATCTCTGCTATCGGAAGTGGCTCAGGATTGGAATGGGAAGGAGTTGGATATCCCATCTCATGTTATAGGACGAGTCTCTGGTTTGGTATTAGAATCATTGAGATATCACATCGCATGCTGTAGGAAGGGTCTAAGGATTGGAATGGGATGGACTTGGATATCACATCTCATGCTATAGATGGGCTCTTAGGTTTGGAAAGGGAAGGAGTTGGATATCACATTTCATGTTAGAGGAAGGATCTCAGGTTTGGTATTAGAAGCATTGAGATATCACATCTCATGCTATAGGAAGGGTCTCAGGATTGGAATGGGAAGGAGCTGGATATCACATCTCATGCTAAAGGAAGGGTCTCAGGTTTGGAACGGGAAGGATTTGGATATCACATCTCATGTTATAGGAAGGGTCTCAGGTTTGGTATAAGCATTGAGATATCACATCTCTGCTATCGGAAGTGTCTCAGGATTGGAATGGGAAGGAGTTGGATATCCCATCTCATGTTATAGGACGGGTCTCAGGTTTGTTATTAGAATCATTGAGATATCATATTGCATGCTGTAGGAAGGGTCTAAGGGTTGGAATGGGAAGGACTTGGATATCACATCTCATGCTATAGATAGGCTCCTAGGTTTGGAAAGGGAAGGAGTTGGATATCACATTTCATGTTAGAGGAAGGATCTCAGGTTTGGTATTAGAAGCATTGAGATATCACATCTCATGCTATAGGAAGGGTCTCAGGATTGGAATGGGAAGTAGTTGGATATCACATCTCATGCTATAGGAAGGGTCTCAGGTTTGGTATAAGCATTGAGATATCACATCTCATGCTATAGGACGGGTCTCAGGATTGGAATGGAAGGAGTTGGATATCACATCTCATGTTATAGTAAGGATCTCAGGTTTGGTATTAGAAGCATTGAGACATCACATCTCATGCTGTAGGAAGGGTCTCAGGGTTGGAATGGGAAGGAGTTGGATATCACATCTCATCCAATAGGAAGGGTCTCAGGTTTGGAATGGGAAGGAATTGGATATCACATCTCATGTTATAGGAAGGATCTCAGGTTTGGTATTAGAAGCATTGAGATATCACATCTCATGCTATAGGAAGGGTCTCAGGATTGGAATGTGAAGGATTTGGATATCACATCTCATGCTAAAGGAAGGGTCTCAGGTTTGGTAGAAGCATTGAGATATCACGTCTCTGCTATCGGAAGGGTCTCAGGATTGGATTGGGAAGGAGTTGGATATCCCTTCTCATGCTATAGGAAGGGTCTCAGGATTTGAATTGCAAGGAGTTGGATATCACATCTCATGCCATAGGAAGGGTCTCAGGTTTGGTATAAGCATTGAGATATCACATCTCTGCTATCGGAAGGGTCTCAGGATTGGATTGGGAAGGAGTTGGATATCCCTTCTCATGCTATAGGAAGTGTCTCAGGTTGGAATGGTAAGGAGTTGGATATCACATCTCATGTTATAGGAAGGGTCTCAGGATTGGAATGGGAAGGATTTGGATATCACATCTCTTGCTATAGGAAGGGTCTCAGGATTGGAATGGGTAGGAGTTGGATATTACTTTCTTGCTGTAGGAAGGGTCTCATGTTTGGAATGGGAAGGAGTTGGATATCACATATGCTATAGTTAGTGTCTCAGGTTTGGAACGGGAAGGAGTTGGATATCACATCTCATGTTATAGGAAGGGTCTCAGGTTTGGTATAAGCATTGAGATATCACATCTCTGCTATCGGAAGCGGCTCAGGATTGGAATGGGAAGGAGTTGGATATCCCATCTCATGTTATAGGAAGAGTCTCTGGTTTGGTATTAGAATCATTGAGATATCACATCGCATGCTGTTGGAAGGGTCTAAGGATTGGAATGGGATGGACTTGGATATCACATCTCATGCTATAGGTAGGCTCTCAGGTTTGGTATAAGCATTGAGATATCACATCTCATGCTATAGGAAGGGTCTCAGGATTGGAATGGGAAGGATTTGGATATCACATCTCATGCTATAGGAAGGGTCTCAGATTTGGTATAAGCATTGAGATATCACATCTCATGCTAAAGGAAGGGTCTCAGGTTTGGAAAGGGAAGGGGTTGGATATCACATTTCATGTTAGAGGAAGGATCTCAGGTTTGGTATTAGAAGCATTGAGATATCACATCTCATGCTATAGGACGGGTCTCAGGATTGGAATGGAAGGAGTTGGATATCACATCTCATGCTATAGGAAGGGTCTCAGGTTTGGTATAAGCATTGAGATATCACATCTCATGCTATAGGACGGGTCTCAGGATTGGAATGGAAGGAGTTGGATATCACATCTCATGTTATAGGAAGGATCTCAGGTTTGGTATTAGATGCATTGAGACATCACATCTCATGCTATAGGAAGGGTCTCAGGGTTGGAATGGGAAGGAGTTGGATATCACATCTCATCCAATAGGAAGGGTCTCAGGTTTGGAATGGGAAGGAATTGGATATCACATCTCATGTTATAGGAAGAATCTCAGGTTTGGTATTAGAAGCATTGAGATATCACATCTCATGCTATAGGAAGGGTCTCAGGATTGGAATGTGAAGGATTTGGATATCACATCTCATGCTAAAGGAAGGGTCTCAGGTTTGGTAGAAGCATTGAGATATCACGTTTCTGCTATCGGAAGGGTCTCAGGATTGGATTGGGAAGGAGTTGGATATCCCTTCTCATGCTATAGGAAGGGTCTCAGGATTTGAATGGGAAGGAGTTGGATATCACATCTCATGTTATAGGAAGGGTCTCAGGATTGGAATGGGAAGGATTTGGATATCACATCTCTTGCTATAGGAAGGGTCTCAGGATTGGAATGGGTAGGAGTTGGATATTACTTTCTTGCTATAGGAAGGGTCTCATGTTTGGAATGGGAAGCAGTTGGATATCACATATGCTATAGTTAGTGTCTCAGGTTTGGAACGGGAAGGAGTTGGATATCCCATCTCATGTTATAGGAAGAGTCTCTGGTTTGGTATTAGAATCATTGAGATATCACATCGCATGCTGTAGGAAGGGTCTAAGGATTGGAATGGGATGGACTTGGATATCACATCTCATGCTATAGGTAGGCTCTCAGGTTTGGTATAAGCATTGAGATATCACATCTCATGCTATAGGAAGGGTCTCAGGATTGGAATGGGAAGGAATTGGATATCACATCTCATGCTATAGGAAGGGTCTCAGATTTGGTATAAGCATTGAGATATCACATCTCATGCTAAAGAAAGGGTCTCAGGATTGGAATGGGAAGGAGTTGTATATGACATCTCAGGCCATAGGAAGGGTCTCAGGTTTGGTATAAGCATTGAGATATCACATCTCTGCTATCGGAAGGGTCTCAGGATTGGAATGGGAAGGAGTTGGATATCCCATCTCATGTTATAGGAATGGTCTCAGGTTTGGTATTAGAAGCATAGAGATATCACATCTCATGCTATAGGAAGGGTCTCAGGATTGGAATGGGAAGGACTTGGATGTCACATCTCATGCTATAGGGAGGGTCTCAAGTTTGATATTAGAAGCATTGAGATAACAAATCTCATGATATCGGAAGGGTCTCAGGATTGGAATGGGAAGGAGTTGGATATCACATCTCATGATAAAGGAAGGGTCTAAGGTTTGGAAGGGGAAGGATTTGGATATCACATCTCATGTTATAGGACGGGTCTCAGTTTTGGTATTAGAAGCATTGAGATATCAAGTCTCATGGTATAAGAAGCGTCTCAGAATTGGAATGGGAAGGAGTTGGATATCACACCTCAAGCTATAGGAAGGGTCTCAGGATTGGAATGGGAAGGAGTTTGATATCACATCTCATGCCATAGTATGGGTCTCAGGTTTGGTAGAAGCATTGGGATATCACATCTCATGCTATCGGAAGGGTATCAGTATTGGATTTGGAAGAAGTTGGATATCCCATCTCATGCTATAGGAAGGGTCTCAGGTTGGAATGGGAAGGAGTTGGATATCACATTTCATGTTATAGGAAGGGTCTCAGGATTGGAATGGGAAGGACTTGGATATCATATCTCATGCTATAGGAAGGCTCTCAGGTTTGGAAGGGGAAGGAATTGGATATCACATCTCAAGCTATAGGAAGGGTCTCAGGATTGGAATGGGAAGGAGTTGGATATCACATCTCAAGCTATAGGAAGGGTCTCAGGTTTGGTATAAGCATTGAGATATCACATCTCATGCTATAGGAAGGGTCTCAGTATTGGAATGGGAAGGAGTTGGATATCACATCTCATGTTATAGGAAATATCTCAGGTTTGGTATTAGAAGCATTGAGACATCACATCTCATGTTATAGGAAGGGTCTCAGGATTGGAATGGGAAGAAGTTGGATATCACATCTCATGCTATAGGAAGGGTCTCAGGTTTGGTATAAGCATTGAGATATCACATCTCATGCTATAGGAAGGGTCTCAGGATTGGAACGGGAAGGAGTTGTATATGACATCTCATGCCATAGGAAGGGTCTCAGGTTTGGTATAAGCATTGAGATATCACATCACATGCTATAGGAAGGGTCTCAGGATTGGAATGGGAAGGACTTGGATATCACATCTCATGCTATAGGCAGGGCCTCAGGTTTGGAAAGGGAAGGAGATGGATATCACATTTCATGTTAGAGATAGGATCTCAGGTTTGGTATTAGAGGCATTGAGATATCACATCTCATGCTATCAGAAGGGTCTCAGGATTGGAATTGGAAGGAGTTGTATATCACATCTCATGCTAAATGGAGGGTCTCAGGTTTGGAAGGGGAAGGATTTGGAAATCACATCTCATGTTATAGGAAGGATCTCAGTTTTGGTATTAGAAGCATTGAGATATCACATCTCATGCTATCGGAAGTATCTCAGGTTTGGTATTAGAGGCATTGAGATATCACATCTCATGCTATCATAAGGGTCTCAGGATTGGAATGGGAAGGAGTTGGATATCACATCTCATGTTATTGGAAGGATCTCAGGTTTGGTATTAGAAGCATTGAGACATCACATCTCATGCTATAGGAAGGGTCTCAGGATTGGAATGGGAAGGATTTGAATATCACATCTCATGCTATAGGAAGGGTCTCAGATTTGGTATAAGCATTGAGATATCACATCTCATGCTATAGGAAGGGTCTCAGGATTGGATTGGGAAGGAGTTGTATATGACATCTCATGTTATAGGAAGGGTCTCAGGTTTGGTATTAGAAGCATTGAGATATCACATCTCATGCTATAGGAAGGGTCTCAGGATTGGAATGGGGAGGACTTGGATGTCACATCTCATGCTATAGGGAGGATCTCAAGTTTGATATTAGAAGCATTGAGATAACAAATCTCATGATATCGGAAGGGTCTCAGGATTGGAATGGGAAGGAGTTGGATATCACATCTCATGATAAAGGAAGGGTCTAAGGTTTGGAAGGGGAAAGATTTGGATATCACATCTCATGTTATAGGACGGGTCTCAGGTTTGGTATTAGAAGCATTGAGATATCAAGTCTCATGGCATAGGAAGGGTCTCAGAATTGGAATGGGAAGGAGTTGGATATCACATCTCAAGCTATAGGAAGAGTCTCAGGATTGGAATGGGAATGAGTTTGATATCACATCTCATGCCATAGTATGGGTCTCAGGTTTGGTAGAAGCATTGGGATATCACATCTCATGCTATTGGAATGGTATCAGTATTGGATTTGGAAGGAGTTGGATATCCTATCTCATGCTATAGGAAGGGTCTCAGGTTGGAATGGGAAGGAGTTGGATATCACATTTCATGTTATAGGAAGGGTCTCAGGATTGGAATGGGAAGGACTTGGATATCATATCTCATGCTATACGAAGGCTCTCAGGTTTGGATGGGGAAGGAGTTGGATATCACATTTCATGTTAGAGGAAGGATCTCAGGTTTGGTATTAGAGGCCTTGAGATATCACATCTCATGCTATAGGAAGGGTCTCAGGATTGGAATGGGAAGGAGTTGGATATCACATCTCAAGCTTTAGGAAGGGTCTCAGGTTTGGTATAAGCATTGAGATAGCACATCTCATGCTATAGGAAGGGTCTCAGGATTGGAATGGGAAGGAGTTGGATATCACATCTCATGTTATAGGAAAGATCTCAGGTTTGGTATTAGAAGCATTGAGACATCACATCTCATGTTATAGGAAGGGTCTCAGGATTGGAATGGGAAGAAGTTGGATATCACATCTCATGCTATAGGAAGGGTCTCAGGTTTGGAAGGGGAAGGAGTTGGATATCCAATCTCATGTTATAGGACTGGTCTCAGGTTTGGTATTAGAAGCATTGAGATATCACATCGCATGCTGTAGGAAGGTTCTCAGGTTTGGTATTAGAAGCATTGAGACATCACATCTCATGCTATAGGAAGGGTCTCAGGATTGGAATGGGAAGGAGTTGGATATCACATCTCATGTTATAGGAAGGATCTCAGGTTTGGTATTAGAAGCATTGAGACATCACATCTCATGCTATAGGAAGGGTCTCAGGATTGGAATGGGAAGGAGTTGGATATCACATCTCATGCTATAGGAAGGGTCTCACATTTGGTATAAGCATTGAGATATCACATCTCATGCTATAGGAAGGGTCTCAGGATTGGATTGGGAAGGAGTTGTATATGACATCTCAGGCCATATGAAGGGTCTCAGGATTGGTATAAGCATTGAGATATCACATCTCTGCTATCGGAAGGGTCTCAGGATTGGAATGGGAAGGAGTTGGATATCCCATCTCATGTTATAGGAAGGGTCTCAGGTTTGGTATTAGAAGCATTGAGATATCACATCTCATGCTATAGGAAGGGTCTCAGGATTGGAATGGGGAGGACTTGGATGTCACATCTCATGCTATAGGGAGGGTCTCAAGTTTGATATTAGAAGCATTGAGATAACAAATCTCATGATATCGGAAGGGTCTCAGGATTGGAATGGGAAGGAGTTGGATATCACATCTCATGATAAAGGAAGGGTCTAAGGTTTGGAAGGGGAAAGATTTGGATATCACATCTCATGTTATAGGACGGGTCTCAGGTTTGGTATTAGAAGCATTGAGATATCAAGTCTCATGGCATAGGAAGGGTCTCAGAATTGGAATGGGAAGGAGTTCGATATCACATCTCAAGCTATAGGAAGAGTCTCAGGATTGGAATGGGAATGAGTTTGATATCACATCTCATGCCATAGTATGGGTCTCAGGTTTGGTAGAAGCATTGGGATATCACATCTCATGCTATTGGAAGGGTATCAGTATTGGATTTGGAAGGAGTTGGATATCCCATCTCATGCTATAGGAAGGGTCTCAGGTTGGAATGGGAAGGAGTTGGATATCACATTTCATGTTATAGGAAGGGTCTCAGGATTGGAATGGGAAGGACTTGGATATCATATCTCATGCTATAGGAAGGCTCTCAGGTTTGGAAGGGGAAGGAGTTGGATATCACATTTCATGTTAGAGGAAGGATCTCAGGTTTGGTATTAGAGGCCTTGAGATATCACATCTCATGCTATAGGAAGGGTCTCAGGATTGGAATGGGAAGGAGTTGGATATCACATCTCAAGCTTTAGGAAGGGTCTCAGGTTTGGTATAAGCATTGAGATAGCACATCTCATGCTATAGGAAGGGTCTCAGGATTGGAATGGGAAGGAGTTGGATATCACATCTCATGTTATAGGAAAGATCTCAGGTTTGGTATTAGAAGCATTGAGACATCACATCTCATGTTATAGGAAGGGTCTCAGGATTGGAATGGGAAGAAGTTGGATATCACATCTCATGCTATAGGAAGGGTCTCAGGTTTGGAAGGGGAAGGAGTTGGATATCCAATCTCATGTTATAGGACTGGTCTCAGGATTGGTATTAGAAGCATTGAGATATCACATCGCATGCTGTAGGAAGGTTCTCAGGTTTGGTATTAGAAGCATTGAGACATCACATCTCATGCTATAGGAAGGGTCTCAGGATTGGAATGGGAAGGAGTTGGATATCACATCTCATGTTATAGGAAGGATCTCAGGTTTGGTATTAGAAGCATTGAGACATCACATCTCATGCTATAGGAAGGGTCTCAGGATTGGAATGGGAAGGAGTTGGATATCACATCTCATGCTATAGGAAGGGTCTCACATTTGGTATAAGCATTGAGATATCACATCTCATGCTATAGGAAGGGTCTCAGGATTGGATTGGGAAGGAGTTGTATATGACATCTCAGGCCATAGGAAGGGTCTCAGGATTGGTATAAGCATTGAGATATCACATCTCTGCTATCGGAAGGGTCTCAGGATTGGAATGGGAAGGAGTTGGATATCCCATCTCATGTTATAGGAAGGGTCTCAGGTTTGGTATTAGAAGCATTGAGATATCACATCTCATGCTATAGGAAGGGTCTCAGGATTGGAATGGGGAGGACTTGGATGTCACATCTCATGCTATAGGGAGGGTCTCAAGTTTGATATTAGAAGCATTGAGATAACAAATCTCATGATATCGGAAGGGTCTCAGGATTGGAATGGGAAGGAGTTGGATATCACATCTCATGATAAAGGAAGGGTCTAAGGTTTGGAAGGGGAGAGATTTGGATATCACATCTCATGTTATAGGACGGGTCTCAGGTTTGGTATTAGAAGCATTGAGATATCAAGTCTCATGGCATAGGAAGGGTCTCAGAATTGGAATGTGAAGGAGTTGGATATCACATCTCAAGCTATAGGAAGAGTCTCAGGATTGGAATGGGAAGGAGTTTGATATCACATCTCATGCCATAGTATGGGTCTCAGGTTTGGTAGAAGCATTGGGATATCACATCTCATGCTATTGGAAGGGTATCAGTATTGGATTTGGAAGGAGTTGGATATCCCATCTCATGCTATAGGAAGGGTCTCAGGTTGGAATGGGAAGGAGTTGGATATCACATTTCATGTTATAGGAAGGGTCTCAGGATTGGAATGGGAAGGACTTGGATATCATATCTCATGCTATAGGAAGGCTCTCAGGTTTGGAAGGGGAAGGAGTTGGATATCACATTTCATGTTAGAGGAAGGATCTCAGGTTTGGTATTAGAGGCCTTGAGATATCACATCTCATGCTATAGGAAGGGTCTCAGGATTGGAATGGGAAGGAGTTGGATATCACATCTCAAGCTTTAGGAAGGGTCTCAGGTTTGGTATAAGCATTGAGATAGCACATCTCATACTATAGGAAGGGTCTCAGGATTGGAATGGGAAGGAGTTGGATATCACATCTCATGTTATAGGAAGGATCTCAGGTTTGGTATTAGAAGCATTGAGACATCACATCTCATGCTATAGGAAGGGTCTCAGGATTGGAATGGGAAGGAGTTGGATATCACATCTCATGCTATAGGAAGGGTCTCAGATTTGGTATAAGCATTGAGATATCACATCTCTGCTATCGGAAGGGTCTCAGGATTGGAATGGGAAGGAGTTGGATATCCCATCTCATGCTATAGGGAGGGTCTCAATTTTGATATTAGAAGCATTGAGATAACAAATCTCATGATATCGGAAGGGTTTCAGGATTGGAATGGGAAGGAGTTGGATATCACATCTCATGATAAAGGAAGGGTCTAAGGTTTGGAAGGGGAAAGATTTGGATATCACATCTCATGTTATAGGACGGGTCTCAGGTTTGGTATTAGAAGCATTGAGATATCAAGTCTCATGGTATAGGAAGGGTCTCAGAATTGGAATGGGAAGGAGTTGGATATCACATCTCAAGCTATAGGAAGAGTCTCAGGATTGGAATGGGAAGGAGTTTGATATCACATCTCATGCCATAGTATGGTTCTCAGGTTTGATAGAAGCATTGGGATATCACATCTCATGCTATTGGAAGGGTATCAGTATTGGATTTGGAAGGAGTTGGATATCCCATCTCATGCTATAGGAAGGGTCTCAGGTTGGAATGGGAAGGAGTTGGATATCACATTTCATGTTATAGGAAGGGTCTCAGGATTGGAATGGGAAGGACTTGGATATCATATCTCATGCTATAGGAAGGCTCTCAGGTTTGGAAGGAGAAGGAGTTGGATATCACATTTCATGTTAGAGGAAGGATCTCAGGTTTGGTATTAGAGGCCTTGAGATATCACATCTCATGCTATAGGAAGGGTCTCAGGTTGGAATGGGAATATCTCACTGCTTATACCAAACCTGAGACCCTTCCTATAGCATGAGATGTGATATCCAACTCCTTCCCATTCCAATCCTGAGACCCTTCCTTTAGCATGAGATGTGATATCCAGCTCCTTCCCATTCCAATCCTGAGACCCTTCTGATAGCATGAGATGTGATATCTCAATGCTTCTAATATCAAAACTGAGACCCTCCCTATAGCATGATATGTGATATCTAAGTCCTTCCCATTCCAATCCTGAGACCCTTCCTATAGCATGAGATGTGATATCTCAATGCTTCTACCAAACCTGAGACCCTTCCTTTAGCATGAGATGTGATAACCAACTCCTTCCCATTCCAATCCTGAGACCCTTCCTATAGCATGAGATGTGATATCTCAATACTTCTAATACCAAACCTGAGATCCTTCTGATAACATGAGATATGATATCCAAATCCTTCCCCTTCCAAACGTGAGACCCTCCCTTTAGCATGAGATGTGATATCCAACTCCTTCCCATTCCAATCCTGAGAACCTTCTGATAGCATGAGATGTGATATCTCAATGCTTCTATACCAAACCTGAGATCCTTCCGATAGCATGAGATGTGATATCTCAATGCTTCTAATACCAAACCTGAGATCCTTCCTATAACATGAGATGTGATATCCAAATCCTTCCCCTTCCAAACCTGAGACCCTCCCTTTAGCATGAGATGTGATATCCAACTCCTTCCCATTCCAATCCTGAGAACCTTCTGATAGCATGAGATGTGATATCTCAATGCTTCTATACCAAACCTGAGATCCTTCCGATAGCATGAGATGTGATATCTCAATGCTTCTAATACCAAACCTGAGATCCTACCTCTAACATGAAATGTGATATCCAACTCTTTCCCCTTCCAAACCTGAGAGCCTTCCTATAGCATGAGATGTGATATCCAAGTCCTTCTAATTCCAATCCTGAGACCCTTCCTATAACATGAGATGTGATATCCAACTCCTTCCCATTCCAACCTGAGACCCTTCCTATAGCATGAGAAGGGATATCCAACTCCTTCCAAATCCAATCCTGATACCCTTCCGATAGCATGAGATGTGATATCCCAATGCTTCTACCAAACCTGAGACCCATACTATGGCATGAGATGTGATATCAAACTCCTTCCCCTTCCAAACCTTAGACACTTCCTTTATCATGAGATGTGATATCCAACTCCTTCCCATTCCATCCTTGAGACCCTTCCGATATCATGAGATGTGATATCTCAATGCTTCTAATATCAAACTTGAGACCCTCCTTATAGCATGAGATGTGATATCCAAGTCCTTCCCATTCCAATCCTGAGACCCTTCCTATAGCATGAGATGTGATATCTCAATGCTTCTAATACCAAACCTGAGACCCTTCCTATAACATGAGATGGGAATATCCAACTCCTTCCCATTCCAATCCTGAGACCCTTCCGATAGTAGAGATGTGATATCTCAATGCTTATACCAAACCTGAGATCCTTCCTATAACATGAGATGTGATATCCAACTCCTTCCCATTCCAATCCTGAGACACTTCCTATAGCATGAGATGTGATATCTCACTGCTTATACCAAACCTGAGACCCTTCCTATTGCATGAGATGTGATATCCAACTCCTTCCCATTCCAATCCTGAGACCCTTCCTATAGCATGAGATATGATATCTCAATGCTTCTAATATCAAACTTGAGACCCTCCCTATAGCATGAGATGTGATATCCAAGTCCTTCCCATTCCAATCCTGAGACCCTTCCGATAGCATGAGATGTGATGTCTCAATGCTTCTAATACCAAACCTGAGATCCTTCCTATAACATGAGATGTGATATCCAACTCCTTCCCATTCCAATCCTGAGACCCTTCCTATAGCATGAGATGTGATATCTCAATGCTTATACCAAACCTGAGACCCTTCCTATAGCATGAGATGTGATATCCAACTCCTTCCCATTCCAATCCTGAGACCCTTCCTATAGCATGAGATGTGATATCTCAATGCCTCTAATACCAAACCTGAGATCCTTCCTCTAACATGAAATGTGATATCCAACTCCTTCCCATTCCAATCCTGAGACACTTCCTATAGCATGAGATGTGATATCTAAATGCTTCTAATACCAAACTTGAGACTCTTCCTATAACATGAGATGGGATATCCAACTCCTTCCCATTCCAATCCTTAGACCCTTCCTACAGCATGCAATATGATATCTCAATGATTCTAATAACAAACCTGAGACCCGTCCTATAACATGAGATGGGATATCCAACACCTTCCCATTCCAATCCTGAGACACTTCCGATAGCAGAGATGTGATATCTCAATGCTTATACCAAACCTGAGACCCTTCCTATAACATGAGATGTGATATCCAACTCCTTCCCGTTCCAAACCTGAGACCCTTCCTATAGCATATGTGATATCCAACACATTCCCATTCCAAACATGAGACCCTTCCTATAGCAGGAATGTAATATCCAACTCCTTCCCATTCCAATCCTGAGACCATTCCTATAGCATGAGATGTGATATCTCAATGCTTCTAATACCAAACCTGAGATCCTTCCTATGACATGAGATGTGATATCCAATTCCTCCCCATTCCAAACCTGAGAACCTTCCTACAGCATGCGATGTGATATCTCAATGCTTCTAATACCAAACCTGAGACCAGTCCTATAACATGAGATTGGATATCCAACTCCTTCCCCTTCCAAACCTGAGACCCTTCCTATAGCATGAGATGTGATATCCAACTTCTTCCCATTCCAATCCTGAGACCCTTCCTATAACATGAGATGTGATGTCTCAATGCTTCTAATACCAAACCTGAGATCTTTCCTATAACATGAGATGTGATATCCAACTCCTTCCCATTCCAATCCTGAGACCCTTCCTATAGCATGAGATGTGCTATCTCAATGCTTATACCAAACCTGAGACCCTTCCTAAAGCTTGAGATGTGATATCCAACTCCTTCCCATTCCAATCCTGAGACCCTTCCTATAACATGAAATGTGATATCCAACTCCTTCCCATTCCAACCTGAGACCCTTCCTATAGCATGAGATGTGATATCTCAAGGCCTCTAATACCAAACCTGAGATCCTTCCTCTAACATGAAATGTGATATCCAACTCCTTCTCCTTCCAAACCTGAGAGCCTTCCTATAGCATGAGATATGATATCCAAGTCCTTCCCATTCCAATCCTGAGACCCTTCCTATAACATGAAATGTGATATCCAACTCCTTCCCATTCCAACCTGAGACCCTTCCTATAGCATGAGATGGGATATCCAACTCCTTCCAAATCCAATACTGATACCCTTCCAATAGCATGAGATGTGATATCCCAATGCTTCTATCAAACCTGAGAACCATACTATGGCATGAGATGTGATATCAAACTCCTTCCCATTCCAATCCTGAGACTCTTCCTATAGCTTGAGATGTGATATCCAACTCCTTCCCATTCCAATTCTGAGACCCTTCCTATACCATGAGACTTGATATCTCAATGCTTCTAATACCAAACCTGAGACCCGTCCTATAACATGAGATGTGATATCCAAATCTTTCCCCTTCCAAACCTTAGACCCTTCCTTTATCATGAGATGTGATATCCAACTCCTTCCCATTCCAATCCTGAGACCCTTCCGATATCATGAGATTTGTTATCTCAATGCTTCTAATATCAAAATTGAGACCCTCCCTATAGCATGAGATGGGATATCCAACTCCTTCCCATTCCAATCCTGAGACCCTTCCGATAGCAGAGATGTGATATCTCAATGCTTATACCAAATCTGAGACCCTTCCTATAGCATGAGATGTGATATCCAACTCCTTCCCATTCCAATCCTGAGACCCTTCCTATAGCATGAGATGTGATGTCTCAATGCTTCTAATACCAAACCTGAGATCCTTCCTATAACATGAGATGTGATATCCAAATCTTTCCCCTTCCAAACCTTAGACCCTTCCTTTATCATGAGATGTGATATCCAACTCCTTCCCATTCCAATCCTGAGACCCTTCCGATATCATGAGATTTGTTATCTCAATGCTTCTAATATCAAACTTGAGACACTCCCTATAGCATGAGATGTGACATCCAAGTCCTCCCCATTCCAATCCTGAGACCCTTCCTATAGCATGAGATGTGATATCTCAATGCTTCTAATACCAAACCTGAGACCCTTCCTATAACATGAGATGGGATATCCAACTCCTTCCCATTCCAATCCTGAGACCCTTCCGATAGCAGAGATGTGATATCTCAATGCTTATACCAAATGTGAGACCCTTCCTATAGCATGAGATGTGATATCCAACTCCTTCCCATTCCAATCCTGAGACCCTTCCTATAGCATGAGATGTGATGTCTCAATGCTTCTAATACCAAACCTGAGATCCTTCCTATAACATGAGATGTGATATCCAACTCCTTCCCATTCCAATCCTGAGACCCTTCCTATAGCATGAGATGTGATGTCTCAATGCTTCTAATACCAAACCTGAGAACCTTCCTACAGCATGCGATGTGATATCTCAATGCTTCTAATACCAAACCTGAGACCAGTCCTATAACATGAGATTGGATATCCAACTCCTTCCCCTTCCAAACCTGAGACCCTTCCTATAGCATGAGATGTGATATCCAACTTCTTCCCATTCCAATCCTGAGACCCTTCCTATAACATGAGATGTGATGTCTCAATGCTTCTAATACCAAACCTGAGATCTTTCCTATAACATGAGATGTGATATCCAACTCCTTCCCATTCCAATCCTGAGACCCTTCCTATAGCATGAGATGTGCTATCGCAATGCTTATACCAAACCTGAGACCCTTCCTAAAGCTTGAGATGTGATATCCAACTCCTTCCCATTCCAATCCTGACACCCTTCCTATAGCATGAGATGTGATATCTCAAGGCCTCTAATACCAAACCTTAGATCCTTCCTCTAACATGAAATGTGATATCCAACTCCTTCCCCTTCCAAACCTGAGAGCCTTCCTATAGCATGAGATATGATATCCAAGTCCTTCCCATTCCAATCCTGAGACCCTTCCTATAACATGAAATGTGATATCCAACTCCTTCCCATTCCAACCTGAGACCCTTCCTATAGCATGAGATGGGATATCCAACTCCTTCGAAATCCAATACTGATACCCTTCCAATAGCATGAATTGTGATATCCCAATGCTTCTACCAAACCTGAGACTCATACTATGGCATGAGATGTGATATCAAACTCATTCCCATTCCAATCCTGAGACTCTTCCTATAGCTTGAGATGTGATATCCAACTCCTTCCCATTCCAATTCTGAGACCCTTCCTATGCCATGAGACTTGATATCTCAATGCTTCTAATACCAAACCTGAGACCCGTCCTATAACATGAGATGTGATATCCAAATCTTTCCCCTTCCAAACCTTAGACCCTTCCTTTATCATGAGATGTGATATCCAACTCCTTCCCATTCCAATCCTGAGACCCTTCCGATATCATGAGATTTGTTATCTCAATGCTTCTAATACCAAACCTGAGACCCTTCCTATAACATGAGATGGGATATCCAACTCCTTCCCATTCCAATCCTGAGACCCTTCCGATAGCAGAGATGTGATATCTCAATGCTTATACCAATCCTGAGACCCTTCCTATGGCCTGAGATGTCATATACAACTCCTTCCCAATCCAATCCTGAGACCCTTCCTATAGCATGAGATGTGATATCTCAATGCTTATACCAAATGTGAGACCCTTCCTATAGTATGAGATGTGATATCCAACTCCTTCCCATTCCAATCCTGAGACCCTTCCTATAGCATGAGATGTGATGTCTCAATGCTTCTAATACCAAACCTGAGATCCTTCCTATAACATGAGATGTGATATCCAACTCCTTCCCATTCCAATCCTGAGACCCTTCCTATAGCATGAGATGTGATGTCTCAATGCTTCTAATACCAAACCTGAGATCCTTCCTATAACATGAGATGTGATATCCAACTCCTTCCCATTCCAATCCTGAGACCCTTCCTATAGCATGAGATGTGATGTCTCAATGCTTCTAATACCAAACCTGAGAACCTTCCTACAGCATGCGATGTGATATCTCAATGCTTCTAATGCCAAACCTGAGACCAGTCCTATAACATGAGATTGGATATCCAACTCCTTCCCATTCCAATCCTGAGACCCTTCCCATAACATGAGATGTGATGTCTCAATGCTTCTAATACCAAACCTGAGATCTTTCCTATAACATGAGATGTGATATCCAACTCCTTCCCTTTCCAATCCTGAGACCCTTCCTAGAGCATGAGATGTGCTATCTCAATGCTTATACCAAACCTGAGACCCTTCCTAAAGCTTGAGATGTGATATCCAACTCCTTCCCATTCCAATCCTGAGACCCTTCCTATAGCATGAGATGTGATATCTCAAGGCCTCTAATACCAAACCTGAGATCCTTCCTCTAACATGAAATGTGATATCCAACTCCTTCCCCTTCCAAACCTGAGAGCCTTCCTATAGCATGAGATATGATATCCAAGTCCTTCCCATTCCAATCCTGAGACCCTTCCTATAACATGAAATGTGATATCCAACTCCTTCCCATTCCAACCTGAGACCCTTCCTATAGCATGAGATGGGATATCCAACTCCTTCCAAATCCAATACTGATACCCTTCCAATAGCATGAGATGTGATATCCCAATGCTTCTACCAAACCTGAGACCCATACTATGGCATGAGATGTGATATCAAACTCATTCCCATTCCAATCCTGAGACTCTTCCTATAGCTTGAGATGTGATATCCAACTCCTTCCCATTCCAATTCTGAGACCCTTCCTATGCCATGAGACTTGATATCTCAATGCTTCTAATACCAAACCTGAGACCCGTCCTATAACATGAGATGTGATATCCAAATCTTTCCCCTTCCAAACCTTAGACCCTTCCTTTATCATGAGATGTGATATCCAACTCCTTCCCATTCCAATCCTGAGACCCTTCCGATAATATGAGATTTGTTATCTCAATGCTTCTAATATCAAACTTGAGACCCTCCCTATAGCATGAGATGTGACATCCAAGTCCTCCCCATTCCAATCCTGAGACCCTTCCTATAGCATGAGATGTGATATCTCAATGCTTCTAATACCAAACCTGAGACCCTTCCTATAACATGAGATGTCATATACAACTCCTTCCCAATCCAATCCTGAGACCCTTCCTATAGCATGAGATGTGATATCTCAATGCTTATACCAAATCTGAGACCCTTCCTATAGCATGAGATGTGATATTCAACTCCTTCCCATTCCAATCCTGAGACCCTTCCTATAGCATGAGATGTGATTTCTCAATGCTTCTAATACCAAACCTGAGATTCTTCCAAGAACATGAGATGTGATATCCAACTCCTTCCCATTCCAATCCTGAGACCCTTATGATAGCATGAGATGTGATATCTCAATGCCTCTAATACCAAACCTGAGATACTTCCGATAGCATGAGATGTGATATCTCAATGCTTCTAATACCAAACCTGAGATCCTTCCTATAACATGAGATGTGATTTCCAAATCCTTCCCCTTCCAAACCTGAGACCCTCCATTTAGCATGAGATGTGATATACAACTCCTTCCCATTCCAATCCTGAGACCCTTCTGATAGCATGAGATGTGATATCTCAATGCCTCTAATACCAAACCTGAGATCCTATCTCTAACATGAAATGTGATATCCATCTCCTTCCCTTTCCAAACCTGAGGCCCTGCCTATAGCATGAGATGTGATATCCAAGTCCTTCCCATTCCAATCCTGAGACCCTTCCTATAGCATGTGATGTGATATCTCAATGCTTATACCAAACCTGAGACCCTTCCTATGGCATGAGATGTCATTTACAACTCCTTCCCGTTCCAATCCTGAGACCCTTCCTATAGCATGAGATGTGATATCTCAATGCTTATACCAAACCTGAGACCTTTCCTATAGCATTAGATGTGATATCCAACTTCTTCCCATTTCAATCCTGAGACCCTTCCTATAACATGAGATGTGATGTCTCAATGCTTCTAATACCAAACCTGAGATATTTCCTTTAACATGAGATGTGATATCCAACTCCTTCCCATTCCAATCCTGAGACCCTTCCTATAGCATGAGATGTGATATCTCAATGCTTATTCCAAACCTGAGACCCTTCCTATAGCTTGAGATGTGATATCCAACTCCTTCCCATTCCAATCCTGAGACCCTTCCTATAGCTTGAGATGTGATATCCAACTCCTTCCCCTTCCAAACCTGAGAGCCTTCCTATAGCATGAGATATGATATCCAAGTCCTTCCCATTCCAATCCTGAGACCCTTCCTATAACATGAAATGTGATATCCAACTCCTTCCCATTCCAACCTGAGACCCTTCCTATAGCATGAGATGGGATATCCAACTTCTTCCAAATCCAATACTGATACCCTTCCGATAGCATGAGATGTGATATCCCAATGCTTCTACCAAACCTGAGACCCATACTATGGCATGAGATGTGATATCAAACTCCTTCCCATTCCAATCCTGAGACCCTTCCTATAGCTTGAGGTGTGATATCCAACTCCTTCCCATTCCAATTCTGAGACCCTTCTTATACCATGAGACTTGATATCTCAATGCTTCTAATACCAAAACTGAGACCAGTCCTATAACATGAGATGTGATATCCAAATCCTTCCCCTTCCAAACCTTAGACCCTTCCTTTATCATGAGATGTGATATCCAACTCCTTCCCATTCCAATCCTGAGACCCTTCCGATATCATGAGATTTGTTATCTCAATGCTTCTAATATCAAACTTGAGACCCTCCCTATAGCATGAGATGTGACATCCAAGTCCTTCCCATTCCAATCCTGAGACCCTTCCTACAGCATGAGATGTGATATCTCTATGCTTCTAATACCAAACCTGAGACCATTCCTATAACATGAGATGGGATATCCAACTCCTTCCCATTCCAATCCTGAGACCCTTCTGATAGCAGAGATGTGATATCTCAATGCTTATACCAAACCTGAGAGCCTACCTATAGCATGAGATGTGATATCCAAGTCCATCCCATTCCAATCCTTAGACCCTTCCTACAGCATGCGATGTGATATCTCAATGATTCTAATACCAAACCAGAGACTCTTCCTATAACATGAGATGGGATATCCAACTCCTTCCCGTTCCAAACCTGAGACACTAACTATAGCATATGTGATATCCAACTGCTTCCCATTCCAAACATGAGACCCTTCCTATAGCAAGAAAGTAATATCCAACTCCTACCCATTCCAATCCTGAGACCCTTCCTATAGCAAGAGATGTGATATCCAAATCCTTCCCATTCCAATCCTGAGACCCTTCCTATAACATGAGATGTGATATCCAACTCCTTCCCATTCAAATCCTGAGACCCTTCCTATAGCATGAGAAGGGATATCCAACTCCTTCCCAATCCAATCCTGAGACCCTTCCGATAGCAGAAACGTGATATCTCAATGCTTCTACCAAACCTGAGACCCTTCCTTTAGCATGAGATGTGATATCCAAATCCTTCACATTCCAATCCTGAGACCCTTCCTATAGCATGAGATGTGATATCTCAATGCTTCTAATACCAAACCTGAGATTCTTCCTATAACATGAGATGTGATATCCAATTCCTTCCCATTCCAAACCTGAGACCCTTCCTATTGGATGAGATGTGATATCCAACTCCTTCCCATTCCAACCCTGAGACCCTTCCTATAGCATGAGATGTGATGTCTCAATGCATCTAATACCAAACCTGAGATCCTTCCTATAACATGAGATGTGATATCCAACTCCTTCCATTCCAATCCTGAGACCCGTCCTATAGCATGAGATGTGATATCTCAATGCTTATACCAAACCTGAGACCCTTCCTATAGCATGAGATGTGATATCCAACTCCTTCCATTCCAATCCTGAGACCCGTCCTATAGCATGAGATGTGATATCTCAATGCTTCTAATACCAAACCTGAGATCCTTCCTCTAACATGAAATGTGATATCCAACTCCTTCCCTTTCCAAACCTGAGACCCTTCCTTTAGCATGAGATGTGATATCTCAATGCTTATACCAAATCTGAGACCCTTCCTATAGCATGAGATGTGATATCCAAATCCTTCCCATTCCAATCCTGAGACCCTTCCTATAGCATGAGATGTGATATCTCAATGCTTATACCAAACCTGAGAGCCTACCTATAGCATGAGATGTGATATCCAAGTCCATCCCATTCAAATCCTTAGACCCTTCCAACAGCATGCGATGTGATATCTCAATGATTCTAATACCAAACCAGAGACTCTTCCTATAACATGAGATGGGATATCCAACTCCTTCCCATTCCAATCCTGAGCCGCTTCCGATAGCAGAGATGTGATATCTCAATGCTTATACCAAACCTGAGACCCTTCCTATAACATGAGATGTGATATCCAACTCCTTCCCGTTCCAAACCTGAGACACTAACTATAGCATATGTGATATCCAACTCCTTCCCATTCCAAACATGAGACCCTTCCTATAGCAAGAAAGTAATATCCAACTCCTACCCATTCCAATCCTGAGACCCTTCCTATAGCAAGAGATGTGATATCCAAATCCTTCCCATTCCAATCCTGAGACCCTTCCTATAACATGAGATGTGATATCCAACTCCTTACCATTCCAACCTGAGACACTTCCTATAGCATGAGAAGGGATATCCAACTCCTTCCCAATCCAATCCTGAGACCCTTCCGATAGCAGAGATGTGATATCTCAATGCTTATACCAAACCTGAGACCCTTCCTATGGCATGAGATGTGATATCCAACTCCTTGCAATTCAAATCCTGAGACCCTTCCTATAGCATGAGAAGGGATATCCAACTCCTTCCCAATCCAATCCTCAGACCCTTCCGATAGCAGAGACGTGATATCTCAATGCTTCTACCAAACCTGAGACCCTTCCTTTAGCATGAGATGTGATATCCAAATCCTTCACATTCCAATCCTGAGACCCTTCCTATAGCATGAGATGTGATATCTCAATGCTTCTAATACCAAACCTGAGATCCTTCCTATAACATGAGATGTGATATCCAATTCCTTCCCATTCCAAACCTGAGACCCTTCCTATTGGATGAGATGTGATATCCAACTCCTTCCCATTCCAACCCTGAGACCCTTCCTACAGCATGAGATGTGATGTCTCAATGCTTCTAATACCAAACCTGAGATCCTTACTATAACATGAGATGTGATATCCAACTCCTTCCATTCCAATCCTGAGACCCGTCCTATAGCATGAGATGTGATATCTCAATGCTTATACCAAACCTGAGACCCTTCCTATAGCATGAGATGTGATATCCAACTACTTCCCATTCCAATCCTGAGACCCTTCCTATAGCATGAGATGTGATATCTCAATGCTTCTAATACCAAACCTGAGATCCTTCCTCTAACATGAAATGTGATATCCAACTCCTTCCCTTTCCAAACCTAGGAGCCTATCTATAGCATGAGATGTGATATCCAAGTCCTTCCTATTCCAACCCTTAGACCCTTCCTACAGCATGCAATATGATATCTCAATGATTCTAATAACAAACCTGAGACCCGTCCTATAACATGAGATGGGATATCCAACTCCTTCCCATTCCAATCCTGAGACACTTCCGATAGCAGAGATGTGATATCTCAATGCTTATACCAAACCTGAGACCCTTCCTATAACATGAGATGTGATATCCAAATCCTTCCCGTTCCAAACCTGAGACCCTTCCTTTAGCATGAGATGTGATATCCAGCTCCTTCCCATTCCAATCCTGAGACCCTTCCTATAGCATGAGATGTGATATCTCAATGCTTCTAATACCAAACCTGAGATCCTTCCTCTAACATGAAATGTGATATCCAACTCCTTCCCTTTCCAAACCTAAGAGCCTATCTATAGCATGAGATGTGATATCCAAGTCCATCCCATTCCAATCCTTAGACCCTTCCTACAGCATGCGATGTGATATCTCAATGATTCTAATACCAAACCAGAGACTCGTCCTATAACATGAGATGGGATATCCAACTCCTTCCCATTCCAATCCTGAGCCACTTCCGATAGCAGAGATGTGATATCTCAATGCTTATACCAAACCTGAGACCCTTCCTATAACATGAGATGTGATATCCAACTCCTTCCTGTTCCAAACCTGAGACACTAACTATAGCATATGTGATATCCAACTCCTTCCCATTCCAAACATGAGACCCTTCCTATAGCAAGAAAGTAATATCCAACTCCTACCCATTCCAATATTGAGACCCTTCCTATAGCAAGAGATGTGATATCCAAATCCTTCCCATTCCAATCCTGAGACCCTTCCTATAACATGAGATGTGATATCCAACTCCTTCCCATTCCAACCTGAGACACTTCCTATAGCATGAGAAGGGATATCCAACTCCTTCCCAATCCAATCCTGAGACCCTTCCGATAGCAGAGATGTGATATCTCAATGCTTATACCAAACCTGAGACCCTTCCTATAGCATGAGAAGGGATATCCAACTCCTTCCCAATCCAATCCTGAGACCCTTCCGATAGCAGAGACGTGATATCTCAATGCTTCTTCCAAACCTGAGACCCTTCCTTTAGCATGAGATGTGATATCCAAATCCTTCACATTCCAATCCTGAGACCCTTCCTATAGCATGAGAAGGGATATCTCAATGCTTCTAATACCAAACCTGAGACCCTTCCTATAACATGAGATGTGATATCCAATTCCTTCCCATTCCAATCCTGAGACCCTTCCGATAGCAGAGATGTGATATCTCAATGCTTATACCAAACCTGAGACCCTTCCTATGGCCTGAGATGTCATATACAACTCCTTCCCATTCCAATCCTGAGACCCTTCCTATAGCATGAGATGTGATATCTCAATGCTTATACCAAATCTGAGACCCTTCCTATAGCATGAGATGTGATATCCAACTCCTTCCCATTCCAATCCTGAGACCCTTCCTATAGCATGAGATGTGATGTCTCAATGCTTCTAATACCAAACCTGAGATCCTTCCTATAACATCAGATGTGATATCCAACTCCTTCCCATTCCAATCCTGAGACCCTTATGAAAGCATGAGATGTGATATCTCAATGCTTCTAATACCAAACCTGAGATCCTTCCTATAACATGAGATGTGATTTCCAAATCCTTCCCCTTCCAAACCTGAGACCCTCCCTTTAGCATGAGATGTGATATCCAACTCCTTCCCATTCCAATCCTGAGACCCTTCTGATAGCATGAGATGTGATATCTCAATGCCTCTAATACCAAACCTGAGATCCTACCTCTAACATGAAATGTGATATCCATCTCATTCCCTTTCCAAACCTGAGACCCTGCCTATAGCATGAGATGTGATATCCAAGTCCTTCCCATTCCAATCCTGAGACCCTTCCTATAGCATGTGATGTGATATCTCAATGCTTATACCAAACCTGAGACCCTTCCTATAGCATGAGATGTCATATACAACTCCTTCCCATTCCAATCCTGAGACCCTTCCTATAGCATGAGATGTAATATCTCAATGCTTATACCAAACCTGAGACCCTTCCTATAGCATGAGATGTGATATCCAACTTCTTCCCATTCCAATCCTGAGACCCTTCCTATAACATGAGATGTGATGTCTCAATGCTTCTAATACCAAACCTGAGATCTTTCCTATAACATGAGATGTGATATCCAACTCCTTCCGATTCCAATCCTGAGACCCTTCCTATAGCATGAGATGTGATATCACAATGCTTATACCAAACCTGAGACCGTTCCTATAGCTTGAGATGTGATAACCAACTCCTTCCCATTCCAATCCTGAGACCCTTCCTATAGCATGAGATGTGATATCTCAAGGCCTCTAATACCAAACCTGAGATCCTTCCTCTAACATGAAATGTGATATCCAACTCCTTCCCCTTCCAAACCTGAGAGCCTTCCTATAGCATGGGATATGATATCCAAGTCCTTCCCATTCCAATCCTGAGACCCTTCCTATAACATGAAATGTGATATCCAACTCCTTCCCATTCCAAACTGAGACCCTTCCTATATCATGAGGTGGGATATCTCAATGCTTCTAATACCAAACCTGAGACTCTTCCTATAACATGAGATGGGATATCCAACTCCTTCCCATTCCAATCCTAAGACCCTTTCGATAGCAGAGATGTGATATCTCAATGCTTATGCCAAACCTGAGACCCTTCCTACGGCATGAGATGTCATATACAACTCCTTCCCATTCCAATCCTGAGACCCTTCCTATAGCACGAGATGTGATATCTCAATGCTTATACCAAACCTGAGACCCTTCCTCTAGCATGAGATGTGATATCCAACTCCTTCCCATTCCAATCCTGAGACCCTTCCTATAGCCTGAGATCTGATATCTCAATGCCTCTAATACCAAACATGAGATCCTTCCTCTAACATGAAATGTGATATCCAACTCCTTCCCTTTCCAAACCTGAGAGCCTATCTATAGCATGAGATGTGATATCCAAGTCCTTCCCATTCCAATCCTGAGACACTTCCGATAGCAGAGATGTGATATCTCAATGCTTATACCAAACCTGAGACCCTTCCTATAACATGAGATGTGATATCCAACTCCTTCCCGTTCCAAACCTGAGACCCTTCCTTTAGCATGAGATGTGATATCCAGCTCCTTCCCATTCCAATCCTGAGACCCTTCCTATAGCATGAGATGTGATATCTCAATACTTCTAATACCAAACCTGAGATCCTTCTGATAACATGAGATATGATATCCAAATCCTTCCCCTTCCAAACCTGAGACCCTCCCTTTAGCATGAGATGTGATATCCAACTCCTTCCCATTCCAATCCTGAGAACCTTCTGATAGCATGAGATGTGATATCTCAATGCTTCTATACCAAACCTGAGATCCTTCCGATAGCATGAGATGTGATATCTCAATGCTTCTAATACCAAACCTGAGATCCTTCCTATAACATGAGATGTGATATCCAAATCCTTCCCCTTCCAAACCTGAGACCCTTCTGATAGCATGAGATGTGATATCTCAATGCCTCTAATACCAAAACTGAGATCCTACCTCTAACATGAAATGTGATATCCAACTCTTTCCCCTTCCAAACCTGAGAGCCTTCCTATAGCATGAGATGTGATATCCAAGTCGTTCTAATTCCAATCCTGAGACCCTTCCTATAACATGAGATGTGATATCCAACTCCTTCCCATTCCAACCTGAGACCCTTCCTATAGCATGAGATGGGATATCCAACTCCTTCCAAATCCAATCCTGATACCCTTCCGATAGCATGAGATGTGATATCCCAATGCTTCTACCAAACCTGAGACCCATACTATGGCATGAGATGTGATATCAAACTCCTTCCCCTTCCAAACCTTAGACACTTCCTTTATCATGAGATGTGATATCCAACTCCTTCCCATTCCATCCTTGAGACCCATCCGATATCATGAGATGTGATATCTCAATGCTTCTAATATCAAACTTGAGACCCTCCTTATAGCATGAGATGTGATATCCAAGTCCTTCCCATTCCAATCCTGAGACCCTTCCTATAGCATGAGATGTGATATCTCAATGCTTCTAATACCAAACCTGAGAACCTTCCTATAACATGAGATGGGAATATCCAACTCCTTCCCATTCCAATCCTGAGACCCTTCCGATAGTAGAGATGTGATATCTCAATGCTTATACCAAACCTGAGGTCCTTCCTATAACATGAGATGTGATATCCAACTCCTTCCCATTCCAATCCTGAGACACTTCCTATAGCATGAGATGTGATATCTCACTGCTTATACCAAACCTGAGACCCTTCCTATAGCATGAGATGTGATATCCAACTCCTTCCCATTCCAATCCTGAGACCCTTCCTATAGCATGAGATATGATATCTCAATGCTTCTAATATCAAACTTGAGACCCTCCCTATAGCATGAGATGTGATATCCAAGTCCTTCCCATTCCAATCCTGAGACCCTTCCGATAGCATGAGATGTGATGTCTCAATGCTTCTAATACCAAACCTGAGATCCTTCCTATAACATGAGATGTGATATCCAACTCCTTCCCATTCCAATCCTGAGACCCTTCCTATAGCATGAGATGTGATATCTCAATGCTTATACCAAACCTGAGACCCTTCCTATAGCATGAGATGTGATATCCAACTCCTTCCCATTCCAATCCTGAGACCCTTCTTATACCATGAGACTTGATATCTCAATGCTTCTAATACCAAAACTGAGACCAGTCCTATAACATGAGATGTGATATCCAAATCCTTCCCCTTCCAAACCTTAGACCCTTCCTTTATCATGAGATGTGATATCCAACTCCTTCCCATTCCAATCCTGAGACCCTTCCGATATCATGAGATTTGTTATCTCAATGCTTCTAATATCAAACTTGAGACCCTCCCTATAGCATGAGATGTGACATCCAAGTCCTTCCCATTCCAATCCTGAGACCCTTCCTACAGCATGAGATGTGATATCTCTATGCTTCTAATACCAAACCTGAGACCATTCCTATAACATGAGATGGGATATCCAACTCCTTCCCATTCCAATCCTGAGACCCTTCTGATAGCAGAGATGTGATATCTCAATGCTTATACCAAACCTGAGAGCCTACCTATAGCATGAGATGTGATATCCAAGTCCATCCCATTCCAATCCTTAGACCCTTCCTACAGCATGCGATGTGATATCTCAATGATTCTAATACCAAACCAGAGACTCTTCCTATAACATGAGATGGGATATCCAACTCCTTCCCGTTCCAAACCTGAGACACTAACTATAGCATATGTGATATCCAACTGCTTCCCATTCCAAACATGAGACCCTTCCTATAGCAAGAAAGTAATATCCAACTCCTACCCATTCCAATCCTGAGACCCTTCCTATAGCAAGAGATGTGATATCCAAATCCTTCCCATTCCAATCCTGAGACCCTTCCTATAACATGAGATGTGATATCCAACTCCTTCCCATTCAAATCCTGAGACCCTTCCTATAGCATGAGAAGGGATATCCAACTCCTTCCCAATCCAATCCTGAGACCCTTCCGATAGCAGAAACGTGATATCTCAATGCTTCTACCAAACCTGAGACCCTTCCTTTAGCATGAGATGTGATATCCAAATCCTTCACATTCCAATCCTGAGACCCTTCCTATAGCATGAGATGTGATATCTCAATGCTTCTAATACCAAACCTGAGATTCTTCCTATAACATGAGATGTGATATCCAATTCCTTCCCATTCCAAACCTGAGACCCTTCCTATTGGATGAGATGTGATATCCAACTCCTTCCCATTCCAACCCTGAGACCCTTCCTATAGCATGAGATGTGATGTCTCAATGCATCTAATACCAAACCTGAGATCCTTCCTATAACATGAGATGTGATATCCAACTCCTTCCATTCCAATCCTGAGACCCGTCCTATAGCATGAGATGTGATATCTCAATGCTTATACCAAACCTGAGACCCTTCCTATAGCATGAGATGTGATATCCAACTCCTTCCATTCCAATCCTGAGACCCGTCCTATAGCATGAGATGTGATATCTCAATGCTTCTAATACCAAACCTGAGATCCTTCCTCTAACATGAAATGTGATATCCAACTCCTTCCCTTTCCAAACCTGAGACCCTTCCTTTAGCATGAGATGTGATATCTCAATGCTTATACCAAATCTGAGACCCTTCCTATAGCATGAGATGTGATATCCAAATCCTTCCCATTCCAATCCTGAGACCCTTCCTATAGCATGAGATGTGATATCTCAATGCTTATACCAAACCTGAGAGCCTACCTATAGCATGAGATGTGATATCCAAGTCCATCCCATTCAAATCCTTAGACCCTTCCAACAGCATGCGATGTGATATCTCAATGATTCTAATACCAAACCAGAGACTCTTCCTATAACATGAGATGGGATATCCAACTCCTTCCCATTCCAATCCTGAGCCGCTTCCGATAGCAGAGATGTGATATCTCAATGCTTATACCAAACCTGAGACCCTTCCTATAACATGAGATGTGATATCCAACTCCTTCCCGTTCCAAACCTGAGACACTAACCATAGCATATGTGATATCCAACTCCTTCCCATTCCAAACATGAGACCCTTCCTATAGCAAGAAAGTAATATCCAACTCCTACCCATTCCAATCCTGAGACCCTTCCTATAGCAAGAGATGTGATATCCAAATCCTTCCCATTCCAATCCTGAGACCCTTCCTATAACATGAGATGTGATATCCAACTCCTTACCATTCCAACCTGAGACACTTCCTATAGCATGAGAAGGGATATCCAACTCCTTCCCAATCCAATCCTGAGACCCTTCCGATAGCAGAGATGTGATATCTCAATGCTTATACCAAACCTGAGACCCTTCCTATGGCATGAGATGTGATATCCAACTCCTTGCAATTCAAATCCTGAGACCCTTCCTATAGCATGAGAAGGGATATCCAACTCCTTCCCAATCCAATCCTCAGACCCTTCCGATAGCAGAGACGTGATATCTCAATGCTTCTACCAAACCTGAGACCCTTCCTTTAGCATGAGATGTGATATCCAAATCCTTCACATTCCAATCCTGAGACCCTTCCTATAGCATGAGATGTGATATCTCAATGCTTCTAATACCAAACCTGAGATCCTTCCTATAACATGAGATGTGATATCCAATTCCTTCCCATTCCAAACCTGAGACCCTTCCTATTGGATGAGATGTGATATCCAACTCCTTCCCATTCCAACCCTGAGACCCTTCCTACAGCATGAGATGTGATGTCTCAATGCTTCTAATACCAAACCTGAGATCCTTACTATAACATGAGATGTGATATCCAACTCCTTCCATTCCAATCCTGAGACCCGTCCTATAGCATGAGATGTGATATCTCAATGCTTATACCAAACCTGAGACCCTTCCTATAGCATGAGATGTGATATCCAACTACTTCCCATTCCAATCCTGAGACCCTTCCTATAGCATGAGATGTGATATCTCAATGCTTCTAATACCAAACCTGAGATCCTTCCTCTAACATGAAATGTGATATCCAACTCCTTCCCTTTCCAAACCTAGGAGCCTATCTATAGCATGAGATGTGATATCCAAGTCCTTCCTATTCCAACCCTTAGACCCTTCCTACAGCATGCAATATGATATCTCAATGATTCTAATAACAAACCTGAGACCCGTCCTATAACATGAGATGGGATATCCAACTCCTTCCCATTCCAATCCTGAGACACTTCCGATAGCAGAGATGTGATATCTCAATGCTTATACCAAACCTGAGACCCTTCCTATAACATGAGATGTGATATCCAAATCCTTCCCGTTCCAAACCTGAGACCCTTCCTTTAGCATGAGATGTGATATCCAGCTCCTTCCCATTCCAATCCTGAGACCCTTCCTATAGCATGAGATGTGATATCTCAATGCTTCTAATACCAAACCTGAGATCCTTCCTCTAACATGAAATGTGATATCCAACTCCTTCCCTTTCCAAACCTAAGAGCCTATCTATAGCATGAGATGTGATATCCAAGTCCATCCCATTCCAATCCTTAGACCCTTCCTACAGCATGCGATGTGATATCTCAATGATTCTAATACCAAACCAGAGACTCGTCCTATAACATGAGATGGGATATCCAACTCCTTCCCATTCCAATCCTGAGCCACTTCCGATAGCAGAGATGTGATATCTCAATGCTTATACCAAACCTGAGACCCTTCCTATAACATGAGATGTGATATCCAACTCCTTCCTGTTCCAAACCTGAGACACTAACTATAGCATATGTGATATCCAACTCCTTCCCATTCCAAACATGAGACCCTTCCTATAGCAAGAAAGTAATATCCAACTCCTACCCATTCCAATATTGAGACCCTTCCTATAGCAAGAGATGTGATATCCAAATCCTTCCCATTCCAATCCTGAGACCCTTCCTATAACATGAGATGTGATATCCAACTCCTTCCCATTCCAACCTGAGACACTTCCTATAGCATGAGAAGGGATATCCAACTCCTTCCCAATCCAATCCTGAGACCCTTCCGATAGCAGAGATGTGATATCTCAATGCTTATACCAAACCTGAGACCCTTCCTATAGCATGAGAAGGGATATCCAACTCCTTCCCAATCCAATCCTGAGACCCTTCCGATAGCAGAGACGTGATATCTCAATGCTTCTTCCAAACCTGAGACCCTTCCTTTAGCATGAGATGTGATATCCAAATCCTTCACATTCCAATCCTGAGACCCTTCCTATAGCATGAGAAGGGATATCTCAATGCTTCTAATACCAAACCTGAGACCCTTCCTATAACATGAGATGTGATATCCAATTCCTTCCCATTCCAATCCTGAGACCCTTCCGATAGCAGAGATGTGATATCTCAATGCTTATACCAAACCTGAGACCCTTCCTATGGCCTGAGATGTCATATACAACTCCTTCCCATTCCAATCCTGAGACCCTTCCTATAGCATGAGATGTGATATCTCAATGCTTATACCAAATCTGAGACCCTTCCTATAGCATGAGATGTGATATCCAACTCCTTCCCATTCCAATCCTGAGACCCTTCCTATAGCATGAGATGTGATGTCTCAATGCTTCTAATACCAAACCTGAGATCCTTCCTATAACATCAGATGTGATATCCAACTCCTTCCCATTCCAATCCTGAGACCCTTATGAAAGCATGAGATGTGATATCTCAATGCTTCTAATACCAAACCTGAGATCCTTCCTATAACATGAGATGTGATTTCCAAATCCTTCCCCTTCCAAACCTGAGACCCTCCCTTTAGCATGAGATGTGATATCCAACTCCTTCCCATTCCAATCCTGAGACCCTTCTGATAGCATGAGATGTGATATCTCAATGCCTCTAATACCAAACCTGAGATCCTACCTCTAACATGAAATGTGATATCCATCTCATTCCCTTTCCAAACCTGAGACCCTGCCTATAGCATGAGATGTGATATCCAAGTCCTTCCCATTCCAATCCTGAGACCCTTCCTATAGCATGTGATGTGATATCTCAATGCTTATACCAAACCTGAGACCCTTCCTATAGCATGAGATGTCATATACAACTCCTTCCCATTCCAATCCTGAGACCCTTCCTATAGCATGAGATGTAATATCTCAATGCTTATACCAAACCTGAGACCCTTCCTATAGCATGAGATGTGATATCCAACTTCTTCCCATTCCAATCCTGAGACCCTTCCTATAACATGAGATGTGATGTCTCAATGCTTCTAATACCAAACCTGAGATCTTTCCTATAACATGAGATGTGATATCCAACTCCTTCCGATTCCAATCCTGAGACCCTTCCTATAGCATGAGATGTGATATCACAATGCTTATACCAAACCTGAGACCGTTCCTATAGCTTGAGATGTGATAACCAACTCCTTCCCATTCCAATCCTGAGACCCTTCCTATAGCATGAGATGTGATATCTCAAGGCCTCTAATACCAAACCTGAGATCCTTCCTCTAACATGAAATGTGATATCCAACTCCTTCCCCTTCCAAACCTGAGAGCCTTCCTATAGCATGGGATATGATATCCAAGTCCTTCCCATTCCAATCCTGAGACCCTTCCTATAACATGAAATGTGATATCCAACTCCTTCCCATTCCAAACTGAGACCCTTCCTATATCATGAGGTGGGATATCTCAATGCTTCTAATACCAAACCTGAGACTCTTCCTATAACATGAGATGGGATATCCAACTCCTTCCCATTCCAATCCTAAGACCCTTTCGATAGCAGAGATGTGATATCTCAATGCTTATGCCAAACCTGAGACCCTTCCTACGGCATGAGATGTCATATACAACTCCTTCCCATTCCAATCCTGAGACCCTTCCTATAGCACGAGATGTGATATCTCAATGCTTATACCAAACCTGAGACCCTTCCTCTAGCATGAGATGTGATATCCAACTCCTTCCCATTCCAATCCTGAGACCCTTCCTATAGCCTGAGATCTGATATCTCAATGCCTCTAATACCAAACATGAGATCCTTCCTCTAACATGAAATGTGATATCCAACTCCTTCCCTTTCCAAACCTGAGAGCCTATCTATAGCATGAGATGTGATATCCAAGTCCTTCCCATTCCAATCCTGAGACACTTCCGATAGCAGAGATGTGATATCTCAATGCTTATACCAAACCTGAGACCCTTCCTATAACATGAGATGTGATATCCAACTCCTTCCCGTTCCAAACCTGAGACCCTTCCTTTAGCATGAGATGTGATATCCAGCTCCTTCCCATTCCAATCCTGAGACCCTTCCTATAGCATGAGATGTGATATCTCAATACTTCTAATACCAAACCTGAGATCCTTCTGATAACATGAGATATGATATCCAAATCCTTCCCCTTCCAAACCTGAGACCCTCCCTTTAGCATGAGATGTGATATCCAACTCCTTCCCATTCCAATCCTGAGAACCTTCTGATAGCATGAGATGTGATATCTCAATGCTTCTATACCAAACCTGAGATCCTTCCGATAGCATGAGATGTGATATCTCAATGCTTCTAATACCAAACCTGAGATCCTTCCTATAACATGAGATGTGATATCCAAATCCTTCCCCTTCCAAACCTGAGACCCTTCTGATAGCATGAGATGTGATATCTCAATGCCTCTAATACCAAAACTGAGATCCTACCTCTAACATGAAATGTGATATCCAACTCTTTCCCCTTCCAAACCTGAGAGCCTTCCTATAGCATGAGATGTGATATCCAAGTCGTTCTAATTCCAATCCTGAGACCCTTCCTATAACATGAGATGTGATATCCAACTCCTTCCCATTCCAACCTGAGACCCTTCCTATAGCATGAGATGGGATATCCAACTCCTTCCAAATCCAATCCTGATACCCTTCCGATAGCATGAGATGTGATATCCCAATGCTTCTACCAAACCTGAGACCCATACTATGGCATGAGATGTGATATCAAACTCCTTCCCCTTCCAAACCTTAGACACTTCCTTTATCATGAGATGTGATATCCAACTCCTTCCCATTCCATCCTTGAGACCCATCCGATATCATGAGATGTGATATCTCAATGCTTCTAATATCAAACTTGAGACCCTCCTTATAGCATGAGATGTGATATCCAAGTCCTTCCCATTCCAATCCTGAGACCCTTCCTATAGCATGAGATGTGATATCTCAATGCTTCTAATACCAAACCTGAGAACCTTCCTATAACATGAGATGGGAATATCCAACTCCTTCCCATTCCAATCCTGAGACCCTTCCGATAGTAGAGATGTGATATCTCAATGCTTATACCAAACCTGAGGTCCTTCCTATAACATGAGATGTGATATCCAACTCCTTCCCATTCCAATCCTGAGACACTTCCTATAGCATGAGATGTGATATCTCACTGCTTATACCAAACCTGAGACCCTTCCTATAGCATGAGATGTGATATCCAACTCCTTCCCATTCCAATCCTGAGACCCTTCCTATAGCATGAGATATGATATCTCAATGCTTCTAATATCAAACTTGAGACCCTCCCTATAGCATGAGATGTGATATCCAAGTCCTTCCCATTCCAATCCTGAGACCCTTCCGATAGCATGAGATGTGATGTCTCAATGCTTCTAATACCAAACCTGAGATCCTTCCTATAACATGAGATGTGATATCCAACTCCTTCCCATTCCAATCCTGAGACCCTTCCTATAGCATGAGATGTGATATCTCAATGCTTATACCAAACCTGAGACCCTTCCTATAGCATGAGATGTGATATCCAACTCCTTCCCATTCCAATCCTGAGACCCTTCCTATAGCATGAGATGTGATATCTCAATGCCTCTAATACCAAACCTGAGATCCTTCCTCTAACATGAAATGTGATATCCAACTCCTTCCCATTCCAATCCTGAGACACTTCCTATAGCATGAGATGTGATATCTAAATGCTTCTAATACCAAACTTGAGACTCTTCCTATAACATGAGATGGGATATCCAACTCCTTCCCATTCCAATCCTTAGACCCTTCCTACAGCATGCAATATGATATCTCAATGATTCTAATAACAAACCTGAGACCCGTCCTATAACATGAGATGGGATATCCAACACCTTCCCATTCCAATCCTGAGACACTTCTGATAGCAGAGATGTGATATCTCAATGCTTATACCAAACCTGAGACCCTTCCTATAACATGAGATGTGATATCCAACTCCTTCCCGTTCCAAACCTGAGACCCTTCCTATAGCATATGTGATATCCAACACATTCCCATTCCAAACATGAGACCCTTCCTATAGCAGGAATGTAATATCCAACTCCTTCCCATTCCAATCCTGAGACCATTCCTATAGCATGAGATGTGATATCTCAATGCTTCTAATACCAAACCTGAGATCCTTCCTATGACATGAGATGTGATATCCAATTCCTCCCCATTCCAAACCTGAGAACCTTCCTACAGCATGCGATGTGATATCTCAATGCTTCTAATACCAAACCTGAGACCAGTCCTATAACATGAGATTGGATATACAATTCTTTCCCCTTGCAAACCTGAGACCCTTCCAATAGCATGAGATGTGATATCCAACTTCTTCCCATTCCAATCCTGAGACCCTTCCTATAACATGAGATGTGATGTCTCAATGCTTCTAATCCCAAACCTGAGATCTTTCCTATAACATGAGATGTGATATCCAACTCCTTCCCATTCCAATCCTGAGACCCTTCCTATAGCATGAGATGTGCTATCTCAATGCTTATACCAAACCTGAGACCCTTCCTAAAGCTTGAGATGTGATATCCAACTCCTTCCCATTCCAATCCTGAGACCCTTCCTATAACATGAAATGTGATATCCAACTCCTTCCCATTCCAACCTGAGACCCTTCCTATAGCATGAGATGTGATATCTCAAGGCCTCTAATACCAAACCTGAGATCCTTCCTCTAACATGAAATGTGATATCCAACTCCTTCTCCTTCCAAACCTGAGAGCCTTCCTATAGCATGAGATATGATATCCAAGTCCTTCCCATTCCAATCCTGAGACCCTTCCTATAACATGAAATGTGATATCCAACTCCTTCCCATTCCAACCTGAGACCCTTCCTATAGCATGAGATGGGATATCCAACTCCTTCCAAATCCAATACTGATACCCTTCCAATAGCATGAGATGTGATATCCCAATGCTTCTATCAAACCTGAGAACCATACTATGGCATGAGATGTGATATCAAACTCCTTCCCATTCCAATCCTGAGACTCTTCCTATAGCTTGAGATGTGATATCCAACTCCTTCCCATTCCAATTCTGAGACCCTTCCTATACCATGAGACTTGATATCTCAATGCTTCTAATACCAAACCTGAGACCCGTCCTATAACATGAGATGTGATATCCAAATCTTTCCCCTTCCAAACCTTAGACCCTTCCTTTATCATGAGATGTGATATCCAACTCCTTCCCATTCCAATCCTGAGACCCTTCCGATATCATGAGATTTGTTATCTCAATGCTTCTAATATCAAAATTGAGACCCTCCCTATAGCATGAGATGGGATATCCAACTCCTTCCCATTCCAATCCTGAGACCCTTCCGATAGCAGAGATGTGATATCTCAATGCTTATACCAAATCTGAGACCCTTCCTATAGCATGAGATGTGATATCCAACTCCTTCCCATTCCAATCCTGAGACCCTTCCTATAGCATGAGATGTGATGTCTCAATGCTTCTAATACCAAACCTGAGATCCTTCCTATAACATGAGATGTGATATCCAACTCCTTCCCATTCCAATCCTGAGACCATTCCTATAGCATGAGATGTGCTATCTCAATGCTTATACCAAACCTGAGACCCTTCCTAAAGCTTGAGATGTGATATCCAACTCCTTCCCATTCCAATCCTGAGACCCTTCCTATAGCATGAGATGTGATATCTCAAGGCCTCTAATACCAAACCTGAGATCCTTCCTCTAACATGAAATGTGATATCCAACTCCTTCCCCTTCCAAACCTGAGAGCCTTCCTAAAGCATGAGATATGATATCCAAGTCCTTCCCATTCCAATCCTGAGACCCTTCCTATAACATGAAATGTGATATCCAACTCCTTCCCATTCCAACCTGAGACCCTTCCTATAGCATGAGATGGGATATCCAACTCCTTCGAAATCCAATACTGATACCCTTCCAATAGCATGAATTGTGATATCCCAATGCTTCTACCAAACCTGAGACCCATACTATGGCATGAGATGTGATATCAAACTCATTCCCATTCCAATCCTGAGACTCTTCCTATAGCTTGAGATGTGATATCCAACTCCTTCCCATTCCAATTCTGAGACCCTTCCTATGCCATGAGACTTGATATCTCAATGCTTCTAATACCAAACCTGAGACCCGTCCTATAACATGAGATGTGATATCCAAATCTTTCCCCTTCCAAACCTTAGACCCTTCCTTTATCATGAGATGTGATATCCAACTCCTTTCCATTCCAATCCTGAGACCCTTCCGATATCATGAGATTTGTTATCTCAATGCTTCTAATATCAAACTTGAGACCCTCCCTATAGCATGAGATGTGACATCCAAGTCCTCCCCATTCCAATCCTGAGACCCTTCCTTTAGCATGAGATGTGATATCTCAATGCTTATACCAAATCTGAGACCCTTCCTACAGCATGAGATGTGATATCCAATTCCTTCCCATTCCAATCCTGAGACCCTTCCTATAGCATGAGATGTGATATCTCAATGCTTATACCAAACCTGAGAGCCTACCTATAGCATGAGATGTGATATCCAAGTCCATCCCATTCCAATCCTTAGACCCTTCCTACAGCATGCAATGTGATATCTCAATGATTCTAATACCAAACCAGAGACTCTTCCTATAACATGAGATGGGATATCCAACTCCTTCCCATTCCAATCCTGAGCCGCTTCCAATAGCAGAGATGTGATATCTCAATGCTTATACCAAACCTGAGACCCTTCCTATAACATGAGATGTGATATCCAACTGCTTCCCATTCCAAACATGAGACCCTTCCTATAGCAAGAAAGTAATATCCAACTCCTACCCATTCCAATCCTGAGACCCTTCCTATAGCAAGAGATGTGATATCCAAATCCTTCCCATTCCAATCCTGAGACCCTTACTATAACATGAGATGTGATATCCAACTCCTTCCCATTCAAATCCTGAGACCCTTCCTATAGCATGAGAAGGGATATCCAACGCCTTCCCAATCCAATCCTGAGACCCTTCCGATAGCAGAGACGTGATATCTCAATGCTTCTACCATACCTGAGACCCTTCCTTTAGCATGAGATGTGATATCCAAATCCTTCACATTCCAATCCTGAGACCCTTCCTATAGCATGAGATGTGATATCTCAATGCTTCTCATACCAAACCTGAGATCCTTCCTATAACATGAGATGTGATATCCAATTCCTTCCCATTCCAAACCTGAGACCCTTCCTATTGGATGAGATGTGATATCCAACTCCTTCCCATTCCAACCCTGAGACCCTTCCTATAGCATGAGATGTGATGTCTCAATGCTTCTAATACCAAACCTGAGATCCTTCCTCTCAGGATTGGAATGGGAAGGACTTGGATATCACATCTCATGCTATAGGCAGGGCCTCAGGTTTGGAAAGGGAAGGAGATGGATTTCACATTTCATGTTAGAGATAGGATCTCAGGTTTGGTATTAGAGGCATTGAGATATCACATCTCATGCTATCAGAAGGGTCTCAGGATTGGAATGGGAAGGAGTTGTATATCACATCTCATGCTAAATGGAGGGTCTCAGGTTTGGAAGGGGAAGGATTTGGAAATCACATCTCATGTTATAGGAAGGATCTCAGGTTTGGTATTAGAAGCATTGAGATATCACATCTCATGCTATCGGAAGTATCTCAGGTTTGGTATTAGAGGCATTGAGATATCACATCTCATGCTATCATAAGGGTCTCAGGATTGGAATGGGAAGGAGTTGGATATCACATCTCATGTTATTGGAAGGATCGCAGGTTTGGTATTAGAAGCATTGAGACATCACATCTCATGCTATAGGAAGGGTCTCAGGATTGGAATGGGAAGGAGTTGGATATCACATCTCATGCTATAGGAAGGGTCTCAGATTTGGTATAAGCATTGAGATATCACATCTCATGCTATAGGAAGGGTCTCAGGATTGGATTGGGAAGGAGTTGTATATGACATCTCATGTTATAGGAAGGGTCTCAGGTTTGGTATTAGAAGCATTGAGATATCACATCTCATGCTATAGGAAGGGTCTCAGGATTGGAATGGGGAGGACTTGGATGTCACATCTCATGCTATAGGGAGGGTCTCAAGTTTGATATTAGAAGCATTGAGATAACAAATCTCATGATATCGGAAGGGTCTCAGGATTGGAATGGGAAGGAGTTGGATATCACATCTCATGATAAAGGAAGGGTCTAAGGTTTGGAAGGGGAAAGATTTGGATATCACATCTCATGTTATGGGACGGGTCTCAGGTTTGGTATTAGAAGCATTGAGATATCAAGTCTCATGGCATAGGAAGGGTCTCAGAATTGGAATGGGAAGGAGTTGGATATCACATCTCAAGCTATAGGAAGAGTCTCAGGATTGGAATGGGAATGAGTTTGATATCACATCTCATGTCATAGTATGGGTCTCAGGTTTGGTAGAAGCATTGGGATATCACAATTCATGCTATTGGAAGGGTATCAGTATTGGATTTCGAAGGAGTTGGATATCCCATCTCATGCTATAGGAAGGGTCTCAGGTTGGAATGGGAAGGAGTTGGATATCACATTTCATGTTATAGGAAGGGTCTCAGGATTGGAATGGGAAGGACTTGGATATCATATCTCATGCTATAGGAAGGCTCTCAGGTTTGGAAGGGGAAGGAGTTGGATATCACATTTCATGTTAGAGGAAGGATCTCAGGTTTGGTATTAGAGGCCTTGAGATATCACATCTCATGCTATAGGAAGGGTGTCAGGATTGGAATGGGAAGGAGTTGGATATCACATCTCAAGCTTTAGGAAGGGTCTCAGGTTTGGTATAAGCATTGCGATAGCACATCTCATGCTATAGGAAGGGTCTCAGGATTGGAATGGGAAGGAGTTGGATATCACATCTCATGTTATAGGAAAGATCTCAGGTTTGGTATTAGAAGCATTGAGACATCACATCTCATGTTATAGGAAGGGTCTCAGGATTGGAATGGGAAGAAGTTGGATATCACATCTCATGCTATAGGAAGGGTCTCAGGTTTGGAAGGGGAAGGAGTTGGATATCCAATCTCATGTTATAGGACTGGTCTCAGGTTTGGTATTAGAAGCATTGAGATATCACATCGCATGCTGTAGGAAGGTTCTCAGGTTTGGTATTAGAAGCATTGAGACATCACATCTCATGCTATAGGAAGGGTCTCAGGATTGGAATGGGAAGGAGTTGGATATCACATCTCATGTTATAGGAAGGATCTCAGGTTTGGTATTAGAAGCATTGAGACATCACATCTCATGCTATAGGAAGGGTCTCAGGATTGGAATGGGAAGGAGTTGGATATCACATCTCATGCTATAGGAAGGGTCTCACATTTGGTATAAGCATTGAGATATCACATCTCATGCTATAGGAAGGGTCTCAGGATTGGATTGGGAAGGAGTTGTATATGACATCTCAGGCCATAGGAAGGGTCTCAGGATTGGTATAAGCATTGAGATATCACATCTCTGCTATCGGAAGGGTCTCAGGATTGGAATGGGAAGGAGTTGGATATCCCATCTCATGTTATAGGAAGGGTCTCAGGTTTGGTATTAGAAGCATTGAGATATCACATCTCATGCTATAAGAAGGGTCTCAGGATTGGAATGGGGAGGACTTGGATGTCACATCTCATGCTATAGGGAGTGTCTCAAGTTTGATATTAGAAGCATTGAGATAACAAATCTCATGATATCGGAAGGGTCTCAGGATTGGAATGGGAAGGAGTTGGATATCACATCTCATGATAAAGGAAGGGTCTAAGGTTTGGAAGGGGAAAGATTTGGATATCACATCTCATGTTATAGGACGGGTCTCAGGTTTGGTATTAGAAGCATTGAGATATCAAGTCTCATGGCATAGGAAGGGTCTCAGAATTGGAATGTGAAGGAGTTGGATATCACATCTCAAGCTATAGGAAGAGTCTCAGGATTGGAATGGGAAGGAGTTTGATATCACATCTCATGCCATAGTATGGGTCTCAGGTTTGGTAGAAGCATTGGGATATCACATCTCATGCTATTGGAAGGGTATCAGTATTGGATTTGGAAGGAGTTGGATATCACATTTCATGTTATAGGAAGGGTCTCAGGTTGGAATGGGAAGGAGTTGGATATCACATTTCATGTTATAGGAAGGGTCTCAGGATTGGAATGGGAAGGACTTGGATATCATATCTCATGCTATAGGAAGGCTCTCAGGTTTGGAAGGGGAAGGAGTTGGATATCACATTTCATGTTAGAGGAAGGATCTCAGGTTTGGTATTAGAGGCCTTGAGATATCACATCTCATGCTATAGGAAGGGTCTCAGGATTGGAATGGGAAGGAGTTGGATATCACATCTCAAGCTTTAGGAAGGGTCTCAGGTTTGGTATAAGCATTGAGATAGCACATCTCATGCTATAGGAAGGGTCTCAGGATTGGAATGGGAAGGAGTTGGATATCACATCTCATGTTATAGGAAGGATCTCAGGTTTGGTATTAGAAGCATTGAGACATCTCATCTCATGCTATAGGAAGGGTCTCAGGATTGGAATGGGAAGGAGTTGGATATCACATCTCATGCTATAGGAAGGGTCTCAGATTTGGTATAAGCATTGAGATATCACATCTCTGCTATCGGAAGGGTCTCAGGATTGGAATGGGAAGGAGTTGGATATCCCATCTCATGCTATAGGGAGGGTCTCAATTTTGATATTAGAAGCATTGAGATAACAAATCTCATGATATCGGAAGGGTCTCAGGATTGGAATGGGAAGGAGTTGGATTTCACATCTCATGATAAAGGAAGGGTCTAAGATTTGGAAGGGGAAAGATTTGGATATCACATCTCATGTTATAGGACGGGTCTCAGGTTTGGTATTAGAAGCATTGAGATATCAAGTCTCGTGGTATAGGAAGGGTCTCAGAATTGGAATGGGAAGGAGTTGGATATCACATCTCAAGCTATAGGAAGAGTCTCAGGATTGGAATGGGAAGGAGTTTGATATCACATCTCATGCCATAGTATGGTTCTCAGGTTTGATAGAAGCATTGGGATATCACATCTCATGCTATTGGAAGGGTATCAGTATTGGATTTGGAAGGAGTTGGATATCCCATCTCATGCTACAGGAAGGGTCTCAGGTTGGAATGGGAAGGAGTTGGATATCACATTTCATGTTATAGGAAGGGTCTCAGGATTGGAATGGGAAGGACTTGGATATCATATCTCATGCTATAGGAAGGCTCTCAGGTTTGGATGGAGAAGGAGTTGGATATCACATTTCATGTTAGAGGAAGGATCTCAGGTTTGGTATTAGAGGCCTTGAGATATCACATCTCATGCTATAGGAAGGGTCTCAGGTTGGAATGGGAAGGAGTTGGATATCACATTTCATGTTATAGGAAGGGTCTCAGGATTGGAATGCGAAGGAGTTGGATATCACATCTCAAGCTTTAGGAAGGGTCTCAGGTTTGGTATAAGCATTGAGATAGCACATCTCATGCTATAGGAAGGGTCTCAGGATTGGAATGGGAAGGAGTTGGATATCACATCTCATGTTATAGGAAAGATCTCAGGTTTGGTATTAGAAGCATTGAGACATCACATCTCATGTTATAGGAAGGGTCTCAGGATTGGAATGGGAAGAAGTTGGATATCACATCTCATGCTATAGGAAGGGTCTCAGGTTTGGAAGGGGAAGGAGTTGGATATCCAATCTCATGTTATAGGACTGGTCTCAGGTTTGGTATTAGAAGCATTGAGATATCACATCGCATGCTGTAGGAAGGTTCTCAGGTTTGGAATGGGGAGGAATTGGATATCACATCTCATGTCATAGGAAGGATCTCAGGTTTGGTATTAGAAGCATTGAGATATCACATCTCATGCTATAGGAATGGTCTCAGGATTGGAATGGGAAGGAGTTGGATATTGCATTCCTGCTATAGGAAGGGTCTCATGTTTGGAATGGGAATGTGTTGGATATCACATATGCTATAGGAAGGGTCTCAGGTTTGGAACGGGAAGGAGTTGGATATCACATCTCATGTTATAGGAAGGGTCTCAGGTTTGGTATAAGCATTGAGATATCACATCTCTGCTATCGGAAGTGTCTCAGGATTGGAATGGGAAGGTGTTGGATATCCCATCTCATGTTATAGGACGGGTCTCAGGTTTGTTATTAGAATCATTGAGATATCATATTGCATGCTGTAGGAAGGGTCTAAGGATTGGAATGGGAAGGAGTTGGATATTCCATCTCATGTTATAGGAAGAGTCTCAAGTTTGGTATTAGAAGCATTTAGATATCACATCTCATGCTATAGGAAGTGTCTCAGGATTGGAATGGGAAGGAGTTGGATATCACATTTCATGTTAGAGGACGGATCTCAGGTTTGGTATTAGAGGCATTGAGATATCACATCTCATGCTATAGGAAGGGTCTCAGGATTGGAATGGGAAGGAGTTGGATATCACATCTCATGCTATAGGAAGGGTCTCAGGTTTGGTATAAGCATTGAGATATCACATCTCATGCTATAGGAAGGGTCTCAGGATTGGAATTGGAAGGAGTTGGATATCACATCTCATGTTATAGGAAGGATCTCAGGTTTGGTATTAGAAGCATTGAGACATCACATCTCATGCTATCGGAAGGGTCTCAGGATTGGAATGGGAAGGACTTGGATATCACATCTCATGCTATAGGGAGGGTCTCAAGTTTGATATTAGAAGCATTGAGATATCATATCTCATGCTATAGGAAGGGTCTCAGGATTGGAATGGGAAGGAGTTGGATATCACATCTCATGCTATAGGAAGGGTCTCAGGTTTGGTATAAGCAGTGAGATATCACATCTCATGCTATAGGAAGTGTCTCAGGATTGGAATGGGAAGGAGTTGGATATCACATCTCATGTTATAGGAAGGATCTCAGGTTTGGTATAAGCATTGAGATATCACATCTCTACTATCGGAAGGGTCTCAGGATTGGAATGGGAAGGAGTTGGATATTCCCATCTCATGTTATAGGAAGGGTCTCAGGTTTGGTATTAGAAGCATTGAGATATCACATCTCATGCTATAGGAAGGGTCTCAGGATTGGAATGGGAAGGACTTGGATATCACATCTCATGCTATAGGAAGGCTGTCAGGTTTGGAAGGGGAAAGAGTTGGATATCACATTTCATGTTAGAGGTAGGATCTCAGGTTTGGTATTAGAGGCATTGAGATATCACATCTCATGCTATCAGAAGAGTCTCAGGATTGGAATGGGAATGAGTTGGATATCACATCTCATGCTAAAGGGAGGGTCTCAGGTTTGGAAGGGGAAGGATTTGGATATCACATCTCATGTTATAGGAAGGATCTCAGGTTTGGTATTAGAAGCATTGAGATATCACATCTCATGCTATCGGAAGGATCTCAGGTTTGGTATAGAAGCATTGAGATATCACATCTCATGCTATCAGAAGGTTCTCAGGATTGGAATGGGAAGGAGTTGGATATCACATCTCATGCTAAAGGGAGGGTCTCAGGTTTGGAAGGGGAAGGATTTGGATATCATATCTCATGTTATCAGAAGGATCTCAGGTTTGGTATTAGAAGTATTGAGATATCACATCTCATGCTATAGGAAGGGTCTCAGGATTGGAATGGGAAGGAGTTGGTTATCACATCTCATGCTAAAGGAAGGGTCTCAGGTTTGGTAGAAGCATTGAGATATCACATCTCATGCTATAGGAAGGGTCTCAGGATTGGAATGGGAAGGACTTAGATATCACATATCATGCTATAGGGAGGGTCTCAGTTTTGATATTAGAAGCATTGAGATATCACATCTCATGCTATCAGAAGGGTCTCAGGATTGGAATGGGAAGGAGCTGGATATCACATCTCATGCTAAAGGAAGGGTCTCAGGTTTGGAACGGGAAGGAGTTGGAAATCACATCTCATGTTATAGGAAGGATCTCAGGTTTGGTATTAGAATCATTGAGATATCACATCTCATGCTATCATAAGGGTCTCAGGATTGGAATCGGAAGGAGTTGGATATCACATCTCATGTTATAGGAAGGATCTCAGGTTTGGTATTAGAAGCATTGAGACATCACATCTCATGCTATAGGAAGGGTCTCAGGATTGGAATGGGAAGGAGTTGGATATCACATCTCATGCTATAGGAAGGGTCTCAGATTTGGTATAAACATTGAGATATCACATCTCATGCTATAGGAAGGGTCTCAGGATTGGAATGGGAAGCAGTTGGATATCACATCTCAGGCCATAGGAAGGGTCTCAGGTTTGGTATAAGCATTGAGATATCACATCTCTGCTATCGGAAGGGTCTCAGGATTGGAATGGGAAGGAGTTGGATATCCCATCTCATGTTATAGGAAGAGTCTCAGGTTTGGTATTAGAAGCATTGAGATATCCCATCTCATGCTATAGGAAGGGTCTCAGGTTGGAATGGGAAGGAGTTGGATATCACATTTCATGTTATAGGAAGGGTCTCAGGATTGGAATTGGAAGGACTTGGCTATCATAGCTCATGCTTTAGGAAGGCTCTCAGGTTTGGAAGGGGAAGGAGTTGGATATCACATTTCATGTTAGAGGAACGATCTCAGGTTTGGTATTAGAGGCCTTGAGATATCACATCTCATGCTATAGGAAGGGTCTCAGGATTGGAATGGGAAGGAGTTGGATATCACATCTCATGTTATAGGAAAGATCTCAGGTTTGGTATTAGAAGCATTGAGACATCACATCTCATGTTATAGGAAGGGTCTCAGGATTGGAATGGGAAGAAGTTGGATATCACATCTCATGCTATAGGAAGGGTCTCAGGTTTGGTATAAGCATTGAGATATCACATCTCATGCTATAGGAAGGGTCTCAGGATTGGAATGGGAAGGAGTTGTATATGACATCTCATGCCATAGGAAGGGTCTCAGGTTTGGTATAAGCATTGAGATATCACATCACATGCTATAGGAAGGGTCTCAGGATTGTAATGGGAAGGACTTGGATATCACATCTCATGCTATAGGCAGGGTCTCAGGTTTGGAAAGGGAAGGAGATGGATATCACATTTCATGTTAGAGGTAGGATCTCAGGATTGGTATTAGAGGCATTGAAATATCACATCTCATGCTATCAGAAGGGTCTCAGGATTGGAATGGGAAGGAGTTGGATATCACATCTCATGCTAAAGGGAGGGTCTCAGGTTTGTAAGGGGAAGGATTTGGAAATCACATCTCATGTTATAGGAAGGATCTCAGGTTTGGTATTAGAAGCATTGAGATATCACATCTCATGCTATCGGAAGTATCTCAGGTTTGGTATTAGAGGCATTGAGATATCACATCTCATGCTATCATAAGGGTCTCAGGATTGGAATGGGAAGGAGTTGGATATCACATCTCATGTTATAGGAAGGATCTCAGGTTTGGTATTAGAAGCATTGAGACATCACATCTCATGCTATAGGAAGGGTCTCAGGATTGGAATGGGAAGGAGTTGGATATCACATCTCATGCTATAGGAAGGGTCTCAGATTTGGTATAAGCATTGAGATATCACATCTCATGCTATAGGAACGGTCTCAGGATTGGAATGGGAAGGAGTTGTATATGACATCTCAGGCCATAGGAAGGGTCTCAGGTTTGGTATAAGCATTGAGATATCACATCTCTGCTATCGGAAGGGTCTCAGGATTGGAATGGGAAGGAGTTGGATATCACATCTCATGTTATAGGAAAGATCTCAGGTTTGGTATTAGAAGCATTGAGACATCACATCTCATGTTATAGGAAGGGTCTCAGGATTGGAATGGGAAGAAGTTGGATATCACATCTCATGCTATAGGAAGGGTCTCAGGTTTGGTATAAGCATTGAGATATCACATCTCATGCTATAGGAAGGGTCTCAGGATTGGAATGGGAAGGAGTTGTATATGACATCTCATGCCATAGGAAGGGTCTCAGGTTTGGTATAAGCATTGAGATATCACATCACATGCTATAGGAAGGGTCTCAGGATTGTAATGGGAAGGACTTGGATATCACATCTCATGCTATAGGCAGGGTCTCAGGTTTGGAAAGGGAAGGAGATGGATATCACATTTCATGTTAGAGGTAGGATCTCAGGTTTGGTATTAGAGGCATTGAAATATCACATCTCATGCTATCAGAAGGGTCTCAGGATTGGAATGGGAAGGAGTTGGATATCACATCTCATGCTAAAGGGAGGGTCTCAGGTTTGGAAGGGGAAGGATTTGGAAATCACATCTCATGTTATAGGAAGGATCTCAGGTTTGGTATTAGAAGCATTGAGATATCACATCTCATGCTATCGGAAGTATCTCAGGTTTGGTATTAGAGGCATTGAGATATCACATCTCATGCTATCTTAAGGGTCTCAGGATTGGAATGGGAAGGAGTTGGATATCACATCTCATGTTATAGGAAGGATCTCAGGTTTGGTATTAGAAGCATTGAGACATCACATCTCATGCTATAGGAAGGGTCTCAGGATTGGAATGGGAAGGAGTTGGATATCACATCTCATGCTATAGGAAGGGTCTCAGATTTGGTATAAGCATTGAGATATCACATCTCATGCTATAGGAACGGTCTCAGGATTGGAATGGGAAGGAGTTGTATATGACATCTCAGGCCATAGGAAGGGTCTCAGGTTTGGTATAAGCATTGAGATATCACATCTCTGCTATCGGAAGGGTCTCAGGATTGGAATGGGAAGGAGTTGGATATCCCATCTCATGTTATAGGAAGGGTCTCAGGTTTGGTATTAGAAGCATTGAGACATCACATCTCATGTTATAGGAAGGGTCTCAGGATTGGAATGGGAAGAAGTTGGATATCACATCTCATGCTATAGGAAGGGTCTCAGGTTTGGTATAAGCATTGAGATATCACATCTCATGCTATAGGAAGGGTCTCAGGATTGGAATGGGAAGGAGTTGTATATGACATCTCATGCCATAGGAAGGGTCTCAGGTTTGGTATAAGCATTGAGATATCACATCACATGCTATAGGAAGGGTCTCAGGATTGGAATGGGAAGGACTTTTGATATCACATCTCATGCTATAGGCAGGGTCTCAGGTTTGGAAAGGGAAGGAGATGGATATCACATTTCATGTTAGAGGTAGGATCTCAGGTTTGGTATTAGAGGCATTGAAATATCACATCTCATGCTATCAGAAGGGTCTCAGGATTGGAATGGGAAGGAGTTGGATATCACATCTCATGCTAAAGGGAGTGTCTCAGGTTTGGAAGTGGAAGGATTTGGAAATCACATCTCATGTTATAGGAAGGATCTCAGGTTTGGTACTAGAAGCATTGAGATATCACATCTCATGCTATCAGAAGGATCTCAGGTTTGGTATTAGAAGCATTGAGACATCACATCTCATGCTATAGGAAGGGTCTCAGGATTGGAATGGGAAGGAGTTGGATATCACATCTCATGCTATAGGAAGGGTCTCGGATTTGGTATAAGCATTGAGATATCACATCTCATGCTATAGGAAGGGTCTCAGGATTGGAATGGGAAGGAGTTGTATATGACAAATCAGGCCATAGGAAGGGTCTCAGGTTTGGTATAAGCATTGAGATATCACATCTCTGCTATCGGAAGGGTCTCAGGATTGGAATGGGAAGGAGTTGGATATCCCATCTCATGTTATAGGAAGGGTCTCAGGTTTGGTATTAGAAGCATTGAGATATCACATCTCATGCTATAGGAAGAGTCTCAGGATTGGAATGGGGAGGACTTGGATGTCACATCTCATGCTATAGGGAGGGTCTCAAGTTTGATATTAGAAGCATTGAGATAACAAATCTCATGATATCGGAAGGGTCTCAGGATTGTAATGGGAAGGAGTTGGATATCACATCTCATGCTAAAGGGAGGGTCTCAGGTTTGGAAGGGGAAGGATTTGGATATCACATCTCATGTTATAGGAAGGATCTCAGGTTTGGTATTAGAAGCATTGAGATATCACATCTCATGCTATCGGAAGGATCTCAGGTTTGGTATAGAAGCATTGAGATATCACATCTCATGCTATCAGAAGGGTCTCAGGATTGGAATGGGAAGGAGTTGGATATCACATCTCATGCTAAAGGGAGGGTCTCAGGTTTGGAAGGGGAAGGATTTGGATATCACATCTCATGTTATCGGAAGGATCTCAGGTTTGGTATTAGAAGTATTGAGATATCACATCTCATGCTATAGGAAGGGTCTCAGGATTGGAATGGGAAGGAGTTGGTTATCACATCTCATGCTAAAGGAAGGGTCTCAGGTTTGGTAGAAGCATTGAGATATCACATCTCATGCTATAGGAAGGGTCTCAGGATTGGAATGGGAAGGACTTAGATATCACATATCATGCTATAGGGAGGGTCTCTGTTTTGATATTAGAAGCATTGAGATATCACATCTCATGCTATCGGAAGTGTCTCAGGATTGGAATGGGAAGGAGCTGATATCACATCTCATGCTAAAGGAAGGGTCTCAGGTTTGGAACGGGAAGGAGTTGGATATCACATCTCATGTTATCGGAAGGGTCTCAGGTTTGGTATAAGCATTGAGATATCACATCTCTGCTATCGGAAGTGTCTCAGGATTGGAATGGGAAGGACTTGGATATCACATCTCATGCTATAGATAGGCTCTCAGGTTTGGAAAGGGAAGGAGTTGGATATCACATTTCATGTTAGAGGAAGGATCTCAGGTTTGGTATTAGAGGCATTGAGACATCACATCTCAGGCTATAGGAAGGGTCTCAGGATTGGAATGGGAAGGAGTTGGATATCACATCTCATGCTAAAGGAAGGGTCTCAGGATTGGAATGGGAAGGAGTTGGATATCACATCTCATGCTATAGGAAGGGTCTCAGGTTTGGTATAAGCATTGAGATATCACATCTCGTGCTATAGGAAGGGTCTCAGGATTGGAATGGGAAGGAGTTGTATATGACATCTCATGCTATAGACAGGGTCTCAGGTTTGGAAAGGGAAGGAGATGGATATCACATTTCATGTTAGAGGTAGGATCTCAGGTTTGGAATTAGAGGCATTGAGATATCACATCTCATGCTATCAGAAGGGTCTCAGGATTGGAATGGGAAGGAGTTGGATATCACATCTCATGCTAAAGGGAGGGTCTCAGGTTTGGAAGGGGAAGGATTTGGAAATCACATCTCATGTTATAGGAAGGATCTCAGGTTTGGTATTAGAAGCATTGAGATATCACATCTCATGCTATCATAAGGGTCTCAGGATTGGAATCGGAAGGAGTTGGATATCACATCTCATGTTATAGGAAGGATCTCAGGTTTGGTATTAGAAGCATTGAGACATCACATCTCATGCTATAGGAAGGGTCTCAGGATTGGAATGGGAAGGAGTTGGATATCACATCTCATGCTATAGGAAGGGTCTCAGATTTGGTATAAGCATTGAGATATCACATCTCATGCTATAGGAAGGGTCTCAGGATTGGAATGGGAAGCAGTTGGATATCACATCTCAGGCCATAGGAAGGGTCTCAGGTTTGGTATAAGCATTGAGATATCACATCTCTGCTATTGGAAGGGTCTCAGGATTGGAATGGGAAGGAGTTGGATATCCCATCTCATGTTATAGGAAGAGTCTCAGGTTTGGTATTAGAAGCATTGAGATATCCCATCTCATGCTATAGGAAGGGTCTCAGGTTGGAATGGGAAGGAGTTGGATATCACATTTCATGTTATAGGAAGGGTCTCAGGATTGGAATTGGAAGGACTTGGCTATCATATCTCATGCTATAGGAAGGCTCTCAGGTTTGGACGGGGAAGGAGTTGGATATCACATTTCATGTTAGAGGAACGATCTCAGGTTTGGTATTAGAGGCCTTGAGATATCACATCTCATGCTATAGGAAGGGTCTCAGGATTGGAATGGGAAGGAGTTGGATATCACATCTCATGTTATAGGAAAGATCTCAGGTTTGGTATTAGAAGCATTGAGACATCACATCTCATGTTATAGGAAGGGTCTCAGGATTGGAATGGGAAGAAGTTGGATATCACATCTCATGCTATAGGAAGGGTCTCAGGTTTGGTATAAGCATTGAGATATCACATCTCATGCTATAGGAAGGGTCTCAGGATTGGAAAGGGAAGGAGTTGTATATGACATCTCATGCCATAGGAAGGGTCTCAGGTTTGGTATAAGCATTGAGATATCACATCACATGCTATAGGAAGGGTCTCAGGATTGTAATGGGAAGGACTTGGATATCACATCTCATGCTATAGGCAGGGTCTCAGGTTTGGAAAGGGAAGGAGATGGATATCACATTTCATGTTAGAGGTAGGATCTCAGGTTTGGTATTAGAGGCATTGAAATATCACATCTCATGCTATCAGAAGGGTCTCAGGATTGGAATGGGAAGGAGTTGGATATCACATCTCATGCTAAAGGGAGGGTCTCAGGTTTGGAAGGGGAAGGATTTGGAAATCACATCTCATGTTATAGGAAGGATCTCAGGTTTGGTATTAGAAGCATTGAGATATCACATCTCATGCTATCGGAAGTATCTCAGGTTTGGTATTAGAGGCATTGAGATATCACATCTCATGCTATCTTAAGGGTCTCAGGATTGGAATGGGAAGGAGTTGGATATCACATCTCATGTTATAGGAAGGATCTCAGGTTTGGTATTAGAAGCATTGAGACATCACATCTCATGCTATCGGAAGGGTCTCAGGATTGGAATGGGAAGGAGTTGGATATCACATCTCATGCTATAGGAAGGGTCTCAGATTTGGTATAAGCATTGAGATATCACATCTCATGCTATAGGAACGGTCTCAGGATTGGAATGGGAAGGAGTTGTATATGACATCTCAGGCCATAGGAAGGGTCTCAGGTTTGGTATAAGCATTGAGATATCACATCTCTGCTATCGGAAGGGTCTCAGGATTGGAATGGGAAGGAGTTGGATATCCCATCTCATGTTATAGGAAGGGTCTCAGGTTTGGTATTAGAAGCATTGAGACATCACATCTCATGTTATAGGAAGGGTCTCAGGATTGGAATGGGAAGAAGTTGGATATCACATCTCATGCTATAGGAAGGGTCTCAGGTTTGGTATAAGCATTGAGATATCACATCTCATGCTATAGGAAGGGTCTCAGGATTGGAATGGGAAGGAGTTGTATATGACATCTCATGCCATAGGAAGGGTCTCAGGTTTGGTATAAGCATTGAGATATCACATCACATGTTATAGGAAGGGTCTCAGGATTGGAATGGGAAGGACTTTTGATATCACATCTCATGCTATAGGCAGGGTCTCAGGTTTGGAAAGGGAAGGAGATGGATATCACATTTCATGTTAGAGGTAGGATCTCAGGTTTGGTATTAGAGGCATTGAAATATCACATCTCATGCTATCAGAAGGGTCTCAGGATTGGAATGGGAAGGAGTTGGATATCACATCTCATGCTAAAGGGAGTGTCTCAGGTTTGGAAGTGGAAGGATTTGGAAATCACATCTCATGTTATAGGAAGGATCTCAGGTTTGGTACTAGAAGCATTGAGATATCACATCTCATGCTATCAGAAGGATCTCAGGTTTGGTATTAGAAGCATTGAGACATCACATCTCATGCTATAGGAAGGGTCTCAGGATTGGAATGGGAAGGAGTTGGATATCACATCTCATGCTATAGGAAGGGTCTCGGATTTGGTATAAGCATTGAGATATCACATCTCATGCTATAGGAAGGGTCTCAGGATTGGAATGGGAAGGAGTTGTATATGACAAATCAGGCCATAGGAAGGGTCTCAGGTTTGGTATAAGCATTGAGATATCACATCTCTGCTATCGGAAGGGTCTCAGGATTGGAATGGGAAGGAGTTGGATATCCCATCTCATGTTATAGGAATGGTCTCAGGTTTGGTATTAGAAGCATTGAGATATCACATCTCATGCTATAGGAAGAGTCTCAGGATTGGAATGGGGAGGACTTGGATGTCACATCTCATGCTATAGGGAGGGTCTCAAGTTTGATATTAGAAGCATTGAGATAACAAATCTCATGATATCGGAAGGGTCTCAGGATTGGAATGGGAAGGAATTGGATATCACATCTCATGATAAAGGAAGGGTCTAAGGTTTGGAAGGGGAAGGATTTGGATATCACATCTCATGTTATAGGACGGGTCTCAGGTTTTGTATTAGAAGCATTGAGATATCAAGACTCATGGTATAGGAAGGGTCTCAGAATTGGAATGGGAAGGAGTTGGATATCACATCTCAAGCTATAGGTAGGGTCTCAGGATTGGAATGGGAAGGAGTTTGATATCACATCTCATGCCATAGTATGGGTCTCAGGTTTGGTAGAAGCATTGGGATATCACATCTCATGCTATCGGAAGGGTATCAGTATTGGATTTGGAAGGAATTGGATATCCCATCTCATGCTATAGGAAGGGTCTCAGGTTGGAATGGGAAGGAGTTGGATATCACATTTCATGTTATAGGAAGGGTCTCAGGATTGGATGGGAAGGACTTGGATATCATATCTCATGCTATAGGAAGGCTCTCAGGTTTGGAAGGGGAAGGAGTTGGATATCACATTTCATGTTAGAGGAAGAATCTCAGGTTTGGTATTAGAGGGCTTGAGATATCACATCTCATGCTATAGGAAGGGTCTCAGGATTGGAATGGGAAGGAGTTGGATATCACATCTCAAGCTATAGGAAGGGTCTCAGGTTTGGTATAAGCATTGAGATATCACATCTCATGCTATAGGAAGGGTCTCAGGATTGGAATGGGAAGGAGTTGGATATCACATCTCATGTTATAGGAAAGATCTCAGGTTTGGTATTAGAAGCATTGAGACATCACATCTCATGTTATAGGACGGGTCTCAGGAGTGGAATGGGAAGAAGTTGGATATCACATCTCATGCTATAGGAAGGGTCTCAGGTTTGGAAGGGGAAGGAGTTGGATATCCAATCTCATGTTATAGGACTGGTCTCGGGTTTGGTATTAGAAGCATTGAGATATCACATCGCATGCTATAGGAATGGTCTCAGGATTGGAATGGGAAGGAGTTGGATATTACATTCTTGCTATATGAAGGGTCTCATGTTTGGAATGGGAAGGAGTTGGATATCACATATGCTATAGGAAGGGTCTCAGGTTTGGACCGGGAAGGAGTTGGATATCACATCTCATGTTATAGGAAGGGTCTCAGGTTTGGTATAAGCATTGAGATATCACATCTCTGCTATCGGAAGTGTCTCAGGATTGGAATAGGAAGGAGTTGGATATCCCATCTCATGTTATAGGATGGGTCTCAGGTTTGTTATTAGAATCATTGAGATATCATATTGCATGCTGTAGGAAGGGTCTAAGGATTGGAATGGGAAGGACTTGGATATCACATCTCATGCTATAGGTAGGCTCTCAGGTTTGGAAAGGGAAGGAGTTGGATATCACATTTCATGTTAGAGGAAGGATCTCAGGTTTGGTATTAGAGGCATTGAGATATCACATCTCATGCTATAGGAAGGGTCTCAGGATTGGAATGGGAAGGAGTTGGATATCACATCTCATGCTATAGGAAGGGTCTCAGGTTTGGTATAAGCATTGAGATATCACATCTCATGCTATAGGAAGGGTCTCGGGATTAGAATGGGAAGGAGTTGGATATCACATCTCATGTTATAGGAAGGATCTCAGGTTTGGTATTAGAAGCATTGAGACATCACATCTCATGCTATAGGAAGGGTCTCAGGATTGGAATGGGAAGGAGTTGGATATCACATCTCATGCTATAGGAAGGGTCTCAAGTTTGATATTAGAAGCATTGAGATATCACATCTCATGCTATAGGAAGGGTCTCAGGATTGGAATGGGAAGGAGTTGGATATCACATCTCAAGCTTTAGGAAGGGTCTCAGGTTTGGTATAAGCATTGAGATAGCACATCTCATGCTATAGGAAGGGTCTCAGGATTGGAATGGGAAGGAGTTGGATATTACATCTCATGTTGTAGGAAAGATCTCAGGTTTGGTATTAGAAGCATTGAGACATCACATTTCATGTTATAGGAAGGGTCTCAGGATTGGAATGGGAAGAAGTTGGATATCACATCTCATGCTATAGGAAGGGTCTCAGGTTTGGAAGGGGAAGGAGTTGGATATCCAATCTCATGTTATAGGACTGGTCTCAGGTTTGGTATTAGAAGCATTGAGATATCACATCGCATGCTGTAGGAAGGTTCTCAGGTTTGGTATTAGAAGCATTGAGACATCACATCTCATGCTATAGGAAGGGTCTCAGGATTGGAAGTGGAAGGATTTGGAAATCACATCTCATGTTATAGGAAGGATCTCAGGTTTGGTACTAGAAGCATTGAGATATCACATCTCATGCTATCAGAAGGATCTCAGGTTTGGTATTAGAAGCATTGAGACATCACATCTCATGCTATAGGAAGGGTCTCAGGATTGGAATGGGAAGGAGTTGGATATCACATCTCATGCTATAGGAAGGGTCTCGGATTTGGTATAAGCATTGAGATATCACATCTCATGCTATAGGAAGGGTCTCAGGATTGGAATGGGAAGGAGTTGTATATGACAAATCAGGCCATAGGAAGGGTCTCAGGTTTGGTATAAGCATTGAGATATCACATCTCTGCTATCGGAAGGGTCTCAGGATTGGAATGGGAAGGAGTTGGATATCCCATCTCATGTTATAGGAATGGTCTCAGGTTTGGTATTAGAAGCATTGAGATATCACATCTCATGCTATAGGAAGAGTCTCAGGATTGGAATGGGGAGGACTTGGATGTCACATCTCATGCTATAGGGAGGGTCTCAAGTTTGATATTAGAAGCATTGAGATAACAAATCTCATGATATCGGAAGGGTCTCAGGATTGGAATGGGAAGGAATTGGATATCACATCTCATGATAAAGGAAGGGTCTAAGGTTTGGAAGGGGAAGGATTTGGATATCACATCTCATGTTATAGGACGGGTCTCAGGTTTTGTATTAGAAGCATTGAGATATCAAGACTCATGGTATAGGAAGGGTCTCAGAATTGGAATGGGAAGGAGTTGGATATCACATCTCAAGCTATAGGTAGGGTCTCAGGATTGGAATGGGAAGGAGTTTGATATCACATCTCATGCCATAGTATGGGTCTCAGGTTTGGTAGAAGCATTGGGATATCACATCTCATGCTATCGGAAGGGTATCAGTATTGGATTTGGAAGGAATTGGATATCCCATCTCATGCTATAGGAAGGGTCTCAGGATTGGAATGGGAAGGAGTTGGATATCACATCTCAAGCTATAGGAAGGGTCTCAGGTTTGGTATAAGCATTGAGATATCACATCTCATGCTATAGGAAGGGTCTCAGGATTGGAATGGGAAGGAGTTGGATATCACATCTCATGTTATAGGAAAGATCTCAGGTTTGGTATTAGAAGCATTGAGACATCACATCTCATGTTATAGGACGGGTCTCAGGAGTGGAATGGGAAGAAGTTGGATATCACATCTCATGCTATAGGAAGGGTCTCAGGTTTGGAAGGGGAAGGAGTTGGATATCCAATCTCATGTTATAGGACTGGTCTCGGGTTTGGTATTAGAAGCATTGAGATATCACATCGCATGCTATAGGAATGGTCTCAGGATTGGAATGGGAAGGAGTTGGATATTACATTCTTGCTATATGAAGGGTCTCATGTTTGCAATGGGAAGGAGTTGGATATCACATATGCTATAGGAAGGGTCTCAGGTTTGGACCGGGAAGGAGTTGGATATCACATCTCATGTTATAGGAAGGGTCTCAGGTTTGGTATAAGCATTGAGATATCACATCTCTGCTATCGGAAGTGTCTCAGGATTGGAATAGGAAGGAGTTGGATATCCCATCTCATGTTATAGGATGGGTCTCAGGTTTGTTATTAGAATCATTGAGATATCATATTGCATGCTGTAGGAAGGGTCTAAGGATTGGAATGGGAAGGACTTGGATATCACATCTCATGCTATAGGTAGGCTCTCAGGTTTGGAAAGGGAAGGAGTTGGATATCACATTTCATGTTAGAGGAAGGATCTCAGGTTTGGTATTAGAGGCATTGAGATATCACATCTCATGCTATAGGAAGGGTCTCAGGATTGGAATGGGAAGGAGTTGGATATCACATCTCATGCTATAGGAAGGGTCTCAGGTTTGGTATAAGCATTGAGATATCACATCTCATGCTATAGGAAGGGTCTCGGGATTAGAATGGGAAGGAGTTGGATATCACATCTCATGTTATAGGAAGGATCTCAGGTTTGGTATTAGAAGCATTGAGACATCACATCTCATGCTATAGGAAGGGTCTCAGGATTGGAATGGGAAGGAGTTGGATATCACATCTCATGCTATAGGAAGGGTCTCAAGTTTGATATTAGAAGCATTGAGATATCACATCTCATGCTATAGGAAGGGTCTCAGGATTGGAATGGGAAGGAGTTGGATATCACATCTCAAGCTTTAGGAAGGGTCTCAGGTTTGGTATAAGCATTGAGATAGCACATCTCATGCTATAGGAAGGGTCTCAGGATTGGAATGGGAAGGAGTTGGATATTACATCTCATGTTGTAGGAAAGATCTCAGGTTTGGTATTAGAAGCATTGAGACATCACATTTCATGTTATAGGAAGGGTCTCAGGATTGGAATGGGAAGAAGTTGGATATCACATCTCATGCTATAGGAAGGGTCTCAGGTTTGGAAGGGGAAGGAGTTGGATATCCAATCTCATGTTATAGGACTGGTCTCAGGTTTGGTATTAGAAGCATTGAGATATCACATCGCATGCTGTAGGAAGGTTCTCAGGTTTGGTATTAGAAGCATTGAGACATCACATCTCATGCTATAGGAAGGGTCTCAGGATTGGAATGGGAAGGAGTTGGATATCACATCTCATGTTATAGGAAGGATCTCAGGTTTGGTATTAGAAGCATTGAGACATCACATCTCATGCTATAGGAAGGGTCTCAGGATTGGAATGGGAAGGAGTTGGATATCACATCTCATGCTATAGGAATGGTCTCAGATTTGGTATAAGCATTGAGATATCACATCTCATGCTATAGGAAGGGTCTCAGGATTGGATTGTGAAGGAGTTGTATATGACATCTCAGGCCATAGGAAGGGTCTCAGGATTGGTATAAGCATTGAGATATCACATCTCTGCTATCGGAAGGGTCTCAGGATTGGAATGGGAAGGAGTTGGATATCCCATCTCATGATAAAGGAAGGGTCTAAGGTTTGGAAGGGGAAGGATTTGGATATCACATCTCATGTTATAGGACGGGTCTCAGGTTTTGTATTAGAAGCATTGAGATATCAAGACTCATGGTATAGGAAGGGTCTCAGAATTGGAATGGGAAGGAGTTGGATATCACATCTCAAGCTATAGGTAGGGTCTCAGGATTGGAATGGGAAGGAGTTTGATATCACATCTCATGCCATAGTATGGGTCTCAGGTTTGGTAGAAGCATTGGGATATCACATCTCATGCTATCGGAAGGGTATCAGTATTGGATTTGGAAGGAATTGGATATCCCATCTCATGCTATAGGAAGGGTCTCAGGATTGGAATGGGAAGGAGTTGGATATCACATCTCAAGCTATAGGAAGGGTCTCAGGTTTGGTATAAGCATTGAGATATCACATCTCATGCTATAGGAAGGGTCTCAGGATTGGAATGGGAAGGAGTTGGATATCACATCTCATGTTATAGGAAAGATCTCAGGTTTGGTATTAGAAGCATTGAGACATCACATCTCATGTTATAGGACGGGTCTCAGGAGTGGAATGGGAAGAAGTTGGATATCACATCTCATGCTATAGGAAGGGTCTCAGGTTTGGAAGGGGAAGGAGTTGGATATCCAATCTCATGTTATAGGACTGGTCTCGGGTTTGGTATTAGAAGCATTGAGATATCACATCGCATGCTATAGGAATGGTCTCAGGATTGGAATGGGAAGGAGTTGGATATTACATTCTTGCTATATGAAGGGTCTCATGTTTGGAATGGGAAGGAGTTGGATATCACATATGCTATAGGAAGGGTCTCAGGTTTGGACCGGGAAGGAGTTGGATATCACATCTCATGTTATAGGAAGGGTCTCAGGTTTGGTATAAGCATTGAGATATCACATCTCTGCTATCGGAAGTGTCTCAGGATTGGAATAGGAAGGAGTTGGATATCCCATCTCATGTTATAGGATGGGTCTCAGGTTTGTTATTAGAATCATTGAGATATCATATTGCATGCTGTAGGAAGGGTCTAAGGATTGGAATGGGAAGGACTTGGATATCACATCTCATGCTATAGGTAGGCTCTCAGGTTTGGAAAGGGAAGGAGTTGGATATCACATTTCATGTTAGAGGAAGGATCTCAGGTTTGGTATTAGAGGCATTGAGATATCACATCTCATGCTATAGGAAGGGTCTCAGGATTGGAATGGGAAGGAGTTGGATATCACATCTCATGCTATAGGAAGGGTCTCAGGTTTGGTATAAGCATTGAGATATCACATCTCATGCTATAGGAAGGGTCTCGGGATTAGAATGGGAAGGAGTTGGATATCACATCTCATGTTATAGGAAGGATCTCAGGTTTGGTATTAGAAGCATTGAGACATCACATCTCATGCTATAGGAAGGGTCTCAGGATTGGAATGGGAAGGAGTTGGATATCACATCTCATGCTATAGGAAGGGTCTCAAGTTTGATATTAGAAGCATTGAGATATCACATCTCATGCTATAGGAAGGGTCTCAGGATTGGAATGGGAAGGAGTTGGATATCACATCTCAAGCTTTAGGAAGGGTCTCAGGTTTGGTATAAGCATTGAGATAGCACATCTCATGCTATAGGAAGGGTCTCAGGATTGGAATGGGAAGGAGTTGGATATTACATCTCATGTTGTAGGAAAGATCTCAGGTTTGGTATTAGAAGCATTGAGACATCACATTTCATGTTATAGGAAGGGTCTCAGGATTGGAATGGGAAGAAGTTGGATATCACATCTCATGCTATAGGAAGGGTCTCAGGTTTGGAAGGGGAAGGAGTTGGATATCCAATCTCATGTTATAGGACTGGTCTCAGGTTTGGTATTAGAAGCATTGAGATATCACATTGCATGCTGTAGGAAGGTTCTCAGGTTTGGTATTAGAAGCATTGAGACATCACATCTCATGCTATAGGAAGGGTCTCAGGATTGGAATGGGAAGGAGTTGGATATCACATCTCATGTTATAGGAAGGATCTCAGGTTTGGTATTAGAAGCATTGAGACATCACATCTCATGCTATAGGAAGGGTCTCAGGATTGGAATGGGAAGGAGTTGGATATCACATCTCATGCTATAGGAATGGTCTCAGATTTGGTATAAGCATTGAGATATCACATCTCATGCTATAGGAAGGGTCTCAGGATTGGATTGTGAAGGAGTTGTATATGACATCTCAGGCCATAGGAAGGGTCTCAGGATTGGTATAAGCATTGAGATATCACATCTCTGCTATCTGAAGGGTCTCAGGATTGGAATGGGAAGGAGTTGGATATCCCATCTCATGATAAAGGAAGGGTCTAAGGTTTGGAAGGGGAAAGATTTGGATATCACATCTCATGTTATAGGCGGGTCTCAATTTTGATATTAGAAGCATTGAGATAACAAATCTCATGATATCGGAAGGGTCTCAGGATTGGAATGGGAAGGAGTTGGATATCACATCTCATGATAAAGGAAGGGTCTCAGGTTTGGTATTAGAAGCATTGAGATATCAAGTCTCATGGTATAGGAAGGGTCTCAGAATTGGAATGGGAAGGATTTCGGATATCACATCTCAAGCTATAGGAAGAGTCTCAGGATTGGAATGGGAAGGAGTTTGATATCACATCTCATGTTATAGGACGGGTCTCAGGTTTGGTATTAGAAGCATTGAGATATCAAGTCTCATGGTATAGGAAGGGTCTCAGAATTGGAATGGGAAGGATTTCGGATATCACATCTCAAGCTATAGGAAGAGTCTCAGGATTGGAATGGGAAGGAGTTTGATTTCACATCTCATGCCATAGTATGGTTCTCAGGTTTGGTAGAAGCATTGGGATATCACATCTCATGCTATTGGAAGGGTATCAGTATTGGATTTGGAAGGAGTTGGATATCCCATCTCATGCTATGGGAAGGGTCTCAGGTTGGAATGGGAAGGAGTTGGATATCACATTTCATGTTATAGGAAGGGTCTCAGGATTGGAATGGGAAGGAGTTGGATATCACATCTCAAGCTTTAGGAAGGGTCTCAGGTTTGGTATAAGCATTGAGATAGCACATCTCATGCTATAGGAAGGGTCTCAGGATTGGAATGGGAAGGAGTTGGATATCACATCTCATGTTATAGGAAAGATCTCAGGTTTGGTATTAGAAGCATTGAGACATCACATCTCATGTTATAGGAAGGGTCTCAGGATTGGAATGGGAAGAAGTTGGATATCACATCTCATGCTATAGGAAGGGTCTCAGGTTTGGAAGGGGAAGGAGTTGGATATCCAATCTCATGTTATAGGACTGGTCTCAGGTTTGGTATTAGAAGCATTGAGATATCACATCGCATGCTGTAGGAAGGTTCTCAGGTTTGGAATGGGGAGGAATTGGATATCACATCTCATGTCATAGGAAGGATCTCAGGTTTGGTATTAGAAGCATTGAGATATCACATCTCATGCTATAGGAATGGTCTCAGGATTGGAATGGGAAGGAGTTGGATATTACATTCTTGCTATAGGAAGGGTCTCATGTTTGGAATGGGAAGGAGTTGGATATCACATATGCTATAGGAAGGGTCTCAGGTTTGAAACGGGAAGGAGTTGGATATCACATCTCATGTTATAGGAAGGGTCTCAGGTTTGAAACGGGAAGGAGTTGGATATCACATCTCATGTTATAGGACGGGTCTCAGGTTTGTTATTAGAATCATTGAGATATCATATTGCATGCTGTAGGAAGGGTCTAAGGATTGGAATGGGAAGGACTTGGATATCACATCTCGTGCTATAGGTAGGCTCTCAGGTTTGGAAAGGGAAGGAGTTCGATATGACATTTCATGTTAGAGGAAGGATCTCAGGTTTGGTATTAGAGGCATTGAGATATCACATATTATGCTATAGGAAGGGTCTCAGGATTGGAATGGGAAGGAGTTGGATATCACATCTCAAGCTTTAGGAAGGGTCTCAGGTTTGGTATAAGCATTGAGATAGCACATCTCATGCTATAGGAAGGGTCTCAGGATTGGAATGGGAAGGAGTTGGATATTACATCTCATGTTATAGGAAAGATCTCAGGTTTGGTATTAGAAGCATTGAGACATCACATCTCATGTTATAGGAAGGGTCTCAGGATTGGAATGGGAAGAAGTTGGATATCACATCTCATGCTATAGGAAGGGTCTCAGGTTTGGAAGGGGAAGGAGTTGGATATCCAATCTCATGTTATAGGACTGGTCTCAGGTTTGGTATTAGAAGCATTGAGATATCACATCGCATGCTGTAGGAAGGTTCTCAGGTTTGGTATTAGAAGCATTGAGACATCACATCTCATGCTATAGGAAGGGTCTCAGGATTGGAATGGGAAGGAGTTGGATATCACATCTCATGTTATAGGAAGGATCTCAGGTTTGGTATTAGAAGCATTGAGACATCACATCTCATGCTATAGGAAGGGCCTTAGGATTGGAATGGGAAGGAGTTGGATATCACATCTCATGCTGTAGGAAGGGTCTCAGATTTGGTATAAGCATCGAGATATCACATCTCTGCTATTGGAAGGGTCTCAGGATTGGAATGGGAAGGAGTTGGATATCCCATCTCATGTTATAGGAAGAGTCTCAGGTTTGGTATTAGAAGCATTGAGATATCACATCTCATGCTATAGGAAGTGTCTCAGGATTGGAATGGGAAGGACTTGGGTATCACATCTCATGCTATAGGGAGGGTCTCAAGTTTGATATTAGAAGCATTGAGATATCACATCTCATGCTATAGGAATGGTCTCAGGATTGGAATGGGAAGGAGTTGGATATCACATCTCATTCTATAGGAAGGGTCTCAGGTTTGGTATAAGCAGTGAGATATCACATCTCATGCTATAGGAAGTGTCTCAGGATTGGAATGGGAAGCAGTTGGATATCACATCTCATGTTATAGGAAGGATCTCAGGTTTGGTATAAGCATTGAGATATCACATCTCTGCTATCGGAAGGGTCTCAGGATTGGAATGGGAAGGAGTTTGATATTCCCATCTCATGTTATAGGAAGGGTCTCAGGTTTGGTATTAGAAGCATTGAGATATCCCATCTCATGATATAGGAAGGGTCCCAGGATGGAATGGGAAGGAGTAGGATATCACATTTCATGTTATAGGAAGGGTCTCAGGATTGGAATGGGAAGGATTTGGATATCATATCTCATGCTATAGGAAGGCTCTCAGGTTTGGAAGGGGAAAGAGTTGGATATCACATTTCATGTTAGAGGAAGGATCTCAGGTTTGGTATTAGAGGCCTTGAGATATCACATCTCATGCTATAGGAAGGGTCTCAGGATTGGAATGGGAAGGAGTTGGATATCACATCTCATGTTATAGGAAAGATCTCAGGTTTGGTATTAGAAGCATTGAGACATCACATCTCATGTTATAGGAAGGGTCTCAGGATTGGAATGGGAAGAAGTTGGATATCACATCTCATGCTATAGGAAGGGTCTCAGGTTTGGTATAAGCATTGAGATATCACATCACATGCTATAGGAAGGGTCTCAGGATTGGAATGGGAAGGAGTTGTATATGACATCTCATGCCATAGGAAGGGTCTCAGGTTTGGTATAAGCATTGAGATATCACATCACATGCTATAGGAGGGGTCTCAGGATTGGAATGGGAAGGACTTGGATATCACATCTCATGCTATAGGCAGGGTCTCAGGTTTGGAAAGGGAAGGAGATGGATATCACATTTCATGTTAGAGGTAGGATCTCAGGTTTGGAATTAGAGGCATTGAGATATCACATCTCATGCTATCAGAAGGGTCTCAGGATTGGAATGGGAAGGAGTTGGATATCACATCTCATGCTAAAGGGAGGGTCTCAGGTTTGGAAGGGGGAGGATTTGGAAATCACATCTCATGTTATAGGAAGGATCTGAGGTTTGGTATTAGAAGCATTGAGACATCACATCTCATGCTATAGGAAGGGTCTCAGGATTGGAATGGGAAGGAGTTGGATATCACATCTCATGCTATAATAAGGGTCTCAGATTTGGTATAAGCATTGAGATATCACATCTCATGCTATAGGAAGGGTCTCAGGATTGGAATGGGAAGGAGTTGTATATGACATCTCAGGCCATAGGAAGGGTCTCAGGTTTGGTATAAGCATTGAGATATCACATCTCTGCTATCAGAAGGGTCTCAGGATTGGAATGGGAATGAGTTGGATATCCCATCTCATGTTATAGGAAGAGTCTCAGGTTTGGTATTAGAAGCATTGAGATATCCCATCTCATGCTATAGGAAGGGTCTCAGGTTGGAATGGGAAGGAGTTGGATATCACATTTCATGTTATAGGAAGGGTCTCAGGATTGGAATTGGAAGGACTTGGCTATCATATCTCATGCTATAGGAAGGCTCTCAGGTTTGGAAGGGGAAAGAGTTGGATATCACATTTCATGTTAGAGGAAGGATCTCAGGTTTGGTATTAGAGGCCTTGAGATATCACATCTCATGCTATAGGAAGGGTCTCAGGATTGGAATGGGAAGGAGTTGGATATCACATCTCATGCTATAGGAAGGGTCTCAGATTTGGTATAAGCATTGAGATATCACATCTCATGCTATAGGAAGTGTCTCAGGATTGGAATGGGAAGGAGTTGGATATCACATCTCATGTTATAGGAAGGATCTCAGGTTTGGTATAAGCATTGAGATATCACATCTCTGCTATCGGAAGGGTCTCAGGATTGGAATGGGAAGGAGTTGGATATTCCCATCTCATGTTATAGGAAGGGTCTCAGGTTTGGTATTAGAAGCATTGAGATATCCCATCTCATGATATAGGAAGGGTCCCAGGATGGAATGGGAAGGAGTAGGATATCACATTTCATGTTATAGGAAGGGTCTCAGGATTGGAATGGGAAGGATTTGGATATCATATCTCATGCTATAGGAAGGCTCTCAGGTTTGGAAGGGGAAAGAGTTGGATATCACATTTCATGTTAGAGGAAGGATCTCAGGTTTGGTATTAGAGGCCTTGAGATATCACATCTCATGCTATAGGAAGGGTCTCAGGATTGGAATGGGAAGGAGTTGGATATCACATCTCATGTTATAGGAAAGATCTCAGGTTTGGTATTAGAAGCATTGAGACATCACATCTCATGTTATAGGAAGGGTCTCAGGATTGGAATGGGAAGAAGTTGGATATCACATCTCATGCTATAGGAAGGGTCTCAGGTTTGGTATAAGCATTGAGATATCACATCTCATGCTATAGGAAGGGTCTCAGGATTGGAATGGGAAGGAGTTGTATATGACATCTCATGCTATAGGAAGGGTCTCAGGTTTGGTATAAGCATTGAGATATCACATCACATGCTATAGGAAGGGTCTCAGGATTGGAATGGGAAGGACTTGGATATCACATCTCATGCTATAGGCAGGGTCTCAGGATTGGAAAGGGAAGGAGATGGATATCACATTTCATGTTAGAGGTAGGATCTCAGGTTTGGAATTAGAGGCATTGAGATATCACATCTCATGCTATCAGAAGGGTCTCAGGATTGGAATGGGAAGGAGTTGGATATCACATCTCATGTTATAGGAAGGATCTCAGGTTTGGTATTAGAAGCATTGAGACATCACATCTCATGCTATAGGAAGGGTCTCAGGATTGGAATGGGAAGGAGTTGGATATCACATCTCATGCTATAGGAAGGGTCTCAGATTTGGTATAAGCATTGAGATATCACATCTCATGCTATAGGAAGGGTCTCAGGATTGGAATTCGGAGGAGTTGTATATGACATTTCAGGCCATTGGAAGGGTCTCAGGTTTGGTATAAGCATTGAGATATCACATCTCTGCTATCGGAAGGGTCTCAGGATTGGAATGGGAATGAGTTGGATATCCCATCTCATGTTATAGGAAGAGTCTCAGGTTTGGTATTAGAAGCATTGAGATATCCCATCTCATGCTATAGGAAGGGTCTCAGGTTGGAATGGGAAGGAGTTGGATATCACATTTCATGTTATAGGAAGGGTCTCAGGATTGGAATTGGAAGGACTTGGCTATCATATCTCATGCTATAGGAAGGCTCTCAGGTTTGGAAGGGGAAGGAGTTGGATATCACATTTCATGTTAGAGGAACGATCTCAGGTTTGGTATTAGAGGCCTTGAGATATCACATCTCATGCTATAGGAAGGGTCTCAGGATTGGAATGGGAAGGAGTTGGATATCACATCTCAAGCTAAAGGGACGGTCTCAGGTTTGGTATAAGCATTGTGATATCACATCTCATGCTATAGGAAGGGTCTCAGGATTGGAATGGGAAGGAGTTGGATATCACATCTCATGTTATAGGAAAGATCTCAGGTTTGGTATTAGAAGCATTGCGACATCACATCTCATGTTATAGGAAGGGTCTCAGGATTGGAATGGGAAGAAGTTGGATATCACATCTCATGCTATAAGAAGGGTCTCAGGTTTGGTATAAGCATTGAGATATCACATCTCATGCTATAGGAAGGGTCTCAGGTTTGGAATGGGAAGGAGTTGTATATGACATCTTATGCCATAGGAAGGGTCTCAGGTTTGGTATAAGCATTGAGATATCACATCACATGCTATAGGAAGGGTCTCAGGATTGGAATGGAAAGGACTTGGATATCACATCTCATGCTATAGGCAGGGTCTCAGGTTTGGAAAGGGAAGGAGATGGATATCACATTTCATGTTCGAGGTAGGATCTCAGGTTTGGTATTAGAGGCATTGAAATATCACATCTCATGCTATCAGAAGGGTCTCAGGATTGGAATGGGAAGGAGTTGGATATCACATCTCATGCTAAAGGGAGGGTCTCAGGTTTGGAAGGGGAAGGATTTGGAAATCACATCTCATGTTATAGGAAGGATCTCAGGTTTGGTATTAGAAGCATTGAGATATCACATCTCATGCTATCGTAAGTATCTCAGGTTTGGTATTAGAGGTATTGAGATATCACATCTCATGCTATCATAAGGGTCTCAGGATTGGAATGGGAAGGAGTTGGATATCACATCTCATGTTATAGGAAGGCTCTCTGGTTTGCAAGGGGAAGGAGTTGGATATCACATTTCATGTTAGAGGAACGATCTCAGGTTTGGTATTAGAGGCCTTGAGATATCACATCTCATGCTATAGGAAGGGTCTCAGGATTGGAATGGGAAGGAGTTGGATATCACATCTCAAGCTATAGGAACGGTCTCAGGTTTGGTATAAGCATTGTGATATCACATCTCATGCTATAGGAAGGGTCTCAGGATTGGAATGGGAAGGAGTTGGATATCACATCTCATGTTATAGGAAAGATCTCAGGTTTGGTATTAGAAGCATTGCGACATCACATCTCATGTTATAGGAAGGGTCTCAGGATTGGAATGGGAAGACGTTGGATATCACATCTCATGCTATAGGAAGGGTCTCAGGTTTGGTATAAGCATTGAGATATCACATCTCATGCTATAGGAAGGGTCTCAGGATTGGAATGGGAAGGATTTGTATATGACATCTCATGCCATAGGAAGGGTCTCAGGTTTGGTATAAGCATTGAGATATCACATCACATGCTATAGGAAGGGTCTCAGGATTGGAATGGAAAGGACTTGGATATCAAATCTCATGCTATAGGCAGGGTCCCAGGTTTGGAAAGGGAAGGAGATGGATATCACATTTCATGTTAGAGGTAGGATCTCAGGTTTGGTATTAGAGGCATTGAAATATCACATCTCATGCTATCAGATGGGTCTCAGGATTGGAATGGGAAGGAGTTGGATATCACATCTCATGCTAAAGGGAGGGTCTCAGGTTTGGAAGGGGAAGGATTTGGAAATCACATCTCATGTTATAGGAAGGATCTCAGGTTTGGTATTAGAAGCATTGAGATATCACATCTCATGCTATCGGAAGTATCTCAGGTTTGGTATTAGAGGCATTGAGATATCACATCTCATGCTATCATAAGGGTCTCAGGATTGGAATGGGAAGGAGTTGGATATCACATCTCATGTTATAGGAAGGATCTCAGGTTTGGTATTAGAAGCATTGAGACATCACATCTCATGCTATAGGAAGGGTCTCAGGATTGGAATGGGAAGGAGTTGGATATCACATCTCATGCTATAGGAAGGGTCTCAGATTTGGTATAAGCATTGAGATATCACATCTCATGCTATAGGAAGGGTCTCAGGATTGGAATGGGAAGGAGTTGTATATGACATCTCAGGCCATAGGAAGGGTCTCAGGTTTGGTAAAAGCATTGAGTAATCACATCTCTGCTATTGGAAGGGTCTCAGGATTGGAATGGGAAGGAGTTGGATATCCCATCTCATGTTATAGGAAGGGTCTCAGGTTTGGTATTAGAAGCATTGAGACATCACATCTCATGTTATAGGAAGGGTCTCAGGATTGGAATGGGAAGAAGTTGGATATCACATCTCATGCTATAGGAAGGGTCTCAGGTTTGGTATAAGCATTGAGATATCACATCTCATGCTATAGGAAGGGTCTCAGGATTGGAATGGGAAGGAGTTGTATATGACATCTCATGCCATAGGAAGGGTCTCAGGTTTGGACTAAGCATTGAGATATCACATCACATGCTATAGGAAGGGTCTCAGGATTGGAATGGGAAGGACTTGGATATCACATCTCATGCTATAGGCAGGGTCTCAGGTTTGGAAAGGGAAGGAGATGGATATCACATTTCATGTTAGAGGTAGGATCTCAGGTTTGGTATTAGAGGCATTGAAATATCACATCTCATGCTATCAGAAGGGTCTCAGGATTGGAATGGGAAGGAGTTGGATATCACATCTCATGCTAAAGGTAGGGTCTCAGGTTTGGAAGTGGAAGGATTTGGAAATCACATCTCATGTTATAGGAAGGATCTCAGGTTTGGTATTAGAAGCATTGAGATATCACATCTCATGCTATCAGAAGTATCTCAGGTTTGGTATTAGAGGCATTGAGATATCACATCTCATGCTATCATAAGGGTCTCAGGATTGGAATGGGAAGGAGTTGGATATCACATCTCATGCTATAGGAAGGGTCTCAGATTTGGTATAAGCATTGAGATATCACATCTAATGCTATAGGAAGGGTCTCAGGATTGGAATGGGAAGGAGTTGCATATGACATCTCAGGCCATAGGAAGGCTCTCAGGTTTGGTATAAGCATTGAGATATCACATCTCTGCTATCGGAAGGGTCTCAGGATTGGAATGGGAAGGAGTTGGATATCCCAAATCATGTTATAGGAAGGGTCTCAGGTTTGGTATTAGAAGCATTGAGATATCACATCTCATGCTATAGGAAGGGTCTCAGGATTGGAATGGGGAGGACTTGGATGTCACATCTCATGTTATAGGAAGGCTCTCAGGTTTGGAAGGGGAAGGAGTTGGATATCACATTTCATGTTAGAGGAACGATCTCAGGTTTGGTATTAGAGGCCTTGAGATATCACATCTCATGCTATAGGAAGGGTCTCAGGATTGGAATGGGAAGGAGTTGTATATGACATCTCATGCCATAGGAAGGGTCTCAGGTTTGGACTAAGCATTGAGATATCACATCACATGCTATAGGAAGGGTCTCAGGATTGGAATGGGAAGGACTTGGATATCACATCTCATGCTATAGGCAGGGTCTCAGGTTTGGAAAGGGAAGGAGATGGATATCACATTTCATGTTAGAGGTAGGATCTCAGGTTTGGTATTAGAGGCATTGAAATATCACATCTCATGCTATCAGAAGGGTCTCAGGATTGGAATGGGAAGGAGTTGGATATCACATCTCATGTTATAGGAAGGCTCTCTGGTTTGCAAGGGGAAGGAGTTGGATATCACATTTCATGTTAGAGGAACGATCTCAGGTTTGGTATTAGAGGCCTTGAGATATCACATCTCATGCTATAGGAAGGGTCTCAGGATTGGAATGGGAAGGAGTTGGATATCACATCTCAAGCTATAGGAACGGTCTCAGGTTTGGTATAAGCATTGTGATATCACATCTCATGCTATAGGAAGGGTCTCAGGATTGGAATGGGAAGGAGTTGGATATCACATCTCATGTTATAGGAAAGATCTCAGGTTTGGTATTAGAAGCATTGCGACATCACATCTCATGTTATAGGAAGGGTCTCAGGATTGGAATGGGAAGAAGTTGGATATCACATCTCATGCTATAGGAAGAGTCTCAGGTTTGGTATAAGCATTGAGATATCACATCTCATGCCATAGGAAGGGTCTCAGGTTTGGTATAAGCATTGAGATATCACATCACATGCTATAGGAAGGGTCTCAGGATTGGAATGGAAAGGACTTGGATATCACATCTCATGCTATAGGCAGGGTCTCAGGTTTGGAAAGGGAAGGAGATGGATATCACATTTCATGTTAGAGGTAGGATCTCAGGTTTGGTATTAGAGGCATTGAAATATCACATCTCATGCTATCAGATGGGTCTCAGGATTGGAATGGGAAGGAGTTGGATATCACATCTCATGCTAAAGGGAGGGTCTCAGGTTTGGAAGGGGAAGGATTTGGAAATCACATCTCATGTTATAGGAAGGATCTCAGGTTTGGTATTAGAAGCATTGAGATATCACATCTCATGCTATCGGAAGTATCTCAGGTTTGGTATTAGAGGCATTGAGATATCACATCTCATGCTATCATAAGGGTCTCAGGATTGGAATGGGAAGGAGTTGGATATCACATCTCATGTTATAGGAAGGATCTCAGGTTTGGTATTAGAAGCATTGAGACATCACATCTCATGCTATAGGAAGGGTCTCAGGATTGGAATGGGAAGGAGTTGGATATCACATCTCATGCTATAGGAAGGGTCTCAGATTTGGTATAAGCATTGAGATATCACATCACATGCTATAGGAAGGGTCTCAGGATTGGAATGGGAAGGACTTGGATATCACATCTCATGCTATAGGCAGGGTCTCAGGTTTGGAAAGGGAAGGAGATGGATATCACATTTCATGTTAGAGGTAGGATCTCAGGTTTGGTATTAGAGGCATTGAAATATCACATCTCATGCTATCAGAAGGGTCTCAGGATTGGAATGGGAAGGAGTTGGATATCACATCTCATGCTAAAGGGAGGGTCTCAGGTTTGGAAGTGGAAGGATTTGGAAATCACATCTCATGTTATAGGAAGGATCTCAGGTTTGGTAATAGAAGCATTGAGATATCACATCTCATGCTATCATAAGGGTCTCAGGATTGGAATGGGAAGGAGTTGGATATCACATCTCATGTTATAGGAAGGATCTCAGGTTTGGTATTAGAAGAATTGAGACATCACATCTCATGCTATAGGAAGGGTCTCAGGATTGGAATGGGAAGAAGTTGGATATCACATCTCATGCTATAGGAAGGGTCTCAGATTTGGTATAAGCATTGAGATATCACATCTAATGCTATAGGAAGGGTCTCAGGATTGGAATGGGAAGGAGTTGCATATGACATCTCAGGCCATAGGAAGGGTCTCAGGTTTGGTATAAGCATTGAGATATCACATCTCTGCTATCGGAAGGGTCTCAGGATTGGAATGGGAAGGAGTTGGATATCCCAAATCATGTTATAGGAAGGGTCTCAGGTTTGGTATTAGAAGCATTGAGATATCACATCTCATGCTATAGGAAGGGTCTCAGGATTGGAATGGGGAGGACTTGGATGTCACATCTCATGTTATAGGGAGGGTCTCAAGTTTGATATTAGAAGCATTGAGATAACAAATCTCATGATATCGGTAGGGTCTCAGGATTGGAATGGGAAGGAATTGGATATCACATCTCATGATAAAGGAAGGGTCTAAGGTTTGGAAGGGGAAGGATTTGGATATCACATCTCATGTTATAGGACGGGTCTCAGGTTTGGTATTAGAAGCATTGAGATATCAAGTCTCATGGTATAGGAAGGGTCTCAGAATTGGAATGGGAAGGAGTTGGATATCACATCTCAAGCTATAGGTAGGGTCTCAGGATTGGAATAGTAAGGAGTTTGATATCACATCTCATGCCATAGTATGGGTCTCAGGTTTGGTAGAAGCATTGGGATATCACATCTCATGCTATCGGAAGGGTATCAGTATTGGATTTGGAAGGAGTTGGATATCCCATCTCATGCTATAGGAAGGGTCTCAGGTTGGAATGGGAAGGAATTGGATATCACATTATATGTTATAGGAAGGCTCTCAGGTTTGGAAGGGGAAGGAGTTGGATATCACATTTCATGTTAGAGGAAGGATCTCAGGTTTGGTATTAGAGGCCTTGAGATATCACATCTCATGCTATAGGAAGGGTCTCAGGATTGGAATGGGAAGGAGTTGGATATCACATCTAAAGCTATAGGAAGGGTCTCAGGTTTGGTATAAGCATTGAGATATCACATCTCATGCTATAGGAAGGGTCTCAGGATTGGAATGGGAAGGAGTTGGATATCACATCTCATGTTATAGGAAAGATCTCAGGTTTGGTATTAGAAGCATTGAGACATCACATCTCATGTTATAGGAAGGGTCTCAGGATTGGAATGGGAAGAAGTTGGATATCACATCTCATGCTATAGGAAGAGTCTCAGGTTTGGAAGGGGAAGGAGTTGGATATCCAATCTCATGTTATAGGACTGGTCTCGGGTTTGGTATTAGAAGCATTGAGATATCACATCGCATGCTGTAGGAAGGTTCTCAGGTTTGGAATGGGGAGGAATTGGATATCACATCTCATGTCATAGGAAGGATCTCAGGTTTGGTATTAGAAGCATTGAGATATCACATCTCATGCTATAGGAATGGTCTCAGGATTGGAATGGGAAGGAGTTGGATATTACACTCTTGCTATAGGAAGGGTCTCATGTTTGGAATGGGAAGGAGTTGGATATCACATCTCATGTTATAGGACGGGTCTCAGGTTTGTTATTAGAATCATTGAGATATCATATTGCATGCTGTAGGAAGGGTCTAAGGATTGGAATGGGAAGGACTTGGATATCACATCTCATGCTATAGGTAGGCTCTCAGGTTTGGAAAGGGAAGGAGTTGGATATCACATTTCATGTTAGAGGAAGGATCTCAGGTTTGGTATTAGAGGCATTGAGATATCACATCTCTTGCTATAGGAAGAGTCTCAGGATTGGAATGGGAAGGAGTTGGATATCACATCTCATGCTATAGGAAGGGTCTCAGGTTTGGTATAAGCATTGAGATATCACATCTCATGCTATAGGAAGGGTCTCGGGATTGGAATGGGAAGGAGTTGGATATCACTTCTCATGTTATAGGAAGGATCTCAGGTTTGGTATTAGAAGCATTGAGACATCACATCTCATGCTATAGGAAGGGTCTCAGGATTGGAATGGGAAGGAGTTGGATATCACATCTCATGCTATAGGAAGGGTCTCAGGTTTGGTATAAGCATTGAGATATCACATCTCATGCTATAGGAAGGGTCTCAGGATTGGAATGGGAAGGAGTTGTATATGACATCTCATGCCATATGAAGGGTCTTAGGTTTGGTATAAGCATTGAGATATCACATCTCTGCTATCGGAAGGGTCTCAGGATTGGAATGGGAAGGAGTTGGATATCCCATCTCATGTTATAGGAAGAGTCTCAGGTTTGGTATTAGAAGCATTGAGACATCACATCGCATGTTGTAGGAAGGGTCTCAGGATTGGAATGGGAAGGACTTGGGTATCACATCTCATGCTATAGGGAGGGTCACAAGTTTGATATTAGAAGCATTGAGATATCACATCTCATGCTATAGAAAGGGTCTCAGGATTGGAATGGGAAGGAGTTGGATATCACATCTCATGCTATAGGAAGGGTCTCAGGTTTGGTATAAGCAGTGAGATATCACATCTCATGCTATAGGAAGTGTCTCAGGATTGGAATGGGAAGGAGTTGGATATCACATCTCATGTTATAGGAAGGATCTCAGGTTTGGTATAAGCATTGAGATATCACATCTCTGCTATCGGAAGGGTCTCAGGATTGGAATGGGAAGGAGTTGGATATTCCCATCTCATGTTATAGGAAGGGTCTCAGGTTTGGTATTAGAAGCATTGAGATATCACATCTCATGCTATAGGAAGGGTCTCAGGATTGGAATGGGAAGGACTTGGATATCACATCTCATGCTATAGGGAGGGTCTCAAGTTTGATATTAGAAGCATTGAGATATCACATCTCATGATATCGGAAGAGTCTCAGGATTGGAATGGGAAGGAGTTGGATATCACATCTCATGATAAAGGAAGGGTCTAAGGTTTGGAAGGGGAAGGATTTGGATATCACATCTCATGTTATAGGACGGTTCTCAGGTTTGGTATTAGAAGCATTGAGATATCAAGTCTCGTTGTATAGGAAGGGTCTCAGAATTGGAATGGGAAGGAGTTGGATATCACATCTCAAGCTATAGGAAGGGTCACAGGATTGGAATGGGAAGGAGTTTGATATCACATCTCATGCCATAGTATGGGTCTCAGGTTTGGTAGAAGCATTGGGATATCACATCTCATGCTATCGGAAGGGTATCAGGATTGGATTTGGAAGGATTTGGATATCCCATCTCATGCTATAGGAAGGGTCTCAGGTTGGAATGGGAAGGAGTTGGATATCACATCTCATGTTATAGGAAGGGTCTCATGATTGGAATGGGAAGGACTTGGATATCACATCTCATGCTATAGGAAGGCTCTCAGGTTTGCAACGGGAAAGAGTTGGATATCACATTTCATGTTAGAGGTAGGATCTCAGGTTTGGTATTAGAGGCATTGATATATCACATCTCATGCTATCAGAAGAGTCTCAGAATTGGAATGGGAAGGAGTTGGATATCACATCTCATGCCATACTATGGGTCTCAGGTTTGGTAGAAGCATTGGGATATCACATCTCATGCTATCGGAAGGATTTCAGGATTGATTTTGGAAGGAGTTGGATATCCCATCTCATGCTATAGGAAGGGTCTCAGGTTGGAATGGGAAGGAGTTTGATATCACATCTCATGCCATAGTATGGGTCTCAGGTTTGGTAGAAGCATTGGGATATCACATCTCATGCTATCGGAAGGGTATCAGGATTGGATTTGGAAGGAGTTGGATATCCCATCTCATGCTATAGGAAGGGTCTCAGGTTGGAATGGGAAGGAGTTGGATATCACATCTCATGTTATAGGAAGGGTCTCAGGATTGGAATGGAAAGGACTTGGATACCATATCTCATGCTATAGGAAGGCTCTCAGGTTTGGAAGGGGAAGGAGTTGGATATCACATTTCATGTTAGAGGAAGGATCTCAGGTTTGGTATTAGAGGCATTGAGATATCACATCTCATGCTATAGGAAGGGTCTCAGGATTGGAATGGGAAGGAGTTGGATATCACATCTCAAGCTATAGGAAGGGTCTCAGGTTGGGTATAAGCATTGAGATATCACATCTCATGCTATAGGAATGGTCTCAGGATTGGAATAGGAAGGAGATGGATATCACATCTCATGTTATAGGAAAGATCTCAGGTTTGGTATTAGAAGCATTGAGATATCACATCTCATGCTATAAGCAGGGTCTCAGGATTGGAATGGGAAGGAGTTGTATATGGCATCTCATGCCATAGGAAGGGTCTCAGGTTTGGTATAAGCATTGAGACATCACATCTCATGCTATAGGAAGAGTCTCAGGATTGGAATGGGAAGGACTTGGATATCACATCTCATGCTATAGGCAGGATCTCAGGTTTGGAAAGGGAAGGAGTTGGATATCATATTTCATGTTAGAGGTAGGATCTCAGGTTTGGTATTAGAGGCATTGAGATATCACATCTCATGCTATCAGAAGGGTCTCAGGATTGGAATGGGAAGGAGTTGGATATCACATCTCATGCTAAAGGGAGGGTCTCAGGTTTGGAAGGGGAAGGATTTGGATATCACATCTCATGTTATAGGAAGGATCTCAGGTTTGGTATTAGAAGCATTGAGATATCACATCTCATGCTATCGGAAGTATCTCAGGTTTGGTATTAGAGGCATTGAGATATCACATCTCATGCTATCATAAGGGTCTCAGGATTGGAATGGGAAGGAGTTGGATATCACATTTCATGCTAAAGGGAGGGTCTCAGGTTTGGAAGGGGAAGGATTTGGATATCACATCACATGTTATAAGAAGGATCTCAGGTTTGGTATTAGAAGCATTGAGATATCACATCTCATGCTATCGGAAGGGTCTCAGGATTGGAATGGGAAGGAGTTGGATATCACATCTTATGCTATAGGAAGGGTCTCAGGTTTGGAACGGGAAGGAGTTGGATATCACATCTCATGTTATAGGAAGAGTCTCAGGTTTGGTATAAGCATTGAGATATCACATCTCTGCAATCGGAAGTGTCTCAGGATTGGGATGGGAAGGAGTTGGATATCACATCTCATGCTATAGGAAGGGTCTCAGGTTTGGAACGGGAAGGAGTTGGATATCCCATCTCATGTTATAGGACGGGTCTCAGGTTTGGTATTAGAAGCATTGAGATATCACATTGCATGCTGTAGGAAGGGTCTGAGGATTGGAATGGGAAGGAGTTGGATATTACATTCTTGCTATAGGAAGGGTCTCATGTTTGGAATGGGAAGGAGTTGGATATCACATATGCTATAGGAAGGGTCTCAGGTTTGGAACGGGAAGGAGTTGGATATCACATCTCATGCTATAGGAAGGGTCTCAGGTTTGGAATAAGCATTGAGATATCACATCTCTGCTATCGGAAGTGTCTCAGGATTGGAATGGGAAGGAGTTGGATATCACATCTCATGTTATAGGACGGGTCTCAGGTTTGTTATTAGAATCATTGAGATATCATATTGGATGCTGTAGGAAGGGTCTAAGGATTGGAATGGGAAGGTCTTGGATATCACATCTCATGCTATAGGTAGGCTCTCAGGTTTGGAAAGGGAAGGAGTTGGATATCACATTTCATGTTAGAGGAAGGATTCCAGGTTTGGTATTAGAGGCATTGAGATATCACATCTTATGCTATAGGAAGGGTCTCAGGATTGGAATGGGAAGGAGTTGCATATGACATCTCAGGCCATAGGAAGGGTCTCAGGTTTGGTATAAGCATTGAGATATCACATCTCTGCTATCGGAAGGGTCTCAGGATTGGAATGGGAAGGAGTTGGATATCCCAAATCATGTTATAGGAAGGGTCTCAGGTTTGGTATTAGAAGCATTGAGATATCACATCTCATGCTATAGGAAGGGTCTCAGGATTGGAATGGGGAGGACTTGGATGTCACATCTCATGTTATAGGGAGGGTCTCAAGTTTGATATTAGAAGCATTGAGATAACAAATCTCATGATATCGGAAGGGTCTCAGGATTGGAATGGGAAGGAATTGGATATCACATCTCATGATAAAGGAAGGGTCTAAGGTTTGGAAGGGGATGGATTTGGATATCACATCTCATGTTATAGGACGGGTCTCAGGTTTGGTATTAGAAGCATTGAGATATCAAGTCTCATGGTATAGGAAGGGTCTCAGAATTGGAATGGGAAGGAGTTGGATATCACATCTCAAGCTATAGGTAGGGTCTCAGGATTGGAATGGGAAGGAGTTTGATATCACATCTCATGCCATAGTATGGGTCTCAGGTTTGGTAGAAGCATTGGGATATCCCATCTCATGCTATAGGAAGGGTCTCAGGTTGGAATGGGAAGGAATTGGATATCACATTTCATGTTATAGGAAGGCTCTCAGGTTTGGAAGGGGAAGGAGTTGGATATCACATTTCATGTTAGAGGAAGGATCTCAGGTTTGGTATTAGAGGCCTTGAGATATCACATCTCATGCTATAGGAAGGGTCTCAGGATTGGAATGGGAAGGAGTTGGATATCACATCTCAAGCTATAGGAAGGGTCTCAGGTTTGGTATAAGCATTGAGATATCACATCTCATGCTATAGGAAGGGTCTCAGGATTGGAATGGGAAGGAGTTGGATATCACATCTCATGTTATAGGAAAGATCTCAGGTTTGGTATTAGAAGCATTGAGACATCACATCTCATGTTATAGGAAGGGTCTCAGGATTGGAATGGGAAGAAGTTGGATATCACATCTCATGCTATAGGAAGAGTCTCAGGTTTGGAAGGGGAAGGAGTTGGATATCCAATCTCATGTTATAGGACTGGTCTCGGGTTTGGTATTAGAAGCATTGAGATATCACATCGCATGCTGTAGGAAGGTTCTCAGGTTTGGAATGGGGAGGAATTGGATATCACATCTCATGTCATAGGAAGGATCTCAGGTTTGGTATTAGAAGCATTGAGATATCACATCTCATGCTATAGGAATGGTCTCAGGATTGGAATGGGAAGGAGTTGGATATTACACTCTTGCTATAGGAAGGGTCTCATGTTTGGAATGGGAAGGAGTTGGATATCACATCTCATGTTATAGGACGGGTCTCAGGTTTGTTATTAGAATCATTGAGATATCATATTGCATGCTGTAGGAAGGGTCTAAGGATTGGAATGGGAAGGACTTGGATATCACATCTCATGCTATAGGTAGGCTCTCAGGTTTGGAAAGGGAAGGAGTTGGATATCACATTTCATGTTAGAGGAAGGATCTCAGGTTTGGTATTAGAGGCATTGAGATATCACATCTCATGCTATAGGAAGAGTCTCAGGATTGGAATGGGAAGGAGTTGGATATCACATCTCATGCTATAGGAAGGGTCTCAGGTTTGGTATAAGCATTGAGATATCACATCTCATGCTATAGGAAGGGTCTCGGGATTGGAATGGGAAGGAGTTGGATATCACTTCTCATGTTATAGGAAGGATCTCAGGTTTGGTATTAGAAGCATTGAGACATCACATCTCATGCTATAGGAAGGGTCTCAGGATTGGAATGGGAAGGAGTTGGATATCACATCTCATGCTATAGGAAGGGTCTCAGGTTTGGTATAAGCATTGAGATATCACATCTCATGCTATAGGAAGGGTCTCAGGATTGGAATGGGAAGGAGTTGTATATGACATCTCATGCCATATGAAGGGTCTTAGGTTTGGTATAAGCATTGAGATATCACATCTCTGCTATCGGAAGGGTCTCAGGATTGGAATGGGAAGGAGTTGGATATCCCATCTCATGTTATAGGAAGAGTCTCAGGTTTGGTATTAGAAGCATTGAGACATCACATCGCATGTTGTAGGAAGGGTCTCAGGATTGGAATGGGAAGGACTTGGGTATCACATCTCATGCTATAGGGAGGGTCACAAGTTTGATATTAGAAGCATTGAAATATCACATCTCATGCTATAGAAAGGGTCTCAGGATTGGAATGGGAAGGAGTTGGATATCACATCTCATGCTATAGGAAGGGTCTCAGGTTTGGTATAAGCAGTGAGATATCACATCTCATGCTATAGGAAGTGTCTCAGGATTGGAATGGGAAGGAGTTGGATATCACATCTCATGTTATAGGAAGGATCTCAGGTTTGGTATAAGCATTGAGATATCACATCTCTGCTATCGGAAGGGTCTCAGGATTGGAATGGGAAGGAGTTGGATATTCCCATCTCATGTTATAGGAAGGGTCTCAGGTTTGGTATTAGAAGCATTGAGATATCACATCTCATGCTATAGGAAGGGTCTCAGGATTGGAATGGGAAGGACTTGGATATCACATCTCATGCTATAGGGAGGGTCTCAAGTTTGATATTAGAAGCATTGAGATATCACATCTCATGATATCGGAAGAGTCTCAGGATTGGAATGGGAAGGAGTTGGATATCACATCTCATGATAAAGGAAGGGTCTAAGGTTTGGAAGGGGAAGGATTTGGATATCACATCTCATGTTATAGGACGGTTCTCAGGTTTGGTATTAGAAGCATTGAGATATCAAGTCTCGTTGTATAGGAAGGGTCTCAGAATTGGAATGGGAAGGAGTTGGATATCACATCTCAAGCTATAGGAAGGGTCACAGGATTGGAATGGGAAGGAGTTTGATATCACATCTCATGCCATAGTATGGGTCTCAGGTTTGGTAGAAGCATTGGGATATCACATCTCATGCTATCGGAAGGGTATCAGGATTGGATTTGGAAGGATTTGGATATCCCATCTCATGCTATAGGAAGGGTCTCAGGTTGGAATGGGAAGGAGTTGGATATCACATCTCATGTTATAGGAAGGGTCTCAGGATTGGAATGGGAAGGACTTGGATATCACATCTCATGCTATAGGAAGGCTCTCAGGTTTGCAACGGGAAAGAGTTGGATATCACATTTCATGTTAGAGGTAGGATCTCAGGTTTGGTATTAGAGGCATTGATATATCACATCTCATGCTATCAGAAGAGTCTCAGAATTGGAATGGGAAGGAGTTGGATATCACATCTCATGCCATACTATGGGTCTCAGGTTTGGTAGAAGCATTGGGATATCACATCTCATGCTATCGGAAGGATTTCAGGATTGATTTTGGAAGGAGTTGGATATCCCATCTCATGCTATAGGAAGGGTCTCAGGTTGGAATGGGAAGGAGTTTGATATCACATCTCATGCCATAGTATGGGTCTCAGGTTTGGTAGAAGCATTGGGATATCACATCTCATGCTATCGGAAGGGTATCAGGATTGGATTTGGAAGGAGTTGGATATCCCATCTCATGCTATAGGAAGGGTCTCAGGTTGGAATGGGAAGGAGTTGGATATCACATCTCATGTTATAGGAAGGGTCTCAGGATTGGAATGGAAAGGACTTGGATACCATATCTCATGCTATAGGAAGGCTCTCAGGTTTGGAAGGGGAAGGAGTTGGATATCACATTTCATGTTAGAGGAAGGATCTCAGGTTTGGTATTAGAGGCATTGAGATATCACATCTCATGCTATAGGAAGGGTCTCAGGATTGGAATGGGAAGGAGTTGGATATCACATCTCAAGCTATAGGAAGGGTCTCAGGTTGGGTATAAGCATTGAGATATCACATCTCATGCTATAGGAATGGTCTCAGGATTGGAATAGGAAGGAGATGGATATCACATCTCATGTTATAGGAAAGATCTCAGGTTTGGTATTAGAAGCATTGAGATATCACATCTCATGCTATAAGCAGGGTCTCAGGATTGGAATGGGAAGGAGTTGTATATGGCATCTCATGCCATAGGAAGGGTCTCAGGTTTGGTATAAGCATTGAGACATCACATCTCATGCTATAGGAAGAGTCTCAGGATTGGAATGGGAAGGACTTGGATATCACATCTCATGCTATAGGCAGGATCTCAGGTTTGGAAAGGGAAGGAGTTGGATATCATATTTCATGTTAGAGGTAGGATCTCAGGTTTGGTATTAGAGGCATTGAGATATCACATCTCATGCTATCAGAAGGGTCTCAGGATTGGAATGGGAAGGAGTTGGATATCACATCTCATGCTAAAGGGAGGGTCTCAGGTTTGGAAGGGGAAGGATTTGGATATCACATCTCATGTTATAGGAAGGATCTCAGGTTTGGTATTAGAAGCATTGAGATATCACATCTCATGCTATCGGAAGTATCTCAGGTTTGGTATTAGAGGCATTGAGATATCACATCTCATGCTATCATAAGGGTCTCAGGATTGGAATGGGAAGGAGTTGGATATCACATTTCATGCTAAAGGGAGGGTCTCAGGTTTGGAAGGGGAAGGATTTGGATATCACATCACATGTTATAAGAAGGATCTCAGGTTTGGTATTAGAAGCATTGAGATATCACATCTCATGCTATCGGAAGGGTCTCAGGATTGGAATGGGAAGGAGTTGGATATCACATCTTATGCTATAGGAAGGGTCTCAGGTTTGGAACGGGAAGGAGTTGGATATCACATCTCATGTTATAGGAAGAGTCTCAGGTTTGGTATAAGCATTGAGATATCACATCTCTGCAATCGGAAGTGTCTCAGGATTGGGATGGGAAGGGGTTGGATATCACATCTCATGCTATAGGAAGGGTCTCAGGTTTGGAACGGGAAGGAGTTGGATATCCCATCTCATGTTATAGGACGGGTCTCAGGTTTGGTATTAGAAGCATTGAGATATCACATTGCATGCTGTAGGAAGGGTCTGAGGATTGGAATGGGAAGGAGTTGGATATTACATTCTTGCTATAGGAAGGGTCTCATGTTTGGAATGGGAAGGAGTTGGATATCACATATGCTATAGGAAGGGTCTCAGGTTTGGAACGGGAAGGAGTTGGATATCACATCTCATGCTATAGGAAGGGTCTCAGGTTTGGAATAAGCATTGAGATATCACATCTCTGCTATCGGAAGTGTCTCAGGATTGGAATGGGAAGGAGTTGGATATCACATCTCATGTTATAGGACGGGTCTCAGGTTTGTTATTAGAATCATTGAGATATCATATTGTATGCTGTAGGAAGGGTCTAAGGATTGGCATGGGAAGGTCTTGGATATCACATCTCATGCTATAGGTAGGCTCTCAGGTTTGGAAAGGGAAGGAGTTGGATATCACATTTCATGTTAGAGGAAGGATTCCAGGTTTGGTATTAGAGGCATTGAGATATCACATCTTATGCTATAGGAAGGGTCTCAGGATTGGAATGGGAAGGAGTTGCATATGACATCTCAGGCCATAGGAAGGGTCTCAGGTTTGGTATAAGCATTGAGATATCACATCTCTGCTATCGGAAGGGTCTCAGGATTGGAATGGGAAGGAGTTGGATATCCCAAATCATGTTATAGGAAGGGTCTCAGGTTTGGTATTAGAAGCATTGAGATATCACATCTCATGCTATAGGAAGGGTCTCAGGATTGGAATGGGGAGGACTTGGATGTCACATCTCATGTTATAGGGAGGGTCTCAAGTTTGATATTAGAAGCATTGAGATAACAAATCTCATGATATCGGAAGGGTCTCAGGATTGGAATGGGAAGGAATTGGATATCACATCTCATGATAAAGGAAGGGTCTAAGGTTTGGAAGGGGATGGATTTGGATATCACATCTCATGTTATAGGACGGGTCTCAGGTTTGGTATTAGAAGCATTGAGATATCAAGTCTCATGGTATAGGAAGGGTCTCAGAATTGGAATGGGAAGGAGTTGGATATCACATCTCAAGCTATAGGTAGGGTCTCAGGATTGGAATGGGAAGGAGTTTGATATCACATCTCATGCCATAGTATGGGTCTCAGGTTTGGTAGAAGCATTGGGATATCACATCTCATGCTATCGGAAGGGTATCAGTATTGGATTTGGAAGGAGTTGGATATCCCATCTCATGCTATAGGAAGGGTCTCAGGTTGGAATGGGAAGGAATTGGATATCACATTTCATGTTATAGGAAGGCTCTCAGGTTTGGAAGGGGAAGGAGTTGGATATCACATTTCATGTTAGAGGAAGGATCTCAGGTTTGGTATTAGAGGCCTTGAGATATCACATCTCATGCTATAGGAAGGGTCTCAGGATTGGAATGGGAAGGAGTTGGATATCACATCTCAAGCTATAGGAAGGGTCTCAGGTTTGGTATAAGCATTGAGATATCACATCTCATGGGGTCTCAGGGTCTCAGGATTGGAATGGGAAGGAGTTGGATATCACATCTCATGTTATAGGAAAGATCTCAGGTTTGGTATTAGAAGCATTGAGACATCACATCTCATGTTATAGGAAAGGTCTCAGGATTGGAATGGGAAGAAGTTGGATATCACATCTCATGCTATAGGAAGAGTCTCAGGTTTGGAAGGGGAAGGAGTTGGATATCCAATCTCATGTTATAGGACTGGTCTCGGGTTTGGTATTAGAAGCATTGAGATATCACATCGCATGCTGTAGGAAGGTTCTCAGGTTTGGAATGGGGAGGAATTGGATATCACATCTCATGTCATAGGAAGGATCTCAGGTTTGGTATTAGAAGCACTGAGATATCACATCTCATGCTATAGGAATGGTCTCAGGATTGGAATGGGAAGGAGTTGGATATTACACTCTTGCTATAGGAAGGGTCTCATGTTTGGAATGGGAAGGAGTTGGATATCACATATGCTATAGGAAGGGTCTCAGGTTTGGACCGGGAAGGAGTTGGATATCACATCTCATGTTATAGGAAGGGTCTCAGGTTTGGTATAAGCATTGAGATATCACATCTCTGCTATCGGAAGTGTCTCAGGATTGGAATGGGAAGGAGTTGGATATCCCATCTCATGTTATAGGACGGGTCTCAGGTTTGTTATTAGAATCATTGAGATATCATATTGCATGCTGTAGGAAGGGTCTAAGGATTGGAATGGGAAGGAGTTGGATATCACATCTTATGCTATAGGAAGGGTCTCAGGTTTGGAACGGGAAGGAGTTGGATATCACATCTCATGTTATAGGAAGAGTCTCAGGTTTGGTATAAGCATTGAGATATCACATCTCTACAATCGGAAGTGTCTCAGGATTGGGATGGGAAGGAGTTGGATATCACATCTCATGCTATAGGAAGGGTCTCAGGATTGGGATGGGAAGGAGTTGGATATCCCATCTCATGTTATAGGACGGGTCTCAGGTTTGGTATTAGAAGCATTGAGATATCACATCGCATGCTGTAGGAAGGGTCTGAGGATTGGAATGGGAAGGAGTTGGATATTACATTCTTGCTATAGGAAGGGTCTCATGTTTGGAATGGGAAGGAGTTGGATATCACATATGCTATAGGAAGGGTCTCAGGTTTGGAAAGGGAAGGAGTTGGATATCACATCTCATGCTATAGGAAGGGTCTCAGGTTTGGAATAAGCATTGAGATATCACATCTCTGCTATCGGAAGTGTCTCAGGATTGGAATGGGAAGGAGTTGGATATCACATCTCATGTTATAGGACGGGTCTCAGGTTTGTTATTAGAATCATTGAGATATCATATTGTATGATGTAGTAAGGGTCTAAGGATTGGAATGGGAAGGTCTTGGATATCACATCTCATGCTATAGGTAGGCTCTCAGGTTTGGAAAGGGAAGGAGTTGGATATCACATTTCATGTTAGGGGAAGGATTTCAGGTTTGGTATTAGAGGCATTGAGATATCACATCTCATGCTATAGGAAGGGTCTCAGGATTGGAATGGGAAGGAGTTGCATATGACATCTCAGGCCATAGGAAGGGTCTCAGGTTTGGTATAAGCATTGAGATATCACATCTCTGCTATCGGAAGGGTCTCAGGATTGGAATGGGAAGGAGTTGGATATCCCAAATCATGTTATAGGAAGGGTCTCAGGTTTGGTATTAGAAGCATTGAGATATCACATCTCATGCTATAGGAAGGGTCTCAGGATTGGAATGGGGAGGACTTGGATGTCACATCTCATGTTATAGGGAGGGTCTCAAGTTTGATATTAGAAGCATTGAGATAACAAATCTCATGATATCGGAAGGGTCTCAGGATTGGAATGGGAAGGAATTGGATATCACATCTCATGATAAAGGAAGGGTCTAAGGTTTGGAAGGGGAAGGATTTGGATATCACATCTCATGTTATAGGACGGGTCTCAGGTTTGGTATTAGAAGCATTGAGATATCAAGTCTCATGGTATAGGAAGGGTCTCAGAATTGGAATGGGAAGGAGTTGGATATCACATCTCAAGCTATAGGTAGGGTCTCAGGATTGGAATGGGAAGGAGTTTGATATCACATCTCATGCCATAGTATGGGTCTCAGGTTTCGTAGAAGCATTGGGATATCACATCTCATGCTATCGGAAGGGTATCAGTATTGGATTTGGAAGGAGTTGGATATCCCATCTCATGCTATAGGAAGGGTCTCAGGTTGGAATGGGAAGGAATTGGATATCACATTTCATGTTATAGGAAGGCTCTCAGGTTTGGAAGGGGAAGGAGTTGGATATCACATTTCATGTTAGAGGAAGGATCTCAGGTTTGGTATTAGAGGCCTTGAGATATCACATCTCATGCTATAGGAAGGGTCTCAGGATTGGAATGGGAAGGAGTTGGATATCACATCTCAAGCTATAGGAAGGGTCTCAGGTTTGGTATAAGCATTGAGATATCACATCTCATGCTATAGGAAGGGTCTCAGGATTGGAATGGGAAGGAGTTGGATATCACATCTCATGTTATAGGAAAGATCTCAGGTTTGGTATTAGAAGCATTGAGACATCACATCTCTCATGTTATAGGAAGGGTCTCAGGATTGGAATGGGAAGAAGTTGGATATCACATCTCATGCTATAGGAAGAGTCTCAGGTTTGGAAGGGGAAGGAGTTGGATATCCAATCTTATGTTATAGGACTGGTCTCGGGTTTGGTATTAGAAGCATTGAGATATCACATCGCATGCTGTAGGAAGGTTCTCAGGTTTGGAATGGGGAGGAATTGGATATCACATCTCATGTCATAGGAAGGATCTCAGGTTTGGTATTAGAAGCATTGAGATATCACATCTCATGCTATAGGAATGGTCTCAGGATTGGAATGGGAAGGAGTTGGATATTACACTCTTGCTATAGGAAGGGTCTCATGTTTGGAATGGGAAGGAGTTGGATATCACATATGCTATATGAAGGGTCTCAGGTTTGGACCGGGAAGGAGTTGGATATCACATCTCATGTTATAGGAAGGGTCTCAGGTTTGGTATAAGCATTGAGATATCACATCTCTGCTATCGGAAGTGTCTCAGGATTGGAATGGGAAGGAGTTGGATATCCCATCTCATGTTATAGGACGGGTCTCAGGTTTGTTATTAGAATCATTGAGATATCATATTGCATGCTGTAGGAAGGGTCTAAGGATTGGAATGGGAAGGACTTGGATATCACATCTCATGCTATAGGTAGGCTCTCAGGTTTGTAAAGGGAAGGAGTTGGATATCACATTTCATGTTAGAGGAAGGATCTCAGGTTTGGTATTAGAGGCATTGAGATATCACATCTCATGCTATAGGAAGAGTCTCAGGATTGGAATGGGAAGGAGTTGGATATCACATCTCATGCTATAGGAAGGGTCTCAGGTTTGGTATAAGCATTGAGATATCACATCTCATGCTATAGGAAGGGTCTCGGGATTGGAATGGGAAGGAGTTGGATATCACATCTCATGTTATAGGAAGGATCTCAGGTTTGGTATTAGAAGCATTGAGACATCACATCTCATGCTATAGGAAGGGTCTCAGGATTGGAATGGGAAGGAGTTGGATATCACATCTCATGCTATAGGAAGGGTCTCAGGTTTGGTATAAGCATTGAGATATCACATCTCATGCTATAGGAAGGGTCTCAGGATTGGAATGGGAAGGAGTTGTATATGACATCTCATGCCATAGGAAGGGTCTTAGGTTTGGTATAAGCATTGAGATATCACATCTCTGCTATCGGAAGGGTCTCACGATTGGAATGGGAAGGAGTTGGATATCCCATCTCATGTTATAGGAAGAGTCTCAGGTTTGGTATTAGAAGCATTGAGACATCACATCGCATGCTGTAGGAAGGGTCTCAGGATTGGAATGGGAAGGACTTGGGTATCACATCTCATGCTATAGGGAGGGTCTCAAGTTTGATATTAGAAGCATTGAGATATCACATCTCATGCTATAGGAAGGGTCTCAGGATTGGAATGGGAAGGAGTTGGATATCACATCTCATGCTATAGGAAGGGTCTCAGGTTTGGTATAAGCAGTGAGATATCACATCTCATGCTATAGGAAGTGTCTCAGGATTGGAATGGGAAGGAGTTGGATATCACATCTCATGCTATAGGAAGGGTCTCAGGTTTGGTATAAGCAGTGAGATATCACATCTCTGCTATCGGAAGGGTCTCAGGATTGGAATGGGAAGGAGTTGGATATTCCCATCTCATGTTATAGGAAGGGTCTCAGGTTTGGTATTAGAAGCATTGAGATATCACATCTCATGCTATAGGAAGGGTCTCAGGATTGGAATGGGAAGGACTTGGATATCACATCTCATGCTATAGGGAGGGTCTCAAGTTTGATATTAGAAGCATTGAGATATCACATCTCATGATATCGGAAGAGTCTCAGGATTGGAATGGGAAGGAGTTGGATATCACATCTCATGATAAAGGAAGGGTCTAAGGTTTGGAAGGGGAAGGATTTGGATATCACATCTCATGTTATAGGACGGCTCTCAGGTTTGGTATTAGAGGCATTGAGATATCACATCTCATGCTATCAGAAGAGTCTCAGAATTGGAATGGGAAGGAGTTGGATATCACATCTCATGCCATAGTATGGGTCTCAGGTTTGGTAGAAGCATTGGGATATCACATATCATGCTATCGGAAGGATTTCAGGATTGGATTTGGAAGGAGTTGGATATCCCATCTCATGCTATAGGAAGGGTCTCAGGTTAGAATTGGAAGCAGTTTGATATCACATCTCATGCCATAGTATGGGTCTCAGGTTTGGTAGAAGCATTGGGATATCACATCTCATGCTATCGGAAGGGTATCAGGATTGGATTTGGAAGGAGTTGGATATCCCATCTCATGCTATAGGAAGGGTCTCAGGTTGGAATGGGAAGGAGTTGGATATCACATCTCATGTTATAGGAAGGGTCTCAGGATTGGAATGGAAAGGACTTGGATATCATATCTCATGCTATAGGAAGGCTCTCAGGTTTGGAAGGGGAAGGAGTTGGATATCACATTTCATGTTAGAGGAAGGATCTCAGGTTTGGTATTAGAGGCATTGAGATATCACATCTCATGCTATAGGAAGGGTCTCAGGATTGGAATGGGATGGAGTTGGATATCACATCTCAAGCTATAGGAAGGGTCTCAGGTTTGGTATAAGCATTGAGATATCACATCTCATGCTATAGGAATGGTCTCAGGATTGGAATGGGAAGGAGTTGGATATCACATCTCATGTTATAGGAAAGATCTCAGGTTTGGCATTAGAAGCATTGAGATATCACATCTCATGCTATAAGCAGGGTCTCAGGATTGGAATGGGAAGGAGTTGAATATGGCATCTCATGCCATAGGAAGGGTCTCAGGTTTGGTATAAGCATTGAGATATCACATCTCATGCTATAGGAAGGGCCTCAGGATTGGAATGGGAAGGACTTGGATATCACATCTCATGCTATAGGCAGGATCTCAGGTTTGGAAAGGGAAGGAGTTGGATATCATATTTCATGTTAGAGGTAGGATCTCAGGTTTGGTATTAGAGGCATTGAGATATCACATCTCATGCTATCAGAAGGGTCTCAGGATTGGAATGGGAAGGAGTTGGATATCACATCTCATGCTAAAGGGAGGGTCTCAGGTTTGGAAGGGGAAGGATTTGGATATCACATCTCATGTTATAGGAAGGATCTCAGGTTTGGTATTAGAAGCATTGAGATATCACATCTCATGCTATCGGAAGTATCTCAGGTTTGGTATTAGAGGCATTGAGATATCACATCTCATGCTATCATAAGGGTCTCAGTATTGGAATGGGAAGGAGTTGGATATCACTTTTCATGCTAAAGGGAGGGTCTCAGGTTTGGAAGGGGAAGGATTTGGATATCACATCATATGTTATAAGAAGGATCTCAGGTTTGGTATTAGAAGCATTGAGATATCACATCTCATGCTATCGGAAGGGTCTCAGGATTGGAATGGGAAGGAGTTGGATATCACATCTTATGCTATAGGAAGGGTCTCAGGTTTGGAACGGGAAGGATTTGGATATCACATCTCATGTTATAGGAAGAGTCTCAGGTTTGGTATAAGCATTGAGATATCACATCTCTGCAATCGGAAGTGTCTCAGGATTGGGATGGGAAGGAGTTGGATATCACATCTCATGCTATAGGAAGGGTCTCAGGTTTGGAACAGGAAGGAGTTGGATATCCCATCTCATGTTATAGGACGGGTCTCAGGTTTGGTATTAGAAGCATTGAGATATCACATTGCATGCTGTAGGAAGGGTCTCAGGATTGGAATGGGAAGGAGTTGGATATTACATTCTTGCTATAGGAAGGGTCTCATGTTTGGAATGGGAAGGAGTTGGATATCACATATGCTATAGGAAGGGTCTCAGGTTTGGAACGGGAAGGAGTTGGATATCACATCTCATGCTATAGGAAGGGTCTCAGGTTTGGAATAAGCATTGAGATATCACATCTCTGCTATCGGAAGTGTCTCAGGATTGGAATGGGAAGGAGTTGGATATCACATCTCATGTTATAGGACGGGTCTCAGGTTTGTTATTAGAATCATTGAGATATCATATTGTATGCTGTAGGAAGGGTCTAAGGATTGGAATGGGAAGGTCTTGGATATCACATCTCATGCTATAGGTAGGCTCTCAGGTTTGGAAAGGGAAGGAGTTGGATATCACATTTCATGTTAGAGGAAGGATTTCAGGTTTGGTATTAGAGGCATTGAGATATCACATCTCATGCTATAGGAAGGGTCTCAGGATTGGAATGGGAAGGAGTTGGATATCACATCTCATGCTATAGGAAGGGTCTCATGTTTGGAATGGGAAGGAGTTGGATATCACATATGCTATAGGAAGGGTCTCAGGTTTGGAACGGGAAGGAGTTGGATATCACATCTCATGCTATAGGAAGGGTCTCAGGTTTGGAATAAGCATTGAGATATCACATCTCTGCTATCGGAAGTGTCTCAGGATTGGAATGGGAAGGAGTTGGATATCACATCTCATGTTATAGGACGGGTCTCAGGTTTGTTATTAGAATCATTGAGATATCATATTGTATGCTGTAGGAAGGGTCTAAGGATTGGAATGGGAAGGTCTTGGATATCACATCTCATGCTATAGGTAGGCTCTCAGGTTTGGAAAGGGAAGGAGTTGGATATCACATTTCATGTTAGAGGAAGGATCTCAGAGTTGGTATTAGAGGCATTGAGATATCACATCTCATGCTATAGGAAGGGTCTCAGGATTGGAATGGGAAGGAGTTGGATATCACATCTCATGCTATAGGAAGGGTCTCAGGTTTGGTATGAACATTGAGATATCACATCTCATGCTATAGGAAGGGTCTCAGGATTGGAATAGGAAGGAGTTGGATATCACATCTGATGTTATAGGAAGGTTCTCAGGTTTGGTATTAGAAGCATTGAGACATCACATCTCATGCTATAGGAAGGGTCTCAGGATTGAAATGGGAAGGAGTTGGATATCACATCTCATGCTATAGGAAGGGTCTCAGGTTTGGTATAAGCATTGAGATATCACATCTCATGCTATAGGAAGGGTCTCAGGATTGGAATGGGAAGGAGTTGTATATGACATCTCATGCTATATGAAGGGTCTCAGGTTTGGTATAAGCATTGAGATATCACATCTCTGCTATCGGAAGGGTCTCAGGATTGGAATGGGAAAGAGTTGGATATCCCATCTCATGTTATAGGAAGAGTCTCAGGTTTGGTATTAGAAGCATTGAGATATCACATCTCATGCTATAGGAAGTGTCTCAGGATTGGAATGGGAAGGAGTTTGATATCACATCTCATGTTATAGGACGGGTCTCAGGTTTGTTATTGGAATCATTGAGATATCATATTGTATGCTGTAGGAAGGGTGATCTCAGAGTTGGTATTAGAGGCATTGAGATATCACATCTCATGCTATAGGAAGGGTCTCAGGATTGGAATGGGAAGGAGTTGGATATCACATCTCATGCTATAGGAAGGGTCTCAGGTTTGGTATGAACATTGAGATATCACATCTCATGCTATAGGAAGGGTCTCAGGATTGGAATAGGAAGGAGTTGGATATCACATCTGATGTTATAGGAAGGTTCTCAGGTTTGGTATTAGAAGCATTGAGACATCACATCTCATGCTATATGAAGGGTCTCAGGTTTGGTATAAGCATTGAGATATCACATCTCTGCTATCGGAAGGGTCTCAGGATTGGAATGGGAAAGAGTTGGATATCCCATCTCATGTTATAGGAAGAGTCTCAGGTTTGGTATTAGAAGCATTGAGATATCACATCTCATGCTATAGGAAGTGTCTCAGGATTGGAATGGGAAGGAGTTTGATATCACATCTCATGCCATGTATGGGTCTCAGGTTTTGTAGAAGCATTGGGATATCACATCTCATGCTATCGGAAGGGTATCAGGATTGGATTTGGAAGGAGTTGGATATCCCATCTCATGCTATAGGAAGGGTCTCAGGTTGGAATGGGAAGGAATTGGATATCACATCTCATGTTATAGGAAGGGTATCAGGATTGGAATGGGAAGGACTTGGATATCACATCTCATGCTATAGGAAGGCTATCAGGTTTGGAAGGGGAAGGAGTTGCATATCAAATTTCATTTTAGAGGTAGGATCTCAGGTTTGGTATTAGAGGCATTGAGATATCACATCTCATGCTATAGGAAGGGTCTCACGATTGGAATGGGAAGGATTTGGATATCACATCTCATGCTATAGGAAGGGTCTCAGGTTTGGTATAAGCATTGAGATATCACATCTCATGCTATAGAAACGGTCTCAAGATTGTAATGGGAAGGAGTTGGATATCACATCTCATGTTATAGGAAGGATCTCAGATTTGGTATTAGAAGCATTGAGACATCCCATCTCATGCTATAGGAAGGGTCTCAGGATTGGAATGGGAAGGAGTTGGATATCACATCTCATGTTATAGGAAGGGTCTCAGGATTGGAATGGGAAGCACTTCGATATCACATCTCATGTTATAGGAAGGCTCCCAGGTTTAAAAGGGGAAGGAGTTGGATATCACATTTCATGTTAGAGGTAGGATCTCAGGTTTGGTATTAGAGGCATTGAGATATAACATCTCATGCTATCAGAAGGGTCTCAGGATTGGAATGGGAAGGAGTTGGATATCACATCTCATGCTAAAGGGAGGGTCTCAGGTTTGGAAGGGGAAGGATTTGGATATCACATCTCATGCTATAGGAAGGGTCTCAGGATTGGAATGGGAAGGATTTGGATATCACATCTCATGCTATAGGAAGGGTCTCAGGTTTGGTATAAGCATTGAGATATCACATCTCATGCTATAGGAAGGGTCTCAGGATTGGAATGGAAAGGAGTTGGATATCACATTTCATGCTATAGGTAGGCTCTCAGTTTTGGAAAGGGAAGGTTTTGGATATCACATCTCATGCTATAGGAAGGGTCTCACGATTGGAATGGGAAGGATTTGGATATCACATCTCATGCTATAGGAAGGGTCTCAGGATTGGAATGGGAAGGAGTTGGATATCACATCTCATGCTATAGGAAGGGTCTCAGGAATGGAATGGGAAGGAGTTTTATATGACATCTCATGCCATCGGAAGGATCTCAGGTTTGGTATTAGAAGCATTGAGACATCACATCTCATGTTATAGGAAGGGTCTCAGGATTGGAATGGGAAGGAGTTGGATATCACATCTCATGCTATAGGAAGGGTCTCAGGTTTGGTATAAGCATTGAGATATCACATCTCATGCTATAGGAAGGGTCTCAGGATTGGAATGGGAAGGAGTTGTATATGACATCTCATGCCATAGGAAGGGTCTCAGGTTTGGTATCAGCATTGAGATATCACATCTCTGCTATCGGAAGGGTCTCAGGATTGGAATGGGAAGGAGTTGGATATCCCATCTTATGTTATAGGAAGGGTCTCAGGTTTGGTATTAGAAGCATTGAGATATCACATCTCATGCTATAGGAAGGCTCTCACGTTTGGAAAGGGAAGGAGTTGGATATCACATTTCATGTTAGAGGTAGGATCTCAGGTTTGGTATTAGAGGCATTGAATATCACATCTCTTGCTATCAGAAGGGTCTCAGGATTGGAATGGGAAGGAGTTGGATATCACATCTCATGCTAAAGGGAGGGTCTCAGGTTTGGAAGGGGAAGGATTTTGATATCACATCTCATGTTATAGGAAGGGTATCAGGATTGGATTTGGAAGTAGTTGGATATCCCATCTCATGCTATAGGAAGGGTCTCAGGTTGGAATGGGAAGGAGTTGGATATCACATCTCATGTTATAGGAAGGGTCTCAGGATTGGAATGGGAAATACTTCGATATCACATCTCATGCTATAGGAAGGCTCTCAGGTTTGCAAGGGGAAGGAGTTGGATATCACATTTCATGTTAGAGGTAGGATCTCAGTTTTGGTATTAGAGGCATTGAGATATCACATCTCATGCTATCAGAAATGTCTCAGGATTGGAATGGGAAGGAGTTGGATATCACATCTCATGCTAAAGGGAGGGTCTCTGGTTTGGAAGGGGAAGGATTTGGATATCACATCTCATGTTATAGGAAGGATCTCAGGTTTGGTATTAGAAGCATTGAGATATCACATCTCATGCTATAGGAAGGGTCTCAGGTTTGGAATGGGAAGGAATTGGATATCACATCTCATGTCATAGGAAGGATCTCAGGTTTGGTATTAGAAGCATTGAGATATCACATCTCATGCTATAGGAATGGTCTCAGGATTGGAATGGGAAGGAGTTGGATATTAGATTCTTGCTATAGAAAGGGTCTCAGGTTTGGAACGGGAAGGAGGTGGATATCACATCTCATGTTATAGGAAGGGTCTCAGGTTTGGTCTAAGCATTGAGATATCACATCTCTGCTATCAGAAGTTTCTCAGGATTGAAATGGGAAGGAGTTGGATATCCCATCTCATGTTATAGGACGGGTCTCAGGTTTGGTAATAGAATCATTGAGATATCACATCTCATGCTGTAGGAAGTGTCTAAGGATTGGAATGGGAAGGACTTGGATATCACATCTCATGCTATAGGTAGACTCTCAGGTTTGGAAAGGGAAGGAGTGGGATATCACATTTCATGTTCAAGGAAGGATCTCAGGTTTGGTATTAGAGGCATTGAGATATCACATCTCATGCTATAGGAAGGGTCTCAGGATTGGAATGGGAAGGATTTGGATATCACATCTCATGCTATAGGAAGGATCTCAGGTTTGGTATAAGCATTGAGATATCACATCTCATGCTATAGGAAGGGTCTCAGGATTGGAATGGGAAGGAGTTGGATATCACATCTCATGCCATAGGAAGGGTCTCAGGTTTGGTACAAGCATTGAGATATCACATCTCTACTATCGGAAGGGTCTCAGGATAGGAATGGGAAGGAGTTGGATATCACATCTCAAGCTATCTCAGGATTGGAATGGGAAGGAGTTGGATATCACATCTCAAGCTATCACAGGATTGGAATGGGAAGGAGTTTGATATCACATCTCAAGCTATAGGAAGGGTCTCAGGTTTGGAAAGGGAAGGATTTGGATTTCACATCTCATGTTATAGGATGGTTCTCATGTTTGGTTTTAGAAGCATTGAGATATCACATCTAATGCTATCGGAAGGGTCTCAGGTTTGGAAAGGGAAGGATTTGGATTTCACATATGTTATTGGATGGTTCTCAGGTTTGGTTTTAGAAGCATTAAGATATCACATCTCATGCTATAGGAAGGGTCTCAGGTTTTGGAATGGGAAGGAGTTGGATACACATCTCATGTTATAGGAAGGATCTCAGGTTTGGTATTAGAAAAATTGTGATATCACATATCATGCTATAGGAAGGGTCTCAGGATTGGAATGGGAAGGAGTTGGATATGACATCTCATGCCACAGGAAGGGTCTCAGGTTTGGTATAAGCATTGAGATATCACATCTCTGCTATCGGAAGGGTCTCAGGATTGGAATGGGAAGGAGTTGGATATCCCATCTTATGTTATAGGAAGGGTCTCAGGTTTGGTATCAGCATTGAGATATCACATCTCTGCTATCGGAAGGGTCTCAAGATTGTAATGGGAAGGAGTTGGATATCACATCTCATGTTATAGGAAGGATCTCAGATTTGGTATTAGAAGCATTGAGACATCCCATCTCATGCTATAGGAAGGGTCTCAGGATTGGAATGGGAAGGAGTTGGATATCACATCTCATGTTATAGGAAGGGTCTCAGGATTGGAATGGGAAGCACTTCGATATCACATCTCATGTTATAGGAAGGCTCCCAGGTTTAGAAGGGGAAGGAGTTGGATATCACATTTCATGTTAGAGGTAGGATCTCAGGTTTGGTATTAGAGGCATTGAGATATAACATCTCATGCTATCAGAAGGGTCTCAGGATTGGAATGGGAAGGAGTTGGATATCACATCTCATGCTAAAGGGAGGGTCTCAGGTTTGGAAGGGGAAGGATTTGGATATCACATCTCATGCTATAGGAAGGGTCTCAGGATTGGAATGGGAAGGATTTGGATATCACATCTCATGCTATAGGAAGGGTCTCAGGTTTGGTATAAGCATTGAGATATCACATCTCATGCTATAGGAAGGGTCTCAGGATTGGAATGGAAAGGAGTTGGATATCACATTTCATGCTATAGGTAGGCTCTCAGTTTTGGAAAGGGAAGGTTTTGGATATCACATCTCATGCTGTAGGAAGGGTCTCACGATTGGAATGGGAAGGATTTGGATATCACATCTCATGCTATAGGAAGGGTCTCAGGATTGGAATGGGAAGGAGTTGGATATCACATCTCATGCTATAGGAAGGGTCTCAGGAATGGAATGGGAAGGAGTTTTATATGACATCTCATGCCATCGGAAGGATCTCAGGTTTGGTATTAGAAGCATTGAGACATCACATCTCATGTTATAGGAAGGGTCTCAGGATTGGAATGGGAAGGAGTTGGATATCACATCTCATGCTATAGGAAGGGTCTCAGGTTTGGTATAAGCATTGAGATATCACATTTCATGCTATAGGAAGGGTCTCAGGATTGGAATGGGAAGGAGTTGTATATGACATCTCATGCCATAGGAAGGGTCTCAGGTTTGGTATCAGCATTGAGATATCACATCTCTGCTATCGGAAGGGTCTCAGGATTGGAATGGGAAGGAGTTGGATATCCCATCTTATGTTATAGGAAGGGTCTCAGGTTTGGTATTAGAAGCATTGAGATATCACATCTCATGCTATAGGAAGGCTCTCACGTTTGGAAAGGGAAGGAGTTGGATATCACATTTCATGTTAGAGGTAGGATCTCAGGTTTGGTATTAGAGGCATTGAATATCACATCTCTTGCTATCAGAAGGGTCTCAGGATTGGAATGGGAAGGAGTTGGATATCACATCTCATGCTAAAGGGAGGGTCTCAGGTTTGGAAGGGGAAGGATTTTGATATCACATCTCATGTTATAGGAAGGATCTCAGGTTTGGTATTAGAGGGATTGAGATATCACATCTCATGCTATCGGAAGGGTATCAGGATTGGATTTGGAAGTAGTTGGATATCCCATCTCATGCTATAGGAAGGGTCTCAGGTTGGAATGGGAAGGAGTTGGATATCACATCTCATGTTATAGGAAGGGTCTCAGGACTGGAATGGGAAATACTTCGAATCACATCTCATGCTATAGGAAGGCTCTCAGGTTTGCAAGGGGAAGGAGTTGGATATCACATTTCATGTTAGAGGTAGGATCTCAGTTTTGGTATTAGAGGCATTGAGATATCACATCTCATGCTATCAGAAATGTCTCAGGATTGGAATGGGAAGGAGTTGGATATCACATCTCATGCTAAAGGGAGGGTCTCTGGTTTGGAAGGGGAAGGATTTGGATATCACATCTCATGTTATAGGAAGGATCTCAGGTTTGGTATTAGAAGCATTGAGATATCACATCTCATGCTGTAGGAAGGGTCTCAGGTTTGGAATGGGAAGGAATTGGATATCACATCTCATGTCATAGGAAGGATCTCAGGTTTGGTATTAGAAGCATTGAGATATCACATCTCATGCTATAGGAATGGTCTCAGGATTGGAATGGGAAGGAGTTGGATATTAGATTCTTGCTATAGAAAGGGTCTCAGGTTTGGAACGGGAAGGAGTTGGATATCACATCTCATGTTATAGGAAGGGTCTCAGGTTTGGTCTAAGCATTGAGATATCACATCTCTGCTATCAGAAGTTTCTCAGGATTGAAATGGGAAGGAGTTGGATATCCCATCTCATGTTATAGGACGGGTCTCAGGTTTGGTAATAGAATCATTGAGATATCACATCTCATGCTGTAGGAAGTGTCTAAGGATTGGAATGGGAAGGGCTTGGATATCACATCTCATGCTATAGGTAGACTCTCAGGTTTGGAAAGGGAAGGAGTGGGATATCACATTTCATGTTCAAGGAAGGATCTCAGGTTTGGTATTAGAGGCATTGAGATATCACATCTCATGCTATAGGAAGGGTCTCAGGATTGGAATGGGAAGGATTTGGATATCACATCTCATGCTATAGGAAGGATCTCAGGTTTGGTATAAGCATTGAGATATCACATCTCATGCTATAGGAAGGGTCTCAGGATTGGAATGGGAAGGAGTTGGATATCACATCTCATGCCATAGGAAGGGTCTCAGGTTTGGTACAAGCATTGAGATATCACATCTCTACTATCGGAAGGGTCTCAGGATAGGAATGGGAAGGAGTTGGATATCACATCTCAAGCTATCTCAGGATTGGAATGGGAAGGAGTTGGATATCACATCTCAAGCTATCACAGGATTGGAATGGGAAGGAGTTTGATATCACATCTCAAGCTATAGGAAGGGTCTCAGGTTTGGAAAGGGAAGGATTTGGATTTCACATCTCATGTTATAGGATGGTTCTCATGTTTGGTTTTAGAAGCATTGAGATATCACATCTAATGCTATCGGAAGGGTCTCAGGTTTGGAAAGGGAAGGATTTGGATTTCACATATGTTATTGGATGGTTCTCAGGTTTGGTTTTAGAAGCATTAAGATATCACATCTCATGCTATAGGAAGGGTCTCAGGTTTTGGAATGGGAAGGAGTTGGATACACATCTCATGTTATAGGAAGGATCTCAGGTTTGGTATTAGAAAAATTGTGATATCACATATCATGCTATAGGAAGGGTCTCAGGATTGGAATGGGAAGGAGTTGGATATGACATCTCATGCCACAGGAAGGGTCTCAGGTTTGGTATAAGCATTGAGATATCACATCTCTGCTATCGGAAGGGTCTCAGGATTGGAATGGGAAGGAGTTGGATATCCCATCTTATGTTATAGGAAGGGTCTCAGGTTTGGTATTAGAGGGATTGAGATATCACATCTCATGCTATCGGAAGGGTATCAGGATTGGATTTGGAAGTAGTTGGATATCCCATCTCATGCTATAGGAAGGGTCTCAGGTTGGAATGGGAAGGAGTTGGATATCACATCTCATGTTATAGGAAGGGTCTCAGGATTGGAATGGGAAATACTTCGATATCACATCTCATGCTATAGGAAGGCTCTCAGGTTTGCAAGGGGAAGGAGTTGGATATCACATTTCATGTTAGAGGTAGGATCTCAGGTTTGGTATTAGAGGCATTGAGATATCACATCTCATGCTATCAGAAATGTCTCAGGATTGGAATGGGAAGGAGTTGGATATCACATCTCATGCTATAGGAAGGGTCTCAGGTTTGGAATGGGAAGGAATTGGATATCACATCTCATGTCATAGGAAGGATCTCAGGTTTGGTATTAGAAGCATTGAGATATCACATCTCATGCTATAGGAATGGTCTCAGGATTGGAATGGGAAGGAGTTGGATATTAGATTCTTGCTATAGAAAGGGTCTCAGGTTTGGAACGGGAAGGAGTTGGATATCACATCTCATGTTATAGGAAGGGTCTCAGGTTTGGTCTAAGCATTGAGATATCACATCTCTGCTATCAGAAGTTTCTCAGGATTGAAATGGGAAGGAGTTGGATATCCCATCTCATGTTATAGGACGGGTCTCAGGTTTGGTAATAGAATCATTGAGATATCACATCTCATGCTGTAGGAAGTGTCTAAGGATTGGAATGGGAAGGACTTGGATATCACATCTCATGCTATAGGTAAACTCTCAGGTTTGGAAAGGGAAGGAGTGGGATATCACATTTCATGTTCAAGGAAGGATCTCAGGTTTGGTATTAGAGGCATTGAGATATCACATCTCATGCTATAGGAAGGGTCTCAGGATTGGAATGGGAAGGATTTGGATATCACATCTCATGCTATAGGAAGGGTCTCAGGTTTGGTATAAGCATTGAGATATCACATCTCATGCTATAGGAAGGGTCTCAGGATTGGAATGGGAAGGAGTTGGATATCACATCTCATGCTATAGGAAGGGTCTCAGGATTGGAATGGGAAGGATTTGGATATCACATCTCATGCTATAGGAAGGGTCTCAGGTTTGGTATAAGCATTGAGATATCACATCTCTGCTATCGGAAGGGTCTCAGGATAGGAATGGGAAGGAGTTGGATATCACATCTCAAGCTATCTCAGGATTGGAATGGGAAGGAGTTGGATATCACATCTCAAGCTATCACAGGATTGGAATGGGAAGGAGTTTAATATCACATCTCAAGCTATAGGAAGGGTCTCAGATTTGGAAAGGGAAGGATTTGGATTTCACATCTCATGTTATAGGATGGTTCTCATGTTTGGTTTTAGAAGCATTGAGATATCACATCTAATGCTATCGGAAGGGTCTCAGGTTTGGAAAGGGAAGGATTTGGATTTCACATATGTTATTGGATGGTTCTCAGGTTTGGTTTTAGAAGCATTAAGATATCACATCTCATGCTATAGGAAGGGTCTCAGGTTTTGGAATGGGAAGGAGTTGGATACACATCTCATGTTATAGGAAGGATCTCAGGTTTGGTATTAGAAAAATTGTGATATCACATATCATGCTATAGGAAGGGTCTCAGGATTGGAATGGAAGGAGTTGGATATGACATCTCATGCCACAGGAAGGGTCTCAGGTTTGGTATAAGCATTGAGATATCACATCTCTGCTATCGGAAGGGTCTCAGGATTGGAATGGGAAGGAGTTGGATATCCCATCTTATGTTATAGGAAGGGTCTCAGGTTTGGTATTAGAAGCATTGAGATATCACATCTCATGCTATCAGAAGGGTCTCAGGATTGGAATGGGAAGGAGTCGGATATCACATCTCATGCTAAAGGGAGGGTCTCAGGTTTGGTATTAGAAGCATTGAGATATCACATCTCATGTTATAGGAAGAATCTCTGGTTTGGTATTAGAGGCATTGAGATATCACATCTCATGCTATCAGAAGGGTCTCAGGATTGGAATGGGAAGGAGTCGGATATCACATCTCATGCTAAAGGGAGGGTCTCAGGTTTGGTATTAGAAGCATTGAGATATCACATCTCATGTTATAGGAAGAATCCCAGGTTTGGTATTAGAGGCATTGAGATATCACATCTCATGTTATAGGAAGGGTCTCAGGATTGGAATGGGAAGGAGTCGGATATCACATCTCATGCTAAAGGGAGGGTCTCAGGTTTGGTATTAGAAGCATTGAGATATCACATCTCATGTTATAGGAAGAATCCCAGGTTTGGTATTAGAGGCATTGAGATATCACATCTCTTGCTATAGGAAGAGTCTCAGGTTTTTTATTAGAAACATTGAGATATCACATCTCATGCTAAAGGAAGGGTCTCAGGTTTGGAAGGGGAAGGATTTGGATATCATATCTCATGTTATAGGACGGGTCCCAGGTTTGGTATTAGAAGCTTTGAAATATCACATCTCATGCTATAGGAAGGGTCTCAGGATTGGAATGGGAAGGAGTTGGATATCACATCTCATGCTAAAGGAAGGGACTCAGGTTTGATAGAAGCATTGAGATATCACATCTCATGCTATAGGAAGCGTCTCAAGATTGGAATGGGAAGGAGTTGGATATCACATCTCATGCCATAGGAAGGGTCTCAGGTTTGGTCCAAGCATTGAGATATCACATCTCTGCTATCGGAAGGGTCTCAGGATAGGAATGGGAAGGACTTAGATATCACATCTCATGCTATAGGGAGGGTCTCAGGTTTGGAAAGGGAAGGATTTGGATTTCACATCTCATGTTATAGGATGGTTCTCATGTTTGGTTTAAGAAGCATTGAGATATCACATCTAATGCTATCGGAAGGGTCTCAGGTTTGGAAAGGGAAGGATTTGGATTTCACATATGTTATTGGATGGTTCTCAGGTTTGGTTTTAGAAGCATTAAGATATCACATATCAGGCTATAGGAAGGGTCTCAGGTTTGGAATGGGAAGGAGTTGGATACACATCTCATGTTATAGGAAGGATCTCAGGTTTGGTATTAGAAAAATTGTGATATCACATATCATGCTATAGGAAGGGTCTCAGGATTGGAATGGGAAGGAGTTGGATATCACATCTCATGCTAAAGGAAAGATCTCAGGTTTGGAAGGTGAAGGATTTGGACATCACATCTCATGTTTTAGGACGGGTGTCAGGTTTGGTATTAGAAGCATTGAGATATCACATCTCATGGTATAGGAAGGGTCTCAGGATTGGAATGGGAAGGAGTTGGATATCACATCTCATGCTAAAGTCAAGATCTCAGGTTTGGAAGGGGAAGGATTTGGACATCACATCTCATGTTTTAGGACGGGTGTCAGGTTTGGTATTAGAAGCATTGAGATATCACATCTCATGGTATAGGAAGGGTCTCAGGATTGGAATGGGAAGGAGTTGGATATCACATCTCATGCTAAAGGAAAGATCTCAGGTTTGGAAGGGGAAGGATTTGGACATCACATCTCATGTTTTAGGACGGGTGTCAGGTTTGGTATTAGAAGCATTGAGATATCACATCTCATGGTATAGGAAGGGTCTCAGGATTGGAATGGGAAGGAGTTTGATATCACATCTCATGCAATCGGAAGGGTCTCAGGTTTGGAATGGGAAGGAGTTGGATATCACATCTCATGTTATAGGAAGGATCTCAGGTTTATTATTAGAAGCATTGAGATATCACATCTCATGCTATAGGAAGGGTCTCAGGATTGGAATCGGAAGGAGTTGTATTTGACATCTCATGCCATAGGAAGGGTCTCAGGTTTGGTATAAGCATTGAGATATCACATCTCTGCTATCGGAAGGGTCTCAGGATTGGAATGGGAAGGAGTTGGATATCCCATTTCATTATAGGAAGGGTCTCAGGTTTGGTATTAGAAGAATTGAGATATCACATCTCATGCTATAGGAAGGGTCTCAGGATTGGAATGGGAAGGACTTGAATATCACATCTCATGTTATAGCAAGGGTCTCAGGTTTGGTATTAGAAGCATTGAGATATCACATCTCATGCTATAGGAAGGGTCTCAGGATTGGAATGGGAACGACTTGGATATCACATCTCATGATAAAGGAAGGGTCTAAGGTTTGGAAGGGGAAGGATTTGGATATCACATCTCATGTTATAGGACCGGTCTCAGGTTTGGTATTAGAAGCATTGAGATATCAAGTCCCATGGTATAGGACGGGTCTCAGAATTGGAATGGGAAGGAGTTGGATATCACATCTCAAGCTATAGGAAGGGTGTCAGGATTGGAATGGGAAGGAGTTTGATATCACATCTCATGCCATGGTATGGGTCTCAGGTTTTGTAGAAGCATTGGGATATCACATCTCATGCTATCGGAAGGGTATCAGGATTGGATTTGGAAGGAGTTGGATATCCCATCTCATGCTATAGGAAGAGTCTCAGGTTGGAATGGGAAGGAGTTGGATATCACATCTCATGTTATAGGAAGAGTGTTCAGGATTGGAATAGGAAGGACTTGGATATCACATCTCATGCTATAGGAAGGCTATCAGGTTTGGAAGGGGAAGGAGTTGCATATCAAATTTCATTATAGAGGTAGGATCTCAGGTTTGGTATTAGAGGCATTGAGATATCACATCTCATGCTATAGGAAGGGTCTCACGATTGGAATGGGAAGGATTTGGATATCACATCTCATGCTATAGGAAGGGTCTCAGGTTTGGTATAAGCATTGAGATATCACATCTCATGCTATAGAAACGGTCTCAAGATTGCAATGGGAAGGAGTTGGATATCACATCCCATGTTATAGGAAGGATCTCAGATTTGGTATTAGAAGCATTGAGACATCACATCTCATGCTATAGGAAGGGTCTCAGGATTGGAATGGGAAGGAGTTGGATATCACATCTCATGTTATAGGAAGGGTCTCAGGATTGGAATGGGAAGCACTTCGATATCACATCTCATGTTATAGGAAGGCTCCCAGGTTTAGAAGGGGAAGGAGTTGGATATCACATTTCATGTTAGAGGTAGGATCTCAGGTTTGGTATTAGAGGCATTGAGATATAACATCTCCTGCTATAGGAAGGGTCTCAGGATTGGAATGGGAAGGATTTGGATATCACATCTCATGCTATAGGAAGGGTCTCAGGTTTGGTATAAGCATTGAGATATCACATCTCATGCTATAGGAAGCGTCTCAGGATTGGAATGGGAAGGAGTTGGATATCACATCTCATGCTATAGGTAGGCTCAAAGTTTTGGAAAGGGAAGGTTTTGGATATCACATCTCATGCTATAGGAAGGGTCTCACGATTGGAATGGGAAGGATTTGGATATCACATCTCATGCTATAGTAAGGGTCTCAGGATTGGAATGGGAAGGAGTTGGATATCACATCTCATGCTATAGGAAGGGTCTCAGGAATGGAATGGGAAGGAGTTTTATATGACATCTCATGCCATAGGAAGGATCTCAGGTTTTGTATTAGAAGCATTGAGACATCACATCTCATGTTATAGGAAGGGTCTCAGGATTGGAATGGGAAGGAGTTGGATATCACATCTCATGCTATAGGAAGGGTCTCAGGTTTGGTATAAGCATTGAGATATCACATCCCATGCTATAGGAAGGGTCTCAGGATTGGAATGGGAAGGAGTTGTATGTGACATCTCATGCCATAGGAAGGGTCTCAGGTTTGGTATCAGCATTGAGATATCACATCTCTGCTATCGGAAGGGTCTCAGGATTGGAATGGGAAGGAGTTGGATATCCCATCTTATGTTATAGGAAGGGTCTCAGGTTTGGTATTAGAAGCATTGAGATATCACATCTCATGCTATAGGAAGGGTCTCAGGATTGGAATGGGAAGGACTTGAATATCCCATCTCATGCTATAGGGAGGCTCTCACGTTTGGAAAGGGAAGGAGTTGGATATCACATTTCATGTTAGAGGTAGGATCTCAGGTTTGGTATTAGAGGCATTGAATATCACATCTCATGCTATCAGAAGGGTCTCAGGATTGGAATGGGAAGGAGTTGGATATCACATCTCATGCTAAAGGGAGGGTCTCAGGTTTGGAAGGGGAAGGATTTTGATATCACATCTCATGTTATAGGAAGGATCTCAGGTTTGGTATTAGAGGGATTGAGATATCACATCTCATGCTATCGGAAGGGTATCAGGATTGGATTTGGAAGTAGTTGGATATCCCATCTCATGCTATAGGAAGGGTCTCAGGTTGGAATGGGAAGGAGTTGGATATCACATCTCATGTTATAGGAAGGGTCTCAGGATTGGAATGGGAAATACTTCGATATCACATCTCATGCTATAGGAAGGCTCTCAGGTTTGCAAGGGGAAGGAGTTGGATATCACATTTCATGTTAGAGGTAGGATCTCAGGTTTGGTATTAGATGCATTGAGATATCACATCTCATGCTATCAGAAATGTCTCAGGATTGGAATGGGAAGGAGTTGGATATCATATCTCATGCTAAAGGGAGGGTCTCTGGTTTGGAAGGGGAAGGATTTGGATATCACATCTCATGTTATAGGAAGGATCTCAGGTTTGGTATTAGAAGCATTGAGATATCACATCTCATGCTATAGGAAGGGTCTCAGGTTTGGAATGGGAAGGAATTGGATATCACATCTCATGTCATAGGAAGGATCTCAGGTTTGGTATTAGAAGCATTGAGATATCACATCTCATGCTATAGGAATGGTCTCAGGATTGGAATGGGAAGGAGTTGTATATGACATCTCATGCCATAGGAAGGGTCTCAGGTTTGGTATCAGCATTGAGATATCACATCTCTGCTATCGGAAGGGTCTCAGGATTGGAATGGGAAGGAGTTGGATATCCCATCTTATGTTATAGGAACGGTCTCAGGTTTGGTATTAGAAGCATTGAGATATCACATCTCATGCTATAGGAAGGGTCTCAGGATTGGAATGGGAAGGACTTGAATATCCCATCTCATGCTATAGGGAGGCTCTCACGTTTGGAAAGGGAAGGAGTTGGATATCACATTTCATGTTAGAGGTAGGATCTCAGGTTTGGTATTAGAGGCATTGAATATCACATCTCATGCTATCAGAAGGGTCTCAGGATTGGAATGGGAAGGAGTTGGATATCACATCTCATGCTAAAGGGAGGGTCTCAGGTTTGGAAGGGGAAGGATTTTGATATCACATCTCATGTTATAGGAAGGATCTCAGGTTTGGTATTAGAGGGATTGAGATATCACATCTCATGCTATCGGAAGGGTATCAGGATTGGATTTGGAAGTAGTTGGATATCCCATCTCATGCTATAGGAAGGGTCTCAGGTTGGAATGGGAAGGAGTTGGATATCACATCTCATGTTATAGGAAGGGTCTCAGGATTGGAATGGGAAATACTTCGATATCACATCTCATGCTATAGGAAGGCTCTCAGGTTTGCAAGGGGAAGGAGTTGGATATCACATTTCATGTTAGAGGTAGGATCTCAGGTTTGGTATTAGAGGCATTGAGATATCACATCTCATGCTATCAGAAATGTCTCAGGATTGGAATGGGAAGGAGTTGGATATCACATCTCATGCTAAAGGGAGGGTCTCTGGTTTGGAAGGGGAAGGATTTGGATATCACATCTCATGTTATAGGAAGGATCTCAGGTTTGGTATTAGAAGCATTGAGATATCACATCTCATGCTATAGGAAGGGTCTCAGGTTTGGAATTGGAAGGAATTGGATATCACATCTCATGTCATAGGAAGGATCTCAGGTTTGGTATTAGAAGCATTGAGATATCACATCTCATGCTATAGGAATGGTCTCAGGATTGGAATGGGAAGGAGTTGGATATTAGATTCTTGCTATAGAAAGGGTCTCAGGTTTGGAACGGGAAGGAGTTGGATATCACATCTCATGTTATAGGAAGGGTCTCAGGTTTGGTCTAAGCATTGAGATATCACATCTCTGCTATCGGAAGTTTCTCAGGATTGAAATGGGAAGGAGTTGGATATCCCATCTCATGTTATAGGACGGGTCTCAGGTTTGGTAATAGAATCATTGAGATATCACATCTCATGCTGTAGGAAGTGTCTAAGGATTGGAATGGGAAGGACTTGGATATCACATCTCATGCTATAGGTAGACTCTCTGGTTTGGAAAGGGAAGGAGTGGGATATCACATTTCATGTTCAAGGAAGGATCTCAGGTTTGGTATTAGAGGCATTGAGATATCACATCTCATGCTATAGGAAGGGTCTCAGGATTGGAATGGGAAGGATTTGGATATCACATCTCATGCTATAGGAAGGGTCTCAGGTTTGGTATAAGCATTGAGATATCACATCTCATGCTATAGGAAGGGTCTCAGGATTGGAATGGGAAGGAGTTGGATATCACATCTCATGCTATAGGTAGGCTCTCAGGTTTGGAAAGGGAAGGATTTGGATATCACATTTCATGTTAGAGGAAGGATCTCAGGTTTGGTATTAGAGGCATTGAGATATCACATCTCATGCTATAGGAAGGGTCTCACGATTGGAATGGGAAGGATTTGGATATCACATCTCATGCTATAGGAAGGGTCTCAGGTTTGCTATAAGCATTGAAATATCACATCCCATGCTATAGGAAGGGTCTCAGGATTGGAATGGAAGGAGTTGGATATCACATCTCATGTTATAGGAAGGATCTCAGATTTGGTATTAGAAGCATTGAGACATCACATCTCATGCTATAGGAAGGGTCTCAGGATTGGAATGGGAAGGAGTTGGATATCACATCTCATGTTATAGGAAGGGTCTCAGGATTGGAATGGGAAGGACTTCGATATCACATCTCATGTTATAGGAAGGCTCCCAGGTTTGGAAGGGGAAGGAGTTGGATATCACATTTCATGTTAGAGGTAGAATCTCAGGTTTGGTATTAGAGGCATTGAGATATAACATCTCATGCTATCAGAAGGGTCTCAGGATTGGAATGGGAAGGAGTTGGATATCACATCTCATGCTAAAGGGAGGGTCTCAGGTTTGGAAGGGGAAGGATTTGAATATCACATCTCGTGTTATAGGAAGGATCTCAGGTTTGGTATTAGAAGAATTGAAATATCACATCTCATGCTATCGGAAGGATCTCAGGTTTGGTATTAGAAGCATTGAGATATCACATCTCATGCTATCAGAACGGTCTCAGGATTGGAATGGGAAGGAGTTGGATATCACATCTCATGCTAAAGGGAGGGTCTCAGGATTGGAATGGGAAGGACTTGGATATCACATCTCATGTTATAGGAAGGGTCTCAGGTTTGGTATTAGAAGCATTGAGATATCACATCTCATGCTATAGGAATGGTCTCAGGATTGGAATGGGAAGGAGTTGGATATTAGATTCTTGCTATAGAAAGGGTCTCAGGTTTGGAACGGGAAGGAGTTGGATATCACATCTCATGTTATAGGAAGGGTCTCAGGTTTGGTCTAAGCATTGAGATATCGCATCTCTGCTATCGGAAGTTTCTCAGGATTGAAATGGGAAGGAGTTGGATATCCCATCTCATGTTATAGGACGGGTCTCAGGTTTGGTAATAGAATCATTGAGATATCACATCTCATGCTGTAGGAAGTGTCTAAGGATTGGAATGGGAAGGACTTGGATATCACATCTCATGCTATAGGTAGACTCTCAGGTTTGGAAAGGGAAGGAGTGGGATATCACATTTCATGTTCAAGGAAGGATCTCAGGTTTGGTATTAGAGGCATTGAGATATCACATCTCATGCTATAGGAAGGGTCTCAGGATTGGAATGGGAAGGATTTGGATATCACATCTCATGCTATAGGAAGGGTCTCAGGTTTGGTATAAGCATTGAGATATCACATCTCATGCTATAGGAAGGGTCTCCGGATTGGAATGGGAAGGAGTTGGATATCACATCTCATGCTATAGGTAGGCTCTCAGGTTTGGAAAGGGAAGGATTTGGATATCACATTTCATGTTAGAGGAAGGATCTCAGGTTTGGTATTAGAGGCATTGAGATATCACATCTCATGCTATAGGAAGGGTCTCACGATTGGAATGGGAAGGATTTGGATATCACATCTCATGCTATAGGAAGGGTCTCAGGTTTGCTATAAGCATTGAAATATCACATCCCATGCTATAGGAAGGGTCTCAGGATTGGAATGGAAGGAGTTGGATATCACATCTCATGTTATAGGAAGGATCTCAGATTTGGTATTAGAAGCATTGAGACATCACATCTCATGCTATAGGAAGGGTCTCAGGATTGGAATGGGAAGGAGTTGGATATCACATCTCATGTTATAGGAAGGGTCTCAGGATTGGAATGGGAAGGACTTCGATATCACATCTCATGTTATAGGAAGGCTCCCAGGTTTGGAAGGGGAAGGAGTTGGATATCACATTTCATGTTAGAGGTAGAATCTCAGGTTTGGTATTAGAGGCATTGAGATATAACATCTCATGCTATCAGAAGGGTCTCAGGATTGGAATGGGAAGGAGTTGGATATCACATCTCATGCTAAAGAGAGGGTCTCAGGTTTGGACGGGGAAGGATTTGAATATCACATCTCGTGTTATAGGAAGGATCTCAGGTTTGGTATTAGAAGAATTGAAATATCACATCTCATGCTATCGGAAGGATCTCAGGTTTGGTATTAGAAGCATTGAGATATCACATCTCATGCTATCAGAACGGTCTCAGGATTGGAATGGGAAGGAGTTGGATATCACATCTCATGCTAAAGGGAGGGTCTCAGGATTGGAATGGGAAGGAGTTGGATATCACATCTCATGTTATAGGAAGGGTCTCAGGATTGGAATGGGAAGGACTTCGATATCACATCTCATGTTATAGGAAGGCTCCCAGTTTTGGAAGGGGAAGGAGTTGGATATCACATTTCATGTTAGAGGTAGAATCTCAGGTTTGGTATTAGAGGCATTGAGATATAACAGCTCATGCTATCAGAAGGGTCTCAGGATTGGAATGGGAAGGAGTTGGATATCACATCTCATGCTAAAGGGAGGGTCTCAGGTTTGGAAGGGGAAGGATTTGAATATCACATCTCGTGTTATAGGAAGGATCTCAGGTTTGGTATTAGAAGAATTGAAATATCACATCTCATGCTATCGGAAGGATCTCAGGTTTGGTATTAGAAGCATTGAGATATCACATCTCATGCTATCAGAACGGTCTCAGGATTGGAATGGGAAGGAGTTGGATATCACATCTCATGCTAAAGGGAGGGTCTCAGGATTGGAATGGGAAGGACTTGGATATCACATCTCATGTTATAGGAAGGGTCTCAGGTTTGGTATTAGAAGCATTGAGATATCACATCTCATGCTATAGGAATGGTCTCAGGATTGGAATGGGAAGGAGTTGGATATTAGATTCTTGCTATAGAAAGGGTCTCAGGTTTGGAACGGGAAGGAGTTGGATATCACATCTCATGTTATAGGAAGGGTCTCAGGTTTGGTCTAAGCATTGAGATATCACATCTCTGCTATCGTAAGTTTCTCAGGATTGAAATGGGAAGGAGTTGGATATCCCATCTCATGTTATAGGACGGGTCTCAGGTTTGGTAATAGAATCATTGAGATATCACATCTCATGCTGTAGGAAGTGTCTAAGGATTGGAATGGGAAGGACTTGGATATCACATCTCATGCTATAGGTAGACTCTCAGGTTTGGAAAGGGAAGGAGTGGGATATCACATTTCATGTTCAAGGAAGGATCTCAGGTTTGGTATTAGAGGCATTGAGATATCACATCTCATGCTATAGGAAGGGTCTCAGGATTGGAATGGGAAGGATTTGGATATCACATCTCATGCTATAGGAAGGGTCTCAGGTTTGGTATAAGCATTGAGATATCACATCTCATGCTATAGGAAGGGTCTCAGGATTGGAATGGGAAGGAGTTGGATATCACATCTCATGCTATAGGTAGGCTCTCAGGTTTGGAAAGGGAAGGATTTGGATATCACATTTCATGTTAGAGGAAGGATCTCAGGTTTGTTATTAGAGGCATTGAGATATCACATCTCATGCTATAGGAAGGGTCTCACGATTGGAATGGGAAGGATTTGGATATCACATCTCATGCTATAGGAAGGGTCTCAGGTTTGCTATAAGCATTGAAATATCACATCCCATGCTATAGGAAGGGTCTCAGGATTGGAATGGAAGGAGTTGGATATCACATCTCATGTTATAGGAAGGATCTCAGATTTGGTATTAGAAGCATTGAGACATCACATCTCATGCTATAGGAAGGGTCTCAGGATTGGAATGGGAAGGAGTTGGATATCACATCTCATGTTATAGGAAGGGTCTCAGGATTGGAATGGGAAGGACTTCGATATCACATCTCATGTTATAGGAAGGCTCCCAGGTTTGGAAGGGGAAGGAGTTGGATATCACATTTCATGTTAGAGGTAGAATCTCAGGTTTGGTAATAGAGGCATTGAGATATAACATCTCAAGCTATCAGAAGGGTCTCAGGATTGGAATGGGAAGGAGTTGGATATCACATCTCTTGCTAAAGGGAGGGTCTCAGGTTTGGAAGGGGAAGGATTTGAATATCACATCTCGTGTTATAGGAAGGATCTCAGGTTTGGTATTAGAAGAATTGAAATATCACATCTCATGCTATCGGAAGGATCTCAGGTTTGGTATTAGAAGAATTGAGATATCACATCTCATGCTATCAGAACGGTCTCAGGATTGGAATGGGAAGGAGTTGGATATCACATCTCATGCTAAAGGGAGGGTCTCAGGATTGGAATGGGAAGGACTTGGATATCACATCTCATGTTATAGGAAGGGTCTCAGGTTTGGTATTAGAAGCATTGAGATATCACATCTCATGCTATAGGAAGGGTCTCAGGAATGGAATGGGAAGGACTTGGATATCACATCTCATGACAAAGGAAGGGTCTAAGGTTTGGAAGGGGAAGGATTTGGATATCACATCTCATGTTATAGGACGGGTCTCAGGTTTGGTATTAGAAGCATTGTGATATCACATCTCATGCTATAGGAAGTGTCTCAGGATTGGAATGGGAAGGAGTTGGATATCACTTCTCATGCTATAGGAAGGGTTTCAGGTTTGGTAGAAGCATTGAGATATCACATCTCATGCTATAGGAAGAGTCTCAGGTTTGGGAAGGGAAGGATTTGGATTTCACATCTCATGTTATAGGATGGTTCTCATGTTTGGTTTTTGAAGCATTGAGATATCACATCTCATGCTATCGGAAGGGTCTCAGGTTTGGAATGGGAAGGAGTTGGATATCACATCTCATGTTATAGGAAGGATCTCATGTTTGGTATTAGAAGCATTGAGATATCACATCTCATGCTATAGGAAGGGTCTCCGGATTGGAATGTGAAGGATTTGGATATTACATCTCATGCTAAAGGAAGGATCTCAGGTTTGGACTGGGAAGGAGTTGGATATGACATCTCTTATTATAGGGAGGGTCTCAGGATTTGAATGGCAAGGAGTTGGATATCACATCTCATGCCATAGGAAGGGTCTCAGGTTTGGTATAAGCATTGAGATATCACATCTCTGCTATCGGAAGGGTCTCAGGATTGGATTGGGAAGGAGTTGGATATCCCTTCTCATGCTATAGGAAGGGTCTCAGGTTGGAATGGGAAGGAGTTGGATATCACATCTCATGTTATAGGAAGGGTCTCAGGATTGGAATGGGAAGGATTTGGATATCGCATCTCTTGCTATAGGAAGGGTCTCAGGTTTTTTATTAGAAACATTGAGATATCACATCTCATGCTATAGGAAGGGTTTTAGGATTGGAATGGGAAGTATGTGGATATCACATCTCATGCTAAAGGAAGGTTCTCAGGTTTGGAAGGGGAAGGATTTGGATATCATATCTCATGTTATAGGACGGGACCCAGGTTTGGTATTAGAAGCATTGAGATATCACATCTCATGGTATAGGAAGGGTCTCAGGGTTGGAATGGGAAGGAGTTGGATATCACATCTCATCCAATAGTAAGGGTCTCAGGTTTGGAATGGGAAGGAATTGGATATCACATCTCATGTTATAGGAAGGGTCTCAGGTTTGGTAGAAGCGTTGAGATATCACATCTCTGCTATCGGAAGGGTATCAGGATTGGATTGGGAAGGAGTTGGATATCCCTTCTCATGCTATAGGAAGGGTCTCAGGATTTGAATGGCAAGGAGTTGGATATCACATATCATGCCATAGGAAGGGTCTCAGGTTTGGCATAAGAAGGAGTTGGATATCCCATCTCATGCTATAGGAAGGGTCTCAGGTTGGAATGGGAAGGAGTTGGATATGACATCTCATGTTATAGGAAGGGTCTCAGGATTGAAATGGGAAGGACTTGGATATCACATCTCATGCTGTAGGAAGGCTCTCAGGTTTGGAAAGGGAAGGAGTTGGATATCACATTTCATGTTAGAGGTAGGATCTCAGGTTTGGTATTAGAGGCATTGAGATATCACATCTCATGCTATCAGAAGGGTATCAGGATTGGAATGGGAAGGAGTGGGATATCACATCTCATGCTAAAGGGAGGGTCTCAGGTTCGGAAGGGGAAGGATTTGGATATCACATCTCATGTTATAGGAAGGATCTCATGTTTGGTATTAGAAGCATTGAGATATCACATCTCATGCTATCGGAAGGATCTCAGGTTTGGTATTAGAAGCATTGAGATATCACATCTCATGCTATAGGAAGGGTCTCAGGATTGGAATGGGAAGGAGTTGGATATCACATCTCATGTTATAGGAAGGATCTCAGGTTTGGTATTAGAAGCATTGAGATATCACATCTCATGCTATAGGACTGGTCTCAGGATTGGAATGGGAAGGAGTTGGATATCACATCTCATGCTAAAGGAAGGGTCTCAGTTTTGGTAGAAGCATTGAGATTTCACATATCATGCTATAGGAAGGGTCTCAGGATTGGAATGGGAAGGAGTTGGATATCACATCTCATGCTATAGGAAGGGTCTCAGGTTTGGTATAAGCATTGAGATATCACATCTCTGCTATCGGAAGGGTCTCAGGATTGGAATGGGAAGGACTTAGATATCACATCTCATGCTATAGGGAGGGTCTCAGTATTGATATTAGAAGCATTGAGATATCACATCTCAAGCTATCGGAAGGGTCTCAGGATTGGAATGGGAAGGAGTTGGATATCACATCTCATGCTATAGGAAGGGTCTCAGGTTAGGAAGGGGAAGGAGTTGGATATCACATTTCATATTAGAGGAAGGATCTCAGGTTTGGTATTAGAGGCCTTGAGATATCACATCTCATGCTATAGGAAGGGTCTCAGGATTGGAATGGGAAGGAGTTGGATATCACATCTCAAGCTATAGGAAGGGTCTCAGGTTTGGTATAAGCATTGAGATATCACATCTCATGCTATAGGAAGGGTCTCAGGATTGGAATGGGAAGGAGTTGGATATCACATCTCATGTTATAGGAAAGATCTCAGGTTTGGTATTAGAAGCATTGAGACATCACATCTCATGTTATAGGAAGGGTCTTAGGATTGGAATGGGAAGAAGTTGGATATCACATCTCATGCTATAGGAAGGGTCTCAGGTTTGGTATAAGCATTGAGATATCACATCTCATGCTATAGGAAGGGTCTCAGGATTGGAATGGGAAGGAGTTGTATATGACATCTCATGCCATAGGAAGGGTCTCAGGTTTGGTATACGCATTGAGATATCACATCACATGCTATAGGAAGGGTCTCAGGATTGGAATGGGAAGGACTTGAATATCACATCTCATGCTATAGGCAGGGTCTCAGGTTTGGAAAGGGAAGGAGATGGATATCACATTTCATGTTAGAGGTAGGATCTCAGGTTTGGTATTAGAGGCATTGAGATATCACATCTCATGCTATCAGAAGGGTCTCAGGATTGGAATGGGAAGGAGTTGTATATCACATCTCATGCTAAAGGGAGGGTCTCAGGTTTGGAAGGGGAAGGATTTGGAAATCACATCTCATGTTATAGGAAGGATCTCAGGTTTGGTATTAAAAGCATTGAGATATCACATCTCATGCTATCGGAAGTATCTCAGGTTTGGTATTAGAGGCATTGAGATATCACATCTCATGCTATCATAAGGGTCTCAGGATTGGAATGGGAAGGAGTTGGATATCACATCTCATGTTATAGGAAGGATCTCAGATTTTGTATTAGAAGCATTGAGATATCACATCTCATGCTATAGGAAGGGTCTCAGGATTGGAATGGGAAGGAGTTGGATATCACATCTTATGCTATAGGAAGGGTCTCAGATTTGGTATAAGCAGTGAGATATCACATCTCATGCTATAGGAAGGGTCTCAGGATTGGAATGGGAAGGAGTTGGATATCACATCTCATGCTATAGGAAGGGTCTCAGGTTTGGAACGGGAAGGAGTTAGATATCACATCTCATGTTATAGGAAGAGTCTCAGGTTTGGTATAAGCATTGAGATATCACATCTCTGCTATCGGAGGTGTCTCAGGATTGGGATGGGAAGGAATTGGATATCACATCTCATGCTATAGGAAGGGTATCAGGTTTGGAACGGGAAGGAGTTGGATATCCCATCTCATGTTATAGGACAGGTCTCAGGTTTGATATTAGAAGCATTGAGATATCACATCTCTGCTATTGGAAGGGTCTCAGGATTGGAATGGGAAGGACTTGGATATCAGAATTCATGTTATAGGAAGGGTCTCAGGTTTGGTATTAGAAGCATTGAGATATCACATCTCATGCTATAGGAAGGGTCTCAGGAATGGAATGGGAAGGACTTGGATATCACATCTCATGATAAAGGAAGGGTCTAAGGTTTGGAAGGGGAAGGATTTGGATATCACATCTCATGTTATTGGACCGGTCTCAGGTTTGGTATTAGAAGCATTGAGATATCAAGTCTCATGGTATAGGACGGGAGTTTGATATCACATCTCATGCCATGGTATGGGTCTCAGGTTTTGTAGAAGCATTGGGATATCACATCTCATGCTATCGGAAGGGTATCAGGATTGGATTTGGAAGGAGTTGGATATCCCATCTCATGCTATAGGAAGGGTCTCAGGTTGGAATGGGAAGGAGTTGGATATGACATCTCATGTTATAGGAAGGGTCTCAGGATTGGAATGGGAAGGACTTGGATATCACATCTCATGCTGTAGGAAGGCTCTCATGTTTGGAAAGGGAAGGAGTTGGATATCACATTTCATGTTAGAGTTAGGATCTCAGGTTTGGTATTAGAGGCATTGAGATATCACATCTCATGCTATCAGAAGGGTATCAGGATTGGAATGGGAAGGAGTTGGATATCACATCTCATGCTAAAGGGAGGGTCTCAGGTTCAGAAGGGGAAGGATTTGGATATCACATCTCATGTTATAGGAAGGATCTCAGGTTTGGTATTAGAAGCATTGAGATATCACATCTCATGCTATCGGATGGATCTCAGGTTTGGTATTAGAAGCATTGAGATATCACATCTCATGCTATAGGAAGGGTCTCAGGATTGGAATGGGAAGGAGTTGGATGTCACATCTCATGTTATAGGAAGGATCTCAGGTTTGGTATTAGAAGCATTGAGATATCACATCTCATGCTATAGGACTGGTCTCAGGATTGGAATGGGAAGGAGTTGGATATCACATCTCATGCTAAAGGAAGGGTCTCAGTTTTGGTAGAAGCATTGAGATTTCACATATCATGCTATAGGAAGGGTCTCAGGATTGGAATGGGAAGGAGTTGGATATCACATCTCATGCTATAAGAAGGGTCTCAGGTTTGGTGTAAGCATTGAGATATCACATCTCTGCTATCAGAAGGGTCTCAGGATTGGAATGGGAAGGACTTAGATATCACATCTCATGCTATAGGGAGGGTCTCAGTATTGATATTAGAAGCATTGAGATATCACATCTCAAGCTATCGGAAGGGTCTCAGGATTGGAATGGGAAGGAGTTGGATATCACATCTCATGTTATAGGAAGAGTCTCATGCTAAGACCTGATAGACCCTTCCTATAACATGAGATGGGAATATCCAACTCCTTCCCATTCCAATCCTGAGACCCTTCCGATAGCAGAGATGTGATATCTCACTGCTTATACCAAACCTGAGACCCTTCCTATAGCATGAGATGTGATATCCAACTCCTTCCCATTCCAATACTGAGACCCTTCCTATAGCATGAGATGTGATATCTCAATGCTTCTAATATCAAACTTGAGACCCTCCCTATAGCATGAGATGTGATATCCAAGTCCTTCCCATTCCAATCCTGAGACACTTCCTATAGCATGAGATGTGATATCTCAATGCTTCTAATACCAAACCTGAGACTCTTCCTATAACATGAGATGGGATATCCAACTCCTTCCCATTCCAATCCTGAGACCCTTCCGAAAGCAGAGATGTGATATCTCAATGCTTATACCAAACCTGAGACCCTTCCTATGGCATGAGATGTCATATACAGATCCTTCCCATTCCAATCCTGAGACCCTTCCTATAGCATGAGATGTGATATCTCAATGCTTATACCAAACCTAAAACCCTTCCTATAGCATGAGATGTGATATCCAACTCCTTCCCATTCCAATCCTGAGACCCTTCCTATAGCATGAGATGTGATATCCAATGGCTCTAATACCAAACCTGAGATCCTTCCTCTAACATGAAATGTGATATCCAACTCCTTCCCTTTCCAAACCTGAGAGCCTACCTATAGCATGAGATGTGATATCAAAGTCCTTCCCATTCCAATCCTTAGACCCTTCCTACAGCATGCAATATGATATCTCAATGATTCTAAAAACAAACCTGAGACCCGTCCTATAACATGAGATGTGATATCCAACTCCTTCCCATTCCAATCCTGAGACACTTCCGATAGCAGAGATGTGATATCTCAATGCTTATACCAAACCTGAGACCCTTCCTATAACATGAGATGTGATATCCAATTCCTTCCCATTCCAAACCTGAGACCCTTCCTACAGCATGTGATGTGATATCTCAATGCTTCTAATACCAAACCTGAGACCAGTCCTATAACATGAGATGGGATATCTAACTCCTTCCCGTTCCAAACCTGAGACCCTTCCTATAGCATGAGATGTGATATCCAACTCCTTCCCGTTCCAAACCTGAGATCCTTCCTATAGCATGAGATGTGATATCCAACTCCTTCCCATTCCAATCCTGAGACCCTTATGATAGCATGAGATGTAATATCTCAATGCCTCTAATACCAAATCTGAGATTCTTCCGATAGCATGAGATGTGATATCTCAATGCTTCTTATACCAAACCTGAGATCCTTCCTATGACATGAGATGTGATATCCAAATCCTTCCCCTTCCAAACCTGAGACCCTCCCTTTAGCATGAGATGTGATATCCAAGTCCTTCCCATTCCAATCCTGAGACCGTTCCTATAGCATGTGATGTGATATCTCAATGCTTATACCAAACCTGAGACCCTTCCTATGGCATGAGATGTCATATACAACTCCTTCCCATTCCAATCCTGAGCCCTTCCTATATCATGAGATGTGATATCTCAATGCTTATACCAAACCTGAGACTCTTCCTATAGCATGAGATGTGATATCCAACTTCTTCCCATTCCAATCCCGAGACCCTTCCTATAACATGAGATGTGATGTCTCAATGCTTCTAATACCAAATCTGAGATCTTTCCTATAACATGAGATGTGATATCCAACTCCTTCCCATTCCAATCCTGAGACCCTTCCTATAGCATGTGATGTGATATCTCAATGCTTATACCAAACCTGAGACCCTTCCTATAGCTTGAGATGTGATATCCAACTCCTTCCCATTCCAATCCTGAGACCCTTCCTATAGCATGAGATGTGATATCTCAATACTTCTAATACCAAACCTGAGATCCTTCTGATAACATGAGATGTGATATCCAAATCCTTCCCCTTCCAAACCTGAGACCCTCCCTTTAGCATGAGATGTGATATCCAACTCCTTCCGATTCCAATCCTGAGACCATTCTGATAGCATGAGATGTGATATCTCAATGCTTCTAATACCAAACCTGAGATCCTTCCGATAGCATGAGATGTGATATCTCAATGCTTCTAATACCAAACCTGAGATCCTTCCTATAACATGAGATGTGATATCCAAATCCTTCCCCTTCCAAACCTGAGACCCTCCCTTTAGCATGAGATGTGATATCCAACTCCTTCCCATTCCAATCCTGAGACCCTTCTGATAGCATGAGATGTGATATCTCAATGCCTCTAATACCAAACCTGAGATCCTACCTCTAACATGAAATGTGATATCCAACTCTTTCCCCTTCCAAACCTGAGAGCCTTCCTATAGCATGAGATGTGATATCCAAGTCCTTCCCATTCCAATCCTGAGACCCTTCCTATAACATGAGATGTGATATCCAACTCCTTCCCATTCCAACCTGAGACCCTTCGTATAGCATGAGATGGGATATCCAGCTCCTTCCAAATCCAATCCTGATACCCTTCGGATAGCATGAGATGTGATATCCCAATGCTTATACCAAACCTGAGACCCATACTATTGCATGAGATGTGATATCAAACTCCTTCCCATTCCAATCCTGAGACCCTTCCTATAGCTTGAGATGTGATATCCAACTCTTTCTGATTCCAATTCTGAGACCCTTCCTATACCATGAGACTTGATATCTCAGTGCTTCTAATACCAAACCTGAGACCCGTCCTATAACATGAGATGTGATATCCAAATCCTTCCCCTTCAAACCTTAGACCCTTCCTTTATCATGAGATGTGATATCCAACTCCTTCCCATTCCAATCCTGAGACCCTTCCGATATCGTGAGATGTGATATCTCAATGCTTCTAATATCAAACTTGAGACCCTCCCTATAGCATGAGATGTGATATCCAAGTCCTTCCCATTCCAATCCTGAGACCCTTCCTATAGCATGAGATGTGATATCTCAATGCTTCTAATACCAAACCTGAGACCCTTCCTATAACATGAGATGGGAATATCCAACTCTTCCCATTCCAATCCTGAGACCCTTCCGATAGAAGAGATGTGATATCTCAATGCTTATACCAAACCTGAGATCCTTCCTATAGCATGAGATGTGATATCCTACTCCTTCCCATTCCAATCCTGAGACCCTTCCTATAGCATAAGATGTGATATCTCAATGCTTCTAATATCAAACTTGAGACCCTCCCTATAGCATGAGATGTGATATCCAAGTCCTTCCCATTCCAATCCTGAGACACTTCCTATAGCATGAGATGTGATATCTCAATGCTTCTAATACCAAACCTGAGACTCTTCCTATAACATGAGATGGGATATCCAACTCCTTCCCATTCCAATCCTGAGACCCTTCCGATAGCAGAGATGTGATATCTCAAAGCTTACACCAAACCTGAGACCCTTCCTATGGCTTGAGATGTCATATACAACTCCTTCCCATTCCAATCCTGAGACCCTTCCGATAGCATGAGATGTGATATCTCAATGCTTATACCAAGCCTGAGACCCTTCCTATAGCATGAGATGTGATATCCAACTCCTTCCCATTCCAATCCTGAGACCCTTCCTATAGCATGAGATGTGATGTCTCAATGCTTCTAATACCAAACCTGAGATCCTTCGTTTAACATGAGATGTGAAATCCAACTCCTTCCATTCCAATCCTGAGACCCTTCCTATAGCATGAGATGTGATATCTCAATGCTTATACCAAACCTGAGACCCTTCCTATAGCATGAGATGTGATATCCAACTCCTTCCCATTCCAATCCTGAGACCCTTCCTATAGCATGAGATGTGATATCTCAATGCCTCTAATACCAAACCTGAGATCCTTCCTCTAACATGAAATGTGATATCCAACTCCTTCCCTTTCCAAACCTGAGAGCCTATCCATAGCATGAGATGTGATATCCAAGTCCTTCCCATTCCAATCCTTAGACCCTTCCTACAGCATGCAATATATATGATATCTCAATGATTCTAATAACAATCCTGAGACCCGTCCTATAACATGAGATGGGATATCCAACTCCTTCCCATCCCAATCCTGAGACACTTCCGATTGCAGAGATGTGATATCTCAATGCTTATACCAAACCTGAGACTCTTCCTATAACATGAGATGTGATATCTGTTAGGAAAGATTTCGTAATTGTAGGTAACTTTCCTTCCATGTGGCAACCCCTAAACTTTTTGCTGTTGTTTTTCACCTTGTTCTCGACTTTGCCAGAGAAGTGCAGCCTTCTGCCGCACTCCTCTGGGCTTTCGCTCCTTTCTTACGGGGAAACTTGCATGGCCTTAAGACAGTCAGTACCGGGAAACGCTGTTTTCCGTAGTTTCTTTTATCATGTTGCGGCTTTCGTGCAACATGACACAAGAGGGCACTGTAAGCTAAGTTACTGCTCTCTTGGGATTCTAGCCTTCTACAGGCCCTAGATACTCTTTCAGGATTGTAACTGATCGGTGCAAGTGATTCACGGACGGGAATGGTGGCAGCGATCGTTTCTTGTGTTTTGAGCTCCTTTTGGCGTTCTAAGCGCGTTTCTCGCACTTAACCCAAAATGATGGCCTGGCTCCCAAAATTGGCCAGACCACGAGGCTCCTTTGTCCTGTCCGCTGACCGTCTTGCTCCCTTCACCTTCCCCAGGTCGAGCCGACCCGGGGCCTTCCTTATTTGGGCATGTACTTTCCCGTGAAACACGGATGCTTTCGCGGGCTTCTACATGTCTTGTGTGTGCCTCCAGGATGTGGGCTGGGATGTCTGGTCCCGTGTGAATGCCTGGGACCACCGTGGTCCGTGATAGGTCCACGAATGGTGTGAGTGTTGATGAGCGGATCTCCCATTGGGTCCCCACCGTTTTGGCGCGAAGGGAACCGTGGATAAGAGGGGGCTGGAAACACCACTACCATGTCGATCTCCTGAGTTCTCACGAACGAAGGAATACAGGAGCCAAGTATCCTGCAACCAAGAGGCTGAACCGAGGAATCGCTGGTGACCCGCTGAAGGACTGCTCCTCTGCACTGCTGTCGCCTTGTGAAACCCTTTTCACCTTTGATCGAACCAGAAGGCCTGTACTAGTACTTCGACCCTTGGAATAGCGGGGACAGCTGTTCTCGGCATCTTCACCAGCTCCTGCTAGTAAGCCTTCGGAAGCGTCTCTGGCCCATCCAGCAGACTGACCAGCCTACACAGGAGTCTTGCTCTGTAACTGCCACCAGGTTGTGTAGTATATCGAGTCCTTGTCACTCTCACACGATTCGTACACTTGGCGTTCCCAGGTCTGAAGTGAGTAGTGTACATTTGGCTCAGATACACACGGCCGCTCCGTTGCCCTGCTGTGGTAACAAACTGTGCGGGTTCCTTCGTTTGGGACGTCTTTTACTCAACTCTGCTGCTGCAGACTCAACACGATGACGAGACATCCCCTGCTCTTCTGAACCTGCCAGCGACTGAAACTGACGCGGAGAAGCCTGGGTCTGCTTGCATCGGGGACCGGTGAGTAGCATAGCTAGGAACTGGTCGCCCTCCTGCAGGAACCCATAGCTTTTCCCCGCTGTGTCAAAACAGCATGCCTTTCCGTACTCGCGCTCTGCTTCTGCCCTTGAGTCGCGGAACACTGTTCTTCTTCGTTTGTGCACTAAACTGAACTGCCTGATCTCCCTCGAAGAGACTCCCCTTTTGCCCGTTGGCACCAGCGTGTGCAGGTACTTTTGAGCACAAGGCTCCACTCTTCGTAGGGCTCGGACTTCCTTTTAGTTAGGTGCCTCTGAAGGCGGACTGGGTCTAAGCATTATTTCGCACTGCCTGTTTTCCTTCCCTTTTAGGTGGACTACACATTTCGTGCATCTAACGCTTGAGACTTGTTTGTATTTGTATATATATTGTATTGGTATGGTATGTGTTGGTTTACTAGAGTTGTATTGTGATTTCTCGCTACGGTCATTGTTTTAAAGGCCTTGGAATAAATGTGTATATATTTTTAATATAGCACCTGTTTGGAGTAGTTTGTAAGTGTCCTTGCTTTGTGTGCTCATTGCAGGCTTTCAGTCACCCTCACCCCTCTTGAGACCTAGTCTCGACCGCCGCGATCGCTACCTTGATTGGTCTGGCTTGTCCAGAGGTTACCCTGTTCCAAGTAATTAGGTTGGCCTTCTGAACTTCTGCGCCACCAGGACAGAGTTCAGAAATCCGTCTTAACAAATTGGTGTACAGCGGTGGGATACCACTGAAGGTATCCAGTGTTGCGCACGAACTAAGGCATTTCAAGTTATTCCTACCAGGACACGTAATGAATTGTTGTAGTATAACTTTAAAAAGGCCATAGTCCTATCTAACAGTATGGAAACAAATACCTTGTTAACTTTAAATGCTTACAAATCAGAAACATTGAAAAAAATGTGTGCGGAGAGAGGTGTTTCCTCTCAAGGCACGAAATTGGATATGATCCAAAGAATCGTGGCGTGGCAAGAAGCGCAGCTTGACGCTATAACTTCTGAGGACAGTGCGGAAGGAGGTGGGGCTGCTCTCACTGGTAGAACCAACGGTTCTGCCGCTGCACTGATCCACCGCGACCACGAGGACAGGGAGGATGAGATGTCTGATGTTTCCTCTGCCAGTGTAGATGGGGAGGCTATGCTTGAATTCAAGAAGCAAGAGCTGCGGTTTAGGCAGAAGGAGCTTGAATTCAGCATAGCCAAACTAAAAATCGAACAGTCAGAAAAACAGAAAGACAGGGATCACCAGTTGGAACTGGCCAAGCTTCAGGTTGCAAATGGGTCCAAGGGTCCTGGACATGGGTCTGGGGCCTCCTCTCATCCACGGTTGTTAAGACGGATTTCTGAACTCTGTCCTGGTGGCGCAGAAGTTCAGAAGGCCAACCTAATTACTTGGAACAGGGTAACCACTGGACGAGCCAGACCAATCAAGGTAGCGATCGCGGCGGTCAAGACTAGGTCTCAAGAGGGGTGAGGGTGACTGAAAGCCCGCAATGAGCACACAAAGCAAGATCACTTACAAACTACTCCAAACAGTTGTTATATCAAAAATATATACACATTTATTTTAAGGCCTTTAAAACAATGACCGTAGCGAGAAAATCACAATATCAATATTAAGCCAACTCTTACAATATATACAAATACGACAGTCGCAAGCGTTATATGCACGAAATGTGTAGTCCACCTGAAAGGGAAGGAAAACAGGCAGTGCGATAATGCTTTAGACTCAGTTCGCCTTCAGGGGCACCTAACTAGATGGAAGTCCGAGCCCTGCGAAGAGTGGAGCCTTGTGCTCGAAGTACCTGCACACGCTGGTGCCAACGGGCAAAAGGAGAAGCTCTTCGGAGGAAGTCAGGCAGTTCGGGTTAGTGCACAACAGAAGAAGAACAGGTTCCGCGACTCAAGCGCAGCCTCCACAGTGAGCAGAAGCAGAGCGCGAGTACGGACAAAAGGGTGCTGTTTTTACACAGCGGGGAAAAGCAATGGGCTACTGCAGGAGGGCGACCAGATCCTAGCTATAGTACTCACCGGTCCCCGATGCAAGCAGACCCAGGCTTCTCCACGTTAGTTTCAGCAGCTGGCAGGTTCAGAAGAGCCGGGAATACCTCGTCGTCGTGTAGAGAAAAAAGACGTCCCAATCGAAGAAACCTGCACAGTTTTGTCACCACAGCAGGGCAACGGAGCGGCTGTGTGTATCTGAGCCAAATGTACACTACTCACTTCAGACTTGGGAACGCCAAGTGTACTAAGCGTGTGAGAGTGACAAGGACTCGAAATACAACACAACCTGGCGGCGGTTACAGAGCAGGTCTCCCGTGTAAGCTGGTCAGTCAACTGGATGGCCCAGAGACGCTTCCGAAGGCTTACTGGCAGGAGATGATGAAGTCGCCGAGAATAGCTGTTCCTGCTATTCCAAAGGTCGAAGCACCAGTACAGGCCTTCTGGTTCGATCAAAGGAGGAAAGGGTTTCACAGGACGACAGCAGTGCAAAGGAGGAGTCCTTCAGCGGGTCACCAGCGATTCCTCGGTCCAGCCTCTTGGTTGCAGGATACTTGGCTCCTGTATTCCTTTGTTCGTGAGAACTCAGGAGATCGACATGGTAGTGGTGTTTCCAGCCCCCTCTTATCCACGGTTCCCTTCGCGCCAAAACGGAGGGGAGCCAATGGGAGATCCGCTCATCAACACACACACCATTCGTGGACCAATCACGGACCACGGTGGTCCCAGGCATTCACACTACCCTAGACTCTCTGGCACCCAGGATGTGTATTGGGACCAGACATCCCAGCCCACACCCTGGAGGCACACAAAAGACATGTAGAAGCCCGCGAAAGCATCCGTGTTTCGCGGGAAAGTACATGCCCAAATAAGGAAGGCCCCGGGTCGCTCGACCTGGGGAAGGTGAAGGGAGCAAGACGGTCAGTGGACAGGACAAAGGAGCCTCGTGGTCTGGCCATTTTGGGAGCCAGGCCACCATTTTGGGTTCAGCGCGAAAAACGCGCTTAGAACGCCAAAAGGAGCTCAAAATACACAAAACGATCGCTGCCACCATTCCAGTCCCTGAATGACTTGCACCGATCAAATACAATCCTAAACGAGTATCTAGGGCCTGTAGAAGGCTAGAGACCCAAGAGAGCTGTAACTTAGCTTACAGTGCCCTCTTGTGTCATGTTGCACTAAAGCCGCAACATGATAAAAGAAACTACGGGAAACAGCGTTCCCCGGTGCTGAATATCTTAAGGGCATGTCAGTTTCCCCGTAAGAAAAGAGCGAAAGCCCAGAGGAGTGCGGCAGAAGGATGCACTTCTCTGGCAAAGTCAAGAACAAGGTGAAAAACAACAGCAAAAAGTTTAGGGGTTGCCACATGGAAGGAAAATTACCTACAATTACGAAATCTTTCCTAACACTCGCCCCTCCCAGACTATGGACAGGGGGAACTAATCCACCCCTGGATGAGTCTCTTGTTCAGGTCGGTTAAACATTCTGGACAACCCATCAGCATTGCTATGTTGGACACCTGGCCTATGCTCAATAGTGAAGTCGAAGCCTTGTAGACTTATGGACCACCTAAGCAACTTTGGATTCTCCCCCTTCATGTTCATTAGCCACTTTAACGGCTTATGGTCAGTTTGCACAGTGAAGTGGGTCCCATAGAGGTAGGGCCTCAGCTTCCTTAGGGCCCACACAACAGAGAAACATTCTTTCTCTACCGTGGACCATCTGAGCTCTCTGTCCTTAAGCTGGCGACTAATAAAACCGATAGGGTGTTCCTTACCCTTCTCATCTACTTGTGATAGGACAGCTCCTATCCCAGTGTCAGAGGCGTCCGTCTGCACGATAAAAGGTCTTTGATAATCAGGGGCCCTGAGGACAGGGACCTGGCACAAGGAGACTTTTAAGCCATTGAAGGCCTTCTCACACTCGTCGGTCCAAGTTACCTTCTTGGGTTTCTTCGGAGTTGGGAGGGCAGTCAGAGGAGCAGCTATGGTGCCATAGTCTGCCACAAAATTGCGGTAATACCCCGTGAGTCCTAAGAAGGCTCTCACTTGGGTTTGCGTAGTGGGGGTAGGCCAGTCTTGTACTGCTTGTACTTTACTGGGTAGAGGCTGTATCCTCCCTCCACCTACTTCATGTCCAAGGTAAACCACTGAGCCTTGTCCAATCTGGCATTTACTAGCCTTAATGGTCAAGTGGGCTTTCTGAAGAGCCTGTAGCACAATCCCCAGGTGTTTTACATGGTCTTCCCAGGTGGCACTGAAAACTGCTATATCATCCAGATATGCAAGACAGAATTCGTCCAACCCATTCAACACATGATTCACAAGCCTCTGGAAAGTGGCAGGTGCATTCTTCAACCCGAACAGCATTACCCGGAATTGGTAAAGGCCGTCTGGAGTAGAAAATGCTGTCTTCTCCTTGGCATGTTCTGCTAAAGCTATTTGCCAATAGCCAGCAGTGAGGTCAAACGTGCTGAGGTACTTGGAGGCACCCAAAGTATCCACCAGCTCATCTGTTCGAGGCAAGGGGTGTGCATCTGTCTTGGTGACAGCATTCAGAGCCCTGTAATCCACGCAGAACCTCAATTCAGAAGTGCCTGCCTTTGGAACCAAAACCACAGGGCTGGACCAAGGACTACTAGAGGGTTCAATCACCCCAAGGTCTAACATTTTGTTGACCTCGGTCTTAATATAAGACCGTACTTTGTCTGACATCCTGTATCCCCTACTTTTGGTAGGTACACTGTCTCCTGTGTCAATGTTATGTTTGCACCAAGGTGTCAAACCAGGCGACTGTGAAAACAGGGGGGAAAACTGCCTAAGCAAACTTTTCACCTCAGCCTGCTGATCAGAAGTCAGGTGAGGGGCCACTCGGACACCCTCAAAGGAGCTATCTGAAGGACCGCTTTGGAACAGGTCGGGGAGAGGTTCAGACTCCTCTTCCTCAACATCTGAAGCCAGTAGCAGTGCTGCGATTTCGACTCTTGGGACGAAAGCCTTCAGCCTATTTACGTGAAACACTTTTGGAGCCTGTCCAGGCCTTCCAAGGTCCACTAAATAGGTAACCTCACCCAGGGGCTCCACCACTGTGTAAGGGCCTGACCATTTGTCCTGTAAAGCTCGAGGCCTTATGGGATTCATGATCAGGACTTGCTGACCAGGTGTAAAGTTGATGAGGGAAGCTTTCTGGTCGTACGAATGTTTCACCAGCGCTTGCCCTGCCTTCAATTTATCACTAGCCAAGCCCTTCAGAAGTACCATCCGTTTTCTGAGCCCTAGCACATAATCAACTACGTTGGTAGTGACAGGGGGAGTGGGCATCTCCCATCCCTCTTTGACGATGGCTAAGGGTCCCCGTACGGGATGACCGAACAGAAGTTCGAAGGGGCTGAAGCCAACACCCTCCTGTGGTACCTCTCGGTAGGCAAACAGTAAGCATGGTAACAGAAGATCCCATTGTCTTCTCTGAGGCTCCTCCAGAGCCCCAATCATGCTCTTTAACGTTCTATTGAAACGTTCCACCAGACCATTGGTCTGGGGGTGGTATGCAGAAGAGAACTTGTAGGTGACCCCACATTCTTTCCACATAGCCTGCATATACTTCGACATAAAGTTGCTGCCACGATCTGACACAACTTCTTTAGGGAAGCCAACCCTAGTAAATATGCCGAGTAAAGCTTTTGCAACTGACTTGGCAGTTACAGTTTTCAATGGGATGGCCTCAGGATACCTGGTTGCATGGTCGACCAGCACCAGGATAAACCTATTGCCCGAGGATGTTTGCGGGTCAAGGGGACCAACGATGTCGATCCCTACCCTTTCAAATGGTACCCCCACAACTGGGAGCGGTATCAACGGAGCTTGGATTGTCGCGCCAACCTTACCAGACAACTGGCAGGAGGTACAACTCCTGCAGTGACTTTCTACTTGCACCCCCATCTTGGGCCAGTAGAAGTGCATGGATAACCTTTGCTTGGTCCTCTTCATACCAAGGTGACCAGCAAGGGGAACTTCATGCGCCAACTGCAGGAGGAAGGGCCTAACAGCAAGGGGAACCACCAACCTCCTATGGTCTCCTTCTGTAGACTCTGTGGGCTCGCTATACAGGAGTCCACCTTCCCAATAAATCCTATGCGTCCCAGGAGGTTCACCCTCAAGCTGGGCGCAGGCCTGTCTCCTTAGGCCTTCCAGAGATGGGCACTCACGTTGGCCTTTACTGAATTCGTCCCTATCAGGACCTCCTTCAACTAACAAGTCTTTTAGTTCAGGATGATCGTTGGGGTCAAATACTTCAGGCATCGCCACCTCCTCGTCAGGCCCGGGCGATTGACCAACTTCCTCCACCGCAGTGGTAGGCGAGCTCGGGGGAATATTCTCTTTCCCTCGTCGTGACTTGTTGACTCCTTTCTCCTTGGGTTTCCCCTTTGGCTGGGGCGGCGTATTGGACTTGGCCAATGCTGCCCGTGCTTGAGACCGTGTGTAGGGTCTTTCGGCAGTGTCTCCTACGAGCCCTAAAGCTCTGAGATCATTACCTAACAAGACCTTTCCCGGGACGTTTCTCTGAATGCTCACTGGAATCCTGACTGCTGTACCATTTAAAGTAAGATTTACAGGTATTACTGGAAACATATGGAGGGGGCCGTCAGCCAACTTAGTGGGCATCAGAGTAGCTCTGGCAACTTCCTCTGAGTCTACCAAGGTAGAATCCACTACAGTGCGACTGCACCCACTATCCCTAAGAGCTGGAGTATCCACTCCATTGATCAGCACACTGTCTTTAAAGTAGTGCTTGGTATTATCCGGAATCCTAGCATAAGCCTCTGCGACTTTAGGCTCCCAGGAACCCAGGGACACTAAAACTACCTCAGCCTCTATCCCGCTGGGAAATGAGTCTGAGGAGAAGGATGCTCCTGTAATCTCTTCTTCCTCGTAGGAGGAGAAGGCCAGATTAGCGGAGTGGACCCCCAAAGGTCTAACCTTACAACGGGGATCCCCCTTCACATGGTCAGTTGATCCACAAGCAAAACACGATCCATTGGGTCTGTTTACATAGGGAGGCTTATTGTAACCAGAGTTCTGTTTCGGAGGCGGACCTCCACTACCCTGCGAGTTCTCTTGTGTCTTACCCTTATTTTTCTTTTTGTGGCCCTTATGAGAAGAAGATTTAGCAGATTCTCCACCCTCCATATCTTTGGACTTTTTCCCTTCCTCCTGCTTACCAGGATGAGTTTTGTCCTTATGGGACACTCGATGTGACACCCATAAGTCTGCTGCAATGGCCAGCTTCTTAGGATCTATCTCCTTCGAATCGGCCAAATGCTGCTTAAGCTCCGGGGAAGAAGAAGCAAAAATGTGTTCCAGCATGACAAGATTTATCATGCCTTCGAAGGTAGAAACCTTATAACCTTCGACCCAGCCAGTTAAGTTTTTCAAGGATTCAGTGACATAAGATACCCAAGTACCACCTTCCTTTTTCTTATACTCTCTGAAACGTTTCAAATATTGGGCCGGAGTCTTCCCAAACTTTAAAATGAGAGTTTGCTTTAACATTGCGAAATCAGCTCGCTCAGCCTTCGACATTTCCATAATGGCACTACAGCCAGAATGGGGCAGTCTGCTGAGTAACCAGGCAATCTTATCAGCATTGTCAACTTGTTGAACTTCGCATGCATACTCAAGCGCATTCAGCCAGTCCATAATGTCATTCCTTTCTTCATACACACTGAGCAGATCTTTCGGAAACCGTGGATGAGAGGAAGCCCCAGACCCATGTCCAGGACCCTTGGACCCATTTGCAAACTGAAGCTTGGCCAGTTCCAACTGGTGATCCCTGTCTTTTTGTTTTTCTGCCTGTTCGATTTTTAGTTTGGCTATGCTGAATTCAAGCTCCTGCTGCCTAAACCGCAGCTCTTGCTTCTTGAATTCAAGCATAGCCTCCCCATCAACACTGGCAGAGGAAACATTAGACATCACATCCTCCCTGTCCTCGTGGTCGCGATGGATCAGTGCAGCGGCAGAACCGTCGGTTCTACCAGTGAGAGCAGCCCCACCACCTTCTGCACTGTCCTCAGAAGTTATAGCGTCAAGCTGCGCTTCTTGCCACGCCACGATTCTTTGGATCATTTCCAATTTAGTGCCTTGAGAGGAAACACCTCTCTCCGCACACATCTTCTTCAATGTTTCTGATTTGGAAGCATTTAAAGTTAACAAGGTATTTGTTTCCATACTGTTAGATAGGACTATGGCCTTTTTAAAGTTATACTACAACAATTCACTATGTGTCCTGGTTGGAATAACCTGAAATGCCCTAGTTCGTGCGCAACACTGGATACCTTCAGTCGTATCCCACCACTGTACACCAATTTGTTAAGACGGATTTCTGAACTCTGTCCTGGTGGCGCAGAAGTTCAGAAGGCCAACCTAATTACTTGGAACAGGGTAACCTCTGGACGAGCCAGACCAATCAAGGTAGCGATCGCGGCGGTCAAGACTAGGTCTCAAGAGGGGTGAGGGTGACTGAAAGCCCGCAATGAGCACACAAAGCAAGATCACTTACAAACTACTCCAAACAGTTGTTATATCAAAAATATATACAAATTTATTTTAAGGCCTTTAAAACAATGACCGTAGCGAGAAAATCACAATATCACAATATTAAGCCAACACATACCATATCAACACAATATATATACAAATACGACAGTCGCAAGCGTTATATGCACGAAATGTGTAGTCCACCTGAAAGGGAAGGAAAACAGGCAGTGCGATAATGCTTTAGACTCAGTTCGCCTTCAGGGGCACCTAACTAGATGGAAGTCCGAGCCCTGCGAAGAGTGGAGCCTTGTGCTCAAAGTACCTGCACACGCTGGTGCCAACGGGCAAAAGGAGAAGCTCTTCGGAGGAAGTCAGGCAGTTCGGGTTAGTGCACAACAGAAGAAGAACAGGTTCCGCGACTCAAGCGCAGCCTCCACAGTGAGCAGAAGCAGAGCGCTAGTACGGACAAAAGGGTGCTGTTTTTACACAGCGGGGAAAAGCAATGGGCTACTGCAGGAGGGCGACCAGATCCTAGCTATACTACTCACCGGTCCCCGATGCAAGCAGACCCAGGCTTCTCCACGTTAGTTTCAGCAGCTGGCAGGTTCAGAAGAGCCGGGAATGCCTTGTCGTCGTGTAGAGAAAAAAGACGTCCCAATCGAAGAAACCTGCACAGTTTTGTCACCACAGCAGGGCAACGGAGCGGCCGTGTTTATCTGAGCCAAATGTACACTACTCACTTCAGACTTGGGAACGCCAAGTGTACTAAGCGTGTGAGAGTGACAAGGACTCGAAATACAACACAACCTGGCGGCGGTTACAGAGCAGGACTCCCGTGTAAGCTGGTCAGTCAACTGGATGGCCCAGAGACGCTTCCGAAGGCTTACTGGCAGGAGATGATGAAGTCGCCGAGAATAGCTGTTCCTGCTATTCCAAAGGTCGAAGCACCAGTACAGGCCTTCTGGTTCGATCAAAGGAGGAAAGGGTTTCACAGGACGACAGCAGTGCAAAGGAGGAGTCCTTCAGCGGGTCACCAGCGATTCCTCTGTCCAGCCTCTTGGTTGCAGGATACTTGGCTCCTGTATTCCTTTGTTCGTGAGAACTCAGGAGATCGACATGGTAGTGGTGTTTCCAGCCCCCTCTTATCCACGGTTCCCTTCGCGCCAAAACGGAGGGGAGCCAATGGGAGATCCGCTCATCAACACACACACCATTCGCGGACCAATCACGGACCACGGTGGTCCCAGGCATTCACACTACCCTACACTCTGGCACCCAGGATGTGTATTGGGACCAGACATCCCAGCCCACACCCTGGAGGCACACAAAAGACATGTAGAAGCCCGCGAAAGCATCCGTGTTTCGCGGGAAAGTACATGCCCAAATAAGGAAGGCCCCGGGTCGCTCGACCTGGGGAAGGTGAAGGGAGCAAGACGGTCAGTGGACAGGACAAAGGAGCCTCGTGGTCTGGCCATTTTGGGAGCCAGGCCACCATTTTGGGTTCAGCGCGAAAAACGCGCTTAGAACGCCAAAAGGAGCTCAAAATACACAAAACGATCGCTGCCACCATTCCAGTCCCTGAATGACTTGCACCGATCAAATACAATCCTAAACGAGTATCTAGGGCCTATAGAAGGCTAGAGACCCAAGAGAACTGTAACTTAGCTTACAGTGCCCTCTTGTGTCATGTTGCACTAAAGCCGCAACATGATAAAAGAAACTACGGGAAACAGCGTTCCCCGGTACTGACTGTCTTAAGGGCATGTCAGTTTCCCCGTAAGAAAAGAGCGAAAGCCCAGAGGAGTGTGGCAGAAGGCTGCACTTCTCTGGCAAAGTCAAGAACAAGGTGAAAAACAACAGCAAAAAGTTTAGGGGTTGCCACATGGAAGGAAAATTACCTACAATTACGAAATCTTTCCTAACAACGGTTTCCGAAAGATCTGGTCAGTGTGTATGAGGAAAGGAATGACATTATGGACTGGCTGAATGCGTTTGAGTATGCATGCGAAGTTCAACAAGTTGACAATGCTGATAATATTGCCTGGTTACTCAGCAGACTGCCCCATTCTGGCTGTAGTGCCATTATGGAAATGTCGAAGGCTGAGCGAGCTGATTTCGCAATGTTAAAGCAAACTCTCATTTTAAAGTTTGGGAAGACTCCGGCCCAATATTTGAAACGATTCATATAGTATAAGAAAAAGGAAGGTGGTACTTGGGTATCTTATGTCACTGAATCCTTGAAAAACTTAACTGGCTGGGTCGAAGGTTATAAGGTTTCTACCTTCGAAGGCATGATAAATCTTGTCATGCTGGAACACATTTTTGCATCTTCTTCCCCGGAGCTTAAGCAGCATTTGGCCTATTCGAAGGAGATAGATCCTAAGAAGCTGGCCATTGCAGCAGACTTATGGGTGTCACATCGAGTGTCCCATAAGGACAAAACTCATCCTGGTAAGCAGGAGGAAGGGAAAAAGTCCAAAGATAAGGAGGGTGGAGAATCTGATAAATCTTCTTCTCAAAAGGGCCACAAAAAGAAAAATAAGGGTAAGACACAAGAGAACTCACAGGGTAGTGGAGGTCAGCCTCCGAAACAGAACTCTGGTTACAATAAGCCTCCCTATGTAAACAGACCCAATGGATCTTGTTTTGCTTGTGGAGCAACTGACCACGTGAAGGGGGATCCCCGGTGTAAGGTTAGACCTTTGGGGGTCCACTCCGCTAATCTGGCCTTCTCCTCCTACGAGGAAGAAGAGATTACAGGAGCATCCTTCTCCTCAGACTCATTTCCCAGCGGGATAGAGGCTGAGGTAGTTTTAGTTTCCCTGGGTTCCTGGGAGCCTAAAGTCGCAGAGGCTTATGCTAGGATTCCAGATAATACCAAGCACTACTTTAAAGACAGTGGCCCTCATTACGACCCTGGCGGAAATCGAAAAACGATGGCGGAAATGGAATACCGCCATCGAATAGCGCTCGGTGCGATTATGACCCGTCACCGTAAAGTACGATGCCATTAGCGACACCGTAGTGAACGCCAACGCTAACTGCACCAAGTACGCGCACGCGCGCCATGCCAAACCGTAATTACCACCATGGCGCAATGGTACGCGAATTCTGACCCTAGCGGACATGTACCTAACGCCATCAAGCATGGCGGAAAGTACCATTCCGCCATGGTGAGAAGTACGGCATCGCGAATCAACCGTAAACGGCCCTACTGAGTGCCTGTACACCACTCCCTGGCCACATTGCACAACTCCTCGTAGGTGCAATGAAGTCACACAATGCAACCAGTCAAATGTACAAGTCACCCATGCATGCCAACGAACAAATGAATCTAGGGGCTCCAAGTGCCTTGTGAGTGGCCATCCATATTTGCCATGGCACCATTGCCGCACTGATGCAGCACAGGCATGTGAAGGTTCAAGTACAGCAACATGAGCAGAAAAATGAGACAAACAAAAACAGGCCCCCCCATCGACTGACACCAGTGTAAGGCAACATTCAAAGCAGTATCCTGAGTGAGACTGCACCAGCCCTGTACTCCTGCCAGTAAACAAACCAACCATCAGCATAAGCATGTACCACACAAGTTGGCAGAGTGACTGAGCAGCCAGGCACATCTCAAGAGGGGCCAATGGGAGCTGCAGGGCACAGATGGCACGAATACAGAAGCTATTCCAATGGACATGACCTCAGTCTCCCTCCAAGAAGCGCACGCAAACACAGGCACCTGTGACCAGCCATATACTGATAATCACATCATTCCACCAATCCACCTGGCTGACCGGCATCTGTTACACAAAAGCTAATCCCCCGCCCCTGAGCATGACATCATCAAAACAGTCATAATGGTAGCCCCTATCCCTGACCACACTGGGCTTCGTAGGCAAACGCGGCCAGTACAGTACCACGCAACTATACTCAGAAGCCGGAACCCAATGCAGATCTACTCACAATACATCGCTCCACAAATAGGAATATGCTACATTACTTGCAAAGAATAACGCTACACGGTTAATATCAGAATAGAAATTTAATGCACCACAAAATCACCAAGCCCATACAGCCATTAGGTCATGAACCCCAAAATATATTTCATCATTGTGGGCTGCATCCGCAATAAATGACCAGCTTCTTCTTGTGTGACGCCCTGTTCCTTCATGGTACACAGGGGCTACATTCACGTTAAAAAAGGCAACATGGAAGCGCCTAGAACCGCAGGGCCGTCCCATTAGGTAGGCACTAGTCCAGCTGAAAGGTCGAAATGTTGCTCCTAGCCACTAGTACCGCGTAAGGGCATGTGGCCCATTGGCGATCGTCCCATAAGATCGTAATGGTGCTCCACTGATTAACTCGAAGCAGCAGGTGTCGGGAGTAAAAGCCATCTGCAGGAGTGGCATACAGATGGCAGCGGCAAAAGGGGAGGAGATACCTGTCACCCAAATGAAATGAAAAAGAATAGTATGGCCATCAGAACTTGATTTGTATTACTCACTTCAATGATCACACTAAATCTACAGCCATATGCATGCTAGCCCACTCCAAAGGATTTTTCCCACCCAAATATCACTTGCGAATCATAACTATAAATATCGAGGTGAAAACACTATTACAAACGAGTGTTTGTGTGCATGCGTCTGTCAAAACAGAATCCATTCGATGGGATTAGTAACGTGCATAGACACAAGTGTTTGAAGGCGCGTCGAGACAGGGAGGGTTCAACAAGGCCAGATAGACGATGGTCCCACTATGGCAGCTCTGCATCACATAGCGCAGGGGAGGTGGATAGATTCCAAAAAGCCCTGTACATGGCAAACTCTCCATCAAATCATCTGTCCATGCATCCATACATCATTCCCTCATCCCGGTATGAAAACGCCTGATTATGTACTCACATAACATGTGAAATTTCCATTGAGTCTGTGCGTAATGCAGTCTGCAAAATCCACTGTGCTCCAGGCCGGAATTCCAGTGTTGTGAAGTAACATGTATTTGGGAACGTCCTGACTTATCGTCCACCACGCTATTGCGCATCCCATACTATTCATATCAATCATTGCATTCTCGCCATGGCCCCTGTCCCAAGGACATTAAACAATAGAACGTTATATTTGCAGTCAGACCTGTGGGCGTCTCCTCGCCGCTAGCTGAAGACCGAAAGCGCCGTCCTTCGAATTCCTCATTTGCAACATCACGTCGAAAAGGCATCTGTGACCGCTTGAAATAACAAATCCATCCATGTAGTGCGGCAATGTGTGAAAATGCAAAGTGGCTTCACTCACAAATGGGACGCCCCGCCCGTCGGTGAACCGCGGTACAGTGCTGCTTGAGGGTCCACCGTTAATCGAGTACTACATTCCACTGACCCTTCACAAGTTTGTTCGCGACTGCAAAGATAGTATGTGAAACAATGGGACCATAGCAGAATGAACATATGAACCAATATTTCACTGCCATCGGGATCAAATACATGATTGTAATAGCAAGATGCCATGCGTCGAATTGCAGCGTTGCGTGCGGGACGTGCTCGCCCAAAGGGGATTGCAGCTTGCACAGGTAGAATGAATCACCACAGGTGGAGGCAATACAGCTTGAAAACACATAAATTGCACACCCAACCCCCTCACACAACCACACCCACTCCAAAATGCTACCGGCAGGACTAGGGATGTTGGCCCTGGGGGACCTGATAGCACTGCAAGTACTCCAACTTCAAGAAGAAGACGAACACCAACTACTACAACAACCGGCCGCACAGAGGAGACGCAGGAGGAGGAGGAGGGCAAGGCAGGGCCAGCAAGGCCCGCCAGCACAGCCACTACCACCACGCAGGCAGCCCGCAATCCCACGCCTCCGAGCACATCCGTTCAACCTCACGGATGAGCAGATCCACACCCTCTACCGTTTGGACCGGGACACCATAACCGCCATTGTGGACATGACACAGGCTGACCTTGTCAGCATGATAGATAGCCCAACCGCCATCCCACCCCTACTGAAGGTGGTGTCTGTACTCCACTTCCTGGCCACAGGCACCTACCAGCACACAGTGGGACAGTTGCATGGCATTTCACAGCCAGTGTTCTCACAGACACTATTGTAAGTGCTCGATGCCCTCCTGAAGCACGCAGACGACTACATCTCTCTACCACGCTCGGAGCAGGAAATTACGAACACAAAAGTGGGATTCCATGCACTTGGCGGCATACCGGGTTGCATTGGTGCCATCGACTGCACCCATGTTGAATTGGTCGTCCCACATGCCATGGAGGCTCAGTACCGCAACCGAAAACAATTTCATTCTCTTAATGTACAAATGGTGTGTGACTCCAACAGGATCATTACACATTGTTGTGCACGCTTTCCTGGATCAACCCATGATTCTATGGTCTTGAGGAACTCTAGAATACCACGCTACATGGAGCGACACGCAGGGAACAGATCCTGGCTACTCGGTGAGTCTCATTTCATGCATGATAATGTGGAGTATGTGATGCGGCAATGACCTGGCAGGAGGGGGGGGCGTACGTAGCAATGTCATTCCACAAACATCCTTTATTGTCCACATACAGGTGATGCCGGGTATCCACTGAAGAGATGGCTCCTTACACCACTCCGGAACCCACAGAACCAGCCTGAGGAGGACTACAACCATGCCCACTCACGTACCCGTGTAGTCATAGAACAGGCATTCGGCCTACTGAAGACTCGTTTCCGCTGCCTCAACTGGTCTGGCGGGGCACTCCTGTACCGCCATGAGAAGGTTGCAAAGATGGTCATGGCATGTGTCATGCTACACAACATGTGCGTACGTAGAAATGTGCCCATGCCCCCTGACGCAGAACTGCAAGCACCTGAAGATGGTCATGATGAGGGTGGGGATGTGGCAGCACCTCAAGGAGTCCGCGAGGCACAGGAGGGCCGTGAGATTCATCAGAATATCATAGATGCATGCTTCTAGCACTCACGCCTGGTGGCTGTTACATGGACACGGGACTTGTGGCACTGTGTGTGTCTGGAACATGCACAATGTGGACTGTACGCCTATAAAGGCCTCGTACACAAAGATCAATGTCCACACATCTCATTGGATGATTATGAAATGTTTATAGCATATGTGAAATTATGTTACACACCCCATCGACCCGCCACCCAAGTGAGCCCAACACACCCCCTCCACCCTCCTACCTCCCCCCCGAACACCAGTGTCCGAAGATGCTCATTGTCAGTGGGCAGACGCTATTGCAAGCCCCCTCTCCGGGTATCAGGGGCACCCCTGCCTGTGGAGCGCAGGTTCCTCCCAGATCTACGTTGGGGGCTGCCCTGGACGGAACTTGCAACGGATGATGTCTCTGCCTGCTCACGTCCATGCATGTCCCTAAGGGTTTGTGAGAGCTCAGTGAGCACACGGCGCACAGCGGCAAGTTCAGCACATACGTCTTTGGACGTCGCATGCAGTTGCCCCCTCAGGCTCTCGGTGCTTCTCTCCATTTGTGCCCTTAGTGTCTCTGTACTTCTCTCCATTTCTGCCCTAAGTGTCTCAGTTGATGTTTCTATGGCTGTAGGTGGAGGGAGGATACAGCCTGTACCCAGTAAAGTACAAGCAGTACAAGACTGGCCTACCCCCACTACACAAACCCAAGTGAGAGCCTTCTTAGGACTCACGGGGTATTACCGCAATTTTGTGGCAGACTATGGCACCATAGCTGCCCCTCTGACTGCCCTCACAACTCTGAAGAAACCCAAGAAGGTAACTTGGACCGACGAGTGTGAGAAGGCCTTCAATGGCTTAAAAGACTCCTTGTGCCAGGCCCCTGTCCTCAGGGCCCCTGATTATCAAAGACCTTTTATCGTGCAGCCGGACGCCTCTGACACTGTGATAGGAGCTATACTATCGCAAGTAGATGAGAAGGGTAAGGAACACCCTATTGGTTTTATTAGTCGCCAGTTTAAGGACAGAGAGCTCAGATGGTCCACGGTAGAGAAAGAATGTTTCTCTGTTGTGTGGGCCCTAAGGAAGCTGAGGCCCTACCTCTATGGGACCCACTTCACTGTGCAAACTGACCATAAGCCCTTAAAGTGGCTAATAAACATGAAGGGGGAGAATCCAAAGTTGCTTAGGTGGTCCATAAGTCTACAAGGCTTCGACTTCACTATTGAGCATAGGCCAGGTGTCCAACATAGCAATGCTGATGGGTTGTGCAGAATGTTTAACCGACCTGAACAAGAGACTCATCCAGGGGTGGAATGGTTCCCCCTGTCCATAGTCTGGGAGGGGCCAGTGTTAGGAAAGATTTCGTAATTGTAGGTAATTTTCCTTCCATGTGGCAACCCCTAAACTTTTTGCTGTTGTTTTTCACCTTGTTCTCGACTTTGCCCGAGAAGTGCAGCCTTCTGCCGCACTCCTCTGGGCTTTCGCTCCTTTATTACGGGAAAACTGTCATGCCCTTAAGACAGTCAGTACCAGGAAACGCTGGTTTCCGTAGTTTCTTGTATCATGTTGCGGCTTTCGTGCAACATGACACAAGAGGGCACTGTAAGCTAAGTTACTGCTCTCTTGGGTCTCTAGCCTTCTACAGGCCCTAGATACTCTTTCAGGATTGTAACTGATCGGTGCAAGTGATTCACGGACGGGAATGGTGGCAGCGATCGTTTCTTGTGTTTTGAGCTCCTTTTGGCGTTCTAAGCGCGTTTCTCGCGCTTAACCCAAAATGGTGGCCTAGATCCCAAAATGGCCAGACCACGAGGCTCCTTTGTCCTGTCCGCTGACCGTCTTGCTCCCTTCACCTTCCCCAGGTCGAGCCGACCTGGGGCCTTCCTTATTTGGGCATGTGCTTTCCCGCGAAACACAGATGCTTTCGCAGGCTTCTACATGTCTTGTGTGTGCCTCCAGGATGTGGGCTGGGATGTCTGGTCCCAATACACATCCTGGGTGCCAGAGAGTCTAGGGTGGTGTGAATGCCTGGGACCACCGTGGTCCGTGATAGGTCCACGAATGGTGTGAGTATTGATGAGCGGATCTCCCATTGGGTCCCCTCCGTTTTGGCGCGAAGGGAACCGTGGATAAGAGGGGGCTGGAAACACCACTACCATGTCGATCTCCTGAGTTCTCACGAACGAAGGAATACAGGAGCCAAGTATCCTGCAACCAAGAGGCTGAACCGAGGAATCGCTGGTGACCCGCTGAAGGACTGCTCCTCTGCACTGCTGTCGCCTTGTGAAACCCTTTTCACCTTTGATCGAACCAGAAGGCCTGTACTGGTACTTCGACCCTTGGAATAGCGGGGACAGCTATTCTCGGCATCTTCACCATCTCCTGCTAGTAAGCCTTCGGAAGCGTCTCTGGGCCATCCAGCAGACTGACCAGCCTACACAGGAGTCTTGCTCTGTAACCGCCGCCAGGTTGTGTAGTATATCGAGTCCTTGTCACTCTCACATGATTCGTACACTTGGCGTTCCCAGGTCTGAAGTGAGTAGTGTACATTTGGCTCAGATACACACCGCCGCTCCGTTGCCCTGCTGTGGTAACAAACTGTGCGGGTTCCTTCGTTTGGGACGTCTTTTACTCAACTCTGCTGCTGCAGACTAAACACGACGACGAGACGTCCTCTGCTCTTCTGAACCTGCCAGCGACTGAAACTGATGCGGAGAAGCCTGGGTCTGCTTGCATCGTGGACCGGTGAGTAGCATAGCTAGGAACTGGTCGCCCTCCTGCAGGAGCCCATAGCTTTTCTCCGCTGTGTCAAAACAGCACGCCTTTCCGTAATCGCGCTCTGCTTCTGCCCACAGTGGAGGCTGCGCTTGAGTCGCGGAACACTGTTCTTCTTCGTTTGTGCACTAAACTGAACTGCCTGATCTCCCTCGAAGAGACTCCCCTTTTGCCCGTTGGCACCAGCGTGTGCAGGTACTTTTGAGCACAAGTCTCCACTCTTCGTAGGGCTCGGACTTCCTTTTAGTTAGGTGCCTCTGAAGGCGGACTGGGTCTAAGCATTATTTCGCACTGCCTGTTTTCCTTCCCTTTTAGGTGGACTACACATTTCGTGCATCTAACGCTTGAGACTTGTTTGTATTTGTATATATATTGTATTGGTATGGTATGTGTTGGTTTACTAGAGTTGTATTGTGATTTCTCGCTACGGTCATTGTTTTAAAGGCCTTGGAATAAATGTGTATATATTTTTAATATAGCACCTGTTTGGAGTAGTTTGTAAGTGTCCTTGCTTTGTGTGCTCATTGCGGGCTTTCAGTCACCCTCACCTCTCTTGAGACCTAGTCTTGACCGCCGCGATCGCTACCTTGATTGGTCTGGCTTGTCCAGAGGTTACCCTGTTCCAAGAAATTAGGTTGGCCATCTGAACTTCTGCGCCACCAGGACAGAGTTCAGAAATCCGTCTTAACAATATCCAACTCCTTCCCGTTCCAAACCTGAGACCCTTCCTATAGCATGAGATGTGATATCCAACTCCTTCCCATCCCAATCCTGAGACATTTCCGATTGCAGAGATGTGATATCTCAATGCTTATACCAAACCTGAGACTCTTCCTATAACATGAGATGTGATATCCAACTCCTTCCCGTTCCAAACCTGAGACCCTTCCTATAGCATGAGATGTGATATCCAACTCCTTCCCATTCCAATCCTGAGACCCTTCCGATAGCATGAGATGTGATATCTCAATGCTTCTAATACCAAACCTGAGATCCTTCCTATAACATGTGATGTGATATCCAAATTCTTCCCCTTCCAAACCTGAGGCCCTCCCTTTAGCATGAGATGTGATATCCAACTCCTTCCCATTCCAATCCTGAGACCCTTATGATAGCATGAGATGTGATATCTCAATGCCTCTAATACCAAACCTGAGATCCTTCCTATAACATGAGATGTGATATCCAAATCCTTCCCCTTCCAAACCTGAGACCCTCCCTTTAGCATGAGATGTGATATCCAACTCCTTCCCATTCCAATCCTGAGACCCTTCTGATAGCATGAGATGTGATATCTCAATGCCTCTAATACCAAACCTGATATCCTACCTCTAACATGAAATGTGATATCCAACTCCTTCCCTTTCCAAACCTGAGACCCTGCCTATAGCATGAGATGTGATATCCAAGTCCTTCCCATTCCAATCCTGAGACCCTTCCTATAGCATGTGATGTGATATCTCAATGCTTATACCAAACCTGAGACCCTTCCTATGGCATGAGATGTCATATACAACTCCTTCCCATTCCAATCCTGAGACCCTTCCTATAGCATGTGATGTGATATCTCAATGCTTATACCAAACCTGAGACCCTTCCTATAGCTTGAGATGTGATATCCAACTCCTTCCCATTCCAATCCTGAGACCCTTCCTATAGTATGAGATGTGATATCTCAATACTTCTAATACCAAACCTGAGATCCTTCCGATAACATGAGATGTGATATCCAAATCATTCCCCTTCCAAACCTGAGACCCTCCCTTTAGCATGAGATGTGATATCCAACTCCTTCCCATTCCAATCCTGAGACCCTTCTGATAGCATGAGATGTGATATCTCAATGCTTCTAATACCAAACCTGAGATCCTTCCGATAGCATGAGATGTGATATCTCAATGCTTCTAATACCAAACCTGAGCTCCTTCTTATAACATGAGATGTGATATGCAAATCCTTCCCCTTCCAAACCTGAGACCCTCCCTTTAGCATGAGATGTGATATCCAACTCCTTCCCATTCCAATCCTGAGACCCTTCTGATAGCATGAGATGTGATATCTCAATGCCTCTAATACCAAACCTGAGATCCTACCTCTAACATGAAATGTGATATCCAACTCTTTCCCCTTCCAAACCTGAGAGCCTTCCTATAGCATGAGATGTGATATCCAACTCCTTCCCGTTCCAAACCTGAGACCCTTCCTATAGCATGAGATGTGATATCCAACTCCTTCCCATCCCAATCCTGAGACATTTTCGATTGCAGAGATGTGATATCTCAATGCTTATACCAAACCTGAGACTCTTCCTATAACATGAGATGTGATATCCAACTCCTTCCCGTTCCAAACCTGAGACCCTTCCTATAGCATGAGATGTGATATCCAACTCCTTCCCATTCCAATCCTGAGACCCTTCCGATAGCATGAGATGTGATATCTCAATGCTTCTAATACCAAACCTGAGATCCTTCCTATAACATGTGATGTGATATCCAAATTCTTCCCCTTCCAAACCTGAGACCCTCCCTTTAGCATGAGATGTGATATCCAACTCCTTCCCATTCCAATCCTGAGACCCTTATGATAGCATGAGATGTGATATCTCAATGCCTCTAATACCAAACCTGAGATCCTTCCTATAACATGAGATGTGATATCCAAATCCTTCCCCTTCCAAACCTGAGACTCTCCCTTTAGCATGAGATGTGATATCCAACTCCGTCCCATTCCAATCCTGAGACCCTTCTGATAGCATGAGATGTGATATCTCAATGCCTCTAATACCAAACCTGATATCCTACCTCTAACATGAAATGTGATATCCAACTCCTTCCCTTTCCAAACCTGAGACCCTGCCTATAGCATGAGATGTGATATCCAAGTCCTTCCCATTCCAATCCTGAGACCCTTCCTATAGCATGTGATGTGATATCTCAATGCTTATACCAAACCTGAGACCCTTCCTATGGCATGAGATGTCATATACAACACCTTCCCATTCCAATCCTGAGACCCTTCCTATAGCATGTGATGTGATATCTCAATGCTTATACCAAACCTGAGACCCTTCCTATAGCTTGAGATGTGATATCCAACTCCTTCCCATTCCAATCCTGACACCCTTCCTATAGCATGAGATGTGATATCTCAATACTTCTAATACCAAACCTGAGATCCTTCCGATAACATGAGATGTGATATCCAAATCCTTCCCCTTCCAAACCTGAGACCCTCCCTTTAGCATGAGATGTGATATCCAACTCCTTCCCATTCCAATCCTGAGACCCTTCTGATAGCATGAGATGTGATATCTCAATGCTTCTAATACCAAACCTGAGATCCTTCCGATAGCATGAGATGTGATATCTCAATGCTTCTAATACCAAACCTGAGCTCCTTCTTATAACATGAGATGTGATATCCAAATCCTTCCCCTTCCAAACCTGAGACCCTCCCTTTAGCATGAAATGTGATATCCAACTCATTCCCATTCCAATCCTGAGACCCTTCTGATAGCATGAGATGTGATATCTCAATGCCTCTAATACCAAACCTGAGATCCTCCCTCTAACATGAAATGTGATATCCAACTCTTTCCCCTTCCAAACCTGAGAGCCTTCCTATAGCATGAGATGTGATATCCAAGTCCTTCCCATTCCAATCCTGAGACCCTTCCTATAACATGAGATGTGATATCCAACTCCTTCCCATTCCAACCTGAGACCCTTTCTATAGCATGAGATGGGATATCCAACTCCTTCCAAATCCAATCCTGATACCCTTCCGATAGCATGAGATGTGATATCCCAATGCTTATACCAAACCTGAGACCCCTACTATGGCATGAGATGTGATATCAAACTCCTTCCCATTCCAATCCTGAGACCCTTCCTATAGCTTGAGATGTGATATCCAACTCCTTCCCATTCTAATTCTGAGACCCTTCCTATACCATGAGACTTGATATCTCAATGCTTCTAATACCAAACCTGAGACCCGCCCTATAACATGAGATGTGATATCCAAATCCTTCCCCTTCCAAACCTTAGACCCTTCCTTTATCATGAGATGTGATATCCAACTCCTTCCCATTCCAATCCTGAGACCCTTCCGATATCATGAGATGTGATATCTCAATGCTTCTAATATCAAACTTGAGACCCTCCCTATAGCATGAGATGTGATATCCAAGTCCTTCCCATTCCAATCCTGAGACCCTTCCTATAGCATGAGATGTGATGTCTCAATGCTTCTAATACCAAACCTGAGACCCTTCCTATAACATGAGATGGGAATATCCAACTCCTTCCCATTCCAATCCTGAGACCCTTCCGATAGCAGAGATGTGATATCTCAATGCTTATACCAAACCTGAGATCCTTCCTATAACATGAGATGTGATATCCAACTCCTTCCCATTCCAATCCTGAGACACTTCCTATAGCATGAGATGTGATATCTCACTGCTTATACCAAACCTGAGACCCATCCTATAGCATGAGATGTGATATCCAACTCCTTCCCATTCCAATCCTGAGACCCTTCCTATAGCATGAGATGTGATATCTCAATGCTTCTAATATCAAACGTGAGATCCTCCCTATAGCATGAGATGTGATATCCAAGTCCTTCCCATTCCAATCCTGAGACACTTCCTATAGCATGAGATGTGATATCTCAATGCTTCTAATACCAAACCTGAGACTCTTCCTATAACATGAGATGGGATATCCAACTCCTTCCCATTCCAATCCTGAGACCTTTCCGATAGCAGAGATGTGATATCTCAATGCTTATACCAAACCTGAGACCCTTCCTACGGCATGAGATGTCATATACAACTCCTTCCCATTCCAATCCTGAGACCCTTCCTATAGCATGAGATGTGATATCTCAATGCTTATAGCAAACCAGAGACCCTTCCTATAGCATGAGATGTGATATCCAACTCCTTCCCATTCCAATCCTGAGACCCTTCCTATAGCATGAGATGTGATGTCTCAATGCTTCTAATACCAAACCTGAGATCCTTCATATAACATGAGATGTGATATCCAACTCCTTCCCATTCCAATCCTGAGACCCTTATGATAGCATGAGATGTGATATCTCAATGCCTCTTATACCAAACCTGAGATCCTTCCGATAGCATGAGATGTGATATCTCAATGCTTCTAATACCAAACCTGAGATCCTTCCTATAATATGAGATGTGATTTCCAAATCCTTCCCTTTCCAAACCTGAGACCCTGCCTATAGCATGAGATGTGATATCCAAGTCCTTCCCATTCCAATCCTGAGACCCTTCTGATAGCATGAGATGTGATATCTCAATGCCTCTAATACCAAACCTGAGATCCTACCTCTAACATGAAATGTGATATCCATCTCCTTCCCTTTCCAAACCTGAGACCCTGCCTATAGCATGAGATGTGATATCCAAGTCCTTCCCATTCCAATCCTGAGACCCTTCCTATAGCATGTGATGTGATATCTCAATGCTTATACCAAACCTGAGACCCTTCCTATGGCATGAGATGTCATATACAACTCCTTCCCATTCCAACCCTGAGACCCTTCCTATAGCATGAGATGTGATATCTCAATGCTTATACCAAACCTGAGACCCTTCCTATAGCATGAGATGTGATATCCAACTCCTTCCCATTCAAATCCTGAGACCCTTCCTATAGCATGAGATGTGATATCTCAAGGCCTCTAATACCAAACCTGAGATCCTTCCTCTAACATGAAATGTGATATCCAACTCCTTCCCCTTCCAAACCTGAGAGCCTTCCTATAGCATGAGATATGATATCCAAGTCCTTCCCATTCCAATCCTGAGACCCTTCCTATAACATGAAATGTGATATCCAACTCCTTCCCATTCTAACCTGAGACCCTTCCTATAGCATGAGATGGGATATCCAACTCCTTCCAAATCCAATACTGATACCCTTCCGATAGCATGAGATGTGATATCCCAATGCTTCTACCAAACCTGAGACCCATACTATGGCATGAGATGTGATATCAAACTCCTTCCCATTCCAATCCTGAGACGCTTCCTATAGCTTGAGATGTGATATCCAACTCCTTCCCATTCCAATTCTGAGACCCTTCTTATACCATGACACTTGATATCTCAATGCTTCTAATACCAAACCTGAGACCCGTCCTATGACATGAGATGTGATATCCAAATCCTTCCCCTTCCAAACCTTAGACCCTTCCTTTATAATGAGATGTGATATCCAACTCCTTTCCATTCCAATCCTGAGACCCTTCCGATATCATGAGATTTGTTATCTCAATGCTTCTAATATCAAACTTGAGACCCTCCCTATAGCATGAGATGTGACATCCAAGTCCTTCCCATTCCAATCCTGAGACCCTTCCTATAGCATGAGATGTGATATCTCAATGCTTCTAATACCAAACCTGAGACCCTTCCTATAACATGAGATGGGATATCCAACTCCTTCCCATTCCAATCCTGAGACCCTTCCGATAGCAGAGATGTGATATCTCAATGCTTATACCAAACCTGAGACCCTTCTTAAGGCCTGAGATGTCATATACAACTCCTTCCCATTGCAATCCTGAGACCCTTCCTATAGCATGAGATGTGATATCTCAATGCTTATACCAAATCTGAGACCCTTCCTATAGCATGAGATGTGATATCCAACACCTTCCCATTCCAATTCTGAGACCCTTCCTATAGCATGAGAAGTGATATCTCCATGCTTATACCAAACCTGAGACCCTTCCTATAGCATGAGATGTGATATCCAAATCCTTCCCATTCCAATCATGAGACCCTTCCTATAGCATGAGATGTGATATCTCAATGCTTCTAATACCAAACCTGAGATCCTTCCGATAACATGAGATGTGATATCCAAATCCTTCCCCTTCCAAACCTGAGACCCTCCCTTTAGCATGAGATGTGATATCCAACTCCTTCCCATTCCAATCCTGAGACCCTTCTGATAGCATGAGATGTGATATCTCAATGCTTCTAATACCAAACCTGAGATCCTTCCGATAGCATGAGATGTGATATCTCAATGCTTCTAATACCAAACCTGAGCTCCTTCTTATAACATGAGATGTGATATCCAAATCCTTCCCCTTCCAAACCTGAGACCCTCCCTTTAGCATGAAATGTGATATCCAACTCATTCCCATTCCAATCCTGAGACCCTTCTGATAGCATGAGATGTGATATCTCAATGCCTCTAATACCAAACCTGAGATCCTACCTCTAACATGAAATGTGATATCCAACTCTTTCCCCTTCCAAACCTGAGAGCCTTCCTATAGCATGAGATGTGATATCCAAGTCCTTCCCATTCCAATCCTGAGACCCTTCCTATAACATGAGATGTGATATCCAACTCCTTCACATTCCAACCTGAGACCCTTTCTATAGCATGAGATGGGATATCCAATTCCTTCCAAATCCAATCCTGATACCCTTCCGATAGCATGAGATGTGATATCCCAATGCTTATACCAAACCTGTGACCCATACTATGGCATGAGATGTGATATCAAACTCCTTCCCATTCCAATCCTGAGACCCTTCCTATAGCTTGAGATGTGATATCCAACTCCTTCCCATTCTAATTCTGAGACCCTTCCTATACCATGAGACTTGATATCTCAATGCTTCTAATACCAAACCTGAGACCCGCCCTATAACATGAGATGTGATATCCAAATCCTTCCCCTTCCAAACCTTAGACCCTTCCTTTATCATGAGATGTGATATCCAACTCCTTCCCGTTCCAATCCTGAGACCCTTCCGATATCATGAGATGTGATATCTCAATGCTTCTAATATCAAACTTGAGACCCTCCCTTAGCATGAGATGTGATATCCAAGTCCTTCCCATTCCAATCCTGAGACCCTTCCTATAGCATGAGATGTGATGTCTCAATGCTTCTAATACCAAACCTGAGACCCTTCCTATAACATGAGATGGGAATATCCAACTCCTTCCCATTCCAATCCTGAGACCCTTCCGATAGCAGAGATGTGATATCTCAATGCTTATACCAAACCTGAGATCCTTCCTATAACATGAGATGTGATATCCAACTCCTTCCCATTCCAATCCTGAGACACTTCCTATAGCATGAGATGTGATATCTCACTGCTTATACCAAACCTGAGACCCATCCTATAGCATGAGATGTGATATCCAACTCCTTCCCATTCCAATCCTGAGACCCTTCCTATAGCATGAGATGTGATATCTCAATGCTTCTAATATCAAACGTGAGATCCTCCCTATAGCATGAGATGTGATATCCAAGTCCTTCCCATTCCAATCCTGAGACACTTCCTATAGCATGAGATGTGATATCTCAATGCTTCTAATACCAAACCTGAGACTCTTCCTATAACATGAGATGGGATATCCAACTCCTTCCCATTCCAATCCTGAGACCTTTCCGATAGCAGAGATGTGATATCTCAATGCTTATACCAAACCTGAGACCCTTCCTACGGCATGAGATGTCATATACAACTCCTTCCCATTCAAATCCTGAGACCCTTCCTATAGCATGAGATGTGATATCTCAATGCTTATAGCAAACCAGAGACCCTTCCTATAGCATGAGATGTGATATCCAACTCCTTCCCATTCCAATCCTGAGACCCTTCCTATAGCATGAGATGTGATGTCTCAATGCTTCTAATACCAAACCTGAGATCCTTCATATAACATGAGATGTGATATCCAACTCCTTCCCATTCCAATCCTGAGACCCTTATGATAGCATGAGATGTGATATCTCAATGCCTCTTATACCAAACCTGAGATCCTTCCGATAGCATGAGATGTGATATCTCAATGCTTCTAATACCAAACCTGAGATCCTTCCTATAATATGAGAAGTGATTTCCAAATCCTTCCCCTTCCAAACCTGAGACCCTCCCTTTAGCATGAAATGTGATATCCAACTCCTTCCCATTCCAATCCTGAGACCCTTCTGATAGCATGAGATGTGATATCTCAATGCTTATAGCAAACCAGAGACCCTTCCTATAGCATGAGATGTGATATCCAACTCCTTCCCATTCCAATCCTGAGACCCTTCCTATAGCATGAGATGTGATGTCTCAATGCTTCTAATACCAAACCTGAGATCCTTCATATAACATGAGATGTGATATCCAACTCCTTCCCATTCCAATCCTGAGACCCTTATGATAGCATGAGATGTGATATCTCAATGCCTCTTATACCAAACCTGAGATCCTTCCGATAGCATGAGATGTGATATCTCAATGCTTCTAATACCAAACCTGAGATCCTTCCTATAATATGAGATGTGATTTCCAAATCCTTCCCCTTCCAAACCTGAGACCCTCCCTTTAGCATGAAATGTGATATCCAACTCCTTCCCATTCCAATCCTGAGACCCTTCTGATAGCATGAGATGTGATATCTCAATGCCTCTAATACCAAACCTGAGATCCTACCTCTAACATGAAATGTGATATCCATCTCCTTCCCTTTCCAAACCTGAGACCCTGCCTATAGCATGAGATGTGATATCCAAGTCCTTCCCATTCCAATCCTGAGACCCTTCCTATAGCATGTGATGTGATATCTCAATGCTTATACCAAACCTGAGACCCTTCCTATGGCATGAGATGTCATATACAACTCCTTCCCATTCCAACCCTGAGACCCTTCCTATAGCATGAGATGTGATATCTCAATGCTTATACCAAACCTGAGGCCCTTCCTATAGCATGAGATGTGATATCCAACTTCTTCCCATTCCAATCCTGAGACCCTTCCTATAGCATGAGATGTGATATCTCAATGCTTATACCAAACCTGAGACCCTTCCTATAGCTTGAGATGTGATATCCAACTCCTTCCCATTCCAATCCTGAGACCCTTCCTATAGCATGAGATGTGATATCTCAAGGCCTCTAATACCAAACCTGAGATCCTTCCTCTAACATGAAATGTGATATCCAACTCCTTCCCCTTCCAAACCTGAGAGCCTTCCTATAGCATGAGATATGATATCCAAGTCCTTCCCATTCCAATCCTGAGACCCTTCCTATAACATGAAATGTGATATCCAACTCCTTCCCATTCTAACCTGAGACCCTTCCTATAGCATGAGATGGGATATCCAACTCCTTCCAAATCCAATACTGACACCCTTCCTATAGCATGAGATGTGATATCTCAATGCTTCTACCAAACCTGAGACCCTTCCTATAGCTTGAGATGTGATATCCAACTCCTTCCCATTCCAATCCTGAGACCCTTCCTATAGCATGAGATGTGATATCTCAAGGCCTCTAATACCAAACCTGAGATCCTTCCTCTAACATGAAATGTGATATCCAACTCCTTCCCCTTCCAAACCTGAGAGCCTTCCTATAGCATGAGATATGATATCCAAGTCCTTCCCATTCCAATCCTGAGACCCTTCCTATAACATGAGATGTGATATCAAACTCCTTCCCATTCCAATCCTGAGACGCTTCCTATAGCTTGAGATGTGATATCCAACTCCTTCCCATTCCAATTCTGAGACCCTTCTTATACCATGACACTTGATATCTCAATGCTTCTAATACCAAACCTGAGACCCGTCGTATAACATGAGATGTGATATCCAAATCCTTCCCCTTCCAAACCTTAGACCCTTCCTTTATAATGAGATGTGATATCCAACTCCTTTCCATTCCAATCCTGAGACCCTTCCGATATCATGAGATTTGTTATCTCAATGCTTCTAATATCAAACTTGAGACCCTTCCTATAGCATGAGATGTGACATCCAAGTCCTTCCCATTCCAATCCTGAGACCCTTCCTATAGCATGAGATGTGATATCTCAATGCTTCTAATACCAAACCTGAGACCCTTCCTATAACATGAGATGGGATATCCAACTCCTTCCCATTCCAATCCTGAGACCCTTCCGATAGCAGAGATGTGATATCTCAATGCTTATACCAAACCTGAGACCCTTCTTAAGGCCTGAGATGTCATATACAACTCCTTCCCATTGCAATCCTGAGACCCTTCCTATAGCATGAGATGTGATATCTCAATGCTTATACCAAATCTGAGACCCTTCCTATAGCATGAGATGTGATATCCAACACCTTCCCATTCCAATTCTGAGACCCTTCCTATAGCATGAGAAGTGATATCTCCATGCTTATACCAAACCTGAGACCCTTCCTATAGCATGAGATGTGATATCCAAATCCTTCCCATTCCAATCATGAGACCCTTCCTATAGCATGAGATGTGATATCTCAATGCTTATACCAAACCTGAGCCTACCTATAGCATGAGATGTGATATCCAAGTCCATCCCATTCCAATCCTTAGACCCTTCCTACAGCATGCGATTGTTAAGACGGATTTCTGAACTCTGTCCTGGTGGCGCAGAAGTTCAGAAGGCCAACCTAATTACTTGGAACAGGGTAACCTCTGGACAAGCCAGACCAATCAAGGTAGCGATCGCGGCGGTCAAGACTAGGTCTCAAGAGGGGTGAGGGTGACTGAAAGCCCGCAATGAGCACACAAAGCAAGAGCGCTTACAAACTACTCCAAACAGTTGTTATATCAAAAATAGATACACATTTATTTTAAGGCCTTTAAAATAATGACCGTAGCGAGAAAATCACAATATCACAATATTGAACCAACACATACCATATCAACACAATATATATACAAATACACAGTCGCAAGCGTTTAAAGCACGAAATATGTAGTCCACCTGCCAGGGAAGGAAAACAGGCAGTGCGATATCGCTTTAGACTCAGTTCGCCTTCAGAGGCAGCTACTAGATGGAAGTCCGAGCCCTGCGAAGAGTGGAGCCTTGTGCTCAAAGTACCTGCCACGCCGGTGCCAACGGGCAAAAGGGGAAGCTCTTCGGAGGAAGTCAGGCAGTTCGGGTTAGTGCACAGCAGAAGGAGAACAGGTTCCGTAACTCAAGCGCAGCCTCCACAGCGGGCAGAAGCAGAGCGCGAGTACGGCCAAAAGGGTGCTGTTTTTACACAGCAGGGAAAAGCAATGGGATACTGCAGGAGGGCGACCAGATCCTAGCTAAACTACTCACCGGTCCCCGAAGCAAGCAGACCCAGGCTTCTCCACGTTCGTTTCAGCAGCTGGCAGGTTCAGAAGAGCAGGGAACGCCTCGTAGTCGTGTAGAGCAAAAAGACGTCCCAATCGACGAAACCAGCACAGTTTGTTGCCGCAGCAGGACAACGGAGCGGCCGTGTGTATTCGAGCCAAATGTACACTCCTCCCTTCAGACTTGGGAACGCCAAGTGTACGAAGCGTGGGAGAGTGACAAGGACTCGGAATACAACACAACCTGGCGGCGGTTACAGAGCAGGACTCCCTTGTAAGCTGGTCAGTCAACTGGATGGCCCAGAGACACTTCCGAAGGCTTACTTGGCAGGAGAGGATGAAGTCGCCGGGAATAGCTGTTCCTGCTATTCCAAAGGTCGAAGCACCAGTACAGGCCTTCTGGTTCGATCCAAGGAGGAAAGGGTTTCACAGGACGACAGCAGTGCAAAGGAGGATTCCTTCAGCGGGTCACCAGCGATTCCTCGGTCCAGCCTCTTGGTTGCAGGATACTTGGCTCCTTTATTCCTTCGTTCGTGAGAACTCAGGAGATCGACCTGGTAGTGGTGTTTCCAGCTCCCTCTTATCCACGGTTCCCTTCGCGCCAAAACGGAGGGGAGCAAATGGGAGATCCGCTCATCAACACACATACCATACGTGGACCAATCACGGACCACGGTGGTCCCAGGCATTCACACCACCCTAGACTCTCTGGCACCCAGGATGTGTATTGGGACCAGACATCCCAGCCCCCACCCTGGAGGCACACAAACGACATGTAGAAGCCCGCGAAAGCAACCACGTTTCGCGGGAAAGTACATGCCCAAATAAGGAAGGCCCCGGGTCGCCCGACCTGGGGAAGGTGAAGGGAGCAAGACGGTCAGTGGACAGGACAAAGGAGCCTCGTGGTCTGGCCATTTTGGGAGCCAGGCCACCATTTTGGGTTCAGTGCGAAAAACGTGCTCAGAACGCCAAAAGGAGCTCAAAATAAACAAAACAATCGCTGCCACCATTCCAGTCCCTGAATGACTTGCACAGATCAAATACCATCCTAAAAGAGTATCTAGGGCCTGTAGAAGGCTAGAGACCCAAGAGAGCTGTAACTTAGCTTACAGTGCCCTCTTGTGTCATGTTGCACTAAAGCCGCAACATGATAAAAGAAACTACGGGAAACAGCGTTCCCCGGTACTGACTGTCTTAAGGGCATGTCAGTTTCCCCGTAAGAAAGGAGCGAAAGCCCAGAGAAGTGCGGCAGAAGGCTGTACTTCTCTGGCAAAGTCAAGAACAAGGTTAAAAACAATAGCAAAAAGTTTAGGGGTTGCCACATGGAAGGAAAATTCCCTACAATTACGAAATCTTTCCTAACACTCGCCCCTCCCAGACTATGGACAGGGGGAACTAATCCACCCCTGGATGAGTCTCTTGTTCAGGTCGGTTAAACATTCTGGACAACCCATCAGCATTGCTATGTTGGACACCTGGCCTATGCTCAATAGTGAAGTCGAAGCCTTGTAGACTTATGGACCACCTAAGCAACTTTGGATTCTCCCCCTTCATGTTCATTAGCCACTTTAACGGCTTATGGTCAGTCTGCACAGTGAAGTGGGTCCCATAGAGGTAGGGCCTCAGCTTCCTTAGGGCCCACACAACAGAGAAACATTCTTTCTCTACCGTGGACCATCTGAGCTCTCTGTCCTTAAGCTGGCGACTAATAAAACCGATAGGGTGTTCCTTACCCTTCTCATCTACTTGTGATAGTACAGCTCCTATCCCAGTGTCAGAGGCATCCGTCTGCACGATAAAAGGTCTTTGATAATCCGGGGCCCTAAGGACAGGGGCCTGGCACAAGGAGTCTTTTAAGCCATTGAAGGCCTTCTCACACTCGTCGGTCCAAGTTACCTTCTTGGGTTTCTTCGGAGTTGTGAGGGCAGTCAGAGGAGCAGCTATGGTGCCATAGTCTGCCACAAAAGTGCGGTAATACCCCGTGAGTCCTAAAAAGGCTCTCACTTGGGTTTGCGTAGTGGGGGTAGGCCAGTCTTGTACTGCTTGTACCTGACTGAGTAGAGGCTGTCTCCTCCCTCCACCTACTTCATGTCCAAGGTAAACCACTGAGCCTTGTCCATTTTGGTGAGGGGCCACGCGGACACCCTCAAAAGAGCTCTCTGAAGGACTGCTTTGGAACAGGTCGGGGAGAGGTTCAGACTCCTCTTCCTCAACGTCTGAAGCCAATAGCAGTGCTGCGATTTCGCCGCTTGGGACGAAAGCCTTCAGCCTATTCATGTGAAACACTTTGGGAGCCTTTCCAGGCCTTCCAAGGTCCACTGAATAGTTAACCTCACCCAGGGGCTCCACCACTGGGTAAGGGCCTGACCAATTGTCCTGTAAAGCTCGAGGCCTTATGGGATTCATGATCAGGACTTGCTGACCAAGTGTAAAGTTGATGAGGGAAGCTTTCTGGTCGTACCAAGGTTTCACCAGTGCTTGCCCTGCCTTCAATTTATCACTAGCCAAGCCCATCAGAAGTACCATCCGTTTTCTGAGCCCTAGCACATAATCAACTACATTGGTAGTAACAGGGGGAGTGGGCATCTCCCATCCCTCCTTGACAATGGCTAAGGGTCCCCGTACGGGATGACCGAACAGAAGTTTGAAGGGGCTGAAGCCAACACCCTCCTGTGGTACCTCTCGGTAGGCAAACAGTAAGCATGAAACAAGAAGATCCCATTTTCTTCTCTGGGGCTCCTCCAGAGCCCCAATCATGCTCGTTAACGTCCTGTCGAAACGCCCCCCCAGACCATTGGTCTGGGGGTGGTATGCAGAAGAGAACCTGTAGGTGACCCCACATTCTTTCCACATAGCCTGCCTATACTTCGACATAAAGTTGCTGCCATGATCCGACACAACTTCTTTAGGGAAGCCAACCCTAGTAAACATGCCGAGTAAAGCTTCTGCAACTGGCTTGGCAGTTACAGTTGTAAATGGGACGGCCTCAGGATACCTGGTTGCATGGTCGACCAGCACCAGGATAAACCTATTGCCTGAGGATGTTTGCGGGTCAAGGGGACCAACCATGTCGATCCCTACCCTTTCAAATGGTACCCCCACAACTGGGAGCGGTACCAACGGAGCTTGGATTGTCGCGCCAACCTTACCAGACAACTGGCAGGAGGCACAACTCCTGCAGTGACTTTCTACTTGCTCCCCCATCTTGGGCCAGTAGAAGTGCATGGATAACCTTTGCTTGGTTTTCCTCATACCGAGGTGACCAGCAATGGGAACTTCATGCGCCAACTGCAGGAGGAAGGGCCTAACAGCAAGGGGAACCACCAACCTCCTATGGTCTCCTTCTGTAGACTCTGTGGGCTCACTATACAGGAGTCCACCTTCCTGGTAAATCCTACGCATCCCAGGAGGTTCACCCTCAAGCTGGGAGCAGGCCTGTCTCCTTAGGCCTTCCAGAGATGGGCACTCACGTTGGCCTTTACTGAATTCGTCCCTATCAGGACCTCCTTCAACTAACAAGTCTTTTAGTTCAGGATGATCGTTGGGGTCGAATACTTCAGGCATCGCCACCTCCTCGTCAGGCCCGGGCGATTGACCAACTTCCTCCACCGCAGTGGTAGGCGAGCTCGGGGGAATATTCTCTTTCCCTCGTTTGACTTGTAGACTCCTTTCGCCTTGGGCTTCCCCTTCGGCTGGGGCGGCGTATTGGACTTGGCCAATGCTGCCCGTGCTTGAGACCGTGTGTAGGGTCTTTCGGCAGTGTCTCCTACGAGCCCTAAAGCTCTGAGATCATTACCTAACAAGACCTTTCCCGGGACGTTTCTCTGAATGCTCACTGGAATCCTGACTGCTGTACCATTTAAAGTAAGATTTACAGGGATCACGGGAAACATACGGAGGGGGCTGTCAGCCAACTTAGTGGGCATCAGAGTAGCTCTGGCAACTTCCTCTGAGTCTACCAAGGTAGAATCCACTACAGTGCGACTGCACCCACTATCCCTAAGAGCTGGAGTATCCACTCCATTGATCAGCACACTGTCTTTAAAGTAGTGCTTGGTATTATCCGGAATCCTAGCATAAGCCTCTGCGACTTTAGGCTCCCAGGAACCCAGGGACACTAAAACTACCTCAGCCTCTATCCCGCTGGAAAATGAGTCTGAGGAGAAGGATGCTCCTGTAATCTCTTCTTCCTCGTAGGAGGAGAAGGCCAGATTAGCGGAGTGGACCCCCAAAGGTCTAACCTTACACCGGGGATCCCCCTTCACATGGTCAGTTGCTCCACAAGACAAACAAGCCCCAGTGGGTCTGTTTACGTAGGGAGGCTTATTGTAACCAGAGTTCTGTTTCGGAGGCTGACCTCCACTACCCTGTGAGTTCTCTTGTGTCTTACCCTTGTTTTTCTTTTTGTGGCCCTTATGGGAAGAAGATTTAGCAGATTCCCCACCCTCCATATCTTTGGACTTTTTCCCTTCCTCCTGCTTACCAGGATGAGTTTTGTCCTTATGGGACACTCGATGTGACACCCATAAGTCTGCTGCAATGGCCAGCTTCTTAGGATATATCTCCTTCGAATCGGCCAAATGCTGCTTAAGCTCCGGGGAAGAAGAAGCAAAAATATGTTCCAGCATGACAAGATTTATCATGCCTTCGAAGGTAGAAACCTTATAATCTTCGACCCAGCCAGTTAAGTTTTTCAAGGATTCAGCGACATAAGATACCCAAGTACCACCTTCCTTTTTCTTATACTCTCGAAAACGCTTTAAATATTGGGCCGGAGTCTTCCCAAACTTTAAAATGAGAGTTTGCTTTAACATTGCGAAATCAGCCCGCTCAGCCTTCGACATTTCCATAATGGCACTACAGCCAGAATGGGGCAGTCTACTGAGCAACCACGCAATCTTATCAGCACTGTCAACTTTTTGAACCTCGCATGCATACTCAAACGCATTCAGCCAGTCCATAATGTCATTCCTTTCTTCATATACACTGAGCAGATCTTTTGGAAACCGTGGATGAGAGGAAGCCCCAGACCCATGTCCAGGACCCTTGGACCCATTTGCAACCTGAAGCTTGGCCAGTTCCAACTGGTGATCCCTGTCTTTCTGTTTTTCTGCCTGTTCGATTTTTAGTTTGGCTATGCTGAATTCAAGCTCCTGCTGCCTAAACCGCAGCTCTTGCTTCTTGAATTCAAGCATAGCCTCCCCATCAACACTGGCAGAGGAAACATTAAACATTACATCCTCCCTGTCCTCGTGGTCGCGATGGATCAGTGCAGCGGCAGAACCGTCGGTTCTACCAGTGAGAGCAGCCCCACCACCTTTTGCACTGTCCTCGGAAGTTATAGCGTCAAGCTGCGCTTCTTGCCACGCCACGATTCTCTGGATCATTTCCAATTTTGTGCCTTGAGAGGAAACACCTCTCTCCGCACACATCTTTTTCAATGTTTCTGATTTGGAAGCATTTAAAGTTAACAAGGTATTTGCTTCCATACTGTTTGATAGGACTATGGCCTTTTTAAAGTTATTCTATAACAATTCACCACGTGTACTGTTTGGAATAACCTGAAATGCCTTAGTTCGAGCGCAACACTGGATACCTTCAGTCGTATCCCACCGCTGTACACCAATTTGTTAAGACGGATTTCTGAACTCTGTCCTGGTGGCGCAGAAGTTCAGAAGGCCAACCTAATTACTTGGAACAGGGTAACCTCTGGACAAGCCAGACCAATCAAGGTAGCGATCGCAGCGGTCAAGACTAGGTCTCAAGAGGGGTGAGGGTGACTGAAAGCCCGCAATGAGCACACAAAGCAAGAGCGCTTACAAACTACTCCAAACAGTTGTTATATCAAAAATAGATACACATTTATTTTAAGGCCTTTAAAATAATGACCGTAGTGAGAAAATCACAATATCACAATATTAAACCAACACATACCATATCAACACAATATATATACAAATACACAGTCGCAAGCGTTTAAAGCACGAAATATGTAGTCCACCTGCCAGGGAAGGAAAACAGGCAGTGCGATACCGCTTTAGACTCAGTTCGCCTTCAGAGGCACCTACTAGATGGAAGTCCGAGCCCTGCGAAGAGTGGAGCCTTGTGCTCAAAGTACCTGCCACGCCGGTGCCAACGGGCAAAAGGGGAAGCTCTTCGGAGGAAGTCAGGCAGTTCGGGTTAGTGCACAGCAGAAGGAGAACAGGTTCCGTAACTCAAGCGCAGCCTCCACAGCGGGCAGAAGCAGAGCGCGAGTACGGCCAAAAGGGTGCTGTTTTTACACAGCAGGGAAAAGCAATGGGATACTGCAGGAGGGCGACCAGATCCTAGCTAAACTACTCACCGGTCCCCGAAGCAAGCAGACCCAGGCTTCTCCACGTTTGTTTTAGCAGCTGGCAGGTTCAGAAGAGCAGGGAACGCCTCGTAGTCGTGTAGAGCAAAAAGACGTCCCAATCGACGAAACCAGCACAGTTTGTTGCCGCAGCAGGACAACGGAGCGGCCGTGTGTATTCGAGCCAAATGTACACTCCTCCCTTCAGACTTGGGAACGCCAAGTGTACGAAGCGTGGGAGAGTGACAAGGACTCGGAATACAACACAACCTGGCGGCGGTTACAGAGCAGGACTCCCTTGTAAGCTGGTCAGTCAACTGGATGGCCCAGAGACACTTCCGAAGGCTTACTTGGCAGGAGAGGATGAAGTCGCCGGGAATAGCTGTTCCTGCTATTCCAAAGGTCGAAGCACCAGTACAGGCCTTCTGGTTCGATCCAAGGAGGAAAGGGTTTCACAGGACGACAGCAGTGCAAAGGAGGATTCCTTCAGCGGGTCACCAGCGATTCCTCGGTCCAGCCTCTTGGTTGCAGGATACTTGGCTCCTGTATTCCTTCGTTCGTGAGAACTCAGGAGATCGACCTGGTAGTGGTGTTTCCAGCTCCCTCTTATCCACGGTTCCCTTCGCGCCAAAACGGAGGGGAGCCAATGGGAGATCCGCTCATCAACACACATACCATACGTGGACCAATCACGGACCACGGTGGTCCCAGGCATTCACACCACCCTAGACTCTCTGGCACCCAGGATGTGTATTGGGACCAGACATCCCAGCCCCCACCCTGGAGGCACACAAACGACATGTAGAAGCCCGCGAAAGCAACCACGTTTCGCGGGAAAGTACATGCCCAAATAAGGAAGGCCCCGGGTCGCCCGACCTGGGGAAGGTGAAGGGAGCAAGACGGTCAGTGGACAGGACAAAGGAGCCTCGTGGTCTGGCCATTTTGGGAGCCAGGCCACCATTTTGGGTTCAGTGCGAAAAACGTGCTCAGAACGCCAAAAGGAGCTCAAAATAAACAAAACGATCGCTGCCACCATTCCAGTCCCTGAATGACTTGCACCGATCAAATACCATCCTAAAAGAGTATCTAGGGCCTGTAGAAGGCTAGAGACCCAAGAGAGCTGTAACTTAGCTTACAGTGCCCTCTTGTGTCATGTTGCACTAAAGCCGCAACATGATAAAAGAAACTACGGGAAACAGCGTTCCCCGGTACTGACTGTCTTAAGGGCATGTCAGTTTCCCCGTAAGAAAGGAGCGAAAGCCCAGAGAAGTGCGGCAGAAGGCTGTACTTCTCTGGCAAAGTCAAGAACAAGGTTAAAAACAATAGCAAAATGTTTAGGGGTTGCCACATGGAAGGAAAATTCCCTACAATTACGAAATCTTTCCTAACAGCGATGTGATATCTCAATGATTCTAATACCAAACCAGAGACCCGTCCTTTAACATGAGATGGGATATCCAACTCCTTCCCATTCCAATCCTGAGCCACTCCTGATAGCAGAGATGTGATATCTCAATGCTTATACCAAACCTGAGACCCTTCCTATAACATGAGATGTGATATCCAACTCCTTCCCGTTCCAAACCTAAGACACTTCCTATAGCATATGTGATATCCAACTCCTTCCCATTCCAAACATGAGACCCTTCCTATAGCAAGAATGTAATATCCAACTCCTACCCATTCCAATCCTGAGACCATTCCTATAGCATGAGATGTGATGTCTCAATGCTTCCAATACCAAACCTGAGATCCTTCCTATAACATGAGATGTGATATCCAACTCCTTCCCATTCCAATCCTGAGACCCTTATGATAGCATGAGATGTGATATCTCAATGCCTCTCATACCAAACCTGAGATCCTTCCGATAGCATGAGATGTGAAATCTCAATGCTTCTAATACCAAACCTGAGATCCTTCCTATAATATGAGATGTGATTTCCAAATCCTTCCCCTTCCAAACCTGAGACCCTCCCTTTAGCATGAGATGTGATATCCAACTCCTTCCCATTCCAATCCTGAGACCCTTCTGATAGCATGAGATGTGATTTCTCAATGCCTCTAATACCAAACCTGAGATCCTACCTCTAACATGAAATGTGATATCCATCTCCTTCCCTTTCCAAACCTGAGACCCTTCCTATAGCATGAGATGGCATATACAACTCCTTCCCATTCCAATCCTGAGACCCTTCCTATAGCATGAGATGTGATATCTCAATGCTTATACCAAACCTGAGACCCTTCCTATAGCATGCGATGTGATATCCAACTTCTTCCCATTCCAATCCTGAGACCCTTCCTATAGCATGAGATGTGATATCTCAATGCTTATACCAAACCTGAGACCCTTCCTATAGCTTGAGATGTGATATCCAACTCCTTCCCATTCCAATCCTGAGACCCTTCCTATAGCATGAGATGTGATATCTCAAGGCCTCTAATACCAAACCTGAGATCCTTCCTCTAACATGAAATGTGATATCCAACTCCTTCCCCTTCCAAACCTGAGAGCCTTCCTATAGCATGAGATATGATATCCAAGTCCTTCCCATTCCAATCCTGAGACCCTTCCTATAACATGAAATGTGATATCCAACTCCTTCCAATTCCAACCTGAGACCCTTCCTATAGCATGAGATGGGATATCCAACTCCTTCCAAATCCAATACTGATACCCTTCCAATAGCATGAGATGTGATATCCCAATGCTTCTACCAAACCTGAGACCCATACTATGGCATGAGATGTGATATCAAACTCCTTCCCATTCCAATCCTGAGACCCTTCTTATACCATGAGACTTGATATCTCAATGCTTCTAATACCAAACCTGAGACCCGTCCTATAACATGAGATGTGATATCCAAATCCTTCCCCTTCCAAACCTTAGACCCTTCCTTTATCATGAAATGTGATATCCAACTCCTTCCCATTCCAATCCTGAGACCCTTCCGATATCATGAGATGTGATATCTCAATGCTTATACCAAATCTGAGACCCTTCCTATGGCCTGAGATGTCATATACAACTCCTTCCCATTCCAATCCTGAGACCCTTCCTATAGCATGAGATGTGATATCTCAATGCTTATACCAAATCTGAGACCCTTCCTATAGCATGAGATATGATATCCAAGTCCTTCCCATTCCAATCCTGAGACCCTTCCTATAACATGAAATGTGATATCCAACTCCTTCCAATTCCAACCTGAGACCCTTCCTATAGCATGAGATGGGATATCCAACTCCTTCCAAATCCAATACTGATACCCTTCCAATAGCATGAGATGTGATATCCCAATGCTTCTACCAAACCTGAGACCCATACTATGGCATGAGATGTGATATCAAACTCCTTCCCATTCCAATCCTGAGACCCTTCTTATACCATGAGACTTGATATCTCAATGCTTCTAATACCAAACCTGAGACCCGTCCTATAACATGAGATGTGATATCCAAATCCTTCCCCTCCCAAACCTTAGACCCTTCCTTTATCATGAAATGTGATATCCAACTCCTTCCCATTCCAATCCTGAGACCCTTCCGATATCATGAGATGTGATATCTCAATGCTTATACCAAATCTGAGACCCTTCCTATGGCCTGAGATGTCATATACAACTCCTTCCCATTCCAATCCTGAGACCCTTCCTATAGCATGAGATGTGATATCTCAATGCTTATACCAAATCTGAGACCCTTCCTATAGCATGAGATATGATATCCAACTCCTTCCCATTCCAATCCTGAGACCCTTCCTATAACATGAAATGTGATATCCAACTCCTTCCCATTATAACCTGAGACCCTTCCTATAGCATGAGATGGGATATCCAACTCCTTCCAAATCCAATACTGATACCCTTCCGATAGCATGAGATGTGATATCCCAATGCTTCTACCAAACCTGAGACCCATACTATGGCATGAGATGTGATATCAAACTCCTTCCCATTCCAATCCTGAGACGCTTCCTATAGCTTGAGATGTGATATCCAACTCCTTCCCATTCCAATTCTGAGACCCTTCTTATACCATGACACTTGATATCTCAATGCTTCTAATACCAAACCTGAGACCCGTCCTATAACATGAGATGTGATATCCAAATCCTTCCCCTTCCAAACCTTAGACCCTTCCTTTATAATGAGATGTGATATCCAACTCCTTTCCATTCCAATCCTGAGACCCTTCCGATATCATGAGATTTGTTATCTCAATGCTTCTAATATCAAACTTGAGACCCTCCCTATAGCATGAGATGTGACATCCAAGTCCTTCCCATTCCAATCCTGAGACCCTTCCTATAGCATGAGATGTGATATCTCAATGCTTCTAATACCAAACCTGAGACCCTTCCTATAACATGAGATGGGATATCCAACTCCTTCCCATTCCAATCCTGAGACCCTTCCGATAGCAGAGATGTGATATCTCAATGCTTATACCAAACCTGAGACCCTTCCTAAGGCCTGAGATGTCATATACAACTCCTTCCCATTGCAATCCTGAGACCCTTCCTATAGCATGAGATGTGATATCTCAATGCTTATACCAAATCTGAGACCCTTCCTATAGCATGAGATGTGATATCCAACACCTTCCCATTCCAATCCTGAGACCCTTCCTATAGCATGAGAAGTGATATCTCCATGCTTATACCAAACCTGAGACCCTTCCTATAGCATGAGATGTGATATCCAAATCCTTCCCATTCCAATCCTGAGACCCTTCCTATAGCATGAGATGTGATATCTCAATGCTTATACCAAACCTGAGAGCCTACCTATAGCATGAGATGTGATATCCAAGTCCATCCCATTCCAATCCTTAGACCCTTCCTACAGCATGCGATGTGATATCTCAATGATTCTAATACCAAACCAGAGACCCGTCCTTTAACATGAGATGGGATATCCAACTCCTTCCCATTCCAATCCTGAGCCACTCCTGATAGCAGAGATGTGATATCTCAATGCTTATACCAAACCTGAGACCCTTCCTATAACATGAGATGTGATATCCAACTCCTTCCCGTTCCAAACCTAAGACACTTCCTATAGCATATGTGATATCCAACTCCTTCCCATTCCAAACATGAGACCCTTCCTATAGCAAGAATGTAACATCCAACTCCTACCCATTCCAATCCTGAGACCATTCCTATAGCATGAGATGTGATGTCTCAATGCTTCCAATACCAAACCTGAGATCCTTCCTATAACATGAGATGTGATATCCAACTCCTTCCCATTCCAATCCTGAGACCCTTATGATAGCATGAGATGTGACATCTCAATGCCTCTTATACCAAACCTGAGATCCTTCCGATAGCATGAGATGTGATATCTCAATGCTTCTAATACCAAACCTGAGATCCTTCCTATAATATGAGATGTGATTTCCAAATCCTTCCCCTTCCAAACCTGAGACCCTCCCTTTAGCATGAGATGTGATATCCAACTCCTTCCCATTCCAATCCTGAGACCCTTCTGATAGCATGAGATGTGATTTCTCAATGCCTCTAATACCAAACCTGAGATCCTACCTCTAACATGAAATGTGATATCCATCTCCTTCCCTTTCCAAACCTGAGACCCTGCCTATAGCATGATATGTGATATCCATGTCCTTCCCATTCCAATCCTGAGACCCTTCCTATAGCATGTGATGTGATATCTCAATGCTTATACCAAACCTGAGACCCTTCCTATGGCATGAGATGGCATATACAACTCCTTCCCATTCCAATCCTGAGACCCTTCCTATAGCATGAGATGTGATATCTCAATGCTTATACCAAACCTGAGACCCTTCCTATGTCAGCTGTACTCCTACTTTCTTCTAACTTCACCCCTGATCCCCCTCTATCTTCAATACCTTCCTGCTCACCTTGGGGTATCTTTTCCGGTTCAGCTCCGAATCTCCTTTTCCAGACTTCCTGTTCTCTGGTATGGTGATATGACCTACCCCGAGAGGAAGCCACCCTGCCCCTCAAACTCGGGGCAAAAAGGGGGCCCCCGAACCGGGGTAGACCGGTGTAGGGGAAAAAGCCTAAAAGGCACAAAAAACCCCTTCTTTGCAGGTCAGTAGTGGTTCTGGTCTGGACTGCAGGGCATATCAGGAGTATGTCGATAGCGAAGCTTGAGGGGTCCGCTTAAATAGGGCAGAGGCAGGAGTGTATACCTAGGAAGGCAGAACGGCAAGCAGAGAAAGGAGCCAGTAGGGAACGCGACACAATGAGAGAGCATAAGAAGGGGATCCCAGTAGTCAATGAGGGAGAGAAACAAAGGGAGAGGACGAGGAACGGAAGGAGGAACAAGAGAGGGAGGAGAGAAGCAACAAGGGGAATGCGGTGGCGACAGCCACGGAAAGGAAAACTGCAGAGTACCAACCCGGAGCCTGACGCGAAGATTGCAACGCGCGGGCTTCCGGGTTGGGTGACGTTAAATAGGCTCCGCCGGGGAAGCGCGGAGAAAACTAGACCGCTGGATGTGGACGCCGTCAGCGTGACGGCCAATTCAATGGCCGCCCCATCGCCAGCGTCTCCACAGCCGCCAACGGCGGCCGAGCTTGACAGTGTGCCCCCCTCCAAGGCTGGTTCCCCCGGGCTTACCCGGATGAGCTCGGTGAAAACTCCTGACCATTCTGGGAGCATGAATATAGGATTTAGGCTCCCAGGAGTCCTCTGAACTAGGGTAATTCCTCCAGGAAACCAGGTATTCCAACCTGCCTTTGCGAAATCTGGAATCACGAATGGCTGATACCTCATATTCTTTGGGCAGGTTCTTGGCATTATTGGACAATCCAACAGCCTTCTTAACTGAGATATGGGGATCAACAGGCCGAAGGAGGGATGAGTGAAAGACCGGGTGTACCCGGTGCATGGATTTGGGAAGCTGTAATTTATAGTCCACAGGATTGATCTTCTTGATGATCTTATAGGGCCCTACAAATCGGGGGGTCAATTTGGTCGAATGCACCCATCTAGGCAGGAATCGGGTTGATAACCAAACTCGATCACCCTCCTTCCAATCAGGGCAAGGCAATCGAGACCGATCAGCAAAAACCTTATACCTATGCCTAGTGGAAGCCAAACTCCGTCGAGCGGTAGAATGTGCGGTAGTTATGCGATCCAAGGTAGATTCAATAGTAGGTATATTAGAAGGTGAGGGAAACACAGAAAGTATACTACGAGGGTGAACCCCATAGGAGCAGAAAAAGGGGCTAAGACCCGTAGCCGAATGTACTGTGTTGTTGTAGGCGAATTCTGCCGTGGGCAGAAGGCTAACCCAATTGTCCTGATTCTTGTTGATGTAACACCTAAGGTACTGCTCGAGGGAGGCGTTAATTCGCTCCGTCTGGCCATTGGTCTGGGGGTGAAAGCCAGATGATAAGGCCCTTTCTATCCCTAGTCGGTGGCATAGGGCTCCCCAAAATCGAGATGTGTATTGAGTGCCTCTATCAGAGATTATCTTATCAGGAAGACCATGGAGTCTGAATATGTCCCTAAGAAAAACTTCCGCCATCTGGGGGGCAGATGGTATTCCTGGTAATGCAGAAAAATGTGCCATTTTAGTAAACGTGTCTATGGTAACCATGAGACAAGTCGAACCCTGGGACACTGGCAAGTCTACAATGAAGTCTGTAGAAATTTGAGTCCAGGGTCTGTTGGGTAATTCCGGTTGAGTCAATAACCCATAGGGTTTGCAGGTGGTATTCTTATTCTGTGCGCACACCATACACGTTCTACAGTGCCTTCTCACATCCTGAGATAGTGATGGCCAAAAGAATGAGCGAGAGATCAACTCTGTGGTTCCTTTAACTCCTCTATGGCCAGCTGTCATGTGGTTATGGCCCCAATCTAGTACCTTCCGCTGTAGGATTTCGGAGGGAACATACAAACGCTGTCCCACTAGCAAAAGTCCTTCCGACCAACCTATTTGTGAGCGCAGACTCCCAGGTATTGAGGTGACTAAGTCCGGTCTGGTTACCATCTTGATTTCTTGCAGAAAGGAAGAAACTAATCCCACAATCCTGTTTCGAGGAAACAGAGGGTTTCCGATTGGGGGGGTGAGTTGCTCGAAAGACTGTCTTCTGGATAGGGCATCGGCCAAGCAATTCTGAGTGCCTGGTATGTAGGTTATATCAAAATCATACTGGCTAAAGAAATGCGCCCACCGGGCCTGCCTGGAGTTGACACACTCCATACTTCCGAGTACCTTTAGGTTCTTATGGTCCGTGCGTAACACGAAAGGATGGGTACCGCCTTGGAGTAGGTGTCTCCATTCTTCACAGGCGACTTTGAGGGCCAAAAGTTCTTTTTCTATCACAGAGTAATTCCTTTGGCTAGCTGAAAGGGTTTTAGAGAGTTAGGCTACGGGATGCTCTGTGCCATCCTTAAGTTGAAGGAGAATAGCTCCCGATGCGTGGGCCGAAGCGTCTGCCTCGACTATGAAGGGCTGGTCCTGATCCGGTTGAGACAGAATCGGAGCGGAGCAGAATCTTCCTTTCAGATCTAAAAAGGCTTGGTTGGCCGATTCCGACCAAAAGAAAGGTTTGGTATCCTTTTTCAGGAGGGCGGTGATTGAAAGAACTATCTGTGAGAAGTGATTGATAAATTTTCTATAAAAATTAGCTAACCCCAAAAACCGTTGGACGTCTTTTTGGGATGCTGGAACTGGCCAATCCAGGATGGCAGATACCTTCCTGGGATCCATACTGATTCCTTCTTGAGAGAGGATGTATCCTAAGTATGGAATAGAAGGTTGGTAGAAGAGACATTTCTCAAGCTTGACCAATAGCTGTTGCGAGCGTAGTCGCTGGAATACTGTCCGAAGATGACACACGTGTTCGGAATTGGTCTTTGAAAACACCAAGATGTCATCCAAATAAACTATGACACTACAATATAGCAGATCGGAAAACAGGCGATCCATAAAGCGTTGGAATATGGCGGGTGCGTTTACCAGGCCGAATGGCATCACCCGATACTCAAAAAGGCCAAACGGGGTCCGAAAAGCAGTCTTCCATTCATCCCCATTTCTAATTCGCAGGAGATGATAGGCACTGCGAAGGTCCAATTTAGAAAATATTGTGGAACCCTGGACTGCTTCCAATATGTCAGCTATCAGGGGCATTGGGTATCTGTCTCGAATTGTGACCTTGTTCAGGCCCCGGTAATCAATACAGGGCCTTAGTTCAGAAGTATCTTTCTTAGGTATGAAGAAGAGAGATGCACCTGCCGGTGATTTGGAAGGTCGAATAAGGCCATTAACTAAATGGGAATCCAAATATTTACGAAGGGCCCTCTTTTCCGTAAGAGACAAGGAGAACATGCGACTGAATGGCACCAGGGCATCAGGTAGCAACTCGATGACACAGTCTTCCGGCCGATGTGGGGGTAGTTCCAAAACTGAGTTGTCCTTGAAGAGGTCAGAAAATTCGGTCAATTCTTGAGGAACTTTACAAATCTCGTTTACCCCTTGTTGTAGAGGAGTAAGGACCTGTACCGGCTCTTCTGCGGGATGGATACCGCAATTGTGTTTACAGTATGAGGAAGTGAAGGCCAAAGTGTTCTGTGTCCAATCTATTAGCGGATTATGCATCCTCAGCCAAGAGATTCCAAGTATTACTGGGAAATGTGCTGCTCGAATTAAATCGAACTGTAACTGTTCCGAATGGTGAAAGATGCGAACCATCATGGTTTCGGTGGAGTGGGTGATAGGACCTGATGAAAGCGGAGACCCATCGACTCCTTCCACCTTCTGGACTTCCTCCCTTTGTACAAGTGTTAGCCCGTGTTTGTGTGCCCACGTAGTATCCATAAACACTCCTGCAGCGCCACAATCCAACAAGGCCATGGTGGTAAGGATTTCCGTCGGGGTAGTCAATTGGATGGGAACTGCCATAAGACGTGAGTCCAGCGTGGTTGGATGTGACGTCACTGTCACTGTAAGATAGGGACTAAAAGTCCGACCTCGTTCACTCGTCCCCTTTAGTTCCGAGGTCGTTCGTTTCCCGACCGCCTTGGCGGTACTTCTGAGCAATTTCGAAGCAGGTGGGAATCCGAGCCACAATACATACAAAGTCCCAATTCTCTACGGCGTCTTCTCTCTTCAGATGACAAAGGAGTTCTGGTAGACCCAACCTGCATAGGTTCTTCCTTGTTGCTGGGGTGAGCTAGAGAAGGTACTGAATGGGTGCCTTGAGGAAGGGAGATAGGGGACTTATAGTTCTTTCTCTCTGCCTTACGTTCACTCAAACGATACTCAATCTGGGTGACTATGGAAAACAAATCCGACAGGGTTGTTGGACGAGCTATTCTTGCCAATTCGTCCTTGATCTCCTCCTTCAGTCCACGACGGAACACAGTATACTGGGCCTGTTCTGGCCATCCTGCGGTGGAAGCCAAGCGCTGAAACGTGGAGATATACGTCAACAGGTCACTGGAACCCTGGTGAACATCCAATAGCTCTTCTGCTGCTACATGGACTATCTCGTCCTGTTCAAAGGTCTGGCGCAATAAGGTCACAAATCCACCAAAATTACTTATCACAGGATCATTGTTTGACACCAGGGGAGTGACCCAAGCTAAGGCGTTCCCTGTCATGTTGGAAACCATAAATCCCACCTTGGTGTGATCAGTTGAAAACAGACTAGGTCTGAACGTGAAATACATAGAACATGCTTCCAGGAATTCTTTGAGGCGCCTTGGGGTTCCGTCAAACTTGCCAGTAGATAAAGCCATGGGAGGCAAATCATGATCCCTGGGTTCTCGTGAAGTGATCATTTGTCTCAAGGTTAGATTATCAGCCTTAACGTTCTGTAGTTCAACGTTCAAGGCCTGAACTGCGGCCACTAACTCCTGTAACTGTTCAGGGGTGGCCATTGTTACTTCCAGGCGTTGCAATCTGTCAGCTGTACTCCTACTTTCTTCTAACTTCACCCCTGATCCCCCTCTATCTTCAATACCTTCCTGCTCACCTTGGGGTATCTTTTCCGGTTCAGCTCCGAATCTCCTTTTCCAGACTTCCTGTTCTCTGGTATGGTGATATGACCTACCCCGAGAGGAAGCCACCCTGCCCCTCAAACTCGGGGCAAAAAGGGGGCCCCCGAACCGGGGTAGACCGGTGTAGGGGAAAAAGCCTAAAAGGCACAAAAAACCCCTTCTTTGCAGGTCAGTAGTGGTTCTGGTCTGGACTGCAGGGCATATCAGGAGTATGTCGATAGCGAAGCTTGAGGGGTCCGCTTAAATAGGGCAGAGGCAGGAGTGTATACCTAGGAAGGCAGAACGGCAAGCAGAGAAAGGAGCCAGTAGGGAACGCGACACAATGAGAGAGCATAAGAAGGGGATCCCAGTAGTCAATGAGGGAGAGAAACAAAGGGAGAGGACGAGGAACGGAAGGAGGAACAAGAGAGGGAGGAGAGAAGCAACAAGGGGAATGCGGTGGCGACAGCCACGGAAAGGAAAACTGCAGCGTACCAACCCGGAGCCTGACGCGAAGGTTGCAACGCGCGGGCTTCCGGGTTGGGTGACGTTAAATAGGCTCCGCCGGGGAAGCGCGGAGAAAACTAGACCGCTGGATGTGGACGCCGTCAGCGTGACGGCCAATTCAATGGCCGCCCCATCGCCAGCGTCTCCACAGCCGCCAACGGCGGCCGAGCTTGACATCCTATAGCATGAGATGTGATATCCAACTTCTTCCCATTCCAATCCTGAGACCCTTCCTATAGCATGAGATGTGATATCTCAATGCTTATACCAAACCTGAGACCCTTCCTATAGCTTGAGATGTGATATCCAACTCCTTCCCATTCCAATCCTGAGACCCTTCCTATAGCATGAGATGTGATATCTCAAGGCCTCTAATACCAAACCTGAGATCCTTCCTCTAACATGAAATGTGATATCCAACTCCTTCCCCTTCCAAACCTGAGAGCCTTCCTATAGCATGAGATATGATATCCAAGTCCTTCCCATTCCAATCCTGAGACACTTCCTATAACATGAAATGTGATATCCAACTCCTTCCCATTCCAACCTGAGACCCTTCCTATAGCATGAGATGGGATATCCAACTCCTTCCAAATCCAATACTGATACCCTTCCGATAGCATGAGATGTGATATCCCAATGCTTCTACCAAACCTGAGACCCATACTATGGCATGAGATGTGATATCAAACTCCTTCCCATTCCAATCCTGAGACCCTTCTTATACCATGAGACTTGATATCTCAATGCTTCTAATACCAAACCTGAGACCCGTCCTATAACATGAGATGTGATATCCAAATCCTTCCCCTTCCAAACCTTAGACCCTTCCTTTATCATGAAATGTGATATCCAACTCCTTCCCATTCCAATCCTGAGACCCTTCCGATATCATGAGATGTGATATCTCAATGCTTATACCAAATCTGAGACCCTTCCTATGGCCTGAGATGTCATATACAACTCCTTCCCATTCCAATCCTGAGACCCTTCCTATAGCATGAGATGTGATATCTCAATGCTTATACCAAATCTGAGACCCTTCCTATAGCATGAGATGTGATATCCAACTCCTTCCCATTCCAATCCTGAGACCCTTCCTATAGCATGAGAAGTGATATCTCCATGCTTATACCAAACCTGAGACCCTTCCTATAGCACAAGATGTGATATCCAAATCCTTCCCATTCCAATCCTGAGACCCTTCCTATAGCATGAGATGTGATATCTCAATGCTTATACCAAACCTGAGACCCTTCCTATAGCATGAGATGTGATATCCAACTCCTTCCCATTCCAATCCTGAGACCCTTCCTATAGCATGAGATGTGATGTCTCAATGCTTCTAATACCAAACCTGAGATCCTTCCTATAACATGAGATGTGATATCCAACTCCTTCCCATTCCAATCCTGAGACCCTTATGATAGCATGAGATGTGATATATCAATGCCTCTTATACCAAACCTGAGATCCTTCCGATAGCATGAGATGTGATATCTCAATGCTTCTAATACCAAACCTGAGATCCTTCCTATAATATGAGATGTGATTTCCAAATCCTTCCCCTTCCAAACCTGAGACCCTCCCTTTAGCACGAAATGTGATATCCAACTCCTTCCCATTCCAATCCTGAGACCCTTCTGATAGCATGAGATGTGATATCTCAATGCCTCTAATACCAAACCTGAGATCCTACCTCTAACATGAAATGTGATATCCATCTCCTTCCCTTTCCAAACCTGAGACCCTGCCTATAGCATGAGAAGTGATATCCAAGTCCTTCCCATTCCAATCCTGAGACCCTTCCTATAGCATGTGATGTGATATCTCAATGCTTATACCAAACCTGAGACCCTTCCTATGGCATGAGATGTCATATACAACTCCTTCCCATTCCAACCCTAAGACCCTTCCTATAGCATGAGATGTGATATCCAACTTCTTCCCATTCCAATCCTGAGACCCTTCCTATAGCATGAGATGTGATATCTCAATGCTTATACCAAACCTGAGACCCTTCCTATAGCATAAGATGTGATATCCAAATCCTTCCCATTCCAATCCTGAGACCCTTCCTATAGCATGAGATGTGATATCTCAATGCTTATACCAAACCTGAGACCCTTCCTATAGCATGAGATGTGATATCCAACTCCTTCCCATTCCAATCCTGAGACCCTTCCTATAGCATGAGATGTGATGTCTCAATGCTTCTAATACCAAACCTGAGATCCTTCCTATAACATGAGATGTGATATCCAACTCCTTCCCATTCCAATCCTGAGACCCTTATGATAGCATGAGATGTGATATCTCAATGCCTCTTATACCAAACCTGAGATCCTTCGGATAGCATGAGATGTGATATCTCAATGCTTCTAATACCAAACCTGAGATCCTTCCTATAATATGAGATGTGATTTCCAAATCCTTCCCCTTCCAAACCTGAGACCCTCCCTTTAGCATGAAATGTGATATCCAACTCCTTCCCATTCCAATCCTGAGACCCTTCTGATAGCATGAGATGTGATATCTCATTGCCTCTAATACCAAACCTGAGATCCTACCTCTAACATGAAATGTGATATCCATCTCCTTCCCTTTCCAAACCTGAGACCCTGCCTATAGCATGAGATGTGATATCCAAGTCCTTCCCATTCCAATCCTGAGACCCTTCCTATAGCATGTGATGTGATATCCAAGTACTTCCCATTCCAATCCTGAGACCCTTCCTATAGCATGTGATGTGAAATCTCAATGCTTATACCAAACCTGAGACCCTTCCTATGGCATGAGATGTCATATACAACTCCTTCCCATTCCAACCCTGAGACCCTTCCTATAGCATGAGATGTGATATCTCAATGCTTATACCAAACCTGAGACCCTTCCTATAGCTTGAGATGTGATATCCAACTTCTTCCCATTCCAATCCTGAGACCCTTCCTATAGCATGAGATGTGATATCCCAATGCTTCTACCAAACCTGAGACCCATACTATGGCATGAGATGTGATATCAAACTCCTTCCCATTCCAATCCTGAGACGCTTCCTATAGCTTGAGATGTGATATCCAACTCCTTCCCATTCCAATTCTGAGACCCTTCTTATACCATGAGACTTGATATCTCAATGCTTCTAATACCAAACCTGAGACCCGTCCTATAACATGAGATGTGATATCCAAATCCTTCCCCTTCCAAACCTTAGACCCTTCCTTTATAATGAGATGTGATATCCAACTCCTTCCCATTCCAATCCTGAGACCCTTCCGATATCATGAGATTTGTTATCTCAATGCTTCTAATATCAAACTTGAGACCCTCCCTATAGCATGAGATGTGACATCCAAGTCCTTCCCATTCCAATCCTGAGACCCTTCCTATAGCATGAGATGTGATATCTCAATGCTTCTAATACCAAACCTGAGACCCTTCCTATAACATGAGATGGGATATCCAACTCCTTCCCATTCCAATCCTGAGACCCTTCCGATAGCAGAGATGTGATATCTCAATGCTTATACCAAACCTGAGACCCTTCCTAAGGCTTGAGATGTCATATACAACTCCTTCCCATTCCAATCCTGAGACCCTTCCTATAGCATGAGATGTGATATCTCAATGCTTATACCAAATCTGAGACCCTTCCTATAGCATGAGATGTGATATCCAAATCCTTCCCATTCCAATCCTGAGACCCTTCCTATAGCATGAGATGTGATATCTCAATGCTTATACCAAACCTGAGAGCCTACCTATAGCATGAGATGTGATATCCAAGTCCATCCCATTCCAATCCTTAGACCCTTCCTACAGCATGCGATGTGATATCTCAATGATTCTAATACCAAACCAGAGACCCGTCCTTTAACATGAGATGGGATATCCAACTCCTTCCCATTCCAATCCTGAGCCACTCCTGATAGCAGAGACGTGATATCTCAATGCTTATACCAAACCTGAGACCCTTCCTATAACATGAGATGTGATATCCAACTCCTTCCCGTTCCAAACCTGAGACACTTCCTATAGCATATGTGATATCCAACTCCTTCCCATTCCAAACATGAGACCCTTACTATAGCATGAGATGTGATATATCAATGCTTCTAATACCAAACCTGAGATCCTTCCTATGACATGAGATGTGATATCCAAATCCTTCCCATTCCAATCCTGAGACCCTTCCTATAGCAAGAGATATGATATCCAAATCCTTCCCATTCCAATCCTGAGACCCTTCCTATAACATGAGATGTGATATTCAACTCCTTCCCATTCCAACCTGAGACACTTCCTATAGCATGGGAAGGGATATCCAACTCCTTCCCAATCCAATCCTGAGAACCTTCCGATAGCAGAGATGTGATATCTCAATGCTTATACCAAACCTGAGACCCTTCCTATGGCATGAGATGTGATATCCAACTCCTTGCCATTCAAATCCTGAGACCCTTCCTATACCATGAGATGTGATATCTCAATGCTTCTACCAAACCTGAGACCCTTCCTTTAGAATGAGATGTGATATCCAAATCCTTCACATTCCAATCGTGAGACCCTTCCTATAGCATGAGATGTGATATCTCAATGCTTCTAATACCAAACCTGAGATCCTTCCTATAACATGAGATGTGATATCCAATTCCTTCCCATTCCAAACCTGAGACCCTTCCTATTGGATGAGATGTGATATCCAACTCCTTCCCATTCCAACCCTGAGACCCTTCCTATACCATGAGATGTGATATCTCAATGCTTCTAATACCAAACCTGGGAACCGTCCTATAACATGAGATGTGATATCTCAATGTTTCTAATAAAAAACCTGAGACCCTTCCTATAACATGAGATGTGATATCCAATTCCTTCCCATTCCAAACCTGAGACCCTTCCTATTGGATGAGATGTGATATCCAAATCCTTCCCCTTCCAAACCTGAGACCCTTCCTTTAGCATGAGATGTGATATCCAAATACTTCCCATTCCAATCCTAAAACCCTTCCTATAGCATGAGATGTGATATCTCAATGTTTCTAATAAAAAACCTGAGACCCTTCCTATAGCAAGAGATGTGATATCCAAATCCTTCCCATTCCAATCCTGAGACCCTTCCTGTATATAATATGAGATGTGATATCCAACTCCTTCCCATTCCAACCTGAGACCCATCCTATAGCATGAGATGTGATATCCAACTCCTTACCATTCAAATCCTGAGACCCTCCCTATAACAAGAGATGTCATATCCAACTCCTTCCCATTCCAAACCTGAGACCCTTCCTATAACATGAGATGTGATATCCAACTCCTTCCCATTCCAAACCTGAGACCCTTCCGATAGCATGAGATGTGATATCTCAATGCTTCAAAAACCAAACATGAGAACCATCCTATAACATGAGATGTGAAATCCAAATCCTTCCCTTCCCAAACCTGAGACTCTTCCTATAGCATGAGATGTGATATCTCAATGCTTCTACCAAACCTGAAACCCTTCCTATAGCATGAGATGTGATATCCAACTCCTTCCCATTCCAATCCTGAGACACATCCTATAGCATGAGATGTGATATCACAATGCTTCTAATACCAAACCTGAGACCCGTCCTATAACATGAGATGTGATATCCAAATCCTTCCCCTTCCAAACCTGAGACCCTTCCTTTAGCATGAGATGTGATATATAGCTCCTCCCATTCCAATCCTGAGACCCTTCCGATAGCAGAGATGTGACATTTCAATGCTTATACCAAACCTGAGACCCTTCCCATAGCATGAGATGTGATATCCAACTCCTTCCCATTCCAATCCTGAGACCCTTCCTATAGCATGATATGTGATATCTCAATGCTTCTAATACCAAACCTGAGATCCTTCCTATAACATGAGATGTGATATCCAACTCCTTCCCATTCCAATCCCGAGACCCTTCCTATAGCATGAGATGTGATATCTCAATGCTTCTAATACCAAACCTAAGGTCCTTCCTATAACATGAGATGTGATATCCAAATCCTTCCCATTCCAAACCTGAGACCCTCCCTTTAGCATGAGATGTGATATCCAACTCCTTCCCATTCCAATCCTGATACCCTTCTGATAGCATGAGATCTGATATCTCAATGCCTCTAATACCAAACCTGAGATCCTACCTCTAACATGAAATGTGATATCCAACTCCTTCCTTTTCCAAACCTGAGACCCTTCCTACAGCATGAGATGTGATATCCAAGTCCTTCCCATTCCAATCCTGAGACCCTTCCTATAACATGAGATGTGATATCCAACTCCTTCTATTCCAACCTGAGACCCTTCCTATAGCATGAGATGGGATATCCAACTCCTTCCAAATCCAATCCTGATACCCTTCCGATAGCATGAGATGTGATATACCAATGCTTCTACAAAACCTGAGACCCATACCATGGCATGAGATGTGATATCAAACTCCCGTCCTATACCATGAGACTTGATATCTCAATGCTTCTAATACCAAACCTGAGACCGGTCCAATAACATGAGATGTGATATCCAAATCCTTCCCCTTCCAAACCTTAGACCCTTCCTTTATCATGAGATGTGATATCCAAGTCCTTCCCATTCCATTCCTGAGACCCTTCCTATAGCATGAGATGTGATATCTCAATGCTTCTAATACCAAACCTGAGACCATTCCTATAACATGAGATGTGATATCCAAGTCCTTCCCATTCCAATCCTGAGACCCTTCCTATAGCATGAGATGTGATATCTCAATGCTTCTAATACCAAACCTGAGACCCTTCCTATAACATGAATTATGATATCCAAATCCTTCCCATTCCAATCCTGAGACCCTTCCGATAGCAGAGATGTGATATCTCAATGCTTATACCAAACCTAAGACCCTTCCGATAGCATGAGATGTGATATCTCAATGCTTCTAATACCAAACCTGAGATCCTTCCAATAACATGAGATGTGATATCCAACTCCTTCCCATTCCAATCCCGAGACCCTTCCTATAGCATGAGATGTGATATCTCAATGCTTCTAATACCAAACCTAAGGTCCTTCCTATAACATGAGATGTGATATCCAAATCCTTCCCATTCCAAACCTGAGACCCTCCCTTTAGCATGAGATGTGATATCCAACTCCTTCCCCTTAAAAACCTGAGACCCTTCCTTTAGCATGAGATGTGATATCCAGCTCCTCCCATTCCAATCCTGAGACCCTTCCGATAGCAGAGATGTGATATTTCAATGCTTATACCAAACCTGAGACCCTTCCCATAGCATGAGATGTGATATCCAGCTCCTCCCATTCCAATCCTGAGACCCTTCCGATAGCATGAGATGTGATATCTCAATGCTTCTAATACCAAACCTGAGACCCTTCCCATAGCATGAGATGTGATATCCAACTCCTTCCCATTCCAATCCTGAGACCCTTCCTATAGCATGAGATGTGATATCTCAATGCTTCTAATACCAAACCTGAGATCCTTCCTATAACATGAGATGTGATATCCAACTCCTTCCCATTCCAATCCCGAGACCCTTCCTATAGCATGAGATGTGATATCTCAATGCTTCTAATACCAAACCTAAGGTCCTTCCTATAACATGAGATGTGATATCCAAATCCTTCCCATTCCAAACCTGAGACCCTCCCTTTAGCATGAGATGTGATATCCAACTCCTTCCCATTCCAATCCTGATACCCTTCTGATAGCATGAGATGTGATATCTCAATGCCTCTAATACCAAACCTGAGATCCTACCTCTAACATGAAATGTGATATCCAACTCCTTCCTTTTCCAAACCTGAGACCCTTCCTACAGCATGAGATGTGATATCCAAGTCCTTCCCATTCCAATCCTGAGACCCTTCCTATAACATGAGATGTGATATCCAACTCCTTCTATTCCAACCTGAGACCCTTCCTATAGCATGAGATGGGATATCCAACTCCTTCCAAATCCAATCCTGATACCCTTCCGATAGCATGAGATGTGATATCCCAATGCTTCTACAAAACCTGAGACCCATACCATGGCATGAGATGTGATATCAAACTCCCGTCCTATACCATGAGACTTGATATCTCAATGCTTCTAATACCAAACCTGAGACCGGTCCAATAACATGAGATGTGATATCCAAATCCTTCCCCTTCCAAACCTTAGACCCTTCCTTTATCATGAGATGTGATATCCAAGTCCTTCCCATTCCATTCCTGAGACCCTTCCTATAGCATGAGATGTGATATCTCAATGCTTCTAATACCAAACCTGAGACCCTTCCTATAACATGAGATGTGATATCCAAGTCCTTCCCATTCCAATCCTGAGACCCTTCCTATAGCATGAGATGTGATATCTCAATGCTTCTAATACCAAACCTGAGACCCTTCCTATAACATGAATTGTGATATCCAAATCCTTCCCATTCCAATCCTGAGACCCTTCCGATAGCAGAGATGTGATATCTCAATGCTTATACCAAACCTAAGACCCTTCCGATAGCATGAGATGTGATATCTCAATGCTTCTAATACCAAACCTGAGACCGGTCCAATAACATGAGATGTGATATCCAAATCCTTCCCCTTCCAAACCTTAGACCATCCCTTTAGCATGAGATTTGATATCCAACTCCTTCCCATTCCAATCCTGAGACCCTTCTGATGGCATGAGATGTGATATCTCAATGCCTCTAAAACCAAACCTGAGATCCTACCTCTAACATGAAATGTGATATCCAACTCCTTCCCCTTCCAACCCTGAGAGCCTTCCTATAGAATGAGATGTGATATCCAAGTCCTTCCCATTCCAATCCTGAGACCCTTCCTATAACATGAGATGTGATATCCAACTCCTTCCCATTCCAATCATGAGACCCTTCCTATAGCTTGAGATGTGATATCCAACTCCTTCTCATTCCAATTCTGAGACCCGTCCTATACCATGAGACTTGATATCTCAATGCTTCAAATACCAAACCTGAGACCGGTCATATAACATGAGATGTGATACCCAACTCCTTCCCATTCCAATCCTGATACCCTTCTGATAGCATGAGATGTGATATCTCAATGCCTCTAATACCAAACCTGAGATCCTACCTCTAACATGAAATGTGATATCCAACTCCTTCCTTTTCCAAACCTGAGACCCTTCCTACAGCATGAGATGTGATATCCAAGTCCTTCCCATTCCAATCCTGAGACCCTTCCTATAACATGAGATGTGATATCCAACTCCTTCTATTCCAACCTGAGACCCTTCCTATAGCATGAGATGGGATATCCAACTCCTTCCAAATCCAATCCTGATACCCTTCCGATAGCATGAGATGTGATATCCCAATGCTTCTACAAAACCTGAGACCCATACCATGGCATGAGATGTGATATCAAACTCCCGTCCTATACCATGAGACTTGATATCTCAATGCTTCTAATACCAAACCTGAGACCGGTCCAATAACATGAGATGTGATATCCAAATCCTTCCCCTTCCAAACCTTAGACCCTTCCTTTATCATGAGATGTGATATCCAAATCCTTCCCATTCCATTCCTGAGACCCTTCCTATAGCATGAGATGTGATATCTCAATGCTTCTAATACCAAACCTGAGACCCTTCCTATAACATGAGATGTGATATCCAAGTCCTTCCCATTCCAATCCTGAGACCCTTCCTATAGCATGAGATGTGATATCTCAATGCTTCTAATACCAAACCTGAGACCCTTCCTATAACATGAATTGTGATATCCAAATCCTTCCCATTCCAATCCTGAGACCCTTCCGATAGCAGAGATGTGATATCTCAATGCTTATACCAAACCTAAGACCCTTCCGATAGCATGAGATGTGATATCTCAATGCTTCTAATACCAAACCTGAGACCGGTCCAATAACATGAGATGGAATATCCAAATCCTTCCCCTTCCAAACCTTAGACCATCCCTTTAGCATGAGATTTGATATCCAACTCCTTCCCATTCCAATCCTGAGACCCTTCTGATGGCATGAGATGTGATATCTCAATGCCTCTAAAACCAAACCTGAGATCCTACCTCTAACATGAAATGTGATATCCAACTCCTTCCCCTTCCAACCCTGAGAGCCTTCCTATAGAATGAGATGTGATATCCAAGTCCTTCCCATTCCAATCCTGAGACCCTTCCTATAACATGAGATGTGATATCCAACTCCTTCCCATTCCAATCATGAGACCCTTCCTATAGCTTGAGATGTGATATCCAACTCCTTCTCATTCCAATTCTGAGACCCGTCCTATACCATGAGACTTGATATCTCAATGCTTCAAATACCAAACCTGAGACCGGTCCTATAACATGAGATGTGATACCCAAATCCGTCCCCTTCCAAACCTTAGACCCTTCCTATAGCATGAGATGTGATATCTCATTGCTTCTAATACCAAACCCGAGACCCTTCCTATAACGAGATGGGATATCCAACTCCTTCCCATTCCAATCCTGAGACCCTTCAGATAGCAGAGATGTGATATCCAACTCCTTCCCATTCCAAACCTGAGACCCTTCCTATAGCATGAGATGTTATAATTTAATGCTTCTAAAACCAAACCTGAGAACCATCCTATAACATGTGAAATCCAAATCCTTCCCTTTCCAAACCTGAGACCCTTCCGATAGCATGAGATGTGATATCTCAATGCTTCTAAAACCAAACATGAGAACCATCCTATAACATGAGATGTGAAATCCAAATCCTTCCCTTTCCAAACCTGAGACCCTTCCTATAGCTTGAGATGAAATATCAAACTCCTTCCCATTCCAATCCTGAGATAGCTTGAGATGTGATATCCAACTCCATCCCATTCCAATCCTGAGACCCTTCCGATAGCATGAGATGTGATAGCTCAATGCTTCTAATATCAAAACTGAGACCCTCCCTATAGTATGAGATGTGAATTCTAAGTCCTTACCATTCCTATCCTGAGACCCTTCCGATAGCAGAGATGTGATATCTCAATGCTTATACCAAACCTGATGACCCTTCCTATGGCATTAGATGTGATATCCAACTCCTTCCCATTCCAATCCTGAGTTCCTTCCTATAGCATGAGATGTGATATCTCAATGCTTCTATCAAACCTGATACCCTTCCTTTAGCATGAGAGGTGATATTCAACTCCTGCCCATTCCAATCCTGAGACCCTTCCTATAGCATGAGATGTGATATCTCAATGCTTCTAATACCAAACCTGAGACCCTTCCTATAACATGAATTATGATATCCAAATCCTTCCCATTCCAATCCTGAGACCCTTCCGATAGCAGAGATGTGATATCTCAATGCTTATACCAAACCTAAGACCCTTCCGATAGCATGAGATGTGATATCTCAATGCTTCTAATACCAAACCTGAGATCCTTCCAATAACATGAGATGTGATATCCAAATCCTTCCCATTCCAATCCCGAGACCCTTCATATAGCATGAGATGTGATATCTCAATGCTTCTAATACCAAACCTAAGGTCCTTCCTATAACATGAGATGTGATATCCAAATCCTTCCCATTCCAAACCTGAGACCCTCCCTTTAGCATGAGATGTGATATCCAACTCCTTCCCCTTAAAAACCTGAGACCCTTCCTTTAGCATGAGATGTGATATCCAGCTCCTCCCATTCCAATCCTGAGACCCTTCCGATAGCAGAGATGTGATATTTCAATGCTTATACCAAACCTGAGACCCTTCCCATAGCATGAGATGTGATATCCAGCTCCTCCCATTCCAATCCTGAGACCCTTCCGATAGCAGAGATGTGATATTTCAATGCTTATACCAAACCTGAGACCCTTCCCATAGCATGAGATGTGATATCCAACTCCTTCCCATTCCAATCCTGAGACCCTTCCTATAGCATGAGATGTGATATCTCAATGCTTCTAATACCAAACCTGAGATCCTTCCTATAACATGAGATGTGATATCCAACTCCTTCCCATTCCAATCCCGAAACCCTTCCTATAGCATGAGATGTGATATCTCAATGCTTCTAATACCAAACCTAAGGTCCTTCCTATAACATGAGATGTGATATCCAAATCCTTCCCATTCCAAACCTGAGACCCTCCCTTTAGCATGAGATGTGATACCCAACTCCTTCCCATTCCAATCCTGATACCCTTCTGATAGCATGAGATGTGATATCTCAATGCCTCTAATACCAAACCTGAGATCCTACCTCTAACATGAAATGTGATATCCAACTCCTTCCTTTTCCAAACCTGAGACCCTTCCTACAGCATGAGATGTGATATCCAAGTCCTTCCCATTCCAATCCTGAGACCCTTCCTATAACATGAGATGTGATATCCAACTCCTTCTATTCCAACCTGAGACCCTTCCTATAGCATGAGATGGGATATCCAACTCCTTCCAAATCCAATCCTGATACCCTTCCGATAGCATGAGATGTGATATCCCAATGCTTCTACAAAACCTGAGACCCATACCATGGCATGAGATGTGATATCAAACTCCCGTCCTATACCATGAGACTTGATATCTCAATGCTTCTAATACCAAACCTGAGACCGGTCCAATAACATGAGATGTGATATCCAAATCCTTCCCCTTCCAAACCTTAGACCCTTCCTTTATCATGAGATGTGATATCCAAGTCCTTCCCATTCCATTCCTGAGACCCTTCCTATAGCATGAGATGTGATATCTCAATGCTTCTAATACCAAACCTGAGACCCTTCCTATAACATGAGATGTGATATCCAAGTCCTTCCCATTCCAATCCTGAGACCCTTCCTATAGCATGAGATGTGATATCTCAATGCTTCTAATACCAAACCTGAGACCCTTCTTATAACATGAATTGTGATATCCAAATCCTTCCCATTCCAATCCTGAGACCCTTCCGATAGCAGAGATGTGATATCTCAATGCTTATACCAAACCTAAGACCCTTCCGATAGCATGAGATGTGATATCTCAATGCTTCTAATACCAAACCTGAGACCGGTCCAATAACATGAGATGTGATATCCAAATCCTTCCCCTTCCAAACCTTAGACCATCCCTTTAGCATGAGATTTGATATCCAACTCCTTCCCATTCCAATCCTGAGACCCTTCTGATGGCATGAGATGTGATATCTCAATGCCTCTAAAACCAAACCTGAGATCCTACCTCTAACATGAAATGTGATATCCAACTCCTTCCCCTTCCAACCCTGAGAGCCTTCCTATAGAATGAGATGTGATATCCAAGTCCTTCCCATTCCAATCCTGAGACCCTTCCTATAACATGAGATGTGATATCCAACTCCTTCCCATTCCAATCATGAGACCCTTCCTATAGCTTGAGATGTGATATCCAACTCCTTCTCATTCCAATTCTGAGACCCGTCCTATACCATGAGACTTGATATCTCAATGCTTCAAATACCAAACCTGAGACCGGTCCTATAACATGAGATGTGATACCCAACTCCTTCCCATTCCAATCCTGATACCCTTCTGATAGCATGAGATGTGATATCTCAATGCCTCTAATACCAAACCTGAGATCCTACCTCTAACATGAAATGTGATATCCAACTCCTTCCTTTTCCAAACCTGAGACCCTTCCTACAGCATGAGATGTGATATCCAAGTCCTTCCCATTCCAATCCTGAGACCCTTCCTATAACATGAGATGTGATATCCAACTCCTTCTATTCCAACCTGAGACCCTTCCTATAGCATGAGATGGGATATCCAACTCCTTCCAAATCCAATCCTGATACCCTTCCGATAGCATGAGATGTGATATCCCAATGCTTCTACAAAACCTGAGACCCATACCATGGCATGAGATGTGATATCAAACTCCCGTCCTATACCATGAGACTTGATATCTCAATGCTTCTAATACCAAACCTGAGACCGGTCCAATAACATGAGATGTGATATCCAAATCCTTCCCCTTCCAAACCTTAGACCCTTCCTTTATCATGAGATGTGATATCCAAGTCCTTCCCATTCCATTCCTGAGACCCTTCCTATAGCATGAGATGTGATATCTCAATGCTTCTAATACCAAACCTGAGACCCTTCCTATAACATGAATTGTGATATCCAAATCCTTCCCCTTCCAAACCTTAGACCCTTCCTTTATCATGAGATGTGATATCCAAGTCCTTCCCATTCCAATCCTGAGACCCTTCCTATAGCATGAGATGTGATATCTCAATGCTTCTAATACCAAACCTGAGACCCTTCCTATAACATGAATTGTGATATCCAAATCCTTCCCATTCCAATCCTGAGACCCTTCCGATAGCAGAGATGTGATATCTCAATGCTTATACCAAACCTAAGACCCTTCCGATAGCATGAGATGTGATATCTCAATGCTTCTAATACCAAACCTGAGACCGGTCCAATAACATGAGATGGAATTTCCAAATCCTTCCCCTTCCAAACCTTAGACCATCCCTTTAGCATGAGATTTGATATCCAACTCCTTCCCATTCCAATCCTGAGACCCTTCTGATGGCATGAGATGTGATATCTCAATGCCTCTAAAACCAAACCTGAGATCCTACCTCTAACATGAAATGTGATATCCAACTCCTTCCCCTTCCAACCCTGAGAGCCTTCCTATAGAATGAGATGTGATATCCAAGTCCTTCCCATTCCAATCCTGAGACCCTTCCTATAACATGAGATGTGATATCCAACTCCTTCCCATTCCAATCATGAGACCCTTCCTATAGCTTGAGATGTGATATCCAACTCCTTCTCATTCCAATTCTGAGACCCGTCCTATACCATGAGACTTGATATCTCAATGCTTCAAATACCAAACCTGAGACCGGTCCTATAACATGAGATGTGATACCCAAATCCGTCCCCTTCCAAACCTTAGACCCTTCCTATAGCATGAGATGTGATATCTCATTGCTTCTAATACCAAACCTGAGACCCTTCCTATAACGAGATGGGATATCCAACTCCTTCCCATTCCAATCCTGAGACCCTTCAGATAGCAGAGATGTGATATCCAACTCCTTCCCATTCCAAACCTGAGACCCTTCCTATAGCATGAGATGTTATAATTTAATGCTTCTAAAACCAAACCTGAGAACCATCCTATAACATGTGAAATCCAAATCCTTCCCTTTCCAAACCTGAGAACCTTCCGATAGCATGAGATGTGATATCTCAATGCTTCTAAAACCAAACATGAGAACCATCCTATAACATGAGATGTGAAATCCAAATCCTTCCCTTTCCAAACCTGAGACCCTTCCTATAGCTTGAGATGAAATATCAAACTCCTTCCCATTCCAATCCTGAGATAGCTTGAGATGTGATATCCAACTCCATCCCATTCCAATCCTGAGACCCTTCCGATAGCATGAGATGTGATAGCTCAATGCTTCTAATATCAAAACTGAGACCCTCCCTATAGTATGAGATGTGAATTCTAAGTCCTTACCATTCCTATTATGAGACCCTTCCGATAGCAGAGATGTGATATCTCAATGCTTATACCAAACCTGATGACCCTTCCTATGGCATTAGATGTGATATCCAACTCCTTCCCATTCCAATCCTGAGTTCCTTCCTATAGCATGAGATGTGATATCTCAATGCTTCTATCAAACCTGATACCCTTCCTTTAGCATGAGAGGTGATATTCAACTCCTGCCCATTCCAATCCTGAGATTCCTCCTATAGCATGAGATGTGATATCTCAATGCTTCTAATACCAGACCTGGGACCGGTCCTATAACATGAGATATGATATCCAAATCCTTCCCCTTCCAAACCTGAGACCCTTCCTATAGCAAGAGATGTGATATCCAATTCCTTCCCATTCCAATCCTGAGACCCTTCCTATAACGAGATGTGATATCCAACTCCTTCCCATTCCAACCTGAGACCCTTCCTGTAGCATGAGAAGGGAGATCCAACTCCTTCCCATTCCAATCCTGAGACCCTTCCTATACCATGAGATGTGATATCTCAATGCTTCTAATACCAAACCTGGGACCCGTCCTATAACATGAGATATGTCCTATAACATGAGATATGATATCCAAATCCTTCCCCTTCCAAACCTGAGACCCTTCCTTTAGCATGAGATGTGATATCCAAATCCTTCCCATTCCAATACTGAAACCCTTCCTATAGCATGAGATGTCATATCTCAATGTTTCTAATAGAAAACCTGAGACCCTTCCTATAGCAAGAGATGTGATATCCAAATCCTTCCCATTTCAATCTTGAGACCCTTCCTATAACATGAGATGTGATATCCAACTCCTACCCATTCCAACCTGAGACCCTTCCTATAGCATGAGAAGGGATATCCAATTCCTTCCCAATCCAATCCTTAGACCCTTCCGATAGCAGAGATGTGATATCTCAATGCTTATACCAAACCTGAGACCCTTCCTTTAGCATGAGATGTGATATCCAAATGCTTCACATTCCAATCCTGAGACCCTTCCTATAGCATGAGATGTGATATCCCAATGCTTCTAATACAAAACCTGAGATCCTTCCTATAACATGAGATGTGATATCCAAGTCCTTCCCATTCCAATCCTGAGACCCTTTCTATAACATGAGATGTGATATCCAACTCCTTCTACTCCAACCTGAGACCCTTCCTATAGCATGAGATGGGATATCCAACTCCTTCCAAATCCAATCCTGATACCCTTCCAATAGCATGAGATGTGATATCCCAATGCTTCTACAAAACCTGAGACCCATACCATGGCATGAGATGTGATATCAAACTCCCGTCCTATACCATGAGACTTGATATCTCAATGCTTCTAATACCAAACCTGAGACCGGTCCAATAACATGAGATGTGATATCCAAATCCTTCCCCTTCCAAACCTTAGACCCTTCCTTTATCATGAGATGTGATATCCAAGTCCTTCCCATTCCATTCCTGAGACCCTTAATATAGCATGAGATGTGATATCTCAATGCTTCTAATACCAAACCTGAGACCCTTCCTATAACATGAGATGTGATCTCCAAATCCTTCCCATTCCAATCCTGAGACCCTTCCGATAGCAGAGATGTGATATCTCAATGCTTATACCAAACCTGAGACCCTTCCGATAGCATGAGATGTGATATCTCAATGCTTCTAATACCAAACCTCAGATCCTTCCAATAACATGAGATGTGATGTCCAAATCCTTCCCCTTCCAAACCTTAGACCCTCCCTTTAGCATGAGATGTGATATCCAACTCCTTCCCATTCCAATCCTGAGACCCTTCTGATGGCATGAGATGTCATATCTCAATGCCTCTAATACCAAACCTGAGATCCTACCTCTAACATGAGATGTGATATCAAACTCCTTCCCATTCCAAACCTGAGACCCTTCAGATAGCATGAGATGTGATATTTCAATGCTTCTAAAACCAAACATGAGAACCATCCTATAACATGAGATGTGAAATCCAAATCATTCCCATTCCAAACATGAGGCCCTTCCTATAGCTTGAGATGTGATATCAAACTCCTTCCCATTCAATGTGATATCCAACTCCTTCCCATTCCAATCCTGGGACCCTTCCTATACCATGAGATGTGATAGTTCAATGCTTCTAATACCAAACCTGAGACCCGTCCTAAAACATGAGATGTGAGATCCAAATCCTTCCCCTTCCAGACCTGAGACCTTTCCTTTAGCATGAGATGTGATAACCAACTCCTTCCCATTCCAAACCTGAGACCCTTCCCATAGCATGAGATGTGATATCTCAATGCTTCTAAAACCAAACATGAGAACCATCCTATAACATGAGATGTGAAATCCAAATCCTTCCCTTTCCAAACCTGAGACCCTTCCTATAGCTTGAGATGAAATATCAAACTCCTTCCCATTCCAATCCTGAGATAGCTTGAGATGTGAGATCCAAATCCTTCCCCTTCCAAACCTGAGACCCTTCCTATAGCTTGATATGTGATATCAAACTCCTTCCCATTACAATCCTGAGATAGCTTGAGATGTGATATCCAACTCCATCCCATTCCAATCCTGAGACCCTTCCGATAGCATGAGATGTGATAGCTCAATGCTTCTAATATCAAAACTGAGACCCTCCCTATAGTATGAGATGTGAAATCTACGTCCTTCCCATTCCTATCCTGAGACCCTTCCGATAGCAGAGATGTGATATCTCAATGCTTATACCGAACCTGATGACCCTTCCTTTAGCATGAGATGTGATATTCAACTCCTTCCCATTCCAAACCTGAGACCCTTCCTTTAACATGAGACGTGATATCCAACTCCTTCCCATTCCAAACCTGAGACCTTTCCTTTAGCATATGTGATATCCAACTCCTTCCAATTCCAATACTGAGACCCTTCCAATAGCATATGTGATATCTCAATGCTTCTAATATCAAAACTGAGACCCTCCCTATAACATGAGATGTGATATCCAACTCCTTCCCATTCCAATACTGAGACCCTTCCAATAGCATATGTGATATCTCAATGCTTCTAATATGAAAACTGAGACCCTCCCTATAACATGAATTGTGATATCCAAATCCTTCCCATTCCAATCCTGAGACCCTTCCGATAGCAGAGATGTGATATCTCAATGCTTATACCAAACCTAAGACCCTTCCGATAGCATGAGATGTGATATCTCAATGCTTCTAATACCAAACCTGAGATCCTTCCAATAACATGAGATATGATGTCCAAATCCCTCCCCTTCCAAACCTTAGACCATCCCTTTAGCATGAGATTTGATATCCAACTCCTTCCCATTCCAATCCTGAGACCCTTCTGATAGCATGAGATGTGATATCTCAATGCCTCTAATACCAAACCTGAGATCCTACCTCTAACATGAAATGTGATATCCATCTCCTTCCCTTTCCAAACCTGAGACCCTGCCTATAGCATGAGATGTGATATCCAAGTCCTTCCCATTCCAATCCTGAGACCCTTCCTATAGCATGTGATGTGATATCTCAATGCTTATACCAAACCTGAGACCCTTCCTATGGCATGAGATGTCATATACAACTCCTTCCCATTCCAACCCTGAGACCCTTCCTATAGCATGAGATGTGATATCTCAATGCTTATACCAAACCTGAGACCCTTCCTATAGCATGAGATGTGATATCCAACTTCTTCCCATTCCAATCCTGAGACCCTTCCTATAGCATGAGATGTGATATCTCAATGCTTATACCAAACCTGAGACCCTTCCTATAGCTTGAGATGTGATATCCAACTCCTTCCCATTCCAATCCTGAGACCCTTCCTATAGCATGAGATGTGATATCTCAAGGCCTCTAATACCAAACCTGAGATCCTTCCTCTAACATGAAATGTGATATCCAACTCCTTCCCCTTCCAAACCTGAGAGCCTTCCTATAGCATGAGATATGATATCCAAGTCCTTCCCATTCCAATCCTGAGACCCTTCCTATAACATGAAATGTGATATCCAACTCCTTCCCATTCTAACCTGAGACCCTTCCTATAGCATGAGATGGGATATCCAACTCCTTCCAAATCCAATACTGATACCCTTCCGATAGCATGAGATGTGATATCCCAATGCTTCTACCAAACCTGAGACCCATACTATGGCATGAGATGTGATATCAAACTCCTTCCCATTCCAATCCTGAGACGCTTCCTATAGCTTGAGATGTGATATCCAACTCCTTCCCATTCCAATTCTGAGACCCTTCTTATACCATGACACTTGATATCTCAATGCTTCTAATACCAAACCTGAGACCCGTCCTATAACATGAGATGTGATATCCAAATCCATCCCCTTCCAAACCTTAGACCCTTCCTTTATAATGAGATGTGATATCCAACTCCTTCCCATTCCAATCCTGAGACCCTTCCGATATCATGAGATTTGTTATCTCAATGCTTCTAATATCAAACTTGAGACCCTCCCTATAGCATGAGATGTGACATCCAAGTCCTTCCCATTCCAATCCTGAGACCCTTCCTATAGCATGAGATGTGATAACTCAATGCTTCTAATACCAAACCTGAGACCCTTCCTATAACATGAGATGGGATATCCAACTCCTTCCCATTCCAATCCTGAGACCCTTCCGATAGCAGAGATGTGATATCTCAATGCTTATACCAAACCTGAGACCCTTCCTAAGGCCTGAGATGTCATATACAACTCCTTCCCATTGCAATCCTGAGACCCTTCCTAGAGCATGAGATGTGATATCTCAATGCTTATACCAAATCTGAGACCCTTCCTATAGCATGAGATGTGATATCCAACACCTTCCCATTCCAATCCTGAGACCCTTCCTATAGCATGAGAAGTGATATCTCCATGCTTATACCAAACCTGAGACCCTTCCTATAGCATGAGATGTGATATCCAAATCCTTCCCATTCCAATCCTGAGACCCTTCCTATAGCATGAGATGTGATATCTCAATGCTTATACCAAACCTGAGAGCCTACCTATAGCATGAGATGTGATATCCAAGTCCATCCCATTCCAATCCTTAGACCCTTCCTACAGCATGCGATGTGATATCTCAATGATTCTAATACCAAACCAGAGACCCGTCCTTTAACATGAGATGGGATATCCAACTCCTTCCCATTCCAATCCTGAGCCACTCCTGATAGCAGAGATGTGATATCTCAATGCTTATACCAAACCTGAGACCCTTCCTATAACATGAGATGTGATATCCAACTCCTTCCCGTTCCAAACCTGAGACACTTCCTATAGCATATCTGATATCCAACTCCTTCCCATTCCAAACATGAGACCCTTCCTATAACAAGAATGTAATATCCAACTCCTACCCATTCCAATCCTGAGACCATTCCTATAGCATGAGATGTGATGTCTCAATGCTTCCAATACCAAACCTGAGATCCTTCCTCTAACATGAGATGTGATATCCAACTCCTTCCCATTCCAATCCTGAGACCCTTATGATAGCATGAGATGTGATATCTCAATGCCTCTTATACCAAACCTGAGATCCTTCCGATAGCATGAGATGTGATATCTCAATGCTTCTAATACCAAACCTGAGATCCTTCCTATAATATGAGATGTGATTTCCAAATCCTTCCCCTTCCAAACCTGAGACCCTCCCTTTAGCATGAGATGTGATGTGATATCCAAGTCCTTCCCATTCCAATCCTGAGACCCTTCCTATAGCATGAGATGTGATATCTCAATGCTTCTAATACCAAACCTGAGACCCTTCCTATAACATGAGATGGGAATATCCAACTCCTTCCCATTCCAATCCTGAGACCCTTCCGATAGCAGAGATGTGATATCTCAATGCTTATACCAAACCTGAGATCCTTCCTATAACATGAGATGTGATATCCAACTCCTTCCCATTCCAATCCTGAGACACTTCCTATAGCATGAGATGTGATATCTCACTGCTTATACCAAACCTGAGACCCTTCCCATAGCATGAGATGTGATATCCAACTCCTTCCCATTCCAATCCTCAGACCCTTCCTATAGCATGAGATGTGATATCTCAATGCTTCTAATATCAAACTTAAGACCCTACCTATAGCATGAGATGTGATATCCAAGTCCTTCCCATTCCAATCCTGAGACACTTCCTATAGCATGAGATGTGATATCCAACTCCTTCCCATTCCAATCCTGAGACCCTTCCTATAGCATGAGACATGATATCTCAATACTTCTAATACCAAACGTGAGATCCTTCCGATAACATGAGATGTGATATCCAAATCCTTCCCCTTCCAAACCTGAGACCCTCCCTTTAGCATGAGATGTGATATCCAACTCCTTCCCATTCCAATCCTGAGACCCTTCTGATAGCATGAGATGTGATATCTCAATGCTTCTAATACCAAACCTGAGATCCTTCCGATAGCATGAGATGTGATATCTCAATGCTTCTAATACCAAACCTGAGATCCTTCCTATACATGAGATGTGATATCCAAATCCTTCCCCTTCCAAACCTGAGACCCTCCCTTTAGCATGAGATGTGATATCCAAGTCCTTCCCATTCCAATCCTGAGACCCTTCCTATAGCTTGAGATGTGATATCCAACTCCTTCCCATTCCAATTCTGAGACCCTTCCTATACTATGAGACTTGATATCTCAATGCTTCTAATACCAAACGTGAGACCCGTAATATAACATGAGATGTGATATCCAAATCCTTCCCCTTCCAAACCTGAGACCCTCCCTTTAGCATGAGATGTGATATCCAACTCCTTCCCATTCCAATCCTGAGACCCTTCTGATAGCATGAGATGTGATATCTCAATGCTTCTAATACCAAACCTGAGATCCTTCCGATAGCATGAGATGTGATATCTCAATGCTTCTAATACCAAACCTGAGATCCTTCCTATACATGAGATGTGATATCCAAATCCTTCCCCTTCCAAACCTGAGACCCTCCCTTTAGCATGAGATGTGATATCCAAGTCCTTCCCATTCCAATCCTGAGACCCTTCCTATAGCTTGAGTTGTGATATCCAACTCCTTCCCATTCCAATTCTGAGACCCTTCCTATACTATGAGACTTGATATCTCAATGCTTCTAATACCAAACGTGAGACCCGTAATATAACATGAGATGTGATATCCAAATCCTTCCCCTTCCAAACCTTAGACCCTTCCTTTATCATGAGATGTGATATCCAACTCCTTCCCATTCCATTCCTGAGACCTTTTCCTTCCATGTGGCAACCCCTAAACTTTTTGCTGTTGTTTTTCACCTTGTTCTTGACTTTGCCAGAGAAGTGCAGCCTTCTGCCGCACTTCTCTGGGCTTTCGCTCCTTTTCTTACAGGGAAACTGACATGCCCTTAAGACAGTCAGTACCGGGGAACGCTGTTTCCCGTAGTTTCTTTTATCATGTTGCGGCTTTAGTGCAACATGACACAAGAGGGCACTGTAAGCTAAGTTACAGCTCTCTTGGGTCTCTAGCCTTCTACAGGCCCTAGATACTCTTTTAGGATGGTATTTTGATCGGTGCAAGTCATTCAGGGACTGGAATGGTGGCAGCGATCGTTTTGTTTATTTTGAGCTCCTTTTGGCGTTCTGAGCGCGTTTTTCGCACTGAACCCAAAATGGTGGCCTGGCTCCCAAAATGGCCAGACCATGAGGCTCCTTTGTCCTGTCCACTGACCGTCTTGCTCCCTTCACCTTCCCCAGGTCGAGCGACCCGGGGCCTTCCTTATTTGGGCATGTACTTTCCCGCGAAACGTGGTTGCTTTCGCGGGCTTCTACATGTCGTTTGTGTGCCTCCAGGGTGTGGGCTGGGATGTCTGGTCCCAATACACATCTGGGTGCCAGAGAGTCTAGGGTGGTGTGAATGCCTGGGACCACCGTGGTCCGTGATTGGTCCACGTATGGTATGTGTGTTGATGAGCGGATCTCCCATTGGCTCCCCTCCGTTTTGGCGCGAAGGGAACCGTGGATAAGAGGGGGCTGGAAACACCACTACCATGTCGATCTCCTGAGTTCTCACGAACGAAGGAATACAGGAGCCAAGTATCCTGCAGCGAAACCCTTTCCTCCTTTGATCGAACCAGAAGGCCTGTACTGGTGCTTCGACCTTTGGAATAGCAGGAACAGCTATTCCCGGCGACTTCATCATCTCCTGCCAAGTAAGCCTTCGGAAGTGTCTCTGGGCCATCCAGTTGACTGACCAGCTTACAAGGGAGTCCTGCTCTGTAACCGCCGCCAGGTTGTGTTGTATTTTGAGTCCTTGTCACTCTCCCACGCTTCGTACACTTGGCGTTCCCAAGTCTGAAGGGAGGAGTGTACATTTGGCTCGAATACACACGGCCGCTCCGTTGTCCTGCTGCGGCAACAAACTGTGCCGGTTTCGTCGATTGGGACGTCTTTTTGCTCTACACGACTACGAGGCGTTCCCTGCTCTTCTGAACCTGCCAGCTGCTGAAACTAACGTGGAGAAGCCTGGGTCTGCTTGCTTCGGGGACCGGTGAGTAGTATAGCTAGGATCTGGTCGCCCTCCTGCAGTATCCCATTGCTTTTCCCTGCTGTGTAAAAACAGCACCCTTTTTGCCGTACTCGCGCTCTGCTTCTGCCCGCTGTGGAGGCTGCGCTTGAGTTGCGGAACCTGTTCTCCTTCTGCTGTGCACTAACCCGAACTGCCTGACTTCCTCCGAAGAGCTTCTCCTTTTGCCCGTTGGCACCGGCGTGGCAGGTACTTTGAGCACAAGGCTCCACTCTTCGCAGGGCTCGGACTTCCATCTAGTTAGGTGCCTCTGAAGGCGAACTGAGCCTAAAGCGTTATCGCACTGCCTGTTTTCCTTCCCTTGCAGGTGGACTACACATTTCGTGCCTCTAATGCTTAAGACTGTCGTATTTGTATATATATTGTGTTGATATGGTATGTGTTGGCTTAATAGTGTGATATTGTGATTTTCTCGCTACGGTCATTGTTTTAAAGGCCTTAAAATAAATGTGTATATATTTTTGATATAACAACTGTTTGGAGTAGTTTGTAAGCGCTCTTGCTTTGTGTGCTCATTGCGGGCTTTCAGTCACCCTCACCCCTCTTGAGACCTAGGGCCTCATTACGACCCAGGCGGCCTGGGCCGTGACTTTACCACCAGTTTACGCCATGGTGGTTGGCGGACTTACCGCCCCATTCCGACCTTGGCGGGGCGGTAAGTCCCCAATCCCCATTTACCCTTCCCCATTCCCATTTTTGCCCCATAGGGCATAATGGGAGTGGGGAAGGCGTTAATTACGCCACCGTAAATTACGGTGGCGTAATTAACTCCATGGTCCCTTAGCGCCATGGATTTTAACACCTGCTAAAAGCAGCTGTTAAAAGCACCATGGCGCTAGGGGACCTCGTAATTGGCGGTAAGGGGTCGGCGCAGCTAACGCTGGCGTAAACCCCTTACCGCCAGGGTCGTAATGAGGCCCCTAGTCTTGACCGCCACGATCGCTACCTTGATTGGTCTGGCTCGTCCAGAGGTTACCCTGTTCCAAGTAATTAGGTTGGCCTTCTGAACTTCTGCGCCACCAGGACAGAGTTCAGAAATCCGTCTTAACAATGTATACTGCTGAAATCGTCAATGCATTATCGGGTAAACTGACTGTTCTGGAAAGTGTATTTGCCATCTGTTATTCCAGTCAGCATGTTTTCATCGTCCCTTCTTGTTTCAAGGCTGCACTCCCGTGGTGATCACATTCTCCTCTCCAGAGCAGGCTAACTACCAGCTGCTCCTCCTCAGAGGCGTTCCACCTTTCTGTCCCTGCTCCCTGCACCGTTTCGCGTTGCATGTACTCGCTTCCCAGGTCTCTGGTTTAGATGCGTGTTCCCTGCCTTCTCTCCTCTTCCTACAGCCTTCCAATGAGCTCCACAAGATAGTGTTCAGAATGCTTTATAACCCCATTATTCAACATATAGCTGTAACCCGCTAGACGTATTGAAACGTGCTAAAAACTAGCAAAAATAGCTAGAAAATGTACTTCCCTCGCGTTTTTGTAAATGCGAATTCTGGTGGGTTCCCATGTTGTATGTACTGTGTTCGTGCGTTTGTGTCGAATCCTGAAGTTTTTAACCACTGTTCTCCCATACTAGGGAGGGGGGGTCAACATCTACTGCTGTTCACAGGCTGAATGTATACGGCTGAAATCTTCAAGGCATTATCAGCTTTCCTGTTTTGGAACGTGTATTTGCCATCTGTTAATGCAGTCGCCCTTTGTTCATCGTTCCTTCTAGTTTACAGGCTGCACTCCCCTAGTGATCACATTCTTCTCTCCTATGCAGGCTAACTACCAGCTGCTCCTCCTCATAGGTGTTCATCCTTTCTGTCCCTGGTCCCTGCACCGTTTCGCGTTGCATGTACTCGCTTCCCAGCTCTCTGGTTGAGATGCGTGTTCCCTGCCTTCTCTCCTCTTGCTACAGCCTTCCAATTTGCTCCACAAGATACAGTGTTCAGAATGCTTTATAACCCCATTATTCAACATATAGCTGTAACCCGCTAGACGTATTGAAACGTGCTAAAAAATAGCAAAAACAGCTAGAAAATGTACTTCCCTCGCGTTTTGGTAAATGCAGGGTACACGCGTCTAAACCAGAGAGCAGGGAAGCGAGCATTTCAGCAGTATAAATTCAGCCTGTGAACAACACATTTTGACCCTCCCTTGTATGGGAGAAGAGTGGTTCAAAAGACCAGGATTCGACTGAACAAACGCACGAACAGAGTACAAAATGGGAATCCACCAGAATTCGCATTTACCAAAACGCGAGGAAAGTACATTTTCTAGCTGTTTCTGCTCGTTTTTAGCACGTTTCAATACGTCTAGCGGGTTACAGCTATATGTTGAATAATGGGAGTTATAAAGCATTCTGAACACTGTATCTTGTGGAGCTCATTGGAAGGCTGTAGGAAGAGGAGAGAAGGCAGGGAACACGCATCTAAACCAGAGAGCTGGAAAGCGAGTACATGCAACGCGAAATGGTGCAGGGAGCAGGGACAGAAAGGATGAACGCCTATGAGGAGGAGCAGCTGGTAGTCAGCCTGCTCTGGAGAGGAGAATGTGATCACCAGGGGAGTGCAGCCTGTAAAGTAGAAGGGACGATGAACACAGGGCGACTGCATTAACAGATGGCAAATACACGTTCCAAAACAGTCAGGAAAGCTGAAAATGCCTTGAAGATTTCAGCCGTATACATTCAGCCTGTGAACAGCAGTAGACGTTGACCCCCCCCTTGTATGGGAGAACAGTGGTTAAAAACTTCAGGATTCGACAACAAACGCACGGACAGTACATACATGGGAACCCATCAGAATTAGCATTTACAAAAACGCGAGGAAAGTACATTTTCTAGCTGTTTTTGCTAGTTTACAGCACGTTTCAATACGTCTAGCGGGTTACGGCTATATGTTGAATAATGGGTGTTATAGAGCATTCTGAGCACTGTGTATCTTTTGGAGCTCATTTTTTGATTTGAAGGCAGCGGGAAGAGGAGAGAAGGCAGGGAACACGCGTCTAAACCAGAGAGCTGGGAAGCGAGTACTTGCAACGCGAAAAGGGCAGAAAGGAAGAAGGCCTCTGAGAAGGAAAAGCGTCTAAACCAGAGAGCAGGGAAGCGAGTGTTTGCAACGCGAAACGGTGCAGGGAGCAGGGACAGAAAGGGAGAACTCCTCTGAGGAGGAACAGCTGGCAGTTAGCCTTCTTTGGAGATGAGAACTTGATCACCACGGGAGAGGATTGTTGAGAGGGTTACAGAGGGGAGGTCTGAGATCAGAAAATCCTGAGTATTCCCTGCAGTGTGTAGGGCCAGCGACATGAAGAGTTGCAGATCTCGTAAAAGTCCAGGTCAGGAAGCATACAGGTTCATGTTGAATTCTCCAAGTAGGCGGAGTTGAGTGGTAGGAGGCTAGGATGGAGAAGTCCATCCACTGAGAGAGGAAGGGGGTAGGCAAATAGCCACGGTGAGAGAATGGCCAGGAGAGAATGCATGCAGACAAGGCATTCGTGACAGGAGTCGGCCTGCAAAGGAAATCAATTTACTACAGGAATCAAGGATAAGCATTGAGATATCACATCTCATGCTATAGGAAGGGTCTCAGGATTGGAATGGGAAGGACTTAGATATCACATATCATGCTATAGGGAGGGTCTCAGTTTTGATATTAGAAGCATTGAGATATCACATCTCATGCTATCGGAAGTGTCTCAGGATTGGAATGGGAAGGAGCTGGATATCACATCTCATGCTAAAGGAAGGGTCTCAGGTTTGGAACGGGAAGGAGTTGGATATCACATCTCGTTATAGGAAGGGTCTCAGGTTTGGTATAAACATTGAGATATCACATCTCTGCTATCGGAAGTGTCTCAGGATTGGAATGGGAAGGAGTTGGATATTCCATCTCATGTTATAGGACGGGTCTCAGGTTTTTTATTAAAATCATTGAGATATCATATTGCATGCTGTAGGAAGGGTCTAAGGATTGGAATGGGAAGGACTTGGATATCACATCTCATGCTATAGGAAGGGTCTCAGGTTTTGTTATAAGCATTGAGATATCACATCTCATGCTATAGGAAAGGTCTCATGATTGGAATGGAAGGAGTTGGATATCACATCTCATGTTATAGGAAGGATCTCAGGTTTGGTATTAGAAGCATTGAGACATCACATCTCATGCTATAGGAAGGGTCTCAGGATTGGAATGGGAAGGAGTTGGATATCACATCTCATGCTATAGGAAGGGTCTCAGGATTGGAATGGGAAGGAGTTGTATATGACATCTCATGCCGTAGGGAGGGTCTCAGGTTTGGTATAAACATTGAGATATCACATCTCTGCTATCGAAAGGGAATCAGGATTGGAATGGGAAGGACTTGGATATCACAACTCATGCTATAGGGAGGGTCTCAAGTTTGATATTAGAAGCATTGAGATATCACATCTCATGCTATAGGAAGGGTCTCAGGTTTGGTATAAGCAGTGAGATATCACATCTCATGCTATAGGAAGTGTCTCAGGATTGGAATGGGAAGGAGTTGGATATCACATCTCATGTTATAGGAAGGATCTCAGGTTTGTTATAAGCATTGAGATATCACATCTCTGCTATCGGAAGTGTCTCAGGATTGGAATGGGAAGGAGTTGGATATTCCCATCTCATGTTATAGGAAGGGTCTCAGGTTTGGTATTAGAAGCATTGAGATATCACATCTCATGCTATAGGAAGGGTCTCAGGATTGGAATGGGAAGGACTTGGATATCACATCTCATGCTATAGGGAGGGTCTCAAGTTTGATATTAGAAGCATTGAGGTATCACATTTCATGATATCGGAAGGGTCTCAAGATTGGAATGGGAAGGAGTTGGATATCACATCTCATGATAAAGGAATGGTCTAAGGTTTGGAAGGGGAAGGATTTGGATATCACATCTCATGTTATAGGACTGGTCTCAGGTTTGGTATTAGAAGCATTGAGATATCAAGTCTCATGGTATAGGAAGGGTCTCAGAATTGGAATGGGAAGGAGTTGGATATCACATCTCAAGCTATAGGAAGGGTCTCAGGATTAGAATGGGAAGGAGTTTGATATCACATCTCATGCCATAGTATGGGTCTCAGGTTTGATAGAAGCATTGGGATATCACATCTCATGTTATCGGAAGGGTATCGGGATTGGATTTGGAAGGAGTTGGATATCCCATCTCATGCTATAGGAAGGGTCTCAGGTTGGAATGGGAAGGAGTTGGATATCACATCTCATGTTATAGGAAGGGTCTCAGGATTGGAATGGGAAGGACTTGGATATCACATCTCATGCTATAGGAAGGCTCTCAGGTTTGCAAGGGGAAAGAGTTGGATATCACATTTCATGCTATCAGAAGGATCTCAGGTTTGGTATAGAAGCATTGAGATATCATATCTTATGCTATCAGAAGAGTCTCAGGATTGGAATGGGAAGGAGTTGGATATCACATCTCATGCTAAAGGGAGGGTCTCAGGTTTGGAAGATAAGGATTTGGATATCACATCTCATGTTATAGGAAGGATCTCACGTTTGGTATTAGAAGTATTGAGATATCATATCTCATGCTATAGGAAGGGTCTCAGGATTGGAATGGGAAGGAGTTGGATATCACATCTCATGCTATAGGAAGTGTCTCAGGATTGGAATGGGAAGGACTTGGATATCACATCTCATGCTATAGGTAGGGTCTTAAGTTTGATATTAGAAGCATTGAGATATCACATCTCATGCTATAGGAAGGGTCTGAGGATTGGAATGGGAAGGAGTTGGATATCACATCTCATGCTATGGGAAGGGTCTCAGGTTTGGTATAAGCAGTGAGATATCACATCTCATGCTATAGGAAGTGTCTCAGGATTGGAATGGGAAGGAGTTGGATATCACATCTCATGTTATAGGAAGGATCTCAGGTTTGGTATAAGCATTGAGATATCACATCCCTGCTATCGGAAGGGTCTCAGTATTGGAATGGGAAGGAGTTCGATACTCCCATCTCATGTTATAGGAAGGGTCTCAGGTTTGGTATTAGAAGCATTGAGATATCACATCTCATGCTATAGGAAGGGTCTCAGGATTGGAATGGGAAGGACTTGGATATCACATCTCATGCTATAGGGAGGGTCTCAAGTTTGATATTAGAAGCTTTGAGATATCACATCTCATGATATCGGAAGGGTCTCAGGATTGGAATGGGAAGGAGTTGGATATCACATCTCATGATAAAGGAAGGGTCTAAGGTTTGGAAGGGGAAGGATTTGGATATCACATCTCATGTTATATTACGGGTCTCACGTTTGGTATTAGAAGCATTGAGATATCAAGTCTCATAGTATAGGAAGGGTCTCAGAATTGGAATGGGAAGGAGTTGGATATCACATCTCAAGCTATAGGAAGGGTCTCAGGATTGGAATTGGAAGGACTTGGATATCACATCTCATGCTATAGGAAGGCTCTCAGGTTTTGAAGGGGAAAGAGTTGGATATCACATTTCATGTTAGAGGTAGGATCTCAGGTTTGGTATTAGAGGCATTGAGATATCACATCTCATGCTATCAGAAGGGTCTCAGGAATGGAATGGGAAGGAGTTGGATATCACATCTCATGCTAAAGGGAGGGTCCCAGGTTTGGAAGGGGAAGGATTTGGATATCACATCTCATGTTATAGGAAGGATCTCAGGTTTGGTATTAGAAGCATTGAGATATCACATCTCATGCTATCGGAAGGATCTCAGGTTTGGTATTAGAAGCATTTAGATATCACATCTCATGCTATCAGAAGAGTCTCAGGATTGGAATAGGAAGGACTTGGATATCACATATGCTATAGGAAGGCTCTCAGGTTTGGAAGGGGAAAGAGTTGGATATCACATTTCATGTTAGAGGTAGGATCTCAGGTTTGGTATTAGAGGCATTGAGATATCACATCTCATGCTATCAGAAGGGTCTCAGGAATGGAATGGGAAGGAGTTGGATATCACATCTCATGCTAAAGGGAGGGTCTCAGGTTTGGAAGGGGAAGGATTTGGATATCCCATCTCATGTTATAGGAAGGTTCTCAGGTTTGGTATTAGAAGCATTGAGATATCACATCTCTGCTATCGGACGTGTCTCAGGATTGGAATGGGAAGGAGTTGGATATCCCATCTCATGTTATAGGAAGGTTCTCAGGTTTGGTATTAGAAGCATTGAGATATCACATCTCATGCTATAGGGAAGGTCTCAAGTTTGATATTAGAAGCATTGAGATAACAAATCTCATGATATCGGAAGGGTCTCAGGATTGGAATGGGAAGGAGTTGGATATCACATCTCATGATAAAGGAAGGGTCTAAGGTTTGGAAGGGGAAGGATTTGGATATCACATCTCATGTTATAGGACGGGTCTCAGGTTTGGGATTAGAAGCATTGAGATATCAAGTCTCATGGTATAGGAAGGGTCTCAGAATTGGAATGGGAAGGAGTTGGATATCACATCTGAAGCTATAGGAAGGGTCTCAGGATTGGAATGGGAAGGAGTTTGATATCACATCTTATGCCATAGTATGGGTCTCAGGTTTGGTAGAAGCATTGGGATATCACATCTCATGCTATTGGAAGGGTATCAGTATTGGATTTGGAAGGAGTTGGATATCCCATCTCATGCTATTGGAAGGGTCTCAGGTTGGAATGGGAAGGAGTTGGATATCACATTTCATGTTATAGGAAGGGTCTCAGGATTGGAATGGGAAGGACGTGGATATCATATCTCATGCTATAGGAAGGCTCTCAGGTTTGGAAGGGGAAGGAGTTGGATATCACATTTCATGTTAGAGGAAGGATCTCAGGTTTGGTATTAGAGGCCTTGAGATATCACATCTCATGCTATAGGAAGGGTCTCAGGATTGGAATGGGAAGGAGTTGGATATCACATCTCAAGCTATAGGAAGGGTCTCAGGTTTGGTATACGCATTGAGATATCACATCTCATGCTATAGGAAGGGTCTCAGGATTGGAATGGGAAGGAGTTGGATATCACATCTCATGTTATAGGAAAGATCTCAGGTCTGGTATTAGAAGCATTGAGACATCACATCTCATGTTATAGGAAGGGTCTTAGGATTGGAATGGGAAGAAGTTGGATATCACATCTCATGCTATAGGAAGGGTCTCAGGTTTGGTATAAGCATTGAGATATCACATCTCATGCTATAGGAAGGGTCTCAGGATTGGAATGGGAAGGAGTTGTATATGACATCTCATGCCATAGGAAGGGTCTCAGGTTTGGTATAAGCATTGAGATATCACATAACATGCTATAGGAAGGGTCTCATGATTGGAATGAGAAGGACTTGGATATCACATCTCATGCTATAGGCAGGGTCTCAGGTTTGGAAAGGGAAGGAGATGGATATCACATTTCATGTTAGAGGTAGGATCTCAGGTTTGGTATTAGAGGCATTGAGATATCACATCTTATGCTATCAGAAGGGTCTCAGGATTGGAATGGGAAGGAGTTGTATATCACATCTCATGCTAAAGGGAGGGTCTCAGTTTTGGAAGGGGAAGGATTTGGAAATCACATCTCATGTTATAGGAAGGATCTCAGGTTTGGTATTAGAAGCATTGAGATATCACATCTCATGCTATCGGAAGTATCTCAGGTTTGGTATTAGAGGCATTGAGATATCACATCTCATGCTATCATAAGGGTCTCAGGATTGGAATGGGAAGGAGTTGGATATCACATCTCATGTTATAGGAAGGATCTCAGGTTTGGTATTAGAAGCATTAAGATATCACATCTCATGCTATAGGAAGGGTCTCAGGATTGGAATGGGAAGGAGTTGGATATCACATCTCATGCTATAGGAAGGGTCTCAGATTTGGTATAAGCATTGAGATATCACATCTCATGCTATAGGAAGGGTCTCAGGATTGGATTGGGAAGGAGCTGTATATGACATCTCAGGCCATAGGAAGGGTCTCAGGTTTGCTATAAGGGTCTCAGGATTGGAATGGGAAGGAGTTCGATATCCCATCTCATGTTATAGGAAGGGTCTCAGGTTTGGTATTAGAAGCATTGAGATATCAGATCTCATGCTATAGGAAGGGTCTCAGGATTGGAATGGGGAGGACTTGGATGTCACATCTCATGCTATAGGGAGGGTCTCAAGTTTGATATTAGAAGCATTGAGATAACAGATCTCATGATATCGGAAGGGTCTCAGGATTGGAATGGGAAGGAGTTGGATATCACATCTCATGATAAAGGAAGGGTCTAAGGTTTGGAAGGGGAAGGATTTGGATATCACATCTCATGTTATAGGACGGGTCTCAGGTTTGGTATTAGAAGCATTGAGATATCAAGTCTCATGGTATAGGAAGGGTCTCCGAATTGGAATGGGAAGGAGTTGGATATCACATCTCAAGCTATAGGAAGGGTCTCAGGATTGGAATGGGAAGGAGTTTGATATCACATCTTATGCCATAGTATGGGTCTCAGGTTTGGTAGAAGCATTGGGATATCACATCTCATGCTATTGGAAGGGTATCAGTATTGGATTTGGAAGGAGTTGGATATCCCATCTCATGCTATAAGAAGGGTGTCAGGTTGGAATGGGAAGGAGTTGGATATCACATTTCATGTTATAGGAAGGGTCTCAGGATTGGAATGGGAAGGACTTGGATATCATATCTCATGCTATAGGAAGGCTCTCAGGTTTGGAAGGGGAAGGAGTTGGATATCACATTTCATGTTAGAGGAAGGATCTCAGTTTTGGTATTAGAGGCCTTGAGATATCACATCTCATGCTATAGGAAGGGTCTCAGGATTGGAATGGGAAGGAGTTGGATATCACATCTCAAGCTTTAGGAAGGGTCTCAGGTTTGGTATAAGCATTGAGATAGCACATCTCATGCTATAGGAAGGGTCTAAGGATTGGAATGGGAAGGAGTTGGATATCACATCTCATGTTATAGGAAAGATCTCAGGTTTGGTATTAGAAGCATTGAGACATCACATCTCATGTTATAGGAAGGGTCTCAGGATTGGAATGGGAAGGAGTTGGATATCACATCTCATGCTATAGGAAGGGTCTCAGGTTTGGAACGGGAAGGAGTTAGATATCACATCTCATGTTATAGGAAGAGTCTCAGGTTTGGTATAAGCATTGAGATATCACATCTCTGCTATCGGAGAAGTCTCAGGATTGGGATGGGAAGGAGTTGGATATCCCTTCTCATGCTATAGGAAGGGTCTCAGGATTTGAATGGCAAGGAGTTGGATATCACATATCATGCCATAGGAAGGGTCTCAGGTTTCGTATAAGCATTGAAATATCACATCTCTGCTATCGGAAGGGTCTCCGGATTGGATTGGGAAGGAGTTGGATATCCCTTCTCATGCTATAGGAAGTGTCTCAGGTTGGAATGGGAAGGAGTTGGATATCACATCTCATGTTATAGGAAGGGTCTCAGGATTGGAATGGGAAGGATTTGGATATCACATCTCTTGCTATAGGAAGGGTCTCAGGATTGGAATGGGTAGGAGTTGGATATTACATTCTTGCTATAGGAAGGGCCTCATGTTTGGAATGGGAAGGAGTTGGATATCACATATGCTATAGGAAGTGTCTCAGGTTTGGAACGGGAAGGAGATGGATATCACATCTCATGTTAGAGGAAGGATCTCAGGTTTGGTATTAGAGGCCTTGAGATATCACATCTCATGCTATAGGAAGGGTCTCAGGTTTGGTATAAGCATTGAGATATCACATCTCATGCTATAGGAAGGGTCTCAGGATTGGAATGGGAAGAAGTTGGATATCACATCTCATGCTATAGGAAGGGCCTCAGGTTTGGTATAAGCATTGAGATATCACATCTCATGTTATAGGAAGGGTCTCAGGTTGGAATGGGAAGGACTTGGATATCACATCTCATGCTATAGGAAGGCTATCAGGTTTGGAAGGGGAAGGAGTTGCATATCAAATTTCATTTTAGAGGTAGGATCTCAGGTTTGGTATTAGAGGCATTGAGATATCACATCTCATGCTATAGGAAGGGTCTCACGATTGGAATGGGAAGGATTTGGATATCACATCTCATGCTATAGGAAGGGTCTCAGGTTTGGTATAAGCACTGAGATATCACATCTCATGCTATAGAAACGGTCTCAAGATTGCAATGGGAAGGAGTTGGATATCACATCTCATGTTATAGGAAGGATCTCAGATTTGGTATTAGAAGCATTGAGACATCACATCTCATGCTATAGGAAGGGTCTCAGGATTGGAATGGGAAGGAGTTGGATATCACGTCTCATGTTATAGGAAGGGTCTCAGGATTGGAATGGGAAGCACTTCGATATCACATCTCATGTTATAGGAAGGCTCCCAGGTTTAGAAGGGGAAGGAGTTGGATATCACATTTCATGTTAGAGGTAGGATCTCAGGTTTGGTATAAAAGGCATTGAGATATAACATCTCATGCCATCAGAAGGGTCTCAGGATTGGAATGGGAAGGAGTTGGATATCACATCTCATGCTAAAGGGAGGGTCTCAGGTTTGGAAGGGGAAGGATTTGGATATCACATCTCATGCTATAGGAAGGGTCTCAGGATTAGAATGGGAAGGATTTGGATATCACATCTCATGCTATAGGAAGGGTCTCAGGTTTGGTATAAGCATTGAGATATCACATCTCATGCTATAGGAAGGGTCTCAGGATTGGAATGGGAAGGAGTTGGATATCACATCTCATGCTATAGGTAGGCTCTCAGTTTTGGAAAGGGAAGGTTTTGGATATCACATCTCATGCTATAGGAAGGGTCTCACGATTGGAATGGGAAGGATTTGGATATCACGTCTCATGCTATAGGAAGGGTCTCAGGATTGGAATGGGAAGGAGTTGGATATCACATCTCATGCTATAGGAAGGGTCTCAGGAATGGAATGGGAAGGAGTTTTATATGACATCTCATGCCATAGGAAGGATCTCAGGTTTGGTATTAGAAGCATTGAGACATCACATCTCATGTTATAGGAAGGGTCTCAGGATTGGAATGGGAAGGAGTTGGATATCACATCTCATGCTATAGGAAGGGTCTCAGGTTTGGTATAAGCATTGAGATATCACATCTCATGCTATAGGAAGGGTCTCAGGATTGGAATGGGAAGGAGTCGTATATGACATCTCATGCCATAGGAAGGGTCTCAGGTTTGGTATCAGCATTGAGATATCACATCTCTGCTATCGGAAGTGTCTCAGGATTGGAATGGGAAGGAGTTGGATATTCCATCTCATGTTATAGGACGGGTCTCAGGTTTTTTATTAAAATCATTGAGATATCATATTGCATGCTGTAGGAAGGGTCTAAGGATTGGAATGGGAAGGACTTGGATATCACATCTCATGCTATAGGAAGGGTCTCAGGTTTTGTTATAAGCATTGAGATATCACATCTCATGCTATAGGAAAGGTCTCATGATTGGAATGGAAGGAGTTGGATATCACATCTCATGTTATAGGAAGGATCTCAGGTTTGGTATTAGAAGCATTGAGACATCACATCTCATGCTATAGGAAGGGTCTCAGGATTGGAATGGGAAGGAGTTGGATATCACATCTCATGCTATAGGAAGGGTCTCAGGATTGGAATGGGAAGGAGTTGTATATGACATCTCATGCCGTAGGGAGGGTCTCAGGTTTGGTATAAACATTGAGATATCACATCTCTGCTATCGAAAGGGAATCAGGATTGGAATGGGAAGGAGTTGGATATCCCATCTCATGTTATAGGAAGGGTCTCAGGATTGGAATGGGAAGGACTTGGATATCACAACTCATGCTATAGGGAGGGTCTCAAGTTTGATATTAGAAGCATTGAGATATCACATCTCATGCTATAGGAAGGGTCTCAGGTTTGGTATAAGCAGTGAGATATCACATCTCATGCTATAGGAAGTGTCTCAGGATTGGAATGGGAAGGAGTTGGATATCACATCTCATGTTATAGGAAGGATCTCAGGTTTGTTATAAGCATTGAGATATCACATCTCTGCTATCGGAAGTGTCTCAGGATTGGAATGGGAAGGAGTTGGATATTCCCATCTCATGTTATAGGAAGGGTCTCAGGTTTGGTATTAGAAGCATTGAGATATTACATCTCATGCTATAGGAAGGGTCTCAGGATTGGAATGGGAAGGACTTGGATATCACATCTCATGCTATAGGGAGGGTCTCAAGTTTGATATTAGAAGCATTGAGGTATCACATTTCATGATATCGGAAGGGTCTCAAGATTGGAATGGGAAGGAGTTGGATATCACATCTCATGATAAAGGAATGGTCTAAGGTTTGGAAGGGGAAGGATTTGGATATCACATCTCATGTTATAGGACTGGTCTCAGGTTTGGTATTAGAAGCATTGAGATATCAAGTCTCATGGTATAGGAAGGGTCTCAGAATTGGAATGGGAAGGAGTTGGATATCACATCTCAAGCTATAGGAAGGGTCTCAGGATTAGAATGGGAAGGAGTTTGATATCACATCTCATGCCATAGTATGGGTCTCAGGTTTGATAGAAGCATTGGGATATCACATCTCATGTTATCGGAAGGGTATCGGGATTGGATTTGGAAGGAGTTGGATATCCCATCTCATGCTATAGGAAGGGTCTCAGGTTGGAATGGGAAGGAGTTGGATATCACATCTCATGTTATAGGAAGGGTCTCAGGATTGGAATGGGAAGGACTTGGATATCACATCTCATGCTATAGGAAGGCTCTCAGGTTTGCAAGGGGAAAGAGTTGGATATCACATTTCATGCTATCAGAAGGATCTCAGGTTTGGTATAGAAGCATTGAGATATCATATCTTATGCTATCAGAAGAGTCTCAGGATTGGAATGGGAAGGAGTTGGATATCACATCTCATGCTAAAGGGAGGGTCTCAGGTTTGGAAGATAAGGATTTGGATATCACATCTCATGTTATAGGAAGGATCTCACGTTTGGTATTAGAAGTATTGAGATATCATATCTCATGCTATAGGAAGGGTCTCAGGATTGGAATGGGAAGGAGTTGGATATCACATCTCATGCTATAGGAAGTGTCTCAGGATTGGAATGGGAAGGACTTGGATATCACATCTCATGCTATAGGTAGGGTCTTAAGTTTGATATTAGAAGCATTGAGATATCACATCTCATGCTATAGGAAGGGTCTGAGGATTGGAATGGGAAGGAGTTGGATATCACATCTCATGCTATGGGAAGGGTCTCAGGTTTGGTATAAGCAGTGAGATATCACATCTCATGCTATAGGAAGTGTCTCAGGATTGGAATGGGAAGGAGTTGGATATCACATCTCATGTTATAGGAAGGATCTCAGGTTTGGTATAAGCATTGAGATATCACATCTCTGCTATCGGAAGGGTCTCAGTATTGGAATGGGAAGGAGTTCGATACTCCCATCTCATGTTATAGGAAGGGTCTCAGGTTTGGTATTAGAAGCATTGAGATATCACATCTCATGCTATATGAAGGGTCTCAGGATTGGAATGGGAAGGACTTGGATATCACATCTCATGCTATAGGGAGGGTCTCAAGTTTGATATTAGAAGCTTTGAGATATCACATCTCATGATATCGGAAGGGTCTCAGGATTGGAATGGGAAGGAGTTGGATATCACATCTCATGATAAAGGAAGGGTCTAAGGTTTGGAAGGGGAAGGATTTGGATATCACATCTCATGTTATATTACGGGTCTCACGTTTGGTATTAGAAGCATTGAGATATCAAGTCTCATAGTATAGGAAGGGTCTCAGAATTGGAATGGGAAGGAGTTGGATATCACATCTCAAGCTATAGGAAGGGTCTCAGGATTGGAATGGGAAGGACTTGGATATCACATCTCATGCTATAGGAAGGCTCTCAGGTTTTGAAGGGGAAAGAGTTGGATATCACATTTCATGTTAGAGGTAGGATCTCAGGTTTGGTATTAGAGGCATTGAGATATCACATCTCATGCTATCAGAAGGGTCTCAGGAATGGAATGGGAAGGAGTTGGATATCACATCTCATGCTAAAGGGAGGGTCCCAGGTTTGGAAGGGGAAGGATTTGGATATCACATCTCATGTTATAGGAAGGATCTCAGGTTTGGTATTAGAAGCATTGAGATATCACATCTCATGCTATCGGAAGGATCTCAGGTTTGGTATTAGAAGCATTTAGATATCACATCTCATGCTATCAGAAGAGTCTCAGGATTGGAATAGGAAGGACTTGGATATCACATATGCTATAGGAAGGCTCTCAGGTTTGGAAGGGGAAAGAGTTGGATATCACATTTCATGTTAGAGGTAGGATCTCAGGTTTGGTATTAGAGGCATTGAGATATCACATCTCATGCTATCAGAAGGGTCTCAGGAATGGAATGGGAAGGAGTTGGATATCACATCTCATGCTAAAGGGAGGGTCTCAGGTTTGGAAGGGGAAGGATTTGGATATCCCATCTCATGTTATAGGAAGGTTCTCAGGTTTGGTATTAGAAGCATTGAGATATCACATCTCTGCTATCGGACGTGTCTCAGGATTGGAATGGGAAGGAGTTGGATATCCCATCTCATGTTATAGGAAGGTTCTCAGGTTTGGTATTAGAAGCATTGAGATATCACATCTCATGCTATAGGGAAGGTCTCAAGTTTGATATTAGAAGCATTGAGATAACAAATCTCATGATATCGGAAGGGTCTCAGGATTGGAATGGGAAGGAGTTGGATATCACATCTCATGATAAAGGAAGGGTCTAAGGTTTGGAAGGGGAAGGATTTGGATATCACATCTCATGTTATAGGACGGGTCTCATGTTTGGGATTAGAAGCATTGAGATATCAAGTCTCATGGTATAGGAAGGGTCTCAGAATTGGAATGGGAAGGAGTTGGATATCACATCTGAAGCTATAGGAAGGGTCTCAGGATTGGAATGGGAAGGAGTTTGATATCACATCTTATGCCATAGTATGGGTCTCAGGTTTGGTAGAAGCATTGGGATATCACATCTCATGCTATTGGAAGGGTATCAGTATTGGATTTGGAAGGAGTTGGATATCCCATCTCATGCTATTGGAAGGGTCTCAGGTTGGAATGGGAAGGAGTTGGATATCACATTTCATGTTATAGGAAGGGTCTCAGGATTGGAATGGGAAGGACGTGGATATCATATCTCATGCTATAGGAAGGCTCTCAGGTTTGGAAGGGGAAGGAGTTGGATATCACATTTCATGTTAGAGGAAGGATCTCAGGTTTGGTATTAGAGGCCTTGAGATATCACATCTCATGCTATAGGAAGGGTCTCAGGATTGGAATGGGAAGGAGTTGGATATCACATCTCAAGCTATAGGAAGGGTCTCAGGTTTGGTATACGCATTGAGATATCACATCTCATGCTATAGGAAGGGTCTCAGGATTGGAATGGGAAGGAGTTGGATATCACATCTCATGTTATAGGAAAGATCTCAGGTTTGGTATTAGAAGCATTGAGACATCACATCTCATGTTATAGGAAGGGTCTTAGGATTGGAATGGGAAGAAGTTGGATATCACATCTCATGCTATAGGAAGGGTCTCAGGTTTGGTATAAGCATTGAGATATCACATCTCATGCTATAGGAAGGGTCTCAGGATTGGAATGGGAAGGAGTTGTATATGACATCTCATGCCATAGGAAGGGTCTCAGGTTTGGTATAAGCATTGAGATATCACATAACATGCTATAGGAAGGGTCTCATGATTGGAATGAGAAGGACTTGGATATCACATCTCATGCTATAGGCAGGGTCTCAGGTTTGGAAAGGGAAGGAGATGGATATCACATTTCATGTTAGAGGTAGGATCTCAGGTTTGGTATTAGAGGCATTGAGATATCACATCTCATGCTATCAGAAGGGTCTCAGGATTGGAATGGGAAGGAGTTGTATATCACATCTCATGCTAAAGGGAGGGTCTCAGTTTTGGAAGGGGAAGGATTTGGAAATCACATCTCATGTTATAGGAAGGATCTCAGGTTTGGTATTAGAAGCATTGAGATATCACATCTCATGCTATCGGAAGTATCTCAGGTTTGGTATTAGAGGCATTGAGATATCACATCTCATGCTATCATAAGGGTCTCAGGATTGGAATGGGAAGGAGTTGGATATCACATCTCATGTTATAGGAAGGATCTCAGGTTTGGTATTAGAAGCATTAAGATATCACATCTCATGCTATAGGAAGGGTCTCAGGATTGGAATGGGAAGGAGTTGGATATCACATCTCATGCTATAGGAAGGGTCTCAGATTTGGTATAAGCATTGAGATATCACATCTCATGCTATAGGAAGGGTCTCAGGATTGGATTGGGAAGGAGCTGTATATGACATCTCAGGCCATAGGAAGGGTCTCAGGTTTGCTATAAGGGTCTCAGGATTGGAATGGGAAGGAGTTCGATATCCCATCTCATGTTATAGGAAGGGTCTCAGGTTTGGTATTAGAAGCATTGAGATATCAGATCTCATGCTATAGGAAGGGTCTCAGGATTGGAATGGGGAGGACTTGGATGTCACATCTCATGCTATAGGGAGGGTCTCAAGTTTGATATTAGAAGCATTGAGATAACAGATCTCATGATATCGGAAGGGTCTCAGGATTGGAATGGGAAGGAGTTGGATATCACATCTCATGATAAAGGAAGGGTCTAAGGTTTGGAAGGGGAAGGATTTGGATATCACATCTCATGTTATAGGACGGGTCTCAGGTTTGGTATTAGAAGCATTGAGATATCAAGTCTCATGGTATAGGAAGGGTCTCCGAATTGGAATGGGAAGGAGTTGGATATCACATCTCAAGCTATAGGAAGGGTCTCAGGATTGGAATGGGAAGGAGTTTGATATCACATCTTATGCCATAGTATGGGTCTCAGGTTTGGTAGAAGCATTGGGATATCACATCTCATGCTATTGGAAGGGTATCAGTATTGGATTTGGAAGGAGTTGGATATCCCATCTCATGCTATAAGAAGGGTGTCAGGTTGGAATGGGAAGGAGTTGGATATCACATTTCATGTTATAGGAAGGGTCTCAGGATTGGAATGGGAAGGACTTGGATATCATATCTCATGCTATAGGAAGGCTCTCAGGTTTGGAAGGGGAAGGAGTTGGATATCACATTTCATGTTAGAGGAAGGATCTCAGGTTTGGTATTAGAGGCCTTGAGATATCACATCTCATGCTATAGGAAGGGTCTCAGGATTGGAATGGGAAGGAGTTGGATATCACATCTCAAGCTTTAGGAAGGGTCTCAGGTTTGGTATAAGCATTGAGATAGCACATCTCATGCTATAGGAAGGGTCTAAGGATTGGAATGGGAAGGAGTTGGATATCACATCTCATGTTATAGGAAAGATCTCAGGTTTGGTATTAGAAGCATTGAGACATCACATCTCATGTTATAGGAAGGGTCTCAGGATTGGAATGGGAAGGAGTTGGATATCACATCTCATGCTATAGGAAGGGTCTCAGGTTTGGAACGGGAAGGAGTTAGATATCACATCTCATGTTATAGGAAGAGTCTCAGGTTTGGTATAAGCATTGAGATATCACATCTCTGCTATCGGAGAAGTCTCAGGATTGGGATGGGAAGGAGTTGGATATCCCTTCTCATGCTATAGGAAGGGTCTCAGGATTTGAATGGCAAGGAGTTGGATATCACATATCATGCCATAGGAAGGGTCTCAGGTTTCGTATAAGCATTGAAATATCACATCTCTGCTATCGGAAGGGTCTCCGGATTGGATTGGGAAGGAGTTGGATATCCCTTCTCATGCTATAGGAAGTGTCTCAGGTTGGAATGGGAAGGAGTTGGATATCACATCTCATGTTATAGGAAGGGTCTCAGGATTGGAATGGGAAGGATTTGGATATCACATCTCTTGCTATAGGAAGGGTCTCAGGATTGGAATGGGTAGGAGTTGGATATTACATTCTTGCTATAGGAAGGGCCTCATGTTTGGAATGGGAAGGAGTTGGATATCACATATGCTATAGGAAGTGTCTCAGGTTTGGAACGGGAAGGAGATGGATATCACATCTCATGTTAGAGGAAGGATCTCAGGTTTGGTATTAGAGGCCTTGAGATATCACATCTCATGCTATAGGAAGGGTCTCAGGTTTGGTATAAGCATTGAGATATCACATCTCATGCTATAGGAAGGGTCTCAGGATTGGAATGGGAAGAAGTTGGATATCACATCTCATGCTATAGGAAGGGCCTCAGGTTTGGTATAAGCATTGAGATATCACATCTCATGTTATAGGAAGGGTCTCAGGTTGGAATGGGAAGGACTTGGATATCACATCTCATGCTATAGGAAGGCTATCAGGTTTGGAAGGGGAAGGAGTTGCATATCAAATTTCATTTTAGAGGTAGGATCTCAGGTTTGGTATTAGAGGCATTGAGATATCACATCTCATGCTATAGGAAGGGTCTCACGATTGGAATGGGAAGGATTTGGATATCACATCTCATGCTATAGGAAGGGTCTCAGGTTTGGTATAAGCACTGAGATATCACATCTCATGCTATAGAAACGGTCTCAAGATTGCAATGGGAAGGAGTTGGATATCACATCTCATGTTATAGGAAGGATCTCAGATTTGGTATTAGAAGCATTGAGACATCACATCTCATGCTATAGGAAGGGTCTCAGGATTGGAATGGGAAGGAGTTGGATATCACGTCTCATGTTATAGGAAGGGTCTCAGGATTGGAATGGGAAGCACTTCGATATCACATCTCATGTTATAGGAAGGCTCCCAGGTTTAGAAGGGGAAGGAGTTGGATATCACATTTCATGTTAGAGGTAGGATCTCAGGTTTGGTATAAAAGGCATTGAGATATAACATCTCATGCCATCAGAAGGGTCTCAGGATTGGAATGGGAAGGAGTTGGATATCACATCTCATGCTAAAGGGAGGGTCTCAGGTTTGGAAGGGGAAGGATTTGGATATCACATCTCATGCTATAGGAAGGGTCTCAGGATTAGAATGGGAAGGATTTGGATATCACATCTCATGCTATAGGAAGGGTCTCAGGTTTGGTATAAGCATTGAGATATCACATCTCATGCTATAGGAAGGGTCTCAGGATTGGAATGGGAAGGAGTTGGATATCACATCTCATGCTATAGGTAGGCTCTCAGTTTTGGAAAGGGAAGGTTTTGGATATCACATCTCATGCTATAGGAAGGGTCTCACGATTGGAATGGGAAGGATTTGGATATCACGTCTCATGCTATAGGAAGGGTCTCAGGATTGGAATGGGAAGGAGTTGGATATCACATCTCATGCTATAGGAAGGGTCTCAGGAATGGAATGGGAAGGAGTTTTATATGACATCTCATGCCATAGGAAGGATCTCAGGTTTGGTATTAGAAGCATTGAGACATCACATCTCATGTTATAGGAAGGGTCTCAGGATTGGAATGGGAAGGAGTTGGATATCACATCTCATGCTATAGGAAGGGTCTCAGGTTTGGTATAAGCATTGAGATATCACATCTCATGCTATAGGAAGGGTCTCAGGATTGGAATGGGAAGGAGTCGTATATGACATCTCATGCCATAGGAAGGGTCTCAGGTTTGGTATCAGCATTGAGATATCACATCTCTGCTATCGGAAGGGTCTCAGGATTGGAATGGGAAGGAGTTGGATATCCCATCTTATGTTACAGGAAGGGTCTCAGGTTTGGTATTAGAAGCATTGAGATATCACATCTCATGCTATAGGAAGGGTCTCAGGATTGGAATGGGAAGGACTTGAATATCCCATCTCATGCTATAGGGAGGCTCTCACGTTTGGAAAGGGAAGGAGTTGGATATCACATTTCATGTTAGAGGTAGGATCTCAGGTTTGGTATTAGAGGCATTGAATATCCTATAGCATGAGATGTGATATCTCAATGCTTCTAATATCAAACTTGAGACCCTCCCTATAGCATGAGATGTGATATCCAAGTCCTTCCCATTCCAATCCTGAGACACTTCCTATAGCATGAGATGTGATATCTCAATGCTTCTAATACCAAACCTGAGACTCTTCCTATAACATGAGATGGGATATCCAACTCCTTCCCATTCCAATCCGGAGACCCTTCCAAAAGCAGAGATGTGATATCTCAATGCTTATACCAAACCTGAGACCCTTCCTATGGCATGAGATGTCATATACATATCCTGCCCATTCCAATCCTGAGACCCTTCCTATAGCATGAGATGTGATATCTCAATGCTTATACCAAACCTGAGACCCTTCCTATAGCATGAGATGTGATATCCAAGTCCTTCCCATTCCAATCCTTAGACCCTTCCTATAGCATGCAATATGATATCTCAATGAATCTAATACCAAACCTGAGACTCTTCCTATAACATGAGATGGGATATCCAACTCCTTCCCATTCCAATCCTGAGACCCTTCCAAAAGCAAAGATGTGATATCTCAATGCTTATACCAAACCTGAGACCCTTCCTATGGCATGAGATGTCATATACATATCCTTCCCATTCCAATCCTGAGACCCTTCCTATAGCATGAGATGTGATATCTCAATGCTTATACCAGACCTGAGACCCTTCCTATAGCATGAGATGTGATATCCAAGTCCTTCCCATTCCAATCCTTAGACCCTTCCTATAGCATGCAATATGATATCTCAATGATTCTAATAACAAACCTGAGACCCGTCCTATAACATGAGATGGGATATCCAACTCCTTCCCATTCCAATCCTGAGACCCTTCCGATAGCAGAGATGTGATATCTCAATGCTTATACCAAACCTGAGACCCTTCCTACGGCATGAGATGTCATATACAACTCCTTCCCATTCCAATCCTGAGACCCTTCCCATAGCATGAGATGTGATATCTCAATGCTTATACCAAACCTGAGACCCTTCATATAGCATGAGATGTGATATCCAACTCCTTCCCATTACAATCCTGAGTCCCTTCCTATAGCATGAGATGTGATGTCTCAATGCTTCTAATACCAAACCTGAGATCCTTCCTATAACATGAGATCTGATATCCAACTCCTTCCATTCCAATCCTGAGACCCTTCCTATAGCATGAGATGTGATATCTCAATGCTTCTAATATCAAACTTGAGACCCTCCCTATAGCATGAGATGTGATATCCAATTCCTTCCCATTCCAATCCTGAGACACTTCCTATAGCATGAGATGTGATATCTCAATGCTTCTAATACCAAACCTGAGACTCTTCCTATAACATGAGATGGGATATCCAACTCCTTCCCATTCCAATCCTGAGACCCTTCCTATAGCATGAGATGTGATATCTCAATGTCTCTAATACCAAACCTGAGATCCTTCCTCTAACATGAAATGTGATATCCAACTCCTTCCCTTTCCAAACCTGAGAGCCTACCTATAGCATGAGATGTGATATCCAAGTCCTTCCCATTCCAATCCTTAGACCCTTCCTATAGCATGCAATATGATATCTCAATGATTCTAATAACAAACCTGAGACCCGTCCTATAACATGAGATGGGATATCCAACTCCTTCCCATTCCAATCCTGAGACACTTCCGATAGCAGAGATGTGATATCTCAATGCTTATACCAAACCTGAGACCCTTCCTATAACATGAGATGTGATATCCAACTCCTTCCCATTCCAAACCTGAGACCCTTCCTATAGCATATGTGATATCCAACTCCTTCCAATTCCAAACATGAGACCCTTCCCATAGCAAGAATGTAATATCCAACTCCTTCCCATTCCAATCCTGAGACCATTCCTATAGCATGAGATGTGATATCTCAATGCTTCTAATACCAAACCTGAGATCCTTCCTATGACATGAGATGTGATATCCAATTCCTTCCCATTCCAAACCTGAGACCCTTCCTACAGCATGCGATGTGATATCTCAATGCTTCTAATACCAAACCTGAGACCAGTCCTATAACATGAGATGGGATATCCAACTCCTTCCCGTTCCAATCCTGAGACACTTCCGATTGCAGAGATGTGATATCTCAATGCTTATACCAAACCTGAGACTCTTCCTATAACATGAGATGTGATATCCAACTCCTTCCCGTTCCAAACCTGAGACCCTTCATATAGCATGAGATGTGATATCCAACTCCTTCCCATTCCAATCCTGAGACCCTTCCGATAGCATGAGATGTGATATCTCAATGCCTCTAATACCAAACCTGAGATCCTTCCTATAACATGTGATGTGATATTCAATTCCTTCCCCTTCCAAACCTGAGACCCTCCCTTTAGCATGAGATGTGATATCCAACTCCTTCCCATTCCAATCCTGAGACCCTTATGATAGCATGAGATGTGATATCTCAATGCCTCTAATACCAAACCTGAGATACTTCCTATAGCATGAGATGTGATATCTCAATACTTCTAATACCAAACCTGAGATCCTTCCTATAACATGAGATGTGATATCCAACTCCTTCCCATTCCGATCCTGAGACCCTTCTGATAGCATGAGATTTGATATCTCAATGCCTCTAATACCAAACCTGAGATCCTACCTCTAGCATGAAATGTGATATCCAACTCCTTCCCTTTCCAAACCTGAGAGCCTACCTATAGCATGAGATGTGATATCCAAGTCCTTCCCATTCCAATCCTTAGACCCTTCCTATAGCATGCAATATGATATCTCAATGATTCTAATAACAAACCTGAGACCCGTCCTATAACATGAGATGGGATATCCAACTCCTTCCCATTTGAATCCTGAGACACTTCCGATAGCAGAGATGTGATATCTCAATGCTTATACCAAACCTGAGACCCTTCCTATAACATGAGATGTGATATCCAACTCCTTCCAATTCCAAACATGAGACCCTTCCCATAGCAAGAATGTAATATCCAACTCCTTCCCATTCCAATCCTGAGACCATTCCTATAGCATGAGATGTGGTATCTCAATGCTTCTAATACCAAACCTGAGATCCTTCCTATGACATGAGATGTGATATCCAATTCCTTCCCATTCCAAACCTGAGACCCTTCCTACAGCATGCGATGTGATATCTCAATGCTTCTAATACCAAACCTGAGACCAGTCCTATAACATGAGATGGGATATCCAACTCCTTCCCGTTCCAATCCTGAAACACTTCCGATTGTAGAGATGTGATATCTCAATGCTTATACCAAACCTGAGACTCTTCCTATAACATGAGATGTGATATACAACTCCTTCCCGTTCCAAACCTGAGACCCTTCCTATAGCATGAGATGTGATATCCAACTCCTTCCCATTCCAATCCTGAGACCCTTCCGATAGCATGAGATGTGATATCTCAATGCCTCTAATACCAAACCTGAGATCCTGCCTATAACATGTGATGTGATATTCAATTCCTTCCACTTCCAAACCTGAGACCCTCCCTTTAGCATGAGATGTGATATCCAACTCCTTCCCATTCTAATCCTGAGACCCTTATGATAGCATGAGATGTGATATCTCAATGCCTCTAATACCAAACCTGAGATACTTCCGATAGCATGAGATGTGATATCTCAATGCTTCTATTACCAAACCTGAGATCCTTCCTATAACATGAGATGTGATATCCAACTCCTTCCCATTCCAATCCTGAGACCCTTCTGATAGCATGAGATGTGATATCTCAATGCCTCTAATACCAAACCTGAGATCCTACCTCTAAAATGAAATGTGATATCCAACTCCTTCCCTTTCCAAACCTGAGACCCTGCCTATAGCATGAGATGTGATATCCAAGTCCTTCCCATTCCAATCCTGAGACCCTTCCTATAGCATGAGATGTGATATCTCAATGTCTCGTCGTCGTGTTGAGTCTGCAGCAGCAGAGTTGAGTAAAAGACGTCCCAAACGAAGGAACCCGCACAGTTTGTTACCACAGCAGGGCAACGGAGCGGCGGTGTGTTTCTGAGCCAAATGTACACTACTCACTTCAGACCTGGGAACGCCAAGTGTACGAATCATGTGAGAGTGACAAGGACTCGATATACTACACAACCTGGCGGCGGTTACAGAGCAAGACTCCTGTGTAGGCTGGTCAGTCTGCTGGATGGCCCAGAGACGCTTCCGAAGGCTTACTAGCAGGAGATGGTGAAGATGCCGAGAATAGCTGTCCCCGCTATTCCAAGGGTCGAAGTACCAGTACAGGCCTTCTGGTTCGATCAAAGGTGAAAAGGTTTTCACAAGGCGACAGCAGTGCAGAGGAGCAGTCCTTCAGCGGGTCACCAGCGATTCCTCGGTTCAGCCTCTTGGTTGCAGGATACTTGGCTCCTGTATTCCTTCGTTCGTGAGAACTCAGGAGATCGACATGGTAGTGGTGTTTCCAGCCCCCTCTTATCCACGGTTCCCTTCGCGCCAAAACGGAGGGGACCCAATGGGAGATCCGCTCATCAACACTCACACCATTCGTGGACCTATCACGGACCACGGTGGTCCCAGGCATTCACACCACCCTAGACTCTCTGGCACCCAGGATGTGTATTGGGACCAGACATCCCAGCCCACATCCTGGAGGCACACACAAGACATGTAGAAGCCCGCGAAAGCATCTGTGTTTCGCGGGAAAGTACATGCCCAAATAAGGAAGGCCCCAGGTCGGCTCGACCTGGGGAAGGTGAAGGGAGCAAAATGGTCAGCGGACAGGACAAAGGAGCCTCGTGGTCTGGCCATTTTGGGCTCTAGGCCACCATTTTGGGTTAAGCGCGAGAAACGCGCTTAGAACGCCAAAAGGAGCTCAAAACACAATAAACGATCGCTGCCACCATTCCCATCCGTGAATCACTTGCACTGATCAGTTACAATCCTGGAAGAGTATCTAGGGCCTGTAGAAGGCTAGAGACCCAAGAGAGCAGTAACTTATCTTACAGTGCCCTCTTGTGTCATGTTGCACGAAAGCCGCAACATGATAAAAGAAACTACGGAAACGAGCGTTTCCTGGTACTGACTGTCTTAAGGGCATGACAGTTTCCCCGTAAGAAAGGAGCGAAAGCCCAGAGGAGTGCGGCAGAAGGCTGCACTTCTCTGGCAAAGTCGAGAACAAGGTGAAAAACAACAGCAAAAAGTTTAGGGGTTGCCACATGGAAGGAAAATTACCTACAATTACGAAATCTTTCCTAACACTCGCCCCTCCCAGACTATGGACAGGGGGAACTAATCCACCCCTGGATGAGTCTCTTGTTCAGGTCGGTTAAACATTCTGCACAACCCATCAGCATTGCTATGTTGGACACCTGGCCTATGCTCAATAGTGAAGTCGAAGCCTTGTAGACTTATGGACCACCTAAGCAACTTTGGATTCTCCCCCTTCATGTTTATTAGCCACTTTAAGGGCTTATGGTCAGTTTGCACTGTGAAGTGGGTCCCATAGAGGTAGGGCCTCAGCTTCCTTAGGGCCCACACAACAGAGAAACATTCTTTCTCTACCGTGGACCATCTGAGCTCTCTGTCCTTAAACTGGCGACTAATAAAACCAATAGGGTGTTCCTTACCCTTCTCATCTACTTGCGATAGTACAGCTCCTATCCCAGTGTCAGAGGCGTCCGTCTGCACGATAAAAGGTCTTTGATAATCAGGGGCCCTGAGGACAGGGGCCTGGCACAAGGAGTCTTTTAAGCCATTGAAGGCCTTCTCACACTCGTCGGTCCAAGTTACCTTCTTGGGTTTCTTCAGAGTTGTGAGGGCAGTCAGAGGGGCAGCTATGGTGCCATAGTCTGCCACAAAATTGCGGTAATACCCCGTGAGTCCTAAGAAGGCTCTCACTTGGGTTTGTGTAGTGGGGGTAGGCCAGTCTTGTACTGCTTGTACTTTACTGGGTACAGGCTGTATCCTCCCTCCACCTACTTCATGTCCAAGGTAAAACACTGAGCCTTGTCCAATCTGACATTTACTAGCCTTTATGGTAAGTGTGCTTTCTGAAGAGCCTGGAGCACAATCCCGAGGTGTTTCACATGGTCTTCCCAGGTGGCACTGAAAACTGCTATATCGTCCAGATATGCAAGACAGAATTCGTCCAACCCATTCAAAACATGATGCACAAGCCTCTGGAAAGTGGCAGGTGCATTCTTCAACCCGAACGGCATTACCCGGAATTGGTAAAGGCCGTCTGGAGCAGAAAACGCTGTCTTCTCCTTGGCATGTTGTGCTAAAGCTATTTGCCAATAGCCAGCAGTGAGGTCAAACGTGCTGAGGTACTTGGAGGCACCCAAAGTATCCACCAGCTCATCTGTTCGAGGCAAGGGGTGTGCATCTGTCTTGGTGACAGCATTCAGAGCCCTGTAATCCACGCAGAACCTCAATTCAGAAGTGCCTGCCTTTGGAACGAAAACCACAGGGCTGGACCAAGGACTACTAGAGGGTTCAATCACCCCAAGGTCTAACATCTTGTTGACCTCGGTCTTAATATAAGACCGTACTTTGTCTGACATCCTGTATCCCCTACTTTTGGTAGGTACACTGTCTCCTGTGTCTATGTTATGTTTGCACCAAGGTGTCAAACCAGGCGACTGTGAAAACAGGGGGGAAAACTGCCTAAGCAAACTTTTCACCTCAGCCTGCTGATCAGAAGTCAGGTGAGGGGCCCCTCGGACACCCTCAAAGGAGCTATCTGAAGGACCGCTTTGGAACAGGTCGGGGAGAGGTTCAGACTCCTCTTCCTCAACATCTGAAGCCAGTAACAGTGCTGCGATTTCGACTCTTGGGACGAAAGCCTTCAGCCTATTCACGTGAAACACTTTTGGAGCCTGTCCAGGCCTTCCAAGGTCCACTAAATAGTTAACCTCACCCAGGGGCTCCACCACTGTGTAAGGGCCTGACCATTTGTCCTGTAAAACTCAAGGCCTTATGGGATTCATGATCAGGACTTGCTGACCAGGTGTAAAGTTGATGAGGGAAGCTTTCTGGTCGTACCAATGTTTCACCAGTGCTTGTCCTGCCTTCAATTTATCACTAGCCAAGCCCATCAGAAGTACCATCCGTTTTCTGAGCCCTAGCACATAATCAACTACGTTGGTAGTAACAGGGGGAGTGGGCATCTCCCATCCCTCTTTGACTATGGCTAAGGGTCCCCGTACAGGATGACCAAACAGAAGTTTGAAGGGGCTGAAGCCAACACCCTCCTGTGGTACCTCTCTGTAGGCAAACAGTAAGCATGGTAAAAGAAGATCCCATTGTCTTCTCTGAAGCTTCTCCAGAGCCCCAATCATGCTTTTTAACATTCTGTTGAAACGTTCCACCAGACCATTGGTCTGGGGGTGGTATGCAGAAGAGAACTTGTAGGTGACCCCACATTCTTTCCACATAGCCTGCATATACTTCGACATAAAGTTGCTGCCACGATCTGACACAACTTCTTTAGGGAAGCCAACCCTAGTAGATATGCCAAGTAAAGCTTTTGCAACTGACTTGGCAGGTACAGTTTTCAATGGGATGGCCTCAGGATATCTGGTTGCATGGTCGACCAGCACCAGGATAAACCTATTGCCCGAGGATGTTTGCGGGTCAAGGGGACCAACGATGTCGATCCCTACCCTTTCAAATGGTACCCCCACAACTGGGAGCGGTACCAACGGAGCTTGGATTGTCGAGCCAACCTTACCAGATAACTGGCAGGAGGCACAACTCCTGCAGTGACTTTCTACTTGCAGCCCCATCTTGGGCCAGTAGAAGTGCATGGATAACCTTTGCTTGCTCCTCTTAATACCAAGGTGACCAGCAAGGAGCACTTCATGCGCCAACTGCAGGAGGAAGGGCCTAACAGCAAGGGGAACCACCAACCTCCTATGGTCTCCTTCTGTAGACTCTGTGGGCTCACTATACAGGAGTCCACCTTCCCAATACATCCTATGCGTCCCAGGAGGTTCACCCTCAAGCTGGGAGCAGGCCTGTCTCCTTAGGCCTTCCAGAGATGGGCACTCACGTTGGCCTTTACTGAATTGGTCCCTGTCAGGACCTCCTTCAACTTACAAGTCTTTTAGCTCAGGATGGTCGTTGGGGTCAAATACTTCAGGCATCGCCACCTCCTCGTCAGGCCCGGGCGATTGACCAACTTCCTCCACCGCAGTGGTAGGCGAGCTCGGGGGAATATTCTCTTTCCCTCGTCTTGACTTGTTGACTCCTTTCGCCTTGGGTTTCCCCTTCGGCTGGGGCGGCGTATTGGTCTTGGCCAATGCTGCCCGTGCTTGAGACCGTGTGTAGGGTCTTTCGGCAGTGTCTCCTACGAGCCCTAAAGCTCTGAGATCATTACCTAACAAGACCTTTCCCGGGACGTTTCTCTGAATGCTCACTGGAATCCTGACTGCTGTACCATTTAAAGTAAGATTTACAGGTATTACTGGGAACATACGGAGTGGGCCGTCAGCCAACTTAGTGGGCATCAGAGTAGCTCTGGCAACTTCCTCTGAGTCTACCAAGGTAGAATCCACTACAGTTCAACTGCACCCACTATCCCTAAGAGCTGGAGTATCTACTCCATTGATCAGCACACTGTCTTTAAAGTAGTGCTTGGTATTATCTGTAATCCTAGCATAAGCCTCTGCGACTTTAGGCTCCCAGGAACCCAGGGAAACTAAAACTACCTCAGCCTCTATCCCGCTGGGAAATGAGTCTGAGGAGAAGGATGCTCCTGTAATCTCTTCTTCCTCGTAGGAGGAGAAGGCCAGATTAGCGGAGTGGACCCCCAAAGGTCAAACCTTACACCGGGGATCCCCCTTCACGTGGTCAGTTGCTCCACAAGCAAAACAAGATCCATTGGGTCTGTTTACATAGGGAGGCTTATTGTAACCAGAGTTCTGTTTCGGAGGCTGACCTCCACTACCCTGTGAGTTCTCTTGTGTCTTACCCTTATTTTTCTTTTTGTGGCCCTTTTGAGAAGAAGATTTATCAGATTCTCCACCCTCCTTATCTTTGGACTTTTTCCCTTCCTCCTGCTTACCAGGATGAGTTTTGTCCTTATGGGACACTCGATGTGACACCCATAAGTCTGCTGCAATGGCCAGCTTCTTAGGATCTATCTCCTTCGAATCGGCCAAATGCTGCTTAAGCTCCGGGGAAGAAGATGCAAAAATGTGTTCCAGCATGACAAGATTTATCATGCCTTCGAAGGTAGAAACCTTATAACCTTCGACCCAGCCAGTTAAGTTTTTCAAGGATTCAGTGACATAAGATACCCAAGTACCACCTTCCTTTTTCTTATACTCTATGAATCGTTTCAAATATTGGGCCGGAGTCTTCCCAAACTTTAAAATGAGAGTTTGCTTTAACATTGCGAAATCAGCTTGCTCAGCCTTCGACATTTCCATAATGGCACTACAGCCAGAATGGGGCAGTCTGCTGAGTAACCAGGCAATCTTATCAGCATTGTCAACTTGTTGAACTTCGCATGCATACTCAAACGCATTCATCCGGTCCATAATGTCATTCCTTTCCTCATACACAATGACCAGATCTTTCGGAAACCGTGGATGAGAGGAGGCCCCAGACCCATGTCCAGGACCCTTGGACCCATTTGCAACCTGAAGCTTGGCCAGTTCCAACTGGTGATCCCTGTCTTTCTGTTTTTCTGACTGTTCGATTTTTAGTTTGGCTATGCTGAATTCAAGCTCCTTCTGCCTAAACCGCAGCTCTTGCTTCTTGAATTCAAGCATAGCCTCCCCATCAACACTGGCAGAGGAAACATTAGACATCTCATCCTCCCTGTCCTCGTGGTCGCGGTGGATCAGTGCAGCGGCAGAACCGTCGGTTCTACCAGTGAGAGCAGCCCCACCTCCTTCCGCACTGTCCTCAGAAGTTATAGCGTCAAGCTGCGCTTCTTGCCACGCCACGATTCTTTGGATCATATCCAATTTCGTGCCTTGAGAGGAAACACCTCTCTCCGCACACATTTTTTTCAATGTTTCTGATTTGGAAGCATTTAAAGTTAACAAGGTATTTGTTTCCATACTGTTAGATAGGACTATGGCCTTTTTAAAGTTATACTACAACAATTCACTACGTGTCCTGGTAGGAATAACTTGAAATGCCTTAGTTCGTGCGCAACACTGGATACCTTCAGTCGTATCCCACCGCTGTACACCAATTTGTTAAGACGGATTTCTGAACTCTGTCCTGGTGGCGCAGAAGTTCAGAAGGCCAACCTAATTACTTGGAACAGGGTAACCTCTGGACAAGCCAGACCAATCAAGGTAGCGATCGCGGCGGTCAAGACTAGGTCTCAAGAGGGGTGAGGGTGACTGAAAGCCTGCAATGAGCACACAAAGCAAGGACACTTACAAACTACTCCAAACAGGTGCTATATTAAAAATATATACACATTTATTCCAAGGCCTTTAAAACAATGACCGTAGCGAGAAATCACAATACAACTCTAGTAAACCAACACATACCATACCAATACAATATATATACAAATACAAACAAGTCTCAAGCGTTAGATGCACGAAATGTGTAGTCCACCTAAAAGGGAAGGAAAACAGGCAGTGCGAAATAATGCTTAGACCCAGTCCGCCTTCAGAGGCACCTAACTAAAAGGAAGTCCGAGCCCTACGAAGAGTGGAGCCTTGTGCTCAAAAGTACCTGCACACGCTGGTGCCAACGGGCAAAAGGGGAGTCTCTTCGAGGGAGATCAGGCAGTTCAGTTTAGTGCACAAACGAAGAACAACAGTGTTCCGCGACTCAAGCGCAGCCTCCACTGTGGGCAAAAGCAGAGCGCGAGTACGGAAAGGCGTGCTGTTTTGACACAGCGGGGAAAAGCTATGGGCTCCTGCAGGAGGGCGACCAGTTCCTAGCTATGCTACTCACCGGACCCCGATGCAAGCAGACCCAGGCTTCTCCGCGTCAGTTTCAGTCGCTGGCAGGTTCAGAAGAGCAGGGGACGTCTCGTCGTCGTGTTGAGTCTGCAGCAGCAGAGTTGAGTAAAAGACGTCCCAAACGAAGGAACCCGCACAGTTTGTTACCACAGCAGGGCAACGGAGCGGCCGTGTGTATCTGAGCCAAATGTACACTACTCACTTCAGACCTGGGAACGCCAAGTGTACGAATCGTGTGAGAGTGACAAGGACTCGATATACTACACAACCTGGTGGCGGTTACAGAGCAAGACTCCTGTGTAGGCTGGTCAGTCTGCTGGATGGCCCAGAGACGCTTCCGAAGGCTTACTAGCAGGAGATGGTGAAGATGCCGAGAATAGCTGTCCCCGCTATTCCAAGGGTCGAAGTACTAGTACAGGCCTTCTGGTTCGATCAAAGGTGAAAAGGGTTTCACAAGGCGACAGCAGTGCAGAGGAGCAGTCCTTCAGCGGGTCACCAGCGATTCCTCGGTTCAGCCTCTTGGTTGCAGGATACTTGGCTCCTGTATTCCTTCGTTCGTGAGAACTCAGGAGATCGACATGGTAGTGGTGTTTCCAGCCCCCTCTTATCCACGGTTCCCTTCGCGCCAAAACGGTGGGGACCCAATGGGAGATCCGCTCATCAACACTCACACCATTCGTGGACCTATCACGGACCACAGTGGTCCCAGGCATTCACACGGGACCAGACATCCCAGCCCACATACTGGAGGCACACACAAGACATGTAGAAGCCCGCGAAAGCATCCGTGTTTCGCGGGAAAGTACATGCCCAAATAAGGAAGGCCCCGGGTCGGCTCGACCTGGGGAAGGTGAAGGGAGTAAGACGGTCAGCGGACAGGACAAAGGAGCCTCGTGGTCTGGCCATTTTGGGAGCCAGGCCACCATTTTGGGTTAAGTGCGATAAACGTGCTTAGAACGCCAAAAGGAGCTCAAAACACAAGAAACGATCGCTGCCACCATTCCCGTCCGTGAATCACTTGCACCGATCAGTTACAATCCTGAAAGAGTATCTAGGGCCTGTAGAAGGCTAGAATCCCAAGAGAGCAGCAATTTAGCTTACAGTGCCCTCTTGTGTCATGTTGCACGAAAGCCGCAACATGATAAAAGAAACTACGGAAAACAGCGTTTCCCGGTACTGACTGTCTTAAGGGCATGTCAGTTTCCCCGTAAGAAAGGAGCGAAAGCCCAGAGGAGTGCGGCAGAAGGCTGCACTTCTCTGGCAAAGTCGAGAACAAGGTGAAAAACAACAGCAAAAAGTTTAGGGGTTGCCACATGGAAGGAAAATTACCTACAATTATTAAATCTTTCCTAACAGATATCACATCTCATGTTATAGGAAGAGTCTCAGGTTTGGTATAAGCATTGAGATATCACATCTCTGCAATCGGAAGTGTCTCAGGATTGGGATGGGAAGGAGTTGGATATCCCATCTTATGTTATAGGACGGGTCTCAGGATTGTTATTAGAATCATTGAGATATCATATTGCATGCTGTAGGAAGGGTCTAAGGATTGGAATGGGAAGGACTTGGATATCACATCTCATGCTATGGATAGGCTCATATCATATCCCAATGCTTCTACCAAACCTGAGACCCATACTATGGCATGAGATGTGATATCAAACTCATTCCCATTCCAATCCTGAGACTCTTCCTATAGCTTGAGATGTGATATCCAACTCCTTCCCATTCCAATTCTGAGACCCTTCCTATGCCATGAGACTTGATATCTCAATGCTTCTAATACCAAACCTGAGACCCGTCCTATAACATGAGATGTGATATCCAAATCTTTCCCCTTCCAAACCTTAGACCCTTCCTTTATCATGAGATGTGATATCCAAGTCCTTCCCATTCCAATCCTTAGACCCTTCCTACAGCATGCAATATGATATCTCAATGATTCTAATAACAATCCTGAGACCCGTCCTATAACATGAGATGGGATATCCAACTCCTTCCCATCCCAATCCTGAGACACTTCCGATTGCAGAGATGTGATATCTCAATGCTTATACCAAACCTGAGACTCCTATAACATGAGATGTGATATCTGTTAGGAAAGATTTAATAATTGTAGGTAATTTTCCTTCCATGTGGCAACCCCTAAACTTTTTGCTGTTGTTTTTCACCTTGTTCTCGACTTTGCCAGAGAAGTGCCTTCTGCCGCACTCCTCTGGGCTTTCGCTCCTTTCTTACGGGGAAACTGACATGCCCTTAAGACAGTCAGTACCGGGAAACGCTGTTTTCCGTAGTTTCTTTTATCATGTTGCGGCTTTCGTGCAACATGACACAAGAGGGCACTGTAAGCTAAGTTGCTGCTCTCTTGGGATTCTAGCCTTCTACAGGCCCTAGATACTCTTTCAGGATTGTAACTGATCGGTGCAAGTGATTCACGGACGGGAATGGTGGCAGCGATCGTTTCTTGTGTTTTGAGCTCCTTTTGGCGTTCTAAGCACGTTTCTCGCACTTAACCCAAAATGGTGGCCTGGCTCCCAAAATGGCCAGACCACGAGGCTCCTTTGTCCTGTCCGCTGACCGTCTTGCTCCCTTCACCTTCCCCAGGTCGAGCCGACCCGGGGCCTTCCTTATTTGGGCATGTACTTTCCCGCGAAACACAGATGCTTTCGCGGGCTTCTACATGTCTTGTGTATGCCTCCAGTATGTGGGCTGGGATGTCTGGTCCCGTGTGAATGCCTGGGACCACCGTGGTCCGTGATAGGTCCACGAATGGTGTGAGTGTTGATGAGCGGATCTCCCATTAGGTCCCCACCGTTTTGGCGCGAAGGGAACCGAGGATAAGAGGGGGCTGGAAACACCACTACCATGTCGATCTCCTGAGTTCTCACGAACGAAGGAATACAGGAGCCAAGTATCCTGCAACCAAGAGGCTGAACCGAGGAATCGCTGGTGACCCGCTGAAGGACTGCTCCTCTGCACTGCTGTCGCCTTGTGAAACCCTTTTCACCTTTGATCGAACCAGAAGGCCTGTACTAGTACTTCGACCCTTGGAATAGCGGGGACAGCTATTCTCGGCATCTTCACCATCTCCTGCTAGTAAGCCTTCGGAAGCGTCTCTGGGCCATCCAGCAGACTGACCAGCCTACACAGGAGTCTTGCTCTGTAACCGCCACCAGGTTGTGTAGTATATCGAGTCCTTGTCACTCTCACACGATTCGTACACTTGGCGTTCCCAGGTCTGAAGTGAGTAGTGTACATTTGGCTCAGATACACACGGCCGCTCCGTTGCCCTGCTGTGGTAACAAACTGTGCGGGTTCCTTCGTTTGGGACGTCTTTTACTCAACTCTGCTGCTGCAGACTCAACACGACGACGAGACGTCCCCTGCTCTTCTGAACCTGCCAGCGACTGAAACTGACGCGGAGAAGCCTGGGTCTGCTTGCATCGGGGTCCGGTGAGTAGCATAGCTAGGAACTGGTCGCCCTCCTGCAGGAGCCCATAGCTTTTCCCCGCTGTGTCAAAACAGCACGCCTTTCCGTACTCGCGCTCTGCTTCTGCCCACAGTGGAGGCTGCGCTTGAGTCGCGGAACACTGTTGTTCTTCGTTTGTGCACTAAACTGAACTGCCTGATCTCCCTCGAAGAGACTCCCCTTTTGCCCGTTGGCACCAGCGTGTGCAGGTACTTTTGAGCACAAGGCTCCACTCTTCGTAGGGCTCGGACTTCCTTTTAGTTAGGTGCCTCTGAAGGCGGACTGGGTCTAAGCATTATTTCGCACTGCCTGTTTTCCTTCCCTTTTAGGTGGACTACACATTTCGTGCATCTAACGCTTGAGACTTGTTTGTATTTGTATATATTGTATTGGTATGGTATGTGTTGGTTTACTAGAGTTGTATTGTGATTTCTCGCTACGGTCATTGTTTTAAAGGCCTTGGAATAAATGTGTATATATTTTTAATATAGCACCTGTTTGGAGTAGTTTGTAAGTGTCCTTGCTTTGTGTGCTCATTGCAGGCTTTCAGTCACCCTCACCCCTCTTGAGACCTAGTCTTGACCGCCGCGATCGCTACCTTGATTGGTCTGGCTTGTCCAGAGGTTACCCTGTTCCAAGTAATTAGGTTGGCCTTCTGAACTTCTGCGCCACCAGGACAGAGTTCAGAAATCCGTCTTAACAAATTGGTGTACAGCGGTGGGATACGACTGAAGGTATCCAGTGTTGCCCACGAACTAAGGCATTTCAAGTTATTCCTACCAGGACACGTAGTGAATTGTTGTAGTATAACTTTAAAAAGGCCATAGTCCTATCTAACAGTATGGAAACAAATACCTTGTTAACTTTAAATGCTTCCAAATCAGAAACATTGAAAAAAATGTGTGCGGAGAGAGGTGTTTCCTCTCAAGGCACGAAATTGGATATGATCCAAAGAATCGTGGCGTGGCAAGAAGCGCAGCTTGACGCTATAACTTCTGAGGACAGTGCGGAAGGAGGTGGGGCTGCTCTCACTGGTAGAACCGACGGTTCTGCCGCTGCACTGATCCACCGCGACCACGAGGACAGGGAGGATGAGATGTCTAATGTTTCCTCTGCCAGTGTTGATGGGGAGGCTATGCTTGAATTCAAGAAGCAAGAGCTGCGGTTTAGGCAGAAGGAGCTTGAATTCAGCATAGCCAAACTAAAAATCGAACAGTCAGAAAAACAGAAAGACAGGGATCACCAGTTGGAACTGGCCAAGCTTCAGGTTGCAAATGGGTCCAAGGGTCCTGGACATGGGTCTGGGGCCTCCTCTCATCCACGGTTTCCGAAAGATCTGGTCATTGTGTATGAGGAAAGGAATGACATTATGCACTGGATGAATGCGTTTGAGTATGCATGCGAAGTTCAACAAGTTGACAATGCTGATAAGATTGCCTGGTTACTCAGCAGACTGCCCCATTCTGGCTGTAGTGCCATTATGGAAATGTCGAAGGCTGAGCAAGCTGATTTCGCAATGTTAAAGCAAACTCTCATTTTAAAGTTTGGGAAGACTCCGGCCCAATATTTGAAACGATTCATAGAGTATAAGAAAAAGGAAGGTGGTACTTGGGTATCTTATGTCACTGAATCCTTGAAAAACTTAACTGGCTGGGTCGAAGGTTATAAGGTTTCTACCTTCGAAGGCATGATAAATCTTGTCATGCTGGAACACATTTTTGCATCTTCTTCCCCGGAGCTTAAGCAGCATTTGGCCGATTCGAAGGAGATAGATCCTAAGAAGCTGGCCATTGCAGCAGACTTATGGGTGTCACATCGAGTGTCCCATAAGGACAAAACTCATCCTGGTAAGCAGGAGGAAGGGAAAAAGTCCAAAGATAAGGAGGGTGGAGAATCTGATAAATCTTCTTCTCAAAAGGGCCACAAAAAGAAAAATAAGGGTAAGACACAAGAGAACTCACAGGGTAGTGGAGGTCAGCCTCCGAAACAGAACTCTGGTTAAAATAAGCCTCCCTATGTAAACAGACCCAATGGATCTTGTTTTGCTTGTGGAGCAACTGACCACGTGAAGGGGGATCCCCGGTGTAAGGTTTGACCTTTGGGGGTCCACTCCGCTAATCTGGCCTTCTCCTCCTACGAGGAAGAAGAGATTACAGGAGCATCCTTCTCCTCAGACTCATTTCCCAGCGGGATAGAGGCTGAGGTAGTTTTAGTTTCCCTGGGTTCCTGGGAGCCTAAAGTCGCAGAGGCTTATGCTAGGATTACAGATAATACCAAGCACTACTTTAAAGACAGTGTGCTGATCAATGGAGTAGATACTCCAGCTCTTAGGGATAGTGGGTGCAGTCGAACTGTAGTGGATTCTACCTTGGTAGACTCAGAGGAAGTTGCCAGAGCTACTCTGATGCCCACTAAGTTGTCTGACGGCCCACTCTGTATGTTCCCAGTAATACCTGTAAATCTTACTTTAAATGGTACAGCAGTCAGGATTCCAGTGAGCATTCAGAGAAACATCCCGGGAAAGGTCTTGTTAGGTAATGATCTCAGAGCTTTAGGGCTCGTAGGAGACACTGCCGAAAGACCCTACACACGGTCTCAAGCACGGGCAGCATTGGCCAAGACCAATACGCCGCCCCAGCCGAAGGGGAAACCCAAGGCGAAAGGAGTCAACAAGTCAAGACGAGGGAAAGAGAATATTCCCCCGAGCTCGCCTACCACTGTGGTGGAGGAAGTTGGTCAATCGCCCGGGCTTGACGAGGAGGTGGCGATGCCTGAAGTATTTGACCCCAACGACCATCCTGAACTAAAAGACTTGTAAGTTGAAGGAGGTCCTGACAGGGACCAATTCAGTAAAGGCCAACGTGAGTGCCCATCTCTGGAAGGCCTAAGGAGACAGGCCTGCTCCCAGCTTGAGGGTGAACCTCCTGGGACGCATAGGATGTATTGGGAAGGTGGACTCCTGTATAGTGAGCCCACAGAGTCTACAGAAGGAGACCATAGGAGGTTGGTGGTTCCCCTTGCTGTTAGGCCCTTCCTCCTGCAGTTGGCGCATGAAGTGCTCCTTGCTGGTCACCTTGGTATTAAGAGGAGCAAGCAAAGGTTATCCATGCACTTCTACTGGCCCAAGATGGGGGTGCAAGTAGAAAGTCACTGCAGGAGTTGTGCCTCCTGCCAGTTATCTGGTAAGGTTGGCTCGACAATCCAAGCTCCGTTGGTACCGCTCCCAGTTGTGGGGGTACCATTTGAAAGGGTAGGGATCGACATCGTTGGTCCCCTTGACCCGCAAACATCCTCGGGCAATAGGTTTATCCTGGTGCTGGTCGACCATGCAACCAGATATCCTGAGGCCATCCCATTGAAAACTGTAACTGCCAAGTCAGTTGCAAAAGCTTTACTTGGCATATTTACTAGGGTTGGCTTCCCTAAAGAAGTTGTGTCAGATCGTGGCAGCAACTTTATGTCGAAGTATATGCAGGCTATGTGGAAAGAATGTGGGGTCACCTACAAGTTCTCTTCTGCATACCACCCCCAGACCAATGGTCTGGTGGAACGTTTCAACAGAACGTTAAAAAGCATGATTGGGGCTCTGGAGAAGCTTCAGAGAAGACAATGGGATCTTCTTTTACCATGCTTACTGTTTGCCTACCGAGAGGTACCACAGGAGGGTGTTGGCTTCAGCCCCTTCAAACTTCTGTTTGGTCATCCTGTACGGGGACCCTTAGCCATAGTCAAAGAGGGATGGGAGATGCCCACTCCCCCTGTTACTACCAACGTAGTTGATTATGTGCTAGGGCTCAGAAAACGGATGGTACTTCTGATGGGCTTGGCTAGTGATAAATTGAAGGCAGGACAAGCACTGGTGAAACATTGGTACGACCAGAAAGCTTCCCTCATCAACTTTACACCTGGTCAGCAAGTCCTGATCATGAATCCCATAAGGCCTTGAGCTTTACAGGACAAATGGTCAGGCCCTTACACAGTGGTGGAGCCCCTGGGTGAGGTTAACTATTTAGTGGACCTTGGAAGGCCTGGACAGGCTCCAAAAGTGTTTCACGTGAATAGGCTGAAGGCTTTCGTCCCAAGAGTCGAAATCGCAGCACTGTTACTGGCTTCAGATGTTGAGGAAGAGGAGTCTGAACCTCTCCCCGACCTGTTCCAAAGCGGTCCTTCAGATAGCTCCTTTGAGGGTGTCCGAGGGGCCCCTCACCTGACTTCTGATCAGCAGGCTGAGGTGAAAAGTTTGCTTAGGCAGTTTTCCCCCCTGTTTTCACAGTCGCCTGGTTTGACACCTTGGTGCAAACATAACATAGACACAGGAGACAGTGTACCTACCAAAAGTAGGGGATACAGGATGTCAGACAAAGTACGGTCTTATATTAAGACCGAGGTCAACAAGATGTTAGACCTTGGGGTGATTGAACCCTCTAGTAGTCCTTGGTCCAGCCCTGTGGTTTTCGTTCCAAAGGCAGGCACTTCTGAATTGAGGTTCTGCGTGGATTACAGGGCTCTGAATGCTGTCACCAAGACAGATGCACACCCCTTGCCTCGAACAGATGAGCTGGTGGATACTTAGGGTGCCTCCAAGTACCTCAGCACGTTTGACCTCACTGCTGGCTATTGGCAAATAGCTTTAGCAGAACATGCCAAGGAGAAGACAGCGTTTTCTACTCCAGACGGCCTTTACCAATTCCGGGGAATGCCGTTCGGGTTGAAGAATGCACCTGCCACTTTCCAGAGGCTTGTGCATCATGTTTTGAATGGGTTGGACGATATAGCAGTTTTCAGTGCCACCTGGGAAGACCATGTGAAACACCTCGGGATTGTGCTCCAGGCTCTTCAGAAAGCACACTTGACCATAAAGGCTAGTAAATGCCAGATTGGACAAGGCTCAGTGTTTTACCTTGGACATGAAGTAGGTGGCGGGAGGATACAGCCTGTACCCAGTAAAGTACAAGCAGTACAAGACTGGCCTACCCCCACTACACAAACCCAAGTGAGATCCTTCTTAGGACTCACGGGGTATTACCGCAATTTTGTGGCAGACTATGGCACCATAGCTGCCCCTCTGACTGCCCTCACAACTCTGAAGAAACCCAAGAAGGTAACTTGGACCGACGAGTGTGAGAAGGCCTTCAATGGCTTAAAAGACTCCTTGTGCCAGGCCCCTGTCCTCAGGGCCCCTGATTATCAAAGACCTTTTATCGTGCAGACGGACGCCTCTGACACTGGGATAGGAGCTGTACTATCGCAAGTAGATGAGAAGGGTAAGGAACACCCTATTGGTTTTATTAGTCGCCAGTTTAAGGACAGAGAGCTCAGATGGTCCACGGTAGAGAAAGAATGTTTCTCTGTTGTGTGGGCCCTAAGGAAGCTGAGGCCCTACCTCTATGGGACCCACTTCACTGTGCAAACTGACCATAAGCCCTTAAAGTGGCTAATAAACATGAAGGGGGAGAATCCAAAGTTGCTTAGGTGGTCCATAAGTCTACAAGGCTTCGACTTCACTATTGAGCATAGGCCAGGTGTCCAACATAGCAATGCTGATGGGTTGTGCAGAATGTTTAACCGACCTGAACAAGAGACTCATCCAGGGGTGGATTAGTTCCCCCTGTCCATAGTCTGGGAGGGGCGAGTGTTAGGAAAGATTTCGTAATTGTAGGTAATTTTCCTTCCATGTGGCAACCCCTAAACTTTTTGCTGTTGTTTTTCACCTTGTTCTCGACTTTGCCAGAGAAGTGCAGCCTTCTGCCTCACTCCTCTGGGCTTTCGCTCCTTTCTTACGGGGAAACTGTCATGCCCTTAAGACAGTCAGTACCAGGAAACGCTCGTTTCCGTAGTTTCTTTTATCATGTTGCGGCTTTCGTGCAACATGACACAAGAGGGCACTGTAAGATAAGTTACTGCTCTCTTGGGTCTCTAGCCTTCTACAGGCCCTAGATACTCTTCCAGGATTGTAACTGATCAGTGCAAGTGATTCACGGATGGGAATGGTGGCAGCGATCGTTTATTGTGTTTTGAGCTCCTTTTGGCGTTCTAAGCGCGTTTCTCGCGCTTAACCCAAAAGGGTGGCCTAGAGCCCAAAATGGCCAGACCACGAGGCTCCTTTGTCCTGTCCGCTGACCATCTTGCTCCCTTCACCTTCCCCAGGTCGAGCCGACCTGGGGCCTTCCTTATTTGGGCATGTACTTTCCCGCGAAACACAGATGCTTTCGCGGGCTTCTACATGTCTTGTGTGTGCCTCCAGGATGTGGGCTGGGATGTCTGGTCCCAATACACATCCTGGGTGCCAGAGAGTCTAGGGTGGTGTGAATGCCTGGGACCACCGTGGTCCGTGATAGGTCCACGAATGGTGTGAGTGTTGATGAGCGGATCTCCCATTGGGTCCCCTCCGTTTTGGCGCGAAGGGAACCGTGGATAAGAGGGGGCTGGAAACACCACTACCATGTCGATCTCCTGAGTTCTCACGAACGAAGGAATACAGGAGCCAAGTATCCTGCAACCAAGAGGCTGAACCGAGGAATCGCTGGTGACCCGCTGAAGGACTGCTCCTCTGCACTGCTGTCGCCTTGTGAAACCCTTTTCACCTTTGATCGAACCAGAAGGCCTGTACTGATACTTCGACCCTTGGAATAGCGGGGACAGCTATTCTCGGCATCTTCACCATCTCCTGCTAGTAAGCCTTCGGAAGCGTCTCTGGGCCATCCAGCAGACTGACCAGCCTGCACAGGAGTCTTGCTCTGTAACCGCTGCCAGGTTGTGTAGTATATCGAGTCCTTGTCACTCTCACATGATTCGTACACTTGGCGTTCCCAGGTCTGAAGTGAGTAGTGTACATTTGGCTCAGATACACACCGCCGCTCCGTTGCCCTGCTGTGGTAACAAACTGTGCGGGTTCCTTCGTTTGGGACGTCTTTTACTCAACTCTGCTGCTGCAGACTCAACACGACGACGAGACATTGAGATATCACATCTCATGCTATAGGAAGGGTCTCAGGATTGGAATGGGAAGGACTTGGATATCACATCTCATGCTATAGGCAGGGTCTCAGGTTTGGAAAGGGAAGGAGTTGGATATCACATTTCATTTTAGAGGTAGGATCTCAGGTTTGGTATTAGAGGCATTGAGATATCACATCTCATGCTATCAGAAGGGTCTCAGGATTGGAATGGGAAGGAGTTGGATATCACATCTCATGTTATAGGAAGGATCTCAGGTTTGGTATTAGAAGCATTGAGATATCACATCTCATGCTATCGGAAGTATCTCAGGTTTGGTATTAGAGGCATTGAGATATCACATCTCATGCTATCATAAGGGTCTCAGGATTGGAATGGGAAGGAGTTGGATATCACATCTCATGCTAAAGGGAGGGTCTCAGGTTTGGAAGGGGAAGGAATTGAATATCACATCACATGTTATAGGAAGGATCTCAGGTTTGGTATTAGAGGCATTGAGATATCACATCTCATGCTATCGGAAGGGTCTCAGGATTGGAATGGGAAGGAGTTGGATATCACATCTCATGCTATAGGAAGGGTCTCAGGTTTGGAACGGGAAGGAGTTGTATATCACATCTCATGTTATAGGAAGAGTCTCAGGTTTGGTATAAGCATTGAGATATCACATCTCTGCAATCGGAAGTGTCTCAGGATTGGAACGGGAAGGAGTTGGATATCCCATCTCATGTTATAGGACTGGTCTCAGGTTTGGTATTAGAAGCATTGAGATATCACATCGCATGCTGTAGGAAGGGTCTCAGGTTTGGAATGGGAAGGAATTGGATATCACATCTCATGTCATAGGAAGGATCTCAGGTTTGGTATTAGAAGCATTGAGATATCACATCTCATGCTATAGGAATGGTCTCAGGATTGGAATGGGGAGGAGTTGGATATTACATTCTTGCTATGGGAAGGGTCTCATGTTTGGAATTGGAAGGAGTTGGATATCACATCTCATGTTATAGGAAGGGTCTCAGGTTTGGTATAAGCATTGAGATATCACATCTCTGCTATCGGAAGTGTCTCAGGATTGGAATGGGAAGGAGTTGGATATCCCATCTCATGTTATAGGACGGGCCTCAGGTTTGTTATTAGAATCATTGAGATATCATATTGCATGCTATAGGAAGGGTCTAAGGATTGGAATGGGAAGGACTTGGATATCACATCTCATGCTATAGGTAGGCTCTCAGGTTTGGAAAGGGAAGGAGTTGGATATCACATTTCATTCTAGAGGTAGGATCTCAGGTTTGGTATTAGAGGCATTGAGATATCACATCTCATGCTATCAGAAGGGTCTCAGGATTGGAATGGGAAGGAGTTGGATATCACATCTCATGTTATAGAAAGGATCTCAGGTTTGGTATTAGAAGCATTGAGATATCACATCTCATGCTATCGGAAGTATCTCAGGTTTGGTATTAGAGGCATTGAGATATCACATCTCATGCTATCATAAGGGTCTCAGGATTGGAATGGGAAGGAGTTGGATATCACATCTCATGCTAAAGGGAGGGTCTCAGGTTTGGAAGGGGAAGGAATTGAATATCACATCACATGTTATAGGAAGGATCTCAGGTTTGGTATTAGAGGCATTGAGATATCACATCTCATGCTATCGGAAGGGTCTCAGGATTGGAATGGGAAGGAGTTGGATATCACATCTCATGCTATAGGAAGGGTCTCAGGTTTGGAACGGGAAGGAGTTGGATATCACATCTCATGTTATAGGAAGAGTCTCAGGTTTGGTATAAGCATTGAGATATCACATCTCTGCAATCGGAAGTGTCTCAGGATTGGAACGGGAAGGAGTTGGATATCCCATCTCATGTTATAGGACTGGTCTCAGGTTTGGTATTAGAAGCATTGAGATATCACATCGCATGCTGTAGGAAGGGTCTCAGGTTTGGAATGGGAAGGAATTGGATATCACATCTCATGTCATAGGAAGAATCTCAGGTTTGGTATTAGAAGCATTGAGATATCACATCTCATGCTATAGGAATGGTCTCAGGATTGGAATGGGAAGGAGTTGGATATTACATTCTTGCTATGGGAAGGGTCTCATGTTTGGAATTGGAAGGAGTTGGATATCACATATGCTATAGGAAGGGTCTCAGGTTTGGAATGGGAAGGAGTTGGATATTACATCTCATGTTATAAGAAGGGTCTCAGGTTTGGTATAAGCATTGAGATATCACATCTCTGCTATCGGAAGTGTCTCAGGATTGGAATGGGAAGGAGTTGGACATCCCATCTCATGTTATAGGACGGGTCTCAGGTTTGTTATTAGAATCATTGAGATATCATATTGCATGCTATAGGAAGGGTCTAAGGATTGGAATGGGAAGGACTTGGATATCACATCTCATGCTATAGGTAGGCTCTCAGGTTTGGAAAGGGAAGGAGTTGGATATCACATTTCATGTTAGAGGAAGGATCTCAGGTTTGGTATTAGAGGCATTGAGATATCACATCTCATGCTATAGGAAGGGTCTCAGGATTGGAATGGGAAGGAGTTGGATATCACATCTCATGATAAAGGAAGGGTCTAAGGTTTGGAAGGGGAAGGATTTGGATATCACATCTCATGTTATAGGACGGGTCTCAGGTTTGGTATTAGAAGCATTGAGATATCAAGTCTCATGGTATAGGAAGGGTCTCAGAATTGGAATGGGAAGGAGTTGGATATCACATCTCAAGCTATAGGAAGGGTCTCAGGATTGGAATGGGAAGGAGTTTGATATCACATCTCATGCCATAGTATGGGTCTCAGGTTTGGTAGAAGCATTGGGATATCACATCTCATGCTATCGGAACGGTATCAGGATTGGATTTGGAAGGAGTTGGATATCACATCTCATGTTATAGTAAGGGTCTCAGGTTTGGTATAAGCATTGAGATATCACATCTCTGCTATCGGAAGTGTCTCAGGATTGGAATGGGAAGGAGTTGGATATCCCATCTCATGTTATAGGACGGGTCTCAGGTTTGTTATTAGAATCATTGAGATATCATATTGCATGCTGTAGGAAGGTTCTAAGGATTGGAATGGGAAGGACTTGGATATCACATCTCAAGCTATAGGTAGGCTCTCAGGTTTGGAAAGGGAAGGAGTTGGATATCACATTTCATGTTAGAGGAAGGATCTCAGGTTTGGTATTAGAGGCATTGAGATATCACATCTCATGCTATAGGAAGGGTCTCAGGATTGGAATGGGAAGGAGTTGGATATCACATCTCATGCTATAGGAAGGGTCTCAGGTTTGGTATAAGCATTGAGATATCACATCTCATGCTATAGGAAGGGTCTCAGGATTGGAATGGGAAGGATATGTATATGACATCTCATGCCATAGGAAGGGTCTCAGGTTTGGTATAAGCATTGAGATATCACATCTCTGCTTTTGGAAGGGTCTCAGGATTGGAATGGGAAGGAGTTGGATATCCCATCTCATGTTATAGGAAGAGTCTCAGGTTTGGTATTAGAAGCATTGAGATATCACATCTCATGCTATAGGAAGTGTCTCAGGATTGGAATGTGAAGGACTTGGATATCACATCTCATGCTATAGGGAGGGTCTCAAGTTTGATATTAGAAGCATTGAGATATCACATCTCATGCTATAGGAAGGGACTCAGGATTGGAATGGGAAGGAGTTGGATATCACATCTCATGCTATAGGAAGGGTATCAGGTTTGGTATAAGCAGTGAGATATCACATCTCATGCTATAGGAAGTGTCTCAGGATTGGAATGGGAAGGAGTTGGATATCACACCTCATGTTATAGGAAGGATCTCAGGTTTGGTATAAGCATTGAGATATCACATCTCTGCTATCGGAAGGGTCTCAGGATTGGAATATGAAGGAGTTGGATATTCCCATCTCATTTTATAGGAAGGGTATATCAGGTCTTAGCATGAGATGTGATATCCAGCTCCTTCCATTCCAATCCTGAGACCCTTCCGATAGCATGAGATGTGATATCTCAATGCTTCTAATATCAATACTGAGACCCTCCCTATAGCATGAGATGTGATATCTAAGTCCTTCCCATTCCAATCCTGAGACCCTTCCGATAGCAGAGATGTGATATCTCAATGCTTATACCAAACCTGAGACCCTTCCTATAGCACGAGATGTGATATCCAACTCCTTCCCATTCCAATCCTGAGACCCTTCCTATAGCATGAGATGTGATATCTCAATGCTTCTACCAAAACTGAGACCCTTCCTTTAGCATGAGATGTGATATCCAACTCCTTCCCATTCCAATCCTGAGACCCTTCCTATAGCATGAAATGTGATATCTCAATGCTTCTAATACCAAACCTGAGATCCTTCCTATAACATGAGATGTGATATCCAACTCCTTCCCATTCCAATCCTGAGACCCTTCCTATAGCATGAGATGTGATATCTCAATGCTTCTAATACCAAACCTGAGATCCTTCCGATAGCATGAGATGTGATATCTCAATGCTTCTAATACCAAACCTGAGACCCTCCCTTTAGCATGAGATGTGATATCCAATTCCTTCCCATTCCAATCCTGATACCCTTCTGATAGGATGAGATGTGATATCTCAATGCCTCTAATACCAAACCTGAGATCCTACCTCTAACATGAAATGTGATATCCAACTCCTTCCCTTTCCAAACCTGAGAGCCTTCCTACAGCATGAGATGTGATATCCAAGTCCTTCCCATTCAAATCCTGAGACCCTTCCTATAACATGAGATGTGATATCCAACTCCTTCCCATTCCAACCTGAGACCCTTCCTATAGCATGAGATGGGATATCCAACTCCTTCCAAATCTAATCCTGATATCCTTCCGATAGCATGAGATGTGATATCCCAATGCTTCTACAAAACCTGAGACCCATACCATGGCATGAGATGTGATATCAAACTCCCGTCCTATACCATGAGACTTGATATCTCAATGCTTCTAATACCAAACCTGAGACCAGTCCAATAACATGAGATGTGATATCCAAATCCTTCCCCTTCCAAACCTTAGACCCTTCCTTTATCATGAGATGTGATATCCAACTCCTTCCCATTCCACTCCTGAGACCCTTCCTATAGCATGAGATGTGATATCTCAATGCTTCTAATACCAAACCTGAGACCCTTCCTATAACATGAGATGTGATATCCAAGTCCTTCCCATTCCAATCCTGAGACCCTTCCTATAGCATGAGATGTCATATCTCAATGCTTCTAATACCAAACCTGAGACCCTTCCTATAACATGAATTGTGATATCCAAGTCCTTCCCATTCCAATCTTGAGACCTTTCCAATAGCAGAGATGTGATATCTCAATGCTTATACCAAACGTGAGATCCTTCCTATGACATGAGATGTGATATCTAAATCCTTCTCATTCCAAACCTGAGACCCTTCCTACAGCATGTGATGTGATATCTCAATGCTTCTAATATCAAAACTGAGACCCGTCCTATAACATGAGATGGGATATCCAACTCCTTCCCGTTCCAAACCTGATACCCTTCCTATAGCATGAGATGTGATATCCAATTCCTTCCCATCCCAATCCTGAGACACCTCCGATAGCAGAGATGTGAAATCTCAATGCTTATACCAAACCTGAGACTCTTACTATAACATGAGATGTGATATCTAACTCCTTCCCGTTCCAAACCTGAGACCCTTCCTATAGCATGAGATGCGATATCCAACTCCTTCCCATTCCAATCCTGAGACCCTTCCCATAGCATGAGATGTGATATCTCAATGCTTCTAATACCAAACCTGTGATCCTTCCTATAACAAGAGATGTGATATCCAAATCCTTCCCCTTCCAAATCTGAGACCCTCCCTTTAGCATGAGATGTGATATCTCAATGCCTCTAATACCAAACCTGAGATCCTTCCGATAGCATGAGATGTGATATCTCAATGCTTCTAATACCAAACCTGAGATCCTTCCTATAACATGAGATGTGATATCCAAATCCTTCCCCTTCCATTCCTGAGACCCTCCCTTTAGCAAGAGATGTGATATCCAACTCCTTCCCATTCCAATCCTGAGACCCTTCTGATAGCATGAGATGTGATATCTCAATGCCTCTAATACCAAACCTGAGATCCTACATCTAACATGAAATGTGATATCCAACTCCTTCCCTTTCCAAACGTGAGACCCTCCCTATAGAATGAGATGTGATATCCAAGTCCTTCCCATTCCAATCCTGAGACCCTTCCTATAGCATGAGATGTGATATCTCAATGCTTCTAATACCAAACCTGAGACCATTCCTATAACGTAAGATGGGATATCCAACTCCTTCCCATTCCAATCCTGAGACCCTTCCGATAGCAGAGATGTGATATCTCAATGCTTATACCAAACCTGAGACCCTTCCTGTGGCATGAGATGTCATATACAACTCCTTCCCATTCCAATCCTGAGACCCTTCCTATAGCATGAGATGTGATATCTCAATGCTTATACCAAACCTGAGACCCTTCCTATAGCATGAGATGTGATATCCAACTCCTTCCCATTCCAATCCTGAGACCCTTCCTATAACATGAGATGTTATGTCTCAATGCTTCTAATACCAAACCTGAGATCCTTCCTATGGCATGAGATGTCATATAAAACTCCTTCCCATTCCAATCCTGAGACCCTTCCCATAGCATGAGATGTGATATCGAACTCCTTCCCATTCCAATCCTGCGACCCTTCCTATAGCATGAGATTTGATATCTCAATGCTTCTAATACCAAACCTGAGATCCTTCCGATAGCATGAGATGTGATATCTGAATGCTTCTAATACCAAACCTGAGATCATTCCTATAACACGAGATGTAATATCCAAATCCTTCCCCTTCCAAACCTGAGACCCTCCCTTTAGCATGAGATGTGATATCCAACTACTTCCCATTCCAATCCTGAGACCCTTCCTATAGCATGAGATGTGATGTCTCAATGCTTCTAATACCAAACCTGAGATCCTTCCTATAACATGAGATGTGATATCCAACTCCTTCCCATTCCAATCCTGAGACACTTCCTATAGCATGAGAAGTGATATCTCCATGCTTATACCAAACCTGAGACCCTTCCTATAGCATGAGATGTGATATCCAAATCCTTCCCATTCCAATCCTGAGACCCTTCCTATAGCATGAGATGTGATATCTCAATGCTTATACCAAACCTGAGAGCCTACCTATAGCATGAGATGTGATATCCAACTCCTTCCCGTTCCAAACCTGAGACCCTTCCTATAGCATATGTGATATCCAACTCCTTCCCGTTCCAAACCTGATACCCTTCCTATAGCATGAGATGTGATATCCAACTCCTTCCCATCCCAATCCTGAGACACCTCCGATAGCAGAGATGTGATATCTCAATGCTTATACCAAACCTGAGACTCTTCCTATAACATGAGATATGATATCCAACTCCTTCCCGTTCCAAACCTGAGACCCTTCCTATAGCATGAGATGTGATATCCAACTCCTTCCCATTCCAATCCTGAGACCCTTCCGATAGCATGAGATGTGATATCTCACTGCTTATACCAAACCTGAGACCCTTCCTATAGCATGAGATGTGATATCCAACTCCTTCCCATTCCAATCCTGAGACCCTTCCTATAGCATGAGATGTGATATCTCAATGCTTCTAATATCAAACTTGAGACCCTCCCTATAGCATGAGATGTGATATCCAAGTCCTTCCCTTTCCAATCCTGAGACACTTCCTATAGCATGATATGTGATATCCAATGCTTCTAATACCAAACCTGAGACTCTTCCTATAACATGAGATGGGATATCCAACTCCTTCCCATTCCAATCCTGAGACCCTTCCGATAGCAGAGATGTGATATCTCAATGCTTATACGAAACCTGAGACCCTTCCTACGGCATGAGATGTCATATACAACTCCTTCCCATTCCAATCCTGAGACCCTTCCTATAGCATGAGATGTTATATCTCAATACTTATACCAATCCTGAAACCCTTCCTATAGCATGAGATTTGATACCCAACTCCTTCCCATTCCAATCCTGAGACGCTTCCTATAGCATGAGATGTGATATCTCAATGATTCTAATAACAAACCTGAGACCCGTCCTATAACATGAGATGGGATATCCAACTCCTTCCCATTCCAATCCTGAGACACTTCCGATAGCATGAGATGTGATATCTCAATGCTTCTAATACCAAACCTGAGATCCTTCCTATAACATGAGATGTGATATCCAAATCCTTCCCCTTCCATTCCTGAGACCCTCCCTTTAGCAAGAGATGTGATATCCAACTCCTTCCCATTCCAATCCTGAGACCCTTCTGATAGCATGAGATGTGATATCTCAATGCCTCTAATACCAAACCTGAGATCCTACATCTAACATGAAATGTGATATCCAACTCCTTCCCTTTCCAAACGTGAGACCCTCCCTATAGAATGAGATGTGATATCCAAGTCCTTCCCATTCCAATCCTGAGACCCTTCCTATAGCATGAGATGTGATATCTCAATGCTTCTAATACCAAACCTGAGACCATTCCTATAACGTAAGATGGGATATCCAACTCCTTCCCATTCCAATCCTGAGACCCTTCCGATAGCAGAGATGTGATATCTCAATGCTTATACCAAACCTGAGACCCTTCCTGTGGCATGAGATGTCATATACAACTCCTTCCCATTCCAATCCTGAGACCCTTCCTATAGCATGAGATGTGATATCTCAATGCTTATACCAAACCTGAGACCCTTCCTATAGCATGAGATGTGATATCCAACTCCTTCCCATTCCAATCCTGAGACCCTTCCTATAACATGAGATGTTATGTCTCAATGCTTCTAATACCAAACCTGAGATCCTTCCTATGGCATGAGATGTCATATAAAACTCCTTCCCATTCCAATCCTGAGACCCTTCCCATAGCATGAGATGTGATATCGAACTCCTTCCCATTCCAATCCTGCGACCCTTCCTATAGCATGAGATTTGATATCTCAATGCTTCTAATACCAAACCTGAGATCCTTCCGATAGCATGAGATGTGATATCTGAATGCTTCTAATACCAAACCTGAGATCATTCCTATAACACGAGATGTAATATCCAAATCCTTCCCCTTCCAAACCTGAGACCCTCCCTTTAGCATGAGATGTGATATCCAACTACTTCCCATTCCAATCCTGAGACCCTTCCTATAGCATGAGATGTGATGTCTCAATGCTTCTAATACCAAACCTGAGATCCTTCCTATAACATGAGATGTGATATCCAACTCCTTCCCATTCCAATCCTGAGACACTTCCTATAGCATGAGAAGTGATATCTCCATGCTTATACCAAACCTGAGACCCTTCCTATAGCATGAGATGTGATATCCAAATCCTTCCCATTCCAATCCTGAGACCCTTCCTATAGCATGAGATGTGATATCTCAATGCTTATACCAAACCTGAGAGCCTACCTATAGCATGAGATGTGATATCCAACTCCTTCCCGTTCCAAACCTGAGACCCTTCCTATAGCATATGTGATATCCAACTCCTTCCCGTTCCAAACCTGATACCCTTCCTATAGCATGAGATGTGATATCCAACTCCTTCCCATCCCAATCCTGAGACACCTCCGATAGCAGAGATGTGATATCTCAATGCTTATACCAAACCTGAGACTCTTCCTATAACATGAGATATGATATCCAACTCCTTCCCGTTCCAAACCTGAGACCCTTCCTATAGCATGAGATGTGATATCCAACTCCTTCCCATTCCAATCCTGAGACCCTTCCGATAGCATGAGATGTGATATCTCACTGCTTATACCAAACCTGAGACCCTTCCTATAGCATGAGATGTGATATCCAACTCCTTCCCATTCCAATCCTGAGACCCTTCCTATAGCATGAGATGTGATATCTCAATGCTTCTAATATCAAACTTGAGACCCTCCCTATAGCATGAGATGTGATATCCAAGTCCTTCCCTTTCCAATCCTGAGACACTTCCTATAGCATGATATGTGATATCCAATGCTTCTAATACCAAACCTGAGACTCTTCCTATAACATGAGATGGGATATCCAACTCCTTCCCATTCCAATCCTGAGACCCTTCCGATAGCAGAGATGTGATATCTCAATGCTTATACGAAACCTGAGACCCTTCCTACGGCATGAGATGTCATATACAACTCCTTCCCATTCCAATCCTGAGACCCTTCCTATAGCATGAGATGTTATATCTCAATACTTATACCAATCCTGAAACCCTTCCTATAGCATGAGATTTGATACCCAACTCCTTCCCATTCCAATCCTGAGACGCTTCCTATAGCATGAGATGTGATATCTCAATGCCTCTAATACCAAACCTGAGATCCTTCCTCTAACATGAAATGTGATATCCAACTCCTTCCCTTTCCAAATCTGAGAGCCTATCTATAGCATGAGATGTGATATCCAAGTCCTTCCCATTCCAATCCTTAGACCCTTCCTGCAGCGTGCAATATGATATCTCAATGATTCTAATAACAAACCTGAGACCCGTCCTATAACATGAGATGGGATATCCAACTCCTTCCCATTCCAATCCTGAGACACTTCTGATAGCAGAGATGTGATATCTCAATGCTTATACCAAACCTGAGACCCTTCCTATAACATGAGATCGGATATCCAACTCCTTCCCGTTCCAAACCTGAGACCCTTCCTATAGCATATGTGATATCCAACTCCTTCCCATTCCAAACATGAGACCCTTCCTATAGCAAGAATGTAATATCCAACTCCTTCCCATTCCAACCCTGAGACCATTCCTATAGCATGAGAAGTGATATCTCAATGCTTCTAATACCAAACCTGAGATCCTTCCTATGACATGAGATGTGATATCCAATTCCTCCCCATTCCAAACCTGAGAACCTTCCTACAGCATGCGATGTGATATCTCAATGCTTCTAATACCAAACCTGAGACCAGTCCTATAACATGAGATTGGATATCCAACTCCTTCCCCTTCCAAACCTGAGACCCTTCCTATAGCATGAGATGTGATATCCAACTTCTTCCCATTCCAATCCTGAGACCCTTCCTATAACATGAGATGTGATGTCTCAATGCTTCTAATACCAAACCTGAGATCTTTCCTATAACATGAGATGTGATATCCAACTCCTTCCCATTCCAATCCTGAGATGTGATATCTCAATGCTTATACCAAACCTGAGACCCTTCCTATAGCTTGAGATGTGATATCCAACTCCTTCCCATTCCAATCCTGAGACCCGTTCCTATAGCATGAGATGTGATATCTCAAGGCCTCTAATACCAAACCTGAGATCCTTCCTCTAACATGAAATGTGATATCCAACTCCTTCCCCTTCCAAACCTGAGAGCCTTCCTATAGCATGAGATATGATATCCAAGTCCTTCCCATTCCAATCCTGAGACCCTTCCTATAACATGAAATGTGATATCCAACTCCATCCCATTCCAACCTGAGACCTTTCCTATAGCATGAGATGGGATATCCAACTCCTTCCAAATCCAATACTGATACCATTCCGATAGCATGAGATGTGATATCCCAATGCTTCTACCAAATCTGAGACCCATACTATGGCATGAGATGTGATATCAAACTCCTTCCCATTCCAATCCTGAGACCCTTCCTATAGCTTGAGATGTGCTATCCAACTTCTTCCCATTCCAATTCTGAGACCCTTCCTATACCATGAGACTTGATATCTCAATGCTTCTAATACCAAACCTGAGACCCGTCCTATAACATGAGATGTGATATCCAAATCCTTCCCCTTCCAAACCTTAGACCCTTCCTTTATCATGAGATGTGATATCCAACTCCTTCCCATTCCAATCCTGAGACCCTTCCGATATCATGACATTTGTTATCTCAATGCTTCTAATATCAAACTTGAGACCCTCCCTATAGCATGAGATGTGACATCCAAGTCCTCCCCATTCCAATCCTGAGACCCTTCCTATAGCATGAGATGTGATATCTCAATGCTTCTAATACCAAACCTGAGACCCTTCCTATAACATGAGATGGGATATCCAACTCAGATGGGATATCCAACTCCTTCCCATTCCAATCCTGAGACCCTTACGATAGCAGAGATGTGATATCTCAATGCTTATATCAAACCTGAGACCCTTCCTATGGCCTGAGATGTCATATACAACTCCTTCCCATTCCAATCCTGAGACCCTTCCTATAGTATGAGATGTGATATCTCAATGCTTATACCAAATCTGAGACCCTTCCTATAGCATGAGATGTGATATCCAACACCTTCCCATTCCAATCCTGAGACCCTTCCTATAGCATGAGATGTGATGTCTCAATGCTTCCAATACCAAACCTGAGATCCTTCCTATAACATGAGATGTGATATCCAACTCCTTCCCATTCCAATCCTGAGACCCTTATGATAGCATGAGATGTGATATCTCAATGCCTCTTATACCAAACCTGAGATCCTTCCGATAGCATGAGATGTGATATCTCAATGCTTCTAATACCAAACCTGAGATCCTTCCTATAATATGAGATGTGATTTCCAAATCCTTCCCCTTCCAAACCTGAGACCCTCCCTTTAGCATGAGATGTGATATCCAACTCCTTCCCATTCCAATCCTGAGACCCTTCTGATAGCATGAGATGTGATATCTCAATGCCTCTAATACCAAACCTGAGATCCTACCTCTAACATGAAATGTGATATCCATCTCCTTCCCTTTCCAAACCTGAGACCCTGCCTATAGCATGATATGTGATATCCAAGTCCTTCCCATTCCAATCCTGAGACCCTTCCTATAGCATGTGATGTGATATCTCAATGCTTATACCAAACCTGAGACCCTTCCTATGGCATGAGATGGCATATACAACTCCTTCCCATTCCAATCCTGAGACCCTTCCTATAGCATGAGATGTGATATCCAACTTCTTCCCATTCCAATCCTGAGACCCTTCCTATAGCATGAGATGTGATATCTCAATGCTTATACCAAACCTGAGACCCTTCCCATAGCTTGAGATGTGATATCCAACTCCTTCCCATTCCAATCCTGAGACCCTTCCTATAGCATGAGATGTGATATTTCAAGGCCTCTAATACCAAACCTGAGATCCTTCCTCTAACATGAAATGTGATATCCAACTCCTTCCCCTTCCAAACCTGAGAGCCTTCCTATAGCATGAGATATGATATCCAAGTCCTTCCCATTCCAATCCTGAGACCCTTCCTATAACATGAAATGTGATATCCAACTCCTTCCCATTCCAACCTGAGACCCTTCCTATAGCATGAGATGGGATATCCAACTCCTTCCAAATCCAATACTGATACCCTTCCGATAGCATGAGATGTGATATCCCAATGCTTCTACCAAACCTGAGACCCATACTATGGCATGAGATGTGATATCAAACTCCTTCCCATTCCAATCCTGAGACCCTTCTTATACCATGAGACTTGATATCTCAATGCTTCTAATACCAAACCTGAGACCCGTCCTATAACATGAGTTGTGATATCCAAATCCATCCCCTTCCAAACCTTAGACCCTTCTATTATCATGAGATGTGATATCCAACTCCTTCCCATTCCAATCCTGAGACCCTTCCGATATCATGAGATGTGATATCTCAATGCTTATACCAAATCTGAGACCGTTCCTATGGCCTGAGATGTCATATACAACTCCTTCCCATTCCAATCCTGAGACCCTTCCTATAGCATGAGATGTGATATCTCGATGCTTATACCAAATCTGAGACCCTTCCTATAGCATGAGATGTGATATCCAACTCCTTTCCATTCCAATCCTGAGACACTTCCTATAGCATGAGAAGTGATATCTCCATGCTTATACCAAACCTGAGACCCTTCCTATAGCATAAGATGTGATATCCAAATCCTTCCTATTCCAATCCTGAGACCCTTCCTATAGCATGAGATGTGATATCTCAATGCTTATACCAAACCTGAGACCCTTCCTATGGCATGATATGTGATATCCAAATCCTTCCCATTCCAATCCTGAGACCCTTCCTATAGCATGAGATGTGATGTCTCAATGCTTCTAATACCAAACCTGAGATCCTTCCTATAACATGAGATGTGATATCCAACTCCTTCCCATTCCAATCCTGAGACCCTTATGATAGCATGAGATGTGATATCTCAATGCCTCTTATACCAAACCTGAGATCCTCCCGATAGCATGAGATGTGATATCTCAATGCTTCTAATACCAAAACTGAGATCCTTCCTATAATATGAGATGTGATTTCCAAATCCTTCCCCTTCCAAACCTGAGACCCTCCCTTTAGCATGAAATGTGATATCCAACTCCTTCCCATTCCAATCCTGAGACCCTTCTGATAGCATGAGATGTGATATCTCAATGCATCTAATACCAAACCTGAGATCCTACCTCTAACATGAAATGTGATATCCAACTCCTTCCCATTCCAATCCTGAGACCCTTATGATAGCATGAGATGTGATATCTCAATGCCTCTTACACCAAACCTGAGATCCTTCCGATAGCATGAGATGTGATATCTCAATGCTTCTAATACCAAACCTGAGATCCTTCCTATAATATGAGATGTGATTTCCAAATCCTTCCCCTTCCAAACCTGAGACCCTCCCTTTAGCATGAAATGTGATATCCAACTCCTTCCCATTCCAATCCTGAGACCCTTCTGATAGCATGAGATGTGATATCTCAATGCCTCTAATACCAAACCTGAGATCCTACCTCTAACATGAAATGTGATATCCATCTCCTTCCCTTTCCAAACCTGAGACCCTGCCTATAGCATGAGATGTGATATCCAAGTCCTTCCCATTCCAATCCTGAGACCCTTCCTATAGCATGTGATGTGATATCTCAATGCTTATACCAAACCTGAGACCCTTCCTATGGCATGAGATGTCATATACAACTCCTTCCCATTCCAACCCTGAGACCCTTCCTATAGCATGAGATGTGATATCTCAATGCTTATACCAAACCTGAGACCCTTCCTATAGCATGAGATGTGATATCCAACTTCTTCCCATTCCAATCCTGAGACCCTTCCTATAGCATGAGATGTGATATCTCAATGCTTATACCAAACCTGAGACCCTTCCTATAGCTTGAGATGTGATATCCAACTCCTTCCCATTCCAATCCTGAGACCCTTCCTATAGCATGAGATGTGATATATCAAGGCCTCTAATACCAAACCTGAGATCCTTCCTCTAACATGAAATGTGATATCCAACTCCTTCCCCTTCCAAACCTGAGAGCCTTCCTATAGCATGAGATATGATATCCAAGTCCTTCCCATTCCAATCCTGAGACCCTTCCTATAACATGAAATGTGATATCCAACTCCTTCCCATTCTAACCTGAGACCCTTCCTATAGCATGAGATGGGATATCCAACTCCTTCCAAATCCAATACTGATACCCTTCCTATAGCATGAGATGTGATATCCCAATGCTTCTACCAAACCTGAGACCCATACTATGGCATGAGATGTGATATCAAACTCCTTCCCATTCCAATCCTGAGACGCTTCCTATAGCTTGAGATGTGATATCCAACTCCTTCCCATTCCAATTCTGAGACCCTTCTTATACCATGAGACTTGATATCTCAATGCTTCTAATACCAAACCTGAGACCCGTCCTATAACATGAGATGTGATATCCAAATCCTTCCCTTTCCAAACCTTAGACCCTTCCTTTATCATGAGATGTGATATCCAACTCCTTCCCATTCCAATCCTGAGACCCTTCCAATATCATGAGATTTGTTATCTCAATGCTTCTAATATCAAACTTGAGACCCTCCCTATAGCATGAGATGTGACATCCAAGTCCTTCCCATTCCAATCCTGAGACCCTTCCTATAGCATGAGATGTGATATCTCAATGCTTCTAATACCAAACCTGAGACCCTTCCTATAACATGAGATGGGATATCCAACTCCTTCCCATTCCAATCCTGAGACCCTTCCGATAGCAGAGATGTGATATCTCAATGCTTATACCAAACCTGAGACCCTTCCTAAGGCCTGAGATGTCATATACAACTCCTTCCCATTCCAATCCTGAGACCCTTCCTATAGCATGAGATGTGATATCTCAATGCTTATACCAAATCTGAGACCCTTCCTATAGCATGAGATGTGATATCCAACACCTTCCCATTCCAATCCTGAGACCCTTCCTATAGCATAAGATGTGATATCCAAATCCTTCCTATTCCAATCCTGAGACCCTTCCGATAGCATGAGATGTGATATCTCAATGCTTATACCAAACCTGAGACCCTTCCTATAGCATGAGATGTGATATCCAACTCCTTCCCATTCCAATCCTGAGACCCTTCCTATAGCATGAGATATGATATCTCAATGCTTATATCAAACCTGAGACCCTTCCTATAGCATAAGATGTGATATCCAAATCCTTCCCATTCCAATCCTGAGACCCTTCCTATAGCATGAGATGTGATATCTCAATGCTTATACCAAACCTGAGACCCTTCCTATAGCATGAGATGTGATATCCAACTCCTTCCCATTCCAATCCTGAGACCCTTCCTATAGCATGAGATGTGATGTCTCATTGCTTCTAATACCAAACCTGAGATCCTTCCTATAACATGAGATGTGATATCCAACTCCTTCCCATTCCAATCCTGAGACCCTTATGATAGCATGAGATGTGATATCTCAATGCCTCTTACACCAAACCTGAGATCCTTCCGATAGCATGAGATGTGATATCTCAATGCTTCTAATACCAAACCTGAGATCCTTCCTATAATATGAGATGTGATTTCCAAATCCTTCCCCTTCCAAACCTGAGACCCTCCCTTTAGCATGAAATGTGATATCCAACTCCTTCCCATTCCAATCCTGAGACCCTTCTGATAGCATGAGATGTTATATCTCAATGCCTCTAATACCAAACCTGAGATCCTACCTCTAACTTGAAATGTGATATCCATCTCCTTCCCTTTCCAAACCTGAGACCCTGCCTATAGCATGAGATGTGATATCCAAGTCCTTCCCATTCCAATCCTGAGACCCTTCCTATAGCATGTGATGTGATATCTCAATGCTTATACCAAACCTGAGACCCTTCCTATGGCATGAGATGTCATATACAACTCCTTCCCATTCCAACCCTGAGACCCTTCCTATAGCATGAGATGTGATATCTCAATGCTTATACCAAACCTGAGACCCTTCCTATAGCATGAAATGTGATATCCAACTCCTTCCCATTCCAATCCTGAGACCCTTCTGATAGCATGAGATGTGATATCTCAATGCCTCTAATACCAAACCTGAGATCCTACCTCTAACATGAAATGTGATATCCATCTCCTTCCCTTTCCAAACCTGAGACCCTGCCTATAGCATGATATGTGATATCCAAGTCCTTCCCATTCCAATCCTGAGACCCTTCCTATAGCATGTGATGTGATATCTCAATGCTTATACCAAACCTGAGACCCTTCCTATGGCATGGGATGGCATATACAACTCCTTCCCATTCCAATCCTGAGACCCTTCCTATAGCATGAGATGTGATATCCAACTTCTTCCCATTCCAATCCTGAGACCCTTCCTATAGCATGTGATGTTATATCTCAATGCTTATACCAAACCTGAGACCCTTCCTATGGCATGGGATGGCATATACAACTCCTTCCCATTCCAATCCTGAGACCCTTCCTATAGCATGAGATGTGATATCCAACTTCTTCCCATTCCAATCCTGAGACCCTTCCTAAAGCTTGAGATGTGATATCCAACTCCTTCCCATTCCAATCCTGAGACCCTTCCTATAGCATGAGATGTGATATCTCAAGGCCTCTAATACCAAACCTGAGATCCTTCCTCTAACATGAAATGTGATATCCAGCTCCTTCCCCTTCCAAACCTGAGAGCCTTCCTATAGCATGAGATATGATATCCAAGTCCTTCCCATTCCAATCCTGAGACCCTTCCTATAACATGAAATGTGATATCCAACTCCTTCCCATTCCAACCTGAGACCCTTCCTATAGCATGAGATGGGATATCCAACTCCTTCCAAATCCAATACTGATACCCTTCCGATAGCATGAGATGTGATATCCCAATGCTTCTACCAAACCTGAGACCCATACTATGGCATGAGATGTGATATCAAACTCCTTCCCATTTCAATCCTGAGACCCTTCTTATACCATGAGACTTGATATCTCAATGCTTCTAATACCAAACCTGAGACCCGTCCTATAACATGAGATGTGATATCCAAATCCTTCCCCTTCCAAACCTTAGACCCTTCCATTATCATGAGATGTGATATCCAACTCCTTCCCATTCCAATCCTGAGACCCTTCCGATATCATGAGATGTGATATCTCAATGCTTATACCAAATCTGAGACCCTTCCTATGGCCTGAGATGTCATATACAACTCCTTCCCATTCCAATCCTGAGACCCTTCCTATAGCATGAGATGTGATATCTCAATGCGTATACCAAATCTGAGACCCTTCCTATAGCATGAAATGTGATATCCAACTCCTTCCCATTCCAATCCTGAGACCCTTCCTATAGCATGAGATGTGATATCCAACACCTTCCCATTCCAATCCTGAGACCCTTCCTATAGCATAAGATGTGATATCCAAATCCTTCCTATTCCAATCCTGAGACCCTTCCTATAGCATGAGATGTGATATCTCAATGCTTATACCAAACCTGAGACCCTTCCTATAGCATGAGATGTGATATCCAACTCCTTCCCATTCCAATCCTGAGACCCTTCCTATAGCATGAGATGTGATGTCTCAATGCTTCTAATACCAAACCTGAGATCCTTCCTATAACATGAGATGTGATATCCAACTCCTTCCCATTCCAATCCTGAGACCCTTATGATAGCATGAGATGTGATATCTCAATGCCTCTTATACCAAACCTGAGATCCTTCCGATAGCATGAGATGTGATATCTCAATGCTTCTAATACCAAACCTGAGATCCTTCCTATAATATGAGATGTGATTTCCAAATCCTTCCCCTTCCAAACCTGAGACCCTCCCTTTAGCATGAAATGTGATATCCAACTCCTTCCCATTCCAATCCTGAGACCCTTCTGATAGCATGAGATGTGATATCTCAATGCCTCTAATACCAAACCTGAGATCCTACCTCTAACATGAAATGTGATATCCATCTCCTTCCCTTTCCAAACCTGAGACCCTGTCTATAGCATGAGATGTGATATCCAAGTCCTTCCCATTCCAATCCTGAGACCCTTCCTATAGCATGTGATGTGATATCTCAATGCTTATACCAAACCTGAGACCCTTCCAATGGCATGAGATGTCATACACAACTCCTTCCCATTCCAACCCTGAGACCCTTCCTATAGCATGAGATGTGATATCTCAATGCTTATACCAAACCTGAGACCCTTCCTATAGCATGAGATGTGATATCTCAATGCTTATACCAAATCTGAGACCCTTCCTATAGCATGAGATGTGATATCCAACTCCTTCCCATTCCAATCCTGAGACCCTTCCTATAGCATGAGATGTGATATCCAACACCTTCCCATTCCAATCCTAAGACCCTTCCTATAGCATAAGATGTGATATCCAAATCCTTCCTATTCCAATCCTGAGACCCTTCCTATAGCATGAGATGTGATATCTCAATGCTTATACCAAACCTGAGACCCTTCCTATAGCATGAGATGTGATATCCAACTCCTTCCCATTCCAATCCTGAGACCCTTCCTATAGCATGAGATGTGATGTCTCAATGCTTCTAATACCAAACCTGAGATCCTTCCTATAACATGAGATGTGATATCCAACTCCTTCCCATTCCAATCCTGAGACCCTTATGATAGCATGAGATGTGATATCTCAATGCCTCTTATACCAAACCTGAGATCCTTCCGATAGCATGAGATGTGATATCTCAATGCTTCTAATACCAAACCTGAGATCCTTCCTATAATATGAGATGTGATTTCCAAATCCTTCCCCTTCCAAACCTGAGACCCTCCCTTTAGCATGAAATGTGATATCCAACTCCTTCCCATTCCAATCCTGAGACCCTTCTGATAGCATGAGATGTGATATCTCAATGCCTCTAATACCAAACCTGAGATCCTACCTCTAACATGAAATGTGATATCCATCTCCTTCCCTTTCCAAACCTGAGACCCTGCCTATAGCATGAGATGTGATATCCAAGTCCTTCCCATTCCAATCCTGAGACCCTTCCTATAGCATGTGATGTGATATCTCAATGCTTATACCAAACCTGAGACCCTTCCAATGGCATGAGATGTCATACACAACTCCTTCCCATTCCAACCCTGAGACCCTTCCTATAGCATGAGATGTGATATCTCAATGCTTATACCAAACCTGAGACCCTTCCTATAGCATGAGATGTGATATCCAACTTCTTCCCATTCCAATCCTGAGACCCTTCCTATAGCATGAGATATGATATCTCAATGCTTATACCAAACCTGAGACCCTTCCTATAGCATAAGATGTGATATCCAAATCCTTCCCATTCCAATCCTGAGACCCTTCCTATAGCATGAGATGTGATATCTCAATGCTTATACCAAACCTGAGACCCTTCCTATAGCATGAGATGTGATATCCAACTCCTTCCCATTCCAATCCTGAGACCCTTCCTATAGCATGAGATGTGATGTCTCAATGCTTCTAATACCAAACCTGAGATCCTTCCTATAACATGAGATGTGATATCCAACTCCTTCCCATTCCAATCCTGAGACCCTTATGATAGCATGAGATGTGATATCTCAATGCCTCTTACACCAAACCTGAGATCCTTCCGATAGCATGAGATGTGATATCTCAATGCTTCTAATACCAAACCTGAGATCCTTCCTATAATATGAGATGTGATTTCCAAATCCTTCCCCTTCCAAACCTGAGACCCTCCCTTTAGCATGAAATGTGATATCCAACTCCTTCCTATTCCAATCCTGAGACCCTTCTGATAGCATGAGATGTGATATCTCAATGCCTCTAATACCAAACCTGAGATACTACCTCTAACATGAAATGTGATATCCATCTCCTTCCCTTTCCAAACCTGAGACCCTGCCTATAGCATGAGATGTGATATCCAAGTCCTTCCCATTCCAATCCTGAGACCCTTCCTATAGCATGTGATGTGATATCTCAATGCTTATACCAAACCTGAGACCCTTCCTATGGCATGAGATGTCATATACAACTCCTTCCCATTCCAACCCTGAGACCCTTCCTATGGCATGAGATGTCATATACAACTCCTTCCCATTCCAACCCTGAGACCCTTCCTATAACATGAGATGTGATATCCAAATCCTTCCCTTTCCAAACCTTAGACCCTTCCTTTATCATGAGATGTGATATCCAACTCCTTCCCATTCCAATCCTGAGACCCTTCCAATATCATGAGATTTGTTATCTCAATGCTTCTAATATCAAACTTGAGACCCTCCCTATAGCATGAGATATGACATCCAAGTCCTTCCCATTCCAATCCTGAGACCCTTCCTATAGTATGAGATGTGATATCTCAATGCTTCTAATACCAAACCTGAGACCCTTCCTATAACATGAGATGGGATATCCAACTCCTTCCCATTCCAATCCTGAGACCCCTCCGATAGCAGAGATGTGATATTTCAATGCTTATACCAAACCTGAGACCCTTCCTAAGGCCTGAGATGTCATATACAACTCCTTCCCATTCCAATCCTGAGACCCTTCCTATAGCATGAGATGTGATATCTCAATGCTTATACCAAATCTGAGACCCTTCCTATAGCATGAGATGTGATATCCAACACCTTCCCATTCCAATCCTGAGACCCTTCCTATAGCATAAGATGTGATATCCAAATCCTTCCTATTCCAATCCTGAGACCCTTCCGATAGCACGAGATGTGATATCTCAATGCTTATACCAAACCTGAGACCCTTCCTATAGCATGAGATGTGATATCCAACTCCTTCCCATTCCAATCCTGAGACCCTTCCTATAGCATGAGATATGATATCTCAATGCTTATATCAAACCTGAGACCCTTCCTATAGCATAAGATGTGATATCCAAATCCTTCCCATTCCAATCCTGAGACCCTTCCTATAGCATGAGATGTGATATCTCAATGCTTATACCAAACCTGAGACCCTTCCTATAGCATGAGATGTGATATCCAACTCCTTCCCATTCCAATCCTGAGACCCTTCCTATAGCATGAGATGTGATGTCTCAATGCTTCTAATACCAAACCTGAGATCCTTCCTATAACATGAGATGTGATATCCAACTCCTTCCCATTCCAATCCTGAGACCCTTATGATAGCATGAGATGTGATATCTCAATGCCTCTTACACCAAACCTGAGATCCTTCCGATAGCATGAGATGTGATATCTCAATGCTTCTAATACCAAACCTGAGATCCTTCCTATAATATGAGATGTGATTTCCAAATCCTTCCCCTTCCAAACCTGAGACCCTCCCTTTAGCATGAAATGTGATATCCAACTCCTTCCCATTCCAATCCTGAGACCCTTCTGATAGCATGAGATGTTATATCTCAATGCCTCTAATACCAAACCTGAGATCCTACCTCTAACTTGAAATGTGATATCCATCTCCTTCCCTTTCCAAACCTGAGACCCTGCCTATAGCATGAGATGTGATATCCAAGTCCTTCCCATTCCAATCCTGAGACCCTTCCTATAGCATGTGATGTGATATCTCAATGCTTATACCAAACCTGAGACCCTTCCTATGGCATGAGATGTCATATACAACTCCTTCCCATTCCAACCCTGAGACCCTTCCTATAGCATGAGATGTGATATCTCAATGCTTATACCAAACCTGAGACCCTTCCTATAGCATGAAATGTGATATCCAACTCCTTCCCATTCCAATCCTGAGACCCTTCTGATAGCATGAGATGTGATATCTCAATGCCTCTAATACCAAACCTGAGATCCTACCTCTAACATGAAATGTGATATCCATCTCCTTCCCTTTCCAAACCTGAGACCCTGCCTATAGCATGATATGTGATATCCAAGTCCTTCCCATTCCAATCCTGAGACCCTTCCTATAGCATGTGATGTGATATCTCAATGCTTATACCAAACCTGAGACCCTTCCTATGGCATGGGATGGCATATACAACTCCTTCCCATTCCAATCCTGAGACCCTTCCTATAGCATGAGATGTGATATCCAACTTCTTCCCATTCCAATCCTGAGACCCTTCCTATAGCATGTGATGTTATATCTCAATGCTTATACCAAACCTGAGACCCTTCCTATGGCATGGGATGGCATATACAACTCCTTCCCATTCCAATCCTGAGACCCTTCCTATAGCATGAGATGTGATATCCAACTTCTTCCCATTCCAATCCTGAGACCCTTCCTAAAGCTTGAGATGTGATATCCAACTCCTTCCCATTCCAATCCTGAGACCCTTCCTATAGCATGAGATGTGATATCTCAAGGCCTCTAATACCAAACCTGAGATCCTTCCTCTAACATGAAATGTGATATCCAACTCCTTCCCCTTCCAAACCTGAGAGCCTTCCTATAGCATGAGATATGATATCCAAGTCCTTCCCATTCCAATCCTGAGACCCTTCCTATAACATGAAATGTGATATCCAACTCCTTCCCATTCCAACCTGAGACCCTTCCTATAGCATGAGATGGGATATCCAACTCCTTCCAAATCCAATACTGATACCCTTCTGATAGCATGAGATGTGATATCCCAATGCTTCTACCAAACCTGAGACCCATACTATGGCATGAGATGTGATATCAAACTCCTTCCCATTTCAATCCTGAGACCCTTCTTATACCATGAGACTTGATATCTCAATGCTTCTAATACCAAACCTGAGACCCGTCCTATAACATGAGATGTGATATCCAAATCCTTCCCCTTCCAAACCTTAGACCCTTCCATTATCATGAGATGTGATATCCAACTCCTTCCCATTCCAATCCTGAGACCCTTCCGATATCATGAGATGTGATATCTCAATGCTTATACCAAATCTGAGACCCTTCCTATGGCCTGAGATGTCATATACAACTCCTTCCCATTCCAATCCTGAGACCCTTCCTATAGCATGAGATGTGATATCTCAATGCTTATACCAAATCTGAGACCCTTCCTATAGCATGAGATGTGATATCCAACTCCTTCCCATTCCAATCCTGAGACCCTTCCTATAGCATGAGATGTGATATCCAACACCTTCCCATTCCAATCCTGAGACCCTTCCTATAGCATAAGATGTGATATCCAAATCCTTCCTATTCCAATCCTGAGACCCTTCCTATAGCATGAGATGTGATATCTCAATGCTTATACCAAACCTGAGACCCTTCCTATAGCATGAGATGTGATATCCAACTCCTTCCCATTCCAATCCTGAGACCCTTCCTATAGCATGAGATGTGATGTCTCAATGCTTCTAATACCAAACCTGAGATCCTTCCTATAACATGAGATGTGATATCCAACTCCTTCCCATTCCAATCCTGAGACCCTTATGATAGCATGAGATGTGATATCTCAATGCCTCTTATACCAAACCTGAGATCCTTCCGATAGCATGAGATGTGATATCTCAATGCTTCTAATACCAAACCTGAGATCCTTCCTATAATATGAGATGTGATTTCCAAATCCTTCCCCTTCCAAACCTGAGACCCTCCCTTTAGCATGAAATGTGATATCCAACTCCTTCCCATTCCAATCCTGAGACCCTTCTGATAGCATGAGATGTGATATCTCAATGCCTCTAATACCAAACCTGAGATCCTACCTCTAACATGAAATGTGATATCCATCTCCTTCCCTTTCCAAACCTGAGACCCTGTCTATAGCATGAGATGTGATATCCAAGTCCTTCCCATTCCAATCCTGAGACCCTTCCTATAGCATGTGATGTGATATCTCAATGCTTATACCAAACCTGAGACCCTTCCAATGGCATGAGATGTCATACACAACTCCTTCCCATTCCAACCCTGAGACCCTTCCTATAGCATGAGATGTGATATCTCAATGCTTATACCAAACCTGAGACCCTTCCTATAGCATGAGATGTGATATCTCAATGCTTATACCAAATCTGAGACCCTTCCTATAGCATGAGATGTGATATCCAACTCCTTCCCATTCCAATCCTGAGACCCTTCCTATAGCATGAGATGTGATATCCAACACCTTCCCATTCCAATCCTAAGACCCTTCCTATAGCATAAGATGTGATATCCAAATCCTTCCTATTCCAATCCTGAGACCCTTCCTATAGCATGAGATGTGATATCTCAATGCTTATACCAAACCTGAGACCCTTCCTATAGCATGAGATGTGATATCCAACTCCTTCCCATTCCAATCCTGAGACCCTTCCTATAGCATGAGATGTGATGTCTCAATGCTTCTAATACCAAACCTGAGATCCTTCCTATAACATGAGATGTGATATCCAACTCCTTCCCATTCCAATCCTGAGACCCTTATGATAGCATGAGATGTGATATCTCAATGCCTCTTATACCAAACCTGAGATCCTTCCGATAGCATGAGATGTGATATCTCAATGCTTCTAATACCAAACCTGAGATCCTTCCTATAATATGAGATGTGATTTCCAAATCCTTCCCCTTCCAAACCTGAGACCCTCCCTTTAGCATGAAATGTGATATCCAACTCCTTCCCATTCCAATCCTGAGACCCTTCTGATAGCATGAGATGTGATATCTCAATGCCTCTAATACCAAACCTGAGATCCTACCTCTAACATGAAATGTGATATCCATCTCCTTCCCTTTCCAAACCTGAGACCCTGCCTATAGCATGAGATGTGATATCCAAGTCCTTCCCATTCCAATCCTGAGACCCTTCCTATAGCATGTGATGTGATATCTCAATGCTTATACCAAACCTGAGACCCTTCCAATGGCATGAGATGTCATACACAACTCCTTCCCATTCCAACCCTGAGACCCTTCCTATAGCATGAGATGTGATATCTCAATGCTTATACCAAACCTGAGACCCTTCCTATAGCATGAGATGTGATATCCAACTTCTTCCCATTCCAATCCTGAGAACCTTCCTATAGCATGAGATATGATATCTCAATGCTTATACCAAACCTGAGACCCTTCCTATAGCATAAGATGTGATATCCAAATCCTTCCCATTCCAATCCTGAGACCCTTCCTATAGCATGAGATGTGATATCTCAATGCTTATACCAAACCTGAGACCCTTCCTATAGCATGAGATGTGATATCCAACTCCTTCCCATTCCAATCCTGAGACCCTTCCTATAGCATGAGATGTGATGTCTCAATGCTTCTAATACCAAACCTGAGATCCTTCCTATAACATGAGATGTGATATCCAACTCCTTCCCATTCCAATCCTGAGACCCTTATGATAGCATGAGATGTGATATCTCAATGCCTCTTACACCAAACCTGAGATCCTTCCGATAGCATGAGATGTGATATCTCAATGCTTCTAATACCAAACCTGAGATCCTTCCTATAATATGAGATGTGATTTCCAAATCCTTCCCCTTCCAAACCTGAGACCCTCCCTTTAGCATGAAATGTGATATCCAACTCCTTCCTATTCCAATCCTGAGACCCTTCTGATAGCATGAGATGTGATATCTCAATGCCTCTAATACCAAACCTGAGATCCTACCTCTAACATGAAATGTGATATCCATCTCCTTCCCTTTCCAAACCTGAGACCCTGCCTATAGCATGAGATGTGATATCCAAGTCCTTCCCATTCCAATCCTGAGACCCTTCCTATAGCATGTGATGTGATATCTCAATGCTTATACCAAACCTGAGACCCTTCCTATGGCATGAGATGTCATATACAACTCCTTCCCATTCCAACCCTGAGACCCTTCCTATGGCATGAGATGTCATATACAACTCCTTCCCATTCCAACCCTGAGACCCTTCCTATAACATGAGATGTGATATCCAAATCCTTCCCTTTCCAAACCTTAGACCCTTCCTTTATCATGAGATGTGATATCCAACTCCTTCCCATTCCAATCCTGAGACCCTTCCAATATCATGAGATTTGTTATCTCAATGCTTCTAATATCAAACTTGAGACCCTCCCTATAGCATGAGATGTGACATCCAAGTCCTTCCCATTCCAATCCTGAGACCCTTCCTATAGCATGAGATGTGATATCTCAATGCTTCTAATACCAAACCTGAGACCCTTCCTATAACATGAGATGGGATATCCAACTCCTTCCCATTCCAATCCTGAGACCCTTCCGATAGCAGAGATGTGATATCTCAATGCTTATACCAAACCTGAGACCCTTCCTAAGGCCTGAGATGTCATATACAACTCCTTCCCATTCCAATCCTGAGACCCTTCCTATAGCATGAGATGTGATATCTCAATGCTTATACCAAATCTGAGACCCTTCCTATAGCATGAGATGTGATATCCAACACCTTCCCATTCCAATCCTGAGACCCTTCCTATAGCATAAGATGTGATATCCAAATCCTTCCTATTCCAATCCTGAGACCCTTCCGATAGCACGAGATGTGATATCTCAATGCTTATACCAAACCTGAGACCCTTCCTATAGCATGAGATGTGATATCCAACTCCTTCCCATTCCAATCCTGAGACCCTTCCTATAGCATGAGATATGATATCTCAATGCTTATATCAAACCTGAGACCCTTCCTATAGCATAAGATGTGATATCCAAATCCTTCCCATTCCAATCCTGAGACCCTTCCTATAGCATGAGATGTGATATCTCAATGCTTATACCAAACCTGAGACCCTTCCTATAGCATGAGATGTGATATCCAACTCCTTCCCATTCCAATCCTGAGACCCTTCCTATAGCATGAGATGTGATGTCTCAATGCTTCTAATACCAAACCTGAGATCCTTCCTATAACATGAGATGTGATATCCAACTCCTTCCCATTCCAATCCTGAGACCCTTATGATAGCATGAGATGTGATATCTCAATGCCTCTTACACCAAACCTGAGATCCTTCCGATAGCATGAGATGTGATATCTCAATGCTTCTAATACCAAACCTGAGATCCTTCCTATAATATGAGATGTGATTTCCAAATCCTTCCCCTTCCAAACCTGAGACCCTCCCTTTAGCATGAAATGTGATATCCAACTCCTTCCCATTCCAATCCTGAGACCCTTCTGATAGCATGAGATGTTATATCTCAATGCCTCTAATACCAAACCTGAGATCCTACCTCTAACTTGAAATGTGATATCCATCTCCTTCCCTTTCCAAACCTGAGACCCTGCCTATAGCATGAGATGTGATATCCAAGTCCTTCCCATTCCAATCCTGAGACCCTTCCTATAGCATGTGATGTGATATCTCAATGCTTATACCAAACCTGAGACCCTTCCTATGGCATGAGATGTCATATACAACTCCTTCCCATTCCAACCCTGAGACCCTTCCTATAGCATGAGATGTGATATCTCAATGCTTATACCAAACCTGAGACCCTTCCTATAGCATGAAATGTGATATCCAACTCCTTCCCATTCCAATCCTGAGACCCGTCTGATAGCATGAGATGTGATATCTCAATGCCTCTAATACCAAACCTGAGATCCTACCTCTAACATGAAATGTGATATCCATCTCCTTCCCTTTCCAAACCTCAGACCCTGCCTATAGCATGATATGTGATATCCAAGTCCTTCCCATTCCAATCCTGAGACCCTTCCTATAGCATGTGATGTGATATCTCAATGCTTATACCAAACCTGAGACCCTTCCTATGGCATGGGATGGCATATACAACTCCTTCCCATTCCAATCCTGAGACCCTTCCTATAGCATGAGATGTGATATCCAACTTCTTCCCATTCCAATCCTGAGACCCTTCCTATAGCATGTGATGTTATATCTCAATGCTTATACCAAACCTGAGACCCTTCCTATGGCATGGGATGGCATATACAACTCCTTCCCATTCCAATCCTGAGACCCTTCCTATAGCATGAGATGTGATATCCAACTTCATCCCATTCCAATCCTGAGACCCTTCCTAAAGCTTGAGATGTGATATCCAACTCCTTCCCATTCCAATCCTGAGACCCTTCCTATAGCATGAGATGTGATATCTCAAGGCCTCTAATACCAAACCTGAGATCCTTCCTCTAACATGAAATGTGATATCCAACTCCTTCCCCTTCCAAACCTGAGAGCCTTCCTATAGCATGAGATATGATATCCAAGTCCTTCCCATTCCAATCCTGAGACCCTTCCTATAACATGAAATGTGATATCCAACTCCTTCCCATTCCAACCTGAGACCCTTCCTATAGCATGAGATGGGATATCCAACTCCTTCCAAATCCAATACTGATACCCTTCCGATAGCATGAGATGTGATATCCCAATGCTTCTACCAAACCTGAGACCCATACTATGGCATGAGATGTGATATCAAACTCCTTCCCATTTCAATCCTGAGACCCTTCTTATACCATGAGACTTGATATCTCAATGCTTCTAATACCAAACCTGAGACCCGTCCTATAACATGAGATGTGATATCCAAATCCTTCCCCTTCCAAACCTTAGACCCTTCCATTATCATGAGATGTGATATCCAACTCCTTCCCATTCCAATCCTGAGACCCTTCCGATATCATGAGATGTGATATCTCAATGCTTATACCAAATCTGAGACCCTTCCTATGGCCTGAGATGTCATATACAACTCCTTCCCATTCCAATCCTGAGACCCTTCCTATAGCATGAGATGTGATATCTCAATGCTTATACCAAATCTGAGACCCTTCCTATAGCATGAGATGTGATATCCAACTCCTTCCCATTCCAATCCTGAGACCCGTCCTATAGCATGAGATGTGATATCCAACACCTTCCCATTCCAATCCTGAGACCCTTCCTATAGCATAAGATGTGATATCCAAATCCTTCCTATTCCAATCCTGAGACCCTTCCTATAGCATGAGATGTGATATCTCAATGCTTATACCAAACCTGAGACCCTTCCTATAGCATGAGATGTGATATCCAACTCCTTCCCATTCCAATCCTGAGACCCTTCCTATAGCATGAGATGTGATGTCTCAATGCTTCTAATACCAAACCTGAGATCCTTCCTATAACATGAGATGTGATATCCAACTCCTTCCCATTCCAATCCTGAGACCCTTATGATAGCATGAGATGTGATATCTCAATGCCTCTTATACCAAACCTGAGATCCTTCCGATAGCATGAGATGTGATATCTCAATGCTTCTAATACCAAACCTGAGATCCTTCCTATAATATGAGATGTGATTTCCAAATCCTTCCCCTTCCAAACCTGAGACCCTCCCTTTAGCATGAAATGTGATATCCAACTCCTTCCCATTCCAATCCTGAGACCCTTCTGATAGCATGAGATGTGATATCTCAATGCCTCTAATACCAAACCTGAGATCCTACCTCTAACATGAAATGTGATATCCATCTCCTTCCCTTTCCAAACCTGAGACCCTGTCTATAGCATGAGATGTGATATCCAAGTCCTTCCCATTCCAATCCTGAGACCCTTCCTATAGCATGTGATGTGATATCTCAATGCTAATACCAAACCTGAGACCCTTCCAATGGCATGAGATGTCATACACAACTCCTTCCCATTCCAACCCTGAGACCCTTCCTATAGCATGAGATGTGATATCTCAATGCTTATACCAAACCTGAGACCCTTCCTATAGCATGAGATGTGATATCTCAATGCTTATACCAAATCTGAGACCCTTCCTATAGCATGAGATGTGATATCCAACTCCTTCCCATTCCAATCCTGAGACCCTTCCTATAGCATGAGATGTGATATCCAACACCTTCCCATTCCAATCCTAAGACCCTTCCTATAGCATAAGATGTGATATCCAAATCCTTCCTATTCCAATCCTGAGACCCTTCCTATAGCATGAGATGTGATATCTCAATGCTTATACCAAACCTGAGACCCTTCCTATAGCATGAGATGTGATATCCAACTCCTTCCCATTCCAATCCTGAGACCCTTCCTATAGCATGAGATGTGATGTCTCAATGCTTCTAATACCAAACCTGAGATCCTTCCTATAACATGAGATGTGATATCCAACTCCTTCCCATTCCAATCCTGAGACCCTTATGATAGCATGAGATGTGATATCTCAATGCCTCTTATACCAAACCTGAGATCCTTCCGATAGCATGAGATGTGATATCTCAATGCTTCTAATACCAAACCTGAGATCCTTCCTATAATATGAGATGTGATTTCCAAATCCTTCCCCTTCCAAACCTGAGACCCTCCCTTTAGCATGAAATGTGATATCCAACTCCTTCCCATTCCAATCCTGAGACCCTTCTGATAGCATGAGATGTGATATCTCAATGCCTCTAATACCAAACCTGAGATCCTACCTCTAACATGAAATGTGATATCCATCTCCTTCCCTTTCCAAACCTGAGACCCTGCCTATAGCATGAGATGTGATATCCAAGTCCTTCCCATTCCAATCCTGAGACCCTTCCTATAGCATGTGATGTGATATCTCAATGCTTATACCAAACCTGAGACCCTTCCAATGGCATGAGATGTCATACACAACTCCTTCCCATTCCAACCCTGAGACCCTTCCTATAGCATGAGATGTGATATCTCAATGCTTATACCAAACCTGAGACCCTTCCTATAGCATGAGATGTGATATCCAACTTCTTCCCATTCCAATCCTGAGACCCTTCCTATAGCATGAGATATGATATCTCAATGCTTATACCAAACCTGAGACCCTTCCTATAGCATAAGATGTGATATCCAAATCCTTCCCATTCCAATCCTGAGACCCTTCCTATAGCATGAGATGTGATATCTCAATGCTTATACCAAACCTGAGACCCTTCCTATAGCATGAGATGTGATATCCAACTCCTTCCCATTCCAATCCTGAGACCCTTCCTATAGCATGAGATGTGATGTCTCAATGCTTCTAATACCAAACCTGAGATCCTTCCTATAACATGAGATGTGATATCCAACTCCTTCCCATTCCAATCCTGAGACCCTTATGATAGCATGAGATGTGATATCTCAATGCCTCTTACACCAAACCTGAGATCCTTCCGATAGCATGAGATGTGATATCTCAATGCTTCTAATACCAAACCTGAGATCCTTCCTATAATATGAGATGTGATTTCCAAATCCTTCCCCTTCCAAACCTGAGACCCTCCCTTTAGCATGAAATGTGATATCCAACTCCTTCCTATTCCAATCCTGAGACCCTTCTGATAGCATGAGATGTGATATCTCAATGCCTCTAATACCAAACCTGAGATCCTACCTCTAACATGAAATGTGATATCCATCTCCTTCCCTTTCCAAACCTGAGACCCTGCCTATAGCATGAGATGTGATATCCAAGTCCTTCCCATTCCAATCCTGAGACCCTTCCTATAGCATGTGATGTGATATCTCAATGCTTATACCAAACCTGAGACCCTTCCTATGGCATGAGATGTCATATACAACTCCTTCCCATTCCAACCCTGAGACCCTTCCTATAGCATGAGATGTGATATCTCAATGCTTATACCAAACCTGAGACCCTTCCTATAGCATGAAATGTGATATCCAACTCCTTCCCATTCCAATCCTGAGACCCTTATGATAGCATGAGATGTGATATCTCAATGCCTCTAATACCAAACCTGAGATCCTACCTCTAACATGAAATGTGATATCCATCTCCTTCCCTTTCCAAACCTGAGACCCTGCCTATAGCATGATATGTGATATCCAAGTCCTTCCCATTCCAATCCTGAGACCCTTCCTATAGCATGTGATGTGATATCTCAATGCTTATACCAAACCTGAGACCCTTCCTATGGCATGGGATGGCATATACAACTCCTTCCCATTCCAATCCTGAGACCCTTCCTATAGCATGAGATGTGATATCCAACTTCTTCCCATTCCAATCCTGAGACCCTTCCTATAGCATGAGATGTGATATCTCAATGCTTATCCCAAACCTGAGACCCTTCCTATAGCTTGAGATGTGATATCCAACTCCTTCCCATTCCAATCCTGAGACCCTTCCTATAGCATGAGATGTGATATCTCAAGGCCTCTAATACCAAACCTGAGATCCTTCCTCTAACATGATATGTGATATCCAACTCCTTCCCCTTCCAAACCTGAGAGCCTTCCTATAGCATGAGATATGATATCCAAGTCCTTCCCATTCCAATCCTGAGACTCTTCCTATAACATGAAATGTGATATCCAACTCCTTCCCATTCCAACCTGAGACCCTTCCTATAGCATGAGATGGGATATCCAACTCCTTCCAAATCCAATACTGATACCCTTCCGATAGCACGAGATGTGATATCCCAATGCTTCTACCAAACCTGAGACCCATACTATGGCATGAGATGTGATATCAAACTCCTTCCCATTCAAATCCTGAGACCCTTCTTATACCATGAGACTTGATATCTCAATGCTTCTAATACCAAACCTGAGACCCGTCCTATAACATGAGATGTGATATCCAAATCCTTCCCCTTCCAAACCTTAGACCCTTCCATTATCATGAGATGTGATATCCAACTCCTTCCCATTCCAATCCCGAGACCCTTCCGATATCATGAGATGTGATATCTCAATGCTTATACCAAATCTGAGACCCTTCCTATAGCATGAGATGTGATATCCAACTCCTTCCCATTCCAATCCTGAGACCCTTCCTATAGCATGAGATGTGATGTCTCAATGCTTCTAATACCAAACCTGAGATCCTTCCTATAACATGAGATGTGATATCCAACTCCTTCCCATTCCAATCCTGAGACCCTTATGATAGCATGAGATGTGATATCTCAATGCCTCTTACACCAAACCTGAGATCCTTCCGATAGCATGAGATGTGATATCTCAATGCTTCTAATACCAAACCTGAGATCCTTCCTATAATATGAGATGTGATTTCCAAATCCTTCCCCTTCCAAACCTGAGACCCTCCCTTTAGCATGAAATGTGATATCCAACTCCTTCCCATTCCAATCCTGAGACCCTTCTGATAGCATGAGATGTGATATCTCAATGCCTCTAATACCAAACCTGAGATCCTACCTCTAACATGAAATGTGATATCCATCTCCTTCCCTTTCCAAACCTGAGACCCTGCCTATAGCATGAGATGTGATATCCAAGTCCTTCCCATTCCAATCCTGAGACCCTTCCTATAGCATGTGATGTGATATCTCAATGCTTATACCAAACCTGAGACCCTTCCTATGGCATGAGATGTCATATACAACTCCTTCCCATTCCAACCCTGAGACCCTTCCTATAGCATGAGATGTGATATCTCAATGCTTATACCAAACCTGAGACCCTTCCTATAGCATGAAATGTGATATCCAACTCCTTCCCATTCCAATCCTGAGACCCTTCTGATAGCATGAGATGTGATATCTCAATGCCTCTAATACCAAACCCGAGATCCTACCTCTAACATGAAATGTGATATCCATCTCCTTCCCTTTCCAAACCTGAGACCCTGCCTATAGCATGATATGTGATATCCAAGTCCTTCCCATTCCAATCCTGAGACCCTTCCTATAGCATGTGATGTGATATCTCAATGCTTATTCCAAACCTGAGACCCTTCCTATGGCATGGGATGGCATATACAACTCCTTCCCTTTCCAATCCTGAGACCCTTCCTATAGCATGAGATGTGATATCCAACTTCTTCCCATTCCAATCCTGAGACCCTTCCTATAGCATGAGATGTGATATCTCAATGCTTATACCAAACCTGAGACCCTTCCTATAGCTTGAGATGTGATATCCAACTCCTTCCCATTCCAATCCTGAGACCCTTCCTATAGCATGAGATGTGATATCTCAAGGCCTCTAATACCAAACCTGAGATCCTTCCTCTAACATGAAATGTGATATCCAACTCCTTCCCCTTCCAAACCTGAGAGCCTTCCTATAGCATGAGATATGATATCCAAGTCCTTCCCATTCCAATCCTGAGACCCTTCCTATAACATGAAATGTGATATCCAACTCCTTCCCATTCCAACCTGAGACCCTTCCTATAGCATGAGATGGGATATCCAACTCCTTCCAAATCCAATACTGATACCCTTCCGATAGCACGAGATGTGATATCCCAATGCTTCTACCAAACCTGAGACCCATACTATGGCATGAGATGTGATATCAAACTCCTTCCCATTCCAATCCTGAGACCCTTCTTATACCATGAGACTTGATATCTCAATGCTTCCAATACCAAACCTGAGACCCGTCCTATAACATGAGTTGTGATATCCAAATCCTTCCCCTTCCAAACCTTAGACCCTTCCATTATCATGAGATGTGATATCCAACTCCTTCCCATTCCAATCCTGAGACCCTTCCGATATCATGAGATGTGATATCTCAATGCTTATACCAAATCTGAGACCCTTCCTATGGCCTGAGATGTCATATACAACTCCTTCCCATTCCAATCCTGAGACCCTTCCTATAGCATGAGATGTGACATCTCAATGCTTATACCAAATCTGAGACCCTTCCTATAGCATGAGATGTGATATCCAACTCCTTCCCATTCCAATCCTGAGACACTTCCTATAGCATGAGAAGTGATATCTCCATGCTTATACCAAACCTGAGACCCTTCCTATAGCATAAGATGTGATATCCAAATCCTTCCTATTCCAATCCTGAGACCCTTCCTATAGCATGAGATGTGATATCTCAATGCTTATACCAAACCTGAGACCCTTCCTATAGCATGAGATGTGATATCCAACTCCTTCCCATTCCAATCCTGAGACCCTTCCTATAGCATGATATGTGATGTCTCAATGCTTCTAATACCAAACCTGAGATCCTTCCTATAACATCAGATGTGATATCCAACTCCTTCCCATTCCAATCCTGAGACCCTTATGATAGCATGAGATGTGATATCTCAATGCCTCTTATACCAAACCTGAGATCCTTCCGATAGCATGAGATGTGATATCTCAATGCTTCTAATACCAAACCTGAGATCCTTCCTATAATATGAGATGTGATTTCCAAATCCTTCCCCTTCCAAACCTGAGACCCTCCCTTTAGCATGAAATGTGATATCCAACTCCTTCCCATTCCAATCCTGAGACCCTTCTGATAGCATGAGATGTGATATCTCAATGCCTCTAATACCAAACCTGAGATCCTACCTCTAACATGAAATGTGATATCCATCTCCTTCCCTTTCCAAACCTGAGACCCTGCCTATAGCATGAGATGTGATATCCAAGTCCTTCCCATTCCAATCCTGAGACCCTTCCTATAGCATGTGATGTGATATCTCAATGCTTATACCAAACCTGAGACCCTTCCTATGGCATGAGATGTCATACACAACTCCTTCCCATTCCAACCCTGAGACCCTTCCTATAGCATGAGATGTGATATCTCAATGCTTATACCAAACCTGAGACCCTTCCTATAGCATGAGATGTGATATCCAACTTCTTCCCATTTCAATCCTGAGACCCTTCCTATAGCATGAGATATGATATCTCAATGCTTATACCAAACCTGAGACCCTTCCTATAGCATAAGATGTGATATCCAAATCCTTCCCATTCCAATCCTGAGACCCTTCCTATAGCATGAGATGTGATATCTCAATGCTTATACCAAACCTGAGACCCTTCCTATAGCATGAGATGTGATATCCAACTCCTTCCCATTCCAATCCTGAGACCCTTCCTATAGCATGAGATGTGATGTCTCAATGCTTCTAATACCAAACCTGAGATCCTTCCTATAACATGAGATGTGATATCCAACTCCTTCCCATTCCAATCCTGAGACCCTTATGATAGCATGAGATGTGATATCTCAATGCCTCTTACACCAAACCTGAGATCCTTCCGATAGCATGAGATGTGATATCTCAATGCTTCTAATACCAAACCTGAGATCCTTCCTATAATATGAGATGTGATTTCCAAATCCTTCCCCTTCCAAACCTGAGACCCTCCCTTTAGCTTGAAATGTGATATCCAACTCCTTCCCATTCCAATCCTGAGACCCTTCTGATAGCATGAGATGTGATATCTCAATGCCTCTAATACCAAACCTGAGATCCTACCTCTAACATGAAATGTGATATCCATCTCCTTCCCTCTCCAAACCTGAGACCCTGCCTATAGCATGAGATTTGATATCCAAGTCCTTCCCATTCCAATCCTGAGACCATTCCTATAGCATGTGATGTGATATCTCAATGCTTATACCAAACCTGAGACCCTTCTGTTAAGACGGATTTCTGAACTCTGTCCTGGTGGCGCAGAAGTTCAGAAGGCCAACCTAATTACTTGGAACAGGGTAACCTCTGGACAAGCCAGACCAATCAAGGTAGCGATTGCGGCGGTCAAGACTAGGTCTCAAGAGGGGTCAGGGTGACTGAAAGCCCGCAGTGAGCACACAAAGCAAGAGCGCTTACAAACTACTCCAAACAGTTGTTATATCAAAAATAGATACACATTTATTTTAAGGCCTTTAAAACAATGACCGTAGCGAGAAAATCACAATATCACAATATTAAACCAACACATACCATATCAACACAATATATATACAAATACACAGTCGCAAGCGTTTAAAGCACGAAATATGTAGTCCACCTGAAAGGAAAGGAAAACAGGCAGTGCGATAACACTTTAGACTCAGTTCGCCTTCAGAGGCACCTAACTAGATGGAAGTCCGAGCCCTGCGAAGAGTGGAGCCTTGTGCTCAAAGTACCTGCCACGCCGGTGCCAACGGGCAAAAGGGGAAGCTCTTCGTAGGAAGTCAGGCAGTTCGGGTTAGTGCACAGCAGAAGGAGAACAGGTTCCGCAACTCAAGCGCAGCCTCCACAGCGGGCAGAAGCAGAGCGCGAGTACGGCCAAAAGGGTGCTGTTTTTACACAGCAGGGAAAAGCAATGGGATACTGCAGGAGGGCGACCAGATCCTAGCTAAACTACTCACCGGTCCCCGAAGCAAGCAGACCCAGGCTTCTCCACGTTAGTTTCAGCAGCTGGCAGGTTCAGAAGAGCAGGGAACGCCTCGTAGTCGTGTAGAGCAAAAAGACGTCCCAATCGACGAAACCAGCACAGTTTGTTGCCGCAGCAGGACAACGGAGCGGCCGTGTGTATTCAAGCCAAATGTACACTCCTCCCTTCAGACTTGGGAACGCCAAGTGTACGAAGCATGGGAGAGTGACAAGGACTCGACATACAACACAACCTGGCGGCAGTTACAGAGCAGGACTCCCTTGTAAGCTGGTCAGTCAACTGGATGGCCCAGAGACGCTTCCGAAGGCTTACTTGGCAGGAGATGATGAAGTCGCCGGGAATAGCTGTTCCTGCTATTCCAAAGGTCGAAGCACCAGTACAGGCCTTCTGGTTCGATCAAAGGAGGAAAGGGTTTCACAGGACGACAGCAGTGCAAAGGAGGATTCCTTCAGCGGGTCACCAGCGATTCCTCGGTCCAGCCTCGTGGTTGCAGGATACTTGGCTCCTGTATTCCTTCGTTCGTGAGAACTCAGGAGATCGACATGGTAGTGGTGTTTCCAGCTCCCTCTTATCCACGGTTCCCTTCGCGCCAAAACGGAGGGGAGCCAATGGGAGATCCGCTCATCAACACACATACCATACGTGGACCAATCACGGACCACGGTGGTCCCAGGCATTCACACCACCCCAGACTCTCTGGCACCCAGGATGTGTATTGGGACCAGACATCCCAGCCCACACCCTGGAGGCACACAAACGACATGTAGAAGCCCGCGAAAGCAACCACGTTTCGCGGGAAAGTACATGCCCAAATAAGGAAGGCCCCGGGTCGCCCGACCTGGGGAAGGTGAAGGGAGCAAGACGGTCAGTGGACAGGACAAAGGAGCCTCGTGGTCTGGCCATTTTGGGAGCCAGGCCACCATTTTGGGTTCAGTGCGAAAAACGTGCTCAGAACGCCAAAAGGAGCTCAAAATAAACAAAACGATCGCTGCCACCATTCCAGTCCCTGAATGACTTGCACCGATCAAAATACCATCCTAAAAGAGTATCTAGGGCCTGTAGAAGGCTAGAGACCCAAGAGAGCTGTAACTTAGCTTACAGTGCCCTCTTGTGTCATGTTGCACTACAGCCGCAACATGATAAAAGAAACTACGGGAAACAGCGTTCCCCGGTACTGACTGTCTTAAGGGCATGTCAGTTTCCCCGTAAGAAAGGAGCGAAAGCCCAGAGAAGTGCGGCAGAAGGCTGTACTTCTCTGGCAAAGTCAAGAACAAGGTTAAAAACAATAGCAAAAAGTTTAGGGGTTGCCACATGGAAGGAAAATTACCTACAATTACGAAATCTTTCCTAACACTCGCCCCTCCCAGACTATGGACAGGGGGAACTAATCCACCCCTGGATGAGTCTCTTGTTCAGGTCGGTTAAACATTCTGGACAACCCATCAGCATTGCTATGTTGGACACCTGGCCTATGCTCAATAGTGAAGTCGAAGCCTTGTAGACTTATGGACCACCTAAGCAACTTTGGATTCTCCCCCTTCATGTTCATTAGCCACTTTAACGGCTTATGGTCAGTCTGCACAGTGAAGTGGGTCCCATAGAGGTAGGGCCTCAGCTTCCTTAGGGCCCACACAACAGAGAAACATTCTTTCTCTACCGTGGACCATCTGAGCTCTCTGTCCTTAAACTGGTGACTAATAAAACCGATAGGGTGTTCCTTACCCTTCTCATCTACTTGTGATAGTACAGCTCCTATCCCAGTGTCAGAGGCATCCGTCTGCACGATAAAAGGTCTTTGATAATCAGGGGCCCTTAGCACAGGGGCCTGGCACAAGGAGTCTTTTAAGCCATTGAAGGCCTTCTCACACTCGTCGGTCCAAGTTACCTTCTTGGGTTTCTTCGGAGTTGTGAGGGCAGTCAGAGGAGCAGCTATGGTGCCATAGTCTGCCACAAAATTGCGATAATAACCCGTGAGTCCTAAGAAGGCTCTCACTTGGGTTTGCGTAGTGGGGGTAGGCCAGTCTTGTACTGCTTGTACTTTACTGGGTAGAGGCTGTATCCTCCCTCCACCTACTTCATGTCCAAGGTAAACCACTGAGCCTTGTCCAATCTGGCATTTACTAGCCTTTATGGTCAAGTGGGCTTTCCGAAGTGCCTGGAGCACAATCCCGAGGTGTTTCACATGGTCTTCCCAGGTGGCACTGAAAACTGCTATATCGTCCAACCCATTCAACACATGATTCACAAGCCTCTGGAAAGTGGCAGGTGCATTCTTCAACCCGAACGGCATTACCCGGAATTGGTAAAAGCCGTCTGGAGTAGAAAATGCTGTCTTCTCCTTGGCATGTTCTGCTAAAGCTATTTGCCAATAGCCAGCAGTGAGGTCAAACGTGCTGAGGTACCTGGAGGCGCCCAAAGTATCCACCAGCTCATCTGTTCGAGGCAAGGGGTGTGCATCTGTCTTGGTGACAGCATTCAGAGCCCTGTAATCCACGCAGAACCTCAATTCAGAAGTGCCTGCCTTTGGAACCAACACCACTGGGCTGGACCAAGGACTACTAGAGGGTTCAATCCCCACAAGATCTAACATCTTGTTGACCTCGGTCTTAATATAAGACCGTACTTTATCTGACATCCTGTATCCCCTACTTTTGGTAGGTACACTGTCTCCTGTGTCAATGTTATGTTTGCACCAAGGTGTCAAACCAGGGGACTGTGAAAACAGGGGGGAAAACTGCCTAAGCAAACTTTTCACCTCAGCCTGCTGATTCGGAGTCAGGTGAGGGGCCACTCGGACACCCTCAACGGAGCTATCTGAAGGACCGCTTTGGAACAGGTCGGGGAGAGGTTCTGACTCCTCTTCCTCAACATCTGAAGCCAGTAGCAGTGCTGCGATTTCGACTCTTGGGACGAAAGCCTTCAGCCTATTCACGTGAAACACTTTTGGAGCCTGTCCAGGCCTTCCAAGGTCCACTAAATAGTTCACCTCACCCAGGGGCTCCACCACTGTGTAAGGGCCTGACCATTTGTCCTGTAAAGCTCGAGGCCTTATTGGATTCATGATCAGGACTTGCTGACCAGGTGTAAAGTTGATGAGGGAAGCTTTCTGGTCGTACCAATGTTTCACCAGCGCTTGCCCTGCCTTCAATTTATCACTAGCCAAGCCCATCAGAAGTACCATCCGTTTTCTGAGCCCTAGCACATAATCAACTACATTGGTAGTAACAGGGGGAGTGGGCATCTCCCATCCCTCTTTGACGATGGCTAAGGGTCCCCGTACGGGATGACCGAACAGAAGTTCGAAGGGGCTGAAGCCAACACCCTCCTGTGGTACCTCTCTGTAGGCAAACAGCAAGCATGGTAAAAGAAGATCCCATTTTCTTCTCTGAGGCTCCTCCAGAGCCCCAATCATGCTCTTTAACGTTCTGTTGAAACGTTCCACCAGACCATTGGTCTGGGGGTGGTATGCAGAAGAGAACTTGTAGGTGACCCCACATTCTTTCCACATAGCCTGCATATACTTCGACATAAAGTTGCTGCCACGATCTGACACAACTTCTTTAGGGAAGCCAACCCTAGTAAATATGCCGAGTAAAGCTTTTGCAACTGACTTGGCAGTTACAGTTTTCAATGGGATGGCCTCAGGATACCTGGTTGCATGGTCGACCAGCACCAGGATAAACCTATTGCCTGAGGATGTTTGCGGGTCAAGGGGACCAACGATGTCGATCCCTACCCTTTCAAATGGTACCCCCACAACTGGGAGCGGTACCAACGGAGCTTGGATTGTCGCGCCAACCTTACCAGACAACTGGTAGGAGGCACAACTCCTGCAGTGACTTTCTACTTGCACCCCCATCTTGGGCCAGTAGAAGTGCATGGATAACCTTTGCTTGGTCCTCTTCATACCAAGGTGACCAGCAAGGGGAACTTCATGCGCCAACTGCAGGAGGAAGGGCCTAACAGCAAGGGGAACCACCAACCTCCTATGGTCTCCTTCTGTAGACTCTGTGGGCTCACTATACAGGAGTCCACCTTCCCAATAAATCCTATGCTTCCCAGGAGGTTCACCCTCAAGCTGGGAGCAGGCCTGTCTCCTTAGGCCTTCCAGAGATGGGCACTCACGTTGGCCTTTACTGAATTCGTCCCTATCAGGACCTCCTTCAACTAACAAGTCTTTTAGTTCAGGATGATCGTTGGGGTCGAATACTTCAGGCATCGCCACCTCCTCGTCAGGCCCGGGCGATTGACCAACTTCCTCCACCGCAGTGGTAGGCGAGCTCGGGGGAATATTCTCTTTCCCTCGTTTTGACTTGTAGACTCCTTTCGCCTTGGGTTTACCCTTCGGCTGGGGCGGCGTATTGGACTTGGCCAATGCTGCCCGTGCTTGAGACCGTGTGTAGGGTCTTTCGGCAGTGTCTCCTACGAGCCCTAAAGCTCTGAGATCATTACCCAACAAGACCTTTCCCGGGACGTTTCTCTGAATGCTCACTGGAATCCTGACTGCTGTACCATTTAAAGTAAGATCTACAGGTATTACTGGAAACATACGGAGGGGGCCGTCAGCCAACTTAGTGGGCATCAGAGTAGCTCTGGCAACTTCCTCTGAGTCTACCAAGGTAGAATCCACTACAGTTCGACTGCACCCACTATCCCTAAGAGCTGGAGTATCCACTCCATTGATCAGCACACTGTCTTTAAAGTAGTGCTTGGTATTATCCGGAATCCTAGCATAAGCCTCTGCGACTTTAGGCTCCCAGGAACCCAGGGACACTAAAACTACCTCAGCCTCTATTCCGCTGGGAAATGAGTCTGAGGAGAAGGATGCTCCTGTAATCTCTTCTTCCTCGTAGGAGGAGAAGGCCAGATTAGCGGAGTGGACCCCCAAAGGTCTAACCTTACACCGCGGATCCCCCTTCACATGGTCAGTTGCTCCACAAGAAAAACAAGCCCCAGCGGGTCTGTTTACGTAGGGAGGCTTATTGTAACCAGAGTTCTGTTTCGGAGGCGAACCTCCACTACCCTGTGAGTTCTCTTGTGTCTTACCCTTGTTTTTCTTTTTGTGGCCCTTATGGGAAGAAGATTTAGCAGATTCCCCACCCTCCATATCTTTGGACTTTTTCCCTTCCTCCTGCTTACCAGGATGAGTTTTGTCCTTATGGGACACTCGATGTGACACCCATAAGTCTGCTGCAATGGCCAGCTTCCTAGGATCTATCTCCTTTGAATCGGCCAAATGCTGCTTAAGCTCCGGGGAAGAAGAAGCAAAAATATGTTCCAGCATGACAAGATTTATCATGCCTTCGAAGGTAGAAACCTTATAACCTTCGACCCAGCCAGTTAAGTTTTTCAAAGATTCAGCGACATAAGATACCCAAGTACCACCTTCCTTTTTCTTATACTCTCGAAAACGCTTTAAATATTGGGCCGGAGTCTTCCCAAACTTTAAAATGAGAGTTTGCTTTAACATTGCGAAATCAGCCCGCTCAGCCTTCGACATTTCCATAATGGCACTGCAGCCAGAATGGGGCAGTCTACTGAGCAACCACGCAATCTTATCAGCATTGTCAACTTCTTGAACCTCGCATGCATACTCAAACGCATTCAGCCAGTCCATAATGTCATTCCTTTCTTCATACACACTGAGCAGATCTTTCGGAAACCGTGGATGAGAGGAAGCCCCAGACCCATGTCCAGGACCCTTGGACCCATTTGCAACCTGAAGCTTGGCCAGTTCCAACTGGTGATCCCTGTCTTTCTGTTTTTCTGCCTGTTCGATTTTTAGTTTGGCTATGCTGAATTCAAGCTCCTGCTGCCTAAACCGCAGCTCTTGCTTCTTGAATTCAAGCATAGCCTCCCCATCAACACTGGCAGAGGAAACATTAGACATCACATCCTCCCTGTCCTCGTGGTCGCGGTGGATCAGTGCGGCGGCAGAACCGTCGGTTCTACCAGTGAGAGCAGCCCCACCACCTTCCGCACTGTCCTCAGAAGTTATAGCGTCAAGCTGCGCTTCTTGCCACGCCACGATTCTTTGGATCATTTCCAATTTAGTGCCTTGAGAGGAAACACCTCTCTCCGCACACATCTTCTTCAATGTTTCTGATTTGGAAGCATTTAAAGTTAACAACGTATTTGTTTCCATACTGTTTGATAGGACTATGGCCTTTTTAAAGTTATACTACAACAATTCACTACGTGTACTGTTTGGAATAACCTGAAATGCCTTAGTTCGAGCGCAACACTGGATACCTTCAGTCGTATCCCACCGCTGTACACCAATTTGTTAAGACGGATTTCTGAACTCTGTCCTGGTGGCGCAGAAGTTCAGAAGGCCAACCTAATTACTTGGAACAGGGTAACCTCTGGACAAGCCAGACCAATCAAGGTAGCGATCGCGGCGGTCAAGACTAGGTCTCAAGAGGGGTGAGGGTGACTGAAAGCCCGCAGTGAGCACACAAAGCAAGAGCGCTTACAAACTACTCCAAACAGTTGTTATATCAAAAATAGATACACATTTATTTTAAGGCCTTTAAAACAATGACCGTAGCGAGAAAATCACAATATCACAATATTAAACCAACACATACCATATCAACACAATATATATACAAATACACAGTTGCAAGCGTTTAAAGCACGAAATATGTAGTCCACCTGAAAGGAAAGGAAAACAGGCAGTGCGATAACACTTTAGACTCAGTTCGCCTTCAGAGGCACCTAACTAGATGGAAGTCCGAGCCCTGCGAAGAGTGGAGCCTTGTGCTCAAAGTACCTGCCACGCCGGTGCCAACAGGCAAAAGGGGAAGCTCTTCGTAGGAAGTCAGGCAGTTCGGGTTAGTGCACAGCAGAAGGAGAACAGGTTCCGCAACTCAAGCGCAGCCTCCACAGCGGGCAGAAGCAGAGCGCGAGTACGGCCAAAAGGGTGCTGTTTTTACACAGCAGGGAAAAGCAATGGGATACTGCAGGAGGGTGACCAGATCCTAGCTAAACTACTCACCGGTCCCCGAAGCAAGCAGACCCAGGCTTCTCCACGTTAGTTTCAGCAGCTGGCAGGTTCAGAAGAGCAGGGAACGCCTCGTAGTCGTGTAGAGCAAAAAGACGTCCCAATCGACGAAACCAGCACAGTTTGTTGCCGCAGCAGGACAACGGAGCGGCCGTGTGTATTCAAGCCAAATGTACACTCCTCCCTTCAGACTTGGGAACGCCAAGTGTACGAAGCGTGGGAGAGTGACAAGGACTCGACATACAACACAACCTGGCGGCAGTTACAGAGCAGGACTCCCTTGTAAGCTGGTCAGTCAACTGGATGGCCCAGAGACGCTTCCGAAGGCTTACTTGGCAGGAGATGATGAAGTCGCCGGGAATAGCTGTTCCTGCTATTCCAAAGGTCGAAGCACCAGTACAGGCCTTCTGGTTCGATCAAAGGAGGAAAGGGTTTCACAGGACGACAGCAGTGCAAAGGAGGATTCCTTCAGCGGGTCACCAGCGATTCCTCGGTCCAGCCTCGTGGTTGCAGGATACTTGGCTCCTGTATTCTTTCGTTCGTGAGAACTCAGGAGATCGACATGGTAGTGGTGTTTCCAGCTCCCTCTTATCCACGGTTCCCTTCGCGCCAAAACGGAGGGGAGCCAATGGGAGATCCGCTCATCAACACACATACCATACGTGGACCAATCACGGACCACGGTGGTCCCAGGCATTCACACCACCCCAGACTCTCTGGCACCCAGGATGTGTATTGGGACCAGACATCCCAGCCCACACCCTGGAGGCACACAAACGACATGTAGAAGCCCGCGAAAGCAACCACGTTTCGCGGGAAAGTACATGCCCAAATAAGGAAGGCCCCGGGTCGCCCGACCTGGGGAAGGTGAAGGGAGCAAGACGGTCAGTGGACAGGACAAAGGAGCCTCGTGGTCTGGCCATTTTGGGAGCCAGGCCACCATTTTGGGTTCAGTGCGAAAAACGTGCTCAGAACGCCAAAAGGAGCTCAAAATAAACAAAACGATCGCTGCCACCATTCCAGTCCCTGAATGACTTGCACCGATCAAAATACCATCCTAAAAGAGTATCTAGGGCCTGTAGAAGGCTAGAGACCCAAGAGAGCTGTAACTTAGCTAACAGTGCCCTCTTGTGTCATGTTGCACTACAGCCGCAACATGATAAAAGAAACTACGGGAAACAGCGTTCCCCGGTACTGACTGTCTTAAGGGCATGTCAGTTTCCCCGTAAGAAAGGAGCGAAAGCCCAGAGAAGTGCGGCAGAAGGCTGTACTTCTCTGGCAAAGTCAAGAACAAGGTTAAAAACAATAGCAAAAAGTTTAGGGGTTGCCACATGGAAGGAAAATTACCTACAATTACGAAATCTTTCCTAACACTCGCCCCTCCCAGACTATGGACAGGGGGAACTAATCCACCCCTGGATGAGTCTCTTGTTCAGGTCGGTTAAACATTCTGGACAACCCATCAGCATTGCTATGTTGGACACCTGGCCTATGCTCAATAGTGAAGTCAAAGCCTTGTAGACTCATGGACCACCTAAGCAACTTTGGATTCTCCCCCTTCATGTTCATTAGCCACTTTAACGGCTTATGGTCAGTCTGCACAGTGAAGTGGGTCCCATAGAGGTAGGGCCTCAGCTTCCTTAGGGCCCACACAACAGAGAAACATTCTTTCTCTACCGTGGACCATCTGAGCTCTCTGTCCTTAAACTGGCGACTAATAAAACCGATAGGGTGTTCCTTACCCTTCTCATCTACTTGTGATAGTACAGCTCCTATCCCAGTGTCAGAGGCATCCGTCTGCACGATAAAAGGTCTTTGATAATCAGGGGCCCTTAGCACAGGGGCCTGGCACAAGGAGTCTTTTAAGCCATTGAAGGCCTTCTCACACTCGTCGGTCCAAGTTACCTTCTTGGGTTTCTTCGGAGTTGTGAGGGCAGTCAGAGAAGCAGCTATGGTGCCATAGTCTGCCACAAAATTGCGATAATAACCCGTGAGTCCTAAGAAGGCTCTCACTTGGGTTTGCGTAGTGGGGGTAGGCCAGTCTTGTACTGCTTGTACTTTACTGGGTAGAGGCTGTATCCTCCCTCCACCTACTTCATGTCCAAGGTAAACCACTGAGCCTTGTCCAATCTGGCATTTACTAGCCTTTATGGTCAAGTGGGCTTTCCGAAGAGCCTGGAGCACAATCCCGAGGTGTTTCACATGGTCTTCCCAGGTGGCACTGAAAACTGCTATATCGTCCAACCCATTCAACACATGATTCACAAGCCTCTGGAAAGTGGCAGGTGCATTCTTCAACCCGAACGGCATTACCCGGAATTGGTAAAGGCCGTCTGGAGTAGAAAATGCTGTCTTCTCCTTGGCATGTTCTGCTAAAGCTATTTGCCAATAGCCAGCAGTGAGGTCAAACGTGCTGAGGTACCTGGAGGCACCCAAAGTATCCACCAGCTCATCTGTTCGAGGCAAGGGGTGTGCATCTGTCTTGGTGACAGCATTCAGAGCCCTGTAATCCACGCAGAACCTCAATTCAGAAGTGCCTGCCTTTGGAACCAACACCACTGGGCTGGACCAAGGACTACTAGAGGGTTCAATCACCCCAAGATCTAACATCTTGTTGACCTCGGTCTTAATATAAGACCGTACTTTATCTGACATCCTGTATCCCCTACTTTTGGTAGGTACACTGTCTCCTGTGTCAATGTTATGTTTGCACCAAGGTGTCAAACCAGGGGACTGTGAAAACAGGGGGGAAAACTGCCTAAGCAAACTTTTCACCTCAGCCTGCTGATTCGGAGTCAGGTGAGGGGCCACTCGGACACCCTCAACGGAGCTATCTGAAGGACCGCTTTGGAACAGGTCGGGGAGAGGTTCTGACTCCTCTTCCTCAACATCTGAAGCCAGTAGCAGTGCTGCGATTTCGACTCTTGGGACGAAAGCCTTCAGCCTATTCACGTGAAACACTTTTGGAGCCTGTCCAGGCCTTCCAAGGTCCACTAAATAGTTCACCTCACCCAGGGGCTCCACCACTGTGTAAGGGCCTGACCATTTGTCCTGTAAAGCTCGAGGCCTTATTGGATTCATGATCAGGACTTGCTGACCAGGTGTAAAGTTGATGAGGGAAGCTTTCTGGTCGTACCAATGTTTCACCAGCGCTTGCCCTGCCTTCAATTTATCACTAGCCAAGCCCATCAGAAGTACCATCCGTTTTCTGAGCCCTAGCACATAATCAACTACATTGGTAGTAACAGGGGGAGTGGGCATCTCCCATCCCTCTTTGACGATGGCTAAGGGTCCCCGTACGGGATGACCGAACAGAAGTTCGAAGGGGCTGAAGCCAACACCCTCCTGTGGTACCTCCCTGTAGGCAAACAGCAAGCATGGTAAAAGAAGATCCCATTTTCTTCTCTGAGGCTCCTCCAGAGCCCCAATCATGCTCTTTAACGTTCTGTTGAAACGTTCCACCAGACCATTGGTCTGGGGGTGGTATGCAGAAGAGAACTTGTAGGTGACCCCACATTCTTTCCACATAGCCTGCATATACTTCGACATAAAGTTGCTGCCACGATCTGACACAACTTCTTTAGGGAAGCCAACCCTAGTAAATATGCCGAGTAAAGCTTTTGCAACTGACTTGGCAGTTACAGTTTTCAATGGGATGGCCTCAGGATACCTGGTTGCATGGTCGACCAGCACCAGGATAAACCTATTGCCCGAGGATGTTTGCGGGTCAAGGGGACCAACGATGTCGATCCCTACCCTTTCAAATTGAGATATCACATCTCATGCTATCGGAAGGATCTCAGGTTTGGTATAAGAGGCATTGAGATATCACATCTCATGCTATCATAAGGGTCTCAGGATTGGAATGGGAAGGAGTTGGATATCACATCTCATGTTATAGGAAGGATCTCAGGTTTGGTATTGGAAGCATTGAGACATCACATCTCATGCTATAGGAATGGTCTCAGGATTGGAATGGGTAGGAGTTGGATATTACATTCTTGCTATAGGAAGGGTCTCATGTTTGGAATGGGAAGGAGTTGGATATCACATATGCTATAGGAAGTGTCTTAGGTTTGGAACGGGAAGGAGTTGGATATCACATCTCATGTTATAGGAAGGGTCTCAGGTTTGGTATAAGCATTGAGATATCACATCTCTGCTATCAGGAGTGGCTCAGGATTGGAATGGGAAGGAGTTGGATATCCCATCTCATGTTAAAGGACGGGTCTCTGGTTTGGTATTAGAATCATTGAGATATCACATCGCATGCTGTAGGAAGGGTCTAAGGATTGGAATGGGATGGACTTGGATATCACATCGCATGCTATAGGTAGGCTCTCAGGTTTGGTATAAGCATTGAGATATCACATCTCATGCTATAGGAAGGGTCTCAGGATTGGAATGGGAAGGATTTGGATATCACATCTCATGCTATAGGAAGGGTCTCAGGTTTGGTATAAGCATGGAGATATCACTTCTCATGCTATAGGAAGGGTCTCAGGATTGGAATGGGAAGGTGTTGGATATCACATCTCATGCTATAGGAAGGGTCTCAGATTTGGTATAAGCATTGAGATATCACATCTCATGCTATAGGAAGGGTCTCAGGATTGCAATGGGAAGGAGTTGTATATGACATCTCAGGCCTTAGGAAGGGTCTCAGGTTTGGTATAAGCATTGAGATATCACATCTCTGCTATCGGAAGGGTCTCAGGATTGGAATGGGAAGGAGTTGGATATCCCATCTCATGTTATAGGAAGGGTCTCAGGTTTGGTATTAGAAGCATTGAGATATCACATCTCATGCTATAGGAAGGGTCTCAGGATTGGAATGGGAAGGACTTGGATGTCACATCTCATGCTATAGGGAGGGTCTCAAGTTTGATATTAGAAGCATTGAGATAACAAATCTCATGATATCGGAAGGGTCTCAGGATTGGAATGTTTATCACTAGCCAAGCCCATCAGAAGTACCATCCGTTTTCTGAGCCCTAGCACATAATCAACTACGTTGGTAGTAACAGGAGGAGTGGGCATCTCCCATCCCTCTTTGACGATGGCTAAGGGTCCCCGTACGGGATGACCGAACAGAAGTTCGAAGGGGCTGAAGCCAACACCCTCCTGTGGTACCTCTCGGTAGGCAAACAGTAAGCATGAAACAAGAAGATCCCATTTTCTTCTCTGAGGCTCCTCCAGAGCCCCAATCATGCTCTTTAACGTCCTGTTGAAACGCCCCCCCAGACCATTGGTCTGGGGGTGGTATGCAGAAGAGAACCTGTAGGTGACCCCACATTCTTTCCACATAGCCTGCCTATACTTCGACATAAAGTTGCTGCCATCATCCGGCACAACTTCTTTAGGGAAGCCAACCCTAGTAAATATGCCGAGTAAAGCTTCTGCAACTGACTTGGCAGTTACAGTTTTCCATGGGATGGCCTCAGGATACCTGGTTGCATGGTCGACCAGCACCAGGATAAACCTATTGCCCGAGGATGTTTGCGGGTCAAGGGGACCAACCATGTTGATCCCTACCCTTTCAAATGGTACCCCCACAACTGGGAGCGGTACCAACGGAGCTTGGATTGTCGCGCCAACCTTACCAGACAACTGGCAGGAGGCACAACTCCTGCAGTGACTTTCTACTTGCACCCCCATCTTGGGCCAGTAGAAGTGCATGGATAACCTTTGCTTGGTCCTCTTCATACCAAGGTGACCAGCAAGGGGAACTTCATGCGCCAACTGCAGGAGGAAGGGCCTAACAGCAAGGGGAACCACCAACCTCCTATGGTCTCCTTCTGTAGACTCTGTGGGCTCACTATACAGGAGTCCACCTTCCCAATAAATCCTATGCTTCCCAGGAGGTTCACCCTCAAGCTGGGAGCAGGCCTGTCTCCTTAGGCCTTCCAGAGATGGGCACTCACGTTGGCCTTTACTGAATTCGTCCCTATCAGGACCTCCTTCAACTAACAAGTCTTTTAGTTCAGGATGATCGTTGGGGTCGAATACTTCAGGCATCGCCACCTCCTCGTCAGGCCCGGGCGATTGACCAACTTCCTCCACCGCAGTGGTAGGCGAGCTCGGGGGAATATTCTCTTTCCCTCGTTTTGACTTGTAGACTCCTTTCGCCTTGGGTTTCCCCTTCGGCTGGGGCGGCGTATTGGACTTGGCCAATGCTGCCCGTGCTTGAGACCGTGTGTAGGGTCTTTCGGCAGTGTCTCCTACGAGCCCTAAAGCTCTGAGATCATTACCTAACAAGACCTTTCCCGGGACGTTTCTCTGAATGCTCACTGGAATCCTGACTGCTGTACCATTTAAAGTAAGATTTACAGGTATTACTGGAAACATACGGAGGGGGCCGTCAGCCAACTTAGTGGGCATCAGAGTAGCTCTGGCAACTTCCTCTGAGTCTACCAAGGTAGAATCCACTACAGTGCGACTGCACCCACTATCCCTAAGAGCTGGAGTATCCACTCCAGTGATCAGCACACTGTCTTTAAAGTAGTGCTTGGTATTATCCGGAATCCTAGCATAAGCCTCTGCGACTTTCGGCTCCCAGGAACCTAGGGACACTAAAACTACCTCAGCCTCTATTCCGCTGGGAAACGAGTCTGAGGAGAAGGATGCTCCTGTAATCTCTTCTTCCTCGTAGGAGGAGAAGGCCAGATTAGCGGAGTGGACCCCCAAAGGTCTAACCTTACACCGGGGATCCCCCTTCACATGGTCAGTTGCTCGACAAGAAAAACAAGCCCCAGTGGGTCTGTTTACGTAGGGAGGCTTATTGTAACCAGAGTTCTGTTGCGGAGGCGGACCTCCACTACCCTGTGAGTTCTCTTGTGTCTTACCCTTATTTTTCTTTTTGTGGCCCTTATGGGAAGAAGATTTAGCAGATTCCCCACCCTCCATATCTTTGGACTTTTTCCCTTCCTCCTGCTTACCAGGATGAGTTTTGTCCTTATGGGACACTCGATGTGACACCCATAAATCTGCTGCAATGGCCAGCTTCTTAGGATCTATCTCCTTCGAATCGGCCAAATGCTGCTTAAGCTCCGGGGAAGAAGAACCAAAAATGTGTTCCAGCATGACAAGATTTATCATGCCTTCGAAGGTAGAAACCTTATAACCTTCGACCCAGCCAGTTAAGTTTTTCAAAGATTCAGCCACATAAGATACCCAAGTACCACCTTCCTTTTTCTTATACTCTCGAAAACGCTTTAAATATTGGGCCGGAGTCTTCCCAAACTTTAAAATGAGAGTTTGCTTTAACATTGCGAAATCAGCTCGCTCAGCCTTCGACATTTCCATAATGGCACTACAGCCAGAATGGGGCAGTCTGCTGAGTAACCACGCAATCTTATCAGCATTGACAACTTTATGAACTTCGCATGCATACTCAAACGCATTCAGCCAGTCCATAATGTCATTCCGTTCTTCATACACACTGAGCAGATCTTTTGGAAACCGTGGATGAGAGGAGGCCCCAGACCCATGTCCAGGACCCTGGGACCCAATTGCAACCTGAAGCTTGGCCAGTTCCAACTGGTGATCCCTGTCTTTCTGTTTTTCTGCCTGTTCGATTTTTAGTTTGGCTATGCTGAATTCAAGCTCCTGCTGCCTAAACCGCAGCTCTTGCTTCTTGAATTCAAGCATAGCATCCCCATCAACACTGGCAGAGGAAACATTAGACATCTCGTCCTCCCTGTCCTCGTGGTCGCGATGGATCAGTGCAGCAGCAGAACCGTCGGTTCTACCAGTGAGAGCAGCCCCACCACCTTCTGCACTGTCCTCAGAAGTTATAGCGTCAAGCTGCGCTTCTTGCCACGCCACGATTCTTTGGATCATTTCCAATTTAGTGCCTTGAGAGGAAACACCTCTCTTCGCACACATCTTCTTCAATGTTTCTGATTTGGAAGCATTTAAAGTTAACAAGGTATTTGTTTCCATACTGTTTGATAGGACTATGGCCTTTTTAAAGTTATACTACAACAATTCACTACGTGTACTGGTTGGAATAACCTGAAATGCCTTAGTTCGAGCGCAACACTGGATACCCTCAGTCGTATCCCACCGCTGTACACCAATTTGTTAAGACGGATTTCTGAACTCTGTCCTGGTGGCGCAGAAGTTCAGAAGGCCAACCTAATTACTTGGAACAGGGTAACCTCTGGACGAGCCAGACCAATCAAGGTAGCGATCGCGGCGGTCAAGACTAGGTCTCAAGAAGGGTGAGGGTGACTGAAAGCCCGCAATGAGCACACAAAGCAAGAGCGCTTACAAACTACTCCAAACAGTTGTTATATCAAAAATATATACACATTTATTTTAAGGCATTTAAAATAATGACCGTAGCGAAAAAATCACAATATCACAGTATTAAACCAACACATACCATATCAACACAATATATATACAAATACGACAGTCTTAAGCATTAGAGGCACGAAATGTGTAGTCCACCTGCCAGGGAAGGAAAACAGGCAGTGCGATAACGCTTTAGACTCAGTTCGCCTTCAGAGGCACCTAACTAGATGGAAGTCCGAGCCCTGCGAAGAGTGGAGCCTTGTGCTCAAAGTACCTGCCACGCCGGTGCCAACGGGCAAAAGGAGAAGCTCTTCGGAGGAAGTCAGGCAGTTCGGGTTAGTGCACAGCAGAAGGAGAACAGGTTCCGCAACTCAAGCGCAGCCTCCACAGCGAGCAGAAGCAGAGCGCGAGTACGGCAAAAGGGTGCTGTTTTTACACAGCAGGGAAAAGCAATGGGATACTGCAGGAGGGAGATCCTAGCTATACTACTCACCGGTCCAGGAAGCAAGCAGACCCAGGCTTCTCCACGTTAGTTTCAGCAGCTGGCAGGTTCAGAAGAGCAGGGAACGCCTCGTAGTCGTGTAGAGCAAAAAGACGTCCCAATCGACGAAACCGGCACAGTTTGTTGCCGCAGCAGGACAACGGAGCGGCCGTGTGTATTCGAGCCAAATGTACACTCCTCCCTTCAGACTTGGGAACGCCAAGTGTACGAAGCGTGGGAGAGTGACAAGGACTCGAAATACAACACAACCTGGCGGCGGTTACAGAGCAGGACTCCCTTGTAAGCTGGTCAGTCAACTGGATGGCCCAGAGACACTTCCGAAGGCTTACTTGGCAGGAGATGATGAAGTCGCCGGGAATAGCTGTTCCTGCTATTCCAAAGGTCGAAGCACCAGTACAGGCCTTCTGGTTCGATCAAAGGAGGAAAGGGTTTCACAGGATGACAGCAGTGCAAAGGAGGATTCCTTCAGCGGGTCACCAGCGATTCCTCGGTCCAGCCTCGTGGTTGCAGGATACTTGGCTCCTGTATTCCTTCGTTCGTGAGAACTCAGGAGATCGACATGGTAGTGGTGTTTCCAGCCCCCTCTTATCCACGGTTCCCTTCGCGCCAAAACGGAGGGGAGCCAGTGGGAGATCCGCTCATCAACACACATACCATACGTGGACCAATCACGGACCACGGTGGTCCCAGGCATTCACACCACCCTAGACTCTCTGGCACCCAGGATGTGTATTGGGACCAGACATCCCAGCCCACACCCTGGAGGCACACAAACGACATGTAGAAGCCTTCGAAAGCAACCACGTTTCGCGGGAAAGTACATGCCCAAATAAGGAAGGCCCCGGGTCGCTCGACCTGGGGAAGGTGAAGGGAGCAAGACGGTCAGTGGACAAGACAAAGGAGCCTCGTGGTCTGGCCATTTTGGGAGCCAGGCCACCATTTTGGGTTCAGTGCGAAAAACGTGCTCAGAACGCCAAAAGGAGCTCAAAATAAACAAAACGATCGCTGCCACCATTCCAGTCCCTGAATGACTTGCACCGATCAAATACCATCCTAAAAGAGTATCTAGGGCCTGTAGAAGGCTAGAGACCCAAGAGAGCTGTAACTTAGCTTACAGTGCCCTCTTGTGTCATGTTGCACTAAAGCCGCAACACGATAAAAGAAACTACGGGAAACAGCGTTCCCCGGTACTGACTGTCTTAAGGGCATGTCAGTTTCCACGTAAGAAAGGAGCGAAAGCCCAGAGGAGTGCGGCAGAAGGCTGCACTTCTCTGGCAAAGTCAAGAACAAGGTGAAAACAACAGCAAAAAGTTTAGGGGTTGCCACATGGAAGGAAAATTACCTACAATTACGAAATCTTTCCTAACAGTTGGATATTCCCATCTCATGTTATAGGAAGGGTCTCAGGTTTGGTATTAGAAGCATTGAGATATCACATCTCATGCTATAGGAAGGGTCTCAGGATTGGAATGGGAAGGACTTGGATATCACATCTCATGCTATAGGGAGGGTCTCAAGTTTGATATTAGAAGCTTTGAGATATCACATCTCATGATATCGGAAGGGTCTCAGGATTGGAATGGGAAGGAGTTGGATATCACATCTCATGATAAAGGAAGGGTCTAAGGTTTGGAACGGGAAGGATTTGGATATCACATCTCATGTTATATTACGGGTCTCATGTTTGGTATTAGAAGCATTGAGATATCAAGTCTCAGAGTATAGGAAGGGTCTCAGAATTGGAATGGGAAGGAGTTGGATATCACATCTCAAGCTATAGGAAGGGTCTCAGGATTGGAATGGGAAGGACTTGGATATCACATCTCATGCTATAGGAAGGCTCTCAGGTTTGGAAGGGGAAAGAGTTGGATATCACATTTCATGTTAGAGGTAGGATCTCAGGTTTGGTATTAGAGGCATTGATATATCACATCTCATGCTATCAGAAGGGTCTCAGGAATGGAATGGGAAGGAGTTGGATATCACATCTCATGCTAAAGGGAGGGTCTCAGGTTTGGAAGAGGAAGGATTTGGATATCACATCTCATGTTATAGGAAGGATCTCAGGTTTGGTATTAGAAGCATTGAGATATCACATCTCATGCTATCGGAAGGATCTCAGGTTTGGTATTAGAAGCATTGAGATATCACATCTCATTCTATCAGAAGGGTCTCAGGATTGGAATAGGAAGGAGTTGGATATCACATCTCATGCTAAAGGGAGGGTCTCAGGTTTGGAAGGGGAAGGATTTGGATATCACATCTCATGTTATCGGAAGAATCTCACGTTTGGTATTAGAAGTATTGAGATATCATATCTCATGCTATAGGAAGGGTCTCAGGATTGGAATGGGAAGGAGTTGGATATCACATCTCATGCTATTGGAAGTGTCTCAGGATTGGAATGGGAAGGACTTGGATATCACATCTCATGCTATAGGTAGGGTCTCAAGTTTGATATTAGAAGCATTGAGATATCACATCTCATGCTATAGGAAGGGTCTGAGGATTGGAATGGGAAGGAGTTGGATATCACATCTCATGCTATGGGAAGGGTCTCAGGTTTGGTATAAGCAGTGAGATATCACATCTCATGCTATAGGAAGTGTCTCAGGGTTGGAATGGGAAGGAGTTGGATATCACATCTCATGTTATAGGAAGGATCTCAGGTTTGGTATAAGCATTGAGATATCACATCTCTGCTATCGGAAGGGTCTCAGGATTGGAATGGGAAGGAGTTGGATATTCCCATCTCATGTTATAGGAAGGGTCTCAGGTTTGGTATTAGAAGCATTGAGATATCACATCTCATGCTATAGGAAGGGTCTCAGGATTGGAATGGGAAGGACTTGGATATCACATCTCATGCTATAGGGAGGGTCTCAAGTTTGATATTAGAAGCTTTATGATATCACATCTCAGGATATCGGAAGGGTCTCAGGATTGGAATGGGAAGGAGTTGGATATCACATCTCATGATAAAGGAAGGGTCTACGGTTTGGAAGGGGAAGGATTTGGATATCACATCTCATGTTATATTACGGGTCTCACGTTTGGTATTAGAAGCATTGAGATATCAAGTCTCATAGTATAGGAAGGGTCTCAGAATTGGAATGGGAAGGAGTTGGATATCACATCTCAAGCTATAGGAAGGGTCTCAGGATTGGAATGGGAAGGACTTGGATATCACATCTCATGCTATAGGAAGGCTCTCAGGTTTGGAAGGGGAAAGAGTTGGATATCACATTTCATGTTAGAGGTAGGATCTCAGGTTTGGTATTAGAGGCATTGAGATATCACATCTCATGCTATCAGAAGGGTCTCAGGAATGGAATGGGAAGGAGTTGGATATCACATCTCATGCTAAAGGGAGGGTCTCAGGTTTGGAAGGGGAAGGATTTGGATATCACATCTCATGTTATAGGAAGGATCTCAGGTTTGGTATTAGAAGCATTGAGATATCACATCTCATGCTATCGGAAGGATCTCAGGTTTGGTATTAGAAGCATTGAGATATCACATCTCATGCTATCAGAAGAGTCTCAGGATTGGAATAGGAAGGAGTTGGATATCACATCTCATGCTAAAGGGAGGGTCTCAGGTTTGGAAGGGGAAGGATTTGGATATCACATCTCATGTTATCGGAAGGATCTCACGTTTGGTATTAGAAGTATTGAGATATCATATCTCATGCTATAGGAAGGGTCTCAGGATTGGAATGGGAAGGAGTTGGATATCACATCTCATGCTATAGGGAGGGTCTCAGGATTGGAATGGGAAGGACTTAGATATCACATATCATGCTATAGGGAGGGTCTCAGTTTTGATATTAGAAGCATTGAGATATCAAATCTCATGCTATCGGAAGTGTCTCAGGATTGGAATGGGAAGGTGCTGGATATCACATCTCATGCTAAAGGAAGGGTCTCAGGTTTGGAACGGGAAGGATTTGGATATCACATCTCATGTTATAGGAAGGGTCTCAGGTTTGGTATAAGCATTGAGATATCACATCTCTGCTATCGGAAGTGTCTCAGGATTGGAATGGGAAGGAGTTGGATATCCCATCTCATGTTATAGGACGGGTCTCAGGTTTGTTATTAGAATCATTGAGATATCATATTGCATGCTGTAGGAAGGGTCGAAGGGTTGGAATGGGAAGGACTTGGATATCACATCTCATGCTATAGATAGGCCCTTAGGTTTGGAAAGGGAAGGAGTTGGATATCACATTTCATGTTAGAGGAAGGATCTCAGGTTTGGTATTAGAAGCATTGAGATATCACATCTCATGCTATAGGAAGGGTCTCAGGATTGGAATGGGAAGCAGTTGGATATAACATCTCATGCTATAGGAAGGGTCTCAGGTTTGGTATAAGGCATTGAGATATCACATCTCATGCTATAGGACGGGTCTCAGGATTGGAATGGAAGGAGTTGGATATCACATCTCATGTTATAGGAAGGATCTCAGGTTTGGTATTAGAAGCATTGAGACATCACATCTCATGCTATAGGAAGGGTCTCAGGGTTGGAATGGGAAGGAGTTGGATATCACATCTCATCCAATAGGAAGGGTCTCAGGTTTGGAATGGGAAGGAATTGGATATCACATCTCATGTTATAGGAAGGATCTCAGGATTGGTATTAGAAGCATTGAGATATCACATCTCATGCTATAGGAAGGGTCTCAGGATTGGAATGTGAAGGATTTGGATATCACATCTCATGCTAAAGGAAGGGTCTCAGGTTTGGTAGAAGCATTGAGATATCACGTATCTGCTATCGGAAGGGTCTCAGGATTGGATTGGGAAGGAGTTGGATATCACATCTCATGCCATAGGAAAGGTCTCAGGTTTGGTATAAGCATTGAGATATCACATCTCTGCTATCGGAAGGGTCTCAGGATTGGATTGGGAAGGAGTTGGATATCCCTTCTCATGCTATAGGAAGTGTCTCAGGTTGGAATGGGAAGGAGTTGGATATCACATCTCATGTTATAGGAAGGGTCTCAGGATTGGAATGGGAAGGATTTGGATATCACATCTCTTGCTATAGGAAGGGTCTCAGGATTGGAATGGGTAGGAGTTGGATATTACTTTCTTGCTATAGGAAGGGTCTCATGTTTGGAATGGGAAGGAGTTGGATATCACATATGCTATAGTTAGTGTCTCAGGTTTGGAACGGGAAGGAGTTGGATATCACATCTCATGTTATAGGAAGGGTCTCAGGTTTGGTATAAGCATTGAGATATCACATCTCTGCTATCGGAAGCGGCTCAGGATTGGAATGGGAAGGAGTTGGATATCCCATCTCATGTTATAGGAAGAGTCTCTGGTTTGGGATTAGAATCATTGAGATATCACATTGCATGCTGTAGGAAGGGTCTAAGGATTGGAATGGGATGGACTTGGATATCACATCTCATGCTATAGGTAGGCTCTCAGGTTTGGTATAAGCATTGAGATATCACATCTCATGCTATAGGAAGGGTCTCAGGATTGGAATGGGAAGGAATTGGATATCACATCTCATGCTATAGGAAGGGTCTCAGATTTGGTATAAGCATTGAGATATCACATCTCATGCTAAAGGAAGGGTCTCAGGATTGGAATGGGAAGGAGTTGTATATGACATCTCAGGCCATAGGAAGGTTCTCAGGTTTGGTATAAGCATTGAGATATCACATCTCTGCTATCGGAAGGGTCTCAGGATTGGAATGGGAAGGAGTTGGATATCCCATCTCATGTTATAGGAAGGGTCTCAGGTTTGGTATTAGAAGCATAGAGATATCACATCTCATGCTATAGGAAGGGTTTTAGGATTTGAATGGCAAGGAGTTGGATATCACATCTCATGCCATAGGAAGGGTCTCAGGTTTGGTATAAGCATTGAGATATCACATCTCTGCTATCGGAAGGGTCTCAGGATTGGATTGGGAAGGAGTTGGATATCCCTTCTCATGCTATAGGAAGTGTCTCAGGTTGGAATGGGAAGGAGTTGGATATCACATCTCATGTTATAGGAAGGGTCTCAGGATTGGAATATGAAGGATTTGGATATCACATCTCTTGCTATAGGAAGGGTCTCAGGATTGGAATGGGTAGGAGTTGGATATTACTTTCTTGCTATAGGAAGGGTCTCATGTTTGGAATGGGAAGGAGTTGGATATCACATATGCTATAGTTAGTGTCTCAGGTTTGGAACGGGAAGGAGTTGGATATCACATCTCATGTTATAGGAAGGGTCTCAGGTTTGGTATAAGCATTGAGATATCACATCTCTGCTATCGGAAGCGGCTCAGGATTGGAATGGGAAGGAGTTGGATATCCCATCTCATGTTATAGGAAGAGTCTCTGGTTTGGTATTAGAATCATTGAGATATCACATCGCATGCTGTAGGAAGGGTCTAAGGATTGGAATGGGATGGACTTGGATATCACATCTCATGCTATAGGTAGGCTCTCAGGTTTGGTATAAGCATTGAGATATCACATATCATGCTATAGGAAGGGTCTCAGGATTGGAATGGGAAAGAATTGGATATCACATCTCATGCTATAGGAAGGGTCTCAGATTTGGTATAAGCATTGAGATATCACATCTCATGCTAAAGGAAGGGTCTCAGGATTGGAATGAGAAGGAGTTGTATATGACATCTCAGGCCATAGGAAGGTTCTCAGGTTTGGTATAAGCATTGAGAGATCACATCTCTGCTATCGGAAGGGTCTCAGGATTGGAATGGGAAGGAGTTGGATATCCCATCTCATGTTATAGGAAGGGTCTCAGGTTTGGTATTAGAAGCATAGAGATATCACATCTCATGCTATAGGAAGGGTCTCAGGATTGGAATGGGAAGGACTTGGATGTCACATCTCATGCTATAGGGAGGGTCTCAAGTTTGATATTAGAAGCATTGAGATAACAAATCTCATGATATCGGAAGGGTCTCAGGATTGGAATGGGAAGGAGTTGGATATCACATCTCATGATAAAGGAAGGGTCTAAGGTTTGGAAGGGGAAGGATTTGGATATCACATCTCATGTTATAGGACGGGTCTCAGGTTTGGTATTAGAAGCATTGAGATATCAAGTCTCATGGTATAAGAAGGGTCTCAGAATTGGAATGGGAAGGAGTTGGATATCACACCTCAAGCTATAGGAAGGGTCTCAGGATTGAAATGGGAAGGAGTTGGATATCACATCTCATGCCATAGTATGGGTCTCAGGTTTGGTAGAAGCATTGGGATATCACATCTCATGGTATCGGAAGGGTATCAGTATTGGATTTGGAAGAAGTGGGATATCCGATCTCATCCTTTAGGAAGGGTCTCAGGCTGGAATGGGAAGGAGTTGGATATCACATTTCATGTTATAGGAAGGGTCTCAGGATTGGAATGGGAAGGACTTGGATATCATATCTCATGCTATAGGACGGGTCTCAGGTTTTTTATTAGAATCATTGAGATATCATATTGCATGCTATAGGAAGGGTCTAAGGATTGGAATGGGAAGGACTTGGATATCACATCTCATGCTATAGATAGGCTCTTAGGTTTGGAAAGGGAAGGAGTTGGATATCACATCTCATGTTATAGGAAGGATCTCAGGTTTGGTATTAGAAGCATTGAGACATCACATCTCATGCTATAGGAAGGGTCTCAGGGTTGGAATGGGAAGGAGTTGGATATCACATCTCATCCAATAGGAAGGGTCTCAGGTTTGGAATGGGAAGGAATTGGATATCACATCTCATGTTATAGGAAGGATCTCAGGTTTGGTATTAGAAGCATTGAGATATCACATCACATGCTATAGGAAGGGTCTCAGGATTGGAATGTGAAGGATTTGGATATCACATCTCATGCTAAAGGAAGGGTCTCAGGTTTGGTAGAAGCAATGAGATATCACGTCTCTGCTATCGGAAGGGTCTCAGGATTGGATTGGGAAGGAGTTGGATATCCCTTCTCATGCTATAGGAAGGGTCTCAGGATTTGAATGGCAAGGAGTTGGATATCACATCTCATGCCATAGGAAGGGTCTCAGGTTTGGTATAAGCATTGAGATATCACATCTCTGCTATCGGAAGGGTCTCAGGATTGGAATGGGAAGGAGTTGGATATTCCCATCTCATGTTATAGGAAGGGTCTCAGGTTTGGTATTAGAAGCATTGAGATATCACATCTCATGCTATAGGAAGGGTCTCAGGATTGGAATGGGAACGACTTGGATATCACATCTCATGCTATAGGGAGGGTCTCAAGTTTGATATTAGAAGCTTTGAGATATCACATCTCATGATATCGGAAGGGTCTCAGGATTGGAATGGGAAGGAGTTGGATATCACATCTCATGATAAAGGAAGGGTCTAAGGTTTGGAAGGGGAAGGATTTGGATATCACATCTCATGTTATATTACGGGTCTCAGGTTTGGTATTAGAAGCCTGAGACCCTTCCGATAGCAGAGATGTGATATCTCAATGCTTATACCAAACCTGAGACCCTTCCTATGGCATGAGATGTGATATCCAACTCCTTGCCATTCAAATCCTGAGACCCTTCCTATAGCATGAGAAGGGATATCCAACTCCTTCCCAATCCAATCCTGAGACCCTTCCGATAGCAGAGACGTGATATCTCAATGCTTCTACCAAACCTGAGACCCTTCCTTTAGCATGAGATGTGATATCCAAATCCTTCACATTCCAATCCTGAGACCCTTCCTATAGCATGAGATGTGATATCTCAATGCTTCTAATACCAAACCTGAGATCCTTCCTATAACATGAGATGTGATATCCAATTCCTTCCTATTCCAAACCTGTGACCCTTCCTATTGGATGAGATGTGATATCCAACTCCTTCCCATTCCAACCCTGAGGCCCTTCCTATAGCATGAGATGTGATGTCTCAATGCTTCTAATACCAAACCTGAGATCCTTCCTATAACATGAGATGTGATATCCAACTCCTTCCATTCCAATCCTGAGACCCGTCCTATAGCATGAGATGTGATATCTCAATGCTTATACCAAACCTGAGACCCTTCCTATAGCATGAGATGTGATATCCAACTGCTTCCCATTCCAATCCTGAGACCCTTCCTATAGCATGAGATGTGATATCTCAATGCTTCTAATACCAAACCTGAGATCCTTCCTCTAACATGAAATGTGATATCCAACTCCTTCCCTTTCCAAACCTAAGAGCCTATCTATAGCATGAGATGTGATATCCAAGTCCTTCACATTCCAACCCTTAGAACCTTCCTACAGCATGCAATATGATATCTCAATGATTCTAATAACAAACCTGAGACCCGTCCTATAACATGAGATGGGATATCCAACTCCTTCCCATTCCAATCCTGAGACACTTCCGATAGCAGAGATGTGATATCTCAATGCTTATACCAAACCTGAGACCCTTCCTATAACATGAGATGTGATATCCAAATCCTTCCCGTTCCAAACCTGAGACCCTTCCTTTAGCATGAGATGTGATATCCAGCTCCTTCCCATTCCAATCCTGAGACACTTCCGATAGCATGAGATGTGATATCTCAATGCTTCTAATATCAAAATTGAGACCCTCCCTATAGCATGATATGTGATATCTAAGTCCTTCCCATTCCAATCCTGAGACCCTCCCTATAGCATGAGATGTGATATCCAACTCCTTCTCATTCCAATCCTGAGACCCTTCCTATAGCATGAGATATGATATCTCAATACTTCTAATACCAAACGTGAGATCCTTCCGATAACATGAGATGTGATATCCAAATCCTTCCCCTTCCAAACCTGAGACCCTCCCTTTAGCATGAGATGTGATATCCAACTCCTTCCTATTCCAATCCTGAGACTCTTCTGATAGCATGAGATGTGATATCTCAATGCTTCTAATACCAAACCTGAGATCCTTCCGATAGCATGAGATGTGATATCTCAATGCTTCTAATACCAAACCTGAGATCCTTCCTATAACATGAGATGTGATATCCAAATCCTTCCCCTTCCAAACCTGAGACCCTCCCTTTAGCATGAGATGTGATATCCAACTCCTTCCCATTCCATTCCTGAGACCCTTTTGATAGCATGAGATGTGATATCTCAATGCCTCTAATACCAAACCTGAGATCCTACCTCTAACATGAAATGTGATATCCAACTCTTTCCCCTTCCAAACCTGAGAGCCTTCCTATAGCATGAGATGTGATATCCAAGTCCTTCCCATTCCAATCCTGAGACCCTTCCTATAGCTCGAGATGTGATATCCAACTCCTTCCCATTCCAATTCTGAGACCCTTCCTATACTATGAGACTTGATATCTCAATGCTTCTAATACCAAACCTGAGACCCGTAATATAACATGAGATGTGATATCCAAATCCTTCCCCTTCCAAACCTTAGACCCTTCCTTTATCATGAGATGTGATATCCAACTCCTTCCCATTCCAATCCTGATACCCTTCCGATATCATGAGATGTGATATCTCAAAGCTTCTAATATCAAACTTGAGACCCTCCCTATAGCATGAGATGTGATATCCAAGTCCTTCCCATTCCAATCCTGAGACCCTTCCTATAGCATGAGATGTGATATCTCAATGCTTATACCAAACCTGAGACCCTTCCTATAGCATGAGATGTGATATCCAACTGCTTCCCATTCCAATCCTGAGACCCTTCCTATAGCATGAGATGTGATATCTCTATGCTTCTAATACCAAACCTGAGATCCTTCCTCTAACATGAAATGTGATATCCAACTCCTTCCCTTTCCAAACCTAAGAGCCTATCTATAGCATGAGATGTGATATCCAAGTCCTTCACATTCCAACCCTTAGACCCTTCCTACAGCATGCAATATGATATCTCAATGATTCTAATAACAAACCTGAGACCCGTCCTATAACATGAGATGGGATATCCAACTCCTTCCCATTCCAATCCTGAGACTCTTCCGATAGCAGAGATGTGATATCTCAATGCTTATACCAAACCTGAGACCCTTCCTATAACATGAGATGTGATTTCCAAATCCTTCCCGTTCCAAACCTGAGACCCTTCCTTTAGCATGAGATGTGATATCCAGCTCCTTCCCATTCCAATCCTGAGACACTTCCGATAGCATGAGATGTGATATCTCAATGCTTCTAATATCAAAACTGAGACCCTCCCTATAGCATGATATGTGATATCTAAGTCCTTCCCATTCCAATCCTGAGACCCTCCCTATAGCATGAGATGTGATATCCAACTCCTTCCCATTCCAATCCTGAGACCCTTCCTATAGCATGAGATATGATATCTCAATACTTCTAATACCAAACGTGAGATCCTTCCGATAACATGAGATGTGATATCCAAATCCTTCCCCTTCCAAACCTGAGACCCTCCCTTTAGCATGAGATGTGATATCCAACTCCTTCCTATTCCAATCCTGAGACTCTTCTGATAGCATGAGATGTGATATCTCAATGCTTCTAATACCAAACCTGAGATCCTTCCGATAGCATGAGATGTGATATCTCAATGCTTCTAATACCAAACCTGAGATCCTTCCTATAACATGAGATGTGATATCCAAATCCTTCCCCTTCCAAACCTGAGACCCTCCCTTTAGCATGAGATGTGATATCCAACTCCTTCCCATTCCATTCCTGAGACCCTTCTGATAGCATGAGATGTGATATCTCAATGCTTCTAATACCAAACCTGAGATCCTTCCGATAGCATGAGATGTGATATCTCAATGCCTCTAATACCAAACCTGAGATCCTACCTCTAACATGAAATGTGATATCCAACTCTTTCCCCTTCCAAACCTGAGAGCCTTCCTATAGCATGAGATGTGATATCCAAGTCCTTCCCATTCCAATCCTGAGACCCTTCCTATAGCTTGAGATGTGATATCCAACTCCTTCCCATTCCAATTCTGAGACCCTTCCTATACTAGGAGACTTGATATCTCAAAGCTTCTAATACCAAACCTGAGACCCGTAATATAACATGAGATGTGATATCCAAATCCTTCCCCTTCCAAACCTTAGACCCTTCCTTTATCATGAGATGTGATATCCAACTCCTTCCCATTCCAATCCTGAGACCCTTCCGATATCATGAGATGTGATATCTCAAAGCTTCTAATATCAAACTTGAGGCCCTCCCTATAGCATGAGATGTGATATCCAAGTCCTTCCCATTCCAATCCTGAGACCCTTCCTATAGCATGAGATGTGATATCTCAATGCTTCTAATACCAAACCTGAGACCCTTCCTATAACATGAGATGGGAATATCCAACTCCTTCCCATTCCAATCCTGAGACCCTTCCGATAGCAGAGATGTGATATCTCAATGCTTATACCAAACCTGAGATCCTTCCTATAACATGAGATGTGATATCCAACTCCTTCCCATTCCAATCCTGAGACACTTCCTATAGCATGAGATGTGATATCTCACTGCTTATACCAAACCTGAGACCCTTCCCATAGCATGAGATGTGATATCCAACTCCTTCCCATTCCAATCCTCAGACCCTTCCTATAGCATGAGATGTGATATCTCAATGCTTCTAATATCAAACTTGAGACCCTACCTATAGCATGAGATGTGATATCCAAGTCCTTCCCATTCCAATCCTGAGACACTTCCTATAGCATGAGATGTGATATCTCAATGCTTCTAATACCAAACCTGAGACTCTTCCTATAACATGAGATGGGATATCCAACTCCTTCCCATTCCAATCCTGAGACCCTTTTGATAGCAGAGATGTGATATCTCAATGTTTATACCAAACCTGAGACCCTTCCTACGGCATGAGATGTCATATTCAACTCCTTCCCATTCCAATCCTGAGACCCTTCCTATAGCATGAGATGTGATATCCAACTCCTTCCCATTCCAATCCTGAGACCCTTCCTATAGCATGAGATGTGATGTCTCAATGCTTCTAATACCAAACCTGAGATCCTTCCTATAACATGAGATGTGATATCCAACTCCTTCCATTCCAATCCTGGACCCTTCCTATAGCATGAGATGTGATATCTCAATGCTTATACCAAACCTGAGACCCTTCCTATAGCATGAGATGTGATATCCAACTCCTTCCCATTCCAATCCTGAGACCCTTCCTATAGCCTGAGATGTGATATCTCAATGCCTCTAATACCAAACCTGAGATCCTTCCTCTAACATGAAATGTGATATCCAACTCCTTCACTTTCCAAACCTGAGAGCCTATCTATAGCATGAGATGTGATATCCAAGTCCTTCCCATTCCAATCCTTAGACCCTTCCTACAGCATGCAATATGATATCTCAATGATTCTAATAAAGAACCTGAGACCCGTCCTATAACATGAGATGGGATATCCAACTCCTTCCCATTCCAATCCTGAGACACTTCCGATAGCAGAGATGTGATATCTCAATGTTTATACCAAACCTGAGACCCTTCCTATAACATGAGATGTGATATCCAACTCCTTCCCGTTCCAAACCTGAGACCCTTCCTTTAGCATGAGATGTGATATCCAGCTCCTTCCCATTCCAATCCTGAGACACTTCCGATAGCATGAGATGTGATATCTCAATGCTTCTAATATCAAAATTGAGACCCTCCCTATAGCATGATATGTGATATCTAAGTCCTTCCCATTCCAATCCTGAGACCCTTCCTATAGCATGAGATGTGATATCCAACTGCTTCCCATTCCAATCCTGAGACCCTTCCTATAGCATGAGATGTGATATCTCTATGCTTCTAATACCAAACCTGAGATCCTTCCTCTAACATGAAATGTGATATCCAACTCCTTCCCTTTCCAAACCTAAGAGCCTATCTATAGCATGAGATGTGATATCCAAGTCCTTCACATTCCAACCCTTAGACCCTTCCTACAGCATGCAATATGATATCTCAATGATTCTAATAACAAACCTGAGACCCGTCCTATAACATGAGATGGGATATCCAACTCCTTCCCATTCCAATCCTGAGACTCTTCCGATAGCAGAGATGTGATATCTCAATGCTTATACCAAACCTGAGACCCTTCCTATAACATGAGATGTGATTTCCAAATCCTTCCCGTTCCAAACCTGAGACCCTTCCTTTAGCATGAGATGTGATATCCAGCTCCTTCCCATTCCAATCCTGAGACACTTCCGATAGCATGAGATGTGATATCTCAATGCTTCTAATATCAAAACTGAGACCCTCCCTATAGCATGATATGTGATATCTAAGTCCTTCCCATTCCAATCCTGAGACCCTCCCTATAGCATGAGATGTGATATCCAACTCCTTCCCATTCCAATCCTGAGACCCTTCCTATAGCATGAGATATGATATCTCAATACTTCTAATACCAAACGTGAGATCCTTCCGATAACATGAGATGTGATATCCAAATCCTTCCCCTTCCAAACCTGAGACCCTCCCTTTAGCATGAGATGTGATATCCAACTCCTTCCTATTCCAATCCTGAGACTCTTCTGATAGCATGAGATGTGATATCTCAATGCTTCTAATACCAAACCTGAGATCCTTCCGATAGCATGAGATGTGATATCTCAATGCTTCTAATACCAAACCTGAGATCCTTCCTATAACATGAGATGTGATATCCAAATCCTTCCCCTTCCAAACCTGAGACCCTCCCTTTAGCATGAGATGTGATATCCAACTCCTTCCCATTCCATTCCTGAGACCCTTCTGATAGCATGAGATGTGATATCTCAATGCTTCTAATACCAAACCTGAGATCCTTCCGATAGCATGAGATGTGATATCTCAATGCCTCTAATACCAAACCTGAGATCCTACCTCTAACATGAAATGTGATATCCAACTCTTTCCCCTTCCAAACCTGAGAGCCTTCCTATAGCATGAGATGTGATATCCAAGTCCTTCCCATTCCAATCCTGAGACCCTTCCTATAGCTTGAGATGTGATATCCAACTCCTTCCCATTCCAATTCTGAGACCCTTCCTATACTAGGAGACTTGATATCTCAAAGCTTCTAATACCAAACCTGAGACCCGTAATATAACATGAGATGTGATATCCAAATCCTTCCCCTTCCAAACCTTAGACCCTTCCTTTATCATGAGATGTGATATCCAACTCCTTCCCATTCCAATCCTGAGACCCTTCCGATATCATGAGATGTGATATCTCAAAGCTTCTAATATCAAACTTGAGGCCCTCCCTATAGCATGAGATGTGATATCCAAGTCCTTCCCATTCCAATCCTGAGACCCTTCCTATAGCATGAGATGTGATATCTCAATGCTTCTAATACCAAACCTGAGACCCTTCCTATAACATGAGATGGGAATATCCAACTCCTTCCCATTCCAATCCTGAGACCCTTCCGATAGCAGAGATGTGATATCTCAATGCTTATACCAAACCTGAGATCCTTCCTATAACATGAGATGTGATATCCAACTCCTTCCCATTCCAATCCTGAGACACTTCCTATAGCATGAGATGTGATATCTCACTGCTTATACCAAACCTGAGACCCTTCCCATAGCATGAGATGTGATATCCAACTCCTTCCCATTCCAATCCTCAGACCCTTCCTATAGCATGAGATGTGATATCTCAATGCTTCTAATATCAAACTTGAGACCCTACCTATAGCATGAGATGTGATATCCAAGTCCTTCCCATTCCAATCCTGAGACACTTCCTATAGCATGAGATGTGATATCTCAATGCTTCTAATACCAAACCTGAGACTCTTCCTATAACATGAGATGGGATATCCAACTCCTTCCCATTCCAATCCTGAGACCCTTTTGATAGCAGAGATGTGATATCTCAATGTTTATACCAAACCTGAGACCCTTCCTACGGCATGAGATGTCATATTCAACTCCTTCCCATTCCAATCCTGAGACCCTTCCTATAGCATGAGATGTGATATCCAACTCCTTCCCATTCCAATCCTGAGACCCTTCCTATAGCATGAGATGTGATGTCTCAATGCTTCTAATACCAAACCTGAGATCCTTCCTATAACATGAGATGTGATATCCAACTCCTTCCATTCCAATCCTGGACCCTTCCTATAGCATGAGATGTGATATCTCAATGCTTATACCAAACCTGAGACCCTTCCTATAGCATGAGATGTGATATCCAACTCCTTCCCATTCCAATCCTGAGACCCTTCCTATAGCCTGAGATGTGATATCTCAATGCCTCTAATACCAAACCTGAGATCCTTCCTCTAACATGAAATGTGATATCCAACTCCTTCACTTTCCAAACCTGAGAGCCTATCTATAGCATGAGATGTGATATCCAAGTCCTTCCCATTCCAATCCTTAGACCCTTCCTACAGCATGCAATATGATATCTCAATGATTCTAATAAAGAACCTGAGACCCGTCCTATAACATGAGATGGGATATCCAACTCCTTCCCATTCCAATCCTGAGACACTTCCGATAGCAGAGATGTGATATCTCAATGTTTATACCAAACCTGAGACCCTTCCTATAACATGAGATGTGATATCCAACTCCTTCCCGTTCCAAACCTGAGACCCTTCCTTTAGCATGAGATGTGATATCCAGCTCCTTCCCATTCCAATCCTGAGACACTTCCGATAGCATGAGATGTGATATCTCAATGCTTCTAATATCAAAATTGAGACCCTCCCTATAGCATGATATGTGATATCTAAGTCCTTCCCATTCCAATCCTGAGACCCTTCCTATAGCATGAGATGTGATATCTCAATGCTTCTACCAAACCTGAGACCCTTCCTTTAGCATGAGATGTGATATCCAACTCCTTCCCATTCCAATCCTGAGACCCTTCCTATAGCATGAGAGGTGATATCTCAATACTTCTAATACCAAACCTGAGATCCTTCCGATAACATAAGATGTGATATCTCAATACTTCTAATACCAAACCTGAGATCCATCCTATAACATGAGATGTGATATCCAAATCCTTCCCCTTCCAAACCTGAGACCCTCCCTTTAGCATGAGATGTGATATCCAACTCCTTCCCATTCCAATCCTGAGACCCTTCTGATAGCATAAGATATGATATCTCAATGCTTCTATACCAAACCTGAGATCCTTCCGATAGCATGAGATGTGATATCTCAATACTTCTAATACCAAACCTGAGATCCTTCCTATAACATGAGATGTGATATCCAAATCCTTATCTTCCAAACCTGAGACCCTCCCTTTAGCATGAGATGTGATATCCAACTCCTTCCCATTCCAATCCTGAGACTCTTCTGATAGCATAAGATATGATATCTCAATGCTTCTATACCAAACCTGAGATCCTTCTGATAGCATGAGATGTGATATCTCAATACTTCTAATACCAAACCTGAGATCCTACCTCTAACATGAAATGTGATATCCAACTCTTTCCCCTTGCAAACCTGAGAGCCTTCCTATAGCATGAGATGTGATATCCAAGTCCTTCCCATTCCAATCCTGAGACCCTTCCTATAACATGAGATGTGATATCCAACTCCTTCCCATTCCAACCTGAGACCCTTCCTATAGCATGAGATGGGATATCCAACTCCTTCCAAATCCAATCCCGATACCCTTCCGATAGCATGAGATCTGATATCCCAATGCTTCTACCAAACCTGAGACCCATACTATGGCATGAGATGTGATATCAAACTCCTTCCCATTCTAATCCTGAGACCCTTCCTATAGCTTGAGATGTGATATCCAACTCCTTCCCATTCCAATTCTGAGACCCTTCCTATACCATGAGACGTGATATCTCAATGCTTCTAATACCAAACCTGAGACCCGTCCTATAACATGAGATGTGATATCCAAATCCTTCCCCTTCCAAACCTTAGACCCTTCCTTTATCATGAGATGTGATAGCCAACTCCTTCCCATTCCAATCTTGAGACCCTTCCGATATCATGACATGTGATATCTCAATGCTTCTAATATCAAACTTGAGACCCTCCCTATAACATGAGATGGGAATATCCAACTCCTTCCCATTCCAATCCTGAGACCCTTCCGATAGCAGAGATGTGATATCTCAATGCTTATACCAAACCTGAGATCCTTCCTATAACATGAGATGTGATATCCAACTCCTTCCCATTCCAATCCTGAGACACTTCCTATAGCATGAGATGTGATATCTCACTGCTTATACCAAACCTGAGACCCTTCCTATAGCAGGAGATGTGATATCCAACTCCTTCCCATTCCAATCCTGAGACCCTTCCTATAGCATGAGATGTGATATCTCAATGCTTCTAATATCAAACTTGAGACCCTCCCTATAGCATGAGATGTGATACCCAAGTCCTTCCCATTCCAATCCTGAGACACTTCCTATAGCATGAGATGTGATATCTCAATGCTTCTAATACCAAACCTGAGACTCTTCCTATAACATGAGATGGGATATCCAACTCCTTTCCATTCCAATCCTGAGACCCTTTCGATAGCAGAGATGTGATATCTCAATGTTTATACCAAACCTGAGACCCTCCCTACGGCATGAGATGTCATATACAACTCCTTCCCATTCCAATCCTGAGACCCTTCCTATAGCATGAGATGTGATATCCAACTCCTTCCCATTCCAATCCTGAGACCCTTCCTATAGCATGAGATGTGATGTCTCAATGCTTCTAATACCAAACCTGAGATCCTTCCTATAACATGAGATGTGATATCCAACTCCTTCCATTCCAATCCTGAGACCCTTCCTATAGCATGAGATGTGATATCTCAAGACCCTTCCTATAGCATGAGATGTGATATCCAACTCCTTCCCATTCCAATCCTGAGACCCTTCCTATAGCCTGAGATGTGATATCTGAATGCCTCTAATACCAAACCTGAGATCCTTCCTCTAACATGAAATGTGATATCCAACTCCTTCCCTTTCCAAACCTAAGAGCCTATCTATAGCATGAGATGTGATATCCAGGTCCTTCCCATTCCAATCCTTAGACCCTTCCTACAGCATGCAATATGATATCTCAATGATTCTAATAACAAACCTGAGACCCGTCCTATAGCATGAGATATGATATCCAAGTCCTTCCCATTCCAATCCTGAGACCCTTCCTATAACATGAAATGTGATATCCAACTCCTTCCCATTCCAACCTGAGACCCTTCCTATAGCATGAGATGTGATATCTCAATGCTTATACCAAACCTGAGATCCTTCCTATAACATGAGATGTGATATCCAACTCCTTCCCATTCCAATCCTGAGACACTTCCTATAGCATGAGATGTGATATCTCACTGCTTATACCAAACCTGAGACCCTTCCCATAGCATGAGATGTGATATCCAACTCCTTCCCATTCCAATCCTCAGACCCTTCCTATAGCATGAGATGTGATATCTCAATGCTTCTAATATCAAACTTGAGACCCTACCTATAGCATGAGATGTGATATCCAAGTCCTTCCCATTCCAATCCTGAGACACTTCCTATAGCATGAGATGTGATATCCAACTCCTTCCCATTCCAATCCTGAGACCCTTCCTATAACATGAAATGTGATATCCAACTCCTTCCCATTCCAACCTGAGACCCTTCCTATAGCATGAGATGTGATATCTCAATGCTTATACCAAACCTGAGATCCTTCCTATAACATGAGATGTGATATCCAACTCCTTCCCATTCCAATCCTGAGACACTTCCTATAGCATGAGATGTGATATCTCACTGCTTATACCAAACCTGAGACCCTTCCCATAGCATGAGATGTGATATCCAACTCCTTCCCATTCCAATCCTCAGACCCTTCCTATAGCATGAGATGTGATATCTCAATGCTTCTAATATCAAACTTGAGACCCTACCTATAGCATGAGATGTGATATCCAAGTCCTTCCGATTCCAATCCTGAGACACTTCCTATAGCATGAGATGTGATATCCAACTCCTTCCCATTCCAATCCTGAGACCCTTCCTATAGCATGAGATATGATATCTCAATACTTCTAATACCAAATGTGAGATCCTTCCGATAACATGAGATGTGATATCCAAATCCTTCCCATTCCAATCCTGAGACCCTTCTGATAGCATGAGATGTGATATCTCAATGCTTCTAATACCAAACCTGAGATCCTTCCGATAGCATGAGATGTGATATCTCAATGCTTCTAATACCAAACCTGAGATCCTTCCTATAACATGAGATGTGATATCCAAATCCTTCCCCTTCCAAACCTGAGACCCTCTCTTTAGCATGAGATGTGATATCCAACTCCTTCCCATTCCATTCCTGAGACCCTTCTGATAGCATGAGATGTGATATCTCAATGCCTCTAATACCAAACCTGAGATCCTACCTCTAACATGAAATGTGATATCCAACTCTTTCCCCTTCCAAACCTGAGAGCCTTCCTATAGCATGAGATGTGATATCCAAGTCCTTCCCATTCCAATCCTGAGACCCTTCCTATAGCTTGAGATGTGATATCCAACTCCTTCCCATTCCAATCCTGAGACCCTTCCTATAACATGAAATGTGATATCCAACTCCTTCCCATTCCAACCTGAGACCCTTCCTATAGCATGAGATGGGATATCCAACTTCTTCCAAATCCAATACTGATACCCTTCCGATAGCATGAGATGTGATATCCCAATGCTTCTACCAAACCTGAGACCCATACTATGGCATGAGATGTGATATCAAACTCCTTCCCATTCCAATCCTGAGACCCTTCCTATAGCTTGAGGTGTGATATCCAACTCCTTCCCATTCCAATTCTGAGACCCTTCTTATACCATGAGACTTGATATCTCAATGCTTCTAATACCAAACCTGAGACCCGTCCTATAACATGAGATGTGATATCCAAATCCTTCCCCTTCCAAACCTTAGACCCTTCCTTTATTTATTATTTTTTATTAATTTATCATGAGATGTGATATCCAACTCCTTCCCATTCCAATTCTGAGACCCTTCCGATATCATGAGATTTGTTATCTCAATGCTTCTAATATCAAACTTGAGACCCTCCCTATAGCATGAGATGTGACATCCAAGTCCTTCCCATTCCAATCCTGAGACCCTTCCTATAGCATGAGATGTGATATCTCTATGCTTCTAATACCAAACCTGAGACCCTTCCTATAACATGAGATGGGATATCCAACTCCTTCCCATTCAAATCCTGAGACCTTTCCGATAGCAGAGATGTGATATATCAATGCTTATACCAAACCTGAGAACCTTCCTATGGCCTGAGATGTGATATACAACTCCTTCCCATTCCAATCCTGAGACCCTTCCTTTAGCATGAGATGTGATATCTCAATGCTTATACCAAATCTGAGACCCTTCCTATAGCATGAGATGTGATATCCAATTCCTTCCCATTCCAATCCTGAGACCCTACCTATAGCATGAGATGTGATATCTCAATGCTTATACCAAACCTGAGAGCCTACCTATAGCATGAGATGTGATATCCAAGTGCATCCCATTCCAATCCTTAGACCCTTCCTACAGCATGCGATGTGATATCTCAATGATTCTAATACCAAACCAGAGACTCTTCCTATAACATGAGATGGGATATCCAACTCCTTCCCAATCCAATCCTGAGCCGCTTCCGATAGCAGAGATGTGATATCTCAATGCTTATACCAAACCTGAGACCCTTCCTATAACATGAGATGTGATATCCAACTCCTTCCCGTTCCAAACCTGAGACACTAACTATAGCATATGTGATATCCAACTCCTTCCCATTCCAAACATGAGACCCTTCCTATAGCAAGAAAGTAATATCCAACTCCTACCCATTCCAATCCTGAGACCCTTCCTATAGCAAGAGATGTGATATCCAAATCCTTCCCATTCCAATCCTGAGACCCTTCCTATAACATGAGATGTGATATCCAACTCCTTCCCATTCCAACCTGAGACACTTCCTATAGCATGAGAAGGGATATCCAACTCCTTCCCAATCCAATCCTGAGATCCTTCCGATAGCAGAGACGTGATATCTCAATGCTTCTACCAAACCTGAGACCCTTCCTTTAGCATGAGATGTGATATCCAAATCCTTCACATTCCAATCCTGAGACCCTTCCTATAGCATGAGATGTGATATCTCAATGCTTCTAATACCAAACCTGAGATCCTTCCTATAACATGAGATGTGATATCCAATTCCTTCCTATTCCAAACCTGAGACCCTTCCTATTGGATGAGATGTGATATCCAACTCCTTCCCATTCCAACCCTGAGACCCTTCCTATAGCATGAGATGTGATGTCTCAATGCTTCTAATACCAAACCTGAGATCCTTCCTATAACATGAGATGTGATATCCAACTCCTTCCATTCCAATCCTGAGACCCGTCCTATAGCATGAGATGTGATATCTCAATGCTTATACCAAACCTGAGACCCTTCCTATAGCATGAGATGTGATATCCAACTGCTTCCCATTCCAATCCTGAGACCCTTCCTATAGCATGAGATGTGATATCTCAATGCTTCTAATACCAAACCTGAGATCCTTCCTCTAACATGAAATGTGATATCCAACTCCTTCCCTTTCCAAACCTAAGAGCCTATCTATAGCATGAGATGTGATATCCAAGTCCTTCACATTCCAACCCTTAGACCCTTCCTACAGCATGCAATATAATATCTCAATGATTCTAATAACAAACCTGAGACCCGTCCTATAACATGAGATGGGATATCCAACTCCTTCCCATTCCAATCCTGAGACACTTCCGATAGCAGAGATGTGATATCTCAATGCTTATACCAAACCTGAGACCCTTCCTATAACATGAGATGTGATATCCAAATCCTTCCCGTTCCAAACCTGAGACCCTTCCTTTAGCATGAGATGTGATATCCAGCTCCTTCCCATTCCAATCCTGAGACACTTCCGATAGCATGAGATGTGATATCTCAATGCTTCTAATATCAAAACTGAGACCCTCCCTATAGCATGATATGTGATATCTAAGTCCTTCCCATTCCAATCCTGAGACCCTCCCTATAGCATGATATGTGATATCTAAGTCCTTCCCATTCCAATCCTGAGACCCTCCCTATAGCATGAGATGTGATATCCAATTCCTTCCCATTCCAATCCTGAGACCCTTCCTATAGCATGAGATGTGATATCTCAATGCTTATACCAAACCTGAGAGCCTACCTATAGCATGAGATGTGATATCCAAGTGCATCCCATTCCAATCCTTAGACCCTTCCTACAGCATGCGATGTGATATCTCAATGATTCTAATACCAAACCAGAGACTCTTCCTATAACATGAGATGGGATATCCAACTCCTTCCCATTCCAATCCTGAGCCGCTTCCGATAGCAGAGATGTGATATCTCAATGCTTATACCAAACCTGAGACCCTTCCTATAACATGAGATGTGATATCCAACTCCTTCCCGTTCCAAACCTGAGACACTAACTATAGCATATGTGATATCCAACTCCTTCCCATTCCAAACATGAGACCCTTCCTAAAGCAAGAAAGTAATATCCAACTCCTACCCATTCCAATCCTGAGACCCTTCCTATAGCAAGAGATGTGATATCCAAATCCTTCCCATTCCAATCCTGAGACCCTTCCTATAACATGAGATGTGATATCCAACTCCTTCCCATTCCAACCTGAGACACTTCCTATAGCATGAGAAGGGATATCCAACTCCTTCCCAATCCAATCCTGAGACCCTTCCGATAGCAGAGATGTGATATCTCAATGCTTATACCAAACCTGAGACCCTTCCTATGGCATGAGATGTGATATCCAACTCCTTGCCATTCAAATCCTGAGACCCTTCCTATAGCATGAGAAGGGATATCCAACTCCTTCCCAATCCAATCCTGAGACCCTTCCGATAGCAGAGACGTGATATCTCAATGCTTCTACCAAACCTGAGACCCTTCCTTTAGCATGAGATGTGATATCCAAATCCTTCACATTCCAATCCTGAGACCCTTCCTATAGCATGAGATGTGATATCTCAATGCTTCTTATACCAAACCTGAGATCCTTCCTATAACATGAGATGTGATATCCAATTCCTTCCTATTCCAAACCTGAGACCCTTCCTTTTGGATGAGATGTGATATCCAACTCCTTCCCATTCCAACCCTGAGACCCTTCCTATAGCATGAGATGTGATGTCTCAATGCTTCTAATACCAAACCTGAGATCCTTCCTATAACATGAGATGTGATATCCAACTCCTTCCATTCCAATCCTGAGACCCGTCCTATAGCATGAGATGTGATATCTCAATGCTTATACCAAACCTGAGACCCTTCCTATAGCATGAAATGTGATATCCAACTGCTTCCCATTCCAATCCTGAGACCCTTCCTATAGCATGAGATGTGATATCTCAATGCTTCTAATACCAAACCTGAGATCCTTCCTCTAACATGAAATGTGATATCCAACTCCTTCCCTTTCCAAACCTAAGAGCCTATCTATAGCATGAGATGTGATATCCAAGTCCTTCACATTCCAACCCTTAGACCCTTCCTACAGCAAGCAATATGATATCTCAATGATTCTAATAACAAACCTGAGACCCGTCCTATAACATGAGATGGGATATCCAACTCCTTCCCATTCCAATCCTGAGACACTTCCGATAGCAGAGATGTGATATCTCAATGCTTATACCAAACCTGAGACCCTTCCTATAACATGAGATGTGATATCCAAATCCTTCCCGATCCAAACCTGAGACCCTTCCTTTAGCATGAGATGTGATATCCAGCTCCTTCCCATTCCAATCCTGAGACACTTCCGATAGCATGAGATGTGATATCTCAATGCTTCTAATATCAAAACTGAGACCCTCCCTATAGCATGATATGTGATATCTAAGTCCTTCCCATTCCAATCCTGAGACCCTCCCTATAGCATGAGATGTGATATCCAACTCCTTCTCATTCCAATCCTGAGACCCTTCCTATAGCATGAGATATGATATCTCAATACTTCTAATACCAAACGTGAGATCCTTCCGATAACATGAGATGTGATATCCAAATCCTTCCCCTTCCAAACCTGAGACCCTCCCTTTAGCATGAGATGTGATATCCAACTCCTTCCTATTCCAATCCTGAGACTCTTCTGATAGCATGAGATGTGATATCTCAATGCTTCTAATACCAAACCTGAGATCCTTCCGATAGCATGAGATGTGATATCTCAATGCTTCTAATACCAAACCTGAGATCCTTCCTATAACATGAGATGTGATATCCAAATCCTTCCCCTTCCAAACCTGAGACCCTCCCTTTAGCATGAGATGTGATATCCAACTCCTTCCCATTCCATTCCTGAGACCCTTCTGATAGCATGAGATGTGATATCTCAATGCCTCTAATACCAAACCTGAGATCCTACCTCTAACATGAAATGTGATATCCAACTCTTTCCCCTTCCAAACCTGAGAGCCTTCCTATAGCATGAGATGTGATATCCAAGTCCTTCCCATTCCAATCCTGAGACCCTTCCTATAGCTTGAGATGTGATATCCAACTCCTTCCCATTCCAATTCTGAGACCCTTCCTATACTATGAGACTTGATATCTCAATGCTTCTAATACCAAACCTGAGACCCGTAATATAACATGAGATGTGATATCCAAATCCTTCCCCTTCCAAACCTTAGACCCTTCCTTTATCATGAGATGTGATATCCAACTCCTTCCCATTCCAATCCTGAGACCCTTCCAATATCATGAGATGTGATATCTCAAAGCTTCTAATATCAAACTTGAGACCCTCCCTATAGCATGAGATGTGATATCCAAGTCCTTCCCATTCCAATCCTGAGACCCTTCCTATAGCATGAGATGTGATATCTCAATGCTTATACCAAACCTGAGACCCTTCCTATAGCATGAGATGTGATATCCAACTGCTTCCCATTCCAATCCTGAGACCCTTCCTATAGCATGAGATGTGATATCTCTATGCTTCTAATATCAAACCTGAGATCCTTCCTCTAACATGAAATGTGATATCCAACTCCTTCCCTTTCCAAACCTAAGAGCCTATCTATAGCATGAGATGTGATATCCAAGTCCTTCACATTCCAACCCTTAGACCCTTCCTACAGCATGCAATATGATATCTCAATGATTCTAATAACAAACCTGAGACCCGTCCTATAACATGAGATGGGATATCCAACTCCTTCCCATTCCAATCCTGAGACTCTTCCGATAGCAGAGATGTGATATCTCAATGCTTATACCAAACCTGAGACCCTTCCTATAACATGAGATGTGATATCCAAATCCTTCCCGTTCCAAACCTGAGACCCTTCCTTTAGCATGAGATGTGATATCCATCTCCTTCCCATTCCAAACCTGAGACACTTCCGATAGCATGAGATGTGATATCTCAATGCTTCTAATATCAAAACTGAGACCCTTCCTATAACATGAGATGTGATATCCAAATCCTTCCCGTTCCAAACCTGAGACCCTTCCTTTAGCATGAGATGTGATATCCAACTCCTTCCCATTCCAATCCTGAGACCCTTCCTATAGCATGAGATATGATATCTCAATACTTCTAATACCAAACGTGAGATCCTTCCGATAACATGAGATGTGATATCCAAATCCTTCCCCTTCCAAACCTGAGACCCTCCCTTTAGCATGAGATGTGATATCCAACTCCTTCCCATTCCAAACCTGAGAGCCTTCCTATAGCACGAGATGTGATATCCAAGTCCTTCCCATTCCAATCCTGAGACCCTTCCTATAGCTTGAGATGTGATATCCAACTCCTTCCCATTCCAATTCTGAGACCCTTCCTATACTATGAGACTTGATATCTCAATGCTTCTAATACCAAACCTGAGACCCGTAATATAACATGAGATGTGATATCCAAATCCTTCCCCTTCCAAACCTTAGACCCTTCCTTTATCATGAGATGTGATATCCAACTCCTTCCCATTCCAATCCTGAGACCCTTCCGATATCATGAGATGTGATATCTCAAAGCTTCTAATATCAAACTTGAGACCCTCCCTATAGCATGAGATGTGATATCCAAGTCCTTCCCATTCCAATCCTGAGACCCTTCCTATAGCATGAGATGTGATATCTCAATGCTTCTAATACCAAACCTGAGATCCTTCCTATAACATGAGATGTGATATCCAACTCCTTCCCATTCCAAACCTGAGAGCCTTCCTATAGCACGAGATGTGATATCCAAGTCCTTCCCATTCCAATCCTGAGACCCTTCCTATAGCTTGAGATGTGATATCCAACTCCTTCCCATTCCAATTCTGAGACCCTTCCTATACTATGAGACTTGATATCTCAATGCTTCTAATACCAAACCTGAGACCCGTAATATAACATGAGATGTGATATCCAAATCCTTCCCCTTCCAAACCTTAGACCCTTCCTTTATCATGAGATGTGATATCCAACTCCTTCCCATTCCAATCCTGAGACCCTTCCGATATCATGAGATGTGATATCTCAAAGCTTCTAATATCAAACTTGAGACCCTCCCTATAGCATGAGATGTGATATCCAAGTCCTTCCCATTCCAATCCTGAGACCCTTCCTATAGCATGAGATGTGATATCTCAATGCTTCTAATACCAAACCTGAGATCCTTCCTATAACATGAGATGTGATATCCAACTCCTTCCCATTCCAATCCTGAGACACTTCCTATAGCATGAGATGTGATATCTCACTGCTTATACCAAACCTGAGACCCTTCCCATAGCATTAGATGTGATATCCAACTCCTTCCCATTCCAATCCTCAGACCCTTCCTATAGCATGAGATGTGATATCTCAATGCTTCTAATATCAAACTTGAGACCCTACCTATAGCATGAGATGTGATATCCAAGTCCTTCCCATTCCAATCCTGAGACACTTCCTATAGCATGAGATGTGATATCTCAATGCTTCTAATACCAAACCTGAGACTCTTCCTATAACATGAGATGGGATATCCAACTCCTTCCCATTCCAATCCTGAGAACCTTTTGATAGCAGAGATGTGATATCTCAATGTTTATACCAAACCTGAGACCCTTCCTACGGCATGAGATGTCATATTCAACTCCTTCCCATTCCAATCCTGAGACCCTTCCTATAGCATGAGATGTGATATCCAACTCCTTCCCATTCCAATCCTGAGACCCTTCCTATAGCATGAGATGTGATGTCTCAATGCTTCTAATACCAAACCTGAGATCCTTCCTATAACATGAGATGTGATATCCAACTCCTTCCATTCCAATCCTGGTCCCTTCCTATAGCATGAGATGTGATATCTCAATGCTTATACCAAACCTGAGACCCTTCCTTTAGCATGAGATGTGATATCCAACTCCTTCCCATTCCAATCCTGAGACCCTTCCTATAGCCTGAGATGTGATATCTCAATGCCTCTAATACCAAACCTGAGATCCTTCCTCTAACATGAAATGTGATATCCAACTCCTTCACTTTCCAAACCTGAGAGCCTATCTACAGCATGAGATGTGATATCCAAGTCCTTCCCATTCCAATCCTTAGTCCCTTCCTACAGCATGCAATATGATATCTCAATGATTCTAATAAAAAACCTGAGACCCGTCCTATAACATGAGATGGGATATCCAACTCCTTCCCATTCCAATCCTGAGACACTTCCGATAGCAGAGATGTGATATCTCAATGTTTATACCAAACCTGAGACCCTTCCTATAACATGAGATGTGATATCCAACTCCTTCCCGTTCCAAACCTGAGACCCTTCCTTTAGCATGAGATGTGATATCCAGCTCCTTCCCATTCCAATCCTGAGACACTTCCGATAGCATGAGATGTGATATCTCAATGCTTCTAATATCAAAACTGAGACCCTCCCTATAGCATGATATGTGATATCTAAGTCCTTCCCATTCCAATCCTGAGACCCTTCCTATAGCATGAGATGTGATATCTCAATGCTTCTACCAAACCTGAGACCCTTCCTTTAGCATGAGATGTGATATCCAACTCCTTCCCATTCCAATCCTGAGACCCTTCCTATAGCATGAGAGGTGATATCTCAATACTTCTAATACCAAACCTGAGATCCTTCCGATAACATGAGATGTGATATCTCAATACTTCTAATACCAAACCTGAGATCCATCCTATAACATGAGATGTGATATCCAAATTCTTCCCCTTCCAAACCTGAGACCCGCCCTTTAGCATGAGATGTGATATCCAACTCCTTCCCATTCCAATCCTGAGACCCTTCTGATAGCATAAGATATGATATCTCAATGCTTCTATACCAAACCTGAGATCCTTCCGATAGCATGAGATGTGATATCTCAATACTTCTAATACCAAACCTGAGATCCTTCCTATAACATGAGATGTGATATCCAAATCCTTATCTTCCAAACCTGAGACCCTCCCTTTAGCATGAGATGTGATATCCAACTCCTTCCCATTCCAATCCTGAGACTCTTCTGATAGCATAAGATATGATATCTCAATGCTTCTATACCAAACCTGAGATCCTTCTGATAGCATGAGATGTGATCTCTCAATACTTCTAATACCAAACCTGAGATCCTACCTCTAACATGAAATGTGATATCCAACTCTTTCCCCTTGCAAACCTGAGAGCCTTCCTATAGCATGAGATGTGATATCCAAGTCCTTCGCATTCCAATCCTGAGACCCTTCCTATAACATGAGATGTGATACCCAACTCCTTCCCATTCCAACCTGAGACCCTTCCTATAGCATGAGATGGGATATCCAACTCCTTCCAAATCCAATCCCGATACCCTTCCGATAGCATGAGATCTGATATCCCAATGCTTCTACCAAACCTGAGACCCATACTATGGCATGAGATGTGATATCAAACTCCTTCCCATTCTAATCCTGAGACCCTTCCTATAGCTTGAGATGTGATATCCAACTCCTTCCCATTCCAATTCTGAGCCCCTTCCTATACCATGAGACTTGATATCTCAATGCTTCTAATACCAAACCTGAGACCCGTCCTATAACATGAGATGTGATATCCAAATGCTTCCCCTTCCAAACCTTAGACCCTTCCTTTATCATGAGATGTGATATCCAAGTCCTTCCCATTCCAATCCTGAGACACTTCCTATAGCATGAGATGTGATATCTCAATGCTTCTAATACCAAACCTGAGACTCTTCCTATAACATGAGATGTGATATCCAACTCCTTCCCATTCCAATCCTGAGACCCTTCCTATAGCATGAGATGTGATGTCTCAATGCTTCTAATACCAAACCTGAGATCCTTCCTATAACATGAGATGTGATATCCAACTCCTTCCATTCCAATCCTGGACCCTTCCTATAGCATGAGATGTGATATCTCAATGCTTATACCAAACCTGAGACCCTTCCTATAGCATGAGATGTGATATCCAACTCCTTCCCATTCCAATCCTGAGACCCTTCCTATAGCCTGAGATGTGATATCTCAATGCCTCTAATACCAAACCTGAGATCCTTCCTCTAACATGAAATGTGATATCCAACTCCTTCACTTTCCAAACCTGAGAGCCTATCTATAGCATGAGATGTGATATCCAAGTCCTTCCCATTCCAATCCTTAGACCCTTCCTACAGCATGCAATATGATATCTCAATGATTCTAATAAAAAACCTGAGACCCGTCCTATAACATGAGATGGGATATCCAACTCCTTCCCATTCCAATCCTGAGACACTTCCGATAGCAGAGATGTGATATCTCAATGTTTATACCAAACCTGAGACCCTTCCTATAACATGAGATGTGATATCCAACTCCTTCGCGTTCCAGACCTGAGACCCTTCCTTTAGCATGAGATGTGATATCCGGCTCCTTCCCATTCCAATCCTGAGACACTTCCGATAGCATGAGATGTGATATCTCAATGCTTCTAATATCAAAACTGAGACCCTCCCTATAGCATGATATGTGATATCTAAGTCCTTCCCATTCCAATCCTGAGACCCTTCCTATAGCATGAGATGTGATATCTCAATGCTTCTACCAAACCTGAGACCCTTCCTTTAGCATGAGATGTGATATCCAACTCCTTCCCATTCCAATCCTGAGACCCTTCCTATAGCATGAGAGGTGATATCTCAATACTTCTAATACCAAACCTGAGATCCTTCCGATAACATGAGATGTGATATCTCAATACTTCTAATACCAAACTTGAGATCCATCCAATAACATGAGATGTGATATCCAAATCCTTCCCCTTCCAAACCTGAGACCCTCCCTTTAGCATGAGATGTGATATCCAACTCCTTCCAATTCCAATCCTGAGACCCTTCTGATAGCATAAGATATGATATCTCAATGCTTCTATACCAAACCTGAGATCCTTCCGATAGCATGAGATGTGATATCTCAATACTTCTAATACCAAACCTGAGATCCTTCCTATAACATGAGATGTGATAACCAAATCCTTATCTTCCAAACCTGAGACCCTCCCTTTAGCATGAGATGTGATATCCAACTCCTTCCCATTCCAATCCTGAGACTCTTCTGATAGCATAAGATATGATATCTCAATGCTTCTATACCAAACCTGAGATCCTTCTGATAGCATGAGATGTGATATCTCAATACTTCTAATACCAAACCTGAGATCCTACCTCTAACATGAAATGTGATATCCAACTCTTTCCCCTTGCAAACCTGAGAGCCTTCCTATAGCATGAGATGTGATATCCAAGTCCTTCCCATTCCAATCCTGAGACCCTTCCTATAACATGAGATGTGATATCCAACTCCTTCCCATTCCAACCTGAGACCCTTCCTATAGCATGAGATGGGATATCCAACTCCTTCCAAATCCAATCCTGATACCCTTCCGATAGCATGAGATCTGATATCCCAATGCTTCTACCAAACCTGAGACCCATACTATGGCATGAGATGTGATATCAAACTCCTTCCCATTCTAATCCTGAGACCCTTCCTATAGCTTGAGATGTGATATTCAACTCCTTCCCATTCCAATTCTGAGACCCTTCCTATACCATGAGACTTGATATCTCAATGCTTCTAATACCAAACCTGAGACCCGTCCTATAACATGAGATGTGATATCCAAATCCTTCCCCTTCCAAACCTTAGACCCTTCCTTTATCATGAGATGTGATAGCCAACTCCTTCCCATTCCAATCTTGAGACCCTTCCGATATCATGAAATGTGATATCTCAATGCTTCTAATATCAAACTTGAGACCCTCCCTATAACATGAGATGGGAATATCCAACTCCTTCCCATTCCAATCCTGAGACCCTTCCTATAGCATGAGATATGATATCTCAATACTTCTAATACCAAACGTGAGATCCTTCCGATAACATGAGATGTGATATCCAAATCCTTCCCATTCCAATCCTGAGACCCTTCTGATAGCATGAGATGTGATATCTCAATGCTTCTAATACCAAACCTGAGATCCTTCCGATAGCATGAGATGTGATATCTCAATGCTTCTAATACCAAACCTGAGATCCTTCCTATAACATGAGATGTGATATCCAAATCCTTCCCCTTCCAAACCTGAGACCCTCTCTTTAGCATGAGATGTGATATCCAACTCCTTCCCATTCCATTCCTGAGACCCTTCTGATAGCATGAGATGTGATATCTCAATGCCTCTAATGCCAAACCTGAGACCCGTCCTATAACATGAGATGTGATATCCAAATCCTTCCCCTTCCAAACCTTAGACCCTTCCTTTATCATGAGATGTGATAGCCAACTCCTTCCCATTCCAATCTTGAGACCCTTCCGATATCATGAAATGTGATATCTCAATGCTTCTAATATCAAACTTGAGACCCTCCCTATAACATGAGATGGGAATATCCAACTCCTTCCCATTCCAATCCTGAGACCCTTCCGATGGCAGAGATGTGATATCTCAATGCTTATACCAAACCTGAGATCCTTCCTATAACATGAGATGTGTAATCCAACTCCTTCCCATTCCAATCCTGAGACACTTCCTATAGCATGAGATGTGATATCTCACTGCTTATACCAAACCTGAGACCCTTCCTATAGCATGAGATGTGATATCCAACTCCTTCCCATTCCAATCCTGAGACCCTTCCTATAGCATGAGATGTGATATCTCAATGCTTCTAATATCAAACTTGAGACCCTCCCTATAGCATGAGATGTGATACCCAAGTCCTTCCCATTCCAATCCTGAGACACTTCCTATAGCATGAGATGTGATATCCAACTGCTTCCCATTCCAATCCTGAGACCCTTCCTATAGCATGAGATGTGATATCTCTATGCTTCTAATACCAAACCTGAGATCCTTCCTCTAACATGAAATGTGATATCCAACTCCTTCCCTTTCCAAACCTAAGAGCCTATCTATAGCATGAGATGTGATATCCAAGTCCTTCACATTCCAACCCTTAGACCCTTCCTACAGCATGCAATATGATATCTCAATGATTCTAATAACAAACCTGAGACCCGTCCTATAACATGAGATGGGATATCCAACTCCTTCCCATTCCAATCCTGAGACTCTTCCGATAGCAGAGATGTGATATCTCAATGCTTATACCAAACCTGAGATCCTTCCTATAACATGAGATGTGATATCCAACTCCTTCCCATTCCAATCCTGAGACACTTCCTATAGCATGAGATGTGATATCCAACTCCTTCCCATTCCAATTCTGAGACCCTTCCTATACTATGAGACTTGATATCTCAATGCTTCTAATACCAAACCTGAGACCCGTAATATAACATGATATGTGATATCCAAATCCTTCCCCTTCCAAACCTTAGACCCTTCCTTTATCATGAGATGTGATATCCAACTCCTTCCCATTCCAATCCTGAGACCCTTCCGATATCATGAGATGTGATATCTCAAAGCTTCTAATATCAAACTTGAGACCCTCCCTATAGCATGAGATGTGATATCCAAGTCCTTCCCATTCCAATCCTGAGACCCTTCCTATAGCATGAGATGTGATATCTCAATGCTTATACCAAACCTGAGACCCTTCCTATAGCATGAGATGTGATATCCAACTGCTTCCCATTCCAATCCTGAGACCCTTCCTATAGCATGAGATGTGATATCTCTATGCTTCTAATACCAAACCTGAGATCCTTCCTCTAACATGAAATGTGATATCCAACTCCTTCCCTTTCCAAACCTAAGAGCCTATCTATAGCATGAGATGTGATATCCAAGTCCTTCACATTCCAACCCTTAGACCCTTCCTACAGCATGCAATATGATATCTCAATGATTCTAATAACAAACCTGAGACCCGTCCTATAACATGAGATGGGATATCCAACTCCTTCCCATTCCAATCCTGAGACTCTTCCGATAGCAGAGATGTGATATCTCAATGCTTATACCAAACCTGAGACCCTTCCTGTAACATGAGATGTGATATCCAAATCCTTCCCATTCCAAACCTGAGACCCTTCCTTTAGCATGAGATGTGATATCCAGCTCCTTCCCATTCCAATCCTGAGACACTTCCGATAGCATGAGATGTGATATCTCAATGCTTCTAATATCAAAACTGAGACCCTCCCTATAGCATGATATGTGATATCTAAGTCCTTCCCATTCCAATCCTGAGACCCTCCCTATAGCATGAGATGTGATATCCAACTCCTTCCCATTCCAATCCTGAGACCCTTCCTATAGCATGAGATATGATATCTCAATACTTCTAATACCAAACGTGAGATCCTTCCGATAACATGAGATGTGATATCCAAATCCTTCCCCTTCCAAACCTGAGACCCTCCTTTTAGCATGAGATGTGATATCCAACTCCTTCCTATTCCAATCCTGAGACTCTTCTGATAGCATGAGATGTGATATCTCAATGCTTCTAATACCAAACCTGAGATCCTTCCGATAGCATGAGATGTGATATCTCAATGCTTCTAATACCAAACCTGAGATCCTTCCTATAACATGAGATGTGATATCCAAATCCTTCCCCTTCCAAACCTGAGACCCTCCCTTTAGCATGAGATGTGATATCCAACTCCTTCCCATTCCAATCCTGAGACCCTTCCTATAGCATGAGATGTGATGTCTCAATGCTTCTAATACCAAACCTGAGATCCTTCCTATAACATGAGATGTGATATCCAACTCCTTCCATTCCAATCCTGGACCCTTCCTATAGCATGAGATGTGATATCTCAATGCTTATACCAAACCTGAGACCCTTCCTTTAGCATGAGATGTGATATCCAACTCCTTCCCATTCCAATCCTGAGACCCTTCCTATAGCCTGAGATGTGATATCTCAATGCCTCTAATACCAAACCTGAGATCCTTCCTCTAACATGAAATGTGATATCCAACTCCTTCACTTTCCAAACCTGAGAGCCTATCTATAGCATGAGATGTGATATCCAAGTCCTTCCCATTCCAATCCTTAGTCCCTTCCTACAGCATGCAATATGATATCTCAATGATTCTAATAAAAAACCTGAGACCCGTCCTATAACATGAGATGGGATATCCAACTCCTTCCCATTCCAATCCTGAGACACTTCCGATAGCAGAGATGTGATATCTCAATGTTTATACCAAACCTGAGACCCTTCCTATAACATGAGATGTGATATCCAACTCCTTCCCGTTCCAAACCTGAGACCCTTCCTTTAGCATGAGATGTGATATCCAGCTCCTTCCCATTCCAATCCTGAGACACTTCCGATAGCATGAGATGTGATATCTCAATGCTTCTAATATCAAAACTGAGACCCTCCCTATAGCATGATATGTGATATCTAAGTCCTTCCCATTCCAATCCTGAGACCCTTCCTATAGCATGAGATGTGATATCTCAATGCTTCTACCAAACCTGAGACCCTTCCTTTAGCATGAGATGTGATATCCAACTCCTTCCCATTCCAATCCTGAGACCCTTCCTATAGCATGAGAGGTGATATCTCAATACTTCTAATACCAAACCTGAGATCCTTCCGATAACATGAGATGTGATATCTCAATACTTCTAATACCAAACCTGAGATCCATCCTATAACATGAGATGTGATATCCAAATCCTTCCCCTTCCAAACCTGAGACCCGCCCTTTAGCATGAGATGTGATATCCAACTCCTTCCCATTCCAATCCTGAGACCCTTCTGATAGCATAAGATATGATATCTCAATGCTTCTATACCAAACCTGAGATCCTTCCGATAGCATGAGATGTGATATCTCAATACTTCTAATACCAAACCTGAGATCCTTCCTATAACATGAGATGTGATATCCAAATCCTTATCTTCCAAACCTGAGACCCTCCCTTTAGCATGAGATGTGATATCCAATTCCTTCCCATTCCAATCCTGAGACTCTTCTGATAGCATAAGATATGATATCTCAATGCTTCTATACCAAACCTGAGATCCTTCTGATAGCATGAGATGTGATCTCTCAATACTTCTAATACCAAACCTGAGATCCTACCTCTAACATGAAATGTGATATCCAACTCTTTCCCCTTGCAAACCTGAGAGCCTTCCTATAGCATGAGATGTGATATCCAAGTCCTTCGCATTCCAATCCTGAGACCCTTCCTATAACATGAGATGTGATACCCAACTCCTTCCCATTCCAACCTGAGACCCTTCCTATAGCATGAGATGGGATATCCAACTCCTTCCAAATCCAATCCCGATACCCTTCCGATAGCATGAGATCTGATATCCCAATGCTTCTACCAAACCTGAGACCCATACTATGGCATGAGATGTGATATCAAACTCCTTCCCATTCTAATCCTGAGACCCTTCCTATAGCTTGAGATGTGATATCCAACTCCTTCCCATTCCAATTCTGAGACCCTTCCTATACCATGAGACTTGATATCTCAATGCTTCTAATACCAAACCTGAGACCCGTCCTATAACATGAGATGGGAATATCCAACTCCTTCCCATTCCAATCCTGAGACCCTTCCGATAGCAGAGATGTGATATCTCAATGCTTATACCAAACCTGAGATCCTTCCTATAACATGAGATGTGTAATCCAACTCCTTCCCATTCCAATCCTGAGACACTTCCTATAGCATGAGATGTGATATCTCACTGCTTATACCAAACCTGAGACCCTTCCTATAGCATGAGATGTGATATCCAACTCCTTCCCATTCCAATCCTGAGACCCTTCCTATAGCATGAGATGTGATATCTCAATGCTTCTTATATCAAACTTGAGACCCTCCCTATAGCATGAGATGTGATACCCAAGTCCTTCCCATTCCAATCCTGAGACACTTCCTATAGCATGAGATGTGATATCCAACTGCTTCCCATTCCAATCCTGAGACCCTTCCTATAGCATGAGATGTGATATCTCTATGCTTCTAATACCAAACCTGAGATCCTTCCTCTAACATGAAATGTGATATCCAACTCCTTCCCTTTCCAAACCTAAGAGCCTATCTATAGCATGAGATGTGATATCCAAGTCCTTCACATTCCAACCCTTAGACCCTTCCTACAGCATGCAATATGATATCTCAATGATTCTAATAACAAACCTGAGACCCGTCCTATAACATGAGATGGGATATCCAACTCCTTCCCATTCCAATCCTGAGACTCTTCCGATAGCAGAGATGTGATATCTCAATGCTTATACCAAACCTGAGATCCTTCCTATAACATGAGATGTGATATCCAACTCCTTCCCATTCCAATCCTGAGACACTTCCTATAGCATGAGATGTGATATCCAACTCCTTCCCATTCCAATTCTGAGACCCTTCCTATACTATGAGACTTGATATCTCAATGCTTCTAATACCAAACCTGAGACCCGTAATATAACATGAGATGTGATATCCAAATCCTTCCCCTTCCAAACCTTAGACCCTTCCTTTATCATGAGATGTGATATCCAACTCCTTCCCATTCCAATCCTGAGACCCTTCCGATATCATGAGATGTGATATCTCAAAGCTTCTAATATCAAACTTGAGACCCTCCCTATAGCATGAGATGTGATATCCAAGTCCTTCCCATTCCAATCCTGAGACCCTTCCTATAGCATGAGATGTGATATCTCAATGCTTATACCAAACCTGAGACCCTTCCTATAGCATGAGATGTGATATCCAACTGCTTCCCATTCCAATCCTGAGACCCTTCCTATAGCATGAGATGTGATATCTCTATGCTTCTAATACCAAACCTGAGATCCTTCCTCTAACATGAAATGTGATATCCAACTCCTTCCCTTTCCAAACCTAAGAGCCTATCTATAGCATGAGATGTGATATCCAAGTCCTTCACATTCCAACCCTTAGACCCTTCCTACAGCATGCAATATGATATCTCAATGATTCTAATAACAAACCTGAGACCCGTCCTATAACATGAGATGGGATATCCAACTCCTTCCCATTCCAATCCTGAGACTCTTCCGATAGCAGAGATGTGATATCTCAATGCTTATACCAAACCTGAGACCCTTCCTGTAACATGAGATGTGATATCCAAATCCTTCCCGTTCCAAACCTGAGACCCTTCCTTTAGCATGAGATGTGATATCCAGCTCCTTCCCATTCCAATCCTGAGACACTTCCGATAGCATGAGATGTGATATCTCAATGCTTCTAATATCAAAACTGAGACCCTCCCTATAGCATGATATGTGATATCTAAGTCCTTCCCATTCCAATCCTGAGACCCTTCCTATAGCATGAGATATGATATCTCAATACTTCTAATACCAAACGTGAGATCCTTCCGATAACATGAGATGTGATATCCAAATCCTTCCCCTTCCAAACCTGAGACCCTCCCTTTAGCATGAGATGTGATATCCAACTCCTTCCTATTCCAATCCTGAGACTCTTCTGATAGCATGAGATGTGATATCTCAATGCTTCTAATACCAAACCTGAGATCCTTCCGATAGCATGAGATGTGATATCTCAATGCTTCTAATACCAAACCTGAGATCCTTCCTATAACATGAGATGTGATATCCAAATCCTTCCCCTTCCAAACCTGAGACCCTCCCTTTAGCATGAGATGTGATATCCAACTCCTTCCCATTCCATTCTTGAGACCCTTCTGATAGCATGAGATGTGATATCTCAATGCCTCTAATACCAAACCTGAGATCCTACCTCTAACATGAAATGTGATATCCAACTCTTTCCCCTTCCAAACCTGAGAGCCTTCCTATAGCATGAGATGTGATATCCAAGTCCTTCCCATTCCAATCCTGAGAACCTTCCTATAGCTTGAGATGTGATATCCAACTCCTTCCCATTCCAATTCTGAGACCCTTCCTATACTATGAGACTTGATATCTCAATGCTTCTAATACCAAACCTGAGACCCATAATATAACATGAGATGTGATATCCAAATCCTTCCCCTTCCAAACCTTAGACCCTTCCTTTATCATGAGATGTGATATCCAACTCCTTCCCATTCCAATCCTGAGACCCTTCCGATATCATGAGATGTGATAGCTCAAAGCTTCTAATATCAAACTTGAGACCCTCCCTATAGCATGAGATGTGATATCCAAGTCCTTCCCATTCCAATCCTGAGACCCTTCCTATAGCATGAGATGTGATATCTCAATGCTTCTAATACCAAACCTGAGACCCTTCCTATAACATGAGATGGGAATATCCAACTCCTTCCCATTCCAATCCTGAGACCCTTCCGATAGCAGAGATGTGATATCTCAATGCTTATACCAAACCTGAGATCCTTCCTATAACATGAGATGTGATATCCAACTCCTTCCCATTCCAATCCTGAGACACTTCCTATAGCATGAGATGTGATATCTCACTGCTTATACCAAACCTGAGACCCTTCCTATAGCATGAGATGTGATATCTCAATGCTTCTAATATCAAACTTGAGACCCTACCTATAGCATGAGATGTGATATCCAAGTCCTTCCCATTCCAATCCTGAGACACTTCCTATAGCATGAGATGTGATATCTCAATGCTTCTAATACCAAACCTGAGACTCTTCCTATAACATGAGATGTGATATCCAACTCCTTCCCATTCCAATCCTGAGACCCTTCCTATAGCATGAGATGTGATGTCTCAATGCTTCTAATACCAAACCTGAGATCCTTCCTATAACATGAGATGTGATATCCAACTCCTTCCATTCCAATCCTGGACCCTTCCTATAGCATGAGATGTGATATCTCAATGCTTATACCAAACCTGAGACCCTTCCTATAGCATGAGATGTGATATCCAACTCCTTCCCATTCCAATCCTGAGACCCTTCCTATAGCCTGAGATGTGATATCTCAATGCCTCTAATACCAAACCTGAGATCCTTCCTCTAACATGAAATGTGATATCCAACTCCTTCACTTTCCAAACCTGAGAGCCTATCTATAGCATGAGATGTGATATCCAAGTCCTTCCCATTCCAATCCTTAGACCCTTCCTACAGCATGCAATATGATATCTCAATGATTCTAATAAAAAACCTGAGACCCGTCCTATAACATGAGATGGGATATCCAACTCCTTCCCATTCCAATCCTGAGACACTTCCGATAGCAGAGATGTGATATCTCAATGTTTATACCAAACCTGAGACCCTTCCTATAACATGAGATGTGATATCAAACTCCTTCCCGTTCCAAACCTGAGACCCTTCCTTTAGCATGAGATGTGATATCCGGCTCCTTCCCATTCCAATCCTGAGACACTTCCGATAGCATGAGATGTGATATCTCAATGCTTCTAATATCAAAACTGAGACCCTCCCTATAGCATGATATGTGATATCTAAGTCCTTCCCATTCCAATCCTGAGACCCTTCCTATAGCATGAGATGTGATATCTCAATGCTTCTACCAAACCTGAGACCCTTCCTTTAGCATGAGATGTGATATCCAACTCCTTCCCATTCCAATCCTGAGACCCTTCCTATAGCATGAGAGGTGATATCTCAATACTTCTAATACAAAACCTGAGATCCTTCCGATAACATGAGATGTGATATCTCAATACTTCTAATACCAAACCTGAGATCCATCCTATAACATGAGATGTGATATCCAAATCCTTCCCCTTCCAAACCTGAGACCCTCCCTTTAGCATGAGATGTGATATCCAACTCCTTCCCATTCCAATCCTGAGACCCTTCTGATAGCATAAGATATGATATCTCAATGCTTCTATACCAAACCTGAGATCCTTCCGATAGCATGAGATGTGATATCTCAATACTTCTAATACCAAACCTGAGATCCTTCCTATAACATGAGATGTGATATCCAAATCCTTATCTTCCAAACCTGAGACCCTCCCTTTAGCATGAGATGTGATATCCAACTCCTTCCCATTCCAATCCTGAGACTCTTCTGATAGCATAAGATATGATATCTCAATGCTTCTATACCAAACCTGAGATCCTTCTGATAGCATGAGATGTGATATCTCAATACTTCTAATACCAAACCTGAGATCCTACCTCTAACATGAAATGTGATATCCAACTCTTTCCCCTTGCAAACCTGAGAGCCTTCCTATTGCATGAGATGTGATATCCAAGTCCTTCCCATTCCAATCCTGAGACCCTTCCTATAACATGAGATGTGATATCCAACTCCTTCCCATTCCAACCTGAGACCCTTCCTATAGCATGAGATGGGATATCCAACTCCTTCCAAATCCAATCCCGATACCCTTCCGATAGCATGAGATCTGATATCCCAATGCTTCTACCAAACCTGAGACCCATACTATGGCATGAGATGTGATATCAAACTCCTTCCCATTCTAATCCTGAGACCCTTCCTATAGCTTGAGATGTGATATCCAACTCCTTCCCATTCCAATTCTGAGACCCTTCCTATACCATGAGACTTGATATCTCAATGCTTCTAATACCAAACCTGAGACCCGTCCTATAACATGAGATGTGATATCCAAATCCTTCCCCTTCCAAACCTTAGACCCTTCCTTTATCATGAGATGTGATAGCCAACTCCTTCCCATTCCAATCTTGAGACCCTTCCGATATCATGAAATGTGATATCTCAATGCTTCTAATATCAAACTTGAGACCCTCCCTATAACATGAGATGGGAATATCCAACTCCTTCCCATTCCAATCCTGAGACCCTTCCTATAGCATGAGATATGATATCTCAATACTTCTAATACCAAACGTGAGATCCTTCCGATAACATGAGATGTGATATCCAAATCCTTCCCATTCCAATCCTGAGACCCTTCTGATAGCATGAGATGTGATATCTCAATGCTTCTAATACCAAACCTGAGATCCTTCCGATAGCATGAGATGTGATATCTCAATGCTTCTAATACCAAACCTGAGATCCTTCCTATAACATGAGATGTGATATCCAAATCCTTCCCCTTCCAAACCTGAGACCCTCTCTTTAGCATGAGATGTGATATCCAACTCCTTCCCATTCCATTCCTGAGACCCTTCTGATAGCATGAGATGTGATATCTCAATGCCTCTAATGCCAAACCTGAGACCCGTCCTATAACATGAGATGTGATATCCAAATCCTTCCCCTTCCAAACCTTAGACCCTTCCTTTATCATGAGATGTGATAGCCAACTCCTTCCCATTCCAATCTTGAGACCCTTCCGATATCATGAAATGTGATATCTCAATGCTTCTAATATCAAACTTGAGACCCTCCCTATAACATGAGATGGGAATATCCAACTCCTTCCCATTCCAATCCTGAGACCCTTCCGATGGCAGAGATGTGATATCTCAATGCTTATACCAAACCTGAGATCCTTCCTATAACATGAGATATGTAATCCAACTCCTTCCCATTCCAATCCTGAGACACTTCCTATAGCATGAGATGTGATATCTCACTGCTTATACCAAACCTGAGACCCTTCCTATAGCATGAGATGTGATATCCAACTCCTTCCCATTCCAATCCTGAGACCCTTCCTATAGCATGAGATGTGATATCTCAATGCTTCTAATATCAAACTTGAGACCCTCCCTATAGCATGAGATGTGATACCCAAGTCCTTCCCATTCCAATCCTGAGACACTTCCTATAGCATGAGATGTGATATCCAACTGCATCCCATTCCAATCCTGAGACCCTTCCTATAGCATGAGATGTGATATCTCTATGCTTCTAATACCAAACCTGAGATCCTTCCTCTAACATGAAATGTGATATCCAACTCCTTCCCTTTCCAAACCTAAGAGCCTATCTATAGCATGAGATGTGATATCCAAGTCCTTCACATTCCAACCCTTAGACCCTTCCTACAGCATGCAATATGATATCTCAATGATTCTAATAACAAACCTGAGACCCGTCCTATAACATGAGATGGGATATCCCACTCCTTCCCATTCCAATCCTGAGACTCTTCCGATAGCAGAGATGTGATATCTCAATGCTTATACCAAACCTGAGATCCTTCCTATAACATGAGATGTGATATCCAACTCCTTCCCATTCCAATCCTGAGACACTTCCTATAGCATGAGATGTGATATCCAACTCCTTCCCATTCCAATTCTGAGACCCTTCCTATACTATGAGACTTGATATCTCAATGCTTCTAATACCAAACCTGAGACCCGTAATATAACATGAGATGTGATATCCAAATCCTTCCCCTTCCAAACCTTAGACCCTTCCTTTATCATGAGATGTGATATCCAACTCCTTCCCATTCCAATCCTGAGACCCTTCCGATATCATGAGATGTGATATCTCAAAGCTTCTAATATCAAACTTGAGACCCTCCCTATAGCATGAGATGTGATATCCAAGTCCTTCCCATTCCAATCCTGAGACCCTTCCTATAGCATGAGATGTGATATCTCAATGCTTATACCAAACCTGAGACCCTTCCTATAGCATGAGATGTGATATCCAACTGCTTCCCATTCCAATCCTGAGACCCTTCCTATAGCATGAGATGTGATATCTCTATGCTTCTAATACCAAACCTGAGATCCTTCCTCTAACATGAAATGTGATATCCAACTCCTTCCCTTTCCAAACCTAAGAGCCTATCTATAGCATGAGATGTGATATCCAAGTCCTTCACATTCCAACCCTTAGACCCTTCCTACAGCATGCAATATGATATCTCAATGATTCTAATAACAAACCTGAGACCCGTCCTATAACATGAGATGGGATATCCAACTCCTTCCCATTCCAATCCTGAGACTCTTCCGATAGCAGAGATGTGATATCTCAATGCTTATACCAAACCTGAGACCCTTCCTGTAACATGAGATGTGATATCCAAATCCTTCCCGTTCCAAACCTGAGACCCTTCCTTTAGCATGAGATGTGATATCCAGCTCCTTCCCATTCCAATCCTGAGACACTTCCGATAGCATGAGATGTGATATCTCAATGCTTCTAATATCAAAACTGAGACCCTCCCTATAGCATGATATGTGATATCTAAGTCCTTCCCATTCCAATCCTGAGACCCTCCCTATAGCATGAGATGTGATATCCAACTCCTTCCCATTCCAATCCTGAGACCCTTCCTATAGCATGAGATATGATATCTCAATACTTCTAATACCAAACGTGAGATCCTTCCGATAACATGAGATGTGATATCCAAATCCTTCCCCTTCCAAACCTGAGACCCTCCCTTTAGCATGAGATGTGATATCCAACTCCTTCCTATTCCAATCCTGAGACTCTTCTGATAGCATGAGATGTGATATCTCAATGCTTCTAATACCAAACCTGAGATCCTTCCGATAGCATGAGATGTGATATCTCAATGCTTCTAATACCAAACCTGAGATCCTTCCTATAACATGAGATGTGATATCCAAATCCTTCCCCTTCCAAACCTGAGACCCTCCCTTTAGCATGAGATGTGATATCCAACTCCTTCCCATTCCATTCCTGAGACCCTTCTGTTAGCATGAGATGTGATATCTCAATGCCTCTAATACCAAACCTGAGATCCTACCTCTAACATGAAATGTGATATCCAACTCTTTCCCCTTCCAAACCTGAGAGCCTTCCTATAGCATGAGATGTGATATCCAAGTCCTTCCCATTCCAATCCTGAGAACCTTCCTATAGCTTGAGATGTGATATCCAACTCCTTCCCATTCCAATTCTGAGACCCTTCCTATACTATGAGACTTGATATCTCAATGCTTCTAATACCAAACCTGAGACCCATAATATAACATGAGATGTGATATCCAAATCCTTCCCCTTCCAAACCTTAGACCCTTCCTTTATCATGAGATGTGATATCCAACTCCTTCCCATTCCAATCCTGAGACCCTTCCGATATCATGAGATGTGATATCTCAAAGCTTCTAATATCAAACTTGAGACCCTCCCTATAGCATGAGATGTGATATCCAAGTCCTTCCCATTCCAATCCTGAGACCCTTCCTATAGCATGAGATGTGATATCTCAATGCTTCTAATACCAAACCTGAGACCCTTCCTATAACATGAGATGGGAATATCCAACTCCTTCCCATTCCAATCCTGAGACCCTTCCGATAGCAGAGATGTGATATCTCAATGCTTATACCAAACCTGAGATCCTTCCTATAACATGAGATGTGATATCCAACTCCTTCCCATTCCAATCCTGAGACACTTCCTATAGCATGAGATGTGATATCTCACTGCTTATACCAAACCTGAGACCCTTCCTATAGCTAGAGATGTGATATCTCAATGCTTCTAATATCAAACTTGAGACCCTACCTATAGCATGAGATGTGATATCCAAGTCCTTCCCATTCCAATCCTGAGACACTTCCTATAGCATGAGATGTGATATCTCAATGCTTCTAATACCAAACCTGAGACTCTTCCTATAACATGAGATGTGATATCCAACTCCTTCCCATTCCAATCCTGAGACCCTTCCTATAGCATGAGATGTGATGTCTCAATGCTTCTAATACCAAACCTGAGATCCTTCCTATAACATGAGATGTGATATCCAACTCCTTCCATTCCAATCCTGGACCCTTCCTATAGCATGAGATGTGATATCTCAATGCTTATACCAAACCTGAGACCCTTCCTATAGCATGAGATGTGATATCCAACTCCTTCCCATTCCAATCCTGAGACCCTTCCTATAGCCTGAGATGTGATATCTCAATGCCTCTAATACCAAACCTGAGATCCTTCCTCTAACATGAAATGTGATATCCAACTCCTTCACTTTCCAAACCTGAGAGCCTATCTATAGCATGAGATGTGATATCCAAGTCCTTCCCATTCCAATCCTTAGACCCTTCCTACAGCATGCAATATGATATCTCAATGATTCTAATAAAAAACCTGAGACCCGTCCTATAACATGAGATGTGATAGCCAACTCCTTCCCATTCCAATCTTGAGACCCTTCCGATATCATGAAATGTGACATCTCAATGCTTCTAATATCAAACTTGAGACCCTCCCTATAACATGAGATGGGAATATCCAACTCCTTCCCATTCCAATCCTGAGACCCTTCCGATGGCAGAGATGTGATATCTCAATGCTTATACCAAACCTGAGATCCTTCCCATAACATGAGATGTGTAATCCAACTCCTTCCCATTCCAATCCTGAGACACTTCCTATAGCATGAGATGTGATATCTCACTGCTTATACCAAACCTGAGACCCTTCCTATAGCATGAGATGTGATATCCAACTCCTTCCCATTCCAATCCTGAGACCCTTCCTATAGCATGAGATGTGATATCTCAATGCTTCTAATATCAAACTTGAGACCCTCCCTATAGCATGAGATGTGATACCCAAGTCCTTCCCATTCCAATCCTGAGACACTTCCTATAGCATGAGATGTGATATCCAACTGCTTCCCATTCCAATCCTGAGACCCTTCCTATAGCATGAGATGTGATATCTCTATGCTTCTAATACCAAACCTGAGATCCTTCCTCTAACATGAAATGTGATATCCAACTCCTTCCCTTTCCAAACCTAAGAGCCTATCTATAGCATGAGATGTGATATCCAAGTCCTTCACATTCCAACCCTTAAACCCTTCCTACAGCATGCAATATGATATCTCAATGATTCTAATAACAAACCTGAGACCCGTCCTATAACATGAGATGGGATATCCAACTCCTTCCCATTCCAATCCTGAGACTCTTCCGATAGCAGAGATGTGATATCTCAATGCTTATACCAAACCTGAGATCCTTCCTATAACATGAGATGTGATATCCAACTCCTTCCCATTCCAATCCTGAGACCCTTCCGATGGCAGAGATGTGATATCTCAATGCTTATACCAAACCTGAGATCCTTCCCATAACATGAGATGTGTAATCCAACTCCTTCCCATTCCAATCCTGAGACACTTCCTATAGCATGAGATGTGATATCTCACTGCTTATACCAAACCTGAGACCCTTCCTATAGCATGAGATGTGATATCCAACTCCTTCCCATTCCAATCCTGAGACCCTTCCTATAGCATGAGATGTGATATCTCAATGCTTCTAATATCAAACTTGAGACCCTCCCTATAGCATGAGATGTGATACCCAAGTCCTTCCCATTCCAATCCTGAGACACTTCCTATAGCATGAGATGTGATATCCAACTGCTTCCCATTCCAATCCTGAGACCCTTCCTATAGCATGAGATGTGATATCTCTATGCTTCTAATACCAAACCTGAGATCCTTCCTCTAACATGAAATGTGATATCCAACTCCTTCCCTTTCCAAACCTAAGAGCCTATCTATAGCATGAGATGTGATATCCAAGTCCTTCACATTCCAACCCTTAGACCCTTCCTACAGCATGCAATATGATATCTCAATGATTCTAATAACAAACCTGAGACCCGTCCTATAACATGAGATGGGATATCCAACTCCTTCCCATTCCAATCCTGAGACTCTTCCGATAGCAGAGATGTGATATCTCAATGCTTATACCAAACCTGAGATCCTTCCTATAACATGAGATGTGATATCCAGCTCCTTCCCATTCCAATCCTGAGACACTTCCTATAGCATGAGATGTGATATCCAACTCCTTCCCATTCCAATTCTGAGACCCTTCCTATACTATGAGACTTGATATCTCAATGCTTCTAATACCAAACCTGAGACCCGTAATATAACATGAGATGTGATATCCAAATCCTTCCCCTTCCAAACCTTAGACCCTTCCTTTATCATGAGATGTGATATCCAACTCCTTCCCATTCCAATCCTGAGACCCTTCCGATATCATGAGATGTGATATCTCAAAGCTTCTAATATCAAACTTGAGACCCTCCCTATAGCATGAGATGTGATATCCAAGTCCTTCCCATTCCAATCCTGAGACCCTTCCTATAGCATGAGATGTGATATCTCAATGCTTATACCAAACCTGAGACCCTTCCTATAGCATGAGATGTGATATCCAACTGCTTCCCATTCCAATCCTGAGACCCTTCCTATAGCATGAGATGTGATATCTCTATGCTTCTAATACCAAACCTGAGATCCTTCCTCTAACATGAAATGTGATATCCAACTCCTTCCCTTTCCAAACCTAAGAGCCTATCTATAGCATGAGATGTGATATCCAAGTCCTTCACATTCCAACCCTTAGACCCTTCCTACAGCATGCAATATGATATCTCAATGATTCTAATAACAAACCTGAGACCCGTCCTATAACATGAGATGGGATATCCAACTCCTTCCCATTCCAATCCTGAGACTCTTCCGATAGCAGAGATGTGATATCTCAATGCTTATACCAAACCTGAGACCCTTCCTGTAACATGAGATGTGATATCCAAATCCTTCCCGTTCCAAACCTGAGACCCTTCCTTTAGCATGAGATGTGATATCCAGCTCCTTCCCATTCCAATCCTGAGACACTTCCGATAGCATGAGATGTGATATCTCAATGCTTCTAATATCAAAACTGAGACCCTCCCTATAGCATGATATGTGATATCTAAGTCCTTCCCATTCCAATCCTGAGACCCTCCCTATAGCATGAGATGTGATATCCAACTCCTTCCCATTCCAATCCTGAGACCCTTCCTATAGCATGAGATATGATATCTCAATACTTCTAATACCAAACGTGAGATCCTTCCGATAACATGAGATGTGATATCCAAATCCTTCCCCTTCCAAACCTGAGACCCTCCCTTTAGCATGAGATGTGATATCCAACTCCTTCCTATTCCAATCCTGAGACTCTTCTGATAGCATGAGATGTGATATCTCAATGCTTCTAATACCAAACCTGAGATCCTTCCGATAGCATGAGATGTGATATCTCAATGCTTCTAATACCAAACCTGAGATCCTTCCTATAACATGAGATGTGATATCCAAATCCTTCCCCTTCCAAACCTGAGACCCTCCCTTTAGCATGAGATGTGATATCCAACTCCTTCCCATTCCATTCCTGAGACCCTTCTGATAGCATGAGATGTGATATCTCAATGCCTCTAATACCAAACCTGAGATCCTACCTCTAACATGAAATGTGATATCCAACTCTTTCCCCTTCCAAACCTGAGAGCCTTCCTATAGCATGAGATGTGATATCCAAGTCCTTCCCATTCCAATCCTGAGAACCTTCCTATAGCTTGAGATGTGATATCCAACTCCTTCCCATTCCAATTCTGAGACCCTTCCTATACTATGAGACTTGATATCTCAATGCTTCTAATACCAAACCTGAGACCCATAATATAACATGAGATGTGATATCCAAATCCTTCCCCTTCCAAACCTTAGACCCTTCCTTTATCATGAGATGTGATATCCAACTCCTTCCCATTCCAATCCTGAGACCCTTCCGATATCATGAGATGTGATATCTCAAAGCTTCTAATATCAAACTTGAGACCCTCCCTATAGCATGAGATGTGATATCCAAGTCCTTCCCATTCCAATCCTGAGACCCTTCCTATAGCATGAGATGTGATATCTCAATGCTTCTAATACCAAACCTGAGACCCTTCCTATAACATGAGATGGGAATATCCAACTCCTTCCCATTCCAATCCTGAGACCCTTCCGATAGCAGAGATGTGATATCTCAATGCTTATACCAAACCTGAGATCCTTCCTATAACATGAGATGTGATATCCAACTCCTTCCCATTCCAATCCTGAGACACTTCCTATAGCATGAGATGTGATATCTCACTGCTTATACCAAACCTGAGACCCTTCCTATAGCATGAGATGTGATATCTCAATGCTTCTAATATCAAATTTGAGACCCTACCTATAGCATGAGATGTGATATCCAAGTCCTTCCCATTCCAATCCTGAGACACTTCCTATAGCATGAGATGTGATATCTCAATGCTTCTAATACCAAACCTGAGACTCTTCCTATAACATGAGATGTGATATCCAACTCCTTCCCATTCCAATCCTGAGACCCTTCCTATAGCATGAGATGTGATGTCTCAATGCTTCTAATACCAAACCTGAGATCCTTCCTATAACATGAGATGTGATATCCAACTCCTTCCATTGCAATCCTGGACCCTTCCTATAGCATGAGATGTGATATCTCAATGCTTATACCAAACCTGAGACCCTTCCTATAGCATGAGATGTGATATCCAACTCCTTCCCATTCCAATCCTGAGACCCTTCCTATAGCCTGAGATGTGATATCTCAATGCCTCTAATACCAAACCTGAGATCCTTCCTCTAACATGAAATGTGATATCCAACTCCTTCACTTTCCAAACCTGAGAGCCTATCTATAGCATGAGATGTGATATCCAAGTCCTTCCCATTCCAATCCTTAGACCCTTCCTACAGCATGCAATATGATATCTCAATGATTCTAATAAAAAACCTGAGACCCGTCCTATAACATGAGATGGGATATCCAACTCCTTCCCATTCCAATCCTGAGACACTTCCGATAGCAGAGATGTGATATCTCAATGTTTATACCAAACCTGAGACCCTTCCTATAACATGAGATGTGATATCCAACTCCTTCCCGTTCCAAACCTGAGACCCTTCCTTTAGCATGAGATGTGATATCCGGCTCCTTCCCATTCCAATCCTGAGACACTTCCGATAGCATGAGATGTGATATCTCAATGCTTCTAATATCAAAACTGAGACCCTCCCTATAGCATGATATGTGATATCTAAGTCCTTCACATTCCAATCCTGAGACCCTTCCTATAGCATGAGATGTGATATCTCAATGCTTCTACCAAACCTGAGACCCTTCCTTTAGCATGAGATGTGATATCCAACTCCTTCCCATTCCAATCCTGAGACCCTTCCTATAGCATGAGAGGTGATATCTCAATACTTCTAATACCAAACCTGAGATCCTTCCGATAACATGAGATGTGATATCTCAATACTTCTAATACCAAACCTGAGATCCATCCTATAACATGAGATGTGATATCCAAATCCTTCCCCTTCCAAACCTGAGACCCTCCCTTTAGCATGAGATGTGATATCCAACTCCTTCCCATTCCAATCCTGAGACCCTTCTGATAGCATAAGATATGATATCTCAATGCTTCTATACCAAACCTGAGATCCTTCCGATAGCATGAGATGTGATATCTCAATACTTCTAATACCAAACCTGAGATCCTTCCTATAACATGAGATGTGATATCCAAATCCTTATCTTCCAAACCTGAGACCCTCCCTTTAGCATGAGATGTGATATCCAACTCCTTCCCATTCCAATCCTGAGACTCTTCTGATAGCATAAGATATGATATCTCAATGCTTCTATACCAAACCTGAGATCCTTCTGATAGCATGAGATGTGATATCTCAATACTTCTAATACCAAACCTGAGATCCTACCTCTAACATGAAATGTGATATCCAACTCTTTCCCCTTGCAAACCTGAGAGCCTTCCTATAGCATGAGATGTGATATCCAAGTCCTTCAAATTCCAATCCTGAGACCCTTCCTATAACATGAGATGTGATATCCAACTCCTTCCCATTCCAACCTGAGACCCTTCCTATAGCATGAGATGGGATATCCAACTCCTTCCAAATCCAATCCCGATACCCTTCCGATAGCATGAGATCTGATATCCCAATGCTTCTACCAAACCTGAGACCCATACTATGGCATGAGATGTGATATCAAACTCCTTCCCATTCTAATCCTGAGACCCTTCCTATAGCTTGAGATGTGATATCCAACTGCTTCCCATTCCAATTCTGAGACCCTTCCTATACCATGAGACTTGATATCTCAATGCTTCTAATACCAAACCTGAGACCCGTCCTATAACATGAGATGTGATATCCAAATCCTTCCCCTTCCAAACCTTAGACCCTTCCTTTATCATGAGATGTGATAGCCAACTCCTTCCCATTCCAATCTTGAGACCCTTCCGATATCATGAAATGTGATATCTCAATGCTTCTAATATCAAACTTGAGACCCTCCCTATAACATGAGATGGGAATATCCAACTCCTTCCCATTCCAATCCTGAGACCCTTCCTATAGCATGAGATATGATATCTCAATACTTCTAATACCAAACGTGAGATCCTTCCGATAACATGAGATGTGATATCCAAATCCTTCCCATTCCAATCCTGAGACCCTTCTGATAGCATGAGATGTGATATCTCAATGCTTCTAATACCAAACCTGAGATCCTTCCGATAGCATGAGATGTGATATCTCAATGCTTCTAATACCAAACCTGAGATCCTTCCTATAACATGAGATGTGATATCCAAATCCTTCCCCTTCCAAACCTGAGACCCTCTCTTTAGCATGAGATGTGATATCCAACTCCTTCCCATTCCATTCCTGAGACCCTTCTGATAGCATGAGATGTGATATCTCAATGCCTCTAATGCCAAACCTGAGATCCTACCTCTAACATGAAATGTGATATCCAACTCTTTCCCCTTCCAAACCTGAGAGCCTTCCTATAGCATGAGATGTGATATCCAAGTCCTTCCCATTCCAATCCTGAGACCCTTCCTATAGCTTGAGATGTGATATCCAACTCCTTCCCATTCCAATTCTGAGACCCTTCCTATACTCTGAGACTTGATATCTCAATGCTTCTAATACCAAACCTGAGACCCGTAATATAACATGAGATGTGATATCCAAATCCTTCCCCTTCCAAAACTTAGACCCTTCCTTTATCATGAGATGTGATATCCAACTCCTTCCCATTCCAATCCTGAGACCCTTCCGATATCATGAGATGTGATGTCTCAAAGCTTCTAATATCAAACGTGAGACCCTCCCTATAGCATGAGATGTGATATCCAAGTCCTTCCCATTCCAATCCTGAGACCCTTCCTATAGCATGAGATGTGATATCTCAATGCTTCTAATACCAAACCTGAGACCCTTCCTATAACATGAGATGGGAATATCCAACTCCTTCCCATTCCAATCCTGAGACCCTTCCGATAGCAGAGATGTGATATCTCAATGCTTATACCAAACCTGAGATCCTTCCTATAACATGAGATGTGATATCCAACTCCTTCCCATTCCAATCCTGAGACACTTCCTATAGCATGAGATGTGATATCTCACTGCTTATACCAAACCTGAGACCCTTCCTATAGCATGAGATGTGATATCTCAATGCTTCTAATATCAAATTTGAGACCCTACCTATAGCATGAGATGTGATATCCAAGTCCTTCCCATTCCAATCCTGAGACACTTCCTATAGCATGAGATGTGATATCTCAATGCTTCTAATACCAAACCTGAGACTCTTCCTATAACATGAGATGTGATATCCAACTCCTTCCCATTCCAATCCTGAGACCCTTCCTATAGCATGAGATGTGATGTCTCAATGCTTCTAATACCAAACCTGAGATCCTTCCTATAACATGAGATGTGATATCCAACTCCTTCCATTCCAATCCTGGACCCTTCCTATAGCATGAGATGTGATATCTCAATGCTTATACCAAACCTGAGACCCTTCCTATAGCATGAGATGTGATATCCAACTCCTTCCCATTCCAATCCTGAGACCCTTCCTATAGCCTGAGATGTGATATCTCAATGCCTCTAATACCAAACCTGAGATCCTTCCTCTAACATGAAATGTGATATCCAACTCCTTCACTTTCCAAACCTGAGAGCCTATCTATAGCATGAGATGTGATATCCAAGTCCTTCCCATTCCAATCCTTAGACCCTTCCTACAGCATGCAATATGATATCTCAATGATTCTAATAAAAAACCTGAGACCCGTCCTATAGCATGAGATGGGATATCCAACTCCTTCCCATTCCAATCCTGAGACACTTCCGATAGCAGAGATGTGATATCTCAATGTTTATACCAAACCTGAGACCCTTCCTATAACATGAGATGTGATATCCAACTCCTTCCCGTTCCAAACCTGAGACCCTTCCTTTAGCATGAGATGTGATATACGGCTCCTTCCCATTCCAATCCTGAGACACTTCCGATAGCATGAGATGTGATATCTCAATGCTTCTAATATCAAAACTGAGACCCTCCCTATAGCATGATATGTGATATCTAAGTCCTTCACATTCCAATCCTGAGACCCTTCCTATAGCATGAGATGTGATATCTCATTGCTTCTACCAAACCTGAGACCCTTCCTTTAGCATGAGATGTGATATCCAACTCCTTCCCATTCCAATCCTGAGACCCTTCCTATAGCATGAGAGGTGATATCTCAATACTTCTAATACCAAACCTGAGATCCTTCCGATAACATGAGATGTGATATCTCAATACTTCTAATACCAAACCTGAGATCCATCCTATAACATGAGATGTGATATCCAAATCCTTCCCCTTCCAAACCTGAGACCCTCCCTTTAGCATGAGATGTGATATCCAACTCCTTCCCATTCCAATCCTGAGACCCTTCTGATAGCATAAGATATGATATCTCAATGCTTCTATACCAAACCTGAGATCCTTCCGATAGCATGAGATGTGATATCTCAATACTTCTAATACCAAACCTGAGATCCTTCCTATAACATGAGATGTGATATCCAAATCCTTATCTTCCAAACCTGAGACCCTCCCTTTAGCATGAGATGTGATATCCAACTCCTTCCCATTCCAATCCTGAGACTCTTCTGATAGCATAAGATATGATATCTCAATGCTTCTATACCAAACCTGAGATCCTTCTGATAGCATGAGATGTGATATCTCAATACTTCTAATACCAAACCTGAGATCCTACCTCTAACATGAAATGTGATATCCAACTCTTTCCCCTTGCAAACCTGAGAGCCTTCCTATAGCATGAGATGTGATATCCAAGTCCTTCAAATTTCAATCCTGAGACCCTTCCTATAACATGAGATGTGATATCCAACTCCTTCCCATTCCAACCTGAGACCCTTCCTATAGCATGAGATGGGATATCCAACTCCTTCCAAATCCAATCCCGATACCCTTCCGATAGCATGAGATCTGATATCCCAATGCTTCTACCAAACCTGAGACCCATACTATGGCATGAGATGTGATATCAAACTCCTTCCCATTCTAATCCTGAGACCCTTCCTATAGCTTGAGATGTGATATCCAACTGCTTCCCATTCCAATTCTGAGACCCTTCCTATACCATGAGACTTGATATCTCAATGCTTCTAATACCAAACCTGAGACCCGTCCTATAACATGAGATGTGATATCCAAATCCTTCCCCTTCCAAAACTTAGACCCTTCCTTTATCATGAGATGTGATATCCAACTCCTTCCCATTCCAATCCTGAGACCCTTCCGATATCATGAGATGTGATGTCTCAAAGCTTCTAATATCAAACTTGAGACCCTCCCTATAGCATGAGATGTGATATCCAAGTCCTTCCCATTCCAATCCTGAGACCCTTCCTATAGCATGAGATGTGATATCTCAATGCTTCTAATACCAAACCTGAGACCCTTCCTATAACATGAGATGGGAATATCCAACTCCTTCCCATTCCAATCCTGAGACCCTTCCGATAGCAGAGATGTGATATCTCAATGCTTATACCAAACCTGAGACCCTTCCTATGGCATGAGATGTGATATCCAACTCCTTGCCATTCAAATCCTGAGACCCTTCCTATAGCATGAGAAGGGATATCCAACTCCTTCCCAATCCAATCCTGAGACCCTTCCGATAGCAGAGACGTGATATCTCAATGCTTCTACCAAACCTGAGACCCTTCCTTTAGCATGAGATGTGATATCCAAATCCTTCACATTCCAATCCTGAGACCCTTCCTATAGCATGAGATGTGATATCTCAATGCTTCTAATACCAAACCTGAGATCCTTCCTATAACAAGAGATGTGATATCCAATTCCTTCCCATTCCAAACCTGAGACCCTTCCTATTGGATGAGTTGTGATATCCAACTCCTTCCCATTCCAACCCTGAGACACTTCCTATAGCATGAGATGTGATGTCTCAATGCTTCTAATACCAAACCTGAGATCCTTCCTATAACATGAGATGTGATATCCAACTCCTTCCATTCCAATCCTGAGACCCGTCCTATAGCATGAGATGTGATATCTCAATGCTTATACCAAACCTGAGACCCTTCCTATAGCATGAGATGTGATATCCAACTACTTCCCATTCCAATCCTGAGACCCTTCCTATAGCATGAGATGTGATATCTCAATGCTTCTAATACCAAACCTGAGATCCTTCCTCTAACATGAAATGTGATATCCAACTCCTTCCCTTTCCAAACCTAAGAGCCTATCTATAGCATGAGATGTGATATCCAGGTCCTTCCCATTTCAATCCTTAGACCCTTCCTACAGCATGCAATATGATATCTCAATGATTCTAATAACAAACCTGAGACCCGTCCTATAGCATGAGATATGATATCCAGGTCCTTCCCATTCCAATCCTGAGACCCTTCCTATAACATGAAATGTGATATCCAACTCCTTCCCATTCCAACCTGAGACCCTTCCTATAGCATGAGATGGGATATCCAACTTCTTCCAAATCCAATACTGATACCCTTCCGATAGCATGAGATGTGATATCCCAATGCTTCTACCAAACCTGAGACCCATACTATGGCATGAGATGTGATATCAAACTCCTTCCCATTCCAATCCTGAGACCCTTCCTATAGCTTGAGGTGTGATATCCAACTCCTTCCCATTCCAATTCTGAGACCCTTCTTATACCATGAGACTTGATATCTCAATGCTTCTAATACCAAACCTGAGACCCGTCCTATAACATGAGATGTGATATCCAAATCCTTCCCCTTCCAAACCTTAGACCGTTCCTTTATCATGAGATATGATATCCAACTCCTTCCCATTCCAATCCTGAGACCCTTCCGATATCATGAGATTTGTTATCTCAATGCTTCTAATATCAAACTTGAGACCCTCCCTATAGCATGAGATGTGACATCCAAGTCCTTCCCATTCCAATCCTGAGACCCTTCCTATAGCATGAGATGTGATATCTCTATGCTTCTAATACCAAACCTGAGACCCTTCCTATAACATGAGATGGGATATCCAACTCCTTCCCATTCCAATCCTGAGACCTTTCCGATAGCAGAGATGTGATATCTCAATGCTTATACCAAACCTGAGAACCTTCCTATGGCCTGAGATGTGATATACAACTCCTTCCCATTCCAATCCTGAGACCCTTCCTTTAGCATGAGATGTGATATCTCAATGCTTATACCAAATCTGAGACCCTTCCTATAGCATGAGATGTGATATCCAATTCCTTCCCATTCCAATCCTGAGACCCTTCCTATAGCATGAGATGTGATATCTCAATGCTTATACCAAACCTGAGAGCCTACCTATAGCATGAGATGTGATATCCAAGTCCATCCCATTCCAATCCTTAGACCCTTCCTACAGCATGCGATGTGATATCTCAATGATTCTAATACCAAACCAGAGACTCTTCCTATAACATGAGATGGGACATCCAACTCCTTCCCATTCCAATCCTGAGCCGCTTCCGATAGCAGAGATGTGATATCTCAATGTTTATACCAAACCTGAGACCCTTCCTATAACATGAGATGTGATATCCAACTCCTTCCCGTTCCAAACCTGAGACACTAACTATAGCATATGTGATATCCAACTCCTTCCCATTCCAAACATGAGACCCTTCCTATAGCAAGAAAGTAATATCCAACTCCTACCCATTCCAATCCTGAGACCCTTCCTATAGCAAGAGATGTGATATCCAAATCCTTCCCATTCCAATCCTGAGACCCTTCCTATAACATGAGATGTGATATCCAACTCCTTCCCATTCCAACCTGAGACACTTCCTATAGCATGAGAAGGGATATCCAACTCCTTCCCAATCCAATCCTGAGACCCTTCCGATAGCAGAGATGTGATATCTCAATGCTTATACCAAACCTGAGACCCTTCCTATGGCATGAGATGTGATATCCAACTCCTTGCCATTCAAATCCTGAGACCCTTCCTATAGCATGAGAAGGGATATCCAACTCCTTCCCAATCCAATCCTGAGACCCTTCCGATAGCAGAGACGTGATATCTCAATGCTTCTACCAAACCTGAGACCCTTCCTTTAGCATGAGATGTGATATCCAAATCCTTCACATTCCAATCCTGAGACCCTTCCTATAGCATGAGATGTGATATCTCAATGCTTCTAATACCAAACCTGAGATCCTTCCTATAACATGAGATGTGATATCCAATTCCTTCCTATTCCAAACCTGAGACCCTTCCTATTGGATGAGATGTGATATCCAACTCCTTCCCATTCCAACCCTGAGACCCTTCCTATAGCATGAGATGTGATGTCTCAATGCTTCTAATACCAAACTTGAGATCCTTCCTATAACATGAGATGTGATATCCAACTCCTTCCATTCCAATCCTGAGACCCGTCCTATAGCATGAGATGTGATATCTCAATGCTTATACCAAACCTGAGACCCTTCCTATAGCATGAGATGTGATATCCAACTGCTTCCCATTTCAATCCTGAGACCCTTCCTATAGCATGAGATGTGATATCTCAATGCTTCTAATACCAAACCTGAGATCCTTCCTATAACATGAGATGTGATATCCAATTCCTTCCTATTCCAAACCTGAGACCCTTCCTATTGGATGAGATGTGATATCCAACTCCTTCCCATTCCAACCCTGAGACCCTTCCTATAGCATGAGATGTGATGTCTCAATGCTTCTAATACCAAACCTGAGATCCTTCCTATAACATGAGATGTGATATCCAACTCCTTCCATTCCAATCCTGAGACCCTTCTTTTAGCATGAGATGTGATATCTCAATGCTTCTAATACCAAACCTGAGATCCTTCCTATAACATGAGATGTGATATCCAACTCCTTCCCGTTCCAAACCTGAGACACTAACTATAGCATATGTGATATCCAACTCCTTCCCATTCCAAACATGAGACCCTTCCTATAGCAAGAAAGTAATATCCAACTCCTACCCATTCCAATCCTGAGACCCTTCCTATAGCAAGAGATGTGATATCCAAATCCTTCCCATTCCAATCCTGAGACCCTTCCTATAACATGAGATGTGATATCCAACTCCTTCCCATTCCAACCTGAGACACTTCCTATAGCATGAGAAGGGATATCCAACTCCTTCCCAATCCAATCCTGAGACCCTTCCGATAGCAGAGATGTGATATCTCAATGCTTATACCAAACCTGAGACCCTTCCTATGGCATGAGATGTGATATCCAACTCCTTGCCATTCAAATCCTGAGACCCTTCCTATAGCATGAGAAGGGATATCCAACTCCTTCCCAATCCAATCCTGAGACCCTTCCGATAGCAGAGACGTGATATCTCAATGCTTCTACCAAACCTGAGACCCTTCCTTTAGCATGAGATGTGATATCCAAATCCTTCACATTCCAATCCTGAGACCCTTCCTATAGCATGAGATGTGATATCTCAATGCTTCTAATACCAAACCTGAGATCCTTCCTATAACATGAGATGTGATATCCAATTCCTTCCTATTCCAAACCTGAGACCCTTCCTAATGGATGAGATGTGATATCCAACTCCTTCCCATTCCAACCCTGAGACCCTTCCTATAGCATGAGATGTGATGTCTCAATGCTTCTAATACCAAACCTGAGATCCTTCCTATAACATGAGATGTGATATCCAACTCCTTCCATTCCAATCCTGAGACCCGTCCTATAGCATGAGATGTGATATCTCAATGCTTATACCAAACCTGAGACCCTTCCTATAGCATGAGATGTGATATCCAACTGCTTCCCATTCCAATCCTGAGACCCTTCCTATAGCATGAGATGTGATATCTCAATGCTTCTAATACCAAACCTGAGATCCTTCCTATAACATGAGATGTGATATCCAAATCCTTCCCCTTCCAAACCTGAGACCCTCCCTTTAGCATGAGATGTGATATCCAACTCCTTCCCTTTCCATTCCTGAGACCCTTCTGATAGCATGAGATGTGATATCTCAATGCCTCTAATACCAAACCTGAGATCCTACCTCTAACATGAAATGTGATATCCAACTCTTTCCCCTTCCAAACCTGAGAGCCTTCCTATAGCATGAGATGTGATATCCAAGTCCTTCCCATTCCAATCCTGAGACCCTTCCTATAGCTTGAGATGTGATATCCAACTCCTTCCCATTCCAATTCTGAGACCCTTCCTATACTATGAGACTTGATATCTCAATGCTTCTAATACCAAACCTGAGACCCGTAATATAACATGAGATGTGATATCCAAATCCTTCCCCTTCCAAACCTTAGACCCTTCCTTTATCATGAGATGTGATATCCAACTCCTTCCCATTCCAATCCTGAGACCCTTCCGATATCATGAGATGTGATATCTCAAAGCTTCTAATATCAAACTTGAGACCCTCCCTATAGCATGAGATGTGATATCCAAGTCCTTCCCATTCCAATCCTGAGACCCTTCCTATAGCATGAGATGTGATATCTCAATGCTTATACCAAACCTGAGACCCTTCCTATAGCATGAGATGTGATATCCAACTGCTTCCCATTCCAATCCTGAGACCCTTCCTATAGCATGAGATGTGATATCCAAGTCCTTCCCATTCCAATCCTGAGAACCTTCCTATAGCTTGAGATGTGATATCCAACTCCTTCCCATTCCAATTCTGAGACCCTTCCTATACTATGAGACTTGATATCTCAATGCTTCTAATACCAAACCTGAGACCCATAATATAACATGAGATGTGATATCCAAATCCTTCCCCTTCCAAACCTTAGACCCTTCCTTTATCATGAGATGTGATATCCAACTCCTTCCCATTCCAATCCTGAGACCCTTCCGATATCATGAGATGTGATATCTCAAAGCTTCTAATATCAAACTTGAGACCCTCCCTATAGCATGAGATGTGATATCCAAGTCCTTCCCATTCCAATCCTGAGACCCTTCCTATAGCATGAGATGTGATATCTCAATGCTTCTAATACCAAACCTGAGACCCTTCCTATAACATGAGATGGGAATATCCAACTCCTTCCCATTCCAATCCTGAGACCCTTCCGATAGCAGAGATGTGATATCTCAATGCTTATACCAAACCTGAGATCCTTCCTATAACATGAGATGTGATATCCAACTCCTTCCCATTCCAATCCTGAGACACTTCCTATAGCATGAGATGTGATATCTCACTGCTTATACCAAACCTGAGACCCTTCCTATAGCATGAGATGTGATATCTCAATGCTTCTAATATCAAATTTGAGACCCTACCTATAGCATGAGATGTGATATCCAAGTCCTTCCCATTCCAATCCTGAGACACTTCCTATAGCATGAGATGTGATATCTCAATGCTTCTAATACCAAACCTGAGACTCTTCCTATAACATGAGATGTGATATCCAACTCCTTCCCATTCCAATCCTGAGACCCTTCCTATAGCATGAGATGTGATGTCTCAATGCTTCTAATACCAAACCTGAGATCCTTCCTATAACATGAGATGTGATATCCAACTCCTTCCATTCCAATCCTGGACCCTTCCTATAGCATGAGATGTGATATCTCAATGCTTATACCAAACCTGAGACCCTTCCTATAGCATGAGATGTGATATCCAACTCCTTCCCATTCCAATCCTGAGACCCTTCCTATAGCCTGAGATGTGATATCTCAATGCCTCTAATACCAAACCTGAGATCCTTCCTCTAACATGAAATGTGATATCCAACTCCTTCACTTTCCAAACCTGAGAGCCTATCTATAGCATGAGATGTGATATCCAAGTCCTTCCCATTCCAATCCTTAGACCCTTCCTACAGCATGCAATATGATATCTCAATGATTCTAATAAAAAACCTGAGACCCGTCCTATAACATGAGATGGGATATCCAACTCCTTCCCATTCCAATCCTGAGACACTTCCGATAGCAGAGATGTGATATCTCAATGTTTATACCAAACCTGAGACCCTTCCTATAACATGAGATGTGATATCCAACTCCTTCCCGTTCCAAACCTGAGACCCTTCCTTTAGCATGAGATGTGATATCCGGCTCCTTCCCATTCCAATCCTGAGACACTTCCGATAGCATGAGATGTGATATCTCAATGCTTCTAATATCAAAACTGAGACCCTCCCTATAGCATGATATGTGATATCTAAGTCCTTCACATTCCAATCCTGAGACCCTTCCTATAGCATGAGATGTGATATCTCAATGCTTCTACCAAACCTGAGACCCTTCCTTTAGCATGAGATATGATATCCAACTCCTTCCCATTCCAATCCTGAGACCCTTCCTATAGCATGAGAGGTGATATCTCAATACTTCTAATACCAAACCTGAGATCCTTCCGATAACATGAGATGTGATATCTCAATACTTCTAATACCAAACCTGAGATCCATCCTATAACATGAGATGTGATATCCAAATCCTTCCCCTTCCAAACCTGAGACCCTCCCTTTAGCATGAGATGTGATATCCAACTCCTTCCCATTCCAATCCTGAGACCCTTCTGATAGCATAAGCTATGATATCTCAATGCTTCTATACCAAACCTGAGATCCTTCCGATAGCATGAGATGTGATATCTCAATACTTCTAATACCAAACCTGAGATCCTTCCTATAACATGAGATGTGATATCCAAATCCTTATCTTCCAAACCTGAGACCCTCCCTTTAGCATGAGATGTGATATCCAACTCCTTCCCATTCCAATCCTGAGACTCTTCTGATAGCATAAGATATGATATCTCAATGCTTCTATACCAAACCTGAGATCCTTCTGATAGCATGAGATGTGATATCTCAATACTTCTAATACCAAACCTGAGATCCTACTTTAACATGAAATGTGATATCCAACTCTTTCCCCTTGCAAACCTGAGAGCCTTCCTATAGCATGAGATGTGATATCCAAGTCCTTCAAATTCCAATCCTGAGACCCTTCCTATAACATGAGATGTGATATCCAACTCCTTCCCATTCCAACCTGAGACCCTTCCTATAGCATGAGATGGGATATCCAACTCCTTCCAAATCCAATCCCGATACCCTTCCGATAGCATGAGATCTGATATCCCAATGCTTCTACCAAACCTGAGACCCATACTATGGCATGAGATGTGATATCAAACTCCTTCCCATTCTAATCCTGAGACCCTTCCTATAGCTTGAGATGTGATATCCAACTGCTTCCCATTCCAATTCTGAGACCCTTCCTATACCATGAGACTTGATATCTCAATGCTTCTAATACCAAACCTGAGACCCGTCCTATAACATGAGATGTGATATCCAAATCCTTCCCCTTCCAAACCTTAGACCCTTCCTTTATCATGAGATGTGATAGCCAACTCCTTCCCATTCCAATCTTGAGACCCTTCCGATATCATGAAATGTGATATCTCAATGCTTCTAATATCAAACTTGAGACCCTCCCTATAACATGAGATGGGAATATCCAACTCCTTCCCATTCCAATCCTGAGACCCTTCCTATAGCATGAGATATGATATCTCAATACTTCTAATACCAAACGTGAGATCCTTCCGATAACATGAGATGTGATATCCAAATCCTTCCCATTCCAATCCTGAGACCCTTCTGATAGCATGAGATGTGATATCTCAATGCTTCTAATACCAAACCTGAGATCCTTCCGATAGCATGAGATGTGATATCTCAATGCTTCTAATACCAAACCTGAGATCCTTCCTATAACATGAGATGTGATATCCAAATCCTTCCCCTTCCAAACCTGAGACCCTCTCTTTAGCATGAGATGTGATATCCAACTCCTTCCCATTCCATTCCTGAGACCCTTCTGATAGCATGAGATGTGATATCTCAATGCCTCTAATGCCAAACCTGAGATCCTACCTCTAACATGAAATGTGATATCCAACTCTTTCCCCTTCCAAACCTGAGAGCCTTCCTATAGCATGAGATGTGATATCCAAGTCCTTCCCATTCCAATCCTGAGACCCTTCCTATAGCTTGAGATGTGATATCCAACTCCTTCCCATTCCAATTCTGAGACCCTTCCTATACTCTGAGACTTGATATCTCAATGCTTCTAATACCAAACCTGAGACCCGTAATATAACATGAGATGTGATATCCAAATCCTTCCCCTTCCAAAACTTAGACCCTTCCTTTATCATGAGATGTGATATCCAACTCCTTCCCATTCCAATCCTGAGACCCTTCCGATATCATGAGATGTGATGTCTCAAAGCTTCTAATATCAAACTTGAGACCCTCCCTATAGCATGAGATGTGATATCCAAGTCCTTCCCATTCCAATCCTGAGACCCTTCCTATAGCATGAGATGTGATATCTCAATGCTTCTAATACCAAACCTGAGACCCTTCCTATAACATGAGATGGGAATATCCAACTCCTTCCCATTCCAATCCTGAGACCCTTCCGATAGCAGAGATGTGATATCTCAATGCTTATACCAAACCTGAGATCCTTCCTATAACATGAGATGTGATATCCAACTCCTTCCCATTCCAATCCTGAGACACTTCCTATAGCATGAGATGTGATATCTCACTGCTTATACCAAACCTGAGACCCTTCCTATAGCATGAGATGTGATATCTCAATGCTTCTAATATCAAATTTGAGACCCTACCTATAGCATGAGATGTGATATCCAAGTCCTTCCCATTCCAATCCTGAGACACTTCCTATAGCATGAGATGTGATATCTCAATGCTTCTAATACCAAACCTGAGACTCTTCCTATAACATGAGATGTGATATCCAACTCCTTCCCATTCCAATCCTGAGACCCTTCCTATAGCATGAGATGTGATGTCTCAATGCTTCTAATACCAAACCTGAGATCCTTCCTATAACATGAGATGTGATATCCAACTCCTTCCATTCCAATCCTGGACCCTTCCTATAGCATGAGATGTGATATCTCAATGCTTATACCAAACCTGAGACCCTTCCTATAGCATGAGATGTGATATCCAACTCCTTCCCATTCCAATCCTGAGACCCTTCCTATAGCCTGAGATGTGATATCTCAATGCCTCTAATACCAAACCTGAGATCCTTCCTCTAACATGAAATGTGATATCCAACTCCTTCACTTTCCAAACCTGAGAGCCTATCTATAGCATGAGATGTGATATCCAAGTCCTTCCCATTCCAATCCTTAGACCCTTCCACAGCATGCAATATGATATCTCAATGATTCTAATAAAAAACCTGAGACCCGTCCTATAGCATGAGATGGGATATCCAACTCCTTCCCATTCCAATCCTGAGACACTTCCGATAGCAGAGATGTGATATCTCAATGTTTATACCAAACCTGAGACCCTTCCTATAACATGAGATGTGATATCCAACTCCTTCCCGTTCCAAACCTGAGACCCTTCCTTTAGCATGAGATGTGATATCCGGCTCCTTCCCATTCCAATCCTGAGACACTTCCGATAGCATGAGATGTGATATCTCAATGCTTCTAATATCAAAACTGAGACCCTCCCTATAGCATGATATGTGATATCTAAGTCCTTCACATTCCAATCCTGAGACCCTTCCTATAGCATGAGATGTGATATCTCAATGCTTCTACCAAACCTGAGACCCTTCCTTTAGCATGAGATGTGATATCCAACTCCTTCCCATTCCAATCCTGAGACCCTTCCTATAGCATGAGAGGTGATATCTCAATACTTCTAATACCAAACCTGAGATCCTTCCGATAACATGAGATGTGATATCTCAATACTTCTAATACCAAACCTGAGATCCATCCTATAACATGAGATGTGATATCCAAATCCTTCCCCTTCCAAACCTGAGACCCTCCCTTTAGCATGAGATGTGATATCCAACTCCTTCCCATTCCAATCCTGAGACCCTTCTGATAGCATAAGATATGATATCTCAATGCTTCTATACCAAACCTGAGATCCTTCCGATAGCATGAGATGTGATATCTCAATACTTCTAATACCAAACCTGAGATCCTTCCTATAACATGAGATGTGATATCCAAATCCTTATCTTCCAAACCTGAGACCCTCCCTTTAGCATGAGATGTGATATCCAACTCCTTCCCATTCCAATCCTGAGACTCTTCTGATAGCATAAGATATGATATCTCAATGCTTCTATACCAAACCTGAGATCCTTCTGATAGCATGAGATGTGATATCTCAATACTTCTAATACCAAACCTGAGATCCTACCTCTAACATGAAATGTGATATCCAACTCTTTCCCCTTGCAAACCTGAGAGCCTTCCTATAGCATGAGATGTGATATCCAAGTCCTTCAAATTCCAATCCTGAGACCCTTCCTATAACATGAGATGTGATATCCAACTCCTTCCCATTCCAACCTGAGACCCTTCCTATAGCATGAGATGGGATATCCAACTCCTTCCAAATCCAATCCCGATACCCTTCCGATAGCATGAGATCTGATATCCCAATGCTTCTACCAAACCTGAGACCCATACTATGGCATGAGATGTGATATCAAACTCCTTCCCATTCTAATCCTGAGACCCTTCCTATAGCTTGAGATGTGATATCCAACTGCTTCCCATTCCAATTCTGAGACCCTTCCTATACCATGAGACTTGATATCTCAATGCTTCTAATACCAAACCTGAGACCCGTCCTATAACATGAGATGTGATATCCAAATCCTTCCCCTTCCAAACCTTAGACCCTTCCTTTATCATGAGATGTGATAGCCAACTCCTTCCCATTCCAATCTTGAGACCCTTCCGATATCATGAAATGTGATATCTCAATGCTTCTAATATCAAACTTGAGACCCTCCCTATAACATGAGATGGGAATATCCAACTCCTTCCCATTCCAATCCTGAGACCCTTCCTATAGCATGAGATATGATATCTCAATACTTCTAATACCAAACGTGAGATCCTTCCGATAACATGAGATGTGATATCCAAATCCTTCCCATTCCAATCCTGAGACCCTTCTGATAGCATGAGATGTGATATCTCAATGCTTCTAATACCAAACCTGAGATCCTTCCGATAGCATGAGATGTGATATCTCAATGCTTCTAATACCAAACCTGAGATCCTTCCTATAACATGAGATGTGATATCCAAATCCTTCCCCTTCCAAACCTGAGACCCTCTCTTTAGCATGAGATGTGATATCCAACTCCTTCCCATTCCATTCCTGAGACCCTTCTGATAGCATGAGATGTGATATCTCAATGCCTCTAATGCCAAACCTGAGATCCTACCTCTAACATGAAATGTGATATCCAACTCTTTCCCCTTCCAAACCTGAGAGCCTTCCTATAGCATGAGATGTGATATCCAAGTCCTTCCCATTCCAATCCTGAGACCCTTCCTATAGCTTGAGATGTGATATCCAACTCCTTCCCATTCCAATTCTGAGACCCTTCCTATACTCTGAGACTTGATATCTCAATGCTTCTAATACCAAACCTGAGACCCGTAATATAACATGAGATGTGATATCCAAATCCTTCCCCTTCCAAAACTTAGACCCTTCCTTTATCATGAGATGTGATATCCAACTCCTTCCCATTCCAATCCTGAGACCCTTCCGATATCATGAGATGTGATGTCTCAAAGCTTCTAATATCAAACTTGAGACCCTCCCTATAGCATGAGATGTGATATCCAAGTCCTTCCCATTCCAATCCTGAGACCCTTCCTATAGCATGAGATGTGATATCTCAATGCTTCTAATACCAAACCTGAGACCCTTCCTATAACATGAGATGGGAATATCCAACTCCTTCCCATTCCAATCCTGAGACCCTTCCGATAGCAGAGATGTGATATCTCAATGCTTATACCAAACCTGAGACCCTTCCTATGGCATGAGATGTGATATCCAACTCCTTGCCATTCAAATCCTGAGACCCTTCCTATAGCATGAGAAGGGATATCCAACTCCTTCCCAATCCAATCCTGAGACCCTTCCGATAGCAGAGACGTGATATCTCAATGCTTCTACCAAACCTGAGACCCTTCCTTTAGCATGAGATGTGATATCCAAATCCTTCACATTCCAATCCTGAGACCCTTCCTATAGCATGAGATGTGATATCTCAATGCTTCTAATACCAAACCTGAGATCCTTCCTATAACAAGAGATGTGATATCCAATTCCTTCCCATTCCAAACCTGAGACCCTTCCTATTGGATGAGTTGTGATATCCAACTCCTTCCCATTCCAACCCTGAGACACTTCCTATAGCATGAGATGTGATGTCTCAATGCTTCTAATACCAAACCTGAGATCCTTCCTATAACATGAGATGTGATATCCAACTCCTTCCATTCCAATCCTGAGACCCGTCCTATAGCATGAGATGTGATATCTCAATGCTTATACCAAACCTGAGACCCTTCCTATAGCATGAGATGTGATATCCAACTACTTCCCATTCCAATCCTGAGACCCTTCCTATAGCATGAGATGTGATATCTCAATGCTTCTAATACCAAACCTGAGATCCTTCCTCTAACATGAAATGTGATATCCAACTCCTTCCCTTTCCAAACCTAAGAGCCTATCTATAGCATGAGATGTGATATCCAGGTCCTTCCCATTTCAATCCTTAGACCCTTCCTACAGCATGCAATATGATATCTCAATGATTCTAATAACAAACCTGAGATCCTTCCTCTAACATGAAATGTGATATCCAACTCCTTCCCTTTCCAAACCTAAGAGCCTATCTATAGCATGAGATATGATATCCAGGTCCTTCCCATTCCAATCCTGAGACCCTTCCTATAACATGAAATGTGATATCCAACTCCTTCCCATTCCAACCTGAGACCCTTCCTATAGCATGAGATGGGATATCCAACTTCTTCCAAATCCAATACTGATACCCTTCCGATAGCATGAGATGTGATATCCCAATGCTTCTACCAAACCTGAGACCCATACTATGGCATGAGATGTGATATCAAACTCCTTCCCATTCCAATCCTGAGACCCTTCCTATAGCTTGAGGTGTGATATCCAACTCCTTCCCATTCCAATTCTGAGACCCTTCTTATACCATGAGACTTGATATCTCAATGCTTCTAATACCAAACCTGAGACCCGTCCTATAACATGAGATGTGATATCCAAATCCTTCCCCTTCCAAACCTTAGACCGTTCCTTTATCATGAGATATGATATCCAACTCCTTCCCATTCCAATCCTGAGACCCTTCCGATATCATGAGATTTGTTATCTCAATGCTTCTAATATCAAACTTGAGACCCTCCCTATAGCATGAGATGTGACATCCAAGTCCTTCCCATTCCAATCCTGAGACCCTTCCTATAGCATGAGATGTGATATCTCTATGCTTCTAATACCAAACCTGAGACCCTTCCTATAACATGAGATGGGATATCCAACTCCTTCCCATTCCAATCCTGAGACCTTTCCGATAGCAGAGATGTGATATCTCAATGCTTATACCAAACCTGAGAACCTTCCTATGGCCTGAGATGTGATATACAACTCCTTCCCATTCCAATCCTGAGACCCTTCCTTTAGCATGAGATGTGATATCTCAATGCTTATACCAAATCTGAGACGCTTCCTATAGCATGAGATGTGATATCCAATTCCTTCCCATTCCAATCCTGAGACCCTTCCTATAGCATGAGATGTGATATCTCAATGCTTATACCAAACCTGAGAGCCTACCTATAGCATGAGATGTGATATCCAAGTCCATCCCATTCCAATCCTTAGACCCTTCCTACAGCATGCGATGTGATATCTCAATGATTCTAATACCAAACCAGAGACTCTTCCTATAACATGAGATGGGACATCCAACTCCTTCCCATTCCAATCCTGAGCCGCTTCCGATAGCAGAGATGTGATATCTCAATGTTTATACCAAACCTGAGACCCTTCCTATAACATGAGATGTGATATCCAACTCCTTCCCGTTCCAAACCTGAGACACTAACTATAGCATATGTGATATCCAACTCCTTCCCATTCCAAACATGAGACCCTTCCTATAGCAAGAAAGTAATATCCAACTCCTACCCATTCCAATCCTGAGACCCTTCCTATAGCAAGAGATGTGATATCCAAATCCTTCCCATTCCAATCCTGAGACCCTTCCTATAACATGAGATGTGATATCCAACTCCTTCCCATTCCAACCTGAGACACTTCCTATAGCATGAGAAGGGATATCCAACTCCTTCCCAATCCAATCCTGAGACCCTTCCGATAGCAGAGATGTGATATCTCAATGCTTATACCAAACCTGAGACCCTTCCTATGGCATGAGATGTGATATCCAATTCCTTGCCATTCAAATCCTGAGACCCTTCCTATAGCATGAGAAGGGATATCCAACTCCTTCCCAATCCAATCCTGAGACCCTTCCGATAGCAGAGACGTGATATCTCAATGCTTCTACCAAACCTGAGACCCTTCCTTTAGCATGAGATGTGATATCCAAATCCTTCACATTCCAATCCTGAGACCCTTCCTATAGCATGAGATGTGATATCTCAATGCTTCTAATACCAAACCTGAGATCCTTCCTATAACATGAGATGTGATATCCAATTCCTTCCTATTCCAAACCTGAGACCCTTCCTATTGGATGAGATGTGATATCCAACTCCTTCCCATTCCAACCCTGAGACCCTTCCTATAGCATGAGATGTGATGTCTCAATGCTTCTAATACCAAACCTGAGATCCTTCCTATAACATGAGATGTGATATCCAACTCCTTCCATTCCAATCCTGAGACCCGTCCTATAGCATGAGATGTGATATCTCAATGCTTATACCAAACCTGAGACCCTTCCTATAGCATGAGATGTGATATCCAACTGCTTCCCATTTCAATCCTGAGACCCTTCCTATAGCATGAGATGTGATATCTCAATGCTTCTAATACCAAACCTGAGATCCTTCCTATAACATGAGATGTGATATCCAATTCCTTCCTATTCCAAACCTGAGACCCTTCCTATTGGATGAGATGTGATATCCAACTCCTTCCCATTCCAACCCTGAGACCCTTCCTATAGCATGAGATGTGATGTCTCAATGCTTCTAATACCAAACCTGAGATCCTTCCTATAACATGAGATGTGATATCCAACTCCTTCCATTCCAATCCTGAGACCCTTCTTTTAGCATGAGATGTGATATCTCAATGCTTCTAATACCAAACCTGAGATCCTTCCTATAACATGAGATGTGATATCCAACTCCTTCCCGTTCCAAACCTGAGACACTAACTATAGCATATGTGATATCCAACTCCTTCCCATTCCAAACATGAGACCCTTCCTATAGCAAGAAAGTAATATCCAACTCCTACCCATTCCAATCCTGAGACCCTTCCTATAGCAAGAGATGTGATATCCAAATCCTTCCCATTCCAATCCTGAGACCCTTCCTATAACATGAGATGTGATATCCAACTCCTTCCCATTCCAACCTGAGACACTTCCTATAGCATGAGAAGGGATATCCAACTCCTTCCCAATCCAATCCTGAGACCCTTCCGATAGCAGAGATGTGATATCTCAATGCTTATACCAAACCTGAGACCCTTCCTATGGCATGAGATGTGATATCCAACTCCTTGCCATTCAAATCCTGAGACCCTTCCTATAGCATGAGAAGGGATATCCAACTCCTTCCCAATCCAATCCTGAGACCCTTCCGATAGCAGAGACGTGATATCTCAATGCTTCTACCAAACCTGAGACCCTTCCTTTAGCATGAGATGTGATATCCAAATCCTTCACATTCCAATCCTGAGACCCTTCCTATAGCATGAGATGTGATATCTCAATGCTTCTAATACCAAACCTGAGATCCTTCCTATAACATGAGATGTGATATCCAATTCCTTCCTATTCCAAACCTGAGACCCTTCCTAATGGATGAGATGTGATATCCAACTCCTTCCCATTCCAACCCTGAGACCCTTCCTATAGCATGAGATGTGATGTCTCAATGCTTCTAATACCAAACCTGAGATCCTTCCTATAACATGAGATGTGATATCCAACTCCTTCCATTCCAATCCTGAGACCCGTCCTATAGCATGAGATGTGATATCTCAATGCTTATACCAAACCTGAGACCCTTCCTATAGCATGAGATGTGATATCCAACTGCTTCCCATTCCAATCCTGAGACCCTTCCTATAGCATGAGATGTGATATCTCAATGCTTCTAATACCAAACCTGAGATCCTTCCTATAACATGAGATGTGATATCCAAATCCTTCCCCTTCCAAACCTGAGACCCTCCCTTTAGCATGAGATGTGATATCCAACTCCTTCCCATTCCATTCCTGAGACCCTTCTGATAGCATGAGATGTGATATCTCAATGCCTCTAATACCAAACCTGAGATCCTACCTCTAACATGAAATGTGATATCCAACTCTTTCCCCTTCCAAACCTGAGAGCCTTCCTATAGCATGAGATGTGATATCCAAGTCCTTCCCATTCCAATCCTGAGACCCTTCCTATAGCTTGAGATGTGATATCCAACTCCTTCCCATTCCAATTCTGAGACCCTTCCTATACTATGAGACTTGATATCTCAATGCTTCTAATACCAAACCTGAGACCCGTAATATAACATGAGATGTGATATCCAAATCCTTCCCCTTCCAAACCTTAGACCCTTCCTTTATCATGAGATGTGATATCCAACTCCTTCCCATTCCAATCCTGAGACCCTTCCGATATCATGAGATGTGATATCTCAAAGCTTCTAATATCAAACTTGAGACCCTCCCTATAGCATGAGATGTGATATCCAAGTCCTTCCCATTCCAATCCTGAGACCCTTCCTATAGCATGAGATGTGATATCTCAATGCTTATACCAAACCTGAGACCCTTCCTATAGCATGAGATGTGATATCCAACTGCTTCCCATTCCAATCCTGAGACCCTTCCTATAGCATGAGATGTGATATCTCTATGCTTCTAATACCAAACCTGAGATCCTTCCTCTAACATGAAATGTGATATCCAACTCCTTCCCTTTCCAAACCTAAGAGCCTATCTATAGCATGAGATGTGATATCCAAGTCCTTCACATTCCAACCCTTAGACCCTTCCTACAGCATGCAATATGATATCTCAATGATTCTAATAACAAACCTGAGACCCGTCCTATAACATGAGATGGGATATCCAACTCCTTCCCATTCCAATCCTGAGACTCTTCCGATAGCAGAGATGTGATATCTCAATGCTTATACCAAACCTGAGACCCTTCCTATAACATGAGATGTGATATCCAAATCCTTCCCGTTCCAAACCTGAGACCCTTCCTTTAGCATGAGATGTGATATCCAGCTCCTTCCCATTCCAATCCTGAGACACTTCCGATAGCATGAGATGTGATATCTCAATGCTTCTAATATCAAAACTGAGACCCTCCCTATAGCATGATATGTGATATCTAAGTCCTTCCCATTCCAATCCTGAGACCCTCCCTATAGCATGAGATGTGATATCCAACTCCTTCCCATTCCAATCCTGAGACCCTTCCTATAGCATGAGATATGATATCTCAATACTTCTAATACCAAACGTGAAATCCTTCCGATAACATGAGATGTGATATCCAAATCCTTCCCCTTCCAAACCTGAGACCCTCCCTTTAGCATGAGATGTGATATCCAACTCCTTCCCATTCCAATCCTGAGACTCTTCTGATAGCATAAGATATGATATCTCAATGCTTCTATACCAAACCTGAGATCCTTCTGATAGCATGAGATGTGATATCTCAATACTTCTAATACCAAACCTGAGATCCTACCTCTAACATGAAATGTGATATCCAACTCTTTCCCCTTGCAAACCTGAGAGCCTTCCTATAGCATGAGATGTGATATCCAAGTCCTTCCCATTCCAATCCTGAGACCCTTCCTATAACATGAGATGTGATATCCAACTCCTTCCCATTCCAACCTGAGACCCTTCCTATAGCATGAGATGGGATATCCAACTCCTTCCAAATCCAATCCCGATACCCTTCCGATAGCATGAGATCTGATATCCCAATGCTTCTACCAAACCTGAGACCCATACTATGGCATGAGATGTGATATCAAACTCCTTCCCATTCTAATCATGAGACACTTCCTATAGCTTGAGATGTGATATCCAACTCCTTCCCATTCCAATTCTGAGACCCTTCCTATACCATGAGACTTGATATCTCAATGCTTCTAATACCAAACCTGAGACCCGTCCTATAACATGAGATGTGATATCCAAATCCTTCCCCTTCCAAACCTTAGACCCTTCCTTTATCATGAGATGTGATAACCAACTCCTTCCCATTCCAATCTTGAGACCCTTCCGATATCATGAAATGTGATATCTCAATGCTTCTAATATCAAACTTGAGACCCTCCCTATAACATGAGATGGGAATATCCAACTCCTTCCCATTCCAATCCTGAGACCCTTCCTATAGCATGAGATATGATATCTCAATACTTCTAATACCAAACGTGAGATCCTTCCGATAACATGAGATGTGATATCCAAATCCTTCCCATTCCAATCCTGAGACCCTTCTGATAGCATGAGATGTGATATCTCAATGCTTCTAATACCAAACCTGAGATCCTTCCGATAGCATGAGATGTGATATCTCAATGCTTCTAATACCAAACCTGAGATCCTTCCTATAACATGAGATGTGATATCCAAATCCTTCCCCTTCCAAACCTGAGACCCTCTCTTTAGCATGAGATGTGATATCCAACTCCTTCCCATTCCATTCCTGAGACCCTTCTGATAGCATGAGATGTGATATCTCAATGCCTCTAATGCCAAACCTGAGATCCTACCTCTAACATGAAATGTGATATCCAACTCTTTCCCCTTCCAAACCTGAGAGCCTTCCTATAGCATGAGATGTGATATCCAAGTCCTTCCCATTCCAATCCTGAGACCCTTCCTATAGCTTGAGATGTGATATCCAACTCCTTCCCATTCCAATTCTGAGACCCTTCCTATACTCTGAGACTTGATATCTCAATGCTTCTAATACCAAACCTGAGACCCGTAATATAACATGAGATGTGATATCCAAATCCTTCCCCTTCCAAAACTTAGACCCTTCCTTTATCATGAGATGTGATATCCAACTCCTTCCCATTCCAATCCTGAGACCCTTCCGATATCATGAGATGTGATATCTCAAAGCTTCTAATATCAAACTTGAGACCCTCCCTATAGCATGAGATGTGATATCCAAGTCCTTCCCATTCCAATCCTGAGACCCTTCCTATAGCATGAGATGTGATATCTCAATGCTTCTAATACCAAACCTGAGACCCTTCCTATAACATGAGATGGGAATATCCAACTCCTTCCCATTCCAATCCTGAGACCCTTCCGATAGCAGAGATGTGATATCTCAATGCTTATACCAAACCTGAGACCCTTCCTATGGCATGAGATGTGATATCCAACTCCTTGCCATTCAAATCCTGAGACCCTTCCTATAGCATGAGAAGGGATATCCAACTCCTTCCCAATCCAATCCTGAGACCCTTCCGATAGCAGAGACGTGATATCTCAATGCTTCTACCAAACCTGAGACCCTTCCTTTAGCATGAGATGTGATATCCAAATCCTTCACATTCCAATCCTGAGACCCTTCCTATAGCATGAGATGTGATATCTCAATGCTTCTAATACCAAACCTGAGATCCTTCCTATAACATGAGATGTGATATCCAATTCCTTCCCATTCCAAACCTGAGACCCTTCCTATTGGATGAGTTGTGATATCCAACTCCTTCCCATTCCAACCCTGAGACCCTTCCTATAGCATGAGATGTGATGTCTCAATGCTTCTAATACCAAACCTGAGATCCTTCCTATAACATGAGATGTGATATCCAACTCCTTCCATTCCAATCCTGAGACCCGTCCTATAGCATGAGATGTGATATCTCAATGCTTATACCAAACCTGAGACCCTTCCTATAGCATGAGATGTGATATCCAACTACTTCCCATTCCAATCCTGAGACCCTTCCTATAGCATGAGATGTGATATCTCAATGCTTCTAATACCAAACCTGAGATCCTTCCTCTAACATGAAATGTGATATCCAACTCCTTCCCTTTCCAAACCTAAGAGCCTATCTATAGCATGAGATGTGATATCCAGGTCCTTCCCATTCCAATCATTAGACCCTTCCTACAGCATGCAATATGATATCTCAATGATTCTAATAACAAACCTGAGACCCGTCCTATAGCATGAGATATGATATCCAAGTCCTTCCCATTCCAATCCTGAGACCCTTCCTATAACATGAAATGTGATATCCAACTCCTTCCCATTCCAACCTGAGACCCTTCCTATAGCATGAGATGGGATATCCAACTTCTTCCAAATCCAATACTGATACCCTTCCGATAGCATGAGATGTGATATCCCAATGCTTCTACCAAACCTGAGACCCATACTATGGCATGAGATGTGATATCAAACTCCTTCCCATTCCAATCCTGAGACCCTTCCTATAGCTTGAGGTGTGATATCCAACTCCTTCCCATTCCAATTCTGAGACCCTTCTTATACCATGAGACTTGATATCTCAATGCTTCTAATACCAAACCTGAGACCCGTCCTATAACATGAGATGTGATATCCAAATCCTTCCCCTTCCAAACCTTAGACCGTTCCTTTATCATGAGATATGATATCCAACTCCTTCCCATTCCAATCCTGAGACCCTTCCGATATCATGAGATTTGTTATCTCAATGCTTCTAATATCAAACTTGAGACCCTCCCTATAGCATGAGATGTGACATCCAAGTCCTTCCCATTCCAATCCTGAGTCCCTTCCTATAGCATGAGATGTGATATCTCTATGCTTCTAATACCAAACCTGAGACCCTTCCTATAACATGAGATGGGATATCCAACTCCTTCCCATTCCAATCCTGAGACCTTTCCGATAGCAGAGATGTGATATCTCAATGCTTATACCAAACCTGAGAACCTTCCTATGGCCTGAGATGTGATATACAACTCCTTCCCATTCCAATCCTGAGACCCTTCCTTTAGCATGAGATGTGATATCTCAATGCTTATACCAAATCTGAGACCCTTCCTATAGCATGAGATGTGATATCCAATTCCTTCCCATTCCAATCCTGAGACCCTTCCTATAGCATGAGATGTGATAGCTCAATGCTTATACCAAACCTGAGAGCCTACCTATAGCACGAGATGTGATATCCAAGTCCATCCCATTCCAATCCTTAGACCCTTCCTACAGCATGCGATGTGATATCTCAATGATTCTAATACCAAACCAGAGACTCTTCCTATAACATGAGATGGGATATCCAACTCCTTCCCATTCCAATCCTGAGCCGCTTCCGATAGCAGAGATGTGATATCTCAATGCTTATACCAAACCTGAGACCCTTCCTATAACATGAGATGTGATATCCAACTCCTTCCCGTTCCAAACCTGAGACACTAACTATAGCATATGTGATATCCAACTCCTTTCCATTCCAAACATGAGACCCTTCCTATAGCAAGAAAGTAATATCCAACTCCTACCCATTCCAATCCTGAGACCCTTCCTATAGCAAGAGATGTGATATCCAAATCCTTCCCATTCCAATCCTGAGACCCTTCCTATAACATGAGATGTGATATCCAACTCCTTCCCATTCCAACCTGAGACACTTCCTATAGCATGAGAAGGGATATCCAACTCCTTCCCAATCCAATCCTGAGACCCTTCCGATAGCAGAGATGTGATATCTCAATGCTTATACCAAACCTGAGACCCTTCCTATGGCATGAGATGTGATATCCAACTCCTTGCCATTCAAATCCTGAGACCCTTCCTATAGCATGAGAAGGGATATCCAACTCCTTCCCAATCCAATCCTGAGACCCTTCCGATAGCAGAGACGTGATATCTCAATGCTTCTACCAAACCTGAGACCCTTCCTTTAGCATGAGATGTGATATCCAAATCCTTCACATTCCAATCCTGAGACCCTTCCTATAGCATGAGATGTGATATCTCAATGCTTCTAATACCAAACCTGAGATCCTTCCTATAACATGAGATGTGATATCCAATTCCTTCCTATTCCAAACCTGAGACCCTTCCTATTGGATGAGATGTGATATCCAACTCCTTCCCATTCCAACCCTGAGACCCTTCCTATAGCATGAGATGTGATGTCTCAATGCTTCTAATACCAAACCTGAGATCCTTCCTATAACATGAGATGTGATATCCAACTCCTTCCATTCCAATCCTGAGACGCGTCCTATAGCATGAGATGTGATATCTCAATGCTTATACCAAACCTGAGACCCTTCCTATAGCATGAGATGTGATATCCAACTGCTTCCCATTTCAATCCTGAGACCCTTCCTATAGCATGAGATGTGATATCTCAATGCTTCTAATACCAAACCTGAGATCCTTCCTATAACATGAGATGTGATATCCAATTCCTTCCTATTCCAAACCTGAGACCCTTCCTATTGGATGAGATGTGATATCCAACTCCTTCCCATTCCAACCCTGAGACCCTTCCTATAGCATGAGATGTGATGTCTCAATGCTTCTAATACCAAACCTGAGATCCTTCCTATAACATGAGATGTGATATCCAACTCCTTCCATTCCAATCCTGAGACCCTTCTTTTAGCATGAGATGTGATATCTCAATGCTTCTAATACCAAACCTGAGATCCTTCCTATAACATGAGATGTGATATCCAACTCCTTCCCGTTCCAAACCTGAGACACTAACTATAGCATATGTGATATCCAACTCTTTCCCATTCCAAACATGAGACCCTTCCTATAGCAAGAAAGTAATATCCAACTCCTACCCATTCCAATCCTGAGACCCTTCCTATAGCAAGAGATGTGATATCCAAATCCTTCCCATTCCAATCCTGAGACCCTTCCTATAACATGAGATGTGATATCCAACTCCTTCCCATTCCAACCTGAGACACTTCCTATAGCATGAGAAGGGATATCCAACTCCTTCCCAATCCTATCCTGAGACCCTTCCGATAGCAGAGATGTGATATCTCAATGCTTATACCAAACCTGAGACCCTTCCTATGGCATGAGATGTGATATCCAACTCCTTGCCATTCAAATCCTGAGACCCTTCCTATAGCATGAGAAGGGATATCCAACTCCTTCCCAATCCAATCCTGAGACCCTTCCGATAGCAGAGACGTGATATCTCAATGCTTCTACCAAACCTGAGACCCTTCCTTTAGCATGAGATGTGATATCCAAATCCTTCACATTCCAATCCTGAGACCCTTCCTATAGCATGAGATGTGATATCTCAATGCTTCTAATACCAAACCTGAGATCCTTCCTATAACATGAGATGTGATATCCAATTCCTTCCTATTCCAAACCTGAGACCCTTCCTATTGGATGAGATGTGATATCCAACTCCTTCCCATTCCAACCCTGAGACCCTTCCTATAGCATGAGATGTGATGTCTCAATGCTTCTAATACCAAACCTGAGATCCTTCCTATAACATGAGATGTGATATCCAACTCCTTCCATTCCAATCCTGAGACCGGTCCTATAGCATGAGATGTGATATCCTAATGCTTATACCAAACCTGAGACCCTTCCTATAGCATGAGATGTGATATCCAACTGCTTCCCATTCCAATCCTGAGACCCTTCCTATAGCATGAGATGTGATATCTCAATGCTTCTAATACCAAACCTGAGATCCTTCCTATAACATGAGATGTGATATCCAAATCCTTCCCCTTCCAAACCTGAGACCCTCCCTTTAGCATGAGATGTGATATCCAACTCCTTCCCATTCCATTCCTGAGACCCTTCTGATAGCATGAGATGTGATATCTCAATGCCTCTAATACCAAACCTGAGATCCTACCTCTAACATGAAATGTGATATCCAACTCTTTCCCCTTCCAAACCTGAGAGCCTTCCTATAGCATGAGATGTGATATCCAAGTCCTTCCCATTCCAATCCTGAGACCCTTCCTATAGCTTGAGATGTGATATCCAACTCCTTCCCATTCCAATTCTGAGACCCTTCCTATACTATGAGACTTGATATCTCAATGCTTCTAATACCAAACCTGAGACCCGTAATATAACATGAGATGTGATATCCAAATCCTTCCCCTTCCAAACCTTAGACCCTTCCTTTATCATGAGATGTGATATCCAACTCCTTCCCATTCCAATCCTGAGACCCTTCCGATATCATGAGATGTGATATCTCAAAGCTTCTAATATCAAACTTGAGACCCTCCCTATAGCATGAGATGTGATATCCAAGTCCTTCCCATTCCAATCCTGAGACCCTTCCTATAGCATGAGATGTGATATCTCAATGCTTATACCAAACCTGAGACCCTTCCTATAGCATGAGATGTGATATCCAACTGCTTCCCATTCCAATCCTGAGACCCTTCCTATAGCATGAGATGTGATATCTCTATGCTTCTAATACCAAACCTGAGATCCTTCCTCTAACATGAAATGTGATATCCAACTCCTTCCCTTTCCAAACCTAAGAGCCTATCTATAGCATGAGATGTGATATCCAAGTCCTTCACATTCCAACCCTTAGACCCTTCCTACAGCATGCAATATGATATCTCAATGATTCTAATAACAAACCTGAGACCCGTCCTATAACATGAGATGGGATATCCAACTCCTTCCCATTCCAATCCAGAGACTCTTCCGATAGCAGAGATGTGATATCTCAATGCTTATACCAAACCTGAGACCCTTCCTATAACATGAGATGTGATATCCAAATCCTTCCCGTTCCAAACCTGAGACCCTTCCTTTAGCATGAGATGTGATATCCAGCTCCTTCCCATTCCAATCCTGAGACACTTCCGATAGCATGAGATGTGATATCTCAATGCTTCTAATATCAAAACTGAGACCCTCCCTATAGCATGATATGTGATATCTAAGTCCTTCCCATTCCAATCCTGAGACCCTCCCTATAGCATGAAATGTGATATCCAACTCCTTCCCATTCCAATCCTGAGACCCTTCCTATAGCATGAGATATGATATCTCAATACTTCTAATACCAAACGTGAGATCCTTCCGATAACATGAGATGTGATATCCAAATCCTTCCCCTTCCAAACCTGAGACCCTCCCTTTAGCATGAGATGTGATATCCAACTCCTTCCTATTCCAATCCTGAGACTCTTCTGATAGCATGAGATGTGATATCTCAATGCTTCTAATACCAAACCTGAGATCCTTCCGATAGCATGAGATGTGATATCTCAATGCTTCTAATACCAAACCTGAGATCCTTCCTATAACATGAGATGTGATATCCAAATCCTTCCCCTTCCAAACCTGAGACCCTCCCTTTAGCATGAGATGTGATATCCAACTCCTTCCCATTCCATTCCTGAGACCCTTCTGATAGCATGAGATGTGATATCTCAATGCCTCTAATACCAAACCTGAGATCCTACCTCTAACATGAAATGTGATATCCAACTCTTTCCCCTTCCAAACCTGAGAGCCTTCCTATAGCATGAGATGTGATATCCAAGTCCTTCCCATTCCAATCCTGAGACCCTTCCTATAGCTTGAGATGTGATATCCAACTCCTTCCCATTCCAATTCTGAGACCCTTCCTATACTATGAGACTTGATATCTCAATGCTTCTAATACCAAACCTGAGACCCGTAATATAACATGAGATGTGATATCCAAATCCTTCCCCTTCCAAACCTTAGACCCTTCCTTTATCATGAGATGTGATATCCAACTCCTTCCCATTCCAATCCTGAGACCCTTCCGATATCATGAGATGTGATATCTCAAAGCTTCTAATATCAAACTTGAGACCCTCCCTATACCATGAGATGTGATATCCAAGTCCTTCCCATTCCAATCCTGAGACCCTTCCTATAGCATGAGATGTGATATCTCAATGCTTATACCAAACCTGAGACCCTTCCTATAGCATGAGATGTGATATCCAACTGCTTCCCATTCCAATCCTGAGACCCTGCCTATAGCATGAGATGTGATATCTCTATGCTTCTAATACCAAACCTGAGATCCTTCCTCTAACATGAAATGTGATATCCAACTCCTTCCCTTTCCAAACCTAAGAGCCTATCTATAGCATGAGATGTGATATCCAAGTCCTTCACATTCCAACCCTTAGACCCTTCCTACAGCATGCAATATGATATCTCAATGATTCTAATAACAAGCCTGAGACCCGTCCTATAACATGAGATAGGATATCCAACTCCTTCCCATTCCAATCCTGAGACTCTTCCGATAGCAGAGATGTGATATCTCAATGCTTATACCAAACCTGAGACCCTTCCTATAACATGAGATGTGATATCCAAATCCTTCCCGTTCCAAACCTGAGACCCTTCCTTTAGCATGAGATGTGATATCCAGCTCCTTCCCATTCCAATCCTGAGACACTTCCGATAGCATGAGATGTGATATCTCAATGCTTCTAATATCAAAACTGAGACCCTCCCTATAGCATGATATGTGATATCTAAGTCCTTCCCATTCCAATCCTGAGACCCTCCCTATAGCATGAGATGTGATATCCAACTCCTTCCCATTCCAATCCTGAAACCCTTCCTATAGCATGAGATATGATATCTCAATACTTCTAATACCAAACGTGAGATCCTTCCGATAACATGAGATGTGATATCCAAATCCTTCCCCTTCCAAACCTGAGACCCTCCCTTTAGCATGAGATGTGATATCCAACTCCTTCCTATTCCAATCCTGAGACTCTTCTGATAGCATGAGATGTGATATCTCAATGCTTCTAATACCAAACCTGAGATCCTTCCGATAGCATGAGATGTGATATCTCAATGCTTCTAATACCAAACCTGAGATCCTTCCTATAACATGAGATGTGATATCCAAATCCTTCCCCTTCCAAACCTGAGACCCTCCCTTTAGCATGAGATGTGATATCCAACTCCTTCCCATTCCATTCCTGAGACCCTTCTGATAGCATGAGATGTGATATCTCAATGCCTCTAATACCAAACCTGAGATCCTACCTCTAACATGAAATGTGATATCCAACTCTTTCCCCTTCCAAACCTGAGAGCCTTCCTATAGCATGAGATGTGATATCCAAGTCCTTCCCATTCCAATCCTGAGACCCTTCCTATAGCTTGAGATGTGATATCCAACTCCTTCCCATTCCAATTCTGAGACCCTTCCTATACTATGAGACTTGATATCTCAATGCTTCTAATACCAAACCTGAGACCCGTAATATAACATGAGATGTGATATCCAAATCCTTCCCCTTCCAAACCTTAGACCCTTCCTTTATCATGAGATGTGATATCCAACTCCTTCCCATTCCAATCCTGAGACCCTTCCGATATCATGAGATGTGATATCTCAAAGCTTCTAATATCAAACTTGAGACCCTCCCTATACCATGAGATGTGATATCCAAGTCCTTCCCATTCCAATCCTGAGACCCTTCCTATAGCATGAGATGTGATATCTCAATGCTTATACCAAACCTGAGACCCTTCCTATAGCATGAGATGTGATATCCAACTGCTTCCCATTCCAATCCTGAGACCCTGCCTATAGCATGAGATGTGATATCTCTATGCTTCTAATACCAAACCTGAGATCCTTCCTCTAACATGAAATGTGATATCCAACTCCTTCCCTTTCCAAACCTAAGAGCCTATCTATAGCATGAGATGTGATATCCAAGTCCTTCACATTCCAACCCTTAGACCCTTCCTACAGCATGCAATATGATATCTCAATGATTCTAATAACAAACCTGAGACCCGTCCTATAACATGAGATAGGATATCCAACTCCTTCCCATTCCAATCCTGAGACTCTTCCGATAGCAGAGATGTGATATCTCAATGCTTATACCAAACCTGAGACCCTTCCTATAACATGAGATGTGATATCCAAATCCTTCCCGTTCCAAACCTGAGACCCTTCCTTTAGCATGAGATGTGATATCCAGCTCCTTCCCATTCCAATCCTGAGACACTTCCGATAGCATGAGATGTGATATCTCAATGCTTCTAATATCAAAACTGAGACCCTCCCTATAGCATGATATGTGATATCTAAGTCCTTCCCATTCCAATCCTGAGACCCTCCCTATAGCATGAGATGTGATATCCAACTCCTTCCCATTCCAATCCTGAAACCCTTCCTATAGCATGAGATATGATATCTCAATACTTCTAATACCAAACGTGAGATCCTTCCGATAACATGAGATGTGATATCCAAATCCTTCCCCTTCCAAACCTGAGACCCTCCCTTTAGCATGAGATGTGATATCCAACTCCTTCCTATTCCAATCCTGAGACTCTTCTGATAGCATGAGATGTGATATCTCAATGCTTCTAATACCAAACCTGAGATCCTTCCGATAGCATGAGATGTGATATCTCAATGCTTCTAATACCAAACCTGAGATCCTTCCTATAACATGAGATGTGATATCCAAATCCTTCCCCTTCCAAACCTGAGACCCTCCCTTTAGCATGAGATGTGATATCCAACTCCTTCCCATTCCATTCCTGAGACCCTTCTGATAGCATGAGATGTGATATCTCAATGCCTCTAATACCAAACCTGAGATCCTACCTCTAACATGAAATGTGATATCCAACTCTTTCCCCTTCCAAACCTGAGAGCCTTCCTATAGCATGAGATGTGATATCCAAGTCCTTCCCATTCCAATCCTGAGACCCTTCCTATAGCTTGAGATGTGATATCCAACTCCTTCCCATTCCAATTCTGACACCCTTCCTATACTATGAGACTTGATATCTCAATGCTTCTAATACCAAACCTGAGACCCGTAATATAACATGAGATGTGATATCCAAATCCTTGCCCTTCCAAACCTTAGACCCTTCCTTTATCATGAGATGTGATATCCAACTCCTTCCCATTCCAATCCTGAGACCCTTCCGATATCATGAGATGTGATATCTCAAAGCTTCTAATATCAAACTTGAGACCCTCCCTATAGCATGAGATGTGATATCCAAGTCCTTCCCATTCCAATCCTGAGACCCTCCCTATAGCATGAGATGTGATATCTCAATGCTTCTAATACCAAACCTGAGACCCTTCCTATAACATGAGATGGGAATATCCAACTCCTTCCCATTCCAATCCTGAGACCCTTCCGATAGCAGAGATGTGATATCTCAATGCTTATACCAAACCTGAGATCCTTCCTATAAAATGAGATGTGATATCCAACTCCTTCCCATTCCAATCCTGAGACACTTCCTATAGCATGAGATGTGATATCTCACTGCTTATACCAAACCTGAGACCCTTCCCATAGCATGAGATGTGATATCCAACTCCTTCCCATTCCAATCCTGAGACACTTCCTATAGCATGAGATGTGATATCTCAATGCTTCTAATACCAAACCTGAGACTCTTCCTATAACATGAGATGGGATATCCAACTCCTTCCCATTCCAATCCTGAGACCCTTTTGATAGCAGAGATGTGATATCTCAATGTTTATACCAAACCTGAGACCCTTCCTACGGCATGAGATGTCATATTCAACTCCTTCCCATTCCAATCCTGAGACCCTTCCTATAGCATGAGATGTGATATCCAACTCCTTCCCATTCCAATCCTGAGACCCTTCCTATAGCATGAGATGTGATGTCTCAATGCTTCTAATACCAAACCTGAGATCCTTCCTATAACATGAGATGTGATATCCAACTCCTTCCATTCCAATCCTGGACCCTTCCTATAGCATAAGATGTGATATCTCAATGCTTATACCAAACCTGAGACCCTTCCTATAGCATGAGATGTGATATCCAACTCCTTCCCATTCCAATCCTGAGACCCTTCCTATAGCCTGAGATGTGATATCTCAATGCCTCTAATACCAAACCTGAGATCCTTCCTCTAACATGAAATGTGATATCCAACTCCTTCACTTTCCAAACCTGAGAGCCTATCTATAGCATGAGATGTGATATCCAAGTCCTTCCCATTCCAATCCTTAGACCCTTCCTACAGCATGCAATATGATATCTCAATGATTCTAATAAAAAACCTGAGACCCGTCCTATAACATGAGATGGGATATCCAACTCCTTCCCATTCCAATCCTGAGACCCTTCCTATAGCATGAGATGTGATATCTCTATGCTTCTAATACCAAACCTGAGATCCTTCCTCTAACATGAAATGTGATATCCAACTCCTTCCCTTTCCAAACCTAAGAGCCTATCTATAGCATGAGATGTGATATCCAAGTCCTTCACATTCCAACCCTTAGACCCTTCCTACAGCATGCAATATGATATCTCAATGATTCTAATAACAAACCTGAGACCCGTCCTATAACATGAGATGGGATATCCAACTCCTTCCCATTTCAATCCTGAGACTCTTCCGATAGCAGAGATGTGATATCTCAATGCTTATACCAAACCTGAGACCCTTCCTATAACATGATATGTGATATCTAAGTCCTTCCCATTCCAATCCAGAGACCCTCCCTATAGCATGAGATGTGATATCCAACTCCTTCCCATTCCAATCCTGAGACCCTTCCTATAGCATGAGATATGATATCTCAATACTTCTAATACCAAACGTGAGATCCTTCCGATAACATGAGATGTGATATCCAAATCCTTCCCCTTCCAAACCTGAGACCCTCCCTTTAGCATGAGATGTGATATCCAACTCCTTCCTATTCCAATCCTGAGACTCTTCTGATAGCATGAGATGTGATATCTCAATGCTTCTAATACCAAACCTGAGATCCTTCCGATAGCATGAGATGTGATATCTCAATGCTTCTAATACCAAACCTGAGATCCTTCCTATAACATGAGATGTGATATCCAAATCCTTCCCCTTCCAAACCTGAGACCCTCCCTTTAGCATGAGATGTGATATCCAACTCCTTCCCATTCCATTCCTGAGACCCTTCTGATAGCATGAGATGTGATATCTCAATGCCTCTAATACCAAACCTGAGATCCTACCTCTAACATGAAATGTGATATCCAACTCTTTCCCCTTCCAAACCTGAGAGCCTTCCTATAGCATGAGATGTGATATCCAAGTCCTTCCCATTCCAATCCTGAGACCCTTCCTATAGCTTGAGATGTGATATCCAACTCCTTCCTATTCCAATTCTGAGACCCTTCCTATACTATGAGACTTGATATCTCAATGCTTCTAATACCAAACCTGAGACCCGTAATATAACATGAGATGTGATATCCAAATCCTTCCCCTTCCAAACCTTAGACCCTTCCTTTATCATGAGATGTGATATCCAACTCCTTCCCATTCCAATCCTGAGACCCTTCCGATATCATGAGATGTGATATCTCAAAGCTTCTAATATCAAACTTGAGACCCTCCCTATAGCATGAGATGTGATATCCAAGTCCTTCCCATTCCAATCCTGAGACCCTTCCTATAGCATGAGATGTGATATTTCAATGCTTATACCAAACCTGAGACCCTTCCTATAGCATGAGATGTGATATCCAACTGCTTCCCATTCCAATCCTGAGACCCTGCCTATAGCATGAGATGTGATATCTCTATGCTTCTAATACCAAACCTGAGATCCTTCCTCTAACATGAAATGTGATATCCAACTCCTTCCCTTTCCAAACCTAAGAGCCTATCTATAGCATGAGATGTGATATCCAAGTCCTTCACATTCCAACCCTTAGACCCTTCCTACAGCATGCAATATGATATCTCAATGATTCTAATAACAAACCTCAGACCCGTCCTATAACATGAGATAGGATATTCCCATTCCAATCCTGAGACTCTTCCGATAGCAGAGATGTGATATCTCAATGCTTATACCAAACCTGAGACCCTTCCTATAACATGAGATGTGATATCCAAATCCTTCCCGTTCCAAACCTGAGACCCTTCCTTTAGCATGAGATGTGATATCCAGCTCCTTCCCATTCCAATCCTGAGACACTTCCGATAGCATGAGATGTGATATCTCAATGCTTCTAATATCAAAACTGAGACCCTCCCTATAGCATGATATGTGATATCTAAGTCCTTCCCATTCCAATCCTGAGACCCTCCCTATAGCATGAGATGTGATATCCAACTCCTTCCCATTCCAATCCTGAAACCCTTCCTATAGCATGAGATATGATATCTCAATACTTCTAATACCAAACGTGAGATCCTTCCTATAACATGAGATGTGATATCCAACTCCTTCCCATTCCAATCCTGAGACACTTCCTATAGCATGAGATGTGATATCTCACTGCTTATACCAAACCTGAGACCCTTCCTATAGCATGAGATGTGATATCCAACTCCTTCCCATTCCAATCCTGAGACCCTTCCTATAGCATGAGATGTGATATCTCAATGCTTCTAATATCAAACTTGAGACCCTCCCTATAGCATGAGATGTGATACCCAAGTCCTTCCCATTCCAATCCTGAGACACTTCCTATAGCATGAGATGTGATATCCAACTGCTTCCCATTCCAATCCTGAGACCCTTCCTATAGCATGAGATGTGATATCTCTATGCTTCTAATACCAAACCTGAGATCCTTCCTCTAACATGAAATGTGATATCCAACTCCTTCCCTTTCCAAACCTAAGAGCCTATCTATAGCATGAGATGTGATATCCAAGTCCTTCACATTCCAACCCTTAGACCCTTCCTACAGCATGCAATATGATATCTCAATGATTCTAATAACAAACCTGAGACCCGTCCTATAACATGAGATGGGATATTCAACTCCTTCCCATTCCAATCCTGAGACTCTTCCGATAGCAGAGATGTGATATCTCAATGCTTATACCAAACCTGAGACCCTTCCTATAACATGAGATGTGATATCCAAATCCTTCCCGTTCCAAACCTGAGACCCTTCCTTTAGCATGAGATGTGATATCCAGCTCCTTCCCATTCCAATCCTGAGACACTTCCGATAGCATGAGATGTGATATCTCAATGCTTCTAATATCAAAACTGAGACCCTCCCTATAGCATGATATGTGATATCTAAGTCCTTCACATTCCAATCCTGAGACCCTCCCTATAGCATGAGATGTGATATCCAACTCCTTCCCATTCCAATCCTGAGACCCTTCCTATAGCATGAGATATGATATCTCAATACTTCTAATACCAAACGTGAGATCCTTCCGATAACATGAGATGTGATATCCAAATCCTTCCCCTTCCAAACCTGAGACCCTCCCTTTAGCATGAGATGTGATATCCAACTCCTTCCTATTCCAATCCTGAGACTCTTCTGATAGCATGAGATGTGATATCTCAATGCTTCTAATACCAAACCTGAGATCCTTCCTATAACATGAGATGTGATATCCAAATCCTTCCCCTTCCAAACCTGAGACCCTCCCTTTAGCATGAGATGTGATATCCAACTCCTTCCCATTCCATTCCTGAGACCCTTCTGATAGCATGAGATGTGATATCTCAATGCCTCTAATACCAAACCTGAGATCCTACCTCTAACATGAAATGTGATATCCAACTCTTTCCCCTTCCAAACCTGAGAGCCTTCCTATAGCATGAGATGTGATATCCAAGTCCTTCCCATTCCAATCCTGAGACCCTTCCTATAGCTTGAGATGTGATATCCAACTCCTTCCCATTCCAATTCTGAGACCCTTCCTATACTATGAGACTTGATATCTCAATGCTTCTAATACCAAACCTGAGACCCGTAATATAACATGAGATGTGATATCCAAATCCTTCCCCTTCCAAACCTTAGACCCTTCCTTTATCATGAGATGTGATATCCAACTCCTTCCCATTCCAATCCTGAGACCCTTCCGATATCATGAGATGTGATATCTCAAAGCTTCTAATATCAAACTTGAGACCCTCCCTATAGCATGAGATGTGATATCCAAGTCCTTCCCATTCCAATCCTGAGACCCTTCCTATAGCATGAGATGTGATATCTCAATGCTTCTAATACCAAACCTGAGACCCTTCTTATAACATGAGATGGGAATATCCAACTCCTTCCCATTCCAATCCTGAGACCCTTCCGATAGCAGAGATGTGATATCTCAATGCTTATACCAAACCTGAGATCCTTCCTATAACATGAGATGTGATATCCAACTCCTTCCCATTCCAATCCTGAGACACTTCCTATAGCATGAGATGTGATATCTCACTGCTTATACCAAACCTGAGACCCTTCCCATAGCATGAGATGTGATATCCAACTCCTTCCCATTCCAATCCTCAGACCCTTCCTATAGCATGAGATGTGATATCTCAATGCTTCTAATATCAAACTTGAGACCCTACCTATAGCATGAGATGTGATATCCAAGTCCTTCCCATTCCAATCCTGAGACACTTCCTATAGCATGAGATGTGATATCTCAATGCTTCTAATACCAAACCTGAGACTCTTCCTATAACATGAGATGGGATATCCAACTCCTTCCCATTCCAATCCTGAGATCCTTTTGATAGCAGAGATGTGATATCTCAATGTTTATACCAAACCTGAGACCCTTCCTACGGCATGAGATGTCATATTCAACTCCTTCCCATTCCAATCCTGAGACCCTTCCTATAGCATGAGATGTGATATCCAACTCCTTCCCATTCCAATCCTGAGACCCTTCCTATAGCTTGAGAAGTGATGTCTCAATGCTTCTAATACCAAACCTGAGATCCTTCGTATAACATGAGATGTGATATCCAACTCCTTCCATTCCAATCCTGGACCCTTCCTATAGCATGAGATGTGATATCTCAATGCTTATACCAAACCTGAGACCCTTCCTATAGCATGAGATGTGATATCCAACTCCTTCCCATTCCAATCCTGAGACCCTTCCTATAGCCTGAGATGTGATATCTGAATGCCTCTAATACCAAACCTGAGATCCTTCCTCTAACATGAAATGTGATATCCAACTCCTTCACTTTCCAAACCTGAGAGCCTATCTATAGCATGAGATGTGATATCCAAGTCCTTCCCATTCCAATCCTTAGACCCTTCCTACAGCATGCAATATAATATCTCAGTGATTCTAATAAAAAACCTGAGACCCGTCCTATAACATGAGATGGGATATCCAACTCCTTCCCATTCCAATCCTGAGACACTTCCGATAGCAGAGATGTGATATCTCAATGTTTATACCAAACCTGAGACCCTTCCTATAACATGAGATGTGATATCCAACTCCTTCCCGTTCCAAACCTGAGACCCTTCCTACGGCATGAGATGTCATATTCAACTCCTTCCCATTCCAATCCTGAGACCCTTCCTATAGCATGAGATGTGATATCCAGCTCCTTCCAATTCCAATCCTGAGACACCTCCGATAGCATGAGATGTGATATCTCAATGCTTCTAATACCAAACCTGAGATCCTTCCTATAACATGAGATGTGATATCCAACTCCTTCCATTCCAATCCTGGACCCTTCCTATAGCATGAGATGTGATATCTCAATGCTTCTACCAAACCTGAGACCCTTCCTATAGCATGAGATGTGATATCCAACTCCTTCCCATTCCAATCCTGAGACCCTTCCTATAGCCTGAGATGTGATATCTCAATGCTTCTAATACCAAACCTGAGATCCTTCCTATAACATGAGATGTGATATCCAACTCCTTCCATTCCAATCCTGGACCCTTCCTATAGCATGAGATGTGATATCTCAATGCTTCTACCAAACCTGAGACCCTTCCTTTAGCATGAGATGTGATATCCAACTCCTTCCCATTCCAATCCTGAGACCCTTCCTATAGCATGAGAGGTGATATCTCAATACTTCTAATACCAAACCTGAGATCCTTCCGATAACATGAGATGTGATATCTCAATACTTCTAATACCAAACCTGAGATCCATCCTATAACATGAGATGTGATATCCAAATCCTTCCCCTTCCAAACCTGAGACCCTCCCTTTAGCATGAGATGTGATATCCAACTCCTTCCCATTCCAATCCTGAGACCCTTCTGATAGCATAAGATATGATATCTCAATGCTTCTATACCAAACCTGAGATCCTTCCGATAGCATGAGATGTGATATCTCAATACTTCTAATACCAAACCTGAGATCCTTCCTATAACATGAGATGTGATATCCAAATCCTTATCTTCCAAACCTGAGACCCTCCCTTTAGCATGAGATGTGATATCCAACTCCTTCCCATTCCAATCCTGAGACTCTTCTGATAGCATAAGATATGATATCTCAATGCTTCTATACCAAACCTGATATCCTTCTGATAGCATGAGATGTGATATCTCAATACTTCTAATACCAAACCTGAGATCCTACCTCTAACATGAAATGTGATATCCAACTCTTTCCCCTTGCAAACCTGAGAGCCTTCCTATAGCATGAGATGTGATATCCAAGTCCTTCCCATTCCAATCCTGAGACCCTTCCTATAACATGAGATGTGATATCCAACTCCTTCCCATTCCAACCTGAGACCCTTCCTATAGCATGAGATGGGATATCCAACTCCTTCCAAATCCAATCCCGATACCCTTCCGATAGCATGAGATCTGATATCCCAATGCTTCTACCAAACCTGAGACCCATACTATGGCATGAGACGTGATATCAAACTCCTTCCCATTCTAATCCTGAGACCCTTCCTATAGCTTGAGATGTGATATCCAACTCCTTCCCATTCCAATTCTGAGACCCTTCCTATACCATGAGACTTGATATCTCAATGCTTCTAATACCAAACCTGAGACCCGTCCTATAACATGAGATGTGATATCCAAATCCTTCCCCTTCCAAACCTTAGACCCTTCTTTTATCATGAGATGTGATAGCCAACTCCTTCCCATTCCAATCTTGAGACCCTTCCGATATCATGAAATGTGATATCTCAATGCTTCTAATATCAAACTTGAGACCCTCCCTATAACATGAGATGGGAATATCCAACTCCTTCCCATTCCAATCCTGAGACCCTTCCGATAGCACAGATGTGATATCTCAATGCTTATACCAAACCTGAGATCCTTCCTATAACATGAGATGTGATATCCAACTCCTTCCCATTCCAATCCTGAGACACTTCCTATAGCATGAGATGTGATATCTCACTGCTTATACCAAACCTGAGACCCTTCCTATAGCATGAGATGTGATATCCAACTCCTTCCCATTCCAATCCTGAGACCCTTCCTATAGCATGAGATGTGATATCTCAATGCTTCTAATATCAAACTTGAGACCCTCCCTATAGCATGAGATGTGATACCCAAGTCCTTCCCATTCCAATCCTGAGACACTTCCTATAGCATGAGATGTGATATCCAACTGCTTCCCATTCCAATCCTGAGACCCTTCCTATAGCATGAGATGTGATATCTCTATGCTTCTAATACCAAACCTGAGATCCTTCCTCTAACATGAAATGTGATATCCAACTCCTTCCCTTTCCAAACCTAAGAGCCTATCTATAGCATGAGATGTGATATCCAAGTCCTTCACATTCCAACCCTTAGACCCTTCCTACAGCATGCAATATGATATCTCAATGATTCTAATAACAAACCTGAGACCCGTCCTATAACATGAGATGGGATATTCAACTCCTTCCCATTCCAATCCTGAGACTCTTCCGATAGCAGAGATGTGATATCTCAATGCTTATACCAAACCTGAGACCCTTCCTATAACATGAGATGTGATATCCAAATCCTTCCCGTTCCAAACCTGAGACCCTTCCTTTAGCATGAGATGTGATATCCAGCTCCTTCCCATTCCAATCCTGAGACACTTCCGATAGCATGAGATGTGATATCTCAATGCTTCTAATATCAAAACTGAGACCCTCCCTATAGCATGATATGTGATATCTAAGTCCTTCCCATTCCAATCCTGAGACCCTCCCTATAGCATGAGATGTGATATCCAACTCCTTCCCATTCCAATCCTGAGACCCTTCCTATAGCATGAGATATGATATCTCAATACTTCTAATACCAAACGTGAGATCCTTCCGATAACATGAGATGTGATATCCAAATCCTTCCCCTTCCAAACCTGAGACCCTCCCTTTAGCATGAGATGTGATATCCAACTCCTTCCTATTCCAATCCTGAGACTCTTCTGATAGCATGAGATGTGATATCTCAATGCTTCTAATACCAAACCTGAGATCCTTCAGATAGCATGAGATGTGATATCTCAATGCTTCTAATACCAAACCTGAGATCCTTCCTATAACATGAGATGTGATATCCAAATCCTTCCCCTTCCAAACCTGAGACCCTCCCTTTAGCATGGGATGTGATATCCAACTCCTTCCCATTCCATTCCTGAGACCCTTCTGATAGCATGAGATGTGATATCTCAATGCCTCTAATACCAAACCTGAGATCCTACCTCTAACATGAAATGTGATATCCAACTCTTTCCCCTTCCAAACCTGAGAGCCTTCCTATAGCATGAGATGTGATATCCAAGTCCTTCCCATTCCAATCCTGAGACCCTTCCTATAGCTTGAGATGTGATATCCAACTCCTTCCCATTCCAATTCTGAGACCCTTCCTATACTATGAGACTTGATATCTCAATGCTTCTAATACCAAACCTGAGACCCGTAATATAACATGAGATGTGATATCCAAATTCTTCCCCTTCCAAACCTTAGACCCTTCCTTTATCATGAGATGTGATATCCAACTCCTTCCCATTCCAATCCTGAGACCCTTCCGATATCATGAGATGTGATATCTCAAAGCTTCTAATATCAAACTTGAGACCCTCCCTATAGCATGAGATGTGATATCCAAGTCCTTCCCATTCCAATCCTGAGACCCTTCCTATAGCATGAGATGTGATATCTCAATGCTTCTAATACCAAACCTGAGACCCTTCTTATAACATGAGATGGGAATATCCAACTCCTTCCCATTCCAATCCTGAGACCCTTCCGATAGCAGAGATGTGATATCTCAATGCTTATACCAAACCTGAGATCCTTCCTATAACATGAGATGTGATATCCAACTCCTTCCCATTCCAATCCTGAGACACTTCCTATAGCATGAGATGTGATATCTCACTGCTTATACCAAACCTGAGACCCTTCCCATAGCATGAGATGTGATATCCAACTCCTTCCCATTCCAATCCTCAGACCCTTCCTATAGCATGAGATGTGATATCTCAATGCTTCTAATATCAAACTTGAGACCCTACCTATAGCATGAGATGTGATATCCAAGTCCTTCCCATTCCAATCCTGAGACACTTCCTATAGCATGAGATGTGATATCTCAATGCTTCTAATACCAAACCTGAGACTCTTCCTATAACATAAGATGGGATATCCAACTCCTTCCCATTCCAATCCTGAGACCCTTTTGATAGCAGAGATGTGATATCTCAATGTTTATACCAAACCTGAGACCCTTCCTACGGCATGAGATGTCATATTCAACTCCTTCCCATTCCAATCCTGAGACCCTTCCTATAGCATGAGATGTGATATCCAACTCCTTCCCATTCCAATCCTGAGACCCTTCCTATAGCATGAGATGTGATGTCTCAATGCTTCTAATACCAAACCTGAGATCCTTCCTATAACATGAGATGTGATATCCAACTCCTTCCATTCCAATCCTGGACCCTTCCTATAGCATGAGATGTGATATCTCAATGCTTATACCAAACCTGAGACCCTTCCTATAGCATGAGATGTGATATCCAACTCCTTCCCATTCCAATCCTGAGACCCTTCCTATAGCCTGAGATGTGATATCTGAATGCCTCTAATACCAAACCTGAGATCCTTCCTCTAACATGAAATGTGATATCCAACTCCTTCACTTTCCAAACCTGAGAGCCTATCTATAGCATGAGATGTGATATCCAAGTCCTTCCCATGCCAATCCTTAGACCCTTCCTACAGCATGCAATATGATATCTCAATGATTCTAATAAAAAACCTGAGACCCGTCCTATAACATGAGATGGGATATCCAACTCCTTCCCATTCCAATCCTGAGACACTTCCGATAGCATGAGATGTGATATCTCAATGCTTCTAATATCAAAACTGAGACCCTCCCTATAGCATGATATGTGATATCTAAGTCCTTCCCATTCCAATCCTGAGACCCTTCCTATAGCATGAGATGTGATATCTCAATGCTTCTACCAAACCTGAGACCCTTCCTTTAGCATGAGATGTGATATCCAACTCCTTCCCATTCCAATCCTGAGACCCTTCCTATAGCATGAGAGGTGATATCTCAATACTTCTAATACCAAATCTGAGATCCTTCCTATAACATGAGATGTGATATCTCAATACTTCTAATACCAAAAATGAGATCCATCCTATAACATGAGATGTGATATCCAAATCCTTCCCCTTCCAAACCTGAGACCCTCCCTTTAGCATGAGATGTGATATCCAAATCCTTCCCATTCCAATCCTGAGACCCTTCTGATAGCATAAGATATGATATCTCAATGCTTCTATACCAAACCTGAGATCCTTCCGATAGCATGAGATGTGATATCTCAATACTTCTAATACCAAACCTGAGATCCTTCCTATAACATGAGATGTGATATCCAAATCCTTATCTTCCAAACCTGAGACCCTCCCTTTAGCATGAGATGTGATATCCAACTCCTTCCCATTCCAATCCTGAGACTCTTCTGATAGCATAAGATATGATATCTCAATGCTTCTATACCAAACCTGAGATCCTTCTGATAGCATGAGATGTGATATCTCAATACTTCTAATACCAAACCTGAGATCCTACCTCTAACATGAAATGTGATATCCAACTCTTTCCCCTTGCAAACCTGAGAGCCTTCCTATAGCATGAGATGTGATATCCAAGTCCTTCCCATTCCAATCCTGAGACCCTTCCTATAACATGAGATGTGATATCCAACTCCTTCCCATTCCAACCTGAGACCCTTCCTATAGCATGAGATGGGATATCCAACTCCTTCCAAATCCAATCCCGATACCCTTCCGATAGCATGAGATCTGATATCCCAATGCTTCTACCAAACCTGAGACCCATACTATGGCATGAGATGTGATATCAAACTCCTTCCCATTCTAATCCTGAGACCCTTCCTATAGCTTGAGATGTGATATCCAACTCCTTCCCATTCCAATTCTGAGACCCTTCCTATACCATGAGACTTGATATCTCAATGCTTCTAATACCAAACCTGAGACCCGTCCTATAACATGAGATGTGATATCCAAATCCTTCCCCTTCCAAACCTTAGACCCTTCCGATAGCAGAGATGTGATATCTCAATGCTTATACCAAACCTGAGATCCTTCCTATAACATGAGATGTGATATCCAACTCCTTCCCATTCCAATCCTGAGACACTTCCTATAGCATGAGATGTGATATCTCACTGCTTATACCAAACCTGAGACCCTTCCTATAGCATGAGATGTGATATCCAACTCCTTCCCATTCCAATCCTGAGACCCTTCCTATAGCATGAGATGTGATATCTCAATGCTTCTAATATCAAACTTGAGACCCTCCCTATAGCATGAGATGTGATACCCAAGTCCTTCCCATTCCAATCCTGAGACACTTCCTATAGCATGAGATGTGATATCCAACTGCTTCCCATTCCAATCCTGAGACCCTTCCTATAGCATGAGATGTGATATCTCTATGCTTCTAATACCAAACCTGAGATCCTTCCTCTAACATGAAATGTGATATCCAACTCCTTCCCTTTCCAAACCTAAGAGCCTATCTATAGCATGAGATGTGATATCCAAGTCCTTCACATTCCAACCCTTAGACCCTTCCTACAGCATGCAATATGATATCTCAATGATTCTAATAACAAACCTGAGACCCGTCCTATAACATGAGATGGGATATTCAACTCCTTCCCATTCCAATCCTGAGACTCTTCCGATAGCAGAGATGTGATATCTCAATGCTTATACCAAACCTGAGACCCTTCCTATAACATGAGATGTGATATCCAAATCCTTCCCGTTCCAAACCTGAGACCCTTCCTTTAGCATGAGATGTGATATCCAGCTCCTTCCCATTCCAATCCTGAGACACTTCCGATAGCATGAGATGTGATATCTCAATGCTTCTAATATCAAAACTGAGACCCTCCCTATAGCATAATATGTGATATCTAAGTCCTTCCCATTCCAATCCTGGGACCCTCCCTATAGCATGAGATGTGATATCCAACTCCTTCCCATTCCAATCCTGAGACCCTTCCTATAGCATGAGATATGATATCTCAATACTTCTAATACCAAACTTGAGATCCTTCCGATAACATGAGATGTGATATCCAAATCCTTCCCCTTCCAAACCTGAGACCCTCCCTTTAGCATGAGATGTGATATCCAACTCCTTCCTATTCCAATCCTGAGACTCTTCTGATAGCATGAGATGTGATATCTCAATGCTTCTAATACCAAACCTGAGATCCTTCCGATAGCATGAGATGTGATATCTCAATGCTTCTAATACCAAACCTGAGATCCTTCCTATAACATGAGATGTGATATCCAAATCCTTCCCCTTCCAAACCTGAGACCCTCCCTTTAGCATGAGATGTGATATCCAACTCCTTCCAATTCCATTCCTGAGACCCTTCCTATACTATGAGACTTGATATCTCAATGCTTCTAATACCAAACCTGAGACCCGTAATATAATATGAGATGTGATATCCAAATCCTTCCCCTTCCAAACCTTAGACCCTTCCTTTATCATGAGATGTGATATCCAACTCCTTCCCATTCCAGTCCTGAGACCCTTCCGATATCATGAGATGTGATATCTCAAAGCTTCTAATATCAAACTTGAGACCCTCCCTATAGCATGAGATGTGATATCCAAGTCCTTCCCATTCCAAACCTGAGACCCTCCCTTTAGCATGAGATGTGATATCCAACTCCTTCCTATTCCAATCCTGAGACTCTTCTGATAGCATGAGATGTGATATCTCAATGCCTCTAATACCAAACCTGAGATCCTACCTCTAACATGAAATGTGATATCCAACTCTTTCCCCTTCCAAACCTGAGAGCCTTCCTATAGCATGAGATGTGATATCAAAGTCCTTCCCATTCCAATCCTGAGACCCTTCCTATAGCTTGAGATGTGATATCCAACTCCTTCCCATTCCAATTCTGAGACCCTTCCTATACTATGAGACTTGATATCTCAATGCTTCTAATACCAAACCTGAGACCCGTAATATAATATGAGATGTGATATCCAAATCCTTCCCCTTCCAAACCTTAGACCCTTCCTTTATCATGAGATGTGATATCCAACTCCTTCCCATTCCAGTCCTGAGACCCTTCCGATATCATGAGATGTGATATCTCAAAGCTTCTAATATCAAACTTGAGACCCTCCCTATAGCATGAGATGTGATATCCAAGTCCTTCCCATTCCAATCCTGAGACCCTTCCTATAGCATGAGATGTGATATCTCAATGCTTCTAATACCAAACCTGAGACCCTTCTTATAACATGAGATGGGAATATCCAACTCCTTCCCATTCCAATCCTGAGACCCTTCCGATAGCAGAGATGTGATATCTCAATGCTTATACCAAACCTGAGATCCTTCCTATAACATGAGATGTGATATCCAACTCCTTCCCATTCCAATCCTGAGACACTTCCTATAGCATGAGATGTGATATCTCACTGCTTATACCAAACCTGAGACCCTTCCCATAGCATGAGATGTGATATCCAACTCCTTCCCATTCCAATCCTCAGACCCTTCCTATAGCATGAGATGTGATATCTCAATGCTTCTAATATCAAACTTGAGACCCTACCTATAGCATGAGATGTGATATCCAAGTCCTTCCCATTCCAATCCTGAGACACTTCCTATAGCATGAGATGTGATATCTCAATGCTTCTAATACCAAACCTGAGACTCTTCCTATAACATGAGATGGGATATCCAACTCCTTCCCATTCCAATCCTGAGACCCTTTTGATAGCAGAGATGTGATATCTCAATGTTTATACCAAACCTGAGACCCTTCCTACGGCATGAGATGTCATATTCAACTCCTTCCCATTCCAATCCTGAGACCCTTCCTATAGCATGAGATGTGATATCCAACTCCTTCCCATTCCAATCCTGAGACCCTTCCTATAGCATGAGATGTGATGTCTCAATGCTTCTAATACCAAACCTGAGATCCTTCCTATAACATGAGATGTGATATCCAACTCCTTCCATTCCAATCCTGGACCCTTCCTATAGCATGAGATGTGATATCTCAATGCTTATACCAAACCTGAGACCCTTCCTATAGCATGAGATGTGATATCCAACTCCTTCCCATTCCAATCCTGAGACCCTTCCTATAGCCTGAGATGTGATATCTGAATGCCTCTAATACCAAACCTGAGATCCTTCCTCTAACATGAAATGTGATATCCAACTCCTTCACTTTCCAAACCTGAGAGCCTATCTATAGCATGAGATGTGATATCCAAGTCCTTCCCATTCCAATCCTTAGACCCTTCCTACAGCATGCAATATGATATCTCAATGATTCTAATAAAAAACCTGAGACCCGTCCTATAACATGAGATGGGATATCCAACTCCTTCCCATTCCAATCCTGAGACACTTCCGATAGCAGAGATGTGATATCTCAATGTTTATACCAAACCTGAGACCCTTCCTATAACATGAGATGTGATATCCAACTCCTTCCCGTTCCAAATCTGAGACCCTTCCTTTAGCATGAGATGTGATATCCAGCTCCTTCCCATTCCAATCCTGAGACACTTCCGATAGCATGAGATGTGATATCTCAATGCTTCTAATATCAAAACTGAGACCCTCCCTATAGCATGATATGTGATATCTAAGTCCTTCCCATTCCAATCCTGAGACCCTTCCTATAGCATGAGATGTGATATCTCAATGCTTCTACCAAACCTGAGACCCTTCCTTTAGCATGAGATGTGATATCCAACTCCTTCCCATTCCAATCCTGAGACCCTTCCTATAGCATGAGAGGTGATATCTCAATACTTCTAATACCAAACCTGAGATCCTTCCGATAACATGAGATGTGATATCTCAATACTTCTAATACCAAACCTGAGATCCATCCTATAACATGAGATGTGATATCCAAATCCTTCCCCTTCCAAACCCGAGACCCTCCCTTTAGCATGAGATGTGATATCCAAATCCTTCCCATTCCAATCCTGAGACCCTTCTGATAGCATAAGATATGATATCTCAATGCTTCTATACCAAACCTGAGATCCTTCCGATAGCATGAGATGTGATATCTCAATACTTCTAATACCAAACCTGAGATCCTTCCTATAACATGAGATGTGATATCCAAATCCTTATCTTCCAAACCTGAGACCCTCCCTTTAGCATGAGATGTGATATCCAACTCCTTCCCATTCCAATCCTGAGACTCTTCTGATAGCATAAGATATGATATCTCAATGCTTCTATACCAAACCTGAGATCCTTCTGATAGCATGAGATGTGATATCTCAATACTTCTAATACCAAACCTGAGATCCTACCTCTAACATGAAATGTGATATCCAACGCTTTCCCCTTGCAAACCTGAGAGCCTTCCTATAGCATGAGATGTGATATCCAAGTCCTTCCCATTCCAATCCTGAGACCCTTCCTATAACATGAGATGTGATATCCAACTCCTTCCCATTCCAACCTGAGACCCTTCCTATAGCATGAGATGGGATATCCAACTCCTTCCAAATCCAATCCCGATACCCTTCCGATAGCATGAGATCTGATATCCCAATGCTTCTACCAAACCTGAGACCCATACTATGGCATGAGATGTGATATCAAACTCCTTCCCATTCTAATCCTGAGACCCTTCCTATAGCTTGAGATGTGATATCCAACTCCTTCCCATTCCAATTCTGAGACCCTTCCTATACCATGAGACTTGATATCTCAATGCTTCTAATACCAAACCTGAGACCTGTCCTATAACATGAGATGTGATATCCAAATCCTTCCCCTTCCCCTTCCAAACCTTAGACCCTTCCGATAGCAGAGATGTGATATCTCAATGCTTATACCAAACCTGAGATCCTTCCTATAACATGAGATGTGATATCCAACTCCTTCCCATTCCAATCCTGAGACACTTCCTATAGCATGAGATGTGATATCTCACTGCTTATACCAAACCTGAGACCCTTCCTATAGCATGAGATGTGATATCCAACTCCTTCCCATTCCAATCCTGAGACCCTTCCTATAGCATGAGAGGTGATATCTCAATGCTTCTAATATCAAACTTGAGACCCTCCCTATAGCATGAGATGTGATACCCAAGTCCTTCCCATTCCAATCCTGAGACACTTCCTATAGCATGAGATGTGATATCTCAATGCTTCTAATACCAAACCTGAGACTCTTCCTATAACATGAGATGGGATATCCAACTCCTTTCCATTCCAATCCTGAGACCCTTTCGATAGCAGAGATGTGATATCTCAATGTTTATACCAAACCTGAGACTCTTCCTATAACATGAGATGGGATATTCAACTCCTTCCCATTCCAATCCTGAGACCCTTCCTATAGCATGAGATGTGATATCCAACTCCTTCCCATTCCAATCATGAGACCCTTCCTATAGCATGAGATGTGATGTCTCAATGCTTCTAATACCAAACCTGAGATCCTTCCTATAACATGAGATGTGATATCCAACTCCTTCCATTCCAATCCTGGACCCTTCCTATAGCATGATATGTGATATCTCAATGCTTATACCAAACCTGAGACCCTTCCTATAGCATGAGATGTGATATCCAACTCCTTCCCATTCCAATCATGAGACCCTTCCTATAGCATGAGATGTGATGTCTCAATGCCTCTAATACCAAACCTGAGATCCTTCCTATAACATGAAATGTGATATCCAACTCCTTCACTTTCCAAACCTGAGAGCCTATCTATAGCATGAGATGTGATATCCAAGTCCTTCCCATTCCAATCCTTAGACCCTTCCTACAGCATGCAATATGATATCTCAATGATTCTAATAAAAAACCTGAGACCCGTCCTATAACATGAGATGGGATATCCAACTCCTTCCCATTCCAATTCTGAGACACTTCCGATAGCAGAGATGTGATATCTCAATGTTTATACCAAACCTGAGACCCTTCCTATAACATGAGATGTGATATCCAACTCCTTCCCGTTCCAAACCTGAGACCCTTCCTTTAGCATGAGATGTGATATCCAGCTCCTTCCCATTCCAATCCTGAGACACTTCCGATAGCATGAGATGTGATATCTCAATGCTTCTAATATCAAAACTGAGACCCTCCCTATAGCATGATATGTGATATCTAAGTCCTTCCCATTCCAATCCTGAGACCCTTCCTATAGCATGAGATGTGATATCTCAATGCTTCTACCAAACCTGAGACCCTTCCTTTAGCATGAGATGTGATATCCAACTCCTTCCCATTCCAATCCTGAGACCCTTCCTATAGCATGAGAGGTGATATCTCAATACTTCTAATACCAAACCTGAGATCCTTCCGATAACATGAGATGTGATATCTCAATACTTCTAATACCAAACCTGAGATCCATCCTATAACATGAGATGTGATATCCAAATCCTTCCCCTTCCAAACCTGAGACCCTCCCTTTAGCATGAGATGTGATATCCAACTCCTTCCCATTCCAATCCTGAGACTCTTCTGCTAGCATAAGATATGATATCTCAATGCTTCTATACCAAACCTGAGATCCTTCTGATAGCATGAGATGTGATATCTCAATACTTCTAATACCAAACCTGAGATCCTACCTCTAACATGAAATGTGATATCCAACTCTTTCCCCTTGCAAACCTGAGAGCCTTCCTATAGCATGAGATGTGATATCCAAGTCCTTCCCATTCCAATCCTGAGACCCTTCCTATAACATGAGATGTGATATCCAACTCCTTCCCATTCCAACCTGAGACCCTTCCTATAGCATGAGATGGGATATCCAACTCCTTCCAAATCCAATCCCGATACCCTTCCGATAGCATGAGATCTGATATCCCAATGCTTCTACCAAACCTGAGACCCATACTATGGCATGAGATGTGATATCAAACTCCTTCCCATTCTAATCCTGAGACCCTTCCTATAGCTTGAGATGTGATATCCAACTCCTTCCCATTCCAATTCTGAGACCCTTCCTATACCATGAGACTTGATATCTCAATGCTTCTAATACCAAACCTGAGACCCGTCCTATAACATGAGATGTGATATCCAAATCCTTCCCCTTCCAAACTTTAGACCCTTCCTTTATCATGAGATGTGATAGCCAACTCCTTCCCATTCCAATCTTGAGACCCTTCCGATATCATGAAATGTGATATCTCAATGCTTCTAATATCAAACTTGAGACCCTCCCTATAACATGAGATGGGAATATCCAACTCCTTCCCATTCCAATCCTGAGACCCTTCCGATAGCACAGATGTGATATCTCAATGCTTATACCAAACCTGAGATCCTTCCTATAACATGAGATGTGATATCCAACTCCTTCCCATTCCAATCCTGAGACACTTCCGATAGCATGAGATGTGATATCTCAATGCTTCTAATATCAAAACTGAGACCCTCCCTATAGCATGATATGTGATATCTAAGTCCTTCCCATTCCAATCCTGAGACCCTTCCTATAGCATGAGATGTGATATCTCAATGCTTCTACCAAACCTGAGACCCTTCCTTTAGCATGAGATGTGATATCCAACTCCTTCCCATTCCAATCCTGAGACCCTTCCTATAGCATGAGAGGTGATATCTCAATACTTCTAATACCAAACCTGAGATCCTTCCGATAACATGAGATGTGATATCTCAATACTTCTAATACCAAACCTGAGATCCATCCTATAACATGAGATGTGATATCCAAATCCTTCCCCTTCCAAACCTGAGACCCTCCCTTTAGCATGAGATGTGATATCCAACTCCTTCCCATTCCAATCCTGAGACTCTTCTGCTAGCATAAGATATGATATCTCAATGCTTCTATACCAAACCTGAGATCCTTCTGATAGCATGAGATGTGATATCTCAATACTTCTAATACCAAACCTGAGATCCTACCTCTAACATGAAATGTGATATCCAACTCTTTCCCCTTGCAAACCTGAGAGCCTTCCTATAGCATGAGATGTGATATCCAAGTCCTTCCCATTCCAATCCCGAGACCCTTCCTATAACATGAGATGTGATATCCAACTCCTTCCCATTCCAACCTGAGACCCTTCCTATAGCATGAGATGGGATATCCAACTCCTTCCAAATCCAATCCCGATACCCTTCCGATAGCATGAGATCTGATATCCCAATGCTTCTACCAAACCTGAGACCCATACTATGGCATGAGATGTGATATCAAACTCCTTCCCATTCTAATCCTGAGACCCTTCCTATAGCTTGAGATGTGATATCCAACTCCTTCCCATTCCAATTCTGAGACCCTTCCTATACCATGAGACTTGATATCTCAATGCTTCTAATACCAAACCTGAGACCCGTCCTATAACATGAGATGTGATATCCAAATCCTTCCCCTTCCAAACTTTAGACCCTTCCTTTATCATGAGATGTGATAGCCAACTCCTTCCCATTCCAATCTTGAGACCCTTCCGATATCATGAAATGTGATATCTCAATGCTTCTAATATCAAACTTGAGACCCTCCCTATAACATGAGATGGGAATATCCAACTCCTTCCCATTCCAATCCTGAGACCCTTCCGATAGCACAGATGTGATATCTCAATGCTTATACCAAACCTGAGATCCTTCCTATAACATGAGATGTGATATCCAACTCCTTCCCATTCCAATCCTGAGACACTTCCTATAGCATGAGATGTGATATCTCACTGCTTATACCAAACCTGAGACCCTTCCTATAGCATGAGATGTGATATCCAACTCCTTCCCATTCCAATCCTGAGACCCTTCCTATAGCATGAGATGTGATATCTCAATGCTTCTAATATCAAACTTGAGACCCTCCCTATAGCATGAGATGTGATACCCAAGTCCTTCCCATTCCAATCCTGAGACACTTCCTATAGCATGAGATGTGATATCCAACTGCTTCCCATTCCAATCCTGAGACCCTTCCTATAGCATGAGATGTGATATCTCTATGCTTCTAATACCAAACCTGAGATCCTTCCTCTAACATGAAATGTGATATCCAACTCCTTCCCTTTCCAAACCTAAGAGCCTATCTATAGCATGAGATGTGATATCCAAGTCCTTCACATTCCAACCCTTAGACCCTTCCTACAGCATGCAATATGATATCTCAATGATTCTAATAACAAACCTGAGACCCGTCCTATAACATGAGATGGGATATTCAACTCCTTCCCATTCCAATCCTGAGACTCTTCCGATAGCAGAGATGTGATATCTCAATGCTTATACCAAACCTGAGACCCTTCCTATAACATGAGATGTGATATCCAAATCCTTCCCGTTCCAAACCTGAGACCCTTCCTTTAGCATGAGATGTGATATCCAGCTCCTTCCCATTCCAATCCTGAGACACTTCCGATAGCATGAGATGTGATATCTCAATGCTTCTAATATCAAAACTGAGACCCTCCCTATAGCATGATATGTGATATCTAAGTCCTTCCCATTCCAATCCTGAGACCCTCCCTATAGCATGAGATGTGATATCCAACTCCTTCCCATTCCAATCCTGAGACCCTTCCTATAGCATGAGATATGATATCTCAATTCTTCTAATACCAAACGTGAGATCCTTCCGATAACATGAGATGTGATATCCAAATCCTTCCCCTTCCAAACCTGAGACCCTCCCTTTAGCATGAGATGTGATATCCAACTCCTTCCTATTCCAATCCTGAGACTCTTCTGATAGCATGAGATGTGATATCTCAATGCTTCTAATACCAAACCTGAGATCCTTCCGATAGCATGAGATGTGATATCTCAATGCTTCTAATACCAAACCTGAGATCCTTCCTATAACATGAAATGTGATATCCAACTCTTTCCCCTTGCAAACCTGAGAGCCTTCCTATAGCATGAGATGTGATATCCAAGTCCTTCCCATTCCAATCCTGAGACCCTTCCTATAACATGAGATGTGATATCCAACTCCTTCCCATTCCAACCTGAGACCCTTCCTATAGCATGAGATGGGATATCCAACTCCTTCCAAATCCAATCCCGATACCCTTCCGATAGCATGAGATCTGATATCCCAATGCTTCTACCAAACCTGAGACCCATACTATGGCATGAGATGTGATATCAAACTCCTTCCCATTCTAATCCTGAGACCCTTCCTATAGCTTGAGATGTGATATCCAACTCCTTCCCATTCCAATTCTGAGACCCTTCCTATACCATGAGACTTGATATCTCAATGCTTCTAATACCAAACCTGAGACCCGTCCTATAACATGAGATGTGATATCCAAATCCTTCCCCTTCCAAACTTTAGACCCTTCCTTTATCATGAGATGTGATAGCCAACTCCTTCCCATTCCAATCTTGAGACCCTTCCGATATCATGAAATGTGATATCTCAATGCTTCTAATATCAAACTTGAGACCCTCCCTATAACATGAGATGGGAATATCCAACTCCTTCCCATTCCAATCCTGAGACCCTTCCGATAGCACAGATGTGATATCTCAATGCTTATACCAAACCTGAGATCCTTCCTATAACATGAGATGTGATATCCAACTCCTTCCCATTCCAATCCTGAGACACTTCCTATAGCATGAGATGTGATATCTCACTGCTTATACCAAACCTGAGACCCTTCCTATAGCATGAGATGTGATATCCAACTCCTTCCCATTCCAATCCTGAGACCCTTCCTATAGCATGAGATGTGATATCTCAATGCTTCTAATATCAAACTTGAGACCCTCCCTATAGCATGAGATGTGATACCCAAGTCCTTCCCATTCCAATCCTGAGACACTTCCTATAGCATGAGATGTGATATCCAACTGCTTCCCATTCCAATCCTGAGACCCTTCCTATAGCATGAGATGTGATATCTCTATGCTTCTAATACCAAACCTGAGATCCTTCCTCTAACATGAAATGTGATATCCAACTCCTTCCCTTTCCAAACCTAAGAGCCTATCTATAGCATGAGATGTGATATCCAAGTCCTTCACATTCCAACCCTTAGACCCTTCCTACAGCATGCAATATGATATCTCAATGATTCTAATAACAAACCTGAGACCCGTCCTATAACATGAGATGGGATATTCAACTCCTTCCCATTCCAATCCTGAGACTCTTCCGATAGCAGAGATGTGATATCTCAATGCTTATACCAAACCTGAGACCCTTCCTATAACATGAGATGTGATATCCAAATCCTTCCCGTTCCAAACCTGAGACCCTTCCTTTAGCATGAGATGTGATATCCAGCTCCTTCCCATTCCAATCCTGAGACACTTCCGATAGCATGAGATGTGATATCTCAATGCTTCTAATATCAAAACTGAGACCCTCCCTATAGCATGATATGTGATATCTAAGTCCTTCCCATTCCAATCCTGAGACCCTCCCTATAGCATGAGATGTGATATCCAACTCCTTCCCATTCCAATCCTGAGACCCTTCCTATAGCATGAGATATGATATCTCAATTCTTCTAATACCAAACGTGAGATCCTTCCGATAACATGAGATGTGATATCCAAATCCTTCCCCTTCCAAACCTGAGACCCTCCCTTTAGCATGAGATGTGATATCCAACTCCTTCCTATTCCAATCCTGAGACTCTTCTGATAGCATGAGATGTGATATCTCAATGCTTCTAATACCAAACCTGAGATCCTTCCGATAGCATGAGATGTGATATCTCAATGCTTCTAATACCAAACCTGAGATCCTTCCTATAACATGAGATGTGATATCCAAATCCTTCCCCTTCCAAACCTGAGACCCTCCCTTTAGCATGAGATGTGATATCCAACTCCTTCCCATTCCATTCCTGAGACCCTTCTGATAGCATGAGATGTGATATCTCAATGCCTCTAATACCAAACCTGAGATCCTACCTCTAACATGAAATGTGATATCCAACTCTTTCCCCTTCCAAACCTGAGAGCCTTCCTATAGCATGAGATGTGATATCCAAGTCCTTCCCATTCCAATCCTGAGACCCTTCCTATAGCTTGGGATGTGATATCCAACTCCTTCCCATTCCAATTCTGAGACCCTTCCTATACTATGAGACTTGATATCTCAATGCTTCTAATACCAAACCTGAGACCCGTAATATAACATGAGATGTGATATCCAAATCCTTCCCCTTCCAAACCTTAGACCCTTCCTTTATCATGAGATGTGATATCCAACTCCTTCCCATTCCAATCCTGAGACCCTTCCGATATCATGAGATGTGATATCTCAAAGCTTCTAATATCAAACTTGAGACCCTCCCTATAGCATGAGATGTGATATCCAAGTCCTTCCCATTCCAATCCTGAGACCCTTCCTATAGCATGAGATGTGATATCTCAATGCTTCTAATACCAAACCTGAGACCCTTCTTATAACATGAGATGGGAATATCCAACTCCTTCCCATTCCAATCCTGAGACCCTTCCGATAGCAGAGATGTGATATCTCAATGCTTATACCAAACCTGAGATCCTTCCTATAACATGAGATGTGATATCCAACTCCTTCCCATTCCAATCCTGAGACACTTCCTATAGCATGAGATGTGATATCTCACTGCTTATACCAAACCTGAGACCCTTCCCATAGCATGAGATGTGATATCCAACTCCTTCCCATTCCAATCCTCAGACCCTTCCTATAGCATGAGATGTGATATCTCAATGCTTCTAATATCAAACTTGAGACCCTACCTATAGCATGAGATGTGATATCCAAGTCCTTCCCATTCCAATCCTGAGACACTTCCTATAGCATGAGATGTGATATCTCAATGCTTCTAATACCAAACCTGAGACTCTTCCTATAACATGAGATGGGATATCCAACTCCTTCCCATTCCAATCCTGAGACCCTTTTGATAGCAGAGATGTGATATCTCAATGTTTATACCAAACCTGAGACCCTTCCTACGGCATGAGATGTCATATTCAACTCCTTCCCATTCCAATCCTGAGACCCTTCCTATAGCATGAGATGTGATATCCAACTCCTTCCCATTCCAATCCTGAGACCCTTCCTATAGCATGAGATGTGATGTCTCAATGCTTCTAATACCAAACCTGAGATCCTTCCTATAACATGAGATGTGATATCCAACTCCTTCCATTCCAATCCTGGACCCTTCCTACGGCATGAGATGTCATATTCAACTCCTTCCCATTCCAATCCTGAGACCCTTCCTTTAGCATGAGATGTGATATCCAACTCCTTCCCATTCCAATCCTGAGACCCTTCCTATAGCCTGAGATGTGATATCTGAATGCCTCTAATACCAAACCTGAGATCCTTCCTCTAACATGAAATGTGATATCCAACTCCTTCACTTTCCAAACCTGAGAGCCTATCTATAGCATGAGATGTGATATCCAAGTCCTTCCCATTCCAATCCTTAGACCCTTCCTACAGCATGCAATATGATATCTCAATGATTCTAATAAAAAACCTGAGACCCGTCCTATAACATGAGATGGGATATCCAACTCCTTCCCATTCCAATCCTGAGACACTTCCGATAGCAGAGATGTGATATCTCAATGTTTATACCAAACCTGAGACCCTTCCTATAACATGAGATGTGATATCCAACTCCTTCCCGTTCCAAACCTGAGACCCTTCCTTTAGCATGAGATGTGATATCTAAGTCCTTCCCATTCCAATCCTGAGACCCTTCCTATAGCATGAGATGTGATATCTCAATGCTTCTACCAAACCTGAGACCCTTCCTTTAGCATGAGATGTGATATCCAACTCCTTCCCATTCCAATCCTGAGACCCTTCCTATAGCATGAGAGGTGATATCTCAATACTTCTAATACCAAACCTGAGATCCTTCCGATAACATGAGATGTGATATCTCAATACTTCTAATACCAAACCTGAGATCCATCCTATAACATGAGATGTGATATCCAAATCCTTCCCCTTCCAAACCTGAGACCCTCCCTTTAGCATGAGATGTGATATCCAAATCCTTCCCATTCCAATCCTGAGACCCTTCTGATAGCATAAAATATGATATCTCAATGCTTCTATACCAAACCTGAGATCCTTCCGATAGCATGAGATGTGATATCTCAATACTTCTAATACCAAACCTGAGATCCTTCCTATAACATGAGATGTGATATCCAAATCCTTATCTTCCAAACCTGAGACCCTCCCTTTAGCATGAGATGTGATATCCAACTCCTTCCCATTCCAATCCTGAGACTCTTCTGATAGCATTAGATATGATATCTCAATGCTTCTATACCAAACCTGAGATCCTTCTGATAGCATGAGATGTGATATCTCAATACTTCTAATACCAAACCTGAGATCCTACCTCTAACATGAAATGTGATATCCAACTCTTTCCCCTTGCAAACCTGAGAGCCTTCCTATAGCATGAGATGTGATATCCAAGTCCTTCCCATTCCAATCCTGAGACCCTTCCTATAGCATGAGATGGGATATCCAACTCCTTCCAAATCCAATCCCGATACCCTTCCGATAGCATGAGATCTGATATCCCAATGCTTCTACCAAACCTGAGACCCATACTATGGCATGAGATGTGATATCAAACTCCTTCCCATTCTAATCCTGAGACCCTTCCTATAGCTTGAGATGTGATATCCAACTCCTTCCCATTCCAATTCTGAGACCCTTCCTATACCATGAGACTTGATATCTCAATGCTTCTAATACCAAACCTGAGACCCGTCCTATAACATGAGATGTGATATCCAAATCCTTCCCCTTCCAAACCTTAGACCCTTCCGATAGCAGAGATGTGATATCTCAATGCTTATACCAAACCTGAGATCCTTCCTATAACATGAGATGTGATATCCAACTCCTTCCCATTCCAATCCTGAGACACTTCCTATAGCATGAGATGTGATATCTCACTGCTTATACCAAACCTGAGACCCTTCCTATAGCATGAGATGTGATATCCAACTCCTTCCCATTCCAATCCTGAGACCCTTCCTATAGCATGAGATGTGATATCTCAATGCTTCTAATATCAAACTTGAGACCCTCCCTATAGCATGAGATGTGATACCCAAGTCCTTCCCATTCCAATCCTGAGACACTTCCTATAGCATGAGATGTGATATTTCAATGCTTCTAATACCAAACCTGAGACTCTTCCTATAACATGAGATGGGATATCCAACTCCTTTCCATTCCAATCCTGAGACCCTTTCGATAGCAGAGATGTGATATCTCAATGTTTATACTAAACCTGAGACCCTCCCTACGGCATGAGATGTCATATACAACTCCTTCCCATTCCAATCCTGAGACCCTTCCTATAGCATGAGATGTGATATCTCAAGACCCTTCCTATAGCATGAGATGTGATATCCAACTCCTTCCCATTCCAATCCTGAGACCCTTCCTATAGCCTGAGATGTGATATCTGAATGCCTCTAATACCAAACCTGAGATCCTTCCTCTAACATGAAATGTGATATCCAACTCCTTCACTTTCCAAACCTGAGAGCCTATCTATAGCATGAGATGTGATATCCAAGTCCTTCCCATTCCAATCCTTAGACCCTTCCTACAGCATGCAATATAATATCTCAATGATTTTAATAAAAAACCTGAGACCCGTCCTATAACATGAGATGGGATATCCAACTCCTTCCCATTCCAATCCTGAGACACTTCCGATAGCAGAGATGTGATATCTCAATGTTTATACGAAACCTGAGACCCTTCCTATAACATGAGATGATATATCCCACTCCTTCCCGTTCCAAACCTGAGACCCTTCCTTTAGCATGAGATGTGATATCCAGCTCCTTCCCATTCCAATCCTGAGACACTTCCGATAGCATGAGATGTGATATCTCAATGCTTCTAATATCAAAACTGAGACCCTCCCTATAGCATATGTGATATCTAAGTCCTTCCCATTCCAATCCTGAGACCCTTCCTATAGCATGAGATGTGATATCCAACTCCTTCCCGTTCCAAACCTGAGACCCTTCCTTTAGCATGAGATGTGATATCCAGCTCCTTCCCATTCCAATCCTGAGACACTTCCGATAGCATGAGATGTGATATCTCAATGCTTCTAATATCAAAACTGAGACCCTCCCTATAGCATATGTGATATCTAAGTCCTTCCCATTCCAATCCTGAGACCCTTCCTATAGCATGAGATGTGATATCTCAATGCTTATCCTTGATTCCTGTAGTAAATTGCTTTCCTTTGCAGGCCGACTCCTCTCACGAATGCCTTGTCTGCATGCATTCTCTCCTGGCCATTCTCTCACCGTGGCTATTTGCCTACCCCCTTCCTCTCTCAGTGGATGGACTTCTCCATCCTAGCCTCCTACCACTCAACTCCGCCTACTTGGAGAATTCAACATGAACCTGTATGCTTCCTGACCTGGACTTTTACGAGATCTGCAACTCTTCATGTCGCAGGCCCTACACACTGCAGGGAATACTCAGGATTTTCTGATCTCAGACCTCCCCCTCTGTAACCCTCTCAACAATCCTCTCCCGTGGTGATCAAGTTCTCATCTCCAAAGAAGGCTAACTGCCTTCTCTTCAGAGGAGTTCTCCCTTTCTGTCCCTGCTCCCTGCGCGTTGCAAACACTCGCTTCCCTGCTCTCTGGTTTAGACGCTTTTCCTTCTCAGAGGCCTTCTTCCTTTCTGCCCTTTTCGCGTTGCAAGTACTCGCTTCCCAGCTCTCTGGTTTAGACGCGTGTTCCCTGCCTTCTCTCCTCATCCCGCTGCCTTCAAATCAAAAAATGAGCTCCAAAAGATACACAGTGCTCAGAATGCTCTATAACACCCATTATTCAAAATATAGCCGTAACCCGCTAGACGTATTGAAACGTGCTGTAAACTAGCAAAAACAGCTAGAAAATGTACTTTCCTCGCGTTTTTGTAAATGCTAATTCTGATGGGTTCCCATGTATGTACTGTCCGTGCGTTTGTTGTCGAATCCTGAAGTTTTTAACCACTGTTCTCCCATACAAGGGGGGGTCAACGTCTACTGCTGTTCACAGGCTGAATGTATACGGTTGAAATCTTCAAGGCATTATCAGCTTTCCTGACTGTTTTGGAACGTGTATTTGCCATCTGTTAATGCAGTCGCCCTGTGTTCATCGTCCCTTCTACTTTACAGGCTGCACTCCCCTGGTGATCACATTCTCCTCTCCAGAGCAGGCTGACTACCAGCTGCTCCTCCTCATAGGCGTTCATCCTTAATGTCCCTGCTCCCTGCACCGTTTCGCGTTGCATGTACTCGCTTCCCAGCTCTCTGGTTTAGATGCGTGTTCCCTGCCTTCTCTCCTCTTCCTACAGCCTTCCAATGAGCTCCACAAGATACAGTGTTCAGAATGCTTTATAACACCCATTATTCAACATATAGCTGTAACCCGCTAGACGTATTGAAACGTGCTAAAAACGAGTAGAAACAGCTAGAAAATGTACTTTCCTCGCGTTTTGGTAAATGCGAATTCTGGTGGGTTCCCATTTTGTACTCTGTTCGTGCGTTTGTTCAGTCGAATCCTGGTCTTTTGAACCACTCTTCTCCCATACAAGGGAGGGTCAAAATGTGTTGTTCACAGGCTGAATTTATACTGCTGAAATGCTCGCTTGCCTGCTCTCTGGTTTAGACGCGTGTACCCTGCATTTACCAAAACGCGAGGGAAGTACATTTTCTAGCTGTTTTTGCTAGTTTTTAGCACGTTTCAATACGTCTAGCTGATTGTTAAGACGGATTTCTGAACTCTGTCCTGGTGGCGCAGAGGTTCAGAAGGCCAACCTAATTACTTGGAACAGGGTAACCTCTGGACAAGCCAGACCAATCAAGGTAGCGATCGCGGCGGTCAAGACTAGGTCTCAAGAGGGGTGAGGGTGACTGAAAGCTCGCAATGAGCACACAAAGCAAGAGCGCTTACAAACTACTCCAAACAGTTGTTTATATCAAAAATAGATACACATTTATTATAAGGCCTTGAAACTAATAACCACAGTAAAAGCAGCAATATACAACGATATTAAACCAACACATACACTATCCACCCAATATATATACAGAATACACAGTTTCACAGCATTAGCAGCACGAAATATGTTATCCACCTGCAGGGGAAGGAAAACAGGCAGTGCGAACCAATGCGTGTGATATGTCCGCCTTCTGAGGCCCCTAACTAGATGGTAGTCCAATCCCTACGAAGAGTGGAGCCTAGCGCTCAAAAGTACCTGCACACGCCGGTGCCAATGGGCAGAAGGTGAAGCTCTTCGGAGGACGTTGAACAGCTCTGTAGGGAGCTCTAATGAAGGAGAACACGGTCCGCGACTCTAGCGCAGCCTCCACTGTGAGGCAGAAGCAGGGCGCGAGTACGGACAAGGGGTGCTGTATTTACAGCGGGGAAAAGCAAGGGGCACTGCAGGAGGGCGACCAGATCCTAGCTAATCTACTCACCGGTCCCCGAAGCAAGCAGGCCCGAGCTTCTCCTCGATAGATACAGCTTCTGGCAGGTTCTGAAGAGCAGGGAACGTCTCGTCGTCGTGCAGAGTAAAAAGACGTCCCGATCGAAGAAACAAGCACAGTTTTGTCGCCACAGCAGGGCAACGGAACGGCCGGGTGTATTCAAGCCAAGCGAGCACCGCTCACCTCTAGCTTAGGACTGCTAAGCAAACGAAGCGTGTGAGCGTGCCCCGGACTCAGAATACCACCCAACCTGTCGGCGGTTACAGAGCAGGCCTCCTTAGTAAGCTGGTCAGTCAACTGGATGGCCCAGAGACACTTCCGAAGGCTTACAGCAGGAGTTGATGAAGGTGCCGGGAATAGCTGGTCCTGCTATTCCAATAGGTCGAAGCGCCAGTACAGGCCTTCTTGTTCGATCTTAGGTGGAAAGGGCTTCACCGGACGACAGCAATGAGGAGCAGAAGTTCTTCAGGGGGTCACCAGTGATTCCTCGGTCCAGCCTCGTGTTCGCAGGATACTTGGCTCCTGTATCCCTGGGTTCGTAAGAACTCAGGAGATCGACATGGTAGTGGTGTTTCCAGCTCCCTCTTATCCACGGTTCCCTTCGCGCCAAAACGGAGGGGAGCCAATGGGAGATCCGCTCATCAACACCCATACCATACGTGGACCAATCACGGACCACAGTGGTCCCAGGCATTCACACCACCCTAGACTCTCTGGCACCCAGGATGTGTATTGGGACCAGACAGCCCATCCCACATCCTGGGGGCACTCAAACGACATGTAGAAGCCCGCGAACGCAACCGTGTTTCGCGGGAAACTACATGCCCAAATAAGGAAGGCCCCGGGTCGCCTGACCCGGGGGAAGGTAAAGGGAGCAAGACGGACAGTGGACTAGACAAAGGAGCCTCGTGGTCCGGCCATTTTGTGTAGCCGGGCCACCCTTTTGTGTTCGCGGCAAAAACGTGCTCAGAACGGCAAAAGGAGCTCAAAATAAACCAAATGATCGCTGCCACCAGCCCAGTCCCTGAATGACTTGCACCGATCCAAAAACCATCCTATAAGAGTGTCTAGGGTCTGTAGAAGGCTAGAGACCCAAGAGAGCTGTAACTTAGCTTACAGTGCCCTCTTGTGTCGTGTTGCACTAAAATGGCGACACGATAAAAGAAACTACGGGAAACAGCGTTCCCCGGTACTGACTGTCTTAAGGGCATGTCAGTTTCCCCGTAAGAAAGGAGCGAAAGCCCAGAGGAGTACAGCAGAAGGCTGCACTTCTCTGGCAAAGTCAAGAAAACAGGTTGAAAACAATAGCAAAAAGTTTAGGGGTTGCCACATGGAAGGAAAGTTCCCTACAATAACGAAATCTTTCCTAACACTCGCCCCTCCCAGACTATGGACAGGGGGAACTAATCCACCCCTGGATGAGTCTCTTGTTCAGGTCGGTAAAACATTCTGGACAACCCATCAGCATTGCTATGTTGGACACCTGGCCTATGCTCAATAGTGAAGTCGAAGCCTTGTAGACTTATGGACCACCTAAGCAACTTTGGATTCTCCCCCTTCATGTTCATTAGCCACTTTAACGGCTTATGGTCAGTCTGCACAGTGAAGTGGGTCCCATAGAGGTAGGGCCGCAGCTTCCTTAGGGCCCACACAACAGAGAAACATTCTTTCTCTACCGTGGACCATCTGAGCTCTCTGTCCTTAAGCTGGCGACTAATAAAACCGATAGGGTGTTCCTTACCCTTCTCATCTACTTGTGATAGTACAGCTCCTATCCCAGTGTCAGAGGCATCCGTCTGCACGATAAAAGGTCTTTGATAATCAGGGGCCCTGAGCACAGGGGCCTGGCACAAGGAGTCTTTCAAGCCATTGAAGGCCTTCTCACACTCGTCAGTCCAAGTTACCTTCTTGGGTTTCTTCGGAGTTGTGAGGGCAGTCAGAGGAGCAGCTATGGTGCCATAGTCTGCCATAAAATTGCGGTAATAACCCGTGAGTCCTAAGAAGGCTCTCACTTGGGTTTGTGTAGTGGGGGTAGGCCAGTCTTGTACTGCTTGTACTTTACTGGGGAGAGGCTGTATCCTTCCTCCACCTACTTCATGCCCAAGGTAAACCACTGAGCCTTGTCCAATCTGGCATTTACTCGCCTTTATGGTCAAGTGGGCTTTCTGAAGAGCCTGGAGCACAATCCCGAGGTGTTTCACATGGTCTTCCCAGGTGGCACTGAAAACTGCTATATCGTCCAGATATGCAAGACAGAATTCGTCCAACCCATTCAACACATGATTCACAAGCCTCTGGAAAGTGGCAGGTGCATTCTTCAATCCGAACGGCATTACCCGGAATTGGTAAAGCCCGTCGGGAGTTGAAAATGCTGTCTTCTCCTTGGCATGTTCTGCTAAAGCTATTTGCCAATAGCCCGCAGTCAGGTCAAACGTGCTGAGGTACTTGGAGGCACCCAAGGTATCCACCAGCTCGTCAGTTCGAGGCAAGGGGTGAGCGTCTGTCTTGGTGACAGCATTCAGAGCCCTGTAATCCACGCAGAACCTCAATTCAGAAGTGCCTGCTTTTGGAACCAGAACCACAGGACTGGACCAAGGACTACTAGAGGGTTCAATCACCCCAAGGTCTAACATCTTGTTGACCTCGGTCTTAATATAAGACCGTACTTTATCCGACATCCTGTATCCCCTACTTTTGGTAGGTACACTGTCTCCTGTGTCAATGTTATGTTTGCACCAAGGTGTCAAACCAGGCGACTGTGAAAACAGGGGGGAAAACTGCCTAAGCAAACTTTTCACCTCAGCCTGCTGATCAGAAGTCAGGTGAGGGGCCACTCGGACACCCTCAACGGAGCTATCTGAAGGACCGCTTTGGAACAGGTCGGGAAGAGGTTCTGACTCCTCTTCCTCAACGTCTGACGCCAGTAGCAGTGCTGCGATTTCGACTCTTGGGACGAAAGCCTTCAGCCTATTTACGTGGAACACTTTTGGAGCCTGTCCAGGCCTTCCAAGGTCCACTAAATAGTTCACCTCACCCAGGGGCTCCACCACTGTGTAAGGGCCTGACCATTTGTCCTGTAAAGCGCGAGGCCTTATAGGGTTCATGATCAGGACTTGCTGACCAGGGGTAAAGTGAATTAAGGAAGCTTTCTGGTCGTACCAATGTTTCACCAGCGCTTGTCCTGCCTTCAACTTTTCACTAGCCAAGCCCATCAGGAGTACCATCCGTTTTCTGAGCCCTAGCACATAGTCAACTACATTGGTAGTAACAGGGGGAGTGGGCATCTCCCATCCCTCTTTGACGATGGCTAAGGGTCCCCGTACGGGATGACCGAACAGAAGTTCGAAGGGGCTGAAGCCAACACCCTCCTGTGGTACCTCTCTGTAGGCAAACAACAAGCATGGTAAAAGAAGGTCCCATTTCCTCCTCTGGGGCTCCTCCAGAGCCCCAATCATGCTCTTTAGCGTTCTGTTGAAACGCTCCACCAGACCATTGGTCTGGGGGTGGTATGCAGAAGAGAACTTGTAGGTGACCCCACATTCTTTCCACATAGCCTGCATATACTTCGACATAAAGTTGCTGCCACGATCTGACACAACTTCTTTAGGGAAGCCAACCCTAGTAAATATGCCGAGTAACGCTTTTGCAACTGACTTGGCAGTTACAGTCTTTAATGGGATGGCCTCAGGATACCTGGTTGCATGGTCGACCAGCACCAGGATAAACCTATTGCCTGAGGATGTTTGCGGGTCAAGGGGACCAACGATGTCGATCCCTACCCTTTCAAATGGTACCCCCACAACTGGGAGCGGTACCAACGGAGCTTGGATTGTCGCGCCAACCTTACCAGACAACTGGCAGGAGGCACAACTCCTGCAGTGACTTTCTACTTGCACCCCCATCTTGGGCCAGTAGAAGTGCATAGATAACCTTTGCTTGGTCCTCTTCATTCCAAGGTGACCAGCAAGGGGAACTTCATGCGCCAACTGCAGGAGGAAGGGTCTAACAGCAAGGGGAACCACCAACCTCCTATGGTCTCCTTCTGTAGACTCTGTGGGCTCACTGTACAGGAGTCCACCTTCCCAATAAATCCGATGCTTCCCAGGAGGTTCACCCTCAAGCTGGGAGCAGGCCTGTCTCCTTAGGCCTTCCAGAGATGGGCACTCACGTTGGCCCTTACTGAAGTCGTCCCTATCAGGACCTCCTTCAACTAACAAGTCTTTTAGTTCAGGATGGTCGTTGGGGTCGAACACTTCAGGCATCGCCACCTCCTCGTCAGGCTCGGGCGATTGACCAACTCCCTCCACCGCAGTGGTAGGCGAGCTCGGGGGAATATTCTCTTTCCCCCGTCGGGACTTGTTGACTCCTTTCGCCTTGGGTTTCCCCTTCGGCTGGGGCGGCGTATTGGACTTGGCCAATGCTGCCCGTGCTTGAGACCGTGTGTAGGGTCTTTCGGCAGTGTCTCCTACGAGCCCTAGAGCTCTGAGATCATTGCCCAACAAGACCTTTCCCGGGACGTTTCTCTGAATGCTCACTGGAATCCTAACTGCTGTACCATTTAAAGTTAGATTAACAGGGATCACGGGAAACATACGGAGGGGGCCGTCAGCCAACTTAGTGGGCATCAGAGTAGCTCTGGCAACTTCCTCTGAGTCTACCAAGGTAGAATCCACTACAGTTCGACTGCACCCACTATCCCTAAGAGCTGGAGTATCCACTCCATTGATCAGCACACTGTCTTTAAAGTAGTGCTTGGTATTATCCGGAATCCTAGCATACGCCTCTGCGACTTTAGGCTCCCAGGAACCCAGGGACACTAAAACTACCTCAGCCTCTATTCCGCTGGGAAATGAGTCTGAGGAGAAGGATGCTCCTGTAATCTCTTCTTCCTCGTAGGAGGAGAAGGCCAGATTAGCGGAGTGGACCCCCAAAGGTCTAACCTTACAACGGGGATCCCCCTTCACATGGTCAGTTGCTCCACAAGAAAAGCAAGCCCCATTGGGTCTGTTTACGTAGGGAGGCTGATTATAACCAGAGTTCTGTTTCGGAGGCGAACCTCCACTACCCTGTGAGTTCTCGGATGGCTTACCCTTATTTTTCTTTTTGTGGCCCTTATGGGAAGATGATTTAGCAGATTCCCCACCCTCCACATCTTTGGACTTTTTCCCTTCCTCCTGCTTACCAGGATGAGTTTTGTCCTTATGGGACACTCGATGTGACACCCATAAATCTGCTGCAATGGCCAGCTTCTTAGGATCTATCTCCTTCGAATCGGCCAAATGCTGCTTAAGCTCCGGGGAAGAAGAAGCAAAAATGTGTTCCAGCATGACCAGATTGATCATGCCTTCGAAGGTAGAAACCTTATAACCTTCAACCCAGCCAGTCAAGTTTTTCAGGGACTCAGCTACATACGACACCCAAGTACCACCTTCCTTTTTCTTATACTCTCTAAACCTTTTCAAATATTGGGTCGGAGTCTTCCCAAACTTTAAAATGAGAGTCTGCTTCAACATTGCAAAATCAGCGCGCTCAGCCTTCGACATTTCCATAATGGCACTGCAACCAGAATGGGGCAGTCTGCTGAGTAACCATGCAATCTTATCCGCATTATCAACCTCTTGAACCTCGCATGCATACTCAAACGCATTTAACCAGTCCATAATGTCATTTCGTTCCTCATACACACTGAGCAGATCTTTTGGAAACCGTGGATGAGAGGAAGCCCCAGAACCATGTCCAGGACCCTTGGACCCATTTGCGAACTGAAGCTTGGCCAGTTCCAACTGGTGATCCCTGTCTTTTTGTTTTTCTGCCTGGTCGATTTTCAGTTTGGCTATGCTGAATTCAAGCTCCTGCTGCCTAAACCGCAGCTCTTGCTTCTTGAATTCAAGCATAGCCTCCCCATCAACACTGGCAGAGGAAACGTTAGACATTACATCCTCCCTGTCCTCGTGGTCGTGATGGATCAGTGCAGCGGCAGAACCGTCGGTTCTGCCAGTGAGAGCAGCCCCACCACCTTCTGCACTGTCCTCGGAAGTTATAGCGTCAAGCTGCGCTTCTTGCCACGCCACGATTCTCTGGATCATTTCCAATTTAGTGCCTTGAGAGGAAACCCCTCTCTCCGCACACATCTTCTTCAATGTTTCAGATTTCGAAGCATTTAAGGTTAATAAAGTATTCGTTTCCATACTGTCGATAGGACTATGGCCTTTTTAACGTTATATTCAATACTTTACTGCGTGTCCTGGTTGGAATAACCTGAAAACGCCTTAGCTCGTGCGCAACACTGGATACCTTCAGTCGTATCCCACCGCTGTACACCAATTTGTTAAGACGGATTTCTGAACTCTGTCCTGGTGGCGCAGAGGTTCAGAAGGCCAACCTAATTACTTGGAACAGGGTAACCTCTGGACAAGCCAGACCAATCAAGGTAGCGATCGCGGCGGTCAAGACTAGGTCTCAAGAGGGGTGAGGGTGACTGAAAGCTCGCAATGAGCACACAAAGCAAGAGCGCTTACAAACTACTCCAAACAGTTGTTTATATCAAAAATAGATACACATTTATTATAAGGCCTTGAAACTAATAACCACAGTAAAAGCAGCAATATACAACGATATTAAACCAACACATACACTATCCACCCAATATATATACAGAATACACAGTTTCACAGCATTAGCAGCACGAAATATGTTATCCACCTGCAGGGGAAGGAAAACAGGCAGTGCGAACCAATGCGTGTGATATGTCCGCCTTCTGAGGCCCCTAACTAGATGGTAGTCCAATCCCTACGAAGAGTGGAGCCTAGCGCTCAAAAGTACCTGCACACGCCGGTGCCAATGGGCAGAAGGTGAAGCTCTTCGGAGGACGTTGAACAGCTCTGTAGGGAGCTCTAATGAAGGAGAACACGGTCCGCGACTCTAGCGCAGCCTCCACTGTGAGGCAGAAGCAGGGCGCGAGTACGGACAAGGGGTGCTGTATTTACAGCGGGGAAAAGCAAGGGGCACTGCAGGAGGGCGACCAGATCCTAGCTAATCTACTCACCGGTCCCCGAAGCAAGCAGGCCCGAGCTTCTCCTCGATAGATACAGCTTCTGGCAGGTTCTGAAGAGCAGGGAACGTCTCGTCGTCGTGCAGAGTAAAAAGACGTCCCGATCGAAGAAACAAGCACAGTTTTGTCGCCACAGCAGGGCAACGGAACGGCCGGGTGTATTCAAGCCAAGCGAGCACCGCTCACCTCTAGCTTAGGACTGCTAAGCAAACGAAGCGTGTGAGCGTGCCCCGGACTCAGAATACCACCCAACCTGTCGGCGGTTACAGAGCAGGCCTCCTTAGTAAGCTGGTCAGTCAACTGGATGGCCCAGAGACACTTCCGAAGGCTTACAGCAGGAGTTGATGAAGGTGCCGGGAATAGCTGGTCCTGCTATTCCAATAGGTCGAAGCGCCAGTACAGGCCTTCTTGTTCGATCTTAGGTGGAAAGGGCTTCACCGGACGACAGCAATGAGGAGCAGAAGTTCTTCAGGGGGTCACCAGTGATTCCTCGGTCCAGCCTCGTGTTCGCAGGATACTTGGCTCCTGTATCCCTGGGTTCGTAAGAACTCAGGAGATCGACATGGTAGTGGTGTTTCCAGCTCCCTCTTATCCACGGTTCCCTTCGCGCCAAAACGGAGGGGAGCCAATGGGAGATCCGCTCATCAACACCCATACCATACGTGGACCAATCACGGACCACAGTGGTCCCAGGCATTCACACCACCCTAGACTCTCTGGCACCCAGGATGTGTATTGGGACCAGACAGCCCATCCCACATCCTGGGGGCACTCAAACGACATGTAGAAGCCCGCGAACGCAACCGTGTTTCGCGGGAAACTACATGCCCAAATAAGGAAGGCCCCGGGTCGCCTGACCCGGGGGAAGGTAAAGGGAGCAAGACGGACAGTGGACTAGACAAAGGAGCCTCGTGGTCCGGCCATTTTGTGTAGCCGGGCCACCCTTTTGTGTTCGCGGCAAAAACGTGCTCAGAACGGCAAAAGGAGCTCAAAATAAACCAAATGATCGCTGCCACCAGCCCAGTCCCTGAATGACTTGCACCGATCCAAAAACCATCCTATAAGAGTGTCTAGGGTCTGTAGAAGGCTAGAGACCCAAGAGAGCTGTAACTTAGCTTACAGTGCCCTCTTGTGTCGTGTTGCACTAAAATGGCGACACGATAAAAGAAACTACGGGAAACAGCGTTCCCCGGTACTGACTGTCTTAAGGGCATGTCAGTTTCCCCGTAAGAAAGGAGCGAAAGCCCAGAGGAGTACAGCAGAAGGCTGCACTTCTCTGGCAAAGTCAAGAAAACAGGTTGAAAACAATAGCAAAAAGTTTAGGGGTTGCCACATGGAAGGAAAGTTCCCTACAATAACGAAATCTTTCCTAACACTGATTACAGCTATATGTTGAATAATGGGTGTTATAAAGCATTCTGAACACTGTATCTTGTGGAGCAAATTGGAAGGCTGTAGCAAGAGGAGAGAAGGCAGGGAACACGCATCTCAACCAGAGAGCTGGGAAGCGAGTACATGCAACGCGAAACGGTGCAGGGAGCAGGGACAGAAAGGATGAACACCTATGAGGAGGAGCAGCTGGTAGTTAGCCTGCATAGGAGAGAAGAATGTGATCACTAGGGGAGTGCAGCCTGTAAACTAGAAGGAACGATGAACAAAGGGCGACTGCATTAACAGATGGCAAATACACGTTCCAAAACAGTCAGGAAAGCTGATAATGCCTTGAAGATTTCAGCCGTATACATTCAGCCTGTGAACAGCAGTAGATGTTGACCCCCCCTCCCTAGTATGGGAGAACAGTGGTTAAAAACTTCAGGATTCGACACAAACGCACGGACACAGTACATACAACATGGGAACCCACCAGAATTCGCATTTACAAAAACGCGAGGGAAGTACATTTTCTAGCTATTTTTGCTAGTTTTTAGCACGTTTCAATACGTCTAGCGGGTTACAGCTATATGTTGAATAATGGGGTTATAAAGCATTCTGAACACTATCTTGTGGAGCTCATTGGAAGGCTGTAGGAAGAGGAGAGAAGGCAGGGAACACACATCTAAACCAGAGAGCTGGGAAGCGAGTACATGCAACGCGAAACGGTGCAGGGAGCAGGGACAGAAAGGTGGAACGCCTCTGAGGAGGAGCAGCTGGTAGTTAGCCTGCTCTGGAGAGGAGAATGTGATCACCACGGGAGTGCAGCCTTGAAACAAGAAGGGACGATGAAAACATGCTGACTGGAATAACAGATGGCAAATACACTTTCCAGAACAGTCGGTTTACCCGATAATGCATTGACGATTTCAGCAGTATACATTCAGCCTGTGAACAGTAGATTTTGATCCCCCCCTTGTATGGGTGACGAGTGGTTAAAAACATCAGGATTCGACTGAACAAATGCACGGAGTACAAAATGGGAATCCACCAGAATTCGTATTTACCAAAACGCGAGGAAAGAACATTTTCTAGCTATTTTGCTAGTTTTTAGCACTTTTCAATACGTCTAGCGGGTTACAGCTATATCTTGAATAATGGGTGTTATAAAGCATTCTGAGCACCGTGTATCTTTTGAAGCTCATTTGTTGATTTGAAGGCAGCGGGAAGAGGAGAGAAGGCAGGGAACACAGAGAGCTGGGAAGCGAGTTGTTTTCTGCAACGCGAAACGATGCAGAGAACAGGCACAGAAAGGAAGAAGGAAAAGCGTCTAAACCAGAGAGCAGGGAAGCGAGTGTTTGCAACGCGAAACGGTACAGAGAGCAGGGACAGAAAGGGAGAACTCCACTGAGGAGGAACAGCTGGTAGTTAGCCTTCTTTGGAGATGAGAACTTGATCACCACGGGAGAGGATTGTTGAGAGGGTTACATAGGGGGATGTCTGAGATCAGAAAATCCTGAGTATTCCCTGCAGTGTGTAGGGCCAGAGACATGAAGAGTTGCAGATCTCGTAAAAGTCCAGGTCAGGAAGCATACAGGTTCATTTTGAATTCTCCAAGTAGGCGGAGTTGAGTGGTAGGAGGCTAGGATGGAGAAGTCCATCCACTAAGAGAGGAAGGGGGTAGGCAAATAGCCACGGTGAGAGAATGGCCAGGAAAGAGAGAATGCATGCAGACAAGGCATTCGTGAGAGGAGTCGGCCTGCAAAGGAAAGCAATTTACTACAGGAATCAAGGATACTCCCCCTCATGAACGTTTGGATCTGGGCATGGAGAGGAACTTGTCATCAGGGAGGAAAGTGTCAGAGCTCAAGACAGCGCTGGCCGTCATCCATGTCTCGGTTAGACCAAGGACATCAAGGTCGGGTTCTTCCAGGAAATGGCAGATGTCAGATGAGTGTTAACTGAGTGAGAGTTGAGAGTGGGGAGGGGTACAAATCAGTAATCCTTGCGGAGGTGTAGAAGGAGCCTGACCTAGGGCACATGAGGAAGGAGAGAGGAAAGGAAGCAGAAGAAGGGAGAGAAGACACAGCAGGAGTGCATTATCAATCCGGGAGCTAGGAGTGGTGAGGTTAGACGGGGAGGTCTGAGTCTCAGGATTTGAATGGGAAGTTCGATATCACATGTCATGCTATAGGAAGAGTCTCAGGATTGGAATGGGAAGGAGTTGGATATGATATCTCTTGTTATAGGGAGGATCTCAGGTTTGGTATTAGAAGCACTGAGATATCAAATCACATCCTATCGGAAGGGTCTCGGGTTTGGTATTGGAAGAAATGAGATTTTAAATCTCAGGCTGTGGGAATGGTCTAGGCTAGGGTATGGTATTGGAAGGGGTGAAAAATCACATTTCATGCTACAGGAAGGGTCACAAGTTTGGAATGGGAAGGAGTTGGATTTCACATATACTACGGGAAGGGCCTCAGGTTTGGTATTAGAAGCACAGAGATATCACATCTCATGTTATAGGAAGGGTCTCGATTGGAATGGGAAGGAGTTGGATATCACATCTCATGTTATAGGGAGGGTCTCAGTTTTGATATTAGAAGCATTGAGATATCACATATGCTATTGGAAGGGTCTCAGTATTGGAATGGGAAGGAGTTGGATATCACATCTCATGTTAGAGGGAGGGTGTCAGTTTTGATATTAGAAGCATTGAGATATCACATATGCTATTGGAAGCGTCTCAGTATTGGAATTGGAAGGAGTTGGATATCACATATGCTAAAGGAAAGGTCTCAGGTTTGGAATGGGAAGGAGTTGGATATCACGTCTCATGTTATAGGAAGGGTCTCAGGATTGGAATGGGAAGGAGTTGAATATCACATCTCATGCTAAAGGAAGGGTCATCAGGTTCGGTATAAGCATTGAGATATCACATCTCTGCTATCGGAAGGGTCTCAGGATAGGAATGGGAAGGACTTAGAATTCACATCTCATACTATAGGGAGGGTCTCAGTTTTGATATTAGAAGCATTGAGCTATCACATCTCATGCTATCGGAAGGGTCTCAGGATTGGAATGGGATGGAGTTGGATATCACATCTCAAGCTATCTCAGGATTGGAATGGGAAGGAGTTTGATATTTCATCTCAAGCTATAGGAAGGGTCTCAGGTTTGGAAAGGGAAGGATTTGGATTTCACATCTCATGTTATAGGATGGTTCTCATGTTTGGTTTTAGAAGCATTGAGATATCACATCTCATGCTATAGGAAGGGTCTAAGGTTTGGAAGGGGACGGATTTGGGTATCACATCTCATGTTATAGGACCGGTCTCAGGTTTGGTATTTGAAGCATTGAGATATCACGTCTCATGGTATAGGACGGGTCTCAGAATTGGAATGAGAAGGAGTGATATCACATCTCAAGCTATAGGAAGGGTCTCATGATTGGAATGGGAAGGAGTTGGATATCACATCTCATGTTATAGGAAGGGTCTCAGGATTGGAATGGGAAGGACTTGGATATCACATCTCATTCTATAGGAAGGCTCTCAGGGTTGGAAGGGGAAGGAGTTGGATATCACATTTCATGTTAGATGTAGAATCTCAGGTTTGGTTTTAGAGGCATTGAGATATCACATCTCATGCCATCAGAAGGGTCTCAGGATTGGAATGGGAAGGAGTTGGATATCAAATCTCATGCTAAAGGGATGGTCTAAGGTTTGGAAGGGGAGGGATTTGGACATCATATCTCATGTTATTGGAAGGATCTCAGGTTTGGTATTAGAAGCATTGAGATATCACATCTCATGCTATCGGAAGGGTCTTAGGTTTGGTATAAGCATTGAGATATCACATCTCTGCTATCGGAAGGGTCTCAGGATTGGAATGGGAAGGATTTGGATATCACAATTCATGTTATAGGAAGGGTCTCAGGTTTGGTATTAGAAGCATTGAGATATCACATCTCATGCTATAGGAAGGGTCTCAGGATTGGAATGGGAAGGACTTGGATATCACATCTCATGTTATAGGAAGGGTCTCAGGTTTGGTATTAGAAGCATTGAGATATCACATCTCATGCTATAGGAAGGGTCTCAGGAATGGAATGGGAAGGACTTAGATATCACATCTCATGATAAAGGAAGGGTCTACGGTTTGGAAGGGGAAGGATTTGGATATCACATCTCATGTTATTGGACCGGTCTCAGGTTTGGTATTAGAAGCATTGAGATATCAAGTCTCATGGTATAGGACGGGAGTTTGATATCACATCTCATGCCATGGTATGGGTCTCAGGTTTTGTAGAAGCATTTGGATATCACATCTCATGCTATCGGAAGGGTATCAGGATTGGATTTGGAAGGAGTTGGATATCCCATCTCATGCTATAGGAAGGGTCTCAGGTTGGAATAGAAGGAGTTGGATATCACATCTCATGTTATAGGAAGGGTCTCAGGATTGGAATGGGAAGGACTTGGATATCACATCTCATGCTGTAGGAAGGGTCTCAGGTTTGGAAAAGGAAGGAGTTGGATATCACATTTCATGTTAGAGGTAGGATCTCAGGTTTGGTATTAGAGGCATTGAGATATCACATCTCATGCTATCAGAAGGGTATCAGGATTGGAATGGGAAGGAGTTGGATATCACATCTCATGCTAAAGGGAGGGTCTCAGGTTTGGAATGGGAAGGATTTGGATATCACATCTCATGTTATAGGAAGGACCTTAGGTTTGGTATTAGAAGCATTGAGATATCACATCTCATGCTATGGGAAGGGTCTCGGGATTGGAATGGGAATGAGTTGGATATCACATCTCATGTTATAGGAAGGATCTCAGGTTTGGTATTAGAAGCATTGAGATATCACATCTCATGCTAGAGGAAGGGTCTCAGGATTGGAATGGGAAGGAGTTGGATATCACATCTCATGCTATGGGAAGGGTCTCAGGTTTGGTATAAGCATTGAAATATCACATCTCTGCTATCGGAAGGGTCTCAGGATTGGAATGGGAGGAGCTGGATATCACATCTCATGCTATGGGAAGCGTCTCAGGTTTGGTATAAGCATTGAAATATCACATCTCTGCTATCGGAAGGGTCTCAGGATTGGAATGGGAGGAGCTGGATATCACATCTCATGCCAAAGGAAGGGTCTCAGGTTTGGAAGGGGAAGGAGTTGGATATCACATCTCATGCTAAAGGGAGGGTCTCAGGTTTGGAATGGGAAGGATTTGGATATCACATCTCATGTTATAGGAAGGACCTTAGGTTTGGTATTAGAAGCATTGAGATATCACATCTCATGCTATAGGAAGGGTCTCGGGATTGGAATGGGAAGGAGTTGGATATCACATCTCATGTTATTGGAAGGTTCTCAGGTTTGGTATTAGAAGCATTGAGATATCACATCTCATGCTATAGGAAGGGTCTCGGGATTGGAATGGGAAGGAGTTGGATATCACATCTCATGTTATTGGAAGGATCTCAGGTTTGGTATTAGAAGCATTGAGATATCACATCTCATGCTATCGGAAGGGTCTTAGGTTTGGTATAAGCATTGAGATATTACATCTCTGCTATCAGAAGGGTCTCAGGATTGGAATGGGAAGGATTTGGATATCATAATTCATGTTATAGGAAGGGTCTCAGGTTTGGTATTAGAAGCATTGAGATATCACATCTCATGCTATAGGAAGGGTCTCAGGATTGGAATGGGAAGGACTTGGATATCACATCTCATGTTATAGGAAGGGTCTCAGGTTTGGTATTAGAAGCATTGAGATATCACATCTCATGCTATAGGAAGGGTCTCAGGAATGGAATGGGAAGGACTTGGATATCACATCTCATGATAAAGGAAGGGTCTAAGGTTTGGAAGGGGAAGGATTTGGATATCACATCTCATGTTATTGGACCGGTCTCAGGTTTGGTATTAGAAGCATTGAGATATCAAGTCTCATGGTATAGGACGGGAGTTTGATATCACATCTCATGCCATGGTATGGGTCTCAGGTTTTGTAGAAGCATTGGTATATCACATCTCATGCTATCGGAAGGGTATCAGGATTGGATTTGGAAGGAGTTGGATATCCCATCTCATGCTATAGGAAGGGTCTCAGGTTGGAATAGAAGGAGTTGGATATCACATCTCGTGTTATAGGAAGGGTCTCAGGATTGGAATGGGAAGGACTTGGATATCACATCTCATGCTGTAGGAAGGGTCTCAGGTTTGGAAAAGGAAGGAGTTGGATATCACATTTCATGTTAGAGGTAGGATCTCAGGTTTGGTATTAGAGGCATTGAGATATCAGATCTCATGCTATCAGAAGGGTATCAGGATTGGAATGGGAAGGAGTTGGATATCACATCTCATGCTAAAGGGAGGGTCTCAGGTTTGGAATGGGAAGGATTTGGATATCACATCTCATGTTATAGGAAGGACCTTATGTTTGGTATTAGAAGCATTGAGATATCACATCTCATGCTATAGGAAGGGTCTCGGGATTGGAATGGGAAGGAGTTGGATATCACATCTCATGTTATAGGAAGGATCTCAGGTTTGGTATTAGAAGCATTGAGATATCACATCTCATGCTATAGGAAGGGTCTCAGGATTGGAATGGGAGGAGCTATATATCACATCTCATGCTAAAGGAAGGGTCTCAGGTTTGGAAGGGGAAGGATTTGGATATCACATCTCATGTTATAGGACGGGTCTCAGGTTTGGTATTAGAAGCATTGTGATATCACATCTCATGCTATAGGATGTGTCTCAGGATTGGAATGGGAAGGAGTTGGATATCACATCTCATGCTATAGGAAGGGTTTCAGGTTTGGTAGAAGCATTGAGATATCACATCTCATGCTATAGGAAGAGTCTCAGGTTTGGGAAGGGAAGGATTTGGATTTCACATCTCATGTTATAGGATGGTTCTCATGTTTGGTTTTTGAAGCATTGAGATATCACATCTCATGCTATCGGAAGGGTCTCAGGTTTGGAATGGGAAGGAGTTGGATATCAGATCTCATGTTATAGGACGGGTCTCAGGTTTGGAATGGGAAGGAGTTGGATATGACATCTCTTGTTATAGGGAGGGTCTCAGGATTTGAATGGTAAGGAGTTGGATATCACATCTCATGCTATAGGAAGGGTCTCAGGTTGGAATGGGAAGGAGTTGGATATCACATCTCATGTTATATACAGGAAGGGTCTCAGGATTGGAATGGGAAGGATTTGGATATCACATCTCTTGCTATAGGAAGGGTCTCAGGTTTTTTATTAGAAACATTGAGATATCACATCTCATGCTATAGGAAGGGTTTTAGGATTGGAATGGGAAGTATTTGGATATCACATCTCATGCTAAAGGAAGGGTCTCAGGTTTGGAAGGGGAAGGATTTGGATATCACATCTCATCCAATAGGAAGGGTCTCAGGTTTGGAATGGGAAGGAATTGGAGATCACATCTCATGTTATAGGAAGGGTCTCAGGTTTTTCATTAGAAACATTGAGATATCACATCTCATGTTATAGGACGGTTCCCAGGTTTGGTATTAGAAGCAGTGAGATATCACATCTCATGGTATAGGAAGGGTCTCAGGGTTGGAATGGGAAGGAGTTGGATATCACATCTCATCCAATAGGAAGGGTCTCAGGTTTGGAATGGGAAGGAATTGGATATCACATCTCATGTTATAGGAAGGATCTCAGGTTTGGTATTAGAAGCATTGAGATATCACATCTCATGCTATAGGAAGGGTCTCAGGATTGGAATGTGAAGGATTTGGATATCACATCTCATGCTAAAGGAAGGGTCTCAGGTTTGGTAGAAGCATTGAGATATCACATCTCATGCTATAGGAAGGGTCTCAGGATTTGAATGGCAAGGAGTTGGATATCACATCTCATGCCATAGGAAGCGTCTCAGGTTTGGTATAAGCATTGAGATATCACATCTCTGCTATCGGAAGGTTCTCAGGATTGGATTGGGAAGGAGTTGGATATCCCTTCCCATGCTATAGGAAGTGTCTCAGGTTGGAATGGGAAGGAGTTGAATATCACATCTCATGTTATAGGAAGGGTCTCAGGATTGGAATGGGAAGGATTTGGATATCACATCTCTTGCTATAGGAAGGGTCTCAGGATTGGAATGGGAAGGATTTGGATATCACATCTCATGTCATAGGAAGGATCTCAGGTTTGGTATTAGAAGCATTGATATATCACATCTCATGCTATAGGAATGGTCTCAGGATTGGAATGGGTAGGAGTTGGATATTACATTCTTGCTATAGTAAGGGTCTCATGTTTGGAATGGGAAGGAGTTGGATATCACATATGCTATAGGAAGTGTCTCAGGTTTGGAACGGGAAGGAGTTGGATATCACATCTCATGTTATAGGAAGGGTCTCAGGTTTGGTATACGCATTGAGATATCACATCTCTGCTATCAGGAGTGGCTCACGATTGGAATGGGAAGGAGTTGGATATCCCATCTCATGTTAAAGGACGGGTCTCTGGTTTGGTATTAGAATCATTGAGATATCACATCGCATGCTGTAGGAAGGGTCTAAGGATTGGAATGGGATGGACTTGGATATCACATCTCATGCTATAGGTAGGCTCTCAGGTTTGGTATAAGCATTGAGATATCACATCTCATGCTATAGGAAGGGTCTCAGGATTGGAATGGGAAGGATTTGGATATCACATCTCATGCTATAGGAAGGGTCTCAGATTTGGTATAAGCATTGAGATATCACATCTCATGCTATAGGAAGGGTCTCAGGATTGGAATGGGAAGGAGTTGTATATGACATCTCAAGCCTTAGGAAGGGTCTCAGGTTTGGTATAAGCATTGAGATATCACATCTCTGCTATCTGAAGGGTCTCAGGATTGGAATGGGAAGGAGTTGGATATCCCATCTCATGTTATAGGAAGGGTCTCAGGTTTGGTATTAGAAGCATTGAGATATCACATCTCATGCTATAGGAAGGGTCTCAGGATTGGAATGGGAAGGACTTGGATGTCACATCTCATGCTATAGGGAGGGTCTCAAGTTTGATATTAGAAGCATTGAGATAACAAATCTCATGATATCGGAAGGGTCTCATGATTGGAATGGGAAGGAGTTGGATATCAAATCTCATTATAAAGGAAGGGTCTAAGGTTTGGAAGGGGAAGGATTTGGATATCACATCTCATGTTATAGGACGGGTCTCAGGTTTGGTATTAGAAGCATTGAGATATCAAGTCTCATGGTATAAGAAGGGTCTCAGAATTGGAATGGGAAGGAGTTGGATATCACATCTCAAGCTATAGGAAGCGTCTCAGGATTGGAATGGGAAGGAGTTTGATATCACATCTCATGCCATAGTATGGGTCTCAGGTTTGGTAGAAGCATTGGGATATCACATCTCATGCTATAGGAAGGGTCTCAGGATTGGAATGGGAAGAAGTTGGATATCACATCTCAAGCTATAGGAAGGGTCTCAGGTTTGGTATAAGCATTGAGATATCACATCTCATGCTATAGGAAGGGTCTCAGGGTTGGAATGGGAAGGAGTTGTATATGACATCTCATGCCATAGGAAGGGTCTCAGGTTTGGTATAAGCATTGAGATATCACATCACATGCTATAGGAAGGGTCTCAGGATTGGAATGGGAAGGACTTGGATATCACATCACATGCTATAGGAAGGGTCTCAGGATTGGAATGGGAAGGACTTGGATATCACATCTCATGCTATAGGCAGGGTCTCAGGTTTGGAAAGGGAAGGAGATGGATATCACATTTCATGTTAGAGGTAGGATCTCAGGTTTGGTATTAGAGGCAATGAGATATCACATCTCATGCTATCAGAAGGGTCTCAGGATTGGAATGGGAAGGAGTTGGATATCACATTTCATGCTAAAGGGAGGGTCTCAGGTTTGGAAGGGGAAGGATTTGGAAATCACATCTCATATTATAGGAAGGATCTCAGGTTTGGTATTAGAAGCATTGAGATATCACATCTCATGCTATCGGAAGGATCTCAGGTTTGGTATAAGAGGCATTGAGATATCACATCTCATGCTATCATAAGGGTCTCAGGATTGGAATGGGAAGGAGTTGGATATCACATCTCATGTTATAGGAAGGATCTCAGGTTTGGTATTAGAAGCATTGAGACATCACATCTCATGCTATAGGAAGGGTCTCAGGATTGGAATGGGAAGGAGTTGGATATCACATCTCATGCTATAGGAAGGGTCTCAGGTTTGGTATAAGCATTGAGATATCACATCTCATGCTATAGGAAGGGTCTCAGGATTGGAATGGGAAGGATTTGGATATCACATCTTATGCTATAGGAAGGGTCTCAGGTTTGGTATAAGCACTGAGATATCACATCTCATGCTAGAGGAAGGGTCTCAGGATTGGAATGGGAAGAAGTTGGATATCACATCTCATGCTATAGGAAGGGTCTCAGGTTTGGTATAAGCATTGAGATATCACATCTCATGCTATAGGAAGGGTCTCAGGGTTGGAATGGGAAGGAGTTGTATATGACATCTCATGCCATAGGAAGGGTCTCAGGTTTGGTATAAGCATTGAGATATCACATCACATGCTATAGGAAGGGTCTCACGATTGGAATGGGAAGGACTTGGATATCACATCTCATGCTATAGGCAGGGTCTCAGGTTTGGAAAGGGAAGGAGATGGATATCACATTTCATGTTAGAGGTAGGATCTCAGGTTTGGTATTAGAGGCATTGAGATATCACATCTCATGCTATTAGAAGAGTCTCAGGATTGGAATGGGAAGGAGTTGGATATCACATTTCATGCTAAAGGGAGGGTCTCAGGTTTGGAAGGGGAAGGATTTGGAAATCACATCTCATATTATAGGAAGGATCTCAGGTTTGGTATTAGAAGCATTGAGATATCACATCTCATGCTATCGGAAGGATCTCAGGTTTGGTATAAGAGGCATTGAGATATCACATCTCATGCTATCATAAGGGTCTCAGGATTGGAATGGGAAGGAGTTGGATATCACATCTCATGTTATAGGAAGGATCTCAGGTTTGGTATTAGAAGCATTGAGACATCACATCTCATGCTATAGGAAGGGTCTCAGGATTGGAATGGGAAGGAGTTGGATATCACATCTCATGCTATAGGAAGGGTCTCAGATTTGGTATAAGCATTGAGATATCACATCTCATGCTATAGGAAGGGTCTCAGGATTGGAATGGGAAGGAGTTGTATATGACATCTCAGGCCATAGGAAGGGTCTCAGATTTTGTATAAGCATTGAGATATCACATCTCATGTTATCGGAAGGGTCTCAGGATTGGAATGGGAAGGAGTTGGATATCACATTTCATGATAAAGGAAGGGTCTAAGGTTTGGAAGGGGAAGGATTTGGATATCACATCTCATGTTATAGGACGGGTCTCAGGTTTGGTATTAGAAGCATTGAGATATCAAGTCTCATGGTATAAGAAGGGTCTCAGGATTGGAATGGGAAGGAGTTTGATATCACATCTTATGCCATAGTATGGGTCTCAGGTTTGGTAGAAGCATTAGGATATCACATCTCATGCTATCGGAAGGGTATCAGTATTGGATTTGGAAGGAGTTGGATATCCCATCTCATGCTATAGGAAGGGTCTCAGGTTGGAATGGGAAGGAGTTGGATATCACATTTCATGTTATAGGAAGGGTCTCAGGATTGGAATGGGAAGGACTTGGATATCATATCTCATGCTATAGGAAGGCTCTCAGGTTTGGAAGGGGAAGGAGTTGGATATCACATTTCATGTTAGAGGAAGGATCTCAGGTTTGGTATTAGAGGCCTTGAGATATCACATCTCATGCTATAGGAAGGGTCTCAGGATTGGAATGGGAAGGAGTTGGATATCACATCTCAAGCTATAGGAAGGGTCTCAGGTTTGGTATAAGCATTGAGATATCACATCTCATGCTATAGGAAGGGTCTCCTGATTGGAATGGGAAGAAGTTGCATATCACATCTCATGCTATAGGAAGGGTCTCAGGTTTGGTATAAGCATTGAGATATCACATCTCATGCTATAGGAAGGGTCTCAGGATTGGAATGGGAAGGAGTTGTATATGCCATCTCATGCCATAGGAAGGGTCTCAGGTTTGGTATAAGCATTGAGATATCACATCACATGCTATAGGAAGGGTCTCAGGATTGGAATGGGAAGGACTTGGATATCACATATCATGCTATAGGCAGGGTCTCAGGTTTGGAAAGGGAAGGAGATGGATATCACATTTCATGTTAGAGGTAGGATCTCAGGTTTGGTATTAGAGGCATTGAGAAATCACATCTCATGCTATCAGAAGGGTCTCAGGATTGGAATGGGAAGGAGTTGGATATCACATCTCATGCTAAAGGGAGGGTCTCAGGTTTGGAAGGGGAAGGATTTGGAAATCACATCTCATATTATAGGAAGGATCTCAGGTTTGGTATTAGAAGCATTGAGATATCACATCTCATGCTATCGGAAGGATCTCAGGTTTGGTATAAGAGGCATTGAGATATCACATCTCATGCTATCATGAGGGTCTCAGGATTGGAATGGGAAGGAGTTGGATATCACATCTCATGTTAGAGGAAGGATCTCAGGTTTGGTATTGGAAGCATTGAGACATCACATCTCATGCTATAGGAATGGTCTCAGGATTGGAATGGGTAGGAGTTGGATATTACATTCTTGCTATAGGAAGGGTCTCATGTTTGGAATGGGAAGGAGTTGGATATCACATATGCTATAGGAAGTGTCTCAGGTTTGGAACGGGAAGGAGTTGGATATCACATCTCATGTTATAGGAAGGGTCTCAGGTTTGGTATAAGCATTGAGATATCACATCTCTGCTATCAGGAGTGGCTCAGGATTGGAATGGGAAGGAGTTGGATATCCCATCTCATGTTAAAGGACGGGTCTCTGGTTTGGTATTAGAATCATTGAGATATCACATCGCATGCTGTAGGAAGGGTCTAAGGATTGGAATGGGATGGACTTGGATATCACATCTCATGCTATAGGTAGGCTCTCAGGTTTGGTATAAGCATTGAGATATCACATCTCATGCTATAGGAAGGGTCTCAGGATTGGAATGGGAAGGATTTGGATATCACATCTCATGCTATAGGAAGGGTCTCAGGTTTGGTATAAGCATGGAGATATCACTTTCCATGCTATAGGAAGGGTCTCAGGATTGGAATGGGAAGGTGTTGGATATCACATCTCATGCTATAGGAAGGGTCTCAGATTTGGTATAAGCATTGAGATATCACATCTCATGCTCTAGGAAGGGTCTCAGGATTGCAATGGGAAGGAGTTGTATATGACATCTCAGGCCTTAGGAAGGGTCTCAGGTTTGGTATAAGCATTGAGATATCACATCTCTGCTATCGGAAGGGTCTCAGGATTGGAATGGGAAGGAGTTGGATATCCCATCTCATGTTATAGGAAGGGTCTCAGGTTTGGTATTAGAAGCATTGAGATATCACATCTCATGCTATAGGAAGGGTCTCAGGATTGGAATGGGAAGGAGTTGGATATCACATCTCATTATAAAGGAAGGGTCTAAGGTTTGGAAGGGGATGGATTTGGATATCACATCTCATGTTATAGGACGGGTTTCAGGTTTGGTATTAGAAGCATTGAGATATCAAGTGTCATGGTATAAGAAGGGTCTCAGAATTGGAATGGGAAGGAGTTGGATATCACATCTCAAGCTATAGGAAGCGTCTCAGGATTGGAATGGGAAGGAGTTTGATATCACATCTCATGCCATAGTATGGGTCTCAGGTTTGGTAGAAGCATTGGGATATCACATCTCATGCTATCGGAAGGGTATCAGTATTGGATTTGGAAGGAGTTGGATATCCCATCTCATGCTATAGGAAGGGTCTAAGGTTAGAATGGGAAGGAGTTGGATATCACATTTCATGTTATAGGAAGGGTCTCAGGATTGGAATGGAAGGACTTGGATATCATATCTCATGCTATAGGAAGGCTCTCAGGTTTGGAAGGGGAAGGAGTTGGATATCACATTTCATGTTAGAGGAAGGATCTCAGGTTTGGTATTAGAGGCCTTGAGATATCACATCTCATGCTATAGGAAGGGTCTCAGGATTGGAATGGGAAGGACTTGGATATCACATCTCATGCTATAGGCAGGGTCTCAGGTTTGGAAAGGGAAGGAGATGGATATCACATTTCATGTTAGAGGTAGGATCTCAGGTTTGGTATTAGAGGCAATGAGATATCACATTTCATGCTATCAGAAGGGTCTCAGGATTGGAATGGGAAGGAGTTGGATATCACATTTCATGCTAAAGGGAGGGTCTCAGGTTTGGAAGGGGAAGGATTTGGAAATCACATCTCATATTATAGGAAGGATCTCAGGTTTGGTATTAGAAGCATTGAGATATCACATCTCATGCTATCGGAAGGATCTCAGGTTTGGTATAAGAGGCATTGAGATATCACATCTCATGATATCATAAGGGTCTCAGGATTGGAATGGGAAGGAGTTGGATATCACATCTCATGTTATAGGAAGGATCTCAGGTTTGGTATTAGAAGCATTGAGACATCACATCTCATGCTATAGGAAGGGTCTCAGGATTGGAATGGGAAGGAGTTGGATATCACATCTCATGCTATAGGAAGGGTCTCAGGTTTGGTATAAGCATTGAGATATCACATCTCATGCTAGAGGAAGGGTCTCAGGATTGGAATGGGAAGGATTTGGATATCACATCTTATGCTATAGGAAGGGTCTCAGGTTTGGTATAAGCACTGAGATATCACATCTCATGCTAGAGGAAGGGTCTCAGGATTGGAATGGGAAGAAGTTGGATATCACATCTCATGCTATAGGAAGGGTCTCAGGTTTGGTATAAGCATTGAGATATCACATCTCATGCTATAGGAAGGGTCTCAGGGTTGGAATGGGAAGGAATTGTATATGACATCTCATGCCATAGGAAGGGTCTCAGGTTTGGTATAAGCATTGAGATATCACATCACATGCTATAGGAAGGGTCTCACGATTGGAATGGGAAGGACTTGGATATCACATCTCATGCTATAGGCAGGGTCTCAGGTTTGGAAAGGGAAGGAGATGGATATCACATTTCATGTTAGAGGTAGGATCTCAGGTTTGGTATTAGAGGCATTGAGATATCACATCTCATGCTATTAGAAGAGTCTCAGGATTGGAATGGGAAGGAGTTGGATATCACATTTCATGCTAAAGGGAGGGTCTCAGGTTTGGAAGGGGAAGGATTTGGAAATCACATCTCATATTATAGGAAGGATCTCAGGTTTGGTATTAGAAGCATTGAGATATCACATCTCATGCTATCGGAAGGATCTCAGGTTTGGTATAAGAGGCATTGAGATATCACATCTCATGCTATCATAAGGGTCTCAGGATTGGAATGGGAAGGAGTTGGATATCACATCTCATGTTATAGGAAGGATCTCAGGTTTGGTATTAGAAGCATTGAGACATCACATCTCATGCTATAGGAAGGGTCTCAGGATTGGAATGGGAAGGAGTTGGATATCACATCTCATGCTATAGGAAGGGTCTCAGATTTGGTATAAGCATTGAGATATCACATCTCATGCTATAGGAAGGGTCTCAGGATTGGAATGGGAAGGAGTTGTATATGACATCTCAGGCCATAGGAAGGGTCTCAGATTTTGTATAAGCATTGAGATATCACATCTCATGTTATCGGAAGGGTCTCAGGATTGGAATGGGAAGGAGTTGGATATCACATTTCATGATAAAGGAAGGGTCTAAGGTTTGGAAGGGGAAGGATTTGGATATCACATCTCATGTTATAGGACGGGTCTCAGGTTTGGTATTAGAAGCATTGAGATATCAAGTCTCATGGTATAAGAAGGGTCTCAGGATTGGAATGGGAAGGAGTTTGATATCACATCTTATGCCATAGTATGGGTCTCAGGTTTGGTAGAAGCATTGGGATATCACATCTCATGCTATCGGAAGGGTATCAGTATTGGATTTGGAAGGAGTTGGATATCCCATCTCATGCTATAGGAAGGGTCTCAGGTTGGAATGGGAAGGAGTTGGATATCACATTTCATGTTATAGGAAGGGTCTCAGGATTGGAATGGGAAGGACTTGGATATCATATCTCATGCTATAGGAAGGCTCTCAGGTTTGGAAGGGGAAGGAGTTGGATATCACATTTCATGTTAGAGGAAGGATCTCAGGTTTGGTATTAGAGGCCTTGAGATATCACATCTCATGCTATAGGAAGGGTCTCAGGATTGGAATGGGAAGGAGTTGGATATCACATCTCAAGCTATAGGAAGGGTCTCAGGTTTGGTATAAGCATTGAGATATCACATCTCATGCTATAGGAAGGGTCTCCTGATTGGAATGGGAAGAAGTTGGATATCACATCTCATGCTATAGGAAGGGTCTCAGGTTTGGTATAAGCATTGAGATATCACATCTCATGCTATAGGAAGGGTCTCAGGATTGGAATGGGAAGGAGTTGTATATGCCATCTCATGCCATAGGAAGGGTCTCAGGTTTGGTATAAGCATTGAGATATCACATCACATGCTATAGGAAGGGTCTCAGGATTGGAATGGGAAGGACTTGGATATCACATATCATGCTATAGGCAGGGTCTCAGGTTTGGAAAGGGAAGGAGATGGATATCACATTTCATGTTAGAGGTAGGATCTCAGGTTTGGTATTAGAGGCATTGAGAAATCACATCTCATGCTATCAGAAGGGTCTCAGGATTGGAATGGGAAGGAGTTGGATATCACATCTCATGCTAAAGGGAGGGTCTCAGGTTTGGAAGGGGAAGAATTTGGAAATCACATCTCATATTATAGGAAGGATCTCAGGTTTGGTATTAGAAGCATTGAGATATCACATCTCATGCTATCGGAAGGATCTCAGGTTTGGTATAAGAGGCATTGAGATATCACATCTCATGCTATCATAAGGGTCTCAGGATTGGAATGGGAAGGAGTTGGATATCACATCTCATGTTAGAGGAAGGATCTCAGGTTTGGTATTGGAAGCATTGAGACATCACATCTCATGCTATAGGAATGGTCTCAGGATTGGAATGGGTAGGAGTTGGATATTACATTCTTGCTATAGGAAGGGTCTCATGTTTGGAATGGGAAGGAGTTGGATATCACATATGCTATAGGAAGTGTCTCAGGTTTGGAACGGGAAGGAGTTGGATATCACATCTCATGTTATAGGAAGGGTCTCAGGTTTGGTATAAGCATTGAGATATCACATATCTGCTATCAGGAGTGGCTCAGGATTGGAATGGGAAGGAGTTGGATATCCCATCTCATGTTAAAGGACGGGTCTCTGGTTTGGTATTAGAATCATTGAGATATCACATCGCATGCTGTAGGAAGGGTCTAAGGATTGGAATGGGATGGACTTGGATATCACATCTCATGCTATAGGTAGGCTCTCAGGTTTGGTATAAGCATTGAGATATCACATCTCATGCTATAGGAAGGGTCTCAGGATTGGAATGGGAAGGATTTGGATATCACATCTCATGCTATAGGAAGGGTCTCAGGTTTGGTATAAGCATGGAGATATCACTTCTCATGCTATAGGAAGGGTCTCAGGATTGGAATGGGAAGGTGTTGGATATCACATCTCATGCTATAGGAAGGGTCTCAGATTTGGTATAAGCATTGAGATATCACATCTCATGCTCTAGGAAGGGTCTCAGGATTGCAATGGGAAGGAGTTGTATATGACATCTCAGGCCTTAGGAAGGGTCTCAGGTTTGGTATAAGCATTGAGATATCACATCTCTGCTATCGGAAGGGTCTCAGGATTGGAATGGGAAGGAGTTGGATATCCCATCTCATGTTATAGGAAGGGTCTCAGGTTTGGTATTAGAAGCATTGAGATATCACATCTCATGCTATAGGAAGGGTCTCAGGATTGGAATGGGAAGGAGTTGGATATCACATCTCATTATAAAGGAAGGGTCTAAGGTTTGGAAGGGGATGGATTTGGATATCACATCTCATGTTATAGGACGGGTCTCAGGTTTGGTATTAGAAGCATTGAGATATCAAGTGTCATGGTATAAGAAGGGTCTCAGAATTGGAATGGGAAGGAGTTGGATATCACATCTCAAGCTATAGGAAGCGTCTCAGGATTGGAATGGGAAGGAGTTTGATATCACATCTCATGCCATAGTATGGGTCTCAGGTTTGGTAGAAGCATTGGGATATCACATCTCATGCTATCGGAAGGGTATCAGTATTGGATTTGGAAGGAGTTGGATATCCCATCTCATGCTATAGGAAGGGTCTCAGGTTAGAATGGGAAGGAGTTGGATATCACATTTCATGTTATAGGAAGGGTCTCAGGATTGGAATGGAAGGACTTGGATATCATATCTCATGCTATAGGAAGGCTCTCAGGTTTGGAAGGGGAAGGAGTTGGATATCACATTTCATGTTAGAGGAAGGATCTCAGGTTTGGTATTAGAGGCCTTGAGATATCACATCTCATGCTATAGGAAGGGTCTCAGGATTGGAATGGGAAGGAGTTGGATATCACATCTCAAGCTATAGGAAGGGTCTCAGGTTTGGTATAAGCATTGAGATATCACATCTCATGCTATAGGAAGGGTCTCAGGATTGGAATGGGAAGAAGTTGGATATCACATCTCATGCTATAGGAAGGGTCTCAGGTTTGGTATAAGCATTGAGATATCACATCTCATGCTATAGGAAGGGTCTCAGGGTTGGAATGGGAAGGAGTTGTATATGACATCTCATGCCATAGGAAGGGTCTCAGGTTTGGTATAAGCATTGAGATATCACATCACATGCTATAGGAAGGGTCTCACGATTGGAATGGGAAGGACTTGGATATCACATCTCATGCTATAGGCAGGGTCTCAGGTTTGGAAAGGGAAGGAGATGGATATCACATTTCATGTTAGAGGTAGGATCTCAGGTTTGGTATTAGAGGCATTGAGATATCACATCTCATGCTATCAGAAGGGTCTCAGGATTGGAATGGGAAGGAGTTGGATATCAAATCTCATGCTAAAGGGATGGTCTAAGGTTTGGAAGGGGAGGGATTTGGACATCATATCTCATGTTATTGGAAGGATCTCAGGTTTGGTATTAGATGCATTGAGATATCACATCTCATGCTATCGGAAGGGTCTTAGGTTTGGTATAAGCATTGAGATATCACATCTCTGCTATCGGAAGGGTCTCAGGATTGGAATGGGAAGGATTTGGATATCACAATTCATGTTATAGGGAGGGTCTCAGTTTTCATATTAGAAGCATTGAGATATCACATATGCTATTGGAAGGGTCTCAGTATTGGAATGGGAAGGAGTTGGATATCACATCTCATGTTATAGGGAGGGTCTCAGTTTTGATATTAGAAGCATTGAGATATCACATATGCTATTGGAAGGGTCTCAGTATTGGAATTGGAAGGAGTTGGATATCACATATGCTAAAGGAAAGTTCTCAGGTTTGGAATGGGAAGGAGTTGGATATCACGTCTCATGTTATAGGAAGGGTCTCAGGTTTGGAATGGGAAGGAGTTGAATATCACATCTCATGCTAAAGGAAGGGTCATCAGGTTCGGTATAAGCATTGAGATATCACATCTCTGCTATCGGAAGGGTCTCAGGATAGGAATGTGAAGGACGTAGATTTCACATCTCATACTATAGGGAGGGTCTCAGTTTTGATATTAGAAGCATTGAGCTATCACATCTCATGCTATCGGAAGGGTCTCAGGATTGGAATGGGATGGAGTTGGATATCACATCTCAAGCTATCTCAGGATTGTAATGGGAAGGAGTTTGATATCACATATCAAGCTATAGGAAGGGTCTCAGGTTTGGAAGGGGAAGGATTTGGATCTCACATCTCAAGCTATCTCAGGATTGGAATGGGAAGGAGTTTGATATTTCATCTCAAGCTATAGGAAGGGTCTCAGGTTTGGAAAGGGAAGGATTTGGATTTCACATCTCATGTTATAGGATGGTTCTCATGTTTGGTTTTAGAAGCATTGAGATATCACATCTCATGCTATGGGAAGGGTCTCAGGTTTGGAATGGGAAGGAGTTGGTTATCACATCTCATGCTAAAGGAAAGGTCTCAGGTCTGGAAGGGGAAGGATTTGGATCTCACATCTCATGTTTTAGGACGGGTCTCAGGTTTGGTATTAGAAGCATTGAACTATCACATCTCATGGTATAGGAAGGGTCCCAGGATTGGAATGGGAAGGAGTTGGATATCACATTGAATGGGAAGGAGTTTGATATTACATCTCAAGCTATAGGAAGGGCCTCATGTTTGGAATGGGAATGATTTGGATTTCACATCTCATGTTATAGGATGGTTCTCATGTTTGGTTTTAGAAGCATTGAAATATCACATCTCATGCTATCTGAAGGGTCTCAGGTTTGGAATGGGAAGGAGTTTGATATCACATCTCATGTTAGAGGTAGGATCTCAGGTTTGGTATTAGAGGCATTGAGATATGACATCTTATGCCATCAGAAGGGTCTCAGGATTGGAATGGGAAGGAGTTGGATATCACATTTCATGCTAAAGGGAGGGTCTCAGGTTTGGAAGGGGAAGGATTTGGAAATCACATCTCATATTATAGGAAGGATCTGAGGTTTGGTATTAGAAGCATTGAGATATCACATCTCATGCTATCGGAAGGGTCTCAGGTTTGGCATAAGCATTGAGATATCACATCTCTGCTATCGGAAGGGTCTCAGGATTGGAATGGGAAGGATTTGGATATCACATCTCATGTTATAGGAAGGGTCTCAGGTTTGGTATTAGAAGCATTGAGATATCACATCTCATGCTATATTAAGGGTCTCAGGAATGGAATCGGAAGGACTTGGATATCACATCTCATGATAAAGGAAGGGTCTAAGGTTTGGAAGGGGAAGGATTTGGATATCACATCTCATGTTATTGGACCGGTCTCAGGTTTGGTATTAGAAGCATTGAGATATCAAGTCTCATGGTATAGGACGGGAGTTTGATATCACATCTCATGCCATGGTATGGGTCTCAGGTTTTGTAGAAGCATTGGGATATCACATCTCATGCTATTGGAAGGGTATCAGGATTGGATTTGGAAGGAGTTGGATATCCCATCTCATGCTATAGGAAGGGTCTCAGGTTGGAGTAGAAGGAGTTGGATATCACATCTCATGTTATAGGAAGGGTCTCAGGATTGGAATGGGAAGGACTTGGATATCACATCTCATGTTATAGGAAGGATCTCAGGTTTTGTATTAGAAGCATTGAGATATCACATCTCATGCTATAGGAAGGGTCTCAGGATTGGAATGTGAAGCATTTGGATATCACATCTCATGCTAAAGGAAGGGTCTCAGGTTTGGTATAAGCATTGAGATATCACATCTCTGCTATCGGAAGGGTCTAAGGATTGGATTGGGAAGGAATTGGATATCCCTTCTCATGCTATAGGAAGGGTCTCAGGTTGGAATGGGTAGGAGTTGGATATCACATCTCATGTTATAGGAAGGGTCTCAAGATTGAAATGGGAAGGATTTGGATATCACATCTCTTGCTATAGGAAGGGTCTCAGGTTTTCTATTAGAAACATTGAGATATGACATCTCATGCTATAGGAAGGGTTTCAGTATTGGAATGGGAAGGATTTGGATATCACATCTCATGCTAAAGGAAGGGTCTCAGGTTTGGAAGGGGAAGGATTTGGATATCATATCTCATGTTATAGGACATATCTCATGTTATAGGACGGGTCCCAGGTTTGGTATTAGAAGCATTGAGATATCACATCTCATGGTATAGGAAGGGTCTCAGGATTGGAATGGGAAGGAGTTGGATCTCCCTTCTCATGCTACAGGAAGGGTCTCAGGTTGGAATGGGAAGGAGTTGGATATCACATCTCGTTATAGGAAGGGTCTCAGGATTGGAATGGGAAGGAATTGGATATCACATCTCTTGCTATAGGAAGGGTCTCAGGTTTGGAAGGGGAAGGATTTGGATATCATATCTCATGTTATAGGACCGGTCCCAGGTCTGGTATTAGAAGCATTGAGATATCACATCTCATGCTATAGGAGGAGTCTCAGGATTGGAATGGGAAGGAGTTGGATATCACGTCTCATGATATAGGAAGGGTCTCAGGATTGGAATGGGCAGGAGTTGAATATCACCTCTCATGCTAAAGGAAGGGTATCAGGTTTGATAGAAGCATTGAGATATCACATCTCATGCTATAGGAAGGAACTCAGGATTGGAATGGGAAGGAGTTGGATATCACATCTAATGCCATAGGAAGGGTCATCAGGTTTGGTATAAGCATTGAGATATCACATCTCTGCTATCGGAAGGGTCTCAGGATAGGAATGGTAAGGACTTAGAATTCACATCTCATACTATAGGGAGGGTCTCAGTTTTGATATTAGAAGCATTGAGCTATCACATCTCATGCTATCGGAAGGGTCTCAGGATTGGAATGGGATGGAGTTGGATATCACATCTCAAGCTATCTCAGGATTGGAATGGGAAGGAGTTTGATATTTCATCTCAAGCTATAGGAAGGGTCTCAGGTTTGGAAAGGGAAGGATTTGGATTTCACATCTCATGTTATAGGATGGTTCTCATGTTTGGTTTTAGAAGCATTGAGATATCACATCTCATGCTATCGGAAGGGTCTCAGGTTTGGAAAGGGAAGGATTTGGATTTCACATGTTATAGGATGGTTCTCAGGTTTGGTTTTAGAAGCATTAAATTATAACATCTCATGCTATAGGAAGGGTCTCAGGTTTGGAATGGGAATGATTTGGATTTCACATCTCATGTTATAGGATGGTTCTCATGTTTGGTTTTAGAAGCATTGAAATATCACATCTCATGCTATCTGAAGGGTCTCAGGTTTGGAATGGGAAGGAGTTTGATATCACATCTCATGTTAGAGGTAGGATCTCAGGTTTGGTATTAGAGGCATTGAGATATGACATCTCATGCCATCAGAAGGGTCTCAGGATTGGAATGGGAAGGAGTTGGATATCACATCTCATGCTAAAGGGAGGGTCTAAGGTTTGGAAGGGGAAGGATTTGGACATCACATCTCATGTTATTGGAAGGATCTGAGGTTTGGTATTAGAAGCATTGAGATATCACATCTCATGCTATCGGAAGGGTCTCAGGTTTGGTATAAGCATTGAGATATCACATCTCTGCTATCGGAAGGGTCTCAGGATTGGAATGGGAAGGATTTGGATATCACATCTCATGTTATAGGAAGGGTCTCAGGTTTGGTATTAGAAGCATTGAGATATCACATCTCATGCTATATTAAGGGTCTCAGGAATGGAATGGGAAGGACTTGGATATCACATCTCATGATAAAGGAAGGGTCTAAGGTTTGGAAGGGGAAGGATTTGGATATCACATCTCATGTTATTGGACCGGTCTCAGGTTTGGTATTAGAAGCATTGAGATATCAAGTCTCATGGTATAGGACGGGAGTTTGATATCACATCTCATGCCATGGTATGGGTCTCAGGTTTTGTAGAAGCATTGGGATATCACATCTCATGCTATTGGAAGGGTATCAGGATTGGATTTGGAAGGAGTTGGATATCCCATCTCATGCTATAGGAAGGGTCTCAGGTTGGAGTAGAAGGAGTTGGATATCACATCTCATGTTATAGGAAGGGTCTCAGGATTGGAATGGGAAGGACTTGGATATCACATCTCATGTTATAGAAAGGATCTCAGGTTTTGTATTAGAAGCATTGAGATATCACATCTCATGCTATAGGAAGGGTCTCAGGATTGGAATGTGAAGCATTTGGATATCACATCTCATGCTAAAGGAAGGGTCTCAGGTTTGGTATAAGCATTGAGATATCACATCTCTGCTATCGGAAGGGTCTAAGGATTGGATTGGGAAGGAATTGGATATCCCTTCTCATGCTATAGGAAGGGTCTCAGGTTGGAATGGGTAGGAGTTGGATATCACATCTCATGTTATAGGAAGGGTCTCAAGATTGAAATGGGAAGGATTTGGATATCACATCTCTTGCTATAGGAAGGGTCTCAGGTTTTCTATTAGAAACATTGAGATATGACATCTCATGCTATAGGAAGGGTTTCAGTATTGGAATGGGAAGGATTTGGATATCACATCTCATGCTAAAGGAAGGGTCTCAGGTTTGGAAGGGGAAGGATTTGGATATCATATCTCATGTTATAGGACATATCTCATGTTATAGGACGGGTCCCAGGTTTGGTATTAGAAGCATTGAGATATCACATCTCATGGTATAGGAAGGGTCTCAGGATTGGAATGGGAAGGAGTTGGATCTCCCTTCTCATGCTACAGGAAGGGTCTCAGGTTGGAATGGTAAGGAGTTGGATATCACATCTCGTTATAGGAAGGGTCTCAGGATTGGAATGGGAAGGAATTGGATATCACATCTCTTGCTATAGGAAGGGTCTCAGGTTTGGAAGGGGAAGGATTTGGATATCATATCTCATGTTATAGGACCGGTCCCAGGTCTGGTATTAGAAGCATTGAGATATCACATCTCATGCTATAGGAGGAGTCTCAGGATTGGAATGGGAAGGAGTTGGATATCACGTCTCATGATATAGGAAGGGTCTCAGGATTGGAATGGGCAGGAGTTGAATATCACCTCTCATGCTAAAGGAAGGGTATCAGGTTTGATAGAAGCATTGAGATATCACATCTCATGCTATAGGAAGGAACTCAGGATTGGAATGGGAAGGAGTTGGATATCACATCTAATGCCATAGGAAGGGTCATCAGGTTTGGTATAAGCATTGAGATATCACATCTCTGCTATCGGAAGGGTCTCAGGATAGGAATGGTAAGGACTTAGAATTCACATCTCATACTATAGGGAGGGTCTCAGTTTTGATATTAGAAGCATTGAGCTATCACATCTCATGCTATCGGAAGGGTCTCAGGATTGGAATGGGATGGAGTTGGATATCACATCTCAAGCTATCTCAGGATTGGAATGGGAAGGAGTTTGATATTTCATCTCAAGCTATAGGAAGGGTCTCAGGTTTGGAAAGGGAAGGATTTGGATTTCACATCTCATGTTATAGGATGGTTCTCATGTTTGGTTTTAGAAGCATTGAGATATCACATCTCATGCTATCGGAAGGGTCTCAGGTTTGGAAAGGGAAGGATTTGGATTTCACATGTTATAGGATGGTTCTCAGGTTTGGTTTTAGAAGCATTAAATTATAACATCTCATGCTATAGGAAGGGTCTCAGGTTTGGAATGGGAAGGAGTTGGATATCACATCTCTGCTATCTGAAGGGTCTCAGGATTGGAATGGGAAGGAGTTGGATATCCCATCTCGTTATAGGAAGGGTCTCAGGTTTGGTATTAGAAGCAATGAGATATCACATCTCATGCTATAGGAAGGGTCTAAGGTTTGGAAGGGGACGGATTTGGGTATCACATCTCATGTTATAGGACCGGTCTCAGGTTTGGTATTTGAAGCATTGAGATATCAAGTCTCATGGTATAGGACGGGTCTCAGAATTGGAATGAGAAGGAGTTGGATATCACATCTCAAGCTATAGGAAGGGTCTCATGATTGGAATGGGAAGGAGTTGGATATCACATCTCATGTTATAGGAAGGGTCTCAGGATTGGAATGGGAAGGACTTGGATATCACATCTCATTCTATAGGAAGGCTCTCAGGGTTGGAAGGGGAAGGAGATGGATATCACATTTCATGTTAGAGGTAGGATCTCAGGTTTGGTTTTAGAGGCATTGAGATATCACATCTCATGCCATCAGAAGGGTCTCAGGATTGGAATGGGAAGGAGTTGGATATCAAATCTCATGCTAAAGGGATGGTCTAAGGTTTGGAAGGGGAAGGATTTGGATATCACATCTCATGTTATTGGACCGGTCTCAGGTTTGGTATTAGAAGCATTGAGATATCACATCTCATGCTATCGGAAGGGTCTTAGGTTTGGTATAAGCATTGAGATATCACATCTCTGCTATCGGAAGGGTCTCAGGATTGGAATGGGAAGGATTTGGATATCACAATTCATGTTATAGGAAGGGTCTCAGGTTTGGTATTAGAAGCATTGAGATATCACATCTCATGCTATAGGAAGGGTCTCAGGATTGGAATGGGAAGGACTTGGATATCACATCTCATGTTATAGGAAGGGTCTCAGGTTTGGTATTAGAAGCATTGAGATATCACATCTCATGCTATAGGAAGGGTCTCAGGAATGGAATGGGAAGGACTTGGATATCACATCTCATGATAAAGGATTTGGATATCACATCTCATGTTATTGGACCGGTCTCAGGTTTGGTATTAGAAGCATTGAGATATCAAGTCTCATGGTATAGGACGGGAGTTTGATATCACATCTCATGCCATGGTATGGGTCTCAGGTTTTGTAGAAGCATTGGGATATCACATCTCATGCTATCGGAAGGGTATCAGGATTGGATTTGGAAGGAGTTGGATATCCCATCTCATGCTATAGGAAGGGACTCAGGTTGGAATAGAAGGAGTTGGATATCACATCTCATGTTATAGGAAGGGTCTCAGGATTGGAATGGGAAGGACTTGGATATCACATCTCATGCTGTAGGAAGGGTCTCAGGTTTGGAAAAGGAAGGAGTTGGATATCACATTTCATGTTAGAGGTAGGATCTCAGGTTTGGTATTAGAGGCATTGAGATATCACATCTCATGCTATCAGAAGGGTATCAGGATTGGAATGGGAAGGAGTTGGATATCACATCTCATGCTAAAGGGAGGGTCTCAGGTTTGGAATGGGAAGGATTTGGATATCACATCTCATGTTATAGGAAGGACCTTAGGTTTGGTATTAGAAGCATTGAGATATCACATCTCATGCTATAGGAAGGGTCTCGGGATTGGAATGGGAAGGAGTTGGATATCACATCTCATGTTATAGGAAGGATCTCAGGTTTGGTATTAGAAGCATTGAGATATCACATCTCATGCTATAGGAAGGGTCTCAGGATTGGAATGGGAAGGAGTTGGATATCACATCTCATGCTATGGGAAGGGTCTCAGGTTTGGTATAAGCATTGAAATATCACATCTCTGCTATCGGAAGGGTCTCAGGATTGGAATGGGAGGAGCTGGATATCACATCTCATGCTATGGGAAGGGTCTCAGGTTTGGTATAAGCATTGAAATATCACATCTCTGCTATCGGAAGGGTCTCAGGATTGGAATGGGAGGAGCTGGATATCACATCTCATGCTAAAGGGAGGGTCTCAGGTTTGGAAGGGGAAGGAGTTGGATATCACATCTCATGCTAAAGGGAGGGTCTCAGGTTTGGAATGGGAAGGATTTGGATATCACATCTCATGTTATAGGAAGGACCTTAGGTTTGGTATTAGAAGCATTGAGATATCACATCTCATGCTATAGGAAGGGTCTCGGGATTGGAATGGGAAGGAGTTGGATATCACATCTCATGTTATTGGAAGGATCTCAGGTTTGGTATTAGAAGCATTGAGATATCACATCTCATGCTATCGGAAGGGTCTTAGGTTTGGTATAAGCATTGAGATATCACATCTCTGCTATCGGAAGGGTCTCAGGATTGGAATGGGAAGGATTTGGATATCATAATTCATGTTATAGGAAGGGTCTCAGGTTTGGTATTAGAAGCATTGAGATATCACATCTCATGCTATAGGAAGGGTCTCAGGATTGGAATGGGAAGGACTTGGATATCACATCTCATGTTATAGGAAGGGTCTCAGGTTTGGTATTAGAAGCATTGAGATATCACATCTCATGCTATAGGAAGGGTCTCAGGAATGGAATGGGAAGGACTTGGATATCACATCTCATGATAAAGGAAGGGTCTAAGGTTTGGAAGGGGAAGGATTTGGATATCACATGTCATGTTATTGGACCGGTCTCAGGTTTGGTATTAGAAGCATTGAGATATCAAGTCTCATGGTATAGGACGGGAGTTTGATATCACATCTCATGCCATGGTATGGGTCTCAGGTTTTGTAGAAGCATTGGTATATCACATCTCATGCTATCGGAAGGGTATCAGGATTGGATTTGGAAGGAGTTGGATATCCCATCTCATGCTATAGGAAGGGTCTCAGGTTGGAATAGAAGGAGTTGGATATCACATCTCATGTTATAGGAAGGGTCTCAGGATTGTAATGGGAAGGACTTGGATATCACATCTCATGCTGTAGGAAGGGTCTCAGGTTTGGAAAAGGAAGGAGTTGGATATCACATTTCATGTTAGAGGTAGGATCTCAGGTTTGGTATTAGAGGCATTGAGATATCAGATCTCATGCTATCAGAAGGGTATCAGGATTGGAATGGGAAGGAGTTGGATATCACATCTCATGCTAAAGGGAGGGTCTCAGGTTTGGAATGGGAAGGATTTGGATATCACATCTCATGTTATAGGAAGGACCTTAGGTTTGGTATTAGAAGCATTGAGATATCACATCTCATGCTATAGGAAGGGTCTCGGGATTGGAATGGGAAGGAGTTGGATATCACATCTCATGTTATAGGAAGGATCTCAGGTTTGGTATTAGAAGCATTGAGATATCACATCTCATGCTATAGGAAGGGTCTCAGGATTGGAATGGGAAGGAGTTGGATATCACATCTCATGCTATGGGAAGGGTCTCAGGTTTGGTATAAGCATTGAAATGTCACATCTCTGCTATCGGAAGGGTCTCAGGATTGGAATGGGAGGAGCTATATATCACATCTCATGCTAAAGGAAGGGTCTCAGGTTTGGAAGGGGAAGGATTTGGATATCACATCTCATGCCATAGTATGGGTCTCAGGTTTGGTATTAGAAGCATTGTGATATCACATCTCATGCTATAGGAAGGGTCTCAGGATTGGAATGGGAAGGAGTTGGATATCACATCTCATGCTATAGGAAGGGTTTCAGGTTTGGTAGAAGCATTGAGATATCACATCTCATGCTATAGGAAGGGTCTCAGGGTTGGAATGGGAAGGAGTTGTATATGACATCTCATGCCATAGGAAGGGTCTCAGGTTTGGTATAAGCATTGAGATTTCACATCACATGCTATAGGAAGGGTCTCAGGATTGGAATGGGAAGGACTTGGATATCACATCACATGCTATAGGAAGGGTCTCAGGATTGGAATGGGAAGGACTTGGATATCACATCTCATGCTATAGGCAGGGTCTCAGGTTTGGAAAGGGAAGGACATGGATATCACATTTCATGTTAGAGGTAGGATCTCAGGTTTGGTATTAGAGGCAATGAGATATCACATCTCATGCTATCAGAAGGGTCTCAGGATTGGAATGGGAAGGAGTTGGATATCACATTTCATGCTAAAGGGAGGGTCTCAGGTTTGGAAGGGGAAGGATTTGGAAATCACATCTCATATTATAGGAAGGATCTCAGGTTTGGTATTAGAAGCATTGAGATATCACATTTCATGCTATCGGAAGGATCTCAGGTTTGGTATAAGAGGCATTGAGATATCACATCTCATGCTATCATAAGGGTCTCAGGATTGGAATGGGAAGGAGTTGGATATCACATCTCATGTTATAGGAAGGATCTCAGGTTTGGTATTAGAAGCATTGAGACATCACATCTCATGCTATAGGAAGGGTCTCAGGATTGGAATGGGAAGGAGTTGGATATCACATCTCATGCTAAAGGAAGGGTCTCAGGTTTGGTATAAGCATTGAGATATCACATCTCATGCTATAGGAAGGGTCTCAGGATTGGAATGGGAAGGATTTGGATATCACATCTTATGCTATAGGAAGGGTCTCAGGTTTGGTATAAGCATTGAGATATCACATCTCATGCTATAGGAAGGGTCTCAGGATTGGAATGGGAAGAAGTTGGATATCACATCTCATGCTATAGGAAGGGTCTCAGGTTTGGTATAAGCATTGAGATATCACATCTCATGCTATAGGAAGGGTCTTAGGGTTGGAATGGGAAGGAGTTGTATATGACATCTCATGCCATAGGAAGGGTCTCAGGTTTGGTATAAGCATTGAGATATCACATCACATGCTATAGGAAGGGTCTCAGGATTGGAATGGGAAGGACTTGGATATCACTTCTCATGCTATAGGCAGGGTCTCAGGTTTGGAAAGGGAAGGAGATGGATATCACATTTCATGTTAGAGGTAGGATCTCAGGTTTGGTATTAGAGGCATTGAGATATCACATCTCATGCTATCAGAAGGGTCTCAGGATTGGAATGGGAAGGAGTTGGATATCACATTTCATGCTAAAGGGAGGGTCTCAGGTTTGGAAGGGGAAGGATTTGGAAATCACATCTCATATTATAGGAAGGATCTCAGGTTTGGTATTAGAAGCATTGAGATATCACATCTCATGCTATCGGAAGGATCTCAGGTTTGGTATAAGAGGCATTGAGATGTCACATCTCATGCTATCATAAGGGTCTCAGGATTGGAATGGGAAGGAGTTGGATATCACATCTCATGTTATAGGAAGGATCTCAGGTTTGGTATTAGAAGCATTGAGACATCACATCTCATGCTATAGGAAGGGTCTCAGGATTGGAATGGGAAGGAGTTGGATATCACATCTCATGCTATAGGAAGGGTCTCAGGTTTGGTATAAGCATTGAGATATCACATCTCATGCTATAGGAAGGGTCTCAGGATTGGAATGGGAAGGATTTGGATATCACATCTTATGCTATAGGAAGGGTCTCAGGTTTGGTATAAGCATGGAGATATCACTTCTCATGCTATAGGAAGGGTCTCAGGATTGGAATGGGAAGGAGTTGGATATCACATCTCATGCTATAGGAAGGGTCTCAGATTTGGTATAAGCATTGAGATATCACATCTCATGCTATAGGAAGGGTCTCAGGATTGGAATGGGAAGGAGTTGTATATGACATCTCAGGCCATAGGAAGGGTCTCAGATTTGGTATAAGCATTGAGATATCACATCTCATGATATCGGAAGGGTCTCAGGATTGGAATGGGAAGGAGTTGGATATCACATTTCATGATAAAGGAAGGGTCTAAGGTTTGGAAGGGGAAGGATTTGGATATCACATCTCATGTTATAGGACGGGTCTCAGGTTTGGTATTAGAAGCATTGAGATATCAAGTCTCATGGTATAAGAAGGGTCTCAGGATTGGAATGGGAAGGAGTTTGATATCACATCTCATGCCATAGTATGGGTCTCAGGTTTGGTAGAAGCATTGGGATATCACATCTCATGCTATCGGAAGGGTATCAGTATTGGATTTGGAAGGAGTTGGATATCCCATCTCATGCTATAGGAAGGGTCTCAGGTTGGAATGGGAAGGAGTTGGATATCACATTTCATGTTATAGGAAGTGTCTCAGGATTGGAATGGGAAGGACTTGGATATCATATCTCATGCTATAGGAAGGCTCTCAGGTTTGGAAGGGGAAGGAGTTGGATATCACATTTCATGTTAGAAGAAGGATCTCAGGTTTGGTATTAGAGGCCTTGAGATATCACATCTCATGCTATAGGAAGGGTCTCAGAATTGGAATGGGAAGGAGTTGGATATCACATCTCAAGCTATAGGAAGGGTCTCAGGTTTGGTATAAGCATTGAGATATCACATCTCATGCTATAGGAAGGGTCTCAGGATTGGAATGGGAAGAAGTTGGATATCACATCTCATGCTATAGGAAGGGTCTCAGGTTTGGTATAAGCATTGAGATATCACATCTCATGCTATAGGAAGGGTCTCAGGATTGGAATGGGAAGGAGTTGTATATGCCATCTCATGCCATAGGAAGGGTCTCAGGTTTGGTATAAGCATTGAGATATCACATCACATGCTATAGGAAGGGTCTCAGGATTGGAATGGGAAGGACTTGGATATCACATATCATGCTGTAGGCAGGGTCTCAGGTTTGGAAAGGGAAGGAGATGGATATCACATTTCATGTTAGAGGTAGGATCTCAGGTTTGGTATTAGAGGCATTGAGAAATCACATCTCATGCTATCAGAAGGGTCTCAGGATTGGAATGGGAAGGAGTTGGATATCACATCTCATGCTAAAGGGAGGGTCTCAGGTTTGGAAGGGGAAGGATTTGGATATCACATCTCATGTTATAGGAAGGATCTCAGGTTTGGTATTAGAGGCATTGAGATATCACATCTCATGCTATCATAAGGGTCTCAGGATTGGAATGGGAAGGAGTTGGATAACACATCTCATGCTAAAGGGAGGGTCTCAGGTTTGGAAGGGGAAGAATTTGGATATCACATCACATGTTATAGAAAGGATCTCAGGTTTGGTATTAGAAGCATTGAGATATCACATCTCATGCTATCGGAAGGGTCTCAGGATTGGAATGGGAAGGAGTTGGATATCACATCTCATGCTATAGGAAGGGTCTCAGGTTTGGAACGGGAAGGAGTTGGATATCACATCTCATGTTATAGGAAGAGTCTCAGGTTTGGTATAAGCATTGAGATATCACATCTCTGCAATCGGAAATGTCTCAGGATTGGGATGGGAAGGAGTTGGATATCACATCTCATGCTATAGGAAGGGTCTCAGGTTTGGAACGGGAAGGAGTTGGATATCACATCTCATGCTATAGGAAGGCTCTCAGGTTTGGAAGGGGAAAGAGTTGGATATCACATTTCATGTTAGAGGTAGGATCTCAGGTTTGGTATTAGAGGCATTGAGATATCACATCTCATGCTATCAGAAGGTTCTCAGGATTGGAATGGGAAGGAGTTGGATATCACATCTCATGCTAAAGGGAGGGTCTCAGGTTTGGAAGGGGAAGGATTTGCATATCACATCTCATGTTATAAGAAGGAGCTCAGGTTTGGTATTAGAAGCATTGAGATATCACATCTCATGCTATCGGAAGGATCTCAGGTTTGGTATTAGAAGCATTGAGATATCACATCTCATGCTATCAGAAGGGTCTCAGGATTGGAATGGGAAGGAGTTGGATATCACATCTCATGCTAAAGGGAGGGTCTCAGGTTTGGAAGGGGAAGGATTTGGATATCACATCTCATGTTATCGGAAGGATCTCAGGTTTGGTATTAGAAGTATTGAGATATCACATCTCATACTATAGGAAGGGTCTCAGGATTGGAATGGGAAGGAGTTGGATATCACATCTCAAGCTATAGGAAGGGTCTCAGGTTTGGTATAAGCATTGAGATATCACATCACATGCTATAGGAAGGGTCTCAGGATTGGAATGGGAAGGAGTTGTATATGACATCTCATGCCATAGGAAGGGTCTCAGGTTTGGTATAAGCATTGAGATATCACATCACATGCTATAGGAAGGGTCTCAGGATTGGAATGGGAAGGACTTGGATATCACATCTCATGCTATAGGCAGGGTCTCAGGTTTGGAAAGGGAAGGAGGTGGATATCACATTTCATGTTAGAGGTAGGATATCAGGTTTGGTATTAGAGGCATTGAGATATCACATCTCATGCTATCAGAAGGGTCTCAGGATTGGAATGGGAAGGAGTTGGATATCACATCTCATGCTAAAGGGAGGGTCTCAGGTTTGGAAGGGGAAGGATTTGGATATCACATCTCATGTTATAGGAAGGATCTCAGGTTTGGTATTAGAGGCATTGAGATATCACATCTCATGCTATCATAAGGGTCTCAGGATTGGAATGGGAAGGAGTTGGATATCACATCTCATGCTAAAGGGAGGGTCTCAGGTTTGGAAGGGGAAGAATTTGGATATCACATCACATGTTATAGGAAGGATCTCAGGTTTGGTATTAGAAGCATTGAGATATCACATCTCATGCTATCGGAAGGGTCTCAGGATTGGAATGGGAAGGAGTTGGATATCACATCTCATGCTATAGGAAGGGTCTCAGGTTTGGAACGGGAAGGAGTTGGATATCACATCTCATGTTATAGGAAGAGTCTCAGATTTGGTATAAGCATTGAGATATCACATCTCTGCAATCGGAAATGTCTCAGGATTGGGATGGGAAGGAGTTGGATATCACATCTCATGCTATAGGAAGGGTCTCAGGTTTGGAACGGGAAGGAGTTGGATATTGTTAAGACGGATTTCTGAACTCTGTCCTGGTGGCGCAGAAGTTCAGATGGCCAACCTAATTTCTTGGAACAGGGTAACCTCTGGACAAGCCAGACCAATCAAGGTAGCGATCGCGGCGGTCAAGACTAGGTCTCAAGAGAGGTGAGGGTGACTGAAAGCCCGCAATGAGCACACAAAGCAAGGACACTTACAAACTACTCCAAACAGGTGCTATATTAAAAATATATACACATTTATTCCAAGGCCTTTAAAACAATGACCGTAGCGAGAAATCACAATACAACTCTAGTAAACCAACACATACCATACCAATACAATATATATACAAATACAAACAAGTCTCAAGCGTTAGATGCACGAAATGTGTAGTCCACCTAAAAGGGAAGGAAAACAGGCAGTGCGAAATAATGCTTAGACCCAGTCCGCCTTCAGAGGCACCTAACTAAAAGGAAGTCCGAGCCCTACGAAGAGTGGAGCCTTGTGCTCAAAAGTACCTGCACACGCTGGTGCCAACGGGCAAAAGGGGAGTCTCTTCGAGGGAGATCAGGCAGTTCAGTTTAGTGCACAAACGAAGAAGAACAGTGTTCCGCGACTCAAGCGCAGCCTCCACTGTGGGCAGAAGAAGAGCGCGAGTACGGAAAGGCGTGCTGTTTTGACACAGCGGGGAAAAGCTATGGGCTCCTGCAGGAGGGCGACCAGTTCCTAGCTATGCTACTCACCGGTCCACGATGCAAGCAGACCCAGGCTTCTCCGCATCAGTTTCAGTCGCTGGCAGGTTCAGAAGAGCAGGGGACGTCTCGTCGTCGTGTTTAGTCTGCAGCAGCAGAGTTGAGTAAAAGACGTCCCAAACGAAGGAACCCGCACAGTTTGTTACCACAGTAGTGCAACGGAGCGGCGGTGTGTATCTGAGCCAAATGTACACTACTCACTTCAGACCTGGGAACGCCAAGTGTACGAATCATGTGAGAGTGACAAGGACTCGATATACTACACAACCTGGCGGCGGTTACAGAGCAAGACTCCTGTGTAGGCTGGTCAGTCTGCTGGATGGCCCAGAGACGCTTCCGAAGGCTTACTAGCAGGAGATGGTGAAGATGCCGAGAATAGCTGTCCCCGCTATTCCAAGGGTCGAAGTACCAGTACAGGCCTTCTGGTTCGATCAAAGGTGAAAAGGGTTTCACAAGGCGACAGCAGTGCAGAGGAGCAGTCCTTCAGCGGGTCACCAGCGATTCCTCGGTTCAGCCTCTTGGTTGCAGGATACTTGGCTCCTGTATTCCTTCGTTCGTGAGAACTCAGGAGATCGACATGGTAGTCGTGTTTCCAGCCCCCTCTTATCCACGGTTCCCTTCGCGCCAAAACGGAGGGGACCCAATGGGAGATCCGCTCATCAACACTCACACCATTCGTGGACCTATCACGGACCACGGTGGTCCCAGGCATTCACACCACCCTAGACTCTCTGGCACCCAGGATGTGTATTGGGACCAGACATCCCAGCCCACATCCTGGAGGCACACACAAGACATGTAGAAGCCTGCGAAAGCATCTGTGTTTCGCGGGAAAGCACATGCCCAAATAAGGAAGGCCCCAGGTCGGCTCGACCTGGGGAAGGTGAAGGGAGCAAGACGGTCAGCGGACAGGAGAAAGGAGCCTCGTGATCTGGCCATTTTGGGATCTAGGCCACCATTTTGGGTTAAGCGCGAGAAACGCGCTTAGAACGCCAAAAGGAGCTCAAAACACAAGAAACGATCGCTGCCACCATTCCCGTCCGTGAATCACTTGCACCGATCAGTTACAATCCTGAAAGAGTATCTAGGGCCTGTAGAAGGCTAGAGACCCAAGAGAGCAGTAACTTAGCTTACAGTGCCCTCTTGTGTCATGTTGCACGAAAGCCGCAACATGATACAAGAAACTACGGAAACCAGCGTTTCCTGGTACTGACTGTCTTAAGGGCATGACAGTTTCCCCGTAAGAAAGGAGCGAAAGCCCAGAGGAGTGCGGCAGAAGGCTGCACTTCTCGGGCAAAGTCGAGAACAAGGTGAAAAACAACAGCAAAAAGTTTAGGGGTTGCCACATGGAAGGAAAATTACCTACAATTACGAAATCTTTCCTAACACTCGCCCCTCCCAGACTATGGACAGGGGGAACTATTCCACCCCTGGATGAGTCTCTTGTTCAGGTCGGTTAAACATTCTGCACAACCCATCAGCATTGCTATGTTGGACACCTGGCCTATGCTCAATAGTGAAGTCGAAGCCTTGTAGACTTATGGACCACCTAAGCAACTTTGGATTCTCCCCCTTCATGTTTATTAGCCACTTTAAGGGCTTATGGTCAGTTTGCACAGTGAAGTGGGTCCCATAGAGGTAGGGCCTCAGCTTCCTTAGGGCCCACACAACAGAGAAACATTCTTTCTCTACCGTGGACCATCTGAGCTCTCTGTCCTTAAACTGGCGACTAATAAAACCAATAGGGTGTTCCTTACCCTTCTCATCTACTTGCGATAGTACAGCTCCTATCACAGTGTCAGAGGCGTCCGTCTGCACGATAAAAGGTCTTTGATAATCAGGGGCCCTGAGGACAGGGGCCTGGCACAAGGAGTCTTTTAAGCCATTGAAGGCCTTCTCACACTCGTCGGTCCAAGTTACCTTCTTGGGTTTCTTCAGAGTTGTGAGGGCAGTCAGAGGGGCAGCTATGGTGCCATAGTCTGCCACAAAATTGCGGTAATACCCCGTGAGTCCTAAGAAGGCTCTCACTTGGGTTTGTGTAGTGGGGGTAGGCCAGTCTTGTACTGCTTGTACTTTACTGGGTAGAGGCTGTATCCTCCCTCCACCTACTTCATGTCCAAGGTAAAACACTGAGCCTTGTCCAATCTGGCGTTTACTAGCCTTTATGGTCAAGTGTACTTTCTGAAGAGCCTGGAGCACAATCCCGAGGTGTTTCACATGGTCTTCCCAGGTGGCACTGAAAACTGCTATATCGTCCAGATATGCAAGACAGAATTCGTCCAACCCATTCAAAACATGATGCACAAGCCTCTGGAAAGTGGCAGGTGCATTCTTCAACCCGAACGGCATTACCCGGAATTGGTAAAGGCCGTCTGGAGTAGAAAACGCTGTCTTCTCCTTGGCATGTTCTGCTAAAGCTATTTGCCAATAGCCAGCAGTGAGGTCAAACGTGCTGAGGTACTTGGAGGCACCCAAAGTATCCACCAGCTCATCCGTTCGAGGCAAGGGGTGTGCATCTGTCTTGGTGACAGCATTCAGAGCCCTGTAATCCACGCAGAACCTCAATTCAGAAGTGCCTGCCTTTGGAACGAAAACCACAGGGCTGGACCAAGGACTACTAGAGGGTTCAATCACCCCAAGGTCTAACATCTTGTTGACCTCGGTCTTAATATAAGACCGTACTTTGTCTGACATCCTGTATCCCCTACTTTTGGTAGGTACACTGTCTCCTGTGTCTATGTTATGTTTGCACCAAGGTGTCAAACCAGGCGACTGTGAAAACAGGGGGGAAAACTGCCTAAGCAAACTTTTCACCTCAGCCTGCTGATCAGAAGTCAGGTGAGGGGCCACTCGGACACCCTCAAAGGAGCTATCTGAAGGACCGCTTTGGAACAGGTCGGGGAAAGGTCCAGACTCCTCTTCCTCAACATCTGAAGCCAGTAACAGTGCTGCGATTTCGACTCTTAGGACGAAAGCCTTCAGCCTATTCACGTGAAACACTTTTGGAGCCTGTCCAGGCCTTCCAAGGTCCACTAAATAGTTAACCTCACCCAGGGGCTCCACCACTGTGTAAGGGCCTGACCATTTGTCCTGTAAAGCTCAAGGCCTTATGGGATTCATGATCAGGACTTGCTGACCAGGTGTAAAGTTGATGAGGGAAGCTTTCTGGTCGTACCAATGTTTCACCAGCGCTTGTACTGCCTTCAATTTATCACTAGCCAAGCCCATGAGAAGTACCATCCGTTTTCTGAGCCCTAGCACATAATCAACTACGTTGGTAGTAACAGGGGGAGTGGGCATCTCCCATCCCTCTTTGACTATGGCTAAGGGTCCCCGTACAGGATGACCAAACAGAAGTTTGAAGGGGCTGAAGCCAACACCCTCCTGTGGTACCTCTCGGTAGGCAAACAGTAAGCATGGTAAAAGAAGATCCCATTGTCTTCTCTGAAGCTTCTCCAGAGCCCCAATGATGCTTTTTAACGTTCTGTTGAAACGTTCCACCAGACCATTGGTCTGGGGGTGGTATGCAGAAGAGAACTTGTAGGTGACCCCACATTCTTTCCACATAGCCTGCATATACTTTGACATAAAGTTGCTGCCACGATCTGACACAACTTCTTTAGGGAAGCCAACCCTAGTAAATATGCCAAGTAAAGCTTTTGCAACTGACTTGGCAGTTACAGTTTTCAATGGGATGGCCTCAGGATATCTGTTTGCATGGTCGACCAGCACCAGGATAAACCTATTGCCCGAGGATGTTTGCGGGTCAAGGGGACCAACGATGTCGATTCCTACCCTTTCAAATGGTACCCCCACAACTGGGAGCGGTACCAACGGAGCTTGGATTGTCGAGCCAACCTTACCAGATAACTGGCAGGAGGCACAACTCCTGCAGTGACTTTCTACTTGCACCCCCATCTTGGGCCAGTAGAAGTGCATGGATAACCTTTGCTTGGTCCTCTTAATACCAAGGTGACCAGCAAGGAGCACTTCATGCGCCAACTGCAGGAGGAAGGGCCTAACAGCAAGGGGAACCACCAACCTCCTATGGTCTCCTTCTGTAGACTCTGTGGGCTCACTATGCAGGAGTCCACCTTCCCAATAAATCCTATGCGTCCCAGGAGGTTCACCCTCAAGCTGGGAGCAGGCCTGTCTCCTTAGGCCTTCCAGAGATGGGCACTCACGTTGGCCTTTACTGAATTCGTCCCTATCAGGACCTCCTTCAACTAACAAGTCTTTTAGTTCAGGATGGTCGTTGGGGTCAAATACTTCAGGCATCGCCACCTCCTCGTCAGGCCCGGGCGATTGACCAACTTCCTCCACCGCAGTGGTAGGCGAGCTCGGGGGAATATTCTCTTTCCCTCGTCTTGACTTGTTGACTCCTTTCGCCTTGGGTTTCCCCTTCGGCTGGGGTGGCGTATTGGTCTTGGCCAATGCTGCCCGTGCTTGAGACCGTGTGTAGGGTCTTTCGGCAGTGTCTCCTACGAGCCCTAAAGCTCTGAGATCATTACCTAACAAGACCTTTCCCGGGACGTTTCTCTGAATGCTCACTGGAATCCTGACTACTGTACCATTTAAAGTAAGATTTACAGGTATTACTGGGAACATACGGAGTGGGCCGTCAGCCAACTTAGTGGGCATCAGAGTAGCTCTGGCAACTTCCTCTGAGTCTACCAAGGTAGAATCCACTACAGTTCGACTGCACCCACTATCCCTAAGAGCTGGAGTATCTACTCCATTGATCAGCACACTGGCCCTCATTACGACCCTGGCGGAAAGTGACTGACCTGACCGCCATAGCGTAAATAGCGTTTCCGCCATTGCACGACGTAGCAAAGTTTGGCTAATTCCGACCCATCGTGCACGAGCACTACGCCATGGCGGAAGTGCAAAGTCCGCGATGGCGGAAATGTCCCCAAAACGCCCCTCACCGCCGTCGTACGGCGCCCTAGGTGCAATTCCGCCACCCATCTGAGCGGTCACCGTAATGAGCGGCAATCGGAAAGTACGGTGACCGTAAATATACGGAAACGGAAGTTAAAAAATGGTCCCGGAACGGGAAACAGCACGGCGTACACCTATAAAATCTGAATTCCCACACAACCATAAAAAATACTACCCTGAGACACATCCCAACCCGTCATCCACCCCAGTGAAAGCAATAAAAATGGGAAAAGTAGCGAAAAAAGCGTGCGACCGCAAGCGGCAGGTCCACTTCTCCCGTGAGGAACTCACCGTGCTCACAGAGACCCTCCAGGAGAATGCTGCCGTCGTCTTCTCGACGCAAATGACCAGGGCAGCACTTGCGAACAAGAAGGCCATATGGGCCCTGGTGGCACAGCGGGTAAATGCGGTGGGGACCGCACCCCGCAACCCACAGCAATGCAGAAAGCGATGGGACGACCTGCGGATACGCGTACGGAGCATACTATCCGCCAACCGTAACATTGCCACAGCTACCGGGGGAGGATCGGAATCACCCATCAAGTTGACCCCCTGGGAAGAAATCTGTGCCTCCACCATTGGAATGGAGAGTATAGAGGGAGTCGGAGGGATGGAGAAAGGAGTGCAGACATCCGAAGAATCAGGTAGGTGGGCCAAATAAAACAATGCTAAATTCACAATGTCCAATCATGTGAAGTACCATGTGTCCACATAGTGCAACAGTAACACATGTCCAGGAGAACGTCCACATACATTGGCCTGATAGCGCACTTTAAAACTCACATTAAATACAGAAATCATTAAAAATCCTAAAAACACCCTCTACACGTGCAGCAGGCACACCCTAACTGCAGGCTGCAAAACAACTGCATCCTCAATCCACACAAAAATGAAACCACCTCCAAGGCCCCGACCCAAATCACCCTTAGGTAACACCCCAATGCATGTGATACATTGCCATTCCAATTTCAACAGACCCATTAATAACGCTCGCCCTCCTTTACTCCACCACAGGGTCCGATTCAAACGACGAGCTCCAGGACACCCCTACCAGCACACCTGCAAAGACGGCCAAGACCAACGGCCAAAGACCCTCCACCTCAGCTGCACGCATCAAGACACGGCAGCAGCACAAATCAAGTGGCAGCACACAGGAGGGAACTTCAACAGGCACCCCAGCAGCCAGCATGCCCACAACAGCACCACCACAGGTCCCCCCAATGGATGCCACAGAAGGCACTGCTTCTGGTGGCAGCAGCACCATAGGTGACACTGCATTAATGGCAGCATGCTCCGACACAGAAAACGGGGATGTCGAAGTAAGATCCATCCATGACCTGTCTCAATCCCCCTGTTTGTTCCATCCCGTACACCATGAGGATACCACGCAGGGGAACCCACAAGACGACGACTGGCCATCCCCCACAAGCCCTGTGGCAAGGCAACATGAGGTGCCCAGCCCCTCTGTGACACCACCGCAAATGGCCATGGCACAGCAGAGGCAACAGTCCCTCGACCAGGTGATCGTGCAACAGCAGCAACTGGCCACGCTCCTCAAGGACCATGCTGATGAATGTGGGGGCACTAAGGCAGCCATAGAAACATCAACTGAGACACTTAGGGCAGAAATGGAGAGAAGTACAGAGACACTAAGGGCACAAATGGAGAGAAGCACCGAGAGCCTGAGGGGGCAACTGCATGCGACGTCCAAAGACGTATGTGCTGAACTTGCCGCTGTGCGCCGTGTGCTCACTGAGCTCTCACAAACCCTTAGGGACATGCATGGACGTGAGCAGGCAGAGACATCATCCGTTGCAAGTTCCATCCAGGGCAGCCCCCAACGTAGATCTGGGAGGAACCTGCGCTCCACAGGCAGGGGTGCCCCTGATACCCGGAGAGGGGGCTTGCAATAGCGTCTGCCCACTGACAATGAGCATCTTCGGACACTGGTGTTCGGGGGGGAGGTAGGAGGGTGGAGGGGGTGTGTTGGGCTCACTTGGGTGGCGGGTCGATGGGGTGTGTAACATAATTTCACATATGCTATAAACATTTCATAATCATCCAATGAGATGTGTGGACATTGATCTTTGTGTACGAGGCCTTTATAGGCGTACAGTCCACATTGTGCATGTTCCAGACACACACAGTGCCACAAGTCCCGTGTCCATGTAACAGCCACCAGGCGTGAGTGCTAGAAGCATGCATCTATGATATTCTGACGAATCTCACGGCCCTCCTGTGCCTCGCGGACTCCTTGAGGTGCTGCCACATCCCCACCCTCATCATGACCATCTTCAGGTGCTTGCAGTTCTGCGTCAGGGGGCATGGGCACATTTCTACGTACGCACATGTTGTGTAGCATGACACATGCCATGACCATCTTTGCAACCTTCTCATGGCGGTACAGGAGTGCCCCGCCAGACCAGCTGAGGCAGCGGAAACGAGTCTTCAGTAGGCCGAATGCCTGTTCTATGACTACATGGGTACGTGAGTGGGCATGGTTGTAGTCCTCCTCAGGCTGGTTCTGTGGGTTCCGGAGTGGTGTAAGGAGCCATCTCTTCAGTGGATACCCGGCATCACCTGTATGTGGACAATAAAGGATGTTTGTGGAATGACATTGCTACGTACGCCCCCCCCCCTCCTGCCAGGTCATTGCCGCATCACATACCCCACATTATCATGCATGAAATGAGACTCACCGAGTAGCCAGGATCTGTTCCCTGCGTGTCGCTCCATGTAGCGTGGTATTCTAGAGTTCCTCAAGACCATAGAATCATGGGTTGATCCAGGAAAGCGTGCACAACAATGTGTAATGATCCTGTTGGAGTCACACACCATTTGTACATTAAGAGAATGAAATTGTTTTCGGTTGCGGTACTGAGCCTCCATGGCATGTGGGACGACCAATTCAACATGGGTGCAGTCGATGGCACCAATGCAACCCGGTATGCCGCCAAGTGCATGGAATCCCACTTTTGTGTTCGTAATTTCCTGCTCCGAGCGTGGTAGAGAGATGTAGTCGTCTGCGTGCTTCAGGAGGGCATCGAGCACTTACAATAGTGTCCGTGAGAACACTGGCTGTGAAATGCCATGCAACTGTCCCACTGTGTGCTGGTAGGTGCCTGTGGCCAGGAAGTGGAGTACAGACACCACCTTCAGTAAGGGTGGGATGGCGGTTGGGCTATCTATCATGCTGACAAGGTCAGCCTGTGTCATGTCCACAATGGCGGTTATGGTGTCCCGGTCCAAACGGTAGAGGGTGTGGATCTGCTCATCCGTGAGGTTGAACGGATGTGCTCGGAGGCGTGGGATTGCGGGCTGCCTGCGTGGTGGTAGTGGCTGTGCTGGCGGGCCTTGCTGGCCCTGCCTTGCCCTCCTCCTCCTCCTGCGTCTCCTCTGTGCGGCCGGTTGTTGTAGTAGTTGGTGTTCGTCTTCTTCTTGAAGTTGGAGTACTTGCAGTGCTATCAGGTCCCCCAGGGCCAACATCGCTAGTCCTGCCGGTAGCATTTTGGAGTGGGTGTGGTTGTGTGAGGGGGTTGGGTGTGCAATTTATGTGTTTTCAAGCTGTATTGCCTCCACCTGTGGTGATTCATTCCACCTGTGCAAGCTGCAATCCCCTTTGGGCGAGCACGTCCCGCACGCAACGCTGCAATTCGACGCATGGCATCTTGCTATTACAATCATGTATTTGATCCCGATGGCAGTGAAATATTGGTTCATATGTTCATTCTGCTATGGTCCCATTGTTTCACATACTATCTTTGCAGTCGCGAACAAACTTGTGAAGGGTCAGTGGAATGTAGTACTCGATTAACGGTGGACCCTCATGCAGCACTGTACCGCGGTTCACCGACGGGCGGGGCGTCCCATTTGTGAGTGAAGCAACTTTGCATTTTCACACATTGCCGCACTACATGGATGGATTTGTTATTTCAAGCGGTCACAGATGCCTTTTCGACGTGATGTTGCAAATGAGGAATTCGAAGGACGGCGCTTTCGGTCTTCAGCTAGCGGCGAGGAGACGCCCACAGGTCTGACTGCAAATATAACGTTCTATTGTTTAATGTCCTTGGGACAGGGGCCATGGCGAGAATGCAATGATTGATATGAATAGTATGGGATGCGCAATAGCGTGGTGGACGATAAGTCAGGACGTTCCCAAATACATGTTACTTCACAACACTGGAATTCCGGCCTGGAGCACAGTGGATTTTGCAGACTGCATTACGCACAGACTCAATGGAAATTTCACATGTTATGTGAGTACATAATCAGGCGTTTTCATACCGGGATGAGGGAATGATGTATGGATGCATGGACAGATGATTTGATGGAGAGTTTGCCATGTACAGGGCTTTTTGGAATCTATCCACCTCCCCTGCGCTATGTGATGCAGAGCTGCCATAGTGGGACCATCGTCTATCTGGCCATGTTGAACCCTCCCTGTCTCGACGCGCCTTCAAACACTTGTGTCTATGCACGTTACTAATCCCATCGAATGGATTCTGTTTTGACAGACGCATGCACACAAACACTCGTTTGTAATAGTGTTTTCACCTCAATATTTATAGTTATGATTCGCAAGTGATATTTGGGTGGGAATAATCCTTTGGAGTGGGCTAGCATGCATATGGCTGTAGATTTAGTGTGATCATTGAAGTGAGTAATACAAATCAAGTTCTGATGGCCATACTATTCTTTTTCATTTCATTTGGGTGACAGGTATCTCCTCCCCTTTTGCCGCTGCCATCTGTATGCCACTCCTGCAGATGGCTTTTACTCCCGACACCTGCTGCTTCGAGTTAATCAGTGGAGCACCATTACGATCTTATGGGACGATCGCCAATGGGCCACATGCCCTTACGCGGTACTAGTGGCTAGGAGCAACATTTCGACCTTTCAGCTGGACTAGTGCCTACCTAATGGGACGGCCCTGCGGTTCTAGGCGCTTCCATGTTGCCTTTTTTAACGTGAATGTAGCCCCTGTGTACCATGAAGGAACAGGGCGTCACACAAGAAGAAGCTGGTCATTTATTGCGGATGCAGCCCACAATGATGAAATATATTTTGGGGTTCATGACCTAATGGCTGTATGGGCTTGGTGATTTTGTGGTGCATTACATTTCTATTCTGATATTAACCGTGTAGCGTTATTCTTTGCAAGTAATGTAGCATATTCCTATTTGTGGAGCGATGTATTGTGAGTAGATCTGCATTGGGTTCCGGCTTCTGAGTATAGTTGCGTGGTACTGTACTGGCCGCGTTTGCCTACGAAGCCCAGTGTGGTCAGGGATAGGGGCTACCATTATGACTGTTTTGATGATGTCATGCTCAGGGGCGGGGGATTAGCTTTTGTGTAACAGATGCCGGTCAGCCAGGTGGATTGGTGGAATGATGTGATTATCAGTATATGGCTGGTCACAGGTGCCTGTGTTTGCGTGCGCTTCTTGGAGGGAGACTGAGGTCATGTCCATTGGAATAGCTTCTGTATTCGTGCCATCTGTGCCCTGCAGCTCCCATTGGCCCCTCTTGAGATGTGCCTGGCTGCTCAGTCACTCTGCCAACTTGTGTGGTACATGCTTATGCTGATGGTTGGTTTGTTTACTGGCAGGAGTACAGGGCTGGTGCAGTCTCACTCAGGATACTGCTTTGAATGTTGCCTTACACTGGTGTCAGTCGATGGGGGGGCCTGTTTTTGTTTGTCTCATTTTTCTGCTCATGTTGCTGTACTTGAACCTTCACATGCCTGTGCTGCATCAGTGCGGCAATGGTGCCATGGCAAATATGGATGGCCACTCACAAGGCACTTGGAGCCCCTAGATTCATTTGTTCGTTGGCATGCATGGGTGACTTGTACATTTGACTGGTTGCATTGTGTGACTTCATTGCACCTACGAGGAGTTGTGCAATGTGGCCAGGGAGTGGTGTACAGGCACTCAGTAGGGCCGTTTACGGTTGATTCGCGATGCCGTACTTCTCACCATGGCGGAATGGTACTTTCCGCCATGCTTGATGGCGTTAGGTACATGTCCGCTAGGGTCAGAATTCGCGTACCATTGCGCCATGGTGGTAATTACGGTTTGGCATGGCGCGCGTGCGCGTACTTGGTGCAGTTAGCGTTGGCGTTCACTATGGTGTCGCTAATGGCATCGTACTTTACGGTGACGGGTCATAATCGCACCGAGCGCTATTCGATGGCGGTATTCCATTTCCGCCATCGTTTTTCGATTTCCGCCAGGGTCGTAATGAGGGCCACTGTCTTTAAAGTAGTGCTTGGTATTATCTGGAATCCTAGCATAAGCCTCTGCGACTTTAGGCTCCCAGGAACCCAGGGAAACTAAAACTACCTCAGCCTCTATCCCGCTGGGAAATGAGTCTGAGGAGAAGGATGCTCCTGTAATCTCTTCTTCCTCGTAGGAGGAGAAGGCCAGATTAGCGGAGTGGACCCCCAAAGGTCTAACCTTACACCGGGGATCCCCCTTCACGTGGTCAGTTGCTCCACAAGCAAAACAAGATCCATTGGGTCTGTTTACATAGGGAGGCTTATTGTAACCAGAGTTCTGTTTCGGAGGCTGACCTCCACTACCCTGTGAGTTCTCTTGTGTCTTACCCTTATTTTTCTTTTTGTGGCCCTTTTGAGAAGAAGATTTATCAGATTCTCCACCCTCCTTATCTTTGGACTTTTTCCCTTCCTCCTGCTTACCAGGATGAGTTTTGTCCTTATGGGACACTCGATGTGACACCCATAAGTCTGCTGCAATGGCCAGCTTCTTAGGATCTATCTCCTTCGAATAGGCCAAATGCTGCTTAAGCTCCGGGGAAAAAGATGCAAAAATGTGTTCCAGCATGACAAGCAGGAATCGCTGGTGACCCGCTGAAGGACTCCTCCTTTGCACTGCTGTCGTCCTGTGAAACCCTTTCCTCCTTTGATCGAACCAGAAGGCCTGTACTGGTGCTTCGACCTTTGGAATAGCAGGAACAGCTATTCTCGGCGACTTCATCATCTCCTGCCAGTAAGCCTTCGGAAGCGTCTCTGGGCCATCCAGTTGACTGACCAGCTTACACGGGAGTCCTGCTCTGTAACCGCCGCCAGGTTGTGTTGTATTTCGAGTCCTTGTCACTCTCACACGCTTAGTACACTTGGCGTTCCCAAGTCTGAAGTGAGTAGTGTACATTTGGCTCAGATAAACACGGCCGCTCTGTTGCCCTGCTGTGGTGACAAAACTGTGCAGGTTTCTTCGATTGGGACGTCTTTTTTCTCTACACGACGACAAGGCATTCCCGGCTCTTCTGAACCTGCCAGCTGCTGAAACTAACGTGGAGAAGCCTGGGTCTGCTTGCATCGGGGACCGGTGAGTAGTATAGCTAGGATCTGGTCGCCCTCCTGCAGTAGCCCATTGCTTTTCCCCGCTGTGTAAAAACAGCACCCTTTTGTCCGTACTAGCGCTCTGCTTCTGCTCACTGTGGAGGCTGCGCTTGAGTCGCGGAACCTGTTCTTCTTCTGTTGTGCACTAACCCGAACTGCCTGACTTCCTCCGAAGAGCTTCTCCTTTTGCCCGTTGGCACCAGCGTGTGCAGGTACTTTGAGCACAAGGCTCCACTCTTTGCAGGGCTCGGACTTCCATCTAGTTAGGTGCCCCTGAAGGCGAACTGAGTCTAAAGCATTATCGCACTGCCTGTTTTCCTTCCCTTTCAGGTGGACTACACATTTCGTGCATATAACGCTTGCGACTGTCGTATTTGTATATATATTGTGTTGATATGGTATGTGTTGGCTTAATATTGTGATATTGTGATTTTCTCGCTACGGTCATTGTTTTAAAGGCCTTAAAATAAATTTGTATATATTTTTGATATAACAACTGTTTGGAGTAGTTTGTAAGTGATCTTGCTTTGTGTGCTCATTGCGGGCTTTCAGTCACCCTCACCCCTCTTGAGACCTAGTCTTGACCGCCGCGATCGCTACCTTGATTGGTCTGGCTCGTCCAGAAGTTACCCTGTTCCAAGTAATTAGGTTGGCCTTCTGAACTTCTGCGCCACCAGGACAGAGTTCAGAAATCCGTCTTAACAAATTGGTGTACAGTGGTGGGATACGACTGAAGGTATCCAGTGTTGCGCACGAACTAGGGCATTTCAGGTTATTCCAACCAGGACACGTAGTGAATTGTTGTAGTATAACTTTAAAAAGGCCATAGTCCTATCTAACAGTATGGAAACAAATACCTTGTTAACTTTAAATGCTTCCAAATCAGAAACATTGAAGAAGATGTGTGCGGAGAGAGGTGTTTCCTCTCAAGGCACTAAATTGGAAATGATCCAAAGAATCGTGGCGTGGCAAGAAGCGCAGCTTGACGCTATAACTTCTGAGGACAGTGCAGAAGGTGGTGGGGCTGCTCTCACTGGTAGAACCGACGGTTCTGCCGCTGCACTGATCCATCGCGACCACGAGGACAGGGAGGATGTGATGTCTAATGTTTCCTCTGCCAGTGTTGATGGGGAGGCTATGCTTGAATTCAAGAAGCAAGAGCTGCGGTTTAGGCAGCAGGAGCTTGAATTCAGCATAGCCAAACTAAAAATCGAACAGGCAGAAAAACAAAAAGACAGGGATCACCAGTTGGAACTGGCCAAGCTTCAGTTTGCAAATGGGTCCAAGGGTCCTGGACATGGGTCTGGGGCTTCCTCTCATCCACGGTTTCCGAAAGATCTGCTCAGTGTGTATGAAGAAAGGAATGACATTATGGACTGGCTGAATGCGCTTGAGTATGCATGCGAAGTTCAACAAGTTGACAATGCTGATAAGATTGCCTGGTTACTCAGCAGACTGCCCCATTCTGGCTGTAGTGCCATTATGGAAATGTCGAAGGCTGAGCGAGCTGATTTCGCAATGTTAAAGCAAACTCTCATTTTAAAGTTTGGGAAGACTCCGGCCCAATATTTGAAACGTTTCAGAGAGTATAAGAAAAAGGAAGGTGGTACTTGGGTATCTTATGTCACTGAATCCTTGAAAAACTTAACTGGCTGGGTCGAAGGTTATAAGGTTTCTACCTTCGAAGGCATGATAAATCTTGTCATGCTGGAACACATTTTTGCTTCTTCTTCCCCGTAGCTTAAGCAGCATTTGGCCGATTCGAAGGAGATAGATCCTAAGAAGCTGGCCATTGCAGCAGACTTATGGGTGTCACATCGAGTGTCCCATAAGGACAAAACTCATCCTGGTAAGCAGGAGGAAGGGAAAAAGTCCAAAGATATGGAGGGTGGAGAATCTGCTAAATCTTCTTCTCATAAGGGCCACAAAAAGAAAAATAAGGGTAAGACACAAGAGAACTCGCAGGGTAGTGGAGGTCCGCCTCCGAAACAGAACTCTGGTTACAATAAGCCTCCCTATGTAAACAGACCCAATGGATCGTGTTTTGCTTGTGGATCAACTGACCATGTGAAGGGGGATCCCCGTTGTAAGGTTAGACCTTTGGGGGTCCACTCCGCTAATCTGGCCTTCTCCTCCTACGAGGAAGAAGAGATTACAGGAGCATCCTTCTCCTCAGACTCATTTCCCAGCGGGATAGAGGCTGAGGTAGTTTTAGTGTCCCTGGGTTCCTGGGAGCCTAAAGTCGCAGAGGCTTATGCTAGGATTCCGGATAATACCAAGCACTACTATAAAGACAGTGTGCTGATCAATGGAGTGGATACTCCAGCTCTTAGGGATAGTGGGTGCAGTCGCACTGTAGTGGATTCTACCTTGGTAGACTCAGAGGAAGTTGCCAGAGCTACTCTGATGCCCACTAAGTTGGCTGACGGCCCCCTCCGTATGTTTCCAGTAATACCTGTAAATCTTACTTTAAATGGTACAGCAGTCAGGATTCCAGTGAGCATTCAGAGAAACGTCCCGGGAAAGGTCTTGTTAGGTAATGATCTCAGAGCTTTAGGGCTCGTAGGAGACACTGCCGAAAGACCCTACACACGGTCTCAAGCACGGGCAGCATTGGCCAAGTCCAATACGCCGCCCCAGCCAAAGGGGAAACCCAAGGAGAAAGGAGTCAACAAGTCACGACGAGGGAAAGAGAATATTCCCCCGAGCTCGCCTACCACTGCGGTGGAGGAAGTTGGTCAATCGCCCGGGCCTGACGAGGAGGTGGCGATGCCTGAAGTATTTGACCCCAACGATCATCCTGAACTAAAAGACTTGTTAGTTGAAGGAGGTCCTGATAGGGACGAATTCAGTAAAGGCCAACGTGAGTGCCCATCTCTGGAAGGCCTAAGGAGACAGGCCTGCGCCCAGCTTGAGGGTGAACCTCCTGGGACGCATAGGATTTATTGGGAAGGTGGACTCCTGTATAGCGAGCCCACAGAGTCTACAGAAGGAGACCATAGGAGGTTGGTGGTTCCCCTTGCTGTTAGGCCCTTCCTCCTGCAGTTGGCGCATGAAGTTCCCCTTGCTGGTCACCTTGGTATGAAGAGGACCAAGCAAAGGTTATCCATGCACTTCTACTGGCCCAAGATGGGGGTGCAAGTAGAAAGTCACTGCAGGAGTTGTACCTCCTGCCAGTTGTCTGGTAAGGTTGGCGCGACAATCCAAGCTCCGTTGGTACCGCTCCCAGTTGTGGGGGTACCATTTGAAAGGGTAGGGATCGACATCGTTGGTCCCCTTGACCCGCAAACATCCTCGGGAAATAGGTTTATCCTGGTGCTGGTCGACCATGCAACCAGGTATCCTGAGGCCATCCCATTGAAAACTGTAACTGCCAAGTCAGTTGCAAAAGCTTTACTCGGCATATTTACTAGGGTTGGCTTCCCTAAAGAAGTTGTGTCAGATCGTGGCAGCAACTTTATGTCGAAGTATATGCAGGCTATGTGGAAAGAATGTGGGGTCACCTACAAGTTCTCTTCTGCATACCACCCCCAGACCAATGGTCTGGTGGAACGTTTCAATAGAACGTTAAAGAGCATGATTGGGGCTCTGGAGGAGCCTCAGAGAAGAAAATGGGATCTTCTGTTACCATGCTTACTGTTTGCCTACCGAGAGGTACCACAGGAGGGTGTTGGCTTGAGCCCCTTCGAACTTCTGTTCGGTCATCCCGTACGGGGACCCTTATCCATCGTCAAAGAGGGATGGGAGATGCCCACTCCCCCTGTCACTACCAACGTAGTTGATTATGTGCTAGGGCTCAGAAAACGGATGGTACTTCTGAAGGGCTTGGCTAGTGATAAATTGAAGGCAGGGCAAGCGCTGGTGAAACATTGGTACGACCAGAAAGCTTCCCTCATCAACTTTACACCTGGTCAGCAAGTCCTGATCATGAATCCCATAAGGCCTCGAGCTTTACAGGACAAATGGTCAGGCCCTTACACAGTGGTGGAGCCCCTGGGTGAGGTTAACTATTTAGTGGACCTTGGAAGGCCTGGACAGGCTCCAAAAGTGTTTCACGTAAATAGGCTGAAGGCTTTCGTCCCAAGAGTCGAAATCGCAGCACTGCTACTGGCTTCAGATGTTGAGGAAGAGGAGTCTGAACCTCTCCCCGACCTGTTCCAAAGCGGTCCTTCAGATAGCTCCTTTGAGGGTGTCCGAGTGGCCCCTCACCTGACTTCTGATCAGCAGGCTGAGGTGAAAAGTTTGCTTAGGCAGTTTTCCCCCCTGTTTTCACAGTCGCCTGGTTTGACACCTTGGTGCAAACATAACATTGACACAGGAGACAGTGTACCTACCAAAAGTAGGGGATACAGGATTTCAGACAAAGTACGGTCTTATATTAAGACCGAGGTCAACAAAATGTTAGACCTTGGGGTGATTGAACCCTCTAGTAGTCCTTGGTCCAGCCCTGTGGTTTTGGTTCCAAAGGCAGGCACTTCTGAATTGAGGTTCTGCATGGATTACAGGGCTCTGAATGCTGTCACCAAGACAGATGCACACCCCTTGCCTCGAACAGATGAGCTGGTGGATACTTTGGGTGCCTCCAAGTACCTCAGCACGTTTGACCTCACTGCTGGCTATTGGCAAATAGCTTTAGCAGAACATGCCAAGGAGAAGACAGCATTTTCTACTCCAGACGGCCTTTACCAATTCCGGGTAATGCTGTTCAGGTTGAAGAATGCACCTGCCACTTTCCAGAGGCTTGTGAATCATGTGTTGAATGGGTTGGACGAATTCTGTCTTGCATATCTGGATGATATAGCAGTTTTCAGTGCCACCTGGGAAGACCATGTAAAACACCTCGGGATTGTGCTCCAGGCTCTTCAGAAAGCCCACTTGACCATTAAGGCTAGTAAATGCCAGATTGGACAAGGCTCAGTGGTTTACCTTGGACATGAAGTAGGTGGAGGGAGGATACAGCCTCTACCCAGTAAAGTACAAGCAGTACAAGACTGGCCTACCCCCACTACGCAAACCCAAGTGAGAGCCTTCTTAGGACTCACGGGGTATTACCGCAATTTTGTGGCAGACTATGGCACCATAGCTGCTCCTCTGACTGCCCTCCCAACTCCGAAGAAACCCAAGAAGGTAACTTGGACCGACGAGTGTGAGAAGGCCTTCAATGGCTTAAAAGACTCCTTGTGCCAGGCCCCTGTCCTCAGGGCCCCTGATTATCAAAGACCTTTTATCGTGCAGACGGACGCCTCTGACACTGGGATAGGAGCTGTACTATCACAAGTAGATGAGAAGGGTAAGGAACACCCTATCGGTTTTATTAGTCGCCAGCTTAAGGACAGAGAGCTCAGATGGTCCACGGTAGAGAAAGAATGTTTCTCTGTTGTGTGGGCCCTAACGAAGCTGAGGCCATACCTCTATGGGACCCACTTCACTGTGCAAACTGACCATAAGCCGTTAAAGTGGCTAATGAACATGAAGGGGGAGAATCCAAATTTGCTTAGGTGGTCCATAAGTCTACAAGGCTTCGACTTCACTATTGAGCATAGGCCAGGTGTCCAACATAGCAATGCTGATGGGTTGTCCAGAATGTTTAATCGACCTGAACAAGAGACTCATCCAGGGGTGGATTAGTTCCCCCTGTCCATAGTCTGGGAGGGGCGAGTGTTAGGAAAGATTTCGTAATTGTAGGTAATTTTCCTTCCATGTGGCAACCCCTAAACTTTTTGCTGTTGTTTTTCACCTTGTTCTTGACTTTGCCAGAGAAGTGCAGCCTTCTGCCGCACTCCTCTGGGCTTTCGCTCTTTTCTTACGGGGAAACTGACATGCCCTTAAGACATTCAGCACCGGGGAACGCTGTTTCCCGTAGTTTCTTTTATCATGTTGCGGCTTTAGTGCAACATGACACAAGAGGGCACTGTAAGCTAAGTTACAGCTCTCTTGGGTCTCTAGCCTTCTACAGGCCCTAGATACTCGTTTAGGATTGTATTTGATCGGTGCAAGTCATTCAGGGACTGGAATGGTGGCAGCGATCGTTTTGTGTATTTTGAGCTCCTTTTGGCGTTCTAAGCGCGTTTTTCGCGCTGAACCCAAAATGGTGGCCTGGCTCCCAAAATGGCCAGACCACGAGGCTCCTTTGTCCTGTCCACTGACCGTCTTGCCCCCTTCACCTTCCCCAGGTCGAGCGACCCGGGGCCTTCCTTATTTGGGCATGTACTTTCCCGCGAAACACAGATGCTTTCGCGGCTTCTACATGTCTTTTGTGTGCCTCCAGGGTGTGGGCTGGGATGTCTGGTCCCAATACACATCCTGGGTGCCAGAGAGTCTAGGGTAGTGTGAATGCCTGGGACCACCGTGGTCCGTGATTGGTCCACGAATGGTGTGTGTGTTGATGAGCGGATCTCCCATTGGCTCCCCTCCGTTTTGGCGCGAAGGGAACCGTGGATAAGAGGGGGCTGGAAACACCACTACCATGTCGATCTCCTGAGTTCTCACGAACAAAGGAATACAGGAGCCAAGTATCCTGCAACCAAGAGGCTGGACCGAGGAATCGCTGGTGACCCGCTGAAGGACTCCTCCTTTGCACTGCTGTCGTCCTGTGAAACCCTTTCCTCCTTTGATCGAACCAGAAGGCCTGTACTGGTGCTTCGACCTTTGGAATAGCAGGAACAGCTATTCTCGGCGACTTCATCATCTCCTGCCAGTAAGCCTTCGGAAGCGTCTCTGGGCCATCCAGTTGACTGACCAGCTTACACGGGAGACCTGCTCTGTAACCGCCGCCAGGTTGTGTTGTATTTCGAGTCCTTGTCACTCTCACACGCTTAGTACACTTGGCGTTCCCAAGTCTGAAGTGAGTAGTGTACATTTGGCTCAGATACACACAGCCGCTCCGTTGCCCTGCTGTGGTGACAAAACTGTGCAGGTTTCTTCGATTGGGACGTCTTTTTTCTCTACACGACGACGAGGTATTCCCGGCTCTTCTGAACCTGCCAGCTGCTGAAACTAACGTGGAGAAGCCTGGGTCTGCTTGCATCGGGGACCGGTGAGTACTATAGCTAGGATCTGGTCGCCCTCCTGCAGTAGCCCATTGCTTTTCCCCGCTGTGTAAAAACAGCACCCTTTTGTCCGTACTCGCGCTCTGCTTCTGCTCACTGTGGAGGCTGCGCTTGAGTCGCGGAACCTGTTCTTCTTCTGTTGTGCACTAACCCGAACTGCCTGACTTCCTCCGAAGAGCTTCTCCTTTTGCCCGTTGGCACCAGCGTGTGCAGGTACTTTGAGCACAAGGCTCCACTCTTCGCAGGGCTCGGACTTCCATCTAGTTAGGTGCCCCTGAAGGCGAACTGAGTCTAAAGCATTATCGCACTGCCTGTTTTCCTTCCCTTTCAGGTGGACTACACATTTCGTGCATATAACGCTTGCGACTGTCGTATTTGTATATATTGTAAGAGTTGGCTTAATATTGATATTGTGATTTTCTCGCTACGGTCATTGTTTTAAAGGCCTTAAAATAAATGTGTATATATTTTTGATATAACAACTGTTTGGAGTAGTTTGTAAGTGATCTTGCTTTGTGTGCTCATTGCGGGCTTTCAGTCACCCTCACCCCTCTTGAGACCTAGTCTTGACCGCCGCGATCGCTACCTTGATTGGTCTGGCTCGTCCAGTGGTTACCCTGTTCCAAGTAATTAGGTTGGCCTTCTGAACTTCTGCGCCACCAGGACAGAGTTCAGAAATCCGTCTTAACAACCGTGGATGAGAGGAGGCCCCAGACCCATGTCCAGGACCCTTGGACCCATTTGCAACCTGAAGCTTGGCCAGTTCCAACTGGTGATCCCTGTCTTTCTGTTTTTCTGACTGTTCGATTTTTAGTTTGGCTATGCTGAATTCAAGCTCCTTCTGCCTAAACCGCAGCTCTTGCTTCTTGAATTCAAGCATAGCCTCCCCATCTACACTGGCAGAGGAAACATTAGACATCTCATCCTCCCTGTCCTCGTGGTCGCGGTGGATCAGTGCAGCGGCAGAACCGTCGGTTCTACCAGTGAGAGCAGCCCCACTTCCTTCCGCACTGTCCTCAGAAGTTATAGCGTCAAGCTGCGCTTCTTGCCACGCCACGATTCTTTGGATCATATCCAATTTCGTGCCATGAGAGGAAACACCTCTCTCCGCACACATCTTTTTCAATGTTTCTGATTTGTAAGCATTTAAAGTTAACAAGGTATTTGTTTCCATACTGTTAGATAGGACTATGGCCTTTTTAAAGTTATACTACAACAATTCACTACGTGTCCTGGTAGGAATAACTTGAAATGCCTTAGTTCGTGCGCAACACTGGATACCTTCAGTGGTATCCCACCGCTGTACACCAATTTGTTAAGACGGATTTCTGAACTCTGTCCTGGTGGCGCAGAAGTTCAGAAGGCCAACCTAATTACTTGGAACAGGGTAACCTCTGGACAAGCCAGACCAATCAAGGTAGCGATCGCGGCGGTCAAGACTAGGTCTCAAGAGGGGTGAGGGTGACTGAAAGCCTGCAATGAGCACACAAAGCAAGGACACTTACAAACTACTCCAAACAGGTGCTATATTAAAAATATATACACATTTATTCCAAGGCCTTTAAAACAATGACCGTAGCGAGAAATCACAATACAACTCTAGTAAACCAACACATACCATACCAATACAATATATATACAAATACAAACAAGTCTCAAGCGTTAGATGCACGAAATGTGTAGTCCACCTAAAAGGGAAGGAAAACAGGCAGTGCGAAATAATGCTTAGACCCAGTCCGCCTTCAGAGGCACCTAACTAAAAGGAAGTCCGAGCCCTACGAAGAGTGGAGCCTTGTGCTCAAAAGTACCTGCACACGCTGGTGCCAACGGGCAAAAGGGGAGTCTCTTCGAGGGAGATCAGGCAGTTCAGTTTAGTGCACAAACGAAGAAGAACAGTGTTCCGCGACTCAAGGGCAGAAGCAGAGCGCGAGTACGGAAAGGCGTGCTGTTTTGACACAGCGGGGAAAAGCTATGGGTTCCTGCAGGAGGGCGACCAGTTCCTAGCTATGCTACTCACCGGTCCCCGATGCAAGCAGACCCAGGCTTCTCCGCGTCAGTTTCAGTCGCTGGCAGGTTCAGAAGAGCAGGGGATGTCTCGTCGTCGTGTTGAGTCTGCAGCAGCAGAGTTGAGTAAAAGACGTCCCAAACGAAGGAACCCGCACAGTTTGTTACCACAGCAGGGCAACGGAGCGGCCGTGTGTATCTGAGCCAAATGTACACTACTCACTTCAGACCTGGGAACGCCAAGTGTACGAATCGTGTGAGAGTGACAAGGACTCGATATACTACACAACCTGGTGGCAGTTACAGAGCAAGACTCCTGTGTAGGCTGGTCAGTCTGCTGGATGGGCCAGAGACGCTTCCGAAGGCTTACTAGCAGGAGCTGGTGAAGATGCCGAGAATAGCTGTCCCCGCTATTCCAAGGGTCGAAGTACTAGTACAGGCCTTCTGGTTCGATCAAAGGTGAAAAGGGTTTCACAAGGCGACAGCAGTGCAGAGGAGCAGTCCTTCAGCGGGTCACCAGCGATTCCTCGGTTCAGCCTCTTGGTTGCAGGATACTTGGCTCCTGTATTCCTTCGTTCGTGAGAACTCAGGAGATCGACATGGTAGTGGTGTTTCCAGCCCCCTCTTATCCACGGTTCCCTTCGCGCCAAAACGGTGGGGACCCAATGGGAGATCCGCTCATCAACACTCACACCATTCGTGGACCTATCACGGACCACGGTGGTCCCAGGCATTCACACGGGACCAGACATCCCAGCCCACATCCTGGAGGCACACACAAGACATGTAGAAGCCCGCGAAAGCATCCGTGTTTCGCGGGAAAGTACATGCCCAAATAAGGAAGGCCCCGGGTCGGCTCGACCTGGGGAAGGTGAAGGGAGCAAGACGGTCAGCGGACAGGACAAAGGAGCCTCGTGGTCTGGCCAATTTTGGGAGCCAGGCCATCATTTTGGGTTAAGTGCGAGAAACGCGCTTAGAACGCCAAAAGGAGCTCAAAACACAAGAAACGATCGCTGCCACCATTCCCGTCCGTGAATCACTTGCACCGATCAGTTACAATCCTGAAAGAGTATCTAGGGCCTGTAGAAGGCTAGAATCCCAAGAGAGCAGTAACTTAGCTTACAGTGCCCTCTTGTGTCATGTTGCACGAAAGCCGCAACATGATAAAAGAAACTACGGAAAACAGCGTTTCCCGGTACTGACTGTCTTAAGGCCATGCAAGTTTCCCCGTAAGAAAGGAACGAAAGCCCAGAGGAGTGCGGCAGAAGGCTGCACTTCTCTGGCAAAGTCGAGAACAAGGTGAAAAACAACAGCAAAAAGTTTAGGGGTTGCCACATGGAAGGAAAATTACCTACAATTACGAAATCTTTCCTAACAGATATCACATCTCATGTTATAGGAAGAGTCTCAGGTTTGGTATAAGCATTGAGATATCACATCTCTGCAATCGGAAGTGTCTCAGGATTGGGATGGGAAGGAGTTGGATATCCCATCTCATGTTATAGGACGGGTCTCAGGATTGTTATTAGAATCATTGAGATATCATATATATTGCATGCTGTAGGAAGGGTCTAAGGATTGGAATGGGAAGGACTTGGATATCACATCTCATGCTATGGATAGGCTCTCAGGTTTGGAAAGGGAAGGAGTTGGATATCACATTTCATGTTAGAGGAAGGATCTCAGGTTTGGTATTAGAGGCATTGAGATATCACATCTCATGCTATAGGAAGGGTCTCAGGATTGGAATGGGAAGGAGTTGGATATCACATCTCATGCTATAGGAAGGGTCTCAGGTTTGGTATAAGCATTGAGATATCACTTCTCATGCTATAGGAAGGGTCTCAGGATTGGAATGGAAGGAGTTGGATATCACATCTCATGTTAAACGAAGGATCTCAGGTTTGGTATTAGAAGCATTGAGACATCACATCTCATGCTATAGGAAGGGTCTCAGGATTGGAATGGGAAGGAGTTGGATATCACATCTCATGCTATAGGAAGGGTCTCAGGCTTGGTATAAGCATTGAGATATCACATCTCATGCTATCGGAAGGGTCTCAGGATTGGAATGGGAAGGAGTTGTATATGACATCTCAAGCCATAGGAAGGGTCTCAGGTTTGGTATAAGCTTTGAGATATCACATCTCTGCTATCGGAAGGGTCTCAGGATTGGAATGGGAAGGAGTTGGATATCCCATCTCATGTTATAGGAAGAGTCTCAGGTTTGGTATTAGAAGCATTGAGATATCACATCTCATGCTATAGGAAGTGTCTCAGGATTGGAATGGGAAGGACTTGGATATCACATCTCATGCTATAGGGAGGGTCTCAAGTTTGATATTAGAAGCATTGAGATATCACATCTTATGCTATAGGAAGGGTCTCAGGATTGGAATGGGAAGGAGTAGGATATCACATCTCATGCTATAGGAAGGATCTCAGGTTTGGTATAAGCATTGAGATATCACATCTCTTCTATCGGAAGGGTCTCAGGATTGGAATGGGAAGAGTTGGATATTCCCATCTCATGTTATAGGAAGGGTCTCAGGTTTGGTATTAGAAGCATTGAGATATCACATCTCATGCTATGGGAAGGGTCTCAGGATTGGAATGGGAAGGACTTGGATATCACATCTCATGCTATAGGGAGGGTCTCAAGTTTGATATTAGACGCATTGAGATATCACATCTCACGATATCGGAAGGGTCTCAGGATTGGAATGGGAAGGAGTTGGATATCACATCTCATGATAAAGGAAGGGTCTAAGGTTTGAAGGGGAAGGATTTGGATATCACATCTCATGTTATAGGACGGGTCTCAGGTTTGGTATTAGAAGCACTGAGATATCAAGTCTCATGGTATAGGAAGGGTCTCAGAATTGGAATCAGAAAGAGTTGGATATCACATCTCAAGCTATAGGAAGGGTCTCAGGATTGGAATGGGAAGGAGTTTGATATCACATCTCATGCAATAGTATGGGTCTCAGGTTTGGTATAAGCATTGGGATATCACATCTCATGCTATCGGAAGGGTATCAGGATTGGATTTGGAAGGAGCTGGATATCCCATCTCATGCTATACGAAGGGTCTCAGGTTGGAATGGGAAGGAGTTGGATATCACATCTCATGTTATAGGAAGGGTCTCAGGATTGGAATGGGAAGGACTTGGATATCACATCTCATGCTATAGGAAGGCTCTCAGGTTTGGAAGGGGAAAGAGTTGGATATCACATTTCATGTTAGAGGTAGGATCTCAGGTTTGGTATTAGAGGCATTGATATATCACATCTCATGCTATCAGAAGGGTCTCAGGATTGGAATGGGAAGGAGTTGGATATCACATCTCATGCTAAAGGGAGGGTCTCAGGTTTGGAAGGGGAAGGATTTGGATATCGCATCTCATGTTATAGGAAGGATCTCAGGTTTGGTATTAGAAGCATTGAGATATCACATCTCATGCTATCGGAAGGATCTCAGGTTTGGTATTAGAAGCATTGAGATATCACATCTCATGCTATCAGAATGGTCTCAGGATTGGAATCGGAAGGAGTTGGATATCACATCTCATGCTAAAGGGAGGGTCTCAGGTTTGGAAGGGGAAGGATTTGGATATCACATCTCATGTTATCAGAAGGATCTCAGGTTTGGTATTAGAAGTATTGAGATATCACATCTCATGCTATAGGAAGGGTCTCAGGATTGGAATGGGAAGGAGTTGGATATCACATCTCAAGCTATAGGAAGGGTCTCAGGTTTGGTATAAGCATTGAGATATCACATCACATGCTATAGGAAGGGTCTCAGGATTGGAATGGGAAGGAGTTGGATATCACATCTCATGTTATAGGAAAGATCTCAGGTTTGGTATTAGAAGCATTGAGACATCACATCTCATGTTATAGGAAGGGTCTCAGGATTGGAATGGGAAGAAGTTGGATATCACATCTCATGCTATAGGAAGAGTCTCAGGTTTGGTATAAGCATTGAGATATCACATCTCATGATATAGGAAGGGCTCAGGATTGGAATGGGAAGGAGTTGTATATGACATCTCATGCCATAGGAAGAGTCTCAGGTTTGGTATAAGCATTGAGATATCACATCACATGCTATAGGAAGGGTCTCAGGATTGGAATGGGAAGGACTTGGATATCACATCTCATGCTAAAGGGAGGGTCTCAGGTTTGGAAGGGGAAGGATTTGGATATCACATCTCATGTTATAGGAAGGATCTCAGGTTTGGTATAAGAAGCATTGAGATATCACATCTCATGCTATCGGAAGAATCTCAGATTTGGTATTAGAGGCATTGAGATATTACATCTCATGCTATCAGAAGGGTCTCAGGATTGGAATGGGAAGGAGTTGGATATCATATCTCATGCTATAGGAAGGATCTCAGGTTTGGAACGGGAAGGAGTTGGATATCACATCTCATGTTATAGGAAGAGTCTCAGATTTGGTATAAGCATTGAGATATCACATCTCTGCAATCGGAAGTGTCTCAGGATTGGGATGGGAAGGAGTTGGATATCACATCTCATGCTATAGGAAGGGTCTCAGGTTTGGAACGGGAAGGAGTTGGATATCCCATCTCATGTTATAGGACTGGTCTCAGGTTTGGTATTAGAAGCATTGAGATATCACATCACATGCTGTAGGAAGGGTCTCAGGTTTGGAATGGGAAGGAATTGGATATCACATCTCATGTTATAGGAAGGGTCTCAGGTTTGGTATAAGCATTGAGATATCACATCTCTGCTATCGGAAGTGTCTCAGGATTGGAATGGGAAGGAGTTGGATATCACATCTCATGTTATAGGACGGGTCTCAGGTTTGTTATTAGAATCATTGAGATATCATATTGCATGCTGTAGGAAGGGTCTAAGGATTGGAATGGGAAGGACTTTGATATCACATCTCATGCTATAGGTAGGCTCTCAGGTTTGGAAAGGGAAGGAGTTGGATATCACATTTCATGTTAGAGGAAGGATCTCAGGTTTGGTATTAGAGCCATTGGATATCACATCTCATGCTATAGGAAGGGTCTCAGGATTGGAATGGGAAGGAGTTGGATATCACATCTCATGCTATAGGAAGGGTTTTAGGTTTGGTATAAGCATTGAGATATCACATCTCATGCTATAGGAAGGGTCTCAGGATTGGAATGGGAAGGATCTGTATATGACATCTCATGCCATAGGAAGGGTCTAAGGTTTGGTATAAGCATTGAGATATCACATCTCTGCTTTCGGAAGGGTCTCAGGATTGGAATGGGAAGGAGTTGGATATCCCATCTCATGTTATAGGAAGAGTCTCAGGTTTGGTATTAGAAGCATTGAGATATCACATCTCATGCTATAGGAAGTGTCTCAGGATTGGAATGGGAAGGACTTGGATATCACATCTCATGCTATAGGGAGGGTCTCAAGTTTGATATTAGAAGCATTGAGATATCACATCTCATGCTATAGGAAGGGTCTCAGGTTTGGTATAAGCATTGAGATATCACATCTCTGCTATCGGAAGGGTCTCAGGATTGGAATGGGAAGGAGTTGGATATTCCCATCTCATGTTATAGGAAGGGTCTATCAGGTCTTAGCATGAGACTCTTCCTATAACATGAGATGTGATATCCAACTCCTTCCCATTCCAATCCTGAGACCCTTCCGATAGCTTGAGATGTGATATCTCAATGCTTCTAATATCAATACTGAGACCCTCCCTATAGCATGATATGTGATATCTAAGTCCTTCCCATTCCAATCCTGAGACCCTTCTGATAGCATGAGATGTGATATCCAACTCCTTCCCATTCCAATCCTGAGACCCTTCCTATAGCATGATATGTGAAATCTCAATGCTTCTACCAAAACTGAGACCCTTCCTTTAGCATGATATGTGATATCCAACTCCTTCCCATTCCAATCCTGAGACCAGTCCTATAGCATGAGATGTGATATCTCAATGCTTCTAATACCAAACCTGAGATCCTTCCTATAACATGAGATGTGATATCCAACTCCTTCCCATTCCAATCCTGAGACCCTTCCTATAGCATGAGATGTGATATCTCAATGCTTCTAATACCAAACCTGAGATCCATCCGATAGCATGAGATGTGATATCTCAATGCTTCTAATACCAAACCTGAGATCCTTCCTATAACATGAGATGTGATATCCAAATCCTTCCCCTTCTGAACCTGAGACCCTCCCTTTAGCATGAGATGTGATATCCAACTCCTTCCCATTCCAATCCTGATACCCTTCTGATAGCATGAGATGTGATATCTCAATGCCTCTAATACCAAACCTGAGATCCTAACTCTAACATGAAATGTGATATCCAACTCCTTCCCTTTCCAAACCTGAGAGCCTTCCTACAGCATGAGATGTGATATCCAAGTCCTTCCCATTCCAATCCTGAGACCCTTCCTATAACATGAGATGTCATATCCAACTCCTTCCCATTCCAACCTGAGACCCTTCCTATAGCATGAGATGGGATATCCAACTCCTTCCAAATCCAATCCTGATACCCTTCCGATAGCATGAGATGTGATATCCCAATGCTTCTACAAAACCTGAGACCCATACCATGGCATGAGATGTGATATCAAACTCCCGTCCTATACCATGAGTCTTGATATCTCAATGCTTCTAATACCAAACCTGAGACCGGTCCAATAACATGAGATGTGATATCCAAATCCTTCCCCTTCCAAACCTTAGACCCTTCCTTTATCATGAGATGTGATATCCAAGTCCTTCCCATTCCATTCCTGAGACCCTTCCTATAGCATGAGATGTGATATCTCAATGCTTCTAATATCAAACCTGAGACCTGTCCTATAACATGAGATCGGATATCCAACTCCTTCCCGTTCCAAACCTGATACCCTTCCTATAGCATGAGATGTGATATCCAATTCCTTCCCATCCCAATCCTGAGACACCTCCGACAGCAGAGATGTGATATCTCAATGCTTATACCAAACCTGAGACTCTTCCTATAACATGAGATGTGATATCTAACTCCTTCCCGTTCCAAACCTGAGACCCTTCCTATAGCATGAGATGTGATATCCAACTCCTTCCCATTCCAATCCTGAGACCCTTCCTATAGCATGAGATGTGATATCTCAATGCTTATACCAAATCTGAGACCCTTCCTATAGCATAAGATGTGATATCCAACTCCTTCCCATTCCAATCCTGAGACCCTTCCTATAGCATGAGATGTGATATCTCAATGCTTCTAATACCAAACCTGAGATCCTTCCTATAACATGAGATGTGATATCCAACTCCTTCCCATTCCAATCCTGAGACCCTTATGATAGCATGAGATGTGATATCTCAATGCCTCTAATACCAAACCTGAGATACTTCCGATAGCATGAGATGTGATATCTCAATGCTTTTAATACCAAACCTGAGATCCTTCCTATAACATGAGATGTGATTTCCAAATCCTTCCCCTTCCAAACCTGAGACCCTCCCTTTAGCATGAGATGTGATATACAACTCCTTCCCATTCCAATCCTGAGACCCTTCTGATAGCATGAGATGTGATATCTCAATGCCTCTAATACCAAACCTGAGATCCTACCTCTAACATGAAATGTGATATCCATCTCCTTCCCTTTCCAAACCTGAGACCCTGCCTATAGCATGAGATGTGATATTCAAGTCCTTCCCATTCCAATCCTGAGACCCTTCCTATAGCATGTGATGTGATATCTCAATGCGTATACCAAACCTGAGACCCTTCCTATGGCATGAGATGTCATATACAACTCCTTCCCATTCCAATCCTGAGACCCTTCCTATAGCATGAGATGTGATATCTCAATGCTTATACCAAACCTGAGACCCTTCCTATAGCATGAGATGTGATATCCAACTTCTTCCCATTCCAATCCTAAGACCCTTCCTATAACATGAGATGTGATGTCTCAATGCTTTTAATACCAAACCTGAGATCTTTCCTATAACATGAGATGTGATATCCAACTCCTTCCCATTCCAATCCTGAGACCCTTCCTATAGCATGAGATGTGATATCTCAATGCTTATACCAAACCTGAGACCCTTCCTATAGCTTGAGATGTGATATCCAACTCCTTCCCATTCCAATCCTGAGACCCTTCCTATAGCATGAGATGTGATATCTCAAGGCCTCTAATACCAAACCTGAGATCCTTCCTATAACATGAAATGTGATATCCAACTCCTTCCCCTTCCTAACCTGAGACCCTTCCTATAGCATGAGATGTGATATCCAACTCCTTCCCATTCCAATCCTGAGACCCTTCCGATAGCTTGAGATGTGATATCTCAATGTTTCTAATATCAATACTGAGACCCTCCCTATAGCATGAGATGTGATATCTAAGTCCTTCCCATTCCAATCCTGAGACCCTTCCGATAGCAGAGATGTGATATCTCAATGCTTATACCAAACCTGAGACCCTTCCTATAGCATGAGATGTGATATCCAACTCCTTCCCATTCCAATCCTGAGACCCTTCCTATAGCATGATATGTGAAATCTCAATGCTTCTACCAAAACTGAGACCCTTCCTTTAGCATGAGATGTGATATCCAACTCCTTCCCATTCCAATCCTGAGACCAGTCCTATAGCATGAGATGTGATATCTCAATGCTTCTAATACCAAACCTGAGATCCTTCCTATAACATGAGATGTGATATCCAACTCCTTCCCATTCCAATCCTGAGACCCTTCCTATAGCATGAGATGTGATATCTCAATGCTTCTAATACCAAACCTGAGATCCTTCCGATAGCATGAGATGTGATATCTCAATGCTTCTAATACCAAACATGAGATCCTTCCTATAACATGAGATGTGATATCCAAATCCTTCCCCTTCCGAACCTGAGACCCTCCCTTTAGCATGAGATGTGATATCCCACTCCTTCCCATTCCAATCCTGATACCCTTCTGATAGCATGAGATGTGATATCTCAATGCCTCTAATACCAAACCTGAGATCCTACCTCTAACATGAAATGTGATATCCAACTCCTTCCCTTTCCAAACCTGAGAGCCTTCCTACAGCATGAGATGTGATATCCAAGTCCTTCCCATTCCAATCCTGAGACCCTTCCTATAACATGGGATGTCATATCCAACTCCTTCCCATTCCAACCTGAGACCCTTCCTATAGCATGAGATGGGATATCCAACTCCTTCTTATGCCAAACCTGAGACCCTTCCTATGGCATGATATGTGATATCCAACTCCTTGCCATTCAAATCCTGAGACCCTTCCTATAGCATGAGAAGGGATATCCAACTCCTTCCCAATCCAATCCTGAGACCCTTCCGATAGCAGAGATGTGATATCTCAACGCTTCTACCAAACCTGAGACCCTTCCTATAAGATGAGATGTGATATCCAATTCCTTCCCATTCCAAACCTGAGACCCTTACTATTGGATGAGATGTGATATCCAACTCCTTCCCATTCCAACCCTGAGACCCTTCCTATACCATGAGATGTGATATCTCAATGCTTCTAATACCAAACCTGGGTCCCGTCCTATAACATGAGATATGATATCCAAATCCTTCCCCTTCCAAACCTGAGAACCTTCCTTTAGCATGAGATGTGATATCCAAATACTTCCCATTCCAATCCTAAAACCCTTCCTATAGCATGAGATGTGATATCTCAATGTTTCTAATAAAAAACCTGAGACCCTTCCTATAGCAAGAGATGCGATATCCAAATCCTTCCCATTCCAATCCTGAGACCCTTCCTATAACATGAGATGTGATATCCAACTCCTTCCCATTCCAACCTGAGACCCTTCCTATAGCATGAGAAGGGATATCCAACTCCTTCCCAATCCAATCCTGAGACCCTTCCGATAGCAGAGATGTGATATCTCAATGCTTATACCAAACCTGAGACCCTTCCTATGGCATGAGATGTGATATCCAACTCCTTGCCATTCAAATCCTGAGACCCTCCCTATAACAAGAGATGTCATATCCAACTCCTTCCCATTCCAAACCTGAGATCCTTCCTTTAGCATGAGATGTAATATCCAAATCCTTCACATTCCAATCCGGAGACCCTTCCTATAGCATGAGATGTGATATCTCAATGCTTCTAATACCAAACATGAGATCCTTCCTATAACATGAGATGTGATATCCAACTCCTTCCCATTCCAAACCTGAGACCCTTCCGATAGCATGAGATGTGATATCTCAATGCTTCAAAAACCAAACATGAGAACCATCCTATAACATGAGATGTGAAATCCAAATCCTTCCCTTCCCAAACCTGAGACTCTTCCTATAGCATGAGATGTGATATCTCAATGCTTCTACCAAACCTGAAACCCTTCCTATAGCATGAGAAGTGATATCCAACTCCTTCCCATTCCAATCCTGAGACACTTCCTATAGCATGAGATGTGATATCACAATGCTTCTAATACCAAACCTGAGACCCGTCCTATAACATGAGATGTGATATCCAAATCCTTCCCCTTCCAAACCTTAGACCCTTCCTTTATCATGAGATGTGATATCCAAGTCCTTCCCATTCCATTCCTGAGACCCTTCCTATAGCATGAGATGTGATATCTCAATGCTTCTAATACCAAACCTGAGACCCTTCCTATAACATGAGATGTGATATCCAAGTCCTTCCCATTCCAATCCTGAGACCCTCCCTTTAGCATGAGATGTGATATCCAACTCCTTCCCATTCCAATCCTGAGACCGTTCTGATAGCATGAGATGTGATATCTCAATGCTTCTAATACCAAACCTGAGATCCTTCCGATAGCATGAGATGTGATATTTCAATTCTTCTAATACCAAACCTGAGATCCTTCCTATAACACGAGATGTGATATTCAAATCCTTCCCCTTCCAAACCTGAGACCCTCCCTTTAGCATGAGATGTGATATCCAACTCCTTCCCATTCCAATCCTGAGACCCTTCTGATAGCATGAGATGTTATATCTCAATGCCTCTAATACCAAACCTGAGATTCTACCTCTAACATGAAATGTGATATCCAACTCCTTCCCTTTCCAAACCTGGGAGCCTTCCTATAACATGAGATGTGATATCGAAGTCCTTCCCATTCCAATCCTGAGACCCTTCCTATAACATGAGATGTGATATCCAACTCCTTCCCATTCCAATCCTGAGACCCTTCCTATAGCATGAGATGTGATGTCTCAATGCTTCTAATACCAAATCTGAGATCCTTCCTATAACATGAGATGTGATATCCAACTCCTTCCATTCCAATCCTGAGACCCTTCCTATAGCATGGGATGTGATATTTCAATGCTTATAGCAAACCTGAGACCCTTCCTATAGCATGAGATGTGATATCCAAATCCTTCCCATTCCAATCGTGAGACCCTTCCTATAGCATGAGATGTGATATCTCAATGCCTCTAATACCAAACCTGAGATCCTTCCTCTAACATGAAATGTGATATCCAAATCCTTCCCTTTCCAAACCTGAGAGCCTACCTATAGCATGAGATGTGATATCCAACTCCTTCCCATTCCAATCCTGAGACCCTTCCTATAGCATGAGATGTGATATCTCAATGCTTATACCAAACCTGAGACCCTTCCTATAGCATGAGATGTGATATCCAAATCCTTCCCATTCCAATCCTGAGACCCTTCCTATAGCATGAGATGTGATATCTCAATGCCTCTAATACCAAACCTGAGATCCTTCCTTGAACATGAAATGTGATATCCCACTCCTTCCCTTTCCAAACCTGAGAGTCTACCTATAGCATGAGATGTGATATCCAAGTCCTTCCCATTCCAATCCTTAGACACTTCCTACAGCATGAGATGTGATATCTCAATGATTCTATTACCAAACCTGAGACCCGTCCTATAACATGAGATGGGATATCCAACTCCTTCCCATTTCAATCCTGAGAAACTTCCGATAGCAGAGATGTGATATCTCAATGCTTAGACCAAACCTGAGACCCTTCCTATAACATGAGATGTGATATCCAACTCCTTCCCGTTCCAAACCTGAGACCCTTTCTATAGCAAGAATCTAATATCCAACTCCTTCCCATTCCAATCCTGAGACCATTCCTATAGCATGAGATGTGATATCTCAATGCTTCTAATACCAAACCTGAGACCCTTCCTATAACATGAGATGTGATATCCAAGTCCTTCCCATTCCAATCCTGAGACCCTCCCTTTAGCATGAGATGTGATATCCAACTCCTTCCCATTCCAATCCTGAGACCGTTCTGATAGCATGAGATGTGATATCTCAATGCTTCTAATACCAAACCTGAGATCCTTCCGATAGCATGAGATGTGATATTTCAATTCTTCTAATACCAAACCTGAGATCCTTCCTATAACACGAGATGTGATATTCAAATCCTTCCCCTTCCAAACCTGAGACCCTCCCTTTAGCATGAGATGTGATATCCAACTCCTTCCCATTCCAATCCTGAGACCATTCCTATAGCATGAGATGTGATATCTCAATGCTTCTAATACCAAACCTGAGATCCTTCCTATGACATGAGATGTGATATCCAATTCCTTCCCATTCCAAACCTGAGACCCTTCCTATAGCATGAGATGTGATATCTCAATGCTTCTAATACCAAACCTGAGATCCTTCCTATAACATGAGATGTGATATCCAAATCCTTCCCCTTCCAAACCAGAGACCCTCCCTTTAGCATGAGATGTGATATCCAACTCCTTCCCATTCCAATCCTGAGACCCTTCTGATAGCATGAGATGTTATATCTCAATGCCTCTAATACCAAACCTGAGATTCTACCTCTAACATGAAATGTGATATCCAACTCCTTCCCCTTCCAAACCTGGGAGCCTTCCTATAACATGAGATGTGATATCGAAGTCCTTCCCATTCCAATCCTGAGACCCTTCCTATAACATGAGATGTGATATCCAACTCCATCCCATTCCAATCCTGAGACCCTTCCTATAGCATGAGATGTGATGTCTCAATGCTTCTAATACCAAATCTGAGATCCTTCCTATAACATGAGATGTGATATCCAACTCCTTCCATTCCAATCCTGAGACCCTTCCTATAGCATGGGATGTGATATTTCAATGCTTATAGCAAACCTGAGACCCTTCCTATAGCATGAGATGTGATATCCAAATCCTTCCCATTCCAATCGTGAGACCCTTCCTATAGCATGAGATGTGATATCTCAATGCCTCTAATACCAAACCTGAGATCCTTCCTCTAACATGAAATGTGATATCCAAATCCTTCCCTTTCCAAACCTGAGAGCCTACCTATAGCATGAGATGTGATATCCAACTCCTTCCCATTCCAATCCTGAGACCCTTCCTATAGCATGAGATGTGATATCTCAATGCTTATACCAAACCTGAGACCCTTCCTATAGCATGAGATGTGATATCCAAATCCTTCCCATTCCAATCCTGAGACCCTTCCTATAGCATGAGATGTGATATCTCAATGCCTCTAATACCAAACCTGAGATCCTTCCTTGAACATGAAATGTGATATCCCACTCCTTCCCTTTCCAAACCAGAGAGTCTACCTATAGCATGAGATGTGATATCCAAGTCCTTCCCATTCCAATCCTTAGACACTTCCTACAGCATGAGATGTGATATCTCAATGATTCTATTACCAAACCTGAGACCCGTCCTATTACATGAGATGGGATATCCAACTCCTTCCCATTTCAATCCTGAGAAACTTCCGATAGCAGAGATGTGATATCTCAATGCTTAGACCAAACCTGAGACCCTTCCTATAACATGAGATGTGATATCCAACTCCTTCCGGTTCCAAACCTGAGACCCTTTCTATAGCAAGAATCTAATATCCAACTCCTTCCCATTCCAATCCTGAGACCATTCCTATAGCATGAGATGTGATATCTCAATGCTTCTAATACCAAACCTGAGATCCTTCCTATGACATGAGATGTGATATCCAATTCCTTCCCATTCCAAACCTGAGACCCTTCCTATAGCATGAGATGTGATATCTCAATGCTTCTAATACCAAACCTGAGATCCTTCCTATAACATGAGATGTGATATCCAAATCCTTCCCCTTCCAAACCAGAGACCCTCCCTTTAGCATGAGATGTGATATCCAACTCCTTCCCATTCCAATCCTGAGACATTTCTGATAGCATGAGATGTGATATCTCAATGCCTCTAATACCAAACCTGAGATCCTACCTCTAACATGAAATGTGATATCCAACTCCTTCCCCTTGCAAACCTGAGAGCCTTCCTATAGCATGAGATGTGATATCGAAGTATTTCCCATTCCAATCCTGAGACCCTTCCTATAACATGAGATGTGATATCCAACTCCTTCCCATTCCAACCTGAGACCCTTCCTATAGCATGAGATGGGATATCCAACTACTTCCAAATCCAATCCTTATACCCTTCCGATAGCATGAGATGTGATATCTCAATCCCTCTAATACCAAACCTGAGATCCTTCCTATAACATGAGATGTGATATCAAAATCCTTCCCCTTCCAAACCTGAGACCCTCCCTTTAGCATGAGATGTGATATCCAACTCCTTCCCATTCCAATCCTGAGACCCTTCTGATAGCATGAGATGTGATATTCAATGCCTCTAATACCAAACCTGAGATCCTACCTCTAACATGAAATGTAATATCCAACTCCTTCCCTTTCCAAACGTGAGAGCCTCCCTATAGCATGAGATGGGATATTCAAGTCCTTCCCATTCCAATCCTGAGACCCTTCCTATAGCATGAGATGTGATATCTCAATGCTTCTAATACCAAACCTGAGACCGTTCCTATAACATAAGATGGGATATCCAACTCGTTCCCATTCCAATCCTGAGACCCTTCCGATAGCAGAGATGTGATATCTCAATGCTGATACCAAACCTGTGACCCTTCCTATGGCATGAGATGTCATATACAACTCCTTCCCATTCCAATCCTGAGACCATTCCTATAGCATGAGATGTGATATCTCAATGCTTCTAATACCAAACCTGAGATCCTTCCTATGACATGAGATGTGATATCCAATTCCTTCCCATTCCAAACCTGAGACCCTTCCTATAGCATGAGATGTGATATCTCAATGCTTCTAATACCAAACCTGAGATCCTTCCTATAACATGAGATGTGATATCCAAATCTTTCCCCTTCCAAACCAGAGACCCTCCCTTTAGCATGAGATGTGATATCCAACTCCTTCCCATTCCAATCCTGAGACATTTCTGATAGCATGAGATGTGATATCTCAATGCCTCTAATACCAAACCTGAGATCCTACCTCTAACATGAAATGTGATATCCAACTCCTTCCCCTTGCAAACCTGAGAGCCTTCCTATAGCATGAGATGTGATAGCGAAGTATTTCCCATTCCAATTCTGAGACCCTTCCTATAACATGAGATGTGATATCCAACTCCTTCCCATTCCAACCTGAGACCCTTCCTATAGCATGAGATGGGATATCCAACTACTTCCAAATCCAATCCTGATACCCTTCCGATAGCATGAGATGTGATATCTCAATCCCTCTAATACCAAACCTGAGATCCTTCCTATAACATGAGATGTGATATCAAAATCCTTCCCCTTCCAAACCTGAGACCCTCCCTTTAGCATGAGATGTGATATCCAACTCCTTCCCATTCCAATCCTGAGACCCTTCTGATAGCAAGAGATGTGATATTCAATGCCTCTAATACCAAACCTGAGATCCTACCTCTAACATGAAATGTGATATCCAACTCCTTCCCTTTCCAAACGTGAGAGCCTTCCTATAGCATGAGATGTGATATCTCAATGCTTCTAATACCAAACCTGAGACCCTTCCTATAACATAAGATGGGATATCCAACTCCTTCCCATTCCAATCCTGAGACCCTTCCGATAGCAGAGATGTGATATCTCAATGCTGATACCAAACCTGAGACCCTTCCTATGGCATGAGATGTCATATACAACTCCTTCCCATTCCAATCCTGAGACCCTTCCTATAGCATGAGATGTGATATCTCAATGCTTATACCAAACCTGAGACCCTTCCTATAGCATGAGATGTGATATCCAACTCCTTCCCATTCCAATCCTGAGACCCTTCCTATAACATGAGATGTGATGTCTCAATGCTTCTAATACCAAACCTGAGATCCTTCCGATGGCATGAGATGTCATATAAAACTCCTTCCCATTCCATTCCTGAGACCCTTCCTATAGCATGAGATGTGATATCCAACTCCGTCCCATTCCAATCCTGAGACCCTTCCTATAGCATGAGATGTGATATCCAAATCATTCCCATTCCAATCGTGAGACCCTTCCTATAGCATGAGATGTGATATCCAAAACCTTCCCTTTCCAAAACTGAGAGCCTACCTATAGCATGAAATGTGATATCCAACTCCTTTCCATTCCAATCCTGAGACCCTTCCTATAGCATGAGATGTGATATCTCAATGCTTATACCAAACCTGAGACCCTTCCTATAGCATGAGATGTGATATCCAAATCCTTCCCATTCCAATCCTGAGACCCTTCCTATAGCATGAGATGTGATATCCAAATCCTTCCCCTTCCAAACCTGAGACCCTCCCTTTAGCATGAGATGTGATATCCAACTCCTTCCCATTCCAATCCTGAGACCCTTCTGATAGCATGAGATGTTATATCTCAATGCCTCTAATACCAAACCTGAGATCCTACCTCTAACATGAAATGTGATATCCAACTCCTTCCCCTTCTAAACCTGGGAGACTTCCTATAACATGAGATGTGATATCGAAGTGCTTCCCATTCCAATCCTGAGACCCTTCCTATAACATGAGATGTGATATCCAACTCCTTCCCATTCCAATCCTGAGACCCTTCCTATAGCATGAGATGGGATGTCTCAATGCTTCTAATACCAAATCTGAGATCCTTCCTATAACATGAGATGTGATATCCAACTCCTTCCCATTACAATCTTGAGACCGTTTCTATAGCATGAGATGTGATATCTCAATGCTTATACCAAACCTGAGACCCTTCCTATAGCATGAGATGTGATATCCAAATCCTTCCCATTCCAATCGTGAGACCCTTCCTATAGCATGAGATGTGATATCTCAATGCCTCTAATACCAAACCTGAGATCCTACCTCTAAAATGAAATTTGATATGCAACTCCTTCCCCTTCCAAACCTGATAGCCTTCCTATAGCATGAGATGTGATATCCAAGTCCTTCCCATTCCAATCCTGATACCCTTCCTATAACATGAGATGTGATATCCAATTCCTTCCCATTCCAACCTGAGACCCTTCCTATAGCATGAGATGGGATATCCAACTCCTTCCAAATCCAATCCTGATACCCTTCCGATAGCATAGGATGTGATATCCCAATGCTTCTACAAAACCTGAGACCCTTCCTATAGCATGAGATGTGATATCCAACTCCTTCCCATTTCAATCCTGAGACCCTTCCTATAGCATGAGATGTGATGTCTCAATGCTTCTAATACCAAACCTGAGATCCTTCCTATAACATCAGATGTGATATCCAACTCCTTCCCATTCCAATCCTGAGACCCTTCCTATAGCATGAGATGTGATATCTCATTGTTCATACCAAACCTGAGACCCTTCCTATAGCATGAGATGTGATATCCAACTCCTTCCCATTCCAATCCTGAGACCCTTCCTATAGCATGAGATGTGATATCTCATTGTTCATACCAAACCTGAGACCCTTCCTATAGCATGAGATGTGATATCCAACTCCTTCCCATTCCAATCCTGAGATCCTTCCTCTAACATGAAATGTGATATCCAACTCCTTCCCTTTCCAAACCTGAGAGCCTACCTATAGCATGAGATGTGATATCCAAGACCTTCCCATTCCAATCCTTAGACCCTTCCTACATCATACAATATGATATCTCAATGATTCTAATAACAAACCTGAGACCCGTCCTATAACATGAGATGTGATATCCAACTCCTTCCCATTCCAATCCTGAGACACTTCCGATAGCAGAGATGTGATATCTCAATGCTTATACCAAACCTGAGACCCTTCCTATAACATGAGATGTGATATCCAACTCCTTCCCGTTCCAAACCTGAGACCCTTCCTATAGCATATGTGATATCCAACACATTCCCATTCCAAACATGAGACCCTTCCTATAGCAAGAATGTAATATCCAACTCCTTCCCATTCCAATCCTCAGACCCTTCCTACAGCATGCGATGTGATATCTCAATGCTTCTAATACCAAACCTGAGACCCGTCCTATAACATGAGATGGGATATCCAACTCCTTCCCGTTCCAAACCTGAGACCCTTCCTATAGCATGAGATGTGATATCCAACTCCTTCCCATCCCAATCCTGAGACACTTCCGATTGCAGAGATGTGATATCTCAATGCTTATACCAAACCTGAGACTCTTCCTATAACATGAGATGTGATATCCAACTCCTTCCCGTTCCAAACCTGAGACCCTTCCTATAGCATAAGATGTGATATCCAACTCCTTCCCATTCCAATCCTTAGACCCTTCCTACAGCATGCAATATGATATCTCAATGATTCTAATAACAAACCTGAGACCCGTCCTATAACATGAGATGGGATATCCAACTCCTTCCCATTCCAATCCTGAGACACTTCCGATAGCAGAGATGTGATATCTCAATGTTTATACCAAACCTGAGACCCTTCCTATAACATGAGATGTGATATCCAACTCCTTCCCGGTCCAAACCTGAGACCCTTCCTATAGCATATGTGATATCCAACTCCTTCCCATTCCAAACATGAGACCCTTCCTATAGCAAGAGTGTAATATCCAACTCCTTCCCATTCCAATCCTGAGACCATTCCTATAGCATGAGATGTGATATCTCAATGCTTCTAATACCAAACCTGAGATCCTTCCTATGACATGAGATGTGATATCCAATTCCTCCCCATTCCAAACCTGAGAACCTTCCTACAGCATGCGACGTGATATCTCAATGCTTCTAATACCAAACCCGAGACCAGTCCTATAACATGAGATTGGATATCCAACTCCTTCCCCTTCCAAACCTGAGACTCTTCCTATAGCATGAGATGTGATATCCAACTTCTTCCCATTCCAATCCTGAGACCCTTCCTATAACATGAGATGTGATGTCTCAATGCTTCTAATACCAAACCTGAGATCTTTCCTATAACATGAGATGTGATATCCAACTCCTTCCCATTCCAATCCTGAGACCCTGAGACCCCATGAGATGTGATATCTCAATGCTTATACCAAACCTGAGACCCTTCCTATAGCTTGAGATGTGATATCCAACTCCTTCCCATTCCAATCCTGAGACCCTTCCTATAGCATGAGATGTGATATCTCAAGGCCTCTAATACCAAACCTGAGATCCTTCCTCTAACATGAAATGTGATATCCAACTCGTTCCCCTTCCAAACCTGAGAGCCTTCCTATAACATGAAATGTGATATCCAATTCCTTCCCATTCCAACCTGAGACCCTTCCTATAGCATGAGATGGGATATCCAACTCCTTCCAAATCCAATACTGATACCCTTCCGATAGCATGAGATGTGATATCCCAATGCTTCTAACAAACCTGAGACCCATACTATGGCATGAGATGTGATATCAAACTCCTTCCCATTCCAATCCTGAGAACCTACCTATAGCTTGAGATGTGATATCCAACTCCTTCCCATTCCAATTCTGAGACCCTTCCTATAACATGAGACTTGATATCTCAATGCTTCTAATACCAAACCTGAGACCCGTCCTATAACATGAGATGTGATATCCAAATCCATCCCCTTCCAAACCTTAGACCCTTCCTTTATCATGAGATGTGATATCCAATTCCTTCCCATTCCAATCCTGAGACCCTTCCGATATCATGAGATTTGTTATCTCAATGCTTCTAATATCAAACTTGAGACCCTTCCTATACCATAAGACTTGATATCTCAATGCTTCTAATACCAAACCCGAGACCCGTCCTATAACATGAGATGTGATATCCAAATCCATCCCCTTCCAAACCTTAGACCCTTCCTTTATCATGAGATGTGATATCCAATTCCTTCCCATTCCAATCCTGAGACCCTTCCGATATCATGAGATTTGTTATCTCAATGCTTCTAATATCAAACTTGAGACCCTCCCTATAACATGAGATGTGACATCCAACTCCTTCCCATTCCAATCCTGAGACCCTTCCGATAGCAGAGATGTGATATCTCAATGCTTATACCAAACCTGAGACCCTTCCTATGGCCTGAGATGTCATATGCAACTCCTTCCCATTCCAATCCTGAGACCCTTCCTATAGCATGAGATGTGATATCTCAATGCCTCTAATACCAAACCTGAAATCCTTCCTCTAACATGAAATGTGATATCCAACTCCTTCCCTTTCCAAACCTGAGAGCCTACCTATAGCATGAGATGTGATATCCAAGACCTTCCCATTCCAATCCTTAGACCCTTCCTACAGCATACAATATGATATCTCAATGATTCTAATAACAAACCTGAGACCCGTCCTATAACATGAGATGTGATATCCAACTCCTTCCCATTCCAATCCTGAGACACTTCCGATAGCAGAGATGTGATATCTCAATGCTTATTCCAAACCTGAGACCCTTCCTATAGCATGAGATGTGATATCCAACTCCTTCCCGTTCCAAACCTGAGACCCTTCCTATAGCATATGTGATATCCAACTCCTTCCCATTCCAAACATGAGACCCTTCCTATAGCAAGAATGTAATATCCAACTCCTTCCCATTCCAATCCTCAGACCCTTCCTACAGCATGCGATGTGATATCTCAATGCTTCTAATACCAAACCTGAGACCCGTCCTATAACATGAGATGGGATATCCAACTCCTTCCCATTCCAAACCTGAGACCCTTCCTATAGCATGAGATGTGATATCCAACTCCTTCCCATCCCAATCCTGAGACACTTCCGATTGCAGAGATGTGATATCTCAATGCTTATACCAAACCTGAGACTCTTCCTATAACATGAGATGTGATATCCAACTCCTTCCCGTTCCAAACCTGAGACCCTTCCTATAGCATAAGATGTGATATCCAACTCCTTCCCATTCCAATCCTGAGACCCTTCCGATAGCATGAGATGTGATATCTCAATGCTTCTAATACCAAACCTGAGATCCTTCTTATAACATGTGATGTGATATCCAAATCCTTCCCCTTCCAAACCTGAGACCCTCCCTTTAGCATGAAATGTGATATCCAACTCCTTCCCATTCCAATCCTGAGACCCTTATGATAGCATGAGATGTGATATCTCAATGCCTCTAATACCAAACCTGAGATACTTCCGATAGCATGAGATGTGATATCTCAATGCTTCTAATACCAAACCTGAGATCCTTCCTATAACATGAGATGTGATATCCAAATCCTTCCCCTTCCAAACCTGAGACCCTCCCTTTAGCATGAGATGTGATATCCAACTCCTTCCCATTCCAATCCTGAGACCCTTCTGATAGCATGAGATGTGATATCTCAATGCCTCTAATACCAAACCTGAGATCCTACCTCTAACATGAAATATGATATCCAACTCCTTCCCTTTCCAAACCTGAGATCCTGCCTATAGCATGAGATGTGATATCCAAGTCCTTCCCATTCCAATCCTGAGACCCTTCCTATAGCATGAGATGTGATGTCTCAATGCTTATACCAAACATGAGACCCTTCCTATGGCATGAGATGCCATATACAACTCCTTCCCATTCCAATCCTGAGACCCTGCTTATAGCATGAGATGTGATATCTCAATGCTTCTAATACCAAACCTGAGATCTTTCCTATAACATGAGATGTGATATCCATCTCCTTCCCATTCCAATCCTGAGACCATTCCTATAGCATGAGATGTGATATCTCAATGCTTATACCCAACCTGAGACCCTTCCTATAGCTTGAGATGTGATATCCAACTCCTTCCCATTCCAATCCTGAGACCCTTCCTATAGCATGAGATGTGATATCTCAATGCCTCTAATACCAAACCTGAGATCCTTCCTCTAACATGAAATGTGATATCCAACTCCTTCCCCTTCCAAACCTGAGAGCCTTCCTATAGCATGAGATATGATATCCAAGTCCTTTCCATTCCAATCCTGAGACCCTTCCTATAACATGAGATGTGATATCCAACTCCTTCCCATTCCAACCTGAGACCCTTCCTATAGCATGAGATGGGATATCCAACTCCTTCCAAATCCAATCCTGATACCCTTCCGATAGCATGAGATGTGATATCCCAATGCTTCTACCAAACCTGAGACCCATACTATGGCATGAGATGTGATATCAAACTACTTCCCATTCCAACCTGAGACCCTTCCTATAGCATGAGATGGGATATCCAACTCCTTCCAAATCCAATCCTGAAATCCTTCCGATAGCATGAGATGTGATATCCCAATGCTTCTACCAAACCTGAGACCCATACTATGGCATGAGATGTGATATCCAACTCCTTCCCATTCCAATTCTGAGACTCTTCTGATAGCATGAGATGTGATATATCAATGCCTCTAATACCAAACCTGAGATCCTACCTCTAACATGAAATGTGATATCCAACTCTTTCCCGTTGCAAACCTGAGAGCCTTCCTATAGCATGAGATGTGATATCCAAGTCCTTCCCATTCCAATCCTGAGACCCTTCCTATAACATGAGATGTGATATCCAACTCCTTCCCATTCCAACCTGAGACCCTTCCTATAGCATGAGATGGGATATCCAACTCCTTCCAAATCCAATCCTGATACCCTTCCGATAGCATGAGATTTGATATCCCAATGCTTCTACCAAACCTGAGACCCATACTATGGCATGAGATGTGATATCAAACTCCTTCCCCTTCCAAACCTTAGACCCTTCCTTTATCATGAGATGTGATATCCAACTCCTTCCCATTCCAATCCTGAGACTCTTCCGATATCATGAGATGTGATATCTCAATGCTTCTAATATCAAACTTGAGACCCTCCCTATAGCATGAGATGTGATATCCAAGTCCTTCCCATTCCAATCCTGAGACCCTTCCTATAGCATGAGATGTGATATCTCAATGCTTCTAATACCAAACCTGAGACCCTTCCTATAACATGAGATGGGAATATCCAACTCCTTCCCATTCCAATCCGGAGACCCTTCCGATAGCAGAGATGTGATATCTCAATGCTTATACCAAACCTGAGATCCTTCCTATAACATGAGATGTGATATCCAATTCCTTCCCATTCCAATCCTGAGACACTTCCTATAGCATGAGATGTGATATCTCACTGCTTATACCAAACCTGAGACCCTTCCTATAGCATGAGATGTGATATCCAACTCCTTCCCATTCCAATCCTGAGACCCTTTCTATAGCATGAGATGTGATATCTCAATGCTTCTAATATCAAACTTGAGACCCTCCCTATAGCATGAGATGTGATACCCAAGTCCTTCCCATTCCAATCCTGAGACCCTTCCTACAGCATGCGATGTGATGTCTCAATGCTTCTAATACCAAACCTGAGACTCTTCCTATAACATGAGATGGGATATCCAACTCCTTCCCATTCCAATCCTGAGACCCTTCCGATAGCAGAGATGTGATATCTCAATGCTTATACCAAACCTAAGACCCTTCCTATGGCATGAGATGTCATATACAACTCCTTCCCATTCCAATCCTGAGACCCTTCCTATAGCATGAGATGTGATATCTCAATGCTTATACCAAACCTGAGACCCTTCCTATAGCATGAGATGTGATATCCAACTCCTTCCCATTCCAATCCTGAGACCCTTCCTATAGCATGAGATGTGATGTCTCAATGCTTCTAATACCAAACCTGAGATCCTTCCTATAACATGAGATGTGATATCCAACTCCTTCCCATTCCAATCCTGAGACTCTTCCTATAGCATGAGATGTGATATCTCAATGCCTCTAATACCAAACCTGAGATCCTTCCTCTAACATGAAATGTGATATCCAACTCCTTCCCTTTCCAAACCTGAGAGCCTACCTATAGCATGAGATGTGATATCCAAGTCCTTCCCATTCCAATCCTTAGACCCTTCCTACAGCATGCAATATGATATCTCAATGATTCTAATAACAAACCTGAGACCCGTCCTATAACATGAGATGGGATATCCAACTCCTTCCCATTCCAATCCTGAGACACTTCCGATAGCAGAGATGTGATATCTCAATGCTTATACCAAACCTGAGACCCTTCCTATAACATGAGATGTGATATCCAACTCCTTCCCGGTCCAAACCTGAGACCCTTCCTATAGCATATGTGATATCCAACTCCTTCCCATTCCAAACATGAGACCCTTCCTATAGCAAGAGTGTAAAATCCAACTCCTTCCCATTCCAATCCTGAGACCATTCCTATAGCATGAGATGTGATATCTCAATGCTTCTAATACCAAACCTGAGATCCTTCCTATGACATGAGATGTGATATCCAATTCCTCCCCATTCCAAACCTGAGAACCTTCCTACAGCATGCGATGTGATATCTCAATGCTTCTAATACCAAACCCGAGACCAGTCCTATAACATGAGATTGGATATCCAACTCCTTCCCCTTCCAAACCTGAGACTCTTCCTATAGCATGAGATGTGATATCCAACTTCTTCCCATTCCAATCCTGAGACCCTTCCTATAACATGAGATGTGATGTCTCAATGCTTCTAATACCAAACCTGAGATCTTTCCTATAACATGAGATGTGATATCCAACTCATTCCCATTCCAATCCTGAGACCCTTCCTATAGCATGAGATGTGATATCTCAATGCTTATACCAAACCTGAGACCCTTCCTATAGCTTGAGATGTGATATCCAACTCCTTCCCATTCCAATCCTGAGACCCTTCCTATAGCATGAGATGTGATATCTCAAGGCCTCTAATACCAAACCTGAGATCCTTCCTCTAACATGAAATGTGATATCCAACTCCTTCCCCTTCCAAACCTGAGAGCCTTCCTATAACATGAAATGTGATATCCAATTCCTTCCCATTCCAACCTGAGACCCTTCCTATAGCATGAGATGGGATATCCAACTCCTTCCAAATCCAATACTGATACCCTTCCGATAGCATGAGATGTGATATCCCAATGCTTCTACCAAACCTGAGACCCATACTATGGCATGAGATGTGATATCCAAATCCTTCCCCTTCCAAACCTTAGACCCTACCGATATCATGAGATTTGTTATCTCAATGCTTCTAATACCAAACTTGAGACCCTCCCTATAACATGAGATGTGACATCCAAGTCCTCCCCATTCCAATCCTGAGACCCTTCCTATAGCATGAGATGTGATATCTCAATGCTTCTAATACCAAACCTGAGACCCTTCCTATAACATGATTTGGGATATCCAACTCCTTCCCATTCCAATCCTGAGACCCTTCCGATAGCAGAGATGTGATATCTCAATGCTTATACCAAACCTGAGACCCTTCCTATGGCCTGAGATGTCATATGCAACTCCTTCCCATTCCAATCCTGAGACCCTTCCTATAGCATTAGATGTGATATCTCAATGCTTATACCAAATCTGAGACCCTTCCTATAGCATGAGATGTGATATCCAACTTCTTCCCATTCCAATCCTGAGACCCTTCCTATAGCATGAGATGTGATGTCTCAATTCTTCTAATACCAAACCTGAGATCCTTCCTATAACATGAGATGTGATATCCAACTCCTTCCCATTCCAATCCTGAGACCCTTATGATAGCATGAGATGTGATATCTCAATGCCTCTAATACCAAACCTGAGATACTTCTGATAGCACGAGATGTGATATCTCAATGCTTCTATTACCGAACCTGAGATCCTTACTATAACATGAGATGTGATTTCCAAATCCTTCCACTTCCAAACCTGAGACCCTCCCTTTAGCATGAGATGTGATATCCAACTCCTTCCCATTCCAATCCTGAGACCCTTCTGATAGCATGAGATGTGATATTTCAATGCCTCTAATACCAAACCTGAGATCCTACCTCTAACATGAAATGTGATATCCATCTCCTTCCCTTTCCAAACCTGAGACCCTGCCTATAGCATGAGATGTGATATCCAAGTCCTTCCCATTCCAATCCTGAGACCCTTCCTATAGCATGTGATGTGATATCTCAATGCTTATACCAAATCTGAGACCCTTCCTATAGCATGAGATGTGATATCCAACTCCTTCCCATTCCAATCCTGAGACCCTTCCTATAGCATGAGATGTGATGTCTCAATGCTTCTAATACCAAACCTGAGATCCTTCCTATAACATGAGATGTGATATCCAACTCCTTCCCATTCCAATCCTGAGACCCTTATGATAGCATGAGATGTGATATCTCAATGCCTCTAATACCAAACCTGAGATACTTCCGATAGCATGAGATGTGATATCTCAATGCTTCTAATACCAAACCTGAGATCCTTCCTATAACATGAGATGTGATTTCCAAATCCTTCCCCTTCCAAACCTGAGACCCTCCCTTTAGCATGAGATGTGATATCCAACTCCTTCCCATTCCAATCCTGAGACCCATCTGATAGCATGAGATGTGATATTTCAATGCCTCTAATACCAAACCTGAGATCCTACCTCTAACATGAAATGTGATATCCATCTCCTTCCCTTTCCAAACCTGAGACCCTGCCTATAGCATGAGATGTGATATCCAAGTCCTTTCCATTCCAATCCTGAGACCCTTCCTATAGCATGTGATGTGATATCTCAATGCTTATACCAAACCTGAGACCATTCCTATGGCATGAGATGTCATATACAACTCCTTCCCATTCCAATCCTGAGACCCTTCCTATAGCATGAGATGTGATATCTCAATGCTTATACCAAACCTGAGACCCTTCCTATAGCATGAGATGTGATATCCAACTTCTTCCCATTCCAATCCTGAGACCCTTCCTATAACATGAGATGTGATGTCGCAATGCTTCTAATACCAAACCTGAGATCTTTCCTATAACATGAGATGTGATATCCAACTCCTTCCCATTCCAATCCTGAGACCCTTCATATAGCATGAGATGTGATATCTCAATGCTTCTAATACCAAACCTGAGACCCTTCCTATAACATGATTTGGGATATCCAACTCCTTCCCATTCCAATCCTGAGACCCTTCCGATAGCAGAGATGTGATATCTCAATGCTTATACCAAACCTGAGAGCCTTCCTATGGCCTGAGATGTCATATGCAACTCCTTCCCATTCCAATCCTGAGACCCTTCCTATAGCATTAGATGTGATATCTCAATGCTTATACCAAATCTGAGACCCTTCCTATAGCATGAGATGTGATATCCAACTTCTTCCCATTCCAATCCTGAGACCCTTCCTATAGCATGAGATGTGATGCCTCAATTCTTCTAATACCAAACCTGAGATCCTTCCTATAACATGAGATGTGATATCCAACTCCTTCCCATTCCAATCCTGAGACCCTTATGATAGCATGAGATGTGATATCTCAATGCCTCTAATACCAAACCTGAGATACTTCTGATAGCATGAGATGTGATATCTCAATGCTTCTAATACCAAACCTGAGATCCTTCCTATAACATTTGATGTGATTTCCAAATCCTTCCACTTCCAAACCTGAGACCCTACCTTTAGCATGAGATGTGATATCCAACTCCTTCCCATTCCAATCCTGAGACCCTTCTGATAGCATGAGATGTGATATTTCAATGCCTCTAATACCAAACCTGAGATCCTACCTCTAACATGAAATGTGATATCCATCTCCTTCCCTTTCCAAACCTGAGACCCTGCCTATAGCATGAGATGTGATATCCAAGTCCTTCCCATTCCAATCCTGAGACCCTTCATATAGCATGAGATGTGATATCTCAATGCTTCTAATACCAAACCTGAGACCCTTCCTATAACATGATTTGGGATATCCAACTCCTTCCCATTCCAATCCTGAGACCCTTCCGATAGCAGAGATGTGATATCTCAATGCTTATACCAAACCTGAGAGCCTTCCTATGGCCTGAGATGTCATATGCAACTCCTTCCCATTCCAATCCTGAGACCCTTCCTATAGCATTAGATGTGATATCTCAATGCTTATACCAAATCTGAGACCCTTCCTATAGCATGAGATGTGATATCCAACTTCTTCCCATTCCAATCCTGAGACCCTTCCTATAGCATGAGATGTGATGCCTCAATTCTTCTAATACCAAACCTGAGATCCTTCCTATAACATGAGATGTGATATCCAACTCCTTCCCATTCCAATCCTGAGACCCTTATGATAGCATGAGATGTGATATCTCAATGCCTCTAATACCAAACCTGAGATACTTCTGATAGCATGAGATGTGATATCTCAATGCTTCTAATACCAAACCTGAGATCCTTCCTATAACATTTGATGTGATTTCCAAATCCTTCCACTTCCAAACCTGAGACCCTACCTTTAGCATGAGATGTGATATCCAACTCCTTCCCATTCCAATCCTGAGACCCTTCTGATAGCATGAGATGTGATATTTCAATGCCTCTAATACCAAACCTGAGATCCTACCTCTAACATGAAATGTGATATCCATCTCCTTCCCTTTCCAAACCTGAGACCCTGCCTATAGCATGAGATGTGATATCCAAGTCCTTCCCATTCCAATCCTGAGACCCTTCCTATAGCATTTGATGTGATATCTCAATGCTTAGTCCAAACCTGAGACCCTTCCTATGGCATGAGATGTGATATCTCAATGCTTATACCAAACCTGAGACCCTTCCTATAGCATGAGATGTGATATCCAACTTCTTCCCATTCCAATCCTGAGACCCTTCCTATAACATGAGATGTGATGTCTCAATGCTTCTAATACCAAACCTGAGACCCTTCCTATAACATGAGATGGGATATCCAACTCCTTCCCATTCCAATCCTGAGACCCTTCCGATAGCAGAGATGTGATATCTCAATGCTTTTACCAAACCTGAGACCCTTCCTATGGCCTGAGATGTCATATACAACTCCTTCCCATTCCAATCATGAGACCCTTCCTATAGCATGAGATGTGATATCTCAATGCTTATACCAAATCTGAGACCCTTCCTATAGCATGAGATGTGATATCCAACTCCTTCCCATTCCAATCCTGAGACCCTTCCTATAGCATGAGATGTGATGTCTCAATGCTTCTAATACCAAACCTGAGATCCTTCCTATAACATGAGATGTGATATCCAACTCCTTCCCATTCCAATCCTGAGACCCTTATGATAGCATGAGATGTGATATCTCAATGCCTCTAATACCAAACCTGAGATACTTCCGATAGCATGAGATGTGATATCTCAATGCTTCTAATACCAAACCTGAGATCCTTCCTATAACATGAGATGTGATTTCCAAATCCTTCCCCTTCCAAACCTGAGACCCTCCCTTTAGCATGAGATGTGATATCCAACTCCTTCCCATTCCAATCCTGAGACCCATCTGATAGCATGAGATGTGATATTTCAATGCCTCTAATACCAAACCTGAGATCCTACCTCTAACATGAAATGTGATATCCATCTCCTTCCCTTTCCAAACCTGGGACCCTGCCTATAGCATGAGATTTGATATTCAAGTCCTTTCCATTCCAATCCTGAGACCCTTCCTATAGCATGTGATGTGATATCTCAATGCTTATACCAAACCTGAGACCCTTCCTATGGCATGAGATGTCATATACAACTCCTTCCCATTCCAATCCTGAGACCCTTCCTATAACATGAGATGTGATGTCGCAATGCTTCTAATACCAAACCTGAGATCTTTCCTATAACATGAGATGTGATATCCAACTCCTTCCCATTCCAATCCTGAGACCCTTCCTATAGCATGAGATGTGATATCACAATGCTTATACCAAACCTGAGACCGTTCCTATAGCTTGAGATGTGATATCCAACTCCTTCCCATTCCAATCCTGAGACCCTTCCTATAGCATGAGATGTGATATCTCAAGGCCTCTAATACCAAACCTGAGATCGTTCCTCTAACATGAAATGTGATATCCAACTCCTTCCCCTTGCAAACCAGAGAGCCTTCCTATAACATGAGATGTGATATCCAACTCCTTCCCATTCCAATCCTGAGACCCTTATGATAGCATGAGATGTGATATCTCAATACCTCTAATACCAAACCTGAGATACTTACGATAGCATGAGATGTGATATCTCAATGCTTCTAATACCAAACCTGAGATCCTTCCTATAACATGAGATGTGATTTCCAAATCCTTCCCCTTCCAAACCTGAGACCCTCCCTTTAGCATGAGATGTGATATCCAACTCCTTCCCATTCCAATCCTGAGACCCTTCTGATAGCATGAGATGTGATATTTCAATGCCTCTAATACCAAACCTGAGATCCTACCTCGAACATGAAATGTGATATCCATCTCCTTCCCTTTCCAAACCTGAGACCCTGCCTATAGCATGAGATGTGATATCCAAGTCCTTTCCATTCCAATCCTGAGACCCTTCCTATAGCATGTGATGTGATATCTCAATGCTTATACCAAACCTGAGACCCTTCCTATGGCATGAGATGTCATATACAACTCCTTCCCATTCCAAACCTGAGACCCTTCCTATAGCATGAGATGTGATATCTCAATGCTTATACCAAACCTGAGACCCTTCTTATAGCATGAGATGTGATATCCAACTTCTTCCCATTCCAATCCTGAGACCCTTCCTATAACATGAGATGTGATGTCGCAATGCTTCTAATACCAAACCTGAGATCTTTCCTATAACATGAGATGTGATATCCAACTCCTTCCCATTCCAATCCTGAGACCCTTCCTATAGCATGAGATGTGATATCACAATGCTTATACCAAACCTGAGACCGTCCCTTTAGCTTGAGATGTGATATCCAGCTCCTTCCCATTCCAATCCTGAGACCCTTCCTATAGCATGAGATGTGATATCTCAAGGCCTCTAATACCAAACCTGAGATCGTTCCTCTAACATGAAATGTGATATCCAACTCCTTCCCCTTCCAAACCTGAGAGCCTTCCTATAGCATGAGATATGATAGCCAAGTCCTTCCAATTCCAATCCTGAGACCCTTCCTATAACATGAAATGTGATATCCAACTCCTTCCCATTCCAACCTGAGACCCTTCCTATAGCATGAGATGGGATATCTCAATGCTTCTAATACCAAACCTGAGACTCTTCCTATAACATGAGATGGGATATCCAACTCATTCCCATTCCAATCCTGAGACCCTTCCGATAGCAGAGATGTGATATCTCAATGCTTATACCAAACCTGAGACCCTTCCTATGGCCTGAGATGTCATATACAACTCCTTCCCATTCCAATCCTGAGACCCTTCCTATAGCATGGGATGTGATATCTCAATGCTTATACCAAATCTGAGACCCTTCCTATAGCATGAGATGTGATATCCAACTCCTTCCCATTCCAATCCTGAGACCCTTCCTATAGCATGAGATGTGATGTCTCAATGCTTCTAATACCAAACCTGAGATCCTTCCTATAACATGAGATGTGATATCCAACTCCTTCCCATTCCAATCCTGAGACCCTTATGATAGCATGAGATGTGATATCTCAATGCCTCTAATACCAAACCTGAGATACTTCCGATAGCATGAGATGTGATATCTCAATGCTTCTAATACCAAACCTGAGATCCTTCCTATAACATGAGATGTGATTTCCAAATCCTCCCCCTTCCAAACCTGAGACCCTCCCTTTAGCATGAGATGTGATATCCAACTCCTTCCCATTCCAATCCTGAGACCCTTCTGATAGCATGAGATGTGATATCTCAATGCCTCTAATTCCAAACCTGAGATCCTACCTCTAACATGAAATGTGATATCCATCTCCTTCCCTTTCCAAACCTGAGACCCTGCCTATAGCATGAGATGTGATATCCAAGTCCTTCCCATTCCAATCCTGAGACCCTTCCTAAAGCATGTGATGTGATATCTCAATGCTTATACCAAACCTGAGACCCTTCCTATGGCATGAGATGTCATATACAACTCCTGCCCATTCCAATCCTGAGACCCTTCCTATAGCATGAGATGTGATATCTCAATGCTTATACCAAACCTGAGACCCTTCCTATAGCATGAGATGTGATATCCAACTTCTTCCCATTCCAATCCTGAGACCCTTCCTATAACATGAGATGTGATGTCTCAATGCTTCTAATACCAAACCTGAGATCTTTCCTATAACATGAGATGTGATATCCAACTCCTTCCCATTCCAATCCTGAGACCCTTCCTATAGCATGAGATGTGATATCTCAAGGCCTCTAATACCAAACCTGAGATCCTTCCTCTAACATGAAATGTGTTATCCAACTCTTTCCCCTTCCAAACCTGAGAGCCTTCCTATAGCATGAGATATGATATCCAAATCCTTCCCATTCCAATCCTGAGACCCTTCCTATAACATGAAATGTGATATCCTACTCCTTCCCATTCCATCCTGGGACCCTTCCTATATCATGAGATGGGATATCTCAATGCTTCTAATACCAAACCTGAGACCCTTCCTATAACATGAGATGGGAATATCCAACTCCTTCCCATTCCAATCCTGAGACCCTTCCGATAGCAGAGATGTGATATCTCAATGCTTATACCAAACCTGAGATCCTTCCTATAACATGAGATGTGATATCCAACTCCTTCCCATTCCAATCCTGAGACACTTCCTATAGCATGAGATGTGATATCTCAATGCTTATACCAAATCTGAGACCCTTCCTATAGCAAGAGATGTGATATCCAACTCCTTCCCATTCCAATCCTGAGACCCTTCCTATAGCATGAGATGTGATATCTCAAGGCCTCTAATACCAAACCTGAGATCCTTCCTCTAACATGAAATGTGATATCCAACTCTTTCCCCTTCCAAACCTGAGAGCCTTCCTATAGCATGAGATATGCTAGCCAAGTCCTTCCAATTCCAATCCTGAGACCCTTCCTATAACATGAAATGTGATATCCAACTCCTTCCCATTCCAACCTGAGACCCTTCCTATAGCATGAGATGGGATATCTCAATGCTTCTAATACCAAACCTGAGACTCTTCCTATAACATGAGATGGGATATCCAACTCATTCCCATTCCAATCCTGAGACCCTTCCGATAGCAGAGATGTGATATCTCAATGCTTATACCAAACCTGAGACCCTTCCTATGGCCTGAGATGTCATATACAACTCCTTCCCATTCCAATCCTGAGACCCTTCCTATAGCATGAGATGTGATATCTCAATGCTTATACCAAATCTGAGACCCTTCCTATAGCATGAGATGTGATATCCAACTCCTTCCCATTCCAATCCTGAGACCCTTCCTATAGCATGAGATGTGATGTCTCAATGCTTCTAATACCAAACCTGAGATCCTTCCTATAACATGAGATGTGATATCCAACTCCTTCCCATTCCAATCCTGAGACCCTCATGATAGCATGAGATGTGATATCTCAATGCCTCTAATACCAAACCTGAGATACTTCCGATAGCATGAGATGTGATATCTCAATGCTTCTAATACCAAACCTGAGATCCTTCCTATAACATGAGATGTGATTTCCAAATCCTCCCCCTTCCAAACCTGAGACCCTCCCTTTAGCATGAGATGTGATATCCAACTCCTTCCCATTCCAATCCTGAGAACCTTCTGATAGCATGAGATGTGATATCTCAATGCCTCTAATTCCAAACCTGAGATCCTACCTCTAACATGAAATGTGATATCCATCTCCTTCTCTTTTCAAACCTGGGACCCTGCCTATAGCATGAGATGTGATATCCAAGTCCTTCCCATTCCAATCCTGAGACCCTTCCTATAGCATGTGATGTGATATCTCAATGCTTATACCAAACCTGAGACCCTTCCTATGGCATGAGATGTCATATACAACTCCTTCCCATTCCAATCCTGAGACCCTTCCTATAGCATGAGATGTGATATCTCAATGCTTATACCAAACCTGAGACCCTTCCTATAGCATGAGATGTGATATCCAACTTCTTCCCATTCCAATCCTGAGACCCTTCCTATAACATGAGATGTGATGTCTCAATGATTCTAATACCAAACCTGAGATCTTTCCTATAACATGAGATGTGATATCCAACTCCTTCCCATTCCAATCCTGAGACCCTTCCTATAGCATGAGATGTGATATCTCAAGGCCTCTAATACCAAACCTGAGATCCTTCCTCTAACATGAAATGTGATATCCAACTCTTTCCCCTTCCAAACCTGAGAGCCTTCCTATAGCATGAGATATGATATCCAAATCCTTCCCATTCCAATCCTGAGACCCTTCCTATAACATGAAATGTGATATCCTACTCCTTCCCATTCCATCCTGGGACCCTTCCTATATCATGAGATGGGAATATCCAACTCCTTCCCATTCCAATCCTGAGACCCTTCCGATAGCAGAGATGTGATATCTCAATGCTTATACCAAACCTGAGATCCTTCCTATAACATGAGATGTGATATCCAACTCCTTCCCATTCCAATCCTGAGACACTTCCTATAGCATGAGATGTGATATCTCACTGCTTATACCAAACCTGAGACCCTTCCTATAGAATGAGATGTGATATCCAACTCCTTCCCATTCCAATCCTGAGACCATTCCTATAGCATGAGATGTGATATCTCAATGCTTCTAATATCAAACTTGAGACCCTCCCTATAGCATGAGATGTGATACCCAAGTCCTTCCCATTCCAATCCTGAGACACTTCCTATAGCATGAGATGTGATATCTCAATGCTTCTAATACCAAACCTGAGACTCTTCCTATAACATGAGATGGGATATCCAACTCCTTCCCATTCCAATCCTGAGACCCTTCCAATAGCAGAGATGTGATATCTCAATGCTTATACCAAACCTAAGACCCTTCCTATGGCATGAGATGTGATATCCAACTCCTTCCCATTCCAATCCTGAGACCCTTCCTATAGCATGAGATGTGATATCTCGATGCTTATACCAAATCTGAGACCCTTCCTATAGCATGAGATGTGATATCCAACTCCTTCCCATTCCAATCCTAAGGCCCTTCCTATAGCATGAGATGTGATGTCTCAATGCTTCTAATACCAAACCTGAGATCCTTCCTATAACATGAGATGTGATATCCAACTCCTTCCCATTCCAATCCTGAGACCCTTCCTATAGCATGAGATGTGATGTCTCAATGCTTCTAATACCAAACCTGAGAACCTTCCTACAGCATGCGATGTGATATCTCAATGCTTCTAATACCAAACCTGAGACCAGTCCTATAACATGAGATTGGATATCCAACTCCTTCCCCTTCCAAACCTGAGACCCTTCCTATAGCATGAGATGTGATATCCAACTTCTTCCCATTCCAATCCTGAGACCCTTCCTATAACATGAGATGTGATGTCTCAATGCTTCTAATACCAAACCTGAGATCTTTCCTATAACATGAGATGTAATATCCAACTCCTTCCCATTCCAATCCTGAGACCCTTCCTATAGCATGAGATGTGCTATCTCAATGCTTATACCAAACCTGAGACCCTTCCTAAAGCTTGAGATGTGATATCCAACTCCTTCCCATTCCAATCCTGAGACCCTTCCTATAGCATGATATGTGATATCTCAATGCCTCTAATACCAAACCTGAGATCCTTCCTCTAACATGAAATGTGATATCGAACTCCTTCCCTTTCCAAACCTGAGAGCCTACCTATAGCATGAGATGTGATATCCAAGTCCTTCCCATTCCAATCCTTAGACCCTTCCTACAGCATGCAATATGATATCTCAATGATTCTAATAACAAACCTGAGACCCGTCCTATAACATGAGATGTGATATCCAACTCCTTCTCGTTTCAAACCTGAGACCCTTCCTATAACATGAGATGTGATATCCAACTCCTTCCCGTTTCAAACCTGAGACCCTTCCTATAGCATATGTGATATCCAACTCCTTCCCATTCCAAACATGAGACCCTTCCTTTAGCAAGAATGTAATATCCAACTCCTTCCCATTCCAATCCTGAGACCATTCCTATAGCATGAGATGTGATATCTCAATGCTTCTAATACCAAACCTGAGATCCTTCCTATGACATGAGATGTGATATCCAATTCCTCCCCATTCCAAACCTGAGAACCTTCCTACAGCATGCGATGTGATATCTCAATGCTTCTAATACCAAACCTGAGACCAGTCCTATAACATGAGATTGGATATCCAACTCCTTCCCCTTCCAAACCTGAGACCCTTCCTATAACATGAGATGTGATATCCAACTTCTTCCCATTCCAATCCTGAGACCCTTCCTATAACATGAGATGTGATGTCTCAATGCTTCTAATACCAAACCTGATATCTTTCCTATAACATGAGATGGGAATATCCAACTCCTTCCCATTCCAATCCTGAGACCCTTCCGATAGCAGAGATGTGATATCTCAATGCTTATACCAAACCTGAGATCCTTCCTATAACATGAGATGTGATATCCAAGTCCTTCCCATTCCAATCCTGAGACCCTTCCTATAACATGAGATGTGATATCCAACTCCTTCTATTCCAACCTGAGACCCTTCCTATAACATGAGACGTGATATCCAACTCCTTCCCAATCCAATCCTTAGACCCTTCCGATAGCAGAGATGGGATATCTCAATGCTTATATCAAACCTGATGACCCTTCCTATGGCATTAGATGTGATATCCAACTCCTTCCCGTTCCAATCCTGAGTTCCTTCCTATAGCATGAGATGTGTTATCTCAATGCTTCTATCAAACCTGATACCCTTCCTTTAGCATGACATGTGATATTCAACTCCTTCCCATTCCAATCCTGAGACCCTTCCTATAACATGAGACGTGATATCCAACTCCTTCCCATTCCAATCCTGAGACACCTCCTATAGCAAGAGATGTGATATCCAATTCCTTCCCATTCCAATCCTGAGACCCTTTCTATAACGAGATGTGATATCCAACTCCTTCCCATTCCAACCTGAGACCCTTCCTGTAGCATGAGAAGGGAGATCCAAATCCTTCCCATTCCAATCCTGAGACCCTTCCTATACCATGAGATGTGATATCTCAATGCTTCTAATACCAAACCTGGGACCCGTCCTATAACATGAGATACGTCCTGTAACATGAGATATGATATCCAAATCCTTCCCCTTCCAAACCTGAGACCCTTCCTTTAGCATGAGATGTGATATCCAAATCCTTCCCATTCCAATACTGAAACCCTTCCTATAGCATGAGATGTCATATCACAATGTTTCTAATAGAAAACCTGAGACCCTTCCTATAGCAAGAGATGTGATATCCAAATCCTTCCCATTTCAATCTTGAGACCCTTCCTATAACATGAGATGTGATATCCAACTCCTACCCATTCCAACCTGAGACCCTTCCTATAGCATGAGAAGGGATATCCAATTCCTTCCCAATCCAATACTTAGACCCTTCCGATAGCAGAGATGTGATATCTCAATGCTTCTAATACAAAACCTGAGATCCTTCCTATAACATGAGATGTGATATCCAAGTCCTTCCCATTCCAATCCTGAGACCCTTCCTATAACATGAGATGTGATATCCAACTCCTTCTATTCCAACCTGAGACCCTTCCTATAGCATGAGATGGGATATCCAACTCCTTGCAAATCCAATCCTGATACCCTTCCGATAGCATGAGATGTGATATCCCAATGCTTCTACAAAACCTGAGACCCATACCATGGCATGAGATGTGATATCAAACTCCCGCCCTATACCATGAGACTTGATATCTCAATGCTTCTAATACCAAACCTGAGACCGGTCCAATAACATGAGATGTGATATACAAATCCTTCCCCTTCCAAACCTTAGACCCTTCCTTTATCATGAGATGTGATATCCAAGTCCTTCCCATTCCATTCCTGAGACCCTTCCTATAGCATGAGATGTGATATCTCAATGCTTCTAATACCAAACCTGAGACCCTTCCTATAACATGAGATGTGATATCCAAATCCTTCCCATTCCAATCCTGAGACCCTTCCGATAGCAGAGATGTGATATCTCAATGCTTATACCAAACCTGAGACCCTTCCGATAGCATGAGATGTGATATCTCAATGCTTCTAATACCAAACCTCAGATCCTTCCAATAACATGAGATGTGATGTCCAAATCCTTCCCCTTCCAAACCTTAGACCCTCCGTTTAGCATGAGATGTGATATCCAACTCCTTCCCATTCCAATCCTGAGACCCTTCTGATGGCATGAGATGTCATATCTCAATGCCTCTAATACCAAACCTGAGATCCTACCTCTAACATGAGATGTGATATCAAACTCCTTCCCATTCCAAACCTGAGACCCTTCCGATAGCATGAGATGTGATATATCAATGCTTCTAAAACCAAACATGAGAACCATCCTATAACATGAGATGTGAAATCCAAATCATTCCCTTTCCAAACCTGAGGCCCTTCCTATAGCTTGAGATGTGATATCAAACTACTTCCCATTCAATGTGATATCCAACTCCTTCCCATTCCAATCCTGGGACCCTTCCTATACCATGACATGTGATATTTCAATGCTTCTAATACCAAACCTGAGACCCGTCCTAAAACATGAGATGTGAGATCCAAATCCTTCCCCTTCCAGACCTGAGACCTTTCCTTTAGCATGAGATGTGATATCCAACTCCTTCCCATTCCAAACCTGAGACCCTTACCATAGCATGAGATGTGATATCTCAATGCTTCTAAAACCAAACATGAGAACCATCCTATAACATGAGATGTGAAATCCAAATCCTTCCCTTTCCAAACCTTAGACCCTTCCTATAGCTTGAGATGAAATATCAAACTCCTTCCCATTCCAATCCTGGGATAGCTTGAGATGTGAGATCCAAATCCTTCCCCTTCCAAACCTGAGACCCTTCCTATAGCTTGATATGTGATATCAAACTCCTTCCCATTACAATCCTGAGATAGCTTGAGATGTGATATCCAACTCCATCCCATTCCAATCCTGAGACCCTTCCGATAGCATGAGATGTGATAGCTCAATGCTTCTAATATCAAAACTGACACCCTCCCTATAGTATGAGATGTGAAATCTAAGTCCTTCCCATTCCTATCCTGAGACCCTTCCGATAGCAGAGATGTGATTTCTCAATGCTTATACCGAACCTCATGACCCTTCCTTTAGCATGAGATGTGATATTCAACTCCTTCCCATTCCAATCCTGAGACCCTTCCTATAACATGAGACGTGATATCCAACTCCTTCCCATTCCAAACCTGAGACCTTTCCTTTAGCATATGTGATATCCAACTACTTCCCATTCCAATCCTGAGACCCGTCCGATAGCATGAGATGTGATATCCAACTCCTTCCAATTCCAATACTGAGACCCTCCCAATAGCATATGTGATATCTCAATGCTTCTGATATCAAAACTGAGACCCTCCCTATAACATGAGATGTGATATCCAACTCCTTCCCATTCCAATACTGAGACCCTTCCAATAGCATATGTGATATCTCAATGCTTCTAATATCAAAACTGAGACCCTCCCTATAACATGAGATGTGATATCCAACTCCTTCCCATTCCAATCGAGACCCTTCCTATAACATGAGATGTGATATCTCTATGCTTCTAATACCAAACCTGAGGCCCTTCCCGTAGTATATGTGAAATCCAACTCCTTCCCATTCCAAACTTGTGACCCTTCCTGTAGCATGAAATATGATTTTTCACCCCTTCCAATGCCATACCCGAGACCATTCCCACAGCCTGAGATTTGAAATCTCATTTCTTCCAATACCAAACCCGAGACCCTTCCGATAGGATGTGATTTGATATCACAGTGCTTCTAATACCAAACCTGAGACCCTCCCTATAACAAGAGATATCATATCCAACTCCTTCCCATTCCAATCCTGAGACACTTCCGATAGCAGAGATGTGATATCTCAATGCTTATACCAAACCTGAGACCCTTCCTATAACATGAGATGTGATATCCAACTCCTTCCCGGTCCAAACCTGAGACCCTTCCTATAGCATATGTGATATCCAACTCCTTCCCATTCCAAACATGAGACCCTTCCTATAGCAAGAGTGTAAAATCCAACTCCTTCCCATTCCAATCCTGAGACCATTCCTATAGCATGAGATGTGATATCTCAATGCTTCTAATACCAAACCTGAGATCCTTCCTATGACATGAGATGTGATATCCAATTCCTCCCCATTCCAAACCTGAGAACCTTCCTACAGCATGCGATGTGATATCTCAATGCTTCTAATACCAAACCCGAGACCAGTCCTATAACATGAGATTGGATATCCAACTCCTTCCCCTTCCAAACCTGAGACTCTTCCTATAGCATGAGATGTGATATCCAACTTCTTCCCATTCCAATCCTGAGACCCTTCCTATAACATGAGATGTGATGTCTCAATGCTTCTAATACCAAACCTGAGATCTTTCCTATAACATGAGATGTGATATCCAACTCCTTCCCATTCCAATCCTGAGACCCTTCCTATAGCATGAGATGTGATATCTCAATGCTTATACCAAACCTGAGACCCTTCCTATAGCTTGAGATGTGATATCCAACTCCTTCCCATTCCAATCCTGAGACCCTTCCTATAGCATGAGATGTGATATCTCAAGGCCTCTAATACCAAACCTGAGATCCTTCCTCTAACATGAAATGTGATATCCAACTCCTTCCCCTTCCAAACCTGAGAGCCTTCCTATAACATGAAATGTGATATCCAATTCCTTCCCATTCCAACCTGAGACCCTTCCTATAGCATGAGATGGGATATCCAACTCCTTCCAAATCCAATACTGATACCCTTCCGATAGCATGAGATGTGATATCCCAATGCTTCTACCAAACCTGAGACCCATACTATGGCATGAGATGTGATATCAAACTCCTTACTATTCCAATCCTGAGACCCTACCTATAGCTTGAGATGTGATATCCAACTCCTTCCCATTCCAATTCTGAGACCCTTCCTATACCATGAGACTTGATATCTCAATGCTTCTAATACCAAACCTGAGACCCGTCCTATAACATGAGATGTGATATCCAAATCCTTCCCCTTCCAAACCTTAGACCCTTCCTTTATCATGAGATGTGATATCCAATTCCTTCCCATTCCAATCCTGAGACCCTACCGATATCATGAGATTTGTTATCTCAATGCTTCTAATATCAAACTTGAGACCCTCCCTATAACATGAGATGTGACATCCAAGTCCTCCCCATTCCAATCCTGAGACCCTTCCTATAGCATGAGATGTGATATCTCAATGCTTCTAATACCAAACCTGAGACCCTTCCTATAACATGATTTGGGATATCCAACTCCTTCCCATTCCAATCCTGAGACCCTTCCGATAGCAGAGATGTGATATCTCAATGCTTATACCAAACCTGAGACCCTTCCTATGGCCTGAGATGTCATATGCAACTCCTTCCCATTCCAATCCTGAGACCCTTCCTATAGCATTAGATGTGATATCTCAATGCTTATACCAAATCTGAGACCCTTCCTATAGCATGAGATGTGATATCCAACTTCTTCCCATTCCAATCCTGAGACCCTTCCTATAGCATGAGATGTGATGTCTCAATTCTTCTAATACCAAACCTGAGATCCTTCCTATAACATGAGATGTGATATCCAACTCCTTCCCATTCCAATCCTGAGACCCTTATGATAGCATGAGATGTGATATCTCAATGCCTCTAATACCAAACCTGAGATACTTCTGATAGCACGAGATGTGATATCTCAATGCTTCTATTACCGAACCTGAGATCCTTACTATAACATGAGATGTGATTTCCAAATCCTTCCACTTCCAAACCTGAGACCCTCCCTTTAGCATGAGATGTGATATCCAACTCCTTCCCATTCCAATCCTGAGACCCTTCTGATAGCATGAGATGTGATATTTCAATGCCTCTAATACCAAACCTGAGATCCTACCTCTAACATGAAATGTGATATCCATCTCCTTCCCTTTCCAAACCTGAGACCCTGCCTATAGCATGAGATGTGATATCCAAGTCCTTCCCATTCCAATCCTGAGACCCTTCCTATAGCATGTGATGTGATATCTCAATGCTTATACCAAATCTGAGACCCTTCCTATAGCATGAGATGTGATATCCAACTCCTTCCCATTCCAATCCTGAGACCCTTCCTATAGCATGAGATGTGATGTCTCAATGCTTCTAATACCAAACCTGAGATCCTTCCAATAACATGAGATGTGATATCCAACTCCTTCCCATTCCAATCCTGAGACCCTTATGATAGCATGAGATGTGATATCTCAATGCCTCTAATACCAAACCTGAGATACTTCCGATAGCATGAGATGTGATATCTCAATGCTTCTAATACCAAACCTGAGATCCTTCCTATAACATGAGATGTGATTTCCAAATCCTTCCCCTTCCAAACCTGAGACCCTCCCTTTAGCATGAGATGTGATATCCAACTCCTTCCCATTCCAATCCTGAGACCCATCTGATAGCATGAGATGTGATATTTCAATGCCTCTAATACCAAACCTGAGATCCTACCTCTAACATGAAATGTGATATCCATCTCCTTCCCTTTCCAAACCTGAGACCCTGCCTATAGCATGAGATGTGATATCCAAGTCCTTTCCATTCCAATCCTGAGACCCTTCCTATAGCATGTGATGTGATATCTCAATGCTTATACCAAACCTGAGACCATTCCTATGGCATGAGATGTCATATACAACTCCTTCCCATTCCAATCCTGAGACCCTTCCTATAGCATGAGATGTGATATCTCAATGCTTATACCAAACCTGAGACCCTTCCTATAGCATGAGATGTGATATCCAACTTCTTCCCATTCCAATCCTGAGACCCTTCCTATAACATGAGATGTGATGTCGCAATGCTTCTAATACCAAACCTGAGATCTTTCCTATAACATGAGATGTGATATCCAACTCCTTCCCATTCCAATCCTGAGACCCTTCCTATAGCATGAGATGTGATATCACAATGCTTATACCAAACCTGAGACCGTTCCTATAGCTTGAGATGTGATATCCAACTCCTTCCCATTCCAATCCTGAGACCCTTCCTATAGCATGAGATGTGATATCTCAAGGCCTCTAATACCAAACCTGAGATCGTTCCTATAACATGAAATGTGATATCCAACTCCTTCCCCTTCCAAACCTGAGAGCCTTCCTATAACATGAGATGTGACATCCAAGTCCTCCCCATTCCAATCCTGAGACCCTTCATATAGCATGAGATGTGATATCTCAATGCTTCTAATACCAAACCTGAGACCCTTCCTATAACATGATTTGGGATATCCAACTCCTTCCCATTCCAATCCTGAGACCCTTCCGATAGCAGAGATGTGATATCTCAATGCTTATACCAAACCTGAGAGCCTTCCTATGGCCTGAGATGTCATATGCAACTCCTTCCCATTCCAATCCTGAGACCCTTCCTATAGCATTAGATGTGATATCTCAATGCTTATACCAAATCTGAGACCCTTCCTATAGCATGAGATGTGATATCCAACTTCTTCCCATTCCAATCCTGAGACCCTTCCTATAGCATGAGATGTGATGCCTCAATTCTTCTAATACCAAACCTGAGATCCTTCCTATAACATGAGATGTGATATCCAACTCCTTCCCATTCCAATCCTGAGACCCTTATGATAGCATGAGATGAAATATCTCAATGCCTCTAATACCAAACCTGAGATACTTCTGATAGCATGAGATGTGATATCTCAATGCTTCTAATACCAAACCTGAGATCCTTCCTATAACATTTGATGTGATTTCCAAATCCTTCCACTTCCAAACCTGAGACCCTACCTTTAGCATGAGATGTGATATCCAACTCCTTCCCATTCCAATCCTGAGACCCTTCTGATAGCATGAGATGTGATATTTCAATGCCTCTAATACCAAACCTGAGATCCTACCTCTAACATGAAATGTGATATCCATCTCCTTCCCTTTCCAAACCTGAGACCCTGCCTATAGCATGAGATGTGATATCCAAGTCCTTCCCATTCCAATCCTGAGACCCTTCCTATAGCATTTGATGTGATATCTCAATGCTTAGTCCAAACCTGAGACCCTTCCTATGGCATGAGATGTCATATACAACTCCTTCCCATTCCAATCCTGAGACCCTTCCTATAGCATGAGATGTGATATCTCAATGCTTATACCAAACCTGAGACCCTTCCTATAGCATGAGATGTGATATCCAACTTCTTCCCATTCCAATCCTGAGACCCTTCCTATAACATGAGATGTGATGTCTCAATGCTTCTAATACCAAACCTGAGACCCTTCCTATAACATGAGATGGGATATCCAACTCCTTCCCATTCCAATCCTGAGACCCTTCCGATAGCAGAGATGTGATATCTCAATGCTTTTACCAAACCTGAGACCCTTCCTATGGCCTGAGATGTCATATACAACTCCTTCCCATTCCAATCATGAGACCCTTCCTATAGCATGAGATGTGATATCTCAATGCTTATACCAAATCTGAGACCCTTCCTATAGCATGAGATGTGATATCCAACTCCTTCCCATTCCAATCCTGAGACCCTTCCTATAGCATGAGATGTGATGTCTCAATGCTTCTAATACCAAACCTGAGATCCTTCCTATAACATGAGATGTGATATCCAACTCCTTCCCATTCCAATCCTGAGACCCTTATGATAGCATGAGATGTGATATCTCAATGCCTCTAATACCAAACCTGAGATACTTCCGATAGCATGAGATGTGATATCTCAATGCTTCTAATACCAAACCTGAGATCCTTCCTATAACATGAGATGTGATTTCCAAATCCTTCCCCTTCCAAACCTGAGACCCTCCCTTTAGCATGAGATGTGATATCCAACTCCTTCCCATTCCAATCCTGAGACCCATCTGATAGCATGAGATGTGATATTTCAATGCCTCTAATACCAAACCTGAGATCCTACCTCTAACATGAAATGTGATATCCATCTCCTTCCCTTTCCAAACCTGGGACCCTGCCTATAGCATGAGATTTGATATTCAAGTCCTTTCCATTCCAATCCTGAGACCCTTCCTATAGCATGTGATGTGATATCTCAATGCTTATACCAAACCTGAGACCCTTCCTATGGCATGAGATGTCATATACAACTCCTTCCCATTCCAATCCTGAGACCCTTCCTATAACATGAGATGTGATGTCGCAATGCTTCTAATACCAAACCTGAGATCTTTCCTATAACATGAGATGTGATATCCAACTCCTTCCCATTCCAATCCTGAGACCCTTCCTATAGCATGAGATGTGATATCACAATGCTTATACCAAACCTGAGACCGTTCCTATAGCTTGAGATGTGATATCCAACTCCTTCCCATTCCAATCCTGAGACCCTTCCTATAGCATGAGATGTGATATCTCAAGGCCTCTAATACCAAACCTGAGATCGTTCCTCTAACATGAAATGTGATATCCAACTCCTTCCCCTTGCAAACCAGAGAGCCTTCCTATAACATGAGATGTGATATCCAACTCCTTCCCATTCCAATCCTGAGACCCTTATGATAGCATGAGATGTGATATCTCAATACCTCTAATACCAAACCTGAGATACTTACGATAGCATGAGATGTGATATCTCAATGCTTCTAATACCAAACCTGAGATCCTTCCTATAACATGAGATGTGATTTCCAAATCCTTCCCCTTCCAAACCTGAGACCCTCCCTTTAGCATGAGATGTGATATCCAACTCCTTCCCATTCCAATCCTGAGACCCTTCTGATAGCATGAGATGTGATATTTCAATGCCTCTAATACCAAACCTGAGATCCTACCTCGAACATGAAATGTGATATCCATCTCCTTCCCTTTCCAAACCTGAGACCCTGCCTATAGCATGAGATGTGATATCCAAGTCCTTTCCATTCCAATCCTGAGACCCTTCCTATAGCATGTGATGTGATATCTCAATGCTTATACCAAACCTGAGACCCTTCCTATGGCATGAGATGTCATATACAACTCCTTCCCATTCCAAACCTGAGACCCTTCCTATAGCATGAGATGTGATATCTCAATGCTTATACCAAACCTGAGACCCTTCTTATAGCATGAGATGTGATATCCAACTTCTTCCCATTCCAATCCTGAGACCCTTCCTATAACATGAGATGTGATGTCGCAATGCTTCTAATACCAAACCTGAGATCTTTCCTATAACATGAGATGTGATATCCAACTCCTTCCCATTCCAATCCTGAGACCCTTCCTATAGCATGAGATGTGATATCACAATGCTTATACCAAACCTGAGACCGTCCCTTTAGCTTGAGATGTGATATCCAGCTCCTTCCCATTCCAATCCTGAGACCCTTCCTATAGCATGAGATGTGATATCTCAAGGCCTCTAATACCAAACCTGAGATCGTTCCTCTAACATGAAATGTGATATCCAACTCCTTCCCCTTCCAAACCTGAGAGCCTTCCTATAGCATGAGATATGATAGCCAAGTCCTTCCAATTCCAATCCTGAGACCCTTCCTATAACATGAAATGTGATATCCAACTCCTTCCCATTCCAACCTGAGACCCTTCCTATAGCATGAGATGGGATATCTCAATGCTTCTAATACCAAACCTGAGACTCTTCCTATAACATGAGATGGGATATCCAACTCATTCCCATTCCAATCCTGAGACCCTTCCGATAGCAGAGATGTGATATCTCAATGCTTATACCAAACCTGAGACCCTTCCTATGGCCTGAGATGTCATATACAACTCCTTCCCATTCCAATCCTGAGACCCTTCCTTTAGCATGGGATGTGATATCTCAATGCTTATACCAAATCTGAGACCCTTCCTATAGCATGAGATGTGATATCCAACTCCTTCCCATTCCAATCCTGAGACCCTTCCTATAGCATGAGATGTGATGTCTCAATGCTTCTAATACCAAACCTGAGATCCTTCCTATAACATGAGATGTGATATCCAACTCCTTCCCATTCCAATCCTGAGACCCTTATGATAGCATGAGATGTGATATCTCAATGCCTCTAATACCAAACCTGAGATACTTCCGATAGCATGAGATGTGATATCTCAATGCTTCTAATACCAAACCTGAGATCCTTCCTATAACATGAGATGTGATTTCCAAATCCTCCCCCTTCCAAACCTGAGACCCTCCCTTTAGCATGAGATGTGATATCCAACTCCTTCCCATTCCAATCCTGAGACCCTTCTGATAGCATGAGATGTGATATCTCAATGCCTCTAATTCCAAACCTGAGATCCTACCTCTAACATGAAATGTGATATCCATCTCCTTCCCTTTCCAAACCTGAGACCCTGCCTATAGCATGAGATGTGATATCCAAGTCCTTCCCATTCCAATCCTGAGACCCTTCCTAAAGCATGTGATGTGATATCTCAATGCTTATACCAAACCTGAGACCCTTCCTATGGCATGAGATGTCATATACAACTCCTGCCCATTCCAATCCTGAGACCCTTCCTATAGCATGAGATGTGATATCTCAATGCTTATACCAAACCTGAGACCCTTCCTATAGCATGAGATGTGATATCCAACTTCTTCCCATTCCAATCCTGAGACCCTTCCTATAACATGAGATGTGATGTCTCAATGCTTCTAATACCAAACCTGAGATCTTTCCTATAACATGAGATGTGATATCCAACTCCTTCCCATTCCAATCCTGAGACCCTTCCTATAGCATGAGATGTGATATCTCAAGGCCTCTAATACCAAACCTGAGATCCTTCCTCTAACATGAAATGTGTTATCCAACTCTTTCCCCTTCCAAACCTGAGAGCCTTCCTATAGCATGAGATATGATATCCAAATCCTTCCCATTCCAATCCTGAGACCCTTCCTATAACATGAAATGTGATATCCTACTCCTTCCCATTCCATCCTGGGACCCTTCCTATATCATGAGATGGGATATCTCAATGCTTCTAATACCAAACCTGAGACCCTTCCTATAACATGAGATGGGAATATCCAACTCCTTCCCATTCCAATCCTGAGACCCTTCCGATAGCAGAGATGTGATATCTCAATGCTTATACCAAACCTGAGATCCTTCCTATAACATGAGATGTGATATCCAACTCCTTCCCATTCCAATCCTGAGACACTTCCTATAGCATGAGATGTGATATCTCAATGCTTATACCAAATCTGAGACCCTTCCTATAGCAAGAGATGTGATATCCAACTCCTTCCCATTCCAATCCTGAGACCCTTCCTATAGCATGAGATGTGATATCTCAAGGCCTCTAATACCAAACCTGAGATCCTTCCTCTAACATGAAATGTGATATCCAACTCTTTCCCCTTCCAAACCTGAGAGCCTTCCTATAGCATGAGATATGCTAGCCAAGTCCTTCCAATTCCAATCCTGAGACCCTTCCTATAACATGAAATGTGATATCCAACTCCTTCCCATTCCAACCTGAGACCCTTCCTATAGCATGAGATGGGATATCTCAATGCTTCTAATACCAAACCTGAGACTCTTCCTATAACATGAGATGGGATATCCAACTCATTCCCATTCCAATCCTGAGACCCTTCCGATAGCAGAGATGTGATATCTCAATGCTTATACCAAACCTGAGACCCTTCCTATGGCCTGAGATGTCATATACAACTCCTTCCCATTCCAATCCTGAGACCCTTCCTATAGCATGAGATGTGATATCTCAATGCTTATACCAAATCTGAGACCCTTCCTATAGCATGAGATGTGATATCCAACTCCTTCCCATTCCAATCCTGAGACCCTTCCTATAGCATGAGATGTGATGTCTCAATGCTTCTAATACCAAACCTGAGATCCTTCCTATAACATGAGATGTGATATCCAACTCCTTCCCATTCCAATCCTGAGACCCTCATGATAGCATGAGATGTGATATCTCAATGCCTCTAATACCAAACCTGAGATACTTCCGATAGCATGAGATGTGATATCTCAATGCTTCTAATACCAAACCTGAGATCCTTCCTATAACATGAGATGTGATTTCCAAATCCTCCCCCTTCCAAACCTGAGACCCTCCCTTTAGCATGAGATGTGATATCCAACTCCTTCCCATTCCAATCCTGAGAACCTTCTGATAGCATGAGATGTGATATCTCAATGCCTCTAATTCCAAACCTGAGATCCTACCTCTAACATGAAATGTGATATCCATCTCCTTCCCTTTCCAAACCTGGGACCCTGCCTATAGCATGAGATGTGATATCCAAGTCCTTCCCATTCCAATCCTGAGACCCTTCCTATAGCATGTGATGTGATATCTCAATGCTTATACCAAACCTGAGACCCTTCCTATGGCATGAGATGTCATATACAACTCCTTCCCATTCCAATCCTGAGACCCTTCCTATAGCATGAGATGTGATATCTCAATGCTTATACCAAACCTGAGACCCTTCCTATAGCATGAGATGTGATATCCAACTTCTTCCCATTCCAATCCTGAGACCCTTCCTATAACATGAGATGTGATGTCTCAATGCTTCTAATACCAAACCTGAGATCTTTCCTATAACATGAGATGTGATATCCAACTCCTTCCCATTCCAATCCTGAGACCCTTCCTATAGCATGAGATGTGATATCTCAAGGCCTCTAATACCAAACCTGAGATCCTTCCTCTAACATGAAATGTGATATCCAACTCTTTCCCCTTCCAAACCTGAGAGCCTTCCTATAGCATGAGATATGATATCCAAATCCTTCCCATTCCAATCCTGAGACCCTTCCTATAACATGAAATGTGATATCCTACTCCTTCCCATTCCATCCTGGGACCCTTCCTATATCATGAGATGGGAATATCCAACTCCTTCCCATTCCAATCCTGAGACCCTTCCGATAGCAGAGATGTGATATCTCAATGCTTATACCAAACCTGAGATCCTTCCTATAACATGAGATGTGATATCCAACTCCTTCCCATTCCAATCCTGAGACACTTCCTATAGCATGAGATGTGATATCTCACTGCTTATACCAAACCTGAGACCCTTCCTATAGAATGAGATGTGATATCCAACTCCTTCCCATTCCAATCCTGAGACCATTCCTATAGCATGAGATGTGATATCTCAATGCTTCTAATATCAAACTTGAGACCCTCCCTATAGCATGAGATGTGATACCCAAGTCCTTCCCATTCCAATCCTGAGACACTTCCTATAGCATGAGATGTGATATCTCAATGCTTCTAATACCAAACCTGAGACTCTTCCTATAACATGAGATGGGATATCCAACTCCTTCCCATTCCAATCCTGAGACCCTTCCAATAGCAGAGATGTGATATCTCAATGCTTATACCAAACCTAAGACCCTTCCTATGGCATGAGATGTGATATCCAACTCCTTCCCATTCCAATCCTGAGACCCTTCCTATAGCATGAGATGTGATATCTCGATGCTTATACCAAATCTGAGACCCTTCCTATAGCATGAGATGTGATATCCAACTCCTTCCCATTCCAATCCTAAGGCCCTTCCTATAGCATGAGATGTGATGTCTCAATGCTTCTAATACCAAACCTGAGATCCTTCCTATAACATGAGATGTGATATCCAACTCCTTCCCATTCCAATCCTGAGACCCTTCCTATAGCATGAGATGTGATGTCTCAATGCTTCTAATACCAAACCTGAGAACCTTCCTACAGCATGCGATGTGATATCTCAATGCTTCTAATACCAAACCTGAGACCAGTCCTATAACATGAGATTGGATATCCAACTCCTTCCCCTTCCAAACCTGAGACCCTTCCTATAGCATGAGATGTGATATCCAACTTCTTCCCATTCCAATCCTGAGACCCTTCCTATAACATGAGATGTGATGTCTCAATGCTTCTAATACCAAACCTGAGATCTTTCCTATAACATGAGATGTAATATCCAACTCCTTCCCATTCCAATCCTGAGACCCTTCCTATAGCATGAGATGTGCTATCTCAATGCTTATACCAAACCTGAGACCCTTCCTAAAGCTTGAGATGTGATATCCAACTCCTTCCCATTCCAATCCTGAGACCCTTCCTATAGCATGATATGTGATATCTCAATGCCTCTAATACCAAACCTGAGATCCTTCCTCTAACATGAAATGTGATATCGAACTCCTTCCCTTTCCAAACCTGAGAGCCTACCTATAGCATGAGATGTGATATCCAAGTCCTTCACATTCCAATCCTTAGACCATTCCTACAGCATGCAATATGATATCTCAATGATTCTAATAACAAACCTGAGACCCGTCCTATAACATGAGATGTGATATCCAACTCCTTCTCGTTTCAAACCTGAGACCCTTCCTATAACATGAGATGTGATATCCAACTCCTTCCCGTTTCAAACCTGAGACCCTTCCTATAGCATATGTGATATCCAACTCCTTCCCATTCCAAACATGAGACCCTTCCTTTAGCAAGAATGTAATATCCAACTCCTTCCCATTCCAATCCTGAGACCATTCCTATAGCATGAGATGTGATATCTCAATGCTTCTAATACCAAACCTGAGATCCTTCCTATGACATGAGATGTGATATCCAATTCCTCCCCATTCCAAACCTGAGAACCTTCCTACAGCATGCGATGTGATATCTCAATGCTTCTAATACCAAACCTGAGACCAGTCCTATAACATGAGATTGGATATCCAACTCCTTCCCCTTCCAAACCTGAGACCCTTCCTATAACATGAGATGTGATATCCAACTTCTTCCCATTCCAATCCTGAGACCCTTCCTATAACATGAGATGTGATGTCTCAATGCTTCTAATACCAAACCTGAGATCTTTCCTATAACATGAGATGGGAATATCCAACTCCTTCCCATTCCAATCCTGAGACCCTTCCGATAGCAGAGATGTGATATCTCAATGCTTATACCAAACCTGAGATCCTTCCTATAACATGAGATGTGATATCCAAGTCCTTCCCATTCCAATCCTGAGACCCTTCCTATAACATGAGATGTGATATCCAACTCCTTCTATTCCAACCTGAGACCCTTCCTATAACATGAGACGTGATATCCAACTCCTTCCCAATCCAATCCTTAGACCCTTCCGATAGCAGAGATGGGATATCTCAATGCTTATATCAAACCTGATGACCCTTCCTATGGCATTAGATGTGATATCCAACTCCTTCCCGTTCCAATCCTGAGTTCCTTCCTATAGCATGAGATGTGTTATCTCAATGCTTCTATCAAACCTGATACCCTTCCTTTAGCATGACATGTGATATTCAACTCCTTCCCATTCCAATCCTGAGACCCTTCCTATAACATGAGACGTGATATCCAACTCCTTCCCATTCCAATCCTGAGACACCTCCTATAGCAAGAGATGTGATATCCAATTCCTTCCCATTCCAATCCTGAGACCCTTTCTATAACGAGATGTGATATCCAACTCCTTCCCATTCCAACCTGAGACCCTTCCTGTAGCATGAGAAGGGAGATCCAAATCCTTCCCATTCCAATCCTGAGACCCTTCCTATACCATGAGATGTGATATCTCAATGCTTCTAATACCAAACCTGGGACCCGTCCTATAACATGAGATACGTCCTGTAACATGAGATATGATATCCAAATCCTTCCCCTTCCAAACCTGAGACCCTTCCTTTAGCATGAGATGTGATATCCAAATCCTTCCCATTCCAATACTGAAACCCTTCCTATAGCATGAGATGTCATATCACAATGTTTCTAATAGAAAACCTGAGACCCTTCCTATAGCAAGAGATGTGATATCCAAATCCTTCCCATTTCAATCTTGAGACCCTTCCTATAACATGAGATGTGATATCCAACTCCTACCCATTCCAACCTGAGACCCTTCCTATAGCATGAGAAGGGATATCCAATTCCTTCCCAATCCAATACTTAGACCCTTCCGATAGCAGAGATGTGATATCTCAATGCTTCTAATACAAAACCTGAGATCCTTCCTATAACATGAGATGTGATATCCAAGTCCTTCCCATTCCAATCCTGAGACCCTTCCTATAACATGAGATGTGATATCCAACTCCTTCTATTCCAACCTGAGACCCTTCCTATAGCATGAGATGGGATATCCAACTCCTTGCAAATCCAATCCTGATACCCTTCCGATAGCATGAGATGTGATATCCCAATGCTTCTACAAAACCTGAGACCCATACCATGGCATGAGATGTGATATCAAACTCCCGTCCTATACCATGAGACTTGATATCTCAATGCTTCTAATACCAAACCTGAGACCGGTCCAATAACATGAGATGTGATATACAAATCCTTCCCCTTCCAAACCTTAGACCCTTCCTTTATCATGAGATGTGATATCCAAGTCCTTCCCATTCCATTCCTGAGACCCTTCCTATAGCATGAGATGTGATATCTCAATGCTTCTAATACCAAACCTGAGACCCTTCCTATAACATGAGATGTGATATCCAAATCCTTCCCATTCCAATCCTGAGACCCTTCCGATAGCAGAGATGTGATATCTCAATGCTTATACCAAACCTGAGACCCTTCCGATAGCATGAGATGTGATATCTCAATGCTTCTAATACCAAACCTCAGATCCTTCCAATAACATGAGATGTGATGTCCAAATCCTTCCCCTTCCAAACCTTAGACCCTCCGTTTAGCATGAGATGTGATATCCAACTCCTTCCCATTCCAATTATGAGACCCTTCTGATGGCATGAGATGTCATATCTCAATGCCTCTAATACCAAACCTGAGATCCTACCTCTAACATGAGATGTGATATCAAACTCCTTCCCATTCCAAACCTGAGACCCTTCCGATAGCATGAGATGTGATATATCAATGCTTCTAAAACCAAACATGAGAACCATCCTATAACATGAGATGTGAAATCCAAATCATTCCCTTTCCAAACCTGAGGCCCTTCCTATAGCTTGAGATGTGATATCAAACTACTTCCCATTCAATGTGATATCCAACTCCTTCCCATTCCAATCCTGGGACCCTTCCTATACCATGACATGTGATATTTCAATGCTTCTAATACCAAACCTGAGACCCGTCCTAAAACATGAGATGTGAGATCCAAATCCTTCCCCTTCCAGACCTGAGACCTTTCCTTTAGCATGAGATGTGATATCCAACTCCTTCCCATTCCAAACCTGAGACCCTTACCATAGCATGAGATGTGATATCTCAATGCTTCTAAAACCAAACATGAGAACCATCCTATAACATGAGATGTGAAATCCAAATCCTTCCCTTTCCAAACCTGAGAGCCTACCTATAGCATGAGATGTGATATCCAAGTCCTTCCCATTCCAATCCTTAGACCCTTCCTACAGCATGCAATATGATATCTCAATGATTCTAATAACAAACCTGAGACCCGTCCTATAACATGAGATGTGATATCCAACTCCTTCTCGTTTCAAACCTGAGACCCTTCCTATAACATGAGATGTGATATCCAACTCCTTCCCGTTTCAAACCTGAGACCCTTCCTATAGCATATGTGATATCCAACTCCTTCCCATTCCAAACATGAGACCCTTCCTTTAGCAAGAATGTAATATCCAACTCCTTCCCATTCCAATCCTGAGACCATTCCTATAGCATGAGATGTGATATCTCAATGCTTCTAATACCAAACCTGAGATCCTTCCTATGACATGAGATGTGATATCCAATTCCTCCCCATTCCAAACCTGAGAACCTTCCTACAGCATGCGATGTGATATCTCAATGCTTCTAATACCAAACCTGAGACCAGTCCTATAACATGAGATTGGATATCCAACTCCTTCCCCTTCCAAACCTGAGACCCTTCCTATAACATGAGATGTGATATCCAACTTCTTCCCATTCCAATCCTGAGACCCTTCCTATAACATGAGATGTGATGTCTCAATGCTTCTAATACCAAACCTGAGATCTTTCCTATAACATGAGATGGGAATATCCAACTCCTTCCCATTCCAATCCTGAGACCCTTCCGATAGCAGAGATGTGATATCTCAATGCTTATACCAAACCTGAGATCCTTCCTATAACATGAGATGTGATATCCAAGTCCTTCCCATTCCAATCCTGAGACCCTTCCTATAACATGAGATGTGATATCCAACTCCTTCTATTCCAACCTGAGACCCTTCCTATAACATGAGACGTGATATCCAACTCCTTCCCAATCCAATCCTTAGACCCTTCCGATAGCAGAGATGGGATATCTCAATGCTTATATCAAACCTGATGACCCTTCCTATGGCATTAGATGTGATATCCAACTCCTTCCCGTTCCAATCCTGAGTTCCTTCCTATAGCATGAGATGTGTTATCTCAATGCTTCTATCAAACCTGATACCCTTCCTTTAGCATGACATGTGATATTCAACTCCTTCCCATTCCAATCCTGAGACCCTTCCTATAACATGAGACGTGATATCCAACTCCTTCCCATTCCAATCCTGAGACACCTCCTATAGCAAGAGATGTGATATCCAATTCCTTCCCATTCCAATCCTGAGACCCTTTCTATAACGAGATGTGATATCCAACTCCTTCCCATTCCAACCTGAGACCCTTCCTGTAGCATGAGAAGGGAGATCCAAATCCTTCCCATTCCAATCCTGAGACCCTTCCTATACCATGAGATGTGATATCTCAATGCTTCTAATACCAAACCTGGGACCCATCCTATAACATGAGATACGTCCTGTAACATGAGATATGATATCCAAATCCTTCCCCTTCCAAACCTGAGACCCTTCCTTTAGCATGAGATGTGATATCCAAATCCTTCCCATTCCAATACTGAAACCCTTCCTATAGCATGAGATGTCATATCACAATGTTTCTAATAGAAAACCTGAGACCCTTCCTATAGCAAGAGATGTGATATCCAAATCCTTCCCATTTCAATCTTGAGACCCTTCCTATAACATGAGATGTGATATCCAACTCCTACCCATTCCAACCTGAGACCCTTCCTATAGCATGAGAAGGGATATCCAATTCCTTCCCAATCCAATACTTAGACCCTTCCGATAGCAGAGATGTGATATCTCAATGCTTCTAATACAAAACCTGAGATCCTTCCTATAACATGAGATGTGATATCCAAGTCCTTCCCATTCCAATCCTGAGACCCTTCCTATAACATGAGATGTGATATCCAACTCCTTCTATTCCAACCTGAGACCCTTCCTATAGCATGAGATGGGATATCCAACTCCTTGCAAATCCAATCCTGATACCCTTCCGATAGCATGAGATGTGATATCCCAATGCTTCTACAAAACCTGAGACCCATACCATGGCATGAGATGTGATATCAAACTCCCGTCCTATACCATGAGACTTGATATCTCAATGCTTCTAATACCAAACCTGAGACCGGTCCAATAACATGAGATGTGATATACAAATCCTTCCCCTTCCAAACCTTAGACCCTTCCTTTATCATGAGATGTGATATCCAAGTCCTTCCCATTCCATTCCTGAGACCCTTCCTATAGCATGAGATGTGATATCTCAATGCTTCTAATACCAAACCTGAGACCCTTCCTATAACATGAGATGTGATATCCAAATCCTTCCCATTCCAATCCTGAGACCCTTCCGATAGCAGAGATGTGATATCTCAATGCTTATACCAAACCTGAGACCCTTCCGATAGCATGAGATGTGATATCTCAATGCTTCTAATACCAAACCTCAGATCCTTCCAATAACATGAGATGTGATGTCCAAATCCTTCCCCTTCCAAACCTTAGACCCTCCGTTTAGCATGAGATGTGATATCCAACTCCTTCCCATTCCAATCCTGAGACCCTTCTGATGGCATGAGATGTCATATCTCAATGCCTCTAATACCAAACCTGAGATCCTACCTCTAACATGAGATGTGATATCAAACTCCTTCCCATTCCAAACCTGAGACCCTTCCGATAGCATGAGATGTGATATATCAATGCTTCTAAAACCAAACATGAGAACCATCCTATAACATGAGATGTGAAATCCAAATCATTCCCTTTCCAAACCTGAGGCCCTTCCTATAGCTTGAGATGTGATATCAAACTACTTCCCATTCAATGTGATATCCAACTCCTTCCCATTCCAATCCTGGGACCCTTCCTATACCATGACATGTGATATTTCAATGCTTCTAATACCAAACCTGAGACCCGTCCTAAAACATGAGATGTGAGATCCAAATCCTTCCCCTTCCAGACCTGAGACCTTTCCTTTAGCATGAGATGTGATATCCAACTCCTTCCCATTCCAAACCTGAGACCCTTACCATAGCATGAGATGTGATATCTCAATGCTTCTAAAACCAAACATGAGAACCATCCTATAACATGAGATGTGAAATCCAAATCCTTCCCTTTCCAAACCTTAGACCCTTCCTATAGCTTGAGATGAAATATCAAACTCCTTCCCATTCCAATCCTGGGATAGCTTGAGATGTGAGATCCAAATCCTTCCCCTTCCAAACCTGAGACCCTTCCTATAGCTTGATATGTGATATCAAACTCCTTCCCATTACAATCCTGAGATAGCTTGAGATGTGATATCCAACTCCATCCCATTCCAATCCTGAGACCCTTCCGATAGCATGAGATGTGATAGCTCAATGCTTCTAATATCAAAACTGACACCCTCCCTATAGTATGAGATGTGAAATCTAAGTCCTTCCCATTCCTATCCTGAGACCCTTCCGATAGCAGAGATGTGATTTCTCAATGCTTATACCGAACCTCATGACCCTTCCTTTAGCATGAGATGTGATATTCAACTCCTTCCCATTCCAATCCTGAGACCCTTCCTATAACATGAGACGTGATATCCAACTCCTTCCCATTCCAAACCTGAGACCTTTCCTTTAGCATATGTGATATCCAACTACTTCCCATTCCAATCCTGAGACCCGTCCGATAGCATGAGATGTGATATCCAACTCCTTCCAATTCCAATACTGAGACCCTCCCAATAGCATATGTGATATCTCAATGCTTCTGATATCAAAACTGAGACCCTCCCTATAACATGAGATGTGATATCCAACTCCTTCCCATTCCAATACTGAGACCCTTCCAATAGCATATGTGATATCTCAATGCTTCTAATATCAAAACTGAGACCCTCCCTATAACATGAGATGTGATATCCAACTCCTTCCCATTCCAATCGAGACCCTTCCTATAACATGAGATGTGATATCTCTATGCTTCTAATACCAAACCTGAGGCCCTTCCCGTAGTATATGTGAAATCCAACTCCTTCCCATTCCAAACTTGTGACCCTTCCTGTAGCATGAAATATGATTTTTCACCCCTTCCAATGCCATACCCGAGACCATTCCCACAGCCTGAGATTTGAAATCTCATTTCTTCCAATACCAAACCCGAGACCCTTCCGATAGGATGTGATTTGATATCACAGTGCTTCTAATACCAAACCTGAGACCCTCCCTATAACAAGAGATATCATATCCAACTCCTTCCCATTCCAATCCTGAGACTCTTCCTATAGCATGACATGTGATATCGAACTTCCCATTCAAATCCTGAGACTCAGACCTCCCCGTCTAACCTCACCACTCCTAGCTCCCGGATTGATAATGCACTCCTGCTGTGTCTTCTCTCCCTTCTTCTGCTTCCTTTCCTCTCTCCTTCCTCATGTGCCCTAGGTCAGGCTCCTTCTACACCTCCGGAAGAATTACTGATTTGTACCCCTCCCCACTCTCAACTCTCACTCAGTTAACACTCATCTGACATCTGCCATTTCCTGGAAGAACCCGACCTTGATGTCCTTGGTCTAACCGAGACATGGATGACGGCCAGCGCTGTCTCGAGCTCTGACACTTTCCTCCCTGATGACAAGTTCCTCTCCATGCCCAGATCCAACCATTCTTGAGGGGGAGTATCCTTGATTCCTGTAGTAAATTGCTTTCCTTTGCAGGCCGACTCCTCTCACGAATGCCTTGTCTGCATGCATTCTCTCTTTCCTGGCCATTCTCTCACCGTGGCTATTTGCCTACCCCCTTCCTCTCTCAGTGGATGGACTTCTCCATCCTAGCCTCCTACCCCTCAACTCCGCCTACTTGGAGAATTCAAAATGGACCTGTATGCTTCCTGACCTGGACTTTTACGAGATCTGCAACTCTTCCTGTCTCTGGCCCTACACACTGCAGGGAATACTCAGGATTTTCTGATCTCAGACATCCCCCTATGTAACCCTCTCAACAATCCTCTCCCGTGGTGATCAAGTTCTCATCTCCAAAGAAGGCTAACTACCAGCTGTTCCTCCTCAGTGGAGTTCTCCCTTTCTCCCTTTCTGTCCCTGCTCTCTGCACCGTTTCGCGTTGCAAACACTCGCTTCCCTGCTCTCTGGTTTAGACGCTTTTCCTTCTTCCTTTCTGTGCTTGTTCTCTGCATCGTTTCGCGTTGCAGAGAACAACTCGCTTCCCAGCTCTCTGGTTTTGACGTGTGTTCCCGGCCTTCTCTCTTCCCGCTGCCTTCAAATCAACAAATGAGCTTCAAAAGATACACGGTGCTCAGAATGCTTTATAACACCCATTATTCAAGATATAGCTGTAACCCGCTAGACGTATTGAAAAGTGCTAAAAACTAGCAAAAATAGCTAGAAAATGTTCTTTCCTCGCGTTTTGGTAAATACGAATTCTGGTGGATTCCCATTTTGTACTCTGTTCGTGCATTTGTTCAGTCGAATCCTGATGTTTTTAACCACTCGTCACCCATGCAAGGGGGGGATCAAAATCTACTGTTCACAGGCTGAATGTATACTGCTGAAATCGTCAATGCATTATCGGGTAAACCGACTGTTCTGGAAAGTGTATTTGCCATCTGTTATTCCAGTCAGCATGTTTTCATCGTCCCTTCTTGTTTCAAGGCTGCACACCCGTGGTGATCACATTCTCCTCTCCAGAGCAGGCTAACTACCAGCTGCTCCTCCTCAGAGGCGTTCCACCTTTCTCCCTTTCTGTCCCTGCTCTCTGCACCGTTTCGCGTTGCATGTACTCGCTTCCCAGCTCTCTGGTTTAGATGCGTGTTCCCTGCCTTCTCTCCTCTTCCTACAGCCTTCCAATGAGCTCCACAAGATAGTGTTCAGAATGCTTTATAACCCCATTATTCAACATATAGCTGTAACCCGCTAGACGTATTGAAACGTGCTAAAAACTAGCAAAAACAGCTAGAAAATGTACTTCCCTCGCGTTTTGGTAAATGCAGGGTACACGCGTCTAAACCAGAGAGCAGGGAAGCGAGCATTTCAGCAGTATAAATTCAGCCTGTGAACAACACATTTTGACCCTCCCTTGTATGGGAGAAGAGTGGTTCAAAAGACCAGGATTCGACTGAACAAACGCACGAACAGAGTACAAAATGGGAATCCACCAGAATTCGCATTTAGCAAAACGCGAGGAAAGTACATTTTCTAACTGTTTCTGCTCGTTTTTAGCACGTTTCAATACGTCTAGCGGGTTACAGCTATATGTTGAATAATGGGAGTTATAAAGCACTGTATCTTGTGGAGCTCATTGGAAGGCTGTAGGAAGAGGAGAGAAGGCAGGGAACACGCATCTAAACCAGAGAGCTGGGAAGCGAGTACATGCAACGCGAACGGTGCAGGGAGCAGGGACAGAAAGGATGAACGCCTATGAGGAGGAGCAGCTGGTAGTCAGCCTGCTCTGGAGAGGAGAATGTGATCACCAGGGGAGTGCAGCCTGTAAAGTAGAAGGGACGATGAACACAGGGCGACTGCATTAACAGATGGCAAATACACGTTCCAAAACAGTCAGGAAACCTGATAATGCCTTGAAGATTTCAGCCGTATACATTCAGCCTGTGAACAGCAGTAGACGTTGACCCCCCCCTTGTATGGGAGAACAGTGGTTAAAAACTTCAGGATTCGACAACGAACGCACGGACAGTACATACATGGGAACCCATCAGAATTAGCATTTACAAAAACACGAGGAAAGTACATTTTCTAGCTGTTTTTGCTAGTTTACAGCACGTTTCAATACGTCTAGCGGGTTACGGCTATATGTTGAATAATGGGTGTTATAGAGCATTCTGAGCACTGTGTATCTTTTGGAGCTCATTTTTTGATTTGAAGGCAGCGGGAAGAGGAGAGAAGGCAGGGAACACGAGTCTAAACCAGCGAGCTGGGAAGCGAGTACTTGCAACGCGAAAAGGGCAGAAAGGAAGAAGGCCTCTGAGAAGGAAAGGCGTCTAAACCAGAGAGCAGGGAAGCGAGTGTTTGCAACGCGAAACGGTGCAGGGAGCAGGGACAGAAAGGGAGAACTCCTCTGAGGAGGAACAGCTGGCAGTTAGCCTTCTTTGGAGATGAGAACTTGATCATCACGGGAGAGGATTGTTGAGAGGGTTACAGAGGCGGAGGTCTGAGATCAGAAAATCCTGAGTATTCCCTGCAGTGTGTAGGGCCAGCGACATGAAGAGTTGCAGATCTCGTAAAAGTCCAGGTCAGGAAGCATACAGGTTCATGTTGAATTCTCCAAGTAGGCGGAGTTGAGTGGTAGGAGGCTAGGATGGAGAAGTCCATCCACTGAGAGAGGAAGGGGGTAGGCAAATAGCCACGGTGAGAGAATGGCCAGGAGAGAATGCATGCAGACAAGGCATTCGTGACAGGAGTCGGCCTGCAAAGGAAATCAATTTACCACAGGAATCAAGGATAAGCATTGAGATATCACATCTCATGCTATAGGAAGGGTCTCAGGATTGAATGGGAAGGACTTAGATATCACATATCATGCTATAGGGAGGGTCTCAGTTTTGATATTAGAAGCATTGAGATATCACATCTCATGCTATCGGAAGTGTCTCAGGATTGGAATGGGAAGGAGCTGGATATCACATCTCATGCTAAAGGAAGGGTCTCAGGTTTGGAACGGGAAGGAGTTGGATATCACATCTCGTTATAGGAAGGGTCTCAGGTTTGGTATAAACATTGAGATATCACATCTCTGCTATCGGAAGTGTCTCAGGATTGGAATGGGAAGGAGTTGGATATCCCATCTCATGTTATAGGACGGGTCTCAGGTTTTTTATTAAAATCATTGAGATATCATATTGCATGCTGTAGGAAGGGTCTAAGGATTGGAATGGGAAGGACTTGGATATCACATCTCATGCTATAGATAGGCTCTCAGGTTTGGAAAGTGAAGGAGTTGGATATCACATTTCATGTTAGAGGAAGGATCTCAGGTTTGGTATTAGAGGCATTGAGATATCACATCTCAGGCTATAGGAAGGGTCTCAGGATTGGAATGGGAAGGAGTTGGATATCACATCTCATGCTATAGGAAGGGTCTCAGGTTTTGTTATAAGCATTGAGATATCACATCTCATGCTATAGGAAGGGTCTCAGGATTGGAATGGAAGGAGTTGGATATCACATCTCATGTTATAGGAAGGATCTCAGGTTTGGTATTAGAAGCATTGAGACATCACATCTCATGCTATAGGAAGGGTCTCAGGATTGGAATGGGAAGGAGTTGGATATCACATCTCATGCTATAGGAAGGGTCTCAGGATTGGAATGGGAAGGAGTGTATATGACATCTCATGCCGTAGGGAGGGTCTCAGGTTTGGTATAAACATTGAGATATCACATCTCTGCTATCGAAAGGGAATCAGGATTGGAATGGGAAGGAGTTGGATATCCCATCTCATGTTATAGGAAGAGTCTCAGGTTTGGTATTAGAAGCATTGAGATATCACATCTCATGCTATAGGAAGTGTCTCAGGATTGGAATGGGAAGGACTTGGGTATCACATCTCATGCTATAGGGAGGGTCTCAAGTTTGATATTAGAAGCATTGAGATATCACATCTCATGCTATAGGAAGGGTCTCAGGTTTGGTATAAGCAGTGAGATATCACATCTCATGCTATAGGAAGTGTCTCAGGATTGGAATGGGAAGGAGTTGGATATCACATCTCATGTTATAGGAAGGATCTCAGGTTTGGTATAAGCATTGAGATATCACATCTCTGCTATCGGAAGGGTCTCAGGATTGGAATGGGAAGGAGTTGGATATTCCCATCTCATGTTATAGGAAGGGTCTCAGGTTTGGTATTAGAAGCATTGAGATATCACATCTCATGCTATAGGAAGGGTCTCAGGATTGGAATGGGAAGGACTTGGATATCACATCTCTTGCTATAGGGAGGGTCTCAAGTTTGATATTAGAAGCATTGAGGTATCACATTTCATGATATCGGAAGGGTCTCAAGATTGGAATGGGAAGGAGTTGGATATCACATCTCATGATAAAGGAAGGGTCTAAGGTTTGGAAGGGGAAGGATTTGGATATCACATATGTTATAGGACGGGTCTCAGGTTTGGTATTAGAAGCATTGAGATATCAAGTCTCATGGTATAGGAAGGGTCTCAGAATTGGAATGGGAAGGAGTTGGATATCACATCTCAAGCTATAGGAAGGGTCTCAGGATTAGAATGGGAAGGAGTTTGATATCACATCTCATGCCATAGTATGGGTCTTAGGTTTGGTAGAAGCATTGGGATATCACATCTCATGTTATCGGAAGGGTATCGGGATTGGATTTGGAAGGAGTTGGATATCCCATCTCATGCTATAGGAAGGGTCTCAGGTTGGAATGGGAAGAAGTTGGAAATCACATCTCATGTTATAGGAAGGGTCTCAGGATTGGAATGGGAAGGACTTGGATATCATATCTCATGCTATAGGAAGGCTCTCAGGTTTGCAAGGGGAAAGAGTTGGATATCACATTTCATGCTATCAGAAGGATCTCAGGTTTGGTATAGAAGCATTGAGATATCATATCTTATGGTATCAGAAGAGTCTCAGGATTGGAATGGGAAGGAGTTGGATATCACATCTCATGCTAAAGGGAGGGTCTCAGGTTTGGAAGATAAGGATTTGGATATCACATCTCATGTTATAGGAAGGATCTCAGGTTTGGTAGTAGAAGTATTGAGACATCACATCTCATGCTATAGGAAGGGTCTCAGGATTGAATGGGAAGGACTTAGATATCACATATCATGCTATAGGGAGGGTCTCAGTTTTGATATTAGAAGCATTGCGATATCACATCTCATGCTATCGGAAGTGTCTCAGGATTGGAATGGGAAGGAGCTGGATATCACATCTCATGCTAAAGGAAGGGTCTCAGGTTTGGAACGGGAAGGAGTTGGATATCACATCTCGTTATAGGAAGGGTCTCAGGTTTGGTATAAACATTGAGATATCACATCTCTGCTATCGGAAGTGTCTCAGGATTGGAATGGGAAGGAGTTGGATATCCCATCTCATGTTATAGGACGGGTCTCAGGTTTTTTATTAAAATCATTGAGATATCATATTGCATGCTGTAGGAAGGGTCTAAGGATTGGAATGGGAAGGACTTGGATATCACATCTCATGCTATAGATAGGCTCTCAGGTTTGGAAAGTGAAGGAGTTGGATATCACATTTCATGTTAGAGGAAGGATCTCAGGTTTGGTATTAGAGGCATTGAGATATCACATCTCAGGCTATAGGAAGGGTCTCAGGATTGGAATGGGAAGGAGTTGGATATCACATCTCATGCTATAGGAAGGGTCTCAGGTTTTGTTATAAGCATTGAGATATCACATCTCATGCTATAGGAAGGGTCTCAGGATTGGAATGGAAGGAGTTGGATATCACATCTCATGTTATAGGAAGGATCTCAGGTTTGGTATTAGAAGCATTGAGACATCACATCTCATGCTATAGGAAGGGTCTCAGGATTAGAATGGGAAGGAGTTGGATATCACATCTCATGCTATAGGAAGGGTCTCAGGATTGGAATGGGAAGGAGTTGTATATGACATCTCATGCCGTAGGGAGGGTCTCAGGTTTGGTATAAACATTGAGATATCACATCTCTGCTATCGAAAGGGAATCAGGATTGGAATGGGAAGGAGTTGGATATCCCATCTCATGTTATAGGAAGAGTCTCAGGTTTGGTATTAGAAGCATTGAGATATCACATCTCATGCTATAGGAAGTGTCTCAGGATTGGAATGGGAAGGACTTGGGTATCACATCTCATGCTATAGGGAGGGTCTCAAGTTTGATATTAGAAGCATTGAGATATCACATCTCATGCTATAGGAAGGGTCTCAGGTTTGGTATAAGCAGTGAGATATCACATCTCATGCTATAGGAAGTGTCTCAGGATTGGAATGGGAAGGAGTTGGATATCACATCTCATGTTATAGGAAGGATCTCAGGTTTGGTATAAGCATTGAGATATCACATCTCTGCTATCGGAAGGGTCTCAGGATTGGAATGGGAAGGAGTTGGATATTCCCATCTCATGTTATAGGAAGGGTCTCAGGTTTGGTATTAGAAGCAGTGAGATATCACATCTCATGCTATAGGAAGTGTCTCAGGATTGGAATGGGAAGGAGTTGGATATCACATCTCATGTTATAGGAAGGATCTCAGGTTTGGTATAAGCATTGAGATATCACATCTCTGCTATCGGAAGGGTCTAAGGATTGGAATGGGAAGGAGTTGGATATTCCCATCTCATGTTATAGGAAGGGTCTCAGGTTTGGTATTAGAAGCATTGAGATATCACATCTCATGCTATAGGAAGGGTCTCAGGATTGGAATGGGAAGGACTTGGATATCACATCTCTTGCTATAGGGAGGGTCTCAAGTTTGATATTAGAAGCATTGAGGTATCACATTTCATGATATCGGAAGGGTCTCAAGATTGGAATGGGAAGGAGTTGGATATCACATCTCATGATAAAGGAAGGGTCTAAGGTTTGGAAGGGGAAGGATTTGGATATCACATATGTTATAGGACGGGTCTCAGGTTTGGTATTAGAAGCATTGAGATATCAAGTCTCATGGTATAGGAAGGGTCTCAGAATTGGAATGGGAAGGAGTTGGATATCACATCTCAAGCTATAGGAAGGGTCTCAGGATTAGAATGGGAAGGAGTTTGATATCACATCTCATGCCATAGTATGGGTCTTAGGTTTGGTAGAAGCATTGGGATATCACATCTCATGTTATCGGAAGGGTATCGGGATTGGATTTGGAAGGAGTTGGATATCCCATCTCATGCTATAGGAAGGGTCTCAGGTTGGAATGGGAAGGAGTTGGATATCACATCTCATGTTATAGGAAGGGTCTCAGGATTGGAATGGGAAGGACTTGGATATCACATCTCATGCTATAGGAAGGCTCTCAGGTTTGCAAGGGGAAAGAGTTGGATATCACATTTCATGCTATCAGAAGGATCTCAGGTTTGGTATAGAAGCATTGAGATATCATATCTTATGGTATCAGAAGAGTCTCAGGATTGGAATGGGAAGGAGTTGGATATCACATCTCATGCTAAAGGGAGGGTCTCAGGTTTGGAAGATAAGGATTTGGATATCACATCTCATGTTATAGGAAGGATCTCAGGTTTGGTAGTAGAAGTATTGAGACATCACATCTCATGCTATAGGAAGGGTCTCAGGATTGAATGGGAAGGACTTAGATATCACATATCATGCTATAGGGAGGGTCTCAGTTTTGATATTAGAAGCATTGAGATATCACATCTCATGCTATCGGAAGTGTCTCAGGATTGGAATGGGAAGGAGCTGGATATCACATCTCATGCTAAAGGAAGGGTCTCAGGTTTGGAACGGGAAGGAGTTGGATATCACATCTCGTTATAGGAAGGGTCTCAGGTTTGGTATAAACATTGAGATATCACATCTCTGCTATCGGAAGTGTCTCAGGATTGGAATGGGAAGGAGTTGGATATCCCATCTCATGTTATAGGACGGGTCTCAGGTTTTTTATTAAAATCATTGAGATATCATATTGCATGCTGTAGGAAGGGTCTAAGGATTGGAATGGGAAGGACTTGGATATCACATCTCATGCTATAGATAGGCTCTCAGGTTTGGAAAGTGAAGGAGTTGGATATCACATTTCATGTTAGAGGAAGGATCTCAGGTTTGGTATTAGAGGCATTGAGATATCACATCTCAGGCTATAGGAAGGGTCTCAGGATTGGAATGGGAAGGAGTTGGATATCACATCTCATGCTATAGGAAGGGCCTCAGGTTTTGTTATAAGCATTGAGATATCACATCTCATGCTATAGGAAGGGTCTCAGGATTGGAATGGAAGGAGTTGGATATCACATCTCATGTTATAGGAAGGATCTCAGGTTTGGTATTAGAAGCATTGAGACATCACATCTCATGCTATAGGAAGGGTCTCAGGATTAGAATGGGAAGGAGTTGGATATCACATCTCATGCTATAGGAAGGGTCTCAGGATTGGAATGGGAAGGAGTTGTATATGACATCTCATGCCGTAGGGAGGGTCTCAGGTTTGGTATAAACATTGAGATATCACACCTCTGCTATCGAAAGGGAATCAGGATTGGAATGGGAAGGAGTTGGATATCCCATCTCATGTTATAGGAAGAGTCTCAGGTTTGGTATTAGAAGCATTGAGATATCACATCTCATGCTATAGGAAGTGTCTCAGGATTGGAATGGGAAGGACTTGGGTATCACATCTCATGCTATAGGGAGGGTCTCAAGTTTGATATTAGAAGCATTGAGATATCACATCTCATGCTATAGGAAGGGTCTCAGGTTTGGTATAAGCAGTGAGATATCACATCTCATGCTATAGGAAGTGTCTCAGGATTGGAATGGGAAGGAGTTGGATATCACATCTCATGTTATAGGAAGGATCTCAGGTTTGGTATAAGCATTGAGATATCACATCTCTGCTATCGGAAGGGTCTCAGGATTGGAATGGGAAGGAGTTGGATATTCCCATCTCATGTTATAGTAAGGGTCTCAGGTTTGGTATTAGAAGCATTGAGATATCACATCTCATGCTATAGGAAGGGTCTCAGGATTGGAATGGGAAGGACTTGGATATCACATCTCTTGCTATAGGGAGGGTCTCAAGTTTGATATTAGAAGCATTGAGGTATCACATTTCATGATATCGGAAGGGTCTCAAGATTGGAATGGGAAGGAGTTGGATATTACATCTCATGATAAAGGAAGGGTCTAAGGTTTGGAATGGGAAGGAGTTGTATATGACATCTCATGCCGTAGGGAGGGTCTCAGGTTTGGTATAAACATTGAGATATCACATCTCTGCTATCGAAAGGGAATCAGGATTGGAATGGGAAGGAGTTGGATATCCCATCTCATGTTATAGGAAGAGTCTCAGGTTTGGTATTAGAAGCATTGAGATATCACATCTCATGCTATAGGAAGTGTCTCAGGATTGGAATGGGAAGGACTTGGGTATCACATCTCATGCTATAGGGAGGGTCTCAAGTTTGATATTAGAAGCATTGAGATATCACATCTCATGCTATAGGAAGGGTCTCAGGTTTGGTATAAGGAGTGAGATATCACATCTCATGCTATAGGAAGTGTCTCAGGATTGGAATGGGAAGGAGTTGGATATCACATCTCATGTTATAGGAAGGATCTCAGGTTTGGTATAAGCATTGAGATATCACATCTCTGCTATCGGAAGGGTCTCAGGATTGGAATGGGAAGGAGTTGGATATTCCCATCTCATGTTATAGGAAGGGTCTCAGGTTTGGTATTAGAAGCATTGAGATATCACATCTCATGCTATAGGAAGGGTCTCAGGATTGGAATGGGAAGGACTTGGATATCACATCTCTTGCTATAGGGAGGGTCTCAAGTTTGATATTAGAAGCATTGAGGTATCACATTTCATGATATCGGAAGGGTCTCAAGATTGGAATGGGAAGGAGTTGGATATCACATCTCATGATAAAGGAAGGGTCTAAGGTTTGGAAGGGGAAGGATTTGGATATCACATATGTTATAGGACGGGTCTCAGGTTTGGTATTAGAAGCATTGAGATATCAAGTCTCATGGTATAGGAAGGGTCTCAGAATTGGAATGGGAAGGAGTTGGATATCACATCTCAAGCTATAGGAAGGGTCTCAGGATTAGAATGGGAAGGAGTTTGATATCACATCTCATGCCATAGTATGGGTCTTAGGTTTGGTAGAAGCATTGGGATATCACATCTCATGTTATCGGAAGGGTATCGGGATTGGATTTGGAAGGAGTTGGATATCCCATCTCATGCTATAGGAAGGGTCTCAGGTTGGAATGGGAAGGAGTTGGATATCACATCTCATGTTATAGGAAGGGTCTCAGGATTGGAATGGGAAGGACTTGGATATCACATCTCATGCTATAGGAAGGCTCTCAGGTTTGCAAGGGGAAAGAGTTGGATATCACATTTCATGCTATCAGAAGGATCTCAGGTTTGGTATAGAAGCATTGAGATATCATATCTTATGGTATCAGAAGAGTCTCAGGATTGGAATGGGAAGGAGTTGGATATCACATCTCATGCTAAAGGGAGGGTCTCAGGTTTGGAAGATAAGGATTTGGATATCACATCTCATGTTATAGGAAGGATCTCAGGTTTGGTAGTAGAAGTATTGAGACATCACATCTCATGCTATAGGAAGGGTCTCAGGATTGGAATGGGAAGGAGTTGGATATCACATCTCATGCTATAGGAAGGGTCTCAGGATTGGAATGGGAAGGAGTTGTATATGACATCTCATGCCGTAGGGAGGGTCTCAGGTTTGGTATAAACATTGAGATATCACATCTCTGCTATCGAAAGGGAATCAGGATTGGAATGGGAAGGAGTTGGATATCCCATCTCATGTTATAGGAAGAGTCTCAGGTTTGGTATTAGAAGCATTGAGATATCACATCTCATGCTATAGGAAGTGTCTCAGGATTGGAATGGGAAGGACTTGGGTATCACATCTCATGCTATAGGGAGGGTCTCAAGTTTGATATTAGAAGCATTGAGATATCACATCTCATGCTATAGGAAGGGTCTCAGGTTTGGTATAAGCAGTGAGATATCACATCTCATGCTATAGGAAGTGTCTCAGGATTGGAATGGGAAGGAGTTGGATATCACATCTCATGTTATAGGAAGGATCTCAGGTTTGGTATAAGCATTGAGTTATCACATCTCTGCTATCGGAAGGGTCTCAGGATTGGAATGGGAAGGAGTTGGATATTCCCATCTCATGTTATAGGAAGGGTCTCAGGTTTGGTATTAGAAGCATTGAGATATCACATCTCATGCTATAGGAAGGGTCTCAGGATTGGAATGGGAAGGACTTGGATATCACATCTCTTGCTATAGGGAGGGTCTCAAGTTTGATATTAGAAGCATTGAGGTATCACATTTCATGATATCGGAAGGGTCTCAAGATTGGAATGGGAAGGAGTTGGATATCACATCTCATGATAAAGGAAGGGTCTAAGGTTTGGAAGGGGAAGGATTTGGATATCACATCTCATGTTATAGGACGGGTCTCAGGTTTGGTATTAGAAGCATTGAGATATCAAGTCTCATGGTATAGGAAGGGTCTCAGAATTGGAATGGGAAGGAGTTGGATATGTTATAGGAAGGGTCTCAGGTTTGGTATTAGAAGCATTGAGATATCACATCTCATGCTATAGGAAGAGTCTCAGGATTGGAATGGGGAGGACTTGGATGTCACATCTCATGCTATAGGGAGGGTCTCAAGTTTGATATTAGAAGCATTGAGATAACAAATCTCATGATATCGGAAGGGTCTCAGGATTGGAATGGGAAGGAGTTGGATATCACATCTCATGCTAAAGGGAGGGTCTCAGGTTTGGAAGGGGAAGGATTTGGATATCACATCTCATGTTATAGGAAGGATCTCAGGTTTGGTATTAGAAGCATTGAGATATCACATCTCATGCTATCGGAAGGATCTCAGGTTTGGTATAGAAGCATTGAGATATCACATCTCATGCTATCAGAAGGGTCTCAGGATTGGAATGGGAAGGAGTTGGATATCACATCTCATGCTAAAGGGAGGGTCTCAGGTTTGGAAGGGGAAGGATTTGGATATCACATCTCATGTTATCGGAAGGATCTCAGGTTTGGTATTAGAAGTATTGAGATATCACATCTCATGCTATAGGAAGGGTCTCAGGATTGGAATGGGAAGGAGTTGGTTATCACATCTCATGCTAAAGGAAGGGTCTCAGGTTTGGTAGAAGCATTGAGATATCACATCTCATGCTATAGGAAGGGTCTCAGGATTGGAATGGGAAGGACTTAGATATCACATATCATGCTATAGATAGGCTCTCAGGTTTGGAAAGGGAAGGAGTTGGATATCACATTTCATGTTAGAGGAAGGATCTCAGGTTTGGTATTAGAGGCATTGAGATATCACATCTCAGGCTATAGGAAGGGTCTCAGGATTGGAATGGGAAGGAGTTGGATATCACATCTCATGCTAAAGGAAGGGTCTCAGGATTGGAATGGGAAGGAGTTGGATATCACATCTCATGCTATAGGAAGGGTCTCAGGTTTGGTATAAGCATTGAGATATCACATCTCGTGCTATAGGAAGGGTCTCAGGATTGGAATGGGAAGGAGTTGTATATGACATCTCATGCTATAGACAGGGTCTCAGGTTTGGAAAGGGAAGGAGATGGATATCACATTTCATGTTAGAGGTAGGATCTCAGGTTTGGAATTAGAGGCATTGAGATATCACATCTCGTGCTATCAGAAGGGTCTCAGGATTGGAATGGGAAGGAGTTGGATATCACATCTCATGCTAAAGGGAGGGTCTCAGGTTTGGAAGGGGAAGGATTTGGAAATCACATCTCATGTTATAGGAAGGATCTCAGGTTTGGTATTAGAAGCATTGAGATATCAAATCTCATGCTATCATAAGGGTCTCAGGATTGGAATCGGAAGGAGTTGGATATCACATCTCATGTTATAGGAAGGATCTCAGGTTTGGTATTAGAAGCATTGAGACATCACATCTCATGCTATAGGAAGGGTCTCAGGATTGGAATGGGAAGGAGTTGGATATCACATCTCATGCTATAGGAAGGGTCTCAGATTTGGTATAAGCATTGAGATATCACATCTCATGTTATAGTAAGGGTCTCAGGATTGGAATGGGAAGCAGTTGGATATCACATCTCAGGCCATAGGAAGGGTCTCAGGTTTGGTATAAGCATTGAGATATCACATCTCTGCTATCGGAAGGGTCTCAGGATTGGAATGGGAAGGAGTTGGATATCCCATCTCATGTTATAGGAAGAGTCTCAGGTTTGGTATTAGAAGGTTTGAGATATCCCATCTCATGCTATAGGAAGGGTCTCAGGTTGGAATGGGAAGGAGTTGGATATCACATTTCATGTTATAGGAAGGGTCTCAGGATTGGAATTGGAAGGACTTGGCTATCATATCTCATGCTATAGGAAGGCTCTCAGGTTTGGAAGGGGAAGGAGTTGGATATCACATTTCATGTTAGAGGAACGATCTCAGGTTTGGTATTAGAGGCCTTGAGATATCACATCTCATGCTATAGGAAGGGTCTCAGGATTGGAATGGGAAGGAGTTGGATATCACATCTCATGTTATAGGAAAGATCTCAGGTTTGGTATTAGAAGCATTGAGACATCACATCTCATGTTATAGGAAGGGTCTCAGGATTGGAATGGGAAGAAGTTGGATATCACATCTCATGCTATAGGAAGGGTCTCAGGTTTGGTATAAGCATTGAGATATCACATCTCATGCTATAGGAAGGGTCTCAGGATTGGAATGGGAAGGAGTTGTATATGACATCTCATGCCATAGGAAGGGTCTCAGGTTTGGTATAAGCATTGAGATATCACATCACATGCTATAGGAAGGGTCTCAGGATTGTAATGGGAAGGGCTTGGATATCACATCTCATGCTATAGGCAGGGTCTCAGGTTTGGAAAGGGAAGGAGATGGATATCACATTTCATGTTAGAGGTAGGATCTCAGGTTTGGTATTAGAGGCATTGAAATATCACATCTCATGCTATCAGAAGGGTCTCAGGATTGGAATGGGAAGGAGTTGGATATCACATCTCATGCTAAAGGGAGGGTCTCAGGTTTGGAAGGGGAAGGATTTGGAAATCACATCTCATGTTATAGGAAGGATCTCAGGTTTGGTATTAGAAGCATTGAGATATCACATCTCATGCTATCGGAAGTATCTCAGGTTTGGTATTAGAGGCATTGAGATATCACATCTCATGCTATCTTAAGGGTCTCAGGATTGGAATGGGAAGGAGTTGGATATCACATCTCATGTTATAGGAAGGATCTCAGGTTTGGTATTAGAAGCATTGAGACATCACATCTCATGCTATAGGAAGGGTCTCAGGATTGGAATGGGAAGGAGTTGGATATCACATCTCATGCTATAGGAAGGGTCTCAGATTTGGTATAAGCATTGAGATATCACATCTCATGCTATGGGAACGGTCTCAGGATTGGAATGGGAAGGAGTTGTATATGACATCTCAGGCCATAGGAAGGGTCTCAGGTTTGGTATAAGCATTGAGATATCACATCTCTGCTATCGGAAGGGTCTCAGGATTGGAATGGGAAGGAGTTGGATATCCCATCTCATGTTATAGGAAGGGTCTCAGGTTTGGTATTAGAAGCATTGAGACATCACATCTCATGTTATAGGAAGGGTCTCAGGATTGGAATGGGAAGAAGTTGGATATCACATCTCATGCTATAGGAAGGGTCTCAGGTTTGGTATAAGCATTGAGATATCACATCTCATGCTATAGGAAGGGTCTCAGGATTGGAATGGGAAGGAGTTGTATATGACATCTCATGCCATAGGAAGGGTCTCAGGTTTGGTATAAGCATTGAGATATCACATCACATGCTATAGGAAGGGTCTCAGGATTGGAATGGGAAGGACTTTTGATATCACATCTCATGCTATAGGCAGGGTCTCAGGTTTGGAAAGGGAAGGAGATGGATATCACATTTCATGTTAGAGGTAGGATCTCAGGTTTGGTATTAGAGGCATTGAAATATCACATCTCATGCTATCAGAAGGGTCTCAGGATTGGAATGGGAAGGAGTTGGATATCACATCTCATGCTAAAGGGAGTGTCTCAGGTTTGGAAGTGGAAGGATTTGGAAATCACATCTCATGTTATAGGAAGGATCTCAGGTTTGGTACTAGAAGCATTGAGATATCACATCTCATGCTATCAGAAGGATCTCAGGTTTGGTATTAGAAGCATTGAGACATCACATCTCATGCTATAGGAAGGGTCTCAGGATTGGAATGGGAAGGAGTTGGATATCACATCTCATGCTATAGGAAGGGTCTCGGATTTGGTATAAGCATTGAGATATCACATCTCATGCTATAGGAAGGGTCTCAGGATTGGAATGGGAAGGAGTTGTATATGACAAATCAGGCCATAGGAAGGGTCTCAGGTTTGGTATAAGCATTGAGATATCACATCTCTGCTATCGGAAGGGTCTCAGGATTGGAATGGGAAGGAGTTGGATATCCCATCTCATGTTATAGGAAGGGTCTCAGGTTTGGTATTAGAAGCATTGAGATATCACATCTCATGCTATAGGAAGAGTCTCAGGATTGGAATGGGGAGGACTTGGATGTCACATCTCATGCTATAGGGAGGGTCTCAAGTTTGATATTAGAAGCATTGAGATAACAAATCTCATGATATCGGAAGGGTCTCAGGATTGGAATGGGAAGGAATTGGATATCACATCTCATGATAAAGGAAGGGTCTAAGGTTTGGAAGGGGAAGGATTTGGATATCACATCTCATGTTATAGGACGGGTCTCAGGTTTTGTATTAGAAGCATTGAGATATCAAGTCTCATGGTATAGGAAGGGTCTCAGAATTGGAATGGGAAGGAGTTGGATATCACATCTCAAGCTATAGGTAGGGTCTCAGGATTGGAATGGGAAAGAGTTTGATATCACATCTCATGCCATAGTATGGGTCTCAGGTTTGGTAGAAGCATTGGGATATCACATCTCATGCTATCGGAAGGGTATCAGTATTGGATTTGGAAGGAATTGGATATCCCATCTCATGCTATAGGAAGGGTCTCAGGTTGGAATGGGAAGGAGTTGGATATCACATTTCATGTTATAGGAAGGGTCTCAGGATTGGATGGGAAGGACTTGGATATCATATCTCATGCTATAGGAAGGCTCTCAGGTTTGGAAGGGGAAGGAGTTGGATATCACATTTCATGTTAGAGGAAGAATCTCAGGTTTGGTATTAGAGGCCTTGAGATATCACATCTCATGCTATAGGAAGGGTCTCAGGATTGGAATGGGAAGGAGTTGGATATCACATCTCAAGCTATAGGAAGGGTCTCAGGTTTGGTATAAGCATTGAGATATCACATCTCATGCTATAGGAAGGGTCTCAGGATTGGAATGGGAAGGAGTTGGATATCACATCTCATGTTATAAGAAAGATCTCAGGTTTGGTATTAGAAGCATTGAGACATCACATCTCATGTTATAGGAAGGGTCTCAGGAGTGGAATGGGAAGAAGTTGGATATCACATCTCATGCTATAGGAAGGGTCTCAGGTTTGGAAGGGGAAGGAGTTGGATATCCAATCTCATGTTATAGGACTGGTCTCGGGTTTGGTATTAGAAGCATTGAGATATCACATCGCATGCTATAGGAATGGTCTCAGGATTGGAATGGGAAGGAGTTGGATATTACATTCTTGCTATAGGAAGGGTCTCATGTTTGGAATGGGAAGGAGTTGGATATCACATATGCTATAGGAAGGGTCTCAGGTTTGGACCGGGAAGGAGTTGGATATCACATCTCATGTTATAGGAAGGGTCTCAGGTTTGGTATAAGCATTGAGATATCACATCTCTGCTATCGGAAGTGTCTCAGGATTGGAATAGGAAGGAGTTGAATATCCCATCTCATGTTATAGGATGGGTCTCAGGTTTGTTATTAGAATCATTGAGATATCATATTGCATGCTGTAGGAAGGGTCTAAGGATTGGAATGGGAAGGACTTGGATATCACATCTCATGCTATAGGTAGGCTCTCAGGTTTGGAAAGGGAAGGAGTTGGATATCACATTTCATGTTAGAGGAAGGATCTCAGGTTTGGTATTAGAGGCATTGAGATATCACATCTCATGCTATAGGAAGGGTCTCAGGATTGGAATGGGAAGGAGTTGGATATCACATCTCATGCTATAGGAAGGGTCTCAGGTTTGGTATAAGCATCGAGATATCACATCTCATGCTATAGGAAGGGTCTCGGGATTAGAATGGGAAGGAGTTGGATATCACATCTCATGTTATAGGAAGGATCTCAGGTTTGGTATTAGAAGCATTGAGACATCACATCTCATGCTATAGGAAGGGTCTCAGGATTGGAATGGGAAGGAGTTGGATATCACATCTCATGCTATAGGAAGGGTCTCAAGTTTGATATTAGAAGCATTGAGATATCACATCTCATGCTATAGGAAGGGTCTCAGGATTGGAATGGGAAGGAGTTGGATATCACATCTCAAGCTTTAGGAAGGGTCTCAGGTTTGGTATAAGCATTGAGATAGCACATCTCATGCTATAGGAAGGGTCTCAGGATTGGAATGGGAAGGAGTTGGATATTACATCTCATGTTATAGGAAAGATCTCAGGTTTGGTATTAGAAGCATTGAGACATCACATCTCATGTTATAGGAAGGGTCTCAGGATTGGAATGGGAAGAAGTTGGATATCACATCTCATGCTATAGGAAGGGTCTCAGGTTTGGAAGGGGAAGGAGTTGGATATCCAATCTCATGTTATAGGACTGGTCTCAGGTTTGGTATTAGAAGCATTGAGATATCACATCGCATGCTGTAGGAAGGTTCTCAGGTTTGGTATTAGAAGCATTGAGACATCACATCTCATGCTATAGGAAGGGTCTCAGGATTGGAATGAGAAGGAGTTGGATATCACATCTCATTTTATAGGAAGGATCTCAGGTTTGGTATTAGAAGCATTGAGACATCACATCTCATGCTATAGGAAGGGTCTCAGGATTGGAATGGGAAGGAGTTGGATATCACATCTCATGCTATAGGAAGGGTCTCAGATTTGGTATAAGCATTGAGATATCACATCTCATGCTATAGGAAGGGTCTCAGGATTGGATTGGGAAGGAGTTGTATATGACATCTCAGGCCATAGGAAGGGTCTCAGGATTGGTATAAGCATTGAGATATCACATCTCTGCTATCGGAAGGGTCTCAGGATTGGAATGGGAAGGAGTTGGATATCCCATCTTATGATAAAGGAAGGGTCTAAGGTTTGGAAGGGGAAAGATTTGGATATCACATCTCATGTTATAGGCGGGTCTCAATTTTGATATTAGAAGCAATGAGATAACAAATCTCATGATATCGGAAGGGTCTCAGGATTGGAATGGGAAGGAGTTGGATATCACATCTCATGTTATAGGAAGAGTCTCAGGATTGGAATGGGAAGGAGTTTGATATCACATCTCATGTTATAGGACGGGTCTCAGGTTTGGTATTAGAAGCATTGAGATATCAAGTCTCATGGTATAGGAAGGGTCTCAGAATTGGAATGGGAAGGATTTCGGATATCACATCTCAAGCTATAGGAAGAGTCTCAGGATTGGAATGGGAAGGAGTTTGATATCACATCTCATGTTATAGGACGGGTCTCAGGTTTGGTATTAGAAGCATTGAGATATCAAGTCTCATGGTATAGGAAGGGTCTCAGAATTGGAATGGGAAGGATTTCGGATATCACATCTCAAGCTATAGGAAGAGTCTCAGGATTGGAATGGGAAGGAGTTTGATATCACATCTCATGCCATAGTATGGTTCTCAGGTTTGGTAGAAGCATTGGGATATCACATCTCATGCTATTGGAAGGGTATCAGTATTGGATTTGGAAGGAGTTGGATATCCCATCTCATGCTATGGGAAGGGTCTCAGGTTAGAATGGGAAGGAGTTGGATATCACATTTCATGTTATAGGAAGGGTCTCAGGATTGGAATGGGAAGGAGTTGGATATCACATCTCAAGCTTTAGGAAGGGTCTCAGGTTTGGTATAAGCATTGAGATAGCACATCTCATGCTATAGGAAGGGTCTCAGGATTGGAATGGGAAGGAGTTGGATATCACATCTCATGTTATAGGAAAGATCTCAGGTTTGGTATTAGAAGCATTGAGACATCACATCTCATGTTATAGGAAGGGTCTCAGGATTGGAATGGGAAGAAGTTGGATATCACATCTCATGCTATAGGAAGGGTCTCAGGTTTGGAAGGGGAAGGAGTTGGATATCCAATCTCATGTTATAGGACTGGTCTCAGGTTTGGTATTAGAAGCATTGAGATATCACATCGCATGCTGTAGGAAGGTTCTCAGGTTTGGAATGGGGAGGAATTGGATATCACATCTCATGTCATAGGAAGGATCTCAGGTTTGGTATTAGAAGCATTGAGATATCACATCTCATGCTATAGGAATGGTCTCAGGATTGGAATGGGAAGGAGTTGGATATTACATTCTTGCTATAGGAAGGGTCTCATGTTTGGAATGGGAAGGAGTTGGATATCACATATGCTATAGGAAGGGTCTCAGGTTTGAAACGGGAAGGAGTTGGATATCACATCTCATGTTATAGGAAGGGTCTCAGGTTTGAAACGAGAAGGAGTTGGATATCACATCTCATGTTATAGGACGGGTCTCAGGTTTGTTATTAGAATCATTGAGATATCATATTGCATGCTGTAGGAAGGGTCTAAGGATTGGAATGGGAAGGACTTGGATATCACATCTCATGCTATAGGTAGGCTCTCAGGTTTGGAAAGGGAAGGAGTTCGATATCACATTTCATGTTAGAGGAAGGATCTCAGGTTTGGTATTAGAGGCATTGAGATATCACATATCATGCTATAGGAAGGGTCTCAGGATTGGAATGGGAAGGAGTTGGATATCACATCTCAAGCTTTAGGAAGGGTCTCAGGTTTGGTATAAGCATTGAGATAGCACATCTCATGCTATAGGAAGGGTCTCAGGATTGGAATGGGAAGGAGTTGGATATTACATCTCATGTTATAGGAAAGATCTCAGGTTTGGTATTAGAAGCATTGAGACATCACATCTCATGTTATAGGAAGGGTCTCAGGATTGGAATGGGAAGAAGTTGGATATCACATCTCATGCTATAGGAAGGGTCTCAGGTTTGGAAGGGGAAGGAGTTGGATATCCAATCTCATGTTATAGGACTGGTCTCAGGTTTGGTATTAGAAGCATTGAGATATCACATCGCATGCTGTAGGAAGGTTCTCAGGTTTGGTATTAGAAGCATTGAGACATCACATCTCATGCTATAGGAAGGGTCTCAGGATTGGAATGGGAAGGAGTTGGATATCACATCTCATGTTATAGGAAGGATCTCAGGTTTGGTATTAGAAGCATTGAGACATCACATCTCATGCTATAGGAAGGGCCTTAGGATTGGAATGGGAAGGAGTTGGATATCACATCTCATGCTATAGGAAGGGTCTCAGATTTGGTATAAGCATCGAGATATCACATCTCATGCTATAGGAAGGGTCTCGGGATTGGAATGGGAAGGAGTTGGATATCACATCTCATGCCATAGGAAGGGTCTTAGGTTTGGTATAAGCATTGCGATATCACATCTCTGCTATTGGAAGGGTCTCAGGATTGGAATGGGAAGGAGTTGGATATCCCATCTCATGTTATAGGAAGAGTCTCAGGTTTGGTATTAGAAGCATTGAGATATCACATCTCATGCTATAGGAAGTGTCTCAGGATTGGAATGGGAAGGACTTGGGTATCACATCTCATGCTATAGGGAGGGTCTCAAGTTTGATATTAGAAGCATTGAGATATCACATCTCATGCTATAGGAATGGTCTCAGGATTGGAATGGGAAGGAGTTGGATATCACATCTCATTCTATAGGAAGGGTCTCAGGTTTGGTATAAGCAGTGAGATATCACATCTCATGCTATAGGAAGTGTCTCAGGATTGGAATGGGAAGGAGTTGGATATCACATCTCATGTTATAGGAAGGATCTCAGGTTTGGTATAAGCATTGAGATATCACATCTCTGCTATCGGAAGGGTCTCAGGATTGGAATGGGAAGGAGTTGGATATTCCCATCTCATGTTATAGGAAAGATCTCAGGTTTGGTATTAGAAGCATTGAGACATCACATCTCATGTTATAGGAAGGGTCTCAGGATTGGAATGGGAAGAAGTTGGATATCACATCTCATGTTATAGGAAGGGTCTCAGGTTTGGAAGGGGAAGGAGTTGGATATCCAATCTCATGTTATAGGACTGGTCTCAGGTTTGGTATTAGAAGCATTGAGATATCACATCGCATGCTGTAGGAAGGTTCTCAGGTTTGGAATGGGGAGGAATTGGATATCACATCTCATGTCATAGGAAGGATCTCAGGTTTGGTATTAGAAGCATTGAGATATCACATCTCATGCTATAGGAATGGTCTCAGGATTGGAATGGGAAGGAGTTGGATATTACATTCTTGCTAAAGGAAGGGTCTCATGTTTGGAATGGGAAGGAGTTGGATATCACATATGCTATAGGAAGGGTCTCAGGTTTGAAACGGGAAGGAGTTGGATATCACATCTCATGTTATAGGAAGGGTCTCAGGTTTGAAACGAGAAGGAGTTGGATATCACATCTCATGTTATAGGACGGGTCTCAGGTTTGTTATTAGAATCATTGAGATATCATATTGCATGCTGTAGGAAGGGTCTAAGGATTGGAATGGGAAGGACTTGGATATCACATCTCATGCTATAGGTAGGCTCTCAGGTTTGGAAAGGGAAGGAGTTCGATATCACAGTTCATGTTAGAGGAAGGATCTCAGGTTTGGTATTAGAGGCATTGAGATATCACATATCATGCTATAGGAAGGGTCTCAGGATTGGAATGGGAAGGAGTTGGATATCACATCTCAAGCTTTAGGAAGGGTCCCAGGTTTGGTATAAGCATTGAGATAGCACATCTCATGCTATAGGAAGGGTCTCAGGATTGGAATGGGAAGGAGTTGGATATTACATCTCATGTTATAGGAAAGATCTCAGGTTTGGTATTAGAAGCATTGAGACATCACATCTCATGTTATAGGAAGGGTCTCAGGATTGGAATGGGAAGAAGTTGGATATCACATCTCATGCTATAGGAAGGGTCTCAGGTTTGGAAGGGGAAGGAGTTGGATATCCAATCTCATGTTATAGGACTGGTCTCAGGTTTGGTATTAGAAGCATTGAGATATCACATCGCATGCTGTAGGAAGGTTCTCAGGTTTGGTATTAGAAGCATTGAGACATCACATCTCATGCTATAGGAAGGGTCTCAGGATTGGAATGGGAAGGAGTTGGATATCACATCTCATGTTATAGGAAGGATCTCAGGTTTGGTATTAGAAGCATTGAGACATCACATCTCATGCTATAGGAAGGGCCTTAGGATTGGAATGGGAAGGAGTTGGATATCACATCTCATGCTATAGGAAGGGTCTCAGATTTGGTATAAGCATCGAGATATCACATCTCATGCTATAGGAAGGGTCTCGGGATTGGAATGGGAAGGAGTTGGATATCACATCTCATGCCATAGGAAGGGTCTTAGGTTTGGTATAAGCATTGAGATATCACATCTCTGCTATTGGAAGGGTCTCAGGATTGGAATGGGAAGGAGTTGGATATCCCATCTCATGTTATAGGAAGAGTCTCAGGTTTGGTATTAGAAGCATTGAGATATCACATCTCATGCTATAGGAAGTGTCTCAGGATTGGAATGGGAAGGACTTGGGTATCACATCTCATGCTATAGGGAGGGTCTCAAGTTTGATATTAGAAGCATTGAGATATCACATCTCATGCTATAGGAATGGTCTCAGGATTGGAATGGGAAGGAGTTGGATATCACATCTCATTCTATAGGAAGGGTCTCAGGTTTGGTATAAGCAGTGAGATATCACATCTCATGCTATAGGAAGTGTCTGTCTCAGGATTGGAATGGGAAGGAGTTGGATATCACATCTCATGTTATAGGAAGGATCTCAGGTTTGGTATAAGCATTGAGATATCACATCTCTGCTATCGGAAGGGTCTCAGGATTGGAATGGGAAGGAGTTGGATATTCCCATCTCATGATATAGGAAGGGTCCCAGGATGGAATGGGAAGGAGTAGGATATCACATTTCATGTTATAGGAAGGGTCTCAGGATTGGAATGGGAAGGATTTGGATATCATATCTCATGCTATAGGAAGGCTCTCAGGTTTGGAAGGGGAAAGAGTTGGATATCACATTTCATGTTAGAGGAAGGATCTCAGGTTTGGTATTAGAGGCCTTGAGATATCACATCTCATGCTATAGGAAGGGTCTCAGGATTGGAATGGGAAGGAGTTGGATATCACATCTCATGTTATAGGAAAGATCTCAGGTTTGGTATTAGAAGCATTGAGACATCACATCTCATGTTATAGGAAGGGTCTCAGGATTGGAATGGGAAGAAGTTGGATATCACATCTCATGCTATAGGAAGGGTCTCAGGTTTGGTATAAGCATTGAGATATCACATCTCATGCTATAGGAAGGGTCTCAGGATTGGAATGGGAAGGAGTTGTATATGACATCTCATGCCATAGGAAGGGTCTCAGGTTTGGTATAAGCATTGAGATATCACATCACATGCTATAGGAAGGGTCTCAGGATTGGAATGGGAAGGACTTGGATATCACATCTCATGCTATAGGCAGGGTCCCAGGTTTGGAAAGGGAAGGAGATGGATATCACATCTCATGCTAAAGGGAGGGTCTCAGGTTTGGAAGGGGGAGGATTTGGAAATCACATCTCATGTTATAGGAAGGATCTCAGGTTTGGTATTAGAGGCATTGAGATATCACATCTCATGCTATCATGAGGGTCTCAGGATTGGAATGGGAAGGAGTTGGATATCACATCTCATGTTATAGGAAGGATCTCAGGTTTGGAATTAGAGGCATTGAGATATCACATCTCATGCTATCAGAAGGTTCTCAGGATTGGAATGGGAAGGAGTTGGATATCACATCTCATGCTAAAGGGAGGGTCTCAGGTTTGGAAGGGGGAGGATTTGGAAATCACATCTCATGTTATAGGAAGGATCTCAGGTTTGGTATTAGAAGCATTGAGATATCACATCTCATGCTCTCGGAAGTATCTCAGGTTTGGTATTAGAGGCATTGAGATATCACATCTCATGCTATCATGAGGGTCTCAGGATTGGAATGGGAAGGAGTTGGATATCACATCTCATGTTATAGGAAGGATCTCAGGTTTGGTATTAGAAGCATTGAGACATCACATCTCATGCTATAGGAAGGGTCTCAGGATTGGAATGGGAAGGAGTTGGATATCACATCTCATGCTATAGGAAGGGTCTCAGATTTGGTATAAGCATTGTGATATCACATCTCATGCTATAGGAAGGGTCTCAGGATTGGAATGGGAAGGAGTTGTATATGACATCTCAGGCCATAGGAAGGGTCTCAGGTTTGGTATAAGCATTGAGATATCACATCTCTGCTATCGGAAGGGTCTCAGGATTGGAATGGGAATGAGTTGGATATCCCATCTCATGTTATAGGAAGAGTCTCAGGTTTGGTATTAGAAGCATTGAGATATCCCATCTCATGCTATAGGAAGGGTCTCAGGTTGGAATGGGAAGGAGTTGGATATCACATTTCATGTTATAGGAAGGGTCTCAGGATTGGAATTGGAAGGACTTGGCTAGCATATCTCATGCTATAGGAAGGCTCTCAGGTTTGGAAGGGGAAAGAGTTGGATATCACATTTCATGTTAGAGGAAGGATCTCAGGTTTGGTATTAGAGGCCTTGAGATATCACATCTCATGCTATAGGAAGGGTCTCAGGATTGGAATGGGAAGGAGTTGGATATCACATCTCATGCTATAGGAAGGGTCTCAGATTTGGTATAAGCATTGAGATATCACATCTCATGCTATAGGAAGTGTCTCAGGATTGGAATGGGAAGGAGTTGGATATCACATCTCATGTTATAGGAAGGATCTCAGGTTTGGTATAAGCATTGAGATATCACATCTCTGCTATCGGAAGGGTCTCAGGATTGGAATGGGAAGGAGTTGGATATTCCCATCTCATGTTATAGGAAGGGTCTCAGGTTTGGTATTAGAAGCATTGAGATATCCCATCTCATGATATAGGAAGGGTCCCAGGATGGAATGGGAAGGAGTAGGATATCACATTTCATGTTATAGGAAGGGTCTCAGGATTGGAATGGGAAGGATTTGGATATCATATCTCATGCTATAGGAAGGCTCTCAGGTTTGGAAGGGGAAAGAGTTGGATAACACATTTCATGTTAGAGGAAGGATCTCAGGTTTGGTATTAGAGGCCTTGAGATATCACATCTCATGCTATAGGAAGGGTCTCAGGATTGGAATGGGAAGGAGTTGGATATCACATCTCATGTTATAGGAAAGATCTCAGGTTTGGTATTAGAAGCATTGAGACATCACATCTCATGTTATAGGAAGGGTCTCAGGATTGGAATGGGAAGAAGTTGGATATCACATCTCATGCTATAGGAAGGGTCTCAGGTTTGGTATAAGCATTGAGATATCACATCTCATGCTATAGGAAGGGTCTCAGGATTGGAATGGGCAGGAGTTGTATATGACATCTCATGCCATAGGAAGGGTCTCAGGTTTGGTATAAGCATTGAGATATCACATCACATGCTTTAGGAAGGGTCTCAGGATTGGAATGGGAAGGACTTGGATATCACATCTCATGCTATAGGCAGGGTCTCAGGTTTGGAAAGGGAAGGAGATGGATATCACATTTCATGTTAAAGGTAGGATCTCAGGTTTGGAATTAGAGGCATTGAGATATCACATCTCATGCTATCAGAAGGGTCTCAGGATTGGAATGGGAAGGAGTTGGATATCACATCTCATGCTAAAGGGAGGGTCTCAGGTTTGGAAGGGGGAGGATTTGGAAATCACATCTCATGTTATAGGAAGGATCTCAGGTTTGGTATTAGAAGCATTGAGATATCACATCTCATGCTATCGGAAGTATCTCAGGTTTGGTATTAGAGGCATTGAGATATCACATCTCATGCTATCATAAGGGTCTCAGGATTGGAATGGGAAGGAGTTGGATATCACATCTCATGTTATAGGAAGGATCTCAGGTTTGGTATTAGAAGCATTGAGACATCACATCTCATGCTATAGGAAGGGTCTCAGGATTGGAATGGGAAGGAGTTGGATATCACATCTCATGCTATAGGAAGGGTCTCAGATTTGGTATAAGCATTGAGATATCACATCTCATGCTATAGGAAGGGTCTCAGGATTGGAATGGGAAGGAGTTGTATATGACATCTCAGGCCATAGGAAGGGTCTCAGGTTTGGTATAAGCATTGAGATATCACATCTCTGCTATCGGAAGGGTCTCAGGATTGGAATGGGAATGAGTTGGATATCCCATCTCATGTTATAGGAAGAGTCTCAGGTTTGGTATTAGAAGCATTGAGATATCCCATCTCATGCTATAGGAAGGGTCTCAGGTTGGAATGGGAAGGAGTTGGATATCACATTTCATGTTATAGGAAGGGTCTCAGGATTGGAATTGGAAGGACTTGGCTATCATATCTCATGCTATAGGAAGGCTCTCAGGTTTGGAAGGGGAAGGAGTTGGATATCACATTTCATGTTAGAGGAACGATCTCAGGTTTGGTATTAGAGGCCTTGAGATATCACATCTCATGCTATAGGAAGGGTCTCAGGATTGGAATGGGAAGGAGTTGGATATCACATCTCATGTTATGGGAAAGATCTCAGGTTTGGTATTAGAAGCATTGAGACATCACATCTCATGTTATAGGAAGGGTCTCAGGATTGGAATGGGAAGAAGTTGGATATCACATCTCATGCTATAGGAAGGGTCTCAGGTTTGGAACGGGAAGGAGTTGGATATCCAATCTCATGTTATAGGACTGGTCTCAGGTTTGGTATTAGAAGCATTGAGATATCACATCGCATGCTGTAGGAAGGCTCTCAGGTTTGGAATGGGGAGGAATTGGATATCACATCTCATGTCATAGGAAGGATCTCAGGTTTGGTATTAGAAGCATTGAGATATCACATCTCATGCTATAGGAATGGTCTCAGGATTGGAATGGGAAGGAGTTGGATATTACATTCTTGCTAAAGGAAGGGTCTCATGTTTGGAATGGGAAGGAGTTGGATATCACATATGCTATAGGAAGGGTCTCAGGTTTGAAACGGGAAGGAGTTGGATATCACATCTCATGTTATAGGAAGGGTCTCAGGTTTGAAACGAGAAGGAGTTGGATATCACATCTCATGTTATAGGACGGGTCTCAGGTTTGTTATTAGAATCATTGAGATATCATATTGCATGCTGTAGGAAGGGTCTAAGGATTGGAATGGGAAGGACTTGGATATCACATCTCATGCTATAGGTAGGCTCTCAGGTTTGGAAAGGGAAGGAGTTCGATATCACATTTCATGTTAGAGGAAGGATCTCAGGTTTGGTATTAGAGGCATTGAGATATCACATATCATGCTATAGGAAGGGTCTCAGGATTGGAATGGGAAGGAGTTGGATATCACATCTCAAGCTTTAGGAAAGGTCTCAGGTTTGGTATAAGCATTGAGATAGCACATCTCATGCTATAGGAAGGGTCTCAGGATTGGAATGGGAAGGAGTTGGATATTACATCTCATGTTATAGGAAAGATCTCAGGTTTGGTATTAGAAGCATTGAGACATCACATCTCATGTTATAGGAAGGGTCTCAGGATTGGAATGGGAAGAAGTTGGATATCACATCTCATGCTATAGGAAGGGTCTCAGGTTTGGAAGGGGAAGGAGTTGGATATCCAATCTCATGTTATAGGACTGGTCTCAGGTTTGGTATTAGAAGCATTGAGATATCACATCGCATGCTGTAGGAAGGTTCTCAGGTTTGGTATTAGAAGCATTGAGACATCACATCTCATGCTATAGGAAGGGTCTCAGGATTGGAATGGGAAGGAGTTGGATATCACATCTCATGTTATAGGAAGGATCTCAGGTTTGGTATTAGAAGCATTGAGACATCACATCTCATGCTATAGGAAGGGCCTTAGGATTGGAATGGGAAGGAGTTGGATATCACATCTCATGCTATAGGAAGGGTCTCAGATTTGGTATAAGCATCGAGATATCACATCTCATGCTATAGGAAGGGTCTCGGGATTGGAATGGGAAGGAGTTGGATATCACATCTCATGCCATAGGAAGGGTCTTAGGTTTGGTATAAGCATTGAGATATCACATCTCTGCTATTGGAAGGGTCTCAGGATTGGAATGGGAAGGAGTTGGATATCCCATCTCATGTTATAGGAAGAGTCTCAGGTTTGGTATTAGAAGCATTGAGATATCACATCTCATGCTATAGGAAGTGTCTCAGGATTGGAATGGGAAGGACTTGGGTATCACATCTCATGCTATAGGGAGGGTCTCAAGTTTGATATTAGAAGCATTGAGATATCACATCTCATGCTATAGGAATGGTCTCAGGATTGGAATGGGAAGGAGTTGGATATCACATCTCATTCTATAGGAAGGGTCTCAGGTTTGGTATAAGCAGTGAGATATCACATCTCATGCTATAGGAAGTGTCTCAGGATTGGAATGGGAAGGAGTTGGATATCACATCTCATGTTATAGGAAGGATCTCAGGTTTGGTATAAGCATTGAGATATCACATCTCTGCTATCGGAAGGGTCTCAGGATTGGAATGGGAAGGAGTTGGATATTCCCATCTCATGATATAGGAAGGGTCCCAGGATGGAATGGGAAGGAGTAGGATATCACATTTCATGTTATAGGAAGGGTCTCAGGATTGGAATGGGAAGGATTTGGATATCATATCTCATGCTATAGGAAGGCTCTCAGGTTTGGAAGGGGAAAGAGTTGGATATCACATTTCATGTTAGAGGAAGGATCTCAGGTTTGGTATTAGAGGCCTTGAGATATCACATCTCATGCTATAGGAAGGGTCTCAGGATTGGAATGGGAAGGAGTTGGATATCACATCTCATGTTATAGGAAAGATCTCAGGTTTGGTATTAGAAGCATTGAGACATCACATCTCATGTTATAGGAAGGGTCTCAGGATTGGAATGGGAAGAAGTTGGATATCACATCTCATGCTATAGGAAGGGTCTCAGGTTTGGTATAAGCATTGAGATATCACATCTCATGCTATAGGAAGGGTCTCAGGATTGGAATGGGAAGGAGTTGTATATGACATCTCAGGCCATAGGAAGGGTCTCAGGTTTGGTATAAGCATTGAGATATCACATCTCTGCTATCGGAAGGGTCTAAGGATTGGATTGGGAAGGAATTGGATATCCCTTCTCATGCTATAGGAAGGGTCTCAGGTTGGAATGGGTAGGAGTTGGATATCACATCTCATGTTATAGGAAGGGTCTCAAGATTGAAATGGGAAGGATTTGGATATCACATCTCATGCTAAAGGAAGGGTCTCAGGTTTGGAAGGGGAAGGATTTGGATATCATATCTCATGTTATAGGACGTATCTCCTGTTATTGAGATATCACATCTCATGCTATAGGAAGGATCTCAGGATTGGAATGTGAAGGATTTGGATATCACATCTCATGCTAAAGGAAGGGTCTCAGGTTTGGTAGAAGCATTGAGATATCACGTCTCTGCTATCGGAAGGGTCTCAGGATTGGATTGGGAAGGAGTTGGATATCCCTTCTCATGCTATAGGAAGGGTCTCAGGATTTGAATGGCAAGGAGTTGGATATCACATCTCATGCCATAGGAAGGGTCTCAGGTTTGGTATAAGCATTGAGATATCACATCTCTGCTATCGGAAGGGTCTCAGGATTGGAATGGGAAGGAGTTGGATATTCCCATCTCATGTTATAGGAAGGGTCTCAGGTTTGGTATTAGAAGCATTGAGATATCACATCTCATGCTATAGGAAGGGTCTCAGGATTGGAATGGGAAGGACTTGGATATCACATCTCATGCTATAGGGAGGGTCTCAAGTTTGATATTAGAAGCTTTGAGATATCACATCTCATGATATCGGAAGGGTCTCAGGATTGGAATGGGAAGGAGTTGGTTATCACATCTCATGTTATATTACGGGTCTCAGGTTTGGTATTAGAAGCATTGAGATATCAAGTCTCAGAGTATAGGAAGGGTCTCAGAATTGGAATGGGAAGGAGTTGGATATCACATCTCAAGCTATAGGAAGGGTCTCAGGATTGGAATGGGAAGGACTTGGATATCACATCTCAGGCTATAGGAAGGCTCTCAGGTTTGGATGGGGAAAGAGTTGGATATCACATTTCATGTTAGAGGTAGGATCTCAGGTTTGGTATTAGAGGCATTGAGATATCACATCTCATGCTATCAGAAGGGTCTCAGGAATGGAATGGGAAGGAGTTGGATATCACATCTCATGCTAAAGGGAGGGTCTCAGGTTTGGAAGGGGAAGGATTTGGATATCACATCTCATGTTATAGGAAGGATCTCAGGTTTGGTATTAGAAGCATTGAGATATCACATCTCATGCTATCGGAAGGATCTCAGGTTTGGTATTAGAAGCATTGAGATATCACATCTCATGCTATCAGAAGGGTCTCAGGATTGGAATGGGAAGGAGTTGGATCTCACATCTCATGCTAAAGGGAGGGTCTCAGGTTTGGAAGGGGAAGGATTTGGATATCACATCTCATGTTATCGGAAGGATCTCACGTTTGGTATTAGAAGTATTGAGATATCATATCTCATGCTATAGGAAGGGTCTCAGGATTGGAATGGGAAGGAGTTGGATATCACATCTCATGTTATAGGAAGGATCTCAGGTTTGGTATTGGAAGCATTGAGATATCACATCTCATGCTATAGGAAGGGTCTCAGGATTGGAATATGAAGGATTTGGATATCACATCTCATGCTAAAGGAAGGGTCTCAGGTTTGGTAGAAGCATTGAGATATCACGTCTCTGCTATCGGAAGGGTCTCAGGATTGGATTGGGAAGGAGTTGGATATCCCTTCTCATGCTATAGGAAGGGTCTCAGGATTTGAATGGCAAGGAGTTGGATATCACATCTCATGCCATAGGAAGGGTCTCAGGTTTGGTATAAGCATTGAGATATCACATCTCTGCTATCGGAAGGGTCTCAGGATTGGAATGGGAAGGAGTTGGTGTTAAGACGGATTTCTGAACTCTGACGTGGTGGCGCAGAAGTTCAGAAGGCCAACCTAATTACTTGGAACAGGGTAACCTCTGGACGAGCCAGACCAATCAAGGTAGCGATCGCGGCGGTCAAGACTAGATCTCAAGAGGGGTGAGGGTGACTGAAAGCCCGCAATGAGCACACAAAGCAAGAGCGCTTACAAACTACTCCAAACAGTTGTTATATCAAAAATAGATACACATTTATTTTAAGGCCTTTAAAATAATGACCGTAGCGAGAAAATCACAATATCACAATATTAAACCAACACATACCATATCAACACAATATATATACAAATACACAGTCGCAAGCGTTTAAAGCACGAAATATGTAGTCCACCTGAAAGGAAAGGAAAACAGGCAGTGCGATAACGCTTTAGACTCAGTTCGCCTTCAGAGGCACCTAACTAGATGGAAGTCCGAGCCCTGCGAAGAGTGGAGCCTTGTGCTCAAAGTACCTGCCACGCCGGGGCCAACGGGCAAAAGGGGAAGCTCTTCGGAGGAAGTCAGGCAGTTCGGGTTAGTGCACAGCAGAAGGAGAACAGGTTCCGCAACTCAAGCGCAGCCTCCACAGCGGGCAGAAGCAGAGCGCGAGTACGGCCAAAAGGGTGCTGTTTTTACACAGCAGGGAAAAGCAATGGGATACTGCAGGAGGGCGACCAGATCCTAGCTAAACTACTCACCGGTCCCCGAAGCAAGCAGACCCAGGCTTCTCCACGTTAGTTTCAGTAGCTGGCAGGTTCAGATGACCAGACCACGAGGCTCCTTTGTCCTGTGCGCTGACCGTCTTGCTCCCTTCACCTTCCCCAGGTCGGGCGACCCGGGGCCTTCCTTATTTGGGCATGTACTTTCCCGCGAAACGTGGTTGCTTTCGCGGGCTTCTACATGTCGTTTGTGTGCCTCCAGGGTGTGGGCTGGGATGTCTGGTCCCAATACACATCCTGGGTGCCAGAGATTCTAGGGTGATGTGAATTCCCTGGGACCACCGTGGTCCGTGATTGGTCCACGTATGGTATGTGTGTTGATGAGCGGATCTCCCATTGGCTCCCCTCCGTTTTGGCGCGAAGGGAACCGTGGATAAGAGGGAGCTGGAAACACCACTACCATGTCGATCTCCTGAGTTCTCCCGAACGAAGGAATACAGGAGCCAAGTATCCTGCAACCAAGAGGCTGGACCGAGGAATCGCTGGTGACCCGCTGAAGGAATCCTCCTGTGCACTGCTGTCGTCCTGTGAAGCCCTTTCCTCCTTGGATCGAACCAGAAGGCCTGTACTGGTGCTTCGACCTTTGGAATAGCAGGAACAGGTGCCTCTGAAGGCGAACTGAGTCTAAAGCGTTATCGCACTGCCTGTTTTCCTTTCCTTTCAGGTGGACTACATATTTCGTGCTTTAAACGCTTGCGACTGTGTATTTGTATATATATTGTGTTGATATGGTATGTGTTGGTTTAATATTGTGATATTGTGATTTTCTCGCTACGGTCATTATTTTAAAGGCCTTAAAATAAATGTGTATCTATTTTTGATATAACAACTGTTTGGAGTAGTTTGTAAGCGCTCTTGCTTTGTGTGCTCATTGCAGGCTTTCAGTCACCCTCACCCCTCTTGAGATCTAGTCTTGACCGCCACGATCGCTACCTTGATTGGTCTGGCTCGCCCAGAGGTTACCCTGTTCCAAGTAATTAGGTTGGCCTTCTGAACTTCTGCGCCACCAGGTCAGAGTTCAGAAATCCGTCTTAACACCAACTCCTTCCCATTCCAATCCTGAGACCCTTCCGATAGCAGAGATGTGATATCTCAATGCTTATACCAAGCCTGAGACCCTTCCTATGGCATGAGATGTGATATCCAACTCCTTGCCATTCAAATCCTGAGACCCTTCCTATAGCATGAGAAGGGATATCCAACTCCTTCCCAATCCAATCCTGAGACCCTTCCGATAGCAGAGACGTGATATTTCAATGCTTCTACCAAACCTGAGACCCTTCCTTTAGCATGAGATGTGATATCCAAATCCTTCATATTCCAATCCTGAGACCCTTCCTATAGCATGAGATGTGATATCTCAATGCTTCTAATACCAAACCTGAGATCCTTCCTATAACATGAGATGTGATATCCAACTCCTTCCCATTCCAATCCTGAGACCCTTCCTATAGCATGAGATATGATATCTCAATACTTCTAATACCAAACGTGAGATCCTTCCGATAACATGAGATGTGATATCCAAATCCTTCCCCTTCCAAACCTGAGACCCTCCCTTTAGCATGAGATGTGAGATCCAACTCCTTCCGATTCCAATCCTGAGACCCTTCTGATAGCATGAGATGTGATATCTCAATGCTTCTAATACCAAACCTGAGATCCTTCCGATAGCATGAGATGTGATATCTCAATGCTTCTAATACCAAACATGAGATCCTTCCTATAACATGAGATGTGATATCCAAATCCTTCCCCTTCCAAACCTGAGACCCTCCCTTTAGCATGAGATGTGATATCCAACTCCTTCCCATTCCATTCCTGAGACCCTTCTGATAGCATGAGATGTGATATCTCAATGCCTCTAATACCAAACCTGAGATCCTACCTCTAACATGAAATGTGATATCCAACTCTTTCCCCTTCCAAACCTGAGAGCCTTCCTATAGCATGAGATGTGATATCCAAGTCCTTCCCATTCCAATCCTGAGACCCTTCCTATAGCTTGAGATGTGATATCCAACTCCTTCCCATTCCAATTCTGAGACCCTTCCTATACTCTGAGACTTGATATCTCAATGCTTCTAATACCAAACCTGAGACCCGTAATATAACATGAGATGTGATATCCAAATCCTTCCCCTTCCAAACCTTAGACCCTTCCTTTATCATGAGATGTGATATCCAACTCCTTCCCATTCCAATCCTGAGACCCTTCCGATATCATGAGATGTGATATCTCAAAGCTTCTAATATCAAACTTGAGACCCTCCCTATAGCATGAGATGTGATATCCAAGTCCTTCCCATTCCAATCCTGAGACCCTTCCTATAGCATGAGATGTGATATCTCAATGCTTCTAATACCAAACCTGAGACCCTTCCTATAACATGAGATGGGAATATCCAACTCCTTCCCATTCCAATCCTGAGACCCTTCCGATAGCAGAGATGTGATATCTCAATGCTTATACCAAACCTGAGACCCTTCCTATGGCATGAGATGTGATATCCAACTCCTTGCCATTCAAATCCTGAGACCCTTCCTATAGCATGAGAAGGGATATCCAACTCCTTCCCAATCCAATCCTGAGACCCTTCCGATAGCAGAGACGTGATATCTCAATGCTTCTACCAAACCTGAGACCCTTCCTTTAGCATGAGATGTGATATCCAAATCCTTCACATTCCAATCCTGAGACCCTTCCTATAGCATGAGATGTGATATCTCAATAACAGGAGATACGTCCTATAACATGAGATATGATATCCAAATCCTTTACCTTCCAAACCTGAGACCCTTCCTTTAGCATGAGATGTGATATCCAAATCCTTCCCATTTCAATCTTGAGACCCTTCCTATAACATGAGATGTGATATCCAACTCCTACCCATTCCAACCTGAGACCCTTCCTATAGCATGAGAAGGGATATCCAATTCCTTCCCAATCCAATCCTTAGACCCTTCCGATAGCAGAGATGTGATATCTCAATGCTTATACCAAACCTGAGACCCTTCCTTTAGCATGAGATGTGATATCCAAATCCTTCACATTCCAATCCTGAGACCCTTCCTATAGCATGAGATGTGATATCTCAATGCTTCTAATACAAAACCTGAGATCCTTCCTATAACATGAGATGTGATATCCAAGTCCTTCCCATTCCAATCCTGAGACCCTTCCTATAACATGAGATGTGATATCCAACTCCTTCTATTCCAACCTGAGACCCTTCCTATAACATGAGACGTGATATCCAACTCCTTCCCATTTCAATCTTGAGACCCTTCCTATAACATGAGATGTGATATCCAACTCCTACCCATTCCAACCCGAGACCCTTCCTATAGCATGAGAAGGGATATCCAATTCCTTCCCAATCCAATACTTAGACCCTTCCGATAGCAGAGATGTGATATCTCAATGCTTCTAATACAAAACCTGAGATCCTTCCGATAACATGAGATGTGATATCCAAGTCCTTCCCATTCCAACCTGAGACCCTTCCTATAGCATGAGAAGGGATATCCAAATCCTTCCCATTTCAATCTTGAGACCCTTCCTATAACATGAGATGTGATATCCAACTCCTACACATTCCAACCTGAGACCCTTCCTATAGCATGAGAAGGGATATCCAATTCCTTTCCAATCCAATCCTTAGACCCTTCCGATAGCAGAGATGTGATATCTCAATGCTTATACCAAACCTGATGACCCTTCCTATGGCATGAGATGTGATATCCAAATCCTTCCCATTCCAATACTGAAACCCTTCCTATAGCATGAGATGTCATATCACAATGTTTCTAATAGAAAACCTGAGACCCTTCCTATAGCAAGAGATGTGATATCCAAATCCTTCCCATTTCAATCTTGAGACCCTTCCTATAACATGAGATGTGATATACAACTCCTACCCATTCCAACCTGAGACCCTTCCTATAGCATGAGAAGGGATATCCAATTCCTTCCCAATCCAATACTTAGACCCTTCCGATAGCAGAGATGTGATATCTCAATGCTTCTAATACAAAACCTGAGATCCTTCCTTTAACATGAGATGTGATATCCAAGTCCTTCCCATTCCAATCCTGAGACCCTTCCTATAACATGAGATGTGATATCCAACTCCTTCTATTCCAACCTGAGACCCTTCCTATAGCATGAGATGGGATATCCAACTCCTTCCAAATCCAATCCTGATACCCTTCCGATAGCATGAGATGTGATATCCCAATGCTTCTACAAAACCTGAGACCCATACCATGGCATGAGATGTGATATCTGTTAAGACGGATTTCTGAACTCTGTCCTGGTGGCGCAGAAGTTCAGAAGGCCAACCTAATTACTTGGAACAGGGTAACCTCTGGACAAGCCAGACCAATCAAGGTAGCGATCGCGGCGGTCAAGACTAGGTCTCAAGAGGGGTGAGGGTGACTGAAAGCCCGCAATGAGCACACAAAGCAAGAGCGCTAACAAACTACTCCAAACAGTTGTTATATCAAAAATAGATACACATTTATTTTAAGGCCTTTAAAATAATGACCGTAGCGAGAAAATCACAATATCACAATATTAAACCAACACATACCATATCAACACAATATATATACAAATACACAGTCGCAAGCGTTTAAAGCACGAAATATGTAGTCCACCTGCCAGGGAAGGAAAACAGGCAGTGCGATAATGCTTTCGACTCAGTTCGCCTTCATAGGCACCTAACTAGATGGAAGTCCGAGCCCTACGAAGAGTGGAGCCTTGTGCTCAAAGTACCTGCCACGCCTGTGCCGACGGGCACAAGGGGAAGCTCTTCGGAGGAAGTCAGGCGGTTCACGTTAGTGCACAGCAGAAGAACAGGTTCCGCAACTCAAGCGCAGCCTCCACAGCGGGCAGAAGCAGAGCGCGAGCGCGGCAAAAGGGTGCTGTTTTTACACAGCAGGGAAAAGCAATGGGATACTGCAGGAGGGCGACCAGATCCTAGATATACTACTCACCGGTCCCCGAAGCAAGCAGACCCAGGCTTCTCCACGATAGTTTCAGCAGCTGGCAGGTTCAGAAGAGCAGGAGACGCTTTGTAGTCGTGTAGAGCAAAAAGACGTCCCAATCGACGAAACTAGCACAGTTTTGTTGCCGCACAGGACAACGGAGCGGCCGTGTGTATTCGAGCCAAATGAACCCTCCTCCCTTCAGACTTGGGAACGCCAAGCGTACGAAGCGTGGGAGAGGGTCAAGGACTCGCAATACAACACAACCTGGCGGCGGTTGCAGAGCCAAACTCCTTGGTAAGCTGGTCAGTCAACTGGATGGCCCAGAGACGCTTCCGAAGGCTTACTTGGCAGGAGATGGTTGAAGATGCCGGGAATAGCTGTTCCTGCTATTCCAAAGGTCGAAGCACCAGTACAGGCCTTCTGGTTCGATCAAAGGAGGACAGGGGCTCTCCGGACGACAGCAGTGCAAAGGAGGATTCCTTCAGCGGGTCACCAGCGATTCCTCGGTCCAGCCTCGTAGTTGCAGGATACTTGGCTCCTGTATTCCTTCGTTCGTGAGAACTCAGGAGATCGACATGGTAGTGGTGTTTCCAGCCCCCTCTTATCCACGGTTCCCTTCGCGCCAAAACGGAGGGGAGCCAATGGGAGATCCGCTCATCAAAACACATACCATACGTGGACCAATCACGGACCACGGTGGTCCCAGGCATTCACACCACCCTAGACTCTCTGGCACCCAGGATGTGTATTGGGACCAGACATCCCAGCCCACACCCTGGAGGCACACAAACGACATGTAGAAGCCCGCGAAAGCAACCACGTTTCGCGGGAAAGTACATGCCCAAATAAGGAAGGCCCCGGGTCGCCGGACCTGGGGAAGGTGAAGGGAGCAAGACGGTCAGTGGACAAGACAAAGGAGCCTCGCGGCCTGGCCATTTTGGGAGCCAGGCCACCGTTTTGGGTTCAGTGCAAAAACGTGCTCAGAACGCCAAAAGGAGCTCAAAATAAACAAAACGATCGCTGCCACCATTCGAGTCCCTGAATGACTTGCACCGATCAAATACCATCCTAAAAGAGTATCTAGGGCCTGTAGAAGGCTAGAGACCCAAGAGAGCTGTAACTTAGCTTACAGTGCCCTCTTGTGTCGTGTTGCACTAAAGCTGCGACACGATAGAAGAAACTACGGGAAACCACGTTCCCCGGTACTGACTGTCTTAAGGGCATGTCAGTTTCCCCGTAAGAAAGGAGCGAAAGCCCAGAGAAGTGCGGCAGAAGGCTGTACTTCTCTGGCAAAGTCAAGAACAAGGTTAAAAACAATAGCAAAAAGTTTAGGGGTTGCCACATGGAAGGAAAATCCCTACAATAACGAAATCTTTCCTAACACTCGCCCCTCCCAGACTATGGACAGGGGGAACTAATCCACCCCTGGATGAGTCTCTTGTTCAGGTCGGTTAAACATTCTGGACAACCCATCAGCATTGCTATGTTGGACACCTGGTCTATGCTCAATAGTGAAGTCGAAGCCTTGAAGACTTATGGACCACCTAAGCAACTTTGGATTCTCCCCCTTCATGTTCATTAGCCACTTTAACGGCTTATGGTCAGTCTGCACAGTGAAGTGGGTCCCATAGAGGTAGGGCCTCAGCTTCCGTAGGGCCCACACAACAGAGAAACATTCTTTCTCTACCGTGGACCACCTGAGCTCTCTGTCCTTAAACTGGCGACTAATAAAACCGATAGGGTGTTCCTTACCCTTCTCATCTACTTGTGATAGTACAGCTCCTATCCCAGTGTCAGAGGCATCCGTCTGCACGATAAAAGGTCTTTGATAATCAGGGGCCCCGAGCACAGGGGCCTGGCACAAGGAGTCTTTTAAGCCATTGAAGGCCTTCTCACACTCGTCAGTCCAAGTTACCTTCTTGGGTTTCTTCGGAGTTGTGAGGGCAGTCAGAGGAGCAGCTATGGTGCCATAGTCTGCCACAAAATTGCGATAATACCCCGTGAGTCCTAAGAAGGCTCTCACTTGGGTTTGCGTAGTGGGGGTAGGCCAGTCTTGTACTGCTTGTACTTTACTGGGTAGAGGCTGTATCCTCCCTCCACCTACTTCATGTCCAAGGTAAACCACTGAGCCTTGTCCAATCTGGCATTTACTAGCCTTTATGGTCAAGTGGGCTTTCTGAAGAGCCTGGAGCACAATCCCGAGGTGTTTCACATGGTCTTCCCAGGTGGCACTGAAAACTGCTATATCGTCCAGATATGCAAGACAGAATTCGTCCAACCCATTCAACACATGATTCACAAGCCTCTGGAAAGTGGCAGGTGCATTCTTCAACCCGAACGGCATTACCCGGAATTGGTAAAGGCCGTCTGGCGTCGAAAATGCTGTCTTCTCCCTGGCATGTTCTGCTAACGCTATTTGCCAATAGCCAGCAGTGAGGTCAAACGTGCTGAGGTACTTGGAGGCACCCAAAGTATCCACCAGCTCATCTGTTCGAGGCAAGGGGTGGGCATCTGTCTTGGTGACAGCATTCAGAGCCCTGTAATCCACGCAGAACCTCAATTCAGAAGTGCCTGCCTTTGGAACCAGAACCACAGGACTGGACCAAGGACTACTAGAGGGTTCAATCACCCCAAGGTCTAACATTTTGTTGACCTCGGTCTTAATATAAGACCGTACTTTATCCGACATCCTGTATCCCCTACTTTTGGTAGGTACACTGTCTCCTGTGTCAATGTTATGTTTGCACCAAGGTGTCAAACCAGGGGACTGTGAAAACAGGGGGGAAAACTGCCTAAGCAAACTTTTCACCTCAGCCTGTTGATCAGAAGTCAGGTGAGGGGCCACTCGGACACCCTCAACGGAGCTATCTGAAGGACCGCTCTGGAACAGGTCGGGGAGAGGTTCAGACTCCTCTTCCTCAACGTCTGACGGAAGTAGCGGTGCTGCGATTTCGACTCTTGGGACGAAAGCCTTCAGCCTATTCACGTGGAACACTTTTGGAGCCTGTCCAGGCCTTCCAAGGTCCACTAAATAGTTTACCTCACCCAGGGGCTCCACCACTGTGTAAGGGCCTGACCATTTGTCCTGTAAAGCGCGAGGCCTTATTGGATTCATGATCAGGACTTGCTGACCAGGTGTAAAGTTGATGAGGGAAGCTTTCTGGTCGTACCAATGTTTCACCAGCGCTTGCCCTGCCTTCAATTTATCACTAGCCAAGCCCATCAGAAGTACCATCCGTTTTTTGAGCCCTAGCACATAGTCAACTACATTGGTAGTAACAGGGGGAGTGGGCATCTCCCATCCCTCCTTGACAATGGCTAAGGGTCCCCGTACGGGATGACCGAACAGAAGTTCGAAGGGGCTGAAGCCAACACCCTCCTGTGGTACCTCTCGGTAGGCAAACAGTAAGCATGGTAAAAGAAGATCCCATTTTCTTCTCTGAGGCTCCTCCAGAGCCCCAATCATGCTCTTTAACGTTCTGTTGAAACGTTCCACCAGACCATTGGTCTGGGGGTGGTATGCAGAAGAGAACTTGTAGGTGACCCCACATTCTTTCCACATAGCCTGCATATACTTCGACATAAAGTTGCTGCCACGATCTGACACAACTTCTTTAGGGAAGCCAACCCTAGTGAATATGCCGAGTAAAGCTTTTGCAACTGACTTGGCAGTTACAGTTTTCAATGGGATGGCCTCAGGATACCTGGTTGCATGGTCGACCAGCACCAGGATAAACCTATTGCCCGAGGATGTTTGCGGGTCAAGGGGACCAACGATGTCGATCCCTACCCTTTCAAATGGTACCCCCACAACTGGGAGCGGTACCAACGGAGCTTGGATTGTCGCGCCAACCTTACCAGACAACTGGCAGGAGGCGCAACTCCTGCAGTGACTTTCTACTTGCACCCCCATCTTGGGCCAGTAGAAGTGCATGGATAACCTTTGCTTGGTCCTCTTCATACCAAGGTGACCAGCAAGGGGAACTTCATGCGCCAACTGCAGGAGGAAGGGTCTAACAGCAAGGGGAACCACCAACCTCCTATGGTCTCCTTCTGTAGACTCTGTGGGCTCACTATACAGGAGTCCACCTTCCCAATAAATCCTATGCTTCCCAGGAGGTTCACCCTCAAGCTGGGAGCAGGCCTGTCTCCTTAGGCCTTCCAGAGATGGGCACTCACGTTGGCCTTTACTGAATTGGTCCCTGTCAGGACCTCCTTCAACTTACAAGTTTTTTAGTTCAGGATGGTCGTTGGGGTCGAATACTTCAGGCATCGCCACCTCCTCGTCAGGCTCGGGCGATTGACCAACTTCCTCCACCGCAGTGGTAGGCGAGCTCGGGGGAATATTCTCTTTCCCCCGTCTTGACTTGTAGACTCCTTTCGCCTTGGGTTTCCCCTTCGGCTGGGGCGGCGTATTGGACTTGGCCAATGCTGCCCGTGCTTGAGACCGTGTGTAGGGTCGTTCGGCAGTGTCTCCTACGAGCCCTAAAGCTCTGAGATCATTACCTAATAAGACCTTTCCCGGGACGTTTCTCTGAATGCTCACTGGAATCCTGGCTGCTGTACCATTTAAAGTTAGATTAACAGGGATCACGGGAAACATACGGAGGGGGCCGTCAGCCAACTTAGTGGGCATCAGAGTAGCTCTGGCAACTTCCTCTGAGTCTACCAAGGTAGAATCCACTACAGTTCGACTGCACCCACTATCCCTAAGAGCTGGAGTATCCACTCCATTGATCAGCACACTGTCTTTAAAGTAGTGCTTGGTATTATCCGGAATCCTAGCATACGCCTCTGCGACTTTAGGCTCCCAGGAACCCAGGGACACTAAAACTACCTCGGCCTCTATTCCGCTGGGAAATGAGTCCTAGGAGAAGGATGCTCCTGTAATCTCTTCTTCCTCGTAGGAGGAGAAGGCCAGATTAGCAGAGTGGACCCCCAAAGGTCTAACCTTACAAGGGGGATCCCCCTTCACATGGTCAGTTGCTCCACAAGAAAAACAAGCCCCAGTGGGTCTGTTTACGTAGGGAGGCTTATTGTAACCAGAGTTCTGTTTCGGAGGCGCACCTCCACTACCCTGTGAGTTCTCTTGTGTCTTACCCTTGTTTTTCTTTTTGTGGCCCTTTTGGGAAGAAGATTTAGCAGATTCCCCACCCTCCATATCTTTGGACTTTTTCCCCTCCTCCTGCTTACCAGGATGAGTTTTGTCCTTATGGGACACTCGATGTGACACCCATAAGTCTGCTGCAATGGCCAGCTTCTTAGGATCTATCTCCTTCGAATCGGCCAAATGCTGCTTAAGCTCCGGGGAAGAAGAAGCAAAAATGTGTTCCAGCATGACAAGATTTATCATGCCGTCGAAGGTAGAAACCTTATAGCCTTCGACCCAGCCAGTTAAGTTTTTCAAAGATTCAGCGACATAAGATACCCAAGTACCACCTTCCTTTTTCTTATACTCTCGAAAACGCTTTAAATATTGGGCCGGAGTCTTCCCAAACTTTAAAATGAGAGTCTGCTTTAACATTGCGAAATCAGCCCGCTCAGCCTTCGACATTTCCATAATGGCACTACAGCCAGAATGGGGCAGTCTACTGAGCAACCACACAATCTTATCAGCATTGTCAACTTCCTGGACCTCGCATGCATACTCAAACACATTCAGCCAGTCCATAATGTCATTCCTCTCTTCATACACACTGAGCAGATCTTTTGGAAACCGTGGATGAGAGGAGGCCCCAGACCCATGTCCAGGACCCTTGGATCCATTTGCAACCTGAAGCTTGGCCAGTTCCAACTGGTGATCCCTGTCTTTTTGTTTTTCTGCCTGTTCGATTTTTAGTTTGGCTATGCTGAATTCAAGCTCCTGCTGCCTAAACCGCAGCTCTTGCTTCTTGAATTCAAGCGTAGCCTCCCCATCAACACTGGCAGAGGAAACATTAGACATTACATCCTCCCCGTCCTCGTGGTCGCGGTGGAACAGTGCGGCGGCAGAATCGTCGGTTCTACCAGTGAGAGCAGCCCCACCACCTTCCGCACTGTCCTCAGAAGTAATAGCGTCAAGCTGCGCTTCTTGCCACGCCACGATTCTTTGGATCATTTCCAATTTCGTGCCTTGAGAGGAAACACCTCTCTCCGCACACATCTTTTTCAGCGTTTCTGATTTGGAAGCATTTAAAGTTAACAACGTACTTGTTTCCATACTGTTTGATAGGACTATGGCCTTTTTAAAGTTATACTATAACAATTCACTACGTGTACTGTTTGGAATAACCTGAAATGCCTTAGTTCGAGCGCAACACTGGATACCTTCAGTCGTATCCCACCGCTGTACACCAATTTGTTAAGACGGATTTCTGAACTCTGTCCTGGTGGCGCAGAAGTTCAGAAGGCCAACCTAATTACTTGGAACAGGGTAACCTCTGGACAAGCCAGACCAATCAAGGTAGCGATCGCGGCGGTCAAGACTAGGTCTCAAGAGGGGTGAGGGTGACTGAAAGCCCGCAATGAGCACACAAAGCAAGAGCGCTAACAAACTACTCCAAACAGTTGTTATATCAAAAATAGATACACATTTATTTTAAGGACTTTAAAATAATGACCGTAGCGAGAAAATCACAATATCACAATATTAAACCAACACATACCATATCAACACAATATATATACAAATACACAGTCGCAAGCGTTTAAAGCACGAAATATGTAGTCCACCTGCCAGGGAAGGAAAACAGGCAGTGCGATAATGCTTTCGACTCAGTTCGCCTTCATAGGCACCTAACTAGATGGAAGTCCGAGCCCTACGAAGAGTGGAGCCTTGACTCAAAGTACCTGCCACGCCGGTGCCGACGGGCACAAGGGGAAGCTCTTCGGAGGAAGTCAGGCGGTTCATGTTAGTGCACAGCAGAAGAAGAACAGGTTCCGCAACTCAAGCGCAGCCTCCACAGCGGGCAGAAGCAGAGCGCGAGCGCGGCAAAAGGGTGCTGTTTTTACACAGCAGGGAAAAGCAATGGGATACTGCAGGAGGGCGACCAGATCCTAGATATACTACTCACCGGTCCCCGAAGCAAGCAGACCCAGGCTTCTCCACGATAGTTTCAGCAGCTGGCAGGTTCAGAAGAGCAGGAGACGCTTTGTAGTCGTGTAGAGCAAAAAGACGTCCCAATCGACGAAACCAGCACAGTTTTGTTGCCGCACAGGACAACGGAGCGGCCGTGTATATTCGAGCCAAATGAACCCTCCTCCCTTCAGACCTGGGAACGCCAAGCGTACGAAGCGTGGGAGAGGGTCAAGGACTCGCAATACAACACAACCTGGCGGCGGTTGCAGAGCCAAACTCCTTGGTGAGCTGGTCAGTCAACTGGATGGCCCAGAGACGCTTCCGAAGGCTTACTTGGCAGGAGATGGTTGAAGATGCCGGGAATAGCTGTTCCTGCTATTCCAAAGGTCGAAGCACTAGTACAGGCCTTCTGGTTCGATCAAAGGAGGACAGGGGCTCTCCAGACGACAGCAGTGCAAAGGAGGATTCCTTCAGCGGGTCACCAGCGATTCCTCGGTCCAGCCTCGTAGTTGCAGGATACTTGGCTCCTGTATTCCTTCGTTCGTGAGAACTCAGGAGATCGACATGGTAGTGGTGTTTCCAGCCCCCTCTTATCCACGGTTCCCTTCGCGCCAAAACGGAGGGGAGCCAATGGGAGATCCGCTCATCAAAACACATACCATACGTGGACCAATCACGGACCACGGTGGTCCCAGGCATTCACACCACCCTAGACTCTCTGGCACCCAGGATGTGTATTGGGACCAGACATCCCAGCCCACACCCTGGAGGCACACAAACGACATGTAGAAGCCCGCGAAAGCAACCACGTTTCGCGGGAAAGTACATGCCCAAATAAGGAAGGCCCCGGGTCACCGGACCTGGGGAAGGTGAAGGGAGCAAGACGGTCAGTGGACAAGACAAAGGAGCCTCGCGGCCTGGCCATTTTGGGAGCCAGGCCACCATTTTGGGTTCAGTGCAAAAACGTGCTCAGAACGCCAAAAGGAGCTCAAAATAAACAAAACGATCGCTGCCACCATTCGAGTCCCTGAATGACTTGCACCGATCAAATACCATCCTAAAAGAGTATCTAGGGCCTGTAGAAGGCTAGAGACCCAAGAGAGCTGTAAATTAGTTTACAGTGCCCTCTTGTGTCGTGTTGCACTAAAGCTGCGACACGATAGAAGAAACTACGGGAAACCACGTTCCCCGGTACTGACTGTCTTAAGGGCATGTCAGTTTCCCCGTAAGAAAGGAGCGAAAGCCCAGAGAAGTGCGGCAGAAGGCTGTACTTCTCTGGCAAAGTCAAGAACAAGGTTAAAAACAATAGCAAAAAGTTTAGGGGTTGCCACATGGAAGGAAAATTCCCTACAATAACGAAATCTTTCCTAACAATATCAAACTCCCGTCCTATACCATGAGACTTGATATCTCAATGCTTCTAATACCAAACCTGAGACCGGTCCAATAACATGAGATGTGATATCCAAATCCTTCCCCTTCCAAACCTTAGACCCTTCCTTTATCATGAGATGTGATATCCAAGTCCTTCCCATTCCATTCCTGAGACCCTTCCTATAGCATGAGATGTGATATCTCAGTGCTTCTAATACCAAACCTGAGACCCTTCCTATAACATGAGATGTGATATCCAAATCCTTCCCATTCCAATCCTGAGACCCTTCCGATAGCAGAGATGTGATATCTCAATGCTTATACCAAACCTGAGACCCTTCCGATAGCATGAGATGTGATATCTCAATGCTTCTAATACCAAACCTCAGATCCTTCCAATAACATGAGATGTGATGTCCAAATCCTTCCCCTTCCAAACCTTAGACCCTCCGTTTAGCATGAGATGTGATATCCAACTCCTTCCCATTCCAATCCTGAGACCCTTCTGATGGCATGAGATGTCATATCTCAATGCCTCTAATACCAAACCTGAGATCCTACCTCTAACATGAGATGTGATATCAAACTCCTTCCCATTCCAAACCTGAGACCCTTCCGATAGCATGAGATGTGATATTTCAATGCTTCTAAAACCAAACATGAGAACCATCCTATAACATGAGATGTGAAATCCAGATCATTCCCTTTCCAAACCTGAGGCCCTTCCTATAGCTTGAGATGTGATATCAAACTACTTCCCATTCAATGTGATATCCAACTCCTTCCCATTCCAATCCTGGGACCCTTCCTATACCATGACATGTGATATTTCAATGCTTCTAATACCAAACCTGAGACCCGTCCTAAAACATGAGATGTGAGATCCAAATCCTTCCCCTTCCAGACCTGAGACCTTTCCTTTAGCATGAGATGTGATATCCAACTCCTTCCCATTCCAAACCTGAGACCCTTCCCATAGCATGAGATGTGATATCTCAATGCTTCTAAAACCAAACATGAGAACCATCCTATAACATGAGATGTGAAATCCAAATCCTTCCCTTTCCAAACCTTAGACCCTTCCTATAGCTTGAGATGAAATATCAAACTCCTTCCCATTCCAATCCTGAGATAGCTTGAGATGTGAGATCCAAATCCTTCCCCTTCCAAACCTGAGACCCTTCCTATAGCTTGATATGTGATATCAAACTCCTTCCCATTACAATCCTGAGATAGCTTGAGATGTGATATCCAACTCCATCCCATTCCAATCCTGAGACCCTTCCGATAGCATGAGATGTGATAGCTCAATGCTTCTAATATCAAAACTGAGACCCTCCCTATAGTATGAGATGTGAAATCTAAGTCCTTCCCATTCCTATCCTGAGACCCTTCCGATAGCAGAGATGTGATTTCTCAATGCTTATACCGAACCTGATGACCCTTCCTTTAGCATGAGATGTGATATTCAACTCCTTCCCATTCCAATCCTGAGACCCTTCCTATAACATGAGACGTGATATCCAACTCCTTCCCATTCCAAACATGAGACCTTTCCTTTAGAATATATGATATCCAACTACTTCCCATTCCAATCCTGAGACCCGTCCGATAGCATGAGATGTGATATCCAACTCCTTCCAATTCCAATACTGAGACCCTCCCAATAGCATATGTGATATCTCAATGCTTCTGATATCAAAACTGAGACCCTCCCTATAACATGAGATGTGATATCCAACTCCTTCCCATTCCAATACTGAGACCCTTCCAATAGCAGATGTGATATCTCAATGCTTCTAATATCAAAACTGAGACCCTCCCTATAACATGAGATGTGATATCCAACTCCTTCCCATTCCAATCGAGACCCTTCCTATAACATGAGATGTGATATCTCTATGCTTCTAATACCAAACCTGAGGCCCTTCCCGTAGTATATGTGAAATCCAACTCCTTCCCATTCCAATCCTGAGACTCTTCCTATAGCATATGTGATATCTCTCCCCGTCTAACCTCACCACTCCTAGCTCCCGGATTGATAATGCACTCCGGCTGTGTCTTCTCTCCCTTCTTCTGCTTCCTTTCCTCTCTCCTTCCTCATGTGCCCTAGGTCAGGCTCCTTCTACACCTCCGGAAGGATTACTGATTTGTACCCCTCCCCACTCTCAACTCTCACTCAGTTAACACTCATCTGACATCTGCCATTTCCTGGAAGAACCCGACCTTGATGTCCTTGGTCTAACCGAGCCATGGATGACGGCCAGCGCTGTCTCGAGCTCTGACACTTTCCTCCCTGATGACAAGTTCCTCTCCATGCCCAGATCCAACCATTCTTGAGGGGGAGTATCCTTGATTCCTGTAGTAAATTGCTTTCCTTTGCAGGCCGACTCCTCTCACGAATGCCTTGTCTGCATGCATTCTCTCTTTCCTGGCCATTCTCTCACCGTGGCTATTTGCCTACCCCCTTCCTCTCTCAGTGGATGGACTTCTCCATCCTAGCCTCCTACCACTCAACTCCGCCTACTTGGAGAATTCAAAATGAACCTGTATGCTTCCTGACCTGGACTTTTACGAGATCTGCAACTCTTCCTGTCTCTGGCCCTACACACTGCAGGGAATACTCAGGATTTTCTGATCTCAGACATCCCCCTATGTAACCCTCTCAACAATCCTCTCCCGTGGTGATCAAGTTCTCATCTCCAAAGAAGGCTAACTACCAGCTGTTCCTCCTCAGTGGAGTTCTCCCTTTCTCCCTTTCTGTCCCTGCTCTCTGCACCGTTTCGCGTTGCAAACACTCGCTTCCCTGCTCTCTGGTTTAGACGCTTTTCCTTCTTCCTTTCTGTGCTTGTTCTCTGCATCGTTTCGCGTTGCAGAGAACAACTCGCTTCCCAGCTCTCTGGTTTAGACGTGTGTTCCCGGCCTTCTCTCCTCTTCCCGCTGCCTTCAAATCAACAAATGAGCTTCAAAAGATACACGGTGCTCAGAATGCTTTATAACACCCATTATTCAAGATATAGCTGTAACTCGCTAGACGTATTGAAAAGTGCTAAAAACTAGCAAAAATAGCTAGAAAATGTTCTTTCCTCGCGTTTTGGTAAATACGAATTCTGGTGGATTCCCATTTTGTACTCTGTTCGTGCATTTGTTCAGTCGAATCCTGATGTTTTTAACCACTCGTCACCCATGCAAGGGGGGGATCAAAATCTACTGTTCACAGGCTGAATGTATACTGCTGAAATCGTCAATGCATTATCGGGTAAACCGACTGTTCTGGAAAGTGTATTTGCCATCTGTTATTCCAGTCAGCATGTTTTCATCGTCCCTTCTTGTTTCAAGGCTGCACTCCCGTGGTGATCACATTCTCCTCTCCAGAGCAGGCTAACTACCAGCTGCTCCTCCTCAGAGGCGTTCCACCTTTCTCCCTTTCTGTCCCTGCTCTCTGCACCGTTTCGCGTTGCATGTACTCGCTTCCCAGCTCTCTGGTTTAGATGCGTGTTCCCTGCCTTCTCTCCTCTTCCTACAGCCTTCCAATGAGCTCCACAAGATAGTGTTCAGAATGCTTTATAACCCCATTATTCAACATATAGCTGTAACCCGCTAGACGTATTGAAACGTGCTAAAAACTAGCAAAAATAGCTAGAAAATGTACTTCCCTCGCGTTTTTGTAAATGCGAATTCTGGTGGGTTCCCATGTTGTATGTACTGTGTCCGTGCGTTTGTGTCGAATCCTGAAGTTTTTAACCACTGTTCTCCCATACTAGGGAGGGGGGGTCAACATCTACTGCTGTTCACAGGCTGAATGTATACGGCTGAAATCTTCAAGGCATTATCAGCGTTCCTGTTTTGGAACGTGTATTTGCCATCTGTTAATGCAGTCGCCCTTTGTTCATCGTTCCTTCTAGTTTACAGGCTGCACTCCCCTAGTGATCACATTCTTCTCTCCTATGCAGGCTAACTACCAGCTCCTCCTCATAGGCGTTCATCCTTTCTGTCCCTGCTCCCTGCACCGTTTCGCGTTGCATGTACTCGCTTCCCAGCTCTCTGGTTGAGATGCGTGTTCCCTGCCTTCTCTCCTCTTGCTACAGCCTTCCAATTTGCTCCACAAGATACAGTGTTCAGAATGCTTTATAACCCCATTATTCAACATATAGCTGTAACCCGCTAGACGTATTGAAACGTGCTAAAAACTAGCAAAAACAGCTAGAAAATGTACTTCCCTCGCGTTTTGGTAAATGCAGGGTACACGCGTCTAAACCAGAGAGCAGGGAAGCGAGCATTTCAGCAGTATAAATTCAGCCTGTGAACAACACATTTTGACCCTCCCTTGTATGGGAGAAGAGTGGTTCAAAAGACCAGGATTCGACTGAACAAACGCACGAACAGAGTACAAAATGGGAATCCACCAGAATTCGCATTTACCAAAACGCGAGGAAAGTACATTTTCTAACTGTTTCTGCTCGTTTTTAGCACGTTTCAATACGTCTAGCGGGTTACAGCTATATGTTGAATAATGGGAGTTATAAAGCATTCTGAACACTGTATCTTGTGGAGCTCATTGGAAGGCTGTAGGAAGAGGAGAGGAGGCAGGGAACACGCATCTAAACCAGAGAGCTGGGAAGCGAGTACATGCAACGCGAAACGGTGCAGGGAGCAGGGACAGAAAAGATGAACGCCTATGAGGAGGAGCAGCTGGTAGCCTGCTCTGGAGAGGAGAATGTGATCACCAGGGGAGTGCAGCCTGTAAAGTAGAAGGGACGATGAACACAGGGCGACTGCATTAACAGATGGCAAATACACGTTCCAAAACAGTCAGGAAACCTGATAATGCCTTGAAGATTTCAGCCCTATACATTCAGCCTGTGAACAGCAGTAGACGTTGACCCCCCCCCTTGTATGGGAGAACAGTGGTTAAAAACTTCAGGATTCGACAACAAACGCACGGACAGTACATACATGGGAACCCATCAGAATTAGCATTTACAAAAACACGAGGAAAGTACATTTTCTAGCTGTTTTTGCTAGTTTACAGCACGTTTCAATACGCCTAGCGGGTTACGGCTATATGTTGAATAATGGGTGTTATAGAGCATTCTGAGCACTGTGTATCTTTTGGAGCTCATTTTTTGATTTGAAGGCAGCGGGAAGAGGAGAGAAGGCAGGGAACACGCGTCTAAACCAGAGAGCTGGGAAGCGAGTACTTGCAACGCGAAAAGGGCAGAAAGGAAGAAGGCCTCTGAGAAGGAAAGGCGTCTAAACCAGAGAGCAGGGAAGCGAGTGTTTGCAATGCGAAACGGTGCAGGGAGCAGGGACAGAAAGGGAGAACTCCTCTGAGGAGGAACAGCTGGCAGTTAGCCTTCTTTGGAGATGAGAACTTGATCACCACGGGAGAGGATTGTTGAGAGGGTTACAGAGGGGGAGGTCTGAGATCAGAAAATCCTGAGTATTCCCTGCAGTGTGTAGGGCCAGCGACATGAAGAGTTGCAGATCTCGTAAAAGTCCAGGTCAGGAAGCATACAGGTTCATGTTGAATTCTCCAAGTAGGCGGAGTTGAGTGGTAGGAGGCTAGGATGGAGAAGTCCATCCACTGAGAGAGGAAGGGGGTAGGCAAATAGCCACGGTGAGAGAATGGCCAGGAGAGAATGCATGCAGACAAGGCATTCGTGACAGGAGTCGGCCTACAAAGGAAATCAATTTACTACAGGAATCAAGGATAAGCATTGAGATATCACATCTCATGCTATAGGAAGGGTCTCAGGATTGAATGGGAAGGACTTAGATATCACATATCATGCTATAGGGAGGGTCTCAGTTTTGATATTAGAAGCATTGAGATATCACATCTCATGCTATCGGAAGTGTCTCAGGATTGGAATGGGAAGGAGCTGGATATCACATCTCATGCTAAAGGAAGGGTCTCAGGTTTGGAACGGGAAGGAGTTGGATCTCACATCTCGTTATAGGAAGGGTCTCAGGTTTGGTATAAACATTGAGATATCACATCTCTGCTATCGGAAGTGTCTCAGGATTGGAATGGGAAGGAGTTGGATATCCCATCTCATGTTATAGGACGGGTCTCAGGTTTTTTATTAAAATCATTGAGATATCATATTGCATGCTGTAGGAAGGGTCTAAGGATTGGAATGGGAAGGACTTGGATATCACATCTCATGCTATAGATAGGCTCTCAGGTTTGGAAAGTGAAGGAGTTGGATATCACATTTCATGTTAGAGGAAGGATCTCAGGTTTGGTATTAGAGGCATTGAGATATCACATCTCAGGCTATAGGAAGGGTCTCAGGATTGGAATGGGAAGGAGTTGGATATCACATCTCATGCTATAGGAAGGGTCTCAGGTTTTGTTATAAGCATTGAGATATCACATCTCATGCTATAGGAAGGGTCTCAGGATTGGAATGGAAGGAGTTGGATATCACATCTCATGTTATAGGAAGGATCTCAGGTTTGGTATTAGAAGCATTGAGACATCACATCTCATGCTATAGGAAGGGTCTCAGGATTGGAATGGGAAGGAGTTGGATATCACATCTCATGCTATAGGAAGGGTCTCAGGATTGGAATGGGAAGGAGTTGTATATGACATCTCATGCCGTAGGGAGGGTCTCAGGTTTGGTATAAACATTGAGATATCACATCTCTGCTATCGAAAGGGAATCAGGATTGGAATGGGAAGGAGTTGGATATCCCATCTCATGTTATAGGAAGAGTCTCAGGGTTGGTATTAGAAGCATTGAGATATCACATCTCATGCTATAGGAAGTGTCTCAGGATTGGAATGGGAAGGACTTGGGTATCACATCTCATGCTATAGGGAGGGTCTCAAGTTTGATATTAGAAGCATTGAGATATCACATCTCATGCTATAGGAAGGGTCTCAGGTTTGGTATAAGCAGTGAGATATCACATCTCATGCTATAGGAAGTGTCTCAGGATTGGAATGGGAAGGAGTTGGATATCCCATCTCATGTTATAGGAAGGGTCTCAGGTTTGGTATTAGAAGCATTGAGATATCACATCTCATGCTATAGGAAGGGTCTCAGGATTGGAATGGGAAGGACTTGGATATCACATCTCTTGCTATAGGGAGGGTCTCAAGTTTGATATTAGAAGCTTTGAGGTATCACATTTCATGATATCGGAAGGGTCTCAAGATTGGAATGGGAAGGAGTTGGATATCACATCTCATGATAAAGGAAGGGTCTAAGGTTTGGAAGGGGAAGGATTTGGATATCACATATGTTATAGGACGGGTCTCAGGTTTGGTATTAGAAGCATTGAGATATCAAGTCTCATGGTATAGGAAGGGTCTCAGAATTGGAATGGGAAGGAGTTGGATATCACATCTCAAGCTATAGGAAGGGTCTCAGGATTAGAATGGGAAGGAGTTTGATATCACATCTCATGCCATAGTATGGGTCTTAGGTTTGGTAGAAGCATTGGGATATCACATCTCATGTTATCGGAAGGGTATCGGGATTGGATTTGGAAGGAGTTGGATATCCCATCTCATGCTATAGGAAGGGTCTCAGGTTGGAATGGGAAGGAGTTGGATATCACATCTCATGTTATAGGAAGGGTCTCAGGATTGGAATGGGAAGGACTTGGATATCACATCTCATGCTATAGGAAGGCTCTCAGGTTTGCAAGGGGAAAGAGTTGGATATCACATTTCATGCTATCAGAAGGATCTCAGGTTTGGTATAGAAGCATTGAGATATCATATCTTATGGTATCAGAAGAGTCTCAGGATTGGAATGGGAAGGAGTTGGATATTACATCTCATGCTAAAGGGAGGGTCTCAGGTTTGGAAGATAAGGATTTGGATATCACATCTCATGTTATAGGAAGGATCTCAGGTTTGGTATTAGAAGTATTGAGACATCACATCTCATGCTATAGGAAGGGTCTCAGGATTGGAATGGGAAGGAGTTGGATATCACATCTCATGCTATAGGAAGGGTCTCAGGATTGGAATGGGAAGGAGTTGTATATGACATCTCATGCCGTAGGGAGGGTCTCAGGTTTGGTATAAACATTGAGATATCACATCTCTGCTATCGAAAGGGAATCAGGATTGGAATGGGAAGGAGTTGGATATCCCATCTCATGTTATAGGAAGAGTCTCAGGTTTGGTATTAGAAGCATTGAGATATCACATCTCATGCTATAGGAAGTGTCTCAGGATTGGAATGGGAAGGACTTGGGTATCACATCTCATGCTATAGGGAGGGTCTCAAGTTTGATATTAGAAGCATTGAGATATCACATCTCATGCTATAGGAAGGGTCTCAGGTTTGGTATAAGCAGTGAGATATCACATCTCATGCTATAGGAAGTGTCTCAGGATTGGAATGGGAAGGAGTTGGATATCACATCTCATGTTATAGGAAGGATCTCAGGTTTGGTATAAGCATTGAGTTATCACATCTCTGCTATCGGAAGGGTCTCAGGATTGGAATGGGAAGGAGTTGGATATTCCCATCTCATGTTATAGGAAGGGTCTCAGGTTTGGTATTAGAAGCATTGAGATATCACATCTCATGCTATAGGAAGGGTCTCAGGATTGGAATGGGAAGGACTTGGATATCACATCTCTTGCTATAGGGAGGGTCTCAAGTTTGATATTAGAAGCATTGAGGTATCACATTTCATGATATCGGAAGGGTCTCAAGATTGGAATGGGAAGGAGTTGGATATCACATCTCATGATAAAGGAAGGGTCTAAGGTTTGGAAGGGGAAGGATTTGGATATCACATCTCATGTTATAGGACGGGTCTCAGGTTTGGTATTAGAAGCATTGAGATATCAAGTCTCATGGTATAGGAAGGGTCTCAGAATTGGAATGGGAAGGAGTTGGATATGTTATAGGAAGGGTCTCAGGTTTGGTATTAGAAGCATTGAGATATCACATCTCATGCTATAGGAAGAGTCTCAGGATTGGAATGGGGAGGACTTGGATGTCACATCTCATGCTATAGGGAGGGTCTCAAGTTTGATATTAGAAGCATTGAGATAACAAATCTCATGATATCGGAAGGGTCTCAGGATTGGAATGGGAAGGAGTTGGATATCACATCTCATGCTAAAGGGAGGGTCTCAGGTTTGGAAGGGGAAGGATTTGGATATCACATCTCATGTTATAGGAAGGATCTCAGGTTTGGTATTAGAAGCATTGAGATATCACATCTCATGCTATCGGAAGGATCTCAGGTTTGGTATAGAAGCATTGAGATATCACATCTCATGCTATCAGAAGGGTCTCAGGATTGGAATGGGAAGGAGTTGGATATCACATCTCATGCTAAAGGGAGGGTCTCAGGTTTGGAAGGGGAAGGATTTGGATATCACATCTCATGTTATCGGAAGGATCTCAGGTTTGGTATTAGAAGTATTGAGATATCACATCTCATGCTATAGGAAGGGTCTCAGGATTGGAATGGGAAGGACTTGGATATCACATCTCTTGCTATAGGGAGGGTCTCAAGTTTGATATTAGAAGCATTGAGGTATCACATTTCATGATATCAGAAGGGTCTCAAGATTGGAATGGGAAGGAGTTGGATATCACATCTCATGATAAAGGAAGGGTCTAAGGTTTGGAAGGGGAAGGATTTGGATATCACATATGTTATAGGACGGGTCTCAGGTTTGGTATTAGAAGCATTGAGATATCAAGTCTCATGGTATAGGAAGGGTCTCAGAATTGGAATGGGAAGGAGTTGGATATCACATCTCAAGCTATAGGAAGGGTCTCAGGATTAGAATGGGAAGGAGTTTGATATCACATCTCATGCCATAGTATGGGTCTTAGGTTTGGTAGAAGCATTGGGATATCACATCTCATGTTATCGGAAGGGTATCGGGATTGGATTTGGAAGGAGTTGGATATCCCATCTCATGCTATAGGAAGGGTCTCAGGTTGGAATGGGAAGGAGTTGGATATCACATCTCATGTTATAGGAAGGGTCTCAGGATTGGAATGGGAAGGACTTGGATATCACATCTCATGCTATAGGAAGGCTCTCAGGTTTGCAAGGGGAAAGAGTTGGATATCACATTTCATGCTATCAGAAGGATCTCAGGTTTGGTATAGAAGCATTGAGATATCATATCTTATGGTATCAGAAGAGTCTCAGGATTGGAATGGGAAGGAGTTGGATATCACATCTCATGCTAAAGGGAGGGTCTCAGGTTTGGAAGATAAGGATTTGGATATCACATCTCATGTTATAGGAAGGATCTCAGGTTTGGTATTAGAAGTATTGAGACATCACATCTCATGCTATAGGAAGGGTCTCAGGATTGGAATGGGAAGGAGTTGGATATCACATCTCATGCTATAGGAAGGGTCTCAGGATTGGAATGGGAAGGAGTTGTATATGACATCTCATGTTATAGGAAGGATCTCAGGTTTGGTATAAACATTGAGACATCACATCTCTGCTATCGAAAGGGAATCAGGATTGGAATGGGAAGGAGTTGGATATCCCATCTCATGTTATAGGAAGAGTCTCAGGTTTGGTATTAGAAGCATTGAGATATCACATCTCATGCTATAGGAAGTGTCTCAGGATTGGAATGGGAAGGACTTGGGTATCACATCTCATGCTATAGGGAGGGTCTCAAGTTTGATATTAGAAGCATTGAGATATCACATCTCATGCTATAGGAAGGGTCTCAGGTTTGGTATAAGCAGTGAGATATCACATCTCATGCTATAGGAAGTGTCTCAGGATTGGAATGGGAAGGAGTTGGATATCACATCTCATGTTATAGGAAGGATCTCAGGTTTGGTATAAGCATTGAGTTATCACATCTCTGCTATCGGAAGGGTCTCAGGATTGGAATGGGAAGGAGTTGGATATTCCCATCTCATGTTATAGGAAGGGTCTCAGGTTTGGTATTAGAAGCATTGAGATATCACATCTCATGCTATAGGAAGGGTCTCAGGATTGGAATGGGAAGGACTTGGATATCACATCTCTTGCTATAGGGAGGGTCTCAAGTTTGATATTAGAAGCATTGAGGTATCACATTTCATGATATCGGAAGGGTCTCAAGATTGGAATGGGAAGGAGTTGGATATCACATCTCATGATAAAGGAAGGGTCTAAGGTTTGGAAGGGGAAGGATTTGGATATCACATCTCATGTTATAGGACGGGTCTCAGGTTTGGTATTAGAAGCATTGAGATATCAAGTCTCATGGTATAGGAAGGGTCTCAGAATTGGAATGGGAAGGAGTTGGATATGTTATAGGAAGGGTCTCAGGTTTGGTATTAGAAGCATTGAGATATCACATCTCATGCTATAGGAAGAGTCTCAGGATTGGAATGGGGAGGACTTGGATGTCACATCTCATGCTATAGGGAGGGTCTCAAGTTTGATATTAGAAGCATTGAGATAACAAATCTCATGATATCGGAAGGGTCTCAGGATTGGAATGGGAAGGAGTTGGATATCACATCTCATGCTAAAGGGAGGGTCTCAGGTTTGGAAGGGGAAGGATTTGGATATCACATCTCATGTTATAGGAAGGATCTCAGGTTTGGTATTAGAAGCATTGAGATATCACATCTCATGCTATCGGAAGGATCTCAGGTTTGGTATAGAAGCATTGAGATATCACATCTCATGCTATCAGAAGGGTCTCAGGATTGGAATGGGAAGGAGTTGGATATCACATCTCATGCTAAAGGGAGGGTCTCAGGTTTGGAAGGGGAAGGATTTGGATATCACATCTCATGTTATCGGAAGGATCTCAGGTTTGGTATTAGAAGTATTGAGATATCACATCTCATGCTATAGGAAGGGTCTCAGGATTGGAATGGGAAGGACTTGGATATCACATCTCTTGCTATAGGGAGGGTCTCAAGTTTGATATTAGAAGCATTGAGGTATCACATTTCATGATATCAGAAGGGTCTCAAGATTGGAATGGGAAGGAGTTGGATATCACATCTCATGATAAAGGAAGGGTCTAAGGTTTGGAAGGGGAAGGATTTGGATATCACATATGTTATAGGACGGGTCTCAGGTTTGGTATTAGAAGCATTGAGATATCAAGTCTCATGGTATAGGAAGGGTCTCAGAATTGGAATGGGAAGGAGTTGGATATCACATCTCAAGCTATAGGAAGGGTCTCAGGATTAGAATGGGAAGGAGTTTGATATCACATCTCATGCCATAGTATGGGTCTTAGGTTTGGTAGAAGCATTGGGATATCACATCTCATGTTATCGGAAGGGTATCGGGATTGGATTTGGAAGGAGTTGGATATCCCATCTCATGCTATAGGAAGGGTCTCAGGTTGGAATGGGAAGGAGTTGGATATCACATCTCATGTTATAGGAAGGGTCTCAGGATTGGAATGGGAAGGACTTGGATATCACATCTCATGCTATAGGAAGGCTCTCAGGTTTGCAAGGGGAAAGAGTTGGATATCACATTTCATGCTATCAGAAGGATCTCAGGTTTGGTATAGAAGCATTGAGATATCATATCTTATGGTATCAGAAGAGTCTCAGGATTGGAATGGGAAGGAGTTGGATATCACATCTCATGCTAAAGGGAGGGTCTCAGGTTTGGAAGATAAGGATTTGGATATCACATCTCATGTTATAGGAAGGATCTCAGGTTTGGTATTAGAAGTATTGAGACATCACATCTCATGCTATAGGAAGGGTCTCAGGATTGGAATGGGAAGGAGTTGGATATCACATCTCATGCTATAGGAAGGGTCTCAGGATTGGAATGGGAAGGAGTTGTATATGACATCTCATGCCGTAGGGAGGGTCTCAGGTTTGGTATAAACATTGAGATATCACATCTCTGCTATCGAAAGGGAATCAGGATTGGAATGGGAAGGAGTTGGATATCCCATCTCATGTTATAGGAAGAGTCGCAGGTTTGGTATTAGAAGCATTGAGATATCACATCTCATGCTATAGGAAGTGTCTCAGGATTGGAATGGGAAGGACTTGGGTATCACATCTCATGCTATAGGGAGGGTCTCAAGTTTGATATTAGAAGCATTGAGATATCACATCTCATGCTATAGGAAGGGTCTCAGGTTTGGTATAAGCAGTGAGATATCACATCTCATGCTATAGGAAGTGTCTCAGGATTGGAATGGGAAGGAGTTGGATATCACATCTCATGTTATAGGAAGGATCTCAGGTTTGGTATAAGCATTGAGTTATCACATCTCTGCTATCGGAAGGGTCTCAGGATTGGAATGGGAAGGAGTTGGATATTCCCATCTCATGTTATAGGAAGGGTCTCAGGTTTGGTATTAGAAGCATTGAGATATCACATCTCATGCTATAGGAAGGGTCTCAGGATTGGAATGGGAAGGACTTGGATATCACATCTCTTGCTATAGGGAGGGTCTCAAGTTTGATATTAGAAGCATTGAGGTATCACATTTCATGATATCGGAAGGGTCTCAAGATTGGAATGGGAAGGAGTTGGATATCACATCTCATGATAAAGGAAGGGTCTCAGGATTGGAATGGGAAGGAGTTGGATATCACATCTCATGCTAAAGGGAGGGTCTCAGGTTTGGAAGGGGAAGGATTTGGATATCACATCTCATGTTATCGGAAGGATCTCAGGTTTGGTATTAGAAGTATTGAGATATCACATCTCATGCTATAGGAAGGGTCTCAGGATTGGAATGGGAAGGACTTGGATATCACATCTCTTGCTATAGGGAGGGTCTCAAGTTTGATATTAGAAGCATTGAGGTATCACATTTCATGATATCGGAAGGGTCTCAAGATTGGAATGGGAAGGAGTTGGATATCACATCTCATGATAAAGCAAGGGTCTAAGGTTTGGAAGGGGAAGGATTTGGATATCACATATGTTATAGGACAGGTCTCAGGTTTGGTATTAGAAGCATTGAGATATCAAGTCTCATGGTATAGGAAGGGTCTCAGAATTGGAATGGGAAGGAGTTGGATATCACATCTCAAGCTATAGGAAGGGTCTCAGGATTAGAATGGGAAGGAGTTTGATATCACATCTCATGCCATAGTATGGGTCTTAGGTTTGGTATAAGCATTGAGATATCACATCTCTGCTATCGGAAGTGTCTCAGGATTGGAATGGGAAGGACTTGGATATCACATCTCATGCTATAGATAGGCTCTCAGGTTTGGAAAGGGAAGGAGTTGGATATCACATTTCATGTTAGAGGAAGGATCTCAGGTTTGGTATTAGAGGCATTGAGATATCACATCTCAGGCTATAGGAAGGGTCTCAGGATTGGAATGGGAAGGAGTTGGATATCACATCTCATGCTAAAGGAAGGGTCTCAGGATTGGAATGGGAAGGAGTTGGATATCACATCTCATGCTATAGGAAGGGTCTCAGGTTTGGTATAAGCATTGAGATATCACATCTCGTGCTATAGGAAGGGTCTCAGGATTGGAATGGGAAGGAGTTGTATATGACATCTCATGCTATAGACAGGGTCTCAGGTTTGGAAAGGGAAGGAGATGGATATCACATTTCATGTTAGAGGTAGGATCTCAGGTTTGGAATTAGAGGCATTGAGATATCACATCTCATGCTATCAGAAGGGTCTCAGGATTGGAATGGGAAGGAGTTGGATATCACATCTCATGCTAAAGGGAGGGTCTCAGGATTGGAAGGGGAAGGATTTGGAAATCACATCTCATGTTATAGGAAGGATCTCAGGTTTGGTATTAGAAGCATTGAGATATCACATCTCATGCTATCATAAGGGTCTCAGGATTGGAATCGGAAGGAGTTGGATATCACATCTCATGTTATAGGAAGGATCTCAGGTTTGGTATTAGAAGCATTGAGACATCACATCTCATGCTATAGGAAGGGTCTCAGGATTGGAATGGGAAGGAGTTGGATATCACATCTCATGCTATAGGAAGGGTCTCAGATTTGGTATAAGCATTGAGATATCACATCTCATGCTATAGGAAGGGTCTCAGGATTGGAATGGGAAGCAGTTGGATATCACATCTCAGGCCATAGGAAGGGTCTCAGGTTTGGTATAAGCATTGAGATATCACATCTCTGCTATCGGAAGGGTCTCAGGATTGGAATGGGAAGGAGTTGGATATCCCATCTCATGTTATAGGAAGAGTCTCAGGTTTGGTATTAGAAGCATTGAGATATCCCATCTCATGCTATAGGAAGGGTCTCAGGTTGGAATGGGAAGGAGTTGGATATCACATTTCATGTTATAGGAAGGGTCTCAGGATTGGAATTGGAAGGACTTGGCTATCATATCTCATGCTATAGGAAGGCTCTCAGGTTTGGAAGGGGAAGGAGTTGGATATCACATTTCATGTTAGAGGAACGATCTCAGGTTTGGTATTAGAGGCCTTGAGATATCACATCTCATGCTATAGGAAGGGTCTCAGGATTGGAATGGGAAGGAGTTGGATATCACATCTCATGTTATAGGAAAGATCTCAGGTTAGGTATTAGAAGCATTGAGACATCACATCTCATGTTATAGGAAGGGTCTCAGGATTGGAATGGGAAGAAGTTGGATATCACATCTCATGCTATAGGAAGGGTCTCAGGTTTGGTATAAGCATTGAGATATCACATCTCATGCAATAGGAAGGGTCTCAGGATTGGAATGGGAAGGAGTTGTATATGACATCTCATGCCATAGGAAGGGTCTCAGGTTTGGTATAAGCATTGAGATATCACATCACATGCTATAGGAAGGGTCTCAGGATTGTAATGGGAAGGACTTGGATATCACATCTCATGCTATAGGCAGGGTCTCAGGTTTGGAAAGGGAAGGAGATGGATATCACATTTCATGTTAGAGGTAGGATCTCAGGTTTGGTATTAGAGGCATTGAAATATCACATCTCATGCTATCAGAAGGGTCTCAGGATTGGAATGGGAAGGAGTTGGATATCACATCTCATGCTAAAGGGAGGGTCTCAGGTTTGGAAGGGGAAGGATTTGGAAATCACATCTCATGTTATAGGAAGGATCTCAGGTTTGGTATTAGAAGCATTGAGATATCACATCTCATGCTATCGGAAGTATCTCAGGTTTGGTATTAGAGGCATTGAGATATCACATCTCATGCTATCTTAAGGGTCTCAGTATTGGAATGGGAAGGATTTGGATATCACATCTCATGCTAAAGGAAGGGTCTCAGGTTTGGAAGGGGAAGGATTTGGATATCATATCTCATGTTATAGGACGTATCTCATGTTATAGGACGGGTCCCAGGTTTGGTATTAGAAGCATTGAGATATCACATCTCAATGTATAGGAAGGGTCTGAGGATTGGAATGGGAAGGATTTGGATCTCCCTTCTCATGCTACAGGAAGTGTCTCAGGTTGGAATGGGAAGGAGTTGGATATCACATCTCGTTATAGAAAGGGTCTCAGGATTGGAATGGGAAGGAATTGGATATCACATCTCTTGCTATAGGAGGTGTCTCAGGATTGGAATGGGAAGGAGTTGGATATCACGTCTCATGTTATAGGAAGGGTCTCAGGATTGGAATGGGAAGGAGTTGAATATCACATCTCATGCTAAAGGAAGGGTATCAGGTTTGATAGAAGCATTGAGATATCACATCTCATGCTATAGGAAGGAACTCAGGATTGGAATGGGAAGGAGTTGGATATCACATCTAATGCCATAGGAAGGGTCATCAGGTTTGGTATAAGCATTGAGATATCACATCTCTGCTATCGGAAGGGTCTAAGGATTGGATTGGGAAGGAGTTGGATATCACGTCTCATGTTATAGGAAGGGTCTCAGGTTGGAAAAGAAGGAGTTGGATATCACATCTCATGTTATAGGAAGGGTCTCAGGATTGGAATGGGAAGGACTTGGATATCACATCTCATGTTATAGGAAGGATCTCAGGTTTTGTATTAGAAGCATTGAGATATCACATCTCATGCTATAGGAAGGGTCTCAGGATTGGAATGTGAAGGATTTGGATATCACATCTCATGCTAAAGGAAGGGTCTCAGGTTTGGTATAAGCATTGAGATATCACATCTCTGCTATCGGAAGGGTCTAAGGATTGGATTGGGAAGGAATTGGATATCCCTTCTCATGCTATAGGAAGGGTCTCAGGTTGGAATGGGTAGGAGTTGGATATCACATCTCAAGCTATAGGAAGGGTCTCAGGATTAGAATGGGAAGGAGTTTGATATCACATCTCATGCCATAGTATGGGTCTTAGGTTTGGTAGAAGCATTGGGATATCACATCTCATGTTATCGGAAGGGTATCGGGATTGGATTTGGAAGGAGTTGGATATCCCATCTCATGCTATAGGAAGGGTCTCAGGTTGGAATGGGAAGGAGTTGGATATCACATCTCATGTTATAGGAAGGGTCTCAGGATTGGAATGGGAAGGACTTGGATATCACATCTCATGCTATAGGAAGGCTCTCAGGTTTGCAAGGGGAAAGAGTTGGATATCACATTTCATGCTATCAGAAGGATCTCAGGTTTGGTATAGAAGCATTGAGATATCATATCTTATGGTATCAGAAGAGTCTCAGGATTGGAATGGGAAGGAGTTGGATATCACATCGCATGCTAAAGGGAGGGTCTCAGGTTTGGAAGATAAGGATTTGGATATCACATCTCATGTTATAGGAAGGATCTCAGGTTTGGTATTAGAAGTATTGAGACATCGCATCTCATGCTATAGGAAGGGTCTCAGGATTGGAATGGGAAGGAGTTGGATATCACATCTCATGCTATAGGAAGGGTCTCAGGATTGGAATGGGAAGGAGTTGTATATGACATCTCATGCCGTAGGGAGGGTCTCAGGTTTGGTATAAACATTGAGATATCACATCTCTGCTATCGAAAGGGAATCAGGATTGGAATGGGAAGGAGTTGGATATCCCATCTCATGTTATAGGAAGAGTCTCAGGTTTGGTATTAGAAGCATTGAGATATCACATCTCATGCTATAGGAAGTGTCTCAGGATTGGAATGGGAAGGACTTGGGTATCACATCTCATGCTATAGGGAGGGTCTCAAGTTTGATATTAGAAGCATTGAGATATCACATCTCATGCTATAGGAAGGGTCTCAGGTTTGGTATAAGCAGTGAGATATCACATCTCATGCTATAGGAAGTGTCTCAGGATTGGAATGGGAAGGAGTTGGATATCACATCTCATGTTATAGGAAGGATCTCAGGTTTGGTATAAGCATTGAGTTATCACATCTCTGCTATCGGAAGGGTCTCAGGATTGGAATGGGAAGGAGTTGGATATTCCCATCTCATGTTATAGGAAGGGTCTCAGGTTTGGTATTAGAAGCATTGAGATATCACATCTCATGCTATAGGAAGGGTCTCAGGATTGGAATGGGAAGGACTTGGATATCACATCTCTTGCTATAGGGAGGGTCTCAAGTTTGATATTAGAAGCATTGAGGTATCACATTTCATGATATCGGAAGGGTCTCAAGATTGGAATGGGAAGGAGTTGGATATCACATCTCATGATAAAGGAAGGGTCTCAGGATTGGAATGGGAAGGAGTTGGATATCACATCTCATGCTAAAGGGAGGGTCTCAGTTTTGGAAGGGGAAGGATTTGGATATCACATCTCATGTTATCGGAAGGATCTCAGGTTTGGTATTAGAAGTATTGAGATATCACATCTCATGCTATAGGAAGGGTCTCAGGATTGGAATGGGAAGGACTTGGATATCACATCTCTTGCTATAGGGAGGGTCTCAAGTTTGATATTAGAAGCATTGAGGTATCACATTTCATGATATCGGAAGGGTCTCAAGATTGGAATGGGAAGGAGTTGGATATCACATCTCATGATAAAGGAAGGGTCTAAGGTTTGGAAGGGGAAGGATTTGGATATCACATATGTTATAGGACGGGTCTCAGGTTTGGTATTAGAAGCATTGAGATATCAAGTCTCATGGTATAGGAAGGGTCTCAGAATTGGAATGGGAAGGAGTTGGATATCACATCTCAAGCTATAGGAAGGGTCTCAGGATTAGAATGGGAAGGAGTTTGATATCACATCTCATGCCATAGTATGGGTCTTAGGTTTGGTATAAGCATTGAGATATCACATCTCTGCTATCGGAAGTGTCTCAGGATTGGAATGGGAAGGACTTGGATATCACATCTCATGCTATAGATAGGCTCTCAGGTTTGGAAAGGGAAGGAGTTGGATATCACATTTCATGTTAGAGAAAGGATCTCAGGTTTGGTATTAGAGGCATTGAGATATCACATCTCAGGCTATAGGAAGGGTCTCAGGATTGGAATGGGAAGGAGTTGGATATCACATCTCATGCTAAAGGAAGGGTCTCAGGATTGGAATGGGAAGGAGTTGGATATCACATCTCATGCTATAGGAAGGGTCTCAGGTTTGGTATAAGCATTGAGATATCACATCTCGTGCTATAGGAAGGGTCTCAGGATTGGAATGGGAAGGAGTTGTATATGACATCTCATGCTATAGACAGGGTCTCAGGTTTGGAAAGGGAAGGAGATGGATATCACATTTCATGTTAGAGGTAGGATCTCAGGTTTGGAATTAGAGGCATTGAGATATCACATCTCATGCTATCAGAAGGGTCTCAGGATTGGAATGGGAAGGAGTTGGATATCACATCTCATGCTAAAGGGAGGGTCTCAGGATTGGAAGGGGAAGGATTTGGAAATCACATCTCATGTTATAGGAAGGATCTCAGGTTTGGTATTAGAAGCATTGAGATATCACATCTCATGCTATCATAAGGGTCTCAGGATTGGAATCGGAAGGAGTTGGATATCACATCTCATGTTATAGGAAGGATCTCAGGTTTGGTATTAGAAGCATTGAGACATCACATCTCATGCTATAGGAAGGGTCTCAGGATTGGAATGGGAAGGAGTTGGATATCACATCTCATGCTATAGGAAGGGTCTCAGATTTGGTATAAGCATTGAGATATCACATCTCATGCTATAGGAAGGGTCTCAGGATTGGAATGGGAAGCAGTTGGATATCACATCTCAGGCCATAGGAAGGGTCTCAGGTTTGGTATAAGCATTGAGATATCACATCTCTGCTATCGGAAGGGTCTCAGGATTTGAATGGGAAGGAGTTGGATATCCCATCTCATGTTATAGGAAGAGTCTCAGGTTTGGTATTAGAAGCATTGAGATATCCCATCTCATGCTATAGGAAGGGTCTCAGGTTGGAATGGGAAGGAGTTGGATATCACATTTCATGTTATAGGAAGGGTCTCAGGATTGGAATTGGAAGGACTTGGCTATCATATCTCATGCTATAGGAAGGCTCTCAGGTTTGGAAGGGGAAGGAGTTGGATATCACATTTCATGTTAGAGGAACGATCTCAGGTTTGGTATTAGAGGCCTTGAGATATCACATCTCATGCTATAGGAAGGGTCTCAGGATTGGAATGGGAAGGAGTTGGATATCACATCTCATGTTATAGGAAAGATCTCAGGTTAGGTATTAGAAGCATTGAGACATCACATCTCATGTTATAGGAAGGGTCTCAGGATTGGAATGGGAAGAAGTTGGATATCACATCTCATGCTATAGGAAGGGTCTCAGGTTTGGTATAAGCATTGAGATATCACATCTCATGCAATAGGAAGGGTCTCAGGATTGGAATGGGAAGGAGTTGTATATGACATCTCATGCCATAGGAAGGGTCTCAGGTTTGGTATAAGCATTGAGATATCACATCACATGCTATAGGAAGGGTCTCAGGATTGTAATGGGAAGGACTTGGATATCACATCTCATGCTATAGGCAGGGTCTCAGGTTTGGAAAGGGAAGGAGATGGATATCACATTTCATGTTAGAGGTAGGATCTCAGGTTTGGTATTAGAGGCATTGAAATATCACATCTCATGCTATCAGAAGGGTCTCAGGATTGGAATGGGAAGGAGTTGGATATCACATCTCATGCTAAAGGGAGGGTCTCAGGTTTGGAAGGGGAAGGATTTGGAAATCACATCTCATGTTATAGGAAGGATCTCAGGTTTGGTATTAGAAGCATTGAGATATCACATCTCATGCTATCGGAAGTATCTCAGGTTTGGTATTAGAGGCATTGAGATATCACATCTCATGCTATCTTAAGGGTCTCAGTATTGGAATGGGAAGGATTTGGATATCACATCTCATGCTAAAGGAAGGGTCTCAGGTTTGGAAGGGGAAGGATTTGGATATCATATCTCATGTTATAGGACGTATCTCATGTTATAGGACGGGTCCCAGGTTTGGTATTAGAAGCATTGAGATATCACATCTCATGGTATAGGAAGGGTCTGAGGATTGGAATGGGAAGGATTTGGATCTCCCTTCTCATGCTACAGGAAGTGTCTCAGGTTGGAATGGGAAGGAGTTGGATATCACATCTCGTTATAGAAAGGGTCTCAGGATTGGAATGGGAAGGAATTGGATATCACATCTCTTGCTATAGGAGGTGTCTCAGGATTGGAATGGGAAGGAGTTGGATATCACGTCTCATGTTATAGGAAGGGTCTCAGGATTGGAATGGGAAGGAGTTGAATATCACATCTCATGCTAAAGGAAGGGTATCAGGTTTGATAGAAGCATTGAGATATCACATCTCATGCTATAGGAAGGAACTCAGGATTGGAATGGGAAGGAGTTGGATATCACATCTAATGCCATAGGAAGGGTCATCAGGTTTGGTATAAGCATTGAGATATCACATCTCTGCTATCGGAAGGGTCTAAGGATTGGATTGGGAAGGAGTTGGATATCACGTCTCATGTTATAGGAAGGGTCTCAGGTTGGAATAGAAGGAGTTGGATATCACATCTCATGTTATAGGAAGGGTCTCAGGATTGGAATGGGAAGGACTTGGATATCACATCTCATGTTATAGGAAGGATCTCAGGTTTTGTATTAGAAGCATTGAGATATCACATCTCATGCTATAGGAAGGGTCTCAGGATTGGAATGTGAAGGATTTGGATATCACATCTCATGCTAAAGGAAGGGTCTCAGGTTTGGTATAAGCATTGAGATATCACATCTCTGCTATCGGAAGGGTCTAAGGATTGGATTGGGAAGGAATTGGATATCCCTTCTCATGCTATAGGAAGGGTCTCAGGTTGGAATGGGTAGGAGTTGGATATCACATCTCATGTTATAGGAAGGGTCTCAAGATTGAAATGGGAAGGATTTGGATATCACATCTCATGCTAAAGGAAGGGTCTCAGGTTTGGAAGGGGAAGGATTTGGATATCATATCTCATGTAATAGGACGTATCTCCTGTTATTGAGATATCACATCTCATGCTATAGGAAGGGTCTCAGGATTGGAATGTGAAGGATTTGGATATCACATCTCATGCTAAAGGAAGGGTCTCAGGTTTGGTAGAAGCATTGAGATATCACGTCTCTGCTATCGGAAGGGTCTCAGGATTGGATTGGGAAGGAGTTGGATATCCCTTCTCATGCTATAGGAAGGGTCTCAGGATTTGAATGGCAAGGAGTTGGATATCACATCTCATGCCATAGGAAGGGTCTCAGGTTTGGTATAAGCATTGAGATATCACATCTCTGCTATCGGAAGGGTCTCAGGATTGGAATGGGAAGGAGTTGGATATTCCCATCTCATGTTATAGGAAGGGTCTCAGGTTTGGTATTAGAAGCATTGAGATATCACATCTCATGCTATAGGAAGGGTCTCAGGATTGGAATGGGAAGGACTTGGATATCACATCTCATGCTATAGGGAGGGTCTCAAGTTTGATATTAGAAGCTTTGAGATATCACATCTCATGATATCGGAAGGGTCTCAGGATTGGAATGGGAAGGAGTTGGATATCACATCTCATGATAAAGGAAGGGTCTAAGGTTTGGAAGGGGAAGGATTTGGATATCACATCTCATGTTATATTACGGGTCTCAGGTTTGGTATTAGAAGCATTGAGATATCAAGTCTCAGAGTATAGGAAGGGTCTCAGAATTGGAATGGGAAGGAGTTGGATATCACATCTCAAGCTATAGGAAGGGTCTCAGGATTGGAATGGGAAGGACTTGGATATCACATCTCATGCTATAGGAAGGCTCTCAGGTTTGGAAGGGGAAAGAGTTGGATATCACATTTCATGTTAGAGGTAGGATCTCAGGTTTGGTATTAGAGGCATTGAGATATCACATCTCATGCTATCAGAAGGGTCTCAGGAATGGAATGGGAAGGAATTGGATATCACATCTCATGCTAAAGGGAGGGTCTCAGGTTTGGAAGGGGAAGGATTTGGATATCACATCTCATGTTATAGGAAGGATCTCAGGTTTGGTATTAGAAGCATTGAGATATCACATCTCATGCTATCGGAAGGAATTCAGGTTTGGTATTAGAAGCATTGAGATATCACATCTCATGCTATCAGAAGGGTCTCAGGATTGGAATGGGAAGGAGTTGGATCTCACATCTCATGCTAAAGGGAGGGTCTCAGGTTTGGAAGGGGAAGGATTTGGATATCACATCTCATGTTATCGGAAGGATCTCACGTTTGGTATTAGAAGTATTGAGATATCATATCTCATGCTATAGGAAGGGTCTCAGGATTGGAATGGGAAGGAGTTGGATATCACATCTCATGTTATAGGAAGGATCTCAGGTTTGGTATTAGAAGCATTGAGATATCACATCTCATGCTATAGGAAGGGTCTCAGGATTGGAATATGAAGGATTTGGATATTGTTAGGAAAGATTTCATAATTGTAGGGAATTTTCCTTCCATGTGGCAACCCCTAAACTTTTTGCTATTGTTTTTAACCTTGTTGTTGACTTTGCCAGAGAAGTACAGCTTTCTGCCGCACTTCTCTGGGCTTTCGCTCCTTTCTTACGGGGAAACTGACATGCCCTTAAGACAGTCAGTACCGGGGAACGTGGTTTCCCGTAGTTTCTTTTATCGTGTCGCAGCTTTAGTGCAACACGACACAAGAGGGCACTGTAAGCTAAGTTACAGCTCTCTTGGTTCTCTAGCCTTCTACAGGCCCTAGATACTCTTTTAGGATGGTATTTGATCGGTGCAAGTCATTCAGGGACTCGAATGGTGGCAGCGATCGTTTTGTTTATTTTGAGCTCCTTTTGGCGTTCTGAGCACGTTTTTGCACTGAACCCAAAATGGTGGCCTGGCTCCCAAAATGGCCAGGCCACGAGGCTCCTTTGTCTTGTCCACTGACCGTCTTGCTCCCTTCACCTTCCCCAGGTCAGACGACCCGGGGCCTTCCTTATTTGGGCATGTACTTTCCCGCGAAACGTGGTTGCTTTCGCGGGCTTCTACATGTCGTTTGTGTGCCTCCAGGGTGTGGGCTGGGATGTCTGGTCCCAATACACATCCTGGGTGCCAGAGAGTCTGGGGTGGTGTGAATGCCTGGGACCACCGTGGTCCGTGATTGGTCCACGTATGGTATGTGTGTTGATGAGCGGATCTCCCATTGGCTCCCCTCCGTTTTGGCGCGAAGGGAACCGTGGATAAGAGGGAGCTGGAAACACCACTGCCATGTCGATCTCCTGAGTTCTCACGAACGAAGGAATACAGGAGCCAAGTATCCTGCAACCCAGAGGCTGGACCGAGGAATCGCTGGTGACCCGCTGAAGGAATCCTCCTTTGCACTGCTGTCGTCCTGTGAAACCCTTTCCTCCTTGGATCGAACCAGAAGGCCTGTACTGGTGCTTCGACCTTTGGAATAGCAGGAACAGCTATTCCCGGCGACTTCATCATCTCCTGCCAAGTAAGCCTTCGGAAGTGTCTCTGGGCCATCCAGTTGACTGACCAGCTTACAAGGGAGTCCTGCTCTGTAACTGCCGCCAGGTTGTGTTGTATTTCGAGTCCTTGTCACTCTCCCACGCTTCGTACACTTGGCGTTCCCAAGTCTGAAGGGAGGAGTGTACATTTGGCTTGAATACACACGGCCGATCCGTTGTCCTGCTGCGGCAACAAAACTGTGCTGGTTTCGTCGATTGGGACGTCTTTTTGCGCTACACGACTACGAGGCGTTCCCTGCTCTTCTGAACCTGCCAGCTGCTGAAACAAACGTGGAGAAGCCTGGGTCTGCTTGCTTCGGGGACCGGTGAGTAGCTTAGCTAGGATCTGGTCGCCCTCCTGCAGTATCCCATTGCTTTTCCCTGCTGTGTAAAAACAGCACCCTTTTGGCCGTAGTCGCGCTCTGCTTCTGCCCGCTGTGGAGGCTGCGCTTGAGTTACGGAACCTGTTCTTCTGCTGTGCACTAACCCGAACTGCCTGACTTCCTCCGAAGAGCTTCCCCTTTTGCCCGTTGGCACCGGCGTGGCAGGTACTTTGAGGACAAGGCTCCACTCTTCGCAGGGCTCGGACTTCCATCTAGTTAGGTGCCTCTAAAGGCGAACTGAGTCAAAAGCGTTATCGCACTGCCTGTTTTCCTTTCCTTTCAGGTGGACTACATATTTCGTGCTTTAAACGCTTGCGACTGTGTATTTGTATATATATTGTGTTGATATGGTATGTGTTGGTTTAATATTGTGATATTGTGATTTTCTTGCTACGGTCATTGTTTTAAAGGCCTTAAAATAAATGTGTATCTATTTTTGATATAACAACTGTTTGGAGTAGTTTGTAAGCGCTCTTGCTTTGTGTGCTCATTGCGGGCTTTCAGTCACCCTCACCCCTCTTGAGACCTAGTCTTGACCGCCGCGATCGCTACCTTGATTGGTCTGGCTTGTCCAGAGGTTACCCTGTTCCAAGTAATTAGGTTGGCCTTCTGAACTTCTGCGCCACCAGGACAGAGTTAGTTCAGAAATCCGTCTTAACAAATTGGTGTACAGCGGTGGGATACGACTGAAGGTATCCAGTGTTGCGCTCGAACTAAGGCATTTCAGGTTATTCCAAACAGTACACGTAGTGAATTGTTATAGTATCACTTTAAAAAGGCCATAGTCCTATCAAACAGTATGGAAACAAGTACGTTGTTAACTTTAAATGCTTCCAAATCAGAAACGCTGAAAAAGATGTGTGCGGAGAGAGGTGTTTCCTCTCAAGGCACGAAATTGGAAATGATCCAAAGAATCGTGGCGTGGCAAGAAGTGCAGCTTGACGCTATTACTTCTGAGGACAGTGCGGAAGGTGGTGGGGCTGCTCTCACTGGTAGAACCGACGGTTCTGCCGCTGCACTGTTCCACCGCGACCACGAGGACGGGAAGGATGTAATGTCTAATGTTTCCTCTGCCAGTGCTGATGGGGAGGCTATGCTTGAATTCAAGAAGCAAGAGCTGCGGTTTAGGCAGCAGGAGCTTGAATTCAGCATAGCCAAACTAAAAATCGAACAGGCAGAAAAACAAAAAGACAGGGATCACCAGTTGGAACTGGCCAAGCTTCAGGTTGCAAATGGATCCAAGGGTCCTGGACATGGGTCTGGGGCCTCCTCTCATCCACGGTTTCCAAAAGATCTGCTCAGTGTGTATGAAGAGAGGAATGACATTATGGACTGGCTGAATGCGTTTGAGTATGCATGCGAGGTCCAGGAAGTTGACAATGCTGATAAGATTGCGTGGTTGCTCAGTAGACTGCCCCATTCTGGCTGTAGTGCCATTATGGAAATGTCGAAGGCTGAGCGGGCTGATTTCGCAATGTTAAAGCAGACTCTCATTTTAAAGTTTGGGAAGACTCCGGCCCAATATTTAAAGCGTTTTCGAGAGTATAAGAAAAAGGAAGGTGGTACTTGGGTATCTTATGTCGCTGAATCTTTGAAAAACTTAACTGGCTGGGTTGAAGGTTATAAGGTTTCTACCTTCGAAGGCATGATAAATCTTGTCATGCTGGAACATATTTTTGCTTCTTCTTCCCCGGAGCTTAAGCAGCATTTGGCCGATTCGAAGGAGATAGATCCTAAGAAGCTGGCCATTGCAGCAGACTTATGGGTGTCACATCGAGTGTCCCATAAGGACAAAACTCATCCTGGTAAGCAGGAGGAAGGGAAAAAGTCCAAAGATATGGAGGGTGGGGAATCTGCTATATCTCCTTCCCATAAGAGCCACAAAAAGAAAAACAAGGGTACGACACAAGAGAACTCACAGGGTAGTGGAGGTTCGCCTCCGAAACAGAACTCTGGTTACAATAAGCCTCCCTATGTAAACAGACCCACTGGGGCTTGTTTTTCTTGTGGAGCAACTGACCATGTGAAGGGGGATCCCCGGTGTAAGGTTAGACCTTTGGGGGTCCACTCCGCTAATCTGGCCTTCTCCTCCTACGAGGAAGAAGAGATTACAGGAGCATCCTTCTCCTCAGACTCATTTCCCAGCGTAATAGAGGCTGAGGTAGTTTTAGTGTCCCTGGGTTCCTGGGAGCCTAAAGTCGCAGAGGCTTATGCTAGGATTCCGGATAATACCAAGCACTACTTTAAAGACAGTGTGCTGATCAATGGAGTGGATACTCCAGCTCTTAGGGATAGTGGGTGCAGTCGAACTGTAGTGGATTCTACCTTGGTAGACTCAGAGGAAGTTGCCAGAGCTACTCTGATGCCCACTAAGTTGGCTGACGGCCCCCTCCGTATGTTTCCCGTGATCCCTGTTAATCTAACTTTAAATGGTACAGCAGTCAGGATTCCAGTGAGCATTCAGAGAAACGTCCCGGGAAAGGTCTTATTAGGTAATGATCTCAGAGCTTTAGGGCTCGTAGGAGACACTGCCGAACGACCCTACACACGGTCTCAAGCACGGGCAGCATTGGCCAAGTCCAATACGCCGCCCCAGCCGAAGGGGCAACCCAAGGCGAAAGGAGTCTACAAGTCAAAACGAGGGAAAGAGAATATTCCCCCGAGCTCGCCTACCACTGCGGTGGAGGAAGTTGGTCAATCGCCCGAGCCTGACGAGGAGGTGGCGATGCCTGAAGTATTCGACCCCAACGATCATCCTGAACTAAAAGACTTGTTAGTTGAAGGAGGTCCTGATAGGGACGAATTCAGTAAAGGCCAACGTGAGTGCCCATCTCTGGAAGGCCTAAGGAGACAGGCCTGCTCCCAGCTTGAGGGTGAACCTCCTGGGATGCATAGGATTTACCAGGAAGGTGGACTCCTGTATAGTGAGCCCACAGAGTCTACAGAAGGAGACCATAGGAGGTTGGTGGTTCCCCTTGCTGTTAGGCCCTTCCTCCTGCAGTTGGCGCATGTCGTTCCCCTTGCTGGTCATCTTGGTATGAGGAGGACCAAGCAAAGGTTATCCATGCACTTCTACTGGCCCAAGATGGGGGAGCAAGTAGAAAGTCACTGCAGGAGTTGTGCCGCCTGCCAGTTGTCTGGTAAGGTTGGCGCGACAATCCAAGCTCCGTTGGTACCGCTCCCAGTTGTGGGGGTACCATTTAAAAGGGTAGGGATCGACATGGTTGGTCCCCTTGACCCGCAAACATCCTCAGGCAATAGGTTTATCCTGGTGCTGGTCGACCATGCAACCAGGTATCCTGAGGCCGTCCCATTGACAACTGTAACTGCCAAGCCAGTTGCAGAAGCTTTACTCGGCATGTTTACTAGGGTTGGCTTCCCTAAAGAAGTTGTGTCGGATCATGGCAGCAACTTTATGTCGAAGTATAGGCAGGCTATGTGGAAAGAATGTGGGGTCACCTACAGGTTCTCTTCTGCATACCGCCCCCAGACCGATGGTCTGGGGGGGCGTCTCAACAGGACGTTAACGAGCATGATTGGGGCTCTGGAGGAGCCTCAGAGAAGAGAATGGGATCTTCTTGTTTCATGCTTACTGTTTGCCTACCGAGAGGTACCACAGGAGGGTGTTGGCTTCAGCCCCTTCGAACTTCTGTTCGGTCATCCCGTACGGGGACCCTTAGCCATCGTCAAAGAGGGATGGGAGATGCCCACTCCCCCTGTTACTACCAATGTAGTTGATTATGTGCTAGGGCTCAGAAAACGGATGGTACTTCTGGTGGGCTTGGCTAGTGATAAATTGAAGGCAGGGCAAGCGCTGGTGAAACATTGGTACGACCAGAAAGCTTCCCTCATCAACTTTACACTTGGTCAGCAAGTCCTGATCATGAATCTCATAAGGCCTCGAGCTTTACAGGACAAATGGTCAGGCCCTTGCCCAGTGGTGGAGCCCCTGGGTGAGGTTAACTATTCAGTGGACCTTGGAAGGCCTGGACAGGCTCCAAAAGTGTTTCCTGTGAATAGGCTGAAGGCTTTCGTCCCAAGCGGCAAAATCGCAGCACTGCTATTTGCTTCAGACGTTGAGGAAGAGGAGTTTGAACCTCTCCCCGACCTGTTCAAAAGCAGTCCTTCAGAAAGCTCTTTTGAGGGTGTCCGAGTGGCCCCTCACCAAAATGGACAAGGCTCAGTGGTTTACCTTGGACATGAAGTAGGTGGAGGGAGGAGACAGCCTCTACTCAGTCAGGTACAAGCAGTACAAGACTGGCCTACCCCCACTACGCAAACCCAAGTGAGAGCCTTCTTAGGACTCACGGGGTATTACCGCAATTTTGTGGCAGACTATGGCACCATAGCTGCTCCTCTGACTGCCCTCACAACTCCGAAGAAACCCAAGAAGGTAACTTGGACCGACGAGTGTGAGAAGGCCTTCAATGGCTTAAAAGACTCCTTGTGCCAGGCCCCTGTGCTCAGGGCCCCTGATTATCAAAGACCTTTTATCGTGCAGACGGATGCCTCTGACACTGGGATAGGAGCTGTACTATCACAAGTAGATGAGAAGGGTAAGGAACACCCTATCGGTTTTATTAGTCGCCAGCTTAAGGACAGAGAGCTCAGATGGTCCACGGTAGAGAAAGAATGTTTCTCTGTTGTGTGGGCCCTAAGGAAGCTGAGGCCCTACCTCTATGGGACCCACTTCACTGTGCAGACTGACCATAAGCCGTTAAAGTGGCTAATGAACATGAAGGGGGAGAATCCAAAGTTGCTTAGGTGGTCCATAAGTCTACAAGGCTTCGACTTCACTATTGAGCATAGGCCAGGTGTCCAACATAGCAATGCTGATGGGTTGTCCAGAATGTTTAACCGACCTGAACAAGAGACTCATCCAGGGGTGGATTAGTTCCCCCTGTCCATAGTCTGGGAGGGGCGAGTGTTAGGAAAGATTTCATAATTGTAGGGAATTTTCCTTCCATGTGGCAACCCCTAAACTTTTTGCTATTGTTTTTAACCTTGTTGTTGACTTTGCCAGAGAAGTACAGCCTTCTGCCGCACTTCTCTGGGCTTTCGCTCCTTTCTTACGGGGAAACTGACATGCCCTTAAGACAGTCAGTACCGGGGAACGTGGTTTCCCGTAGTTTCTTTTATCGTGTCGCAGCTTTAGTGCAACACGACACAAGAGGGCACTGTAAGCTAAGTTACAGCTCTCTTGGGTCTCTAGCCTTCTACAGGCCCTAGATACTCTTTTAGGATGGTATTTGATCGGTGCAAGTCATTCAGGGACTCGAATGGTGGCAGCGATCGTTTTGTTTATTTTGAGCTCCTTTTGGCGTTCTGAGCACGTTTTTGCACTGAACCCAAAATGGTGGCCTGGCTCCCAAAATGGCCAGGCCACGAGGCTCCTTTGTCTTGTCCACTGACCGTCTTGCTCCCTTCACCTTCCCCAGGTCAGACGACCCGGGGCCTTCCTTATTTGGGCATGTACTTTCCCGCGAAACGTGGTTGCTTTCGCGGGCTTCTACATGTCGTTTGTGTGCCTCCAGGGTGTGGGCTGGGATGTCTGGTCCCAATACACATCCTGGGTGCCAGAGAGTCTGGGGTGGTGTGAATGCCTGGGACCACCGTGGTCCGTGATTGGTCCACGTATGGTATGTGTGTTGATGAGCGGATCTCCCATTGGCTCCCCTCCGTTTTGGCGCGAAGGGAACCGTGGATAAGAGGGAGCTGGAAACACCACTGCCATGTCGATCTCCTGAGTTCTCACGAACAAAGGAATACAGGAGCCAAGTATCCTGCAACCCAGAGGCTGGACCGAGGAATCGCTGGTGACCCGCTGAAGGAATCCTCCTTTGCACTGCTGTCGTCCTGTGAAACCCTTTCCTCCTTGGATCGAACCAGAAGGCCTGTACTGGTGCTTCGACCTTTGGAATAGCAGGAACAGCTATTCCCGGCGACTTCATCATCTCCTGCCAAGTAAGCCTTCGGAAGTGTCTCTGGGCCATCCAGTTGACTGACCAGCTTACAAGGGAGTCCTGCTCTGTAACTGCCGCCAGGTTGTGTTGTATTTCGAGTCCTTGTCACTCTCCCACGCTTCGTACACTTGGCGTTCCCAAGTCTGAAGGGAGGAGTGTACATTTGGCTTGAATACACACGGCCGATCCGTTGTCCTGCTGCGGCAACAAAACTGTGCTGGTTTCGTCGATTGGGACGTCTTTTTGCGCTACACGACTACGAGGCGTTCCCTGCTCTTCTGAACCTGCCAGCTGCTGAAACAAACGTGGAGAAGCCTGGGTCTGCTTGCTTCGGGGACCGGTGAGTAGCTTAGCTAGGATCTGGTCGCCCTCCTGCAGTATCCCATTGCTTTTCCCTGCTGTGTAAAAACAGCACCCTTTTGGCCGTACTCGCGCTCTGCTTCTGCCCGCTGTGGAGGCTGCACTTGAGTTACGGAACCTGTTCTTCTGCTGTGCACTAACCCGAACTGCCTGACTTCCTCCGAAGAGCTTCCCCTTTTGCCCGTTGGCACCGGCGTGGCAGGTACTTTGAGCACAAGGCTCCACTCTTCGCAGGGCTCGGACTTCCATCTAGTTAGGTGCCTCTAAAGGCGAACTGAGTCAAAAGCGTTATCGCACTGCCTGTTTTCCTTTCCTTTCAGGTGGACTACATATTTCGTGCTTTAAACGCTTGCGACTGTGTATTTGTATATATATTGTGTTGATATGGTATGTGTTGGTTTAATATTGTGATATTGTGATTTTCTTGCTACGGTCATTGTTTTAAAGGCCTTAAAATAAATGTGTATCTATTTTTGATATAACAACTGTTTGGAGTAGTTTGTAAGTGCTCTTGCTTTGTGTGCTCACTGCGGGCTTTCAGTCACCCTCACCCCTCTTGAGACCTAGTCTTGACCGCCGCGATCGCTACCTTGATTGGTCTGGCTTGTCCAGAGGTTACCCTGTTCCAAGTAATTAGGTTGGCCTTCTGAACTTCTGCGCCACCAGGACAGAGTTCAGAAATCCGTCTTAACAGATATCACATCTCATGCTAAAGGAAGGGTCTCAGGTTTGGTAGAAGCATTGAGATATCACGTCTCTGCTATCGGAAGGGTCTCAGGATTGGATTGGGAAGGAGTTGGATATCCCTTCTCATGCTATAGGAAGGGTCTCAGGATTTGAATGGCAAGGAGTTGGATATCACATCTCATGCCATAGGAAGGGTCTCAGGTTTGGTATAAGCATTGAGAGATCACATCTCTGCTATCGGAAGGGTCTCAGGATTGGAATGGGAAGGAGTTGGTGTTAAGACGGATTTCTGAACTCTGACGTGGTGGCGCAGAAGTTCAGAAGGCCAACCTAATTACTTGGAACAGGATAACCTCTGGACGAGCCAGACCAATCAAGGTAGCGATCGCGGCGGTCAAGACTAGATCTCAAGAGGGGTGAGGGTGACTGAAAGCCCGCAATGAGCACACAAAGCAAGAGCGCTTACAAACTACTCCAAACAGTTGTTATATCAAAAATAGATACACATTTATTTTAAGGCCTTTAAAATAATGACCGTAGCGAGAAAATCACAATATCACAATATTAAACCAACACATACCATATCAACACAATATATATACAAATACACAGTCGCAAGCGTTTAAAGCACGAAATATGTAGTCCACCTGAAAGGAAAGGAAAACAGGCAGTGCGATAACGCTTTAGACTCAGTTCGCCTTCAGAGGCACCTAACTAGATGGAAGTCCGAGCCCTGCGAAGAGTGGAGCCTTGTGCTCAAAGTACCTGCCACGCCAGTGCCAACGGGCAAAAGGGGAAGCTCTTCGGAGGAAGTCAGGCAGTTCGGGTTAGTGCACAGCAGAAGGAGAACAGGTTCCGCAACTCAAGCGCAGCCTCCACAGCGGGCAGAAGCAGAGCGCGAGTACGGCCAAAAGGGTGCTGTTTTTACACAGCAGGGAAAAGCAATGGGATACTGCAGGAGGGCGACCAGATCCTAGCTAAACTACTCACCGGTCCCCGAAGCAAGCAGACCCAGGCTTCTCCACGTTAGTTTCAGTAGCTGGCAGGTTCAGATGGCCAGACCACGAGGCTCCTTTGTCCTGTGCGCTGACCGTCTTGCTCCCTTCACCTTCCCCAGGTCGGGCGACCCGGGGCCTTCCTTATTTGGGCATGTACTTTCCCGCGAAACGTGGTTGCTTTCGCGGGCTTCTACATGTCGTTTGTGTGCCTCCAGGGTGTGGGCTGGGATGTCTGGTCCCAATACACATCCTGGGTGCCAGAGAGTCTAGGGTGGTGTGAATGCCTGGGACCACCGTGGTCCGTGATTGGTCCACGTATGGTATGTGTGTTGATGAGCGGATCTCCCATTGGCTCCCCTCCGTTTTGGCGCGAAGGGAACCGTGGATAAGAGGGAGCTGGAAACACCACTACCATGTCGATCTCCTGAGTTCTCCCGAACGAAGGAATACAGGAGCCAAGTATCCTGCAACCAAGAGGCTGGACCGAGGAATCGCTGGTGACCCGCTGAAGGAATCCTCCTGTGCACTGCTGTCGTCCTGTGAAGCCCTTTCCTCCTTGGATCGAACCAGAAGGCCTGTACTGGTGCTTCGACCTTTGGAATAGCAGGAACAGGTGCCTCTGAAGGCGAACTGAGTCTAAAGCGTTATCGCACTGCCTGTTTTCCTTTCCTTTCAGGTGGACTACATATTTCGTGCTTTAAACGCTTGCGACTGTGTATTTGTATATATATTGTGTTGATATGGTATGTGTTGGTTTAATATTGTGATATTGTGATTTTCTCGCTACGGTCATTATTTTAAAGGCCTTAAAATAAATGTGTATCTATTTTTGATATAACAACTGTTTGGAGTAGTTTGTAAGCGCTCTTGCTTTGTGTGCTCATTGCAGGCTTTCAGTCACCCTCACCTCTCTTGAGATCTAGTCTTGACCGCCACGATCGCTACCTTGATTGGTCTGGCTCGTCCAGAGGTTACCCTGTTCCAAGTAATTAGGTTGGCCTTCTGAACTTCTGCGCCACCAGGTCAGAGTTCAGAAATCCGTCTTAACACCAACTCCTTCCCATTCCAATCCTGAGACCCTTCCGATAGCAGAGATGTGATATCTCAATGCTTATACCAAGCCTGAGACCCTTCCTATGGCATGAGATGTGATATCCAACTCCTTGCCATTCAAATCCTGAGACCCTTCCTATAGCATGAGAAGGGATATCCAACTCCTTCCCAATCCAATCCTGAGACCCTTCCGATAGCAGAGACGTGATATCTCAATGCTTCTACCAAACCTGAGACCCTTCCTTTAGCATGAGATGTGATATCCAAATCCTTCATATTCCAATCCTGAGACCCTTCCTATAGCATGAGATGTGATATCTCAATGCTTCTAATACCAAACCTGAGATCCTTCCTATAACAAGAGATGTGATATCCAACTCCTTCCCATTCCAATCCTGAGACCCTTCCTATAGCATGAGATATGATATCTCAATACTTCTAATACCAAACGTGAGATCCTTCCGATAACATGAGATGTGATATCCAAATCCTTCCCCTTCCAAACCTGAGACCCTCCCTTTAGCATGAGATGTGAGATCCAACTCCTTCCCATTCCAATCCTGAGACCCTTCTGATAGCATGAGATGTGATATCTCAATGCTTCTAATACCAAACCTGAGATCCTTCCGATAGCATGAGATGTGATATCTCAATGCTTCTAATACCAAACCTGAGATCCTTCCTATAACATGAGATGTGATATCCAAATCCTTCCCCTTCCAAACCTGAGACCCTCCCTTTAGCATGAGATGTGATATCCAACTCCTTCCCATTCCATTCCTGAGACCCTTCTGATAGCATGAGATGTGATATCTCAATGCCTCTAATACCAAACCTGAGATCCTACCTCTAACATGAAATGTGATATCCAACTCTTTCCCCTTCCAAACCTGAGAGCCTTCCTATAGCATGAGATGTGATATCCAAGTCCTTCCCATTCCAATCCTGAGACCCTTCCTATAGCTTGAGATGTGATATCCAACTCCTTCCCATTCCAATTCTGAGACCCTTCCTATACTCTGAGACTTGATATCTCAATGCTTCTAATACCAAACCTGAGACCCGTAATATAACATGAGATGTGATATCCAAATCCTTCCCCTTCCAAACCTTAGACCCTTCCTTTATCATGAGATGTGATATCCAACTCCTTCCCATTCCAATCCTGAGACCCTTCCGATATCATGAGATGTGATATCTCAAAGCTTCTAATATCAAACTTGAGACCCTCCCTATAGCATGAGATGTGATATCCAAGTCCTTCCCATTCCAATCCTGAGACCCTTCCTATAGCATGAGATGTGATATCTCAATGCTTCTAATACCAAACCTGAGACCCTTCCTATAACATGAGATGGGAATATCCAACTCCTTCCCATTCCAATCCTGAGACCCTTCCGATAGCAGAGATGTGATATCTCAATGCTTATACCAAACCTGAGACCCTTCCTATGGCATGAGATGTGATATCCAACTCCTTGCCATTCAAATCCTGAGACCCTTCCTATAGCATGAGAAGGGATATCCAACTCCTTCCCAATCCAATCCTGAGACCCTTCCGATAGCAGAGACGTGATATCTCAATGCTTCTACCAAACCTGAGACCCTTCCTTTAGCATGAGATGTGATATCCAAATCCTTCACATTCCAATCCTGAGACCCTTCCTATAGCATGAGATGTGATATCTCAATAACAGGAGATACGTCCTATAACATGAGATATGATATCCAAATCCTTCCCCTTCCAAACCTGAGACCCTTCCTTTAGCATGAGATGTGATATCCAAATCCTTCCCATTTCAATCTTGAGACCCTTCCTATAACATGAGATGTGATATCCAACTCCTACCCATTCCAACCTGAGACCCTTCCTATAGCATGAGAAGGGATATCCAATTCCTTCCCAATCCAATCCTGAGACCCTTCCGATAGCAGAGATGTGATATCTCAATGCTTATACCAAACCTGAGACCCTTCCTTTAGCATGAGATGTGATATCCAAATCCTTCACATTCCAATCCTGAGACCCTTCCTATAGCATGAGATGTGATATCTCAATGCTTCTAATACAAAACCTGAGATCCTTCCTATAACATGAGATGTGATATCCAAGTCCTTCCCATTCCAATCCTGAGACCCTTCCTATAACATGAGATGTGATATCCAACTCCTATTCCAACCTGAGACCCTTCCTATAACATGAGACGTGATATCCAACTCCTTCCCAATCCAATCCTTAGACCCTTCCGATAGCAGAGATGTGATATCTCAATGCTTATATCAAACCTGATGACCCTTCCTATGGCATTAGATGTGATATCCAACTCCTTCCCGTTCCAATCCTGAGTTCCTTCCTATAGCATGAGATGTGTTATCTCAATGCTTCTATCAAACCTGATACCCTTCCTTTAGCATGACATGTGATATTCAACTCCTTCCCATTCCAATCCTGAGACCCTTCCTATAACATGAGACGTGATATCCAACTCCTTCCCATTCCAATCCTGAGACACCTCCTATAGCAAGAGATGTGATATCCAATTCCTTCCCATTCCAATCCTGAGACCCTTTCTATAACGAGATGTGATATCCAACTCCTTCCCATTCCAACCTGAGACCCTTCCTGTAGCATGAGAAGGGAGATCCAAATCCTTCCCATTCCAATCCTGAGACCCTTCCTATACCATGAGATGTGATATCTCAATGCTTCTAATACCAAACCTGGGACCCGTCCTATAACATGAGATACGTCCTGTAACATGAGATATGATATCCAAATCCTTCCCCTTCCAAACCTGAGACCCTTCCTTTAGCATGAGATGTGATATCCAAATCCTTCCCATTCCAATACTGAAACCCTTCCTATAGCATGAGATGTCATATCACAATGTTTCTAATAGAAAACCTGAGACCCTTCCTATAGCAAGAGATGTGATATCCAAATCCTTCCCATTTCAATCTTGAGACCCTTCCTATAACATGAGATGTGATATCCAACTCCTACCCATTCCAACCTGAGACCCTTCCTATAGCATGAGAAGGGATATCCAATTCCTTCCCAATCCAATACTTAGACCCTTCCGATAGCAGAGATGTGATATCTCAATGCTTCTAATACAAAACCTGAGATCCTTCCTATAACATGAGATGTGATATCCAAGTCCTTCCCATTCCAATCCTGAGACCCTTCCTATAACATGAGATGTGATATCCAACTCCTTCTATTCCAACCTGAGACCCTTCCTATAGCATGAGATGGGATATCCAACTCCTTCCAAATCCAATCCTGATACCCTTCCGATAGCATGAGATGTGATATCCCAATGCTTCTACAAAACCTGAGACCCATACCATGGCATGAGATGTGATATCAAACTCCCGTCCTATACCATGAGACTTGATATCTCAATGCTTCTAATACCAAACCTGAGACCGGTCCAATAACATAAGATGTGATATACAAATCCTTCCCCTTCCATTCCTGAGACCCTTCCTATAGCATGAGATGTGATATCTCAATGCTTCTAATACCAAACCTGAGACCCTTCCTATAACATGAGATGTGATATCCAAATCCTTCCCATTCCAATCCTGAGACCCTTCCGATAGCAGAGATGTGATATCTCAATGCTTATACCAAACCTGAGACCCTTCCGATAGCATGAGATGTGATATCTCAATGCTTCTAATACCAAACCTCAGATCCTTCCAATAACATGAGATGTGATGTCCAAATCCTTCCCCTTCCAAACCTTAGACCCTCCGTTTAGCATGAGATGTGATATCCAACTCCTTCCCATTCCAATCCTGAGACCCTTCTGATGGCATGAGATGTCATATCTCAATGCCTCTAATACCAAACCTGAGATCCTACCTCTAACATGAGATGTGATATCAAACTCCTTCCCATTCCAAACCTGAGACCCTTCCGATAGCATGAGATGTGATATATCAATGCTTCTAAAACCAAACATGAGAACCATCCTATAACATGAGATGTGAAATCCAAATCATTCCCTTTCCAAACCTGAGGCCCTTCCTATAGCTTGAGATGTGATATCAAACTACTTCCCATTCAATGTGATATCTAACTCCTTCCCATTCCAATCCTGGGACCCTTCCTATACCATGACATGTGATATTTCAATGCTTCTAATACCAAACCTGAGACCCGTCCTAAAACATGAGATGTGAGATCCAAATCCTTCCCCTTCCAGACCTGAGACCTTTCCTTTAGCATGAGATGTGATATCCAACTCCTTCCCATTCCAAACCTGAGACCCTTCCCATAGCATGAGATGTGATATCTCAATGCTTCTAAAACCAAACATGAGAACCATCCTATAACATGAGATGTGAAATCCAAATCCTTCCCTTTCCAAACCTTAGACCCTTCCTATAGCTTGAGATGAAATATCAAACTCCTTCCCATTCCAATCCTGAGATAGCTTGAGATGTGAGATCCAAATCCTTCCCCTTCCAAACCTGAGACCCTTCCTATAGCTTGATATGTGATATCAAACTCCTTCCCATTACAATCCTGAGATAGCTTGAGATGTGATATCCAACTCCATCCCATTCCAATCCTGAGACCCTTCCGATAGCATGAGATGTGATAGCTCAATGCTTCTAATATCAAAACTGACACCCTCCCTATAGTATGAGATGTGAAATCTAAGTCCTTCCCATTCCTATCCTGAGACCCTTCCGATAGCAGAGATGTGATTTCTCAATGCTTATACCGAACCTCATGACCCTTCCTTTAGCATGAGATGTGATATTCAACTCCTTCCCATTCCAATCCTGAGACCCTTCCTATAACATGAGACGTGATATCCAACTCCTTCCCATTCCAAACCTGAGACCTTTCCTTTAGCATATGTGATATCCAACTACTTCCCATTCCAATCCTGAGACCCGTCCGATAGCATGAGATGTGATATCCAACTCCTTCCAATTCCAATACTGAGACCCTCCCAATAGCATATGTGATATCTCAATGCTTCTGATATCAAAACTGAGACCCTCCCTATAACATGAGATGTGATATCCAACTCCTTCCCATTCCAATACTGAGACCCTTCCAATAGCATATGTGATATCTCAATGCTTCTAATATCAAAACTGAGACCCTCCCTATAACATGAGATGTGATATCCAACTCCTTCCCATTCCAATCGAGACCCTTCCTATAACATGAGATGTGATATCTCTATGCTTCTAATACCAAACCTGAGGCCCTTCCCGTAGTATATGTGAAATCCAACTCCTTCCCATTCCAAACTTGTGACCCTTCCTGTAGCATGAAATGTGATTTTTCACCCCTTCCAATGCCATACCCGAGACCATTCCCACAGCCTGAGATTTGAAATCTCATTTCTTCCAATACCAAACCCGAGACCCTTCCGATAGGATGTGATTTGATATCACAGTGCTTCTAATACCAAACCTGAGACCCTCCCTATAACAAGAGATATCATATCCAACTCCTTCCCATTCCAATCCTGAGACTCTTCCTATAGCATATGTGATATCGAACATCCCATTCAAATCCTGAGACTCAGACCTCCCCGTCTAACCTCACCACTCCTAGCTCCCGGATTGATAATGCACTCCTGCTGTGTCTTCTCTCCCTTCTTCTGCTTCCTTTCCTCTCTCCTTCCTCATGTGCCCTAGGTCAGGCTCCTTCTACACCTCCGGAAGAATTACTGATTTGTACCCCTCCCCACTCTCAACTCTCACTCAGTTAACACTCATCTGACATCTGCCATTTCCTGGAAGAACCCGACCTTGATGTCCTTGGTCTAAACGAGACATGGATGACGGCCAGCGCTGTCTCGAGCTCTGACACTTTCCTCCCTGATGACAAGTTCCTCTCCATGCCCAGATCCAACCATTCTTGAGGGGGAGTATCCTTGATTCCTGTAGTAAATTGCTTTCCTTTGCAGGCCGACTCCTCTCACGAATGCCTTGTCTGCATGCATTCTCTCTTTCCTGGCCATTCTCTCACCGTGGCTATTTGCCTACCCCCTTCCTCTCTCAGTGGATGGACTTCTCCATCCTAGCCTCCTACCCCTCAACTCCGCCTACTTGGAGAATTCAAAATGAACCTGTATGCTTCCTGACCTGGACTTTTACGAGATCTGCAACTCTTCCTGTCTCTGGCCCTACACACTGCAGGGAATACTCAGGATTTTCTGATCTCAGACATCCCCCTATGTAACCCTCTCAACAATCCTCTCCCGTGGTGATCAAGTTCTCATCTCCAAAGAAGGCTAACTACCAGCTGTTCCTCCTCAGTGGAGTTCTCCCTTTCTCCCTTTCTGTCCCTGCTCTCTGCACCGTTTCGCGTTGCATGTACTCGCTTCCCAGCACTCTGGTTTAGATGCGTGTTCCCTGCCTTCTCTCCTCTTCCTACAGCCTTCCAATGAGCTCCACAAGATAGTGTTCAGAATGCTTTATAACCCCATTATTCAACATATAGCTGTAACCCGCTAGACGTATTGAAACGTGCTAAAAACTAGCAAAAATAGCTAGAAAATGTACTTCCCTCGCGTTTTTGTAAATGCGAATTCTGGTGGGTTCCCATGTTGTATGTACTGTGTCCGTGCGTTTGTGTCGAATCCTGAAGTTTTTAACCACTGTTCTCCCATACTAGGGAGGGGGGGTCAACATCTACTGCTGTTCACAGGCTGAATGTATACGGCTGAAATCTTCAAGGCATTATCAGCTTTCCTGTTTTGGAACGTGTATTTGCCATCTGTTAATGCAGTCGCCCTTTGTTCATCGTTCCTTCTAGTTTACAGGCTGCACTCCTCTAGTGATCACATTCTTCTCTCCTATGCAGGCTAACTACCAGCTGCTCCTCCTCATAGGTGTTCATCCTTTCTGTCCCTGCTCCCTGCACCGTTTCGCGTTGCATGTACTCGCTTCCCAGCTCTCTGGTTGAGATGCGTGTTCCCTGCCTTCTCTCCTCTTGCTACAGCCTTCCAATTTGCTCCACAAGATACAGTGTTCAGAATGCTTTATAACCCCATTATTCAACATATAGCTGTAACCCGCTAGACGTATTGAAACGTGCTAAAAACTAGCAAAAACAGCTAGAAAATGTACTTCCCTCGCGTTTTGGTAAATGCAGGGTACACGCGTCTAAACCAGAGAGCAGGGAAGCGAGCATTTCAGCAGTATAAATTCAGCCTGTGAACAACACATTTTGACCCTCCCTTGTATGGGAGAAGAGTGGTTCAAAAGACCAGGATTCGACTGAACAAACGCACGAACAGAGTACAAAATGGGAATCCACCAGAATTCGCATTTAGCAAAACGCGAGGAAAGTACATTTTCTAACTGTTTCTGCTCGTTTTTAGCACGTTTCAATACGTCTAGCGGGTTACAGCTATATGTTGAATAATGGGAGTTATAAAGCATTCTGAACACTGTATCTTGTGGAGCTCATTGGAATGCTGTAGGAAGAGGAGAGAAGGCAGGGAACACGCATCTAAACCAGAGAGCTGGGAAGCGAGTACATGCAACGCGAAACGGTGCAGGGAGCAGGGACAGAAAGGATGAACGCCTATGAGGAGGAGCAGCTGGTAGTCAGCCTGCTCTGGAGAGGAGAATGTGATCACCAGGGGAGTGCAGCCTGTAAAGTAGAAGGGACGATGAACACAGGGCGACTGCATTAACAGATGGCAAATACACGTTCCAAAACAGTCAGGAAACCTGATAATGCCTTGAAGATTTCAGCCGTATACATTCAGCCTGTGAACAGCAGTAGACGTTGACCCCCCCCTTGTATGGGAGAACAGTGGTTAAAAACTTCAGGATTCGACAACGAACGCACGGACAGTACATACATGGGAACCCATCAGAATTAGCATTTACAAAAACACGAGGAAAGTACATTTTCTAGCTGTTTTTGCTAGTTTACAGCACGTTTCAATACGTCTAGCGGGTTACGGCTATATGTTGAATAATGGGTGTTATAGAGCATTCTGAGCACTGTGTATCTTTTGGAGCTCATTTTTTGATTTGAAGGCAGCGGGAAGAGGAGAGAAGGCAGGGAACACGAGTCTAAACCAGAGAGCTGGGAAGCGAGTACTTGCAACGCGAAAAGGGCAGAAAGGAAGAAGGCCTCTGAGAAGGAAAGGCGTCTAAACCAGAGAGCAGGGAAGCGAGTGTTTGCAACGCGAAACGGTGCAGGGAGCAGGGACAGAAAGGGAGAACTCCTCTGAGGAGGAACAGCTGGCAGTTAGCCTTCTTTGGAGATGAGAACTTGATCACCACGGGAGAGGATTGTTGAGAGGGTTACAGAGGCGGAGGTCTGAGATCAGAAAATCCTGAGTATTCCCTGCAGTGTGTAGGGCCAGCGACATGAAGAGTTGCAGATCTCGTAAAAGTCCAGGTCAGGAAGCATACAGGTTCATGTTGAATTCTCCAAGTAGGCGGAGTTGAGTGGTAGGAGGCTAGGATGGAGAAGTCCATCCACTGAGAGAGGAAGGGGGTAGGCAAATAGCCACGGTGAGAGAATGGCCAGGAGAGAATGCATGCAGACAAGGCATTCGTGACAGGAGTCGGCCTGCAAAGGAAATCAATTTACCACAGGAATCAAGGATAAGCATTGAGATATCACATCTCATGCTATAGGAAGGGTCTCAGGATTGAATGGGAAGGACTTAGATATCACATATCATGCTATAGGGAGGGTCTCAGTTTTGATATTAGAAGCATTGAGATATCACATCTCATGCTATCGGAAGTGTCTCAGGATTGGAATGGGAAGGAGCTGGATATCACATCTCATGCTAAAGGAAGGGTCTCAGGTTTGGAACGGGAAGGAGTTGGATATCACATCTCGTTATAGGAAGGGTCTCAGGTTTGGTATAAACATTGAGATATCACATCTCTGCTATCGGAAGTGTCTCAGGATTGGAATGGGAAGGAGTTGGATATCCCATCTCATGTTATAGGACGGGTCTCAGGTTTTTTATTAAAATCATTGAGATATCATATTGCATGCTGTAGGAAGGGTCTAAGGATTGGAATGGGAAGGACTTGGATATCACATCTCATGCTATAGATAGGCTCTCAGGTTTGGAAAGTGAAGGAGTTGGATATCACATTTCATGTTAGAGGAAGGATCTCAGGTTTGGTATTAGAGGCATTGAGATATCACATCTCAGGCTATAGGAAGGGTCTCAGGATTGGAATGGGAAGGAGTTGGATATCACATCTCATGCTATAGGAAGGGTCTCAGGTTTTGTTATAAGCATTGAGATATCACATCTCATGCTATAGGAAGGATCTCAGGATTGGAATGGAAGGAGTTGGATATCACATCTCATGTTATAGGAAGGATCTCAGGTTTGGTATTAGAAGCATTGAGACATCACATCTCATGCTATAGGAAGGGTCTCAGGATTGGAATGGGAAGGAGTTGGATATCACATCTCATGCTATAGGAAGGGTCTCAGGATTGGAATGGGAAGGAGTTGTATATGACATCTCATGCCGTAGGGAGGGTCTCAGGTTTGGTATAAACATTGAGATATCACATCTCTGCTATCGAAAGGGAATCAGGATTGGAATGGGAAGGAGTTGGATATCCCATCTCATGTTATAGGAAGAGTCTAAGGTTTGGTATTAGAAGCATTGAGATATCACATCTCATGCTATAGGAAGGGTCTCAGGTTTGGTATAAGCAGTGAGATATCACATCTCATGCTATAGGAAGTGTCTCAGGATTGGAATGGGAAGGAGTTGGATATCACATCTCATGTTATAGGAAGGATCTCAGGTTTGGTATAAGCATTGAGATATCACATCTCTGCTATCGGAAGGGTCTCAGGATTGGAATGGGAAGGAGTTGGATATTCCCATCTCATGTTATAGGAAGGGTCTCAGGTTTGGTATTAGAAGCATTGAGATATCACATCTCATGCTATAGGAAGGGTCTCAGGATTGGAATGGGAAGGACTTGGATATCACATCTCTTGCTATAGGGAGGGTCTCAAGTTTGATATTAGAAGCATTGAGGTATCACATTTCATGATATCGGAAGGGTCTCAAGATTGGAATGAGAAGGAGTTGGATATCACATCTCATGATAAAGGAACGGTCTAAGGTTTGGAAGGGGAAGGATTTGGATATCACATATGTTATAGGACGGGTCTCAGGTTTGGTATTAGAAGCATTGAGATATCAAGTCTCATGGTATAGGAAGGGTCTCAGAATTGGAATGGGAAGGAGTTGGATATCACATCTCAAGCTATAGGAAGGGTCTCAGGATTAGAATGGGAAGGAGTTTGATATCACATCTCATGCCATAGTATGGGTCTTAGGTTTGGTAGAAGCATTGGGATATCACATCTCATGTTATCGGAAGGGTATCGGGATTGGATTTGGAAGGAGTTGGATATCCCATCTCATGCTATAGGAAGGGTCTCAGGTTGGAATGGGAAGGAGTTGGATATCACATCTCATGTTATAGGAAGGGTCTCAGGATTGGAATGGGAAGGACTTGGATATCACATCTCATACTATAGGAAGGCTCTCAGGTTTGCAAGGGGAAAGAGTTGGATATCACATTTCATGCTATCAGAAGGATCTCAGGTTTGGTATAGAAGCATTGAGATATCATATCTTATGGTATCAGAAGAGTCTCAGGATTGGAATGGGAAGGAGTTGGATATCACATCTCATGCTAAAGGGAGGGTCTCAGGTTTGGAAGATAAGGATTTGGATATCACATCTCATGTTATAGGAAGGATCTCAGGTTTGGTAGTAGAAGTATTGAGACATCACATCTCATGCTATAGGAAGGGTCTCAGGATTGAATGGGAAGGACTTAGATATCACATATCATGCTATAGGGAGGGTCTCAGTTTTGATATTAGAAGCATTGAGATATCACATCTCATGCTATCGGAAGTGTCTCAGGATTGGAATGGGAAGGAGCTGGATATCACATCTCATGCTAAAGGAAGGGTCTCAGGTTTGGAACGGGAAGGAGTTGGATATCACATCTCGTTATAGGAAGGGTCTCAGGTTTGGTATAAACATTGAGATATCACATCTCTGCTATCGGAAGTGTCTCAGGATTGGAATGGGAAGGAGTTGGATATCCCATCTCATGTTATAGGACGGGTCTCAGGTTTTTTATTAAAATCATTGAGATATCATATTGCATGCTGTAGGAAGGGTCTAAGGATTGGAATGGGAAGGACTTGGATATCACATCTCATGCTATAGATAGGCTCTCAGGTTTGGAAAGTGAAGGAGTTGGATATCACATTTCATGTTAGAGGAAGGATCTCAGGTTTGGTATTAGAGGCATTGAGATATCACATCTCAGGCTATAGGAAGGGTCTCAGGATTGGAATGGGAAGGAGTTGGATATCACATCTCATGCTATAGGAAGGGTCTCAGGATTGGAATGGAAGGAGTTGGATATCACATCTCATGTTATAGGAAGGATCTCAGGTTTGGTATTAGAAGCATTGAGACATCACATCTCATGCTATAGGAAGGGTCTCAGGATTAGAATGGGAAGGAGTTGGATATCACATCTCATGCTATAGGAAGGGTCTCAGGATTGGAATGGGAAGGAGTTGTATATGACATCTCATGCCGTAGGGAGGGTCTCAGGTTTGGTATAAACATTGAGATATCACATCTCTGCTATCGAAAGGGAATCAGGATTGGAATGGGAAGGAGTTGGATATCCCATCTCATGTTATAGGAAGAGTCTCAGGTTTGGTATTAGAAGCATTGAGATATCACATCTCATGCTATAGGAAGTGTCTCAGGATTGGAAAGGGAAGGACTTGGGTATCACATCTCATGCTATAGGGAGGGTCTCAAGTTTGATATTAGAAGCATTGAGATATCACATCTCATGCTATAGGAAGGGTCTCAGGTTTGGTATAAGCAGTGAGATATCACATCTCATGCTATAGGAAGTGTCTCAGGATTGGAATGGGAAGGAGTTGGATATCACATCTCATGTTATAGGAAGGATCTCAGGTTTGGTATAAGCATTGAGATATCACATCTCTGCTATCGGAAGGGTCTCAGGATTGGAATGGGAAGGAGTTGGATATTCCCATCTCATGTTATAGGAAGGGTCTCAGGTTTGGTATTAGAAGCATTGAGATATCACATCTCATGCTATAGGAAGGGTCTCAGGATTGGAATGGGAAGGACTTGGATATCACATCTCTTGCTATAGGGAGGGTCTCAAGTTTGATATTAGAAGCATTGAGGTATCACATTTCATGATATCGGAAGGGTCTCAAGATTGGAATGGGAAGGAGTTGGATATCACATCTCATGATAAAGGAAGGGTCTAAGGTTTGGAATGGGAAGGAGTTGTATATGACATCTCATGCCGTAGGGAGGGTCTCAGGTTTGGTATAAACATTGAGATATCACATCTCTGCTATCGAAAGGGAATCAGGATTGGAATGGGAAGGAGTTGGATATCCCATCTCATGTTATAGGAAGAGTCTCAGGTTTGGTATTAGAAGCATTGAGATATCACATCTCATGCTATAGGAAGTGTCTCAGGATTGGAATGGGAAGGACTTGGGTATCACATCTCATGTTATAGGGAGGGTCTCAAGTTTGATATTAGAAGCATTGAGATATCACATCTCATGCTATAGGAAGGGTCTCAGGTTTGGTATAAGCAGTGAGATATCACATCTCATGCTATAGGAAGTGTCTCAGGATTGGAATGGGAAGGAGTTGGATATCACATCTCATGTTATAGGAAGGATCTCAGGTTTGGTATAAGCATTGAGATATCACATCTCTGCTATCGGAAGGGTCTCAGGATTGGAATGGGAAGGAGTTGGATATTCCCATCTCATGTTATAGGAAGGGTCTCAGGTTTGGTATTAGAAGCATTGAGATATCACATCTCATGCTATAGGAAGGGTCTCAGGATTGGAATGGGAAGGACTTGGATATCACATCTCTTGCTATAGGGAGGGTCTCAAGTTTGATATTAGAAGCATTGAGGTATCACATTTCATGATATCGGAAGGGTCTCAAGATTGGAATGGGAAGGAGTTGGATATCACATCTCATGATAAAGGAAGGGTCTAAGGTTTGGAAGGGGAAGGATTTGGATATCACATATGTTATAGGACGGGTCTCAGGTTTGGTATTAGAAGCATTGAGATATCAAGTCTCATGGTATAGGAAGGGTCTCAGAATTGGAATGGGAAGGAGTTGGATATCACATCTCAAGCTATAGGAAGGGTCTCAGGATTAGAATGGGAAGGAGTTTGATATCACATCTCATGCCATAGTATGGGTCTTAGGTTTGGTAGAAGCATTGGGATATCACATCTCATGTTATCGGAAGGGTATCGGGATTGGATTTGGAAGGAGTTGGATATCCCATCTCATGCTATAGGAAGGGTCTCAGGTTGGAATGGGAAGGAGTTGGATATCACATCTCATGTTATAGGAAGGGTCTCAGGATTGGAATGGGAAGGACTTGGATATCACATCTCATGCTATAGGAAGGCTCTCAGGTTTGCAAGGGGAAAGAGTTGGATATCACATTTCATGCTATCAGAAGGATCTCAGGTTTGGTATAGAAGCATTGAGATACCATATCTTATGGTATCAGAAGAGTCTCAGGATTGGAATGGGAAGGAGTTGGATATCACATCTCATGCTAAAGAGAGGGTCTCAGGTTTGGAAGATAAGGATTTGGATATCACATCTCATGTTATAGGAAGGATCTCAGGTTTGGTAGTAGAAGTATTGAGACATCACATCTCATGCTATAGGAAGGGTCTCAGGATTGGAATGGGAAGGAGTTGGATATCACATCTCATGCTATAGGAAGGGTCTCAGGATTGGAATGGGAAGGAGTTGTATATGACATCGCATGCCGTAGGGAGGGTCTCAGGTTTGGTATAAACATTGAGATATCACATCTCTGCTATCGAAAGGGAATCAGGATTGGAATGGGAAGGAGTTGGATATCCCATCTCATGTTATAGGAAGAGTCTCAGGTTTGGTATTAGAAGCATTGAGATATCACATCTCATGCTATAGGAAGTGTCTCAGGATTTGAATGGGAAGGACTTGGGTATCACATCTCATGCTATAGGGAGGGTCTCAAGTTTGATATTAGAAGCATTGAGATATCACATCTCATGCTATAGGAAGGGTCTCAGGTTTGGTATAAGCAGTGAGATATCACATCTCATGCTATAGGAAGTGTCTCAGGATTGGAATGGGAAGGAGTTGGATATCACATCTCATGTTATAGGAAGGATCTCAGGTTTGGTATAAGCATTGAGTTATCACATCTCTGCTATCGGAAGGGTCTCAGGATTGGAATGGGAAGGAGTTGGATATTCCCATCTCATGTTATAGGAAGGGTCTCAGGTTTGGTATTAGAAGCATTGAGATATCACATCTCATGCTATAGGAAGGGTCTCAGGATTGGAATTTGAAGGACTTGGATATCACATCTCTTGCTATAGGGAGGGTCTCAAGTTTGATATTAGAAGCATTGAGGTATCACATTTCATGATATCGGAAGGGTCTCAAGATTGGAATGGGAAGGAGTTGGATATCACATCTCATGATAAAGGAAGGGTCTAAGGTTTGGAAGGGGAAGGATTTGGATATCACATCTCATGTTATAGGACGGGTCTCAGGTTTGGTATTAGAAGCATTGAGATATCAAGTCTCATGGTATAGGAAGGGTCTCAGAATTGGAATGGGAAGGAGTTGGATATGTTATAGGAAGGGTCTCAGGTTTGGTATTAGAAGCATTGAGATATCACATCTCATGCTATAGGAAGAGTCTCAGGATTGGAATGGGGAGGACTTGGATGTCACATCTCATGCTATAGGGAGGGTCTCAAGTTTGATATTAGAAGCATTGAGATAACAAATCTCATGATATCGGAAGGGTCTCAGGATTGGAATGGGAAGGAGTTGGATATCACATCTCATGCTAAAGGGAGGGTCTCAGGTTTGGAAGGGGAAGGATTTGGATATCACATCTCATGTTATAGGAAGGATCTCAGGTTTGGTATTAGAAGCATTGAGATATCACATCTCATGCTATCGGAAGGATCTCAGGTTTGGTATAGAAGCATTGAGATATCACATCTCATGCTATCAGAAGGGTCTCAGGATTGGAATGGGAAGGAGTTGGATATCACATCTCATGCTAAAGGGAGGGTCTCAGGTTTGGAAGGGGAAGGATTTGGATATCACATCTCATGTTATCGGAAGGATCTCCCGTTTGGTATTAGAAGTATTGAGATATCACATCTCATGCTATAGGAAGGGTCTCAGGATTGGAATGGGAAGGAGTTGGTTATCACATCTCATGCTAAAGGAAGGGTCTCAGGTTTGGTAGAAGCATTGAGATATCACATCTCATGCTATAGGAAGGGTCTCAGGATTGGAATGGGAAGGACTTAGATATCACATATCATGCTATAGATAGGCTCTCAGGTTTGGAAAGGGAAGGAGTTGGATATCACATTTCATGTTAGAGGAAGGATCTCAGGTTTGGTATTAGAGGCATTGAGATATCACATCTCAGGCTATAGGAAGGGTCTCAGGATTGGAATGGGAAGGAGTTGGATATCACATCTCATGCTAAAGGAAGGGTCTCAGGATTGGAATGGGAAGGAGTTGGATATCACATCTCATGCTATAGGAAGGGTCTCAGGTTTGGTATAAGCATTGAGATATCACATCTCGTGCTATAGGAAGGGTCTCAGGATTGGAATGGGAAGGAGTTGTATATGACATCTCATGCTATAGACAGGGTCTCAGGTTTGGAAAGGGAAGGAGATGGATATCACATTTCATGTTAGAGGTAGGATCTCAGGTTTGGAATTAGAGGCATTGAGATATCACATCTCATGCTATCAGAAGGGTCTCAGGATTGGAATGGGAAGGAGTTGGATATCACATCTCATGCTAAAGGGAGGGTCTCAGGTTTGGAAGGGGAAGGATTTGGAAATCACATCTCATGTTATAGGAAGGATCTCAGGTTTGGTATTAGAAGCATTGAGATATCACATCTCATGCTATCATAAGGGTCTCAGGATTGGAATCGGAAGGAGTTGGATATCACATCTCATGTTATAGGAAGGATCTCAGGTTTGGTATTAGAAGCATTGAGACATCACATCTCATGCTATAGGAAGGGTCTCAGGATTGGAATGGGAAGGAGTTGGATATCACATCTCATGCTATAGGAAGGGTCTCAGATTTGGTATAAGCATTGAGATATCACATCTCATGTTATAGTAAGGGTCTCAGGATTGGAATGGGAAGCAGTTGGATATCACATCTCAGGCCATAGGAAGGGTCTCAGGTTTGGTATAAGCATTGAGATATCACATCTCTGCTATCGGAAGGGTCTCAGGATTGGAATGGGAAGGAGTTGGATATCCCATCTCATGTTATAGGAAGAGTCTCAGGTTTGGTATTAGAAGCATTGAGATATCCCATCTCATGCTATAGGAAGGGTCTCAGGTTGGAATGGGAAGGAGTTGGATATCACATTTCATGTTATAGGAAGGGTCTCAGGATTGGAATTGGAAGGACTTGGCTATCATATCTCATGCTATAGGAAGGCTCTCAGGTTTGGAAGGGGAAGGAGTTGGATATCACATTTCATGTTAGAGGAACGATCTCAGGTTTGGTATTAGAGGCCTTGAGATATCACATCTCATGCTATAGGAAGGGTCTCAGGATTGGAATGGGAAGGAGTTGGATATCACATCTCATGTTATAGGAAAGATCTCAGGTTTGGTATTAGAAGCATTGAGACATCACATCTCATGTTATAGGAAGGGTCTCAGGATTGGAATGGGAAGGACTTGGATATCACATCTCATGCTATAGGAAGGCTCTCAGGTTTGCAAGGGGAAAGAGTTGGATATCACATTTCATGCTATCAGAAGGATCTCAGGTTTGGTATAGAAGCATTGAGATATCATATCTTATGGTATCAGAAGAGTCTCAGGATTGGAATGGGAAGGAGTTGGATATCACATCTCATGCTAAAGGGAGGGTCTCAGGTTTGGAAGATAAGGATTTGGATATCACATCTCATGTTATAGGAAGGATCTCAGGTTTGGTAGTAGAAGTATTGAGACATCACATCTCATGCTATAGGAAGGGTCTCAGGATTGGAATGGGAAGGAGTTGGATATCACATCTCATGCTATAGGAAGGGTCTCAGGATTGGAATGGGAAGGAGTTGTATATGACATCTCATGCCGTAGGGAGGGTCTCAGGTTTGGTATAAACATTGAGATATCACATCTCTGCTATCGAAAGGGAATCAGGATTGGAATGGGAAGGAGTTGGATATCCCATCTCATGTTATAGGAAGAGTCTCAGGTTTGGTATTAGAAGCATTGAGATATCACATCTCATGCTATAGGAAGTGTCTCAGGATTGGAATGGGAAGGACTTGGGTATCACATCTCATGCTATAGGGAGGGTCTCAAGTTTGATATTAGAAGCATTGAGATATCACATCTCATGCTATAGGAAGGGTCTCAGGTTTGGTATAAGCAGTGAGATATCACATCTCATGCTATAGGAAGTGTCTCAGGATTGGAATGGGAAGGAGTTGGATATCACATCTCATGTTATAGGAAGGATCTCAGGTTTGGTATAAGCATTGAGTTATCACATCTCTGCTATCGGAAGGGTCTCAGGATTGGAATGGGAAGGAGTTGGATATTCCCATCTCATGTTATAGGAAGGGTCTCAGGTTTGGTATTAGAAGCATTGAGATATCACATCTCATGCTATAGGAAGGGTCTCAGGATTGGAATGGGAAGGACTTGGATATCACATCTCTTGCTATAGGGAGGGTCTCAAGTTTGATATTAGAAGCATTGAGGTATCACATTTCATCATATCGGAAGGGTCTCACGATTGGAATGGGAAGGAGTTGGATATCACATCTCATGATAAAGGAAGGGTCTAAGGTTTGGAAGGGGAAGGATTTGGATATCACATCTCATGTTATAGGACGGGTCTCAGGTTTGGTATTAGAAGCATTGAGATATCAAGTCTCATGGTATAGGAAGGGTCTCAGAATTGGAATGGGAAGGAGTTGGATATGTTATAGGAAGGGTCTCAGGTTTGGTATTAGAAGCATTGAGATATCACATCTCATGCTATAGGAAGAGTCTCAGGATTGGAATGGGGAGGACTTGGATGTCACATCTCATGCTATAGGGAGGGTCTCAAGTTTGATATTAGAAGCATTGAGATAACAAATCTCATGATATCGGAAGGGTCTCAGGATTGGAATGGGAAGGAGTTGGATATCACATCTCATGCTAAAGGGAGGGTCTCAGGTTTGGAAGGGGAAGGATTTGGATATCACATCTCATGTTATAGGAAGGATCTCAGGTTTGGTATTAGAAGCATTGAGATATCACATCTCATGCTATCGGAAGGATCTCAGGTTTGGTATAGAAGCATTGAGATATCACATCTCATGCTATCAGAAGGGTCTCAGGATTGGAATGGGAAGGAGTTGGATATCACATCTCATGCTAAAGGGAGGGTCTCAGGTTTGGAAGGGGAAGGATTTGGATATCACATCTCATGTTATCGGAAGGATCTCAGGTTTGGTATTAGAAGTATTGAGATATCACATCTCATGCTATAGGAAGGGTCTCAGGATTGGAATGGGAAGGAGTTGGTTATCACATCTCATGCTAAAGGAAGGGTCTCAGGTTTGGTAGAAGCATTGAGATATCACATCTCATGCTATAGGAAGGGTCTCAGGATTGGAATGGGAAGGACTTAGATATCACATATCATGCTATAGATAGGCTCTCAGATTTGGAAAGGGAAGGAGTTGGATATCACATTTCATGTTAGAGGAAGGATCTCAGGTTTGGTATTAGAGGCATTGAGATATCACATCTCAGGCTATAGGAAGGGTCTCAGGATTGGAATGGGAAGGAGTTGGATATCACATCTCATGCTAAAGGAAGGGTCTCAGGATTGGAATGGGAAGGAGTTGGATATCACATCTCATGCTATAGGAAGGGTCTCAGGTTTGGTATAAGCATTGAGATATCACATCTCGTGCTATAGGAAGGGTCTCAGGATTGGAATGGGAAGGAGTTGTATATGACATCTCATGCTATAGACAGGGTCTCAGGTTTGGAAAGGGAAGGAGATGGATATCACATTTCATGTTAGAGGTAGGATCTCAGGTTTGGAATTAGAGGCATTGAGATATCACATCTCATGCTATCAGAAGGGTCTCAGGATTGGAATGGGAAGGAGTTGGATATCACATCTCATGCTAAAGGGAGGGTCTCAGGTTTGGAAGGGGAAGGATTTGGAAATCACATCTCATGTTATAGGAAGGATCTCAGGTTTGGTATTAGAAGCATTGAGATATCACATCTCATGCTATCGGAAGGATCTCAGGTTTGGTATAGAAGCATTGAGATATCACATCTCATGCTATCAGAAGGGTCTCAGGATTGGAATGGGAAGGAGTTGGATATCACATCTCATGCTAAAGGGAGGGTCTCAGGTTTGGAAGGGGAAGGATTTGGATATCACATCTCATGTTATCGGAAGGATCTCCCGTTTGGTATTAGAAGTATTGAGATATCACATCTCATGCTATAGGAAGGGTCTCAGGATTGGAATGGGAAGGAGTTGGTTATCACATCTCATGCTAAAGGAAGGGTCTCAGGTTTGGTAGAAGCATTGAGATATCACATCTCATGCTATAGGAAGGGTCTCAGGATTGGAATGGGAAGGACTTAGATATCACATATCATGCTATAGATAGGGTCTCAGGTTTGGAAAGGGAAGGAGTTGGATATCACATTTCATGTTAGAGGAAGGATCTCAGGTTTGGTATTAGAGGCATTGAGATATCACATCTCAGGCTATAGGAAGGGTCTCAGGATTGGAATGGGAAGGAGTTGGATATCACATCTCATGCTAAAGGAAGGGTCTCAGGATTGGAATGGGAAGGAGTTGGATATCACATCTCATGCTATAGGAAGGGTCTCAGGTTTGGTATAAGCATTGAGATATCACATCTCGTGCTATAGGAAGGGTCTCAGGATTGGAATGGGAAGGAGTTGTATATGACATCTCATGCTATAGACAGGGTCTCAGGTTTGGAAAGGGAAGGAGATGGATATCACATTTCATGTTAGAGGTAGGATCTCAGGTTTGGAATTAGAGGCATTGAGATATCACATCTCATGCTATCAGAAGGGTCTCAGGATTGGAATGGGAAGGAGTTGGATATCACATCTCATGCTAAAGGGAGGGTCTCAGGTTTGGAAGGGGAAGGATTTGGAAATCACATCTCATGTTATGGGAAGGATCTCAGGTTTGGTATTAGAAGCATTGAGATATCACATCTCATGCTATCATAAGGGTCTCAGGATTGGAATCGGAAGGAGTTGGATATCACATCTCATGTTATAGGAAGGATCTCAGGTTTGGTATTAGAAGCATTGAGACATCACATCTCATGCTATAGGAAGGGTCTCAGGATTGGAATGGGAAGGAGTTGGATATCACATCTCATGCTATAGGAAGGGTCTCAGATTTGGTATAAGCATTGAGATATCACATCTCATGTTATAGTAAGGGTCTCAGGATTGGAATGGGAAGCAGTTGGATATCACATCTCAGGCCATAGGAAGGGTCTCAGGTTTGGTATAAGCATTGAGATATCACATCTCTGCTATCGGAAGGGTCTCAGGATTGGAATGGGAAGGAGTTGGATATCCCATCTCATGTTATAGGAAGAGTCTCAGGTTTGGTATTAGAAGCATTGAGATATCCCATCTCATGCTATAGGAAGGGTCTCAGGTTGGAATGGGAAGGAGTTGGATATCACATTTCATGTTATAGGAAGGGTCTCAGGATTGGAATTGGAAGGACTTGGCTATCATATCTCATGCTATAGGAAGGCTCTCAGGTTTGGAAGGGGAAGGAGTTGGATATCACATTTCATGTTAGAGGAACGATCTCAGGTTTGGTATTAGAGGCCTTGAGATATCACATCTCATGCTATAGGAAGGGTCTCAGGATTGGAATGGGAAGGAGTTGGATATCACATCTCATGTTATAGGAAAGATCTCAGGTTTGGTATTAGAAGCATTGAGACATCACATCTCATGTTATAGGAAGGGTCTCAGGATTGGAATGGGAAGGACTTGGATATCACATCTCATGCTATAGGAAGGCTCTCAGGTTTGCAAGGGGAAAGAGTTGGATATCACATTTCATGCTATCAGAAGGATCTCAGGTTTGGTATAGAAGCATTGAGATATCATATCTTATGGTATCAGAAGAGTCTCAGGATTGGAATGGGAAGGAGTTGGATATCACATCTCATGCTAAAGGGAGGGTCTCAGGTTTGGAAGATAAGGATTTGGATATCACATCTCATGTTATAGGAAGGATCTCAGGTTTGGTAGTAGAAGTATTGAGACATCACATCTCATGCTATAGGAAGGGTCTCAGGATTGGAATGGGAAGGAGTTGGATATCACATCTCATGCTATAGGAAGGGTCTCAGGATTGGAATGGGAAGGAGTTGTATATGACATCTCATGCCGTAGGGAGGGTCTCAGGTTTGGTATAAACATTGAGATATCACATCTCTGCTATCGAAAGGGAATCAGGATTGGAATGGGAAGGAGTTGGATATCCCATCTCATGTTATAGGAAGAGTCTCAGGTTTGGTATTAGAAGCATTGAGATATCACATCTCATGCTATAGGAAGTGTCTCAGGATTGGAATGGGAAGGACTTGGGTATCACATCTCATGCTATAGGGAGGGTCTCAAGTTTGATATTAGAAGCATTGAGATATCACATCTCATGCTATAGGAAGGGTCTCAGGTTTGGTATAAGCAGTGAGATATCACATCTCATGCTATAGGAAGTGTCTCAGGATTGGAATGGGAAGGAGTTGGATATCACATCTCATGTTATAGGAAGGATCTCAGGTTTGGTATAAGCATTGAGTTATCACATCTCTGCTATCGGAAGGGTCTCAGGATTGGAATGGGAAGGAGTTGGATATTCCCATCTCATGTTATAGGAAGGGTCTCAGGTTTGGTATTAGAAGCATTGAGATATCACATCTCATGCTATAGGAAGGGTCTCAGGATTGGAATGGGAAGGACTTGGATATCACATCTCTTGCTATAGGGAGGGTCTCAAGTTTGATATTAGAAGCATTGAGGTATCACATTTCATCATATCGGAAGGGTCTCAAGATTGGAATGGGAAGGAGTTGGATATCACATCTCATGATAAAGGAAGGGTCTAAGGTTTGGAAGGGGAAGGATTTGGATATCACATCTCATGTTATAGGACGGGTCTCAGGTTTGGTATTAGAAGCATTGAGATATCAAGTCTCATGGTATAGGAAGGGTCTCAGAATTGGAATGGGAAGGAGTTGGATATGTTATAGGAAGGGTCTCAGGTTTGGTATTAGAAGCATTGAGATATCACATCTCATGCTATAGGAAGAGTCTCAGGATTGGAATGGGGAGGACTTGGATGTCACATCTCATGCTATAGGGAGGGTCTCAAGTTTGATATTAGAAGCATTGAGATAACAAATCTCATGATATCGGAAGGGTCTCAGGATTGGAATGGGAAGGAGTTGGATATCACATCTCATGCTAAAGGGAGGGTCTCAGGTTTGGAAGGGGAAGGATTTGGATATCACATCTCATGTTATAGGAAGGATCTCAGGTTTGGTATTAGAAGCATTGAGATATCACATCTCATGCTATCGGAAGGATCTCAGGTTTGGTATAGAAGCATTGAGATATCACATCTCATGCTATCAGAAGGGTCTCAGGATTGGAATGGGAAGGAGTTGGATATCACATCTCATGCTAAAGGGAGGGTCTCAGGTTTGGAAGGGGAAGGATTTGGATATCACATCTCATGTTATCGGAAGGATCTCAGGTTTGGTATTAGAAGTATTGAGATATCACATCTCATGCTATAGGAAGGGTCTCAGGATTGGAATGGGAAGGAGTTGGTTATCACATCTCATGCTAAAGGAAGGGTCTCAGGTTTGGTAGAAGCATTGAGATATCACATCTCATGCTATAGGAAGGGTCTCAGGATTGGAATGGGAAGGACTTAGATATCACATATCATGCTATAGATAGGCTCTCAGATTTGGAAAGGGAAGGAGTTGGATATCACATTTCATGTTAGAGGAAGGATCTCAGGTTTGGTATTAGAGGCATTGAGATATCACATCTCAGGCTATAGGAAGGGTCTCAGGATTGGAATGGGAAGGAGTTGGATATCACATCTCATGCTAAAGGAAGGGTCTCAGGATTGGAATGGGAAGGAGTTGGATATCACATCTCATGCTATAGGAAGGGTCTCAGGTTTGGTATAAGCATTGAGATATCACATCTCGTGCTATAGGAAGGGTCTCAGGATTGGAATGGGAAGGAGTTGTATATGACATCTCATGCTATAGACAGGGTCTCAGGTTTGGAAAGGGAAGGAGATGGATATCACATTTCATGTTAGAGGTAGGATCTCAGGTTTGGAATTAGAGGCATTGAGATATCACATCTCATGCTATCAGAAGGGTCTCAGGATTGGAATGGGAAGGAGTTGGATATCACATCTCATGCTAAAGGGAGGGTCTCAGGTTTGGAAGGGGAAGGATTTGGAAATCACATCTCATGTTATAGGAAGGATCTCAGGTTTGGTATTAGAAGCATTGAGATATCACATCTCATGCTATCATAAGGGTCTCAGGATTGGAATCGGAAGGAGTTGGATATCACATCTCATGTTATAGGAAGGATCTCAGGTTTGGTATTAGAAGCATTGAGACATCACATCTCATGCTATAGGAAGGGTCTCAGGATTGGAATGGGAAGGAGTTGGATATCACATCTCATGCTATAGGAAGGGTCTCAGATTTGGTATAAGCATTGAGATATCACATCTCATGTTATAGTAAGGGTCTCAGGATTGGAATGGGAAGCAGTTGGATATCACATCTCAGGCCATAGGAAGGGTCTCAGGTTTGGTATAAGCATTGAGATATCACATCTCTGCTATCGGAAGGGTCTCAGGATTGGAATGGGAAGGAGTTGGATATCCCATCTCATGTTATAGGAAGAGTCTCAGGTTTGGTATTAGAAGCATTGAGATATCCCATCTCATGCTATAGGAAGGGTCTCAGGTTGGAATGGGAAGGAGTTGGATATCACATTTCATGTTATAGGAAGGGTCTCAGGATTGGAATTGGAAGGACTTGGCTATCATATCTCATGCTATAGGAAGGCTCTCAGGTTTGGAAGGGGAAGGAGTTGGATATCACATTTCATGTTAGAGGAACGATCTCAGGTTTGGTATTAGAGGCCTTGAGATATGACATCTCATGCTATAGGAAGGGTCTCAGGATTGGAATGGGAAGGAGTTGGATATCACATCTCATGTTATAGGAAAGATCTCAGGTTTGGTATTAGAAGCATTGAGACATCACATCTCATGTTATAGGAAGGGTCTCAGGATTGGAATGGGAAGGACTTGGATATCACATCTCATGCTATAGGAAGGCTCTCAGGTTTGCAAGGGGAAAGAGTTGGATATCACATTTCATGCTATCAGAAGGATCTCAGGTTTGGTATAGAAGCATTGAGATATCATATCTTATGGTATCAGAAGAGTCTCAGGATTGGAATGGGAAGGAGTTGGATATCACATCTCATGCTAAAGGGAGGGTCTCAGGTTTGGAAGATAAGGATTTGGATATCACATCTCATGTTATAGGAAGGATCTCAGGTTTGGTAGTAGAAGTATTGAGACATCACATCTCATGCTATAGGAAGGGTCTCAGGATTGGAATGGGAAGGAGTTGGATATCACATCTCATGCTATAGGAAGGGTCTCAGGATTGGAATGGGAAGGAGTTGTATATGACATCTCATGCCGTAGGGAGGGTCTCAGGTTTGGTATAAACATTGAGATATCACATCTCTGCTATCGAAAGGGAATCAGGATTGGAATGGGAAGGAGTTGGATATCCCATCTCATGTTATAGGAAGAGTCTCAGGTTTGGTATTAGAAGCATTGAGATATCACATCTCATGCTATAGGAAGTGTCTCAGGATTGGAATGGGAAGGACTTGGGTATCACATCTCATGCTATAGGGAGGGTCTCAAGTTTGATATTAGAAGCATTGAGATATCACATCTCATGCTATAGGAAGGGTCTCAGGTTTGGTATAAGCAGTGAGATATCACATCTCATGCTATAGGAAGTGTCTCAGGATTGGAATGGGAAGGAGTTGGATATCACATCTCATGTTATAGGAAGGATCTCAGGTTTGGTATAAGCATTGAGTTATCACATCTCTGCTATCGGAAGGGTCTCAGGATTGGAATGGGAAGGAGTTGGATATTCCCATCTCATGTTATAGGAAGGGTCTCAGGTTTGGTATTAGAAGCATTGAGATATCACATCTCATGCTATAGGAAGGGTCTCAGGATTGGAATGGGAAGGACTTGGATATCACATCTCTTGCTATAGGGAGGGTCTCAAGTTTGATATTAGAAGCATTGAGGTATCACATTTCATGATATCGGAAGGGTCTCAAGATTGGAATGGGAAGGAGTTGGATATCACATCTCATGATAAAGGAAGGGTCTAAGGTTTGGAAGGGGAAGGATTTGGATATCACATCTCATGTTATAGGACGGGTCTCAGGTTTGGTATTAGAAGCATTGAGATATCAAGTCTCATGGTATAGGAAGGGTCTCAGAATTGGAATGGGAAGGAGTTGGATATGTTATAGGAAGGGTCTCAGGTTTGGTATTAGAAGCATTGAGATATCACATCTCATGCTATAGGAAGAGTCTCAGGATTGGAATGGGGAGGACTTGGATGTCACATCTCATGCTATAGGGAGGGTCTCAAGTTTGATATTAGAAGCATTGAGATAACAAATCTCATGATATCGGAAGGGTCTCAGGATTGGAATGGGAAGGAGTTGGATATCACATCTCATGCTAAAGGGAGGGTCTCAGGTTTGGAAGGGGAAGGATTTGGATATCACATCTCATGTTATAGGAAGGATCTCAGGTTTGGTATTAGAAGCATTGAGATATCACATCTCATGCTATCGGAAGGATCTCAGGTTTGGTATAGAAGCATTGAGATATCACATCTCATGCTATCAGAAGGGTCTCAGGATTGGAATGGGAAGGAGTTGGATATCACATCTCATGCTAAAGGGAGGGTCTCAGGTTTGGAAGGGGAAGGATTTGGATATCACATCTCATGTTATCGGAAGGATCTCAGGTTTGGTATTAGAAGTATTGAGATATCACATCTCATGCTATAGGAAGGGTCTCAGGATTGGAATGGGAAGGAGTTGGTTATCACATCTCATGCTAAAGGAAGGGTCTCAGGTTTGGTAGAAGCATTGAGATATCACATCTCATGCTATAGGAAGGGTCTCAGGATTGGAATGGGAAGGACTTAGATATCACATATCATGCTATAAATAGGCTCTCAGGTTTGGAAAGGGAAGGAGTTGGATATCACATTTCATGTTAGAGGAAGGATCTCAGGTTTGGTATTAGAGGCATTGAGATATCACATCTCAGGCTATAGGAAGGGTCTCAGGATTGGAATGGGAAGGAGTTGGATATCACATCTCATGCTAAAGGAAGGGTCTCAGGATTGGAATGGGAAGGAGTTGGATATCACATCTCATGCTATAGGAAGGGTCTCAGGTTTGGTATAAGCATTGAGATATCACATCTCGTGCTATAGGAAGGGTCTCAGGATTGGAATGGGAAGGAGTTGTATATGACATCTCATGCTATAGACAGGGTCTCAGGTTTGGAAAGGGAAGGAGATGGATATCACATTTCATGTTAGAGGTAGGATCTCAGGTTTGGAATTAGAGGCATTGAGATATCACATCTCATGCTATCAGAAGGGTCTCAGGATTGGAATGGGAAGGAGTTGGATATCACATCTCATGCTAAAGGGAGGGTCTCAGGTTTGGAAGGGGAAGGATTTGGAAATCACATCTCATGTTATAGGAAGGATCTCAGGTTTGGTATTAGAAGCATTGAGATATCACATCTCATGCTATCATAAGGGTCTCAGGATTGGAATCGGAAGGAGTTGGATATCACATCTCATGTTATAGGAAGGATCTCAGGTTTGGTATTAGAAGCATTGAGACATCACATCTCATGCTATAGGAAGGGTCTCAGGATTGGAATGGGAAGGAGTTGGATATCACATCTCATGCTATAGGAAGGGTCTCAGATTTGGTATAAGCATTGAGATATCACATCTCATGTTATAGTAAGGGTCTCAGGATTGGAATGGGAAGCAGTTGGATATCACATCTCAGGCCATAGGAAGGGTCTCAGGTTTGGTATAAGCATTGAGATATCACATCTCTGCTATCGGAAGGGTCTCAGGATTGGAATGGGAAGGAGTTGGATATCCCATCTCATGTTATAGGAAGAGTCTCAGGTTTGGTATTAGAAGCATTGAGATATCCCATCTCATGCTATAGGAAGGGTCTCAGGTTGGAATGGGAAGGAGTTGGATATAACATTTCATGTTATAGGAAGGGTCTCAGGATTGGAATTGGAAGGACTTGGCTATCATATCTCATGCTATAGGAAGGCTCTCAGGTTTGGAAGGGGAAGGAGTTGGATATCACATTTCATGTTAGAGGAACGATCTCAGGTTTGGTATTAGAGGCCTTGAGATATCACATCTCATGCTATAGGAAGGGTCTCAGGATTGGAATGGGAAGGAGTTGGATATCACATCTCATGTTATAGGAAAGATCTCAGGTTTGGTATTAGAAGCATTGAGACATCACATCTCATGTTATAGGAAGGGTCTCAGGATTGGAATGGGAAGGACTTGGATATCACATCTCATGCTATAGGAAGGCTCTCAGGTTTGCAAGGGGAAAGAGTTGGATATCACATTTCATGCTATCAGAAGGATCTCAGGTTTGGTATAGAAGCATTGAGATATCATATCTTATGGTATCAGAAGAGTCTCAGGATTGGAATGGGAAGGAGTTGGATATCACATCTCATGCTAAAGGGAGGGTCTCAGGTTTGGAAGATAAGGATTTGGATATCACATCTCATGTTATAGGAAGGATCTCAGGTTTGGTAGTAGAAGTATTGAGACATCACATCTCATGCTATAGGAAGGGTCTCAGGATTGGAATGGGAAGGAGTTGGATATCACATCTCATGCTATAGGAAGGGTCTCAGGATTGGAATGGGAAGGAGTTGTATATGACATCTCATGCCGTAGGGAGGGTCTCAGGTTTGGTATAAACATTGAGATATCACATCTCTGCTATCGAAAGGGAATCAGGATTGGAATGGGAAGGAGTTGGATATCCCATCTCATGTTATAGGAAGAGTCTCAGGTTTGGTATTAGAAGCATTGAGATATCACATCTCATGCTATAGGAAGTGTCTCAGGATTGGAATGGGAAGGACTTGGGTATCACATCTCATGCTATAGGGAGGGTCTCAAGTTTGATATTAGAAGCATTGAGATATCACATCTCATGCTATAGGAAGGGTCTCAGGTTTGGTATAAGCAGTGAGATATCACATCTCATGCTATAGGAAGTGTCTCAGGATTGGAATGGGAAGGAGTTGGATATCACATCTCATGTTATAGGAAGGATCTCAGGTTTGGTATAAGCATTGAGTTATCACATCTCTGCTATCGGAAGGGTCTCAGGATTGGAATGGGAAGGAGTTGGATATTCCCATCTCATGTTATAGGAAGGGTCTCAGGTTTGGTATTAGAAGCATTGAGATATCACATCTCATGCTATAGGAAGGGTCTCAGGATTGGAATGGGAAGGACTTGGATATCACATCTCTTGCTATAGGGAGGGTCTCAAGTTTGATATTAGAAGCATTGAGGTATCACATTTCATGATATCGAAAGGGTCTCAAGATTGGAATGGGAAGGAGTTGGATATCACATCTCATGATAAAGGAAGGGTCTAAGGTTTGGAAGGGGAAGGATTTGGATATCACATCTCATGTTATAGGACGGGTCTCAGGTTTGGTATTAGAAGCATTGAGATATCAAGTCTCATGGTATAGGAAGGGTCTCAGAATTGGAATGGGAAGGAGTTGGATATGTTATAGGAAGGGTCTCAGGTTTGGTATTAGAAGCATTGAGATATCACATCTCATGCTATAGGAAGAGTCTCAGGATTGGAATGGGGAGGACTTGGATGTCACATCTCATGCTATAGGGAGGGTCTCAAGTTTGATATTAGAAGCATTGAGATAACAAATCTCATGATATCGGAAGGGTCTCAGGATTGGAATGGGAAGGAGTTGGATATCACATCTCATGCTAAAGGGAGGGTCTCAGGTTTGGAAGGGGAAGGATTTGGATATCACATCTCATGTTATAGGAAGGATCTCAGGTTTGGTATTAGAAGCATTGAGATATCACATCTCATGCTATCGGAAGGATCTCAGGTTTGGTATAGAAGCATTGAGATATCACATCTCATGCTATCAGAAGGGTCTCAGGATTGGAATGGGAAGGAGTTGGATATCACATCTCATGCTAAAGGGAGGGTCTCAGGTTTGGAAGGGGAAGGATTTGGATATCACATCTCATGTTATCGGAAGGATCTCAGGTTTGGTATTAGAAGTATTGAGATATCACATCTCATGCTATAGGAAGGGTCTCAGGATTGGAATGGGAAGGAGTTGGTTATCACATCTCATGCTAAAGGAAGGGTCTCAGGTTTGGTAGAAGCATTGAGATATCACATCTCATGCTATAGGAAGGGTCTCAGGATTGGAATGGGAAGGACTTAGATATCACATATCATGCTATAGATAGGCTCTCAGATTTGGAAAGGGAAGGAGTTGGATATCACATTTCATGTTAGAGGAAGGATCTCAGGTTTGGTATTAGAGGCATTGAGATATCACATCTCAGGCTATAGGAAGGGTCTCAGGATTGGAATGGGAAGGAGTTGGATATCACATCTCATGCTAAAGGAAGGGTCTCAGGATTGGAACGGGAAGGAGTTGGATATCACATCTCATGCTATAGGAAGGGTCTCAGGTTTGGTATAAGCATTGAGATATCACATCTCGTGCTATAGGAAGGGTCTCAGGATTGGAATGGGAAGGAGTTGTATATGACATCTCATGCTATAGACAGGGTCTCAGGTTTGGAAAGGGAAGGAGATGGATATCACATTTCATGTTAGAGGTAGGATCTCAGGTTTGGAATTAGAGGCATTGAGATATCACATCTCATGCTATCAGATGGGTCTCAGGATTGGAATGGGAAGGAGTTGGATATCACATCTCATGCTAAAGGGAGGGTCTCAGGTTTGGAAGGGGAAGGATTTGGAAATCACATCTCATGTTATAGGAAGGATCTCAGGTTTGGTATTAGAAGCATTGAGATATCACATCTCATGCTATCATATGGGTCTCAGGATTGGAATCGGAAGGAGTTGGATATCACATCTCATGTTATAGGAAGGATCTCAGGTTTGGTATTAGAAGCATTGAGACATCACATCTCATGCTATAGGAAGGGTCTCAGGATTGGAATGGGAAGGAGTTGGATATCACATCTCATGCTATAGGAAGGGTCTCAGATTTGGTATAAGCATTGAGATATCACATCTCATGTTATAGTAAGGGTCTCAGGATTGGAATGGGAAGCAGTTGGATATCACATCTCAGGCCATAGGAAGGGTCTCAGGTTTGGTATAAGCATTGAGATATCACATCTCTGCTATCGGAAGGGTCTCAGGATTGGAATGGGAAGGAGTTGGATATCCCATCTCATGTTATAGGAAGAGTCTCAGGTTTGGTATTAGAAGCATTGAGATATCCCATCTCATGCTATAGGAAGGGTCTCAGGTTGGAATGGGAAGGAGTTGGATATCACATTTCATGTTATAGGAAGGGTCTCAGGATTGGAATTGGAAGGACTTGGCTATCATATCTCATGCTATAGGAAGGCTCTCAGGTTTGGAAGGGGAAGGAGTTGGATATCACATTTCATGTTAGAGGAACGATCTCAGGTTTGGTATTAGAGGCCTTGAGATATCACATCTCATGCTATAGGAAGGGTCTCAGGATTGGAATGGGAAGGAGTTGGATATCACATCTCATGTTATAGGAAAGATCTCAGGTTTGGTATTAGAAGCATTGAGACATCACATCTCATGTTATAGGAAGGGTCTCAGGATTGGAATGGGAAGGACTTGGATATCACATCTCATGCTATAGGAAGGCTCTCAGGTTTGCAAGGGGAAAGAGTTGGATATCACATTTCATGCTATCAGAAGGATCTCAGGTTTGGTATAGAAGCATTGAGATATCATATCTTATGGTATCAGAAGAGTCTCAGGATTGGAATGGGAAGGAGTTGGATATCACATCTCATGCTAAAGGGAGGGTCTCAGGTTTGGAAGATAAGGATTTGGATATCACATCTCATGTTATAGGAAGGATCTCAGGTTTGGTAGTAGAAGTATTGAGACATCACATCTCATGCTATAGGAAGGGTCTCAGGATTGGAATGGGAAGGAGTTGGATATCACATCTCATGCTATAGGAAGGGTCTCAGGATTGGAATGGGAAGGAGTTGTATATGACATCTCATGCCGTAGGGAGGGTCTCAGGTTTGGTATAAACATTGAGATATCACATCTCTGCTATCGAAAGGGAATCAGGATTGGAATGGGAAGGAGTTGGATATCCCATCTCATGTTATAGGAAGAGTCTCAGGTTTGGTATTAGAAGCATTGAGATATCACATCTCATGCTATAGGAAGTGTCTCAGGATTGGAATGGGAAGGACTTGGGTATCACATCTCATGCTATAGGGAGGGTCTCAAGTTTGATATTAGAAGCATTGAGATATCACATCTCATGCTATAGGAAGGGTCTCAGGTTTGGTATAAGCAGTGAGATATCACATCTCATGCTATAGGAAGTGTCTCAGGATTGGAATGGGAAGGAGTTGGATATCACATCTCATGTTATAGGAAGGATCTCAGGTTTGGTATAAGCATTGAGTTATCACATCTCTGCTATCGGAAGTGTCTCAGGATTGGAATGGGAAGGAGTTGGATATTCCCATCTCATGTTATAGGAAGGGTCTCAGGTTTGGTATTAGAAGCATTGAGATATCACATCTCATGCTATAGGAAGGGTCTCAGGATTGGAATGGGAAGGACTTGGATATCACATCTCTTGCTATAGGGAGGGTCTCAAGTTTGATATTAGAAGCATTGAGGTATCACATTTCATGATATCGGAAGGGTCTCAAGATTGGAATGGGAAGGAGTTGGATATCACATCTCATGATAAAGGAAGGGTCTAAGGTTTGGAAGGGGAAGGATTTGGATATCACATCTCATGTTATAGGACGGGTCTCAGGTTTGGTATTAGAAGCATTGAGATATCAAGTCTCATCGTATAGGAAGGGTCTCAGAATTGGAATGGGAAGGAGTTGGATATGTTATAGGAAGGGTCTCAGGTTTGGTATTAGAAGCATTGAGATATCACATCTCATGCTATAGGAAGAGTCTCAGGATTGGAATGGGGAGGACTTGGATGTCACATCTCATGCTATAGGGAGGGTCTCAAGTTTGATATTAGAAGCATTGAGATAACAAATCTCATGATATCGGAAGGGTCTCAGGATTGGAATGGGAAGGAGTTGGATATCACATCTCATGCTAAAGGGAGGGTCTCAGGTTTGGAAGGGGAAGGATTTGGATATCACATCTCATGTTATAGGAAGGATCTCAGGTTTGGTATTAGAAGCATTGAGATATCACATCTCATGCTATCGGAAGGATCTCAGGTTTGGTATAGAAGCATTGAGATATCACATCTCATGCTATCAGAAGGGTCTCAGGATTGGAATGGGAAGGAGTTGGATATCACATCTCATGCTAAAGGGAGGGTCTCAGGTTTGGAAGGGGAAGGATTTGGATATCACATCTCATGTTATCGGAAGGATCTCAGGTTTGGTATTAGAAGTATTGAGATATCACATCTCATGCTATAGGAAGGGTCTCAGGATTGAAATGGGAAGGAGTTGGTTATCACATCTCATGCTAAAGGAAGGGTCTCAGGTTTGGTAGAAGCATTGAGATATCACATCTCATGCTATAGGAAGGGTCTCAGGATTGGAATGGGAAGGACTTAGATATCACATATCATGCTATAGATAGGCTCTCAGGTTTGGAAAGGGAAGGAGTTGGATATCACATTTCATGTTAGAGGAAGGATCTCAGGTTTGGTATTAGAGGCATTGAGATATCACATCTCAGGCTATAGGAAGGGTCTCAGGATTGGAATGGGAAGGAGTTGGATATCACATCTCATGCTAGAGGAAGGGTCTCAGGATTGGAATGGGAAGGAGTTGGATATCACATCTCATGCTATAGGAAGGGTCTCAGGTTTGGTATAAGCATTGAGATATCACATCTCGTGCTATAGGAAGGGTCTCAGGATTGGAATGGGAAGGAGTTGTATATGACATCTCATGCTATAGACAGGGTATCAGGTTTGGAAAGGGAAGGAGATGGATATCACATTTCATGTTAGAGGTAGGATCTCAGGTTTGGAATTAGAGGCATTGAGATATCACATCTCATGCTATCAGAAGGGTCTCAGGATTGGAATGGGAAGGAGTTGGATATCACATCTCATGCTAAAGGGAGGGTCTCAGGTTTGGAAGGGGAAGGATTTGGAAATCACATCTCATGTTATAGGAAGGATCTCAGGTTTGGTATTAGAAGCATTGAGATATCACATCTCATGCTATCATAAGGGTCTCAGGATTGGAATCGGAAGGAGTTGGATATCACATCTCATGTTATAGGAAGGATCTCAGGTTTGGTATTAGAAGCATTGAGACATCACATCTCATGCTATAGGAAGGGTCTCAGGATTGGAATGGGAAGGAGTTGGATATCACATCTCATGCTATAGGAAGGGTCTCAGATTTGGTATAAGCATTGAGATATCACATCTCATGTTATAGTAAGGGTCTCAGGATTGGAATGGGAAGCAGTTGGATATCACATCTCAGGCCATAGGAAGGGTCTCAGGTTTGGTATAAGCATTGAGATATCACATCTCTGCTATCGGAAGGGTCTCAGGATTGGAATGGGAAGGAGTTGGATATCCCATCTCATGTTATAGGAAGAGTCTCAGGTTTGGTATTAGAAGCATTGAGATATCCCATCTCATGCTATAGGAAGGGTCTCAGGTTGGAATGGGAAGGAGTTGGATATCACATTTCATGTTATAGGAAGGGTCTCAGGATTGGAATTGGAAGGACTTGGCTATCATATCTCATGCTATAGGAAGGCTCTCAGGTTTGGAAGGGGAAGGAGTTGGATATCACATTTCATGTTAGAGGAACGATCTCAGGTTTGGTATTAGAGGCCTTGAGATATCACATCTCATGCTATAGGAAGGGTCTCGGGATTGGAATGGGAAGGAGTTGGATATCACATCTCATGTTATAGGAAAGATCTCAGGTTTGGTATTAGAAGCATTGAGACATCACATCTCATGTTATAGGAAGGGTCTCAGGACTGGAATGGGAAGAAGTTGGATATCACATCTCATGCTATAGGAAGGGTCTCAGGTTTGGTATAAGCATTGAGATATCACATCTCATGCTATAGGAAGGGTCTCAGGATTGGAATGGGAAGGAGTTGTATATGACATCTCATGCCATAGGAAGGGTCTCAGGTTTGGTATAAGCATTGAGATATCACATCACATGCTATAGGAAGGGTCTCAGGATTGTAATGGGAAGGGCTTGGATATCACATCTCATGCTATAGGCAGGGTCTCAGGTTTGGAAAGGGAAGGAGATGGATATCACATTTCATGTTAGAGGTAGGATCTCAGGTTTGGTATTAGAGGCATTGAAATATCACATCTCATGCTATCAGAAGGGTCTCAGGATTGGAATGGGAAGGAGTTGGATATCACATCTCATGCTAAAGGGAGGGTCTCAGGTTTGGAAGGGGAAGGATTTGGAAATCACATCTCATGTTATAGGAAGGATCTCAGGTTTGGTATTAGAAGCATTGAGATATCACATCTCATGCTATCGGAAGTATCTCAGGTTTGGTATTAGAGGCATTGAGATATCACATCTCATGCTATCTTAAGGGTCTCAGGATTGGAATGGGAAGGAGTTGGATATCACATCTCATGTTATAGGAAGGATCTCAGGTTTGGTATTAGAAGCATTGAGACATCACATCTCATGCTATAGGAAGGGTCTCAGGATTGGAATGGGAAGGAGTTGGATATCACATCTCATGCTATAGGAAGGGTCTCAGATTTGGTATAAGCATTGAGATATCACATCTCATGCTATAGGAACGGTCTCAGGATTGGAATGGGAAGGAGTTGTATATGACATCTCAGGCCATAGGAAGGGTCTCAGGTTTGGTATAAGCATTGAGATATCACATCTCTGCTATCGGAAGGGTCTCAGGATTGGAATGGGAAGGAGTTGGATATCCCATCTCATGTTATAGGAAGGGTCTCAGGTTTGGTATTAGAAGCATTGAGACATCACATCTCATGTTATAGGAAGGGTCTCAGGATTGGAATGGGAAGAAGTTGGATATCACATCTCATGCTATAGGAAGGGTCTCAGGTTTGGTATAAGCATTGAGATATCACATCTAATGCTATAGGAAGGGTCTCAGGATTGGAATGGGAAGGAGTTGTATATGACATCTCATGCCATAGGAAGGGTCTCAGGTTTGGTATAAGCATTGAGATATCACATCACATGCTATAGGAAGGGTCTCAGGATTGGAATGGGAAGGACTTTTGATATCACATCTCATGCTATAGGCAGGGTCTCAGGTTTGGAAAGGGAAGGAGATGGATATCACATTTCATGTTAGAGGTAGGATCTCAGGTTTGGTATTAGAGGCATTGAAATATCACATCTCATGCTATCAGAAGGGTCTCAGGATTGGAATGGGAAGGAGTTGGATATCACATCTCATGCTAAAGGGAGTGTCTCAGGTTTGGAAGTGGAAGGATTTGGAAATCACATCTCATGTTATAGGAAGGATCTCAGGTTTGGTACTAGAAGCATTGAGATATCACATCTCATGCTATCAGAAGGATCTCAGGTTTGGTATTAGAAGCATTGAGACATCACATCTCATGCTATAGGAAGGGTCTCAGGATTGGAATGGGAAGGAGTTGGATATCACATCTCATGCTATAGGAAGGGTCTCGGATTTGGTATAAGCATTGAGATATCACATCTCATGCTATAGGAAGGGTCTCAGGATTGGAATGGGAAGGAGTTGTATATGACAAATCAGGCCATAGGAAGGGTCTCAGGTTTGGTATAAGCATTGAGATATCACATCTCTGCTATCGGAAGGGTCTCAGGATTGGAATGGGAAGGAGTTGGATATCCCATCTCATGTTATAGGAAGGGTCTCAGGTTTGGTATTAGAAGCATTGAGATATCACATCTCATGCTATAGGAAGAGTCTCAGGATTGGAATGGGGAGGACTTGGATGTCACATCTCATGCTATAGGGAGGGTCTCAAGTTTGATATTAGAAGCATTGAGATAACAAATCTCATGATATCGGAAGGGTCTCAGGATTGGAATGGGAAGGAATTGGATATCACATCTCATGATAAAGGAAGGGTCTAAGGTTTGGAAGGGGAAGGATTTGGATATCACATCTCATGTTATAGGACGGGTCTCAGGTTTTGTATTAGAAGCATTGAGATATCAAGTCTCATGGTATAGGAAGGGTCTCAGAATTGGAATGGGAAGGAGTTGGATATCACATCTCAAGCTATAGGTAGGGTCTCAGGATTGGAATGGGAAAGAGTTTGATATCACATCTCATGCCATAGTATGGGTCTCAGGTTTGGTAGAAGCATTGGGATATCACATCTCATGCTATCGGAAGGGTATCAGTATTGGATTTGGAAGGAATTGGATATCCCATCTCATGCTATAGGAAGGGTCTCAGGTTGGAATGGGAAGGAGTTGGATATCACATTTCATGTTATAGGAAGGGTCTCAGGATTGGATGGGAAGGACTTGGATATCATATCTCATGCTATAGGAAGGCTCTCAGGTTTGGAAGGGGAAGGAGTTGGATATCACATCTCAAGCTATAGGAAGGGTCTCAGGTTTGGTATAAGCATTGAGATATCACATCTCATGCTATAGGAAGGGTCTCAGGATTGGAATGGGAAGGAGTTGGATATCACATCTCATGTTATAGGAAAGATCTCAGGTTTGGTATTAGAAGCATTGAGACATCACATCTCATGTTATAGGAAGGGTCTCAGGAGTGGAATGGGAAGAAGTTGGATATCACATCTCATGCTATAGGAAGGGTCTCAGGTTTGGAAGGGGAAGGAGTTGGATATCCAATCTCATGTTATAGGACTGGTCTCGGGTTTGGTATTAGAAGCATTGAGATATCACATCGCATGCTATAGGAATGGTCTCAGGATTGGAATGGGAAGGAGTTGGATATTACATTCTTGCTAGAGGAAGGGTCTCATGTTTGGAATGGGAAGGAGTTGGATATCACATATGCTATAGGAAGGGTCTCCGGTTTGGACCGGGAAGGAGTTGGATATCACATCTCATGTTATAGGAAGGGTCTCAGGTTTGGTATAAGCATTGAGATATCACATCTCTGCTATCGGAAGTGTCTCAGGATTGGAATAGGAAGGAGTTGAATATCCCATCTCATGTTATAGGATGGGTCTCAGGTTTGTTATTAGAATCATTGAGATATCATATTGCATGCTGTAGGAAGGGTCTAAGGATTGGAATGGGAAGGACTTGGATATCACATCTCATGCTATAGGTAGGCTCTCAGGTTTGGAAAGGGAAGGAGTTGGATATCACATTTCATGTTAGAGGAAGGATCTCAGGTTTGGTATTAGAGGCATTGAGATATCACATCTCATGCTATAGGAAGGGTCTCAGGATTGGAATGGGAAGGAGTTGGATATCACATCTCATGCTATAGGAAGGGTCTCAGGTTTGGTATAAGCATCGAGATATCACATCTCATGCTATAGGAAGGGTCTCGGGATTAGAATGGGAAGGAGTTGGATATCACATCTCATGTTATAGGAAGGATCTCAGGTTTGGTATTAGAAGCATTGAGACATCACATCTCATGCTATAGGAAGGGTCTCAGGATTGGAATGGGAAGGAGTTGGATATCACATCTCATGCTATAGGAAGGGTCTCAAGTTTGATATTAGAAGCATTGAGATATCACATCTCATGCTATAGGAAGGGTCTCAGGATTGGAATGGGAAGGAGTTGGATATCACATCTCAAGCTTTAGGAAGGGTCTCAGGTTTGGTATAAGCATTGAGATAGCACATCTCATGCTATAGGAAGGGTCTCAGGATTGGAATGGGAAGGAGTTGGATATTACATCTCATGTTATAGGAAAGATCTCAGGTTTGGTATTAGAAGCATTGAGACATCACATCTCATGTTATAGGAAGGGTCTCAGGATTGGAATGGGAAGAAGTTGGATATCACATCTCATGCTATAGGAAGGGTCTCAGGTTTGGAAGGGGAAGGAGTTGGATATCCAATCTCATGTTATAGGACTGGTCTCAGGTTTGGTATTAGAAGCATTGAGATATCACATCGCATGCTGTAGGAAGGTTCTCAGGTTTGGTATTAGAAGCATTGGACATCACATCTCATGCTATAGGAAGGGTCTCAGGATTGGAATGGGAAGGAGTTGGATATCACATCTCATTTTATAGGAAGGATCTCAGGTTTGGTATTAGAAGCATTGAGACATCACATCTCATGCTATAGGAAGGGTCTCAGGATTGGAATGGGAAGGAGTTGGATATCACATCTCATGCTATAGGAAGGGTCTCAGATTTGGTATAAGCATTGAGATATCACATCTCATGCTATAGGAAGGGTCTCAGGATTGGATTGGGAAGGAGTTGTATATGACATCTCAGGCCATAGGAAGGGTCTCAGGATTGGTATAAGCATTGAGATATCACATCTCTGCTATCGGAAGGGTCTCAGGATTGGAATGGGAAGGAGTTGGATATCCCATCTTATGATAAAGGAAGGGTCTAAGGTTTGGAAGGGGAAAGATTTGGATATCACATCTCATGTTATAGGCGGGTCTCAATTTTGATATTAGAAGCAATGAGATAACAAATCTCATGATATCGGAAGGGTCTCAGGATTGGAATGGGAAGGAGTTGGATATCACATCTCATGTTATAGGAAGAGTCTCAGGATTGGAATGGGAAGGAGTTTGATATCACATCTCATGTTATAGGACGGGTCTCAGGTTTGGTATTAGAAGCATTGAGATATCAAGTCTCATGGTATAGGAAGGGTCTCAGAATTGGAATGGGAAGGATTTCGGATATCACATCTCAAGCTATAGGAAGAGTCTCAGGATTGGAATGGGAAGGAGTTTGATATCACATCTCATGTTATAGGACGGGTCTCAGGTTTGGTATTAGAAGCATTGAGATATCAAGTCTCATGGTATAGGAAGGGTCTCAGAATTGGAATGGGAAGGATTTCGGATATCACATCTCAAGCTATAGGAAGAGTCTCAGGATTGGAATGGGAAGGAGTTTGATATCACATCTCATGCCATAGTATGGTTCTCAGGTTTGGTAGAAGCATTGGGATATCACATCTCATGCTATTGGAAGGGTATCAGTATTGGATTTGGAAGGAGTTGGATATCCCATCTCATGCTATGGGAAGGGTCTCAGGTTAGAATGGGAAGGAGTTGGATATCACATTTCATGTTATAGGAAGGGTCTCAGGATTGGAATGGGAAGGAGTTGGATATCACATCTCAAGCTTTAGGAAGGGTCTCAGGTTTGGTATAAGCATTGAGATAGCACATCTCATGCTATAGGAAGGGTCTCAGGATTGGAATGGGAAGGAGTTGGATATCACATCTCATGTTATAGGAAAGATCTCAGGTTTGGTATTAGAAGCATTGAGACATCACATCTCATGTTATAGGAAGGGTCTCAGGATTGGAATGGGAAGAAGTTGGATATCACATCTCATGCTATAGGAAGGGTCTCAGGTTTGGAAGGGGAAGGAGTTGGATATCCAATCTCATGTTATAGGACTGGTCTCAGGTTTGGTATTAGAAGCATTGAGATATCACATCGCATGCTGTAGGAAGGTTCTCAGGTTTGGAATGGGGAGGAATTGGATATCACATCTCATGTCATAGGAAGGATCTCAGGTTTGGTATTAGAAGCATTGAGATATCACATCTCATGCTATAGGAATGGTCTCAGGATTGGAATGGGAAGGAGTTGGATATTACATTCTTGCTATAGGAAGGGTCTCATGTTTGGAATGGGAAGGAGTTGGATATCACATATGCTATAGGAAGGGTCTCAGGTTTGAAACGGGAAGGAGTTGGATATCACATCTCATGTTATAGGAAGGGTCTCAGGTTTGAAACGAGAAGGAGTTGGATATCACATCTCATGTTATAGGACGGGTCTCAGGTTTGTTATTAGAATCATTGAGATATCATATTGCATGCTGTAGGAAGGGTCTAAGGATTGGAATGGGAAGGACTTGGATATCACATCTCATGCTATAGGTAGGCTCTCAGGTTTGGAAAGGGAAGGAGTTCGATATCACATTTCATGTTAGAGGAAGGATCTCAGGTTTGGTATTAGAGGCATTGAGATATCACATATCATGCTATAGGAAGGGTCTCAGGATTGGAATGGGAAGGAGTTGGATATCACATCTCAAGCTTTAGGAAGGGTCTCAGGTTTGGTATAAGCATTGAGATAGCACATCTCATGCTATAGGAAGGGTCTCAGGATTGGAATGGGAAGGAGTTGGATATTACATCTCATGTTATAGGAAAGATCTCAGGTTTGGTATTAGAAGCATTGAGACATCACATCTCATGTTATAGGAAGGGTCTCAGGATTGGAATGGGAAGAAGTTGGATATCACATCTCATGCTATAGGAAGGGTCTCAGGTTTGGAAGGGGAAGGAGTTGGATATCCAATCTCATGTTATAGGACTGGTCTCAGGTTTGGTATTAGAAGCATTGAGATATCACATCGCATGCTGTAGGAAGGTTCTCAGGTTTGGTATTAGAAGCATTGAGACATCACATCTCATGCTATAGGAAGGGTCTCAGGATTGGAATGGGAAGGAGTTGGATATCACATCTCATGTTATAGGAAGGATCTCAGGTTTGGTATTAAAAGCATTGAGACATCACATCTCATGCTATAGGAAGGGCCTTAGGATTGGAATGGGAAGGAGTTGGATATCACATCTCATGCTATAGGAAGGGTCTCAGATTTGGTATAAGCATCGAGATATCACATCTCATGCTATAGGAAGGGTCTCGGGATTGGAATGGGAAGGAGTTGGATATCACATCTCATGCCATAGGAAGGGTCTTAGGTTTGGTATAAGCATTGAGATATCACATCTCTGCTATTGGAAGGGTCTCAGGATTGGAATGGGAAGGAGTTGGATATCCCATCTCATGTTATAGGAAGAGTCTCAGGTTTGGTATTAGAAGCATTGAGATATCACATCTCATGCTATAGGAAGTGTCTCAGGATTGAAATGGGAAGGACTTGGGTATCACATCTCATGCTATAGGGAGGGTCTCAAGTTTGATATTAGAAGCATTGAGATATCACATCTCATGCTATAGGAATGGTCTCAGGATTGGAATGGGAAGGAGTTGGATATCACATCTCATTCTATAGGAAGGGTCTCAGGTTTGGTATAAGCAGTGAGATATCACATCTCATGCTATAGGAAGTGTCTCAGGATTGGAATGGGAAGGAGTTGGATATCACATCTCATGTTATAGGAAGGATCTCAGGTTTGGTATAAGCATTGAGATATCACATCTCTGCTATCGGAAGGGTCTCAGGATTGGAATGGGAAGGAGTTGGATATTCCCATCTCATGTTATAGGAAAGATCTCAGGTTTGGTATTAGAAGCATTGAGACATCACATCTCATGTTATAGGAAGGGTCTCAGGATTGGAATGGGAAGAAGTTGGATATCACATCTCATGTTATAGGAAGGGTCTCAGGTTTGGAAGGGGAAGGAGTTGGATATCCAATCTCATGTTATAGGACTGGTCTCAGGTTTGGTATTAGAAGCATTGAGATATCACATCGCATGCTGTAGGAAGGTTCTCAGGTTTGGAATGGGGAGGAATTGGATATCACATCTCATGTCATAGGAAGGATCTCAGGTTTGGTATTAGAAGCATTGAGATATCACATCTCATGCTATAGGAATGGTCTCAGGATTGGAATGGGAAGGAGTTGGATATTACATTCTTGCTAAAGGAAGGGTCTCATGTTTGGAATGGGAAGGAGTTGGATATCACATATGCTATAGGAAGGGTCTCAGGTTTGAAACGGGAAGGAGTTGGATATCACATCTCATGTTATAGGAAGGGTCTCAGGTTTGAAACGAGAAGGAGTTGGATATCACATCTCATGTTATAGGACGGGTCTCAGGTTTGTTATTAGAATCATTGAGATATCATATTGCATGCTGTAGGAAGGGTCTAAGGATTGGAATGGGAAGGACTTGGATATCACATCTCATGCTATAGGTAGGCTCTCAGGTTTGGAAAGGGAAGGAGTTCGATATCACATTTCATGTTAGAGGAAGGATCTCAGGTTTGGTATTAGAGGCATTGAGATATCACATATCATGCTATAGGAAGGGTCTCAGGATTGGAATGGGAAGGAGTTGGATATCACATCTCAAGCTTTAGGAAGGGTCTCAGGTTTGGTATAAGCATTGAGATAGCACATCTCATGCTATAGGAAGGGTCTCAGGATTGGAATGGGAAGGAGTTGGATATTACATCTCATGTTATAGGAAAGATCTCAGGTTTGGTATTAGAAGCATTGAGACATCACATCTCATGTTATAGGAAGGGTCTCAGGATTGGAATGGGAAGAAGTTGGATATCACATCTCATGCTATAGGAAGGGTCTCAGGTTTGGAAGGGGAAGGAGTTGGATATCCAATCTCATGTTATAGGACTGGTCTCAGGTTTGGTATTAGAAGCATTGAGATATCACATCGCATGCTGTAGGAAGGTTCTCAGGTTTGGTATTAGAAGCATTGAGACATCACATCTCATGCTATAGGAAGGGTCTCAGGATTGGAATGGGAAGGAGTTGGATATCACATCTCATGTTATAGGAAGGATCTCAGGTTTGGTATTAGAAGCATTGAGACATCACATCTCATGCTATAGGAAGGGCCTTAGGATTGGAATGGGAAGGAGTTGGATATCACATCTCATGCTATAGGAAGGGTCTCAGATTTGGTATAAGCATCGAGATATCACATCTCATGCTATAGGAAGGGTCTCGGGATTGGAATGGGAAGGAGTTGGATATCACATCTCATGCCATAGGAAGGGTCTTAGGTTTGGTATAAGCATTGAGATATCACATCTCTGCTATTGGAAGGGTCTCAGGATTGGAATGGGAAGGAGTTGGATATCCCATCTCATGTTATAGGAAGAGTCTCAGGTTTGGTATTAGAAGCATTGAGATATCACATCTCATGCTATAGGAAGTGTCTCAGGATTGGAATGGGAAGGACTTGGGTATCACATCTCATGCTATAGGGAGGGTCTCAAGTTTGATATTAGAAGCATTGAGATATCACATCTCATGCTATAGGAATGGTCTCAGGATTGGAATGGGAAGGAGTTGGATATCACATCTCATTCTATAGGAAGGGTCTCAGGTTTGGTATAAGCAGTGAGATATCACATCTCATGCTATAGGAAGTGTCTGTCTCAGGATTGGAATGGGAAGGAGTTGGATATCACATCTCATGTTATAGGAAGGATCTCAGGTTTGGTATAAGCATTGAGATATCACATCTCTGCTATCGGAAGGGTCTCAGGATTGGAATGGGAAGGAGTTGGATATTCCCATCTCATGATATAGGAAGGGTCCCAGGATGGAATGGGAAGGAGTAGGATATCACATTTCATGTTATAGGAAGGGTCTCAGGATTGGAATGGGAAGGATTTGGATATCATATCTCATGCTATAGGAAGGCTCTCAGGTTTGGAAGGGGAAAGAGTTGGATATCACATTTCATGTTAGAGGAAGGATCTCAGGTTTGGTATTAGAGGCCTTGAGATATCACATCTCATTCTATAGGAAGGGTCTCAGGATTGGAATGGGAAGGAGTTGGATATCACATCTCATGTTATAGGAAAGATCTCAGGTTTGGTATTAGAAGCATTGAGACATCACATCTCATGTTATAGGAAGGGTCTCAGGATTGGAATGGGAAGAAGTTGGATATCACATCTCATGCTATAGGAAGGGTCTCAGGTTTGGTATAAGCATTGAGATATCACATCTCATGCTATAGGAAGGGTCTCAGGATTGGAATGGGAAGGAGTTGTATATGACATCTCATGCCATAGGAAGGGTCTCAGGTTTGGTATAAGCATTGAGATATCACATCACATGCTATAGGAAGGGTCTCAGGATTGGAATGGGAAGGACTTGGATATCACATCTCATGCTATAGGCAGGGTCCCAGGTTTGGAAAGGGAAGGAGATGGATATCACATCTCATGCTAAAGGGAGGGTCTCAGGTTTGGAAGGGGGAGGATTTGGAAATCACATCTCATGTTATAGGAAGGATCTCAGGTTTGGTATTAGAAGCATTGAGATATCACATCTCATGCTATCGGAAGTATCTCAGGTTTGGTATTAGAGGCATTGAGATATCACATCTCATGCTATCATGAGGGTCTCAGGATTGGAATGGGAAGGAGTTGGATATCACATCTCATGTTATAGGAAGGATCTCAGGTTTGGAATTAGAGGCATTGAGATATCACATTTCATGCTATCAGAAGGTTCTCAGGATTGGAATGGGGAGGAGTTGGATATCACATCTCATGCTAAAGGGAGGGTCTCAGGTTTGGAAGGGGGAGGATTTGGAAATCACATCTCATGTTATAGGAAGGATCTCAGGTTTGGTATTAGAAGCATTGAGATATCACATCTCATGCTATCGGAATATCTCAGGTTTGGTATTAGAGGCATTGAGATATCACATCTCATGCTATCATGAGGGTCTCAGGATTGGAATGGGAAGGAGTTGGATATCACATCTCATGTTATAGGAAGGATCTCAGGTTTGGTATTAGAAGCATTGAGACATCACATCTCATGCTATAGGAAGGGTCTCAGGATTGGAATGGGAAGGAGTTGGATATCACATCTCATGCTATAGGAAGGGTCTCAGATTTGGTATAAGCATTGAGATATCACATCTCATGCTATAGGAAGGGTCTCAGGATTGGAATGGGAAGGAGTTGTATATGACATCTCAGGCCATAGGAAGGGTCTCAGGTTTGGTATAAGCATTGAGATATCACATCTCTGCTATCGGAAGGGTCTCAGGATTGGAATGGGAATGAGTTGGATATCCCATCTCATGTTATAGGAAGAGTCTCAGGTTTGGTATTAGAAGCATTGAGATATCCCATCTCATGCTATAGGAAGGGTCTCAGGTTGGAATGGGAAGGAGTTGGATATCACATTTCATGTTATAGGAAGGGTCTCAGGATTGGAATTGGAAGGACTTGGCTAGCATATCTCATGCTATAGGAAGGCTCTCAGGTTTGGAAGGGGAAAGAGTTGGATATCACATTTCATGTTAGAGGAAGGATCTCAGGTTTGGTATTAGAGGCCTTGAGATATCACATCTCATGCTATAGGAAGGGTCTCAGGATTGGAATGGGAAGGAGTTGGATATCACATCTCATGCTATAGGAAGGGTCTCAGATTTGGTATAAGCATTGAGATATCACATCTCATGCTATAGGAAGTGTCTCAGGATTGGAATGGGAAGGAGTTGGATATCACATCTCATGTTATAGGAAGGATCTCAGGTTTGGTATAAGCATTGAGATATCACATCTCTGCTATCGGAAGGGTCTCAGGATTGGAATGGGAAGGAGTTGGATATTCCCATCTCATGTTATAGGAAGGGTCTCAGGTTTGGTATTAGAAGCATTGAGATATCCCATCTCATGATATAGGAAGGGTCCCAGGATGGAATGGGAAGGAGTAGGATATCACATTTCATGTTATAGGAAGGGTCTCAGGATTGGAATGGGAAGGATTTGGATATCATATCTCATGCTATAGGAAGGCTCTCAGGTTTGGAAGGGGAAAGAGTTGGATAACACATTTCATGTTAGAGGAAGGATCTCAGGTTTGGTATTAGAGGCCTTGAGATATCACATCTCATGCTATAGGAAGGGTCTCAGGATTGGAATGGGAAGGAGTTGGATATCACATCTCATGTTATAGGAAAGATCTCAGGTTTGGTATTAGAAGCATTGAGACTTCACATCTCATGTTATAGGAAGGGTCTCAGGATTGGAATGGGAAGAAGTTGGATATCACATCTCATGCTATAGGAAGGGTCTCAGGTTTGGTATAAGCATTGAGATATCACATCTCATGCTATAGGAAGGGTCTCAGGATTGGAATGGGCAGGAGTTGTATATGACATCTCATGCCATAGGAAGGGTCTCAGGTTTGGTATAAGCATTGAGATATCACATCACATGCTTTAGGAAGGGTCTCAGGATTGGAATGGGAAGGACTTGGATATCACATCTCATGCTATAGGCAGGGTCTCAGGTTTGGAAAGGGAAGGAGATGGATATCACATTTCATGTTAGAGGTAGGATCTCAGGTTTGGAATTAGAGGCATTGAGATATCACATCTCATGCTATCAGAAGGGTCTCAGGATTGGAATGGGAAGGAGTTGGATATCACATCTCATGCTAAAGGGAGGGTCTCAGGTTTGGAAGGGGGAGGATTTGGAAATCACATCTCATGTTATAGGAAGGATCTCAGGTTTGGTATTAGAAGCATTGAGATATCACATCTCATGCTATCGGAAGTATCTCAGGTTTGGTATTAGAGGCATTGAGATATCACATCTCATGCTATCATAAGGGTCTCAGGATTGGAATGGGAAGGAGTTGGATATCACATCTCATGTTATAGGAAGGATCTCAGGTTTGGTATTAGAAGCATTGAGACATCACATCTCATGCTATAGGAAGGGTCTCAGGATTGGAATGGGAAGGAGTTGGATATCACATCTCATGCTATAGGAAGGCTCTCAGGTTTGGAAGGGGAAGGAGTTGGATATCACATTTCATGTTAGAGGAACGATCTCAGGTTTGGTATTAGAGGCCTTGAGATATCACATCTCATGCTATAGGAAGGGTCTCAGGATTGGAATGGGAAGGAGTTGGATATCACATCTCATGTTATAGGAAAGATCTCAGGTTTGGTATTAGAAGCATTGAGACATCACATCTCATGTTATAGGAAGGGTCTCAGGATTGGAATGGGAAGAAGTTGGATATCACATCTCATGCTATAGGAAGGGTCTCAGGTTTGGAAGGGGAAGGAGTTGGATATCCAATCTCATGTTATAGGACTGGTCTCAGGTTTGGTATTAGAAGCATTGAGATATCACATCGCATGCTGTAGGAAGGCTCTCAGGTTTGGAATGGGGAGGAATTGGATATCACATCTCATGTCATAGGAAGGATCTCAGGTTTGGTATTAGAAGCATTGAGATATCACATCTCATGCTATAGGAATGGTCTCAGGATTGGAATGGGAAGGAGTTGGATATTACATTCTTGCTATACGAAGGGTCTCATGTTTGGAATGGGAAGGAGTTGGATATCACATATGCTATAGGAAGGGTCTCAGGTTTGAAACGGGAAGGAGTTGGATATCACATCTCATGTTATAGGAAGGGTCTCAGGTTTGAAACGAGAAGGAGTTGGATATCACATCTCATGTTATAGGACGGGTCTCAGGTTTGTTATTAGAATCATTGAGATATCATATTGCATGCTGTAGGAAGGGTCTAAGGATTGGAATGGGAAGGACTTGGATATCACATCTCATGCTATAGGTAGGCTCTCAGGTTTGGAAAGGGAAGGAGTTCGATATCACATTTCATGTTAGAGGAAGGATCTCAGGTTTGGTATTAGAGGCATTGAGATATCACATATCATGCTATAGGAAGGGTCTCAGGATTGGAATGGGAAGGAGTTGGATATCACATCTCAAGCTTTAGGAAGGGTCTCAGGTTTGGTATAAGCATTGAGATAGCACATCTCATGCTATAGGAAGGGTCTCAGTTTTGGAATGGGAAGGAGTTGGATATTACATCTCATGTTATAGGAAAGATCTCAGGTTTGGTATTAGAAGCATTGAGACATCACATCTCATGTTATAGGAAGGGTCTCAGGATTGGAATGGGAAGAAGTTGGATATCACATCTCATGCTATAGGAAGGGTCTCAGGTTTGGAAGGGGAAGGAGTTGGATATCCAATCTCATGTTATAGGACTGGTCTCAGGTTTGGTATTAGAAGCATTGAGATATCACATCGCATGCTGTAGGAAGGTTCTCAGGTTTGGTATTAGAAGCATTGAGACATCACATCTCATGCTATAGGAAGGGTCTCAGGATTGGAATGGGAAGGAGTTGGATATCACATCTCATGTTATAGGAAGGATCTCAGGTTTGGTATTAGAAGCATTGAGACATCACATCTCATGCTATAGGAAGGGCCTTAGGATTGGAATGGGAAGGAGTTGGATATCACATCTCATGCTATAGGAAGGGTCTCAGATTTGGTATAAGCATCGAGATATCACATCTCATGCTATAGGAAGGGTCTCGGGATTGGAATGGGAAGGAGTTGGATATCACATCTCATGCCATAGGAAGGGTCTTAGGTTTGGTATAAGCATTGAGATATCACATCTCTGCTATTGGAAGGGTCTCAGGATTGGAATGGGAAGGAGTTGGATATCCCATCTCATGTTATAGGAAGAGTCTCAGGTTTGGTATTAGAAGCATTGAGATATCACATCTCATGCTATAGGAAGTGTCTCAGGATTGGAATGGGAAGGACTTGGGTATCACATCTCATGCTATAGGGAGAGTCTCAAGTTTGATATTAGAAGCATTGAGATATCACATCTCATGCTATAGGAATGGTCTCAGGATTGGAATGGGAAGGAGTTGGATATCACATCTCATTCTATAGGAAGGGTCTCAGGTTTGGTATAAGCAGTGAGATATCACATCTCATGCTATAGGAAATGTCTCAGGATTGGAATGGGAAGGAGTTGGATATCACATCTCATGTTATAGGAAGGATCTCAGGTTTGGTATAAGCATTGAGATATCACATCTCTGCTATCGGAAGGGTCTCAGGATTGGAATGGGAAGGAGTTGGATATTCCCATCTCATGTTATAGGAAAGATCTCAGGTTTGGTATTAGAAGCATTGAGACATCACATCTCATGTTATAGGAAGGGTCTCAGGATTGGAATGGGAAGAAGTTGGATATCACATCTCATGTTATAGGAAGGGTCTCAGGTTTGGAAGGGGAAGGAGTTGGATATCCAATCTCATGTTATAGGACTGGTCTCAGGTTTGGTATTAGAAGCATTGAGATATCACATCGCATGCTGTAGGAAGGTTCTCAGGTTTGGAATGGGGAGGAATTGGATATCACATCTCATGTCATAGGAAGGATCTCAGGTTTGGTATTAGAAGCATTGAGATATCACATCTCATGCTATAGGAATGGTCTCAGGATTGGAATGGGAAGGAGTTGGATATTACATTCTTGCTAAAGGAAGGGTCTCATGTTTGGAATGGGAAGGAGTTGGATATCACATATGCTATAGGAAGGGTCTCAGGTTTGAAACGGGAAGGAGTTGGATATCACATCTCATGTTATAGGAAGGGTCTCAGGTTTGAAACGAGAAGGAGTTGGATATCACATCTCATGTTATAGGACGGGTCTCAGGTTTGTTATTAGAATCATTGAGATATCATATTGCATGCTGTAGGAAGGGTCTAAGGATTGGAATGGGAAGGACTTGGATATCACATCTCATGCTATAGGTAGGCTCTCAGGTTTGGAAAGGGAAGGAGTTCGATATCACATTTCATGTTAGAGGAAGGATCTCAGGTTTGGTATTAGAGGCATTGAGATATCACATATCATGCTATAGGAAGGGTCTCAGGATTGGAATGGGAAGGAGTTGGATATCACATCTCAAGCTTTAGGAAGGGTCTCAGGTTTGGTATAAGCATTGAGATAGCACATCTCATGCTATAGGAAGGGTCTCAGGATTGGAATGGGAAGGAGTTGGATATTACATCTCATGTTATAGGAAAGATCTCAGGTTTGGTATTAGAAGCATTGAGACATCACATCTCATGTTATAGGAAGGGTCTCAGGATTGGAATGGGAAGAAGTTGGATATCACATCTCATGCTATAGGAAGGGTCTCAGGTTTGGAAGGGGAAGGAGTTGGATATCCAATCTCATGTTATAGGACTGGTCTCAGGTTTGGTATTAGAAGCATTGAGATATCACATCGCATGCTGTAGGAAGGTTCTCAGGTTTGGTATTAGAAGCATTGAGACATCACATCTCATGCTATAGGAAGGGTCTCAGGATTGGAATGGGAAGGAGTTGGATATCACATCTCATGTTATAGGAAGGATCTCAGGTTTGGTATTAGAAGCATTGAGACATCACATCTCATGCTATAGGAAGGGCCTTAGGATTGGAATGGGAAGGAGTTAGATATCACATCTCATGCTATAGGAAGGGTCTCAGATTTGGTATAAGCATCGAGATATCACATCTCATGCTATAGGAAGGGTCTCGGGATTGGAATGGGAAGGAGTTGGATATCACATCTCATGCCATAGGAAGGGTCTTAGGTTTGGTATAAGCATTGAGATATCACATCTCTGCTATTGGAAGGGTCTCAGGATTGGAATGGGAAGGAGTTGGATATCCCATCTCATGTTATAGGAAGAGTCTCAGGTTTGGTATTAGAAGCATTGAGATATCACATCTCATGCTATAGGAAGTGTCTCAGGATTGGAATGGGAAGGACTTGGGTATCACATCTCATGCTATAGGGAGGGTCTCAAGTTTGATATTAGAAGCATTGAGATATCACATCTCATGCTATAGGAATGGTCTCAGGATTGGAATGGGAAGGAGTTGGATATCACATCTCATTCTATAGGAAGGGTCTCAGGTTTGGTATAAGCAGTGAGATATCACATCTCATGCTATAGGAAGTGTCTCAGGATTGGAATGGGAAGGAGTTGGATATCACATCTCATGTTATAGGAAGGATCTCAGGTTTGGTATAAGCATTGAGATATCACATCTCTGCTATCGGAAGGGTCTCAGGATTGGAATGGGAAGGAGTTGGATATTCCCATCTCATGATATAGTAAGGGTCCCAGGATGGAATGGGAAGGAGTAGGATATCACATTTCATGTTATAGGAAGGGTCTCAGGATTGGAATGGGAAGGATTTGGATATCATATCTCATGCTATAGGAAGGCTCTCAGGTTTGGAAGGGGAAAGAGTTGGATATCACATTTCATGTTAGAGGAAGGATCTCAGGTTTGGTATTAGAGGCCTTGAGATATCACATCTCATGCTATAGGAAGGGTCTCAGGATTGGAATGGGAAGGAGTTGGATATCACATCTCATGTTATAGGAAAGATCTCAGGTTTGGTATTAGAAGCATTGAGACATCACATCTCATGTTATAGGAAGGGTCTCAGGATTGGAATGGGAAGAAGTTGGATATCACATCTCATGCTATAGGAAGGGTCTCAGGTTTGGTATAAGCATTGAGATATCACATCTCATGCTATAGGAAGGGTCTCAGGATTGGAATGGGAAGGAGTTGTATATGACATCTCATGCCATAGGAAGGGTCTCAGGTTTGGTATAAGCATTGAGATATCACATCACATGCTATAGGAAGGGTCTCAGGATTGGAATGGGAAGGACTTGGATATCACATCTCATGCTATAGGCAGGGTCCCAGGTTTGGAAAGGGAAGGAGATGGATATCACATTTCATGTTAGAGGTAGGATCTCAGGTTTGGAATTAGAGGCATTGAGATATCACATCTCATGCTATCAGAAGGTTCTCAGGATTGGAATGGGAAGGAGTTGGATATCACATCTCATGCTAAAGGGAGGGTCTCAGGTTTGGAAGGGGGAGGATTTGGAAATCACATCTCATGTTATTGGAAGGATCTCAGGTTTGGTATTAGAAGCATTGAGATATCACATCTCATGCTATCGGAAGTATCTCAGGTTTGGTATTAGAGGCATTGAGATATCACATCTCATGCTATCATGAGGGTCTCAGGATTGGAATGGGAAGGAGTTGGATATCACATCTCATGTTATAGGAAGGATCTCAGGTTTGGTATTAGAAGCATTGAGACATCACATCTCATGCTATAGGAAGGGTCTCAGGATTGGAATGGGAAGGAGTTGGATATCACATCTCATGCTATAGGAAGGGTCTCAGGTTTGGTATAAGCATTGAGATATCACATCTCTGCTATCGGAAGGGTCTCAGGATTGGAATGGGAAGGAGTTGGATATTCCCATCTCATGTTATAGGAAGGGTCTCAGGTTTGGTATTAGAAGCATTGAGATATCCCATCTCATGATATAGGAAGGGTCCCAGGATGGAATGGGAAGGAGTAGGATATCACATTTCATGTTATAGGAAGGGTCTCAGGATTGGAATGGGAAGGATTTGGATATCATATCTCATGCTATAGGCAGGGTCTCAGGTTTGGAAAGGGAAAGAGTTGGATAACACATTTCATGTTAGAGGAAGGATCTCAGGTTTGGAATTAGAGGCATTGAGATATCACATCTCATGCTATCAGAAGGGTCTCAGGATTGGAATGGGAAGGAGTTGGATATCACATCTCATGCTAAAGGGAGGGTCTCAGGTTTGGAAGGGGGAGGATTTGGAAATCACATCTCATGTTATAGGAAGGATCTCAGGTTTGGTATTAGAAGCATTGAGATATCACATCTCATGCTATCGGAAGGGTCTCAGGATTGGAATGGAAGGAGTTGGATATCACATCTCATGTTATAGGAAGGATCTCAGGTTTGGTATTAGAAGCATTGAGACATCACATCTCATGCTATAGGAAGGGTCTCAGGATTGGAATGGGAAGGAGTTGGATATCACATCTCATGCTATAGGAAGGGTCTCAGGATTGGAATGGGAAGGAGTTGTATATGACATCTCATGCCGTAGGGAGGGTCTCAGGTTTGGTATAAACATTGAGATATCACATCTCTGCTATCGAAAGGGAATCTGGATTGGAATGGGAAGGAGTTGGATATCCCATCTCATGTTATAGGAAGAGTCTCAGGTTTGGTATTAGAAGCATTGAGATATCACATCTCATGCTATAGGAAGTGTCTCAGGATTGGAATGGGAAGGACTTGGGTATCACATCTCATGCTATAGGGAGGGTCTCAAGTTTGATATTAGAAGCATTGAGATATCACATCTCATGCTATAGGAAGGGTCTCAGGTTTGGTATAAGCAGTGAGATATCACATCTCATGCTATAGGAAGTGTCTCAGGATTGGAATGGGAAGGAGTTGGATATCACATCTCATGTTATAGGAAGGATCTCAGGTTTGGTATAAGCATTGAGATATCACATCTCTGCTATCGGAAGGGTCTCAGGATTGGAATGGGAAGGAGTTGGATATTCCCATCTCATGTTATAGGAAGGGTCTCAGGTTTGGTATTAGAAGCATTGAGATATCACATCTCATGCTATAGGAAGGGTCTCAGGATTGGAATGGGAAGGACTTGGATATCACATCTCTTGCTATAGGGAGGGTCTCAAGTTTGATATTAGAAGCATTGAGGTATCACATTTCATGATATCGGAAGGGTCTCAAGATTGGAATGGGAAGGAGTTGGATATCACATCTCATGATAAAGGAAGGGTCTAAGGTTTGGAAGGGGAAGGATTTGGATATCACATATGTTATAGGACGGGTCTCAGGTTTGGTATTAGAAGCATTGAGATATCAAGTCTCATGGTATAGGAAGGGTCTCAGAATTGGAATGGGAAGGAGTTGGATATCACATCTCAAGCTATAGGAAGGGTCTCAGGATTAGAATGGGAAGGAGTTTGATATCACATCTCATGCCATAGTATGGGTCTTAGGTTTGGTAGAAGCATTGGGATATCACATCTCATGTTATCGGAAGGGTATCGGGATTGGATTTGGAAGGAGTTGGATATCCCATCTCATGCTATAGGAAGGGTCTCAGGTTGGAATGGGAAGGAGTTGGATATCACATCTCATGTTATAGGAAGGGTCTCAGGATTGGAATGGGAAGGACTTGGATATCACATCTCATGCTATAGGAAGGCTCTCAGGTTTGCAAGGGGAAAGAGTTGGATATCACATTTCATGCTATCAGAAGGATCTCAGGTTTGGTATAGAAGCATTGAGATATCATATCTTATGGTATCAGAAGAGTCTCAGGATTGGAATGGGAAGGAGTTGGATATCACATCTCATGCTAAAGGGAGGGTCTCAGGTTTGGAAGATAAGGATTTGGATATCACATCTCATGTTATAGGAAGGATCTCAGGTTTGGTAGTAGAAGTATTGAGACATCACATCTCATGCTATAGGAAGGGTCTCAGGATTGAATGGGAAGGACTTAGATATCACATATCATGCTATAGGGAGGGTCTCAGTTTTGATATTAGAAGCATTGAGATATCACATCTCATGCTATCGGAAGTGTCTCAGGATTGGAATGGGAAGGAGCTGGATATCACATCTCATGCTAAAGGAAGGGTCTCAGGTTTGGAACGGGAAGGAGTTGGATATCACATCTCGTTATAGGAAGGGTCTCAGGTTTGGTATAAACATTGAGATATCACATCTCTGCTATCGGAAGTGTCTCAGGATTGGAATGGGAAGGAGTTGGATATCCCATCTCATGTTATAGGACGGGTCTCAGGTTTTTTATTAAAATCATTGAGATATCATATTGCATGCTGTAGGAAGGGTCTAAGGATTGGAATGGGAAGGACTTGGATATCACATCTCATGCTATAGATAGGCTCTCAGGTTTGGAAAGTGAAGGAGTTGGATATCACATTTCATGTTAGAGGAAGGATCTCAGGTTTGGTATTAGAGGCATTGAGATATCACATCTCAGGCTATAGGAAGGGTCTCAGGATTGGAATGGGAAGGAGTTGGATATCACATCTCATGCTATAGGAAGGGTCTCAGGTTTTGTTATAAGCATTGAGATATCACATCTCATGCTATAGGAAGGGTCTCAGGATTGGAATGGAAGGAGTTGGATATCACATCTCATGTTATAGGAAGGATCTCAGGTTTGGTATTAGAAGCATTGAGACATCACATCTCATGCTATAGGAAGGGTCTCAGGATTAGAATGGGAAGGAGTTGGATATCACATCTCATGCTATAGGAAGGGTCTCAGGATTGGAATGGGAAGGAGTTGTATATGACATCTCATGCCGTAGGGAGGGTCTCAGGTTTGGTATAAACATTGAGATATCACATCTCTGCTATCGAAAGGGAATCAGGATTGGAATGGGAAGGAGTTGGATATCCCATCTCATGTTATAGGAAGAGTCTCAGGTTTGGTATTAGAAGCATTGAGATATCACATCTCATGCTATAGGAAGTGTCTCAGGATTGGAATGGGAAGGACTTGGGTATCACATCTCATGCTATAGGGAGGGTCTCAAGTTTGATATTAGAAGCATTGAGATATCACATCTCATGCTATAGGAAGGGTCTCAGGTTTGGTATAAGCAGTGAGATATCACATCTCATGCTATAGGAAGTGTCTCAGGATTGGAATGGGAAGGAGTTGGATATCACATCTCATGTTATAGGAAGGATCTCAGGTTTGGTATAAGCATTGAGATATCACATCTCTGCTATCGGAAGGGTCTCAGGATTGGAATGGGAAGGAGTTGGATATTCCCATCTCATGTTATAGGAAGGGTCTCAGGTTTGGTATTAGAAGCATTGAGATATCACATCTCATGCTATAGGAAGGGTCTCAGGATTGGAATGGGAAGGACTTGGATATCACATCTCTTGCTATAGGGAGGGTCTCAAGTTTGATATTAGAAGCATTGAGGTATCACATTTCATGATATCGGAAGGGTCTCAAGATTGGAATGGGAAGGAGTTGGATATCACATCTCATGATAAAGGAAGGGTCTAAGGTTTGGAATGGGAAGGAGTTGTATATGACATCTCATGCCGTAGGGAGGGTCTCAGGTTTGGTATAAACATTGAGATATCACATCTCTGCTATCGAAAGGGAATCAGGATTGGAATGGGAAGGAGTTGGATATCCCATCTCATGTTATAGGAAGAGTCTCAGGTTTGGTATTAGAAGCATTGAGATATCACATCTCATGCTATAGGAAGTGTCTCAGGATTGGAATGGGAAGGACTTGGGTATCACATCTCATGCTATAGGGAGGGTCTCAAGTTTGATATTAGAAGCATTGAGATATCACATCTCATGCTATAGGAAGGGTCTCAGGTTTGGTATAAGCAGTGAGATATCACATCTCATGCTATAGGAAGTGTCTCAGGATTGGAATGGGAAGGAGTTGGATATCACATCTCATGTTATAGGAAGGATCTCAGGTTTGGTATAAGCATTGAGATATCACATCTCTGCTATCGGAAGGGTCTCAGGATTGGAATGGGAAGGAGTTGGATATTCCCATCTCATGTTATAGGAAGGGTCTCAGGTTTGGTATTAGAAGCATTGAGATATCACATCTCATGCTATAGGAAGGGTCTCAGGATTGGAATGGGAAGGACTTGGATATCACATCTCTTGCTATAGGGAGGGTCTCAAGTTTGATATTAGAAGCATTGAGGTATCACATTTCATGATATCGGAAGGGTCTCAAGATTGGAATGGGAAGGAGTTGGATATCACATCTCATGATAAAGGAAGGGTCTAAGGTTTGGAAGGGGAAGGATTTGGATATCACATATGTTATAGGACGGGTCTCAGGTTTGGTATTAGAATCATTGAGATATCAAGTCTCATGGTATAGGAAGGGTCTCAGAATTGGAATGGGAAGGAGTTGGATATCACATCTCAAGCTATAGGAAGGGTCTCAGGATTAGAATGGGAAGGAGTTTGATATCACATCTCATGCCATAGTATGGGTCTTAGGTTTGGTAGAAGCATTGGGATATCACATCTCATGTTATCGGAAGGGTATCGGGATTGGATTTGGAAGGAGTTGGATATCCCATCTCATGCTATAGGAAGGGTCTCAGGTTGGAATGGGAAGGAGTTGGATATCACATCTCATGTTATAGGAAGGGTCTCAGGATTGGAATGGGAAGGACTTGGATATCACATCTCATGCTATAGGAAGGCTCTCAGGTTTGCAAGGGGAAAGAGTTGGATATCACATTTCATGCTATCAGAAGGATCTCAGGTTTGGTATAGAAGCATTGAGATATCATATCTTATGGTATCAGAAGAGTCTCAGGATTGGAATGGGAAGGAGTTGGATATCACATCTCATGCTAAAGGGAGGGTCTCAGGTTTGGAAGATAAGGATTTGGATATCACATCTCATGTTATAGGAAGGATCTCAGGTTTGGTAGTAGAAGTATTGAGACATCACATCTCATGCTATAGGAAGGGTCTCAGGATTGGAATGGGAAGGAGTTGGATATCACATCTCATGCTATAGGAAGGGTCTCAGGATTGGAATGGGAAGGAGTTGTATATGACATCTCATGCCGTAGGGAGGGTCTCAGGTTTGGTATAAACATTGAGATATCACATCTCTGCTATCGAAAGGGAATCAGGATTGGAATGGGAAGGAGTTGGATATCCCATCTCATGTTATAGGAAGAGTCTCAGGTTTGGTATTAGAAGCATTGAGATATCACATCTCATGCTATAGGAAGTGTCTCAGGATTGGAATGGGAAGGACTTGGGTATCACATCTCATGCTATAGGGAGGGTCTCAAGTTTGATATTAGAAGCATTGAGATATCACATCTCATGCTATAGGAAGGGTCTCAGGTTTGGTATAAGCAGTGAGATATCACATCTCATGCTATAGGAAGTGTCTCAGGATTGGAATGGGAAGGAGTTGGATATCACATCTCATGTTATAGGAAGGATCTCAGGTTTGGTATAAGCATTGAGATATCACATCTCTGCTATCGGAAGGGTCTCAGGATTGGAATGGGAAGGAGTTGGATATTCCCATCTCATGTTATAGGAAGGGTCTCAGGTTTGGTATTAGAAGCATTGAGATATCACATCTCATGCTATAGGAAGGGTCTCAGGATTGGAATGGGAAGGACTTGGATATCACATCTCTTGCTATAGGGAGGGTCTCAAGTTTGATATTAGAAGCATTGAGGTATCACATTTCATGATATCGGAAGGGTCTCAAGATTGGAATGGGAAGGAGTTGGATATCACATCTCATGATAAAGGAAGGGTCTAAGGTTTGGAAGGGGAAGGATTTGGATATCACATATGTTATAGGACGGGTCTCAGGTTTGGTATTAGAAGCATTGAGATATCAAGTCTCATGGTATAGGAAGGGTCTCAGAATTGGAATGGGAAGGAGTTGGATATCACATCTCAAGCTATAGGAAGGGTCTCAGGATTAGAATGGGAAGGAGTTTGATATCACATCTCATGCCATAGTATGGGTCTTAGGTTTGGTAGAAGCATTGGGATATCACATCTCATGTTATCGGAAGGGTATCGGGATTGGATTTGGAAGGAGTTGGATATCCCATCTCATGCTATAGGAAGGGTCTCAGGTTGGAATGGGAAGGAGTTGGATATCACATCTCATGTTATAGGAAGGGTCTCAGGATTGGAATGGGAAGGACTTGGATATCACATCTCATGCTATAGGAAGGCTCTCAGGTTTGCAAGGGGAAAGAGTTGGATATCACATTTCATGCTATCAGAAGGATCTCAGGTTTGGTATAGAAGCATTGAGATATCATATCTTATGGTATCAGAAGAGTCTCAGGATTGGAATGGGAAGGAGTTGGATATCACATCTCATGCTAAAGGGAGGGTCTCAGGTTTGGAAGATAAGGATTTGGATATCACATCTCATGTTATAGGAAGGATCTCAGGTTTGGTAGTAGAAGTATTGAGACATCACATCTCATGCTATAGGAAGGGTCTCAGGATTGGAATGGGAAGGAGTTGGATATCACATCTCATGCTATAGGAAGGGTCTCAGGATTGGAATGGGAAGGAGTTGTATATGACATCTCATGCCGTAGGGAGGGTCTCAGGTTTGGTATAAACATTGAGATATCACATCTCTGCTATCGAAAGGGAATCAGGATTGGAATGGGAAGGAGTTGGATATCCCATCTCATGTTATAGGAAGAGTCTCAGGTTTGGTATTAGAAGCATTGAGATATCACATCTCATGCTATAGGAAGTGTCTCAGGATTGGAATGGGAAGGACTTGGGTATCACATCTCATGCTATAGGGAGGGTCTCAAGTTTGATATTAGAAGCATTGAGATATCACATCTCATGCTATAGGAAGGGTCTCAGGTTTGGTATAAGCAGTGAGATATCACATCTCATGCTATAGGAAGTGTCTCAGGATTGGAATGGGAAGGAGTTGGATATCACATCTCATGTTATAGGAAGGATCTCAGGTTTGGTATAAGCATTGAGTTATCACATCTCTGCTATCGGAAGGGTCTCAGGATTGGAATGGGAAGGAGTTGGATATTCCCATCTCATGTTATAGGAAGGGTCTCAGGTTTGGTATTAGAAGCATTGAGATATCACATCTCATGCTATAGGAAGGGTCTCAGGATTGGAATGGGAAGGACTTGGATATCACATCTCTTGCTATAGGGAGGGTCTCAAGTTTGATATTAGAAGCATTGAGGTATCACATTTCATGATATCGGAAGGGTCTCAAGATTGGAATGGGAAGGAGTTGGATATCACATCTCATGATAAAGGAAGGGTCTAAGGTTTGGAAGGGGAAGGATTTGGATATCACATCTCATGTTATAGGACGGGTCTCAGGTTTGGTATTAGAAGCATTGAGATATCAAGTCTCATGGTATAGGAAGGGTCTCAGAATTGGAATGGGAAGGAGTTGGATATGTTATAGGAAGGGTCTCAGGTTTGGTATTAGAAGCATTGAGATATCACATCTCATGCTATAGGAAGAGTCTCAGGATTGGAATGGGGAGGACTTGGATGTCACATCTCATGCTATAGGGAGGGTCTCAAGTTTGATATTAGAAGCATTGAGATAACAAATCTCATGATATCGGAAGGGTCTCAGGATTGGAATGGGAAGGAGTTGGATATCACATCTCATGCTAAAGGGAGGGTCTCAGGTTTGGAAGGGGAAGGATTTGGATATCACATCTCATGTTATAGGAAGGATCTCAGGTTTGGTATTAGAAGCATTGAGATATCACATCTCATGCTATCGGAAGGATCTCAGGTTTGGTATAGAAGCATTGAGATATCACATCTCATGCTATCAGAAGGGTCTCAGGATTGGAATGGGAAGGAGTTGGATATCACATCTCATGCTAAAGGGAGGGTCTCAGGTTTGGAAGGGGAAGGATTTGGATATCACATCTCATGTTATCGGAAGGATCTCAGGTTTGGTATTAGAAGTATTGAGATATCACATCTCATGCTATAGGAAGGGTCTCAGGATTGGAATGGGAAGGAGTTGGTTATCACATCTCATGCTAAAGGAAGGGTCTCAGGTTTGGTAGAAGCATTGAGATATCACATCTCATGCTATAGGAAGGGTCTCAGGATTGGAATGGGAAGGACTTAGATATCACATATCATGCTATAGATAGGCTCTCAGGTTTGGAAAGGGAAGGAGTTGGATATCACATTTCATGTTAGAGGAAGGATCTCAGGTTTGGTATTAGAGGCATTGAGATATCACATCTCAGGCTATAGGAAGGGTCTCAGGATTGGAATGGGAAGGAGTTGGATATCACATCTCATGCTAAAGGAAGGGTCTCAGGATTGGAATGGGAAGGAGTTGGATATCACATCTCATGCTATAGGAAGGGTCTCAGGTTTGGTATAAGCATTGAGATATCACATCTCGTGCTATAGGAAGGGTCTCAGGATTGGAATGGGAAGGAGTTGTATATGACATCTCATGCTATAGACAGGGTCTCAGGTTTGGAAAGGGAAGGAGATGGATATCACATTTCATGTTAGAGGTAGGATCTCAGGTTTGGAATTAGAGGCATTGAGATATCACATCTCATGCTATCAGAAGGGTCTCAGGATTGGAATGGGAAGGAGTTGGATATCACATCTCATGCTAAAGGGAGGGTCTCAGGTTTGGAAGGGGAAGGATTTGGAAATCACATCTCATGTTATAGGAAGGATCTCAGGTTTGGTATTAGAAGCATTGAGATATCACATCTCATGCTATCATAAGGGTCTCAGGATTGGAATCGGAAGGAGTTGGATATCACATCTCATGTTATAGGAAGGATCTCAGGTTTGGTATTAGAAGCATTGAGACATCACATCTCATGCTATAGGAAGGGTCTCAGGATTGGAATGGGAAGGAGTTGGATATCACATCTCATGCTATAGGAAGGGTCTCAGATTTGGTATAAGCATTGAGATATCACATCTCATGTTATAGTAAGGGTCTCAGGATTGGAATGGGAAGCAGTTGGATATCACATCTCAGGCCATAGGAAGGGTCTCAGGTTTGGTATAAGCATTGAGATATCACATCTCTGCTATCGGAAGGGTCTCAGGATTGGAATGGGAAGGAGTTGGATATCCCATCTCATGTTATAGGAAGAGTCTCAGGTTTGGTATTAGAAGCATTGAGATATCCCATCTCATGCTATAGGAAGGGTCTCAGGTTGGAATGGGAAGGAGTTGGATATCACATTTCATGTTATAGGAAGGGTCTCAGGATTGGAATTGGAAGGACTTGGCTATCATATCTCATGCTATAGGAAGGCTCTCAGGTTTGGAAGGGGAAGGAGTTGGATATCACATTTCATGTTAGAGGAACGATCTCAGGTTTGGTATTAGAGGCCTTGAGATATCACATCTCATGCTATAGGAAGGGTCTCAGGATTGGAATGGGAAGGAGTTGGATATCACATCTCATGTTATAGGAAAGATCTCAGGTTTGGTATTAGAAGCATTGAGACATCACATCTCATGTTATAGGAAGGGTCTCAGGATTGGAATGGGAAGGACTTGGATATCACATCTCATGCTATAGGAAGGCTCTCAGGTTTGCAAGGGGAAAGAGTTGGATATCACATTTCATGCTATCAGAAGGATCTCAGGTTTGGTATAGAAGCATTGAGATATCATATCTTATGGTATCAGAAGAGTCTCAGGATTGGAATGGGAAGGAGTTGGATATCACATCTCATGCTAAAGGGAGGGTCTCAGGTTTGGAAGATAAGGATTTGGATATCACATCTCATGTTATAGGAAGGATCTCAGGTTTGGTAGTAGAAGTATTGAGACATCACATCTCATGCTATAGGAAGGGTCTCAGGATTGGAATGGGAAGGAGTTGGATATCACATCTCATGCTATAGGAAGGGTCTCAGGATTGGAATGGGAAGGAGTTGTATATGACATCTCATGCCGTAGGGAGGGTCTCAGGTTTGGTATAAACATTGAGATATCACATCTCTGCTATCGAAAGGGAATCAGGATTGGAATGGGAAGGAGTTGGATATCCCATCTCATGTTATAGGAAGAGTCTCAGGTTTGGTATTAGAAGCATTGAGATATCACATCTCATGCTATAGGAAGTGTCTCAGGATTGGAATGGGAAGGACTTGGGTATCACATCTCATGCTATAGGGAGGGTCTCAAGTTTGATATTAGAAGCATTGAGATATCACATCTCATGCTATAGGAAGGGTCTCAGGTTTGGTATAAGCAGTGAGATATCACATCTCATGCTATAGGAAGTGTCTCAGGATTGGAATGGGAAGGAGTTGGATATCACATCTCATGTTATAGGAAGGATCTCAGGTTTGGTATAAGCATTGAGTTATCACATCTCTGCTATCGGAAGGGTCTCAGGATTGGAATGGGAAGGAGTTGGATATTCCCATCTCATGTTATAGGAAGGGTCTCAGGTTTGGTATTAGAAGCATTGAGATATCACATCTCATGCTATAGGAAGGGTCTCAGGATTGGAATGGGAAGGACTTGGATATCACATCTCTTGCTATAGGGAGGGTCTCAAGTTTGATATTAGAAGCATTGAGGTATCACATTTCATGATATCGGAAGGGTCTCAAGATTGGAATGGGAAGGAGTTGGATATCACATCTCATGATAAAGGAAGGGTCTAAGGTTTGGAAGGGGAAGGATTTGGATATCACATCTCATGTTATAGGACGGGTCTCAGGTTTGGTATTAGAAGCATTGAGATATCAAGTCTCATGGTATAGGAAGGGTCTCAGAATTGGAATGGGAAGGAGTTGGATATGTTATAGGAAGGGTCTCAGGTTTGGTATTAGAAGCATTGAGATATCACATCTCATGCTATAGGAAGAGTCTCAGGATTGGAATGGGGAGGACTTGGATGTCACATCTCATGCTATAGGGAGGGTCTCAAGTTTGATATTAGAAGCATTGAGATAACAAATCTCATGATATCGGAAGGGTCTCAGGATTGGAATGGAAAGGAGTTGGATATCACATCTCATGCTAAAGGGAGGGTCTCAGGTTTGGAAGGGGAAGGATTTGGATATCACATCTCATGTTATAGGAAGGATCTCAGGTTTGGTATTAGAAGCATTGAGATATCACATCTCATGCTATCGGAAGGATCTCAGGTTTGGTATAGAAGCATTGAGATATCACATCTCATGCTATAGGAAGGGTCTCAGGATTGGAATGGGAAGGACTTAGATATCACATATCATGCTATAGATAGGCTCTCAGGTTTGGAAAGGGAAGGAGTTGGATATCACATTTCATGTTAGAGGAAGGATCTCAGGTTTGGTATTAGAGGCATTGAGATATCACATCTCAGGCTATAGGAAGGGTCTCAGGATTGGAATGGGAAGGAGTTGGATATCACATCTCATGCTAAAGGAAGGGTCTCAGGATTGGAATGGGAAGGAGTTGGATATCACATCTCATGCTATAGGAAGGGTCTCAGGTTTGGTATAAGCATTGAGATATCACATCTCGTGCTATAGGAAGGGTCTCAGGATTGGAATGGGAAGGAGTTGTATATGACATCTCATGCTATAGACAGGGTCTCAGGTTTGGAAAGGGAAGGAGATGGATATCACATTTCATGTTAGAGGTAGGATCTCAGGTTTGGAATTAGAGGCATTGAGATATCACATCTCATGCTATCAGAAGGGTCTCAGGATTGGAATGGGAAGGATTTGGATATCACATCTCATGCTAAAGGGAGGGTCTCAGGTTTGGAAGGGGAAGGATTTGGAAATCACATCTCATGTTATAGGAAGGATCTCAGGTTTGGTATTAGAAGCATTGAGATATCACATCTCATGCTATCATAAGGGTCTCAGGATTGGAATCGGAAGGAGTTGGATATCACATCTCATGTTATAGGAAGGATCTCAGGTTTGGTATTAGAAGCATTGAGACATCACATCTCATGCTATAGGAAGGGTCTCAGGATTGGAATGGGAAGGAGTTGGATATCACATCTCATGCTATAGGAAGGGTCTCAGATTTGGTATAAGCATTGAGATATCACATCTCATGTTATAGTAAGGGTCTCAGGATTGGAATGGGAAGCAGTTGGATATCACATCTCAGGCCATAGGAAGGGTCTCAGGTTTGGTATAAGCATTGAGATATCACATCTCTGCTATCGGAAGGGTCTCAGGATTGGAATGGGAAGGAGTTGGATATCCCATCTCATGTTATAGGAAGAGTCTCAGGTTTGGTATTAGAAGCATTGAGATATCCCATCTCATGCTATAGGAAGGGTCTCAGGTTGGAATGGGAAGGAGTTGGATATCACATTTCATGTTATAGGAAGGGTCTCAGGATTGGAATTGGAAGGACTTGGCTATCATATCTCATGCTATAGGAAGGCTCTCAGGTTTGGAAGGGGAAGGAGTTGGATATCACATTTCATGTTAGAGGAACGATCTCAGGTTTGGTATTAGAGGCCTTGAGATATCACATCTCATGCTATAGGAAGGGTCTCAGGATTGGAATGGGAAGGAGTTGGATATCACATCTCATGTTATAGGAAAGATCTCAGGTTTGGTATTAGAAGCATTGAGACATCACATCTCATGTTATAGGAAGGGTCTCAGGATTGGAATGGGAAGGACTTGGATATCACATCTCATGCTATAGGAAGGCTCTCAGGTTTGCAAGGGGAAAGAGTTGGATATCACATTTCATGCTATCAGAAGGATCTCAGGTTTGGTATAGAAGCATTGAGATATCATATCTTATGGTATCAGAAGAGTCTCAGGATTGGAATGGGAAGGAGTTGGATATCACATCTCATGCTAAAGGGAGGGTCTCAGGTTTGGAAGATAAGGATTTGGATATCACATCTCATGTTATAGGAAGGATCTCAGGTTTGGTAGTAGAAGTATTGAGACATCACATCTCATGCTATAGGAAGGGTCTCAGGATTGGAATGGGAAGGAGTTGGATATCACATCTCATGCTATAGGAAGGGTCTCAGGATTGGAATGGGAAGGAGTTGTATATGACATCTCATGCCGTAGGGAGGGTCTCAGGTTTGGTATAAACATTGAGATATCACATCTCTGCTATCGAAAGGGAATCAGGATTGGAATGGGAAGGAGTTGGATATCCCATCTCATGTTATAGGAAGAGTCTCAGGTTTGGTATTAGAAGCATTGAGATATCACATCTCATGCTATAGGAAGTGTCTCAGGATTGGAATGGGAAGGACTTGGGTATCACATCTCATGCTATAGGGAGGGTCTCAAGTTTGATATTAGAAGCATTGAGATATCACATCTCATGCTATAGGAAGGGTCTCAGGTTTGGTATAAGCAGTGAGATATCACATCTCATGCTATAGGAAGTGTCTCAGGATTGGAATGGGAAGGAGTTGGATATCACATCTCATGTTATAGGAAGGATCTCAGGTTTGGTATAAGCATTGAGTTATCACATCTCTGCTATCGGAAGGGTCTCAGGATTGGAATGGGAAGGAGTTGGATATTCCCATCTCATGTTATAGGAAGGGTCTCAGGTTTGGTATTAGAAGCATTGAGATATCACATCTCATGCTATAGGAAGGGTCTCAGGATTGGAATGGGAAGGACTTGGATATCACATCTCTTGCTATAGGGAGGGTCTCAAGTTTGATATTAGAAGCATTGAGGTATCACATTTCATGATATCGGAAGGGTCTCAAGATTGGAATGGGAAGGAGTTGGATATCACATCTCATGATAAAGGAAGGGTCTAAGGTTTGGAAGGGGAAGGATTTGGATATCACATCTCATGTTATAGGACGGGTCTCAGGTTTGGTATTAGAAGCATTGAGATATCAAGTCTCATGGTATAGGAAGGGTCTCAGAATTGGAATGGGAAGGAGTTGGATATGTTATAGGAAGGGTCTCAGGTTTGGTATTAGAAGCATTGAGATATCACATCTCATGCTATAGGAAGAGTCTCAGGATTGGAATGGGGAGGACTTGGATGTCACATCTCATGCTATAGGGAGGGTCTCAAGTTTGATATTAGAAGCATTGAGATAACAAATCTCATGATATCGGAAGGGTCTCAGGATTGGAATGGGAAGGAGTTGGATATCACATCTCATGCTAAAGGGAGGGTCTCAGGTTTGGAAGGGGAAGGATTTGGATATCACATCTCATGTTATAGGAAGGATCTCAGGTTTGGTATTAGAAGCATTGAGATATCACATCTCATGCTATCGGAAGGATCTCAGGTTTGGTATAGAAGCATTGAGATATCACATCTCATGCTATCAGAAGGGTCTCAGGATTGGAATGGGAAGGAGTTGGATATCACATCTCATGCTAAAGGGAGGGTCTCAGGTTTGGAAGGGGAAGGATTTGGATATCACATCTCATGTTATCGGAAGGATCTCAGGTTTGGTATTAGAAGTATTGAGATATCACATCTCATGCTATAGGAAGGGTCTCAGGATTGGAATGGGAAGGAGTTGGTTATCACATCTCATGCTAAAGGAAGGGTCTCAGGTTTGGTAGAAGCATTGAGATATCACATCTCATGCTATAGGAAGGGTCTCAGGATTGGAATGGGAAGGACTTAGATATCACATATCATGCTATAGATAGGCTCTCAGGTTTGGAAAGGGAAGGAGTTGGATATCACATTTCATGTTAGAGGAAGGATCTCAGGTTTGGTATTAGAGGCATTGAGATATCACATCTCAGGCTATAGGAAGGGTCTCAGGATTGGAATGGGAAGGAGTTGGATATCACATCTTATGCTAAAGGAAGGGTCTCAGGATTGGAATGGGAAGGAGTTGGATATCACATCTCATGCTATAGGAAGGGTCTCAGGTTTGGTATAAGCATTGAGATATCACATCTCGTGCTATAGGAAGGGTCTCAGGATTGGAATGGGAAGGAGTTGTATATGACATCTCATGCTATAGACAGGGTCTCAGGTTTGGAAAGGGAAGGAGATGGATATCACATTTCATGTTAGAGGTAGGATCTCAGGTTTGGAATTAGAGGCATTGAGATATCACATCTCATGCTATCAGAAGGGTCTCAGGATTGGAATGGGAAGGAGTTGGATATCACATCTCATGCTAAAGGGAGGGTCTCAGGTTTGGAAGGGGAAGGATTTGGAAATCACATCTCATGTTATAGGAAGGATCTCAGGTTTGGTATTAGAAGCATTGAGATATCACATCTCATGCTATCATAAGGGTCTCAGGATTGGAATCGGAAGGAGTTGGATATCACATCTCATGTTATAGGAAGGATCTCAGGTTTGGTATTAGAAGCATTGAGACATCACATCTCATGCTATAGGAAGGGTCTCAGGATTGGAATGGGAAGGAGTTGGATATCACATCTCATGCTATAGGAAGGGTCTCAGATTTGGTATAAGCATTGAGATATCACATCTCATGTTATAGTAAGGGTCTCAGGATTGGAATGGGAAGCAGTTGGATATCACATCTCAGGCCATAGGAAGGGTCTCTGGTTTGGTATAAGCATTGAGATATCACATCTCTGCTATCGGAAGGGTCTCAGGATTGGAATGGGAATGAGTTGGATATCCCATCTCATGTTATAGGAAGAGTCTCAGGTTTGGTATTAGAAGCATTGAGATATCCCATCTCATGCTATAGGAAGGGTCTCAGGTTGGAATGGGAAGGAGTTGGATATCACATTTCATGTTATAGGAAGGGTCTCAGGATTGGAATTGGAAGGACTTGGCTATCATATCTCATGCTATAGGAAGGCTCTCAGGTTTGGAAGGGGAAGGAGTTGGATATCACATTTCATGTTAGAGGAACGATCTCAGGTTTGGTATTAGAGGCCTTGAGATATCACATCTCATGCTATAGGAAGGGTCTCAGGATTGGAATGGGAAGGAGTTGGATATCACATCTCATGTTATAGGAAAGATCTCAGGTTTGGTATTAGAAGCATTGAGACATCACATCTCATGTTATAGGAAGGGTCTCAGGATTGGAATGGGAAGAAGTTGGATATCACATCTCATGCTATAGGAAGGGTCTCAGGTTTGGTATAAGCATTGAGATATCACATCTCATGCTATAGGAAGGGTCTCAGGATTGGAATGGGAAGGAGTTGTATATGACATCTCATGCCATAGGAAGGGTCTCAGGTTTGGTATAAGCATTGAGATATCACATCACATGCTATAGGAAGGGTCTCAGGATTGTAATGGGAAGGGCTTGGATATCACATCTCATGCTATAGGCAGGGTCTCAGGTTTGGAAAGGGAAGGAGATGGATATCACATTTCATGTTAGAGGTAGGATCTCAGGTTTGGTATTAGAGGCATTGAAATATCACATCTCATGCTATCAGAAGGGTCTCAGGATTGGAATGGGAAGGAGTTGGATATCACATCTCATGCTAAAGGGAGGGTCTCAGGTTTGGAAGGGGAAGGATTTGGAAATCACATCTCATGTTATAGGAAGGATCTCAGGTTTGGTATTAGAAGCATTGAGATATCACATCTCATGCTATCGGAAGTATCTCAGGTTTGGTATTAGAGGCATTGAGATATCACATCTCATGCTATCTTAAGGGTCTCAGGATTGGAATGGGAAGGAGTTGGATATCACATCTCATGTTATAGGAAGGATCTCAGGTTTGGTATTAGAAGCATTGAGACATCACATCTCATGCTATAGGAAGGGTCTCAGGATTGGAATGGGAAGGAGTTGGATATCACATCTCATGCTATAGGAAGGGTCTCAGATTTGGTATAAGCATTGAGATATCACATCTCATGCTATAGGAACGGTCTCAGGATTGGAATGGGAAGGAGTTGTATATGACATCTCAGGCCATAGGAAGGGTCTCAGGTTTGGTATAAGCATTGAGATATCGCATCTCTGCTATCGGAAGGGTCTCAGGATTGGAATGGGAAGGAGTTGGATATCCCATCTCATGTTATAGGAAGGGTCTCAGGTTTGGTATTAGAAGCATTGAGACATCACATCTCATGTTATAGGAAGGGTCTCAGGATTGGAATGGGAAGAAGTTGGATATCACATCTCATGCTATAGGAAGGGTCTCAGGTTTGGTATAAGCATTGAGATATCACATCTCATGCTATAGGAAGGGTCTCAGGATTGGAATGGGAAGGAGTTGTATATAACATCTCATGCCATAGGAAGGGTCTCAGGTTTGGTATAAGCATTGAGATATCACATCACATGCTATAGGAAGGGTCTCAGGATTGGAATGGGAAGGACTTTTGATATCACATCTCATGCTATAGGCAGGGTCTCAGGTTTGGAAAGGGAAGGAGATGGATATCACATTTCATGTTAGAGGTAGGATCTCAGGTTTGGTATTAGAGGCATTGAAATATCACATCTCATGCTATCAGAAGGGTCTCAGGATTGGAATGGGAAGGAGTTGGATATCACATCTCATGCTAAAGGGAGTGTCTCAGGTTTGGAAGTGGAAGGATTTGGAAATCACATCTCATGTTATAGGAAGGATCTCAGGTTTGGTACTAGAAGCATTGAGATATCACATCTCATGCTATCAGAAGGATCTCAGGTTTGGTATTAGAAGCATTGAGACATCACATCTCATGCTATAGGAAGGGTCTCAGGATTGGAATGGGAAGGAGTTGGATATCACATCTCATGCTATAGGAAGGGTCTCGGATTTGGTATAAGCATTGAGATATCACATCTCATGCTATAGGAAGGGTCTCAGGATTGGAATGGGAAGGAGTTGTATATGACAAATCAGGCCATAGGAAGGGTCTCAGGTTTGGTATAAGCATTGAGATATCACATCTCTGCTATCGGAAGGGTCTCAGGATTGGAATGGGAAGGAGTTGGATATCCCATCTCATGTTATAGGAAGGGTCTCAGGTTTGGTATTAGAAGCATTGAGATATCACATCTCATGCTATAGGAAGAGTCTCAGGATTGGAATGGGGAGGACTTGGATGTCACATCTCATGCTATAGGGAGGGTCTCAAGTTTGATATTAGAAGCATTGAGATAACAAATCTCATGATATCGGAAGGGTCTCAGGATTGGAATGGGAAGGAATTGGATATCACATCTCATGATAAAGGAAGGGTCTAAGGTTTGGAAGGGGAAGGATTTGGATATCACATCTCATGTTATAGGACGGGTCTCAGGTTTTGTATTAGAAGCATTGAGATATCAAGTCTCATGGTATAGGAAGGGTCTCAGAATTGGAATGGGAAGGAGTTGGATATCACATCTCAAGCTATAGGTAGGGTCTCAGGATTGGAATGGGAAAGAGTTTGATATCACATCTCATGCCATAGTATGGGTCTCAGGTTTGGTAGAAGCATTGGGATATCACATCTCATGCTATCGGAAGGGTATCAGTATTGGATTTGGAAGGAATTGGATATCCCATCTCATGCTATAGGAAGGGTCTCAGGTTGGAATGGGAAGGAGTTGGATATCACATTTCATGTTATAGGAAGGGTCTCAGGATTGGATGGGAAGGACTTGGATATCATATCTCATGCTATAGGAAGGCTCTCAGGTTTGGAAGGGGAAGGAGTTGGATATCACATCTCATGCTATAGGAAGGGTCTCAGGTTTGGTATAAGCATTGAGATATCACATCTCATGCTATAGGAAGGGTCTCAGGATTGGAATGGGAAGGAGTTGTATATGACATCTCATGCCATAGGAAGGGTCTCAGGTTTGGTATAAGCATTGAGATATCACATCACATGCTATAGGAAGGGTCTCAGGATTGTAATGGGAAGGGCTTGGATATCACATCTCATGCTATAGGCAGGGTCTCAGGTTTGGAAAGGGAAGGAGATGGATATCACATTTCATGTTAGAGGTAGGATCTCAGGTTTGGTATTAGAGGCATTGAAATATCACATCTCATGCTATCAGAAGGGTCTCAGGATTGGAATGGGAAGGAGTTGGATATCACATCTCATGCTAAAGGGAGGGTCTCAGGTTTGGAAGGGGAAGGATTTGGAAATCACATCTCATGTTATAGGAAGGATCTCAGGTTTGGTATTAGAAGCATTGAGATATCACATCTCATGCTATCGGAAGTATCTCAGGTTTGGTATTAGAGGCTTTGAGATATCACATCTCATGCTATCTTAAGGGTCTCAGGATTGGAATGGGAAGGAGTTGGATATCACATCTCATGTTATAGGAAGGATCTCAGGTTTGGTATTAGAAGCATTGAGACATCACATCTCATGCTATAGGAAGGGTCTCAGGATTGGAATGGGAAGGAGTTGGATATCACATCTCATGCTATAGGAAGGGTCTCAGATTTGGTATAAGCATTGAGATATCACATCTCATGCTATAGGAACGGTCTCAGGATTGGAATGGGAAGGAGTTGTATATGACATCTCAGGCCATAGGAAGGGTCTCAGGTTTGGTATAAGCATTGAGATATCACATCTCTGCTATCGGAAGGGTCTCAGGATTGGAATGGGAAGGAGTTGGATATCCCATCTCATGTTATAGGAAGGGTCTCAGGTTTGGTATTAGAAGCATTGAGACATCACATCTCATGTTATAGGAAGGGTCTCAGGATTGGAATGGGAAGAAGTTGGATATCACATCTCATGCTATAGGAAGGGTCTCAGGTTTGGTATAAGCATTGAGATATCACATCTCATGCTATAGGAAGGGTCTCAGGATTGGAATGGGAAGGAGTTGTATATAACATCTCATGCCATAGGAAGGGTCTCAGGTTTGGTATAAGCATTGAGATATCACATCACATGCTATAGGAAGGGTCTCAGGATTGGAATGGGAAGGACTTTTGATATCACATCTCATGCTATAGGCAGGGTCTCAGGTTTGGAAAGGGAAGGAGATGGATATCACATTTCATGTTAGAGGTAGGATCTCAGGTTTGGTATTAGAGGCATTGAAATATCACATCTCATGCTATCAGAAGGGTCTCAGGATTGGAATGGGAAGGAGTTGGATATCACATCTCATGCTAAAGGGAGTGTCTCAGGTTTGGAAGTGGAAGGATTTGGAAATCACATCTCATGTTATAGGAAGGATCTCAGGTTTGGTACTAGAAGCATTGAGATATCACATCTCATGCTATCAGAAGGATCTCAGGTTTGGTATTAGAAGCATTGAGACATCACATCTCATGCTATAGGAAGGGTCTCAGGATTGGAATGGGAAGGAGTTGGATATCACATCTCATGCTATAGGAAGGGTCTCGGATTTGGTATAAGCATTGAGATATCACATCTCATGCTATAGGAAGGGTCTCAGGATTGGAATGGGAAGGAGTTGTATATGACAAATCAGGCCATAGGAAGGGTCTCAGGTTTGGTATAAGCATTGAGATATCACATCTCTGCTATCGGAAGGGTCTCAGGATTGGAATGGGAAGGAGTTGGATATCCCATCTCATGTTATAGGAAGGGTCTCAGGTTTGGTATTAGAAGCATTGAGATATCACATCTCATGCTATAGGAAGAGTCTCAGGATTGGAATGGGTAGGACTTGGATGTCACATCTCATGCTATAGGGAGGGTCTCAAGTTTGATATTAGAAGCATTGAGATAACAAATCTCATGATATCGGAAGGGTCTCAGGATTGGAATGGGAAGGAATTGGATATCACATCTCATGATAAAGGAAGGGTCTAAGGTTTGGAAGGGGAAGGATTTGGATATCACATCTCATGTTATAGGACTGGTCTCAGGTTTTGTATTAGAAGCATTGAGATATCAAGTCTCATGGTATAGGAAGGGTCTCAGAATTGGAATGGGAAGGAGTTGGATATCACATCTCAAGCTATAGGTAGGGTCTCAGGATTGGAATGGGAAAGAGTTTGATATCACATCTCATGCCATAGTATGGGTCTCAGGTTTGGTAGAAGCATTGGGATATCACATCTCATGCTATCGGAAGGGTATCAGTATTGGATTTGGAAGGAATTGGATATCCCATCTCATGCTATAGGAAGGGTCTCAGGTTGGAATGGGAAGGAGTTGGATATCTCATTTCATGTTATAGGAAGGGTCTCAGGATTGGATGGGAAGGACTTGGATATCATATCTCATGCTATAGGAAGGCTCTCAGGTTTGGAAGGGGAAGGAGTTGGATATCACATTTCATGTTAGAGGAAGAATCTCAGGTTTGGTATTAGAGGCCTTGAGATATCACATCTCATGCTATAGGAAGGGTCTCAGGATTGGAATGGGAAGGAGTTGGATATCACATCTCAAGCTATAGGAAGGGTCTCAGGTTTGGTATAAGCATTGAGATATCACATCTCATGCTATAGGAAGGGTCTCAGGATTGGAATGGGAAGGAGTTGGATATCACATCTCATGTTATAGGAAAGATCTCAGGTTTGGTATTAGAAGCATTGAGACATCACATCTCATGTTATAGGAAGGGTCTCAGGAGTGGAATGGGAAGAAGTTGGATATCACATCTCATGCTATAGGAAGGGTCTCAGGTTTGGAAGGGGAAGGAGTTGGATATCCAATCTCATGTTATAGGACTGGTCTCGGGTTTGGTATTAGAAGCATTGAGATATCACATCGCATGCTATAGGAATGGTCTCAGGATTGGAATGGGAAGGAGTTGGATATTACATTCTTGCTATAGGAAGGGTCTCATGTTTGGAATGGGAAGGAGTTGGATATCACATATGCTATAGGAAGGGTCTCAGGTTTGGACCGGGAAGGAGTTGGATATCACATCTCATGTTATAGGAAGGGTCTCAGGTTTGGTATAAGCATTGAGATATCACATCTCTGCTATCGGAAGTGTCTCAGGATTGGAATAGGAAGGAGTTGAATATCCCATCTCATGTTATAGGATGGGTCTCAGGTTTGTTATTAGAATCATTGAGATATCATATTGCATGCTGTAGGAAGGGTCTCAGGATTGGAATGGGAAGGACTTGGATATCACATCTCATGCTATAGGTAGGCTCTCAGGTTTGGAAAGGGAAGGAGTTGGATATCACATTTCATGTTAGAGGAAGGATCTCAGGTTTGGTATTAGAGGCATTGAGATATCACATCTCATGCTATAGGAAGGGTCTCAGGATTGGAATGGGAAGGAGTTGGATATCACATCTCATGCTATAGGAAGGGTCTCAGGTTTGGTATAAGCATCGAGATATCACATCTCATGCTATAGGAAGGGTCTCGGGATTAGAATGGGAAGGAGTTGGATATCACATCTCATGTTATAGGAAGGATCTCAGGTTTGGTATTAGAAGCATTGAGACATCACATCTCATGCTATAGGAAGGGTCTCAGGATTGGAATGGGAAGGAGTTGGATATCACATCTCATGCTATAGGAAGGGTCTCAAGTTTGATATTAGAAGCATTGAGATATCACATCTCATGCTATAGGAAGGGTCTCAGGATTGGAATGGGAAGGAGTTGGATATCACATCTCAAGCTTTAGGAAGGGTCTCAGGTTTGGTATAAGCATTGAGATAGCACATCTCATGCTATAGGAAGGGTCTCAGGATTGGAATGGGAAGGAGTTGGATATTACATCTCATGTTATAGGAAAGATCTCAGGTTTGGTATTAGAAGCATTGAGACATCACATCTCATGTTATAGGAAGGGTCTCAGGATTGGAATGGGAAGAAGTTGGATATCACATCTCATGCTATAGGAAGGGTCTCAGGTTTGGAAGGGGAAGGAGTTGGATATCCAATCTCATGTTATAGGACTGGTCTCAGGTTTGGTATTAGAAGCATTGAGATATCACATCGCATGCTGTAGGAAGGTTCTCAGGTTTGGTATTAGAAGCATTGAGACATCACATCTCATGCTATAGGAAGGGTCTCAGGATTGGAATGGGAAGGAGTTGGATATCACATCTCATTTTATAGGAAGGATCTCAGGTTTGGTATTAGAAGCATTGAGACATCACATCTCATGCTATAGGAAGGGTCTCAGGATTGGAATGGGAAGGAGTTGGATATCACATCTCATGCTATAGGAAGGGTCTCAGATTTGGTATAAGCATTGAGATATCACATCTCATGCTATAGGAAGGGTCTCAGGATTGGATTGGGAAGGAGTTGTATATGACATCTCAGGCCATAGGAAGGGTCTCAGGATTGGTATAAGCATTGAGATATCACATCTCTGCTATCGGAAGGGTCTCAGGATTGGAATGGGAAGGAGTTGGATATCCCATCTTATGATAAAGGAAGGGTCTAAGGTTTGGAAGGGGAAAGATTTGGATATCACATCTCATGTTATAGGCGGGTCTCAATTTTGATATTAGAAGCAATGAGATAACAAATCTCATGATATCGGAAGGGTCTCAGGATTGGAATGGGAAGGAGTTGGATATCACATCTCATGTTATAGGAAGAGTCTCAGGATTGGAATGGGAAGGAGTTTGATATCACATCTCATGTTATAGGACGGGTCTCAGGTTTGGTATTAGAAGCATTGAGATATCAAGTCTCATGGTATAGGAAGGGTCTCAGAATTGGAATGGGAAGGATTTCGGATATCACATCTCAAGCTATAGGAAGAGTCTCAGGATTGGAATGGGAAGGAGTTTGATATCACATCTCATGTTATAGGACGGGTCTCAGGTTTGGTATTAGAAGCATTGAGATATCAAGTCTCATGGTATAGGAAGGGTATCAGAATTGGAATGGGAAGGATTTCGGATATCACATCTCAAGCTATAGGAAGAGTCTCAGGATTGGAATGGGAAGGAGTTTGATATCACATCTCATGCCATAGTATGGTTCTCAGGTTTGGTAGAAGCATTGGGATATCACATCTCATGCTATTGGAAGGGTATCAGTATTGGATTTGGAAGGAGTTGGATATCCCATCTCATGCTATGGGAAGGGTCTCAGGTTAGAATGGGAAGGAGTTGGATATCACATTTCATGTTATAGGAAGGGTCTCAGGATTGGAATGGGAAGGAGTTGGATATCACATCTCAAGCTTTAGGAAGGGTCTCAGGTTTGGTATAAGCATTGAGATAGCACATCTCATGCTATAGGAAGGGTCTCAGGATTGGAATGGGAAGGAGTTGGATATCACATCTCATGTTATAGGAAAGATCTCAGGTTTGGTATTAGAAGCATTGAGACATCACATCTCATGTTATAGGAAGGGTCTCAGGATTGGAATGGGAAGAAGTTGGATATCACATCTCATGCTATAGGAAGGGTCTCAGGTTTGGAAGGGGAAGGAGTTGGATATCCAATCTCATGTTATAGGACTGGTCTCAGGTTTGGTATTAGAAGCATTGAGATATCACATCGCATGCTGTAGGAAGGTTCTCAGGTTTGGAATGGGGAGGAATTGGATATCACATCTCATGTCATAGGAAGGATCTCAGGTTTGGTATTAGAAGCATTGAGATATCACATCTCATGCTATAGGAATGGTCTCAGGATTGGAATGGGAAGGAGTTGGATATTACATTCTTGCTATAGGAAGGGTCTCATGTTTGGAATGGGAAGGAGTTGGATATCACATATGCTATAGGAAGGGTCTCAGGTTTGAAACGGGAAGGAGTTGGATATCACATCTCATGTTATAGGAAGGGTCTCAGGTTTGAAACGAGAAGGAGTTGGATATCACATCTCATGTTATAGGACGGGTCTCAGGTTTGTTATTAGAATCATTGAGATATCATATTGCATGCTGTAGGAAGGGTCTAAGGATTGGAATGGGAAGGACTTGGATATCACATCTCATGCTATAGGTAGGCTCTCAGGTTTGGAAAGGGAAGGAGTTCGATATCACATTTCATGTTAGAGGAAGGATCTCAGGTTTGGTATTAGAGGCATTGAGATATCACATATCATGCTATAGGAAGGGTCTCAGGATTGGAATGGGAAGGAGTTGGATATCACATCTCAAGCTTTAGGAAGGGTCTCAGGTTTGGTATAAGCATTGAGATAGCACATCTCATGCTATAGGAAGGGTCTCAGGATTGGAATGGGAAGGAGTTGGATATTACATCTCATGTTATAGGAAAGATCTCAGGTTTGGTATTAGAAGCATTGAGATATCCCATCTCATGCTATAGGAAGGGTCTCAGGTTGGAATGGGAAGGAGTTGGATATCACATTTCATGTTATAGGAAGGGTCTCAGGATTGGAATTGGAAGGACTTGGCTATCATATCTCATGCTATAGGAAGGCTCTCAGGTTTGGAAGGGGAAGGAGTTGGATATCACATTTCATGTTAGAGGAACGATCTCAGGTTTGGTATTAGAGGCCTTGAGATATCACATCTCATGCTATAGGAAGGGTCTCAGGATTGGAATGGGAAGCAGTTGGATATCACATCTCAGGCCATAGGAAGGGTCTCAGGTTTGGTATAAGCATTGAGATATCACATCTCTGCTATCGGAAGGGTCTCAGGATTGGAATGGGAATGAGTTGGATATCCCATCTCATGTTATAGGAAGAGTCTCAGGTTTGGTATTAGAAGCATTGAGATATCCCATCTCATGCTATAGGAAGGGTCTCAGGTTGGAATGGGAAGGAGTTGGATATCACATTTCATGTTATAGGAAGGGTCTCAGGATTGGAATTGGAAGGACTTGGCTATCATATCTCATGCTATAGGAAGGCTCTCAGGTTTGGAAGGGGAAGGAGTTGGATATCACATTTCATGTTAGAGGAACGATCTCAGGTTTGGTATTAGAGGCCTTGAGATATCACATCTCATGCTATAGGAAGGGTCTCAGGATTGGAATGGGAAGGAGTTGGATATCACATCTCATGTTATAGGAAAGATCTCAGGTTTGGTATTAGAAGCATTGAGACATCACATCTCATGTTATAGGAAGGGTCTCAGGATTGGAATGGGAAGAAGTTGGATATCACATCTCATGCTATAGGAAGGGTCTCATGTTTGGTATAAGCATTGAGATATCACATCTCATGCTATAGGAAGGGTCTCAGGATTGGAATGGGAAGGAGTTGTATATGACATCTCATGCCATAGGAAGGGTCTCAGGTTTGGTATAAGCATTGAGATATCACATCACATGCTATAGGAAGGGTCTCAGGATTGTAATGGGAAGGGCTTGGATATCACATCTCATGCTATAGGCAGGGTCTCAGGTTTGGAAAGGGAAGGAGATGGATATCACATTTCATGTTAGAGGTAGGATCTCAGGTTTGGTATTAGAGGCATTGAAATATCACATCTCATGCTATCAGAAGGGTCTCAGGATTGGAATGGGAAGGAGTTGGATATCACATCTCATGCTAAAGGGAGGGTCTCAGGTTTGGAAGGGGAAGGATTTGGAAATCACATCTCATGTTATAGGAAGGATCTCAGGTTTGGTATTAGAAGCATTGAGATATCACATCTCATGCTATCGGAAGTATCTCAGGTTTGGTATTAGAGGCATTGAGATATCACATCTCATGCTATCTTAAGGGTCTCAGGATTGGAATGGGAAGGAGTTGGATATCACATCTCATGTTATAGGAAGGATCTCAGGTTTGGTATTAGAAGCATTGAGACATCACATCTCATGCTATAGGAAGGGTCTCAGGATTGGAATGGGAAGGAGTTGGATATCACATCTCATGCTATAGGAAGGGTCTCAGATTTGGTATAAGCATTGAGATATCACATCTCATGCTATAGGAACGGTCTCAGGATTGGAATGGGAAGGAGTTGTATATGACATCTCAGGCCATAGGAAGGGTCTCAGGTTTGGTATAAGCATTGAGATATCACATCTCTGCTATCGGAAGGGTCTCAGGATTGGAATGGGAAGGAGTTGGATATCCCATCTCATGTTATAGGAAGGGTCTCAGGTTTGGTATTAGAAGCATTGAGACATCACATCTCATGTTATAGGAAGGGTCTCAGGATTGGAATGGGAAGAAGTTGGATATCACATCTCATGCTATAGGAAGGGTCTCAGGTTTGGTATAAGCATTGAGATATCACATCTCATGCTATAGGAAGGGTCTCAGGATTGGAATGGGAAGGAGTTGTATATGACATCTCATGCCATAGGAAGGGTCTCAGGTTTGGTATAAGCATTGAGATATCACATCACATGCTATAGGAAGGGTCTCAGGATTGGAATGGGAAGGACTTTTGATATCACATCTCATGCTATAGGCAGGGTCTCAGGTTTGGAAAGGGAAGGAGATGGATATCACATTTCATGTTAGAGGTAGGATCTCAGGTTTGGTATTAGAGGCATTGAAATATCACATCTCATGCTATCAGAAGGGTCTCAGGATTGGAATGGGAAGGAGTTGGATATCACATCTCATGCTAAAGGGAGTGTCTCAGGTTTGGAAGTGGAAGGATTTGGAAATCACATCTCATGTTATAGGAAGGATCTCAGGTTTGGTACTAGAAGCATTGAGATATCACATCTCATGCTATCAGAAGGATCTCAGGTTTGGTATTAGAAGCATTGAGACATCACATCTCATGCTATAGGAAGGGTCTCAGGATTGGAATGGGAAGGAGTTGGATATCACATCTCATGCTATAGGAAGGGTCTCGGATTTGGTATAAGCATTGAGATATCACATCTCATGCTATAGGAAGGGTCTCAGGATTGGAATGGGAAGGAGTTGTATATGACAAATCAGGCCATAGGAAGGGTCTCAGGTTTGGTATAAGCATTGAGATATCACATCTCTGCTATCGGAAGGGTCTCAGGATTGGAATGGGAAGGAGTTGGATATCCCATCTCATGTTATAGGAAGGGTCTCAGGTTTGGTATTAGAAGCATTGAGATATCACATCTCATGCTATAGGAAGAGTCTCAGGATTGGAATGGGGAGGACTTGGATGTCACATCTCATGCTATAGGGAGGGTCTCAAGTTTGATATTAGAAGCATTGAGATAACAAATCTCATGATATCGGAAGGGTCTCAGGATTGGAATGGGAAGGAATTGGATATCACATCTCATGATAAAGGAAGGGTCTAAGGTTTGGAAGGGGAAGGATTTGGATATCACATCTCATGTTATAGGACGGGTCTCAGGTTTTGTATTAGAAGCATTGAGATATCAAGTCTCATGGTATAGGAAGGGTCTCAGAATTGGAATGGGAAGGAGTTGGATATCACATCTCAAGCTATAGGTAGGGTCTCAGGATTGGAATGGGAAAGAGTTTGATATCACATCTCATGCCATAGTATGGGTCTCAGGTTTGGTAGAAGCATTGGGATATCACATCTCATGCTATCGGAAGGGTATCAGTATTGGATTTGGAAGGAATTGGATATCCCATCTCATGCTATAGGAAGGGTCTCAGGTTGGAATGGGAAGGAGTTGGATATCACATTTCATGTTATAGGAAGGGTCTCAGGATTGGATGGGAAGGACTTGGATATCATATCTCATGCTATAGGAAGGCTCTCAGGTTTGGAAGGGGAAGGAGTTGGATATCACATTTCATGTTAGAGGAAGAATCTCAGGTTTGGTATTAGAGGCCTTGAGATATCACATCTCATGCTATAGGAAGGGTCTCAGGATTGGAATGGGAAGGAGTTGGATATCACATCTCAAGCTATAGGAAGGGTCTCAGGTTTGGTATAAGCATTGAGATATCACATCTCATGCTATAGGAAGGGTCTCAGGATTGGAATGGGAAGGAGTTGGATATCACATCTCATGTTATAGGAAAGATCTCAGGTTTGGTATTAGAAGCATTGAGACATCACATCTCATGTTATAGGAAGGGTCTCAGGAGTGGAATGGGAAGAAGTTGGATATCACATCTCATGCTATAGGAAGGGTCTCAGGTTTGGAAGGGGAAGGAGTTGGATATCCAATCTCATGTTATAGGACTGGTCTCGGGTTTGGTATTAGAAGCATTGAGATATCACATCGCATGCTATAGGAATGGTCTCAGGATTGGAATGGGAAGGAGTTGGATATTACATTCTTGCTATAGGAAGGGTCTCATGTATGGAATGGGAAGGAGTTGGATATCACATATGCTATAGGAAGGGTCTCAGGTTTGGACCGGGAAGGAGTTGGATATCACATCTCATGTTATAGGAAGGGTCTCAGGTTTGGTATAAGCATTGAGATATCACATCTCTGCTATCGGAAGTGTCTCAGGATTGGAATAGGAAGGAGTTGAATATCCCATCTCATGTTATAGGATGGGTCTCAGGTTTGTTATTAGAATCATTTAGATATCATATTGCATGCTGTAGGAAGGGTCTAAGGATTGGAATGGGAAGGACTTGGATATCACATCTCATGCTATAGGTAGGCTCTCAGGTTTGGAAAGGGAAGGAGTTGGATATCACATTTCATGTTAGAGGAAGGATCTCAGGTTTGGTATTAGAGGCATTGAGATATCACATCTCATGCTATAGGAAGGGTCTCAGGATTGGAATTGGAAGGAGTTGGATATCACATCTCATGCTATAGGAAGGGTCTCAGGTTTGGTATAAGCATCAAGATATCACATCTCATGCTATAGGAAGGGTCTCGGGATTAGAATGGGAAGGAGTTGGATATCACATCTCATGTTATAGGAAGGATCTCAGGTTTGGTATTAGAAGCATTGAGACATCACATCTCATGCTATAGGAAGGGTCTCAGGATTGGAATGGGAAGGAGTTGGATATCACATCTCATGCTATAGGAAGGGTCTCAAGTTTGATATTAGAAGCATTGAGATATCACATCTCATGCTATAGGAAGGGTCTCAGGATTGGAATGGGAAGGAGTTGGATATCACATCTCAAGCTTTAGGAAGGGTCTCAGGTTTGGTATAAGCATTGAGATAGCACATCTCATGCTATAGGAAGGGTCTCAGGATTGGAATGGGAAGGAGTTGGATATTACATCTCATGTTATAGGAAAGATCTCAGGTTTGGTATTAGAAGCATTGAGACATCACATCTCATGTTATAGGAAGGGTCTCAGGATTGGAATGGGAAGAAGTTGGATATCACATCTCATGCTATAGGAAGGGTCTCAGGCTTGGAAGGGGAAGGAGTTGGATATCCAATCTCATGTTATAGGACTGGTCTCAGGTTTGGTATTAGAAGCATTGAGATATCACATCGCATGCTGTAGGAAGGTTCTCAGGTTTGGTATTAGAAGCATTGAGACATCACATCTCATGCTATAGGAAGGGTCTCAGGATTGGAATGGGAAGGAGTTGGATATCACATCTCATTTTATAGGAAGGATCTCAGGTTTGGTATTAGAAGCATTGAGACATCACATCTCATGCTATAGGAAGGGTCTCAGGATTGGAATGGGAAGGAGTTGGATATCACATCTCATGCTATAGGAAGGGTCTCAGATTTGGTATAAGCATTGAGATATCACATCTCATGCTATAGGAAGGGTCTCAGGATTGGATTGGGAAGGAGTTGTATATGACATCTCAGGCCATAGGAAGGGTCTCAGGATTGGTATAAGCATTGAGATATCACATCTCTGCTATCGGAAGGGTCTCAGGATTGGAATGGGAAGGAGTTGGATATCCCATCTTATGATAAAGGAAGGGTCTAAGGTTTGGAAGGGGAAAGATTTGGATATCACATCTCATGTTATAGGCGGGTCTCAATTTTGATATTAGAAGCAATGAGATAACAAATCTCATGATATCGGAAGGGTCTCAGGATTGGAATGGGAAGGAGTTGGATATCACATCTCATGTTATAGGAAGAGTCTCAGGATTGGAATGGGAAGGAGTTTGATATCACATCTCATGTTATAGGACGGGTCTCAGGTTTGGTATTAGAAGCATTGAGATATCAAGTCTCATGGTATAGGAAGGGTCTCAGAATTGGAATGGGAAGGATTTCGGATATCACATCTCAAGCTATAGGAAGAGTCTCAGGATTGGAATGGGAAGGAGTTTGATATCACATCTCATGTTATAGGACGGGTCTCAGGTTTGGTATTAGAAGCATTGAGATATCAAGTCTCATGGTATAGGAAGGGTATCAGAATTGGAATGGGAAGGATTTCGGATATCACATCTCAAGCTATAGGAAGAGTCTCAGGATTGGAATGGGAAGGAGTTTGATATCACATCTCATGCCATAGTATGGTTCTCAGGTTTGGTAGAAGCATTGGGATATCACATCTCATGCTATTGGAAGGGTATCAGTATTGGATTTGGAAGGAGTTGGATATCCCATCTCATGCTATGGGAAGGGTCTCAAGTTAGAATGGGAAGGAGTTGGATATCACATTTCATGTTATAGGAAGGGTCTCAGGATTGGAATGGGAAGGAGTTGGATATCACATCTCAAGCTTTAGGAAGGGTCTCAGGTTTGGTATAAGCATTGAGATAGCACATCTCATGCTATAGGAAGGGTCTCAGGATTGGAATGGGAAGGAGTTGGATATCACATCTCATGTTATAGGAAAGATCTCAGGTTTGGTATTAGAAGCATTGAGACATCACATCTCATGTTATAGGAAGGGTCTCAGGATTGGAATGGGAAGAAGTTGGATATCACATCTCATGCTATAGGAAGGGTCTCAGGTTTGGAAGGGGAAGGAGTTGGATATCCAATCTCATGTTATAGGACTGGTCTCAGGTTTGGTATTAGAAGCATTGAGATATCACATCGCATGCTGTAGGAAGGTTCTCAGGTTTGGAATGGGGAGGAATTGGATATCACATCTCATGTCATAGGAAGGATCTCAGGTTTGGTATTAGAAGCATTGAGATATCACATCTCATGCTATAGGAATGGTCTCAGGATTGGAATGGGAAGGAGTTGGATATTACATTCTTGCTAAAGGAAGGGTCTCATGTTTGGAATGGGAAGGAGTTGGATATCACATATGCTATAGGAAGGGTCTCAGGTTTGAAACGGGAAGGAGTTGGATATCACATCTCATGTTATAGGAAGGGTCTCAGGTTTGAAACGAGAAGGAGTTGGATATCACATCTCATGTTATAGGACGGGTCTCAGGTTTGTTATTAGAATCATTGAGATATCATATTGCATGCTGTAGGAAGGGTCTAAGGATTGGAATGGGAAGGACTTGGATATCACATCTCATGCTATAGGTAGGCTCTCAGGTTTGGAAAGGGAAGGAGTTCGATATCACATTTCATGTTAGAGGAAGGATCTCAGGTTTGGTATTAGAGGCATTGAGATATCACATATCATGCTATAGGAAGGGTCTCAGGATTGGAATGGGAAGGAGTTGGATATCACATCTCAAGCTTTAGGAAGGGTCTCAGGTTTGGTATAAGCATTGAGATAGCACATCTCATGCTATAGGAAGGGTCTCAGGATTGGAATGGGAAGGAGTTGGATATTACATCTCATGTTATAGGAAAGATCTCAGGTTTGGTATTAGAAGCATTGAGACATCACATCTCATGTTATAGGAAGGGTCTCAGGATTGGAATGGGAAGAAGTTGGATATCACATCTCATGCTATAGGAAGGGTCTCAGGTTTGGAAGGGGAAGGAGTTGGATATCCAATCTCATGTTATAGGACTGGTCTCAGGTTTGGTATTAGAAGCATTGAGATATCACATCGCATGCTGTAGGAAGGTTCTCAGGTTTGGTATTAGAAGCATTGAGACATCACATCTCATGCTATAGGAAGGGTCTCAGGATTGGAATGGGAAGGAGTTGGATATCACATCTCATGTTATAGGAAGGATCTCAGGTTTGGTATTAGAAGCATTGAGACATCACATCTCATGCTATAGGAAGGGCCTTAGGATTGGAATGGGAAGGAGTTGGATATCACATCTCATGCTATAGGAAGGGTCTCAGATTTGGTATAAGCATCGAGATATCACATCTCATGCTATAGGAAGGGTCTCGGGATTGGAATGGGAAGGAGTTGGATATCACATCTCATGCCATAGGAAGGGTCTTAGGTTTGGTATAAGCATTGAGATATCACATCTCTGCTATTGGAAGGGTCTCAGGATTGGAATGGGAAGGAGTTGGATATCCCATCTCATGTTATAGGAAGAGTCTCAGGTTTGGTATTAGAAGCATTGAGATATCACATCTCATGCTATAGGAAGTGTCTCAGGATTGGAATGGGAAGGACTTGGGTATCACATCTCATGCTATAGGGAGGGTCTCAAGTTTGATATTAGAAGCATTGAGATATCACATCTCATGCTATAGGAATGGTCTCAGGATTGGAATGGGAAGGAGTTGGATATCACATCTCATTCTATAGGAAGGGTCTCAGGTTTGGTATAAGCAGTGAGATATCACATCTCATGCTATAGGAAGTGTCTCAGGATTGGAATGGGAAGGAGTTGGATATCACATCTCATGTTATAGGAAGGATCTCAGGTTTGGTATAAGCATTGAGATATCACATCTCTGCTATCGGAAGGGTCTCAGGATTGGAATGGGAAGGAGTTGGATATTCCCATCTCATGTTATAGGAAAGATCTCAGGTTTGGTATTAGAAGCATTGAGACATCACATCTCATGTTATAGGAAGGGTCTCAGGATTGGAATGGGAAGAAGTTGGATATCACATCTCATGTTATAGGAAGGGTCTCAGGTTTGGAAGGGGAAGGAGTTGGATATCCAATCTCATGTTATAGGACTGGTCTCAGGTTTGGTATTAGAAGCATTGAGATATCACATCGCATGCTGTAGGAAGGTTCTCAGGTTTGGAATGGGGAGGAATTGGATATCACATCTCATGTCATAGGAAGGATCTCAGGTTTGGTATTAGAAGCATTGAGATATCACATCTCATGCTATAGGAATGGTCTCAGGATTGGAATGGGAAGGAGTTGGATATTACATTCTTGCTAAAGGAAGGGTCTCATGTTTGGAATGGGAAGGAGTTGGATATCACATATGCTATAGGAAGGGTCTCAGGTTTGAAACGGGAAGGAGTTGGATATCACATCTCATGTTATAGGAAGGGTCTCAGGTTTGAAACGAGAAGGAGTTGGATATCACATCTCATGTTATAGGACGGGTCTCAGGTTTGTTATTAGAATCATTGAGATATCATATTGCATGCTGTAGGAAGGGTCTAAGGATTGGAATGGGAAGGACTTGGATATCACATCTCATGCTATAGGTAGGCTCTCAGGTTTGGAAAGGGAAGGAGTTCGATATCACATTTCATGTTAGAGGAAGGATCTCAGGTTTGGTATTAGAGGCATTGAGATATCACATATCATGCTATAGGAAGGGTCTCAGGATTGGAATGGGAAGGAGTTGGATATCACATCTCAAGCTTTAGGAAGGGTCTCAGGTTTGGTATAAGCATTGAGATAGCACATCTCATGCTATAGGAAGGGTCTCAGGATTGGAATGGGAAGGAGTTGGATATTACATCTCATGTTATAGGAAAGATCTCAGGTTTGGTATTAGAAGCATTGAGACATCACATCTCATGTTATAGGAAGGGTCTCAGGATTGGAATGGGAAGAAGTTGGATATCACATCTCATGCTATAGGAAGGGTCTCAGGTTTGGAAGGGGAAGGAGTTGGATATCCAATCTCATGTTATAGGACTGGTCTCAGGTTTGGTATTAGAAGCATTGAGATATCACATCGCATGCTGTAGGAAGGTTCTCAGGTTTGGTATTAGAAGCATTGAGACATCACATCTCATGCTATAGGAAGGGTCTCAGGATTGGAATGGGAAGGAGTTGGATATCACATCTCATGTTATAGGAAGGATCTCAGGTTTGGTATTAGAAGCATTGAGACATCACATCTCATGCTATAGGAAGGGCCTTAGGATTGGAATGGGAAGGAGTTGGATATCACATCTCATGCTATAGGAAGGGTCTCAGATTTGGTATAAGCATCGAGATATCACATCTCATGCTATAGGAAGGGTCTCGGGATTGGAATGGGAAGGAGTTGGATATCACATCTCATGCCATAGGAAGGGTCTTAGGTTTGGTATAAGCATTGAGATATCACATCTCTGCTATTGGAAGGGTCTCAGGATTGGAATGGGAAGGAGTTGGATATCCCATCTCATGTTATAGGAAGAGTCTCAGGTTTGGTATTAGAAGCATTGAGATATCACATCTCATGCTATAGGAAGTGTCTCAGGATTGGAATGGGAAGGACTTGGGTATCACATCTCATGCTATAGGGAGGGTCTCAAGTTTGATATTAGAAGCATTGAGATATCACATCTCATGCTATAGGAATGGTCTCAGGATTGGAATGGGAAGGAGTTGGATATCACATCTCATTCTATAGGAAGGGTCTCAGGTTTGGTATAAGCAGTGAGATATCACATCTCATGCTATAGGAAGTGTCTGTCTCAGGATTGGAATGGGAAGGAGTTGGATATCACATCTCATGTTATAGGAAGGATCTCAGGTTTGGTATAAGCATTGAGATATCACATCTCTGCTATCGGAAGGGTCTCAGGATTGGAATGGGAAGGAGTTGGATATCACATCTCATGCTATAGGAAGGGTCTCAGATTTGGTATAAGCATTGAGATATCACATCTCATGCTATAGGAAGGGTCTCAGGATTGGATTGGGAAGGAGTTGTATATGACATCTCAGGCCATAGGAAGGGTCTCAGGATTGGTATAAGCATTGAGATATCACATCTCTGCTATCGGAAGGGTCTCAGGATTGGAATGGGAAGGAGTTGGATATCCCATCTTATGATAAAGGAAGGGTCTAAGGTTTGGAAGGGGAAAGATTTGGATATCACATCTCATGTTATAGGCGGGTCTCAATTTTGATATTAGAAGCAATGAGATAACAAATCTCATGATATCGGAAGGGTCTCAGGATTGGAATGGGAAGGAGTTGGATATCACATCTCATGTTATAGGAAGAGTCTCAGGATTGGAATGGGAAGGAGTTTGATATCACATCTCATGTTATAGGACGGGTCTCAGGTTTGGTATTAGAAGCATTGAGATATCAAGTCTCATGGTATAGGAAGGGTCTCAGAATTGGAATGGGAAGGATTTCGGATATCACATCTCAAGCTATAGGAAGAGTCTCAGGATTGGAATGGGAAGGAGTTTGATATCACATCTCATGTTATAGGACGGGTCTCAGGTTTGGTATTAGAAGCATTGAGATATCAAGTCTCATGGTATAGGAAGGGTATCAGAATTGGAATGGGAAGGATTTCGGATATCACATCTCAAGCTATAGGAAGAGTCTCAGGATTGGAATGGGAAGGAGTTTGATATCACATCTCATGCCATAGTATGGTTCTCAGGTTTGGTAGAAGCATTGGGATATCACATCTCATGCTATTGGAAGGGTATCAGTATTGGATTTGGAAGGAGTTGGATATCCCATCTCATGCTATGGGAAGGGTCTCAGGTTAGAATGGGAAGGAGTTGGATATCACATTTCATGTTATAGGAAGGGTCTCAGGATTGGAATGGGAAGGAGTTGGATATCACATCTCAAGCTTTAGGAAGGGTCTCAGGTTTGGTATAAGCATTGAGATAGCACATCTCATGCTATAGGAAGGGTCTCAGGATTGGAATGGGAAGGAGTTGGATATCACATCTCATGTTATAGGAAAGATCTCAGGTTTGGTATTAGAAGCATTGAGACATCACATCTCATGTTATAGGAAGGGTCTCAGGATTGGAATGGGAAGAAGTTGGATATCACATCTCATGCTATAGGAAGGGTCTCAGGTTTGGAAGGGGAAGGAGTTGGATATCCAATCTCATGTTATAGGACTGGTCTCAGGTTTGGTATTAGAAGCATTGAGATATCACATCGCATGCTGTAGGAAGGTTCTCAGGTTTGGAATGGGGAGGAATTGGATATCACATCTCATGTCATAGGAAGGATCTCAGGTTTGGTATTAGAAGCATTGAGATATCACATCTCATGCTATAGGAATGGTCTCAGGATTGGAATGGGAAGGAGTTGGATATTACATTCTTGCTATAGGAAGGGTCTCATGTTTGGAATGGGAAGGAGTTGGATATCACATATGCTATAGGAAGGGTCTCAGGTTTGAAACGGGAAGGAGTTGGATATCACATCTCATGTTATAGGAAGGGTCTCAGGTTTGAAACGAGAAGGAGTTGGATATCACATCTCATGTTATAGGACGGGTCTCAGGTTTGTTATTAGAATCATTGAGATATCATATTGCATGCTGTAGGAAGGGTCTAAGGATTGGAATGGGAAGGACTTGGATATCACATCTCATGCTATAGGTAGGCTCTCAGGTTTGGAAAGGGAAGGAGTTCGATATCACATTTCATGTTAGAGGAAGGATCTCAGGTTTGGTATTAGAGGCATTGAGATATCACATATCATGCTATAGGAAGGGTCTCAGGATTGGAATGGGAAGGAGTTGGATATCACATCTCAAGCTTTAGGAAGGGTCTCAGGTTTGGTATAAGCATTGAGATAGCACATCTCATGCTATAGGAAGGGTCTCAGGATTGGAATGGGAAGGAGTTGGATATTACATCTCATGTTATAGGAAAGATCTCAGGTTTGGTATTAGAAGCATTGAGATATCCCATCTCATGCTATAGGAAGGGTCTCAGGTTGGAATGGGAAGGAGTTGGATATCACATTTCATGTTATAGGAAGGGTCTCAGGATTGGAATTGGAAGGACTTGGCTATCATATCTCATGCTATAGGAAGGCTCTCAGGTTTGGAAGGGGAAGGAGTTGGATATCACATTTCATGTTAGAGGAACGATCTCAGGTTTGGTATTAGAGGCCTTGAGATATCACATCTCATGCTATAGGAAGGGTCTCAGGATTGGAATGGGAAGCAGTTGGATATCACATCTCAGGCCATAGGAAGGGTCTCAGGTTTGGTATAAGCATTGAGATATCACATCTCTGCTATCGGAAGGGTCTCAGGATTGGAATGGGAAGGAGTTGGATATCCCATCTCATGTTATAGGAAGGGTCTCAGGTTTGGTATTAGAAGCATTGAGATATCACATCTCATGCTATAGGAAGAGTCTCAGGATTGGAATGGGGAGGACTTGGATGTCACATCTCATGCTATAGGGAGGGTCTCAAGTTTGATATTAGAAGCATTGAGATAACAAATCTCATGATATCGGAAGGGTCTCAGGATTGGAATGGGAAGGAATTGGATATCACATCTCATGATAAAGGAAGGGTCTAAGGTTTGGAAGGGGAAGGATTTGGATATCACATCTCATGTTATAGGACGGGTCTCAGGTTTTGTATTAGAAGCATTGAGATATCAAGTCTCATGGTATAGGAAGGGTCTCAGAATTGGAATGGGAAGGAGTTGGATATCACATCTCAAGCTATAGGTAGGGTCTCAGGATTGGAATGGGAAAGAGTTTGATATCACATCTCATGCCATAGTATGGGTCTCAGGTTTGGTAGAAGCATTGGGATATCACATCTCATGCTATCGGAAGGGTATCAGTATTGGATTTGGAAGGAATTGGATATCCCATCTCATGCTATAGGAAGGGTCTCAGGTTGGAATGGGAAGGAGTTGGATATCACATTTCATGTTATAGGAAGGGTCTCAGGATTGGATGGGAAGGACTTGGATATCATATCTCATGCTATAGGAAGGCTCTCAGGTTTGGAAGGGGAAGGAGTTGGATATCACATTTCATGTTAGAGGAAGAATCTCAGGTTTGGTATTAGAGGCCTTGAGATATCACATCTCATGCTATAGGAAGGGTCTCAGGATTGGAATGGGAAGGAGTTGGATATCACATCTCAAGCTATAGGAAGGGTCTCAGGTTTGGTATAAGCATTGAGATATCACATCTCATGCTATAGGAAGGGTCTCAGGATTGGAATGGGAAGGAGTTGGATATCACATCTCATGTTATAGGAAAGATCTCAGGTTTGGTATTAGAAGCATTGAGACATCACATCTCATGTTATAGGAAGGGTCTCAGGAGTGGAATGGGAAGAAGTTGGATATCACATCTCATGCTATAGGAAGGGTCTCAGGTTTGGAAGGGGAAGGAGTTGGATATCCAATCTCATGTTATAGGACTGGTCTCGGGTTTGGTATTAGAAGCATTGAGATATCACATCGCATGCTATAGGAATGGTCTCAGGATTGGAATGGGAAGGAGTTGGATATTACATTCTTGCTATAGGAAGGGTCTCATGTATGGAATGGGAAGGAGTTGGATATCACATATGCTATAGGAAGGGTCTCAGGTTTGGACCGGGAAGGAGTTGGATATCACATCTCATGTTATAGGAAGGGTCTCAGGTTTGGTATAAGCATTGAGATATCACATCTCTGCTATCGGAAGTGTCTCAGGATTGGAATAGGAAGGAGTTGAATATCCCATCTCATGTTATAGGATGGGTCTCAGGTTTGTTATTAGAATCATTTAGATATCATATTGCATGCTGTAGGAAGGGTCTAAGGATTGGAATGGGAAGGACTTGGATATCACATCTCATGCTATAGGTAGGCTCTCAGGTTTGGAAAGGGAAGGAGTTGGATATCACATTTCATGTTAGAGGAAGGATCTCAGGTTTGGTATTAGAGGCATTGAGATATCACATCTCATGCTATAGGAAGGGTCTCAGGATTGGAATGGGAAGGAGTTGGATATCACATCTCATGCTATAGGAAGGGTCTCAGGTTTGGTATAAGCATCGAGATATCACATCTCATGCTATAGGAAGGGTCTCGGGATTAGAATGGGAAGGAGTTGGATATCACATCTCATGTTATAGGAAGGATCTCAGGTTTGGTATTAGAAGCATTGAGACATCACATCTCATGCTATAGGAAGGGTCTCAGGATTGGAATGGGAAGGAGTTGGATATCACATCTCATGCTATAGGAAGGGTCTCAAGTTTGATATTAGAAGCATTGAGATATCACATCTCATGCTATAGGAAGGGTCTCAGGATTGGAATGGGAAGGAGTTGGATATCACATCTCAAGCTTTAGGAAGGGTCTCAGGTTTGGTATAAGCATTGAGATAGCACATCTCATGCTATAGGAAGGGTCTCAGGATTGGAATGGGAAGGAGTTGGATATTACATCTCATGTTATAGGAAAGATCTCAGGTTTGGTATTAGAAGCATTGAGACATCACATCTCATGTTATAGGAAGGGTCTCAGGATTGGAATGGGAAGAAGTTGGATATCACATCTCATGCTATAGGAAGGGTCTCAGGTTTGGAAGGGGAAGGAGTTGGATATCCAATCTCATGTTATAGGACTGGTCTCAGGTTTGGTATTAGAAGCATTGAGATATCACATCGCATGCTGTAGGAAGGTTCTCAGGTTTGGTATTAGAAGCATTGAGACATCACATCTCATGCTATAGGAAGGGTCTCAGGATTGGAATGGGAAGGAGTTGGATATCACATCTCATTTTATAGGAAGGATCTCAGGTTTGGTATTAGAAGCATTGAGACATCACATCTCATGCTATAGGAAGGGTCTCAGGATTGGAATGGGAAGGAGTTGGATATCACATCTCATGCTATAGGAAGGGTCTCAGATTTGGTATAAGCATTGAGATATCACATCTCATGCTATAGGAAGGGTCTCAGGATTGGATTGGGAAGGAGTTGTATATGACATCTCAGGCCATAGGAAGGGTCTCAGGATTGGTATAAGCATTGAGATATCACATCTCTGCTATCGGAAGGGTCTCAGGATTGGAATGGGAAGGAGTTGGATATCCCATCTTATGATAAAGGAAGGGTCTAAGGTTTGGAAGGGGAAAGATTTGGATATCACATCTCATGTTATAGGCGGGTCTCAATTTTGATATTAGAAGCAATGAGATAACAAATCTCATGATATCGGAAGGGTCTCAGGATTGGAATGGGAAGGAGTTGGATATCACATCTCATGTTATAGGAAGAGTCTCAGGATTGGAATGGGAAGGAGTTTGATATCACATCTCATGTCATAGGACGGGTCTCAGGTTTGGTATTAGAAGCATTGAGATATCAAGTCTCATGGTATAGGAAGGGTCTCAGAATTGGAATGGGAAGGATTTCGGATATCACATCTCAAGCTATAGGAAGAGTCTCAGGATTGGAATGGGAAGGAGTTTGATATCACATCTCATGTTATAGGACGGGTCTCAGGTTTGGTATTAGAAGCATTGAGATATCAAGTCTCATGGTATAGGAAGGGTATCAGAATTGGAATGGGAAGGATTTCGGATATCACATCTCAAGCTATAGGAAGAGTCTCAGGATTGGAATGGGAAGGAGTTTGATATCACATCTCATGCCATAGTATGGTTCTCAGGTTTGGTAGAAGCATTGGGATATCACATCTCATGCTATTGGAAGGGTATCAGTATTGGATTTGGAAGGAGTTGGATATCCCATCTCATGCTATGGGAAGGGTCTCAAGTTAGAATGGGAAGGAGTTGGATATCACATTTCATGTTATAGGAAGGGTCTCAGGATTGGAATGGGAAGGAGTTGGATATCACATCTCAAGCTTTAGGAAGGGTCTCAGGTTTGGTATAAGCATTGAGATAGCACATCTCATGCTATAGGAAGGGTCTCAGGATTGGAATGGGAAGGAGTTGGATATCACATCTCATGTTATAGGAAAGATCTCAGGTTTGGTATTAGAAGCATTGAGACATCACATCTCATGTTATAGGAAGGGTCTCAGGATTGGAATGGGAAGAAGTTGGATATCACATCTCATGCTATAGGAAGGGTCTCAGGTTTGGAAGGGGAAGGAGTTGGATATCCAATCTCATGTTATAGGACTGGTCTCAGGTTTGGTATTAGAAGCATTGAGATATCACATCGCATGCTGTAGGAAGGTTCTCAGGTTTGGAATGGGGAGGAATTGGATATCACATCTCATGTCATAGGAAGGATCTCAGGTTTGGTATTAGAAGCATTGAGATATCACATCTCATGCTATAGGAATGGTCTCAGGATTGGAATGGGAAGGAGTTGGATATTACATTCTTGCTAAAGGAAGGGTCTCATGTTTGGAATGGGAAGGAGTTGGATATCACATATGCTATAGGAAGGGTCTCAGGTTTGAAACGGGAAGGAGTTGGATATCACATCTCATGTTATAGGAAGGGTCTCAGGTTTGAAACGAGAAGGAGTTGGATATCACATCTCATGTTATGGGACGGGTCTCAGGTTTGTTATTAGAATCATTGAGATATCATATTGCATGCTGTAGGAAGGGTCTAAGGATTGGAATGGGAAGGACTTGGATATCACATCTCATGCTATAGGTAGGCTCTCAGGTTTGGAAAGGGAAGGAGTTCGATATCACATTTCATGTTAGAGGAAGGATCTCAGGTTTGGTATTAGAGGCATTGAGATATCACATATCATGCTATAGGAAGGGTCTCAGGATTGGAATGGGAAGGAGTTGGATATCACATCTCAAGCTTTAGGAAGGGTCTCAGGTTTGGTATAAGCATTGAGATAGCACATCTCATGCTATAGGAAGGGTCTCAGGATTGGAATGGGAAGGAGTTGGATATTACATCTCATGTTATAGGAAAGATCTCAGGTTTGGTATTAGAAGCATTGAGACATCACATCTCATGTTATAGGAAGGGTCTCAGGATTAGAATGGGAAGAAGTTGGATATCACATCTCATGCTATAGGAAGGGTCTCAGGTTTGGAAGGGGAAGGAGTTGGATATCCAATCTCATGTTATAGGACTGGTCTCAGGTTTGGTATTAGAAGCATTGAGATATCACATCGCATGCTGTAGGAAGGTTCTCAGGTTTGGTATTAGAAGCATTGAGACATCACATCTCATGCTATAGGAAGGGTCTCAGGATTGGAATGGGAAGGAGTTGGATATCACATCTCATGTTATAGGAAGGATCTCAGGTTTGGTATTAGAAGCATTGAGACATCACATCTCATGCTATAGGAAGGGCCTTAGGATTGGAATGGGAAGGAGTTGGATATCACATCTCATGCTATAGGAAGGGTCTCAGATTTGGTATAAGCATCGAGATATCACATCTCATGCTATAGGAAGGGTCTCGGGATTGGAATGGGAAGGAGTTGGATATCACATCTCATGCCATAGGAAGGGTCTTAGGTTTGGTATAAGCATTGAGATATCACATCTCTGCTATTGGAAGGGTCTCAGGATTGGAATGGGAAGGAGTTGGATATCCCATCTCATGTTATAGGAAGAGTCTCAGGTTTGGTATTAGAAGCATTGAGATATCACATCTCATGCTATAGGAAGTGTCTCAGGATTGGAATGGGAAGGACTTGGGTATCACATCTCATGCTATAGGGAGGGTCTCAAGTTTGATATTAGAAGCATTGAGATATCACATCTCATGCTATAGGAATGGTCTCAGGATTGGAATGGGAAGGAGTTGGATATCACATCTCATTCTATAGGAAGGGTCTCAGGTTTGGTATAAGCAGTGAGATATCACATCTCATGCTATAGGAAGTGTCTCAGGATTGGAATGGGAAGGAGTTGGATATCACATCTCATGTTATAGGAAGGATCTCAGGTTTGGTATAAGCATTGAGATATCACATCTCTGCTATCGGAAGGGTCTCAGGATTGGAATGGGAAGGAGTTGGATATTCCCATCTCATGTTATAGGAAAGATCTCAGGTTTGGTATTAGAAGCATTGAGGCATCACATCTCATGTTATAGGAAGGGTCTCAGGATTGGAATGGGAAGAAGTTGGATATCACATCTCATGTTATAGGAAGGGTCTCAGGTTTGGAAGGGGAAGGAGTTGGATATCCAATCTCATGTTATAGGACTGGTCTCAGGTTTGGTATTAGAAGCATTGAGATATCACATCGCATGCTGTAGGAAGGTTCTCAGGTTTGGAATGGGGAGGAATTGGATATCACATCTCATGTCATAGGAAGGATCTCAGGTTTGGTATTAGAAGCATTGAGATATCACATCTCATGCTATAGGAATGGTCTCAGGATTGGAATGGGAAGGAGTTGGATATTACATTCTTGCTAAAGGAAGGGTCTCATGTTTGGAATGGGAAGGAGTTGGATATCACATATGCTATAGGAAGGGTCTCAGGTTTGAAACGGGAAGGAGTTGGATATCACATCTCATGTTATAGGAAGGGTCTCAGGTTTGAAACGAGAAGGAGTTGGATATCACATCTCATGTTATAGGACGGGTCTCAGGTTTGTTATTAGAATCATTGAGATATCATATTGCATGCTGTAGGAAGGGTCTAAGGATTGGAATGGGAAGGACTTGGATATCACATCTCATGCTATAGGTAGGCTCTCAGGTTTGGAAAGGGAAGGAGTACGATATCACATTTCATGTTAGAGGAAGGATCTCAGGTTTGGTATTAGAGGCATTGAGATATCACATATCATGCTATAGGATGGGTCTCAGGATTGGAATGGGAAGGAGTTGGATATCACATCTCAAGCTTTAGGAAGGGTCTCAGGTTTGGTATAAGCATTGAGATAGCACATCTCATGCTATAGGAAGGGTCTCAGGATTGGAATGGGAAGGAGTTGGATATTACATCTCATGTTATAGGAAAGATCTCAGGTTTGGTATTAGAAGCATTGAGACATCACATCTCATGTTATAGGAAGGGTCTCAGGATTGGAATGGGAAGAAGTTGGATATCACATCTCATGCTATAGGAAGGGTCTCAGGTTTGGAAGGGGAAGGAGTTGGATATCCAATCTCATGTTATAGGACTGGTCTCAGGTTTGGTATTAGAAGCATTGAGATATCACATCGCATGCTGTAGGAAGGTTCTCAGGTTTGGTATTAGAAGCATTGAGACATCACATCTCATGCTATAGGAAGGGTCTCAGGATTGGAATGGGAAGGAGTTGGATATCACATCTCATGTTATAGGAAGGATCTCAGGTTTGGTATTAGAAGCATTGAGACATCACATCTCATGCTATAGGAAGGGCCTTAGGATTGGAATGGGAAGGAGTTGGATATCACATCTCATGCTATAGGAAGGGTCTCAGATTTGGTATAAGCATCGAGATATCACATCTCATGCTATAGGAAGGGTCTCGGGATTGGAATGGGAAGGAGTTGGATATCACATCTCATGCCATAGGAAGGGTCTTAGGTTTGGTATAAGCATTGAGATATCACATCTCTGCTATTGGAAGGGTCTCAGGATTGGAATGGGAAGGAGTTGGATATCCCATCTCATGTTATAGGAAGAGTCTCAGGTTTGGTATTAGAAGCATTGAGATATCACATCTCATGCTATAGGAAGTGTCTCAGGATTGGAATGGGAAGGACTTGGGTATCACATCTCATGCTATAGGGAGGGTCTCAAGTTTGATATTAGAAGCATTGAGATATCACATCTCATGCTATAGGAATGGTCTCAGGATTGGAATGGGAAGGAGTTGGATATCACATCTCATTCTATAGGAAGGGTCTCAGGTTTGGTATAAGCAGTGAGATATCACATCTCATGCTATAGGAAGTGTCTGTCTCAGGATTGGAATGGGAAGGAGTTGGATATCACATCTCATGTTATAGGAAGGATCTCAGGTTTGGTATAAGCATTGAGATATCACATCTCTGCTATCGGAAGGGTCTCAGGATTGGAATGGGAAGGAGTTGGATATCACATCTCATGCTATAGGAAGGGTCTCAGATTTGGTATAAGCATTGAGATATCACATCTCATGCTATAGGAAGGGTCTCAGGATTGGATTGGGAAGGAGTTGTATATGACATCTCAGGCCATAGGAAGGGTCTCAGGATTGGTATAAGCATTGAGATATCACATCTCTGCTATCGGAAGGGTCTCAGGATTGGAATGGGAAGGAGTTGGATATCCCATCTTATGATAAAGGAAGGGTCTAAGGTTTGGAAGGGGAAAGATTTGGATATCACATCTCATGTTATAGGCGGGTCTCAATTTTGATATTAGAAGCAATGAGATAACAAATCTCATGATATCGGAAGGGTCTCAGGATTGGAATGGGAAGGAGTTGGATATCACATCTCATGTTATAGGAAGAGTCTCAGGATTGGAATGGGAAGGAGTTTGATATCACATCTCATGTTATAGGACGGGTCTCAGGTTTGGTATTAGAAGCATTGAGATATCAAGTCTCATGGTATAGGAAGGGTCTCAGAATTGGAATGGGAAGGATTTCGGATATCACATCTCAAGCTATAGGAAGAGTCTCAGGATTGGAATGGGAAGGAGTTTGATATCACATCTCATGTTATAGGACGGGTCTCAGGTTTGGTATTAGAAGCATTGAGATATCAAGTCTCATGGTATAGGAAGGGTATCAGAATTGGAATGGGAAGGATTTCGGATATCACATCTCAAGCTATAGGAAGAGTCTCAGGATTGGAATGGGAAGGAGTTTGATATCACATCTCATGCCATAGTATGGTTCTCAGGTTTGGTAGAAGCATTGGGATATCACATCTCATGCTATTGGAAGGGTATCAGTATTGGATTTGGAAGGAGTTGGATATCCCATCTCATGCTATGGGAAGGGTCTCAGGTTAGAATGGGAAGGAGTTGGATATCACATTTCATGTTATAGGAAGGGTCTCAGGATTGGAATGGGAAGGAGTTGTATATCACATCTCAAGCTTTAGGAAGGGTCTCAGGTTTGGTATAAGCATTGAGATAGCACATCTCATGCTATAGGAAGGGTCTCAGGATTGGAATGGGAAGGAGTTGGATATCACATCTCATGTTATAGGAAAGATCTCAGGTTTGGTATTAGAAGCATTGAGACATCACATCTCATGTTATAGGAAGGGTCTCAGGATTGGAATGGGAAGAAGTTGGATATCACATCTCATGCTATAGGAAGGGTCTCAGGTTTGGAAGGGGAAGGAGTTGGATATCCAATCTCATGTTATAGGACTGGTCTCAGGTTTGGTATTAGAAGCATTGAGATATCACATCGCATGCTGTAGGAAGGTTCTCAGGTTTGGAATGGGGAGGAATTGGATATCACATCTCATGTCATAGGAAGGATCTCAGGTTTGGTATTAGAAGCATTGAGATATCACATCTCATGCTATAGGAATGGTCTCAGGATTGGAATGGGAAGGAGTTGGATATTACATTCTTGCTATAGGAAGGGTCTCATGTTTGGAATGGGAAGGAGTTGGATATCACATATGCTATAGGAAGGGTCTCAGGTTTGAAACGGGAAGGAGTTGGATATCACATCTCATGTTATAGGAAGGGTCTCAGGTTTGAAACGAGAAGGAGTTGGATATCACATCTCATGTTATAGGACGGGTCTCAGGTTTGTTATTAGAATCATTGAGATATCATATTGCATGCTGTAGGAAGGGTCTAAGGATTGGAATGGGAAGGACTTGGATATCACATCTCATGCTATAGGTAGGCTCTCAGGTTTGGAAAGGGAAGGAGTTCGATATCACATTTCATGTTAGAGGAAGGATCTCAGGTTTGGTATTAGAGGCATTGAGATATCACATATCATGCTATAGGAAGGGTCTCAGGATTGGAATGGGAAGGAGTTGGATATCACATCTCAAGCTTTAGGAAGGGTCTCAGGTTTGGTATAAGCATTGAGATAGCACATCTCATGCTATAGGAAGGGTCTCAGGATTGGAATGGGAAGGAGTTGGATATTACATCTCATGTTATAGGAAAGATCTCAGGTTTGGTATTAGAAGCATTGAGATATCCCATCTCATGCTATAGGAAGGGTCTCAGGTTGGAATGGGAAGGAGTTGGATATCACATTTCATGTTATAGGAAGGGTCTCAGGATTGGAATTGGAAGGACTTGGCTATCATATCTCATGCTATAGGAAGGCTCTCAGGTTTGGAAGGGGAAGGAGTTGGATATCACATTTCATGTTAGAGGAACGATCTCAGGTTTGGTATTAGAGGCCTTGAGATATCACATCTCATGCTATAGGAAGGGTCTCAGGATTGGAATGGGAAGCAGTTGGATATCACATCTCAGGCCATAGGAAGGGTCTCAGGTTTGGTATAAGCATTGAGATATCACATCTCTGCTATCGGAAGGGTCTCAGGATTGGAATGGGAATGAGTTGGATATCCCATCTCATGTTATAGGAAGAGTCTCAGGTTTGGTATTAGAAGCATTGAGATATCCCATCTCATGCTATAGGAAGGGTCTCAGGTTGGAATGGGAAGGAGTTGGATATCACATTTCATGTTATAGGAAGGGTCTCAGGATTGGAATTGGAAGGACTTGGCTATCATATCTCATGCTATAGGAAGGCTCTCAGGTTTGGAAGGGGAAGGAGTTGGATATCACATTTCATGTTAGAGGAACGATCTCAGGTTTGGTATTAGAGGCCTTGAGATATCACATCTCATGCTATAGGAAGGGTCTCAGGATTGGAATGGGAAGGAGTTGGATATCACATCTCATGTTATAGGAAAGATCTCAGGTTTGGTATTAGAAGCATTGAGACATCACATCTCATGTTATAGGAAGGGTCTCAGGATTGGAATGGGAAGAAGTTGGATATCACATCTCATGCTATAGGAAGGGTCTCAGGTTTGGTATAAGCATTGAGATATCACATCTCATGCTATAGGAAGGGTCTCAGGATTGGAATGGGAAGGAGTTGTATATGACATCTCATGCCATAGGAAGGGTCTCAGGTTTGGTATAAGCATTGAGATATCACATCACATGCTATAGGAAGGGTCTCAGGATTGTAATGGGAAGGGCTTGGATATCACATCTCATGCTATAGGCAGGGTCTCAGGTTTGGAAAGGGAAGGAGATGGATATCACATTTCATGTTAGAGGTAGGATCTCAGGTTTGGTATTAGAGGCATTGAAATATCACATCTCATGCTATCAGAAGGGTCTCAGGATTGGAATGGGAAGGAGTTGGATATCACATCTCATGCTAAAGGGAGGGTCTCAGGTTTGGAAGGGGAAGGATTTGGAAATCACATCTCATGTTATAGGAAGGATCTCAGGTTTGGTATTAGAAGCATTGAGATATCACATCTCATGCTATCGGAAGTATCTCAGGTTTGGTATTAGAGGCATTGAGATATCACATCTCATGCTATCTTAAGGGTCTCAGGATTGGAATGGGAAGGAGTTGGATATCACATCTCATGTTATAGGAAGGATCTCAGGTTTGGTATTAGAAGCATTGAGACATCACATCTCATGCTATAGGAAGGGTCTCAGGATTGGAATGGGAAGGAGTTGGATATCACATCTCATGCTATAGGAAGGGTCTCAGATTTGGTATAAGCATTGAGATATCACATCTCATGCTATAGGAACGGTCTCAGGATTGGAATGGGAAGGAGTTGTATATGACATCTCAGGCCATAGGAAGGGTCTCAGGTTTGGTATAAGCATTGAGATATCACATCTCTGCTATCGGAAGGGTCTCAGGATTGGAATGGGAAGGAGTTGGATATCCCATCTCATGTTATAGGAAGGGTCTCAGGTTTGGTATTAGAAGCATTGAGACATCACATCTCATGTTATAGGAAGGGTCTCAGGATTGGAATGGGAAGAAGTTGGATATCACATCTCATGCTATAGGAAGGGTCTCAGGTTTGGTATAAGCATTGAGATATCACATCTAATGCTATAGGAAGGGTCTCAGGATTGGAATGGGAAGGAGTTGTATATGACATCTCATGCCATAGGAAGGGTCTCAGGTTTGGTATAAGCATTGAGATATCACATCACATGCTATAGGAAGGGTCTCAGGATTGGAATGGGAAGGACTTTTGATATCACATCTCATGCTATAGGCAGGGTCTCAGGTTTGGAAAGGGAAGGAGATGGATATCACATTTCATGTTAGAGGTAGGATCTCAGGTTTGGTATTAGAGGCATTGAAATATCACATCTCATGCTATCAGAAGGGTCTCAGGATTGGAATGGGAAGGAGTTGGATATCACATCTCATGCTAAAGGGAGTGTCTCAGGTTTGGAAGTGGAAGGATTTGGAAATCACATCTCATGTTATAGGAAGGATCTCAGGTTTGGTACTAGAAGCATTGAGATATCACATCTCATGCTATCAGAAGGATCTCAGGTTTGGTATTAGAAGCATTGAGACATCACATCTCATGCTATAGGAAGGGTCTCAGGATTGGAATGGGAAGGAGTTGGATATCACATCTCATGCTATAGGAAGGGTCTCGGATTTGGTATAAGCATTGAGATATCACATCTCATGCTATAGGAAGGGTCTCAGGATTGGAATGGGAAGGAGTTGTATATGACAAATCAGGCCATAGGAAGGGTCTCAGGTTTGGTATAAGCATTGAGATATCACATCTCTGCTATCGGAAGGGTCTCAGGATTGGAATGGGAAGGAGTTGGATATCCCATCTCATGTTATAGGAAGGGTCTCAGGTTTGGTATTAGAAGCATTGAGATATCACATCTCATGCTATAGGAAGAGTCTCAGGATTGGAATGGGGAGGACTTGGATGTCACATCTCATGCTATAGGGAGGGTCTCAAGTTTGATATTAGAAGCATTGAGATAACAAATCTCATGATATCGGAAGGGTCTCAGGATTGGAATGGGAAGGAATTGGATATCACATCTCATGATAAAGGAAGGGTCTAAGGTTTGGAAGGGGAAGGATTTGGATATCACATCTCATGTTATAGGACGGGTCTCAGGTTTTGTATTAGAAGCATTGAGATATCAAGTCTCATGGTATAGGAAGGGTCTCAGAATTGGAATGGGAAGGAGTTGGATATCACATCTCAAGCTATAGGTAGGGTCTCAGGATTGGAATGGGAAAGAGTTTGATATCACATCTCATGCCATAGTATGGGTCTCAGGTTTGGTAGAAGCATTGGGATATCACATCTCATGCTATCGGAAGGGTATCAGTATTGGATTTGGAAGGAATTGGATATCCCATCTCATGCTATAGGAAGGGTCTCAGGTTGGAATGGGAAGGAGTTGGATATCACATTTCATGTTATAGGAAGGGTCTCAGGATTGGATGGGAAGGACTTGGATATCATATCTCATGCTATAGGAAGGCTCTCAGGTTTGGAAGGGGAAGGAGTTGGATATCACATTTCATGTTAGAGGAAGAATCTCAGGTTTGGTATTAGAGGCCTTGAGATATCACATCTCATGCTATAGGAAGGGTCTCAGGATTGGAATGGGAAGGAGTTGGATATCACATCTCAAGCTATAGGAAGGGTCTCAGGTTTGGTATAAGCATTGAGATATCACATCTCATGCTATAGGAAGGGTCTCAGGATTGGAATGGGAAGGAGTTGGATATCACATCTCATGTTATAGGAAAGATCTCAGGTTTGGTATTAGAAGCATTGAGACATCACATCTCATGTTATAGGAAGGGTCTCAGGAGTGGAATGGGAAGAAGTTGGATATCACATCTCATGCTATAGGAAGGGTCTCAGGTTTGGAAGGGGAAGGAGTTGGATATCCAATCTCATGTTATAGGACTGGTCTCGGGTTTGGTATTAGAAGCATTGAGATATCACATCGCATGCTATAGGAATGGTCTCAGGATTGGAATGGGAAGGAGTTGGATATTACATTCTTGCTATAGGAAGGGTCTCATGTATGGAATGGGAAGGAGTTGGATATCACATATGCTATAGGAAGGGTCTCAGGTTTGGACCGGGAAGGAGTTGGATATCACATCTCATGTTATAGGAAGGGTCTCAGGTTTGGTATAAGCATTGAGATATCACATCTCTGCTATCGGAAGTGTCTCAGGATTGGAATAGGAAGGAGTTGAATATCCCATCTCATGTTATAGGATGGGTCTCAGGTTTGTTATTAGAATCATTGAGATATCATATTGCATGCTGTAGGAAGGGTCTAAGGATTGGAATGGGAAGGACTTGGATATCACATCTCATGCTATAGGTAGGCTCTCAGGTTTGGAAAGGGAAGGAGTTGGATATCACATTTCATGTTAGAGGAAGGATCTCAGGTTTGGTATTAGAGGCATTGAGATATCACATCTCATGCTATAGGAAGGGTCTCAGGATTGGAATGGGAAGGAGTTGGATATCACATCTCATGCTATAGGAAGGGTCTCAGGTTTGGTATAAGCATCGAGATATCACATCTCATGCTATAGGAAGGGTCTCGGGATTAGAATGGGAAGGAGTTGGATATCACATCTCATGTTATAGGAAGGATCTCAGGTTTGGTATTAGAAGCATTGAGACATCACATCTCATGCTATAGGAAGGGTCTCAGGATTGGAATGGGAAGGAGTTGGATATCACATCTCATGCTATAGGAAGGGTCTCAAGTTTGATATTAGAAGCATTGAGATATCACATCTCATGCTATAGGAAGGGTCTCAGGATTGGAATGGGAAGGAGTTGGATATCACATCTCAAGCTTTAGGAAGGGTCTCAGGTTTGGTATAAGCATTGAGATAGCACATCTCATGCTATAGGAAGGGTCTCAGGATTGGAATGGGAAGGAGTTGGATATTACATCTCATGTTATAGGAAAGATCTCAGGTTTGGTATTAGAAGCATTGAGACATCACATCTCATGTTATAGGAAGGGTCTCAGGATTGGAATGGGAAGAAGTTGGATATCACATCTCATGCTATAGGAAGGGTCTCAGGTTTGGAAGGGGAAGGAGTTGGATATCCAATCTCATGTTATAGGACTGGTCTCAGGTTTGGTATTAGAAGCATTGAGATATCACATCGCATGCTGTAGGAAGGTTCTCAGGTTTGGTATTAGAAGCATTGAGACATCACATCTCATGCTATAGGAAGGGTCGCAGGATTGGAATGGGAAGGAGTTGGATATCACATCTCATTTTATAGGAAGGATCGCAGGTTTGGTATTAGAAGCATTGAGACATCACATCTCATGCTATAGGAAGGGTCTCAGGATTGGAATGGGAAGGAGTTGGATATCACATCTCATGCTATAGGAAGGGTCTCAGATTTGGTATAAGCATTGAGATATCACATCTCATGCTATAGGAAGGGTCTCAGGATTGGATTGGGAAGGAGTTGTATATGACATCTCAGGCCATAGGAAGGGTCTCAGGATTGGTATAAGCATTGAGATATCACATCTCTGCTATCGGAAGGGTCTCAGGATTGGAATGGGAAGGAGTTGGATATCCCATCTTATGATAAAGGAAGGGTCTAAGGTTTGGAAGGGGAAAGATTTGGATATCACATCTCATGTTATAGGCGGGTCTCAATTTTGATATTAGAAGCAATGAGATAACAAATCTCATGATATCGGAAGGGTCTCAGGATTGGAATGGGAAGGAGTTGGATATCACATCTCATGTTATAGGAAGAGTCTCAGGATTGGAATGGGAAGGAGTTTGATATCACATCTCATGTTATAGGACGGATCTCAGGTTTGGTATTAGAAGCATTGAGATATCAAGTCTCATGGTATAGGAAGGGTCTCAGAATTGGAATGGGAAGGATTTCGGATATCACATCTCAAGCTATAGGAAGAGTCTCAGGATTGGAATGGGAAGGAGTTTGATATCACATCTCATGTTATAGGACGGGTCTCAGGTTTGGTATTAGAAGCATTGAGATATCAAGTCTCATGGTATAGGAAGGGTATCAGAATTGGAATGGGAAGGATTTCGGATATCACATCTCAAGCTATAGGAAGAGTCTCAGGATTGGAATGGGAAGGAGTTTGATATCACATCTCATGCCATAGTATGGTTCTCAGGTTTGGTAGAAGCATTGGGATATCACATCTCATGCTATTGGAAGGGTATCAGTATTGGATTTGGAAGGAGTTGGATATCCCATCTCATGCTATGGGAAGGGTCTCAGGTTAGAATGGGAAGGAGTTGGATATCACATTTCATGTTATAGGAAGGGTCTCAGGATTGGAATGGGAAGGAGTTGGATATCACATCTCAAGCTTTAGGAAGGGTCTCAGGTTTGGTATAAGCATTGAGATAGCACATCTCATGCTATAGGAAGGGTCTCAGGATTGGAATGGGAAGGAGTTGGATATCACATCTCATGTTATAGGAAAGATCTCAGGTTTGGTATTAGAAGCATTGAGACATCACATCTCATGTTATAGGAAGGGTCTCAGGATTGGAATGGGAAGAAGTTGGATATCACATCTCATGCTATAGGAAGGGTCTCAGGTTTGGAAGGGGAAGGAGTTGGATATCCAATCTCATGTTATAGGACTGGTCTCAGGTTTGGTATTAGAAGCATTGAGATATCACATCGCATGCTGTAGGAAGGTTCTCAGGTTTGGAATGGGGAGGAATTGGATATCACATCTCATGTCATAGGAAGGATCTCAAGTTTGGTATTAGAAGCATTGAGATATCACATCTCATGCTATAGGAATGGTCTCAGGATTGGAATGGGAAGGAGTTGGATATTACATTCTTGCTATAGGAAGGGTCTCATGTTTGGAATGGGAAGGAGTTGGATATCACATATGCTATAGGAAGGGTCTCAGGTTTGAAACGGGAAGGAGTTGGATATCACATCTCATGTTATAGGAAGGGTCTCAGGTTTGAAACGAGAAGGAGTTGGATATCACATCTCATGTTATAGGACGGGTCTCAGGTTTGTTATTAGAATCATTGAGATATCATATTGCATGCTGTAGGAAGGGTCTAAGGATTGGAATGGGAAGGACTTGGATATCACATCTCATGCTATAGGTAGGCTCTCAGGTTTGGAAAGGGAAGGAGTTCGATATCACATTTCATGTTAGAGGAAGGATCTCAGGTTTGGTATTAGAGGCATTGAGATATCACATATCATGCTATAGGAAGGGTCTCAGGATTGGAATGGGAAGGAGTTGGATATCACATCTCAAGCTTTAGGAAGGGTCTCAGGTTTGGTATAAGCATTGAGATAGCACATCTCATGCTATAGGAAGGGTCTCAGGATTGGAATGGGAAGGAGTTGGATATTACATCTCATGTTATAGGAAAGATCTCAGGTTTGGTATTAGAAGCATTGAGACATCACATCTCATGTTATAGGAAGGGTCTCAGGATTGGAATGGGAAGAAGTTGGATATCACATCTCATGCTATAGGAAGGGTCTCAGGTTTGGAAGGGGAAGGAGTTGGATATCCAATCTCATGTTATAGGACTGGTCTCAGGTTTGGTATTAGAAGCATTGAGATATCACATCGCATGCTGTAGGAAGGTTCTCAGGTTTGGTATTAGAAGCATTGAGACATCACATCTCATGCTATAGGAAGGGTCTCAGGATTGGAATGGGAAGGAGTTGGATATCACATCTCATGTTATAGGAAGGATCTCAGGTTTGGTATTAGAAGCATTGAGACATCACATCTCATGCTATAGGAAGGGCCTTAGGATTGGAATGGGAAGGAGTTGGATATCACATCTCATGCTATAGGAAGGGTCTCAGATTTGGTATAAGCATCGAGATATCACATCTCATGCTATAGGAAGGGTCTCGGGATTGGAATGGGAAGGAGTTGGATATCCCATCTCATGTTATAGGAAGAGTCTCAGGTTTGGTATTAGAAGCATTGAGATATCACATCTCATGCTATAGGAAGTGTCTCAGGATTGGAATGGGAAGGACTTGGGTATCACATCTCATGCTATAGGGAGGGTCTCAAGTTTGATATTAGAAGCATTGAGATATCACATCTCATGCTATAGGAATGGTCTCAGGATTGGAATGGGAAGGAGTTGGATATCACATCTCATTCTATAGGAAGGGTCTCAGGTTTGGTATAAGCAGTGAGATATCACATCTCATGCTATAGGAAGTGTCTCAGGATTGGAATGGGAAGGAGTTGGATATCACATCTCATGTTATAGGAAGGATCTCAGGTTTGGTATAAGCATTGAGATATCACATCTCTGCTATCGGAAGGGTCTCAGGATTGGAATGGGAAGGAGTTGGATATTCCCATCTCATGTTATAGGAAAGATCTCAGGTTTGGTATTAGAAGCATTGAGACATCACATCTCATGTTATAGGAAGGGTCTCAGGATTGGAATGGGAAGAAGTTGGATATCACATCTCATGTTATAGGAAGGGTCTCAGGTTTGGAAGGGGAAGGAGTTGGATATCCAATCTCATGTTATAGGACTGGTCTCAGGTTTGGTATTAGAAGCATTGAGATATCACATCGCATGCTGTAGGAAGGTTCTCAGGTTTGGAATGGGGAGGAATTGGATATCACATCTCATGTCATAGGAAGGATCTCAGGTTTGGTATTAGAAGCATTGAGATATCACATCTCATGCTATAGGAATGGTCTCAGGATTGGAATGGGAAGGAGTTGGATATTACATTCTTGCTAAAGGAAGGGTCTCATGTTTGGAATGGGAAGGAGTTGGATATCACATATGCTATAGGAAGGGTCTCAGGTTTGAAACGGGAAGGAGTTGGATATCACATCTCATGTTATAGGAAGGGTCTCAGGTTTGAAACGAGAAGGAGTTGGATATCACATCTCATGTTATAGGACGGGTCTCAGGTTTGTTATTAGAATCATTGAGATATCATATTGCATGCTGTAGGAAGGGTCTAAGGATTGGAATGGGAAGGACTTGGATATCACATCTCATGCTATAGGTAGGCTCTCAGGTTTGGAAAGGGAAGGAGTTCGATATCACATTTCATGTTAGAGGAAGGATCTCAGGTTTGGTATTAGAGGCACTGAGATATCACATATCATGCTATAGGAAGGGTCTCAGGATTGGAATGGGAAGGAGTTGGATATCAAATCTCAAGCTTTAGGAAGGGTCTCAGGTTTGGTATAAGCATTGAGATAGCACATCTCATGCTATAGGAAGGGTCTCAGGATTGGAATGGGAAGGAGTTGGATATTACATCTCATGTTATAGGAAAGATCTCAGGTTTGGTATTAGAAGCATTGAGACATCACATCTCATGTTATAGGAAGGGTCTCAGGATTGGAATGGGAAGAAGTTGGATATCACATCTCATGCTATAGGAAGGGTCTCAGGTTTGGAAGGGGAAGGAGTTGGATATCCAATCTCATGTTATAGGACTGGTCTCAGGTTTGGTATTAGAAGCATTGAGATATCACATCGCATGCTGTAGGAAGGTTCTCAGGTTTGGTATTAGAAGCATTGAGACATCACATCTCATGCTATAGGAAGGGTCTCAGGATTGGAATGGGAAGGAGTTGGATATCACATCTCATGTTATAGGAAGGATCTCAGGTTTGGTATTAGAAGCATTGAGACATCACATCTCATGCTATAGGAAGGGCCTTAGGATTGGAATGGGAAGGAGTTGGATATCACATCTCATGCTATAGGAAGGGTCTCAGATTTGGTATAAGCATCGAGATATCACATCTCATGCTATAGGAAGGGTCTCGGGATTGGAATGGGAAGGAGTTGGATATCACATCTCATGCCATAGGAAGGGTCTTAGGTTTGGTATAAGCATTGAGATATCACATCTCTGCTATTGGAAGGGTCTCAGGATTGGAATGGGAAGGAGTAGGATATCCCATCTCATGTTATAGGAAGAGTCTCAGGTTTGGTATTAGAAGCATTGAGATATCACATCTCATGCTATAGGAAGTGTCTCAGGATTGGAATGGGAAGGACTTGGGTATCACATCTCATGCTATAGGGAGGGTCTCAAGTTTGATATTAGAAGCATTGAGATATCACATCTCATGCTATAGGAATGGTCTCAGGATTGGAATGGGAAGGAGTTGGATATCACATCTCATTCTATAGGAAGGGTCTCAGGTTTGGTATAAGCAGTGAGATATCACATCTCATGCTATAGGAAGTGTCTGTCTCAGGATTGGAATGGGAAGGAGTTGGATATCACATCTCATGTTATAGGAAGGATCTCAGGTTTGGTATAAGCATTGAGATATCACATCTCTGCTATCGGAAGGGTCTCAGGATTGGAATGGGAAGGAGTTGGATATTCCCATCTCATGATATAGGAAGGGTCCCAGGATGGAATGGGAAGGAGTAGGATATCACATTTCATGTTATAGGAAGGGTCTCAGGATTGGAATGGGAAGGATTTGGATATCATATCTCATGCTATAGGAAGGCTCTCAGGTTTGGAAGGGGAAAGAGTTGGATATCACATTTCATGTTAGAGGAAGGATCTCAGGTCTGGTATTAGAGGCCTTGAGATATCACATCTCATGCTATAGGAAGGGTCTCAGGATTGGAATGGGAAGGAGTTGGATATCACATCTCATGTTATAGGAAAGATCTCAGGTTTGGTATTAGAAGCATTGAGACATCACATCTCATGTTATAGGAAGGGTCTCAGGATTGGAATGGGAAGAAGTTGGATATCACATCTCATGCTATAGGAAGGGTCTCAGGTTTGGTATAAGCATTGAGATATCACATCTCATGCTATAGGAAGGGTCTCAGGATTGGAATGGGAAGGAGTTGTATATGACATCTCATGCCATAGGAAGGGTCTCAGGTTTGGGATAAGCATTGAGATATCACATCACATGCTATAGGAAGGGTCTCAGGATTGGAATGGGAAGGACTTGGATATCACATCTCATGCTATAGGCAGGGTCCCAGGTTTGGAAAGGGAAGGAGATGGATATCACATCTCATGCTAAAGGGAGGGTCTCAGGTTTGGAAGGGGGAGGATTTGGAAATCACATCTCATGTTATAGGAAGGATCTCAGGTTTGGTATTAGAAGCATTGAGATATCACATCTCATGCTATCGGAAGTATCTCAGGTTTGGTATTAGAGGCATTGAGATATCACATCTCATGCTATCATGAGGGTCTCAGGATTGGAATGGGAAGGAGTTGGATATCACATCTCATGTTATAGGAAGGATCTCAGGTTTGGAATTAGAGGCATTGCGATATCACATCTCATGCTATCAGAAGGTTCTCAGGATTGGAATGGGAAGGAGTTGGATATCACATCTCATGCTAAAGGGAGGGTCTCAGGTTTGGAAGGGGGAGGATTTGGAAATCACATCTCATGTTATAGGAAGGATCTCAGGTTTGGTATTAGAAGCATTGAGATATCACATCTCATGCTATCGGAAGTATCTCAGGTTTGGTATTAGAGGCATTGAGATATCACATCTCATGCTAACATGAGGGTCTCAGGATTGGAATGGGAAGGAGTTGGATATCACATCTCATGTTATAGGAAGGATCTCAGGTTTGGTATTAGAAGCATTGAGACATCACATCTCATGCTATAGGAAGGGTCTCAGGATTGGAATGGGAAGGAGTTGGATATCACATCTCATGCTATAGGAAGGGTCTCAGATTTGGTATAAGCATTGAGATATCACATCTCATGCTATAGGAAGGGTCTCAGGATTGGAATGGGAAGGAGTTGTATATGACATCTCAGGCCATAGGAAGGGTCTCAGGTTTGGTATAAGCATTGAGATATCACATCTCTGCTATCGGAAGGGTCTCAGGATTGGAATGGGAATGAGTTGGATATCCCATCTCATGTTATAGGAAGAGTCTCAGGTTTGGTATTAGAAGCATTGAGATATCCCATCTCATGCTATAGGAAGGGTCTCAGGTTGGAATGGGAAGGAGTTGGATATCACATTTCATGTTATAGGAAGGGTCTCAGGATTGGAATTGGAAGGACTTGGCTAGCATATCTCATGCTATAGGAAGGCTCTCAGGTTTGGAAGGGGAAAGAGTTGGATATCACATTTCATGTTAGAGGAAGGATCTCAGGTTTGGTATTAGAGGCTTTGAGATATCACATCTCATGCTATAGGAAGGGTCTCAGGATTGGAATGGGAAGGAGTTGGATATCACATCTCATGCTATAGGAAGGGTCTCAGATTTGGTATAAGCATTGAGATATCACATCTCATGCTATAGGAAGTGTCTCAGGATTGGAATGGGAAGGAGTTGGATATCACATCTCATGTTATAGGAAGGATCTCAGGTTTGGTATAAGCATTGAGATATCACATCTCTGCTATCGGAAGGGTCTCAGGATTGGAATGGGAAGGAGTTGGATATTCCCATCTCATGTTATAGGAAGGGTCTCAGGTTTGGTATTAGAAGCATTGAGATATCCCATCTCATGATATAGGAAGGGTCCCAGGATGGAATGGGAAGGAGTAGGATATCACATTTCATGTTATAGGAAGGGTCTCAGGATTGGAATGGGAAGGATTTGGATATCATATCTCATGCTATAGGAAGGCTCTCAGGTTTGGAAGGGGAAAGAGTTGGATAACACATTTCATGTTAGAGGAAGGATCTCAGGTTTGGTATTAGAGGCCTTGAGATATCACATCTCATGCTATAGGAAGGGTCTCAGGATTGGAATGGGAAGGAGTTGGATATCACATCTCATGTTATAGGAAAGATCTCAGGTTTGGTATTAGAAGCATTGAGACATCACATCTCATGTTATAGGAAGGGTCTCAGGATTGGAATGGGAAGAAGTTGGATATCACATCTCATGCTATAGGAAGGGTCTCAGGTTTGGTATAAGCATTGAGATATCACATCTCATGCTATAGGAAGGGTCTCAGGATTGGAATGGGCAGGAGTTGTATATGACATCTCATGCCATAGGAAGGGTCTCAGGTTTGGTATAAGCATTGAGATATCACATCACATGCTTTAGGAAGGGTCTCAGGATTGGAATGGGAAGGACTTGGATATCACATCTCATGCTATAGGCAGGGTCTCAGGTTTGGAAAGGGAAGGAGATGGATATCACATTTCATGTTAGAGGTAGGATCTCAGGTTTGGAATTAGAGGCATTGAGATATCACATCTCATGCTATCAGAAGGGTCTCAGGATTGGAATGGGAAGGAGTTGGATATCACATCTCATGCTAAAGGGAGGGTCTCAGGTTTGGAAGGGGGAGGATTTGGAAATCACATCTCATGTTATAGGAAGGATCTCAGGTTTGGTATTAGAAGCATTGAGATATCACATCTCATGCTATCGGAAGTATCTCAGGTTTGGTATTAGAGGCATTGAGATATCACATCTCATGCTATCATAAGGGTCTCAGGATTGGAATGGGAAGGAGTTGGATATCACATCTCATGTTATAGGAAGGATCTCAGGTTTGGTATTAGAAGCATTGAGACATCACATCTCATGCTATAGGAAGGGTCTCAGGATTGGAATGGGAAGGAGTTGGATATCACATCTCATGCTATAGGAAGGGTCTCAGATTTGGTATAAGCATTGAGATATCACATCTCATGCTATAGGAAGGGTCTCAGGATTGGAATGGGAAGGAGTTGTATATGACATCTCAGGCCATAGGAAGGGTCTCAGGTTTGGTATAAGCATTGAGATATCACATCTCTGCTATCGGAAGGGTCTCAGGATTGGAATGGGAATGAGTTGGATATCCCATCTCATGTTATAGGAAGAGTCTCAGGTTTGGTATTAGAAGCATTGAGATATCCCATCTCATGCTATAGGAAGGGTCTCAGGTTGGAATGGGAAGGAGTTGGATATCACATTTCATGTTATAGGAAGGGTCTCAGGATTGGAATTGGAAGGACTTGGCTATCATATCTCATGCTATAGGAAGGCTCTCAAGTTTGGAAGGGGAAGGAGTTGGATATCACATTTCATGTTAGAGGAACGATCTCAGGTTTGGTATTAGAGGCCTTGAGATATCACATCTCATGCTATAGGAAGGGTCTCAGGATTGGAATGGGAAGGAGTTGGATATCACATCTCATGTTATAGGAAAGATCTCAGGTTTGGTATTAGAAGCATTGAGACATCACATCTCATGTTATAGGAAGGGTCTCAGGATTGGAATGGGAAGAAGTTGGATATCACATCTCATGCTATAGGAAGGGTCTCAGGTTTGGAAGGGGAAGGAGTTGGATATCCAATCTCATGTTATAGGACTGGTCTCAGGTTTGGTATTAGAAGCATTGAGATATCACATCGCATGCTGTAGGAAGGCTCTCAGGTTTGGAATGGGGAGGAATTGGATATCACATCTCATGTCATAGGAAGGATCTCAGGTTTGGTATTAGAAGCATTGAGATATCACATCTCATGCTATAGGAATGGTCTCAGGATTGGAATGGGAAGGAGTTGGATATTACATTCTTGCTATACGAAGGGTCTCATGTTTGGAATGGGAAGGAGTTGGATATCACATATGCTATAGGAAGGGTCTCAGGTTTGAAACGGGAAGGAGTTGGATATCACATCTCATGTTATAGGAAGGGTCTCAGGTTTGAAACGGGAAGGAGTTGGATATCACATCTCATGTTATAGGACGGGTCTCAGGTTTGTTGTTAGAATCATTGAGATATCATATTGCATGCTGTAGGAAGGGTCTAAGGATTGGAATGGGAAGGACTTGGATATCACATCTCATGCTATAGGTAGGCTCTCAGGTTTGGAAAGGGAAGGAGTTCGATATCACATTTCATGTTAGAGGAAGGATCTCAGGTTTGGTATTAGAGGCATTGAGATATCACATATCATGCTATAGGAAGGGTCTCAGGATTGGAATGGGAAGGAGTTGGATATCACATCTCAAGCTTTAGGAAGGGTCTCAGGTTTGGTATAAGCATTGAGATAGCACATCTCATGCTATAGGAAGGGTCTCAGGATTGGAATGGGAAGGAGTTGGATATTACATCTCATGTTATAGGAAAGATCTCAGGTTTGGTATTAGAAGCATTGAGACATCACATCTCATGTTATAGGAAGGGTCTCAGGATTGGAATGGGAAGAAGTTGGATATCACATCTCATGCTATAGGAAGGGTCTCAGGTTTGGAAGGGGAAGGAGTTGGATATCCAATCTCATGTTATAGGACTGGTCTCAGGTTTGGTATTAGAAGCATTGAGATATCACATCGCATGCTGTAGGAAGGTTCTCAGGTTTGGTATTAGAAGCATTGAGACATCACATCTCATGCTATAGGAAGGGTCTCAGGATTGGAATGGGAAGGAGTTGGATATCACATCTCATGTTATAGGAAGGATCTCAGGTTTGGTATTAGAAGCATTGAGACATCACATCTCATGCTATAGGAAGGGCCTTAGGATTGGAATGGGAAGGAGTTGGATATCACATCTCATGCTATAGGAAGGGTCTCAGATTTGGTATAAGCATCGAGATATCACATCTCATGCTATAGGAAGGGTCTCGGGATTGGAATGGGAAGGAGTTGGATATCACATCTCATGCCATAGGAAGGGTCTTAGGTTTGGTATAAGCATTGAGATATCACATCTCTGCTATTGGAAGGGTCTCAGGATTGGAATGGGAAGGAGTTGGATATCCCATCTCATGTTATAGGAAGAGTCTCAGGTTTGGTATTAGAAGCATTGAGATATCACATCTCATGCTATAGGAAGTGTCTCAGTATTGGAATGGGAAGGACTTGGGTATCACATCTCATGCTATAGGGAGGGTCTCAAGTTTGATATTAGAAGCATTGAGATATCACATCTCATGCTATAGGAATGGTCTCAGGATTGGAATGGGAAGGAGTTGGATATCACATCTCATTCTATAGGAAGGGTCTCAGGTTTGGTATAAGCAGTGAGATATCACATCTCATGCTATAGGAAATGTCTCAGGATTGGAATGGGAAGGAGTTGGATATCACATCTCATGTTATAGGAAGGATCTCAGGTTTGGTATAAGCATTGAGATATCACATCTCTGCTATCGGAAGGGTCTCAGGATTGGAATGGGAAGGAGTTGGATATTCCCATCTCATGTTATAGGAAAGATCTCAGGTTTGGTATTAGAAGCATTGAGACATCACATCTCATGTTATAGGAAGGGTCTCAGGATTGGAATGGGAAGAAGTTGGATATCACATCTCATGTCATAGGAAGGATCTCAGGTTTGGTATTAGAAGCATTGAGATATCACATCTCATGCTATAGGAATGGTCTCAGGATTGGAATGGGAAGGAGTTGGATATTACATTCTTGCTAAAGGAAGGGTCTCATGTTTGGAATGGGAAGGAGTTGGATATCACATATGCTATAGGAAGGGTCTCAGGTTTGAAACGGGAAGGAGTTGGATATCACATCTCATGTTATAGGAAGGGTCTCAGGTTTGAAACGAGAAGGAGTTGGATATCACATCTCATGTTATAGGACGGGTCTCAGGTTTGTTATTAGAATCATTGAGATATCATATTGCATGCTGTAGGAAGGGTCTAAGGATTGGAATGGGAAGGACTTGGATATCACATCTCATGCTATAGGTAGGCTCTCAGGTTTGGAAAGGGAAGGAGTTCGATATCACATTTCATGTTAGAGGAAGGATCTCAGGTTTGGTATTAGAGGCATTGAGATATCACATATCATGCTATAGGAAGGGTCTCAGGATTGGAATGGGAAGGAGTTGGATATCACATCTCAAGCTTTAGGAAGGGTCTCAGGTTTGGTATAAGCATTGAGATAGCACATCTCATGCTATAGGAAGGGTCTCAGGATTGGAATGGGAAGGAGTTGGATATTACATCTCATGTTATAGGAAAGATCTCAGGTTTGGTATTAGAAGCATTGAGACATCACATCTCATGTTATAGGAAGGGTCTCAGGATTGGAATGGGAAGAAGTTGGATATCACATCTCATGCTATAGGAAGGGTCTCAGGTTTGGAAGGGGAAGGAGTTGGATATCCAATCTCATGTTATAGGACTGGTCTCAGGTTTGGTATTAGAAGCATTGAGATATCACATCGCATGCTGTAGGAAGGTTCTCAGGTTTGGTATTAGAAGCATTGAGACATCACATCTCATGCTATAGGAAGGGTCTCAGGATTGGAATGGGAAGGAGTTGGATATCACATCTCATGTTATAGGAAGGATCTCAGGTTTGGTATTAGAAGCATTGAGACATCACATCTCATGCTATAGGAAGGGCCTTAGGATTGGAATGGGAAGGAGTTGGATATCACATCTCATGCTATAGGAAGGGTCTCAGATTTGGTATAAGCATCGAGATATCACATCTCATGCTATAGGAAGGGTCTCGGGATTGGAATGGGAAGGAGTTGGATATCACATCTCATGCCATAGGAAGGGTCTTAGGTTTGGTATAAGCATTGAGATATCACATCTCTGCTATTGGAAGGGTCTCAGGATTGGAATGGGAAGGAGTTGGATATCCCATCTCATGTTATAGGAAGAGTCTCAGGTTTGGTATTAGAAGCATTGAGATATCACATCTCATGCTATAGGAAGTGTCTCAGGATTGGAATGGGAAGGACTTGGGTATCACATCTCATGCTATAGGGAGGGTCTCAAGTTTGATATTAGAAGCATTGAGATATCACATCTCATGCTATAGGAATGGTCTCAGGATTGGAATGGGAAGGAGTTGGATATCACATCTCATTCTATAGGAAGGGTCTCAGGTTTGGTATAAGCAGTGAGATATCACATCTCATGCTATAGGAAGTGTCTCAGGATTGGAATGGGAAGGAGTTGGATATCACATCTCATGTTATAGGAAGGATCTCAGGTTTGGTATAAGCATTGAGATATCACATCTCTGCTATCGGAAGGGTCTCAGGATTGGAATGGGAAGGAGTTGGATATTCCCATCTCATGATATAGGAAGGGTCCCAGGATGGAATGGGAAGGAGTAGGATATCACATTTCATGTTATAGGAAGGGTCTCAGGATTGGAATGGGAAGGATTTGGATATCATATCTCATGCTATAGGAAGGCTCTCAGGTTTGGAAGGGGAAAGAGTTGGATATCACATTTCATGTTAGAGGAAGGATCTCAGGTTTGGTATTAGAGGCCTTGAGATATCACATCTCATGCTATAGGAAGGGTCTCAGGATTGGAATGGGAAGGAGTTGGATATCACATCTCATGTTATAGGAAAGATCTCAGGTTTGGTATTAGAAGCATTGAGACATCACATCTCATGTTATAGGAAGGGTCTCAGGATTGGAATGGGAAGAAGTTGGATATCACATCTCATGCTATAGGAAGGGTCTCAGGTTTGGAAGGGGGAGGATTTGGAAAGCACATCTCATGTTATAGGAAGGATCTCAGGTTTGGTATTAGAAGCATTGAGATATCACATCTCATGCTATCGGAAGTATCTCAGGTTTGGTATTAGAGGCATTGAGATATCACATCTCATGCTATCATAAGGGTCTCAGGATTGGAATGGGAAGGAGTTGGATATCACATCTCATGTTATAGGAAGGATCTCAGGTTTGGTATTAGAAGCATTGAGATATCCCATCTCATGATATAGGAAGGGTCCCAGGATGGAATGGGGAGGAGTAGGATATCACATTTCATGTTATAGGAAGGGTCTCAGGATTGGAATTGGAAGGACTTTGCTAGCATATCTCATGCTATAGGAAGGCTCTCAGGTTTGGAAGGGGAAAGAGTTGGATATCACATTTCATGTTAGAGGAAGGATCTCAGGTTTGGTATTAGAGGCCTTGAGATATCACATCTCATGCTATAGGAAGGGTCTCAGGATTGGAATGGGAAGGAGTTGGATATCACATCTCATGCTATAGGAAGGGTCTCAGATTTGGTATAAGCATTGAGATATCACATCTCATGCTATAGGAAGTGTCTCAGGATTGGAATGGGAAGGAGTTGGATATCACATCTCATGTTATAGGAAGGATCTCAGGTTTGGTATAAGCATTGAGATATCACATCTCTGCTATCGGAAGGGTCTCAGGATTGGAATGGGAAGGAGTTGGATATTCCCATCTCATGTTATAGGAAGGGTCTCAGGTTTGGTATTAGAAGCATTGAGATATCCCATCTCATGATATAGGAAGGGTCCCAGGATGGAATGGGGAGGAGTAGGATATCACATTTCATGTTATAGGAAGGGTCTCAGGATTGGAATGGGAAGGATTTGGATATCATATCTCATGCTATAGGAAGGCTCTCAGGTTTGGAAGGGGAAAGAGTTGGATAACACATTTCATGTTAGAGGAAGGATCTCAGGTTTGGTATTAGAGGCCTTGAGATATCACATCTCATGCTATAGGAAGGGTCTCAGGATTGGAATGGGAAGGAGTTGGATATCACATCTCATGTTATAGGAAAGATCTCAGGTTTGGTATTAGAAGCATTGAGACATCACATCTCATGTTATAGGAAGGGTCTCAGGATTGGAATGGGAAGAAGTTGGATATCACATCTCATGCTATAGGAAGGGTCTCAGGTTTGGTATAAGCATTGAGATATCACATCTCATGCTATAGGAAGGGTCTCAGGATTGGAATGGGCAGGAGTTGTATATGACATCTCATGCCATAGGAAGGGTCTCAGGTTTGGTATAAGCATTGAGATATCACATCACATGCTTTAGGAAGGGTCTCAGGATTGGAATGGGAAGGACTTGGATATCACATCTCATGCTATAGGCAGGGTCTCAGGTTTGGAAAGGGAAGGAGATGGATATCACATTTCATGTTAGAGGTAGGATCTCAGGTTTGGAATTAGAGGCATTGAGATATCACATCTCATGCTATCAGAAGGGTCTCAGGATTGGAATGGGAAGGAGTTGGATATCACATCTCATGCTAAAGGGAGGGTCTCAGGTTTGGAAGGGGGAGGATTTGGAAATCACATCTCATGTTATAGGAAGGATCTCAGGTTTGGTATTAGAAGCATTGAGATATCACATCTCATGCTATCGGAAGTATCTCAGGTTTGGTATTAGAGGCATTGAGATATCACATCTCATGCTATCATAAGGGTCTCAGGATTGGAATGGGAAGGAGTTGGATATCACATCTCATGTTATAGGAAGGATCTCAGGTTTGGTATTAGAAGCATTGAGACATCACATCTCATGCTATAGGAAGGGTCTCAGGATTGGAATGGGAAGGAGTTGGATATCACATCTCATGCTATAGGAAGGGTCTCAGATTTGGTATAAGCATTGAGATATCACATCCCATGCTATAGGAAGGGTCTCAGGATTGGAATGGGAAGGAGTTGTATATGACATCTCAGGCCATAGGAAGGGTCTCAGGTTTGGTATAAGCATTGAGATATCACATCTCTGCTATCGGAAGGGTCTCAGGATTGGAATGGGAATGAGTTGGATATCCCATCTCATGTTATAGGAAGAGTCTCAGGTTTGGTATTAGAAGCATTGAGATATCCCATCTCATGCTATAGGAAGGGTCTCAGGTTGGAATGGGAAGGAGTTGGATATCACATTTCATGTTATAGGAAGGGTCTCAGGATTGGAATTGGAAGGACTTGGCTATCATATCTCATGCTATAGGAAGGCTCTCAGGTTTGGAAGGGGAAGGAGTTGGATATCACATTTCATGTTAGAGGAACGATCTCAGGTTTGGTATTAGAGGCCTTGAGATATCACATCTCATGCTATAGGAAGGGTCTCAGGATTGGAATGGGAAGGAGCTGGATATCACATCTCAAGCTAAAGGGACGGTCTCAGGTTTGGTATAAGCATTGTGATATCACATCTCATGCTATAGGAAGGGTCTCAGGATTGGAATGGGAAGGAGTTGGATATCACATCTCATGTTATAGGAAAGATCTCAGGTTTGGTATTAGAAGCATTGCGACATCACATCTCATGTTATAGGAAGGGTCTCAGGATTGGAATGGGAAGAAGTTGGATATCACATCTCATGCTATAAGAAGGGTCTCAGGTTTGGTATAAGCATTGAGATATCACATCTCATGCTATAGGAAGGGTCTCAGGTTTGGAATGGGAAGGAGTTGTATATGACATCTCATGCCATAGGAAGGGTCTCAGGTTTGGTATAAGCATTGAGATATCACATCACATGCTATAGGAAGGGTCTCAGGATTGGAATGGAAAGGACTTGGATATCACATCTCATGCTATAGGCAGGGTCTCAGGTTTGGAAAGGGAAGGAGATGGATATCACATTTCATGTTCGAGGTAGGATCTCAGGTTTGGTATTAGAGGCATTGAAATATCACATCTCATGCTATCAGAAGGGTCTCAGGATTGGAATGGGAAGGAGTTGGATATCACATCTCATGCTAAAGGGAGGGTCTCAGGTTTGGAAGGGGAAGGATTTGGAAATCACATCTCATGTTATAGGAAGGATCTCAGGTTTGGTATTAGAAGCATTGAGATATCACATCTCATGCTATCGTAAGTATCTCAGGTTTGGTATTAGAGGTATTGAGATATCACATCTCATGCTATCATAAGGGTCTCAGGATTGGAATGGGAAGGAGTTGGATATCACATCTCATGTTATAGGAAGGCTCTCTGGTTTGCAAGGGGAAGGAGTTGGATATCACATTTCATGTTAGAGGAACGATCTCAGGTTTGGTATTAGAGGCCTTGAGATATCACATCTCATGCTATAGGAAGGGTCTCAGGATTGGAATGGGAAGGAGTTGGATATCACATCTCAAGCTATAGGAACGGTCTCAGGTTTGGTATAAGCATTGTGATATCACATCTCATGCTATAGGAAGGGTCTCAGGATTGGAATGGGAAGGAGTTGGATATCACATCTCATGTTATAGGAAAGATCTCAGGTTTGGTATTAGAAGCATTGCGACATCACATCTCATGTTATAGGAAGGGTCTCAGGATTGGAATGGGAAGGAGTTGTATATTACATCTCATGCCATAGGAAGGGTCTCAGGTTTGGTATAAGCATTGAGATATCACATCACATGCTATAGGAAGGGTCTCAGGATTGGAATGGAAAGGACTTGAATATCAAATCTCATGATATAGGCAGGGTCCCAGGTTTGGAAAGGGAAGGAGATGGATATCACATTTCATGTTAGAGGTAGGATCTCAGGTTTGGTATTAGAGGCATTGAAATATCACATCTCATGCTATCAGATGGGTCTCAGGATTGGAATGGGAAGGAGTTGGATATCACATCTCATGCTAAAGGGAGGGTCTCAGGTTTGGAAGGGGAAGGATTTGGAAATCACATCTCATGTTATAGGAAGGATCTCAGGTTTGGTATTAGAAGCATTGAGATATCACATCTCATGCTATCGGAAGTATCTCAGGTTTGGTATTAGAGGCATTGAGATATCACATCTCATGCTATCATAAGGGTCTCAGGATTGGAATGGGAAGGAGTTGGATATCACATCTCATGTTATAGGAAGGATCTCAGGTTTGGTATTAGAAGCATTGAGACATCACATCTCATGCTATAGGAAGGGTCTCAGGATTGGAATGGGAAGGAGTTGGATATCACATCTCATGCTATAGGAAGGGTCTCAGATTTGGTATAAGCATTGAGATATCACATCTCATGCTATAGGAAGGGTCTCATGATTGGAATGGGAAGGAGTTGTATATGACATCTCAGGCCATAGGAAGGGTCTCAGGTTTGGTAAAAGCATTGAGATATCACATCTCTGCTATCGGAAGGGTCTCAGGATTGGAATGGGAAGGAGTTGGATATCCCATCTCATGTTATAGGAAGGGTCTCAGGTTTGGTATTAGAAGCATTGAGACATCACATCTCATGTTATAGGAAGGGTCTCAGGATTGGAATGGGAAGAAGTTGGATATCACATCTCATGCTATAGGAAGGGTCTCAGGTTTGGTATAAGCGTTGAGATATCACATCTCATGCTATAGGAAGGGTCTCAGGATTGGAATGGGAAGGAGTTGTATATGACATCTCATGCCATAGGAAGGGTCTCAGGTTTGGACTAAGCATTGAGATATCACATCAAATGCTATAGGAAGGGTCTCGGGATTGGAATGGGAAGGACTTGGATATCACATCTCATGCTATAGGCAGGGTCTCAGGTTTGGAAAGGGAAGGAGATGGATATCACATTTCATGTTAGAGGTAGGATCTCAGGTTTGGTATTAGAGGCATTGAAATATCACATCTCATGCTATCAGAAGGGTCTCAGGATTGGAATGGGAAGGAGTTGGATATCACATCTCATGCTAAAGGTAGGGTCTCAGGTTTGGAAGTGGAAGGATTTGGAAATCACATCTCATGTTATAGGAAGGATCTCAGGTTTGGTATTAGAAGCATTGAGATATCACATCTCATGCTATCAGAAGTATCTCAGGTTTGGTATTAGAGGCATTGAGATATCACATCTCATGCTATCATAAGGGTCTCAGGATTGGAATGGGAAGGAGTTGGATATCACATCTCATGTTATAGGAAGGATCTCAGGTTTGGTATTAGAAGAATTGAGGCATCACATCTCATGCTATAGGAAGGGTCTCAGGATTGGAATGGGAAGAAGTTGGATATCACATCTCATGCTATAGGAAGGGTCTCAGATTTGGTATAAGCATTGAGATATCACATCTAATGCTATAGGAAGGGTCTCAGGATTGGAATGGGAAGGAGTTGCATATGACATCTCAGGCCATAGGAAGGCTCTCAGGTTTGGTATAAGCATTGAGATATCACATCTCTGCTATCGGAAGGGTCTCAGGATTGGAATGGGAAGGAGTTGGATATCCCAAATCATGTTATAGGAAGGGTCTCAGGTTTGGTATTAGAAGCATTGAGATATCACATCTCATGCTATATGAAGGGTCTCAGGATTGGAATGGGGAGGACTTGGATGTCACATCTCATGTTATAGGAAGGCTCTCAGGTTTGGAAGGGGAAGGAGTTGGATATCACATTTCATGTTATAGGAACGATCTCAGGTTTGGTATTAGAGGCCTTGAGATATCACATCTCATGCTATAGGAAGGGTCTCAGGATTGGAATGGGAAGGAGTTGGATATCACATCTCAAGCTATAGGAACGGTCTCAGGTTTGGTATAAGCATTGTGATATCACATCTCATGCTATAGGAAGGGTCTCAGGATTGGAATGGGAAGGAGTTGGATATCACATCTCATGTTATAGGAAAGATCTCAGGTTTGGTATTAGAAGCATTGCGACATCACATCTCATGTTATAGGAAGGGTCTCAGGATTGGAATGGGAAGAAGTTGGATATCACATCTCATGCTATAGGAAGGGTCTCAGGTTTGGTATAAGCATTGAGATATCACATCTCATGCTATAGGAAGGGTCTCAGGATTGGAATGGGAAGGAGTTGTATATGACATCTCATGCCATAGGAAGGGTCTCAGGTTTGGTATAAGCATTGAGATATCACATCACATGCTATAGGAAGGGTCTCAGGATTGGAATGGAAAGGACTTGGATATCACATCTCATGCTATAGGCAGGGTCTCAGGTTTGGAAAGGGAAGGAGATGGATATCACATTTCATGTTAGAGGTAGGATCTCAGGTTTGGTATTAGAGGCATTGAAATATCACATCTCATGCTATCAGATGGGTCTCAGGATTGGAATGGGAAGGAGTTGGATATCACATCTCATGCTAAAGGGAGGGTCTCAGGTTTGGAAGGGGAAGGATTTGGAAATCACATCTCATGTTATAGGAAGGATCTCAGGTTTGGTATTAGAAGCATTGAGATATCACATCTCATGCTATCGGAAGTATCTCAGGTTTGGTATTAGAGGCATTGAGATATCACATCTCATGCTATCATAAGGGTCTCAGGATTGGAATGGGAAGGAGTTGGATATCACATCTCATGTTATAGGAAGGATCTCAGGTTTGGTATTAGAAGCATTGAGACATCACATCTCATGCTATAGGAAGGGTCTCAGGATTGGAATGGGAAGGAGTTGGATATCACATCTCATGCTATAGGAAGGGTCTCAGGATTGGAATGGGAAGGACTTGGATATCACATCTCATGCTATAGGCAGGGTCTCAGGTTTGGAAAGGGAAGGAGATGGATATCACATTTCATGTTAGAGGTAGGATCTCAGGTTTGGTATTAGAGGCATTGAAATATCACATCTCATGCTATCAGAAGGGTCTCAGGATTGGAATGGGAAGGAGTTGGATATCACATCTCATGCTAAAGGGAGGGTCTCAGGTTTGGAAGTGGAAGGATTTGGAAATCACATCTCATGTTATAGGAAGGATCTCAGGTTCGGTAATAGAAGCATTGAGATATCACATCTCGTGCTATCAGAAGTATCTCAGGTTTGGTATTAGAGGCATTGAGATATCACATCTCATGCTATCATAAGGGTCTCAGGATTGGAATGGGAAGGAGTTGGATATCACATCTCATGTTATAGGAAGGATCTCAGGTTTGGTATTAGAAGAATTGAGACATCACATCTCATGCTATAGGAAGGGTCTCAGGATTGGAATGGGAAGAAGTTGGATATCACATCTCATGCTATAGGAAGGGTCTCAGATTTGGTATAAGCATTGAGATATCACATCTAATGCTATAGGAAGGGTCTCAGGATTGGAATGGGAAGGAGTTGCATATGACATCTCAGGCCATAGGAAGGGTCTCAGGTTTGGTATAAGCATTGAGATATCACATCTCTGCTATCGGAAGGGTCTCAGGATTGGAATGGGAAGGAGTTGGATATCCCAAATCATGTTATAGGAAGGGTCTCAGGTTTGGTATTAGAAGCATTGAGATATCACATCTCATGCTATAGGAAGGGTCTCAGGATTGGAATGGGGAGGACTTGGATGTCACATCTCATGTTATAGGGAGGGTCTCAAGTTTGATATTAGAAGCATTGAGATAACAAATCTCATGATATCGGTAGGGTCTCAGGATTGGAATGGGAAGGAATTGGATATCACATCTCATGATAAAGGAAGGGTCTAAGGTTTGGAAGGGGAAGGATTTGGATATCACATCTCATGTTATAGGATGGGTCTCAGGTTTGGTATTAGAAGCATTGAGATATCAAGTCTCATGGTATAGGAAGGGTCTCAGAATTGGAATGGGAAGGAGTTGGATATCACATCTCAAGCTATAGGTAGGGTCTCAGGATTGGAATAGTAAGGAGTTTGATATCACATCTCATGCCATAGTATGGGTCTCAGGTTTGGTAGAAGCATTGGGATATCACATCTCATGCTATCGGAAGGGTATCAGTATTGGATTTGGAAGGAGTTGGATATCCCATCTCATGCTATAGGAAGGGTCTCAGGTTGGAATGGGAAGGAATTGGATATCACATTTCATGTTATAGGAAGGCTCTCAGGTTTGGAAGGGGAAGGAGTTGGATATCACATTTCATGTTAGAGGAAGGATCTCAGGTTTGGTATTAGAGGCCTTGAGATATCACATCTCATGCTATAGGAAGGGTCTCAGGATTGGAATGGGAAGGAGTTGGATATCACATCTCAAGCTATAGGAAGGGTCTCAGGTTTGGTATAAGCATTGAGATATCACATCTCATGCTATAGGAAGGGTCTCAGGATTGGAATGGGAAGGAGTTGGATATCACATCTCATGTTATAGGAAAGATCTCAGGTTTGGTATTAGAAGCATTGAGACATCACATCTCATGTTATAGGAAGGGTCTCAGGATTGGAATGGGAAGAAGTTGGATATCACATCTCATGCTATAGGAAGAGTCTCAGGTTTGGAAGGGGAAGGAGTTGGATATCCAATCTCATGTTATAGGACTGGACTCGGGTTTGGTATTAGAAGCATTGAGATATCACATCGCATGCTGTAGGAAGGTTCTCAGGTTTGGAATGGGCAGGAATTGGATATCACATCTCATGTCATAGGAAGGATCTCAGGTTTGGTATTAGAAGCATTGAGATATCACATCTCATGCTATAGGAATGGTCTCAGGATTGGAATGGGAAGAAGTTGGATTTTACACTCTTGCTATAGGAAGGGTCTCATGTTTGGAATGGGAAGGAGTTGGATATCACATATGCTATAGGAAGGGTCTCAGGTTTGGACCGGGAAGGAGTTGGATATCACATCTCATGTTATAGGAAGGGTCTCAGGTTTGGTATAAGCATTGAGATATCACATCTCTGCTATCGGAAGTGTCTCAGGATTGGAATGGGAAGGAGTTGGATATCCCATCTCATGTTATAGGACGGGTCTCAGGTTTGTTATTAGAATCATTGAGATATCATATTGCATGCTGTAGGAAGGGTCTAAGGATTGGAATGGGAAGGACTTGGATATCACATCTCATGCTATAGGTAGGCTCTCAGGTTTGGAAAGGGAAGGAGTTGGATATCACATTTCATGTTAGAGGAAGGATCTCAGGTTTGGTATTAGAGGCATTGAGATATCACATCTCATGCTATAGGAAGAGTCTCAGGATTGGAATGGGAAGGAGTTGGATATCACATCTCATGTTATAGGAAGGATCTCAGGTTTGGTATTAGAAGCATTGAGACATCACATCTCATGCTATAGGAAGGGTCTCAGGATTGGAATGGGAAGGAGTTGGATATCACATCTCATGCTATAGGAAGGGTCTCAGGTTTGGTATAAGCATTGAGATATCACATCTCATGCTATAGGAAGGGTCTCAGGATTGGAATGGGAAGGAGTTGTATATGACATCTCATGCCATAGGAAGGGTCTTAGGTTTGGTATAAGCATTGAGATATCACATCTCTGCTATCGGAAGGGTCTCAGGATTGGAATGGGAAGGAGTTGGATATCCCATCTCATGTTATAGGAAGAGTCTCAGGTTTGGTATTAGAAGCATTGAGACATCACATCGCATGCTGTAGGAAGGGTCTCAGGATTGGAATGGGAAGGACTTGGGTATCACATCTCATGCTATAGGGAGGGTCTCAAGTTTGATATTAGAAGCATTGAGATATCACATCTCATGCTATAGAAAGGGTCTCAGGATTGGAATGGGAAGGAGTTGGATATCACATCTCATGCTATAGGAAGGGTCTCAGGTTTGGTATAAGCAGTGAGATATCACATCTCATGCTATAGGAAGTGTCTCAGGATTGGAATGGGAAGGAGTTGGATATCACATCTCATGTTATAGGAAGGATCTCAGGTTTGGTATAAGCATTGAGATATCACATCTCTGCTATCGGAAGGGTCTCCGGATTGGAATGGGAAGGAGTTGGATATTCCCATCTCATGTTATAGGAAGGGTCTCAGGTTTGGTATTAGAAGCATTGAGATATCACATCTCATGCTATAGGAAGGGTCTCAGGATTGGAATGGGAAGGACTTGGATATCACATCTCATGCTATAGGGAGGGTCTCAAGTTTGATATTAGAAGCATTGAGATATCACATCTCATGATATCGGAAGAGTCTCAGGATTGGAATGGGAAGGAGTTGGATATCACATCTCATGATAAAGGAAGGGTCTAAGGTTTGGAAGGGGAAGGAGTTTGATATCACATCTCATGCCATAGTATGGGTCTCAGGTTTGGTAGAAGCATTGGGATATCACATCTCATGCTATCGGAAGGGTATCAGGATTGGATTTGGAAGGAGTTGGATATCCCATCTCATGCTATAGGAAGGGTCTCAGGTTGGAATGGGAAGGAGTTGGATATCACATCTCATGTTATAGGAAGGGTCTCAGGATTGGAATGGGAAGGACTTGGATATCACATCTCATGCTATAGGAAGGCTCTCAGGTTTGCAACGGGAAAGAGTTGGATATCACATTTCATGTTAGAGGTAGGATCTCAGGTTTGGTATTAGAGGCATTGATATATCACATCTCATGCTATCAGAAGAGTCTCAGAATTGGAATGGGAAGGAGTTGGATATCACATCTCATGCCATAGTATGGGTCTCAGGTTTGGTAGAAGCATTGGGATATCACATCTCATGCTATCGGAAGGATTTCAGGATTGGATTTGGAAGGAGTTGGATATCCCATCTCGTGCTATAGGAAGGGTCTCAGGTTGGAATGGGAAGTAGTTTGATATCACATCTCATGCCATAGTATGGGTCTCAGGTTTGGTAGAAGCATTGGGATATCACATCTCATGCTATCGGAAGGGTATCAGGATTGGATTTGGAAGGAGTTGGATATCCCATCTCATGCTATAGGAAGGGTCTCAGGTTGGAATGGGAAGGAGTTGGATATCACATCTCATGTTATAGGAAGGGTCTCAGGATTGGAATGGAAAGGACTTGGATATCATATCTCATGCTATAGGAAGGCTCTCAGGTTTGGAAGGGGAAGGAGTTGGATATCACATTTCATGTTAGAGGAAGGATCTCAGGTTTGGTATTAGAGGCATTGAGATATCACATCTCATGCTATAGGAAGGGTCTCAGGATTGGAATGGGAAGGAGTTGGATATCACATCTCAAGCTATAGGAAGGGTCTCAGGTTGGGTATAAGCATTGAGATATCACATCTCATGCTATAGGAATGGTCTCAGGATTGGAATGGGAAGGAGATGGATATCACATCTCATGTTATAGGAAAGATCTCAGGTTTGGTATTAGAAGCATTGAGATATCACATCTCATGCTATAAGCAGGGTCTCAGGATTGGAATGGGAAGGAGTTGTATATGGCATCTCATGCCATAGGAAGGGTCTCAGGTTTGGTATAAGCATTGAGACATCACATCTCATGCTATAGGAAGGGTCTCAGGATTGGAATGGGAAGGACTTGGATATCACATCTCATGCTATAGGCAGGATCTCAGGTTTGGAAAGGGAAGGAGTTGGATATCATATTTCATGTTAGAGGTAGGATCTCAGGTTTGGTATTAGAGGCATTGAGATATCACATCTCATGCTATCAGAAGGGTCTCAGGATTGGAATGGGAAGGAGTTGGATATCACATCTCATGCTAAAGGGAGGGTCTCAGGTTTGGAAGGGGAAGGATTTGGATATCACATCTCATGTTATAGGAAGGATCTCAGGTTTGGTATTAGAAGCATTGAGATATCACATCTCATGCTATCGGAAGTATCTCAGGTTTGGTATTAGAGGCATTGAGATATCACATCTCATGCTATCATAAGGGTCTCAGGATTGGAATGGGAAGGAGTTGGATATCACATTTCATGCTAAAGGGAGGGTCTCAGGTTTGGAAGGGGAAGGATTTGGATATCACATCACATGTTATAAGAAGGATCTCAGGTTTGGTATTAGAAGCATTGAGATATCACATCTCATGCTATCGGAAGGGTCTCAGGATTGGAATGGGAAGGAGTTGGATATCACATCTTATGCTATAGGAAGGGTCTCAGGTTTGGAACGGGAAGGAGTTGGATATCACATCTCATGTTATAGGAAGAGTCTCAGGTTTGGTATAAGCATTGAGATATCACATCTCTGCAATCGGAAGTGTCTCAGGATTGGGATGGGAAGGAGTTGGATATCACATCTCATGCTATAGGAAGGGTCTCAGGTTTGGAATGGGAAGGAGTTGGATATCCCATCTCATGTTATAGGACGGGTCTCAGGTTTGGTATTAGAAGCATTGAGATATCACATCGCATGCTGTAGGAAGGGTCTGAGGATTGGAATGGGAAGGAGTTGGATATTACATTCTTGCTATAGGAAGGGTCTCATGTTTGGAATGGGAAGGAGTTGGATATCACATATGCTATAGGAAGGGTCTCAGGTTTGGAACGGGAAGGAGTTGGATATCACATCTCATGCTATAGGAAGGGTCTCAGGTTTGGAATAAGCATTGAGATATCACATCTCTGCTATCGGAAGTGTCTCAGGATTGGAATGGGAAGGAGTTGGATATCACATCTCATGTTATAGGACGGGTCTCAGGTTTGTTATTAGAATCATTGAGATATCATATTGTATGCTGTAGGAAGGGTCTAAGGATTGGAATGGGAAGGTCTTGGATATCACATCTCATGCTATAGGTAGGCTCTCAGGTTTGGAAAGGGAAGGAGTTGGATATCACATTTCATGTTAGAGGAAGGATTTCAGGTTTGGTATTAGAGGCATTGAGATATCACATCTCATGCTATAGGAAGGGTCTCAGGATTGGAATGGGAAGGAGTTGCATATGACATCTCAGGCCATAGGAAGGGTCTCAGGTTTGGTATAAGCATTGAGATATCACATCTCTGCTATCGGAAGGGTCTCAGGATTGGAATGGGAAGGAGTTGGATGTCACATCTCATGTTATAGGGAGGGTCTCAAGTTTGATATTAGAAGCATTGAGATAACAAATCTCATGATATCGGAAGGGTCTCAGGATTGGAATGGGAAGGAATTGGATATCACATCTCATGATAAAGGAAGGGTCTAAGGTTTGGAAGGGGATGGATTTGGATATCACATCTCATGTTATAGGACGGGTCTCAGGTTTGGTATTAGAAGCATTGAGATATCAAGTCTCATGGTATAGGAAGGGTCTCAAGTTTGATATTAGAAGCATTGAGATAACAAATCTCATGATATCGGAAGGGTCTCAGGATTGGAATGGGAAGGAATTGGATATCACATCTCATGATAAAGGAAGGGTCTAAGGTTTGGAAGGGGATGGATTTGGATATCACATCTCATGTTATAGGACGGGTCTCAGGTTTGGTATTAGAAGCATTGAGATATCAAGTCTCATGGTATAGGAAGGGTCTCAGAATTGGAATGGGAAGGAGTTGGATATCACATCTCAAGCTATAGGTAGGGTCTCAGGATTGGAATGGGAAGGAGTTTGATATCACATCTCATGCCATAGTATGGGTCTCAGGTTTGGTAGAAGCATTGGGATATCACATCTCATGCTATCGGAAGGGTATCAGTATTGGATTTGGAAGGAGTTGGATATCCCATCTCATGCTATAGGAAGGGTCTCAGGTTGGAATGGGAAGGAATTGGATATCACATTTCATGTTATAGGAAGGCTCTCAGGTTTGGAAGGGGAACGAGTTGGATATCACATTTCATGTTAGAGGAAGGATCTCAGGTTTGGTATTAGAGGCCTTGAGATATCACATCTCATGCTATAGGAAGGGTCTCAGGATTGGAATGGGAAGGAGTTGGATATCACATCTCAAGCTATAGGAAGGGTCTCAGGTTTGGTATAAGCATTGAGATATCACATCTCATGGGGTCTCAGGGTCTCAGGATTGGAATGGGAAGGAGTTGGATATCACATCTCATGTTATAGGAAAGATCTCAGGTTTGGTATTAGAAGCATTGAGACATCACATCTCATGTTATAGGAAGGGTCTCAGGATTGGAATGGGAAGAAGTTGGATATCACATCTCATGCTATAGGAAGAGTCTCAGGTTTGGAAGGGGAAGGAGTTGGATATCCAATCTCATGTTATAGGACTGGTCTCGGGTTTGGTATTAGAAGCATTGAGATATCACGTCGCATGCTGTAGGAAGGTTCTCAGGTTTGGAATGGGGAGGAATTGGATATCACATCTCATGTCATAGGAAGGATCTCAGGTTTGGTATTAGAAGCATTGAGATATCACATCTCATGCTATAGGAATGGTCTCAGGATTGGAATGGGAAGGAGTTGGATATTACACTCTTGCTATAGGAAGGGTCTCATGTTTGGAATGGGAAGGAGTTGGATACCACATATGCTATAGGAAGGGTCTCAGGTTTGGACCGGGAAGGAGTTGGATATCACATCTCATGTTATAGGAAGGGTCTCAGGTTTGGTATAAGCATTGAGATATCACATCTCTGCTAACGGAAGTGTCTCAGGATTGGAATGGGAAGGAGTTGGATATCCCATCTCATGTTATAGGACGGGTCTCAGGTTTGTTATTAGAATCATTGAGATATCATATTGCATGCTGTAGGAAGGGTCTAAGGATTGGAATGGGAAGGAGTTGGATATCACATCTTATGCTATAGGAAGAGTCTCAGGTTTGGTATAAGCATTGAGATATCACATCTCTGCAATCGGAAGTGTCTCAGGATTGGGATGGGAAGGAGTTGGATATCACATCTCATGCTATAGGAAGGGTCTCAGGTTTGGAACGGGAAGGAGTTGGATATCCCATCTCATGTTATAGGACGGGTCTCAGGTTTGGTATTAGAAGCATTGAGATATCACATCGCATGCTGTAGGAAGGGTCTGAGGATTGGAATGGGAAGGAGTTGGATATTACATTCTTGCTATAGGAAGGGTCTCATGTTTGGAATGGGAAGGAGTTGGATATCACATATGCTATAGGAAGGGTCTCAGGTTTGGAAAGGGAAGGAGTTGGATATCACATCTCATGCTATAGGAAGGGTCTCAGGTTTGGAATAAGCATTGAGATATCACATCTCTGCTATCGGAAGTGTCTCAGGATTGGAATGGGAAGGAGTTGGATATCACATCTCATGTTATAGGACGGGTCTCAGGTTTGTTATTAGAATCATTGAGATATCATATTGTATGATGTAGGAAGGGTCTAAGGATTGGAATGGGAAGGTCTTGGATATCACATCTCATGCTATAGGTAGGCTCTCAGGTTTGGAAAGGGAAGGAGTTGGATATCACATTTCATGTTATAGGAAGGATCTCAGGATTGGAATGGGAAGGAGTTGGATATCACATCTCATGCTATAGGAAGGGTCTCAGGTTTGGTATGAACAATGAGATATCACATCTCATGCTATAGGAAGGGTCTCAGGATTGGAATGGGAAGGAGTTGGATATCACATCTCATGCTATAGGAAGGGTCTCAGGTTTGGTATGAACAATGAGATATCACATCTCATGCTATAGGAAGGGTCTCAGGATTGGAATGGGAAGGAGTTGGATATCACATCTGATGTTATAGGAAGGATCTCAGGTTTGGTATTAGAAGCATTGAGACATCACATCTCATGCTATAGGAAGGGTCTCAGGATTGAAATGGGAAGGAGTTGGATATCACATCTCATGCTATAGGAAGGGTCTCAGGTTTGGTATAAGCATTGAGATATCACATCTCATGCTATAGGAAGGGTCTCAGGATTGGAATGGGAAGGAGTTGTATATGACATCTCATGCTATAGGAAGGGTCTCAGGTTTGGTATAAGCATTGAGATATCACATCTCTGCTATCGGAAGGGTCTCAGGATTGGAATGGGAAAGAGTTGGATATCCCATCTCATGTTATAGGAAGAGTCTCAGGTTTGGTATTAGAAGCATTGAGATATCACATCTCATGCTATAGGAAGTGTCTCAGGATTGGAATGGGAAGGAGTTTGATATCACATCTCATGCCATGTATGGGTCTCAGGTTTTGTAGAAGCATTGGGATATCACATCCTATGCTATCGGAAGGGTATCAGGATTGGATTTGGAAGGAGTTGGATATCCCATCTCATGCTATAGGAAGGATCTCAGGTTGGAATGGGAAGGAATTGGATATCACATCTCATGTTATAGGAAGGGTATCAGGATTGGAATGGGAAGGACTTGGATATCACATCTCATGTTATAGGAAGGATCTCAGATTTGGTATTAGAAGCATTGAGACATCCCATCTCATGCTATAGGAAGGGTCTCAGGATTGGAATGGGAAGGAGTTGGATATCACATCTCATGTTATAGGAAGGGTCTCAGGATTGGAATGGGAAGCACTTCGATATCACATCTCATGTTATAGGAAGTCTCCCAGGTTTAGAAGGGGAAGGAGTTGGATATCACATTTCATGTTAGAGGTAGGATCTCAGGTTTGGTATTAGAGGCATTGAGATATAACATCTCATGCTATCAGAAGGGTCTCAGGATTGGAATGGGAAGGAGTTGGATATCACATCTCATGCTAAAGGGAGGGTCTCAGGTTTGGAAGGGGAAGGATTTGGATATCACATCTCATGCTATAGGAAGGGTCTCAGGATTGGAATGGGAAGGATTTGGATATCACATCTCATGCTATAGGAAGGGTCTCAGGTTTGGTATAAGCATTGAGATATCACATCTCATGCTATAGGAAGGGTCTCAGGATTGGAATGGAAAGGAGTTGGATATCACATTTCATGCTATAGGTAGGCTCTCAGTTTTGGAAAGGGAAGGTTTTGGAGATCACATCTCATGCTATAGGAAGGGTCTCACGATTGGAATGGGAATGATTTGGATATCACATCTCATGCTATAGGAAGGGTCTCAGGATTGGAATGGGAAGGAGTTGGATATCACATCTCATGCTATAGGAAGGGTCTCAGGAATGGAATGGGAAGGAGTTTTATATGACATCTCATGCCATCGGAAGGATCTCAGGTTTGGTATTAGAAGCATTGAGACATCACATCTCATGTTATAGGAAGGGTCTCAGGATTGGAATGGGAAGGAGTTGGATATCACATCTCATGCTATAGGAAGGGTCTCAGGTTTGGTATAAGCATTGAGATATCACATCTCATGCTATAGGAAGGGTCTCAGGATTGGAATGGGAAGGAGTTGTATATGACATCTCATGCCATAGGAAGGGTCTCAGGTTTGGTATCAGCATTGAGATATCACATCTCTGCTATCGGAAGGGTCTCAGGATTGGAATGGGAAGGAGTTGGATATCCCATCTTATGTTATAGGAAGGGTCTCAGGTTTGGTATTAGAAGCATTGAGATATCACATCTCATGCTATAGGAAGGCTCTCACTTTTGGAAAGGGAAGGAGTTGGATATCACATTTCATGTTAGAGGTAGGATCTCAGGTTTGGTATTAGAGGCATTGAATATCACATCTCTTGCTATCAGAAGGGTCTCAGGATTGGAATGGGAAGGAGTTGGATATCACATCTCATGCTAAAGGGAGGGTCTCAGGTTTGGAAGGGGAAGGATTTTGATATCACATCTCATGTTATAGGAAGGATCTCAGGTTTGGTATTAGAGGGATTGAGATATCACATCTCATGCTATCGGAAGGGTATCAGGATTGGATTTGGAAGTAGTTGGATATCCCATCTCATGCTATAGGAAGGGTCTCAGGTTGGAATGGGAAGGAGTTGGATATCACATCTCATGTTATAGGAAGGGTCTCAGGATTGGAATGGGAAATACTTCGCTATCACATCTCATGCTATAGGAAGGCTCTCAGGTTTGCAAGGGGAAGGAGTTGGATATCACATTTCATGTTAGAGGTAGGATCTCAGGTTTGGTATTAGAGGCATTGAGATATCACATCTCATGCTATCAGAAATGTCTCAGGATTGGAATGGGAAGGAGTTGGATATCACATCTCATGCTAAAGGGAGGGTCTCTGGTTTGGAAGGGGAAGGATTTGGATATCACATCTCATGTTATAGGAAGGATCTCAGGTTTGGTATTAGAAGCATTGAGATATCACATCTCATGCTATAGGAAGGGTCTCAGGTTTGGAATGGGAAGGAATTGGATATCACATCTCATGTCATAGGAAGGATCTCAGGTTTGGTATTAGAAGCATTGAGATATCACATCTCATGCTATAGGAATGGTCTCAGGATTGGAATGGGAAGGAGTTGTATATGACATCTCATGCCATAGGAAGGGTCTCAGGTTTGGTATCAGCATTGAGATATCACATCTCTGCTATCGGAAGGGTCTCAGGATTGGAATGGGAAGGAGTTGGATATCCCATCTTATGTTATAGGAACGGTCTCAGGTTTGGTATTAGAAGCATTGAGATATCACATCTCATGCTATAGGAAGTGTCTCAGGATTGGAATGGGAAGGACTTGAATATCCCATCTCATGCTATAGGGAGGCTCTCACGTTTGGAAAGGGAAGGAGTTGGATATTACATTTCATGTTAGAGGTAGGATCTCAGGTTTGGTATTAGAGGCATTGAATATCACATCTCATGCTATCAGAAGGGTCTCAGGATTGGAATGGGAAGGAGTTGGATATCACATCTCATGCTAAAGGGAGGGTCTCAGGTTTGGAAGGGGAAGGATTTTGATATCACATCTCATGTTATAGGAAGGATCTCAGGTTTGGTATTAGAGGGATTGAGATATCACATCTCATGCTATCGGAAGGGTATAAGGATTGGATTTGGAAGTAGTTGGATATCCCATCTCATGCTATAGGAAGGGTCTCAGGTTGGAATGGGAAGGAGTTGGATATCACATCTCATGTTATAGGAAGGGTCTCAGGATTGGAATGGGAAATACTTCGATATCACATCTCATGCTATAGGAAGGCTCTCAGGTTTGCAAGGGGAAGGAGTTGGATATCACATTTCATGTTAGAGGTAGGATCTCAGGTTTGGTATTAGAGGCATTGAGATATCACATCTCATGCTATCAGAAATGTCTCAGGATTGGAATGGGAAGGAGTTGGATATCACATCTCATGCTAAAGGGAGGGTCTCTGGTTTGGAAGGGGAAGGATTTGGATATCACATCTCATGTTATAGGAAGGATCTCAGGTTTGGTATTAGAAGCATTGAGATATCACATCTCATGCTATAGGAAGGGTCTCAGGTTTGGAATGGGAAGGAATTGGATATCACATCTCATGTCATAGGAAGGATCTCAGGTTTGGTATTAGAAGCATTGAGATATCACATCTCATGCTATAGGAATGGTCTCAGGATTGGAATGGGAAGGAGTTGGATATTAGATTCTTGCTATAGAAAGGGTCTCAGGTTTGGAACGGGAAGGAGTTGGATATCACATCTCATGTTATAGGAAGGGTCTCAGGTTTGGTCTAAGCATTGAGATATCACATCTCTGCTATCGGAAGTTTCTCAGGATTGAAATGGGAAGGAGTTGGATATCCCATCTCATGTTATAGGACGGGTCTCAGGTTTGGTAATAGAATCATTGAGATATCACATCTCATGCTGTAGGAAGTGTCTAAGGATTGGAATGGGAAGGACTTGGATATCACATCTCATGCTATAGGTAGACTCTCTGGTTTGGAAAGGGAAGGAGTGGGATATCACATTTCATGTTCAAGGAAGGATCTCAGGTTTGGTATTAGAGGCATTGAGATATCACATCTCATGCTATAGGAAGGGTCTCAGGATTGGAATGGGAAGGATTTGGATATCACATCTCATGCTATAGGAAGGGTCTCAGGTTTGGTATAAGCATTGAGATATCACATCTCATGCTATAGGAAGGGTCTCAGGATTGGAATGGGAAGGAGTTGGATATCACATCTCATGCTATAGGTAGGCTCTCAGGTTTGGAAAGGGAAGGATTTGGATATCACATTTCATGTTAGAGGAAGGATCTCAGGTTTGGTATTAGAGGCATTGAGATATCACATCTCATGCTATAGGAAGGGTCTCACGATTGGAATGGGAAGGATTTGGATATCACATCTCATGCTATAGGAAGGGTCTCAGGTTTGCTATAAGCATTGAAATATCACATCCCATGCTATAGGAAGGGTCTCAGGATTGGAATGGAAGGAGTTGGATATCACATCTCATGTTATAGGAAGGATCTCAGATTTGGTATTAGAAGCATTGAGACATCACATCTCATGCTATAGGAAGGGTCTCAGGATTGGAATGGGAAGGAGTTGGATATCACATCTCATGTTATAGGAAGGGTCTCAGGATTGGAATGGGAAGGACTTCGATATCACATCTCATGTTATAGGAAGGCTCCCAGGTTTGGAAGGGGAAGGAGTTGGATATCACATTTCATGTTAGAGGTAGAATCTCAGGTTTGGTATTAGAGGCATTGAGATATAACATCTAATGCTATCAGAAGGGTCTCAGGATTGGAATGGGAAGGAGTTGGATATCACATCTCATGCTAAAGGGAGGGTCTCTGGTTTGGAAGGGGAAGGATTTGGATATCACATCTCATGTTATAGGAAGGATCTCAGGTTTGGTATTAGAAGCATTGAGATATCACATCTCATGCTATAGGAAGGGTCTCAGGTTTGGAATGGGAAGGAATTGGATATCACATCTCATGTCATAGGAAGGATCTCAGGTTTGGTATTAGAAGCATTGAGATATCACATCTCATGCTATAGGAATGGTCTCAGGATTGGAATGGGAAGGAGTTGGATATCACATCTCATGCTAAAGGGAGGGTCTCAGGTTTGGAAGGGGAAGGATTTGAATATCACATCTCGTGTTATAGGAAGGATCTCAGGTTTGGTATTAGAAGAATTGAAATATCACATCTCATGCTATCGGAAGGATCTCAGGTTTGGTATTAGAAGCATTGAGATATCACATCTCATGCTATCAGAACGGTCTCAGGATTGGAATGGGAAGGAGTTGGATATCACATCTCATGCTAAAGGGAGGGTCTCAGGATTGGAATGGGAAGGACTTGGATATCACATCTCATGTTATAGGAAGGGTCTCAGGTTTGGTATTAGAAGCATTGAGATATCACATCTCATGCTATAGGAAGGGTCTCAGGAATGGAATGGGAAGGACTTGGATATCACATCTCATGATAAAGGAAGGGTCTAAGGTTTGGAAGGGGAAGGATTTGGATATCACATCTCATGTTATAGGACGGGTCTCAGGTTTGGTATTAGAAGCATTGTGATATCACATCTCATGCTATAGGAAGTGTCTCAGGATTGGAATGGGAAGGAGTTGGATATCACTTCTCATGCTATAGGAAGGGTTTCAGGTTTGGTAGAAGCATTGAGATATCACATCTCATGCTATAGGAAGAGTCTCAGGTTTGGGAAGGGAAGGATTTGGATTTCACATCTCATGTTATAGGATGGTTCTCATGTTTGGTTTTTGAAGCATTGAGATATCACATCTCATGCTATCGGAAGGGTCTCAGGTTTGGAATGGGAAGGAGTTGGATATCACATCTCATGTTATAGGAAGGATCTCATGTTTGGTATTAGAAGCATTGAGATATCACATCTCATGCTATAGGAAGGGTCTCCGGATTGGAATGTGAAGGATTTGGATATTACATCTCATGCTAAAGGAAGGATCTCAGGTTTGGAATGGGAAGGAGTTGGATATGACATCTCTTGTTATAGGGAGGGTCTCAGGATTTGAATGGCAAGGAGTTGGATATCACATCTCATGCCATAGGAAGGGTCTCAGGTTTGGTATAAGCATTGAGATATCACATCTCTGCTATCGGAAGGGTCTCAGGATTGGATTGGGAAGGAGTTGGATATCCCTTCTCATGCTATAGGAAGGGTCTCAGGTTGGAATGGGAAGGAGTTGGATATCACATCTCATGTTATAGGAAGGGTCTCAGGATTGGAATGGGAAGGATTTGGATATCGCATCTCTTGCTATAGGAAGGGTCTCAGGTTTTTTATTAGAAACATTGAGATATCACATCTCATGCTATAGGAAGGGTTTTAGGATTGGAATGGGAAGTATTTGGATATCACATCTCATGCTAAAGGAAGGTTCTCAGGTTTGGAAGGGGAAGGATTTGGATATCATATCTCATGTTATAGGACGGGACCCAGGTTTGGTATTAGAAGCATTGAGATATCACATCTCATGGTATAGGAAGGGTCTCAGGGTTGGAATGGGAAGGAGTTGGATATCACATCTCATCCAATAGTAAGGGTCTCAGGTTTGGAATGGGAAGGAATTGGATATCACATCTCATCTTATAGGAAGGGTCTCAGGTTTGGTAGAAGCGTTGAGATATCACATCTCTGCTATCGGAAGGGTCTCAGGATTGGATTGGGAAGGAGTTGGATATCCCTTCTCATGCTATAGGAAGGGTCTCAGGATTTGAATGGCAAGGAGTTGGATATCACATATCATGCCATAGGAAGGGTCTCAGGTTTGGCATAAGAAGGAGTTGGATATCCCATCTCATGCTATAGGAAGGGTCTCAGGTTGGAATGGGAAGGAGTTGGATATGACATCCCATGTTATAGGAAGGGTCTCAGGATTGGAATGGGAAGGACTTGGATATCACATCTCATGCTGTAGGAAGGCTCTCAGGTTTGGAAAGGGAAGGAGTTGGATATCACATTTCATGTTAGAGGTAGGATCTCAGGTTTGGTATTAGAGGCATTGAGATATCACATCTCATGCTATCAGAAGGGTATCAGGATTGGAATGGGAAGGAGTTGGATATCACATCTCATGCTAAAGGGAGGGTCTCAGGTTCGGAAGGGGAAGGATTTGGATATCACATCTCATGTTAAATGAAGGATCTCATGTTTGGTATTAGAAGCATTGAGATATCACATCTCATGCTATCGGAAGGATCTCAGGTTTGGTATTAGAAGCATTGAGATACCACATCTCATGCTATAGGAAGGGTCTCAGGATTGGAATGGGAAGGAGTTGGATATCACATCTCATGTTATAGGAAGGATCTCAGGTTTGGTATTAGAAGCATTGAGATATCACATCTCATGCTATAGGACTGGTCTCAGGATTGGAATGGGAAGGAGTTGGATATCACATCTCATGCTAAAGGAAGGGTCTCAGTTTTGGTAGAAGCATTGAGATTTCACATATCATGCTATAGGAAGGGTCTCAGGATTGGAATGGGAAGGAGTTGGATATCACATCTCATGCTATAGGAAGGGTCTCAGGTTTGGTATAAGCATTGAGATATCACATCTCTGCTATCGGAAGGGTCTCAGGATTGGAATGGGAAGGACTTAGATATCACATCTCATGCTATAGGGAGGGTCTCAGTATTGATATTAGAAACATTGAGATATCACATCTCAAGCTATCGGAAGGGTCTCAGGATTGGAATGGGAAGGAGTTGGATATCACATCTCATGCTATAGGAAGGGTCTCAGGTTAGGAAGGGGAAGGAGTTGGATATCACATTTCATGTTAGAGGAAGGATCTCAGGTTTGGTATTAGAGGCCTTGAGATATCACATCTCATGCTATAGGAAGGGTCTCAGGATTGGAATGGGAAGGAGTTGGATATCACATCTCAAGCTATAGGAAGGGTCTCAGGTTTGGTATAAGCATTGAGATATCACATCTCATGCTATAGGAAGGGTCTCAGGATTGGAATGGGAAGGAGTTGGATATCACATCTCATGTTATAGGAAAGATCTCAGGTTTGGTATTAGAAGCATTGAGACATCACATCTCATGTTATAGGAAGGGTCTTAGGATTGGAATGGGAAGAAGTTGGATATCACATCTCATGCTATAGGAAGGGTCTCAGGTTTGGTATAAGCATTGAGATATCACATCTCATGCTATAGGAAGGGTCTCAGGATTGGAATGGGAAGGAGTTGTATATGACATCTCATGCCATAGGAAGGGTCTCAGGTTTGGTATACGCATTGAGATATCACATCACATGCTATAGGAAGGGTCTCAGGATTGGAATGGGAAGGACTTGAATATCACATTTCATGTTAGAGGTAGGATCTCAGGTTTGGTATTAGAGGCATTGAGATATCACATCTCATGCTATCAGAAGGGTCTCAGGATTGGAATGGGAAGGAGTTGTATATCACATCTCATGCTAAAGGGAGGGTCTCAGGTTTGGAAGGGGAAGGATTTGGAAATCACATCTCATGTTATAGGAAGGATCTCAGGTTTGGTATTAAAAGCATTGAGATATCACATCTCATGCTATCGGAAGTATCTCAGGTTTGGTATTAGAGGCATTGAGATATCACATCTCATGCTATCATAAGGGTCTCAGGATTGGAATGGGAAGGAGTTGGATATCACATCTCATGTTATAGGAAGGATCTCAGGTTTGGTATTAGAAGCATTGAGATATCACATCTCATGCTATAGGAAGGGTCTCAGGATTGGAATGGGAAGGAGTTGGATATCACATCTTATGCTATAGGAAGGGTCTCAGATTTGGTATAAGCATTGAGATATCACATCTCATGCTATAGGAAGGGTCTCAGGATTGGAATGGGAAGGAGTTGGATATCACATCTCATGCTATAGGAAGGGTCTCAGGTTTGGAACGGGAAGGAGTTAGATATCACATCTCATGTTATAGGAAGAGTCTCAGGTTTGGTATAAGCATTGAGATATCACATCTCTGCTATCGGAGGTGTCTCAGGATTGGGATGGGAAGGAATTGGATATCACATCTCATGCTATAGGAAGGGTATCAGGTTTGGAACGGGAAGGAGTTGGATATCCGATCTCATGTTATAGGACAGGTCTCAGGTTTGATATTAGAAGCATTGAGATATCACATCTCTGCTATTGGAAGGGTCTCAGGATTGGAATGGGAAGGACTTGGATATCAGAATTCATGTTATAGGAAGGGTCTCAGGTTTGGTATTAGAAGCATTGAGATATCACATCTCATGCTATAGGAAGGGTCTCAGGATTGAAATGGGAAGGACTTGGATATCACATCTCATGTTATAGGAAGGGTCTCAGGTTTGGTATTAGAAGCATTGAGATATCACATCTCATGCTATAGGAAGGGTCTCAGGAATGGAATGGGAAGGACTTGGATATCACATCTCATGATAAAGGAAGGGTCTAAGGTTTGGAAGGGGAAGGATTTGGATATCACATCTCATGTTATTGGACCGGTCTCAGGTTTGGTATTAGAAGCATTGAGATATCAAGTCTCATGGTATAGGACGGGAGTTTGATATCACATCTCATGCCATGGTATGGGTCTCAGGTTTTGTAGAAGCATTGGGATATCACATCTCATGCTATCGGAAGGGTATCAGGATTGGATTTGGAAGGAGTTGGATATCCCATCTCATGCTATAGGAAGGGTCTCAGGTTGGAATGGGAAGGAGTTGGATATGACATCTCATGTTATAGGAAGGGTCTCAGGATTGGAATGGGAAGGACTTGGATATCACATCTCATGCTGTAGGAAGGCTCTCAGGTTTGGAAAGGGAAGGAGTTGGATATCACATTTCATGTTAGAGTTAGGATCTCAGGTTTGGTATTAGAGGCATTGAGATATCACATCTCATGCTATCAGAAGGGTATCAGGATTGGAATGGGAAGGAGTTGGATATCACATCTCATGCTAAAGGGAGGGTCTCAGGTTCAGAAGGGGAAGGATTTGGATATCACATCTCATGTTATAGGAAGGATCTCAGGTTTGGTATTAGAAGCATTGAGATATCACATCTCATGCTATCGGATGGATCTCAGGTTTGGTATTAGAAGCATTGAGATATCACATCTCATGCTATAGGAAGGGTCTCAGGATTGGAATGGGAAGGAGTTGGATATCACATCTCATGTTATAGGAAGGATCTCAGGTTTGGAATGGGAAGGACTTAGATATCACATATCATGCTATAGGGAGGGTCTCAGTATTGATATTAGAAGCATTGAGATATCACATCTCAAGCTATCGGAAGGGTCTCAGGATTGGAATGGGAAGGAGTTGGATATCACATCTCATGTTATAGGAAGAGTCTCATGCTAAGACCTGATAGACCCTTCCTATAACATGAGATGGGAATATCCAACTCCTTCCCATTCCAATCCTGAGACCCTTCCGATAGCAGAGATGTGATATCTCAATGCTTATACCAAACCTGAGACCCTTCCTATAGCATGAGATGTGATATCTCAATGCTTCTAATATCAAACTTGAGACCCTCCCTATAGCATGAGATGTGATATCCAAGTCCTTCCCATTCCAATCCTGAGACACTTCCTATAGCATGAGATGTGATATCTCAATGCTTCTAATACCAAACCTGAGACTCTTCCTATAACATGAGATGGGATATCCAACTCCTTCCCATTCCAATCCTGAGACCCTTCCGAAAGCAGAGATGTGATATCTCAATGCTTATACCAAACCTGAGACCCTTCCTATGGCATGAGATGTCATATACAGATCCTTCCCATTCCAATCCTGAGACCCTTCCTATAGCATGAGATGTGATATCTCAATGCTTATACCAAACCTAAAACCCTTCCTATAGCATGAGATGTGATATCCAACTCCTTCCCATTCCAATCCTGAGACCCTTCCTATAGCATGAGATGTGATATCCAATGGCTCTAATACCAAACCTGAGATCCTTCCTCTAACATGAAATGTGATATCCAACTCCTTCCCTTTCCAAACCTGAGAGCCTACCTATAGCATGAGATGTGATATCAAAGTCCTTCCCATTCCAATCCTTAGACCCTTCCTACAGCATGCAATATGATATCTCAATGATTCTAATAACAAACCTGAGACCCGTCCTATAACATGAGATGTGATATCCAACTCCTTCCCATTCCAATCCTGAGACACTTCCGATAGCAGAGATGTGATATCTCAATGCTTATACCAAACCTGAGACCCTTCCTATAACATGAGATGTGATATCCAATTCCTTCCCATTCCAAACCTGAGACCCTTCCTACAGCATGTGATGTGATATCTCAATGCTTCTAATACCAAACCTGAGACCAGTCCTATAACATGAGATGGGATATCCAACTCCTTCCCGTTCCAAACCTGAGACCCTTCCTATAGCATGAGATGTGATATCCAACTCCTTCCCATCCCAATCCTGAGACACTTCCGATTGCAGAGATGTGATATCTCAATGCTTATACCAAATCTGAGACTCTTCCTATAACATGAGATGTGATATCCAACTCCTTCCCGTTCCAAACCTGAGATCCTTCCTATAACATGAGATGTGATATCCAACTCCTTCCCATTCCAATCCTGAGACCCTTCTGATAGCATGAGATGTAATATCTCAATGCCTCTAATACCAAATCTGAGATTCTTCCGATAGCATGAGATGTGATATCTCAATGCTTCTTATACCAAACCTGAGATCCTTCCTATAACATGAGATGTGATATCCAAATCCTTCCCCTTCCAAACCTGAGACCCTCCCTTTAGCATGAGATGTGATATCCAAGTCCTTCCCATTCCAATCCTGAGACCCTTCCTATAGCATGTGATGTGATATCTCAATGCTTATACCAAACCTGAGACTCTTCCTATGGCATGAGATGTCATATACAACTCCTTCCCATTCCAATCCTGAGCCCTTCCTATATCATGAGATGTGATATCTCAATGCTTATACCAAACCTGAGACTCTTCCTATAGCATGAGATGTGATATCCAACTTCTTCCCATTCCAATCCTGAGACCCTTCCTATAACATGAGATGTGATGTCTCAATGCTTCTAATACCAAACCTGAGATCTTTCCTATAACATGAGATGTGATATCCAACTCCTTCCCATTCCAATCCTGAGACCCTTCCTATAGCATGTGATGTGATATCTCAATGCTTATACCAAACCTGAGACCCTTCCTATAGCATGAGATGTGATATCCAACTCCTTCCCATTCCAATCCTGAGACCCTTCCTATAGCATGAGATGTGATATCTCAATACTTCTAATACCAAACCTGAGATCCTTCTGATAACATGAGATGTGATATCCAAATCCTTCCCCTTCCAAACCTGAGACCCTCCCTTTAGCATGAGATGTGATATCCAACTCCTTCCGATTCCAATCCTGAGACCATTCTGATAGCATGAGATGTGATATCTCAATGCTTCTAATACCAAACCTGAGATCCTTCCGATAGCATGAGATGTGATATCTCAATGCTTCTAATACCAAACCTGAGATCCTTCCTATAACATGAGATGCGATATCCAAATCCTTCCCCTTCCAAACCTGAGACCCTCCCTTTAGCATGAGATGTGATATCCAACTCCTTCCCATTCCAATCCTGAGACCCTTCTGATAGCATGAGATGTGATATCTCAATGCCTCTAATACCAAACCTGAGATCCTACCTCTAACATGAAATGTGATATCCAACTCTTTCCCCTTCCAAACCTGAGAGCCTTCCTATAGCATGAGATGTGATATCCAAGTCCTTCCCATTCCAATCCTGAGACCCTTCCTATAACATGAGATGTGATATCCAACTCCTTCCCATTCCAACCTGAGACCCTTCGTATAGCATGAGATGGGATATCCAGCTCCTTCCAAATCCAATCCTGATACCCTTCCGATAGCATGAGATGTGATATCCCAATGCTTATACCAAACCTGAGACCCATACTATTGCATGAGATGTGATATCAAACTCCTTCCCATTCCAATCCTGAGACCCTTCCTATAGCTTGAGATGTGATATCCAACTCTTTCTGATTCCAATTCTGAGACCCTTCCTATACCATGAGACTTGATATCTCAGTGCTTCTAATACCAAACCTGAGACCCGTCCTATAACATGAGATGTGATATCCAAATCCTTCCCCTTCAAACCTTAGACCCTTCCTTTATCATGAGATGTGATATCCAACTCCTTCCCATTCCAATCCTGAGACCCTTCCGATATCGTGAGATGTGATATCTCAATGCGTCTAATATCAAACTTGAGACCCTCCCTATAGCATGAGATGTGATATCCAAGTCCTTCCCATTCCAATCCTGAGACCCTTCCTATAGCATGAGATGTGATATCTCAATGCTTCTAATACCAAACCTGAGACCCTTCCTATAACATGAGATGGGAATATCCAACTCTTCCCATTCCAATCCTGAGACCCTTCCGATAGAAGAGATGTGATATCTCAATGCTTATACCAAACCTGAGATCCTTCCTATAGCATGAGATGTGATATCCTACTCCTTCCCATTCCAATCCTGAGACCCTTCCTATAGCATAAGATGTGATATCTCAATGCTTCTAATATCAAACTTGAGACCCTCCCTATAGCATGAGATGTGATATCCAAGTCCTTCCCATTCCAATCCTGAGACACTTCCTATAGCATGAGATGTGATATCTCAATGCTTCTAATACCAAACCTGAGACTCTTCCTATAACATGAGATGGGATATCCAACTCCTTCCCATTCCAATCCTGAGACCCTTCCGATAGCAGAGATGTGATATCTCAAAGCTTATACCAAACCTGAGACCCTTCCTATGGCTTGAGATGTCATATACAACTCCTTCCCATTCCAATCCTGAGACCCTTCCGATAGCATGAGATGTGATATCTCAATGCTTATACCAAGCCTGAGACCCTTCCTATAGCATGAGATGTGATATCCAACTCCTTCCCATTCCAATCCTGAGACCCTTCCTATAGCATGAGATGTGATGTCTCAATGCTTCTAATACCAAACCTGAGATCCTTCGTTTAACATGAGATGTGATATCCAACTCCTTCCATTCCAATCCTGAGACCCTTCCTATAGCATGAGATGTGATATCTCAATGCTTATACCAAACCTGAGACCCTTCCTATAGCATGAGATGTGATATCCAACTCCTTCCCATTCCAATCCTGAGACCCTTCCTATAGCATGAGATGTGATATCTCAATGCCTCTAATACCAAACCTGAGATCCTTCCTCTAACATGAAATGTGATATCCAACTCCTTCCCTTTCCAAACCTGAGAGCCTATCCATAGCATGAGATGTGATATCCAAGTCCTTCCCATTCCAATCCTTAGACCCTTCCTACAGCATGCAATATATATGATATCTCAATGATTCTAATAACAATCCTGAGACCCGTCCTATAACATGAGATGGGATATCCAACTCCTTCCCATCCCAATCCTGAGACACTTCCGATTGCAGAGATGTGATATCTCAATGCTTATACCAAACCTGAGACTCTTCCTATGACATGAGATGTGATATCTGTTAGGAAAGATTTCGTAATTGTAGGTAATTTTCCTTCCATGTGGCAACCCCTAAACTTTTTGCTGTTGTTTTTCACCTTGTTCTCGACTTTGCCAGAGAAGTGCAGCCTTCTGCCGCACTCCTCTGGGCTTTCGCTCCTTTCTTACGGGGAAACTTGCATGGCCTTAAGACAGTCAGTACCGGGAAACGCTGTTTTCCGTAGTTTCTTTTATCATGTTGCGGCTTTCGTGCAACATGACACAAGAGGGCACTGTAAGCTAAGTTACTGCTCTCTTGGGATTCTAGCCTTCTACAGGCCCTAGATACTCTTTCAGGATTGTAACTGATCGGTGCAAGTGATTCACGGACGGGAATGGTGGCAGCGATCGTTTCTTGTGTTTTGAGCTCCTTTTGGCGTTCTAAGCGCGTTTCTCGCACTTAACCCAAAATGATGGCCTGGCTCCCAAAATTGGCCAGACCACGAGGCTCCTTTGTCCTGTCCGCTGACCGTCTTGCTCCCTTCACCTTCCCCAGGTCGAGCCGACCCGGGGCCTTCCTTATTTGGGCATGTACTTTCCCGCGAAACACGGATGCTTTCGCGGGCTTCTACATGTCTTGTGTGTGCCTCCAGGATGTGGGCTGGGATGTCTGGTCCCGTGTGAATGCCTGGGACCACCGTGGTCCGTGATAGGTCCACGAATGGTGTGAGTGTTGATGAGCGGATCTCCCATTGGGTCCCCACCGTTTTGGCGCGAAGGGAACCGTGGATAAGAGGGGGCTGGAAACACCACTACCATGTCGATCTCCTGAGTTCTCACGAACGAAGGAATACAGGAGCCAAGTATCCTGCAACCAAGAGGCTGAACCGAGGAATCGCTGGTGACCCGCTGAAGGACTGCTCCTCTGCACTGCTGTCGCCTTGTGAAACCCTTTTCACCTTTGATCGAACCAGAAGGCCTGTACTAGTACTTCGACCCTTGGAATAGCGGGGACAGCTATTCTCGGCATCTTCACCAGCTCCTGCTAGTAAGCCTTCGGAAGCGTCTCTGGCCCATCCAGCAGACTGACCAGCCTACACAGGAGTCTTGCTCTGTAACTGCCACCAGGTTGTGTAGTATATCGAGTCCTTGTCACTCTCACACGATTCGTACACTTGGCGTTCCCAAGTCTGAAGTGAGTAGTGTACATTTGGCTCAGATACACACGGCCGCTCCGTTGCCCTGCTGTGGTAACAAACTGTGCGGGTTCCTTCGTTTGGGACGTCTTTTACTCAACTCTGCTGCTGCAGACTCAACACGACGACGAGACATCCCCTGCTCTTCTGAACCTGCCAGCGACTGAAACTGACGCGGAGAAGCCTGGGTCTGCTTGCATCGGGGACCGGTGAGTAGCATAGCTAGGAACTGGTCGCCCTCCTGCAGGAACCCATAGCTTTTCCCCGCTGTGTCAAAACAGCACGCCTTTCCGTACTCGCGCTCTGCTTCTGCCCTTGAGTCGCGGAACACTGTTCTTCTTCGTTTGTGCACTAAACTGAACTGCCTGATCTCCCTCGAAGAGACTCCCCTTTTGCCCGTTGGCACCAGCGTGTGCAGGTACTTTTGAGCACAAGGCTCCACTCTTCGTAGGGCTCGGACTTCCTTTTAGTTAGGTGCCTCTGAAGGCGGACTGGGTCTAAGCATTATTTCGCACTGCCTGTTTTCCTTCCCTTTTAGGTGGACTACACATTTCGTGCATCTAACGCTTGAGACTTGTTTGTATTTGTATATATATTGTATTGGTATGGTATGTGTTGGTTTACTAGAGTTGTATTGTGATTTCTCGCTACGGTCATTGTTTTAAAGGCCTTGGAATAAATGTGTATATATTTTTAATATAGCACCTGTTTGGAGTAGTTTGTAAGTGTCCTTGCTTTGTGTGCTCATTGCAGGCTTTCAGTCACCCTCACCCCTCTTGAGACCTAGTCTTGACCGCCGCGATCGCTACCTTGATTGGTCTGGCTTGTCCAGAGGTTACCCTGTTCCAAGTAATTAGGTTGGCCTTCTGAACTTCTGCGCCACCAGGACAGAGTTCAGAAATCCGTCTTAACAAATTGGTGTACAGCGGTGGGATACCACTGAAGGTATCCAGTGTTGCGCACGAACTAAGGCATTTCAAGTTATTCCTACCAGGACACGTAGTGAATTGTTGTAGTATAACTTTAAAAAGGCCATAGTCCTATCTAACAGTATGGAAACAAATACCTTGTTAACTTTAAATGCTTACAAATCAGAAACATTGAAAAAGATGTGTGCGGAGAGAGGTGTTTCCTCTCAAGGCACGAAATTGGATATGATCCAAAGAATCGTGGCGTGGCAAGAAGCGCAGCTTGACGCTATAACTTCTGAGGACAGTGCGGAAGGAAGTGGGGCTGCTCTCACTGGTAGAACCGACGGTTCTGCCGCTGCACTGATCCACCGCGACCACGAGGACAGGGAGGATGAGATGTCTAATGTTTCCTCTGCCAGTGTAGATGGGGAGGCTATGCTTGAATTCAAGAAGCAAGAGCTGCGGTTTAGGCAGAAGGAGCTTGAATTCAGCATAGCCAAACTAAAAATCGAACAGTCAGAAAAACAGAAAGACAGGGATCACCAGTTGGAACTGGCCAAGCTTCAGGTTGCAAATGGGTCCAAGGGTCCTGGACATGGGTCTGGGGCCTCCTCTCATCCACGGTTGTTAAGACGGATTTCTGAACTCTGTCCTGGTGGCGCAGAAGTTCAGAAGGCCAACCTAATTACTTGGAACAGGGTAACCACTGGACGAGCCAGACCAATCAAGGTAGCGATCGCGGCGGTCAAGACTAGGTCTCAAGAGGGGTGAGGGTGACTGAAAGCCCGCAATGAGCACACAAAGCAAGATCACTTACAAACTACTCCAAACAGTTGTTATATCAAAAATATATACACATTTATTTTAAGGCCTTTAAAACAATGACCGTAGCGAGAAAATCACAATATCAATATTAAGCCAACTCTTACAATATATACAAATACGACAGTCGCAAGCGTTATATGCACGAAATGTGTAGTCCACCTGAAAGGGAAGGAAAACAGGCAGTGCGATAATGCTTTAGACTCAGGTCGCCTTCAGGGGCACCTAACTAGATGGAAGTCCGAGCCCTGCGAAGAGTGGAGCCTTGTGCTCAAAGTACCTGCACACGCTGGTGCCAACGGGCAAAAGGAGAAGCTCTTCGGAGGAAGTCAGGCAGTTCGGGTTAGTGCACAACAGAAGAAGAACAGGTTCCGCGACTCAAGCGCAGCCTCCACAGTGAGCAGAAGCAGAGCGCGAGTACGGACAAAAGGGTGCTGTTTTTACACAGCGGGGAAAAGCAATGGGCTACTGCAGGAGGGCGACCAGATCCTAGCTATAGTACTCACCGGTCCCCGATGCAAGCAGACCCAGGCTTCTCCACGTTAGTTTCAGCAGCTGGCAGGTTCAGAAGAGCCGGGAATACCTCGTCGTCGTGTAGAGAAAAAAGACGTCCCAATCGGAGAAACCTGCACAGTTTTGTCACCACAGCAGGGCAACGGAGCGGCTGTGTGTATCTGAGCCAAATGTACACTACTCACTTCAGACTTGGGAACGCCAAGTGTACTAAGCGTGTGAGAGTGACAAGGACTCGAAATACAACACAACCTGGCGGCGGTTACAGAGCAGGTCTCCCGTGTAAGCTGGTCAGTCAACTGGATGGCCCAGAGACGCTTCCGAAGGCTTACTGGCAGGAGATGATGAAGTCGCCGAGAATAGCTGTTCCTGCTATTCCAAAGGTCGAAGCACCAGTACAGGCCTTCTGGTTCGATCAAAGGAGGAAAGGGTTTCACAGGACGACAGCAGTGCAAAGGAGGAGTCCTTCAGCGGGTCACCAGCGATTCCTCGGTCCAGCCTCTTGGTTGCAGGAAACTTGGCTCCTGTATTCCTTTGTTCGTGAGAACTCAGGAGATCGACATGGTAGTGGTGTTTCCAGCCCCCTCTTATCCACGGTTCCCTTCGCGCCAAAACGGAGGGGAGCCAATGGGAGATCCGCTCATCAACACACACACCATTCGTGGACCAATCACGGACCACGGTGGTCCCAGGCATTCACACTACCCTAGACTCTCTGGCACCCAGGATGTGTATTGGGACCAGACATCCCAGCCCACACCCTGGAGGCACACACAAGACATGTAGAAGCCGCGAAAGCATCTGTGTTTCGCGGGAAAGTACATGCCCAAATAAGGAAGGCCCCGGGTCGCTCGACCTGGGGAAGGTGAAGGGAGCAAGACGGTCAGTGGACAGGACAAAGGAGCCTCGTGGTCTGGCCATTTTGGGAGCCAGGCCACCATTTTGGGTTCAGCGCGAAAAACGCGCTTAGAACGCCAAAAGGAGCTCAAAATACACAAAACGATCGCTGCCACCATTCCAGTCCCTGAATGACTTGCACCGATCAAATACAATCCTAAACGAGTATCTAGGGCCTGTAGAAGGCTAGAGACCCAAGAGAGCTGTAACTTAGCTTACAGTGCCCTCTTGTGTCATGTTGCACTAAAGCCGCAACATGATAAAAGAAACTACGGGAAACAGCGTTCCCCGGTGCTGAATGTCTTAAGGGCATGTCAGTTTCCCCGTAAGAAAAGAGCGAAAGCCCAGAGGAGTGCGGCAGAAGGCTGCACTTCTCTGGCAAAGTCAAGAACAAGGTGAAAAACAACAGCAAAAAGTTTAGGGGTTGCCACATGGAAGGAAAATTACCTACAATTACGAAATCTTTCCTAACACTCGCCCCTCCCAGACTATGGACAGGGGGAACTAATCCACCCCTGGATGAGTCTCTTGTTCAGGTCGGTTAAACATTCTGGACAACCCATCAGCATTGCTATGTTGGACACCTGGCCTATGCTCAATAGTGAAGTCGAAGCCTTGTAGACTTATGGACCACCTAAGCAACTTTGGATTCTCCCCCTTCATGTTCATTAGCCACTTTAACGGCTTATGGTCAGTTTGCACAGTGAAGTGGGTCCCATAGAGGTATGGCCTCAGCTTCCTTAGGGCCCACACAACAGAGAAACATTCTTTCTCTACCGTGGACCATCTGAGCTCTCTGTCCTTAAGCTGGCGACTAATAAAACCGATAGGGTGTTCCTTACCCTTCTCATCTACTTGTGATAGTACAGCTCCTATCCCAGTGTCAGAGGCGTCCGTCTGCACGATAAAAGGTCTTTGATAATCAGGGGCCCTGAGGACAGGGGCCTGGCACAAGGAGTCTTTTAAGCCATTGAAGGCCTTCTCACACTCGTCGGTCCAAGTTACCTTCTTGGGTTTCTTCGGAGTTGGGAGGGCAGTCAGAGGAGCAGCTATGGTGCCATAGTCTGCCACAAAATTGCGGTAATACCCCGTGAGTCCTAAGAAGGCTCTCACTTGGGTTTGCGTAGTGGGGGTAGGCCAGTCTTGTACTGCTTGTACTTTACTGGGTAGAGGCTGTATCCTCCCTCCACCTACTTCATGTCCAAGGTAAACCACTGAGCCTTGTCCAATCTGGCATTTACTAGCCTTAATGGTCAAGTGGGCTTTCTGAAGAGCCTGGAGCACAATCCCGAGGTGTTTCACATGGTCTTCCCAGGTGGCACTGAAAACTGCTATATCATCCAGATATGCAAGACAGAATTCGTCCAACCCATTCAACACATGATTCACAAGCCTCTGGAAAGTGGCAGGTGCATTCTTCAACCTGAACAGCATTACCCGGAATTGGTAAAGGCCGTCTGGAGTAGAAAATGCTGTCTTCTCCTTGGCATGTTCTGCTAAAGCTATTTGCCAATAGCCAGCAGTGAGGTCAAACGTGCTGAGGTACTTGGAGGCACCCAAAGTATCCACCAGCTCATCTGTTCGAGGCAAGGGGTGTGCATCTGTCTTGGTGACAGCATTCAGAGCCCTGTAATCCATGCAGAACCTCAATTCAGAAGTGCCTGCCTTTGGAACCAAAACCACAGGGCTGGACCAAGGACTACTAGAGGGTTCAATCACCCCAAGGTCTAACATTTTGTTGACCTCGGTCTTAATATAAGACCGTACTTTGTCTGAAATCCTGTATCCCCTACTTTTGGTAGGTACACTGTCTCCTGTGTCAATGTTATGTTTGCACCAAGGTGTCAAACCAGGCGACTGTGAAAACAGGGGGGAAAACTGCCTAAGCAAACTTTTCACCTCAGCCTGCTGATCAGAAGTCAGGTGAGGGGCCACTCGGACACCCTCAAAGGAGCTATCTGAAGGACCGCTTTGGAACAGGTCGGGGAGAGGTTCAGACTCCTCTTCCTCAACATCTGAAGCCAGTAGCAGTGCTGCGATTTCGACTCTTGGGACGAAAGCATTCAGCCTATTTACGTGAAACACTTTTGGAGCCTGTCCAGGCCTTCCAAGGTCCACTAAATAGTTAACCTCACCCAGGGGCTCCACCACTGTGTAAGGGCCTGACCATTTGTCCTGTAAAGCTCGAGGCCTTATGGGATTCATGATCAGGACTTGCTGACCAGGTGTAAAGTTGATGAGGGAAGCTTTCTGGTCGTACCAATGTTTCACCAGCGCTTGCCCTGCCTTCAATTTATCACTAGCCAAGCCCTTCAGAAGTACCATCCGTTTTCTGAGCCCTAGCACATAATCAACTACGTTGGTAGTGACAGGGGGAGTGGGCATCTCCCATCCCTCTTTGACGATGGCTAAGGGTCCCCGAACGGGATGACCGAACAGAAGTTCGAAGGGGCTCAAGCCAACACCCTCCTGTGGTACCTCTCGGTAGGCAAACAGTAAGCATGGTAACAGAAGATCCCATTTTCTTCTCTGAGGCTCCTCCAGAGCCCCAATCATGCTCTTTAACGTTCTATTGAAACGTTCCACCAGACCATTGGTCTGGGGGTGGTATGCAGAAGAGAACTTGTAGGTGACCCCACATTCTTTCCACATAGCCTGCATATACTTCGACATAAAGTTGCTGCCACGATCTGACACAACATCTTTAGGGAAGCCAACCCTAGTAAATATGCCGAGTAAAGCTTTTGCAACTGACTTGGCAGTTACAGTTTTCAATGGGATGGCCTCAGGATACCTGGTTGCATGGTCGACCAGCACCAGGATAAACCTATTGCCCGAGGATGTTTGCGGGTCAAGGGGACCAACGATGTCGATCCCTACCCTTTCAAATGGTACCCCCACAACTGGGAGCGGTACCAACGGAGCTTGGATTGTCGCGCCAACCTTACCAGACAACTGGCAGGAGGTACAACTCCTGCAGTGACTTTCTACTTGCACCCCCATCTTGGGCCAGTAGAAGTGCATGGATAACCTTTGCTTGGTCCTCTTCATACCAAGGTGACCAGCAAGGGGAACTTCATGCGCCAACTGCAGGAGGAAGGGCCTAACAGCAAGGGGAACCACCAACCTCCTATGGTCTCCTTCTGTAGACTCTGTGGGCTCGCTATACAGGAGTCCACCTTCCCAATAAATCCTATGCGTCCCAGGAGGTTCACCCTCAAGCTGGGCGCAGGCCTGTCTCCTTAGGCCTTCCAGAGATGGGCACTCACGTTGGCCTTTACTGAATTCGTCCCTATCAGGACCTCCTTCAACTAACAAGTCTTTTAGTTCAGGATGATCGTTGGGGTCAAATACTTCAGGCATCGCCACCTCCTCGTCAGGCCCGGGCGATTGACCAACTTCCTCCACCGCAGTGGTAGGCGAGCTCGGGGGAATATTCTCTTTCCCTCGTCGTGACTTGTTGACTCCTTTCTCCTTGGGTTTCCCCTTTGGCTGGGGCGGCGTATTGGACTTGGCCAATGCTGCCCGTGCTTGAGACCGTGTGTAGGGTCTTTCGGCAGTGTCTCCTACGAGCCCTAAAGCTCTGAGATCATTACCTAACAAGACCTTTCCCGGGACGTTTCTCTGAATGCTCACTGGAATCCTGACTGCTGTACCATTTAAAGTAAGATTTACAGGTATTACTGGAAACATACGGAGGGGGCCGTCAGCCAACTTAGTGGGCATCAGAGTAGCTCTGGCAACTTCCTCTGAGTCTACCAAGGTAGAATCCACTACAGTGCGACTGCACCCACTATCCCTAAGAGCTGGAGTATCCACTCCATTGATCAGCACACTGTCTTTAAAGTAGTGCTTGGTATTATCCGGAATCCTAGCATAAGCCTCTGCGACTTTAGGCTCCCAGGAACCCAGGGACACTAAAACTACCTCAGCCTCTATCCCGCTGGGAAATGAGTCTGAGGAGAAGGATGCTCCTGTAATCTCTTCTTCCTCGTAGGAGGAGAAGGCCAGATTAGCGGAGTGGACCCCCAAAGGTCTAACCTTACAACGGGGATCCCCCTTCACATGGTCAGTTGATCCACAAGCAAAACACGATCCATTGGGTCTGTTTACATAGGGAGGCTTATTGTAACCAGAGTTCTGTTTCGGAGGCGGACCTCCACTACCCTGCGAGTTCTCTTGTGTCTTACCCTTATTTTTCTTTTTGTGGCCCTTATGAGAAGAAGATTTAGCAGATTCTCCACCCTCCATATCTTTGTACTTTTTCCCTTCCTCCTGCTTACCAGGATGAGTTTTGTCCTTATGGGACACTCGATGTGACACCCATAAGTCTGCTGCAATGGCCAGCTTCTTAGGATCTATCTCCTTCGAATCGGCCAAATGCTGCTTAAGCTACGGGGAAGAAGAAGCAAAAATGTGTTCCAGCATGACAAGATTTATCATGCCTTCGAAGGTAGAAACCTTATAACCTTCGACCCAGCCAGTTAAGTTTTTCAAGGATTCAGTGACATAAGATACCCAAGTACCACCTTCCTTTTTCTTATACTCTCTGAAACGTTTCAAATATTGGGCCGGAGTCTTCCCAAACTTTAAAATGAGATTTTGCTTTAACATTGCGAAATCAGCTCGCTCAGCCTTCGACATTTCCATAATGGCACTACAGCCAGAATGGGGCAGTCTGCTGAGTAACCAGGCAATCTTATCAGCATTGTCAACTTGTTGAACTTCGCATGCATACTCAAGCGCATTCAGCCAGTCCATAATGTCATTCCTTTCTTCATACACACTGAGCAGATCTTTCGGAAACCGTGGATGAGAGGAAGCCCCAGACCCATGTCCAGGACCCTTGGACCCATTTGCAAACTGAAGCTTGGCCAGTTCCAACTGGTGATCCCTGTCTTTTTGTTTTTCTGCCTGTTCGATTTTTAGTTTGGCTATGCTGAATTCAAGCTCCTGTTGCCTAAACCGCAGCTCTTGCTTCTTGAATTCAAGCATAGCCTCCCCATCAACACTGGCAGAGGAAACATTAGACATCACATCCTCCCTGTCCTCGTGGTCGCGATGGATCAGTGCAGCGGCAGAACCGTCGGTTCTACCAGTGAGAGCAGCCCCACCACCTTCTGCACTGTCCTCAGAAGTTATAGCGTCAAGCTGCGCTTCTTGCCACGCCACGATTCTTTGGATCATTTCCAATTTAGTGCCTTGAGAGGAAACACCTCTCTCCGCACACTTCTTCTTCAATGTTTCTGATTTGGAAGCATTTAAAGTTAACAAGGTATTTGTTTCCATACTGTTAGATAGGACTATGGCCTTTTTAAAGTTATACTACAACAATTCACTACGTGTCCTGGTTGGAATAACCTGAAATGCCCTAGTTCGTGCGCAACACTGGATACCTTCAGTCGTATCCCACCACTGTACACCAATTTGTTAAGACGGATTTCTGAACTCTGTCCTGGTGGCGCAGAAGTTCAGAAGGCCAACCTAATTACTTGGAACAGGGTAACTTCTGGACGAGCCAGACCAATCAAGGTAGCGATCGCGGCGGTCAAGACTAGGTCTCAAGAGGGGTGAGGGTGACTGAAAGCCCGCAATGAGCACACAAAGCAAGATCACTTACAAACTACTCCAAACAGTTGTTATATCAAAAATATATACAAATTTATTTTAAGGCCTTTAAAACAATGACCGTAGCGAGAAAATCACAATATCACAATATTAAGCCAACACATACCATATCAACACAATATATATACAAATACGACAGTCGCAAGCGTTATATGCACGAAATGTGTAGTCCACCTGAAAGGGAAGGAAAACAGGCAGTGCGATAATGCTTTAGACTCAGTTCGCCTTCAGGGGCACCTAACTAGATGGAAGTCCGAGCCCTGCGAAGAGTGGAGCATTGTGCTCAAAGTACCTGCACACGCTGGTGCCAACGGGCAAAAGGAGAAGCTCTTCGGAGGAAGTCAGGCAGTTCGGGTTAGTGCACAACAGAAGAAGAACAGGTTCCGCGACTCAAGCGCAGCCTCCACAGTGAGCAGAAGCAGAGCGCTAGTACGGACAAAAGGGTGCTGTTTTTACACAGCGGGGAAAAGCAATGGGCTACTGCAGGAGGGCGACCAGATCCTAGCTATACTACTCACCGGTCCCCGATGCAAGCAGACCCAGGCTTCTCCACGTTAGTTTCAGCAGCTGGCAGGTTCAGAAGAGCCGGGAATGCCTTGTCGTCGTGTAGAGAAAAAAGACGTCCCAATCGAAGAAACCTGCACAGTTTTGTCACCACAGCAGGGCAACGGAGCGGCCGTGTTTATCTGAGCCAAATGTCCACTACTCACTTCAGACTTGGGAACGCCAAGTGTACTAAGCGTGTGAGAGTGACAAGGACTCGAAATACAACACAACCTGGCGGCGGTTACAGAGCAGGACTCCCGTGTAAGCTGGTCAGTCAACTGGATGGCCCAGAGACGCTTCCGAAGGCTTACTGGCAGGAGATGATGAAGTCGCCGAGAATAGCTGTTCCTGCTATTCCAAAGGTCGAAGCACCAGTACAGGCCTTCTGGTTCGATCAAAGGAGGAAAGGGTTTCACAGGACGACAGCAGTGCAAAGGAGGAGTCCTTCAGCGGGTCACCAGCGATTCCTGCTTGTCATGCTGGAACACATTTTTGCATCTTTTTCCCCGGAGCTTAAGCAGCATTTGGCCTATTCGAAGGAGATAGATCCTAAGAAGCTGGCCATTGCAGCAGACTTATGGGTGTCACATCGAGTGTCCCATAAGGACAAAACTCATCCTGGTAAGCAGGAGGAAGGGAAAAAGTCCAAAGATAAGGAGGGTGGAGAATCTGATAAATCTTCTTCTCAAAAGGGCCACAAAAAGAAAAATAAGGGTAAGACACAAGAGAACTCACAGGGTAGTGGAGGTCAGCCTCCGAAACAGAACTCTGGTTACAATAAGCCTCCCTATGTAAACAGACCCAATGGATCTTGTTTTGCTTGTGGAGCAACTGACCACGTGAAGGGGGATCCCCGGTGTAAGGTTAGACCTTTGGGGGTCCACTCCGCTAATCTGGCCTTCTCCTCCTACGAGGAAGAAGAGATTACAGGAGCATCCTTCTCCTCAGACTCATTTCCCAGCGGGATAGAGGCTGAGGTAGTTTTAGTTTCCCTGGGTTCCTGGGAGCCTAAAGTCGCAGAGGCTTATGCTAGGATTCCAGATAATACCAAGCACTACTTTAAAGACAGTGGCCCTCATTACGACCCTGGCGGAAATCGAAAAACGATGGCGGAAATGGAATACCGCCATCGAATAGCGCTCGGTGCGATTATGACCCGTCACCGTAAAGTACGATGCCATTAGCGACACCATAGTGAACGCCAACGCTAACTGCACCAAGTACGCGCACGCGCGCCATGCCAAACCGTAATTACCACCATGGCGCAATGGTACGCGAATTCTGACCCTAGCGGACATGTACCTAACGCCATCAAGCATGGCGGAAAGTACCATTCCGCCATGGTGAGAAGTACGGCATCGCGAATCAACCGTAAACGGCCCTACTGAGTGCCTGTACACCACTCCCTGGCCACATTGCACAACTCCTCGTAGGTGCAATGAAGTCACACAATGCAACCAGTCAAATGTACAAGTCACCCATGCATGCCAACGAACAAATGAATCTAGGGGCTCCAAGTGCCTTGTGAGTGGCCATCCATATTTGCCATGGCACCATTGCCGCACTGATGCAGCACAGGCATGTGAAGGTTCAAGTACAGCAACATGAGCAGAAAAATGAGACAAACAAAAACAGGCCCCCCCATCGACTGACACCAGTGTAAGGCAACATTCAAAGCAGTATCCTGAGTGAGACTGCACCAGCCCTGTACTCCTGCCAGTAAACAAACCAACCATCAGCATAAGCATGTACCACACAAGTTGGCAGAGTGACTGAGCAGCCAGGCACATCTCAAGAGGGGCCAATGGGAGCTGCAGGGCACAGATGGCACGAATACAGAAGCTATTCCAATGGACATGACCTCAGTCTCCCTCCAAGAAGCGCACGCAAACACAGGCACCTGTGACCAGCCATATACTGATAATCACATCATTCCACCAATCCACCTGGCTGACCGGCATCTGTTACACAAAAGCTAATCCCCCGCCCCTGAGCATGACATCATCAAAACAGTCATAATGGTAGCCCCTATCCCTGACCACACTGGGCTTCGTAGGCAAACGCGGCCAGTACAGTACCACGCAACTATACTCAGAAGCCGGAACCCAATGCAGATCTACTCACAATACATCGCTCCACAAATAGGAATATGCTACATTACTTGCAAAGAATAACGCTACACGGTTAATATCAGAATAGAAATTTAATGCACCACAAAATCACCAAGCCCATACAGCCATTAGGTCATGAACCCCAAAATATATTTCATCATTGTGGGCTGCATCCGCAATAAATGACCAGCTTCTTCTTGTGTGACGCCCTGTTCCTTCATGGTACACAGGGGCTACATTCACGTTAAAAAAGGCAACATGGAAGCGCCTAGAACCGCAGGGCCGTCCCATTAGGTAGGCACTAGTCCAGCTGAAAGGTCGAAATGTTGCTCCTAGCCACTAGTACCGCGTAAGGGCATGTGGCCCATTGGCGATCGTCCCATAAGATCGTAATGGTGCTCCACTGATTAACTCGAAGCAGCAGGTGTCGGGAGTAAAAGCCATCTGCAGGAGTGGCATACAGATGGCAGCGGCAAAAGGGGAGGAGATACCTGTCACCCAAATGAAATGAAAAAGAATAGTATGGCCATCAGAACTTGATTTGTATTACTCACTTCAATGATCACACTAAATCTACAGCCATATGCATGCTAGCCCACTCCAAAGGATTATTCCCACCCAAATATCACTTGCGAATCATAACTATAAATATTGAGGTGAAAACACTATTACAAACGAGTGTTTGTGTGCATGCGTCTGTCAAAACAGAATCCATTCGATGGGATTAGTAACGTGCATAGACACAAGTGTTTGAAGGCGCGTCGAGACAGGGAGGGTTCAACAAGGCCAGATAGACGATGGTCCCACTATGGCAGCTCTGCATCACATAGCGCAGGGGAGGTGGATAGATTCCAAAAAGCCCTGTACATGGCAAACTCTCCATCAAATCATCTGTCCATGCATCCATACATCATTCCCTCATCCCGGTATGAAAACGCCTGATTATGTACTCACATAACATGTGAAATTTCCATTGAGTCTGTGCGTAATGCAGTCTGCAAAATCCACTGTGCTCCAGGCCGGAATTCCAGTGTTGTGAAGTAACATGTATTTGGGAACGTCCTGACTTATCGTCCACCACGCTATTGCGCATCCCATACTATTCATATCAATCATTGCATTCTCGCCATGGCCCCTGTCCCAAGGACATTAAACAATAGAACGTTATATTTGCAGTCAGACCTGTGGGCGTCTCCTCGCCGCTAGCTGAAGACCGAAAGCGCCGTCCTTCGAATTCCTCATTTGCAACATCACGTCGAAAAGGCATCTGTGACCGCTTGAAATAACAAATCCATCCATGTAGTGCGGCAATGTGTGAAAATGCAAAGTGGCTTCACTCACAAATGGGACGCCCCGCCCGTCGGTGAACCGCGGTACAGTGCTGCATGAGGGTCCACCGTTAATCGAGTACTACATTCCACTGACCCTTCACAAGTTTGTTCGCGACTGCAAAGATAGTATGTGAAACAATGGGACCATAGCAGAATGAACATATGAACCAATATTTCACTGCCATCGGGATCAAATACATGATTGTAATAGCAAGATGCCATGCGTCGAATTGCAGCGTTGCGTGCGGGACGTGCTCGCCCAAAGGGGATTGCAGCTTGCACAGGTGGAATGAATCACCACAGGTGGAGGCAATACAGCTTGAAAACACATAAATTGCACACCCAACCCCCTCACACAACCACACCCACTCCAAAATGCTACCGGCAGGACTAGCGATGTTGGCCCTGGGGGACCTGATAGCACTGCAAGTACTCCAACTTCAAGAAGAAGACGAACACCAACTACTACAACAACCGGCCGCACAGAGGAGACGCAGGAGGAGGAGGAGGGCAAGGCAGGGCCAGCAAGGCCCACCAGCACAGCCACTACCACCACGCAGGCAGCCCGCAATCCCACGCCTCCGAGCACATCCGTTCAACCTCACGGATGAGCAGATCCACACCCTCTACCGTTTGGACCGGGACACCATAACCGCCATTGTGGACATGACACAGGCTGACCTTGTCAGCATGATAGATAGCCCAACCGCCATCCCACCCCTACTGAAGGTGGTGTCTGTACTCCACTTCCTGGCCACAGGCACCTACCAGCACACAGTCGGACAGTTGCATGGCATTTCACAGCCAGTGTTCTCACGGACACTATTGTAAGTGCTCGATGCCCTCCTGAAGCACGCAGACGACTACATCTCTCTACCACGCTCGGAGCAGGAAATTACGAACACAAAAGTGGGATTCCATGCACTTGGCGGCATACCGGGTTGCATTGGTGCCATCGACTGCACCCATGTTGAATTGGTCGTCCCACATGCCATGGAGGCTCAGTACCGCAACCGAAAACAATTTCATTCTCTTAATGTACAAATGGTGTGTGACTCCAACAGGATCATTACACATTGTTGTGCACGCTTTCCTGGATCAACCCATGATTCTATGGTCTTGAGGAACTCTAGAATACCACGCTACATGGAGCGACACGCAGGGAACAGATCCTGGCTACTCGGTGAGTCTCATTTCATGCATGATAATGTGGGGTATGTGATGCGGCAATGACCTGGCAGGAGGGGGGGGGGGCGTACGTAGCAATGTCATTCCACAAACATCCTTTATTGTCCACATACAGGTGATGCCGGGTATCCACTGAAGAGATGGCTCCTTACACCACTCCGGAACCCACAGAACCAGCCTGAGGAGGACTACAACCATGCCCACTCACGTACCCGTGTAGTCATAGAACAGGCATTCGGCCTACTGAAGACTCGTTTCCGCTGCCTCAGCTGGTCTGGCGGGGCACTCCTGTACCGCCATGAGAAGGTTGCAAAGATGGTCATGGCATGTGTCATGCTACACAACATGTGCGTACGTAGAAATGTGCCCATGCCCCCTGACGCAGAACTGCAAGCACCTGAAGATGGTCATGATGAGGGTGGGGATGTGGCAGCACCTCAAGGAGTCCGCGAGGCACAGGAGGGCCGTGAGATTCGTCAGAATATCATAGATGCATGCTTCTAGCACTCACGCCTGGTGGCTGTTACATGGACACGGGACTTGTGGCACTGTGTGTGTCTGGAACATGCACAATGTGGACTGTACGCCTATAAAGGCCTCGTACACAAAGATCAATGTCCACACATCTCATTGGATGATTATGAAATGTTTATAGCATATGTGAAATTATGTTACACACCCCATCGACCCGCCACCCAAGTGAGCCCAACACACCCCCTCCACCCTCCTACCTCCCCCCCGAACACCAGTGTCCGAAGATGCTCATTGTCAGTGGGCAGACGCTATTGCAAGCCCCCTCTCCGGGTATCAGGGGCACCCCTGCCTGTGGAGCGCAGGTTCCTCCCAGATCTACGTTGGGGGCTGCCCTGGATGGAACTTGCAACGGATGATGTCTCTGCCTGCTCACGTCCATGCATGTCCCTAAGGGTTTGTGAGAGCTCAGTGAGCACACGGCGCACAGCGGCAAGTTCAGCACATACGTCTTTGGACGTCGCATGCAGTTGCCCCCTCAGGCTCTCGGTGCTTCTCTCCATTTGTGCCCTTAGTGTCTCTGTACTTCTCTCCATTTCTGCCCTAAGTGTCTCAGTTGATGTTTCTATGGCTGCCCTAGTGCCCCCACATTCATCAGCATGGTCCTTGAGGAGCGTGGCCAGTTGCTGCTGTTGCACGATCACCTGGTCGAGGGACTGTTGCCTCTGCTGTGCCATGGCCATTTGCGGTGGTGTCACAGAGGGGCTGGGCATCTCATGTTGCCTTGCCACAGGGCTTGTGGGGGATGGCCAGTCGTCGTCTTGTGGGTTCCCCTGCGTGGTATCCTCATGGTGTACGGGATGGAACAAACAGGGGGATTGAGACAGGTCATGGATGGATCTTACTTCGACATCCCCGTTTTCTGTGTCGGAGCATGCTGCCATTAATGCAGTGTCACCTATGGTGCTGCTGCCACCAGAAGCAGTGCCTTCTGTGGCATCCATTGGGGGGACCTGTGGTGGTGCTGTTGTGGGCATGCTGGCTGCTGGGGTGCCTGTTGAAGTTCCCTCCTGTGTGCTGCCACTTGATTTGTGCTGCTGCCGTGTCTTGATGCGTGCAGCTGAGGTGGAGGGTCTTTGGCCGTTGGTCTTGGCCGTCTTTGCAGGTGTGCTGGTAGGGGTGTCCTGGAGCTCGTCGTTTGAATCGGACCCTGTGGTGGAGTAAAGGAGGGCGAGCGTTATTAATGGGTCTGTTGAAATTGGAATGGCAATGTATCACATGCATTGGGGTGTTACCTAAGGGTGATTTGGGTCGGGGCCTTGGAGGTGGTTTCATTTTTGTGTGGATTGAGGATGCAGTTGTTTTGCAGCCTGCAGTTAGGGTGTGCCTGCTGCACGTGTAGAGGGTGTTTTTAGGATTTTTAATGATTTCTGTATTTAATGTGAGTTTTAAAGTGCGCTATCAGGCCAATTTATGTGGACGTTCTCCTGGACATGTGTTACTGTTGCACTATGTGGACACATGGTACTTCACATGATTGGACATTGTGAATTTAGCATTGTTTTATTTGGCCCACCTACCTGATTCTTCGGATGTCTGCACTCCTTTCTCCATCCCTCCGACTCCCTCTATACTCTCCATTCCAATGGTGGAGGCACAGATTTCTTCCCAGGGGGTCAACTTGATGGGTGATTCCGATCCTCCCCCGGTAGCTGTGGCAATGTTACGGTTGGCGGATAGTATGCTCCGTACGCGTATCCGCAGGTCGTCCCATCGCTTTCTGCATTGCTGTGGGTTGCGGGGTGCGGTCCCCACCGCATTTACCCGCTGTGCCACCAGGGCCCATATGGCCTTCTTGTTCGCAAGTGCTGCCCTGGTCATTTGCGTCGAGAAGACGACGGCAGCATTCTCCTGGAGGGTCTCTGTGAGCACGGTGAGTTCCTCACGGGAGAAGTGGACCTGCCGCTTGCGGTCGCACGCTTTTTTCGCTACTTTTCCCATTTTTATTGCTTTCACTGGGGTGGATGACGGGTTGGGATGTGTCTCAGGGTAGTATTTTTTATGGTTGTGTGGGAATTCAGATTTTATAGGTGTACGCCGTGCTGTTTCCCGTTCCGGGACCATTTTTTAACTTCCGTTTCCGTATATTTACGGTCACCGTACTTTCCGATTGCCGCTCATTACGGTGACCGCTCAGATGGGTGGCGGAATTGCACCTAGGGCGCCGTACGACGGCGGTGAGGGGCATTTTGGGGACATTTCCGCCATCGCGGACTTTGCACTTCCGCCATGGCGTAGTGCTCGTGCACGATGGGTCGGAATTAGCCAAACTTTGCTACGTCGTGCAATGGCGGAAACGCTATTTACGCTATGGCGGTCAGGTCAGTCACTTTCCGCCAGGGTCGTAATGAGGGCCAGTGTGCTGATCAATGGAGTAGATACTCCAGCTCTTAGGGATAGTGGGTGCAGTCGAACTGTAGTGGATTCTACCTTGGTAGACTCAGAGGAAGTTGCCAGAGCTACTCTGATGCCCACTAAGTTGGCTGACGGCCCACTCCGTATGTTCCCAGTAATACCTGTAAATCTTACGTTAAATGGTACAGTAGTCAGGATTCCAGTGAGCATTCAGAGAAACGTCCCGGGAAAGGTCTTGTTAGGTAATGATCTCAGAGCTTTAGGGCTCGTAGGAGACACTGCCGAAAGACCCTACACACGGTCTCAAGCACGGGCAGCATTGGCCAAGACCAATACGCCGCCCCAGCCGAAGGGGAAACCCAAGGCGAAAGGAGTCAACAAGTCAAGACGAGGGAAAGAGAATATTCCCCCGAGCTCGCCTACCACTGCGGTGGAGGAAGTTGGTCAATCGCCCGGGCCTGACGAGGAGGTGGCGATGCCTGAAGTATTTGACCCCAACGACCATCCTGAACTAAAAGACTTGTTAGTTGAAGGAGGTCCTGATAGGGACGAATTCAGTAAAGGCCAACGTGAGTGCCCATCTCTGGAAGGCCTAAGGAGACAGGCCTGCTCCCAGCTTGAGGGTGAACCTCCTGGGACGCATAGGATTTATTGGGAAGGTGGACTCCTGTATAGTGAGCCCACAGAGTCTACAGAAGGAGACCATAGGAGGTTGGTGGTTCCCCTTGCTGTTAGGCCCTTCCTCCTGCAGTTGGCGCATGAAGTGCTCCTTGCTGGTCACCTTGGTATTAAGAGGACCAAGCAAAGGTTATCCATGCACTTCTACTGGCCCAAGATGGGGGTGCAAGTAGAAAGTCACTGCAGGAGTTGTGCCTCCTGCCAGTTATCTGGTAAGGTTGGCTCGACAATCCAAGCTCCGTTGGTACCGCTCCCAGTTGTGGGGGTACCATTTGAAAGGGTAGGAATCGACATCGTTGGTCCCCTTGACCCGCAAACATCCTCGGGCAATAGGTTTATCCTGGTGCTGGTCGACCATGCAAACAGATATCCTGAGGCCATCCCATTGAAAACTGTAACTGCCAAGTCAGTTGCAAAAGCTTTACTTGGCATATTTACTAGGGTTGGCTTCCCTAAAGAAGTTGTGTCAGATCGTGGCAGCAACTTTATGTCAAAGTATATGCAGGCTATGTGGAAAGAATGTGGGGTCACCTACAAGTTCTCTTCTGCATACCACCCCCAGACCAATGGTCTGGTGGAACGTTTCAACAGAACGTTAAAAAGCATGATTGGGGCTCTGGAGAAGCTTCAGAGAAGACAATGGGATCTTCTTTTACCATGCTTACTGTTTGCCTACCGAGAGGTACCACAGGAGGGTGTTGGCTTCAGCCCCTTCAAACTTCTGTTTGGTCATCCTGTACGGGGACCCTTAGCCATAGTCAAAGAGGGATGGGAGATGCCCACTCCCCCTGTTACTACCAACGTAGTTGATTATGTGCTAGGGCTCAGAAAACGGATGGTACTTCTCATGGGCTTGGCTAGTGATAAATTGAAGGCAGTACAAGCGCTGGTGAAACATTGGTACGACCAGAAAGCTTCCCTCATCAACTTTACACCTGGTCAGCAAGTCCTGATCATGAATCCCATAAGGCCTTGAGCTTTACAGGACAAATGGTCAGGCCCTTACACAGTGGTGGAGCCCCTGGGTGAGGTTAACTATTTAGTGGACCTTGGAAGGCCTGGACAGGCTCCAAAAGTGTTTCACGTGAATAGGCTGAAGGCTTTCGTCCCAAGAGTCGAAATCGCAGCACTGTTACTGGCTTCAGATGTTGAGGAAGAGGAGTCTGAACCTTTCCCCGACCTGTTCCAAAGCGGTCCTTCAGATAGCTCCTTTGAGGGTGTCCGAGTGGCCCCTCACCTGACTTCTGATCAGCAGGCTGAGGTGAAAAGTTTGCTTAGGCAGTTTTCCCCCCTGTTTTCACAGTCGCCTGGTTTGACACCTTGGTGCAAACATAACATAGACACAGGAGACAGTGTACCTACCAAAAGTAGGGGATACAGGATGTCAGACAAAGTACGGTCTTATATTAAGACCGAGGTCAACAAGATGTTAGACCTTGAGGTGATTGAACCCTCTAGTAGTCTTTGGTCCAGCCCTGTGGTTTTCGTTCCAAAGGCAGGCACTTCTGAATTGAGGTTCTGCGTGGATTACAGGGCTCTGAATGCTGTCACCAAGACAGATGCACACCCCTTGCCTCGAACAGATGAGCTGGTGGATACTTTGGGTGCCTCCAAGTACCTCAGCACGTTTGACCTCACTGCTGGCTATTGGCAAATAGCTTTAGCAGAACATGCCAAGGAGAAGACAGCGTTTTCTACTCCAGACGGCCTTTACCAATTCCGGGTAATGCCGTTCGGGTTGAAGAATGCACCTGCCACTTTCCAGAGGCTTGTGCATCATGTTTCGAATGGGTTGGACGAATTCTGTCTTGCATATCTGGACGATATAGCAGTTTTCAGTGCCACCTGGGAAGACCATGTGAAACACCTCGGGATTGTGCTCCAGGCTCTTCAGAAAGTACACTTGACCATAAAGGCTAGTAAACGCCAGATTGGACAAGGCTCAGTGTTTTACCTTGGACATGAAGTAGGTGGAGGGAGGATACAGCCTCTACCCAGTAAAGTACAAGCAGTACAAGACTGGCCTACCCCCACTACACAAACCCAAGTGAGAGCCTTCTTAGGACTCACGGGGTATTACCGCAATTTTGTGGCAGACTATGGCACCATAGCTGCCCCTCTGACTGCCCTCACAACTCTGAAGAAACCCAAGAAGGTAACTTGGACCGACGAGTGTGAGAAGGCCTTCAATGGCTTAAAAGACTCCTTGTGCCAGGCCCCTGTCCTCAGGGCCCCTGATTATCAAAGACCTTTTATCGTGCAGACGGACGCCTCTGACACTGTGATAGGAGCTGTACTATCGCAAGTAGATGAGAAGGGTAAGGAACACCCTATTGGTTTTATTAGTCGCCAGTTTAAGGACAGAGAGCTCAGATGGTCCACGGTAGAGAAAGAATGTTTCTCTGTTGTGTGGGCCCTAAGGAAGCTGAGGCCCTACCTCTATGGGACCCACTTCACTGTGCAAACTGACCATAAGCCCTTAAAGTGGCTAATAAACATGAAGGGGGAGAATCCAAAGTTGCTTAGGTGGTCCATAAGTCTACAAGGCTTCGACTTCACTATTGAGCATAGGCCAGGTGTCCAACATAGCAATGCTGATGGGTTGTGCAGAATGTTTAACCGACCTGAACAAGAGACTCATCCAGGGGTGGAATAGTTCCCCCTGTCCATAGTCTGGGAGGGGCGAGTGTTAGGAAAGATTTCGTAATTGTAGGTAATTTTCCTTCCATGTGGCAACCCCTAAACTTTTTGCTGTTGTTTTTCACCTTGTTCTCGACTTTGCCCGAGAAGTGCAGCCTTCTGCCGCACTCCTCTGGGCTTTCGCTCCTTTCTTACGGGGAAACTGTCATGCCCTTAAGACAGTCAGTACCAGGAAACGCTGGTTTCCGTAGTTTCTTGTATCATGTTGCGGCTTTCGTGCAACATGACACAAGAGGGCACTGTAAGCTAAGTTACTGCTCTCTTGGGTCTCTAGCCTTCTACAGGCCCTAGATACTCTTTCAGGATTGTAACTGATCGGTGCAAGTGATTCACGGACGGGAATGGTGGCAGCGATCGTTTCTTGTGTTTTGAGCTCCTTTTGGCGTTCTAAGCGCGTTTCTCGCGCTTAACCCAAAATGGTGGCCTAGATCCCAAAATGGCCAGACCACGAGGCTCCTTTCTCCTGTCCGCTGACCGTCTTGCTCCCTTCACCTTCCCCAGGTCGAGCCGACCTGGGGCCTTCCTTATTTGGGCATGTGCTTTCCCGCGAAACACAGATGCTTTCGCAGGCTTCTACATGTATTGTGTGTGCCTCCAGGATGTGGGCTGGGATGTCTGGTCCCAATACACATCCTGGGTGCCAGAGAGTCTAGGGTGGTGTGAATGCCTGGGACCACCGTGGTCCGTGATAGGTCCACGAATGGTGTGAGTGTTGATGAGCGGATCTCCCATTGGGTCCCCTCCGTTTTGGCGCGAAGGGAACCGTGGATAAGAGGGGGCTGGAAACACCACTACCATGTCGATCTCCTGAGTTCTCACGAACGAAGGAATACAGGAGCCAAGTATCCTGCAACCAAGAGGCTGAACCGAGGAATCGCTGGTGACCCGCTGAAGGACTGCTCCTCTGCACTGCTGTCGCCTTGTGAAACCCTTTTCACCTTTGATCGAACCAGAAGGCCTGTACTGGTACTTCGACCCTTGGAATAGCGGGGACAGCTATTCTCGGCATCTTCACCATCTCCTGCTAGTAAGCCTTCGGAAGCGTCTCTGGGCCATCCAGCAGACTGACCAGCCTACACAGGAGTCTTGCTCTGTAACCGCCGCCAGGTTGTGTAGTATATCGAGTCCTTGTCACTCTCACATGATTCGTACACTTGGCGTTCCCAGGTCTGAAGTGAGTAGTGTACATTTGGCTCAGATACACACCGCCGCTCCGTTGCCCTACTGTGGTAACAAACTGTGCGGGTTCCTTCGTTTGGGACGTCTTTTACTCAACTCTGCTGCTGCAGACTAAACACGACGACGAGACGTCCCCTGCTCTTCTGAACCTGCCAGCGACTGAAACTGATGCGGAGAAGCCTGGGTCTGCTTGCATCGTGGACCGGTGAGTAGCATAGCTAGGAACTGGTCGCCCTCCTGCAGGAGCCCATAGCTTTTCCCCGCTGTGTCAAAACAGCACGCCTTTCCGTACTCGCGCTCTGCTTCTGCCCACAGTGGAGGCTGCGCTTGAGTCGCGGAACACTGTTCTTCTTCGTTTGTGCACTAAACTGAACAGCCTGATCTCCCTCGAAGAGACTCCCCTTTTGCCCGTTGGCACCAGCGTGTGCAGGTACTTTTGAGCACAAGGCTCCACTCTTCGTAGGGCTCGGACTTCCTTTTAGTTAGGTGCCTCTGAAGGCGGACTGGGTCTAAGCATTATTTCGCACTGCCTGTTTTCCTTCCCTTTTAGGTGGACTACACATTTCGTGCATCTAACGCTTGAGACTTGTTTGTATTTGTATATATATTGTATTGGTATGGTATGTGTTGGTTTACTAGAGTTGTATTGTGATTTCTCGCTACGGTCATTGTTTTAAAGGCCTTGGAATAAATGTGTATATATTTTTAATATAGCACCTGTTTGGAGTAGTTTGTAAGTGTCCTTGCTTTGTGTGCTCATTGCGGGCTTTCAGTCACCCTCACCTCTCTTGAGACCTAGTCTTGACCGCCGCGATCGCTACCTTGATTGGTCTGGCTTGTCCAGAGGTTACCCTGTTCCAAGAAATTAGGTTGGCCATCTGAACTTCTGCGCCACCAGGACAGAGTTCAGAAATCCGTCTTAACAATATCCAACTCCTTCCCGTTCCAAACCTGAGACCCTTCCTATAGCATGAGATGTGATATCCAACTCCTTCCCATCCCAATCCTGAGACATTTCCGATTGCAGAGATGTGATATCTCAATGCTTATACCAAATCTGAGACTCTTCCTATAACATGAGATGTGATATCCAACTCCTTCCCGTTCCAAACCTGAGACCCTTCCTATAGCATGAGATGTGATATCCAACTCCTTCCCATTCCAATCCTGAGACCCTTCCGATAGCATGAGATGTGATATCTCAATGCTTCTAATACCAAACCTGAGATCCTTCCTATAACATGTGATGTGATATCCAAATTCTTCCCCTTCCAAACCTGAGACCCTCCCTTTAGCATGAGATGTGATATCCAACTCCTTCCCATTCCAATCCTGAGACCCTTATGATAGCATGAGATGTGATATCTCAATGCCTCTAATACCAAACCTGAGATCCTTCCTATAACATGAGATGTGATATCCAAATCCTTCCCCTTCCAAACCTGAGACCCTCCCTTTAGCATGAGATGTGATATCCAACTCCTTCCCATTCCAATCCTGAGACCCTTCTGATAGCATGAGATGTGATATCTCAATGCCTCTAATACCAAACCTGATATCCTACCTCTAACATGAAATGTGATATCCAACTCCTTCCCTTTCCAAACCTGAGACCCTGCCTATAGCATGAGATGTGATATCCAAGTCCTTCCCATTCCAATCCTGAGACCCTTCCTATAGCATGTGATGTGATATCTCAATGCTTATACCAAACCTGAGACCCTTCCTATGGCATGAGATGTCATATACAACTCCTTCCCATTCCAATCCTGAGACCCTTCCTATAGCATGTGATGTGATATCTCAATGCTTATACCAAACCTGAGACCCTTCCTATAGCTTGAGATGTGATATCCAACTCCTTCCCATTCCAATCCTGAGACCCTTCCTATAGTATGAGATGTGATATCTCAATACTTCTAATACCAAACCTGAGATCCTTCCGATAACATGAGATGTGATATCCAAATCCTTCCCCTTCCAAACCTGAGACCCTCCCTTTAGCATGAGATGTGATATCCAACTCCTTCCCATTCCAATCCTGAGACCCTTCTGATAGCATGAGATGTGATATCTCAATGCTTCTAATACCAAACCTGAGATCCTTCCGATAGCATGAGATGTGATATCTCAATGCTTCTAATACCAAACCTGAGCTCCTTCTTATAACATGAGATGTGATATGCAAATCCTTCCCCTTCCAAACCTGAGACCCTCCCTTTAGCATGAGATGTGATATCCAACTCCTTCCCATTCCAATCCTGAGACCCTTCTGATAGCATGAGATGTGATATCTCAATGCCTCTAATACCAAACCTGAGATCCCACCTCTAACATGAAATGTGATATCCAACTCTTTCCCCTTCCAAACCTGAGAGCCTTCCTATAGCATGAGATGTGATATCCAACTCCTTCCCGTTCCAAACCTGAGACCCTTCCTATAGCATGAGATGTGATATCCAACTCCTTCCCATCCCAATCCTGAGACATTTCCGATTGCAGAGATGTGATATCTCAATGCTTATACCAAACCTGAGACTCTTCCTATAACATGAGATGTGATATCCAACTCCTTCCCGTTCCAAACCTGAGACCCTTCCTATAGCATGAGATGTGATATCCAACTCCTTCCCATTCCAATCCTGAGACCCTTCCGATAGCATGAGATGTGATATCTCAATGCTTCTAATACCAAACCTGAGATCCTTCCTATAACATGTGATGTGATATCCAAATTCTTCCCCTTCCAAACCTGAGACCCTCCCTTTAGCATGAGATGTGATATCCAACTCCTTCCCATTCCAATCCTGAGACCCTTATGATAGCATGAGATGTGATATCTCAATGCCTCTAATACCAAACCTGAGATCCTTCCTATAACATGAGATGTGATATCCAAATCCTTCCCCTTCCAAACCTGAGACCCTCCCTTTAGCATGAGATGTGATATCCAACTCCTTCCCATTCCAATCCTGAGACCCTTCTGATAGCATGAGATGTGATTTCTCAATGCCTCTAATACCAAACCTGAGATCCTACCTCTAACATGAAATGTGATATCCATCTCCTTCCCTTTCCAAACCTGAGACCCTGCCTACAGCATGATATGTGATATCCAAGTCCTTCCCATTCCAATCCTGAGACCCTTCCTATAGCATGTGATGTGATATCTCAATGCTTATACCAAACCTGAGACCCTTCCTATGGCATGAGATGGCATATACAACTCCTTCCCATTCCAATCCTGAGACCCTTCCTATAGCATGAGATGTGATATCTCAATGCTTATACCAAACCTGAGACCCTTCCTATAGCATGAGATGTGATATCCAACTTCTTCCCATTCCAATCCTGAGACCCTTCCTATAGCATGAGATGTGATATCTCAATGCTTATACCAAACCTGAGACCCTTCCTATAGCTTGAGATGTGATATCCAACTCCTTCCCATTCCAATCCTGAGACCCTTCCTATAGCATGAGATGTGATATCTCAAGGCCTCTAATACCAAACCTGAGATCCTTCTTCTAACATGAAATGTGATATCCAACTCCTTCCCCTTCCAAACCTGAGAGCCTTCCTATAGCATGAGATATGATATCCAAGTCCTTCCCATTCCAATCCTGAGACACTTCCTATAACATGAAATGTGATATCCAACTCCTTCCCATTCCAACCTGAGACCCTTCCTATAGCATGAGATGGGATATCCAACTCCTTCCAAATCCAATACTGATACCCTTCCGATAGCATGAGATGTGATATCCCAATGCTTCTACCAAACCTGAGACCCATACTATGGCATGAGATGTGATATCAAACTCCTTCCCATTCCAATCCTGAGACCCTTCTTATACCATGAGACTTGATATCTCAATGCTTCTAATACCAAACCTGAGACCCGTCCTATAACATGAGATGTGATATCCAAATCCTTCCCCTTCCAAACCTTAGACCCTTCCTTTATCATGAAATGTGATATCCAACTCCTTCCCATTCCAATCCTGAGACCCTTCCGATATCATGAGATGTGATATCTCAATGCTTATACCAAATCTGAGACCCTTCCTATGGCCTGAGATGTCATATACAACTCCTTCCCATTCCAATCCTGAGACCCTTCCTATAGCATGAGATGTGATATCTCAATGCTTATACCAAATCTGAGACCCTTCCTATAGCATGAGATGTGATATCCAACTCCTTCCCATTCCAATCCTGAGACCCTTCCTATAGCATGAGAAGTGATATCTCCATGCTTATACCAAACCTGAGACCCTTCCTATAGCATAAGATGTGATATCCAAATCCTTCCCATTCCAATCCTGAGACCCTTCCTATAGCATGAGATGTGATATCTCAATGCTTATACCAAACCTGAGACCCTTCCTATAGCATGAGATGTGATATCCAACTCCTTCCCATTCCAATCCTGAGACCCTTCCTATAGCATGAGATGTGATGTCTCAATGCTTCTAATACCAAACCTGAGATCCTTCCTATAACATGAGATGTGATATCCAACTCCTTCCCATTCCAATCCTGAGACCCTTATGATAGCATGAGATGTGATATCTCAATGCCTCTTATACCAAACCTGAGATCCTTCCGATAGCATGAGATGTGATATCTCAATGCTTCTAATACCAAACCTGAGATCCTTCCTATAATATGAGATGTGATTTCCAAATCCTTCCCCTTCCAAACCTGAGACCCTCCCTTTAGCATGAAATGTGATATCCAACTCCTTCCCATTCCAATCCTGAGACCCTTCTGATAGCATGAGATGTGATATCTCAATGCCTCTAATACCAAACCTGAGATCCTACCTCTAACATGAAATGTGATATCCATCTCCTTCCCTTTCCAAACCTGAGACCCTGCCTATAGCATGAGAAGTGATATCCAAGTCCTTCCCATTCCAATCCTGAGACCCTTCCTATAGCATGTGATGTGATATCTCAATGCTTATACCAAACCTGAGACCCTTCCTATGGCATGAGATGTCATATACAACTCCTTCCCATTCCAACCCTTCCTATAGCATGAGATGTGATATCTCAATGCTTATACCAAACCTGAGACCCTTCCTATAGCATGAGATGTGATATCCAACTTCTTCCCATTCCAATCCTGAGACCCTTCCTATAGCATGAGATGTGATATCTCAATGCTTATACCAAACCTGAGACCCTTCCTATAGCATAAGATGTGATATCCAAATCCTTCCCATTCCAATCCTGAGACCCTTCCTATAGCATGAGATGTGATATCTCAATGCTTATACCAAACCTGAGACCCTTCCTTTAGCATGAGATGTGATATCCAACTCCTTCCCATTCCAATCCTGAGACCCTTCCTATAGCATGAGATGTGATGTCTCAATGCTTCTAATACCAAACCTGAGATCCTTCCTATAACATGAGATGTGATATCCAACTCCTTCCCATTCCAATCCTGAGACCCTTATGATAGCATGAGATGTGATATCTCAATGCCTCTTATACCAAACCTGAGATCCTTCCGATAGCATGAAATGTGATATCTCAATGCTTCTAATACCAAACCTGAGATCCTTCCTATAATATGAGATGTGATTTCCAAATCCTTCCCCTTCCAAACCTGAGACCCTCCCTTTAGCATGAAATGTGATATCCAACTCCTTCCCATTCCAATCCTGAGACCCTTCTGATAGCATGAGATGTGATATCTCATTGCCTCTAATACCAAACCTGAGATCCTACCTCTAACATGAAATGTGATATCCATCTCCTTCCCTTTCCAAACCTGAGACCCTGCCTATAGCATGAGATGTGATATCCAAGTCCTTCCCATTCCAATCCTGAGACCCTTCCTATAGCATGTGATGTGATATCCAAGTCCTTCCCATTCCAATCCTGAGACCCTTCCTATAGCATGTGATGTGAAATCTCAATGCTTATACCAAACCTGAGACCCTTCCTATGGCATGAGATGTCATATACAACTCCTTCCCATTCCAACCCTGAGACCCTTCCTATAGCATGAGATGTGATATCTCAATGCTTCTACCAAACCTGAAACACTTCCTATAGCATGAGATGTGATATCCAACTCCTTCCCATTCCAATCCTGAGACCCTTCCTATAGCATGAGATGTGATATCACAATGCTTCTAATACCAAACCTGAGACCCATACTATGGCATGAGATGTGATATCCAAATCCTTCCCCTTCCAAACCTGAGACCCTTCCTTTAGCATGAGATGTGATATATAGCTCCTCCCATTCCAATCCTGAGACCCTTCCGATAGCAGAGATGTGACATTTCAATGCTTATACCAAACCTGAGACCCTTCCCATAGCATGAGATGTGATATCCAACTCCTTCCCATTCCAATCCTGAGACCCTTCCTATAGCATGAGATGTGATATCTCAATGCTTCTAATACCAAACCTGAGATCCTTCCTATAACATGAGATGTGATATCCAACTCCTTCCCATTCCAATCCCGAGACCCTTCCTATAGCATGAGATGTGATATCTCAATGCTTCTAATACCAAACCTAAGGTCCTTCCTATAACATGAGATGTGATATCCAAATCCTTCCCGTTCCAAACCTGAGACCCTCCCTTTAGCATGAGATGTGATATCCAACTCCTTCCCATTCCAATCCTGATACCCTTCTGATAGCATGAGATATGATATCTCAATGCCTCTAATACCAAACCTGAGATCCTACCTCTAACATGAAATGTGATATCCAACTCCTTCCTTTTCCAAACCTGAGACCCTTCCTACAGCATGAGATGTGATATCCAAGTCCTTCCCATTACAATCCTGAGACCCTTCCTATAACATGAGATGTGATATCCAACTCTTTCTATTCCAACCTGAGAACCTTCCTATAGCATGAGATGGGATATCCAACTCCTTCCAAATCCAATCCTGATACCCTTCCGATAGCATGAGATGTGATATACCAATGCTTCTACAAAACCTGAGACCCATACCATGGCATGAGATGTGATATCAAACTCCCGTCCTATACCATGAGACTTGATATCTCAATGCTTCTAATACCAAACCTGAGACCGGTCCAATAACATGAGATGTGATATCCAAATCCTTCCCCTTCCAAACCTTAGACCCTTCCTTTATCATGAGATGTGATATCCAAGTCCTTCCCATTCCATTCCTGAGACCCTTCCTATAGCATGAGATGTGATATCTCAATGCTTCTAATACCAAACCTGAGACCCTTCCTATAACATGAGATGTGATATCCAAGTCCTTCCCATTCCAATCCTGAAACCCTTCCTATAGCATGAGATGTGATATCTCAATGCTTCTAATACCAAACCTGAGACCCTTCCTATAACATGAATTATGATATCCAAATCCTTCCCATTCCAATCCTGAGACCCTTCCGATAGCAGAGATGTGATATCTCAATGCTTATACCAAACCTAAGACCCTTCCGATAGCATGAGATGTGATATCTCAATGCTTCTAATACCAAACCTGAGATCCTTCCAATAACATGAGATGTGATATCCAACTCCTTCCCATTCCAATCCCGAGACCCTTCCTATAGCTTGAGATGTGATATCTCAATGCTTCTAATACCAAACCTAAGGTCCTTCCTATAACATGAGATGTGATATCCAAATCCTTCCCATTCCAAACCTGAGACCCTCCCTTTAGCATGAGATGTGATATCCAACTCCTTCCCCTTCCAAACCTGAGACCCTCCCTTTAGCATGAGATGTGATATCCAGCTCCTCCCATTCCAATCCTGAGACCCTTCCGATAGCAGAGATGTGATATTTCAATGCTTATACCAAACCTGAGACCCTTCCCATAGCATGAGATGTGATATCCAGCTCCTCCCATTCCAATCCTGAGACCCTTCCGATAGCAGAGATGTGATATTTCAATGCTTATACCAAACCTGAGACCCTTCCCATAGCATGAGATGTGATATCCAACTCCTTCCCATTCCAATCCTGAGACCCTTCCTATAGCATGAGATGTGATATCTCAATGCTTCTAATACCAAACCTGAGATCCTTCCTATAACATGAGATGTGATATCCAACTCCTTCCCATTCCAATCCCGAGACCCTTCCTATAGCATGAGATGTGATATCTCAATGCTTCTAATACCAAACCTAAGGTCCTTCCTATAACATGAGATGTGATATCCAAATCCTTCCCATTCCAAACCTGAGACCCTCCCTTTAGCATGAGATGTGATATCCAACTCCTTCCCATTCCAATCCTGATACCCTTCTGATAGCATGAGATGTGATATCTCAATGCCTCTAATACCAAACCTGAGATCCTACCTCTAACATGAAATGTGATATCCAACTCCTTCCTTTTCCAAACCTGAGACCCTTCCTACAGCATGAGATGTGATATCCAAGTCCTTCCCATTCCAATCCTGAGACCCTTCCTATAACATGAGATGTGATATCCAACTCCTTCTATTCCAACCTGAGACCCTTCCTATAGCATGAGATGGGATATCCAACTCCTTCCAAATCCAATCCTGATACCCTTCCGATAGCATGAGATGTGATATCCCAATGCTTCTACAAAACCTGAGACCCATACCATGGCATGAGATGTGATATCAAACTCCCGTCCTATACCATGAGACTTGATATCTCAATGCTTCTAATACCAAACCTGAGACCGGTCCAATAACATGAGATGTGATATCCAAATCCTTTATCATGAGATGTGATATCCAAGTCCTTCCCATTCCATTCCTGAGACCCTTCCTATAGCATGAGATGTGATATCTCAATGCTTCTAATACCAAACCTGAGACCCTTCCTATAACATGAGATGTGATATCCAAGTCCTTCCCATTCCAATCCTGAGACCCTTCCTATAGCATGAGATGTGATATCTCAATGCTTCTAATACCAAACCTGAGACCCTTCCTATAACATGAATTGTGATATCCAAATCCTTCCCATTCCAATCCTGAGACCCTTCCGATAGCAGAGATGTGATATCTCAATGCTTATACCAAACCTAAGACCCTTCCGATAGCATGAGATGTGATATCTCAATGCTTCTAATACCAAACCTGAGACCGGTCCAATAACATGAGATGTGATATCCAAATCCTTCCCCTTCCAAACCTTAGACCATCCCTTTAGCATGAGATTTGATATCCAACTCCTTCCCATTCCAATCCTGAGACCCTTCTGATGGCATGAGATGTGATATCTCAATGCCTCTAAAACCAAACCTGAGATCCTACCTCTAACATGAAATGTGATATCCATCTCCTTCCCCTTCCAACCCTGAGAGCCTTCCTATAGAATGAGATGTGATATCCAAGTCCTTCCCATTCCAATCCTGAGACCCTTCCTATAACATGAGATGTGATATCCAACTCCTTCCCATTCCAATCATGAGACCCTTCCTATAGCTTGAGATGTGATATCCAACTCCTTCTCATTCCAATTCTGAGACCCGTCCTATACCATGAGACTTGATATCTCAATGCTTCAAATACCAAACCTGAGACCAGTCCTATAACATGAGATGTGATACCCAAATCCGTCCCCTTCCAAACCTTAGACCCTTCCTATAGCATGAGATGTGATATCTCATTGCTTCTAATACCAAACCTGAGACCCTTCCTATAACGAGATGGGATATCCAACTCCTTCCCATTCCAATCCTGAGACCCTTCAGATAGCAGAGATGTGATATCCAACTCCTTCCCATTCCAAACCTGAGACCCTTCCTATAGCATGAGATGTTATAATTTAATGCTTCTAAAACCAAACCTGAGAACCATCCTATAACATGTGAAATCCAAATCCTTCCCTTTCCAAACCTGAGACCCTTCCGATAGCATGAGATGTGATATCTCAATGCTTCTAAAACCAAACATGAGAACCATCCTATAACATGAGATGTGAAATCCAAATCCTTCCCTTTCCAAACCTGAGACCCTTCCTATAGCTTGAGATGAAATATCAAACTCCTTCCCATTCCAATCCTGAGATAGCTTGAGATGTGATATCCAACTCCATCCCATTCCAATCCTGAGACCCTTCCGATAGCATGAGATGTGATAGCTCAATGCTTCTAATATCAAAACTGAGACCCTCCCTATAGTATGAGATGTGAATTCTAAGTCCTTACCATTCCTATCCTGAGACCCTTCCGATAGCAGAGATGTGATATCTCAATGCTTATACCAAACCTGATGACCCTTCCTATGGCATTAGATGTGATATCCAACTCCTTCCCATTCCAATCCTGAGTTCCTTCCTATAGCATGAGATGTGATATCTCAATGCTTCTATCAAACCTGATACCCTTCCTTTAGCATGAGAGGTGATATTCAACTCCTGCCCATTCCAATCCTGAGACCCTTCCTATATCATGAGACGTGATATCCAACTCCTTCCCATTCCAATCCTGAGACTCCTCCTATAGCATGAGATGTGATATCTCATTGCTTCTAATACCAGACCTGGGACCGGTCCTATAACATGAGATATGATATCCAAATCCTTCCCCTTCCAAACCTGAGACCCTTCCTATAGCAAGAGATGTGATATCCAATTCCTTCCCATTCCAATCCTGAGACCCTTCCTATAACGAGATGTGATATCCAACTCCTTCCCATTCCAACCTGAGACCCTTCCTGTAGCATGAGAAGGGAGATCCAACTCCTTCCCATTCCAATCCTGAGACCCTTCCTATACCATGAGATGTGATATCTCAATGCTTCTAATACCAAACCTGGGACCCGTCCTATAACATGAGATATGTCCTATAACATGAGATATGATATCCAAATCCTTCCCCTTCCAAACCTGAGACCCTTCCTTTAGCATGAGATGTGATATCCAAATCCTTCCCATTCCAATACTGAAACCCTTCCTATAGCATGAGATGTCATATCTCAATGTTTCTAATAGAAAACCTGAGACCCTTCCTATAGCAAGAGATGTGATATCCAAATCCTTCCCATTTCAATCTTGAGACCCTTCCTATAACATGAGATGTGATATCCAACTCCTACCCATTCCAACCTGAGACCCTTCCTATAGCATGAGAAGGGATATCCAATTCCTTCCCAATCCAATCCTTAGACCCTTCCGATAGCAGAGATGTGATATCTCAATGCTTATACCAAACCTGAGACCCTTCCTTTAGCATGAGATGTGATATCCAAATGCTTCACATTCCAATCCTGAGACCCTTCCTATAGCATGAGATGTGATATCTCAATGCTTCTAATACAAAACCTGAGATCCTTCCTATAACATGAGATGTGATATCCAAGTCCTTCCCATTCCAATCCTGAGACCCTTCCTATAACATGAGATGTGATATCCAACTCCTTCTACTCCAACCTGAGACCCTTCCTATAGCATGAGATGGGATATCCAACTCCTTCCAAATCCAATCCTGATACCCTTCCAATAGCATGAGATGTGATATCCCAATGCTTCTACAAAACCTGAGACCCATACCATGGCATGAGATGTGATATCAAACTCCCGTCCTATACCATGAGACTTGATATCTCAATGCTTCTAATACCAAACCTGAGACCGGTCCAATAACATGAGATGTGATATCCAAATCCTTCCCCTTCCAAACCTTAGACCCTTCCTTTATCATGAGATGTGATATCCAAGTCCTTCCCATTCCATTCCTGAGACCCTTAATATAGCATGAGATGTGATATCTCAATGCTTCTAATACCAAACCTGAGACCCTTCCTATAACATGAGATGTGATATCCAAATCCTTCCCATTCCAATCCTGAGACCCTTCCGATAGCAGAGATGTGATATCTCAATGCTTATACCAAACCTGAGACCCTTCCGATAGCATGAGATGTGATATCTCAATGCTTCTAATACCAAACCTCAGATCCTTCCAATAACATGAGATGTGATGTCCAAATCCTTCCCCTTCCAAACCTTAGACCCTCCCTTTAGCATGAGATGTGATATCCAACTCCTTCCCATTCCAATCCTGAGACCCTTCTGATGGCATGAGATGTCATATCTCAATGCCTCTAATACCAAACCTGAGATCCTACCTCTAACATGAGATGTGATATCAAACTCCTTCCCATTCCAAACCTGAGACCCTTCAGATAGCATGAGATGTGATATTTCAATGCTTCTAAAACCAAGCATGAGAACCATCCTATAACATGAGATGTGAAATCCAAATCATTCCCATTCCAAACCTGAGACCCTTCCTATAGCATGAGATGTTATAATTTAATGCTTCTAAAACCAAACCTGAGAACCATCCTATAACATGTGAAATCCAAATCCTTCCCTTTCCAAACCTGAGACCCTTCCGATAGCATGAGATGTGATATCTCAATGCTTCTAAAACCAAACATGAGAACCATCCTATAACATGAGATGTGAAATCCAAATCCTTCCCTTTCCAAACCTGAGACCCTTCCTATAGCTTGAGATGAAATATCAAACTCCTTCCCATTCCAATCCTGAGATAGCTTGAGATGTGATATCCAACTCCATCCCATTCCAATCCTGAGACCCTTCCGATAGCATGAGATGTGATAGCTCAATGCTTCTAATATCAAAACTGAGACCCTCCCTATAGTATGAGATGTGAATTCTAAGTCCTTACCATTCCTATCCTGAGACCCTTCCGATAGCAGAGATGTGATATCTCAATGCTTATACCAAACCTGATGACCCTTCCTATGGCATTAGATGTGATATCCAACTCCTTCCCATTCCAATCCTGAGTTCCTTCCTATAGCATGAGATGTGATATCTCAATGCTTCTATCAAACCTGATACCCTTCCTTTAGCATGAGAGGTGATATTCAACTCCTGCCCATTCCAATCCTGAGACCCTTCCTATATCATGAGACGTGATATCCAACTCCTTCCCATTCCAATCCTGAGACTCCTCCTATAGCATGAGATGTGATATCTCATTGCTTCTAATACCAGACCTGGGACCGGTCCTATAACATGAGATATGATATCCAAATCCTTCCCCTTCCAAACCTGAGACCCTTCCTATAGCAAGAGATGTGATATCCAATTCCTTCCCATTCCAATCCTGAGACCCTTCCTATAACGAGATGTGATATCCAACTCCTGCCCATTCCAATCCTGAGACCCTTCCTTTATCATGAGATGTGATATCCAAGTCCTTCCCATTCCATTCCTGAGACCCTTAATATAGCATGAGATGTGATATCTCAATGCTTCTAATACCAAACCTGAGACCCTTCCTATAACATGAGATGTGATATCCAAATCCTTCCCATTCCAATCCTGAGACCCTTCCGATAGCAGAGATGTGATATCTCAATGCTTATGCCAAACCTGAGACCCTTCCGATAGCATGAGATGTGATATCTCAATGCTTCTAATACCAAACCTCAGATCCTTCCTATAATATGAGATGTGATTTCCAAATCCTTCCCCTTCCAAACCTGAGACCCTCCCTTTAGCATGAAATGTGATATCCAACTCCTTCCCATTCCAATCCTGAGACCCTTCTGATGGCATAAGATGTCATATCTCAATGCCTCTAATACCAAACCTGAGATCCTACCTCTAACATGAGATGTGATATCAAACTCCTTCCCATTCCAAACCTGAGACCCTTCAGATAGCATGAGATGTGATATTTCAATGCTTCTAAAACCAAACATGAGAACCATCCTATAACATGAGATGTGAAATCCAAATCATTCTCATTCCAAACATGAGGCCCTTCCTATAGCTTGAGATGTAATATCAAACTCCTTCCCATTCAATGTGATATCCAACTCCTTCCCATTCCAATCCTGGGACCCTTCCTATACCATGAGATGTGATAGTTCAATGCTTCTAATACCAAACCTGAGACCCGTCCTAAAACATGAGATGTGAGATCCAAATCCTTCCCCTTCCAGACCTGAGACCTTTCCTTTAGCATGAGATGTGATAACCAACTCCTTCCCATTCCAAACCTGAGACCCTTCCCATAGCATGAGATGTGATATCTCAATGCTTCTAAAACCAAACATGAGAACCATCCTATAACATGAGATGTGAAATCCAAATCCTTCCCTTTCCAAACCTGAGACCCTTCCTATAGCTTGAGATGAAATATCAAACTCCTTCCCATTCCAATCCTGAGATAGCTTGAGATGTGAGATCCAAATCCTTCCCCTTCCAAACCTGAGACCCTTCCTATAGCTTGATATGTGATATCAAACTCCTTCCCATTACAATCCTGAGATAGCTTGAGATGTGATATCCAACTCCATCCCATTCCAATCCTGAGACCCTTCCGATAGCATGAGATGTGATAGCTCAATGCTTCTAATATCAAAACTGAGACCCTCCCTATAGTATGAGATGTGAAATCTACGTCCTTCACATTCCTATCCTGAGACCCTTCCGATAGCAGAGATGTGATATCTCAATGCTTATACCGAACCTGATGACCCTTCCTTTAGCATGAGATGTGATATTCAACTCCTTCCCATTCCAAACCTGAGACCCTTCCTATAACATGAGACGTGATATCCAACTCCTTCCCATTCCAAACCTGAGACCTTTCCTTTAGCATATGTGATATCCAACTCCTTCCAATTCCAATACTGAGACCCTTCCAATAGCATATGTGATATCTCAATGCTTCTAATATCAAAACTGAGACCCTCCCTATAACATGAGATGTGATATCCAACTCCTTCCCATTCCAATACTGAGACCCTTCCAATAGCATATGTGATATCTCAATGCTTCTAATATGAAAACTGAGACCCTCCCTATAACATGAATTGTGATATCCAAATCCTTCCCATTCCAATCCTGAGACCCTTCCGATAGCAGAGATGTGATATCTCAATGCTTATACCAAACCTAAGACCCTTCCGATAGCATGAGATGTGATATCTCAATGCATCTAATACCAAACCTGAGATCCTTCCAATAACATGAGATATGATGTCCAAATCCCTCCCCTTCCAAACCTTAGACCATCCCTTTAGCATGAGATTTGATATCCAACTCCTTCCCATTCCAATCCTGAGACCCTTCTGATAGCATGAGATGTGATATCTCAATGCCTCTAATACCAAACCTGAGATCCTACCTCTAACATGAAATGTGATATCCATCTCCTTCCCTTTCCAAACCTGAGACCCTGCCTATAGCATGAGATGTGATATCCAAGTCCTTCCCATTCCAATCGTGAGACCCTTCCTATAGCATGTGATGTGATATCTCAATGCTTATACCAAACCTGAGACCCTTCCTATGGCATGAGATGTCATATACAACTCCTTCCCATTCCAACCCTGAAACCCTTCCTATAGCATGAGATGTGATATCTCAATGCTTATACCAAACCTGAGACCCTTCCTATAGCATGAGATGTGATATCCAACTTCTTCCCATTCCAATCCTGAGACCCTTCCTATAGCATGAGATGTGATATCTCAATGCTTATACCAAACCTGAGACCCTTCCTATAGCTTGAGATGTGATATCCAACTCCTTCCCATTCCAATCCTGAGACCCTTCCTATAGCATGAGATGTGATATCTCAAGGCCTCTAATACCAAACCTGAGATCCTTCCTCTAACATGAAATGTGATATCCAACTCCTTCCCCTTCCAAACCTGAGAGCCTTCCTATAGCATGAGATATGATATCCAAGTCCTTCCCATTCCAATCCTGAGACCCTTCCTATAACATGAAATGTGATATCCAACTCCTTCCCATTCTAACCTGAGACCCTTCCTATAGCATGAGATGGGATATCCAACTCCTTCCAAATCCAATACTGATACCCTTCCGATAGCATGAGATGTGATATCCCAATGCTTCTACCAAACCTGAGACCCATACTATGGCATGAGATGTGATATCAAACTCCTTCCCATTCCAATCCTGAGACGCTTCCTATAGCTTGAGATGTGATATCCAACTCCTTCCCATTCCAATTCTGAGACCCTTCTTATACCATGACACTTGATATCTCAATGCTTCTAATACCAAACCTGAGACCCGTCCTATAACATGAGATGTGATATCCAAATCCATCCCCTTCCAAACCTTAGACCCTTCCTTTATAATGAGATGTGATATCCAACTCCTTCCCATTCCAATCCTGAGACCCTTCCTATAGCATGAGATGTGATATCTCAATGCTTCTAATACCAAACCTGAGACCCTTCCTATAACATGAGATGGGATATCCAACTCCTTCCCATTCCAATCCTGAGACCCTTCCGATAGCAGAGATGTGATATCTCAATGCTTATACCAAACCTGAGACCCTTCCTAAGGCCTGAGATGTCATATACAACTCCTTCCCATTGCAATCCTGAGACCCTTCCTAGAGCATGAGATGTGATATCTCAATGCTTATACCAAATCTGAGACCCTTCCTATAGCATGAGATGTGATATCCAACACCTTCCCATTCCAATCCTGAGACCCTTCCTATAGCATGAGAAGTGATATCTCCATGCTTATACCAAACCTGAGACCCTTCCTATAGCATGAGATGTGATATCCAACTCCTTCCCATTCCAATCCTGAGACCCTTCCTATAGCATGAGATGTGATATCTCAATGCTTATACCAAACCTGAGAGCCTACCTATAGCATGAGATGTGATATCCAAGTCCATCCCATTCCAATCCTTAGACCCTTCCTACAGCATGCGATGTGATATCTCAATGATTCTAATACCAAACCAGAGACCCGTCCTTTAACATGAGATGGGATATCCAACTCCTTCCCATTCCAATCCTGAGCCACTCCTGATAGCAGAGATGTGATATCTCAATGCTTATACCAAACCTGAGACCCTTCCTATAACATGAGATGTGATATCCAACTCCTTCCCGTTCCAAACCTGAGACACTTCCTATAGCATATGTGATATCCAACTCCTTCCCATTCCAAACATGAGACCCTTCCTATAGCAAGAATGTAATATCCAACTCCTACCCATTCCAATCCTGAGACCATTCCTATAGCATGAGATGTGATGTCTCAATGCTTCCAATACCAAACCTGAGATCCTTCCTCTAACATGAGATGTGATATCCAACTCCTTCCCATTCCAATCCTGAGACCCTTATGATAGCATGAGATGTGATATTTCAATGCCTCTTATACCAAACCTGAGATCCTTCCGATAGCATGAGATGTGATATCTCAATGCTTCTAATACCAAACCTGAGATCATTCCTATAATATGAGATGTGATTTCCAAATCCTTCCCCTTCCAAACCTGAGACCCTCCCTTTAGCATGAGATGTGATATCCAACTCCTTCCCATTCCAATCCTGAGACCCTTCTGATAGCATGAGATGTGATTTCTCAATGCCTCTAATACCAAACCTGAGATCCTACCTCTAACATGAAATGTGATATCCATCTCCTTCCCTTTCCAAACCTGAGACCCTGCCTATAGCATGATATGTGATATCCAAGTCCTTCCCATTCCAATCCTGAGACCCTTCCTATAGCATGTGATGTGATATCTCAATGCTTATACCAAACCTGAGACCCTTCCTATGGCATGAGATGGCATATACAACTCCTTCCCATTCCAATCCTGAGACCCTTCCTATAGCATGAGATGTGATATCTCAATGCTTATACCAAACCTGAGACCCTTCCTATAGCATGAGATGTGATATCCAACTTCTTCCCATTCCAATCAGGAGACCCTTCCTATAGCATGAGATGTGATATCTCAATGCTTATACCAAACCTGAGACCCTTCCTATAGCTTGAGATGTGATATCCAACTCCTTCCCATTCCAATCCTGAGACCCTTCCTATAGCATGAGATGTGATATCTCAAGGCCTCTAATACCAAACCTGAGATCCTTCCTCTAACATGAAATGTGATATCCAACTCCTTCCCCTTCCAAACCTGAGAGCCTTCCTATAGCATGAGATATGATATCCAAGTCCTTCCCATTCCAATCCTGAGACCCTTCCTATAACATGAAATGTGATATCCAACTCCTTCCCATTCCAACCTGAGACCCTTCCTATAGCATGAGATGGGATATCCAACTCCTTCCAAATCCAATACTGATACCCTTCCGATAGCATGAGATGTGATATCCCAATGCTTCTACCAAACCTGAGACCCATACTATGGCATAAGATGTGATATCAAACTCCTTCCCATTCCAATCCTGAGACCCTTCTTATACCATGAGACTTGATATCTCAATGCTTCTAATACCAAACCTGAGACCCGTCCTATAACATGAGATGTGATATCCAAATCCTTCCCCTTCCAAACCTTAGACCCTTCCTTTATCATGAAATGTGATATCCAACTCCTTCCCATTCCAATCCTGAGACCCTTCCGATATCATGAGATGTGATATCTCAATGCTTATACCAAATCTGAGACCCTTCCTATGGCCTGAGATGTCATATACAACTCCTTCCCATTCCAATCCTGAGACCCTTCCTATAGCATGAGATGTGATATCTCAATGCTTATACCAAATCTGAGACCCTTCCTATAGCATGAGATGTGATATCCAACTCCTTCCCATTCCAATCCTGAGACCCTTCCTATAGCATGAGATGTGATGTCTCAATGCTTCTAATACCAAACCTGAGATCCTTCCTATAACATGAGATGTGATATCCAACTCCTTCCCATTCCAATCCTGAGACCCTTATGATAGCATGAGATGTGATATCTCAATGCCTCTTATACCAAACCTGAGATCCTTCCGATAGCATGAGATGTGATATCTCAATGCTTCTAATACCAAACCTGAGATCCTTCCTATAATATGAGATGTGATTTCCAAATCCTTCCCCTTCCAAACCTGAGACCCTCCCTTTAGCATGAAATGTGATATCCAACTCCTTCCCATTCCAATCCTGAGACTCTTCTAATAGCATGAGATGTGATATCTCAATGCCTCTAATACCAAACCTGAGATCCTACCTCTAACATGAAATGTGATATCCATCTCCTTCCCTTTCCAAACCTGAGACCCTGCCTATAGCATGAGATGTGATATCCAAGTCCTTCCCATTCCAATCGTGAGACCCTTCCTATAGCATGTGATGTGATATCTCAATGCTTATACCAAACCTGAGACCCTTCCTATGGCATGAGATGTCATATACAACTCCTTCCCATTCCAACCCTGAGACCCTTCCTATAGCATGAGATGTGATATCTCAATGCTTATACCAAACCTGAGACCCTTCCTATAGCATGAGATGTGATATCCAACTTCTTCCCATTCCAATCCTGAGACCCTTCCTCTAGCATGAGATGTGATATCTCAGTGCTTATACCAAACCTGAGACCCTTCCTATAGCATAAGATGTGATATCCAAATCCTTCCCATTCCAATCCTGAGACCCTTCCTATAGCATGAGATGTGATATCTCAATGCTTATACCAAACCTGAGACCCTTCCTATAGCATGAGATGTGATATCCAACTCCTTCCCATTCCAATCCTGAGACCCTTCCTATAGCATGAGATGTGATGTCTCAATGCTTCTAATACCAAACCTGAGATCCTTCCTATAACATGAGATGTGATATCCAACTCCTTCCCATTCCAATCCTGAGACCCTTATGATAGCATGAGATGTGATATCTCAATGCCTCTTATACCAAACCTGAGATCCTTCCGATAGCATGAGATGTGATATCTCAATGCTTCTAATACCAAACCTGAGATCCTTCCTATAATATGAGATGTGATTTCCAAATCCTTCCCCTTCCAAACCTGAGACCCTCCCTTTAGCATGAAATGTGATATCCAACTCCTTCCCATTCCAATCCTGAGACCCTTCTGATAGCATGAGATGTGATATCTCATTGCCTCTAATACCAAACCTGAGATCCTACCTCTAACATGAAATGTGATATCCATCTCCTTCCCTTTCCAAACCTGAGACCCTGCCTATAGCATGAGATGTGATATCCAAGTCCTTCCCATTCCAATCCTGAGACCCTTCCTATAGCATGTGATGTGATATCCAAGTCCTTCCCATTCCAATCCTGAGACCCTTCCTATAGCATGTGATGTGATATCTCAATGCTTATACCAAACCTGAGACCCTTCCTATGGCATGAGATGTCATATACAACTCCTTCCCATTCCAACCCTGAGACCCTTCCTATAGCATGAGATGTGATATCTCAATGCTTATACCAAACCTGAGACCCTTCCTATAGCTTGAGATGTGATATCCAACTTCTTCCCATTCCAATCCTGAGACCCTTCCTATAGCATGAGATGTGATATCCCAATGCTTCTACCAAACCTGAGACCCATACTATGGCATGAGATGTGATATCAAACTCCTTCCCATTCCAATCCTGAGACGCTTCCTATAGCTTGAGATGTGATATCCAACTCCTTCCCATTCCAATTCTGAGACCCTTCTTATACCATGAGACTTGATATCTCAATGCTTCTAATACCAAACCTGAGACCCGTCCTATAACATGAGATGTGATATCCAAATCCTTCCCCTTCCAAACCTTAGACCCTTCCTTTATAATGAGATTTGATATCCAACTCCTTCCCATTCCAATCCTGAGACCCTTCCGATATCATGAGATTTGTTATCTCAATGCTTCTAATATCAAACTTGAGACCCTCCCTATAGCATGAGATGTGACATCCAACTCCTTCCCATTCCAATCCTGAGACCCTTCCGATAGCAGAGATGTGATATCTCAATGCTTATACCAAACCTGAGACCCTTCCTAAGGCTTGAGATGTCATATACAACTCCTTCCCATTCCAATCCTGAGACCCTTCCTATAGCATGAGATGTGATATCTCAATGCTTATACCAAATCTGAGACCCTTCCTATAGCATGAGATGTGATATCCAAATCCTTCCCATTCCAATCCTGAGACCCTTCCTATAGCATGAGATGTGATATCTCAATGCTTATACCAAACCTGAGAGCCTACCTATAGCATGAGATGTGATATCCAAGTCCATCCCATTCCAATCCTTAGACCCTTCCTACAGCATGCGATGTGATATCTCAATGATTCTAATACCAAACCAGAGACCCGTCCTTTAACATGAGATGGGATATCCAACTCCTTCCCATTCCAATCGTGAGCCACTCCTGATAGCAGAGATGTGATATCTCAATGCGTATACCAAACCTGAGACCCTTCCTATAACATGAGATGTGATATCCAACTCCTTCCCGTTCCAAACCTGAGACACTTCCTATAGCATATGTGATATCCAACTCCTTCCCATTCCAAACATGAGACCCTTACTATAGCAAGAATGTAATATCCAACTCCTACCCATTCCAATCCTGAGACCATTCCTATAGCATGAGATGTGATATATCAATGCTTCTAATACCAAACCTGAGATCCTTCCTATGACATGAGATGTGATATCCAAATCCTTCCCATTCCAATCCTGAGACCCTTCCTATAGCAAGAGATGTGATATCCAAATCCTTCCCATTCCAATCCTGAGACCCTTCCTATAACATGAGATGTGATATTCAACTCCTTCCCATTCCAACCTGAGACACTTCCTATAGCATGGGAAGGGATATCCAACTCCTTCCCAATCCAATCCTGAGAACCTTCCGATAGCAGAGATGTGATATCTCAATGCTTATACCAAACCTGAGACGCTTCCTATGGCATGAGATGTGATATCCAACTCCTTGCCATTCAAATCCTGAGACCCTTCCTATAGCATGAGATGTGATATCTCAATGCTTCTACCAAACCTGAGACCCTTCCTTTAGCATGAGATGTGATATCCAAATCCTTCACATTCCAATCCTGAGACCCTTCCTATAGCATGAGATGTGATATCTCAATGCTTCTAATACCAAACCCGAGATCCTTCCTATAACATGAGATGTGATATCCAATTCCTTCCCATTCCAAACCTGAGACCCTTCCTATTGGATGAGATGTTATATCCAACTCCTTCCCATTCCAACCCTGAGACCCTTCCTATACCATGAGATGTGATATCTCAATGCTTCTAATACCAAACCTGGGAACCGTCCTATAACATGAGATGTGATATCTCAATGTTTCTAATGAAAAACCTGAGACCCTTCCTATAACATGAGATGTGATCTCCAATTCCTTCCCATTCCAAACCTGAGACCCTTCCTATTGGATGAGATGTGATATCCAAATCCTTCCCCTTCCAAACCTGAGACCCTTCCTTTAGCATGAGATGTGATATCCAAATACTTCCCATTCTAATCCTAAAACCCTTCCTATAGCATGAGATGTGATATCTCAATGTTTCTAATAAAAAACCTGAGACCCTTCCTATAGCAAGAGATGTGATATCCAAATCCTTCCCATTCCAATCCTGAGACCCTTCCTGTATATAACATGAGATGTGATATCCAACTCCTTCCCATTCCAACCTGAGACCCTTCCTATAGCATGAGATGTGATATCCAACTCCTTACCATTCAAATCCTGAGACCCTCCCTATAACAAGAGATGTCATATCCAACTCCTTCCCATTCCAAACCTGAGACCCGTCCTATAACATGAGATCTGATATCCAACTCCTTCCCATTCCAAACCTGAGACCCTTCCGATAGCATGAGATGTGATATCTCAATGCTTCAAAAACCAAACATGAGAACCATCCTATAACATGAGATGTGAAATCCAAATCCTTCCCTTCCCAAACCTGAGACTCTTCCTATAGCATGAGATGTGATATCTCAATGCTTCTACCAAACCTGAAACCCTTCCTATAGCATGAGATGTGATATCCAACTCCTTCCCATTCCAATCCTGAGACACATCCTATAGCATGAGATGTGATATCACAATGCTTCTAATACCAAACCTGAGACCCGTCCTATAACATGAGATGTGATATCCAAATCCTTCCCCTTCCAAACCTGATACCCTTCCTTTAGCATGAGATGTGATATATAGCTCCTCCCATTCCAATCCTGAGACCCTTCCTATAGCATGAGATGTGATATCTCAATGCTTCTAATACCAAACCTGAGATCCTTCCTATAACATGAGATGTGATATCCAACTCCTTCCCATTCCAATCCCGAGACCCTTCCTATAGCATGAGATGTGATATCTCAATGCTTCTAATACCAAACCTAAGGTCCTTCCTATAACATGAGATGTGATATCCAAATCCTTCCCATTCCAAACCTGAGACCCTCCCTTTAGCATGAGATGTGATATCCAACTCCTTCCCATTCCAATCCTGATACCCTTCTGATAGCATGAGATCTGATATCTCAATGCCTCTAATACCAAACCTGAGATCCTACCTCTAACATGAAATGTGATATCCAACTCCTTCCTTTTCCAAACCTGAGACCCTTCCTACAGCATGAGATGTGATATCCAAGTCCTTCCCATTCCAATCCTGAGACCCTTCCTATAACATGAGATGTGATATCCAACTCCTTCTATTCCAACCTGAGACCCTTCCTATAGCATGAGATGGGATATCCAACTCCTTCCAAATCCAATCCTGATACCCTTCCGATAGCATGAGATGTGATATACCAATGCTTCTACAAAACCTGAGACCCATACCATGGCATGAGATGTGATATCAAACTCCCGTCCTATACCACGAGACTTGATATCTCAATGCTTCTAATACCAAACCTGAGACCGGTCCAATAACAGGAGATGTGATATCCAAATCCTTCCCCTTCCAAACCTTAGACCCTTCCTTTATCATGAGATGTGATATCCAAGTCCTTCCCATTCCATTCCTGAGACCCTTCCTATAGCATGAGATGTGATATCTCAATGCTTCTAATACCAAACCTGAGACCCTTCCTATAACATGAGATGTGATATCCAAGTCCTTCCCATTCCAATCCTGAGACCCTTCCTATAGCATGAGATGTGATATCTCAATGCTTCTAATACCAAACCTGAGACCCTTCCTATAACATGAATTATGATATCCAAACCCTTCCCATTCCAATCCTTAGACCCTTCTGATAGCAGAGATGTAACATCTCAATGCTTATACCAAACCTAAGACCCTTCCGATAGCATGAGATGTGATATCTCAATGCTTCTAATACCAAACCTGAGATCCTTCCAATAACATGAGATGTGATATCCAACTCCTTCCCATTCCAATCCCGAGACCCTTCCTATAGCATGAGATGTGATATCTCAATGCTTCTAATACCAAACCTGAGATCCTTCCAATAACATGAGATGTGATATCCAACTCCTTCCCATTCCAATCCCGAGACCCTTCCTATAGCATGAGATGTGATATCTCAATGCTTCTAATACCAAACCTAAGGTCCTTCCTATAACATGAGATGTGATATCCAAATCCTTCCCATTCCAAACCTGAGACCCTCCCTTTAGCATGAGATGTGATATCCAACTCCTTCCCCTTCCAAACCTGAGACCCTTCCTTTGGCATGAGATGTGATATCCAGCTCCTCCCATTCCAATCCTGAGACCCTTCCGATAGCAGAGATGTGATATTTCAATGCTTATACCAAACCTGAGACGCTTCCCATAGCATGAGATGTGATATCCAGCTCCTCCCATTCCAATCCTGAGACCCTTCCGATAGCAGAGATGTGATATTTCAATGCTTATACCAAACCTGAGACCCTTCCCATAGCATGAGATGTGATATCCAACTCCTTCCCATTCCAATCCTGAGACCCTTCCTCTAGCATGAGATGTGATATCTCAATGCTTCTAATACCAAACCTGAGATCCTTCCTATAACATGAGATGTGATATCCAACTCATTCCCATTCCAATCCCGAGACCCTTCCCATAGCATGAGATGTGATATCTCAATGCTTCTAATACCAAACCTAAGGTCCTTCCTATAACATGAGATGTGATATCCAAATCCTTCCCATTCCAAACCTGAGACCCTCCCTTTAGCATGAGATGTGATATCCAACTCCTTCCCATTCCAATCCTGATACCCTTCTGATAGCATGAGATGTGATATCTCAATGCCTCTAATACCAAACCTGAGATCCTACCTCTAACATGAAATGTGATATCCAACTCCTTCCTTTTCCAAACCTGAGACCCTTCCTACAGCATGAGATGTGATATCCAAGTCCTTCCCATTCCAATCCTGAGACCCTTCCTATAACATGAGATGTGATATCCAACTCCTTCTATTCCAACCTGAGACCCTTCCTATAGCATGAGATGGGATATCCAACTCCTTCCAAATCCAATCCTGATACCCTTCCGATAGCATGAGATGTGATATCCAAATGCTTCTACAAAACCTGAGACCCATACCATGGCATGAGATGTGATATCAAACTCCCGTCCTATACCATGAGACTTGATATCTCAATGCTTCTAATACCAAACCTGAGACCGGTCCAATAACATGAGATGTGATATCCAAATCCTTCCCCTTCCAAACCGTAGACCCTTCCTTTATCATGAGATGTGATATCCAAGTCCTTCCCATTCCATTCCTGAGACCCTTCCTATAGCATGAGATGTGATATCTCAATGCTTCTAATACCAAACCTGAGACCCTTCCTATAACATGAGATGTGATATCCAAGTCCTTCCCATTCCAATCCTGAGACCCTTCCTATAGCATGAGATGTGATATCTCAATGCTTCTAATACCAAACCTGAGACCCTTCCTATAACATGAATTGTGATATCCAAATCCTTCCCATTCCAATCCTGAGACCCTTCCGATAGCAGAGATGTGATATCTCAATGCTTATACCAAACCTAAGACCCTTCCGATAGCATGAGATGTGATATCTCAATGCTTCTAATACCAAACCTGAGATCCTTCCAATAACATGAGATATGATGTCCAAATCCCTCCCCTTCCAAACCTTAGACCATCCCTTTAGCATGAGATTTGATATCCAACTCCTTCCCATTCCAATCCTGAGACCCTTCTGATGGCATGAGATGTGATATCTCAATGCCTCTAAAACCAAACCTGAGATCCTACATCTAACATGAAATGTGATATCCAACTCCTTCCCCTTCCAACCCTGAGAGCCTTCCTATAGAATGAGATGTGATATCCAAGTCCTTCCCATTCCAATCCTGAGACCCTTCATATAACATGAGATGTGATATCCAACTCCTTCCCATTCCAATAATGAGACCCTTCCTATAGCTTGAGATGTGATATCACTCCTTCTCATTCCAATTCTGAGACCCGTCCTATACCATGAGACTTGATATCTCAATGCTTCAAATACCAAACCTGAGACCGGTCCTATAACATGAGATGTGATACCCAAATCCGTCCCCTTCCAAACCTTAGACCCTTCCTATAGCATGAGATGTGATATCTCAATGCTTCTAAAACCAAACATGAGAACCATCCTATAACATGAGATGTGAAATCCAAATCCTTCCCTTTCCAAACCTGAGACCCTTCCTATAGCTTGAGATGAAATATCAAACTCCTTCCCATTCCAATCCTGAGATAGCTTGAGATGTGATATCCAACTCCACCCCATTCCAATCCTGAGACCCTTCCGATAGCATGAGATGTGATAGCTCAATGCTTCTAATATCAAAACTGAGACCCTCCCTATAGTATGAGATGTGAATTCTAAGTCCTTCCCATTCCTATCCTGAGACCCTTCCGATAGCAGAGATGTGATATCTCAATGCTTATACCGAACCTGATGACCCTTCCTTTAGCATGAGATGTGATATTCAACTCCTTCCCATTCCAATCCTGAGACCCTTCCTATAACATGAGACGTGATATCCAACTCCTTCCCATTCCAAACCTGAGACCTTTCCTTTAGCATATGTGATATCCAACTCCTTCCAATTCCAATACTGAGACGCTTCCAATAGCATATGTGATATCTCAATGCTTCTAATATCAAAACTGACACCCTCCCTCTAACATGAGATGTGATATCCAACTCCTTCCCATTCCAATACTGAGACCCTTCCAATAGCATATGTGATATCTCAATGCTTCTAATATCAAAACTGAGACCCTCCCTATAACATGAGATGTGATATCCAACTCCTTCCCATTCCAATCGAGACCCTTCCTATAACATGAGATGTGATATCTCTATGCTTCTAATACCAAACCTGAGGCCCTTCCCGTAGTATATGTGAAATCCAACTCCTTCCCATTCCAAACTTGTGACCCTTCCTGTAGCATGAAATGTGATTTTTCACCCCTTCCAATACCATACCCTAGCCTAGACCATTCCCACAGCCTGAGATTTAAAATCTCATTTCTTCCAATACCAAACCCGAGACCCTTCCGATAGGATGTGATTTGATATCTCAGTGCTTCTAATACCAAACCTGAGATCCTCCCTATAACAAGAGATATCATATCCAACTCCTTCCCATTCCAATCCTGAGACTCTTCCTATAGCATGACATGTGATATCGAACTTCCCATTCAAATCCTGAGACTCAGACCTCCCCGTCTAACCTCACCACTCCTAGCTCCCGGATTGATAATGCACTCCTGCTGTGTCTTCTCTCCCTTCTTCTGCTTCCTTTCCTCTCTCCTTCCTCATGTGCCCTAGGTCAGGCTCCTTCTACACCTCCGCAAGGATTACTGATTTGTACCCCTCCCCACTCTCAACTCTCACTCAGTTAACACTCATCTGACATCTGCCATTTCCTGGAAGAACCCGACCTTGATGTCCTTGGTCTAACCGAGACATGGATGACGGCCAGCGCTGTCTCGAGCTCTGACACTTTCCTCCCTGATGACAAGTTCCTCTCCATGCCCAGATCCAAACGTTCATGAGGGGGAGTATCCTTGATTCCTGTAGTAAATTGCTTTCCTTTGCAGGCCGACTCCTCTCACGAATGCCTTGTCTGCATGCATTCTCTCTTTCCTGGCCATTCTCTCACCGTGGCTATTTGCCTACCCCCTTCCTCTCTCAGTGGATGGACTTCTCCATCCTAGCCTCCTACCACTCAACTCCGCCTACTTGGAGAATTCAAAATGAACCTGTATGCTTCCTGACCTGGACTTTTACGAGATCTGCAACTCTTCATGTCTCTGGCCCTACACACTGCAGGGAATACTCAGGATTTTCTGATCTCAGACATCCCCCTATGTAACCCTCTCAACAATCCTCTCCCGTGGTGATCAAGTTCTCATCTCCAAAGAAGGCTAACTACCAGCTGTTCCTCCTCAGTGGAGTTCTCCCTTTCTGTCCCTGCTCTCTGTACCGTTTCGCGTTGCAAACACTCGCTTCCCTGCTCTCTGGTTTAGACGCTTTTCCTTCTTCCTTTCTGTGCCTGTTCTCTGCATCGTTTCGCGTTGCAGAAAACAACTCGCTTCCCAGCTCTCTGGTTTAGACGTGTGTTCCCTGCCTTCTCTCCTCTTCCCGCTGCCTTCAAATCAACAAATGAGCTTCAAAAGATACACGGTGCTCAGAATGCTTTATAACACCCATTATTCAAGATATAGCTGTAACCCGCTAGACGTATTGAAAAGTGCTAAAAACTAGCAAAATAGCTAGAAAATGTTCTTTCCTCGCGTTTTGGTAAATACGAATTCTGGTGGATTCCCATTTTGTACTCCGTGCATTTGTTCAGTCGAATCCTGATGTTTTTAACCACTCGTCACCCATACAAGGGGGGGATCAAAATCTACTGTTCACAGGCTGAATGTATACTGCTGAAATCGTCAATGCATTATCGGGTAAACCGACTGTTCTGGAAAGTGTATTTGCCATCTGTTATTCCAGTCAGCATGTTTTCATCGTCCCTTCTTGTTTCAAGGCTGCACTCCCGTGGTGATCACATTCTCCTCTCCACAGCAGGCTAACTACCAGCTGATCCTCCTCAGAGGCGTTCCACCTTTCTGTCCCTGCTCCCTGCACCGTTTCGCGTTGCATGTACTCGCTTCCCAGCTCTCTGGTTTAGATGTGTGTTCCCTGCCTTCTCTCCTCTTCCTACAGCCTTCCAATGAGCTCCACAAGATAGTGTTCAGAATGCTTTATAACCCCATTATTCAACATATAGCTGTAACCCGCTAGACGTATTGAAACGTGCTAAAAACTAGCAAAAATAGCTAGAAAATGTACTTCCCTCGTGTTTTTGTAAATGCGAATTCTGGTGGGTTCCCATGTTGTATGTACTGTGTCCGTGCGTTTGTGTCGAATCCTGAAGTTTTTAACCACTGTTCTCCCATACTAGGGAGGGGGGGTCAACATCTACTGCTGTTCACAGGCTGAATGTATACGGCTGAAATCTTCAAGGCATTATCAGCTTTCCTGACTGTTTTGGAACGTGTATTTGCCATCTGTTAATGCAGTCGCCCTTTGTTCATCGTTCCTTCTAGTTTACAGGCTGCACTCCCCTAGTGATCACATTCTTCTCTCCTATGCAGGCTAACTACCAGCTGCTCCTCCTCATAGGTGTTCATCCTTTCTGTCCCTGCTCCCTGCACCGTTTCGCGTTGCATGTACTCGCTTCCCAGCTCTCTGGTTGAGATGCGTGTTCCCTGCCTTCTCTCCTCTTGCTACAGCCTTCCAATTTGCTCCACAAGATACAGTGTTCAGAATGCTTTATAACACCCATTATTCAACATATAGCTGTAATCAGCTAGACGTATTGAAACGTGCTAAAAACTAGCAAAAACAGCTAGAAAATGTACTTCCCTCGCGTTTTGGTAAATGCAGGGTACACGCGTCTAAACCAGAGAGCAGGCAAGCGAGCATTTCAGCAGTATAAATTCAGCCTGTGAACAACACATTTTGACCCTCCCTTGTATGGGAGAAGAGTGGTTCAAAAGACCAGGATTCGACTGAACAAACGCACGAACAGAGTACAAAATGGGAATCCACCAGAATTCGCATTTACCAAAACGCGAGGAAAGTACATTTTCTAGCTGTTTCTGCTCGTTTTTAGCACGTTTCAATACGTCTAGCGGGTTACAGCTATATGTTGAATAATGGGTGTTATAAAGCATTCTGAACACTGTATCTTGTGGAGCTCATTGGAAGGCTGTAGGAAGAGGAGAGAAGGCAGGGAACACGCATCTAAACCAGAGAGCTGGGAAGCGAGTACATGCAACGCGAAACGGTGCAGGGAGCAGGGACATTAAGGATGAACGCCTATGAGGAGGAGCAGCTGGTAGTCAGCCTGCTCTGGAGAGGAGAATGTGATCACCAGGGGAGTGCAGCCTGTAAAGTAGAAGGGACGATGAACACAGGGCGACTGCATTAACAGATGGCAAATACACGTTCCAAAACAGTCAGGAAAGCTGATAATGCCTTGAAGATTTCAACCGTATACATTCAGCCTGTGAACAGCAGTAGACGTTGACCCCCCCTTGTATGGGAGAACAGTGGTTAAAAACTTCAGGATTCGACAACAAACGCACGGACAGTACATACATGGGAACCCATCAGAATTAGCATTTACAAAAACGCGAGGAAAGTACATTTTCTAGCTGTTTTTGCTAGTTTACAGCACGTTTCAATACGTCTAGCGGGTTACGGCTATATGTTGAATAATGGGTGTTATAGAGCATTCTGAGCACTGTGTATCTTTTGGAGCTCATTTTTTGATTTGAAGGCAGCGGGAAGAGGAGAGAAGGCAGGGAACACGCGTCTAAACCAGAGAGCTGGGAAGCGAGTACTTGCAACGCGAAAAGGGCAGAAAGGAAGAAGGCCTCTGAGAAGGAAAAGCGTCTAAACCAGAGAGCAGGGAAGCGAGTGTTTGCAACGCGCAGGGAGCAGGGACAGAAAGGGAGAACTCCTCTGAGGAGGAACAGCTGGCAGTTAGCCTTCTTTGGAGATGAGAACTTGATCACCACGGGAGAGGATTGTTGAGAGGGTTACAGAGGGGGAGGTCTGTGATCAGAAAATCCTGAGTATTCCCTGCAGTGTGTAGGGCCTGCGACATGAAGAGTTGCAGATCTCGTAAAAGTCCAGGTCAGGAAGCATACAGGTTCATGTTGAATTCTCCAAGTAGGCGGAGTTGAGTGGTAGGAGGCTAGGATGGAGAAGTCCATCCACTGAGAGAGGAAGGGGGTAGGCAAATAGCCACGGTGAGAGAATGGCCAGGAGAGAATGCATGCAGACAAGGCATTCGTGAGAGGAGTCGGCCTGCAAAGGAAAGCAATTTACTACAGGAATCAAGGATAAGCATTGAGATATCACATCTCATGCTATAGGAAGGGTCTCAGGATTGGAATGGGAAGGACTTAGATATCACATATGCTATAGGGAGGGTCTGAGTTTTGATATTAGAAGCATTGAGATATCACATCTCATGCTATCGGAAGTGTCTCAGGATTGGAATGGGAAGGAGCTGGATATCACATCTCATGCTAAAGGAAGGGTCTCAGGTTTGGAACGGGAAGGAGTTGGATATCACATCTCATGCTATAGGAAGGGTCTCAGGATTGGAATGGGAAGGACTTAGATATCACATATGCTATAGGGAGGGTCTCAGTTTTGATATTAGAAGCATTGAGATATCACATCTCATGCTATCGGAAGTGTCTCAGGATTGGAATGGGAAGGAGCTGGATATCACATCTCATGCTAAAGGAAGGGTCTCAGGTTTGGAACGGGAAGGAGTTGGATATATCATCTCATGTTATAGGAAGGGTCTCAGGTTTCGTATAAACATTGAGATATCACATCTCTGCTATCGGAAGTGTCTCAGGATTGGAATGGGAAGGAGTTGGATATCCCATCTCATGTTATAGGACGGGTCTCAGGTTTTTTATTAAAATCATTGAGATATTATATTGCATGCTGTAGGAAGGGTCTAAGGATTGGAATGGGAAGGACTTGGATATCACATCTCATGCTATAGATAGGCTCTCAGGTTTGGAAAGTGAAGGAGTTGGATATCACATTTCATGTTAGAGGAAGGATCTCAGGTTTGGTATTAGAGGCATTCAGATATCACATCTCAGGCTATAGGAAGGGTCTCAGGATTGGAATGGGAAGGAGTTGGATATCACATCTCATGCTATAGGAAGGGTCTTGAGATATCACATCTCATGCTATAGGAAGGGTCTCAGGATTGGAATGGGAAGGAGTTGTATATGACATCTCATGCCGTAGGGAGGGTCTCAGGTTTGGTATAAACATTGAGATATCACATCTCTGCTATCGAAAGGGTCTCAGGATTGGAATGGAAAGGAGTTGGATATCCCATCTCATGTTATAGGAAGAGTCTCAGGTTTGGTATTAGAAGCATTGAAATATCACATCTCATGCTATAGGAAGTGTCTCAGGATTGGAATGGGAAGGACTTGGGTATCACATCTCATGCTATAGGGAGGGTCTCAAGTTTGATATTAGAAGCATTGAGATATCACATCTCATGCTATAGGAAGGGTCTCAGGATTGGAATGGGAAGGAGTTGGATATCACATCTCATGCTATAGGAAGGGTCTCAGGTTTGGTATAAGCAGTGAGATATCACATCTCATGCTATAGGAAGTGTCTCAGGATTGGAATGGGAAGGAGTTGGATATCACATCTCATGTTATAGGAAGGATCTCAGGTTTGGTATAAGCATTGAGATATCACATCTCTGCTATCGGAAGGGTCTAAGGTTTGGAAGGGGAAGGATTTGGATATCACATCTCATGTTATAGGACGGGTCTCAGGTTTGGTATTAGAAGCATTGAGATATCAAGTCTCATGGTATAGGAAGGGTCTCAGAATTGGAATGGGAAGGAGTTGGATATCACATCTCAAGCTATAGGAAGGGTCTCAGGATTAGAATGGGAAGGAGTTTGATATCACATCTCATGCCATAGTATGGGTCTCAGGTTTGGTAGAAGCATTGGGATATCAGATCTCATGCTATAGGAAGGGTATCGGGATTGGATTTGGAAGGAGTTGGATATCCCATCTCATGCTATAGGAAGGGTCTCAGGTTGGAATGGGAAGGAGTTGGATATCACATCTCATGTTATAGGAAGGGTCTCAGGATTGGAATGGGAAGGACTTGGATATCACATCTCATGCTATAGGAAGGCTCTCAGGTTTGCAAGGGGAAAGAGTTGGATATCACATTTCATGTTAGAGGTAGGATCTCAGGTTTGGTATTAGAAGTATTGAGATATCACATCTCATGCTATCAGAAGGATCTCAGGTTTGGTATAGAAGCATTGAGATATCATATCTAATGCTATCAGAAGAGTCTCAGGATTGGAATGGGAAGGAGTTGGATATCACATCTCATGCTAAAGGGAGGGTCTCAGGTTTGGAAGATAAGGATTTGGATATCACATCTCATGTTATAGGAAGGATCTCAGGTTTGGTATTAGAAGTATTGAGATATCACATCTCATGCTATCGGAAGGATCTCAGGTTTGGTATAGAAGCATTGAGATATCATATTTTATGCTATCAGAAGGGTCTCAGGATTGGAATGGGAAGGATTTGGATATCACATCTCATGCTAAAGGGAGGGTCTCAGGTTTGGAAGGGGAAGGATTTGGATATCACATCTCATGTTATAGGATGGATCTCAGGTTTGGTATTAGAAGTATTGAGATATCACATCTCATGTTATCGGAAGGATCTCAGGTTTGGTAGTAGAAGTATTGAGATATCACCTCTCATGCTATAGGAAGGGTCTCAGGATTGGAATGGGAAGGAGTTGGATATCACATCTCATGCTAAAGGAAGGGTCTCAGGTTTGGTAGAAGCATTGAGATATCACATCTCATGCTATAGGAAGGGTCTCAGTATTGGAATGGGAAGGACTTAGATATCACATATCATGCTATAGGGAGGGTCTCAGTTTTGATATTAGAAGCATTGAGATATCACATCTCATGCTATCGGAAGTGTCTCAGGATTGGAATGGGAAGGAGCTGGATATCACATCTCATGCTAAAGGAAGGGTCTCAGGTTTGGAACGGGAAGGAGTTGGATATCACATCTCATGTTATAGGAAGGGTCTCAGGTTTGGTATAAACATTGAGATATCACATCTCTGCTATCGGAAGTGTCTCAGGATTGGAATGGGAAGGAGTTGGATATCCCATCTCATGTTATAGGACGGGTCTCAGGTTTTTTATTAGAATCATTGAGATATCATATTGCATGCTGTAGGAAGGGTCTCAGGATTGGAATGGGAAGGAGTTGGATATCACATCTCATGTTATAGGAAGGATCTCAGGTTTGGTATAAGCATTGAGATATCACATCTCTGCTATCGGAAGGGTCTCAGGATTGGAATGGGAAGGAGTTGGATATTCCCATCTCATGTTATAGGAAGGGTCTCAGGTTTGGTATTAGAAGCATTGAGATATCAAGTCTCATGGTATAGGAAGGGTCTCAGAATTGGAATGGGAAGGAGTTGGATATCACATCTCAAGCTATAGGAAGGGTCTCAGGATTAGAATGGGAAGGAGTTTGATATCACATCTCATGCCATAGTATGGGTCTTAGGTTTGGTAGAAGCATTGGGATATCACATCTCATGTTATCGGAAGGGTATCGGGATTGGATTTGGAAGGAGTTGGATATCCCATCTCATGCTATAGGAAGGGTCTCAGGTTGGAATGGGAAGGAGTTGGATATCACATCTCATGTTATAGGAAGGGTCTCAGGATTGGAATGGGAAGGACTTGGATATCACATCTCATGCTATAGGAAGGCTCTCAGGTTTGCAAGGGGAAAGAGTTGGATATCACATTTCATGCTATCAGAAGGATCTCAGGTTTGGTATAGAAGCATTGAGATACCATATCTTATGGTATCAGAAGAGTCTCAGGATTGGAATGGGAAGGAGTTGGATATCACATCTCATGCTAAAGGGAGGGTCTCAGGTTTGGAAGATAAGGATTTGGATATCACATCTCATGTTATAGGAAGGATCTCAGGTTTGGTAGTAGAAGTATTGAGACATCACATCTCATGCTATAGGAAGGGTCTCAGGATTGGAATGGGAAGGAGTTGGATATCACATCTCATGCTATAGGAAGGGTCTCAGGATTGGAATGGGAAGGAGTTGTATATGACATCGCATGCCGTAGGGAGGGTCTCAGGTTTGGTATAAACATTGAGATATCACATCTCTGCTATCGAAAGGGAATCAGGATTGGAATGGGAAGGAGTTGGATATCCCATCTCATGTTATAGGAAGAGTCTCAGGTTTGGTATTAGAAGCATTGAGATATCACATCTCATGCTATAGGAAGTGTCTCAGGATTGGAATGGGAAGGACTTGGGTATCACATCTCATGCTATAGGGAGGGTCTCAAGTTTGATATTAGAAGCATTGCGATATCACATCTCATGCTATAGGAAGGGTCTCAGGTTTGGTATAAGCAGTGAGATATCACATCTCATGCTATAGGAAGTGTCTCAGGATTGGAATGGGAAGGAGTTGGATATCACATCTCATGTTATAGGAAGGATCTCAGGTTTGGTATAAGCATTGAGTTATCACATCTCTGCTATCGGAAGGGTCTCAGGATTGGAATGGGAAGGAGTTGGATATTCCCATCTCATGTTATAGGAAGGGTCTCAGGTTTGGTATTAGAAGCATTGAGATATCACATCTCATGCTATAGGAAGGGTCTCAGGATTGGAATGGGAAGGACTTGGATATCACATCTCTTGCTATAGGGAGGGTCTCAAGTTTGATATTAGAAGCATTGAGGTATCACATTTCATGATATCGGAAGGGTCTCAAGATTGGAATGGGAAGGAGTTGGATATCACATCTCATGATAAAGGAAGGGTCTAAGGTTTGGAAGGGGAAGGATTTGGATATCACATCTCATGTTATAGGACGGGTCTCAGGTTTGGTATTAGAAGCATTGAGATATCAAGTCTCATGGTATAGGAAGGGTCTCAGAATTGGAATGGGAAGGAGTTGGATATGTTATAGGAAGGGTCTCAGGTTTGGTATTAGAAGCATTGAGATATCACATCTCATGCTATAGGAAGAGTCTCAGGATTGGAATGGGGAGGACTTGGATGTCACATCTCATGCTATAGGGAGGGTCTCAAGTTTGATATTAGAAGCATTGAGATAACAAATCTCATGATATCGGAAGGGTCTCAGGATTGGAATGGGAAGGAGTTGGATATCACATCTCATGCTAAAGGGAGGGTCTCAGGTTTGGAAGGGGAAGGATTTGGATATCACATCTCATGTTATAGGAAGGATCTCAGGTTTGGTATTAGAAGCATTGAGATATCACATCTCATGCTATCGGAAGGATCTCAGGTTTGGTATAGAAGCATTGAGATATCACATCTCATGCTATCAGAAGGGTCTCAGGATTGGAATGGGAAGGAGTTGGATATCACATCTCATGCTAAAGGGAGGGTCTCAGGTTTGGAAGGGGAAGGATTTGGATATCACATCTCATGTTATCGGAAGGATCTCCCGTTTGGTATTAGAAGTATTGAGATATCACATCTCATGCTATAGGAAGGGTCTCAGGATTGGAATGGGAAGGAGTTGGTTATCACATCTCATGCTAAAGGAAGGGTCTCAGGTTTGGTAGAAGCATTGAGATATCACATCTCATGCTATAGGAAGGGTCTCAGGATTGGAATGGGAAGGACTTAGATATCACATATCATGCTATAGATAGGCTCTCAGGTTTGGAAAGGGAAGGAGTTGGATATCACATTTCATGTTAGAGGAAGGATCTCAGGTTTGGTATTAGAGGCATTGAGATATCACATCTCAGGCTATAGGAAGGGTCTCAGGATTGGAATGGGAAGGAGTTGGATATCACATCTCATGCTAAAGGAAGGGTCTCAGGATTGGAATGGGAAGGAGTTGGATATCACATCTCATGCTATAGGAAGGGTCTCAGGTTTGGTATAAGCATTGAGATATCACATCTCGTGCTATAGGAAGGGTCTCAGGATTGGAATGGGAAGGAGTTGTATATGACATCTCATGCTATAGACAGGGTCTCAGGTTTGGAAAGGGAAGGAGATGGATATCACATTTCATGTTAGAGGTAGGATCTCAGGTTTGGAATTAGAGGCATTGAGATATCACATCTCATGCTATCAGAAGGGTCTCAGGATTGGAATGGGAAGGAGTTGGATATCACATCTCATGCTAAAGGGAGGGTCTCAGGTTTGGAAGGGGAAGGATTTGGAAATCACATCTCATGTTATAGGAAGGATCTCAGGTTTGGTATTAGAAGCATTGAGATATCACATCTCATGCTATCATAAGGGTCTCAGGATTGGAATCGGAAGGAGTTGGATATCACATCTCATGTTATAGGAAGGATCTCAGGTTTGGTATTAGAAGCATTGAGACATCACATCTCATGCTATAGGAAGGGTCTCAGGATTGGAATGGGAAGGAGTTGGATATCACATCTCATGCTATAGGAAGGGTCTCAGATTTGGTATAAGCATTGAGATATCACATCTCATGTTATAGTAAGGGTCTCAGGATTGGAATGGGAAGCAGTTGGATATCACATCTCAGGCCATAGGAAGGGTCTCAGGTTTGGTATAAGCATTGAGATATCACATCTCTGCTATCGGAAGGGTCTCAGGATTGGAATGGGAAGGAGTTGGATATCCCATCTCATGTTATAGGAAGAGTCTCAGGTTTGGTATTAGAAGCATTGAGATATCCCATCTCATGCTATAGGAAGGGTCTCAGGTTGGAATGGGAAGGAGTTGGATATCACATTTCATGTTATAGGAAGGGTCTCAGGATTGGAATTGGAAGGACTTGGCTATCATATCTCATGCTATAGGAAGGCTCTCAGGTTTGGAAGGGGAAGGAGTTGGATATCACATTTCATGTTAGAGGAACGATCTCAGGTTTGGTATTAGAGGCCTTGAGATATCACATCTCATGCTATAGGAAGGGTCTCAGGATTGGAATGGGAAGGAGTTGGATATCACATCTCATGTTATAGGAAAGATCTCAGGTTTGGTATTAGAAGCATTGAGACATCACATCTCATGTTATAGGAAGGGTCTCAGGATTGGAATGGGAAGGACTTGGATATCACATCTCATGCTATAGGAAGGCTCTCAGGTTTGCAAGGGGAAAGAGTTGGATATCACATTTCATGCTATCAGAAGGATCTCAGGTTTGGTATAGAAGCATTGAGATATCATATCTTATGGTATCAGAAGAGTCTCAGGATTGGAATGGGAAGGAGTTGGATATCACATCTCATGCTAAAGGGAGGGTCTCAGGTTTGGAAGATAAGGATTTGGATATCACATCTCATGTTATAGGAAGGATCTCAGGTTTGGTAGTAGAAGTATTGAGACATCACATCTCATGCTATAGGAAGGGTCTCAGGATTGGAATGGGAAGGAGTTGGATATCACATCTCATGCTATAGGAAGGGTCTCAGGATTGGAATGGGAAGGAGTTGTATATGACATCTCATGCCGTAGGGAGGGTCTCAGGTTTGGTATAAACATTGAGATATCACATCTCTGCTATCGAAAGGGAATCAGGATTGGAATGGGAAGGAGTTGGATATCCCATCTCATGTTATAGGAAGAGTCTCAGGTTTGGTATTAGAAGCATTGAGATATCACATCTCATGCTATAGGAAGTGTCTCAGGATTGGAATGGGAAGGACTTGGGTATCACATCTCATGCTATAGGGAGGGTCTCAAGTTTGATATTAGAAGCATTGAGATATCACATCTCATGCTATAGGAAGGGTCTCAGGTTTGGTATAAGCAGTGAGATATCACATCTCATGCTATAGGAAGTGTCTCAGGATTGGAATGGGAAGGAGTTGGATATCACATCTCATGTTATAGGAAGGATCTCAGGTTTGGTATAAGCATTGAGTTATCACATCTCTGCTATCGGAAGGGTCTCAGGATTGGAATGGGAAGGAGTTGGATATTCCCATCTCATGTTATAGGAAGGGTCTCAGGTTTGGTATTAGAAGCATTGAGATATCACATCTCATGCTATAGGAAGGGTCTCAGGATTGGAATGGGAAGGACTTGGATATCACATCTCTTGCTATAGGGAGGGTCTCAAGTTTGATATTAGAAGCATTGAGGTATCACATTTCATCATATCGGAAGGGTCTCAAGATTGGAATGGGAAGGAGTTGGATATCACATCTCATGATAAAGGAAGGGTCTAAGGTTTGGAAGGGGAAGGATTTGGATATCACATCTCATGTTATAGGACGGGTCTCAGGTTTGGTATTAGAAGCATTGAGATATCAAGTCTCATGGTATAGGAAGGGTCTCAGAATTGGAATGGGAAGGAGTTGGATATGTTATAGGAAGGGTCTCAGGTTTGGTATTAGAAGCATTGAGATATCACATCTCATGCTATAGGAAGAGTCTCAGGATTGGAATGGGGAGGACTTGGATGTCACATCTCATGCTATAGGGAGGGTCTCAAGTTTGATATTAGAAGCATTGAGATAACAAATCTCATGATATCGGAAGGGTCTCAGGATTGGAATGGGAAGGAGTTGGATATCACATCTCATGCTAAAGGGAGGGTCTCAGGTTTGGAAGGGGAAGGATTTGGATATCACATCTCATGTTATAGGAAGGATCTCAGGTTTGGTATTAGAAGCATTGAGATATCACATCTCATGCTATCGGAAGGATCTCAGGTTTGGTATAGAAGCATTGAGATATCACATCTCATGCTATCAGAAGGGTCTCAGGATTGGAATGGGAAGGAGTTGGATATCACATCTCATGCTAAAGGGAGGGTCTCAGGTTTGGAAGGGGAAGGATTTGGATATCACATCTCATGTTATCGGAAGGATCTCAGGTTTGGTATTAGAAGTATTGAGATATCACATCTCATGCTATAGGAAGGGTCTCAGGATTGGAATGGGAAGGAGTTGGTTATCACATCTCATGCTAAAGGAAGGGTCTCAGGTTTGGTAGAAGCATTGAGATATCACATCTCATGCTATAGGAAGGGTCTCAGGATTGGAATGGGAAGGACTTAGATATCACATATCATGCTATAGATAGGCTCTCAGATTTGGAAAGGGAAGGAGTTGGATATCACATTTCATGTTAGAGGAAGGATCTCAGGTTTGGTATTAGAGGCATTGAGATATCACATCTCAGGCTATAGGAAGGGTCTCAGGATTGGAATGGGAAGGAGTTGGATATCACATCTCATGCTAAAGGAAGGGTCTCAGGATTGGAATGGGAAGGAGTTGGATATCACATCTCATGCTATAGGAAGGGTCTCAGGTTTGGTATAAGCATTGAGATATCACATCTCGTGCTATAGGAAGGGTCTCAGGATTGGAATGGGAAGGAGTTGTATATGACATCTCATGCTATAGACAGGGTCTCAGGTTTGGAAAGGGAAGGAGATGGATATCACATTTCATGTTAGAGGTAGGATCTCAGGTTTGGAATTAGAGGCATTGAGATATCACATCTCATGCTATCAGAAGGGTCTCAGGATTGGAATGGGAAGGAGTTGGATATCACATCTCATGCTAAAGGGAGGGTCTCAGGTTTGGAAGGGGAAGGATTTGGAAATCACATCTCATGTTATAGGAAGGATCTCAGGTTTGGTATTAGAAGCATTGAGATATCACATCTCATGCTATCGGAAGGATCTCAGGTTTGGTATAGAAGCATTGAGATATCACATCTCATGCTATCAGAAGGGTCTCAGGATTGGAATGGGAAGGAGTTGGATATCACATCTCATGCTAAAGGGAGGGTCTCAGGTTTGGAAGGGGAAGGATTTGGATATCACATCTCATGTTATCGGAAGGATCTTCCGTTTGGTATTAGAAGTATTGAGATATCACATCTCATGCTATAGGAAGGGTCTCAGGATTGGAATGGGAAGGAGTTGGTTATCACATCTCATGCTAAAGGAAGGGTCTCAGGTTTGGTAGAAGCATTGAGATATCACATCTCATGCTATAGGAAGGGTCTCAGGATTGGAATGGGAAGGACTTAGATATCACATATCATGCTATAGATAGGCTCTCAGGTTTGGAAAGGGAAGGAGTTGGATATCACATTTCATGTTAGAGGAAGGATCTCAGGTTTGGTATTAGAGGCATTGAGATATCACATCTCAGGCTATAGGAAGGGTCTCAGGATTGGAATGGGAAGGAGTTGGATATCACATCTCATGCTAAAGGAAGGGTCTCAGGATTGGAATGGGAAGGAGTTGGATATCACATCTCATGCTATAGGAAGGGTCTCAGGTTTGGTATAAGCATTGAGATATCACATCTCGTGCTATAGGAAGGGTCTCAGGATTGGAATGGGAAGGAGTTGTATATGACATCTCATGCTATAGACAGGGTCTCAGGTTTGGAAAGGGAAGGAGATGGATATCACATTTCATGTTAGAGGTAGGATCTCAGGTTTGGAATTAGAGGCATTGAGATATCACATCTCATGCTATCAGAAGGGTCTCAGGATTGGAATGGGAAGGAGTTGGATATCACATCTCATGCTAAAGGGAGGGTCTCAGGTTTGGAAGGGGAAGGATTTGGAAATCACATCTCATGTTATGGGAAGGATCTCAGGTTTGGTATTAGAAGCATTGAGATATCACATCTCATGCTATCATAAGGGTCTCAGGATTGGAATCGGAAGGAGTTGGATATCACATCTCATGTTATAGGAAGGATCTCAGGTTTGGTATTAGAAGCATTGAGACATCACATCTCATGCTATAGGAAGGGTCTCAGGATTGGAATGGGAAGGAGTTGGATATCACATCTCATGCTATAGGAAGGGTCTCAGATTTGGTATAAGCATTGAGATATCACATCTCATGTTATAGTAAGGGTCTCAGGATTGGAATGGGAAGCAGTTGGATATCACATCTCAGGCCATAGGAAGGGTCTCAGGTTTGGTATAAGCATTGAGATATCACATCTCTGCTATCGGAAGGGTCTCAGGATTGGAATGGGAAGGAGTTGGATATCCCATCTCATGTTATAGGAAGAGTCTCAGGTTTGGTATTAGAAGCATTGAGATATCCCATCTCATGCTATAGGAAGGGTCTCAGGTTGGAATGGGAAGGAGTTGGATATCACATTTCATGTTATAGGAAGGGTCTCAGGATTGGAATTGGAAGGACTTGGCTATCATATCTCATGCTATAGGAAGGCTCTCAGGTTTGGAAGGGGAAGGAGTTGGATATCACATTTCATGTTAGAGGAACGATCTCAGGTTTGGTATTAGAGGCCTTGAGATATCACATCTCATGCTATAGGAAGGGTCTCAGGATTGGAATGGGAAGGAGTTGGATATCACATCTCATGTTATAGGAAAGATCTCAGGTTTGGTATTAGAAGCATTGAGACATCACATCTCATGTTATAGGAAGGGTCTCAGGATTGGAATGGGAAGGACTTGGATATCACATCTCATGCTATAGGAAGGCTCTCAGGTTTGCAAGGGGAAAGAGTTGGATATCACATTTCATGCTATCAGAAGGATCTCAGGTTTGGTATAGAAGCATTGAGATATCATATCTTATGGTATCAGAAGAGTCTCAGGATTGGAATGGGAAGGAGTTGGATATCACATCTCATGCTAAAGGGAGGGTCTCAGGTTTGGAAGATAAGGATTTGGATATCACATCTCATGTTATAGGAAGGATCTCAGGTTTGGTAGTAGAAGTATTGAGACATCACATCTCATGCTATAGGAAGGGTCTCAGGATTGGAATGGGAAGGAGTTGGATATCACATCTCATGCTATAGGAAGGGTCTCAGGATTGGAATGGGAAGGAGTTGTATATGACATCTCATGCCGTAGGGAGGGTCTCAGGTTTGGTATAAACATTGAGATATCACATCTCTGCTATCGAAAGGGAATCAGGATTGGAATGGGAAGGAGTTGGATATCCCATCTCATGTTATAGGAAGAGTCTCAGGTTTGGTATTAGAAGCATTGAGATATCACATCTCTGCTATCGGAAGGGTCTCAGGATTGGAATGGGAAGGAGTTGGATATTCCCATCTCATGTTATAGGAAGGGTCTCAGGTTTGGTATTAGAAGCATTGAGATATCACATCTCATGCTATAGGAAGGGTCTCAGGATTGGAATGGGAAGGACTTGGATATCACATCTCTTGCTATAGGGAGGGTCTCAAGTTTGATATTAGAAGCATTGAGGTATCACATTTCATCATATCGGAAGGGTCTCAAGATTGGAATGGGAAGGAGTTGGATATCACATCTCATGATAAAGGAAGGGTCTAAGGTTTGGAAGGGGAAGGATTTGGATATCACATCTCATGTTATAGGACGGGTCTCAGGTTTGGTATTAGAAGCATTGAGATATCAAGTCTCATGGTATAGGAAGGGTCTCAGAATTGGAATGGGAAGGAGTTGGATATGTTATAGGAAGGGTCTCAGGTTTGGTATTAGAAGCATTGAGATATCACATCTCATGCTATAGGAAGAGTCTCAGGATTGGAATGGGGAGGACTTGGATGTCACATCTCATGCTATAGGGAGGGTCTCAAGTTTGATATTAGAAGCATTGAGATAACAAATCTCATGATATCGGAAGGGTCTCAGGATTGGAATGGGAAGGAGTTGGATATCACATCTCATGCTAAAGGGAGGGTCTCAGGTTTGGAAGGGGAAGGATTTGGATATCACATCTCATGTTATAGGAAGGATCTCAGGTTTGGTATTAGAAGCATTGAGATATCACATCTCATGCTATCGGAAGGATCTCAGGTTTGGTATAGAAGCATTGAGATATCACATCTCATGCTATCAGAAGGGTCTCAGGATTGGAATGGGAAGGAGTTGGATATCACATCTCATGCTAAAGGGAGGGTCTCAGGTTTGGAAGGGGAAGGATTTGGATATCACATCTCATGTTATCGGAAGGATCTCAGGTTTGGTATTAGAAGTATTGAGATATCACATCTCATGCTATAGGAAGGGTCTCAGGATTGGAATGGGAAGGAGTTGGTTATCACATCTCATGCTAAAGGAAGGGTCTCAGGTTTGGTAGAAGCATTGAGATATCACATCTCATGCTATAGGAAGGGTCTCAGGATTGGAATGGGAAGGACTTAGATATCACATATCATGCTATAGATAGGCTCTCAGATTTGGAAAGGGAAGGAGTTGGATATCACATTTCATGTTAGAGGAAGGATCTCAGGTTTGGTATTAGAGGCATTGAGATATCACATCTCAGGCTATAGGAAGGGTCTCAGGATTGGAATGGGAAGGAGTTGGATATCACATCTCATGCTAAAGGAAGGGTCTCAGGATTGGAATGGGAAGGAGTTGGATATCACATCTCATGCTATAGGAAGGGTCTCAGGTTTGGTATAAGCATTGAGATATCACATCTCGTGCTATAGGAAGGGTCTCAGGATTGGAATGGGAAGGAGTTGTATATGACATCTCATGCTATAGACAGGGTCTCAGGTTTGGAAAGGGAAGGAGATGGATATCACATTTCATGTTAGAGGTAGGATCTCAGGTTTGGAATTAGAGGCATTGAGATATCACATCTCATGCTATCAGAAGGGTCTCAGGATTGGAATGGGAAGGAGTTGGATATCACATCTCATGCTAAAGGGAGGGTCTCAGGTTTGGAAGGGGAAGGATTTGGAAATCACATCTCATGTTATAGGAAGGATCTCAGGTTTGGTATTAGAAGCATTGAGATATCACATCTCATGCTATCATAAGGGTCTCAGGATTGGAATCGGAAGGAGTTGGATATCACATCTCATGTTATAGGAAGGATCTCAGGTTTGGTATTAGAAGCATTGAGACATCACATCTCATGCTATAGGAAGGGTCTCAGGATTGGAATGGGAAGGAGTTGGATATCACATCTCATGCTATAGGAAGGGTCTCAGATTTGGTATAAGCATTGAGATATCACATCTCATGTTATAGTAAGGGTCTCAGGATTGGAATGGGAAGCAGTTGGATATCACATCTCAGGCCATAGGAAGGGTCTCAGGTTTGGTATAAGCATTGAGATATCACATCTCTGCTATCGGAAGGGTCTCAGGATTGGAATGGGAAGGAGTTGGATATCCCATCTCATGTTATAGGAAGAGTCTCAGGTTTGGTATTAGAAGCATTGAGATATCCCATCTCATGCTATAGGAAGGGTCTCAGGTTGGAATGGGAAGGAGTTGGATATCACATTTCATGTTATAGGAAGGGTCTCAGGATTGGAATTGGAAGGACTTGGCTATCATATCTCATGCTATAGGAAGGCTCTCAGGTTTGGAAGGGGAAGGAGTTGGATATCACATTTCATGTTAGAGGAACGATCTCAGGTTTGGTATTAGAAGCATTGAGACATCACATCTCATGTTATAGGAAGGGTCTCAGGATTGGAATGGGAAGGACTTGGATATCACATCTCATGCTATAGGAAGGCTCTCAGGTTTGCAAGGGGAAAGAGTTGGATATCACATTTCATGCTATCAGAAGGATCTCAGGTTTGGTATAGAAGCATTGAGATATCATATCTTATGGTATCAGAAGAGTCTCAGGATTGGAATGGGAAGGAGTTGGATATCACATCTCATGCTAAAGGGAGGGTCTCAGGTTTGGAAGATAAGGATTTGGATATCACATCTCATGTTATAGGAAGGATCTCAGGTTTGGTAGTAGAAGTATTGAGACATCACATCTCATGCTATAGGAAGGGTCTCAGGATTGGAATGGGAAGGAGTTGGATATCACATCTCATGCTATAGGAAGGGTCTCAGGATTGGAATGGGAAGGAGTTGTATATGACATCTCATGCCGTAGGGAGGGTCTCAGGTTTGGTATAAACATTGAGATATCACATCTCTGCTATCGAAAGGGAATCAGGATTGGAATGGGAAGGAGTTGGATATCCCATCTCATGTTATAGGAAGAGTCTCAGGTTTGGTATTAGAAGCATTGAGATATCACATCTCATGCTATAGGAAGTGTCTCAGGATTGGAATGGGAAGGACTTGGGTATCACATCTCATGCTATAGGGAGGGTCTCAAGTTTGATATTAGAAGCATTGAGATATCACATCTCATGCTATAGGAAGGGTCTCAGGTTTGGTATAAGCAGTGAGATATCACATCTCATGCTATAGGAAGTGTCTCAGGATTGGAATGGGAAGGAGTTGGATATCACATCTCATGTTATAGGAAGGATCTCAGGTTTGGTATAAGCATTGAGTTATCACATCTCTGCTATCGGAAGGGTCTCAGGATTGGAATGGGAAGGAGTTGGATATTCCCATCTCATGTTATAGGAAGGGTCTCAGGTTTGGTATTAGAAGCATTGAGATATCACATCTCATGCTATAGGAAGGGTCTCAGGATTGGAATGGGAAGGACTTGGATATCACATCTCTTGCTATAGGGAGGGTCTCAAGTTTGATATTAGAAGCATTGAGGTATCACATTTCATGATATCGGAAGGGTCTCAAGATTGGAATGGGAAGGAGTTGGATATCACATCTCATGATAAAGGAAGGGTCTAAGGTTTGGAAGGGGAAGGATTTGGATATCACATCTCATGTTATAGGACGGGTCTCAGGTTTGGTATTAGAAGCATTGAGATATCAAGTCTCATGGTATAGGAAGGGTCTCAGAATTGGAATGGGAAGGAGTTGGATATGTTATAGGAAGGGTCTCAGGTTTGGTATTAGAAGCATTGAGATATCACATCTCATGCTATAGGAAGAGTCTCAGGATTGGAATGGGGAGGACTTGGATGTCACATCTCATGCTATAGGGAGGGTCTCAAGTTTGATATTAGAAGCATTGAGATAACAAATCTCATGATATCGGAAGGGTCTCAGGATTGGAATGGGAAGGAGTTGGATATCACATCTCATGCTAAAGGGAGGGTCTCAGGTTTGGAAGGGGAAGGATTTGGATATCACATCTCATGTTATAGGAAGGATCTCAGGTTTGGTATTAGAAGCATTGAGATATCACATCTCATGCTATCGGAAGGATCTCAGGTTTGGTATAGAAGCATTGAGATATCACATCTCATGCTATCAGAAGGGTCTCAGGATTGGAATGGGAAGGAGTTGGATATCACATCTCATGCTAAAGGGAGGGTCTCAGGTTTGGAAGGGGAAGGATTTGGATATCACATCTCATGTTATCGGAAGGATCTCAGGTTTGGTATTAGAAGTATTGAGATATCACATCTCATGCTATAGGAAGGGTCTCAGGATTGGAATGGGAAGGAGTTGGTTATCACATCTCATGCTAAAGGAAGGGTCTCAGGTTTGGTAGAAGCATTGAGATATCACATCTCATGCTATAGGAAGGGTCTCAGGATTGGAATGGGAAGGACTTAGATATCACATATCATGCTATAGATAGGCTCTCAGGTTTGGAAAGGGAAGGAGTTGGATATCACATTTCATGTTAGAGGAAGGATCTCAGGTTTGGTATTAGAGGCATTGAGATATCACATCTCAGGCTATAGGAAGGGTCTCAGGATTGGAATGGGAAGGAGTTGGATATCACATCTCATGCTAAAGGAAGGGTCTCAGGATTGGAATGGGAAGGAGTTGGATATCACATCTCATGCTATAGGAAGGGTCTCAGGTTTGGTATAAGCATTGAGATATCACATCTCGTGCTATAGGAAGGGTCTCAGGATTGGAATGGGAAGGACTTGGATATCACATCTCATGCTATAGGAAGGCTCTCAGGTTTGCAAGGGGAAAGAGTTGGATATCACATTTCATGCTATCAGAAGGATCTCAGGTTTGGTATAGAAGCATTGAGATATCATATCTTATGGTATCAGAAGAGTCTCAGGATTGGAATGGGAAGGAGTTGGATATCACATTTCATGTTATAGGAAGGGTCTCAGGATTGGAATTGGAAGGACTTGGCTATCATATCTCATGCTATAGGAAGGCTCTCAGGTTTGGAAGGGGAAGGAGTTGGATATCACATTTCATGTTAGAGGAACGATCTCAGGTTTGGTATTAGAAGCATTGAGACATCACATCTCATGTTATAGGAAGGGTCTCAGGATTGGAATGGGAAGGACTTGGATATCACATCTCATGCTATAGGAAGGCTCTCAGGTTTGCAAGGGGAAAGAGTTGGATATCACATTTCATGCTATCAGAAGGATCTCAGGTTTGGTATAGAAGCATTGAGATATCATATCTTATGGTATCAGAAGAGTCTCAGGATTGGAATGGGAAGGAGTTGGATATCACATCTCATGCTAAAGGGAGGGTCTCAGGTTTGGAAGATAAGGATTTGGATATCACATCTCATGTTATAGGAAGGATCTCAGGTTTGGTAGTAGAAGTATTGAGACATCACATCTCATGCTATAGGAAGGGTCTCAGGATTGGAATGGGAAGGAGTTGGATATCACATCTCATGCTATAGGAAGGGTCTCAGGATTGGAATGGGAAGGAGTTGTATATGACATCTCATGCCGTAGGGAGGGTCTCAGGTTTGGTATAAACATTGAGATATCACATCTCTGCTATCGAAAGGGAATCAGGATTGGAATGGGAAGGAGTTGGATATCCCATCTCATGTTATAGGAAGAGTCTCAGGTTTGGTATTAGAAGCATTGAGATATCACATCTCATGCTATAGGAAGTGTCTCAGGATTGGAATGGGAAGGACTTGGGTATCACATCTCATGCTATAGGGAGGGTCTCAAGTTTGATATTAGAAGCATTGAGATATCACATCTCATGCTATAGGAAGGGTCTCAGGTTTGGTATAAGCAGTGAGATATCACATCTCATGCTATAGGAAGTGTCTCAGGATTGGAATGGGAAGGAGTTGGATATCACATCTCATGTTATAGGAAGGATCTCAGGTTTGGTATAAGCATTGAGTTATCACATCTCTGCTATCGGAAGGGTCTCAGGATTGGAATGGGAAGGAGTTGGATATTCCCATCTCATGTTATAGGAAGGGTCTCAGGTTTGGTATTAGAAGCATTGAGATATCACATCTCATGCTATAGGAAGGGTCTCAGGATTGGAATGGGAAGGACTTGGATATCACATCTCTTGCTATAGGGAGGGTCTCAAGTTTGATATTAGAAGCATTGAGGTATCACATTTCATCATATCGGAAGGGTCTCAAGATTGGAATGGGAAGGAGTTGGATATCACATCTCATGATAAAGGAAGGGTCTAAGGTTTGGAAGGGGAAGGATTTGGATATCACATCTCATGTTATAGGACGGGTCTCAGGTTTGGTATTAGAAGCATTGAGATATCAAGTCTCATGGTATAGGAAGGGTCTCAGAATTGGAATGGGAAGGAGTTGGATATGTTATAGGAAGGGTCTCAGGTTTGGTATTAGAAGCATTGAGATATCACATCTCATGCTATAGGAAGAGTCTCAGGATTGGAATGGGGAGGACTTGGATGTCACATCTCATGCTATAGGGAGGGTCTCAAGTTTGATATTAGAAGCATTGAGATAACAAATCTCATGATATCGGAAGGGTCTCAGGATTGGAATGGGAAGGAGTTGGATATCACATCTCATGCTAAAGGGAGGGTCTCAGGTTTGGAAGGGGAAGGATTTGGATATCACATCTCATGTTATAGGAAGGATCTCAGGTTTGGTATTAGAAGCATTGAGATATCACATCTCATGCTATCGGAAGGATCTCAGGTTTGGTATAGAAGCATTGAGATATCACATCTCATGCTATCAGAAGGGTCTCAGGATTGGAATGGGAAGGAGTTGGATATCACATCTCATGCTAAAGGGAGGGTCTCAGGTTTGGAAGGGGAAGGATTTGGATATCACATCTCATGTTATCGGAAGGATCTCAGGTTTGGTATTAGAAGTATTGAGATATCACATCTCATGCTATAGGAAGGGTCTCAGGATTGGAATGGGAAGGAGTTGGTTATCACATCTCATGCTAAAGGAAGGGTCTCAGGTTTGGTAGAAGCATTGAGATATCACATCTCATGCTATAGGAAGGGTCTCAGGATTGGAATGGGAAGGACTTAGATATCACATATCATGCTATAGATAGGCTCTCAGATTTGGAAAGGGAAGGAGTTGGATATCACATTTCATGTTAGAGGAAGGATCTCAGGTTTGGTATTAGAGGCATTGAGATATCACATCTCAGGCTATAGGAAGGGTCTCAGGATTGGAATGGGAAGGAGTTGGATATCACATCTCATGCTAAAGGAAGGGTCTCAGGATTGGAATGGGAAGGAGTTGGATATCACATCTCATGCTATAGGAAGGGTCTCAGGTTTGGTATAAGCATTGAGATATCACATCTCGTGCTATAGGAAGGGTCTCAGGATTGGAATGGGAAGGAGTTGTATATGACATCTCATGCTATAGACAGGGTCTCAGGTTTGGAAAGGGAAGGAGATGGATATCACATTTCATGTTAGAGGTAGGATCTCAGGTTTGGAATTAGAGGCATTGAGATATCACATCTCATGCTATCAGAAGGGTCTCAGGATTGGAATGGGAAGGAGTTGGATATCACATCTCATGCTAAAGGGAGGGTCTCAGGTTTGGAAGGGGAAGGATTTGGAAATCACATCTCATGTTATAGGAAGGATCTCAGGTTTGGTATTAGAAGCATTGAGATATCACATCTCATGCTATCGGAAGGATCTCAGGTTTGGTATAGAAGCATTGAGATATCACATCTCATGCTATCAGAAGGGTCTCAGGATTGGAATGGGAAGGAGTTGGATATCACATCTCATGCTAAAGGGAGGGTCTCAGGTTTGGAAGGGGAAGGATTTGGATATCACATCTCATGTTATCGGAAGGATCTTCCGTTTGGTATTAGAAGTATTGAGATATCACATCTCATGCTATAGGAAGGGTCTCAGGATTGGAATGGGAAGGAGTTGGTTATCACATCTCATGCTAAAGGAAGGGTCTCAGGTTTGGTAGAAGCATTGAGATATCACATCTCATGCTATAGGAAGGGTCTCAGGATTGGAATGGGAAGGACTTAGATATCACATATCATGCTATAGATAGGCTCTCAGGTTTGGAAAGGGAAGGAGTTGGATATCACATTTCATGTTAGAGGAAGGATCTCAGGTTTGGTATTAGAGGCATTGAGATATCACATCTCAGGCTATAGGAAGGGTCTCAGGATTGGAATGGGAAGGAGTTGGATATCACATCTCATGCTAAAGGAAGGGTCTCAGGATTGGAATGGGAAGGAGTTGGATATCACATCTCATGCTATAGGAAGGGTCTCAGGTTTGGTATAAGCATTGAGATATCACATCTCGTGCTATAGGAAGGGTCTCAGGATTGGAATGGGAAGGAGTTGTATATGACATCTCATGCTATAGACAGGGTCTCAGGTTTGGAAAGGGAAGGAGATGGATATCACATTTCATGTTAGAGGTAGGATCTCAGGTTTGGAATTAGAGGCATTGAGATATCACATCTCATGCTATCAGAAGGGTCTCAGGATTGGAATGGGAAGGAGTTGGATATCACATCTCATGCTAAAGGGAGGGTCTCAGGTTTGGAAGGGGAAGGATTTGGAAATCACATCTCATGTTATGGGAAGGATCTCAGGTTTGGTATTAGAAGCATTGAGATATCACATCTCATGCTATCATAAGGGTCTCAGGATTGGAATCGGAAGGAGTTGGATATCACATCTCATGTTATAGGAAGGATCTCAGGTTTGGTATTAGAAGCATTGAGACATCACATCTCATGCTATAGGAAGGGTCTCAGGATTGGAATGGGAAGGAGTTGGATATCACATCTCATGCTATAGGAAGGGTCTCAGATTTGGTATAAGCATTGAGATATCACATCTCATGTTATAGTAAGGGTCTCAGGATTGGAATGGGAAGCAGTTGGATATCACATCTCAGGCCATAGGAAGGGTCTCAGGTTTGGTATAAGCATTGAGATATCACATCTCTGCTATCGGAAGGGTCTCAGGATTGGAATGGGAAGGAGTTGGATATCCCATCTCATGTTATAGGAAGAGTCTCAGGTTTGGTATTAGAAGCATTGAGATATCCCATCTCATGCTATAGGAAGGGTCTCAGGTTGGAATGGGAAGGAGTTGGATATCACATTTCATGTTATAGGAAGGGTCTCAGGATTGGAATTGGAAGGACTTGGCTATCATATCTCATGCTATAGGAAGGCTCTCAGGTTTGGAAGGGGAAGGAGTTGGATATCACATTTCATGTTAGAGGAACGATCTCAGGTTTGGTATTAGAGGCCTTGAGATATCACATCTCATGCTATAGGAAGGGTCTCAGGATTGGAATGGGAAGGAGTTGGATATCACATCTCATGTTATAGGAAAGATCTCAGGTTTGGTATTAGAAGCATTGAGACATCACATCTCATGTTATAGGAAGGGTCTCAGGATTGGAATGGGAAGGACTTGGATATCACATCTCATGCTATAGGAAGGCTCTCAGGTTTGCAAGGGGAAAGAGTTGGATATCACATTTCATGCTATCAGAAGGATCTCAGGTTTGGTATAGAAGCATTGAGATATCATATCTTATGGTATCAGAAGAGTCTCAGGATTGGAATGGGAAGGAGTTGGATATCACATCTCATGCTAAAGGGAGGGTCTCAGGTTTGGAAGATAAGGATTTGGATATCACATCTCATGTTATAGGAAGGATCTCAGGTTTGGTAGTAGAAGTATTGAGACATCACATCTCATGCTATAGGAAGGGTCTCAGGATTGGAATGGGAAGGAGTTGGATATCACATCTCATGCTATAGGAAGGGTCTCAGGATTGGAATGGGAAGGAGTTGTATATGACATCTCATGCCGTAGGGAGGGTCTCAGGTTTGGTATAAACATTGAGATATCACATCTCTGCTATCGAAAGGGAATCAGGATTGGAATGGGAAGGAGTTGGATATCCCATCTCATGTTATAGGAAGAGTCTCAGGTTTGGTATTAGAAGCATTGAGATATCACATCTCTGCTATCGGAAGGGTCTCAGGATTGGAATGGGAAGGAGTTGGATATTCCCATCTCATGTTATAGGAAGGGTCTCAGGTTTGGTATTAGAAGCATTGAGATATCACATCTCATGCTATAGGAAGGGTCTCAGGATTGGAATGGGAAGGACTTGGATATCACATCTCTTGCTATAGGGAGGGTCTCAAGTTTGATATTAGAAGCATTGAGGTATCACATTTCATCATATCGGAAGGGTCTCAAGATTGGAATGGGAAGGAGTTGGATATCACATCTCATGATAAAGGAAGGGTCTAAGGTTTGGAAGGGGAAGGATTTGGATATCACATCTCATGTTATAGGACGGGTCTCAGGTTTGGTATTAGAAGTATTGAGATATCAAGTCTCATGGTATAGGAAGGGTCTCAGAATTGGAATGGGAAGGAGTTGGATATGTTATAGGAAGGGTCTCAGGTTTGGTATTAGAAGCATTGAGATATCACATCTCATGCTATAGGAAGGCTCTCAGGTTTGCAAGGGGAAAGAGTTGGATATCACATTTCATGCTATCAGAAGGATCTCAGGTTTGGTATAGAAGCATTGAGATATCATATCTTATGGTATCAGAAGAGTCTCAGGATTGGAATGGGAAGGAGTTGGATATCACATCTCATGCTAAAGGGAGGGTCTCAGGTTTGGAAGATAAGGATTTGGATATCACATCTCATGTTATAGGAAGGATCTCAGGTTTGGTAGTAGAAGTATTGAGACATCACATCTCATGCTATAGGAAGGGTCTCAGGATTGGAATGGGAAGGAGTTGGATATCACATCTCATGCTATAGGAAGGGTCTCAGGATTGGAATGGGAAGGAGTTGTATATGACATCTCATGCCGTAGGGAGGGTCTCAGGTTTGGTATAAACATTGAGATATCACATCTCTGCTATCGAAAGGGAATCAGGATTGGAATGGGAAGGAGTTGGATATCCCATCTCATGTTATAGGAAGAGTCTCAGGTTTGGTATTAGAAGCATTGAGATATCACATCTCATGCTATAGGAAGTGTCTCAGGATTGGAATGGGAAGGACTTGGGTATCACATCTCATGCTATAGGGAGGGTCTCAAGTTTGATATTAGAAGCATTGAGATATCACATCTCATGCTATAGGAAGGGTCTCAGGTTTGGTATAAGCAGTGAGATATCACATCTCATGCTATAGGAAGTGTCTCAGGATTGGAATGGGAAGGAGTTGGATATCACATCTCATGTTATAGGAAGGATCTCAGGTTTGGTATAAGCATTGAGTTATCACATCTCTGCTATCGGAAGGGTCTCAGGATTGGAATGGGAAGGAGTTGGATATTCCCATCTCATGTTATAGGAAGGGTCTCAGGTTTGGTATTAGAAGCATTGAGATATCACATCTCATGCTATAGGAAGGGTCTCAGGATTGGAATGGGAAGGACTTGGATATCACATCTCTTGCTATAGGGAGGGTCTCAAGTTTGATATTAGAAGCATTGAGGTATCACATTTCATGATATCGGAAGGGTCTCAAGATTGGAATGGGAAGGAGTTGGATATCACATCTCATGATAAAGGAAGGGTCTAAGGTTTGGAAGGGGAAGGATTTGGATATCACATCTCATGTTATAGGACGGGTCTCAGGTTTGGTATTAGAAGCATTGAGATATCAAGTCTCATGGTATAGGAAGGGTCTCAGAATTGGAATGGGAAGGAGTTGGATATGTTATAGGAAGGGTCTCAGGTTTGGTATTAGAAGCATTGAGATATCACATCTCATGCTATAGGAAGAGTCTCAGGATTGGAATGGGGAGGACTTGGATGTCACATCTCATGCTATAGGGAGGGTCTCAAGTTTGATATTAGAAGCATTGAGATAACAAATCTCATGATATCGGAAGGGTCTCAGGATTGGAATGGGAAGGAGTTGGATATCACATCTCATGCTAAAGGGAGGGTCTCAGGTTTGGAAGGGGAAGGATTTGGATATCACATCTCATGTTATAGGAAGGATCTCAGGTTTGGTATTAGAAGCATTGAGATATCACATCTCATGCTATCGGAAGGATCTCAGGTTTGGTATAGAAGCATTGAGATATCACATCTCATGCTATCAGAAGGGTCTCAGGATTGGAATGGGAAGGAGTTGGATATCACATCTCATGCTAAAGGGAGGGTCTCAGGTTTGGAAGGGGAAGGATTTGGATATCACATCTCATGTTATCGGAAGGATCTCAGGTTTGGTATTAGAAGTATTGAGATATCACATCTCATGCTATAGGAAGGGTCTCAGGATTGGAATGGGAAGGAGTTGGTTATCACATCTCATGCTAAAGGAAGGGTCTCAGGTTTGGTAGAAGCATTGAGATATCACATCTCATGCTATAGGAAGGGTCTCAGGATTGGAATGGGAAGGACTTAGATATCACATATCATGCTATAGATAGGCTCTCAGGTTTGGAAAGGGAAGGAGTTGGATATCACATTTCATGTTAGAGGAAGGATCTCAGGTTTGGTATTAGAGGCATTGAGATATCACATCTCAGGCTATAGGAAGGGTCTCAGGATTGGAATGGGAAGGAGTTGGATATCACATCTCATGCTAAAGGAAGGGTCTCAGGATTGGAATGGGAAGGAGTTGGATATCACATCTCATGCTATAGGAAGGGTCTCAGGTTTGGTATAAGCATTGAGATATCACATCTCGTGCTATAGGAAGGGTCTCAGGATTGGAATGGGAAGGACTTGGATATCACATCTCATGCTATAGGAAGGCTCTCAGGTTTGCAAGGGGAAAGAGTTGGATATCACATTTCATGCTATCAGAAGGATCTCAGGTTTGGTATAGAAGCATTGAGATATCATATCTTATGGTATCAGAAGAGTCTCAGGATTGGAATGGGAAGGAGTTGGATATCACATTTCATGTTATAGGAAGGGTCTCAGGATTGGAATTGGAAGGACTTGGCTATCATATCTCATGCTATAGGAAGGCTCTCAGGTTTGGAAGGGGAAGGAGTTGGATATCACATTTCATGTTAGAGGAACGATCTCAGGTTTGGTATTAGAAGCATTGAGACATCACATCTCATGTTATAGGAAGGGTCTCAGGATTGGAATGGGAAGGACTTGGATATCACATCTCATGCTATAGGAAGGCTCTCAGGTTTGCAAGGGGAAAGAGTTGGATATCACATTTCATGCTATCAGAAGGATCTCAGGTTTGGTATAGAAGCATTGAGATATCATATCTTATGGTATCAGAAGAGTCTCAGGATTGGAATGGGAAGGAGTTGGATATCACATCTCATGCTAAAGGGAGGGTCTCAGGTTTGGAAGATAAGGATTTGGATATCACATCTCATGTTATAGGAAGGATCTCAGGTTTGGTAGTAGAAGTATTGAGACATCACATCTCATGCTATAGGAAGGGTCTCAGGATTGGAATGGGAAGGAGTTGGATATCACATCTCATGCTATAGGAAGGGTCTCAGGATTGGAATGGGAAGGAGTTGTATATGACATCTCATGCCGTAGGGAGGGTCTCAGGTTTGGTATAAACATTGAGATATCACATCTCTGCTATCGAAAGGGAATCAGGATTGGAATGGGAAGGAGTTGGATATCCCATCTCATGTTATAGGAAGAGTCTCAGGTTTGGTATTAGAAGCATTGAGATATCACATCTCATGCTATAGGAAGTGTCTCAGGATTGGAATGGGAAGGACTTGGGTATCACATCTCATGCTATAGGGAGGGTCTCAAGTTTGATATTAGAAGCATTGAGATATCACATCTCATGCTATAGGAAGGGTCTCAGGTTTGGTATAAGCAGTGAGATATCACATCTCATGCTATAGGAAGTGTCTCAGGATTGGAATGGGAAGGAGTTGGATATCACATCTCATGTTATAGGAAGGATCTCAGGTTTGGTATAAGCATTGAGTTATCACATCTCTGCTATCGGAAGGGTCTCAGGATTGGAATGGGAAGGAGTTGGATATTCCCATCTCATGTTATAGGAAGGGTCTCAGGTTTGGTATTAGAAGCATTGAGATATCACATCTCATGCTATAGGAAGGGTCTCAGGATTGGAATGGGAAGGACTTGGATATCACATCTCTTGCTATAGGGAGGGTCTCAAGTTTGATATTAGAAGCATTGAGGTATCACATTTCATCATATCGGAAGGGTCTCAAGATTGGAATGGGAAGGAGTTGGATATCACATCTCATGATAAAGGAAGGGTCTAAGGTTTGGAAGGGGAAGGATTTGGATATCACATCTCATGTTATAGGACGGGTCTCAGGTTTGGTATTAGAAGCATTGAGATATCAAGTCTCATGGTATAGGAAGGGTCTCAGAATTGGAATGGGAAGGAGTTGGATATGTTATAGGAAGGGTCTCAGGTTTGGTATTAGAAGCATTGAGATATCACATCTCATGCTATAGGAAGAGTCTCAGGATTGGAATGGGGAGGACTTGGATGTCACATCTCATGCTATAGGGAGGGTCTCAAGTTTGATATTAGAAGCATTGAGATAACAAATCTCATGATATCGGAAGGGTCTCAGGATTGGAATGGGAAGGAGTTGGATATCACATCTCATGCTAAAGGGAGGGTCTCAGGTTTGGAAGGGGAAGGATTTGGATATCACATCTCATGTTATAGGAAGGATCTCAGGTTTGGTATTAGAAGCATTGAGATATCACATCTCATGCTATCGGAAGGATCTCAGGTTTGGTATAGAAGCATTGAGATATCACATCTCATGCTATCAGAAGGGTCTCAGGATTGGAATGGGAAGGAGTTGGATATCACATCTCATGCTAAAGGGAGGGTCTCAGGTTTGGAAGGGGAAGGATTTGGATATCACATCTCATGTTATCGGAAGGATCTCAGGTTTGGTATTAGAAGTATTGAGATATCACATCTCATGCTATAGGAAGGGTCTCAGGATTGGAATGGGAAGGAGTTGGTTATCACATCTCATGCTAAAGGAAGGGTCTCAGGTTTGGTAGAAGCATTGAGATATCACATCTCATGCTATAGGAAGGGTCTCAGGATTGGAATGGGAAGGACTTAGATATCACATATCATGCTATAGATAGGCTCTCAGATTTGGAAAGGGAAGGAGTTGGATATCACATTTCATGTTAGAGGAAGGATCTCAGGTTTGGTATTAGAGGCATTGAGATATCACATCTCAGGCTATAGGAAGGGTCTCAGGATTGGAATGGGAAGGAGTTGGATATCACATCTCATGCTAAAGGAAGGGTCTCAGGATTGGAATGGGAAGGAGTTGGATATCACATCTCATGCTATAGGAAGGGTCTCAGGTTTGGTATAAGCATTGAGATATCACATCTCGTGCTATAGGAAGGGTCTCAGGATTGGAATGGGAAGGAGTTGTATATGACATCTCATGCTATAGACAGGGTCTCAGGTTTGGAAAGGGAAGGAGATGGATATCACATTTCATGTTAGAGGTAGGATCTCAGGTTTGGAATTAGAGGCATTGAGATATCACATCTCATGCTATCAGAAGGGTCTCAGGATTGGAATGGGAAGGAGTTGGATATCACATCTCATGCTAAAGGGAGGGTCTCAGGTTTGGAAGGGGAAGGATTTGGAAATCACATCTCATGTTATAGGAAGGATCTCAGGTTTGGTATTAGAAGCATTGAGATATCACATCTCATGCTATCGGAAGGATCTCAGGTTTGGTATAGAAGCATTGAGATATCACATCTCATGCTATCAGAAGGGTCTCAGGATTGGAATGGGAAGGAGTTGGATATCACATCTCATGCTAAAGGGAGGGTCTCAGGTTTGGAAGGGGAAGGATTTGGATATCACATCTCATGTTATCGGAAGGATCTTCCGTTTGGTATTAGAAGTATTGAGATATCACATCTCATGCTATAGGAAGGGTCTCAGGATTGGAATGGGAAGGAGTTGGTTATCACATCTCATGCTAAAGGAAGGGTCTCAGGTTTGGTAGAAGCATTGAGATATCACATCTCATGCTATAGGAAGGGTCTCAGGATTGGAATGGGAAGGACTTAGATATCACATATCATGCTATAGATAGGCTCTCAGGTTTGGAAAGGGAAGGAGTTGGATATCACATTTCATGTTAGAGGAAGGATCTCAGGTTTGGTATTAGAGGCATTGAGATATCACATCTCAGGCTATAGGAAGGGTCTCAGGATTGGAATGGGAAGGAGTTGGATATCACATCTCATGCTAAAGGAAGGGTCTCAGGATTGGAATGGGAAGGAGTTGGATATCACATCTCATGCTATAGGAAGGGTCTCAGGTTTGGTATAAGCATTGAGATATCACATCTCGTGCTATAGGAAGGGTCTCAGGATTGGAATGGGAAGGAGTTGTATATGACATCTCATGCTATAGACAGGGTCTCAGGTTTGGAAAGGGAAGGAGATGGATATCACATTTCATGTTAGAGGTAGGATCTCAGGTTTGGAATTAGAGGCATTGAGATATCACATCTCATGCTATCAGAAGGGTCTCAGGATTGGAATGGGAAGGAGTTGGATATCACATCTCATGCTAAAGGGAGGGTCTCAGGTTTGGAAGGGGAAGGATTTGGAAATCACATCTCATGTTATGGGAAGGATCTCAGGTTTGGTATTAGAAGCATTGAGATATCACATCTCATGCTATCATAAGGGTCTCAGGATTGGAATCGGAAGGAGTTGGATATCACATCTCATGTTATAGGAAGGATCTCAGGTTTGGTATTAGAAGCATTGAGACATCACATCTCATGCTATAGGAAGGGTCTCAGGATTGGAATGGGAAGGAGTTGGATATCACATCTCATGCTATAGGAAGGGTCTCAGATTTGGTATAAGCATTGAGATATCACATCTCATGTTATAGTAAGGGTCTCAGGATTGGAATGGGAAGCAGTTGGATATCACATCTCAGGCCATAGGAAGGGTCTCAGGTTTGGTATAAGCATTGAGATATCACATCTCTGCTATCGGAAGGGTCTCAGGATTGGAATGGGAAGGAGTTGGATATCCCATCTCATGTTATAGGAAGAGTCTCAGGTTTGGTATTAGAAGCATTGAGATATCCCATCTCATGCTATAGGAAGGGTCTCAGGTTGGAATGGGAAGGAGTTGGATATCACATTTCATGTTATAGGAAGGGTCTCAGGATTGGAATTGGAAGGACTTGGCTATCATATCTCATGCTATAGGAAGGCTCTCAGGTTTGGAAGGGGAAGGAGTTGGATATCACATTTCATGTTAGAGGAACGATCTCAGGTTTGGTATTAGAGGCCTTGAGATATCACATCTCATGCTATAGGAAGGGTCTCAGGATTGGAATGGGAAGGAGTTGGATATCACATCTCATGTTATAGGAAAGATCTCAGGTTTGGTATTAGAAGCATTGAGACATCACATCTCATGTTATAGGAAGGGTCTCAGGATTGGAATGGGAAGGACTTGGATATCACATCTCATGCTATAGGAAGGCTCTCAGGTTTGCAAGGGGAAAGAGTTGGATATCACATTTCATGCTATCAGAAGGATCTCAGGTTTGGTATAGAAGCATTGAGATATCATATCTTATGGTATCAGAAGAGTCTCAGGATTGGAATGGGAAGGAGTTGGATATCACATCTCATGCTAAAGGGAGGGTCTCAGGTTTGGAAGATAAGGATTTGGATATCACATCTCATGTTATAGGAAGGATCTCAGGTTTGGTAGTAGAAGTATTGAGACATCACATCTCATGCTATAGGAAGGGTCTCAGGATTGGAATGGGAAGGAGTTGGATATCACATCTCATGCTATAGGAAGGGTCTCAGGATTGGAATGGGAAGGAGTTGTATATGACATCTCATGCCGTAGGGAGGGTCTCAGGTTTGGTATAAACATTGAGATATCACATCTCTGCTATCGAAAGGGAATCAGGATTGGAATGGGAAGGAGTTGGATATCCCATCTCATGTTATAGGAAGAGTCTCAGGTTTGGTATTAGAAGCATTGAGATATCACATCTCTGCTATCGGAAGGGTCTCAGGATTGGAATGGGAAGGAGTTGGATATTCCCATCTCATGTTATAGGAAGGGTCTCAGGTTTGGTATTAGAAGCATTGAGATATCACATCTCATGCTATAGGAAGGGTCTCAGGATTGGAATGGGAAGGACTTGGATATCACATCTCTTGCTATAGGGAGGGTCTCAAGTTTGATATTAGAAGCATTGAGGTATCACATTTCATCATATCGGAAGGGTCTCAAGATTGGAATGGGAAGGAGTTGGATATCACATCTCATGATAAAGGAAGGGTCTAAGGTTTGGAAGGGGAAGGATTTGGATATCACATCTCATGTTATAGGACGGGTCTCAGGTTTGGTATTAGAAGCATTGAGATATCAAGTCTCATGGTATAGGAAGGGTCTCAGAATTGGAATGGGAAGGAGTTGGATATGTTATAGGAAGGGTCTCAGGTTTGGTATTAGAAGCATTGAGATATCACATCTCATGCTATAGGAAGAGTCTCAGGATTGGAATGGGGAGGACTTGGATGTCACATCTCATGCTATAGGGAGGGTCTCAAGTTTGATATTAGAAGCATTGAGATAACAAATCTCATGATATCGGAAGGGTCTCAGGATTGGAATGGGAAGGAGTTGGATATCACATCTCATGCTAAAGGGAGGGTCTCAGGTTTGGAAGGGGAAGGATTTGGATATCACATCTCATGTTATAGGAAGGATCTCAGGTTTGGTATTAGAAGCATTGAGATATCACATCTCATGCTATCGGAAGGATCTCAGGTTTGGTATAGAAGCATTGAGATATCACATCTCATGCTATCAGAAGGGTCTCAGGATTGGAATGGGAAGGAGTTGGATATCACATCTCATGCTAAAGGGAGGGTCTCAGGTTTGGAAGGGGAAGGATTTGGATATCACATCTCATGTTATCGGAAGGATCTCAGGTTTGGTATTAGAAGTATTGAGATATCACATCTCATGCTATAGGAAGGGTCTCAGGATTGGAATGGGAAGGAGTTGGTTATCACATCTCATGCTAAAGGAAGGGTCTCAGGTTTGGTAGAAGCATTGAGATATCACATCTCATGCTATAGGAAGGGTCTCAGGATTGGAATGGGAAGGACTTAGATATCACATATCATGCTATAGATAGGCTCTCAGATTTGGAAAGGGAAGGAGTTGGATATCACATTTCATGTTAGAGGAAGGATCTCAGGTTTGGTATTAGAGGCATTGAGATATCACATCTCAGGCTATAGGAAGGGTCTCAGGATTGGAATGGGAAGGAGTTGGATATCACATCTCATGCTAAAGGAAGGGTCTCAGGATTGGAATGGGAAGGAGTTGGATATCACATCTCATGCTATAGGAAGGGTCTCAGGTTTGGTATAAGCATTGAGATATCACATCTCGTGCTATAGGAAGGGTCTCAGGATTGGAATGGGAAGGAGTTGTATATGACATCTCATGCTATAGACAGGGTCTCAGGTTTGGAAAGGGAAGGAGATGGATATCACATTTCATGTTAGAGGTAGGATCTCAGGTTTGGAATTAGAGGCATTGAGATATCACATCTCATGCTATCAGAAGGGTCTCAGGATTGGAATGGGAAGGAGTTGGATATCACATCTCATGCTAAAGGGAGGGTCTCAGGTTTGGAAGGGGAAGGATTTGGAAATCACATCTCATGTTATAGGAAGGATCTCAGGTTTGGTATTAGAAGCATTGAGATATCACATCTCATGCTATCATAAGGGTCTCAGGATTGGAATCGGAAGGAGTTGGATATCACATCTCATGTTATAGGAAGGATCTCAGGTTTGGTATTAGAAGCATTGAGACATCACATCTCATGCTATAGGAAGGGTCTCAGGATTGGAATGGGAAGGAGTTGGATATCACATCTCATGCTATAGGAAGGGTCTCAGATTTGGTATAAGCATTGAGATATCACATCTCATGTTATAGTAAGGGTCTCAGGATTGGAATGGGAAGCAGTTGGATATCACATCTCAGGCCATAGGAAGGGTCTCAGGTTTGGTATAAGCATTGAGATATCACATCTCTGCTATCGGAAGGGTCTCAGGATTGGAATGGGAAGGAGTTGGATATCCCATCTCATGTTATAGGAAGAGTCTCAGGTTTGGTATTAGAAGCATTGAGATATCCCATCTCATGCTATAGGAAGGGTCTCAGGTTGGAATGGGAAGGAGTTGGATATCACATTTCATGTTATAGGAAGGGTCTCAGGATTGGAATTGGAAGGACTTGGCTATCATATCTCATGCTATAGGAAGGCTCTCAGGTTTGGAAGGGGAAGGAGTTGGATATCACATTTCATGTTAGAGGAACGATCTCAGGTTTGGTATTAGAAGCATTGAGACATCACATCTCATGTTATAGGAAGGGTCTCAGGATTGGAATGGGAAGGACTTGGATATCACATCTCATGCTATAGGAAGGCTCTCAGGTTTGCAAGGGGAAAGAGTTGGATATCACATTTCATGCTATCAGAAGGATCTCAGGTTTGGTATAGAAGCATTGAGATATCATATCTTATGGTATCAGAAGAGTCTCAGGATTGGAATGGGAAGGAGTTGGATATCACATCTCATGCTAAAGGGAGGGTCTCAGGTTTGGAAGATAAGGATTTGGATATCACATCTCATGTTATAGGAAGGATCTCAGGTTTGGTAGTAGAAGTATTGAGACATCACATCTCATGCTATAGGAAGGGTCTCAGGATTGGAATGGGAAGGAGTTGGATATCACATCTCATGCTATAGGAAGGGTCTCAGGATTGGAATGGGAAGGAGTTGTATATGACATCTCATGCCGTAGGGAGGGTCTCAGGTTTGGTATAAACATTGAGATATCACATCTCTGCTATCGAAAGGGAATCAGGATTGGAATGGGAAGGAGTTGGATATCCCATCTCATGTTATAGGAAGAGTCTCAGGTTTGGTATTAGAAGCATTGAGATATCACATCTCATGCTATAGGAAGTGTCTCAGGATTGGAATGGGAAGGACTTGGGTATCACATCTCATGCTATAGGGAGGGTCTCAAGTTTGATATTAGAAGCATTGAGATATCACATCTCATGCTATAGGAAGGGTCTCAGGTTTGGTATAAGCAGTGAGATATCACATCTCATGCTATAGGAAGTGTCTCAGGATTGGAATGGGAAGGAGTTGGATATCACATCTCATGTTATAGGAAGGATCTCAGGTTTGGTATAAGCATTGAGTTATCACATCTCTGCTATCGGAAGGGTCTCAGGATTGGAATGGGAAGGAGTTGGATATTCCCATCTCATGTTATAGGAAGGGTCTCAGGTTTGGTATTAGAAGCATTGAGATATCACATCTCATGCTATAGGAAGGGTCTCAGGATTGGAATGGGAAGGACTTGGATATCACATCTCTTGCTATAGGGAGGGTCTCAAGTTTGATATTAGAAGCATTGAGGTATCACATTTCATGATATCGGAAGGGTCTCAAGATTGGAATGGGAAGGAGTTGGATATCACATCTCATGATAAAGGAAGGGTCTAAGGTTTGGAAGGGGAAGGATTTGGATATCACATCTCATGTTATAGGACGGGTCTCAGGTTTGGTATTAGAAGCATTGAGATATCAAGTCTCATGGTATAGGAAGGGTCTCAGAATTGGAATGGGAAGGAGTTGGATATGTTATAGGAAGGGTCTCAGGTTTGGTATTAGAAGCATTGAGATATCACATCTCATGCTATAGGAAGAGTCTCAGGATTGGAATGGGGAGGACTTGGATGTCACATCTCATGCTATAGGGAGGGTCTCAAGTTTGATATTAGAAGCATTGAGATAACAAATCTCATGATATCGGAAGGGTCTCAGGATTGGAATGGGAAGGAGTTGGATATCACATCTCATGCTAAAGGGAGGGTCTCAGGTTTGGAAGGGGAAGGATTTGGATATCACATCTCATGTTATAGGAAGGATCTCAGGTTTGGTATTAGAAGCATTGAGATATCACATCTCATGCTATCGGAAGGATCTCAGGTTTGGTATAGAAGCATTGAGATATCACATCTCATGCTATCAGAAGGGTCTCAGGATTGGAATGGGAAGGAGTTGGATATCACATCTCATGCTAAAGGGAGGGTCTCAGGTTTGGAAGGGGAAGGATTTGGATATCACATCTCATGTTATCGGAAGGATCTCAGGTTTGGTATTAGAAGTATTGAGATATCACATCTCATGCTATAGGAAGGGTCTCAGGATTGGAATGGGAAGGAGTTGGTTATCACATCTCATGCTAAAGGAAGGGTCTCAGGTTTGGTAGAAGCATTGAGATATCACATCTCATGCTATAGGAAGGGTCTCAGGATTGGAATGGGAAGGACTTAGATATCACATATCATGCTATAGATAGGCTCTCAGGTTTGGAAAGGGAAGGAGTTGGATATCACATTTCATGTTAGAGGAAGGATCTCAGGTTTGGTATTAGAGGCATTGAGATATCACATCTCAGGCTATAGGAAGGGTCTCAGGATTGGAATGGGAAGGAGTTGGATATCACATCTCATGCTAAAGGAAGGGTCTCAGGATTGGAATGGGAAGGAGTTGGATATCACATCTCATGCTATAGGAAGGGTCTCAGGTTTGGTATAAGCATTGAGATATCACATCTCGTGCTATAGGAAGGGTCTCAGGATTGGAATGGGAAGGAGTTGTATATGACATCTCATGCTATAGACAGGGTCTCAGGTTTGGAAAGGGAAGGAGATGGATATCACATTTCATGTTAGAGGTAGGATCTCAGGTTTGGAATTAGAGGCATTGAGATATCACATCTCATGCTATCAGAAGGGTCTCAGGATTGGAATGGGAAGGAGTTGGATATCACATCTCATGCTAAAGGGAGGGTCTCAGGTTTGGAAGGGGAAGGATTTGGAAATCACATCTCATGTTATAGGAAGGATCTCAGGTTTGGTATTAGAAGCATTGAGATATCACATCTCATGCTATCATAAGGGTCTCAGGATTGGAATCGGAAGGAGTTGGATATCACATCTCATGTTATAGGAAGGATCTCAGGTTTGGTATTAGAAGCATTGAGACATCACATCTCATGCTATAGGAAGGGTCTCAGGATTGGAATGGGAAGGAGTTGGATATCACATCTCATGCTATAGGAAGGGTCTCAGATTTGGTATAAGCATTGAGATATCACATCTCATGTTATAGTAAGGGTCTCAGGATTGGAATGGGAAGCAGTTGGATATCACATCTCAGGCCATAGGAAGGGTCTCAGGTTTGGTATAAGCATTGAGATATCACATCTCTGCTATCGGAAGGGTCTCAGGATTGGAATGGGAAGGAGTTGGATATCCCATCTCATGTTATAGGAAGAGTCTCAGGTTTGGTATTAGAAGCATTGAGATATCCCATCTCATGCTATAGGAAGGGTCTCAGGTTGGAATGGGAAGGAGTTGGATATAACATTTCATGTTATAGGAAGGGTCTCAGGATTGGAATTGGAAGGACTTGGCTATCATATCTCATGCTATAGGAAGGCTCTCAGGTTTGGAAGGGGAAGGAGTTGGATATCACATTTCATGTTAGAGGAACGATCTCAGGTTTGGTATTAGAGGCCTTGAGATATCACATCTCATGCTATAGGAAGGGTCTCAGGATTGGAATGGGAAGGAGTTGGATATCACATCTCATGTTATAGGAAAGATCTCAGGTTTGGTATTAGAAGCATTGAGACATCACATCTCATGTTATAGGAAGGGTCTCAGGATTGGAATGGGAAGGACTTGGATATCACATCTCATGCTATAGGAAGGCTCTCAGGTTTGCAAGGGGAAAGAGTTGGATATCACATTTCATGCTATCAGAAGGATCTCAGGTTTGGTATAGAAGCATTGAGATATCATATCTTATGGTATCAGAAGAGTCTCAGGATTGGAATGGGAAGGAGTTGGATATCACATCTCATGCTAAAGGGAGGGTCTCAGGTTTGGAAGATAAGGATTTGGATATCACATCTCATGTTATAGGAAGGATCTCAGGTTTGGTAGTAGAAGTATTGAGACATCACATCTCATGCTATAGGAAGGGTCTCAGGATTGGAATGGGAAGGAGTTGGATATCACATCTCATGCTATAGGAAGGGTCTCAGGATTGGAATGGGAAGGAGTTGTATATGACATCTCATGCCGTAGGGAGGGTCTCAGGTTTGGTATAAACATTGAGATATCACATCTCTGCTATCGAAAGGGAATCAGGATTGGAATGGGAAGGAGTTGGATATCCCATCTCATGTTATAGGAAGAGTCTCAGGTTTGGTATTAGAAGCATTGAGATATCACATCTCATGCTATAGGAAGTGTCTCAGGATTGGAATGGGAAGGACTTGGGTATCACATCTCATGCTATAGGGAGGGTCTCAAGTTTGATATTAGAAGCATTGAGATATCACATCTCATGCTATAGGAAGGGTCTCAGGTTTGGTATAAGCAGTGAGATATCACATCTCATGCTATAGGAAGTGTCTCAGGATTGGAATGGGAAGGAGTTGGATATCACATCTCATGTTATAGGAAGGATCTCAGGTTTGGTATAAGCATTGAGTTATCACATCTCTGCTATCGGAAGGGTCTCAGGATTGGAATGGGAAGGAGTTGGATATTCCCATCTCATGTTATAGGAAGGGTCTCAGGTTTGGTATTAGAAGCATTGAGATATCACATCTCATGCTATAGGAAGGGTCTCAGGATTGGAATGGGAAGGACTTGGATATCACATCTCTTGCTATAGGGAGGGTCTCAAGTTTGATATTAGAAGCATTGAGGTATCACATTTCATGATATCGGAAGGGTCTCAAGATTGGAATGGGAAGGAGTTGGATATCACATCTCATGATAAAGGAAGGGTCTAAGGTTTGGAAGGGGAAGGATTTGGATATCACATCTCATGTTATAGGACGGGTCTCAGGTTTGGTATTAGAAGCATTGAGATATCAAGTCTCATGGTATAGGAAGGGTCTCAGAATTGGAATGGGAAGGAGTTGGATATGTTATAGGAAGGGTCTCAGGTTTGGTATTAGAAGCATTGAGATATCACATCTCATGCTATAGGAAGAGTCTCAGGATTGGAATGGGGAGGACTTGGATGTCACATCTCATGCTATAGGGAGGGTCTCAAGTTTGATATTAGAAGCATTGAGATAACAAATCTCATGATATCGGAAGGGTCTCAGGATTGGAATGGGAAGGAGTTGGATATCACATCTCATGCTAAAGGGAGGGTCTCAGGTTTGGAAGGGGAAGGATTTGGATATCACATCTCATGTTATAGGAAGGATCTCAGGTTTGGTATTAGAAGCATTGAGATATCACATCTCATGCTATCGGAAGGATCTCAGGTTTGGTATAGAAGCATTGAGATATCACATCTCATGCTATCAGAAGGGTCTCAGGATTGGAATGGGAAGGAGTTGGATATCACATCTCATGCTAAAGGGAGGGTCTCAGGTTTGGAAGGGGAAGGATTTGGATATCACATCTCATGTTATCGGAAGGATCTCAGGTTTGGTATTAGAAGTATTGAGATATCACATCTCATGCTATAGGAAGGGTCTCAGGATTGGAATGGGAAGGAGTTGGTTATCACATCTCATGCTAAAGGAAGGGTCTCAGGTTTGGTAGAAGCATTGAGATATCACATCTCATGCTATAGGAAGGGTCTCAGGATTGGAATGGGAAGGACTTAGATATCACATATCATGCTATAGATAGGCTCTCAGATTTGGAAAGGGAAGGAGTTGGATATCACATTTCATGTTAGAGGAAGGATCTCAGGTTTGGTATTAGAGGCATTGAGATATCACATCTCAGGCTATAGGAAGGGTCTCAGGATTGGAATGGGAAGGAGTTGGATATCACATCTCATGCTAAAGGAAGGGTCTCAGGATTGGAATGGGAAGGAGTTGGATATCACATCTCATGCTATAGGAAGGGTCTCAGGTTTGGTATAAGCATTGAGATATCACATCTCGTGCTATAGGAAGGGTCTCAGGATTGGAATGGGAAGGAGTTGTATATGACATCTCATGCTATAGACAGGGTCTCAGGTTTGGAAAGGGAAGGAGATGGATATCACATTTCATGTTAGAGGTAGGATCTCAGGTTTGGAATTAGAGGCATTGAGATATCACATCTCATGCTATCAGAAGGGTCTCAGGATTGGAATGGGAAGGAGTTGGATATCACATCTCATGCTAAAGGGAGGGTCTCAGGTTTGGAAGGGGAAGGATTTGGAAATCACATCTCATGTTATAGGAAGGATCTCAGGTTTGGTATTAGAAGCATTGAGATATCACATCTCATGCTATCATATGGGTCTCAGGATTGGAATCGGAAGGAGTTGGATATCACATCTCATGTTATAGGAAGGATCTCAGGTTTGGTATTAGAAGCATTGAGACATCACATCTCATGCTATAGGAAGGGTCTCAGGATTGGAATGGGAAGGAGTTGGATATCACATCTCATGCTATAGGAAGGGTCTCAGATTTGGTATAAGCATTGAGATATCACATCTCATGTTATAGTAAGGGTCTCAGGATTGGAATGGGAAGCAGTTGGATATCACATCTCAGGCCATAGGAAGGGTCTCAGGTTTGGTATAAGCATTGAGATATCACATCTCTGCTATCGGAAGGGTCTCAGGATTGGAATGGGAAGGAGTTGGATATCCCATCTCATGTTATAGGAAGAGTCTCAGGTTTGGTATTAGAAGCATTGAGATATCCCATCTCATGCTATAGGAAGGGTCTCAGGTTGGAATGGGAAGGAGTTGGATATCACATTTCATGTTATAGGAAGGGTCTCAGGATTGGAATTGGAAGGACTTGGCTATCATATCTCATGCTATAGGAAGGCTCTCAGGTTTGGAAGGGGAAGGAGTTGGATATCACATTTCATGTTAGAGGAACGATCTCAGGTTTGGTATTAGAGGCCTTGAGATATCACATCTCATGCTATAGGAAGGGTCTCAGGATTGGAATGGGAAGGAGTTGGATATCACATCTCATGTTATAGGAAAGATCTCAGGTTTGGTATTAGAAGCATTGAGACATCACATCTCATGTTATAGGAAGGGTCTCAGGATTGGAATGGGAAGGACTTGGATATCACATCTCATGCTATAGGAAGGCTCTCAGGTTTGCAAGGGGAAAGAGTTGGATATCACATTTCATGCTATCAGAAGGATCTCAGGTTTGGTATAGAAGCATTGAGATATCATATCTTATGGTATCAGAAGAGTCTCAGGATTGGAATGGGAAGGAGTTGGATATCACATCTCATGCTAAAGGGAGGGTCTCAGGTTTGGAAGATAAGGATTTGGATATCACATCTCATGTTATAGGAAGGATCTCAGGTTTGGTAGTAGAAGTATTGAGACATCACATCTCATGCTATAGGAAGGGTCTCAGGATTGGAATGGGAAGGAGTTGGATATCACATCTCATGCTATAGGAAGGGTCTCAGGATTGGAATGGGAAGGAGTTGTATATGACATCTCATGCCGTAGGGAGGGTCTCAGGTTTGGTATAAACATTGAGATATCACATCTCTGCTATCGAAAGGGAATCAGGATTGGAATGGGAAGGAGTTGGATATCCCATCTCATGTTATAGGAAGAGTCTCAGGTTTGGTATTAGAAGCATTGAGATATCACATCTCATGCTATAGGAAGTGTCTCAGGATTGGAATGGGAAGGACTTGGGTATCACATCTCATGCTATAGGGAGGGTCTCAAGTTTGATATTAGAAGCATTGAGATATCACATCTCATGCTATAGGAAGGGTCTCAGGTTTGGTATAAGCAGTGAGATATCACATCTCATGCTATAGGAAGTGTCTCAGAATTGGAATGGGAAGGAGTTGGATATGTTATAGGAAGGGTCTCAGGTTTGGTATTAGAAGCATTGAGATATCACATCTCATGCTATAGGAAGAGTCTCAGGATTGGAATGGGGAGGACTTGGATGTCACATCTCATGCTATAGGGAGGGTCTCAAGTTTGATATTAGAAGCATTGAGATAACAAATCTCATGATATCGGAAGGGTCTCAGGATTGGAATGGGAAGGAGTTGGATATCACATCTCATGCTAAAGGGAGGGTCTCAGGTTTGGAAGGGGAAGGATTTGGATATCACATCTCATGTTATAGGAAGGATCTCAGGTTTGGTATTAGAAGCATTGAGATATCACATCTCATGCTATCGGAAGGATCTCAGGTTTGGTATAGAAGCATTGAGATATCACATCTCATGCTATCAGAAGGGTCTCAGGATTGGAATGGGAAGGAGTTGGATATCACATCTCATGCTAAAGGGAGGGTCTCAGGTTTGGAAGGGGAAGGATTTGGATATCACATCTCATGTTATCGGAAGGATCTCAGGTTTGGTATTAGAAGTATTGAGATATCACATCTCATGCTATAGGAAGGGTCTCAGGATTGGAATGGGAAGGAGTTGGTTATCACATCTCATGCTAAAGGAAGGGTCTCAGGTTTGGTAGAAGCATTGAGATATCACATCTCATGCTATAGGAAGGGTCTCAGGATTGGAATGGGAAGGACTTAGATATCACATATCATGCTATAGATAGGCTCTCAGATTTGGAAAGGGAAGGAGTTGGATATCACATTTCATGTTAGAGGAAGGATCTCAGGTTTGGTATTAGAGGCATTGAGATATCACATCTCAGGCTATAGGAAGGGTCTCAGGATTGGAATGGGAAGGAGTTGGATATCACATCTCATGCTAAAGGAAGGGTCTCAGGATTGGAATGGGAAGGAGTTGGATATCACATCTCATGCTATAGGAAGGGTCTCAGGTTTGGTATAAGCATTGAGATATCACATCTCGTGCTATAGGAAGGGTCTCAGGATTGGAATGGGAAGGAGTTGTATATGACATCTCATGCTATAGACAGGGTCTCAGGTTTGGAAAGGGAAGGAGATGGATATCACATTTCATGTTAGAGGTAGGATCTCAGGTTTGGAATTAGAGGCATTGAGATATCACATCTCATGCTATCAGAAGGGTCTCAGGATTGGAATGGGAAGGAGTTGGATATCACATCTCATGCTAAAGGGAGGGTCTCAGGTTTGGAAGGGGAAGGATTTGGAAATCACATCTCATGTTATAGGAAGGATCTCAGGTTTGGTATTAGAAGCATTGAGATATCACATCTCATGCTATCGGAAGGATCTCAGGTTTGGTATAGAAGCATTGAGATATCACATCTCATGCTATCAGAAGGGTCTCAGGATTGGAATGGGAAGGAGTTGGATATCACATCTCATGCTAAAGGGAGGGTCTCAGGTTTGGAAGGGGAAGGATTTGGATATCACATCTCATGTTATCGGAAGGATCTCCCGTTTGGTATTAGAAGTATTGAGATATCACATCTCATGCTATAGGAAGGGTCTCAGGATTGGAATGGGAAGGAGTTGGTTATCACATCTCATGCTAAAGGAAGGGTCTCAGGTTTGGTAGAAGCATTGAGATATCACATCTCATGCTATAGGAAGGGTCTCAGGATTGGAATGGGAAGGACTTAGATATCACATATCATGCTATAGATAGGCTCTCAGGTTTGGAAAGGGAAGGAGTTGGATATCACATTTCATGTTAGAGGAAGGATCTCAGGTTTGGTATTAGAGGCATTGAGATATCACATCTCAGGCTATAGGAAGGGTCTCAGGATTGGAATGGGAAGGAGTTGGATATCACATCTCATGCTAAAGGAAGGGTCTCAGGATTGGAATGGGAAGGAGTTGGATATCACATCTCATGCTATAGGAAGGGTCTCAGGTTTGGTATAAGCATTGAGATATCACATCTCGTGCTATAGGAAGGGTCTCAGGATTGGAATGGGAAGGAGTTGTATATGACATCTCATGCTATAGACAGGGTCTCAGGTTTGGAAAGGGAAGGAGATGGATATCACATTTCATGTTAGAGGTAGGATCTCAGGTTTGGAATTAGAGGCATTGAGATATCACATCTCATGCTATCAGAAGGGTCTCAGGATTGGAATGGGAAGGAGTTGGATATCACATCTCATGCTAAAGGGAGGGTCTCAGGTTTGGAAGGGGAAGGATTTGGAAATCACATCTCATGTTATGGGAAGGATCTCAGGTTTGGTATTAGAAGCATTGAGATATCACATCTCATGCTATCATAAGGGTCTCAGGATTGGAATCGGAAGGAGTTGGATATCACATCTCATGTTATAGGAAGGATCTCAGGTTTGGTATTAGAAGCATTGAGACATCACATCTCATGCTATAGGAAGGGTCTCAGGATTGGAATGGGAAGGAGTTGGATATCACATCTCATGCTATAGGAAGGGTCTCAGATTTGGTATAAGCATTGAGATATCACATCTCATGTTATAGTAAGGGTCTCAGGATTGGAATGGGAAGCAGTTGGATATCACATCTCAGGCCATAGGAAGGGTCTCAGGTTTGGTATAAGCATTGAGATATCACATCTCTGCTATCGGAAGGGTCTCAGGATTGGAATGGGAAGGAGTTGGATATCCCATCTCATGTTATAGGAAGAGTCTCAGGTTTGGTATTAGAAGCATTGAGATATCCCATCTCATGCTATAGGAAGGGTCTCAGGTTGGAATGGGAAGGAGTTGGATATCACATTTCATGTTATAGGAAGGGTCTCAGGATTGGAATTGGAAGGACTTGGCTATCATATCTCATGCTATAGGAAGGCTCTCAGGTTTGGAAGGGGAAGGAGTTGGATATCACATTTCATGTTAGAGGAACGATCTCAGGTTTGGTATTAGAGGCCTTGAGATATCACATCTCATGCTATAGGAAGGGTCTCAGGATTGGAATGGGAAGGAGTTGGATATCACATCTCATGTTATAGGAAAGATCTCAGGTTTGGTATTAGAAGCATTGAGACATCACATCTCATGTTATAGGAAGGGTCTCAGGATTGGAATGGGAAGGACTTGGATATCACATCTCATGCTATAGGAAGGCTCTCAGGTTTGCAAGGGGAAAGAGTTGGATATCACATTTCATGCTATCAGAAGGATCTCAGGTTTGGTATAGAAGCATTGAGATATCATATCTTATGGTATCAGAAGAGTCTCAGGATTGGAATGGGAAGGAGTTGGATATCACATCTCATGCTAAAGGGAGGGTCTCAGGTTTGGAAGATAAGGATTTGGATATCACATCTCATGTTATAGGAAGGATCTCAGGTTTGGTAGTAGAAGTATTGAGACATCACATCTCATGCTATAGGAAGGGTCTCAGGATTGGAATGGGAAGGAGTTGGATATCACATCTCATGCTATAGGAAGGGTCTCAGGATTGGAATGGGAAGGAGTTGTATATGACATCTCATGCCGTAGGGAGGGTCTCAGGTTTGGTATAAACATTGAGATATCACATCTCTGCTATCGAAAGGGAATCAGGATTGGAATGGGAAGGAGTTGGATATCCCATCTCATGTTATAGGAAGAGTCTCAGGTTTGGTATTAGAAGCATTGAGATATCACATCTCATGCTATAGGAAGTGTCTCAGGATTGGAATGGGAAGGACTTGGGTATCACATCTCATGCTATAGGGAGGGTCTCAAGTTTGATATTAGAAGCATTGAGATATCACATCTCATGCTATAGGAAGGGTCTCAGGTTTGGTATAAGCAGTGAGATATCACATCTCATGCTATAGGAAGTGTCTCAGGATTGGAATGGGAAGGAGTTGGATATCACATCTCATGTTATAGGAAGGATCTCAGGTTTGGTATAAGCATTGAGTTATCACATCTCTGCTATCGGAAGGGTCTCAGGATTGGAATGGGAAGGAGTTGGATATTCCCATCTCATGTTATAGGAAGGGTCTCAGGTTTGGTATTAGAAGCATTGAGATATCACATCTCATGCTATAGGAAGGGTCTCAGGATTGGAATGGGAAGGACTTGGATATCACATCTCTTGCTATAGGGAGGGTCTCAAGTTTGATATTAGAAGCATTGAGGTATCACATTTCATCATATCGGAAGGGTCTCAAGATTGGAATGGGAAGGAGTTGGATATCACATCTCATGATAAAGGAAGGGTCTAAGGTTTGGAAGGGGAAGGATTTGGATATCACATCTCATGTTATAGGACGGGTCTCAGGTTTGGTATTAGAAGCATTGAGATATCAAGTCTCATGGTATAGGAAGGGTCTCAGAATTGGAATGGGAAGGAGTTGGATATGTTATAGGAAGGGTCTCAGGTTTGGTATTAGAAGCATTGAGATATCACATCTCATGCTATAGGAAGAGTCTCAGGATTGGAATGGGGAGGACTTGGATGTCACATCTCATGCTATAGGGAGGGTCTCAAGTTTGATATTAGAAGCATTGAGATAACAAATCTCATGATATCGGAAGGGTCTCAGGATTGGAATGGGAAGGAGTTGGATATCACATCTCATGCTAAAGGGAGGGTCTCAGGTTTGGAAGGGGAAGGATTTGGATATCACATCTCATGTTATAGGAAGGATCTCAGGTTTGGTATTAGAAGCATTGAGATATCACATCTCATGCTATCGGAAGGATCTCAGGTTTGGTATAGAAGCATTGAGATATCACATCTCATGCTATCAGAAGGGTCTCAGGATTGGAATGGGAAGGAGTTGGATATCACATCTCATGCTAAAGGGAGGGTCTCAGGTTTGGAAGGGGAAGGATTTGGATATCACATCTCATGTTATCGGAAGGATCTCAGGTTTGGTATTAGAAGTATTGAGATATCACATCTCATGCTATAGGAAGGGTCTCAGGATTGGAATGGGAAGGAGTTGGTTATCACATCTCATGCTAAAGGAAGGGTCTCAGGTTTGGTAGAAGCATTGAGATATCACATCTCATGCTATAGGAAGGGTCTCAGGATTGGAATGGGAAGGACTTAGATATCACATATCATGCTATAGATAGGCTCTCAGATTTGGAAAGGGAAGGAGTTGGATATCACATTTCATGTTAGAGGAAGGATCTCAGGTTTGGTATTAGAGGCATTGAGATATCACATCTCAGGCTATAGGAAGGGTCTCAGGATTGGAATGGGAAGGAGTTGGATATCACATCTCATGCTAAAGGAAGGGTCTCAGGATTGGAATGGGAAGGAGTTGGATATCACATCTCATGCTATAGGAAGGGTCTCAGGTTTGGTATAAGCATTGAGATATCACATCTCGTGCTATAGGAAGGGTCTCAGGATTGGAATGGGAAGGAGTTGTATATGACATCTCATGCTATAGACAGGGTCTCAGGTTTGGAAAGGGAAGGAGATGGATATCACATTTCATGTTAGAGGTAGGATCTCAGGTTTGGAATTAGAGGCATTGAGATATCACATCTCATGCTATCAGAAGGGTCTCAGGATTGGAATGGGAAGGAGTTGGATATCACATCTCATGCTAAAGGGAGGGTCTCAGGTTTGGAAGGGGAAGGATTTGGAAATCACATCTCATGTTATAGGAAGGATCTCAGGTTTGGTATTAGAAGCATTGAGATATCACATCTCATGCTATCATAAGGGTCTCAGGATTGGAATCGGAAGGAGTTGGATATCACATCTCATGTTATAGGAAGGATCTCAGGTTTGGTATTAGAAGCATTGAGACATCACATCTCATGCTATAGGAAGGGTCTCAGGATTGGAATGGGAAGGAGTTGGATATCACATCTCATGCTATAGGAAGGGTCTCAGATTTGGTATAAGCATTGAGATATCACATCTCATGTTATAGTAAGGGTCTCAGGATTGGAATGGGAAGCAGTTGGATATCACATCTCAGGCCATAGGAAGGGTCTCAGGTTTGGTATAAGCATTGAGATATCACATCTCTGCTATCGGAAGGGTCTCAGGATTGGAATGGGAAGGAGTTGGATATCCCATCTCATGTTATAGGAAGAGTCTCAGGTTTGGTATTAGAAGCATTGAGATATCCCATCTCATGCTATAGGAAGGGTCTCAGGTTGGAATGGGAAGGAGTTGGATATCACATTTCATGTTATAGGAAGGGTCTCAGGATTGGAATTGGAAGGACTTGGCTATCATATCTCATGCTATAGGAAGGCTCTCAGGTTTGGAAGGGGAAGGAGTTGGATATCACATTTCATGTTAGAGGAACGATCTCAGGTTTGGTATTAGAAGCATTGAGACATCACATCTCATGTTATAGGAAGGGTCTCAGGATTGGAATGGGAAGGACTTGGATATCACATCTCATGCTATAGGAAGGCTCTCAGGTTTGCAAGGGGAAAGAGTTGGATATCACATTTCATGCTATCAGAAGGATCTCAGGTTTGGTATAGAAGCATTGAGATATCATATCTTATGGTATCAGAAGAGTCTCAGGATTGGAATGGGAAGGAGTTGGATATCACATCTCATGCTAAAGGGAGGGTCTCAGGTTTGGAAGATAAGGATTTGGATATCACATCTCATGTTATAGGAAGGATCTCAGGTTTGGTAGTAGAAGTATTGAGACATCACATCTCATGCTATAGGAAGGGTCTCAGGATTGGAATGGGAAGGAGTTGGATATCACATCTCATGCTATAGGAAGGGTCTCAGGATTGGAATGGGAAGGAGTTGTATATGACATCTCATGCCGTAGGGAGGGTCTCAGGTTTGGTATAAACATTGAGATATCACATCTCTGCTATCGAAAGGGAATCAGGATTGGAATGGGAAGGAGTTGGATATCCCATCTCATGTTATAGGAAGAGTCTCAGGTTTGGTATTAGAAGCATTGAGATATCACATCTCATGCTATAGGAAGTGTCTCAGGATTGGAATGGGAAGGACTTGGGTATCACATCTCATGCTATAGGGAGGGTCTCAAGTTTGATATTAGAAGCATTGAGATATCACATCTCATGCTATAGGAAGGGTCTCAGGTTTGGTATAAGCAGTGAGATATCACATCTCATGCTATAGGAAGTGTCTCAGGATTGGAATGGGAAGGAGTTGGATATCACATCTCATGTTATAGGAAGGATCTCAGGTTTGGTATAAGCATTGAGTTATCACATCTCTGCTATCGGAAGGGTCTCAGGATTGGAATGGGAAGGAGTTGGATATTCCCATCTCATGTTATAGGAAGGGTCTCAGGTTTGGTATTAGAAGCATTGAGATATCACATCTCATGCTATAGGAAGGGTCTCAGGATTGGAATGGGAAGGACTTGGATATCACATCTCTTGCTATAGGGAGGGTCTCAAGTTTGATATTAGAAGCATTGAGGTATCACATTTCATGATATCGGAAGGGTCTCAAGATTGGAATGGGAAGGAGTTGGATATCACATCTCATGATAAAGGAAGGGTCTAAGGTTTGGAAGGGGAAGGATTTGGATATCACATCTCATGTTATAGGACGGGTCTCAGGTTTGGTATTAGAAGCATTGAGATATCAAGTCTCATGGTATAGGAAGGGTCTCAGAATTGGAATGGGAAGGAGTTGGATATGTTATAGGAAGGGTCTCAGGTTTGGTATTAGAAGCATTGAGATATCACATCTCATGCTATAGGAAGAGTCTCAGGATTGGAATGGGGAGGACTTGGATGTCACATCTCATGCTATAGGGAGGGTCTCAAGTTTGATATTAGAAGCATTGAGATAACAAATCTCATGATATCGGAAGGGTCTCAGGATTGGAATGGGAAGGAGTTGGATATCACATCTCATGCTAAAGGGAGGGTCTCAGGTTTGGAAGGGGAAGGATTTGGATATCACATCTCATGTTATAGGAAGGATCTCAGGTTTGGTATTAGAAGCATTGAGATATCACATCTCATGCTATCGGAAGGATCTCAGGTTTGGTATAGAAGCATTGAGATATCACATCTCATGCTATCAGAAGGGTCTCAGGATTGGAATGGGAAGGAGTTGGATATCACATCTCATGCTAAAGGGAGGGTCTCAGGTTTGGAAGGGGAAGGATTTGGATATCACATCTCATGTTATCGGAAGGATCTCAGGTTTGGTATTAGAAGTATTGAGATATCACATCTCATGCTATAGGAAGGGTCTCAGGATTGGAATGGGAAGGAGTTGGTTATCACATCTCATGCTAAAGGAAGGGTCTCAGGTTTGGTAGAAGCATTGAGATATCACATCTCATGCTATAGGAAGGGTCTCAGGATTGGAATGGGAAGGACTTAGATATCACATATCATGCTATAGATAGGCTCTCAGGTTTGGAAAGGGAAGGAGTTGGATATCACATTTCATGTTAGAGGAAGGATCTCAGGTTTGGTATTAGAGGCATTGAGATATCACATCTCAGGCTATAGGAAGGGTCTCAGGATTGGAATGGGAAGGAGTTGGATATCACATCTCATGCTAAAGGAAGGGTCTCAGGATTGGAATGGGAAGGAGTTGGATATCACATCTCATGCTATAGGAAGGGTCTCAGGTTTGGTATAAGCATTGAGATATCACATCTCGTGCTATAGGAAGGGTCTCAGGATTGGAATGGGAAGGAGTTGTATATGACATCTCATGCTATAGACAGGGTCTCAGGTTTGGAAAGGGAAGGAGATGGATATCACATTTCATGTTAGAGGTAGGATCTCAGGTTTGGAATTAGAGGCATTGAGATATCACATCTCATGCTATCAGAAGGGTCTCAGGATTGGAATGGGAAGGAGTTGGATATCACATCTCATGCTAAAGGGAGGGTCTCAGGTTTGGAAGGGGAAGGATTTGGAAATCACATCTCATGTTATAGGAAGGATCTCAGGTTTGGTATTAGAAGCATTGAGATATCACATCTCATGCTATCATAAGGGTCTCAGGATTGGAATCGGAAGGAGTTGGATATCACATCTCATGTTATAGGAAGGATCTCAGGTTTGGTATTAGAAGCATTGAGACATCACATCTCATGCTATAGGAAGGGTCTCAGGATTGGAATGGGAAGGAGTTGGATATCACATCTCATGCTATAGGAAGGGTCTCAGATTTGGTATAAGCATTGAGATATCACATCTCATGTTATAGTAAGGGTCTCAGGATTGGAATGGGAAGCAGTTGGATATCACATCTCAGGCCATAGGAAGGGTCTCAGGTTTGGTATAAGCATTGAGATATCACATCTCTGCTATCGGAAGGGTCTCAGGATTGGAATGGGAAGGAGTTGGATATCCCATCTCATGTTATAGGAAGAGTCTCAGGTTTGGTATTAGAAGCATTGAGATATCCCATCTCATGCTATAGGAAGGGTCTCAGGTTGGAATGGGAAGGAGTTGGATATAACATTTCATGTTATAGGAAGGGTCTCAGGATTGGAATTGGAAGGACTTGGCTATCATATCTCATGCTATAGGAAGGCTCTCAGGTTTGGAAGGGGAAGGAGTTGGATATCACATTTCATGTTAGAGGAACGATCTCAGGTTTGGTATTAGAGGCCTTGAGATATCACATCTCATGCTATAGGAAGGGTCTCAGGATTGGAATGGGAAGGAGTTGGATATCACATCTCATGTTATAGGAAAGATCTCAGGTTTGGTATTAGAAGCATTGAGACATCACATCTCATGTTATAGGAAGGGTCTCAGGATTGGAATGGGAAGGACTTGGATATCACATCTCATGCTATAGGAAGGCTCTCAGGTTTGCAAGGGGAAAGAGTTGGATATCACATTTCATGCTATCAGAAGGATCTCAGGTTTGGTATAGAAGCATTGAGATATCATATCTTATGGTATCAGAAGAGTCTCAGGATTGGAATGGGAAGGAGTTGGATATCACATCTCATGCTAAAGGGAGGGTCTCAGGTTTGGAAGATAAGGATTTGGATATCACATCTCATGTTATAGGAAGGATCTCAGGTTTGGTAGTAGAAGTATTGAGACATCACATCTCATGCTATAGGAAGGGTCTCAGGATTGGAATGGGAAGGAGTTGGATATCACATCTCATGCTATAGGAAGGGTCTCAGGATTGGAATGGGAAGGAGTTGTATATGACATCTCATGCCGTAGGGAGGGTCTCAGGTTTGGTATAAACATTGAGATATCACATCTCTGCTATCGAAAGGGAATCAGGATTGGAATGGGAAGGAGTTGGATATCCCATCTCATGTTATAGGAAGAGTCTCAGGTTTGGTATTAGAAGCATTGAGATATCACATCTCATGCTATAGGAAGTGTCTCAGGATTGGAATGGGAAGGACTTGGGTATCACATCTCATGCTATAGGGAGGGTCTCAAGTTTGATATTAGAAGCATTGAGATATCACATCTCATGCTATAGGAAGGGTCTCAGGTTTGGTATAAGCAGTGAGATATCACATCTCATGCTATAGGAAGTGTCTCAGGATTGGAATGGGAAGGAGTTGGATATCACATCTCATGTTATAGGAAGGATCTCAGGTTTGGTATAAGCATTGAGTTATCACATCTCTGCTATCGGAAGGGTCTCAGGATTGGAATGGGAAGGAGTTGGATATTCCCATCTCATGTTATAGGAAGGGTCTCAGGTTTGGTATTAGAAGCATTGAGATATCACATCTCATGCTATAGGAAGGGTCTCAGGATTGGAATGGGAAGGACTTGGATATCACATCTCTTGCTATAGGGAGGGTCTCAAGTTTGATATTAGAAGCATTGAGGTATCACATTTCATGATATCGGAAGGGTCTCAAGATTGGAATGGGAAGGAGTTGGATATCACATCTCATGATAAAGGAAGGGTCTAAGGTTTGGAAGGGGAAGGATTTGGATATCACATCTCATGTTATAGGACGGGTCTCAGGTTTGGTATTAGAAGCATTGAGATATCAAGTCTCATGGTATAGGAAGGGTCTCAGAATTGGAATGGGAAGGAGTTGGATATGTTATAGGAAGGGTCTCAGGTTTGGTATTAGAAGCATTGAGATATCACATCTCATGCTATAGGAAGAGTCTCAGGATTGGAATGGGGAGGACTTGGATGTCACATCTCATGCTATAGGGAGGGTCTCAAGTTTGATATTAGAAGCATTGAGATAACAAATCTCATGATATCGGAAGGGTCTCAGGATTGGAATGGGAAGGAGTTGGATATCACATCTCATGCTAAAGGGAGGGTCTCAGGTTTGGAAGGGGAAGGATTTGGATATCACATCTCATGTTATAGGAAGGATCTCAGGCTTGGTATTAGAAGCATTGAGATATCACATCTCATGCTATCGGAAGGATCTCAGGTTTGGTATAGAAGCATTGAGATATCACATCTCATGCTATCAGAAGGGTCTCAGGATTGGAATGGGAAGGAGTTGGATATCACATCTCATGCTAAAGGGAGGGTCTCAGGTTTGGAAGGGGAAGGATTTGGATATCACATCTCATGTTATCGGAAGGATCTCAGGTTTGGTATTAGAAGTATTGAGATATCACATCTCATGCTATAGGAAGGGTCTCAGGATTGGAATGGGAAGGAGTTGGTTATCACATCTCATGCTAAAGGAAGGGTCTCAGGTTTGGTAGAAGCATTGAGATATCACATCTCATGCTATAGGAAGGGTCTCAGGATTGGAATGGGAAGGACTTAGATATCACATATCATGCTATAGATAGGCTCTCAGATTTGGAAAGGGAAGGAGTTGGATATCACATTTCATGTTAGAGGAAGGATCTCAGGTTTGGTATTAGAGGCATTGAGATATCACATCTCAGGCTATAGGAAGGGTCTCAGGATTGGAATGGGAAGGAGTTGGATATCACATCTCATGCTAAAGGAAGGGTCTCAGGATTGGAATGGGAAGGAGTTGGATATCACATCTCATGCTATAGGAAGGGTCTCAGGTTTGGTATAAGCATTGAGATATCACATCTCGTGCTATAGGAAGGGTCTCAGGATTGGAATGGGAAGGAGTTGTATATGACATCTCATGCTATAGACAGGGTCTCAGGTTTGGAAAGGGAAGGAGATGGATATCACATTTCATGTTAGAGGTAGGATCTCAGGTTTGGAATTAGAGGCATTGAGATATCACATCTCATGCTATCAGAAGGGTCTCAGGATTGGAATGGGAAGGAGTTGGATATCACATCTCATGCTAAAGGGAGGGTCTCAGGTTTGGAAGGGGAAGGATTTGGAAATCACATCTCATGTTATAGGAAGGATCTCAGGTTTGGTATTAGAAGCATTGAGATATCACATCTCATGCTATCATATGGGTCTCAGGATTGGAATCGGAAGGAGTTGGATATCACATCTCATGTTATAGGAAGGATCTCAGGTTTGGTATTAGAAGCATTGAGACATCACATCTCATGCTATAGGAAGGGTCTCAGGATTGGAATGGGAAGGAGTTGGATATCACATCTCATGCTATAGGAAGGGTCTCAGATTTGGTATAAGCATTGAGATATCACATCTCATGTTATAGTAAGGGTCTCAGGATTGGAATGGGAAGCAGTTGGATATCACATCTCAGGCCATAGGAAGGGTCTCAGGTTTGGTATAAGCATTGAGATATCACATCTCTGCTATCGGAAGGGTCTCAGGATTGGAATGGGAAGGAGTTGGATATCCCATCTCATGTTATAGGAAGAGTCTCAGGTTTGGTATTAGAAGCATTGAGATATCCCATCTCATGCTATAGGAAGGGTCTCAGGTTGGAATGGGAAGGAGTTGGATATCACATTTCATGTTATAGGAAGGGTCTCAGGATTGGAATTGGAAGGACTTGGCTATCATATCTCATGCTATAGGAAGGCTCTCAGGTTTGGAAGGGGAAGGAGTTGGATATCACATTTCATGTTAGAGGAACGATCTCAGGTTTGGTATTAGAGGCCTTGAGATATCACATCTCATGCTATAGGAAGGGTCTCAGGATTGGAATGGGAAGGAGTTGGATATCACATCTCATGTTATAGGAAAGATCTCAGGTTTGGTATTAGAAGCATTGAGACATCACATCTCATGTTATAGGAAGGGTCTCAGGATTGGAATGGGAAGGACTTGGATATCACATCTCATGCTATAGGAAGGCTCTCAGGTTTGCAAGGGGAAAGAGTTGGATATCACATTTCATGCTATCAGAAGGATCTCAGGTTTGGTATAGAAGCATTGAGATATCATATCTTATGGTATCAGAAGAGTCTCAGGATTGGAATGGGAAGGAGTTGGATATCACATCTCATGCTAAAGGGAGGGTCTCAGGTTTGGAAGATAAGGATTTGGATATCACATCTCATGTTATAGGAAGGATCTCAGGTTTGGTAGTAGAAGTATTGAGACATCACATCTCATGCTATAGGAAGGGTCTCAGGATTGGAATGGGAAGGAGTTGGATATCACATCTCATGCTATAGGAAGGGTCTCAGGATTGGAATGGGAAGGAGTTGTATATGACATCTCATGCCGTAGGGAGGGTCTCAGGTTTGGTATAAACATTGAGATATCACATCTCTGCTATCGAAAGGGAATCAGGATTGGAATGGGAAGGAGTTGGATATCCCATCTCATGTTATAGGAAGAGTCTCAGGTTTGGTATTAGAAGCATTGAGATATCACATCTCATGCTATAGGAAGTGTCTCAGGATTGGAATGGAAAGGACTTGGGTATCACATCTCATGCTATAGGGAGGGTCTCAAGTTTGATATTAGAAGCATTGAGATATCACATCTCATGCTATAGGAAGGGTCTCAGGTTTGGTATAAGCAGTGAGATATCACATCTCATGCTATAGGAAGTGTCTCAGGATTGGAATGGGAAGGAGTTGGATATCACATCTCATGTTATAGGAAGGATCTCAGGTTTGGTATAAGCATTGAGTTATCACATCTCTGCTATCGGAAGTGTCTCAGGATTGGAATGGGAAGGAGTTGGATATTCCCATCTCATGTTATAGGAAGGGTCTCAGGTTTGGTATTAGAAGCATTGAGATATCACATCTCATGCTATAGGAAGGGTCTCAGGATTGGAATGGGAAGGACTTGGATATCACATCTCTTGCTATAGTGAGGGTCTCAAGTTTGATATTAGAAGCATTGAGGTATCACATTTCATGATATCGGAAGGGTCTCAAGATTGGAATGGGAAGGAGTTGGATATCACATCTCATGATAAAGGAAGGGTCTAAGGTTTGGAAGGGGAAGGATTTGGATATCACATCTCATGTTATAGGACGGGTCTCAGGTTTGGTATTAGAAGCATTGAGATATCAAGTCTCATCGTATAGGAAGGGTCTCAGAATTGGAATGGGAAGGAGTTGGATATGTTATAGGAAGGGTCTCAGGTTTGGTATTAGAAGCATTGAGATATCACATCTCATGCTATAGGAAGAGTCTCAGGATTGGAATGGGGAGGACTTGGATGTCACATCTCATGCTATAGGGAGGGTCTCAAGTTTGATATTAGAAGCATTGAGATAACAAATCTCATGATATCGGAAGGGTCTCAGGATTGGAATGGGAAGGAGTTGGATATCACATCTCATGCTAAAGGGAGGGTCTCAGGTTTGGAAGGGGAAGGATTTGGATATCACATCTCATGTTATAGGAAGGATCTCAGGTTTGGTATTAGAAGCATTGAGATATCACATCTCATGCTATCGGAAGGATCTCAGGTTTGGTATAGAAGCATTGAGATATCACATCTCATGCTATCAGAAGGGTCTCAGGATTGGAATGGGAAGGAGTTGGATATCACATCTCATGCTAAAGGGAGGGTCTCAGGTTTGGAAGGGGAAGGATTTGGATATCACATCTCATGTTATCGGAAGGATCTCAGGTTTGGTATTAGAAGTATTGAGATATCACATCTCATGCTATAGGAAGGGTCTCAGGATTGAAATGGGAAGGAGTTGGTTATCACATCTCATGCTAAAGGAAGGGTCTCAGGTTTGGTAGAAGCATTGAGATATCACATCTCATGCTATAGGAAGGGTCTCAGGATTGGAATGGGAAGGACTTAGATATCACATATCATGCTATAGATAGGCTCTCAGGTTTGGAAAGGGAAGGAGTTGGATATCACATTTCATGTTAGAGGAAGGATCTCAGGTTTGGTATTAGAGGCATTGAGATATCACATCTCAGGCTATAGGAAGGGTCTCAGGATTGGAATGGGAAGGAGTTGGATATCACATCTCATGCTAGAGGAAGGGTCTCAGGATTGGAATGGGAAGGAGTTGGATATCACATCTCATGCTATAGGAAGGGTCTCAGGTTTGGTATAAGCATTGAGATATCACATCTCGTGCTATAGGAAGGGTCTCAGGATTGGAATGGGAAGGAGTTGTATATGACATCTCATGCTATAGACAGGGTCTCAGGTTTGGAAAGGGAAGGAGATGGATATCACATTTCATGTTAGAGGTAGGATCTCAGGTTTGGAATTAGAGGCATTGAGATATCACATCTCATGCTATCAGAAGGGTCTCAGGATTGGAATGGGAAGGAGTTGGATATCACATCTCATGCTAAAGGGAGGGTCTCAGGTTTGGAAGGGGAAGGATTTGGAAATCACATCTCATGTTATAGGAAGGATCTCAGGTTTGGTATTAGAAGCATTGAGATATCACATCTCATGCTATCATAAGGGTCTCAGGATTGGAATCGGAAGGAGTTGGATATCACATCTCATGTTATAGGAAGGATCTCAGGTTTGGTATTAGAAGCATTGAGACATCACATCTCATGCTATAGGAAGGGTCTCAGGATTGGAATGGGAAGGAGTTGGATATCACATCTCATGCTATAGGAAGGGTCTCAGATTTGGTATAAGCATTGAGATATCACATCTCATGTTATAGTAAGGGTCTCAGGATTGGAATGGGAAGCAGTTGGATATCACATCTCAGGCCATAGGAAGGGTCTCAGGTTTGGTATAAGCATTGAGATATCACATCTCTGCTATCGGAAGGGTCTCAGGATTGGAATGGGAAGGAGTTGGATATCCCATCTCATGTTATAGGAAGAGTCTCAGGTTTGGTATTAGAAGCATTGAGATATCCCATCTCATGCTATAGGAAGGGTCTCAGGTTGGAATGGGAAGGAGTTGGATATCACATTTCATGTTATAGGAAGGGTCTCAGGATTGGAATTGGAAGGACTTGGCTATCATATCTCATGCTATAGGAAGGCTCTCAGGTTTGGAAGGGGAAGAAGTTGGATATCACATTTCATGTTAGAGGAACGATCTCAGGTTTGGTATTAGAGGCCTTGAGATATCACATCTCATGCTATAGGAAGGGTCTCGGGATTGGAATGGGAAGGAGTTGGATATCACATCTCATGTTATAGGAAAGATCTCAGGTTTGGTATTAGAAGCATTGAGACATCACATCTCATGTTATAGGAAGGGTCTCAGGACTGGAATGGGAAGAAGTTGGATATCACATCTCATGCTATAGGAAGGGTCTCAGGTTTGGTATAAGCATTGAGATATCACATCTCATGCTATAGGAAGGGTCTCAGGATTGGAATGGGAAGGAGTTGTATATGACATCTCATGCCATAGGAAGGGTCTCAGGTTTGGTATAAGCATTGAGATATCACATCACATGCTATAGGAAGGGTCTCAGGATTGTAATGGGAAGGGCTTGGATATCACATCTCATGCTATAGGCAGGGTCTCAGGTTTGGAAAGGGAAGGAGATGGATATCACATTTCATGTTAGAGGTAGGATCTCAGGTTTGGTATTAGAGGCATTGAAATATCACATCTCATGCTATCAGAAGGGTCTCAGGATTGGAATGGGAAGGAGTTGGATATCACATCTCATGCTAAAGGGAGGGTCTCAGGTTTGGAAGGGGAAGGATTTGGAAATCACATCTCATGTTATAGGAAGGATCTCAGGTTTGGTATTAGAAGCATTGAGATATCACATCTCATGCTATCGGAAGTATCTCAGGTTTGGTATTAGAGGCATTGAGATATCACATCTCATGCTATCTTAAGGGTCTCAGGATTGGAATGGGAAGGAGTTGGATATCACATCTCATGTTATAGGAAGGATCTCAGGTTTGGTATTAGAAGCATTGAGACATCACATCTCATGCTATAGGAAGGGTCTCAGGATTGGAATGGGAAGGAGTTGGATATCACATCTCATGCTATAGGAAGGGTCTCAGATTTGGTATAAGCATTGAGATATCACATCTCATGCTATAGGAACGGTCTCAGGATTGGAATGGGAAGGAGTTGTATATGACATCTCAGGCCATAGGAAGGGTCTCAGGTTTGGTATAAGCATTGAGATATCACATCTCTGCTATCGGAAGGGTCTCAGGATTGGAATGGGAAGGAGTTGGATATCCCATCTCATGTTATAGGAAGGGTCTCAGGTTTGGTATTAGAAGCATTGAGACATCACATCTCATGTTATAGGAAGGGTCTCAGGATTGGAATGGGAAGAAGTTGGATATCACATCTCATGCTATAGGAAGGGTCTCAGGTTTGGTATAAGCATTGAGATATCACATCTCATGCTATAGGAAGGGTCTCAGGATTGGAATGGGAAGGAGTTGTATATGACATCTCATGCCATAGGAAGGGTCTCAGGTTTGGTATAAGCATTGAGATATCACATCACATGCTATAGGAAGGGTCTCAGGATTGGAATGGGAAGGACTTTTGATATCACATCTCATGCTATAGGCAGGGTCTCAGGTTTGGAAAGGGAAGGAGATGGATATCACATTTCATGTTAGAGGTAGGATCTCAGGTTTGGTATTAGAGGCATTGAAATATCACATCTCATGCTATCAGAAGGGTCTCAGGATTGGAATGGGAAGGAGTTGGATATCACATCTCATGCTAAAGGGAGTGTCTCAGGTTTGGAAGTGGAAGGATTTGGAAATCACATCTCATGTTATAGGAAGGATCTCAGGTTTGGTACTAGAAGCATTGAGATATCACATCTCATGCTATCAGAAGGATCTCAGGTTTGGTATTAGAAGCATTGAGACATCACATCTCATGCTATAGGAAGGGTCTCAGGATTGGAATGGGAAGGAGTTGGATATCACATCTCATGCTATAGGAAGGGTCTCGGATTTGGTATAAGCATTGAGATATCACATCTCATGCTATAGGAAGGGTCTCAGGATTGGAATGGGAAGGAGTTGTATATGACAAATCAGGCCATAGGAAGGGTCTCAGGTTTGGTATAAGCATTGAGATATCACATCTCTGCTATCGGAAGGGTCTCAGGATTGGAATGGGAAGGAGTTGGATATCCCATCTCATGTTATAGGAAGGGTCTCAGGTTTGGTATTAGAAGCATTGAGATATCACATCTCATGCTATAGGAAGAGTCTCAGGATTGGAATGGGGAGGACTTGGATGTCACATCTCATGCTATAGGGAGGGTCTCAAGTTTGATATTAGAAGCATTGAGATAACAAATCTCATGATATCGGAAGGGTCTCAGGATTGGAATGGGAAGGAATTGGATATCACATCTCATGATAAAGGAAGGGTCTAAGGTTTGGAAGGGGAAGGATTTGGATATCACATCTCATGTTATAGGACGGGTCTCAGGTTTTGTATTAGAAGCATTGAGATATCAAGTCTCATGGTATAGGAAGGGTCTCAGAATTGGAATGGGAAGGAGTTGGATATCACATCTCAAGCTATAGGTAGGGTCTCAGGATTGGAATGGGAAAGAGTTTGATATCACATCTCATGCCATAGTATGGGTCTCAGGTTTGGTAGAAGCATTGGGATATCACATCTCATGCTATCGGAAGGGTATCAGTATTGGATTTGGAAGGAATTGGATATCCCATCTCATGCTATAGGAAGGGTCTCAGGTTGGAATGGGAAGGAGTTGGATATCACATTTCATGTTATAGGAAGGGTCTCAGGATTGGATGGGAAGGACTTGGATATCATATCTCATGCTATAGGAAGGCTCTCAGGTTTGGAAGGGGAAGGAGTTGGATATCACATCTCAAGCTATAGGAAGGGTCTCAGGTTTGGTATAAGCATTGAGATATCACATCTCATGCTATAGGAAGGGTCTCAGGATTGGAATGGGAAGGAGTTGGATATCACATCTCATGTTATAGGAAAGATCTCAGGTTTGGTATTAGAAGCATTGAGACATCACATCTCATGTTATAGGAAGGGTCTCAGGAGTGGAATGGGAAGAAGTTGGATATCACATCTCATGCTATAGGAAGGGTCTCAGGTTTGGAAGGGGAAGGAGTTGGATATCCAATCTCATGTTATAGGACTGGTCTCGGGTTTGGTATTAGAAGCATTGAGATATCACATCGCATGCTATAGGAATGGTCTCAGGATTGGAATGGGAAGGAGTTGGATATTACATTCTTGCTAGAGGAAGGGTCTCATGTTTGGAATGGGAAGGAGTTGGATATCACATATGCTATAGGAAGGGTCTCCGGTTTGGACCGGGAAGGAGTTGGATATCACATCTCATGTTATAGGAAGGGTCTCAGGTTTGGTATAAGCATTGAGATATCACATCTCTGCTATCGGAAGTGTCTCAGGATTGGAATAGGAAGGAGTTGAATATCCCATCTCATGTTATAGGATGGGTCTCAGGTTTGTTATTAGAATCATTGAGATATCATATTGCATGCTGTAGGAAGGGTCTAAGGATTGGAATGGGAAGGACTTGGATATCACATCTCATGCTATAGGTAGGCTCTCAGGTTTGGAAAGGGAAGGAGTTGGATATCACATTTCATGTTAGAGGAAGGATCTCAGGTTTGGTATTAGAGGCATTGAGATATCACATCTCATGCTATAGGAAGGGTCTCAGGATTGGAATGGGAAGGAGTTGGATATCACATCTCATGCTATAGGAAGGGTCTCAGGTTTGGTATAAGCATCGAGATATCACATCTCATGCTATAGGAAGGGTCTCGGGATTAGAATGGGAAGGAGTTGGATATCACATCTCATGTTATAGGAAGGATCTCAGGTTTGGTATTAGAAGCATTGAGACATCACATCTCATGCTATAGGAAGGGTCTCAGGATTGGAATGGGAAGGAGTTGGATATCACATCTCATGCTATAGGAAGGGTCTCAAGTTTGATATTAGAAGCATTGAGATATCACATCTCATGCTATAGGAAGGGTCTCAGGATTGGAATGGGAAGGAGTTGGATATCACATCTCAAGCTTTAGGAAGGGTCTCAGGTTTGGTATAAGCATTGAGATAGCACATCTCATGCTATAGGAAGGGTCTCAGGATTGGAATGGGAAGGAGTTGGATATTACATCTCATGTTATAGGAAAGATCTCAGGTTTGGTATTAGAAGCATTGAGACATCACATCTCATGTTATAGGAAGGGTCTCAGGATTGGAATGGGAAGAAGTTGGATATCACATCTCATGCTATAGGAAGGGTCTCAGGTTTGGAAGGGGAAGGAGTTGGATATCCAATCTCATGTTATAGGACTGGTCTCAGGTTTGGTATTAGAAGCATTGAGATATCACATCGCATGCTGTAGGAAGGTTCTCAGGTTTGGTATTAGAAGCATTGGACATCACATCTCATGCTATAGGAAGGGTCTCAGGATTGGAATGGGAAGGAGTTGGATATCACATCTCATTTTATAGGAAGGATCTCAGGTTTGGTATTAGAAGCATTGAGACATCACATCTCATGCTATAGGAAGGGTCTCAGGATTGGAATGGGAAGGAGTTGGATATCACATCTCATGCTATAGGAAGGGTCTCAGATTTGGTATAAGCATTGAGATATCACATCTCATGCTATAGGAAGGGTCTCAGGATTGGATTGGGAAGGAGTTGTATATGACATCTCAGGCCATAGGAAGGGTCTCAGGATTGGTATAAGCATTGAGATATCACATCTCTGCTATCGGAAGGGTCTCAGGATTGGAATGGGAAGGAGTTGGATATCCCATCTTATGATAAAGGAAGGGTCTAAGGTTTGGAAGGGGAAAGATTTGGATATCACATCTCATGTTATAGGCGGGTCTCAATTTTGATATTAGAAGCAATGAGATAACAAATCTCATGATATCGGAAGGGTCTCAGGATTGGAATGGGAAGGAGTTGGATATCACATCTCATGTTATAGGAAGAGTCTCAGGATTGGAATGGGAAGGAGTTTGATATCACATCTCATGTTATAGGACGGGTCTCAGGTTTGGTATTAGAAGCATTGAGATATCAAGTCTCATGGTATAGGAAGGGTCTCAGAATTGGAATGGGAAGGATTTCGGATATCACATCTCAAGCTATAGGAAGAGTCTCAGGATTGGAATGGGAAGGAGTTTGATATCACATCTCATGTTATAGGACGGGTCTCAGGTTTGGTATTAGAAGCATTGAGATATCAAGTCTCATGGTATAGGAAGGGTCTCAGAATTGGAATGGGAAGGATTTCGGATATCACATCTCAAGCTATAGGAAGAGTCTCAGGATTGGAATGGGAAGGAGTTTGATATCACATCTCATGCCATAGTATGGTTCTCAGGTTTGGTAGAAGCATTGGGATATCACATCTCATGCTATTGGAAGGGTATCAGTATTGGATTTGGAAGGAGTTGGATATCCCATCTCATGCTATGGGAAGGGTCTCAGGTTAGAATGGGAAGGAGTTGGATATCACATTTCATGTTATAGGAAGGGTCTCAGGATTGGAATGGGAAGGAGTTGGATATCACATCTCAAGCTTTAGGAAGGGTCTCAGGTTTGGTATAAGCATTGAGATAGCACATCTCATGCTATAGGAAGGGTCTCAGGATTGGAATGGGAAGGAGTTGGATATCACATCTCATGTTATAGGAAAGATCTCAGGTTTGGTATTAGAAGCATTGAGACATCACATCTCATGTTATAGGAAGGGTCTCAGGATTGGAATGGGAAGAAGTTGGATATCACATCTCATGCTATAGGAAGGGTCTCAGGTTTGGAAGGGGAAGGAGTTGGATATCCAATCTCATGTTATAGGACTGGTCTCAGGTTTGGTATTAGAAGCATTGAGATATCACATCGCATGCTGTAGGAAGGTTCTCAGGTTTGGAATGGGGAGGAATTGGATATCACATCTCATGTCATAGGAAGGATCTCAGGTTTGGTATTAGAAGCATTGAGATATCACATCTCATGCTATAGGAATGGTCTCAGGATTGGAATGGGAAGGAGTTGGATATTACATTCTTGCTATAGGAAGGGTCTCATGTTTGGAATGGGAAGGAGTTGGATATCACATATGCTATAGGAAGGGTCTCAGGTTTGAAACGGGAAGGAGTTGGATATCACATCTCATGTTATAGGAAGGGTCTCAGGTTTGAAACGAGAAGGAGTTGGATATCACATCTCATGTTATAGGACGGGTCTCAGGTTTGTTATTAGAATCATTGAGATATCATATTGCATGCTGTAGGAAGGGTCTAAGGATTGGAATGGGAAGGACTTGGATATCACATCTCATGCTATAGGTAGGCTCTCAGGTTTGGAAAGGGAAGGAGTTCGATATCACATTTCATGTTAGAGGAAGGATCTCAGGTTTGGTATTAGAGGCATTGAGATATCACATATCACGCTATAGGAAGGGTCTCAGGATTGGAATGGGAAGGAGTTGGATATCACATCTCAAGCTTTAGGAAGGGTCTCAGGTTTGGTATAAGCATTGAGATAGCACATCTCATGCTATAGGCAGGGTCTCAGGATTGGAATGGGAAGGAGTTGGATATTACATCTCATGTTATAGGAAAGATCTCAGGTTTGGTATTAGAATCATTGAGACATCACATCTCATGTTATAGGAAGGGTCTCAGGATTGGAATGGGAAGAAGTTGGATATCACATCTCATGCTATAGGAAGGGTCTCAGGTTTGGAAGGGGAAGGAGTTGGATATCCAATCTCATGTTATAGGACTGGTCTCAGGTTTGGTATTAGAAGCATTGAGATATCACATCGCATGCTGTAGGAAGGTTCTCAGGTTTGGTATTAGAAGCATTGAGACATCACATCTCATGCTATAGGAAGGGTCTCAGGATTGGAATGGGAAGGAGTTGGATATCACATCTCATGTTATAGGAAGGATCTCAGGTTTGGTATTAAAAGCATTGAGACATCACATCTCATGCTATAGGAAGGGCCTTAGGATTGGAATGGGAAGGAGTTGGATATCACATCTCATGCTATAGGAAGGGTCTCAGATTTGGTATAAGCATCGAGATATCACATCTCATGCTATAGGAAGGGTCTCGGGATTGGAATGGGAAGGAGTTGGATATCACATCTCATGCCATAGGAAGGGTCTTAGGTTTGGTATAAGCATTGAGATATCACATCTCTGCTATTGGAAGGGTCTCAGGATTGGAATGGGAAGGAGTTGGATATCCCATCTCATGTTATAGGAAGAGTCTCAGGTTTGGTATTAGAAGCATTGAGATATCACATCTCATGCTATAGGAAGTGTCTCAGGATTGAAATGGGAAGGACTTGGGTATCACATCTCATGCTATAGGGAGGGTCTCAAGTTTGATATTAGAAGCATTGAGATATCACATCTCATGCTATAGGAATGGTCTCAGGATTGGAATGGGAAGGAGTTGGATATCACATCTCATTCTATAGGAAGGGTCTCAGGTTTGGTATAAGCAGTGAGATATCACATCTCATGCTATAGGAAGTGTCTCAGGATTGGAATGGGAAGGAGTTGGATATCACATCTCATGTTATAGGAAGGATCTCAGGTTTGGTATAAGCATTGAGATATCACATCTCTGCTATCGGAAGGGTCTCAGGATTGGAATGGGAAGGAGTTGGATATTCCCATCTCATGTTATAGGAAAGATCTCAGGTTTGGTATTAGAAGCATTGAGACATCACATCTCATGTTATAGGAAGGGTCTCAGGATTGGAATGGGAAGAAGTTGGATATCACATCTCATGTTATAGGAAGGGTCTCAGGTTTGGAAGGGGAAGGAGTTGGATATCCAATCTCATGTTATAGGACTGGTCTCAGGTTTGGTATTAGAAGCATTGAGATATCACATCGCATGCTGTAGGAAGGTTCTCAGGTTTGGAATGGGGAGGAATTGGATATCACATCTCATGTCATAGGAAGGATCTCAGGTTTGGTATTAGAAGCATTGAGATATCACATCTCATGCTATAGGAATGGTCTCAGGATTGGAATGGGAAGGAGTTGGATATTACATTCTTGCTAAAGGAAGGGTCTCATGTTTGGAATGGGAAGGAGTTGGATATCACATATGCTATAGGAAGGGTCTCAGGTTTGAAACGGGAAGGAGTTGGATATCACATCTCATGTTATAGGAAGGGTCTCAGGTTTGAAACGAGAAGGAGTTGGATATCACATCTCATGTTATAGGACGGGTCTCAGGTTTGTTATTAGAATCATTGAGATATCATATTGCATGCTGTAGGAAGGGTCTAAGGATTGGAATGGGAAGGACTTGGATATCACATCTCATGCTATAGGTAGGCTCTCAGGTTTGGAAAGGGAAGGAGTTCGATATCACATTTCATGTTAGAGGAAGGATCTCAGGTTTGGTATTAGAGGCATTGAGATATCACATATCATGCTATAGGAAGGGTCTCAGGATTGGAATGGGAAGGAGTTGGATATCACATCTCAAGCTTTAGGAAGGGTCTCAGGTTTGGTATAAGCATTGAGATAGCACATCTCATGCTATAGGAAGGGTCTCAGGATTGGAATGGGAAGGAGTTGGATATTACATCTCATGTTATAGGAAAGATCTCAGGTTTGGTATTAGAAGCATTGAGACATCACATCTCATGTTATAGGAAGGGTCTCAGGATTGGAATGGGAAGAAGTTGGATATCACATCTCATGCTATAGGAAGGGTCTCAGGTTTGGAAGGGGAAGGAGTTGGATATCCAATCTCATGTTATAGGACTGGTCTCAGGTTTGGTATTAGAAGCATTGAGATATCACATCGCATGCTGTAGGAAGGTTCTCAGGTTTGGTATTAGAAGCATTGAGACATCACATCTCATGCTATAGGAAGGGTCTCAGGATTGGAATGGGAAGGAGTTGGATATCACATCTCATGTTATAGGAAGGATCTCAGGTTTGGTATTAGAAGCATTGAGACATCACATCTCATGCTATAGGAAGGGCCTTAGGATTGGAATGGGAAGGAGTTGGATATCACATCTCATGCTATAGGAAGGGTCTCAGATTTGGTATAAGCATCGAGATATCACATCTCATGCTATAGGAAGGGTCTCGGGATTGGAATGGGAAGGAGTTGGATATCACATCTCATGCCATAGGAAGGGTCTTAGGTTTGGTATAAGCATTGAGATATCACATCTCTGCTATTGGAAGGGTCTCAGGATTGGAATGGGAAGGAGTTGGATATCCCATCTCATGTTATAGGAAGAGTCTCAGGTTTGGTATTAGAAGCATTGAGATATCACATCTCATGCTATAGGAAGTGTCTCAGGATTGGAATGGGAAGGACTTGGGTATCACATCTCATGCTATAGGGAGGGTCTCAAGTTTGATATTAGAAGCATTGAGATATCACATCTCATGCTATAGGAATGGTCTCAGGATTGGAATGGGAAGGAGTTGGATATCACATCTCATTCTATAGGAAGGGTCTCAGGTTTGGTATAAGCAGTGAGATATCACATCTCATGCTATAGGAAGTGTCTGTCTCAGGATTGGAATGGGAAGGAGTTGGATATCACATCTCATGTTATAGGAAGGATCTCAGGTTTGGTATAAGCATTGAGATATCACATCTCTGCTATCGGAAGGGTCTCAGGATTGGAATGGGAAGGAGTTGGATATTCCCATCTCATGATATAGGAAGGGTCCCAGGATGGAATGGGAAGGAGTAGGATATCACATTTCATGTTATAGGAAGGGTCTCAGGATTGGAATGGGAAGGATTTGGATATCATATCTCATGCTATAGGAAGGCTCTCAGGTTTGGAAGGGGAAAGAGTTGGATATCACATTTCATGTTAGAGGAAGGATCTCAGGTTTGGTATTAGAGGCCTTGAGATATCACATCTCATTCTATAGGAAGGGTCTCAGGATTGGAATGGGAAGGAGTTGGATATCACATCTCATGTTATAGGAAAGATCTCAGGTTTGGTATTAGAAGCATTGAGACATCACATCTCATGTTATAGGAAGGGTCTCAGGATTGGAATGGGAAGAAGTTGGATATCACATCTCATGCTATAGGAAGGGTCTCAGGTTTGGTATAAGCATTGAGATATCACATCTCATGCTATAGGAAGGGTCTCAGGATTGGAATGGGAAGGAGTTGTATATGACATCTCATGCCATAGGAAGGGTCTCAGGTTTGGTATAAGCATTGAGATATCACATCACATGCTATAGGAAGGGTCTCAGGATTGGAATGGGAAGGACTTGGATATCACATCTCATGCTATAGGCAGGGTCCCAGGTTTGGAAAGGGAAGGAGATGGATATCACATCTCATGCTAAAGGGAGGGTCTCAGGTTTGGAAGGGGGAGGATTTGGAAATCACATCTCATGTTATAGGAAGGATCTCAGGTTTGGTATTAGAAGCATTGAGATATCACATCTCATGCTATCGGAAGTATCTCAGGTTTGGTATTAGAGGCATTGAGATATCACATCTCATGCTATCATGAGGGTCTCAGGATTGGAATGGGAAGGAGTTGGATATCACATCTCATGTTATAGGAAGGATCTCAGGTTTGGAATTAGAGGCATTGAGATATCACATTTCATGCTATCAGAAGGTTCTCAGGATTGGAATGGGGAGGAGTTGGATATCACATCTCATGCTAAAGGGAGGGTCTCAGGTTTGGAAGGGGGAGGATTTGGAAATCACATCTCATGTTATAGGAAGGATCTCAGGTTTGGTATTAGAAGCATTGAGATATCACATCTCATGCTATCGGAATATCTCAGGTTTGGTATTAGAGGCATTGAGATATCACATCTCATGCTATCATGAGGGTCTCAGGATTGGAATGGGAAGGAGTTGGATATCACATCTCATGTTATAGGAAGGATCTCAGGTTTGGTATTAGAAGCATTGAGACATCACATCTCATGCTATAGGAAGGGTCTCAGGATTGGAATGGGAAGGAGTTGGATATCACATCTCATGCTATAGGAAGGGTCTCAGATTTGGTATAAGCATTGAGATATCACATCTCATGCTATAGGAAGGGTCTCAGGATTGGAATGGGAAGGAGTTGTATATGACATCTCAGGCCATAGGAAGGGTCTCAGGTTTGGTATAAGCATTGAGATATCACATCTCTGCTATCGGAAGGGTCTCAGGATTGGAATGGGAATGAGTTGGATATCCCATCTCATGTTATAGGAAGAGTCTCAGGTTTGGTATTAGAAGCATTGAGATATCCCATCTCATGCTATAGGAAGGGTCTCAGGTTGGAATGGGAAGGAGTTGGATATCACATTTCATGTTATAGGAAGGGTCTCAGGATTGGAATTGGAAGGACTTGGCTAGCATATCTCATGCTATAGGAAGGCTCTCAGGTTTGGAAGGGGAAAGAGTTGGATATCACATTTCATGTTAGAGGAAGGATCTCAGGTTTGGTATTAGAGGCCTTGAGATATCACATCTCATGCTATAGGAAGGGTCTCAGGATTGGAATGGGAAGGAGTTGGATATCACATCTCATGCTATAGGAAGGGTCTCAGATTTGGTATAAGCATTGAGATATCACATCTCATGCTATAGGAAGTGTCTCAGGATTGGAATGGGAAGGAGTTGGATATCACATCTCATGTTATAGGAAGGATCTCAGGTTTGGTATAAGCATTGAGATATCACATCTCTGCTATCGGAAGGGTCTCAGGATTGGAATGGGAAGGAGTTGGATATTCCCATCTCATGTTATAGGAAGGGTCTCAGGTTTGGTATTAGAAGCATTGAGATATCCCATCTCATGATATAGGAAGGGTCCCAGGATGGAATGGGAAGGAGTAGGATATCACATTTCATGTTATAGGAAGGGTCTCAGGATTGGAATGGGAAGGATTTGGATATCATATCTCATGCTATAGGAAGGCTCTCAGGTTTGGAAGGGGAAAGAGTTGGATAACACATTTCATGTTAGAGGAAGGATCTCAGGTTTGGTATTAGAGGCCTTGAGATATCACATCTCATGCTATAGGAAGGGTCTCAGGATTGGAATGGGAAGGAGTTGGATATCACATCTCATGTTATAGGAAAGATCTCAGGTTTGGTATTAGAAGCATTGAGACTTCACATCTCATGTTATAGGAAGGGTCTCAGGATTGGAATGGGAAGAAGTTGGATATCACATCTCATGCTATAGGAAGGGTCTCAGGTTTGGTATAAGCATTGAGATATCACATCTCATGCTATAGGAAGGGTCTCAGGATTGGAATGGGCAGGAGTTGTATATGACATCTCATGCCATAGGAAGGGTCTCAGGTTTGGTATAAGCATTGAGATATCACATCACATGCTTTAGGAAGGGTCTCAGGATTGGAATGGGAAGGACTTGGATATCACATCTCATGCTATAGGCAGGGTCTCAGGTTTGGAAAGGGAAGGAGATGGATATCACATTTCATGTTAGAGGTAGGATCTCAGGTTTGGAATTAGAGGCATTGAGATATCACATCTCATGCTATCAGAAGGGTCTCAGGATTGGAATGGGAAGGAGTTGGATATCACATCTCATGCTAAAGGGAGGGTCTCAGGTTTGGAAGGGGGAGGATTTGGAAATCACATCTCATGTTATAGGAAGGATCTCAGGTTTGGTATTAGAAGCATTGAGATATCACATCTCATGCTATCGGAAGTATCTCAGGTTTGGTATTAGAGGCATTGAGATATCACATCTCTTGCTATCATAAGGGTCTCAGGATTGGAATGGGAAGGAGTTGGATATCACATCTCATGTTATAGGAAGGATCTCAGGTTTGGTATTAGAAGCATTGAGACATCACATCTCATGCTATAGGAAGGGTCTCAGGATTGGAATGGGAAGGAGTTGGATATCACATCTCATGCTATAGGAAGGGTCTCAGATTTGGTATAAGCATTGAGATATCACATCTCATGCTATAGGAAGGGTCTCAGGATTGGAATGGGAAGGAGTTGTATATGACATCTCAGGCCATAGGAAGGGTCTCAGGTTTGGTATAAGCATTGAGATATCACATCTCTGCTATCGGAAGGGTCTCAGGATTGGAATGGGAATGAGTTGGATATCCCATCTCATGTTATAGGAAGAGTCTCAGGTTTGGTATTAGAAGCATTGAGATATCCCATCTCATGCTATAGGAAGGGTCTCAGGTTGGAATGGGAAGGAGTTGGATATCACATTTCATGTTATAGGAAGGGTCTCAGGATTGGAATTGGAAGGACTTGGCTATCATATCTCATGCTATAGGAAGGCTCTCAGGTTTGGAAGGGGAAGGAGTTGGATATCACATTTCATGTTAGAGGAACGATCTCAGGTTTGGTATTAGAGGCCTTGAGATATCACATCTCATGCTATAGGAAGGGTCTCAGGATTGGAATGGGAAGGAGTTGGATATCACATCTCATGTTATAGGAAAGATCTCAGGTTTGGTATTAGAAGCATTGAGACATCACATCTCATGTTATAGGAAGGGTCTCAGGATTGGAATGGGAAGAAGTTGGATATCACATCTCATGCTATAGGAAGGGTCTCAGGTTTGGAAGGGGAAGGAGTTGGATATCCAATCTCATGTTATAGGACTGGTCTCAGGTTTGGTATTAGAAGCATTGAGATATCACATCGCATGCTGTAGGAAGGCTCTCAGGTTTGGAACGGGGAGGAATTGGATATCACATCTCATGTCATAGGAAGGATCTCAGGTTTGGTATTAGAAGCATTGAGATATCACATCTCATGCTATAGGAATGGTCTCAGGATTGGAATGGGAAGGAGTTGGATATTACATTCTTGCTATACGAAGGGTCTCATGTTTGGAATGGGAAGGAGTTGGATATCACATATGCTATAGGAAGGGTCTCAGGTTTGAAACGGGAAGGAGTTGGATATCACATCTCATGTTATAGGAAGGGTCTCAGGTTTGAAACGAGAAGGAGTTGGATATCACATCTCATGTTATAGGACGGGTCTCAGGTTTGTTATTAGAATCATTGAGATATCATATTGCATGCTGTAGGAAGGGTCTAAGGATTGGAATGGGAAGGACTTGGATATCACATCTCATGCTATAGGTAGGCTCTCAGGTTTGGAAAGGGAAGGAGTTCGATATCACATTTCATGTTAGAGGAAGGATCTCAGGTTTGGTATTAGAGGCATTGAGCTATCACATATCATGCTATAGGAAGGGTCTCAGGATTGGAATGGGAAGGAGTTGGATATCACATCTCAAGCTTTAGGAAGGGTCTCAGGTTTGGTATAAGCATTGAGATAGCACATCTCATGCTATAGGAAGGGTCTCAGGATTGGAATGGGAAGGAGTTGGATATTACATCTCATGTTATAGGAAAGATCTCAGGTTTGGTATTAGAAGCATTGAGACATCACATCTCATGTTATAGGAAGGGTCTCAGGATTGGAATGGGAAGAAGTTGGATATCACATCTCATGCTATAGGAAGGGTCTCAGGTTTGGAAGGGGAAGGAGTTGGATATCCAATCTCATGTTATAGGACTGGTCTCAGGTTTGGTATTAGAAGCATTGAGATATCACATCGCATGCTGTAGGAAGGTTCTCAGGTTTGGTATTAGAAGCATTGAGACATCACATCTCATGCTATAGGAAGGGTCTCAGGATTGGAATGGGAAGGAGTTGGATATCACATCTCATGTTATAGGAAGGATCTCAGGTTTGGTATTAGAAGCATTGAGACATCACATCTCATGCTATAGGAAGGGCCTTAGGATTGGAATGGGAAGGAGTTGGATATCACATCTCATGCTATAGGAAGGGTCTCAGATTTGGTATAAGCATCGAGATATCACATCTCATGCTATAGGAAGGGTCTCGGGATTGGAATGGGAAGGAGTTGGATATCACATCTCATGCCATAGGAAGGGTCTTAGGTTTGGTATAAGCATTGAGATATCACATCTCTGCTATTGGAAGGGTCTCAGGATTGGAATGGGAAGGAGTTGGATATCCCATCTCATGTTATAGGAAGAGTCTCAGGTTTGGTATTAGAAGCATTGAGATATCACATCTCATGCTATAGGAAGTGTCTCAGGATTGGAATGGGAAGGACTTGGGTATCACATCTCATGCTATAGGGAGAGTCTCAAGTTTGATATTAGAAGCATTGAGATATCACATCTCATGCTATAGGAATGGTCTCAGGATTGGAATGGGAAGGAGTTGGATATCACATCTCATTCTATAGGAAGGGTCTCAGGTTTGGTATAAGCAGTGAGATATCACATCTCATGCTATAGGAAATGTCTCAGGATTGGAATGGGAAGGAGTTGGATATCACATCTCATGTTATAGGAAGGATCTCAGGTTTGGTATAAGCATTGAGATATCACATCTCTGCTATCGGAAGGGTCTCAGGATTGGAATGGGAAGGAGTTGGATATTCCCATCTCATGTTATAGGAAAGATCTCAGGTTTGGTATTAGAAGCATTGAGACATCACATCTCATGTTATAGGAAGGGTCTCAGGATTGGAATGGGAAGAAGTTGGATATCACATCTCATGTTATAGGAAGGGTCTCAGGTTTGGAAGGGGAAGGAGTTGGATATCCAATCTCATGTTATAGGACTGGTCTCAGGTTTGGTATTAGAAGCATTGAGATATCACATCGCATGCTGTAGGAAGGTTCTCAGGTTTGGAATGGGGAGGAATTGGATATCACATCTCATGTCATAGGAAGGATCTCAGGTTTGGTATTAGAAGCATTGAGATATCACATCTCATGCTATAGGAATGGTCTCAGGATTGGAATGGGAAGGAGTTGGATATTACATTCTTGCTAAAGGAAGGGTCTCATGTTTGGAATGGGAAGGAGTTGGATATCACATATGCTATAGGAAGGGTCTCAGGTTTGAAACGGGAAGGAGTTGGATATCACATCTCATGTTATAGGAAGGGTCTCAGGTTTGAAACGAGAAGGAGTTGGATATCACATCTCATGTTATAGGACGGGTCTCAGGTTTGTTATTAGAATCATTGAGATATCATATTGCATGCTGTAGGAAGGGTCTAAGGATTGGAATGGGAAGGACTTGGATATCACATCTCATGCTATAGGTAGGCTCTCAGGTTTGGAAAGGGAAGGAGTTCGATATCACATTTCATGTTAGAGGAAGGATCTCAGGTTTGGTATTAGAGGCATTGAGATATCACATATCATGCTATAGGAAGGGTCTCAGGATTGGAATGGGAAGGAGTTGGATATCACATCTCAAGCTTTAGGAAGGGTCTCAGGTTTGGTATAAGCATTGAGATAGCACATCTCATGCTATAGGAAGGGTCTCAGGATTGGAATGGGAAGGAGTTGGATATTACATCTCATGTTATAGGAAAGATCTCAGGTTTGGTATTAGAAGCATTGAGACATCACATCTCATGTTATAGGAAGGGTCTCAGGATTGGAATGGGAAGAAGTTGGATATCACATCTCATGCTATAGGAAGGGTCTCAGGTTTGGAAGGGGAAGGAGTTGGATATCCAATCTCATGTTATAGGACTGGTCTCAGGTTTGGTATTAGAAGCATTGAGATATCACATCGCATGCTGTAGGAAGGTTCTCAGGTTTGGTATTAGAAGCATTGAGACATCACATCTCATGCTATAGGAAGGGTCTCAGGATTGGAATGGGAAGGAGTTGGATATCACATCTCATGTTATAGGAAGGATCTCAGGTTTGGTATTAGAAGCATTGAGACATCACATCTCATGCTATAGGAAGGGCCTTAGGATTGGAATGGGAAGGAGTTAGATATCACATCTCATGCTATAGGAAGGGTCTCAGATTTGGTATAAGCATCGAGATATCACATCTCATGCTATAGGAAGGGTCTCGGGATTGGAATGGGAAGGAGTTGGATATCACATCTCATGCCATAGGAAGGGTCTTAGGTTTGGTATAAGCATTGAGATATCACATCTCTGCTATTGGAAGGGTCTCAGGATTGGAATGGGAAGGAGTTGGATATCCCATCTCATGTTATAGGAAGAGTCTCAGGTTTGGTATTAGAAGCATTGAGATATCACATCTCATGCTATAGGAAGTGTCTCAGGATTGGAATGGGAAGGACTTGGGTATCACATCTCATGCTATAGGGAGGGTCTCAAGTTTGATATTAGAAGCATTGAGATATCACATCTCATGCTATAGGAATGGTCTCAGGATTGGAATGGGAAGGAGTTGGATATCACATCTCATTCTATAGGAAGGGTCTCAGGTTTGGTATAAGCAGTGAGATATCACATCTCATGCTATAGGAAGTGTCTCAGGATTGGAATGGGAAGGAGTTGGATATCACATCTCATGTTATAGGAAGGATCTCAGGTTTGGTATAAGCATTGAGATATCACATCTCTGCTATCGGAAGGGTCTCAGGATTGGAATGGGAAGGAGTTGGATATTCCCATCTCATGATATAGTAAGGGTCCCAGGATGGAATGGGAAGGAGTAGGATATCACATTTCATGTTATAGGAAGGGTCTCAGGATTGGAATGGGAAGGATTTGGATATCATATCTCATGCTATAGGAAGGCTCTCAGGTTTGGAAGGGGAAAGAGTTGGATATCACATTTCATGTTAGAGGAAGGATCTCAGGTTTGGTATTAGAGGCCTTGAGATATCACATCTCATGCTATAGGAAGGGTCTCAGGATTGGAATGGGAAGGAGTTGGATATCACATCTCATGTTATAGGAAAGATCTCAGGTTTGGTATTAGAAGCATTGAGACATCACATCTCATGTTATAGGAAGGGTCTCAGGATTGGAATGGGAAGAAGTTGGATATCACATCTCATGCTATAGGAAGGGTCTCAGGTTTGGTATAAGCATTGAGATATCACATCTCATGCTATAGGAAGGGTCTCAGGATTGGAATGGGAAGGAGTTGTATATGACATCTCATGCCATAGGAAGGGTCTCAGGTTTGGTATAAGCATTGAGATATCACATCACATGCTATAGGAAGGGTCTCAGGATTGGAATGGGAAGGACTTGGATATCACATCTCATGCTATAGGCAGGGTCCCAGGTTTGGAAAGGGAAGGAGATGGATATCACATTTCATGTTAGAGGTAGGATCTCAGGTTTGGAATTAGAGGCATTGAGATATCACATCTCATGCTATCAGAAGGTTCTCAGGATTGGAATGGGAAGGAGTTGGATATCACATCTCATGCTAAAGGGAGGGTCTCAGGTTTGGAAGGGGGAGGATTTGGAAATCACATCTCATGTTATTGGAAGGATCTCAGGTTTGGTATTAGAAGCATTGAGATATCACATCTCATGCTATCGGAAGTATCTCAGGTTTGGTATTAGAGGCATTGAGATATCACATCTCATGCTATCATGAGGGTCTCAGGATTGGAATGGGAAGGAGTTGGATATCACATCTCATGTTATAGGAAGGATCTCAGGTTTGGTATTAGAAGCATTGAGACATCACATCTCATGCTATAGGAAGGGTCTCAGGATTGGAATGGGAAGGAGTTGGATATCACATCTCATGCTATAGGAAGGGTCTCAGGTTTGGTATAAGCATTGAGATATCACATCTCTGCTATCGGAAGGGTCTCAGGATTGGAATGGGAAGGAGTTGGATATTCCCATCTCATGTTATAGGAAGGGTCTCAGGTTTGGTATTAGAAGCATTGAGATATCCCATCTCATGATATAGGAAGGGTCCCAGGATGGAATGGGAAGGAGTAGGATATCACATTTCATGTTATAGGAAGGGTCTCAGGATTGGAATGGGAAGGATTTGGATATCATATCTCATGCTATAGGCAGGGTCTCAGGTTTGGAAAGGGAAAGAGTTGGATAACACATTTCATGTTAGAGGAAGGATCTCAGGTTTGGAATTAGAGGCATTGAGATATCACATCTCATGCTATCAGAAGGGTCTCAGGATTGGAATGGGAAGGAGTTGGATATCACATCTCATGCTAAAGGGAGGGTCTCAGGTTTGGAAGGGGGAGGATTTGGAAATCACATCTCATGTTATAGGAAGGATCTCAGGTTTGGTATTAGAAGCATTGAGATATCACATCTCATGCTATCGGAAGGGTCTCAGGATTGGAATGGAAGGAGTTGGATATCACATCTCATGTTATAGGAAGGATCTCAGGTTTGGTATTAGAAGCATTGAGACATCACATCTCATGCTATAGGAAGGGTCTCAGGATTGGAATGGGAAGGAGTTGGATATCACATCTCATGCTATAGGAAGGGTCTCAGGATTGGAATGGGAAGGAGTTGTATATGACATCTCATGCCGTAGGGAGGGTCTCAGGTTTGGTATAAACATTGAGATATCACATCTCTGCTATCGAAAGGGAATCTGGATTGGAATGGGAAGGAGTTGGATATCCCATCTCATGTTATAGGAAGAGTCTCAGGTTTGGTATTAGAAGCATTGAGATATCACATCTCATGCTATAGGAAGTGTCTCAGGATTGGAATGGGAAGGACTTGGGTATCACATCTCATGCTATAGGGAGGGTCTCAAGTTTGATATTAGAAGCATTGAGATATCACATCTCATGCTATAGGAAGGGTCTCAGGTTTGGTATAAGCAGTGAGATATCACATCTCATGCTATAGGAAGTGTCTCAGGATTGGAATGGGAAGGAGTTGGATATCACATCTCATGTTATAGGAAGGATCTCAGGTTTGGTATAAGCATTGAGATATCACATCTCTGCTATCGGAAGGGTCTCAGGATTGGAATGGGAAGGAGTTGGATATTCCCATCTCATGTTATAGGAAGGGTCTCAGGTTTGGTATTAGAAGCATTGAGATATCACATCTCATGCTATAGGAAGGGTCTCAGGATTGGAATGGGAAGGACTTGGATATCACATCTCTTGCTATAGGGAGGGTCTCAAGTTTGATATTAGAAGCATTGAGGTATCACATTTCATGATATCGGAAGGGTCTCAAGATTGGAATGGGAAGGAGTTGGATATCACATCTCATGATAAAGGAAGGGTCTAAGGTTTGGAAGGGGAAGGATTTGGATATCACATATGTTATAGGACGGGTCTCAGGTTTGGTATTAGAAGCATTGAGATATCAAGTCTCATGGTATAGGAAGGGTCTCAGAATTGGAATGGGAAGGAGTTGGATATCACATCTCAAGCTATAGGAAGGGTCTCAGGATTAGAATGGGAAGGAGTTTGATATCACATCTCATGCCATAGTATGGGTCTTAGGTTTGGTAGAAGCATTGGGATATCACATCTCATGTTATCGGAAGGGTATCGGGATTGGATTTGGAAGGAGTTGGATATCCCATCTCATGCTATAGGAAGGGTCTCAGGTTGGAATGGGAAGGAGTTGGATATCACATCTCATGTTATAGGAAGGGTCTCAGGATTGGAATGGGAAGGACTTGGATATCACATCTCATGCTATAGGAAGGCTCTCAGGTTTGCAAGGGGAAAGAGTTGGATATCACATTTCATGCTATCAGAAGGATCTCAGGTTTGGTATAGAAGCATTGAGATATCATATCTTATGGTATCAGAAGAGTCTCAGGATTGGAATGGGAAGGAGTTGGATATCACATCTCATGCTAAAGGGAGGGTCTCAGGTTTGGAAGATAAGGATTTGGATATCACATCTCATGTTATAGGAAGGATCTCAGGTTTGGTAGTAGAAGTATTGAGACATCACATCTCATGCTATAGGAAGGGTCTCAGGATTGAATGGGAAGGACTTAGATATCACATATCATGCTATAGGGAGGGTCTCAGTTTTGATATTAGAAGCATTGAGATATCACATCTCATGCTATCGGAAGTGTCTCAGGATTGGAATGGGAAGGAGCTGGATATCACATCTCATGCTAAAGGAAGGGTCTCAGGTTTGGAACGGGAAGGAGTTGGATATCACATCTCGTTATAGGAAGGGTCTCAGGTTTGGTATAAACATTGAGATATCACATCTCTGCTATCGGAAGTGTCTCAGGATTGGAATGGGAAGGAGTTGGATATCCCATCTCATGTTATAGGACGGGTCTCAGGTTTTTTATTAAAATCATTGAGATATCATATTGCATGCTGTAGGAAGGGTCTAAGGATTGGAATGGGAAGGACTTGGATATCACATCTCATGCTATAGATAGGCTCTCAGGTTTGGAAAGTGAAGGAGTTGGATATCACATTTCATGTTAGAGGAAGGATCTCAGGTTTGGTATTAGAGGCATTGAGATATCACATCTCAGGCTATAGGAAGGGTCTCAGGATTGGAATGGGAAGGAGTTGGATATCACATCTCATGCTATAGGAAGGGTCTCAGGTTTTGTTATAAGCATTGAGATATCACATCTCATGCTATAGGAAGGGTCTCAGGATTGGAATGGAAGGAGTTGGATATCACATCTCATGTTATAGGAAGGATCTCAGGTTTGGTATTAGAAGCATTGAGACATCACATCTCATGCTATAGGAAGGGTCTCAGGATTAGAATGGGAAGGAGTTGGATATCACATCTCATGCTATAGGAAGGGTCTCAGGATTGGAATGGGAAGGAGTTGTATATGACATCTCATGCCGTAGGGAGGGTCTCAGGTTTGGTATAAACATTGAGATATCACATCTCTGCTATCGAAAGGGAATCAGGATTGGAATGGGAAGGAGTTGGATATCCCATCTCATGTTATAGGAAGAGTCTCAGGTTTGGTATTAGAAGCATTGAGATATCACATCTCATGCTATAGGAAGTGTCTCAGGATTGGAATGGGAAGGACTTGGGTATCACATCTCATGCTATAGGGAGGGTCTCAAGTTTGATATTAGAAGCATTGAGATATCACATCTCATGCTATAGGAAGGGTCTCAGGTTTGGTATAAGCAGTGAGATATCACATCTCATGCTATAGGAAGTGTCTCAGGATTGGAATGGGAAGGAGTTGGATATCACATCTCATGTTATAGGAAGGATCTCAGGTTTGGTATAAGCATTGAGATATCACATCTCTGCTATCGGAAGGGTCTCAGGATTGGAATGGGAAGGAGTTGGATATTCCCATCTCATGTTATAGGAAGGGTCTCAGGTTTGGTATTAGAAGCATTGAGATATCACATCTCATGCTATAGGAAGGGTCTCAGGATTGGAATGGGAAGGACTTGGATATCACATCTCTTGCTATAGGGAGGGTCTCAAGTTTGATATTAGAAGCATTGAGGTATCACATTTCATGATATCGGAAGGGTCTCAAGATTGGAATGGGAAGGAGTTGGATATCACATCTCATGATAAAGGAAGGGTCTAAGGTTTGGAATGGGAAGGAGTTGTATATGACATCTCATGCCGTAGGGAGGGTCTCAGGTTTGGTATAAACATTGAGATATCACATCTCTGCTATCGAAAGGGAATCAGGATTGGAATGGGAAGGAGTTGGATATCCCATCTCATGTTATAGGAAGAGTCTCAGGTTTGGTATTAGAAGCATTGAGATATCACATCTCATGCTATAGGAAGTGTCTCAGGATTGGAATGGGAAGGACTTGGGTATCACATCTCATGCTATAGGGAGGGTCTCAAGTTTGATATTAGAAGCATTGAGATATCACATCTCATGCTATAGGAAGGGTCTCAGGTTTGGTATAAGCAGTGAGATATCACATCTCATGCTATAGGAAGTGTCTCAGGATTGGAATGGGAAGGAGTTGGATATCACATCTCATGTTATAGGAAGGATCTCAGGTTTGGTATAAGCATTGAGATATCACATCTCTGCTATCGGAAGGGTCTCAGGATTGGAATGGGAAGGAGTTGGATATTCCCATCTCATGTTATAGGAAGGGTCTCAGGTTTGGTATTAGAAGCATTGAGATATCACATCTCATGCTATAGGAAGGGTCTCAGGATTGGAATGGGAAGGACTTGGATATCACATCTCTTGCTATAGGGAGGGTCTCAAGTTTGATATTAGAAGCATTGAGGTATCACATTTCATGATATCGGAAGGGTCTCAAGATTGGAATGGGAAGGAGTTGGATATCACATCTCATGATAAAGGAAGGGTCTAAGGTTTGGAAGGGGAAGGATTTGGATATCACATATGTTATAGGACGGGTCTCAGGTTTGGTATTAGAAGCATTGAGATATCAAGTCTCATGGTATAGGAAGGGTCTCAGAATTGGAATGGGAAGGAGTTGGATATCACATCTCAAGCTATAGGAAGGGTCTCAGGATTAGAATGGGAAGGAGTTTGATATCACATCTCATGCCATAGTATGGGTCTTAGGTTTGGTAGAAGCATTGGGATATCACATCTCATGTTATCGGAAGGGTATCGGGATTGGATTTGGAAGGAGTTGGATATCCCATCTCATGCTATAGGAAGGGTCTCAGGTTGGAATGGGAAGGAGTTGGATATCACATCTCATGTTATAGGAAGGGTCTCAGGATTGGAATGGGAAGGACTTGGATATCACATCTCATGCTATAGGAAGGCTCTCAGGTTTGCAAGGGGAAAGAGTTGGATATCACATTTCATGCTATCAGAAGGATCTCAGGTTTGGTATAGAAGCATTGAGATATCATATCTTATGGTATCAGAAGAGTCTCAGGATTGGAATGGGAAGGAGTTGGATATCACATCTCATGCTAAAGGGAGGGTCTCAGGTTTGGAAGATAAGGATTTGGATATCACATCTCATGTTATAGGAAGGATCTCAGGTTTGGTAGTAGAAGTATTGAGACATCACATCTCATGCTATAGGAAGGGTCTCAGGATTGGAATGGGAAGGAGTTGGATATCACATCTCATGCTATAGGAAGGGTCTCAGGATTGGAATGGGAAGGAGTTGTATATGACATCTCATGCCGTAGGGAGGGTCTCAGGTTTGGTATAAACATTGAGATATCACATCTCTGCTATCGAAAGGGAATCAGGATTGGAATGGGAAGGAGTTGGATATCCCATCTCATGTTATAGGAAGAGTCTCAGGTTTGGTATTAGAAGCATTGAGATATCACATCTCATGCTATAGGAAGTGTCTCAGGATTGGAATGGGAAGGACTTGGGTATCACATCTCATGCTATAGGGAGGGTCTCAAGTTTGATATTAGAAGCATTGAGATATCACATCTCATGCTATAGGAAGGGTCTCAGGTTTGGTATAAGCAGTGAGATATCACATCTCATGCTATAGGAAGTGTCTCAGGATTGGAATGGGAAGGAGTTGGATATCACATCTCATGTTATAGGAAGGATCTCAGGTTTGGTATAAGCATTGAGATATCACATCTCTGCTATCGGAAGGGTCTCAGGATTGGAATGGGAAGGAGTTGGATATTCCCATCTCATGTTATAGGAAGGGTCTCAGGTTTGGTATTAGAAGCATTGAGATATCACATCTCATGCTATAGGAAGGGTCTCAGGATTGGAATGGGAAGGACTTGGATATCACATCTCTTGCTATAGGGAGGGTCTCAAGTTTGATATTAGAAGCATTGAGGTATCACATTTCATGATATCGGAAGGGTCTCAAGATTGGAATGGGAAGGAGTTGGATATCACATCTCATGATAAAGGAAGGGTCTAAGGTTTGGAAGGGGAAGGATTTGGATATCACATATGTTATAGGACGGGTCTCAGGTTTGGTATTAGAAGCATTGAGATATCAAGTCTCATGGTATAGGAAGGGTCTCAGAATTGGAATGGGAAGGAGTTGGATATCACATCTCAAGCTATAGGAAGGGTCTCAGGATTAGAATGGGAAGGAGTTTGATATCACATCTCATGCCATAGTATGGGTCTTAGGTTTGGTAGAAGCATTGGGATATCACATCTCATGTTATCGGAAGGGTATCGGGATTGGATTTGGAAGGAGTTGGATATCCCATCTCATGCTATAGGAAGGGTCTCAGGTTGGAATGGGAAGGAGTTGGATATCACATCTCATGTTATAGGAAGGGTCTCAGGATTGGAATGGGAAGGACTTGGATATCACATCTCATGCTATAGGAAGGCTCTCAGGTTTGCAAGGGGAAAGAGTTGGATATCACATTTCATGCTATCAGAAGGATCTCAGGTTTGGTATAGAAGCATTGAGATATCATATCTTATGGTATCAGAAGAGTCTCAGGATTGGAATGGGAAGGAGTTGGATATCACATCTCATGCTAAAGGGAGGGTCTCAGGTTTGGAAGATAAGGATTTGGATATCACATCTCATGTTATAGGAAGGATCTCAGGTTTGGTAGTAGAAGTATTGAGACATCACATCTCATGCTATAGGAAGGGTCTCAGGATTGGAATGGGAAGGAGTTGGATATCACATCTCATGCTATAGGAAGGGTCTCAGGATTGGAATGGGAAGGAGTTGTATATGACATCTCATGCCGTAGGGAGGGTCTCAGGTTTGGTATAAACATTGAGATATCACATCTCTGCTATCGAAAGGGAATCAGGATTGGAATGGGAAGGAGTTGGATATCCCATCTCATGTTATAGGAAGAGTCTCAGGTTTGGTATTAGAAGCATTGAGATATCACATCTCATGCTATAGGAAGTGTCTCAGGATTGGAATGGGAAGGACTTGGGTATCACATCTCATGCTATAGGGAGGGTCTCAAGTTTGATATTAGAAGCATTGAGATATCACATCTCATGCTATAGGAAGGGTCTCAGGTTTGGTATAAGCAGTGAGATATCACATCTCATGCTATAGGAAGTGTCTCAGGATTGGAATGGGAAGGAGTTGGATATCACATCTCATGTTATAGGAAGGATCTCAGGTTTGGTATAAGCATTGAGTTATCACATCTCTGCTATCGGAAGGGTCTCAGGATTGGAATGGGAAGGAGTTGGATATTCCCATCTCATGTTATAGGAAGGGTCTCAGGTTTGGTATTAGAAGCATTGAGATATCACATCTCATGCTATAGGAAGGGTCTCAGGATTGGAATGGGAAGGACTTGGATATCACATCTCTTGCTATAGGGAGGGTCTCAAGTTTGATATTAGAAGCATTGAGGTATCACATTTCATGATATCGGAAGGGTCTCAAGATTGGAATGGGAAGGAGTTGGATATCACATCTCATGATAAAGGAAGGGTCTAAGGTTTGGAAGGGGAAGGATTTGGATATCACATCTCATGTTATAGGACGGGTCTCAGGTTTGGTATTAGAAGCATTGAGATATCAAGTCTCATGGTATAGGAAGGGTCTCAGAATTGGAATGGGAAGGAGTTGGATATGTTATAGGAAGGGTCTCAGGTTTGGTATTAGAAGCATTGAGATATCACATCTCATGCTATAGGAAGAGTCTCAGGATTGGAATGGGGAGGACTTGGATGTCACATCTCATGCTATAGGGAGGGTCTCAAGTTTGATATTAGAAGCATTGAGATAACAAATCTCATGATATCGGAAGGGTCTCAGGATTGGAATGGGAAGGAGTTGGATATCACATCTCATGCTAAAGGGAGGGTCTCAGGTTTGGAAGGGGAAGGATTTGGATATCACATCTCATGTTATAGGAAGGATCTCAGGTTTGGTATTAGAAGCATTGAGATATCACATCTCATGCTATCGGAAGGATCTCAGGTTTGGTATAGAAGCATTGAGATATCACATCTCATGCTATCAGAAGGGTCTCAGGATTGGAATGGGAAGGAGTTGGATATCACATCTCATGCTAAAGGGAGGGTCTCAGGTTTGGAAGGGGAAGGATTTGGATATCACATCTCATGTTATCGGAAGGATCTCAGGTTTGGTATTAGAAGTATTGAGATATCACATCTCATGCTATAGGAAGGGTCTCAGGATTGGAATGGGAAGGAGTTGGTTATCACATCTCATGCTAAAGGAAGGGTCTCAGGTTTGGTAGAAGCATTGAGATATCACATCTCATGCTATAGGAAGGGTCTCAGGATTGGAATGGGAAGGACTTAGATATCACATATCATGCTATAGATAGGCTCTCAGGTTTGGAAAGGGAAGGAGTTGGATATCACATTTCATGTTAGAGGAAGGATCTCAGGTTTGGTATTAGAGGCATTGAGATATCACATCTCAGGCTATAGGAAGGGTCTCAGGATTGGAATGGGAAGGAGTTGGATATCACATCTCATGCTAAAGGAAGGGTCTCAGGATTGGAATGGGAAGGAGTTGGATATCACATCTCATGCTATAGGAAGGGTCTCAGGTTTGGTATAAGCATTGAGATATCACATCTCGTGCTATAGGAAGGGTCTCAGGATTGGAATGGGAAGGAGTTGTATATGACATCTCATGCTATAGACAGGGTCTCAGGTTTGGAAAGGGAAGGAGATGGATATCACATTTCATGTTAGAGGTAGGATCTCAGGTTTGGAATTAGAGGCATTGAGATATCACATCTCATGCTATCAGAAGGGTCTCAGGATTTGAATGGGAAGGAGTTGGATATCACATCTCATGCTAAAGGGAGGGTCTCAGGTTTGGAAGGGGAAGGATTTGGAAATCACATCTCATGTTATAGGAAGGATCTCAGGTTTGGTATTAGAAGCATTGAGATATCACATCTCATGCTATCATAAGGGTCTCAGGATTGGAATCGGAAGGAGTTGGATATCACATCTCATGTTATAGGAAGGATCTCAGGTTTGGTATTAGAAGCATTGAGACATCACATCTCATGCTATAGGAAGGGTCTCAGGATTGGAATGGGAATGAGTTGGATATCACATCTCATGCTATAGGAAGGGTCTCAGATTTGGTATAAGCATTGAGATATCACATCTCATGTTATAGTAAGGGTCTCAGGATTGGAATGGGAAGCAGTTGGATATCACATCTCAGGCCATAGGAAGGGTCTCAGGTTTGGTATAAGCATTGAGATATCACATCTCTGCTATCGGAAGGGTCTCAGGATTGGAATGGGAAGGAGTTGGATATCCCATCTCATGTTATAGGAAGAGTCTCAGGTTTGGTATTAGAAGCATTGAGATATCCCATCTCATGCTATAGGAAGGGTCTCAGGTTGGAATGGGAAGGAGTTGGATATCACATTTCATGTTATAGGAAGGGTCTCAGGATTGGAATTGGAAGGACTTGGCTATCATATCTCATGCTATAGGAAGGCTCTCAGGTTTGGAAGGGGAAGGAGTTGGATATCACATTTCATGTTAGAGGAACGATCTCAGGTTTGGTATTAGAGGCCTTGAGATATCACATCTCATGCTATAGGAAGGGTCTCAGGATTGGAATGGGAAGGAGTTGGATATCACATCTCATGTTATAGGAAAGATCTCAGGTTTGGTATTAGAAGCATTGAGACATCACATCTCATGTTATAGGAAGGGTCTCAGGATTGGAATGGGAAGGACTTGGATATCACATCTCATGCTATAGGAAGGCTCTCAGGTTTGCAAGGGGAAAGAGTTGGATATCACATTTCATGCTATCAGAAGGATCTCAGGTTTGGTATAGAAGCATTGAGATATCATATCTTATGGTATCAGAAGAGTCTCAGGATTGGAATGGGAAGGAGTTGGATATCACATCTCATGCTAAAGGGAGGGTCTCAGGTTTGGAAGATAAGGATTTGGATATCACATCTCATGTTATAGGAAGGATCTCAGGTTTGGTAGTAGAAGTATTGAGACATCACATCTCATGCTATAGGAAGGGTCTCAGGATTGGAATGGGAAGGAGTTGGATATCACATCTCATGCTATAGGAAGGGTCTCAGGATTGGAATGGGAAGGAGTTGTATATGACATCTCATGCCGTAGGGAGGGTCTCAGGTTTGGTATAAACATTGAGATATCACATCTCTGCTATCGAAAGGGAATCAGGATTGGAATGGGAAGGAGTTGGATATCCCATCTCATGTTATAGGAAGAGTCTCAGGTTTGGTATTAGAAGCATTGAGATATCACATCTCATGCTATAGGAAGTGTCTCAGGATTGGAATGGGAAGGACTTGGGTATCACATCTCATGCTATAGGGAGGGTCTCAAGTTTGATATTAGAAGCATTGAGATATCACATCTCATGCTATAGGAAGGGTCTCAGGTTTGGTATAAGCAGTGAGATATCACATCTCATGCTATAGGAAGTGTCTCAGGATTGGAATGGGAAGGAGTTGGATATCACATCTCATGTTATAGGAAGGATCTCAGGTTTGGTATAAGCATTGAGTTATCACATCTCTGCTATCGGAAGGGTCTCAGGATTGGAATGGGAAGGAGTTGGATATTCCCATCTCATGTTATAGGAAGGGTCTCAGGTTTGGTATTAGAAGCATTGAGATATCACATCTCATGCTATAGGAAGGGTCTCAGGATTGGAATGGGAAGGACTTGGATATCACATCTCTTGCTATAGGGAGGGTCTCAAGTTTGATATTAGAAGCATTGAGGTATCACATTTCATGATATCGGAAGGGTCTCAAGATTGGAATGGGAAGGAGTTGGATATCACATCTCATGATAAAGGAAGGGTCTAAGGTTTGGAAGGGGAAGGATTTGGATATCACATCTCATGTTATAGGACGGGTCTCAGGTTTGGTATTAGAAGCATTGAGATATCAAGTCTCATGGTATAGGAAGGGTCTCAGAATTGGAATGGGAAGGAGTTGGATATGTTATAGGAAGGGTCTCAGGTTTGGTATTAGAAGCATTGAGATATCACATCTCATGCTATAGGAAGAGTCTCAGGATTGGAATGGGGAGGACTTGGATGTCACATCTCATGCTATAGGGAGGGTCTCAAGTTTGATATTAGAAGCATTGAGATAACAAATCTCATGATATCGGAAGGGTCTCAGGATTGGAATGGGAAGGAGTTGGATATCACATCTCATGCTAAAGGGAGGGTCTCAGGTTTGGAAGGGGAAGGATTTGGATATCACATCTCATGTTATAGGAAGGATCTCAGGTTTGGTATTAGAAGCATTGAGATATCACATCTCATGCTATCGGAAGGATCTCAGGTTTGGTATAGAAGCATTGAGATATCACATCTCATGCTATAGGAAGGGTCTCAGGATTGGAATGGGAAGGACTTAGATATCACATATCATGCTATAGATAGGCTCTCAGGTTTGGAAAGGGAAGGAGTTGGATATCACATTTCATGTTAGAGGAAGGATCTCAGGTTTGGTATTAGAGGCATTGAGATATCACATCTCAGGCTATAGGAAGGGTCTCAGGATTGGAATGGGAAGGAGTTGGATATCACATCTCATGCTAAAGGAAGGGTCTCAGGATTGGAATGGGAAGGAGTTGGATATCACATCTCATGCTATAGGAAGGGTCTCAGGTTTGGTATAAGCATTGAGATATCACATCTCGTGCTATAGGAAGGGTCTCAGGATTGGAATGGGAAGGAGTTGTATATGACATCTCATGCTATAGACAGGGTCTCAGGTTTGGAAAGGGAAGGAGATGGATATCACATTTCATGTTAGAGGTAGGATCTCAGGTTTGGAATTAGAGGCATTGAGATATCACATCTCATGCTATCAGAAGGGTCTCAGGATTGGAATGGGAAGGAGTTGGATATCACATCTCATGCTAAAGGGAGGGTCTCAGGTTTGGAAGGGGAAGGATTTGGAAATCACATCTCATGTTATAGGAAGGATCTCAGGTTTGGTATTAGAAGCATTGAGATATCACATCTCATGCTATCATAAGGGTCTCAGGATTGGAATCGGAAGGAGTTGGATATCACATCTCATGTTATAGGAAGGATCTCAGGTTTGGTATTAGAAGCATTGAGACATCACATCTCATGCTATAGGAAGGGTCTCAGGATTGGAATGGGAAGGAGTTGGATATCACATCTCATGCTATAGGAAGGGTCTCAGATTTGGTATAAGCATTGAGATATCACATCTCATGTTATAGTAAGGGTCTCAGGATTGGAATGGGAAGCAGTTGGATATCACATCTCAGGCCATAGGAAGGGTCTCAGGTTTGGTATAAGCATTGAGATATCACATCTCTGCTATCGGAAGGGTCTCAGGATTGGAATGGGAAGGAGTTGGATATCCCATCTCATGTTATAGGAAGAGTCTCAGGTTTGGTATTAGAAGCATTGAGATATCCCATCTCATGCTATAGGAAGGGTCTCAGGTTGGAATGGGAAGGAGTTGGATATCACATTTCATGTTATAGGAAGGGTCTCAGGATTGGAATTGGAAGGACTTGGCTATCATATCTCATGCTATAGGAAGGCTCTCAGGTTTGGAAGGGGAAGGAGTTGGATATCACATTTCATGTTAGAGGAACGATCTCAGGTTTGGTATTAGAGGCCTTGAGATATCACATCTCATGCTATAGGAAGGGTCTCAGGATTGGAATGGGAAGGAGTTGGATATCACATCTCATGTTATAGGAAAGATCTCAGGTTTGGTATTAGAAGCATTGAGACATCACATCTCATGTTATAGGAAGGGTCTCAGGATTGGAATGGGAAGGACTTGGATATCACATCTCATGCTATAGGAAGGCTCTCAGGTTTGCAAGGGGAAAGAGTTGGATATCACATTTCATGCTATCAGAAGGATCTCAGGTTTGGTATAGAAGCATTGAGATATCATATCTTATGGTATCAGAAGAGTCTCAGGATTGGAATGGGAAGGAGTTGGATATCACATCTCATGCTAAAGGGAGGGTCTCAGGTTTGGAAGATAAGGATTTGGATATCACATCTCATGTTATAGGAAGGATCTCAGGTTTGGTAGTAGAAGTATTGAGACATCACATCTCATGCTATAGGAAGGGTCTCAGGATTGGAATGGGAAGGAGTTGGATATCACATCTCATGCTATAGGAAGGGTCTCAGGATTGGAATGGGAAGGAGTTGTATATGACATCTCATGCCGTAGGGAGGGTCTCAGGTTTGGTATAAACATTGAGATATCACATCTCTGCTATCGAAAGGGAATCAGGATTGGAATGGGAAGGAGTTGGATATCCCATCTCATGTTATAGGAAGAGTCTCAGGTTTGGTATTAGAAGCATTGAGATATCACATCTCATGCTATAGGAAGTGTCTCAGGATTGGAATGGGAAGGACTTGGGTATCACATCTCATGCTATAGGGAGGGTCTCAAGTTTGATATTAGAAGCATTGAGATATCACATCTCATGCTATAGGAAGGGTCTCAGGTTTGGTATAAGCAGTGAGATATCACATCTCATGCTATAGGAAGTGTCTCAGGATTGGAATGGGAAGGAGTTGGATATCACATCTCATGTTATAGGAAGGATCTCAGGTTTGGTATAAGCATTGAGTTATCACATCTCTGCTATCGGAAGGGTCTCAGGATTGGAATGGGAAGGAGTTGGATATTCCCATCTCATGTTATAGGAAGGGTCTCAGGTTTGGTATTAGAAGCATTGAGATATCACATCTCATGCTATAGGAAGGGTCTCAGGATTGGAATGGGAAGGACTTGGATATCACATCTCTTGCTATAGGGAGGGTCTCAAGTTTGATATTAGAAGCATTGAGGTATCACATTTCATGATATCGGAAGGGTCTCAAGATTGGAATGGGAAGGAGTTGGATATCACATCTCATGATAAAGGAAGGGTCTAAGGTTTGGAAGGGGAAGGATTTGGATATCACATCTCATGTTATAGGACGGGTCTCAGGTTTGGTATTAGAAGCATTGAGATATCAAGTCTCATGGTATAGGAAGGGTCTCAGAATTGGAATGGGAAGGAGTTGGATATGTTATAGGAAGGGTCTCAGGTTTGGTATTAGAAGCATTGAGATATCACATCTCATGCTATAGGAAGAGTCTCAGGATTGGAATGGGGAGGACTTGGATGTCACATCTCATGCTATAGGGAGGGTCTCAAGTTTGATATTAGAAGCATTGAGATAACAAATCTCATGATATCGGAAGGGTCTCAGGATTGGAATGGGAAGGAGTTGGATATCACATCTCATGCTAAAGGGAGGGTCTCAGGTTTGGAAGGGGAAGGATTTGGATATCACATCTCATGTTATAGGAAGGATCTCAGGTTTGGTATTAGAAGCATTGAGATATCACATCTCATGCTATCGGAAGGATCTCAGGTTTGGTATAGAAGCATTGAGATATCACATCTCATGCTATCAGAAGGGTCTCAGGATTGGAATGGGAAGGAGTTGGATATCACATCTCATGCTAAAGGGAGGGTCTCAGGTTTGGAAGGGGAAGGATTTGGATATCACATCTCATGTTATCGGAAGGATCTCAGGTTTGGTATTAGAAGTATTGAGATATCACATCTCATGCTATAGGAAGGGTCTCAGGATTGGAATGGGAAGGAGTTGGTTATCACATCTCATGCTAAAGGAAGGGTCTCAGGTTTGGTAGAAGCATTGAGATATCACATCTCATGCTATAGGAAGGGTCTCAGGATTGGAATGGGAAGGACTTAGATATCACATATCATGCTATAGATAGGCTCTCAGGTTTGGAAAGGGAAGGAGTTGGATATCACATTTCATGTTAGAGGAAGGATCTCAGGTTTGGTATTAGAGGCATTGAGATATCACATCTCAGGCTATAGGAAGGGTCTCAGGATTGGAATGGGAAGGAGTTGGATATCACATCTTATGCTAAAGGAAGGGTCTCAGGATTGGAATGGGAAGGAGTTGGATATCACATCTCATGCTATAGGAAGGGTCTCAGGTTTGGTATAAGCATTGAGATATCACATCTCGTGCTATAGGAAGGGTCTCAGGATTGGAATGGGAAGGAGTTGTATATGACATCTCATGCTATAGACAGGGTCTCAGGTTTGGAAAGGGAAGGAGATGGATATCACATTTCATGTTAGAGGTAGGATCTCAGGTTTGGAATTAGAGGCATTGAGATATCACATCTCATGCTATCAGAAGGGTCTCAGGATTGGAATGGGAAGGAGTTGGATATCACATCTCATGCTAAAGGGAGGGTCTCAGGTTTGGAAGGGGAAGGATTTGGAAATCACATCTCATGTTATAGGAAGGATCTCAGGTTTGGTATTAGAAGCATTGAGATATCACATCTCATGCTATCATAAGGGTCTCAGGATTGGAATCGGAAGGAGTTGGATATCACATCTCATGTTATAGGAAGGATCTCAGGTTTGGTATTAGAAGCATTGAGACATCACATCTCATGCTATAGGAAGGGTCTCAGGATTGGAATGGGAAGGAGTTGGATATCACATCTCATGCTATAGGAAGGGTCTCAGATTTGGTATAAGCATTGAGATATCACATCTCATGTTATAGTAAGGGTCTCAGGATTGGAATGGGAAGCAGTTGGATATCACATCTCAGGCCATAGGAAGGGTCTCTGGTTTGGTATAAGCATTGAGATATCACATCTCTGCTATCGGAAGGGTCTCAGGATTGGAATGGGAATGAGTTGGATATCCCATCTCATGTTATAGGAAGAGTCTCAGGTTTGGTATTAGAAGCATTGAGATATCCCATCTCATGCTATAGGAAGGGTCTCAGGTTGGAATGGGAAGGAGTTGGATATCACATTTCATGTTATAGGAAGGGTCTCAGGATTGGAATTGGAAGGACTTGGCTATCATATCTCATGCTATAGGAAGGCTCTCAGGTTTGGAAGGGGAAGGAGTTGGATATCACATTTCATGTTAGAGGAACGATCTCAGGTTTGGTATTAGAGGCCTTGAGATATCACATCTCATGCTATAGGAAGGGTCTCAGGATTGGAATGGGAAGGAGTTGGATATCACATCTCATGTTATAGGAAAGATCTCAGGTTTGGTATTAGAAGCATTGAGACATCACATCTCATGTTATAGGAAGGGTCTCAGGATTGGAATGGGAAGAAGTTGGATATCACATCTCATGCTATAGGAAGGGTCTCAGGTTTGGTATAAGCATTGAGATATCACATCTCATGCTATAGGAAGGGTCTCAGGATTGGAATGGGAAGGAGTTGTATATGACATCTCATGCCATAGGAAGGGTCTCAGGTTTGGTATAAGCATTGAGATATCACATCACATGCTATAGGAAGGGTCTCAGGATTGTAATGGGAAGGGCTTGGATATCACATCTCATGCTATAGGCAGGGTCTCAGGTTTGGAAAGGGAAGGAGATGGATATCACATTTCATGTTAGAGGTAGGATCTCAGGTTTGGTATTAGAGGCATTGAAATATCACATCTCATGCTATCAGAAGGGTCTCAGGATTGGAATGGGAAGGAGTTGGATATCACATCTCATGCTAAAGGGAGGGTCTCAGGTTTGGAAGGGGAAGGATTTGGAAATCACATCTCATGTTATAGGAAGGATCTCAGGTTTGGTATTAGAAGCATTGAGATATCACATCTCATGCTATCGGAAGTATCTCAGGTTTGGTATTAGAGGCATTGAGATATCACATCTCATGCTATCTTAAGGGTCTCAGGATTGGAATGGGAAGGAGTTGGATATCACATCTCATGTTATAGGAAGGATCTCAGGTTTGGTATTAGAAGCATTGAGACATCACATCTCATGCTATAGGAAGGGTCTCAGGATTGGAATGGGAAGGAGTTGGATATCACATCTCATGCTATAGGAAGGGTCTCAGATTTGGTATAAGCATTGAGATATCACATCTCATGCTATAGGAACGGTCTCAGGATTGGAATGGGAAGGAGTTGTATATGACATCTCAGGCCATAGGAAGGGTCTCAGGTTTGGTATAAGCATTGAGATATCACATCTCTGCTATCGGAAGGGTCTCAGGATTGGAATGGGAAGGAGTTGGATATCCCATCTCATGTTATAGGAAGGGTCTCAGGTTTGGTATTAGAAGCATTGAGACATCACATCTCATGTTATAGGAAGGGTCTCAGGATTGGAATGGGAAGAAGTTGGATATCACATCTCATGCTATAGGAAGGGTCTCAGGTTTGGTATAAGCATTGAGATATCACATCTCATGCTATAGGAAGGGTCTCAGGATTGGAATGGGAAGGAGTTGTATATAACATCTCATGCCATAGGAAGGGTCTCAGGTTTGGTATAAGCATTGAGATATCACATCACATGCTATAGGAAGGGTCTCAGGATTGGAATGGGAAGGACTTTTGATATCACATCTCATGCTATAGGCAGGGTCTCAGGTTTGGAAAGGGAAGGAGATGGATATCACATTTCATGTTAGAGGTAGGATCTCAGGTTTGGTATTAGAGGCATTGAAATATCACATCTCATGCTATCAGAAGGGTCTCAGGATTGGAATGGGAAGGAGTTGGATATCACATCTCATGCTAAAGGGAGTGTCTCAGGTTTGGAAGTGGAAGGATTTGGAAATCACATCTCATGTTATAGGAAGGATCTCAGGTTTGGTACTAGAAGCATTGAGATATCACATCTCATGCTATCAGAAGGATCTCAGGTTTGGTATTAGAAGCATTGAGACATCACATCTCATGCTATAGGAAGGGTCTCAGGATTGGAATGGGAAGGAGTTGGATATCACATCTCATGCTATAGGAAGGGTCTCGGATTTGGTATAAGCATTGAGATATCACATCTCATGCTATAGGAAGGGTCTCAGGATTGGAATGGGAAGGAGTTGTATATGACAAATCAGGCCATAGGAAGGGTCTCAGGTTTGGTATAAGCATTGAGATATCACATCTCTGCTATCGGAAGGGTCTCAGGATTGGAATGGGAAGGAGTTGGATATCCCATCTCATGTTATAGGAAGGGTCTCAGGTTTGGTATTAGAAGCATTGAGATATCACATCTCATGCTATAGGAAGAGTCTCAGGATTGGAATGGGGAGGACTTGGATGTCACATCTCATGCTATAGGGAGGGTCTCAAGTTTGATATTAGAAGCATTGAGATAACAAATCTCATGATATCGGAAGGGTCTCAGGATTGGAATGGGAAGGAATTGGATATCACATCTCATGATAAAGGAAGGGTCTAAGGTTTGGAAGGGGAAGGATTTGGATATCACATCTCATGTTATAGGACGGGTCTCAGGTTTTGTATTAGAAGCATTGAGATATCAAGTCTCATGGTATAGGAAGGGTCTCAGAATTGGAATGGGAAGGAGTTGGATATCACATCTCAAGCTATAGGTAGGGTCTCAGGATTGGAATGGGAAAGAGTTTGATATCACATCTCATGCCATAGTATGGGTCTCAGGTTTGGTAGAAGCATTGGGATATCACATCTCATGCTATCGGAAGGGTATCAGTATTGGATTTGGAAGGAATTGGATATCCCATCTCATGCTATAGGAAGGGTCTCAGGTTGGAATGGGAAGGAGTTGGATATCACATTTCATGTTATAGGAAGGGTCTCAGGATTGGATGGGAAGGACTTGGATATCATATCTCATGCTATAGGAAGGCTCTCAGGTTTGGAAGGGGAAGGAGTTGGATATCACATCTCATGCTATAGGAAGGGTCTCAGGTTTGGTATAAGCATTGAGATATCACATCTCATGCTATAGGAAGGGTCTCAGGATTGGAATGGGAAGGAGTTGTATATGACATCTCATGCCATAGGAAGGGTCTCAGGTTTGGTATAAGCATTGAGATATCACATCACATGCTATAGGAAGGGTCTCAGGATTGTAATGGGAAGGGCTTGGATATCACATCTCATGCTATAGGCAGGGTCTCAGGTTTGGAAAGGGAAGGAGATGGATATCACATTTCATGTTAGAGGTAGGATCTCAGGTTTGGTATTAGAGGCATTGAAATATCACATCTCATGCTATCAGAAGGGTCTCAGGATTGGAATGGGAAGGAGTTGGATATCACATCTCATGCTAAAGGGAGGGTCTCAGGTTTGGAAGGGGAAGGATTTGGAAATCACATCTCATGTTATAGGAAGGATCTCAGGTTTGGTATTAGAAGCATTGAGATATCACATCTCATGCTATCGGAAGTATCTCAGGTTTGGTATTAGAGGCTTTGAGATATCACATCTCATGCTATCTTAAGGGTCTCAGGATTGGAATGGGAAGGAGTTGGATATCACATCTCATGTTATAGGAAGGATCTCAGGTTTGGTATTAGAAGCATTGAGACATCACATCTCATGCTATAGGAAGGGTCTCAGGATTGGAATGGGAAGGAGTTGGATATCACATCTCATGCTATAGGAAGGGTCTCAGATTTGGTATAAGCATTGAGATATCACATCTCATGCTATAGGAACGGTCTCAGGATTGGAATGGGAAGGAGTTGTATATGACATCTCAGGCCATAGGAAGGGTCTCAGGTTTGGTATAAGCATTGAGATATCACATCTCTGCTATCGGAAGGGTCTCAGGATTGGAATGGGAAGGAGTTGGATATCCCATCTCATGTTATAGGAAGGGTCTCAGGTTTGGTATTAGAAGCATTGAGACATCACATCTCATGTTATAGGAAGGGTCTCAGGATTGGAATGGGAAGAAGTTGGATATCACATCTCATGCTATAGGAAGGGTCTCAGGTTTGGTATAAGCATTGAGATATCACATCTCATGCTATAGGAAGGGTCTCAGGATTGGAATGGGAAGGAGTTGTATATAACATCTCATGCCATAGGAAGGGTCTCAGGTTTGGTATAAGCATTGAGATATCACATCACATGCTATAGGAAGGGTCTCAGGATTGGAATGGGAAGGACTTTTGATATCACATCTCATGCTATAGGCAGGGTCTCAGGTTTGGAAAGGGAAGGAGATGGATATCACATTTCATGTTAGAGGTAGGATCTCAGGTTTGGTATTAGAGGCATTGAAATATCACATCTCATGCTATCAGAAGGGTCTCAGGATTGGAATGGGAAGGAGTTGGATATCACATCTCATGCTAAAGGGAGTGTCTCAGGTTTGGAAGTGGAAGGATTTGGAAATCACATCTCATGTTATAGGAAGGATCTCAGGTTTGGTACTAGAAGCATTGAGATATCACATCTCATGCTATCAGAAGGATCTCAGGTTTGGTATTAGAAGCATTGAGACATCACATCTCATGCTATAGGAAGGGTCTCAGGATTGGAATGGGAAGGAGTTGGATATCACATCTCATGCTATAGGAAGGGTCTCGGATTTGGTATAAGCATTGAGATATCACATCTCATGCTATAGGAAGGGTCTCAGGATTGGAATGGGAAGGAGTTGTATATGACAAATCAGGCCATAGGAAGGGTCTCAGGTTTGGTATAAGCATTGAGATATCACATCTCTGCTATCGGAAGGGTCTCAGGATTGGAATGGGAAGGAGTTGGATATCCCATCTCATGTTATAGGAAGGGTCTCAGGTTTGGTATTAGAAGCATTGAGATATCACATCTCATGCTATAGGAAGAGTCTCAGGATTGGAATGGGGAGGACTTGGATGTCACATCTCATGCTATAGGGAGGGTCTCAAGTTTGATATTAGAAGCATTGAGATAACAAATCTCATGATATCGGAAGGGTCTCAGGATTGGAATGGGAAGGAATTGGATATCACATCTCATGATAAAGGAAGGGTCTAAGGTTTGGAAGGGGAAGGATTTGGATATCACATCTCATGTTATAGGACTGGTCTCAGGTTTTGTATTAGAAGCATTGAGATATCAAGTCTCATGGTATAGGAAGGGTCTCAGAATTGGAATGGGAAGGAGTTGGATATCACATCTCAAGCTATAGGTAGGGTCTCAGGATTGGAATGGGAAAGAGTTTGATATCACATCTCATGCCATAGTATGGGTCTCAGGTTTGGTAGAAGCATTGGGATATCACATCTCATGCTATCGGAAGGGTATCAGTATTGGATTTGGAAGGAATTGGATATCCCATCTCATGCTATAGGAAGGGTCTCAGGTTGGAATGGGAAGGAGTTGGATATCACATTTCATGTTATAGGAAGGGTCTCAGGATTGGATGGGAAGGACTTGGATATCATATCTCATGCTATAGGAAGGCTCTCAGGTTTGGAAGGGGAAGGAGTTGGATATCACATTTCATGTTAGAGGAAGAATCTCAGGTTTGGTATTAGAGGCCTTGAGATATCACATCTCATGCTATAGGAAGGGTCTCAGGATTGGAATGGGAAGGAGTTGGATATCACATCTCAAGCTATAGGAAGGGTCTCAGGTTTGGTATAAGCATTGAGATATCACATCTCATGCTATAGGAAGGGTCTCAGGATTGGAATGGGAAGGAGTTGGATATCACATCTCATGTTATAGGAAAGATCTCAGGTTTGGTATTAGAAGCATTGAGACATCACATCTCATGTTATAGGAAGGGTCTCAGGAGTGGAATGGGAAGAAGTTGGATATCACATCTCATGCTATAGGAAGGGTCTCAGGTTTGGAAGGGGAAGGAGTTGGATATCCAATCTCATGTTATAGGACTGGTCTCGGGTTTGGTATTAGAAGCATTGAGATATCACATCGCATGCTATAGGAATGGTCTCAGGATTGGAATGGGAAGGAGTTGGATATTACATTCTTGCTATAGGAAGGGTCTCATGTTTGGAATGGGAAGGAGTTGGATATCACATATGCTATAGGAAGGGTCTCAGGTTTGGACCGGGAAGGAGTTGGATATCACATCTCATGTTATAGGAAGGGTCTCAGGTTTGGTATAAGCATTGAGATATCACATCTCTGCTATCGGAAGTGTCTCAGGATTGGAATAGGAAGGAGTTGAATATCCCATCTCATGTTATAGGATGGGTCTCAGGTTTGTTATTAGAATCATTGAGATATCATATTGCATGCTGTAGGAAGGGTCTAAGGATTGGAATGGGAAGGACTTGGATATCACATCTCATGCTATAGGTAGGCTCTCAGGTTTGGAAAGGGAAGGAGTTGGATATCACATTTCATGTTAGAGGAAGGATCTCAGGTTTGGTATTAGAGGCATTGAGATATCACATCTCATGCTATAGGAAGGGTCTCAGGATTGGAATGGGAAGGAGTTGGATATCACATCTCATGCTATAGGAAGGGTCTCAGGTTTGGTATAAGCATCGAGATATCACATCTCATGCTATAGGAAGGGTCTCGGGATTAGAATGGGAAGGAGTTGGATATCACATCTCATGTTATAGGAAGGATCTCAGGTTTGGTATTAGAAGCATTGAGACATCACATCTCATGCTATAGGAAGGGTCTCAGGATTGGAATGGGAAGGAGTTGGATATCACATCTCATGCTATAGGAAGGGTCTCAAGTTTGATATTAGAAGCATTGAGATATCACATCTCATGCTATAGGAAGGGTCTCAGGATTGGAATGGGAAGGAGTTGGATATCACATCTCAAGCTTTAGGAAGGGTCTCAGGTTTGGTATAAGCATTGAGATAGCACATCTCATGCTATAGGAAGGGTCTCAGGATTGGAATGGGAAGGAGTTGGATATTACATCTCATGTTATAGGAAAGATCTCAGGTTTGGTATTAGAAGCATTGAGACATCACATCTCATGTTATAGGAAGGGTCTCAGGATTGGAATGGGAAGAAGTTGGATATCACATCTCATGCTATAGGAAGGGTCTCAGGTTTGGAAGGGGAAGGAGTTGGATATCCAATCTCATGTTATAGGACTGGTCTCAGGTTTGGTATTAGAAGCATTGAGATATCACATCGCATGCTGTAGGAAGGTTCTCAGGTTTGGTATTAGAAGCATTGAGACATCACATCTCATGCTATAGGAAGGGTCTCAGGATTGGAATGGGAAGGAGTTGGATATCACATCTCATTTTATAGGAAGGATCTCAGGTTTGGTATTAGAAGCATTGAGACATCACATCTCATGCTATAGGAAGGGTCTCAGGATTGGAATGGGAAGGAGTTGGATATCACATCTCATGCTATAGGAAGGGTCTCAGATTTGGTATAAGCATTGAGATATCACATCTCATGCTATAGGAAGGGTCTCAGGATTGGATTGGGAAGGAGTTGTATATGACATCTCAGGCCATAGGAAGGGTCTCAGGATTGGTATAAGCATTGAGATATCACATCTCTGCTATCGGAAGGGTCTCAGGATTGGAATGGGAAGGAGTTGGATATCCCATCTTATGATAAAGGAAGGGTCTAAGGTTTGGAAGGGGAAAGATTTGGATATCACATCTCATGTTATAGGCGGGTCTCAATTTTGATATTAGAAGCAATGAGATAACAAATCTCATGATATCGGAAGGGTCTCAGGATTGGAATGGGAAGGAGTTGGATATCACATCTCATGTTATAGGAAGAGTCTCAGGATTGGAATGGGAAGGAGTTTGATATCACATCTCATGTTATAGGACGGGTCTCAGGTTTGGTATTAGAAGCATTGAGATATCAAGTCTCATGGTATAGGAAGGGTCTCAGAATTGGAATGGGAAGGATTTCGGATATCACATCTCAAGCTATAGGAAGAGTCTCAGGATTGGAATGGGAAGGAGTTTGATATCACATCTCATGTTATAGGACGGGTCTCAGGTTTGGTATTAGAAGCATTGAGATATCAAGTCTCATGGTATAGGAAGGGTATCAGAATTGGAATGGGAAGGATTTCGGATATCACATCTCAAGCTATAGGAAGAGTCTCAGGATTGGAATGGGAAGGAGTTTGATATCACATCTCATGCCATAGTATGGTTCTCAGGTTTGGTAGAAGCATTGGGATATCACATCTCATGCTATTGGAAGGGTATCAGTATTGGATTTGGAAGGAGTTGGATATCCCATCTCATGCTATGGGAAGGGTCTCAGGTTAGAATGGGAAGGAGTTGGATATCACATTTCATGTTATAGGAAGGGTCTCAGGATTGGAATGGGAAGGAGTTGGATATCACATCTCAAGCTTTAGGAAGGGTCTCAGGTTTGGTATAAGCATTGAGATAGCACATCTCATGCTATAGGAAGGGTCTCAGGATTGGAATGGGAAGGAGTTGGATATCACATCTCATGTTATAGGAAAGATCTCAGGTTTGGTATTAGAAGCATTGAGACATCACATCTCATGTTATAGGAAGGGTCTCAGGATTGGAATGGGAAGAAGTTGGATATCACATCTCATGCTATAGGAAGGGTCTCAGGTTTGGAAGGGGAAGGAGTTGGATATCCAATCTCATGTTATAGGACTGGTCTCAGGTTTGGTATTAGAAGCATTGAGATATCACATCGCATGCTGTAGGAAGGTTCTCAAGTTTGGAATGGGGAGGAATTGGATATCACATCTCATGTCATAGGAAGGATCTCAGGTTTGGTATTAGAAGCATTGAGATATCACATCTCATGCTATAGGAATGGTCTCAGGATTGGAATGGGAAGGAGTTGGATATTACATTCTTGCTATAGGAAGGGTCTCATGTTTGGAATGGGAAGGAGTTGGATATCACATATGCTATAGGAAGGGTCTCAGGTTTGAAACGGGAAGGAGTTGGATATCACATCTCATGTTATAGGAAGGGTCTCAGGTTTGAAACGAGAAGGAGTTGGATATCACATCTCATGTTATAGGACGGGTCTCAGGTTTGTTATTAGAATCATTGAGATATCATATTGCATGCTGTAGGAAGGGTCTAAGGATTGGAATGGGAAGGACTTGGATATCACATCTCATGCTATAGGTAGGCTCTCAGGTTTGGAAAGGGAAGGAGTTCGATATCACATTTCATGTTAGAGGAAGGATCTCAGGTTTGGTATTAGAGGCATTGAGATATCACATATCATGCTATAGGAAGGGTCTCAGGATTGGAATGGGAAGGAGTTGGATATCACATCTCAAGCTTTAGGAAGGGTCTCAGGTTTGGTATAAGCATTGAGATAGCACATCTCATGCTATAGGAAGGGTCTCAGGATTGGAATGGGAAGGAGTTGGATATTACATCTCATGTTATAGGAAAGATCTCAGGTTTGGTATTAGAAGCATTGAGATATCCCATCTCATGCTATAGGAAGGGTCTCAGGTTGGAATGGGAAGGAGTTGGATATCACATTTCATGTTATAGGAAGGGTCTCAGGATTGGAATTGGAAGGACTTGGCTATCATATCTCATGCTATAGGAAGGCTCTCAGGTTTGGAAGGGGAAGGAGTTGGATATCACATTTCATGTTAGAGGAACGATCTCAGGTTTGGTATTAGAGGCCTTGAGATATCACATCTCATGCTATAGGAAGGGTCTCAGGATTGGAATGGGAAGCAGTTGGATATCACATCTCAGGCCATAGGAAGGGTCTCAGGTTTGGTATAAGCATTGAGATATCACATCTCTGCTATCGGAAGGGTCTCAGGATTGGAATGGGAATGAGTTGGATATCCCATCTCATGTTATAGGAAGAGTCTCAGGTTTGGTATTAGAAGCATTGAGATATCCCATCTCATGCTATAGGAAGGGTCTCAGGTTGGAATGGGAAGGAGTTGGATATCACATTTCATGTTATAGGAAGGGTCTCAGGATTGGAATTGGAAGGACTTGGCTATCATATCTCATGCTATAGGAAGGCTCTCAGGTTTGGAAGGGGAAGGAGTTGGATATCACATTTCATGTTAGAGGAACGATCTCAGGTTTGGTATTAGAGGCCTTGAGATATCACATCTCATGCTATAGGAAGGGTCTCAGGATTGGAATGGGAAGGAGTTGGATATCACATCTCATGTTATAGGAAAGATCTCAGGTTTGGTATTAGAAGCATTGAGACATCACATCTCATGTTATAGGAAGGGTCTCAGGATTGGAATGGGAAGAAGTTGGATATCACATCTCATGCTATAGGAAGGGTCTCATGTTTGGTATAAGCATTGAGATATCACATCTCATGCTATAGGAAGGGTCTCAGGATTGGAATGGGAAGGAGTTGTATATGACATCTCATGCCATAGGAAGGGTCTCAGGTTTGGTATAAGCATTGAGATATCACATCACATGCTATAGGAAGGGTCTCAGGATTGTAATGGGAAGGGCTTGGATATCACATCTCATGCTATAGGCAGGGTCTCAGGTTTGGAAAGGGAAGGAGATGGATATCACATTTCATGTTAGAGGTAGGATCTCAGGTTTGGTATTAGAGGCATTGAAATATCACATCTCATGCTATCAGAAGGGTCTCAGGATTGGAATGGGAAGGAGTTGGATATCACATCTCATGCTAAAGGGAGGGTCTCAGGTTTGGAAGGGGAAGGATTTGGAAATCACATCTCATGTTATAGGAAGGATCTCAGGTTTGGTATTAGAAGCATTGAGATATCACATCTCATGCTATCGGAAGTATCTCAGGTTTGGTATTAGAGGCATTGAGATATCACATCTCATGCTATCTTAAGGGTCTCAGGATTGGAATGGGAAGGAGTTGGATATCACATCTCATGTTATAGGAAGGATCTCAGGTTTGGTATTAGAAGCATTGAGACATCACATCTCATGCTATAGGAAGGGTCTCAGGATTGGAATGGGAAGGAGTTGGATATCACATCTCATGCTATAGGAAGGGTCTCAGATTTGGTATAAGCATTGAGATATCACATCTCATGCTATAGGAACGGTCTCAGGATTGGAATGGGAAGGAGTTGTATATGACATCTCAGGCCATAGGAAGGGTCTCAGGTTTGGTATAAGCATTGAGATATCACATCTCTGCTATCGGAAGGGTCTCAGGATTGGAATGGGAAGGAGTTGGATATCCCATCTCATGTTATAGGAAGGGTCTCAGGTTTGGTATTAGAAGCATTGAGACATCACATCTCATGTTATAGGAAGGGTCTCAGGATTGGAATGGGAAGAAGTTGGATATCACATCTCATGCTATAGGAAGGGTCTCAGGTTTGGTATAAGCATTGAGATATCACATCTCATGCTATAGGAAGGGTCTCAGGATTGGAATGGGAAGGAGTTGTATATGACATCTCATGCCATAGGAAGGGTCTCAGGTTTGGTATAAGCATTGAGATATCACATCACATGCTATAGGAAGGGTCTCAGGATTGGAATGGGAAGGACTTTTGATATCACATCTCATGCTATAGGCAGGGTCTCAGGTTTGGAAAGGGAAGGAGATGGATATCACATTTCATGTTAGAGGTAGGATCTCAGGTTTGGTATTAGAGGCATTGAAATATCACATCTCATGCTATCAGAAGGGTCTCAGGATTGGAATGGGAAGGAGTTGGATATCACATCTCATGCTAAAGGGAGTGTCTCAGGTTTGGAAGTGGAAGGATTTGGAAATCACATCTCATGTTATAGGAAGGATCTCAGGTTTGGTACTAGAAGCATTGAGATATCACATCTCATGCTATCAGAAGGATCTCAGGTTTGGTATTAGAAGCATTGAGACATCACATCTCATGCTATAGGAAGGGTCTCAGGATTGGAATGGGAAGGAGTTGGATATCACATCTCATGCTATAGGAAGGGTCTCGGATTTGGTATAAGCATTGAGATATCACATCTCATGCTATAGGAAGGGTCTCAGGATTGGAATGGGAAGGAGTTGTATATGACAAATCAGGCCATAGGAAGGGTCTCAGGTTTGGTATAAGCATTGAGATATCACATCTCTGCTATCGGAAGGGTCTCAGGATTGGAATGGGAAGGAGTTGGATATCCCATCTCATGTTATAGGAAGGGTCTCAGGTTTGGTATTAGAAGCATTGAGATATCACATCTCATGCTATAGGAAGAGTCTCAGGATTGGAATGGGGAGGACTTGGATGTCACATCTCATGCTATAGGGAGGGTCTCAAGTTTGATATTAGAAGCATTGAGATAACAAATCTCATGATATCGGAAGGGTCTCAGGATTGGAATGGGAAGGAATTGGATATCACATCTCATGATAAAGGAAGGGTCTAAGGTTTGGAAGGGGAAGGATTTGGATATCACATCTCATGTTATAGGACGGGTCTCAGGTTTTGTATTAGAAGCATTGAGATATCAAGTCTCATGGTATAGGAAGGGTCTCAGAATTGGAATGGGAAGGAGTTGGATATCACATCTCAAGCTATAGGTAGGGTCTCAGGATTGGAATGGGAAAGAGTTTGATATCACATCTCATGCCATAGTATGGGTCTCAGGTTTGGTAGAAGCATTGGGATATCACATCTCATGCTATCGGAAGGGTATCAGTATTGGATTTGGAAGGAATTGGATATCCCATCTCATGCTATAGGAAGGGTCTCAGGTTGGAATGGGAAGGAGTTGGATATCACATTTCATGTTATAGGAAGGGTCTCAGGATTGGATGGGAAGGACTTGGATATCATATCTCATGCTATAGGAAGGCTCTCAGGTTTGGAAGGGGAAGGAGTTGGATATCACATTTCATGTTAGAGGAAGAATCTCAGGTTTGGTATTAGAGGCCTTGAGATATCACATCTCATGCTATAGGAAGGGTCTCAGGATTGGAATGGGAAGGAGTTGGATATCACATCTCAAGCTATAGGAAGGGTCTCAGGTTTGGTATAAGCATTGAGATATCACATCTCATGCTATAGGAAGGGTCTCAGGATTGGAATGGGAAGGAGTTGGATATCACATCTCATGTTATAGGAAAGATCTCAGGTTTGGTATTAGAAGCATTGAGACATCACATCTCATGTTATAGGAAGGGTCTCAGGAGTGGAATGGGAAGAAGTTGGATATCACATCTCATGCTATAGGAAGGGTCTCAGGTTTGGAAGGGGAAGGAGTTGGATATCCAATCTCATGTTATAGGACTGGTCTCGGGTTTGGTATTAGAAGCATTGAGATATCACATCGCATGCTATAGGAATGGTCTCAGGATTGGAATGGGAAGGAGTTGGATATTACATTCTTGCTATAGGAAGGGTCTCATGTATGGAATGGGAAGGAGTTGGATATCACATATGCTATAGGAAGGGTCTCAGGTTTGGACCGGGAAGGAGTTGGATATCACATCTCATGTTATAGGAAGGGTCTCAGGTTTGGTATAAGCATTGAGATATCACATCTCTGCTATCGGAAGTGTCTCAGGATTGGAATAGGAAGGAGTTGAATATCCCATCTCATGTTATAGGATGGGTCTCAGGTTTGTTATTAGAATCATTTAGATATCATATTGCATGCTGTAGGAAGGGTCTAAGGATTGGAATGGGAAGGACTTGGATATCACATCTCATGCTATAGGTAGGCTCTCAGGTTTGGAAAGGGAAGGAGTTGGATATCACATTTCATGTTAGAGGAAGGATCTCAGGTTTGGTATTAGAGGCATTGAGATATCACATCTCATGCTATAGGAAGGGTCTCAGGATTGGAATGGGAAGGAGTTGGATATCACATCTCATGCTATAGGAAGGGTCTCAGGTTTGGTATAAGCATCAAGATATCACATCTCATGCTATAGGAAGGGTCTCGGGATTAGAATGGGAAGGAGTTGGATATCACATCTCATGTTATAGGAAGGATCTCAGGTTTGGTATTAGAAGCATTGAGACATCACATCTCATGCTATAGGAAGGGTCTCAGGATTGGAATGGGAAGGAGTTGGATATCACATCTCATGCTATAGGAAGGGTCTCAAGTTTGATATTAGAAGCATTGAGATATCACATCTCATGCTATAGGAAGGGTCTCAGGATTGGAATGGGAAGGAGTTGGATATCACATCTCAAGCTTTAGGAAGGGTCTCAGGTTTGGTATAAGCATTGAGATAGCACATCTCATGCTATAGGAAGGGTCTCAGGATTGGAATGGGAAGGAGTTGGATATTACATCTCATGTTATAGGAAAGATCTCAGGTTTGGTATTAGAAGCATTGAGACATCACATCTCATGTTATAGGAAGGGTCTCAGGATTGGAATGGGAAGAAGTTGGATATCACATCTCATGCTATAGGAAGGGTCTCAGGTTTGGAAGGGGAAGGAGTTGGATATCCAATCTCATGTTATAGGACTGGTCTCAGGTTTGGTATTAGAAGCATTGAGATATCACATCGCATGCTGTAGGAAGGTTCTCAGGTTTGGTATTAGAAGCATTGAGACATCACATCTCATGCTATAGGAAGGGTCTCAGGATTGGAATGGGAAGGAGTTGGATATCACATCTCATTTTATAGGAAGGATCTCAGGTTTGGTATTAGAAGCATTGAGACATCACATCTCATGCTATAGGAAGGGTCTCAGGATTGGAATGGGAAGGAGTTGGATATCACATCTCATGCTATAGGAAGGGTCTCAGATTTGGTATAAGCATTGAGATATCACATCTCATGCTATAGGAAGGGTCTCAGGATTGGATTGGGAAGGAGTTGTATATGACATCTCAGGCCATAGGAAGGGTCTCAGGATTGGTATAAGCATTGAGATATCACATCTCTGCTATCGGAAGGGTCTCAGGATTGGAATGGGAAGGAGTTGGATATCCCATCTTATGATAAAGGAAGGGTCTAAGGTTTGGAAGGGGAAAGATTTGGATATCACATCTCATGTTATAGGCGGGTCTCAATTTTGATATTAGAAGCAATGAGATAACAAATCTCATGATATCGGAAGGGTCTCAGGATTGGAATGGGAAGGAGTTGGATATCACATCTCATGTTATAGGAAGAGTCTCAGGATTGGAATGGGAAGGAGTTTGATATCACATCTCATGTTATAGGACGGGTCTCAGGTTTGGTATTAGAAGCATTGAGATATCAAGTCTCATGGTATAGGAAGGGTCTCAGAATTGGAATGGGAAGGATTTCGGATATCACATCTCAAGCTATAGGAAGAGTCTCAGGATTGGAATGGGAAGGAGTTTGATATCACATCTCATGTTATAGGACGGGTCTCAGGTTTGGTATTAGAAGCATTGAGATATCAAGTCTCATGGTATAGGAAGGGTATCAGAATTGGAATGGGAAGGATTTCGGATATCACATCTCAAGCTATAGGAAGAGTCTCAGGATTGGAATGGGAAGGAGTTTGATATCACATCTCATGCCATAGTATGGTTCTCAGGTTTGGTAGAAGCATTGGGATATCACATCTCATGCTATTGGAAGGGTATCAGTATTGGATTTGGAAGGAGTTGGATATCCCATCTCATGCTATGGGAAGGGTCTCAAGTTAGAATGGGAAGGAGTTGGATATCACATTTCATGTTATAGGAAGGGTCTCAGGATTGGAATGGGAAGGAGTTGGATATCACATCTCAAGCTTTAGGAAGGGTCTCAGGTTTGGTATAAGCATTGAGATAGCACATCTCATGCTATAGGAAGGGTCTCAGGATTGGAATGGGAAGGAGTTGGATATCACATCTCATGTTATAGGAAAGATCTCAGGTTTGGTATTAGAAGCATTGAGACATCACATCTCATGTTATAGGAAGGGTCTCAGGATTGGAATGGGAAGAAGTTGGATATCACATCTCATGCTATAGGAAGGGTCTCAGGTTTGGAAGGGGAAGGAGTTGGATATCCAATCTCATGTTATAGGACTGGTCTCAGGTTTGGTATTAGAAGCATTGAGATATCACATCGCATGCTGTAGGAAGGTTCTCAGGTTTGGAATGGGGAGGAATTGGATATCACATCTCATGTCATAGGAAGGATCTCAGGTTTGGTATTAGAAGCATTGAGATATCACATCTCATGCTATAGGAATGGTCTCAGGATTGGAATGGGAAGGAGTTGGATATTACATTCTTGCTAAAGGAAGGGTCTCATGTTTGGAATGGGAAGGAGTTGATTATCACATATGCTATAGGAAGGGTCTCAGGTTTGAAACGGGAAGGAGTTGGATACCACATCTCATGTTATAGGAAGGGTCTCAGGTTTGAAACGAGAAGGAGTTGGATATCACATCTCATGTTATAGGACGGGTCTCAGGTTTGTTATTAGAATCATTGAGATATCATATTGCATGCTGTAGGAAGGGTCTAAGGATTGGAATGGGAAGGACTTGGATATCACATCTCATGCTATAGGTAGGCTCTCAGGTTTGGAAAGGGAAGGAGTTCGATATCACATTTCATGTTAGAGGAAGGATCTCAGGTTTGGTATTAGAGGCATTGAGATATCACATATCATGCTATAGGAAGGGTCTCAGGATTGGAATGGGAAGGAGTTGGATATCACATCTCAAGCTTTAGGAAGGGTCTCAGGTTTGGTATAAGCATTGAGATAGCACATCTCATGCTATAGGAAGGGTCTCAGGATTGGAATGGGAAGGAGTTGGATATTACATCTCATGTTATAGGAAAGATCTCAGGTTTGGTATTAGAAGCATTGAGACATCACATCTCATGTTATAGGAAGGGTCTCAGGATTGGAATGGGAAGAAGTTGGATATCACATCTCATGCTATAGGAAGGGTCTCAGGTTTGGAAGGGGAAGGAGTTGGATATCCAATCTCATGTTATAGGACTGGTCTCAGGTTTGGTATTAGAAGCATTGAGATATCACATCGCATGCTGTAGGAAGGTTCTCAGGTTTGGTATTAGAAGCATTGAGACATCACATCTCATGCTATAGGAAGGGTCTCAGGATTGGAATGGGAAGGAGTTGGATATCACATCTCATGTTATAGGAAGGATCTCAGGTTTGGTATTAGAAGCATTGAGACATCACATCTCATGCTATAGGAAGGGCCTTAGGATTGGAATGGGAAGGAGTTGGATATCACATCTCATGCTATAGGAAGGGTCTCAGATTTGGTATAAGCATCGAGATATCACATCTCATGCTATAGGAAGGGTCTCGGGATTGGAATGGGAAGGAGTTGGATATCACATCTCATGCCATAGGAAGGGTCTTAGGTTTGGTATAAGCATTGAGATATCACATCTCTGCTATTGGAAGGGTCTCAGGATTGGAATGGGAAGGAGTTGGATATCCCATCTCATGTTATAGGAAGAGTCTCAGGTTTGGTATTAGAAGCATTGAGATATCACATCTCATGCTATAGGAAGTGTCTCAGGATTGGAATGGGAAGGACTTGGGTATCACATCTCATGCTATAGGGAGGGTCTCAAGTTTGATATTAGAAGCATTGAGATATCACATCTCATGCTATAGGAATGGTCTCAGGATTGGAATGGGAAGGAGTTGGATATCACATCTCATTCTATAGGAAGGGTCTCAGGTTTGGTATAAGCAGTGAGATATCACATCTCATGCTATAGGAAGTGTCTCAGGATTGGAATGGGAAGGAGTTGGATATCACATCTCATGTTATAGGAAGGATCTCAGGTTTGGTATAAGCATTGAGATATCACATCTCTGCTATCGGAAGGGTCTCAGGATTGGAATGGGAAGGAGTTGGATATTCCCATCTCATGTTATAGGAAAGATCTCAGGTTTGGTATTAGAAGCATTGAGACATCACATCTCATGTTATAGGAAGGGTCTCAGGATTGGAATGGGAAGAAGTTGGATATCACATCTCATGTTATAGGAAGGGTCTCAGGTTTGGAAGGGGAAGGAGTTGGATATCCAATCTCATGTTATAGGACTGGTCTCAGGTTTGGTATTAGAAGCATTGAGATATCACATCGCATGCTGTAGGAAGGTTCCCAGGTTTGGAATGGGGAGGAATTGGATATCACATCTCATGTCATAGGAAGGATCTCAGGTTTGGTATTAGAAGCATTGAGATATCACATCTCATGCTATAGGAATGGTCTCAGGATTGGAATGGGAAGGAGTTGGATATTACATTCTTGCTAAAGGAAGGGTCTCATGTTTGGAATGGGAAGGAGTTGGATATCACATATGCTATAGGAAGGGTCTCAGGTTTGAAACGGGAAGGAGTTGGATATCACATCTCATGTTATAGGAAGGGTCTCAGGTTTGAAACGAGAAGGAGTTGGATATCACATCTCATGTTATAGGACGGGTCTCAGGTTTGTTATTAGAATCATTGAGATATCATATTGCATGCTGTAGGAAGGGTCTAAGGATTGGAATGGGAAGGACTTGGATATCACATCTCATGCTATAGGTAGGCTCTCAGGTTTGGAAAGGGAAGGAGTTCGATATCACATTTCATGTTAGAGGAAGGATCTCAGGTTTGGTATTAGAGGCATTGAGATATCACATATCATGCTATAGGAAGGGTCTCAGGATTGGAATGGGAAGGAGTTGGATATCACATCTCAAGCTTTAGGAAGGGTCTCAGGTTTGGTATAAGCATTGAGATAGCACATCTCATGCTATAGGAAGGGTCTCAGGATTGGAATGGGAAGGAGTTGGATATTACATCTCATGTTATAGGAAAGATCTCAGGTTTGGTATTAGAAGCATTGAGACATCACATCTCATGTTATAGGAAGGGTCTCAGGATTGGAATGGGAAGAAGTTGGATATCACATCTCATGCTATAGGAAGGGTCTCAGGTTTGGAAGGGGAAGGAGTTGGATATCCAATCTCATGTTATAGGACTGGTCTCAGGTTTGGTATTAGAAGCATTGAGATATCACATCGCATGCTGTAGGAAGGTTCTCAGGTTTGGTATTAGAAGCATTGAGACATCACATCTCATGCTATAGGAAGGGTCTCAGGATTGGAATGGGAAGGAGTTGGATATCACATCTCATGTTATAGGAAGGATCTCAGGTTTGGTATTAGAAGCATTGAGACATCACATCTCATGCTATAGGAAGGGCCTTAGGATTGGAATGGGAAGGAGTTGGATATCACATCTCATGCTATAGGAAGGGTCTCAGATTTGGTATAAGCATCGAGATATCACATCTCATGCTATAGGAAGGGTCTCGGGATTGGAATGGGAAGGAGTTGGATATCACATCTCATGCCATAGGAAGGGTCTTAGGTTTGGTATAAGCATTGAGATATCACATCTCTGCTATTGGAAGGGTCTCAGGATTGGAATGGGAAGGAGTTGGATATCCCATCTCATGTTATAGGAAGAGTCTCAGGTTTGGTATTAGAAGCATTGAGATATCACATCTCATGCTATAGGAAGTGTCTCAGGATTGGAATGGGAAGGACTTGGGTATCACATCTCATGCTATAGGGAGGGTCTCAAGTTTGATATTAGAAGCATTGAGATATCACATCTCATGCTATAGGAATGGTCTCAGGATTGGAATGGGAAGGAGTTGGATATCACATCTCATTCTATAGGAAGGGTCTCAGGTTTGGTATAAGCAGTGAGATATCACATCTCATGCTATAGGAAGTGTCTGTCTCAGGATTGGAATGGGAAGGAGTTGGATATCACATCTCATGTTATAGGAAGGATCTCAGGTTTGGTATAAGCATTGAGATATCACATCTCTGCTATCGGAAGGGTCTCAGGATTGGAATGGGAAGGAGTTGGATATCACATCTCATGCTATAGGAAGGGTCTCAGATTTGGTATAAGCATTGAGATATCACATCTCATGCTATAGGAAGGGTCTCAGGATTGGATTGGGAAGGAGTTGTATATGACATCTCAGGCCATAGGAAGGGTCTCAGGATTGGTATAAGCATTGAGATATCACATCTCTGCTATCGGAAGGGTCTCAGGATTGGAATGGGAAGGAGTTGGATATCCCATCTTATGATAAAGGAAGGGTCTAAGGTTTGGAAGGGGAAAGATTTGGATATCACATCTCATGTTATAGGCGGGTCTCAATTTTGATATTAGAAGCAATGAGATAACAAATCTCATGATATCGGAAGGGTCTCAGGATTGGAATGGGAAGGAGTTGGATATCACATCTCATGTTATAGGAAGAGTCTCAGGATTGGAATGGGAAGGAGTTTGATATCACATCTCATGTTATAGGACGGGTCTCAGGTTTGGTATTAGAAGCATTGAGATATCAAGTCTCATGGTATAGGAAGGGTCTCAGAATTGGAATGGGAAGGATTTCGGATATCACATCTCAAGCTATAGGAAGAGTCTCAGGATTGGAATGGGAAGGAGTTTGATATCACATCTCATGTTATAGGACGGGTCTCAGGTTTGGTATTAGAAGCATTGAGATATCAAGTCTCATGGTATAGGAAGGGTATCAGAATTGGAATGGGAAGGATTTCGGATATCACATCTCAAGCTATAGGAAGAGTCTCAGGATTGGAATGGGAAGGAGTTTGATATCACATCTCATGCCATAGTATGGTTCTCAGGTTTGGTAGAAGCATTGGGATATCACATCTCATGCTATTGGAAGGGTATCAGTATTGGATTTGGAAGGAGTTGGATATCCCATCTCATGCTATGGGAAGGGTCTCAGGTTAGAATGGGAAGGAGTTGGATATCACATTTCATGTTATAGGAAGGGTCTCAGGATTGGAATGGGAAGGAGTTGGATATCACATCTCAAGCTTTAGGAAGGGTCTCAGGTTTGGTATAAGCATTGAGATAGCACATCTCATGCTATAGGAAGGGTCTCAGGATTGGAATGGGAAGGAGTTGGATATCACATCTCATGTTATAGGAAAGATCTCAGGTTTGGTATTAGAAGCATTGAGACATCACATCTCATGTTATAGGAAGGGTCTCAGGATTGGAATGGGAAGAAGTTGGATATCACATCTCATGCTATAGGAAGGGTCTCAGGTTTGGAAGGGGAAGGAGTTGGATATCCAATCTCATGTTATAGGACTGGTCTCAGGTTTGGTATTAGAAGCATTGAGATATCACATCGCATGCTGTAGGAAGGTTCTCAGGTTTGGAATGGGGAGGAATTGGATATCACATCTCATGTCATAGGAAGGATCTCAGGTTTGGTATTAGAAGCATTGAGATATCACATCTCATGCTATAGGAATGGTCTCAGGATTGGAATGGGAAGGAGTTGGATATTACATTCTTGCTATAGGAAGGGTCTCATGTTTGGAATGGGAAGGAGTTGGATATCACATATGCTATAGGAAGGGTCTCAGGTTTGAAACGGGAAGGAGTTGGATATCACATCTCATGTTATAGGAAGGGTCTCAGGTTTGAAACGAGAAGGAGTTGGATATCACATCTCATGTTATAGGACGGGTCTCAGGTTTGTTATTAGAATCATTGAGATATCATATTGCATGCTGTAGGAAGGGTCTAAGGATTGGAATGGGAAGGACTTGGATATCACATCTCATGCTATAGGTAGGCTCTCAGGTTTGGAAAGGGAAGGAGTTCGATATCACATTTCATGTTAGAGGAAGGATCTCAGGTTTGGTATTAGAGGCATTGAGATATCACATATCATGCTATAGGAAGGGTCTCAGGATTGGAATGGGAAGGAGTTGGATATCACATCTCAAGCTTTAGGAAGGGTCTCAGGTTTGGTATAAGCATTGAGATAGCACATCTCATGCTATAGGAAGGGTCTCAGGATTGGAATGGGAAGGAGTTGGATATTACATCTCATGTTATAGGAAAGATCTCAGGTTTGGTATTAGAAGCATTGAGATATCCCATCTCATGCTATAGGAAGGGTCTCAGGTTGGAATGGGAAGGAGTTGGATATCACATTTCATGTTATAGGAAGGGTCTCAGGATTGGAATTGGAAGGACTTGGCTATCATATCTCATGCTATAGGAAGGCTCTCAGGTTTGGAAGGGGAAGGAGTTGGATATCACATTTCATGTTAGAGGAACGATCTCAGGTTTGGTATTAGAGGCCTTGAGATATCACATCTCATGCTATAGGAAGGGTCTCAGGATTGGAATGGGAAGCAGTTGGATATCACATCTCAGGCCATAGGAAGGGTCTCAGGTTTGGTATAAGCATTGAGATATCACATCTCTGCTATCGGAAGGGTCTCAGGATTGGAATGGGAAGGAGTTGGATATCCCATCTCATGTTATAGGAAGGGTCTCAGGTTTGGTATTAGAAGCATTGAGATATCACATCTCATGCTATAGGAAGAGTCTCAGGATTGGAATGGGGAGGACTTGGATGTCACATCTCATGCTATAGGGAGGGTCTCAAGTTTGATATTAGAAGCATTGAGATAACAAATCTCATGATATCGGAAGGGTCTCAGGATTGGAATGGGAAGGAATTGGATATCACATCTCATGATAAAGGAAGGGTCTAAGGTTTGGAAGGGGAAGGATTTGGATATCACATCTCATGTTATAGGACGGGTCTCAGGTTTTGTATTAGAAGCATTGAGATATCAAGTCTCATGGTATAGGAAGGGTCTCAGAATTGGAATGGGAAGGAGTTGGATATCACATCTCAAGCTATAGGTAGGGTCTCAGGATTGGAATGGGAAAGAGTTTGATATCACATCTCATGCCATAGTATGGGTCTCAGGTTTGGTAGAAGCATTGGGATATCACATCTCATGCTATCGGAAGGGTATCAGTATTGGATTTGGAAGGAATTGGATATCCCATCTCATGCTATAGGAAGGGTCTCAGGTTGGAATGGGAAGGAGTTGGATATCACATTTCATGTTATAGGAAGGGTCTCAGGATTGGATGGGAAGGACTTGGATATCATATCTCATGCTATAGGAAGGCTCTCAGGTTTGGAAGGGGAAGGAGTTGGATATCACATTTCATGTTAGAGGAAGAATCTCAGGTTTGGTATTAGAGGCCTTGAGATATCACATCTCATGCTATAGGAAGGGTCTCAGGATTGGAATGGGAAGGAGTTGGATATCACATCTCAAGCTATAGGAAGGGTCTCAGGTTTGGTATAAGCATTGAGATATCACATCTCATGCTATAGGAAGGGTCTCAGGATTGGAATGGGAAGGAGTTGGATATCACATCTCATGTTATAGGAAAGATCTCAGGTTTGGTATTAGAAGCATTGAGACATCACATCTCATGTTATAGGAAGGGTCTCAGGAGTGGAATGGGAAGAAGTTGGATATCACATCTCATGCTATAGGAAGGGTCTCAGGTTTGGAAGGGGAAGGAGTTGGATATCCAATCTCATGTTATAGGACTGGTCTCGGGTTTGGTATTAGAAGCATTGAGATATCACATCGCATGCTATAGGAATGGTCTCAGGATTGGAATGGGAAGGTGTTGGATATTACATTCTTGCTATAGGAAGGGTCTCATGTATGGAATGGGAAGGAGTTGGATATCACATATGCTATAGGAAGGGTCTCAGGTTTGGACCGGGAAGGAGTTGGATATCACATCTCATGTTATAGGAAGGGTCTCAGGTTTGGTATAAGCATTGAGATATCACATCTCTGCTATCGGAAGTGTCTCAGGATTGGAATAGGAAGGAGTTGAATATCCCATCTCATGTTATAGGATGGGTCTCAGGTTTGTTATTAGAATCATTTAGATATCATATTGCATGCTGTAGGAAGGGTCTAAGGATTGGAATGGGAAGGACTTGGATATCACATCTCATGCTATAGGTAGGCTCTCAGGTTTGGAAAGGGAAGGAGTTGGATATCACATTTCATGTTAGAGGAAGGATCTCAGGTTTGGTATTAGAGGCATTGAGATATCACATCTCATGCTATAGGAAGGGTCTCAGGATTGGAATGGGAAGGAGTTGGATATCACATCTCATGCTATAGGAAGGGTCTCAGGTTTGGTATAAGCATCGAGATATCACATCTCATGCTATAGGAAGGGTCTCGGGATTAGAATGGGAAGGAGTTGGATATCACATCTCATGTTATAGGAAGGATCTCAGGTTTGGTATTAGAAGCATTGAGACATCACATCTCATGCTATAGGAAGGGTCTCAGGATTGGAATGGGAAGGAGTTTGATATCACATCTCATGTTATAGGACGGGTCTCAGGTTTGGTATTAGAAGCATTGAGATATCAAGTCTCATGGTATAGGAAGGGTCTCAGAATTGGAATGGGAAGGATTTCGGATATCACATCTCAAGCTATAGGAAGAGTCTCAGGATTGGAATGGGAAGGAGTTTGATATCACATCTCATGTTATAGGACGGGTCTCAGGTTTGGTATTAGAAGCATTGAGATATCAAGTCTCATGGTATAGGAAGGGTATCAGAATTGGAATGGGAAGGATTTCGGATATCACATCTCAAGCTATAGGAAGAGTCTCAGGATTGGAATGGGAAGGAGTTTGATATCACATCTCATGCCATAGTATGGTTCTCAGGTTTGGTAGAAGCATTGGGATATCACATCTCATGCTATTGGAAGGGTATCAGTATTGGATTTGGAAGGAGTTGGATATCCCATCTCATGCTATGGGAAGGGTCTCAGGTTAGAATGGGAAGGAGTTGGATATCACATTTCATGTTATAGGAAGGGTCTCAGGATTGGAATGGGAAGGAGTTGGATATCACATCTCAAGCTTTAGGAAGGGTCTCAGGTTTGGTATAAGCATTGAGATAGCACATCTCATGCTATAGGAAGGGTCTCAGGATTGGAATGGGAAGGAGTTGGATATCACATCTCATGTTATAGGAAAGATCTCAGGTTTGGTATTAGAAGCATTGAGACATCACATCTCATGTTATAGGAAGGGTCTCAGGATTGGAATGGGAAGAAGTTGGATATCACATCTCATGCTATAGGAAGGGTCTCAGGTTTGGAAGGGGAAGGAGTTGGATATCCAATCTCATGTTATAGGACTGGTCTCAGGTTTGGTATTAGAAGCATTGAGATATCACATCGCATGCTGTAGGAAGGTTCTCAGGTTTGGAATGGGGAGGAATTGGATATCACATCTCATGTCATAGGAAGGATCTCAGGTTTGGTATTAGAAGCATTGAGATATCACATCTCATGCTATAGGAATGGTCTCAGGATTGGAATGGGAAGGAGTTGGATATTACATTCTTGCTATAGGAAGGGTCTCATGTTTGGAATGGGAAGGAGTTGGATATCACATATGCTATAGGAAGGGTCTCAGGTTTGAAACGGGAAGGAGTTGGATATCACATCTCATGTTATAGGAAGGGTCTCAGGTTTGAAACGAGAAGGAGTTGGATATCACATCTCATGTTATAGGACGGGTCTCAGGTTTGTTATTAGAATCATTGAGATATCATATTGCATGCTGTAGGAAGGGTCTAAGGATTGGAATGGGAAGGACTTGGATATCACATCTCATGCTATAGGTAGGCTCTCAGGTTTGGAAAGGGAAGGAGTTCGATATCACATTTCATGTTAGAGGAAGGATCTCAGGTTTGGTATTAGAGGCATTGAGATATCACATATCATGCTATAGGAAGGGTCTCAGGATTGGAATGGGAAGGAGTTGGATATCACATCTCAAGCTTTAGGAAGGGTCTCAGGTTTGGTATAAGCATTGAGATAGCACATCTCATGCTATAGGAAGGGTCTCAGGATTGGAATGGGAAGGAGTTGGATATTACATCTCATGTTATAGGAAAGATCTCAGGTTTGGTATTAGAAGCATTGAGATATCCCATCTCATGCTATAGGAAGGGTCTCAGGTTGGAATGGGAAGGAGTTGGATATCACATTTCATGTTATAGGAAGGGTCTCAGGATTGGAATTGGAAGGACTTGGCTATCATATCTCATGCTATAGGAAGGCTCTCAGGTTTGGAAGGGGAAGGAGTTGGATATCACATTTCATGTTAGAGGAACGATCTCAGGTTTGGTATTAGAGGCCTTGAGATATCACATCTCATGCTATAGGAAGGGTCTCAGGATTGGAATGGGAAGCAGTTGGATATCACATCTCAGGCCATAGGAAGGGTCTCAGGTTTGGTATAAGCATTGAGATATCACATCTCTGCTATCGGAAGGGTCTCAGGATTGGAATGGGAAGGAGTTGGATATCCCATCTCATGTTATAGGAAGGGTCTCAGGTTTGGTATTAGAAGCATTGAGATATCACATCTCATGCTATAGGAAGAGTCTCAGGATTGGAATGGGGAGGACTTGGATGTCACATCTCATGCTATAGGGAGGGTCTCAAGTTTGATATTAGAAGCATTGAGATAACAAATCTCATGATATCGGAAGGGTCTCAGGATTGGAATGGGAAGGAATTGGATATCACATCTCATGATAAAGGAAGGGTCTAAGGTTTGGAAGGGGAAGGATTTGGATATCACATCTCATGTTATAGGACGGGTCTCAGGTTTTGTATTAGAAGCATTGAGATATCAAGTCTCATGGTATAGGAAGGGTCTCAGAATTGGAATGGGAAGGAGTTGGATATCACATCTCAAGCTATAGGTAGGGTCTCAGGATTGGAATGGGAAAGAGTTTGATATCACATCTCATGCCATAGTATGGGTCTCAGGTTTGGTAGAAGCATTGGGATATCACATCTCATGCTATCGGAAGGGTATCAGTATTGGATTTGGAAGGAATTGGATATCCCATCTCATGCTATAGGAAGGGTCTCAGGTTGGAATGGGAAGGAGTTGGATATCACATTTCATGTTATAGGAAGGGTCTCAGGATTGGATGGGAAGGACTTGGATATCATATCTCATGCTATAGGAAGGCTCTCAGGTTTGGAAGGGGAAGGAGTTGGATATCACATTTCATGTTAGAGGAAGAATCTCAGGTTTGGTATTAGAGGCCTTGAGATATCACATCTCATGCTATAGGAAGGGTCTCAGGATTGGAATGGGAAGGAGTTGGATATCACATCTCAAGCTATAGGAAGGGTCTCAGGTTTGGTATAAGCATTGAGATATCACATCTCATGCTATAGGAAGGGTCTCAGGATTGGAATGGGAAGGAGTTGGATATCACATCTCATGTTATAGGAAAGATCTCAGGTTTGGTATTAGAAGCATTGAGACATCACATCTCATGTTATAGGAAGGGTCTCAGGAGTGGAATGGGAAGAAGTTGGATATCACATCTCATGCTATAGGAAGGGTCTCAGGTTTGGAAGGGGAAGGAGTTGGATATCCAATCTCATGTTATAGGACTGGTCTCGGGTTTGGTATTAGAAGCATTGAGATATCACATCGCATGCTATAGGAATGGTCTCAGGATTGGAATGGGAAGGAGTTGGATATTACATTCTTGCTATAGGAAGGGTCTCATGTATGGAATGGGAAGGAGTTGGATATCACATATGCTATAGGAAGGGTCTCAGGTTTGGACCGGGAAGGAGTTGGATATCACATCTCATGTTATAGGAAGGGTCTCAGGTTTGGTATAAGCATTGAGATATCACATCTCTGCTATCGGAAGTGTCTCAGGATTGGAATAGGAAGGAGTTGAATATCCCATCTCATGTTATAGGATGGGTCTCAGGTTTGTTATTAGAATCATTTAGATATCATATTGCATGCTGTAGGAAGGGTCTAAGGATTGGAATGGGAAGGACTTGGATATCACATCTCATGCTATAGGTAGGCTCTCAGGTTTGGAAAGGGAAGGAGTTGGATATCACATTTCATGTTAGAGGAAGGATCTCAGGTTTGGTATTAGAGGCATTGAGATATCACATCTCATGCTATAGGAAGGGTCTCAGGATTGGAATGGGAAGGAGTTGGATATCACATCTCATGCTATAGGAAGGGTCTCAGGTTTGGTATAAGCATCGAGATATCACATCTCATGCTATAGGAAGGGTCTCGGGATTAGAATGGGAAGGAGTTGGATATCACATCTCATGTTATAGGAAGGATCTCAGGTTTGGTATTAGAAGCATTGAGACATCACATCTCATGCTATAGGAAGGGTCTCAGGATTGGAATGGGAAGGAGTTGGATATCACATCTCATGCTATAGGAAGGGTCTCAAGTTTGATATTAGAAGCATTGAGATATCACATCTCATGCTATAGGAAGGGTCTCAGGATTGGAATGGGAAGGAGTTGGATATCACATCTCAAGCTTTAGGAAGGGTCTCAGGTTTGGTATAAGCATTGAGATAGCACATCTCATGCTATAGGAAGGGTCTCAGGATTGGAATGGGAAGGAGTTGGATATTACATCTCATGTTATAGGAAAGATCTCAGGTTTGGTATTAGAAGCATTGAGACATCACATCTCATGTTATAGGAAGGGTCTCAGGATTGGAATGGGAAGAAGTTGGATATCACATCTCATGCTATAGGAAGGGTCTCAGGTTTGGAAGGGGAAGGAGTTGGATATCCAATCTCATGTTATAGGACTGGTCTCAGGTTTGGTATTAGAAGCATTGAGATATCACATCGCATGCTGTAGGAAGGTTCTCAGGTTTGGTATTAGAAGCATTGAGACATCACATCTCATGCTATAGGAAGGGTCTCAGGATTGGAATGGGAAGGAGTTGGATATCACATCTCATTTTATAGGAAGGATCTCAGGTTTGGTATTAGAAGCATTGAGACATCACATCTCATGCTATAGGAAGGGTCTCAGGATTGGAATGGGAAGGAGTTGGATATCACATCTCATGCTATAGGAAGGGTCTCAGATTTGGTATAAGCATTGAGATATCACATCTCATGCTATAGGAAGGGTCTCAGGATTGGATTGGGAAGGAGTTGTATATGACATCTCAGGCCATAGGAAGGGTCTCAGGATTGGTATAAGCATTGAGATATCACATCTCTGCTATCGGAAGGGTCTCAGGATTGGAATGGGAAGGAGTTGGATATCCCATCTTATGATAAAGGAAGGGTCTAAGGTTTGGAAGGGGAAAGATTTGGATATCACATCTCATGTTATAGGCGGGTCTCAATTTTGATATTAGAAGCAATGAGATAACAAATCTCATGATATCGGAAGGGTCTCAGGATTGGAATGGGAAGGAGTTGGATATCACATCTCATGTTATAGGAAGAGTCTCAGGATTGGAATGGGAAGGAGTTTGATATCACATCTCATGTTATAGGACGGGTCTCAGGTTTGGTATTAGAAGCATTGAGATATCAAGTCTCATGGTATAGGAAGGGTCTCAGAATTGGAATGGGAAGGATTTCGGATATCACATCTCAAGCTATAGGAAGAGTCTCAGGATTGGAATGGGAAGGAGTTTGATATCACATCTCATGTTATAGGACGGGTCTCAGGTTTGGTATTAGAAGCATTGAGATATCAAGTCTCATGGTATAGGAAGGGTATCAGAATTGGAATGGGAAGGATTTCGGATATCACATCTCAAGCTATAGGAAGAGTCTCAGGATTGGAATGGGAAGGAGTTTGATATCACATCTCATGCCATAGTATGGTTCTCAGGTTTGGTAGAAGCATTGGGATATCACATCTCATGCTATTGGAAGGGTATCAGTATTGGATTTGGAAGGAGTTGGATATCCCATCTCATGCTATGGGAAGGGTCTCAAGTTAGAATGGGAAGGAGTTGGATATCACATTTCATGTTATAGGAAGGGTCTCAGGATTGGAATGGGAAGGAGTTGGATATCACATCTCAAGCTTTAGGAAGGGTCTCAGGTTTGGTATAAGCATTGAGATAGCACATCTCATGCTATAGGAAGGGTCTCAGGATTGGAATGGGAAGGAGTTGGATATCACATCTCATGTTATAGGAAAGATCTCAGGTTTGGTATTAGAAGCATTGAGACATCACATCTCATGTTATAGGAAGGGTCTCAGGATTGGAATGGGAAGAAGTTGGATATCACATCTCATGCTATAGGAAGGGTCTCAGGTTTGGAAGGGGAAGGAGTTGGATATCCAATCTCATGTTATAGGACTGGTCTCAGGTTTGGTATTAGAAGCATTGAGATATCACATCGCATGCTGTAGGAAGGTTCTCAGGTTTGGAATGGGGAGGAATTGGATATCACATCTCATGTCATAGGAAGGATCTCAGGTTTGGTATTAGAAGCATTGAGATATCACATCTCATGCTATAGGAATGGTCTCAGGATTGGAATGGGAAGGAGTTGGATATTACATTCTTGCTAAAGGAAGGGTCTCATGTTTGGAATGGGAAGGAGTTGGATATCACATATGCTATAGGAAGGGTCTCAGGTTTGAAACGGGAAGGAGTTGGATATCACATCTCATGTTATAGGAAGGGTCTCAGGTTTGAAACGAGAAGGAGTTGGATATCACATCTCATGTTATAGGACGGGTCTCAGGTTTGTTATTAGAATCATTGAGATATCATATTGCATGCTGTAGGAAGGGTCTAAGGATTGGAATGGGAAGGACTTGGATATCACATCTCATGCTATAGGTAGGCTCTCAGGTTTGGAAAGGGAAGGAGTTCGATATCACATTTCATGTTAGAGGAAGGATCTCAGGTTTGGTATTAGAGGCATTGAGATATCACATATCATGCTATAGGAAGGGTCTCAGGATTGGAATGGGAAGGAGTTGGATATCACATCTCAAGCTTTAGGAAGGGTCTCAGGTTTGGTATAAGCATTGAGATAGCACATCTCATGCTATAGGAAGGGTCTCAGATTTGGTATAAGCATCGAGATATCACATCTCATGCTATAGGAAGGGTCTCGGGATTGGAATGGGAAGGAGTTGGATATCACATCTCATGCCATAGGAAGGGTCTTAGGTTTGGTATAAGCATTGAGATATCACATCTCTGCTATTGGAAGGGTCTCAGGATTGGAATGGGAAGGAGTTGGATATCCCATCTCATGTTATAGGAAGAGTCTCAGGTTTGGTATTAGAAGCATTGAGATATCACATCTCATGCTATAGGAAGTGTCTCAGGATTGGAATGGGAAGGACTTGGGTATCACATCTCATGCTATAGGGAGGGTCTCAAGTTTGATATTAGAAGCATTGAGATATCACATCTCATGCTATAGGAATGGTCTCAGGATTGGAATGGGAAGGAGTTGGATATCACATCTCATTCTATAGGAAGGGTCTCAGGTTTGGTATAAGCAGTGAGATATCACATCTCATGCTATAGGAAGTGTCTCAGGATTGGAATGGGAAGGAGTTGGATATCACATCTCATGTTATAGGAAGGATCTCAGGTTTGGTATAAGCATTGAGATATCACATCTCTGCTATCGGAAGGGTCTCAGGATTGGAATGGGAAGGAGTTGGATATTCCCATCTCATGTTATAGGAAAGATCTCAGGTTTGGTATTAGAAGCATTGAGACATCACATCTCATGTTATAGGAAGGGTCTCAGGATTGGAATGGGAAGAAGTTGGATATCACATCTCATGTTATAGGAAGGGTCTCAGGTTTGGAAGGGGAAGGAGTTGGATATCCAATCTCATGTTATAGGACTGGTCTCAGGTTTGGTATTAGAAGCATTGAGATATCACATCGCATGCTGTAGGAAGGTTCTCAGGTTTGGAATGGGGAGGAATTGGATATCACATCTCATGTCATAGGAAGGATCTCAGGTTTGGTATTAGAAGCATTGAGATATCACATCTCATGCTATAGGAATGGTCTCAGGATTGGAATGGGAAGGAGTTGGATATTACATTCTTGCTAAAGGAAGGGTCTCATGTTTGGAATGGGAAGGAGTTGGATATCACATATGCTATAGGAAGGGTCTCAGGTTTGAAACGGGAAGGAGTTGGATATCACATCTCATGTTATAGGAAGGGTCTCAGGTTTGAAACGAGAAGGAGTTGGATATCACATCTCATGTTATAGGACGGGTCTCAGGTTTGTTATTAGAATCATTGAGATATCATATTGCATGCTGTAGGAAGGGTCTAAGGATTGGAATGGGAAGGACTTGGATATCACATCTCATGCTATAGGTAGGCTCTCAGGTTTGGAAAGGGAAGGAGTACGATATCACATTTCATGTTAGAGGAAGGATCTCAGGTTTGGTATTAGAGGCATTGAGATATCACATATCATGCTATAGGAAGGGTCTCAGGATTGGAATGGGAAGGAGTTGGATATCACATCTCAAGCTTTAGGAAGGGTCTCAGGTTTGGTATAAGCATTGAGATAGCACATCTCATGCTATAGGAAGGGTCTCAGGATTGGAATGGGAAGGAGTTGGATATTACATCTCATGTTATAGGAAAGATCTCAGGTTTGGTATTAGAAGCATTGAGACATCACATCTCATGTTATAGGAAGGGTCTCAGGATTGGAATGGGAAGAAGTTGGATATCACATCTCATGCTATAGGAAGGGTCTCAGGTTTGGAAGGGGAAGGAGTTGGATATCCAATCTCATGTTATAGGACTGGTCTCAGGTTTGGTATTAGAAGCATTGAGATATCACATCGCATGCTGTAGGAAGGTTCTCAGGTTTGGTATTAGAAGCATTGAGACATCACATCTCATGCTATAGGAAGGGTCTCAGGATTGGAATGGGAAGGAGTTGGATATCACATCTCATGTTATAGGAAGGATCTCAGGTTTGGTATTAGAAGCATTGAGACATCACATCTCATGCTATAGGAAGGGCCTTAGGATTGGAATGGGAAGGAGTTGGATATCACATCTCATGCTATAGGAAGGGTCTCAGATTTGGTATAAGCATCGAGATATCACATCTCATGCTATAGGAAGGGTCTCGGGATTGGAATGGGAAGGAGTTGGATATCACATCTCATGCCATAGGAAGGGTCTTAGGTTTGGTATAAGCATTGAGATATCACATCTCTGCTATTGGAAGGGTCTCAGGATTGGAATGGGAAGGAGTTGGATATCCCATCTCATGTTATAGGAAGAGTCTCAGGTTTGGTATTAGAAGCATTGAGATATCACATCTCATGCTATAGGAAGTGTCTCAGGATTGGAATGGGAAGGACTTGGGTATCACATCTCATGCTATAGGGAGGGTCTCAAGTTTGATATTAGAAGCATTGAGATATCACATCTCATGCTATAGGAATGGTCTCAGGATTGGAATGGGAAGGAGTTGGATATCACATCTCATTCTATAGGAAGGGTCTCAGGTTTGGTATAAGCAGTGAGATATCACATCTCATGCTATAGGAAGTGTCTGTCTCAGGATTGGAATGGGAAGGAGTTGGATATCACATCTCATGTTATAGGAAGGATCTCAGGTTTGGTATAAGCATTGAGATATCACATCTCTGCTATCGGAAGGGTCTCAGGATTGGAATGGGAAGGAGTTGGATATCACATCTCATGCTATAGGAAGGGTCTCAGATTTGGTATAAGCATTGAGATATCACATCTCATGCTATAGGAAGGGTCTCAGGATTGGATTGGGAAGGAGTTGTATATGACATCTCAGGCCATAGGAAGGGTCTCAGGATTGGTATAAGCATTGAGATATCACATCTCTGCTATCGGAAGGGTCTCAGGATTGGAATGGGAAGGAGTTGGATATCACATCTCATGTTATAGGAAGAGTCTCAGGATTGGAATGGGAAGGAGTTTGATATCACATCTCATGTTATAGGACGGGTCTCAGGTTTGGTATTAGAAGCATTGAGATATCAAGTCTCATGGTATAGGAAGGGTCTCAGAATTGGAATGGGAAGGATTTCGGATATCACATCTCAAGCTATAGGAAGAGTCTCAGGATTGGAATGGGAAGGAGTTTGATATCACATCTCATGTTATAGGACGGGTCTCAGGTTTGGTATTAGAAGCATTGAGATATCAAGTCTCATGGTATAGGAAGGGTATCAGAATTGGAATGGGAAGGATTTCGGATATCACATCTCAAGCTATAGGAAGAGTCTCAGGATTGGAATGGGAAGGAGTTTGATATCACATCTCATGCCATAGTATGGTTCTCAGGTTTGGTAGAAGCATTGGGATATCACATCTCATGCTATTGGAAGGGTATCAGTATTGGATTTGGAAGGAGTTGGATATCCCATCTCATGCTATGGGAAGGGTCTCAGGTTAGAATGGGAAGGAGTTGGATATCACATCTCATGTTATAGGAAGGGTCTCAGGATTGGAATGGGAAGGAGTTGGATATCACATCTCAAGCTTTAGGAAGGGTCTCAGGTTTGGTATAAGCATTGAGATAGCACATCTCATGCTATAGGAAGGGTCTCAGGATTGGAATGGGAAGGAGTTGGATATCACATCTCATGTTATAGGAAAGATCTCAGGTTTGGTATTAGAAGCATTGAGACATCACATCTCATGTTATAGGAAGGGTCTCAGGATTGGAATGGGAAGAAGTTGGATATCACATCTCATGCTATAGGAAGGGTCTCAGGTTTGGAAGGGGAAGGAGTTGGATATCCAATCTCATGTTATAGGACTGGTCTCAGGTTTGGTATTAGAAGCATTGAGATATCACATCGCATGCTGTAGGAAGGTTCTCAGGTTTGGAATGGGGAGGAATTGGATATCACATCTCATGTCATAGGAAGGATCTCAGGTTTGGTATTAGAAGCATTGAGATATCACATCTCATGCTATAGGAATGGTCTCAGGATTGGAATGGGAAGGAGTTGGATATTACATTCTTGCTATAGGAAGGGTCTCATGTTTGGAATGGGAAGGAGTTGGATATCACATATGCTATAGGAAGGGTCTCAGGTTTGAAACGGGAAGGAGTTGGATATCACATCTCATGTTATAGGAAGGGTCTCAGGTTTGAAACGAGAAGGAGTTGGATATCACATCTCATGTTATAGGACGGGTCTCAGGTTTGTTATTAGAATCATTGAGATATCATATTGCATGCTGTAGGAAGGGTCTAAGGATTGGAATGGGAAGGACTTGGATATCACATCTCATGCTATAGGTAGGCTCTCAGGTTTGGAAAGGGAAGGAGTTCGATATCACATTTCATGTTAGAGGAAGGATCTCAGGTTTGGTATTAGAGGCATTGAGATATCACATATCATGCTATAGGAAGGGTCTCAGGATTGGAATGGGAAGGAGTTGGATATCACATCTCAAGCTTTAGGAAGGGTCTCAGGTTTGGTATAAGCATTGAGATAGCACATCTCATGCTATAGGAAGGGTCTCAGGATTGGAATGGGAAGGAGTTGGATATTACATCTCATGTTATAGGAAAGATCTCAGGTTTGGTATTAGAAGCATTGAGATATCCCATCTCATGCTATAGGAAGGGTCTCAGGTTGGAATGGGAAGGAGTTGGATATCACATTTCATGTTATAGGAAGGGTCTCAGGATTGGAATTGGAAGGACTTGGCTATCATATCTCATGCTATAGGAAGGCTCTCAGGTTTGGAAGGGGAAGGAGTTGGATATCACATTTCATGTTAGAGGAACGATCTCAGGTTTGGTATTAGAGGCCTTGAGATATCACATCTCATGCTATAGGAAGGGTCTCAGGATTGGAATGGGAAGCAGTTGGATATCACATCTCAGGCCAAAGGAAGGGTCTCAGGTTTGGTATAAGCATTGAGATATCACATCTCTGCTATCGGAAGGGTCTCAGGATTGGAATGGGAATGAGTTGGATATCCCATCTCATGTTATAGGAAGAGTCTCAGGTTTGGTATTAGAAGCATTGAGATATCCCATCTCATGCTATAGGAAGGGTCTCAGGTTGGAATGGGAAGGAGTTGGATATCACATTTCATGTTATAGGAAGGGTCTCAGGATTGGAATTGGAAGGACTTGGCTATCATATCTCATGCTATAGGAAGGCTCTCAGGTTTGGAAGGGGAAGGAGTTGGATATCACATTTCATGTTAGAGGAACGATCTCAGGTTTGGTATTAGAGGCCTTGAGATATCACATCTCATGCTATAGGAAGGGTCTCAGGATTGGAATGGGAAGGAGTTGGATATCACATCTCATGTTATAGGAAAGATCTCAGGTTTGGTATTAGAAGCATTGAGACATCACATCTCATGTTATAGGAAGGGTCTCAGGATTGGAATGGGAAGAAGTTGGATATCACATCTCATGCTATAGGAAGGGTCTCAGGTTTGGTATAAGCATTGAGATATCACATCTCATGCTATAGGAAGGGTCTCAGGATTGGAATGGGAAGGAGTTGTATATGACATCTCATGCCATAGGAAGGGTCTCAGGTTTGGTATAAGCATTGAGATATCACATCACATGCTATAGGAAGGGTCTCAGGATTGTAATGGGAAGGGCTTGGATATCACATCTCATGCTATAGGCAGGGTCTCAGGTTTGGAAAGGGAAGGAGATGGATATCACATTTCATGTTAGAGGTAGGATCTCAGGTTTGGTATTAGAGGCATTGAAATATCACATCTCATGCTATCAGAAGGGTCTCAGGATTGGAATGGGAAGGAGTTGGATATCACATCTCATGCTAAAGGGAGGGTCTCAGGTTTGGAAGGGGAAGGATTTGGAAATCACATCTCATGTTATAGGAAGGATCTCAGGTTTGGTATTAGAAGCATTGAGATATCACATCTCATGCTATCGGAAGTATCTCAGGTTTGGTATTAGAGGCATTGAGATATCACATCTCATGCTATCTTAAGGGTCTCAGGATTGGAATGGGAAGGAGTTGGATATCACATCTCATGTTATAGGAAGGATCTCAGGTTTGGTATTAGAAGCATTGAGACATCACATCTCATGCTATAGGAAGGGTCTCAGGATTGGAATGGGAAGGAGTTGGATATCACATCTCATGCTATAGGAAGGGTCTCAGATTTGGTATAAGCATTGAGATATCACATCTCATGCTATAGGAACGGTCTCAGGATTGGAATGGGAAGGAGTTGTATATGACATCTCAGGCCATAGGAAGGGTCTCAGGTTTGGTATAAGCATTGAGATATCACATCTCTGCTATCGGAAGGGTCTCAGGATTGGAATGGGAAGGAGTTGGATATCCCATCTCATGTTATAGGAAGGGTCTCAGGTTTGGTATTAGAAGCATTGAGACATCACATCTCATGTTATAGGAAGGGTCTCAGGATTGGAATGGGAAGAAGTTGGATATCACATCTCATGCTATAGGAAGGGTCTCAGGTTTGGTATAAGCATTGAGATATCACATCTAATGCTATAGGAAGGGTCTCAGGATTGGAATGGGAAGGAGTTGTATATGACATCTCATGCCATAGGAAGGGTCTCAGGTTTGGTATAAGCATTGAGATATCACATCACATGCTATAGGAAGGGTCTCAGGATTGGAATGGGAAGGACTTTTGATATCACATCTCATGCTATAGGCAGGGTCTCAGGTTTGGAAAGGGAAGGAGATGGATATCACATTTCATGTTAGAGGTAGGATCTCAGGTTTGGTATTAGAGGCATTGAAATATCACATCTCATGCTATCAGAAGGGTCTCAGGATTGGAATGGGAAGGAGTTGGATATCACATCTCATGCTAAAGGGAGTGTCTCAGGTTTGGAAGTGGAAGGATTTGGAAATCACATCTCATGTTATAGGAAGGATCTCAGGTTTGGTACTAGAAGCATTGAGATATCACATCTCATGCTATCAGAAGGATCTCAGGTTTGGTATTAGAAGCATTGAGACATCACATCTCATGCTATAGGAAGGGTCTCAGGATTGGAATGGGAAGGAGTTGGATATCACATCTCATGCTATAGGAAGGGTCTCGGATTTGGTATAAGCATTGAGATATCACATCTCATGCTATAGGAAGGGTCTCAGGATTGGAATGGGAAGGAGTTGTATATGACAAATCAGGCCATAGGAAGGGTCTCAGGTTTGGTATAAGCATTGAGATATCACATCTCTGCTATCGGAAGGGTCTCAGGATTGGAATGGGAAGGAGTTGGATATCCCATCTCATGTTATAGGAAGGGTCTCAGGTTTGGTATTAGAAGCATTGAGATATCACATCTCATGCTATAGGAAGAGTCTCAGGATTGGAATGGGGAGGACTTGGATGTCACATCTCATGCTATAGGGAGGGTCTCAAGTTTGATATTAGAAGCATTGAGATAACAAATCTCATGATATCGGAAGGGTCTCAGGATTGGAATGGGAAGGAATTGGATATCACATCTCATGATAAAGGAAGGGTCTAAGGTTTGGAAGGGGAAGGATTTGGATATCACATCTCATGTTATAGGACGGGTCTCAGGTTTTGTATTAGAAGCATTGAGATATCAAGTCTCATGGTATAGGAAGGGTCTCAGAATTGGAATGGGAAGGAGTTGGATATCACATCTCAAGCTATAGGTAGGGTCTCAGGATTGGAATGGGAAAGAGTTTGATATCACATCTCATGCCATAGTATGGGTCTCAGGTTTGGTAGAAGCATTGGGATATCACATCTCATGCTATCGGAAGGGTATCAGTATTGGATTTGGAAGGAATTGGATATCCCATCTCATGCTATAGGAAGGGTCTCAGGTTGGAATGGGAAGGAGTTGGATATCACATTTCATGTTATAGGAAGGGTCTCAGGATTGGATGGGAAGGACTTGGATATCATATCTCATGCTATAGGAAGGCTCTCAGGTTTGGAAGGGGAAGGAGTTGGATATCACATTTCATGTTAGAGGAAGAATCTCAGGTTTGGTATTAGAGGCCTTGAGATATCACATCTCATGCTATAGGAAGGGTCTCAGGATTGGAATGGGAAGGAGTTGGATATCACATCTCAAGCTATAGGAAGGGTCTCAGGTTTGGTATAAGCATTGAGATATCACATCTCATGCTATAGGAAGGGTCTCAGGATTGGAATGAGAAGGAGTTGGATATCACATCTCATGTTATAGGAAAGATCTCAGGTTTGGTATTAGAAGCATTGAGACATCACATCTCATGTTATAGGAAGGGTCTCAGGAGTGGAATGGGAAGAAGTTGGATATCACATCTCATGCTATAGGAAGGGTCTCAGGTTTGGAAGGGGAAGGAGTTGGATGTCCAATCTCATGTTATAGGACTGGTCTCGGGTTTGGTATTAGAAGCATTGAGATATCACATCGCATGCTATAGGAATGGTCTCAGGATTGGAATGGGAAGGAGTTGGATATTACATTCTTGCTATAGGAAGGGTCTCATGTATGGAATGGGAAGGAGTTGGATATCACATATGCTATAGGAAGGGTCTCAGGTTTGGACCGGGAAGGAGTTGGATATCACATCTCATGTTATAGGAAGGGTCTCAGGTTTGGTATAAGCATTGAGATATCACATCTCTGCTATCGGAAGTGTCTCAGGATTGGAATAGGAAGGAGTTGAATATCCCATCTCATGTTATAGGATGGGTCTCAGGTTTGTTATTAGAATCATTGAGATATCATATTGCATGCTGTAGGAAGGGTCTAAGGATTGGAATGGGAAGGACTTGGATATCACATCTCATGCTATAGGTAGGCTCTCAGGTTTGGAAAGGGAAGGAGTTGGATATCACATTTCATGTTAGAGGAAGGATCTCAGGTTTGGTATTAGAGGCCTTGAGATATCACATCTCATGCTATAGGAAGGGTCTCAGGATTGGAATGGGAAGGAGTTGGATATCACATCTCAAGCTATAGGAAGGGTCTCAGGTTTGGTATAAGCATTGAGATATCACATCTCATGCTATAGGAAGGGTCTCAGGATTGGAATGGGAAGGAGTTGGATATCACATCTCATGCTATAGGAAGGGTCTCAGGTTTGGTATAAGCATCGAGATATCACATCTCATGCTATAGGAAGGGTCTCGGGATTAGAATGGGAAGGAGTTGGATATCACATCTCATGTTATAGGAAGGATCTCAGGTTTGGTATTAGAAGCATTGAGACATCACATCTCATGCTATAGGAAGGGTCTCAGGATTGGAATGGGAAGGAGTTGGATATCACATCTCATGCTATAGGAAGGGTCTCAAGTTTGATATTAGAAGCATTGAGATATCACATCTCATGCTATAGGAAGGGTCTCAGGATTGGAATGGGAAGGAGTTGGATATCACATCTCAAGCTTTAGGAAGGGTCTCAGGTTTGGTATAAGCATTGAGATAGCACATCTCATGCTATAGGAAGGGTCTCAGGATTGGAATGGGAAGGAGTTGGATATTACATCTCATGTTATAGGAAAGATCTCAGGTTTGGTATTAGAAGCATTGAGACATCACATCTCATGTTATAGGAAGGGTCTCAGGATTGGAATGGGAAGAAGTTGGATATCACATCTCATGCTATAGGAAGGGTCTCAGGTTTGGAAGGGGAAGGAGTTGGATATCCAATCTCATGTTATAGGACTGGTCTCAGGTTTGGTATTAGAAGCATTGAGATATCACATCGCATGCTGTAGGAAGGTTCTCAGGTTTGGTATTAGAAGCATTGAGACATCACATCTCATGCTATAGGAAGGGTCTCAGGATTGGAATGGGAAGGAGTTGGATATCACATCTCATTTTATAGGAAGGATCGCAGGTTTGGTATTAGAAGCATTGAGACATCACATCTCATGCTATAGGAAGGGTCTCAGGATTGGAATGGGAAGGAGTTGGATATCACATCTCATGCTATAGGAAGGGTCTCAGATTTGGTATAAGCATTGAGATATCACATCTCATGCTATAGGAAGGGTCTCAGGATTGGATTGGGAAGGAGTTGTATATGACATCTCAGGCCATAGGAAGGGTCTCAGGATTGGTATAAGCATTGAGATATCACATCTCTGCTATCGGAAGGGTCTCAGGATTGGAATGGGAAGGAGTTGGATATCCCATCTTATGATAAAGGAAGGGTCTAAGGTTTGGAAGGGGAAAGATTTGGATATCACATCTCATGTTATAGGCGGGTCTCAATTTTGATATTAGAAGCAATGAGATAACAAATCTCATGATATCGGAAGGGTCTCAGGATTGGAATGGGAAGGAGTTGGATATCACATCTCATGTTATAGGAAGAGTCTCAGGATTGGAATGGGAAGGAGTTTGATATCACATCTCATGTTATAGGACGGATCTCAGGTTTGGTATTAGAAGCATTGAGATATCAAGTCTCATGGTATAGGAAGGGTCTCAGAATTGGAATGGGAAGGATTTCGGATATCACATCTCAAGCTATAGGAAGAGTCTCAGGATTGGAATGGGAAGGAGTTTGATATCACATCTCATGTTATAGGACGGGTCTCAGGTTTGGTATTAGAAGCATTGAGATATCAAGTCTCATGGTATAGGAAGGGTATCAGAATTGGAATGGGAAGGATTTCGGATATCACATCTCAAGCTATAGGAAGAGTCTCAGGATTGGAATGGGAAGGAGTTTGATATCACATCTCATGCCATAGTATGGTTCTCAGGTTTGGTAGAAGCATTGGGATATCACATCTCATGCTATTGGAAGGGTATCAGTATTGGATTTGGAAGGAGTTGGATATCCCATCTCATGCTATGGGAAGGGTCTCAGGTTAGAATGGGAAGGAGTTGGATATCACATTTCATGTTATAGGAAGGGTCTCAGGATTGGAATGGGAAGGAGTTGGATATCACATCTCAAGCTTTAGGAAGGGTCTCAGGTTTGGTATAAGCATTGAGATAGCACATCTCATGCTATAGGAAGGGTCTCAGGATTGGAATGGGAAGGAGTTGGATATCACATCTCATGTTATAGGAAAGATCTCAGGTTTGGTATTAGAAGCATTGAGACATCACATCTCATGTTATAGGAAGGGTCTCAGGATTGGAATGGGAAGAAGTTGGATATCACATCTCATGCTATAGGAAGGGTCTCAGGTTTGGAAGGGGAAGGAGTTGGATATCCAATCTCATGTTATAGGACTGGTCTCAGGTTTGGTATTAGAAGCATTGAGATATCACATCGCATGCTGTAGGAAGGTTCTCGGGTTTGGAATGGGGAGGAATTGGATATCACATCTCATGTCATAGGAAGGATCTCAGGTTTGGTATTAGAAGCATTGAGATATCACATCTCATGCTATAGGAATGGTCTCAGGATTGGAATGGGAAGGAGTTGGATATTACATTCTTGCTATAGGAAGGGTCTCATGTTTGGAATGGGAAGGAGTTGGATATCACATATGCTATAGGAAGGGTCTCAGGTTTGAAACGGGAAGGAGTTGGATATCACATCTCATGTTATAGGAAGGGTCTCAGGTTTGAAACGAGAAGGAGTTGGATATCACATCTCATGTTATAGGACGGGTCTCAGGTTTGTTATTAGAATCATTGAGATATCATATTGCATGCTGTAGGAAGGGTCTAAGGATTGGAATGGGAAGGACTTGGATATCACATCTCATGCTATAGGTAGGCTCTCAGGTTTGGAAAGGGAAGGAGTTCGATATCACATTTCATGTTAGAGGAAGGATCTCAGGTTTGGTATTAGAGGCATTGAGATATCACATATCATGCTATAGGAAGGGTCTCAGGATTGGAATGGGAAGGAGTTGGATATCACATCTCAAGCTTTAGGAAGGGTCTCAGGTTTGGTATAAGCATTGAGATAGCACATCTCATGCTATAGGAAGGGTCTCAGGATTGGAATGGGAAGGAGTTGGATATTACATCTCATGTTATAGGAAAGATCTCAGGTTTGGTATTAGAAGCATTGAGACATCACATCTCATGTTATAGGAAGGGTCTCAGGATTGGAATGGGAAGAAGTTGGATATCACATCTCATGCTATAGGAAGGGTCTCAGGTTTGGAAGGGGAAGGAGTTGGATATCCAATCTCATGTTATAGGACTGGTCTCAGGTTTGGTATTAGAAGCATTGAGATATCACATCGCATGCTGTAGGAAGGTTCTCAGGTTTGGTATTAGAAGCATTGAGACATCACATCTCATGCTATAGGAAGGGTCTCAGGATTGGAATGGGAAGGAGTTGGATATCACATCTCATGTTATAGGAAGGATCTCAGGTTTGGTATTAGAAGCATTGAGACATCACATCTCATGCTATAGGAAGGGCCTTAGGATTGGAATGGGAAGGAGTTGGATATCACATCTCATGCTATAGGAAGGGTCTCAGATTTGGTATAAGCATCGAGATATCACATCTCATGCTATAGGAAGGGTCTCGGGATTGGAATGGGAAGGAGTTGGATATCCCATCTCATGTTATAGGAAGAGTCTCAGGTTTGGTATTAGAAGCATTGAGATATCACATCTCATGCTATAGGAAGTGTCTCAGGATTGGAATGGGAAGGACTTGGGTATCACATCTCATGCTATAGGGAGGGTCTCAAGTTTGATATTAGAAGCATTGAGATATCACATCTCATGCTATAGGAATGGTCTCAGGATTGGAATGGGAAGGAGTTGGATATCACATCTCATTCTATAGGAAGGGTCTCAGGTTTGGTATAAGCAGTGAGATATCACATCTCATGCTATAGGAAGTGTCTCAGGATTGGAATGGGAAGGAGTTGGATATCACATCTCATGTTATAGGAAGGATCTCAGGTTTGGTATAAGCATTGAGATATCACATCTCTGCTATCGGAAGGGTCTCAGGATTGGAATGGGAAGGAGTTGGATATTCCCATCTCATGTTATAGGAAAGATCTCAGGTTTGGTATTAGAAGCATTGAGACATCACATCTCATGTTATAGGAAGGGTCTCAGGATTGGAATGGGAAGAAGTTGGATATCACATCTCATGTTATAGGAAGGGTCTCAGGTTTGGAAGGGGAAGGAGTTGGATATCCAATCTCATGTTATAGGACTGGTCTCAGGTTTGGTATTAGAAGCATTGAGATATCACATCGCATGCTGTAGGAAGGTTCTCAGGTTTGGAATGGGGAGGAATTGGATATCACATCTCATGTCATAGGAAGGATCTCAGGTTTGGTATTAGAAGCATTGAGATATCACATCTCATGCTATAGGAATGGTCTCAGGATTGGAATGGGAAGGAGTTGGATATTACATTCTTGCTAAAGGAAGGGTCTCATGTTTGGAATGGGAAGGAGTTGGATATCACATATGCTATAGGAAGGGTCTCAGGTTTGAAACGGGAAGGAGTTGGATATCACATCTCATGTTATAGGAAGGGTCTCAGGTTTGAAACGAGAAGGAGTTGGATATCACATCTCATGTTATAGGACGGGTCTCAGGTTTGTTATTAGAATCATTGAGATATCATATTGCATGCTGTAGGAAGGGTCTAAGGATTGGAATGGGAAGGACTTGGATATCACATCTCATGCTATAGGTAGGCTCTCAGGTTTGGAAAGGGAAGGAGTTCGATATCACATTTCATGTTAGAGGAAGGATCTCAGGTTTGGTATTAGAGGCATTGAGATATCACATATCATGCTATAGGAAGGGTCTCAGGATTGGAATGGGAAGGAGTTGGATATCAAATCTCAAGCTTTAGGAAGGGTCTCAGGTTTGGTATAAGCATTGAGATAGCACATCTCATGCTATAGGAAGGGTCTCAGGATTGGAATGGGAAGGAGTTGGATATTACATCTCATGTTATAGGAAAGATCTCAGGTTTGGTATTAGAAGCATTGAGACATCACATCTCATGTTATAGGAAGGGTCTCAGGATTGGAATGGGAAGAAGTTGGATATCACATCTCATGCTATAGGAAGGGTCTCAGGTTTGGAAGGGGAAGGAGTTGGATATCCAATCTCATGTTATAGGACTGGTCTCAGGTTTGGTATTAGAAGCATTGAGATATCACATCGCATGCTGTAGGAAGGTTCTCAGGTTTGGTATTAGAAGCATTGAGACATCACATCTCATGCTATAGGAAGGGTCTCAGGATTGGAATGGGAAGGAGTTGGGTATCACATCTCATGTTATAGGAAGGATCTCAGGTTTGGTATTAGAAGCATTGAGACATCACATCTCATGCTATAGGAAGGGCCTTAGGATTGGAATGGGAAGGAGTTGGATATCACATCTCATGCTATAGGAAGGGTCTCAGATTTGGTATAAGCATCGAGATATCACATCTCATGCTATAGGAAGGGTCTCGGGATTGGAATGGGAAGGAGTTGGATATCACATCTCATGCCATAGGAAGGGTCTTAGGTTTGGTATAAGCATTGAGATATCACATCTCTGCTATTGGAAGGGTCTCAGGATTGGAATGGGAAGGAGTTGGATATCCCATCTCATGTTATAGGAAGAGTCTCAGGTTTGGTATTAGAAGCATTGAGATATCACATCTCATGCTATAGGAAGTGTCTCAGGATTGGAATGGGAAGGACTTGGGTATCACATCTCATGCTATAGGGAGGGTCTCAAGTTTGATATTAGAAGCATTGAGATATCACATCTCATGCTATAGGAATGGTCTCAGGATTGGAATGGGAAGGAGTTGGATATCACATCTCATTCTATAGGAAGGGTCTCAGGTTTGGTATAAGCAGTGAGATATCACATCTCATGCTATAGGAAGTGTCTGTCTCAGGATTGGAATGGGAAGGAGTTGGATATCACATCTCATGTTATAGGAAGGATCTCAGGTTTGGTATAAGCATTGAGATATCACATCTCTGCTATCGGAAGGGTCTCAGGATTGGAATGGGAAGGAGTTGGATATTCCCATCTCATGATATAGGAAGGGTCCCAGGATGGAATGGGAAGGAGTAGGATATCACATTTCATGTTATAGGAAGGGTCTCAGGATTGGAATGGGAAGGATTTGGATATCATATCTCATGCTATAGGAAGGCTCTCAGGTTTGGAAGGGGAAAGAGTTGGATATCACATTTCATGTTAGAGGAAGGATCTCAGGTCTGGTATTAGAGGCCTTGAGATATCACATCTCATGCTATAGGAAGGGTCTCAGGATTGGAATGGGAAGGAGTTGGATATCACATCTCATGTTATAGGAAAGATCTCAGGTTTGGTATTAGAAGCATTGAGACATCACATCTCATGTTATAGGAAGGGTCTCAGGATTGGAATGGGAAGAAGTTGGATATCACATCTCATGCTATAGGAAGGGTCTCAGGTTTGGTATAAGCATTGAGATATCACATCTCATGCTATAGGAAGGGTCTCAGGATTGGAATGGGAAGGAGTTGTATATGACATCTCATGCCATAGGAAGGGTCTCAGGTTTGGGATAAGCATTGAGATATCACATCACATGCTATAGGAAGGGTCTCAGGATTGGAATGGGAAGGACTTGGATATCACATCTCATGCTATAGGCAGGGTCCCAGGTTTGGAAAGGGAAGGAGATGGATATCACATCTCATGCTAAAGGGAGGGTCTCAGGTTTGGAAGGGGGAGGATTTGGAAATCACATCTCATGTTATAGGAAGGATCTCAGGTTTGGTATTAGAAGCATTGAGATATCACATCTCATGCTATCGGAAGTATCTCAGGTTTGGTATTAGAGGCATTGAGATATCACATCTCATGCTATCATGAGGGTCTCAGGATTGGAATGGGAAGGAGTTGGATATCACATCTCATGTTATAGGAAGGATCTCAGGTTTGGAATTAGAGGCATTGCGATATCACATCTCATGCTATCAGAAGGTTCTCAGGATTGGAATGGGAAGGAGTTGGATATCACATCTCATGCTAAAGGGAGGGTCTCAGGTTTGAAAGGGGGAGGATTTGGAAATCACATCTCATGTTATAGGAAGGATCTCAGGTTTGGTATTAGAAGCATTGAGATATCACATCTCATGCTATCGGAAGTATCTCAGGTTTGGTATTAGAGGCATTGAGATATCACATCTCATGCTAACATGAGGGTCTCAGGATTGGAATGGGAAGGAGTTGGATATCACATCTCATGTTATAGGAAGGATCTCAGGTTTGGTATTAGAAGCATTGAGACATCACATCTCATGCTATAGGAAGGGTCTCAGGATTGGAATGGGAAGGAGTTGGATATCACATCTCATGCTATAGGAAGGGTCTCAGATTTGGTATAAGCATTGAGATATCACATCTCATGCTATAGGAAGGGTCTCAGGATTGGAATGGGAAGGAGTTGTATATGACATCTCAGGCCATAGGAAGGGTCTCAGGTTTGGTATAAGCATTGAGATATCACATCTCTGCTATCGGAAGGGTCTCAGGATTGGAATGGGAATGAGTTGGATATCCCATCTCATGTTATAGGAAGAGTCTCAGGTTTGGTATTAGAAGCATTGAGATATCCCATCTCATGCTATAGGAAGGGTCTCAGGTTGGAATGGGAAGGAGTTGGATATCACATTTCATGTTATAGGAAGGGTCTCAGGATTGGAATTGGAAGGACTTGGCTAGCATATCTCATGCTATAGGAAGGCTCTCAGGTTTGGAAGGGGAAAGAGTTGGATATCACATTTCATGTTAGAGGAAGGATCTCAGGTTTGGTATTAGAGGCTTTGAGATATCACATCTCATGCTATAGGAAGGGTCTCAGGATTGGAATGGGAAGGAGTTGGATATCACATCTCATGCTATAGGAAGGGTCTCAGATTTGGTATAAGCATTGAGATATCACATCTCATGCTATAGGAAGTGTCTCAGGATTGGAATGGGAAGGAGTTGGATATCACATCTCATGTTATAGGAAGGATCTCAGGTTTGGTATAAGCATTGAGATATCACATCTCTGCTATCGGAAGGGTCTCAGGATTGGAATGGGAAGGAGTTGGATATTCCCATCTCATGTTATAGGAAGGGTCTCAGGTTTGGTATTAGAAGCATTGAGATATCCCATCTCATGATATAGGAAGGGTCCCAGGATGGAATGGGAAGGAGTAGGATATCACATTTCATGTTATAGGAAGGGTCTCAGGATTGGAATGGGAAGGATTTGGATATCATATCTCATGCTATAGGAAGGCTCTCAGGTTTGGAAGGTGAAAGAGTTGGATAACACATTTCATGTTAGAGGAAGGATCTCAGGTTTGGTATTAGAGGCCTTGAGATATCACATCTCATGCTATAGGAAGGGTCTCAGGATTGGAATGGGAAGGAGTTGGATATCACATCTCATGTTATAGGAAAGATCTCAGGTTTGGTATTAGAAGCATTGAGACATCACATCTCATGTTATAGGAAGGGTCTCAGGATTGGAATGGGAAGAAGTTGGATATCACATCTCATGCTATAGGAAGGGTCTCAGGTTTGGTATAAGCATTGAGATATCACATCTCATGCTATAGGAAGGGTCTCAGGATTGGAATGGGCAGGAGTTGTATATGACATCTCATGCCATAGGAAGGGTCTCAGGTTTGGTATAAGCATTGAGATATCACATCACATGCTTTAGGAAGGGTCTCAGGATTGGAATGGGAAGGACTTGGATATCACATCTCATGCTATAGGCAGGGTCTCAGGTTTGGAAAGGGAAGGAGATGGATATCACATTTCATGTTAGAGGTAGGATCTCAGGTTTGGAATTAGAGGCATTGAGATATCACATCTCATGCTATCAGAAGGGTCTCAGGATTGGAATGGGAAGGAGTTGGATATCACATCTCATGCTAAAGGGAGGGTCTCAGGTTTGGAAGGGGGAGGATTTGGAAATCACATCTCATGTTATAGGAAGGATCTCAGGTTTGGTATTAGAAGCATTGAGATATCACATCTCATGCTATCGGAAGTATCTCAGGTTTGGTATTAGAGGCATTGAGATATCACATCTCATGCTATCATAAGGGTCTCAGGATTGGAATGGGAAGGAGTTGGATATCACATCTCATGTTATAGGAAGGATCTCAGGTTTGGTATTAGAAGCATTGAGACATCACATCTCATGCTATAGGAAGGGTCTCAGGATTGGAATGGGAAGGAGTTGGATATCACATCTCATGCTATAGGAAGGGTCTCAGATTTGGTATAAGCATTGAGATATCACATCTCATGCTATAGGAAGGGTCTCAGGATTGGAATGGGAAGGAGTTGTATATGACATCTCAGGCCATAGGAAGGGTCTCAGGTTTGGTATAAGCATTGAGATATCACATCTCTGCTATCGGAAGGGTCTCAGGATTGGAATGGGAATGAGTTGGATATCCCATCTCATGTTATAGGAAGAGTCTCATGTTTGGTATTAGAAGCATTGAGATATCCCATCTCATGCTATAGGAAGGGTCTCAGGTTGGAATGGGAAGGAGTTGGATATCACATTTCATGTTATAGGAAGGGTCTCAGGATTGGAATTGGAAGGACTTGGCTATCATATCTCATGCTATAGGAAGGCTCTCAAGTTTGGAAGGGGAAGGAGTTGGATATCACATTTCATGTTAGAGGAACGATCTCAGGTTTGGTATTAGAGGCCTTGAGATATCACATCTCATGCTATAGGAAGGGTCTCAGGATTGGAATGGGAAGGAGTTGGATATCACATCTCATGTTATAGGAAAGATCTCAGGTTTGGTATTAGAAGCATTGAGACATCACATCTCATGTTATAGGAAGGGTCTCAGGATTGGAATGGGAAGAAGTTGGATATCACATCTCATGCTATAGGAAGGGTCTCAGGTTTGGAAGGGGAAGGAGTTGGATATCCAATCTCATGTTATAGGACTGGTCTCAGGTTTGGTATTAGAAGCATTGAGATATCACATCGCATGCTGTAGGAAGGCTCTCAGGTTTGGAATGGGGAGGAATTGGATATCACATCTCATGTCATAGGAAGGATCTCAGGTTTGGTATTAGAAGCATTGAGATATCACATCTCATGCTATAGGAATGGTCTCAGGATTGGAATGGGAAGGAGTTGGATATTACATTCTTGCTATACGAAGGGTCTCATGTTTGGAATGGGAAGGAGTTGGATATCACATATGCTATAGGAAGGGTCTCAGGTTTGAAACGGGAAGGAGTTGGATATCACATCTCATGTTATAGGAAGGGTCTCAGGTTTGAAACGGGAAGGAGTTGGATATCACATCTCATGTTATAGGACGGGTCTCAGGTTTGTTATTAGAATCATTGAGATATCATATTGCATGCTGTAGGAAGGGTCTAAGGATTGGAATGGGAAGGACTTGGATATCACATCTCATGCTATAGGTAGGCTCTCAGGTTTGGAAAGGGAAGGAGTTCGATATCACATTTCATGTTAGAGGAAGGATCTCAGGTTTGGTATTAGAGGCATTGAGATATCACATATCATGCTATAGGAAGGGTCTCAGGATTGGAATGGGAAGGAGTTGGATATCACATCTCATGCCATAGGAAGGGTCTTAGGTTTGGTATAAGCATTGAGATATCACATCTCTGCTATTGGAAGGGTCTCAGGATTGGAATGGGAAGGAGTTGGATATCCCATCTCATGTTATAGGAAGAGTCTCAGGTTTGGTATTAGAAGCATTGAGATATCACATCTCATGCTATAGGAAGTGTCTCAGTATTGGAATGGGAAGGACTTGGGTATCACATCTCATGCTATAGGGAGGGTCTCAAGTTTGATATTAGAAGCATTGAGATATCACATCTCATGCTATAGGAATGGTCTCAGGATTGGAATGGGAAGGAGTTGGATATCACATCTCATTCTATAGGAAGGGTCTCAGGTTTGGTATAAGCAGTGAGATATCACATCTCATGCTATAGGAAATGTCTCAGGATTGGAATGGGAAGGAGTTGGATATCACATCTCATGTTATAGGAAGGATCTCAGGTTTGGTATAAGCATTGAGATATCACATCTCTGCTATCGGAAGGGTCTCAGGATTGGAATGGGAAGGAGTTGGATATTCCCATCTCATGTTATAGGAAAGATCTCAGGTTTGGTATTAGAAGCATTGAGACATCACATCTCATGTTATAGGAAGGGTCTCAGGATTGGAATGGGAAGAAGTTGGATATAACATCTCATGTTATAGGAAGGGTCTCAGGTTTGGAAGGGGAAGGAGTTGGATATCCAATCTCATGTTATAGGACTGGTCTCAGGTTTGGTATTAGAAGCATTGAGATATCACATCGCATGCTGTAGGAAGGTTCTCAGGTTTGGAATGGGGAGGAATTGGATATCACATCTCATGTCATAGGAAGGATCTCAGGTTTGGTATTAGAAGCATTGAGATATCACATCTCATGCTATAGGAATGGTCTCAGGATTGGAATGGGAAGGAGTTGGATATTACATTCTTGCTAAAGGAAGGGTCTCATGTTTGGAATGGGAAGGAGTTGGATATCACATATGCTATAGGAAGGGTCTCAGGTTTGAAACGGGAAGGAGTTGGATATCACATCTCATGTTATAGGAAGGGTCTCAGGTTTGAAACGAGAAGGAGTTGGATATCACATCTCATGTTATAGGACGGGTCTCAGGTTTGTTATTAGAATCATTGAGATATCATATTGCATGCTATAGGAAGGGTCTAAGGATTGGAATGGGAAGGACTTGGATATCACATCTCATGCTATAGGTAGGCTCTCAGGTTTGGAAAGGGAAGGAGTTCGATATCACATTTCATGTTAGAGGAAGGATCTCAGGTTTGGTATTAGAGGCATTGAGATATCACATATCATGCTATAGGAAGGGTCTCAGGATTGGAATGGGAAGGAGTTGGATATCACATCTCAAGCTTTAGGAAGGGTCTCAGGTTTGGTATAAGCATTGAGATAGCACATCTCATGCTATAGGAAGGGTCTCAGGATTGGAATGGGAAGGAGTTGGATATTACATCTCATGTTATAGGAAAGATCTCAGGTTTGGTATTAGAAGCATTGAGACATCACATCTCATGTTATAGGAAGGGTCTCAGGATTGGAATGGGAAGAAGTTGGATATCACATCTCATGCTATAGGAAGGGTCTCAGGTTTGGAAGGGGAAGGAGTTGGATATCCAATCTCATGTTATAGGACTGGTCTCAGGTTTGGTATTAGAAGCATTGAGATATCACATCGCATGCTGTAGGAAGGTTCTCAGGTTTGGTATTAGAAGCATTGAGACATCACATCTCATGCTATAGGAAGGGTCTCAGGATTGGAATGGGAAGGAGTTGGATATCACATCTCATGTTATAGGAAGGATCTCAGGTTTGGTATTAGAAGCATTGAGACATCACATCTCATGCTATAGGAAGGGCCTTAGGATTGGAATGGGAAGGAGTTGGATATCACATCTCATGCTATAGGAAGGGTCTCAGATTTGGTATAAGCATCGAGATATCACATCTCATGCTATAGGAAGGGTCTCGGGATTGGAATGGGAAGGAGTTGGATATCACATCTCATGCCATAGGAAGGGTCTTAGGTTTGGTATAAGCATTGAAATATCACATCTCTGCTATTGGAAGGGTCTCAGGATTGGAATGGGAAGGAGTTGGATATCCCATCTCATGTTATAGGAAGAGTCTCAGGTTTGGTATTAGAAGCATTGAGATATCACATCTCATGCTATAGGAAGTGTCTCAGGATTGGAATGGGAAGGACTTGGGTATCACATCTCATGCTATAGGGAGGGTCTCAAGTTTGATATTAGAAGCATTGAGATATCACATCTCATGCTATAGGAATGGTCTCAGGATTGGAATGGGAAGGAGTTGGATATCACATCTCATTCTATAGGAAGGGTCTCAGGTTTGGTATAAGCAGTGAGATATCACATCTCATGCTATAGGAAGTGTCTCAGGATTGGAATGGGAAGGAGTTGGATATCACATCTCATGTTATAGGAAGGATCTCAGGTTTGGTATAAGCATTGAGATATCACATCTCTGCTATCGGAAGGGTCTCAGGATTGGAATGGGAAGGAGTTGGATATTCCCATCTCATGATATAGGAAGGGTCCCAGGATGGAATGGGAAGGAGTAGGATATCACATTTCATGTTATAGGAAGGGTCTCAGGATTGGAATGGGAAGGATTTGGATATCATATCTCATGCTATAGGAAGGCTCTCAGGTTTGGAAGGGGAAAGAGTTGGATATCACATTTCATGTTAGAGGAAGGATCTCAGGTTTGGTATTAGAGGCCTTGAGATATCACATCTCATGCTATAGGAAGGGTCTCAGGATTGGAATGGGAAGGAGTTGGATATCACATCTCATGTTATAGGAAAGATCTCAGGTTTGGTATTAGAAGCATTGAGACATCACATCTCATGTTATAGGAAGGGTCTCAGGATTGGAATGGGAAGAAGTTGGATATCACATCTCATGCTATAGGAAGGGTCTCAGGTTTGGTATAAGCATTGAGATATCACATCTCATGCTATAGGAAGGGTCTCAGGATTGGAATGGGAAGGAGTTGTATATGACATCTCATGCCATAGGAAGGGTCTCAGGTTTGGTATAAGCATTGAGATATCACATCACATGCTACAGGAAGGGTCTCAGGATTGGAATGGGAAGGACTTGGATATCACATCTCATGCTATAGGCAGGGTCCCAGGTTTGGAAAGGGAAGGAGATGGATATCACATTTCATGTTAGAGGTAGGATCTCAGGTTTGGAATTAGAGGCATTGAGATATCACATCTCATGCTATCAGAAGGTTCTCAGGATTGGAATGGGAAGGAGTTGGATATCACATCTCATGCTAAAGGGAGGGTCTCAGGTTTGGAAGGGGGAGGATTTGGAAAGCACATCTCATGTTATAGGAAGGATCTCAGGTTTGGTATTAGAAGCATTGAGATATCACATCTCATGCTATCGGAAGTATCTCAGGTTTGGTATTAGAGGCATTGAGATATCACATCTCATGCTATCATAAGGGTCTCAGGATTGGAATGGGAAGGAGTTGGATATCACATCTCATGTTATAGGAAGGATCTCAGGTTTGGTATTAGAAGCATTGAGATATCCCATCTCATGATATAGGAAGGGTCCCAGGATGGAATGGGGAGGAGTAGGATATCACATTTCATGTTATAGGAAGGGTCTCAGGATTGGAATTGGAAGGACTTTGCTAGCATATCTCATGCTATAGGAAGGCTCTCAGGTTTGGAAGGGGAAAGAGTTGGATATCACATTTCATGTTAGAGGAAGGATCTCAGGTTTGGTATTAGAGGCCTTGAGATATCACATCTCATGCTATAGGAAGGGTCTCAGGATTGGAATGGGAAGGAGTTGGATATCACATCTCATGCTATAGGAAGGGTCTCAGATTTGGTATAAGCATTGAGATATCACATCTCATGCTATAGGAAGTGTCTCAGGATTGGAATGGGAAGGAGTTGGATATCACATCTCATGTTATAGGAAGGATCTCAGGTTTGGTATAAGCATTGAGATATCACATCTCTGCTATCGGAAGGGTCTCAGGATTGGAATGGGAAGGAGTTGGATATTCCCATCTCATGTTATAGGAAGGGTCTCAGGTTTGGTATTAGAAGCATTGAGATATCCCATCTCATGATATAGGAAGGGTCCCAGGATGGAATGGGGAGGAGTAGGATATCACATTTCATGTTATAGGAAGGGTCTCAGGATTGGAATGGGAAGGATTTGGATATCATATCTCATGCTATAGGAAGGCTCTCAGGTTTGGAAGGGGAAAGAGTTGGATAACACATTTCATGTTAGAGGAAGGATCTCAGGTTTGGTATTAGAGGCCTTGAGATATCACATCTCATGCTATAGGAAGGGTCTCAGGATTGGAATGGGAAGGAGTTGGATATCACATCTCATGTTATAGGAAAGATCTCAGGTTTGGTATTAGAAGCATTGAGACATCACATCTCATGTTATAGGAAGGGTCTCAGGATTGGAATGGGAAGAAGTTGGATATCACATCTCATGCTATAGGAAGGGTCTCAGGTTTGGTATAAGCATTGAGATATCACATCTCATGCTATAGGAAGGGTCTCAGGATTGGAATGGGCAGGAGTTGTATATGACATCTCATGCCATAGGAAGGGTCTCAGGTTTGGTATAAGCATTGAGATATCACATCACATGCTTTAGGAAGGGTCTCAGGATTGGAATGGGAAGGACTTGGATATCACATCTCATGCTATAGGCAGGGTCTCAGGTTTGGAAAGGGAAGGAGATGGATATCACATTTCATGTTAGAGGTAGGATCTCAGGTTTGGAATTAGAGGCATTGAGATATCACATCTCATGCTATCAGAAGGGTCTCAGGATTGGAATGGGAAGGAGTTGGATATCACATCTCATGCTAAAGGGAGGGTCTCAGGTTTGGAAGGGGGAGGATTTGGAAATCACATCTCATGTTATAGGAAGGATCTCAGGTTTGGTATTAGAAGCATTGAGATATCACATCTCATGCTATCGGAAGTATCTCAGGTTTGGTATTAGAGGCATTGAGATATCACATCTCATGCTATCATAAGGGTCTCAGGATTGGAATGGGAAGGAGTTGGATATCACATCTCATGTTATAGGAAGGATCTCAGGTTTGGTATTAGAAGCATTGAGACATCACATCTCATGCTATAGGAAGGGTCTCAGGATTGGAATGGGAAGGAGTTGGATATCACATCTCATGCTATAGGAAGGGTCTCAGATTTGGTATAAGCATTGAGATATCACATCCCATGCTATAGGAAGGGTCTCAGGATTGGAATGGGAAGGAGTTGTATATGACATCTCAGGCCATAGGAAGGGTCTCAGGTTTGGTATAAGCATTGAGATATCACATCTCTGCTATCGGAAGGGTCTCAGGATTGGAATGGGAATGAGTTGGATATCCCATCTCATGTTATAGGAAGAGTCTCAGGTTTGGTATTAGAAGCATTGAGATATCCCATCTCATGCTATAGGAAGGGTCTCAGGTTGGAATGGGAAGGAGTTGGATATCACATTTCATGTTATAGGAAGGGTCTCAGGATTGGAATTGGAAGGACTTGGCTATCATATCTCATGCTATAGGAAGGCTCTCAGGTTTGGAAGGGGAAGGAGTTGGATATCACATTTCATGTTAGAGGAACGATCTCAGGTTTGGTATTAGAGGCCTTGAGATATCACATCTCATGCTATAGGAAGGGTCTCAGGATTGGAATGGGAAGGAGCTGGATATCACATCTCAAGCTAAAGGGACGGTCTCAGGTTTGGTATAAGCATTGTGATATCACATCTCATGCTATAGGAAGGGTCTCAGGATTGGAATGGGAAGGAGTTGGATATCACATCTCATGTTATAGGAAAGATCTCAGGTTTGGTATTAGAAGCATTGCGACATCACATCTCATGTTATAGGAAGGGTCTCAGGATTGGAATGGGAAGAAGTTGGATATCACATCTCATGCTATAAGAAGGGTCTCAGGTTTGGTATAAGCATTGAGATATCACATCTCATGCTATAGGAAGGGTCTCAGGTTTGGAATGGGAAGGAGTTGTATATGACATCTCATGCCATAGGAAGGGTCTCAGGTTTGGTATAAGCATTGAGATATCACATCACATGCTATAGGAAGGGTCTCAGGATTGGAATGGAAAGGACTTGGATATCACATCTCATGCTATAGGCAGGGTCTCAGGTTTGGAAAGGGAAGGAGATGGATATCACATTTCATGTTCGAGGTAGGATCTCAGGTTTGGTATTAGAGGCATTGAAATATCACATCTCATGCTATCAGAAGGGTCTCAGGATTGGAATGGGAAGGAGTTGGATATCACATCTCATGCTAAAGGGAGGGTCTCAGGTTTGGAAGGGGAAGGATTTGGAAATCACATCTCATGTTATAGGAAGGATCTCAGGTTTGGTATTAGAAGCATTGAGATATCACATCTCATGCTATCGTAAGTATCTCAGGTTTGGTATTAGAGGTATTGAGATATCACATCTCATGCTATCATAAGGGTCTCAGGATTGGAATGGGAAGGAGTTGGATATCACATCTCATGTTATAGGAAGGCTCTCTGGTTTGCAAGGGGAAGGAGTTGGATATCACATTTCATGTTAGAGGAACGATCTCAGGTTTGGTATTAGAGGCCTTGAGATATCACATCTCATGCTATAGGAAGGGTCTCAGGATTGGAATGGGAAGGAGTTGGATATCACATCTCAAGCTATAGGAACGGTCTCAGGTTTGGTATAAGCATTGTGATATCACATCTCATGCTATAGGAAGGGTCTCAGGATTGGAATGGGAAGGAGTTGGATATCACATCTCATGTTATAGGAAAGATCTCAGGTTTGGTATTAGAAGCATTGCGACATCACATCTCATGTTATAGGAAGGGTCTCAGGATTGGAATGGGAAGGAGTTGTATATTACATCTCATGCCATAGGAAGGGTCTCAGGTTTGGTATAAGCATTGAGATATCACATCACATGCTATAGGAAGGGTCTCAGGATTGGAATGGAAAGGACTTGAATATCAAATCTCATGATATAGGCAGGGTCCCAGGTTTGGAAAGGGAAGGAGATGGATATCACATTTCATGTTAGAGGTAGGATCTCAGGTTTGGTATTAGAGGCATTGAAATATCACATCTCATGCTATCAGATGGGTCTCAGGATTGGAATGGGAAGGAGTTGGATATCACATCTCATGCTAAAGGGAGGGTCTCAGGTTTGGAAGGGGAAGGATTTGGAAATCACATCTCATGTTATAGGAAGGATCTCAGGTTTGGTATTAGAAGCATTGAGATATCACATCTCATGCTATCGGAAGTATCTCAGGTTTGGTATTAGAGGCATTGAGATATCACATCTCATGCTATCATAAGGGTCTCAGGATTGGAATGGGAAGGAGTTGGATATCACATCTCATGTTATAGGAAGGATCTCAGGTTTGGTATTAGAAGCATTGAGACATCACATCTCATGCTATAGGAAGGGTCTCAGGATTGGAATGGGAAGGAGTTGGATATCACATCTCATGCTATAGGAAGGGTCTCAGATTTGGTATAAGCATTGAGATATCACATCTCATGCTATAGGAAGGGTCTCATGATTGGAATGGGAAGGAGTTGTATATGACATCTCAGGCCATAGGAAGGGTCTCAGGTTTGGTAAAAGCATTGAGATATCACATCTCTGCTATCGGAAGGGTCTCAGGATTGGAATGGGAAGGAGTTGGATATCCCATCTCATGTTATAGGAAGGGTCTCAGGTTTGGTATTAGAAGCATTGAGACATCACATCTCATGTTATAGGAAGGGTCTCAGGATTGGAATGGGAAGAAGTTGGATATCACATCTCATGCTATAGGAAGGGTCTCAGGTTTGGTATAAGCGTTGAGATATCACATCTCATGCTATAGGAAGGGTCTCAGGATTGGAATGGGAAGGAGTTGTATATGACATCTCATGCCATAGGAAGGGTCTCAGGTTTGGACTAAGCATTGAGATATCACATCAAATGCTATAGGAAGGGTCTCGGGATTGGAATGGGAAGGACTTGGATATCACATCTCATGCTATAGGCAGGGTCTCAGGTTTGGAAAGGGAAGGAGATGGATATCACATTTCATGTTATAGGAAGGGTCTCAGGTTTGAAACGAGAAGGAGTTGGATATCACATCTCATGTTATAGGACGGGTCTCAGGTTTGTTATTAGAATCATTGAGATATCATATTGCATGCTATAGGAAGGGTCTAAGGATTGGAATGGGAAGGACTTGGATATCACATCTCATGCTATAGGTAGGCTCTCAGGTTTGGAAAGGGAAGGAGTTCGATATCACATTTCATGTTAGAGGAAGGATCTCAGGTTTGGTATTAGAGGCATTGAGATATCACATATCATGCTATAGGAAGGGTCTCAGGATTGGAATGGGAAGGAGTTGGATATCACATCTCAAGCTTTAGGAAGGGTCTCAGGTTTGGTATAAGCATTGAGATAGCACATCTCATGCTATAGGAAGGGTCTCAGGATTGGAATGGGAAGGAGTTGGATATTACATCTCATGTTATAGGAAAGATCTCAGGTTTGGTATTAGAAGCATTGAGACATCACATCTCATGTTATAGGAAGGGTCTCAGGATTGGAATGGGAAGAAGTTGGATATCACATCTCATGCTATAGGAAGGGTCTCAGGTTTGGAAGGGGAAGGAGTTGGATATCCAATCTCATGTTATAGGACTGGTCTCAGGTTTGGTATTAGAAGCATTGAGATATCACATCGCATGCTGTAGGAAGGTTCTCAGGTTTGGTATTAGAAGCATTGAGACATCACATCTCATGCTATAGGAAGGGTCTCAGGATTGGAATGGGAAGGAGTTGGATATCACATCTCATGTTATAGGAAGGATCTCAGGTTTGGTATTAGAAGCATTGAGACATCACATCTCATGCTATAGGAAGGGCCTTAGGATTGGAATGGGAAGGAGTTGGATATCACATCTCATGCTATAGGAAGGGTCTCAGATTTGGTATAAGCATCGAGATATCACATCTCATGCTATAGGAAGGGTCTCGGGATTGGAATGGGAAGGAGTTGGATATCACATCTCATGCCATAGGAAGGGTCTTAGGTTTGGTATAAGCATTGAGATATCACATCTCTGCTATTGGAAGGGTCTCAGGATTGGAATGGGAAGGAGTTGGATATCCCATCTCATGTTATAGGAAGAGTCTCAGGTTTGGTATTAGAAGCATTGAGATATCACATCTCATGCTATAGGAAGTGTCTCAGGATTGGAATGGGAAGGACTTGGGTATCACATCTCATGCTATAGGGAGGGTCTCAAGTTTGATATTAGAAGCATTGAGATATCACATCTCATGCTATAGGAATGGTCTCAGGATTGGAATGGGAAGGAGTTGGATATCACATCTCATTCTATAGGAAGGGTCTCAGGTTTGGTATAAGCAGTGAGATATCACATCTCATGCTATAGGAAGTGTCTCAGGATTGGAATGGGAAGGAGTTGGATATCACATCTCATGTTATAGGAAGGATCTCAGGTTTGGTATAAGCATTGAGATATCACATCTCTGCTATCGGAAGGGTCTCAGGATTGGAATGGGAAGGAGTTGGATATTCCCATCTCATGATATAGGAAGGGTCCCAGGATGGAATGGGAAGGAGTAGGATATCACATTTCATGTTATAGGAAGGGTCTCAGGATTGGAATGGGAAGGATTTGGATATCATATCTCATGCTATAGGAAGGCTCTCAGGTTTGGAAGGGGAAAGAGTTGGATATCACATTTCATGTTAGAGGAAGGATCTCAGGTTTGGTATTAGAGGCCTTGAGATATCACATCTCATGCTATAGGAAGGGTCTCAGGATTGGAATGGGAAGGAGTTGGATATCACATCTCATGTTATAGGAAAGATCTCAGGTTTGGTATTAGAAGCATTGAGACATCACATCTCATGTTATAGGAAGGGTCTCAGGATTGGAATGGGAAGAAGTTGGATATCACATCTCATGCTATAGGAAGGGTCTCAGGTTTGGTATAAGCATTGAGATATCACATCTCATGCTATAGGAAGGGTCTCAGGATTGGAATGGGAAGGAGTTGTATATGACATCTCATGCCATAGGAAGGGTCTCAGGTTTGGTATAAGCATTGAGATATCACATCACATGCTATAGGAAGGGTCTCAGGATTGGAATGGGAAGGACTTGGATATCACATCTCATGCTATAGGCAGGGTCCCAGGTTTGGAAAGGGAAGGAGATGGATATCACATTTCATGTTAGAGGTAGGATCTCAGGTTTGGAATTAGAGGCATTGAGATATCACATCTCATGCTATCAGAAGGTTCTCAGGATTGGAATGGGAAGGAGTTGGATATCACATCTCATGCTAAAGGGAGGGTCTCAGGTTTGGAAGGGGGAGGATTTGGAAAGCACATCTCATGTTATAGGAAGGATCTCAGGTTTGGTATTAGAAGCATTGAGATATCACATCTCATGCTATCGGAAGTATCTCAGGTTTGGTATTAGAGGCATTGAGATATCACATCTCATGCTATCATAAGGGTCTCAGGATTGGAATGGGAAGGAGTTGGATATCACATCTCATGTTATAGGAAGGATCTCAGGTTTGGTATTAGAAGCATTGAGATATCCCATCTCATGATATAGGAAGGGTCCCAGGATGGAATGGGGAGGAGTAGGATATCACATTTCATGTTATAGGAAGGGTCTCAGGATTGGAATTGGAAGGACTTTGCTAGCATATCTCATGCTATAGGAAGGCTCTCAGGTTTGGAAGGGGAAAGAGTTGGATATCACATTTCATGTTAGAGGAAGGATCTCAGGTTTGGTATTAGAGGCCTTGAGATATCACATCTCATGCTATAGGAAGGGTCTCAGGATTGGAATGGGAAGGAGTTGGATATCACATCTCATGCTATAGGAAGGGTCTCAGATTTGGTATAAGCATTGAGATATCACATCTCATGCTATAGGAAGTGTCTCAGGATTGGAATGGGAAGGAGTTGGATATCACATCTCATGTTATAGGAAGGATCTCAGGTTTGGTATAAGCATTGAGATATCACATCTCTGCTATCGGAAGGGTCTCAGGATTGGAATGGGAAGGAGTTGGATATTCCCATCTCATGTTATAGGAAGGGTCTCAGGTTTGGTATTAGAAGCATTGAGATATCCCATCTCATGATATAGGAAGGGTCCCAGGATGGAATGGGGAGGAGTAGGATATCACATTTCATGTTATAGGAAGGGTCTCAGGATTGGAATGGGAAGGATTTGGATATCATATCTCATGCTATAGGAAGGCTCTCAGGTTTGGAAGGGGAAAGAGTTGGATAACACATTTCATGTTAGAGGAAGGATCTCAGGTTTGGTATTAGAGGCCTTGAGATATCACATCTCATGCTATAGGAAGGGTCTCAGGATTGGAATGGGAAGGAGTTGGATATCACATCTCATGTTATAGGAAAGATCTCAGGTTTGGTATTAGAAGCATTGAGACATCACATCTCATGTTATAGGAAGGGTCTCAGGATTGGAATGGGAAGAAGTTGGATATCACATCTCATGCTATAGGAAGGGTCTCAGGTTTGGTATAAGCATTGAGATATCACATCTCATGCTATAGGAAGGGTCTCAGGATTGGAATGGGCAGGAGTTGTATATGACATCTCATGCCATAGGAAGGGTCTCAGGTTTGGTATAAGCATTGAGATATCACATCACATGCTTTAGGAAGGGTCTCAGGATTGGAATGGGAAGGACTTGGATATCACATCTCATGCTATAGGCAGGGTCTCAGGTTTGGAAAGGGAAGGAGATGGATATCACATTTCATGTTAGAGGTAGGATCTCAGGTTTGGAATTAGAGGCATTGAGATATCACATCTCATGCTATCAGAAGGGTCTCAGGATTGGAATGGGAAGGAGTTGGATATCACATCTCATGCTAAAGGGAGGGTCTCAGGTTTGGAAGGGGGAGGATTTGGAAATCACATCTCATGTTATAGGAAGGATCTCAGGTTTGGTATTAGAAGCATTGAGATATCACATCTCATGCTATCGGAAGTATCTCAGGTTTGGTATTAGAGGCATTGAGATATCACATCTCATGCTATCATAAGGGTCTCAGGATTGGAATGGGAAGGAGTTGGATATCACATCTCATGTTATAGGAAGGATCTCAGGTTTGGTATTAGAAGCATTGAGACATCACATCTCATGCTATAGGAAGGGTCTCAGGATTGGAATGGGAAGGAGTTGGATATCACATCTCATGCTATAGGAAGGGTCTCAGATTTGGTATAAGCATTGAGATATCACATCCCATGCTATAGGAAGGGTCTCAGGATTGGAATGGGAAGGAGTTGTATATGACATCTCAGGCCATAGGAAGGGTCTCAGGTTTGGTATAAGCATTGAGATATCACATCTCTGCTATCGGAAGGGTCTCAGGATTGGAATGGGAATGAGTTGGATATCCCATCTCATGTTATAGGAAGAGTCTCAGGTTTGGTATTAGAAGCATTGAGATATCCCATCTCATGCTATAGGAAGGGTCTCAGGTTGGAATGGGAAGGAGTTGGATATCACATTTCATGTTATAGGAAGGGTCTCAGGATTGGAATTGGAAGGACTTGGCTATCATATCTCATGCTATAGGAAGGCTCTCAGGTTTGGAAGGGGAAGGAGTTGGATATCACATTTCATGTTAGAGGAACGATCTCAGGTTTGGTATTAGAGGCCTTGAGATATCACATCTCATGCTATAGGAAGGGTCTCAGGATTGGAATGGGAAGGAGCTGGATATCACATCTCAAGCTAAAGGGACGGTCTCAGGTTTGGTATAAGCATTGTGATATCACATCTCATGCTATAGGAAGGGTCTCAGGATTGGAATGGGAAGGAGTTGGATATCACATCTCATGTTATAGGAAAGATCTCAGGTTTGGTATTAGAAGCATTGCGACATCACATCTCATGTTATAGGAAGGGTCTCAGGATTGGAATGGGAAGAAGTTGGATATCACATCTCATGCTATAAGAAGGGTCTCAGGTTTGGTATAAGCATTGAGATATCACATCTCATGCTATAGGAAGGGTCTCAGGTTTGGAATGGGAAGGAGTTGTATATGACATCTCATGCCATAGGAAGGGTCTCAGGTTTGGTATAAGCATTGAGATATCACATCACATGCTATAGGAAGGGTCTCAGGATTGGAATGGAAAGGACTTGGATATCACATCTCATGCTATAGGCAGGGTCTCAGGTTTGGAAAGGGAAGGAGATGGATATCACATTTCATGTTCGAGGTAGGATCTCAGGTTTGGTATTAGAGGCATTGAAATATCACATCTCATGCTATCAGAAGGGTCTCAGGATTGGAATGGGAAGGAGTTGGATATCACATCTCATGCTAAAGGGAGGGTCTCAGGTTTGGAAGGGGAAGGATTTGGAAATCACATCTCATGTTATAGGAAGGATCTCAGGTTTGGTATTAGAAGCATTGAGATATCACATCTCATGCTATCGTAAGTATCTCAGGTTTGGTATTAGAGGTATTGAGATATCACATCTCATGCTATCATAAGGGTCTCAGGATTGGAATGGGAAGGAGTTGGATATCACATCTCATGTTATAGGAAGGCTCTCTGGTTTGCAAGGGGAAGGAGTTGGATATCACATTTCATGTTAGAGGAACGATCTCAGGTTTGGTATTAGAGGCCTTGAGATATCACATCTCATGCTATAGGAAGGGTCTCAGGATTGGAATGGGAAGGAGTTGGATATCACATCTCAAGCTATAGGAACGGTCTCAGGTTTGGTATAAGCATTGTGATATCACATCTCATGCTATAGGAAGGGTCTCAGGATTGGAATGGGAAGGAGTTGGATATCACATCTCATGTTATAGGAAAGATCTCAGGTTTGGTATTAGAAGCATTGCGACATCACATCTCATGTTATAGGAAGGGTCTCAGGATTGGAATGGGAAGGAGTTGTATATTACATCTCATGCCATAGGAAGGGTCTCAGGTTTGGTATAAGCATTGAGATATCACATCACATGCTATAGGAAGGGTCTCAGGATTGGAATGGAAAGGACTTGAATATCAAATCTCATGATATAGGCAGGGTCCCAGGTTTGGAAAGGGAAGGAGATGGATATCACATTTCATGTTAGAGGTAGGATCTCAGGTTTGGTATTAGAGGCATTGAAATATCACATCTCATGCTATCAGATGGGTCTCAGGATTGGAATGGGAAGGAGTTGGATATCACATCTCATGCTAAAGGGAGGGTCTCAGGTTTGGAAGGGGAAGGATTTGGAAATCACATCTCATGTTATAGGAAGGATCTCAGGTTTGGTATTAGAAGCATTGAGATATCACATCTCATGCTATCGGAAGTATCTCAGGTTTGGTATTAGAGGCATTGAGATATCACATCTCATGCTATCATAAGGGTCTCAGGATTGGAATGGGAAGGAGTTGGATATCACATCTCATGTTATAGGAAGGATCTCAGGTTTGGTATTAGAAGCATTGAGACATCACATCTCATGCTATAGGAAGGGTCTCAGGATTGGAATGGGAAGGAGTTGGATATCACATCTCATGCTATAGGAAGGGTCTCAGATTTGGTATAAGCATTGAGATATCACATCTCATGCTATAGGAAGGGTCTCATGATTGGAATGGGAAGGAGTTGTATATGACATCTCAGGCCATAGGAAGGGTCTCAGGTTTGGTAAAAGCATTGAGATATCACATCTCTGCTATCGGAAGGGTCTCAGGATTGGAATGGGAAGGAGTTGGATATCCCATCTCATGTTATAGGAAGGGTCTCAGGTTTGGTATTAGAAGCATTGAGACATCACATCTCATGTTATAGGAAGGGTCTCAGGATTGGAATGGGAAGAAGTTGGATATCACATCTCATGCTATAGGAAGGGTCTCAGGTTTGGTATAAGCGTTGAGATATCACATCTCATGCTATAGGAAGGGTCTCAGGATTGGAATGGGAAGGAGTTGTATATGACATCTCATGCCATAGGAAGGGTCTCAGGTTTGGACTAAGCATTGAGATATCACATCAAATGCTATAGGAAGGGTCTCGGGATTGGAATGGGAAGGACTTGGATATCACATCTCATGCTATAGGCAGGGTCTCAGGTTTGGAAAGGGAAGGAGATGGATATCACATTTCATGTTAGAGGTAGGATCTCAGGTTTGGTATTAGAGGCATTGAAATATCACATCTCATGCTATCAGAAGGGTCTCAGGATTGGAATGGGAAGGAGTTGGATATCACATCTCATGCTAAAGGTAGGGTCTCAGGTTTGGAAGTGGAAGGATTTGGAAATCACATCTCATGTTATAGGAAGGATCTCAGGTTTGGTATTAGAAGCATTGAGATATCACATCTCATGCTATCAGAAGTATCTCAGGTTTGGTATTAGAGGCATTGAGATATCACATCTCATGCTATCATAAGGGTCTCAGGATTGGAATGGGAAGGAGTTGGATATCACATCTCATGTTATAGGAAGGATCTCAGGTTTGGTATTAGAAGAATTGAGGCATCACATCTCATGCTATAGGAAGGGTCTCAGGATTGGAATGGGAAGAAGTTGGATATCACATCTCATGCTATAGGAAGGGTCTCAGATTTGGTATAAGCATTGAGATATCACATCTAATGCTATAGGAAGGGTCTCAGGATTGGAATGGGAAGGAGTTGCATATGACATCTCAGGCCATAGGAAGGCTCTCAGGTTTGGTATAAGCATTGAGATATCACATCTCTGCTATCGGAAGGGTCTCAGGATTGGAATGGGAAGGAGTTGGATATCCCAAATCATGTTATAGGAAGGGTCTCAGGTTTGGTATTAGAAGCATTGAGATATCACATCTCATGCTATATGAAGGGTCTCAGGATTGGAATGGGGAGGACTTGGATGTCACATCTCATGTTATAGGAAGGCTCTCAGGTTTGGAAGGGGAAGGAGTTGGATATCACATTTCATGTTATAGGAACGATCTCAGGTTTGGTATTAGAGGCCTTGAGATATCACATCTCATGCTATAGGAAGGGTCTCAGGATTGGAATGGGAAGGAGTTGGATATCACATCTCAAGCTATAGGAACGGTCTCAGGTTTGGTATAAGCATTGTGATATCACATCTCATGCTATAGGAAGGGTCTCAGGATTGGAATGGGAAGGAGTTGGATATCACATCTCATGTTATAGGAAAGATCTCAGGTTTGGTATTAGAAGCATTGCGACATCACATCTCATGTTATAGGAAGGGTCTCAGGATTGGAATGGGAAGAAGTTGGATATCACATCTCATGCTATAGGAAGGGTCTCAGGTTTGGTATAAGCATTGAGATATCACATCTCATGCTATAGGAAGGGTCTCAGGATTGGAATGGGAAGGAGTTGTATATGACATCTCATGCCATAGGAAGGGTCTCAGGTTTGGTATAAGCATTGAGATATCACATCACATGCTATAGGAAGGGTCTCAGGATTGGAATGGAAAGGACTTGGATATCACATCTCATGCTATAGGCAGGGTCTCAGGTTTGGAAAGGGAAGGAGATGGATATCACATTTCATGTTAGAGGTAGGATCTCAGGTTTGGTATTAGAGGCATTGAAATATCACATCTCATGCTATCAGATGGGTCTCAGGATTGGAATGGGAAGGAGTTGGATATCACATCTCATGCTAAAGGGAGGGTCTCAGGTTTGGAAGGGGAAGGATTTGGAAATCACATCTCATGTTATAGGAAGGATCTCAGGTTTGGTATTAGAAGCATTGAGATATCACATCTCATGCTATCGGAAGTATCTCAGGTTTGGTATTAGAGGCATTGAGATATCACATCTCATGCTATCATAAGGGTCTCAGGATTGGAATGGGAAGGAGTTGGATATCACATCTCATGTTATAGGAAGGATCTCAGGTTTGGTATTAGAAGCATTGAGACATCACATCTCATGCTATAGGAAGGGTCTCAGGATTGGAATGGGAAGGAGTTGGATATCACATCTCATGCTATAGGAAGGGTCTCAGATTTGGTATAAGCATTGAGATATCACATCACATGCTATAGGAAGGGTCTCAGGATTGGAATGGGAAGGACTTGGATATCACATCTCATGCTATAGGCAGGGTCTCAGGTTTGGAAAGGGAAGGAGATGGATATCACATTTCATGTTAGAGGTAGGATCTCAGGTTTGGTATTAGAGGCATTGAAATATCACATCTCATGCTATCAGAAGGGTCTCAGGATTGGAATGGGAAGGAGTTGGATATCACATCTCATGCTAAAGGGAGGGTCTCAGGTTTGGAAGTGGAAGGATTTGGAAATCACATCTCATGTTATAGGAAGGATCTCAGGTTCGGTAATAGAAGCATTGAGATATCACATCTCGTGCTATCAGAAGTATCTCAGGTTTGGTATTAGAGGCATTGAGATATCACATCTCATGCTATCATAAGGGTCTCAGGATTGGAATGGGAAGGAGTTGGATATCACATCTCATGTTATAGGAAGGATCTCAGGTTTGGTATTAGAAGAATTGAGACATCACATCTCATGCTATAGGAAGGGTCTCAGGATTGGAATGGGAAGAAGTTGGATATCACATCTCATGCTATAGGAAGGGTCTCAGATTTGGTATAAGCATTGAGATATCACATCTAATGCTATAGGAAGGGTCTCAGGATTGGAATGGGAAGGAGTTGCATATGACATCTCAGGCCATAGGAAGGGTCTCAGGTTTGGTATAAGCATTGAGATATCACATCTCTGCTATCGGAAGGGTCTCAGGATTGGAATGGGAAGGAGTTGGATATCCCAAATCATGTTATAGGAAGGGTCTCAGGTTTGGTATTAGAAGCATTGAGATATCACATCTCATGCTATAGGAAGGGTCTCAGGATTGGAATGGGGAGGACTTGGATGTCACATCTCATGTTATAGGGAGGGTCTCAAGTTTGATATTAGAAGCATTGAGATAACAAATCTCATGATATCGGTAGGGTCTCAGGATTGGAATGGGAAGGAATTGGATATCACATCTCATGATAAAGGAAGGGTCTAAGGTTTGGAAGGGGAAGGATTTGGATATCACATCTCATGTTATAGGATGGGTCTCAGGTTTGGTATTAGAAGCATTGAGATATCAAGTCTCATGGTATAGGAAGGGTCTCAGAATTGGAATGGGAAGGAGTTGGATATCACATCTCAAGCTATAGGTAGGGTCTCAGGATTGGAATAGTAAGGAGTTTGATATCACATCTCATGCCATAGTATGGGTCTCAGGTTTGGTAGAAGCATTGGGATATCACATCTCATGCTATCGGAAGGGTATCAGTATTGGATTTGGAAGGAGTTGGATATCCCATCTCATGCTATAGGAAGGGTCTCAGGTTGGAATGGGAAGGAATTGGATATCACATTTCATGTTATAGGAAGGCTCTCAGGTTTGGAAGGGGAAGGAGTTGGATATCACATTTCATGTTAGAGGAAGGATCTCAGGTTTGGTATTAGAGGCCTTGAGATATCACATCTCATGCTATAGGAAGGGTCTCAGGATTGGAATGGGAAGGAGTTGGATATCACATCTCAAGCTATAGGAAGGGTCTCAGGTTTGGTATAAGCATTGAGATATCACATCTCATGCTATAGGAAGGGTCTCAGGATTGGAATGGGAAGGAGTTGGATATCACATCTCATGTTATAGGAAAGATCTCAGGTTTGGTATTAGAAGCATTGAGACATCACATCTCATGTTATAGGAAGGGTCTCAGGATTGGAATGGGAAGAAGTTGGATATCACATCTCATGCTATAGGAAGAGTCTCAGGTTTGGAAGGGGAAGGAGTTGGATATCCAATCTCATGTTATAGGACTGGACTCGGGTTTGGTATTAGAAGCATTGAGATATCACATCGCATGCTGTAGGAAGGTTCTCAGGTTTGGAATGGGCAGGAATTGGATATCACATCTCATGTCATAGGAAGGATCTCAGGTTTGGTATTAGAAGCATTGAGATATCACATCTCATGCTATAGGAATGGTCTCAGGATTGGAATGGGAAGAAGTTGGATTTTACACTCTTGCTATAGGAAGGGTCTCATGTTTGGAATGGGAAGGAGTTGGATATCACAAATGCTATAGGAAGGGTCTCAGGTTTGGACCGGGAAGGAGTTGGATATCACATCTCATGTTATAGGAAGGGTCTCAGGTTTGGTATAAGCATTGAGATATCACATCTCTGCTATCGGAAGTGTCTCAGGATTGGAATGGGAAGGAGTTGGATATCCCATCTCATGTTATAGGACGGGTCTCAGGTTTGTTATTAGAATCATTGAGATATCATATTGCATGCTGTAGGAAGGGTCTAAGGATTGGAATGGGAAGGACTTGGATATCACATCTCATGCTATAGGTAGGCTCTCAGGTTTGGAAAGGGAAGGAGTTGGATATCACATTTCATGTTAGAGGAAGGATCTCAGGTTTGGTATTAGAGGCATTGAGATATCACATCTCATGCTATAGGAAGAGTCTCAGGATTGGAATGGGAAGGAGTTGGATATCACATCTCATGTTATAGGAAGGATCTCAGGTTTGGTATTAGAAGCATTGAGACATCACATCTCATGCTATAGGAAGGGTCTCAGGATTGGAATGGGAAGGAGTTGGATATCACATCTCATGCTATAGGAAGGGTCTCAGGTTTGGTATAAGCATTGAGATATCACATCTCATGCTATAGGAAGGGTCTCAGGATTGGAATGGGAAGGAGTTGTATATGACATCTCATGCCATAGGAAGGGTCTTAGGTTTGGTATAAGCATTGAGATATCACATCTCTGCTATCGGAAGGGTCTCAGGATTGGAATGGGAAGGAGTTGGATATCCCATCTCATGTTATAGGAAGAGTCTCAGGTTTGGTATTAGAAGCATTGAGACATCACATCGCATGCTGTAGGAAGGGTCTCAGGATTGGAATGGGAAGGACTTGGGTATCACATCTCATGCTATAGGGAGGGTCTCAAGTTTGATATTAGAAGCATTGAGATATCACATCTCATGCTATAGAAAGGGTCTCAGGATTGGAATGGGAAGGAGTTGGATATCACATCTCATGCTATAGGAAGGGTCTCAGGTTTGGTATAAGCAGTGAGATATCACATCTCATGCTATAGGAAGTGTCTCAGGATTGGAATGGGAAGGAGTTGGATATCACATCTCATGTTATAGGAAGGATCTCAGGTTTGGTATAAGCATTGAGATATCACATCTCTGCTATCGGAAGGGTCTCCGGATTGGAATGGGAAGGAGTTGGATATTCCCATCTCATGTTATAGGAAGGGTCTCAGGTTTGGTATTAGAAGCATTGAGATATCACATCTCATGCTATAGGAAGGGTCTCAGGATTGGAATGGGAAGGACTTGGATATCACATCTCATGCTATAGGGAGGGTCTCAAGTTTGATATTAGAAGCATTGAGATATCACATCTCATGATATCGGAAGAGTCTCAGGATTGGAATGGGAAGGAGTTGGATATCACATCTCATGATAAAGGAAGGGTCTAAGGTTTGGAAGGGGAAGGAGTTTGATATCACATCTCATGCCATAGTATGGGTCTCAGGTTTGGTAGAAGCATTGGGATATCACATCTCATGCTATCGGAAGGGTATCAGGATTGGATTTGGAAGGAGTTGGATATCCCATCTCATGCTATAGGAAGGGTCTCAGGTTGGAATGGGAAGGAGTTGGATATCACATCTCATGTTATAGGAAGGGTCTCAGGATTGGAATGGGAAGGACTTGGATATCACATCTCATGCTATAGGAAGGCTCTCAGGTTTGCAACGGGAAAGAGTTGGATATCACATTTCATGTTAGAGGTAGGATCTCAGGTTTGGTATTAGAGGCATTGATATATCACATCTCATGCTATCAGAAGAGTCTCAGAATTGGAATGGGAAGGAGTTGGATATCACATCTCATGCCATAGTATGGGTCTCAGGTTTGGTAGAAGCATTGGGATATCACATCTCATGCTATCGGAAGGATTTCAGGATTGGATTTGGAAGGAGTTGGATATCCCATCTCGTGCTATAGGAAGGGTCTCAGGTTGGAATGGGAAGTAGTTTGATATCACATCTCATGCCATAGTATGGGTCTCAGGTTTGGTAGAAGCATTGGGATATCACATCTCATGCTATCGGAAGGGTATCAGGATTGGATTTGGAAGGAGTTGGATATCCCATCTCATGCTATAGGAAGGGTCTCAGGTTGGAATGGGAAGGAGTTGGATATCACATCTCATGTTATAGGAAGGGTCTCAGGATTGGAATGGAAAGGACTTGGATATCATATCTCATGCTATAGGAAGGCTCTCAGGTTTGGAAGGGGAAGGAGTTGGATATCACATTTCATGTTAGAGGAAGGATCTCAGGTTTGGTATTAGAGGCATTGAGATATCACATCTCATGCTATAGGAAGGGTCTCAGGATTGGAATGGGAAGGAGTTGGATATCACATCTCAAGCTATAGGAAGGGTCTCAGGTTGGGTATAAGCATTGAGATATCACATCTCATGCTATAGGAATGGTCTCAGGATTGGAATGGGAAGGAGATGGATATCACATCTCATGTTATAGGAAAGATCTCAGGTTTGGTATTAGAAGCATTGAGATATCACATCTCATGCTATAAGCAGGGTCTCAGGATTGGAATGGGAAGGAGTTGTATATGGCATCTCATGCCATAGGAAGGGTCTCAGGTTTGGTATAAGCATTGAGACATCACATCTCATGCTATAGGAAGGGTCTCAGGATTGGAATGGGAAGGACTTGGATATCACATCTCATGCTATAGGCAGGATCTCAGGTTTGGAAAGGGAAGGAGTTGGATATCATATTTCATGTTAGAGGTAGGATCTCAGGTTTGGTATTAGAGGCATTGAGATATCACATCTCATGCTATCAGAAGGGTCTCAGGATTGGAATGGGAAGGAGTTGGATATCACATCTCATGCTAAAGGGAGGGTCTCAGGTTTGGAAGGGGAAGGATTTGGATATCACATCTCATGTTATAGGAAGGATCTCAGGTTTGGTATTAGAAGCATTGAGATATCACATCTCATGCTATCGGAAGTATCTCAGGTTTGGTATTAGAGGCATTGAGATATCACATCTCATGCTATCATAAGGGTCTCAGGATTGGAATGGGAAGGAGTTGGATATCACATTTCATGCTAAAGGGAGGGTCTCAGGTTTGGAAGGGGAAGGATTTGGATATCACATCACATGTTATAAGAAGGATCTCAGGTTTGGTATTAGAAGCATTGAGATATCACATCTCATGCTATCGGAAGGGTCTCAGGATTGGAATGGGAAGGAGTTGGATATCACATCTTATGCTATAGGAAGGGTCTCAGGTTTGGAACGGGAAGGAGTTGGATATCACATCTCATGTTATAGGAAGAGTCTCAGGTTTGGTATAAGCATTGAGATATCACATCTCTGCAATCGGAAGTGTCTCAGGATTGGGATGGGAAGGAGTTGGATATCACATCTCATGCTATAGGAAGGGTCTCAGGTTTGGAATGGGAAGGAGTTGGATATCCCATCTCATGTTATAGGACGGGTCTCAGGTTTGGTATTAGAAGCATTGAGATATCACATCGCATGCTGTAGGAAGGGTCTGAGGATTGGAATGGGAAGGAGTTGGATATTACATTCTTGCTATAGGAAGGGTCTCATGTTTGGAATGGGAAGGAGTTGGATATCACATATGCTATAGGAAGGGTCTCAGGTTTGGAACGGGAAGGAGTTGGATATCACATCTCATGCTATAGGAAGGGTCTCAGGTTTGGAATAAGCATTGAGATATCACATCTCTGCTATCGGAAGTGTCTCAGGATTGGAATGGGAAGGAGTTGGATATCACATCTCATGTTATAGGACGGGTCTCAGGTTTGTTATTAGAATCATTGAGATATCATATTGTATGCTGTAGGAAGGGTCTAAGGATTGGAATGGGAAGGTCTTGGATATCACATCTCATGCTATAGGTAGGCTCTCAGGTTTGGAAAGGGAAGGAGTTGGATATCACATTTCATGTTAGAGGAAGGATTTCAGGTTTGGTATTAGAGGCATTGAGATATCACATCTCATGCTATAGGAAGGGTCTCAGGATTGGAATGGGAAGGAGTTGCATATGACATCTCAGGCCATAGGAAGGGTCTCAGGTTTGGTATAAGCATTGAGATATCACATCTCTGCTATCGGAAGGGTCTCAGGATTGGAATGGGAAGGAGTTGGATGTCACATCTCATGTTATAGGGAGGGTCTCAAGTTTGATATTAGAAGCATTGAGATAACAAATCTCATGATATCGGAAGGGTCTCAGGATTGGAATGGGAAGGAATTGGATATCACATCTCATGATAAAGGAAGGGTCTAAGGTTTGGAAGGGGATGGATTTGGATATCACATCTCATGTTATAGGACGGGTCTCAGGTTTGGTATTAGAAGCATTGAGATATCAAGTCTCATGGTATAGGAAGGGTCTCAAGTTTGATATTAGAAGCATTGAGATAACAAATCTCATGATATCGGAAGGGTCTCAGGATTGGAATGGGAAGGAATTGGATATCACATCTCATGATAAAGGAAGGGTCTAAGGTTTGGAAGGGGATGGATTTGGATATCACATCTCATGTTATAGGACGGGTCTCAGGTTTGGTATTAGAAGCATTGAGATATCAAGTCTCATGGTATAGGAAGGGTCTCAGAATTGGAATGGGAAGGAGTTGGATATCACATCTCAAGCTATAGGTAGGGTCTCAGGATTGGAATGGGAAGGAGTTTGATATCACATCTCATGCCATAGTATGGGTCTCAGGTTTGGTAGAAGCATTGGGATATCACATCTCATGCTATCGGAAGGGTATCAGTATTGGATTTGGAAGGAGTTGGATATCCCATCTCATGCTATAGGAAGGGTCTCAGGTTGGAATGGGAAGGAATTGGATATCACATTTCATGTTATAGGAAGGCTCTCAGGTTTGGAAGGGGAACGAGTTGGATATCACATTTCATGTTAGAGGAAGGATCTCAGGTTTGGTATTAGAGGCCTTGAGATATCACATCTCATGCTATAGGAAGGGTCTCAGGATTGGAATGGGAAGGAGTTGGATATCACATCTCAAGCTATAGGAAGGGTCTCAGGTTTGGTATAAGCATTGAGATATCACATCTCATGGGGTCTCAGGGTCTCAGGATTGGAATGGGAAGGAGTTGGATATCACATCTCATGTTATAGGAAAGATCTCAGGTTTGGTATTAGAAGCATTGAGACATCACATCTCATGTTATAGGAAGGGTCTCAGGATTGGAATGGGAAGAAGTTGGATATCACATCTCATGCCATAGGAAGAGTCTCAGGTTTGGAAGGGGAAGGAGTTGGATATCCAATCTCATGTTATAGGACTGGTCTCGGGTTTGGTATTAGAAGCATTGAGATATCACGTCGCATGCTGTAGTAAGGTTCTCAGGTTTGGAATGGGGAGGAATTGGATATCACATCTCATGTCATAGGAAGGATCTCAGGTTTGGTATTAGAAGCATTGAGATATCACATCTCATGCTATAGGAATGGTCTCAGGATTGGAATGGGAAGGAGTTGGATATTACACTCTTGCTATAGGAAGGGTCTCATGTTTGGAATGGGAAGGAGTTGGATATCACATATGCTATAGGAAGGGTCTCAGGTTTGGACCGGGAAGGAGTTGGATATCACATCTCATGTTATAGGAAGGGTCTCAGGTTTGGTATAAGCATTGAGATATCACATCTCTGCTAACGGAAGTGTCTCAGGATTGGAATGGGAAGGAGTTGGATATCCCATCTCATGTTATAGGACGGGTCTCAGGTTTGTTATTAGAATCATTGAGATATCATATTGCATGCTGTAGGAAGGGTCTAAGGATTGGAATGGGAAGGAGTTGGATATCACATCTTATGCTATAGGAAGGGTCTCAGGTTTGGAACGGGAAGGAGTTGGATATCACATCTCATGTTATAGGAAGAGTCTCAGGTTTGGTATAAGCATTGAGATATCACATCTCTGCAATCGGAAGTGTCTCAGGATTGGGATGGGAAGGAGTTGGATATCACATCTCATGCTATAGGAAGGGTCTCAGGTTTGGAACGGGAAGGAGTTGGATATCCCATCTCATGTTATAGGACGGGTCTCAGGTTTGGTATTAGAAGCATTGAGATATCACATCGCATGCTGTAGGAAGGGTCTGAGGATTGGAATGGGAAGGAGTTGGATATTACATTCTTGCTATAGGAAGGGTCTCATGTTTGGAATGGGAAGGAGTTGGATATCACATATGCTATAGGAAGGGTCTCAGGTTTGGAAAGGGAAGGAGTTGGATATCACATCTCATGCTATAGGAAGGGTCTCAGGTTTGGAATAAGCATTGAGATATCACATCTCTGCTATCGGAAGTGTCTCAGGATTGGAATGGGAAGGAGTTGGATATCACATCTCATGTTATAGGACGGGTCTCAGGTTTGTTATTAGAATCATTGAGATATCATATTGTATGATGTAGGAAGGGTCTAAGGATTGGAATGGGAAGGTCTTGGATATCACATCTCATGCTATAGGTAGGCTCTCAGGTTTGGAAAGGGAAGGAGTTGGATATCACATTTCATGTTATAGGAAGGATCTCAGGATTGGAATGGGAAGGAGTTGGATATCACATCTCATGCTATAGGAAGGGTCTCAGGTTTGGTATGAACAATGAGATATCACATCTCATGCTATAGGAAGGGTCTCAGGATTGGAATGGGAAGGAGTTGGATATCACATCTCATGCTATAGGAAGGGTCTCAGGTTTGGTATGAACAATGAGATATCACATCTCATGCTATAGGAAGGGTCTCAGGATTGGAATGGGAAGGAGTTGGATATCACATCTGATGTTATAGGAAGGATCTCAGGTTTGGTATTAGAAGCATTGAGACATCACATCTCATGCTATAGGAAGGGTCTCAGGATTGAAATGGGAAGGAGTTGGATATCACATCTCATGCTATAGGAAGGGTCTCAGGTTTGGTATAAGCATTGAGATATCACATCTCATGCTATAGGAAGGGTCTCAGGATTGGAATGGGAAGGAGTTGTATATGACATCTCATGCTATAGGAAGGGTCTCAGGTTTGGTATAAGCATTGAGATATCACATCTCTGCTATCGGAAGGGTCTCAGGATTGGAATGGGAAAGAGTTGGATATCCCATCTCATGTTATAGGAAGAGTCTCAGGTTTGGTATTAGAAGCATTGAGATATCACATCTCATGCTATAGGAAGTGTCTCAGGATTGGAATGGGAAGGAGTTTGATATCACATCTCATGCCATGTATGGGTCTCAGGTTTTGTAGAAGCATTGGGATATCACATCCTATGCTATCGGAAGGGTATCAGGATTGGATTTGGAAGGAGTTGGATATCCCATCTCATGCTATAGGAAGGATCTCAGGTTGGAATGGGAAGGAATTGGATATCACATCTCATGTTATAGGAAGGGTATCAGGATTGGAATGGGAAGGACTTGGATATCACATCTCATGTTATAGGAAGGATCTCAGATTTGGTATTAGAAGCATTGAGACATCCCATCTCATGCTATAGGAAGGGTCTCAGGATTGGAATGGGAAGGAGTTGGATATCACATCTCATGTTATAGGAAGGGTCTCAGGATTGGAATGGGAAGCACTTCGATATCACATCTCATGTTATAGGAAGTCTCCCAGGTTTAGAAGGGGAAGGAGTTGGATATCACATTTCATGTTAGAGGTAGGATCTCAGGTTTGGTATTAGAGGCATTGAGATATAACATCTCATGCTATCAGAAGGGTCTCAGGATTGGAATGGGAAGGAGTTGGATATCACATCTCATGCTAAAGGGAGGGTCTCAGGTTTGGAAGGGGAAGGATTTGGATATCACATCTCATGCTATAGGAAGGGTCTCAGGATTGGAATGGGAAGGATTTGGATATCACATCTCATGCTATAGGAAGGGTCTCAGGTTTGGTATAAGCATTGAGATATCACATCTCATGCTATAGGAAGGGTCTCAGGATTGGAATGGAAAGGAGTTGGATATCACATTTCATGCTATAGGTAGGCTCTCAGTTTTGGAAAGGGAAGGTTTTGGATATCACATCTCATGCTATAGGAAGGGTCTCACGATTGGAATGGGAATGATTTGGATATCACATCTCATGCTATAGGAAGGGTCTCAGGATTGGAATGGGAAGGAGTTGGATATCACATCTCATGCTATAGGAAGGGTCTCAGGAATGGAATGGGAAGGAGTTTTATATGACATCTCATGCCATCGGAAGGATCTCAGGTTTGGTATTAGAAGCATTGAGACATCACATCTCATGTTATAGGAAGGGTCTCAGGATTGGAATGGGAAGGAGTTGGATATCACATCTCATGCTATAGGAAGGGTCTCAGGTTTGGTATAAGCATTGAGATATCACATCTCATGCTATAGGAAGGGTCTCAGGATTGGAATGGGAAGGAGTTGTATATGACATCTCATGCCATAGGAAGGGTCTCAGGTTTGGTATCAGCATTGAGATATCACATCTCTGCTATCGGAAGGGTCTCAGGATTGGAATGGGAAGGAGTTGGATATCCCATCTTATGTTATAGGAAGGGTCTCAGGTTTGGTATTAGAAGCATTGAGATATCACATCTCATGCTATAGGAAGGCTCTCACTTTTGGAAAGGGAAGGAGTTGGATATCACATTTCATGTTAGAGGTAGGATCTCAGGTTTGGTATTAGAGGCATTGAATATCACATCTCTTGCTATCAGAAGGGTCTCAGGATTGGAATGGGAAGGAGTTGGATATCACATCTCATGCTAAAGGGAGGGTCTCAGGTTTGGAAGGGGAAGGATTTTGATATCACATCTCATGTTATAGGAAGGATCTCAGGTTTGGTATTAGAGGGATTGAGATATCACATCTCATGCTATCGGAAGGGTATCAGGATTGGATTTGGAAGTAGTTGGATATCCCATCTCATGCTATAGGAAGGGTCTCAGGTTGGAATGGGAAGGAGTTGGATATCACATCTCATGTTATAGGAAGGGTCTCAGGATTGGAATGGGAAATACTTCGCTATCACATCTCATGCTATAGGAAGGCTCTCAGGTTTGCAAGGGGAAGGAGTTGGATATCACATTTCATGTTAGAGGTAGGATCTCAGGTTTGGTATTAGAGGCATTGAGATATCACATCTCATGCTATCAGAAATGTCTCAGGATTGGAATGGGAAGGAGTTGGATATCACATCTCATGCTAAAGGGAGGGTCTCTGGTTTGGAAGGGGAAGGATTTGGATATCACATCTCATGTTATAGGAAGGATCTCAGGTTTGGTATTAGAAGCATTGAGATATCACATCTCATGCTATAGGAAGGGTCTCAGGTTTGGAATGGGAAGGAATTGGATATCACATCTCATGTCATAGGAAGGATCTCAGGTTTGGTATTAGAAGCATTGAGATATCACATCTCATGCTATAGGAATGGTCTCAGGATTGGAATGGGAAGGAGTTGTATATGACATCTCATGCCATAGGAAGGGTCTCAGGTTTGGTATCAGCATTGAGATATCACATCTCTGCTATCGGAAGGGTCTCAGGATTGGAATGGGAAGGAGTTGGATATCCCATCTTATGTTATAGGAACGGTCTCAGGTTTGGTATTAGAAGCATTGAGATATCACATCTCATGCTATAGGAAGTGTCTCAGGATTGGAATGGGAAGGACTTGAATATCCCATCTCATGCTATAGGGAGGCTCTCACGTTTGGAAAGGGAAGGAGTTGGATATTACATTTCATGTTAGAGGTAGGATCTCAGGTTTGGTATTAGAGGCATTGAATATCACATCTCATGCTATCAGAAGGGTCTCAGGATTGGAATGGGAAGGAGTTGGATATCACATCTCATGCTAAAGGGAGGGTCTCAGGTTTGGAAGGGGAAGGATTTTGATATCACATCTCATGTTATAGGAAGGATCTCAGGTTTGGTATTAGAGGGATTGAGATATCACATCTCATGCTATCGGAAGGGTATAAGGATTGGATTTGGAAGTAGTTGGATATCCCATCTCATGCTATAGGAAGGGTCTCAGGTTGGAATGGGAAGGAGTTGGATATCACATCTCATGTTATAGGAAGGGTCTCAGGATTGGAATGGGAAATACTTCGATATCACATCTCATGCTATAGGAAGGCTCTCAGGTTTGCAAGGGGAAGGAGTTGGATATCACATTTCATGTTAGAGGTAGGATCTCAGGTTTGGTATTAGAGGCATTGAGATATCACATCTCATGCTATCAGAAATGTCTCAGGATTGGAATGGGAAGGAGTTGGATATCACATCTCATGCTAAAGGGAGGGTCTCTGGTTTGGAAGGGGAAGGATTTGGATATCACATCTCATGTTATAGGAAGGATCTCAGGTTTGGTATTAGAAGCATTGAGATATCACATCTCATGCTATAGGAAGGGTCTCAGGTTTGGAATGGGAAGGAATTGGATATCACATCTCATGTCATAGGAAGGATCTCAGGTTTGGTATTAGAAGCATTGAGATATCACATCTCATGCTATAGGAATGGTCTCAGGATTGGAATGGGAAGGAGTTGGATATTAGATTCTTGCTATAGAAAGGGTCTCAGGTTTGGAACGGGAAGGAGTTGGATATCACATCTCATGTTATAGGAAGGGTCTCAGGTTTGGTCTAAGCATTGAGATATCACATCTCTGCTATCGGAAGTTTCTCAGGATTGAAATGGGAAGGAGTTGGATATCCCATCTCATGTTATAGGACGGGTCTCAGGTTTGGTAATAGAATCATTGAGATATCACATCTCATGCTGTAGGAAGTGTCTAAGGATTGGAATGGGAAGGACTTGGATATCACATCTCATGCTATAGGTAGACTCTCTGGTTTGGAAAGGGAAGGAGTGGGATATCACATTTCATGTTCAAGGAAGGATCTCAGGTTTGGTATTAGAGGCATTGAGATATCACATCTCATGCTATAGGAAGGGTCTCAGGATTGGAATGGGAAGGATTTGGATATCACATCTCATGCTATAGGAAGGGTCTCAGGTTTGGTATAAGCATTGAGATATCACATCTCATGCTATAGGAAGGGTCTCAGGATTGGAATGGGAAGGAGTTGGATATCACATCTCATGCTATAGGTAGGCTCTCAGGTTTGGAAAGGGAAGGATTTGGATATCACATTTCATGTTAGAGGAAGGATCTCAGGTTTGGTATTAGAGGCATTGAGATATCACATCTCATGCTATAGGAAGGGTCTCACGATTGGAATGGGAAGGATTTGGATATCACATCTCATGCTATAGGAAGGGTCTCAGGTTTGCTATAAGCATTGAAATATCACATCCCATGCTATAGGAAGGGTCTCAGGATTGGAATGGAAGGAGTTGGATATCACATCTCATGTTATAGGAAGGATCTCAGATTTGGTATTAGAAGCATTGAGACATCACATCTCATGCTATAGGAAGGGTCTCAGGATTGGAATGGGAAGGAGTTGGATATCACATCTCATGTTATAGGAAGGGTCTCAGGATTGGAATGGGAAGGACTTCGATATCACATCTCATGTTATAGGAAGGCTCCCAGGTTTGGAAGGGGAAGGAGTTGGATATCACATTTCATGTTAGAGGTAGAATCTCAGGTTTGGTATTAGAGGCATTGAGATATAACATCTCATGCTATCAGAAGGGTCTCAGGATTGGAATGGGAAGGAGTTGGATATCACATCTCATGCTAAAGGGAGGGTCTCTGGTTTGGAAGGGGAAGGATTTGGATATCACATCTCATGTTATAGGAAGGATCTCAGGTTTGGTATTAGAAGCATTGAGATATCACATCTCATGCTATAGGAAGGGTCTCAGGTTTGGAATGGGAAGGAATTGGATATCACATCTCATGTCATAGGAAGGATCTCAGGTTTGGTATTAGAAGCATTGAGATATCACATCTCATGCTATAGGAATGGTCTCAGGATTGGAATGGGAAGGAGTTGGATATCACATCTCATGCTAAAGGGAGGGTCTCAGGTTTGGAAGGGGAAGGATTTGAATATCACATCTCGTGTTATAGGAAGGATCTCAGGTTTGGTATTAGAAGAATTGAAATATCACATCTCATGCTATCGGAAGGATCTCAGGTTTGGTATTAGAAGCATTGAGATATCACATCTCATGCTATCAGAACGGTCTCAGGATTGGAATGGGAAGGAGTTGGATATCACATCTCATGCTAAAGGGAGGGTCTCAGGATTGGAATGGGAAGGACTTGGATATCACATCTCATGTTATAGGAAGGGTCTCAGGTTTGGTATTAGAAGCATTGAGATATCACATCTCATGCTATAGGAATGGTCTCAGGATTGGAATGGGAAGGAGTTGGATATTAGATTCTTGCTATAGAAAGGGTCTCAGGTTTGGAACGGGAAGGAGTTGGATATCACATCTCATGTTATAGGAAGGGTCTCAGGTTTGGTCTAAGCATTGAGATATCACATCTCTGCTATCGGAAGTTTCTCAGGATTGAAATGGGAAGGAGTTGGATATCCCATCTCATGTTATAGGACGGGTCTCAGGTTTGGTAATAGAATCATTGAGATATCACATCTCATGCTGTAGGAAGTGTCTAAGGATTGGAATGGGAAGGACTTGGATATCACATCTCATGCTATAGATAGACTCTCAGGTTTGGAAAGGGAAGGAGTGGGATATCACATTTCATGTTCAAGGAAGGATCTCAGGTTTGGTATTAGAGGCATTGAGATATCACATCTCATGCTATAGGAAGGGTCTCAGGATTGGAATGGGAAGGATTTGGATATCACATCTCATGCTATAGGAAGGGTCTCAGGTTTGGTATAAGCATTGAGATATCACATCTCATGCTATAGGAAGGGTCTCAGGATTGGAATGGGAAGGAGTTGGATATCACATCTCATGCTATAGGTAGGCTCTCAGGTTTGGAAAGGGAAGGATTTGGATATCACATTTCATGTTAGAGGAAGGATCTCAGGTTTGGTATTAGAGGAATTGAGATATCACATCTCATGCTATAGGAAGGGTCTCACGATTGGAATGGGAAGGATTTGGATATCACATCTCATGCTATAGGAAGGGTCTCAGGTTTGCTATAAGCATTGAAATATCACATCCCATGCTATAGGAAGGGTCTCAGGATTGGAATGGAAGGAGTTGGATATCACATCTCATGTTATAGGAAGGATCTCAGATTTGGTATTAGAAGCATTGAGACATCACATCTCATGCTATAGGAAGGGTCTCAGGATTGGAATGGGAAGGAGTTGGATATCACATCTCATGTTATAGGAAGGGTCTCAGGATTGGAATGGGAAGGACTTCGATATCACATCTCATGTTATAGGAAGGCTCCCAGGTTTGGAAAGGGAAGGAGTTGGATATCACATTTCATGTTAGAGGTAGAATCTCAGGTTTGGTATTAGAGGCATTGAGATATAACATCTCATGCTATCAGAAGGGTCTCAGGATTGGAATGGGAAGGAGTTGGATATCACATCTCATGCTAAAGGGAGGGTCTCAGGTTTGGAAGGGGAAGGATTTGAATATCACATCTCGTGTTATAGGAAGGATCTCAGGTTTGGTATTAGAAGAATTGAAATATCACATCTCATGCTATCGGAAGGATCTCAGGTTTGGTATTAGAAGAATTGAGATATCACATCTCATGCTATCAGAACGGTCTCAGGATTGGAATGGGAAGGAGTTGGATATCACATCTCATGCTAAAGGGAGGGTCTCAGGATTGGAATGGGAAGGACTTGGATATCACATCTCATGTTATAGGAAGGGTCTCAGGTTTGGTATTAGAAGCATTGAGATATCACATCTCATGCTATAGGAAGGGTCTCAGGAATGGAATGGGAAGGACTTGGATATCACATCTCATGATAAAGGAAGGGTCTAAGGTTTGGAAGGGGAAGGATTTGGATATCACATCTCATGTTATAGGACGGGTCTCAGGTTTGGTATTAGAAGCATTGTGATATCACATCTCATGCTATAGGAAGTGTCTCAGGATTGGAATGGGAAGGAGTTGGATATCACTTCTCATGCTATAGGAAGGGTTTCAGGTTTGGTAGAAGCATTGAGATATCACATCTCATGCTATAGGAAGAGTCTCAGGTTTGGGAAGGGAAGGATTTGGATTTCACATCTCATGTTATAGGATGGTTCTCATGTTTGGTTTTTGAAGCATTGAGATATCACATCTCATGCTATCGGAAGGGTCTCAGGTTTGGAATGGGAAGGAGTTGGATATCACATCTCATGTTATAGGAAGGATCTCATGTTTGGTATTAGAAGCATTGAGATATCACATCTCATGCTATAGGAAGGGTCTCCGGATTGGAATGTGAAGGATTTGGATATTACATCTCATGCTAAAGGAAGGATCTCAGGTTTGGAATGGGAAGGAGTTGGATATGACATCTCTTGTTATAGGGAGGGTCTCAGGATTTGAATGGCAAGGAGTTGGATATCACATCTCATGCCATAGGAAGGGTCTCAGGTTTGGTATAAGCATTGAGATATCACATCTCTGCTATCGGAAGGGTCTCAGGATTGGATTGGGAAGGAGTTGGATATCCCTTCTCATGCTATAGGAAGGGTCTCAGGTTGGAATGGGAAGGAGTTGGATATCACATCTCATGTTATAGGAAGGGTCTCAGGATTGGAATGGGAAGGATTTGGATATCGCATCTCTTGCTATAGGAAGGGTCTCAGGTTTTTTATTAGAAACATTGAGATATCACATCTCATGCTATAGGAAGGGTTTTAGGATTGGAATGGGAAGTATTTGGATATCACATCTCATGCTAAAGGAAGGTTCTCAGGTTTGGAAGGGGAAGGATTTGGATATCATATCTCATGTTATAGGACGGGACCCAGGTTTGGTATTAGAAGCATTGAGATATCACATCTCATGGTATAGGAAGGGTCTCAGGGTTGGAATGGGAAGGAGTTGGATATCACATCTCATCCAATAGTAAGGGTCTCAGGTTTGGAATGGGAAGGAATTGGATATCACATCTCATCTTATAGGAAGGGTCTCAGGTTTGGTAGAAGCGTTGAGATATCACATCTCTGCTATCGGAAGGGTCTCAGGATTGGATTGGGAAGGAGTTGGATATCCCTTCTCATGCTATAGGAAGGGTCTCAGGATTTGAATGGCAAGGAGTTGGATATCACATATCATGCCATAGGAAGGGTCTCAGGTTTGGCATAAGAAGGAGTTGGATATCCCATCTCATGCTATAGGAAGGGTCTCAGGTTGGAATGGGAAGGAGTTGGATATGACATCCCATGTTATAGGAAGGGTCTCAGGATTGGAATGGGAAGGACTTGGATATCACATCTCATGCTGTAGGAAGGCTCTCAGGTTTGGAAAGGGAAGGAGTTGGATATCACATTTCATGTTAGAGGTAGGATCTCAGGTTTGGTATTAGAGGCATTGAGATATCACATCTCATGCTATCAGAAGGGTATCAGGATTGGAATGGGAAGGAGTTGGATATCACATCTCATGCTAAAGGGAGGGTCTCAGGTTCGGAAGGGGAAGGATTTGGATATCACATCTCATGTTAAATGAAGGATCTCATGTTTGGTATTAGAAGCATTGAGATATCACATCTCATGCTATCGGAAGGATCTCAGGTTTGGTATTAGAAGCATTGAGATACCACATCTCATGCTATAGGAAGGGTCTCAGGATTGGAATGGGAAGGAGTTGGATATCACATCTCATGTTATAGGAAGGATCTCAGGTTTGGTATTAGAAGCATTGAGATATCACATCTCATGCTATAGGACTGGTCTCAGGATTGGAATGGGAAGGAGTTGGATATCACATCTCATGCTAAAGGAAGGGTCTCAGTTTTGGTAGAAGCATTGAGATTTCACATATCATGCTATAGGAAGGGTCTTAGGATTGGAATGGGAAGGAGTTGGATATCACATCTCATGCTATAGGAAGGGTCTCAGGTTTGGTATAAGCATTGAGATATCACATCTCTGCTATCGGAAGGGTCTCAGGATTGGAATGGGAAGGACTTAGATATCACATCTCATGCTATAGGGAGGGTCTCAGTATTGATATTAGAAACATTGAGATATCACATCTCAAGCTATCGGAAGGGTCTCAGGATTGGAATGGGAAGGAGTTGGATATCACATCTCATGCTATAGGAAGGGTCTCAGGTTAGGAAGGGGAAGGAGTTGGATATCACATTTCATGTTAGAGGAAGGATCTCAGGTTTGGTATTAGAGGCCTTGAGATATCACATCTCATGCTATAGGAAGGGTCTCAGGATTGGAATGGGAAGGAGTTGGATATCACATCTCAAGCTATAGGAAGGGTCTCAGGTTTGGTATAAGCATTGAGATATCACATCTCATGCTATAGGAAGGGTCTCAGGATTGGAATGGGAAGGAGTTGGATATCACATCTCATGTTATAGGAAAGATCTCAGGTTTGGTATTAGAAGCATTGAGACATCACATCTCATGTTATAGGAAGGGTCTTAGGATTGGAATGGGAAGAAGTTGGATATCACATCTCATGCTATAGGAAGGGTCTCAGGTTTGGTATAAGCATTGAGATATCACATCTCATGCTATAGGAAGGGTCTCAGGATTGGAATGGGAAGGAGTTGTATATGACATCTCATGCCATAGGAAGGGTCTCAGGTTTGGTATACGCATTGAGATATCACATCACATGCTATAGGAAGGGTCTCAGGATTGGAATGGGAAGGACTTGAATATCACATTTCATGTTAGAGGTAGGATCTCAGGTTTGGTATTAGAGGCATTGAGATATCACATCTCATGCTATCAGAAGGGTCTCAGGATTGGAATGGGAAGGAGTTGTATATCACATCTCATGCTAAAGGGAGGGTCTCAGGTTTGGAAGGGGAAGGATTTGGAAATCACATCTCATGTTATAGGAAGGATCTCAGGTTTGGTATTAAAAGCATTGAGATATCACATCTCATGCTATCGGAAGTATCTCAGGTTTGGTATTAGAGGCATTGAGATATCACATCTCATGCTATCATAAGGGTCTCAGGATTGGAATGGGAAGGAGTTGGATATCACATCTCATGTTATAGGAAGGATCTCAGGTTTGGTATTAGAAGCATTGAGATATCACATCTCATGCTATAGGAAGGGTCTCAGGATTGGAATGGGAAGGAGTTGGATATCACATCTTATGCTATAGGAAGGGTCTCAGATTTGGTATAAGCATTGAGATATCACATCTCATGCTATAGGAAGGGTCTCAGGATTGGAATGGGAAGGAGTTGGATATCACATCTCATGCTATAGGAAGGGTCTCAGGTTTGGAACGGGAAGGAGTTAGATATCACATCTCATGTTATAGGAAGAGTCTCAGGTTTGGTATAAGCATTGAGATATCACATCTCTGCTATCGGAGGTGTCTCAGGATTGGGATGGGAAGGAATTGGATATCACATCTCATGCTATAGGAAGGGTATCAGGTTTGGAACGGGAAGGAGTTGGATATCCGATCTCATGTTATAGGACAGGTCTCAGGTTTGATATTAGAAGCATTGAGATATCACATCTCTGCTATTGGAAGGGTCTCAGGATTGGAATGGGAAGGACTTGGATATCAGAATTCATGTTATAGGAAGGGTCTCAGGTTTGGTATTAGAAGCATTGAGATATCACATCTCATGCTATAGGAAGGGTCTCAGGATTGAAATGGGAAGGACTTGGATATCACATCTCATGTTATAGGAAGGGTCTCAGGTTTGGTATTAGAAGCATTGAGATATCACATCTCATGCTATAGGAAGGGTCTCAGGAATGGAATGGGAAGGACTTGGATATCACATCTCATGATAAAGGAAGGGTCTAAGGTTTGGAAGGGGAAGGATTTGTATATCACATCTCATGTTATTGGACCGGTCTCAGGTTTGGTATTAGAAGCATTGAGAAATCAAGTCTCATGGTATAGGACGGGAGTTTGATATCACATCTCATGCCATGGTATGGGTCTCAGGTTTTGTAGAAGCATTGGGATATCACATCTCATGCTATCGGAAGGGTATCAGGATTGGATTTGGAAGGAGTTGGATATCCCATCTCATGCTATAGGAAGGGTCTCAGGTTGGAATGGGAAGGAGTTGGATATGACATCTCATGTTATAGGAAGGGTCTCAGGATTGGAATGGGAAGGACTTGGATATCACATCTCATGCTGTAGGAAGGCTCTCAGGTTTGGAAAGGGAAGGAGTTGGATATCACATTTCATGTTAGAGTTAGGATCTCAGGTTTGGTATTAGAGGCATTGAGATATCACATCTCATGCTATCAGAAGGGTATCAGGATTGGAATGGGAAGGAGTTGGATATCACATCTCATGCTAAAGGGAGGGTCTCAGGTTCAGAAGGGGAAGGATTTGGATATCACATCTCATGTTATAGGAAGGATCTCAGGTTTGGTATTAGAAGCATTGAGATATCACATCTCATGCTATCGGATGGATCTCAGGTTTGGTATTAGAAGCATTGAGATATCACATCTCATGCTATAGGAAGGGTCTCAGGATTGGAATGGGAAGGAGTTGGATATCACATCTCATGTTATAGGAAGGATCTCAGGTTTGGAATGGGAAGGACTTAGATATCACATATCATGCTATAGGGAGGGTCTCAGTATTGATATTAGAAGCATTGAGATATCACATCTCAAGCTATCGGAAGGGTCTCAGGATTGGAATGGGAAGGAGTTGGATATCACATCTCATGTTATAGGAAGAGTCTCATGCTAAGACCTGATAGACCCTTCCTATAACATGAGATGGGAATATCCAACTCCTTCCCATTCCAATCCTGAGACCCTTCCGATAGCAGAGATGTGATATCTCAATGCTTATACCAAACCTGAGACCCTTCCTATAGCATGAGATGTGATATCTCAATGCTTCTAATATCAAACTTGAGACCCTCCCTATAGCATGAGATGTGATATCCAAGTCCTTCCCATTCCAATCCTGAGACACTTCCTATAGCATGAGATGTGATATCTCAATGCTTCTAATACCAAACCTGAGACTCTTCCTATAACATGAGATGGGATATCCAACTCCTTCCCATTCCAATCCTGAGACCCTTCCGAAAGCAGAGATGTGATATCTCAATGCTTATACCAAACCTGAGACCCTTCCTATGGCATGAGATGTCATATACAGATCCTTCCCATTCCAATCCTGAGACCCTTCCTATAGCATGAGATGTGATATCTCAATGCTTATACCAAACCTAAAACCCTTCCTATAGCATGAGATGTGATATCCAACTCCTTCCCATTCCAATCCTGAGACCCTTCCTATAGCATGAGATGTGATATCCAATGGCTCTAATACCAAACCTGAGATCCTTCCTCTAACATGAAATGTGATATCCAACTCCTTCCCTTTCCAAACCTGAGAGCCTACCTATAGCATGAGATGTGATATCAAAGTCCTTCCCATTCCAATCCTTAGACCCTTCCTACAGCATGCAATATGATATCTCAATGATTCTAATAACAAACCTGAGACCCGTCCTATAACATGAGATGTGATATCCAACTCCTTCCCATTCCAATCCTGAGACACTTCCGATAGCAGAGATGTGATATCTCAATGCTTATACCAAACCTGAGACCCTTCCTATAACATGAGATGTGATATCCAATTCCTTCCCATTCCAAACCTGAGACCCTTCCTACAGCATGTGATGTGATATCTCAATGCTTCTAATACCAAACCTGAGACCAGTCCTATAACATGAGATGGGATATCCAACTCCTTCCCGTTCCAAACCTGAGACCCTTCCTATAGCATGAGATGTGATATCCAACTCCTTCCCATCCCAATCCTGAGACACTTCCGATTGCAGAGATGTGATATCTCAATGCTTATACCAAATCTGAGACTCTTCCTATAACATGAGATGTGATATCCAACTCCTTCCCGTTCCAAACCTGAGATCCTTCCTATAACATGAGATGTGATATCCAACTCCTTCCCATTCCAATCCTGAGACCCTTCTGATAGCATGAGATGTAATATCTCAATGCCTCTAATACCAAATCTGAGATTCTTCCGATAGCATGAGATGTGATATCTCAATGCTTCTTATACCAAACCTGAGATCCTTCCTATAACATGAGATGTGATATCCAAATCCTTCCCCTTCCAAACCTGAGACCCTCCCTTTAGCATGAGATGTGATATCCAAGTCCTTCCCATTCCAATCCTGAGACCCTTCCTATAGCATGTGATGTGATATCTCAATGCTTATACCAAACCTGAGACTCTTCCTATGGCATGAGATGTCATATACAACTCCTTCCCATTCCAATCCTGAGCCCTTCCTATATCATGAGATGTGATATCTCAATGCTTATACCAAACCTGAGACTCTTCCTATAGCATGAGATGTGATATCCAACTTCTTCCCATTCCAATCCTGAGACCCTTCCTATAACATGAGATGTGATGTCTCAATGCTTCTAATACCAAACCTGAGATCTTTCCTATAACATGAGATGTGATATCCAACTCCTTCCCATTCCAATCCTGAGACCCTTCCTATAGCATGTGATGTGATATCTCAATGCTTATACCAAACCTGAGACCCTTCCTATAGCATGAGATGTGATATCCAACTCCTTCCCATTCCAATCCTGAGACCCTTCCTATAGCATGAGATGTGATATCTCAATACTTCTAATACCAAACCTGAGATCCTTCTGATAACATGAGATGTGATATCCAAATCCTTCCCCTTCCAAACCTGAGACCCTCCCTTTAGCATGAGATGTGATATCCAACTCCTTCCGATTCCAATCCTGAGACCATTCTGATAGCATGAGATGTGATATCTCAATGCTTCTAATACCAAACCTGAGATCCTTCCGATAGCATGAGATGTGATATCTCAATGCTTCTAATACCAAACCTGAGATCCTTCCTATAACATGAGATGCGATATCCAAATCCTTCCCCTTCCAAACCTGAGACCCTCCCTTTAGCATGAGATGTGATATCCAACTCCTTCCCATTCCAATCCTGAGACCCTTCTGATAGCATGAGATGTGATATCTCAATGCCTCTAATACCAAACCTGAGATCCTACCTCTAACATGAAATGTGATATCCAACTCTTTCCCCTTCCAAACCTGAGAGCCTTCCTATAGCATGAGATGTGATATCCAAGTCCTTCCCATTCCAATCCTGAGACCCTTCCTATAACATGAGATGTGATATCCAACTCCTTCCCATTCCAACCTGAGACCCTTCGTATAGCATGAGATGGGATATCCAGCTCCTTCCAAATCCAATCCTGATACCCTTCCGATAGCATGAGATGTGATATCCCAATGCTTATACCAAACCTGAGACCCATACTATTGCATGAGATGTGATATCAAACTCCTTCCCATTCCAATCCTGAGACCCTTCCTATAGCTTGAGATGTGATATCCAACTCTTTCTGATTCCAATTCTGAGACCCTTCCTATACCATGAGACTTGATATCTCAGTGCTTCTAATACCAAACCTGAGACCCGTCCTATAACATGAGATGTGATATCCAAATCCTTCCCCTTCAAACCTTAGACCCTTCCTTTATCATGAGATGTGATATCCAACTCCTTCCCATTCCAATCCTGAGACCCTTCCGATATCGTGAGATGTGATATCTCAATGCGTCTAATATCAAACTTGAGACCCTCCCTATAGCATGAGATGTGATATCCAAGTCCTTCCCATTCCAATCCTGAGACCCTTCCTATAGCATGAGATGTGATATCTCAATGCTTCTAATACCAAACCTGAGACCCTTCCTATAACATGAGATGGGAATATCCAACTCTTCCCATTCCAATCCTGAGACCCTTCCGATAGAAGAGATGTGATATCTCAATGCTTATACCAAACCTGAGATCCTTCCTATAGCATGAGATGTGATATCCTACTCCTTCCCATTCCAATCCTGAGACCCTTCCTATAGCATAAGATGTGATATCTCAATGCTTCTAATATCAAACTTGAGACCCTCCCTATAGCATGAGATGTGATATCCAAGTCCTTCCCATTCCAATCCTGAGACACTTCCTATAGCATGAGATGTGATATCTCAATGCTTCTAATACCAAACCTGAGACTCTTCCTATAACATGAGATGGGATATCCAACTCCTTCCCATTCCAATCCTGAGACCCTTCCGATAGCAGAGATGTGATATCTCAAAGCTTATACCAAACCTGAGACCCTTCCTATGGCTTGAGATGTCATATACAACTCCTTCCCATTCCAATCCTGAGACCCTTCCGATAGCATGAGATGTGATATCTCAATGCTTATACCAAGCCTGAGACCCTTCCTATAGCATGAGATGTGATATCCAACTCCTTCCCATTCCAATCCTGAGACCCTTCCTATAGCATGAGATGTGATGTCTCAATGCTTCTAATACCAAACCTGAGATCCTTCGTTTAACATGAGATGTGATATCCAACTCCTTCCATTCCAATCCTGAGACCCTTCCTATAGCATGAGATGTGATATCTCAATGCTTATACCAAACCTGAGACCCTTCCTATAGCATGAGATGTGATATCCAACTCCTTCCCATTCCAATCCTGAGACCCTTCCTATAGCATGAGATGTGATATCTCAATGCCTCTAATACCAAACCTGAGATCCTTCCTCTAACATGAAATGTGATATCCAACTCCTTCCCTTTCCAAACCTGAGAGCCTATCCTTAGCATGAGATGTGATATCCAAGTCCTTCCCATTCCAATCCTTAGACCCTTCCTACAGCATGCAATATATATGATATCTCAATGATTCTAATAACAATCCTGAGACCCGTCCTATAACATGAGATGGGATATCCAACTCCTTCCCATCCCAATCCTGAGACACTTCCGATTGCAGAGATGTGATATCTCAATGCTTATACCAAACCTGAGACTCTTCCTATGACATGAGATGTGATATCTGTTAGGAAAGATTTCGTAATTGTAGGTAATTTTCCTTCCATGTGGCAACCCCTAAACTTTTTGCTGTTGTTTTTCACCTTGTTCTCGACTTTGCCAGAGAAGTGCAGCCTTCTGCCGCACTCCTCTGGGCTTTCGCTCCTTTCTTACGGGGAAACTTGCATGGCCTTAAGACAGTCAGTACCGGGAAACGCTGTTTTCCGTAGTTTCTTTTATCATGTTGCGGCTTTCGTGCAACATGACACAAGAGGGCACTGTAAGCTAAGTTACTGCTCTCTTGGGATTCTAGCCTTCTACAGGCCCTAGATACTCTTTCAGGATTGTAACTGATCGGTGCAAGTGATTCACGGACGGGAATGGTGGCAGCGATCGTTTCTTGTGTTTTGAGCTCCTTTTGGCGTTCTAAGCGCGTTTCTCGCACTTAACCCAAAATGATGGCCTGGCTCCCAAAATTGGCCAGACCACGAGGCTCCTTTGTCCTGTCCGCTGACCGTCTTGCTCCCTTCACCTTCCCCAGGTCGAGCCGACCCGGGGCCTTCCTTATTTGGGCATGTACTTTCCCGCGAAACACGGATGCTTTCGCGGGCTTCTACATGTCTTGTGTGTGCCTCCAGGATGTGGGCTGGGATGTCTGGTCCCGTGTGAATGCCTGGGACCACCGTGGTCCGTGATAGGTCCACGAATGGTGTGAGTGTTGATGAGCGGATCTCCCATTGGGTCCCCACCGTTTTGGCGCGAAGGGAACCGTGGATAAGAGGGGGCTGGAAACACCACTACCATGTCGATCTCCTGAGTTCTCACGAACGAAGGAATACAGGAGCCAAGTATCCTGCAACCAAGAGGCTGAACCGAGGAATCGCTGGTGACCCGCTGAAGGACTGCTCCTCTGCACTGCTGTCGCCTTGTGAAACCCTTTTCACCTTTGATCGAACCAGAAGGCCTGTACTAGTACTTCGACCCTTGGAATAGCGGGGACAGCTATTCTCGGCATCTTCACCAGCTCCTGCTAGTAAGCCTTCGGAAGCGTCTCTGGCCCATCCAGCAGACTGACCAGCCTACACAGGAGTCTTGCTCTGTAACTGCCACCAGGTTGTGTAGTATATCGAGTCCTTGTCACTCTCACACGATTCGTACACTTGGCGTTCCCAGGTCTGAAGTGAGTAGTGTACATTTGGCTCAGATACACACGGCCGCTCCGTTGCCCTGCTGTGGTAACAAACTGTGCGGGTTCCTTCGTTTGGGACGTCTTTTACTCAACTCTGCTGCTGCAGACTCAACACGACGACGAGACATCCCCTGCTCTTCTGAACCTGCCAGCGACTGAAACTGACGCGGAGAAGCCTGGGTCTGCTTGCATCGGGGACCGGTGAGTAGCATAGCTAGGAACTGGTCGCCCTCCTGCAGGAACCCATAGCTTTTCCCCGCTGTGTCAAAACAGCACGCCTTTCCGTACTCGCGCTCTGCTTCTGCCCTTGAGTCGCGGAACACTGTTCTTCTTCGTTTGTGCACTAAACTGAACTGCCTGATCTCCCTCGAAGAGACTCCCCTTTTGCCCGTTGGCACCAGCGTGTGCAGGTACTTTTGAGCACAAGGCTCCACTCTTCGTAGGGCTCGGACTTCCTTTTAGTTAGGTGCCTCTGAAGGCGGACTGGGTCTAAGCATTATTTCGCACTGCCTGTTTTCCTTCCCTTTTAGGTGGACTACACATTTCGTGCATCTAACGCTTGAGACTTGTTTGTATTTGTATATATATTGTATTGGTATGGTATGTGTTGGTTTACTAGAGTTGTATTGTGATTTCTCGCTACGGTCATTGTTTTAAAGGCCTTGGAATAAATGTGTATATATTTTTAATATAGCACCTGTTTGGAGTAGTTTGTAAGTGTCCTTGCTTTGTGTGCTCATTGCAGGCTTTCAGTCACCCTCACCCCTCTTGAGACCTAGTCTTGACCGCCGCGATCGCTACCTTGATTGGTCTGGCTTGTCCAGAGGTTACCCTGTTCCAAGTAATTAGGTTGGCCTTCTGAACTTCTGCGCCACCAGGACAGAGTTCAGAAATCCGTCTTAACAAATTGGTGTACAGCGGTGGGATACCACTGAAGGTATCCAGTGTTGCGCACGAACTAAGGCATTTCAAGTTATTCCTACCAGGACACGTAGTGAATTGTTGTAGTATAACTTTAAAAAGGCCATAGTCCTATCTAACAGTATGGAAACAAATACCTTGTTAACTTTAAATGCTTACAAATCAGAAACATTGAAAAAGATGTGTGCGGAGAGAAGTGTTTCCTCTCAAGGCACGAAATTGGATATGATCCAAAGAATCGTGGCGTGGCAAGAAGCGCAGCTTGACGCTATAACTTCTGAGGACAGTGCGGAAGGAAGTGGGGCTGCTCTCACTGGTAGAACCGACGGTTCTGCCGCTGCACTGATCCACCGCGACCACGAGGACAGGGAGGATGAGATGTCTAATGTTTCCTCTGCCAGTGTAGATGGGGAGGCTATGCTTGAATTCAAGAAGCAAGAGCTGCGGTTTAGGCAGAAGGAGCTTGAATTCAGCATAGCCAAACTAAAAATCGAACAGTCAGAAAAACAGAAAGACAGGGATCACCAGTTGGAACTGGCCAAGCTTCAGGTTGCAAATGGGTCCAAGGGTCCTGGACATGGGTCTGGGGCCTCCTCTCATCCACGGTTGTTAAGACGGATTTCTGAACTCTGTCCTGGTGGCGCAGAAGTTCAGAAGGCCAACCTAATTACTTGGAACAGGGTAACCACTGGACGAGCCAGACCAATCAAGGTAGCGATCGCGGCGGTCAAGACTAGGTCTCAAGAGGGGTGAGGGTGACTGAAAGCCCGCAATGAGCACACAAAGCAAGATCACTTACAAACTACTCCAAACAGTTGTTATATCAAAAATATATACACATTTATTTTAAGGCCTTTAAAACAATGACCGTAGCGAGAAAATCACAATATCAATATTAAGCCAACTCTTACAATATATACAAATACGACAGTCGCAAGCGTTATATGCACGAAATGTGTAGTCCACCTGAAAGGGAAGGAAAACAGGCAGTGCGATAATGCTTTAGACTCAGGTCGCCTTCAGGGGCACCTAACTAGATGGAAGTCCGAGCCCTGCGAAGAGTGGAGCCTTGTGCTCAAAGTACCTGCACACGCTGGTGCCAACGGGCAAAAGGAGAAGCTCTTCGGAGGAAGTCAGGCAGTTCGGGTTAGTGCACAACAGAAGAAGAACAGGTTCCGCGACTCAAGCGCAGCCTCCACAGTGAGCAGAAGCAGAGCGCGAGTACGGACAAAAGGGTGCTGTTTTTACACAGCGGGGAAAAGCAATGGGCTACTGCAGGAGGGCGACCAGATCCTAGCTATAGTACTCACCGGTCCCCGATGCAAGCAGACCCAGGCTTCTCCACGTTAGTTTCAGCAGCTGGCAGGTTCAGAAGAGCCGGGAATACCTCGTCGTCGTGTAGAGAAAAAAGACGTCCCAATCGGAGAAACCTGCACAGTTTTGTCACCACAGCAGGGCAACGGAGCGGCTGTGTGTATCTGAGCCAAATGTACACTACTCACTTCAGACTTGGGAACGCCAAGTGTACTAAGCGTGTGAGAGTGACAAGGACTCGAAATACAACACAACCTGGCGGCGGTTACAGAGCAGGTCTCCCGTGTAAGCTGGTCAGTCAACTGGATGGCCCAGAGACGCTTCCGAAGGCTTACTGGCAGGAGATGATGAAGTCGCCGAGAATAGCTGTTCCTGCTATTCCAAAGGTCGAAGCACCAGTACAGGCCTTCTGGTTCGATCAAAGGAGGAAAGGGTTTCACAGGACGACAGCAGTGCAAAGGAGGAGTCCTTCAGCGGGTCACCAGCGATTCCTCGGTCCAGCCTCTTGGTTGCAGGAAACTTGGCTCCTGTATTCCTTTGTTCGTGAGAACTCAGGAGATCGACATGGTAGTGGTGTTTCCAGCCCCCTCTTATCCACGGTTCCCTTCGCGCCAAAACGGAGGGGAGCCAATGGGAGATCCGCTCATCAACACACACACCATTCGTGGACCAATCACGGACCACGGTGGTCCCAGGCATTCACACTACCCTAGACTCTCTGGCACCCAGGATGTGTATTGGGACCAGACATCCCAGCCCACACCCTGGAGGCACACACAAGACATGTAGAAGCCGCGAAAGCATCTGTGTTTCGCGGGAAAGTACATGCCCAAATAAGGAAGGCCCCGGGTCGCTCGACCTGGGGAAGGTGAAGGGAGCAAGACGGTCAGTGGACAGGACAAAGGAGCCTCGTGGTCTGGCCATTTTGGGAGCCAGGCCACCATTTTGGGTTCAGCGCGAAAAACGCGCTTAGAACGCCAAAAGGAGCTCAAAATACACAAAACGATCGCTGCCACCATTCCAGTCCCTGAATGACTTGCACCGATCAAATACAATCCTAAACGAGTATCTAGGGCCTGTAGAAGGCTAGAGACCCAAGAGAGCTGTAACTTAGCTTACAGTGCCCTCTTGTGTCATGTTGCACTAAAGCCGCAACATGATAAAAGAAACTACGGGAAACAGCGTTCCCCGGTGCTGAATGTCTTAAGGGCATGTCAGTTTCCCCGTAAGAAAAGAGCGAAAGCCCAGAGGAGTGCGGCAGAAGGCTGCACTTCTCTGGCAAAGTCAAGAACAAGGTGAAAAACAACAGCAAAAAGTTTAGGGGTTGCCACATGGAAGGAAAATTACCTACAATTACGAAATCTTTCCTAACACTCGCCCCTCCCAGACTATGGACAGGGGGAACTAATCCACCCCTGGATGAGTCTCTTGTTCAGGTCGGTTAAACATTCTGGACAACCCATCAGCATTGCTATGTTGGACACCTGGCCTATGCTCAATAGTGAAGTCGAAGCCTTGTAGACTTATGGACCACCTAAGCAACTTTGGATTCTCCCCCTTCATGTTCATTAGCCACTTTAACGGCTTATGGTCAGTTTGCACAGTGAAGTGGGTCCCATAGAGGTATGGCCTCAGCTTCCTTAGGGCCCACACAACAGAGAAACATTCTTTCTCTACCGTGGACCATCTGAGCTCTCTGTCCTTAAGCTGGCGACTAATAAAACCGATAGGGTGTTCCTTACCCTTCTCATCTACTTGTGATAGTACAGCTCCTATCCCAGTGTCAGAGGCGTCCGTCTGCACGATAAAAGGTCTTTGATAATCAGGGGCCCTGAGGACAGGGGCCTGGCACAAGGAGTCTTTTAAGCCATTGAAGGCCTTCTCACACTCGTCGGTCCAAGTTACCTTCTTGGGTTTCTTCGGAGTTGGGAGGGCAGTCAGAGGAGCAGCTATGGTGCCATAGTCTGCCACAAAATTGCGGTAATACCCCGTGAGTCCTAAGAAGGCTCTCACTTGGGTTTGCGTAGTGGGGGTAGGCCAGTCTTGTACTGCTTGTACTTTACTGGGTAGAGGCTGTATCCTCCCTCCACCTACTTCATGTCCAAGGTAAACCACTGAGCCTTGTCCAATCTGGCATTTACTAGCCTTAATGGTCAAGTGGGCTTTCTGAAGAGCCTGGAGCACAATCCCGAGGTGTTTCACATGGTCTTCCCAGGTGGCACTGAAAACTGCTATATCATCCAGATATGCAAGACAGAATTCGTCCAACCCATTCAACACATGATTCACAAGCCTCTGGAAAGTGGCAGGTGCATTCTTCAACCTGAACAGCATTACCCGGAATTGGTAAAGGCCGTCTGGAGTAGAAAATGCTGTCTTCTCCTTGGCATGTTCTGCTAAAGCTATTTGCCAATAGCCAGCAGTGAGGTCAAACGTGCTGAGGTACTTGGAGGCACCCAAAGTATCCACCAGCTCATCTGTTCGAGGCAAGGGGTGTGCATCTGTCTTGGTGACAGCATTCAGAGCCCTGTAATCCATGCAGAACCTCAATTCAGAAGTGCCTGCCTTTGGAACCAAAACCACAGGGCTGGACCAAGGACTACTAGAGGGTTCAATCACCCCAAGGTCTAACATTTTGTTGACCTCGGTCTTAATATAAGACCGTACTTTGTCTGAAATCCTGTATCCCCTACTTTTGGTAGGTACACTGTCTCCTGTGTCAATGTTATGTTTGCACCAAGGTGTCAAACCAGGCGACTGTGAAAACAGGGGGGAAAACTGCCTAAGCAAACTTTTCACCTCAGCCTGCTGATCAGAAGTCAGGTGAGGGGCCACTCGGACACCCTCAAAGGAGCTATCTGAAGGACCGCTTTGGAACAGGTCGGGGAGAGGTTCAGACTCCTCTTCCTCAACATCTGAAGCCAGTAGCAGTGCTGCGATTTCGACTCTTGGGACGAAAGCATTCAGCCTATTTACGTGAAACACTTTTGGAGCCTGTCCAGGCCTTCCAAGGTCCACTAAATAGTTAACCTCACCCAGGGGCTCCACCACTGTGTAAGGGCCTGACCATTTGTCCTGTAAAGCTCGAGGCCTTATGGGATTCATGATCAGGACTTGCTGACCAGGTGTAAAGTTGATGAGGGAAGCTTTCTGGTCGTACCAATGTTTCACCAGCGCTTGCCCTGCCTTCAATTTATCACTAGCCAAGCCCTTCAGAAGTACCATCCGTTTTCTGAGCCCTAGCACATAATCAACTACGTTGGTAGTGACAGGGGGAGTGGGCATCTCCCATCCCTCTTTGACGATGGCTAAGGGTCCCCGAACGGGATGACCGAACAGAAGTTCGAAGGGGCTCAAGCCAACACCCTCCTGTGGTACCTCTCGGTAGGCAAACAGTAAGCATGGTAACAGAAGATCCCATTTTCTTCTCTGAGGCTCCTCCAGAGCCCCAATCATGCTCTTTAACGTTCTATTGAAACGTTCCACCAGACCATTGGTCTGGGGGTGGTATGCAGAAGAGAACTTGTAGGTGACCCCACATTCTTTCCACATAGCCTGCATATACTTCGACATAAAGTTGCTGCCACGATCTGACACAACTTCTTTAGGGAAGCCAACCCTAGTAAATATGCCGAGTAAAGCTTTTGCAACTGACTTGGCAGTTACAGTTTTCAATGGGATGGCCTCAGGATACCTGGTTGCATGGTCGACCAGCACCAGGATAAACCTATTGCCCGAGGATGTTTGCGGGTCAAGGGGACCAACGATGTCGATCCCTACCCTTTCAAATGGTACCCCCACAACTGGGAGCGGTACCAACGGAGCTTGGATTGTCGCGCCAACCTTACCAGACAACTGGCAGGAGGTACAACTCCTGCAGTGACTTTCTACTTGCACCCCCATCTTGGGCCAGTAGAAGTGCATGGATAACCTTTGCTTGGTCCTCTTCATACCAAGGTGACCAGCAAGGGGAACTTCATGCGCCAACTGCAGGAGGAAGGGCCTAACAGCAAGGGGAACCACCAACCTCCTATGGTCTCCTTCTGTAGACTCTGTGGGCTCGCTATACAGGAGTCCACCTTCCCAATAAATCCTATGCGTCCCAGGAGGTTCACCCTCAAGCTGGGCGCAGGCCTGTCTCCTTAGGCCTTCCAGAGATGGGCACTCACGTTGGCCTTTACTGAATTCGTCCCTATCAGGACCTCCTTCAACTAACAAGTCTTTTAGTTCAGGATGATCGTTGGGGTCAAATACTTCAGGCATCGCCACCTCCTCGTCAGGCCCGGGCGATTGACCAACTTCCTCCACCGCAGTGGTAGGCGAGCTCGGGGGAATATTCTCTTTCCCTCGTCGTGACTTGTTGACTCCTTTCTCCTTGGGTTTCCCCTTTGGCTGGGGCGGCGTATTGGACTTGGCCAATGCTGCCCGTGCTTGAGACCGTGTGTAGGGTCTTTCGGCAGTGTCTCCTACGAGCCCTAAAGCTCTGAGATCATTACCTAACAAGACCTTTCCCGGGACGTTTCTCTGAATGCTCACTGGAATCCTGACTGCTGTACCATTTAAAGTAAGATTTACAGGTATTACTGGAAACATACGGAGGGGGCCGTCAGCCAACTTAGTGGGCATCAGAGTAGCTCTGGCAACTTCCTCTGAGTCTACCAAGGTAGAATCCACTACAGTGCGACTGCACCCACTATCCCTAAGAGCTGGAGTATCCACTCCATTGATCAGCACACTGTCTTTAAAGTAGTGCTTGGTATTATCCGGAATCCTAGCATAAGCCTCTGCGACTTTAGGCTCCCAGGAACCCAGGGACACTAAAACTACCTCAGCCTCTATCCCGCTGGGAAATGAGTCTGAGGAGAAGGATGCTCCTGTAATCTCTTCTTCCTCGTAGGAGGAGAAGGCCAGATTAGCGGAGTGGACCCCCAAAGGTCTAACCTTACAACGGGGATCCCCCTTCACATGGTCAGTTGATCCACAAGCAAAACACGATCCATTGGGTCTGTTTACATAGGGAGGCTTATTGTAACCAGAGTTCTGTTTCGGAGGCGGACCTCCACTACCCTGCGAGTTCTCTTGTGTCTTACCCTTATTTTTCTTTTTGTGGCCCTTATGAGAAGAAGATTTAGCAGATTCTCCACCCTCCATATCTTTGGACTTTTTCCCTTCCTCCTGCTTACCAGGATGAGTTTTGTCCTTATGGGACACTCGATGTGACACCCATAAGTCTGCTGCAATGGCCAGCTTCTTAGGATCTATCTCCTTCGAATCGGCCAAATGCTGCTTAAGCTACGGGGAAGAAGAAGCAAAAATGTGTTCCAGCATGACAAGATTTATCATGCCTTCGAAGGTAGAAACCTTATAACCTTCGACCCAGCCAGTTAAGTTTTTCAAGGATTCAGTGACATAAGATACCCAAGTACCACCTTCCTTTTTCTTATACTCTCTGAAACGTTTCAAATATTGGGCCGGAGTCTTCCCAAACTTTAAAATGAGATTTTGCTTTAACATTGCGAAATCAGCTCGCTCAGCCTTCGACATTTCCATAATGGCACTACAGCCAGAATGGGGCAGTCTGCTGAGTAACCAGGCAATCTTATCAGCATTGTCAACTTGTTGAACTTCGCATGCATACTCAAGCGCATTCAGCCAGTCCATAATGTCATTCCTTTCTTCATACACACTGAGCAGATCTTTCGGAAACCGTGGATGAGAGGAAGCCCCAGACCCATGTCCAGGACCCTTGGACCCATTTGCAAACTGAAGCTTGGCCAGTTCCAACTGGTGATCCCTGTCTTTTTGTTTTTCTGCCTGTTCGATTTTTAGTTTGGCTATGCTGAATTCAAGCTCCTGCTGCCTAAACCGCAGCTCTTGCTTCTTGAATTCAAGCATAGCCTCCCCATCAACACTGGCAGAGGAAACATTAGACATCACATCCTCCCTGTCCTCGTGGTCGCGATGGATCAGTGCAGCGGCAGAACCGTCGGTTCTACCAGTGAGAGCAGCCCCACCACCTTCTGCACTGTCCTCAGAAGTTATAGCGTCAAGCTGCGCTTCTTGCCACGCCACGATTCTTTGGATCATTTCCAATTTAGTGCCTTGAGAGGAAACACCTCTCTCCGCACACTTCTTCTTCAATGTTTCTGATTTGGAAGCATTTAAAGTTAACAAGGTATTTGTTTCCATACTGTTAGATAGGACTATGGCCTTTTTAAAGTTATACTACAACAATTCACTACGTGTCCTGGTTGGAATAACCTGAAATGCCCTAGTTCGTGCGCAACACTGGATACCTTCAGTCGTATCCCACCACTGTACACCAATTTGTTAAGACGGATTTCTGAACTCTGTCCTGGTGGCGCAGAAGTTCAGAAGGCCAACCTAATTACTTGGAACAGGGTAACTTCTGGACGAGCCAGACCAATCAAGGTAGCGATCGCGGCGGTCAAGACTAGGTCTCAAGAGGGGTGAGGGTGACTGAAAGCCCGCAATGAGCACACAAAGCAAGATCACTTACAAACTACTCCAAACAGTTGTTATATCAAAAATATATACAAATTTATTTTAAGGCCTTTAAAACAATGACCGTAGCGAGAAAATCACAATATCACAATATTAAGCCAACACATACCATATCAACACAATATATATACAAATACGACAGTCGCAAGCGTTATATGCACGAAATGTGTAGTCCACCTGAAAGGGAAGGAAAACAGGCAGTGCGATAATGCTTTAGACTCAGTTCGCCTTCAGGGGCACCTAACTAGATGGAAGTCCGAGCCCTGCGAAGAGTGGAGCATTGTGCTCAAAGTACCTGCACACGCTGGTGCCAACGGGCAAAAGGAGAAGCTCTTCGGAGGAAGTCAGGCAGTTCGGGTTAGTGCACAACAGAAGAAGAACAGGTTCCGCGACTCAAGCGCAGCCTCCACAGTGAGCAGAAGCAGAGCGCTAGTACGGACAAAAGGGTGCTGTTTTTACACAGCGGGGAAAAGCAATGGGCTACTGCAGGAGGGCGACCAGATCCTAGCTATACTACTCACCGGTCCCCGATGCAAGCAGACCCAGGCTTCTCCACGTTAGTTTCAGCAGCTGGCAGGTTCAGAAGAGCCGGGAATGCCTTGTCGTCGTGTAGAGAAAAAAGACGTCCCAATCGAAGAAACCTGCACAGTTTTGTCACCACAGCAGGGCAACGGAGCGGCCGTGTTTATCTGAGCCAAATGTCCACTACTCACTTCAGACTTGGGAACGCCAAGTGTACTAAGCGTGTGAGAGTGACAAGGACTCGAAATACAACACAACCTGGCGGCGGTTACAGAGCAGGACTCCCGTGTAAGCTGGTCAGTCAACTGGATGGCCCAGAGACGCTTCCGAAGGCTTACTGGCAGGAGATGATGAAGTCGCCGAGAATAGCTGTTCCTGCTATTCCAAAGGTCGAAGCACCAGTACAGGCCTTCTGGTTCGATCAAAGGAGGAAAGGGTTTCACAGGACGACAGCAGTGCAAAGGAGGAGTCCTTCAGCGGGTCACCAGCGATTCCTGCTTGTCATGCTGGAACACATTTTTGCATCTTTTTCCCCGGAGCTTAAGCAGCATTTGGCCTATTCGAAGGAGATAGATCCTAAGAAGCTGGCCATTGCAGCAGACTTATGGGTGTCACATCGAGTGTCCCATAAGGACAAAACTCATCCTGGTAAGCAGGAGGAAGGGAAAAAGTCCAAAGATAAGGAGGGTGGAGAATCTGATAAATCTTCTTCTCAAAAGGGCCACAAAAAGAAAAATAAGGGTAAGACACAAGAGAACTCACAGGGTAGTGGAGGTCAGCCTCCGAAACAGAACTCTGGTTACAATAAGCCTCCCTATGTAAACAGACCCAATGGATCTTGTTTTGCTTGTGGAGCAACTGACCACGTGAAGGGGGATCCCCGGTGTAAGGTTAGACCTTTGGGGGTCCACTCCGCTAATCTGGCCTTCTCCTCCTACGAGGAAGAAGAGATTACAGGAGCATCCTTCTCCTCAGACTCATTTCCCAGCGGGATAGAGGCTGAGGTAGTTTTAGTTTCCCTGGGTTCCTGGGAGCCTAAAGTCGCAGAGGCTTATGCTAGGATTCCAGATAATACCAAGCACTACTTTAAAGACAGTGGCCCTCATTACGACCCTGGCGGAAATCGAAAAACGATGGCGGAAATGGAATACCGCCATCGAATAGCGCTCGGTGCGATTATGACCCGTCACCGTAAAGTACGATGCCATTAGCGACACCATAGTGAACGCCAACGCTAACTGCACCAAGTACGCGCACGCGCGCCATGCCAAACCGTAATTACCACCATGGCGCAATGGTACGCGAATTCTGACCCTAGCGGACATGTACCTAACGCCATCAAGCATGGCGGAAAGTACCATTCCGCCATGGTGAGAAGTACGGCATCGCGAATCAACCGTAAACGGCCCTACTGAGTGCCTGTACACCACTCCCTGGCCACATTGCACAACTCCTCGTAGGTGCAATGAAGTCACACAATGCAACCAGTCAAATGTACAAGTCACCCATGCATGCCAACGAACAAATGAATCTAGGGGCTCCAAGTGCCTTGTGAGTGGCCATCCATATTTGCCATGGCACCATTGCCGCACTGATGCAGCACAGGCATGTGAAGGTTCAAGTACAGCAACATGAGCAGAAAAATGAGACAAACAAAAACAGGCCCCCCCATCGACTGACACCAGTGTAAGGCAACATTCAAAGCAGTATCCTGAGTGAGACTGCACCAGCCCTGTACTCCTGCCAGTAAACAAACCAACCATCAGCATAAGCATGTACCACACAAGTTGGCAGAGTGACTGAGCAGCCAGGCACATCTCAAGAGGGGCCAATGGGAGCTGCAGGGCACAGATGGCACGAATACAGAAGCTATTCCAATGGACATGACCTCAGTCTCCCTCCAAGAAGCGCACGCAAACACAGGCACCTGTGACCAGCCATATACTGATAATCACATCATTCCACCAATCCACCTGGCTGACCGGCATCTGTTACACAAAAGCTAATCCCCCGCCCCTGAGCATGACATCATCAAAACAGTCATAATGGTAGCCCCTATCCCTGACCACACTGGGCTTCGTAGGCAAACGCGGCCAGTACAGTACCACGCAACTATACTCAGAAGCCGGAACCCAATGCAGATCTACTCACAATACATCGCTCCACAAATAGGAATATGCTACATTACTTGCAAAGAATAACGCTACACGGTTAATATCAGAATAGAAATTTAATGCACCACAAAATCACCAAGCCCATACAGCCATTAGGTCATGAACCCCAAAATATATTTCATCATTGTGGGCTGCATCCGCAATAAATGACCAGCTTCTTCTTGTGTGACGCCCTGTTCCTTCATGGTACACAGGGGCTACATTCACGTTAAAAAAGGCAACATGGAAGCGCCTAGAACCGCAGGGCCGTCCCATTAGGTAGGCACTAGTCCAGCTGAAAGGTCGAAATGTTGCTCCTAGCCACTAGTACCGCGTAAGGGCATGTGGCCCATTGGCGATCGTCCCATAAGATCGTAATGGTGCTCCACTGATTAACTCGAAGCAGCAGGTGTCGGGAGTAAAAGCCATCTGCAGGAGTGGCATACAGATGGCAGCGGCAAAAGGGGAGGAGATACCTGTCACCCAAATGAAATGAAAAAGAATAGTATGGCCATCAGAACTTGATTTGTATTACTCACTTCAATGATCACACTAAATCTACAGCCATATGCATGCTAGCCCACTCCAAAGGATTATTCCCACCCAAATATCACTTGCGAATCATAACTATAAATATTGAGGTGAAAACACTATTACAAACGAGTGTTTGTGTGCATGCGTCTGTCAAAACAGAATCCATTCGATGGGATTAGTAACGTGCATAGACACAAGTGTTTGAAGGCGCGTCGAGACAGGGAGGGTTCAACAAGGCCAGATAGACGATGGTCCCACTATGGCAGCTCTGCATCACATAGCGCAGGGGAGGTGGATAGATTCCAAAAAGCCCTGTACATGGCAAACTCTCCATCAAATCATCTGTCCATGCATCCATACATCATTCCCTCATCCCGGTATGAAAACGCCTGATTATGTACTCACATAACATGTGAAATTTCCATTGAGTCTGTGCGTAATGCAGTCTGCAAAATCCACTGTGCTCCAGGCCGGAATTCCAGTGTTGTGAAGTAACATGTATTTGGGAACGTCCTGACTTATCGTCCACCACGCTATTGCGCATCCCATACTATTCATATCAATCATTGCATTCTCGCCATGGCCCCTGTCCCAAGGACATTAAACAATAGAACGTTATATTTGCAGTCAGACCTGTGGGCGTCTCCTCGCCGCTAGCTGAAGACTGAAAGCGCCGTCCTTCGAATTCCTCATTTGCAACATCACGTCGAAAAGGCATCTGTGACCGCTTGAAATAACAAATCCATCCATGTAGTGCGGCAATGTGTGAAAATGCAAAGTGGCTTCACTCACAAATGGGACGCCCCGCCCGTCGGTGAACCGCGGTACAGTGCTGCATGAGGGTCCACCGTTAATCGAGTACTACATTCCACTGACCCTTCACAAGTTTGTTCGCGACTGCAAAGATAGTATGTGAAACAATGGGACCATAGCAGAATGAACATATGAACCAATATTTCACTGCCATCGGGATCAAATACATGATTGTAATAGCAAGATGCCATGCGTCGAATTGCAGCGTTGCGTGCGGGACGTGCTCGCCCAAAGGGGATTGCAGCTTGCACAGGTGGAATGAATCACCACAGGTGGAGGCAATACAGCTTGAAAACACATAAATTGCACACCCAACCCCCTCACACAACCACACCCACTCCAAAATGCTACCGGCAGGACTAGCGATGTTGGCCCTGGGGGACCTGATAGCACTGCAAGTACTCCAACTTCAAGAAGAAGACGAACACCAACTACTACAACAACCGGCCGCACAGAGGAGACGCAGGAGGAGGAGGAGGGCAAGGCAGGGCCAGCAAGGCCCGCCAGCACAGCCACTACCACCACGCAGGCAGCCCGCAATCCCACGCCTCCGAGCACATCCGTTCAACCTCACGGATGAGCAGATCCACACCCTCTACCGTTTGGACCGGGACACCATAACCGCCATTGTGGACATGACACAGGCTGACCTTGTCAGCATGATAGATAGCCCAACCGCCATCCCACCCCTACTGAAGGTGGTGTCTGTACTCCACTTCCTGGCCACAGGCACCTACCAGCACACAGTCGGACAGTTGCATGGCATTTCACAGCCAGTGTTCTCACGGACACTATTGTAAGTGCTCGATGCCCTCCTGAAGCACGCAGACGACTACATCTCTCTACCACGCTCGGAGCAGGAAATTACGAACACAAAAGTGGGATTCCATGCACTTGGCGGCATACCGGGTTGCATTGGTGCCATCGACTGCACCCATGTTGAATTGGTCGTCCCACATGCCATGGAGGCTCAGTACCGCAACCGAAAACAATTTCATTCTCTTAATGTACAAATGGTGTGTGACTCCAACAGGATCATTACACATTGTTGTGCACGCTTTCCTGGATCAACCCATGATTCTATGGTCTTGAGGAACTCTAGAATACCACGCTACATGGAGCGACACGCAGGGAACAGATCCTGGCTACTCGGTGAGTCTCATTTCATGCATGATAATGTGGGGTATGTGATGCGGCAATGACCTGGCAGGAGGGGGGGGGGGCGTACGTAGCAATGTCATTCCACAAACATCCTTTATTGTCCACATACAGGTGATGCCGGGTATCCACTGAAGAGATGGCTCCTTACACCACTCCGGAACCCACAGAACCAGCCTGAGGAGGACTACAACCATGCCCACTCACGTACCCGTGTAGTCATAGAACAGGCATTCGGCCTACTGAAGACTCGTTTCCGCTGCCTCAGCTGGTCTGGCGGGGCACTCCTGTACCGCCATGAGAAGGTTGCAAAGATGGTCATGGCATGTGTCATGCTACACAACATGTGCGTACGTAGAAATGTGCCCATGCCCCCTGACGCAGAACTGCAAGCACCTGAAGATGGTCATGATGAGGGTGGGGATGTGGCAGCACCTCAAGGAGTCCGCGAGGCACAGGAGGGCCGTGAGATTCGTCAGAATATCATAGATGCATGCTTCTAGCACTCACGCCTGGTGGCTGTTACATGGACACGGGACTTGTGGCACTGTGTGTGTCTGGAACATGCACAATGTGGACTGTACGCCTATAAAGGCCTCGTACACAAAGATCAATGTCCACACATCTCATTGGATGATTATGAAATGTTTATAGCATATGTGAAATTATGTTACACACCCCATCGACCCGCCACCCAAGTGAGCCCAACACACCCCCTCCACCCTCCTACCTCCCCCCCGAACACCAGTGTCCGAAGATGCTCATTGTCAGTGGGCAGACGCTATTGCAAGCCCCCTCTCCGGGTATCAGGGGCACCCCTGCCTGTGGAGCGCAGGTTCCTCCCAGATCTACGTTGGGGGCTGCCCTGGATGGAACTTGCAACGGATGATGTCTCTGCCTGCTCACGTCCATGCATGTCCCTAAGGGTTTGTGAGAGCTCAGTGAGCACACGGCGCACAGCGGCAAGTTCAGCACATACGTCTTTGGACGTCGCATGCAGTTGCCCCCTCAGGCTCTCGGTGCTTCTCTCCATTTGTGCCCTTAGTGTCTCTGTACTTCTCTCCATTTCTGCCCTAAGTGTCTCAGTTGATGTTTCTATGGCTGCCTTAGTGCCCCCACATTCATCAGCATGGTCCTTGAGGAGCGTGGCCAGTTGCTGCTGTTGCACGATCACCTGGTCGAGGGACTGTTGCCTCTGCTGTGCCATGGCCATTTGCGGTGGTGTCACAGAGGGGCTGGGCATCTCATGTTGCCTTGCCACAGGGCTTGTGGGGGATGGCCAGTCGTCGTCTTGTGGGTTCCCCTGCGTGGTATCCTCATGGTGTACGGGATGGAACAAACAGGGGGATTGAGACAGGTCATGGATGGATCTTACTTCGACATCCCCGTTTTCTGTGTCGGAGCATGCTGCCATTAATGCAGTGTCACCTATGGTGCTGCTGCCACCAGAAGCAGTGCCTTCTGTGGCATCCATTGGGGGGACCTGTGGTGGTGCTGTTGTGGGCATGCTGGCTGCTGGGGTGCCTGTTGAAGTTCCCTCCTGTGTGCTGCCACTTGATTTGTGCTGCTGCCGTGTCTTGATGCGTGCAGCTGAGGTGGAGGGTCTTTGGCCGTTGGTCTTGGCCGTCTTTGCAGGTGTGCTGGTAGGGGTGTCCTGGAGCTCGTCGTTTGAATCGGACCCTGTGGTGGAGTAAAGGAGGGCGAGCGTTATTAATGGGTCTGTTGAAATTGGAATGGCAATGTATCACATGCATTGGGGTGTTACCTAAGGGTGATTTGGGTCGGGGCCTTGGAGGTGGTTTCATTTTTGTGTGGATTGAGGATGCAGTTGTTTTGCAGCCTGCAGTTAGGGTGTGCCTGCTGCACGTGTAGAGGGTGTTTTTAGGATTTTTAATGATTTCTGTATTTAATGTGAGTTTTAAAGTGCGCTATCAGGCCAATTTATGTGGACGTTCTCCTGGACATGTGTTACTGTTGCACTATGTGGACACATGGTACTTCACATGATTGGACATTGTGAATTTAGCATTGTTTTATTTGGCCCACCTACCTGATTCTTCGGATGTCTGCACTCCTTTCTCCATCCCTCCGACTCCCTCTATACTCTCCATTCCAATGGTGGAGGCACAGATTTCTTCCCAGGGGGTCAACTTGATGGGTGATTCCGATCCTCCCCCGGTAGCTGTGGCAATGTTACGGTTGGCGGATAGTATGCTCCGTACGCGTATCCGCAGGTCGTCCCATCGCTTTCTGCATTGCTGTGGGTTGCGGGGTGCGGTCCCCACCGCATTTACCCGCTGTGCCACCAGGGCCCATATGGCCTTCTTGTTCGCAAGTGCTGCCCTGGTCATTTGCGTCGAGAAGACGACGGCAGCATTCTCCTGGAGGGTCTCTGTGAGCACGGTGAGTTCCTCACGGGAGAAGTGGACCTGCCGCTTGCGGTCGCACGCTTTTTTCGCTACTTTTCCCATTTTTATTGCTTTCACTGGGGTGGATGACGGGTTGGGATGTGTCTCAGGGTAGTATTTTTTATGGTTGTGTGGGAATTCAGATTTTATAGGTGTACGCCGTGCTGTTTCCCGTTCCGGGACCATTTTTTAACTTCCGTTTCCGTATATTTACGGTCACCGTACTTTCCGATTGCCGCTCATTACGGTGACCGCTCAGATGGGTGGCGGAATTGCACCTAGGGCGCCGTACGACGGCGGTGAGGGGCATTTTGGGGACATTTCCGCCATCGCGGACTTTGCACTTCCGCCATGGCGTAGTGCTCGTGCACGATGGGTCGGAATTAGCCAAACTTTGCTACGTCGTGCAATGGCGGAAACGCTATTTACGCTATGGCGGTCAGGTCAGTCACTTTCCGCCAGGGTCGTAATGAGGGCCAGTGTGCTGATCAATGGAGTAGATACTCCAGCTCTTAGGGATAGTGGGTGCAGTCGAACTGTAGTGGATTCTACCTTGGTAGACTCAGAGGAAGTTGCCAGAGCTACTCTGATGCCCACTAAGTTGGCTGACGGCCCACTCCGTATGTTCCCAGTAATACCTGTAAATCTTACGTTAAATGGTACAGTAGTCAGGATTCCAGTGAGCATTCAGAGAAACGTCCCGGGAAAGGTCTTGTTAGGTAATGATCTCAGAGCTTTAGGGCTCGTAGGAGACACTGCCGAAAGACCCTACACACGGTCTCAAGCACGGGCAGCATTGGCCAAGACCAATACGCCGCCCCAGCCGAAGGGGAAACCCAAGGCGAAAGGAGTCAACAAGTCAAGACGAGGGAAAGAGAATATTCCCCCGAGCTCGCCTACCACTGCGGTGGAGGAAGTTGGTCAATCGCCCGGGCCTGACGAGGAGGTGGCGATGCCTGAAGTATTTGACCCCAACGACCATCCTGAACTAAAAGACTTGTTAGTTGAAGGAGGTCCTGATAGGGACGAATTCAGTAAAGGCCAACGTGAGTGCCCATCTCTGGAAGGCCTAAGGAGACAGGCCTGCTCCCAGCTTGAGGGTGAACCTCCTGGGACGCATAGGATTTATTGGGAAGGTGGACTCCTGTATAGTGAGCCCACAGAGTCTACAGAAGGAGACCATAGGAGGTTGGTGGTTCCCCTTGCTGTTAGGCCCTTCCTCCTGCAGTTGGCGCATGAAGTGCTCCTTGCTGGTCACCTTGGTATTAAGAGGACCAAGCAAAGGTTATCCATGCACTTCTACTGGCCCAAGATGGGGGTGCAAGTAGAAAGTCACTGCAGGAGTTGTGCCTCCTGCCAGTTATCTGGTAAGGTTGGCTCGACAATCCAAGCTCCGTTGGTACCGCTCCCAGTTGTGGGGGTACCATTTGAAAGGGTAGGAATCGACATCGTTGGTCCCCTTGACCCGCAAACATCCTCGGGCAATAGGTTTATCCTGGTGCTGGTCGACCATGCAAACAGATATCCTGAGGCCATCCCATTGAAAACTGTAACTGCCAAGTCAGTTGCAAAAGCTTTACTTGGCATATTTACTAGGGTTGGCTTCCCTAAAGAAGTTGTGTCAGATCGTGGCAGCAACTTTATGTCAAAGTATATGCAGGCTATGTGGAAAGAATGTGGGGTCACCTACAAGTTCTCTTCTGCATACCACCCCCAGACCAATGGTCTGGTGGAACGTTTCAACAGAACGTTAAAAAGCATGATTGGGGCTCTGGAGAAGCTTCAGAGAAGACAATGGGATCTTCTTTTACCATGCTTACTGTTTGCCTACCGAGAGGTACCACAGGAGGGTGTTGGCTTCAGCCCCTTCAAACTTCTGTTTGTTCATCCTGTACGGGGACCCTTAGCCATAGTCAAAGAGGGATGGGAGATGCCCACTCCCCCTGTTACTACCAACGTAGTTGATTATGTGCTAGGGCTCAGAAAACGGATGGTACTTCTCATGGGCTTGGCTAGTGATAAATTGAAGGCAGTACAAGCGCTGGTGAAACATTGGTACGACCAGAAAGCTTCCCTCATCAACTTTACACCTGGTCAGCAAGTCCTGATCATGAATCCCATAAGGCCTTGAGCTTTACAGGACAAATGGTCAGGCCCTTACACAGTGGTGGAGCCCCTGGGTGAGGTTAACTATTTAGTGGACCTTGGAAGGCCTGGACAGGCTCCAAAAGTGTTTCACGTGAATAGGCTGAAGGCTTTCGTCCCAAGAGTCGAAATCGCAGCACTGTTACTGGCTTCAGATGTTGAGGAAGAGGAGTCTGAACCTTTCCCCGACCTGTTCCAAAGCGGTCCTTCAGATAGCTCCTTTGAGGGTGTCCGAGTGGCCCCTCACCTGACTTCTGATCAGCAGGCTGAGGTGAAAAGTTTGCTTAGGCAGTTTTCCCCCCTGTTTTCACAGTCGCCTGGTTTGACACCTTGGTGCAAACATAACATAGACACAGGAGACAGTGTACCTACCAAAAGTAGGGGATACAGGATGTCAGACAAAGTACGGTCTTATATTAAGACCGAGGTCAACAAGATGTTAGACCTTGAGGTGATTGAACCCTCTAGTAGTCTTTGGTCCAGCCCTGTGGTTTTCGTTCCAAAGGCAGGCACTTCTGAATTGAGGTTCTGCGTGGATTACAGGGCTCTGAATGCTGTCACCAAGACAGATGCACACCCCTTGCCTCGAACAGATGAGCTGGTGGATACTTTGGGTGCCTCCAAGTACCTCAGCACGTTTGACCTCACTGCTGGCTATTGGCAAATAGCTTTAGCAGAACATGCCAAGGAGAAGACAGCGTTTTCTACTCCAGACGGCCTTTACCAATTCCGGGTAATGCCGTTCGGGTTGAAGAATGCACCTGCCACTTTCCAGAGGCTTGTGCATCATGTTTCGAATGGGTTGGACGAATTCTGTCTTGCATATCTGGACGATATAGCAGTTTTCAGTGCCACCTGGGAAGACCATGTGAAACACCTCGGGATTGTGCTCCAGGCTCTTCAGAAAGTACACTTGACCATAAAGGCTAGTAAACGCCAGATTGGACAAGGCTCAGTGTTTTACCTTGGACATGAAGTAGGTGGAGGGAGGATACAGCCTCTACCCAGTAAAGTACAAGCAGTACAAGACTGGCCTACCCCCACTACACAAACCCAAGTGAGAGCCTTCTTAGGACTCACGGGGTATTACCGCAATTTTGTGGCAGACTATGGCACCATAGCTGCCCCTCTGACTGCCCTCACAACTCTGAAGAAACCCAAGAAGGTAACTTGGACCGACGAGTGTGAGAAGGCCTTCAATGGCTTAAAAGACTCCTTGTGCCAGGCCCCTGTCCTCAGGGCCCCTGATTATCAAAGACCTTTTATCGTGCAGACGGACGCCTCTGACACTGTGATAGGAGCTGTACTATCGCAAGTAGATGAGAAGGGTAAGGAACACCCTATTGGTTTTATTAGTCGCCAGTTTAAGGACAGAGAGCTCAGATGGTCCACGGTAGAGAAAGAATGTTTCTCTGTTGTGTGGGCCCTAAGGAAGCTGAGGCCCTACCTCTATGGGACCCACTTCACTGTGCAAACTGACCATAAGCCCTTAAAGTGGCTAATAAACATGAAGGGGGAGAATCCAAAGTTGCTTAGGTGGTCCATAAGTCTACAAGGCTTCGACTTCACTATTGAGCATAGGCCAGGTGTCCAACATAGCAATGCTGATGGGTTGTGCAGAATGTTTAACCGACCTGAACAAGAGACTCATCCAGGGGTGGAATAGTTCCCCCTGTCCATAGTCTGGGAGGGGCGAGTGTTAGGAAAGATTTCGTAATTGTAGGTAATTTTCCTTCCATGTGGCAACCCCTAAACTTTTTGCTGTTGTTTTTCACCTTGTTCTCGACTTTGCCCGAGAAGTGCAGCCTTCTGCCGCACTCCTCTGGGCTTTCGCTCCTTTCTTACGGGGAAACTGTCATGCCCTTAAGACAGTCAGTACCAGGAAACGCTGGTTTCCGTAGTTTCTTGTATCATGTTGCGGCTTTCGTGCAACATGACACAAGAGGGCACTGTAAGCTAAGTTACTGCTCTCTTGGGTCTCTAGCCTTCTACAGGCCCTAGATACTCTTTCAGGATTGTAACTGATCGGTGCAAGTGATTCACGGACGGGAATGGTGGCAGCGATCGTTTCTTGTGTTTTGAGCTCCTTTTGGCGTTCTAAGCGCGTTTCTCGCGCTTAACCCAAAATGGTGGCCTAGATCCCAAAATGGCCAGACCACGAGGCTCCTTTCTCCTGTCCGCTGACCGTCTTGCTCCCTTCACCTTCCCCAGGTCGAGCCGACCTGGGGCCTTCCTTATTTGGGCATGTGCTTTCCCGCGAAACACAGATGCTTTCGCAGGCTTCTACATGTCTTGTGTGTGCCTCCAGGATGTGGGCTGGGATGTCTGGTCCCAATACACATCCTGGGTGCCAGAGAGTCTAGGGTGGTGTGAATGCCTGGGACCACCGTGGTCCGTGATAGGTCCACGAATGGTGTGAGTGTTGATGAGCGGATCTCCCATTGGGTCCCCTCCGTTTTGGCGCGAAGGGAACCGTGGATAAGAGGGGGCTGGAAACACCACTACCATGTCGATCTCCTGAGTTCTCACGAACGAAGGAATACAGGAGCCAAGTATCCTGCAACCAAGAGGCTGAACCGAGGAATCGCTGGTGACCCGCTGAAGGACTGCTCCTCTGCACTGCTGTCGCCTTGTGAAACCCTTTTCACCTTTGATCGAACCAGAAGGCCTGTACTGGTACTTCGACCCTTGGAATAGCGGGGACAGCTATTCTCGGCATCTTCACCATCTCCTGCTAGTAAGCCTTCGGAAGCGTCTCTGGGCCATCCAGCAGACTGACCAGCCTACACAGGAGTCTTGCTCTGTAACCGCCGCCAGGTTGTGTAGTATATCGAGTCCTTGTCACTCTCACATGATTCGTACACTTGGCGTTCCCAGGTCTGAAGTGAGTAGTGTACATTTGGCTCAGATACACACCGCCGCTCCGTTGCCCTACTGTGGTAACAAACTGTGCGGGTTCCTTCGTTTGGGACGTCTTTTACTCAACTCTGCTGCTGCAGACTAAACACGACGACGAGACGTCCCCTGCTCTTCTGAACCTGCCAGCGACTGAAACTGATGCGGAGAAGCCTGGGTCTGCTTGCATCGTGGACCGGTGAGTAGCATAGCTAGGAACTGGTCGCCCTCCTGCAGGAGCCCATAGCTTTTCCCCGCTGTGTCAAAACAGCACGCCTTTCCGTACTCGCGCTCTGCTTCTGCCCACAGTGGAGGCTGCGCTTGAGTCGCGGAACACTGTTCTTCTTCGTTTGTGCACTAAACTGAACAGCCTGATCTCCCTCGAAGAGACTCCCCTTTTGCCCGTTGGCACCAGCGTGTGCAGGTACTTTTGAGCACAAGGCTCCACTCTTCGTAGGGCTCGGACTTCCTTTTAGTTAGGTGCCTCTGAAGGCGGACTGGGTCTAAGCATTATTTCGCACTGCCTGTTTTCCTTCCCTTTTAGGTGGACTACACATTTCGTGCATCTAACGCTTGAGACTTGTTTGTATTTGTATATATATTGTATTGGTATGGTATGTGTTGGTTTACTAGAGTTGTATTGTGATTTCTCGCTACGGTCATTGTTTTAAAGGCCTTGGAATAAATGTGTATATATTTTTAATATAGCACCTGTTTGGAGTAGTTTGTAAGTGTCCTTGCTTTGTGTGCTCATTGCGGGCTTTCAGTCACCCTCACCTCTCTTGAGACCTAGTCTTGACCGCCGCGATCGCTACCTTGATTGGTCTGGCTTGTCCAGAGGTTACCCTGTTCCAAGAAATTAGGTTGGCCATCTGAACTTCTGCGCCACCAGGACAGAGTTCAGAAATCCGTCTTAACAATATCCAACTCCTTCCCGTTCCAAACCTGAGACCCTTCCTATAGCATGAGATGTGATATCCAACTCCTTCCCATCCCAATCCTGAGACATTTCCGATTGCAGAGATGTGATATCTCAATGCTTATACCAAATCTGAGACTCTTCCTATAACATGAGATGTGATATCCAACTCCTTCCCGTTCCAAACCTGAGACCCTTCCTATAGCATGAGATGTGATATCCAACTCCTTCCCATTCCAATCCTGAGACCCTTCCGATAGCATGAGATGTGATATCTCAATGCTTCTAATACCAAACCTGAGATCCTTCCTATAACATGTGATGTGATATCCAAATTCTTCCCCTTCCAAACCTGAGACCCTCCCTTTAGCATGAGATGTGATATCCAACTCCTTCCCATTCCAATCCTGAGACCCTTATGATAGCATGAGATGTGATATCTCAATGCCTCTAATACCAAACCTGAGATCCTTCCTATAACATGAGATGTGATATCCAAATCCTTCCCCTTCCAAACCTGAGACCCTCCCTTTAGCATGAGATGTGATATCCAACTCCTTCCCATTCCAATCCTGAGACCCTTCTGATAGCATGAGATGTGATATCTCAATGCCTCTAATACCAAACCTGATATCCTACCTCTAACATGAAATGTGATATCCAACTCCTTCCCTTTCCAAACCTGAGACCCTGCCTATAGCATGAGATGTGATATCCAAGTCCTTCCCATTCCAATCCTGAGACCCTTCCTATAGCATGTGATGTGATATCTCAATGCTTATACCAAACCTGAGACCCTTCCTATGGCATGAGATGTCATATACAACTCCTTCCCATTCCAATCCTGAGACCCTTCCTATAGCATGTGATGTGATATCTCAATGCTTATACCAAACCTGAGACCCTTCCTATAGCTTGAGATGTGATATCCAACTCCTTCCCATTCCAATCCTGAGACCCTTCCTATAGTATGAGATGTGATATCTCAATACTTCTAATACCAAACCTGAGATCCTTCCGATAACATGAGATGTGATATCCAAATCCTTCCCCTTCCAAACCTGAGACCCTCCCTTTAGCATGAGATGTGATATCCAACTCCTTCCCATTCCAATCCTGAGACCCTTCTGATAGCATGAGATGTGATATCTCAATGCTTCTAATACCAAACCTGAGATCCTTCCGATAGCATGAGATGTGATATCTCAATGCTTCTAATACCAAACCTGAGCTCCTTCTTATAACATGAGATGTGATATGCAAATCCTTCCCCTTCCAAACCTGAGACCCTCCCTTTAGCATGAGATGTGATATCCAACTCCTTCCCATTCCAATCCTGAGACCCTTCTGATAGCATGAGATGTGATATCTCAATGCCTCTAATACCAAACCTGAGATCCCACCTCTAACATGAAATGTGATATCCAACTCTTTCCCCTTCCAAACCTGAGAGCCTTCCTATAGCATGAGATGTGATATCCAACTCCTTCCCGTTCCAAACCTGAGACCCTTCCTATAGCATGAGATGTGATATCCAACTCCTTCCCATCCCAATCCTGAGACATTTCCGATTGCAGAGATGTGATATCTCAATGCTTATACCAAACCTGAGACTCTTCCTATAACATGAGATGTGATATCCAACTCCTTCCCGTTCCAAACCTGAGACCCTTCCTATAGCATGAGATGTGATATCCAACTCCTTCCCATTCCAATCCTGAGACCCTTCCGATAGCATGAGATGTGATATCTCAATGCTTCTAATACCAAACCTGAGATCCTTCCTATAACATGTGATGTGATATCCAAATTCTTCCCCTTCCAAACCTGAGACCCTCCCTTTAGCATGAGATGTGATATCCAACTCCTTCCCATTCCAATCCTGAGACCCTTATGATAGCATGAGATGTGATATCTCAATGCCTCTAATACCAAACCTGAGATCCTTCCTATAACATGAGATGTGATATCCAAATCCTTCCCCTTCCAAACCTGAGACCCTCCCTTTAGCATGAGATGTGATATCCAACTCCTTCCCATTCCAATCCTGAGACCCTTCTGATAGCATGAGATGTGATTTCTCAATGCCTCTAATACCAAACCTGAGATCCTACCTCTAACATGAAATGTGATATCCATCTCCTTCCCTTTCCAAACCTGAGACCCTGCCTACAGCATGATATGTGATATCCAAGTCCTTCCCATTCCAATCCTGAGACCCTTCCTATAGCATGTGATGTGATATCTCAATGCTTATACCAAACCTGAGACCCTTCCTATGGCATGAGATGGCATATACAACTCCTTCCCATTCCAATCCTGAGACCCTTCCTATAGCATGAGATGTGATATCTCAATGCTTATACCAAACCTGAGACCCTTCCTATAGCATGAGATGTGATATCCAACTACTTCCCATTCCAATCCTGAGACCCTTCCTATAGCATGAGATGTGATATCTCAATGCTTATACCAAACCTGAGACCCTTCCTATAGCTTGAGATGTGATATCCAACTCCTTCCCATTCCAATCCTGAGACCCTTCCTATAGCATGAGATGTGATATCTCAAGGCCTCTAATACCAAACCTGAGATCCTTCTTCTAACATGAAATGTGATATCCAACTCCTTCCCCTTCCAAACCTGAGAGCCTTCCTATAGCATGAGATATGATATCCAAGTCCTTCCCATTCCAATCCTGAGACACTTCCTATAACATGAAATGTGATATCCAACTCCTTCCCATTCCAACCTGAGACCCTTCCTATAGCATGAGATGGGATATCCAACTCCTTCCAAATCCAATACTGATACCCTTCCGATAGCATGAGATGTGATATCCCAATGCTTCTACCAAACCTGAGACCCATACTATGGCATGAGATGTGATATCAAACTCCTTCCCATTCCAATCCTGAGACCCTTCTTATACCATGAGACTTGATATCTCAATGCTTCTAATACCAAACCTGAGACCCGTCCTATAACATGAGATGTGATATCCAAATCCTTCCCCTTCCAAACCTTAGACCCTTCCTTTATCATGAAATGTGATATCCAACTCCTTCCCATTCCAATCCTGAGACCCTTCCGATATCATGAGATGTGATATCTCAATGCTTATACCAAATCTGAGACCCTTCCTATGGCCTGAGATGTCATATACAACTCCTTCCCATTCCAATCCTGAGACCCTTCCTATAGCATGAGATGTGATATCTCAATGCTTATACCAAATCTGAGACCCTTCCTATAGCATGAGATGTGATATCCAACTCCTTCCCATTCCAATCCTGAGACCCTTCCTATAGCATGAGAAGTGATATCTCCATGCTTATACCAAACCTGAGACCCTTCCTATAGCATAAGATGTGATATCCAAATCCTTCCCATTCCAATCCTGAGACCCTTCCTATAGCATGAGATGTGATATCTCAATGCTTATACCAAACCTGAGACCCTTCCTATAGCATGAGATGTGATATCCAACTCCTTCCCATTCCAATCCTGAGACCCTTCCTATAGCATGAGATGTGATGTCTCAATGCTTCTAATACCAAACCTGAGATCCTTCCTATAACATGAGATGTGATATCCAACTCCTTCCCATTCCAATCCTGAGACCCTTATGATAGCATGAGATGTGATATCTCAATGCCTCTTATACCAAACCTGAGATCCTTCCGATAGCATGAGATGTGATATCTCAATGCTTCTAATACCAAACCTGAGATCCTTCCTATAATATGAGATGTGATTTCCAAATCCTTCCCCTTCCAAACCTGAGACCCTCCCTTTAGCATGAAATGTGATATCCAACTCCTTCCCATTCCAATCCTGAGACCCTTCTGATAGCATGAGATGTGATATCTCAATGCCTCTAATACCAAACCTGAGATCCTACCTCTAACATGAAATGTGATATCCATCTCCTTCCCTTTCCAAACCTGAGACCCTGCCTATAGCATGAGAAGTGATATCCAAGTCCTTCCCATTCCAATCCTGAGACCCTTCCTATAGCATGTGATGTGATATCTCAATGCTTATACCAAACCTGAGACCCTTCCTATGGCATGAGATGTCATATACAACTCCTTCCCATTCCAACCCTAAGACCCTTCCTATAGCATGAGATGTGATATCTCAATGCTTATACCAAACCTGAGACCCTTCCTATAGCATGAGATGTGATATCCAACTTCTTCCCATTCCAATCCTGAGACCCTTCCTATAGCATGAGATGTGATATCTCAATGCTTATACCAAACCTGAGACCCTTCCTATAGCATAAGATGTGATATCCAAATCCTTCCCATTCCAATCCTGAGACCCTTCCTATAGCATGAGATGTGATATCTCAATGCTTATACCAAACCTGAGACCCTTCCTTTAGCATGAGATGTGATATCCAACTCCTTCCCATTCCAATCCTGAGACCCTTCCTATAGCATGAGATGTGATGTCTCAATGCTTCTAATACCAAACCTGAGATCCTTCCTATAACATGAGATGTGATATCCAACTCCTTCCCATTCCAATCCTGAGACCCTTATGATAGCATGAGATGTGATATCTCAATGCCTCTTATACCAAACCTGAGATCCTTCCGATAGCATGAAATGTGATATCTCAATGCTTCTAATACCAAACCTGAGATCCTTCCTATAATATGAGATGTGATTTCCAAATCCTTCCCCTTCCAAACCTGAGACCCTCCCTTTAGCATGAAATGTGATATCCAACTCCTTCCCATTCCAATCCTGAGACCCTTCTGATAGCATGAGATGTGATATCTCATTGCCTCTAATACCAAACCTGAGATCCTACCTCTAACATGAAATGTGATATCCATCTCCTTCCCTTTCCAAACCTGAGACCCTGCCTATAGCATGAGATGTGATATCCAAGTCCTTCCCATTCCAATCCTGAGACCCTTCCTATAGCATGTGATGTGATATCCAAGTCCTTCCCATTCCAATCCTGAGACCCTTCCTATAGCATGTGATGTGAAATCTCAATGCTTATACCAAACCTGAGACCCTTCCTATGGCATGAGATGTCATATACAACTCCTTCCCATTCCAACCCTGAGACCCTTCCTATAGCATGAGATGTGATATCTCAATGCTTCTACCAAACCTGAAACACTTCCTATAGCATGAGATGTGATATCCAACTCCTTCCCATTCCAATCCTGAGACCCTTCCTATAGCATGAGATGTGATATCACAATGCTTCTAATACCAAACCTGAGACCCATACTATGGCATGAGATGTGATATCCAAATCCTTCCCCTTCCAAACCTGAGACCCTTCCTTTAGCATGAGATGTGATATATAGCTCCTCCCATTCCAATCCTGAGACCCTTCCGATAGCAGAGATGTGACATTTCAATGCTTATACCAAACCTGAGACCCTTCCCATAGCATGAGATGTGATATCCAACTCCTTCCCATTCCAATCCTGAGACCCTTCCTATAGCATGAGATGTGATATCTCAATGCTTCTAATACCAAACCTGAGATCCTTCCTATAACATGAGATGTGATATCCAACTCCTTCCCATTCCAATCCCGAGACCCTTCCTATAGCATGAGATGTGATATCTCAATGCTTCTAATACCAAACCTAAGGTCCTTCCTATAACATGAGATGTGATATCCAAATCCTTCCCGTTCCAAACCTGAGACCCTCCCTTTAGCATGAGATGTGATATCCAACTCCTTCCCATTCCAATCCTGATACCCTTCTGATAGCATGAGATATGATATCTCAATGCCTCTAATACCAAACCTGAGATCCTACCTCTAACATGAAATGTGATATCCAACTCCTTCCTTTTCCAAACCTGAGACCCTTCCTACAGCATGAGATGTGATATCCAAGTCCTTCCCATTACAATCCTGAGACCCTTCCTATAACATGAGATGTGATATCCAACTCTTTCTATTCCAACCTGAGAACCTTCCTATAGCATGAGATGGGATATCCAACTCCTTCCAAATCCAATCCTGATACCCTTCCGATAGCATGAGATGTGATATACCAATGCTTCTACAAAACCTGAGACCCATACCATGGCATGAGATGTGATATCAAACTCCCGTCCTATACCATGAGACTTGATATCTCAATGCTTCTAATACCAAACCTGAGACCGGTCCAATAACATGAGATGTGATATCCAAATCCTTCCCCTTCCAAACCTTAGACCCTTCCTTTATCATGAGATGTGATATCCAAGTCCTTCCCATTCCATTCCTGAGACCCTTCCTATAGCATGAGATGTGATATCTCAATGCTTCTAATACCAAACCTGAGACCCTTCCTATAACATGAGATGTGATATCCAAGTCCTTCCCATTCCAATCCTGAAACCCTTCCTATAGCATGAGATGTGATATCTCAATGCTTCTAATACCAAACCTGAGACCCTTCCTATAACATGAATTATGATATCCAAATCCTTCCCATTCCAATCCTGAGACCCTTCCGATAGCAGAGATGTGATATCTCAATGCTTATACCAAACCTAAGACCCTTCCGATAGCATGAGATGTGATATCTCAATGCTTCTAATACCAAACCTGAGATCCTTCCAATAACATGAGATGTGATATCCAACTCCTTCCCATTCCAATCCCGAGACCCTTCCTATAGCTTGAGATGTGATATCTCAATGCTTCTAATACCAAACCTAAGGTCCTTCCTATAACATGAGATGTGATATCCAAATCCTTCCCATTCCAAACCTGAGACCCTCCCTTTAGCATGAGATGTGATATCCAACTCCTTCCCCTTCCAAACCTGAGACCCTCCCTTTAGCATGAGATGTGATATCCAGCTCCTCCCATTCCAATCCTGAGACCCTTCCGATAGCAGAGATGTGATATTTCAATGCTTATACCAAACCTGAGACCCTTCCCATAGCATGAGATGTGATATCCAGCTCCTCCCATTCCAATCCTGAGACCCTTCCGATAGCAGAGATGTGATATTTCAATGCTTATACCAAACCTGAGACCCTTCCCATAGCATGAGATGTGATATCCAACTCCTTCCCATTCCAATCCTGAGACCCTTCCTATAGCATGAGATGTGATATCTCAATGCTTCTAATACCAAACCTGAGATCCTTCCTATAACATGAGATGTGATATCCAACTCCTTCCCATTCCAATCCCGAGACCCTTCCTATAGCATGAGATGTGATATCTCAATGCTTCTAATACCAAACCTAAGGTCCTTCCTATAACATGAGATGTGATATCCAAATCCTTCCCATTCCAAACCTGAGACCCTCCCTTTAGCATGAGATGTGATATCCAACTCCTTCCCATTCCAATCCTGATACCCTTCTGATAGCATGAGATGTGATATCTCAATGCCTCTAATACCAAACCTGAGATCCTACCTCTAACATGAAATGTGATATCCAACTCCTTCCTTTTCCAAACCTGAGACCCTTCCTACAGCATGAGATGTGATATCCAAGTCCTTCCCATTCCAATCCTGAGACCCTTCCTATAACATGAGATGTGATATCCAACTCCTTCTATTCCAACCTGAGACCCTTCCTATAGCATGAGATGGGATATCCAACTCCTTCCAAATCCAATCCTGATACCCTTCCGATAGCATGAGATGTGATATCCCAATGCTTCTACAAAACCTGAGACCCATACCATGGCATGAGATGTGATATCAAACTCCCGTCCTATACCATGAGACTTGATATCTCAATGCTTCTAATACCAAACCTGAGACCGGTCCAATAACATGAGATGTGATATCCAAATCCTTTATCATGAGATGTGATATCCAAGTCCTTCCCATTCCATTCCTGAGACCCTTCCTATAGCATGAGATGTGATATCTCAATGCTTCTAATACCAAACCTGAGACCCTTCCTATAACATGAGATGTGATATCCAAGTCCTTCCCATTCCAATCCTGAGACCCTTCCTATAGCATGAGATGTGATATCTCAATGCTTCTAATACCAAACCTGAGACCCTTCCTATAACATGAATTGTGATATCCAAATCCTTCCCATTCCAATCCTGAGACCCTTCCGATAGCAGAGATGTGATATCTCAATGCTTATACCAAACCTAAGACCCTTCCGATAGCATGAGATGTGATATCTCAATGCTTCTAATACCAAACCTGAGACCGGTCCAATAACATGAGATGTGATATCCAAATCCTTCCCCTTCCAAACCTTAGACCATCCCTTTAGCATGAGATTTGATATCCAACTCCTTCCCATTCCAATCCTGAGACCCTTCTGATGGCATGAGATGTGATATCTCAATGCCTCTAAAACCAAACCTGAGATCCTACCTCTAACATGAAATGTGATATCCATCTCCTTCCCCTTCCAACCCTGAGAGCCTTCCTATAGAATGAGATGTGATATCCAAGTCCTTCCCATTCCAATCCTGAGACCCTTCCTATAACATGAGATGTGATATCCAACTCCTTCCCATTCCAATCATGAGACCCTTCCTATAGCTTGAGATGTGATATCCAACTCCTTCTCATTCCAATTCTGAGACCCGTCCTATACCATGAGACTTGATATCTCAATGCTTCAAATACCAAACCTGAGACCAGTCCTATAACATGAGATGTGATACCCAAATCCGTCCCCTTCCAAACCTTAGACCCTTCCTATAGCATGAGATGTGATATCTCATTGCTTCTAATACCAAACCTGAGACCCTTCCTATAACGAGATGGGATATCCAACTCCTTCCCATTCCAATCCTGAGACCCTTCAGATAGCAGAGATGTGATATCCAACTCCTTCCCATTCCAAACCTGAGACCCTTCCTATAGCATGAGATGTTATAATTTAATGCTTCTAAAACCAAACCTGAGAACCATCCTATAACATGTGAAATCCAAATCCTTCCCTTTCCAAACCTGAGACCCTTCCGATAGCATGAGATGTGATATCTCAATGCTTCTAAAACCAAACATGAGAACCATCCTATAACATGAGATGTGAAATCCAAATCCTTCCCTTTCCAAACCTGAGACCCTTCCTATAGCTTGAGATGAAATATCAAACTCCTTCCCATTCCAATCCTGAGATAGCTTGAGATGTGATATCCAACTCCATCCCATTCCAATCCTGAGACCCTTCCGATAGCATGAGATGTGATAGCTCAATGCTTCTAATATCAAAACTGAGACCCTCCCTATAGTATGAGATGTGAATTCTAAGTCCTTACCATTCCTATCCTGAGACCCTTCCGATAGCAGAGATGTGATATCTCAATGCTTATACCAAACCTGATGACCCTTCCTATGGCATTAGATGTGATATCCAACTCCTTCCCATTCCAATCCTGAGTTCCTTCCTATAGCATGAGATGTGATATCTCAATGCTTCTATCAAACCTGATACCCTTCCTTTAGCATGAGAGGTGATATTCAACTCCTGCCCATTCCAATCCTGAGACCCTTCCTATATCATGAGACGTGATATCCAACTCCTTCCCATTCCAATCCTGAGACTCCTCCTATAGCATGAGATGTGATATCTCAATGCTTCTAATACCAGACCTGGGACCGGTCCTATAACATGAGATATGATATCCAAATCCTTCCCCTTCCAAACCTGAGACCCTTCCTATAGCAAGAGATGTGATATCCAATTCCTTCCCATTCCAATCCTGAGACCCTTCCTATAACGAGATGTGATATCCAACTCCTTCCCATTCCAACCTGAGACCCTTCCTGTAGCATGAGAAGGGAGATCCAACTCCTTCCCATTCCAATCCTGAGACCCTTCCTATACCATGAGATGTGATATCTCAATGCTTCTAATACCAAACCTGGGACCCGTCCTATAACATGAGATATGTCCTATAACATGAGATATGATATCCAAATCCTTCCCCTTCCAAACCTGAGACCCTTCCTTTAGCATGAGATGTGATATCCAAATCCTTCCCATTCCAATACTGAAACCCTTCCTATAGCATGAGATGTCATATCTCAATGTTTCTAATAGAAAACCTGAGACCCTTCCTATAGCAAGAGATGTGATATCCAAATCCTTCCCATTTCAATCTTGAGACCCTTCCTATAACATGAGATGTGATATCCAACTCCTACCCATTCCAACCTGAGACCCTTCCTATAGCATGAGAAGGGATATCCAATTCCTTCCCAATCCAATCCTTAGACCCTTCCGATAGCAGAGATGTGATATCTCAATGCTTATACCAAACCTGAGACCCTTCCTTTAGCATGAGATGTGATATCCAAATGCTTCACATTCCAATCCTGAGACCCTTCCTATAGCATGAGATGTGATATCTCAATGCTTCTAATACAAAACCTGAGATCCTTCCTATAACATGAGATGTGATATCCAAGTCCTTCCCATTCCAATCCTGAGACCCTTCCTATAACATGAGATGTGATATCCAACTCCTTCTACTCCAACCTGAGACCCTTCCTATAGCATGAGATGGGATATCCAACTCCTTCCAAATCCAATCCTGATACCCTTCCAATAGCATGAGATGTGATATCCCAATGCTTCTACAAAACCTGAGACCCATACCATGGCATGAGATGTGATATCAAACTCCCGTCCTATACCATGAGACTTGATATCTCAATGCTTCTAATACCAAACCTGAGACCGGTCCAATAACATGAGATGTGATATCCAAATCCTTCCCCTTCCAAACCTTAGACCCTTCCTTTATCATGAGATGTGATATCCAAGTCCTTCCCATTCCATTCCTGAGACCCTTAATATAGCATGAGATGTGATATCTCAATGCTTCTAATACCAAACCTGAGACCCTTCCTATAACATGAGATGTGATATCCAAATCCTTCCCATTCCAATCCTGAGACCCTTCCGATAGCAGAGATGTGATATCTCAATGCTTATACCAAACCTGAGACCCTTCCGATAGCATGAGATGTGATATCTCAATGCTTCTAATACCAAACCTCAGATCCTTCCAATAACATGAGATGTGATGTCCAAATCCTTCCCCTTCCAAACCTTAGACCCTCCCTTTAGCATGAGATGTGATATCCAACTCCTTCCCATTCCAATCCTGAGACCCTTCTGATGGCATGAGATGTCATATCTCAATGCCTCTAATACCAAACCTGAGATCCTACCTCTAACATGAGATGTGATATCAAACTCCTTCCCATTCCAAACCTGAGACCCTTCAGATAGCATGAGATGTGATATTTCAATGCTTCTAAAACCAAGCATGAGAACCATCCTATAACATGAGATGTGAAATCCAAATCATTCCCATTCCAAACCTGAGACCCTTCCTATAGCATGAGATGTTATAATTTAATGCTTCTAAAACCAAACCTGAGAACCATCCTATAACATGTGAAATCCAAATCCTTCCCTTTCCAAACCTGAGACCCTTCCGATAGCATGAGATGTGATATCTCAATGCTTCTAAAACCAAACATGAGAACCATCCTATAACATGAGATGTGAAATCCAAATCCTTCCCTTTCCAAACCTGAGACCCTTCCTATAGCTTGAGATGAAATATCAAACTCCTTCCCATTCCAATCCTGAGATAGCTTGAGATGTGATATCCAACTCCATCCCATTCCAATCCTGAGACCCTTCCGATAGCATGAGATGTGATAGCTCAATGCTTCTAATATCAAAACTGAGACCCTCCCTATAGTATGAGATGTGAATTCTAAGTCCTTACCATTCCTATCCTGAGACCCTTCCGATAGCAGAGATGTGATATCTCAATGCTTATACCAAACCTGATGACCCTTCCTATGGCATTAGATGTGATATCCAACTCCTTCCCATTCCAATCCTGAGTTCCTTCCTATAGCATGAGATGTGATATCTCAATGCTTCTATCAAACCTGATACCCTTCCTTTAGCATGAGAGGTGATATTCAACTCCTGCCCATTCCAATCCTGAGACCCTTCCTATATCATGAGACGTGATATCCAACTCCTTCCCATTCCAATCCTGAGACTCCTCCTATAGCATGAGATGTGATATCTCAATGCTTCTAATACCAGACCTGGGACCGGTCCTATAACATGAGATATGATATCCAAATCCTTCCCCTTCCAAACCTGAGACCCTTCCTATAGCAAGAGATGTGATATCCAATTCCTTCCCATTCCAATCCTGAGACCCTTCCTATAACGAGATGTGATATCCAACTCCTTCCCATTCCAACCTGAGACCCTTCCTGTAGCATGAGAAGGGAGATCCAACTCCTTCCCATTCCAATCCTGAGACCCTTCCTATACCATGAGATGTGATATCTCAATGCTTCTAATACCAAACCTGGGACCCGTCCTATAACATGAGATATGTCCTATAACATGAGATATGATATCCAAATCCTTCCCCTTCCAAACCTGAGACCCTTCCTTTAGCATGAGATGTGATATCCAAATCCTTCCCATTCCAATACTGAAACCCTTCCTATAGCATGAGATGTCATATCTCAATGTTTCTAATAGAAAACCTGAGACCCTTCCTATAGCAAGAGATGTGATATCCAAATCCTTCCCATTTCAATCTTGAGACCCTTCCTATAACATGAGATGTGATATCCAACTTCTACCCATTCCAACCTGAGACCCTTCCTATAGCATGAGAAGGGATATCCAATTCCTTCCCAATCCAATCCTTAGACCCTTCCGATAGCAGAGATGTGATATCTCAATGCTTATACCAAACCTGAGACCCTTCCTTTAGCATGAGATGTGATATCCAAATGCTTCACATTCCAATCCTGAGACCCTTCCTATAGCATGAGATGTGATATCTCAATGCTTCTAATACAAAACCTGAGATCCTTCCTATAACATGAGATGTGATATCCAAGTCCTTCCCATTCCAATCCTGAGACCCTTCCTATAACATGAGATGTGATATCCAACTCCTTCTACTCCAACCTGCGACCCTTCCTATAGCATGAGATGGGATATCCAACTCCTTCCAAATCCAATCCTGATACCCTTCCAATAGCATGAGATGTGATATCCCAATGCTTCTACAAAACCTGAGACCCATACCATGGCATGAGATGTGATATCAAACTCCCGTCCTATACCATGAGACTTGATATCTCAATGCTTCTAATACCAAACCTGAGACCGGTCCAATAACATGAGATGTGATATCCAAATCCTTCCCCTTCCAAACCTTAGACCCTTCCTTTATCATGAGATGTGATATCCAAGTCCTTCCCATTCCATTCCTGAGACCCTTAATATAGCATGAGATGTGATATCTCAATGCTTCTAATACCAAACCTGAGACCCTTCCTATAACATGAGATGTGATATCCAAATCCTTCCCATTCCAATCCTGAGACCCTTCCGATAGCAGAGATGTGATATCTCAATGCTTATGCCAAACCTGAGACCCTTCCGATAGCATGAGATGTGATATCTCAATGCTTCTAATACCAAACCTCAGATCCTTCCTATAATATGAGATGTGATTTCCAAATCCTTCCCCTTCCAAACCTGAGACCGTCCCTTTAGCATGAAATGTGATATCCAACTCCTTCCCATTCCAATCCTGAGACCCTTCTGATGGCATAAGATGTCATATCTCAATGCCTCTAATACCAAACCTGAGATCCTACCTCTAACATGAGATGTGATATCAAACTCCTTCCCATTCCAAACCTGAGACCCTTCAGATAGCATGAGATGTGATATTTCAATGCTTCTAAAACCAAACATGAGAACCATCCTATAACATGAGATGTGAAATCCAAATCATTCCCATTCCAAACATGAGGCCCTTCCTATAGCTTGAGATGTAATGTCAAACTCCTTCCCATTCAATGTGATATCCAACTCCTTCCCATTCCAATCCTGGGACCCTTCCTATACCATGAGATGTGATAGTTCAATGCTTCTAATACCAAACCTGAGACCCGTCCTAAAACATGAGATGTGAGATCCAAATCCTTCCCCTTCCAGACATGAGACCTTTCCTTTAGCATGAGATGTGATAACCAACTCCTTCCCATTCCAAACCTGAGACCCTTCCCATAGCATGAGATGTGATATCTCAATGCTTCTAAAACCAAACATGAGAACCATCCTATAACATGAGATGTGAAATCCAAATCCTTCCCTTTCCAAACCTGAGACCCTTCCTATAGCTTGAGATGAAATATCAAACTCCTTCCCATTCCAATCCTGAGATAGCTTGAGATGTGAGATCCAAATCCTTCCCCTTCCAAACCTGAGACCCTTCCTATAGCTTGATATGTGATATCAAACTCCTTCCCATTACAATCCTGAGATAGCTTGAGATGTGATATCCAACTCCATCCCATTCCAATCCTGAGACCCTTCCGATAGCATGAGATGTGATAGCTCAATGCTTCTAATATCAAAACTGAGACCCTCCCTATAGTATGAGATGTGAAATCTACGTCCTTCACATTCCTATCCTGAGACCCTTCCGATAGCAGAGATGTGATATCTCAATGCTTATACCGAACCTGATGACCCTTCCTTTAGCATGAGATGTGATATTCAACTCCTTCCCATTCCAAACCTGAGACCCTTCCTATAACATGAGACGTGATATCCAACTCCTTCCCATTCCAAACCTGAGACCTTTCCTTTAGCATATGTGATATCCAACTCCTTCCAATTCCAATACTGAGACCCTTCCAATAGCATATGTGATATCTCAATGCTTCTAATATCAAAACTGAGACCCTCCCTATAACATGAGATGTGATATCCAACTCCTTCCCATTCCAATACTGAGACCCTTCCAATAGCATATGTGATATCTCAATGCTTCTAATATGAAAACTGAGACCCTCCCTATAACATGAATTGTGATATCCAAATCCTTCCCATTCCAATCCTGAGACCCTTCCGATAGCAGAGATGTGATATCTCAATGCTTATACCAAACCTAAGACCCTTCCGATAGCATGAGATGTGATATCTCAATGCATCTAATACCAAACCTGAGATCCTTCCAATAACATGAGATATGATGTCCAAATCCCTCCCCTTCCAAACCTTAGACCATCCCTTTAGCATGAGATTTGATATCCAACTCCTTCCCATTCCAATCCTGAGACCCTTCTGATAGCATGAGATGTGATATCTCAATGCCTCTAATACCAAACCTGAGATCCTACCTCTAACATGAAATGTGATATCCATCTCCTTCCCTTTCCAAACCTGAGACCCTGCCTATAGCATGAGATGTGATATCCAAGTCCTTCCCATTCCAATCGTGAGACCCTTCCTATAGCATGTGATGTGATATCTCAATGCTTATACCAAACCTGAGACCCTTCCTATGGCATGAGATGTCATATACAACTCCTTCCCATTCCAACCCTGAAACCCTTCCTATAGCATGAGATGTGATATCTCAATGCTTATACCAAACCTGAGACCCTTCCTATAGCATGAGATGTGATATCCAACTTCTTCCCATTCCAATCCTGAGACCCTTCCTATAGCATGAGATGTGATATCTCAATGCTTATACCAAACCTGAGACCCTTCCTATAGCTTGAGATGTGATATCCAACTCCTTCCAATTCCAATCCTGAGACCCTTCCTATAGCATGAGATGTGATATCTCAAGGCCTCTAATACCAAACCTGAGATCCTTCCTCTAACATGAAATGTGATATCCAACTCCTTCCCCTTCCAAACCTGAGAGCCTTCCTATAGCATGAGATATGATATCCAAGTCCTTCCCATTCCAATCCTGAGACCCTTCCTATAACATGAAATGTGATATCCAACTCCTTCCCATTCTAACCTGAGACCCTTCCTATAGCATGAGATGGGATATCCAACTCCTTCCAAATCCAATACTGATACCCTTCCGATAGCATGAGATGTGATATCCCAATGCTTCTACCAAACCTGAGACCCATACTATGGCATGAGATGTGATATCAAACTCCTTCCCATTCCAATCCTGAGACGCTTCCTATAGCTTGAGATGTGATATCCAACTCCTTCCCATTCCAATTCTGAGACCCTTCTTATACCATGACACTTGATATCTCAATGCTTCTAATACCAAACCTGAGACCCGTCCTATAACATGAGATGTGATATCCAAATCCATCCCCTTCCAAACCTTAGACCCTTCCTTTATAATGAGATGTGATATCCAACTCCTTCCCATTCCAATCCTGAGACCCTTCCTATAGCATGAGATGTGATATCTCAATGCTTCTAATACCAAACCTGAGACCCTTCCTATAACATGAGATGGGATATCCAACTCCTTCCCATTCCAATCCTGAGACCCTTCCGATAGCAGAGATGTGATATCTCAATGCTTATACCAAACCTGAGACCCTTCCTAAGGCCTGAGATGTCATATACAACTCCTTCCCATTGCAATCCTGAGACCCTTCCTAGAGCATGAGATGTGATATCTCAATGCTTATACCAAATCTGAGACCCTTCCTATAGCATGAGATGTGATATCCAACACCTTCCCATTCCAATCCTGAGACCCTTCCTATAGCATGAGAAGTGATATCTCCATGCTTATACCAAACCTGAGACCCTTCCTATAGCATGAGATGTGATATCCAACTCCTTCCCATTCCAATCCTGAGACCCTTCCTATAGCATGAGATGTGATATCTCAATGCTTATACCAAACCTGAGAGCCTACCTATAGCATGAGATGTGATATCCAAGTCCATCCCATTCCAATCCTTAGACCCTTCCTACAGCATGCGATGTGATATCTCAATGATTCTAATACCAAACCAGAGACCCGTCCTTTAACATGAGATGGGATATCCAACTCCTTCCCATTCCAATCCTGAGCCACTCCTGATAGCAGAGATGTGATATCTCAATGCTTATACCAAACCTGAGACCCTTCCTATAACATGAGATGTGATATCCAACTCCTTCCCGTTCCAAACCTGAGACACTTCCTATAGCATATGTGATATCCAACTCCTTCCCATTCCAAACATGAGACCCTTCCTATAGCAAGAATGTAATATCCAACTCCTACCCATTCCAATCCTGAGACCATTCCTATAGCATGAGATGTGATGTCTCAATGCTTCCAATACCAAACCTGAGATCCTTCCTCTAACATGAGATGTGATATCCAACTCCTTCCCATTCCAATCCTGAGACCCTTATGATAGCATGAGATGTGATATCTCAATGCCTCTTATACCAAACCTGAGATCCTTCCGATAGCATGAGATGTGATATCTCAATGCTTCTAATACCAAACCTGAGATCATTCCTATAATATGAGATGTGATTTCCAAATCCTTCCCCTTCCAAACCTGAGACCCTCCCTTTAGCATGAGATGTGATATCCAACTCCTTCCCATTCCAATCCTGAGACCCTTCTGATAGCATGAGATGTGATTTCTCAATGCCTCTAATACCAAACCTGAGATCCTACCTCTAACATGAAATGTGATATCCATCTCCTTCCCTTTCCAAACCTGAGACCCTGCCTATAGCATGATATGTGATATCCAAGTCCTTCCCATTCCAATCCTGAGACCCTTCCTATAGCATGTGATGTGATATCTCAATGCTTATACCAAACCTGAGACCCTTCCTATGGCATGAGATGGCATATACAACTCCTTCCCATTCCAATCCTGAGACCCTTCCTATAGCATGAGATGTGATATCTCAATGCTTATACCAAACCTGAGACCCTTCCTATAGCATGAGATGTGATATCCAACTTCTTCCCATTCCAATCAGGAGACCCTTCCTATAGCATGAGATGTGATATCTCAATGCTTATACCAAACCTGAGACCCTTCCTATAGCTTGAGATGTGATATCCAACTCCTTCCCATTCCAATCCTGAGACCCTTCCTATAGCATGAGATGTGATATCTCAAGGCCTCTAATACCAAACCTGAGATCCTTCCTCTAACATGAAATGTGATATCCAACTCCTTCCCCTTCCAAACCTGAGAGCCTTCCTATAGCATGAGATATGATATCCAAGTCCTTCCCATTCCAATCCTGAGACCCTTCCTATAATATGAAATGTGATATCCAACTCCTTCCCATTCCAACCTGAGACCCTTCCTATAGCATGAGATGGGATATCCAACTCCTTCCAAATCCAATACTGATACCCTTCCGATAGCATGAGATGTGATATCCCAATGCTTCTACCAAACCTGAGACCCATACTATGGCATAAGATGTGATATCAAACTCCTTCCCATTCCAATCCTGAGACCCTTCTTATACCATGAGACTTGATATCTCAATGCTTCTAATACCAAACCTGAGACCCGTCCTATAACATGAGATGTGATATCCAAATCCTTCCCCTTCCAAACCTTAGACCCTTCCTTTATCATGAAATGTGATATCCAACTCCTTCCCATTCCAATCCTGAGACCCTTCCGATATCATGAGATGTGATATCTCAATGCTTATACCAAATCTGAGACCCTTCCTATGGCCTGAGATGTCATATACAACTCCTTCCCATTCCAATCCTGAGACCCTTCCTATAGCATGAGATGTGATATCTCAATGCTTATACCAAATCTGAGACCCTTCCTATAGCATGAGATGTGATATCCAACTCCTTCCCATTCCAATCCTGAGACCCTTCCTATAGCATGAGATGTGATGTCTCAATGCTTCTAATACCAAACCTGAGATCCTTCCTATAACATGAGATGTGATATCCAACTCCTTCCCATTCCAATCCTGAGACCCTTATGATAGCATGAGATGTGATATCTCAATGCCTCTTATACCAAACCTGAGATCCTTCCGATAGCATGAGATGTGATATCTCAATGCTTCTAATACCAAACCTGAGATCCTTCCTATAATATGAGATGTGATTTCCAAATCCTTCCCCTTCCAAACCTGAGACCCTCCCTTTAGCATGAAATGTGATATCCAACTCCTTCCCATTCCAATCCTGAGACTCTTCTAATAGCATGAGATGTGATATCTCAATGCCTCTAATACCAAACCTGAGATCCTACCTCTAACATGAAATGTGATATCCATCTCCTTCCCTTTCCAAACCTGAGACCCTGCCTATAGCATGAGATGTGATATCCAAGTCCTTCCCATTCCAATCGTGAGACCCTTCCTATAGCATGTGATGTGATATCTCAATGCTTATACCAAACCTGAGACCCTTCCTATGGCATGAGATGTCATATACAACTCCTTCCCATTCCAACCCTGAGACCCTTCCTATAGCATGAGATGTGATATCTCAATGCTTATACCAAACCTGAGACCCTTCCTATAGCATGAGATGTGATATCCAACTTCTTCCCATTCCAATCCTGAGACCCTTCCTCTAGCATGAGATGTGATATCTCAGTGCTTATACCAAACCTGAGACCCTTCCTATAGCATAAGATGTGATATCCAAATCCTTCCCATTCCAATCCTGAGACCCTTCCTATAGCATGAGATGTGATATCTCAATGCTTATACCAAACCTGAGACCCTTCCTATAGCATGAGATGTGATATCCAACTCCTTCCCATTCCAATCCTGAGACCCTTCCTATAGCATGAGATGTGATGTCTCAATGCTTCTAATACCAAACCTGAGATCCTTCCTATAACATGAGATGTGATATCCAACTCCTTCCCATTCCAATCCTGAGACCCTTATGATAGCATGAGATGTGATATCTCAATGCCTCTTATACCAAACCTGAGATCCTTCCGATAGCATGAGATGTGATATCTCAATGCTTCTAATACCAAACCTGAGATCCTTCCTATAATATGAGATGTGATTTCCAAATCCTTCCCCTTCCAAACCTGAGACCCTCCCTTTAGCATGAAATGTGATATCCAACTCCTTCCCATTCCAATCCTGAGACCCTTCTGATAGCATGAGATGTGATATCTCATTGCCTCTAATACCAAACCTGAGATCCTACCTCTAACATGAAATGTGATATCCATCTCCTTCCCTTTCCAAACCTGAGACCCTGCCTATAGCATGAGATGTGATATCCAAGTCCTTCCCATTCCAATCCTGAGACCCTTCCTATAGCATGTGATGTGATATCCAAGTCCTTCCCATTCCAATCCTGAGACCCTTCCTATAGCATGTGATGTGATATCTCAATGCTTATACCAAACCTGAGACCCTTCCTATGGCATGAGATGTCATATACAACTCCTTCCCATTCCAACCCTGAGACCCTTCCTATAGCATGAGATGTGATATCTCAATGCTTATACCAAACCTGAGACCCTTCCTATAGCTTGAGATGTGATATCCAACTTCTTCCCATTCCAATCCTGAGACCCTTCCTATAGCATGAGATGTGATATCCCAATGCTTCTACCAAACCTGAGACCCATACTATGGCATGAGATGTGATATCAAACTCCTTCCCATTCCAATCCTGAGACGCTTCCTATAGCTTGAGATGTGATATCCAACTCCTTCCCATTCCAATTCTGAGACCCTTCTTATACCATGAGACTTGATATCTCAATGCTTCTAATACCAAACCTGAGACCCGTCCTATAACATGAGATGTGATATCCAAATCCTTCCCCTTCCAAACCTTAGACCCTTCCTTTATAATGAGATTTGATATCCAACTCCTTCCCATTCCAATCCTGAGACCCTTCCGATATCATGAGATTTGTTATCTCAATGCTTCTAATATCAAACTTGAGACCCTCCCTATAGCATGAGATGTGACATCCAACTCCTTCCCATTCCAATCCTGAGACCCTTCCGATAGCAGAGATGTGATATCTCAATGCTTATACCAAACCTGAGACCCTTCCTAAGGCTTGAGATGTCATATACAACTCCTTCCCATTCCAATCCTGAGACCCTTCCTATAGCATGAGATGTGATATCTCAATGCTTATACCAAATCTGAGACCCTTCCTATAGCATGAGATGTGATATCCAAATCCTTCCCATTCCAATCCTGAGACCCTTCCTATAGCATGAGATGTGATATCTCAATGCTTATACCAAACCTGAGAGCCTACCTATAGCATGAGATGTGATATCCAAGTCCATCCCATTCCAATCCTTAGACCCTTCCTACAGCATGCGATGTGATATCTCAATGATTCTAATACCAAACCAGAGACCCGTCCTTTAACATGAGATGGGATATCCAACTCCTTCCCATTCCAATCGTGAGCCACTCCTGATAGCAGAGATGTGATATCTCAATGCGTATACCAAACCTGAGACCCTTCCTATAACATGAGATGTGATATCCAACTCCTTCCCGTTCCAAACCTGAGACACTTCCTATAGCATATGTGATATCCAACTCCTTCCCATTCCAAACATGAGACCCTTACTATAGCAAGAATGTAATATCCAACTCCTACCCATTCCAATCCTGAGACCATTCCTATAGCATGAGATGTGATATATCAATGCTTCTAATACCAAACCTGAGATCCTTCCTATGACATGAGATGTGATATCCAAATCCTTCCCATTCCAATCCTGAGACCCTTCCTATAGCAAGAGATGTGATATCCAAATCCTTCCCATTCCAATCCTGAGACCCTTCCTATAACATGAGATGTGATATTCAACTCCTTCCCATTCCAACCTGAGACACTTCCTATAGCATGGGAAGGGATATCCAACTCCTTCCCAATCCAATCCTGAGAACCTTCCGATAGCAGAGATGTGATATCTCAATGCTTATACCAAACCTGAGACGCTTCCTATGGCATGAGATGTGATATCCAACTCCTTGCCATTCAAATCCTGAGACCCTTCCTATAGCATGAGATGTGATATCTCAATGCTTCTACCAAACCTGAGACCCTTCCTTTAGCATGAGATGTGATATCCAAATCCTTCACATTCCAATCCTGAGACCCTTCCTATAGCATGAGATGTGATATCTCAATGCTTCTAATACCAAACCCGAGATCCTTCCTATAACATGAGATGTGATATCCAATTCCTTCCCATTCCAAACCTGAGACCCTTCCTATTGGATGAGATGTTATATCCAACTCCTTCCCATTCCAACCCTGAGACCCTTCCTATACCATGAGATGTGATATCTCAATGCTTCTAATACCAAACCTGGGAACCGTCCTATAACATGAGATGTGATATCTCAATGTTTCTAATGAAAAACCTGAGACCCTTACTATAACATGAGATGTGATCTCCAATTCCTTCCCATTCCAAACCTGAGACCCTTCCTATTGGATGAGATGTGATATCCAAATCCTTCCCCTTCCAAACCTGAGACCCTTCCTTTAGCATGAGATGTGATATCCAAATACTTCCCATTCTAATCCTAAAACCCTTCCTATAGCATGAGATGTGATATCTCAATGTTTCTAATAAAAAACCTGAGACCCTTCCTATAGCAAGAGATGTGATATCCAAATCCTTCCCATTCCAATCCTGAGACCCTTCCTGTATATAACATGAGATGTGATATCCAACTCCTTCCCATTCCAACCTGAGACCCTTCCTATAGCATGAGATGTGATATCCAACTCCTTACCATTCAAATCCTGAGACCCTCCCTATAACAAGAGATGTCATATCCAACTCCTTCCCATTCCAAACCTGAGACCCGTCCTATAACATGAGATCTGATATCCAACTCCTTCCCATTCCAAACCTGAGACCCTTCCGATAGCATGAGATGTGATATCTCAATGCTTCAAAAACCAAACATGAGAACCATCCTATAACATGAGATGTGAAATCCAAATCCTTCCCTTCCCAAACCTGAGACTCTTCCTATAGCATGAGATGTGATATCTCAATGCTTCTACCAAACCTGAAACCCTTCCTATAGCATGAGATGTGATATCCAACTCCTTCCCATTCCAATCCTGAGACACATCCTATAGCATGAGATGTGATATCACAATGCTTCTAATACCAAACCTGAGACCCGTCCTATAACATGAGATGTGATATCCAAATCCTTCCCCTTCCAAACCTGATACCCTTCCTTTAGCATGAGATGTGATATATAGCTCCTCCCATTCCAATCCTGAGACCCTTCCTATAGCATGAGATGTGATATCTCAATGCTTCTAATACCAAACCTGAGATCCTTCCTATAACATGAGATGTGATATCCAACTCCTTCCCATTCCAATCCCGAGACCCTTCCTATAGCATGAGATGTGATATCTCAATGCTTCTAATACCAAACCTAAGGTCCTTCCTATAACATGAGATGTGATATCCAAATCCTTCCCATTCCAAACCTGAGACCCTCCCTTTAGCATGAGATGTGATATCCAACTCCTTCCCATTCCAATCCTGATACCCTTCTGATAGCATGAGATCTGATATCTCAATGCCTCTAATACCAAACCTGAGATCCTACCTCTAACATGAAATGTGATATCCAACTCCTTCCTTTTCCAAACCTGAGACCCTTCCTACAGCATGAGATGTGATATCCAAGTCCTTCCCATTCCAATCCTGAGACCCTTCCTATAACATGAGATGTGATATCCAACTCCTTCTATTCCAACCTGAGACCCTTCCTATAGCATGAGATGGGATATCCAACTCCTTCCAAATCCAATCCTGATACCCTTCCGATAGCATGAGATGTGATATACCAATGCTTCTACAAAACCTGAGACCCATACCATGGCATGAGATGTGATATCAAACTCCCGTCCTATACCACGAGACTTGATATCTCAATGCTTCTAATACCAAACCTGAGACCGGTCCAATAACAGGAGATGTGATATCCAAATCCTTCCCCTTCCAAACCTTAGACCCTTCCTTTATCATGAGATGTGATATCCAAGTCCTTCCCATTCCATTCCTGAGACCCTTCCTATAGCATGAGATGTGATATCTCAATGCTTCTAATACCAAACCTGAGACCCTTCCTATAACATGAGATGTGATATCCAAGTCCTTCCCATTCCAATCCTGAGACCCTTCCTATAGCATGAGATGTGATATCTCAATGCTTCTAATACCAAACCTGAGACCCTTCCTATAACATGAATTATGATATCCAAACCCTTCCCATTCCAATCCTTAGACCCTTCTGATAGCAGAGATGTAATATCTCAATGCTTATACCAAACCTAAGACCCTTCCGATAGCATGAGATGTGATATCTCAATGCTTCTAATACCAAACCTGAGATCCTTCCAATAACATGAGATGTGATATCCAACTCCTTCCCATTCCAATCCCGAGACCCTTCCTATAGCATGAGATGTGATATCTCAATGCTTCTAATACCAAACCTGAGATCCTTCCAATAACATGAGATGTGATATCCAACTCCTTCCCATTCCAATCCCGAGACCCTTCCTATAGCATGAGATGTGATATCTCAATGCTTCTAATACCAAACCTAAGGTCCTTCCTATAACATGAGATGTGATATCCAAATCCTTCCCATTCCAAACCTGAGACCCTCCCTTTAGCATGAGATGTGATATCCAACTCCTTCCCCTTCCAAACCTGAGACCCTTCCTTTGGCATGAGATGTGATATCCAGCTCCTCCCATTCCAATCCTGAGACCCTTCCGATAGCAGAGATGTGATATTTCAATGCTTATACCAAACCTGAGACGCTTCCCATAGCATGAGATGTGATATCCAGCTCCTCCCATTCCAATCCTGAGACCCTTCCGATAGCAGAGATGTGATATTTCAATGCTTATACCAAACCTGAGACCCTTCCCATAGCATGAGATGTGATATCCAACTCCTTCCCATTCCAATCCTGAGACCCTTCCTCTAGCATGAGATGTGATATCTCAATGCTTCTAATACCAAACCTGAGATCCTTCCTATAACATGAGATGTGATATCCAACTCATTCCCATTCCAATCCCGAGACCCTTCCCATAGCATGAGATGTGATATCTCAATGCTTCTAATACCAAACCTAAGGTCCTTCCTATAACATGAGATGTGATATCCAAATCCTTCCCATTCCAAACCTGAGACCCTCCCTTTAGCATGAGATGTGATATCCAACTCCTTCCCATTCCAATCCTGATACCCTTCTGATAGCATGAGATGTGATATCTCAATGCCTCTAATACCAAACCTGAGATCCTACCTCTAACATGAAATGTGATATCCAACTCCTTCCTTTTCCAAACCTGAGACCCTTCCTACAGCATGAGATGTGATATCCAAGTCCTTCCCATTCCAATCCTGAGACCCTTCCTATAACATGAGATGTGATATCCAACTCCTTCTATTCCAACCTGAGACCCTTCCTATAGCATGAGATGGGATATCCAACTCCTTCCAAATCCAATCCTGATACCCTTCCGATAGCATGAGATGTGATATCCAAATGCTTCTACAAAATCTGAGACCCATACCATGGCATGAGATGTGATATCAAACTCCCGTCCTATACCATGAGACTTGATATCTCAATGCTTCTAATACCAAACCTGAGACCGGTCCAATAACATGAGATGTGATATCCAAATCCTTCCCCTTCCAAACCGTAGACCCTTCCTTTATCATGAGATGTGATATCCAAGTCCTTCCCATTCCATTCCTGAGACCCTTCCTATAGCATGAGATGTGATATCTCAATGCTTCTAATACCAAACCTGAGACCCTTCCTATAACATGAGATGTGATATCCAAGTCCTTCCCATTCCAATCCTGAGACCCTTCCTATAGCATGAGATGTGATATCTCAATGCTTCTAATACCAAACCTGAGACCCTTCCTATAACATGAATTGTGATATCCAAATCCTTCCCATTCCAATCCTGAGACCCTTCCGATAGCAGAGATGTGATATCTCAATGCTTATACCAAACCTAAGACCCTTCCGATAGCATGAGATGTGATATCTCAATGCTTCTAATACCAAACCTGAGATCCTTCCAATAACATGAGATATGATGTCCAAATCCCTCCCCTTCCAAACCTTAGACCATCCCTTTAGCATGAGATTTGATATCCAACTCCTTCCCATTCCAATCCTGAGACCCTTCTGATGGCATGAGATGTGATATCTCAATGCCTCTAAAACCAAACCTGAGATCCTACATCTAACATGAAATGTGATATCCAACTCCTTCCCCTTCCAACCCTGAGAGCCTTCCTATAGAATGAGATGTGATATCCAAGTCCTTCCCATTCCAATCCTGAGACCCTTCATATAACATGAGATGTGATATCCAACTCCTTCCCATTCCAATAATGAGACCCTTCCTATAGCTTGAGATGTGATATCACTCCTTCTCATTCCAATTCTGAGACCCGTCCTATACCATGAGACTTGATATCTCAATGCTTCAAATACCAAACCTGAGACCGGTCCTATAACATGAGATGTGATACCCAAATCCGTCCCCTTCCAAACCTTAGACCCTTCCTATAGCATGAGATGTGATATCTCAATGCTTCTAAAACCAAACATGAGAACCATCCTATAACATGAGATGTGAAATCCAAATCCTTCCCTTTCCAAACCTGAGACCCTTCCTATAGCTTGAGATGAAATATCAAACTCCTTCCCATTCCAATCCTGAGATAGCTTGAGATGTGATATCCAACTCCATCCCATTCCAATCCTGAGACCCTTCCGATAGCATGAGATGTGATAGCTCAATGCTTCTAATATCAAAACTGAGACCCTCCCTATAGTATGAGATGTGAATTCTAAGTCCTTCCCATTCCTATCCTGAGACCCTTCCGATAGCAGAGATGTGATATCTCAATGCTTATACCGAACCTGATGACCCTTCCTTTAGCATGAGATGTGATATTCAACTCCTTCCCATTCCAATCCTGAGACCCTTCCTATAACATGAGACGTGATATCCAACTCCTTCCCATTCCAAACCTGAGACCTTTCCTTTAGCATATGTGATATCCAACTCCTTCCAATTCCAATACTGAGACGCTTCCAATAGCATATGTGATATCTCAATGCTTCTAATATCAAAACTGACACCCTCCCTCTAACATGAGATGTGATATCCAACTCCTTCCCATTCCAATACTGAGACCCTTCCAATAGCATATGTGATATCTCAATGCTTCTAATATCAAAACTGAGACCCTCCCTATAACATGAGATGTGATATCCAACTCCTTCCCATTCCAATCGAGACCCTTCCTATAACATGAGATGTGATATCTCTATGCTTCTAATACCAAACCTGAGGCCCTTCCCGTAGTATATGTGAAATCCAACTCCTTCCCATTCCAAACTTGTGACCCTTCCTGTAGCATGAAATGTGATTTTTCACCCCTTCCAATACCATACCCTAGCCTAGACCATTCCCACAGCCTGAGATTTAAAATCTCATTTCTTCCAATACCAAACCCGAGACCCTTCCGATAGGATGTGATTTGATATCTCAGTGCTTCTAATACCAAACCTGAGATCCTCCCTATAACAAGAGATATCATATCCAACTCCTTCCCATTCCAATCCTGAGACTCTTCCTATAGCATGACATGTGATATCGAACTTCCCATTCAAATCCTGAGACTCAGACCTCCCCGTCTAACCTCACCACTCCTAGCTCCCGGATTGATAATGCACTCCTGCTGTGTCTTCTCTCCCTTCTTCTGCTTCCTTTCCTCTCTCCTTCCTCATGTGCCCTAGGTCAGGCTCCTTCTACACCTCCGCAAGGATTACTGATTTGTACCCCTCCCCACTCTCAACTCTCACTCAGTTAACACTCATCTGACATCTGCCATTTCCTGGAAGAACCCGACCTTGATGTCCTTGGTCTAACCGAGACATGGATGACGGCCAGCGCTGTCTCGAGCTCTGACACTTTCCTCCCTGATGACAAGTTCCTCTCCATGCCCAGATCCAAACGTTCATGAGGGGGAGTTTCCTTGATTCCTGTAGTAAATTGCTTTCCTTTGCAGGCCGACTCCTCTCACGAATGCCTTGTCTGCATGCATTCTCTCTTTCCTGGCCATTCTCTCACCGTGGCTATTTGCCTACCCCCTTCCTCTCTCAGTGGATGGACTTCTCCATCCTAGCCTCCTACCACTCAACTCCGCCTACTTGGAGAATTCAAAATGAACCTGTATGCTTCCTGACCTGGACTTTTACGAGATCTGCAACTCTTCATGTCTCTGGCCCTACACACTGCAGGGAATACTCAGGATTTTCTGATCTCAGACATCCCCCTATGTAACCCTCTCAACAATCCTCTCCCGTGGTGATCAAGTTCTCATCTCCAAAGAAGGCTAACTACCAGCTGTTCCTCCTCAGTGGAGTTCTCCCTTTCTGTCCCTGCTCTCTGTACCGTTTCGCGTTGCAAACACTCGCTTCCCTGCTCTCTGGTTTAGACGCTTTTCCTTCTTCCTTTCTGTGCCTGTTCTCTGCATCGTTTCGCGTTGCAGAAAACAACTCGCTTCCCAGCTCTCTGGTTTAGACGTGTGTTCCCTGCCTTCTCTCCTCTTCCCGCTGCCTTCAAATCAACAAATGAGCTTCAAAAGATACACGGTGCTCAGAATGCTTTATAACACCCATTATTCAAGATATAGCTGTAACCCGCTAGACGTATTGAAAAGTGCTAAAAACTAGCAAAATAGCTAGAAAATGTTCTTTCCTCGCGTTTTGGTAAATACGAATTCTGGTGGATTCCCATTTTGTACTCCGTGCATTTGTTCAGTCGAATCCTGATGTTTTTAACCACTCGTCACCCATACAAGGGGGGGATCAAAATCTACTGTTCACAGGCTGAATGTATACTGCTGAAATCGTCAATGCATTATCGGGTAAACCGACTGTTCTGGAAAGTGTATTTGCCATCTGTTATTCCAGTCAGCATGTTTTCATCGTCCCTTCTTGTTTCAAGGCTGCACTCCCGTGGTGATCACATTCTCCTCTCCACAGCAGGCTAACTACCAGCTGATCCTCCTCAGAGGCGTTCCACCTTTCTGTCCCTGCTCCCTGCACCGTTTCGCGTTGCATGTACTCGCTTCCCAGCTCTCTGGTTTAGATGTGTGTTCCCTGCCTTCTCTCCTCTTCCTACAGCCTTCCAATGAGCTCCACAAGATAGTGTTCAGAATGCTTTATAACCCCATTATTCAACATATAGCTGTAACCCGCTAGACGTATTGAAACGTGCTAAAAACTAGCAAAAATAGCTAGAAAATGTACTTCCCTCGTGTTTTTGTAAATGCGAATTCTGGTGGGTTCCCATGTTGTATGTACTGTGTCCGTGCGTTTGTGTCGAATCCTGAAGTTTTTAACCACTGTTCTCCCATACTAGGGAGGGGGGGTCAACATCTACTGCTGTTCACAGGCTGAATGTATACGGCTGAAATCTTCAAGGCATTATCAGCTTTCCTGACTGTTTTGGAACGTGTATTTGCCATCTGTTAATGCAGTCGCCCTTTGTTCATCGTTCCTTCTAGTTTACAGGCTGCACTCCCCTAGTGATCACATTCTTCTCTCCTATGCAGGCTAACTACCAGCTGCTCCTCCTCATAGGTGTTCATCCTTTCTGTCCCTGCTCCCTGCACCGTTTCGCGTTGCATGTACTCGCTTCCCAGCTCTCTGGTTGAGATGCGTGTTCCCTGCCTTCTCTCCTCTTGCTACAGCCTTCCAATTTGATCCACAAGATACAGTGTTCAGAATGCTTTATAACACCCATTATTCAACATATAGCTGTAATCAGCTAGACGTATTGAAACGTGCTAAAAACTAGCAAAAACAGCTAGAAAATGTACTTCCCTCGCGTTTTGGTAAATGCAGGGTACACGCGTCTAAACCAGAGAGCAGGCAAGCGAGCATTTCAGCAGTATAAATTCAGCCTGTGAACAACACATTTTGACCCTCCCTTGTATGGGAGAAGAGTGGTTCAAAAGACCAGGATTCGACTGAACAAACGCACGAACAGAGTACAAAATGGGAATCCACCAGAATTCGCATTTACCAAAACGCGAGGAAAGTACATTTTCTAGCTGTTTCTGCTCGTTTTTAGCACGTTTCAATACGTCTAGCGGGTTACAGCTATATGTTGAATAATGGGTGTTATAAAGCATTCTGAACACTGTATCTTGTGGAGCTCATTGGAAGGCTGTAGGAAGAGGAGAGAAGGCAGGGAACACGCATCTAAACCAGAGAGCTGGGAAGCGAGTACATGCAACGCGAAACGGTGCAGGGAGCAGGGACATTAAGGATGAACGCCTATGAGGAGGAGCAGCTGGTAGTCAGCCTGCTCTGGAGAGGAGAATGTGATCACCAGGGGAGTGCAGCCTGTAAAGTAGAAGGGACGATGAACACAGGGCGACTGCATTAACAGATGGCAAATACACGTTCCAAAAAAGTCAGGAAAGCTGATAATGCCTTGAAGATTTCAACCGTATACATTCAGCCTGTGAACAGCAGTAGACGTTGACCCCCCCTTGTATGGGAGAACAGTGGTTAAAAACTTCAGGATTCGACAACAAACGCACGGACAGTACATACATGGGAACCCATCAGAATTAGCATTTACAAAAACGCGAGGAAAGTACATTTTCTAGCTGTTTTTGCTAGTTTACAGCACGTTTCAATACGTCTAGCGGGTTACGGCTATATGTTGAATAATGGGTGTTATAGAGCATTCTGAGCACTGTGTATCTTTTGGAGCTCATTTTTTGATTTGAAGGCAGCGGGAAGAGGAGAGAAGGCAGGGAACACGCGTCTAAACCAGAGAGCTGGGAAGCGAGTACTTGCAACGCGAAAAGGGCAGAAAGGAAGAAGGCCTCTGAGAAGGAAAAGCGTCTAAACCAGAGAGCAGGGAAGCGAGTGTTTGCAACGCGCAGGGAGCAGGGACAGAAAGGGAGAACTCCTCTGAGGAGGAACAGCTGGCAGTTAGCCTTCTTTGGAGATGAGAACTTGATCACCACGGGAGAGGATTGTTGAGAGGGTTACAGAGGGGGAGGTCTGTGATCAGAAAATCCTGAGTATTCCCTGCAGTGTGTAGGGCCTGCGACATGAAGAGTTGCAGATCTCGTAAAAGTCCAGGTCAGGAAGCATACAGGTTCATGTTGAATTCTCCAAGTAGGCGGAGTTGAGTGGTAGGAGGCTAGGATGGAGAAGTCCATCCACTGAGAGAGGAAGGGGGTAGGCAAATAGCCACGGTGAGAGAATGGCCAGGAGAGAATGCATGCAGACAAGGCATTCGTGAGAGGAGTCGGCCTGCAAAGGAAAGCAATTTACTACAGGAATCAAGGATAAGCATTGAGATATCACATCTCATGCTATAGGAAGGGTCTCAGGATTGGAATGGGAAGGACTTAGATATCACATATGCTATAGGGAGGGTCTGAGTTTTGATATTAGAAGCATTGAGATATCACATCTCATGCTATCGGAAGTGTCTCAGGATTGGAATGGGAAGGAGCTGGATATCACATCTCATGCTAAAGGAAGGGTCTCAGGTTTGGAACGGGAAGGAGTTGGATATCACATCTCATGCTATAGGAAGGGTCTCAGGATTGGAATGGGAAGGACTTAGATATCACATATGCTATAGGGAGGGTCTCAGTTTTGATATTAGAAGCATTGAGATATCACATCTCATGCTATCGGAAGTGTCTCAGGATTGGAATGGGAAGGAGCTGGATATCACATCTCATGCTAAAGGAAGGGTCTCAGGTTTGGAACGGGAAGGAGTTGGATATATCATCTCATGTTATAGGAAGGGTCTCAGGTTTCGTATAAACATTGAGATATCACATCTCTGCTATCGGAAGTGTCTCAGGATTGGAATGGGAAGGAGTTGGATATCCCATCTCATGTTATAGGACGGGTCTCAGGTTTTTTATTAAAATCATTGAGATATTATATTGCATGCTGTAGGAAGGGTCTAAGGATTGGAATGGGAAGGACTTGGATATCACATCTCATGCTATAGATAGGCTCTCAGGTTTGGAAAGTGAAGGAGTTGGATATCACATTTCATGTTAGAGGAAGGATCTCAGGTTTGGTATTAGAGGCATTCAGATATCACATCTCAGGCTATAGGAAGGGTCTCAGGATTGGAATGGGAAGGAGTTGGATATCACATCTCATGCTATAGGAAGGGTCTTGAGATATCACATCTCATGCTATAGGAAGGGTCTCAGGATTGGAATGGGAAGGAGTTGTATATGACATCTCATGCCGTAGGGAGGGTCTCAGGTTTGGTATAAACATTGAGATATCACATCTCTGCTATCGAAAGGGTCTCAGGATTGGAATGGAAAGGAGTTGGATATCCCATCTCATGTTATAGGAAGAGTCTCAGGTTTGGTATTAGAAGCATTGAAATATCACATCTCATGCTATAGGAAGTGTCTCAGGATTGGAATGGGAAGGACTTGGGTATCACATCTCATGCTATAGGGAGGGTCTCAAGTTTGATATTAGAAGCATTGAGATATCACATCTCATGCTATAGGAAGGGTCTCAGGATTGGAATGGGAAGGAGTTGGATATCACATCTCATGCTATAGGAAGGGTCTCAGGTTTGGTATAAGCAGTGAGATATCACATCTCATGCTATAGGAAGTGTCTCAGGATTGGAATGGGAAGGAGTTGGATATCACATCTCATGTTATAGGAAGGATCTCAGGTTTGGTATAAGCATTGAGATATCACATCTCTGCTATCGGAAGGGTCTAAGGTTTGGAAGGGGAAGGATTTGGATATCACATCTCATGTTATAGGACGGGTCTCAGGTTTGGTATTAGAAGCATTGAGATATCAAGTCTCATGGTATAGGAAGGGTCTCAGAATTGGAATGGGAAGGAGTTGGATATCACATCTCAAGCTATAGGAAGGGTCTCAGGATTAGAATGGGAAGGAGTTTGATATCACATCTCATGCCATAGTATGGGTCTCAGGTTTGGTAGAAGCATTGGGATATCAGATCTCATGCTATAGGAAGGGTATCGGGATTGGATTTGGAAGGAGTTGGATATCCCATCTCATGCTATAGGAAGGGTCTCAGGTTGGAATGGGAAGGAGTTGGATATCACATCTCATGTTATAGGAAGGGTCTCAGGATTGGAATGGGAAGGACTTGGATATCACATCTCATGCTATAGGAAGGCTCTCAGGTTTGCAAGGGGAAAGAGTTGGATATCACATTTCATGTTAGAGGTAGGATCTCAGGTTTGGTATTAGAAGTATTGAGATATCACATCTCATGCTATCAGAAGGATCTCAGGTTTGGTATAGAAGCATTGAGATATCATATCTAATGCTATCAGAAGAGTCTCAGGATCGGAATGGGAAGGAGTTGGATATCACATCTCATGCTAAAGGGAGGGTCTCAGGTTTGGAAGATAAGGATTTGGATATCACATCTCATGTTATAGGAAGGATCTCAGGTTTGGTATTAGAAGTATTGAGATATCACATCTCATGCTATCGGAAGGATCTCAGGTTTGGTATAGAAGCATTGAGATATCATATTTTATGCTATCAGAAGGGTCTCAGGATTGGAATGGGAAGGATTTGGATATCACATCTCATGCTAAAGGGAGGGTCTCAGGTTTGGAAGGGGAAGGATTTGGATATCACATCTCATGTTATAGGATGGATCTCAGGTTTGGTATTAGAAGTATTGAGATATCACATCTCATGTTATCGGAAGGATCTCAGGTTTGGTAGTAGAAGTATTGAGATATCACCTCTCATGCTATAGGAAGGGTCTCAGGATTGGAATGGGAAGGAGTTGGATATCACATCTCATGCTAAAGGAAGGGTCTCAGGTTTGGTAGAAGCATTGAGATATCACATCTCATGCTATAGGAAGGGTCTCAGTATTGGAATGGGAAGGACTTAGATATCACATATCATGCTATAGGGAGGGTCTCAGTTTTGATATTAGAAGCATTGAGATATCACATCTCATGCTATCGGAAGTGTCTCAGGATTGGAATGGGAAGGAGCTGGATATCACATCTCATGCTAAAGGAAGGGTCTCAGGTTTGGAACGGGAAGGAGTTGGATATCACATCTCATGTTATAGGAAGGGTCTCAGGTTTGGTATAAACATTGAGATATCACATCTCTGCTATCGGAAGTGTCTCAGGATTGGAATGGGAAGGAGTTGGATATCCCATCTCATGTTATAGGACGGGTCTCAGGTTTTTTATTAGAATCATTGAGATATCATATTGCATGCTGTAGGAAGGGTCTAAGGATTGGAATGGGAAGGACTTGGATATCACATCTCATGCTATAGATAGGCTCTCAGGTTTGGAAAGTGAAGGAGTTGGATATCACATTTCATGTTAGAGGAAGGATCTCAGGTTTGGTATTAGAGGCATTCAGATATCACATCTCAGGCTATAGGAAGGGTCTCAGGATTGGAATGGGAAGGAGTTGGATATCACATCTCATGCTAAAGGAAGGGTCTCAGGATTGGAATGGGAAGGAGTTGAATATGACATCTCATGCCGTAGGAAGGGTCCAGGATTGGAATGGAAGGAGTTGGATATCACATCTCATGTTATAGGAAGGATCTCAGGTTTGGTATTAGAAGCATTGAGACATCACATCTCATGCTATAGGAAGGGTCTCAGGATTGGAATGGGAAGGAGTTGGATATCACATCTCATGCTATAGGAAGGGTCTCAGGATTGGAATGGGAAGGAGTTGAATATGACATCTCATGCCGTAGGAAGGGTCTCAGGTTTGGTATAAACATTGAGATATCACATCTCTGCTATCAAAAGGGTCTCAGGATTGGAATGGGAAGGAGTTGGATATCCCATCTCATGTTATAGGAAGAGTCTCAGGTTTGGTATTAGAAGCATTGAGATATCACATCTCATGCTATAGGAAGTGTCTCAGGATTGGAATGGGAAGGACTTGGATATCACATCTCATGCTATAGGTAGGGTCTCAAGTTTGATATTAGAAGCATTGAGATATCACATCTCATGCTATAGGAAGGGTCTGAGGATTGGAATGGGAAGGAGTTGGATATCACATCTCATGCTATGGGAAGGGTCTCAGGTTTGGTATAAGCAGTGAGATATCACATCTCATGCTATAGGAAGTGTCTCAGGATTGGAATGGGAAGGAGTTGGATATCACATCTCATGTTATAGGAAGGATCTCAGGTTTGGTATAAGCATTGAGATATCACATCTCTGCTATCGGAAGGGTCTCAGGATTGGAATGGGAAGGAGTTGGATATTCCCATCTCATGTTATAAGAAGGGTCTCAGGTTTGGTATTAGAAGCATTGAGATATCACATCTCATGCTATAGGAAGGGTCTCAGGATTGGAATGGGAAGGACTTGGATATCACATCTCATGCTATAGGGAGGGTCTCAAGTTTGATATTAGAAGCTTTGAGATATCACATCTCATGATATCGGAAGGGTCTCAGGATTGGAATGGGAAGGAGTTGGATATCACATCTCATGATAAAGGAAGGGTCTAAGGTTTGGAAGGGGAAGGATTTGGATATCACATCTCATGTTATATTACGGGTCTCAGGTTTGGTATTAGAAGCATTGAGATATCAAGTCTCATAGTATAGGAAGGGTCTCAGAATTGGAATGGGAAGGAGTTGGATATCACATCCCAAGCTATAGGAAGGGTCTCAGGATTGGAATGGGAAGGACTTGGATATCACATCTCATGCTATAGGAAGGCTCTCAGGTTTGGAAGGGGAAAGAGTTGGATATCACATTTCATGTTAGAGGTAGGATCTCAGGTTTGGTATTAGAGGCATTGAGATATCACATCTCATGCTATCAGAAGGGTCTCAGGAATGGAATGGGAAAGAGTTGGATATCACATCTCATGCTAAAGGGAGGGTCTCAGGTTTGGAAGGGGAAGGATTTGGATATGACATCTCATGTTATAGGAAGGATCTCAGGTTTGGTATTAGAAGCATTGAGATATCACATCTCATGCTATCGGAAGGATCTCAGGTTTGGTATTAGAAGCATTGAGATATCACATCTCATGCTATCAGAAGAGTCTCAGGATTGGAATAGGAAGGAGTTGGATATCACATCTCATGCTAAAGGGAGGGTCTCAGGTTTGGAAGGGGAAGGATTTGGATATCACATCTCATGTTATCGGAAGGATCTCACGTTTGGTATTAGAAGAATTGAGATATCATATCTCATGCTATATGAAGGGTCTCAGGATTGGAATGGGAAGGAGTTGGATATCACATCTCATGCTATAGGGAGGGTCTCAGGATTGGAATGGGAAGGACTTAGATATCACATATCATGCTATAGGGAGGGTCTCAGTTTTGATATTAGAAGCATTGAGATATCACATCTCATGCTATCGGAAGTGTCTCAGGATTGGAATGGGAAGGAGCTGGATATCACATCTCATGCTAAAGGAAGGGTCTCAGGTTTGGAACGGGAAGGATTTGGATATCACATCTCATGTTATAGGAAGGGTCTCAGGTTTGGTATAAGCATTGAGATATCACATCTCTGCTATCGGAAGAGTCTCAGGATTGGAATGGGAAGGAGTTGAATATCCCATCTCATGTTATAGGACGGGTCTCAGGTTTGTTATTAGAATCATTGAGATATCATATTGCATGCTGTAGGAAGGGTCTAAGGGTTGGAATGTGAAGGACTTGGATATCACATCTCATGCTATAGATAGGCTCTTAGGTTTGGAAAGGGAAGGAGTTGGATATCACATTTCATGTTAGAGGAAGGATCTCAGGTTTGGTATTAGAAGCATAGAGATATCACATCTCATGCTATAGGAAGGGTCTCAGGATTGGAATGGGAAGCAGTTGGATATCACATCTCATGCTATAGGAAGTGTCTCAGGATTGGAATGGGAAGGACTTGGGTATCACATCTCATGCTATAGGGAGGGTCTCAAGTTTGATATTAGAAGCATTGAGATATCACATCTCATGCTATAGGAAGGGTCTCAGGATTGGAATGGGAAGGAGTTGGATATCACATCTCATGCTATAGGAAGGGTCTCAGGATTGGAATGGGAAGGAGTTGTATATGACATCTCATGCCGTAGGGAGGGTCTCAGGTTTGGTATAAACATTGAGATATCACATCTCTGCTATCGAAAGGGTCTCAGGATTGGAATGGAAAGGAGTTGGATATCCCATCTCATGTTATAGGAAGAGTCTCAGGTTTGGTATTAGAAGCATTGAGATATCACATCTCATGCTATAGGAAGTGTCTCAGGATTGGAATGGGAAGGACTTGGGTATCACATCTCATGCTATAGGGAGGGTCTCAAGTTTGATATTAGAAGCATTGAGATATCACATCTCATGCTATAGGAAGGGTCTCAGGATTGGAATGGGAAGGAGTTGGATATCACATCTCATGCTATAGGAAGGGTCTCAGGTTTGGTATAAGCAGTGAGATATCACATCTCATGCTATAGGAAGTGTCTCAGGATTGGAATGGGAAGGAGTTGGATATCACATCTCATGTTATAGGAAGGATCTCAGGTTTGGTATAAGCATTGAGATATCACATCTCTGCTATCGGAAGGGTCTCAGGATTGGAATGGGAAGGAGTTGGATATTCCCATCTCATGTTATAGGGAGGGTCTCAAGTTTGATATTAGAAGCATTGAGATATCACATTTCATTATATCGGAAGGGTCTCAAGATTGGAATGGGAAGGAGTTGGCTATCACATCTCATGATAAAGGAAGGGTCTAAGGTTTGGAAGGGGAAGGATTTGGATATCACATCTCATGTTATAGGACGGGTCTCAGGTTTGGTATTAGAAGCATTGAGATATCAAGTCTCATGGTATAGGAAGGGTCTCAGAATTGGAATGGGAAGGAGTTGGATATCACATCTCAAGCTATAGGAAGGGTCTCAGGATTAGAATGGGAAGGAGTTTGATATCACATCTCATGCCATAGTATGGGTCTCAGGTTTGGTAGAAGCATTGGGATATCAGATCTCATGCTATCGGAAGGGTATCGGGATTGGATTTGGAAGGAGTTGGATATCCCATCTCATGCTATAGGAAGGGTCTCAGGTTGGAATGGGAAGGAGTTGGATATCACATCTCATGTTATAGGAAGGGTCTCAGGATTGGAATGGGAAGGACTTGGATATCACATCTCATGCTATAGGAAGGCTCTCAGGTTTGCAAGGGGAAAGAGTTGGATATCACATTTCATGTTAGAGGTAGGATCTCAGGTTTGGTATTAGAAGTATTGAGATATCACATCTCATGCTATCAGAAGGATCTCAGGTTTGGTATAGAAGCATTGAGATATCATATCTTATGCTATCAGAAGAGTCTCAGGATTGGAATGGGAAGGAGTTGGATATCACATCTCATGCTAAAGGGAGGGTCTCAGGTTTGGAAGGGGAAGGATTTGGATATCACATCTCATGTTATAGGATGGATCTCAGGTTTGGTATTAGAAGTATTGAGATATCACATCTCATGTTATCGGAAGGATCTCAGGTTTGGTATTAGAAGTATTGAGATATCACCTCTCATGCTATAGGAAGGGTCTCAGGATTGGAATGGGAAGGAGTTGGATATCACATCTCATGCTAAAGGAAGGGTCTCAGGTTTGGTAGAAGCATTGAGATATCACATCTCATGCTATAGGAAGGGTCTCAGGATTGGAATGGGAAGGACTTAGATATCACATATCATGCTATATGGAGGGTCTCAGTTTTGATATTAGAAGCATTGAGATATCACATCTCATGCTATCGGAAGTGTCTCAGGATTGGAATGGGAAGGAGCTGGATATCACATCTCATGCTAAAGGAAGGGTCTCAGGTTTGGAACGGGAAGGAGTTGGATATCACATCTCATGTTATAGGAAGGGTCTCAGGTTTGGTATAAACATTGAGATATCACATCTCTGCTATCGGAAGTGTCTCAGAATTGGAATGGGAAGGAGTTGGATATCCCATCTCATGTTATAGGACGGGTCTCAGGTTTTTTATTAGAATCATTGAGATATCATATTGCATGCTGTAGGAAGGGTCTAAGGATTGGAATGGGAAGGACCTGGATATCACATCTCATGCTATAGATAGGCTCTCAGGTTTGGAAAGTGAAGGAGTTGGATATCACATTTCATGTTATAGGAAGGATCTCAGGTTTGGTATTAGAGGCATTGAGACATCACATCTCATGCTATAGGAAGGGTCTCATGATTGGAATGGGAAGGAGTTGGATATCACATCTCATGCTATAGGAAGGGTCTCAGGTTTGGTATAAGCATTGAGATATCACATCTCATGCTATAGGAAGGGTCCAGGATTGGAATGGAAGGAGTTGGATATCACATCTCATGTTATAGGAAGGATCTCAGGTTTGGTATTAGAAGCATTGAGACATCACATCTCATGCTATAGGAAGGGTCTCATGATTGGAATGGGAAGGAGTTGGATATCACATCTCATGCTATAGGAAGGGTCTCAGGATTGGAATGGGAAGGAGTTGAATATCCCATCTCATGTTATAGGAAGAGTCTCAGGTTTGGTATTAGAAGCATTGAGATATCACATCTCATGCTATAGGAAGTGTCTCAGGATTGGAATGGGAAGGACTTGGGTATCACATCTCATGCTATAGGGAGGGTCTCAAGTTTGATATTAGAAGCATTGAGATATCACCTCTCATGCTATAGGAAGGGTCTCAGGATTGGAATGGGAAGGAGTTGGATATCACATCTCATGCTATAGGAAGGGTCTCAGGTTTGGTATAAGCAGTGAGATATCACATCTCATGCTACAGGAAGTGTCTCAGGATTGGAATGGGAAGGAGTTGGATATCACATCTCATGTTATAGGAAGGATCTCAGGTTTGGTATAAGCATTGAGATATCACATCTCTGCTATCGGAAGGGTCTAAGGTTTGGAAGGGGAAGGATTTGGATATCACATCTCATGTTATAGGACAGGTCTCAGGTTTGGTATTAGAAGCATTGAGATATCAAGTCTCATGGTATAGGAAGGGTCTCAGAATTGGAATGGGAAGGAGTTGGATATCACATCTCAAGCTATAGGAAGGGTCTCAGGATTAGAATGGGAAGGAGTTTGATATCACATCTCATGCCATAGTATGGGTCTCAGGTTTGGTAGAAGCATTGGGATATCAGATCTCATGCTATCGGAAGGGTATCGGGATTGGATTTGGAAGGAGTTGGATATCCCATCTCATGCTATAGGAAGGGTCTCAGGTTGGAATGGGAAGGAGTTGGATATCACATCTCATGTTATAGGAAGGGTCTCAGGATTGGAATGGGAAGGACTTGGATATCACATCTCATGCTATAGGAAGGCTCTCAGGTTTGCAAGGGGAAAGAGTTGGATATCACATTTCATGTTAGAGGTAGGATCTCAGGTTTGGTATTAGAAGTATTGAGATATCACATCTCATGCTATCAGAAGGATCTCAGGTTTGGTATAGAAGCATTGAGATATCATACCTTATGCTATCAGAAGAGTCTCAGGATTGGAATGGGAAGGAGTTGGATATCACATCTCATGCTAAAGGGAGGGTCTCAGGTTTGGAAGATAAGGATTTGGATATCACATCTCATGTTATAGGAAGGATCTCAGGTTTGGTATTAGAAGTATTGAGATATCACATCTCATGCTATCGGAAGGATCTCAGGTTTGGTATAGAAGCATTGAGATATCATATCTTATGCTATCAGAAGGGTCTCAGGATTGGAATGGGAAGGATTTGGATATCACATCTCATGCTAAAGGGAGGGTCTCGGGTTTGGAAGGGGAAGGATTTGGATATCACATCTCATGTTATAGGATGGATCTCAGGTTTGGTATTAGAAGTATTGAGATATCACATCTCATGTTATCGGAAGGATCTCAGGTTTGGTATTAGAAGTATTGAGATATCACCTCTCATGCTATAGGAAGGGTCTCAGGATTGGAATGGGAAGGAGTTGGATATCACATCTCATGCTAAAGGAAGGGTCTCAGGTTTGGTAGAAGCATTGAGATATCACATCTCATGCTATAGGAAGGGTCTCAGGATTGGAATGGGAAGGACTTAGATATCACATATCATGCTATAGGGAGGGTCTCAGTTTTGATATTAGAAGCATTGAGATATCACATCTCATGCTATCGGAAGTGTCTCAGGATTGGAATGGGAAGGAGCTGGATATCACATCTCATGCTAAAGGAAGGGTCTCAGATTTGGAACGGGAAGGAGTTGGATATCACATCTCATGTTATAGGAAGGGTCTCAGGTTTGGTATAAACATTGAGATATCACATCTCTGCTATCGGAAGTGTCTCAGGATTGGAATGGGAAGGAGTTGGATATCCCATCTCATGTTATAGGACGGGTCTCAGGTTTTTTATTAGAATCATTGAGATATCATATTGCATGCTGTAGGAAGGGTCTAAGGATTGGAATGGGAAGGACTTGGATATCACATCTCATGCTATAGATAGGCTCTCAGGTTTGGAAAGTGAAGGAGTTGGATATCACATTTCATGTTAGAGGAAGGATCTCAGGTTTGGTATTAGAGGCATTCAGATATCACATCTCAGGCTATAGGAAGGGTCTCAGGATTGGAATGGGAAGGAGTTGGATATCACATCTCATGCTATAGGAAGGGTCTCAGGTTTGGTATAAGCATTGAGATATCACATCTCATGCTATAGGAAGGGTCCAGGATTGGAATGGAAGGAGTTGGATATCACATCTCATGTTATAGGAAGGATCTCAGGTTTGGTATTAGAAGCATTGAGACATCACATCTCATGCTATAGGAAGGGTCTCAGGATTGGAATGGGAAGGAGTTGGATATCACATCTCATGCTATAGGAAGGGTCTCAGGATTGGAATGGGAAGGAGTTGAATATGACATCTCATGCCGTAGGAAGGGTCTCAGGTTTGGTATAAACATTGAGATATCACATCTCTGCTATCAAAAGGGTCTCAGGATTGGAATGGGAAGGAGTTGGATATCCCATCTCATGTTATAGGAAGAGTCTCAGGTTTGGTATTAGAAGCATTGAGATATCACATCTCATGCTATAGGAAGTGTCTCAGGATTGGAATGGGAAGGACTTGGATATCACATCTCATGCTATAGGTAGGGTCTCAAGTTTGATATTAGAAGCATTGAGATATCACATCTCATGCTATAGGAAGGGTCTGAGGATTGGAATGGGAAGGAGTTGGATATCACATCTCATGCTATGGGAAGGGTCTCAGGTTTGGTATAAGCAGTGAGATATCACATCTCATGCTATAGGAAGTGTCTCAGGATTGGAATGGGAAGGAGTTGGATATCACATCTCATGTTATAGGAAGGATCTCAGGTTTGGTATAAGCATTGAGATATCACATCTCTGCTATCGGAAGGGTCTCAGGATTGGAATGGGAAGGAGTTGGATATTCCCATCTCATGTTATAAGAAGGGTCTCAGGTTTGGTATTAGAAGCATTGAGATATCACATCTCATGCTATAGGAAGGGTCTCAGGATTGGAATGGGAAGGACTTGGATATCACATCTCATGCTATAGGGAGGGTCTCAAGTTTGATATTAGAAGCTTTGAGATATCACATCTCATGATATCGGAAGGGTCTCAGGACTGGAATGGGAAGGAGTTGGATATCACATCTCATGATAAAGGAAGGGTCTAAGGTTTGGAAGGGGAAGGATTTGGATATCACATCTCATATTATATTATGGGTCTCAGGTTTGGTATTAGAAGCATTGAGATATCAAGTCTCATAGTATAGGAAGGGTCTCAGAATTGGAATGGGAAGGAGTTGGATATCACATCTCAAGCTATAGGAAGGGTCTCAGGATTGGAATGGGAAGGACTTGGATATCACATCTCATGCTATAGGAAGGCTCTCAGGTTTGGAAGGGGAAAGAGTTGGATATCACATTTCATGTTAGAGGTAGGATCTCAGGTTTGGTATTAGAGGCATTGAGATATCACATCTCATGCTATCAGAAGGGTCTCAGGAATGGAATGGGAAGGAGTTGGATATCACATCTCATGCTAAAGGGAGGGTCTCAGGTTTGGAAGGGGAAGGATTTGGATATCACATCTCATGTTATAGGAAGGATCTCAGGTTTGGTATTAGAAGCATTGAGATATCACATCTCATGCTATCGGAAGGATCTCAGGTTTGGTATTAGAAGCATTGAGATATCACATCTCATGCTATCAGAAGAGTCTCAGGATTGGAATAGGAAGGAGTTGGATATCACATCTCATGCTAAAGGGAGGGTCTCAGGTTTGGAAGGGGAAGGATTTGGATATCACATCTCATGTTATCGGAAGGATCTCACGTTTGGTATTAGAAGTATTGAGATATCATATCTCATGCTATAGGAAGGGTCTCAGGATTGGAATGGGAAGGAGTTGGATATCACATCTCATGCTATAGGGAGGGTCCCAGGATTGGAATGGGAAGGACTTAGATATCACATATCATGCTATAGGGAGGGTCTCAGTTTTGATATTAGAAGCATTGAGATATCACATCTCATGCTATCGGAAGTGTCTCAGGATTGGAATGGGAAGGAGCTGGATATCACATCTCATGCTAAAGGAAGGGTCTCAGGTTTGGAACGGGAAGGATTTGGATATCACATCTCATGTTATAGGAAGGGTCTCAGGTTTGGTATAAGCATTGAGATATCACATCTCTGCTATCGGAACAGTCTCAGGATTGGAATGGGAAGGAGTTGAATATCCCATCTCATGTTATAGGACGGGTCTCAGGTTTGTTATTAGAATCATTGAGATATCATATTGCATGCTGTAGGAAGGGTCTAAGGGTTGGAATGTGAAGGACTTGGATATCACATCTCATGCTATAGATAGGCTCTTAGGTTTGGAAAGGGAAGGAGTTGGATATCACATTTCATGTTAGAGGAAGGATCTCAGGTTTGGTATTAGAAGCATAGAGATATCACATCTCATGCTATAGGAAGGGTCTCAGGATTGGAATGGGAAGCAGTTGGATATCACATCTCATGCTATAGGAAGTGTCTCAGGATTGGAATGGGAAGGACTTGGGTATCACATCTCATGCTATAGGGAGGGTCTCAAGTTTGATATTAGAAGCATTGAGATATCACATCTCATGCTATAGGAAGGGTCTCAGGATTGGAATGGGAAGGAGTTGGATATCACATCTCATGCTATAGGAAGGGTCTCAGGTTTGGTATAAGCAGTGAGATATCACATCTCATGCTATAGGAAGTGTCTCAGGATTGGAATGGGAAGGAGTTGGATATCACATCTCATGTTATAGGAAGGATCTCAGGTTTGGTATAAGCATTGAGATATCACATCTCTGCTATCGGAAGGGTCTAAGGTTTGGAAGGGGAAGGATTTGGATATCACATCTCATGTTATAGGACGGGTCTCAGGTTTGGTATTAGAAGCATTGAGATATCAAGTCTCATGGTATAGGAAGGGTCTCAGAATTGGAATGGGAAGGAGTTGGATATCACATCTCAAGCTATAGGAAGGGTCTCAGGATTAGAATGGGAAGGAGTTTGATATCACATCTCATGCCATAGTATGGGTCTCAGGTTTGGTAGAAGCATTGGGATATCAGATCTCATGCTATCGGAAGGGTATCGGGATTGGATTTGGAAGGAGTTGGATATCCCATCTCATGCTATAGGAAGGGTCTCAGGTTGGAATGGGAAGGAGTTGGATATCACATCTCATGTTATAGGAAGGGTCTCAGGATTGGAATGGGAAGGACTTGGATATCACATCTCATGCTATAGGAAGGCTCTCAGGTTTGCAAGGGGAAAGAGTTGGATATCACATTTCATGTTAGAGGTAGGATCTCAGGTTTGGTATTAGAAGTATTGAGATATCACATCTCATGCTATCAGAAGGATCTCAGGTTTGGTATAGAAGCATTGAGATATCATATCTTATGCTATCAGAAGAGTCTCAGGATTGGAATGGGAAGGAGTTGGATATCACATCTCATGCTAAAGGGAGGGTCTCAGGTTTGGAAGATAAGGATTTGGATATCACATCTCATGTTATAGGAAGGATCTCAGGTTTGGTATTAGAAGTATTGAGATATCACATCTCATGCTATCGGAAGGATCTCAGGTTTGGTATAGAAGCATTGAGATATCATATCTTATGCTATCAGAAGGGTCTCAGGATTGGAATGGGAAGGATTTGGATATCACATCTCATGCTAAAGGGAGGGTCTCAGGTTTGGAAGGGGAAGGATTTGGATATCACATCTCATGTTATAGGATGGATCTCATTTTTGGTATTAGAAGTATTGAGATATCACATCTCATGTTATAGGAAGGATCTCAGATTTGGTATTAGAAGTATTGAGATATCACCTCTCATGCTATAGGAAGGGTCTCAGGATTGGAATGGGAAGGAGTTGGATATCACATCTCATGCTAAAGGAAGGGTCTCAGGTTTGGTAGAAGCATTGAGATATCACATCTCATGCTATAGGAAGGGTCTCAGGATTGGAATGGGAAGGACTTAGATATCACATATCATGCTATAGGGAGGGTCTCAGTTTTGATATTAGAAGCATTGAGATATCACATCTCATGCTATCGGAAGTGTCTCAGGATTGGAATGGGAAGGAGCTGGATATCACATCTCATGCTAAAGGAAGGGTCTCAGGTTTGGAACGGGAAGGAGTTGGATATCACATCTCATGTTATAGGAAGGGTCTCAGGTTTGGTATAAACATTGAGATATCACATCTCTGCTATCGGAAGTGTCTCAGGATTGGAATGGGAAGGAGTTGGATATCCCATCTCATGTTATAGGACGGGTCTCAGGTTTTTTATTAGAATCATTGAGATATCATATTGCATGCTGTAGGAAGGGTCTAAGGATTGGAATGGGAAGGACTTGGATATCACATCTCATGCTATAGATAGGCTCTCAGGTTTGGAAAGTGAAGGAGTTGGATATCACATTTCATGTTAGAGGAAGGATCTCAGGTTTGGTATTAGAGGCATTCAGATATCACATCTCAGGCTATAGGAAGGGTCTCAGGATTGGAATGGGAAGGAGTTGGATATCACATCTCATGCTATAGGAAGGGTCTCAGGTTTGGTATAAGCATTGAGATATCACATCTCATGCTATAGGAAGGGTCCAGGATTGGAATGGAAGGAGTTGGATATCACATCTCATGTTATAGGAAGGATCTCAGGTTTGGTATTAGAAGCATTGAGACATCACATCTCATGCTATAGGAAGGGTCTCAGGATTGGAATGGGAAGGAGTTGGATATCACATCTCATGCTATAGGAAGGGTCTCAGGATTGGAATGGGAAGGAGTTGAATATGACATCTCATGCCGTAGGAAGGGTCTCAGGTTTGGTATAAACATTGAGATATCACATCTCTGCTATCAAAAGGGTCTCAGGATTGGAATGGGAAGGAGTTGGATATCCCATCTCATGTTATAGGAAGAGTCTCAGGTTTGGTATTAGAAGCATTGAGATATCACATCTCATGCTATAGGAAGTGTCTCAGGATTGGAATGGGAAGGACTTGGATATCACATCTCATGCTATAGGTAGGGTCTCAAGTTTGATATTAGAAGCATTGAGATATCACATCTCATGCTATAGGAAGGGTCTGAGGATTGGAATGGGAAGGAGTTGGATATCACATCTCATGCTATGGGAAGGGTCTCAGGTTTGGTATAAGCAGTGAGATATCACATCTCATGCTATAGGAAGTGTCTCAGGATTGGAATGGGAAGGAGTTGGATATCACATCTCATGTTATAGGAAGGATCTCAGGTTTGGTATAAGCATTGAGATATCACATCTCTGCTATCGGAAGGGTCTCAGGATTGGAATGGGAAGGAGTTGGATATTCCCATCTCATGTTATAAGAAGGGTCTCAGGTTTGGTATTAGAAGCATTGAGATATCACATCTCATGCTATAGGAAGGGTCTCAGGATTGGAATGGGAAGGACTTGGATATCACATCTCATGCTATAGGGAGGGTCTCAAGTTTGATATTAGAAGCTTTGAGATATCACATCTCATGATATCGGAAGGGTCTCAGGATTGGAATGGGAAGGAGTTGGATATCACATCTCATGATAAAGGAAGGGTCTAAGGTTTGGAAGGGGAAGGATTTGGATATCACATCTCATGTTATATTACGGGTCTCAGGTTTGGTATTAGAAGCATTGAGATATCAAGTCTCATAGTATAGGAAGGGTCTCAGAATTGGAATGGGAAGGAGTTGGATATCACATCTCAAGCTATAGGAAGGGTCTCAGGATTGGAATGGGAAGGACTTGGATATCACATCTCATGCTATAGGAAGGCTCTCAGGTTTGGAAGGGGAAAGAGTTGGATATCACATTTCATGTTAGAGGTAGGATCTCAGGTTTGGTATTAGAGGCATTGAGATATCACATCTCATGCTATCAGAAGGGTCTCAGGAATGGAATGGGAAGGAGTTGGATATCACATCTCATGCTAAAGGGAGGGTCTCAGGTTTGGAAGGGGAAGGATTTGGATATCACATCTCATGTTATAGGAAGGATCTCAGGTTTGGTATTAGAAGCATTGAGATATCACATCTCATGCTATCGGAAGGATCTCAGGTTTGGTATTAGAAGCATTGAGATATCACATCTCATGCTATCAGAAGAGTCTCAGGATTGGAATAGGAAGGAGTTGGATATCACATCTCATGCTAAAGGGAGGGTCTCAGGTTTGGAAGGGGAAGGATTTGGATATCACATCTCATGTTATCGGAAGGATCTCACGTTTGGTATTAGAAGTATTGAGATATCATATCTCATGCTATAGGAAGGGTCTCAGGATTGGAATGGGAAGGAGTTGGATATCACATCTCATGCTATAGGGAGGGTCTCAGGATTGGAATGGGAAGGACTTAGATATCACATATCATGCTATAGGGAGGGTCTCAGTTTTGATATTAGAAGCATTGAGATATCACATCTCATGCTATCGGAAGTGTCTCAGGATTGGAATGGGAAGGAGCTGGATATCACATCTCATGCTAAAGGAAGGGTCTCAGGTTTGGAACGGGAAGGATTTGGATATCACATCTCATGTTATAGGAAGGGTCTCAGGTTTGGTATAAGCATTGAGATATCACATCTCTGCTATCGGAAGAGTCTCAGGATTGGAATGGGAAGGAGTTGAATATCCCATCTCATGTTATAGGACGGGTCTCAGGTTTGTTATTAGAATCATTGAGATATCATATTGCATGCTGTAGGAAGGGTCTAAGGGTTGGAATGTGAAGGACTTGGATATCACATCTAATGCTATAGATAGGCTCTTAGGTTTGGAAAGGGAAGGAGTTGGATATCACATTTCATGTTAGAGGAAGGATCTCAGGTTTGGTATTAGAAGCATAGAGATATCACATCTCATGCTATAGGAAGGGTCTCAGGATTGGAATGGGAAGCAGTTGGATATCACATCTCATGCTATAGGAAGTGTCTCAGGATTGGAATGGGAAGGACTTGGGTATCACATCTCATGCTATAGGGAGGGTCTCAAGTTTGATATTAGAAGCATTGAGATATCACATCTCATGCTATAGGAAGGGTCTCAGGATTGGAATGGGAAGGAGTTGGATATCACATCTCATGCTATAGGAAGGGTCTCAGGTTTGGTATAAGCAGTGAGATATCACATCTCATGCTATAGGAAGTGTCTCAGGATTGGAATGGGAAGGAGTTGGATATCACATCTCATGTTATAGGAAGGATCTCAGGTTTGGTATAAGCATTGAGATATCACATCTGTGCTATCGGAAGGGTCTCAGGATTGGAATGGGAAGGAGTTGGATATTCCCATCTCATGTTATAGGGAGGGTCTCAAGTTTGATATTAGAAGCATTGAGATATCACATTTCATGATATCGGAAGGGTCTCAAGATTGGAATGGGAAGGAGTTGGCTATCACATCTCATGATAAAGGAAGGGTCTAAGGTTTGGAAGGGGAAGGATTTGGATATCACATCTCATGTTATAGGACGGGTCTCAGGTTTGGTATTAGAAGCATTGAGATATCAAGTCTCATGGTATAGGAAGGGTCTCAGAATTGGAATGGGAAGGAGTTGGATATCACATCTCAAGCTATAGGAAGGGTCTCAGGATTAGAATGGGAAGGAGTTTGATATCACGTCTCATGCCATAGTATGGGTCTCAGGTTTGGTAGAAGCATTGGGATATCAGATCTCATGCTATCGGAAGGGTATCGGGATTGGATTTGGAAGGAGTTGGATATCCCATCTCATGCTATAGGAAGGGTCTCAGGTTGGAATGGGAAGGAGTTGGATATCACATCTCATGTTATAGGAAGGGTCTCAGGATTGGAATGGGAAGGACTTGGATATCACATCTCATGCTATAGGAAGGCTCTCAGGTTTGCAAGGGGAAAGAGTTGGATATCACATTTCATGTTAGAGGTAGGATCTCAGGTTTGGTATTAGAAGTATTGAGATATCACATCTCATGCTATCAGAAGGATATCAGGTTTGGTATAGAAGCATTGAGATATCATATCTTATGCTATCAGAAGAGTCTCAGGATTGGAATGGGAAGGAGTTGGATATCACATCTCATGCTAAAGGGAGGGTCTCAGGTTTGGAAGATAAGGATTTGGATATCACATCTCATGTTATAGGAAGGATCTCAGGTTTGGTATTAGAAGTATTGAGATATCACAACTCATGCTATCGGAAGGATCTCAGGTTTGGTATAGAAGCATTCAGATATCATATCTTATGCTATCAGAAGGGTCTCAGGATTGGAATGGGAAGGAGTTGGATATCACATCTCATGCTAAAGGGAGAGTCTCAGGTTTGGAAGGGGAAGGATTTGGATATCACATCTCATGTTATAGGATGGATCTCAGGTTTGGTATTAGAAGTATTGAGATATCACATCTCATGTTATCGGAAGGATCTCAGGTTTGGTATTAGAAGTATTGAGATATCACCTCTCATGCTATAGGAAGGGTCTCAGGATTGGAATGGGAAGGAGTTGGATATCACATCTCATGCTAAAGGAAGGGTCTCAGGTTTGGTAGAAGCATTGAGATATCACATCTCATGCTATAGGAAGGGTCCAGGATTGGAATGGAAGGAGTTGGATATCACATCTCATGTTATAGGAAGGATCTCAGGTTTGGTATTAGAAGCATTGAGATATCACATCTCAGGCTATAGGAAGGGTCTCAGGATTGGAATGGGAAGGAGTTGGATATCACATCTCATGCTATAGGAAGGGTCTCAGGTTTGGTAGAAGCATTGAGATATCACATCTCATGCTATAGGAAGGGTCCAGGATTGGAATGGAAGGAGTTGGATATCACATCTCATGTTATAGGAAGGATCTCAGGTTTGGTATTAGAAGCATTGAGATATCACATCTCATGCTATCGGAGGTGTCTCAGGATTGGAATGGGAAGGAGCTGGATATCACATCTCATGCTATAGGAAGGGTCTCAGGATTGGAATGGGAAGGAGTTGAATATGACATCTCATGCCGTAGGAAGGGTCTCAGGTTTGGAACGGGAAGGAGTTGGATATCACATCTCATGTTATAGGAAGGGTCTCAGGTTTGGTATAAACATTGAGATATCACATCTCTGCTAGCGGAAGTGTCTCAGGATTGGAATGGGAAGGAGTTGGATATCCCATCTCATGTTATAGGACGGGTCTCAGGTTTTTTATTAGAATCACTGAGATATTATATTGCATGCTGTAGGAAGGGTCTAAGGATTGGAATGGGAAGGACTTGGATATCACATCTCATGCTATAGATAGGCTCTCAGGTTTGGAAAGTGAAGGAGTTGGATATCACATTTCATGTTAGAGGAAGGATCTCAGGTTTGGTATTAGAGGCATTCAGATATCACATCTCAGGCTATAGGAAGGGTCTCAGGATTGGAATGGGAAGGAGTTGGATATCACATCTCATGCTATAGGAAGGGTCTCAGGTTTGGTATAAGCATTGAGATATCACATCTCATGCTATAGGAAGGGTCCAGGATTGGAATGGAAGGAGTTGGATATCACATCTCATGTTATACGAAGGATCTCAGGTTTGGTATTAGAAGCATTGAGACATCACTTCTCATGCTATAGGAAGGGTCTCAGGATTGGAATGGGAAGGAGTTGGATATCACATCTCATGCTATAGGAAGGGTCTCAGGATTGGAATGGGAAGGAGTTGAATATGACATCTCATGCCGTAGGAAGGGTCTCAGGTTTGGTATAAACATTGAGATATCACATCTCTGCTATCAAAAGGATCTCAGGATTGGAATGGGAAGGAGTTGGATATCCCATCTCATGTTATAGGAAGAGTCTCAGGTTTGGTATTAGAAGCATTGAGATATCACATCTCATGCTATAGGAAGTGTCTCAGGATTGGAATGGGAAGGACTTGGATATCACATCTCATGCTATAGGTAGGGTCTCAAGTTTGATATTAGAAGCATTGAGATATCACATCTCATGCTATAGGAAGGGTCTGAGGATTGGAATGGGAAGGAGTTGGATATCACATCTCATGCTATGGGAAGGGTCTCAGGTTTGGTATAAGCAGTGAGATATCACATCTCATGCTATAGGAAGTGTCTCAGGATTGGAATGGGAAGGAGTTGGATATCACATCTCATGTTATAGGAAGGATCTCAGGTTTGGTATAAGCATTGAGATATCACATCTCTGCTATCGGAAGGGTCTCAGGATTGGAATGGGAAGGAGTTGGATATTCCCATCTCATGTTATAAGAAGGGTCTCAGGTTTGGTATTAGAAGCATTGAGATATCACATCTCATGCTATAGGAAGGGTCTCAGGATTGGAATGGGAAGGACTTGGATATCACATCTCATGCTATAGGGAGGGTCTCAAGTTTGATATTAGAAGCTTTGAGATATCACATCTCATGATATCGGAAGGGTCTCAGGATTGGAATGGGAAGGAGTTGGATATCACATCTCATGATAAAGGAAGGGTCTAAGGTTTGGAAGGGGAAGGATTTGGATATCACATCTCATGTTATATTACGGGTCTCAGGTTTGGTATTAGAAGCATTGAGATATCAAGTCTCATAGTATAGGAAGGGTCTCAGAATTGGAATGGGAAGGAGTTGGATATCACATCTCAAGCTATAGGAAGGGTCTCAGGATTGGAATGGGAAGGACTTGGATATCACATCTCATGCTATAGGAAGGCTCTCAGGTTTGGAAGGGGAAAGAGTTGGATATCACATTTCATGTTAGAGGTAGGATCTCAGGTTTGGTATTAGAGGCATTGAGATATCACATCTCATGCTATCAGAAGGGTCTCAGGAATGGAATGGGAAGGAGTTGGATATCACATCTCATGCTAAAGGGAGGGTCTCAGGTTTGGAAGGGGAAGGATTTGGATATCACATCTCATGTTATAGGAAGGATCTCAGGTTTGGTATTAGAAGCATTGAGATATCACATTTCATGCTATCAGAAGAGTCTCAGGATTGGAATAGGAAGGAGTTGGATATCACATCTCATGCTATAGGAAGGCTCTCAGGTTTGCAAGGGGAAAGAGTTGGATATCACATTTCATGTTAGAGGTAGGATCTCAGGTTTGGTATTAGAAGTATTGAGATATCACATCTCATGCTATCAGAAGGATCTCAGGTTTGGTATAGAAGCATTGAGATATCATATCTTATGCTATCAGAAGAGTCTCAGGATTGGAATGGGAAGGAGTTGGATATCACATCTCATGCTAAAGGGAGGGTCTCAGGTTTGGAAGGAGAAGGATTTGGATATCACATCTCATGTTATAGGATGGATCTCAGGTTTGGTATTAGAAGTATTGAGATATCACATCTCATGTTATCGGAAGGATCTCAGGTTTGGTATTAGAAGTATTGAGATATCACCTCTCATGCTATAGGAAGGGTCTCAGGATTGGAATGGGAAGGAGTTGGATATCACATCTCATGCTAAAGGAAGGGTCTCAGGTTTGGTAGAAGCATTGAGATATCACATCTCATGCTATAGGAAGGGTCTCAGGATTGGAATGGGAAGGACTTAGATATCACATATCATGCTATATGGAGGGTCTCAGTTTTGATATTAGAAGCATTGAGATATCACATCTCATGCTATCGGAAGTGTCTCAGGATTGGAATGGGAAGGAGCTGGATATCACATCTCATGCTAAAGGAAGGGTCTCAGGTTTGGAACGGGAAGGAGTTGGATATCACATCTCATGTTATAGGAAGGGTCTCAGGTTTGGTATAAACATTGAGATATCACATCTCTGCTATCGGAAGTGTCTCAGAATTGGAATGGGAAGGAGTTGGATATCCCATCTCATGTTATAGGACGGGTCTCAGGTTTTTTATTAGAATCATTGAGATATCATATTGCATGCTGTAGGAAGGGTCTAAGGATTGGAATGGGAAGGACCTGGATATCACATCTCATGCTATAGATAGGCTCTCAGGTTTGGAAAGTGAAGGAGTTGGATATCACATTTCATGTTATAGGAAGGATCTCAGGTTTGGTATTAGAGGCATTGAGACATCACATCTCATGCTATAGGAAGGGTCTCATGATTGGAATGGGAAGGAGTTGGATATCACATCTCATGCTATAGGAAGGGTCTCAGGTTTGGTATAAGCATTGAGATATCACATCTCATGCTATAGGAAGGGTCCAGGATTGGAATGGAAGGAGTTGGATATCACATCTCATGTTATAGGAAGGATCTCAGGTTTGGTATTAGAAGCATTGAGACATCACATCTCATGCTATAGGAAGGGTCTCATGATTGGAATGGGAAGGAGTTGGATATCACATCTCATGCTATAGGAAGGGTCTCAGGATTGGAATGGGAAGGAGTTGAATATCCCATCTCATGTTATAGGAAGAGTCTCAGGTTTGGTATAAACATTGAGATATCACATCTCTGCTATCGAAAGGGTCTCAGGATTGGAATGGAAAGGAGTTGGATATCCCATCTCATGTTATAGGAAGAGTCTCAGGTTTGGTATTAGAAGCATTGAGATATCACATCTCATGCTATAGGAAGTGTCTCAGGATTGGAATGGGAAGGACTTGGGTATCACATCTCATGCTATAGGGAGGGTCTCAAGTTTGATATTAGAAGCATTGAGATATCACCTCTCATGCTATAGGAAGGGTCTCAGGATTGGAATGGGAAGGAGTTGGATATCACATCTCATGCTATAGGAAGGGTCTCAGGTTTGGTATAAGCAGTGAGATATCACATCTCATGCTACAGGAAGTGTCTCAGGATTGGAATGGGAAGGAGTTGGATATCACATCTCATGTTATAGGAAGGATCTCAGGTTTGGTATAAGCATTGAGATATCACATCTCTGCTATCGGAAGGGTCTAAGGTTTGGAAGGGGAAGGATTTGGATATCACATCTCATGTTATAGGACGGGTCTCAGGTTTGGTATTAGAAGCATTGAGATATCAAGTCTCATGGTATAGGAAGGGTCTCAGAATTGGAATGGGAAGGAGTTGGATATCACATCTCAAGCTATAGGAAGGGTCTCAGGATTAGAATGGGAAGGAGTTTGATATCACATCTCATGCCATAGTATGGGTCTCAGGTTTGGTAGAAGCATTGGGATATCAGATCTCATGCTATCGGAAGGGTATCGGGATTGGATTTGGAAGGAGTTGGATATCCCATCTCATGCTATAGGAAGGGTCTCAGGTTGGAATGGGAAGGAGTTGGATATCACATCTCATGTTATAGGAAGGGTCTCAGGATTGGAATGGGAAGGACTTGGATATCACATCTCATGCTATAGGAAGGCTCTCAGGTTTGCAAGGGGAAAGAGTTGGATATCACATTTCATGTTAGAGGTAGGATCTCAGGTTTGGTATTAGAAGTATTGAGATATCACATCTCATGCTATCAGAAGGATCTCAGGTTTGGTATAGAAGCATTGAGATATCATATCTTATGCTATCAGAAGAGTCTCAGGATTGGAATGGGAAGGAGTTGGATATCACATCTCATGCTAAAGGGAGGGTCTCAGGTTTGGAAGATAAGGATTTGGATATCACATCTCATGTTATAGGAAGGATCTCAGGTTTGGTATTAGAAGTATTGAGATATCACATCTCATGCTATCGGAAGGATCTCAGGTTTGGTATAGAAGCATTGAGATATCATATCTTATGCTATCAGAAGGGTCTCAGGATTGGAATGGGAAGGATTTGGATATCACATCTCATGCTAAAGGGAGGGTCTCGGGTTTGGAAGGGGAAGGATTTGGATATCACATCTCATGTTATAGGATGGATCTCAGGTTTGGTATTAGAAGTATTGAGATATCACATCTCATGTTATAGGAAGGATCTCAGATTTGGTATTAGAAGTATTGAGATATCACCTCTCATGCTATAGGAAGGGTCTCAGGATTGGAATGGGAAGGAGTTGGATATCACATCTCATGCTAAAGGAAGGGTCTCAGGTTTGGTAGAAGCATTGAGATATCACATCTCATGCTATAGGAAGGGTCTCAGGATTGGAATGGGAAGGACTTAGATATCACATATCATGCTATAGGGAGGGTCTCAGTTTTGATATTAGAAGCATTGAGATATCACATCTCATGCTATCGGAAGTGTCTCAGGATTGGAATGGGAAGGAGCTGGATATCACATCTCATGCTAAAGGAAGGGTCTCAGGTTTGGAACGGGAAGGAGTTGGATATCACATCTCATGTTATAGGAAGGGTCTCAGGTTTGGTATAAACATTGAGATATCACATCTCTGCTATCGGAAGTGTCTCAGGATTGGAATGGGAAGGAGTTGGATATCCCATCTCATGTTATAGGACGGGTCTCAGGTTTTTTATTAGAATCATTGAGATATCATATTGCATGCTGTAGGAAGGGTCTAAGGATTGGAATGGGAAGGACTTGGATATCACATCTCATGCTATAGATAGGCTCTCAGGTTTGGAAAGTGAAGGAGTTGGATATCACATTTCATGTTAGAGGAAGGATCTCAGGTTTGGTATTAGAGGCATTCAGATATCACATCTCAGGCTATAGGAAGGGTCTCAGGATTGGAATGGGAAGGAGTTGGATATCACATCTCATGCTATAGGGAGGGTCTCAGGTTTGGTATAAGCATTGAGATATCACATCTCATGCTATAGGAAGGGTCCAGGATTGGAATGGAAGGAGTTGGATATCACATCTCATGTTATAGGAAGGATCTCAGGTTTGGTATTAGAAGCATTGAGACATCACATCTCATGCTATAGGAAGGGTCTCAGGATTGGAATGGGAAGGAGTTGGATATCACATCTCATGCTATAGGAAGGGTCTCAGGATTGGAATGGGAAGGAGTTGAATATGACATCTCATGCCGTAGGAAGGGTCTCAGGTTTGGTATAAACATTGAGATATCACATCTCTGCTATCAAAAGGGTCTCAGGATTGGAATGGGAAGGAGTTGGATATCCCATCTCATGTTATAGGAAGAGTCTCAGGTTTGGTATTAGAAGCATTGAGATATCACATCTCATGCTATAGGAAGTGTCTCAGGATTGGAATGGGAAGGACTTGGATATCACATCTCATGCTATAGGTAGGGTCTCAAGTTTGATATTAGAAGCATTGAGATATCACATCTCATGCTATAGGAAGGGTCTGAGGATTGGAATGGGAAGGAGTTGGATATCACATCTCATGCTATGGGAAGGGTCTCAGGTTTGGTATAAGCAGTGAGATATCACATCTCATGCTATAGGAAGTGTCTCAGGATTGGAATGGGAAGGAGTTGGATATCACATCTCATGTTATAGGAAGGATCTCAGGTTTGGTATAAGCATTGAGATATCACATCTCTGCTATCGGAAGGGTCTCAGGATTGGAATGGGAAGGAGTTGGATATTCCCATCTCATGTTATAAGAAGGGTCTCAGGTTTGGTATTAGAAGCATTGAGATATCACATCTCATGCTATAGGAAGGGTCTCAGGATTGGAATGGGAAGGACTTGGATATCACATCTCATGCTATAGGGAGGGTCTCAAGTTTGATATTAGAAGCTTTGAGATATCACATCTCATGATATCGGAAGGGTCTCAGGATTGGAATGGGAAGGAGTTGGATATCACATCTCATGATAAAGGAAGGGTCTAAGGTTTGGAAGGGGAAGGATTTGGATATCACATCTCATGTTATATTACGGGTCTCAGGTTTGGTATTAGAAGCATTGAGATATCAAGTCTCATAGTATAGGAAGGGTCTCAGAATTGGAATGGGAAGGAGTTGGATATCACATCTCAAGCTATAGGAAGGGTCTCAGGATTGGAATGGGAAGGACTTGGATATCACATCTCATGCTATAGGAAGGCTCTCAGGTTTGGAAGGGGAAAGAGTTGGATATCACATTTCATGTTAGAGGTAGGATCTCAGGTTTGGTATTAGAGGCATTGAGATATCACATCTCATGCTATCAGAAGGGTCTCAGGAATGGAATGGGAAGGAGTTGGATATCACATCTCATGCTAAAGGGAGGGTCTCAGGTTTGGAAGGGGAAGGATTTGGATATCACATCTACTGTTATAGGAAGGATCTCAGGTTTGGTATTAGAAGCATTGAGATATCACATCTCATGCTATCGGAAGGATCTCAGGTTTGGTATTAGAAGCATTGAGATATCACATCTCATGCTATCAGAAGAGTCTCAGGATTGGAATAGGAAGGAGTTGGATATCACATCTCATGCTAAAGGGAGGGTCTCAGGTTTGGAAGGGGAAGGATTTGGATATCACATCTCATGTTATCGGAAGGATCTCACGTTTGGTATTAGAAGTATTGAGATATCATATCTCATGCTATAGGAAGGGTCTCAGGATTGGAATGGGAAGGAGTTGGATATCACATCTCATGCTATAGGGAGGGTCTCAGGATTGGAATGGGAAGGACTTAGATATCACATATCATGCTATAGGGAGGGTCTCAGTTTTGATATTAGAAGCATTGAGATATCACATCTCATGCTATCGGAAGTGTCTCAGGATTGGAATGGGAAGGAGCTGGATATCACATCTCATGCTAAAGGAAGGGTCTCAGGTTTGGAACGGGAAGGATTTGGATATCACATCTCATGTTATAGGAAGGGTCTCAGGTTTGGTATAAGCATTGAGATATCACATCTCTGCTATCGGAAGAGTCTCAGGATTGGAATGGGAAGGAGTTGAATATCCCATCTCATGTTATAGGACGGGTCTCAGGTTTGTTATTAGAATCATTGAGATATCATATTGCATGCTGTAGGAAGGGTCTAAGGGTTGGAATGTGAAGGACTTGGATATCACATCTAATGCTATAGATAGGCTCTTAGGTTTGGAAAGGGAAGGAGTTGGATATCACATTTCATGTTAGAGGAAGGATCTCAGGTTTGGTATTAGAAGCATAGAGATATCACATCTCATGCTATAGGAAGGGTCTCAGGATTGGAATGGGAAGCAGTTGGATATCACATCTCATGCTATAGGAAGTGTCTCAGGATTGGAATGGGAAGGACTTGGGTATCACATCTCATGCTATAGGGAGGGTCTCAAGTTTGATATTAGAAGCATTGAGATATCACATCTCATGCTATAGGAAGGGTCTCAGGATTGGAATGGGAAGGAGTTGGATATCACATCTCATGCTATAGGAAGGGTCTCAGGTTTGGTATAAGCAGTGAGATATCACATCTCATGCTATAGGAAGTGTCTCAGGATTGGAATGGGAAGGAGTTGGATATCACATCTCATGTTATAGGAAGGATCTCAGGTTTGGTATAAGCATTGAGATATCACATCTGTGCTATCGGAAGGGTCTCAGGATTGGAATGGGAAGGAGTTGGATATTCCCATCTCATGTTATAGGGAGGGTCTCAAGTTTGATATTAGAAGCATTGAGATATCACATTTCATGATATCGGAAGGGTCTCAAGATTGGAATGGGAAGGAGTTGGCTATCACATCTCATGATAAAGGAAGGGTCTAAGGTTTGGAAGGGGAAGGATTTGGATATCACATCTCATGTTATAGGACGGGTCTCAGGTTTGGTATTAGAAGCATTGAGATATCAAGTCTCATGGTATAGGAAGGGTCTCAGAATTGGAATGGGAAGGAGTTGGATATCACATCTCAAGCTATAGGAAGGGTCTCAGGATTAGAATGGGAAGGAGTTTGATATCACGTCTCATGCCATAGTATGGGTCTCAGGTTTGGTAGAAGCATTGGGATATCAGATCTCATGCTATCGGAAGGGTATCGGGATTGGATTTGGAAGGAGTTGGATATCCCATCTCATGCTATAGGAAGGGTCTCAGGTTGGAATGGGAAGGAGTTGGATATCACATCTCATGTTATAGGAAGGGTCTCAGGATTGGAATGGGAAGGACTTGGATATCACATCTCATGCTATAGGAAGGCTCTCAGGTTTGCAAGGGGAAAGAGTTGGATATCACATTTCATGTTAGAGGTAGGATCTCAGGTTTGGTATTAGAAGTATTGAGATATCACATCTCATGCTATCAGAAGGATATCAGGTTTGGTATAGAAGCATTGAGATATCATATCTTATGCTATCAGAAGAGTCTCAGGATTGGAATGGGAAGGAGTTGGATATCACATCTCATGCTAAAGGGAGGGTCTCAGGTTTGGAAGATAAGGATTTGGATATCACATCTCATGTTATAGGAAGGATCTCAGGTTTGGTATTAGAAGTATTGAGATATCACATCTCATGCTATCGGAAGGATCTCAGGTTTGGTATAGAAGCATTCAGATATCATATCTTATGCTATCAGAAGGGTCTCAGGATTGGAATGGGAAGGAGTTGGATATCACATCTCATGCTAAAGGGAGAGTCTCAGGTTTGGAAGGGGAAGGATTTGGATATCACATCTCATGTTATAGGATGGATCTCAGGTTTGGTATTAGAAGTATTGAGATATCACATCTCATGTTATCGGAAGGATCTCAGGTTTGGTATTAGAAGTATTGAGATATCACCTCTCATGCTATAGGAAGGGTCTCAGGATTGGAATGGGAAGGAGTTGGATATCACATCTCATGCTAAAGGAAGGGTCTCAGGTTTGGTAGAAGCATTGAGATATCACATCTCATGCTATAGGAAGGGTCCAGGATTGGAATGGAAGGAGTTGGATATCACATCTCATGTTATAGGAAGGATCTCAGGTTTGGTATTAGAAGCATTGAGATATCACATCTCAGGCTATAGGAAGGGTCTCAGGATTGGAATGGGAAGGAGTTGGATATCACATCTCATGCTATAGGAAGGGTCTCAGGTTTGGTAGAAGCATTGAGATATCACATCTCATGCTATAGGAAGGGTCCAGGATTGGAATGGAAGGAGTTGGATATCACATCTCATGTTATAGGAAGGATCTCAGGTTTGGTATTAGAAGCATTGAGATATCACATCTCATGCTATCGGAGGTGTCTCAGGATTGGAATGGGAAGGAGCTGGATATCACATCTCATGCTATAGGAAGGGTCTCAGGATTGGAATGGGAAGGAGTTGAATATGACATCTCATGCCGTAGGAAGGGTCTCAGGTTTGGAACGGGAAGGAGTTGGATATCACATCTCATGTTATAGGAAGGGTCTCAGGTTTGGTATAAACATTGAGATATCACATCTCTGCTATCGGAAGTGTCTCAGGATTGGAATGGGAAGGAGTTGGATATCCCATCTCATGTTATAGGACGGGTCTCAGGTTTTTTATTAGAATCACTGAGATATTATATTGCATGCTGTAGGAAGGGTCTAAGGATTGGAATGGGAAGGACTTGGATATCACATCTCATGCTATAGATAGGCTCTCAGGTTTGGAAAGTGAAGGAGTTGGATATCACATTTCATGTTAGAGGAAGGATCTCAGGTTTGGTATTAGAGGCATTCAGATATCACATCTCAGGCTATAGGAAGGGTCTCAGGATTGGAATGGGAAGGAGTTGGATATCACATCTCATGCTATAGGAAGGGTCTCAGGTTTGGTATAAGCATTGAGATATCACATCTCATGCTATAGGAAGGGTCCAGGATTGGAATGGAAGGAGTTGGATATCACATCTCATGTTATACGAAGGATCTCAGGTTTGGTATTAGAAGCATTGAGACATCACTTCTCATGCTATAGGAAGGGTCTCAGGATTGGAATGGGAAGGAGTTGGATATCACATCTCATGCTATAGGAAGGGTCTCAGGATTGGAATGGGAAGGAGTTGAATATGACATCTCATGCCGTAGGAAGGGTCTCAGGTTTGGTATAAACATTGAGATATCACATCTCTGCTATCAAAAGGATCTCAGGATTGGAATGGGAAGGAGTTGGATATCCCATCTCATGTTATAGGAAGAGTCTCAGGTTTGGTATTAGAAGCATTGAGATATCACATCTCATGCTATAGGAAGTGTCTCAGGATTGGAATGGGAAGGACTTGGATATCACATCTCATGCTATAGGTAGGGTCTCAAGTTTGATATTAGAAGCATTGAGATATCACATCTCATGCTATAGGAAGGTTCTGAGGATTGGAATGGGAAGGAGTTGGATATCACATCTCATGCTATGGGAAGGGTCTCAGGTTTGGTATAAGCAGTGAGATATCACATCTCATGCTATAGGAAGTGTCTCAGGATTGGAATGGGAAGGAGTTGGATATCACATCTCATGTTATAGGAAGGATCTCAGGTTTGGTATAAGCATTGAGATATCACATCTCTGCTATCGGAAGGGTCTCAGGATTGGAATGGGAAGGAGTTGGATATTCCCATCTCATGTTATAAGAAGGGTCTCAGGTTTGGTATTAGAAGCATTGAGATATCACATCTCATGCTATAGGAAGGGTCTCAGGATTGGAATGGGAAGGACTTGGATATCACATCTCATGCTATAGGGAGGGTCTCAAGTTTGATATTAGAAGCTTTGAGATATCACATCTCATGATATCGGAAGGGTCTCAGGATTGGAATGGGAAGGAGTTGGATATCACATCTCATGATAAAGGAAGGGTCTAAGGTTTGGAAGGGGAAGGATTTGGATATCACATCTCATGTTATATTACGGGTCTCAGGTTTGGTATTAGAAGCATTGAGATATCAAGTCTCATAGTATAGGAAGGGTCTCAGAATTGGAATGGGAAGGAGTTGGATATCACATCTCAAGCTATAGGAAGGGTCTCAGGATTGGAATGGGAAGGACTTGGATATCACATCTCATGCTATAGGAAGGCTCTCAGGTTTGGAAGGGGAAAGAGTTGGATATCACATTTCATGTTAGAGGTAGGATCTCAGGTTTGGTATTAGAGGCATTGAGATATCACATCTCATGCTATCAGAAGGGTCTCAGGAATGGAATGGGAAGGAGTTGGATATCACATCTCATGCTAAAGGGAGGGTCTCAGGTTTGGAAGGGGAAGGATTTGGATATCACATCTCATGTTATAGGAAGGATCTCAGGTTTGGTATTAGAAGCATTGAGATATCACATTTCATGCTATCAGAAGAGTCTCAGGATTGGAATAGGAAGGAGTTGGATATCACATCTCATGCTATAGGAAGGCTCTCAGGTTTGCAAGGGGAAAGAGTTGGATATCACATTTCATGTTAGAGGTAGGATCTCAGGTTTGGTATTAGAAGTATTGAGATATCACATCTCATGCTATCAGAAGGATCTCAGGTTTGGTATAGAAGCATTGAGATATCATATCTTATGCTATCAGAAGAGTCTCAGGATTGGAATGGGAAGGAGTTGGATATCACATCTCATGCTAAAGGGAGGGTCTCAGGTTTGGAAGGAGAAGGATTTGGATATCACATCTCATGTTATAGGATGGATCTCAGGTTTGGTATTAGAAGTATTGAGATATCACATCTCATGTTATCGGAAGGATCTCAGGTTTGGTATTAGAAGTATTGAGATATCACCTCTCATGCTATAGGAAGGGTCTCAGGATTGGAATGGGAAGGAGTTGGATATCACATCTCATGCTAAAGGAAGGGTCTCAGGTTTGGTAGAAGCATTGAGATATCACATCTCATGCTATAGGAAGGGTCTCAGGATTGGAATGGGAAGGACTTAGATATCACATATCATGCTATATGGAGGGTCTCAGTTTTGATATTAGAAGCATTGAGATATCACATCTCATGCTATCGGAAGTGTCTCAGGATTGGAATGGGAAGGAGCTGGATATCACATCTCATGCTAAAGGAAGGGTCTCAGGTTTGGAACGGGAAGGAGTTGGATATCACATCTCATGTTATAGGAAGGGTCTCAGGTTTGGTATAAACATTGAGATATCACATCTCTGCTATCGGAAGTGTCTCAGAATTGGAATGGGAAGGAGTTGGATATCCCATCTCATGTTATAGGACGGGTCTCAGGTTTTTTATTAGAATCATTGAGATATCATATTGCATGCTGTAGGAAGGGTCTAAGGATTGGAATGGGAAGGACCTGGATATCACATCTCATGCTATAGATAGGCTCTCAGGTTTGGAAAGTGAAGGAGTTGGATATCACATTTCATGTTATAGGAAGGATCTCAGGTTTGGTATTAGAGGCATTGAGACATCACATCTCATGCTATAGGAAGGGTCTCATGATTGGAATGGGAAGGAGTTGGATATCACATCTCATGCTATAGGAAGGGTCTCAGGTTTGGTATAAGCATTGAGATATCACATCTCATGCTATAGGAAGGGTCCAGGATTGGAATGGAAGGAGTTGGATATCACATCTCATGTTATAGGAAGGATCTCAGGTTTGGTATTAGAAGCATTGAGACATCACATCTCATGCTATAGGAAGGGTCTCATGATTGGAATGGGAAGGAGTTGGATATCACATCTCATGCTATAGGAAGGGTCTCAGGATTGGAATGGGAAGGAGTTGAATATCCCATCTCATGTTATAGGAAGAGTCTCAGGTTTGGTATAAACATTGAGATATCACATCTCTGCTATCGAAAGGGTCTCAGGATTGGAATGGAAAGGAGTTGGATATCCCATCTCATGTTATAGGAAGAGTCTCAGGTTTGGTATTAGAAGCATTGAGATATCACATCTCATGCTATAGGAAGTGTCTCAGGATTGGAATGGGAAGGACTTGGGTATCACATCTCATGCTATAGGGAGGGTCTCAAGTTTGATATTAGAAGCATTGAGATATCACCTCTCATGCTATAGGAAGGGTCTCAGGATTGGAATGGGAAGGAGTTGGATATCACATCTCATGCTATAGGAAGGGTCTCAGGTTTGGTATAAGCAGTGAGATATCACATCTCATGCTACAGGAAGTGTCTCAGGATTGGAATGGGAAGGAGTTGGATATCACATCTCATGTTATAGGAAGGATCTCAGGTTTGGTATAAGCATTGAGATATCACATCTCTGCTATCGGAAGGGTCTAAGGTTTGGAAGGGGAAGGATTTGGATATCACATCTCATGTTATAGGACAGGTCTCAGGTTTGGTATTAGAAGCATTGAGATATCAAGTCTCATGGTATAGGAAGGGTCTCAGAATTGGAATGGGAAGGAGTTGGATATCACATCTCAAGCTATAGGAAGGGTCTCAGGATTAGAATGGGAAGGAGTTTGATATCACATCTCATGCCATAGTATGGGTCTCAGGTTTGGTAGAAGCATTGGGATATCAGATCTCATGCTATCGGAAGGGTATCGGGATTGGATTTGGAAGGAGTTGGATATCCCATCTCATGCTATAGGAAGGGTCTCAGGTTGGAATGGGAAGGAGTTGGATATCACATCTCATGTTATAGGAAGGGTCTCAGGATTGGAATGGGAAGGACTTGGATATCACATCTCATGCTATAGGAAGGCTCTCAGGTTTGCAAGGGGAAAGAGTTGGATATCACATTTCATGTTAGAGGTAGGATCTCAGGTTTGGTATTAGAAGTATTGAGATATCACATCTCATGCTATCAGAAGGATCTCAGGTTTGGTATAGAAGCATTGAGATATCATATCTTATGCTATCAGAAGAGTCTCAGGATTGGAATGGGAAGGAGTTGGATATCACATCTCATGCTAAAGGGAGGGTCTCAGGTTTGGAAGATAAGGATTTGGATATCACATCTCATGTTATAGGAAGGATCTCAGGTTTGGTATTAGAAGTATTGAGATATCACATCTCATGCTATCGGAAGGATCTCAGGTTTGGTATAGAAGCATTGAGATATCATATCTTATGCTATCAGAAGGGTCTCAGGATTGGAATGGGAAGGATTTGGATATCACATCTCATGCTAAAGGGAGGGTCTCGGGTTTGGAAGGGGAAGGATTTGGATATCACATCTCATGTTATAGGATGGATCTCAGGTTTGGTATTAGAAGTATTGAGATATCACATCTCATGTTATCGGAAGGATCTCAGGTTTGGTATTAGAAGTATTGAGATATCACCTCTCATGCTATAGGAAGGGTCTCAGGATTGGAATGGGAAGGAGTTGGATATCACATCTCATGCTAAAGGAAGGGTCTCAGGTTTGGTAGAAGCATTGAGATATCACATCTCATGCTATAGGAAGGGTCTCAGGATTGGAATGGGAAGGACTTAGATATCACATATCATGCTATAGGGAGGGTCTCAGTTTTGATATTAGAAGCATTGAGATATCACATCTCATGCTATCGGAAGTGTCTCAGGATTGGAATGGGAAGGAGCTGGATATCACATCTCATGCTAAAGGAAGGGTCTCAGATTTGGAACGGGAAGGAGTTGGATATCACATCTCATGTTATAGGAAGGGTCTCAGGTTTGGTATAAACATTGAGATATCACATCTCTGCTATCGGAAGTGTCTCAGGATTGGAATGGGAAGGAGTTGGATATCCCATCTCATGTTATAGGACGGGTCTCAGGTTTTTTATTAGAATCATTGAGATATCATATTGCATGCTGTAGGAAGGGTCTAAGGATTGGAATGGGAAGGACTTGGATATCACATCTCATGCTATAGATAGGCTCTCAGGTTTGGAAAGTGAAGGAGTTGGATATCACATTTCATGTTAGAGGAAGGATCTCAGGTTTGGTATTAGAGGCATTCAGATATCACATCTCAGGCTATAGGAAGGGTCTCAGGATTGGAATGGGAAGGAGTTGGATATCACATCTCATGCTATAGGAAGGGTCTCAGGTTTGGTATAAGCATTGAGATATCACATCTCATGCTATAGGAAGGGTCCAGGATTGGAATGGAAGGAGTTGGATATCACATCTCATGTTATAGGAAGGATCTCAGGTTTGGTATTAGAAGCATTGAGACATCACATCTCATGCTATAGGAAGGGTCTCAGGATTGGAATGGGAAGGAGTTGGATATCACATCTCATGCTATAGGAAGGGTCTCAGGATTGGAATGGGAAGGAGTTGAATATGACATCTCATGCCGTAGGAAGGGTCTCAGGTTTGGTATAAACATTGAGATATCACATCTCTGCTATCAAAAGGGTCTCAGGATTGGAATGGGAAGGAGTTGGATATCCCATCTCATGTTATAGGAAGAGTCTCAGGTTTGGTATTAGAAGCATTGAGATATCACATCTCATGCTATAGGAAGTGTCTCAGGATTGGAATGGGAAGGACTTGGATATCACATCTCATGCTATAGGTAGGGTCTCAAGTTTGATATTAGAAGCATTGAGATATCACATCTCATGCTATAGGAAGGGTCTGAGGATTGGAATGGGAAGGAGTTGGATATCACATCTCATGCTATGGGAAGGGTCTCAGGTTTGGTATAAGCAGTGAGATATCACATCTCATGCTATAGGAAGTGTCTCAGGATTGGAATGGGAAGGAGTTGGATATCACATCTCATGTTATAGGAAGGATCTCAGGTTTGGTATAAGCATTGAGATATCACATCTCTGCTATCGGAAGGGTCTCAGGATTGGAATGGGAAGGAGTTGGATATTCCCATCTCATGTTATAAGAAGGGTCTCAGGTTTGGTATTAGAAGCATTGAGATATCACATCTCATGCTATAGGAAGGGTCTCAGGATTGGAATGGGAAGGACTTGGATATCACATCTCATGCTATAGGGAGGGTCTCAAGTTTGATATTAGAAGCTTTGAGATATCACATCTCATGATATCGGAAGGGTCTCAGGACTGGAATGGGAAGGAGTTGGATATCACATCTCATGATAAAGGAAGGGTCTAAGGTTTGGAAGGGGAAGGATTTGGATATCACATCTCATATTATATTACGGGTCTCAGGTTTGGTATTAGAAGCATTGAGATATCAAGTCTCATAGTATAGGAAGGGTCTCAGAATTGGAATGGGAAGGAGTTGGATATCACATCTCAAGCTATAGGAAGGGTCTCAGGATTGGAATGGGAAGGACTTGGATATCACATCTCATGCTATAGGAAGGCTCTCAGGTTTGGAAGGGGAAAGAGTTGGATATCACATTTCATGTTAGAGGTAGGATCTCAGGTTTGGTATTAGAGGCATTGAGATATCACATCTCATGCTATCAGAAGGGTCTCAGGAATGGAATGGGAAGGAGTTGGATATCACATCTCATGCTAAAGGGAGGGTCTCAGGTTTGGAAGGGGAAGGATTTGGATATCACATCTCATGTTATAGGAAGGATCTCAGGTTTGGTATTAGAAGCATTGAGATATCACATCTCATGCTATCGGAAGGATCTCAGGTTTGGTATTAGAAGCATTGAGATATCACATCTCATGCTATCAGAAGAGTCTCAGGATTGGAATAGGAAGGAGTTGGATATCACATCTCATGCTAAAGGGAGGGTCTCAGGTTTGGAAGGGGAAGGATTTGGATATCACATCTCATGTTATCGGAAGGATCTCACGTTTGGTATTAGAAGTATTGAGATATCATATCTCATGCTATAGGAAGGGTCTCAGGATTGGAATGGGAAGGAGTTGGATATCACATCTCATGCTATAGGGAGGGTCCCAGGATTGGAATGGGAAGGACTTAGATATCACATATCATGCTATAGGGAGGGTCTCAGTTTTGATATTAGAAGCATTGAGATATCACATCTCATGCTATCGGAAGTGTCTCAGGATTGGAATGGGAAGGAGCTGGATATCACATCTCATGCTAAAGGAAGGGTCTCAGGTTTGGAACGGGAAGGATTTGGATATCACATCTCATGTTATAGGAAGGGTCTCAGGTTTGGTATAAGCATTGAGATATCACATCTCTGCTATCGGAAGAGTCTCAGGATTGGAATGGGAAGGAGTTGAATATCCCATCTCATGTTATAGGACGGGTCTCAGGTTTGTTATTAGAATCATTGAGATATCATATTGCATGCTGTAGGAAGGGTCTAAGGGTTGGAATGTGAAGGACTTGGATATCACATCTCATGCTATAGATAGGCTCTTAGGTTTGGAAAGGGAAGGAGTTGGATATCACATTTCATGTTAGAGGAAGGATCTCAGGTTTGGTATTAGAAGCATAGAGATATCACATCTCATGCTATAGGAAGGGTCTCAGGATTGGAATGGGAAGCAGTTGGATATCACATCTCATGCTATAGGAAGTGTCTCAGGATTGGAATGGGAAGGACTTGGGTATCACATCTCATGCTATAGGGAGGGTCTCAAGTTTGATATTAGAAGCATTGAGATATCACATCTCATGCTATAGGAAGGGTCTCAGGATTGGAATGGGAAGGAGTTGGATATCACATCTCATGCTATAGGAAGGGTCTCAGGTTTGGTATAAGCAGTGAGATATCACATCTCATGCTATAGGAAGTGTCTCAGGATTGGAATGGGAAGGAGTTGGATATCACATCTCATGTTATAGGAAGGATCTCAGGTTTGGTATAAGCATTGAGATATCACATCTCTGCTATCGGAAGGGTCTAAGGTTTGGAAGGGGAAGGATTTGGATATCACATCTCATGTTATAGGACGGGTCTCAGGTTTGGTATTAGAAGCATTGAGATATCAAGTCTCATGGTATAGGAAGGGTCTCAGAATTGGAATGGGAAGGAGTTGGATATCACATCTCAAGCTATAGGAAGGGTCTCAGGATTAGAATGGGAAGGAGTTTGATATCACATCTCATGCCATAGTATGGGTCTCAGGTTTGGTAGAAGCATTGGGATATCAGATCTCATGCTATCGGAAGGGTATCGGGATTGGATTTGGAAGGAGTTGGATATCCCATCTCATGCTATAGGAAGGGTCTCAGGTTGGAATGGGAAGGAGTTGGATATCACATCTCATGTTATAGGAAGGGTCTCAGGATTGGAATGGGAAGGACTTGGATATCACATCTCATGCTATAGGAAGGCTCTCAGGTTTGCAAGGGGAAAGAGTTGGATATCACATTTCATGTTAGAGGTAGGATCTCAGGTTTGGTATTAGAAGTATTGAGATATCACATCTCATGCTATCAGAAGGATCTCAGGTTTGGTATAGAAGCATTGAGATATCATATCTTATGCTATCAGAAGAGTCTCAGGATTGGAATGGGAAGGAGTTGGATATCACATCTCATGCTAAAGGGAGGGTCTCAGGTTTGGAAGATAAGGATTTGGATATCACATCTCATGTTATAGGAAGGATCTCAGGTTTGGTATTAGAAGTATTGAGATATCACATCTCATGCTATCGGAAGGATCTCAGGTTTGGTATAGAAGCATTGAGATATCATATCTTATGCTATCAGAAGGGTCTCAGGATTGGAATGGGAAGGATTTGGATATCACATCTCATGCTAAAGGGAGGGTCTCAGGTTTGGAAGGGGAAGGATTTGGATATCACATCTCATGTTATAGGATGGATCTCATTTTTGGTATTAGAAGTATTGAGATATCACATCTCATGTTATAGGAAGGATCTCAGATTTGGTATTAGAAGTATTGAGATATCACCTCTCATGCTATAGGAAGGGTCTCAGGATTGGAATGGGAAGGAGTTGGATATCACATCTCATGCTAAAGGAAGGGTCTCAGGTTTGGTAGAAGCATTGAGATATCACATCTCATGCTATAGGAAGGGTCTCAGGATTGGAATGGGAAGGACTTAGATATCACATATCATGCTATAGGGAGGGTCTCAGTTTTGATATTAGAAGCATTGAGATATCACATCTCATGCTATCGGAAGTGTCTCAGGATTGGAATGGGAAGGAGCTGGATATCACATCTCATGCTAAAGGAAGGGTCTCAGGTTTGGAACGGGAAGGAGTTGGATATCACATCTCATGTTATAGGAAGGGTCTCAGGTTTGGTATAAACATTGAGATATCACATCTCTGCTATCGGAAGTGTCTCAGGATTGGAATGGGAAGGAGTTGGAAATCCCATCTCATGTTATAGGACGGGTCTCAGGTTTTTTATTAGAATCATTGAGATATCATATTGCATGCTGTAGGAAGGGTCTAAGGATTGGAATGGGAAGGACTTGGATATCACATCTCATGCTATAGATAGGCTCTCAGGTTTGGAAAGTGAAGGAGTTGGATATCACATTTCATGTTAGAGGAAGGATCTCAGGTTTGGTATTAGAGGCATTCAGATATCACATCTCAGGCTATAGGAAGGGTCTCAGGATTGGAATGGGAAGGAGTTGGATATCACATCTCATGCTATAGGAAGGGTCTCAGGTTTGGTATAAGCATTGAGATATCACATCTCATGCTATAGGAAGGGTCCAGGATTGGAATGGAAGGAGTTGGATATCACATCTCATGTTATAGGAAGGATCTCAGGTTTGGTATTAGAAGCATTGAGACATCACATCTCATGCTATAGGAAGGGTCTCAGGATTGGAATGGGAAGGAGTTGGATATCACATCTCATGCTATAGGAAGGGTCTCAGGATTGGAATGGGAAGGAGTTGAATATGACATCTCATGCCGTAGGAAGGGTCTCAGGTTTGGTATAAACATTGAGATATCACATCTCTGCTATCAAAAGGGTCTCAGGATTGGAATGGGAAGGAGTTGGATATCCCATCTCATGTTATAGGAAGAGTCTCAGGTTTGGTATTAGAAGCATTGAGATATCACATCTCATGCTATAGGAAGTGTCTCAGGATTGGAATGGGAAGGACTTGGATATCACATCTCATGCTATAGGTAGGGTCTCAAGTTTGATATTAGAAGCATTGAGATATCACATCTCATGCTATAGGAAGGGTCTGAGGATTGGAATGGGAAGGAGTTGGATATAACATCTCATGCTATGGGAAGGGTCTCAGGTTTGGTATAAGCAGTGAGATATCACATCTCATGCTATAGGAAGTGTCTCAGGATTAGAATGGGAAGGAGTTGGATATCACATCTCATGTTATAGGAAGGATCTCAGGTTTGGTATAAGCATTGAGATATCACATCTCTGCTATCGGAAGGGTCTCAGGATTGGAATGGGAAGGAGTTGGATATTCCCATCTCATGTTATAAGAAGGGTCTCAGGTTTGGTATTAGAAGCATTGAGATATCACATCTCATGCTATAGGAAGGGTCTCAGGATTGGAATGGGAAGGACTTGGATATCACATCTCATGCTATAGGGAGGGTCTCAAGTTTGATATTAGAAGCTTTGAGATATCACATCTCATGATATCGGAAGGGTCTCAGGATTGGAATGGGAAGGAGTTGGATATCACATCTCATGATAAAGGAAGGGTCTAAGGTTTGGAAGGGCAAGGATTTGGATATCACATCTCATGTTATATTACGGGTCTCAGGTTTGGTATTAGAAGCATTGAGATATCAAGTCTCATAGTATAGGAAGGGTCTCAGAATTGGAATGGGAAGGAGTTGGATATCACATCTCAAGCTATAGGAAGGGTCTCAGGATTGGAATGGGAAGGACTTGGATATCACATCTCATGCTATAGGAAGGCTCTCAGGTTTGGAAGGGGAAAGAGTTGGATATCACATTTCATGTTAGAGGTAGGATCTCAGGTTTGGTATTAGAGGCATTGAGATATCACATCTCATGCTATCAGAAGGGTCTCAGGAATGGAATGGGAAGGAGTTGGATATCACATCTCATGCTAAAGGGAGGGTCTCAGGTTTGGAAGGGGAAGGATTTGGATATCACATCTCATGTTATAGGAAGGATCTCAGGTTTGGTATTAGAAGCATTGAGATATCACATCTCATGCTATCGGAAGGATCTCAGGTTTGGTATTAGAAGCATTGAGATATCACATCTCATGCTATCAGAAGAGTCTCAGGATTGGAATAGGAAGGAGTTGGATATCACATCTCATGCTAAAGGGAGGGTCTCAGGTTTGGAAGGGGAAGGATTTGGATATCACATCTCATGTTATCGGAAGGATCTCACGTTTGGTATTAGAAGTATTGAGATATCATATCTCATGCTATAGGAAGGGTCTCAGGATTGGAATGGGAAGGAGTTGGATATCACATCTCATGCTATAGGGAGGGTCTCAGGATTGGAATGGGAAGGACTTAGATATCACATATCATGCTATAGGGAGGGTCTCAGTTTTGATATTAGAAGCATTGAGATATCACATCTCATGCTATCGGAAGTGTCTCAGGATTGGAATGGGAAGGAGCTGGATATCACATCTCATGCTAAAGGAAGGGTCTCAGGTTTGGAACGGGAAGGATTTGGATATCACATCTCATGTTATAGGAAGGGTCTCAGGTTTGGTATAAGCATTGAGATATCACATCTCTGCTATCGGAAGAGTCTCAGGATTGGAATGGGAAGGAGTTGAATATCCCATCTCATGTTATAGGACGGGTCTCAGGTTTGTTATTAGAATCATTGAGATATCATATTGCATGCTGTAGGAAGGGTCTAAGGGTTGGAATGTGAAGGACTTGGATATCACATCTAATGCTATAGATAGGCTCTTAGGTTTGGAAAGGGAAGGAGTTGGATATCACATTTCATGTTAGAGGAAGGATCTCAGGTTTGGTATTAGAAGCATAGAGATATCACATCCCATGCTATAGGAAGGGTCTCAGGATTGGAATGGGAAGCAGTTGGATATCACATCTCATGCTATAGGAAGTGTCTCAGGATTGGAATGGGAAGGACTTGGGTATCACATCTCATGCTATAGGGAGGGTCTCAAGTTTGATATTAGAAGCATTGAGATATCACATCTCATGCTATAGGAAGGGTCTCAGGATTGGAATGGGAAGGAGTTGGATATCACATCTCATGCTATAGGAAGGGTCTCAGGTTTGGTATAAGCAGTGAGATATCACATCTCATGCTATAGGAAGTGTCTCAGGATTGGAATGGGAAGGCGTTGGATATCACATCTCATGTTATAGGAAGGATCTCAGGTTTGGTATAAGCATTGAGATATCACATCTGTGCTATCGGAAGGGTCTCAGGATTGGAATGGGAAGGAGTTGGATATTCCCATCTCATGTTATAGGGAGGGTCTCAAGTTTGATATTAGAAGCATTGAGATATCACATTTCATGATATCGGAAGGGTCTCAAGATTGGAATGGGAAGGAGTTGGCTATCACATCTCATGATAAAGGAAGGGTCTAAGGTTTGGAAGGGGAAGGATTTGGATATCACATCTCATGTTATAGGACGGGTCTCAGGTTTGGTATTAGAAGCATTGAGATATCAAGTCTCATGGTATAGGAAGGGTCTCAGAATTGGAATGGGAAGGAGTTGGATATCACATCTCAAGCTATAGGAAGGGTCTCAGGATTAGAATGGGAAGGAGTTTGATATCACGTCTCATGCCATAGTATGGGTCTCAGGTTTGGTAGAAGCATTGGGATATCAGATCTCATGCTATCGGAAGGGTATCGGGATTGGATTTGGAAGGAGTTGGATATCCCATCTCATGCTATAGGAAGGGTCTCAGGTTGGAATGGGAAGGAGTTGGATATCACATCTCATGTTATAGGAAGGGTCTCAGGATTGGAATGGGAAGGACTTGGATATCACATCTCATGCTATAGGAAGGCTCTCAGGTTTGCAAGGGGAAAGAGTTGGATATCACATTTCATGTTAGAGGTAGGATCTCAGGTTTGGTATTAGAAGTATTGAGATATCACATCTCATGCTATCAGAAGGATCTCAGGTTTGGTATAGAAGCATTGAGATATCATATCTTATGCTATCAGAAGAGTCTCAGGATTGGAATGGGAAGGAGTTGGATATCACATCTCATGCTAAAGGGAGGGTCTCAGGTTTGGAAGATAAGGATTTGGATATCACATCTCATGTTATAGGAAGGATCTCAGGTTTGGTATTAGAAGTATTGAGATATCACATCTCATGCTATCGGAAGGATCTCAGGTTTGGTATAGAAGCATTGAGATATCATATCTTATGCTATCAGAAGGGTCTCAGGATTGGAATGGGAAGGATTTGGATATCACATCTCATGCTAAAGGGAGGGTCTCGGGTTTGGAAGGGGAAGGATTTGGATATCACATCTCATGTTATAGGATGGATCTCAGGTTTGGTATTAGAAGTATTGAGATATCACATCTCATGTTATCGGAAGGATCTCAGGTTTGGTATTAGAAGTATTGAGATATCACCTCTCATGCTATAGGAAGGGTCTCAGGATTGGAATGGGAAGGAGTTGGATATCACATCTCATGCTAAAGGAAGGGTCTCAGGTTTGGTAGAAGCATTGAGATATCACATCTCATGCTATAGGAAGGGTCTCAGGATTGGAATGGGAAGGACTTAGATATCACATATCATGCTATAGGGAGGGTCTCAGTTTTGATATTAGAAGCATTGAGATATCACATCTCATGCTATCGGAAGTGTCTCAGGATTGGAATGGGAAGGAGCTGGATATCACATCTCATGCTAAAGGAAGGGTCTCAGATTTGGAACGGGAAGGAGTTGGATATCACATCTCATGTTATAGGAAGGGTCTCAGGTTTGGTATAAACATTGAGATATCACATCTCTGCTATCGGAAGTGTCTCAGGATTGGAATGGGAAGGAGTTGGATATCCCATCTCATGTTATAGGACGGGTCTCAGGTTTTTTATTAGAATCATTGAGATATCATATTGCATGCTGTAGGAAGGGTCTAAGGATTGGAATGGGAAGGACTTGGATATCACATCTCATGCTATAGATAGGCTCTCAGGTTTGGAAAGTGAAGGAGTTGGATATCACATTTCATGTTAGAGGAAGGATCTCAGGTTTGGTATTAGAGGCATTCAGATATCACATCTCAGGCTATAGGAAGGGTCTCAGGATTGGAATGGGAAGGAGTTGGATATCACATCTCATGCTATAGGAAGGGTCTCAGGTTTGGTATAAGCATTGAGATATCACATCTCATGCTATAGGAAGGGTCCAGGATTGGAATGGAAGGAGTTGGATATCACATCTCATGTTATAGGAAGGATCTCAGGTTTGGTATTAGAAGCATTGAGACATCACATCTCATGCTATAGGAAGGGTCTCAGGATTGGAATGGGAAGGAGTTGGATATCACATCTCATGCTATAGGAAGGGTCTCAGGATTGGAATGGGAAGGAGTTGAATATGACATCTCATGCCGTAGGAAGGGTCTCAGGTTTGGTATAAACATTGAGATATCACATCTCTGCTATCAAAAGGGTCTCAGGATTGGAATGGGAAGGAGTTGGATATCCCATCTCATGTTATAGGAAGAGTCTCAGGTTTGGTATTAGAAGCATTGAGATATCACATCTCATGCTATAGGAAGTGTCTCAGGATTGGAATGGGAAGGACTTGGATATCACATCTCATGCTATAGGTAGGGTCTCAAGTTTGATATTAGAAGCATTGAGATATCACATCTCATGCTATAGGAAGGGTCTGAGGATTGGAATGGGAAGGAGTTGGATATCACATCTCATGCTATGGGAAGGGTCTCAGGTTTGGTATAAGCAGTGAGATATCACATCTCATGCTATAGGAAGTGTCTCAGGATTGGAATGGGAAGGAGTTGGATATCACATCTCATGTTATAGGAAGGATCTCAGGTTTGGTATAAGCATTGAGATATCACATCTCTGCTATCGGAAGGGTCTCAGGATTGGAATGGGAAGGAGTTGGATATTCCCATCTCATGTTATAAGAAGGGTCTCAGGTTTGGTATTAGAAGCATTGAGATATCACATCTCATGCTATAGGAAGGGTCTCAGGATTGGAATGGGAAGGACTTGGATATCACATCTCATGCTATAGGGAGGGTCTCAAGTTTGATATTAGAAGCTTTGAGATATCACATCTCATGATATCGGAAGGGTCTCAGGACTGGAATGGGAAGGAGTTGGATATCACATCTCATGATAAAGGAAGGGTCTAAGGTTTGGAAGGGGAAGGATTTGGATATCACATCTCATATTATATTACGGGTCTCAGGTTTGGTATTAGAAGCATTGAGATATCAAGTCTCATAGTATAGGAAGGGTCTCAGAATTGGAATGGGAAGGAGTTGGATATCACATCTCAAGCTATAGGAAGGGTCTCAGGATTGGAATGGGAAGGACTTGGATATCACATCTCATGCTATAGGAAGGCTCTCAGGTTTGGAAGGGGAAAGAGTTGGATATCACATTTCATGTTAGAGGTAGGATCTCAGGTTTGGTATTAGAGGCATTGAGATATCACATCTCATGCTATCAGAAGGGTCTCAGGAATGGAATGGGAAGGAGTTGGATATCACATCTCATGCTAAAGGGAGGGTCTCAGGTTTGGAAGGGGAAGGATTTGGATATCACATCTCATGTTATAGGAAGGATCTCAGGTTTGGTATTAGAAGCATTGAGATATCACATCTCATGCTATCGGAAGGATCTCAGGTTTGGTATTAGAAGCATTGAGATATCACATCTCATGCTATCAGAAGAGTCTCAGGATTGGAATAGGAAGGAGTTGGATATCACATCTCATGCTAAAGGGAGGGTCTCAGGTTTGGAAGGGGAAGGATTTGGATATCACATCTCATGTTATCGGAAGGATCTCACGTTTGGTATTAGAAGTATTGAGATATCATATCTCATGCTATAGGAAGGGTCTCAGGATTGGAATGGGAAGGAGTTGGATATCACATCTCATGCTATAGGGAGGGTCCCAGGATTGGAATGGGAAGGACTTAGATATCACATATCATGCTATAGGGAGGGTCTCAGTTTTGATATTAGAAGCATTGAGATATCACATCTCATGCTATCGGAAGTGTCTCAGGATTGGAATGGGAAGGAGCTGGATATCACATCTCATGCTAAAGGAAGGGTCTCAGGTTTGGAACGGGAAGGATTTGGATATCACATCTCATGTTATAGGAAGGGTCTCAGGTTTGGTATAAGCATTGAGATATCACATCTCTGCTATCGGAAGAGTCTCAGGATTGGAATGGGAAGGAGTTGAATATCCCATCTCATGTTATAGGACGGGTCTCAGGTTTGTTATTAGAATCATTGAGATATCATATTGCATGCTGTAGGAAGGGTCTAAGGGTTGGAATGTGAAGGACTTGGATATCACATCTCATGCTATAGATAGGCTCTTAGGTTTGGAAAGGGAAGGAGTTGGATATCACATTTCATGTTAGAGGAAGGATCTCAGGTTTGGTATTAGAAGCATAGAGATATCACATCTCATGCTATAGGAAGGGTCTCAGGATTGGAATGGGAAGCAGTTGGATATCACATCTCATGCTATAGGAAGTGTCTCAGGATTGGAATGGGAAGGACTTGGGTATCACATCTCATGCTATAGGGAGGGTCTCAAGTTTGATATTAGAAGCATTGAGATATCACATCTCATGCTATAGGAAGGGTCTCAGGATTGGAATGGGAAGGAGTTGGATATCACATCTCATGCTATAGGAAGGGTCTCAGGTTTGGTATAAGCAGTGAGATATCACATCTCATGCTATAGGAAGTGTCTCAGGATTGGAATGGGAAGGAGTTGGATATCACATCTCATGTTATAGGAAGGATCTCAGGTTTGGTATAAGCATTGAGATATCACATCTCTGCTATCGGAAGGGTCTAAGGTTTGGAAGGGGAAGGATTTGGATATCACATCTCATGTTATAGGACGTGTCTCAGGTTTGGTATTAGAAGCATTGAGATATCAAGTCTCATGGTATAGGAAGGGTCTCAGAATTGGAATGGGAAGGAGTTGGATATCACATCTCAAGCTATAGGAAGGGTCTCAGGATTAGAATGGGAAGGAGTTTGATATCACATCTCATGCCATAGTATGGGTCTCAGGTTTGGTAGAAGCATTGGGATATCAGATCTCATGCTATCGGAAGGGTATCGGGATTGGATTTGGAAGGAGTTGGATATCCCATCTCATGCTATAGGAAGGGTCTCAGGTTGGAATGGGAAGGAGTTGGATATCACATCTCATGTTATAGGAAGGGTCTCAGGATTGGAATGGGAAGGACTTGGATATCACATCTCATGCTATAGGAAGGCTCTCAGGTTTGCAAGGGGAAAGAGTTGGATATCACATTTCATGTTAGAGGTAGGATCTCAGGTTTGGTATTAGAAGTATTGAGATATCACATCTCATGCTATCAGAAGGATCTCAGGTTTGGTATAGAAGCATTGAGATATCATATCTTATGCTATCAGAAGAGTCTCAGGATTGGAATGGGAAGGAGTTGGATATCACATCTCATGCTAAAGGGAGGGTCTCAGGTTTGGAAGATAAGGATTTGGATATCACATCTCATGTTATAGGAAGGATCTCAGGTTTGGTATTAGAAGTATTGAGATATCACATCTCATGCTATCGGAAGGATCTCAGGTTTGGTATAGAAGCATTGAGATATCATATCTTATGCTATCAGAAGGGTCTCAGGATTGGAATGGGAAGGATTTGGATATCACATCTCATGCTAAAGGGAGGGTCTCAGGTTTGGAAGGGGAAGGATTTGGATATCACATCTCATGTTATAGGATGGATCTCATTTTTGGTATTAGAAGTATTGAGATATCACATCTCATGTTATAGGAAGGATCTCAGATTTGGTATTAGAAGTATTGAGATATCACCTCTCATGCTATAGGAAGGGTCTCAGGATTGGAATGGGAAGGAGTTGGATATCACATCTCATGCTAAAGGAAGGGTCTCAGGTTTGGTAGAAGCATTGAGATATCACATCTCATGCTATAGGAAGGGTCTCAGGATTGGAATGGGAAGGACTTAGATATCACATATCATGCTATAGGGAGGGTCTCAGTTTTGATATTAGAAGCATTGAGATATCACATCTCATGCTATCGGAAGTGTCTCAGGATTGGAATGGGAAGGAGCTGGATATCACATCTCATGCTAAAGGAAGGGTCTCAGGTTTGGAACGGGAAGGAGTTGGATATCACATCTCATGTTATAGGAAGGGTCTCAGGTTTGGTATAAACATTGAGATATCACATCTCTGCTATCGGAAGTGTCTCAGGATTGGAATGGGAAGGAGTTGGATATCCCATCTCATGTTATAGGACGGGTCTCAGGTTTTTTATTAGAATCATTGAGATATCATATTGCATGCTGTAGGAAGGGTCTAAGGATTGGAATGGGAAGGACTTGGATATCACATCTCATGCTATAGATAGGCTCTCAGGTTTGGAAAGTGAAGGAGTTGGATATCACATTTCATGTTAGAGGAAGGATCTCAGGTTTGGTATTAGAGGCATTCAGATATCACATCTCAGGCTATAGGAAGGGTCTCAGGATTGGAATGGGAAGGAGTTGGATATCACATCTCATGCTATAGGAAGGGTCTCAGGTTTGGTATAAGCATTGAGATATCACATCTCATGCTATAGGAAGGGTCCAGGATTGGAATGGAAGGAGTTGGATATCACATCTCATGTTATAGGAAGGATCTCAGGTTTGGTATTAGAAGCATTGAGACATCACATCTCATGCTATAGGAAGGGTCTCAGGATTGGAATGGGAAGGAGTTGGATATCACATCTCATGCTATAGGAAGGGTCTCAGGATTGGAATGGGAAGGAGTTGAATATGACATCTCATGCCGTAGGAAGGGTCTCAGGTTTGGTATAAACATTGAGATATCACATCTCTGCTATCAAAAGGGTCTCAGGATTGGAATGGGAAGGAGTTGGATATCCCATCTCATGTTATAGGAAGAGTCTCAGGTTTGGTATTAGAAGCATTGAGATATCACATCTCATGCTATAGGAAGTGTCTCAGGATTGGAATGGGAAGGACTTGGATATCACATCTCATGCTATAGGTAGGGTCTCAAGTTTGATATTAGAAGCATTGAGATATCACATCTCATGCTATAGGAAGGGTCTGAGGATTGGAATGGGAAGGAGTTGGATATAACATCTCATGCTATGGGAAGGGTCTCAGGTTTGGTATAAGCAGTGAGATATCACATCTCATGCTATAGGAAGTGTCTCAGGATTGGAATGGGAAGGAGTTGGATATCACATCTCATGTTATAGGAAGGATCTCAGGTTTGGTATAAGCATTGAGATATCACATCTCTGCTATCGGAAGGGTCTCAGGATTGGAATGGGAAGGAGTTGGATATTCCCATCTCATGTTATAAGAAGGGTCTCAGGTTTGGTATTAGAAGCATTGAGATATCACATCTCATGCTATAGGAAGGGTCTCAGGATTGGAATGGGAAGGACTTGGATATCACATCTCATGCTATAGGGAGGGTCTCAAGTTTGATATTAGAAGCTTTGAGATATCACATCTCATGATATCGGAAGGGTCTCAGGATTGGAATGGGAAGGAGTTGGATATCACATCTCATGATAAAGGAAGGGTCTAAGGTTTGGAAGGGCAAGGATTTGGATATCACATCTCATGTTATATTACGGGTCTCAGGTTTGGTATTAGAAGCATTGAGATATCAAGTCTCATAGTATAGGAAGGGTCTCAGAATTGGAATGGGAAGGAGTTGGATATCACATCTCAAGCTATAGGAAGGGTCTCAGGATTGGAATGGGAAGGACTTGGATATCACATCTCATGCTATAGGAAGGCTCTCAGGTTTGGAAGGGGAAAGAGTTGGATATCACATTTCATGTTAGAGGTAGGATCTCAGGTTTGGTATTAGAGGCATTGAGATATCACATCTCATGCTATCAGAAGGGTCTCAGGAATGGAATGGGAAGGAGTTGGATATCACATCTCATGCTAAAGGGAGGGTCTCAGGTTTGGAAGGGGAAGGATTTGGATATCACATCTCATGTTATAGGAAGGATCTCAGGTTTGGTATTAGAAGCATTGAGATATCACATCTCATGCTATCGGAAGGATCTCAGGTTTGGTATTAGAAGCATTGAGATATCACATCTCATGCTATCAGAAGAGTCTCAGGATTGGAATAGGAAGGAGTTGGATATCACATCTCATGCTAAAGGGAGGGTCTCAGGTTTGGAAGGGGAAGGATTTGGATATCACATCTCATGTTATCGGAAGGATCTCACGTTTGGTATTAGAAGTATTGAGATATCATATCTCATGCTATAGGAAGGGTCTCAGGATTGGAATGGGAAGGAGTTGGATATCACATCTCATGCTATAGGGAGGGTCTCAGGATTGGAATGGGAAGGACTTAGATATCACATATCATGCTATAGGGAGGGTCTCAGTTTTGATATTAGAAGCATTGAGATATCACATCTCATGCTATCGGAAGTGTCTCAGGATTGGAATGGGAAGGAGCTGGATATCACATCTCATGCTAAAGGAAGGGTCTCAGGTTTGGAACGGGAAGGATTTGGATATCACATCTCATGTTATAGGAAGGGTCTCAGGTTTGGTATAAGCATTGAGATATCACATCTCTGCTATCGGAAGAGTCTCAGGATTGGAATGGGAAGGAGTTGAATATCCCATCTCATGTTATAGGACGGGTCTCAGGTTTGTTATTAGAATCATTGAGATATCATATTGCATGCTGTAGGAAGGGTCTAAGGGTTGGAATGTGAAGGACTTGGATATCACATCTAATGCTATAGATAGGCTCTTAGGTTTGGAAAGGGAAGGAGTTGGATATCACATTTCATGTTAGAGGAAGGATCTCAGGTTTGGTATTAGAAGCATAGAGATATCACATCTCATGCTATAGGAAGGGTCTCAGGATTGGAATGGGAAGCAGTTGGATATCACATCTCATGCTATAGGAAGTGTCTCAGGATTGGAATGGGAAGGACTTGGGTATCACATCTCATGCTATAGGGAGGGTCTCAAGTTTGATATTAGAAGCATTGAGATATCACATCTCATGCTATAGGAAGGGTCTCAGGATTGGAATGGGAAGGAGTTGGATATCACATCTCATGCTATAGGAAGGGTCTCAGGTTTGGTATAAGCAGTGAGATATCACATCTCATGCTATAGGAAGTGTCTCAGGATTGGAATGGGAAGGAGTTGGATATCACATCTCATGTTATAGGAAGGATCTCAGGTTTGGTATAAGCATTGAGATATCACATCTGTGCTATCGGAAGGGTCTCAGGATTGGAATGGGAAGGAGTTGGATATTCCCATCTCATGTTATAGGGAGGGTCTCAAGTTTGATATTAGAAGCATTGAGATATCACATTTCATGATATCGGAAGGGTCTCAAGATTGGAATGGGAAGGAGTTGGCTATCACATCTCATGATAAAGGAAGGGTCTAAGGTTTGGAAGGGGAAGGATTTGGATATCACATCTCATGTTATAGGACGGGTCTCAGGTTTGGTATTAGAAGCATTGAGATATCAAGTCTCATGGTATAGGAAGGGTCTCAGAATTGGAATGGGAAGGAGTTGGATATCACATCTCAAGCTATAGGAAGGGTCTCAGGATTAGAATGGGAAGGAGTTTGATATCACGTCTCATGCCATAGTATGGGTCTCAGGTTTGGTAGAAGCATTGGGATATCAGATCTCATGCTATCGGAAGGGTATCGGGATTGGATTTGGAAGGAGTTGGATATCCCATCTCATGCTATAGGAAGGGTCTCAGGTTGGAATGGGAAGGAGTTGGATATCACATCTCATGTTATAGGAAGGGTCTCAGGATTGGAATGGGAAGGACTTGGATATCACATCTCATGCTATAGGAAGGCTCTCAGGTTTGCAAGGGGAAAGAGTTGGATATCACATTTCATGTTAGAGGTAGGATCTCAGGTTTGGTATTAGAAGTATTGAGATATCACATCTCATGCTATCAGAAGGATATCAGGTTTGGTATAGAAGCATTGAGATATCATATCTTATGCTATCAGAAGAGTCTCAGGATTGGAATGGGAAGGAGTTGGATATCACATCTCATGCTAAAGGGAGGGTCTCAGGTTTGGAAGATAAGGATTTGGATATCACATCTCATGTTATAGGAAGGATCTCAGGTTTGGTATTAGAAGTATTGAGATATCACATCTCATGCTATCGGAAGGATCTCAGGTTTGGTATAGAAGCATTGAGATATCATATCTTATGCTATCAGAAGGGTCTCAGGATTGGAATGGGAAGGAGTTGGATATCACATCTCATGCTAAAGGGAGAGTCTCAGGTTTGGAAGGGGAAGGATTTGGATATCACATCTCATGTTATAGGATGGATCTCAGGTTTGGTATTAGAAGTATTGAGATATCACATCTCATGTTATCGGAAGGATCTCAGGTTTGGTATTAGAAGTATTGAGATATCACCTCTCATGCTATAGGAAGGGTCTCAGGATTGGAATGGGAAGGAGTTGGATATCACATCTCATGCTAAAGGAAGGGTCTCAGGTTTGGTAGAAGCATTGAGATATCACATCTCATGCTATAGGAAGGGTCCAGGATTGGAATGGAAGGAGTTGGATATCACATCTCATGTTATAGGAAGGATCTCAGGTTTGGTATTAGAAGCATTGAGATATCACATCTCAGGCTATAGGAAGGGTCTCAGGATTGGAATGGGAAGGAGTTGGATATCACATCTCATGCTATAGGAAGGGTCTCAGGTTTGGTAGAAGCATTGAGATATCACATCTCATGCTATAGGAAGGGTCCAGGATTGGAATGGAAGGAGTTGGATATCACATCTCATGTTATAGGAAGGATCTCAGGTTTGGTATTAGAAGCATTGAGATATCACATCTCATGCTATCGGAGGTGTCTCAGGATTGGAATGGGAAGGAGCTGGATATCACATCTCATGCTATAGGAAGGGTCTCAGGATTGGAATGGGAAGGAGTTGAATATGACATCTCATGCCGTAGGAAGGGTCTCAGGTTTGGAACGGGAAGGAGTTGGATATCACATCTCATGTTATAGGAAGGGTCTCAGGTTTGGTATAAACATTGAGATATCACATCTCTGCTATCGGAAGTGTCTCAGGATTGGAATGGGAAGGAGTTGGATATCCCATCTCATGTTATAGGACGGGTCTCAGGTTTTTTATTAGAATCACTGAGATATTATATTGCATGCTGTAGGAAGGGTCTAAGGATTGGAATGGGAAGGACTTGGATATCACATCTCATGCTATAGATAGGCTCTCAGGTTTGGAAAGTGAAGGAGTTGGATATCACATTTCATGTTAGAGGAAGGATCTCAGGTTTGGTATTAGAGGCATTCAGATATCACATCTCAGGCTATAGGAAGGGTCTCAGGATTGGAATGGGAAGGAGTTGGATATCACATCTCATGCTATAGGAAGGGTCTCAGGTTTGGTATAAGCATTGAGATATCACATCTCATGCTATAGGAAGGGTCCAGGATTGGAATGGAAGGAGTTGGATATCACATCTCATGTTATACGAAGGATCTCAGGTTTGGTATTAGAAGCATTGAGACATCACTTCTCATGCTATAGGAAGGGTCTCAGGATTGGAATGGGAAGGAGTTGGATATCACATCTCATGCTATAGGAAGGGTCTCAGGATTGGAATGGGAAGGAGTTGAATATGACATCTCATGCCGTAGGAAGGGTCTCAGGTTTGGTATAAACATTGAGATATCACATCTCTGCTATCAAAAGGATCTCAGGATTGGAATGGGAAGGAGTTGGATATCCCATCTCATGTTATAGGAAGAGTCTCAGGTTTGGTATTAGAAGCATTGAGATATCACATCTCATGCTATAGGAAGTGTCTCAGGATTGGAATGGGAAGGACTTGGATATCACATCTCATGCTATAGGTAGGGTCTCAAGTTTGATATTAGAAGCATTGAGATATCACATCTCATGCTATAGGAAGGGTCTGAGGATTGGAATGGGAAGGAGTTGGATATCACATCTCATGCTATGGGAAGGGTCTCAGGTTTGGTATAAGCAGTGAGATATCACATCTCATGCTATAGGAAGTGTCTCAGGATTGGAATGGGAAGGAGTTGGATATCACATCTCATGTTATAGGAAGGATCTCAGGTTTGGTATAAGCATTGAGATATCACATCTCTGCTATCGGAAGGGTCTCAGGATTGGAATGGGAAGGAGTTGGATATTCCCATCTCATGTTATAAGAAGGGTCTCAGGTTTGGTATTAGAAGCATTGAGATATCACATCTCATGCTATAGGAAGGGTCTCAGGATTGGAATGGGAAGGACTTGGATATCACATCTCATGCTATAGGGAGGGTCTCAAGTTTGATATTAGAAGCTTTGAGATATCACATCTCATGATATCGGAAGGGTCTCAGGATTGGAATGGGAAGGAGTTGGATATCACATCTCATGATAAAGGAAGGGTCTAAGGTTTGGAAGGGGAAGGATTTGGATATCACATCTCATGTTATATTACGGGTCTCAGGTTTGGTATTAGAAGCATTGAGATATCAAGTCTCATAGTATAGGAAGGGTCTCAGAATTGGAATGGGAAGGAGTTGGATATCACATCTCAAGCTATAGGAAGGGTCTCAGGATTGGAATGGGAAGGACTTGGATATCACATCTCATGCTATAGGAAGGCTCTCAGGTTTGGAAGGGGAAAGAGTTGGATATCACATTTCATGTTAGAGGTAGGATCTCAGGTTTGGTATTAGAGGCATTGAGATATCACATCTCATGCTATCAGAAGGGTCTCAGGAATGGAATGGGAAGGAGTTGGATATCACATCTCATGCTAAAGGGAGGGTCTCAGGTTTGGAAGGGGAAGGATTTGGATATCACATCTCATGTTATCGGAAGGATCTCACGTTTGGTATTAGAAGTATTGAGATATCATATCTCATGCTATAGGAAGGGTCTCAGGATTGGAATGGGAAGGAGTTGGATATCACATCTCATGCTATAAGGAGGGTCTCAGGATTGGAATGGGAAGGACTTAGATATCACATATCATGCTATAGGGAGGGTCTCAGTTTTGATATTAGAAGCATTGAGATGTCACATCTCATGCTATTGGAAGTGTCTCAGGATTGGAATGGGAAGGAGCTGGATATCACATCTCATGCTAAAGGAAGGGTCTCAGGTTTGGAACGGGAAGGATTTGGATATCACATCTCATGTTATAGGAAGGGTCTCAGGTTTGGTATAAGCATTGAGATATCACATCTCTGCTATCGGAAGAGTCTCAGGATTGGAATGGGAAGGAGTTGAATATCCCATCTCATGTTATAGGACGGGTCTCAGGTTTGTTATTAGAATCATTGAGATATCATATTGCATGCTGTAGGAAGGGTCTAAGGGTTGGAATGTGAAGGACTTGGATATCACATCTCATGCTATAGATAGGCTCTTAGGTTTGGAAAGGGAAGGAGTTGGATATCACATTTCATGTTAGAGGAAGGATCTCAGGTTTGGTATTAGAAGCATAGAGATATCACATCTCATGCTATAGGAAGGGTCTCAGGATTGGAATGGGAAGCAGTTGGATATCACATCTCATGCTATAGGAAGTGTCTCAGGATTGGAATGGGAAGGACTTGGGTATCACATCTCATGCTATAGGGAGGGTCTCAAGTTTGATATTAGAAGCATTGAGATATCACATCTCATGCTATAGGAAGGGTCTCAGGATTGGAATGGGAAGGAGTTGGATATCACATCTCATGCTATAGGAAGGGTCTCAGGTTTGGTATAAGCAGTGAGATATCACATCTCATGCTATAGGAAGTGTCTCAGGATTGGAATGGGAAGGAGTTGGATATCACATCTCATGTTATAGGAAGGATCTCACGTTTGGTATTAGAAGTATTGAGATATCATATCTCATGCTATAGGAAGGGTTTCAGGATTGGAATGGGAAGGAGTTGGATATCACATCTCATGCTATAGGGAGGGTCTCAGGATTGGAATGGGAAGGACTTAGATATCACATATCATGCTATAGGGAGGGTCTCAGTTTTGATATTAGAAGCATTGAGATATCACATCTCATGCTATCGGAAGTGTCTCAGGATTGGAATGGGAAGGAGCTGGATATCACATCTCATGCTAAAGGAAGGGTCTCAGGTTTGGAACGGGAAGGATTTGGATATCACATCTCATGTTATAGGAAGGGTCTCAGGTTTGGTATAAGCATTGAGATATCACATCTCTGCTATCGGAAGAGTCTCAGGATTGGAATGGGAATATCCTATCTCATGTTATAGGACGGGTCTCAGGTTTGTTATTAGAATCATTGAGATATCATATTGCATGCTGTAGGAAGGGTCTAAGGGTTGGAATGTGAAGGACTTGGATATCACATCTCATGCTATAGATAGGCTCTTAGGTTTGGAAAGGGAAGGAGTTGGATATCACATTTCATGTTAGAGGAAGGATCTCAGGTTTGGTATTAGAAGCATAGAGATATCACATCTCATGCTATAGGCAGGGTCTCAGGATTGGAATGGGAAGCAGTTGGATATCAAATCTCATGCTATAGGAAGGGTCTCAGGTTTGGTATAAGCATTGAGATATCACATCTCATGCTATAGGAAGGGTCTCAGGATTGGAATGGGAAGGACTTGGATATCACATCTCATGCTATAGGGAGGGTCTCAAGTTTGATATTAGAAGCTTTGAGATATCACATCTCATGATATCGGAAGGGTCTCAGGATTGGAATGGGAAGGAGTTGGATATCACATCTCATGATAAAGGAAGGGTCTAAGGTTTGGAAGGGGAAGGATTTGGATATCACATCTCATGTTATATTACGGGTCTCAGGTTTGGTATTAGAAGCATTGAGATATCAAGTCTCATAGTATAGGAAGGGTCTCAGAATTGGAATGGGAAGGAGTTGGATATCACATCTCAAGCTATAGGAAGGGTCTCAGGATTGGAATGGGAAGGACTTGGATATCACATCTCATGCTATAGGAAGGCTCTCAGGTTTGGAAGGGGAAAGAGTTGGATATCACATTTCATGTTAGAGGTAGGATCTCAGGTTTGGTATTAGAGGCATTGAGATATCACATCTCATGCTATCAGAAGGGTCTCAGGAATGGAATGGGAAGGAGTTTGATATCACATCTCATGCTAAAGGGAGGGTCTCAGGTTTGGAAGGGGAAGGATTTGGATATCACATCTCATGTTATAGGAAGGATCTCAGGTTTGGTATTAGAAGCATTGAGATATCACATCTCATGCTATCGGAAGGATCTCAGGTTTTGTATTAGAAGCATTGAGATATCACATCTCATGCTATCAGAAGAGTCTCAGGATTGGAATAGGAAGGAGTTGGATATCACATCTCATGCTAAAGGGAGGGTCTCAGGTTTGGAAGGGGAAGGATTTGGATATCACATCTCATGTTATCGGAAGGATCTCACGTTTGGTATTAGAAGTATTGAGATATCATATCTCATGCTATAGGAAGGGTCTCAGGATTGGAATGGGAAGGAGTTGGATATCACATCTCATGCTATAGGGAGGGTCTCTGGATTGGAATGGGAAGGACTTAGATATCACATATCATGTTATAGGAAGGGTCTCAGGTTTGGTATAAGCATTGAGATATCACATCTCTGCTATCGGAAGAGTCTCAGGATTGGAATGGGAAGGAGTTGGATATCCCATCTCATGTTATAGGACGGGTCTCAGGTTTGTTATTAGAATCATTGAGATATCATATTGCATGCTGTAGGAAGGGTCTAAGGGTTGGAATGTGAAGGACTTGGATATCACATCTCATGCTATAGATAGGCTCTTAGGTTTGGAAAGGGAAGGAGTTGGATATCACATTTCATGTTAGAGGAAGGATCTCAGGTTTGGTATTAGAAGCATAGAGATATCACATCTCATGCTATAGGAAGGGTCTCAGGATTGGAATGGGAAGGAGTTGGATATCCCATCTCATGTTATAGGACGGGTCTCAGGTTTTTTATTAGAATCATTGAGATATCATATTGCATGCTGTAGGAAGGGTCTAAGGATTGGAATGGGAAGGACTTGGATATCACATCTCATGCTATAGATAGGCTCTCAGGTTTGGAAAGTGAAGGAGTTGGATATCACATTTCATGTTAGAGGAAGGATCTCAGGTTTGGTATTAGAGGCATTGAGATATCACATCTCATGCTATAGGAAGGGTCTCAGGATTGGAATGGGAAGGAGTTGGATATCACATCTCATGCTATAGGAAGGGTCTCAGGATTGGAATGGGAAGGAGTTGGATTACACATCTCATGTTATAGGAAGGATCTCAGGTTTGGTATAAGCAGTGAGATATCACATCTCATGCTATAGGAAGTGTCTCAGGATTGGAATGGGAAGGAGTTGGATTACACATCTCATGTTATAGGAAGGATCTCAGGTTTGGTATAAGCATTGAGATATCACATCTCTGCCATCGGAAGGGTCTCAGGATTGGAATGGGAAGGAGTTGGATATTCCCATCTCATGTTATAGGGAGGGTCTCAAGTTTGATATTAGAAGCATTGAGATATCACATTTCATGATATCGGAAGGGTCTCAAGATTGGAATGGGAAGGAGTTGGCTATCACATCTCATGATAAAGGAAGGGTCTAAGGTTTGGAAGGGGAAGGATTTGGATATCACATCTCATGTTATAGGACGGGTCTCAGGTTTGGCATTAGAGGCATTGAGATATCACATCTCATGCTATCAGAAGGGTCTCAGGAATGGAATGGGAAGGAGTTGGATATCACATCTCATGCTAAAGAGAGGGTCTCAGGTTTGGAAGGGGAAGGATTTGGATATCACATCTCATGTTATAGGAAGGATCTCAGGATTGGTATTAGAAGCATTGAGATATCACATCTCATGCTATCGGAAGGATCTCAGGTTTGGTATTAGAAGCATTGAGATATCACATCTCATGCTATCAGAAGGGTCTCAGGATTGGAATGGGAAGGATTTGGATATCACATCTCATGTTATCGGAAGGATCTCACGTTTGGTATTAGAAGTATTGAGATATCATATCTCATGCTATAGGAAGGGTCTCAGGATTGGAATGGGAAGGAGTTGGATATTCCCATCTCATGTTATAGGGAGGGTCTCAAGTTTGATATTAGAAGCATTGAGATATCACATTTCATGATATCGGAAGGGTCTCAAGATTGGAATGGGAAGGAGTTGGCTATCACATCTCATGATAAAGGAAGGGTCTAAGGTTTGGAAGGGGAAGGATTTGGATATCACATCTCATGTTATAGGACGGGTCTCAGGTTTGGTATTAGAAGCATTGAGATATCAAGTCTCATGGTATAGGAAGGGTCTCAGAATTGGAATGGGAAGGAGTTGGATATCACATCTCAAGCTATAGGAAGGGTCTCAGGATTAGAATGGGAAGGAGTTTGATATCACATCTCATGCCATAGTATGGGTCTCAGGTTTGGTAGAAGCATTGGGATATCAGATCTCATGCTATCGGAAGGGTATCGGGATTGGATTTGGAAGGAGCTGGATATCCCATCTCATGCTATAGGAAGGGTCTCAGGTTGGAATGGGAAGGAGTTGGATATCACATCTCATGTTATAGGAAGGGTCTCAGGATTGGAATGGGAAGGACTTGGATATCACATCTCATGCTATAGGAAGGCTCTCAGGTTTGCAAGGGGAAAGAGTTGGATATCACATTTCATGTTAGAGGTAGGATCTCAGGTTTGGTATTAGAAGTATTGAGATATCACATCTCATGCTATCAGAAGGATCTCAGGTTTGGTATAGAAGCATTGAGATATCATATCTTATGCTATCAGAAGAGTCTCAGGATTGGAATGGGAAGGAGTTGGATATCACATCTCATGCTAAAGGGAGGGTCTCAGGTTTGGAAGATAAGGATTTGGATATCACATCTCATGTTATAGGAAGGATCTCAGGTTTGGTATTAGAAGTATTGAGATATCACATCTCATGCTATCGGAAGGATCTCAGGTTTGGTATAGAAGCATTGAGATATCATATCTTATGCTATCAGAAGGGTCTCAGGATTGGAATGGGAAGGAGTTGGATATCACATCTCATGCTAAAGGGAGGGTCTCAGGTTTGGAAGGGGAGGGATTTGGATATCACATCTCATGTTATAGGATGGATCTCAGGTTTGGTATTAGAAGTATTGAGATATCACATCTCATGTTATCGGAAGGATCTCAGGTTTGGTATTAGAAGTATTGAGATATCACCTCTCATGCTATAGGAAGGGTCTCAGGATTGGAATGGGAAGGAGTTGGATATCACATCTCATGCTAAAGGAAGGGTCTCAGGTTTGGTAGAAGCATTGAGATATCACATCTCATGCTATAGGAAGGGTCTCAGGATTGGAATGGGAAGGACTTAGATATCACATATCATGCTATAGGGAGGGTCTCAGTTTTGATATTAGAAGCATTGAGATATCACATCTCATGCTATCGGAAGTGTCTCAGGATTGGAATGGGAAGGAGCCGGATATCACATCTCATGCTAAAGGAAGGGTCTCAGGTTTGGAACGGGAAGGAGTTGGATATCACATCTCATGTTATAGGAAGGGTCTCAGGTTTGGTATAAACATTGAGATATCACATCTCTGCTATCGGAAGTGTCTCAGGATTGGAATGGGAAGGAGTTGGATATCCCATCTCATGTTATAGGACGGGTCTCAGGTTTTTTATTAGAATCATTGAGATATCATATTGCATGCTGTAGGAAGGGTCTAAGGATTGGAATGGGAAGGACTTGGATATCACATCTCATGCTATAGATAGGCTCTCAGGTTTGGAAAGTGAAGGAGTTGGATATCACATTTCATGTTAGAGGAAGGATCTCAGGTTTGGTATTAGAGGCATTGAGATATCACATCTCAGGCTATAGGAAGGGTCTCAGGATTGGAATGGGAAGGAGTTGGATATCACATCTCATGCTATAGGAAGGGTCTCAGGTTTGGTATAAGCATTGAGATATCACATCTCATGCTATAGGAAGGGTCCAGGATTGGAATGGAAGGAGTTGGATATCACATCTCATGTTATAGGAAGGATCTCAGGTTTGGTATTAGAAGCATTGAGACATCACATCTCATGCTATAGGAAGGGTCTCAGGATTGGAATGGGAAGGAGTTGGATATCACATCTCATGTTATAGGAAGAGTCTCAGGTTTGGTATTAGAAGCATTGAGATATCACATCTCATGCTATAGGAAGTGTCTCAGGATTGGAATGGGAAGGACTTGGATATCACATCTCATGATAAAGGAAGGGTCTAAGGTTTGGAAGGGGAAGCATTTGGATATCACATCTCATGTTATAGGACGGGTCTCAGGTTTGGTATTAGAAGCATTGAGATATCAAGTCTCATGGTATAGGAAGGGTCTCAGAATTGGAATGGGAAGGAGTTGGATATCACATCTCAAGCTATAGGAAGGGTCTCAGGATTAGAATGGGAAGGAGTTTGATATCACATCTCATGCCATAGTATGGGTCTCAGGTTTGGTAGAAGCATTGGGATATCAGATCTCATGCTATCGGAAGGGTATCGGGATTCGATTTGGAAGGAGTTGGATATCCCATCTCATGCTATAGGAAGGGTCTCAGGTTGGAATGGGAAGGAGTTGGGTATCACATCTCATGTTATAGGAAGGGTCTCAGGATTGGAATGCGAAGGACTTGGATATCACATCTCATGCTATAGGAAGGCTCTCAGGTTTGCAAGGGGAAAGAGTTGGATATCACATTTCATGTTAGAGGTAGGATCTCAGGTTTGGTATTAGAAGTATTGAGAGATCACATCTCATGCTATCAGAAGGATCTCAGGTTTGGTATAGAAGCATTGAGATATCATATCTTATGCTATCAGAAGAGTCTCAGGATTGGAATGGGAAGGAGTTGGATATCACATCTCATGCTAAAGGGAGGGTCTCAGGTTTGGAAGATAAGGATTTGGATATCACATCTCATGTTATAGGAAGGATCTCAGGTTTGGTATTAGAAGTATTGAGATATCACATCTCATGCTATCGGAAGGATCTCAGGTTTGGTATAGAAGCATTGAGATATCATATCTTATGCTATCAGAAGGGTCTCAGGATTGGAATGGGAAGGAGTTGGATATCACATCTCATGCTAAAGGGCGGGTCTCAGGTTTGGAAGGGGAAGGATTTGGATATCACATCTCATGTTATAGGATGGATCTCAGGTTTGGTATTAGAAGTATTGAGATATCACATCTCATGTTATCGGAAGGATCTCAGGTTTGGTATTAGAAGTATTGAGATATCACCTCTCATGCTATAGGAAGGGTCTCAGGATTGGAATGGGAAGGAGTTGGATATCACATCTCATGCTAAAGGAAGGGTCTCAGGTTTGGTAGAAGCATTGAGATATCACATCTCATGCTATAGGAAGGGTCTCAGGATTGGAATGGGAAGGACTTAGATATCACATATCATGCTATAGGGAGGGTCTCAGTTTTGATATTAGAAGCATTGAGATATCACATCTCATGCTATCGGAAGTGTCTCAGGATTGGAATGGGAAGGAGCTGGATATCACATCTCATGCTAAAGGAAGGGTCTCAGGTTTGGAACGGGAAGGAGTTGGATATCACATCTCATGTTATAGGAAGGGTCTCAGGTTTGGTATAAACATTGAGATATCACATCTCTGCTATCGGAAGTGTCTCAGGATTGGAATGGGAAGGAGTTGGATATCCCATCTCATGTTATAGGACGGGTCTCAGGTTTTTTATTAGAATCATTGAGATATCATATTGCATGCTGTAGGGAGGGACTAAGGATTGGAATGGGAAGGACTTGGATATCACATCTCATGCTATAGATAGGCTCTCAGGTTTGGAAAGTGAAGGAGTTGGATATCACATTTCATGTTAGAGGAAGGATCTCAGGTTTGGTATTAGAGGCATTGAGATATCACATCTCAGGCTATAGGAAGGGTCTCAGGATTGGAATGGGAAGGAGTTGGATATCACATCTCATGCTAAAGGAAGGGTCTCAGGTTTGGTATAAGCATTGAGATATCACATCTCATGCTATAGGAAGGGTCCAGGATTGGAATGGAAGGAGTTGGATATCACATCTCATGTTATAGGAAGGATCTCAGGTTTGGTATTAGAAGCATTGAGACATCACATCTCATGCTATAGGAAGGGTCTCAGGATTGGAATGGGAAGGAGTTGGATATCACATCTCATGCTATAGGAAGGGTCTCAGGATTGGAATGGGAAGGAGTTGAATATGACATCTCATGCCGTAGGAAGGGTCTCAGGTTTGGTATAAACATTGAGATATCACATCTCTGCTATCAAAAGGGTCTCAGGATTGGAATGGGAAGGAGTTGGATATCCCATCTCATGTTATAGGAAGAGTCTCAGGTTTGGTATTAGAAGCATTGAGATATCACATCTCATGCTATAGGAAGTGTCTCAGGATTGGAATGGGAAGGACTTGGATATCACATCTCATGCTATAGGTAGGGTCTCAAGTTTGATATTAGAAGCATTGAGATATCACATCTCATGCTATAGGAAGGGTCTGAGGATTGGAATGGGAAGGAGTTGGATATCACATCTCATGCTATGGGAAGGGTCTCAGGTTTGGTATAAGCAGTGAGATATCACATCTCATGCTATAGGAAGTGTCTCAGGATTGGAATGGGAAGGAGTTGGATATCACATCTCATGTTATAGGAAGGATCTCAGGTTTGGTATTAGAAGCATTGAGATATCACATCTCATGCTATAGGAAGGGTCTCAGGATTGGAATGGGAAGGACTTGGATATCACATCTCATGCTATAGGGAGGGTCTCAAGTTTGATATTAGAAGCTTTGAGATATCACATCTCATGATATCGGAAGGGTCTCAGGATTGGAATGGGAAGGAGTTGGATATCACATCTCATGATAAAGGAAGGGTCTAAGGTTTGGAAGGGGAAGGATTTGGATATCACATCTCATGTTATATTACGGGTCTCAGGTTTGGTATTAGAAGCATTGAGATATCAAGTCTCATAGTATAGGAAGGGTCTCAGAATTGGAATGGGAAGGAGTTGGATATCACATCTCAAGCTATAGGAAGGGTCTCAGGATTGGAATGGGAAGGACTTGGATATCACATCTCATGCTATAGGAAGGCTCTCAGGTTTGGAAGGGGAAAGAGTTGGATATCACATTTCATGTTAGAGGTAGGATCTCAGGTTTGGTATTAGAGGCATTGAGATATCACATCTCATGCTATCAGAAGGGTCTCAGGAATGGAATGGGAAGGAGTTGGATATCACATCTCATGCTAAAGGGAGGGTCTCAGGTTTGGAAGGGGAAGGATTTGGATATCACATCTCATGTTATCGGAAGGATCTCACGTTTGGTATTAGAAGTATTGAGATATCATATCTCATGCTATAGGAAGGGTCTCAGGATTGGAATGGGAAGGAGTTGGATATCACATCTCATGCTATAGGGAGGGTCTCAGGATTGGAATGGGAAGGACTTAGATATCACATATCATGCTATAGGGAGGGTCTCAGTTTTGATATTAGAAGCATTGAGATATCACATCTCATGCTATCGGAAGTGTCTCAGGTTTGGAATGGGAAGGAGATGGATATCACATCTCATGCTAAAGGAAGGGTCTCAGGTTTGGAACGGGAAGGATTTGGATATCACATCTCATGTTATAGGAAGGGTCTCAGGTTTGGTATAAGCATTGAGATATCACATCTCTGCTATCGGAAGAGTCTCAGGATTGGAATGGGAAGGAGTTGGATATCCCATCTCATGTTATAGGACGGGTCTCAGGTTTGTTATTAGAATCATTGAGATATCATATTGCATGCTGTAGGAAGGGTCTAAGGGTTGGAATGTGAAGGACTTGGATATCACATCTCATGCTATAGATAGGCTCTTAGGTTTGGAAAGGGAAGGAGTTGGATATCACATTTCATGTTAGAGGAAGGATCTCAGGTTTGATATTAGAAGCATAGAGATATCACATCTCATGCTATAGGAAGGGTCTCAGGATTGGAATGGGAAGCAGTTGGATATCACATCTCATGCTATAGGAAGGGTCTCAGGTTTGGTATAAGCATTGAGATATCACATCTCATGCTATAGGAAGGGTCTCAGGATTGGAATGGGAAGGACTTGGATATCACATCTCATGCTATAGGGAGGGTCTCAAGTTTGATATTAGAAGCTTTGAGATATCACATCTCATGATATTGGAAGGGTCTCAGGATTGGAATGGGAAGGAGTTGGATATCACATCTCATGATAAAGGAAGGGTCTAAGGTTTGGAAGGGGAAGGATTTGGATATCACATCTCATGTTATGTTACGGGTCTCAGGTTTGGTATTAGAAGCATTGAGATATCAAGTCTCATAGTATAGGAAGGGTCTCAGAATTGGAATGGGAAGGAGTTGGATATCACATCTCAAGCTATAGGAAGGGTCTCAGGATTGGAATGGGAAGGACTTGGATATCACATCTCATGCTATAGGAAGGCTCTCAGGTTTGGAAGGGGAAAGAGTTGGATATCACATTTCATGTTAGAGGTAGGATCTCAGGTTTGGTATTAGAGGCATTGAGATATCACATCTCATGCTATCAGAAGGGTCTCAGGAATGGAATGGGAAGGAGTTGGATATCACATCTCATGCTAAAGGGAGGGTCTCAGGTTTGGAAGGGGAAGGATTTGGATATCACATCTCATGTTATAGGAAGGATCTCAGGTTTGGTATTAGAAGCATTGAGATATCACATCTCATGCTATCGGAAGGATCTCAGGTTTGGTATTAGAAGCATTGAGATATCACATCTCATGCTATCAGAAGAGTCTCAGGATTGGAATAGGAAGGAGTTGGATATCACATCTCATGCTAAAGGGAGGGTCTCAGGTTTGGAAGGGGAAGGATTTGGATATCACATCTCATGTTATCGGAAGGATCTCACGTTTGGTATTAGAAGTATTGAGATATCATATCTCATGCTATAGGAAGGGTCTCAGGATTGGAATGAGAAGGAGTTGGATATCACATCTCATGCTATAGGGAGGGTCTCAGGATTGGAATGGGAAGGACTTAGATATCACATATCATGCTATAGGGAGGGTCTCAGTTTTGATATTAGAAGCATTGAGATATCACATCTCATGCTATCGGAAGTGTCTCAGGATTGGAATGGGAAGGAGCTGGATATCACATCTCATGCTAAAGGAAGGGTCTCAGGTTTGGATCGGGAAGGATTTGGATATCACATCTCATGTTATAGGAAGGGTCTCAGGATTGGAATGGGAAGGAATTGGATATCACATCTCATGCTATAGGGAGGGTCTCAGGATTGGAATGGGAAGGACTTAGATATCACATATCATGCTATAGGGAGGGTCTCAGGATTGGAATGGGAAGGACTTAGATATCACATATCATGCTATAGGGAGGGTCTCAGTTTTGATATTAGAAGCATTGAGATATCACATCTCATGCTATCGGAAGTGTCTCAGGATTGGAATGGGAAGGAGCTGGATATCACATCTCATGCTAAAGGAAGGGTCTCAGGTTTGGAACGGGAAGGATTTGGATATCACATCTCATGTTATAGGAAGGGTCTCAGGTTTGGTATAAGCATTGAGATATCACATCTCTGCTATCGGAAGTGTCTCAGGATTGGAATGGGAAGGAGTTGGATATCCCATCTCATGTTATAGGACGGGTCTCAGGTTTGTTATTAGAATCATTGAGATATTATATTGCATGCTGTAGGAAGGGTCTAAGGGTTGGAATGTGAAGGACTTGGATATCACATCTCATGCTATAGATAGGCTCTTAGGTTTGGAAAGGGAAAGAGTTGGATATCACATTTCATGTTAGAGGAAGGATCTCAGGTTTGGTATTAGAAGCATTGAGATATCACATCTCATGCTATAGGAAGGGTCTCAGGATTGGAATGGGAAGCAGTTGGATATCACATCTCATGCTATAGGAAGGGTCTCAGGTTTGGTATAAGCATTGAGATATCACATCTCATGCTATAGGACGGGTCTCAGGATTGGAATGGAAGGAGTTGGATATCACATCTCATGTTATAGGAAGGATCTCAGGTTTGGTATTAGAAGCATTGAGACATCACATCTCATGCTATAGGAAGGGTCTCAGGGTTGGAATGGGAAGGAGTTGGATATCACATCTCATCCAATAGGAAGGGTCTCAGGTTTGGAATAGGAAGGAATTGGATATCACATCTCATGTTATAGGAAGGATCTCAGGTTTGGTATTAGAAGCATTGAGATATCACATCTCATGCTATAGGAAGGGTCTCAGGATTGGAATGTGAAGGATTTGGATATCACATCTCATGCTAAAGGAAGGGTCTCAGGTTTGGTAGAAGCATTGAGATATCACGTCTCTGCTATCGGAAGGATCTCAGGATTGGATTGGGAAGGAGTTGGATATCCCTTCTCATGCTATAGGAAGGGTCTCAGGATTTGAATGGCAAGGAGTTGGATATCACATCTCATGCCATAGGAAGGGTCTCAGGTTTGGTATAAGCATTGAGATATCACATCTCTGCTATCGGAAGGGTCTCAGGATTGGATTGGGAAGGAGTTGGATATCCCTTCTCATGCTATAGGAAGTGTCTCAGGTTGGAATGGGAAGGAGTTGGATATCACATCTCATGTTATAGGAAGGGTCTCAGGATTGGAATGGGAAGGATTTGGATATCACATCTCTTGCTATAGGAAGGGTCTCAGGATTGGAATGGGTAGGAGTTGGATATTACTTTCTTGCTATAGGAAGGGTCTCATGTTTGGAATGGGAAGGAGTTGGATATCACATATGCTATAGTTAGTGTCTCAGGTTTGGAACGGGAAGGAGTTGGATATCACATCTCATGTTATAGGAAGGGTCTCAGGTTTGGTATAAGCATTGAGATATCACATCTCTGCTATCGGAAGCGGCTCAGGATTGGAATGGGAAGGAGTTGGATATCCCATCTCATGTTATAGGAAGAGTCTCTGGTTTGGTATTAGAATCATTGAGATATCACATCGCATGCTGTAGGAAGGGTCTAAGGATTGGAATGGGATGCACTTGGATATCACATCTCATGCTATAGGTAGGCTCTCAGGTTTGGTATAAGCATTGAGATATCACATCTCATGCTATAGGTAGGGTCTCAGGATTGGAATGGGAAGGAATTGGATATCACATCTCATGCTATAGGAAGGGTCTCAGATTTGGTATAAGCATTGAGATATCACATCTCATGCTAAAGGAAGGGTCTCAGGATTGGAATGGGAAGGAGTTGTATATCACATCTCAGGCCATAGGAAGGTTCTCAGGTTTGGTATAAGCATTGAGATATCACATCTCTGCTATCGGAAAGGTCTCAGGATTTGAATGGGAAGGAGTTGGATATCCCATCTCATGTTATAGGAAGGGTCTCAGGTTTGGTATTAGAAGCATAGAGATATCACATCTCATGCTATAGGAAGGGTCTCAGGATTGGAATGGGAAGGACGTGGATGTCACATCTCATGCTATAGGGAGGGTCTCAAGTTTGATATTAGAAGCATTGAGATAACAAATCTCATGATATCGGAAGGGTCTCAGGATTGGAATGGGAAGGAGTTGGATATCACATCTCATGATAAATTAATAAAAAATAATAAATAAAGGAAGGGTCTAAGGTTTGGAAGGGGAAGGATTTGGATATCACATCTCATGTTATAGGACGGGTCTCAGGTTTGGTATTAGAAGCATTGAGATATCAAGTCTCATGGTATAAGAAGGGTCTCAGAATTGGAATGGGAAGGAGTTGGATATCACACCTCAAGCTATAGGAAGGGTCTCAGGATTGGAATGGGAAGGAGTTTGATATCACATCTCATGCCATAGTATGGGTCTCAGGTTTGGTAGAAGCATTGGGATATCACATCTCATGCTATCGGAAGGGTATCAGTATTGGATTTGGAAGAAGTTGGATATCCCATCTCATGCTATAGGAAGGGTCTCAGGTTGGAATGGGAAGGAGTTGGATATCACATTTCATGTTATAGGAAGGGTCTCAGGATTGGAATGGGAAGGACTTGGATATCATAACTCATGCTATAGGACGGGTCTCAGGTTTGTTATTAGAATCATTGAGATATCATATTGCATGCTGTAGGAAGGGTCTAAGGATTGGAATGGGAAGGACCTGGATATCACATCTCATGCTATAGATAGGCTCTTAGGTTTGTAAAGGGAAGGAGTTGGATATCACATTTCATGTTAGAGGAAGGATCTCAGGTTTGGTATTAGAAGCATTGAGATATCACATCTCATGCTATAGGAAGGGTCTCAGGATTGGAATGGGAAGTAGTTGGATATCACATCTCATGCTATAGGAAGGGTCTCAGGTTTGGTATAAGCATTGAGATATCACATCTCATGCTATAGGACGGGTCTCAGGATTGGAATGGAAGGAGTTGGATATCACATCTCATGTTATAGGAAGGATCTCAGGTTTGGTATTAGAAGCATTGAGACATCACATCTCATGCTATAGGAAGGGTCTCAGGGTTGGAATGGGAAGGAGTTGGATATCACAACTCATCCAATAGGAAGGGTCTCAGGTTTGGAATGGGAAGGAATTGGATATCACATCTCATGTTATAGGAAGGATCTCAGGTTTGGTATTAGAAGCATTGAGATATCACATCTCATGCTATAGGAAGGGTCTCAGGATTGGAATGTGAAGGATTTGGATATCACATCTCATGCTAAAGGAAGGGTCTCAGGTTTGGTAGAAGCATTGAGATATCACGTCTCTGCTATCGGAAGGGTCTCAGGATTGGATTGGGAAGGAGTTGGATATCCCTTCTCATGCTATAGGAAGGGTCTCAGGATTTGAATGGCAAGGAGTTGGATATCACATCTCATGCCATAGGAAGGCTCTCAGGTTTGGTATAAGCATTGAGATATCACATCTCTGCTATCGGAAGGGTCTCAGGATTGGAATGGGAAGGAGTTGGATATTCCCATCTCATGTTATAGGAAGGGTCTCAGGTTTGGTATTAGAAGCATTGAGATATCACATCTCATGCTATAGGAAGGGTCTCAGGATTGGAATGGGAAGGACTTGGATATCACATCTCATGCTATAGGGAGGGTCTCAAGTTTGATATTAGAAGCTTTGAGATATCACATCTCATGATATCGGAAGGGTCTCAGGATTGGAATGGGAAGGAGTTGGATATCACATCTCATGATAAAGGAAGGGTCTAAGTTTTGGAAGGGGAAGGATTTGGATATCACATCTCATGTTATATTACGGGTCTCAGGTTTGGTATTAGAAGCATTGAGATATCAAGTCTCAGAGTATAGGAAGGGTCTCAGAATTGGAATGGGAAGGAGTTGGATATCAAATCTCAAGCTATAGGAAGGGTCTCAGGATTGGAATGGGAAGGACTTGGATATCACATCTCATGCTATAGGAAGGCTCTCAGGTTTGGAAGGGGAAAGAGTTGGATATCACATTTCATGTTAGAGGTAGGATCTCAGGTTTGGTATTAGAGGCATTGAGATATCACATCTCATGCTATCAGAAGGGTCTCAGGAATGGAATGGGAAGGAGTTGGATATCACATCTCATGCTAAAGAGAGGGTCTCAGGTTTGGAAGGGGAAGGATTTGGATATCACATCTCATGTTATAGGAAGGATCTCAGGTTTGGTATTAGAAGCATTGAGATATCACATCTCATGCTATCGGAAGGATCTCAGGTTTGGTATTAGAAGCATTGAGATATCACATCTCATGCTATCAGAAGGGTCTCAGGATTGGAATGGGAAGGATTTGGATATCACATCTCATGTTATCGGAAGGATCTCACATTTGGTATTAGAAGTATTGAGATATCATATCTCATGCTATAGGAAGGGTCTCAGGATTGGAATGGGAAGGAGTTGGATATCACATCTCATGCTATAGGAAGTGTCTCAGGATTGGAATGGGAAGGACTTGGATATCACATCTCATGCTATAGGTAGGGTCTCAAGTTTGATATTAGAAGCATTGAGATATCACATCTCATGCTATAGGAAGGGTCTGAGGATTGGAATGGGAAGGAGTTGGATATCACATCTCATGCTATGGGAAGGGTCTCAGGTTTGGTATAAGCAGTGAGATATCACATCTCATGCTATAGGAAGTGTCTCAGGATTGGAATGGGAAGGAGTTGGATATCACATCTCATGTTATAGGAAGGATCTCAGGTTTGGTATAAGCATTGAGATATCACATCTCATGCTATAGGAAGGGTCTCAGGTTGGAATGGGAAGGAGTTGGATATCACATTTCATGTTATAGGAAGGGTCTCAGGATTGGAATGGGAAGGAGTTGGATATCACATCTCATGCTATAGGAAGTGTCTCAGGATTGGAATGGGAAGGACTTGGATATCACATCTCATGCTATAGGTAGGGTCTCAAGTTTGATATTAGAAGCATTGAGATATCACATCTCATGCTATAGGAAGGGTCTGAGGATTGGAATGGGAAGGAGTTGGATATCACATCTCATGCTATGGGAAGGGTCTCAGGTTTGGTATAAGCAATGAGATATCACATCTCATGCTATAGGAAGTGTCTCAGGATTGGAATGGGAAGGAGTTGGATATCACATCTCATGTTATAGGAAGGATCTCAGGTTTGGTATAAGCATTGAGATATCACATCTCATGCTATAGGAAGGGTCTCAGGTTGGAATGGGAAGGAGTTGGATATCACATTTCATGTTATAGGAAGGGTCTCAGGATTGGAATGGGAAGGACTTGGATATCATATCTCATGCTATAGGACGGGTCTCAGGTTTGTTATTAGAATCATTGAGATATCATATTGCATGCTGTAGGAAGGGTCTAAGGATTGGAATGGGAAGGACCTGGATATCACATCTCATGCTATAGATAGGCTCTTAGGTTTGGAAAGGGAAGGAGTTGGATATCACATTTCATGTTAGAGGAAGGATCTCAGGTTTGGTATTAGAGGCATTCAGATATCACATCTCAGGCTATAGGAAGGGTCTCAGGATTGGAATGGGAAGGAGTTGGATATCACATCTCATGCTATAGGAAGGGTCTTGAGATATCACATCTCATGCTATAGGAAGGGTCTCAGGATTGGAATGGAAGGAGTTGGATATCACATCTCATGTTATAGGAAGGATCTCAGGTTTGGTATTAGAAGCATTGAGACATCACATCTCATGCTATAGGAAGGGTCTCAGGATTGGAATGGGAAGGAGTTGGATATCACATCTCATGCTATAGGAAGGGTCTCAGGATTGGAATGGGAAGGAGTTGTATATGACATCTCATGCCGTAGGGAGGGTCTCAGGTTTGGTATAAACATTGAGATATCACATCTCTGCTATCGAAAGGGTCTCAGGATTGGAATGGAAAGGAGTTGGATATCCCATCTCATGTTATAGGAAGAGTCTCAGGTTTGGTATTAGAAGCATTGAGATATCACATCTCATGCTATAGGAAGTGTCTCAGGATTGGAATGGGAAGGACTTGGGTATCACATCTCATGCTATAGGGAGGGTCTCAAGTTTGATATTAGAAGCATTGAGATATCACATCTCATGCTATAGGAAGGGTCTCAGGATTGGAATGGGAAGGAGTTGGATATCACACCTCATGCTATAGGAAGGGTCTCAGGTTTGGTATAAGCAGTGAGATATCACATCTCATGCTATAGGAAGGGTCTCAGGATTGGAATGGGAAGGAGTTGGATATCACATCTCATGTTATAGGAAGGATCTCAGGTTTGGTATAAGCATTGAGATATCACATCTCTGCTATCGGAAGGGTCTCAGGATTGGAATGGGAAGGAGTTGGATATTCCCATCTCATGTTATAGGGAGGGTCTCAAGTTTGATATTAGAAGCATTGAGATATCACATTTCATGATATCGGAAGGGTCTCAAGATTGGAATGGGAAGGAGTTGGCTATCACATCTCATGATAAAGGAAGGGTCTAAGGTTTGGAAGGGGAAGGATTTGGATATCACATCTCATGTTATAGGACGGGTCTCAGGTTTGGTATTAGAAGCATTGAGATATCAAGTCTCATGGTATAGGAAGGGTCTCAGAATTGGAATGGGAAGGAGTTGGATATCACATCTCAAGCTATAGGAAGGGTCTCAGGATTAGAATGGGAAGGAGTTTGATATCACATCTCATGCCATAGTATGGGTCTCAGGTTTGGTAGAAGCATTGGGATATCAGATCTCATGCTATCGGAAGGGTATCGGGATTGGATTTGGAAGGAGTTGGATATCCCATCTCATGCTATAGGAAGGGTCTCAGGTTGGAATGGGAAGGAGTTGGATATCACATCTCATGCTATAGGAAGGCTCTCAGGTTTGCAAGGGGAAAGAGTTGGATATCACATTTCATGTTAGAGGTAGGATCTCAGGTTTGGTATTAGAAGTATTGAGATATCACATCTCATGCTATCAGAAGGATCTCAGGTTTGGTATAGAAGCATTGAGATATCATATCTTATGCTATCAGAAGAGTCTCAGGATTGGAATGGGAAGGAGTTGGATATCACATCTCATGCTAAAGGGAGGGTCTCAGGTTTGGAAGATAAGGATTTGGATATCACATCTCATGTTATAGGAAGGATCTCAGGTTTGGTATTAGAAGTATTGAGATATCACATCTCATGCTATCGGAAGGATCTCAGGTTTGGTATAGAAGCATTGAGATATCATATCTTATGCTATCAGAAGGGTCTCAGGATTGGAATGGGAAGGAGTTGGATATCACATCTCATGCTAAAGGGAGGGTCTCAGGTTTGGAAGGGGAAGGATTTGGATATCACATCTCATGTTATAGGATGGATCTCAGGTTTGGTATTAGAAGTATTGAGATATCACATCTTATGTTATCGGAAGGATCTCAGGTTTGGTATTAGAAGTATTGAGATATCACCTCTCATGCTATAGGAAGGGTCTCAGGATTGGAATGGGAAGGAGTTGGATATCACATCTCATGCTAAAGGAAGGGTCTCAGGTTTGGTAGAAGCATTGAGATATCACATCTCATGCTATAGGAAGGGTCTCAGGATTGGAATGGGAAGGACTTAGATATCACATATCATGCTATAGGGAGGGTCTCAATTTTGATATTAGAAGCATTGAGATATCACATCTCATGCTATCGGAAGTGTCTCAGGATTGGAATGGGAAGGAGCTGGATATCACATCTCATGCTAAAGGAAGGGTCTCAGGTTTGGAACGGGAAGGAGTTGGATATCACATCTCATGTTATAGGAAGGGTCTCAGGTTTGGTATAAACATTGAGATATCACATCTCTGCTATCGGAAGTGTCTCAGGATTGGAATGGGAAGGAGTTGGATATCCCATCTCATGTTATAGGACGGGTCTCAGGTTTTTTATTAGAATCATTGAGATATCATATTGCATGCTGTAGGAAGGGTCTAAGGATTGGAATGGGAAGGACTTGGATATCACATCTCATGCTATAGATAGGCTCTCAGGTTTGGAAAGTGAAGGAGTTGGATATCACATTTCATGTTAGAGGAAGGATCTCAGGTTTGGTATTAGAGGCATTGAGATATCACATCTCAGGCTATAGGAAGGGTCTCAGGATTGGAATGGGAAGGAGTTGGATATCACATCTCATGCCATAGGAAGGGTCTCAGGTTTGGTATAAGCATTGAGATATCACATCTCATGCTATAGGAAGGGTCCAGGATTGGAATGGAAGGAGTTGGATATCACATCTCATGTTATAGGAAGGATCTCAGGTTTGGTATTAGAAGCATTGAGACATCACATCTCATGCTATAGGAAGGGTCTCAGGATTGGAATGGGAAGGAGTTGGATATCACATCTCATGCTATAGGAAGGGTCTCAGGATTGGAATGGGAAGGAGTTGAATATGACATCTCATGCCGTAGGAAGGGTCTCAGGTTTGGTATAAACATTGAGATATCACATCTCTGCTATCAAAAGGGTCTCAGGATTGGAATGGGAAGGAGTTGGATATCCCATCTCATGTTATAGGAAGGATCTCAGGTTTGGTATTAGAAGCATTGAGATATCACATCTCATGCTATAGGAAGTGTCTCAGGATTGGAATGGGAAGGACTTGGATATCACATCTCATGCTATAGGTAGGGTCTCAAGTTTGATATTAGAAGCATTGAGATATCACATCTCATGCTATAGGAAGGGTCTGAGGATTGGAATGGGAAGGAGTTGGATATCACATCTCATGCTATGGGAAGGGTCTCAGGTTTGGTATAAGCAGTGAGATATCACATCTCATGCTATAGGAAGTGTCTCAGGATTGGAATGGGAAGGAGTTGGATATCACATCTCATGTTATAGGAAGGATCTCATGTTTGGTATAAGCATTGAGATATCACATCTCTGCTATCGGAAGGGTCTCAGGATTGGAATGGGAAGGAGTTGGATATTCCCATCTCATGTTATAGGAAGGGTCTCAGGTTTGGTATTAGAAGCATTGAGATATCACATCTCATGCTATAGGAAGGGTCTCAGGATTGGAATGGGAAGGACTTGGATATCACATCTCATGCTATAGGGAGGGTCTCAAGTTTGATATTAGAAGCTTTGAGATATCACATCTCATGATATCGGAAGGGTCTCAGGATTGGAATGGGAAGGAGTTGGATATCACATCTCATGATAAAGGAAGGGTCTAAGGTTTGGAAGGGGAAGGATTTGGATATCACATCTCATGTTATATTACGGGTCTCAGGTTTGGTATTAGAAGCATTGAGATATCAAGTCTCATAGTATAGGAAGGGTCTCAGAATTGGAATGGGAAGGAGTTGGATATCACATCTCATGTTATAGGAAGGATCTCAGGTTTGGTATTAGAAGCATTGAGATATCACATCTCATGCTATAGGAAGGGTCTCAGGATTGGAATGTGAAGGATTTGGATATCACATCTCATGCTAAAGGAAGGGTCTCAGGTTTGGTAGAAGCATTGAGATATCACGTCTCTGCTATCGGAAGGGTCTCAGGATTGGATTGGGAAGGAGTTGGATATCCCTTCTCATGCTATAGGAAGGGTCTCAGGATTTGAATGGCAAGGAGTTGGATATCACATCTCATGCCATAGGAAGGGTCTCAGGTTTGGTATAAGCATTGAGATATCACATCTCATGCTATAGGAAGGCTCTCAGGTTTGGAAGGGGAAAGAGTTGGATATCACATTTCATGTTAGAGGTAGGATCTCAGGTTTGGTATTAGAGGCATTGAGATATCACATCTCATGCTATCAGAAGGGTCTCAGGAATGGAATGGGAAGGAGTTGGATATCACATCTCATGCTAAAGAGAGGGTCTCAGGTTTGGAAGGGGAAGGATTTGGATATCACATCTCATGTTATAGGAAGGATCTCAGGTTTGGTATTAGAAGCATTGAGATATCACATCTCATGCTATCGGAAGGATCTCAGGTTTGGTATTAGAAGCATTGAGATATCACATCTCATGCTATCAGAAGGGTCTCAGGATTGGAATGGGAAGGATTTGGATATCACATCTCATGTTATCGGAAGGATCTCACATTTGGTATTAGAAGTATTGAGATATCATATCTCATGCTATAGGAAGGGTCTCAGGATTGGAATGGGAAGGAGTTGGATATCACATCTCATGCTATAGGAAGTGTCTCAGGATTGGAATGGGAAGGACTTGGATATCACATCTCATGCTATAGGTAGGGTCTCAAGTTTGATATTAGAAGCATTGAGATATCACATCTCATGCTATAGGAAGGGTCTGAGGATTGGAATGGGAAGGAGTTGGATATCACATCTCATGCTATGGGAAGGGTCTCAGGTTTGGTATAAGCAGTGAGATATCACATCTCATGCTATAGGAAGTGTCTCAGGATTGGAATGGGAAGGAGTTGGATATCACATCTCATGTTATAGGAAGGATCTCAGGTTTGGTATAAGCATTGAGATATCACATCTCTGCTATCGGAAGGGTCTCAGGATTGGAATGGGAAGGAGTTGGATATTCCCATCTCATGTTATAGGAAGGGTCTCAGGTTTGGTATTAGAAGCATTGAGATATCACATCTCATGCTATAGGAAGGGTCTCAGGATTGGAATGGGAAGGACTTGGATATCACATCTCATGCTATAGGGAGGGTCTCAAGTTTGATATTAGAAGCTTTGAGATATCACATCTCATGATATCGGAAGGGTCTCAGGATTGGAATGGGAAGGAGTTGGATATCACATCTCATGATAAAGGAAGGGTCTAAGGTTTGGAAGGGGAAGGATTTGGATATCACATCTCATGTTATATTACGGGTCTCAGGTTTGGTATTAGAAGCATTGAGATATCAAGTCTCATAGTATAGGAAGGGTCTCAGAATTGGAATGGGAAGGAGTTGGATATCACATCTCATGTTATAGGAAGGATCTCAGGTTTGGTATTAGAAGCATTGAGATATCACATCTCATGCTATAGGAAGTGTCTCAGGATTGGAATGGGAAGGACTTGGATATCACATCTCATGCTATAGGTAGGGTCTCAAGTTTGATATTAGAAGCATTGAGATATCACATCTCATGCTATAGGAAGGGTCTGAGGATTGGAATGGGAAGGAGTTGGATATCACATCTCATGCTATGGGAAGGGTCTCAGGTTTGGTATAAGCAGTGAGATATCACATCTCATGCTATAGGAAGTGTCTCAGGATTGGAATGGGAAGGAGTTGGATATCACATCTCATGTTATAGGAAGGATCTCAGGTTTGGTATAAGCATTGAGATATCACATCTCTGCTATCGGAAGGGTCTCAGGATTGGAATGGGAAGGAGTTGGATATTCCCATCTCATGTTATAGGAAGGGTCTCAGGTTTGGTATTAGAAGCATTGAGATATCACATCTCATGCTATAGGAAGGGTCTCAGGATTGGAATGGGAAGGACTTGGATATCACATCTCATGCTATAGGGAGGGTCTCAAGTTTGATATTAGAAGCTTTGAGATATCACATCTCATGATATCGGAAGGGTCTCAGGATTGGAATGGGAAGGAGTTGGATATCACATCTCATGATAAAGGAAGGGTCTAAGGTTTGGAAGGGGAAGGATTTGGATATCACATCTCATGTTATATTACGGGTCTCAGGTTTGGTATTAGAAGCATTGAGATATCAAGTCTCATAGTATAGGAAGGGTCTCAGGATTGGAATGTGAAGGATTTGGATATCACATCTCATGCTAAAGGAAGGGTCTCAGGTTTGGTAGAAGCATTGAGATATCACGTCTCTGCTATCGGAAGGGTCTCAGGATTGGATTGGGAAGGAGTTGGATATCCCTTCTCATGCTATAGGAAGGGTCTCAGGATTTGAATGGCAAGGAGTTGGATATCACATCTCATGCCATAGGAAGGGTCTCAGGTTTGGTATAAGCATTGAGATATCACATCTCTGCTATCGGAAGGGTCTCAGGATTGGAATGGGAAGGAGTTGGATATTCCCATCTCATGTTATAGGAAGGGTCTCAGGTTTGGTATTAGAAGCATTGAGATATCACATCTCATGCTATAGGAAGGGTCTCAGGATTGGAATGGGAAGGACTTGGATATCACATCTCATGCTATAGGGAGGGTCTCAAGTTTGATATTAGAAGCTTTGAGATATCACATCTCATGATATCGGAAGGGTCTCAGGATTGGAATGGGAAGGAGTTGGATATCACATCTCATGATAAAGGAAGGGTCTAAGTTTTGGAAGGGGAAGGATTTGGATATCACATCTCATGTTATATTACGGGTCTCAGGTTTGGTATTAGAAGCATTGAGATATCAAGTCTCAGAGTATAGGAAGGGTCTCAGAATTGGAATGGGAAGGAGTTGGATATCACATCTCAAGCTATAGGAAGGGTCTCAGGATTGGAATGGGAAGGACTTGGATATCACATCTCATGCTATAGGAAGGCTCTCAGGTTTGGAAGGGGAAAGAGTTGGATATCACATTTCATGTTAGAGGTAGGATCTCAGGTTTGGTATTAGAGGCATTGAGATATCACATCTCATGCTATCAGAAGGGTCTCAGGAATGGAATGGGAAGGAGTTGGATATCACATCTCATGCTAAAGAGAGGGTCTCAGGTTTGGAAGGGGAAGGATTTGGATATCACATCTCATGTTATAGGAAGGATCTCAGGTTTGGTATTAGAAGCATTGAGATATCACATCTCATGCTATCGGAAGGATCTCAGGTTTGGTATTAGAAGCATTGAGATATCACATCTCATGCTATCAGAAGGGTCTCAGGATTGGAATGGGAAGGATTTGGATATCACATCTCATGTTATCGGAAGGATCTCACATTTGGTATTAGAAGTATTGAGATATCATATCTCATGCTATAGGAAGGGTCTCAGGATTGGAATGGGAAGGAGTTGGATATCACATCTCATGCTATAGGAAGTGTCTCAGGATTGGAATGGGAAGGACTTGGATATCACATCTCATGCTATAGGTAGGGTCTCAAGTTTGATATTAGAAGCATTGAGATATCACATCTCATGCTATAGGAAGGGTCTGAGGATTGGAATGGGAAGGAGTTGGATATCACATCTCATGCTATGGGAAGGGTCTCAGGTTTGGTATAAGCAGTGAGATATCACATCTCATGCTATAGGAAGTGTCTCAGGATTGGAATGGGAAGGAGTTGGATATCACATCTCATGTTATAGGAAGGATCTCAGGTTTGGTATAAGCATTGAGATATCACATCTCATGCTATAGGAAGGGTCTCAGGTTGGAATGGGAAGGAGTTGGATATCACATTTCATGTTATAGGAAGGGTCTCAGGATTGGAATGGGAAGGAGTTGGATATCACATCTCATGCTATAGGAAGTGTCTCAGGATTGGAATGGGAAGGACTTGGATATCACATCTCATGCTATAGGTAGGGTCTCAAGTTTGATATTAGAAGCATTGAGATATCACATCTCATGCTATAGGAAGGGTCTGAGGATTGGAATGGGAAGGAGTTGGATATCACATCTCATGCTATGGGAAGGGTCTCAGGTTTGGTATAAGCAGTGAGATATCACATCTCATGCTATAGGAAGTGTCTCAGGATTGGAATGGGAAGGAGTTGGATATCACATCTCATGTTATAGGAAGGATCTCAGGTTTGGTATAAGCATTGAGATATCACATCTCATGCTATAGGAAGGGTCTCAGGTTGGAATGGGAAGGAGTTGGATATCACATTTCATGTTATAGGAAGGGTCTCAGGATTGGAATGGGAAGGACTTGGATATCATATCTCATGCTATAGGACGGGTCTCAGGTTTGTTATTAGAATCATTGAGATATCATATTGCATGCTGTAGGAAGGGTCTAAGGATTGGAATGGGAAGGACCTGGATATCACATCTCATGCTATAGATAGGCTCTTAGGTTTGGAAAGGGAAGGAGTTGGATATCACATTTCATGTTAGAGGAAGGATCTCAGGTTTGGTATTAGAGGCATTCAGATATCACATCTCAGGCTATAGGAAGAGTCTCAGGATTGGAATGGGAAGGAGTTGGATATCACATCTCATGCTATAGGAAGGGTCTTGAGATATCACATCTCATGCTATAGGAAGGGTCTCAGGATTGGAATGGAAGGAGTTGGATATCACATCTCATGTTATAGGAAGGATCTCAGGTTTGGTATTAGAAGCATTGAGACATCACATCTCATGCTATAGGAAGGGTCTCAGGATTGGAATGGGAAGGAGTTGGATATCACATCTCATGCTATAGGAAGGGTCTCAGGATTGGAATGGGAAGGAGTTGTATATGACATCTCATGCCGTAGGGAGGGTCTCAGGTTTGGTATAAACATTGAGATATCACATCTCTGCTATCGAAAGGGTCTCAGGATTGGAATGGAAAGGAGTTGGATATCCCATCTCATGTTATAGGAAGAGTCTCAGGTTTGGTATTAGAAGCATTGAGATATCACATCTCATGCTATAGGAAGTGTCTCAGGATTGGAATGGGAAGGACTTGGGTATCACATCTCATGCTATAGGGAGGGTCTCAAGTTTGATATTAGAAGCATTGAGATATCACATCTCATGCTATAGGAAGGGTCTCAGGATTGGAATGGGAAGGAGTTGGATATCACATCTCATGCTATAGGAAGGGTCTCAGGTTTGGTATAAGCAGTGAGATATCACATCTCATGCTATAGGAAGTGTCTCAGGATTGGAATGGGAAGGAGTTGGATATCACATCTCATGTTATAGGAAGGATCTCAGGTTTGGTATAAGCATTGAGATATCACATCTCTGCTATCGGAAGGGTCTCAGGATTGGAATGGGAAGGAGTTGGATATTCCCATCTCATGTTATAGGGAGGGTCTCAAGTTTGATATTAGAAGCATTGAGATATCACATTTCATGATATCGGAAGGGTCTCAAGATTGGAATGGGAAGGAGTTGGCTATCACATCTCATGATAAAGGAAGGGTCTAAGGTTTGGAAGGGGAAGGATTTGGATATCACATCTCATGTTATAGGACGGGTCTCAGGTTTGGTATTAGAAGCATTGAGATATCAAGTCTCATGGTATAGGAAGGGTCTCAGAATTGGAATGGGAAGGAGTTGGATATCACATCTCAAGCTATAGGAAGGGTCTCAGGATTAGAATGGGAAGGAGTTTGATATCACATCTCATGCCATAGTATGGGTCTCAGGTTTGGTAGAAGCATTGGGATATCAGATCTCATGCTATCGGAAGGGTATCGGGATTGGATTTGGAAGGAGTTGGATATCCCATCTCATGCTATAGGAAGGGTCTCAGGTTGGAATGGGAAGGAGTTGGATATCACATCTCATGTTATAGGAAGGGTCTCAGGATTGGAATGGGAAGGACTTGGATATCACATCTCATGCTATAGGAAGGCTCTCAGGTTTGCAAGGGGAAAGAGTTGGATATCACATTTCATGTTAGAGGTAGGATCTCAGGTTTGGTATTAGAAGTATTGAGATATCACATCTCATGCTATCAGAAGGATCTCAGGTTTGGTATAGAAGCATTGAGATATCATATCTTATGCTATCAGAAGAGTCTCAGGATTGGAATGGGAAGGAGTTGGATATCACATCTCATGCTAAAGGGAGGGTCTCAGGTTTGGAAGATAAGGATTTGGAAATCACATCTCATGTTATAGGAAGGATCTCAGGTTTGGTATTAGAAGTATTGAGATATCACATCTCATGCTATCGGAAGGATCTCAGGTTTGGTATAGAAGCATTGAGATATCATATCTTATGCTATCAGAAGGGTCTCAGGATTGGAATGGGAAGGAGTTGGATATCACATCTCATGCTAAAGGGAGGGTCTCAGGTTTGGAAGGGGAAGGATTTGGATATCACATCTCATGTTATAGGATGGATCTCAGGTTTGGTATTAGAAGTATTGAGATATCACATCTTATGTTATCGGAAGGATCTCAGGTTTGGTATTAGAAGTATTGAGATATCACCTCTCATGCTATAGGAAGGGTCTCAGGATTGGAATGGGAAGGAGTTGGATATCACATCTCATGCTAAAGGAAGGGTCTCAGGTTTGGTAGAAGCATTGAGATATCACATCTCATGCTATAGGAAGGGTCTCAGGATTGGAATGGGAAGGACTTAGATATCACATATCATGCTATAGGGAGGGTCTCAATTTTGATATTAGAAGCATTGAGATATCACATCTCATGCTATCGGAAGTGTCTCAGGATTGGAATGGGAAGGAGCTGGATATCACATCTCATGCTAAAGGAAGGGTCTCAGGTTTGGAACGGGAAGGAGTTGGATATCACATCTCATGTTATAGGAAGGGTCTCAGGTTTGGTATAAACATTGAGATATCACATCTCTGCTATCGGAAGTGTCTCAGGATTGGAATGGGAAGGAGTTGGATATCCCATCTCATGTTATAGGACGGGTCTCAGGTTTTTTATTAGAATCATTGAGATATCATATTGCATGCTGTAGGAAGGGTCTAAGGATTGGAATGGGAAGGACTTGGATATCACATCTCATGCTATAGATAGGCTCTCAGGTTTGGAAAGTGAAGGAGTTGGATATCACATTTCATGTTAGAGGAAGGATCTCAGGTTTGGTATTAGAGGCATTGAGATATCACATCTCAGGCTATAGGAAGGGTCTCAGGATTGGAATGGGAAGGAGTTGGATATCACATCTCATGCTATAGGAAGGGTCTCAGGTTTGGTATAAGCATTGAGATATCACATCTCATGCTATAGGAAGGGTCCAGGATTGGAATGGAAGGAGTTGGATATCACATCTCATGTTATAGGAAGGATCTCAGGTTTGGTATTAGAAGCATTGAGACATCACATCTCATGCTATAGGAAGGGTCTCAGGATTGGAATGGGAAGGAGTTGGATATCACATCTCATGCTATAGGAAGGGTCTCAGGATTGGAATGGGAAGGAGTTGAATATGACATCTCATGCCGTAGGAAGGGTCTCAGGTTTGGTATAAACATTGAGATATCACATCTCTGCTATCAAAAGGGTCTCAGGATTGGAATGGGAAGGAGTTGGATATCCCATCTCATGTTATAGGAAGAGTCTCAGGTTTGGTATTAGAAGCATTGAGATATCACATCTCATGCTATAGGAAGTGTCTCAGGATTGGAATGGGAAGGACTTGGATATCACATCTCATGCTATAGGTAGGGTCTCAAGTTTGATATTAGAAGCATTGAGATATCACATCTCATGCTATAGGAAGGGTCTGAGGATTGGAATGGGAAGGAGTTGGATATCACATCTCATGCTATGGGAAGGGTCTCAGGTTTGGTATAAGCAGTGAGATATCACATCTCATGCTATAGGAAGTGTCTCAGGATTGGAATGGGAAGGAGTTGGATATCACATCTCATGTTATAGGAAGGATCTCAGGTTTGGTATAAGCATTGAGATATCACATCTCTGCTATCGGAAGGGTCTCAGGATTGGAATGGGAAGGAGTTGGATATTCCCATCTCATGTTATAGGAAGGGTCTCAGGTTTGGTATTAGAAGCATTGAGATATCACATCTCATGCTATAGGAAGGGTCTCAGGATTGGAATGGGAAGGACTTGGATATCACATCTCATGCTATAGGGAGGGTCTCAAGTTTGATATTAGAAGCTTTGAGATATCACATCTCATGATATCGGAAGGGTCTCAGGATTGGAATGGGAAGGAGTTGGATATCACATCTCATGATAAAGGAAGGGTCTAAGGTTTGGAAGGGGAAGGATTTGGATATCACATCTCATGTTATATTACGGGTCTCAGGTTTGGTATTAGAAGCATTGAGATATCAAGTCTCATAGTATAGGAAGGGTCTCAGAATTGGAATGGGAAGGAGTTGGATATCACATCTCAAGCTATAGGAAGGGTCTCAGGATTGGAATGGGAAGGACTTGGATATCACATCTCATGCTATAGGAAGGCTCTCAGGTTTGGAAGGGGAAAGAGTTGGATATCACATTTCATGTTAGAGGTAGGATCTCAGGTTTGGTATTAGAGGCATTGAGATATCACATCTCATGCTATCAGAAGGGTCTCAGGAATGGAATGGGAAGGAGTTGGATATCACATCTCATGCTAAAGGGAGGGTCTCAGGTTTGGAAGGGGAAGGATTTGGATATCACATCTCATGTTATAGGAAGGATCTCAGGTTTGGTATTAGAAGCATTGAGATATCACATCTCATGCTATCGGAAGGATCTCAGGTTTGGTATTAGAAGCATTGAGATATCACATCTCATGCTATCAGAAGAGTCTCAGGATTGGAATAGGAAGGAGTTGGATATCACATCTCATGCTAAAGGGAGGGTCTCAGGTTTGGAAGGGGAAGGATTTGGATATCACATCTCATGTTATCGGAAGGATCTCACGTTTGGTATTAGAAGTATTGAGATATCATATCTCATGCTATAGGAAGGGTCTCAGGATTGGAATGGGAAGGAGTTGGATATCACATCTCATGCTATAGGGAGGGTCTCAGGATTGGAATGGGAAGGACTTAGATATCACATATCATGCTATAGGGAGGGTCTCAGTTTTGATATTAGAAGCATTGAGATATCACATCTCATGCTATCGGAAGTGTCTCAGGATTGGAATGGGAAGGAGCTGGATATCACATCTCATGCTAAAGGAAGGGTCTCAGGTTTGGAACGGGAAGGATTTGGATATCACATCTCATGTTATAGGAAGGGTCTCATGTTTGGTATAAGCATTGAGATATCACATCTCTGCTATCGGAAGAGTCTCAGGATTGGAATGGGAAGGAGTTGGATATCCCATCTCATGTTATAGGACGGGTCTCAGGTTTGTTATTAGAATCATTGAGATATCATATTGCATGCTGTAGGAAGGGTCTAAGGGTTGGAATGTGAAGGACTTGGATATCACATCTCATGCTATAGATAGGCTCTTAGGTTTGGAAAGGGAAGGAGTTGGATATCACATTTCATGTTAGAGGAAGGATCTCAGGTTTGGTATTAGAAGCATAGAGATATCACATCTCATGCTATAGGAAGGGTCTCAGGTTTGGAACGGGAAGCAGTTGGATATCACATCTCATGCTATAGGAAGGGTCTCAGGTTTGGTATAAGCATTGAGATATCACATCTCTGCTATCGGAAGAGTCTCAGGATTGGAATGGGAAGGAGTTGGATATCCCATCTCATGTTATAGGACGGGTCTCAGGTTTGTTATTAGAATCATTGAGATATCATATTGCATGCTGTAGGAAGGGTCTAAGGGTTGGAATGTGAAGGACTTGGATATCACATCTCATGCTATAGATAGGCTCTTAGGTTTGGAAAGGGAAGGAGTTGGATATCACATTTCATGTTAGAGGAAGGATCTCAGGTTTGGTATTAGAAGCATAGAGATATCACATCTCATGCTATAGGAAGGGTCTCAGGATTGGAATGGGAAGCAGTTGGATATCACATCTCATGCTATAGGAAGGGTCTCAGGTTTGGTATAAGCATTGAGATATCACATCTCATGCTATAGGAAGGGTCTCAGGATTGGAATGGGAAGGACTTGGATATCACATCTCATGCTATAGGGAGGGTCTCAAGTTTGATATTAGAAGCTTTGAGATATCACATCTCATGATATCGGAAGGGTATCAGGATTGGAATGGGAAGGAGTTGGATATCACATCTCATGATAAAGGAAGGGTCTAAGGTTTGGAAGGGGAAGGATTTGGATATCACATCTCATGTTATATTACGGGTCTCAGGTTTGGTATTAGAAGCATTGAGATATCAAGTCTCATAGTATAGGAAGGGTCTCAGAATTGGAATGGGAAGGAGTTGGATATCACATCTCGAGCTATAGGAAGGGTCTCAGGATTGGAATGGGAAGGACTTGGATATCACATCTCATGCTATAGGAAGGCTCTCAGGTTTGGAAGGGGAAAGAGTTGGATATCACATTTCATGTTAGAGGTAGGATCTCAGGTTTGGTATTAGAGGCATTGAGATATCACATCTCATGCTATCAGAAGGGTCTCAGGAATGGAATGGGAAGGAGTTGGATATCACATTTCATGCTAAAGGGAGGGTCTCAGGTTTGGAAGGGGAAGGATTTGGATATCACATCTCATGTTATAGGAAGGATCTCAGGTTTGGTATTAGAAGCATTGAGATATCACATCTCATGCTATCGGAAGGATCTCAGGTTTGGTATTAGAAGCATTGAGATATCACATCTCATGCTATCAGAAGAGTCTCAGGATTGGAATAGGAAGGAGTTGGATATCACATCTCATGCTAAAGGGAGGGTCTCAGGTTTGGAAGGGGAAGGATTTGGATATCACATCTCATGTTATCGGAAGGATCTCACGTTTGGTATTAGAAGTATTGAGATATCATATCTCATGCTATAGGAAGTGTCTCAGGATTGGAATGAGAAGGAGTTGGATATCACATCTCATGCTATAGGGAGGGTCTCAGGATTGGAATGGGAAGGACTTAGATATCACATATCATGCTATAGGGAGGGTCTCAGTTTTGATATTAGAAGCATTGAGATATCACATCTCATGCTATCGGAAGTGTCTCAGGATTGGAATGGGAAGGAGCTGGATATCACATCTCATGCTAAAGGAAGGGTCTCAGGTTTGGAACGGGAAGGATTTGGATATCACATCTCATGTTATAGGAAGGGTCTCAGGTTTGGTATAAGCATTGAGATATCACATCTCTGCTATCGGAAGTGTCTCAGGATTGGAATGGGAAGGAGTTGGATATCCCATCTCATGTTATAGGACGGGTCTCAGGTTTGTTATTAGAATCATTGAGATATCATATTGCATGCTGTAGGAAGGTTCTAAGGGTTGGAATGTGAAGGACTTGGATATCACATCTCATGCTATAGATAGGCTCTTAGGTTTGGAAAGGGAAGGAGTTGGATATCACATTTCATGTTAGAGGAAGGATCTCAGGTTTGGTATTAGAAGCATTGAGATATCACATCTCATGCTATAGGAAGGGTCTCAGGATTGGAATGGGAAGCAGTTGGATATCACATCTCATGCTATAGGAAGGGTCTCAGGTTTGGTATAAGCATTGAGATATCACATCTCATGCTATAGGACGGGTCTCAGGATTGGAATGGAAGGAGTTGGATATCACATCTCATGTTATAGGAAGGATCTCAGGTTTGGTATTAGAAGCATTGAGACATCACATCTCATGCTATAGGAAGGGCCTCAGGGTTGGAATGGGAAGGAGTTGGATATCACATCTCATCCAATAGGAAGGGTCACAGGTTTGGAATAGGAAGGAATTGGATATCACATCTCATGTTATAGGAAGGATCTCAGGTTTGGTATTAGAAGCATTGAGATATCACATCTCATGCTATAGGAAGGGTCTCAGGATTGGAATGTGAAGGATTTGGATATCACATCTCATGCTAAAGGAAGGGTCTCAGGTTTGGTAGAAGCATTGAGATATCACGTCTCTGCTATCGGAAGGGTCTCAGGATTGGATTGGGAAGGAGTTGGATATCCCTTCTCATGCTATAGGAAGGGTCTCAGGATTTGAATGGCAAGGAGTTGGATATCACATCTCATGCCATAGGAAGGGTCTCAGGTTTGGTATAAGCATTGAGATATCACATCTCTGCTATCGGAAGGGTCTCAGGCTTCTAATACCAAACCTGAGACCCGTAATATAACATGAGATGTGATATCCAAATCCTTCCCCTTCCAAACCTTAGACCCTTCCTTTATCATGAGATGTGATATCCAACTCCTTCCCATTCCAATCCTGAGAACCTTCCGATATCATGAGATGTGATATCTCAAAGCTTCTAATATCAAACTTGAGACCCTCCCTATAGCATGAGATGTGATATCCAAGTCGTTCCCATTCCAATCCTGAGACCCTTCCTATAGCATGAGATGTGATATCTCAATGCTTCTAATACCAAACCTGAGACCCTTCCTATAACATGAGATGGGAATATCCAACTCCTTCCCATTCCAATCCTGAGACCCTTCCGATAGCAGAGATGTGATATCTCAATGCTTATACCAAACCTGAGACCCTTCCTATGGCATGAGATGTGATATCCAACTCCTTGCCATTCAAATCCTGAGACCCTTCCTATAGCATGAGAAGGGATATCCAACTCCTTCCCAATCCAATCCTGAGACCCTTCCGATAGCAGAGACGTGATATCTCATTGCTTCTACCAAACCTGAGACCCTTCCTTTAGCATGAGATGTGATATCCAAATCCTTTACATTCCAATCCTGAGACCCTTCCTATAGCATGTGATGTGATATCTCAATGCTTCTAATACCAAACCTGAGATCCTTCCTATAACATGAGATGTGATATCCAATTCCTTCCCATTCCAAACCTGAGACCCTTCCTATTGGATGAGATGTGATATCCAACTCCTTCCCATTCCAACCCTGAGACCCTTCCTATAGCATGAGATGTGATGTCTCAATGCTTCTAATACCAAACCTGAGATCCTTCCTATAACATGAGATGTGATATCCAACTCCTTCCCTTTCCAAACCTAAGAGCCTATCTATAGCATGAGATGTGATATCCAAGTCCTTCCCATTCCAATCCTTAGACCCTTCCTATAGCATGCAATATGATATCTCAATGATTCTAATAAAAAACCTGAGACCCGTCCTATAGCATGAGATATGATATCCAAGTCCTTCCCATTCCAATCCTGAGACCCTTCCTATAACATGAAATGTGATATCCAACTCCTTCCCATTCCAGCCTGAGACCCTTCCTAAAGGATGAGATCGGATATCCCACTTCTTCCAAATCCAATACTGATACCCTTCCGATACCATGAGATGTGATATCCCAATGCTTCTACCAAACCTGAGACCCATACTATGGCATGAGATGTGATATCCAACTCCTTCCCATTCCAATCCTGAGACCCTTCCTATAGCTTGAGGTGTGATATCCAACTCCTTCCCATTCCAATTCTGAGACCCTTCTTATACCATGAGACTTGATATCTCAATGCTTCTAATACCAAACCTGAGACCCGTCCTATAACATGAGATGTGATATCCAAATCCTTCCCCTTCCAAACCTTAGACCCTTCCTTTATCATGAGATGTGATATCCAACTCCTTCCCATTCCAATCCTGAGACCCTTCCGATATCATGAGATTTGTTATCTCAATGCTTCTAATATCAAACTTGAGACCCTCCCTATAGCATGAGATGTGACATCCAAGTCCTTCCCATTCCAATCCTGAGACCCTTCCTATAGCATGAGATGTGATATCTCTATGCTTCTAATACCAAACCTGAGACCCTTCCTATAACATGAGATGGGATATCCAACTCCTTCCCATTCCAATCCTGAGACCCTTCCGATAGCAGAGATGTGATCTCTCAATGCTTATACCAAACCTGAGAACCTTCCTATGGCCTGAGATGTCATATACAACTCCTTCTCATTCCAATCCTGAGACCCTTCCTTTAGCATGAGATGTGATATCTCAATGCTTATACCAAATCTGAGACCCTTCCTATAGCATGAGATGTGATATCCAATTCCTTCCCATTCCAATCCTGAGACCCTTCCTATAGCATGATATGTGATATCTCAATGCTTATACCAAACCTGAGAGCCTACCTATAGCATGAGATGTGATATCCAAGTCCATCCCATTCCAATCCTTAGACCCTTCCTACAGCATGCGATGTGATATCTCAATGATTCTAATACCAAACCAGAGACTCTTCCTATAACATGAGATGGGATATCCAACTCCTTCCCATTCCAATCCTGAGCCGCTTCCGATAGCAGAGATGTGATATCTCAATGCTTATACCAAACCTGAGACCCTTCCTATAACATGAGATGTGATATCCAACTCCTTCCCGTTCCAAACCTGAGACACTAACTATAGCATATGTGATATCCAACTCCTTCCCATTCCAAACATGAGACCCTTCCTATAGCAAGAAAGTAATATCCAACTCCTACCCATTCCAATCCTGAGACCCTTCCTATAGCAAGAGATGTGATATCCAAATCCTTCATATTCCAATCCTGAGACCCTTCCTATAACATGAGATGTGATATCCAACTCCTTCCCATTCCAACCTGAGACACTTCCTATAGCATGAGAAGGGATATCCAACTCCTTCCCAATCCAATCCTGAGACCCTTCCGATAGCAGAGATGTGATATCTCAATGCTTATACCAAACCTGAGACCCTTCCTATGGCATGAGATGTGATATCCAACTCCTTGCCATTCAAATCCTAAAACCCTTCCTATAGCATGAGATGTGATATCTCTATGCTTCTAATACCAAACCTGAGACCCTTCCTATAACATGAGATGGGATATCCAACTCCTTCCCATTCCAATCCTGAGACCCTTCCGATAGCAGAGATGTGATATCTCAATGCTTATACCAAACCTGAGAACCTTCCTATGGCCTGAGATGTCATATACAACTCCTTCCCATTCCAATCCTGAGACCCTTCCTTTAGCATGAGATGTGATATCTCAATGCTTATACCAAATCTGAGACCCTTCCTATAGCATGAGATGTGATATCCAATTCCTTCCCATTCCAATCCTGAGACCCTTCCTATAGCATGAGATGTGATATCTCAATGCTTATACCAAACCTGAGAGCCTACCTATAGCATGAGATGTGATATCCAAGTCCATCCCATTCCAATCCTTAGACCCTTCCTACAGCATGCGATGTGATATCTCAATGATTCTAATCCCAAACCAGAGACTCTTCCTATAACATGAGATGGGATATCCAACTCCTTCCCATTCCAATCCTGAGCCGCTTCCGATAGCAGAGATGTGATATCTCAATGCTTATACCAAACCTGAGACCCTTCCTATAACATGAGATGTGATATCCAACTCCTTCCTGTTCCAAACCTGAGACACTAACTATAGCATATGTGATATCCAACTCCTTCCCATTCCAAACATGAGACCCTTCCTATAGCAAGAAAGTAATATCCAACTCCTACCCATTCCAATCCTGAGACCCTTCCTATAGCAAGAGATGTGATATCCAAATCCTTCCCATTCCAATCCTGAGACCCTTCCTATAACATGAGATGTGATATCCAACGCCTTCCCATTCCAACCTGAGACACTTCCTATAGCATGAGAAGGGATATCCAACTCCTTCCCAATCCAATCCTGAGACCCTTCCGATAGAAGAGATGTGATATCTCAATGCTTATACCAAACCTGAGACCTTTCCTATGGCATGAGATGTGATATCCAACTCCTTCCCAATCCAATCCTGAGACCCTTCCGATAGCAGATACGTGATATCTCAATGCTTCTACCAAACCTGAGACCCTTCCTTTAGCATGAGATGTAATATCCAAATCCTTCACATTCCAATCCTGAGACCCTTCCTATAGCATGAGATGTGATATCTCAATGCTTCTAATACCAATCCTGAGATCCTTCCTATAACATGAGATGTGATATCCAATTCCTTCCCATTCCAAACCTGAGACCCTTCCTATTGGATGAGATGTGATATCCAACTCCTTCCCATTCCAACCCTGAGACCCTTCCTATAGCATGAGATGTGATGTCTCAATGCTTCTAATACCAAACCTGAGATCCTTCCTATAACATGAGATGTGATATCCAACTCCTTCCATTCCAATCCTGAGACCCGTCCTATAGCATGAGATGTGATATCTCAATGCCTTATACCAAACCTGAGACCCTTCCTATAGCATGAGATGTTATATCCAACTGCTTCCCATTCCAATCCTGAGACCCTTCCTATAGCATGAGATGTGATATCTCAATGCTTCTAATACCAAACCTGAGATCCTTCCTCTAACATGAAATGTGATATCCAACTCCTTCCCTTTCCAAACCTAAGGGCCTATCTATAGCATGAGATGTGATATCCAAGTCCTTCCCATTCCAACCCTTCGACCCTTCCTACAGCATGCAATATGATATCTCAATGATTCTAATAACAAACCTGAGACCCGTCCTATAACATGAGATGGGATATCCAACTCCTTCCCATTCCAATCCTGAGACACTTCCGATAGCAGAGATGTGATATCTCAATGCTTATACCAAACCTGAGACCCTTCCTATAACATGAGATGTGATATCCAAATCCTTCCCGTTCCAAACCTGAGACCCTTCCTTTAGCATGAGATGTGATATCCAGCACCTTCCCATTCCAATCCTGAGACACTTCCGATAGCATGAGATTTGATATCTCAATGCTTCTAATATCAAAACTGAGACCCTCCCTATAGCATGATATGTGATATCTAAGTCCTTCCCATTCCAATCCTGAGACCCTCCCTATAGCATGAGATGTGATATCCAACTCCTTCCCATTCCAATCCTGAGACCCTTCCTATAGCATGAGATATGATATCTCAATACTTCTAATACCAAACGTGAGATCCTTCCGATAACATGAGATGTGATATCCAAATCCTTCCCCTTCCAAACCTGAGACCCTCCCTTTAGCATGAGATGTGATATCCAACTCCTTCCTATTCCAATCCTGAGACTCTTCTGATAGCATGAGATGTGATATCTCAATGCTTCTAATACCAAACCTGAGATCCTTCCGATAGCATGAGATGTGATATCTCAATGCTTCTAATACCAAACCTGAGATCCTTCCTATAACATGAGATGTGATATCCAAATCCTTCCCCTTCCAAACCTGAGACCCTCCCTTTAACATGAGATGTGATATCCAACTCCTTCCCATTCCATTCCTGAGACCCTTCTGATAGCATGAGATGTGATATCTCAATGCCTCTAATACCAAACCTGAGATCCTACCTCTAACATGAAATGTGATATCCAACTCTTTCCCCTTCCAAACCTGAGAGCCTTCCTATAGCATGAGATGTGATATCCAAGTCCTTCCCATTCCAATCCTGAGACCCTTCCTATAGCTTGAGATGTGATATCCAACTCCTTCCCATTCCAATTCTGAGACCCTTCCTATACTATGAGACTTGATATCTCAATGCTTCTAATACCAAACGTGAGACCCGTAATATAACATGAGATGTGATATCCAAATCCTTCCCCTTCCAAACTGTAGACCCTTCCTTTATCATGAGATGTGATATCCAACTCCTTCCCATTCCAATCCTGAGACCCTTCCGATATCCTGAGATGTGATATCATAAAGCTTCTAATATCAAACTTGAGACCCTCCCTATAGCATGAGATGTGATATCCAAGTCCTTCCCATTCCAATCCTGAGACCCTTCCTATAGCATGAGATGTGATATCTCAATGCTTCTAATACCAAACCTGAGACCCTTCCTATAACATGAGATGGGAATATCCAACTCCTTCCCATTCCAATCCTGAGACCCTTCCGATAGCAGAGATGTGATATCTCAATGCTTATACCAAACCTGAGATCCTTCCTATAACATGAGATGTGATATCCAACTCCTTCCCATTCCAATCCTGAGACACTTCCTATAGCATGAGATGTGATATCTCACTGCTTATACCAAACCTGAGACCCTTCCCATAGCATGAGATGTGATATCCAACTCCTTCCCATTCCAATCCTCAGACCCTTCCTATAGCATGAGATGTGATATCTCAATGCTTCTAATATCAAACTTGAGACCCTACCTATAGCATGAGATGTGATATCCAAGTCCTTCCCATTCCAATCCTGAGACACTTCCTATAGCATGAGATGTGATATCCAACTCCTTCCCATTCCAATCCTGAGACCCTTCCTATAGCATGAGATATGATATCTCAATACTTCTAATACCAAACGTGAGATTCTTCCGATAACATGAGATGTGATATCCAAATCCTTCCCCTTCCAAACCTGAGACCCTCCCTTTAGCATGAGATGTGATATCCAACTCCTTCCTATTCCAATCCTGAGACCCTTCTGATAGAATGAGATGTGATATCTCAATGCTTCTAATACCAAACCTGAGATCCTTCCGATAGCATGAGATGTGATATCTCAATGCTTCTAATACCAAACCTGAGATCCTTCCTATAACATGAGATGTGATATCCAAATCCTTCCTCTTCCAAACCTGAGACCCTCCCTTTAGCATGAGATGTGATATCCAACTCCTTCCCATTCCATTCCTGAGACCCTTCTGATAGCATGAGATGTGATATATCAATGCCTCTAATACCAAACCTGAGATCCTACCTCTAACATGAAATGTGATATCCAACTCTTTCCCCTTCCAAACCTGAGAGCCTTCCTATAGCATGAGATGTGATATCCAAGTCCTTCCCATTCCAATCCTGAGACCCTTCCTATAGCTTGAGATGTGATATCCAACTCCTTCCCATTCCAATTCTGAGACCCTTCCTATACTCTGAGACTTGATATCTCAATGCTTCTAATACCAAACATGAGACCCGTAATATAACATGAGATGTGATATCCAAATCCTTCCCCTTCCAAACCTTAGACCCTTCCTTTATCATGAGATGTGATATCCAACTCCTTCCCATTCCAATCCTGAGACCCTTCCGATATCATGAGATGTGATATCTCAAAGCTTCTAATATCAAACTTGAGACCCTCCCTATAGCATGAGATGTGATATACAAGTCCTTCCCATTCCAATCCTGAGACCCTTCCTATAGCATGAGATGTGATATCTCAATGCTTCTAATACCAAACCTGAGACCCTTCCTATAACATGAGATGGGAATATCCAACTGTTAGGAAAGATTTCGTAATTGTAGGTAATTTTCCTTCCATGTGGCAACCCCTAAACTTTTTGCTGTTGTTTTCACCTTGTTCTTGACTTTGCCAGAGAAGTGCAGCCTTCTGCCGCACTCCTCTGGGCTTTCGCTCCTTTCTTACGGGGAAACTGACATGCCCTTAAGACAGTCAGTACCGGGGAACGCTGTTTCCCGTAGTTTCTTTTATCGTGTTGCGGCTTTAGTGCAACATGACACAAGAGGGCACTGTAAGCTAAGTTACAGCTCTCTTGGGTCTCTAGCCTTCTACAGGCCCTAGATACTCTTTTAGGATGGTATTTGATCGGTGCAAGTCATTCAGGGACTGGAATGGTGGCAGCGATCGTTTTGTTTATTTTGAGCTCCTTTTGGCGTTCTGAGCACGTTTTTCGCACTGAACCCAAAATGGTGGCCTGGCTCCCAAAATGGCCAGACCACGAGGCTCCTTTGTCTTGTCCACTGACCGTCTTGCTCCCTTCACCTTCCCCAGGTCGAGCGACCCGGGGCCTTCCTTATTTGGGCATGTACTTTCCCGCGAAACGTGGTTGCTTTCAAAGGCTTCTACATGTCGTTTGTGTGCCTCCAGGGTGTGGGCTGGGATGTCTGGTCCCAATACACATCCTGGGTGCCAGAGAGTCTAGGGTGGTGTGAATGCCTGGGACCACCGTGGTCCGTGATTGGTCCACGTATGGTATGTGTGTTGATGAGCGGATCTCCCACTGGCTCCCCTCCGTTTTGGCGCGAAGGGAACCGTGGATAAGAGGGGGCTGGAAACACCACTACCATGTCGATCTCCTGAGTTCTCACGAACGAAGGAATACAGGAGCCAAGTATCCTGCAACCACGAGGCTGGACCGAGGAATCGCTGGTGACCCGCTGAAGGAATCCTCCTTTGCACTGCTGTCATCCTGTGAAACCCTTTCCTCCTTTGATCGAACCAGAAGGCCTGTACTGGTGCTTCGACCTTTGGAATAGCAGGAACAGCTATTCCCGGCGACTTCATCATCTCCTGCCAAGTAAGCCTTCGGAAGTGTCTCTGGGCCATCCAGTTGACTGATCAGCTTACAAGGGAGTCCTGCTCTGTAACCGCCGCCAGGTTGTGTTGTATTTCGAGTCCTTGTCACTCTCCCACGCTTCGTACACTTGGCGTTCCCAAGTCTGAAGGGAGGAGTGTACATTTGGCTCGAATACACACGGCCGCTCCGTTGTCCTGCTGCGGCAACAAACTGTGCCGGTTTCGTCGATTGGGACGTCTTTTTGCTCTACACGACTACGAGGCGTTCCCTGCTCTTCTGAACCTGCCAGCTGCTGAAACTAACGTGGAGAAGCCTTTGTCTGCTTGCTTCGGGGACCGGTGAGTAGTATAGCTAGGATCTGGTCGCCCTCCTGCAGTATCCCATTGCTTTTCCCTGCTGTGTAAAAACAGCACCCTTTTGCCGTACTCGCGCTCTGCTTCTGCTCGCTGTGGAGGCTGCGCTTGAGTTGCGGAACCTGTTCTCCTTCTGCTGTGCACTAACCCGAACTGCCTGACTTCCTCCGAAGAGCTTCTCCTTTTGCCCGTTGGCACCGGCGTGGCAGGTACTTTGAGCACAAGGCTCCACTCTTCGCAGGGCTCGGACTTCCATCTAGTTAGGTGCCTCTGAAGGCGAACTGAGTCTAAAGCGTTATCGCACTGCCTGTTTTCCTTCCCTGGCAGGTGGACTACACATTTCGTGCCTCTAATGCTTAAGACTGTCGTATTTGTATATATATTGTGTTGATATGGTATGTGTTGGTTTAATACTGTGATATTGTGATTTTTTCGCTACGGTCATTATTTTAAAGGCCTTAAAATAAATGTGTATATATTTTTGATATAACAACTGTTTGGAGTAGTTTGTAAGCGCTCTTGCTTTGTGTGCTCATTGCGGGCTTTCAGTCACCCTCACCCCTCTTGAGACCTAGTCTTGACCGCCGCGATCGCTACCTTGATTGGTCTGGCTCGTCCAGAGGTTACCCTGTTCCAAGTAATTAGGTTGGCCTTCTGAACTTCTGCGCCACCAGGACAGAGTTCAGAAATCCGTCTTAACAAATTGGTGTACAGCGGTGGGATACGACTGAGGGTATCCAGTGTTGCGCTCGAACTAAGGCATTTCAGGTTATTCCAACCAGTACACGTAGTGAATTGTTGTAGTATAACTTTAAAAAGGCCATAGTCCTATCAAACAGTATGGAAACAAATACCTTGTTAACTTTAAATGCTTCCAAATCAGAAACATTGAAGAAGATGTGTGCGAAGAGAGGTGTTTCCTCTCAAGGCACTAAATTGGAAATGATCCAAAGAATCGTGGCGTGGCAAGAAGCGCAGCTTGACGCTATAACTTCTGAGGACAGTGCAGAAGGTGGTGGGGCTGCTCTCACTGGTAGAACCGACGGGACTGCTGCTGCACTGATCCATCGCGACCACGAGGACAGGGAGGACGAGATGTCTAATGTTTCCTCTGCCAGTGTTGATGGGGATGCTATGCTTGAATTCAAGAAGCAAGAGCTGCGGTTTAGGCAGCAGGAGCTTGAATTCAGCATAGCCAAACTAAAAATCGAACAGGAAGAAAAACAGAAAGACAGGGATCACCAGTTGGAACTGGCCAAGCTTCAGGTTGCAATTGGGTCCCAGGGTCCTGGACATGGGTCTGGGGCCTCCTCTCATCCACGGTTTCCAAAAGATCTGCTCAGTGTGTATGAAGAACGGAATGACATTATGGACTGGCTGAATGCGTTTGAGTATGCATGCGAAGTTCATAAAGTTGACAATGCTGATAAGATTGCGTGGTTACTCAGCAGACTGCCCCATTCTGGCTGTAGTGCCATTATGGAAATGTCGAAGGCTGAGCGAGCTGATTTCGCAATGTTAAAGCAAACTCTCATTTTAAAGTTTGGGAAGACTCCGGCCCAATATTTAAAGCGTTTTCGAGAGTATAAGAAAAAGGAAGGTGGTACTTGGGTATCTTATGTCGCTGAATCTTTGAAAAACTTAACTGGCTGGGTCGAAGGTTATAAGGTTTCTACCTTCGAAGGCATGATAAATCTTGTCATGCTGGAACACATTTTTGGTTCTTCTTCCCCGGAGCTTAAGCAGCATTTGGCCGATTCGAAGGAGATAGATCCTAAGAAGCTGGCCATTGCAGCAGATTTATGGGTGTCACATCGAGTGTCCCATAAGGACAAAACTCATCCTGGTAAGCAGGAGGAAGGGAAAAAGTCCAAAGATATGGAGGGTGGGGAATCTGCTAAATATTCTTCCCATAAGGGCCACAAAAAGAAAAATAAGGGTAAGACACAAGAGAACTCACAGGGTAGTGGAGGTCCGCCTCCGCAACAGAACTCTGGTTACAATAAGCCTCCCTACGTAAACAGACCCACTGGGGCTTGTTTTTCTTGTCGAGCAACTGACCATGTGAAAGGGGATCCCCGGTGTAAGGTTAGACCTTTGGGGGTCCACTCCGCTAATCTGGCCTTCTCCTCCTACGAGGAAGAAGAGATTACAGGAGCATCCTTCTCCTCAGACTCGTTTCCCAGCGGAATAGAGGCTGAGGTAGTTTTAGTGTCCCTAGGTTCCTGGGAGCCGAAAGTCGCAGAGGCTTATGCTAGGATTCCGGATAATACCAAGCACTACTTTAAAGACAGTGTGCTGATCACTGGAGTGGATACTCCAGCTCTTAGGGATAGTGGGTGCAGTCGCACTGTAGTGGATTCTACCTTGGTAGACTCAGAGGAAGTTGCCAGAGCTACTCTGATGCCCACTAAGTTGGCTGACGGCCCCCTCCGTATGTTTCCAGTAATACCTGTAAATCTTACTTTAAATGGTACAGCAGTCAGGATTCCAGTGAGCATTCAGAGAAACGTCCCGGGAAAGGTCTTGTTAGGTAATGATCTCAGAGCTTTAGGGCTCGTAGGAGACACTGCCGAAAGACCCTACACACGGTCTCAAGCACGGGCAGCATTGGCCAAGTCCAATACGCTGCCCCAGCCGAAGGGGAAACCCAAGGCGAAAGGAGTCTACAAGTCAAAACGAGGGAAAGAGAATATTCCCCCGAGCTCGCCTACCACTGCGGTGGAGGAAGTTGGTCAATCGCCCGGGCCTGACGAGGAGGTGGCGATGCCTGAAGTATTCGACCCCAACGATCATCCTGAACTAAAAGACTTGTTAGTTGAAGGAGGTCCTGATAGGGACGAATTCAGTAAAGGCCAACGTGAGTGCCCATCTCTGGAAGGCCTAAGGAGACAGGCCTGCTCCCAGCTTGAGGGTGAACCTCCTGGGAAGCATAGGATTTATTGGGAAGGTGGACTCCTGTATAGTGAGCCCACAGAGTCTACAGAAGGAGACCATAGGAGGTTGGTGGTTCCCCTTGCTGTTAGGCCCTTCCTCCTGCAGTTGGCGCATGAAGTTCCCCTTGCTGGTCACCTTGGTATGAAGAGGACCAAGCAAAGGTTATCCATGCACTTCTACTGGCCCAAGATGGGGGTGCAAGTAGAAAGTCACTGCAGGAGTTGTGCCTCCTGCCAGTTGTCTGGTAAGGTTGGCGCGACAATCCAAGCTCCGTTGGTACCGCTCCCAGTTGTGGGGGTACCATTTGAAAGGGTAGGGATCAACATGGTTGGTCCCCTTGACCCGCAAACATCCTCGGGCAATAGGTTTATCCTGGTGCTGGTCGACCATGCAACCAGGTATCCTGAGGCCATCCCATGGAAAACTGTAACTGCCAAGTCAGTTGCAGAAGCTTTACTCGGCATATTTACTAGGGTTGGCTTCCCTAAAGAAGTTGTGCCGGATGATGGCAGCAACTTTATGTCGAAGTATAGGCAGGCTATGTGGAAAGAATGTGGGGTCACCTACAGGTTCTCTTCTGCATACCACCCCCAGACCAATGGTCTGGGGGGGCGTTTCAACAGGACGTTAAAGAGCATGATTGGGGCTCTGGAGGAGCCTCAGAGAAGAAAATGGGATCTTCTTGTTTCATGCTTACTGTTTGCCTACCGAGAGGTACCACAGGAGGGTGTTGGCTTCAGCCCCTTCGAACTTCTGTTCGGTCATCCCGTACGGGGACCCTTAGCCATCGTCAAAGAGGGATGGGAGATGCCCACTCCTCCTGTTACTACCAACGTAGTTGATTATGTGCTAGGGCTCAGGAAACGAATGGTACTTCTGATGGGCTTGGCTAGTGATAAACATTCCAATCCTGAGACCCTTCCGATATCATGAGATTTGTTATCTCAATGCTTCTAATATCAAACTTGAGACCCTCCCTATAGCATGAGATGTGACATCCAAGTCCTTCCCATTCCAATCCTGAGACCCTTCCTATAGCATGAGATGTGATATCTCAATGCTTCTAATACCAAACCTGAGACCCTTCCTATAACATGAGATGGGATATCCAACTCCTTCCCATTCCAATCCTGAGACCCTTCCGATAGCAGAGATGTGATATCTCAATGCTTATACCAAACCTGAGACCCTTCCTAAGGCCTGAGATGTCATATACAACTCCTTCCCATTGCAATCCTGAGACCCTTCCTATAGCATGAGATGTGATATCTCAATGCTTATACCAAATCTGAGACCCTTCCTATAGCATGAGATGTGATATCCAACACCTTCCCATTCCAATCCTGAGACCCTTCCTATAGCATGAGAAGTGATATCTCCATGCTTATACCAAACCTGAGACCCTTCCTATAGCATGAGATGTGATATCCAAATCCTTCCCATTCCAATCCTGAGACCCTTCCTATAGCAGAGATGTGATATCTCAATGCTTATACCAAACCTGAGACCCTTCCTATAACATGAGATGTGATATCCAACTCCTTCCCGTTCCAAACCTAAGACACTTCCTATAGCATATGTGATATCCAACTCCTTCCCATTCCAAACATGAGACCCTTCCTATAGCAAGAATGTAATATCCAACTCCTACCCATTCCAATCCTGAGACCATTCCTATAGCATGAGATGTGATGTCTCAATGCTTCCAATACCAAACCTGAGATCCTTCCTATAACATGAGATGTGATATCCAACTCCTTCCCATTCCAATCCTGAGACCCTTATGATAGCATGAGATGTGATATCTCAATGCCTCTTATACCAAACCTGAGATCCTTCCGATAGCATGAGATGTGATATCTCAATTTGAAAGGGTAGGGATCGACATCGTTGGTCCCCTTGACCCGCAAACATCCTCGGGCAATAGGTTTATCCTGGTGCTTGTCGACCATGCAACCAGGTATCCTGAGGCCATCCCATTGAAAACTGTAACTGCCAAGTCAGTTGCAAAAGCTTTACTCGGCATATTTACTAGGGTTGGCTTCCCTAAAGAAGTTGTGTCAGATCGTGGCAGCAACTTTATGTCGAAGTATATGCAGGCTATGTGGAAAGAATGTGGGGTCACCTACAAGTTCTCTTCTGCATACCACCCCCAGACCAATGGTCTGGTGGAACGTTTCAACAGAACGTTAAAGAGCATGATTGGGGCTCTGGAGGAGCCTCAGAGAAGAAAATGGGATCTTCTTTTACCATGCTTGCTGTTTGCCTACAGGGAGGTACCACAGGAGGGTGTTGGCTTCAGCCCCTTCGAACTTCTGTTCGGTCATCCCGTACGGGGACCCTTAGCCATCGTCAAAGAGGGATGGGAGATGCCCACTCCCCCTGTTACTACCAATGTAGTTGATTATGTGCTAGGGCTCAGAAAACGGATGGTACTTCTGATGGGCTTGGCTAGTGATAAATTGAAGGCAGGGCAAGCGCTGGTGAAACATTGGTACGACCAGAAAGCTTCCCTCATCAACTTTACACCTGGTCAGCAAGTCCTGATCATGAATCCAATAAGGCCTCGAGCTTTACAGGACAAATGGTCAGGCCCTTACACAGTGGTGGAGCCCCTGGGTGAGGTGAACTATTTAGTGGACCTTGGAAGGCCTGGACAGGCTCCAAAAGTGTTTCACGTGAATAGGCTGAAGGCTTTCGTCCCAAGAGTCGAAATCGCAGCACTGCTACTGGCTTCAGATGTTGAGGAAGAGGAGTCAGAACCTCTCCCCGACCTGTTCCAAAGCGGTCCTTCAGATAGCTCCGTTGAGGGTGTCCGAGTGGCCCCTCACCTGACTCCGAATCAGCAGGCTGAGGTGAAAAGTTTGCTTAGGCAGTTTTCCCCCCTGTTTTCACAGTCCCCTGGTTTGACACCTTGGTGCAAACATAACATTGACACAGGAGACAGTGTACCTACCAAAAGTAGGGGATACAGGATGTCAGATAAAGTACGGTCTTATATTAAGACCGAGGTCAACAAGATGTTAGATCTTGGGGTGATTGAACCCTCTAGTAGTCCTTGGTCCAGCCCAGTGGTGTTGGTTCCAAAGGCAGGCACTTCTGAATTGAGGTTCTGCGTGGATTACAGGGCTCTGAATGCTGTCACCAAGACAGATGCACACCCCTTGCCTCGAACAGATGAGCTGGTGGATACTTTGGGTGCCTCCAGGTACCTCAGCACGTTTGACCTCACTGCTGGCTATTGGCAAATAGCTTTAGCAGAACATGCCAAGGAGAAGACAGCATTTTCTACTCCAGACGGCCTTTACCAATTCCGGGTAATGCCGTTCGGGTTGAAGAATGCACCTGCCACTTTCCAGAGGCTTGTGAATCATGTGTTGAATGGGTTGGACGATATAGCAGTTTTCAGTGCCACCTGGGAAGACCATGTGAAACACCTCGGGATTGTGCTCCAGGCTCTTCGGAAAGCCCACTTGACCATAAAGGCTAGTAAATGCCAGATTGGACAAGGCTCAGTGGTTTACCTTGGACATGAAGTAGGTGGAGGGAGGATACAGCCTCTACCCAGTAAAGTACAAGCAGTACAAGACTGGCCTACCCCCACTACGCAAACCCAAGTGAGAGCCTTCTTAGGACTCACGGGTTATTATCGCAATTTTGTGGCAGACTATGGCACCATAGCTGCTTCTCTGACTGCCCTCACAACTCCGAAGAAACCCAAGAAGGTAACTTGGACCGACGAGTGTGAGAAGGCCTTCAATGGCTTAAAAGACTCCTTGTGCCAGGCCCCTGTGCTAAGGGCCCCTGATTATCAAAGACCTTTTATCGTGCAGACGGATGCCTCTGACACTGGGATAGGAGCTGTACTATCACAAGTAGATGAGAAGGGTAAGGAACACCCTATCGGTTTTATTAGTCGCCAGTTTAAGGACAGAGAGCTCAGATGGTCCACGGTAGAGAAAGAATGTTTCTCTGTTGTGTGGGCCCTAAGGAAGCTGAGGCCCTACCTCTATGGGACCCACTTCACTGTGCAGACTGACCATAAGCCGTTAAAGTGGCTAATGAACATGAAGGGGGAGAATCCAAAGTTGCTTAGGTGGTCCATGAGTCTACAAGGCTTTGACTTCACTATTGAGCATAGGCCAGGTGTCCAACATAGCAATGCTGATGGGTTGTCCAGAATGTTTAACCGACCTGAACAAGAGACTCATCCAGGGGTGGATTAGTTCCCCCTGTCCATAGTCTGGGAGGGGCGAGTGTTAGGAAAGATTTCGTAATTGTAGGTAATTTTCCTTCCATGTGGCAACCCCTAAACTTTTTGCTATTGTTTTTAACCTTGTTCTTGACTTTGCCAGAGAAGTACAGCCTTCTGCCGCACTTCTCTGGGCTTTCGCTCCTTTCTTACGGGGAAACTGACATGCCCTTAAGACAGTCAGTACCGGGGAACGCTGTTTCCCGTAGTTTCTTTTATCATGTTGCGGCTGTAGTGCAACATGACACAAGAGGGCACTGTTAGCTAAGTTACAGCTCTCTTGGGTCTCTAGCCTTCTACAGGCCCTAGATACTCTTTTAGGATGGTATTTTGATCGGTGCAAGTCATTCAGGGACTGGAATGGTGGCAGCGATCGTTTTGTTTATTTTGAGCTCCTTTTGGCGTTCTGAGCACGTTTTTCGCACTGAACCCAAAATGGTGGCCTGGCTCCCAAAATGGCCAGACCACGAGGCTCCTTTGTCCTGTCCACTGACCGTCTTGCTCCCTTCACCTTCCCCAGGTCGGGCGACCCGGGGCCTTCCTTATTTGGGCATGTACTTTCCCGCGAAACGTGGTTGCTTTCGCGGGCTTCTACATGTCGTTTGTGTGCCTCCAGGGTGTGGGCTGGGATGTCTGGTCCCAATACACATCCTGGGTGCCAGAGAGTCTGGGGCGGTGTGAATGCCTGGGACCACCGTGGTCCGTGATTGGTCCACGTATGGTATGTGTGTTGATGAGCGGATCTCCCATTGGCTCCCCTCCGTTTTGGCGCGAAGGGAACCGTGGATAAGAGGGAGCTGGAAACACCACTACCATGTCGATCTCCTGAGTTCTCACGAACGAAAGAATACAGGAGCCAAGTATCCTGCAACCACGAGGCTGGACCGAGGAATCGCTGGTGACCCGCTGAAGGAATCCTCCTTTGCACTGCTGTCGTCCTGTGAAACCCTTTCCTCCTTTGATCGAACCAGAAGGCCTGTACTGGTGCTTCGACCTTTGGAATAGCAGGAACAGCTATTCCCGGCGACTTCATCATCTCCTGCCAAGTAAGCCTTCGGAAGCGTCTCTGGGCCATCCAGTTGACTGACCAGCTTACAAGGGAGTCCTGCTCTGTAACTGCCGCCAGGTTGTGTTGTATGTCGAGTCCTTGTCACTCTCCCACGCTTCGTACACTTGGCGTTCCCAAGTCTGAAGGGAGGAGTGTACATTTGGCTTGAATACACACGGCCGCTCCGTTGTCCTGCTGCGGCAACAAACTGTGCTGGTTTCGTCGATTGGGACGTCTTTTTGCTCTACACGACTACGAGGCGTTCCCTGCTCTTCTGAACCTGCCAGCTGCTGAAACTAACGTGGAGAAGCCTGGGTCTGCTTGCTTCGGGGACCGGTGAGTAGTTTAGCTAGGATCTGGTCACCCTCCTGCAGTATCCCATTGCTTTTCCCTGCTGTGTAAAAACAGCACCCTTTTGGCCGTAGTCGCGCTCTGCTTCTGCCCGCTGTGGAGGCTGCGCTTGAGTTGCGGAACCTGTTCTCCTTCTGCTGTGCACTAACCCGAACTGCCTGACTTCCTACGAAGAGCTTCCCCTTTTGCCTGTTGGCACCGGCGTGGCAGGTACTTTGAGCACAAGGCTCCACTCTTCGCAGGGCTCGGACTTCCATCTAGTTAGGTGCCTCTGAAGGCGAACTGAGTCTAAAGTGTTATCGCACTGCCTGTTTTCCTTTCCTTTCAGGTGGACTACATATTTCGTGCTTTAAACGCTTGCAACTGTGTATTTGTATATATATTGTGTTGATATGGTATGTGTTGGTTTAATATTGTGATATTGTGATTTTCTCGCTACGGTCATTGTTTTAAAGGCCTTAAAATAAATGTGTATCTATTTTTGATATAACAACTGTTTGGAGTAGTTTGTAAGCGCTCTTGCTTTGTGTGCTCACTGCGGGCTTTCAGTCACCCTCACCCCTCTTGAGACCTAGTCTTGACCGCCGCGATCGCTACCTTGATTGGTCTGGCTTGTCCAGAGGTTACCCTGTTCCAAGTAATTAGGTTGGCCTTCTGAACTTCTGCGCCACCAGGACAGAGTTCAGAAATCCGTCTTAACAAATTGGTGTACAGCGGTGGGATACGACTGAAGGTATCCAGTGTTGCGCTCGAACTAAGGCATTTCAGGTTATTCCAAACAGTACACGTAGTGAATTGTTGTAGTATAACTTTAAAAAGGCCATAGTCCTATCAAACAGTATGGAAACAAATACGTTGTTAACTTTAAATGCTTCCAAATCAGAAACATTGAAGAAGATGTGTGCGGAGAGAGGTGTTTCCTCTCAAGGCACTAAATTGGAAATGATCCAAAGAATCGTGGCGTGGCAAGAAGCGCAGCTTGACGCTATAACTTCTGAGGACAGTGCGGAAGGTGGTGGGGCTGCTCTCACTGGTAGAACCGACGGTTCTGCCGCCGCACTGATCCACCGCGACCACGAGGACAGGGAGGATGTGATGTCTAATGTTTCCTCTGCCAGTGTTGATGGGGAGGCTATGCTTGAATTCAAGAAGCAAGAGCTGCGGTTTAGGCAGCAGGAGCTTGAATTCAGCATAGCCAAACTAAAAATCGAACAGGCAGAAAAACAGAAAGACAGGGATCACCAGTTGGAACTGGCCAAGCTTCAGGTTGCAAATGGGTCCAAGGGTCCTGGACATGGGTCTGGGGCTTCCTCTCATCCACGGTTTCCGAAAGATCTGCTCAGTGTGTATGAAGAAAGGAATGACATTATGGACTGGCTGAATGCGTTTGAGTATGCATGCGAGGTTCAAGAAGTTGACAATGCTGATAAGATTGCGTGGTTGCTCAGTAGACTGCCCCATTCTGGCTGCAGTGCCATTATGGAAATGTCGAAGGCTGAGCGGGCTGATTTCGCAATGTTAAAGCAAACTCTCATTTTAAAGTTTGGGAAGACTCCGGCCCAATATTTAAAGCGTTTTCGAGAGTATAAGAAAAAGGAAGGTGGTACTTGGGTATCTTATGTCGCTGAATCTTTGAAAAACTTAACTGGCTGGGTCGAAGGTTATAAGGTTTCTACCTTCGAAGGCATGATAAATCTTGTCATGCTGGAACATATTTTTGCTTCTTCTTCCCCGGAGCTTAAGCAGCATTTGGCCGATTCAAAGGAGATAGATCCTAGGAAGCTGGCCATTGCAGCAGACTTATGGGTGTCACATCGAGTGTCCCATAAGGACAAAACTCATCCTGGTAAGCAGGAGGAAGGGAAAAAGTCCAAAGATATGGAGGGTGGGGAATCTGCTAAATCTTCTTCCCATAAGGGCCACAAAAAGAAAAACAAGGGTAAGACACAAGAGAACTCACAGGGTAGTGGAGGTTCGCCTCCGAAACAGAACTCTGGTTACAATAAGCCTCCCTACGTAAACAGACCCGCTGGGGCTTGTTTTTCTTGTGGAGCAACTGACCATGTGAAGGGGGATCCCCGGTGTAAGGTTAGACCTTTGGGGGTCCACTCCGCTAATCTGGCCTTCTCCTCCTACGAGGAAGAAGAGATTACAGGAGCATCCTTCTCCTCAGACTCATTTCCCAGCGGAATAGAGGCTGAGGTAGTTTTAGTGTCCCTGGGTTCCTGGGAGCCTAAAGTCGCAGAGGCTTATGCTAGGATTCCGGATAATACCAAGCACTACTTTAAAGACAGTGTGCTGATCAATGGAGTGGATACTCCAGCTCTTAGGGATAGTGGGTGCAGTCGAACTGTAGTGGATTCTACCTTGGTAGACTCAGAGGAAGTTGCCAGAGCTACTCTGATGCCCACTAAGTTGGCTGACGGCCCCCTCCGTATGTTTCCAGTAATACCTGTAGATCTTACTTTAAATGGTACAGCAGTCAGGATTCCAGTGAGCATTCAGAGAAACGTCCCGGGAAAGGTCTTGTTGGGTAATGATCTCAGAGCTTTAGGGCTCGTAGGAGACACTGCCGAAAGACCCTACACACGGTCTCAAGCACGGGCAGCATTGGCCAAGTCCAATACGCCGCCCCAGCCGAAGGGTAAACCCAAGGCGAAAGGAGTCTACAAGTCAAAACGAGGGAAAGAGAATATTCCCCCGAGCTCGCCTACCACTGCGGTGGAGGAAGTTGGTCAATCGCCCGGGCCTGACGAGGAGGTGGCGATGCCTGAAGTATTCGACCCCAACGATCATCCTGAACTAAAAGACTTGTTAGTTGAAGGAGGTCCTGATAGGGACGAATTCAGTAAAGGCCAACGTGAGTGCCCATCTCTGGAAGGCCTAAGGAGACAGGCCTGCTCCCAGCTTGAGGGTGAACCTCCTGGGAAGCATAGGATTTATTGGGAAGGTGGACTCCTGTATAGTGAGCCCACAGAGTCTACAGAAGGAGACCATAGGAGGTTGGTGGTTCCCCTTGCTGTTAGGCCCTTCCTCCTGCAGTTGGCGCATGAAGTTCCCCTTGCTGGTCACCTTGGTATGAAGAGGACCAAGCAAAGGTTATCCATGCACTTCTACTGGCCCAAGATGGGGGTGCAAGAAGAAAGTCACTGCAGGAGTTGTGCCTCCTACCAGTTGTCTGGTAAGGTTGGCGCGACAATCCAAGCTCCGTTGGTACCGCTCCCAGTTGTGGGGGTACCATTTGAAAGGGTAGGGATCGACATCGTTGGTCCCCTTGACCCGCAAACATCCTCAGGCAATAGGTTTATCCTGGTGCTGGTCGACCATGCAACCAGGTATCCTGAGGCCATCCCATTGAAAACTGTAACTGCCAAGTCAGTTGCAAAAGCTTTACTCGGCATATTTACTAGGGTTGGCTTCCCTAAAGAAGTTGTGTCAGATCGTGGCAGCAACTTTATGTCGAAGTATATGCAGGCTATGTGGAAAGAATGTGGGGTCACCTACAAGTTCTCTTCTGCATACCACCCCCAGACCAATGGTCTGGTGGAACGTTTCAACAGAACGTTAAAGAGCATGATTGGGGCTCTGGAGGAGCCTCAGAGAAGAAAATGGGATCTTCTTTTACCATGCTTGCTGTTTGCCTACAGAGAGGTACCACAGGAGGGTGTTGGCTTCAGCCCCTTCGAACTTCTGTTCGGTCATCCCGTACGGGGACCCTTAGCCATCGTCAAAGAGGGATGGGAGATGCCCACTCCCCCTGTTACTACCAATGTAGTTGATTATGTGCTAGGGCTCAGAAAACGGATGGTACTTCTGATGGGCTTGGCTAGTGATAAATTGAAGGCAGGGCAAGCGCTGGTGAAACATTGGTACGACCAGAAAGCTTCCCTCATCAACTTTACACCTGGTCAGCAAGTCCTGATCATGAATCCAATAAGGCCTCGAGCTTTACAGGACAAATGGTCAGGCCCTTACACAGTGGTGGAGCCCCTGGGTGAGGTGAACTATTTAGTGGACCTTGGAAGGCCTGGACAGGCTCCAAAAGTGTTTCACGTGAATAGGCTGAAGGCTTTCGTCCCAAGAGTCGAAATCGCAGCACTGCTACTGGCTTCAGATGTTGAGGAAGAGGAGTCAGAACCTCTCCCCGACCTGTTCCAAAGCGGTCCTTCAGATAGCTCCGTTGAGGGTGTCCGAGTGGCCCCTCACCTGACTCCGAATCAGCAGGCTGAGGTGAAAAGTTTGCTTAGGCAGTTTTCCCCCCTGTTTTCACAGTCCCCTGGTTTGACACCTTGGTGCAAACATAACATTGACACAGGAGACAGTGTACCTAACAAAAGTAGGGGATACAGGATGTCAGATAAAGTACGGTCTTATATTAAGACCGAGGTCAACAAGATGTTAGATCTTGGGGGGATTGAACCCTCTAGTAGTCCTTGGTCCAGCCCAGTGGTGTTGGTTCCAAAGGCAGTCACTTCTGAATTGAGGTTCTGCGTGGATTACAGGGCTCTGAATGCTGTCACCAAGACAGATGCACACCCCTTGCCTCGAACAGATGAGCTGGTGGATACTTTGGGCGCCTCCAGGTACCTCAGCACGTTTGACCTCACTGCTGGCTATTGGCAAATAGCTTTAGCAGAACATGCCAAGGAGAAGACAGCATTTTCTACTCCAAACGGCTTTTACCAATTCCGGGTAATGCCGTTCGGGTTGAAGAATGCACCTGCCACTTTCCAGAGGCTTGTGAATCATGTGTTGAATGGGTTGGACGATATAGCAGTTTTCAGTGCCACCTGGGAAGACCATGTGAAACACCTCGGGATTGTGCTCCAGGCACTTCGGAAAGCCCACTTGACCATAAAGGCTAGTAAATGCCAGATTGGACAAGGCTCAGTGGTTTACCTTGGACATGAAGTAGGTGGAGGGAGGATACAGCCTCTACCCAGTAAAGTACAAGCAGTACAAGACTGGCCTACCCCCACTACGCAAACCCAAGTGAGAGCCTTCTTAGGACTCACGGGTTATTATCGCAATTTTGTGGCAGACTATGGCACCATAGCTGCTCCTCTGACTGCCCTCACAACTCCGAAGAAACCCAAGAAGGTAACTTGGACCGACGAGTGTGAGAAGGCCTTCAATGGCTTAAAAGACTCCTTGTGCCAGGCCCCTGTGCTAAGGGCCCCTGATTATCAAAGACCTTTTATCGTGCAGACGGATGCCTCTGACACTGGGATAGGAGCTGTACTATCACAAGTAGATGAGAAGGGTAAGGAACACCCTATCGGTTTTATTAGTCACCAGTTTAAGGACAGAGAGCTCAGATGGTCCACGGTAGAGAAAGAATGTTTCTCTGTTGTGTGGGCCCTAAGGAAGCTGAGGCCCTACCTCTATGGGACCCACTTCACTGTGCAGACTGACCATAAGCCGTTAAAGTGGCTAATGAACATGAAGGGGGAGAATCCAAAGTTGCTTAGGTGGTCCATAAGTCTACAAGGCTTCGACTTCACTATTGAGCATAGGCCAGGTGTCCAACATAGCAATGCTGATGGGTTGTCCAGAATGTTTAACCGACCTGAACAAGAGACTCATCCAGGGGTGGATTAGTTCCCCCTGTCCATAGTCTGGGAGGGGCGAGTGTTAGGAAAGATTTTGTAATTGTAGGTAATTTTCCTTCCATGTGGCAACCCCTAAACTTTTTGCTATTGTTTTTAACCTTGTTCTTGACTTTGCCAGAGAAGTACAGCCTTCTGCCGCACTTCTCTGGGCTTTCGCTCCTTTCTTACGGGGAAACTGACATGCCCTTAAGACAGTCAGTACCGGGGAACGCTGTTTCCCGTAGTTTCTTTTATCATGTTGCGGCTGTAGTGCAACATGACACAAGAGGGCACTGTAAGCTAAGTTACAGCTCTCTTGGGTCTCTAGCCTTCTACAGGCCCTAGATACTCTTTTAGGATGGTATTTTGATCGGTGCAAGTCATTCAGGGACTGGAATGGTGGCAGCGATCGTTTTGTTTATTTTGAGCTCCTTTTGGCGTTCTGAGCACGTTTTTCGCACTGAACCCAAAATGGTGGCCTGGCTCCCAAAATGGCCAGACCACGAGGCTCCTTTGTCCTGTCCACTGACCGTCTTGCTCCCTTCACCTTCCCCAGGTCGGGCGACCCGGGGCCTTCCTTATTTGGGCATGTACTTTCCCGCGAAACGTGGTTGCTTTCGCGGGCTTCTACATGTCGTTTGTGTGCCTCCAGGGTGTGGGCTGGGATGGCTGGTCCCAATACACATCCTGGGTGCCAGAGAGTCTGGGGTGGTGTGAATGCCTGGGACCACCGTGGTCCGTGATTGGTCCACGTATGGTATGTGTGTTGATGAGCGGATCTCCCATTGGCTCCCCTTCGTTTTGGCGCGAAGGGAACCGTGGATAAGAGGGAGCTGGAAACACCACTACCATGTCGATCTCCTGAGTTCTCACGAACGAAGGAATACAGGAGCCAAGTATCCTGCAACCACGAGGCTGGACCGAGGAATCGCTGGTGACCCGCTGAAGGAATCCTCCTTTGCACTGCTGTCGTCCTGTGAAACCCTTTCCTCCTTTGATCGAACCAGAAGGCCTGTACTGGTGCTTCGACCTTTGGAATAGCAGGAACAGCTATTCCCGGCGACTTCATCATCTCCTGCCAAGTAAGCCTTCGGAAGCGTCTCTGGGCCATCCAGTTGACTGACCAGCTTACAAGGGAGTCCTGCTCTGTAACTGCCGCCAGGTTGTGTTGTATGTCGAGTCCTTGTCACTCTCCCATGCTTCGTACACTTGGCGTTCCCAAGTCTGAAGGGAGGAGTGTACATTTGGCTTGAATACACACGGCCGCTCCGTTGTCCTGCTGCGGCAACAAACTGTGCTGGTTTCGTCGATTGGGACGTCTTTTTGCTCTACACGACTACGAGGCGTTCCCTGCTCTTCTGAACCTGCCAGCTGCTGAAACTAACATGGAGAAGCCTGGGTCTGCTTGCTTCGGGGACCGGTGAGTAGTTTAGCTAGGATCTGGTCGCCCTCCTGCAGTATCCCATTGCTTTTCCCTGCTGTGTAAAAACAGCACCCTTTTGGCCGTACTCGCGCTCTGCTTCTGCCCGCTGTGGAGGCTGCGCTTGAGTTGCGGAACCTGTTCTCCTTCTGCTGTGCACTAACCCGAACTGCCTGACTTCCTACGAAGAGCTTCCCCTTTTGCCCGTTGGCACCGGCGTGGCAGGTACTTTGAGCACAAGGCTCCACTCTTCGCAGGGCTCGGACTTCCATCTAGTTAGGTGCCTCTGAAGGCGAACTGAGTCTAAAGTGTTATCGCACTGCCTGTTTTCCTTTCCTTTCAGGTGGACTACATATTTCGTGCTTTAAACGCTTGCGACTGTGTATTTGTATATATATTGTGTTGATATGGTATGTGTTGGTTTAATATTGTGATATTGTGATTTTCTCGCTACGGTCATTGTTTTAAAGGCCTTAAAATAAATGTGTATCTATTTTTGATATAACAACTGTTTGGAGTAGTTTGTAAGCGCTCTTGCTTTGTGTGCTCACTGCGGGCTTTCAGTCACCCTGACCCCTCTTGAGACCTAGTCTTGACCGCCGCGATCGCTACCTTGATTGGTCTGGCTTGTCCAGAGGTTACCCTGTTCCAAGTAATTAGGTTGGCCTTCTGAACTTCTGCGCCACCAGGACAGAGTTCAGAAATCCGTCTTAACAGAAGGGTCTCAGGTTTGGTATAAGCATTGAGATATCACATCACATGCTATAGGAATGGTCTCAGGATTGGAATGGGAAGGACTTGGATATCACATCTCATGCTATAGGCAGGGTCTCAGGTTTGGAGAGGGAAGGAGATGGATATCACATTTCATTTTAGAGGTAGGATCTCAGGTTTGGTATTAGAGGCATTGAGATATCACATCTCATGCTATCAGAAGGGTCTCAGGATTGGAATGGGAAGGAGTTGGATATCACATTTCAAGCTAAAGGGAGGGTCTCAGGTTTGGAAGGGGAAGGATTTGGAAATCACATCTCATATTATAGGAAGGATCTCAGGTTTGGTATTAGAAGCATTGAGATATCACATCTCATGCTATCGGAAGGATCTCAGGTTTGGTGTAAGAGGCATTGAGATATCACATCTCATGCTATCATAAGGGTCTCAGGATTGGAATGGGAAGGAGTTGGATATCACATCTCATGTTATAGGAAGGATCTCAGGTTTGGTATTAGAAGCATTGAGACATCACATCTCATGCTATAGGAAGGGTCTCAGGATTGGAATGGGAAGGAGTTGGATATCACATCTCATGCTATAGGAAGGGTCTCAGGTTTGGTATAAGCATTGAGATATCACATCTCATGCTATAGGAAGGGTCTCAGGATTGGAATGGGAAGGATTTGGATATCACATCTTATGCTATAGGAAGGGTCTCAAGTTTGGTATAAGCATTGAGATATCATATCTCATGCTATAGGAAGGGTCTCAGGATTGGAATGGGAAGAAGTTGGATATCACATCTCATGCTATAGGAAGGGTCTCAGGTTTGGTATAAGCATTGAGATATCACATCTCATGCTATAGGAAGGGTCTCAGGGTTGGAATGGGAAGGAGTTGTGTATGACATCTCATGCCATAGGAAGGGTCTCAGGTTTGGTATAAGCATTGAGATATCACATCACATGCTATAGGAAGGGTCTCAGGATTGGAATGGGAAGGACTTGGATATCACATCTCATGCTATAGGCAGGGTCTCAGGTTTGGAAAGGGAAGGAGATGGATATCACATTTCATGTTAGAGGTAGGATCTCAGGTTTGGTATTAGAGGCATTGAGATATCACATCTCATGCTATCAGAAGGGTCTCAGGATTGGAATGAGAAGGAGTTGGATATCACATTTCATGCTAAAGGGAGGGTCTCAGGTTTGGAAGGGGAAGGATTTGGAAATCACATCTCATATTATAGGAAGGATCTCAGGTTTGGTATTAGAAGCATTGAGATATCACATCTCATGCTATCGGAAGGATCTCAGGTTTGGTATAAGAGGCATTGAGATATCACATCTCATGCTATCATAAGGGTCTCAGGATTGGAATGGGAAGGAGTTGGATATCACATCTCATGTTATAGGAAGGATCTCAGGTTTGGTATTAGAAGCATTGAGATAACAAATCTCATGATATCGGAAGGGTCTCAGGATTGGAATGGGAAGGAGTTGGATATCACATCTCATGATAAATTAATAAAAAATAATAAATAAAGGAAGGGTCTAAGGTTTGGAAGGGGAAGGATTTGGATATCACATCTCATGTTATAGGACGGGTCTCAGGTTTGGTATTAGAAGCATTGAGATATCAAGTCTCATGGTATAAGAAGGGTCTCAGAATTGGAATGGGAAGGAGTTGGATATCACACCTCAAGCTATAGGAAGGGTCTCAGGATTGGAATGGGAAGGAGTTTGATATCACATCTCATGCCATAGTATGGGTCTCAGGTTTGGTAGAAGCATTGGGATATCACATCTCATGCTATCGGAAGGGTATCAGTATTGGATTTGGAAGAAGTTGGATATCCCATCTCATGCTATAGGAAGGGTCTCAGGTTGGAATGGGAAGGAGTTGGATATCACATTTCATGTTATAGGAAGGGTCTCAGGATTGGAATGGGAAGGACTTGGATATCATAACTCATGCTATAGGACGGGTCTCAGGTTTGTTATTAGAATCATTGAGATATCATATTGCATGCTGTAGGAAGGGTCTAAGGATTGGAATGGGAAGGACCTGGATATCACATCTCATGCTATAGATAGGCTCTTAGGTTTGGAAAGGGAAGGAGTTGGATATCACATTTCATGTTAGAGGAAGGATCTCAGGTTTGGTATTAGAAGCATTGAGATATCACATCTCATGCTATAGGAAGGGTCTCAGGATTGGAATGGGAAGTAGTTGGATATCACATCTCATGCTATAGGAAGGGTCTCAGGTTTGGTATAAGCATTGAGATATCACATCTCATGCTATAGGACGGGTCTCAGGATTGGAATGGAAGGAGTTGGATATCACATCTCATGTTATAGGAAGGATCTCAGGTTTGGTATTAGAAGCATTGAGACATCACATCTCATGCTATAGGAAGGGTCTCAGGGTTGGAATGGGAAGGAGTTGGATATCACAACTCATCCAATAGGAAGGGTCTCAGGTTTGGAATGGGAAGGAATTGGATATCACATCTCATGTTATAGGAAGGATCTCAGGTTTGGTATTAGAAGCATTGAGATATCACATCTCATGCTATAGGAAGGGTCTCAGGATTGGAATGTGAAGGATTTGGATATCACATCTCATGCTAAAGGAAGGGTCTCAGGTTTGGTAGAAGCATTGAGATATCACGTCTCTGCTATCGGAAGGGTCTCAGGATTGGATTGGGAAGGAGTTGGATATCCCTTCTCATGCTATAGGAAGGGTCTCAGGATTTGAATGGCAAGGAGTTGGATATCACATCTCATGCCATAGGAAGGGTCTCAGGTTTGGTATAAGCATTGAGATATCACATCTCTGCTATCGGAAGGGTCTCAGGATTGGAATGGGAAGGAGTTGGATATTCCCATCTCATGTTATAGGAAGGGTCTCAGGTTTGGTATTAGAAGCATTGAGATATCACATCTCATGCTATAGGAAGGGTCTCAGGATTGGAATGGGAAGGACTTGGATATCACATCTCATGCTATAGGGAGGGTCTCAAGTTTGATATTAGAAGCTTTGAGATATCACATCTCATGATATCGGAAGGGTCTCAGGATTGGAATGGGAAGGAGTTGGATATCACATCTCATGATAAAGGAAGGGTCTAAGTTTTGGAAGGGGAAGGATTTGGATATCACATCTCATGTTATATTACGGGTCTCAGGTTTGGTATTAGAAGCATTGAGATATCAAGTCTCAGAGAATAGGAAGGGTCTCAGAATTGGAATGGGAAGGAGTTGGATATCACATCTCAAGCTATAGGAAGGGTCTCAGGATTGGAATGGGAAGGACTTGGATATCACATCTCATGCTATAGGAAGGCTCTCAGGTTTGGAAGGGGAAAGAGTTGGATATCACATTTCATGTTAGAGGTAGGATCTCAGGTTTGGTATTAGAGGCATTGAGATATCACATCTCATGCTATCAGAAGGGTCTCAGGAATGGAATGGGAAGGAGTTGGATATCACATCTCATGCTAAAGAGAGGGTCTCAGGTTTGGAAGGGGAAGGATTTGGATATCACATCTCATGTTATAGGAAGGATCTCAGGTTTGGTATTAGAAGCATTGAGATATCACATCTCATGCTATCGGAAGGATCTCAGGTTTGGTATTAGAAGCATTGAGATATCACATCTCATGCTATCAGAAGGGTCTCAGGATTGGAATGGGAAGGATTTGGATATCACATCTCATGTTATCGGAAGGATCTCACATTTGGTATTAGAAGTATTGAGATATCATATCTCATGCTATAGGAAGGGTCTCAGGATTGGAATGGGAAGGAGTTGGATATCACATCTCATGCTATAGGAAGTGTCTCAGGATTGGAATGGGAAGGACTTGGATATCACATCTCATGCTATAGGTAGGGTCTCAAGTTTGATATTAGAAGCATTGAGATATCACATCTCATGCTATAGGAAGGGTCTGAGGATTGGAATGGGAAGGAGTTGGATATCACATCTCATGCTATGGGAAGGGTCTCAGGTTTGGTATAAGCAGTGAGATATCACATCTCATGCTATAGGAAGTGTCTCAGGATTGGAATGGGAAGGAGTTGGATATCACATCTCATGTTATAGGAAGGATCTCAGGTTTGGTATAAGCATTGAGATATCACATCTCATGCTATAGGAAGGGTCTCAGGTTGGAATGGGAAGGAGTTGGATATCACATTTCATGTTATAGGAAGGGTCTCAGGATTGGAATGGGAAGGAGTTGGATATCACATCTCATGCTATAGGAAGTGTCTCAGGATTGGAATGGGAAGGACTTGGATATCACATCTCATGCTATAGGTAGGGTCTCAAGTTTGATATTAGAAGCATTGAGATATCACATCTCATGCTATAGGAAGGGTCTGAGGATTGGAATGGGAAGGAGTTGGATATCACATCTCATGCTATGGGAAGGGTCTCAGGTTTGGTATAAGCAGTGAGATATCACATCTCATGCTATAGGAAGTGTCTCAGGATTGGAATGGGAAGGAGTTGGATATCACATCTCATGTTATAGGAAGGATCTCAGGTTTGGTATAAGCATTGAGATATCACATCTCATGCTATAGGAAGGGTCTCAGGTTGGAATGGGAAGGAGTTGGATATCACATTTCATGTTATAGGAAGGGTCTCAGGATTGGAATGGGAAGGACTTGGATATCATATCTCATGCTATAGGACGGGTCTCAGGTTTGTTATTAGAATCATTGAGATATCATATTGCATGCTGTAGGAAGGGTCTAAGGATTGGAATGGGAAGGACCTGGATATCACATCTCATGCTATAGATAGGCTCTTAGGTTTGGAAAGGGAAGGAGTTGGATATCACATTTCATGTTAGAGGAAGGATCTCAGGTTTGGTATTAGAGGCATTCAGATATCACATCTCAGGCTATAGGAAGGGTCTCAGGATTGGAATGGGAAGGAGTTGGATATCACATCTCATGCTATAGGAAGGGTCTTGAGATATCACATCTCATGCTATAGGAAGGGTCTCAGGATTGGAATGGAAGGAGTTGGATATCACATCTCATGTTATAGGAAGGATCTCAGGTTTGGTATTAGAAGCATTGAGACATCACATCTCATGCTATAGGAAGGGTCTCAGGATTGGAATGGGAAGGAGTTGGATATCACATCTCATGCTATAGGAAGGGTCTCAGGATTGGAATGGGAAGGAGTTGTATATGACATCTCATGCCGTAGGGAGGGTCTCAGGTTTGGTATAAACATTGAGATATCACATCTCTGCTATCGAAAGGGTCTCAGGATTGGAATGGAAAGGAGTTGGATATCCCATCTCATGTTATAGGAAGAGTCTCAGGTTTGGTATTAGAAGCATTGAGATATCACATCTCATGCTATAGGAAGTGTCTCAGGATTGGAATGGGAAGGACTTGGGTATCACATCTCATGCTATAGGGAGGGTCTCAAGTTTGATATTAGAAGCATTGAGATATCACATCTCATGCTATAGGAAGGGTCTCAGGATTGGAATGGGAAGGAGTTGGATATCACATCTCATGCTATAGGAAGGGTCTCAGGTTTGGTATAAGCAGTGAGATATCACATCTCATGCTATAGGAAGTGTCTCAGGATTGGAATGGGAAGGAGTTGGATATCACATCTCATGTTATAGGAAGGATCTCAGGTTTGGTATAAGCATTGAGATATCACATCTCTGCTATCGGAAGGGTCTCAGGATTGGAATGGGAAGGAGTTGGATATTCCCATCTCATGTTATAGGGAGGGTCTCAAGTTTGATATTAGAAGCATTGAGATATCACATTTCATGATATCGGAAGGGTCTCAAGATTGGAATGGGAAGGAGTTGGCTATCACATCTCATGATAAAGGAAGGGTCTAAGGTTTGGAAGGGGAAGGATTTGGATATCACATCTCATGTTATAGGACGGGTCTCAGGTTTGGTATTAGAAGCATTGAGATATCAAGTCTCATGGTATAGGAAGGGTCTCAGAATTGGAATGGGAAGGAGTTGGATATCACATCTCAAGCTATAGGAAGGGTCTCAGGATTAGAATGGGAAGGAGTTTGATATCACATCTCATGCCATAGTATGGGTCTCAGGTTTGGTAGAAGCATTGGGATATCAGATCTCATGCTATCGGAAGGGTATCGGGATTGGATTTGGAAGGAGTTGGATATCCCATCTCATGCTATAGGAAGGGTCTCAGGTTGGAATGGGAAGGAGTTGGATATCACATCTCATGTTATAGGAAGGGTCTCAGGATTGGAATGGGAAGGACTTGGATATCACATTTCATGCTATAGGAAGGCTCTCAGGTTTGCAAGGGGAAAGAGTTGGATATCACATTTCATGTTAGAGGTAGGATCTCAGGTTTGGTATTAGAAGTATTGAGATATCACATCTCATGCTATCAGAAGGATCTCAGGTTTGGTATAGAAGCATTGAGATATCATATCTTATGCTATCAGAAGAGTCTCAGGATTGGAATGGGAAGGAGTTGGATATCACATCTCATGCTAAAGGGAGGGTCTCAGGTTTGGAAGATAAGGATTTGGATATCACATCTCATGTTATAGGAAGGATCTCAGGTTTGGTATTAGAAGTATTGAGATATCACATCTCATGCTATCGGAAGGATCTCAGGTTTGGTATAGAAGCATTGAGATATCATATCTTATGCTATCAGAAGGGTCTCAGGATTGGAATGGGAAGGAGTTGGATATCACATCTCATGCTAAAGGGAGGGTCTCAGGTTTGGAAGGGGAAGGATTTGGATATCACATCTCATGTTATAGGATGGATCTCAGGTTTGGTATTAGAAGTATTGAGATATCACATCTTATGTTATCGGAAGGATCTCACATTTGGTATTAGAAGTATTGAGATATCATATCTCATGCTATAGGAAGGGTCTCAGGATTGGAATGGGAAGGAGTTGGATATCACATCTCATGCTATAGGAAGTGTCTCAGGATTGGAATGGGAAGGACTTGGATATCACATCTCATGCTATAGGTAGGGTCTCAAGTTTGATATTAGAAGCATTGAGATATCACATCTCATGCTATAGGAAGGGTCTGAGGATTGGAATGGGAAGGAGTTGGATATCACATCTCATGCTATGGGAAGGGTCTCAGGTTTGGTATAAGCAGTGAGATATCACATCTCATGCTATAGGAAGTGTCTCAGGATTGGAATGGGAAGGAGTTGGATATCACATCTCATGTTATAGGAAGGATCTCAGGTTTGGTATAAGCATTGAGATATCACATCTCATGCTATAGGAAGGGTCTCAGGTTGGAATGGGAAGGAGTTGGATATCACATTTCATGTTATAGGAAGGGTCTCAGGATTGGAATGGGAAGGAGTTGGATATCACATCTCATGCTATAGGAAGTGTCTCAGGATTGGAATGGGAAGGACTTGGATATCACATCTCATGCTATAGGTAGGGTCTCAAGTTTGATATTAGAAGCATTGAGATATCACATCTCATGCTATAGGAAGGGTCTGAGGATTGGAATGGGAAGGAGTTGGATATCACATCTCATGCTATGGGAAGGGTCTCAGGTTTGGTATAAGCAGTGAGATATCACATCTCATGCTATAGGAAGTGTCTCAGGATTGGAATGGGAAGGAGTTGGATATCACATCTCATGTTATAGGAAGGATCTCAGGTTTGGTATAAGCATTGAGATATCACATCTCATGCTATAGGAAGGGTCTCAGGTTGGAATGGGAAGGAGTTGGATATCACATTTCATGTTATAGGAAGGGTCTCAGGATTGGAATGGGAAGGACTTGGATATCATATCTCATGCTATAGGACGGGTCTCAGGTTTGTTATTAGAATCATTGAGATATCATATTGCATGCTGTAGGAAGGGTCTAAGGATTGGAATGGGAAGGACCTGGATATCACATCTCATGCTATAGATAGGCTCTTAGGTTTGGAAAGGGAAGGAGTTGGATATCACATTTCATGTTAGAGGAAGGATCTCAGGTTTGGTATTAGAGGCATTCAGATATCACATCTCAGGCTATAGGAAGGGTCTCAGGATTGGAATGGGAAGGAGTTGGATATCACATCTCATGCTATAGGAAGGGTCTTGAGATATCACATCTCATGCTATAGGAAGGGTCTCAGGATTGGAATGGAAGGAGTTGGATATCACATCTCATGTTATAGGAAGGATCTCAGGTTTGGTATTAGAAGCATTGAGACATCACATCTCATGCTATAGGAAGGGTCTCAGGATTGGAATGGGAAGGAGTTGGATATCACATCTCATGCTATAGGAAGGGTCTCAGGATTGGAATGGGAAGGAGTTGTATATGACATCTCATGCCGTAGGGAGGGTCTCAGGTTTGGTATAAACATTGAGATATCACATCTCTGCTATCGAAAGGGTCTCAGGATTGGAATGGAAAGGAGTTGGATATCCCATCTCATGTTATAGGAAGAGTCTCAGGTTTGGTATTAGAAGCATTGAGATATCACATCTCATGCTATAGGAAGTGTCTCAGGATTGGAATGGGAAGGACTTGGGTATCACATCTCATGCTATAGGGAGGGTCTCAAGTTTGATATTAGAAGCATTGAGATATCACATCTCATGCTATAGGAAGGGTCTCAGGATTGGAATGGGAAGGAGTTGGATATCACATCTCATGCTATAGGAAGGGTCTCAGGTTTGGTATAAGCAGTGAGATATCACATCTCATGCTATAGGAAGTGTCTCAGGATTGGAATGGGAAGGAGTTGGATATCACATCTCATGTTATAGGAAGGATCTCAGGTTTGGTATAAGCATTGAGATATCACATCTCTGCTATCGGAAGGGTCTCAGGATTGGAATGGGAAGGAGTTGGATATTCCCATCTCATGTTATAGGGAGGGTCTCAAGTTTGATATTAGAAGCATTGAGATATCACATTTCATGATATCGGAAGGGTCTCAAGATTGGAATGGGAAGGAGTTGGCTATCACATCTCATGATAAAGGAAGGGTCTAAGGTTTGGAAGGGGAAGGATTTGGATATCACATCTCATGTTATAGGACGGGTCTCAGGTTTGGTATTAGAAGCATTGAGATATCAAGTCTCATGGTATAGGAAGGGTCTCAGAATTGGAATGGGAAGGAGTTGGATATCACATCTCAAGCTATAGGAAGGGTCTCAGGATTAGAATGGGAAGGAGTTTGATATCACATCTCATGCCATAGTATGGGTCTCAGGTTTGGTAGAAGCATTGGGATATCAGATCTCATGCTATCGGAAGGGTATCGGGATTGGATTTGGAAGGAGTTGGATATCCCATCTCATGCTATAGGAAGGGTCTCAGGTTGGAATGGGAAGGAGTTGGATATCACATCTCATGTTATAGGAAGGGTCTCAGGATTGGAATGGGAAGGACTTGGATATCACATTTCATGCTATAGGAAGGCTCTCAGGTTTGCAAGGGGAAAGAGTTGGATATCACATTTCATGTTAGAGGTAGGATCTCAGGTTTGGTATTAGAAGTATTGAGATATCACATCTCATGCTATCAGAAGGATCTCAGGTTTGGTATAGAAGCATTGAGATATCATATCTTATGCTATCAGAAGAGTCTCAGGATTGGAATGGGAAGGAGTTGGATATCACATCTCATGCTAAAGGGAGGGTCTCAGGTTTGGAAGATAAGGATTTGGATATCACATCTCATGTTATAGGAAGGATCTCAGGTTTGGTATTAGAAGTATTGAGATATCACATCTCATGCTATCGGAAGGATCTCAGGTTTGGTATAGAAGCATTGAGATATCATATCTTATGCTATCAGAAGGGTCTCAGGATTGGAATGGGAAGGAGTTGGATATCACATCTCATGCTAAAGGGAGGGTCTCAGGTTTGGAAGGGGAAGGATTTGGATATCACATCTCATGTTATAGGATGGATCTCAGGTTTGGTATTAGAAGTATTGAGATATCACATCTTATGTTATCGGAAGGATCTCAGGTTTGGTATTAGAAGTATTGAGATATCACCTCTCATGCTATAGGAAGGGTCTCAGGATTGGAATGGGAAGGAGTTGGATATCACATCTCATGCTAAAGGAAGGGTCTCAGGTTTGGTAGAAGCATTGAGATATCACATCTCATGCTATAGGAAGGGTCTCAGGATTGGAATGGGAAGGACTTAGATATCACATATCATGCTATAGGGAGGGTCTCAATTTTGATATTAGAAGCATTGAGATATCACATCTCATGCTATCGGAAGTGTCTCAGGATTGGAATGGGAAGGAGCTGGATATCACATCTCATGCTAAAGGAAGGGTCTCAGGTTTGGAACGGGAAGGAGTTGGATATCACATCTCATGTTATAGGAAGGGTCTCAGGTTTGGTATAAACATTGAGATATCACATCTCTGCTATCGGAAGTGTCTCAGGATTGGAATGGGAAGGAGTTGGATATCCCATCTCATGTTATAGGACGGGTCTCAGGTTTTTTATTAGAATCATTGAGATATCATATTGCATGCTGTAGGAAGGGTCTAAGGATTGGAATGGGAAGGACTTGGATATCACATCTCATGCTATAGATAGGCTCTCAGGTTTGGAAAGTGAAGGAGTTGGATATCACATTTCATGTTAGAGGAAGGATCTCAGGTTTGGTATTAGAGGCATTGAGATATCACATCTCAGGCTATAGGAAGGGTCTCAGGATTGGAATGGGAAGGAGTTGGATATCACATCTCATGCTATAGGAAGGGTCTCAGGTTTGGTATAAGCATTGAGATATCACATCTCATGCTATAGGAAGGGTCCAGGATTGGAATGGAAGGAGTTGGATATCACATCTCATGTTATAGGAAGGATCTCAGGTTTGGTATTAGAAGCATTGAGACATCACATCTCATGCTATAGGAAGGGTCTCAGGATTGGAATGGGAAGGAGTTGGATATCACATCTCATGCTATAGGAAGGGTCTCAGGATTGGAATGGGAAGGAGTTGAATATGACATCTCATGCCGTAGGAAGGGTCTCAGGTTTGGTATAAACATTGAGATATCACATCTCTGCTATCAAAAGGGTCTCAGGATTGGAATGGGAAGGAGTTGGATATCCCATCTCATGTTATAGGAAGAGTCTCAGGTTTGGTATTAGAAGCATTGAGATATCACATCTCATGCTATAGGAAGTGTCTCAGGATTGGAATGGGAAGGACTTGGATATCACATCTCATGCTATAGGTAGGGTCTCAAGTTTGATATTAGAAGCATTGAGATATCACATCTCATGCTATAGGAAGGGTCTGAGGATTGGAATGGGAAGGAGTTGGATATCACATCTCATGCTATGGGAAGGGTCTCAGGTTTGGTATAAGCAGTGAGATATCACATCTCATGCTATAGGAAGTGTCTCAGGATTGGAATGGGAAGGAGTTGGATATCACATCTCATGTTATAGGAAGGATCTCAGGTTTGGTATAAGCATTGAGATATCACATCTCTGCTATCGGAAGGGTCTCAGGATTGGAATGGGAAGGAGTTGGATATTCCCATCTCATGTTATAGGAAGGGTCTCAGGTTTGGTATTAGAAGCATTGAGATATCACATCTCATGCTATAGGAAGGGTCTCAGGATTGGAATGGGAAGGACTTGGATATCACATCTCATGCTATAGGGAGGGTCTCAAGTTTGATATTAGAAGCTTTGAGATATCACATCTCATGATATCGGAAGGGTCTCAGGATTGGAATGGGAAGGAGTTGGATATCACATCTCATGATAAAGGAAGGGTCTAAGGTTTGGAAGGGGAAGGATTTGGATATCACATCTCATGTTATATTACGGGTCTCAGGTTTGGTATTAGAAGCATTGAGATATCAAGTCTCATAGTATAGGAAGGGTCTCAGAATTGGAATGGGAAGGAGTTGGATATCACATCTCAAGCTATAGGAAGGGTCTCAGGATTGGAATGGGAAGGACTTGGATATCACATCTCATGCTATAGGAAGGCTCTCAGGTTTGGAAGGGGAAAGAGTTGGATATCACATTTCATGTTAGAGGTAGGATCTCAGGTTTGGTATTAGAGGCATTGAGATATCACATCTCATGCTATCAGAAGGGTCTCAGGAATGGAATGGGAAGGAGTTGGATATCACATCTCATGCTAAAGGGAGGGTCTCAGGTTTGGAAGGGGAAGGATTTGGATATCACATCTCATGTTATAGGAAGGATCTCAGGTTTGGTATTAGAAGCATTGAGATATCACATCTCATGCTATCGGAAGGATCTCAGGTTTGGTATTAGAAGCATTGAGATATCACATCTCATGCTATCAGAAGAGTCTCAGGATTGGAATAGGAAGGAGTTGGATATCACATCTCATGCTAAAGGGAGGGTCTCAGGTTTGGAAGGGGAAGGATTTGGATATCACATCTCATGTTATCGGAAGGATCTCACGTTTGGTATTAGAAGTATTGAGATATCATATCTCATGCTATAGGAAGGGTCTCAGGATTGGAATGGGAAGGAGTTGGATATCACATCTCATGCTATAGGGAGGGTCTCAGGATTGGAATGGGAAGGACTTAGATATCACATATCATGCTATAGGGAGGGTCTCAGTTTTGATATTAGAAGCATTGAGATATCACATCTCATGCTATCGGAAGTGTCTCAGGATTGGAATGGGAAGGAGCTGGATATCACATCTCATGCTAAAGGAAGGGTCTCAGGTTTGGAACGGGAAGGATTTGGATATCACATCTCATGTTATAGGAAGGGTCTCAGGTTTGGTATAAGCATTGAGATATCACATCTCTGCTATCGGAAGAGTCTCAGGATTGGAATGGGAAGGAGTTGGATATCCCATCTCATGTTATAGGACGGGTCTCAGGTTTGTTATTAGAATCATTGAGATATCATATTGCATGCTGTAGGAAGGGTCTAAGGGTTGGAATGTGAAGGACTTGGATATCACATCTCATGCTATAGATAGGCTCTTAGGTTTGGAAAGGGAAGGAGTTGGATATCACATTTCATGTTAGAGGAAGGATCTCAGGTTTGGTATTAGAAGCATAGAGATATCACATCTCATGCTATAGGAAGGGTCTCAGGATTGGAATGGGAAGCAGTTGGATATCACATCTCATGCTATAGGAAGGGTCTCAGGTTTGGTATAAGCATTGAGATATCACATCTCATGCTATAGGAAGGGTCTCAGGATTGGAATGGGAAGGACTTGGATATCACATCTCATGCTATAGGGAGGGTCTCAAGTTTGATATTAGAAGCTTTGAGATATCACATCTCATGATATCGGAAGGGTATCAGGATTGGAATGGGAAGGAGTTGGATATCACATCTCATGATAAAGGAAGGGTCTAAGGTTTGGAAGGGGAAGGATTTGGATATCACATCTCATGTTATATTACGGGTCTCAGGTTTGGTATTAGAAGCATTGAGATATCAAGTCTCATAGTATAGGAAGGGTCTCAGAATTGGAATGGGAAGGAGTTGGATATCACATCTCGAGCTATAGGAAGGGTCTCAGGATTGGAATGGGAAGGACTTGGATATCACATCTCATGCTATAGGAAGGCTCTCAGGTTTGGAAGGGGAAAGAGTTGGATATCACATTTCATGTTAGAGGTAGGATCTCAGGTTTGGTATTAGAGGCATTGAGATATCACATCTCATGCTATCAGAAGGGTCTCAGGAATGGAATGGGAAGGAGTTGGATATCACATCTCATGCTAAAGGGAGGGTCTCAGGTTTGGAAGGGGAAGGATTTGGATATCACATCTCATGTTATAGGAAGGATATCAGGTTTGGTATTAGAAGCATTGAGATATCACATCTCATGCTATCGGAAGGATCTCAGGTTTGGTATTAGAAGCATTGAGATATCACATCTCATGCTATCAGAAGAGTCTCAGGATTGGAATAGGAAGGAGTTGGATATCACATCTCATGCTAAAGGGAGGGTCTCAGGTTTGGAAGGGGAAGGATTTGGATATCACATCTCATGTTATCGGAAGGATCTCACGTTTGGTATTAGAAGTATTGAGATATCATATCTCATGCTATAGGAAGGGTCTCAGGATTGGAATGAGAAGGAGTTGGATATCACATCTCATGCTATAGGGAGGGTCTCAGGATTGGAATGGGAAGGACTTAGATATCACATATCATGCTATAGGGAGGGTCTCAGTTTTGATATTAGAAGCATTGAGATATCACATCTCATGCTATCGGAAGTGTCTCAGGATTGGAATGGGAAGGAGCTGGATATCACATCTCATGCTAAAGGAAGGGTCTCAGGTTTGGAACGGGAAGGATTTGGATATCACATCTCATGTTATAGGAAGGGTCTCAGGTTTGGTATAAGCATTGAGATATCACATCTCTGCTATCGGAAGTGTCTCAGGATTGGAATGGGAAGGAGTTGGATATCACATCTCATGCTATAGATAGGCTCTTAGGTTTGGAAAGGGAAGGAGTTGGATATCACATTTCATGTTAGAGGAAGGATCTCAGGTTTGGTATTAGAAGCATTGAGATATCACATCTCATGCTATAGGAAGGGTCTCAGGATTGGAATGGGAAGCAGTTGGATATCACATCTCATGCTATAGGAAGGGTCTCAGGTTTGGTATAAGCATTGAGATATCACATCTCATGCTATAGGACGGGTCTCAGGATTGGAATGGAAGGAGTTGGATATCACATCTCATGTTATAGGAAGGATCTCAGGTTTGGTATTAGAAGCATTGAGACATCACATCTCATGCTATAGGAAGGGCCTCAGGGTTGGAATGGGAAGGAGTTGGATATCACATCTCATCCAATAGGAAGGGTCACAGGTTTGGAATAGGAAGGAATTGGATATCACATCTCATGTTATAGGAAGGATCTCAGGTTTGGTATTAGAAGCATTGAGATATCACATCTCATGCTATAGGAAGGGTCTCAGGATTGGAATGTGAAGGATTTGGATATCACATCTCATGCTAAAGGAAGGGTCTCAGGTTTGGTAGAAGCATTGAGATATCACGTCTCTGCTATCGGAAGGGTCTCAGGATTGGATTGGGAAGGAGTTGGATATCCCTTCTCATGCTATAGGAAGGGTCTCAGGATTTGAATGGCAAGGAGTTGGATATCACATCTCATGCCATATGAAGGGTCTCAGGTTTGGTATAAGCATTGAGATATCACATCTCTGCTATCGGAAGGGTCTCAGGCTTCTAATACCAAACCTGAGACCCGTAATATAACATGAGATGTGATATCCAAATCCTTCCCCTTCCAAACCTTAGACCCTTCCTTTATCATGAGATGTGATATCCAACTCCTTCCCATTCCAATCCTGAGACCCTTCCGATATCATGAGATGTGATATCTCAAAGCTTCTAATATCAAACTTGAGACCCTCCCTATAGCATGAGATGTGATATCCAAGTCGTTCCCATTCCAATCCTGAGACCCTTCCTATAGCATGAGATGTGATATCTCAATGCTTCTAATACCAAACCTGAGACCCTTCCTATAACATGAGATGGGAATATCCAACTCCTTCCCATTCCAATCCTGAGACCCTTCCGATAGCAGAGATGTGATATCTCAATGCTTATACCAAACCTGAGACCCTTCCTATGGCATGAGATGTGATATCCAACTCCTTGCCATTCAAATCCTGAGACCCTTCCTATAGCATGAGAAGGGATATCCAACTCCTTCCCAATCCAATCCTGAGACCCTTCCGATAGCAGAGACGTGATATCTCATTGCTTCTACCAAACCTGAGACCCTTCCTTTAGCATGAGATGTGATATCCAAATCCTTCACATTCCAATCCTGAGACCCTTCCTATAGCATGTGATGTGATATCTCAATGCTTCTAATACCAAACCTGAGATCCTTCCTATAACATGAGATGTGATATCCAATTCCTTCCCATTCCAAACCTGAGACCCTTCCTATTGGATGAGATGTGATATCCAACTCCTTCCCATTCCAACCCTGAGACCCTTCCTATAGCATGAGATGTGATGTCTCAATGCTTCTAATACCAAACCTGAGATCCTTCCTATAACATGAGATGTGATATCCAACTCCTTCCCTTTCCAAACCTAAGAGCCTATCTATAGCATGAGATGTGATATCCAAGTCCTTCCCATTCCAATCCTTAGACGCTTCCTATAGCATGCAATATGATATCTCAATGATTCTAATAAAAAACCTGAGACCCGTCCTATAGCATGAGATATGATATCCAAGTCCTTCCCATTCCAATCCTGAGACCCTTCCTATAACATGAAATGTGATATCCAACTCCTTCCCATTCCAGCCTGAGACCCTTCCTAAAGGATGAGATCGGATATCCCACTTCTTCCAAATCCAATACTGATACCCTTCCGATACCATGAGATGTGATATCCCAATGCTTCTACCAAACCTGAGACCCATACTATGGCATGAGATGTGATATCCAACTCCTTCCCATTCCAATCCTGAGACCCTTCCTATAGCTTGAGGTGTGATATCCAACTCCTTCCCATTCCAATTCTGAGACCCTTCTTATACCATGAGACTTGATATCTCAATGCTTCTAATACCAAACCTGAGACCCGTCCTATAACATGAGATGTGATATCCAAATCCTTCCCCTTCCAAACCTTAGACCCTTCCTTTATCATGAGATGTGATATCCAACTCCTTCCCATTCCAATCCTGAGACCCTTCCGATATCATGAGATTTGTTATCTCAATGCTTCTAATATCAAACTTGAGACCCTCCCTATAGCATGAGATGTGACATCCAAGTCCTTCCCATTCCAATCCTGAGACCCTTCCTATAGCATGAGATGTGATATCTCTATGCTTCTAATACCAAACCTGAGACCCTTCCTATAACATGAGATGGGATATCCAACTCCTTCCCATTCCAATCCTGAGACCCTTCCGATAGCAGAGATGTGATCTCTCAATGCTTATACCAAACCTGAGAACCTTCCTATGGCCTGAGATGTCATATACAACTCCTTCTCATTCCAATCCTGAGACCCTTCCTTTAGCATGAGATGTGATATCTCAATGCTTATACCAAATCTGAGACCCTTCCTATAGCATGAGATGTGATATCCAATTCCTTCCCATTCCAATCCTGAGACCCTTCCTATAGCATGATATGTGATATCTCAATGCTTATACCAAACCTGAGAGCCTACCTATAGCATGAGATGTGATATCCAAGTCCATCCCATTCCAATCCTTAGACCCTTCCTACAGCATGCGATGTGATATCTCAATGATTCTAATACCAAACCAGAGACTCTTCCTATAACATGAGATGGGATATCCAACTCCTTCCCATTCCAATCCTGAGCCGCTTCCGATAGCAGAGATGTGATATCTCAATGCTTATACCAAACCTGAGACCCTTCCTATAACATGAGATGTGATATCCAACTCCTTCCCGTTCCAAACCTGAGACACTAACTATAGCATATGTGATATCCAACTCCTTCCCATTCCAAACATGAGACCCTTCCTATAGCAAGAAAGTAATATCCAACTCCTACCCATTCCAATCCTGAGACCCTTCCTATAGCAAGAGATGTGATATCCAAATCCTTCATATTCCAATCCTGAGACCCTTCCTATAACATGAGATGTGATATCCAACTCCTTCCCATTCCAACCTGAGACACTTCCTATAGCATGAGAAGGGATATCCAACTCCTTCCCAATCCAATCCTGAGACCCTTCCGATAGCAGAGATGTGATATCTCAATGCTTATACCAAACCTGAGACCCTTCCTATGGCATGAGATGTGATATCCAACTCCTTGCCATTCAAATCCTAAAACCCTTCCTATAGCATGAGATGTGATATCTCTATGCTTCTAATACCAAACCTGAGACCCTTCCTATAACATGAGATGGGATATCCAACTCCTTCCCATTCCAATCCTGAGACCCTTCCGATAGCAGAGATGTGATATCTCAATGCTTATACCAAACCTGAGAACCTTCCTATGGCCTGAGATGTCATATACAACTCCTTCCCATTCCAATCCTGAGACCCTTCCTTTAGCATGAGATGTGATATCTCAATGCTTATACCAAATCTGAGACCCTTCCTAGAGCATGAGATGTGATATCCAATTCCTTCCCATTCCAATCCTGAGACCCTTCCTATAGCATGAGATGTGATATCTCAATGCTTATACCAAACCTGAGAGCCTACCTATAGCATGAGATGTGATATCCAAGTCCATCCCATTCCAATCCTTAGACCCTTCCTACAGCATGCGATGTGATATCTCAATGATTCTAATCCCAAACCAGAGACTCTTCCTATAACATGAGATGGGATATCCAACTCCTTCCCATTCCAATCCTGAGCCGCTTCCGATAGCAGAGATGTGATATCTCAATGCTTATACCAAACCTGAGACCCTTCCTATAACATGAGATGTGATATCCAACTCCTTCCCGTTCCAAACCTGAGACACTAACTATAGCATATGTGATATCCAACTCCTTCCCATTCCAAACATGAGACCCTTCCTATAGCAAGAAAGTAATATCCAACTCCTACCCATTCCAATCCTGAGACCCTTCCTATAGCAAGAGATGTGATATCCAAATCCTTCCCATTCCAATCCTGAGACCCTTCCTATAACATGAGATGTGATATCCAACTCCTTCCCATTCCAACCTGAGACACTTCCTATAGCATGAGAAGGGATATCCAACTCCTTCCCAATCCAATCCTGAGACCCTTCCGATAGCAGAGATGTGATATCTCAATGCTTATACCAAACCTGAGACCTTTCCTATGGCATGAGATGTGATATCCAACTCCTTCCCAATCCAATCCTGAGACCCTTCCGATAGCAGATACGTGATATCTCAATGCTTCTACCAAACCTGAGACCCTTCCTTTAGCATGAGATGTGATATCCAAATCCTTCACATTCCAATCCTGAGACCCTTCCTATAGCATGAGATGTGATATCTCAATGCTTCTAATACCAATCCTGAGATCCTTCCTATAACATGAGATGTGATATCCAATTCCTTCCCATTCCAAACCTGAGACCCTTCCTATTGGATGAGATGTGATATCCAACTCCTTCCCATTCCAACCCTGAGACCCTTCCTATAGCATGAGATGTGATGTCTCAATGCTTCTAATACCAAACCTGAGATCCTTCCTATAACATGAGATGTGATATCCAACTCCTTCCATTCCAATCCTGAGACCCGTCCTATAGCATGAGATGTGATATCTCAATGCCTTATACCAAACCTGAGACCCTTCCTATAGCATGAGATGTTATATCCAACTGCTTCCCATTCCAATCCTGAGACCCTTCCTATAGCATGAGATGTGATATCTCAATGCTTCTAATACCAAACCTGAGATCCTTCCTCTAACATGAAATGTGATATCCAACTCCTTCCCTTTCCAAACCTAAGGGCCTATCTATAGCATGAGATGTGATATCCAAGTCCTTCCCATTCCAACCCTTCGACCCTTCCTACAGCATGCAATATGATATCTCAGTGATTCTAATAACAAACCTGAGACCCGTCCTATAACATGAGATGGGATATCCAACTCCTTCCCATTCCAATCCTGAGACACTTCCGATAGCAGAGATGTGATATCTCAATGCTTATACCAAACCTGAGACCCTTCCTATAACATGAGATGTGATATCCAAATCCTTCCCGTTCCAAACCTGAGACCCTTCCTTTAGCATGAGATGTGATATCCAGCACCTTCCCATTCCAATCCTGAGACACTTCCGATAGCATGAGATTTGATATCTCAATGCTTCTAATATCAAAACTGAGACCCTCCCTATAGCATGATATGTGATATCTAAGTCCTTCCCATTCCAATCCTGAGACCCTCCCTATAGCATGAGATGTGATATCCAACTCCTTCCCATTCCAATCCTGAGACCCTTCCTATAGCATGAGATATGATATCTCAATACTTCTAATACCAAACGTGAGATCCTTCCGATAACATGAGATGTGATATCCAAATCCTTCCCCTTCCAAACCTGAGACCCTCCCTTTAGCATGAGATGTGATATCCAACTCCTTCCTATTCCAATCCTGAGACTCTTCTGATAGCATGAGATGTGATATCTCAATGCTTCTAATACCAAACCTGAGATCCTTCCGATAGCATGAGATGTGATATCTCAATGCTTCTAATACCAAACCTGAGATCCTTCCTATAACATGAGATGTGATATCCAAATCCTTCCCCTTCCAAACCTGAGACCCTCCCTTTAGCATGAGATGTGATATCCAACTCCTTCCCATTCCATTCCTGAGACCCTTCTGATAGCATGAGATGTGATATCTCAATGCTTATACCAAACCTGAGACCCTTCCTATAACATGAGATGTGATATCCAACTCCTTCCCGTTCCAAACCTAAGACACTTCCTATAGCATATGTGATATCCAACTCCTTCCCATTCCAAACATGAGACCCTTCCTATAGCAAGAATGTAATATCCAACTCCTACCCATTCCAATCCTGAGACCATTCCTATAGCATGAGATGTGATGTCTCAATGCTTCCAATACCAAACCTGAGATCCTTCCTATAACATGAGATGTGATATCCAACTCCTTCCCATTCCAATCCTGAGACCCTTATGATAGCATGAGATGTGATATCTCAATGCCTCTTATACCAAACCTGAGATCCTTCCGATAGCATGAGATGTGATATCTCAATTTGAAAGGGTAGGGATCGACATCGTTGGTCCCCTTGACCCGCAAACATCCTCGGGCAATAGGTTTATCCTGGTGCTGGTCGACCATGCAACCAGGTATCCTGAGGCCAACCCATTGAAAACTGTAACTGCCAAGTCAGTTGCAAAAGCTTTACTCGGCATATTTACTAGGGTTGGCTTCCCTAAAGAAGTTGTGTCAGATCGTGGCAGCAACTTTATGTCGAAGTATATGCAGGCTATGTGGAAAGAATGTGGGGTCACCTACAAGTTCTCTTCTGCATACCACCCCCAGACCAATGGTCTGGTGGAACGTTTCAACAGAACGTTAAAGAGCATGATTGGGGCTCTGGAGGAGCCTCAGAGAAGAAAATGGGATCTTCTTTTACCATGCTTGCTGTTTGCCTACAGGGAGGTACCACAGGAGGGTGTTGGCTTCAGCCCCTTCGAACTTCTGTTCGGTCATCCCGTACAGGGACCCTTAGCCATCGTCAAAGAGGGATGGGAGATGCCCACTCCCCCTGTTACTACCAATGTAGTTGATTATGTGCTAGGGCTCAGAAAACGGATGGTACTTCTGATGGGCTTGGCTAGTGATAAATTGAAGGCAGGGCAAGCGCTGGTGAAACATTGGTACGACCAGAAAGCTTCCCTCATCAACTTTACACCTGGTCAGCAAGTCCTGATCATGAATCCAATAAGGCCTCGAGCTTTACAGGACAAATGGTCAGGCCCTTACACAGTGGTGGAGCCCCTGGGTGAGGTGAACTATTTAGTGGACCTTGGAAGGCCTGGACAGGCTCCAAAAGTGTTTCACGTGAATAGGCTGAAGGCTTTCGTCCCAAGAGTCGAAATCGCAGCACTGCTACTGGCTTCAGATGTTGAGGAAGAGGAGTCAGAACCTCTCCCCGACCTGTTCCAAAGCGGTCCTTCAGATAGCTCCGTTGAGGGTGTCCGAGTGGCCCCTCACCTGACTCCGAATCAGCAGGCTGAGGTGAAAAGTTTGCTTAGGCAGTTTTCCCCCCTGTTTTCACAGTCCCCTGGTTTGACACCTTGGTGCAAACATAACATTGACACAGGAGACAGTGTACCTACCAAAAGTAGGGGATACAGGATGTCAGATAAAGTACGGTCTTATATTAAGACCGAGGTCAACAAGATGTTAGATCTTGGGGTGATTGAACCCTCTAGTAGTCCTTGGTCCAGCCCAGTGGTGTTGGTTCCAAAGGCAGGCACTTCTGAATTGAGGTTCTGCGTGGATTACAGGGCTCTGAATGCTGTCACCAAGACAGATGCACACCCCTTGCCTCGAACAGATGAGCTGGTGGATACTTTGGGTGCCTCCAGGTACCTCAGCACGTTTGACCTCACTGCTGGCTATTGGCAAATAGCTTTAGCAGAACATGCCAAGGAGAAGACAGCATTTTCTACTCCAGACGGCCTTTACCAATTCCGGGTAATGCCGTTCGGGTTGAAGAATGCACCTGCCACTTTCCAGAGGCTTGTGAATCATGTGTTGAATGGGTTGGACGATATAGCAGTTTTCAGTGCCACCTGGGAAGACCATGTGAAACACCTCGGGATTGTGCTCCAGGCTCTTCGGAAAGCCCACTTGACCATAAAGGCTAGTAAATGCCAGATTGGACAAGGCTCAGTGGTTTACCTTGGACATGAAGTAGGTGGAGGGAGGATACAGCCTCTACCCAGTAAAGTACAAGCAGTACAAGACTGGCCTACCCCCACTACGCAAACCCAAGTGAGAGCCTTCTTAGGACTCACGGGTTATTATCGCAATTTTGTGGCAGACTATGGCACCATAGCTGCTTCTCTGACTGCCCTCACAACTCCGAAGAAACCCAAGAAGGTAACTTGGACCGACGAGTGTGAGAAGGCCTTCAATGGCTTAAAAGACTCCTTGTGCCAGGCCCCTGTGCTAAGGGCCCCTGATTATCAAAGACCTTTTATCGTGCAGACGGATGCCTCTGACACTGGGATAGGAGCTGTACTATCACAAGTAGATGAGAAGGGTAAGGAACACCCTAACGGTTTTATTAGTCGCCAGTTTAAGGACAGAGAGCTCAGATGGTCCACGGTAGAGAAAGAATGTTTCTCTGTTGTGTGGGCCCTAAGGAAGCTGAGGCCCTACCTCTATGGGACCCACTTCACTGTGCAGACTGACCATAAGCCGTTAAAGTGGCAAATGAACATGAAGGGGGAGAATCCAAAGTTGCTTAGGTGGTCCATGAGTCTACAAGGCTTTGACTTCACTATTGAGCATAGGCCAGGTGTCCAACATAGCAATGCTGATGGGTTGTCCAGAATGTTTAACCGACCTGAACAAGAGACTCATCCAGGGGTGGATTAGTTCCCCCTGTCCATAGTCTGGGAGGGGCGAGTGTTAGGAAAGATTTCGTAATTGTAGGTAATTTTCCTTCCATGTGGCAACCCCTAAACTTTTTGCTATTGTTTTTAACCTTGTTCTTGACTTTGCCAGAGAAGTACAGCCTTCTGCCGCACTTCTCTGGGCTTTCGCTCCTTTCTTACGGGGAAACTGACATGCCCTTAAAACAGTCAGTACCGGGGAACGCTGTTTCCCGTAGTTTCTTTTATCATGTTGCGGCTGTAGTGCAACATGACACAAGAGGGCACTGTTAGCTAAGTTACAGCTCTCTTGGGTCTCTAGCCTTCTACAGGCCCTAGATACTCTTTTAGGATGGTATTTTGATCGGTGCAAGTCATTCAGGGACTGGAATGGTGGCAGCGATCGTTTTGTTTATTTTGAGCTCCTTTTGGCGTTCTGAGCACGTTTTTCGCACTGAACCCAAAATGGTGGCCTGGCTCCCAAAATGGCCAGACCACGAGGCTCCTTTGTCCTGTCCACTGACCGTCTTGCTCCCTTCACCTTCCCCAGGTCGGGCGACCCGGGGCCTTCCTTATTTGGGCATGTACTTTCCCGCGAAACGTGGTTGCTTTCGCGGGCTTCTACATGTCGTTTGTGTGCCTCCAGGGTGTGGGCTGGGATGTCTGGTCCCAATACACATCCTGGGTGCCAGAGAGTCTGGGGTGGTGTGAATGCCTGGGACCACCGTGGTCCGTGATTGGTCCACGTATGGTATGTGTGTTGATGAGCGGATCTCCCATTGGCTCCCCTCCGTTTTGGCGCGAAGGGAACCGTGGATAAGAGGGAGCTGGAAACACCACTACCATGTCGATCTCCTGAGTTCTCACAAACGAAAGAATACAGGAGCCAAGTATCCTGCAACCACGAGGCTGGACCGAGGAATCGCTGGTGACCCGCTGAAGGAATCCTCCTTTGCACTGCTGTCGTCCTGTGAAACCCTTTCCTCCTTTGATCGAACCAGAAGGCCTGTACTGGTGCTTCGACCTTTGGAATAGCAGGAACAGCTATTCCCGGCGACTTCATCATCTCCTGCCAAGTAAGCCTTCGGAAGCGTCTCTGGGCCATCCAGTTGACTGACCAGCTTACAAGGGAGTCCTGCTCTGTAACTGCCACCAGGTTGTGTTGTATGTCGAGTCCTTGTCACTCTCCCACGCTTCGTACACTTGGCGTTCCCAAGTCTGAAGGGAGGAGTGTACATTTGGCTTGAATACACACGGCCGCTCCGTTGTCCTGCTGCGGCAACAAACTGTGCTGGTTTCGTCGATTGGGACGTCTTTTTGCTCTACACGACTACGAGGCGTTCCCTGCTCTTCTGAACCTGCCAGCTGCTGAAACTAACGTGGAGAAGCCTGGGTCTGCTTGCTTCGGGGACCGGTGAGTAGTTTAGCTAGGATCTGGTCACCCTCCTGCAGTATCCCATTGCTTTTCCCTGCTGTGTAAAAACAGAACCCTTTTGGCCGTACTCGCGCTCTGCTTCTGCCCGCTGTGGAGGCTGCGCTTGAGTTGCGGAACCTGTTCTCCTTCTGCTGTGCACTAACCCGAACTGCCTGACTTCCTACGAAGAGCTTCCCCTTTTGCCTGTTGGCACCGGCGTGGCAGGTACTTTGAGCACAAGGCTCCACTCTTCGCAGGGCTCGGACTTCCATCTAGTTAGGTGCCTCTGAAGGCGAACTGAGTCTAAAGTGTTATCGCACTGCCTGTTTTCCTTTCCTTTCAGGTGGACTACATATTTCGTGCTTTAAACGCTTGCAACTGTGTATTTGTATATATATTGTGTTGATATGGTATGTGTTGGTTTAATATTGTGATATTGTGATTTTCTCGCTACGGTCATTGTTTTAAAGGCCTTAAAATAAATGTGTATCTATTTTTGATATAACAACTGTTTGGAGTAGTTTGTAAGCGCTCTTGCTTTGTGTGCTCACTGCGGGCTTTCAGTCACCCTCACCCCTCTTGAGACCTAGTCTTGACCGCCGCGATCGCTACCTTGATTGGTCTGGCTTGTCCAGAGGTTACCCTGTTCCAAGTAATTAGGTTGGCCTTCTGAACTTCTGCGCCACCAGGACAGAGTTCAGAAATCCGTCTTAACAAATTGGTGTACAGCGGTGGGATACGACTGAAGGTATCCAGTGTTGCGCTCGAACTAAGGCATTTCAGGTTATTCCAAACAGTACACGTAGTGAATTGTTGTAGTATAACTTTAAAAAGGCCATAGTCCTATCAAACAGTATGGAAACAAATACGTTGTTAACTTTAAATGCTTCCAAATCAGAAACATTGAAGAAGATGTGTGCGGAGAGAGGTGTTTCCTCTCAAGGCACTAAATTGGAAATGATCCAAAGAATCGTGGCGTGGCAAGAAGCGCAGCTTGACGCTATAACTTCTGAGGACAGTGCGGAAGGTGGTGGGGCTGCTCTCACTGGTAGAACCGACGGTTCTGCCGCCGCACTGATCCACCGCGACCACGAGGACAGGGAGGATGTGATGTCTAATGTTTCCTCTGCCAGTGTTGATGGGGAGGCTATGCTTGAATTCAAGAAGCAAGAGCTGCGGTTTAGGCAGCAGGAGCTTGAATTCAGCATAGCCAAACTAAAAATCGAACAGGCAGAAAAACAGAAAGACAGGGATCACCAGTTGGAACTGGCCAAGCTTCAGGTTGCAAATGGGTCCAAGGGTCCTGGACATGGGTCTGGGGCTTCCTCTCATCCACGGTTTCCGAAAGATCTGCTCAGTGTGTATGAAGAAAGGAATGACATTATGGACTGGCTGAATGCGTTTGAGTATGCATGCGAGGTTCAAGAAGTTGACAATGCTGATAAGATTGCGTGGTTGCTCAGTAGACTGCCCCATTCTGGCTGCAGTGCCATTATGGAAATGTCGAAGGCTGAGCGGGCTGATTTCGCAATGTTAAAGCAAACTCTCATTTTAAAGTTTGGGAAGACTCCGGCCCAATATTTAAAGCGTTTTCGAGAGTATAAGAAAAAGGAAGGTGGTACTTGGGTATCTTATGTCGCTGAATCTTTGAAAAACTTAACTGGCTGGGTCGAAGGTTATAAGGTTTCTACCTTCGAAGGCATGATAAATCTTGTCATGCTGGAACATATTTTTGCTTCTTCTTCCCCGGAGCTTAAGCAGCATTTGGCCGATTCAAAGGAGATAGATCCTAGGAAGCTGGCCATTGCAGCAGACTTATGGGTGTCACATCGAGTGTCCCATAAGGACAAAACTCATCCTGGTAAGCAGGAGGAAGGGAAAAAGTCCAAAGATATGGAGGGTGGGGAATCTGCTAAATCTTCTTCCCATAAGGGCCACAAAAAGAAAAACAAGGGTAAGACACAAGAGAACTCACAGGGTAGTGGAGGTTCGCCTCCGAAACAGAACTCTGGTTACAATAAGCCTCCCTACGTAAACAGACCCGCTGGGGCTTGTTTTTCTTGTGGAGCAACTGACCATGTGAAGGGGGATCCCCGGTGTAAGGTTAGACCTTTGGGGGTCCACTCCGCTAATCTGGCCTTCTCCTCCTACGAGGAAGAAGAGATTACAGGAGCATCCTTCTCCTCAGACTCATTTCCCAGCGGAATAGAGGCTGAGGTAGTTTTAGTGTCCCTGGGTTCCTGGGAGCCTAAAGTCGCAGAGGCTTATGCTAGGATTCCGGATAATACCAAGCACTACTTTAAAGACAGTGTGCTGATCAATGGAGTGGATACTCCAGCTCTTAGGGATAGTGGGTGCAGTCGAACTGTAGTGGATTCTACCTTGGTAGACTCAGAGGAAGTTGCCAGAGCTACTCTGATGCCCACTAAGTTGGCTGACGGCCCCCTCCGTATGTTTCCAGTAATACCTGTAGATCTTACTTTAAATGGTACAGCAGTCAGGATTCCAGTGAGCATTCAGAGAAACGTCCCGGGAAAGGTCTTGTTGGGTAATGATCTCAGAGCTTTAGGGCTCGTAGGAGACACTGCCGAAAGACCCTACACACGGTCTCAAGCACGGGCAGCATTGGCCAAGTCCAATACGCCGCCCCAGCCGAAGGGTAAACCCAAGGCGAAAGGAGTCTACAAGTCAAAACGAGGGAAAGAGAATATTCCCCCGAGCTCGCCTACCACTGCGGTGGAGGAAGTTGGTCAATCGCCTGGGCCTGACGAGGAGGTGGCGATGCCTGAAGTATTCGACCCCAACGATCATCCTGAACTAAAAGACTTGTTAGTTGAAGGAGGTCCTGATAGGGACGAATTCAGTAAAGGCCAACGTGAGTGCCCATCTCTGGAAGGCCTAAGGAGACAGGCCTGCTCCCAGCTTGAGGGTGAACCTCCTGGGAAGCATAGGATTTATTGGGAAGGTGGACTCCTGTATAGTGAGCCCACAGAGTCTACAGAAGGAGACCATAGGAGGTTGGTGGTTCCCCTTGCTGTTAGGCCCTTCCTCCTGCAGTTGGCGCATGAAGTTCCCCTTGCTGGTCACCTTGGTATGAAGAGGACCAAGCAAAGGTTATCCATGCACTTCTACTGGCCCAAGATGGGGGTGCAAGTAGAAAGTCACTGCAGGAGTTGTGCCTCCTACCAGTTGTCTGGTAAGGTTGGCGCGACAATCCAAGCTCCGTTGGTACCGCTCCCAGTTGTGGGGGTACCATTTGAAAGGGTAGGGATCGACATCGTTGGTCCCCTTGACCCGCAAACATCCTCAGGCAATAGGTTTATCCTGGTGCTGGTCGACCATGCAACCAGGTATCCTGAGGCCATCCCATTGAAAACTGTAACTGCCAAGTCAGTTGCAAAAGCTTTACTCGGCATATTTACTAGGGTTGGCTTCCCTAAAGAAGTTGTGTCAGATTGTGGCAGCAACTTTATGTCGAAGTATATGCAGGCTATGTGGAAAGAATGTGGGGTCACCTACAAGTTCTCTTCTGCATACCACCCCCAGACCAATGGTCTGGTGGAACGTTTCAACAGAACGTTAAAGAGCATGATTGGGGCTCTGGAGGAGCCTCAGAGAAGAAAATGGGATCTTCTTTTACCATGCTTGCTGTTTGCCTACAGAGAGGTACCACAGGAGGGTGTTGGCTTCAGCCCCTTCGAACTTCTGTTCGGTCATCCCGTACGGGGACCCTTAGCCATCGTCAAAGAGGGATGGGAGATGCCCACTCCCCCTGTTACTACCAATGTAGTTGATTATGTGCTAGGGCTCAGAAAACGGATGGTACTTCTGATGGGCTTGGCTAGTGATAAATTGAAGGCAGGGCAAGCGCTGGTGAAACATTGGTACGACCAGAAAGCTTCCCTCATCAACTTTACACCTGGTCAGCAAGTCCTGATCATGAATCCAATAAGGCCTCGAGCTTTACAGGACAAATGGTCAGGCCCTTACACAGTGGTGGAGCCCCTGGGTGAGGTGAACTATTTAGTGGACCTTGGAAGGCCTGGACAGGCTCCAAAAGTGTTTCACGTGAATAGGCTGAAGGCTTTCGTCCCAAGAGTCGAAATCGCAGCACTGCTACTGGCTTCAGATGTTGAGGAAGAGGAGTCAGAACCTCTCCCCGACCTGTTCCAAAGCGGTCCTTCAGATAGCTCCGTTGAGGGTGTCCGAGTGGCCCCTCACCTGACTCCGAATCAGCAGGCTGAGGTGAAAAGTTTGCTTAGGCAGTTTTCCCCCCTGTTTTCACAGTCCCCTGGTTTGACACCTTGGTGCAAACATAACATTGACACAGGAGACAGTGTACCTACCAAAAGTAGGGGATACAGGATGTCAGATAAAGTACGGTCTTATATTAAGACCGAGGTCAACAAGATGTTAGATCTTGGGGGGATTGAACCCTCTAGTAGTCCTTGGTCCAGCCCAGTGGTGTTGGTTCCAAAGGCAGGCACTTCTGAATTGAGGTTCTGCGTGGATTACAGGGCTCTGAATGCTGTCACCAAGACAGATGCACACCCCTTGCCTCGAACAGATGAGCTGGTGGATACTTTGGGCGCCTCCAGGTACCTCAGCACGTTTGACCTCACTGCTGGCTATTGGCAAATAGCTTTAGCAGAACATGCCAAGGAGAAGACAGCATTTTCTACTCCAGACGGCTTTTACCAATTCCGGGTAATGCCGTTCGGGTTGAAGAATGCACCTGCCACTTTCCAGAGGCTTGTGAATCATGTGTTGAATGGGTTGGACGATATAGCAGTTTTCAGTGCCACCTGGGAAGACCATGTGAAACACCTCGGGATTGTGCTCCAGGCACTTCGGAAAGCCCACTTGACCATAAAGGCTAGTAAATGCCAGATTGGACAAGGCTCAGTGGTTACCTTGGACATGAAGTAGGTGGAGGGAGGATACAGCCTCTACCCAGTAAAGTACAAGCAGTACAAGACTGGCCTACCCCCACTACGCAAACCCAAGTGAGAGCCTTCTTAGGACTCACGGGTTATTATCGCAATTTTGTGGCAGACTATGGCACCATAGCTGCTCCTCTGACTGCCCTCACAACTCCGAAGAAACCCAAGAAGGTAACTTGGACCGACGAGTGTGAGAAGGCCTTCAATGGCTTAAAAGACTCCTTGTGCCAGGCCCCTGTGCTAAGGGCCCCTGATTATCAAAGACCTTTTATCGTGCAGACGGATGCCTCTGACACTGGGATAGGAGCTGTACTATCACAAGTAGATGAGAAGGGTAAGGAACACCCTATCGGTTTTATTAGTCACCAGTTTAAGGACAGAGAGCTCAGATGGTCCACGGTAGAGAAAGAATGTTTCTCTGTTGTGTGGGCCCTAAGGAAGCTGAGGCCCTACCTCTATGGGACCCACTTCACTGTGCAGACTGACCATAAGCCGTTAAAGTGGCTAATGAACATGAAGGGGGAGAATCCAAAGTTGCTTAGGTGGTCCATAAGTCTACAAGGCTTCGACTTCACTATTGAGCATAGGCCAGGTGTCCAACATAGCAATGCTGATGGGTTGTCCAGAATGTTTAACCGACCTGAACAAGAGACTCATCCAGGGGTGGATTAGTTCCCCCTGTCCATAGTCTGGGAGGGGCGAGTGTTAGGAAAGATTTCGTAATTGTAGGTAATTTTCCTTCCATGTGGCAACCCCTAAACTTTTTGCTATTGTTTTTAACCTTGTTCTTGACTTTGCCAGAGAAGTACAGCCTTCTGCCGCACTTCTCTGGGCTTTCGCTCCTTTCTTACGGGGAAACTGACATGCCCTTAAGACAGTCAGTACCTGGGAACGCTGTTTCCCGTAGTTTCTTTTATCATGTTGCGGCTGTAGTGCAACATGACACAAGAGGGCACTGTAAGCTAAGTTACAGCTCTCTTGGGTCTCTAGCCTTCTACAGGCCCTAGATACTCTTTTAGGATGGTATTTTGATCGGTGCAAGTCATTCAGGGACTGGAATGGTGGCAGCGATCGTTTTGTTTATTTTGAGCTCCTTTTGGCGTTCTGAGCACGTTTTTCGCACTGAACCCAAAATGGTGGCCTGGCTCCCAAAATGGCCAGACCACGAGGCTCCTTTGTCCTGTCCACTGACCGTCTTGCTCCCTTCACCTTCCCCAGGTCGGGCGACCCGGGGCCTTCCTTATTTGGGCATGTACTTTCCCGCGAAACGTGGTTGCTTTCGCGGGCTTCTACATGTCGTTTGTGTGCCTCCAGGGTGTGGGCTGGGATGTCTGGTCCCAATACACATCCTGGGTGCCAGAGAGTCTGGGGTGGTGTGAATGCCTGGGACCACCGTGGTCCGTGATTGGTCCACGTATGGTATGTGTGTTGATGAGCGGATCTCCCATTGGCTCCCCTCCGTTTTGGCGCGAAGGGAACCGTGGATAAGAGGGAGCTGGAAACACCACTACCATGTCGATCTCCTGAGTTCTCACGAACGAAGGAATACAGGAGCCAAGTATCCTGCAACCACGAGGCTGGACCGAGGAATCGCTGGTGACCCGCTGAAGGAATCCTCCTTTGCACTGCTGTCGTCCTGTGAAACCCTTTCCTCCTTTGATCGAACCAGAAGGCCTGTACTGGTGCTTCGACCTTTGGAATAGCAGGAACAGCTATTCCCGGCGACTTCATCATCTCCTGCCAAGTAAGCCTTCGGAAGCGTCTCTGGGCCATCCAGTTGACTGACCAGCTTACAAGGGAGTCCTGCTCTGTAACTGCCGCCAGGTTGTGTTGTATGTCGAGTCCTTGTCACTCTCCCATGCTTCGTACACTTGGCGTTCCCAAGTCTGAAGGGAGGAGTGTACATTTGGCTTGAATACACACGGCCGCTCCGTTGTCCTGCTGCGGCAACAAACTGTGCTGGTTTCGTCGATTGGGACGTCTTTTTGCTCTACACGACTACGAGGCGTTCCCTGCTCTTCTGAACCTGCCAGCTGCTGAAACTAACGTGGAGAAGCCTGGGTCTGCTTGCTTCGGGGACCGGTGAGTAGTTTAGCTAGGATCTGGTCGCCCTCCTGCAGTATCCCATTGCTTTTCCCTGCTGTGTAAAAACAGCACCCTTTTGGCCGTACTCGCGCTCTGCTTCTGCCCGCTGTGGAGGCTGCGCTTGAGTTGCGGAACCTGTTCTCCTTCTGCTGTGCACTAACCCGAACTGCCTGACTTCCTACGAAGAGCTTCCCCTTTTGCCCGTTGGCACCGGCGTGGCAGGTACTTTGAGCACAAGGCTCCACTCTTCGCAGGGCTCGGACTTCCATCTAGTTAGGTGCCTCTGAAGGCGAACTGAGTCTAAAGTGTTATCGCACTGCCTGTTTTCCTTTCCTTTCAGGTGGACTACATATTTCGTGCTTTAAACGCTTGCGACTGTGTATTTGTATATATATTGTGTTGATATGGTATGTGTTGGTTTAATATTGTGATATTGTGATTTTCTCGCTACGGTCATTGTTTTAAAGGCCTTAAAATAAATGTGTATCTATTTTTGATATAACAACTGTTTGGAGTAGTTTGTAAGCGCTCTTGCTTTGTGTGCTCACTGCGGGCTTTCAGTCACCCTGACCCCTCTTGAGACCTAGTCTTGACCGCCGCGATCGCTACCTTGATTGGTCTGGCTTGTCCAGAGGTTACCCTGTTCCAAGTAATTAGGTTGGCCTTCTGAACTTCTGCGCCACCAGGACAGAGTTCAGAAATCCGTCTTAACAGAAGGGTCTCAGGTTTGGTATAAGCATTGAGATATCACATCACATGCTATAGGAATGGTCTCAGGATTGGAATGGGAAGGACTTGGATATCACATCTCATGCTATAGGCAGGGTCTCAGGTTTGGAGAGGGAAGGAGATGGATATCACATTTCATGTTAGAGGTAGGATCTCAGGTTTGGTATTAGAGGCATTGAGATATCACATCTCATGCTATCAGAAGGGTCTCAGGATTGGAATGGGAAGGAGTTGGATATCACATTTCAAGCTAAAGGGAGGGTCTCAGGTTTGGAAGGGGAAGGATTTGGAAATCACATCTCATATTATAGGAAGGATCTCAGGTTTGGTATTAGAAGCATTGAGATATCACATCTCATGCTATCGGAAGGATCTCAGGTTTGGTGTAAGAGGCATTGAGATATCACATCTCATGCTATCATAAGGGTCTCAGGATTGGAATGGGAAGGAGTTGGATATCACATCTCATGTTATAGGAAGGATCTCAGGTTTGGTATTAGAAGCATTGAGACATCACATCTCATGCTATAGGAAGGGTCTCAGGATTGGAATGGGAAGGAGTTGGATATCACATCTCATGCTATAGGAAGGGTCTCAGGTTTGGTATAAGCATTGAGATATCACATCTCATGCTATAGGAAGGGTCTCAGGATTGGAATGGGAAGGATTTGGATATCACATCTTATGCTATAGGAAGGGTCTCAGGTTTGGTATAAGCATTGAGATATCATATCTCATGCTATAGGAAGGGTCTCAGGATTGGAATGGGAAGAAGTTGGATATCACATCTCATGCTATAGGAAGGGTCTCAGGTTTGGTATAAGCATTGAGATATCACATCTCATGCTATAGGAAGGGTCTCAGGGTTGGAATGGGAAGGAGTTGTGTATGACATCTCATGCCATAGGAAGGGTCTCAGGTTTGGTATAAGCATTGAGATATCACATCACATGCTATAGGAAGGGTCTCAGGATTGGAATGGGAAGGACTTGGATATCACATCTCATGCTATAGGCAGGGTCTCAGGTTTGGAAAGGGAAGGAGATGGATATCACATTTCATGTTAGAGGTAGGATCTCAGGTTTGGTATTAGAGGCATTGAGATATCACATCTCATGCTATCAGAAGGGTCTCAGGATTGGAATGGGAAGGAGTTGGATATCACATTTCATGCTAAAGGGAGGGTCTCAGGTTTGGAAGGGGAAGGATTTGGAAATCACATCTCATATTATAGGAAGGATCTCAGGTTTGGTATTAGAAGCATTGAGATATCACATCTCATGCTATCGGAAGGATCTCAGGTTTGGTATAAGAGGCATTGAGATATCACATCTCATGCTATCATAAGGGTCTCAGGATTGGAATGGGAAGGAGTTGGATATCACATCTCATGTTATAGGAAGGATCTCAGGTTTGGTATTAGAAGCATTGAGACATCACATCTCATGCTATAGGAAGGGTCTCAGGATTGGAATGGGAAGGAGTTGGATATCACATCTCATGCTATAGGAAGGGTCTCAGGTTTGGTATAAGCATTGAGATATCACATCTCATGCTATAGGAAGGGTCTCAGGATTGGAATAGGAAGGATTTGGATATCACATCTTATGCTATAGGAAGGGTCTCAGGTTTGGTATAAGCATGGAGATATCACTTCTCATGCTATAGGAAGTGTCTCAGGATTGGAATGGGAAGGAGTTGGATATCACATCTCATGCTATAGGAAGGGTCTCAGATTTGGTATAAGCATTGAGATATCACATCTCATGCTATAGGAAGGGTCTCAGGATTGGAATGGGAAGGAGTTGTATATGACATCTCAGGCCATAGGAAGGGTCTCAGATTTGGTATAAGCATTGAGATATCACATCTCATGATATCGGAAGGGTCTCAGGATTGGAATGGGAAGGAGTTGGATATCACATCTCATGATAATGGAAGGGTCTAAGGTTTGGAAGGGGAAGGATTTGGATATCACATCTCATGTTATAGGACGGGTCTCAGGTTTGGTATTGGAAGCATTGAGATATCAAGTCTCATGGTATAAGAAGGGTCTCAGGATTGGAATGGGAAGGAGTTTGATATCACATCTCATGCCATAGTATGGGTCTCAGGTTTGGTAGAAGCATTGGGATATCACATCTCGTGCTATCGGAAGGGTATCAGTATTGGATTTGGAAGGAGTTGGATATCCCATCTCATGCTATAGGAAGGGTCTCAGGTTGGAATGGGAAGGAGTTGGATATCACATTTCATGTTATAGGAAGGGTCTCAGGATTGGAATGGGAAGGACTTGGATATCATATCTCATGCTATAGGAAGGCTCTCAGGTTTGGAAGGGGAAGGAGTTGGATATCACATTTCATGTTAGAGGAAGGATCTCAGGTTTGGTATTAGAGGCCTTGAGATATCACATCTCATGCTATAGGAAGGGTCTCAGGATTGGAATGGGAAGGAGTTGGATATCACATCTCAAGCTATAGGAAGGGTCTCAGGTTTGGTATAAGCATTGAGATATCACATCTCATGCTATAGGAAGGGTCTCAGGATTGGAATGGGAAGAAGTTGGATATCACATCTCATGCTATAGGAAGGGTCTCAGGATTGGAAAGGGAAGGAGTTGTATATGCCATCCCATGCCATAGGAAGGGTCTCAGGTTTGGTATAAGCATTGAGATATCACATCACATGCTATAGGAAGGGTCTCAGGATTGGAATGGGAAGGACTTGGATATCACATATCATGCTATAGGCAGGGTCTCAGGTTTGGAAAGGGAAGGAGATGGATATCACATTTCATGTTAGAGGTAGGATCTCAGGTTTGGTATTAGAGGCATTGAGATATCACATCTCATGCTATCAGAAGGGTCTCAGGATTGGAATGGGAAGGAGTTGGATATCACATTTCATGCTATAGGAAGGGTCTCAGGTTTGGTATAAGCATTGAGATATCACATCTCATGCTATAGGAAGGGTCTCAGGGTTGGAATGGGAAGGAGTTGTATATGACATCTCATGCCATAGGAAGGGTCTCAGGTTTGGTATAAGCATTGAGATATCACATCACATGCTATAGGAAGGGTCTCAGGATTGGAATGGGAAGGACTTGGATATCACATCTCATGCTATAGGCAGGGTCTCAGGTTTGGAAAGGGAAGGAGATGGATATCACATTTCATGTTAGAGGTAGGATCTCAGGTTTGGTATTAGAGGCATTGAGATATCACATCTCATGCTATCAGAAGGGTCTCAGGATTGGAATGGGAAGGAGTTGGATATCACATTTCATGCTAAAGGGAGGGTCTCAGGTTTGGAAGGGGAAGGATTTGGAAATCACATCTCATATTATAGGAAGGATCTCAGGTTTGGTATTAGAAGCATTGAGATATCACATCTCATGCTATCGGAAGGATCTCAGGTTTGGTGTAAGAGGCATTGAGATATCACATCTCATGCTATCATAAGGGTCTCAGGATTGGAATGGGAAGGAGTTGGATATCACATCTCATGTTATAGGAAGGATCTCAGGTTTGGTATTAGAAGCATTGAGACATCACATCTCATGCTATAGGAAGGGTCTCAGGATTGGAATGGGAAGGAGTTGGATATCACATCTCATGCTATAGGAAGGGTCTCAGATTTGGTATAAGCATTGAGATATCACATCTCATGATATCGGAAGGGTCTCGGGATTGGAATGGGAAGGAGTTGGATATCACATCTCATGATAATGGAAGGGTCTAAGGTTTGGAAGGGGAAGGATTTGGATATCACATCTCATGTTATAGGACGGGTCTCAGGTTTGGTATTAGAAGCATTGAGATATCAAGTCTCATGGTATAAGAAGGGTCTCAGGATTGGAATGGGAAGGAGTTTGATATCACATCTCATGCCATAGTATGGGTCTCAGGTTTGGTAGAAGCATTGGGATATCACATCTCGTGCTATCGGAAGGGTATCAGTATTGGATTTGGAAGGAGTTGGATATCCCATCTCATGCTATAGGAAGGGTCTCAGGTTGGAATGGGAAGGAGTTGGATATCACATTTCATGTTATAGGAAGGGTCTCAGGATTGGAATGGGAAGGACTTGGATATCATATCTCATGCTATAGGAAGGCTCTCAGGTTTGGAAGGGGAAGGAGTTGGATATCACATTTCATGTTAGAGGAAGGATCTCAGGTTTGGTATTAGAGGCCTTGAGATATCACATCTCATGCTATAGGAAGGGTCTCAGGATTGGAATGGGAAGGAGTTGGATATCACATCTCAAGCTATAGGAAGGGTCTCAGGTTTGGGATAAGCATTGAGATATCACATCTCATGCTATAGGAAGGGTCTCAGGATTGGAATGGGAAGAAGTTGGATATCACATCTCATGCTATAGGAAGGGTCACAGGATTGGAATGGGAAGGAGTTGTATATGCCATCCCATGCCATAGGAAGGGTCTCAGGTTTGGTATAAGCATTGAGATATCACATCACATGCTATAGGAAGGGTCTCAGGATTGGAATGGGAAGGACTTGGATATCACATATCATGCTATAGGCAGGGTCTCAGGTTTGGAAAGGGAAGGAGATGGATATCACATTTCATGTTAGAGGTAGGATCTCAGGTTTGGTATTAGAGGCATTGAGATATCACATCTCATGCTATCAGAAGGGTCTCAGGATTGGAATGGGAAGGAGTTGGATATCACATTTCATGCTATAGGAAGGGTCTCAGGTTTGGTATAAGCATTGAGATATCACATCTCATGCTATAGGAAGGGTCTCAGGGTTGGAATGGGAAGGAGTTGTATATGACATCTCATGCCATAGGAAGGGTCTCAGGTTTGGTATAAGCATTGAGATATCACATCACATGCTATAGGAAGGGTCTCAGGATTGGAATGGGAAGGACTTGGATATCACATCTCATGCTATAGGCAGGGTCTCAGGTTTGGAAAGGGAAGGAGATGGATATCACATTTCATGTTAGAGGTAGGATCTCAGGTTTGGTATTAGAGGCATTGAGATATCACATCTCATGCTATCAGAAGGGTCTCAGGATTGGAATAGGAAGGAGTTGGATATCACATTTCATGCTAAAGGGAGGGTCTCAGGTTTGGAAGGGGAAGGATTTGGAAATCACATCTCATATTATAGGAAGGATCTCAGGTTTGGTATTAGAAGCATTGAGATATCACATCTCATGCTATCGGAAGGATCTCAGGTTTGGTGTAAGAGGCATTGAGATATCACATCTCATGCTATCATAAGGGTCTCAGGATTGGAATGGGAAGGAGTTGGATATCACATCTCATGTTATAGGAAGGATCTCAGGTTTGGTATTAGAAGCATTGAGACATCACATCTCATGCTATAGGAAGGGTCTCAGGATTGGAATGGGAAGGAGTTGGATATCACATCTCATGCTATAGGAAGGGTCTCAGGTTTGGTATAAGCATTGAGATATCACATCTCATGCTATAGGAAGGGTCTCAGGATTGGAATGGGAAGGATTTGGATATCACATCTTATGCTATAGGAAGGGTCTCAGGTTTGGTATAAGCATTGAGATATCATATCTCATGCTATAGGAAGGGTCTCAGGATTGGAATGGGAAGAAGTTGGATATCACATCTCATGCTATAGGAAGGGTCTCAGGTTTGGTATAAGCATTGAGATATCACATCTCATGCTATAGGAAGGGTCTCAGGGTTGGAATGGGAAGGAGTTGTGTATGACATCTCATGCCATTGGAAGGGTCTCAGGTTTGGTATAAGCATTGAGATATCACATCACATGCTATAGGAAGGGTCTCAGGATTGGAATGGGAAGGACTTGGATATCACATCTCATGCTATAGGCAGGGTCTCAGGTTTGGAAAGGGAAGGAGATGGATATCACATTTCATGTTAGAGGTAGGATCTCAGGTTTGGTATTAGAGGCATTGAGATATCACATCTCATGCTATCAGAAGGGTCTCAGGATTGGAATGGGAAGGAGTTGGATATCACATTTCATGCTAAAGGGAGGGTCTCAGGTTTGGAAGGGGAAGGATTTGGAAATCACATCTCATATTATAGGAAGGATCTCAGGTTTGGTATTAGAAGCATTGAGATATCACATCTCATGCTATCGGAAGGATCTCAGGTTTGGTATAAGAGGCATTGAGATATCACATCTCATGCTATCATAAGGGTCTCAGGATTGGAATGGGAAGGAGTTGGATATCACATCTCATGTTATAGGAAGGATCTCAGGTTTGGTATTAGAAGCATTGAGACATCACATCTCATGCTATAGGAAGGGTCTCAGGATTGGAATGGGAAGGAGTTGGATATCACATCTCATGCTATAGGAAGGGTCTCAGGTTTGGTATAAGCATTGAGATATCACATCTCATGCTATAGGAAGGGTCTCAGGATTGGAATAGGAAGGATTTGGATATCACATCTTATGCTATAGGAAGGGTCTCAGGATTGGAATGGGAAGGTGTTGGATATCACATCTCATGCTATAGGAAGGGTCTCAGGATTGGAATGGGAAGGAGTTGGATATCACATCTCATGCTATAGGAAGGGTCTCAGATTTGGTATAAGCATTGAGATATCACATCTCATGCTATAGGAAGGGTCTCAGGTTTGGTATAAGCATTGAGATATCACATCTCATGCTATAGGAAGGGTCTCAGGGTTGGAATGGGAAGGAGTTGTGTATGACATCTCATGCAATTGGAAGGGTCTCAGGTTTGGTATAAGCATTGAGATATCACATCACATGCTATAGGAAGGGTCTCAGGATTGGAATGGGAAGGACTTGGATATCACATCTCATGCTATAGGCAGGGTCTCAGGTTTGGAAAGGGAAGGAGATGGATATCACATTTCATGTTAGAGGTAGGATCTCAGGTTTGGTATTAGAGGCATTGAGATATCACATCTCATGCTATCAGAAGGGTCTCAGGATTGGAATGGGAAGGAGTTGGATATCACATTTCATGCTAAAGGGAGGGTCTCAGGTTTGGAAGGGGAAGGATTTGGAAATCACATCTCATATTATAGGAAGGATCTCAGGTTTGGTATTAGAAGCATTGAGATATCACATCTCATGCTATCGGAAGGATCTCAGGTTTGGTATAAGAGGCATTGAGATATCACATCTCATGCTATCATAAGGGTCTCAGGATTGGAATGGGAAGGAGTTGGATATCACATCTCATGTTATAGGAAGGATCTCAGGTTTGGTATTAGAAGCATTGAGACATCACATCTCATGCTATGGGAAGGGTCTCAGGATTGGAATGGGAAGGAGTTGGATATCACATCTCATGCTATAGGAAGGGTCTCAGGTTTGGTATAAGCATTGAGATATCACATCTCATGCTATAGGAAGGGTCTCAGGATTGGAATAGGAAGGATTTGGATATCACATCTTATGCTATAGGAAGGGTCTCAGGATTGGAATGGGAAGGTGTTGGATATCACATCTCATGCTATAGGAAGGGTCTCAGGATTGGAATGGGAAGGAGTTGGATATCACATCTCATGCTATAGGAAGGGTCTCAGATTTGGTATAAGCATTGAGATATCACATCTCATGCTATAGGAAGGGTCTCAGGATTGGAATGGGAAGGAGTTGTATATGACATCTCAGGCCATAGGAAGGGTCTCAGATTTGGTATAAGCATTGAGATATCACATCTCATGATATCGGAAGGGTCTCAGGATTGGAATGGGAAGGAGTTGGATATCACATCTCATGATAATGGAAGGGTCTAAGGTTTGGAAGGGGAAGGATTTGGATATCACATCTCATGTTATAGGACGGGTCTCAGGTTTGGTATTAGAAGCATTGAGATATCAAGTCTCATGGTATAAGAAGGGTCTCAGGATTGAAAGGGGAAGGAGTTTGATATCACATCTCATGCCATAGTATGGGTCTCAGGTTTGGTAGAAGCATTGGAATATCACATCTCATGCTATCGGAAGGGTATCAGTATTGGATTTGGAAGGAGTTGGATATCCCATCTCATGCTATAGGAAGGGTCTCAGGTTGGAATGGGAAGGAGTTGGATATCACATTTCATGTTATAGGAAGGGTCTCAGGATTGGAATGGGAAGGACTTGGATATCATATCTCATGCTATAGGAAGGCTCTCAGGTTTGGAAGGGGAAGGAGTTGGATATCACATTTCATGTTAGAGGAAGGATCTCAGGTTTGGTATTAGAGGCCTTGAGATATCACATCTCATGCTATAGGAAGGGTCTCAGGATTGGAATGGGAAGGAGTTGGATATCACATCTCAAGCTATAGGAAGGGTCTCAGGATTGGAATGGGAAGAAGTTGGATATCACATCTCATGCTATAGGAAGGGTCTCAGGATTGGAATGGGAAGGAGTTGTATATGCCATCCCATGCCATAGGAAGGGTCTCAGGTTTGGTATAAGCATTGAGATATCACATCACATGCTATAGGAAGGGTCTCAGGATTGGAATGGGAAGAAGTTGGATATCACATCTCATGCTATAGGAAGGGTCTCAGGATTGGAATGGGAAGGAGTTGTATATGCCATCCCATGCCATAGGAAGGGTCTCAGGTTTGGTATAAGCATTGAGATATCACATCACATGCTATAGGAAGGGTCTCAGGATTGGAATGGGAAGGACTTGGATATCACATATCATGCTATAGGCAGGGTCTCAGGTTTGGAAAGGGAAGGAGATGGATATCACATTTCATGTTAGAGGTAGGATCTCAGGTTTGGTATTAGAGGCATTGAGATATCACATCTCATGCTATCAGAAGGGTCTCAGGATTGGAATGGGAAGGAGTTGGATATCAAATTTCATGCTATAGGAAGGGTCTCAGGTTTGGTATAAGCATTGAGATATCACATCTCATGCTATAGGAAGGGTCTCAGGGTTGGAATGGGAAGGAGTTGTATATGACATCTCATGCCATAGGAAGGGTCTCAGGTTTGGTATAAGCATTGAGATATCACATCACATGCTATAGGAAGGGTCTCAGGATTGGAATGGGAAGGACTTGGATATCACATCTCATGCTATAGGCAGGGTCTCAGGTTTGGAAAGGGAAGGAGATGGATATCACATTTCAAGTTAGAGGTAGGATCTCAGGTTTGGTATTAGAGGCATTGAGATATCACATCTCATGCTATCAGAAGGGTCTCAGGATTGGAATGGGAAGGAGTTGGATATCACATTTCATGCTAAAGGGAGGGTCTCAGGTTTGGAAGGGGAAGGATTTGGAAATCACATCTCATATTATAGGAAGGATCTCAGGTTTGGTATTAGAAGCATTGAGATATCACATCTCATGCTATCGGAAGGATCTCAGGTTTGGTGCAAGAGGCATTGAGATATCACATCTCATGCTATCATAAGGGTCTCAGGATTGGAATGGGAAGGAGTTGGATATCACATCTCATGTTATAGGAAGGATCTCAGGTTTGGTATTAGAAGCATTGAGACATCACATCTCATGCTATAGGAAGGGTCTCAGGATTGGAATGGGAAGGAGTTGGATATCACATCTCATGCTATAGGAAGGGTCTCAGGTTTGGTATAAGCATTGAGATATCACATCTCATGCTATAGGAAGGGTCTCAGGATTGGAATGGGAAGGATTTGGATATCACATCTTATGCTATAGGAAGGGTCTCAGGTTTGATATAAGCATTGAGATATCATATCTCATGCTATAGGAAGGGTCTCAGGATTGGAATGGGAAGGAGTTGGATATCACATCTCATGCTATAGGAAGGGTCTCAGGTTTGGTATAAGCATTGAGATATCACATCTCATGCTATCGGAAGGGTCTCAGGATTGGAATAGGAAGGATTTGGATATCACATCTTATGCTATAGGAAGGGTCTCAGGATTGGAATGGGAAGGTGTTGGATATCACATCTCATGCTATAGGAAGGGTCTCAGGTTTGGTATAAGCATTGAGATATCACATCTCATGCTATAGGAAGGGTCTCAGGATTGGAATGAGAAGGATTTGGATATCACATCTTATGCTATAGGAAGGGTCTCAGGTTTGATATAAGCATTGAGATATCATATCTCATGCTATAGGAAGGGTCTCAGGATTGGAATGGGAAGGAGTTGGATATCACATCTCATGCTATAGGAAGGGTCTCAGGATTGGAATGGGAAGGTGTTGGATATCACATCTCATGCTATAGGAAGGGTCTCAGATTTGGTATAAGCATTGAGATATCACATCTCATGCTATCGGAAGGGTCTCAGGATTGGAATGGGAAGGAGTTGGATATCACATCTCATGCTATAGGAAGGGTCTCAGGTTTGGTATAAGCATTGAGATATCACATCTCATGCTATAGGAAGGGTCTCAGGATTGGAATGGGAAGGATTTGGATATCACATCTTATGCTATAGGAAGGGTCTCAGGTTTGATATAAGCATTGAGATATCATATCTCATGCTATAGGAAGGGTCTCAGGATTGGAATGGGAAGGAGTTGGATATCACATCTCATGCTATAGGAAGGGTCTCAGGTTTGGTATAAGCATTGAGATATCACATCTCATGCTATCGGAAGGGTCTCAGGATTGGAATAGGAAGGATTTGGATATCACATCTTATGCTATAGGAAGGGTCTCAGGATTGGAATGGGAAGGTGTTGGATATCACATCTCATGCTATAGGAAGGGTCTCAGATTTGGTATAAGCATTGAGATATCACATCTCATGCTATAGGAAGGGTCTCAGGATTGGAATGGGAAGGAGTTGTATATGACATCTCAGGCCTTAGGAAGGGTCTCATGTTTGGTATAAGCATTGAGATATCACATCTCTGCTATCGGAAGGGTCTCAGGATTGGAATGGGAAGGAGTTGGATATCCCATCTCATGTTATAGGAAGGGTCTCAGGTTTGGTATTAGAAGCATTGAGATATCACATCTCATGCTATAGGAAGGGTCTCAGGATTGGAATGGGAAGGACTTGGATGTCACATCTCATGCTATAGGGAGGGTCTCAAGTTTGATATTAGAAGCATTGAGATAACAAATCTCATGATATTGGAAGGGTCTCAGGATTGGAATGGGAAGGAGTTGGATATCACATCTCATGATAAAGGAAGGGTCTAAGGTTTGGAAAGGGAAGGATTTGGATATCACATCTCATGTTATAGGACGGGTCTCAGGTTTGGTATTAGAAGCATTGAGATATCAAGTCTCATGGTATAAGAAGGGTCTCAGAATTGGAATGGGAAGGAGTTGGATATCACATCTCAAGCTATAGGAAGCGTCTCAGGATTGGAATGGGAAGGAGTTTGATATCACATCTCATGCCATAGTATGTGTCTCAGGTTTGGTAGAAGCATTGGGATATCACATCTCATGCTATAGGAAGGGTATCAGTATTGGATTTGGAAGGAGTTGGATATCCCATCTCATGCTATAGGAAGGGTCTCAGGTTAGAATGGGAAGGAGTTGGATATCACATTTCATGTTATAGGAAGGGTCTCAGGATTGGAATGGGAAGGACTTGGATATCATATCTCATGCTATAGGAAGGCTCTCAGGTTTGGAAGGGGAAGGAGTTGGATATCACATTTCATGTTAGAGGAAGGATCTCAGGTTTGGTATTAGAGGCCTTGAGATATCACATCTCATGCTATAGGAAGGGTCTCAGGATTGGAATGGGAAGGAGTTGGATATCACATCTCAAGCTATAGCAAGGGTCTCAGGTTTGGTATAAGCATTGAGATATCACATCTCATGCTATAGGAAGGGTCTCAGGATTGGAATGGGAAGAAGTTGGATATCACATCTCATGCTATAGGAAGGGTCTCAGGTTTGGTATAAGCATTGAGATATCACATCTCATGCTATAGGAAGGGTCTCAGGGTTGGAATGGGAAGGAGTTGTATATGACATCTCATGCCATAGGAAGGGTCTCAGGTTTGGTATAAGCATTGAGATATCACATCACATGCTATAGGAAGGGTCTCAGGATTGGAATGGGAAGGACTTGGATATCACATCTCATGCTATAGACAGGGTCTCAGGTTTGGAAAGGGAAGGAGATGGATATCACATTTCATGTTAGAGGTAGGATCTCAGGTTTGGTATTAGAGGCATTGAGATATCACATCTCATGCTATCAGAAGGGTCTCAGGATTGGAATGGGAAGGAGTTGGATATCACATTTCATGCTAAAGGGAGGGTCTCAGGTTTGGAAGGGGAAGGATTTGGAAATCACATCTCATATTATAGGAAGGATCTCAGGTTTGGTATTAGAAGCATTGAGATATCACATCTCATGCTATCGGAAGGATCTCAGGTTTGGTGTAAGAGGCATTGAGATATCACATCTCATGCTATCATAAGGGTCTCAGGATTGGAATGGGAAGGAGTTGGATATCACATTTCATGTTAGAGGTAGGATCTCAGGTTTGGTATTAGAGGCATTGAGATATCACATCTCATGCTATCAGAAGGGTCTCAGGATTGGAATGGGAAGGAGTTGGATATCACATTTCATGCTAAAGGGAGGGTCTCAGGTTTGGAAGGGGAAGGATTTGGAAATCACATCTCATATTATAGGAAGGATCTCAGTTTTGGTATTAGAAGCATTGAGATATCACATCTCATGCTATCGGGAGGATCTCAGGTTTGGTATAAGAGGCATTGAGATATCACATCTCATGCTATCATAAGGGTCTCAGGATTGGAATGGGAAGGAGTTGGATATCACATCTCATGTTATAGGAAGGATCTCAGGTTTGGTATTAGAAGCATTGAGACATCACATCTCATGCTATAGGAAGGGTCTCAGGATTGGAATGGGAAGGATTTGGATATCACATATCATGCTATAGGAAGGGTCTCAGGTTTGGTATAAGCATTGAGATATCACATCTCATGCTATAGGAAGGGTCTCAGGATTGGAATAGGAAGGATTTGGATATCACATCTTATGCTATAGGAAGGGTCTCAGGTTTGGTATAAGCATGGAGATATCACTTCTCATGCTATAGGAAGTGTCTCAGGATTGGAATGGAAAGGAGTTGGATATCACATCTCATGCTATAGGAAGGGTCTCAGATTTGGTATAAGCATCGAGATATCACATCTCATGCTATAGGAAGGGTCTCAGGATTGGAATGGGAAGGAGTTGTATATGACATCTCAGGCCATAGGAACGGTCTCAGATTTGGTATAAGCATTGAGATATCACATCTCATGATATCGGAAGGGTCTCAGGATTGGAATGGGAAGGAGTTGGATATCACATCTCATGATAATAGAAGGGTCTAAGGTTTGGAAGGGTAAGGATTTGGATATCACATCTCATGTTATAGGACGGGTCTCAGGTTTGGTATTAGAAGCATTGAGATATCAAGTCTCATGGTATAAGAAGGGTCTCAGGATTGGAATGGGAAGGAGTTTGATATCACATCTCATGCCATAGTATGGGTCTCAGGTTTGGTAGAAGCATTGGGATATCACATCTCATGCTATCGGAAGGGTATCAGTATTGGATTTGGAAGGAGTTGGATATCCCATCTCATGCTATAGGAAGGGTCTCAGGTTGGAATGGGAAGGAGTTGGATATCACATTTCATGTTATAGGAAGGGTCTCAGGATTGGAATGGGAAGGACTTGGATATCATATCTCATGCTATAGGAAGGCTCTCAGGTTTGGAAGGGGAAGGAGTTGGATATCACATTTCATGTTAGAGGAAGGATCTCAGGTTTGGTATTAGAGGCCTTAAAATATCACATCTCATGCTATAGGAAGGGTCTCAGGATTGGAATGGGAAGGAGTTGGATATCACATCTCAAGCTATGGGAAGGGTCTCAGGTTTGGTATAAGCATTGAGATATCACATCTCATGCTATAGGAAGGGTCTCAGGATTGGAATGGGAAGAAGTTGGATATCACATCTCATGCTATAGGAAGGGTCTCAGGATTGGAATGGGAAGGAGTTGTATATGCCATCTCATGCCATAGGAAGGGTCTCAGGTTTGGTATAAGCATTGAGATATCACATCACATGCTATAGGAAGGGTCTCAGGATTGGAATGGGAAGGACTTGGATATCACATATCATGCTATAGGCAGGGTCTCAGGTTTGGAAAGGGAAGGAGATGGATATCACATTTCATGTTAGAGGTAGGATCTCAGGTTTGGTATTAGAGGCATTGAGATATCACATCTCATGCTATCAGAAGGGTCTCAGGATTGGAATGGGAAGGAGTTGGATATCACATCTCATGCTAAAGGGAGGGTCTCAGGTTTGGAAGGGGAAGGATTTGGAAATCACATCTCATATTATAGGAAGGATCTCAGGTTTGGTATTAGAAGCATTGAGATATCACATCTCATGCTATCATAAGGGTCTCAGGATTGGAATGGGAAGGAGTTGGATATCACATCTCATGTTATAGGAAGGATCTCAGGTTTGGTATTGGAAGCATTGAGACATCACATCTCATGCTATAGGAAGGGTCTCAGGATTGGAATGGGAAGGTGTTGGATATCACATCTCATGCTATAGGAAGGGTCTCAGATTTGGTATAAGCATTGAGATATCACATCTCATACTATAGGAAGGGTCTCAGGATTGGAATGGGAAGGAGTTGTATATGACATCTCAGGCCATAGGAAGGGTCTCAGGTTTGATATAAGCATTGAGATATCACATCTCTGCTATCGTAAGGGTCTCAGGATTGGAATGGGAAGGAGTTGGATATCCCATCTGAGTTGGATATCCCATCTCATGTTATAGGAAGGGTCTCAGGTTTGGTATTAGAAGCATTGAGATATCACATCTCATGCTATAGGAAGGGTCTCAGGATTGGAATGGGGAGGACTTGGATGTCACATCTCATGCTATAGGGAGGGTCTCAAGTTTGATATTAGAAGCATTGAGATAACAAATGTCATGATATCGGAAGGGTCTCAGGATTGGAATGGGAAGGAGTTGGATATCACATCTCATGATAAAGGAAGGGTCTAAGGTTTGGAAGGGGAAGGATTTGGATATCACATCTCATGTTATAGGACGGGTCTCAGGTTTGGTATTAGAAGCATTGAGATATCAAGTCTCATGGTATAGGAAGGGTCTCAGAATTGGAATGGGAAGAAGTTGGATAGCACATCTCAAGCTATAGGAAGGGTCTCAGGATTGGAATGGGAAGGAGTTTGATATCACATCTCATGCCATAGTATGGGTCTCAGATTTGGTAGAAGCATTGGGATATCACATCTCATGCTATCGGAATGGTATCAGTATTGGATTTGGAAGGAGTTGGATATCCCATCTCATGCTATAGGAAAGGTCTCAGGTTGGAATGGGATGGAGTTGGATATCACATTTCATGTTATAGGAAGGGTCTCAGGATTGGAATGGGAAGGACTTGGATATCATATCTCATGCTATAGGAAGGCTCTCAGGTTTGGAAGGGGAAGGAGTTGGATATCACATTTCATGTTAGAGGAAGGATCTCAGGTTTGGTATTAGAGGCCTTGAGATATCACATCTCATGCTATAGGAACGGGTCTCAGGATTGGAATGGGAAGGAGTTGGATATCACATCTCAAGCTATAGGAAGGGTCTCAGGTTTGGTATAAGCATTGAGATATCACATCTCAGGATTGGAATGGGAAGGAGTTGGATATCACATCTCATGTTATAGGAAAGATCTCAGGTTTGGTATTAGAAGCATTGAGACATCACATCTCATGTTATAGGAAGGGTCTCAGGATTGGAATGGGAAGAAGTTGGATATCACATCTCATGCTATAGGAAGGGTCTCAGGTTTGGAAGGGGAAGCAGTTGGATATCCAATCTCATGTTATAGGACTGGTCTCAGGTTTGGTATTAGAAGCATTGAGATATCACATCGCATGCTGTAGGAAGGTTCTCAGGTTTGGAATGGGGAGGAATTGGATATCACATCTCATGTCATAGGAAGGATCTCAGGTTTGGTATTAGAAGCATTGAGATATCACTTCTCATGCTATAGGAATGGTCTCAGGGTTGGAATGGGAAGGAGTTGGATATTACATTCTTGCTATAGGAAGGGTCTCATGTTTGGAATGGGAAGGAGTTGGATATCACATATGCTATAGGAAGGGTCTCAGGTTTGGAACGGGAAGGAGTTGGATATCCGATCTCATGTTATAGGAAGGGTCTCAGGTTTGGTATAAGCATTGAGATATCACATCTCTGCTATCAGAAGTGTCTCAGGATTGGAATGGGAAGGAGTTGGATATCCCATCTCATGTTATAGGACGGGTCTCAGGTTTGTTATTAGAATCATTGAGATATCATATTGCACGCTGCAGGAAGGGTCTAAGGATTGGAATGGGAAGGACTTGGATATCACATCTCATGCTATAGATAGGCTCTCAGATTTGGAAAGGGAAGGAGTTGGATATCACATTTCATGTTAGAGGAAGGATCTCAGGTTTGGTATTAGAGGCATTGAGATATCACATCTCATGCTATAGGAAGCGTCTCAGGATTGGAATGGGAAGGAGTTGGGTATCAAATCTCATGCTATAGGAAGGGTTTCAGGATTGGTATAAGTATTGAGATATAACATCTCATGCTATAGGAAGGGTCTCAGGATTGGAATGGGAAGGAGTTGTATATGACATCTCATGCCGTAGGAAGGGTCTCAGGTTTCGTATAAGCATTGAGATATCACATCTCTGCTATCGGAAGGGTCTCAGGATTGGAATGGGAAGGAGTTGGATGTCCCATCTCATGTTATAGGAAGAGTCTCAGGTTTGGTATTAGAAGCATTGGATATCACATATCATGCTATAGGAAGTGTCTCAGGATTGGAAAGGGAAGGACTTGGATATCACATCTCATGCTATAGGGAGGGTCTCAAGTTTGATATTAGAAGCATTGAGATATCACATCTCATGCTATAGGAAGGGTCTCAGGATTGGAATGGGAAGGAGTTGGATATCACATCTCATGCTATAGGAAGGGTCTCAGGTTTGGTATAAGCAGTGAGATATCACATCTCATGCTATCGGAAGGGTCTCAGGATTGGAATGGGAAGGAGTTGGATATCACATCTCATGCTATAGGAAGGGTCTCAGGTTTGGAACGGGAAGGAGTTGGATATCATATCTCATGTTATAGGAAGAGTCTCAGGTTTGGTATAAGCATTGAGATATCACATCTCATGCTATAGGAAGGGTCTCAGGATTGGAATGGGAAGGAGTTGGATATCACATCTCATGTTATAGGAAGGATCTCAGGTCTGGTATTAGAAGCATTGAGACATCACATCTCATGCTATAGGAAGGGTCTCAGGATTGGAATGGGAAGGAGTTGGATATCACATCTCATGCTATAGGAAGGGTCTCAGGTTTGGTATAAGCATTGAGATATCACATCTCATGCTATAGGAAGGGTCTCAGGATTGGAATGGGAAGGAGTTGTATATGACATCTCATGCCGTAGGAAGGGTCTCAGGTTTCGTATAAGCATTGAGATATCACATCTCTGCTATCGGAAGGGTCTCAGGATTGGAATGGGAAGGAGTTGGATATCCCATCTCATGTTATAGGAAGAGTCTCAGGTTTGGTATTAGAAGCATTGGATATCACATATCATGCTATAGGAAGTGTCTCAGGATTGGAAAGGGAAGGACTTGGATATCACATCTCATGCTATAGGGAGGGTCTCAAGTTTGATATTAGAAGCATTGAGATATCACATCTCATGCTATAGGAAGGGTCTCAGGATTGGAATGGGAAGGAGTTGGATATCACATCTCATGCTATAGGAAGGGTCTCAGGTTTGGTATAAGCAGTGAGATATCACATCTCATGCTATCGGAAGGGTCTCAGGATTGGAATGGGAAGGAGTTGGATATCACATCTCATGCTATAGGAAGGGTCTCAGGTTTGGAACGGGAAGGAGTTGGATATCATATCTCATGTTATAGGAAGAGTCTCAGGTTTGGTATAAGCATTGAGATATCACATCTCTGCTATCGGAGGTGTCTCAGGATTGGGATGGGAAGGAGTTGGATATCACATCTCATGCTATAGGAAGGGTATCAGGTTTGGAACGGGAAGGAGTTGGATATCACATATGCTATAGGAAGGGTCTCAGGTTTGGAACGGGAAGGAGTTGGATATCACATCTCATGCTATAGGTAGGCTCTCAGGTTTGGTATAAGCATTGAGATATCACATCTCATGCTATAGGAAGGGTCTCAGGATTGGAATGGGAAGGATTTGGATATCACATCTCATGCTATAGGAAGGGTCTCAGGTTTGGTATAAGCATGGAGATATCACTTCTCATGCTACAGGAAGTGTCTCAGGATTGGAATGGGAAGGAGTTGGATATCACATCTCATGTTATAGGAAGGATCTCAGGTTTGGTATTAGAAGCATTGAGACATCACATCTCATGCTATAGGAAGGGTCTCAGGATTGGAATGGGAAGTAGTTGGATATCACATCTCATGCTAAAGGGAGGGTCTCAGGTTTGGAAGGGGAAGGATTTGGATATTACATCTCGTGTTATAGGAATGATCTCAGGTTTGGTATTAGAAGCATTCAGATATCACATCTCATGCTATCGGAAGGATCTCAGGTTTGGTATTAGAAGCATTGAGATATCAAATCTCATGCTATAGGAAGGGTCGCAGGATTGGAATGGGAAGGAGTTCGATATCACATCTCATGCTATGGGAAGGGTCTCAGGATTGGAATGGGAAGGAGTTTTATATGACATCTCATGCCATAGGAAGGATCTCAGGTTTGGTATTAGAAGCATTGAGACATAACATCTCATGTTATAGGAAGGGTCTCAGGATTGGAATGGGAAGGAGTTGGATATCACATCTCATGCTATAGGAAGGGTGTCAGGTTTGGTATAAGTATTGAGATATCACATCTCATGCTATAGGAAGGGTCTCAGGATTGGAATGGGAAGGAGTTGTATATGACATCTCATGCCACAGGAAGGGTCTCAGGTTTGGTATAAGCATTGAGATATCACATCTCTGCTATCGGAAGGGTCTCAGGATTGGAATGGGAAGGAGTTGGATATCCCATCTTACGTTATAGGAAGGGTCTCAGGTTTGGTATTAGAAGCATTGAGATATCACATCTCATGCTATAGGAAGGGTCTCAGGATTGGAATGGGAAGGACTTGGATATCACATCTCATTCTATAGGGAGGGTCTCACGTTTGGAAAGGGAAGGAGTTGGATATCACATTTCATGTTAGATGTAGGATCTCAGGTTTGGTATTAGAGGCATTGAGATATCACATCTCATGCTATCAGAAGGGTCTCAGGATTGGAATGGGAAGGAGTTGGATATCACATCTCATGCTAAAGGGAGGGTCTCAGGAATGGAAGGGGAAGGATTTGGATATCACATCTCATGTTATAGGAAGGATCTCAGGTTTGGTATTAGAAGCATTGAGATATCACATCTCATGCTATCGGAAGGATCTCAGGTTTGGTATTAGAGGCATTGAGATATCACATCTCATGCTAAAGGGAGGGTCTCAGATTTGGAAGGGGAAGGATTTGGATATCACATCTCTTGTTATAGGAAGGATCACAGGTTTGGTATTAGAAGCATTGAGATATCACATCTCATGCTATGGGAAGGGTCTCAGGATTGGAATGGGAAGGAGTTGGATATCGCATCTCATGCTATAGGAAGGGTCTCAGGTTTGGAACGGGAAGGAGTTAGATACCACATCTCATGTTATAGTAAGAGTCTCAGGTTTGGTATAAGCATTGAGATTTCACATCTCTGCTATCGGAGGTGTCTCAGGATTGGGATGGGAAGGAATTGGATATCACATCTCATGCTATAGGAAGGGTATCAGGTTTGGAACGGGAAGGAGTTGGATATCCCATCTCATGTTATAGGACGGGTCTCAGTTTTGATATTAGAAGCATTGAGATATCACATCACATGCTGTAGGAAGGGTCTCAGGTTTGGAATGAGAAGGATTTAGATATCACATCTCATGTCATAGGAAGGATCTCACGTTTGGTATAAGCATTGAGATATCACATCTCTGCTATTGGAAAGGTCTCAAGATTGGAATGGGAAGGACTTGGATATCACAATTCATGTTATAGGAAGGGTCTCAGGTTTGGTATTAGAAGCATTGAGATATGACATCTCATGCTATAGGAAGGGTCTCAGGATTGGAATGGGAAGGACTTGGATATCACATCTCATGTTATAGGAAGGGTCTCAGGTTTGGTATTAGAAGCATTGAGATATCACATCTCATGCTATAGGAAGGGTCTCAGGAGTGGAATGGGAAGGAGTTGGATATCACATCTCATGATAAAGGAAGGGTCTAAGGTTTGGAAGGGGAAGGATTTGGATATCACATCTCATGTTATTGGACTGGTCTCAGGTTTGGTATTAGAAGCATTGAGATATCAAGTCTCATGGTATAGGACGGGAGTTTGATATCACATCTCATGCCATGGTATGGGTCTCAGGTTTTGTAGAAGCATTGGGATATCACATCTCATGCTATAGGAAGGGTCTCAGGATTGGAATGGGAAGGACTTGGATATCACATCTCATTCTATAGGGAGGGTCTCACGTTTGGAAAGGGAAGGAGTTGGATATCACATTTCATGTTAGATGTAGGATCTCAGGTTTGGTATTAGAGGCATTGAGATATCACATCTCATGCTATCAGAAGGGTCTCAGGATTGGAATGGGAAGGAGTTGGATATCACATCTCATGCTAAAGGGAGGGTCTCAGGAATGGAAGGGGAAGGATTTGGATATCACATCTCATGTTATAGGAAGGATCTCAGGTTTGGTATTAGAAGCATTGAGATATCACATCTCATGCTATCGGAAGGATCTCAGGTTTGGTATTAGAGGCATTGAGATATCACATCTCATGCTAAAGGGAGGGTCTCAGATTTGGAAGGGGAAGGATTTGGATATCACATCTCTTGTTATAGGAAGGATCACAGGTTTGGTATTAGAAGCATTGAGATATCACATCTCATGCTATGGGAAGGGTCTCAGGATTGGAATGGGAAGGAGTTGGATATCGCATCTCATGCTATAGGAAGGGTCTCAGGTTTGGAACGGGAAGGAGTTAGATACCACATCTCATGTTATAGTAAGAGTCTCAGGTTTGGTATAAGCATTGAGATTTCACATCTCTGCTATCGGAGGTGTCTCAGGATTGGGATGGGAAGGAATTGGATATCACATCTCATGCTATAGGAAGGGTATCAGGTTTGGAACGGGAAGGAGTTGGATATCCCATCTCATGTTATAGGACGGGTCTCAGTTTTGATATTAGAAGCATTGAGATATCACATCACATGCTGTAGGAAGGGTCTCAGGTTTGGAATGAGAAGGATTTAGATATCACATCTCATGTCATAGGAAGGATCTCACGTTTGGTATAAGCATTGAGATATCACATCTCTGCTATTGGAAAGGTCTCAAGATTGGAATGGGAAGGACTTGGATATCACAATTCATGTTATAGGAAGGGTCTCAGGTTTGGTATTAGAAGCATTGAGATATGACATCTCATGCTATAGGAAGGGTCTCAGGATTGGAATGGGAAGGACTTGGATATCACATCTCATGTTATAGGAAGGGTCTCAGGTTTGGTATTAGAAGCATTGAGATATCACATCTCATGCTATAGGAAGGGTCTCAGGAGTGGAATGGGAAGGAGTTGGATATCACATCTCATGATAAAGGAAGGGTCTAAGGTTTGGAAGGGGAAGGATTTGGATATCACATCTCATGTTATTGGACTGGTCTCAGGTTTGGTATTAGAAGCATTGAGATATCAAGTCTCATGGTATAGGACGGGAGTTTGATATCACATCTCATGCCATGGTATGGGTCTCAGGTTTTGTAGAAGCATTGGGATATCACATCTCATGCTATCGGAAGGATATCAGGATTAGATTTGGAAGGAGTTGGATATCCCATCTCATGCTATAGGAAGGGTCTCAGGTTGGAATGGGAAGGAGTTGGATATAACATCTCATGTTATAGGAAGGGTCTCAGGATTTGAATGGGAAGGACTTGGATATCACATCTCATGCTGTAGGAAGGCTCTCAGGTTTGGAAAGGGAAGGAGTTGGATATCACATTTCATGTTAGAGGTAGGATCTCAGGTTTGGTATTAGAGGCATTGAGATATCACATCTCATCCTATCAGAAGGGTATCAGGATTGGAATGGGAAGGAATTGGATATCACATCTCATGCTAAAGGGAGGGTCTCAGGTTTGGTATTAGAAGCATTGAGATATCACATCTCATGCTATCGGAAGGATCTCAGGTTTGGTATTAGAAGCATTGAGATATCACATCTCATGCTATAGGAAGGGTCTCAGGATTGGAATGGGAAGGAGTTGGATATCACATCTCATGTTATAGGAAGGATCTCAGGTTTGGTATTAGAAGCATTGAGATATCACATTTCATGCTATAGGAAGGGTCTCAGGATTGGAATGGGAAGGAGTTGGATATCACATCTCATGCTAAAGGAAGGGTCTCAGTTTTGGTAGAAGCATTGAGATATCACATCTCATGCTATAGGAAGGGTCTCAGGATTGGAATGGGAAGGAGTTGGATATCACATCTCGTGCTATAGGAAGGGTCTCAGGTTTGGTATAAGCATTGAGATATCACATCTCTGCTATCGGAAGGGTCTCAGGATTGGAATAGGAAGGACTTAGATATCACATCTCATGCTATAGGGAGGGTCTCAGTATTGATATTAGAAGCATTGAGATATCACATCTCATGCTATCGGAAGGGTCTCAGGATTGGAATGGAAGGAGCTGGATATCACATCTCATGCTAAGACCTGATATACCCTTCCTATAAAATGAGATGGGAATATCCAACTCCTTCATATTCCAATCCTGAGACCCTTCCGATAGCAGAGATGTGATATCTCAATGCTTATACCAAACCTGAGATCCTTCCTATAACATGAGGTGTGATATCCAACTCCTTCCCATTCCAATCCTGAGACACTTCCTATAGCATGAGATGTGATATCTCACTGCTTATACCAAACCTGATACCCTTCCTATAGCATGAGATGTGATATCCAACTCCTTCCCATTCCAATCCTGAGTCCCTTCCTATAGCATGAGATGTGATATCTCAATGCTTCTAATATCAAACTTGAGACCCTCCCTGTAGCATGAGATGTGATATCCAAGTCCTTCACATTCCAATCCTGAGACACTTCCTATAGCATGAGATGTGATATCTCAATGCTTCTAATACCAAACCTGAGACTCTTCCTATAACATGAGATGGGATATCCAACTCCTTCCCATTCCAATCCTGAGACCCTTCCAAAAGCAGAGATGTGATATCTCAATGCTTATACCAAACCTGAGACCCTTCCTATGGCATGAGATGTCATATACATATCCTTCCCATTCCAATCCTGAGACCCTTCCTATAGCATGAGATGTGATATCTCAATGCTTATACCAAACCTGAGACCCTTCCTATAGCATGAGATGTGATATCCAACTCCTTCCCATTCCAATCCTGAGACCCTTCCTATAGCATGAGATGTGATATCTCAACGCCTCTAATACCAAACCTGAGATCCTTCCTCTAACATGAAATGTGATATCCAACTCCTTCCCTTTCCAAACCTGAGAGCCTACCTATAGCTTGAGATGTGATATCCAAGTCCTTCCCATTCCAATCCTTAGAACCTTCCTACAGCATGCAATATGATATCTCAATGATTCTAATAACAAACCTGAGACCCGTCCTATAACATGAGATGGGATATCCAACTCCTTCCCATTCCAATCCTGAGACACTTCCGATAGCAGAGATGTGATATCTCAATGCTTATACCAAACCTGAGACCCTTACTATAACATGAGATGTGATATCCAACTCCTTCCAAATCCAATCCTGATACCGTTCCGATAGCATGAGATGTGATATCCCAATGCTTCTACCAAACCTGAGACCCATACTATGGCATGAGATGTGATATCAAACTCCTTCCCATTCCAATCCTGAGACCCTTCCTATAGCTTGAGATGTGATATCCAACTCCTTCCCATTCCAATTCTGAGACCCTTCCTATACCATGAGACTTGATATCTCAATGCTTCTAATACCAAACCTGAGACCCGTCCTATAACATGAGATGTGATATCCAAATCCTTCCCCTTCCAAACCTTAGACCCTTCCTTTATCATGAGATGTGATATCCAACTCCTTCCCATTCCAATCCTGAGACCCTTCCTATAGCATGAGATGTGATATCTCAATGCCTCTAATACCAAACCTGAGATCCTTCCTCTAACATGAAATGTGATATCCAACTCCTTCCCTTTCCAAACCTGAGAGCCTACCTATAGCATGAGATGTGATATCCAAGTCCTTCCCATTCCAATCCTTAGACCCTTCCTATAGCATGCAATATGATATCTCAATGATTCTAATAACAAACCTGAGACCCGTCCTATAACATGAGATGGGATATCCAACTCCTTCCCATTCCAATCCTGAGACACTTCCGATAGCAGAGATGTGATATCTCAATGCTTATACCAAACCTGAGACCCTTCTTATAACATGAGATGTAATATCCAACTCCTTCCCATTCCAAACCTGAGACCCTTCCTATAGCATATGTGATATCCAACTCCTTCCAATTCCAAACATGAGACCCTTCCCATAGCAAGAATGTAATATCCAACTCCTTCCCATTCCAATCCTGAGACCATTCCTATAGCATGAGATGTGATATCTCAATGCTTCTAATACCAAACCTGAGATCCTTCCTATGACATGAGATGTGATATCCAATTCCTTCCCATTCCAAACCTGAGACCCTTCCTACAGCATGCGATGTGATATCTCAATGCTTCTAATACCAAACCTGAGACCAGTCCTATAACATGAGATGGGATATCCAACTCCTTCCCGTTCCAATCCTGAGACACTTCCGATTGCAGAGATGTGATATCTCAATGCTTATACCAAACCTGAGACTCTTCCTATAACATGAGATGTGATATCCAACTCCTTCCCGTTCCAAACCTGAGACCCTTCCTATAGCATGAGATGTGATATCCAACTCCTTCCCATTCCAATCCTGAGACCCTTCCGATAGCATGAGATGTGATATCTCAATGCCTCTAATACCAAACCTGAGATCCTTCCTATAACATGTGATGTGATATTCAATTCCTTCCCCTTCCAAACCTGAGACCCTCCCTTTAGCATGAGATGTGATATCCAACTCCTTCCCATTCCAATCCTGAGACCCTTATGATAGCATGAGATGTGATATCTCAATGCCTCTAATACCAAACCTGAGATACTTCCGATAGCATGAGATGTGATATCTCAATGCTTCTAATACCAAACCTGAGATCCTTCCTATAACATGAGATGTGATATCCAACTCCTTCCCATTCCAATCCTGAGACCCTTCTGATAGCATGAGATGTGATATCTCAATGCCTCTAATACCAAACCTGAGATCCTACCTCTAGCATGAAATGTGATATCCAACTCCTTCCCTTTCCAAACCTGAGAGCCTACCTATAGCATGAGATGTGATATCCAAGTCCTTCCCATTCCAATCCTTAGACCCTTCCTATAGCATGCAATATGATATCTCAATGATTCTAATAACAAACCTGAGACCCGTCCTATAACATGAGATGGGATATCCAACTCCTTCCCATTCCAATCCTGAGACACTTCCGATAGCAGAGATGTGATATCTCAATGCTTATACCAAACCTGAGACCCTTCCTATAACATGAGATGTGATATCCAACTCCTTCCAATTCCAAACATGAGACCCTTCCCATAGCAAGAATGTAATATCCAACTCCTCCCCATTCCAATCCTGAGACCATTCCTATAGCATGAGATGTGATATCTCAATGCTTCTAATACCAAACCTGAGATCCTTCCTATGACATGAGATGTGATATCCAATTCCTTCCCATTCCAAACCTGAGACCCTTCCTACAGCATGCGATGTGATATCTCAATGCTTCTAATACCAAACCTGAGACCAGTCCTATAACATGAGATGGGATATCCAACTCCTTCCCGTTCCAATCCTGAGACACTTCCGATTGCAGAGATGTGATATCTCAATGCTTATACCAAACCTGAGACTCTTCCTATAACATGAGATGTGATATACAACTCCTTCCCGTTCCAAACCTGAGACCCTTCCTATAGCATGAGATGTGATATCCAACTCCTTCCCATTCCAATCCTGAGACCCTTCCGATAGCATGAGATGTGATATCTCAATGCCTCTAATACCAAACCTGAGATCCTTCCTATAACATGTGATGTGATATTCAATTCCTTCCCCTTCCAAACCTGAGACCCTCCCTTTAGCATGAGATGTGATATCCAACTCCTTCCCATTCCAATCCTGAGACCCTTATGATAGCATGAGATGTGATATCTCAATGCCTCTAATACCAAACCTGAGATACTTCCGATAGCATGAGATGTGATATCTCAATGCTTCTAATACCAAACCTGAGATCCTTCCTATAACATGAGATGTGATATCCAACTCCTTCCCATTCCAATCCTGAGACCCTTCTGATAGCATGAGATGTGATATCTCAATGCCTCTAATACCAAACCTGAGATCCTACCTCTAAAATGAAATGTGATATCCAACTCCTTCCCTTTCCAAACCTGAGACCCTGCCTATAGCATGAGATGTGATATCCAAGTCCTTCCCATTCCAATCCTGAGACCCTTCCTATAGCATGAGATGTGATATCTCAATGTCTCGTCGTCGTGTTGAGTCTGCAGCAGCAGAGTTGAGTAAAAGACGTCCCAAACGAAGGAACCCGCACAGTTTGTTACCACAGCAGGGCAACGGAGCGGCGGTGTGTATCTGAGCCAAATTTACACTACTCACTTCAGACCTGGGAACGCCAAGTGTACGAATCATGTGAGAGTGACAAGGACTCGATATACTACACAACCTGGCAGCGGTTACAGAGCAAGACTCCTGTGCAGGCTGGTCAGTCTGCTGGATGGCCCAGAGACGCTTCCGAAGGCTTACTAGCAGGAGATGGTGAAGATGCCGAGAATAGCTGTCCCCGCTATTCCAAGGGTCGAAGTATCAGTACAGGCCTTCTGGTTCGATCAAAGGTGAAAAGGGTTTCACAAGGCGACAGCAGTGCAGAGGAGCAGTCCTTCAGCGGGTCACCAGCGATTCCTCGGTTCAGCCTCTTGGTTGCAGGATACTTGGCTCCTGTATTCCTTCGTTCGTGAGAACTCAGGAGATCGACATGGTAGTGGTGTTTCCAGCCCCCTCTTATCCACGGTTCCCTTCGCGCCAAAACGGAGGGGACCCAATGGGAGATCCGCTCATCAACACTCACACCATTCGTGGACCTATCACGGACCACGGTGGTCCCAGGCATTCACACCACCCTAGACTCTCTGGCACCCAGGATGTGTATTGGGACCAGACATCCCAGCCCACATCCTGGAGGCACACACAAGACATGTAGAAGCCCGCGAAAGCATCTGTGTTTCGCGGGAAAGTACATGCCCAAATAAGGAAGGCCCCAGGTCGGCTCGACCTGGGGAAGGTGAAGGGAGCAAGATGGTCAGCGGACAGGACAAAGGAGCCTCGTGGTCTGGCCATTTTGGGCTCTAGGCCACCCTTTTGGGTTAAGCGCGAGAAACGCGCTTAGAACGCCAAAAGGAGCTCAAAACACAATAAACGATCGCTGCCACCATTCCCATCCGTGAATCACTTGCACTGATCAGTTACAATCCTGGAAGAGTATCTAGGGCCTGTAGAAGGCTAGAGACCCAAGAGAGCAGTAACTTATCTTACAGTGCCCTCTTGTGTCATGTTGCACGAAAGCCGCAACATGATAAAAGAAACTACGGAAACGAGCGTTTCCTGGTACTGACTGTCTTAAGGGCATGACAGTTTCCCCGTAAGAAAGGAGCGAAAGCCCAGAGGAGTGAGGCAGAAGGCTGCACTTCTCTGGCAAAGTCGAGAACAAGGTGAAAAACAACAGCAAAAAGTTTAGGGGTTGCCACATGGAAGGAAAATTACCTACAATTACGAAATCTTTCCTAACACTCGCCCCTCCCAGACTATGGACAGGGGGAACTAATCCACCCCTGGATGAGTCTCTTGTTCAGGTCGGTTAAACATTCTGCACAACCCATCAGCATTGCTATGTTGGACACCTGGCCTATGCTCAATAGTGAAGTCGAAGCCTTGTAGACTTATGGACCACCTAAGCAACTTTGGATTCTCCCCCTTCATGTTTATTAGCCACTTTAAGGGCTTATGGTCAGTTTGCACAGTGAAGTGGGTCCCATAGAGGTAGGGCCTCAGCTTCCTTAGGGCCCACACAACAGAGAAACATTCTTTCTCTACCGTGGACCATCTGAGCTCTCTGTCCTTAAACTGGCGACTAATAAAACCAATAGGGTGTTCCTTACCCTTCTCATCTACTTGCGATAGTACAGCTCCTATCCCAGTGTCAGAGGCGTCCGTCTGCACGATAAAAGGTCTTTGATAATCAGGGGCCCTGAGGACAGGGGCCTGGCACAAGGAGTCTTTTAAGCCATTGAAGGCCTTCTCACACTCGTCGGTCCAAGTTACCTTCTTGGGTTTCTTCAGAGTTGTGAGGGCAGTCAGAGGGGCAGCTATGGTGCCATAGTCTGCCACAAAATTGCGGTAATACCCCGTGAGTCCTAAGAAGGATCTCACTTGGGTTTGTGTAGTGGGGGTAGGCCAGTCTTGTACTGCTTGTACTTTACTGGGTACAGGCTGTATCCTCCCGCCACCTACTTCATGTCCAAGGTAAAACACTGAGCCTTGTCCAATCTGGCATTTACTAGCCTTTATGGTCAAGTGTGCTTTCTGAAGAGCCTGGAGCACAATCCCGAGGTGTTTCACATGGTCTTCCCAGGTGGCACTGAAAACTGCTATATCGTCCAACCCATTCAAAACATGATGCACAAGCCTCTGGAAAGTGGCAGGTGCATTCTTCAACCCGAACGGCATTCCCCGGAATTGGTAAAGGCCGTCTGGAGTAGAAAACGCTGTCTTCTCCTTGGCATGTTCTGCTAAAGCTATTTGCCAATAGCCAGCAGTGAGGTCAAACGTGCTGAGGTACTTGGAGGCACCCTAAGTATCCACCAGCTCATCTGTTCGAGGCAAGGGGTGTGCATCTGTCTTGGTGACAGCATTCAGAGCCCTGTAATACACGCAGAACCTCAATTCAGAAGTGCCTGCCTTTGGAACGAAAACCACAGGGCTGGACCAAGGACTACTAGAGGGTTCAATCACCCCAAGGTCTAACATCTTGTTGACCTCGGTCTTAATATAAGACCGTACTTTGTCTGACATCCTGTATCCCCTACTTTTGGTAGGTACACTGTCTCCTGTGTCTATGTTATGTTTGCACCAAGGTGTCAAACCAGGCGACTGTGAAAACAGGGGGGAAAACTGCCTAAGCAAACTTTTCACCTCAGCCTGCTGATCAGAAGTCAGGTGAGGGGCCCCTCGGACACCCTCAAAGGAGCTATCTGAAGGACCGCTTTGGAACAGGTCGGGGAGAGGTTCAGACTCCTCTTCCTCAACATCTGAAGCCAGTAACAGTGCTGCGATTTCGACTCTTGGGACGAAAGCCTTCAGCCTATTCACGTGAAACACTTTTGGAGCCTGTCCAGGCCTTCCAAGGTCCACTAAATAGTTAACCTCACCCAGGGGCTCCACCACTGTGTAAGGGCCTGACCATTTGTCCTGTAAAGCTCAAGGCCTTATGGGATTCATGATCAGGACTTGCTGACCAGGTGTAAAGTTGATGAGGGAAGCTTTCTGGTCGTACCAATGTTTCACCAGTGCTTGTCCTGCCTTCAATTTATCACTAGCCAAGCCCATCAGAAGTACCATCCGTTTTCTGAGCCCTAGCACATAATCAACTACGTTGGTAGTAACAGGGGGAGTGGGCATCTCCCATCCCTCTTTGACTATGGCTAAGGGTCCCCGTACAGGATGACCAAACAGAAGTTTGAAGGGGCTGAAGCCAACACCCTCCTGTGGTACCTCTCGGTAGGCAAACAGTAAGCATGGTAAAAGAAGATCCCATTGTCTTCTCTGAAGCTTCTCCAGAGCCCCAATCATGCTTTTTAACGTTCTGTTGAAACGTTCCACCAGACCATTGGTCTGGGGGTGGTATGCAGAAGAGAACTTGTAGGTGACCCCACATTCTTTCCACATAGCCTGCATATACTTCGACATAAAGTTGCTGCCACGATCTGACACAACTTCTTTAGGGAAGCCAACCCTAGTAAATATGCCAAGTAAAGCTTTTGCAACTGACTTGGCAGTTACAGTTTTCAATGGGATGGCCTCAGGATATCTGGTTGCATGGTCGACCAGCACCAGGATAAACCTATTGCCCGAGGATGTTTGCGGGTCAAGGGGACCAACGATGTCGATCCCTACCCTTTCAAATGGTACCCCCACAACTGGGAGCGGTACCAACGGAGCTTGGATTGTCGAGCCAACCTTACCAGATAACTGGCAGGAGGCACAACTCCTGCAGTGACTTTCTACTTGCACCCCCATCTTGGGCCAGTAGAAGTGCATGGATAACCTTTGCTTGCTCCTCTTAATACCAAGGTGACCAGCAAGGAGCACTTCATGCGCCAACTGCAGGAGGAAGGGCCTAACAGCAAGGGGAACCACCAACCTCCTATGGTCTCCTTCTGTAGACTCTGTGGGCTCACTATACAGGAGTCCACCTTCCCAATACATCCTATGCGTCCCAGGAGGTTCACCCTCAAGCTGGGAGCAGGCCTGTCTCCTTAGGCCTTCCAGAGATGGGCACTCACGTTGGCCTTTACTGAATTGGTCCCTGTCAGGACCTCCTTCAACTTACAAGTCTTTTAGTTCAGGATGGTCGTTGGGGTCAAATACTTCAGGCATCGCCACCTCCTCGTCAAGCCCGGGCGATTGACCAACTTCCTCCACCACAGTGGTAGGCGAGCTCGGGGGAATATTCTCTTTCCCTCGTCTTGACTTGTTGACTCCTTTCGCCTTGGGTTTCCCCTTCGGCTGGGGCGGCGTATTGGTCTTGGCCAATGCTGCCCGTGCTTGAGACCGTGTGTAGGGTCTTTCGGCAGTGTCTCCTACGAGCCCTAAAGCTCTGAGATCATTACCTAACAAGACCTTTCCCGGGATGTTTCTCTGAATGCTCACTGGAATCCTGACTGCTGTACCATTTAAAGTAAGATTTACAGGTATTACTGGGAACATACAGAGTGGGCCGTCAGACAACTTAGTGGGCATCAGAGTAGCTCTGGCAACTTCCTCTGAGTCTACCAAGGTAGAATCCACTACAGTTCGACTGCACCCACTATCCCTAAGAGCTGGAGTATCTACTCCATTGATCAGCACACTGTCTTTAAAGTAGTGCTTGGTATTATCTGTAATCCTAGCATAAGCCTCTGCGACTTTAGGCTCCCAGGAACCCAGGGAAACTAAAACTACCTCAGCCTCTATCCCGCTGGGAAATGAGTCTGAGGAGAAGGATGCTCCTGTAATCTCTTCTTCCTCGTAGGAGGAGAAGGCCAGATTAGCGGAGTGGACCCCCAAAGGTCAAACCTTACACCGGGGATCCCCCTTCACGTGGTCAGTTGCTCCACAAGCAAAACAAGATCTATTGGGTCTGTTTACATAGGGAGGCTTATTGTAACCAGAGTTCTGTTTCGGAGGCTGACCTCCACTACCCTGTGAGTTCTCTTGTGTCTTACCCTTATTTTTCTTTTTGTGGCCCTTTTGAGAAGAAGATTTATCAGATTCTCCACCCTCCTTATCTTTGGACTTTTTCCCTTCCTCCTGCTTACCAGGATGAGTTTTGTCCTTATGGGACACTCGATGTGACACCCATAAGTCTGCTGCAATGGCCAGCTTCTTAGGATCTATCTCCTTCGAATCGGCCAAATGCTGCTTAAGCTCCGGGGAAGAAGATGCAAAAATGTGTTCCAGCATGACAAGATTTATCATGCCTTCGAAGGTAGAAACCTTATAACCTTCGACCCAGCCAGTTAAGTTTTTCAAGGATTCAGTGACATAAGATACCCAAGTACCACCTTCCTTTTTCTTATACTCTATGAATCGTTTCAAATATTGGGCCGGAGTCTTCCCAAACTTTAAAATGAGAGTTTGCTTTAACATTGCGAAATCAGCTTGCTCAGCCTTCGACATTTCCATAATGGCACTACAGCCAGAATGGGGCAGTCTGCTGAGTAACCAGGCAATCTTATCAGCATTGTCAACTTGTTGAACTTCGCATGCATACTCAAATGCATTCATCCAGTGCATAATGTCATTCCTTTCCTCATACACAATGACCAGATCTTTCGGAAACCGTGGATGAGAGGAGGCCCCAGACCCATGTCCAGGACCCTTGGACCCATTTGCAACCTGAAGCTTGGCCAGTTCCAACTGGTGATCCCTGTCTTTCTGTTTTTCTGACTGTTCGATTTTTAGTTTGGCTATGCTGAATTCAAGCTCCTTCTGCCTAAACCGCAGCTCTTGCTTCTTGAATTCAAGCATAGCCTCCCCATCAACACTGGCAGAGGAAACATTAGACATCTCATCCTCCCTGTCCTCGTGGTCGCGGTGGATCAGTGCAGCGGCAGAACCGTCGGTTCTACCAGTGAGAGCAGCCCCACCTCCTTCCGCACTGTCCTCAGAAGTTATAGCGTCAAGCTGCGCTTCTTGCCACGCCACGATTCTTTGGATCATATCCAATTTCGTGCCTTGAGAGGAAACACCTCTCTCCGCACACATTTTTTTCAATGTTTCTGATTTGGAAGCATTTAAAGTTAACAAGGTATTTGTTTCCATACTGTTAGATAGGACTATGGCCTTTTTAAAGTTATACTACAACAATTCACTACGTGTCCTGGTAGGAATAACTTGAAATGCCTTAGTTCGTGGGCAACACTGGATACCTTCAGTCGTATCCCACCGCTGTACACCAATTTGTTAAGATGGATTTCTGAACTCTGTCCTGGTGGCGCAGAAGTTCAGAAGGCCAACCTAATTACTTGGAACAGGGTAACCTCTGGACAAGCCAGACCAATCAAGGTAGCGATCGCGGCGGTCAAGACTAGGTCTCAAGAGGGGTGAGGGTGACTGAAAGCCTGCAATGAGCACACAAAGCAAGGACACTTACAAACTACTCCAAACAGGTGCTATATTAAAAATATATACACATTTATTCCAAGGCCTTTAAAACAATGACCGTAGCGAGAAATCACAATACAACTCTAGTAAACCAACACATACCATACCAATACAATATATACAAATACAAACAAGTCTCAAGCGTTAGATGCACGAAATGTGTAGTCCACCTAAAAGGGAAGGAAAACAGGCAGTGCGAAATAATGCTTAGACCCAGTCCGCCTTCAGAGGCACCTAACTAAAAGGAAGTCCGAGCTCTACGAAGAGTGGAGCCTTGTGCTCAAAAGTACCTGCACACGCTGGTGCCAACGGGCAAAAGGGGAGTCTCTTCGAGGGAGATCAGGCAGTTCAGTTTAGTGCACAAACGAAGAACAACAGTGTTCCGCGACTCAAGCGCAGCCTCCACTGTGGGCAGAAGCAGAGCGCGAGTACGGAAAGGCGTGGTGTTTTGACACAGCGGGGAAAAGCTATGGGCTCCTGCAGGAGGGCGACCAGTTCCTAGCTATGCTACTCACCGGACCCCGATGCAAGCAGACCCAGGCTTCTCCGCGTCAGTTTCAGTCGCTGGCAGGTTCAGAAGAGCAGGGGACGTCTCGTCGTCGTGTTGAGTCTGCAGCAGCAGAGTTGAGTAAAAGACGTCCCAAACGAAGGAACCCGCACAGTTTGTTACCACAGCAGGGCAACGGAGCGGCCGTGTGTATCTGAGCCAAATGTACACTACTCACTTCAGACCTGGGAACGCCAAGTGTACGAATCGTGTGAGAGTGACAAGGACTCGATATACTACACAACCTGGTGGCGGTTACAGAGCAAGACTCCTGTGTAGGCTGGTCAGTCTGCTGGATGGCCCAGAGACGCTTCCGAAGGCTTACTAGCAGGAGATGGTGAAGATGCCGAGAATAGCTGTCCCCGCTATTCCAAGGGTCGAAGTACTAGTACAGGCCTTCTGGTTCGATCAAAGGTGAAAAGGGTTTCACAAGGCGACAGCAGTGCAGAGGAGCAGTCCTTCAGCGGGTCACCAGCGATTCCTCGGTTCAGCCTCTTGGTTGCAGGGTACTTGGCTCCTGTATTCCTTCGTTCGTGAGAACTCAGGAGATCGACATGGTAGTGGTGTTTCCAGCCCCCTCTTATCCTCGGTTCCCTTCGCGCCAAAACGGTGGGGACCTAATGGGAGATGCGCTCATCAACACTCACACCATTCGTGGACCTATCACGGACCACGGTGGTCCCAGGCATTCACACGGGACCAGACATCCCAGCCCACATACTGGAGGCACACACAAGACATGTAGAAGCCCGCGAAAGCATCCGTGTTTCGCGGGAAAGTACATGCCCAAATAAGGAAGGCCCCGGGTCGGCTCGACCTGGGGAAGGTGAAGGGAGCAAGACGGTCAGCGGACAGGACAAAGGAGCCTCGTGGTCTGGCCATTTTGGGAGCCAGGCCACCATTTTGGGTTAAGTGCGAGAAACGTGCTTAGAACGCCAAAAGGAGCTCAAAACACAAGAAACGATCGCTGCCACCATTCCCGTCCGTGAATCACTTGCACCGATCAGTTACAATCCTGAAAGAGTATCTAGGGCCTGTAGAAGGCTAGAATCCCAAGAGAGCAGCAACTTAGCTTACAGTGCCCTCTTGTGTCATGTTGCACGAAAGCCGCAACATGATAAAAGAAACTACGGAAAACAGCGTTTCCCGGTACTGACTGTCTTAAGGGCATGTCAGTTTCCCCGTAAGAAAGGAGCGAAAGCCCAGAGGAGTGCGGCAGAAGGCTGCACTTCTCTGGCAAAGTCGAGAACAAGGTGAAAAACAACAGCAAAAAGTTTAGGGGTTGCCACATGGAAGGAAAATTACCTACAATTATTAAATCTTTCCTAACAGATATCACATCTCATGTTATAGGAAGAGTCTCAGGTTTGGTATAAGCATTGAGATATCACATCTCTGCAATCGGAAGTGTCTCAGGATTGGGATGGGAAGGAGTTGGATATCCCATCTCATGTTATAGGACGGGTCTCAGGATTGTTATTAGAATCATTGAGATATCATATTGCATGCTGTAGGAAGGGTCTAAGGATTGGAATGGGAAGGACTTGGATATCACATCTCATGATAAAGGAAGGGTCTAAGGTTTGGAAGGGGAAAGATTTGGATATCACATCTCATGTTATAGGACGGGTCTCAGGTTTGGTATTAGAAGCATTGAGATATCAAGTCTCATGGCATAGGAAGGGTCTCAGAATTGGAATGGGAAGGAGTTGGATATCACATCTCAAGCTATAGGAAGAGTCTCAGGATTGGAATGGGAATGAGTTTGATATCACATCTCATGCCATAGTATGGGTCTCAGGTTTGGTAGAAGCATTGGGATATGATATGAGCCTATCCATAGCATGAGATGTGATATCCAAGTCCTTCCCATTCCAATCCTTAGACCCTTCCTACAGCATGCAATATGATATCTCAATGATTCTAATAACAATCCTGAGACCCGTCCTATAACATAAGATGGGATATCCAACTCCTTCCCATCCCAATCCTGAGACACTTCCGATTGCAGAGATGTGATATCTCAATGCTTATACCAAACCTGAGACTCTTCCTATAACATGAGATGTGATATCTGTTAGGAAAGATTTAATAATTGTAGGTAATTTTCCTTCCATGTGGCAACCCCTAAACTTTTTGCTGTTGTTTTTCACCTTGTTCTCGACTTTGCCAGAGAAGTGCAGCCTTCTGCCGCACTCCTCTGGGCTTTCGCTCCTTTCTTACGGGGAAACTGACATGCCCTTAAGACAGTCAGTACCGGGAAACGCTGTTTTCCGTAGTTTCTTTTATCATGTTGCGGCTTTCGTGCAACATGACACAAGAGGGCACTGTAAGCTAAATTGCTGCTCTCTTGGGATTCTAGCCTTCTACAGGCCCTAGATACTCTTTCAGGATTGTAACTGATCGGTGCAAGTGATTCACGGACGGGAATGGTGGCAGCGATCGTTTCTTGTGTTTTGAGCTCCTTTTGGCGTTCTAAGCACGTTTATCGCACTTAACCCAAAATGGTGGCCTGGCTCCCAAAATGGTCAGACCACGAGGCTCCTTTGTCCTGTCCGCTGACCGTCTTACTCCCTTCACCTTCCCCAGGTCGAGCCGACCCGGGGCCTTCCTTATTTGGGCATGTACTTTCCCGCGAAACACGGATGCTTTCGCGGGCTTCTACATGTCTTGTGTGTGCCTCCAGTATGTGGGCTGGGATGTCTGGTCCCGTGTGAATGCCTGGGACCACTGTGGTCCGTGATAGGTCCACGAATGGTGTGAGTGTTGATGAGCGGATCTCCCATTGGGTCCCCACTGTTTTGGCGCGAAGGGAACCGTGGATAAGAGGGGGCTGGAAACACCACTACCATGTCGATCTCCTGAGTTCTCACGAACGAAGGAATACAGGAGCCAAGTATCCTGCAACCAAGAGGCTGAACCGAGGAATCGCTGGTGACCCGCTGAAGGACTGCTCCTCTGCACTGCTGTCGCCTTGTGAAACCCTTTTCACCTTTGATCGAACCAGAAGGCCTGTACTAGTACTTCGACCCTTGGAATAGCGGGGACAGCTATTCTCGGCATCTTCACCATCTCCTGCTAGTAAGCCTTCGGAAGCGTCTCTGGGCCATCCAGCAGACTGACCAGCCTACACAGGAGTCTTGCTCTGTAACCGCCACCAGGTTGTGTAGTATATCGAGTCCTTGTCACTCTCACACGATTCGTACACTTGGCGTTCCCAGGTCTGAAGTGAGTAGTGTACATTTGGCTCAGATACACACGGCCACTCCGTTGCCCTGCTGTGGTAACAAACTGTGCGGGTTCCTTCGTTTGGGACGTCTTTTACTCAACTCTGCTGCTGCAGACTCAACACGACGACGAGACGTCCCCTGCTCTTCTGAACCTGCCAGCGACTGAAACTGACGCGGAGAAGCCTGGGTCTGCTTGCATCGGGGTCCGGTGAGTAGCATAGCTAGGAACTGGTCGCCCTCCTGCAGGAGCCCATAGCTTTTCCCTGCTGTGTCAAAACAGCACGCCTTTCCGTACTCGCGCTCTGCTTTTGCCCACAGTGGAGGCTGCGCTTGAGTCGCGGAACACTGTTGTTCTTCGTTTGTGCACTAAACTGAACTGCCTGATCTCCCTCGAAGAGACTCCCCTTTTGCCCGTTGGCACCAGCGTGTGCAGGTACTTTTGAGCACAAGGCTCCACTCTTCGTAGGGCTCGGACTTCCTTTTAGTTAGGTGCCTCTGAAGGCGGACTGGGTCTAAGCATTATTTCGCACTGCCTGTTTTCCTTCCCTTTTAGGTGGACTACACATTTCGTGCATCTAACGCTTGAGACTTGTTTGTATTTGTATATATATTGTATTGGTATGGTATGTGTTGGTTTACTAGAGTTGTATTGTGATTTCTCGCTACGGTCATTGTTTTAAAGGCCTTGGAATAAATGTGTATATATTTTTAATATAGCACCTGTTTGGAGTAGTTTGTAAGTGTCCTTGCTTTGTGTGCTCATTGCAGGCTTTCAGTCACCCTCACCCCTCTTGAGACCTAGTCTTGACCGCCGCGATCGCTACCTTGATTGGTCTGGCTTGTCCAGAGGTTACCCTGTTCCAAGTAATTAGGTTGGCCTTCTGAACTTCTGCGCCACCAGGACAGAGTTCAGAAATCCGTCTTAACAAATTGGTGTACAGCGGTGGGATACGACTGAAGGTATCCAGTGTTGCGCACGAACTAAGGCATTTCAAGTTATTCCTACCAGGACACGTAGTGAATTGTTGTAGTATAACTTTAAAAAGGCCATAGTCCTATCTAACAGTATGGAAACAAATACCTTGTTAACTTTAAATGCTTCCAAATCAGAAACATTGAAAAAAATGTGTGCGGAGAGAGGTGTTTCCTCTCAAGGCACGAAATTGGATATGATCCAAAGAATCGTGGCGTGGCAAGAAGCGCAGCTTGACGCTATAACTTCTGAGGACAGTGCGGAAGGAGGTGGGGCTGCTCTCACTGGTAGAACCGACGGTTCTGCCGCTGCACTGATCCACCGCGACCACGAGGACAGGGAGGATGAGATGTCTAATGTTTCCTCTGCCAGTGTTGATGGGGAGGCTATGCTTGAATTCAAGAAGCAAGAGCTGCGGTTTAGGCAGAAGGAGCTTGAATTCAGCATAGCCAAACTAAAAATCGAACAGTCAGAAAAACAGAAAGACAGGGATCACCAGTTGGAACTGGCCAAGCTTCAGGTTGCAAATGGGTCCAAGGGTCCTGGACATGGGTCTGGGGCCTCCTCTCATCCACGGTTTCCGAAAGATCTGGTCATTGTGTATGAGGAAAGGAATGACATTATGGACCGGATGAATGCGTTTGAGTATGCATGCGAAGTTCAACAAGTTGACAATGCTGATAAGATTGCCTGGTTACTCAGCAGACTGCCCCATTCTGGCTGTAGTGCCATTATGGAAATGTCGAAGGCTGAGCAAGCTGATTTCGCAATGTTAAAGCAAACTCTCATTTTAAAGTTTGGGAAGACTCCGGCCCAATATTTGAAACGATTCATAGAGTATAAGAAAAAGGAAGGTGGTACTTGGGTATCTTATGTCACTGAATCCTTGAAAAACTTAACTGGCTGGGTCGAAGGTTATAAGGTTTCTACCTTCGAAGGCATGATAAATCTTGTCATGCTGGAACACATTTTTGCATCTTCTTCCCCGGAGCTTAAGCAGCATTTGGCCGATTCGAAGGAGATAGATCCTAAGAAGCTGGCCATTGCAGCAGACTTATGGGTGTCACATCGAGTGTCCCATAAGGACAAAACTCATCCTGGTAAGCAGGAGGAAGGGAAAAAGTCCAAAGATAAGGAGGGTGGAGAATCTGATAAATCTTCTTCTCAAAAGGGCCACAAAAAGAAAAATAAGGGTAAGACACAAGAGAACTCACAGGGTAGTGGAGGTCAGCCTCCGAAACAGAACTCTGGTTACAATAAGCCTCCCTATGTAAACAGACCCAATGGATCTTGTTTTGCTTGTGGAGCAACTGACCACGTGAAGGGGGATCCCCGGTGTAAGGTTTGACCTTTGGGGGTCCACTCCGCTAATCTGGCCTTCTCCTCCTACGAGGAAGAAGAGATTACAGGAGCATCCTTCTCCTCAGACTCATTTCCCAGCGGGATAGAGGCTGAGGTAGTTTTAGTTTCCCTGGGTTCCTGGGAGCCTAAAGTCGCAGAGGCTTATGCTAGGATTACAGATAATACCAAGCACTACTTTAAAGACAGTGTGCTGATCAATGGAGTAGATACTCCAGCTCTTAGGGATAGTGGGTGCAGTTGAACTGTAGTGGATTCTACCTTGGTAGACTCAGAGGAAGTTGCCAGAGCTACTCTGATGCCCACTAAGTTGGCTGACGGCCCACTCCGTATGTTCCCAGTAATACCTGTAAATCTTACTTTAAATGGTACAGCAGTCAGGATTCCAGTGAGCATTCAGAGAAACGTCCCGGGAAAGGTCTTGTTAGGTAATGATCTCAGAGCTTTAGGGCTCGTAGGAGACACTGCCGAAAGACCCTACACACGGTCTCAAGCACGGGCAGCATTGGCCAAGACCAATACGCCGCCCCAGCCGAAGGGGAAACCCAAGGCGAAAGGAGTCAACAAGTCAAGACGAGGGAAAGAGAATATTCCCCCGAGCTCGCCTACCACTGCGGTGGAGGAAGTTGGTCAATCGCCCGGGCCTGACGAGGAGGTGGCGATGCCTGAAGTATTTGACCCCAACGACCATCCTGAACTAAAAGACTTGTAAGTTGAAGGAGGTCCTGACAGGGACCAATTCAGTAAAGGCCAACGTGAGTGCCCATCTCTGGAAGGCCTAAGGAGACAGGCCTGCTCCCAGCTTGAGGGTGAACCTCCTGGGACGCATAGGATGTATTGGGAAGGTGGACTCCTGTATAGTGAGCCCACAGAGTCTACAGAAGGAGACCATAGGAGGTTGGTGGTTCCCCTTGCTGTTAGGCCCTTCCTCCTGCAGTTGGCACATGAAGTGCTCCTTGCTGGTCACCTTGGTATTAAGAGGAGCAAGCAAAGGTTATCCATGCACTTCTACTGGCCCAAGATGGGGCTGCAAGTAGAAAGTCACTGCAGGAGTTGTGCCTCCTGCCAGTTATCTGGTAAGGTTGGCTCGACAATCCAAGCTCCGTTGGTACCGCTCCCAGTTGTGGGGGTACCATTTGAAAGGGTAGGGATCGACATCGTTGGTCCCCTTGACCCGCAAACATCCTCGGGCAATAGGTTTATCCTGGTGCTGGTCGACCATGCAACCAGATATCCTGAGGCCATCCCATTGAAAACTGTACCTGCCAAGTCAGTTGCAAAAGCTTTACTTGGCATATCTACTAGGGTTGGCTTCCCTAAAGAAGTTGTGTCAGATCGTGGCAGCAACTTTATGTCGAAGTATATGCAGGCTATGTGGAAAGAATGTGGGGTCACCTACAAGTTCTCTTCTGCATACCACCCCCAGACCAATGGTCTGGTGGAACGTTTCAACAGAATGTTAAAAAGCATGATTGGGGCTCTGGAGAAGCTTCAGAGAAGACAATGGGATCTTCTTTTACCATGCTTACTGTTTGCCTACCGAGAGGTACCACAGGAGGGTGTTGGCTTCAGCCCCTTCAAACTTCTGTTTGGTCATCCTGTACGGGGACCCTTAGCCATAGTCAAAGAGGGATGGGAGATGCCCACTCCCCCTGTTACTACCAACGTAGTTGATTATGTGCTAGGGCTCAGAAAACGGATGGTACTTCTGATGGGCTTGGCTAGTGATAAATTGAAGGCAGGACAAGCACTGGTGAAACATTGGTACGACCAGAAAGCTTCCCTCATCAACTTTACACCTGGTCAGCAAGTCCTGATCATGAATCCCATAAGGCCTTGAGTTTTACAGGACAAATGGTCAGGCCCTTACACAGTGGTGGAGCCCCTGGGTGAGGTTAACTATTTAGTGGACCTTGGAAGGCCTGGACAGGCTCCAAAAGTGTTTCACGTGAATAGGCTGAAGGCTTTCGTCCCAAGAGTCGAAATCGCAGCACTGTTACTGGCTTCAGATGTTGAGGAAGAGGAGTCTGAACCTCTCCCCGACCTGTTCCAAAGCGGTCCTTCAGATAGCTCCTTTGAGGGTGTCCGAGGGGCCCCTCACCTGACTTCTGATCAGCAGGCTGAGGTGAAAAGTTTGCTTAGGCAGTTTTCCCCCCTGTTTTCACAGTCGCCTGGTTTGACACCTTGGTGCAAACATAACATAGACACAGGAGACAGTGTACCTACCAAAAGTAGGGGATACAGGATGTCAGACAAAGTACGGTCTTATATTAAGACCGAGGTCAACAAGATGTTAGACCTTGGGGTGATTGAACCCTCTAGTAGTCCTTGGTCCAGCCCTGTGGTTTTCGTTCCAAAGGCAGGCACTTCTGAATTGAGGTTCTGCGTGGATTACAGGGCTCTGAATGCTGTCACCAAGACAGATGCACACCCCTTGCCTCGAACAGATGAGCTGGTGGATACTTTGGGTGCCTCCAAGTACCTCAGCACGTTTGACCTCACTGCTGGCTATTGGCAAATAGCTTTAGCACAACATGCCAAGGAGAAGACAGCGTTTTCTGCTCCAGACGGCCTTTACCAATTCCGGGTAATGCCGTTCGGGTTGAAGAATGCACCTGCCACTTTCCAGAGGCTTGTGCATCATGTTTTGAATGGGTTGGACGAATTCTGTCTTGCATATCTGGACGATATAGCAGTTTTCAGTGCCACCTGGGAAGACCATGTGAAACACCTCGGGATTGTGCTCCAGGCTCTTCAGAAAGCACACTTACCATAAAGGCTAGTAAATGTCAGATTGGACAAGGCTCAGTGTTTTACCTTGGACATGAAGTAGGTGGAGGGAGGATACAGCCTGTACCCAGTAAAGTACAAGCAGTACAAGACTGGCCTACCCCCACTACACAAACCCAAGTGAGAGCCTTCTTAGGACTCACGGGGTATTACCGCAATTTTGTGGCAGACTATGGCACCATAGCTGCCCCTCTGACTGCCCTCACAACTCTGAAGAAACCCAAGAAGGTAACTTGGACCGACGAGTGTGAGAAGGCCTTCAATGGCTTAAAAGACTCCTTGTGCCAGGCCCCTGTCCTCAGGGCCCCTGATTATCAAAGACCTTTTATCGTGCAGACGGACGCCTCTGACACTGGGATAGGAGCTGTACTATCGCAAGTAGATGAGAAGGGTAAGGAACACCCTATTGGTTTTATTAGTCGCCAGTTTAAGGACAGAGAGCTCAGATGGTCCACGGTAGAGAAAGAATGTTTCTCTGTTGTGTGGGCCCTAAGGAAGCTGAGGCCCTACCTCTATGGGACCCACTTCACAGTGCAAACTGACCATAAGCCCTTAAAGTGGCTAATAAACATGAAGGGGGAGAATCCAAAGTTGCTTAGGTGGTCCATAAGTCTACAAGGCTTTGACTTCACTATTGAGCATAGGCCAGGTGTCCAACATAGCAATGCTGATGGGTTGTGCAGAATGTTTAACCGACCTGAACAAGAGACTCATCCAGGGGTGGATTAGTTCCCCCTGTCCATAGTCTGGGAGGGGCGAGTGTTAGGAAAGATTTCGTAATTGTAGGTAATTTTCCTTCCATGTGGCAACCCCTAAACTTTTTGCTGTTGTTTTTCACCTTGTTCTCGACTTTGCCAGAGAAGTGCAGCCTTCTGCCGCACTCCTCTGGGCTTTCGCTCCTTTCTTACGGGGAAACTGTCATGCCCTTAAGACAGTCAGTACCAGGAAACGCTCGTTTCCGTAGTTTCTTTTATCATGTTGCGGCTTTCGTGCAACATGACACAAGAGGGCACTGTAAGATAAGTTACTGCTCTCTTGGGTCTCTAGCCTTCTACAGGCCCTAGATACTCTTCCAGGATTGTAACTGATCAGTGCAAGTGATTCACGGATGGGAATGGTGGCAGCGATCGTTTATTGTGTTTTGAGCTCCTTTTGGCGTTCTAAGCGCGTTTCTCGCGCTTAACCCAAAATGGTGGCCTAGAGCCCAAAATGGCCAGACCACGAGGCTCCTTTGTCCTGTCCGCTGACCATTTTGCTCCCTTCACCTTCCCCAGGTCGAGCCGACCTGGGGCCTTCCTTATTTGGGCATGTACTTTCCCGCGAAACACAGATGCTTTCGCGGGCTTCTACATGTCTTGTGTGTGCCTCCAGGATGTGGGCTGGGATGTCTGGTCCCAATACACATCCTGGGTGCCAGAGAGTCTAGGGTGGTGTGAATGCCTGGGACCACCGTGGTCCGTGATAGGTCCACGAATGGTGTGAGTGTTGATGAGCGGATCTCCCATTGGGTCCCCTCCGTTTTGGCGCGAAGGGAACCGTGGATAAGAGGGGGCTGGAAACACCACTACCATGTCGATCTCCTGAGTTCTCACGAACGAAGGAATACAGGAGCCAAGTATCCTGCAACCAAGAGGCTGAACCGAGGAATCGCTGGTGACCCGCTGAAGGACTGCTCCTCTGCACTGCTGTCGCCTTGTGAAAACCTTTTCACCTTTGATCGAACCAGAAGGCCTGTACTGGTACTTCGACCCTTGGAATAGCGGGGACAGCTATTCTCGGCATCTTCACCATCTCCTGCTAGTAAGCCTTCGGAAGCGTCTCTGGGCCATCCAGCAGACTGACCAGCCTACACAGGAGTCTTGCTCTGTAACCGCCGCCAGGTTGTGTAGTATATCGAGTCCTTGTCACTCTCACATGATTCGTACACTTGGCGTTCCCAGGTCTGAAGTGAGTAGTGTACATTTGGCTCAGAAACACACCGCCGCTCCGTTGCCCTGCTGTGGTAACAAACTGTGCGGGTTCCTTCGTTTGGGACGTCTTTTACTCAACTCTGCTGCTGCAGACTCAACACGACGACGAGACATTGAGATATCACATCTCATGCTATAGGAAGGGTCTCAGGATTGGAATGGGAAGGACTTGGATATCACATCTCATGCTATAGGCAGGGTCTCAGGTTTGGAAAGGGAAGGAGTTGGATATCACATTTCATTTTAGAGGTAGGATCTCAGGTTTGGTATTAGAGGCATTGAGATATCACATCTCATGCTATCAGAAGGGTCTCAGGATTGGAATGGGAAGGAGTTGGATATCACATCTCATGTTATAGGAAGGATCTCAGGTTTGGTATTAGAAGCATTGAGATATCACATCTCATGCTATCGGAAGTATCTCAGGTTTGGTATTAGAGGCATTGAGATATCACATCTCATGCTATCATAAGGGTCTCAGGATTGGAATGGGAAGGAGTTGGATATCACATCTCATGCTAAAGGGAGGGTCTCAGGTTTGGAAGTGGAAGGAATTGAATATCACATCACATGTTATAGGCAGGATCTCAGGTTTGGTATTAGAGGCATTGAGATATCACATCTCATGCTATCGGAAGGGTCTCAGGATTGGAATGGGAAGGAGTTGGATATCACATCTCATGCTATAGGAAGGGTCTCAGGTTTGGAACGGGAAGGAGTTGTATATCACATCTCATGTTATAGGAAGAGTCTCAGGTTTGGTATAAGCATTGAGATATCACATCTCTACAATCGGAAGAGTTTCAGGATTGGAACGGGAAGGAGTTGGATATCCCATCTCATGTTATAGGACTGGTCTCAGGTTTGGTATTAGAAGCATTGAGATATCACATCGCATGCTGTAGGAAGGGTCTCAGGTTTGGAATGGGAAGGAATTGGATATCACATCTCATGTCATAGGAAGGATCTCAGGTTTGGTATTAGAAGCATTGAGATACCACATCTCATGCTATAGGAATGGTCTCAGGATTGGAATGGGAAGGAGTTGGATATTACATTCTTGCTATGGGAAGGGTCTCATGTTTGGAATTGGAAGGAGTTGGATATCACATCTCATGTTATAGGAAGGGTCTCAGATTTGGTATAAGAATTGAGATATCACATCTCTGCTATCGGAAGTGTCTCAGGATTGGAATGGGAAGGAGTTGGATATCCCATCTCATGTTATAGGACGGGTCTCAGGTTTGTTATTAGAATCATTGAGATATCATATTGCATGCTATAGGAAGGGTCTAAGGATTGGAATGGGAAGGACTTGGATATCACATCTCATGCTATAGGTAGGCTCTCAGGTTTGGAAAGGGAAGGAGTTGGATATCACATTTCATGCTAGAGGTAGGATCTCAGGTTTGGTATTAGAGGCATTGAGATATCAAATCTCATGCTATCAGAAGGGTCTCAGGATCGGAATGGGAAGGAGTTGGATATCACATCTCATGTTATAGGAAGGATCTCAGGTTTGGTATTAGAAGCATTGAGATATCACATCTCATGCTATAGGAAGTATCTCAGGTTTGGTATTAGAGGCATTGAGATATCACATCTCATGCTATCATAAGGGTCTCAGGATTGGAATGGGAAGGAGTTGGATATCACATCTCATGCTAAAGGGAGGGTCTCAGGTTTGGAAGGGGAAGGAATTGAATATCACATCACATGTTATAGGAAGGATCTCAGGTTTGGTATTAGAGGCATTGAGATATCACATCTCATGCTATATGAAGGGTCTCAGGTTTGGAACGGGAAGGAGTTGGATATCACATCTCATGTTATAGGAAGAGTCTCAGGTTTGGTATAAGCATTGAGATATCACATCTCTGCAATCGGAAGTGTCTCAGGATTGGAACGGGAAGGAGTTGGATATCCCATCTCATGTTATAGGACTGGTCTCAGGTTTGGTATTAGAAGCATTGAGATATCACATCGCATGCTTTAGGAAGGGTCTCAGGTTTGGAATGGGAAGGAATTGGATATCACATCTCATGTCATAGGAATGATCTCAGGTTTGGTATTAGAAGCATTGAGATATCACATCTCATGCTATAGGAATGGTCTCAGGATTGGAATGGGAAGGAGTTGGATATTACATTCTTGCTATGGGAAGGGTCTCATGTTTGGAATTGGAAGGAGTTGGATATCACATATGCTATAGGAAGGGTCTCAGGTTTGGAATGGGAAGGAGTTGGATATCACATCTCATGTTATAGGAAGGGTCTCAGGTTTGGTATAAGCATTGAGATATCACATCTCTGCTATCGGAAGTGTCTCAGGATTGGAATGGGAAGGAGTTGGATATCCCATCTCATGTTATAGGACGGGTCTCAGGTTTGTTATTAGAATCATTGAGATATCATATTGCATGCTATAGGAAGGGTCTAAGGATTGGAATGGGAAGGACTTGGATATCACATCTCATGCTATAGGTAGGCTCTCAGGTTTGGAAAGGGAAGGAGTTGGATATCACATTTCATGTTAGAGGAAGGATCTCAGGTTTGGTATTAGAGACATTGAGATATCACATCTCATGCTATAGGAAGGGTCTCAGGATTGGAATGGGAAGGAGTTGGATATCCCATCTCATGTTATAGGAAGAGTCTCAGGTTTGGTATTAGAAGCATTGAGATATCACATCTCATGCTATAGGAAGTGTCTCAGGATTGGAATGGGAAGGAATTGGATATCACATCTCATGCTATAGGGAGGGTCTCAAGTTTGATATTAGAAGCATTGAGATATCACATCTCATGCTATAGGAAGGGTCTCAGGATTGGAATGGAAGGAGTTGGATATCAGATCTCATGTTATAGGAAGGATCTCAGGTTTGGTATTAGAAGCATTGAGACATCACATCTCATGCTATAGGAAGGGACTCAGGATTGTAATGGGAAGGAGATGGATATCACATCTCATGCTATATGAAGGGTCTCAGGTTTGGTATAAGCATTGAGATATCACATCTCATGCTATGGGAAGGGTCTCAGGATTGGAATGGGAAGGAGTTGTATATGACATCTCATGCCGTAGGAAGGGTCTCAGGTTTGGTATAAGCATTGAGATATCACATCTCTGCTATCGGAAGGGTCTCAGGATTGGAATGGGAAGGAGTTGGATATCCCATCTCATGTTATAGGACCCGTCTCAGGTTTGTTATTAGAATCATTGAGATATCATATTGCATGCTATAGGAAGGGTCTAAGGATTGGAATGGGAAGGACTTGGATATCACATCTCATGCTATAGGAAGGGTCTCAGGTCTGGTATAAGCATTGAGATATCACATCTCATGCTATAGGAAGGGTCTCAGGATTGGAATGGGAAGGATATGTATATGACATCTCATGCCATAGGAAGGGTCTCAGGTTTGGTATAAGCATTGAGATATCACATCTTTGCTTTTGGAAGGGTCTCAGGATTGGAATGGGAAGGAGTTGGATATCCCATCTCATGTTATAGGAAGAGTCTCAGGTTTGGTATTAGATTCATTGAGATATCATATTGCATGCTATAGGAAGGGTCTAAGGATTGGAATGGGAAGGACTTGGATATCACATCTCATGCTATAGGAAGGGTCTCAGGTTTGGTATAAGCATTGAGATATCACATCTCATGCTATAGGAAGGGTCTCAGGATTGGAATGGGAAGGATATGTATATGACATCTCATGCCATAGGAAGGGTCTCAGGTTTGGTATAAGCATTGAGATATCACATCTCTGCTTTTGGAAGGGTCTCCGGATTGGAATGGGAAGGAGTTGGATATCCCATCTCATGTTATAGGAAGAGTCTCAGGTTTGGTATTAGAAGCATTGAGATATCACATCTCATGCTATAGGAAGTGTCTCAGGATTGGAATGGGAAGGACTTGGATATCACATCTCATGCTATAGGGAGGGTCTCAAGTTTGATATTAGAAGCATTGAGATATCACATCTCATGCTATAGGATATTCAATGCCTCTAATACCAAACCTGAGATCCTACCTCTAACATGAAATGTGATATCCAACTCCTTCCCTTTCCAAACGTGAGAGCCTCCCTATAGCATGAGATGGGATATTCAAGTCCTTCCCATTCCAATCCTGAGACCCTTCCTATAGCATGAGATGTGATATCTCAATGCTTCTAATACCAAACCTGAGACCCTTCCTGTAACATAAGATGGGATATCCAACTCCTTCCCATTCCAATCCTGAGACCCTTCCGATAGCAGAGATGTGATATCTCAATGCCTCTAATACCAAACCTGAGATCCTACCTCTAACATGAAATGTGATATCCATCTCCTTCCCTTTCCAAACCTGAGACCCTGCCTATAGCATGAGATGTGATATCCAAGTCCTTCTCATTCCAATCATGAGACCCTTCCTATAGCATGTGATGTGATATCTCAATGCTTATACCAAACCTGAGACCCTTCCTATGGCATGAGATGTCATATACAACTCCTTCCCATTCCAATCCTGAGACCCTTCCTATAGCATGAGATGTGATATCTCAATGCTTATACCAAACCTGAGACCCTTCCTATAGCATGAGATGTGATATCCAACTTCTTCCCATTCCAATCCTAAGACCCTTCCTATAACATGAGATGTGATGTCTCAATGCTTCTAATACCAAACCTGAGATCTTTCCTATAACATGAGATGTGATATCCAACTCCTTCCCATTCCAATCCTGAGACCCTTCCTATAGCATGAGATGTGATATCTCAATGCGTATACCAAACCTGAGACCCTTCCTATAGCTTGAGATGTGATATCCAACTCCTTCCCATTCCAATCCTGAGACCCTTCCTATAGCATGAGATGTGATATCTCAAGGCCTCTAATACCAAACCTGAGATCCTTCCACTAACATGAAATGTGATATCCAACTCCTTCCCCTTCCAAACCTGAGAGCCTTCCTATAGCATGAGATATGATATCCACGTCCTTCCCATTCCAATCCTGAGACCCTTCCAATAACATGAAATGTGATATCCATCTCCTTCCCATTCCAACCTGAGACCCTTCCAATAGCATGAGATGGGATATCCAACTCCTTCCAAATCCAATACTGATACCCTTCCAATAGCATGAGATGTGATATCCCAATGCTTCTACCAAACCTGAGACCCATACTATGGCATAAGATGTGATATCAAACTCCTTCCCATTCCAATCCTGAGACCCTTCCTATAGCTTCAGATGTGATATCCAACTCCTTCCCATTCCAATTCTGAGACCCTTCCTATACCATGAGACTTGATATCTCAATGCTTCTAATCCCAAACCTGAGACCCGTCCTATAACATGAGATGTGATATCCAAATCCTTCCCCTTCCAAACCTTAGACCCTTCCTTTATCATGAGATGTGATATCCAACTCCTTCCCATTCCAATCCTGAGACCCTTCCGATATCATGAGATTTGTTATCTCAATGCTTCTAATATCAAACTTGAGACCTTCCCTATAGCATGAGATGTGATATCTCAATGCTTCTAATACCAAACCTGAGAACCTTCCTATAACATGAGATGGGATATCCAACTCCTTCCCATTCCAATCCTGAGACACTTCCGATAGCAGAGATGTGATATCTCAATGCTTCTAATACCAAACCTGAGAACCTTCCTATAACATGAGATGGGATATCCAAATCCTTCCCCTTCCAAACCTGAGACCCTCCCTTTAGCATGAGATGTGATATCCAACTCCTTCCTATTCCAATCCTGAGACTCTTCTGATAGCATGAGATGTGATATCTAAATGCTTCTAATACCAAACCTGAGATCCTTCCGATAGCATGAGATGTGATATCTCAATGCTTCTAATACCAAACCTGAGATCCTTCCTATAACATGAGATGTGATATCCAAATCCTTCCCCTTCCAAACCTGGGACCCTCCCTTTAGCATGAGATGTGATATCCAACTCCTTCCCATTCCATTCCTGAGACCCTTCTGATAGCATGAGATGTGATATCTCAATGCCTCTAATACCAAACCTGAGATCCTACCTCTAACATGAAATGTGATATCCAACTCTTTCCCCTTCCAAACCTGAGAGCCTTCCTATAGCATGAGATGTGATATCCAAGTCCTTCCCATTCCAATCCTGAGACCCTTCCTATAGCTTGAGATGTGATATCCAACTCCTTCCCATTCCAATTCTGAGACCCTTCCTATACTATGAGACTTGATATCTCAATGCTTCTAATACCAAACGTGAGACCCGTAATATAACATGAGATGTGATATCCAAATCCTTCCCCTTCCAAACCTTAGACCCTTCCTTTATCATGAGATGTGATATCCAACTCCTTCCCATTCCAATCCTGAGACCCTTCCGATATCATGAGATGTGATATCTCAAAGCTTCTAATATCAAACTTGAGACCCTCCCTATAGCATGAGATGTGATATCCAAGTCCTTCCCATTCCAATCCTGAGACCCTTCCTATAGCATGAGATGTGATATCTCAATGCTTCTAATACCAAACCTGAGACCCTTCCTATAACATGAGATGGGAGTATCCAACTCCTTCCCATTCCAATCCTGAGACCCTTCCGATAGCAGAGATGTGATATCTCAATGCTTATACCAAACCTGAGATCCTTCCTATAACATGAGATGTGATATCCAACTCCTTCCCATTCCAATCCTGAGACACTTCCTATAGCATGAGATGTGATATCTCACTGCTTATACCAAACCTGAGACCCTTCCCATAGCATGAGATGTGATATCCAAATCCTTCCCATTCCAATCCTCAGACCCTTCCTATAGCATGAGATGTGATATCTCAATGCTTCTAATATCAAACTTAAGACCCTTCCTATAACATGAGATGTGATTTCCAAATCCTTCCCCTTCCAAAACTGAGACCCTCCCTTTAGCATGAGATGTGATATACAACTCCTTCCCATTCCAATCCTGAGACCCTTCTGATAGCATGAGATGTGATATCTCAATGCCTCTAATACCAAACCTGAGATCCTACCTCTAACATGAAATGTGATATCCATCTCCTTCCCTTTCCAAACCTGAGACCCTGCCTATAGCATGAGATGTGATATCCAAGTCCTTCTCATTCCAATCATGAGACCCTTCCTATAGCATGTGATGTGATATCTCAATGCTTATACCAAACTTGAGACCCTCCCTATAGCATGAGATGTCATATACAACTCCTTCCCATTCCAATCCTGAGACCCTTCCTATAGCATGAGATGTGATATCTCAATGCTTATACCAAACCTGAGACCCTTCCTATAGCATGAGATGTGATATCCAACTTCTTCCCATTCCAATCCTAAGACCCTTCCTATAACATGAGATGTGATGTCTCAATGCTTCTAATACCAAACCTGAGATCTTTCCTATAACATGAGATGTGATATCCAACTCCTTCCCATTCCAATCCTGAGACCCTTCCTATAGCATGAGATGTGATATCTCAATGCGTATACCAAACCTGAGACCCTTCCTATAGCTTGAGATGTGATATCCAACTCCTTCCCATTCCAATCCTGAGACCCTTCCTATAGCATGAGATGTGATATCTCAAGGCCTCTAATACCAAACCTGAGATCCTTCCACTAACATGAAATGTGATATCCAACTCCTTCCCCTTCCAAACCTGAGAGCCTTCCTATAGCATGAGATATGATATCCACGTCCTTCCCATTCCAATCCTGAGACCCTTCCTATAACATGAAATGTGATATCCAACTCCTTCCCATTCCAACCTGAGACCCTTCCAATAGCATGAGATGGGATATCCAACTCCTTCCAAATCCAATACTGATACCCTTCCAATAGCATGAGATGTGATATCCCAATGCTTCTACCAAACCTGAGACCCATACTATGGCATAAGATGTGATATCAAACTCATTCCCATTCCAATCCTGAGACCCTTCCTATAGCTTCAGATGTGATATCCAACTCCTTCCCATTCCAATTCTGAGACCCTTCCTATACCATGAGACTTGATATCTCAATGCTTCTAATCCCAAACCTGAGACCCGTCCTATAACATGAGATGTGATATCCAAATCCTTCCCCTTCCAAACCTTAGACCCTTCCTTTATCATGAGATGTGATATCCAACTCCTTCCCATTCCAATCCTGAGACCCTTCCGATATCATGAGATTTGTTATCTCAATGCTTCTAATATCAAACTTGAGACCTTCCCTATAGCATGAGATGTGATATCTCAATGCTTCTAATACCAAACCTGAGAACCTTCCTATAACATGAGATGGGATATCCAACTCCTTCCCATTCCAATCCTGAGACACTTCCGATAGCAGAGATGTGATATCTCAATGCTTCTAATACCAAACCTGAGAACCTTCCATTAACATGAGATGGGATATCCAAATCCTTCCCCTTCCAAACCTGAGACCCTCCCTTTAGCATGAGATGTGATATCCAACTCCTTCCTATTCCAATCCTGAGACTCTTCTGATAGCATGAGATGTGATATCTAAATGCTTCTAATACCAAACCTGAGATCCTTCCGATAGCATGAGATGTGATATCTCAATGCTTCTAATACCAAACCTGAGATCCTTCCTATAACATGAGATGTGATATCCAAATCCTTCCCCTTCCAAACCTGGGACCCTCCCTTTAGCATGAGATGTGATATCCAACTCCTTCCCATTCCATTCCTGAGACCCTTCTGATAGCATGAGATGTGATATCTCAATGCCTCTAATACCAAACCTGAGATCCTACCTCTAACATGAAATGTGATATCCAACTCTTTCCCCTTCCAAACCTGAGAGCCTTCCTATAGCATGAGATGTGATATCCAAGTCCTTCCCATTCCAATCCTGAGACCCTTCCTATAGCTTGAGATGTGATATCCAACTCCTTCCCATTCCAATTCTGAGACCCTTCCTATACTATGAGACTTGATATCTCAATGCTTCTAATACCAAACGTGAGACCCGTAATATAACATGAGATGTGATATCCAAATCCTTCCCCTTCCAAACCTTAGACCCTTCCTTTATCATGAGATGTGATATCCAACTCCTTCCCATTCCAATCCTGAGACCCTTCCGATATCATGAGATGTGATATCTCAAAGCTTCTAATATCAAACTTGAGACCCTCCCTATAGCATGAGATGTGATATCCAAGTCCTTCCCATTCCAATCCTGAGACCCTTCCTATAGCATGAGATGTGATATCTCAATGCTTCTAATACCAAACCTGAGACCCTTCCTATAACATGAGATGGGAGTATCCAACTCCTTCCCATTCCAATCCTGAGACCCTTCCGATAGCAGAGATGTGATATCTCAATGCTTATACCAAACCTGAGATCCTTCCTATAACATGAGATGTGATATCCAACTCCTTCCCATTCCAATCCTGAGACACTTCCTATAGCATGAGATGTGATATCTCACTGCTTATACCAAACCTGAGACCCTTCCCATAGCATGAGATGTGATATCCAAATCCTTCCCATTCCAATCCTCAGACCCTTCCTATAGCATGAGATGTGATATCTCAATGCTTCTAATATCAAACTTAAGACCCTACCTATAGCATGAGATGTGATATCCAAGTCCTTCCCATTCCAATCCTGAGACACTTCCTATAGCATGAGATGTGATATCCAACTCCTTCCCATTCCAATCCTGAGACCCTTCCTATAGCATGAGATATGATATCTCAATACTTCTAATACCAAACGTGAGATCCTTCCTATAACATGAGATGTGATATCCAAATCCTTATCTTCCAAACCTGAGACCCTCCCTTTAGCATGAGATGTGATATCCAACTCCTTCCCATTCCAATCCTGAGACTCTTCTGATAGCATAAGATATGATATCTCAATGCTTCTATACCAAACCTGAGATCCTTCTGATAGCATGAAATGTGATATCCAACTCTTTCCCCTTCCAAACCTGAAAGCCTTCCTATAGCATGAGATGTGATATCCAAGTCCTTCCCATTCCAATCCTGAGACCCTTCCTATAACATGAGATGTGATATCCAACTCCTTCCCATTCCAACCTGAGACCCTTCCTATAGCATGAGATGGGATATCCAACTCCTTCCAAATCCAATCCCGATACCCTTCCGATAACATGAGATGTGATATCCCAATGCTTCTATCAAACCTGAGACCCATACTATGGCATGAGATGTGATATCAAACTCCTTCCCATTCTAATCCTGAGACCCTTCCTATAGCTTGAGATGTGATATCCAACTCCTTCCCATTCCAATTCTGAGACCCTTCCTATACCATGAGACTTGATATCTCAATGCTTCTAATACCAAACCTGAGACCAGTCCTATAACATGAGATGTGATATCCAAATCCTTCCCCTTCCAAACCTTAGACCATTCCTTTATCATGAGATGTGATATCCAACTCCTTCCCATTCCAATCTTGAGACCCTTCCGATATCATGAAATGTGATACCTCAATGCTTCTAATATCAAACTTGAGACCCTCCCTATAGCATGAGATGTGATATCCAAGTCCTTCCCATTCCAATCCTGAGACCCTTCCTATAGCATGAGATGTGATATCTCAATGCTTCTAATACCAAACCTGAGACCCTTCCTATAACATGAGATGGGAATATCCAACTCCTTCCCATTCCAATCCTGAGACACTTCCGATAGCAGAGATGTGATATCTCAATGCTTATAACAAACCTGAGATCCTTCCTATAACATGAGATGTGATATCCAACTCCTTCCCATTCCAATCCTGAGACACTTCCTATAGCATGAGATGTGATATCTCACTGCTTATACCAAACCTGAGACCCTTCCTATAGCATGAGATGTGATATCTCAATGCTTCTAATATCAAACTTGAGACCCTCCCTATAGCATGAGTTGTGATATCCAAGTCCTTCCCATTCCAATCCTGAGACCCTTCCTATAGCATGAGATGTGATATCTCAATGCTTCTAATACCAAACCTGAGACTCTTCCTATAACATGAGATGGGATATCCAACTCCTTCCCATTCCAATCCTGATTCCCTTTTGATAGCAGAGATGTGATATCTCAATGTTTATACCAAACCTGAGACCCTCCTTACGGCATGAGATGTCATATACAACTCCTTCCCATTCCAATCCTGAGACCCTTCCTATAGCATGAGATGTGATATCCAACTCCTTCCCATTCCAATCCTGAGACCCTTCCTATAGCATGAGATGTGATGTCTCAATGCTTCTAATACCAAACCTGAGATCCTTCCTATAACATGAGATGTGATATCCAACTCCTTCCATTCCAATCATGAGACCTTTCCTATAGCATGAGATGTGATATCTCAATGCTTATAACAAAACCTGAGACCCTTCCTATAGCATGAGATGTGATATCCAAGTCCTTCCCATTCCAATCCTTAGACCCTTCCTACAGCATGCAATATGATATCTCAATGATTTTAATAAAAAACCTGAGACCCGTCCTATAACATGAGATGGAATATCCAACTCCTTCCCATTCCAATCCTGAGACACTTCCGATAGCAGAGATGTGATATCTCAATGTTTATACCAAACCTGAGACCCTTCCTATAACGAGATGTGATATCCAACTCCTTCCCGTTCCAAACCTGAGACCCTTCCTTTAGCATGAGATGTGATATCCAGCTCCTTCCCATTCCAATCCTGAGACACTTCCGATAGCATGAGATGTGATATCTCAATGCTTCTAATATCAAAACTGAGACCCTCCCTATAGCATGATATGTGATATCTAAGTCCTTCCCATTCCAATCCTGAGACCCTTCCTATAGCATGAGATGTGATATCTCAATGCTTATCCTTGATTCCTGTAGTAAATTGATTTCCTTTGCAGGCCGACTCCTGTCACGAATGCCTTGTCTGCATGCATTCTCTCCTGGCCATTCTCTCACCGTGGCTATTTGCCTACCCCCTTCCTCTCTCAGTGGATGGACTTCTCCATCCTAGCCTCCTACCACTCAACTCCGCCTACTTGGAGAATTCAACATGAACCTGTATGCTTCCTGACCTGGACTTTTACGAGATCTGCAACTCTTCATGTCGCTGGCCCTACACACTGCAGGGAATACTCAGGATTTTCTGATCTCATACCTCCCCTCTGTAACCCTCTCAACAATCCTCTCCCGTGGTGATCAAGTTCTCATCTCCAAAGAAGGCTAACTGCCAGCTGTTCCTCCTCAGAGGAGTTCTCCCTTTCTGTCCCTGCTCCCTGCACCGTTTCGCGTTGCAAACACTCGCTTCCCTGCTCTCTGGTTTAGACGCTTTTCCTTCTCAGAGGCCTTCTTCCTTTCTGCCCTTTTCGCGTTGCAAGTACTCGCTTCCCAGCTCTCTGGTTTAGACGCGTGTTCCCTGCCTTCTCTCCTCTTCCCGCTGCCTTCAAATCAAAAAATGAGCTCCAAAAGATACACAGTGCTCAGAATGCTCTATAACACCCATTATTCAACATATAGCCGTAACCCGCTAGACGTATTGAAACGTGCTGTAAACTAGCAAAAACAGCTAGAAAATGTACTTTCCTCGCGTTTTTGTAAATGCTAATTCTGATGGGTTCCCATGTATGTACTGTCCGTGCGTTTGTTGTCGAATCCTGAAGTTTTTAACCACTGTTCTCCCATACAAGGGGGGGGGTCAACGTCTACTGCTGTTCACAGGCTGAATGTATACGGCTGAAATCTTCAAGGCATTATCAGCTTTCCTGACTGTTTTGGAACGTGTATTTGCCATCTGTTAATGCAGTCGCCCTGTGTTCATCGTCCCTTCTACTTTACAGGCTGCACTCCCCTGGTGATCACATTCTCCTCTCCAGAGCAGGCTGACTACCAGCTGCTCCTCCTCATAGGCGTTCATCCTTTCTGTCCCTGCTCCCTGCACCATTTCGCGTTGCATGTACTCGCTTTCCAGCTCTCTGGTTTAGATGCGTGTTCCCTGCCTTCTCTCCTCTTCCTACAGCCTTCCAATGAGCTCCACAAGATACAGTGTTCAGAATGCTTTATAACTCCCATTATTCAACATATAGCTGTAACCCGCTAGACGTATTGAAACGTGCTAAAAACGAGCAGAAACAGCTAGAAAATGTACTTTCCTCGCGTTTTGGTAAATGCGAATTCTGGTGGATTCCCATTTTGTACTCTGTTCGTGCGTTTGTTCAGTCGAATCCTGGTCTTTTGAACCACTCTTCTCCCATACAAGGGAGGGTCAAAATGTGTTGTTCACAGGCTGAATTTATACTGCTGAAATGCTCGCTTCCCTGCTCTCTGGTTTAGACGCGTGTACCCTGCATTTACCAAAACGCGAGGGAAGTACATTTTCTAGCTGTTTTTGCTATTTTTTAGCACGTTTCAATACGTCTAGCGGGTTACAGCTATATGTTGAATAATGGGGTTATAAAGCATTCTGAACACTATCTTGTGGAGCTCATTGGAAGGCTGTAGGAAGAGGAGAGAAGGCAGGGAACACGCATCTAAACCAGAGAGCTGGGAAGCGAGTACATGCAACGCGAAACGGTGCAGAGAGCAGGGACAGAAAGGGAGAAAGGTGGAACGCCTCTGAGGAGGAGCAGCTGGTAGTTAGCCTGCTCTGGAGAGGAGAATGTGATCACCACGGGAGTGCAGCCTTGAAACAAGAAGGGACGATGAAAACATGCTGACTGGAATAACAGATGGCAAATACACTTTCCAGAACAGTCAGTTTACCCGATAATGCATTGACGATTTCAGCAGTATACATTGTTAAGACGGATTTCTGAACTCTGTCCTGGTGGCGCAGAAGTTCAGAAGGCCAACCTAATTACTTGGAACAGGGTAACCTCTGGACGAGCCAGACCAATCAAGGTAGCGATCGTGGCGGTCAAGACTAGGGGCCTCATTACGACCCTGGCGGTAAGGGGTTTACGCCAGCGTTAGCTGCGCCGACCCCTTACCGCCAATTACGAGGTCCCCTAGCGCCATGGTGCTTTTAACACCTGCTTTTAGCAGGTGTTAAAATCCATGGCGCTAAGGGACCATGGAGTTAATTACGCCACCGTAATTTACGGTGGCGTAATTAACGCCTTCCCCACTCCCATTATGCCCTATGGGGCAAAAATGGGAATGGGGAAGGGTAAATGGGGATTGGGGACTTACCGCCCCGCCAAGGTCGGAATGGGGCGGTAAGTCCGCCAACCACCATGGCGTAAACGTAGTTTACGCCATGGTGGTAAAGTCACGGCCCAGGCGGTAACTTACCGCCTGGGTCGTAATGAGGCCCTAGGTCTCAAGAGGGGTGAGGGTGACTGAAAGCCCGCAATGAGCACACAAAGCAAGAGCGCTTACAAACTACTCCAAACAGTTGTTATATCAAAAATATATACACATTTATTTTAAGGCCTTTAAAACAATGACCGTAGCGAGAAAATCACAATATCACACTATTAAGCCAACACATACCATATCAACACAATATATATACAAATACGACAGTCTTAAGCATTAGAGGCACGAAATGTGTAGTCCACCTGCAAGGGAAGGAAAACAGGCAGTGCGATAACGCTTTAGGCTCAGTTCGCCTTCAGAGGCACCTAACTAGATGGAAGTCCGAGCCCTGCGAAGAGTGGAGCCTTGTGCTCAAAGTACCTGCCACGCCGGTGCCAACGGGCAAAAGGAGAAGCTCTTCGGAGGAAGTCAGGAAGTTCGGGTTAGTGCACAGCAGAAGGAGAACAGGTTCCGCAACTCAAGCGCAGCCTCCACAGCGGGCAGAAGCAGAGCGCGAGTACGGCAAAAAGGGTGCTGTTTTTACACAGCAGGGAAAAGCAATGGGATACTGCAGGAGGGCGACCAGATCCTAGCTATACTACTCACCGGTCCCCGAAGCAAGCAGACCCAGGCTTCTCCACGTTAGTTTCAGCAGCTGGCAGGTTCAGAAGAGCAGGGAACGCCTCGTAGTCGTGTAGAGCAAAAAGACGTCCCAATCGACGAAACCGGCACAGTTTGTTGCCGCAGCAGGACAACGGAGCGGCCGTGTGTATTCGAGCCAAATGTACACTCCTCCCTTCAGACTTGGGAACGCCAAGTGTACGAAGCGTGGGAGAGTGACAAGGACTCAAAATACAACACAACCTGGCGGCGGTTACAGAGCAGGACTCCCTTGTAAGCTGGTCAGTCAACTGGATGGCCCAGAGACACTTCCGAAGGCTTACTTGGCAGGAGATGATGAAGTCGCCGGGAATAGCTGTTCCTGCTATTCCAAAGGTCGAAGCACCAGTACAGGCCTTCTGGTTCGATCAAAGGAGGAAAGGGTTTCGCTGCAGGATACTTGGCTCCTGTATTCCTTCGTTCGTGAGAACTCAGGAGATCGACATGGTAGTGGTGTTTCCAGCCCCCTCTTATCCACGGTTCCCTTCGCGCCAAAACGGAGGGGAGCCAATGGGAGATCCGCTCATCAACACACATACCATACGTGGACCAATCACGGACCACGGTGGTCCCAGGCATTCACACCACCCTAGACTCTCTGGCACCCAGGATGTGTATTGGGACCAGACATCCCAGCCCACACCCTGGAGGCACACAAACGACATGTAGAAGCCCGCGAAAGCAACCACGTTTCGCGGGAAAGTACATGCCCAAATAAGGAAGGCCCCGGGTCGCTCGACCTGGGGAAGGTGAAGGGAGCAAGACGGTCAGTGGACAGGACAAAGGAGCCTCATGGTCTGGCCATTTTGGGAGCCAGGCCACCATTTTGGGTTCAGTGCGAAAAACGCGCTCAGAACGCCAAAAGGAGCTCAAAATAAACAAAACGATCGCTGCCACCATTCCAGTCCCTGAATGACTTGCACCGATCAAAATACCATCCTAAAAGAGTATCTAGGGCCTGTAGAAGGCTAGAGACCCAAGAGAGCTGTAACTTAGCTTACAGTGCCCTCTTGTGTCATGTTGCACTAAAGCCGCAACATGATAAAAGAAACTACGGGAAACAGCGTTCCCCGGTACTGACTGTCTTAAGGGCATGTCAGTTTCCCCGTAAGAAAAGGAGCGAAAGCCCAGAGAAGTGCGGCAGAAGGCTGCACTTCTCTGGCAAAGTCAAGAACAAGGTGAAAAACAACAGCAAAAAGTTTAGGGGTTGCCACATGGAAGGAAAAGGTCTCAGGAATGGAATGGGAAGGAGTTGGATATCACATCTCATGATAAAGGAAGGGTCTAAGGTTTGGAAGGGGAAGGATTTGGATATCACATCTCATGTTATATTACGGGTCTCACGTTTGGTATTAGAAGCATTGAGAAATCAAGTCTCATAGTATAGGAAGGGTCTCAGAATTGGAATGGGAAGGAGTTGGATATCACATCTCAAGCTATAGGAAGGGTCTCAGGATTGGAATGGGAAGGACTTGGATATCACATCTCATGCTAAAGGTAAAGGGAGGGTCTCAGGTTTGGAAGGGGAAGGATTTGGATATCACATCTCATGTATAGGAAGGATCTCAGGTTTGGTATTAGAAGCATTGAGATATCACATCTCATGCTATCGGAAGGATCTCAGGTTTGGTATTAGAAGCATTGAGATATCACATCTCATGCTATCAGAAGGGTCTCAGGATTGGAATGGGAAGGAGTTGGATATCACATCTCATGCTAAAGGGAGGGTCTCAGGTTTGGAAGGGGAAGGATTTGGATATCACATCTCATGTTATCGGAAGGATCTCACGTTTGGTATTAGAAGTATTGAGATATCATATCTCATGCTATAGGAAGGGTCTCAGGATTGGAATGGGAAGGAGTTGGATATCACATCTCATGCTATAGGAAGTGTCTCAGGATTGGAATGGGAAGGACTTGGATATCACATCTCATGCTATAGGTAGGGTCTTAAGTTTGATATTAGAAGCATTGAGATATCACATCTCATGCTATAGGAAGGGTCTGAGGATTGGAATGGGAAGGAGTTGGATATCACATCTCATGCTATGGGAAGGGTCTCAGGTTTGGTATAAGCAGTGAGATATCACATCTCATGCTATAGGAAGTGTCTCAGGATTGGAATGGGAAGGAGTTGGATATCACATCTCATGTTATAGGAAGGATCTCAGGTTTGGTATAAGCATTGAGATATCACATCTCTGCTATCGGAAGGGTCTCAGGATTGGAATGGGAAGGAGTTGGATATTCCCATCTCATGTTATAGGAAGGGTCTCAGGTTTGGTATTAGAAGCATTGAGATATCACATCTCATGCTATAGGAAGGGTCTCAGGATTGGAATGGGAAGGACTTGGATATCACATCTCATGCTATAGGGAGAGTCTCAAGTTTGATATTAGAAGCTTTGAGATATCACATCTCATGATATCGGAAGGGTCTCAGGATTGGAATGGGAAGGAGTTGGATATCACATCTCATGATAAAGGAAGGGTCTAAGGTTTGGAAGGGGAAGGATTTGGATATCACATCTCATGTTATATTACGGGTCTCACGTTTGGTATTAGAAGCATTGAGATATCAAGTCTCATAGTATAGGAAGGGTCTCAGAATTGGAATGGGAAGGAGTTGGATATCACATCTCAAGCTATAGGAAGGGTCTCAGGATTGGAATGGGAAGGACTTGGATATCACATCTCATGCTATAGGAAGGCTCTCAGGTTTGGAAGGGGAAAGAGTTGGATATCACATTTCATGTTAGAGGTAGGATCTCAGGTTTGGTATTAGAGGCATTGAGATATCACATCTCATGCTATCAGAAGGGTCTCAGGAATGGAATGGGAAGGAGTTGGATATCACATCTCATGCTAAAGGGAGGGTCCCAGGTTTGGAAGGGGAAGGATTTGGATATCACATCTCATGTTATAGGAAGGATCTCAGGTTTGGTATTAGAAGCATTGAGATATCACATCTCATGCTATCGGAAGGATCTCAGGTTTGGTATTAGAAGCATTTAGATATCACATCTCATGCTATTAGAAGAGTCTCAGGATTGGAATAGGAAGGAGTTGGATATCACATCTCATGCTAAAGGGAGGGTCTCAGGTTTGGAAGGGGAAGGATTTGGATATCACATCTCATGTTATCGGAAGGATCTCACGTTTGGTATTAGAAGTATTGAGATATCATATCTCATGCTATAGGAAGGATCTCAGGATTGGAATGGGAAGGAGTTGGATATCACATCTCATGCTATAGGGAGGGTCTCAGGATTGGAATGGGAAGGATTTGGATATCACATCTCATGTTATTGGAAGGATCTCACGTTTGGTATTAGAAGTATTGAGATATCATATCTCTTGCTATAGGAAGGGTCTCAGGATTGGAATGGGAAGGAGTTGGATATCACATATCATGCTATAGGGAGGGTCTCAGTTTTGATATTAGAAGCATTGAGATAACACATCTCATGCTATCGGAAGTGTCTCAGGATTGGAATGGGAAGGTGCTGGATATCACATCTCATGCTAAAGGAAGGGTCTCAGGTTTGGAACGGGAAGGATTTGGATATCACATCTCATGTTATAGGAAGGGTCTCAGGTTTGGTATAAGCATTGAGATATCACATCTCTGCTATCGGAAGTGTCTCAGGATTGGAATGGGAAGGAGTTGGATATCCCATCTCATGTTATAGGAAGGTTCTCAGGTTTGGTATTAGAAGCATTGAGATATCACATCTCATGCTATAGGGAAGGTCTCAAGTTTGATATTAGAAGCATTGAGATAACAAATCTCATGATATCGGAAGGGTCTCAGGATTGGAATGGGAAGGAGTTGGATATCACATCTCATGATAAAGGAAGGGTCTAAGGTTTGGAAGGGGAAGGATTTGGATATCACATCTCATGTTATAGGACGGGTCTCAGGTTTGGGATTAGAAGCATTGAGATATCAAGTCTCATGGTATAGGAAGGGTCTCAGAATTGGAATGGGAAGGAGTTGGATATCACATCTGAAGCTATAGGAAGGGTCTCAGGATTGGAATGGGAAGGAGTTTGATATCACATCTTATGCCATAGTATGGGTCTCAGGTTTGGTAGAAGCATTGGGATATCACATCTCATGCTATTGGAAGGGTATCAGTATTGGATTTGGAAGGAGTTGGATATCCCATCTCATGCTATTGGAAGGGTCTCAGGTTGGAATGGGAAGGAGTTGGATATCACATTTCATGTTATAGGAAGGGTCTCAGGATTGGAATGGGAAGGACGTGGATATCATGTCTCATACTATAGGAAGGCTCTCAGGTTTGGAAGGGGAAGGAGTTGGATATCACATTTCATGTTAGAGGAAGGATCTCAGGTTTGGTATTAGAGGCCTTGAGATATCACATCTCATGCTATAGGAAGGGTCTCAGGATTGGAATGGGAAGGAGTTGGATATCACATCTCAAGCTATAGGAAGGGTCTCAGGTTTGGTATACGCATTGAGATATCACATCTCATGCTATAGGAAGGGTCTCAGGATTGGAATGGGAAGGAGTTGGATATCACATCTCATGTTATAGGAAAGATCTCAGGTTTGGTATTAGAAGCATTGAGACATCACATCTCATGTTATAGGAAGGGTCTTAGGATTGGAATGGGAAGGACTTAGATATCACATATCATGCTATAGGGAGGGTCTCAGTTTTGATATTAGAAGCATTGAGATAACACATCTCATGCTATCGGAAGTGTCTCAGGATTGGAATGGGAAGGAGATGGATATCACATTTCATGTTAGAGGTAGGATCTCAGGTTTGGTATTAGAGGCATTGAGATATCACATCTCATGCTATCAGAAGGGTCTCAGGATTGGAATGGGAAGGAGTTGTATATCACATCTCATGCTAAAGGGAGGGTCTCAGGTTTGGAAGGGGAAGGATTTGGAAATCACATCTCATGTTATAGGAAGGATCTCAGGTTTGGTATTAGAAGCATTGAGATATCACACCTCATGCTATCATAAGGGTCTCAGGTTTGGTATTAGAGGCATTGAGATATCACATCTCATGCTATCATAAGGGTCTCAGGATTGGAATGGAAGGAGTTGGATATCACATCTCATGTTATAGGAAGGATCTCAGGTTTGGTATTAGAAGCATTAAGATATCACATCTCATGCTATAGGAAGGGTCTCAGGATTGGAATGGGAAGGAGTTGGATATCACATCTCATGCTATAGGAAGGGTCTCAGATTTGGTATACGCATTGAGATATCACATCTCATGCTATAGGAAGGGTCTCAGGATTGGATTCGGAAGGAGCTGTATATGACATCTCAGGCCATAGGAAGGGTCTCAGGTTTGCTATACGCATTGAGATATCACATCTCTGCTATCTGAAGGGTCTCAGGATTGGAATGGGAAGGAGTTGGATATCCCATCTCATGTTATAGGAAGGGTCTCAGGTTTGGTATTAGAAGCATTGAGATATCACATCTCATGCTATAGGAAGGGTCTCAGGATTGGAATGGGGAGGACTTGGATGTCACATCTCATGCTATAGGGAGGGTCTCAAGTTTGATATTAGAAGCATTGAGATAACAGATCTCATGATATCGGAAGGGTCTCAGGATTGGAATGGGAAGGAGTTGGATATCACATCTCATGATAAAGGAAGGGTCTAAGGTTTGGAAGGGGAAGGATTTGGATATCACATCTCATGTTATAGGACGGGTCTCAGGTTTGGTATTAGAAGCATTGAGATATCAAGTCTCATGGTATAGGAAGGGTCTCCGAATTGGAATGGGAAGGAGTTGGATATCACATCTCAAGCTATAGGAAGGGTCTCAGGATTGGAATGGGAAGGAGTTTGATATCACATCTTATGCCATAGTATGGGTCTCAGGTTTGGTAGAAGCATTGGGATATCACATCTCATGCTATTGGAAGGGTATCAGTATTGGATATGGAAGGAGTTGGATATCCCATCTCATGCTATAAGAAGGGTCTCAGGTTGGAATGGGAAGGAGTTGGATATCACATTTCATGTTATAGGAAGGGTCTCAGGATTGGAATGGGAAGGACTTGGATATCATATCTCATGCTATAAGAAGGCTCTCAGGTTTGGAAGGGGAAGGAGTTGGATATCACATTTCATGTTAGAGGAAGGATCTCAGGTTTGGTATTAGAGGCCTTGAGATATCACATCTCATGCTATAGGAAGGGTCTCAGGATTGGAATGGGAAGGAGTTGGATATCACATCTCAAGCTTTAGGAAGGGTCTCAGGTTTGGTATAAGCATTGAGATAGCACATCTCATGCTATAGGAAGGGTCTAAGGATTGGAATGGGAAGGAGTTGGATATCACATCTCATGTTATAGGAAAGATCTCAGGTTTGGTATTAGAAGCATTGAGACATCACATCTCATGTTATAGGAAGGGTCTCAGGATTGGAATGGGAAGGAGTTGGATATCACATCTCATGCTATAGGAAGGGTGTCAGGTTTGGAACGGGAAGGAGTTAGATATCACATCTCATGTTATAGGAAGAGTCTCAGGTTTGGTATAAGCATTGAGATATCACATCTCTGCTATCGGAGAAGCATCAGGATTGGGATGGGAAGGAGTTGGATATCCCTTCTCATGCTATAGGAAGGGTCTCAGGATTTGAATGGCAAGGAGTTGGATATCACATATCATGCCATAGGAAGGGTCTCAGGTTTCGTATAAGCATTGAAATATCACATCTCTGCTATCGGAAGGGTCTCCGGATTGGATTGGGAAGGAGTTGGATATCCCTTCTCATGCTATAGGAAGTGTCTCAGGTTGGAATGGGAAGGAGTTGGATATCACATCTCATGTTATAGGAAGGGTCTCAGGATTGGAATGGGAAGGATTTGGATATCACATCTCTTGCTATAGGAAGGGTCTCAGGATTGGAATGGGTAGGAGTTGGATATTACATTCTTGCTATAGGAAGGGCCTCATGTTTGGAATGGGAAGGAGTTGGATATCACATATGCTATAGGAAGTGTCTCAGGTTTGGAACGGGAAGGAGATGGATATCACATCTCATGTTAGAGGAAGGATCTCAGGTTTGGTATTAGAGGCCTTGAGATATCACATCTCATGCTATAGGAAGGGTCTCAGGTTTGGTATAAGCATTGAGATATCACATCTCATGCTATAGGAAGGGTCTCAGGATTGGAATGGGAAGAAGTTGGATATCACATCTCATGCTATAGGAAGGGCCTCAGGTTTGGTATAAGCATTGAGATATCACATCTCATGCTATAGGAAGGGTCTCAGGTTGGAATGGGAAGGACTTGGATATCACATCTCATGCTATAGGAAGGCTATCAGGTTTGGAAGGGGAAGGAGTTGCATATCAAATTTCATTTTAGAGGTAGGATCTCAGGTTTGGTATTAGAGGCATTGAGATATCACATCTCATGCTATAGGAAGGGTCTCAGGTTTGGTATAAGCACTGAGATATCACATCTCATGCTATAGAAACGGTCTCAAGATTGCAATGGGAAGGAGTTGGATATCACATCTCATGTTATAGGAAGGATCTCAGATTTGGTATTAGAAGCATTGAGACATCACATCTCATGCTATAGGAAGGGTCTCAGGATTGGAATGGGAAGGAGTTGGATATCACGTCTCATGTTATAGGAAGGGTCTCAGGATTGGAATGGGAAGCACTTCGATATCACATCTCATGTTATAGGAAGGCTCCCAGGTTTAGAAGGGGAAGGAGTTGGATATCACATTTCATGTTAGAGGTAGGATCTCAGGTTTGGTATAAGAGGCATTGAGATATAACATCTCATGCCATCAGAAGGGTCTCAGGATTGGAATGGGAAGGAGTTGGATATCACATCTCATGCTAAAGGGAGGGTCTCAGGTTTGGAAGGGGAAGGATTTGGATATCACATCTCATGCTATAGGAAGGGTCTCAGGATTGGAATGGGAAGGATTTGGATATCACATCTCATGCTATAGGAAGGGTCTCAGGTTTGGTATAAGCATTGAGATATCACATCTCATGCTATAGGAAGGGTCTCAGGATTGGAATGGGAAGGAGTTGGATATCACATCTCATGCTATAGGTAGGCTCTCAGTTTTGGAAAGGGAAGGTTTTGGATATCACATCTCATGCTATAGGAAGGGTCTCACGATTGGAATGGGAAGGATTTGGATATCACGTCTCATGCTATAGGAAGGGTCTCAGGATTGGAATGGGAAGGAGTTGGATATCACATCTCATGCTATAGGAAGGGTCTCAGGAATGGAATGGGAAGGAGTTTTATATGACATCTCATGCCATAGGAAGGATCTCAGGTTTGGTATTAGAAGCATTGAGACATCACATCTCATGTTATAGGAAGGGTCTCAGGATTGGAATGGGAAGGAGTTGGATATCACATCTCATGCTATAGGAAGGGTCTCAGGTTTGGTATAAGCATTGAGATATCACATCTCATGCTATAGGAAGGGTCTCAGGATTGGAATGGGAAGGAGTCGTATATGACATCTCATGCCATAGGAAGGGTCTCAGGTTTGGTATCAGCATTGAGATATCACATCTCTGCTATCGGAAGGGTCTCAGGATTGGAATGGGAAGGAGTTGGATATCCCATCTTATGTTACAGGAAGGGTCTCAGGTTTGGTATTAGAAGCATTGAGATATCACATCTCATGCTATAGGAAGGGTCTCAGGATTGGAATGGGAAGGACTTGAATATCCCATCTCATGCTATAGGGAGGCTCTCACGTTTGGAAAGGGAAGGAGTTGGATATCACATTTCATGTTAGAGGTAGGATCTCAGGTTTGGTATTAGAGGCATTGAATATCCTATAGCATGAGATGTGATATCTCAATGCTTCTAATATCAAACTTGAGACCCTCCCTATAGCATGAGATGTGATATCCAAGTCCTTCCCATTCCAATCCTGAGACACTTCCTATAGCATGAGATGTGATATCTCAATGCTTCTAAACCAAACCTGAGACTCTTCCTATAACATGATATGGGATATCGAACTCCTTCCCATTCCAATCCTGAGACCCTTCCTATAGCATGAGATGTCATATACATATCCTTCCCATTCCAATCCTGAGACCCTTCCTATAGCATGAGATGTGATATCTCAATGCTTATACCAGACCTGAGACCCTTCCTATAGCATGAGATGTGATATCCAAGTCCTTCCCATTCCAATCCTTAGACCCTTCCTATAGCATGCAATATGATATCTCAATGATTCTAATAACAAACCTGAGACCCGTCCTATAACATGAGATGGGATATCCAACTCCTTCCCATTCCAATCCTGAGACCCTTCCGATAGCAGAGATGTGATATCTCAATGCTTATACCAAACCTGAGACCCTTCCTACGGCATGAGATGTCATATACAACTCCTTCCCATTCCAATCCTGAGACCCTTCCCATAGCATGAGATGTGATATCTCAATGCTTATACCAAACCTGAGACCCTTCATATAGCATGAGATGTGATATCCAACTCCTTCCCATTACAATCCTGAGTCCCTTCCTATAGCATGAGATGTGATGTCTCAATGCTTCTAATACCAAACCTGAGATCCTTCCTATAACATGAGATGTGATATCCAACTCCTTCCATTCCAATCCTGAGACCCTTCCTATAGCATGAGATGTGATATCTCAATGCTTCTAATATCAAACTTGAGACCCTCCCTATAGCATGAGATGTGATATCCAATTCCTTCCCATTCCAATCCTGAGACACTTCCTATAGCATGAGATGTGATATCTCAATGCTTCTAATACCAAACCTGAGATCCTTCCTATAACATGAGATGTGATATCCAACTCCTTCCCATTCCAAACCTGAGACCCTTCCTATAGCATATGTGATATCCAACTCCTTCCAATTCCAAACATGAGACCCTTCCCATAGCAAGAATGTAATATCCAACTCCGTCCCATTCCAATCCTGAGACCAGTCCTATAACATGAGATGGGATATCCAACTCCTTCCCGTTCCAATCCTGAGACACTTCCGATTGCAGAGATGTGATATCTCAATGCTTATACCAAACCTGAGACTCTTCCTATAACATGAGATGTGATATCCAACTCCTTCCCGTTCCAAACCTGAGACCCTTCATATAGCATGAGATGTGATATCCAACTCCTTCCCATTCCAATCCTGAGACCCTCCCGATAGCATGAGATGTGATATCTCAATGCCTCTAATACCAAACCTGAGATCCTTCCTATAACATGTGATGTGATATTCAATTCCTTCCCCTTCCAAACCTGAGACCCTCCCTTTAGCATGAGATGTGATATCCAACTCCTTCCCATTCCAATCCTGAGACCCTTATGATAGCATGAGATGTGATATCTCAATGCCTCTAATACCAAACCTGAGATACTTCCTATAGCATGAGATGTGATATCTTAATGCTTCTAATACCAAACCTGAGATCCTTCCTATAACATGAGATGTGATATCCAACTCCTTCCCATTCCAATCCTGAGACCCTTCTGATAGCATGAGATGTGATATCTCAATGCCTCTAATACCAAACCTGAGATCCTACCTCTAGCATGAAATGTGATATCCAACTCCTTCCCTTTCCAAACCTGAGAGCCTACCTATAGCATGAGATGTGATATCCAAGTCCTTCCCATTCCAATCCTTAGACCCTTCCTATAGCATGCAATATGATATCTCAATGATTCTAATAACAAACCTGAGACCCGTCCTATAACATGAGATGGGACATCCAACTCCTTCCCATTCCAATCCTGAGACACTTCCGATAGCAGAGATGTGATATCTCAATGCTTATACCAAACCTGAGACCCTTCCTATAACATGAGATGTGATATCCAACTCCTTCCAATTCCAAACATGAGACCCTTCCCATAGCAAGAATGTAATATCCAACTCCTTCCCATTCCAATCCTGAGACCATTCCTATAGCATGAGATGTGGTATCTCAATGCTTCTAATACCAAACCTGAGATCCTTCCTATGACATGAGATGTGATATCCAATTCCTTCCCATTCCAAACCTGAGACCCTTCCTACAGCATGCGATGTGATATCTCAATGCTTCTAATACCAAACCTGAGACCAGTCCTATAACATGAGATGGGATATCCAACTCCTTCCCGTTCCAATCCTGAAACACTTCCGATTGTAGAGATGTGATATCTCAATGCTTATACCAAACCTGAGACTCTTCCTATAACATGAGATGTGATATACAACTCCTTCCCGTTCCAAACCTGAGACCCTTCCTATAGCATGAGATGTGATATCCAACTCCTTCCCATTCCAATCCTGAGACCCTTCCGATAGCATGAGATGTGATATCTCAATGCCTCTAATACCAAACCTGAGATCCTACCTCTAAAATGAAATGTGATATCCAACTCCTTCCCTTTCCAAACCTGAGACCCTGCCTATAGCATGAGATGTGATATCCAAGTCCTTCCCATTCCAATCCTGAGACCCTTCCTATAGCATGAGATGTGATATCTCAATGTCTCGTCGTCGTGTTGAGTCTGCAGCAGCAGAGTTGAGTAAAAGACGTCCCAAACGAAGGAACCCGCACAGTTTGTTACCACAGCAGGGCAACGGAGCGGCGGTGTGTTTCTGAGCCAAATGTACACTACTCACTTCAGACCTGGGAACGCCAAGTGTACGAATCATGTGAGAGTGACAAGGACTCGATATACTACACAACCTGGCGGCGGTTACAGAGCAAGACTCCTGTGTAGGCTGGTCAGTCTGCTGGATGGCCCAGAGACGCTTCCGAAGGCTTACTAGCAGGAGATGGTGAAGATGCCGAGAATAGTTGTCCCCGCTATTCCAAGGGTCGAAGTACCAGTACAGGCCTTCTGGTTCGATCAAAGGTGAAAAGGGTTTCACAAGGCGACAGCAGTGCAGAGGAGCAGTCCTTCAGCGGGTCACCAGCGATTCCTCGGTTCAGCCTCTTGGTTGCAGGATACTTGGCTCCTGTATTCCTTCGTTCGTGAGAACTCAGGAGATCGACATGGTAGTGGTGTTTCCAGCCCCCTCTTATCCACGGTTCCCTTCGCGCCAAAACGGTGGGGACCCAATGGGAGATCCGCTCATCAACACTCACACCATTCGTGGACCTATCACGGACCACGGTGGTCCCAGGCATTCACACCACCCTAGACTCTCTGGCACCCAGGATGTGTATTGGGACCAGACATCCCAGCCCACATCCTGGAGGCACACACAAGACATGTAGAAGCCCGCGAAAGCATCTGTGTTTCGTGGGAAAGTACATGCCCAAATAAGGAAGGCCCCAGGTCGGCTCGACCTGGGGAAGGTGAAGGGAGCAAGATGGTCAACGGACAGGACAAAGGAGCCTCGTGGTCTGGCCATTTTGGGCTCTAGGCCACCATTTTGGGTTAAGCGCGAGAAACGCGCTTAGAACGCCAAAAGGAGCTCAAAACACAATAAACGATCGCTGCCACCATTCCCATCCGTGAATCACTTGCACTGATCAGTTACAATCCTGGAAGAGTATCTAGGGCCTGTAGAAGGCTAGAGACCCAAGAGAGCAGTAACTTATCTTACAGTGCCCTCTTGTGTCATGTTGCACGAAAGCCGCAACATGATAAAAGAAACTACGGAAACGAGCGTTTCCTGGTACTGACTGTCTTAAGGGCATGACAGTTTCCCCGTAAGAAAGGAGCGAAAGCCCAGAGGAGTGCGGCAGAAGGCTGCACTTCTCTGGCAAAGTCGAGAACAAGGTGAAAAACAACAGCAAAAAGTTTAGGGGTTGCCACATGGAAGGAAAATTACCTACGTTTACGAAATCTTTCCTAACACTCGCCCCTCCCAGACTATGGACAGGGGGAACTAATCCACCCCTGGATGAGTCTCTTGTTCAGGTCGGTTAAACATTCTGCACAACCCATCAGCATTGCTATGTTGGACACCTGGCCTATGCTCAATAGTGAAGTCGAAGCCTTGTAGACTTATGGACCACCTAAGCAACTTTGGATTCTCCCCCTTCATGTTTATTAGCCACTTTAAGGGCGTATGGTCAGTTTGCACAGTGAAGTGGGTCCCATAGAGGTAGGGCCTCAGCTTCCTTAGGGCCCACACAACAGAGAAACATTCTTTCTCTACCGTGGACCATCTGAGCTCTCTGTCCTTAAACTGGCGACTAATAAAACCAATAGGGTGTTCCTTACCCTTCTCATCTACTTGCGATAGTACAGCTCCTATCCCAGTGTCAGAGGCGTCCGTCTGCACGATAAAAGGTCTTTGATAATCAGGGGCCCTGAGGACAGGGGCCTGGCACAAGGAGTCTTTTAAGCCATTGAAGGCCTTCTCACACTCGTCGGTCCAAGTTACCTTCTTGGGTTTCTTCAGAGTTGTGAGGGCAGTCAGAGGGGCAGCTATGGTGCCATAGTCTGCCACAAAATTGCGGTAATACCCCGTGAGTCCTAAGAAGGCTCTCACTTGGGTTTGTGTAGTGGGGGTAGGCCAGTCTTGTACTGCTTGTACTTTACTGGGTACAGGCTGTATCCTCCCTCCACCTACTTCATGTCCAAGGTAAAACACTGAGCCTTGTCCAATCTGGCATTTACTAGCCTTTATGGTAAGTGTGCTTTCTGAAGAGCCTGGAGCACAATCCCGAGGTGTTTCACATGGTCTTCCCAGGTGGCACTGAAAACTGCTATATCGTCCAGATATGCAAGACAGAATTCGTCCAACCCATTCAAAACATGATGCACAAGCCTCTGGAAAGTGGCAGGTGCATTCTTCAACCCGAACGGCATTACCCGGAATTGGTAAAGGCCGTCTGGAGTAGAAAACGCTGTCTTCTCCTTGGCATGTTGTGCTAAAGCTATTTGCCAATAGCCAGCAGTGAGGTCAAACGTGCTGAGGTACTTGGAGGCACCCAAAGTATCCACCAGCTCATCTGTTCGAGGCAAGGGGTGTGCATCTGTCTTGGTGACAGCATTCAGAGCCCTGTAATCCACGCAGAACCTCAATTCAGAAGTGCCTGCCTTTGGAACGAAAACCACAGGGCTGGACCAAGGACTACTAGAGGGTTCAATCACCCCAAGGTCTAACATCTTGTTGACCTCGGTCTTAATATAAGACCGTACTTTGTCTGACATCCTGTATCCCCTACTTTTGGTAGGTACACTGTCTCCTGTGTCTATGTTATGTTTGCACCAAGGTGTCAAACCAGGCGACTGTGAAAACAGGGGGGAAAACTGCCTAAGCAAACTTTTCACCTCAGCCTGCTGATCAGAAGTCAGGTGAGGGGCCCCTCGGACACCCTCAAAGGAGCTATCTGAAGGACCGCTTTGGAACAGGTCGGGGAGAGGTTCAGACTCCTCTTCCTCAACATCTGAAGCCAGTAACAGTGCTGCGATTTCGACTCTTGGGGCGAAAGCCTTCAGCCTATTCACGTGAAACACTTTTGGAGCCTGTCCAGGCCTTCCAAGGTCCACTAAATAGTTAACCTCACCCAGGGGCTCCACCACTGTGTAAGGGCCTGACCATTTGTCCTGTAAAACTCAAGGCCTTATGGGATTCATGATCAGGACTTGCTGACCAGGTGTAAAGTTGATGAGGGAAGCTTTCTGGTCGTACCAATGTTTCACCAGTGCTTGTCCTGCCTTCAATTTATCACTAGCCAAGCCCATCAGAAGTACCATCCGTTTTCTGAGCCCTAGCACATAATCAACTACGTTGGTAGTAACAGGGGGAGTGGGCATCTCCCATCCCTCTTTGACTATGGCTAAGGGTCCCCGTACAGGATGACCAAACAGAAGTTTGAAGGGGCTGAAGCCAACACCCTCCTGTGGTACCTCTCGGTAGGCAAACAGTAAGCATGGTAAAAGAAGATCCCATTGTCTTCTCTGAAGCTTCTCCAGAGCCCCAATCATGCTTTTTAACGTTCTGTTGAAACGTTCCACCAGACCATTGGTCTGGGGGTGGTATGCAGAAGAGAACTTGTAGGTGACCCCACATTCTTTCCACATAGCCTGCATATACTTCGACATAAAGTTGCTGCCACGATCTGACACAACTTCTTTAGGGAAGCCAACCCTAGTAGATATGCCAAGTAAAGCTTTTGCAACTGACTTGGCAGGTACAGTTTTCAATGGGATGGCCTCAGGATATCTGGTTGCATGGTCGACCAGCACCAGGATAAACCTATTGCCCGAGGATGTTTGCGGGTCAAGGGGACCAACGATGTCGATCCCTACCCTTTCAAATGGTACCCCCACAACTGGGAGCGGTACCAACGGAGCTTGGATTGTCGAGCCAACCTTACCAGATAACTGGCAGGAGGCACAACTCCTGCAGTGACTTTCTACTTGCAGCCCCATCTTGGGCCAGTAGAAGTGCATGGATAACCTTTGCTTGCTCCTCTTAATACCAAGGTGACCAGCAAGGAGCACTTCATGCGCCAACTGCAGGAGGAAGGGCCTAACAGCAAGGGGAACCACCAACCTCCTATGGTCTCCTTCTGTAGACTCTGTGGGCTCACTATACAGGAGTCCACCTTCCCAATACATCCTATGCGTCCCAGGAGGTTCACCCTCAAGCTGGGAGCAGGCCTGTCTCCTTAGGCCTTCCAGAGATGGGCACTCACGTTGGCCTTTACTGAATTGGTCCCTGTCAGGACCTCCTTCAACTTACAAGTCTTTTAGTTCAGGATGGTCGTTGGGGTCAAATACTTCAGGCATCGCCACCTCCTCGTCAGGCCCGGGCGATTGACCAACTTCCTCCACCGCAGTGGTAGGCGAGCTCGGGGGAATATTCTCTTTCCCTCGTCTTGACTTGTTGACACCTTTCGCCTTGGGTTTCCCCTTCGGCTGGGGCGGCGTATTGGTCTTGGCCAATGCTGCCCGTGCTTGAGACCGTGTGTAGGGTCTTTCGGCAGTGTCTCCTACGAGCCCTAAAGCTCTGAGATCATTACCTAACAAGACCTTTCCCGGGACGTTTCTCTGAATGCTCACTGGAATCCTGACTGCTGTACCATTTAAAGTAAGATTTACAGGTATTACTGGGAACATACGGAGTGGGCCGTCAGCCAACTTAGTGGGCATCAGAGTAGCTCTGGCAACTTCCTCTGAGTCTACCAAGGTAGAATCCACTACAGTTCGACTGCACCCACTATCCCTAAGAGCTGTGGAGTATCTACTCCATTGATCAGCACACTGTCTTTAAAGTAGTGCTTGGTATTATCTGTAATCCTAGCATAAGCCTCTGCGACTTTAGGCTCCCAGGAACCCAGGGAAACTAAAACTACCTCAGCCTCTATCCCGCTGGGAAATGAGTCTGAGGAGAAGGATGCTCCTGTAATCTCTTCTTCCTCGTAGGAGGAGAAGGCCAGATTAGCGGAGTGGACCCCCAAAGGTCAAACCTTACACCGGGGATCCCCCTTCACGTGGTCAGTTGCTCCACAAGCAAAACAAGATCCATTGGGTCTGTTTACATAGGGAGGCTTATTGTAACCAGAGTTCTGTTTCGGAGGCTGACCTCCACTACCCTGTGAGTTCTCTTGTGTCTTACCCTTATTTTTCTTTTTGTGGCCCTTTTGAGAAGAAGATTTATCAGATTCTCCACCCTCCTTATCTTTGGACTTTTTCCCTTCCTCCTGCTTACCAGGATGAGTTTTGTCCTTATGGGACACTCGATGTGACACCCATAAGTCTGCTGCAATGGCCAGCTTCTTAGGATCTATCTCCTTCGAATCGGCCAAATGCTGCTTAAGCTCCGGGGAAGAAGATGCAAAAATGTGTTCCAGCATGACAAGATTTATCATGCCTTCGAAGGTAGAAACCTTATAACCTTCGACCCAGCCAGTTAAGTTTTTCAAGGATTCAGTGACATAAGATATCCAAGTACCACCTTCCTTTTTCTTATACTCTATGAATCGTTTCAAATATTGGGCCGGAGTCTTCCCAAACTTTAAAATGAGAGTTTGCTTTAACATTGCGAAATCAGCTTGCTCAGCCTTCGACATTTCCATAATGGCACTACAGCCAGAATGGGGCAGTCTGCTGAGTAACCAGGCAATCTTATCAGCATTGTCAACTTGTTGAACTTCGCATGCATACTCAAACGCATTCATCCAGTCCATAATGTCATTCCTTTCCTCATACACAATGACCAGATCTTTCGGAAACCGTGGATGAGAGGAGGCCCCAGACCCATGTCCAGGACCCTTGGACCCATTTGCAACCTGAAGCTTGGCCAGTTCCAACTGGTGATCCCTGTCTTTCTGTTTTTCTGACTGTTCGATTTTTAGTTTGGCTATGCTGAATTCAAGCTCCTTCTGCCTAAACCGCAGCTCTTGCTTCTTGAATTCAAGCATAGCCTCCCCATCAACACTGGCAGAGGAAACATTAGACATCTCATCCTCCCTGTCCTCGTGGTCGCGGTGGATCAGTGCAGCGGCAGAACCGTCGGTTCTACCAGTGAGAGCAGCCCCACCTCCTTCCGCACTGTCCTCAGAAGTTATAGCGTCAAGCTGCGCTTCTTGCCACGCCACGATTCTTTGGATCATATCCAATTTCGTGCCTTGAGAGGAAACACCTCTCTCCGCACACATTTTTTTCAATGTTTCTGATTTGGAAGCATTTAAAGTTAACAAGGTATTTGTTTCCATACTGTTAGATAGGACTATGGCCTTTTTAAAGTTATACTACAACAATTCACTACGTGTCCTGGTAGGAATAACTTGAAATGCCTTAGTTCGTGCGCAACACTGGATACCTTCAGTCGTATCCCACCGCTGTACACCAATTTGTTAAGACGGATTTCTGAACTCTGTCCTGGTGGCGCAGAAGTTCAGAAGGCCAACCTAATTACTTGGAACAGGGTAACCTCTGGACAAGCCAGACCAATCAAGGTAGCGATCGCGGCGGTCAAGACTAGGTCTCAAGAGGGGTGAGGGTGACTGAAAGGCTGCAATGAGCACACAAAGCAAGGACACTTACAAACTACTCCAAACAGGTGCTATATTAAAAATATATACACATTTATTCCAAGGCCTTTAAAACAATGACCGTAGCGAGAAATCACAATACAACTCTAGTAAACCAACACATACCATACCAATACAATATATATACAAATACAAACAAGTCTCAAGCGTTAGATGCACGAAATGTGTAGTCCACCTAAAAGGGAAGGAAAACAGGCAGTGCGAAATAATGCTTAGACCCAGTCCGCCTTCAGAGGCACCTAACTAAAAGGAAGTCCGAGCCCTACGAAGAGTGGAGCCTTGTGCTCAAAAGTACCTGCACACGCTGGTGCCAACGGGCAAAAGGGGAGTCTCTTCGAGGGAGATCAGGCAGTTCAGTTTAGTGCACAAACGAAGAACAACAGTGTTCCGCGACTCAAGCGCAGCCTCCACTGTGGGCAAAAGCAGAGCGCGAGTACGGAAAGGCGTGCTGTTTTGACACAGCGGGGAAAAGCTATGGGCTCCTGCAGGAGGGCGACCAGTTCCTAGCTATGCTACTCACCGGACCCCGATGCAAGCAGACCCAGGCTTCTCCGCGTCAGTTTCAGTCGCTGGCAGGTTCAGAAGAGCAGGGGACATCTCGTCGTCGTGTTGAGTCTGCAGCAGCAGAGTTGAGTAAAAGACGTCCCAAACGAAGGAACCCGCACAGTTTGTTACCACAGCAGGGCAACGGAGCGGCCGTGTGTATCTGAGCCAAATGTACACTACTCACTTCAGACCTGGGAACGCCAAGTGTACGAATCGTGTGAGAGTGACAAGGACTCGATATACTACACAACCTGGTGGCGGTTACAGAGCAAGACTCCTGTGTAGGCTGGTCAGTCTGCTGGATGGCCCAGAGACGCTTCCGAAGGCTTACTAGCAGGAGATGGTGAAGATGCCGAGAATAGCTGTCCCCGCTATTCCAAGGGTCGAAGTACTAGTACAGGCCTTCTGGTTCGATCAAAGGTGAAAAGGGTTTCACAAGGCGACAGCAGTGCAGAGGAGCAGTCCTTCAGCGGGTCACCAGCGATTCCTCGGTTCAGCCTCTTGGTTGCAGGATACTTGGCTCCTGTATTCCTTCGTTCGTGAGAACTCAGGAGATCGACATGGTAGTGGTGTTTCCAGCCCCCTCTTATCCACGGTTCCCTTCGCGCCAAAACGGTGGGGACCCAATGGGAGATCCGCTCATCAACACTCACACCATTCGTGGACCTATCACGGACCACAGTGGTCCCAGGCATTCACACGGGACCAGACATCCCAGCCCACATACTGGAGGCACACACAAGACATGTAGAAGCCCGCGAAAGCATCCGTGTTTCGCGGGAAAGTACATGCCCAAATAAGGAAGGCCCCGGGTCGGCTCGACCTGGGGAAGGTGAAGGGAGCAAGACGGTCAGCGGACAGGACAAAGGAGCCTCGTGGTCTGGCCATTTTGGGAGCCAGGCCACCATTTTGGGTTAAGTGCGATAAACGTGCTTAGAACGCCAAAAGGAGCTCAAAACACAAGAAACTATCGCTGCCACCATTCCCGTCCGTGAATCACTTGCACCGATCAGTTACAATCCTGAAAGAGTATCTAGGGCCTGTAGAAGGCTAGAATCCCAAGAGAGCAGCAATTTAGCTTACAGTGCCCTCTTGTGTCATGTTGCACGAAAGCCGCAACATGATAAAAGAAACTACAGAAAACAGCGTTTCCCGGTACTGACTGTCTTAAGGGCATGTCAGTTTCCCCGTAAGAAAGGAGCGAAAGCCCAGAGGAGTGCGGCAGAAGGCTGCACTTCTCTGGCAAAGTCGAGAACAAGGTGAAAAACAACAGCAAAAAGTTTAGGGGTTGCCACATGGAAGGAAAATTACCTACAATTATTAAATCTTTCCTAACAGATATCAAATCTCATGTTATAGGAAGAGTCTCAGGTTTGGTATAAGCATTGAGATATCACATCTCTGCAATCGGAAGTGTCTCAGGATTGGGATGGGAAGGAGTTGGATATCCCATCTCATGTTATAGGACGGGTCTCAGGATTGTTATTAGAATCATTGAGATATCATATTGCATGCTGTAGGAAGGGTCTAAGGATTGGAATGGGAAGGACTTGGATATCACATCTCATGCTATGGATAGGCTCATATCATATCCCAATGCTTCTACCAAACCTGAGACCCATACTATGGCATGAGATGTGATATCAAACTCATTCCCATTCCAATCCTGAGACTCTTCCTATAGCTTGAGATGTGATATCCAACTCCTTCCCATTCCAATTCTGAGACCCTTCCTATGCCATGAGACTTGATATCTCAATGCTTCTAATACCAAACCTGAGACCCGTCCTATAACATGAGATGTGATATCCAAATCTTTCCCCTTCCAAACCTTAGACCCTTCCTTTATCATGAGATGTGATATCCAAGGCCTTCCCATTCCAATCCTTAGACCCTTCCTACAGCATGCAATATGATATCTCAATGATTCTAATAACAATCCTGAGACCCGTCCTATAACATGAGATGGGATGTCCAACTCCTTCCCATCCCAATCCTGAGACACTTCCGATTGCAGAGATGTGATATCTCAATGCTTATACCAAACCTGAGACTCTTCCTATAACATGAGATGTGATATCTGTTAGGAAAGATTTAATAATTGTAGGTAATTTTCCTTCCATGTGGCAACCCCTAAACTTTTTGCTGTTGTTTTTCACCTTGTTCTCGACTTTGCCAGAGAAGTGCAGCCTTCTGCCGCACTCCTCTGGGCTTTCGCTCCTTTCTTACGGGGAAACTGACATGCCCTTAAGACAGTCAGTACCGGGAAACGCTGTTTTCCGTAGTTTCTTTTATCATGTTGCGGCTTTCGTGCAACATGACACAAGAGGGCACTGTAAGCTAAGTTGCTGCTCTCTTGGGATTCTAGCCTTCTACAGGCCCTAGATACTCTTTCAGGATTGTAACTGATCGGTGCAAGTGATTCACGGACGGGAATGGTGGCAGCGATCGTTTCTTGTGTTTTGAGCTCCTTTTGGCGTTCTAAGCACGTTCCTCGCACTTAACCCAAAATGGTGGCCTGGCTCCCAAAATGGCCAGACCACGAGGCTCCTTTGTCCTGTCCGCTGACCGTCTTGCTCCCTTCACCTTCCCCAGGTCGAGCCGACCCGGGGCCTTCCTTATTTGGGCATGTACTTTCCCGCGAAACACGGATGCTTTCGCGGGCTTCTACATGTCTTGTGTGTGCCTCCAGTATGTGGGCTGGGATGTCTGGTCCCGTGTGAATGCCTGGGACCACCGTGGTCCGTGATAGGTCCACGAATGGTGTGAGTGTTGATGAGCGGATCTCCCATTGGGTCCCCACCGTTTTGGCGCGAAGGGAACCGTGGATAAGAGGGGGCTGGAAACACCACTACCATGTCGATCTCCTGAGTTCTCACGAACGAAGGAATACAGGAGCCAAGTATCCTGCAACCAAGAGGCTGAACCGAGGAATCTCTGGTGACCCGCTGAAGGACTGCTCCTCTGCACTGCTGTCGCCTTGTGAAACCCTTTTCACCTTTGATCGAACCAGAAGGCCTGTACTAGTACTTCGACCCTTGGAATAGCGGGGACAGCTATTCTCGGCATCTTCACCATCTCCTGCTAGTAAGCCTTCGGAAGCGTCTCTGGGCCATCCAGCAGACTGACCAGCCTACACAGGAGTCTTGCTCTGTAACCGCCACCAGGTTGTGTAGTATATCGAGTCCTTGTCACTCTCACACGATTCGTACACTTGGCGTTCCCAGGTCTGAAGTGAGTAGTGTACATTTGGCTCAGATACACACGGCCGCTCCGTTGCCCTGCTGTGGTAACAAACTGTGCGGGTTCCTTCGTTTGGGACGTCTTTTACTCAACTCTGCTGCTGCAGACTCAACACGACGACGAGACGTCCCCTGCTCTTCTGAACCTGCCAGCGACTGAAACTGACGCGGAGAAGCCTGGGTCTGCTTGCATCGGGGTCCGGTGAGTAGCATAGCTAGGAACTGGTCGCCCTCCTGCAGGAGCCCATAGCTTTTCCCCGCTGTGTCAAAACAGCACGCCTTTCCGTACTCGCGCTCTGCTTCTGCCCACAGTGGAGGCTGCGCTTGAGTCGCGGAACACTGTTGTTCTTCGTTTGTGCACTAAACTGAACTGCCTGATCTCCCTCGAAGAGACTCCCCTTTTGCCCGTTGGCACCAGCGTGTGTAGGTACTTTTGAGCACAAGGCTCCACTCTTCGTAGGGCTCGGACTTCCTTTTAGTTAGGTGCCTCTGAAGGCGGACTGGGTCTAAGCATTATTTCGCACTGCCTGTTTTCCTTCCCTTTTAGGTGGACTACACATTTCGTGCATCTAACGCTTGAGACTTGTTTGTATTTGTATATATATTGTATTGGTATGGTATGTGTTGGTTTACTAGAGTTGTATTGTGATTTCTCGCTACGGTCATTGTTTTAAAGGCCTTGGAATAAATGTGTATATATTTTTAATATAGCACCTGTTTGGAGTAGTTTGTAAGTGTCCTTGCTTTGTGTGCTCATTGCAGGCTTTCAGTCACCCTCACCCCTCTTGAGACCTAGTCTTGACCGCCGCGATCGCTACCTTGATTGGTCTGGCTTGTCCAGAGGTTACCCTGTTCCAAGTAATTAGGTTGGCCTTCAGAACTTCTGCGCCACCAGGACAGAGTTCAGAAATCCGTCTTGACAAATTGGTGTACAGCGGTGGGATACGACTGAAGGTATCCAGTGTTGCGCACGAACTAAGGCATTTCAAGTTATTCCTACCAGGACACGTAGTAAATTGTTGTAGCATAACTTTAAAAAGGCCATAGTCCTATCTAACAGTATGGAAACAAATACCTTGTTAACTTTAAATGCTTCCAAATCAGAAACATTGAAAAAAATGTGTGCGGAGAGAGGTGTTTCCTCTCAAGGCACGAAATTGGATATGATCCAAAGAATCGTGGCGTGGCAAGAAGCGCAGCTTGACGCTATAACTTCTGAGGACAGTGCGGAAGGAGGTGGGGCTGCTCTCACTGGTAGAACCGACGGTTCTGCCGCTGCACTGATCCACCGCGACCACGAGGACAGGGAGGATGAGATGTCTAATGTTTCCTCTGCCAGTGTTGATGGGGAGGCTATGCTTGAATTCAAGAAGCAAGAGCTGCGGTTTAGGCAGAAGGAGCTTGAATTCAGCATAGCCAAACTAAAAATCGAACAGTCAGAAAAACAGAAAGACAGGGATCACCAGTTGGAACTGGCCAAGCTTCAGGTTGCAAATGGGTCCAAGGGTCCTGGACATGGGTCTGGGGCCTCCTCTCATCCACGGTTTCCGAAAGATCTGGTCATTGTGTATGAGGAAAGGAATGACATTATGCACTGGATGAATGCGTTTGAGTATGCATGCGAAGTTCAACAAGTTGACAATGCTGATAAGATTGCCTGGTTACTCAGCAGACTGCCCCATTCTGGCTGTAGTGCCATTATGGAAATGTCGAAGGCTGAGCAAGCTGATTTCGCAATGTTAAAGCAAACTCTCATTTTAAAGTTTGGGAAGACTCCGGCCCAATATTTGAAACGATTCATAGAGTATAAGAAAAAGGAAGGTGGTACTTGGGTATCTTATGTCACTGAATCCTTGAAAAACTTAACTGGCTGGGTCGAAGGTTATAAGGTTTCTACCTTCGAAGGCATGATAAATCTTGTCATGCTGGAACACATTTTTGCATCTTCTTGCCCGGAGCTTAAGCAGCATTTGGCCGATTCGAAGGAGATAGATCCTAAGAAGCTGGCCATTGCAGCAGACTTATGGGTGTCACATCGAGTGTCCCATAAGGACAAAACTCATCCTGGTAAGCAGGAGGAAGGGAAAAAGTCCAAAGATAAGGAGGGTGGAGAATCTGATAAATCTTCTTCTCAAAAGGGCCACAAAAAGAAAAATAAGGGTAAGACACAAGAGAACTCACAGGGTAGTGGAGGTCAGCCTCCGAAACAGAACTCTGGTTACAATAAGCCTCCCTATGTAAACAGACCCAATGGATCTTGTTTTGCTTGTGGAGCAACTGACCACGTGAAGGGGGATCCCCGGTGTAAGGTTTGACCTTTGGGGGTCCACTCCGTTAATCTGGCCTTCTCCTCCTACGAGGAAGAAGAGATTACAGGAGCATCCTTCTCCTCAGACTCATTTCCCAGCGGGATAGAGGCTGAGGTAGTTTTAGTTTCCCTGGGTTCCTGGGAGCCTAAAGTCGCAGAGGCTTATGCTAGGATTACAGATAATACCAAGCACTACTTTAAAGACAGTGTGCTGATCAATGGAGTAGATACTCCAGCTCTTAGGGATAGTGGGTGCAGTCGAACTGTCAGAGCTTGCTTCTTCTTGGCGCAGAGGCAGCACAAATGCAGCAAAAACACCTCCCTCCCCGTTAGGTCTTAGCACCTGGGAATTGACAGCACAGGCCACCTTGACCCTTCGGGGAAAGAGGGTTAGGGTCCGTTGGATGGATAGGTACGGGAAGTTAGGAACACCGGTAAAAGGAATAGGGAGAGGTAGTGGATGGGAAGAGGGGATAGCAGGGTCACATGCTCCTCGGCTCCCGTTCCAAGAATACTCCGCCCTTTCACAATTGCACCCTTCACTCACTCTTCTACTGTGTGTGGGTGTGATCACCCTGGGCTTTTGTGCTGGAGCCCTCACCAGTAATTCTCAGACTTCACAAATAATACAGGTCACAAGTATTTGCCTTGCTAGAAATCGTACATTAACTCATGCACGACTTATTCTCTTCCCCACATTACTGCATGCGAGGATTTAACACCGCATTCATTGCATGCAGCTACAATTGCGATTCCCCCAGAAATAACCTAAATAAGCACTTAGCTTCGTTTTGCCAGAAGTCTGTAATTTTTCCTGGCCCTTTTCGTGTTGGTTGGCCACGATCTTCTCTGGTTTTCTCCTGTCTCTGCAATAAGCAAGAATCGAGTCAATAAGGTGCGGAATGCATGTGCGACTGAGTTCTGGGCTAGAAGTTATCCGCGTGGCGGAACAGCCGCTCCGGATCCACGCGACTATAGTCTACACATAAGCGGGCATGGTTAGTTGCAGTCTCATGCAGGGTTAATGATATTATGGCATCTAGGGTTCCCTCCTAGTGAGTTCCCGCTTCCTGCCAAGCGCGGGCTGGCCGGAGTAGGAACCGCTCCTGTTACGTGGCCCCTCGAATGCTACGGGCTGTCAGCGATAGGTAAGTAACACACTTATCTTTGGTTTTGTACGCGGGGCCTGGGGTCTTGCAGGCGTTGGGCGGAAACGCCCCGCGTGAGCTTGCCTCCGGAGCTCTTCAGAAACACGTCCTTCCAGTTCGCCGGTCAGTATTGCGAGCGGCGTCACTCGGGCGCGGCTCGCGCATGCGCATTCGTGCGATCGGGGGCGTGGCGGTCTTCCCACGCGCAGGTTCGGCTGGAGGACGGCCTGCTGGGAAGTGTAGTTTCCGGGCTGTTCTCCATCCCTGGGCCACGGTCCTACAGAAGGGATGGAGAACACGCCTGGAATACCTGGTGGAATGCTTTTTGGCTCCTTTTCCACCATTAGTGTACACCATGAGTGCATTTACCCCCACACCTGCTCCAGTCCTGACACGAACTGTAGTGGATTCTACCTTGGTAGACTCAGAGGAAGTTGCCAGAGCTACTCTGATGCCCACTAAGTTGGCTGACGGCCCACTCTGTATGTTCCCAGTAATACCTGTAAATCTTACTTTAAATGGTACAGCAGTCAGGATTCCAGTGAGCATTCAGAGAAACGTCCCGGGAAAGGTCTTGTTAGGTAATGATCTCAGAGCTTTAGGGCTCGTAGGAGACACTGCCGAAAGACCCTACACACGGTCTCAAGCACGGGCAGCATTGGCCAAGACCAATACGCCACCCCAGCCGAAGGGGAAACCCAAGGCGAAAGGAGTCAACAAGTCAAGACGAGGGAAAGAGAATATTCCCCCGAGCTCGCCTACCACTGTGATGGAGGAAGTTGGTCAATCGCCCGGGCCTGACGAGGAGGTGGCGATGCCTGAAGTATTTGACCCCAACGACCATCCTGAACTAAAAGACTTGTAAGTTGAAGGAGGTCCTGACAGGGACCAATTCAGTAAAGGCCAACGTGAGTGCCCATCTCTGGAAGGCCTAAGGAGACAGGCCTGCTCCCAGCGTGAGGGTGAACCTCCTGGGACGCATAGGATGTATTGGGAAGGTGGACTCCTGTATAGTGAGCCCACAGAGTCTACAGAAGGAGACCATAGGAGGTTGGTGGTTCCCCTTGCTGTTAGGCCCTTCCTCCTGCAGTTGGCGCATGAAGTGCTCCTTGCTGGTCACCTTGGTATTAAGAGGAGCAAGCAAAGGTTATCCATGCACTTCTACTGGCCCAAGATGGGGGTGCAAGTAGAAAGTCACTGCAGGAGTTGTGCCTCCTGCCAGTTATCTGGTAAGGTTGGCTCGACAATCCAAGCTCCGTTGGTACCGCTCCCAGTTGTGGGGGTACCATTTGAAAGGGTAGGGATCGACATCGTTGGTCCCCTTGACCCGCAAACATCCTCGGGCAATAGGTTTATCCTGGTGCTGGTCGACCATGCAACCAGATATCCTGAGGCCATCCCATTGAAAACTGTAACTGCCAAGTCAGTTGCAAAAGCTTTACTTGGCATATTTACTAGGGTTGGCTTCCCTAAAGAAGTTGTGTCAGATCGTGGCAGCAACTTTATGTCGAAGTATATGCAGGCTATGTGGAAAGAATGTGGGGTCACCTACAAGTTCTCTTCTGCATACCACCCCCAGACCAATGGTCTGGTGGAACGTTTCAACAGAACGTTAAAAAGCATGATTGGGGCTCTGGAGAAGCTTCAGAGAAGACAATGGGATCTTCTTTTACCATGCTTACTGTTTGCCTACCGAGAGGTACCACAGGAGGGTGTTGGCTTCAGCCCCTTCAAACTTCTGTTTGGTCATCCTGTACGGGGACCCTTAGCCATAGTCAAAGAGGGATGGGAGATGCCCACTCCCCCTGTTACTACCAACGTAGTTGATTATGTGCTAGGGCTCAGAAAACGGATGGTACTTCTGATGGGCTTGGCTAGTGATAAATTGAAGGCAGGACAAGCACTGGTGAAACATTGGTACGACCAGAAAGCTTCCCTCATCAACTTTACACCTGGTCAGCAAGTCCTGATCATGAATCCCATAAGGCCTTGAGCTTTACAGGACAAATGGTCAGGCCCTTACACAGTGGTGGAGCCCCTGGGTGAGGTTAACTATTTAGTGGACCTTGGAAGGCCTGGACAGGCTCCAAAAGTGTTTCACGTGAATAGGCTGAAGGCTTTCGTCCCAAGAGTCGAAATCGCAGCACTGTTACTGGCTTCAGATGTTGAGGAAGAGGAGTCTGAACCTCTCCCCGACCTGTTCCAAAGCGGTCCTTCAGATAGCTCCTTTGAGGGTGTCCGAGGGGCCCCTCACCTGACTTCTGATCAGCAGGCTGAGGTGAAAAGTTTGCTTAGGCAGTTTTCCCCCCTGTTTTCACAGTCGCCTGGTTTGACACCTTGGTGCAAACATAACATAGACACAGGAGACAGTGTACCTACCAAAAGTAGGGGATACAGGATGTCAGACAAAGTACGGTCTTATATTAAGACCGAGGTCAACAAGATGTTAGACCTTGGGGTGATTGAACCCTCTAGTAGTCCTTGGTCCAGCCCTGTGGTTTTCGTTCCAAAGGCAGGCACTTCTGAATTGAGGTTCTGCGTGGATTACAGGGCTCTGAATGCTGTCACCAAGACAGATGCACACCCCTTGCCTCGAACAGATGAGCTGGTGGATACTTAGGGTGTCTCCAAGTACCTCAGCACGTTTGACCTCACTGCTGGCTATTGGCAAATAGCTTTAGCAGAACATGCCAAGGAGAAGACAGCGTTTTCTACTCCAGACGGCCTTTACCAATTCCGGGGAATGCCGTTCGGGTTGAAGAATGCACCTGCCACTTTCCAGAGGCTTGTGCATCATGTTTTGAATGGGTTGGACGATATAGCAGTTTTCAGTGCCACCTGGGAAGACCATGTGAAACACCTCGGGATTGTGCTCCAGGCTCTTCAGAAAGCACACTTGACCATAAAGGCTAGTAAATGCCAGATTGGACAAGGCTCAGTGTTTTACCTTGGACATGAAGTAGGTGGCGGGAGGATACAGCCTGTACCCAGTAAAGTACAAGCAGTACAAGACTGGCCTACCCCCACTACACAAACCCAAGTGAGATCCTTCTTAGGACTCACGGGGTATTACCGCAATTTTGTGGCAGACTATGGCACCATAGCTGCCCCTCTGACTGCCCTCACAACTCTGAAGAAACCCAAGAAGGTAACTTGGACCGACGAGTGTGAGAAGGCCTTCAATGGCTTAAAAGACTCCTTGTGCAGGCCCCTGTCCTCAGGGCCCCTGATTATCAAAGACCTTTTATCGTGCAGACGGACGCCTCTGACACTGGGATAGGAGCTGTACTATCGCAAGTAGATGAGAAGGGTAAGGAACACCCTATTGGTTTTATTAGTCGCCAGTTTAAGGACAGAGAGCTCAGATGGTCCACGGTAGAGAAAGAATGTTTCTCTGTTGTGTGGGCCCTAAGGAAGCTGAGGCCCTACCTCTATGGGACCCACTTCACTGTGCAAACTGACCATAAGCCCTTAAAGTGGCTAATAAACATGAAGGGGGAGAATCCAAAGTTGCTTAGGTGGTCCATAAGTCTACAAGGCTTCGACTTCACTATTGAGCATAGGCCAGGTGTCCAACATAGCAATGCTGATGGGTTGTGCAGAATGTTTAACCGACCTGAACAAGAGACTCATCCAGGGGTGGATTAGTTCCCCCTGTCCATAGTCTGGGAGGGGCGAGTGTTAGGAAAGATTTCGTAATTGTAGGTAATTTTCCTTCCATGTGGCAACCCCTAAACTTTTTGCTGTTGTTTTTCACCTTGTTCTCGACTTTGCCAGAGAAGTACAGCCTTCTGCCTCACTCCTCTGGGCTTTCGCTCCTTTCCTACGGGGAAACTGTCATGCCCTTAAGACAGTCAGTACCAGGAAACGCTCATTTCCGTAGTTTCTTTTATCATGTTGCGGCTTTCGTGCAACATGACACAAGAGGGCACTGTAAGATAAGTTACTGCTCTCTTGGGTCTCTAGCCTTCTACAGGCCCTAGACACTCTTCCAGGATTGTAACTGATCAGTGCAAGTGATTCACGGATGGGAATGATGGCAGCGATCATTTATTGTGTTTTGAGCTCCTTTTGGCGTTCTAAGCGCGTTTCTCGCGCTTAACCCAAAAGGGTGGCCTAGAGCCCAAAATGGCCAGACCACGAGGCTCCTTTGTCCTGTCCGCTGACCATCTTGCTCCCTTCACCTTCCCCAGGTCGAGCCGACCTGGGGCCTTCCTTATTTGGGCATGTACTTTCCCGCGAAACACAGATGCTTTCGCGGGCTTCTACATGTCTTGTGTGTGCCTCCAGGATGTGGGCTGGGATGTCTGGTCCCAATACACATCCTGGGTGCCAGAGAGTCTAGGGTGGTGTGAATGCCTGGGACCACCGTGGTCCGTGATAGGTCCACGAATGGTGTGAGTGTTGATGAGCGGATCTCCCATTGGGTCCCCTCCGTTTTGGCGCGAAGGGAACCGTGGATAAGAGGGGGCTGGAAACACCACTACCATGTCGATCTCCTGAGTTCTCACGAACGAAGGAATACAGGAGCCAAGTATCCTGCAACCAAGAGGCTGAACCGAGGAATCGCTGGTGACCCGCTGAAGGACTGCTCCTCTGCACTGCTGTCGCCTTGTGAAACCCTTTTCACCTTTGATCGAACCAGAAGGCCTGTACTGATACTTCGACCCTTGGAATAGCGGGGACAGCTATTCTCGGCATCTTCACCATCTCCTGCTAGTAAGCCTTCGGAAGCGTCTCTGGGCCATCCAGCAGACTGACCAGCCTACACAGGAGTCTTGCTCTGTAACCGCTGCCAGGTTGTGTAGTATATCGAGTCCTTGTCACTCTCACATGATTCGTACACTTGGCGTTCCCAGGTCTGAAGTGAGTAGTGTACATTTGGCTCAGATACACACCGCCGCTCCGTTGCCCTGCTGTGGTAACAAACTGTGCGGGTTCCTTCGTTTGGGACGTCTTTTACTCAACTCTGCTGCTGCAGACTCAACACGACGACGAGACATTGAGATATCACATCTCATGCTATAGGAAGGGTCTCAGGATTGGAATGGGAAGGACTTGGATATCACATCTCATGCTATAGGCAGGGTCTCAGGTTTGGAAAGGGAAGGAGTTGGATATCACATTTCATTTTAGAGGTAGGATCTCAGGTTTGGTATTAGAGGCATTGAGATATCACATCTCATGCTATCAGAAGGGTCTCAGGATTGGAATGGGAAGGAGTTGGATATCACATCTCATGTTATAGGAAGGATCTCAGGTTTGGTATTAGAAGCATTGAGATATCACATCTCATGCTATCGGAAGTATCTCAGGTTTGGTATTAGAGGCATTGAGATATCACATCTCATGCTATCATAAGGGTCTCAGGATTGGAATGGGAAGGAGTTGGATATCACATCTCATGCTAAAGGGAGGGTCTCAGGTTTGGAAGGGGAAGGAATTGAATATCACATCACATGTTATAGGAAGGATCTCAGGTTTGGTATTAGAGGCATTGAGATATCACATCTCATGCTATCGGAAGGGTCTCAGGATTGGAATGGGAAGGAGTTGGATATCACATCTCATGCTATAGGAAGGGTCTCAGGTTTGGAACGGGAAGGAGTTGTATATCACATCTCATGTTATAGGAAGAGTCTCAGGTTTGGTATAAGCATTGAGATATCACATCTCTGCAATCGGAAGTGTCTCAGGATTGGAACGGGAAGGAGTTGGATATCCCATCTCATGTTATAGGACTGGTCTCAGGTTTGGTATTAGAAGCATTGAGATATCACATCGCATGCTGTAGGAAGGGTCTCAGGTTTGGAATGGGAAGGAATTGGATATCACATCTCATGTCATAGGAAGGATCTCAGGTTTGGTATTAGAAGCATTGAGATATCACATCTCATGCTATAGGAATGGTCTCAGGATTGGAATGGGAAGGAGTTGGATATTACATTCTTGCTATGGGAAGGGTCTCATGTTTGGAATTGGAAGGAGTTGGATATCACATCTCATGTTATAGGAAGGGTCTCAGGTTTGGTATAAGCATTGAGATATCACATCTCTGCTATCGGAAGTGTCTCAGGATTGGAATGGGAAGGAGTTGGATATCCCATCTCATGTTATAGGACGGGTCTCAGGTTTGTTATTAGAATCATTGAGATATCATATTGCATGCTATAGGAAGGGTCTAAGGATTGGAATGGGAAGGACTTGGATATCACATCTCATGCTATAGGTAGGCTCTCAGGTTTGGAAAGGGAAGGAGTTGGATATCACATTTCATGCTAGAGGTAGGATCTCAGGTTTGGTATTAGAGGCATTGAGATATCACATCTCATGCTATCAGAAGGGTCTCAGGATTGGAATGGGAAGGAGTTGGATATCACATCTCATGTTATAGGAAGGATCTCAGGTTTGGTATTAGAAGCATTGAGATATCACATCTCATGCTATCGGAAGTATCTCAGGTTTGGTATTAGAGGCATTGAGATATCACATCTCATGCTATCATAAGGGTCTCAGGATTGGAATGGGAAGGAGTTGGATATCACATCTCATGCTAAAGGGAGGGTCTCAGGTTTGTAAGGGGAAGGAATTGAATATCACATCACATGTTATAGGAAGGATCTCAGGTTTGGTATTAGAGGCATTGAGATATCACATCTCATGCTATCGGAAGGGTCTCAGGATTGGAATGGGAAGGAGTTGGATATCACATCTCATGCTATAGGAAGGGTCTCAGGTTTGGAACGGGAAGGAGTTGGATATCACATCTCATGTTATAGGAAGAGTCTCAGGTTTGGTATAAGCATTGAGATATCACATCTCTGCAATCGGAAGTGTCTCAGGATTGGAACGGGAAGGAGTTGGATATCCCATCTCATGTTATAGGACTGGTCTCAGGTTTGGTATTAGAAGCATTGAGATATCACATCGCATGCTGTAGGAAGGGTCTCAGGTTTGGAATGGGAAGGAATTGGATATCACATCTCATGTCATAGGAAGGATCTCAGGTTTGGTATTAGAAGCATTGAGATATCACATCTCATGCTATAGGAATGGTCTCAGGATTGGAATGGGAAGGAGTTGGATATTACATTCTTGCTATGGGAAGGGTCTCATGTTTGGAATTGGAAGGAGTTGGATATCACATATGCTATAGGAAGGGTCTCAGGTTTGGAATGGGAAGGAGTTGGATATTACATCTCATGTTATAAGAAGGGTCTCAGGTTTGGTATAAGCATTGAGATATCATATTGCATGCTATAGGAAGGGTCTAAGGATTGGAATGGGAAGGACTTGGATATCACATCTCATGCTATAGGTAGGCTCTCAGCTTTGGAAAGGGAAGGAGTTGGATATCACATTTCATGTTAGAGGAAGGATCTCAGGTTTGGTATTAGAGGCATTGAGATATCACATCTCATGCTATAGGAAGGGTCTCAGGATTGGAATGGGAAGGAGTTGGATATCACATCTCATGATAAAGGAAGGGTCTAAGGTTTGGAAGGGGAAGGATTTGGATATCACATCTCATGGTTTAGGACGGGTCTCAGGTTTGGTATTAGAAGCATTGAGATATCAAGTCTCATGGTATAGGAAGGGTCTCAGAATTGGAATGGGAAGGAGTTGGATATCACATCTCAAGCTATAGGAAGGGTCTCAGGATTGGAATGGGAAGGAGTTTGATATCACATCTCATGCCATAGTATGGGTCTCAGGTTTCGTAGAAGCATTGGGATATCACATCTCATGCTATCGGAACGGTATCAGGATTGGATTTGGAAGGAGTTGGATATCACATCTCATGTTATAGTAAGGGTCTCAGGTTTGGTATAAGCATTGAGATATCACATCTCTGCTATCGGAAGTGTCTCAGGATTGGAATGGGAAGGAGTTGGATATCCCATCTCATGTTATAGGACGGGTCTCAGGTTTGTTATTAGAATCATTGAGATATCATATTGCATGCTGTAGGAAGGGTCTAAGGATTGGAATGGGAAGGACTTGGATATCACATCTCAAGCTATAGGTAGGCTCTCAGGTTTGGAAAGGGAAGGTGTTGGATATCACATTTCATGTTAGAGGAAGGATCTCAGGTTTGGTATTAGAGGCATTGAGATATCACATCTCATGCTATAGGAAGGGTCTCAGGATTGGAATGGGAAGGAGTTGGATATCACATCTCATGCTATAGGAAGGGTCTCAGGTTTGGTATAAGCATTGAGATATCACATCTCATGCTATAGGAAGGGTCTCAGGATTGGAATGGGAAGGATATGTATATGACATCTCATGCCATAGGAAGGGTCTCAGGTTTGGTATAAGCATTGAGATATCACATCTCTGCTTTTGGAAGGGTCTCAGGATTGGAATGGGAAGGAGTTGGATATCCCATCTCATGTTATAGGAAGAGTCTCAGGTTTGGTATTAGAAGCATTGAGATATCACATCTCATGCTATAGGAAGTGTCTCAGGATTGGAATGTGAAGGACTTGGATATCACATCTCATGCTATAGGGAGGGTCTCAAGTTTGATATTAGAAGCATTGAGATATCACATCTCATGCTATAGGAAGGGACTCAGGATTGGAATGGGAAGGAGTTGGATATCACATCTCATGCTATAGGAAGGGTATCAGGTTTGGTATAAGCAGTGAGATATCACATCTCATGCTATAGGAAGTGTCTCAGGATTGGAATGGGAAGGAGTTGGATGTCACACCTCATGTTATAGGAAGGATCTCAGGTTTGGTATAAGCATTGAGATATCACATCTCTGCTATCGGAAGGGTCTCAGGATTGGAATGGGAAGGAGTTGGATATTCCCATCTCATTTTATAGGAAGGGTATATCAGGTCTTAGCATGAGATGTGATATCCAGCTCCTTCCATTCCAATCCTGAGACCCTTCCGATAGCATGAGATGTGATATCTCAATGCTTCTAATATCAATACTGAGACCCTCACTATAGCATGAGATGTGATATCTAAGTCCTTCCCATTCCAATCCTGAGACCCTTCCGATAGCAGAGATGTGATATCTCAATGCTTCTACCAAAACTGAGACCCTTCCTTTAGCATGAGATGTGATATCCAACTCCTTCCCATTCCAATCCTGAGACCCTTCCTATAGCATGAAATGTGATATCTCAATGCTTCTAATACCACACCTGAGATCCTTCCTATAACATGAGATGTGATATCCAACTCCTTCCCATTCCAATCCTGAGACCCTTCCTATAGCATGAGATGTGATATCTCAATGCTTCTAATACCAAACCTGAGATCCTTCCGATAGCATGAGATGTGATATCTCAATGCTTCTAATACCAAACCTGAGACCCTCCCTTTAGCATGAGATGTGATATCCAATTCCTTCCCATTCCAATCCTGATACCCTTCTGATAGGATGAGATGTGATATCTCAATGCCTCTAATACCAAACCTGAGATCCTACCTCTAACATGAAATGTGATATCCAACTCCTTCCCTTTCCAAACCTGAGAGCCTTCCTACAGCATGAGATGTGATATCCAAGTCCTTCCCATTCAAATCCTGAGACCCTTCCTATAACATGAGATGTGATATCCAACTCCTTCCCATTCCAACCTGAGACCCTTCCTATAGCATGAGATGGGATATCCAACTCCTTCCAAATCTAATCCTGATATCCTTCCGATAGCATGAGATGTGATATCCCAATGCTTCTACAAAACCTGAGACCCATACCATGGCATGAGATGTGATATCAAACTCCCGTCCTATACCATGAGACTTGATATCTCAATGCTTCTAATACCAAACCGGAGACCAGTCCAATAACATGAGATGTGATATCCAAATCCTTCCCCTTCCAAACCTTAGACCCTTCCTTTATCATGAGATGTGATATCCAACTCCTTCCCATTCCACTCCTGAGACCCTTCCTATAGCATGAGATGTGATATCTCAATGCTTCTAATACCAAACCTGAGACCCTTCCTATACCATGAGATGTGATATCCAAGTCCTTCCCATTCCAATCCTGAGACCCTTCCTATAGCATGAGATGTCATATCTCAATGCTTCTAATACCAAACCTGAGACCCTTCCTATAACATGAATTGTGATATCCAAGTCCTTCCCATTCCAATCTTGAGACCTTTCCAATAGCAGAGATGTGATATCTCAATGCTTATACCAAACGTGAGATCCTTCCCATGACATGAGATGTGATATCTAAATCCTTCTCATTCCAAACCTGAGACCCTTCCTACAGCATGTGATGTGATATCTCAATGCTTCTAATATCAAAACTGAGACCCGTCCTATAACATGAGATGGGATATCCAACTCCTTCCCGTTCCAAACCTGATACCCTTCCTATAGCATGAGATGTGATATCCAATTCCTTCCCATCCCAATCCTGAGACACCTCCGATAGCAGAGATGTGAAATCTCAATGCTTATACCAAACCTGAGACTCTTACTATAACATGAGATGTGATATCTAACTCCTTCCCGTTCCAAACCTGAGACCCTTCCTATAGCATGAGATGCGATATCCAACTCCTTCCCATTCCAATCCTGAGACCCTTCCCATAGCATGAGATGTGATATCTCAATGCTTCTAATACCAAACCTGTGATCCTTCCTATAACAAGAGATGTGATATCCAAATCCTTCCCCTTCCAAATCTGAGACCCTCCCTTTAGCATGAGATGTGATATCTCAATGCCTCTAATACCAAACCTGAGATCCTTCCGATAGCATGAGATGTGATATCTCAATGCTTCTAATACCAAACCTGAGATCCTTCCTATAACATGAGATGTGATATCCAAATCCTTCCCCTTCCATTCCTGAGACCCTCCCTTTAGCATGAGATGTGATATCCAACTCCTTCCCATTCCAATCCTGAGACCCTTCTGATAGCATGAGATGTGATATCTCAATGCCTCTAATACCAAACCTGAGATCCTACATCTAACATGAAATGTGATTTCCAACTCCTTCCCTTTCCAAACGTGAGACCCTCCCTATAGAATGAGATGTGATATCCAAGTCCTTCCCATTCCAATCCTGAGACCCTTCCTATAGCATGAGATGTGATATCTCAATGCTTCTAATACCAAAGCTGAGACCCTTCCTATAACGTAAGATGGGATATCCAACTCCTTCCCATTCCAATCCTGAGACCCTTCCGATAGCAGAGATGTGATATCTCAATGCTTATACCAAACCTGAGACCCTTCCTGTGGCATGAGATGTCATATACAACTCCTTCCCATTCCAATCCTGAGACCCTTCCTATAGCATGAGATGTGATATCTCAATACTTATACCAAACCTGAGACCCTTCCTATAGCATGAGATGTGATATCCAACTCCTTCCCATTCCAATCCTGAGACCCTTCCTATAACATGAGATGTTATGTCTCAATGCTTCTAATACCAAACCTGAGATCCTTCCTATGGAATGAGATGTCATATAAAACTCCTTCCCATTCCAATCCTGAGACCCTTCCCATAGCATGAGATGTGATATCGAACTCCTTCCCATTCCAATCCTGCGACCCTTCCTATAGCATGAGATTTGATATCTCAATGCTTCTAATACCAAACCTGAGATCCTTCCGATAGCATGAGATGTGATATCTGAATGCTTCTAATACCAAACCTGAGATCATTCCTATAACACGAGATGTAATATCCAAATCCTTCCCCTTCCAAACCTGAGACCCTCCCTTTAGCATGAGATGTGATATCCAACTACTTCCCATTCCAATCCTGAGACCCTTCCTATAGCATGAGATGTGATGTCTCAATGCTTCTAATACCAAACCTGAGATCCTTCCTATAACATGAGATGTGATATCCAACTCCTTCCCATTCCAATCCTGAGACACTTCCTATAGCATGAGAAGTGATATCTCCATGCTTATACCAAACCTGAGACCCTTCCTATAGCATGAGATGTGATATCCAAATCCTTCCCATTCCAATCCTGAGACCCTTCCTATAGCATGAGATGTGATATCTCAATGCTTATACCAAACCTGAGAGCCTACCTATAGCATGAGATGTGATATCCAACTTCTTCCCGTTCCAAACCTGAGACCCTTCCTATAGCATATGTGATATCCAACTCCTTCCCGTTCCAAACCTGATACCCTTCCTATAGCATGAGATGTGATATCCAACTCCTTCCAATCCCAATCCTGAGACACCTCCGATAGCAGAGATGTGATATCTCAATGCTTATACCAAACCTGAGACTCTTCCTATAACATGAGATATGATATCCAACTCCTTCCCGTTCCAAACCTGAGACCCTTCCTATAGCATGAGATGTGATATCCAACTCCTTCCCATTCCAATCCTGAGACCCTTCCAATAGCATGAGATGTGATATCTCACTGCTTATACCAAACCTGAGACCCTTCCTATAGCATGAGATGTGATATCCAACTCCTTCCCATTCCAATCCTGAGACCCTTCCTATAGCATGAGATGTGATATCTCAATGCTTCTAATATCAAACTTGAGACCCTCCCTATAGCATGAGATGTGATATCCAAGTCCTTCCCATTCCAATCCTGAGACACTTCCTATAGCATGATATGTGATATCCAATGCTTCTAATACCAAACCTGAGACTCTTCCTATAACATGAGATGGGATATCCAACTCCTTCCCATTCCAATCCTGAGACCCTTCCGATAGCAGAGATGTGATATCTCAATGCTTATACGAAACCTGAGACCCTTCCTACGGCATGAGATGTCATATACAACTCCTTCCCATTCCAATCCTGAGACCCTTCCTATAGCATGAGATGTGATATCTCAATGCTTATACCAAACCTGAGACCCTTCCTATAGCATGAGATGTGATATCCAACTCCTTCCCATTCCAATCCTGAGACCCTTCCTATAGCATGAGATGTGATGTCTCAATGCTTCTAATACCAAACCTGAGACTCTTCCTATAACATGAGATGTGATATCCAACTCCTTCCCGTTCCAAACCTGAGACCCTTCCTATAGCATATGTGATATCCAACTCCTTCCCATTCCAAACATGAGACCCTTCCTATAGCAAGAATGTAATATCCAACTCCTTCCCATTCCAACCCTGAGACCATTCCTATAGCATGAGAAGTGATATCTCAATGCTTCTAATACCAAACCAGAGATCCTTCCTATGACATGAGATGTGATATCCAATTCCTCCCCATTCCAAACCTGAGAACCTTCCTACAGCATGCGATGTGATATCTCAATGCTTCTAATACCAAACCTGAGACCAGTCCTATAACATGAGATTGGATATCCAACTCCTTCCCCTTCCAAACCTGAGACCCTTCCTATAGCATGAGATGTGATATCCAACTTCTTCCCATTCCAATCCTGAGACCCTTCCTATAACATGAGATGTGATGTCTCAATGCTTCTAATACCAAACCTGAGATCTTTCCTATAACATGAGATGTGATATCCAACTCCTTCCCATTCCAATCCTGAGATGTGATATCTCAATGCTTATACCAAACCTGAGACCCTTCCTATAGCTTGAGATGTGATATCCAACTCCTTCCCATTCCAATCCTGAGACCCGTTCCTATAGCATGAGATGTGATATCTCAAGGCCTCTAATACCAAACCTGAGATCCTTCCTCTAACATGAAATGTGATATCCAACTCCTTCCCCTTCCAAACCTGAGAGCCTTCCTATAGCATGAGATATGATATCCAAGTCCTTCCCATTCCAATCCTGAGACCCTTCCTATAACATGAAATGTGATATCCAACTCCATCCCATTCCAACCTGAGACCTTTCCTATAGCATGAGATGGGATATCCAACTCCTTCCAAATCCAATACTGATACCATTCCGATAGCATGAGATGTGATATCCCAATGCTTCTACCAAATCTGAGACCCATACTATGGCATGAGATGTGATATCAAACTCCTTCCCATTCCAATCCTGAGACCCTTCCTATAGCTTGAGATGTGATATCCAACTTCTTACCATTCCAATTCTGAGACCCTTCCTATACCATGAGACTTGATATCTCAATGCTTCTAATACCAAACCTGAGACCCATCCTATAACATGAGATGTGATATCCAAATCCTTCCCCTTCCAAACCTTAGACCCTTCCTTTATCATGAGATGTGATATCCAACTCCTTCCCATTCCAATCCTGAGACCCTTCCTATAGCATGAGATGTGATGTCTCAATGCTTCTAATACCAAATCTGAGATCCTTCCTATAACATGAGATGTGATATCCAACTCCTTCCCATTGCAATCTTGAGACCGTTTCTATAGCATGAGATGTGATATCTCAGTGCTTATACCAAACCTGAGACCCTTCCTATAGCATGAGATGTGATATCCAAATCCTTCCCATTCCAATCGTGAGACCCTTCCTATAGCATGAGATGTGATATCTCAATGCCTCTAATACCAAACCTGAGATCCTACCTCTAAAATGAAATTTGATATGCAACTCCTTCCCCTTCCAAACCTGATAGCCTTCCTATAGCATGAGATGTGATATCCAAGTCCTTCCCATTCCAACCTGAGACCCTTCCTATAGCATGAGATGTGATATCTCAATGCTTATACCAAACCTGAGGCCCTTCCTATAGCATGAGATGTGATATCCAACTTCTTCCCATTCCAATCCTGAGACCCTTCCTATAGCATGAGATGTGATATCTCAATGCTTATACCAAACCTGAGACCCTTCCTATAGCATGAGATGTGATATCTCAAGGCCTCTAATACCAAACCTGAGATCCTTCCTCTAACATGAGATGTGATATCCATCTCCTTCCCGTTCCAAACCTGAGACACTTCCTGTTAAGACGGATTTCTGAACTCTGTCCTGGTGGCGCAGAAGTTCAGAAGGCCAACCTAATTACTTGGAACAGGGTAACCTCTGGACAAGCCAGACCAATCAAGGTAGCGATCGCGGCGGTCAAGACTAGGTCTCAAGAGGGGTGAGGGTGACTGAAAGCCCGCAATGAGCACACAAAGCAAGAGCGCTTACAAACTACTCCAAACAGTTGTTATATCAAAAATAGATACACATTTATTTTAAGGCCTTTAAAATAATGACCGTAGCGAGAAAATCACAATATCACAATATTAAACCAACACATACCATATCAACACAATATATATACAAATACACAGTCGCAAGCGTTTAAAGCACGAAATATGTAGTCCACCTGCCAGGGAAGGAAAACACGCAGTGCGATAATGCTTTCGACTCAGTTCGCCTTCATAGGCACCTAACTAGATGGAAGTCCGAGCCCTGCGAAGAGTGGAGCCTTGTGCTCAAAGTACCTGCCACGCCGGTGCCGACGGGCACAAGGGGAAGCTCTTCGGAGGAAGTCAGGCAGTTCACGTTAGTGCACAGCAGAAGAAGAACAGGTTCCGCAACTCAAGCGCAGCCTCCACAGCGGGCAGAAGCAGAGCGCGAGCGCGGCAAAAGGGTGCTGTTTTTACACAGCAGGGAAAAGCAATGGGATACTGCAGGAGGGCGACCAGATCCTAGATATACTACTCACCGGTCCCCGAAGCAAGCAGACCCAGGCTCCTCCACGATAGTTTCAGCAGCTGGCAGGTTCAGAAGAGCAGGGAACGCTTTGTAGTCGTGTAGAGCAAAAAGACGTCCCAATCGACGAAACCGGCACAGTTTTGTTGCCGCACAGGACAACGGAGCGGCCGTGTGTATTCGAGCCAAATGAACCCTCCTCCCTTCAGACCTGGGGACGCCAAGCGTACGAAGCGTGGGAGAGGGACAAGGACTCGCAATACAACACAACCTGGCGGCGGTTGCAGAGCCAACCTCCTTTGTAAGCTGGTCAGTCAACTGGATGGCCCAGAGACGCTTCCGAAGGCTTACTTGGCAGGAGATGGTTGAAGATGCCGGGAATAGCTGTTCCTGCTATTCCAAAGGTCGAAGCACCAGTACAGGCCTTCTGGTTCGATCAAAGGAGGACAGGGGCTCTCCGGACGACAGCAGTGCAAAGGAGGATTCCTTCAGCGGGTCACCAGCGATTCCTCGGTCCAGCCTCGTAGTTGCAGGATACTTGGCTCCTGTATTCCTTCGTTCGTGAGAACTCAGGAGATCGACCTGGTAGTGGTGTTTCCAGCCCCCTCTTATCCACGGTTCCCTTCGCGCCAAAACGGAGGGGAGCCAATGGGAGATCCGCTCATCAAAACACATACCATACGTGGACCAATCACGGACCACGGTGGTCCCAGGCATTCACACCACCCTAGACTCTCTGGCACCCAGGATGTGTATTGGGACCAGACATCCCAGCCCACACCCTGGAGGCACACAAACGACATGTAGAAGCCCGCGAAAGCAACCACGTTTCGCGGGAAAGTACATGCCCAAATAAGGAAGGCCCCGGGTCGCCGGACCTGGGGAAGGTGAAGGGAGCAAGACGGTCAGTGGACAAGACAAAGGAGCCTCGCGGCCTGGCCATTTTGGGAGCCAGGCCACCATTTTGGGTTCAGTGCAAAAATGTGCTCAGAACGCCAAAAGGAGCTCAAAATAAACAATACGATCGCTGCCACCATTCGAGTCCCTGAATGACTTGCACCGATCAAATACCATCCTAAAAGAGTATCTAGGGCCTGTAGAAGGCTAGAGACCCAAGAGAGCTGTAACTTAGCTTACAGTGCCCTCTTGTGTCGTGTTGCACTAAAGCTGCGACACGATAAAAGAAACTACGGGAAACCACGTTCCCCGGTACTGACTGTCTTAAGGGCATGTCAGTTTCCCCGTAAGAAAGGAGCGAAAGCCCAGAGAAGTGCGGCAGAAGGCTGTACTTCTCTGGCAAAGTCAAGAACAAGGTTAAAAACAATAGCAAAAAGTTTAGGGGTTGCCACATGGAAGGAAAATTCCCTACAATTATGAAATCTTTCCTAACACTCGCCCCTCCCAGACTATGGACAGGGGGAACTAATCCACCCCTGGATGAGTTTCTTGTTCAGGTCGGTTAAACATTCTGGACAACCCATCAGCATTGCTATGTTGGACACCTGGCCTATGCTCAATAGTGAAGTCGAAGCCTTGAAGACTTATGGACCACCTAAGCAACTTTGGATTCTCCCCCTTCATGTTCATCAGCCACTTTAACGGCTTATGGTCAGTCTGCACAGTGAAGTGGGTCCCATAGAGGTAGGGCCTCAGCTTCCTTAGGGCCCACACAACAGAGAAACATTCTTTCTCTACCGTGGACCATCTGAGCTCTCTGTCCTTAAGCTGGCGACTAATAAAACCGATAGGGTGTTCCTTACCCTTCTCATCTACTTGTGATAGTACAGCTCCTATCCCAGTGTCAGAGGCATCCGTCTGCACGATAAAAGGTATTTGATAATCAGGGGCCCTGAGGACAGGGGCCTGGCACAAGGAGTCTTTTAAGCCATTGAAGGCCTTCTCACACTCGTCGGTCCAAGTTACCTTCTTGGGTTTCTTCGGAGTTGTGAGGGCAGTCAGAGGAGCAGCTATGGTACCATAGTCTGCCACAAAATTGCGGTAATACCCCGTGAGTCCTAAAAAGGCTCTCACTTGGGTTTGCGTAGTGGGGGTAGGCCAGTCTTGTACTGCTTGTACCTGACTGAGTAGAGGCTGTCTCCTCCCTCCACCTACTTCATGTCCAAGGTAAACCACTGAGCCTTGTCCATTTTGGTGAGGGGCCACTCGGACACCCTCAAAAGAGCTTTCTGAAGGACTGCTTAGGAACAGGTCGGGGAGAGGTTCAGACTCCTCTTCCTCAACGTCTGAAGCCAGTAGCAGTGCTGCGATTTCGACGCTTGGGCCGAAAGCCTTCAGCCTATTCACGTGAAACACTTTTAGAGCCTGTCCAGGCCTTCCAAGGTTCACTGAATAGCTAACCTCACCCAGGGGCTCCACCACTGGGTAAGGGCCTGACCATTTGTCCTGTAAAGCTCGAGGCCTTATGAGATTCATGATCAGGACTTGCTGACCAAGTGTAAAGTTGATGAGGGAAGCTTTCTGGTCGTACCAATGTTTCACCAGCGCTTGCCCTGCCTTCAATTTATCACTAGTCAAGCCCATCAGAAGTACCATCCGTTTTCTGAGCCCTAGCACATAATCAACTACATTGGTAGTAACAGGGGGAGTGGGCATCTCCCATCCCTCTTTGACGATGGCTAAGGGTCCCCGTACGGGATGACCGAACAGAAGTTCGAAGGGGCTGAAGCCAACACCCTCCTGTGGTACCTCTCGGTAGGCAAACAGTAAGCATGAAACAAGAAGATCCCATTCTCTTCTCTGAGGCTCCTCCAGAGCCCCAATCATGCTCGTTAACGTCCTGTTGAATCGCCCCCCCAGACCATCGGTCTGGGGGCGGTATGCAGAAGAGAACCTGTAGGTGACCCCACATTCTTTCCACATAGCCTGCCTATACTTCGACATAAAGTTGCTGCCATGATCCGGCACAACTTCTTTAGGGAAGCCAACCCTAGTAAACATGCCGAGTAAAGCTTCTGCAACTGGCTTGGCAGTTACAGTTGTAAATGGGACGGCCTCAGGATACCGGGTTGCATGGTCGACCAGCACCAGGATAAACCTATTGCCCGAGGATGTTTGCGGGTCAAGGGGACCAACGATGTCGATCCCTACCCTTTCAAATGGTACCCCCACAACTGGGAGCGGTACCAACGGAGCTTGGATTGTCGCGCCAACCTTACCAGACAACTGGCAGGAGGCGCAACTCCTGCAGTGACTTTCTACTTGCACCCCCATCTTGGGCCAGTAGAAGTGCATGGATAACCTTTGCTTGGTCCTCTTCATACCAAGGTGACCAGCAAGGGGAACTTCATGCGCCAACTGCAGGAGGAAGGGTCTAACAGCAAGGGGAACCACCAACCTCCTATGGTCTCCTTCTGTAGACTCTGTGGGCTCACTATACAGGAGTCCACCTTCCCAATAAATCCTATGCTTCCCAGGAGGTTCACCCTCAAGCTGGGAGCAGGCCTGTCTCCTTAGGCCTTCCAGAGATGGGCACTCACGTTGGCCTTTACTGAATTCGTCCCTATCAGGACCTCCTTCAACTAACAAGTCTTTTAGTTCCGGATGGTCGTTGGGGTCGAATACTTCAGGCATCGCCACCTCCTCGTCAGGCTCGGGCGATTGACCAACTTCCTCCACCGCAGTGGTAGGCGAGCTCTGGGAAATATTCTCTTTCCCCCGTCTTGACTTGTAGACTCCTTTCGCCTTGGGTTTCCCCTTCGGCTGGGGCGGCGTATTGGACTTGGCCAATGCTGCCCGTGCTTGAGACCGTGTGTAGGGTCGTTCGGCAGTGTCTCCTACGAGCCCTAAAGCTCTGAGATCATTACCTAATAAGACCTTTCCCGGGACGTTTCTCTGAATGCTCACTGGAATCCTGACTGCTGTACCATTTAAAGTTAGATTAACAGGGATCACGGGAAACATACGGAGGGGGCCGTCAGCCAACTTAGTGGGCATCAGAGTAGCTCTGGCAACTTCCTCTGAGTCTACCAAGGTAGAATCCACTACAGTTCGACTGCACCCACTATCCCTAAGAGCTGGAGTATCCACTCCATTGATCAGCACACTGTCTTTAAAGTAGTGCTTGGTATTATCCGGAATCCTAGCATAAGCCTCTGCGACTTTAGGCTCCCAGGAACCCAGGGACACTAAAACTACCTCGGCCTCTATTCCGCTGGGAAATGAGTCCGAGGAGAAGGATGCTCCTGTAATCTCTTCTTCCTCGTAGGAGGAGAAGGCCAGATTAGCGGAGTGGACCCCCAAAGGTCTAACCTTACAACGGGGATCCCCCTTCACATGGTCAGTTGCTCCACAAGAAAAACAAGCCCCAGTGGGTCTGTTTACGTAGGGAGGCTTATTGTAACCAGAGTTCTGTTTCGGAGGCGCACCTCCACTACCCTGTGAGTTCTCTTGTGTCTTACCCTTGTTTTTCTGTTTGTGGCCTTTTTGGGAAGAAGATTTAGCAGATTCCCCACCCTCCATATCTTTGGAATTTTTCCCCTCCTCCTGCTTACCAGGATGAGTTTTGTCCTTATGGGACACTCGATGTGACACCCCTAAGTCTGCTGCAATGGCCAGCTTCTTAGGATCTATCTCCTTCGAATCGGCCAAATGCTGCTTAAGCTCCGGGGAAGAAGAAGCAAAAATGTGTTCCAGCATGACCAGATTGATCATGCCTTCGAAGGTAGACCCCTTATAACCTTCAACCCAGCCAGTTAAGTTTTTCAAAGATTCAGCGACATAAGATACCCAAGTACCACCTTCCTTTTTCTTATACTCTCGAAAACGCTTTAAATATTGGGCCGGAGTCTTCCCAAACTTTAAAATGAGAGTCTGCTTTAACATTGCGAAATCAGCCCGCTCAGCCTTCGACATTTCCATAATGGCACTACAGCCAGAATGGGGCAGTCTACTGAGCAACCACGCAATCTTATCAGCATTGTCAACTTCCTGGACCTCGCATGCATACTCAAACGCATTCAGCCAGTCCATAATGTCATTCCTCTCTTCATACACACTGAGCAGATCTTTTGGAAACCGTGGATGAGAGGAAGCCCCAGACCCATGTCCAGGACCCTTGGACCCATTTGCAACCTGAAGCTTGGCCAGTTCCAACTGGTGATCCCTGTCTTTTTGTTTTTCTGCCTGTTCGATTTTTAGTTTGGCTATGCTGAATTCAAGCTCCTGCTGCCTAAACCGCAGCTCTTGCTTCTTGAATTCAAGCATAGCCTCCCCATCAGCACTGGCAGAGGAAACATTAGACAGCTCGTCCTCCCTGTCCTCGTGGTCGCGGTGGAACAGTGCGGCGGCAGAACCGTCGGTTCTACCAGTGAGAGCAGCCCCACCACCTTCCGCACTGTCCTCAGAAGTAATAGCGTCAAGCTGCGCTTCTTGCCACGCCACGATTCTTTGGATCATTTCCAATTTCGTGCCTTGAGAGGAAACACCTCTCTCCGCACACATCTTTTTCAGCGTTTCTGATTTGGAAGCATTTAAAGTTAACAACGTACTTGTTTCCATACTGTTTGATAGGACTATGGCCTTTTTAAAGTTATACTATAACAATTCATTACGTGTACTGTTTGGAATAACCTGAAATGCCTTAGTTCGAGCGCAACACTGGATACCTTCAGTCGTATCCCACCGCTGTACACCAATTTGTTAAGACGGATTTCTGAACTCTGTCCTGGTGGCGCAGAAGTTCAGAAGGCCAACCTAATTACTTGGAACAGGGTAACCTCTGGACAAGCCAGACCAATCAAGGTAGCGATCGCGGCGGTCAAGACTAGGTCTCAAGAGGGGTGAGGGTGACTGAAAGCCCGCAATGAGCACACAAAGCAAGAGCGCTTACAAACTACTCCAAACAGTTGTTATATCAAAAATAGATACACATTTATTTTAAGGCCTTTAAAATAATGACCGTAGCGAGAAAATCACAATATCACAATATTAAACCAACACATACCATATCAACACAATATATATACAAATACACAGTCGCAAGCGTTTAAAGCACGAAATATGTAGTCCACCTGCCAGGGAAGGAAAACACGCAGTGCGATAATGCTTTCGACTCAGTTCGCCTTCATAGGCACCTAACTAGATGGAAGTCCGAGCCCTGCGAAGAGTGGAGCCTTGTGCTCAAAGTACCTGCCACGCCGGTGCCAACGGGCAAAAGGGGAAGCTCTTCGGAGGAAGTCAGGCAGTTCGGGTTAGTGCACAGCAGAAGGAGAACAGGTTCCGCAACTCAAGCGCAGCCTCCACAGCGGGCAGAAGCAGAGCGAGAGCGCGGCAAAAGGGTGCTGTTTTTACACAGCAGGGAAAAGCAATGGGATACTGCAGGAGGGCGACCAGATCCTAGATATACTACTCACCGGTCCCCGAAGCAAGCAGACCCAGGCTCCTCCACGATAGTTTCAGCAGCTGGCAGGTTCAGAAGAGCAGGGAACGCTTTGTAGTCGTGTAGAGCAAAAAGACGTCCCAATCGACGAAACCGGCACAGTTTTGTTGCCGCACAGGACAACGGAGCGGCCATGTGTATTCGAGCCAAATGAACCCTCCTCCCTTCAGACCTGGGGACGCCAAGCGTACGAAGCGTGGGAGAGGGACAAGGACTCGCAATACAACACAACCTGGCGGCGGTTGCAGAGCCAACCTCCTTTGTAAGCTGGTCAGTCAACTGGATGGCCCAGAGACGCTTCCGAAGGCTTACTTGGCAGGAGATGGTTGAAGATGCCGGGAATAGCTGTTCCTGCTATTCCAAAGGTCGAAGCACCAGTACAGGCCTTCTGGTTCGATCAAAGGAGGACAGGGGCTCTCCGGACGACAGCAGTGCAAAGGAGGATTCCTTCAGCGGGTCACCAGCGATTCCTCGGTCCAGCCTCGTAGTTGCAGGATACTTGGCTCCTGTATTCCTTAGTTCGTGAGAACTCAGGAGATCGACCTGGTAGTGGTGTTTCCAGCCCCCTCTTATCCACGGTTCCCTTCGCGCCAAAACGGAGGGGAGCCAATGGGAGATCCGCTCATCAAAACACATACCATACTTGGACCAATCACGGACCACGGTGGTCCCAGGCATTCACACCACCCTAGACTCTCTGGCACCCAGGATGTGTATTGGGACCAGACATCCCAGCCCACACCCTGGAGGCACACAAACGACATGTAGAAGCCCGCGAAAGCAACCACGTTTCGCGGGAAAGTACATGCCCAAATAAGGAAGGCCCCGGGTCGCCGGACCTGGGGAAGGTGAAGGGAGCAAGACGGTCAGTGGACAAGACAAAGGAGCCTCGCGGCCTGGCCATTTTGGGAGCCAGGCCACCATTTTGGGTTCAGTGCAAAAACGTGCTCAGAACGCCAAAAGGAGCTCAAAATAAACAATACGATCGCTGCCACCATTCGAGTCCCTGAATGACTTGCACCGATCAAATACCATCCTAAAAGAGTATCTAGGGCCTGTAGAAGGCTAGAGACCCAAGAGAGCTGTAACTTAGCTTACAGTGCCCTCTTGTGTCGTGTTGCACTAAAGCTGCGACACGATAAAAGAAACTACGGGAAACCACGTTCCCCGGTACTGACTGTCTTAAGGGCATGTCAGTTTCCCCGTAAGAAAGGAGCGAAAGCCCAGAGAAGTGCGGCAGAAGGCTGTACTTCTCTGGCAAAGTCAAGAACAAGGTTAAAAACAATAGCAAAAAGTTTAGGGGTTGCCACATGGAAGGAAAATTCCCTACAATTATGAAATCTTTCCTAACACTTCCTATAGCATATGTGATATCCAACTCCTTCCCATTCCAAACATGAGGCCCTTCCTATAGCAAGAATGTAATATCCAACTCCTACCCATTCCAATCCTGAGACCCTTCCTATAGCAAGAGATGTGATATCCAAATCCTTCCCATTCCAATCCTGAGACCCTTCCTATAACATGAGATGTGATATCCAACTCCTTCCCATTCCAACCTGAGACACTTCCTATAGCATGAGAAGGGATATCCAACTCCTTCCCAATCCAATCCGGAGACCCTTCCGATAGCAGAGATGTGATATTTCAATGCTTATACGAAACCTGAGACCCTTCCTATGGCATGATATGTGATATCCAACTCCTTCCCATCCCAATCCTGAGACTTCTTCGATAGCAGAGATGTGATATCTCAATGCTTATACCAAACCTGAGACTCTTCCTATAACATGAGATGTGATATCTAACTCCTTCCCGTTCCAAACCTGAGACCCTTCCTATAGCATGAGATGTGATATCCAACTCCTTCCCATTCCAATCCTGAGACCCTTCCTATAACATGAGATGTGATGTCTCAATGCTTCTAATACCAAACCTAAGATCTTTCCTATAACATGAGATGTGATATCCAACTCCTTCCCATTCCAATCCTTAGACCCTTCCTATAGCATGAGATGTGCTATCTCAATGCTTATACCAAACCTGAGACCCTTCCTAAAGCTTGAGATGTGATATCCAACTCCTTCCCATTCCAATCCTGAGACCCTTCCTATAGCATGAGATGTGATATCTCAAGGCCTCTAATACCAAACCTGAGATCCTTCCTCTAACATGAAATGTGATATCCAACTCCTTCCCCTTCCAAACCTGAGAGCCTTCCTATAGCATGAGATATGATATCCAAGTCCTTCCCATTCCAATCCTGAGACCCTTCTTATAGCATGAGATGGGATATCCAACTCCTTCCAAATCCAATACTGATACCCTTCCAATAGCATGAGATGTGATATCCCAATGCTTCTACCAAACCTGAGACCCATACTATGGCATAAGATGTGATATCAAACTCCTTCCCATTCCAATCCTGAGACCCTTCCTATAGCTTGAGATGTGATATCCAACTCCTTCCCATTCCAATTCGGAGACCCTTCCTATACCATGATACTTGATATCTCAATGCTTCTAATACCAAACCTGAGACCCGTCCTATAACATGAGATGTGATATCCAAATCCTTCCCCTTCCAAACCTTAGACCCTTCCTTTATCATGAGATGTGATATCCAACTCCTTCCCATTCCAATCCTGAGACCCTTCCGATATCATGAGATCTGTTATCTCAATGCTTCTAATATCAAACTTGAGACCCTCCCTATAGCATGAGATGTGACATCCAAGTCCTCCCCATTCCAATCCTGAGACCCTTCCTATAGCATGAGATGTGATATCTCAATGCTTCTAATACCAAACCTGAGACCCTTCCTATAACATGAGATGGGATATCCAACTCCTTCCCATTCCAATCCTGAGACCCTTCCGATAGCAGAGATGTGATATCTCAATGCGTATAGCAAACCTGAGACCCTTCCTATGGCCTGAGATGTCATATACAGCTCCTTCCCAATCCAATCCTGAGACCCTTCCTATAGCATGAGATGTGATATCTCAATGCTTATACCAAATCTGAGACCCTTCCTATAGCATGAGATGTGATATCCAACTCCTTCCCATTCCAATCCTGAGACCCTTCCTATAGCATGAGATGTGATATCTTAATGCTTCTAATACCAAACCTGAGATCCTTCCTATAACATGAGATGTGATATCCAACTCCTTCCCATTCCAATCCTGAGACCCTTATGATAGCATGAGTTGTGATATCTCAATGCCTCTAATACATACCAAACCTGAGACCCTTATGATAGCATGAGATGTGATATCTCAATGCTTCTAATACCAAACCTGAGATCCTTCCTATAACATGAGATGTGATTTCCAAATCCTTCCCCTTCCAAACCTGAGACCCTCCCTTTAGCATGAGATGTGATATACAACTCCTTCCCATTCCAATCCTGAGACCCTTCTGATAGCATGAGATGTGATATCTCAATGCCTCTAATACCAAACCTGAGATCCTACCTCTAACATGAAATGTGATATCCATCTCCTTCCCTTTCCAAACCTGAGACCCTGCCTATAGCATGAGATGTGATATCCAAGTCCTTCTCATTCCAATCCTGAGACCCTTCCTATAGCATGTGATGTGATATCTCAATGCTTATACCAAACCTGAGACCCTTCCTATGGCATGAGATGTCATATACAACTCCTTCCCATTCCAATCCTGAGACCCTTCCTATAGCATGAGATGTGATATCTCAATGCTTATACCAAACCTGAGACCCTTCCTATAGCATGAGATGTGATATCCAACTTCTTCCCATTCCAATCCTAAGACCCTTCCTATAACATGAGATGTGATGTCTCAATGCTTCTAATACCAAACCTGAGATCTTTCCTATAACATGAGATGTGATATCCAACTCCTTCCCATTCCAATCCTGAGACCCTTCCTATAGCTTGAGATGTGATATCCAACTCCTTCCCATTCCAATCCTGAGACCCTTCCTATAGCATGAGATGTGATATCTCAAGGCCTCTAATACCAAACCTGAGATCCTTCCTCTAACATGAAATGTGATATCCAACTCCTTCCCCTTCCAAACCTGAGAGCCTTCCTATAGCATGAGATATGATATCCACGTCCTTCCCATTCCAATCCTGAGACCCTTCCTATAACATGAAATGTGATATCCAACTCCTTCCCATTCCAACCTGAGACCCTTCCAATAGCATGAGATGGGATATCCAACTCCTTCCAAATCCAATACTGATACCCTTCCAATAGCATGAGATGTGATATCCCAATGCTTCTACCAAACCTGAGACCCATACTATGGCATAAGATGTGATATCAAACTCCTTCCCATTCCAATCCTGAGACCCTTCCTATAGCTTCAGATGTGATATCCAACTCCTTCCCATTCCAATTCTGAGACCCTTCCTATACCATGAGACTTGATATCTCAATGCTTCTAATCCCAAACCTGAGACCCGTCCTATAACATGAGATGTGATATCCAAATCCTTCCCCTTCCAAACCTTAGACCCTTCCTTTATCATGAGATGTGATATCGAACTCCTTCCCATTCCAATCCTGAGACCCTTCCGATATCATGAGATTTGTTATCTCAATGCTTCTAATATCAAACTTGAGACCTTCCCTATAGCATGAGATGTGATATCTCAATGCTTCTAATACCAAACCTGAGAACCTTCCTATAACATGAGATGGGATATCCAACTCCTTCCCATTCCAATCCTGAGACACTTCCGATAGCAGAGATGTGATATCTCAATGCTTATACCAAACCTGAGACCCTTCCTATAACATGAGATGTGATATCCAAATCCTTCCCGTTCCAAACCTGAGACACTTCCTTTAGCATGAGATGTGATATCCAGCACCTTCCCATTCCAATCCTGAGACACTTCCGATAGCATGAGATGTGATATCTCAATGCTTCTAATATCAAAACTGAGACCATCCCTATAGCATGATATGTGATATCTAAGTCCTTCCCATTCCAATCCTGAGACCCTCCCTATAGCATGAGATGTGATATCCAACTCCTTCCCATTCCAATCCTGAGACCCTTCCTATAGCATGAGATATGATATCTCAATACTTCTAATACCAAACGTGAGATCCTTCCGATAACATGAGATGTGATATCCAAATCCTTCCCCTTCCAAACCTGAGACCCTCCCTTTAGCATGAGATGTGATATCCAACTCCTTCCTATTCCAATCCTGAGACTCTTCTGATAGCATGAGATGTGATATCTAAATGCTTCTAATACCAAACCTGAGATCCTTCCGATAGCATGAGATGTGATATCTCAATGCTTCTAATACCAAACCTGAGATCCTTCCTATAACATGAGATGTGATATCCAAATCCTTCCCCTTCCAAACCTGGGACCCTCCCTTTAGCATGAGATGTGATATCCAACTCCTTCCCATTCCATTCCTGAGACCCTTCTGATAGCATGAGATGTGATATCTCAATGCCTCTAATACCAAACCTGAGATCCTACCTCTAACATGAAATGTGATATCCAACTCTTTCCCCTTCCAAACCTGAGAGCCTTCCTATAGCATGAGATGTGATATCCAAGTCCTTCCCATTCCAATCCTGAGACCCTTCCTATAGCTTGAGATGTGATATCCAACTCCTTCCCATTCCAATTCTGAGACCCTTCCTATACTATGAGACTTGATATCTCAATGCTTCTAATACCAAACGTGAGACCCGTAATATAACATGAGATGTGATATCCAAATCCTTCCCCTTCCAAACCTTAGACCCTTCCTTTATCATGAGATGTGATATCCAACTCCTTCCCATTCCAATCCTGAGACCCTTCCGATATCATGAGATGTGATATCTCAAAGCTTCTAATATCAAACTTGAGACCCTCCCTATAGCAGGAGATGTGAAATCCAAGTCCTTCCCATTCCAATCCTGAGACCCTTCCTATAGCATGAGATGTGATATCTCAATGCTTCTAATACCAAACCTGAGACCCTTCCTATAACATGAGATGGGAATATCCAACTCCTTCCCATTCCAATCCTGAGACCCTTCCGATAGCAGAGATGTGATATCTCAATGCTTATACCAAACCTGAGATCCTTCCTATAACATGAGATGTGATATCCAACTCCTTCCCATTCCAATCCTGAGACACTTCCTATAGCATGAGATGTGATATCTCACTGCTTATACCAAACCTGAGACCCTTCCCATAGCATGAGATGTGATATCCAACTCCTTCCCATTCCAATCCTCAGACCCTTCCTATAGCATGAGATGTGATATCTCAATGCTTCTAATATCAAACTTAAGACCCTACCTATAGCATGAGATGTGATATCCAAGTCCTTCCCATTCCAATCCTGAGACACTTCCTATAGCATGAGATGTGATATCCAACTCCTTCCCATTCCAATCCTGAGACCCTTCCTATAGCATGAGATATGATATCTCAATACTTCTAATACCAAACGTGAGATCCTTCCGCTAACTTGAGATGTGATATCCAAATCCTTCCCCTTCCAAACCTGAGACCCTCTCTTTAGCATGAGATGTGATATCCAACTCCTTCCCATTCCAATCCTGAGACCCTTCTGATAGCATGAGATGTGATATCTCAATGCTTCTAATACCAAACCTGAGATCCTTCCGATAGCATGAGATGTGATATCTCAATGCTTCTAATACCAAACCTGAGATCCTTCCTATAACATGAGATGTGATATCCAAATCCTTCCCCTTCCAAACCTGAGACCCTCCCTTTAGCATGAGATGTGATATCCAAGTCCTTCCCATTCCAATCCTGAGACCCTTCCTATAGCTTGAGATGTGATATCCAACTCCTTCCCATTCCAATTCTGAGACCCTTCCTATACTATGAGACTTGATATCTCAATGCTTCTAATACCAAACGTGAGACCCGTAATATAACATGAGATGTGATATCCAAATCCTTCCCCTTCCAAACCTTAGACCCTTCCTTTATCATGAGATGTGATATCCAACTCCTTCCCATTCCATTCCTGAGACCTTTTCCTTCCATGTGGCAACCCCTAAACTTTTTGCTGTTGTTTTTCACCTTGTTCTTGACTTTGCCAGAGAAGTGCAGCCTTCTGCCGCACTTCTCTGGGCTTTCGCTCCTTTTCTTACGGGGAAACTGACATGCCCTTAAGACAGTCAGTACCGGGGAACGCTGTTTCCCGTAGTTTCTTTTATCATGTTGCGGCTTTATTGCAACATGACACAAGAGGGCACTGTAAGCTAAGTTACAGCTCTCTTGGGTCTCTAGCCTTCTACAGGCCCTAGATACTCTTTTAGGATGGTATTTTGATCGGTGCAAGTCATTCAGGGACTGGAATGGTGGCAGCGATCGTTTTGTTTATTTTGAGCTCCTTTTGGCATTCTGAGCGCGTTTTTCGCACTGAACCCAAAATGGTGGCCTGGCTCCCAAAATGGCCAGACCACGAGGCTCCTTTGTCCTGTCCACTGACCGTCTTGCTCCCTTCACCTTCCCCAGATCGAGCGACCCGGGGCCTTCCTTATTTGGGCATGTACTTTCCCGCGAAACGTGGTTGCTTTCGCGGGCTTCTACATGTCGTTTGTGTGCCTCCAGGGTGTGGGCTGGGATGTCTGGTCCCAATACACATCCTGGGTGCCAGAGAGTCTAGGGTGGTGTGAATGCCTGGGACCACCGTGGTCCGTGATTGGTCCACGTATGGTATGTGTGTTGATGAGCGGATCTCCCATTGGCTCCCCTCCGTTTTGGCGCGAAGGGAACCGTGGATAAGAGGGGGCTGGAAACACCACTACCATGTCGATCTCCTGAGTTCTCACGAACAAAGGAATACAGGAGCCAAGTATCCTGCAACCACGAGGCTGGACCGAGGAATCGCTGGTGACCCGCTGAAGGAATCCTCCTTTGCACTGCTGTCGTCCTGTGAAACCCTTTCCTCCTTTGATCGAACCAGAAGGCCTGTACTGGTGCTTCGACCTTTGGAATAGCAGGAACAGCTATTCCCGGCGACTTCATCATCTCCTGCCAAGTAAGCCTTCGGAAGTGTCTCTGGGCCATCCAGTTGACTGACCAGCTTACAAGGGAGTCCTGCTCTGTAACCGCCGCCAGGTTGTGTTGTATTTTGAGTCCTTGTCACTCTCCCACGCTTCGTACACTTGGCGTTCCCAAGTCTGAAGGGAGGAGTGTACATTTGGCTCGAATACACACGGCCGCTCCGTTGTCCTGCTGCGGCAACAAACTGTGCCGGTTTCGTCGATTGGGACGTCTTTTTGCTCTACACGACTACGAGGGGTTCCCTGCTCTTCTGAACCTGCCAGCTGCTGAAACTAACGTGGAGAAGCCTGGGTCTGCTTGCTTCGGGGACCGGTGAGTAGTATAGCTAGGATCTGGTCGCCCTCCTGCAGTATCCCATTGCTTTTCCCTGCTGTGTAAAAACAGCACCCTTTTTGCCGTACTCGCGCTCTGCTTCTGCCCGCTGTGGAGGCTGCGCTTGAGTTGCGGAACCTGTTCTCCTTCTGCTGTGCACTAACCCGAACTGCCTGACTTCCTCCGAAGAGCTTCTCCTTTTGCCCGTTGGCACCGGCGTGGCAGGTACTTTGAGCACAAGGCTCCACTCTTCGCAGGGCTCGGACTTCCATCTAGTTAGGTGCCTCTGAAGGCGAACTGAGCCTAAAGCGTTATCGCACTGCCTGTTTTCCTTCCCTTGCAGGTGGACTACACATTTCGTGCCTCTAATGCTTAAGACTGTCGTATTTGTATATATATTGTGTTGATAGGGTATGTGTTGGCTTAATAGTGTGATATTGTGATTTTCTCGCTACGGTCATTGTTTTAAAGGCCTTAAAATAAATGTGTATATATTTTTGATATAACAACTGTTTGGAGTAGTTTGTAAGCGCTCTTGCTTTGTGTGCTCATTGCGGGCTTTCAGTCACCCTCACCCCTCTTGAGACCTAGGGCCTCATTACGACCCAGGCGGTAAGTTACCGCCTGGGCCGTGACTTTACCACCATGGCGTAAACTACGTTTACGCCATGGTGGTTGGCGGACTTACCGCCCCATTCCGACCTTGGCGGGGCGGTAAGTCCCCAATCCCCATTTACCCTTCCCCATTCCCATTTTTGCCCCATAGGGCATAATGGGAGTGGGGAAGGCGTTAATTACGCCACCGTAAATTACGGTGGCGTAATTAACTCCATGGTCCCTTAGCGCCATGGATTTTAACACCTGCTAAAAGCAGGTGTTAAAAGCACCATGGCGCTAGGGGACCTCGTAATTGGCGGTAAGGGGTCGGCGCAGCTAACGCTGGCGTAAACCCCTTACCGCCAGGGTCGTAATGAGGCCCCTAGTCTTGACCGCCACGATCGCTACCTTGATTGGTCTGGCTCGTCCAGAGGTTACCCTGTTCCAAGTAATTAGGTTGGCCTTCTGAACTTCTGTGCCACCAGGACAGAGTTCAGAAATCCGTCTTAACAATGTATACTGCTGAAATCGTCAATGCATTATCGGGTAAACTGACTGTTCTGGAAAGTGTATTTGCCATCTGTTATTCCAGTCAGCATGTTTTCATCGTCCCTTCTTGTTTCAAGGCTGCACTCCCGTGGTGATCACATTCTCCTCTCCAGAGCAGGCTAACTACCAGCTGCTCCTCCTCAGAGGCGTTCCACCTTTCTGTCCCTGCTCCCTGCACCGTTTCGCGTTGCATGTACTCGCTTCCCAGGTCTCTGGTTTAGATGCGTGTTCCCTGCCTTCTCTCCTCTTCCTACAGCCTTCCAATGAGTTCCACAAGATAGTGTTCAGAATGCTTTATAACCCCATTATTCAACATATAGCTGTAACCCGCTAGACGTATTGAAACGTGCTAAAAACTAGCAAAAATAGCTAGAAAATGTACTTCCCTCGCGTTTTTGTAAATGCGAATTCTGGTGGGTTCCCATGTTGTATGTACTGTGTTCGTGCGTTTGTGTCGAATCCGGAAGTTTTTAACCACTGTTCTCCCATACTAGGGAGGGGGGGTCAACATCTACTGCTGTTCACAGGCTGAATGTATACGGCTGAAATCTTCAAGGCATTATCAGCTTTCCTGTTTTGGAACGTGTATTTGCCATCTGTTAATGCAGTCGCCCTTTGTTCATCGTTCCTTCTAGTTTACAGGCTGCACTCCCCTAGTGATCACATTCTTCTCTCCTATGCAGGCTAACTACCAGCTGCTCCTCCTCATAGGTGTTCATCCTTTCTGTCCCTGCTCCCTGCACCTTTTCGCGTTGCATGTACTCGCTTCCCAGCTCTCTGGTTGAGATGCGTGTTCCCTGCCTTCTCTCCTCTTGCTACAGCCTTCCAATTTGCTCCACAAGATACAGTGTTCAGAATGCTTTATAACCCCATTATTCAACATATAGCTGTAACCCGCTAGACGTATTGAAACGTGCTAAAAACTAGCAAAAACAGCTAGAAAATGTACTTCCCTCGCGTTTTGGTAAATGCAGGGTACACGCGTCTAAACCAGAGAGCAGGGAAGCGAGCATTTCAGCAGTATAAATTCAGCCTGTGAACAACACATTTTGACCCTCCCTTGTATGGGAGAAGAGTGGTTCAAAAGACCAGGATTCGACTGAACAAACGCACGAACAGAGTACAAAATGGGAATCCACCAGAATTCGCATTTACCAAAACGCGAGGAAAGTACATTTTCTAGCTGTTTCTGCTCGTTTTTAGCACGTTTCAATACGTCTAGCGGGTTACAGCTATATGTTGAATAATGGGAGTTATAAAGCATTCTGAACACTGTATCTTGTGGAGCTCATTGGAAGGCTGTAGGAAGAGGAGAGAAGGCAGGGAACACGCATCTAAACCAGAGAGCTGGGAAGCGAGTACATGCAACGCGAAATGGTGCAGGGAGCAGGGACAGAAAGGATGAACACCTATGAGGAGGAGCAGCTGGTAGTCAGCCTGCTCTGGAGAGGAGAATGTGATCACCAGGGGAGTGCAGCCTGTAAAGTAGAAGGGACGATGAACACAGGGCGACTGCATTAACAGATGGCAAATACACGTTCCAAAACAGTCAGGAAAGCTGATAACGCCTTGAAGATTTCAGCCGTATACATTCAGCCTGTGAACAGCAGTAGACGTTGACCCCCCCTTGTATGGGAGAACAGTGGTTAAAAACTTCAGGATTCGACAACAAACGCACGGACAGTACATACATGGGAACCCATCAGAATTAGCATTTACAAAAACGCGAGGAAAGTACATTTTCTAGCTGTTTTTGCTAGTTTACAGCACGTTTCAATACGTCTAGCGGGTTACGGCTATATGTTGAATAATGGGTGTTATAGAGCATTCTGAGCACTGTGTATCTTTTGGAGCTCATTTTTTGATTTGAAGGCAGCGGGAAGAGGAGAGAAGGCAGGGAACACGCGTCTAAACCAGAGAGCTGGGAAGCGAGTACTTGCAACGCGAAAAGGGCAGAAAGGAAGAAGGCCTCTGAGAAGGAAAAGCGTCTAAACCAGAGAGCAGGGAAGCGAGTGTTTGCAACGCGCAGGGAGCAGGGACAGAAAGGGAGAACTCCTCTGAGGAGGAACAGCTGGCAGTTAGCCTTCTTTGGAGATGAGAACTTGATCACCACGGGAGAGGATTGTTGAGAGGGTTACAGAGGGGAGGTCTGAGATCAGAAAATCCTGAGTATTCCCTGCAGTGTGTAGGGCCAGCGACATGAAGAGTTGCAGATCTCGTAAAAGTCCAGGTCAGGAAGCATACAGGTTCATGTTGAATTCTCCAAGTAGGCGGAGTTGAGTGGTAGGAGGCTAGGATGGAGAAGTCCATCCACTGAGAGAGGAAGGGGGTAGGCAAATAGCCACGGTGAGAGAATGGCCAGGAGAGAATGCATGCAGACAAGGCATTCGTGACAGGAGTCGGCCTGCAAAGGAAATCAATTTACTACAGGAATCAAGGATAAGCATTGAGATATCACATCTCATGCTATAGGAAGGGTCTCAGGATTGGAATGGGAAGGACTTAGATATCACATATCATGCTATAGGGAGGGTCTCAGTTTTGATATTAGAAGCATTGAGATATCACATCTCATGCTATCGGAAGTGTCTCAGGATTGGAATGGGAAGGAGCTGGATATCACATCTCATGCTAAAGGAAGGGTCTCAGGTTTGGAACGGGATGGAGTTGGATATCACATCTCGTTATAGGAAGGGTCTCAGGTTTGGTATAAACATTGAGATATCACATCTCTGCTATCGGAAGTGTCTCAGGATTGGAATGGGAAGGAGTTGGATATTCCATCTCATGTTATAGGACGGGTCTCAGGTTTTTTATTAAAATCATTGAGATATCATATTGCATGCTGTAGGAAGGGTCTAAGGATTGGAATGGGAAGGACTTGGATATCACATCTCATGCTATAGGAAGGGTCTCAGGTTTTGTTATAAGCATTGAGATATCACATCTCATGCTATAGGAAAGGTCTCAGGATTGGAATGGAAGGAGTTGGATATCACATCTCATGTTATAGGAAGGATCTCAGGTTTGGTATTAGAAGCATTGAGACATCACATCTCATGCTATAGGAAGGGTCTCAGGATTGGAATGGGAAGGAGTTGGATATCACATCTCATGCTATAGGAAGGGTCTCAGGATTGGAATGGGAAGGAGTTGTATATGACATCTCATGCCGTAGGGAGGGTCTCAGGTTTGGTATAAACATTGAGATATCACATCTCTGCTATCGAAAGGGAATCAGGATTGGAATGGGAAGGAGTTGGATATCCCATCTCATGTTATAGGAAGAGTCTCAGGTTTGGTATTAGAAGCATTGAGATATCACATCTCATGCTATAGGAAGTGTCTCAGGATTGGAATGGGAAGGACTTGGGTATCACATCTCATGCTATAGGGAGGGTCTCAAGTTTGATATTAGAAGCATTGAGATATCACATCTCATGCTATAGGAAGGGTCTCAGGTTTGGTATAAGCAGTGAGATATCACATCTCATGCTATAGGAAGTGTCTCAGGATTGGAATGGGAAGGAGTTGGATATCACATCTCATGTTATAGGAAGGATCTCAGGTTTGTTATAAGCATTGAGATATCACATCTCTGCTATCAGAAGTGTCTCAGGATTGGAATGGGAAGGAGTTGGATATTCCCATCTCATGTTATAGGAAGGGTCTCAGGTTTGGTATTAGAAGCATTGAGATATCACATCTCATGCTATAGGAAGGGTCTCAGGATTGGAATGGGAAGGACTTGGATATCACATCTCATGCTATAGGGAGGGTCTCAAGTTTGATATTAGAAGCATTGAGGTATCACATTTCATGATATCGGAAGGGTCTCAAGATTGGAATGGGAAGGAGTTGGATATCACATCTCATGATAAAGGAAGGGTCTAAGGTTTGGAAGGGGAAGGATTTGGATATCACATCTCATGTTATAGGACTGGTCTCAGGTTTGGTATTAGAAGCATTGAGATATCAAGTCTCATGGTATAGGAAGGGTCTCAGAATTGGAATGGGAAGGAGTTGGATATCACATCTCAAGCTATAGGAAGGGTCTCAGGATTAGAATGGGAAGGAGTTTGATATCACATCTCATGCCATAGTATGGGTCTCAGGTTTGATAGAAGCATTGGGATATCACATCTCATGTTATCGGAAGGGTATCGGGATTGGATTTGGAAGGAGTTGGATATCCCATCTCATGCTATAGGAAGGGTCTCAGGTTGGAATGGGAAGGAGTTGGATATCACATCTCATGTTATAGGAAGGGTCTCAGGATTGGAATGGGAAGGACTTGGATATCACATCTCATGCTATAGGTAGGCTCTCAGGTTTGCAAGGGGAAAGAGTTGGATATCACATTTCATGCTATCAGAAGGATCTCAGGTTTGGTATAGAAGCATTGTGATATCATATCTTATGCTATCAGAAGAGTCTCAGGATTGGAATGGGAAGGAGTTGGATATCACATCTCATGCTAAAGGGAGGGTCTCAGGTTTGGAAGATAAGGATTTGGATATCACATCTCATGTTATAGGAAGGATCTCACGTTTGGTATTAGAAGTATTGAGATATCATATCTCATGCTATAGGAAGGGTCTCAGGATTGGAATGGGAAGGAGTTGGATATCACATCTCATGCTATAGGAAGTGTCTCAGGATTGGAATGGGAAGGACTTGGATATCACATCTCATGCTATAGGTAGGGTCTTAAGTTTGATATTAGAAGCATTGAGATATCACATCTCATGCTATAGGAAGGGTCTGAGGATTGGAATGGGAAGGAGTTGGATATCACATCTCATGCTATGGGAAGGGTCTCAGGTTTGGTATAAGCAGTGAGATATCACATCTCATGCTATAGGAAGTGTCTCAGGATTGGAATGGGAAGGAGTTGGATATCACATCTCATGTTATAGGAAGGATCTCAGGTTTGGTATAAGCATTGAGATATCACATCTCTGCTATCGGAAGGGTCTCAGGATTGGAATGGGAAGGAGTTGGATATTCCCATCTCATGTTATAGGAAGGGTCTCAGGTTTGGTATTAGAAGCATTGAGATATCACATCTCATGCTATAGGAAGGGTCTCAGGATTGGAATGGGAAGGACTTGGATATCACATCTCATGCTATAGGGAGGGTCTCAAGTTTGATATTAGAAGCTTTGAGATATCACATCTCATGATATCGGAAGGGTCTCAGGATTGGAATGGGAAGGAGTTGGATATCACATCTCATGATAAAGGAAGGGTCTAAGGTTTGGAAGGGGAAGGATTTGGATATCACATCTCATGTTATATTACGGGTCTCACGTTTGGTATTAGAAGCATTGAGATATCAAGTCTCATAGTATAGGAAGGGTCTCAGAATTGGAATGGGAAGGAGTTGGATATCACATCTCAAGCTATAGGAAGGGTCTCAGGATTGGAATGGGAAGGACTTGGATATCACATCTCATGCTATAGGAAGGCTCTCAGGTTTGGAAGGGGAAAGAGTTGGATATCACATTTCATGTTAGAGGTAGGATCTCAGGTTTGGTATTAGAGGCATTGAGATATCACATGTGTGACGCTATCAGAAGGGTCTCAGGAATGGAATGGGAAGGAGTTGGATATCACATCTCATGCTAAAGGGAGGGTCCCAGGTTTGGAAGGGGAAGGATTTGGCTATCATATCTCATGTTATAGGAAGGATCTCAGGTTTGGTATTAAAAGCATTGAGATATCACATCTCATGCTATCGGAAGGATCTCAGGTTTGGTATTAGAAGCATTTAGATATCACATCTCATGCTATCAGAAGAGTCTCAGTATTGGAATAGGAAGGAGTTGGATATCACATCTCATGCTAAAGGGAGGGTCTCAGGTTTGGAAGGGGAAGGATTTGGATATCCCATCTCATGTTATAGGAAGGTTCTCAGGTTTGGTATTAGAAGCATTGAGATATCACATCTCTGCTATCGGAAGTGTCTCAGGATTGGAATGGGAAGGAGTTGGATATCCCATCTCATGTTATAGGAAGGTTCTCAGGTTTGGTATTAGAAGCATTGAGATATCACATCTCATGCTATAGGGAAGGTCTCAAGTTTGATATTAGAAGCATTGAGATAACAAATCTCATGATATCGGAAGGGTCTCAGGATTGGAATGGGAAGGAGTTGGATATCACATCTCATGATAAAGGAAGGGTCTCAGGTTTGGTATACGCATTGAGATATCACATCTCATGCTATAGGAAGGGTCTCAGGATTGGAATGGGAAGGAGTTGGATATCACATCTCATGTTATAGGAAGGATCTCAGGTTTGGTATTAGAAGCATTGAGACATCACATCTCATGCTATAGGAAGGGTCTCAGGATTGGAATGGGAAGGAGTTGGATATCACATCTCATGCTATAGGAAGGGTCTCAGGATTGGAATGGGAAGGAGTTGTATATGACATCTCATGCCGTAGGGAGGGTCTCAGGTTTGGTATAAACATTGAGATATCACATCTCTGCTATCGAAAGGGAATCAGGATTGGAATGGGAAGGAGTTGGATATCCCATCTCATGTTATAGGAAGAGTCTCAGGTTTGGTATTAGAAGCATTGAGATATCACATCTCATGCTATAGGAAGTGTCTCAGGATTGGAATGGGAAGGACTTGGGTATCACATCTCATGCTACAGGGAGGGTCTCAAGTTTGATATTAGAAGCATTGAGATATCACATCTCATGCTATAGGAAGGGTCTCAGGTTTGGTATAAGCAGTGAGATATCACATCTCATGCTATAGGAAGTGTCTCAGGATTGGAATGGGAAGGAGTTGGATATCACATCTCATGTTATAGGAAGGATCTCAGGTTTGTTATAAGCATTGAGATATCACATCTCTGCTATCAGAAGTGTCTCAGGATTGGAATGGGAAGGAGTTGGATATTCCCATCTCATGTTATAGGAAGGGTCTCAGGTTTGGTATTAGAAGCATTGAGATATCACATCTCATGCTATAGGAAGGGTCTCAGGATTGGAATGGGAAGGACTTGGATATCACATCTCATGCTATAGGGAGGGTCTCAAGTTTGATATTAGAAGCATTGAGGTATCACATTTCATGATATCGGAAGGGTCTCAAGATTGGAATGGGAAGGAGTTGGATATCACATCTCATGATAAAGGAAGGGTCTAAGGTTTGGAAGGGGAAGGATTTGGATATCACATCTCATGTTATAGGACTGGTCTCAGGTTTGGTATTAGAAGCATTGAGATATCAAGTCTCATGGTATAGGAAGGGTCTCAGAATTGGAATGGGAAGGAGTTGGATATCACATCTCAAGCTATAGGAAGGGTCTCAGGATTAGAATGGGAAGGAGTTTGATATCACATCTCATGCCATAGTATGGGTCTCAGGTTTGATAGAAGCATTGGGATATCACATCTCATGTTATCGGAAGGGTATCGGGATTGGATTTGGAAGGAGTTGGATATCACATCTCATGCTATAGGAAGGCTCTCAGGTTGGAATGGGAAGGAGTTGGATATCACATCTCATGTTATAGGAAGGGTCTCAGGATTGGAATGGGAAGGACTTGGATATCACATCTCATGCTATAGGAAGGCTCTCAGGTTTGCAAGGGGAAAGAGTTGGATATCACATTTCATGCTATCAGAAGGATCTCAGGTTTGGTATAGAAGCATTGTGATATCATATCTTATGCTATCAGAAGAGTCTCAGGATTGGAATGGGAAGGAGTTGGATATCACATCTCATGCTAAAGGGAGGGTCTCAGGTTTGGAAGATAAGGATTTGGATATCACATCTCATGTTATAGGAAGGATCTCACGTTTGGTATTAGAAGTATTGAGATATCATATCTCATGCTATAGGAAGGGTCTCAGGATTGGAATGGGAAGGAGTTGGATATCACATCTCATGCTATAGGAAGTGTCTCAGGATTGGAATGGGAAGGACTTGGATATCACATCTCATGCTATAGGTAGGGTCTTAAGTTTGATATTAGAAGCATTGAGATATCACATCTCATGCTATAGGAAGGGTCTGAGGATTGGAATGGGAAGGAGTTGGATATCACATCTCATGCTATGGGAAGGGTCTCAGGTTTGGTATAAGCAGTGAGATATCACATCTCATGCTATAGGAAGTGTCTCAGGATTGGAATGGGAAGGAGTTGGATATCACATCTCATGTTATAGGAAGGATCTCAGGTTTGGTATAAGCATTGAGATATCACATCTCATGCTATAGGAAGGGTCTCAGGATTGGAATGGGAAGGACTTGGATATCACATCTCATGCTATAGGGAGGGTCTCAAGTTTGATATTAGAAGCTTTGAGATATCACATCTCATGATATCGGAAGGGTCTCAGGATTGGAATGGGAAGGAGTTGGATATCACATCTCATGATAAAGGAAGGGTCTAAGGTTTGGAAGGGGAAGGATTTGGATATCACATCTCATGTTATATTACGGGTCTCACGTTTGGTATTAGAAGCATTGAGATATCAAGTCTCATAGTATAGGAAGGGTCTCAGAATTGGAATGGGAAGGAGTTGGATATCACATCTCAAGCTATAGGAAGGGTCTCAGGATTGGAATGGGAAGGACTTGGATATCACATCTCATGCTATAGGAAGGCTCTCAGGTTTGGAAGGGGAAAGAGTTGGATATCACATTTCATGTTAGAGGTAGGATCTCAGGTTTGGTATTAGAGGCATTGAGATATCACATCTCATGCTATCAGAAGGGTCTCAGGAATGGAATGGGAAGGAGTTGGATATCACATCTCATGCTAAAGGGAGGGTCCCAGGTTTGGAAGGGGAAGGATTTGGATATCACATCTCATGTTATAGGAAGGATCTCAGGTTTGGTATTAAAAGCATTGAGATATCACATCTCATGCTATCGGAAGGATCTCAGGTTTGGTATTAGAAGCATTTAGATATCACATCTCATGCTATCAGAAGAGTCTCAGTATTGGAATAGGAAGGAGTTGGATATCACATCTCATGCTAAAGGGAGGGTCTCAGGTTTGGAAGGGGAAGGATTTGGATATCCCATCTCATGTTATAGGAAGGTTCTCAGGTTTGGTATTAGAAGCATTGAGATATCACATCTCTGCTATCGGAAGTGTCTCAGGATTGGAATGGGAAGGAGTTGGATATCCCATCTCATGTTATAGGAAGGTTCTCAGGTTTGGTATTAGAAGCATTGAGATATCACATCTCATGCTATAGGGAAGGTCTCAAGTTTGATATTAGAAGCATTGAGATAACAAATCTCATGATATCGGAAGGGTCTCAGGATTGGAATGGGAAGGAGTTGGATATCATATCTCATGATAAAGGAAGGGTCTCAGGTTTGGTATACGCATTGAGATATCACATCTCATGCTATAGGAAGGGTCTCAGGATTGGAATGGGAAGGAGTTGGATATCACATCTCATGTTATAGGAAAGATCTCAGGTTTGGTATTAGAAGCATTGAGACATCACATCTCATGTTATAGGAAGGGTCTTAGGATTGGAATGGGAAGAAGTTGGATATCACATCTCATGCTATAGGAAGGGTCTCAGGTTTGGTATAAGCATTGAGATATCACATCTCATGCTATAGGAAGGGTCTCAGGATTGGAATGGGAAGGAGTTGTATATAACATCTCATGCCATAGGAAGGGTCTCAGGTTTGGTATAAGCATTGAGATATCACATCACATGCTATAGGAAGGGTCTCATGATTGGAATGAGAAGGACTTGGATATCACATCTCATGCTATAGGCAGGGTCTCAGGTTTGGAAAGGGAAGGAGATGGATATCACATTTCATGTTAGAGGTAGGATCTCAGGTTTGGTATTAGATGCATTGAGATATCACATCTCATGCTATCAGAAGGGTCTCAGGATTGGAATGGGAAGGAGTTGTATATCACATCTCATGCTAAAGGGAGGGTCTCAGGTTTGGAAGGGGAAGGATTTGGAAATCACATCTCATGTTATAGGAAGGATCTCAGGTTTGGTATTAGAAGCATTGAGATATCACATCTCATGCTATCGGAAGTATCTCAGGTTTGGTATTAGAGGCATTGAGATATCACATCTCATGCTATCATAAGGGTCTCAGGATTGGAATGGGAAGGAGTTGGATATCACATCTCATGTTATAGGAAGGATCTCAGGTTTGGTATTAGAAGCATTAAGATATCACATCTCATGCTATAGGAAGGGTCTCAGGATTGGAATGGGAAGGAGTTGGATATCACATCTCATGCTATAGGAAGGGTCTCAGATTTGGTATAAGCATTGAGATATCACATCTCATGCTATAGGAAGGGTCTCAGGATTGGATTGGGAAGGAGCTGTATATGACATCTCAGGCCATAGGAAGGGTCTCAGGTTTGCTATACGCATTGAGATATCACATCTCTGCTATCGGAAGGGTCTCAGGATTGGAATGGGAAGGAGTTCGATATTCCATCTCATGTTATAGGAAGGGTCTCAGGTTTGGTATTAGAAGCATTGAGATATCAGATCTCATGCTATAGGAAGGGTCTCAGGATTGGAATGGGGAGGACTTGGATGTCACATCTCATGCTATAGGGAGGGTCTCAAGTTTGATATTAGAAGCATTGAGATAACAGATCTCATGATATCGGAAGGGTCTCAGGATTGGAATGGGAAGGAGTTGGATATCACATCTCATGATAAAGGAAGGGTCTAAGGTTTGGAAGGGGAAGGATTTGGATATCACATCTCATGTTATAGGACGGGTCTCAGGTTTGGTATTAGAAGCATTGAGATATCAAGTCTCATGGTATAGGAAGGGTCTCCGAATTGGAATGGGAAGGAGTTGGATATCACATCTCAAGCTATAGGAAGGGTCTCAGGATTGGAATGGGAAGGAGTTTGATATCACATCTTATGCCATAGTATGGGTCTCAGGTTTGGTAGAAGCATTGGGATATCACATCTCATGCTATTGGAAGGGTATCAGTATTGGATTTGGAAGGAGTTGGATATCCCATCTCATGCTATAAGAAGGGTCTCAGGTTGGAATGGGAAGGAGTTGGATATCACATTTCATGTTATAGGAAGGGTCTCAGGATTGGAATGGGAAGGACTTGGATATCATATCTCATGCTATAGGAAGGCTCTCAGGTTTGGAAGGGGAAGGAGTTGGATATCACATTTCATGTTAGAGGAAGGATCTCAGGTTTGGTATTAGAAGCCTTGAGATATCACATCTCATGCTATAGGAAGGGTCTCAGGATTGGAATGGGAAGGAGTTGGATATCACATCTCAAGCTTTAGGAAGGGTCTCAGGTTTGGTATAAGCATTGAGATAGCACATCTCATGCTATAGGAAGAGTCTAAGGATTGGAATGGGAAGGAGTTGGATATCACATCTCATGTTATAGGAAAGATCTCAGGTTTGGTATTAGAAGCATTGAGACATCACATCTCATGTTATAGGAAGGGTCTCAGGATTGGAATGGGAAGGAGTTGGATATCACATCTCATGCTATAGGAAGGGTCTCAGGTTTGGAACGGGAAGGAGTTAGATATCACATCTCATGTTATAGGAAGAGTCTCAGGTTTGGTATAAGCATTGAGATATCACATCTCTGCTATCGGAGAAGTCTCAGGATTGGGATGGGAAGGAGTTGGATATCCCTTCTCATGCTATAGGAAGGGTCTCAGGATTTGAATGGCAAGGAGTTGGATATCACATATCATGCCATAGGAAGGGTCTCAGGTTTCGTATAAGCATTGAAATATCACATCTCTGCTATCGGAAGGGTCTCCGGATTGGATTGGGAAGGAGTTGGATATCCCTTCTCATGCTATAGGAAGTGTCTCAGGTTGGAATGGGAAGGAGTTGGATATCACATCTCATGTTATAGGAAGGGTCTCAGGATTGGAATGGGAAGGATTTGGATATCACATCTCTTGCTATAGGAAGGGTCTCAGGATTGGAATGGGTAGGAGTTGGATATTACATTCTTGCTATAGGAAGGGCCTCATGTTTGGAATGGGAAGGAGTTGGATATCACATATGCTATAGGAAGTGTCTCAGGTTTGGAACGGGAAGGAGATGGATATCACATCTCATGTTAGAGGAAGGATCTCAGGTTTGGTATTAGAGGCCTTGAGATATCACATCTCATGCTATAGGAAGGGTCTCAGGTTTGGTATAAGCATTGAGATATCACATCTCATGCTATAGGAAGGGTCTCAGGATTGGAATGGGAAGAAGTTGGATATCACATCTCATGCTATAGGAAGGGCCTCAGGTTTGGTATAAGCATTGAGATATCACATCTCATGCTATAGGAAGGGTCTCAGGTTGGAATGGGAAGGACTTGGATATCACATCTCATGCTATAGGAAGGCTATCAGGTTTGGAAGGGGAAGGAGTTGCATATCAAATTTCATTTTAGAGGTAGGATCTCAGGTTTGGTATTAGAGGCATTGAGATATCACATCTCATGCTATAGGAAGGGTCTCACGATTGGAATGGGAAGGATTTGGATATCACATCTCATGCTATAGGAAGGGTCTCAGGTTTGGTATAAGCACTGAGATATCACATCTCATGCTATAGAAACGGTCTCAAGATTGCAATGGGAAGGAGTTGGATATCACATCTCATGTTATAGGAACGATCTCAGATTTGGTATTAGAAGCATTGAGACATCACATCTCATGCTATAGGAAGGGTCTCAGGATTGGAATGGGAAGGAGTTGGATATCACGTCTCATGTTATAGGAAGGGTCTCAGGATTGGAATGGGAAGCACTTCGATATCACATCTCATGTTATAGGAAGGCTCCCAGGTTTAGAAGGGGAAGGAGTTGGATATCACATTTCATGTTAGAGGTAGGATCTCAGGTTTGGTATAAGAGGCATTGAGATATAACATCTCATGCCATCAGAAGGGTCTCAGGATTGGAATGGGAAGGAGTTGGATATCACATCTCATGCTAAAGGGAGGGTCTCAGGTTTGGAAGGGGAAGGATTTGGATATCACATCTCATGCTATAGGAAGGGTCTCAGGATTGGAATGGGAAGGATTTGGATATCACATCTCATGCTATAGGAAGGGTCTCAGGTTTGGTATAAGCATTGAGATATCACATCTCATGCTATAGGAAGGGTCTCAGGATTGGAATGGGAAGGAGTTGGATATCACATCTCATGCTATAGGTAGGCTCTCAGTTTTGGAAAGGGAAGGTTTTGGATATCACATCTCATGCTATAGGAAGGGTCTCACGATTGGAATGGGAAGGATTTGGATATCACGTCTCATGCTATAGGAAGGGTCTCAGGATTGGAATGGGAAGGAGTTGGATATCACATCTCATGCTATAGGAAGGGTCTCAGGAATGGAATGGGAAGGAGTTTTATATGACATCTCATGCCATAGGAAGGATCTCAGGTTTGGTATTAGAAGCATTGAGACATCACATCTCATGTTATAGGAAGGGTCTCAGGATTGGAATGGGAAGGAGTCGTATATGACATCTCATGCCATAGGAAGGGTCTCAGGTTTGGTATCAGCATTGAGATATCACATCTCTGCTATCGGAAGGGTCTCAGGATTGGAATGGGAAGGAGTTGGATATCCCATCTTATGTTACAGGAAGGGTCTCAGGTTTGGTATTAGAAGCATTGAGATATCACATCTCATGCTATAGGAAGGGTCTCAGGATTGGAATGGGAAGGACTTGAATATCCCATCTCATGCTATAGGGAGGCTCTCACGTTTGGAAAGGGAAGGAGTTGGATATCACATTTCATGTTAGAAGTAGGATCTCAGGTTTGGTATTAGAGGCATTGAATATCCTATAGCATGAGATGTGATATCTCAATGCTTCTAATATCAAACTTGAGACCCTCCCTATAGCATGAGATGTGATATCCAAGTCCTTCCCATTCCAATCCTGAGACACTTCCTATAGCATGAGATGTGATATCTCAATGCTTCAAATACCAAACCTGAGACTCTTCCTATAACATGAGATGGGATATCCAACTCCTTCTCATTCCAATCCTGAGACCCTTCCAAAAGCAGAGATGTGATATCTCAATGCTTATACCAAACCTGAGACCCTTCCTATGGCATGAGATGTCATATACATATCCTTCCCATTCCAATCCTGAGACCCTTCCTATAGCATGAGATGTGATATCTCAATGCTTATACCAAACCTGAGACCCTTCCTATAGCATGAGATGTGATATCCAAGTCCTTCCCATTCCAATCCTTAGACCCTTCCTATAGCATGCAATATGATATCTCAATGAATCTAATACCAAACCTGAGACTCTTCCTATAACATGAGATGGGATATCCAACTCCTTCCAATTCCAATCCTGAGACCCTTCCAAAAGCAGAGATGTGATATCTCAATGCTTATACCAAACCTGAGACCCTTCCTATGGCATGAGATGTCATATACATATCCTTCCCATTCCAATCCTGAGACCCTTCCTATAGCATGAGATGTGATATCTCAATGCTTATACCAGAGCTGAGACCCTTCCTATAGCATGAGATGTGATATCCAAGTCCTTCCCATTCCAATCCTTAGACCCTTCCTATAGCATGCAATATGATATCTCAATGATTCTAATAACAAACCTGAGACCCGTCCTATAACATGAGATGGGATATCAAACTCCTTCCCATTCCAATCCTGAGACCCTTCCGATAGCAGAGATGTGATATCTCAATGCTTATACCAAACCTGAGACCCTTCCTACGGCATGAGATGTCATATACAACTCCTTCCCATTCCAATCCTGAGACCCTTCCCATAGCATGAGATGTGATATCTCAATGCTTATACCAAACCTGAGACCCTTCATATAGCATGAGATGTGATATCCAACTCCTTCCCATTACAATCCTGAGTCCCTTCCTATAGCATGAGATGTGATGTCTCAATGCTTCTAATACCAAACCTGAGATCCTTCCTATAACATGAGATGTGATATCCAACTCCTTCCATTCCAATCCTGAGACCCTTCCTATAGCATGAGATGTGATATCTCAATGCTTCTAATATCAAACTTGAGACCCTCCCTATAGCATGAGATGTGATATCCAATTCCTTCCCATTCCAATCCTGAGACACTTCCTATAGCATGAGATGTGATATCTCAATGCTTCTAATACCAAACCTGAGACTCTTCCTATAACATGAGATGGGATATCCAACTCCTTCCCATTCCAATCCTGAGACCCTTCCGATAGCAGAGATGTGATATCTCAATGCTTATACCAAACCTGAGACCCTTCCTACGGCATGAGATGTCATATACAACTCCTTCCCATTCCAATCCTGAGACCCTTCCCATAGCATGAGATGTGATATCTCAATGCTTATACCAAACCTGAGACCCTTCATATAGCATGAGATGTGATATCCAACTCCTTCCCATTACAATCCTGAGTCCCTTCCTATAGCATGAGATGTGATGTCTCAATGCTTCTAATACCAAACCTGAGATCCTTCCTATAACATGAGATGTGATATCCAACTCCTTCCATTCCAATCCTGAGACCCTTCCTATAGCATGAGATGTGATATCTCAATGCTTCTAATATCAAACTTGAGACCCTCCCTATAGCATGAGATGTGATATCCAATTCCTTCTCATTCCAATCCTGAGACACTTCCTATAGCATGAGATGTGATATCTCAATGCTTCTAATACCAAACCTGAGACTCTTCCTATAACATGAGATGGGATATCCAACTCCTTCCCATTCCAATCCTGAGACCCTTCCTATAGCATGAGATGTGATATCTCAATGTCTCTAATACCAAACCTGAGATCCTTCCTCTAACATGAAATGTGATATCCAACTCCTTCCCTTTCCAAACCTGAGAGCCTACCTATAGCATGAGATGTGATATCCAAGTCCTTCCCATTCCAATCCTTAGACCCTTCCTATAGCATGCAATATGATATCTCAATGATTCTAATAACAAACCTGAGACCCGTCCTATAACATGAGATGGGATATCCAACTCCTTCCCATTCCAATCCTGAGACACTTCCGATAGCAGAGATGTGATATCTCAATGCTTATACCAAACCTGAGACCCAGCCTATAACATGAGATGTGATATCCAACTCCTTCCCATTCCAAACCTGAGACCCTTCCTATAGCATATGTGATATCCAACTCCTTCCAATTCCAAACATGAGACCCTTCCCATAGCAAGAATGTAATATCCAACTCCTTCCCATTCCAATCCTGAGACCATTCCTATAGCATGAGATGTGATATCTCAATGCTTCTAATACCAAACCTGAGATCCTTCCTATGACATGAGATGTGATATCCAATTCCTTCCCATTCCAAACCTGAGACCCTTCCTACAGCATGCGATGTGATATCTCAATGCTTCTAATACCAAACCTGAGACCAGTCCTATAACATGAGATGGGATATCCAACTCCTTCCCGTTCCAATCCTGAGACACTTCCGATTGCAGAGATGTGATATCTCAATGCTTATACCAAACCTGAGACTCTTCCTATAACATGAGATGTGATATCCAACTCCTTCCCGTTCCAAACCTGAGACCCTTCATATAGCATGAGATGTGATATCCAACTCCTTCCCATTCCAATCCTGAGACCCTTCCGATAGCATGAGATGTGATATCTCAATGCCTCTAATACCAAACCTGAGATCCTTCCTATAACATGTGATGTGATATTCAATTCCTTCCCCTTCCAAACCTGAGACCCTCCCTTTAGCATGAGGTGTGATATCCAACTCCTTCCCATTCCAATCCTGAGACCCTTATGATAGCATGAGATGTGATATCTCAATGCCTCTAATACCAAACCTGAGATACTTCCTATAGCATGAGATGTGATATCTCAATGCTTCTAATACCAAACCTGAGATCCTTCCTATAACATGAGATGTGATATCCAACTCCTTCCCATTCCAATCCTGAGACCCTTCTGATAGCATGAGATGTGATATCTCAATGCCTCTAATACCAAACCTGAGATCCTACCTCTACATGAAATGTGATATCCAACTCCTTCCCTTTCCAAACCTGAGAGCCTACCTATAGCATGAGATGTGATATCCAAGTCCTTCTCATTCCAATCCTTAGACCCATCCTATAGCATGCAATATGATATCTCAATGATTCTAATAACAAACCTGAGACCCGTCCTATAACATGAGATGGGATATCCAACTCCTTCCCATTCCAATCCTGAGACACTTCCGATAGCAGAGATGTGATATCTCAATGCTTATACCAAACCTGAGACCCTTCCTATAACATGAGATGTGATATCCAACTCCTTCCAATTCCAAACATGAGACCCTTCCCATAGCAAGAATGTAATATCCAACTCCTTCCCATTCCAATCCTGAGACCATTCCTATAGCATGCGATGTGATATCTCAATGCTTCTAATACCAAACCTGAGACCAGTCCTATAACATGAGATGGGATATCCAACTCCTTCCCGTTCCAATCCTGAAACACTTCCGATTGTAGAGATGTGATATCTCAATGCTTATACCAAACCTGAGACTCTTCCTATAACATGAGATGTGATATACAACTCCTTCCCGTTCCAAACCTGAGACCCTTCCTATAGCATGAGATGTGATATCCAACTCCTTCCCATTCCAATCCTGAGACCCTTCCGATAGCATGAGATGTGATATCTCAATGCATCTAATACCAAACCTGAGATCCTTCCTATAACATGTGATGTGATATTCAATTCCTTCCCCTTCCAAACCTGAGACCCTCCCTTTAGCATGAGATGTGATATCCAACTCCTTCCCATTCCAATCCTGAGACCCTTATGATAGCATGAGATGTGATATCTCAATGCCTCTAATACCAAACCTGAGATACTTCCGATAGCATGAGATGTGATATCTCAATGCTTCTAATACCAAACCTGAGATCCTTCCTATAACATGAGATGTGATATCCAACTCCTTCCCATTCCAATCCTGAGACCCTTCTGATAGCATGAGATGTGATATCTCAATGCCTCTAATACCAAACCTGAGATCCTACCTCTAAAATGAAATGTGATATCCAACTCCTTCCCTTTCCAAACCTGAGACCCTGCCTATAGCATGAGATGTGATATCCAAGTCCTTCCCATTCCAATCCTGAGACCCTTCCTATAGCATGAGATGTGATATCTCAATGTCTCGTCGTCGTGTTGAGTCTGCAGCAGCAGAGTTGAGTAAAAGACGTCCCAAACGAAGGAACCCGCACAGTTTGTTACCACAGCAGGGCAACGGAGCGGCGGTGTGTTTCTGAGCCAAATGTACACTACTCACTTCAGACCTGGGAACGCCAAGTGTACGAATCATGTGAGAGTGACAAGGACTCGATATACTACACAACCTGGCGGCGGTTACAGAGCAAGACTCCTGTGTAGGCTGGTCAGTCTGCTGGATGGCCCAGAGACGCTTCCGAAGGCTTACTAGCAGGAGATGGTGAAGATGCCGAGAATAGCTGTCCCCGCTATTCCAAGGGTCGAAGTACCAGTACAGGCCTTCTGGTTCAATCAAAGGTGAAAAGGGTTTCACAAGGCGACAGCAGTGCAGAGGAGCAGTCCTTCAGCGGGTCACCAGCGATTCCTCGGTTCAGCCTCTTGGTTGCAGGATACTTGGCTCCTGTATTCCTTCGTTCGTGAGAACTCAGGAGATCGACACGGTAGTGGTGTTTCCAGCCCCCTCTTATCCACGGTTCCCTTCCCGCCAAAATGGAGGGGACCCAATGGGAGATCCGCTCATCAACACTCACACCATTCGTGGACCTATCACGGACCACGGTGGTCCCAGGCATTCACACCACCCTAGACTCTCTGGCACCCAGGATGTGTATTGGGACCAGACATCCCAGCCCACATCCTGGAGGCACACACAAGACATGTAGAAGCCCGCGAAAGCATCTGTGTTTCGCGGGAAAGTACATGCCCAAATAAGGAAGGCCCCAGGTTGGCTCGACCTGGGGAAGGTGAAGGGAGCAAGATGGTCAGCGGACAGGACAAAGGAGCCTCGTGGTCTGGCCATTTTGGGCTCTAGGCCACCATTTTGGGTTAAGCGCGAGAAACGCGCTTAGAACGCCAAAAGGAGCTCAAAACACAATAAACGATCGCTGCCACCATTCCCATCCGTGAATCACTTGCACTGATCAGTTACAATCCTGGAAGAGTATCTAGGGCCTGTAGAAGGCTAGAGACCCAAGAGAGCAGTAACTTATCTTACAGTGCCCTCTTGTGTCATGTTGCACGAAAGCCGCAACATGATAAAAGAAACTACGGAAACGAGCGTTTCCTGGTACTGACTGTCTTAAGGGCATGACAGTTTCCCCGTAAGAAAGGAGCGAAAGCCCAGAGGAGTGCGGCAGAAGGCTGCACTTCTCTGGCAAAGTCGAGAACAAGGTGAAAAACAACAGCAAAAAGTTTAGGGGTTGCCACATGGAAGGAAAATTACCTACAATTACGAAATCTTTCCTAACACTCGCCCCTCCCAGACTATGGACAGGGGGAACTAATCCACCCCTGGATGAGTCTCTTGTTCAGGTCGGTTAAACATTCTGCACAACCCATCAGCATTGCTATGTTGGACACCTGGCCTATGCTCAATAGTGAAGTCGAAGCCTTGTAGACTTATGGACCACCTAAGCAACTTTGGATTCTCCCCCTTCATGTTTATTAGCCACTTTAAGGGCTTATGGTCAGTTTGCACAGTGAAGTGGGTCCCATAGAGGTAGGGCCTCAGCTTCCTTAGGGCCCACACAACAGAGAAACATTCTTTCTCTACCGTGGACCATCTGAGCTCTCTGTCCTTAAACTGGCGACTAATAAAACCAATAGGGTGTTCCTTACCCTTCTCATCTACTTGCGATAGTACAGCTCCTATCCCAGTGTCAGAGGCGTCCGTCTGCACGATAAAAGGTCTTTGATAATCAGGGGCCCTGAGGACAGGGGCCTGGCACAAGGAGTCTTTTAAGCCATTGAAGGCCTTCTCACACTCGTCGGTGCAAGTTGCCTTCTTGGGTTTCTTCAGAGTTGTGAGGGCAGTCAGAGGGGCAGCTATGGTGCCATAGTCTGCCACAAAATTGCGGTAATACCCCGTGAGTCCTAAGAAGGCTCTCACTTGGGTTTGTGTAGTGGGGGTAGGCCAGTCTTGTACTGCTTGTACTTTACTGGGTACAGGCTGTATCCTCCCTCCACCTACTTCATGTCCAAGGTAAAACACTGAGCCTTGTCCAATCTGGCATTTACTAGCCTTTATGGTAAGTGTGCTTTCTGAAGAGCCTGGAGCACAATCCCGAGGTGTTTCACATGGTCTTCCCAGGTGGCACTGAAAACTGCTATATCGTCCAGATATGCAAGACAGAATTCGTCCAACCCATTCAAAACATGATGCACAAGCCTCTGGAAAGTGGCAGGTGCATTCTTCAACCCGAACGGCATTACCCGGAATTGGTAAAGGCCGTCTGGAGCAGAAAACGCTGTCTTCTCCTTGGCATGTTGTGCTAAAGCTATTTGCCAATAGCCAGCAGTGAGGTCAAACGTGCTGAGGTACTTGGAGGCACCCAAAGTATCCACCAGCTCATCTGTTCGAGGCAAGGGGTGTGCATCTGTCTTGGTGACAGCATTCAGAGCCCTGTAATCCACGCAGAACCTCAATTCAGAAGTGCCTGCCTTTGGAACGAAAACCACAGGGCTGGACCAAGGACTACTAGAGGGTTCAATCACCCCAAGGTCTAACATCTTGTTGACCTCGGTCTTAATATAAGACCGTACTTTGTCTGACATCCTGTATCCCCTACTTTTGGTAGGTACACTGTCTCCTGTGTCTATGTTATGTTTGCACCAAGGTGTCAAACCAGGCGACTGTGAAAACAGGGGGGAAAACTGCCTAAGCAAACTTTTCACCTCAGCCTGCTGATCAGAAGTCAGGTGAGGGGCCCCTCGGACACCCTCAAAGGAGCTATCTGAAGGACCGCTTTGGAACAGGTCGGGGAGAGGTTCAGACTCCTCTTCCTCAACATCTGAAGCCAGTAACAGTGCTGCGATTTCGACTCTTGGGACGAAAGCCTTCAGCCTATTCACGTGAAACACTTTTGGAGCCTGTCCAGGCCTTCCAAGGTCCACTAAATAGTTAACCTCACCCAGGGGCTCCACCACTGTGTAAGGGCCTGACCATTTGTCCTGTAAAACTCAAGGCCTTATGGGATTCATGATCAGGACTTGCTGACCAGGTGTAAAGTTGATGAGGGAAGCTTTCTGGTCGTACCAATGTTTCACCAGTGCTTGTCCTGCCTTCAATTTATCACTAGCCAAGCCCATCAGAAGTACCATCCGTTTTCTGAGCCCTAGCACATAATCAACTACGTTGGTAGTAACAGGGGGAGTGGGCATCTCCCATCCCTCTTTGACTATGGCTAAGGGTCCCCGTACAGGATGACCAAACAGAAGTTTGAAGGGGCTGAAGCCAACACCCTCCTGTGGTACCTCTCGGTAGGCAAACAGTAAGCATGGTAAAAGAAGATCCCATTGTCTTCTCTGAAGCTTCTCCAGAGCCCCAATCATGCTTTTTAACGTTCTGTTGAAACGTTCCACCAGACCATTGGTCTGGGGGTGGTATGCAGAAGAGAACTTGTAGGTGACCCCACATTCTTTCCACATAGCCTGCATATACTTCGACATAAAGTTGCTGCCACGATCTGACACAACTTCTTTAGGGAAGCCAACCCTAGTAGATATGCCAAGTAAAGCTTTTGCAACTGACTTGGCAGGTACAGTTTTCAATGGGATGGCCTCAGGATATCTGGTTGCATGGTCGACCAGCACCAGGATAAACCTATTGCCCGAGGATGTTTGCGGGTCAAGGGGACCAACGATGTCGATCCCTACCCTTTCAAATGGTACCCCCACAACTGGGAGCGGTACCAACGGAGCTTGGATTGTCGAGCCAACCTTACCAGATAACTGGCAGGAGGCACAACTCCTGCAGTGACTTTCTACTTGCAGCCCCATCTTGGGCCAGTAGAAGTGCATGGATAACCTTTGCTTGCTCCTCTTAATACCAAGGTGACCAGCAAGGAGCACTTCATGCGCCAACTGCAGGAGGAAGGGCCTAACAGCAAGGGGAACCACCAACCTCCTATGGTCTCCTTCTGTAGACTCTGTGGTCTCACTATACAGGAGTCCACCTTCCCAATACATCCTATGCGTCCCAGGAGGTTCACCCTCAAGCTGGGAGAAGGCCTGTCTCCTTAGGCCTTCCAGAGATGGGCACTCACGTTGGCCTTTACTGAATTGGTCCCTGTCAGGACCTCCTTCAACTTACAAGTCTTTTAGTTCAGGATGGTCGTTGGGGTCAAATACTTCAGGCATCGCCACCTCCTCGTCAGGCCCGGGCGATTGACCAACTTCCTCCACCGCAGTGGTAGGCGAGCTCGGGGGAATATTCTCTTTCCCTCGTCTTGACTTGTTGACTCCTTTCGCCTTGGGTTTCCCCTTCGGCTGGGGCGGCGTATTGGTCTTGGCCAATGCTGCCCGTGCTTGAGACCGTGTGTAGGGTCTTTCGGCAGTGTCTCCTACGAGCCCTAAAGCTCTGAGATCATTACCTAACAAGACCTTTCCCGGGACGTTTCTCTGAATGCTCACTGGAATCCTGACTGCTGTACCATTTAAAGTAAGATTTACAGGTATTACTGGGAACATACGGAGTGGGCCGTCAGCCAACTTAGTGGGCATCAGAGTAGCTCTGGCAACTTCCTCTGAGTCTACCAAGGTAGAATCCACTACAGTTCGACTGCACCCACTATCCCTAAGAGCTGGAGTATCTACTCCATTGATCAGCACACTGTCTTTAAAGTAGTGCTTGGTATTATCTGTAATCCTAGCATAAGCCTCTGCGACTTTAGGCTCCCAGGAACCCAGGGAAACTAAAACTACCTCAGCCTCTATCCCGCTGGGAAATGAGTCTGAGGAGAAGGATGCTCCTGTAATCTCTTCTTCCTCGTAGGAGGAGAAGGCCAGATTAGCGGAGTGGACCCCCAAAGGTCAAACCTTACACCGGGGATCCCCCTTCACGTGGTCAGTTGCTCCACAAGCAAAACAAGATCCATTGGGTCTGTTTACATAGGGAGGCTTATTGTAACCAGAGTTCTGTTTCGGAGGCTGACCTCCACTACCCTGTGAGTTCTCTTGTGTCTTACCCTTATTTTTCTTTTTGTGGCCCTTTTGAGAAGAAGATTTATCAGATTCTCCACCCTCCTTATCTTTGGACTTTTTCCCTTCCTCCTGCTTACCAGGATGAGTTTTGTCCTTATGGGACACTCGATGTGACACCCATAAGTCTGCTGCAATGGCCAGCTTCTTAGGATCTATCTCCTTCGAATCGGCCAAATGCTGCTTAAGCTCCGGGGAAGAAGATGCAAAAATGTGTTCCAGCATGACAAGATTTATCATGCCTTCGAAGGTAGAAACCTTATAACCTTCGACCCAGCCAGTTAAGTTTTTCAAGGATTCAGTGACATAAGATACCCAAGTACCACCTTCCTTTTTCTTATACTCTATGAATCGTTTCAAATATTGGGCCGGAGTCTTCCCAAACTTTAAAATGAGAGTTTGCTTTAACATTGCGAAATCAGCTTGCTCAGCCTTCGACATTTCCATAATGGCACTACAGCCAGAATGGGGCAGTCTGCTGAGTAACCAGGCAATCTTATCAGCATTGTCAACTTGTTGAACTTCGCATGCATACTCAAACGCATTCATCCAGTCCATAATGTCATTCCTTTCCTCATACACAATGACCAGATCTTTCGGAAACCGTGGATGAGAGGAGGCCCCAGACCCATGTCCAGGACCCTTGGACCCATTTGCAACCTGAAGCTTGGCCAGTTCCAACTGGTGATCCCTGTCTTTCTGTTTTTCTGACTGTTCGATTTTTAGTTTGGCTATGCTGAATTCAAGCTCCTTCTGCCTAAACCGCAGCTCTTGCTTCTTGAATTCAAGCATAGCCTCCCCATCAACACTGGCAGAGGAAACATTAGACATCTCATCCTCCCTGTCCTCGTGGTCGCGGTGGATCAGTGCAGCGGCAGAACCGTCGGTTCTACCAGTGAGAGCAGCCCCACCTCCTTCCGCACTGTCCTCAGAAGTTATAGCGTCAAGCTGCGCTTCTTGCCACGCCACGATTCTTTGGATCATATCCAATTTCGTGCCTTGAGAGGAAACACCTCTCTCCGCACACATTTTTTTCAATGTTTCTGATTTGGAAGCATTTAAAGTTAACAAGGTATTTGTTTCCATACTGTTAGATAGGACTATGGCCTTTTTAAAGTTATACTACAACAATTCACTACATGTCCTGGTAGGAATAACTTGAAATGCCTTAGTTCGTGCGCAACACTGGATACCTTCAGTCGTATCCCACCGCTGTACACCAATTTGTTAAGACGGATTTCTGAACTCTGTCCTGGTGGCGCAGAAGTTCAGAAGGCCAACCTAATTACTTGGAACAGGGTAACCTCTGGACAAGCCAGACCAATCAAGGTAGCGATCGCGGCGGTCAAGACTAGGTCTCAAGAGGGGTGAGGGTGACTGAAAGCCTGCAATGAGCACACAAAGCAAGGACACTTACAAACTACTCCAAACAGGTGCTATATTAAAAATATATACACATTTATTCCAAGGCCTTTAAAACAATGACCGTAGCGAGAAATCACAATACAACTCTAGTAAACCAACACATACCATACCAATACAATATATATACAAATACAAACAAGTCTCAAGCGTTAGATGCACGAAATGTGTAGTCCACCTAAAAGGGAAGGAAAACAGGCAGTGCGAAATAATGCTTATACCCAGTCCGCCTTCAGAGGCACCTAACTAAAAGGAAGTCCGAGCCCTACGAAGAGTGGAGCCTTGTGCTCAAAAGTACCTGCACACGCTGGTGCCAACGGGCAAAAGGGGAGTCTCTTCGAGGGAGATCAGGCAGTTCAGTTTAGTGCACAAACGAAGAACAACAGTGTTCCGCGACTCAAGCGCAGCCTCCACTGTGGGCAAAAGCAGAGCGCGAGTACGGAAAGGCGTGCTGTTTTGACACAGCGGGGAAAAGCTATGGGCTCCTGCAGGAGGGCGACCAGTTCCTAGCTATGCTACTCACCGGACCCCGATGCAAGCAGACCCAGGCTTCTCCGCGTCAGTTTCAGTCGCTGGCAGGTTCAGAAGAGCAGGGGACGTCTCGTCGTCGTGTTGAGTCTGCAGCAGCAGAGTTGAGTAAAAGACGTCCCAAACGAAGGAACCCGCACAGTTTGTTACCACAGCAGGGCAACGGAGTGGCCGTGTGTATCTGAGCCAAATGTACACTACTCACTTCAGACCTGGGAACGCCAAGTGTACGAATCGTGTGAGAGTGACAAGGACTCGATATACTACACAACCTGGTGGCGGTTACAGAGCAAGACTCCTGTGTAGGCTGGTCAGTCTGCTGGATGGCCCAGAGACGCTTCCGAAGGCTTACTAGCAGGAGATGGTGAAGATGCCGAGAATAGCTGTCCCCGCTATTCCAAGGGTCGAAGTACTAGTACAGGCCTTCTGGTTCGATCAAAGGTGAAAAGGGTTTCACCAGGCGACAGCAGTGCAGAGGAGCAGTCCTTCAGCAGGTCACCAGCGATTCCTCGGTTCAGCCTCTTGGTTGCAGGATACTTGGCTCCTGTATTCCTTCGTTCGTGAGAACTCAGGAGATCGACATGGTAGTGGTGTTTCCAGCCCCCTCTTATCCACGGTTCCCTTCGCGCCAAAACGGTGGGGACCCAATGGGAGATCCGCTCATCAACACTCACACCATTCGTGGACCTATCACGGACCACAGTGGTCCCAGGCATTCACACGGGACCAGACATCCCAGCCCACATACTGGAGGCACACACAAGACATGTAGAAGCCCGCGAAAGCATCCGTGTTTCGCGGGAAAGTACATGCCCAAATAAGGAAGGCCCCGGGTCGGCTCGACCTGGGGAAGGTGAAGGGAGCAAGACGGTCAGCGGACAGGACAAAGGAGCCTCGTGGTCTGGCCATTTTGGGAGCCAGGCCACCATTTTGGGTTAAGTGCGATAAACGTGCTTAGAACGCCAAAAGGAGCTCAAAACACAAGAAACGATCGCTGCCACCATTCCCGTCCGTGAATCACTTGCACCGATCAGTTACAATCCTGAAAGAGTATCTAGGGCCTGTAGAAGGCTAGAATCCCAAGAGAGCAGCAATTTAGCTTACAGTGCCCTCTTGTGTCATGTTGCACGAAAGCCGCAACATGATAAAAGAAACTACGGAAAACAGCGTTTCCCGGTACTGACTGTCTTAAGGGCATGTCAGTTTCCCCGTAAGAAAGGAGCGAAAGCCCAGAGGAGTGCGGCAGAAGGCTGCACTTCTCTGGCAAAGTCGAGAACAAGGTGAAAAACAACAGCAAAAAGTTTAGGGGTTGCCACATGGAAGGAAAATTACCTACAATTATTAAATCTTTCCTAACAGATATCACATCTCATGTTATAGGAAGAGTCTCAGGTTTGGTATAAGCATTGAGATATCACATCTCTGCAATCGGAAGTGTCTCAGGATTGGGATGGGAAGGAGTTGGATATCCCATCTCATGTTATAGGACGGGTCTCAGGATTGTTATTAGAATCATTGAGATATCATATTGCATGCTGTAGGAAGGGTCTAAGGATTGGAATGGGAAGGACTTGGATATCACATCTCATGCTATGGATAGGCTCATATCATATCCCAATGCTTCTACCAAACCTGAGACCCATACTATGGCATGAGATGTGATATCAAACTCATTCCCATTCCAATCCTGAGACTCTTCCTATAGCTTGAGATGTGATATCCAACTCCTTCCCATTCCAATTCTGAGACCCTTCCTATGCCATGAGACTTGATATCTCAATGCTTCTAATACCAAACCTGAGACCCGTCCTATAACATGAGATGTGATATCAAAATCTTTCCCCTTCCAAACCTTAGACCCTTCCTTTATCATGAGATGTGATATCCAAGTCCTTCCCATTCCAATCCTTAGACCCTTCCTACAGCATGCAATATGATATCTCAATGATTCTAATAACAATCCTGAGACCCGTCCTATAACATGAGATGGGATATCCAACTCCTTCCCATCCCAATCCTGAGACACTTCCGATTGCAGAGATGTGATATCTCAATGCTTATACCAAACCTGAGACTCTTCCTATAACATGAGATGTGATATCTGTTAGGAAAGATTTAATAATTGTAGGTAATTTTCCTTCCATGTGGCAACCCCTAAACTTTTTGCTGTTGTTTTTCACCTTGTTCTCGACTTTGCCAGAGAAGTGCAGCCTTCTGCCGCACTCCTCTGGGCTTTCGCTCCTTTCTTACGGGGAAACTGACATGCCCTTAAGACAGTCAGTACCGGGAAACGCTGTTTTCCGTAGTTTCTTTTATCATGTTGCGGCTTTCGTGCAACATGACACAAGAGGGCACTGTAAGCTAAGTTGCTGCTCTCTTGGGATTCTAGCCTTCTACAGGCCCTAGATACTCTTTCAGGATTGTAACTGATCGGTGCAAGTGATTCAAGGACGGGAATGGTGGCAGCGATCGTTTCTTGTGTTTCTTGTGTTTTGAGCTCCTTTTGGCGTTCTAAGCACGTTTCTCGCACTTAACCCAAAATGGTGGCCTGGCTCCCAAAATGGCCAGACCACGAGGCTCCTTTGTCCTGTCCGCTGACCGTCTTGCTCCCTTCACCTTCCCCAGGTCGAGCCGACCCGGGGCCTTCCTTATTTGGGCATGTACTTTCCCGCGAAACACGGATGCTTTCGCGGGCTTCTACATGTCTTGTGTGTGCCTCCAGTATGTGGGCTGGGATGTCTGGTCCCGTGTGAATGCCTGGGACCACCATGGTCCGTGATAGGTCCACGAATGGTGTGAGTGTTGATGAGCGGATCTCCCATTGGGTCCCCACCGTTTTGGCGCGAAGGGAACCGTGGATAAGAGGGGGCTGGAAACACCACTACCATGTCGATCTCCTGAGTTCTCACGAACGAAGGAATACAGGAGCCAAGTATCCTGCAACCAAGAGGCTGAACCGAGGAATCGCTGGTGACCCGCTGAAGGACTGCTCCTCTGCACTGCTGTCGCCTTGTGAAACCCTTTTCACCTTTGATCGAACCAGAAGGCCTGTACTAGTACTTCGACCCTTGGAATAGCGGGGACAGCTATTCTCGGCATCTTCACCATCTCCTGCTAGTAAGCCTTCGGAAGCGTCTCTGGGCCATCCAGCAGACTGACCAGCCTACACAGGAGTCTTGCTCTGTAACCGCCACCAGGTTGTGTAGTATATCGAGTCCTTGTCACTCTCACACGATTTGTACACTTGGCGTTCCCAGGTCTGAAGTGAGTAGTGTACATTTGGCTCAGATACACACGGCCGCTCCGTTGCCCTGCTGTGGTAACAAACTGTGCGGGTTCCTTCGTTTGGGACGTCTTTTACTCAACTCTGCTGCTGCAGACTCAACACGACGACGAGACGTCCCCTGCTCTTCTGAACCCGCCAGCGACTGAAACTGACGCGGAGAAGCCTGGGTCTGCTTGCATCGGGGTCCGGTGAGTAGCATAGCTAGGAACTGGTCGCCCTCCTGCAGGAGCCCATAGCTTTTCCCGCTGTGTCAAAACAGCACGCCTTTCCGTACTCGCGCTCTGCTTCTGCCCACAGTGGAGGCTGCGCTTGAGTCGCGGAACACTGTTGTTCTTCGTTTGTGCACTAAACTGAACTGCCTGATCTCCCTCGAAGAGACTCCCCTTTTGCCCGTTGGCACCAGCGTGTGCAGGTACTTTTGAGCACAAGGCTCCACTCTTCGTAGGGCTCGGACTTCCTTTTAGTTAGGTGCCTCTGAAGGCGGACTGGGTCTAAGCATTATTTCGCACTGCCTGTTTTCCTTCCCTTTTAGGTGGACTACACATTTCGTGCATCTAACGCTTGAGACTTGTTTGTATTTGTATATATATTGTATTGGTATGGTATGTGTTGGTTTACTAGAGTTGTATTGTGATTTCTCGCTACGGTCATTGTTTTAAAGGCCTTGGAATAAATGTGTATATATTTTTAATATAGCACCTGTTTGGAGTAGTTTGTAAGTGTCCTTGCTTTGTGTGCTCATTGCAGGCTTTCAGTCACCCTCACCCCTCTTGAGACCTAGTCTTGACCGCCGCGATCGCTACCTTGATTGGTCTGGCTTGTCCAGAGGTTACCCTGTTCCAAGTAATTAGGTTGGCCTTCTGAACTTCTGCGCCACCAGGACAGAGTTCAGAAATCCGTCTTAACAAATTGGTGTACAGCGGTGGGATACGACTGAAGGTATCCAGTGTTGCGCACGAACTAAGGCATTTCAAGTTATTCCTACCAGGACACGTAGTGAATTGTTGTAGTATAACTTTAAAAAGGCCATAGTCCTATCTAACAGTATGGAAACAAATACCTTGTTAACTTTAAATGCTTCCAAATCAGAAACATTGAAAAGAATGTGTGCGGAGAGAGGTGTTTCCTCTCAAGGCACGAAATTGGATATGATCCAAAGAATCGTGGCGTGGCAAGAAGCGCAGCTTGACGCTATAACTTCTGAGGACAGTGCGGAAGGAGGTGGGGCTGCTCTCACTGGTAGAACCGACGGTTCTGCCGCTGCACTGATCCACCGCGACCACGAGGACAGGGAGGATGAGATGTCTAATGTTTCCTCTGCCAGTGTTGATGGGGAGGCTATGCTTGAATTCAAGAAGCAAGAGCTGCGGTTTAGGCAGAAGGAGCTTGAATTCAGCATAGCCAAACTAAAAATCGAACAGTCAGAAAAACAGAAAGACAGGGATCACCAGTTGGAACTGGCCAAGCTTCAGGTTGCAAATGGGTCCAAGGGTCCTGGACATGGGTCTGGGGCCTCCTCTCATCCACGGTTTCCGAAAGATCTGGTCATTGTGTATGAGGAAAGGAATGACATTATGCACTGGATGAATGCGTTTGAGTATGCATGCGAAGTTCAACAAGTTGACAATGCTGATAAGATTGCCTGGTTACTCAGCAGACTGCCCCCTTCTGGCTGTAGTGCCATTATGGAAATGTCGAAGGCTGAGCAAGCTGATTTCGCAATGTTAAAGCAAACTCTCATTTTAAAGTTTGGGAAGACTCCGGCCCAATATTTGAAACGATTCATAGAGTATAAGAAAAAGGAAGGTGGTACTTGGGTATCTTATGTCACTGAATCCTTGAAAAACTTAACTGGCTGGGTCGAAGGTTATAAGGTTTCTACCTTCGAAGGCATGATGAATCTTGTCATGCTGGAACACATTTTTGCATCTTCTTCCCCGGAGCTTAAGCAGCATTTGGCCGATTCGAAGGAGATAGATCCTAAGAAGCTGGCCATTGCAGCAGACTTATGGGTGTCACATCGAGTGTCCCATAAGGACAAAACTCATCCTGGTAAGCAGGAGGAAGGGAAAAAGTCCAAAGATAAGGAGGGTGGAGAATCTGATAAATCTTCTTCTCAAAAGGGCCACAAAAAGAAAAATAAGGGTAAGACACAAGAGAACTCACAGGGTAGTGGAGGTCAGCCTCCGAAACAGAACTCTGGTTACAATAAGCCTCCCTATGTAAACAGACCCAATGGATCTTGTTTTGCTTGTGGAGCAACTGACCACGTGAAGGGAGATCCCCGGTGTAAGGTTTGACCTTTGGGGGTCCACTCCGCTAATCTGGCCTTCTCCTCCTACGAGGAAGAAGAGATTACAGGAGCATCCTTCTCCTCAGACTCATTTCCCAGCGGGATAGAGGCTGAGGTAGTTTTAGTTTCCCTGGGTTCCTGGGAGCCTAAAGTCGCAGAGGCTTATGCTAGGATTACAGATAATACCAAGCACTACTTTAAAGACAGTGTGCTGATCAATGGAGTAGATACTCCAGCTCTTAGGGATAGTGGGTGCAGTCGAACTGTAGTGGATTCTACCTTGGTAGACTCAGAGGAAGTTGCCAGAGCTACTCTGATGCCCACTAAGTTGGCTGACGGCCCACTCTGTATGTTCCCAGTAATACCTGTAAATCTTACTTTAAATGGTACAGCAGTCAGGATTCCAGTGAGCATTCAGAGAAACGTCCCGGGAAAGGTCTTGTTAGGTAATGATCTCAGAGCTTTAGGGCTCGTAGGAGACACTGCCGAAAGACCCTACACACGGTCTCAAGCACGGGCAGCATTGGCCAAGACCAATACGCCGCCCCAGCCGAAGGGGAAACCCAAGGCGAAAGGAGTCAACAAGTCAAGACGAGGGAAAGAGAATATTCCCCCGAGCTCGCCTACCACTGTGGTGGAGGAAGTTGGTCAATCGCCCGGGCCTGACGAGGAGGTGGCGATGCCTGAAGTATTTGACCCCAACGACCATCCTGAACTAAAAGAATTGTAAGTTGAAGGAGGTCCTGACAGGGACCAATTCAGTAAAGGCCAACGTGAGTGCCCATCTCTGGAAGGCCTAAGGAGACAGGCCTGCTCCCAGATTGAGGGTGAACCTCCTGGGACGCATAGGATGTATTGGGAAGGTGGACTCCTGTATAGTGAGCCCACAGAGTCTACAGAAGGAGACCATAGGAGGTTGGTGGTTCCCCTTGCTGTTAGGCCCTTCCTCCTGCAGTTGGCGCATGAAGTGCTCCTTGCTGGTCACCTTGGTATTAAGAGGAGCAAGCAAAGGTTATCCATGCACTTCTACTGGCCCAAGATGGGGGTGCAAGTAGAAAGTCACTGCAGGAGTTGTGCCTCCTGCCAGTTATCTGGTAAGGTTGGCTCGACAATCCAAGCTCCGTTGGTACCGCTCCCAGTTGTGGCGGTACCATTTGAAAGGGTAGGGATCGACATCGTTGGTCCCCTTGACCCGCAAACATCCTCGGGCAATAGGTTTATCCTGGTGCTGGTCGACCATGCAACCAGATATCCTGAGGCCATCCCATTGAAAACTGTAACTGCCAAGTCAGTTGCAAAAGCTTTACTTGGCATATTTACTAGGGTTGGCTTCCCTAAAGAAGTTGTGTCAGATCGTGGCAGCAACTTTATGTCGAAGTATATGCAGGCTATGTGGAAAGAATGTGGGGTCACCTACAAGTTCTCTTCTGCATACCACCCCCAGACCAATGGTCTGGTGGAACGTTTCAACAGAACGTTAAAAAGCATGATTGGGGCTCTGGAGAAGCTTCAGAGAAGACAATGGGATCTTCTTTTACCATGCTTACTGTTTGCCTACCGAGAGGTACCACAGGAGGGTGTTGGCTTCAGCCCCTTCAAACTTCTGTTTGGTCATCCTGTACGGGGACCCTTAGCCATAGTCAAAGAGGGATGGGAGATGCCCACTCCCCCTGTTACTACCAACGTAGTTGATTATGTGCTAGGGCTCAGAAAACGGATGGTACTTCTGATGGGCTTGGCTAGTGATAAATTGAAGGCAGGACAAGCACTGGTGAAACATTGGTACGACCAGAAAGCTTCCCTCATCAACTTTACACCTGGTCAGCAAGTCCTGATCATGAATCCCATAAGGCCTTGAGCTTTACAGGACAAATGGTCAGGCCCTTACACAGTGGTGGAGCCCCTGGGTGAGGTTAACTATTTAGTGGACCTTGGAAGGCCTGGACAGGCTCCAAAAGTGTTTCACGTGAATAGGCTGAAGGCTTTCGTCCCAAGAGTCGAAATCGCAGCACTGTTACTGGCTTCAGATGTTGAGGAAGAGGAGTCTGAACCTCTCCCCGACCTGTTCCAAAGCGGTCCTTCAGATAGCTCCTTTGAGGGTGTCCGAGGGGCCCCTCACCTGACTTCTGATCAGCAGGCTGAGGTGAAAAGTTTGCTTAGGCAGTTTTCCCCCCTGTTTTCACAGTCGCCTGGTTTGACACCTTGGTGCAAACATAACATAGACACAGGAGACAGTGTACCTACCAAAAGTAGGGGATACAGGATGTCAGACAAAGTACGGTCTTATATTAAGACCGAGGTCAACAAGATGTTAGACCTTGGGGTGATTGAACCCTCTAGTAGTCCTTGGTCCAGCCCTGTGGTTTTCGTTCCAAAGGCAGGCACTTCTGAATTGAGGTTCTGCGTGGATTACAGGGCTCTGAATGCTGTCACCAAGACAGATGCACACCCCTTGCCTCGAACAGATGAGCTGGTGGATACTTAGGGTGCCTCCAAGTACCTCAGCACGTTTGACCTCACTGCTGGCTATTGGCAAATAGCTTTAGCAGAACATGCCAAGGAGAAGACAGCGTTTTCTACTCCAGACGGCCTTTACCAATTCCGGGGAATGCCGTTCGGGTTGAAGAATGCACCTGCCACTTTCCAGAGGCTTGTGCATCATGTTTTGAATGGGTTGGACGATATAGCAGTTTTCAGTGCCACCTGGGAAGACCATGTGAAACACCTCGGGATTGTGCTCCAGGCTCTTCAGAAAGCACACTTGACCATAAAGGCTAGTAAATGCCAGATTGGACAAGGCTCAGTGTTTTACCTTGGACATGAAGTAGGTGGCGGGAGGATACAGCCTGTACCCAGTAAAGTACAAGCAGTACAAGACTGGCCTACCCCCACTACACAAACCCAAGTGAGATCCTTCTTAGGACTCACGGGGTATTACCGCAATTTTGTGGCAGACTATGGCACCATAGCTGCCCCTCTGACTGCCCTCACAACTCTGAAGAAACCCAAGAAGGTAACTTGGACCGACGAGTGTGAGAAGGCCTTCAATGGCTTAAAAGACTCCTTGTGCCAGGCCCCTGTCCTCAGGGCCCCTGATTATCAAAGACCTTTTATCGTGCAGACGGACGCCTCTGACACTGGGATAGGAGCTGTACTATCGCAAGTAGATGAGAAGGGTAAGGAACACCCTATTGGTTTTATTAGTCGCCAGTTTAAGGACAGAGAGCTCAGATGGTCCACGGTAGAGAAAGAATGTTTCTCTGTTGTGTGGGCCCTAAGGAAGCTGAGGCCCTACCTCTATGGGACCCACTTCACTGTGCAAACTGACCATAAGCCCTTAAAGTGGCTAATAAACATGAAGGGGGAGAATCCAAAGTTGCTTAGGTGGTCCATAAGTCTACAAGGCTTCGACTTCACTATTGAGCATAGGCCAGGTGTCCAACATAGCAATGCTGATGGGTTGTGCAGAATGTTTAACCGACCTGAACAAGAGACTCATCCAGGGGTGGATTAGTCCCCCCTGTCCATAGTCTGGGAGGGGCGAGTGTTAGGAAAGATTTCGTAATTGTAGGTAATTTTCCTTCCATGTGGCAACCCCTAAACTTTTTGCTGTTGTTTTTCACCTTGTTCTCGACTTTGCCAGAGAAGTGCAGCCTTCTGCCTCACTCCTATGGGTTTTCGCTCCTTTCTTACGGGGAAACTGTCATGCCCTTAAGACAGTCAGTACCAGGAAACGCTCGTTTCCGTAGTTTCTTTTATCATGTTGCGGCTTTCGTGCAACATGACACAAGAGGGCACTGTAAGATAAGTTACTGCTCTCTTGGGTCTCTAGCCTTCTACAGGCCCTAGATACTCTTCCAGGATTGTAACTGATCAGTGCAAGTGATTCACGGATGGGAATGGTGGCAGCGATCGTTTATTGTGTTTTGAGCTCCTCTTGGCGTTCTAAGCGCGTTTCTCGCGCTTAACCCAAAAGGGTGGCCTAGAGCCCAAAATGGCCAGACCACGAGGCTCCTTTGTCCTGTCCACTGACCATCTTGCTCCCTTCACCTTCCCCAGGTCGAGCCGACCTGGGGCCTTCCTTATTTGGGCATGTACTTTCCCGCGAAACACAGATGCTTTCGCGGGCTTCTACATGTCTTGTGTGTGCCTCCAGGATGTGGGCTGGGATGTCTGGTCCCAATACACATCCTGGGTGCCAGAGAGTCAAGGGTGGTGTGAATGCCTGGGACCACCGTGGTCCGTGATAGGTCCACGAATGGTGTGAGTGTTGATGAGCGGATCTCCCATTGGGTCCCCTCCGTTTTGGCGCGAAGGGAACCGTGGATAAGAGGGGGCTGGAAACACCACTACCATGTCGATCTCCTGAGTTCTCACGAACGAAGGAATACAGGAGCCAAGTATCCTGCAACCAAGAGGCTGAACCGAGGAATCGCTGGTGACCCGCTGAAGGACTGCTCCTCTGCACTGCTGTCGCCTTGTGAAACCCTTTTCACCTTTGATCGAACCAGAAGGCCTGTACTGATACTTCGACCCTTGGAATAGCGGGGACAGCTATTCTCGGCATCTTCACCATCTCCTGCTAGTAAGCCTTCGGAAGCGTCTCTGGGCCATCCAGCAGACTGACCAGCCTACACAGGAGTCTTGCTCTGTAACCGCTGCCAGGTTGTGTAGTATATCGAGTCCTTGTCACTCTCACATGATTCGTACACTTGGCGTTCCCAGGTCTGAAGTGAGTAGTGTACATTTGGCTCAGATACACACCGCCGCTCCGTTGCCCTGCTGTGGTAACAAACTGTGCGGGTTCCTTCGTTTGGGACGTCTTTTACTCAACTCTGCTGCTGCAGACTCAACACGACGACGAGACATTGAGATATCACATCTCATGCTATAGGAAGGGTCTCAGGATTGGAATGGGAAGGACTTGGATATCACATCTCATGCTATAGGCAGGGTCTCAGGTTTGGAAAGGGAAGGAGTTGGATATCACATTTCATTTTAGAGGTAGGATCTCAGGTTTGGTATTAGAGGCATTGAGATATCACATCTCATGCTATCAGAAGGGTCTCAGGATTGGAATGGGAAGGAGTTGGATATCACATCTCATGTTATAGGAAGGATCTCAGGTTTGGTATTAGAAGCATTGAGATATCACATCTCATGCTATCGGAAGTATCTCAGGTTTGGTATTAGAGGCATTGAGATATCACATCTCATGCTATCATAAGGGTCTCAGGATTGGAATGGGAAGGAATTGGATATCACATCTCATGCTAAAGGGAGGGTCTCAGGTTTGGAAGGGGAAGGAATTGAATATCACATCACATGTTATAGGAAGGATCTCAGGTTTGGTATTAGAGGCATTGAGATATCACATCTCATGCTATCAGAAGGGTCTCAGGATTGGAATGGGAAGGAGTTGGATATCACATCTCATGCTATAGGAAGGGTCTCAGGTTTGGAACGGGAAGGAGTTGTATATCACATCTCATGTTATAGGAAGAGTCTCAGGTTTGGTATAAGCATTGAGATATCACATCTCTGCAATCGGAAGTGTCTCAGGATTGGAACGGGAAGGAGTTGGATATCCCATCTCATGTTATAGGACTGGTCTCAGGTTTGGTATTAGAAGCATTGAGATATCACATCGCATGCTGTAGGAAGGGTCTCAGGTTTGGAATGGGAAGGAATTGGATATCACATCTCATGTCATAGGAAGGATCTCAGGTTTGGTATTAGAAGCATTGAGATATCACATCTCATGCTATAGGAATGGTCTCAGGATTGGAATGGGAAGGAGTTGGATATTACATTCTTGCTATGGGAAGGGTCTCATGTTTGGAATTGGAAGGAGTCGGATATCACATCTCATGTTATAGGAAGGGTCTCAGGTTTGGTATAAGCATTGAGATATAACATCTCTGCTATCGGAAGTGTCTCAGGATTGGAATGGGAAGGAGTTGGATATCCCATCTCATGTTATAGGACGGGTCTCAGGTTTGTTATTAGAATCATTAAGATATCATATTGCATGCTATAGGAAGGGTCTAAGGATTGGAATGGGAAGGACTTGGATATCACATCTCATGCTATAGGTAGGCTCTCAGGTTTGGAAAGGGAAGGAGTTGGATATCACATTTCATGCTAGAGGTAGGATCTCAGGTTTGGTATTAGAGGCATTGAGATATCACATCTCATGCTATCAGAAGGGTCTCAGGATTGGAATGGGAAGGAGTTGGATATCACATCTCATGTTATAGGAAGGATCTCAGGTTTGGTATTAGAAGCATTGAGATATCACATCTCATGCTATCGGAAGTATCTCAGGTTTGGTATTAGAGGCATTGAGATATCACATCTCATGCTATCATAAGGGTCTCAGGATTGGAATGGGAAGGAGTTGGATATCACATCTCATGCTAAAGGGAGGGTCTCAGGTTTGGAAGGGGAAGGAATTGAATATCACATCACATGTTATAGGAAGGATCTCAGGTTTGGTATTAGAGGCATTGAGATATCACATCTCATGCTATCGGAAGGGTCTCAGGATTGGAATGGGAAGGAGTTGGATATCACATCTCATGCTATAGGAAGGGTCTCAGGTTTGGAACGGGAAGGAGTTGGATATCACATCTCATGTTATAGGAAGAGTCTCAGGTTTGGTATAAGCATTGAGATATCACATCTCTGCAATCGGAAGTGTCTCAGGATTGGAACGGGAAGGAGTTGGATATCCCATCTCATGTTATAGGACTGGTCTCAGGTTTGGTATTAGAAGCATTGAGTTATCACATCGCATGCTGTAGGAAGGGTCTCAGGTTTGGAATGGGAAGGAATTGGATATCACATCTCATGTCATAGGAAGGATCTCAGGTTTGGTATTAAAAGCATTGAGATATCACATCTCATGCTATAGGAATGGTCTCAGGATTGGAATGGGAAGGAGTTGGATATTACATTCTTGCTATGGGAAGGGTCTCATGTTTGGAATTGGAAGGAGTTGGATATCACATATGCTATAGGAAGGGTCTCAGGTTTGGAATGGGAAGGAGTTGGATATTACATCTCATGTTATAAGAAGGGTCTCAGGTTTGGTATAAGCATTGAGATATCACATCTCTGCTATCGGAAGTGTCTCAGGATTGGAATGGGAAGGAGTTGGATATCCCATCTCATGTTATAGGACGGGTCTCAGGTTTGTTATTAGAATCATTGAGATATCATATTGCATGCTATAGGAAGGGTCTAAGGATTGGAATGGGAAGGACTTGGATATCACATCTCATGCTATAGGTAGGCTCTCAGGTTTGGAAAGGGAAGGAGTTGTATATCACATTTCATGTTAGAGGAAGGATCTCAGGTTTGGTATTAGAGGCATTGAGATATCACATCTCATGCTATAGGAAGGGTATCAGGATTGGAATGGGAAGGAGTTGGATATCACATCTCATGATAAAGGAAGGGTCTAAGGTTTGGAAGGGGAAGGATTTGGATATCACATCTCATGTTATAGGACGGGTCTCAGGTTTGGTATTAGAAGCATTGAGATATCAAGTCTCATGGTATAGGAAGGGTCTCAGAATTGGAATGGGAAGGAGTTGGATATCACATCTCAAGCTATAGGAAGGGTCTCAGGATTGGAATGGGAAGGAGTTTGATATCACATCTCATGCCATAGTATGGGTCTCAGGTTTGGTAGAAGCATTGGGATATCACATCTCATGCTATCGGAACGGTATCAGGATTGGATTTGGAAGGAGTTGGATATCACATCTCATGTTATAGTAAGGGTCTCAGGTTTGGTATAAGCATTGAGATATCACATCTCTGCTATCAGAAGTGTCTCAGGATTGGAATGGGAAGGAGTTGGATATCCCATCTCATGTTATAGGACGGGTCTCAGGTTTGTTATTAGAATCATTGAGATATCATATTGCATGCTGTAGGAAGGGTCTAAGGATTGGAATGGGAAGGACTTGGATATCACATCTCAAGCTATAGGTAGGCTCTCAGGTTTGGAAAGGGAAGGAGTTGGATATCACATTTCATGTTAGAGGAAGGATCTCAGGTTTGGTATTAGAGGCATTGAGATATCACATCTCATGCTATAGGAAGGGTCTCAGGATTGGAATGGGAAGGAGTTGGATATCACATCTCATGCTATAGGAAGGGTCTCAGGTTTGGTATAAGCATTGAGATATCACATCTCATGCTATAGGAAGGGTCTCAGGATTGGAATGGGAAGGATATGTATATGACATCTCATGCCATAGGAAGGGTCTCAGGTTTGGTATAAGCATTGAGATATCACATCTCTGCTTTTGGAAGGGTCTCAGGATTGGAATGGGAAGGAGTTGGATATCCCATCTCATGTTATAGGAAGAGTCTCAGGTTTGGTATTAGAAGCATTGAGATATCACATCTCATGCTATAGGAAGTGTCTCAGGATTGGAATGTGAAGGACTTGGATATCACATCTCATGCTATAGGGAGGGTCTCAAGTTTGATATTAGAAGCATTGAGATATCACATCTCATGCTATAGGAAGGGACTCAGGATTGGAATGGGAAGGAGTTGGATATCACATCTCATGCTATAGGAAGGGTATCAGGTTTGGTATAAGCAGTGAGATATCACATCTCATGCTATAGGAAGTGTCTCAGGATTGGAATGGGAAGGAGTTGGATATCACACCTCATGTTATAGGAAGGATCTCAGGTTTGGTATAAGCATTGAGATATCACATCTCTGCTATCGGAAGGGTCTCAGGATTGGAATATGAAGGAGTTGGATATTCCCATCTCATTTTATAGGAAGGGTATATCAGGTCTTAGCATGAGATGTGATATCCAGCTCCTTCCATTCCAATCCTGAGACCCTTCCGATAGCATGAGATGTGATATCTCAATGCTTCTAATATCAATACTGAGACCCTCCCTATAGCATGAGATGTGATATCTAAGTCCTTCCCATTCCAATCCTGAGACCCTTCCGATAGCAGAGATGTGATATCTCAATGCTTATACCAAACCTGAGACCCTTCCTATAGCACGAGATGTGATATCCAACTCCTTCCCATTCCAATCCTGAGACCCTTCCTATAGCATGAGATGTGATATCTCAATGCTTCTACCAAAACTGAGACCCTTCCTTTAGCATGAGATGTGATATCCAACTCCTTCCCATTCCAATCCTGAGACCCTTCCTATAGCATGAAATGTGATATCTCAATGCTTCTAATACCAAACCTGAGATCCTTCCTATAACATGAGATGTGATATCCAACTCCTTCCCATTCCAATCCTGAGACCCTTCCTATAGCATGAGATGTGATATCTCAATGCTTCTAATACCAAACCTGAGATCCTTCCGATAGCATGAGATGTGATATCTCAATGCTTCTAATACCAAACCTGAGACCCTCCCTTTAGCATTAGATGTGATATCCAATTCCTTCCCATTCCAATCCTGATACCCTTCTGATAGGATGAGATGTGATATCTCAATGCCTCTAATACCAAACCTGAGATCCTTCCTCTAACATGAAATGTGATATCCAACTCCTTCCCTTTCCAAACCTGAGAGCCTTCCTACAGCATGAGATGTGATATCCAAGTCCTTCCCATTCAAATCCTGAGACCCTTCCTATAACATGAGATGTGATATCCAACTCCTTCCCATTCCAACCTGAGACCCTTCCTATAGCATGAGATGGGATATCCAACTCCTTCCAAATCTAATCCTGATATCCTTCCGATAGCATGAGATGTGATATCCCAATGCTTCTACAAAACCTGAGACCCATACCATGGCATGAGATGTGATATCAAACTCCCGTCCTATACCATGAGACTTGATATCTCAATGCTTCTAATACCAAACCTGAGACCAGTCCAATAACATGAGATGTGATATCCAAATCCTTCCCCTTCCAAACCTTAGACCCTTCCTTTATCATGAGATGTGATATCCAACTCCTTCCCATTCCACTCCTGAGACCCTTCCTATAGCATGAGATGTGATATCTCAATGCTTCTAATACCAAACCTGAGACCCTTCCTATAACATGAGATGTGATATCCAAGTCCTTCCCATTCCAATCCTGAGACCCTTCCTATAGCATGAGATGTCATATCTCAATGCTTCTAATACCAAACCTGAGACCCTTCCTATAACATGAATTGTGATATCCAAGTCCTTCCCATTCCAATCTTGAGACCTTTCCAATAGCAGAGATGTGATATCTCAATGCTTATACCAAACGTGAGATCCTTCCTATGACATGAGATGTGATATCTAAATCCTTCTCATTCCAAACCTGAGACCCTTCCTACAGCATGTGATGTGATATCTCAATGCTTCTAATATCAAAACTGAGACCCGTCCTATAACATGAGATGGGATATCCAACTCCTTCCCGTTCCAAACCTGATACCCTTCCTATAGCATGAGATGTGATATCCAATTCCTTCCCATCCCAATCCTGAGACACCTCCGATAGCAGAGATGTGAAATCTCAATGCTTATACCAAACCTGAGACTCTTACTATAACATGAGATGTGATATCTAACTCCTTCCCGTTCCAAACCTGAGACCCTTCCTATAGCATGAGATGCGATATCCAACTCCTTCCCATTCCAATCCTGAGACCCTTCCCATAGCATGAGATGTGATATCTCAATGCTTCTAATACCAAACCTGTGATCCTTCCTATAACAAGAGATGTGATATCCAAATCCTTCCCCTTCCAAATCTGAGACCCTCCCTTTAGCATGAGATGTGATATCTCAATGCCTCTAATACCAAACCTGAGATCCTTCCGATAGCATGAGATGTGATATCTCAATGCTTCTAATACCAAACCTGAGATCCTTCCTATAACATGAGATGTGATATCCAAATCCTTCCCCTTCCATTCCTGAGACCCTCCCTTTAGCATGAGATGTGATATCCAACTCCTTCCCATTCCAATCCTGAGACCCTTCTGATAGCATGAGATGTGATATCTCAATGCCTCTAATACCAAACCTGAGATCCTACATCTAACATGAAATGTGATATCCAACTCCTTCCCTTTCCAAACGTGAGACCCTCCCTATAGAATGAGATGTGATATCCAAGTCCTTCCCATTCCAATCCTGAGACCCTTCCTATAGCATGAGATGTGATATCTCAATGCTTCTAATACCAAACCTGAGACCCTTCCTATAACGTAAGATGGGATATCCATCTCCTTCCCTTTCCAAACCTGAGACCCTGCCTATAGCATGATATGTGATATCCAAGTCCTTCCCATTCCAATCCTGAGACCCTTCCTATAGCATGTGATGTGATATCTCAATGCTTATACCAAACCTGAGACCCTTCCTATGGCATGGGATGGCATATACAACTCCTTCCCATTCCAATCCTGAGACCCTTCCTATAGCATGAGATGTGATATCCAACTTCTTCCCATTCCAATACTGAGACCCTTCCTATAGCATGAGATGTGATATCTCAAGGCCTCTAATACCAAACCTGAGATCCTACCTCTAACATGAAATGTGATATCCATCTCCTTCCCTTTCCAAACCTGAGACCCTGCCTATAGCATGATATGTGATATCCAAGTCCTTCCCATTCCAATCCTGAGACCCTTCCTATAGCATGTGATGTGATATCTCAATGCTTATACCAAACCTGAGACCCTTCCTATGGCATGGGATGGCATATACAACTCCTTCCCATTACAATCCTGAGACCCTTCCTATAGCATGAGATGTGATATCCAACTTCTTCCCATTCCAATCCTGAGACCCTTCCTATAGCTTGAGATGTGATATCCAACTCCTTCCCATTCCAATCCTGAGACCCTTCCTATAGCATGAGATGTGATATCTCAAGGCCTCTAATACCAAACCTGAGATCCTTCCTCTAACATGAAATGTGATATCCAACTCCTTCCCCTTCCAAACCTGAGAGCCTTCCTATAGCATGAGATATGATATCCAAGTCCTTCCCATTCCAATCCTGAGACCCTTCCTATAACATGAAATGTGATATCCAACTCCTTCCCATTCCAACCTGAGACCCTTCCTATAGCATGAGATGGGATATCCAACTCCTTCCAAATCCAATACTGATACCCTTCCGATAGCATGAGATGTGATATCCCAATGCTTCTACCAAACCTGAGACCCATACTATGGCATGAGATGTGATATCAAACTCCTTCCCATTCCAATCCTGAGACCCTTCTTATACCATGAGACTTGATATCTCAATGCTTCTAATACCAAACCTGAGACCCGTCCTATAACATGAGATGTGATATCCAAATCCTTCCCCTTCCAAACCTTAGACCCTTCCATTATCATGAGATGTGATATCCAACTCCTTCCCATTCCAATCCTGAGACCCTTCCGATATCATGAGATGTGATATCTCAATGCTTATACCAAATCCGAGACCCTTCCTATGGCCTGAGATGTCATATACAACTCCTTCCCATTCCAATCCTGAGACCCTTCCTATAGCATGAGATGTGATATCTCAATGCTTATACCAAATCTGAGACCCTTCCTATAGCATGAGATGTGATATCCAACTCCTTCACATTCCAATCCTGAGACCCTTCCTATAGCATGAGATGTGATATCCAACACCTTCCCATTCCAATCCTGAGACCCTTCCTATAGCATAAGATGTGATATCCAAATCCTTCCTATTCCAATCCTGAGACCCTTCCTATAGCATGAGATGTGATATCTCAATGCTTATACCAAACCTGAGACCCTTCCTATAGCATGAGATGTGATATCCAACTCCTTCCCATTCCAATCCTGAGACCCTTCCTATAGCATGAGATGTGATGTCTCAATGCTTCTAATACCAAACCTGAGATCCTTCCTATAACATGAGATGTGATATCCAACTCCTTCCCATTCCAATCCTGAGACCCTTATGATAGCATGAGATGTGATATCTCAATGCCTCTTATACCAAACCTGAGATCCTTCCGATAGCATGAGATGTGATATCTCAATGCTTCTAATACCAAACCTGAGATCCTTCCTATAATATGAGATGTGATTTCCAAATCCTTCCCCTTCCAAACCTGAGACCCTCCCTTTAGCATGAAATGTGATATCCAACTCCTTCCCATTCCAATCCTGAGACCCTTCTGATAGCATGAGATGTGATATCTCAATGCCTCTAATACCAAACCTGAGATCCTACCTCTAACATGAAATGTGATATCCATCTCCTTCCCTTTCCAAACCTGAGACCCTGCCTATAGCATGAGATGTGATATCCAAGTCCTTCCCATTCCAATCCTGAGACCCTTCATATAGCATGTGATGTGATATCTCAATGCTTATACCAAACCTGAGACCCTTCCAATGGCATGAGATGTCATACACAACTCCTTCCCATTCCAACCCTGAGACCCTTCCTATAGCATGAGATGTGATATCTCAATGCTTATACCAAACCTGAGACCCTTCCTATAGCATGAGATGTGATATCCAACTTCTTCCCATTCCAATCCTGAGACCCTTCCTATAGCATGAGATATGATATCTCAATGCTTATACCAAACCTGAGACCCTTCCTATAGCATAAGATGTGATATCCAAATCCTTCCCATTCCAATCCTGAGACCCTTCCTATAGCATGAGATGTGATATCTCAATGCTTATACCAAACCTGAGACCCTTCCTATAGCATGAGATGTGATATCCAACTCCTTCCCATTCTAATCCTGAGACCCTTCCTATAGCATGAGATGTGATGTCTCAATGCTTCTAATACCAAACCTGAGATCCTTCCTATAACATGAGATGTGATATCCAACTCCTTCCCATTCCAATCCTGAGACCCTTATGATAGCATGAGATGTGATATCTCAATGCCTCTTACACCAAACCTGAGATCCTTCCGATAGCATGAGATGTGATATCTCAATGTTTCTAATACCAAACCTGAGATCCTTCCTATAATATGAGATGTGATTTCCAAATCCTTCCCCTTCCAAACCTGAGACCCTCCCTTTAGCATGAAATGTGATATCCAACTCCTTCCTATTCCAATCCTGAGACCCTTCTGATAGCATGAGATGTGATATCTCAATGCCTCTAATACCAAACCTGAGATCCTACCTCTAACATGAAATGTGATATCCATCTCCTTCCCTTTCCAAACCTGAGACCCTGCCTATAGCATGAGATGTGATATCCAAGTCCTTCCCATTCCAATCCTGAGCCCCTTCCTATAGCATGTGATGTGATATCTCAATGCTTATACCAAACCTGAGACCCTTCCTATGGCATGAGATGTCATATACAACTCCTTCCCATTCCAACCCTGAGACCCTTCCTATAGCATGAGATGTTATATCTCAATGCTTATACCAAACCTGAGACCCTTCCTATAGCATGAAATGTGATATCCAACTCCTTCCCATTCCAATCCTGAGACCCTTCTGATAGCATGAGATGTGATATCTCAATGCCTCTAATACCAAACCTGAGATCCTACCTCTAACATGAAATGTGATATCCATCTCCTTCCCTTTCCAAACCTGAGACCCTGCCTATAGCATGATATGTGATATCCAAGTCCTTCCCATTCCAATCCTGAGACCCTTCCTATAGCATGTGATGTGATATCTCAATGCTTATACCAAACCTGAGACCCTTCCTATGGCATGGGATGGCATATACAACTCCTTCCCATTCCAATCCTGAGACCCTTCCTATAGCATGAGATGTGATATCCAACTTCTTCCCATTCCAATCCTGAGACCCTTCCTATAGCATGAGATGTGATATCTCAATGCTTATACCAAACCTGAGACCCTTCCTATAGCTTGAGATGTGATATCCAACTCCTTCCCATTCCAATCCTGAGACCCTTCCTATAGCATGAGATGTGATATCTCAAGGCCTCTAATACCAAACCTGAGATCCTTCCTCTAACATGAAATGTGATATCCAACTCCTTCCCCTTCCAAACCTGAGAGCCTTCCTATAGCATGAGATATGATATCCAAGTCCTTCCCATTCCAATCCTGAGACCCTTCCTATAACATGAAATGTGATATCCAACTCCTTCCCATTCCAACCTGAGACCCTTCCTATAGCATGAGATGGGATATCCAACTCCTTCCAAATCCAATACTGATACCCTTCCGATAGCACGAGATGTGATATCCCAATGCTTCTACCAAACCTGAGACCCATACTATGGCATGAGATGTGATATCAAACTCCTTCCCATTCCAATCCTGAGACCCTTCTTATACCATGAGACTTGATATCTCAATGCTTCTAATACCAAACCTGAGACCCGTCCTATAACATGAGATGTGATATCCAAATCCTTCCCCTTCCAAACCTTAGACCCTTCCATTATCATGAGATGTGATATCCAACTCCTTCCCATTCCAATCCTGAGACCCTTCCGATATCATGAGATGTGATATCTCAATGCTTATACCAAATCTGAGACCCTTCATATGGCCTGAGATGTCATATACAACTACTTCCCATTCCATTCCTGAGAACCTTCCTATAGCATGAGATGTGATATCTCAATGCTTATACCAAATCTGAGACCCTTCCTATAGCATGAGATGTGATATCCAACTCCTTCCCATTCCAATCCTGAGACACTTCCTATAGCATGAGAAGTGATATCTCCATGCTTATACCAAACCTGAGACCCTTCCTATAGCATAAGATGTGATATCCAAATCCTTCCTATTCCAATCCTGAGACCCTTCCTATAGCATGAGATGTGATATCTCAATGCTTATACCAAACCTGAGACCCTTCCTATAGCATGAGATGTGATATCCAACTCCTTCCCATTCCAATCCTGAGACCCTTCCTATAGCATGAGATGTGATGTCTCAATGCTTCTAATAGCAAACCTGAGATCCTTCCTATAACATGAGATGTGATATCCAACTCCTTCCCATTCCAATCCTGAGACCCTTATGATAGCATGAGATGTGATATCTCAATGCCTCTTATACCAAACCTGAGATCCTTCCGATAGCATGAGATGTGATATCTCAATGCTTCTAATACCAAACCTGAGATCCTTCCTATAATATGAGATGTGATTTCCAAATCCTTCCCCTTCCAAACCTGAGACCCTCCCTTTAGCATGAAATGTGATATCCAACTCCTTCCCATTCCAATCCTGAGACCCTTCTGATAGCATGAGATGTGATATCTCAATGCCTCTAATACCAAACCTGAGATCCTACCTCTAACATGAAATGTGATATCCATCTCCTTCCCTTTCCAAACCTGAGACCCTGCCTATAGCATGAGATGTGATATCCAAGTCCTTCCCATTCCAATCCTGAGACCCTTCCTATAGCATGTGATGTGATATCCAACTCCTTCCAAATCCAATACTGATACCATTCCGATAGCATGAGATGTGATATCCCAATGCTTCTACCAAATCTGAGACCCATACTATGGCATGAGATGTGATATCAAACTCCTTCCCATTCCAATCCTGAGACCCTTCCTATAGCTTGAGATGTGATATCCAACTTCTTCCCATTCCAATTCTGAGACCCTTCCTATACCATGAGACTTGATATCTCAATGCTTCTAATACCAAACCTGAGACCCGTCCTATAACATGAGATGTGATATCCAAATCCTTCCCCTTCCAAACCTTAGACCCTTCCTTTATCATGAGATGTGATATCCAACTCCTTCCCATTCCAATCCTGAGACCCTTCCGATATCATGACATTTGTTATTTCAATGCTTCTAATATCAAACTTGAGACCCTCCCTATAGCATGAGATGTGACATCCAAGTCCTCCCCATTCCAATCCTGAGACCCTTCCTATAGCATGAGATGTGATATCTCAATGCTTCTAATACCAAACCTGAGACCCTTCCTATAACATGAGATGGGATATCCAACTCAGATGGGATATCCAACTCCTTCCCATTCCAATCCTGAGACCCTTACGATAGCAGAGATGTGATATCTCAATGCTTATATCAAACCTGAGACCCTTCGTATGGCCTGAGATGTCATATACAACTCCTTCCCATTCCAATCCTGAGACCCTTCCTATAGTATGAGATGTGATATCTCAATGCTTATACCAAATCTGAGACCCTTCCTATAGCATGAGATGTGATATCCAACACCTTCCCATTCCAATCCTGAGACCCTTCCTATAGCATGTGATGTGATATCTCAATGCTTATACCAAACCTGAGACCCTTCCTATGGCATGGGATGGCATATACAACTCCTTCCCATTACAATCCTGAGACCCTTCCTATAGCATGAGATGTGATATCCAACTTCTTCCCATTCCAATCCTGAGACCCTTCCTATAGCTTGAGATGTGATATCCAACTCCTTCCCATTCCAATCCTGAGACCCTTCCTATAGCATGAGATGTGATATCTCAAGGCCTCTAATACCAAACCTGAGATCCTTCCTCTAACATGAAATGTGATATCCAACTCCTTCCCCTTCCAAACCTGAGAGCCTTCCTATAGCATGAGATATGATATCCAAGTCCTTCCCATTCCAATCCTGAGACCCTTCCTATAACATGAAATGTGATATCCAACTCCTTCCCATTCCAACCTGAGACCCTTCCTATAGCATGAGATGGGATATCCAACTCCTTCCAAATCCAATACTGATACCCTTCCGATAGCATGAGATGTGATATCCCAATGCTTCTACCAAACCTGAGACCCATACTATGGCATGAGATGTGATATCAAACTCCTTCCCATTCCAATCCTGAGACCCTTCTTATACCATGAGACTTGATATCTCAATGCTTCTAATACCAAACCTGAGACCCGTCCTATAACATGAGATGTGATATCCAAATCCTTCCCCTTCCAAACCTTAGACCCTTCCATTATCATGAGATGTGATATCCAACTCCTTCCCATTCCAATCCTGAGACCCTTCCGATATCATGAGATGTGATATCTCAATGCTTATACCAAATCTGAGACCCTTCCTATGGCCTGAGATGTCATATACAACTCCTTCCCATTCCAATCCTGAGACCCTTCCTATAGCATGAGATGTGATATCTCAATGCTTATACCAAATCTGAGACCCTTCCTATAGCATGAGATGTGATATCCAACTCCTTCCCATTCCAATCCTGAGACCCTTCCTATAGCATGAGATGTGATATCCAACACCTTCCCATTCCAATCCTGAGACCCTTCCTATAGCATAAGATGTGATATCCAAATCCTTCCTATTCCAATCCTGAGACCCTTCCTATAGCATGAGATGTGATATCTCAATGCTTATACCAAACCTGAGACCCTTCCTATAGCATGAGATGTGATATCCAACTCCTTCCCATTCCAATCCTGAGACCCTTCCTATAGCATGAGATGTGATGTCTCAATGCTTCTAATACCAAACCTGAGATCCTTCCTATAACATGAGATGTGATATCCAACTCCTTCCCATTCCAATCCTGAGACCCTTATGATAGCATGAGATGTGATATCTCAATGCCTCTTATACCAAACCTGAGATCCTTCCGATAGCATGAGATGTGATATCTCAATGCTTCTAATACCAAACCTGAGATCCTTCCTATAATATGAGATGTGATTTCCAAATCCTTCCCCTTCCAAACCTGAGACCCTCCCTTTAGCATGAAATGTGATATCCAACTCCTTCCCATTCCAATCCTGAGACCCTTCTGATAGCATGAGATGTGATATCTCAATGCCTCTAATACCAAACCTGAGATCCTACCTCTAACATGAAATGTGATATCCATCTCCTTCCCTTTCCAAACCTGAGACCCTGCCTATAGCATGAGATGTGATATCCAAGTCCTTCCCATTCCAATCCTGAGACCCTTCATATAGCATGTGATGTGATATCTCAATGCTTATACCAAACCTGAGACCCTTCCAATGGCATGAGATGTCATACACAACTCCTTCCCATTCCAACCCTGAGACCCTTCCTATAGCATGAGATGTGATATCTCAATGCTTATACCAAACCTGAGACCCTTCCTATAGCATGAGATGTGATATCCAACTTCTTCCCATTCCAATCCTGAGACCCTTCCTATAGCATGAGATATGATATCTCAATGCTTATACCAAACCTGAGACCCTTCCTATAGCATAAGATGTGATATCCAAATCCTTCCCATTCCAATCCTGAGACCCTTCCTATAGCATGAGATGTGATATCTCAATGCTTATACCAAACCTGAGACCCTTCCTATAGCATGAGATGTGATATCCAACTCCTTCCCATTCTAATCCTGAGACCCTTCCTATAGCATGAGATGTGATGTCTCAATGCTTCTAATACCAAACCTGAGATCCTTCCTATAACATGAGATGTGATATCCAACTCCTTCCCATTCCAATCCTGAGACCCTTATGATAGCATGAGATGTGATATCTCAATGCCTCTTACACCAAACCTGAGATCCTTCCGATAGCATGAGATGTGATATCTCAATGCTTCTAATACCAAACCTGAGATCCTTCCTATAATATGAGATGTGATTTCCAAATCCTTCCCCTTCCAAACCTGAGACCCTCCCTTTAGCATGAAATGTGATATCTAACTCCTTCCTATTCCAATCCTGAGACCCTTCTGATAGCATGAGATGTGATATCTCAATGCCTCTAATACCAAACCTGAGATCCTACCTCTAACATGAAATGTGATATCCATCTCCTTCCCTTTCCAAACCTGAGACCCTGCCTATAGCATGAGATGTGATATCCAAGTCCTTCCCATTCCAATCCTGAGCCCCTTCCTATAGCATGTGATGTGATATCTCAATGCTTATACCAAACCTGAGACCCTTCCTATGGCATGAGATGTCATATACAACTCCTTCCCATTCCAACCCTGAGACCCTTCCTATAGCATGAGATGTGATATCTCAATGCTTATACCAAACCTGAGACCCTTCCTATAGCATGAAATGTGATATCCAACTCCTTCCCATTCCAATCCTGAGACCCTTCTGATAGCATGAGATGTGATATCTCAATGCCTCTAATACCAAACCTGAGATCCTACCTCTAACATGAAATGTGATATCCATCTCCTTCCCTTTCCAAACCTGAGACCCTGCCTATAGCATGATATGTGATATCCAAGTCCTTCCCATTCCAATCCTGAGACCCTTCCTATAGCATGTGATGTGATATCTCAATGCTTATACCAAACCTGAGACCCTTCCTATGGCATGGGATGGCATATACAACTCCTTCCCATTCCAATCCTGAGACCCTTCCTATAGCATGAGATGTGATATCCAACTTCTTCCCATTCCAATCCTGAGACCCTTCCTATAGCATGAGATGTGATATCTCAATGCTTATACCAAACCTGAGACCCTTCCTATAGCTTGAGATGTGATATCCAACTCCTTCCCATTCCAATCCTGAGACCCTTCCTATAGCATGAGATGTGATATCTCAAGGCCTCTAATACCAAACCTGAGATCCTTCCTCTAACATGAAATGTGATATCCAACTCCTTCCCCTTCCAAACCTGAGAGCCTTCCTATAGCATGAGATATGATATCCAAGTCCTTCCCATTCCAATCCTGAGACCCTTCCTATAACATGAAATGTGATATCCAACTCCTTCCCATTCCAACCTGAGACCCTTCCTATAGCATGAGATGGGATATCCAACTCCTTCCAAATCCAATACTGATACCCTTCCGATAGCACGAGATGTGATATCCCAATGCTTCTACCAAACCTGAGACCCATACTATGGCATGAGATGTGATATCAAACTCCTTCCCATTCCAATCCTGAGACCCTTCTTATACCATGAGACTTGATATCTCAATGCTTCTAATACCAAACCTGAGACCCGTCCTATAACATGAGATGTGATATCCAAATCCTTCCCCTTCCAAACCTTAGACCCTTCCATTATCATGAGATGTGATATCCAACTCCTTCCCATTCCAATCCTGAGACCCTTCCGATATCATGAGATGTGATATCTCAATGCTTATACCAAATCTGAGACCCTTCATATGGCCTGAGATGTCATATACAACTACTTCCCATTCCATTCCTGAGAACCTTCCTATAGCATGAGATGTGATATCTCAATGCTTATACCAAATCTGAGACCCTTCCTATAGCATGAGATGTGATATCCAACTCCTTCCCATTCCAATCCTGAGACACTTCCTATAGCATGAGAAGTGATATCTCCATGCTTATACCAAACCTGAGACCCTTCCTATAGCATAAGATGTGATATCCAAATCCTTCCTATTCCAATCCTGAGACCCTTCCTATAGCATGAGATGTGATATCTCAATGCTTATACCAAACCTGAGACCCTTCCTATAGCATGAGATGTGATATCCAACTCCTTCCCATTCCAATCCTGAGACCCTTCCTATAGCATGAGATGTGATGTCTCAATGCTTCTAATAGCAAACCTGAGATCCTTCCTATAACATGAGATGTGATATCCAACTCCTTCCCATTCCAATCCTGAGACCCTTATGATAGCATGAGATGTGATATCTCAATGCCTCTTATACCAAACCTGAGATCCTTCCGATAGCATGAGATGTGATATCTCAATGCTTCTAATACCAAACCTGAGATCCTTCCTATAATATGAGATGTGATTTCCAAATCCTTCCCCTTCCAAACCTGAGACCCTCCCTTTAGCATGAAATGTGATATCCAACTCCTTCCCATTCCAATCCTGAGACCCTTCTGATAGCATGAGATGTGATATCTCAATGCCTCTAATACCAAACCTGAGATCCTACCTCTAACATGAAATGTGATATCCATCTCCTTCCCTTTCCAAACCTGAGACCCTGCCTATAGCATGAGATGTGATATCCAAGTCCTTCCCATTCCAATCCTGAGACCCTTCCTATAGCATGTGATGTGATATCCAACTCCTTCCAAATCCAATACTGATACCATTCCGATAGCATGAGATGTGATATCCCAATGCTTCTACCAAATCTGAGACCCATACTATGGCATGAGATGTGATATCAAACTCCTTCCCATTCCAATCCTGAGACCCTTCCTATAGCTTGAGATGTGATATCCAACTTCTTCCCATTCCAATTCTGAGACCCTTCCTATACCATGAGACTTGATATCTCAATGCTTCTAATACCAAACCTGAGACCCGTCCTATAACATGAGATGTGATATCCAAATCCTTCCCCTTCCAAACCTTAGACCCTTCCTTTATCATGAGATGTGATATCCAACTCCTTCCCATTCCAATCCTGAGACCCTTCCGATATCATGACATTTGTTATTTCAATGCTTCTAATATCAAACTTGAGACCCTCCCTATAGCATGAGATGTGACATCCAGGTCCTCCCCATTCCAATCCTGAGACCCTTCCTATAGCATGAGATGTGATATCTCAATGCTTCTAATACCAAACCTGAGACCCTTCCTATAACATGAGATGGGATATCCAACTCAGATGGGATATCCAACTCCTTCCCATTCCAATCCTGAGACCCTTACGATAGCAGAGATGTGATATCTCAATGCTTATATCAAACCTGAGACCCTTCGTATGGCCTGAGATGTCATATACAACTCCTTCCCATTCCAATCCTGAGACCCTTCCTATAGTATGAGATGTGATATCTCAATGCTTATACCAAATCTGAGACCCTTCCTATAGCATGAGATGTGATATCCAACACCTTCCCATTCCAATCCTGAGACCCTTCCTATAGCATGTGATGTGATATCTCAATGCTTATACCAAACCTGAGACCCTTCCTATGGCATGGGATGGCATATACAACTCCTTCCCATTACAATCCTGAGACCCTTCCTATAGCATGAGATGTGATATCCAACTTCTTCCCATTCCAATCCTGAGACCCTTCCTATAGCTTGAGATGTGATATCCAACTCCTTCCCATTCCAATCCTGAGACCCTTCCTATAGCATGAGATGTGATATCTCAAGGCCTCTAATACCAAACCTGAGATCCTTCCTCTAACATGAAATGTGATATCCAACTCCTTCCCCTTCCAAACCTGAGAGCCTTCCTATAGCATGAGATATGATATCCAAGTCCTTCCCATTCCAATCCTGAGACCCTTCCTATAACATGAAATGTGATATCCAACTCCTTCCCATTCCAACCTGAGACCCTTCCTATAGCATGAGATGGGATATCCAACTCCTTCCAAATCCAATACTGATACCCTTCCGATAGCATGAGATGTGATATCCCAATGCTTCTACCAAACCTGAGACCCATACTATGGCATGAGATGTGATATCAAACTCCTTCCCATTCCAATCCTGAGACCCTTCTTATACCATGAGACTTGATATCTCAATGCTTCTAATACCAAACCTGAGACCCGTCCTATAACATGAGATGTGATATCCAAATCCTTCCCCTTCCAAACCTTAGACCCTTCCATTATCATGAGATGTGATATCCAACTCCTTCCCATTCCAATCCTGAGACCCTTCCGATATCATGAGATGTGATATCTCAATGCTTATACCAAATCTGAGACCCTTCCTATGGCCTGAGATGTCATATACAACTCCTTCCCATTCCAATCCTGAGACCCTTCCTATAGCATGAGATGTGATATCTCAATGCTTATACCAAATCTGAGACCCTTCCTATAGCATGAGATGTGATATCCAACTCCTTCCCATTCCAATCCTGAGACCCTTCCTATAGCATGAGATGTGATATCCAACACCTTCCCATTCCAATCCTGAGACCCTTCCTATAGCATAAGATGTGATATCCAAATCCTTCCTATTCCAATCCTGAGACCCTTCCTATAGCATGAGATGTGATATCTCAATGCTTATACCAAACCTGAGACCCTTCCTATAGCATGAGATGTGATATCCAACTCCTTCGCATTCCAATCCTGAGACCCTTCCTATAGCATGAGATGTGATGTCTCAATGCTTCTAATACCAAACCTGAGATCCTTCCTATAACATGAGATGTGATATCCAACTCCTTCCCATTCCAATCCTGAGACCCTTATGATAGCATGAGATGTGATATCTCAATGCCTCTTATACCAAACCTGAGATCCTTCCGATAGCATGAGATGTGATATCTCAATGCTTCTAATACCAAACCTGAGATCCTTCCTATAATATGAGATGTGATTTCCAAATCCTTCCCCTTCCAAACCTGAGACCCTCCCTTTAGCATGAAATGTGATATCCAACTCCTTCCCATTCCAATCCTGAGACCCTTCTGATAGCATGAGATGTGATATCTCAATGCCTCTAATACCAAACCTGAGATCCTACCTCTAACATGAAATGTGATATCCATCTCCTTCCCTTTCCAAACCTGAGACCCTGCCTATAGCATGAGATGTGATATCCAAGTCCTTCCCATTCCAATCCTGAGACCCTTCATATAGCATGTGATGTGATATCTCAATGCTTATACCAAACCTGAGACCCTTCCAATGGCATGAGATGTCATACACAACTCCTTCCCATTCCAACCCTGAGACCCTTCCTATAGCATGAGATGTGATATCTCAATGCTTATACCAAACCTGAGACCCTTCCTATAGCATGAGATGTGATATCCAACTTCTTCCCATTCCAATCCTGAGACCCTTCCTATAGCATGAGATATGATATCTCAATGCTTATACCAAACCTGAGACCCTTCCTATAGCATAAGATGTGATATCCAAATCCTTCCCATTCCAATCCTGAGACCCTTCCTATAGCATGAGATGTGATATCTCAATGCTTATACCAAACCTGAGACCCTTCCTATAGCATGAGATGTGATATCCAACTCCTTCCCATTCTAATCCTGAGACCCTTCCTATAGCATGAGATGTGATGTCTCAATGCTTCTAATACCAAACCTGAGATCCTTCCTATAACATGAGATGTGATATCCAACTCCTTCCCATTCCAATCCTGAGACCCTTATGATAGCATGAGATGTGATATCTCAATGCCTCTTACACCAAACCTGAGATCCTTCCGATAGCATGAGATGTGATATCTCAATGCTTCTAATACCAAACCTGAGATCCTTCCTATAATATGAGATGTGATTTCCAAATCCTTCCCCTTCCAAACCTGAGACCCTCCCTTTAGCATGAAATGTGATATCCAACTCCTTCCTATTCCAATCCTGAGACCCTTCTGATAGCATGAGATGTGATATCTCAATGCCTCTAATACCAAACCTGAGATCCTACCTCTAACATGAAATGTGATATCCATCTCCTTCCCTTTCCAAACCTGAGACCCTGCCTATAGCATGAGATGTGATATCCAAGTCCTTCCCATTCCAATCCTGAGCCCCTTCCTATAGCATGTGATGTGATATCTCAATGCTTATACCAAACCTGAGACCCTTCCTATGGCATGAGATGTCATATACAACTCCTTCCCATTCCAACCCTGAGACCCTTCCTATAGCATGAGATGTGATATCTCAATGCTTATACCAAACCTGAGACCCTTCCTATAGCATGAAATGTGATATCCAACTCCTTCCCATTCCAATCCTGAGACCCTTCTGATAGCATGAGATGTGATATCTCAATGCCTCTAATACCAAACCTGAGATCCTACCTCTAACATGAAATGTGATATCCATCTCCTTCCCTTTCCAAACCTGAGACCCTGCCTATAGCATGATATGTGATATCCAAGTCCTTCCCATTCCAATCCTGAGACCCTTCCTATAGCATGTGATGTGATATCTCAATGCTTATACCAAACCTGAGACCCTTCCTATGGCATGGGATGGCATATACAACTCCTTCCCATTCCAATCCTGAGACCCTTCCTATAGCATGAGATGTGATATCCAACTTCTTCCCATTCCAATCCTGAGACCCTTCCTATAGCATGAGATGTGATATCTCAATGCTTATACCAAACCTGAGACCCTTCCTATAGCTTGAGATGTGATATCCAACTCCTTCCCATTCCAATCCTGAGACCCTTCCTATAGCATGAGATGTGATATCTCAAGGCCTCTAATACCAAACCTGAGATCCTTCCTCTAACATGAAATGTGATATCCAACTCCTTCCCCTTCCAAACCTGAGAGCCTTCCTATAGCATGAGATATGATATCCAAGTCCTTCCCATTCCAATCCTGAGACCCTTCCTATAACATGAAATGTGATATCCAACTCCTTCCCATTCCAACCTGAGACCCTTCCTATAGCATGAGATGGGATATCCAACTCCTTCCAAATCCAATACTGATACCCTTCCGATAGCACGAGATGTGATATCCCAATGCTTCTACCAAACCTGAGACCCATACTATGGCATGAGATGTGATATCAAACTCCTTCCCATTCCAATCCTGAGACCCTTCTTATACCATGAGACTTGATATCTCAATGCTTCTAATACCAAACCTGAGACCCGTCCTATAACATGAGATGTGATATCCAAATCCTTCCCCTTCCAAACCTTAGACCCTTCCATTATCATGAGATGTGATATCCAACTCCTTCCCATTCCAATCCTGAGACCCTTCCGATATCATGAGATGTGATATCTCAATGCTTATACCAAATCTGAGACCCTTCATATGGCCTGAGATGTCATATACAACTACTTCCCATTCCATTCCTGAGAACCTTCCTATAGCATGAGATGTGATATCTCAATGCTTATACCAAATCTGAGACCCTTCCTATAGCATGAGATGTGATATCCAACTCCTTCCCATTCCAATCCTGAGACACTTCCTATAGCATGAGAAGTGATATCTCCATGCTTATACCAAACCTGAGACCCTTCCTATAGCATAAGATGTGATATCCAAATCCTTCCTATTCCAATCCTGAGACCCTTCCTATAGCATGAGATGTGATATCTCAATGCTTATACCAAACCTGAGACCCTTCCTATAGCATGAGATGTGATATCCAACTCCTTCCCATTCCAATCCTGAGACCCTTCCTATAGCATGAGATGTGATGTCTCAATGCTTCTAATAGCAAACCTGAGATCCTTCCTATAACATGAGATGTGATATCCAACTCCTTCCCATTCCAATCCTGAGACCCTTATGATAGCATGAGATGTGATATCTCAATGCCTCTTATACCAAACCTGAGATCCTTCCGATAGCATGAGATGTGATATCTCAATGCTTCTAATACCAAACCTGAGATCCTTCCTATAATATGAGATGTGATTTCCAAATCCTTCCCCTTCCAAACCTGAGACCCTCCCTTTAGCATGAAATGTGATATCCAACTCCTTCCCATTCCAATCCTGAGACCCTTCTGATAGCATGAGATGTGATATCTCAATGCCTCTAATACCAAACCTGAGATCCTACCTCTAACATGAAATGTGATATCCATCTCCTTCCCTTTCCAAACCTGAGACCCTGCCTATAGCATGAGATGTGATATCCAAGTCCTTCCCATTCCAATCCTGAGACCCTTCCTATAGCATGTGATGTGATATCCAACTCCTTCCAAATCCAATACTGATACCATTCCGATAGCATGAGATGTGATATCCCAATGCTTCTACCAAATCTGAGACCCATACTATGGCATGAGATGTGATATCAAACTCCTTCCCATTCCAATCCTGAGACCCTTCCTATAGCTTGAGATGTGATATCCAACTTCTTCCCATTCCAATTCTGAGACCCTTCCTATACCATGAGACTTGATATCTCAATGCTTCTAATACCAAACCTGAGACCCGTCCTATAACATGAGATGTGATATCCAAATCCTTCCCCTTCCAAACCTTAGACCCTTCCTTTATCATGAGATGTGATATCCAACTCCTTCCCATTCCAATCCTGAGACCCTTCCGATATCATGACATTTGTTATTTCAATGCTTCTAATATCAAACTTGAGACCCTCCCTATAGCATGAGATGTGACATCCAAGTCCTCCCCATTCCAATCCTGAGACCCTTCCTATAGCATGAGATGTGATATCTCAATGCTTCTAATACCAAACCTGAGACCCTTCCTATAACATGAGATGGGATATCCAACTCAGATGGGATATCCAACTCCTTCCCATTCCAATCCTGAGACCCTTACGATAGCAGAGATGTGATATCTCAATGCTTATATCAAACCTGAGACCCTTCGTATGGCCTGAGATGTCATATACAACTCCTTCCCATTCCAATCCTGAGACCCTTCCTATAGTATGAGATGTGATATCTCAATGCTTATACCAAATCTGAGACCCTTCCTATAGCATGAGATGTGATATCCAACACCTTCCCATTCCAATCCTGAGACCCTTCCTATAGCATGAGATGTGATGTCTGAATGCTTCCAATACCAAACCTGAGATCCTTCCTATAACATGAGATGTGATATCCAACTCCTTCCCATTCCAATCCTGAGACCCTTATGATAGCATGAGATGTGATATCTCAATGCCTCTTATACCAAACCTGAGATCCTTCCGATAGCATGAGATGTGATATCTCAATGCTTCTAATACCAAACCTGAGATCCTTCCTATAATATGAGATGTGATTTCCAAATCCTTCCCCTTCCAAACCTGAGACCCTCCCTTTAGCATGAGATGTGATATCCAACTCCTTCCCATTCCAATCCTGAGACCCTTCTGATAGCATGGGATGTGATATCTCAATGCCTCTAATACCAAACCTGAGATCCTACCTCTAACATGAAATGTGATATCCATCTCCTTCCCTTTCCAAACCTGAGACCCTGCCTATAGCATGATATGTGATATCCAAGTCCTTCCCATTCCAATCCTGAGACCCTTCCTATAGCATGTGATGTGATATCTCAATGCTTATACCAAACCTGAGACCCTTCCTATGGCATGAGATGGCATATACAACTCCTTCCCATTCCAATCCTGAGACCCTTCCTATAGCATGAGATGTGATATCCAACTTCTTCCCATTCCAATCCTGAGACCCTTCCTATAGCATGAGATGTGATATCTCAATGCTTATACCAAACCTGAGACCCTTCCTATAGCTTGAGATGTGATATCCAACTCCTTCCCATTCCAATCCTGAGACCCTTCCTATAGCATGAGATGTGATATTTCAAGGCCTCTAATACCAAACCTGAGATCCTTCCTCTAACATGAAATGTGATATCCAACTCCTTCCCCTTCCAAACCTGAGAGCCTTCCTATAGCATGAGATATGATATCCAAGTCCTTCCCATTCCAATCCTGAGACCCTTCCTATAACATGAAATGTGATATCCAACTCCTTCCCATTCCAACCTGAGACCCTTCCTATAGCATGAGATGGGATATCCAACTCCTTCCAAATCCAATACTGATACCCTTCCGATAGCATGAGATGTGATATCCCAATGCTTCTACCAAACCTGAGACCCATACTATGGCATGAGATGTGATATCAAACTCCTTCCCATTCCAATCCTGAGACCCTTCTTATACCATGAGACTTGATATCTCAATGCTTCTAATACCAAACCTGAGACCCGTCCTATAACATGAGATGTGATATCCAAATCCTTCCCCTTCCAAACCTTAGACCCTTCTATTATCATGAGATGTGATATCCAACTCCTTCCCATTCCAATCCTGAGACCCTTCCGATATCATGAGATGTGATATCTCAATGCTTATACCAAATCTGAGACCGTTCCTATGGCCTGAGATGTCATATACAACTCCTTCCCATTCCAATCCTGAGACCCTTCCTATAGCATGAGATGTGATATCTCGATGCTTATACCAAATCTGAGACCCTTCCTATAGCATGAGATGTGATATCCAACTCCTTCCCATTCCAATCCTGAGACACTTCCTATAGCATGAGAAGTGATATCTCCATGCTTATACCAAACCTGAGACCCTTCCTATAGCATAAGATGTGATATCCAAATCCTTCCTATTCCAATCCTGAGACCCTTCCTATAGCATGAGATGTGATATCTCAATGCTTATACCAAACCTGAGACCCTTCCTATAGCATGAGATGTGATATCCAAATCCTTCCCATTCCAATCCTGAGACCCTTCCTATAGCATGAGATGTGATGTCTCAATGCTTCTAATACCAAACCTGAGATCCTTCCTATAACATGAGATGTGATATCCAACTCCTTCCAATTCCAATCCTGAGACCCTTATGATAGCATGAGATGTGATATCTCAATGCCTCTTATACCAAACCTGAGATCCTCCCGATAGCATGAGATGTGATATCTCAATGCTTCTAATACCAAACCTGAGATCCTTCCTATAATATGAAATGTGATTTCCAAATCCTTCCCCTTCCAAAGCTGAGACCCTCCCTTTAGCATGAAATGTGATATCCAACTCCTTCCCATTCCAATCCTGAGACCCTTCTGATAGCATGAGATGTGATATCTCAATGCCTCTAATACCAAACCTGAGATCCTACCTCTAACATGAAATGTGATATCCAACTCCTTCCCATTCCAATCCTGAGACCCTTCTGATAGCATGAGATGTGATATCTCAATGCCTCTAATACCAAACCTGAGATCCTACCTCTAACATGAAATGTGATATCCATCTCCTTCCCTTTCCAAACCTGAGACCCTGCCTATAGCATGAGATGTGATATCCAAGTCCTTCCCATTCCAATCCTGAGACCCTTCCTATAGCATGTGATGTGATATCCAACTCCTTCCAAATCCAATACTGATACCATTCCGATAGCATGAGATGTGATATCCCAATGCTTCTACCAAATCTGAGACCCATACTATGGCATGAGATGTGATATCAAACTCCTTCCCATTCCAATCCTGAGACCCTTCCTATAGCTTGAGATGTGATATCCAACTTCTTCCCATTCCAATTCTGAGACCCTTCCTATACCATGAGACTTGATATCTCAATGCTTCTAATACCAAACCTGAGACCCGTCCTATAACATGAGATGTGATATCCAAATCCTTCCCCTTCCAAACCTTAGACCCTTCCTTTATCATGAGATGTGATATCCAACTCCTTCCCATTCCAATCCTGAGACCCTTCCGATATCATGACATTTGTTATCTCAATGCTTCTAATATCAAACTTGAGACCCTCCCTATAGCATGAGATGTGACATCCAAGTCCTCCCCATTCCAATCCTGAGACCCTTCCTATAGCATGAGATGTGATATCTCAATGCTTCTAATACCAAACCTGAGACCCTTCCTATAACATGAGATGGGATATCCAACTCAGATGGGATATCCAACTCCTTCCCATTCCAATCCTGAGACCCTTACGATAGCAGAGATGTGATATCTCAATGCTTATATCAAACCTGAGACCCTTCGTATGGCCTGAGATGTCATATACAACTCCTTCCCATTCCAATCCTGAGACCCTTCCTATAGTATGAGATGTGATATCTCAATGCTTATACCAAATCTGAGACCCTTCCTATAGCATGAGATGTGATATCCAACACCTTCCCATTCCAATCCTGAGACCCTTCCTATAGCATGAGATGTGATGTCTCAATGCTTCCAATACCAAACCTGAGATCCTTCCTATAACATGAGATGTGATATCCAACTCCTTCCCATTCCAATCCTGAGACCCTTATGATAGCATGAGATGTGATATCTCAATGCCTCTTATACCAAACCTGAGATCCTTCCGATAGCATGAGATGTGATATCTCAATGCTTCTAATACCAAACCTGAGATCCTTCCTATAATATGAGATGTGATTTCCAAATCCTTCCCCTTCCAAACCTGAGACCCTCCCTTTAGCATGAGATGTGATATCCAACTCCTTCCCATTCCAATCCTGAGACCCTTCTGATAGCATGAGATGTGATATCTCAATGCCTCTAATACCAAACCTGAGATCCTACCTCTAACATGAAATGTGATATCCATCTCCTTCCCTTTCCAAACCTGAGACCCTGCCTATAGCATGATATGTGCTATCCAAGTCCTTCCCATTCCAATCCTGAGACCCTTCCTATAGCATGTGATGTGATATCTCAATGCTTATACCAAACCTGAGACCCTTCCTATGGCATGAGATGGCATATACAACTCCTTCCCATTCCAATCCTGAGACCCTTCCTATAGCATGAGATGTGATATCCAACTTCTTCCCATTCCAATCCTGAGACCCTTCCTATAGCATGAGATGTGATATCTCAATGCTTATACCAAACCTGAGACCCTTCCTATAGCTTGAGATGTGATATCCAACTCCTTCCCATTCCAATCCTGAGACCCTTCCTATAGCATGAGATGTGATATTTCAAGGCCTCTAATACCAAACCTGAGATCCTTCCTCTAACATGAAATGTGATATCCAACTCCTTCCCCTTCCAAACCTGAGAGCCTTCCTATAGCATGAGATATGATATCCAAGTCCTTCCCATTCCAATCCTGAGACCCTTCCTATAACATGAAATGTGATATCCAACTCCTTCCCATTCCAACCTGAGACCCTTCCTATAGCATGAGATGGGATATCCAACTCCTTCCAAATCCAATACTGATACCCTTCCGATAGCATGAGATGTGATATCCCAATGCTTCTACCAAACCTGAGACCCATACTATGGCATGAGATGTGATATCAAACTCCTTCCCATTCCAATCCTGAGACCCTTCTTATACCATGAGACTTGATATCTCAATGCTTCTAATACCAAACCTGAGACCCGTCCTATAACATGAGATGTGATATCCAAATCCTTCCCCTTCCAAACCTTAGACCCTTCTATTATCATGAGATGTGATATCCAACTCCTTCCCATTCCAATCCTGAGACCCTTCCGATATCATGAGATGTGATATCTCAATGCTTATACCAAATCTGAGACCGTTCCTATGGCCTGAGATGTCATATACAACTCCTTCCCATTCCAATCCTGAGACCCTTCCTATAGCATGAGATGTGATATCTCGATGCTTATACCAAATCTGAGACCCTTCCTATAGCATGAGATGTGATATCCAACCCCTTCCCATTCCAATCCTGAGACACTTCCTATAGCATGAGAAGTGATATCTCCATGCTTATACCAAACCTGAGACCCTTCCTATAGCATAAGATGTGATATCCAAATCCTTCCTATTCCAATCCTGAGACCCTTCCTATAGCATGAGATGTGATATCTCAATGCTTATACCAAACCTGAGACCCTTCCTATAGCATGAGATGTGATATCCAAATCCTTCCCATTCCAATCCTGAGACCCTTCCTATAGCATGAGATGTGATGTCTCAATGCTTCTAATACCAAACCTGAGATCCTTCCTATAACATGAGATGTGATATCCAACTCCTTCCCATTCCAATCCTGAGACCCTTATGATAGCATGAGATGTGATATCTCAATGCCTCTTATACCAAACCTGAGATCCTCCCGATAGCATGAGATGTGATATCTCAATGCTTCTAATACCAAACCTGAGATCCTTCCTATAATATGAGATGTGATTTCCAAATCCTTCCCCTTCCAAACCTGAGACCCTCCCTTTAGCATGAAATGTGATATCCAACTCCTTCCCATTCCAATCCTGAGACCCTTCTGATAGCATGAGATGTGATATCTCAATGCCTCTAATACCAAACCTGAGATCCTACCTCTAACATGAAATGTGATATCCAACTCCTTCCCATTCCAATCCTGAGACCCTTATGATAGCATGAGATGTGATATCTCAATGCCTCTTACACCAAACCTGAGATTCTTCCGATAGCATGAGATGTGATATCTCAATGCTTCTAATACCAAACCTGAGATCCTTCCTATAATATGAGATGTGATTTCCAAATCCTTCCCCTTCCAAACCTGAGACCCTCCCTTTAGCATGAAATGTGATATCCAACTCCTTCCCATTCCAATCCTGAGACCCTTCTGATAGCATGAGATGTGATATCTCAATGCCTCTAATACCAAACCTGAGATCCTACCTCTAACATGAAATGTGATATCCATCTCCTTCCCTTTCCAAACCTGAGACCCTGCCTATAGCATGAGATGTGATATCCAAGTCCTTCCCATTCCAATCCTGAGACCCTTCCTATAGCATGTGATGTGATATCTCAATGCTTATACCAAACCTGAGACCCTTCCTATGGCATGAGATGTGATATCCAACTTCTTCCCATTCCAATCCTGAGACCCTTCCTATAGCATGAGATGTGATATCTCAATGCTTATACCAAACCTGAGACCCTTCCTATAGCTTGAGATGTGATATCCAACTCCTTCCCATTCCAATCCTGAGACCCTTCCTATAGCATGAGATGTGATATCTCAAGGCCTCTAATACCAAACCTGAGATCCTTCCTCTAACATGAAATGTGATATCCAACTCCTTCCCCTTCCAAACCTGAGAGCCTTCCTATAGCATGAGATATGATATCCAAGTCCTTCCCATTCCAATCCTGAGACCCTTCCTATAACATGAAATGTGATATCCAACTCCTTCCCATTCTAACCTGAGACCCTTCCTATAGCATGAGATGGGATATCCAACTCCTTCCAAATCCAATACTGATACCCTTCCTATAGCATGAGATGTGATATCCCAATGCTTCTACCAAACCTGAGACCCATACTATGGCATGAGATGTGATATCAAACTCCTTCCCATTCCAATCCTGAGACGCTTCCTATAGCTTGAGATGTGATATCCAACTCCTTCCCATTCCAATTCTGAGACCCTTCTTATACCATGAGACTTGATATCTCAATGCTTCTAATACCAAACCTGAGACCCGTCCTATAACATGAGATGTGATATCCAAATCCTTCCCTTTCCAAACCTTAGACCCTTCCTTTATCATGAGATGTGATATCCAACTCCTTCCCATTCCAATCCTGAGACCCTTCCGATATCATGAGATTTGTTATCTCAATGCTTCTAATATCAAACTTGAGACCCTCCCTATAGCATGAGATGTGACATCCAAGTCCTTCCCATTCCAATCCTGAGACCCTTCCTATAGCATGAGATGTGATATCTCAATGCTTCTAATACCAAACCTGAGACCCTTCCTATAACATGAGATGGGATATCCAACTCCTTCCCATTCCAATCCTGAGACCCTTCCGATAGCAGAGATGTGATATCTCAATGCTTATACCAAACCTGAGACCCTTCCTAAGGCCTGAGATGTCATATACAACTCCTTCCCATTCCAATCCTGAGACCCTTCCTATAGCATGAGATGTGATATCTCAATGCTTATACCAAATCTGAGACCCTTCCCATAGCATGAGATGTGATATCCAACACCTTCCCATTCCAATCCTGAGACCCTTCCTATAGCATAAGATGTGATATCCAAATCCTTCCTATTCCAATCCTGAGACCCTTCCGATAGCATGAGATGTGATATCTCAATGCTTATACCAAACCTAAGACCCTTCCTATAGCATGAGATGTGATATCCAACTCCTTCCCATTCCAATCCTGAGACCCTTCCTATAGCATGAGATATGATATCTCAATGCTTATATCAAACCTGAGACCCTTCCTATAGCATAAGATGTGATATCCAAATCCTTCCCATTCCAATCCTGAGACCCTTCCTATAGCATGAAATGTGATATCTCAATGCTTATACCAAACCTGAGACCCTTCCTATAGCATGAGATGTGATATCCAACTCCTTCCCATTCCAATCCTGAGACCCTTCCTATAGCATGAGATGTGATGTCTCAATGCTTCTAATACCAAACCTGAGATCCTTCCTATAACATGAGATGTGATATCCAACTCCTTCCCATTCCAATCCTGAGACCCTTATGATAGCATGAGATGTGATATCTCAATGCCTCTTACACCAAACCTGAGATCCTTCCGATAGCATGAGATGTGATATCTCAATGCTTCTAATACCAAACCTGAGATCCTTCCTATAATATGAGATGTGATTTCCAAATCCTTCCCCTTCCAAACCTGAGACCCTCCCTTTAGCATGAAATGTGATATCCAACTCCTTCCCATTCCAATCCTGAGACCCTTCTGATAGCATGAGATGTGATATCTCAATGCCTCTAATACCAAACCTGAGATCCTACCTCTAACTTGAAATGTGATATCCATCTCCTTCCCTTTCCAAACCTGAGACCCTGCCTATAGCATGAGATGTGATATCCAAGTCCTTCCCATTCCAATCCTGAGACCCTTCCTATAGCATGTGATGTGATATCTCAATGCTTATACCAAACCTGAGACCCTTCCTATGGCATGAGATGTCATATACAACTCCTTCCCATTCCAACCCTGAGACCCTTCCTATAGCATGAGATGTGATATCTCAATGCTTATACCAAACCTGAGACCCTTCCTATAGCATGAAATGTGATATCCAACTCCTTCCCATTCCAATCCTGAGACCCTTCTGATAGCATGAGATGTGATATCTCAATGCCTCTAATACCAAACCTGAGATCCTACCTCTAACATGAAATGTGATATCCATCTCCTTCCCTTTCCAAACCTGAGACCCTGCCTATAGCATGATATGTGATATCCAAGTCCTTCCCATTCCAATCCTGAGACCCTTCCTATAGCATGTGATGTGATATCTCAATGCTTATACCAAACCTGAGACCCTTCCTATGGCATGGGATGGCATATACAACTCCTTCCCATTCCAATCCTGAGACCCTTCCTATAGCATGAGATGTGATATCCAACTTCTTCCCATTCCAATACTGAGACCCTTCCTATAGCATGAGATGTGATATCTCAAGGCCTCTAATACCAAACCTGAGATCCTACCTCTAACATGAAATGTGATATCCATCTCCTTCCCTTTCCAAACCTGAGACCCTGCCTATAGCATGATATGTGATATCCAAGTCCTTCCCATTCCAATCCTGAGACCCTTCCTATAGCATGTGATGTGATATCTCAATGCTTATACCAAACCTGAGACCCTTCCTATGGCATGGGATGGCATATACAACTCCTTCCCATTACAATCCTGAGACCCTTCCTATAGCATGAGATGTGATATCCAACTTCTTCCCATTCCAATCCTGAGACCCTTCCTATAGCTTGAGATGTGATATCCAACTCCTTCCCATTCCAATCCTGAGACCCTTCCTATAGCATGAGATGTGATATCTCAAGGCCTCTAATACCAAACCTGAGATCCTTCCTCTAACATGAAATGTGATATCCAACTCCTTCCCCTTCCAAACCTGAGAGCCTTCCTATAGCATGAGATATGATATCCAAGTCCTTCCCATTCCAATCCTGAGACCCTTCCTATAACATGAAATGTGATATCCAACTCCTTCCCATTCCAACCTGAGACCCTTCCTATAGCATGAGATGGGATATCCAACTCCTTCCAAATCCAATACTGATACCCTTCCGATAGCATGAGATGTGATATCCCAATGCTTCTACCAAACCTGAGACCCATACTATGGCATGAGATGTGATATCAAACTCCTTCCCATTCCAATCCTGAGACCCTTCTTATACCATGAGACTTGATATCTCAATGCTTCTAATACCAAACCTGAGACCCGTCCTATAACATGAGATGTGATATCCAAATCCTTCCCCTTCCAAACCTTAGACCCTTCCATTATCATGAGATGTGATATCCAACTCCTTCCCATTCCAATCCTGAGACCCTTCCGATATCATGAGATGTGATATCTCAATGCTTATACCAAATCTGAGACCCTTCCTATGGCCTGAGATGTCATATACAACTCCTTCCCATTCCAATCCTGAGACCCTTCCTATAGCATGAGATGTGATATCTCAATGCTTATACCAAATCTGAGACCCTTCCTATAGCATGAGATGTGATATCCAACTCCTTCCCATTCCAATCCTGAGACCCTTCCTATAGCATGAGATGTGATATCCAACACCTTCCCATTCCAATCCTGAGACCCTTCCTATAGCATAAGATGTGATATCCAAATCCTTCCTATTCCAATCCTGAGACCCTTCCTATAGCATGAGATGTGATATCTCAATGCTTATACCAAACCTGAGACCCTTCCTATAGCATGAGATGTGATATCCAACTCCTTCCCATTCCAATCCTGAGACCCTTCCTATAGCATGAGATGTGATGTCTCAATGCTTCTAATACCAAACCTGAGATCCTTCCTATAACATGAGATGTGATATCCAACTCCTTCCCATTCCAATCCTGAGACCCTTATGATAGCATGAGATGTGATATCTCAATGCCTCTTATACCAAACCTGAGATCCTTCCGATAGCATGAGATGTGATATCTCAATGCTTCTAATACCAAACCTGAGATCCTTCCTATAATATGAGATGTGATTTCCAAATCCTTCCCCTTCCAAACCTGAGACCCTCCCTTTAGCATGAAATGTGATATCCAACTCCTTCCCATTCCAATCCTGAGACCCTTCTGATAGCATGAGATGTGATATCTCAATGCCTCTAATACCAAACCTGAGATCCTACCTCTAACATGAAATGTGATATCCATCTCCTTCCCTTTCCAAACCTGAGACCCTGCCTATAGCATGAGATGTGATATCCAAGTCCTTCCCATTCCAATCCTGAGACCCTTCATATAGCATGTGATGTGATATCTCAATGCTTATACCAAACCTGAGACCCTTCCAATGGCATGAGATGTCATACACAACTCCTTCCCATTCCAACCCTGAGACCCTTCCTATAGCATGAGATGTGATATCTCAATGCTTATACCAAACCTGAGACCCTTCCTATAGCATGAGATGTGATATCCAACTTCTTCCCATTCCAATCCTGAGACCCTTCCTATAGCATGAGATATGATATCTCAATGCTTATACCAAACCTGAGACCCTTCCTATAGCATAAGATGTGATATCCAAATCCTTCCCATTCCAATCCTGAGACCCTTCCTATAGCATGAGATGTGATATCTCAATGCTTATACCAAACCTGAGACCCTTCCTATAGCATGAGATGTGATATCCAACTCCTTCCCATTCCAATCCTGAGACCCTTCCTATAGCATGAGATGTGATGTCTCAATGCTTCTAATACCAAACCTGAGATCCTTCCTATAACATGAGATGTGATATCCAACTCCTTCCCATTCCAATCCTGAGACCCTTATGATAGCATGAGATGTGATAACTCAATGCCTCTTACACCAAACCTGAGATCCTTCCGATAGCATGAGATGTGATATCTCAATGCTTCTAATACCAAACCTGAGATCCTTCCTATAATATGAGATGTGATTTCCAAATCCTTCCCCTTCCAAACCTGAGACCCTCCCTTTAGCATGAAATGTGATATCCAACTCCTTCCTATTCCAATCCTGAGACCCTTCTGATAGCATGAGATGTGATATCTCAATGCCTCTAATACCAAACCTGAGATCCTACCTCTAACATGAAATGTGATATCCATCTCCTTCCCTTTCCAAACCTGAGACCCTGCCTATAGCATGAGATGTGATATCCAAGTCCTTCCCATTCCAATCCTGAGACCCTTCCTATAGCATGTGATGTGATATCTCAATGCTTATACCAAACCTGAGACCCTTCCTATGGCATGAGATGTCATATACAACTCCTTCCCATTCCAACCCTGAGACCCTTCCTATAGCATGAGATGTGATATCTCAATGCTTATACCAAACCTGAGACCCTTCCTATAGCATGAAATGTGATATCCAACTCCTTCCCATTCCAATCCTGAGACCCTTCTGATAGCATGAGATGTGATATCTCAATGCCTCTAATACCAAACCTGAGATCCTACCTCTAACATGAAATGTGATATCCATCTCCTTCCCTTTCCAAACCTGAGACCCTGCCTATAGCATGATATGGGATATCCAAGTCCTTCCCATTCCAATCCTGAGACCCTTCCTATAGCATGTGATGTGATATCTCAATGCTTATACCAAACCTGAGACCCTTCCTATGGCATGGGATGGCATATACAACTCCTTCCCATTCCAATCCTGAGACCCTTCCTATAGCATGAGATGTGATATCCAACTTCTTCCCATTCCAATCCTGAGACCCTTCCTATAGCATGAGATGTGATATCTCAATGCTTATACCAAACCTGAGACCCTTCCTATAGCTTGAGATGTGATATCCAACTCCTTCCCATTCCAATCCTGAGACCCTTCCTATAGCATGAGATGTGATATCTCAAGGCCTCTAATACCAAACCTGAGATCCTTCCTCTAACATGAAATGTGATATCCAACTCCTTCCCCTTCCAAACCTGAGAGCCTTCCTATAGCATGAGATATGATATCCAAGTCCTTCCCATTCCAATCCTGAGACCCTTCCTATAACATGAAATGTGATATCCAACTCCTTCCCATTCCAACCTGAGACCCTTCCTATAGCATGAGATGGGATATCCAACTCCTTCCAAATCCAATACTGATACCCTTCCGATAGCACGAGATGTGATATCCCAATGCTTCTACCAAACCTGAGACCCATACTATGGCATGAGATGTGATATCAAACTCCTTCCCATTCCAATCCTGAGACCCTTCTTATACCATGAGACTTGATATCTCAATGCTTCTAATACCAAACCTGAGACCCGTCCTATAACATGAGATGTGATATCCAAATCCTTCCCCTTCCAAACCTTAGACCCTTCCATTATCATGAGATGTGATATCCAACTCCTTCCCATTCCAATCCTGAGACCCTTCCAATATCATGAGATGTGATATCTCAATGCTTATACCAAATCTGAGACCCTTCCTATGGCCTGAGATGTCATATACAACTCCTTCCCATTCCAATCCTGAGACCCTTCCTGTAGCATGAGATGTGATATCTCAATGCTTATACCAAATCTGAGACCCTTCCTATAGCATGAGATGTGATATCCAACTCCTTCCCATTCCAATCCTGAGACACTTCCTATAGCATGAGAAGTGATATCTCCATGCTTATACCAAACCTGAGACCCTTCCTATAGCATAAGATGTGATATCCAAATCCTTCCTATTCCAATCCTGAGACCCTTCCTATAGCATGAGATGTGATATCTCAATGCTTATACCAAACCTGAGACCCTTCCTATAGCATGAGATGTGATATCCAACTCCTTCCCATTCCAATCCTGAGACCCTTCCTATAGCATGAGATGTGATGTCTCAATGCTTCTAATAGCAAACCTGAGATCCTTCCTATAACATGAGATGTGATATCCAACTCCTTCCCATTCCAATCCTGAGACCCTTATGATAGCATGAGATGTGATATCTCAATGCCTCTTATACCAAACCTGAGATCCTTCCGATAGCATGAGATGTGATATCTCAATGCTTCTAATACCAAACCTGAGATCCTTCCTATAATATGAGATGTGATTTCCAAATCCTTCCCCTTCCAAACCTGAGACCCTCCCTTTAGCATGAAATGTGATATCCAACTCCTTCCCATTCCAATCCTGAGACCCTTCTGATAGCATGAGATGTGATATCTCAATGCCTCTAATACCAAACCTGAGATCCTACCTCTAACATGAAATGTGATATCCATCTCCTTCCCTTTCCAAACCTGAGACCCTGCCTATAGCATGAGATGTGATATCCAACTCCTTCCCATTCCAATCCTGAGACCCTTCCTATAGCATGAGATGTGATGTCTCAATGCTTCTAATACCAAACCTGAGATCCTTCCTATAACATGAGATGTGATATCCAACTCCTTCCCATTCCAATCCTGAGACCCTTATGATAGCATGAGATGTGATATCTCAATGCCTCTTATACCAAACCTGAGATCCTTCCGATAGCATGAGATGTGATATCTCAATGCTTCTAATACCAAACCTGAGATCCTTCCTATAATATGAGATGTGATTTCCAAATCCTTCCCCTTCCAAACCTGAGACCCTCCCTTTAGCATGAAATGTGATATCCAACTCCTTCCCATTCCAATCCTGAGACCCTTCTGATAGCATGAGATGTGATATCTCAATGCCTCTAATACCAAACCTGAGATCCTACCTCTAACATGAAATGTGATATCCATCTCCTTCCCTTTCCAAACCTGAGACCCTGCCTATAGCATGAGATGTGATATCCAAGTCCTTCCCATTCCAATCCTGAGACCCTTCATATAGCATGTGATGTGATATCTCAATGCTTATACCAAACCTGAGACCCTTCCAATGGCATGAGATGTCATACACAACTCCTTCCCATTCCAACCCTGAGACCCTTCCTATAGCATGAGATGTGATATCTCAATGCTTATACCAAACCTGAGACCCTTTCTATAGCATGAGATGTGATATCCAACTTCTTCCCATTCCAATCCTGCGACCCTTCCTATAGCATGAGATATGATATCTCAATGCTTATACCAAACCTGCGACCCTTCCTATAGCATAAGATGTGATATCCAAATCCTTCCCATTCCAATCCTGAGACCCTTCCTATAGCATGAGATGTGATATCTCAATGCTTATACCAAACCTGAGACCCTTCCTATAGCATGAGATGTGATATCCAACTCCTTCCCATTCCAATCCTGAGACCCTTCCTATAGCATGAGATGTGATGTCTCAATGCTTCTAATACCAAACCTGAGATCCTTCCTATAACATGAGATGTGATATCCAACTCCTTCCCATTCCAATCCTGAGACCCTTATGATAGCATGAGATGTGATATCTCAATGCCTCTTACACCAAACCTGAGATCCTTCCGATAGCATGAGATGTGATATCTCAATGCTTCTAATACCAAACCTGAGATCCTTCCTATAATATGAGATGTGATTTCCAAATCCTTCCCCTTCCAAACCTGAGACCCTCCCTTTAGCATGAAATGTGATATCCAACTCCTTCCTATTCCAATCCTGAGACCCTTCTGATAGCATGAGATGTGATATCTCAATGCCTCTAATACCAAACCTGAGATCCTACCTCTAACATGAAATGTGATATCCATCTCCTTCCCTTTCCAAACCTGAGACCCTGCCTATAGCATGAGATGTGATATCCAAGTCCTTCCCATTCCAATCCTGAGACCCTTCCTATAGCATGTGATGTGATATCTCAATGCTTATACCAAACCTGAGACCCTTCCTATGGCATGAGATGTCATATACAACTCCTTCCCATTCCAACCCTGAGACCCTTCCTATAGCATGCGATGTGATATCTCAATGCTTATACCAAACCTGAGACCCTTCCTATAGCATGAAATGTGATATCCAACTCCTTCCCATTCCAATCCTGAGACCCTTCTGATAGCATGAGATGTGATATCTCAATGCCTCTAATACCAAACCTGAGATCCTACCTCTAACATGAAATGTGATATCCATCTCCTTCCCTTTCCAAACCTGAGACCCTGCCTATAGCATGATATGTGATATCCAAGTCCTTCCCATTCCAATCCTGAGACCCTTCCTATAGCATGTGATGTGATATCTCAATGCTTATACCAAACCTGAGACCCTTCCTATGGCATGGGATGGCATATACAACTCCTTCCCATTCCAATCCTGAGACCCTTCCTATAGCATGAGATGTGATATCCAACTTCTTCCCATTCCAATCCTGAGACCCTTCCTATAGCATGAGATGTGATATCTCAATGCTTATACCAAACCTGAGACCCTTCCTATAGCTTGAGATGTGATATCCAACACCTTCCCATTCCAATCCTGAGACCCTTCCTATAGCATGAGATGTGATATCTCAAGGCCTCTAATACCAAACCTGAGATCCTTCCTCCAACATGAAATGTGATATCCAACTCCTTCCCCTTCCAAACCTGAGAGCCTTCCTATAGCATGAGATATGATATCCAAGTCCTTCCCATTCCAATCCTGAGACCCTTCCTATAACATGAAATGTGATATCCAACTCCTTCCCATTCCAACCTGAGACCCTTCCTATAGCATGAGATGGGATATCCAACTCCTTCCAAATCCAATACTGATACCCTTCCGATAGCACGAGATGTGATATCCCAATGCTTCTACCAAACCTGAGACCCATACTATGGCATGAGATGTGATATCAAACTCCTTCCCATTCCAATCCTGAGACCCTTCTTATACCATGAGACTTGATATCTCAATGCTTCTAATACCAAACCTGAGACCCGTCCTATAACATGAGATGTGATATCCAAATCCTTCCCCTTCCAAACCTTAGACCCTTCCATTATCATGAGATGTGATATCCAACTCCTTCCCATTCCAATCCTGAGACCCTTCCGATATCATGAGATGTGATATCTCAATGCTTATACCAAATCTGAGACCCTTCCTATGGCCTGAGATGTCATATACAACTCCTTCCCATTCCAATCCTGAGACCCTTCCTATAGCATGAGATGTGATATCTCAATGCTTATACCAAATCTGAGACCCTTCCTATAGCATGAGATGTGATATCCAACTCCTTCCCATTCCAATCCTGAGACACTTCCTATAGCATGAGAAGTGATATCTCCATGCTTATACCAAACCTGAGACCCTTCCTATAGCATAAGATGTGATATCCAAATCCTTCCTATTCCAATCCTGAGACCCTTCCTATAGCATGAGATGTGATATCTCAATGCTTATACCAAACCTGAGACCCTTCCTATAGCATGAGATGTGATATCCAACTCCTTCCCATTCCAATCCTGAGACCCTTCCTATAGCATGAGATGTGATGTCTCAATGCTTCTAATAGCAAACCTGAGATCCTTCCTATAACATGAGATGTGATATCCAACTCCTTCCCATTCCAATCCTGAGACCCTTATGATAGCATGAGATGTGATATCTCAATGCCTCTTATACCAAACCTGAGATCCTTCCGATAGCATGAGATGTGATATCTCAATGCTTCTAATAGCAAACCTGAGATCCTTCCTATAATATGAGATGTGATTTCCAAATCCTTCCCCTTCCAAACCTGAGACCCTCCCTTTAGCATGAAATGTGATATCCAACTCCTTCCCATTCCAATCCTGAGACCCTTCTGATAGCATGAGATGTGATATCTCAATGCCTCTAATACCAAACCTGAGATCCTACCTCTAACATGAAATGTGATATCCATCTCCTTCCCTTTCCAAACCTGAGACCCTGCCTATAGCATGAGATGTGATATCCAAGTCCTTCCCATTCCAATCCTGAGACCCTTCCTATAGCATGTGATGTGATATCTCAATGCTTATACCAAACCTGAGACCCTTCCTATGGCATGAGATGTCATACACAACTCCTTCCCATTCCAACCCTGAGACCCTTCCTATAGCATGAGATGTGATATCTCAATGCTTATACCAAACCTGAGACCCTTCCTATAGCATGAGATGTGATATCCAACTTCTTCCCATTCCAATCCTGAGACCCTTCCTATAGCATGAGATATGATATCTCAATGCTTATACCAAACCTGAGACCCTTCCTATAGCATAAGATGTGATATCCAAATCCTTCCCATTCCAATCCTGAGACCCTTCCTATAGCATGAGATGTGATATCTCAATGCTTATACCAAACCTGAGACCCTTCCTATAGCATGAGATGTGATATCCAACTCCTTCCCATTCCAATCCTGAGACCCTTCCTATAGCATGAGATGTGATGTCTCAATGCTTCTAATACCAAACCTGAGATCCTTCCTATAACATGAGATGTGATATCCAACTCCTTCCCATTCCAATCCTGAGACCCTTATGATAGCATGAGATGTGATATCTCAATGCCTCTTAAACCAAACCTGAGATCCTTCCGATAGCATGAGATGTGATATCTCAATGCTTCTAATACCAAACCTGAGATCCTTCCTATAATATGAGATGTGATTTCCAAATCCTTCCCCTTCCAAACCTGAGACCCTCCCTTTAGCATGAAATGTGATATCCAACTCCTTCCCATTCCAATCCTGAGACCCTTCTGATAGCATGAGATGTGATATCTCAATGCCTCTAATACCAAACCTGAGATCCTACCTCTAACATGAAATGTGATATCCATCTCCTTCCCTTTCCAAACCTGAGACCCTGCCTATAGCATGAGATGTGATATCCAAGTCCTTCCCATTCCAATCCTGAGACCATTCCTATAGCATGTGATGTGATATCTCAATGCTTATACCAAACCTGAGACCCTTCTGTTAAGACGGATTTCTGAACTCTGTCCTGGTGGCGCAGAAGTTCAGAAGGCCAACCTAATTACTTGGAACAGGGTAACCTCTGGACAAGCCAGACCAATCAAGGTAGCGATCGCGGCGGTCAAGACTAGGTCTCAAGAGGGGTCAGGGTGACTGAAAGCCCGCAGTGAGCACACAAAGCAAGAGCGCTTACAAACTACTCCAAACAGTTGTTATATCAAAAATAGATACACATTTATTTTAAGGCCTTTAAAACAATGACCGTAGCGAGAAAATCACAATATCACAATATTAAACCAACACATACCATATCAACACAATATATATACAAATACACAGTCGCAAGCGTTTAAAGCACGAAATATGTAGTCCACCTGAAAGGAAAGCAAAACAGGCAGTGCGATAACACTTTAGACTCAGTTCGCCTTCAGAGGCACCTAACTAGATGGAAGTCCGAGCCCTGCGAAGAGTGGAGCCTTGTGCTCAAAGTACCTGCCACGCCGGTGCCAACGGGCAAAAGGGGAAGCTCTTCGTAGGAAGTCAGGCAGTTCGGGTTAGTGCACAGCAGAAGGAGAACAGGTTCCGCAACTCAAGCGCAGCCTCCACAGCGGGCAGAAGCAGAGCGCGAGTACGGCCAAAAGGGTGCTGTTTTTACACAGCAGGGAAAAGCAATGGGATACTGCAGGAGGGCGACCAGATCCTAGCTAAACTACTCACCGGTCCCCGAAGCAAGCAGACCCAGGCTTCTCCACGTTAGTTTCAGCAGCTGGCAGGTTCAGAAGAGCAGGGAACGCCTCGTAGTCGTGTAGAGCAAAAAGACGTCCCAATCGACGAAACCAGCACAGTTTGTTGCCGCAGCAGGACAACGGAGCGGCCGTGTGTATTCAAGCCAAATGTACACTCCTCCCTTCAGACTTGGGAACGCCAAGTGTACGAAGCGTGGGAGAGTGACAAGGACTCGACATACAACACAACCTGGCGGCAGTTACAGAGCAGGACTCCCTTGTAAGCTGGTCAGTCAACTGGATGCCCAGAGACGCTTCCGAAGGCTTACTTGGCAGGAGATGATGAAGTCGCCGGGAATAGCTGTTCCTGCTATTCCAAAGGTCGAAGCACCAGTACAGACCTTCTAGTTCGATCAAAGGAGGAAAGGGTTTCACAGGACGACAGCAGTGCAAAGGAGGATTCCTTCAGCGGGTCACCAGCGATTCCTCGGTCCAGCCTCGTGGTTGCAGGATACTTGGCTCCTGTATTCCTTCGTTCGTGAGAACTCAGGAGATCGACATGGTAGTGGTGTTTCCAGCTCCCTCTTATCCACGGTTCCCTTCGCGCCAAAACGGAGGGGAGCCAATGGGAGATCCGCTCATCAACACACATACCATACGTGGACCAATCACGGACCACGGTGGTCCCAGGCATTCACACCACCCCAGACTCTCTGGCACCCAGGATGTGTATTGGGACCAGACATCCCAGCCCACACCCTGGAGGCACACAAACGACATGTAGAAGCCCGCGAAAGCAACCACGTTTCGCGGGAAAGTACATGCCCAAATAAGGAAGGCCCCGGGTCGCCCGACCTGGGGAAGGTGAAGGGAGCAAGACGGTCAGTGGACAGGACAAAGGAGCCTCGTGGTCTGGCCATTTTGGGAGCCAGGCCACCATTTTGGGTTCAGTGCGAAAAACGTGCTCAGAACGCCAAAAGGAGCTCAAAATAAACAAAAGGATCGCTGCCACCATTCCAGTCCCTGAATGACTTGCACCGATCAAAATACCATCCTAAAAGAGTATCTAGGGCCTGTAGAAGGCTAGAGACCCAAGAGAGCTGTAACTTAGCTTACAGTGCCCTCTTGTGTCATGTTGCACTACAGCCGCAACATGATAAAAGAAACTACGGGAAACAGCGTTCCCCGGTACTGACTGTCTTAAGGGCATGTCAGTTTCCCCGTAAGAAAGGAGCGAAAGCCCAGAGAAGTGCGGCAGAAGGCTGTACTTCTCTGGCAAAGTCAAGAACAAGGTTAAAAACAATAGCAAAAAGTTTAGGGGTTGCCACATGGAAGGAAAATTACCTACAATTACTAAATCTTTCCTAACACTCGCCCCTCCCAGACTATGGACAGGGGGAACTAATCCACCCCTGGATGAGTCTCTTGTTCAGGTCGGTTAAACATTCTGGACAACCCATCAGCATTGCTATGTTGGACACCTGGCCTATGCTCAATAGTGAAGTCGAAGCCTTGTAGACTTATGGACCACCTAAGCAACTTTGGATTCTCCCCCTTCATGTTCATTAGCCACTTTAACGGCTTATGGTCAGTCTGCACAGTGAAGTGGGTCCCATAGAGGTAGGGCCTCAGCTTCCTTAGGGCCCACACAACAGAGAAACATTCTTTCTCTACCGTGGACCATCTGAGCTCTCTGTCCTTAAACTGGCGACTAATAAAACCGATAGGGTGTTCCTTACCCTTCTCATCTACTTGTGATAGTACAGCTCCTATCCCAGTGTCAGAGGCATCCGTCTGCACGATAAAAGGTCTTTGATAATCAGGGGCCCTTAGCACAGGGGCCTGGCACAAGGAGTCTTTTAAGCCATTGAAGGCCTTCCCACACTCGTCGGTCCAAGTTACCTTCTTGGGTTTCTTCGGAGTTGTGAGGGCAGTCAGAGGAGCAGCTATGGTGCCATAGTCTGCCACAAAATTGCGATAATAACCCGTGAGTCCTAAGAAGGCTCTCACTTGGGTTTGCGTAGTGGGGGTAGGCCAGTCTTGTACTGCTTGTACTTTACTGGGTAGAGGCTGTATCCTCCCTCCACCTACTTCATGTCCAAGGTAAACCACTGAGCCTTGTCCTATCTGGCATTTACTAGCCTTTATGGTCAAGTGGGCTTTCCGAAGAGCCTGGAGCACAATCCCGAGGTGTTTCACATGGTCTTCCCAGGTGGCACTGAAAACTGCTATATTGTCCAACCCATTCAACACATGATTCACAAGCCTCTGGAAAGTGGCAGGTGCATTCTTCAACCCGAACGGCATTACCCGGAATTGGTAAAAGCCGTCTGGAGTAGAAAATGCTGTCTTCTCCTTGGCATGTTCTGCTAAAGCTATTTGCCAATAGCCAGCAGTGAGGTCAAACGTGCTGAGGTACCTGGAGGCACCCAAAGTATCCACCAGCTCATCTGTTCGAGGCAAGGGGTGTGCATCTGTCTTGGTGACAGCATTCAGAGCCCTGTAATCCACGCAGAACCTCAATTCAGAAGTGCCTGCCTTTGGAACCAACACCACTGGGCTGGACCAAGGACTACTAGAGGGTTCAATCACCCCAAGATCTAACATCTTGTTGACCTCGGTCTTAATATAAGACCGTACTTTATCTGACATCCTGTATCCCCTACTTTTGGTAGGTACACTGTCTCCTGTGTCAATGTTATGTTTGCACCAAGGTGTCAAACCAGGGGACTGTGAAAACAGGGGGGAAAACTGCCTAAGCAAACTTTTCACCTCAGCCTGCTATTCGGAGTCAGATGAGGGGCCACTCGGACACCCTCAACGGAGCTATCTGAAGGACCGCTTTGGAACAGGTCGGGGAGAGGTTCTGACTCCTCTTCCTCAACATCTGAAGCCAGTAGCAGTGCTGCGATTTCGACTCTTGGGACGAAAGCCTTCAGCCTATTCACGTGAAACACTTTTGGAGCCTGTCCAGGCCTTCCAAGGTCCACTAAATAGTTCACCTCACCCAGGGGCTCCACCACTGTGTAAGGGCCTGACCATTTGTCCTGTAAAGCTTGAGGCCTTATTGGATTCATGATCAGGACTTGCTGACCAGGTGTAAAGTTGATGAGGGAAGCTTTCTGGTCGTACCAATGTTTCACCAGCGCTTGCCCTGCCTTCAATTTATCACTAGCCAAGCCCATCAGAAGTATCATCCGTTTTCTGAGCCCTAGCACATAATCAACTACATTGGTAGTAACAGGGGGAGTGGGCATCTCCCATCCCTCTTTGACGATGGCTAAGGGTCCCCGTAAGGGATGACCGAACAGAAGTTCGAAGGGGCTGAAGCCAACACCCTCCTGTGGTACCTCTCTGTAGGCAAACAGCAAGCATGGTAAAAGAAGATCCCATTTTCTTCTCTGAGGCTCCTCCAGAGCCCCAATCATGCTCTTTAACGTTCTGTTGAAACGTTCCACCAGACCATTGGTCTGGGGGTGGTATGCAGAAGAGAACTTGTAGGTGACCCCACATTCTTTCCACATAGCCTGCATATACTTCGACATAAAGTTGCTGCCACGCTCTGACACAACTTCTTTAGGGAAGCCAACCCTAGTAAATATGCTGAGTAAAGCTTTTGCAACTGACTTGGCAGTTACAGTTTTCAATGGGATGGCCTCAGGATACCTGGTTGCATGGTCGACCAGCACCAGGATAAACCTATTGCCCGAGGATGTTTGCGGGTCAAGGGGACCAACGATGTCGATCCCTACCCTTTCAAATGGTACCCCCACAACTGGGAGCGGTACCAACGGAGCTTGGATTGTCGCGCCAACCTTACCAGACAACTGGTAGGAGGCACAACTCCTGCAGTGACTTTCTACTTGCACCCCCATCTTGGGCCAGTAGAAGTACATGGATAACCTTTGCTTGGTCCTCTTCATACCAAGGTGACCAGCAAGGGGAACTTCATGCGCCAACTGCAGGAGGAAGGGCCTAACAGCAAGGGGAACCACCAACCTCCTATGGTCTCCTTCTGTAGACTCTGTGGGCTCACTATACAGGAGTCCACCTTCCCAATAAATCCTATGCTTCCCAGGAGGTTCACCCTCAAGCTGGGAGCAGGCCTGTCTCCTTAGGCCTTCCAGAGATGGGCACTCACGTTGGCCTTTACTGAATTCGTCCCTATCAGGACTTCCTTCAACTAACAAGTCTTTTAGTTCAGGATGATCGTTGGGGTCGAATACTTCAGGCATCGCCGTCCTCCTCGTCAGGCCCGGGCGATTGACCAACTTCCTCCACCGCAGTGGTAGGCGAGCTCGGGGGAATATTCTCTTTCCCTCGTTTTGACTTGTAGACTCCTTTCGCCTTGGGTTTACCCTTCGGCTGGGGCGGCGTATTGGACTTGGCCAATGCTGCCCGTGCTTGAGACCGTGTGTAGGGTCTTTCGGCAGTGTCTCCTACGAGCCCTAAAGCTCTGAGATCATTACCCAACAAGACCTTTCCCGGGACGTTTCTCTGAATGCTCATTGGAATCCTGACTGCTGTACCATTTAAAGTAAGATCTACAGGTATTACTGGAAACATACGGAGGGGGCCGTCAGCCAACTTAGTGGGCATCAGAGTAGCTCTGGCAACTTCCTCTGAGTCTACCAAGGTAGAATCCACTACAGTTCGACTGCACCCACTATCCCTAAGAGCTGGAGTATCCACTCCATTGATCAGCACACTGTCTTTAAAGTAGTGCTTGGTATTATCCGGAATCCTAGCATAAGCCTCTGCGGCTTTAGGCTCCCAGGAACCCAGGGACACTAAAACTACCTTAGCCTCTATTCCGCTGGGAAATGAGTCTGAGGAGAAGGATGCTCCTGTAATCTCTTCTTCCTCATAGGAGGAGAAGGCCAGATTAGCGGAGTGGACCCCCAAAGGTCTAACCTTACACCGGGGATCCCCCTTCACATGGTCAGTTGCTCCACAAGAAAAACAAGCCCCAGCGGGTCTGTTTACGTAGGGAGGCTTATTGTAACCAGAGTTCTGTTTCGGAGGCGAACCTCCACTACCCTGTGAGTTCTCTTGTGTCTTACCCTTGTTTTTCTTTTTGTGGCCCTTATGGGAAGAAGATTTAGCAGATTCCCCACCCTCCATATCTTTGGACTTTTTCCCTTCCTCCTGCTTACCAGGATGAGTTTTGTCCTTATGGGACACTCGATGTGACACCCATAAGTCTGCTGCAATGGCCAGCTTCCTAGGATCTATCTCCTTTGAATCGGCCAAATGCTGCTTAAGCTCCGGGGAAGAAGAAGCAAAAATATGTTCCAGCATGACAAGATTTATCATGCCTTCGAAGGTAGAAACCTTATAACCTTCGACCCAGCCAGTTAAGTTTTTCAAAGATTCAGCGACATAAGATACCCAAGTACCACATTCCTTTTTCTTATACTCTCGAAAACGCTTTAAATATTGGGCCGGAGTCTTCCCAAACTTTAAAATGAGAGTTTGCTTTAACATTGCAAAATCAGCCCGCTCAGCCTTCGACATTTCCATAATGGCACTGCAGCCAGAATGGGGCAGTCTACTGAGCAACCACGCAATCTTATCAGCATTGTCAACTTCTTGAACCTCGCATGCATACTCAAACGCATTCAGCCAGTCCATAATGTCATTCCTTTCTTCATACACACTGAGCAGATCTTTCGGAAACCGTGGATGAGAGGAAGCCCCAGACCCATGTCCAGGACCCTTGGACCCATTTGCAACCTGAAGCTTGGCCAGTTCCAACTGGTGATCCCTGTCTTTCTGTTTTTCTGCCTGTTCGATTTTTAGTTTGGCTATGCTGAATTCAAGCTCCTGCTGCCTAAACCGCAGCTCTTGCTTCTTGAATTCAAGCATAGCCTCCCCATCAACACTGGCAGAGGAAACATTAGACATCACATCCTCCCTGTCCTCGTGGTCGCGGTGGATCAGTGAGGCGGCAGAACCGTCGGTTCTACCAGTGAGAGCAGCCCCACCACCTTCCGCACTGTCCTCAGACGTTATAGCGTCAAGCTGCGCTTCTTGCCACGCCACGATTCTTTGGATCATTTCCAATTTAGTGCCTTGAGAGGAAACACCTCTCTCCGCACACATCTTCTTCAATGTTTCTGATTTGGAAGCATTTAAAGTTAACAACGTATTTGTTTCCATACTTTTTGATAGGACTATGGCCTTTTTAAAGTTATACTACAACAATTCACTACGTGTACTGTTTGGAATAACCTGAAATGCCTTAGTTCGAGCGCAACACTGGATACCTTCAGTCGTATCCCACCGCCGTACACCAATTTGTTAAGACGGATTTCTGAACTCTGTCCTGGTGGCGCAGAAGTTCAGAAGGCCAACCTAATTACTTGGAACAGGGTAACCTCTGGACAAGCCAGACCAATCAAGGTAGCGATCGCGGCGGTCAAGACTAGGTCTCAAGAGGGGTGAGGGTGACTGAAAGCCCGCAGTGAGCACACAAAGCAAGAGCGCTTACAAACTACTCCAAACAGTTGTTATATCAAAAATAGATACACATTTATTTTAAGGCCTTTAAAACAATGACCGTAGCGAGAAAATCACAATATCACAATATTAAACCAACACATACCATATCAACACAATATATATACAAATACACAGTCGCAAGCGTTTAAAGCACGAAATATGTAGTCCACCTGAAAGGAAAGGAAAACAGGCAGTGCGATAACACTTTAGACTCAGTTCGCCTTCAGAGGCACCTAACTAGATGGAAGTCCGAGCCCTGCGAAGAGTGGAGCCTTGTGCTCAAAGTACCTGCCACGCCGGTGCCAACGGGCAAAAGGGGAAGCTCTTCGTAGGAAGTCAGGCAGTTCGGGTTAGTGCACAGCAGAAGGAGAACAGGTTCCGCAACTCAAGCGCAGCCTCCACAGCGGGCAGAAGCAGAGCGCGAGTACGGCCAAAAGGGTGCTGTTTTTACACAGCAGGGAAAAGCAATGGGATACTGCAGGAGGGCGACCAGATCCTAGCTAAACTACTCACCGGTCCCCGAAGCAAGCAGACCCAGGCTTCTCCACGTTAGTTTCAGCAGCTGGCAGGTTCAGAAGAGCAGGGAACGCCTCGTAGTCGTGTAGAGCAAAAAGACGTCCCAATCGACGAAACCAGCACAGTTTGTTGCCGCAGCAGGACAACGGAGCGGCCGTGTGTATTCAAGCCAAATGTACACTCCTCCCTTCAGACTTGGGAACGCCAAGTGTGCGAAGCGTGGGAGAGTGACAAGGACTCGACATACAACACAACCTGGCGGCAGTTACAGAGCAGGACTCCCTTGTAAGCTGGTCAGTCAACTGGATGGCCCAGAGACGCTTCCGAAGGCTTACTTGGCAGGAGATGATGAAGTCGCCGGGAATAGCTGTTCCTGCTATTCCAAAGGTCGAAGCACCAGTACAGGCCTTCTGGTTCGTTCAAAGGAGGAAAGGGTTTCACAGGACGACAGCAGTGCAAAGGAGGATTCCTTCAGCGGGTCACCAGCGATTCCTCGGTCCAGCCTCGTGGTTGCAGGATACTTGGCTCCTGTATTCCTTCGTTCGTGAGAACTCAGGAGATCGACATGGTAGTGGTGTTTCCAGCTCCCTCTTATCCACGGTTCCCTTCGCGCCAAAACGGAGGGGAGCCAATGGGAGATCCGCTCATCAACACACATACCATACGTGGACCAATCACGGACCACGGTGGTCCCAGGCATTCACACCACCCCAGACTCTCTGGCACCCAGGATGTGTATTGGGACCAGACATCCCAGCCCACACCCTGGAGGCACACAAACGACATGTAGAAGCCCGCGAAAGCAACCACGTTTCGCGGGAAAGTACATGCCCAAATAAGGAAGGCCCCGGGTCGCCCGACCTGGGGAAGGTGAAGGGAGCAAGACGGTCAGTGGACAGGACAAAGGAGCCTCGTGGTCTGGCCATTTTGGGAGCCAGGCCACCATTTTGGGTTCAGTGTGATAAACGTGCTCAGAACGCCAAAAGGAGCTCAAAATAAACAAAACGATCGCTGCCACCATTCCAGTCCCTGAATGACTTGCACCGATCAAAATACCATCCTAAAAGAGTATCTAGGGCCTGTAGAAGGCTAGAGACCCAAGAGAGCTGTAACTTAGCTAACAGTGCCCTCTTGTGTCATGTTGCACTACAGCCGCAACATGATAAAAGAAACTACGGGAAACAGCGTTCCCCGGTACTGACTGTCTTAAGGGCATGTCAGTTTCCCCGTAAGAAAGGAGCGAAAGCCCAGAGAAGTGCGGCAGAAGGCTGTACTTCTCTGGCAAAGTCAAGAACAAGGTTAAAAACAATAGCAAAAAGTTTAGGGGTTGCCACATGGAAGGAAAATTACCTACAATTACGAAATCTTTCCTAACACTCGCCCCTCCCAGACTATGGACAGGGGGAACTAATCCACCCCTGGATGAGTCTCTTGTTCAGGTCGGTTAAACATTCTGGACAACCCATCAGCATTGCTATGTTGGACACCTGGCCTATGCTCAATAGTGAAGTCAAAGCCTTGTAGACTCATGGACCACCTAAGCAACTTTGGATTCTCCCCCTTCATGTTCATTAGCCACTTTAACGGCTTATGGTCAGTCTGCACAGTGAAGTGGGTCCCATAGAGGTAGGGCCTCAGCTTCCTTAGGGCCCACACAACAGAGAAACATTCTTTCTCTACCGTGGACCATCTGAGCTCTCTGTCCTTAAACTGGCGACTAATAAAACCGATAGGGTGTTCCTTACCCTTCTCATCTACTTGTGATAGTACAGCTCCTATCCCAGTGTCAGAGGCATCCGTCTGCACGATAAAAGGTCTTTGATAATCAGGGGCCCTTAGCACAGGGGCCTGGCACAAGGAGTCTTTTAAGCCATTGAAGGCCTTCTCACACTCGTCGGTCCAAGTTACCTTCTTGGGTTTCTTCGGAGTTGTGAGGGCAGTCAGAGGAGCAGCTATGGTGCCATAGTCTGCCACAAAATTGCGATAATAACCCGTGAGTCCTAAGAAGGCTCTCACTTGGGTTTGCGTAGTGGGGGTAGGCCAGTCTTGTACTGCTTGTACTTTACTGGGTAGAGGCTGTATCCTCCCTCCACCTACTTCATGTCCAAGGTAAACCACTGAGCCTTGTCCAATCTGGCATTTACTAGCCTTTATGGTCAAGTGGGCTTTCCGAAGAGCCTGGAGCACAATCCCGAGGTGTTTCACATGGTCTTCCCAGGTGGCACTGAAAACTGCTATATCGTCCAACCCATTCAACACATGATTCACAAGCCTCTGGAAAGTGGCAGGTGCATTCTTCAACCCGAACGGCATTACCCGGAATTGGTAAAGGCCGTCTGGAGTAGAAAATGCTGTCTTCTCCTTGGCATGTTCAGCTAAAGCTATTTGCCAATAGCCAGCAGTGAGGTCAAACGTGCTGAGGTACCTGGAGGCACCCAAAGTATCCACCAGCTCATCTGTTCGAGGCAAGGGGTGTGCATCTGTCTTGGTGACAGCATTCAGAGCCCTGTAATCCACGCAGAACCTCAATTCAGAAGTGCCTGCCTTTGGAACCAACACCACTGGGCTGGACCAAGGACTACTAGAGGGTTCAATCACCCCAAGATCTAACATCTTGTTGACCTCGGTCTTAATATAAGACCGTACTTTATCTGACATCCTGTATCCCCTACTTTTGGTAGGTACACTGTCTCCTGTGTCAATGTTATGTTTGCACCAAGGTGTCAAACCAGGGGACTGTGAAAACAGGGGGGAAAACTGCCTAAGCAAACTTTTCACCTCAGCCTGCTGATTCGGAGTCAGGTGAGGGGCCACTCGGACACCCTCAACGGAGCTATCTGAAGGACCGCTTTGGAACAGGTCGGGGAGAGGTTCTGACTCCTCTTCCTCAACATCTGAAGCCAGTAGCAGTGCTGCGATTTCGACTCTTGGGACGAAAGCCTTCAGCCTATTCACGTGAAACACTTTTGGAGCCTGTCCAGGCCTTCCAAGGTCCACTAAATAGTTCACCTCACCCAGGGGCTCCACCACTGTGTAAGGGCCTGACCATTTGTCCTGTAAAGCTCGAGGCCTTATTGGATTCATGATCAGGACTTGCTGACCAGGTGTAAAGTTGATGAGGGAAGCTTTCTGGTCGTACCAATGTTTCACCAGCGCTTGCCCTGCCTTCAATTTATCACTAGCCAAGCCCATCAGAAGTACCATCCGTTTTCTGAGCCCTAGCACATAATCAACTACATTGGTAGTAACAGGGGGAGTGGGCATCTCCCATCCCTCTTTGACGATGGCTAAGGGTCCCCGTACGGGATGACCGAACAGAAGTTCGAAGGGGCTGAAGCCAACACCCTCCTGTGGTACCTCTCTGTAGGCAAACAGCAAGCATGGTAAAAGAAGATCCCATTTTCTTCTCTGAGGCTCCTCCAGAGCCCCAATCATGCTCTTTAACGTTCTGTTGAAACGTTCCACCAGACCATTGGTCTGGGGGTGGTATGCAGAAGAGAACTTGTAGGTGACCCCACATTCTTTCCACATAGCCTGCATATACTTCGACATAAAGTTGCTGCCACGATCTGACACAACTTCTTTAGGGAAGCCAACCCTAGTAAATATGCCGAGTAAAGCTTTTGCAACTGACTTGGCAGTTACAGTTTTCAATGGGATGGCCTCAGGATACCTGGTTGCATGGTCGACCAGCACCAGGATAAACCTATTGCCCGAGGATGTTTGCGGGTCAAGGGGACCAACGATGTCGATCCCTACCCTTTCAAATTGAGATATCACATCTCATGCTATCGGAAGGATCTCAGGTTTGGTATAAGAGGCATTGAGATATCACATCTCATGCTATCATAAGGGTCTCAGGATTGGAATGGGAAGGAGTTGGATATCACATCTCATGTTATAGGAAGGATCTCAGGTTTGGTATTGGAAGCATTGAGACATCACATCTCATGCTATAGGAATGGTCTCAGGATTGGAATGGGTAGGAGTTGGATATTACATTCTTGCTATAGGAAGGGTCTCATGTGTGGAATGGGAAGGAGTTGGATATCACATATGCTATAGGAAGTGTCTTAGGTTTGGAACGGGAAGGAGTTGGATATCACATCTCATGTTATAGGAAGGGTCTCAGGTTTGGTATAAGCATTGAGATATCACATCTCTGCTATCAGGAGTGGCTCAGGATTGGAATGGGAAGGAGTTGGATATCCCATCTCATGTTAAAGGACGGGTCTCTGGTTTGGTATTAGAATCATTGAGATATCACATCGCATGCTGTAGGAAGGGTCTAAGGATTGGAATGGGATGGACTTGGATATCACATCTCATGCTATAGGTAGGCTCTCAGGTTTGGTATAAGCATTGAGATATCACATCTCATGCTATAGGAAGGGTCTCAGGATTGGAATGGGAAGGATTTGGATATCACATCTCATGCTATAGGAAGGGTCTCAGGTTTGGTATAAGCATGGAGATATCACTTCTCATGCTATAGGAAGGGTCTCAGGATTGGAATGGGAAGGTGTTGGATATCACATCTCATGCTATAGGAAGGGTCTCAGATTTGGTATAAGCATTGAGATATCACATCTCATGCTATAGGAAGGGTCTCAGGATTGCAATGGGAAGGAGTTGTATATGACATCTCAGGCCTTAGGAAGGGTCTCAGGTTTGGTATAAGCATTGAGATATCACATCTCTGCTATCGGAAGGGTCTCAGGATTGGAATGGGAAGGAGTTGGATATCCCATCTCATGTTATAGGAAGGGTCTCAGGTTTGGTATTAGAAGCATTGAGATATCACATCTCATGCTATAGGAAGGGTCTCAGGATTGGAATGGGAAGGACTTGGATGTCACATCTCATGCTATAGGGAGGGTCTCAAGTTTGATATTAGAAGCATTGAGATAACAAATCTCATGATATCGGAAGGGTCTCAGGATTGGAATGTTTATCACTAGCCAAGCCCATCAGAAGTACCATCCGTTTTCTGAGCCCTAGCACATAATCAACTACGTTGGTAGTAACAGGGGGAGTGGGCATCTCCCATCCCTCTTTGACGATGGCTAAGGGTCCCCGTACGGGATGACCGAACAGAAGTTCGAAGGGGCTGAAGCCAACACCCTCCTGTGGTACCTCTCGGTAGGCAAACAGTAAGCATGAAACAAGAAGATCCCATTTTCTTCTCTGAGGCTCCTCCAGAGCCCCAATCATGCTCTTTAACGTCCTGTTGAAACGCCCCCCCAGACCATTGGTCTGGGGGTGGTATGCAGAAGAGAACCTGTAGGTGACCCCACATTCTTTCCACATAGCCTGCCTATACTTCGACATAAAGTTGCTGCCATCATCCGGCACAACTTCTTTAGGGAAGCCAACCCTAGTAAATATGCCGAGTAAAGCTTCTGCAACTGACTTGGCAGTTACAGTTTTCCATGGGATGGCCTCAGGATACCTGGTTGCATGGTCGACCAGCACCAGGATAAACCTATTGCCCGAGGATGTTTGCGGGTCAAGGGGACCAACCATGTTGATCCCTACCCTTTCAAATGGTACCCCCACAACTGGGAGCGGTACCAACGGAGCTTGGATTGTCGCGCCAACCTTACCAGACAACTGACAGGAGGCACAACTCCTGCAGTGACTTTCTACTTGCACCCCCATCTTGGGCCAGTAGAAGTGCATGGATAACCTTTGCTTGGTCCTCTTCATACCAAGGTGACCAGCAAGGGGAACTTCATGCACCAACTGCAGGAGGAAGGGCCTAACAGCAAGGGGAACCACCAACCTCCTATGGTCTCCTTCTGTAGACTCTGTGGGCTCACTATACAGGAGTCCACCTTCCCAATAAATCCTATGCTTCCCAGGAGGTTCACCCTCAAGCTGGGAGCAGGCCTGTCTCCTTAGGCCTTCCAGAGATGGGCACTCACGTTGGCCTTTACTGAATTCGTCCCTATCAGGACCTCCTTCAACTAACAAGTCTTTTAGTTCAGGATGATCGTTGGGGTCGAATACTTCAGGCATCGCCACCTCCTCGTCAGGCCCGGGCGATTGACCAACTTCCTCCACCGCAGTGGTAGGCGAGCTCGGGGGAATATTCTCTTTCCCTCGTTTTGACTTGTAGACTCCTTTCGCCTTGGGTTTCCCCTTCGGCTGGGGCGGCGTATTGGACTTGACCAATGCTGCCCGTGCTTGAGACCGTGTGTAGGGTCTTTCGGCAGTGTCTCCTACGAGCCCTAAAGCTCTGAGATCATTACCTAACAAGACCTTTCCCGGGACGTTTCTCTGAATGCTCACTGGAATCGTGACTGCTGTACCATTTAAAGTAAGATTTACAGGTATTACTGGAAACATACGGAGGGGGCCGTCAGCCAACTTAGTGGGCATCAGAGTAGCTCTGGCAACTTCCTCTGAGTCTACCAAGGTAGAATCCACTACAGTGCGACTGCACCCACTATCCCTAAGAGCTGGAGTATCCACTCCAGTGATCAGCACACTGTCTTTAAAGTAGTGCTTGGTATTATCCGGAATCCTAGCATAAGCCTCTGCGACTTTCGGCTCCCAGGAACCTAGGGACACTAAAACTACCTCAGCCTCTATTCCGCTGGGAAACGAGTCTGAGGAGAAGGATGCTCCTGTAATCTCTTCTTCCTCGTAGGAGGAGAAGGCCAGATTAGCGGAGTGGACCCCCAAAGGTCTAACCTTACACCGGGGATCCCCCTTCACATGGTCAGTTGCTCCACAAGAAAAACAAGCCCCAGTGGGTCTGTTTACGTAGGGAGGCTTATTGTAACCAGAGTTCTGTTGCGGAGGAGGACCTCCACTACCCTGTGAGTTCTCTTGTGTCTTACCCTTATTTTTCTTTTTGTGGCCCTTATGGGAAGAAGATTTAGCAGATTCCCCACCCTCCATATCTTTGGACTTTTTCCCTTCCTCCTGCTTACCAGGATGAGTTTTGTCCTTATGGGACACTCGATGTGACACCCATAAATCTGCTGCAATGGCCAGCTTCTTAGGATCTATCTCCTTCGAATCGGCCAAATGCTGCTTAAGCTCCGGGGAAGAAGAACCAAAAATGTGTTCCAGCATGACAAGATTTATCATGCCTTCGAAGGTAGAAACCTTATAACCTTCGACCCAGCCAGTTAAGTTTTTCAAAGATTCAGCGACATAAGATACCCAAGTACCACCTTCCTTTTTCTTATACTCTCGAAAACGCTTTAAATATTGGGCCGGAGTCTTCCCAAACTTTAAAATGAGAGTTTGCTTTAACATTGCGAAATCAGCTCGCTCAGCCTTCGACATTTCCATAATGGCACTACAGCCAGAATGGGGCAGTCTGCTGAGTAACCACGCAATCTTATCAGCATTGTCAACTTTATGAACTTCGCATGCATACTCAAACGCATTCAGCCAGTCCATAATGTCATTCCGTTCTTCATACACACTGAGCAGATCTTTTGGAAACCGTGGATGAGAGGAGGCCCCAGACCCATGTCCAGGACCCTGGGACCCAATTGCAACCTGAAGCTTGGCCAGTTCCAACTGGTGATCCCTGTCTTTCTGTTTTTCTGCCTGTTCGATTTTTAGTTTGGCTATGCTGAATTCAAGCTCCTGCTGCCTAAACCGCAGCTCTTGCTTCTTGAATTCAAGCATAGCATCCCCATCAACACTGGCAGAGGAAACATTAGACATCTCGTCCTCCCTGTCCTCGTGGTCGCGATGGATCAGTGCAGCGGCAGAACCGTCGGTTCTACCAGTGAGAGCAGCCCCACCACCTTCTGCACTGTCCTCAGAAGTTATAGCGTCAAGCTGCGCTTCTTGCCACGCCACGATTCTTTGGATCATTTCCAATTTAGTGCCTTGAGAGGAAACACCTCTCTTCGCACACATCTTCTTCAATGTTTCTGATTTGGAAGCATTTAAAGTTCACAAGGTATTTGTTTCCATACTGTTTGATAGGACTATGGCCTTTTTAAAGTTATACTACAACAGTTCACTACGTGTACTGGTTGGAATAACCTGAAATGCCTTAGTTCGAGCGCAACACTGGATACCCTCAGTCGTATCCCACCGCTGTACACCAATTTGTTAAGACGGATTTCTGAACTCTGTCCTGGTGGCGCAGAAGTTCAGAAGGCCAACCTAATTACTTGGAACAGGGTAACCTCTGGACGAGCCAGACCAATCAAGATAGCGATCGCGGCGGTCAAGACTAGGTCTCAAGAGGGGTGAGGGTGACTGAAAGCCCGCAATGAGCACACAAAGCAAGAGCGCTTACAAACTACTCCAAACAGTTGTTATATCAAAAATATATACACATTTATTTTAAGGCCTTTAAAATAATGACCGTAGCGAAAAAATCACAATATCACAGTATTAAACCAACACATACCATATCAACACAATATATATACAAATACGACAGTCTTAAGCATTAGAGGCACGAAATGTGTAGTCCACCTGCCAGGGAAGGAAAACAGGCAGTGCGATAACGCTTTAGACTCAGTTCGCCTTCAGAGGCACCTAACTAGATGGAAGTCCGAGCCCTGCGAAGAGTGGAGCCTTGTGCTCAAAGTACCTGCCACGCCGGTGCCAACGGGCAAAAGGAGAAGCTCTTCGGAGGAAGTCAGGCAGTTCGGGTTAGTGCACAGCAGAAGGAGAACAGGTTCCGCAACTCAAGCGCAGCCTCCACAGCGAGCAGAAGCAGAGCGCGAGTACGGCAAAAGGGTGCTGTTTTTACACAGCAGGCAAAAGCAATGGGATACTGCAGGAGGGCGACCAGATCCTAGCTATACTACTCACCGGTCCCCGAAGCAAGCAGACCCAGGCTTCTCCACGTTAGTTTCAGCAGCTGGCAGGTTCAGAAGAGCAGGGAACGCCTCGTAGTCGTGTAGAGCAAAAAGACGTCCCAATCGACGAAACCGGCACAGTTTGTTGCCGCAGCAGGACAACGGAGCGGCCGTGTGTATTCGAGCCAAATGTACACTCCTCCCTTCAGACTTGGGAACGCCAAGTGTACGAAGCGTGGGAGAGTGACAAGGACTCGAAATACAACACAACCTGGCGGCGGTTACAGAGCAGGACTCCCTTGTAAGCTGGTCAGTCAACTGGATGGCCCAGAGACACTTCCGAAGGCTTACTTGGCAGGAGATGATGAAGTCGCCGGGAATAGCTGTTCCTGCTATTCCAAAGGTCGAAGCACCAGTACAGGCCTTCTGGTTCGATCAAAGGAGGAAAGGGTTTCACAGGACGACAGCAGTGCAAAGGAGGATTCCTTCAGCGGGTCACCAGCGATTCCTCGGTCCAGCCTCGTGGTTGCAGGATACTTGGCTCCTGTATTCCTTCGTTCGTGAGAACTCAGGAGATCGACATGGTAGTGGTGTTTCCAGCCCCCTCTTATCCACGGTTCCCTTCGCGCCAAAACGGAGGGGAGCCAATGGGAGATCCGCTCATCAACACACATACCATACGTGGACCAATCACGGACCACGGTGGTCCCAGGCATTCACACCACCCTAGACTCTCTGGCACCCAGGATGTGTATTGGGACCAGACATCCCAGCCCACACCCTGGAGGCACACAAACGACATGTAGAAGCCCGCGAAAGCAACCACGTTTCGCGGGAAAGTACATGCCCAAATAAGGAAGGCCCCGGGTCGCTCGACCTGGGGAAGGTGAAGGGAGCAAGACGGTCAGTGGACAAGACAAAGGAGCCTCGTGGTCTGGCCATTTTGGGAGCCAGGCCACCATTTTGGGTTCAGTGCGAAAAACGTGCTCAGAACGCCAAAAGGAGCTCAAAATAAACAAAACGATCGCTGCCACCATTCCAGTCCCTGAATGACTTGCACCGATCAAATACCATCCTAAAAGAGTATCTAGGGCCTGTAGAAGGCTAGAGACCCAAGAGAGCTGTAACTTAGCTTACAGTGCCCTCTTGTGTCATGTTGCACTAAAGCCGCAACACGATAAAAGAAACTACGGGAAACAGCGTTCCCCGGTACTGACTGTCTTAAGGGCATGTTAGTTTCCCCGTAAGAAAGGAGCGAAAGCCCAGAGGAGTGCGGCAGAAGGCTGCACTTCTCTGGCAAAGTCAAGAACAAGGTGAAAACAACAGCAAAAAGTTTAGGGGTTGCCACATGGAAGGAAAATTACCTACAATTACAAAATCTTTCCTAACAGTTGGATATTCCCATCTCATGTTATAGGAAGGGTCTCAGGTTTGGTATTAGAAGCATTGAGATATCACATCTCATGCTATAGGAAGGGTCTCAGGATTGGAATGGGAAGGACTTGGATATCACATCTCATGCTATAGGGAGGGTCTCAAGTTTGATATTAGAAGCTTTGAGATATCACATCTCATGATATCGGAAGGGTCTCAGGATTGGAATGGGAAGGAGTTGGATATCACATCTCATGATAAAGGAAGGGTCTAAGGTTTGGAAGGGGAAGGATTTGGATATCACATCTCATGTTATATTACGGGTCTCATGTTTGGTATTAGAAGCATTGAGATATCAAGTCTCAGAGTATAGGAAGGGTCTCAGAATTGGAATGGGAAGGAGTTGGATATCACATCTCAAGCTATAGGAAGGGTCTCAGGATTGGAATGGGAAGGACTTGGATATCACATCTCATGCTATAGGAAGGCTCTCAGGTTTGGAAGGGGAAAGAGTTGGATATCACATTTCATGTTAGAGGTAGGATCTCAGGTTTGGTATTAGAGGCATTGAGATATCACATCTCATGCTATCAGAAGGGTCTCAGGAATGGAATGGGAAGGAGTTGGATATCACATCTCATGCTAAAGGGAGGGTCTCAGGTTTGGAAGAGGAAGGATTTGGATATCACATCTCATGTTATAGGAAGGATCTCAGGTTTGGTATTAGAAGCATTGAGATATCACATCTCATGCTATCGGAAGGATCTCAGGTTTGGTATTAGAAGCATTGAGATATCACATCTCATTCTATCAGAAGGGTCTCAGGATTGGAATAGGAAGGAGTTGGATATCACATCTCATGCTAAAGGGAGGGTCTCAGGTTTGGAAGGGGAAGGATTTGGATATCACATCTCATGTTATCGGAAGAATCTCACGTTTGGTATTAGAAGTATTGAGATATCATATCTCATTTATTTATTTATTTATTTATTTATTTGAATTTGTAAAGCGCACCAACAGCCCGCAGACATCGAGGCGCTGGAACAGAGGTTAAGCGTGCTTACTTGAGGGTTACATTGAAGCCGCCCTAGAAAAAAATACTTGAAAACATTTGGGTAGGTACAGGTTACAGTGCGTTGCAGGTAGGTTTTGAGAGTTCAGACAAAGAGGTTAGTTTTGATGGCTTTGCGGAATGCAGTGTGGGATTCAATGGCTCTGAGGTGCGGAGGGAGCGCATTCCAGAGGGTGGGGGCAACTGATGGGAAGCTGGAGCCGCCCGCACGCGCTTTGTGAGTCCTAGGGATAGACAGGAGGTTAGAGTATTGTAGTCTAGATGGTTTTTGAGAGATGGGTTTGGTAATCCTGCGGCTTAGGTAAGGAGGAGCAAGGTCATGGAGACATTTGTGAGTTAAGGCCAAGGCTTTAAAGATAATTCTTTGCTTGACAGGAAGCCAGTGGACTTGTCTTCTGAGTTCAGAGATATGGGGCCTCATTACGACCCTTGCGGTAATCCGCCGTCATTACCGCCATGGCGTAATGAACGTTAACGCCGTGGGACGATGGCGTAAAGTGCGCCACATTAGGACCCATCGCGCACGAGCATTACGCCATGGCGGTAATGTAAACAGCGCCATGGCGGTAATGCCCCCAAAACGGCACCTACCGGCATCGTATGCGGCGCAAGGTGCACCACCGCCACCGCCGTACATAGCGGTGACCGTAGTTAGCGGTCACCGCAATTAGCGGTGACCGTAGATAAGCGGAACCGGAAGTAGCGTCACCGCGGCGGAACGGGAAAGAGCACGGCGGCCATCTTTAAGAACACAATCCATTGCCATCCTCCGAAACCACTGGACATCCGAGCCTGAGACCCCGCCAATACCGTCTTCAACCTTCTACCTGCAGGAAGATGCCTAAAGTTTTGAAAAAAGCCTGTGACCGCCAGCGGCAAGACCGCTTCTCCAGAGAGGAGCTTACCATTCTAGCGGAGACCCTCCAGGAGAACGCTGCAGTGGTATTCTCCAACCAACTGACAAGACCGGCCATATCCAAGAAGAAGGCCATATGGGCACTGGTAGCTCAGCGGGTCAGTGCCGTGGGAACAACACCCCGCAATGTCAAACAGTGCCGCAAGCGGTGGGACGATCTCCGGCTCAGAGTCAGGAGCATACTATCAGCCAACATGAACCTGGCAATGGCAACTGGGGGAGGATCGGAGTCCCCTATAAAATTGCAGCCATGGGAGGAAATCTGTGCCTCCACAATCGGAATGCAGAGCATTGAAGGAGTAGGAGGAATGGAGAGAGGAGCCCCGACATCGGGCGATGCAGGTAGGTGGCTCAAATCAAGGCATGCAAATCTCACCTAAGTCCATTCATGTGAAGTACAATGTTGGCCCATAGTGTGAATGCAACACATCAGCAGGAGACTGCCCACAGATACATCCGATCTGCACCCTGTACACATGCAGCACGCACACCCTAACTGCAGGCACCCACATACCTCCATGCTACTTCCACACAAAAGGGAGACAACTTTCTTCCCCTGCATGAAATGTGCCACATGTACTAACTGATGAGATGCCAGTCGCCACAATGCCCGGCCAATGTCCGCAGACCCATCAATAACACTCTCCCTCCTCTGTCCCACCACAGGCTCAAATTCCGACCTTGAGGAAGAGGACACCACAGCCTCCACACCCACCAAGAGGGCCAGGCCAACTGTGCCAACGCCACAACCCTCCACCTCTGTCGTCCTGAGGAAAACACCACAGCAGGCAAAATCCCTGCAAGGGAAACAGGACAGGGCACAGACAGCCACCCCAGCAGGCAGTACAGCAGCAGCAGCAGCAGCAGACATCACACCAATCATGCCCACAGAAGCCACAGCCTCTGCTGCAAGCAGCACAATTGGGGAGACTGCTGCCATTGCTGCCTCCTCCGATAGCGAAGCAGGGATCTTTGAGGAGAGTGATGTCAGAAGCCCCACAGGCCACCCTCATTCCCCCTACCTGTCCCTAAGCAGCCCGCATGCGGATGCCACACAGGGTCAGCCAGAGGATGACGATTGGCCAGCCACTCCATCCCCGCTGCAGGGGCAGATCAGCCCAATGGGAATACCACTGCCATTAGCCATGGGCCAGAAATCCAACCATTCTCTGGAGGCAATTGCCACCCGGCAGCAGCAACTTTCCTCGCTGCTCGAAGAACATGTTGCAGAATGTGGGGGGTCAAGTGCAGCAATGGAGAAATGTGCTGAGACTGTGAAGGCAGCTATAGAGTCGTCCACAAAGGACATCTGCGCGGAACTAGCTGCTGTGCGGCACGCCATCACTGACCTTGTGCAGACAATACGGGCCATGCGTCCAAATGAGCAGGCAGGATCCTCCTCGGTTGCCAGCTCGACACCGAGCAGCCCCATCCGCCGATCGGGGAGGAACCTCCGCAGCACAGGCAGGGGTGCCCCGGGGGCCAGTGGAGGGGGCTGCCAATAGTGGCCGGACAGTGTAGGAATCCTACTACTGACACTGCTGCACAGACCAACTCACACCTTTGTTGGGATTCCAGGGGGGGGGGAGGGTGGAGGGGGGAGTGGGTGTGTTGGGGTGTGCAGGGGGGTGGCGGGGTGGTGTGTTGGGGAGTTAAGGGGGGAGTTTGGGGGGGTGTGTGTGCAGGGGGGAGGTGGGAGGTGGGAGGGGGTGTGACACGACAGTTCATAGTTCAAATACACTTTTTCGTTTCAAAAAAGGAAATGTGTGGACATTTTCATTGCGTATGTGTGCTTTATTGGTGTCCAGTCCTCAGTGTGCATGCCCCAGAGTCACACAGTGCCCCAAGTGCAGTCTCCATGCGATGAACACCAGCCGTGTGTGCTAGAAGCAGTGGTTGATGATACTTTGGCGCATGGCACGCCCCTCCTGTGCATCGCCTCCTCCATGTGGTGGCGCCCCTTCTGCACCCTCCTCATCCTCATCCTCATCGTCAGGTGGTTGCAGTTCTGCGTCAGGGGGCAGGGGCACATTCCGTCTGACGCACATATTGTGCAGCATGACACATGCCATGACGATCTTTGCCACCTTCTCATGGCCATACAGGAGTGCCCCACCAGACCTGCTGAGGCTTCGGAATCGTGCCTTCAGGAGGCCGAATGTCTGCTCTATGACCACACGAGTACGTGTATGTGCACGGTTGTAGTCCTCCTCGTGCTGGTTCTGCGGGTTCCGGACTGGCGTGAGGAGCCACCTCTTCAGGGGGTAGGCTGCATCACCTGTATGTAGGCGAGAATGTATGTGTCAGTCATGTTGTCTGATCAGGAACATGATGTCCCACCATGGCTGGCATGGAACTGTTACCTTGGCTCACTTCTACATGCACTAATTGATTCACACTATGCAACCAGTATATGCTCATTGCTGCCATGGCCTGTTTTGCATGCCATCACCCTATGTATGCAGAGGGGTTTTGTGCATTGTGAGTGGCCTTCCTCTGTATCCGTTCTCTGTGTTACTCACAGCCAGGTGGAGTATGCATCACCCCCCCCCCTTTCAGCCAGGTGGAGTATGCATCATCCCCCCCCCCCTTTCAGCCAGGTGGAGTATGCATCATCCCCCCCCCCCTTTCAGCCAGGTGGAGTATGCATCATCCCCCCCCCCCCCTTTCAGCCAGGTGGAGTATGCACTGGTACGTCATTCCCATGCCCACTTCCATGACATCGCACTCACCGAGTAGCCAGGATCTTGGGCCTGCATGTCGCTCCATGTAGCGTGGTATTGTGGAGTTCCTCAGGACCATGGAATCATGGGTTGATCCGGGGAATCGGGCACAACAATGTGTGATGATCTTGTTGGAGTCACAGACCATTTGCACGTTGACAGAGTGGAACTGTTTCCGGTTGCGGTACGGTACCTCCATGGCACGTGGAACCACCAATTCCACATGGGTGCAGTCGATGGCACCAATGCAACCGGGTATGCTGGCTAGTGCATGGATACCCACTTTGGTGTTTGCAATCTCCTGGGCAGTCCGTGGTAATGAGATGTGGTCGTCTGTGTGCTTGAGGAGGGCATCGAGCACTTGGATGAGTGTTCGTGAGAATAATGGTTGTGAAATGCCATGCAGGTGCCCCACTGTGTGCTGGTAGGTGCCTGTGGCCAGGAAGTGGAGTACAGCCACTACCTTCAGTAGGGGGGGGATGGCGGTTGGACTTTCTATCATGCTGACGATGTCGTTGTGTGTCATGTCTACGATGGCGGTGATGGTGTCCCTGTCCAAACGGTACAGGGTGTGGATCTGCTCAGCAGTGAGGTTGTTTGGATTGGCTCTGATGCGTGGGATTGGGGGCTGCCTGCGTGGTGGCACTGGCTGTGCTGGTGGGGCTTGCTGGGCCTGCCTTGCCCTCCTTCTCCTCCTGCGTCTCCTCTGTGCTGCCTGTTGTTGTTGTTGTTGCTGTTGCTGTTGTAGTAGCACATGCATTGCTATCAGGTCCTCCAGCCCCAACATTGCTAGTCGTATTGGCATCATTGTGGAGTGTGACTGGGTGTGGGTAGGGGTGGGGTGTGCTCTTTTTATACTCCCCTGAGTCTGTATTGCCTTCACCTGTGCTGTTTCTGTGCACCTGTGGCAGCTGCAATCACTTGAATTGGCCCTTTACGGTTGGTTCGCGATGGCGTTATTTGCACCATGGCGGTAAGGTACTTAGCGGCCTCATTGATGGCGTTAGGTGCATGTCCGCTTGGGTCGGCATTTGCGTGCCTTTCCGCCATGGCGCTAAGTACGGTGTGGGCGGTCGCGTGCGCGCACCCTTAGCGCTATTTGCGGCAGCGTTAACTACGATGCCGCTATTGGCATCGTAGTTAACGGTCACGGGTCATGATCGTACCTGGCGGAAAACGATGGCGGTAAGCATTTACCGCCATCGTTTTTCGCTTAGCGCCAGGGTCGTAATGAGGCCCATGGTCTTTGCGTGAGAGGCCTGTGGCAGCTCTGAGCGCGTTATTCTGAACAGTTTGGAGTTTGGCTATATTCTTGGCAGTGGTACCAATGAATAGGGCATTACAGTAGTCGAGTCTCGAGCCAATGATGGCTCTAGCGATGGTGAGACAGTTTTGTTGGGTCAGGAATGGTCTGGTCGCATTGATGAGTTTGGAGTAGTAGGCGGATGTGGAGGTTATGGCGTTGACCTGTTTATTCATGGACATGTCAGGTTCAAGGTACACTCCAAGGGTTTTGATGGACTGGGAGACGGTGATGGGGATACTGTCTATGACGAAGGAGGAGTACTGTTTGTTTAGTTTATTTAGGGTGGACGGTGAGCCAACCAGCAGGAGCTCAGTTTTGTCACTGTTAAGGCAGAGCCAGTTTTCTGCCATCCAGGTTTGAATTGTTGAGTAGATTGCCTTCAATGTATTTTGGTCAGATGTGTAGTCACCTGAGAGGGGGATAAGTACCTGGGTGTCATCCGCATAGTTAGTATACGAGATGCCCATGGAGTCGAGGATTTTGAACAGGGGCCTTGTAAAGAGGTTGTAGAGGGTGGGGGCCGTGCATGAGCCTTGCGGGACGCCACACTTGATGGTGCTGGGGTCGGCAGAAGAGGAGTCTGAGAAGACCTTCATAGATCTGTCTTTCAAGAATGATTCTATCCATTTGCAGGCATTGTCTGAGAAGTTCGCTATTGACGATAGATGCTGGCAGAGAGTTTTGTGGTTGACTAGGTCAAATGCTGCCGACAGGTCGAGGAGCAAGAGGAGAGCAGGCTTTCCTGAGTCTCTAAGGTCATCAATTTGATTCTTCAGGTCAAGGAGAGCTGTTTCGGTTCCATGCCGTGGCCGGAACCCTGATTACCTAAGGCCAAGGAGATGGTTGTCCTCTAGAAATTTCTGTATTTGCAGGTAGGCTGCTTTATCCAGAATTTTCAGTAGGAAGGGGACAGTGGTGATTGGCCTGTAGTTTGTTGGGATGGCTGGATCAAGTGAGGGTTTTTTGAGGAGCGGGCAAACCCAGGCTTCCTTTAGATTTAGTGGGACTTCGCCAGAGTGAAAGGAGGCATTGATGAAAGCGGCTATGATAGGGGCTAATGAGGGGGCACAGTCTTTAATTACTTGCGCTGGGCATACATCCCCCTTGCAGTTGGATGGTTTGATGATTTGGAGGAGAGAGATGACCTCTGAGACACTTATGTCTCTGAAATCGAACTGGGGGGAGGGGTTAGGAGGCTTGGTCGGTGGAGTGGAATGACTGTTGGTTATTAGCTTGGATATCTCCTTTTGGTGGTTGAGTATTTTGGTTTGTAGGGTTTCAAGTTTATTAAGCATTGCAGATTGGATCGCATTGCACCAGGATCCATCCTTCACTATTGGAGAGGGTGGAGAAGGGGGTGTCTCCAGTTCTCTGAATATGGAGAAGATTTTGCGGCTTCTTGATTTGGCAGAGGAGATTCTGGCATTGAATGACGTTGCCTTAGCTTCAGTAATGGCAGCTTTGTAGCGTTTAGAGGAGGTTTTGAATGCTAGATGGGTGGCTTCTGTTGGGTTATTGCGCCAGGTGGTCAGTGCCGCTCGTTTTTTCCCTCGCATCTGAAAGAGGTCCTGGGTGAACCAGGCATTGCAGTGTTTATTTTTCTTTTCTTTTTTAAGAGTGAGGGGAGCTACTATATTAACGGCATGGGAGAGGACCCTTTTGAAGTCGTTGGCGAGGGTAACTGGGTCATTCACGAAAGGGGGAAGCAGTGCAGGTACATTGAGGGGCTGAGAGAGGTTGTCGTGGGTGAGGAGTTTGACGCTGCGCGTGAGGGCGGCAGGGAGAGGTGTAGTGGGAGGTTGAGAGTCTCTAGAGGTGTTGATGTTGAAGGAGATGAGATGGTGATCGGTCCATGGCAGAGGAGTGATTAGGGTGGGGCTGATAGGGCAGTTGTGGTGAGCGACCCAATCAAGGGTACGGCCTTTTGAGTGGGTCGGGCTCGAAATGGTCTGTGTGAACCCAAGGGTGGATAGCGTATTTTTTAAAGCTTTGGCGTGGGTGTCTTTGGGGTCGTTAAGGCCCAGGTTGAAGTCACCGAGGAGCAGGATTTTAGATGATTTCTTGAGGTTGTTTGTGATTGAATGGGTGAGGGCTTCTTGGAATTCATAGGAGATGCCTGGAGGGCGATAGATGAGGTGAAATGCTATGGTGTGGTTATGGGAGAGCTTAAGTTTTAGGAGGAGGTAGTCAGAGCTATCATCAAGGTTTTTGTGGATTATCCCAACAGAGAGGGAATCTTTGGCAATGACGGCGACCCCTCCACCTCTGTGGGAGGAGCGGTCTCGTCTGTAAATGAGGTATCCTTGTGGGATAGCTAGGGCGAGGGCAGGTCCTGAGGCATCGGAAAGCCAGGTTTCACTGAGGAATAGAAGGTCTAGGTTGTTGAGAATGATGAGATCATTGATATCAAGGGAGTGGGCAGTGAGGGATCTGCAGTTAATCAAGGCGCATTTGAGGGGGGTTGCAGGAATGGGGTTGGCAATGGGCGCATGCACAGTGCATGGCATAACAGCAGTAGGTACAGGCACAACAGTAATGCATGGCACATGAGCAGGGGGCGCCGGCACATCAGCAGTGCAGGGCATATCAGCAGTAGGTACAGGCACAACAGTAATGCATGGCACATGAGCAGGGGCATCAGCAGTGCAGGGCATATCAACAGTAGGTACAGGCACAACAGTAATGCATGGCACATGAGCAGGGGGCGCAGGCACATCAGCAGTGCAAGGCATATCAACAGAAGGTACAGGCACAACAGTAATGCATGGCACATGAGCAGGGGGCGCCGGCACATCAGCAGTGCAAGGCATATCAACAGTGGTAGGTGCAGACTTGGCTGTGGCTACAGACCTGATAGCGGGCTTAGGAGCGCTGGTATGGTGTTTAGTATAAATGGGTGAACCATGGAGGTTTGCGGCGGTGGTTAGGAGTTCTGTTTTTTTTCTGTGCTTAAAGGAAGTAGACTTGTCCATGACCGGAAGTGAAGGGATGTTGCATTGCAGGTGGGCATGGCGGGAGCACAGGGATGCGTTCATGCGATGACCACGGAGTATGGGCAGGTTGGGGGTGCTAGGGACAAGGTCAGGTGTTGCGGGCAGTGATCTTGCCCTGAGGCGGCGTAGCCTTGAAGTGAGGCTGGGTTGGACTTGGTGCTGAGTGTTCTGTGACGTACGTGCACAGAGGTTGGAGTTTCTTCCTGATGGGCTGCGGGTTCTGGTGAGTACGGAATTGAATGTTGGAACAGGGATCTTACCTCCCTGCGGCATCGTCGAGCAGCGAAGAGCTGCAAAGAGAGGAGCGGGCCTTTTCTCACGGCCTTCGCTCTGCGGCTTCGCCTCGCGGCGCGCCTCCCCTCCATTTAAAGCAGGAGGGGAGGGCCTGTAGAGGTGTGGGAGCCTATGAGGGCGCTGTGGGGCTCGTGGTTGATTGGTTACCATAGTGATGGTGGCGACGGCCATCTTGTCTTCGTGCAGGGCCTCGTGGGCGGGGGGGCCGCACCGACTGCTGATTCCTGCACGGGGAGGCAGATCAGCTGGATCCTGGTGCGGCGGAGGTCTCCGGATGCCAGCTCGCAGCGGAGCTGCAAAGAGAGGAGCGGGCCTTTTCTCACGGCCTTCGCTCTGCGGCTTCGCCTCGCGGCGCGCCTCCCCTCCATTTAAAGCAGGAGGGGAGGGCCTGTAGAGGTGTGGGAGCCTATGAGGGCGCTGTGGGGCTCGTGGTTGATTGGTTACCATAGTGATGGTGGCGACGGCCATCTTGTCTTCGTGCAGGGCCTCGTGGGCGGGGGGGCCGCACCGACTGCTGATTCCTGCACGGGGAGGCAGATCAGCTGGATCCTGGTGCGGCGGAGGTCTCCGGATGCCAGCTCGCAGCGGAGCTGCAAAGAGAGGAGCGGGCCTTTTCTCACGGCCTTCGCTCTGCTATAGGAAGGGTCTCAGGATTGGAATGGGAAGGAGTTGGATATCACATCTCATGCTATAGGAAGTGTCTCAGGATTGGAATGGGAAGGACTTGGATATCACATCTCATGCTATAGGTAGGGTCTCAAGTTTGATATTAGAAGCATTGAGATATCACATCTCATGCTATAGGAAGGGTCTGAGGATTGGAATGGGAAGGAGTTGGATATCACATCTCATGCTATGGGAAGGGTCTCAGGTTTGGTATAAGCAGTGAGATATCACATCTCATGCTATAGGAAGTGTCTCAGGATTGGAATGGGAAGGAGTTGGATATCACATCTCATGTTATAGGAAGGATCTCAGGTTTGGTATAAGCATTGAGATATCACATCTCTGCTATCGGAAGGGTCTCAGGATTGGAATGGGAAGGAGTTGGATATTCCCATCTCATGTTATAGGAAGGGTCTCAGGTTTGGTATTAGAAGCATTGAGATATCACATCTCATGCTATAGGAAGGGTCTCAGGATTGGAATGGGAAGGACTTGGATATCACATCTCATGCTATAGGGAGGGTCTCAAGTTTGATATTAGAAGCTTTGAGATATCACATCTCAGGATATCGGAAGGGTCTCAGGATTGGAATGGGAAGGAGTCGGATATCACATCTCATGATAAAGGAAGGGTCTACGGTTTGGAAGGGGAAGGATTTGGATATCACATCTCATGTTATATTACGGGTCTCACGTTTGGTATTAGAAGCATTGAGATATCAAGTCTCATAGTATAGGAAGGGTCTCAGAATTGGAATGGGAAGGAGTTGGATATCACATCTCAAGCTATAGGAAGGGTCTCAGGATTGGAATGGGAAGGACTTGGATATCACATCTCATGCTATAGGAAGGCTCTCAGGTTTGGAAGGGGAAGGAGTTGGATATCACATTTCATGTTAGAGGTAGGATCTCAGGTTTGGTATTAGAGGCATTGAGATATCACATCTCATGCTATCAGAAGGGTCTCAGGAATGGAATGGGAAGGAGTTGGATATCACATCTCATGCTAAAGGGAGGGTCTCAGGTTTGGAAGAGGAAGGATTTGGATATCACATCTCATGTTATAGGAAGGATCTCAGGTTTGGTATTAGAAGCATTGAGATATCACATCTCATGCTATCGGAAGGATCTCAGGTTTGGTATTAGAAGCATTGAGATATCACATCTCATTCTATCAGAAGGGTCTCAGGATTGGAATAGGAAGGAGTTGGATATCACATCTCATGCTAAAGGGAGGGTCTCAGGTTTGGAAGGGGAAGGATTTGGATATCACATCTCATGTTATCGGAAGAATCTCACGTTTGGTATTAGAAGTATTGAGATATCATATCTCATTTATTTATTTATTTATTTATTTATTTATTTATTTGAATTTGTAAAGCGCACAAACAGCCCGCAGACATCGAGGCGCTGGAACAGTGGTTAAGCGTGCTTACTTGAGGGTTACATTGAAGCCGCCCTAGAAAAAAATACTTGAAAACATTTGGGTAGTTACAGGTTACAGTGCGTTGCAGGTAGGTTTTGAGAGTTCAGACAAAGAGGTTAGTTTTGATGGCTTTGCGGAATGCAGTGTGGGATTCAATGGCTCTGAGGTGCGGAGGGAGCGCATTCCAGAGGGTGGGGGCAACTGATGGGAAGCTGGAGCCGCCCGCACGCGCTTTGTGAGTCCTAGGGATAGACAGGAGGTTAGAGTATTGTAGTCTAGATGGTTTTTGAGAGATGGGTTTGGTAATCCTGCGGCTTAGGTAAGGAGGAGCAAGGTCATGGAGACATTTGTGAGTTAAGGCCAAGGCTTTAAAGATAATTCTTTGCTTGACAGGAAGCCAGTGGACTTGTCTTCTGAGTTCAGAGATATGGTCTTTGCGTGAGAGGCCTGTGGCAGCTCTGAGCGCGTTATTCTGAACAGTTTGGAGTTTGGCTATATTCTTGGCAGTGGTACCAATGAATAGGGCATTACAGTAGTCGAGTCTCGAGCCAATGATGGCTCTAGCGATGGTGAGACAGTTTTGTTGGGTCAGGAATGGTCTGGTCGCATTGATGAGTTTGGAGTAGTAGGCGGATGTGGAGGTTATGGCGTTGACCTGTTTATTCATGGACATGTCAGGTTCAAGGTACACTCCAAGGGTTTTGATGGACTGGGAGACGGTGATGGGGATACTCTCTATGACGAAGGAGGAGTACTGTTTGTTTAGTTTATTTAGGGTGGACGGTGAGCCAACCAGCAGGAGCTCAGTTTTGTCACTGTTAAGGCAGAGCCAGTTTTCTGCCATCCAGGTTTGAATTGTTGAGTAGATTGCCTTCAATGTATTTTGGTCAGATGTGTAGTCACCTGAGAGGGGGATAAGTACCTGGGTGTCATCCGCATAGTTAGTATACGAGATGCCCATGGAGTCGAGGATTTTGAACAGGGGCCTTGTAAAGAGGTTGTAGAGGGTGGGGGCCGTGCATGAGCCTTGCGGGACGCCACACTTGATGGTGCTGGGGTCGGCAGAAGAGGAGTCTGAGAAGACCTTCATAGATCTGTCTTTCAAGAATGATTCTATCCATTTGCAGGGATTGTCTGAGAAGTTCGCTATTGACGATAGATGCTGGCAGAGAGTTTTGTGGTTGACTAGGTCAAATGCTGCCGACAGGTCGAGGAGCAAGAGGAGAGCAGGCTTTCCTGAGTCTCTAAGGTCATCAATTTGATTCTTCAGGTCAAGGAGAGCTGTTTCGGTTCCATGCCGTGGCCGGAACCCTGATTACCTAAGGCCAAGGAGATGGTTGTCCTCTAGAAATTTCTGTATTTGCAGGTAGGCTGCTTTATCCAGAATTTTCAGTAGGAAGGGGACAGTGGTGATTGGCCTGTAGTTTGTTGGGATGGCTGGATCAAGTGAGGGTTTTTTGAGGAGCGGGCGAACCCAGGCTTCCTTTAGATTTAGTGGGACTTCGCCAGAGTGAAAGGAGGCATTGATGAAAGCGGCTATGATAGGGGCTAATGAGGGGGCACAGTCTTTAATTACTTGCGCTGGGCATACATCCCCCTTGCAGTTGGATGGTTTGATGATTTGGAGGAGAGAGATGACCTCTGAGACACTTATGTCTCTGAAATCGAACTGGGGGGAGGGGTTAGGAGGCTTGGTCGGTGGAGTGGAATGACTGTTGGTTATTAGCTTGGATATCTCCTTTTGGTGGTTGAGTATTTTGGTTTGTAGGGTTTCAAGTTTATTAAGCATTGCAGATTGGATCGCATTGCACCAGGATCCATCCTTCACTATTGGGGAGGGTGGAGAAGGGGGTGTCTCCAGTTCTCTGAATATGGAGAAGATTTTGCGGCTTCTTGATTTGGCAGAGGAGATTCTGGCATTGAATGACGTTGCCTTAGCTTCAGTAATGGCAGCTTTGTAGCGTTTAGAGGAGGTTTTGAATGCTAGATGGGTGGCTTCTGTTGGGTTATTGCGCCAGGTGGTCAGTGCCGCTCGTTTTTTCCCTCGCATCTGAAAGAGGTCCTGGGTGAACCAGGCATTGCAGTGTTTATTTTTCTTTTCTTTTTTAAGAGTGAGGGGAGCTACTATATTAACGGCATGGGAGAGGACCCTTTTGAAGTCGTTGGCGAGGGTAACTGGGTCATTCACGAAAGGGGGAAGCAGTGCAGGTACATTGAGGGGCTGAGAGAGGTTGTCGTGGGTGAGGAGTTTGACGCTGCGCGTGAGGGCGGCAGGGAGAGGTGTAGTGGGAGGTTGAGAGTCTCTAGAGGTGTTGATGTTGAAGGAGATGAGATGGTGATCGGTCCATGGCAGAGGAGTGATTAGGGTGGGGCTGATAGGGCAGTTGTGGTGAGCGACCCAATCAAGGGTACGGCCTTTTGAGTGGGTCGGGCTCGAAATGGTCTGTGTGAACCCAAGGGTGGATAGCGTATTTTTTAAAGCTTTGGCGTGGGTGTCTTTGGGGTCGTTAAGGCCCAGGTTGAAGTCACAGAGGAGCAGGATTTTAGATGATTTCTTGAGGTTGTTTGTGATTGAATGGGTGAGGGCTTCTTGGAATTCATAGGAGATGCCTGGAGGGCGATAGATGAGGTGAAATGCTATGGTGTGGTTATGGGAGAGCTTAAGTTTTAGGAGGAGGTAGTCAGAGCTATCATCAAGGTTTTTGTGGATTATCCCAACAGAGAGGGAATCTTTGGCAATGACGGCGACCCCTCCACCTCTGTGGGAGGAGCGGTCTCGTCTGTAAATGAGGTATCCTTGTGGGATAGCTAGGGCGAGGGCAGGTCCTGAGGCATCGGAAAGCCAGGTTTCACTGAGGAATAGAAGGTCTAGGTTGTTGAGAATGATGAGATCATTGATATCAAGGGAGTGGGCAGTGAGGGATCTGCAGTTAATCAAGGCGCATTTGAGGGGGGTTGCAGGAATGGGGTTGGCAATGGGCGCATGCACAGTGCATGGCATAACAGCAGTAGGTACAGGCACAACAGTAATGCATGGCACATGAGCAGGGGGCGCCGGCACATCAGCAGTGCAGGGCATATCAGCAGTAGGTACAGGCACAACAGTAATGCATGGCACATGAGCAGGGGCATCAGCAGTGCAGGGCATATCAACAGTAGGTACAGGCACAACAGTAATGCATGGCACATGAGCAGGGGGCGCAGGCACATCAGCAGTGCAAGGCATATCAACAGAAGGTACAGGCACAACAGTAATGCATGGCACATGAGCAGGGGGCGCCGGCACATCAGCAGTGCAAGGCATATCAACAGTGGTAGGTGCAGACTTGGCTGTGGCTACAGACCTGATAGCGGGCTTAGGAGCGCTGGTATGGTGTTTAGTATAAATGGGTGAACCATGGAGGTTTGCGGCGGTGGTTAGGAGTTCTGTTTTTTTTCTGTGCTTAAAGGAAGTAGACTTGTCCATGACCGGAAGTGAAGGGATGTTGCATTGCAGGTGGGCATGGCGGGAGCACAGGGATGCGTTCATGCGATGACCACGGAGTATGGGCAGGTTGGGGGTGCTAGGGACAAGGTCAGGTGTTGCGGGCAGTGATCTTGCCCTGAGGCGGCGTAGCCTTGAAGTGAGGCTGGGTTGGACTTGGTGCTGAGTGTTCTGTGACGTACGTGCACAGAGGTTGGAGTTTCTTCCTGATGGGCTGCGGGTTCTGGTGAGTACGGAATTGAATGTTGGAACAGGGATCTTACCTCCCTGCGGCATCGTCGAGCAGCGAAGAGCTGCAAAGAGAGGAGCGGGCCTTTTCTCACGGCCTTCGCTCTGCGGCTTCGCCTCGCGGCGCGCCTCCCCTCCATTTAAAGCAGGAGGGGAGGGCCTGTAGAGGTGTGGGAGCCTATGAGGGCGCTGTGGGGCTCGTGGTTGATTGGTTACCATAGTGATGGTGGCGACGGCCATCTTGTCTTCGTGCAGGGCCTCGTGGGCGGGGGGGCCGCACCGACTGCTGATTCCTGCACGGGGAGGCAGATCAGCTGGATCCTGGTGCGGCGGAGGTCTCCGGATGCCAGCTCGCAGCGGAGCTGCAAAGAGAGGAGCGGGCCTTTTCTCACGGCCTTCGCTCTGCGGCTTCGCCTCGCGGCGCGCCTCCCCTCCATTTAAAGCAGGAGGGGAGGGCCTGTAGAGGTGTGGGAGCCTATGAGGGCGCTGTGGGGCTCGTGGTTGATTGGTTACCATAGTGATGGTGGCGACGGCCATCTTGTCTTCGTGCAGGGCCTCGTGGGCGGGGGGGCCGCACCGACTGCTGATTCCTGCACGGGGAGGCAGATCAGCTGGATCCTGGTGCGGCGGAGGTCTCCGGATGCCAGCTCGCAGCGGAGCTGCAAAGAGAGGAGCGGGCCTTTTCTCACGGCCTTCGCTCTGCTATAGGAAGGGTCTCAGGATTGGAATGGGAAGGAGTTGGATATCACATCTCATGCTATAGGAAGTGTCTCAGGATTGGAATGGGAAGGACTTGGATATCACATCTCATGCTATAGGTAGGGTCTCAAGTTTGATATTAGAAGCATTGAGATATCACATCTCATGCTATAGGAAGGGTCTGAGGATTGGAATGGGAAGGAGTTGGATATCACATCTCATGCTATGGGAAGGGTCTCAGGTTTGGTATAAGCAGTGAGATATCACATCTCATGCTATAGGAAGTGTCTCAGGATTGGAATGGGAAGGAGTTGGATATCACATCTCATGTTATAGGAAGGATCTCAGGTTTGGTATAAGCATTGAGATATCACATCTCTGCTATCGGAAGGGTCTCAGGATTGGAATGGGAAGGAGTTGGATATTCCCATCTCATGTTATAGGAAGGGTCTCAGGTTTGGTATTAGAAGCATTGAGATATCACATCTCATGCTATAGGAAGGGTCTCAGGATTGGAATGGGAAGGACTTGGATATCACATCTCATGCTATAGGGAGGGTCTCAAGTTTGATATTAGAAGCTTTGAGATATCACATCTCAGGATATCGGAAGGGTCTCAGGATTGGAATGGGAAGGAGTTGGATATCACATCTCATGATAAAGGAAGGGTCTACGGTTTGGAAGGGGAAGGATTTGGATATCACATCTCATGTTATATTACGGGTCTCACGTTTGGTATTAGAAGCATTGAGATATCAAGTCTCATAGTATAGGAAGGGTCTCAGAATTGGAATGGGAAGGAGTTGGATATCACATCTCAAGCTATAGGAAGGGTCTCAGGATTGGAATGGGAAGGACTTGGATATCACATCTCATGCTATAGGAAGGCTCTCAGGTTTGGAAGGGGAAAGAGTTGGATATCACATTTCATGTTAGAGGTAGGATCTCAGGTTTGGTATTAGAGGCATTGAGATATCACATCTCATGCTATCAGAAGGGTCTCAGGAATGGAATGGGAAGGAGTTGGATATCACATCTCATGCTAAAGGGAGGGTCTCAGGTTTGGAAGGGGAAGGATTTGGATATCACATCTCATGTTATAGGAAGGATCTCAGGTTTGGTATTAGAAGCATTGAGATATCACATCTCATGCTATCGGAAGGATCTCAGGTTTGGTATTAGAAGCATTGAGATATCACATCTCATGCTATCAGAAGAGTCTCAGGATTGGAATAGGAAGGAGTTGGATATCACATCTCATGCTAAAGGGAGGGTCTCAGGTTTGGAAGGGGAAGGATTTGGATATCACATCTCATGTTATCGGAAGGATCTCACGTTTGGTATTAGAAGTATTGAGATATCATATCTCATGCTATAGGAAGGGTCTCAGGATTGGAATGGGAAGGAGTTGGATATCACATCTCATGCTATAGGGAGGGTCTCAGGATTGGAATGGGAAGGACTTAGATATCACATATCATGCTATAGGGAGGGTCTCAGTTTTGATATTAGAAGCATTGAGATATCACATCTCATGCTATCGGAAGTGTCTCAGGATTGGAATGGGAAGGTGCTGGATATCACATCTCATGCTAAAGGAAGGGTCTCAGGTTTGGAACGGGAAGGATTTGGATATCACATCTCATGTTATAGGAAGGGTCTCAGGTTTGGTATAAGCATTGAGATATCACATCTCTGCTATCGGAAGTGTCTCAGGATTGGAATGGGAAGGAGTTGGATATCCCATCTCATGTTATAGGACGGGTCTCAGGTTTGTTATTAGAATCATTGAGATATCATATTGCATGCTGTAGAAAGGGTCGAAGGGTTGGAATGGGAAGGACTTGGATATCACATCTCATGCTATAGATAGGCTCTTAGGTTTGGAAAGGGAAGGAGTTGGATATCACATTTCATGTTAGAGGAAGGATCTCAGGTTTGGTATTAGAAGCATTGAGATATCACATCTCATGCTATAGGAAGGGTCTCAGGATTGGAATGGGAAGCAGTTGGATATAACATCTCATGCTATAGGAAGGGTCTCAGGTTTGGTATAAGCATTGAGATATCACATCTCATGCTATAGGACGGGTCTCAGGATGGGAATGGAAGGAGTTGGATATCACATCTCATGTTATAGGAAGGATCTCAGGTTTGGTATTAGAAGCATTGAGACATCACATCTCATGCTATAGGAAGGGTCTCAGGGTTGGAATGGGAAGGAGTTGGATATCACATCTCATCCAATAGGAAGGGTCTCAGGTTTGGAATGGGAAGGAATTGGATATCACATCTCATGTTATAGGAAGGATCTCAGGATTGGTATTAGAAGCATTGAGATATCACATCTCATGCTATAGGAAGGGTCTCAGGATTGGAATGTGAAGGATTTGAATATCACATCTCATGCTAAAGGAAGGGTCTCAGGTTTGGTAGAAGCATTGAGATATCACGTATCTGCTATCGGAAGGGTCTCAGGATTGGATTGGGAAGGAGTTGGATATCACATCTCATGCCATAGGAAAGGTCTCAGGTTTGGTATAAGCATTGAGATATCACATCTCTGCTATCGGAAGGGTCTCAGGATTGGATTGGGAAGGAGTTGGATATCCCTTCTCATGCTATAGGAAGTGTCTCAGGTTGGAATGGGAAGGAGTTGGATATCACATCTCATGTTATAGGAAGGGTCTCAGGATTGGAATGGGAAGGATTTGGATATCACATCTCTTGCTATAGGAAGGGTCTCAGGATTGGAATGGGTAGGAGTTGGATATTACTTTCTTGCTATAGGAAGGGTCTCATGTTTGGAATGGGAAGGAGTTGGATATCACATATGCTATAGTTAGTGTCTCAGGGTTGGAACGGGAAGGAGTTGGATATCACATCTCATGTTATAGGAAGGGTCTCAGGTTTGGTATAAGCATTGAGATATCACATCTCTGCTATCGGAAGCGGCTCAGGATTGGAATGGGAAGGAGTTGGATATCCCATCTCATGTTATAGGAAGAGTCTCTGGTTTGGGATTAGAATCATTGAGATATCACATCGCATGCTGTAGGAAGGGTCTAAGGATTGGAATGGGATGGACTTGGATATCACATCTCATGCTATAGGTAGGCTCTCAGGTTTGGTATAAGCATTGAGATATCACATCTCATGCTATAGGAAGGGTCTCAGGATTGGAATGGGAAGGAATTGGATATCACATCTCATGCTATAGGAAGGGTCTCAGATTTGGTATAAGCATTGAGATATCACATCTCATGCTAAAGGAAGGGTCTCAGGATTGGAATGGGAAGGAGTTGTATATGACATCTCAGGCCATAGGAAGGTTCTCAGGTTTGGTATAAGCATTGAGATATCACATCTCTGCTATCGGAAGGGTCTCAGGATTGGAATGGGAAGGAGTTGGATATCCCATCTCATGTTATAGGAAGGGTCTCAGGTTTGGTATTAGAAGCATAGAGATATCACATCTCATGCTATAGGAAGGGTTTTAGGATTTGAATGGCAAGGAGTTGGATATCACATCTCATGCCATAGGAAGGGTCTCAGGTTTGGTATAAGCATTGAGATATCACATCTCTGCTATCGGAAGGGTCTCAGGATTGGATTGGGAAGGAGTTGGATATCCCTTCTCATGCTATAGGAAGTGTCTCAGGTTGGAATGGGAAGGAGTTGGATATCACATCTCATGTTATAGGAAGGGTCTCAGGATTGGAATATGAAGGATTTGGATATCACATCTCTTGCTATAGGAAGGGTCTCAGGATTGGAATGGGTAGGAGTTGGATATTACTTTCTTGCTATAGGAAGGGTCTCATGTTTGGAATGGGAAGGAGTTGGATATCACATATGCTATAGTTAGTGTCTCAGGTTTGGAACGGGAAGGAGTTGGATATCACATCTCATGTTATAGGAAGGGTCTCAGGTTTGGTATAAGCATTGAGATATCACATCTCTGCTATCGGAAGCGGCTCAGGATTGGAATGGGAAGGAGTTGGATATCCCATCTCATGTTATAGGAAGAGTCTCTGGTTTGGTATTAGAATCATTGAGATATCACATCGCATGCTGTAGGAAGGGTCTAAGGATTGGAATGGGATGGACTTGGATATCACATCTCATGCTATAGGTAGGCTCTCAGGTTTGGTATAAGCATTGAGATATCACATATCATGCTATAGGAAGGGTCTCAGGATTGGAATGGGAAGGAATTGGATATCACATCTCATGTTATAGGAAGGGTCTCAGATTTGGTATACGCATTGAGATATCACATCTCATGCTAAAGGAAGGGTCTCAGGATTGGAATGAGAAGGAGTTGTATATGACATCTCAGGCCATAGGAAGGTTCTCAGGTTTGGTATAAGCACTGAGATATCACATCTCTGCTATCGGAAGGGTCTCAGGATTGGAATGGGAAGGAGTTGGATATCCCATCTCATGTTATAGGAAGGGTCTCAGGTTTGGTATTAGAAGCATAGAGATATCACATCTCATGCTATAGGAAGGGTCTCAGGATTGGAATGGGAAGGACTTGGATGTCACATCTCATGCTATAGGGAGGGTCTCAAGTTTGATATTAGAAGCATTGAGATAACAAATCTCATGATATCGGAAGGGTCTCAGGATTGGAATGGGAAGGAGTTGGATATCACATCTCATGATAAAGGAAGGGTCTAAGGTTTGGAAGGGGAAGGATTTGGATATCACATCTCATGTTATAGGACGGGTCTCAGGTTTGGTATTAGAAGCATTGAGATATCAAGTCTCATGGTATAAGAAGGGTCTCAGAATTGGAATGGGAAGGAGTTGGATATCACACCTCAAGCTATAGGAAGGGTCTCAGGATTGGAATGGGAAGGAGTTTGATATCACATCTCATGCCATAGTATGGGTCTCAGGTTTGGTAGAAGCATTGGGATATCACATCTCATGGTATCGGAAGGGTATCAGTATTGGATTTGGAAGAAGTTGGATATCCCATCTCATGCTATAGGAAGGGTCTCAGGCTGGAATGGGAAGGAGTTGGATATCACATTTCATGTTATAGGAAGGGTCTCAGGATTGGAATGGGAAGGACTTGGATATCATATCTCATGCTATAGGACGGGTCTCAGGTTTTTTATTAGAATCATTGAGATATCATATTGCATGCTGTAGGAAGGGTCTAAGGATTGGAATGGGAAGGACTTGGATATCACATCTCATGCTATAGATAGGCTCTTAGGTTTGGAAAGGGAAGGAGTTGGATATCACATCTCATGTTATAGGAAGAATCTCAGGTTTGGTATTAGAAGCATTGAGACATCACATCTCATGCTATAGGAAGGGTCTCAGGGTTGGAATGGGAAGGAGTTGGATATCACATCTCATCCAATAGGAAGGGTCTCAGGTTTGGAATGGGAAGGAATTGGATATCACATCTCATGTTATAGGAAGGATCTCAGGTTTGGTATTAGAAGCATTGAGATATCACATCACATGCTATAGGAAGGGTCTCAGGATTGGAATGTGAAGGATTTGGATATCACATCTCATGCTAAAGGAAGGGTCTCAGGTTTGGTAGAAGCAATGAGATATCACGTCTCTGCTATCGGAAGGGTCTCAGGATTGGATTGGGAAGGAGTTGGATATCCCTTCTCATGCTATAGGAAGGGTCTCAGGATTTGAATGGCAAGGAGTTGGATATCACATCTCATGCTAAAGGGAGGGTCTCAGGTTTGGAAGGGGAAGGATTTGGATATCACATCTCATGTTATCGGAAGGATCTCACGTTTGGTATTAGAAGTATTGAGATATCATATCTCATGCTATAGGAAGGGTCTCAGGATTGGAATGGGAAGGAGTTGGATATCACATCTCATGCTATAGGGAGGGTCTCAGGATTGGAATGGGAAGGACTTAGATATCACATATCATGCTATAGGGAGGGTCTCAGTTTTGATATTAGAAGCATTGAGATATCACATCTCATGCTATCGGAAGTGTCTCAGGATTGGAATGGGAAGGTGCTGGATATCACATCTCATGCTAAAGGAAGGGTCTCAGGTTTGGAACGGGAAGGATTTGGATATCACATCTCATGTTATAGGAAGGGTCTCAGGTTTGGTATAAGCATTGAGATATCACATCTCTGCTATCGGAAGTGTCTCAGGATTGGAATGGGAAGGAGTTGGATATCCCATCTCATGTTATAGGACGGGTCTCAGGTTTGTTATTAGAATCATTGAGATATCATATTGCATGCTGTAGAAAGGGTCGAAGGGTTGGAATGGGAAGGACTTGGATATCACATCTCATGCTATAGATAGGCTCTTAGGTTTGGAAAGGGAAGGAGTTGGATATCACATTTCATGTTAGAGGAAGGATCTCAGGTTTGGTATTAGAAGCATTGAGATATCACATCTCATGCTATAGGAAGGGTCTCAGGATTGGAATGGGAAGCAGTTGGATATAACATCTCATGCTATAGGAAGGGTCTCAGGTTTGGTATAAGCATTGAGATATCACATCTCATGCTATAGGACGGGTCTCAGGATGGGAATGGAAGGAGTTGGATATCACATCTCATGTTATAGGAAGGATCTCAGGTTTGGTATTAGAAGCATTGAGACATCACATCTCATGCTATAGGAAGGGTCTCAGGGTTGGAATGGGAAGGAGTTGGATATCACATCTCATCCAATAGGAAGGGTCTCAGGTTTGGAATGGGAAGGAATTGGATATCACATCTCATGTTATAGGAAGGATCTCAGGATTGGTATTAGAAGCATTGAGATATCACATCTCATGCTATAGGAAGGGTCTCAGGATTGGAATGTGAAGGATTTGAATATCACATCTCATGCTAAAGGAAGGGTCTCAGGTTTGGTAGAAGCATTGAGATATCACGTATCTGCTATCGGAAGGGTCTCAGGATTGGATTGGGAAGGAGTTGGATATCACATCTCATGCCATAGGAAAGGTCTCAGGTTTGGTATAAGCATTGAGATATCACATCTCTGCTATCGGAAGGGTCTCAGGATTGGATTGGGAAGGAGTTGGATATCCCTTCTCATGCTATAGGAAGTGTCTCAGGTTGGAATGGGAAGGAGTTGGATATCACATCTCATGTTATAGGAAGGGTCTCAGGATTGGAATGGGAAGGATTTGGATATCACATCTCTTGCTATAGGAAGGGTCTCAGGATTGGAATGGGTAGGAGTTGGATATTACTTTCTTGCTATAGGAAGGGTCTCATGTTTGGAATGGGAAGGAGTTGGATATCACATATGCTATAGTTAGTGTCTCAGGGTTGGAACGGGAAGGAGTTGGATATCACATCTCATGTTATAGGAAGGGTCTCAGGTTTGGTATAAGCATTGAGATATCACATCTCTGCTATCGGAAGCGGCTCAGGATTGGAATGGGAAGGAGTTGGATATCCCATCTCATGTTATAGGAAGAGTCTCTGGTTTGGGATTAGAATCATTGAGATATCACATCGCATGCTGTAGGAAGGGTCTAAGGATTGGAATGGGATGGACTTGGATATCACATCTCATGCTATAGGTAGGCTCTCAGGTTTGGTATAAGCATTGAGATATCACATCTCATGCTATAGGAAGGGTCTCAGGATTGGAATGGGAAGGAATTGGATATCACATCTCATGCTATAGGAAGGGTCTCAGATTTGGTATAAGCATTGAGATATCACATCTCATGCTAAAGGAAGGGTCTCAGGATTGGAATGGGAAGGAGTTGTATATGACATCTCAGGCCATAGGAAGGTTCTCAGGTTTGGTATAAGCATTGAGATATCACATCTCTGCTATCGGAAGGGTCTCAGGATTGGAATGGGAAGGAGTTGGATATCCCATCTCATGTTATAGGAAGGGTCTCAGGTTTGGTATTAGAAGCATAGAGATATCACATCTCATGCTATAGGAAGGGTTTTAGGATTTGAATGGCAAGGAGTTGGATATCACATCTCATGCCATAGGAAGGGTCTCAGGTTTGGTATAAGCATTGAGATATCACATCTCTGCTATCGGAAGGGTCTCAGGATTGGATTGGGAAGGAGTTGGATATCCCTTCTCATGCTATAGGAAGTGTCTCAGGTTGGAATGGGAAGGAGTTGGATATCACATCTCATGTTATAGGAAGGGTCTCAGGATTGGAATATGAAGGATTTGGATATCACATCTCTTGCTATAGGAAGGGTCTCAGGATTGGAATGGGTAGGAGTTGGATATTACTTTCTTGCTATAGGAAGGGTCTCATGTTTGGAATGGGAAGGAGTTGGATATCACATATGCTATAGTTAGTGTCTCAGGTTTGGAACGGGAAGGAGTTGGATATCACATCTCATGTTATAGGAAGGGTCTCAGGTTTGGTATAAGCATTGAGATATCACATCTCTGCTATCGGAAGCGGCTCAGGATTGGAATGGGAAGGAGTTGGATATCCCATCTCATGTTATAGGAAGAGTCTCTGGTTTGGTATTAGAATCATTGAGATATCACATCGCATGCTGTAGGAAGGGTCTAAGGATTGGAATGGGATGGACTTGGATATCACATCTCATGCTATAGGTAGGCTCTCAGGTTTGGTATAAGCATTGAGATATCACATATCATGCTATAGGAAGGGTCTCAGGATTGGAATGGGAAGGAATTGGATATCACATCTCATGTTATAGGAAGGGTCTCAGATTTGGTATACGCATTGAGATATCACATCTCATGCTAAAGGAAGGGTCTCAGGATTGGAATGAGAAGGAGTTGTATATGACATCTCAGGCCATAGGAAGGTTCTCAGGTTTGGTATAAGCACTGAGATATCACATCTCTGCTATCGGAAGGGTCTCAGGATTGGAATGGGAAGGAGTTGGATATCCCATCTCATGTTATAGGAAGGGTCTCAGGTTTGGTATTAGAAGCATAGAGATATCACATCTCATGCTATAGGAAGGGTCTCAGGATTGGAATGGGAAGGACTTGGATGTCACATCTCATGCTATAGGGAGGGTCTCAAGTTTGATATTAGAAGCATTGAGATAACAAATCTCATGATATCGGAAGGGTCTCAGGATTGGAATGGGAAGGAGTTGGATATCACATCTCATGATAAAGGAAGGGTCTAAGGTTTGGAAGGGGAAGGATTTGGATATCACATCTCATGTTATAGGACGGGTCTCAGGTTTGGTATTAGAAGCATTGAGATATCAAGTCTCATGGTATAAGAAGGGTCTCAGAATTGGAATGGGAAGGAGTTGGATATCACACCTCAAGCTATAGGAAGGGTCTCAGGATTGGAATGGGAAGGAGTTTGATATCACATCTCATGCCATAGTATGGGTCTCAGGTTTGGTAGAAGCATTGGGATATCACATCTCATGGTATCGGAAGGGTATCAGTATTGGATTTGGAAGAAGTTGGATATCCCATCTCATGCTATAGGAAGGGTCTCAGGCTGGAATGGGAAGGAGTTGGATATCACATTTCATGTTATAGGAAGGGTCTCAGGATTGGAATGGGAAGGACTTGGATATCATATCTCATGCTATAGGACGGGTCTCAGGTTTTTTATTAGAATCATTGAGATATCATATTGCATGCTGTAGGAAGGGTCTAAGGATTGGAATGGGAAGGACTTGGATATCACATCTCATGCTATAGATAGGCTCTTAGGTTTGGAAAGGGAAGGAGTTGGATATCACATCTCATGTTATAGGAAGAATCTCAGGTTTGGTATTAGAAGCATTGAGACATCACATCTCATGCTATAGGAAGGGTCTCAGGGTTGGAATGGGAAGGAGTTGGATATCACATCTCATCCAATAGGAAGGGTCTCAGGTTTGGAATGGGAAGGAATTGGATATCACATCTCATGTTATAGGAAGGATCTCAGGTTTGGTATTAGAAGCATTGAGATATCACATCACATGCTATAGGAAGGGTCTCAGGATTGGAATGTGAAGGATTTGGATATCACATCTCATGCTAAAGGAAGGGTCTCAGGTTTGGTAGAAGCAATGAGATATCACGTCTCTGCTATCGGAAGGGTCTCAGGATTGGATTGGGAAGGAGTTGGATATCCCTTCTCATGCTATAGGAAGGGTCTCAGGATTTGAATGGCAAGGAGTTGGATATCACATCTCATGCCAAAGGAAGGGTCTCAGGTTTGGTATAAGCATTGAGATATCACATCTCTGCTATCGGAAGGGTCTCAGGATTGGAATGGGAAGGAGTTGGATATTCCCATCTCATGTTATAGGAAGGGTCTCAGGTTTGGTATTAGAAGCATTGAGATATCACATCTCATGCTATAGGAAGGGTCTCAGGATTGGAATGGGAACGACTTGGATATCACATCTCATGCTATAGGGAGGGTCTCAAGTTTGATATTAGAAGCTTTGAGATATCACATCTCATGATATCGGAAGGGTCTCAGGATTGGAATGGGAAGGAGTTGGATATCACATCTCATGATAAAGGAAGGGTCTAAGGTTTGGAAGGGGAAGGATTTGGATATCACATCTCATGTTATATTACGGGTCTCAGGTTTGGTATTAGAAGCCTGAGACCCTTCCGATAGCAGAGATGTGATATCTCAATGCTTATACCAAACCTGAGACCCTTCCTATGGCATGAGATGTGATATCCAACTCCTTGCCATTCAAATCCTGAGACCCTTCCTATAGCATGAGAAGGGATATCCAACTCCTTCCCAATCCAATCCTGAGACCCTTCCGATAGCAGAGACGTGATATCTCAATGCTTCTACCAAACCTGAGACCCTTCCTTTAGCATGAGATGTGATATCCAAATCCTTCACATTCCAATCCTGAGACCCTTCCTATAGCATGAGATGTGATATCTCAATGCTTCTAATACCAAACCTGAGATCCTTCCTATAACATGAGATGTGATATCCAATTCCTTCCTATTCCAAACCTGTGACCCTTCCTATTGGATGAGATGTGATATCCAACTCCTTCCCATTCCAACCCTGAGACCCTTCCTATAGCATGAGATGTGATGTCTCAATGCTTCTAATACCAAACCTGAGATCCTTCCTATAACATGAGATGTGATATCCAACTCCTTCCATTCCAATCCTGAGACCCGTCCTATAGCATGAGATGTGATATCTCAATGCTTCTACCAAACCTGAGACCCTTCCTTTAGCATGAGATGTGATATCCAACTGCTTCCTATTCCAATCCTGAGACCCTTCCTATAGCATGAGATGTGATATCTCAATGCTTCTAATACCAAACCTGAGATCCTTCCTCTAACATGAAATGTGATATCCAACTCCTTCCCTTTCCAAACCTAAGAGCCTATCTATAGCATGAGATGTGATATCCAAGTCCTTCACATTCCAACCCTTAGAACCTTCCTACAGCATGCAATATGATATCTCAATGATTCTAATAACAAACCTGAGACCCGTCCTATAACATGAGATGGGATATCCAACTCCTTCCCATTCCAATCCTGAGACACTTCTGATAGCAGAGATGTGATATCTCAATGCTTATACCAAACCTGAGACCCTTCCTATAACATGAGATGTGATATCCAGCTCCTTCCCATTCCAATCCTGAGACACTTCCGATAGCATGAGATGTGATATCTCAATGCTTCTAATATCAAAACTGAGACCCTCCCTATAGCATGATATGTGATATCTAAGTCCTTCCCATTCCAATCCTGAGACCCTCCCTATAGCATGAGATGTGATATCCAACTCCTTCTCATTCCAATCCTGAGACCCTTCCTATAGCATGAGATATGATATCTCAATACTTCTAATACCAAATGTGAGATCCTTCCGATAACATGAGATGTGATATCCAAATCCTTCCCCTTCCAAACCTGAGACCCTCCCTTTAGCATGAGATGTGATATCCAACTCCTTCCTATTCCAATCCTGAGACTCTTCTGATAGCATGAGATGTGATATCTCAATGCTTCTAATACCAAACCTGAGATCCTTCCGATAGCATGCGATGTGATATCTCAATGCTTCTAATACCAAACCTGAGATCCTTCCTATAACATGAGATGTGATATCCAAATCCTTCCCCTTCCAAACCTGAGACCCTCCCTTTAGCATGAGATGTGATATCCAACTCCTTCCCATTCCATTCCTGAGACCCTTCTGATAGCATGAGATGTGATATCTCAATGCCTCTAATACCAAACCTGAGATCCTACCTCTAACATGAAATGTGATATCCAACTCTTTCCCCTTCCAAACCTGAGAGCCTTCCTATAGCATGAGATGTGATATCCAAGTCCTTCCCATTCCAATCCTGAGACCCTTCCTATAGCTTGAGATGTGATATCCAACTCCTTCCCATTCCAATTCTGAGACCCTTCCTATACTATGAGACTTGATATCTCAATGCTTCTAATACCAAACCTGAGACCCGTAATATAACATGAGATGTGATATCCAAATCCTTCCCCTTCCAAACCTTAGACCCTTCCTTTATCATGAGATGTGATATCCAACTCCTTCCCATTCCAATCCTGAGACCCTTACGATATCATGGAATGTGATATCTCAAAGCTTCTAATATCAAACTTGAGACCCTCCCTATAGCATGAGATGTGATATCCAAGTCCTTCCCATTCCAATCCTGAGACCCTTCCTATAGCATGAGATGTGATATCTCAATGCTTATACCAAACCTGAGACCCTTCCTATAGCATGAGATGTGATATCCAACTGCTTCCCATTCCAATCCTGAGACCCTTCCTATAGCATGAGATGTGATATCTCTATGCTTCTAATACCAAACCTGAGATCCTTCCTCTAACATGAAATGTGATATCCAACTCCTTCCCTTTCCAAACCTAAGAGCCTATCTATAGCATGAGATGTGATATCCAAGTCCTTCACATTCCAACCCTTAGACCCTTCCTACAGCATGCAATATGATATCTCAATGATTCTAATAACAAACCTGAGACCCGTCCTATAACATGAGATGGGATATCCAACTCCTTCCCATTCCAATCCTGAGACTCTTCCGATAGCAGAGATGTGATATCTCAATGCTTATACCAAACCTGAGACCCTTCCTATAACATGAGATGTGATATCCAAATCCTTCCCGTTCCAAACCTGAGACCCTTCCTTTAGCATGAGATGTGATATCCAGCTCCTTCCCATTCCAATCCTGAGACACTTCCGATAGCATGAGATGTGATATCTCAATGCTTCTAATATCAAAACTGAGACCCTCCCTATAGCATGATATGTGATATCTAAGTCCTTCCCATTCCAATCCTGAGACCCTCCCTATAGCATGAGATGTGATATCCAACTCCTTCCCATTCCAATCCTGAGACCCTTCCTATAGCATGAGATATGATATCTCAATACTTCTAATACCAAACGTGAGATCCTTCCGATAACATGAGATGTGATATCCAAATCCTTCCCCTTCCAAACCTGAGACCCTCCCTTTAGCATGAGATGTGATATCCAACTCCTTCCTATTCCAATCCTGAGACTCTTCTGATAGCATGAGATGTGATATCTCAATGCTTCTAATACCAATCCTGAGATCCTTCCGATAGCATGAGATGTGATATCTCAATGCTTCTAATACCAAACCTGAGATCCTTCCTATAACATGAGATGTGATATCCAAATCCTTCCCCTTCCAAACCTGAGACCCTCCCTTTAGCATGAGATGTGATATCCAACTCCTTCCCATTCCATTCCTGAGACCCTTCTGATAGCATGAGATGTGATATCTCAATGCCTCTAATACCAAACCTGAGATCCTACCTCTAACATGAAATGTGATATCCAACTCTTTCCCCTTCCAAACCTGAGAGCCTTCCTATAGCATGAGATGTGATATCCAAGTCCTTCCCATTCCAATCCTGAGACCCTTCCTATAGCTTGAGATGTGATATCCAACTCCTTCCCATTCCAATTCTGAGACCCTTCCTATACTATGAGACTTGATATCTCAATGCTTCTAATATCAAACCTGAGACCCGTAATATAACATGAGATGTGATATCCAAATCCTTCCCCTTCCAAACCTTAGACCCTTCCTTTATCATGAGATGTGATATCCAACTCCTTCCCATTCCAATCCTGAGACCCTTCCGATATCATGAGATGTGATATCTCAAAGCTTCTAATATCAAACTTGAGACCCTCCCTATAGCATGAGATGTGATATCCAAGTCCTTCCCATTCCAATCCTGAGACCCTTCCTATAGCATGAGATGTGATATCTCAATGCTTCTAATACCAAACCTGAGACCCTTCCTATAACATGAGATGGGAATATCCAACTCCTTCCCATTCCAATCCTGAGACCCTTCCGATAGCAGAGATGTGATATCTCAATGCTTATACCAAACCTGAGATCCTTCCTATAACATGAGATGTGATATCCAACTCCTTCCCATTCCAATCCTGAGACACTTCCTATAGCATGAGATGTGATATCTCACTGCTTATACCAAACCTGAGACCCTTCCCATAGCATGAGATGTGATATCCAACTCCTTCCCATTCCAATCCTCAGACCCTTCCTATAGCATGAGATGTGATATCTCAATGCTTCTAATATCAAACTTGAGACCCTACCTATAGCATGAGATGTGATATCCAAGTCCTTCCCATTCCAATCCTGAGACACTTCCTATAGCATGAGATGTGATATCTCAATGCTTCTAATACCAAACCTGAGAATCTTCCTATAACATGAGATGGGATATCCAACTCCTTCCCATTCCAATCCTGAGACCCTTTTGATAGCAGAGATGTGATATCTCAATGTTTATACCAAACCTGAGACCCTTCCTACGGCATGAGATGTCATATTCAACTCCTTCCCATTCCAATCCTGAGACCCTTCCTATAGCATGAGATGTGATATCCAACTCCTTCCCATTCCAATCCCGAGACCCTTCCTATAGCATGAGATGTGATGTCTCAATGCTTCTAATACCAAACCTGAGATCCTTCCTATAACATGAGATGTGATATCCAACTCCTTCCATTCCAATCCTGGACCCTTCCTATAGCATGAGATGTGATATCTCAATGCTTATACCAAACCTGAGACCCTTCCTATAGCATGAGATGTGATATCCAACTCCTTCCCATTCCAATCCTGAGACCCTTCCTATAGCCTGAGATGTGATATCTCAATGCCTCTAATACCAAACCTGAGATCCTTCCTCTAACATGAAATGTGATATCCAACTCCTTCACTTTCCAAACCTGAGAGCCTATCTATAGCATGAGATGTGATATCCAAGTCCTTCCCATTCCAATCCTTAGACCCTTCCTAGAGCATGCAATATGATATCTCAATGATTCTAATAAAAAACCTGAGACCCGTCCTATAACATGAGATGGGATATCCAACTCCTTCCCATTCCAATCCTGAGACACTTCCGATAGCAGAGATGTGATATCTCAATGTTTATACCAAACCTGAGACCCTTCCTATAACATGAGATGTAATATCCAACTCCTTCCCGTTCCAAACCTGAGACCCTTCCTTTAGCATGAGATGTGATATCCAGCTTCTTCCCATTCCAATCCTGAGACACTTCCGATAGCATGAGATGTGATATCTCAATGCTTCTAATATCAAAACTGAGACCCTCCCTATAGCATGATATGTGATATCTAAGTCCTTCCCATTCCAATCCTGAGACCCTTCCTATAGCATGAGATGTGATATCTCAATGCTTCTACCAAACCTGAGACCCTTCCTTTAGCATGAGATGTGATATCCAACTCCTTCCCATTCCAATCCTGAGACCCTTCCTATAGCATGAGAGGTGATATCTCAATACTTCTAATACCAAACCTGAGATCCTTCCGATAACATGAGATGTGATATCTCAATACTTCTAATACCAAACCTGAGATCCATCCTATAACATGAGATGTGATATCCAAATCCTTCCCCTTCCAAACCTGAGACCCTCCCTTTAGCATGAGATGTGATATCCAACTCCTTCCCATTCCAATCCTGAGACCCTTCTGATAGCATAAGATATGATATCTCAATGCTTCTATACCAAACCTGAGATCCTTCCGATAGCATGAGATGTGATATCTCAATACTTCTAATACCAAACCTGAGATCCTTCCTATAACATGAGATGTGATATCCAAATCCTTATCTTCCAAACCTGAGACCCTCCCTTTAGCATGAGATGTGATATCCAACTCCTTCCCATTCCAATCCTGAGACTCTTCTGATAGCATAAGATATGATATCTCAATGCTTCTATACCAAACCTGAGATCCTTCTGATAGCATGAGATGTGATATCTCAATACTTCTAATACCAAACCTGAGATCCTACCTCTAACATGAAATGTGATATCCAACTCTTTCCCCTTGCAAACCTGAGAGCCTTCCTATAGCATGAGATGTGATATCCAAGTCCTTCCCATTCCAATCCTGAGACCCTTCCTATAACATGAGATGTGATATCCAACTCCTTCCCATTCCAACCTGAGACCCTTCCTATAACATGAGATGGGATATCCAACTCCTTCCAAATCCAATCCCGATACCCTTCCGATAGCATGAGATCTGATATCCCAATGCTTCTACCAAACCTGAGACCCATACTATGGCATGAGATGTGATATCAAACTCTTTCCCATTCTAATCCTGAGACCCTTCCTATAGCTTGAGATGTGATATCCAACTCCTTCCCATTCCAATTCTGAGACCCTTCCTATACCATGAGACTTGATATCTCAATGCTTCTAATACCAAACTTGAGACCCGTCCTATAACATGAGATGTGATATCCAAATCCTTCCCCTTCCAAACCTTAGACCCTTCCTTTATCATGAGATGTGATAGCCAACTCCTTCCCATTCCAATCTTGAGACCCTTCCGATATCATGAAATGTGATATCTCAATGCTTCTAATATCAAACTTGAGACCCTCCCTATAACATGAGATGGGAATATCCAACTCCTTCCCATTCCAATCCTGAGACCCTTCCGATAGCAGAGATGTGATATCTCAATGCTTATACCAAACCTGAGATCCTTCCTATAACATGAGATGTGATATCCAACTCCTTCCCATTCCAATCCTGAGACACTTCCTATAGCATGAGATGTGATATCTCACTGCTTATACCAAACCTGAGACCCTTCCTATAGCATGAGATGTGATATCAAACTCCTTCCCATTCCAATCCTGAGACCCTTCCTATAGCATGAGATGTGATATCTCAATGGTTCTAATATCAAACTTGAGACCCTCCCTATAGCATGAGATGTGATACCCAAGTCCTTCCCATTCCAATCCTGAGACACTTCCTATAGCATGAGATGTGATATCCAACTGCTTCCCATTCCAATCCTGAGACCCTTCCTATAGCATGAGATGTGATATCTCTATGCTTCTAATACCAAACCTGAGATCCTTCCTCTAACATGAAATGTGATATCCAACTCCTTCCCTTTCCAAACCTAAGAGCCTATCTATAGCATGAGATGTGATATCCAAGTCCTTCACATTCCAACCCTTAGACCCTTCCTACAGCATGCAATATGATATCTCAATGATTCTAATAACAAACCTGAGACCCGTCCTATAACATGAGATGGGATATTCAACTCCTTCCCGTTCCAAACCTGAGACCCTTCCTTTAGCATAAGATGTGATATCCAGCTCCTTCCCATTCCAATCCTGAGACACTTCCGATAGCATGAGATGTGATATCCCAATGCTTCTAATATCAAAACTGAGACCCTCCCTGTAGCATGATATGTGATATCTAAGTCCTTCCCATTCCAATCCTGAGACCCTCCCTATAGCATGAGATGTGATATCCAACTCCTTCCTATTCCAATCCTGAGACTCTTCTGATAGCATGAGATGTGATATCTCAATGCTTCTAATACCAAACCTGAGATCCTTCCGATAGCATGAGATGTGATATCTCAATGCTTCTAATACCAAACCTGAGATCCTTCCTATAACATGAGATGTGATATCCAAATCCTTCCCCTTCCAAACCTGAGACCCTCCCTTTAGCATGAGATGTGATATCCAACTCCTTCCCATTCCATTCCTGAGACCCTTCTGATAGCATGAGATGTGATATCTCAATGCCTCTAATACCAAACCTGAGATCCTACCTCTAACATGAAATGTGATATCCAACTCTTTCCCCTTCCAAACCTGAGAGCCTTCCTATAGCATGAGATGTGATATCCAAGTCCTTCCCATTCCAATCCTGAGACCCTTCCTATAGCTTGAGATGTGATATCCAACTCCTTCCCATTCCAATTCTGAGACCCTTCCTATACTATGAGACTTGATATCTCAATGCTTCTAATACCAAACCTGAGACCCGTAATATAACATGAGATGTGATATCCAAATCCTTCCCCTTCCAAACCTTAGACCCTTCCTTTATCATGAGATGTGATATCCAACTCCTTCCCATTCCAATCCTGATACCCTTCCGATATCATGAGATGTGATATCGCAAAGCTTCTAATATCAAACTTGAGACCCTCCCTATAGCATGAGATGTGATATCCAAGTCCTTCCCATTCCAATCCTGAGACCCTTCCTATAGCATGAGATGTGATATCTCAATGCTTATACCAAACCTGAGACCCTTCCTATAGCATGAGATGTGATATCCAACTGCTTCCCATTCCAATCCTGAGACCCTTCCTATAGCATGAGATGTGATATCTCTATGCTTCTAATACCAAACCTGAGATCCTTCCTCTAACATGAAATGTGATATCCAACTCCTTCCCTTTCCAAACCTAAGAGCCTATCTATAGCATGAGATGTGATATCCAAGTCCTTCACATTCCAACCCTTAGACCCTTCCTACAGCATGCAATATGATATCTCAATGATTCTAATAACAAACCTGAGACCCGTCCTATAACATGAGATGGGATATCCAACTCCTTCCCATTCCAATCCTGAGACTCTTCCGATAGCAGAGATGTGATATCTCAATGCTTATACCAAACCTGAGACCCTTCCTATAACATGAGATGTGATATCCAAATCCTTCCCGTTCCAAACCTGAGACCCTTCCTTTAGCATGAGATGTGATATCCAGCTCCTTCCCATTCCAATCCTGAGACACTTCCGATAGCATGAGATGTGATATCTCAATGCTTCTAATATCAAAACTGAGACCCTCCCTATAGCATGATATGTGATATCTAAGTCCTTCCCATTCCAATCCTGAGACCCTCCCTATAGCATGAGATGTGATATCCAACTCCTTCCCATTCCAATCCTGAGACCCTTCCTATAGCATGAGATATGATATCTCAATACTTCTAATACCAAACGTGAGATCCTTCCGATAACATGAGATGTGATATCCAAATCCTTCCCCTTCCAAACCTGAGACCCTCCCTTTAGCATGAGATGTGATATCCAACTCCTTCCTATTCCAATCCTGAGACTCTTCTGATAGCATGAGATGTGATATCTCAATGCTTCTAATACCAAACCTGAGATCCTTCCGATAGCATGAGATGTGATATCTCAATGCTTCTAATACCAAACCTGAGATCCTTCCTATAACATGAGATGTGATATCCAAATCCTTCCCCTTCCAAACCTGAGACCCTCCCTTTAGCATGAGATGTGATATCCAACTCCTTCCCATTCCATTCCTGAGACCCTTCTGATAGCATGAGATGTTATATCTCAATGCCTCTAATACCAAACCTGAGATCCTACCTCTAACATGAAATGTGATATCCAACTCTTTCCCCTTCCAAACCTGAGAGCCTTCCTATAGCATGAGATGTGATATCCAAGTCCTTCCCATTCCAATCCTGAGACCCTTCCTATAGCTTGAGATGTGATATCCAACTCCTTCCCATTCCAATTCTGAGACCCTTCCTATACTATGAGACTTGATATCTCAATGCTTCTAATACCAAACCTGAGACCCGTAATATAACATGAGATGTGATATCCAAATCCTTCCCCTTCCAAACCTTAGACCCTTCCTTTATCATGAGATGTGATATCCAACTCCTTCCCATTCCAATCCTGAGACCCTTCCGATATCATGAGATGTGATATCTCAAAGCTTCTAATATCAAACTTGAGACCCTCCCTATAGCATGAGATGTGATATCCAAGTCCTTCCCATTCCAATCCTGAGACCCTTCCTATAGCATGAGATGTGATATCTCAATGCTTCTAATACCAAACCTGAGACCCTTCCTATAACATGAGATGGGAATATCCAACTCCTTCCCATTCCAATCCTGAGACCCTTCCGATAGCAGAGATGTGATATCTCAATGCTTATACCAAACCTGAGATCCTTCCTATAACATGAGATGTGATATCCAACTCCTTCCCATTCCAATCCTGAGACACTTCCTATAGCATGAGATGTGATATCTCACTGCTTATACCAAACCTGAGACCCTTCCCATAGCATGAGATGTGATATCCAACTCCTTCCCATTCCAATCCTCAGACCCTTCCTATAGCATGAGATGTGATATCTCAATGCTTCTAATATCAAACTTGAGACCCTACCTATAGCTTGAGATGTGATATCCAAGTCCTTCCCATTCCAATCCTGAGACACTTCCTATAGCATGAGATGTGATATCTCAATGCTTCTAATACCAAACCTGAGACTCTTCCTGTAACATGAGATGGGATATCCAACTCCTTCCCATTCCAATCCTGAGACCCTTTTGATAGCAGAGATGTGATATCTCAATGTTTATACCAAACCTGAGACCCTTCCTACGGCATGAGATGTCATATTCAACTCCTTCCCATTCCAATCCTGAGACCCTTCCTATAGCATGAGATGTGATATCCAACTCCTTCCCATTCCAATCCTGAGAACCTTCCTATAGCATGAGATGTGATGTCTCAATGCTTCTAATACCAAACCTGAGATCCTTCCTATAACATGAGATGTGATATCCAACTCCTTCCATTCCAATCCTGGACCCTTCCTATAGCATGAGATGTGATATCTCAATGCTTATACCAAACCTGAGACCCTTCCTATAGCATGAGATGTGATATCCAACTCCTTCCCATTCCAATCCTGAGACCCTTCCTATAGCCTGAGATGTGATATCTCAATGCCTCTAATACCAAACCTGAGATCCTTCCTCTAACATGAAATGTGATATCCAACTCCTTCACTTTCCAAACCTGAGAGCCTATCTATAGCATGAGATGTGATATCCAAGTCCTTCCCATTCCAATCCTTAGACCCTTCCTACAGCATGCAATATGATATCTCAATGATTCTAATAAAAAACCTGAGACCCGTCCTATAACATGAGATGGGATATCCAACTCCTTCCCATTCCAATCCTGAGACACTTCCGATAGCAGAGATGTGATATCTCAATGTTTATACCAAACCTGAGACCCTTCCTATAACATGAGATGTGATATCCAACTCCTTCCCGTTCCAAACCTGAGACCCTTCCTTTAGCATGAGATGTGATATCCAGCTCCTTCCCATTCCAATCCTGAGACACTTCCGATAGCATGAGATGTGATATCTCAATGCTTCTAATATCAAAACTGAGACCCTCCCTATAGCATGATATGTGATATCTAAGTCCTTCCCATTCCAATCCTGAGACCCTTCCTATAGCATGAGATGTGATATCTCAATGCTTCTACCAAACCTGAGACCCTTCCTTTAGCATGAGATGTGATATCCAACTCCTTCCCATTCCAATCCTGAGACCCTTCCTATAGCATGAGAGGTGATATCTCAATACTTCTAATACCAAACCTGAGATCCTTCCGATAACATAAGATGTGATATCTCAATACTTCTAATACCAAACCTGAGATCCATCCTATAACATGAGATGTGATATCCAAATCCTTCCCCTTCCAAACCTGAGACCCTCCCTTTAGCATGAGATGTGATATCCAACTCCTTCCCATTCCAATCCTGAGACCCTTCTGATAGCATAAGATATGATATCTCAATGCTTCTATACCAAACCTGAGATCCTTCCGATAGCATGAGATGTGATATCTCAATACTTCTAATACCAAACCTGAGATCCTTCCTATAACATGAGATGTGATATCCAAATCCTTATCTTCCAAACCTGAGACCCTCCCTTTAGCATGAGATGTGATATCCAACTCCTTCCCATTCCAATCCTGAGACTCTTCTGATAGCATAAGATATGATATCTCAATGCTTCTATACCAAACCTGAGATCCTTCTGATAGCATGAGATGTGATATCTCAATACTTCTAATACCAAACCTGAGATCCTACCTCTAACATGAAATGTGATATCCAACTCTTTCCCCTTGCAAACCTGAGAGCCTTCCTATAGCATGAGATGTGATATCCAAGTCCTTCCCATTCCAATCCTGAGACCCTGCCTATAACATGAGATGTGATATCCAACTCCTTCCCATTCCAACCTGAGACCCTTCCTATAGCATGAGATGGGATATCCAACTCCTTCCAAATCCAACCCCGATACCCTTCCGATAGCATGAGATCTGATATCCCAATGCTTCTACCAAACCTGAGACCCATACTATGGCATGAGATGTGATATCAAACTCCTTCCCATTCTAATCCTGAGACCCTTCCTATAGCTTGAGATGTGATATCCAACTCCTTCCCATTCCAATTCTGAGACCCTTCCTATACCATGAGACTTGATATCTCAATGCTTCTAATACCAAACCTGAGACCCGTCCTATAACATGAGATGTGATATCCAAATCCTTCCCCTTCCAAACCTTAGACCCTTCCTTTATCATGAGATGTGATAGCCAACTCCTTCCCATTCCAATCTTGAGACCCTTCCGATATCATGAAATGTGATATCTCAATGCTTCTAATATCAAACTTGAGACCCTCCCTATAACATGAGATGGGAATATCCAACTCCTTCCCATTCCAATCCTGAGACCCTTCCGATAGCAGAGATGTGATATCTCAATGCTTATACCAAACCTGAGATCCTTCCTATAACATGAGATGTGATATCCAACTCCTTCCCATTCCAATCCTGAGACACTTCCTATAGCATGAGATGTGATATCTCACTGCTTATACCAAACCTGAGACCCTTCCTATAGCATGAGATGTGATATCCAACTCCTTCCCATTCCAATCCTGAGACCCTTCCTATAGCATGAGATGTGATATCTCAATGCTTCTAATATCAAACTTGAGACCCTCCCTATAGCATGAGATGTGATACCCAAGTCCTTCCCATTCCAATCCTGAGACACTTCCTATAGCATGGGATGTGATATCTCAATGCTTCTAATACCAAACCTGAGACTCTTCCTATAACATGAGATGGGATATCCAACTCCTTTCCATTCCAATCCTGAGACCCTTTCGATAGCAGAGATGTGATATCTCAATGTTTATACCAAACCTGAGACCCTCCCTACGGCATGAGATGTCATATACAACTCCTTCCCATTCCAATCCTGAGACCCTTCCTATAGCATGAGATGTGATATCCAACTCCTTCCCATTCCAATCCTGAGACCCTTCCTATAGCATGAGATGTGATGTCTCAATGCTTCTAATACCAAACCTGAGATCCTTCCTATAACATGAGATGTGATATCCAACTCCTTCCATTCCAATCCTGAGACCCTTCCTATAGCATGAGATGTGATATCTCAAGACCCTTCCTATAGCATGAGATGTGATATCCAACTCCTTCCCATTCCAATCCTGAGACCCTTCCTATAGCCTGAGATGTGATATCTGAATGCCTCTAATACCAAACCTGAGATCCTTCCTCTAACATGAAATGTGATATCCAACTCCTTCCCTTTCCAAACCTAAGAGCCTATCTATAGCATGAGATGTGATATCCAGGTCCTTCCCATTCCAATCCTTAGACCCTTCCTACAGCATGCAATATGATATCTCAATGATTCTAATAACAAACCTGAGACCCGTCCTATAGCATGAGATATGATATCCAAGTCCTTCCCATTCCAATCCTGAGACCCTTCCTATAACATGAAATGTGATATCCAACTCCTTCCCATTCCAACCTGAGACCCTTCCTATAGCATGAGATGTGATATCTCAATGCTTATACCAAACCTGAGATCCTTCCTATAACATGAGATGTGATATCCAACTCCTTCCCATTCCAATCCTGAGACACTTCCTATAGCATGAGATGTGATATCTCACTGCTTATACCAAACCTGAGACCCTTCCCATAGCATGAGATGTGATATCCAACTCCTTCCCATTCCAATCCTCAGACCCTTCCTATAGCATGAGATGTGATATCTCAATGCTTCTAATATCAAACTTGAGACCCTACCTATAGCATGAGATGTGATATCCAAGTCCTTCCCATTCCAATCCTGAGACACTTCCTATAGCATGAGATGTGATATCCAACTCCTTCCCATTCCAATCCTGAGACCCTTCCTATAACATGAAATGTGATATCCAACTCCTTCCCATTCCAACCTGAGACCCTTCCTATAGCATGAGATGTGATATCTCAATGCTTATACCAAACCTGAGATCCTTCCTATAACATGAGATGTGATATCCAACTCCTTCCCATTCCAATCCTGAGACACTTCCTATAGCATGAGATGTGATATCTCACTGCTTATACCAAACCTGAGACCCTTCCCATAGCATGAGATGTGATATCCAACTCCTTCCCATTCCAATCCTCAGACCCTTCCTATAGCATGAGATGTGATATCTCAATGCTTCTAATATCAAACTTGAGACCCTACCTATAGCATGAGATGTGATATCCAAGTCCTTCCCATTCCAATCCTGAGACACTTCCTATAGCATGAGATGTGATATCCAACTCCTTCCCATTCCAATCCTGAGACCCTTCCTATAGCATGAGATATGATATCTCAATACTTCTAATACCAAATGTGAGATCCTTCCGATAACATGAGATGTGATATCCAAATCCTTCCCATTCCAATCCTGAGACCCTTCTGATAGCATGAGATGTGATATCTCAATGCTTCTAATACCAAACCTGAGATCCTTCCGATAGCATGAGATGTGATATCTCAATGCTTCTAATACCAAACCTGAGATCCTTCCTATAACATGAGATGTGATATCCAAATCCTTCCCCTTCCAAACCTGAGACCCTCTCTTTAGCATGAGATGTGATATCCAACTCCTTCCCATTCCATTCCTGAGACCCTTCTGATAGCATGAGATGTGATATCTCAATGCCTCTAATACCAAACCTGAGATCCTACCTCTAACATGAAATGTGATATCCAACTCTTTCCCCTTCCAAACCTGAGAGCCTTCCTATAGCATGAGATGTGATATCCAAGTCCTTCCCATTCCAATCCTGAGACCCTTCCTATAGCTTGAGATGTGATATCCAACTCCTTCCCATTCCAATTCTGAGACCCTTCCTATACTCTGAGACTTGATATCTCAATGCTTCTAATACCAAACCTGAGACCCGTAATATAACATGAGATGTGATATCCAAATCCTTCCCCTTCCAAAACTTAGACCCTTCCTTTATCATGAGATGTGATATCCAACTCCTTCCCATTCCAATCCTGAGACCCTTCCTATACTATGAGACTTGATATCTCAATGCTTCTAATACCAAACCTGAGACCCGTAATATAACATGAGATGTGATATCCAAATCCTTCCCCTTCCAAACCTTAGACCCTTCCTTTATCATGAGATGTGATATCCAACTCCTTCCCATTCCAATCCTGATACCCTTCCGATATCATGAGATGTGATATCGCAAAGCTTCTAATATCAAACTTGAGACCCTCCCTATAGCATGAGATGTGATATCCAAGTCCTTCCCATTCCAATCCTGAGACCCTTCCTATAGCATGAGATGTGATATCTCAATGCTTATACCAAACCTGAGACCCTTCCTATAGCATGAGATGTGATATCCAACTGCTTCCCATTCCAATCCTGAGACCCTTCCTATAGCATGAGATGTGATATCTCTATGCTTCTAATACCAAACCTGAGATCCTTCCTCTAACATGAAATGTGATATCCAACTCCTTCCCTTTCCAAACCTAAGAGCCTATCTATAGCATGAGATGTGATATCCAAGTCCTTCACATTCCAACCCTTAGACCCTTCCTACAGCATGCAATATGATATCTCAATGATTCTAATAACAAACCTGAGACCCGTCCTATAACATGAGATGGGATATCCAACTCCTTCCCATTCCAATCCTGAGACTCTTCCGATAGCAGAGATGTGATATCTCAATGCTTATACCAAACCTGAGACCCTTCCTATAACATGAGATGTGATATCCAAATCCTTCCCGTTCCAAACCTGAGACCCTTCCTTTAGCATGAGATGTGATATCCAGCTCCTTCCCATTCCAATCCTGAGACACTTCCGATAGCATGAGATGTGATATCTCAATGCTTCTAATATCAAAACTGAGACCCTCCCTATAGCATGATATGTGATATCTAAGTCCTTCCCATTCCAATCCTGAGACCCTCCCTATAGCAAGAGATGTGATATCCAACTCCTTCCCATTCCAATCCTGAGACCCTTCCTATAGCATGAGATATGATATCTCAATACTTCTAATACCAAACGTGAGATCCTTCCGATAACATGAGATGTGATATCCAAATCCTTCCCCTTCCAAACCTGAGACCCTCCCTTTAGCATGAGATGTGATATCCAACTCCTTCCTATTCCAATCCTGAGACTCTTCTGATAGCATGAGATGTGATATCTCAATGCTTCTAATACCAAACCTGAGATCCTTCCGATAGCATGAGATGTGATATCTCAATGCTTCTAATACCAAACCTGAGATCCTTCCTATAACATGAGATGTGATATCCAAATCCTTCCCCTTCCAAACCTGAGACCCTCCCTTTAGCATGAGATGTGATATCCAACTCCTTCCCATTCCATTCCTGAGACCCTTCTGATAGCATGAGATGTTATATCTCAATGCCTCTAATACCAAACCTGAGATCCTACCTCTAACATGAAATGTGATATCCAACTCTTTCCCCTTCCAAACCTGAGAGCCTTCCTATAGCATGAGATGTGATATCCAAGTCCTTCCCATTCCAATCCTGAGACCCTTCCTATAGCTTGAGATGTGATATCCAACTCCTTCCCATTCAAATTCTGAGACCCTTCCTATACTATGAGACTTGATATCTCAATGCTTCTAATACCAAACCTGAGACCCGTAATATAACATGAGATGTGATATCCAAATCCTTCCCCTTCCAAACCTTAGACCCTTCCTTTATCATGAGATGTGATATCCAACTCCTTCCCATTCCAATCCTGAGACCCTTCCGATATCATGAGATGTGATATCTCAAAGCTTCTAATATCAAACTTGAGACCCTCCCTATAGCATGAGATGTGATATCCAAGTCCTTCCCATTCCAATCCTGAGACCCTTCCTATAGCATGAGATGTGATATCTCAATGCTTCTAATACCAAACCTGAGACCCTTCCTATAACATGAGATGGGAATATCCAACTCCTTCCCATTCCAATCCTGAGACCCTTCCGATAGCAGAGATGTGATATCTCAATGCTTATACCAAACCTGAGATCCTTCCTATAACATGAGATGTGATATCCAACTCCTTCCCATTCCAATCCTGAGACACTTCCTATAGCATGAGATGTGATATCTCACTGCTTATACCAAACCTGAGACCCTTCCCATAGCATGAGATGTGATATCCAACTCCTTCCCATTCCAATCCTCAGACCCTTCCTATAGCATGAGATGTGATATCTCAATGCTTCTAATATCAAACTTGAGACCCTACCTATAGCCTGAGATGTGATATCCAAGTCCTTCCCATTCCAATCCTGAGACACTTCCTATAGCATGAGATGTGATATCTCAATGCTTCTAATACCAAACCTGAGACTCTTCCTGTAACATGAGATGGGATATCCAACTCCTTCCCATTCCAATCCTGAGACCCTTTTGATAGCAGAGATGTGATATCTCAATGTTTATACCAAACCTGAGACCCTTCCTACGGCATGAGATGTCATATTCAACTCCTTCCCATTCCAATCCTGAGACCCTTCCTATAGCATGAGATGTGATATCCAACTCCTTCCCATTCCAATCCTGAGACCCTTCCTATAGCATGAGATGTGATGTCTCAATGCTTCTAATACCAAACCTGAGATCCTTCCTATAACATGAGATGTGATATCCAACTCCTTCCATTCCAATCCTGGACCCTTCCTATAGCATGAGATGTGATATCTCAATGCTTATACCAAACCTGAGACCCTTCCTATAGCATGAGATGTGATATCCAACTCCTTCCCATTCCAATCCTGAGACCCTTCCTATAGCCTGAGATGTGATATCTCAATGCCTCTAATACCAAACCTGAGATCCTTACTCTAACATGAAATGTGATATCCAACTCCTTCACTTTCCAAACCTGAGAGCCTATCTATAGCATGAGATGTGATATCCAAGTCCTTCCCATTCCAATCCTTAGACCCTTCCTACAGCATGCAATATGATATCTCAATGATTCTAATAAAAAACCTGAGACCCGTCCTATAACATGAGATGGGATATCCAACTCCTTCCCATTCCAATCCTGAGACACTTCCGATAGCAGAGATGTGATATCTCAATGTTTATACCAAACCTGAGACCCTTCCTATAACATGAGATGTGATATCCAACTCCTTCCCGTTCCAAACCTGAGACCATTCCTTTAGCATGAGATGTGATATCCAGCTCCTTCCCATTCCAATCCTGAGACACTTCCGATAGCATGAGATGTGATATCTCAATGCTTCTAATATCAAAACTGAGACCCTCCCTATAGCATGATATGTGATATCTAAGTCCTTCCCATTCCAATCCTGAGACCCTTCCTATAGCATGAGATGTGATATCTCAATGCTTCTACCAAACCTGAGACCCTTCCTTTAGCATGAGATGTGATATCCAACTCCTTCCCATTCCAATCCTGAGACCCTTCCTATAGCATGAGAGGTGATATCTCAATACTTCTAATACCAAACCTGAGATCCTTCCGATAACATAAGATGTGATATCTCAATACTTCTAATACCAAACCTGAGATCCATCCTATAACATGAGATGTGATATCCAAATCCTTCCCCTTCCAAACCTGAGACCCTCCCTTTAGCATGAGATGTGATATCCAACTCCTTCCCATTCCAATCCTGAGACCCTTCTGATAGCATAAGATATGATATCTCAATGCTTCTATACCAAACCTGAGATCCTTCCGATAGCATGAGATGTGATATCTCAATACTTCTAATACCAAACCTGAGATCCTTCCTATAACATGAGATGTGATATCCAAATCCTTATCTTCCAAACCTGAGACCCTCCCTTTAGCATGAGATGTGATATCCAACTCCTTCCCATTCCAATCCTGAGACTCTTCTGATAGCATAAGATATGATATCTCAATGCTTCTATACCAAACCTGAGATCCTTCTGATAGCATGAGATGTGATATCTCAATACTTCTAATACCAAACCTGAGATCCTACCTCTAACATGAAATGTGATATCCAACTCTTTCCCATTCCAACCTGAGACCCTTCCTATAGCATGAGATGGGATATCCAACTCCTTCCAAATCCAATCCTGAGACCCTTCCTATAACATGAGATGTGATATCCAACTCCTTCCCATTCCAACCTGAGACCCTTCCTATAGCATGAGATGGGATATCCAACTCCTTCCAAATCCAATCCCGATACCCTTCCGATAGCATGAGATCTGATATCCCAATGCTTCTACCAAACCTGAGACCCATACTATGGCATGAGATGTGATATCAAACTCCTTCCCATTCTAATCCTGAGACCCTTCCTATAGCTTGAGATGTGATATCCAACTCCTTCCCATTCCAATTCTGAGACCCTTCCTATACCATGAGACTTGATATCTCAATGCTTCTAATACCAAACCTGAGACCCGTCCTATAACATGAGATGTGATATCCAAATCCTTCCCCTTCCAAACCTTAGACCCTTCCTTTATCATGAGATGTGATAGCCAACTCCTTCCCATTCCAATCTTGAGACCCTTCCGATATCATGAAATGTGATATCTCAATGCTTCTAATATCAAACTTGAGACCCTCCCTATAACATGAGATGGGAATATCCAACTCCTTCCCATTCCAATCCTGAGACCCTTCCGATAGCAGAGATGTGATATCTCAATGCTTATACCAAACCTGAGATCCTTCCTATAACATGAGATGTGATATCCAACTCCTTCCCATTCCAATCCTGAGACACTTCCTATAGCATGAGATGTGATATCTCACTGCTTATACCAAACCTGAGACCCTTCCTATAGCATGAGATGTGATATCCAACTCCTTCCCATTCCAATCCTGAGACCCTTCCTATAGCATGAGATGTGATATCTCAATGCTTCTAATATCAAACTTGAGACCCTCCCTATAGCATGAGATGTGATACCCAAGTCCTTCCCATTCCAATCCTGAGACACTTCCTATAGCATGAGATGTGATATCTCAATGCTTCTAATACCAAACCTGAGACTCTTCCTATAACATGAGATGGGATATCCAACTCCTTTCCATTCCAATCCTGAGACCCTTTCGATAGCAGAGATGTGATATCTCAATGTTTATACCAAACCTGAGACCCTCCCTACGGCATGAGATGTCATATACAACTCCTTCCCATTCCAATCCTGAGACCCTTCCTATAGCATGAGATGTGATATCCAACTCCTTCCCATTCCAATCCTGAGACCCTTCCTATAGCATGAGATGTGATGTCTCAATGCTTCTAATACCAAACCTGAGATCCTTCCTATAACATGATATGTGATATCCAACTCCTTCCATTCCAATCCTGAGACCCTTCCTATAGCATGAGATGTGATATCTCAAGACCCTTCCTATAGCATGAGATGTGATATCCAACTCCTTCCCATTCCAATCCTGAGACCCTTCCTATAGCCTGAGATGTGATATCTGAATGCCTCTAATACCAAACCTGAGATCCTTCCTCTAACATGAAATGTGATATCCAACTCCTTCCCTTTCCAAACCTAAGAGCCTATCTATAGCATGAGATGTGATATCCAGGTCCTTCCCATTCCAATCCTTAGACCCTTCCTACAGCATGCAATATGATATCTCAATGATTCTAATAACAAACCTGAGACCCGTCCTATAGCATGAGATATGATATCCAAGTCCTTCCCATTCCAATCCTGAGACCCTTCCTATAACATGAAATGTGATATCCAACTCCTTCCCATTCCAACCTGAGACCCTTCCTATAGCATGAGATGTGATATCTCAATGCTTATACCAAACCTGAGATCCTTCCTATAACATGAGATGTGATATCCAACTCCTTCCCATTCCAATCCTGAGACACTTCCTATAGCATGAGATGTGATATCTCACTGCTTATACCAAACCTGAGACCCTTCCCATAGCATGAGATGTGATATCCAACTCCTTCCCATTCCAATCCTCAGACCCTTCCTATAGCATGAGATGTGATATCTCAATGCTTCTAATATCAAACTTGAGACCCTACCGATAGCATGAGATGTGATATCCAAGTCCTTCCCATTCCAATCCTGAGACACTTCCTATAGCATGAGATGTGATATCCAACTCCTTCCCATTCCAATCCTGAGACCCTTCCTATAACATGAAATGTGATATCCAACTCCTTCCCATTCCAACCTGAGACCCTTCCTATAGCATGAGATGTGATATCTCAATGCTTATACCAAACCTGAGATCCTTCCTATAACATGAGATGTGATATCCAACTCCTTCCCATTCCAATCCTGAGACACTTCCTATAGCATGAGATGTGATATCTCACTGCTTATACCAAACCTGAGACCCTTCCCATAGCATGAGATGTGATATCCAACTCCTTCCCATTCCAATCCTCAGACCCTTCCTATAGCATGAGATGTGATATCTCAATGCTTCTAATATCAAACTTGAGACCCTACCTATAGCATGAGATGTGATATCCAAGTCCTTCCCATTCCAATCCTGAGACACTTCCTATAGCATGAGATGTGATATCCAACTCCTTCCCATTCCAATCCTGAGACCCTTCCTATAGCATGAGATATGATATCTCAATACTTCTAATACCAAATGTGAGATCCTTCCGATAACATGAGATGTGATATCCAAATCCTTCCCATTCCAATCCTGAGACCCTTCTGATAGCATGAGATGTGATATCTCAATGCTTCTAATACCAAACCTGAGATCCTTCCGATAGCATGAGATGTGATATCTCAATGCTTCTAATACCAAACCTGAGATCCTTCCTATAACATGAGATGTGATATACAAATCCTTCCCCTTCCAAACCTGAGACCCTCTCTTTAGCATGAGATGTGATATCCAACTCCTTCCCATTCCATTCCTGAGACCCTTCTGATAGCATGAGATGTGATATCTCAATGCCTCTAATACCAAACCTGAGATCCTACCTCTAACATGAAATGTGATATCCAACTCTTTCCCCTTCCAAACCTGAGAGCCTTCCTATAGCATGAGATGTGATATCCAAGTCCTTCCCATTCCAATCCTGAGACCCTTCCTATAGCTTGAGATGTGATATCCAACTCCTTCCCATTCCAATTCTGAGACCCTTCCTATACTCTGAGACTTGATATCTCAATGCTTCTAATACCAAACCTGAGACCCGTAATATAACATGAGATGTGATATCCAAATCCTTCCCCTTCCAAAACTTAGACCCTTCCTTTATCATGAGATGTGATATCCAACTCCTTCCCATTCCAATCCTGAGACCCTTCCGATATCATGAGATGTGATATCTCAAAGCTTCTAATATCAAACTTGAGACCCTCCCTATAGCATGAGATGTGATATCCAAGTCCTTCCCATTCCAATCCTGAGACCCTTCCTATAGCATGGGATGTGATATCTCAATGCTTCTAATACCAAACCTGAGACCCTTCCTATAACATGAGATGGGAATATCCAACTCCTTCCCATTCCAATCCTGAGACCCTTCCGATAGCAGAGATGTGATATCTCAATGCTTATACCAAACCTGAGACCCTTCCTATGGCATGAGATGTGATATCCAACTCCTTGCCATTCAAATCCTGAGACCCTTCCTATAGCATGAGAAGGGATATCCAACTCCTTCCCAATCCAATCCTGAGACCCTTCCGATAGCAGAGACGTGATATCTCAATGCTTCTACCAAACCTGAGACCCTTCCTTTAGCATGAGATGTGATATCCAAATCCTTCACATTCCAATCCTGAGACCCTTCCTATAGCATGAGATGTGATATCTCAATGCTTCTAATACCAAACCTGAGATCCTTCCTATAACATGAGATGTGATATCCAATTCCTTCCCATTCCAAACCTGAGACCCTTCCTATTGGATGAGTTGTGATATCCAACTCCTTCCCATTCCAACCCTGAGACCCTTCCTATAGCATGAGATGTGATGTCTCAATGCTTCTAATACCAAACCTGAGATCCTTCCTATAACATGAGATGTGATATCCAACTCCTTCCATTCCAATCCTGAGACCCGTCCTATAGCATGAGATGTGATATCTCAATGCTTATACCAAACCTGAGACCCTTCCTATAGCATGAGATGTGATATCCAACTACTTCCCATTCCAATCCTGAGACCCTTCCTATAGCATGAGATGTGATATCTCAATGCTTCTAATACCAAACCTGAGATCCTTCCTCTAACATGAAATGTGATATCCAACTCCTTCCCTTTCCAAACCTAAGAGCCTATCTATAGCATGAGATGTGATATCCAGGTCCTTCCCATTCCAATCCTTAGACCCTTCCTACAGCATGCAATATGATATCTCAATGATTCTAATAACAAACCTGAGACCCGTCCTATAGCATGAGTTATGATATCCAAGTCCTTCCCATTCCAATCCTGAGACCCTTCCTATAACATGAAATGTGATATCCAACTCCTTCCCATTCCAACCTGAGACCCTTCCTATAGCATGAGATGGGATATCCAACTTCTTCCAAATCCAATACTGATACCCTTCCGATAGCATGAGATGTGATATCCCAATGCTTCTACCAAACCTGAGACCCATACTATGGCATGAGATGTGATATCAAACTCCTTCCCATTCCAATCCTGAGACCCTTCCTATAGCTTGAGGTGTGATATCCTACTCCTTCCCATTCCAATTCTGAGACCCTTCTTATACCATGAGACTTGATATCTCAATGCTTCTAATACCAAACCTGAGACCCGTCCTATAACATGAGATGTGATATCCAAATCCTTCCCCTTCCAAACCTTAGACCCTTCCTTTATCATGAGATGTGATATCCAACTCCTTCCCATTCCAATCCTGAGACCCTTCCGATATCATGAGATTTGTTATCTCAATGCTTCTAATATCAAACTTGAGACCCTCCCTATAGCATGAGATGTGACATCCAAGTCCTTCCCATTCCAATCCTGAGACCCTTCCGATAGCATGAGATGTGATATCTCTATGCTTCTAATACCAAACCTGAGACCCTTCCTATAACATGAGATGGGATATCCAACTCCTTCCCATTCAAATCCTGAGACCTTTCCGATAGCAGAGATGTGATATCTCAATGCTTATACCAAACCTGAGAACCTTCCTATGGCCTGAGATGTGATATACAACTCCTTCCCATTCCAATCCTGAGACCCTTCCTTTAGCATGAGATGTGATATCTCAATGCTTATACCAAATCTGAGACCCTTCCTATAGCGTGAGATGTGATATCCAATTCCTTCCCATTCCAATCCTGAGACCCTACCTATAGCATGAGATGTGATATCTCAATGCTTATACCAAACCTGAGAGCCTACCTATAGCATGAGATGTGATATCCAAGTGCATCCCATTCCAATCCTTAGACCCTTCCTACAGCATGCGATGTGATATCTCAATGATTCTAATACCAAACCAGAGACTCTTCCTATAACATGAGATGGGATATCCAACTCCTTCCCATTCCAATCCTGAGCCGCTTCCGATAGCAGAGATGTGATATCTCAATGCTTATACCAAACCTGAGACCCTTCCTATAACATGAGATGTGATATCCAACTCCTTCCCGTTCCAAACCTGAGACACTAACTATAGCATATGTGATATCCAACTCCTTCCCATTCCAAACATGAGACCCTTCCTATAGCAAGAAAGTAATATCCAACTCCTACCCATTCCAATCCTGAGACCCTTCCTATAGCAAGAGATGTGATATCCAAATCCTTCCCATTCCAATCCTGAGACCCTTCCTATAACATGAGATGTGATATCCAACTCCTTCCCATTCCAACCTGAGACACTTCCTATAGCATGAGAAGGGATATCCAACTCCTTCCCAATCCAATCCTGAGACCCTTCCGATAGCAGAGATGTGATATCTCAATGCTTATACCAAACCTGAGACCCTTCCTATGGCATGAGATGTGATATCCAACTCCTTGCCATTCAAATCCTGAGACCCTTCCTATAGCATGAGAAGGGATATCCAACTCCTTCCCAATCCAATCCTGAGACCCTTCCGATAGCAGAGACGTGATATCTCAATGCTTCTACCAAACCTGAGACCCTTCCTTTAGCATGAGATGTGATATCCAAATCCTTCACATTCCAATCCTGAGACCCTTCCTATAGCATGAGATGTGATATCTCAATGCTTCTAATACCAAACCTGAGATCCTTCCTATAACATGAGATGTGATATCCAATTCCTTCCTATTCCAAACCTGAGACCCTTCCTATTGGATGAGATGTGATATCCAACTCCTTCCCATTCCAACCCTGAGAACCTTCCTATAGCATGAGATGTGATGTCTCAATGCTTCTAATACCAAACCTGAGATCCTTCCTATAACATGAGATGTGATATCCAACTCCTTCCATTCCAATCCTGAGACCCGTCCTATAGCATGAGATGTGATATCTCAATTCTTATACCAAACCTGAGAGCCTTCCTATAGCATGAGATGTGATATCCAACTGCTTCCCATTCCAATCCTGAGACCCTTCCTATAGCATGAGATGTGATATCTCAATGCTTCTAATACCAAACCTGAGATCCTTCCTCTAACATGAAATGTGATATCCAACTCCTTCCCTTTCCAAACCTAAGAGCCTATCTATAGCATGAGATGTGATATCCAAGTCCTTCACATTCCAACCCTTAGACCCTTCCTACAGCATGCAATATGATATCTCAATGATTCTAATAACAAACCTGAGACCCGTCCTATAACATGAGATGGGATATCCAACTCCTTCCCATTCCAATCCTGAGACACTTCCGATAGCAGAGATGTGATATCTCAATGCTTATACCAAACCTAAGACCCTTCCTATAACATGAGATGTGATATCCAAATCCTTCCCGTTCCAAACCTGAGACCCTTCCTTTAGCATGAGATGTGATATCCAGCTCCTTCCCATTCCAATCCTGAGACACTTCCGATAGCATGAGATGTGATATCTCAATGCTTCTAATATCAAAACTGAGACCCTCCCTATAGCATGATATGTGATATCTAAGTCCTTCCCATTCCAATCCTGAGACCCTCCCTATAGCATGATATGTGATATCTAAGTCCTTCCCATTCCAATCCTGAGACCCTCCCTATAGCATGAGATGTGATATCCAATTCCTTCCCATTCCAATCCTGAGACCCTTCCTATAGCATGAGATGTGATATCTCAATGCTTATACCAAACCTGAGAGCCTACCTATAGCATGAGATGTGATATCCAAGTGCATCCCATTCCAATCCTTAGACCCTTCCTACAGCATGCGATGTGATATCTCAATGATTCTAATACCAAACCAGAGACTCTTCCTATAACATGAGATGGGATATCCAACTCCTTCCCATTCCAATCCTGAGCCGCTTCCGATAGCAGAGATGTGATATCTCAATGCTTATACCAAACCTGAGACCCTTCCTATAACATGAGATGTGATATCCAACTCCTTCCCGTTCCAAACCTGAGACACTAACTATAGCATATGTGATATCCAACTCCTTCCCATTCCAAACATGAGACCCTTCCTATAGCAAGAAAGTAATATCCAACTCCTACCCATTCCAATCCTGAGACCCTTCCTATAGCAAGAGATGTGATATCCAAATCCTTCCCATTCCAATCCTGAGACCCTTCCTATAACATGAGATGTGATATCCAACTCCTTCCCATTCCAACCTGAGACACTTCCTATAGCATGAGAAGGGATATCCAACTCCTTCCCAATCCAATCCTGAGACCCTTCCGATAGCAGAGATGTGATATCTCAATGCTTATACCAAACCTGAGACCCTTCCTATGGCATGAGATGTGATATCCAACTCCTTCCCATTCCAACCTGAGACACTTCCTATAGCATGAGAAGGGATATCCAACTCCTTCCCAATCCAATCCTGAGACCCTTCCGATAGCAGAGTTGTGATATCTCAATGCTTATACCAAACCTGAGACCCTTCCTATGGCATGAGATGTGATATCCAACTCCTTGCCATTCAAATCCTGAGACCATTCCTATAGCATGAGAAGGGATATCCAACTCCTTCCATTCCAATCCTGAGACCCGTCCTATAGCATGAGATGTGATATCTCAATTCTTATACCAAACCTGAGAGCCTTCCTATAGCATGAGATGTGATATCCAACTGCTTCCCATTCCAATCCTGAGACCCTTCCTATAGCATGAGATGTGATATCTCAATGCTTCTAATACCAAACCTGAGATCCTTCCTCTAACATGAAATGTGATATCCAACTCCTTCCCTTTCCAAACCTAAGAGCCTATCTATAGCATGAGATGTGATATCCAAGTCCTTCACATTCCAACCCTTAGACCCTTCCTACAGCATGCAATATGATATCTCAATGATTCTAATAACAAACCTGAGACCCGTCCTATAACATGAGATGGGATATCCAACTCCTTCCCATTCCAATCCTGAGACACTTCCGATAGCAGAGATGTGATATCTCAATGCTTATACCAAACCTGAGACCCTTCCTATAACATGAGATGTGATATCCAAATCCTTCCCGTTCCAAACCTGAGACCCTTCCTTTAGCATGAGATGTGATATCCAACTCCTTCCCATTCCAATCCTGAGACCCTTCCTATAGCCTGAGATGTGATATCTCAATGCCTCTAATACCAAACCTGAGATCCTTACTCTAACATGAAATGTGATATCCAACTCCTTCACTTTCCAAACCTGAGAGCCTATCTATAGCATGAGATGTGATATCCAAGTCCTTCCCATTCCAATCCTTAGACCCTTCCTACAGCATGCAATATGATATCTCAATGATTCTAATAAAAAACCTGAGACCCGTCCTATAACATGAGATGGGATATCCAACTCCTTCCCATTCCAATCCTGAGACACTTCCGATAGCAGAGATGTGATATCTCAATGTTTATACCAAACCTGAGACCCTTCCTATAACATGAGATGTGATATCCAACTCCTTCCCGTTCCAAACCTGAGACCATTCCTTTAGCATGAGATGTGATATCCAGCTCCTTCCCATTCCAATCCTGAGACACTTCCGATAGCATGAGATGTGATATCTCAATGCTTCTAATATCAAAACTGAGACCCTCCCTATAGCATGATATGTGATATCTAAGTCCTTCCCATTCCAATCCTGAGACCCTTCCTATAGCATGAGATGTGATATCTCAATGCTTCTACCAAACCTGAGACCCTTCCTTTAGCATGAGATGTGATATCCAACTCCTTCCCATTCCAATCCTGAGACCCTTCCTATAGCATGAGAGGTGATATCTCAATACTTCTAATACCAAACCTGAGATCCTTCCGATAACATAAGATGTGATATCTCAATACTTCTAATACCAAACCTGAGATCCATCCTATAACATGAGATGTGATATCCAAATCCTTCCCCTTCCAAACCTGAGACCCTCCCTTTAGCATGAGATGTGATATCCAACTCCTTCCCATTCCAATCCTGAGACCCTTCTGATAGCATAAGATATGATATCTCAATGCTTCTATACCAAACCTGAGATCCTTCCGATAGCATGAGATGTGATATCTCAATACTTCTAATACCAAACCTGAGATCCTTCCTATAACATGAGATGTGATATCCAAATCCTTATCTTCCAAACCTGAGACCCTCCCTTTAGCATGAGATGTGATATCCAACTCCTTCCCATTCCAATCCTGAGACACTTCTGATAGCATAAGATATGATATCTCAATGCTTCTATACCAAACCTGAGATCCTTCTGATAGCATGAGATGTGATATCTCAATACTTCTAATACCAAACCTGAGATCCTACCTCTAACATGAAATGTGATATCCAACTCTTTCCCCTTGCAAACCTGAGAGCCTTCCTATAGCATGAGATGTGATATCCAAGTCCTTCCCATTCCAATCCTGAGACCCTTCCTATAACATGAGATGTGATATCCAACTCCTTCCCATTCCAACCTGAGACCCTTCCTATAGCATGAGATGGGATATCCAACTCCTTCCAAATCCAATCCCGATAACCTTCCGATAGCATGAGATCTGATATCCCAATGCTTCTACCAAACCTGAGACCCATACTATGGCATGAGATGTGATATCAAACTCCTTCCCATTCTAATCCTGAGACCCTTCCTATAGCTTGAGATGTGATATCCAACTCCTTCCCATTCCAATTCTGAGACCCTTCCTATACCATGAGACTTGATATCTCAATGCTTCTAATACCAAACCTGAGACCCGTCCTATAACATGAGATGTGATATCCAAATCCTTCCCCTTCCAAACCTTAGACCCTTCCTTTATCATGAGATGTGATAGCCAACTCCTTCCCATTCCAATCTTGAGACCCTTCCGATATCATGAAATGTGATATCTCAATGCTTCTAATATCAAACTTGAGACCCTCCCTATAACATGAGATGGGAATATCCAACTCCTTCCCATTCCAATCCTGAGACCCTTCCGATAGCAGAGATGTGATATCTCAATGCTTATACCAAACCTGAGATCCTTCCTATAACATGAGATGTGATATCCAACTCCTTCCCATTCCAATCCTGAGACACTTCCTATAGCATGAGATGTGATATCTCACTGCTTATACCAAACCTGAGACCCTTCCTATAGCATGAGATGTGATATCCAACTCCTTCCCATTCCAATCCTGAGACCCTTCCTATAGCATGAGATGTGATATCTCAATGCTTCTAATATCAAACTTGAGACCCTCCCTATAGCATGAGATGTGATACCCAAGTCCTTCCCATTCCAATCCTGAGACACTTCCTATAGCATGAGATGTGATATCTCAATGCTTCTAATACCAAACCTGAGACTCTTCCTATAACATGAGATGGGATATCCAACTCCTTTCCATTCCAATCCTGAGACCCTTTCGATAGCAGAGATGTGATATCTCAATGTTTATACCAAACCTGAGACCCTCCCTACGGCATGAGATGTCATATACAACTCCTTCCCATTCCAATCCTGAGACCCTTCCTATAGCATGAGATGTGATATCCAACTCCTTCCCATTCCAATCCTGAGACCCTTCCTATAGCATGAGATGTGATGTCTCAATGCTTCTAATACCAAACCTGAGATCCTTCCTATAACATGAGATGTGATATCCAACTCCTTCCATTCCAATCCTGAGACCCTTCCTATAGCATGAGATGTGATATCTCAAGACCCTTCCTATAGCATGAGATGTGATATCCAACTCCTTCCCATTCCAATCCTGAGACCCTTCCTATAGCCTGAGATGTGATATCTGAATGCCTCTAATACCAAACCTGAGATCCTTCCTCTAACATGAAATGTGATATCCAACTCCTTCCCTTTCCAAACCTAAGAGCCTATCTATAGCATGAGATGTGATATCCAGGTCCTTCCCATTCCAATCCTTAGACCCTTCCTACAGCATGCAATATGATATCTCAATGATTCTAATAACAAACCTGAGACCCGTCCTATAGCATGAGATATGATATCCAAGTCCTTCCCATTCCAATCCTGAGACCCTTCCTATAACATGAAATGTGATATCCAACTCCTTCCCATTCCAACCTGAGACCCTTCGTATAGCATGAGATGTGATATCTCAATGCTTATACCAAACCTGAGATCCTTCCTATAACATGAGATGTGATATCCAACTCCTTCCCATTCCAATCCTGAGACACTTCCTATAGCATGAGATGTGATATCTCACTGCTTATACCAAACCTGAGACCCTTCCCATAGCATGAGATGTGATATCCAACTCCTTCCCATTCCAATCCTCAGACCCTTCCTATAGCATGAGATGTGATATCTCAATGCTTCTAATATCAAACTTGAGACCCTACCGATAGCATGAGATGTGATATCCAAGTCCTTCCCATTCCAATCCTGAGACACTTCCTATAGCATGAGATGTGATATCCAACTCCTTCCCATTCCAATCCTGAGACCCTTCCTATAACATGAAATGTGATATCCAACTCCTTCCCATTCCAACCTGAGACCCTTCCTATAGCATGAGATGTGATATCTCAATGCTTATACCAAACCTGAGATCCTTCCTATAACATGAGATGTGATATCCAACTCCTTCCCATTCCAATCCTGAGACACTTCCTATAGCATGAGATGTGATATCTCACTGCTTATACCAAACCTGAGACCCTTCCCATAGCATGAGATGTGATATCCAACTCCTTCCCATTCCAATCCTCAGACCCTTCCTATAGCATGAGATGTGATATCTCAATGCTTCTAATATCAAACTTGAGACCCTACCTATAGCATGAGATGTGATATCCAAGTCCTTCCCATTCCAATCCTGAGACACTTCCTATAGCATGAGATGTGATATCCAACTCCTTCCCATTCCAATCCTGAGACCCTTCCTATAGCATGAGATATGATATCTCAATACTTCTAATACCAAATGTGAGATCCTTCCGATAACATGAGATGTGATATCCAAATCCTTCCCATTCCAATCCTGAGACCCTTCTGATAGCATGAGATGTGATATCTCAATGCTTCTAATACCAAACCTGAGATCCTTCCGATAGCATGAGATGTGATATCTCAATGCTTCTAATACCAAACCTGAGATCCTTCCTATAACATGAGATGTGATATCCAAATCCTTCCCCTTCCAAACCTGAGACCCTCTCTTTAGCATGAGATGTGATATCCAACTCCTTCCCATTCCATTCCTGAGACCCTTCTGATAGCATGAGATGTGATATCTCAATGCCTCTAATACCAAACCTGAGATCCTACCTCTAACATGAAATGTGATATCCAACTCTTTCCCCTTCCAAACCTGAGAGCCTTCCTATAGCATGAGATGTGATATCCAAGTCCTTCCCATTCCAATCCTGAGACCCTTCCTATAGCTTGAGATGTGATATCCAACTCCTTCCCATTCCAATTCTGAGACCCTTCCTATACTCTGAGACTTGATATCTCAATGCTTCTAATACCAAACCTGAGACCCGTAATATAACATGAGATGTGATATCCAAATCCTTCCCCTTCCAAAACTTAGACCCTTCCTTTATCATGAGATGTGATATCCAACTCCTTCCCATTCCAATCCTGAGACCCTTCCGATATCATGAGATGTGATATCTCAAAGCTTCTAATATCAAACTTGAGACCCTCCCTATAGCATGAGATGTGATATCCAAGTCCTTCCCATTCCAATCCTGAGACCCTTCCTATAGCATGGGATGTGATATCTCAATGCTTCTAATACCAAACCTGAGACCCTTCCTATAACATGAGATGGGAATATCCAACTCCTTCCCATTCCAATCCTGAGACCCTTCCGATAGCAGAGATGTGATATCTCAATGCTTATACCAAACCTGAGACCCTTCCTATGGCATGAGATGTGATATCCAACTCCTTGCCATTCAAATCCTGAGACCCTTCCTATAGCATGAGAAGGGATATCCAACTCCTTCCCAATCCAATCCTGAGACCCTTCCGATAGCAGAGACGTGATATCTCAATGCTTCTACCAAACCTGAGACCCTTCCTTTAGCATGAGATGTGATATCCAAATCCTTCACATTCCAATCCTGAGACCCTTCCTATAGCATGAGATGTGATATCTCAATGCTTCTAATACCAAACCTGAGATCCTTCCTATAACATGAGATGTGATATCCAATTCCTTCCCATTCCAAACCTGAGACCCTTCCTATTGGATGAGTTGTGATATCCAACTCCTTCCCATTCCAACCCTGAGACCCTTCCTATAGCATGAGATGTGATGTCTCAATGCTTCTAATACCAAACCTGAGATCCTTCCTATAACATGAGATGTGATATCCAACTCCTTCCATTCCAATCCTGAGACCCGTCCTATAGCATGAGATGTGATATCTCAATGCTTATACCAAACCTGAGACCCTTCCTATAGCATGAGATGTGATATCCAACTACTTCCCATTCCAATCCTGAGACCCTTCCTATAGCATGAGATGTGATATCTCAATGCTTCTAATACCAAACCTGAGATCCTTCCTCTAACATGAAATGTGATATCCAACTCCTTCCCTTTCCAAACCTAAGAGCCTATCTATAGCATGAGATGTGATATCCAGGTCCTTCCCATTCCAATCCTTAGACCCTTCCTACAGCATGCAATATGATATCTCAATGATTCTAATAACAAACCTGAGACCCGTCCTATAGCATGAGTTATGATATCCAAGTCCTTCCCATTCCAATCCTGAGACCCTTCCTATAACATGAAATGTGATATCCAACTCCTTCCCATTCCAACCTGAGACCCTTCCTATAGCATGAGATGGGATATCCAACTTCTTCCAAATCCAATACTGATACCCTTCCGATAGCATGAGATGTGATATCCCAATGCTTCTACCAAACCTGAGACCCATACTATGGCATGAGATGTGATATCAAACTCCTTCCCATTCCAATCCTGAGACCCTTCCTATAGCTTGAGGTGTGATATCCTACTCCTTCCCATTCCAATTCTGAGACCCTTCTTATACCATGAGACTTGATATCTCAATGCTTCTAATACCAAACCTGAGACCCGTCCTATAACATGAGATGTGATATCCAAATCCTTCCCCTTCCAAACCTTAGACCCTTCCTTTATCATGAGATGTGATATCCAACTCCTTCCCATTCCAATCCTGAGACCCTTCCGATATCATGAGATTTGTTATCTCAATGCTTCTAATATCAAACTTGAGACCCTCCCTATAGCATGAGATGTGACATCCAAGTCCTTCCCATTCCAATCCTGAGACCCTTCCTATAGCATGAGATGTGATATCTCTATGCTTCTAATACCAAACCTGAGACCCTTCCTATAACATGAGATGGGATATCCAACTCCTTCCCATTCAAATCCTGAGACCTTTCCGATAGCAGAGATGTGATATCTCAATGCTTATACCAAACCTGAGAACCTTCCTATGGCCTGAGATGTGATATACAACTCCTTCCCATTCCAATCCTGAGACCCTTCCTTTAGCATGAGATGTGATATCTCAATGCTTATACCAAATCTGAGACCCTTCCTATAGCGTGAGATGTGATATCCAATTCCTTCCCATTCCAATCCTGAGACCCTACCTATAGCATGAGATGTGATATCTCAATGCTTATACCAAACCTGAGAGCCTACCTATAGCATGAGATGTGATATCCAAGTGCATCCCATTCCAATCCTTAGACCCTTCCTACAGCATGCGATGTGATATCTCAATGATTCTAATACCAAACCAGAGACTCTTCCTATAACATGAGATGGGATATCCAACTCCTTCCCATTCCAATCCTGAGCCGCTTCCGATAGCAGAGATGTGATATCTCAATGCTTATACCAAACCTGAGACCCTTCCTATAACATGAGATGTGATATCCAACTCCTTCCCGTTCCAAACCTGAGACACTAACTATAGCATATGTGATATCCAACTCCTTCCCATTCCAAACATGAGACCCTTCCTATAGCAAGAAAGTAATATCCAACTCCTACCCATTCCAATCCTGAGACCCTTCCTATAGCAAGAGATGTGATATCCAAATCCTTCCCATTCCAATCCTGAGACCCTTCCTATAACATGAGATGTGATATCCAACTCCTTCCCATTCCAACCTGAGACACTTCCTATAGCATGAGAAGGGATATCCAACTCCTTCCCAATCCAATCCTGAGACCCTTCCGATAGCAGAGATGTGATATCTCAATGCTTATACCAAACCTGAGACCCTTCCTATGGCATGAGATGTGATATCCAACTCCTTGCCATTCAAATCCTGAGACCCTTCCTATAGCATGAGAAGGGATATCCAACTCCTTCCCAATCCAATCCTGAGACCCTTCCGATAGCAGAGACGTGATATCTCAATGCTTCTACCAAACCTGAGACCCTTCCTTTAGCATGAGATGTGATATCCAAATCCTTCACATTCCAATCCTGAGACCCTTCCTATAGCATGAGATGTGATATCTCAATGCTTCTAATACCAAACCTGAGATCCTTCCTATAACATGAGATGTGATATCCAATTCCTTCCTATTCCAAACCTGAGACCCTTCCTATTGGATGAGATGTGATATCCAACTCCTTCCCATTCCAACCCTGAGAACCTTCCTATAGCATGAGATGTGATGTCTCAATGCTTCTAATACCAAACCTGAGATCCTTCCTATAACATGAGATGTGATATCCAACTCCTTCCATTCCAATCCTGAGACCCGTCCTATAGCATGAGATGTGATATCTCAATTCTTATACCAAACCTGAGAGCCTTCCTATAGCATGAGATGTGATATCCAACTGCTTCCCATTCCAATCCTGAGACCCTTCCTATAGCATGAGATGTGATATCTCAATGCTTCTAATACCAAACCTGAGATCCTTCCTCTAACATGAAATGTGATATCCAACTCCTTCCCTTTCCAAACCTAAGAGCCTATCTATAGCATGAGATGTGATATCCAAGTCCTTCACATTCCAACCCTTAGACCCTTCCTACAGCATGCAATATGATATCTCAATGATTCTAATAACAAACCTGAGACCCGTCCTATAACATGAGATGGGATATCCAACTCCTTCCCATTCCAATCCTGAGACACTTCCGATAGCAGAGATGTGATATCTCAATGCTTATACCAAACCTGAGACCCTTCCTATAACATGAGATGTGATATCCAAATCCTTCCCGTTCCAAACCTGAGACCCTTCCTTTAGCATGAGATGTGATATCCAGCTCCTTCCCATTCCAATCCTGAGACACTTCCGATAGCATGAGATGTGATATCTCAATGCTTCTAATATCAAAACTGAGACCCTCCCTATAGCATGATATGTGATATCTAAGTCCTTCCCATTCCAATCCTGAGACCCTCCCTATAGCATGATATGTGATATCTAAGTCCTTCCCATTCCAATCCTGAGACCCTCCCTATAGCATGAGATGTGATATCCAATTCCTTCCCATTCCAATCCTGAGACCCTTCCTATAGCATGAGATGTGATATCTCAATGCTTATACCAAACCTGAGAGCCTACCTATAGCATGAGATGTGATATCCAAGTGCATCCCATTCCAATCCTTAGACCCTTCCTACAGCATGCGATGTGATATCTCAATGATTCTAATACCAAACCAGAGACTCTTCCTATAACATGAGATGGGATATCCAACTCCTTCCCATTCCAATCCTGAGCCGCTTCCGATAGCAGAGATGTGATATCTCAATGCTTATACCAAACCTGAGACCCTTCCTATAACATGAGATGTGATATCCAACTCCTTCCCGTTCCAAACCTGAGACACTAACTATAGCATATGTGATATCCAACTCCTTCCCATTCCAAACATGAGACCCTTCCTATAGCAAGAAAGTAATATCCAACTCCTACCCATTCCAATCCTGAGACCCTTCCTATAGCAAGAGATGTGATATCCAAATCCTTCCCATTCCAATCCTGAGACCCTTCCTATAACATGAGATGTGATATCCAACTCCTTCCCATTCCAACCTGAGACACTTCCTATAGCATGAGAAGGGATATCCAACTCCTTCCCAATCCAATCCTGAGACCCTTCCGATAGCAGAGATGTGATATCTCAATGCTTATACCAAACCTGAGACCCTTCCTATGGCATGAGATGTGATATCCAACTCCTTCCCATTCCAACCTGAGACACTTCCTATAGCATGAGAAGGGATATCCAACTCCTTCCCAATCCAATCCTGAGACCCTTCCGATAGCAGAGATGTGATATCTCAATGCTTATACCAAACCTGAGACCCTTCCTATGGCATGAGATGTGATATCCAACTCCTTGCCATTCAAATCCTGAGACCATTCCTATAGCATGAGAAGGGATATCCAACTCCTTCCATTCCAATCCTGAGACCCGTCCTATAGCATGAGATGTGATATCTCAATTCTTATACCAAACCTGAGAGCCTTCCTATAGCATGAGATGTGATATCCAACTGCTTCCCATTCCAATCCTGAGACCCTTCCTATAGCATGAGATGTGATATCTCAATGCTTCTAATACCAAACCTGAGATCCTTCCTCTAACATGAAATGTGATATCCAACTCCTTCCCTTTCCAAACCTAAGAGCCTATCTATAGCATGAGATGTGATATCCAAGTCCTTCACATTCCAACCCTTAGACCCTTCCTACAGCATGCAATATGATATCTCAATGATTCTAATAACAAACCTGAGACCCGTCCTATAACATGAGATGGGATATCCAACTCCTTCCCATTCCAATCCTGAGACACTTCCGATAGCAGAGATGTGATATCTCAATGCTTATACCAAACCTGAGACCCTTCCTATAACATGAGATGTGATATCCAAATCCTTCCCGTTCCAAACCTGAGACCCTTCCTTTAGCATGAGATGTGATATCCAGCTCCTTCCCATTCCAATCCTGAGACACTTCCGATAGCATGAGATGTGATATCTCAATGCTTCTAATATCAAAACTGAGACCCTCCCTATAGCATGATATGTGATATCTAAGTCCTTCCCATTCCAATCCTGAGACCCTCCCTATAGCATGATATGTGATATCTAAGTCCTTCCCATTCCAATCCTGAGACCCTCCCTATAGCATGAGATGTGATATCCAATTCCTTCCCATTCCAATCCTGAGACCCTTCCTATAGCATGAGATGTGATATCTCAATGCTTATACCAAACCTGAGAGCCTACCTATAGCATGAGATGTGATATCCAACTCCTTCCCATTCCAATCCTGAGCCGCTTCCGATAGCAGAGATGTGATATCTCAATGCTTATACCAAACCTGAGACCCTTCCTATAACATGAGATGTGATATCCAACTCCTTCCCGTTCCAAACCTGAGACACTAACTATAGCATATGTGATATCCAACTCCTTCCCATTCCAAACATGAGACCCTTCCTATAGCAAGAAAGTAATATCCAACTCCTACCCATTCCAATCCTGAGACCCTTCCTATAGCAAGAGATGTGATATCCAAATCCTTCCCATTCCAATCCTGAGACCCTTCCTATAACATGAGATGTGATATCCAACTCCTTCCCATTCCAACCTGAGACACTTCCTATAGCATGAGAAGGGATATCCAACTCCTTCCCAATCCAATCCTGAGACCCTTCCGATAGCAGAGATGTGATATCTCAATGCTTATACCAAACCTGAGACCCTTCCTATGGCATGAGATGTGATATCCAACTCCTTGCCATTCAAATCCTGAGACCATTCCTATAGCATGAGAAGGGATATCCAACTCCTTCCCAATCCAATCCTGAGACCCTTCCGATAGCAGAGACGTGATATCTCAATGCTTCTACCAAACCTGAGACCCTTCCTTTAGCATGAGATGTGATATCCAAATCCTTCACATTCCAATCCTGAGACCCTTCCTATAGCATGAGATGTGATATCTCAATGCTTCTAATACCAAACCTGAGATCCTTCCTATAACATGAGATGTGATATCCAACTCCTTCCATTCCAATCCTGAGACCCGTCCTATAGCATGAGATGTGATATCTCAATGCTTATACCAAACCTGAGACCCTTCCTATAACATGAGATGTGATATCCAAATCCTTCCCGTTCCAAACCTGAGACCCTTCCTTTAGCATGAGATGTGATATCCAGCTCCTTCCCATTCCAATCCTGAGACACTTCCGATAGCATGAGATGTGATATCTCAATGCTTCTAATATCAAAACTGAGACCCTCCCTATAGCATGATATGTGATATCTAAGTCCTTCCCATTCCAATCCTGAGACCCTCCCTATAGCATGAGATGTGATGTCCAACTCCTTCCCATTCCAATCCTGAGACCCTTCCTATAGCATGAGATATGATATCTCAATACTTCTAATACCAAACGTGAGATCCTTCCGATAACATGAGATGTGATATCCAAATCCTTCCCCTTCCAAACCTGAGACCCTCCCTTTAGCATGAGATGTGATATCCAACTCCTTCCTATTCCAATCCTGAGACTCTTCTGATAGCATGAGATGTGATATCTCAATGCTTCTAATACCAAACCTGAGATCCTTCCGATAGCATGAGATGTGATATCTCAATGCTTCTAATACCAAACCTGAGATCCTTCCTATAACATGAGATGTGATATCCAAATCCTTCCCCTTCCAAACCTGAGACCCTCCCTTTAGCATGAGATGTGATATCCAACTCCTTCCCATTCCATTCCTGAGACCCTTCTGATAGCATGAGATGTGATATCTCAATGCCTCTAATACCAAACCTGAGATCCTACCTCTAACATGAAATGTGATATCCAACTCTTTCCCCTTCCAAACCTGAGAGCCTTCCTATAGCATGAGATGTGATATCCAAGTCCTTCCCATTCCAATCCTGAGACCCTTCCTATAGCTTGAGATGTGATATCCAACTCCTTCCCATTCCAATTCTGAGACCCTTCCTATACTATGAGACTTGATATCTCAATGCTTCTAATACCAAACCTGAGACCCGTAATATAACATGAGATGTGATATCCAAATCCTTCCCATTCCAATCCTGAGACCCTTCCGATATCATGAGATGTGATATCTCAAAGCTTCTAATATCAAACTTGAGACCCTCCCTATAGCATGAGATGTGATATCCAAGTCCTTCCCATTCCAATCCTGAGACCCTTCCTATAGCTTGAGATGTGATATCCAACTCCTTCCCATTCCAATTCTGAGACCCTTCCTATACTATGAGACTTGATATCTCAATGCTTCTAATACCAAACCTGAGACCCGTAATATAACATGAGATGTGATATCCAACTCCTTCCCATTCCAATCCTGAGACCCTTCCGATATCATGAGATGTGATATCTCAAAGCTTCTAATATCAAACTTGAGACCCTCCCTATAGCATGAGATGTGATATCCAAGTCCTTCCCATTCCAATCCTGAGACCCTTCCTATAGCATGAGATGTGATATCTCAATGCTTATACCAAACCTGAGACCCTTCCTATAGCATGAGATGTGATATCCAACTGCTTCCCATTCCAATCCTGAGACCCTTCCTATAGCATGAGATGTGATATCTCTATGCTTCTAATATCAAACCTGAGATCCTTCCTCTAACATGAAATGTGATATCCAACTCCTTCCCTTTCCAAACCTAAGAGCCTATCTATAGCATGAGATGTGATATCCAAGTCCTTCACATTCCAACCCTTAGACCCTTCCTACAGCATGCAATATGATATCTCAATGATTCTAATAACAAACCTGAGACCCGTCCTATAACATGAGATGGGATATCCAACTCCTTCCCATTCCAATCCTGAGACTCTTCCGATAGCAGAGATGTGATATCTCAATGCTTATACCAAACCTGAGACCCTTCCTATAACATGAGATGTGATATCCAAATCCTTCCCGTTCCAAACCTGAGACCCTTCCTTTAGCATGAGATGTGATATCCAGCTCCTTCCCATTCCAATCCTGAGACACTTCCGATAGCATGAGATGTGTTATCTCAATGCTTCTAATATCAAAACTGAGACCCTCCCTATAGCATGATATGTGATATCTAAGTCTTTCCCATTCCAATCCTGAGACCCTCCCTATAGCATGAGATGTGATATCCAACTCCTTCCCATTCCAATCCTGAGACCCTTCCTATAGCATGAGATATGATATCTCAATACTTCTAATACCAAACGTGAGATCCTTCCGATAACATGAGATGTGATATCCAAATCCTTCCCCTTCCAAACCTGAGACCTTCCCTTTAGCATGAGATGTGATATCCAACTCCTTCCTATTCCAATCCTGAGACTCTTCTGATAGCATGAGATGTGATATCTCAATGCTTCTAATACCAAACCTGAGATCCTTCCGATAGCATGAGATGTGATATCTCAATGCTTCTAATACCAAACCTGAGATCCTTCCTATAACATGAGATGTGATATCCAAATCCTTCCCCTTCCAAACCTGAGAGCCTTCCTATAGCATGAGATGTGATATCCAAGTCCTTCCCATTCCAATCCTGAGACCCTTCCTATAGCTTGAGATGTGATATCCAACTCCTTCCCATTCCAATTCTGAGACCCTTCCTATACTATGAGACTTGATATCTCAATGCTTCTAATACCAAACCTGAGACCCGTAATATAACATGAGATGTGATATCCAAATCCTTCCCCTTCCAAACCTTAGACCCTTCCTTTATCATGAGATGTGATATCCAACTCCTTCCCATTCCAATCCTGAGACCCTTCCGATATCATGAGATGTGATATCTCAAAGCTTCTAATATCAAACTTGAGACCCTCCCTATAGCATGAGATGTGATATCCAAGTCCTTCCCATTCCAATCCTGAGACCCTTCCTATAGCATGAGATGTGATATCTCAATGCTTCTAATACCAAACCTGAGACCCTTCCTATAACATGAGATGGGAATATCCAACTCCTTCCCATTCCAATCCTGAGACCCTTCCGATAGCAGAGATGTGATATCTCAATGCTTATACCAAACCTGAGATCCTTCCTATAACATGAGATGTGATATCCAACTCCTTCCCATTCCAATCCTGAGACACTTCCTATAGCATGAGATGTGATATCTCACTGCTTATACCAAACCTGAGACCCTTCCCATAGCATGAGATGTGATATCCAACTCCTTCCCATTCCAATCCTCAGACCCTTCCTATAGCATGAGATGTGATATCTCAATGCTTCTAATATCAAACTTGAGACCCTACCTATAGCATGAGATGTGATATCCAAGTCCTTCCCATTCCAATCCTGAGACACTTCCTATAGCATGAGATGTGATATCTCAATGCTTCTAATACCAAACCTGAGACTCTTCCTATAACATGAGATGGGATATCCAACTCCTTCCCATTCCAATCCTGAGACCCTTTTGATAGCAGAGATGTGATATCTCAATGTTTATACCAAACCTGAGACCCTTCCTACGGCATGAGATGTCATATTCAACTCCTTCCCATTCCAATCCTGAGACCCTTCCTATAGCATGAGATGTGATATCCAACTCCTTCCCATTCCAATCCTGAGACCCTTCCTATAGCATGAGATGTGATGTCTCAATGCTTCTAATACCAAACCTGAGATCCTTCCTATAACATGGATGTGATATCCAACTCCTTCCATTCCAATCCTGGACCCTTCCTATAGCATGAGATGTGATATCTCAATGCTTATACCAAACCTGAGACCCTTCCTTTAGCATGAGATGTGATATCCAACTCCTTCCCATTCCAATCCTGAGACCCTTCCTATAGCCTGAGATGTGATATCTCAATGCCTCTAATACCAAACCTGAGATCCTTCCTCTAACATGAAATGTGATATCCAACTCCTTCACTTTCCAAACCTGAGAGCCTATCTATAGCATGAGATGTGATATCCAAGTCCTTCCCATTCCAATCCTTAGACCCTTCCTACAGCATGCAATATGATATCTCAATGATTCTAATAAAAAACCTGAGACCCGTCCTATAACATGAGATGGGATATCCAACTCCTTCCCATTCCAATCCTGAGACACTTCCGATAGCAGAGATGTGATATCTCAATGTTTATACCAAACCTGAGACCCTTCCTATAACATGAGATGTGATATCCAACTCCTTCCCGTTCCAAACCTGAGACCCTTCCTTTAGCATGAGATGTGATATCCAGCTCCTTCCCATTCCAATCCTGAGACACTTCCGATAGCATGAGATGTGATATCTCAATGCTTCTAATATCAAAACTGAGACCCTCCCTATAGCATGATATGTGATATCTAAGTCCTTCCCATTCCAATCCTGAGACCCTTCCTATAGCATGAGATGTGATATCTCAATGCTTCTACCAAACCTGAGACCCTTCCTTTAGCATGAGATGTGATATCCAACTCCTTCCCATTCCAATCCTGAGACCCTTCCTATAGCATGAGAGGTGATATCTCAATACTTCTAATACCAAACCTGAGATCCTTCCGATAACATGAGATGTGATATCTCAATACTTCTAATACCAAACCTGAGATCCATCCTATAACATGAGATGTGATATCCAAATCCTTCCCCTTCCAAACCTGAGACCCGCCCTTTAGCATGAGATGTGATATCCAACTCCTTCCCATTCCAATCCTGAGACCCTTCTGATAGCATAAGATATGATATCTCAATGCTTCTATACCAAACCTGAGATCCTTCCGATAGCATGAGATGTGATATCTCAATACTTCTAATACCAAACCTGAGATCCTTCCTATAACATGAGATGTGATATCCAAATCCTTATCTTCCAAACCTGAGACCCTCCCTTTAGCATGAGATGTGATATCCAACTCCTTCCCATTCCAATCCTGAGACTCTTCTGATAGCATAAGATATGATATCTCAATGCTTCTATACCAAACCTGAGATCCTTCTGATAGCATGAGATGTGATATCTCAATACTTCTAATACCAAACCTGAGATCCTACCTCTAACATGAAATGTGATATCCAACTCTTTCCCCTTGCAAACCTGAGAGCCTTCCTATAGCATGAGATGTGATATCCAAGTCCTTCCCATTCCAATCCTGAGACCCTTCCTATAACATGAGATGTGATACCCAACTCCTTCCCATTCCAACCTGAGACCCTTCCTATAGCATGAGATGGGATATCCAACTCCTTCCAAATCCAATCCCGATACCCTTCCGATAGCATGAGATCTGATATCCCAATGCTTCTACCAAACCTGAGACCCATACTATGGCATGAGATGTGATATCAAACTCCTTCCCATTCTAATCCTGTGTCACGCCGCTTCCTAGACCACGGACACACCTCCCCACTCGCCCCTCCTTGCCTACCCATTCCCGCACTCCCCAACACTCGTGCACCGTGCCCCCCACTCACGTCGCACACATCAGGGCACGGCATGGCATGTTTGGGGGAGCGGGTGTTTATCGCCCTTCACGGCGGTGGCAGATCAACTGGAAGCTCCATCACTTCAGGAACTTACGTCCTTTGCGGAGACCGGCGCTTCCCAGGGCTTTGCGGATCACGTGACTTTGGTTGCCTAGCAGCATTGCAACGCTTTCGGGTCACGTCACACGTGACTATACGTGCGTCCCTTCCGAGGATAAAAGGAGTCGGTGAACCGAAGGCGTTGCTTCACAGCTGTTTAGTTTCAGATCACGTGACTTCTCTCTTTGTTCAAGGACCTGCTCTGATTCTGACCTCGGCTTGCTCCACGGACTCCTCTTGCTTAACCCTTCAAGTACTTTTGGATTTGCCTGTTACCGACTCACGCCTGCTCCACGGACTCCTCTTGCTTAACCCTTCAAGTACTTTTGGATTTGCCTGTTACCGACTCACGCCTGCTCCACGGACTCCTCTTGCTTAACCCTTCAAGTACTTTTGGATTTGCCTGTTACCGACTCACGCCTGCTCCACGGACTCCTCTTGCTTAACCCTTCAAGTACTTTTGGATTTGCCTGTTACCGACTCACGCCTGCTCCACGGATTCCTCTTGCTTAAGCACTTCATTGGCTAGGACCTCGGTCCTACAAATAGGTGGTTGCCTGTTCTACCCTACAGCACGTTTCCAGCCTAAGCTAGGAGACCCACGCCTTGACCCAAGTTCTCACAGGTATTCTGGTAGCTTTGGGGTTTATGTACATGAAGGTATTCGGGCCCTGTTTCATTGCTTAACCACTGTATCTTGCTTTGCAGCGCTCAAGGGGTTCTTCCGGCTGTTCCCGCGTCCTGGCTTTCCGGACTTCCACCTGTGGCCTTAATATTCACACTGACCATATAACAAAATCGGTCAGGGTGTTTCTTGGGGACAGAGGGGTTGTCCATACTCTACACGACCAACGAACTTCGTAACAGACTGTGAAGCCTATTTTTTGGTCGTCCAGAGTATGAATCCCTCCGCCGGGGATCCAGTGACCGCCTTGTTACAAGCAGTAGCGGCTCTTAGGGCTGACATGACAGCAATACACCACCGTCTGGATGCCCTACAAAGCACACGTTTTCCGTTACCCACGGATGCAGAATTCGGTGACACAGTCCCCTCAGACCAGCCAGCCCCAGCCATGGCCCCTGCACCCACTCCTATACTGCTACCTACACCTGTTCCCCTTGCTGCCCCCGAACGTTATCAAGGGGATCCTCGGAAGTATCGCACTTTCATTAATCAATGTAGATTACATTTTTTGTGCAGACCCCTAGCGTTCCCCGACTCTTGTACTAAGGCTGCGTTTCTTCTATCCCATTTGTCCGGGGTAGCGGCCACCTGGGCCAACCCGATGTTAGAGAATGACCATCCTGCTCTCTATGACTTCGACCTTCTTGTATCAGAAATGGCCAAAGTCTTTGATACACGACATAAAGCCCATTCTAGAGATCTCGAACTCTTGGATCTAACACAAGGCAAACAGACTCTGATAGAATATATCACCAAGTACAACCAACTCGCTGCTGAGACCTCCTGGCCTGAGGAGAAAAAGGCAATCGTGTTCTATCGTGGTCTATGCAACTCCATGAAAGATGCCCTCTCAGTAGTTCCTGCCCTTCCTTCAGGGTTCTCAGATTTGGTGGATCTTGCTTTACAAGTAGACGCAAGGAGATCCGAGAGAAGGGCCGAAACATCCTTCTCTATACACTCCGGACCTTCCGTATCCACCACCCCTGTTGAACCCATGCAAATAGGAGGTATCCGTACCCCGATAACCCCATTAGAACGAGAACGCCGGAGAAACGACAATGCCTGTTTCTATTGTGGGTTAAACGGACACTTTGTAAGGGAATGCCCCCGACGTCCCAAGAACAAAACACCGGGTTTTCCGAAGGCTCGCCCATGATACAGGGGGCACCGGCGAGCCTGTCTTCGACCCCCTCCGAACCTGCCTTTGGCCCTATTAGACCGATAGAGGTCCAGGCTCTGTTAAAACCCGCTGGAGAGATCAAACACACAGTCCATATTGTGATCGATTCCGGGGCCACTGGTTGTTTCATCGATATTTCCCTGGCCCGTCGCCTCAATCTGCCCTTGGTTAGGAAAGAACATCCGGAACCAGTACATGCTGTAGACGGTACTTCGCTATCCTCCGGTCCGATTAAGTTCCAAACTGCTCCTATGGAAGTGGTGATCCAAAACATCCATAGAGAAACCCTGGCATTTGATTTGATCAATACACCACTGTTCGGCATAATACTGGGAATACCATGGTTACGACAACATAACCCATTGATCAACTGGGGCAACGGACAGGTCAGGTTTGAGTCGGAGGTATGTCAACATTTCTGTCTCATCGACACTGATTCCTTGTCCACTCCTGCCACGATTCTTGGTGCCATGGCTGCCACCCATGTCAACGATAGTGCTTCAGACCCGGTGCCTTCACACACTGTGGGGGCTGTCACAGCCAACATCCCTGCGGCCTATCACGATTTCCACACAGTGTTCGATAAGGCCACTGCTGAGGGTCTCCCCCCTCATAGACCGTACGATTGTCCGATTGACCTGGTCCCAGACGCTCCTGTACCCAGGGGTAGGGTTTATTCATTGTCACGGTCAGAGGAGCAAGCCCTTAAGGATTACATACAAAAAGCTCTGGAGTTGGGTCATATACTTCCTTCTTGTTCTCCTGCTGCTAGTCCGATTTTCTTTGTGCCGAAAAAGGAGGGCGATCTCCGTCCATGTGTGGACTACAGACGGTTAAATGCCATTACCATTAAGAACAGGTACCCTCTTCCGCTCATATCCACGCTACTAGACAGGTTGACTAAAGCATCTGTTTTTACCAAGCTGGACCTGAGGGGGGCGTACAATCTGATTCGTATGCGGCTTGGGGATGAGTGGAAGACGGCGTTTTGCTCCCGACAGGGGTTATATGAATACACGGTAATGCCCTTCGGGCTTTGTAATGCCCCTGCCACGTTCCAACGTTTTGTCAACGAAGTGTTCTCAGACATCCTGGACACGTTCGTGGTGGTATATCTGGACGATATTCTGATCTATTCGTCCTCCCTGGAGGAACATGTCGGGCATGTTAGGGAGGTGCTCTCTCGCCTTAAGACCAATGCCTTGTTTGCCAAGCCTGAAAAATGTTTGTTTCATTCCAAGGAAGTGGAGTTTCTGGGTTTTCGCATATCCCCTGGGGGCCTGTCCATGAATTTATCTAAGGTCCATGCCGTCACCGAATGGCCGACTCCTTTTATCCTGAAACAACTCCAATCTTTTCTCGGCTTTGCAAATTTCTATCGGCGATTCATCGCCGGCTTCTCTTCTATTGTTGCTCCACTGACCGCCCTGACCAGCCCCCTTGTCCCGTTCACTTGGACCTCCGCCCATCAGAAGGCTTTTGAGGAACTCAAGGCCAGGTTCGTGTCCGCCCCTGTTTTACAGCATCCTGATCCAGAACTCCCCTACATTCTGGAGGCTGATGCCTCCTCGTTTGCTCTAGGCGCAGTATTGTCTCAACCTTGCCCAACCACGGGTTGTCTACATCCAGTGGCCTTTCACTCACGAAAGTTTTCGGTGGCTGAAGCGCACTATACAGTAACCGAAAAAGAATTGTTGGCCATCAAGGATGCTTTACAAACGTGGCGTCATCACCTCATGGGTGCGAAACATCAGACAGTGGTGTATACAGACCACAAAAACCTACAGGACCTGGCCTCATTAAAATGTGCTAACAGCAGACAGGTGCGTTGGCATTTATTTTTTGCCGCGTTTGATTTTGTGGTCAAACACAGACCAGGTCGCAGTCATGGCAAAGCTGATGCCTTGTCCCGTTCTCCCGGAGGGGAGTCCTTGTCCGTGTACCCCGACACACTGCTAGGAAAGGGCCATGTCATCTGTACTTGTACCCCATCCCCCACCATGCTTATCGACATCAGGCGTTGGGTTTCCCAGAATCCTCAGGCTCTCAACGAATGGGACATTGCTCTTCACGAGGGGTTGCCTTTCATCCACGACAAACTGTTCCTTCCCACGTGTGACGTCCGCAACCAGGCGTTAGCATGGTCACACGATGCTGCTGTAAACGGCCATCCCGGGCAACAGCGTACCCTGGACCTGTTGCAACGCTGGTGCTGGTGGCCTTCCATGAGAAAAGATGTCGAACATTATGTTAACACTTGTTCCATATGTGCCCAATGCAAAACACGCAAAGGACGGCCTTTAGGGCTGCTCTTACCTCTTCCCGTACCTCCCAGACCTTGGCACACCGTCTCGATGGATCTCATCACTGACTTACCCCGCAAACAGGGCTACGACACCATATGGGTTATTGTCGATTCATACACCAAAATGGCCCGCTTTATCCCCTGTACTGGTATACCCTCTGCTCCAACTCTGGCTCGCTTATTCTTCAGATCTGTCTTCTGCCTCTTTGGTTTACCACAGGTCATCATATCAGACCGTGGGTCTCAATTCACGTCCTGTTTCTGGCGCGCGCTCACCAGACTCCTGGGGATCGATGCTCGCTTCTCTTCAGCTTATCACCCCGAGAGTGACGGGCAGACCGAGCGGGTAAACCAGGCTTTGGAGCAGTACTTGCGGTGTTTGTCCCTCCAGTATCAGGACTCATGGGCCAATCTGCTGTATATTGCTGAATTTGCGTATAATAACTCCCGTCATTCGACCACAGGTTTTTCCCCCTTTTATGCTTTATACGGGCAGCACCCACGTGCCCTCCCACTTCCTGATTTCCCCTCTACTACTCCCGCTGCTAATGCCTGTGTTCGGGATCTGGCCGGTGTCCATGCCCAGACCTTGGTCCATCTCCATGAGGCCCAGACAGTTATGAAGACTAAAGCGGACCGCAAACGGGCCGCAGCCCCGGAGTATCGGGTGGGCGATCGGGTGTGGCTTTCGACCAGGCATTTGCGGATCCCTGGCTGTCGCAAGTTGTTGCCTCGTTTTGTGGGCCCTTATAGGATCTCCAGGGTTTTGAATCCTGTGGCCCTCAAGCTTTCGGTTCCCCTTTCCTGGAGGATTCACCCGGTCTTCCATACTTCTCTCTTGAAACCTTACCTGGCTCCTACCCGTGTCCTGGTCCCGCCCGCTCCTGTCTCGGTGGATTCACAGGATGTTTATGAGGTCAGTGCCATCCTTGGGTCCCGTTTCCATCGGGGTCGGCTTCAATACCTGGTGGATTGGCTGGGCTATGGTCCCGAAGATCGCTCTTGGGTTCCCGCCCGGGATGTCCATGCCCCGCTTTTGGTTTCCCGCTTTCACAGGGACAGTCCTGCTAGCCCATGGGGTCGTGGGCCTTTGAGGGGGGATTCTGTCCCGCCGCTTCCTGGACCACGGACACACCTCCCCACTCGCCCCTCCTTGCCTACCCATTCCCGCACTCCCCAACACTCGTGCACCGTGCCCCCCACTCACGTCGCACACATCAGGGCACGGCATGGCATGTTTGGGGGAGCGGGTGTTTATCGCCCTTCACGGCGGTGGCAGATCAACTGGAAGCTCCATCACTTCAGGAACTTACGTCCTTTGCGGAGACCGGCGCTTCCCGGCGCTTTACGGATCACGTGACTTTGGTTGCCTAGCAGCATTGCAATGCTTTCGGGTCACGTCACACGTGACTATACGTGCGTCCCTTCCGAGGATAAAAGGAGTCGGTGAACCGAAGGCGTTGCTTCACAGCTGTTTAGTTTCAGATCACGTGACTTCTCTCTTTGTTCAAGGACCTGCTCTGATTCTGACCTCGGCTTGCTCCACGGACTCCTCTTGCTTAACCCTTCAAGTACTTTTGGATTTGCCTGTTACCGACTCACGCCTGCTCCACGGACTCCTCTTGCTTAACCCTTCAAGTACTTTTGGATTTGCCTGTTACCGACTCACGCCTGCTCCACGGACTCCTCTTGCTTAACCCTTCAAGTACTTTTGGATTTGCCTGTTACCGACTCACGCCTGCTCCACGGACTCCTCTTGCTTAACCCTTCAAGTACTTTTGGATTTGCCTGTTACCGACTCACGCCTGCTCCACGGATTCCTCTTGCTTAAGCACTTCATTGGCTAGGACCTCGGTCCTACAAATAGGTGGTTGCCTGTTCTACCCTACAGCACGTTTCCAGCCTAAGCTAGGAGACCCACGCCTTGACCCAAGTTCTCACAGGTATTCTGGTAGCTTTGGGGTTTATGTACATGAAGGTATTCGGGCCCTGTTTCATTGCTTAACCACTGTATCTTGCTTTGCAGCGCTCAAGGGGTTCTTCCGGCTGTTCCCGCGTCCTGGCTTTCCGGACTTCCACCTGTGGCCTTAATATTCACACTGACCATATAACAAAATCGGTCAGGGTGTTTCTTGGGGACAGAGGGGTTGTCCATACTCTACACGACCAACGAACTTCGTAACATCCTGAGACCCTTCCTATAGCTTGAGATGTGATATCCAACTCCTTCCCATTCCAATTCTGAGACCCTTCCTATACCATGAGACTTGATATCTCAATGCTTCTAATACCAAACCTGAGACCCGTCCTATAACATGAGATGTGATATCCAAATGCTTCCCCTTCCAAACCTTAGACCCTTCCTTTATCATGAGATGTGATAGCCAACTCCTTCCCATTCCAATCTTGAGACCCTTCCGATATCATGAAATGTGATATCTCAATGCTTCTAATATCAAACTTGAGACCCTCCCTATAACATGAGATGGGAATATCCAACTCCTTCCCATTCCAATCCTGAGACCCTTCCGATAGCAGAGATGTGATATCTCAATGCTGATACCAAACCTGAGATCCTTCCTATAACATGAGATGTGTAATCCAACTCCTTCCCATTCCAATCCTGAGACACTTCCTATAGCATGAGATGTGATATCTCACTGCTTATACCAAACCTGAGACCCTTCCTATAGCATGAGATGTGATATCCAACTCCTTCCCATTCCAATCCTGAGACCCTTCCTATAGCATGAGATGTGATATCTCAATGCTTCTAATATCAAACTTGAGACCCTCCCTATAGCATGAGATGTGATACCCAAGTCCTTCCCATTCCAATCCTGAGACACTTCCTATAGCATGAGATGTGATATCCAACTGCTTCCCATTCCAATCCTGAGACCCTTCCTATAGCATGAGATGTGATATCTCTATGCTTCTAATACCAAACCTGAGATCCTTCCTCTAACATGAAATGTGATATCCAACTCCTTCCCTTTCCAAACCTAAGAGCCTATCTATAGCATGAGATGTGATATCCAAGTCCTTCACATTCCAACCCTTAGACCCTTCCTACAGCATGCAATATGATATCTCAATGATTCTAATAACAAACCTGAGACCCGTCCTATAACATGAGATGGGATATCCAACTCCTTCCCATTCCAATCCTGAGACTCTTCCGATAGCAGAGATGTGATATCTCAATGCTTATACCAAACCTGAGATCCTTCCTATAACATGAGATGTGATATCCAACTCCTTCCCATTCCAATCCTGAGACACTTCCTATAGCATGAGATGTGATATCCAACTCCTTCCCATTCCAATTCTGAGACCCTTCCTATACTATGAGACTTGATATCTCAATGCTTCTAATACCAAACCTGAGACCCGTAATATAACATGAGATGTGATATCCAAATCCTTCCCCTTCCAAACCTTAGACCCTTCCTTTATCATGAGATGTGATATCCAACTCCTTCCCATTCCAATCCTGAGACCCTTCCGATATCATGAGATGTGATATCTCAAAGCTTCTAATATGAAACTTGAGACCCTCCCTATAGCATGAGATGTGATATCCAAGTCCTTCTCATTCCAATCCTGAGACCCTTCCTATAGCATGAGATGTGATATCTCAATGCTTATACCAAACCTGAGACCCTTCCTATAGCATGTGATGTGATATCCAACTGCTTCCCATTCCAATCCTGAGACCCTTCCTATAGCATGAGATGTGATATCTCTATGCTTCTAATACCAAACCTGAGATCCTTCCTCTAACATGAAATGTGATATCCAACTCCTTCCCTTTCCAAACCTAAGAGCCTATCTATAGCATGAGATGTGATATCCAAGTCCTTCACATTCCAACCCTTAGACCCTTCCTACAGCATGCAATATGATATCTCAATGATTCTAATAACAAACCTGAGACCCGTCCTATAACATGAGATGGGATATCCAACTCCTTCCCATTCCAATCCTGAGACTCTTCCGATAGCAGAGATGTGATATCTCAATGCTTATACCAAACCTGAGACCCTTCCTGTAACATGAGATGTGATATCCAAATCCTTCCCGTTCCAAACCTGAGACCCTTCCTTTAGCATGAGATGTGATATCCAGCTCCTTCCCATTCCAATCCTGAGACACTTCCGATAGCATGAGATGTGATATCTCAATGCTTCTAATATCAAAACTGAGACCCTCCCTATAGCATGATATGTGATATCTAAGTCCTTCCCATTCCAATCCTGAGACCCTCCCTATAGCATGAGATGTGATATCCAACTCCTTCCCATTCCAATCCTGAGACCCTTCCTATAGCATGAGATATGATATCTCAATACTTCTAATACCAAACGTGAGATCCTTCCGATAACATGAGATGTGATATCCAAATCCTTCCCCTTCCAAACCTGAGACCCTCCCTTTAGCATGAGATGTGATATCCAACTCCTTCCTATTCCAATCCTGAGACTCTTCTGATAGCATGAGATGTGATATCTCAATGCTTCTAATACCAAACCTGAGATCCTTCCGATAGCATGAGATGTGATATCTCAATGCTTCTAATACCAAACCTGAGATCCTTCCTATAACATGAGATGTGATATCCAAATCCTTCCCCTTCCAAACCTGAGACCCTCCCTTTAGCATGAGATGTGATATCCAACTCCTTCCCATTCCATTCCTGAGACCCTTCTGATAGCATGAGATGTGATATCTCAATGCCTCTAATACCAAACCTGAGATCCTACCTCTAACATGAAATGTGATATCCAACTCTTTCCCCTTCCAAACCTGAGAGCCTTCCTATAGCATGAGATGTGATATCCAAGTCCTTCCCATTCCAATCCTGAGAACCTTCCTATAGCTTGAGATGTGATATCCAACTCCTTCCCATTCCAATTCTGAGACCCTTCCTATACTATGAGACTTGATATCTCAATGCTTCTAATACCAAACCTGAGACCCGTAATATAACATGAGATGTGATATCCAAATCCTTCCCCTTCCAAACCTTAGACCCTTCCTTTATCATGAGATGTGATATCCAACTCCTTCCCATTCCAATCCTGAGACCCTTCCGATATCATGAGATGTGATATCTCAAAGCTTCTAATATCAAACTTGAGACCCTCCCTATAGCATGAGATGTGATATCCAAGTCCTTCCCATTCCAATCCTGAGACCCTTTCTATAGCATGAGATGTGATATCTCAATGCTTCTAATACCAAACCTGAGACCCTTCCTATAACATGAGATGGGAATATCCAACTCCTTCCCATTCCAATCCTGAGACCCTTCCTATAGCAGAGATGTGATATCTCAATGCTTATACCAAACCTGAGATCCTTCCTATAACATGAGATGTGATATCCAACTCCTTCCCATTCCAATCCTGAGACACTTCCTATAGCATGAGATGTGATATCTCACTGCTTATACCAAACCTGAGACCCTTCCTATAGCATGAGATGTGATATCTCAATGCTTCTAATATCAAACTTGAGACCCTACCTATAGCATGAGATGTGATATCCAAGTCCTTCCCATTCCAATCCTGAGACACTTCCTATAGCATGAGATGTGATATCTCAATGCTTCTAATACCAAAACTGAGACTCTTCCTATAACATGAGATGTGATATCCAACTCCTTCCCATTCCAATCCTGAGACCCTTCCTATAGCATGAGATGTGATGTCTCAATGCTTCTAATACCAAACCTGAGATCCTTCCTATAACATGAGATGTGATATCCAACTCCTTCCATTCCAATCCTGGACCCTTCCTATAGCATGAGATGTGATATCTCAATGCTTATACCAAACCTGAGACCCTTCCTATAGCATGAGATGTGATATCCAACTCCTTCCCATTCCAATCCTGAGACCCTTCCTATAGCCTGAGATGTGATATCTCAATGCCTCTAATACCAAACCTGAGATCCTTCCTCTAACATGAGATGTGATATCCAACTCCTTCCCGTTCCAAACCTGAGACCCTTCCTTTAGCATGAGATGTGATATCCGGCTCCTTCCCATTCCAATCCTGAGACACTTCCGATAGCATGAGATGTGATATCTCAATGCTTCTAATATCAAAACTGAGACCCTCCCTATAGCATGATATGTGATATCTAAGTCCTTCCCATTCCAATCCTGAGACCCTTCCTATAGCATGAGATGTGATATCTCAATGCTTCTACCAAACCTGAGACCCTTCCTTTAGCATGAGATGTGATATCCAACTCCTTCCCATTCCAATCCTGAGACCCTTCCTATAGCATGAGAGGTGATATCTCAATACTTCTAATACCAAACCTGAGATCCTTCCGATAACATGAGATGTGATATCTCAATACTTCTAATACCAAACCTGAGATCCATCCTATAACATGAGATGTGATATCCAAATCCTTCCCCTTCCAAACCTGAGACCCGCCCTTTAGCATGAGATGTGATATCCAACTCCTTCCCATTCCAATCCTGAGACCCTTCTGATAGCATAAGATATGATATCTCAATGCTTCTATACCAAATCTGAGATCCTTCCGATAGCATGAGATGTGATATCTCAATTCTTCTAATACCAAACCTGAGATCCTTCCTATAACATGAGATGTGATATCCAAATCCTTATCTTCCAAACCTGAGACCCTCCCTTTAGCATGAGATGTGATATCCAACTCCTTCCCATTCCAATCCTGAGACTCTTCTGATAGCATAAGATATGATATCTCAATGCTTCTATACCAAACCTGAGATCCTTCTGATAGCATGAGATGTGATATCTCAATACTTCTAATACCAAACCTGAGATCCTACCTCTAACATGAAATGTGATATCCAACTCTTTCCCCTTGCAAACCTGAGAGCCTTCCTATAGCATGAGATGTGATATCCAAGTCCTTCCCATTCCAATCCTGAGACCCTTCCTATAACATGAGATGTGATACCCAACTCCTTCCCATTCCAACCTGAGACCCTTCCTATAGCATGAGATGGGATATCCAACTCCTTCCAAATCCAATCCCGATACCCTTCCGATAGCATGAGATCTGATATCCCAATGCTTCTACCAAACCTGAGACCCATACTATGGCATGAGATGTGATATCAAACTCCTTCCCATTCTAATCCTGAGACCCTTCCTATAGCTTGAGATGTGATATCCAACTCCTTCCCATTCCAATTCTGAGACCCTTCCTATACCATGAGACTTGATATCTCAATGCTTCTAATACCAAACCTGAGACCCATCCTATAACATGAGATGTGATATCCAAATGCTTCCCCTTCCAAACCTTAGACCCTTCCTTTATCATGAGATGTGATAGCCAACTCCTTCCCATTCCAATCTTGAGACCCTTCCGATATCATGAAATGTGATATCTCAATGCTTCTAATATCAAACTTGAGACCCTCCCTATAACATGAGATGGGAATATCCAACTCCTACCCATTCCAATCCTGAGACCCTTCCAATAGCAGAGATGTGATATCTCAATGCTTATACCAAACCTGAGATCCTTCCTATAACATGAGATGTGTAATCCAACTCCTTCCCATTCCAATCCTGAGACACTTCCTATAGCATGAGATGTGATATCTCACTGCTTATACCAAACCTGAGACCCTTCCTATAGCATGAGATGTGATATCCAACTCCTTCCCATTCCAATCCTGAGACCCTTCCTATAGCATGAGATGTGATATCTCAATGCTTCTAATATCAAACTTGAGACCCTCCCTATAGCATGAGATGTGATACCCAAGTCCTTCCCATTCCAATCCTGAGACACTTCCTATAGCATGAGATGTGATATCCAACTGCTTCCCATTCCAATCCTGAGACCCTTCCTATAGCATGAGATGTGATATCTCTATGCTTCTAATACCAAACCTGAGATCCTTCCTCTAACATGAAATGTGATATCCAACTCCTTCCCTTTCCAAACCTAAGAGCCTATCTATAGCATGAGATGTGATATCCAAGTCCTTCACATTCCAACCCTTAGACCCTTCCTACAGCATGCAATATGATATCTCAATGATTCTAATAACAAACCTGAGATCCGTCCTATAACATGAGATGGGATATCCAACTCCTTCCCATTCCAATCCTGAGACTCTTCCGATAGCAGAGATGTGATATCTCAATGCTTATACCAAACCTGAGATCCTTCCTATAACATGAGATTTGATATCCAACTCCTTCCCATTCCAATCCTGAGACACTTCCTATAGCATGAGATGTGATATCCAACTCCTTCCCATTCCAATTCTGAGACCCTTCCTATACTATGAGACTTGATATCTCAATGCTTCTAATACCAAACCTGAGACCCGTAATATAACATGAGATGTGATATCCAAATCCTTCCCCTTCCAAACCTTAGACCCTTCCTTTATCATGAGATGTGATATCCAACTCCTTCCCATTCCAATCCTGAGACCCTTCCGATATCATGAGATGTGATATCTCAAAGCTTCTAATATCAAACTTGAGACCCTCCCTATAGCATGAGATGTGATATCCAAGTCCTTCCCATTCCAATCCTGAGACCCTTCCTATAGCATGAGATGTGATATCTCAATGCTTACACCAAACCTGAGACCCTTCCTATAGCATGAGATGTGATATCCAACTGCTTCCCATTCCAATCCTGAGACCCTTCCTATAGCATGAGATGTGATATCTCTATGCTTCTAATACCAAACCTGAGATCCTTCCTCTAACATGAAATGTGATATCCAACTCCTTCCCTTTCCAAACCTAAGAGCCTATCTATAGCATGAGATGTGATATCCAAGTCCTTCACATTCCAACCCTTAGACCCTTCCTACAGCATGCAATATGATATCTCAATGATTCTAATAACAAACCTGAGACCCGTCCTATAACATGAGATGGGATATCCAACTCCTTCCCATTCCAATCCTGAGACTCTTCCGATAGCAGAGATGTGATATCTCAATGCTTATACCAAACCTGAGACCCTTCCTGTAATATGAGATGTGATATCCAAATCCTTCCCGTTCCAAACCTGAGACCCTTCCTTTAGCATGAGATGTGATATCCAGCTCCTTCCCATTCCAATCCTGAGACACTTCCGATAGCATGAGATGTGATATCTCAATGCTTCTAATATCAAAACTGAGACCCTCCCTATAGCATGATATGTGATATCTAAGTCCTTCCCATTCCAATCCTGAGACCCTCCCTATAGCATGAGATGTGATATCCAACTCCTTCCCATTCCAATCCTGAGACCCTTCCTATAGCATGAGATATGATATCTCAATACTTCTAATACCAAACGTGAGATCCTTCCGATAACATGAGATGTGATATCCAAATCCTTCCCCTTCCAAACCTGAGACCCTCCCTTTAGCATGAGATGTGATATCCAACTCCTTCCTATTCCAATCCTGAGACTCTTCTGATAGCATGAGATGTGATATCTCAATGCTTCTAATACCAAACCTGAGATCCTTCCGATAGCATGAGATGTGATATCTCAATGCTTCTAATACCAAACCTGAGATCCTTCCTATAACATGAGATGTGATATCCAAATCCTTCCCCTTCCAAACCTGAGACCCTCCCTTTAGCATGAGATGTGATATCCAACTCCTTCCCATTCCATTCCTGAGACCCTTCTGATAGCATGAGATGTGATATCTCAATGCCTCTAATACCAAACCTGAGATCCTACCTCTAACATGAAATGTGATATCCAACTCTTTCCCCTTCCAAACCTGAGAGCCTTCCTATAGCATGAGATGTGATATCCAAGTCCTTCCCATTCCAATCCTGAGAACCTTCCTATAGCTTGAGATGTGATATCCAACTCCTTCCCATTCCAATTCTGAGACCCTTCCTATACTATGAGACTTGATATCTCAATGCTTCTAATACCAAACCTGAGACCTGTAATATAACATGAGATGTGATATCCAAATCCTTCCCCTTCCAAACCTTAGACCCTTCCTTTATCATGAGATGTGATATCCAACTCCTTCCCATTCCAATCCTGAGACCCTTCCGATATCATGAGATGTGATATCTCAAAGCTTCTAATATCAAACTTGAGACCCTCCCTATAGCATGAGATGTGATATCCAAGTCCTTCCCATTCCAATCCTGAGACCCTTCCTATAGCATGAGATGTGATATCTCAATGCTTCTAATACCAAACCTGAGACCCTTCCTATAACATGAGATGGGAATATCCAACTCCTTCCCATTCCAATCCTGAGACCCTTCCGATAGCAGAGATGTGATATCTCAATGCTTATACCAAACCTGAGATCCTTCCTATAACATGAGATGTGATATCCAACTCCTTCCCATTCCAATCCTGAGACACTTCCTATAGCATGAGATGTGATATCTCACTGCTTATACCAAACCTGAGACCCTTCCTATAGCATGAGATGTGATATCTCAATGCTTCTAATATCAAACTTGAGACCCTACCTATAGCATGAGATGTGATATCCAAGTCCTTCCCATTCCAATCCTGAGACACTTCCTATAGCATGAGATCTGATATCTCAATGCTTCTAATACCAATCCTGAGACCCTTCCTATAGCATGAGATGTGATGTCTCAATGCTTCTAATACCAAACCTGAGATCCTTCCTATAACATGAGATGTGATATCCAACTCCTTCCATTCCAATCCTGGACCCTTCCTATAGCATGAGATGTGATATCTCAATGCTTATACCAAACCTGAGACCCTTCCTATAGCATGAGATGTGATATCCAACTCCTTCCCATTCCAATCCTGAGACCCTTCCTATAGCCTGAGATGTGATATCTCAATGCCTCTAATACCAAACCTGAGATCCTTCCTCTAACATGAAATGTGATATCCAACTCCTTCACTTTCCAAACCTGAGAGCCTATCTATAGCATGAGATGTGATATCCAAGTCCTTCCCATTCCAATGCTTAGACCCTTCCTACAGCATGCAATATGATATCTCAATGATTCTAATAAAAAACCTGAGACCCGTCCTATAACATGAGATGGGATATCCAACTCCTTCCCATTCCAATCCTGAGACACTTCCGATAGCAGAGATGTGATATCTCAATGTTTATACCAAACCTGAGACCCTTCCTATAACATGAGATGTGATATCCAACTCCTTCCCGTTCCAAACCTGAGACCCTTCCTTTAGCATGAGATGTGATATCCGGCTCCTTCCCATTCCAATCCTGAGACACTTCCGATAGCATGAGATGTGATATCTCAATGCTTCTAATATCAAAACTGAGACCCTCCCTATAGCATGATATGTGATATCTAAGTCCTTCCCATTCCAATCCTGAGACCCTTCCTATAGCATGAGATGTGATATCTCAATGCTTCTACCAAACCTGAGACCCTTCCTTTAGCATGAGATGTGATATCCAACTCCTTCCCATTCCAATCCTGAGACCCTTCCTATAGCATGAGAGGTGATATCTCAATACTTCTAATACCAAACCTGAGATCCTTCCGATAACATGAGATGTGATATCTCAATACTTCTAATACCAAACCTGAGATCCATCCTATAACATGAGATGTGATATCCAAATCCTTCCCCTTCCAAACCTGAGACCCTCCCTTTAGCATGAGATGTGATATCCAACTCCTTCCCATTCCAATCCTGAGACCCTTCTGATAGCATAAGATATGATATCTCAATGCTTCTATACCAAACCTGAGATCCTTCCGATAGCATGAGATGTGATATCTCAATACTTCTAATACCAAACCTGAGATCCTTCCTATAACATGAGATGTGATATCCAAATCCTTATCTTCCAAACCTGAGACCCTCCCTTTAGCATGAGATGTGATATCCAACTCCTTCCCATTCCAATCCTGAGACTCTTCTGATAGCATAAGATATGATATCTCAATGCTTCTATACCAAACCTGAGATCCTTCTGATAGCATGAGATGTGATATCTCAATACTTCTAATACCAAACCTGAGATCCTTCCTATAACATGAGATGTGATATCCAAATCCTTCCCCTTCCAAACCTGAGACCCTCCCTTTAGCATGAGATGTGATATCCAACTCCTTCCCATTCCAATCCTGAGACTCTTCTGATAGCATAAGATATGATATCTCAATGCTTCTATACCAAACCTGAGATCCTTCTGATAGCATGAGATGTGATATCTCAATACTTCTAATACCAAACCTGAGATCCTACCTCTAACATGAAATGTGATATCCAACTTTTTCCCCTTGCAAACCTGAGAGCCTTCCTATAGCATGAGATGTAATATCCAAGTCCTTCCCATTCCAATCCTGAGACCCTTCCTATAACATGAGATGTGATATCCAACTCCTTCCCATTCCAACCTGAGACCCTTCCTATAGCATGAGATGGGATATCCAACTCCTTCCAAATCCAATCCCGATACCCTTCCGATAGCATGAGATTTGATATCCCAATGCTTCTACCAAACCTGAGACCCATACTATGGCATGAGATGTGATATCAAACTCCTTCCCATTCTAATCCTGAGACCCTTCCTATAGCTTGAGATGTGATATCCAACTCCTTCCCATTCCAATTCTGAGACCCTTCCTATACCATGAGACTTGATATCTCAATGCTTCTAATACCAAACCTGAGACCCGTCCTATAACATGAGATGTGATATCCAAATCCTTCCCCTTCCAAACCTTAGACCCTTCCTTTATCATGAGATGTGATAGCCAACTCCTTCCCATTCCAATCTTGAGACCCTTCCGATATCATGAAATGTGATATCTCAATGCTTCTAATATCAAACTTGAGACCCTCCCTATAACATGAGATGGGAATATCCAACTCCTTCCCATTCCAATCCTGAGACCCTTCCTATAGCATGAGATGTGATATCTCAATGCTTCTTATACCAAACGAGAGATCCTTCCGATAGCATGAGATGTGATATCTCAATGCTTCTAATACCAAACCTGAGATCCTTCCTATAACATGAGATGTGATATCCAAATCCTTCCCCTTCCAAACCTGAGACCCTTCTGATAGCATGAGATGTGATATCTCAATGCCTCTAATGCCAAACCTGAGATCCTACCTCTAACATGAAATGTGATATCCAACTCTTTCCCCTTCCAAACCTGAGAGCCTTCCTATAGCATGAGATGTGATATCCAAGTCCTTCCCATTCCAATCCTGAGACCCTTCCTATAGCTTGAGATGTGATATCCAAATCCTTCCCATTCCAATTCTGAGACCCTTCCTATACTCTGAGACTTGATATCTCAATGCTTCTAATACCAAACCTGAGACCCGTAATATAACATGAGATGTGATATCCAAATCCTTCCCCTTCCAAAACTTAGACCCTTCCTTTATCATGAGATGTGATATCCAACTCCTTCCCATTCCAATCCTGAGACCCTTCCGATATCATGAGATGTGATATCTCAAAGCTTCTAATATCAAACTTGAGACCCTCCCTATAGCATGAGATGTGATATCCAAGTCCTTCCCATTCCAATCCTGAGACCCTTCCTATAGCATGAGATGTGATATCTCAATGCTTCTAATACCAAACCTGAGACCCTTCCTATAACATGAGATGGGAATATCCAACTCCTTCCCATTCCAATCCTGAGACCCTTCCGATAGCAGAGATGTGATATCTCAATGCTTATACCAAACCTGAGACCCTTCCTATGGCATGAGATGTGATATCCAACTCCTTGCCATTCAAATCCTGAGACCCTTCCTATAGCATGAGAAGGGATATCCAACTCGTTCCCAATCCAATCCTGAGACCCTTCCGATAGCAGAGACGTGATATCTCAATGCTTCTACCAAACCTGAGACCCTTCCTTTAGCATGAGATGTGATATCCAAATCCTTCACATTCCAATCCTGAGACCCTTCCTATAGCATGAGATGTGATATCTCAATGCTTCTAATACCAAACCTGAGATCCTTCCTATAACATGAGATGTGATATCCAATTCCTTCCCATTCCAAACCTGAGACCCTTCCTATTGGATGAGTTGTGATATCCAACTCCTTCCCATTCCAACCCTGAGACCCTTCCTATAGCATGAGATGTGATGTCTCAATGCTTCTAATACCAAACCTGAGATCCTTCCTATAACATGAGATGTGATATCCAACTCCTTCCATTCCAATCCTGAGACCCGTCCTATAGCATGAGATGTGATATCTCAATGCTTATACCAAACCTGAGACCCTTCCTATAGCATGAGATGTGATATCCAACTACTTCCCATTCCAATCCTGAGACCCTTCCTATAGCATGAGATGTGATATCTCAATGCTTCTAATACCAAACCTGAGATCCTTCCTCTAACATGAAATGTGATATCCAACTCCTTCCCTTTCCAAACCTAAGAGCCTATCTATAGCATGAGATGTGATATCCAGGTCCTTCCCATTCCAATCCTTAGACCCTTCCTACAGCATGCAATATGATATCTCAATGATTCTAATAACAAACCTGAGACCCGTCCTATAGCATGAGATATGATATCCAAGTCCTTCCCATTCCAATCCTGAGACCCTTCCTATAACATGAAATGTGATATCCAACTCCTTCCCATTCCAACCTGAGACCCTTCCTATAGCATGAGATGGGATATCCAACTTCTTCCAAATCCAATACTGATACCCTTCCGATAGCATGAGATGTGATATCCCAATGCTTCTACCAAACCTGAGACCCATACTATGGCATGAGATGTGATATCAAACTCCTTCCCATTCCAATCCTGAGACCCTTCCTATAGCTTGAGGTGTGATATCCAACTCCTTCCCATTCCAATTCTGAGACCCTTCTTATACCATGAGACTTGATATCTCAATGCTTCTAATACCAAATCTGAGACCCGTCCTATAACATGAGATGTGATATCCAAATCCTTCCCCTTCCAAACCTTAGACCCTTCCTTTATCATGAGATATGATATCCAACTCCTTCCCATTCCAATCCTGAGACCCTTCCGATATCATGAGATTTGTTATCTCAATGCTTCTAATATCAAACTTGAGACCCTCCCTATAGCATGAGATGTGACATCCAAGTCCTTCCCATTCCAATCCTGAGACCCTTCCTATAGCATGAGATGTGATATCTCTATGCTTCTAATACCAAACCTGAGACCCTTCCTATAACATGAGATGGGATATCCAACTCCTTCCCATTCCAATCCTGAGACCTTTCCGATAGCAGAGATGTGATATCTCAATGCTTATACCAAACCTGAGAACCTTCCTATGGCCTGAGATGTGATATACAACTCCTTCCCATTCCAATCCTGAGACCCTTCCTTTAGCATGAGATGTGATATCTCAATGCTTATACCAAATCTGAGACCCTTCCTATAGCATGAGATGTGATATCCAATTCCTTCCCATTCCAATCCTGAGACCCTTCCTATAGCATGAGATGTGATATCTCAATGCTTATACCAAACCTGAGAGCCTACCTATAGCATGAGATGTGATATCCAAGTCCATCCCATTCCAATCCTTAGACCCTTCCTACAGCATGCGATGTGATATCTCAATGATTCTAATACCAAACCAGAGACTCTTCCTATAACATGAGATGGGATATCCAACTCCTTCCCATTCCAATCCTGAGCCGCTTCCGATAGCAGAGATGTGATATCTCAATGCTTATACCAAACCTGAGACCCTTCCTATAACATGAGATGTGATATCCAACTCCTTCCCGTTCCAAACCTGAGACACTAACTATAGCATATGTGATATCCAACTCCTTCCCATTCCAAACATGAGACCCTTCCTATAGCAAGAAAGTAATATCCAACCCCTACCCATTCCAATCCTGAGACCCTTCCTATAGCAAGAGATGTGATATCCAAATCCTTCCCATTCCAATCCTGAGACCCTTCCTATAACATGAGATGTGATATCCAACTCCTTCCCATTCCAACCTGAGACACTTCCTATAGCATGAGAAGGGATATCCAACTCCTTCCCAATCCAATCCTGAGACCCTTCCGATAGCAGAGATGTGATATCTCAATGCTTATACCAAACCTGAGACCCTTCCTATGGCATGAGATGTGATATCCAACTCCTTGCCATTCAAATCCTGAGACCCTTCCTATAGCATGAGAAGGGATATCCAACTCCTTCCCAATCCAATCCTGAGACCCTTCCGATAGCAGAGACGTGATATCTCAATGCTTCTACCAAACCTGAGACCCTTCCTTTAGCATGAGATGTGATATCCAAATCCTTCACATTCCAATCCTGAGACCCTTCCTATAGCATGAGATGTGATATCTCAATGCTTCTAATACCAAACCTGAGATCCTTCCTATAACATGAGATGTGATATCCAATTCCTTCCTATTCCAAACCTGAGACCCTTCCTATTGGATGAGATGTGATATCCAACTCCTTCCCATTCCAACCCTGAGACCCTTCCTATAGCATGAGATGTGATGTCTCAATGCTTCTAATACCAAACCTGAGATCCTTCCTATAACATGAGATGTGATATCCAACTCCTTCCATTCCAATCCTGAGACCCGTCCTATAGCATGAGATGTGATATCTCATTGCTTATACCAAACCTGAGACCCTTCCTATAGCATGAGATGTGATATCCAACTGCTTCCCATTTCAATCCTGAGACCCTTCCTATAGCATGAGATGTGATATCTCAATGCTTCTAATACCAAACCTGAGATCCTTCCTATAACATGAGATGTGATATCCAACTCCTTCCCGTTCCAAACCTGAGACACTAACTATAGCATATGTGATATCCAACTCCTTCCCATTCCAAACATGAGACCCTTCCTATAGCAAGAAAGTAATATCCAACTCCTACCCATTCCAATCCTGAGACCCTTCCTATAGCAAGAGATGTGATATCCAAATCCTTCCCATTCCAATCCTGAGACCCTTCCTATAACATGAGATGTGATATCCAACTCCTTCCCATTCCAACCTGAGACACTTCCTATAGCATGAGAAGGGATATCCAACTCCTTCCCAATCCAATCCTGAGACCCTTCCGATAGCAGAGATGTGATATCTCAATGCTTATACCAAACCTGAGACCCTTCCTATGGCATGAGATGTGATATCCAACTCCTTGCCATTCAAATCCTGAGACCCTTCCTATAGCATGAGAAGGGATATCCAACTCCTTCCCAATCCAATCCTGAGACCCTTCCGATAGCAGAGACGTGATATCTCAATGCTTCTACCAAACCTGAGACCCTTCCTTTAGCATGAGATGTGATATCCAAATCCTTCACATTCCAATCCTGAGACCCTTCCTATAGCATGAGATGTGATATCTCAATGCTTCTAATACCAAACCTGAGATCCTTCCTATAACATGAGATGTGATATCCAATTCCTTCCTATTCCAAACCTGAGACCCTTCCTATTGGATGAGATGTGATATCCAACTCCTTCCCATTCCAACCCTGAGACCCTTCCTATAGCATGAGATGTGATGTCTCAATGCTTCTAATACCAAACCTGAGATCCTTCCTATAACATGAGATGTGATATCCAACTCCTTCCATTCCAATCCTGAGACCCGTCCTATAGCATGAGATGTGATATCTCAATGTTTATACCAAACCTGAGACCCTTCCTATAGCATGAGATGTGATATCCAACTGCTTCCCATTCCAATCCTGAGACCCTTCCTATAGCATGAGATGTGATATCTCAATGCTTCTAATACCAAACCTGAGATCCTTCCTATAACATGAGATGTGATATCCAAATCCTTCCCCTTCCAAACCTGAGACCCTCCCTTTAGCATGAGATGTGATATCCAACTCCTTCCCATTCCATTCCTGAGACCCTTCTGATAGCATGAGATGTGATATCTCAATGCCTCTAATACCAAACCTGAGATCCTACCTCTAACATGAAATGTGATATCCAACTCTTTCCCCTTCCAAACCTGAGAGCCTTCCTATAGCATGAGATGTGATATCCAAGTCCTTCCCATTCCAATCCTGAGACCCTTCCTATAGCTTGAGATGTGATATCCAACTCCTTCCCATTCCAATTCTGAGACCCTTCCTATACTATGAGACTTGATATCTCAATGCTTCTAATACCAAACCTGAGACCCGTAATATAACATGAGATGTGATATCCAAATCCTTCCCCTTCCAAACCTTAGACCCTTCCTTTATCATGAGATGTGATATCCAACTCCTTCCCATTCCAATCCTGAGACCCTTCCGATATCATGAGATGTGATATCTCAAAGCTTCTAATATCAAACTTGAGACCCTCCCTATAGCATGAGATGTGATATCCAAGTCCTTCCCATTCCAATCCTGAGACCCTTCCTATAGCATGAGATGTGATATCTCAATGCTTATACCAAACCTGAGACCCTTCCTATAGCATGAGATGTGATATCCAACTGCTTCCCATTCCAATCCTGAGACCCTTCCTATAGCATGAGATGTGATATCTCTATGCTTCTAATACCAAACCTGAGATCCTTCCTCTAACATGAAATGTGATATCCAACTCCTTCCTTTTTCCAAACCTAAGAGCCTATCTATAGCATGAGATGTGATATCCAAGTCCTTCACATTCCAACCCTTAGACCCTTCCTACAGCATGCAATATGATATCTCAATGATTCTAATAACAAACCTGAGACCCGTCCTATAACATGAGATGGGATATCCAACTCCTTCCCATTCCAATCCTGAGACTCTTCCGATAGCTGAGATGTGATATCTCAATGCTTATACCAAACCTGAGACCCTTCCTATAACATGAGATGTGATATCCAAATCCTTCCCGTTCCAAACCTGAGACCCTTCCTTTAGCATGAGATGTGATATCCAGCTCCTTCCCATTCCAATCCTGAGACACTTCCGATAGCATGAGATGTGATATCTCAATGCTTCTAATATCAAAACTGAGACCCTCCCTATAGCATGATATGTGATATCTAAGTCCTTCCCATTCCAATCCTGAGACCCTCCCTATAGCATGAGATGTGATATCCAACTCCTTCCCATCCCAATCCTGAGACCCTTCCTATAGCATGAGATATGATATCTCAATACTTCTAATACCAAACGTGAGATCCTTCCGATAACATGAGATGTGATATCCAAATCCTTCCCCTTCCAAACCTGAGACCCTCCCTTTAGCATGAGATGTGATATCCAACTCCTTCCTATTCCAATCCTGAGACTCTTCTGATAGCATGAGATGTGATATCTCAATGCTTCTAATACCAAACCTGAGATCCTTCCGATAGCATGAGATGTGATATCTCAATGCTTCTAATACCAAACCTGAGATCCTTCCTATAACATGAGATGTGATATCCAAATCCTTCCCCTTCCAAACCTGAGACCCTCCCTTTAGCATGAGATGTGATATCCAACTCCTTCCCATTCCACTCCTGAGACCCTTCTGATAGCATGAGATGTGATATCTCAATGCCTCTAATACCAAACCTGAGATCCTACCTCTAACATGAAATGTGATATCCAACTCTTTCCCCTTCCAAACCTGAGAGCCTTCCTATAGCATGAGATGTGATATCCAAGTCCTTCCCATTCCAATCCTGAGACCCTTCCTATAGCTTGAGATGTGATATCCAACTCCTTCCCATTCCAATTCTGAGACCCTTCCTATACTATGAGACTTGATATCTCAATGCTTCTAATACCAAACCTGAGACCCGTAATATAACATGAGATGTGATATCCAAATCCTTCCCCTTCCAAACCTTAGACCCTTCCTTTATCATGAGATGTGATATCCAACTCCTTCCCATTCCAATCCTGAGACCCTTCCGATATCATGAGATGTGATATCTCAAAGCTTCTAATATCAAACTTGAGACCCTCCCTATAGCATGAGATGTGATATCCAAGTCCTTCCCATTCCAATCCTGAGACCCTTCCTATAGCATGAGATGTGATATCTCAATGCTTCTAATACCAAACCTGAGACCCTTCCTATAACATGAGATGGGAATATCCAACTCCTTCCCATTCCAATCCTGAGACCCTTCCGATAGCAGAGATGTGATATCTCAATGCTTATACCAAACCTGAGATCCTTCCTATAACATGAGATGTGATATCCAACTCCTTCCCATTCCAATCCTGAGACACTTCCTATAGCATGAGATGTGATATCTCACTGCTTATACCAAACCTGAGACCCTTCCCATAGCATGAGATGTGATATCCAACTCCTTCCCATTCCAATCCTCAGACCCTTCCTATAGCATGAGATGTGATATCTCAATGCTTCTAATATCAAACTTGAGACCCTACCTATAGCATGAGATGTGATATCCAAGTCCTTCCCATTCCAATCCTGAGACACTTCCTATAGCATGAGATGTGATATCTCAATGCTTCTAATACCAAACCTGAGACTCTTCCTATAACATGAGATGGGATATCCAACTCCTTCCCATTCCAATCCTGAGACCCTTTTGATAGCAGAGATGTGATATCTCAATGTTTATACCAAACCTGAGACCCTTCCTACGGCATGAGATGTCATATTCAACTCCTTCCCATTCCAATCCTGAGACCCTTCCTATAGCATGAGATGTGATATCCAACTCCTTCCCATTCCAATCCTAAGACCCTTCCTATAGCATGAGATGTGATGTCTCAATGCTTCTAATACCAAACCTGAGATCCTTCCTATAACATGAGATGTGATATCCAACTCCTTCCATTCCAATCCTGGACCCTTCCTATAGCATGAGATGTGATATCTCAATGCTTATACCAAACCTGAGACCCTTCCTATAGCATGAGATGTGATATCCAACTCCTTCCCGTTCCAATCCTGAGACCCTTCCTATAGCCTGAGATGTGATATCTCAATGCCTCAAATACCAAACCTGAGATCCTTCCTCTAACATGAAATGTGATATCCAACTCCTTCACTTTCCAAACCTGAGAGCCTATCTATAGCATGAGATGTGATATCCAAGTCCTTCCCATTCCAATCCTTAGACCCTTCCTACAGCATGCAATATGATATCTCAATGATTCTAATAAAAAACCTGAGACCCGTCCTATAACATGAGATGGGATATCCAACTCCTTCCCATTCCAATCCTGAGACACTTCCGATAGCAGGGATGTGATATCTCAATGTTTATACCAAACCTGAGACCCTTCCTATAACATGAGATGTGATATCCAACTCCTTCCCGTTCCAAACCTGAGACCCTTCCTTTAGCATGAGATGTGATATCCAGCTCCTTCCCATTCCAATCCTGAGACACTTCCGATAGCATGAGATGTGATATCTCAATGCTTCTAATATCAAAACTGAGACCCTCCCTATGGCATGATATGTGATATCTAAGTCCTTCCCATTCCAATCCTGAGACCCTTCCTATAGCATGAGATGTGATATCTCAATGCTTCTACCAAACCTGAGACCCTTCCTTTAGCATGAGATGTGATATCCAACTCCTTCCCATTCCAATCCTGAGACCCTTCCTATAGCATGAGAGGTGATATCTCAATACTTCTAATACCAAACCTGAGATCCTTCCGATAACATGAGATGTGATATCTCAATACTTCTAATACCAAACCTGAGATCCATCCTATAACATGAGATGTGATATCCAAATCCTTCCCCTTCCAAACCTGAGACCCGCCCTTTAGCATGAGATGTGATATCCAACTCCTTCCCATTCCAATCCTGAGACACTTCTGATAGCATAAGATATGATATCTCAATGCTTCTATACCAAACCTGAGATCCTTCCGATAGCATGAGATGTGATATCTCAATACTTCTAATACCAAACCTGAGATCCTTCCTATAACATGAGATGTGATATCCAAATCCTTATCTTCCAAACCTGAGACCCTCCCTTTAGCATGAGATGTGATATCCAACTCCTTCCCATTCCAATCCTGAGACTCTTCTGATAGCATAAGATATGATATCTCAATGCTTCTATACCAAACCTGAGATCCTTCTGATAGCATGAGATGTGATATCTCAATACTTCTAATACCAAACCTGAGATCCTACCTCTAACATGAAATGTGATATCCAACTCTTTCCCCTTGCAAACCTGAGAGCCTTCCTATAGCATGAGATGTGATATCCAAGTCCTTCCCATTCCAATCCTGAGACCCTTCCTATAACATGAGATGTGATACCCAACTCCTTCCCATTCCAACCTGAGACCCTTCCTATAGCATGAGATGGGATATCCAACTCCTTCCAAATCCAATCCCGATACCCTTCCGATAGCATGAGATCTGATATCCCAATGCTTCTACCAAACCTGAGACCCATACTATGGCATGAGATGTGATATCAAACTCCTTCCCATTCTAATCCTGAGACCCTTCCTATAGCTTGAGATGTGATATCCAACTCCTTCCCATTCCAATTCTGAGACCCTTCCTATACCATGAGACTTGATATCTCAATGCTTCTAATACCAAACCTGAGACCCGTCCTATAACATGAGATGTGATATCCAAATGCTTCCCCTTCCAAACCTTAGACCCTTCCTTTATCATGAGATGTGATAGCCAACTCCTTCCCATTCCAATCTTGAGACCCTTCCGATATCATGAAATGTGATATCTCAATGCTTCTAATATCAAACTTGAGACCCTCCCTATAACATGAGATGGGAATATCCAACTCCTTCCCATTCCAATCCTGAGACCCTTCCGATAGCAGAGATGTGATATCTCAATGCTTATACCAAACCTGAGATCCTTCCTATAACATGAGATGTGATATCCAACTCCTTCCCATTCCAATCCTGAGACACTTCCTATAGCATGAGATGTGATATCTCACTGCTTATACCAAACCTGAGACCCTTCCTATAGCATGAGATGTGATATCCAACTCCTTCCCATTCCAATCCTGAGACCCTTCCTATAGCATGAGATGTGATATCTCAATGCTTCTAATATCAAACTTGAGACCCTCCCTATAGCATGAGATGTGATACCCAAGTCCTTCCCATTCCAATCCTGAGACACTTCCTATAGCATGAGATGTGATATCCAACTGCTTCCCATTCCAATCCTGAGACCCTTCCTATAGCATGAGATGTGATATCTCTATGCTTCTAATACCAAACCTGAGATCCTTCCTCTAACATGAAATGTGATATCCAACTCCTTCCCTTTCCAAACCTAAGAGCCTATCTATAGCATGAGATGTGATATCCAAGTCCTTCACATTCCAATCCTTAGACCCTTCCTACAGCATGCAATATGATATCTCAATGATTCTAATAACAAACCTGAGACCCGTCCTATAACATGAGATGGGATATTCAACTCCTTCCCATTCCAATCCTGAGACTCTTCCGATAGCAGAGATGTGATATCTCAATGCTTATACCAAACCTGAGACCCTTCCTATAACATGAGATGTGATATCCAAATCCTTCCCGTTCCAAACCTGAGACCCTTCCTTTAGCATGAGATGTGATATCCAGCTCCTTCCCATTCCAATCCTGAGACACTTCCGATAGCATGAGATGTGATATCTCAATGCTTCTAATATCAAAACTGAGACCCTCCCTATAGCATGATATGTGATATCTAAGTCCTTCCCATTCCAATCCTGAGACCCTCCCTATAGCATGAGATGTGATATCCAACTCCTTCCCATTCCAATCCTGAGACCCTTCCTATAGCATGAGATATGATATCTCAATACTTCTAATACCAAACGTGAGATCCTTCCGATAACATGAGATGTGATATCCAAATCCTTCCCCTTCCAAACCTGAGACCCTCCCTTTAGCATGAGATGTGATATCCAACTCCTTCCTATTCCAATCCTGAGACTCTTCTGATAGCATGAGATGTGATATCTCAATGCTTCTAATACCAAACCTGAGATCCTTCCGATAGCATGAGATGTGATATCTCAATGCTTCTAATACCAAACCTGAGATCCTTCCTATAACATGAGATGTGATATCCAAATCCTTCCCCTTCCAAACCTGAGACCCTCCCTTTAGCATGAGATGTGATATCCAACTCCTTCCCATTCCATTCCTGAGACCCTTCTGATAGCATGAGATGTGATATCTCAATGCCTCTAATACCAAACCTGAGATCCTACCTCTAACATGAAATGTGATATCCAACTCTTTCCCCTTCCAAACCTGAGAGCCTTCCTATAGCATGAGATGTGATATCCAAGTCCTTCCCATTCCAATCCTGAGACCCTTCCTATAGCTTGAGATGTGATATCCAACTCCTTCCCATTCCAATTCTGAGACCCTTCCTATACTATGAGACTTGATATCTCAATGCTTCTAATACCAAACCTGAGACCCGTAATATAACATGAGATGTGATATCCAAATCCTTCCCCTTCCAAACCTTAGACCCTTCCTTTATCATGAGATGTGATATCCAACTCCTTCCCATTCCAATCCTGAGACCCTTCCGATATCATGAGATGTGATATCTCAAAGCTTCTAATATCAAACTTGAGACCCTCCCTATAGCATGAGATGTGATATCCAAGTCCTTCCCATTCCAATCCTGAGACCCTTCCTATAGCATGAGATGTGATATCTCAATGCTTCTAATACCAAACCTGAGACCCTTCCTATAACATGAGATGGGAATATCCAACTCCTTCCCATTCCAATCCTGAGACCCTTCCGATAGCAGAGATGTGATATCTCAATGCTTATACCAAACCTGAGATCCTTCCTATAAAATGAGATGTGATATCCAACTCCTTCCCATTCCAATCCTGAGACACTTCCTATAGCATGATATGTGATATCTCACTGCTTATACCAAACCTGAGACCCTTCCCATAGCATGAGATGTGATATCCAACTCCTTCCCATTCCAATCCTGAGACACTTCCTATAGCATGAGATGTGATATCTCAATGCTTCTAATACCAAACCTGAGACTCTTCCTATAACATGAGATGGGATATCCAACTCCTTCCCATTCCAATCCTGAGACCCTTTTGATAGCAGAGATGTGATATCTCAATGTTTATACCAAACCTGAGACCCTTCCTACGGCATGAGATGTCATATTCAACTCCTTCCCATTCCAATCCTGAGACCCTTCCTATAGCATGAGATGTGATATCCAACTCCTTCCCATTCCAATCCTGAGACCCTTCCTATAGCATGAGATGTGATGTCTCAATGCTTCTAATACCAAACCTGAGATCCTTCCTATAACATGAGATGTGATATCCAACTCCTTCCATTCCAATCCTGGACCCTTCCTATAGCATGAGATGTGATATCTCAATGCTTATACCAAACCTGAGACCCTTCCTATAGCATGAGATGTGATATCCAACTCCTTCCCATTCCAATCCTGAGACCCTTCCTATAGCCTGAGATGTGATATCTCAATGCCTCTAATACCAAACCTGAGATCCTTCCTCTAACATGAAATGTGATATCCAACTCCTTCACTTTCCAAACCTGAGAGCCTATCTATAGCATGAGATGTGATATCCAAGTCCTTCCCATTCCAATCCTTAGACCCTTCCTACAGCATGCAATATGATATCTCAATGATTCTAATAAAAAACCTGAGACCCGTCCTATAACATGAGATGGGATATCCAACTCCTTCCCATTCCAATCCTGAGACACTTCCGATAGCAGAGATGTGATATCTCAATGTTTATACCAAACCTGAGACCCTTCCTATAACATGAGATGTGATATCCAACTCCTTCCCGTTCCAAACCTGAGACCCTTCCTTTAGCATGAGATGTGATATCCAGCTCCTTCCCATTCCAATCCTGAGACACTTCCGATAGCATGAGATGTGATATCTCAATGCTTCTAATATCAAAACTGAGACCCTCCCTATAGCATGATATGTGATATCTAAGTCCTTCCCATTCCAATCCTGAGACCCTTCCTATAGCATGAGATGTGATATCTCAATGCTTCTACCAAACCTGAGACCCTTCCTTTAGCATGAGATGTGATATCCAACTCCTTCCCATTCCAATCCTGAGACCCTTCCTATAGCATGAGAGGTGATATCTCAATACTTCTAATACCAAACCTGAGATCCTTCTGATAACATGAGATGTGATATCTCAATACTTCTAATACCAAATCTGAGATCCATCCTATAACATGAGATGTGATATCCAAATCCTTCCCCTTCCAAACCTGAGACCCTCCCTTTAGCATGAGATGTGATATCCAACTCCTTCCCATTCCAATCCTGAGACCCTTCTGATAGCATAAGATATGATATCTCAATGCTTCTATACCAAACCTGAGATCCTTCCGATAGCATGAGATGTGATATCTCAATACTTCTAATACCAAACCTGAGATCCTTCCTATAACATGAGATGTGATATCCAAATCCTTATCTTCCAAACCTGAGACCCTCCCTTTAGCATGAGATGTGATATCCAACTCCTTCCCATTCCAATCCTGAGACTCTTCTGATAGCATAAGATATGATATCTCAATGCTTCTATACCAAACCTGAGATCCTTCTGATAGCATGAGATGTGATATCTCAATACTTCTAATACCAAACCTGAGATCCTACCTCTAACATGAAATGTGATATCCAACTCTTTCCCCTTGCAAACCTGAGAGCCTTCCTATAGCATGAGATGTGATATCCAAGTCCTTCCCATTCCAATCCTGAGACCCTTCCTATAACATGAGATGTGATATCCCAATGCTTCTACCAAACCTGAGACCCATACTATGGCATGAGATGTGATATCAAACTCCTTCCCATTCTAATCCTGAGACCCTTCCTATAGCTTGAGATGTGATATCCAACTCCTTCCCATTCCAACCTGAGACCCTTCCTATAGCATGAGATGGGATATCCAACTCCTTCCAAATCCAATCCCGATACCCTTCCGATAGCATGAGATCTGATATCCCAATGCTTCTACCAAACCTGAAACCCATACTATGGCATGAGATGTGATATCAAACTCCTTCCCATTCTAATCCTGAGACCCTTTCTATAGCTTGAGATGTGATATCCAACTCCTTCCCATTCCAATTCTGAGACCCTTCCTATACCATGAGACTTGATATCTCAATGCTTCTAATACCAAACCTGAGACCCGTCCTATAACATGAGATGTGATATCCAAATCCTTCCCCTTCCAAACCTTAGACCCTTCCTTTATCATGAGATGTGATAGCCAACTCCTTCCCATTCCAATCTTGAGACCCTTCCGATATCATGAAATGTGATATCTCAATGCTTCTAATATCAAACTTGAGACCCTCCCTATAACATGAGATGGGAATATCCAACTCCTTCCCATTCCAATCCTGAGACCCTTCTGATAGCAGAGATGTGATATCTCAATGCTTATACCAAACCTGAGATCCTTCCTATAACATGAGATGTGATATCCAACTCCTTCCCATTCCAATCCTGAGACACTTCCTATAGCATGAGATGTGATATCTCACTGCTTATACCAAACCTGAGACCCTTCCTATAGCATGAGATGTGATATCCAACTCCTTCCCATTCCAATCCTGAGACCCTTCCTATAGCATGAGATGTGATATCTCAATGCTTCTAATATCAAACTTGAGACCCTCCCTATAGCATGAGATGTGATACCCAAGTCCTTCCCATTCCAATCCTGAGACACTTCCTATAGCATGAGATGTGATATCCAACTGCTTCCCATTCCAATCCTGAGACCCTTCCTATAGCATGAGATGTGATATCTCTATGCTTCTAATACCAAACCTGAGATCCTTCCTCTAACATGAAATGTGATATCCAACTCCTTCCCTTTCCAAACCTAAGAGCCTATCTATAGCATGAGATGTGATATCCAAGTCCTTCACATTCCAACCCTTAGACCCTTCCTACAGCATGCAATATGATATCTCAATGATTCTAATAACAAACCTGAGACCCGTCCTATAACATGAGATGGGATATTCAACTCCTTCCCATTCCAATCCTGAGACTCTTCCGATAGCAGAGATGTGATATCTCAATGCTTATACCAAACCTGAGACCCTTCCTATAACATGAGATGTGATATCCAAATCCTTCCCGTTCCAAACCTGAGACCCTTCCTTTAGCATGAGATGTGATATCCAGCTCCTTCCCATTCCAATCCTGAGACACCCGATAGCATGAGATGTGATATCTCAATGCTTCTAATATCAAAACTGAGACCCTCCCTATAGCATGATATGTGATATCTAAGTCCTTCCCATTCCAATCCTGAGACCCTCCCTATAGCATGAGATGTGATATCCAACTCCTTCCCATTCCAATCCTGAGACCCTTCCTATAGCATGAGATATGATATCTCAATACTTCTAATACCAAACGTGAGATCCTTCCGATAACATGAGATGTGATATCCAAATCCTTCCCCTTCCAAACCTGAGACCCTCCCTTTAGCATGAGATGTGATATCCAACTCCTTCCTATTCCAATCCTGAGACTCTTCTGATAGCATGAGATGTGATATCTCAATGCTTCTAATACCAAACCTGAGATCCTTCCGATAGCATGAGATGTGATATCTCAATGCTTCTAATACCAAACCTGAGATCCTTCCTATAACATGAGATGTGATATCCAAATCCTTCCCCTTCCAAACCTGAGACCCTCCCTTTAGCATGAGATGTGATATCCAACTCCTTCCCATTCCATTCCTGAGACCCTTCTGATAGCATGAGATGTGATATCTCAATGCCTCTAATACCAAACCTGAGATCCTACCTCTAACATGAAATGTGATATCCAACTCTTTCCCCTTCCAAACCTGAGAGCCTTCCTATAGCATGAGATGTGATATCCAAGTCCTTCCCATTCCAATCCTGAGACCCTTCCTATAGCTTGAGATGTGATATCCAACTCCTTCCCATTCCAATTCTGAGACCCTTCCTATACTATGAGACTTGATATCTCAATGCTTCTAATACCAAACCTGAGACCCGTAATATAACATGAGATGTGATATCCAAATCCTTCCCCTTCCAAACCTTAGACCCTTCCTTTATCATGAGATGTGATATCCAACTCCTTCCCATTCCAATCCTGAGACCCTTCCGATATCATGAGATGTGATATCTCAAACCTTCTAATATCAAACTTGAGACCCTCCCTATAGCATGAGATGTGATATCCAAGTCCTTCCCATTCCAATCCTGAGACCCTTCCTATAGCATGAGATGTGATATCTCAATGCTTCTAATACCAAACCTGAGACCCTTCTTATAACATGAGATGGGAATATCCAACTCCTTCCCATTCCAATCCTGAGACCCTTCCGATAGCAGAGATGTGATATCTCAATGCTTATACCAAACCTGAGATCCTTCCTATAACATGAGATGTGATATCCAACTCCTTCCCATTCCAATCCTGAGACACTTCCTATAGCATGAGATGTGATATCTCACTGCTTATACCAAACCTGAGACCCTTCCCATAGCATGAGATGTGATATCCAACTCCTTCCCATTCCAATCCTCAGACCCTTCCTATAGCATGAGATGTGATATCTCAATGCTTCTAATATCAAACTTGAGACCCTACCTATAGCATGAGATGTGATATCCAAGTCCTTCCCATTCCAATCCTGAGACACTTCCTATAGCATGAGATGTGATATCTCAATACTTCTAATACCAAACCTGAGACTCTTCCTATAACATGAGATGAGACCCTTTTGATAGCAGAGATGTGATATCTCAATGTTTATACCAAACCTGAGACCCTTCCTACGGCATGAGATGTCATATTCAACTCCTTCCCATTCCAATCCTGAGACCCTTCCTATAGCATGAGATGTGATATCCAACTCCTTCCCATTCCAATCCTGAGACCCTTCCTATAGCATGAGATGTGATGTCTCAATGCTTCTAATACCAAACCTGAGATCCTTCCTATAACATGAGATGTGATATCCAACTCCTTCCATTCCAATCCTGGACCCTTCCTATAGCATGAGATGTGATATCTCAATGCTTATACCAAACCTGAGACCCTTCCTATAGCATGAGATGTGATATCCAACTCCTTCCCATTCCAATCCTGAGACCCTTCCTATAGCCTGAGATGTGATATCTCAATGCCTCTAATACCAAACCTGAGATCCTTCCTCTAACATGAAATGTGATATCCAACTCCTTCACTTTCCAAACCTGAGAGCCTATCTATAGCATGAGATGTGATATCCAAGTCCTTCCCATTCCAATCCTTAGACCCTTCCTACAGCATGCAATATGATATCTCAATGATTCTAATAAAAAACCTGAGACCCGTCCTATAACATGAGATGGGATATCCAACTCCTTCCCATTCCAATCCTGAGACACTTCCGATAGCAGAGATGTGATATCTCAATGTTTATACCAAACCTGAGACCCTTCCTATAACATGAGATGTGATATCCAACTCCTTCCCGTTCCAAACCTGAGACCCTTCCTTTAGCATGAGATGTGATATCCAGCTCCTTCCCATTCCAATCCTGAGACACTTCCGATAGCATGAGATGTGATATCTCAATGCTTCTAATATCAAAACTGAGACCCTCCCTATAGCATGATATGTGATATCTAAGTCCTTCCCATTCCAATCCTGAGACCCTTCCTATAGCATGAGATGTGATATCTCAATGCTTCTACCAAACCTGAGACCCTTCCTTTAGCATGAGATGTGATATCCAACTCCTTCCCATTCCAATCCTGAGACCCTTCCTATAGCATGAGAGGTGATATCTCAATACTTCTAATACCAAACCTGAGATCCTTCTGATAACATGAGATGTGATATCTCAATACTTCTAATACCAAACCTGAGATCCATCCTATAACATGAGATGTGATATCCAAATCCTTCCCCTTCCAAACCTGAGACCCTCCCTTTAGCATGAGATGTGATATCCAACTCCTTCCCATTCCAATCCTGAGACCCTTCTGATAGCATAAGATATGATATCTCAATGCTTCTATACCAAACCTGAGATCCTTCCGATAGCATGAGATGTGATATCCAAATCCTTATCTTCCAAACCTGAGACCCTCCCTTTAGCATGAGATGTGATATCCAACTCCTTCCCATTCCAATCCTGAGACTCTTCTGATAGCATAAGATATGATATCTCAATGCTTCTATACCAAACCTGAGATCCTTCTGATAGCATGAGATGTGATATCTCAATACTTCTAATACCAAACCTGAGATCCTACCTCTAACATGAAATGTGATATCCAACTCTTTCCCCTTTCAAACCTGAGAGCCTTCCTATAGCATGAGATGTGATATTCAAGTCCTTCCCATTCCAATCCTGAGACCCTTCCTATAACATGAGATGTGATATCCCAATGCTTCTACCAAACCTGAGACCCATACTATGGCATGAGATGTGATATCAAACTCCTTCCCATTCTAATCCTGAGACCCTTCCTATAGCTTGAGATGTGATATCCAACTCCTTCCCATTCCAACCTGAGACCCTTCCTATAGCATGAGATGGGATATCCAACTCCTTCCAAATCCAATCCCGATACCCTTCCGATAGCATGAGATCTGATATCCCAATGCTTCTACCAAACCTGAAACCCATACTATGGCATGAGATGTGATATCAAACTCCTTCCCATTCTAATCCTGAGACCCTTCCTATAGCTTGAGATGTGATATCCAACTCCTTCCCATTCCAATTCTGAGACCCTTCCTATACCATGAGACTTTATATCTCAATGCTTCTAATACCAAACCTGAGACCCGTCCTATAACATGAGATGTGATATCCAAATCCTTCCCCTTCCAAACCTTAGACCCTTCCTTTATCATGAGATGTGATAGCCAACTCCTTCCCATTCCAATCTTGAGACCCTTCCGATATCATGAAATGTGATATCTCAATGCTTCTAATATCAAACTTGAGACCCTCCCTATAACATGAGATGGGAATATCCAACTCCTTCCCATTCCAATCCTGAGACCCTTCCGATAGCAGAGATGTGATATCTCAATGCTTATACCAAACCTGAGATCCTTCCTATAACATGAGATGTGATATCCAACTCCTTCCCATTCCAATCCTGAGACACTTCCTATAGCATGAGATGTGATATCTCACTGCTTATACCAAACCTGAGACCCTTCCTATAGCATGAGATGTGATATCCAACTCCTTCCCATTCCAATCCTGAGACCCTTCCTATAGCATGAGATGTGATATCTCAATGCTTCTAATATCAAACTTGAGACCCTCCCTATAGCATGAGATGTGATACCCAAGTCCTTCCCATTCCAATCCTGAGACACTTCCTATAGCATGAGATGTGATATCCAACTGCTTCCCATTCCAATCCTGAGACCCTTCCTATAGCATGAGATGTGATATCTCTATGCTTCTAATACCAAACCTGAGTTCCTTCCTCTAACATGAAATGTGATATCCAACTCCTTCCCTTTCCAAACCTAAGAGCCTATCTATAGCATGAGATGTGATATCCAAGTCCTTCACATTCCAACCCTTAGACCCTTCCTACAGCATGCAATATGATATCTCAATGATTCTAATAACAAACCTGAGACCCGTCCTATAACATGAGATGGGATATTCAACTCCTTCCCATTCCAATCCTGAGACTCTTCCGATAGCAGAGATGTGATATCTCAATGCTTATACCAAACCTGAGACCCTTCCTATAACATGAGATGTGATATCCAAATCCTTCCCGTTCCAAACCTGAGACCCTTCCTTTAGCATGAGATGTGATATCCAGCTCCTTTCCATTCCAATCCTGAGACACTTCCGATAGCATGAGATGTGATATCTCAATGCTTCTAATATCAAAACTGAGACCCTCCCTATAGCATGATATGTGATATCTAAGTCCTTCCCATTCCAATCCTGAGACCCTCCCTATAGCATGAGATGTGATATCCAACTCCTTCCCATTCCAATCCTGAGACCCTTCCTATAGCATGAGATATGATATCTCAATACTTCTAATACCAAACGTGAGATCCTTCCGATAACATGAGATGTGATATCCAAATCCTTCCCCTTCCAAACCTGAGACCCTCCCTTTAGCATGAGATGTGATATCCAACTCCTTCCTATTCCAATCCTGAGACTCTTCTGATAGCATGAGATGTGATATCTCAATGCTTCTAATACCAAACCTGAGATCCTTCCGATAGCATGAGATGTGATATCTCAATGCTTCTAATACCAAACCTGAGATCCTTCCTATAACATGAGATGTGATATCCAAATCCTTCCCCTTCCAAACCTGAGACCCTCCCTTTAGCATGAGATGTGATATCCAACTCCTTCCCATTCCATTCCTGAGACCCTTCTGATAGCATAAGATGTGATATCTCAATGCCTCTAATACCAAACCCGAGATCCTACCTCTAACATGAAATGTGATATCCAACTCTTTCCCCTTCCAAACCTGAGAGCCTTCTTATAGCATGAGATGTGATATCCAAGTCCTTCCCATTCCAATCCTGAGACCCTTCCTATAGCTTGAGATGTGATATCCAACTCCTTCCCATTCCAATTCTGAGACCCTTCCTATACTATGAGACTTGATATCTCAATGCTTCTAATACCAAACCTGAGACCCGTAATATAACATGAGATGTGATATCCAAATCCTTCCCCTTCCAAACCTTAGACCCTTCCTTTATCATGAGATGTGATATCCAACTCCTTCCCATTCCAATCCTGAGACCCTTTTGATAGCAGAGATGTGATATCTCAATGTTTATACCAAACCTGAGACCCTTCCTACGGCATGAGATGTCATATTCAACTCCTTCCCATTCCAATCCTGAGACCCTTCCTATAGCATGAGATGTGATATCCAACTCCTTCCCATTCCAATCCTGAGACCCTTCCTATAGCATGAGATGTGATGTCTCAATGCTTCTAATACCAAACCTGAGATCCTTCCTATAACATGAGATGTGATATCCAACTCCTTCCATTCCAATCCTGGACCCTTCCTATAGCATGAGATGTGATATCTCAATGCTTATACCAAACCTGAGACCCTTCCTATAGCATGAGATGTGATATCCAACTCCTTCCCATTCCAATCCTGAGACCCTTCCTATAGCCTGAGATGTGATATCTCAATGCCTCTAATACCAAACCTGAGATCCTTCCTCTAACATGAAATGTGATATCCAACTCCTTCACTTTCCAAACCTGAGAGCCTATCTATAGCATGAGATGTGATATCCAAGTCCTTCCCATTCCAATCCTTAGACCCTTCCTACAGCATGCAATATGATATCTCAATGATTCTAATAAAAAACCTGAGACCCGTCCTATAACATGAGATGGGATATCCAACTCCTTCCCATTCCAATCCTGAGACACTTCCGATAGCAGAGATGTGATATCTCAATGTTTATACCAAACCTGAGACCCTTCCTATAACATGAGATGTGATATCCAACTCCTTCTCGTTCCAAACCTGAGACCCTTCCTTTAGCATGAGATGTGATATCCAGCTCCTTCCCATTCCAATCCTGAGACACTTCCGATAGCATGAGATGTGATATCTCAATGCTTCTAATATCAAAACTGAGACCCTCCCTATAGCATGATATGTGATATCTAAGTCCTTCCCATTCCAATCCTGAGACCCTTCCTATAGCATGAGATGTGATATCTCAATGCTTCTACCAAACCTGAGACCCTTCCTTTAGCATGAGATGTGATATCCAACTCCTTCCCATTCCAATCCTGAGACCCTTCCTATAGCATGAGAGGTGATATCTCAATACTTCTAATACCAAACCTGAGATCCTTCCGATAACATGAGATGTGATATCTCAATACTTCTAATACCAAACCTGAGATCCATCCTATAACATGAGATGTGATATCCAAATCCTTCCCCTTCCAAACCTGAGACCCTCCCTTTAGCATGAGATGTGATATCCAAATCCTTCCCATTCCAATCCTGAGACCCTTCTGATAGCTTAAGATATGATATCTCAATGCTTCTATACCAAACCTGAGATCCTTTTCCGATAGCATGAGATGTGATATCTCAATACTTCTAATACCAAACCTGAGATCCTTCCTATAACATGAGATGTGATATCCAAATCCTTATCTTCCAAACCTGAGACCCTCCCTTTAGCATGAGATGTGATATCCAACTCCTTCCCATTCCAATCCTGAGACTCTTCTGATAGCATAAGATATGATATCTCAATGCTTCTATACCAAACCTGAGATCCTTCTGATAGCATGAGATGTGATATCTCAATACTTCTAATACCAAACCTGAGATCCTACCTCTAACATGAAATGTGATATCCAACTCTTTCCCCTTGCAAACCTGAGAGCCTTCCTATAGCATGAGATGTGATATCCAAGTCCTTCCCATTCCAATCCTGAGACCCTTCCTATAACATGAGATGTGATATCCAACTCCTTCCCATTCCAACCTGAGACCCTTCCTATAGCATGAGATGGGATATCCAACTCCTTCCAAATCCAATCCCGATACCCTTCCGATAGCATGAGATCTGATATCCCAATGCTTCTACCAAACCTGAGACCCATACTATGGCATGAGATGTGATATCAAACTCCTTCCCATTCTAATCCTGAGACCCTTCCTATAGCTTGAGATGTGATATCCAACTCCTTCCCATTCCAATTCTGAGACCCTTCCTATACCATGAGACTTGATATCTCAATGCTTCTAATACCAAACCTGAGACCCGTCCTATAACATGAGATGTGATATCCAAATCCTTCCCCTTCCAAACCTTAGACCCTTCCGATAGCAGAGATGTGATATCTCAATGCTTATACCAAACCTGAGATCCTTCCTATAACATGAGATGTGATATCCAACTCCTTCCCATTCCAATCCTGAGACACTTCCTATAGCATGAGATGTGATATCTCACTGCTTATACCAAACCTGAGACCCTTCCTATAGCATGAGATGTGATATCCAACTCCTTCCCATTCCAATCCTGAGACCCTTCCTATAGCATGAGATGTGATATCTCAATGCTTCTAATATCAAACTTGAGACCCTCCCTATAGCATGAGATGTGATACCCAAGTCCTTCCCATTCCAATCCTGAGACACTTCCTATAGCATGAGATGTGATATCCAACTGCTTCCCATTCCAATCCTGAGACCCTTCCTATAGCATGAGATGTGATATCTCTATGCTTCCAATACCAAACCTGAGATCCTTCCTCTAACATGAAATGTGATATCCAACTCCTTCCCTTTCCAAACCTAAGAGCCTATCTATAGCATGAGATGTGATATCCAAGTCCTTCACATTCCAACCCTTAGACCCTTCCTACAGCATGCAATATGATATCTCAATGATTCTAATAACAAACCTGAGACCCGTCCTATAACATGAGATGGGATATTCAACTCCTTCCCATTCCAATCCTGAGACTCTTCCGATAGCAGAGATGTGATATCTCAATGCTTATACCAAACCTGAGACCCTTCCTATAACATGAGATGTGATATCCAAATCCTTCCCGTTCCAAACCTGAGACCCTTCCTTTAGCATGAGATGTGATATCCAGCTCCTTCCCATTCCAATCCTGAGACACTTCCGATAGCATGAGATGTGATATCTCAATGCTTCTAATATCAAAACTGAGACCCTCCCTATAGCATGATATGTGATATCTAAGTCCTTCCCATTCCAATCCTGAGACCCTCCCTATAGCATGAGATGTGATATCCAACTCCTTCCCATTCCAATCCTGAGACCCTTCCTATAGCATGAGATATGATATCTCAATACTTCTAATACCAAACGTGAGATCCTTCCGATAACATGAGATGTGATATCCAAATCCTTCCCCTTCCAAACCTGAGACCCTCCCTTTAGCATGAGATGTGATATCCAACTCCTTCCTATTCCAATCCTGAGACTCTTCTGATAGCATGAGATGTGATATCTCAATGCTTCTAATACCAAACCTGAGATCCTTCCGATAGCATGAGATGTGATATCTCAATGCTTCTAATACCAAACCTGAGATCCTTCCTATAACATGAGATGTGATATCCAAATCCTTCCCCTTCCAAACCTGAGATCCTCCCTTTAGCATGAGATGTGATATCCAACTCCTTCCCATTCCATTCCTGAGACCCTTCTGATAGCATGAGATGTGATATCTCAATGCCTCTAATACCAAACCTGAGATCCTACCTCTAACATGAAATGTGATATCCAACTCTTTCCCCTTCCAAACCTGAGAGCCTTCCTATAGCATGAGATGTGATATCCAAGTCCTTCCCATTCCAATCCTGAGACCCTTCCTATAGCTTGAGATGTGATATCCAACTCCTTCCCATTCCAATTCTGAGACCCTTCCTATACTATGAGACTTGATATCTCAATGCTTCTAATACCAAACCTGAGACCCGTAATATAATATGAGATGTGATATCCAAATCCTTCCCCTTCCAAACCTTAGACCCTTCCTTTATCATGAGATGTGATATCCAACTCCTTCCCATTCCAATCCTGAGACCCTTCCGATATCATGAGATGTGATATCTCAAAGCTTCTAATATCAAACTTGAGACCCTCCCTATAGCATGAGATGTGATATCCAAGTCCTTCCCATTCCAATCCTGAGACCCTTCCTATGGCATGAGATGTGATATCTCAATGCTTCTAATACCAAACCTGAGACCCTTCTTATAACATGAGATGGGAATATCCAACTCCTTCCCATTCCAATCCTGAGACCCTTCCGATAGCAGAGATGTGATATCTCAATGCTTATACCAAACCTGAGATCCTTCCTATAACATGAGATGTGATATCCAACTCCTTCCCATTCCAATCCTGAGACACTTCCTATAGCATGAGATGTGATATCTCACTGCTTATACCAAACCTGAGACCCTTCCCATAGCATGAGATGTGATATCCAACTCCTTCCCATTCCAATCCTCAGACCCTTCCTATAGCATGAGATGTGATATCTCAATGCTTCTAATATCAAACTTGAGACCCTACCTATAGCATGAGATGTGATATCCAAGTCCTTCCCATTCCAATCCTGAGACACTTCCTATAGCATGAGATGTGATATCTCAATGCTTCTAATACCAAACCTGAGACCCTTCCCATAGCATGAGATGTGATATCCAACTCCTTCCCATTCCAATCCTCAGACCCTTCCTATAGCATGAGATGTGATATCTCAATGCTTCTAATATCAAACTTGAGACCCTACCTATAGCATGAGATGTGATATCCAACTCCTTCCCATTCCAATCCTGAGACCCTTTTGATAGCAGAGATGTGATATCTCAATGTTTATACCAAAGCTGAGACCCTTCCTACGGCATGAGATGTCATATTTAACTCCTTCCCATTCCAATCCTGAGACCCTTCCTATAGCATGAGATGTGATATCCAACTCCTTCCCATTCCAATCCTGAGACCCTTCCTATAGCATGAGATGTGATGTCTCAATGCTTCTAATACCAAACCTGAGATCCTTCCTATAACATGAGATGTGATATCCAACTCCTTCCATTCCAATCCTGGACCCTTCCTATAGCATGAGATGTGATATCTCAATGCTTATACCAAACCTGAGACCCTTCCTATAGCATGAGATGTGATATCCAACTCCTTCCCATTCCAATCCTGAGACCCTTCCTATAGCCTGAGATGTGATATCTGAATGCCTCTAATACCAAACCTGAGATCCTTCCTCTAACATGAAATGTGATATCCAACTCCTTCACTTTCCAAACCTGAGAGCCTATCTATAGCATGAGATGTGATATCCAAGTCCTTCCCATTCCAATCCTTAGACCCTTCCTACAGCATGCAATATGATATCTCAATGATTCTAATAAAAAACCTGAGACCCGTCCTATAACATGAGATGGGATATCCAACTCCTTCCCATTCCAATCCTGAGACACTTCCGATAGCAGAGATGTGATATCTCAATGTTTATACCAAACCTGAGACCCTTCCTATAACATGAGATGTGATATCCAACTCCTTCCCGTTCCAAACCTGAGACCCTTCCTTTAGCATGAGATGTGATATCCAGCTCCTTCCCATTCCAATCCTGAGACAATTCCGATAGCATGAGATGTGATATCTCAATGCTTCTAATATCAAAACTGAGACCCTCCCTATAGCATGATATGTGATATCTAAGTCCTTCCCATTCCAATCCTGAGACCCTTCCTATAGCATGAGATGTGATATCTCAATGCTTCTACCAAACCTGAGACCCTTCCTTTAGCATGAGATGTGATATCCAACTCCTTCCCATTCCAATCCTGAGACCCTTCCTATAGCATGAGAGGTGATATCTCAATACTTCTAATACCAAACCTGAGATCCTTCCGATAACATGAGATGTGATATCTCAATACTTCTAATACCAAACCTGAGATCCATCCTATAACATGAGATGTGATATCCAAATCCTTCCCCTTCCAAACCCGAGACCCTCCCTTTAGCATGAGATGTGATATCCAAATCCTTCCCATTCCAATCCTGAGACCCTTCTGATAGCATAAGATATGATATCTCAATGCTTCTATACCAAACCTGAGATCCTTCCGATAGCATGAGATGTGATATCTCAATACTTCTAATACCAAACCTGAGATCCTTCCTATAACATGAGATGTGATATCCAAATCCTTATCTTCCAAACCTGAGACCCTCCCTTTAGCATGAGATGTGATATCCAACTCCTTCCCATTCCAATCCTGAGACTCTTCTGATAGCATAAGATATGATATCTCAATGCTTCTATACCAAACCTGAGATCCTTCTGATAGCATGAGATGTGATATCTCAATACTTCTAATACCAAACCTGAGATCCTACCTCTAACATGAAATGTGATATCCCACTCTTTCCCCTTGCAAACCTGAGAGCCTTCCTATAGCATGAGATGTGATATCCAAGTCCTTCCCATTCCAATCCTGAGACCCTTCCTATAACATGAGATGTGATATCCAACTCCTTCCCATTCCAACCTGAGACCCTTCCTATAGCATGAGATGGGATATCCAACTCCTTCCAAATCCAATCCCGATACCCTTCCGATAGCATGAGATCTGATATCCCAATGCTTCTACCAAACCTGAGACCCATACTATGGCATGAGATGTGATATCAAACTCCTTCCCATTCTAATCCTGAGACCCTTCCTATAGCTTGAGATGTGATATCCAACTCCTTCCCATTCCAATTCTGAGACCCTTCCTATACCATGAGACTTGATATCTCAATGCTTCTAATACCAAACCTGAGACCCGTCCTATAACATGAGATGTGATATCCAAATCCTTCCCCTTCCAAACCTTAGACCCTTCCGATAGCAGAGATGTGATATCTCAATGCTTATACCAAACCTGAGATCCTTCCTATAACATGAGATGTGATATCCAACTCCTTCCCATTCCAATCCTGAGACACTTCCTATAGCATGAGATGTGATATCTCACTGCTTATACCAAACCTGAGACCCTTCCTATAGCATGAGATGTGATATCCAACTCCTTCCCATTCCAATCCTGAGACCATTCCTATAGCATGAGAGGTGATATCTCAATGCTTCTAATATCAAACTTGAGACCCTCCCTATAGCATGAGATGTGATACCCAAGTCCTTCCCATTCCAATCCTGAGACACTTCCTATAGCATGAGATGTGATATCTCAATGCTTCTAATACCAAACCTGAGACTCTTCCTATAACATGAGATGGGATATCCAACTCCTTTCCATTCCAATCCTGAGACCTTTTCGATAGCAGAGATGTGATATCTCAATGTTTATACCAAACCTGAGACCTTTCCTACGGCATGAGATATCATATTCAACTCCTTCCCATTCCAATCCTGAGACCCTTCCTATAGCATGAGATGTGATATCCAACTCCTTCCCATTCCAATCATGAGACCCTTCCTATAGCATGAGATGTGATGTCTCAATGCTTCTAATACCAAACCTGAGATCCTTCCTATAACATGAGATGTGATATCCAACTCCTTCCATTCCAATCCTGGACCCTTCCTATAGCATGAGATGTGATATCTCAATGCTTATACCAAACCTGAGACCCTTCCTATAGCATGAGATGTGATATCCAACTCCTTCCCATTCCAATCCTGAGACCCTTCCTATAGCCTGAAATGTGATATCTCAATGCCTCTAATACCAAACCTGAGATCCTTCCTCTAACATGAAATGTGATATCCAACTCCTTCACTTTCCAAACCTGAGAGCCTATCTATAGCATGAGATGTGATATCCAAGTCCTTCCCATTCCAATCCTTAGACCCTTCCTACAGCATGCAATATGATATCTCAATGATTCTAATAAAAAACCTGAGACCCGTCCTATAACATGAGATGGGATATCCAACTCCTTCCCATTCCAATTCTGAGACATTTCCGATAGCAGAGATGTGATATCTCAATGTTTATACCAAACCTGAGACCCTTCCTATAACATGAGATGTGATATCCAACTCCTTCCCGTTCCAAACCTGAGACCCTTCCTTTAGCATGAGATGTGATATCCAGCTCCTTCCCATTCCAATCCTGAGACACTTCCGATAGCATGAGATGTGATATCTCAATGCTTCTAATATCAAAACTGAGACCCTCCCTATAGCATGATATGTGATATCTAAGTCCTTCCCATTCCAATCCTGAGACCCTTCCTATAGCATGAGATGTGATATCTCAATGCTTCTACCAAACCTGAGACCCTTCCTTTAGCATGAGATGTGATATCCAACTCCTTCCCATTCCAATCCTGAGACCCTTCCTATAGCATGAGAGGTGATATCTCAATACTTCTAATACCAAACCTGAGATCCTTCCGATAACATGAGATGTGATATCTCAATACTTCTAATACCAAACCTGAGATCCATCCTATAACATGAGATGTGATATCCAAATCCTTCCCCTTCCAAACCTGAGACCCTCCCTTTAGCATGAGATGTGATATCCAACTCCTTCCCATTCCAATCCTGAGACCCTTCTGATAGCATAAGATATGATATCTCAATGCTTCTATACCAAACCTGAGATCCTTCCGATAGCATGAGATGTGATATCTCAATACTTCTAATACCAAACCTGAGATCCTTCCTATAACATGAGATGTGATATCCAAATCCTTATCTTCCAAACCTGAGACCCTCCCTTTAGCATGAGATGTGATATCCAACTCCTTCCCATTCCAATCCTGAGACTCTTCTGATAGCATAAGATATGATATCTCAATGCTTCTATACCAAACCTGAGATCCTTCTGATAGCATGAGATGTGATATCTCAATACTTCTAATACCAAACCTGAGATCCTACCTCTAACATGAAATGTGATATCCAACTCTTTCCCCTTGCAAACCTGAGAGCCTTCCTATAGCATGAGATGTGATATCCAAGTCCTTCCCATTCCAATCCCGAGACCCTTCCTATAACATGAGATGTGATATCCAACTCCTTCCCATTCCAACCTGAGACCCTTCCTATAGCATAAGATGGGATATCCAACTCCTTCCAAATCCAATCCCGATACCCTTCCGATAGCATGAGATCTGATATCCCAATGCTTCTACCAAACCTGAGACCCATACTATGGCATGAGATGTGATATCAAACTCCTTCCCATTCTAATCCTGAGACCCTTCCTATAGCTTGAGATGTGATATCCAACTCCTTCCCATTCCAATTCTGAGACCCTTCCTATACCATGAGACTTGATATCTCAATGCTTCTAATACCAAACCTGAGACCCGTCCTATAACATGAGATGTGATATCCAAATCCTTCCCCTTCCAAACCTTAGACCCTTCCTTTATCATGAGATGTGATAGCCAACTCCTTCCCATTCCAATCTTGAGACCCTTCCGATATCATGAAATGTGATATCTCAATGCTTCTAGTATCAAACTTGAGACCCTCCCTATAACATGAGATGGGAATATCCAACTCCTTCCCATTCCAATCCTGAGACCCTTCCGATAGCACAGATGTGATATCTCAATGCTTATACCAAACCTGAGATCCTTCCTATAACATGAGATGTGATATCCAACTCCTTCCCATTCCAATCCTGAGACACTTCCTATAGCATGAGATGTGATATCTCACTGCTTATACCAAACCTGAGACCCTTCCTATAGCATGAGATGTGATATCCAACTCCTTCCCATTCCAATCCTGAGACCCTTCCTATAGCATGAGATGTGATATCTCAATGCTTCTAATATCAAACTTGAGACCCTCCCTATAGCATGAGATGTGATACCCAAGTCCTTCCCATTCCAATCCTGAGACACTTCCTATAGCATGAGATGTGATATCCAACTGCTTCCCATTCCAATCCTGAGACCCTTCCTATAGCATGAGATGTGATATCTCTATGCTTCTAATACCAAACCTGAGATCCTTCCTCTAACATGAAATGTGATATCCAACTCCTTCCCTTTCCAAACCTAAGAGCCTATCTATAGCATGAGATGTGATATCCAAGTCCTTCACATTCCAACCCTTAGACCCTTCCTACAGCATGCAATATGATATCTCAATGATTATAATAACAAACCTGAGACCCGTCCTATAACATGAGATGGGATATTCAACTCCTTCCCATTCCAATCCTGAGACTCTTCCGATAGCAGAGATGTGATATCTCAATGCTTATACCAAACCTGAGACCCTTCCTATAACATGAGATGTGATATCCAAATCCTTCCCGTTCCAAACCTGAGACCCTTCCTTTAGCATGAGATGTGATATCCAGCTCCTTCCCATTCCAATCCTGAGACACTTCCGATAGCATGAGATGTGATATCTCAATGCTTCTAATATCAAAACTGAGACCCTCCCTATAGCATGATATGTGATATCTAAGTCCTTCCCATTCCAATCCTGAGACCCTCCCTATAGCATGAGATGTGATATCCAACTCCTTCCCATTCCAATCCTGAGACCCTTCCTATAGCATGAGATATGATATCTCAATTCTTCTAATACCAAACGTGAGATCCTTCCGATAACATGAGATGTGATATCCAAATCCTTCCCCTTCCAAACATGAGACCCTCCCTTTAGCATGAGATGTGATATCCAACTCCTTCCTATTCCAATCCTGAGACTCTTCTGATAGCATGAGATGTGATATCTCAATGCTTCTAATACCAAACCTGAGATCCTTCCGATAGCATGAGATGTGATATCTCAATGCTTCTAATACCAAACCTGAGATCCTTCCTATAACATGAGATGTGATATCCAAATCCTTCCCCTTCCAAACCTGAGACCCTCCCTTTAGCATGAGATGTGATATCCAAATCCTTCCCATTCCATTCCTGAGACCCTTCTGATAGCATGAGATGTGATATCTCAATGCCTCTAATACCAAACCTGAGATCCTACCTCTAACATGAAATGTGATATCCAACTCTTTCCCATTCCAATCCTGAGACCCTTCCTATAGCTTGAGATGTGATATCCAACTCCTTCCCATTCCAATTCTGAGACCCTTCCTATACTATGAGACTTGATATCTCAATGCTTCTAATACCAAACCTGAGACCCGTAATATAACATGAGATGTGATATCCAAATCCTTCCCCTTCCAAACCTTAGACCCTTCCTTTATCATGAGATGTGATATCCAACTTCTTCCCATTCCAATCCTGAGACCCTTCCGATATCATGAGATGTGATATCTCAAAGCTTCTAATATCAAACTTGAGACCCTCCCTATAGCATGAGATGTGATATCCAAGTCCTTCCCATTCCAATCCTGAGACCCTTCCTATAGCATGAGATGTGATATCTCAATGCTTCTAATACCAAACCTGAGACCCTTCTTATAACATGAGATGGGAATATCCAACTCCTTCCCATTCCAATCCTGAGACCCTTCCGATAGCAGAGATGTGATATCTCAATGCTTATACCAAACCTGAGATCCTTCCTATAACATGAGATGTGATATCCAACTCCTTCCCATTCCAATCCTGAGACACTTCCTATAGCATGAGATGTGATATCTCACTGCTTATACCAAACCTGAGACCCTTCCCATAGCATGAGATGTGATATCCAACTCCTTCCCATTCCAATCCTGAGACCCTTTTGATAGCAGAGATGTGATATCTCAATGTTTATACCAAACCTGAGACCCTTCCTACGGCATGAGATGTCATATTCAACTCCTTCCCATTCCAATCCTGAGACCCTTCCTATAGCATGAGATGTGATATCCAACTCCTTCCCATTCCAATCCTGAGACCCTTCCTATAGCATGAGATGTGATGTCTCAATGCTTCTAATACCAAACCTGAGATCCTTCCTATAACATGAGATGTGATATCCAACTCCTTCCATTCCAATCCTGGACCCTTCCTATAGCATGAGATGTGATATCTCAATGCTTATACCAAACCTGAGACCCTTCCTATAGCATGAGATGTGATATCCAACTCCTTCCCATTCCAATCCTGAGACCCTTCCTATAGCCTGAGATGTGATATCTGAATGCCTCTAATACCAAACCTGAGAATCTTCCTCTAACATGAAATGTGATATCCAACTCCTTCACTTTCCAAACCTGAGACCCTTCCTACGGCATGAGATGTCATATTCAACTCCTTCCCATTCCAATCCTGAGACCCTTCCTATAGCATGAGATGTGATATCCAACTCCTTCCCATTCCAATCCTGAGACCCTTCCTATAGCATGAGATGTGATGTCTCAATGATTCTAATAAAAAACCTGAGACCCGTCCTATAACATGAGATGGGATATCCAACTCCTTCCCATTCCAATCCTGAGACACTTCCGATAGCAGAGATGTGATATCTCAATGTTTATACCAAAACTGAGACCCTTCCTATAACATGAGATGTGATATCCAACTCCTTCCCGTTCCAAACCTGAGACCCTTCCTTTAGCATGAGATGTGATATCCAGCTCCTTCCCATTCCAATCCTGAGACACTTCCGATAGCATGAGATGTGATATCTCAATGCTTCTAATATCAAAACTGAGACCCTCCCTATAGCATGATATGTGATATCTAAGTCCTTCCCATTCCAATCCTGAGACCCTTCCTATAGCATGAGATGTGATATGTCAATGCTTCTACCAAACCTGAGACCCTTCCTTTAGCATGAGATGTGATATCCAACTCCTTCCCATTCCAATCCTGAGACCCTTCCTATAGCATGAGAGGTGATATCTCAATACTTCTAATACCAAACCTGAGATCCTTCCGATAACATGAGATGTGATATCTCAATACTTCTAATACCAAACCTGAGATCCATCCTATAACATGAGATGTGATATCCAAATCCTTCCCCTTCCAAACCTGAGACCCTCCCTTTAGCATGAGATGTGATATCCAAATCCTTCCCATTCCAATCCTGAGACCCTTCTGATAGCATAAGATATGATATCTCAATGCTTCTATACCAAACCTGAGATCCTTCCGATAGCATGAGATGTGATATCTCAATACTTCTAATACCAAACCTGAGATCCTTCCTATAACATGAGATGTGATATCCAAATCCTTATCTTCCAAACCTGAGACCCTCCCTTTAGCATGAGATGTGATATCCAACTCCTTCCCATTCCAATCCTGAGACTCTTCTGATAGTATAAGATATGATATCTCAATGCTTCTATACCAAACCTGAGATCCTTCTGATAGCATGAGATGTGATATCTCAATACTTCTAATACCAAACCTGAGATCCTACCTCTAACATGAAATGTGATATCCAACTCTTTCCCCTTGCAAACCTGAGAGCCTTCCTATAGCATGAGATGTGATATCCAAGTCCTTCCCATTCCAATCCTGAGACCCTTCCTATAACATGAGATGTGATATCCAACTCCTTCCCATTCCAACCTGAGACCCTTCCTATAGCATGAGATGGGATATCCAACTCCTTCCAAATCCAATCCCGATACCCTTCCGATAGCATGAGATCTGATATCCCAATGCTTCTACCAAACCTGAGACCCATACTATGGCATGAGATGTGATATCAAACTCCTTCCCATTCTAATCCTGAGACCCTTCCTATAGCTTGAGATGTGATATCCAACTCCTTCCCATTCCAATTCTGAGACCCTTCCTATACCATGAGACTTGATATCTCAATGCTTCTAATACCAAACCTGAGACCCGTCCTATAACATGAGATGTGATATCCAAATCCTTCCCCTTCCAAACCTTAGACCCTTCCGATAGCAGAGATGTGATATCTCAATGCTTATACCAAACCTGAGATCCTTCCTATAACATGAGATGTGATATCCAACTCCTTCCCATTCCAATCCTGAGACACTTCCTATAGCATGAGATGTGATATCTCACTGCTTATACCAAACCTGAGACCCTTCCTATAGCATGAGATGTGATATCCAACTCCTTCCCATTCCAATCCTGAGACCCTTCCTATAGCATGAGATGTGATATCTCAATGCTTCTAATATCAAACTTGAGACCCTCCCTATAGCATGAGATGTGATACCCAAGTCCTTCCCATTCCAATCCTGAGACACTTCCTATAGCATGAGATGTGATATCTCAATGCTTCTAATACCAAACCTGAGACTCTTCCTATAACATGAGATGGGATATCCAACTCCTTTCCATTCCAATCCTGAGACCCTTTCGATAGCAGAGATGTGATATCTCAATGTTTATACCAAACCTGAGACCCTCCCTACGGCATGAGATGTCATATACAACTCCTTCCCATTCCAATCCTGAGACCCTTCCTATAGCATGAGATGTGATATCTCAAGACCCTTCCTATAGCATGAGATGTGATATCCAACTCCTTCCCATTCCAATCCTGAGACCCTTCCTATAGCATGAGATGTGATATCTCAAGACCCTTCCTATAGCCTGAGATGTGATATCTGAATGCCTCTAATACCAAACCTGAGATCCTTCCTCTAACATGAAATGTGATATCCCACTCTTTCCCCTTGCAAACCTGAGAGCCTTCCTATAGCATGAGATGTGATATCCAAGTCCTTCCCATTCCAATCCTGAGACCCTTCCTATAACATGAGATGTGATATCCAACTCCTTCCCATTCCAACCTGAGACCCTTCCTATAGCATGAGATGGGATATCCAACTCCTTCCAAATCCAATCCCGATACCCTTCCGATAGCATGAGATCTGATATCCCAATGCTTCTACCAAACCTGAGACCCATACTATGGCATGAGATGTGATATCAAACTCCTTCCCATTCTAATCCTGAGACCCTTCCTATAGCTTGAGATGTGATATCCAACTCCTTCCCATTCCAATTCTGAGACCCTTCCTATACCATGAGACTTGATATCTCAATGCTTCTAATACCAAACCTGAGACCCGTCCTATAACATGAGATGTGATATCCAAATCCTTCCCCTTCCAAACCTTAGACCCTTCCGATAGCAGAGATGTGATATCTCAATGCTTATACCAAACCTGAGATCCTTCCTATAACATGAGATGTGATATCCAACTCCTTCCCATTCCAATCCTGAGACACTTCCTATAGCATGAGATGTGATATCTCACTGCTTATACCAAACCTGAGACCCTTCCTATAGCATGAGATGTGATATCCAACTCCTTCCCATTCCAATCCTGAGACCATTCCTATAGCATGAGAGGTGATATCTCAATGCTTCTAATATCAAACTTGAGACCCTCCCTATAGCATGAGATGTGATACCCAAGTCCTTCCCATTCCAATCCTGAGACACTTCCTATAGCATGAGATGTGATATCTCAATGCTTCTAATACCAAACCTGAGACTCTTCCTATAACATGAGATGGGATATCCAACTCCTTTCCATTCCAATCCTGAGACCTTTTCGATAGCAGAGATGTGATATCTCAATGTTTATACCAAACCTGAGACCTTTCCTACGGCATGAGATATCATATTCAACTCCTTCCCATTCCAATCCTGAGACCCTTCCTATAGCATGAGATGTGATATCCAACTCCTTCCCATTCCAATCATGAGACCCTTCCTATAGCATGAGATGTGATGTCTCAATGCTTCTAATACCAAACCTGAGATCCTTCCTATAACATGAGATGTGATATCCAACTCCTTCCATTCCAATCCTGGACCCTTCCTATAGCATGAGATGTGATATCTCAATGCTTATACCAAACCTGAGACCCTTCCTATAGCATGAGATGTGATATCCAACTCCTTCCCATTCCAATCCTGAGACCCTTCCTATAGCCTGAAATGTGATATCTCAATGCCTCTAATACCAAACCTGAGATCCTTCCTCTAACATGAAATGTGATATCCAACTCCTTCACTTTCCAAACCTGAGAGCCTATCTATAGCATGAGATGTGATATCCAAGTCCTTCCCATTCCAATCCTTAGACCCTTCCTACAGCATGCAATATGATATCTCAATGATTCTAATAAAAAACCTGAGACCCGTCCTATAACATGAGATGGGATATCCAACTCCTTCCCATTCCAATTCTGAGACATTTCCGATAGCAGAGATGTGATATCTCAATGTTTATACCAAACCTGAGACCCTTCCTATAACATGAGATGTGATATCCAACTCCTTCCCGTTCCAAACCTGAGACCCTTCCTTTAGCATGAGATGTGATATCCAGCTCCTTCCCATTCCAATCCTGAGACACTTCCGATAGCATGAGATGTGATATCTCAATGCTTCTAATATCAAAACTGAGACCCTCCCTATAGCATGATATGTGATATCTAAGTCCTTCCCATTCCAATCCTGAGACCCTTCCTATAGCATGAGATGTGATATCTCAATGCTTCTACCAAACCTGAGACCCTTCCTTTAGCATGAGATGTGATATCCAACTCCTTCCCATTCCAATCCTGAGACCCTTCCTATAGCATGAGAGGTGATATCTCAATACTTCTAATACCAAACCTGAGATCCTTCCGATAACATGAGATGTGATATCTCAATACTTCTAATACCAAACCTGAGATCCATCCTATAACATGAGATGTGATATCCAAATCCTTCCCCTTCCAAACCTGAGACCCTCCCTTTAGCATGAGATGTGATATCCAACTCCTTCCCATTCCAATCCTGAGACCCTTCTGATAGCATAAGATATGATATCTCAATGCTTCTATACCAAACCTGAGATCCTTCCGATAGCATGAGATGTGATATCTCAATACTTCTAATACCAAACCTGAGATCCTTCCTATAACATGAGATGTGATATCCAAATCCTTATCTTCCAAACCTGAGACCGTCCCTTTAGCATGAGATGTGATATCCAACTCCTTCCCATTCCAATCCTGAGACTCTTCTGATAGCATAAGATATGATATCTCAATGCTTCTATACCAAACCTGAGATCCTTCTGATAGCATGAGATGTGATATCTCAATACTTCTAATACCAAACCTGAGATCCTACCTCTAACATGAAATGTGATATCCAACTCTTTCCCCTTGCAAACCTGAGAGCCTTCCTATAGCATGAGATGTGATATCCAAGTCCTTCCCATTCCAATCCCGAGACCCTTCCTATAACATGAGATGTGATATCCAACTCCTTCCCATTCCAACCTGAGACCCTTCCTATAGCATAAGATGGGATATCCAACTCCTTCCAAATCCAATCCCGATACCCTTCCGATAGCATGAGATCTGATATCCCAATGCTTCTACCAAACCTGAGACCCATACTATGGCATGAGATGTGATATCAAACTCCTTCCCATTCTAATCCTGAGACCGTTCCTATAGCTTGAGATGTGATATCCAACTCCTTCCCATTCCAATTCTGAGACCCTTCCTATACCATGAGACTTGATATCTCAATGCTTCTAATACCAAACCTGAGACCCGTCCTATAACATGAGATGTGATATCCAAATCCTTCCCCTTCCAAACCTTAGACCCTTCCTTTATCATGAGATGTGATAGCCAACTCCTTCCCATTCCAATCTTGAGACCCTTCCGATATCATGAAATGTGATATCTCAATGCTTCTAGTATCAAACTTGAGACCCTCCCTATAACATGAGATGGGAATATCCAACTCCTTCCCATTCCAATCCTGAGACCCTTCCGATAGCACAGATGTGATATCTCAATGCTTATACCAAACCTGAGATCCTTCCTATAACATGAGATGTGATATCCAACTCCTTCCCATTCCAATCCTGAGACACTTCCTATAGCATGAGATGTGATATCTCACTGCTTATACCAAACCTGAGACCCTTCCTATAGCATGAGATGTGATATCCAACTCCTTCCCATTCCAATCCTGAGACCCTTCCTATAGCATGAGATGTGATATCTCAATGCTTCTAATATCAAACTTGAGACCCTCCCTATAGCATGAGATGTGATACCCAAGTCCTTCCCATTCCAATCCTGAGACACTTCCTATAGCATGAGATGTGATATCCAACTGCTTCCCATTCCAATCCTGAGACCCTTCCTATAGCATGAGATGTGATATCTCTATGCTTCTAATACCAAACCTGAGATCCTTCCTCTAACATGAAATGTGATATCCAACTCCTTCCCTTTCCAAACCTAAGAGCCTATCTATAGCATGAGATGTGATATCCAAGTCCTTCACATTCCAACCCTTAGACCCTTCCTACAGCATGCAATATGATATCTCAATGATTATAATAACAAACCTGAGACCCGTCCTATAACATGAGATGGGATATTCAACTCCTTCCCATTCCAATCCTGAGACTCTTCCGATAGCAGAGATGTGATATCTCAATGCTTATACCAAACCTGAGACCCTTCCTATAACATGAGATGTGATATCCAAATCCTTCCCGTTCCAAACCTGAGACCCTTCCTTTAGCATGAGATGTGATATCCAGCTCCTTCCCATTCCAATCCTGAGACACTTCCGATAGCATGAGATGTGATATCTCAATGCTTCTAATATCAAAACTGAGACCCTCCCTATAGCATGATATGTGATATCTAAGTCCTTCCCATTCCAATCCTGAGACCCTCCCTATAGCATGAGATGTGATATCCAACTCCTTCCCATTCCAATCCTGAGACCCTTCCTATAGCATGAGATATGATATCTCAATTCTTCTAATACCAAACGTGAGATCCTTCCGATAACATGAGATGTGATATCCAAATCCTTGCCCTTCCAAACATGAGACCCTCCCTTTAGCATGAGATGTGATATCCAACTCCTTCCTATTCCAATCCTGAGACTCTTCTGATAGCATGAGATGTGATATCTCAATGCTTCTAATACCAAACCTGAGATCCTTCCGATAGCATGAGATGTGATATCTCAATGCTTCTAATACCAAACCTGAGATCCTTCCTATAACATGAGATGTGATATCCAAATCCTTCCCCTTCCAAACCTGAGACCCTCCCTTTAGCATGAGATGTGATATCCAAATCCTTCCCATTCCATTCCTGAGACCCTTCTGATAGCATGAGATGTGATATCTCAATGCCTCTAATACCAAACCTGAGATCCTACCTCTAACATGAAATGTGATATCCAACTCTTTCCCATTCCAATCCTGAGACCCTTCCTATAGCTTGAGATGTGATATCCAACTCCTTCCCATTCCAATTCTGAGACCCTTCCTATACTATGAGACTTGATATCTCAATGCTTCTAATACCAAACCTGAGACCCGTAATATAACATGAGATGTGATATCCAAATCCTTCCCCTTCCAAACCTTAGACCCTTCCTTTATCATGAGATGTGATATCCAACTTCTTCCCATTCCAATCCTGAGACCCTTCCGATATCATGAGATGTGATATCTCAAAGCTTCTAATATCAAACTTGAGACCCTCCCTATAGCATGAGATGTGATATCCAAGTCCTTCCCATTCCAATCCTGAGACCCTTCCTATAGCATGAGATGTGATATCTCAATGCTTCTAATACCAAACCTGAGACCCTTCTTATAACATGAGATGGGAATATCCAACTCCTTCCCATTCCAATCCTGAGACCCTTCCGATAGCAGAGATGTGATATCTCAATGCTTATACCAAACCTGAGATCCTTCCTATAACATGAGATGTGATATCCAACTCCTTCCCATTCCAATCCTGAGACACTTCCTATAGCATGAGATGTGATATCTCACTGCTTATACCAAACCTGAGACCCTTCCCATAGCATGAGATGTGATATCCAACTCCTTCCCATTCCAATCCTCAGACCCTTCCTATAGCATGAGATGTGATATCTCAATGCTTCTAATATCAAACTTGAGACCCTACCTATAGCATGAGATGTGATATCCAAGTCCTTCCCATTCCAATCCTGAGACACTTCCTATAGCATGAGATGTGATATCTCAATGCTTCTAATACCAAACCTGAGACTCTTCCTATAACATGAGATGGGATATCTAACTCCTTCCCATTCCAATCCTGAGACCCTTTTGATAGCAGAGATGTGATATCTCAATGTTTATACCAAACCTGAGACCCTTCCTACGGCATGAGATGTCATATTCAACTCCTTCCCATTCCAATCCTGAGACCCTTCCTATAGCATGAGATGTGATATCCAACTCCTTCCCATTCCAATCCTGAGACCCTTCCTATAGCATGAGATGTGATGTCTCAATGCTTCTAATACCAAACCTGAGATCCTTCCTATAACATGAGATGTGATATCCAACTCCTTCCATTCCAATCCTGGACCCTTCCTATAGCATGAGATGTGATATCTCAATGCTTATACCAAACCTGAGACCCTTCCTATAGCATGAGATGTGATATCCAACTCCTTCCCATTCCAATCCTGAGACCCTTCCTATAGCCTGAGATGTGATATCTGAATGCCTCTAATACCAAACCTGAGATCCTTCCTCTAACATGAAATGTGATATCCAACTCCTTCACTTTCCAAACCTGAGACCCTTCCTACGGCATGAGATGTCATATTCAACTCCTTCCCATTCCAATCCTGAGACCCTTCCTATAGCATGAGATGTGATATCCAACTCCTTCCCATTCCAATCCTGAGACCCTTCCTATAGCATGAGATGTGATGTCTCAATGATTCTAATAAAAAACCTGAGACCCGTCCTATAACATGAGATGGGATATCCAACTCCTTCCCATTCCAATCCTGAGACACTTCCGATAGCAGAGATGTGATATCTCAATGTTTATACCAAAACTGAGACCCTTCCTATAACATGAGATGTGATATCCAACTCCTTCCCGTTCCAAACCTGAGACCCTTCCTTTAGCATGAGATGTGATATCCAGCTCCTTCCCATTCCAATCCTGAGACACTTCCGATAGCATGAGATGTGATATCTCAATGCTTCTAATATCAAAACTGAGACCCTCCCTATAGCATGATATGTGATATCTAAGTCCTTCCCATTCCAATCCTGAGACCCTTCCTATAGCATGAGATGTGATATCTCAATGCTTCTACCAAACCTGAGACCCTTCCTTTAGCATGAGATGTGATATCCAACTCCTTCCCATTCCAATCCTGAGACCCTTCCTATAGCATGAGAGGTGATATCTCAATACTTCTAATACCAAACCTGAGATCCTTCCGATAACATGAGATGTGATATCTCAATACTTCTAATACCAAACCTGAGATCCATCCTATAACATGAGATGTGATATCCAAATCCTTCCCCTTCCAAACCTGAGACCCTCCCTTTAGCATGAGATGTGATATCCAAATCCTTCCCATTCCAATCCTGAGACCCTTCTGATAGCATAAGATATGATATCTCAATGCTTCTATACCAAACCTGAGATCCTTCCGATAGCATGAGATGTGATATCTCAATACTTCTAATACCAAACCTGAGATCCTTCCTATAACATGAGATGTGATATCCAAATCCTTATCTTCCAAACCTGAGACCCTCCCTTTAGCATGAGATGTCATATTCAACTCCTTCCCATTCCAATCCTGAGACCCTTCCTATAGCATGAGATGTGATATCCAACTCCTTCCCATTCCAATCCTGAGACCCTTCCTATAGCATGAGATGTGATGTCTCAATGCTTCTAATACCAAACCTGAGATCCTTCCTATAACATGAGATGTGATATCCAACTCCTTCCATTCCAATCCTGGACCCTTCCTATAGCATGAGATGTGATATCTCAATGCTTATACCAAACCTGAGACCCTTCCTATAGCATGAGATGTGATATCCAACTCCTTCCCATTCCAATCCTGAGACCCTTCCTATAGCCTGAGATGTGATATCTGAATGCCTCTAATACCAAACCTGAGATCCTTCCTCTAACATGAAATGTGATATCCAACTCCTTCACTTTCCAAACCTGAGACCCTTCCTACGGCATGAGATGTCATATTCAACTCCTTCCCATTCCAATCCTGAGACCCTTCCTATAGCATGAGATGTGATATCCAACTCCTTCCCATTCCAATCCTGAGACCCTTCCTATAGCATGAGATGTGATGTCTCAATGATTCTAATAAAAAACCTGAGACCCGTCCTATAACATGAGATGGGATATCCAACTCCTTCCCATTCCAATCCTGAGACACTTCCGATAGCAGAGATGTGATATCTCAATGTTTATACCAAAACTGAGACCCTTCCTATAACATGAGATGTGATATCCAACTCCTTCCCGTTCCAAACCTGAGACCCTTCCTTTAGCATGAGATGTGATATCCAGCTCCTTCCCATTCCAATCCTGAGACACTTCCGATAGCATGAGATGTGATATCTCAATGCTTCTAATATCAAAACTGAGACCCTCCCTATAGCATGATATGTGATATCTAAGTCCTTCCCATTCCAATCCTGAGACCCTTCCTATAGCATGAGATGTGATATCTCAATGCTTCTACCAAACCTGAGACCCTTCCTTTAGCATGAGATGTGATATCCAACTCCTTCCCATTCCAATCCTGAGACCCTTCCTATAGCATGAGAGGTGATATCTCAATACTTCTAATACCAAACCTGAGATCCTTCCGATAACATGAGATGTGATATCTCAATACTTCTAATACCAAACCTGAGATCCATCCTATAACATGAGATGTGATATCCAAATCCTTCCCCTTCCAAACCTGAGACCCTCCCTTTAGCATGAGATGTGATATCCAAATCCTTCCCATTCCAATCCTGAGACCCTTCTGATAGCATAAGATATGATATCTCAATGCTTCTATACCAAACCTGAGATCCTTCCGATAGCATGAGATGTGATATCTCAATACTTCTAATACCAAACCTGAGATCCTTCCTATAACATGAGATGTGATATCCAAATCCTTATCTTCCAAACCTGAGACCCTCCCTTTAGCATGAGATGTGATATCCAACTCCTTCCCATTCCAATCCTGAGACTCTTCTGATAGTATAAGATATGATATCTCAATGCTTCTATACCAAACCTGAGATCCTTCTGATAGCATGAGATGTGATATCTCAATACTTCTAATACCAAACCTGAGATCCTACCTCTAACATGAAATGTGATATCCAACTCTTTCCCCTTGCAAACCTGAGAGCCTTCCTATAGCTTGAGATGTGATATCCAACTCCTTCCCATTCCAATTCTGAGACCCTTCCTATACCATGAGACTTGATATCTCAATGCTTCTAATACCAAACCTGAGACCCGTCCTATAACATGAGATGTGATATCCAAATCCTTCCCCTTCCAAACCTTAGACCCTTCCGATAGCAGAGATGTGATATCTCAATGCTTATACCAAACCTGAGATCCTTCCTATAACATGAGATGTGATATCCAACTCCTTCCCATTCCAATCCTGAGACACTTCCTATAGCATGAGATGTGATATCTCACTGCTTATACCAAACCTGAGACCCTTCCTATAGCATGAGATGTGATATCCAACTCCTTCCCATTCCAATCCTGAGACCATTCCTATAGCATGAGAGGTGATATCTCAATGCTTCTAATATCAAACTTGAGACCCTCCCTATAGCATGAGATGTGATACCCAAGTCCTTCCCATTCCAATCCTGAGACACTTCCTATAGCATGAGATGTGATATCTCAATGCTTCTAATACCAAACCTGAGACTCTTCCTATAACATGAGATGGGATATCCAACTCCTTTCCATTCCAATCCTGAGACCTTTTCGATAGCAGAGATGTGATATCTCAATGTTTATACCAAACCTGAGACCTTTCCTACGGCATGAGATATCATATTCAACTCCTTCCCATTCCAATCCTGAGACCCTTCCTATAGCATGAGATGTGATATCCAACTCCTTCCCATTCCAATCATGAGACCCTTCCTATAGCATGAGATGTGATGTCTCAATGCTTCTAATACCAAACCTGAGATCCTTCCTATAACATGAGATGTGATATCCAACTCCTTCCATTCCAATCCTGGACCCTTCCTATAGCATGAGATGTGATATCTCAATGCTTATACCAAACCTGAGACCCTTCCTATAGCATGAGATGTGATATCCAACTCCTTCCCATTCCAATCCTGAGACCCTTCCTATAGCCTGAAATGTGATATCTCAATGCCTCTAATACCAAACCTGAGATCCTTCCTCTAACATGAAATGTGATATCCAACTCCTTCACTTTCCAAACCTGAGAGCCTATCTATAGCATGAGATGTGATATCCAAGTCCTTCCCATTCCAATCCTTAGACCCTTCCTACAGCATGCAATATGATATCTCAATGATTCTAATAAAAAACCTGAGACCCGTCCTATAACATGAGATGGGATATCCAACTCCTTCCCATTCCAATTCTGAGACATTTCCGATAGCAGAGATGTGATATCTCAATGTTTATACCAAACCTGAGACCCTTCCTATAACATGAGATGTGATATCCAACTCCTTCCCGTTCCAAACCTGAGACCCTTCCTTTAGCATGAGATGTGATATCCAGCTCCTTCCCATTCCAATCCTGAGACACTTCCGATAGCATGAGATGTGATATCTCAATGCTTCTAATATCAAAACTGAGACCCTCCCTATAGCATGATATGTGATATCTAAGTCCTTCCCATTCCAATCCTGAGACCCTTCCTATAGCATGAGATGTGATATCTCAATGCTTCTACCAAACCTGAGACCCTTCCTTTAGCATGAGATGTGATATCCAACTCCTTCCCATTCCAATCCTGAGACCCTTCCTATAGCATGAGAGGTGATATCTCAATACTTCTAATACCAAACCTGAGATCCTTCCGATAACATGAGATGTGATATCTCAATACTTCTAATACCAAACCTGAGATCCATCCTATAACATGAGATGTGATATCCAAATCCTTCCCCTTCCAAACCTGAGACCCTCCCTTTAGCATGAGATGTGATATCCAACTCCTTCCCATTCCAATCCTGAGACCCTTCTGATAGCATAAGATATGATATCTCAATGCTTCTATACCAAACCTGAGATCCTTCCGATAGCATGAGATGTGATATCTCAATACTTCTAATACCAAACCTGAGATCCTTCCTATAACATGAGATGTGATATCCAAATCCTTATCTTCCAAACCTGAGACCCTCCCTTTAGCATGAGATGTGATATCCAACTCCTTCCCATTCCAATCCTGAGACTCTTCTGATAGCATAAGATATGATATCTCAATGCTTCTATACCAAACCTGAGATCCTTCTGATAGCATGAGATGTGATATCTCAATACTTCTAATACCAAACCTGAGATCCTACCTCTAACATGAAATGTGATATCCAACTCTTTCCCCTTGCAAACCTGAGAGCCTTCCTATAGCATGAGATGTGATATCCAAGTCCTTCCCATTCCAATCCCGAGACCCTTCCTATAACATGAGATGTGATATCCAACTCCTTCCCATTCCAACCTGAGACCCTTCCTATAGCATAAGATGGGATATCCAACTCCTTCCAAATCCAATCCCGATACCCTTCCGATAGCATGAGATCTGATATCCCAATGCTTCTACCAAACCTGAGACCCATACTATGGCATGAGATGTGATATCAAACTCCTTCCCATTCTAATCCTGAGACCCTTCCTATAGCTTGAGATGTGATATCCAACTCCTTCCCATTCCAATTCTGAGACCCTTCCTATACCATGAGACTTGATATCTCAATGCTTCTAATACCAAACCTGAGACCCGTCCTATAACATGAGATGTGATATCCAAATCCTTCCCCTTCCAAACCTTAGACCCTTCCTTTATCATGAGATGTGATAGCCAACTCCTTCCCATTCCAATCTTGAGACCCTTCCGATATCATGAAATGTGATATCTCAATGCTTCTAGTATCAAACTTGAGACCCTCCCTATAACATGAGATGGGAATATCCAACTCCTTCCCATTCCAATCCTGAGACCCTTCCGATAGCACAGATGTGATATCTCAATGCTTATACCAAACCTGAGATCCTTCCTATAACATGAGATGTGATATCCAACTCCTTCCCATTCCAATCCTGAGACACTTCCTATAGCATGAGATGTGATATCTCACTGCTTATACCAAACCTGAGACCCTTCCTATAGCATGAGATGTGATATCCAACTCCTTCCCATTCCAATCCTGAGACCCTTCCTATAGCATGAGATGTGATATCTCAATGCTTCTAATATCAAACTTGAGACCCTCCCTATAGCATGAGATGTGATACCCAAGTCCTTCCCATTCCAATCCTGAGACACTTCCTATAGCATGAGATGTGATATCCAACTGCTTCCCATTCCAATCCTGAGACCCTTCCTATAGCATGAGATGTGATATCTCTATGCTTCTAATACCAAACCTGAGATCCTTCCTCTAACATGAAATGTGATATCCAACTCCTTCCCTTTCCAAACCTAAGAGCCTATCTATAGCATGAGATGTGATATCCAAGTCCTTCACATTCCAACCCTTAGACCCTTCCTACAGCATGCAATATGATATCTCAATGATTATAATAACAAACCTGAGACCCGTCCTATAACATGAGATGGGATATTCAACTCCTTCCCATTCCAATCCTGAGACTCTTCCGATAGCAGAGATGTGATATCTCAATGCTTATACCAAACCTGAGACCCTTCCTATAACATGAGATGTGATATCCAAATCCTTCCCGTTCCAAACCTGAGACCCTTCCTTTTGCATGAGATGTGATATCCAGCTCCTTCCCATTCCAATCCTGAGACACTTCCGATAGCATGAGATGTGATATCTCAATGCTTCTAATATCAAAACTGAGACCCTCCCTATAGCATGATATGTGATATCTAAGTCCTTCCCATTCCAATCCTGAGACCCTCCCTATAGCATGAGATGTGATATCCAACTCCTTCCCATTCCAATCCTGAGACCCTTCCTATAGCATGAGATATGATATCTCAATTCTTCTAATACCAAACGTGAGATCCTTCCGATAACATGAGATGTGATATCCAAATCCTTCCCCTTCCAAACATGAGACCCTCCCTTTAGCATGAGATGTGATATCCAACTCCTTCCTATTCCAATCCTGAGACTCTTCTGATAGCATGAGATGTGATATCTCAATGCTTCTAATACCAAACCTGAGATCCTTCCGATAGCATGAGATGTGATATCTCAATGCTTCTAATACCAAACCTGAGATCCTTCCTATAACATGAGATGTGATATCCAAATCCTTCCCCTTCCAAACCTGAGACCCTCCCTTTAGCATGAGATGTGATATCCAAATCCTTCCCATTCCATTCCTGAGACCCTTCTGATAGCATGAGATGTGATATCTCAATGCCTCTAATACCAAACCTGAGATCCTACCTCTAACATGAAATGTGATATCCAACTCTTTCCCATTCCAATCCTGAGACCCTTCCTATAGCTTGAGATGTGATATCCAACTCCTTCCCATTCCAATTCTGAGACCCTTCCTATACTATGAGACTTGATATCTCAATGCTTCTAATACCAAACCTGAGACCCGTAATATAACATGAGATGTGATATCCAAATCCTTCCCCTTCCAAACCTTAGACCCTTCCTTTATCATGAGATGTGATATCCAACTTCTTCCCATTCCAATCCTGAGACCCTTCCGATATCATGAGATGTGATATCTCAAAGCTTCTAATATCAAACTTGAGACCCTCCCTATAGCATGAGATGTGATATCCAAGTCCTTCCCATTCCAATCCTGAGACCCTTCCTATAGCATGAGATGTGATATCTCAATGCTTCTAATACCAAACCTGAGACCCTTCTTATAACATGAGATGGGAATATCCAACTCCTTCCCATTCCAATCCTGAGACCCTTCCGATAGCAGAGATGTGATATCTCAATGCTTATACCAAACCTGAGATCCTTCCTATAACATGAGATGTGATATCCAACTCCTTCCCATTCCAATCCTGAGACACTTCCTATAGCATGAGATGTGATATCTCACTGCTTATACCAAACCTGAGACCCTTCCCATAGCATGAGATGTGATATCCAACTCCTTCCCATTCCAATCCTCAGACCCTTCCTATAGCATGAGATGTGATATCTCAATGCTTCTAATATCAAACTTGAGACCCTACCTATAGCATGAGATGTGATATCCAAGTCCTTCCCATTCCAATCCTGAGACACTTCCTATAGCATGAGATGTGATATCTCAATGCTTCTAATACCAAACCTGAGACTCTTCCTATAACATGAGATGGGATATCCAACTCCTTCCCATTCCAATCCTGAGACCCTTTTGATAGCAGAGATGTGATATCTCAATGTTTATACCAAACCTGAGACCCTTCCTACGGCATGAGATGTCATATTCAACTCCTTCCCATTCCAATCCTGAGACCCTTCCTATAGCATGAGATGTGATATCCAACTCCTTCCCATTCCAATCCTGAGACCCTTCCTATAGCATGAGATGTGATGTCTCAATGCTTCTAATACCAAACCTGAGATCCTTCCTATAACATGAGATGTGATATCCAACTCCTTCCATTCCAATCCTGGACCCTTCCTATAGCATGAGATGTGATATCTCAATGCTTATACCAAACCTGAGACCCTTCCTATAGCATGAGATGTGATATCCAACTCCTTCCCATTCCAATCCTGAGACCCTTCCTATAGCCTGAGATGTGATATCTGAATGCCTCTAATACCAAACCTGAGATCCTTCCTCTAACATGAAATGTGATATCCAACTCCTTCACGTTCCAAACCTGAGACCCTTCCTACGGCATGAGATGTCATATTCAACTCCTTCCCATTCCAATCCTGAGACCCTTCCTATAGCATGAGATGTGATATCCAACTCCTTCCCATTCCAATCCTGAGACCCTTCCTATAGCATGAGATGTGATGTCTCAATGATTCTAATAAAAAACCTGAGACCCGTCCTATAACATGAGATGGGATATCCAACTCCTTCCCATTCCAATCCTGAGACACTTCCGATAGCAGAGATGTGATATCTCAATGTTTATACCAAAACTGAGACCCTTCCTATAACATGAGATGTGATATCCAACTCCTTCCCGTTCCAAACCTGAGACCCTTCCTTTAGCATGAGATGTGATATCCAGCTCCTTCCCATTCCAATCCTGAGACACTTCCGATAGCATGAGATGTGATATCTCAATGCTTCTAATATCAAAACTGAGACCCTCCCTATAGCATGATATGTGATATCTAAGTCCTTCCCATTCCAATCCTGAGACCCTTCCTATAGCATGAGATGTGATATCTCAATGCTTCTACCAAACCTGAGACCCTTCCTTTAGCATGAGATGTGATATCCAACTCCTTCCCATTCCAATCCTGAGACCCTTCCTATAGCATGAGAGGTGATATCTCAATACTTCTAATACCAAACCTGAGATCCTTCCGATAACATGAGATGTGATATCTCAATACTTCTAATACCAAACCTGAGATCCATCCTATAACATGAGATGTGATATCCAAATCCTTCCCCTTCCAAACCTGAGACCCTCCCTTTAGCATGAGATGTGATATCCAAATCCTTCCCATTCCAATCCTGAGACCCTTCTGATAGCATAAGATATGATATCTCAATGCTTCTATACCAAACCTGAGATCCTTCCGATAGCATGAGATGTGATATCTCAATACTTCTAATACCAAACCTGAGATCCTTCCTATAACATGAGATGTGATATCCAAATCCTTATCTTCCAAACCTGAGACCCTCCCTTTAGCATGAGATGTGATATCCAACTCCTTCCCATTCCAATCCTGAGACTCTTCTGATAGTATAAGATATGATATCTCAATGCTTCTATACCAAACCTGAGATCCTTCTGATAGCATGAGATGTGATATCTCAATACTTCTAATACCAAACCTGAGATCCTACCTCTAACATGAAATGTGATATCCAACTCTTTCCCCTTGCAAACCTGAGAGCCTTCCTATAGCATGAGATGTGATATCCAAGTCCTTCCCATTCCAATCCTGAGACCCTTCCTATAACATGAGATGTGATATCCAACTCCTTCCCATTCCAACCTGAGACCCTTCCTATAGCATGAGATGGGATATCCAACTCCTTCCAAATCCAATCCCGATACCCTTCCGATAGCATGAGATCTGATATCCCAATGCTTCTACCAAACCTGAGACCCATACTATGGCATGAGATGTGATATCAAACTCCTTCCCATTCTAATCCTGAGACCCTTCCTATAGCTTGAGATGTGATATCCAACTCCTTCCCATTCCAATTCTGAGACCCTTCCTATACCATGAGACTTGATATCTCAATGCTTCTAATACCAAACCTGAGACCCGTCCTATAACATGAGATGTGATATCCAAATCCTTCCCCTTCCAAACCTTAGACCCTTCCGATAGCAGAGATGTGATATCTCAATGCTTATACCAAACCTGAGATCCTTCCTATAACATGAGATGTGATATCCAACTCCTTCCCATTCCAATCCTGAGACACTTCCTATAGCATGAGATGTGATATCTCACTGCTTATACCAAACCTGAGACCCTTCCTATAGCATGAGATGTGATATCCAACTCCTTCCCATTCCAATCCTGAGACCCTTCCTATAGCATGAGATGTGATATCTCAATGCTTCTAATATCAAACTTGAGACCCTCCCTATAGCATGAGATGTGATACCCAAGTCCTTCCCATTCCAATCCTGAGACACTTCCTATAGCATGAGATGTGATATCTCAATGCTTCTAATACCAAACCTGAGACTCTTCCTATAACATGAGATGGGATATCCAACTCCTTTCCATTCCAATCCTGAGACCCTTTCGATAGCAGAGATGTGATATCTCAATGTTTATACCAAACCTGAGACCCTCCCTACGGCATGAGATGTCATATACAACTCCTTCCCATTCCAATCCTGAGACCCTTCCTATAGCATGAGATGTGATATCTCAAGACCCTTCCTATAGCATGAGATGTGATATCCAACTCCTTCCCATTCCAATCCTGAGACCCTTCCTATAGCATGAGATGTGATATCTCAAGACCCTTCCTATAGCCTGAGATGTGATATCTGAATGCCTCTAATACCAAACCTGAGATCCTTCCTCTAACATGAAATGTGATATCCAACTCCTTCACTTTCCAAACCTGAGAGCCTATCTATAGCATGAGATGTGATATCCAAGTCCTTCCCATTCCAATCCTTAGACCCTTCCTACAGCATGCAATATAATATCTCAATGATTTTAATAAAAAACCTGAGACCCGTCCTATAACATGAGATGGGATATCCAACTCCTTCCCATTCCAATCCTGAGACACTTCCGATAGCAGAGATGTGATATCTCAATGTTTATAGGAAACCTGAGACCCTTCCTATAACATGAGATGTGATATCCAACTCCTTCCCGTTCCAAACCTGAGACCCTTCCTTTAGCATGAGATGTGATATCCAGCTCCTTCCCATTCCAATCCTGAGACACTTCCGATAGCATGAGATGTGATATCTCAATGCTTCTAATATCAAAACTGAGACCCTCCCTATAGCATATGTGATATCTAAGTCCTTCCCATTCCAATCCTGAGACCCTTCCTATAGCATGAGATGTGATATCCAACTCCTTCCCGTTCCAAACCTGAGACCCTTCCTTTAGCATGAGATGTGATATCCAGCTCCTTCCCATTCCAATCCTGAGACACTTCCGATAGCATGAGATGTGATATCTCAATGCTTCTAATATCAAAACTGAGACCCTCCCTATAGCATATGTGATATCTAAGTCCTTCCCATTCCAATCCTGAGACCCTTCCTATAGCTATAGCATGAGATGTGATATCTCAATGCTTATCCTTGATTCCTGTAGTAAATTGCTTTCCTTTGCAGGCCGACTCCTCTCACGAATGCCTTGTCTGCATGCATTCTCTCCTGGCCATTCTCTCACCGTGGCTATTTGCCTACCCCCTTCCTCTCTCAGTGGATGGACTTCTCCATCCTAGCCTCCTACCACTCAACTCCGCCTACTTGGAGAATTCAACATGAACCTGTATGCTTCCTGACCTGGACTTTTACGAGATCTGCAACTCTTCATGTCGCTGGCCCTACACACTGCAGGGAATACTCAGGATTTTCTGATCTCAGACCTCCCCCTCTGTAACCCTCTCAACAATCCTCTCCCGTGGTGATCAAGTTCTCATCTCCAAAGAAGGCTAACTGCCAGCTGTTCCTCCTCAGAGGAGTTCTCCCTTTCTGTCCCTGCTCCCTGCGCGTTGCAAACACTCGCTTCCCTGCTCTCTGGTTTAGACGCTTTTCCTTCTCAGAGGCCTTCTTCCTTTCTGCCCTTTTCGCGTTGCAAGTACTCGCTTCCCAGCTCTCTGGTTTAGACGCGTGTTCCCTGCCTTATCTCCTCTTCCCGCTGCCTTCAAATCAAAAAATGAGCTCCAAAAGATACACAGTGCTCAGAATGCTCTATAACACCCATTATTCAACATATAGCCGTAACCCGCTAGACGTATTGAAACGTGCTGTAAACTAGCAAAAACAGCTAGAAAATGTACTTTCCTCGCGTTTTTGTAAATGCTAATTCTGATGGGTTCCCATGTATGTACTGTCCGTGCGTTTGTTGCCGAATCCTGAAGTTTTTAACCACTGTTCTCCCATACAAGGGGGGGGTCAACGTCTACTGCTGTTCACAGGCTGAATGTATACGGTTGAAATCTTAAAAGCATTATCAGCTTTCCTGACTGTTTTGGAACGTGTATTTGCCATCTGTTAATGCAGTCGCCCTGTGTTCATCGTCCCTTCTACTTTACAGGCTGCACTCCCCTGGTGATCACATTCTCCTCTCCAGAGCAGGCTGACTACCAGCTGCTCCTCCTCATAGGCGTTCATCCTTTCTGTCCCTGCTCCCTGCACCGTTTCGCGTTGCATGTACTCGCTTCCCAGCTCTCTGGTTTAGATGCGTGTTCCCTGCCTTCTCTCCTCTTCCTACAGCCTTCCAATGAGCTCCACAAGATACAGTGTTCAGAATGCTTTATAACACCCATTATTCAACATATAGCTGTAACCCGCTAGACGTATTGAAACGTGCTAAAAACGAGCAGAAACAGCTAGAAAATGTACTTTCCTCGCGTTTTGGTAAATGCGAATTCTGGTGGATTCCCATTTTGTACTCTGTTCGTGCGTTTGTTCAGTCGAATCCCGGTCTTTTGAACCACTCTTCTCCCATACAAGGGAGGGTCAAAATGTGTTGTTCACAGGCTGAATTTATACTGCTGAAATGCTCGCTTGCCTGCTCTCTGGTTTAGACGCGTGTACCCTGCATTTACCAAAACGCGAGGGAACACGCATCTCAACCAGAGAGCTGGGAAGCGAGTACATGCAACGCGAAACGGTGCAGGGAGCAGGGACAGAAAGGATGAACACCTATGAGGAGGAGCAGCTGGTAGTTAGTCTGCATAGGAGAGAAGAATGTGATCACTAGGGGAGTGCAGCCTGTAAACTAGAAGGAACGATGAACAAAGGGCGACTGCATTAACAGATGGCAAATACACGTTCCAAAACAGTCAGGAAAGCTGATAATGCCTTGAAGATTTCAGCCGTATACATTCAGCCTGTGAACAGCAGTAGATGTTGACCCCCCCTCCCTAGTATGGGAGAACAGTGGTTAAAAACTTCAGGATTCGACACAAACGCACGGACACAGTACATACAACATGGGAACCCACCAGAATTCGCATTTACAAAAACGCGAGGGAAGTACATTTTCTAGCTATTTTTGCTAGTTTTTAGCACGTTTCAATACGTCTAGCGGGTTACAGCTATATGTTGAATAATGGGGTTATAAAGCATTCTGAACACTATCTTGTGGAGCTCATTGGAAGGCTGTAGGAAGAGGAGAGAAGGCAGGGAACACACATCTAAACCAGAGAGCTGGGAAGCGAGTACATGCAACGCGAAACGGTGCAGGGAGCAGGGACAGAAAGGTGGAACGCCTCTGAGGAGGAGCAGCTGGTAGTTAGCCTGCTCTGGAGAGGAGAATGTGATCACCACGGGAGTGCAGCCTTGAAACAAGAAGGGACGATGAAAACATGCTGACTGGAATAACAGATGGCAAATACACTTTCCAGAACAGTCGGTTTACCCGATAATGCATTGATGATTTCAGCAGTATACATTCAGCCTGTGAACAGTAGATTTTGATCCCCCCCTTGTATGGGTGACGAGTGGTTAAAAACATCAGGATTCGACTGAACAAATGCACGGAGTACAAAATGGGAATCCACCAGAATTCGTATTTACCAAAACGCGAGGAAAGAACATTTTCTAGCTATTTTGCTAGTTTTTAGCACTTTTCAATACGTCTAGCGGGTTACAGCTATATCTTGAATAATGGGTGTTATAAAGCATTCTGAGCACCGTGTATCTTTTGAAGCTCATTTGTTGATTTGAAGGCAGCGGGAAGAGGAGAGAAGGCAGGGAACACACGTCTAAACCAGAGAGCTGGGAAGCGAGTTGTTTTCTGCAACGCGAAACGATGCAGAGAACAGGCACAGAAAGGAAGAAGGAAAAGCGTCTAAACCAGAGAGCAGGGAAGCGAGTGTTTGCAACGCGAAACGGTGCAGAGAGCAGGGACAGAAAGGGAGAACTCCACTGAGGAGGAACAGCTGGTAGTTAGCCTTCTTTGGAGATGAGAACTTGATCACCACGGGAGAGGATTGTTGAGAGGGTTACATAGGGGGATGTCTGAGATCAGAAAATCCTGAGTATTCCCTGCAGTGTGTAGGGCCAGAGACATGAAGAGTTGCAGATCTCGTAAAAGTCCAGGTCAGGAAGCATACAGGTTCATTTTGAATTCTCCAAGTAGGCGGAGTTGAGTGGTAGGAGGCTAGGATGGAGAAGTCCATCCACTGAGAGAGGAAGGGGGTAGGCAAATAGCCACGGTGAGAGAATGGCCAGGAAAGAGAGAATGCATGCAGACAAGGCATTCGTGAGAGGAGTCGGCCTGCAAAGGAAAGCAATTTACTACAGGAATCAAGGATACTCCCCCCTCATGAACGTTTGGATCTGGGCATGGAGAGGAACTTGTCATCAGGGAGGAAAGTGTCAGAGCTCGAGACAGCGCTGGCCGTCATCCATGTCTCGGTTAGACCAAGGACATCAAGGTCGGGTTCTTCCAGGAAATGGCAGATGTCAGATGAGTGTTAACTGAGTGAGAGTTGAGAGTGGGGAGGGGTACAAATCAGTAATCCTTGCGGAGGTGTAGAAGGAGCCTGACCTAGGGCACATGAGGAAGGAGAGAGGAAAGGAAGCAGAAGAAGGGAGAGAAGACACAGCAGGAGTGCATTATCAATCCGGGAGCTAGGAGTGGTGAGGTTAGACGGGGAGGTCTGAGTCTCAGGATTTTAATGGGAAGTTCGATATCACATGTCATGCTATAGGAAGAGTCTCAGGATTGGAATGGGAAGGAGTTGGATATGATATCTCTTGTTATAGGGAGGATCTCAGGTTTGGTATTAGAAGCACTGAGATATCAAATCACATCCTATCGGAAGGGTCTCGGGTTTGGTATTGGAAGAAATGAGATTTTAAATCTCAGGCTGTGGGAATGGTCTAGGCTAGGGTATGGTATTGGAAGGGGTGAAAAATCACATTTCATGCTACAGGAAGGGTCACAAGTTTGGAATGGGAAGGAGTTGGATTTCACATATACTACGGGAAGGGCCTCAGGTTTGGTATTAGAAGCATAGAGATATCACATCTCATGTTATAGGAAGGGTCTCGATTGGAATGGGAAGGAGTTGGATATCACATCTCATGTTATAGGGAGGGTCTCAGTTTTGATATTAGAAGCATTGAGATATAACATATGCTATTGGTAGGGTCTCAGTATTGGAATGGGAAGGAGTTGGATATCACATCTCATGTTAGAGGGAGGGTCTCAGTTTTGATATTAGAAGCATTGAGATATCACATATGCTATTGGAAGGGTCTCAGTATTGGAATTGGAAGGAGTTGGATATCACATATGCTAAAGGAAAGGTCTCAGGTTTGGAATGGGAAGGAGTTGGATATCACGTCTCATGTTATAGGAAGGGTCTCAGGTTTGAAATGGGAAGGAGTTGAATATCACATCTCATGCTAAAGGAAGGGTCATCAGGTTCGGTATAAGCATTGAGATATCACATCTCTGCTATCGGAAGGGTCTCAGGCTAGGAATGGGAAGGACTTAGAATTCACATCTCATACTATAGGGAGGGTCTCAGTTTTGATATTAGAAGCATTGAGCTATCACATCTCATGCTATCGGAAGGGTCTCAGGATTGGAATGGGATGGAGTTGGATATCACATCTCAAGCTATCTCAGGATTGGAATGGGAAGGAGTTTGATATTTCATCTCAAGCTATAGGAAGGGTCTCAGGTTTGGAAAGGGAAGGATTTGGATTTCACATCTCATGTTATAGGATGGTTCTCATGTTTGGTTTTAGAAGCATTGAGATATCACATCTCATGCTATAGGAAGGGTCTAAGGTTTGGAAGGGGACGGATTTGGGTATAACATCTCATGTTATAGGACCGGTCTCAGGTTTGGTATTTGAAGCATTGAGATATCAAGTCTCATGGTATAGGACGGGTCTCAGAATTGGAATGAGAAGGAGTTGGATATCACATCTCAAGCTATAGGAAGGGTCTCATGATTGGAATGGGAAGGAGTTGGATATCACATCTCATGTTATAGGAAGGGTCTCAGGATTGGAATGGGAAGGACTTGGATATCACATCTCATTCTATAGGAAGGCTCTCAGGGTTGGAAGGGGAAGGAGTTGGATATCACATTTCATGTTAGAGGTAGGATCTCAGGTTTGGTTTTAGAGGCATTGAGATATCACATCTCATGCCATCAGAAGGGTCTCAGGATTGGAATGGGAAGGAGTTGGATATCAAATATCATGCTAAAGGGATGGTCTAAGGTTTGGAAGGGGAGGGATTTGGACATCATATCTCATGTTATTGGAAGGATCTCAGGTTTGGAATTAGAAGCATTGAGATATCACATCTCATGCTATCGGATCGGTCTTAGGTTTGGTATAAGCATTGAGATATCACATCTCTGCTATCGGAAGGGTCTCAGGATTGGAATGGGAAGGATTTGGATATCACAATTCATGTTATAGGAAGAGTCTCAGGTTTGGTATTAGAAGCATTGAGATATCACATCTCATGCTATAGGAAGGGTCTCAGGATTGGAATGGGAAGGACTTGGATATCACATCTCATGTTATAGGAAGGGTCTCAGGTTTGGTATTAGAAGCATTGAGATATCACATCTCATGCTATAGGAAGGGTCTCAGGAATGGAATGGGAAGGACTTGGATATCACATCTCATGATAAAGGAAGGGTCTAAGGTTTGGAAGGGGAAGGATTTGGATATCACATCTCATGTTATTGGACCGGTCTCAGGTTTGGTATTAGAAGCATTGAGATATCAAGTCTCATGGTATAGGACGGGAGTTTGATATCACATCTCATGCCATGGTATGGGTCTCAGGTTTTGTAGAAGCATTTGGATATCACATCTCATGCTATCGGAAGGGTATCAGGATTGGATTTGGAAGGAGTTGGATATCCCATCTCATGCTATAGGAAGGGTCTCAGGTTGGAATAGAAGGAGTTGGATATCACATCTCATGTTATAGGAAGGGTCTCAGGATTGGAATGGGAATGACTTGGATATCACATCTCATGCTGTAGGAAGGGTCTCAGGTTTGGAAAAGGAAGGAGTTGGATATCACATTTCATGTTAGAGGTAGGATCTCAGGTTTGGTATTAGAGGCATTGAGATATCACATCTCATGCTATCAGAAGGGTATCAGGATTGGAATGGGAAGGAGTTGGATATCACATCTCATGCTAAAGGGAGGGTCTCAGGTTTGGAATGGGAAGGATTTGGATATCACATCTCATGTTATAGGAAGGACCTTAGGTTTGGTATTAGAAGCATTGAGATATCACATCTCATGCTATAGGAAGGGTCTCGGGATTGGAATGGGAAGGAGTTGGATATCACATCTCATGTTATAGGAAGGATCTCAGGTTTGGTATTAGAAGCATTGAGATATCACATCTCATGCTATAGGAAGGGTCTCAGGATTGGAATGGGAAGGAGTTGGATATCACATCTCATGCTATGGGAAGGGTCTCAGGTTTGGTATAAGCATTGAAATATCACATCTCTGCTATCGGAAGGGTCTCAGGATTGGAATGGGAGGAGCTGGATATCACATCTCATGCTATGGGAAGCGTCTCAGGTTTGGTATAAGCATTGAAATATCACATCTCTGCTATCGGAAGGGTCTCAGGATTGGAATGGGAGGAGCTGGATATCACATCTCATGCCAAAGGAAGGGTCTCAGGTTTGGAAGGGGAAGGAGTTGGATATCACATCTCATGCTAAAGGGAGGGTCTCATGTTTGGAATGGGAAGGATTTGGATATCACATCTCATGTTATAGGAAGGACCTTAGGTTTGGTATTAGAAGCATTGAGATATCACATCTCATGCTATAGGAAGGGTCTCGGGATTGGAATGGGAAGGAGTTGGATATCACATCTCATGTTATTGGAAGGATCTCAGGTGTGGTATTAGAAGCATTGAGATATCACATCTCATGCTATCGGAAGGGTCTTAGGTTTGGTATAAGCATTGAGATATCACATCTCTGCTATCGGAAGGGTCTCAGGATTGGAATGGGAAGGATTTGGATATCATAATTCATGTTATAGGAAGGGTCTCAGGTTTGGTATTAGAAGCATTGAGATATCACATCTCATGCTATAGGAAGGGTCTCAGGATTGGAATGGGAAGGACTTGGATATCACATCTCATGTTATAGGAAGGGTCTCAGGTTTGGTATTAGAAGCATTGAGATATCACATCTCATGCTATAGGAAGGGTCTCAGGAATGGAATGGGAAGGACTTGGATATCACATCTCATGATAAAGGAAGGGTCTAAGGTTTGGAAGGGGAAGGATTTGGATATCACATCTCATGTTATTGGACCGGTCTCAGGTTTGGTATTAGAAGCATTGAGGTATCAAGTCTCATGGTATAGGACGGGAGTTTGATATCACATCTCATGCCATGGTATGGGTCTCAGGTTTTGTAGAAGCATTGGTATATCACATCTCATGCTATCGGAAGGGTATCAGGATTGGATTTGGAAGGAGTTGGATATCCCATCTCATGCTATAGGAAGGGTCTCAGGTTGGAATAGAAGGAGTTGGATATCACATCTCATGTTATAGGAAGGGTCTCAGGATTGGAATGGGAAGGACTTTGATATCACATCTCATGCTGTAGGAAGGGTCTCAGGTTTGGAAAAGGAAGGAGTTGGATATCACATTTCATGTTAGAGGTAGGATCTCAGGTTTGGTATTAGAGGCATTGAGATATCAGATCTCATGCTATCAGAAGGGTATCAGGATTGGAATGGGAAGGAGTTGGATATCACATCTCATGCTAAAGGGAGGGTCTCAGGTTTGGAATGGGAAGGATTTGGATATCACATCTCATGTTATAGGAAGGACCTTAGGTTTGGTATTAGAAGCATTGAGATATCACATCTCATGCTATAGGAAGGGTCTCGGGATTGGAATGGGAAGGAGTTGGATATCACATCTCATGTTATAGGAAGGATCTCAGGTTTGGTATTAGAAGCATTGAGATATCACATCTCATGCTATAGGAAGGGTCTCAGGATTGGAATGGGAGGAGCTATATATCACATCTCATGCTAAAGGAAGGGTCTCAGGTTTGGAAGGGGAAGGATTTGGATATCACATCTCATGTTATAGGACGGATCTCAGGTTTGGTATTAGAAGCATTGTGATATCACATCTCATGCTATAGGATGTGTCTCAGGATTGGAATGGGAAGGAGTTGGATATCACATCTCATGCTATAGGAAGGGTTTCAGGTTTGGTAGAAGCATTGAGATATCACATCTCATGCTATAGGAAGAGTCTCAGGTTTGGGAAGGGAAGGATTTGGATTTCACATCTCATGTTATAGGATGGTTCTCATGTTTGGTTTTTGAAGAATTGAGATATCACATCTCATGCTATCGGAAGGGTCTCAGGTTTGGAATGGGAAGGAGTTGGATATCAGATCTCATGTTATAGGAAGGGTCTCAGGTTTGGAATGGGAAGGAGTTGGATATGACATCTCTTGTTATAGGGAGGGTCTCAGGATTTGAATGGTAAGGAGTTGGATATCACATCTCATGCTATAGGAAGGGTCTCAGGTTGGAATGGGAAGGAGTTGGATATCACATCTCATGTTATATACAGGAAGGGTCTCAGGATTGGAATGGGAAGGATTTGGATATCACATCTCTTGCTATAGGAAGGGTCTCAGGTTTTTTATTAGAAACATTGAGATATCACATCTCATGCTATAGGAAGGGTTTTAGGATTGGAATGGGAAGTATTTGGACATCACATCTCATGCTAAAGGAAGGGTCTCAGGTTTGGAAGGGGAAGGATTTGGATATCACATCTCATCCAATAGGAAGGGTCTCAGGTTTGGAATGGGAAGGAATTGGATATCACATCTCATGTTATAGGAAGGGTCTCAGGTTTTTTATTAGAAACATTGAGATATCACATCTCATGTTATAGGACGGTTCCCAGGTTTGGTATTAGAAGCATTGAGATATCACATCTCATGGTATAGGAAGGGTCTCAGGGTTGGAATGGGAAGGAGTTGGATATCACATCTCATCCAATAGGAAGGGTCTCAGGTTTGGAATAGGAAGGAATTGGATATCACATCTCATGTTATAGGAAGGATCTCAGGTTTGGTATTAGAAGCATTGAGATATCACATCTCATGCTATAGGAAGGGTCTCAGGATTGGAATGTGAAGGATTTGGATATCACATCTCATGCTAAAGGAAGGGTCTCAGGTTTGGTAGAAGCATTGAGATATCACATCTCATGCTATAGGAAGGGTCTCAGGATTTGAATGGCAAGGAGTTGGATATCACATCTCATGCCATAGGAAGCGTCTCAGGTTTGGTATAAGCATTGAGATATCACATCTCTGCTATCGGAAGGTTCTCAGGATTGGATTGGGAAGGAGTTGGATATCCCTTCCCATGCTATAGGAAGTGTCTCAGGTTGGAATGGGAAGGAGTTGAATATCACATCTCATGTTATAGGAAGGGTCTCAGGATTGGAATGGGAAGGATTTGGATATCACATCTCTTGCTATAGGAAGGGTCTCAGGATTGGAATGGGAAGGATTTGGATATCACATCTCATGTCATAGGAAGGATCTCAGCTTTGGTATTAGAAGCATTGATATATCACATCTCATGCTATAGGAATGGTCTCAGGATTGGAATGGGTAGGAGTTGGATATTACATTCTTGCTATAGTAAGGGTCTCATGTTTGGAATGGGAAGGAGTTGGATATCACATATGCTATAGGAAGTGTCTCAGGTTTGGAACGGGAAGGAGTTGGATATCACATCTCATGTTATAGGAAGGGTCTCAGGTTTGGTATAAGCATTGAGATATCACATCTCTGCTATCAGGAGTGGCTCAGGATTGGAATGGGAAGGAGTTGGATATCCCATCTCATGTTAAAGGACGGGTCTCAGGTTTGGTATTAGAATCATTGAGATATCACATCGCATGCTGTAGGAAGGGTCTAAGGATTGGAATGGGATGGACTTGGATATCACATCTCATGCTATAGGTAGGCTCTCAGGTTTGGTATAAGCATTGAGATATCACATCTCATGCTATAGGAAGGGTCTCAGGATTGGAATGGGAAGGATTTGGATATCACATCTCATGCTATAGGAAGGGTCTCAGATTTGGTATAAGCATTGAGATATCACATCTCATGATATAGGAAGGGTCTCAGGATTGGAATGGGAAGGAGTTCTATATGACATCTCAAGCCTTAGGAAGGGTCTCAGGTTTGGTATAAGCATTGAGATATCACATCTCTGCTATCGGAAGGGTCTCAGGATTGGAATGGGAAGGAGTTGGATATCCCATCTCATGTTATAGGAAGGGTCTCAGGTTTGGTATTAGAAGCATTGAGATATCACATCTCATGCTATAGGAAGGGTCTCAGGATTGGAATGGGAAGGACTTGGATGTCACATCTCATGCTATAGGGAGGGTCTCAAGTTTGATATTAGAAGCATTGAGATAACAAATCTCATGATATCGGAAGGGTCTCAGGATTGGAATGGGAAGGAGTTGGATATCACATCTCATTATAAAGGAAGGGTCTAAGGTTTGGAAGGGGAAGGATTTGGATATCACATCTCATGTTATAGGACGGGTCTCAGGTTTGGTATTAGAAGCATTGAGATATCAAGTCTCATGGTATAAGAAGGGTCTCAGAATTGGAATGGGAAGGAGTTGGATATCACATCTCAAGCTATAGGAAGCGTCTCAGGATTGGAATGGGAAGGAGTTTGATATCACATCTCATGCCAAAGTATGGGTCTCAGGTTTGGTAGAAGCATTGGGATATCACATCTCATGCTATAGGAAGGGTCTCAGGATTGGAATGGGAAGAAGTTGGATATCACATCTCAAGCTATAGGAAGGGTCTCAGGTTTGGTATAAGCATTGAGATATCACATCTCATGCTATAGGAAGGGTCTCAGGGTTGGAATGGGAAGGAGTTGTATATGACATCTCATGCCATAGGAAGGGTCTCAGGTTTGGTATAAGCATTGAGATATCACATCACATGCTATAGGAAGGGTCTCAGGATTGGAATGGGAAGGACTTGGATATCACATCACATGCTATAGGAAGGGTCTCAGGATTGGAATGGGAAGGACTTGGATATCACATCTCATGCTATAGGCAGGGTCTCAGGTTTGGAAAGGGAAGGAGATGGATATCACATTTCATGTTAGAGGTAGGATCTCAGGTTTGGTATTAGAGGCAATGAGATATCACATCTCATGCTATCAGAAGGGTCTCAGGATTGGAATGGGAAGGAGTTGGATATCACATTTCATGCTAAAGGGAGGGTCTCAGGTTTGGAAGGGGAAGGATTTGGAAATCACATCTCATATTATAGGAAGGATCTCAGGTTTGGTATTAGAAGCATTGAGATATCACATCTCATGCTATCGGAAGGATCTCAGGTTTGGTATAAGAGGCATTGAGATATCACATCTCATGCTATCATAAGGGTCTCAGGATTGGAATGGGAAGGAGTTGGATATCACATCTCATGTTATAGGAAGGATCTCAGGTTTGGTATTAGAAGCATTGAGACATCACATCTCATGCTATAGGAAGGGTCTCAGGATTGGAATGGGAAGGAGTTGGATATCACATCTCATGCTATAGGAAGGGTCTCAGGTTTGGTATAAGCATTGAGATATCACATCTCATGCTATAGGAAGGGTCTCAGGATTGGAATGGGAAGGATTTGGATATCACATCTTATGCTATAGGAAGGGTCTCAGGTTTGGTATAAGCACTGAGATATCACATCTCATGCTATAGGAAGGGTCTCAGGATTGGAATGGGAAGAAGTTGGATATCACATCTCATGCTATAGGAAGGGTCTCAGGTTTGGTATAAGCATTGAGATATCACATCTCATGCTATAGGAAGGGTCTCAGGGTTGGAATGGGAAGGAGTTGTATATGACATCTCATGCCATAGGAAGGGTCTCAGGTTTGGTATAAGCATTGAGATATCACATCACATGCTATAGGAAGGGTCTCACGATTGGAATGGGAAGGACTTGGATATCACATCTCATGCTATAGGCAGGGTCTCAGGTTTGGAAAGGGAAGGAGATGGATATCACATTTCATGTTAGAGGTAGGATCTCAGGTTTGGTATTAGAGGCATTGAGATATCACATCTCATGCTATCAGAAGAGTCTCAGGATTGGAATGGGAAGGAGTTGGATATCACATCTCATGCTATAGGAAGGGTCTCAGATTTGGTATAAGCATTGAGATATCACATCTCATGCTATAGGAAGGGTCTCAGGATTGGAATGGGAAGGAGTTGTATATGACATCTCAGGCCATAGGAAGGGTCTCAGATTTGGTATAAGCATTGAGATATCACATCTCATGATATCGGAAGGGTCTCAGGATTGGAATGGGAAGGAGTTGGATATCACATTTCATGATAAAGGAAGGGTCTAAGGTTTGGAAGGGGAAGGATTTGGATATCACATCTCATGTTATAGGACGGGTCTCAGGTTTGGTATTAGAAGCATTGAGATATCAAGTCTCATGGTATAAGAAGGGTCTCAGGATTGGAATGGGAAGGAGTTTGATATCACATCTTATGCCATAGTATGGGTCTCAGGTTTGGTAGAAGCATTGGGATATCACATCTCATGCTATCGGAAGGGTATCAGTATTGGATTTGGAAGGAGTTGGATATCCCATCTCATGCTATAGGAAGGGTCTCAGGTTGGAATGGGAAGGAGTTGGATATCACATTTCATGTTATAGAAAGGGTCTCAGGATTGGAATGGGAAGGACTTGGATATCATATCTCATGCTATAGGAAGGCTCTCAGGTTTGGAAGGGGAAGGAGTTGGATATCGCATTTCATGTTAGAGGAAGGATCTCAGGTTTGGTATTAGAGGCCTTGAGATATCACATCTCATGCTATAGGAAGGGTCTCAGGATTGGAATGGGAAGGAGTTGGATATCACATCTCAAGCTATAGGAAGGGTCTCAGGTTTGGTATAAGCATTGAGATATCACATCTCATGCTATAGGAAGGGTCTCAGGATTGGAATGGGAAGGAGTTGGATATCACATCTCATGCTATAGGAAGGGTCTCAGGTTTGGTATAAGCATTGAGATATCACATCTCATGCTATAGGAAGGGTCTCAGGATTGGAATGGGAAGGACTTGGATATCACATATCATGCTATAGGCAGGGTCTCAGGTTTGGAAAGGGAAGGAGATGGATATCACATTTCATGTTAGAGGTAGGATCTCAGGTTTGGTATTAGAGGCATTGAGAAATCACATCTCATGCTATCAGAAGGGTCTCAGGATTGGAATGGGAAGGAGTTGGATATCACATCTCATGCTAAAGGGAGGGTCTCAGGTTTGGAAGGGGAAGGATTTGGAAATCACATCTCATATTATAGGAAGGATCTCAGGTTTGGTATTAGAAGCATTGAGATATCACATCTCATGCTATCGGAAGGATCTCAGGTTTGGTATAAGAGGCATTGAGATATCACATCTCATGCTATCATAAGGGTCTCAGGATTGGAATGGGAAGGAGTTGGATATCACATCTCATGTTAGAGGAAGGATCTCAGGTTTGGTATTGGAAGCATTGAGACATCACATCTCATGCTATAGGAATGGTCCCAGGATTGGAATGGGTAGGAGTTGGATATTACATTCTTGCTATAGGAAGGGTCTCATGTTTGGAATGGGAAGGAGTTGGATATCACATATGCTATAGGAAGTGTCTCAGGTTTGGAACGGGAAGGAGTTGGATATCACATCTCATGTTATAGGAAGGGTCTCAGGTTTGGTATAAGCATTGAGGTATCACATCTCTGCTATGAGGAGTGGCTCAGGATTGGAATGGGAAGGAGTTGGATATCCCATCTCATGTTAAAGGACGGGTCTCTGGTTTGGTATTAGAATCATTGAGATATCACATCGCATGCTGTAGGAAGGGTCTAAGGATTGGAATGGGATGGACTTGGATATCACATCTCATGCTATAGGTAGGCTCTCAGGTTTGGTATAAGCATTGAGATATCACATCTCATGCTATAGGAAGGGTCTCAGGATTGGAATGGGAAGGATTTGGATATCACATCTCATGCTATAGGAAGGGTCTCAGGTTTGGTATAAGCATGGAGATATCACTTCTCATGCTATAGGAAGGGTCTCAGGATTAGAATGGGAAGGTGTTGGATATCACATCTCATGCTATAGGAAGGGTCTCAGATTTGGTATAAGCATTGAGATATCACATCTCATGCTCTAGGAAGGGTCTCAGGATTTCAATGGGAAGGAGTTGTATATGACATCTCAGGCCTTAGGAAGGGTCTCAGGTTTGGTATAAGCATTGAGATATCACATCTCTGCTATCGGAAGGGTCTCAGGATTGGAATGGGAAGGAGTTGGATATCCCATCTCATGTTATAGGAAGGGTCTCAGGTTTGGTATTAGAAGCATTGAGATATCACATCTCATGCTATAGGAAGGGTCTCAGGATTGGAATGGGAAGGACTTGGATGTCACATCTCATGCTATAGGGAGGGTCTCAAGTTTGATATTAGAAGCATTGAGATAACAAATCTCATGATATCGGAAGGGTCTCAGGATTGGAATGGGAAGGAGTTGGATATCACATCTCATTATAAAGGAAGGGTCTAAGGTTTGGAAGGGGATGGATTTGGATATCACATCTCATGTTATAGGACGGGTCTCAGGTTTGGTATTAGAAGCATTGAGATATCAAGTGTCATGGTATAAGAAGGGTCTCAGAATTGGAATGGGAAGGAGTTGGATATCACATCTCAAGCTATAGGAAGCGTCTCAGGATTGGAATGGGAAGGAGTTTGATATCACATCTCATGCCATAGTATGGGTCTCAGGTTTGGTAGAAGCATTGGGATATCACATCTCATGCTATCGGAAGGGTATCAGTATTGGATTTGGAAGGAGTTGGATATCCCATCTCATGCTATAGGAAGGGTCTCAGGTTAGAATGGGAAGGAGTTGGATATCACATTTCATGTTATAGGAAGGGTCTCAGGATTGGAATGGGAAGGACTTGGATATCATATCTCATGCTATAGGAAGGCTCTCAGGTTTGGAAGGGGAAGGAGTTGGATATCACATTTCATGTTAGAGGAAGGATCTCAGGTTTGGTATTAGAGGCCTTGAGATATCACATCTCATGCTATAGGAAGGGTCTCAGGATTGGAATGGGAAGGAGTTGGATATCACATCTCAAGCTATAGGAAGGGTCTCAGGTTTGGTATAAGCATTGAGATATCACATCTCATGCTATAGGAAGGGTCTCAGGATTGGAATGGGAAGAAGTTGGATATCACATCTCATGCTATAGGAAGGGCCTCAGGTTTGGTATAAGCATTGAGATATCACATCTCATGCTATAGGAAGGGTCTCAGGGTTGGAATGGGAAGGAGTTGTATATGACATCTCATGCCATAGGAAGGGTCTCAGGTTTGGTATAAGCATTGAGATATCACATCACATGCTATAGGAAGGGTCTCAGGATTGGAATGGGAAGGACTTGGATATCACATCTCATGCTATAGGGAGGGTCTCAGGTTTGGAAAGGGAAGGAGATGGATATCACATTTCATGTTAGAGGTAGGATCTCAGGTTTGGTATTAGAGGCATTGAGATATCACATCTCATGCTATCAGAAGGGTTTCAGGATTGGAATGGGAAGGAGTTGGATATCAAATCTCATGCTAAAGGGATGGTCTAAGGTTTGGAAGGGGAGGGATTTGGACATCATATCTCATGTTATTGGAAGGATCTCAGGTTTGGTATTAGAAGCATTGAGATATCACATCTCATGCTATCGGAAGGGTCTTAGGTTTGGTATAAGCATTGAGATATCACATCTCTGCTATCTGAAGGGTCTCAGGATTGGAATGGGAAGGATTTGGATATCACAATTCATGTTATAGGGAGGGTCTCAGTTTTCATATTAGAAGCATTGAGATATCACATATGCTATTGGAAGGGTCTCAGTATTGGAATGGGAATGAGTTGGATATCACATCTCATGTTATAGGGAGGGTCTCAGTTTTGATATTAGAAGCATTGAGATATCACATATGCTATTGGAAGGGTCTCAGTATTGGAATTGGAAGGAGTTGGATATCACATATGCTAAAGGAAAGGTCTCAGGTTTGGAATGGGAAGGAGTTGGATATCACGTCTCATGTTATAGGAAGGGTCTCAGGTTTGGAATGGGAAGGAGTTGAATATCACATCTCATGCTAAAGGAAGGGTCATCAGGTTCGGTATAAGCATTGAGATATCACATCTCTGCTATCGGAAGGGTCTCAGGATAGGAATGGGAAGGACGTAGATTTCACATCTCATACTATAGGGAGGGTCTCAGTTTTGATATTAGAAGCATTGAGCTATCACATCTCATGCTATCGGAAGGGTCTCAGGATTGGAATGGGATGGAGTTGGATATCACATCTCAAGCTATCTCAGGATTGTAATGGGAAGGAGTTTGATATCACATATCAAGCTATAGGAAGGGTCTCAGGTTTGGAAGGGGAAGGATTTGGATCTCACATCTCAAGCTATCTCAGGATTGGAATGGGAAGGAGTTTGATATTTCATCTCAAGCTATAGGAAGGGTCTCAGGTTTGGAAAGGGAAGGATTTGGATTTCACATCTCATGTTATAGGATGGTTCTCATGTTTGGTTTTAGAAGCATTGAGATATCACATCTCATGCTATGGGAAGGGTCTCAGGTTTGGAATGGGAAGGAGTTGGTTATCACATCTCATGCTAAAGGAAAGGTCTCAGGTCTGGAAGGGGAAGGATTTGGATCTCACATCTCATGTTTTAGGACGGGTCTCAGGTTTGGTATTAGAAGCATTGAACTATCACATCTCATGGTATAGGAAGGGTCCCAGGATTGGAATGGGAAGGAGTTGGATATCACATTGAATGGGAAGGAGTTTGATATCACATCTCAAGCTATAGGAAGGGCCTCATGTTTGGAATGGGAATGATTTGGATTTCACATCTCATGTTATAGGATGGTTCTCATGTTTGGTTTTAGAAGCATTGAAATATCACATCTCATGCTATTTGAAGGGTCTCAGGTTTGGAATGGGAAGGAGTTTGATATCACATCTCATGTTAGAGGTAGGATCTCAGGTTTGGTATTAGAGGCATTGAGATATGACATCTCATGCCATCAGAAGGGTCTCAGGATTGGAATGGGAAGGAGTTGGATATCACATCTCATGCTAAAGGGAGGGTCTAAGGTTTGGAAGGGGAAGGATTTGGACATCACATCTCATGTTATTGGAAGGATCTGAGGTTTGGTATTAGAAGCATTGAGATATCACATCTCATGCTATCGGAAGGGTCTCAGGTTTGGTATAAGCATTGAGATATCACATCTCTGCTATCGGAAGGGTCTCAGGATTGGAATGGGAAGGATTTGGATATCACATCTCATGTTATAGGAAGGGTCTCAGGTTTGGTATTAGAATCATTGAGATATCACATCTCATGCTATATTAAGGGTCTCAGGAATGGAATGGGAAGGACTTGGATATCACATCTCATGATAAAGGAAGGGTCTAAGGTTTGGAAGGGGAAGGATTTGGATATCACATCTCATGTTATTGGACCGGTCTCAGGTTTGGTATTAGAAGCATTGAGATATCAAGTCTCATGGTATAGGACGGGAGTTTGATATCACATCTCATGCCATGGTATGGGTCTCAGGTTTTGTAGAAGCATTGGGATATCACATCTCATGCTATTGGAAGGATATCAGGATTGGATTTGGAAGGAGTTGGATATCCCATCTCATGCTATAGGAAGGGTCTCAGGTTGGAGTAGAAGGAGTTGGATATCACATCTCATGTTATAGGAAGGGTCTCAGGATTGGAATGGGAAGGACTTGGATATCACATCTCATGTTATAGGAAGGATCTCAGGTTTTGTATTAGAAGCATTGAGATATCACATCTCATGCTATAGGAAGGGTCTCAGGATTGGAATGTGAAGCATTTGGATATCACATCTCATGCTAAAGGAAGGGTCTCAGGTTTGGTATAAGCATTGAGATATCACATCTCTGCTATCGGAAGGGTCTAAGGATTGGATTGGGAAGGAATTGGATATCCCTTCTCATGCTATAGGAAGGGTCTCAGGTTGGAATGGGTAGGAGTTGGATATCACATCTCATGTTATAGGAAGGGTCTCAAGATTGAAATGGGAAGGATTTGGATATCACATCTCTTGCTATAGGAAGGGTCTCAGGTTTTCTATTAGAAACATTGAGATATGACATCTCATGCTATAGGAAGGGTTTCAGTATTGGAATGGGAAGGATTTGGATATCACATCTCATGCTAAAGGAAGGGTCTCAGGTTTGGAAGGGGAAGGATTTGGATATCATATCTCATGTTATAGGACATATCTCATGTTATAGGACGGGTCCCAGGTTTGGTATTAGAAGCATTGAGATATCACATCTCATGGTATAGGAAGGGTCTCAGGATTGGAATGGGAAGGAGTTGGATCTCCCTTCTCATGCTACAGGAAGGGTCTCAGGTTGGAATGGGAAGGAGTTGGATATCACATCTCGTTATAGGAAGGGTCTCAGGATTGGAATGGGAAGGAATTGGATATCACATCTCTTGCTATAGGAAGGGTCTCAGGTTTGGAAGGGGAAGGATTTGGATATCATATCTCATGTTATAGGACCGGTCCCAGGTCTGGTATTAGAAGCATTGAGATATCACATCTCATGCTATAGGAGGAGTCTCAGGAATGGAATGGGAAGGAGTTGGATATCACGTCTCATGATATAGGAAGGGTCTCAGGATTGGAATGGGCAGGAGTTGAATATCACCTCTCATGCTAAAGGAAGGGTATCAGGTTTGATAGAAGCATTGAGATATCACATCTCATGCTATAGGAAGGAACTCAGGATTGGAATGGGAAGGAGTTGGATATCACATCTAATGCCATAGGAAGGGTCATCAGGTTTGGTATAAGCATTGAGATATCACATCTCTGCTATCGGAAGGGTCTCAGGATAGGAATGGTAAGGACTTAGAATTCACATCTCATACTATAGGGAGGGTCTCAGTTTTGATATTAGAAGCATTGAGCTATCACATCTCATGCTATCGGAAGGGTCTCAGGATTGGAATGGGATGGAGTTGGATATCACATCTCAAGCTATCTCAGGATTGGAATGGGAAGGAGTTTGATATTTCATCTCAAGCTATAGGAAGGGTCTCAGGTTTGGAAAGGGAAGGATTTGGATTTCACATCTCATGTTATAGGATGGTTCTCATGTTTGGTTTTAGAAGCATTGAGATATCACATCTCATGCTATCGGAAGGGTCTCAGGTTTGGAAAGGGAAGGATTTGGATTTCACATGTTATAGGATGGTTCTCAGGTTTGGTTTTAGAAGCATTAAATTATAACATCTCATGCTATAGGAAGGGTCTCAGGTTTGGAATGGGAAGGAGTTGGATATCACATCTCTGCTATCTGAAGGGTCTCAGGATTGGAATGGGAAGGAGTTGGATATCCCATCTCGTTATAGGAAGGGTCTCAGGTTTGGTATTAGAAGCAATGAGATATCACATCTCCTGCTATAGGAAGGGTCTAAGGTTTGGAAGGGGACGGATTTGGGTATCACATCTCATGTTATAGGACCGGTCTCAGGTTTGGTATTTGAAGCATTGAGATATCAAGTCTCATGGTATAGGACGGGTCTCAGAATTGGAATGAGAAGGAGTTGGATATCACATCTCAAGCTATAGGAAGGGTCTCATGATTGGAATGGGAAGGAGTTGGATATCACATCTCATGTTATAGGAAGGGTCTCAGGATTGGAATGGGAAGGACTTGGATATCACATCTCATTCTATAGGAAGGCTCTCAGGGTTGGAAGGGGAAGGAGTTGGATATCACATTTCATGTTAGAGGTAGGATCTCAGGTTTGGTTTTAGAGGCATTGAGATATCACATCTCATGCCATCAGAAGGGTCTCAGGATTGGAATGGAAAGGAGTTGGATATCACATCTCATGCTAAAGGGAGGGTCTCAGGTTTGGAAGGGGAAGGATTTGGATATCACATCTCATGTTATAGGAAGGATCTCAGGTTTGGTATTAGAAGCATTGAGATATCACATCTCATGCTATCGGAAGGATCTCAGGTTTGGTATTAGAAGCATTGAGATATCACATCTCATGCTATCAGAAGAGTCTCAGGATTGGAATAGGAAGGAGTTGGATATCACATCTCATGCTATAGGGAGGGTCTCAGGATTGGAATGGGAAGGACTTAGATATCACATATCATGCTACAGGGAGGGTCTCAGTTTTGATATTAGAAGCATTGGGATATCACATCTCATGCTATCGGAAGTGTCTCAGGATTGGAATGGGAAGGAGCTGGATATCACATCTTATGCTAAAGGAAGGGTCTCAGGTTTGGAACGGGAAGGATTTGGATATCACATCTCATGTTATAGGAAGGGTCTCAGGTTTGGTATAAGCATTGAGATATCACATCTCTGCTATCGGAAGAGTCTCAGGATTGGAATGGGAAGGAGTTGAATATCCCATCTCATGTTATAGGACGGGTCTCAGGTTTGTTATTAGAATCATTGAGATATCATATTGCATGCTGTAGGAAGGGTCTAAGGGTTGGAATGTGAAGGACTTGGATATCACATCTCATGCTATAGATAGGCTCTTAGGTTTGGAAAGGGAAGGAGTTGGATATCACATTTCATGTTAGAGGAAGGATCTCAGGTTTGGTATTAGAAGCATAGAGATATCACATCTCATGCTATAGGAAGGGTCTCAGGATTGGAATGGGAAGCAGTTGGATATCACATCTCATGCTATAGGAAGTGTCTCAGGATTGGAATGGGAAGGACTTGGGTATCACATCTCATGCTATAGGGAGGGTCTCAAGTTTGATATTAGAAGCATTGAGATATCACATCTCATGCTATAGGAAGGGTCTCAGGATTGGAATGGGAAGGAGTTTGATATCACATCTCATGCTATAGGAAGGGTCTCAGGTTTGGTATAAGCAGTGAGATATCACATCTCATGCTATAGGAAGTGTCTCAGGATTGGAATGGGAAGGAGTTGGATATCACATCTCATGTTATAGGAAGGATCTCAGGTTTGGTATAAGCATTGAGATATCACATCTCTGCTATCGGAAGGGTCTCAGGATTGGAATGGGAAGGAGTTGGATATTCCCATCTCATGTTATAGGGAGGGTCTCAAGTTTGATATTAGAAGCATTGAGATATCACATTTCATGATATCGGAAGGGTCTCAAGATTGGAATGGGAAGGAGTTGGCTATCACATCTCATGATAAAGGAAGGGTCTAAGGTTTGGAAGGGGAAGGATTTGGATATCACATCTCATGTTATAGGACGGGTCTCAAGTTTGGTATTAGAAGCATTGAGATATCAAGTCTCATGGTATAGGAAGGGTCTCAGAATTGGAATGGGAAGGAGTTGGATATCACATCTCAAGCTATAGGAAGGGTCTCAGGATTGGAATGGGAAGGAGTTGGATATCACATCTAATGCCATAGGAAGGGTCATCAGGTTTGGTATAAGCATTGAGATATCACATCTCTGCTATCGGAAGGGTCTCAGGATAGGAATGGTAAGGACTTAGAATTCACATCTCATACTATAGGGAGGGTCTCAGTTTTGATATTAGAAGCATTGAGCTATCACATCTCATGCTATCGGAAGGGTCTCAGGATTGGAATGGGATGGAGTTGGATATCACATCTCAAGCTATCTCAGGATTGGAATGGGAAGGAGTTTGATATTTCATCTCAAGCTATAGGAAGGGTCTCAGGTTTGGAAAGGGAAGGATTTGGATTTCACATCTCATGTTATAGGATGGTTCTCATGTTTGGTTTTAGAAGCATTGAGATATCACATCTCATGCTATCGGAAGGGTCTCAGGTTTGGAAAGGGAAGGATTTGGATTTCACATGTTATAGGATGGTTCTCAGGTTTGGTTTTAGAAGCATTAAATTATAACATCTCATGCTATAGGAAGGGTCTCAGGTTTGGAATGGGAAGGAGTTGGATATCACATCTCTGCTATCTGAAGGGTCTCAGGATTGGAATGTGAAGGAGTTGGATATCCCATCTCGTTATAGGAAGGGTCTCAGGTTTGGTATTAGAAGCAATGAGATATCACATCTCCTGCTATAGGAAGGGTCTAAGGTTTGGAAGGGGACGGATTTGGGTATCACATCTCATGTTATAGGACCGGTCTCAGGTTTGGTATTTGAAGCATTGAGATATCAAGTCTCATGGTATAGGACGGGTCTCAGAATTGGAATGAGAAGGAGTTGGATATCACATCTCAAGCTATAGGAAGGGTCTCATGATTGGAATGGGAAGGAGTTGGATATCACATCTCATGTTATAGGAAGGGTCTCAGGATTGGAATGGGAAGGACTTGGATATCACATCTCATTCTATAGGAAGGCTCTCAGGGTTGGAAGGGGAAGGAGTTGGATATCACATTTCATGTTAGAGGTAGGATCTCAGGTTTGGTTTTAGAGGCATTGAGATATCACATCTCATGCCATCAGAAGGGTCTCAGGATTGGAATGGAAAGGAGTTGGATATCAAATCTCATGCTAAAGGGATGGTCTAAGGTTTGGAAGGGGAAGGATTTGGATATCACATCTCATGTTATTGGACCGGTCTCAGGTTTGGTATTAGAAGCATTGAGATATCACATCTCATGCTATCGGAAGGGTCTTAGGTTTGGTATAAGCATTGAGATATCACATCTCTGCTATCGGAAGGGTCTCAGGATTGGAATGGGAAGGATTTGGATATCACAATTCATGTTATAGGAAGGGTCTCAGGTTTGGTATTAGAAGCATTGAGATATCACATCTCATGCTATAGGAAGGGTCTCAGGATTGGAATGGGAAGGACTTGGATATCACATCTCATGTTATAGGAAGGGTCTCAGGTTTGGTATTAGAAGCATTGAGATATCACATCTCATGCTATAGGAAGGGTCTCAGGAATGGAATGGGAAGGACTTGGATATCACATCTCATGATAAAGGAAGGGTCTAAGGTTTGGAAGGGGAAGGATTTGGATATCACATCTCATGTTATTGGACCGGTCTCAGGTTTGGTATTAGAAGCATTGAGATATCAAGTCTCATGGTATAGGACGGGAGTTTGATATCACATCTCATGCCATGGTATGGGTCTCAGGTTTTGTAGAAGCATTGGGATATCACATCTCATGCTATCGGAAGGGTATCAGGATTGGATTTGGAAGGAGTTGGATATCCCATCTCATGCTATAGGAAGGGTCTCAGGTTGGAATAGAAGGAGTTGGATATCACATCTCATGTTATAGGAAGGGTCTCAGGATTGGAATGGGAAGGACTTGGATATCACATCTCATGCTGTAGGAAGGGTCTCAGGTTTGGAAAAGGAAGGAGTTGGATATCACATTTCATGTTAGAGGCAGGATCTCAGGTTTGGTATTAGAGGCATTGAGATATCACATCTCATGCTATCAGAAGGGTATCAGGATTGGAATGGGAAGGAGTTGGATATCACATCTCATGCTAAAGGGAGGGTCTCAGGTTTGGAATGGGAAGGATTTGGATATCACATCTCATGTTATAGGAAGGACCTTAGGTTTGGTATTAGAAGCATTGAGATATCACATCTCATGCTATAGGAAGGGTCTCGGGATTGGAATGGGAAGGAGTTGGATATCACATCTCATGTTATAGGAAGGATCTCAGGTTTGGTATTAGAAGCATTGAGATATCACATCTCATGCTATAGGAAGGGTCTCAGGATTGGAATGGGAAGGAGTTGGATATCACATCTCATGCTATGGGAAGGGTCTCAGGTTTGGTATAAGCATTGAAATATCACATCTCTGCTATCGGAAGGGTCTCAGGATTGGAATGGGAGGAGCTGGATATCACATCTCATGCTATGGGAAGGGTCTCAGGTTTGGTATAAGCATTGAAATATCACATCTCTGCTATCGGAAGGGTCTCAGGATTGGAATGGGAGGAGCTGGATATCACATCTCATGCTAAAGGAAGGGTCTCAGGTTTGGAAGGGGAAGGAGTTGGATATCACATCTCATGCTAAAGGGAGGGTCTCAGGTTTGGAATGGGAAGGATTTGGATATCACATCTCATGTTATAGGAAGGACCTTAGGTTTGGTATTAGAAGCATTGAGATATCACATCTCATGCTATAGGAAGGGTCTCGGGATTGGAATGGGAAGGAGTTGGATATCACATCTCATGTTATTGGAAGGATCTCAGGTTTGGTATTAGAAACATTGAGAAATCACATCTCATGCTATCGGAAGGGTCTTAGGTTTGGTATAAGCATTGAGATATCACATCTCTGCTATCGGAAGGGTCTCAGGATTGGAATGGGAAGGATTTGGATATCATAATTCATGTTATAGGAAGGGTCTCAGGTTTGGTATTAGAAGCATTGAGATATCACATCTCATGCTATAGGAAGGGTCTCAGGATTGGAATGGGAAGGACTTGGATATCACATCTCATGTTATAGGAAGGGTCTCAGGTTTGGTATTAGAAGCATTGAGATATCACATCTCATGCTATAGGAAGGGTCTCAGGAATGGAATGGGAAGGACTTGGATATCACATCTCATGATAAAGGAACGGTCTAAGGTTTGGAAGGGGAAGGATTTGGATATCACATCTCATGTTATTGGACCGGTCTCAGGTTTGGTATTAGAAGCATTGAGATATCAAGTCTCATGGTATAGGACGGGAGTTTGATATCACATCTCATGCCATGGTATGGGTCTCAGGTTTTGTAGAAGCATTGGTATATCACATCTCATGCTATCGGAAGGGTATCAGGATTGGATTTGGAAGGAGTTGGATATCCCATCTCATGCTATAGGAAGGGTCTCAGGTTGGAATAGAAGGAGTTGGATATCACATCTCATGTTATAGGAAGGGTCTCAGGATTGGAATGGGAAGGACTTGGATATCACATCTCATGCTGTAGGAAGGGTCTCAGGTTTGGAAAAGGAAGGAGTTGGATATCACATTTCATGTTAGAGGTAGGATCTCAGGTTTGGTATTAGAGGCATTGAGATATCAGATCTCATGCTATCAGAAGGGTATCAGGATTGGAATGGGAAGGAGTTGGATATCACATCTCATGCTAAAGGGAGGGTCTCAGGTTTGGAATGGGAAGGATTTGGATATCACATCTCATGTTATAGGAAGGACCTTAGGTTTGGTATTAGAAGCATTGAGATATCACATCTCATGCTATAGGAAGGGTCTCGGGATTGGAATGGGAAGGAGTTGGATATCACATCTCATGTTATAGGAAGGATCTCAGGTTTGATATTAGAAGCATTGAGATATCACATCTCATGCTATAGGAAGGGTCTCAGGATTGGAATGTGAAGGAGTTGGATATCACATCTCATGCTATGGGAAGGGTCTCAGGTTTGGTATAAGCATTGAAATGTCACATCTCTGCTATCGGAAGGGTCTCAGGATTGGAATGGGAGGAGCTATATATCACATCTCATGCCAAAGGAAGGGTCTCAGGTTTGGAAGGGGAAGGATTTGGATATCACATCTCATGTTATAGGACGGGTCTCAGGTTTGGTATTAGAAGCATTGTGATATCACATCTCATGCTATAGGATGTGTCTCAGGATTGGAATGGGAAGGAGTTGGATATCACATCTCATGCTATAGGAAGGGTTTCAGGTTTGGTAGAAGCATTGAGATATCACATCGCATGCTATAGGAAGAGTCTCAGGTTTGGGAAGGGAAGGATTTGGATTTCACATCTCATGTTATAGGATGGTTCTCATGTTTGGTTTTTGAAGCATTGAGATATCACATCTCATGCTATCGGAAGGGTCTCAGGTTTGGAATGGGAAGGAGTTGGATATCACATCTCATGTTATAGGAAGGGTCTCAGGTTTGGAATGGGAAGGAGTTGGATATGACATCTCTTGTTATAGGGAGGGTCTCAGGATTTGAATGGTAAGGAGTTGGATATCACATCTCATGCTATAGGAAGGGTCTCAGGTTGGAATGGGAAGGAGTTGGATATCACATCTCATGTTATATACAGGAAGGGTCTCAGGATTGGAATGGGAAGGATTTGGATATCACATCTCTTGCTATAGGAAGGGTCTCAGGTTTTTTATTAGAAACATTGAGATATCACATCTCATGCTATAGGAAGGGTTTTAGGATTGGAATGGGAAGTATTTGGATATCACATCTCATGCTAAAGGAAGGGTCTCAGGTTTGGAAGGGGAAGGATTTGGATATCACATCTCATCCAATAGGAAGGGTCTCAGGTTTGGAATGGGAAGGAATTGGATATCACATCTCATGTTATAGGAAGGGTCTCAGGTTTTTTATTAGAAACATTGAGATATCACATCTCATGTTATAGGACGGTTCCCAGGTTTGGTATTAGAAGCATTGAGATATCACATCTCATGGTATAGGAAGGGTCTCAGGGTTGGAATGGGAAGGAGTTGGATATCACATCTCATCCAATAGGAAGGGTCTCAGGTTTGGAATGGGAAGGAATTGGATATCACATCTCATGTTATAGGAAGGATCTCAGGTTTGGTATTAGAAGCATTGAGATATCACATCTCATGCTATAGGAAGGGTCTCAGGATTGGAATGTGAAGGATTTGGATATCACATCTCATGCTAAAGGAAGGGTCTCAGGTTTGGTAGAAGCATTGAGATATCACATCTCATGCTATAGGAAGGGTCTCAGGATTTGAATGGCAAGGAGTTGGATATCACATCTCATGCCATAGGAAGGGTCTCAGGTTTGGTATAAGCATTGAGATATCACATCTCTGCTATCGGAAGGTTCTCAGGATTGGATTGGGAAGGAGTTGGATATCCCTTCCCATGCTATAGGAAGTGTCTCAGGTTGGAATGGGAAGGAGTTGAATATCACATCTCATGTTATAGGAAGGGTCTCAGGATTGGAATGGGAAGGATTTGGATATCACATCTCTTGCTATAGGAAGGGTCTCAGGATTGGAATGGGAAGGATTTGGATATCACATCTCATGTCATAGGAAGGATCTCAGGTTTGGTATTAGAAGCATTGAGATATCACATCTCTGCTATCAGGAGTGGCTCAGGATTGGAATGGGAAGGAGTTGGATATCCCATCTCATGTTAAAGGACGGGTCTCTGGTTTGGTATTAGAATCATTGAGATATCACATCGCATGCTGTAGGAAGGGTCTAAGGATTGGAATGGGATGGACTTGGATATCACATCTCATGCTATAGGTAGGCTCTCAGGTTTGGTATAAGCATTGAGATATCACATCTCATGCTATAGGAAGGGTCTCAGGATTGGAATGGGAAGGATTTGGATATCACATCTCATGCTATAGGAAGGGTCTCAGATTTGGTATAAGCATTGAGATATCACATCTCATGCTATAGGAAGGGTCTCAGGATTGGAATGGGAAGGAGTTGTATATGACATCTCAAGCCTTAGGAAGGGTCTCAGGTTTGGTATAAGCATTGAGATATCACATCTCTGCTATCGGAAGGGTCTCAGGATTGGAATGGGAAGGAGTTGGATATCCCATCTCATGTTATAGGAAGGGTCTCAGGTTTGGTATTAGAAGCATTGAGATATCACATCTCATGCTATAGGAAGGGTCTCAGGATTGGAAGGGGAAGGATTTGGATATCACATCTCATGCTAAAGGAAGGGTCTCAGGTTTGGAAGGGGAAGGATTTGGATATCATATCTCATGTTATAGGACATATCTCATGTTATAGGACGGGTCCCAGGTTTGGTATTAGAAGCATTGAGATATCACATCTCATGGTATAGGAAGGGTCTCAGGATTGGAATGGGAAGGAGTTGGATCTCCCTTCTCATGCTACAGGAAGGGTCTCAGGTTGGAATGGGAAGGAGTTGGATATCACATCTCGTTATAGGAAGGGTCTCAGGATTGGAATGGGAAGGAATTGGATATCACATCTCTTGCTATAGGAAGGGTCTCAGGTTTGGAAGGGGAAGGATTTGGATATCATATCTCATGTTATAGGACCGGTCCCAGGTCTGGTATTAGAAGCATTGAGATATCACATCTCATGCTATAGGAGGAGTCTCAGGAATGGAATGGGAAGGAGTTGGATATCACGTCTCATGATATAGGAAGGGTCTCAGGATTGGAATGGGCAGGAGTTGAATATCACCTCTCATGCTAAAGGAAGGGTATCAGGTTTGATAGAAGCATTGAGATATCACATCTCATGCTATAGGAAGGAACTCAGGATTGGAATGGGAAGGAGTTGGATATCACATCTAATGCCATAGGAAGGGTCATCAGGTTTGGTATAAGCATTGAGATATCACATCTCTGCTATCGGAAGGGTCTCAGGATAGGAATGGTAAGGACTTAGAATTCACATCTCATACTATAGGGAGGGTCTCAGTTTTGATATTAGAAGCATTGAGCTATCACATCTCATGCTATCGGAAGGGTCTCAGGATTGGAATGGGATGGAGTTGGATATCACATCTCAAGCTATCTCAGGATTGGAATGGGAAGGAGTTTGATATTTCATCTCAAGCTATAGGAAGGGTCTCAGGTTTGGAAAGGGAAGGATTTGGATTTCACATCTCATGTTATAGGATGGTTCTCATGTTTGGTTTTAGAAGCATTGAGATATCACATCTCATGCTATCGGAAGGGTCTCAGGTTTGGAAAGGGAAGGATTTGGATTTCACATGTTATAGGATGGTTCTCAGGTTTGGTTTTAGAAGCATTAAATTATAACATCTCATGCTATAGGAAGGGTCTCAGGTTTGGAATGGGAAGGAGTTGGATATCACATCTCTGCTATCTGAAGGGTCTCAGGATTGGAATGGGAAGGAGTTGGATATCCCATCTCGTTATAGGAAGGGTCTCAGGTTTGGTATTAGAAGCAATGAGATATCACATCTCCTGCTATAGGAAGGGTCTAAGGTTTGGAAGGGGACGGATTTGGGTATCACATCTCATGTTATAGGACCGGTCTCAGGTTTGGTATTTGAAGCATTGAGATATCAAGTCTCATGGTATAGGACGGGTCTCAGAATTGGAATGAGAAGGAGTTGGATATCACATCTCAAGCTATAGGAAGGGTCTCATGATTGGAATGGGAAGGAGTTGGATATCACATCTCATGTTATAGGAAGGGTCTCAGGATTGGAATGGGAAGGACTTGGATATCACATCTCATTCTATAGGAAGGCTCTCAGGGTTGGAAGGGGAAGGAGTTGGATATCACATTTCATGTTAGAGGTAGGATCTCAGGTTTGGTTTTAGAGGCATTGAGATATCACATCTCATGCCATCAGAAGGGTCTCAGGATTGGAATGGAAAGGAGTTGGATATCAAATCTCATGCTAAAGGGATGGTCTAAGGTTTGGAAGGGGAAGGATTTGGATATCACATCTCATGTTATTGGACCGGTCTCAGGTTTGGTATTAGAAGCATTGAGATATCACATCTCATGCTATCGGAAGGGTCTTAGGTTTGGTATAAGCATTGAGATATCACATCTCTGCTATCGGAAGGGTCTCAGGATTGGAATGGGAAGGATTTGGATATCACAATTCATGTTATAGGAAGGGTCTCAGGTTTGGTATTAGAAGCATTGAGATATCACATCTCATGCTATAGGAAGGGTCTCAGGGTTGGAATGGGAAGGACTTGGATATCACATCTCATGTTATAGGAAGGGTCTCAGGTTTGGTATTAGAAGCATTGAGATATCACATCTCATGCTATAGGAAGGGTCTCAGGAATGGAATGGGAAGGACTTGGATATCACATCTCATGATAAAGGAAGGGTCTAAGGTTTGGAAGGGGAAGGATTTGGATATCACATCTCATGTTATTGGACCGGTCTCAGGTTTGGTATTAGAAGCATTGAGATATCAAGTCTCATGGTATAGGACGGGAGTTTGATATCACATCTCATGCCATGGGTCTCAGGTTTTGTAGAAGCATTGGGATATCACATCTCATGCTATCGGAAGGGTATCAGGATTGGATTTGGAAGGAGTTGGATATCCCATCTCATGCTATAGGAAGGGTCTCAGGTTGGAATAGAAGGAGTTGGATATCACATCTCATGTTATAGGAAGGGTCTCAGGATTGGAATGGGAAGGACTTGGATATCACATCTCATGCTGTAGGAAGGGTCTCAGGTTTGGAAAAGGAAGGAGTTGGATATCACATTTCATGTTAGAGGCAGGATCTCAGGTTTGGTATTAGAGGCATTGAGATATCACATCTCATGCTATCAGAAGGGTATCAGGATTGGAATGGGAAGGAGTTGGATATCACATCTCATGCTAAAGGGAGGGTCTCAGGTTTGGAATGGGAAGGATTTGGATATCACATCTCATGTTATAGGAAGGACCTTAGGTTTGGTATTAGAAGCATTGAGATATCACATCTCATGCTATAGGAAGGGTCTCGGGATTGGAATGGGAAGGAGTTGGATATCACATCTCATGTTATAGGAAGGATCTCAGGTTTGGTATTAGAAGCATTGAGATATCACATCTCATGCTATAGGAAGGGTCTCAGGATTGGAATGGGAAGGAGTTGGATATCACATCTCATGCTATGGGAAGGGTCTCAGGTTTGGTATAAGCATTGAAATATCACATCTCTGCTATCGGAAGGGTCTCAGGATTGGAATGGGAGGAGCTGGATATCACATCTCATGCTATGGGAAGGGTCTCAGGTTTGGTATAAGCATTGAAATATCACATCTCTGCTATCGGAAGGGTCTCAGGATTGGAATGGGAGGAGCTGGATATCACATCTCATGCTAAAGGAAGGGTCTCAGGTTTGGAAGGGGAAGGAGTTGGATATCACATCTCATGCTAAAGGGAGGGTCTCAGGTTTGGAATGGGAAGGATTTGGATATCACATCTCATGTTATAGGAAGGACCTTAGGTTTGGTATTAGAAGCATTGAGATATCACATCTCATGCTATAGGAAGGGTCTCGGGATTGGAATGGGAAGGAGTTGGATATCACATCTCATGTTATTGGAAGGATCTCAGGTTTGGTATTAGAAACATTGAGAAATCACATCTCATGCTATCGGAAGGGTCTTAGGTTTGGTATAAGCATTGAGATATCACATCTCTGCTATCGGAAGGGTCTCAGGATTGGAATGGGAAGGATTTGGATATCATAATTCATGTTATAGGAAGGGTCTCAGGTTTGGTATTAGAAGCATTGAGATATCACATCTCATGCTATAGGAAGGGTCTCAGGATTGGAATGGGAAGGACTTGGATATCACATCTCATGTTATAGGAAGGGTCTCAGGTTTGGTATTAGAAGCATTGAGATATCACATCTCATGCTATAGGAAGGGTCTCAGGAATGGAATGGGAAGGACTTGGATATCACATCTCATGATAAAGGAAGGGTCTAAGGTTTGGAAGGGGAAGGATTTGGATATCACATCTCATGTTATTGGACCGGTCTCAGGTTTGGTATTAGAAGCATTGAGATATCAAGTCTCATGGTATAGGACGGGAGTTTGATATCACATCTCATGCCATGGTATGGGTCTCAGGTTTTGTAGAAGCATTGGTATATCACATCTCATGCTATCGGAAGGGTATCAGGATTGGATTTGGAAGGAGTTGGATATCCCATCTCATGCTATAGGAAGGGTCTCAGGTTGGAATAGAAGGAGTTGGATATCACATCTCATGTTATAGGAAGGGTCTCAGGATTGGAATGGGAAGGACTTGGATATCACATCTCATGCTGTAGGAAGGGTCTCAGGTTTGGAAAAGGAAGGAGTTGGATATCACATTTCATGTTAGAGGTAGGATCTCAGGTTTGGTATTAGAGGCATTGAGATATCAGATCTCATGCTATCAGAAGGGTATCAGGATTGGAATGGGAAGGAGTTGGATATCACATCTCATGCTAAAGGGAGGGTCTCAGGTTTGGAATGGGAAGGATTTGGATATCACATCTCATGTTATAGGAAGGACCTTAGGTTTGGTATTAGAAGCATTGAGATATCACATCTCATGCTATAGGAAGGGTCTCGGGATTGGAATGGGAAGGAGTTGGATATCACATCTCATGTTATAGGAAGGATCTCAGGTTTGATATTAGAAGCATTGAGATATCACATCTCATGCTATAGGAAGGGTCTCAGGATTGGAATGTGAAGGAGTTGGATATCACATCTCATGCTATGGGAAGGGTCTCAGGTTTGGTATAAGCATTGAAATGTCACATCTCTGCTATCGGAAGGGTCTCAGGATTGGAATGGGAGGAGCTATATATCACATCTCATGCTAAAGGAAGGGTCTCAGGTTTGGAAGGGGAAGGATTTGGATATCACATCTCATGTTATAGGACGGGTCTCAGGTTTGGTATTAGAAGCATTGTGATATCACATCTCATGCTATAGGATGTGTCTCAGGATTGGAATGGGAAGGAGTTGGATATCACATCTCATGCTATAGGAAGGGTTTCAGGTTTGGTAGAAGCATTGAGATATCACATCGCATGCTATAGGAAGAGTCTCAGGTTTGGGAAGGGAAGGATTTGGATTTCACATCTCATGTTATAGGATGGTTCTCATGTTTGGTTTTTGAAGCATTGAGATATCACATCTCATGCTATCGGAAGGGTCTCAGGTTTGGAATGGGAAGGAGTTGGATATCACATCTCATGTTATAGGAAGGGTCTCAGGTTTGGAATGGGAAGGAGTTGGATATGACATCTCTTGTTATAGGGAGGGTCTCAGGATTTGAATGGTAAGGAGTTGGATATCACATCTCATGCTATAGGAAGGGTCTCAGGTTGGAATGGGAAGGAGTTGGATATCACATCTCATGTTATATACAGGAAGGGTCTCAGGATTGGAATGGGAAGGGTTTGGATATCACATCTCTTGCTATAGGAAGGGTCTCAGGTTTTTTATTAGAAACATTGAGATATCACATCTCATGCTATAGGAAGGGTTTTAGGATTGGAATGGGAAGTATTTGGATATCACATCTCATGCTAAAGGAAGGGTCTCAGGTTTGGAAGGGGAAGGATTTGGATATCACATCTCATCCAATAGGAAGGGTCTCAGGTTTGGAATGGGAAGGAATTGGATATCACATCTCATGTTATAGGAAGGGTCTCAGGTTTTTTATTAGAAACATTGAGATATCACATCTCATGTTATAGGACGGTTCCCAGGTTTGGTATTAGAAGCATTGAGATATCACATCTCATGGTATAGGAAGGGTCTCAGGGTTGGAATGGGAAGGAGTTGGATATCACATCTCATCCAATAGGAAGGGTCTCAGGTTTGGAATGGGAAGGAATTGGATATCACATCTCATGTTATAGGAAGGATCTCAGGTTTGGTATTAGAAGCATTGAGATATCACATCTCATGCTATAGGAAGGGTCTCAGGATTGGAATGTGAAGGATTTGGATATCACATCTCATGCTAAAGGAAGGGTCTCAGGTTTGGTAGAAGCATTGAGATATCACATCTCATGCTATAGGAAGGGTCTCAGGATTTGAATGGCAAGGAGTTGGATATCACATCTCATGCCATAGGAAGGGTCTCAGGTTTGGTATAAGCATTGAGATATCACATCTCTGCTATCGGAAGGTTCTCAGGATTGGATTGGGAAGGAGTTGGATATCCCTTCCCATGCTATAGGAAGTGTCTCAGGTTGGAATGGGAAGGAGTTGAATATCACATCTCATGTTATAGGAAGGGTCTCAGGATTGGAATGGGAAGGATTTGGATATCACATCTCTTGCTATAGGAAGGGTCTCAGGATTGGAATGGGAAGGATTTGGATATCACATCTCATGTCATAGGAAGGATCTCAGGTTTGGTATTAGAAGCATTGAGATATCACATCTCTGCTATCAGGAGTGGCTCAGGATTGGAATGGGAAGGAGTTGGATATCCCATCTCATGTTAAAGGACGGGTCTCTGGTTTGGTATTAGAATCATTGAGATATCACATCGCATGCTGTAGGAAGGGTCTAAGGATTGGAATGGGATGGACTTGGATATCACATCTCATGCTATAGGTAGGCTCTCAGGTTTGGTATAAGCATTGAGATATCACATCTCATGCTATAGGAAGGGTCTCAGGATTGGAATGGGAAGGATTTGGATATCACATCTCATGCTATAGGAAGGGTCTCAGATTTGGTATAAGCATTGAGATATCACATCTCATGCTATAGGAAGGGTCTCAGGATTGGAATGGGAAGGAGTTGTATATGACATCTCAAGCCTTAGGAAGGGTCTCAGGTTTGGTATAAGCATTGAGATATCACATCTCTGCTATTGGAAGGGTCTCAGGATTGGAATGGGAAGGAGTTGGATATCCCATCTCATGTTATAGGAAGGGTCTCAGGTTTGGTATTAGAAGCATTGAGATATCACATCTCATGCTATAGGAAGGGTCTCAGGATTGGAATGGGAAGGACTTGGATGTCACATCTCATGCTATAGGGAGGGTCTCAAGTTTGATATTAGAAGCATTGAGATAACAAATCTCATGATATCGGAAGGGTCTCAGGATTGGAATGGGAAGGAGTTGGATATCACATCTCATTATAAAGGAAGGGTCTAAGGTTTGGAAGGGGAAGGATTTGGATATCACATCTCATGTTATAGGACGGGTCTCAGGTTTGGTATTAGAAGCATTGAGATATCAAGTCTCATGGTATAAGAAGGGTCTCAGAATTGGAATGGGAAGGAGTTGGATATCACATCTCAAGCTATAGGAAGCGTCTCAGGATTGGAATGGGAAGGAGTTTGATATCACATCTCATGCCATAGTATGGGTCTCAGGTTTGGTAGAATCATTGGGATATCACATCTCATGCTATAGGAAGGGTCTCAGGATTGGAATGGGAAGAAGTTGGATATCACATCTCAAGCTATAGGAAGGGTCTCAGGTTTGGTATAAGCATTGAGATATCACATCTCATGCTATAGGAAGGGTCTCAGGGTTGGAATGGGAAGGAGTTGTATATGACATCTCATGCCATAGGAAGGGTCTCAGGTTTGGTATAAGCATTGAGATTTCACATCACATGCTATAGGAAGGGTCTCAGGATTGGAATGGGAAGGACTTGGATATCACATCACATGCTATAGGAAGGGTCTCAGGATTGGAATGGGAAGGACTTGGATATCACATCTCATGCTATAGGCAGGGTCTCAGGTTTGGAAAGGGAAGGAGATGGATATCACATTTCATGTTAGAGGTAGGATCTCAGGTTTGGTATTAGAGGCAATGAGATATCACATCTCATGCTATCAGAAGGGTCTCAGGATTGGAATGGGAAGGAGTTGGATATCACATTTCATGCTAAAGGGAGGGTCTCAGGTTTGGAAGTGGAAGGATTTGGAAATCACATCTCATATTATAGGAAGGATCTCAGGTTTGGTATTAGAAGCATTGAGATATCACATCTCATGCTATCGGAAGGATCTCAGGTTTGGTATAAGAGGCATTGAGATATCACATCTCATGCTATCATAAGGGTCTCAGGATTGGAATGGGAAGGAGTTGGATATCACATCTCATGTTATAGGAAGGATCTCAGGTTTGGTATTAGAAGCATTGAGACATCACATCTCATGCTATAGGAAGGGTCTCAGGATTGGAATGGGAAGGAGTTGGATATCACATCTCATGCTATAGGAAGGGTCTCAGGTTTGGTATAAGCATTGAGATATCACATCTCATGCTATAGGAAGGGTCTCAGGATTGGAATGGGAAGGATTTGGATATCACATCTTATGCTATAGGAAGGGTCTCAGGTTTGGTATAAGCATTGAGATATCACATCTCATGCTATAGGAAGGGTCTCAGGATTGGAATGGGAAGAAGTTGGATATCACATCTAATGCTATAGGAAGGGTCTCAGGTTTGGTATAAGCATTGAGATATCACATCTCATGCTATAGGAAGGGTCTTAGGGTTGGAATGGGAAGGAGTTGTATATGACATCTCATGCCATAGGAAGGGTCTCAGGTTTGGTATAAGCATTGAGATATCACATCACATGCTATAGGAAGGGTCTCAGGATTGGAATGGGAAGGACTTGGATATCACTTCTCATGCTATAGGCAGGGTCTCAGGTTTGGAAAGGGAAGGAGATGGATATCACATTTCATGTTAGAGGTAGGATCTCAGGTTTGGTATTAGAGGCATTGAGATATCATATCTCATGCTATCAGAAGGGTCTCAGGATTGGAATGGGAAGGAGTTGGATATCACATTTCATGCTAAAGGGAGGGTCTCAGGTTTGGAAGGGGAAGGATTTGGAAATCACATCTCATATTATAGGAAGGATCTCAGGTTTGGTATTAGAAGCATTGAGATATCACATCTCATGCTATCGGAAGGATCTCAGGTTTGGTATAAGAGGCATTGAGATATCACATCTCATGCTATCATAAGGGTCTCAGGATTGGAATGGGAAGGAGTTGGATATCACATCTCATGTTATAGGAAGGATCTCAGGTTTGGTATTAGAAGCATTGAGACATCACATCTCATGCTATAGGAAGGGTCTCAGGATTGGAATGGGAAGGAGTTGGATATCACATCTCATGCTATAGGAAGGGTCTCAGGTTTGGTATAAGCATTGAGATATCACATCTCATGCTATAGGAAGGGTCTCAGGATTGGAATGGGAAGGATTTGGATATCACATCTTATGCTATAGGAAGGGTCTCAGGTTTGGTATAAGCATGGAGATATCACTTCTCATGCTATAGGAAGGATCTCAGGATTGGAATGGGAAGGAGTTGGATATCACATCTCATGCTATAGGAAGGGTCTCAGATTTGGTATAAGCATTGAGATATCACATCTCATGCTATAGGAAGGGTCTCAGGATTGGAATGGGAAGGAGTTGTATATGACATCTCAGGCCATAGGAAGGGTCTCAGATTTGGTATAAGCATTGAGATATCACATCTCATGATATCGGAAGGGTCTCAGGATTGGAATGGGAAGGAGTTGGATATCACATTTCATGATAAAGGAAGGGTCTAAGGTTTGGAAGGGGAAGGATTTGGATATCACATCTCATGTTATAGGACGGGTCTCAGGTTTGGTATTAGAAGCATTGAGATATCAAGTCTCATGGTATAAGAAGGGTCTCAGGATTGGAATGGGAAGGAGTTTGATATCACATCTCATGCCATAGTATGGGTCTCAGGTTTGGTAGAAGCATTGGGATATCACATCTCATGCTATCGGAAGGGTATCAGTATTGGATTTGGAAGGAGTTGGATATCCCATCTCATGCTATAGGAAGGGTCTCAGGTTGGAATGGGAAGGAGTTGGATATCACATTTCATGTAATAGGAAGTGTCTCAGGATTGGAATGGGAAGGACTTGGATATCATATCTCATGCTATAGGAAGGCTCTCAGGTTTGGAAGGGGAAGGAGTTGGATATCACATTTCATGTTAGAAGAAGGATCTCAGGTTTGGTATTAGAGGCCTTGAGATATCACATCTCATGCTATAGGAAGGGTCTCAGGATTGGAATGGGAAGGAGTTGGATATCACATCTCAAGCTATAGGAAGGGTCTCAGGTTTGGTATAAGCATTGAGATATCACATCTCATGCTATAGGAAGGGTCTCAGGATTGGAATGGGAAGAAGTTGGATATCACATCTCATGCTATAGGAAGGGTCTCAGGTTTGGTATAAGCATTGAGATATCACATCTCATGCTATAGGAAGGGTCTCAGGATTGGAATGGGAAGGAGTTGTATATGCCATCTCATGCCATAGGAAGGGTCTCAGGTTTGGTATAAGCATTGAGATATCACATCACATGCTATAGGAAGGGTCTCAGGATTGGAATGGGAAGGACTTGGATATCACATATCATGCTGTAGGCAGGGTCTCAGGTTTGGAAAGGGAAGGAGATGGATATCACATTTCATGTTAGAGGTAGGATCTCAGGTTTGGTATTAGAGGCATTGAGAAATCACATCTCATGCTATCAGAAGGGTCTCAGGATTGGAATAGGAAGGAGTTGGATATCACATCTCATGCTAAAGGGAGGGTCTCAGGTTTGGAAGGGGAAGGATTTGGAAATCACATCTCATGTTATAGGAAGGATCTCAGGTTTGGTATTGGAAGCATTGAGACATCACATCTCATGCTATAGGAATGGTCTCAGGATTGGAATGGGTAGGAGTTGGATGTTACATTCTTGCTATAGGAAGGGTCTCATGTTTGGAATGGGAAGGAGTTGGATATCACATATGCTATAGGAAGTGTCTTAGGTTTGGAACGGGAAGGAGTTGGATATCACATCTCATGTTATAGGAAGGGTCTCAGGTTTGGTATAAGCATTGAGATATCACATCTCTGCTATCAGGAGTGGCTCAGGATTGGAATGGGAAGGAGTTGGATATCCCATCTCATGTTAAAGGACGGGTCTCTGGTTTGGTATTAGAATCATTGAGATATCACATCGCATGCTGTAGGAAGGGTCTAAGGATTGGAATGGGATGGACTTGGATATCACATCTCATGCTATAGGTAGGCTCTCAGGTTTGGTATAAGCATTGAGATATCACATCTCATGCTATAGGAAGGGTCTCAGGATTGGAATGGGAAGGATTTGGATATCACATCTCGTGCTATAGGAAGGGTCTCAGGTTTGGTATAAGCATGGAGATATCACTTCTCATGCTATAGGAAGGGTCTCAGGATTGGAATGGGAAGGTGTTGGATATCACATCTCATGCTATAGGAAGGGTCTCAGATTCGGTATAAGCATTGAGATATCACATCTCATGCTATTGGAAGGGTCTCAGGATTGCAATGGGAAGGAGTTGTATATGACATCTCAGGCCTTAGGAAGGGTCTCAGGTTTGGTATAAGCATTGAGATATCACATCTCTGCTATCGGAAGGGTCTCAGGATTGGAATGGGAAGGAGTTGGATATCCCATCTCATGTTATAGGAAGGGTCTCAGGTTTGGTATTAGAAGCATTGAGATATCACATCTCTGCTATCGGAAGGGTCTCAGGATTGGAATGGAAAGGAGTTGGATATCACATCTCATGTTATAGGACGGGTCTCAGGTTTGGTATTAGAAGCATTGAGATATCAAGTGTCATGGTATAAGAAGGGTCTCAGAATTGGAATGGGAAGGAGTTGGATATCACATCTCAAGCTATAGGAAGCGTCTCAGGATTGGAATGGGAAGGAGTTTGATATCACATCTCATGCCATAGTATGGGTCTCAGGTTTGGTAGAAGCATTGGGATATCACATCTCATGCTATCAGAAGGGTATCAGTATTGGATTTGGAAGGAGTTGGATATCCCATCTCATGCTATAGGAAGGGTCTCAGGTTATAATGGGAAGGAGTTGGATATCACATTTCATGTTATAGGAAGGGTCTCAGGATTGGAATGGGAAGGAGTTGGATATCACATCTCATGCTATAGGAAGGGTCTCAGATTTGGTATAAGCATTGAGATATCACATCTCATGCTATAGGAAGGGTCTCAGGATTGGAATGGGAAGGAGTTGTATATGGCATCTCAGGCCATAGGAAGGGTCTCAGATTTGGTATAAGCATTGAGATATCACATCTCATGATATCGGAAGGGTCTCAGGATTGGAATGGGAAGGAGTTGGATATCACATTTCATGATAAAGGAAGGGTCTAAGGTTTGGAAGGGGAAGGATTTGGATATCACATCTCATGTTATAGGACGGGTCTCAGGTTTGGTATTAGAAGCATTGAGATATCAAGTCTCATGGTATAAGAAGGGTCTCAGGATTGGAATGGGAAGGAGTTTGATATCACATCTCATGCCATAGTATGGGTCTCAGGTTTGGTAGAAGCATTGGGATATCACATCTCATGCTATCGGAAGGGTATCAGTATTGGATTTGGAAGGAGTTGGATATCCCATCTCATGCTATAGGAAGGGTCTCAGGTTGGAATTGGAAGGAGTTGGATATCACATTTCATGTTATAGGAAGGGTCTCAGGATTGGAATGGGAAGGACTTGGATATCATATCTCATGCTATAGGAAGGCTCTCAGGTTTGGAAGGGGAAGGAGTTGGATATCACATTTCATGTTAGAGGAAGGATCTCAGGTTTGGTATTAGAGGCCTTGAGATATCACATCTCTGCTATCAGGAGTGGCTCAGGATTGGAATGGGAAGGAGTTGGATATCCCATCTCATGTTAAAGGACGGGTCTCTGGTTTGGTATTAGAATCATTGAGATATCACATCGCATGCTGTAGGAAGGGTCTAAGGATTGGAATGGGATGGACTTGGATATCACATCTCATGCTATAGGTAGGCTCTCAGGTTTGGTATAAGCATTGAGATATCACATCTCATGATATAGGAAGGGTCTCAGGATTGGAATGGGAAGGAGTTGTATATGACATCTCAAGCCTTAGGAAGGGTCTCAGGTTTGGTATAAGCATTGAGATATCACATCTCTGCTATCGGAAGGGTCTCAGGATTGGAATGGGAAGGAGTTGGATATCCCATCTCATGTTATAGGAAGGGTCTCAGGTTTGGTATTAGAAGCATTGAGATATCACATCTCATGCTATAGGAAGGGTCTCAGGATTGGAATGGGAAGGACTTGGATGTCACATCTCATGCTATAGGGAGGGTCTCAAGTTTGATATTAGAAGCATTGAGATAACAAATCTCATGATATCGGAAGGGTCTCAGGATTGGAATGGGAAGGAGTTGGATATCACATCTCATTATAAAGGAAGGGTCTAAGGTTTGGAAGGGGAAGGATTTGGATATCACATCTCATGTTATAGGACGGGTCTCAGGTTTGGTATTAGAAGCATTGAGATATCAAGTCTCATGGTATAAGAAGGGTCTCAGAATTGGAATGGGAAGGAGTTGGATATCACATCTCAAGCTATAGGAAGCGTCTCAGGATTGGAATGGGAAGGAGTTTGATATCACATCTCATGCCAAAGTATGGGTCTCAGGTTTGGTAGAAGCATTGGGATATCACATCTCATGCTATAGGAAGGGTCTCAGGATTGGAATGGGAAGAAGTTGGATATCACATCTCAAGCTATAGGAAGGGTCTCAGGTTTGGTATAAGCATTGAGATATCACATCTCATGCTATAGGAAGGGTCTCAGGGTTGGAATGGGAAGGAGTTGTATATGACATCTCATGCCATAGGAAGGGTCTCAGGTTTGGTATAAGCATTGAGATATCACATCACATGCTATAGGAAGGGTCTCAGGATTGGAATGGGAAGGACTTGGATATCACATTACATGCTATAGGAAGGGTCTCAGGATTGGAATGGGAAGGACTTGGATATCACATCTCATGCTATAGGCAGGGTCTCAGGTTTGGAAAGGGAAGGAGATGGATATCACATTTCATGTTAGAGGTAGGATCTCAGGTTTGGTATTAGAGGCAATGAGATATCACATCTCATGCTATCAGAAGGGTCTCAGGATTGGAATGGGAAGGAGTTGGATATCACATTTCATGCTAAAGGGAGGGTCTCAGGTTTGGAAGGGGAAGGATTTGGAAATCACATCTCATATTATAGGAAGGATCTCAGGTTTGGTATTAGAAGCATTGAGATATCACATCTCATGCTATCGGAAGGATCTCAGGTTTGGTATAAGAGGCATTGAGATATCACATCTCATGCTATCATAAGGGTCTCAGGATTGGAATGGGAAGGAGTTGGATATCACATCTCATGTTATAGGAAGGATCTCAGGTTTGGTATTAGAAGCATTGAGACATCACATCTCATGCTATAGGAAGGGTCTCAGGATTGGAATGGGAAGGAGTTGGATATCACATCTCATGCTATAGGAAGGGTCTCAGGTTTGGTATAAGCATTGAGATATCACATCTCATGCTATAGGAAGGGTCTCAGGATTGGAATGGGAAGGATTTGGATATCACATCTTATGCTATAGGAAGGGTCTCAGGTTTGGTATAAGCACTGAGATATCACATCTCATGCTATAGGAAGGGTCTCAGGATTGGAATGGGAAGAAGTTGGATATCACATCTCATGCTATAGGAAGGGTCTCAGGTTTGGTATAAGCATTGAGATATCACATCTCATGCTATAGGAAGGGTCTCAGGGTTGGAATGGGAAGGAGTTGTATATGACATCTCATGCCATAGGAAGGGTCTCAGGTTTGGTATAAGCATTGAGATATCACATCACATGCTATAGGAAGGGTCTCACGATTGGAATGGGAAGGACTTGGATATCACATCTCATGCTATAGGCAGGGTCTCAGGTTTGGAAAGGGAAGGAGATGGATATCACATTTCATGTTAGAGGTAGGATCTCAGGTTTGGTATTAGAGGCATTGAGATATCACATCTCATGCTATCAGAAGAGTCTCAGGATTGGAATGGGAAGGAGTTGGATATCACATCTCATGCTATAGGAAGGGTCTCAGATTTGGTATAAGCATTGAGATATCACATCTCATGCTATAGGAAGGGTCTCAGGATTGGAATGGGAAGGAGTTGTATATGACATCTCAGGCCATAGGAAGGGTCTCAGATTTGGTATAAGCATTGAGATATCACATCTCATGATATCGGAAGGGTCTCAGGATTGGAATGGGAAGGAGTTGGATATCACATTTCATGATAAAGGAAGGGTCTAAGGTTTGGAAGGGGAAGGATTTGGATATCACATCTCATGTTATAGGACGGGTCTCAGGTTTGGTATTAGAAGCATTGAGATATCAAGTCTCATGGTATAAGAAGGGTCTCAGGATTGGAATGGGAAGGAGTTTGATATCACATCTTATGCCATAGTATGGGTCTCAGGTTTGGTAGAAGCATTGGGATATCACATCTCATGCTATAGGAAGGGTCTCCTGATTGGAATGGGAAGAAGTTGGATATCACATCTCATGCTATAGGAAGGGTCTCAGGTTTGGTATAAGCATTGAGATATCACATCTCATGCTATAGGAAGGGTCTCAGGATTGGAATGGGAAGGACTTGGATATCACATATCATGCTATAGGCAGGGTCTCAGGTTTGGAAAGGGAAGGAGATGGATATCACATTTCATGTTAGAGGTAGGATCTCAGGTTTGGTATTAGAGGCATTGAGAAATCACATCTCATGCTATCAGAAGGGTCTCAGGATTGGAATGGGAAGGAGTTGGATATCACATCTCATGCTAAAGGGAGGGTCTCAGGTTTGGAAGGGGAAGGAGTTGGATATCACATTTCATGTTATAGGAAGGGTCTCAGGATTGGAATGGGAAGGACTTGGATATCATATCTCATGCTATAGGAAGGCTCTCAGGTTTGGAAGGGGAAGGAGTTGGATATCGCATTTCATGTTAGAGGAAGGATCTCAGGTTTGGTATTAGAGGCCTTGAGATATCACATCTCATGCTATAGGAAGGGTCTCAGGATTGGAATGGGAAGGAGTTGGATATCACATCTCAAGCTATAGGAAGGGTCTCAGGTTTGGTATAAGCATTGAGATATCACATCTCATGCTATAGGAAGGGTCTCCTGATTGGAATGGGAAGAAGTTGGATATCACATCTCATGCTATAGGAAGGGTCTCAGGTTTGGTATAAGCATTGAGATATCACATCTCATGCTATAGGAAGGGTCTCAGGAATGGAATGGGAAGGACTTGGATATCACATATCATGCTATAGGCAGGGTCTCAGGTTTGGAAAGGGAAGGAGATGGATATCACATTTCATGTTAGAGGTAGGATCTCAGGTTTGGTATTAGAGGCATTGAGAAATCACATCTCATGCTATCAGAAGGGTCTCAGGATTGGAATGGGAAGGAGTTGGATATCACATCTCATGCTAAAGGGAGGGTCTCAGGTTTGGAAGGGGAAGGATTTGGAAATCACATCTCATATTATAGGAAGGATCTCAGGTTTGGTATTAGAAGCATTGAGATATCACATCTCATGCTATCGGAAGGATCTCAGGTTTGGTATAAGAGGCATTGAGATATCACATCTCATGCTATCATAAGGGTCTCAGGATTGGAATGGGAAGGAGTTGGATATCACATCTCATGTTAGAGGAAGGATCTCAGGTTTGGTATTGGAAGCATTGAGACATCACATCTCATGCTATAGGAATGGTCCCAGGATTGGAATGGGTAGGAGTTGGATATTACATTCTTGCTATAGGAAGGGTCTCATGTTTGGAATGGGAAGGAGTTGGATATCACATATGCTATAGGAAGTGTCTCAGGTTTGGAACGGGAAGGAGTTGGATATCACATCTCATGTTATAGGAAGGGTCTCAGGTTTGGTATAAGCATTGAGGTATCACATCTCTGCTATGAGGAGTGGCTCAGGATTGGAATGGGAAGGAGTTGGATATCCCATCTCATGTTAAAGGACGGGTCTCTGGTTTGGTATTAGAATCATTGAGATATCACATCGCATGCTGTAGGAAGGGTCTAAGGATTGGAATGGGATGGACTTGGATATCACATCTCATGCTATAGGTAGGCTCTCAGGTTTGGTATAAGCATTGAGATATCACATCTCATGCTATAGGAAGGGTCTCAGGATTGGAATGGGAAGGATTTGGATATCACATCTCATGCTATAGGAAGGGTCTCAGGTTTGGTATAAGCATGGAGATATCACTTCTCATGCTATAGGAAGGGTCTCAGGATTGGAATGGGAAGGTGTTGGATATCACATCTCATGCTATAGGAAGGGTCTCAGATTTGGTATAAGCATTGAGATATCACATCTCATGCTCTAGGAAGGGTCTCAGGATTTCAATGGGAAGGAGTTGTATATGACATCTCAGGCCTTAGGAAGGGTCTCAGGTTTGGTATAAGCATTGAGATATCACATCTCTGCTATCGGAAGGGTCTCAGGATTGGAATGGGAAGGAGTTGGATATCCCATCTCATGTTATAGGAAGGGTCTCAAGTTTGGTATTAGAAGCATTGAGATATCACATCTCATGCTATAGGAAGGGTCTCAGGATTGGAATGGGAAGGACTTGGATGTCACATCTCATGCTATAGGGAGGGTCTCAAGTTTGATATTAGAAGCATTGAGATAACAAATCTCATGATATCGGAAGGGTCTCAGGATTGGAATGGGAAGGAGTTGGATATCACATCTCATTATAAAGGAAGGGTCTAAGGTTTGGAAGGGGATGGATTTGGATATCACATCTCATGTTATAGGACGGGTCTCAGGTTTGGTATTAGAAGCATTGAGATATCAAGTGTCATGGTATAAGAAGGGTCTCAGAATTGGAATGGGAAGGAGTTGGATATCACATCTCAAGCTATAGGAAGCGTCTCAGGATTGGAATGGGAAGGAGTTTGATATCACATCTCATGCCATAGTATGGGTCTCAGGTTTGGTAGAAGCATTGGGATATCACATCTCATGCTATCGGAAGGGTATCAGTATTGGATTTGGAAGGAGTTGGATATCCCATCTCATGCTATAGGAAGGGTCTCAGGTTAGAATGGGAAGGAGTTGGATATCACATTTCATGTTATAGGAAGGGTCTCAGGATTGGAATGGGAAGGACTTGGATATCATATCTCATGCTATAGGAAGGCTCTCAGGTTTGGAAGGGGAAGGAGTTGGATATCACATTTCATGTTAGAGGAAGGATCTCAGGTTTGGTATTAGAGGCCTTGAGATATCACATCTCATGCTATATGAAGGGTCTCAGGATTGGAATGGGAAGGAGTTGGATATCACATCTCAAGCTATAGGAAGGGTCTCAGGTTTGGTATAAGCATTGAGATATCACATCTCATGCTATAGGAAGGGTCTCAGGATTGGAATGGGAAGAAGTTGGATATCACATCTCATGCTATAGGAAGGGTCTCAGGTTTGGTATAAGCATTGAGATATCACATCTCATGCTATAGGAAGGGTCTCAGGGTTGGAATGGGAAGGAGTTGTATATGACATCTCATGCCATAGGAAGGGTCTCAGGTTTGGTATAAGCATTGAGATATCACATCACATGCTATAGGAAGGGTCTCAGGATTGGAATGGGAAGGACTTGGATATCACATCTCATGCTATAGGGAGGGTCTCAGGTTTGGAAAGGGAAGGAGATGGATATCACATTTCATGTTAGAGGTAGGATCTCAGGTTTGGTATTAGAGGCATTGAGATATCACATCTCATGCTATCAGAAGGGTCTCAGGATTGGAATGGGAAGGAGTTGGATATCAAATCTCATGCTAAAGGGATGGTCTAAGGTTTGGAAGGGGAGGGATTTGGACATCATATCTCATGTTATTGGAAGGATCTCAGGTTTGGTATTAGAAGCATTGAGATATCACATCTCATGCTATCGGAAGGGTCTTAGGTTTGGTATAAGCATTGAGATATCACATCTCTGCTATCGGAAGGGTCTCAGGATTGGAATGGGAAGGATTTGGATATCACAATTCATGTTATAGGGAGGGTCTCAGTTTTCATATTAGAAGCATTGAGATATCACATATGCTATTGGAAGGGTCTCAGTATTGGAATGGGAAGGAGTTGGATATCACATCTCATGTTATAGGGAGGGTCTCAGTTTTGATATTAGAAGCATTGAGATATCACATATGCTATTGGAAGGGTCTCAGTATTGGAATTGGAAGGAGTTGGATATCACATATGCTAAAGGAAAGGTCTCAGGTTTGGAATGGGAAGGAGTTGGATATCACGTCTCATGTTATAGGAAGGGTCTCAGGTTTGGAATGGGAAGGAGTTGAATATCACATCTCATGCTAAAGGAAGGGTCATCAGGTTCGGTATAAGCATTGAGATATCACATCTCTGCTATCGGAAGGGTCTCAGGATAGGAATGGGAAGGACGTAGATTTCACATCTCATACTATAGGGAGGGTCTCAGTTTTGATATTAGAAGCATTGAGCTATCACATCTCATGCTATCGGAAGGGTCTCAGGATTGGAATGGGATGGAGTTGGATATCACATCTCAAGCTATCTCAGGATTGTAATGGGAAGGAGTTTGATATCACATATCAAGCTATAGGAAGGGTCTCAGGTTTGGAAGGGGAAGGATTTGGATCTCACATCTCAAGCTATCTCAGGATTGGAATGGGAAGGAGTTTGATATTTCATCTCAAGCTATAGGAAGGGTCTCAGGTTTGGAAAGGGAAGGATTTGGATTTCACATCTCATGTTATAGGATGGTTCTCATGTTTGGTTTTAGAAGCATTGAGATATCACATCTCATGCTATGGGAAGGGTCTCAGGTTTGGAATGGGAAGGAGTTGGTTATCACATCTCATGCTAAAGGAAAGGTCTCAGGTCTGGAAGGGGAAGGATTTGGATCTCACATCTCATGTTTTAGGACGGGTCTCAGGTTTGGTATTAGAAGCATTGAACTATCACATCTCATGGTATAGGAAGGGTCCCAGGATTGGAATGGGAAGGAGTTGGATATCACATTGAATGGGAAGGAGTTTGATATCACATCTCAAGCTATAGGAAGGGCCTCATGTTTGGAATGGGAATGATTTGGATTTCACATCTCATGTTATAGGATGGTTCTCATGTTTGGTTTTAGAAGCATTGAAATATCACATCTCATGCTATCTGAAGGGTCTCAGGTTTGGAATGGGAAGGAGTTTGATATCACATCTCATGTTAGAGGTAGGATCTCAGGTTTGGTATTAGAGGCATTGAGATATGACATCTCATGCCATCAGAAGGGTCTCAGGATTGGAATGGGAAGGAGTTGGATATCACATCTCATGCTAAAGGGAGGGTCTAAGGTTTGGAAGGGGAAGGATTTGGACATCACATCTCATGTTATTGGAAGGATCTGAGGTTTGGTATTAGAAGCATTGAGATATCACATCTCATGCTATCGGAAGGGTCTCGGGTTTGGTATAAGCATTGAGATATCACATCTCTGCTATCGGAAGGGTCTCAGGATTGGAATGGGAAGGATTTGGATATCACATCTCATGTTATAGGAAGGGTCTCAGGTTTGGTATTAGAATCATTGAGATATCACATCTCATGCTATATTAAGGGTCTCAGGAATGGAATGGGAAGGACTTGGATATCACATCTCATGATAAAGGAAGGGTCTAAGGTTTGGAAGGGGAAGGATTTGGATATCACATCTCATGTTATTGGACCGGTCTCAGGTTTGGTATTAGAAGCATTGAGATATCAAGTCTCATGGTATAGGACGGGAGTTTGATATCACATCTCATGCCATGGTATGGGTCTCAGGTTTTGTAGAAGCATTGGGATATCACATCTCATGCTATTGGAAGGATATCAGGATTGGATTTGGAAGGAGTTGGATATCCCATCTCATGCTATAGGAAGGGTCTCAGGTTGGAGTAGAAGGAGTTGGATATCACATCTCATGTTATAGGAAGGGTCTCAGGATTGGAATGGGAAGGACTTGGATATCACATCTCATGTTATAGGAAGGATCTCAGGTTTTGTATTAGAAGCATTGAGATATCACATCTCATGCTATAGGAAGGGTCTCAGGATTGGAATGTGAAGCATTTGGATATCACATCTCATGCTAAAGGAAGGGTCTCAGGTTTGGTATAAGCATTGAGATATCACATCTCTGCTATCGGAAGGGTCTAAGGATTGGATTGGGAAGGAATTGGATATCCCTTCTCATGCTATAGGAAGGGTCTCAGGTTGGAATGGGTAGGAGTTGGATATCACATCTCATGTTATAGGAAGGGTCTCAAGATTGAAATGGGAAGGATTTGGATATCACATCTCTTGCTATAGGAAGGGTCTCAGGTTTTCTATTAGAAACATTGAGATATGACATCTCATGCTATAGGAAGGGTTTCAGTATTGGAATGGGAAGGATTTGGATATCACATCTCATGCTAAAGGAAGGGTCTCAGGTTTGGAAGGGGAAGGATTTGGATATCATATCTCATGTTATAGGACATATCTCATGTTATAGGACGGGTCCCAGGTTTGGTATTAGAAGCATTGAGATATCACATCTCATGGTATAGGAAGGGTCTCAGGATTGGAATGGGAAGGAGTTGGATCTCCCTTCTCATGCTACAGGAAGGGTCTCAGGTTGGAATGGGAAGGAGTTGGATATCACATCTCGTTATAGGAAGGGTCTCAGGATTGGAATGGGAAGGAATTGGATATCACATCTCTTGCTATAGGAAGGGTCTCAGGTTTGGAAGGGGAAGGATTTGGATATCATATCTCATGTTATAGGACCGGTCCCAGGTCTGGTATTAGAAGCATTGAGATATCACATCTCATGCTATAGGAGGAGTCTCAGGAATGGAATGGGAAGGAGTTGGATATCACGTCTCATGATATAGGAAGGGTCTCAGGATTGGAATGGGCAGGAGTTGAATATCACCTCTCATGCTAAAGGAAGGGTATCAGGTTTGATAGAAGCATTGAGATATCACATCTCATGCTATAGGAAGGAACTCAGGATTGGAATGGGAAGGAGTTGGATATCACATCTAATGCCATAGGAAGGGTCATCAGGTTTGGTATAAGCATTGAGATATCACATCTCTGCTATCGGAAGGGTCTCAGGATAGGAATGGTAAGGACTTAGAATTCACATCTCATACTATAGGGAGGGTCTCAGTTTTGATATTAGAAGCATTGAGCTATCACATCTCATGCTATCGGAAGGGTCTCAGGATTGGAATGGGATGGAGTTGGATATCACATCTCAAGCTATCTCAGGATTGGAATGGGAAGGAGTTTGATATTTCATCTCAAGCTATAGGAAGGGTCTCAGGTTTGGAAAGGGAAGGATTTGGATTTCACATCTCATGTTATAGGATGGTTCTCATGTTTGGTTTTAGAAGCATTGAGATATCACATCTCATGCTATCGGAAGGGTCTCAGGTTTGGAAAGGGAAGGATTTGGATTTCACATGTTATAGGATGGTTCTCAGGTTTGGTTTTAGAAGCATTAAATTATAACATCTCATGCTATAGGAAGGGTCTCAGGTTTGGAATGGGAAGGAGTTGGATATCACATCTCTGCTATCTGAAGGGTCTCAGGATTGGAATGGGAAGGAGTTGGATATCCCATCTCGTTATAGGAAGGGTCTCAGGTTTGGTATTAGAAGCAATGAGATATCACATCTCCTGCTATAGGAAGGGTCTAAGGTTTGGAAGGGGGCGGATTTGGGTATCACATCTCATGTTATAGGACCGGTCTCAGGTTTGGTATTTGAAGCATTGAGATATCAAGTCTCATGGTATAGGACGGGTCTCAGAATTGGAATGAGAAGGAGTTGGATATCACATCTCAAGCTATAGGAAGGGTCTCATGATTGGAATGGGAAGGAGTTGGATATCACATCTCATGTTATAGGAAGGGTCTCAGGATTGGAATGGGAAGGACTTGGATATCACATCTCATTCTATAGGAAGGCTCTCAGGGTTGGAAGGGGAAGGAGTTGGATATCACATTTCATGTTAGAGGTAGGATCTCAGGTTTGGTTTTAGAGGCATTGAGATATCACATCTCATGCCATCAGAAGGGTCTCAGGATTGGAATGGAAAGGAGTTGGATATCAAATCTCATGCTAAAGGGATGGTCTAAGGTTTGGAAGGGGAAGGATTTGGATATCACATCTCATGTTATTGGACCGGTCTCAGGTTTGGTATTAGAAGCATTGAGATATCACATCTCATGCTATCGGAAGGGTCTTAGGTTTGGTATAAGCATTGAGATATCACATCTCTGCTATCGGAAGGGTCTCAGGATTGGAATGGGAAGGATTTGGATATCACAATTCATGTTATAGGAAGGGTCTCAGGTTTGGTATTAGAAGCATTGAGATATCACATCTCATGCTATAGGAAGGGTCTCAGGATTGGAATGGGAAGGACTTGGATATCACATCTCATGTTATAGGAAGGGTCTCAGGTTTGGTATTAGAAGCATTGAGATATCACATCTCATGCTATAGGAAGGGTCTCAGAAATGGAATGGGAAGGACTTGGATATCACATCTCATGATAAAGGAAGGGTCTAAGGTTTGGAAGGGGAAGGATTTGGATATCACATCTCATGTTATTGGACCGGTCTCAGGTTTGGTATTAGAAGCATTGAGATATCAAGTCTCATGGTATAGGACGGGAGTTTGATATCACATCTCATGCCATGGTATGGGTCTCAGGTTTTGTAGAAGCATTGGGATATCACATCTCATGCTATCGGAAGGGTATCAGGATTGGATTTGGAAGGAGTTGGATATCCCATCTCATGCCATAGGAAGGGTCTCAGGTTGGAATAGAAGGAGTTGGATATCACATCTCATGTTATAGGAAGGGTCTCAGGATTGGAATGGGAAGGACTTGGATATCACATCTCATGCTGTAGGAAGGGTCTCAGGTTTGGAAAAGGAAGGAGTTGGATATCACATTTCATGTTAGAGGCAGGATCTCAGGTTTGGTATTAGAGGCATTGAGATATCACATCTCATGCTATCAGAAGGGTATCAGGATTGGAATGGGAAGGAGTTGGATATCACATCTCATGCTAAAGGGAGGGTCTCAGGTTTGGAATGGGAAGGATTTGGATATCACATCTCATGTTAGAGGTAGGATCTCAGGTTTGGTATTAGAGGCATTGAGATATCACATCTCATGCTATCAGAAGAGTCTCAGGATTGGAATGGGAAGGAGTTGGATATCACATCTCATGCTATAGGAAGGGTCTCAGATTTGGTATAAGCATTGAGATATCACATCTCATGCTATAGGAAGGGTCTCAGGATTGGAATGGGAAGGATTTGGATATCACATCTCATGCTATAGGAAGGGTCTCAGGTTTGGTATAAGCATGGAGATATCACTTCTCATGCTATAGGAAGGGTCTCAGGATTGGAATGGGAAGGTGTTGGATATCACATCTCATGCCATAGGAAGGGTCTCAGGTTTGGTATAAGCATTGAGATATCACATCACATGCTATAGGAAGGGTCTCACGATTGGAATGGGAAGGACTTGGATATCACATCTCATGCTATAGGCAGGGTCTCAGGTTTGGAAAGGGAAGGAGATGGATATCACATTTCATGTTAGAGGTAGGATCTCAGGTTTGGTATTAGAGGCATTGAGATATCACATCTCATGCTATCAGAAGAGTCTCAGGATTGGAATGGGAAGGAGTTGGATATCACATCTCATGCTATAGGAAGGGTCTCAGATTTGGTATAAGCATTGAGATATCACATCTCATGCTATAGGAAGGGTCTCAGGATTGGAATGGGAAGGAGTTGTATATGACATCTCAGGCCATAGGAAGGGTCTCAGATTTGGTATAAGCATTGAGATATCACATCTCATGATATCGGAAGGGTCTCAGGATTGGAATGGGAAGGAGTTGGATATCACATTTCATGATAAAGGAAGGGTCTAAGGTTTGGAAGGGGAAGGATTTGGATATCACATCTCATGTTATAGGACGGGTCTCAGGTTTGGTATTAGAAGCATTGAGATATCAAGTCTCATGGTATAAGAAGGGTCTCAGGATTGGAATGGGAAGGAGTTTGATATCACATCTTATGCCATAGTATGGGTCTCAGGTTTGGTAGAAGCATTGGGATATCACATCTCATGCTATCGGAAGGGTATCAGTATTGGATTTGGAAGGAGTTGGATATCCCATCTCATGCTATAGGAAGGGTCTCAGGTTGGAATGGGAAGGAGTTGGATATCACATTTCATGTTATAGGAAGGGTCTCAGGATTGGAATGGGAAGGACTTGGATATCATATCTCATGCTATAGGAAGGCTCTCAGGTTTGGAAGGGGAAGGAGTTGGATATCGCATTTCATGTTAGAGGAAGGATCTCAGGTTTGGTATTAGAGGCCTTGAGATATCACATCTCATGCTATAGGAAGGGTCTCAGGATTGGAATGGGAAGGAGTTGGATATCACATCTCAAGCTATAGGAAGGGTCTCAGGTTTGGTATAAGCATTGAGATATCACATCTCATGCTATAGGAAGGGTCTCCTGATTGGAATGGGAAGAAGTTGGATATCACATCTCATGCTATAGGAAGGGTCTCAGGTTTGGTATAAGCATTGAGATATCACATCTCATGCTATAGGAAGGGTCTCAGGATTGGAATGGGAAGGACTTGGATATCACATATCATGCTATAGGCAGGGTCTCAGGTTTGGAAAGGGAAGGAGATGGATATCACATTTCATGTTAGAGGTAGGATCTCAGGTTTGGTATTAGAGGCATTGAGAAATCACATCTCATGCTATCAGAAGGGTCTCAGGATTGGAATGGGAAGGAGTTGGATATCACATCTCATGCTAAAGGGAGGGTCTCAGGTTTGGAAGGGGAAGGATTTGGAAATCACATCTCATATTATAGGAAGGATCTCAGGTTTGGTATTAGAAGCATTGAGATATCACATCTCATGCTATCGGAAGGATCTCAGGTTTGGTATAAGAGGCATTGAGATATCACATCTCATGCTATCATAAGGGTCTCAGGATTGGAATGGGAAGGAGTTGGATATCACATCTCATGTTAGAGGAAGGATCTCAGGTTTGGTATTGGAAGCATTGAGACATCACATCTCATGCTATAGGAATGGTCCCAGGATTGGAATGGGTAGGAGTTGGATATTACATTCTTGCTATAGGAAGGGTCTCATGTTTGGAATGGGAAGGAGTTGGATATCACATATGCTATAGGAAGTGTCTCAGGTTTGGAACGGGAATGAGTTGGATATCACATCTCATGTTATAGGAAGGGTCTCAGGTTTGGTATAAGCATTGAGGTATCACATCTCTGCTATGAGGAGTGGCTCAGGATTGGAATGGGAAGGAGTTGGATATCCCATCTCATGTTAAAGGACGGGTCTCTGGTTTGGTATTAGAATCATTGAGATATCACATCGCATGCTGTAGGAAGGGTCTAAGGATTGGAATGGGATGGACTTGGATATCACATCTCATGCTATAGGTAGGCTCTCAGGTTTGGTATAAGCATTGAGATATCACATCTCATGCTATAGGAAGGGTCTCAGGATTGGAATGGGAAGGATTTGGATATCACATCTCATGCTATAGGAAGGGTCTCAGGTTTGGTATAAGCATGGAGATATCACTTCTCATGCTATAGGAAGGGTCTCAGGATTGGAATGGGAAGGTGTTGGATATCACATCTCATGCTATAGGAAGGGTCTCAGATTTGGTATAAGCATTGAGATATCACATCTCATGCTCTAGGAAGGGTCTCAGGATTTCAATGGGAAGGAGTTGTATATGACATCTCAGGCCTTAGGAAGGGTCTCAGGTTTGGTATAAGCATTGAGATATCACATCTCTGCTATCGGAAGGGTCTCAGGATTGGAATGGGAAGGAGTTGGATATCCCATCTCATGTTATAGGAAGGGTCTCAGGTTTGGTATTAGAAGCATTGAGATATCACATCTCATGCTATAGGAAGGGTCTCAGGATTGGAATGGGAAGGACTTGGATGTCACATCTCATGCTATAGGGAGGGTCTCAAGTTTGATATTAGAAGCATTGAGATAACAAATCTCATGATATCGGAAGGGTCTCAGGATTGGAATGGGAAGGAGTTGGATATCACATCTCATTATAAAGGAAGGGTCTAAGGTTTGGAAGGGGATGGATTTGGATATCACATCTCATGTTATAGGACGGGTCTCAGGTTTGGTATTATAAGCATTGAGATATCAAGTGTCATGGTATAAGAAGGGTCTCAGAATTGGAATGGGAAGGAGTTGGATATCACATCTCAAGCTATAGGAAGCGTCTCAGGATTGGAATGGGAAGGAGTTTGATATCACATCTCATGCCATAGTATGGGTCTCAGGTTTGGTAGAAGCATTGGGATATCACATCTCATGCTATCGGAAGGGTATCAGTATTGGATTTGGAAGGAGTTGGATATCCCATCTCATGCTATAGGAAGGGTCTCAGGTTAGAATGGGAAGGAGTTGGATATCACATTTCATGTTATAGGAAGGGTCTCAGGATTGGAATGGGAAGGACTTGGATATCATATCTCATGCTATAGGAAGGCTCTCAGGTTTGGAAGGGGAAGGAGTTGGATATCACATTTCATGTTAGAGGAAGGATCTCAGGTTTGGTATTAGAGGCCTTGAGATATCACATCTCATGCTATAGGAAGGGTCTCAGGATTGGAATGGGAAGGAGTTGGATATCACATCTCAAGCTATAGGAAGGGTCTCAGGTTTGGTATAAGCATTGAGATATCACATCTCATGCTATAGGAAGGGTCTCAGGATTGGAATGGGAAGAAGTTGGATATCACATCTCATGCTATAGGAAGGGTCTCAGGTTTGGTATAAGCATTGAGATATCACATCTCATGCTATAGGAAGGGTCTCAGGGTTGGAATGGGAAGGAGTTGTATATGACATCTCATGCCATAGGAAGGGTCTCAGGTTTGGTATAAGCATTGAGATATCACATCACATGCTATAGGAAGGGTCTCAGGATTGGAATGGGAAGGACTTGGATATCACATCTCATGCTATAGGGAGGGTCTCAGGTTTGGAAAGGGAAGGAGATGGATATCACATTTCATGTTAGAGGTAGGATCTCAGGTTTGGTATTAGAGGCATTGAGATATCACATCTCATGCTATCAGAAGGGTCTCAGGATTGGAATGGGAAGGAGTTGGATATCAAATCTCATGCTAAAGGGATGGTCTAAGGTTTGGAAGGGGAGGGATTTGGACATCATATCTCATGTTATTGGAAGGATCTCAGGTTTGGTATTAGAAGCATTGAGATATCACATCTCATGCTATCGGAAGGGTCTTAGGTTTGGTATAAGCATTGAGATATCACATCTCTGCTATCGGAAGGGTCTCAGGATTGGAATGGGAAGGATTTGGATATCACAATTCATGTTATAGGGAGGGTCTCAGTTTTCATATTAGAAGCATTGAGATATCACATATGCTATTGGAAGGGTCTCAGTATTGGAATGGGAAGGAGTTGGATATCACATCTCATGTTATAGGGAGGGTCTCAGTTTTGATATTAGAAGCATTGAGATATCACATATGCTATTGGAAGGGTCTCAGTATTGGAATTGGAAGGAGTTGGATATCACATATGCTAAAGGAAAGGTCTCAGGTTTGGAATGGGAAGGAGTTGGATATCACGTCTCATGTTATAGGAAGGGTCTCAGGTTTGGAATGGGAAGGAGTTGAATATCACATCTCATGCTAAAGGAAGGGTCATCAGGTTCGGTATAAGCATTGAGATATCACATCTCTGCTATCGGAAGGGTCTCAGGATAGGAATGGGAAGGACGTAGATTTCACATCTCATACTATAGGGAGGGTCTCAGTTTTGATATTAGAAGCATTGAGCTATCACATCTCATGCTATCGGAAGGGTCTCAGGATTGGAATGGGATGGAGTTGGATATCACATCTCAAGCTATCTCAGGATTGTAATGGGAAGGAGTTTGATATCACATATCAAGCTATAGGAAGGGTCTCAGGTTTGGAAGGGGAAGGATTTGGATCTCACATCTCAAGCTATCTCAGGATTGGAATGGGAAGGAGTTTGATATTTCATCTCAAGCTATAGGAAGGGTCTCAGGTTTGGAAAGGGAAGGATTTGGATTTCACATCTCATGTTATAGGATGGTTCTCATGTTTGGTTTTAGAAGCATTGAGATATCACATCTCATGCTATGGGAAGGGTCTCAGGTTTGGAATGGGAAGGAGTTGTTTATCACATCTCATGCTAAAGGAAAGGTCTCAGGTCTGGAAGGGGAAGGATTTGGATCTCACATCTCATGTTTTAGGACGGGTCTCAGGTTTGGTATTAGAAGCATTGAACTATCACATCTCATGGTATAGGAAGGGTCCCAGGATTGGAATGGGAAGGAGTTGGATATCACATTGAATGGGAAGGAGTTTGATATCACATCTCAAGCTATAGGAAGGGCCTCATGTTTGGAATGGGAATGATTTGGATTTCACATCTCATGTTATAGGATGGTTCTCATGTTTGGTTTTAGAAGCATTGAAATATCACATCTCATGCTATCTGAAGGGTCTCAGGTTTGGAATGGGAAGGAGTTTGATATCACATCTCATGTTAGAGGTAGGATCTCAGGTTTGGTATTAGAGGCATTGAGATATGACATCTCATGCCATCAGAAGGGTCTCAGGATTGGAATGGGAAGGAGTTGGATATCACATCTCATGCTATAGGAAGGGTCTCAGGTTTGGTATAAGCATGGAGATATCACTTCTCATGCTATAGGAAGGGTCTCAGGATTGGAATGGGAAGGTGTTGGATATCACATCTCATGCTATAGGAAGGGTCTCAGGATTGGAATGGGAAGGATTTGGATATCACATCTCATGCTATAGGAAGGGTCTCAGGTTTGGTATAAGCATGGAGATATCACTTCTCATGCTATAGGAAGGGTCTCAGGATTGGAATGGGAAGGTGTTGGATATCACATCTCATGCTATAGGAAGGGTCTCAGATTTGGTATAAGCATTGAGATATCACATCTCATGCTCTAGGAAGGGTCTCAGGATTTCAATGGGAAGGAGTTGTATATGACATCTCAGGCCTTAGGAAGGGTCTCAGGTTTGGTATAAGCATTGAGATATCACATCTCTGCTATCGGAAGGGTCTCAGGATTGGAATGGGAAGGAGTTGGATATCCCATCTCATGTTATAGGAAGGGTCTCAGGTTTGGTATTAGAAGCATTGAGATATCACATCTCATGCTATAGGAAGGGTCTCAGGATTGGAATGGGAAGGACTTGGATGTCACATCTCATGCTATAGGGAGGGTCTCAAGTTTGATATTAGAAGCATTGAGATAACAAATCTCATGATATCGGAAGGGTCTCAGGATTGGAATGGGAAGGAGTTGGATATCACATCTCATTATAAAGGAAGGGTCTAAGGTTTGGAAGGGGATGGATTTGGATATCACATCTCATGTTATAGGACGGGTCTCAGGTTTGGTATTATAAGCATTGAGATATCAAGTGTCATGGTATAAGAAGGGTCTCAGAATTGGAATGGGAAGGAGTTGGATATCACATCTCAAGCTATAGGAAGCGTCTCAGGATTGGAATGGGAAGGAGTTTGATATCACATCTCATGCCATAGTATGGGTCTCAGGTTTGGTAGAAGCATTGGGATATCACATCTCATGCTATCGGAAGGGTATCAGTATTGGATTTGGAAGGAGTTGGATATCCCATCTCATGCTATAGGAAGGGTCTCAGGTTAGAATGGGAAGGAGTTGGATATCACATTTCATGTTATAGGAAGGGTCTCAGGATTGGAATGGGAAGGACTTGGATATCATATCTCATGCTATAGGAAGGCTCTCAGGTTTGGAAGGGGAAGGAGTTGGATATCACATTTCATGTTAGAGGAAGGATCTCAGGTTTGGTATTAGAGGCCTTGAGATATCACATCTCATGCTATAGGAAGGGTCTCAGGATTGGAATGGGAAGGAGTTGGATATCACATCTCAAGCTATAGGAAGGGTCTCAGGTTTGGTATAAGCATTGAGATATCACATCTCATGCTATAGGAAGGGTCTCAGGATTGGAATGGGAAGAAGTTGGATATCACATCTCATGCTATAGGAAGGGTCTCAGGTTTGGTATAAGCATTGAGATATCACATCTCATGCTATAGGAAGGGTCTCAGGGTTGGAATGGGAAGGAGTTGTATATGACATCTCATGCCATAGGAAGGGTCTCAGGTTTGGTATAAGCATTGAGATATCACATCACATGCTATAGGAAGGGTCTCAGGATTGGAATGGGAAGGACTTGGATATCACATCTCATGCTATAGGGAGGGTCTCAGGTTTGGAAAGGGAAGGAGATGGATATCACATTTCATGTTAGAGGTAGGATCTCAGGTTTGGTATTAGAGGCATTGAGATATCACATCTCATGCTATCAGAAGGGTCTCAGGATTGGAATGGGAAGGAGTTGGATATCAAATCTCATGCTAAAGGGATGGTCTAAGGTTTGGAAGGGGAGGGATTTGGACATCATATCTCATGTTATTGGAAGGATCTCAGGTTTGGTATTAGAAGCATTGAGATATCACATCTCATGCTATCGGAAGGGTCTTAGGTTTGGTATAAGCATTGAGATATCACATCTCTGCTATCGGAAGGGTCTCAGGATTGGAATGGGAAGGATTTGGATATCACAATTCATGTTATAGGGAGGGTCTCAGTTTTCATATTAGAAGCATTGAGATATCACATATGCTATTGGAAGGGTCTCAGTATTGGAATGGGAAGGAGTTGGATATCACATCTCATGTTATAGGGAGGGTCTCAGTTTTGATATTAGAAGCATTGAGATATCACATATGCTATTGGAAGGGTCTCAGTATTGGAATTGGAAGGAGTTGGATATCACATATGCTAAAGGAAAGGTCTCAGGTTTGGAATGGGAAGGAGTTGGATATCACGTCTCATGTTATAGGAAGGGTCTCAGGTTTGGAATGGGAAGGAGTTGAATATCACATCTCATGCTAAAGGAAGGGTCATCAGGTTCGGTATAAGCATTGAGATATCACATCTCTGCTATCGGAAGGGTCTCAGGATAGGAATGGGAAGGACGTAGATTTCACATCTCATACTATAGGGAGGGTCTCAGTTTTGATATTAGAAGCATTGAGCTATCACATCTCATGCTATCGGAAGGGTCTCAGGATTGGAATGGGATGGAGTTGGATATCACATCTCAAGCTATCTCAGGATTGTAATGGGAAGGAGTTTGATATCACATATCAAGCTATAGGAAGGGTCTCAGGTTTGGAAGGGGAAGGATTTGGATCTCACATCTCAAGCTATCTCAGGATTGGAATGGGAAGGAGTTTGATATTTCATCTCAAGCTATAGGAAGGGTCTCAGGTTTGGAAAGGGAAGGATTTGGATTTCACATCTCATGTTATAGGATGGTTCTCATGTTTGGTTTTAGAAGCATTGAGATATCACATCTCATGCTATGGGAAGGGTCTCAGGTTTGGAATGGGAAGGAGTTGTTTATCACATCTCATGCTAAAGGAAAGGTCTCAGGTCTGGAAGGGGAAGGATTTGGATCTCACATCTCATGTTTTAGGACGGGTCTCAGGTTTGGTATTAGAAGCATTGAACTATCACATCTCATGGTATAGGAAGGGTCCCAGGATTGGAATGGGAAGGAGTTGGATATCACATTGAATGGGAAGGAGTTTGATATCACATCTCAAGCTATAGGAAGGGCCTCATGTTTGGAATGGGAATGATTTGGATTTCACATCTCATGTTATAGGATGGTTCTCATGTTTGGTTTTAGAAGCATTGAAATATCACATCTCATGCTATCTGAAGGGTCTCAGGTTTGGAATGGGAAGGAGTTTGATATCACATCTCATGTTAGAGGTAGGATCTCAGGTTTGGTATTAGAGGCATTGAGATATGACATCTCATGCCATCAGAAGGGTCTCAGGATTGGAATGGGAAGGAGTTGGATATCACATCTCATGCTAAAGGGAGGGTCTAAGGTTTGGAAGGGGAAGGATTTGGACATCACATCTCATGTTATTGGAAGGATCTGAGGTTTGGTATTAGAAGCATTGAGATATCACATCTCATGCTATCGGAAGGGTCTCAGGTTTGGTATAAGCATTGAGATATCACATCTCTGCTATCGGAAGGGTCTCAGGATTGGAATGGGAAGGATTTGGATATCACATCTCATGTTATAGGAAGGGTCTCAGGTTTGGTATTAGAATCATTGAGATATCACATCTCATGCTATATTAAGGGTCTCAGGAATGGAATGGGAAGGACTTGGATATCACATCTCATGATAAAGGAAGGGTCTAAGGTTTGGAAGGGGAAGGATTTGGATATCACATCTCATGTTATTGGACCGGTCTCAGGTTTGGTATTAGAAGCATTGAGATATCAAGTCTCATGGTATAGGACGGGAGTTTGATATCACATCTCATGCCATGGTATGGGTCTCAGGTTTTGTAGAAGCATTGGGATATCACATCTCATGCTATTGGAAGGATATCAGGATTGGATTTGGAAGGAGTTGGATATCCCATCTCATGCTATAGGAAGGGTCTCAGGTTGGAGTAGAAGGAGTTGGATATCACATCTCATGTTATAGGAAGGGTCTCAGGATTGGAATGGGAAGGACTTGGATATCACATCTCATGTTATAGGAAGGATCTCAGGTTTTGTATTAGAAGCATTGAGATATCACATCTCATGCTATAGGAAGGGTCTCAGGATTGGAATGTGAAGCATTTGGATATCACATCTCATGCTAAAGGAAGGGTCTCAGGTTTGGTATAAGCATTGAGATATCACATCTCTGCTATCGGAAGGGTCTAAGGATTGGATTGGGAAGGAATTGGATATCCCTTCTCATGCTATAGGAAGGGTCTCAGGTTGGAATGGGTAGGAGTTGGATATCACATCTCATGTTATAGGAAGGGTCTCAAGATTGAAATGGGAAGGATTTGGATATCACATCTCTTGCTATAGGAAGGGTCTCAGGTTTTCTATTAGAAACATTGAGATATGACATCTCATGCTATAGGAAGGGTTTCAGTATTGGAATGGGAAGGATTTGGATATCACATCTCATGCTAAAGGAAGGGTCTCAGGTTTGGAAGGGGAAGGATTTGGATATCATATCTCATGTTATAGGACATATCTCATGTTATAGGACGGGTCCCAGGTTTGGTATTAGAAGCATTGAGATATCACATCTCATGGTATAGGAAGGGTCTCAGGATTGGAATGGGAAGGAGTTGGATCTCCCTTCTCATGCTACAGGAAGGGTCTCAGGTTGGAATGGGAAGGAGTTGGATATCACATCTCGTTATAGGAAGGGTCTCAGGATTGGAATGGGAAGGAATTGGATATCACATCTCTTGCTATAGGAAGGGTCTCAGGTTTGGAAGGGGAAGGATTTGGATATCATATCTCATGTTATAGGACCGGTCCCAGGTCTGGTATTAGAAGCATTGAGATATCACATCTCATGCTATAGGAGGAGTCTCAGGAATGGAATGGGAAGGAGTTGGATATCACGTCTCATGATATAGGAAGGGTCTCAGGATTGGAATGGGCAGGAGTTGAATATCACCTCTCATGCTAAAGGAAGGGTATCAGGTTTGATAGAAGCATTGAGATATCACATCTCATGCTATAGGAAGGAACTCAGGATTGGAATGGGAAGGAGTTGGATATCACATCTAATGCCATAGGAAGGGTCATCAGGTTTGGTATAAGCATTGAGATATCACATCTCTGCTATCGGAAGGGTCTCAGGATAGGAATGGTAAGGACTTAGAATTCACATCTCATACTATAGGGAGGGTCTCAGTTTTGATATTAGAAGCATTGAGCTATCACATCTCATGCTATCGGAAGGGTCTCAGGATTGGAATGGGATGGAGTTGGATATCACATCTCAAGCTATCTCAGGATTGGAATGGGAAGGAGTTTGATATTTCATCTCAAGCTATAGGAAGGGTCTCAGGTTTGGAAAGGGAAGGATTTGGATTTCACATCTCATGTTATAGGATGGTTCTCATGTTTGGTTTTAGAAGCATTGAGATATCACATCTCATGCTATCGGAAGGGTCTCAGGTTTGGAAAGGGAAGGATTTGGATTTCACATGTTATAGGATGGTTCTCAGGTTTGGTTTTAGAAGCATTAAATTATAACATCTCATGCTATAGGAAGGGTCTCAGGTTTGGAATGGGAAGGAGTTGGATATCACATCTCTGCTATCTGAAGGGTCTCAGGATTGGAATGGGAAGGAGTTGGATATCCCATCTCGTTATAGGAAGGGTCTCAGGTTTGGTATTAGAAGCAATGAGATATCACATCTCCTGCTATAGGAAGGGTCTAAGGTTTGGAAGGGGACGGATTTGGGTATCACATCTCATGTTATAGGACCGGTCTCAGGTTTGGTATTTGAAGCATTGAGATATCAAGTCTCATGGTATAGGACGGGTCTCAGAATTGGAATGAGAAGGAGTTGGATATCACATCTCAAGCTATAGGAAGGGTCTCATGATTGGAATGGGAAGGAGTTGGATATCACATCTCATGTTATAGGAAGGGTCTCAGGATTGGAATGGGAAGGACTTGGATATCACATCTCATTCTATAGGAAGGCTCTCAGGGTTGGAAGGGGAAGGAGTTGGATATCACATTTCATGTTAGAGGTAGGATCTCAGGTTTGGTTTTAGAGGCATTGAGATATCACATCTCATGCCATCAGAAGGGTCTCAGGATTGGAATGGAAAGGAGTTGGATATCAAATCTCATGCTAAAGGGATGGTCTAAGGTTTGGAAGGGGAAGGATTTGGATATCACATCTCAAGTTATTGGACCGGTCTCAGGTTTGGTATTAGAAGCATTGAGATATCACATCTCATGCTATCGGAAGGGTCTTAGGTTTGGTATAAGCATTGAGATATCACATCTCTGCTATCGGAAGGGTCTCAGGATTGGAATGGGAAGGATTTGGATATCACAATTCATGTTATAGGAAGGGTCTCAGGTTTGGTATTAGAAGCATTGAGATATCACATCTCATGCTATAGGAAGGGTCTCAGGATTGGAATGGGAAGGACTTGGATATCACATCTCATGTTATAGGAAGGGTCTCAGGTTTGGTATTAGAAGCATTGAGATATCACATCTCATGCTATAGGAAGGGTCTCAGGAATGGAATGGGAAGGACTTGGATATCACATCTCATGATAAAGGAAGGGTCTAAGGTTTGGAAGGGGAAGGATTTGGATATCACATCTCATGTTATTGGACCGGTCTCAGGTTTGGTATTAGAAGCATTGAGATATCAAGTCTCATGGTATAGGACGGGAGTTTGATATCACATCTCATGCCATGGTATGGGTCTCAGGTTTTGTAGAAGCATTGGGATATCACATCTCATGCTATCGGAAGGGTATCAGGATTGGATTTGGAAGGAGTTGGATATCCCATCTCATGCTATAGGAAGGGTCTCAGGTTGGAATAGAAGGAGTTGGATATCACATCTCATGTTATAGGAAGGGTCTCAGGATTGGAATGGGAAGGACTTGGATATCACATCTCATGCTGTAGGAAGGGTCTCAGGTTTGGAAAAGGAAGGAGTTGGATATCACATTTCATGTTAGAGGCAGGATCTCAGGTTTGGTATTAGAGGCATTGAGATATCACATCTCATGCTATCAGAAGGGTATCAGGATTGGAATGGGAAGGAGTTGGATATCACATCTCATGCTAAAGGGAGGGTCTCAGGTTTGGAATGGGAAGGATTTGGATATCACATCTCATGTTATAGGAAGGACCTTAGGTTTGGTATTAGAAGCATTGAGATATCACATCTCATGCTATAGGAAGGGTCTCGGGATTGGAATGGGAAGGAGTTGGATATCACATCTCATGTTATAGGAAGGATCTCAGGTTTGGTATTAGAAGCATTGAGATATCACATCTCATGCTATAGGAAGGGTCTCAGGATTGGAATGGGAAGGAGTTGGATATCACATCTCATGCTATGGGAAGGGTCTCAGGTTTGGTATAAGCATTGAAATATCACATCTCTGCTATCGGAAGGGTCTCAGGATTGGAATGGGAGGAGCTGGATATCACATCTCATGCTATGGGAAGGGTCTCAGGTTTGGTATAAGCATTGAAATATCACATCTCTGCTATAGGAAGGGTCTCAGGATTGGAATGGGAGGAGCTGGATATCACATCTCATGCTAAAGGAAGGGTCTCAGGTTTGGAAGGGGAAGGAGTTGGATATCACATCTCATGCTAAAGGGAGGGTCTCAGGTTTGGAATGGGAAGGATTTGGATATCACATCTCATGTTATAGGAAGGACCTTAGGTTTGGTATTAGAAGCATTGAGATATCACATCTCATGCTATAGGAAGGGTCTCGGGATTGGAATGGGAAGGAGTTGGATATCACATCTCATGTTATTGGAAGGATCTCAGGTTTGGTATTAGAAACATTGAGAAATCACATCTCATGCTATCGGAAGGGTCTTAGGTTTGGTATAAGCATTGAGATATCACATCTCTGCTATCGGAAGGGTCTCAGGATTGGAATGGGAAGGATTTGGATATCATAATTCATGTTATAGGAAGGGTCTCAGGTTTGGTATTAGAAGCATTGAGATATCACATCTCATGCTATAGGAAGGGTCTCAGGATTGGAATGGGAAGGACTTGGATATCACATCTCATGTTATAGGAAGGGTCTCAGGTTTGGTATTAGAAGCATTGAGATATCACATCTCATGCTATAGGAAGGGTCTCAGGAATGGAATGGGAAGGACTTGGATATCACATCTCATGATAAAGGAAGGGTCTAAGGTTTGGAAGGGGAAGGATTTGGATATCACATCTCATGTTATTGGACCGGTCTCAGGTTTGGTATTCGAAGCATTGAGATATCAAGTCTCATGGTATAGGACGGGAGTTTGATATCACATCTCATGCCATGGTATGGGTCTCAGGTTTTGTAGAAGCATTGGTATATCACATCTCATGCTATCGGAAGGGTATCAGGATTGGATTTGGAAGGAGTTGGATATCCCATCTCATGCTATAGGAAGGGTCTCAGGTTGGAATAGAAGGAGTTGGATATCACATCTCATGTTATAGGAAGGGTCTCAGGATTGGAATGGGAAGGACTTGGATATCACATCTCATGCTGTAGGAAGGGTCTCAGGTTTGGAAAAGGAAGGAGTTGGATATCACATTTCATGTTAGAGGTAGGATCTCAGGTTTGGTATTAGAGGCATTGAGATATCAGATCTCATGCTATCAGAAGGGTATCAGGATTGGAATGGGAAGGAGTTGGATATCACATCTCATGCTAAAGGGAGGGTCTCAGGTTTGGAATGGGAAGGATTTGGATATCACATCTCATGTTATAGGAAGGACCTTAGGTTTGGTATTAGAAGCATTGAGATATCACATCTCATGCTATAGGAAGGGTCTCGGGATTGGAATGTGAAGGAGTTGGATATCACATCTCATGCTATGGGAAGGGTCTCAGGTTTGGTATAAGCATTGAAATGTCACATCTCTGCTATCGGAAGGGTCTCAGGATTGGAATGGGAGGAGCTATATATCACATCTCATGCTAAAGGAAGGGTCTCAGGTTTGGAAGGGGAAGGATTTGGATATCACATCTCATGTTATAGGACGGGTCTCAGGTTTGGTATTAGAAGCATTGTGATATCACATCTCATGCTATAGGATGTGTCTCAGGATTGGAATGGGAAGGAGTTGGATATCACATCTCATGCTATAGGAAGGGTTTCAGGTTTGGTAGAAGCATTGAGATATCACATCGCATGCTATAGGAAGAGTCTCAGGTTTGGGAAGGGAAGGATTTGGATTTCACATCTCATGTTATAGGATGGTTCTCATGTTTGGTTTTTGAAGCATTGAGATATCACATCTCATGCTATCGGAAGGGTCTCAGGTTTGGAATGGGAAGGAGTTGGATATCACATCTCATGTTATAGGAAGGGTCTCAGGTTTGGAATGGGAAGGAGTTGGATATGACATCTCTTGTTATAGGGAGGGTCTCAGGATTTGAATGGTAAGGAGTTGGATATCACATCTCATGCTATAGGAAGGGTCTCAGGTTGGAATGGGAAGGAGTTGGATATCACATCTCATGTTATATACAGGAAGGGTCTCAGGATTGGAATGGGAAGGATTTGGATATCACATCTCTTGCTATAGGAAGGGTCTCAGGTTTTTTATTAGAAACATTGAGATATCACATCTCATGCTATAGGAAGGGTTTTAGGATTGGAATGGGAAGTATTTGGATATCACATCTCATGCTAAAGGAAGGGTCTCAGGTTTGGAAGGGGAAGGATTTGGATATCACATCTCATCCAATAGGAAGGGTCTCAGGTTTGGAATGGGAAGGAATTGGATATCACATCTCATGTTATAGGAAGGGTCTCAGGTTTTTTATTAGAAACATTGAGATATCACATCTCATGTTATAGGACGGTTCCCAGGTTTGGTATTAGAAGCATTGAGATATCACACCTCATGGTATAGGAAGGGTCTCAGGGTTGGAATGGGAAGGAGTTGGATATCACATCTCATCCAATAGGAAGGGTCTCAGGTTTGGAATGGGAAGGAATTGGATATCACATCTCATGTTATAGGAAGGATCTCAGGTTTGGTATTAGAAGCATTGAGATATCACATCTCATGCTATAGGAAGGGTCTCAGGATTGGAATGTGAAGGATTTGGATATCACATCTCATGCTAAAGGAAGGGTCTCAGGTTTGGTAGAAGCATTGAGATATCACATCTCATGCTATAGGAAGGGTCTCAGGATTTGAATGGCAAGGAGTTGGATATCACATCTCATGCCATAGGAAGGGTCTCAGGTTTGGTATAAGCATTGAGATATCACATCTCTGCTATCGGAAGGTTCTCAGGATTGGATTGGGAAGGAGTTGGATATCCCTTCCCATGCTATAGGAAGTGTCTCAGGTTGGAATGGGAAGGAGTTGAATATCACATCTCATGTTATAGGAAGGGTCTCAGGATTGGAATGGGAAGGATTTGGATATCACATCTCTTGCTATAGGAAGGGTCTCAGGATTGGAATGGGAAGGATTTGGATATCACATCTCATGTCATAGGAAGGATCTCAGGTTTGGTATTAGAAGCATTGAGATATCACATCTCTGCTATCAGGAGTGGCTCAGGATTGGAATGGGAAGGAGTTGGATATCCCATCTCATGTTAAAGGACGGGTCTCTGGTTTGGTATTAGAATCATTGAGATATCACATCGCATGCTGTAGGAAGGGTCTAAGGATTGGAATGGGATGGACTTGGATATCACATCTCATGCTATAGGTAGGCTCTCAGGTTTGGTATAAGCATTGAGATATCACATCTCATGCTATAGGAATGGTCTCAGGATTGGAATGGGAAGGATTTGGATATCACATCTCATGCTATAGGAAGGGTCTCAGATTTGGTATAAGCATTGAGATATCACATCTCATGCTATAGGAAGGGTCTCAGGATTGGAATGGGAAGGAGTTGTATATGACATCTCAAGCCTTAGGAAGGGTCTCAGGTTTGGTATAAGCATTGAGATATCACATCTCTGCTATCGGAAGGGTCTCAGGATTGGAATGGGAAGGAGTTGGATATCCCATCTCATGTTATAGGAAGGGTCTCAGGTTTGGTATTAGAAGCATTGAGATATCACATCTCATGCTATAGGAAGGGTCTCAGGATTGGAATGGGAAGGACTTGGATGTCACATCTCATGCTATAGGGAGGGTCTCAAGTTTGATATTAGAAGCATTGAGATAACAAATCTCATGATATCGGAAGGGTCTCAGGATTGGAATGGGAAGGAGTTGGATATCACATCTCATTATAAAGGAAGGGTCTAAGGTTTGGAAGGGGAAGGATTTGGATATCACATCTCATGTTATAGGACGGGTCTCAGGTTTGGTATTAGAAGCATTGAGATATCAAGTCTCATGGTATAAGAAGGGTCTCAGAATTGGAATGGGAAGGAGTTGGATATCACATCTCAAGCTATAGGAAGCGTCTCAGGATTGGAATGGGAAGGAGTTTGATATCACATCTCATGCCATAGTATGGGTCTCAGGTTTGGTAGAATCATTGGGATATCACATCTCATGCTATAGGAAGGGTCTCAGGATTGGAATGGGAAGAAGTTGGATATCACATCTCAAGCTATAGGAAGGGTCTCAGGTTTGGTATAAGCATTGAGATATCACATCTCATGCTATAGGAAGGGTCTCAGGGTTGGAATGGGAAGGAGTTGTATATGACATCTCATGCCATAGGAAGGGTCTCAGGTTTGGTATAAGCATTGAGATTTCACATCACATGCTATAGGAAGGGTCTCAGGATTGGAATGGGAAGGACTTGGATATCACATCACATGCTATAGGAAGGGTCTCAGGATTGGAATGGGAAGGACTTGGATATCACATCTCATGCTATAGGCAGGGTCTCAGGTTTGGAAAGGGAAAGAGATGGATATCACATTTCATGTTAGAGGTAGGATCTCAGGTTTGGTATTAGAGGCAATGAGATATCACATCTCATGCTATCAGAAGGGTCTCAGGATTGGAATGGGAAGGAGTTGGATATCACATTTCATGCTAAAGGGAGGGTCTCAGGTTTGGAAGTGGAAGGATTTGGAAATCACATCTCATATTATAGGAAGGATCTCAGGTTTGGTATTAGAAGCATTGAGATATCACATCTCATGCTATCGGAAGGATCTCAGGTTTGGTATAAGAGGCATTGAGATATCACATCTCATGCTATCATAAGGGTCTCAGGATTGGAATGGGAAGGAGTTGGATATCACATCTCATGTTATAGGAAGGATCTCAGGTTTGGTATTAGAAGCATTGAGACATCACATCTCATGCTATAGGAAGGGTCTCAGGATTGGAATGGGAAGGAGTTGGATATCACATCTCATGCTATAGGAAGGGTCTCAGGTTTGGTATAAGCATTGAGATATCACATCTCATGCTATAGGAAGGGTCTCAGGATTGGAATGGGAAGGATTTGGATATCACATCTTATGCTATAGGAAGGGTCTCAGGTTTGGTATAAGCATTGAGATATCACATCTCATGCTATAGGAAGGGTCTCAGGATTGGAATGGGAAGAAGTTGGATATCACATCTCATGCTATAGGAAGGGTCTCAGGTTTGGTATAAGCATTGAGATATCACATCTCATGCTATAGGAAGGGTCTTAGGGTTGGAATGGGAAGGAGTTGTATATGACATCTCATGCCATAGGAAGGGTCTCAGGTTTGGTATAAGCATTGAGATATCACATCACATGCTATAGGAAGGGTCTCAGGATTGGAATGGGAAGGACTTGGATATCACTTCTCATGCTATAGGCAGGGTCTCAGGTTTGGAAAGGGAAGGAGATGGATATCACATTTCATGTTAGAGGTAGGATCTCAGGTTTGGTATTAGAGGCATTGAGATATCACATCTCATGCTATCAGAAGGGTCTCAGGATTGGAATGGGAAGGAGTTGGATATCACATTTCATGCTAAAGGGAGGGTCTCAGGTTTGGAAGGGGAAGGATTTGGAAATCACATCTCATATTATAGGAAGGATCTCAGGTTTGGTATTAGAAGCATTGAGATATCACATCTCATGCTATCGGAAGGATCTCAGGTTTGGTATAAGAGGCATTGAGATATCACATCTCATGCTATCATAAGGGTCTCAGGATTGGAATGGGAAGGAGTTGGATATCACATCTCATGTTATATGAAGGATCTCAGGTTTGGTATTAGAAGCATTGAGACATCACATCTCATGCTATAGGAAGGGTCTCAGGATTGGAATGGGAAGGAGTTGGATATCACATCTCATGCTATAGGAAGGGTCTCTGGTTTGCTATAAGCATTGAGATATCACATCTCATGCTATAGGAAGGGTCTCAGGATTGGAATGGGAAGGAGTTGTATATGACATCTCATGCCGTAGGAAGGGTCTCAGGTTTGGTATAAGCATTGAGATATCACATCTCTGCTATCGGAAAGGTCTCAGGATTGGAATGGGAAGGAGTTGGATATCCCATCTCATGTTATAGGAAGAGTCTCAGGTTTGGTATTAGAAGCATTGAGATATCACATCTCATGCTATAGGAAGTGTCTCAGGATTGGAATGGGAAGGACTTGGATATCACATCTCATGCTATAGGGAGGATCTCACGTTTGATATTAGAAGCATTGAGATATCACATCTCATGCTATAGGAAGGGTCTCAGGATTGGAATGGGAAGGAGTTGGATATCACATCTCATGCTATAGGATGGGTCTCAGGTTTGGTATAAGCAGTGAGATATCACATCTCATGCTATAGGAAGTGTCTCAGGATTGGAATGGGAAGGAGTTGGATATCACATCTCATGTTATAGGAAGGATCTCAGGTTTGGTATGAGCATTGAGATATCACATCTCTGCTATCGGAAGGGTCTCAGGATTGGAATGGGAAGGAGTTGGATATTCCCATCTCATGTTATAGGAAGGGTCTCAGGTTTGGTATTAGAAGCATTGAGACATCACATCTCATGCTATAGGAAGGGTCTCAGGATTGGAATGGGAAGGACTTGGATATCACATCTCATGCTATAGGGAGGGTCTCAAGTTTGATATTAGAAGCATTGAGATATCACATCTCATGATATCGGAAGGGTCTCAGGATTGGAATGGGAAGGAGTTGGATATCACATCTCATGATAAAGGAAGGGTCTAAGGTTTGGAAGGGGAAGGATTTGGATATCACATCTCATGTTATAGGGCGGGTCTCGGGTTTGGTATTAGAAGCATTGAGATATCAAGTCTCATGGTATAGGAAGGGTCTCAGAATTAGAATGGGAAGGAGTTGGATATCACATCTCAAGCTATAGGAAGGGTCTCAGGATTGGAATGGGAAGGAGTTTGATATCACATCTCATGCCATAGTATGGGTCTCAGGTTTGGTATAAGCATTGGCATATCACATCTCATGCTATCGGAAGGGTATCAGGATTGGATTTGGAAGGAGTTGGATATCCCATCTCATGCTATAGAAAGGGTCTCAGGTTGGAATGGGAAGGAGTTGGATATCACATCTCATGTTATAGGAAGGGTCTCAGGATTGGAATGGGAAGGACTTGGATATCACATCTCATGCTATAGGAAGGCTCTCAGGTTTGGAAGGGGAAAGAGTTGGATATCACATTTCATGTTAGAGGTAGGATCTCAGGTTTGGTATTAGAGGCATTGAGATATCACATCTCATGCTATCAGAAGGGTCTCAGGATTGGAATGGGAATGAGTTGGATATCACATTTCATGCTAAAGGGAGGGTCTCAGGTTTGGAAGGGGAAGGATTTGGATATCACATCTCATGTTATAAGAAGGAGCTCAGGTTTGGTATTAGAAGCATTGAGATATCACATCTCATGCTATCGGAAGGATCTCAGGTTTGGTATTAGAAGCATTGAGATATCACATCTCATGCTATCAGAAGGGTCTCAGGATTGGAATGGGAAGGAGTTGGATATCACATCTCATGCTAAAGGGAGGGTCTCAGGTTTGGAAGGGGAAGGATTTGGATATCACATCTCATGTTATCGGAAGGATCTCAGGTTTGGTATTAGAAGTATTGAGATATCACATCTCATGCTATAGGAAGGGTCTCAGGATTGGAATGGGAAGGAGTTGGATATCACATCTCAAGCTATAGGAAGGGTCTCAGGTTTGGTATAAGCATTGAGATATCACATCACATGCTATAGGAAGGGTCTCAGGATTGGAATGGGAAGGTGTTGTATATGACATCTCATGCCATAGGAAGGGTCTCAGGTTTGGTATAAGCATTGAGATATCACATCACATGCTATAGGAAGGGTCTCAGGATTGGAATGGGAAGGACTTGGATATCACATCTCATGCTATAGGCAGGGTCTCAGGTTTGGAAAGGGAAGGAGTTGGATATCACATTTCATGTTAGAGGTAGGATATCAGGTTTGGTATTAGAGGCATTGAGATATCACATCTCATGCTATCAGAAGGGTCTCAGGATTGGAATGGGAAGGAGTTGGATATCACATCTCATGCTAAAGGGAGAGTCTCAGGTTTGGAAGGGGAAGGATTTGGATATCACATCTCATGTTATAGGAAGGATCTCAGGTTTGGTATTAGAGGCATTGAGATATCACATCTCATGCTATCATAAGGGTCTCAGGATTGGAATGGGAAGGAGTTGGATATCACATCTCATGCTAAAGGGAGGGTCTCAGGTTTGGAAGGGGAAGAATTTGGATATCACATCACATGTTATAGGAAGGATCTCAGGTTTGGTATTAGAAGCATTGAGATATCACATCTCATGCTATCGGAAGGGTCTCAGGATTGGAATGGGAAGGAGTTGGATATCACATCTCATGCTATAGGAAGGGTCTCAGGTTTGGAACGGGAAGGAGTTGGATATCACATCTCATGTTATAGGAAGAGTCTCAGGTTTGGTATAAGCATTGAGATATCACATCTCTGCAATCGGAAATGTCTCAGGATTGGGATGGGAAGGAGTTGGATATCACATCTCATGCTATAGGAAGGGTCTCAGGTTTGGAACGGGAAGGAGTTGGATATCACATCTCATGCTATAGGAAGGCTCTCAGGTTTGGAAGGGGAAAGAGTTGGATATCACATTTCATGTTAGAGGTAGGATCTCAGGTTTGGTATTAGAGGCATTGAGATATTACATCTCATGCTATCAGAAGGGTCTCAGGATTGGAATGGGAAGGAGTTGGATATCACATCTCATGCTAAAGGGAGGGTCTCAGGTTTGGAAGGGGAAGGATTTGCATATCACATCTCATGTTATAAGAAGGAGCTCAGGTTTGGTATTAGAAGCATTGAGATATCACATCTCATGCTATCGGAAGGATCTCAGGTTTGGTATTAGAAGCATTGAGATATCACATCTCATGCTATCAGAAGGGTCTCAGGATTGGAATGGGAAGGAGTTGGATATCACATCTCATGCTAAAGGGAGGGTCTCAGGTTTGGAAGGGGAAGGATTTGGATATCACATCTCATGTTATCGGAAGGATCTCAGGTTTGGTATTAGAAGTATTGAGATATCACATCTCATACTATAGGAAGGGTCTCAGGATTGGAATGGGAAGGAGTTGGATATCACATCTCAAGCTATAGGAAGGGTCTCAGGTTTGGTATAAGCATTGAGATATCACATCACATGCTATAGGAAGGGTCTCAGGATTGGAATGGGAAGGAGTTGTATATGACATCTCATGCCATAGGAAGGGTCTCAGGTTTGGTATAAGCATTGAGATATCACATCACATGCTATAGGAAGGGTCTCAGGATTGGAATGGGAAGGACTTGGATATCACATCTCATGCTATAGGGAGGGTCTCAGGTTTGGAAAGGGAAGGAGTTGGATATCACATTTCATGTTAGAGGTAGGATATCAAGTTTGGTATTAGAGGCATTGAGATATCACATCTCATGCTATCAGAAGGGTCTCAGGATTGGAATGGGAAGGAGTTGGATATCACATCTCATGCTAAAGGGAGGGTCTCAGGTTTGGAAGGGGAAGGATTTGGATATCACATCTCATGTTATAGGAAGGATCTCAGGTTTGGTATTAGAGGCATTGAGATATCACATCTCATGCTATCATAAGGGTCTCAGGATTGGAATGGGAAGGAGTTGGATATCACATCTCATGCTAAAGGGAGGGTCTCAGGTTTGGAAGGGGAAGAATTTGGATATCACATCACATGTTATAGGAAGGATCTCAGGTTTGGTATTAGAAGCATTGAGATATCACATCTCATGCCATCGGAAGGGTCTCAGGATTGGAATGGGAAGGAGTTGGATATCACATCTCATGCTATAGGAAGGGTCTCAGGTTTGGAACGGGAAGGAGTTGGATATCACATCTCATGTTATAGGAAGAGTCTCAGGTTTGGTATAAGCATTGAGATATCACATCTCTGCAATCGGAAATGTCTCAGGATTGGGATGGGAAGGAGTTGGATATCACATCTCATGCTATAGGAAGGGTCTCAGGTTTGGAACGGGAAGGAGTTGGATATTGTTAAGACGGATTTCTGAACTCTGTCCTGGTGGCGCAGAAGTTCAGATGGCCAACCTAATTTCTTGGAACAGGGTAACCTCTGGACAAGCCAGACCAATCAAGGTAGCGATCGCGGCGGTCAAGACTAGGTCTCAAGAGAGGTGAGGGTGACTGAAAGCCCGCAATGAGCACACAAAGCAAGGACACTTACAAACTACTCCAAACAGGTGCTATATTAAAAATATATACACATTTATTCCAAGGCCTTTAAAACAATGACCGTAGCGAGAAATCACAATACAACTCTAGTAAACCAACACATACCATACCAATACAATATATATACAAATACAAACAAGTCTCAAGCGTTAGATGCACGAAATGTGTAGTCCACCTAAAAGGGAAGGAAAACAGGCAGTGCGAAATAATGCTTAGACCCAGTCCGCCTTCAGAGGCACCTAACTAAAAGGAAGTCCGAGCCCTACGAAGAGTGGAGCCTTGTGCTCAAAAGTACCTGCACACGCTGGTGCCAACGGGCAAAAGGGGAGTCTCTTCGAGGGAAATCAGGCAGTTCAGTTTAGTGCACAAACGAAGAAGAACAGTGTTCCGCGACTCAAGCGCAGCCTCCACTGTGGGCAGAAGCAGAGCGCGAGTACGGAAAGGCGTGCTGTTTTGACACAGCGGGGAAAAGCTATGGGCTCCTGCAGGAGGGCGACCAGTTCCTAGCTATACTACTCACCGGTCCACGATGCAAGCAGACCCAGGCTTCTCCGCATCAGTTTCAGTCGCTGGCAGGTTCAGAAGAGCAGGGGACGTCTCGTCGTCGTGTTTAGTCTGCAGCAGCAGAGTTGAGTAAAAGACGTCCCAAACGAAGGAACCCGCACAGTTTGTTACCACAGCAGGGCAACGGAGCGGCGGTGTGTATCTGAGCCAAATGTACACTACTCACTTCAGACCTGGGAACGCCAAGTGTACGAATCATGTGAGAGTGACAAGGACTCGATATACTACACAACCTGGCGGCGGTTACAGAGCAAGACTCCTGTGTAGGCTGGTCAGTCTGCTGGATGGCCCAGAGACGCTTCCGAAGGCTTACTAGCAGGAGATGGTGAAGATGCCGAGAATAGCTGTCCCCGCTATTCCAAGGGTCGAAGTACCAGTACAGGCCTTCTGGTTCGATCAAAGGTGAAAAGGGTTTCACAAGGCGACAGCAGTGCAGAGGAGCAGTCCTTCAGCGGGTCACCAGCGATTCCTCGGTTCAGCCTCTTGGTTGCAGGATACTTGGCTCCTGTATTCCTTCGTTCGTGAGAACTCAGGAGATCGACATGGTAGTGGTGTTTCCAGCCCCCTCTTATCCACGGTTCCCTTCGCGCCAAAACGGAGGGGACCCAATGGGAGATCCGCTCATCAACACTCACACCATTCGTGGACCTATCACGGACCACGGTGGTCCCAGGCATTCACACCACCCTAGACTCTCTGGCACCCAGGATGTGTATTGGGACCAGACATCCCAGCCCACATCCTGGAGGCACACACAAGACATGTAGAAGCCTGCGAAAGCATCTGTGTTTCGCGGGAAAGCACATGCCCAAATAAGGAAGGCCCCAGGTCGGCTCGACCTGGGGAAGGTGAAGGGAGCAAGACGGTCAGCGGACAGGACAAAGGAGCCTCGTGGTCTGGCCATTTTGGGATCTAGGCCACCATTTTGGGTTAAGCGCGAGAAACGCGCTTAGAACGCCAAAAGGAGCTCAAAACACAAGAAACGATCGCTGCCACCATTCCCGTCCGTGAATCACTTGCACCGATCAGTTACAATCCTGAAAGAGTATCTAGGGCCTGTAGAAGGCTAGAGACCCAAGAGAGCAGTAACTTAGCTTACAGTGCCCTCTTGTGTCATGTTGCACGAAAGCCGCAACATGATACAAGAAACTACGGAAACCAGCGTTTCCTGGTACTGACTGTCTTAAGGGCATGACAGTTTCCCCGTAAGAAAGGAGCGAAAGCCCAGAGGAGTGCGGCAGAAGGCTGCACTTCTCGGGCAAAGTCGAGAACAGGGTGAAAAACAACAGCAAAAAGTTTAGGGGTTGCCACATGGAAGGAAAATTACCTACAATTACGAAATCTTTCCTAACACTCGCCCCTCCCAGACTATGGACAGGGGGAACTATTCCACCCCTGGATGAGTCTCTTGTTCAGGTCGGTTAAACATTCTGCACAACCCATCAGCATTGCTATGTTGGACACCTGGCCTATGCTCAATAGTGAAGTCGAAGCCTTGTAGACTTATGGACCACCTAAGCAACTTTGGATTCTCCCCCTTCATGTTTATTAGCCACTTTAAGGGCTTATGGTCAGTTTGCACAGTGAAGTGGGTCCCATAGAGGTAGGGCCTCAGCTTCCTTAGGGCCCACACAACAGAGAAACATTCTTTCTCTACCGTGGACCATCTGAGCTCTCTGTCCTTAAACTGGCGACTAATAAAACCAATAGGGTGTTCCTTACCCTTCTCATCTACTTGCGATAGTACAGCTCCTATCACAGTGTCAGAGGCGTCCGTCTGCACGATAAAAGGTCTTTGATAATCAGGGGCCCTGAGGACAGGGGCCTGGCACAAGGAGTCTTTTAAGCCATTGAAGGCCTTCTCACACTCGTCGGTCCAAGTTACCTTCTTGGGTTTCTTCAGAGTTGTGAGGGCAGTCAGAGGGGCAGCTATGGTGCCATAGTCTGCCACAAAATTGCGGTAATAGCCCGTGAGTCCTAAGAAGGCTCTCACTTGGGTTTGTGTAGTGGGGGTAGGCCAGTCTTGTACTGCTTGTACTTTACTGGGTAGAGGCTGTATCCTCCCTCCACCTACTTCATGTCCAAGGTAAAACACTGAGCCTTGTCCAATCTGGCGTTTACTAGCCTTTATGGTCAAGTGTACTTTCTGAAGAGCCTGGAGCACAATCCCGAGGTGTTTCACATGGTCTTCCCAGGTGGCACTGAAAACTGCTATATCGTCCAGATATGCAAGACAGAATTCGTCCAACCCATTCAAAACATGATGCACAAGCCTCTGGAAAGTGGCAGGTGCATTCTTCAACCCGAACGGCATTACCCGGAATTGGTAAAGGCCGTCTGGAGTAGAAAACGCTGTCTTCTCCTTGGCATGTTCTGCTAAAGCTATTTGCCAATAGCCAGCAGTGAGGTCAAACGTGCTGAGGTACTTGGAGGCACCCAAAGTATCCACCAGCTCATCTGTTCGAGGCAAGGGGTGTGCATCTGTCTTGGTGACAGCATTCAGAGCCCTGTAATCCACGCAGAACCTCAATTCAGAAGTGCCTGCCTTTGGAACGAAAACCACAGGGCTGGACCAAAGACTACTAGAGGGTTCAATCACCCCAAGGTCTAACATCTTGTTGACCTCGGTCTTAATATAAGACCGTACTTTGTCTGACATCCTGTATCCCCTACTTTTGGTAGGTACACTGTCTCCTGTGTCTATGTTATGTTTGCACCAAGGTGTCAAACCAGGCGACTGTGAAAACAGGGGGGAAAACTGCCTAAGCAAACTTTTCACCTCAGCCTGCTGATCAGAAGTCAGGTGAGGGGCCACTCGGACACCCTCAAAGGAGCTATCTGAAGGACCGCTTTGGAACAGGTCAGGGAAAGGTTCAGACTCCTCTTCCTCAACATCTGAAGCCAGTAACAGTGCTGCGATTTCGACTCTTGGGACGAAAGCCTTCAGCCTATTCACGTGAAACACTTTTGGAGCCTGTCCAGGCCTTCCAAGGTCCACTAAATAGTTAACCTCACCCAGGGGCTCCACCACTGTGTAAGGGCCTGACCATTTGTCCTGTAAAGCTCAAGGCCTTATGGGATTCATGATCAGGACTTGCTGACCAGGTGTAAAGTTGATGAGGGAAGCTTTCTGGTCGTACCAATGTTTCACCAGCGCTTGTACTGCCTTCAATTTATCACTAGCCAAGCCCATGAGAAGTACCATCCGTTTTCTGAGCCCTAGCACATAATCAACTACGTTGGTAGTAACAGGGGGAGTGGGCATCTCCCATCCCTCTTTGACTATGGCTAAGGGTCCCCGTACAGGATGACCAAACAGAAGTTTGAAGGGGCTGAAGCCAACACCCTCCTGTGGTACCTCTCGGTAGGCAAACAGTAAGCATGGTAAAAGAAGATCCCATTGTCTTCTCTGAAGCTTCTCCAGAGCCCCAATAATGCTTTTTAACGTTCTGTTGAAACGTTCCACCAGACCATTGGTCTGGGGGTGGTATGCAGAAGAGAACTTGTAGGTGACCCCACATTCTTTCCACATAGCCTGCATATACTTCGACATAAAGTTGCTGCCACGATCTGACACAACTTCTTTAGGGAAGCCAACCCTAGTAAATATGCCAAGTAAAGCTTTTGCAACTGACTTGGCAGTTACAGTTTTCAATGGGATGGCCTCAGGATATCTGTTTGCATGGTCGACCAGCACCAGGATAAACCTATTGCCCGAGGATGTTTGCGGGTCAAGGGGACCAACGATGTCGATCCCTACCCTTTCAAATGGTACCCCCACAACTGGGAGCGGTACCAACGGAGCTTGGATTGTCGAGCCAACCTTACCAGATAACTGGCAGGAGGCACAACTCCTGCAGTGACTTTCTACTTGCACCCCCATCTTGGGCCAGTAGAAGTGCATGGATAACCTTTGCTTGGTCCTCTTAATACCAAGGTGACCAGCAAGGAGCACTTCATGCGCCAACTGCAGGAGGAAGGGCCTAACAGCAAGGGGAACCACCAACCTCCTATGGTCTCCTTCTGTAGACTCTGTGGGCTCACTATACAGGAGTCCACCTTCCCAATAAATCCTATGCGTCCCAGGAGGTTCACCCTCAAGCTGGGAGCAGGCCTGTCTCCTTAGGCCTTCCAGAGATGGGCACTCACGTTGGCCTTTACTGAATTCGTCCCTATCAGGACCTCCTTCAACTAACAAGTCTTTTAGTTCAGGATGGTCGTTGGGGTCAAATACTTCAGGCATCGCCACCTCCTCGTCAGGCCCGGGCGATTGACCAACTTCCTCCACCGCAGTGGTAGGCGAGCTCGGGGGAATATTCTCTTTCCCTCGTCTTGACTTGTTGACTCCTTTCGCCTTGGGTTTCCCCTTCGGCTGGGGCGGCGTATTGGTCTTGGCCAATGCTGCCCGTGCTTGAGACCGTGTGTAGGGTCTTTCGGCAGTGTCTCCTACGAGCCCTAAAGCTCTGAGATCATTACCTAACAAGACCTTTCCCGGGACGTTTCTCTGAATGCTCACTGGAATCCTGACTGCTGTACCATTTAAAGTAAGATTTACAGGTATTACTGGGAACATACGGAGTGGGCCGTCAGCCAACTTAGTGGGCATCAGAGTAGCTCTGGCAACTTCCTCTGAGTCTACCAAGGTAGAATCCACTACAGTTCGACTGCACCCACTATCCCTAAGAGCTGGAGTATCTACTCCATTGATCAGCACACTGGCCCTCATTACGACCCTGGCGGAAAGTGACTGACCTGACCGCCATAGCGTAAATAGCGTTTCCGCCATTGCACGACGTAGCAAAGTTTGGCTAATTCCGACCCATCGTGCACGAGCACTACGCCATGGCGGAAGTGCAAAGTCCGCGATGGCGGAAATGTCCCCAAAACGCCCCTCACCGCCGTCGTACGGCGCCCTAGGTGCAATTCCGCCACCCATCTGAGCGGTCACCGTAATGAGCGGCAATCGGAAAGTACGGTGACCGTAAATATACGGAAACGGAAGTTAAAAAATGGTCCCGGAACGGGAAACAGCACGGCGTACACCTATAAAATCTGAATTCCCACACAACCATAAAAAATACTACCCTGAGACACATCCCAACCCGTCATCCACCCCAGTGAAAGCAATAAAAATGGGAAAAGTAGCGAAAAAAGCGTGCGACCGCAAGCGGCAGGTCCACTTCTCCCGTGAGGAACTCACCGTGCTCACAGAGACCCTCCAGGAGAATGCTGCCGTCGTCTTCTCGACGCAAATGACCAGGGCAGCACTTGCGAACAAGAAGGCCATATGGGCCCTGGTGGCACAGCGGGTAAATGCGGTGGGGACCGCACCCCGCAACCCACAGCAATGCAGAAAGCGATGGGACGACCTGCGGATACGCGTACGGAGCATACTATCCGCCAACCGTAACATTGCCACAGCTACCGGGGGAGGATCGGAATCACCCATCAAGTTGACCCCCTGGGAAGAAATCTGTGCCTCCACCATTGGAATGGAGAGTATAGAGGGAGTCGGAGGGATGGAGAAAGGAGTGCAGACATCCGAAGAATCAGGTAGGTGGGCCAAATAAAACAATGCTAAATTCACAATGTCCAATCATGTGAAGTACCATGTGTCCACATAGTGCAACAGTAACACATGTCCAGGAGAACGTCCACATACATTGGCCTGATAGCGCACTTTAAAACTCACATTAAATACAGAAATCATTAAAAATCCTAAAAACACCCTCTACACGTGCAGCAGGCACACCCTAACTGCAGGCTGCAAAAAAACTGCATCCTCAATCCACACAAAAATGAAACCACCTCCAAGGCCCCGACCCAAATCACCCTTAGGTACCACCCCAATGCATGTGATACATTGCCATTCCAATTTCAACAGACCCATTAATAACGCTCGCCCTCCTTTACTCCACCACAGGGTCCGATTCAAATGACGAGCTCCAGGACACCCCTACCAGCACACCTGCAAAGACGGCCAAGACCAACGGCCAAAGACCCTCCACCTCAGCTGCACGCATCAAGACACGGCAGCAGCACAAATCAAGTGGCAGCACACAGGAGGGAACTTCAACAGGCACCCCAGCAGCCAGCATGCCCACAACAGCACCACCACAGGTCCCCCCAATGGATGCCACAGAAGGCACTGCTTCTGGTGGCAGCAGCACCATAGGTGACACTGCATTAATGGCAGCATGCTCCGACACAGAAAACGGGGATGTCGAAGTAAGATCCATCCATGACCTGTCTCAATCCCCCTGTTTGTTCCATCCCGTACACCATGAGGATACCACGCAGGGGAACCCACAAGACGACGACTGGCCATCCCCCACAAGCCCTGTGGCAAGGCAACATGAGGTGTCCAGCCCCTCTGTGACACCACCGCAAATGGCCATGGCACAGCAGAGGCAACAGTCCCTCGACCAGGTGATCGTGCAACAGCAGCAACTGGCCACGCTCCTCAAGGACCATGCTGATGAATGTGGGGGCACTAAGGCAGCCATAGAAACATCAACTGAGACACTTAGGGCAGAAATAGAGAGAAGTACAGAGACACTAAGGGCACAAATGGAGAGAAGCACCGAGAACCTGAGGGGGCAACTGCATGCGACGTCCAAAGACGTATGTGCTGAACTTGCCGCTGTGCGCCGTGTGCTCACTGAGCTCTCACAAACCCTTAGGGACATGCATGGACGTGAGTAGGCAGAGACATCATCCGTTGCAAGTTCCGTCCAGGGCAGCCCCCAACGTAGATCTGGGAGGAACCTGCGCTCCACAGGCAGGGGTGCCCCTGATACCCGGAGAGGGGGCTTGCAATAGCGTCTGCCCACTGACAATGAGCATCTTCGGACACTGGTGTTCGGGGGGGAGGTAGGAGGGTGGAGGGGGTGTGTTGGGCTCACTTGGGTGGCGGGTCGATGGGGTGTGTAACATAATTTCACATATGCTATAAACATTTCATAATCATCCAATGAGATGTGTGGACATTGATCTTTGTGTACGAGGCCTTTATAGGCGTACAGTCCACATTGTGCATGTTCCAGACACACACAGTGCCACAAGTCCCGTGTCCATGTAACAGCCACCAGGCGTGAGTGCTAGAAGCATGCATCTATGATATTCTGACGAATCTCACGGCCCTCCTGTGCCTCGCGGACTCCTTGAGGTGCTGCCACATCCCCACCCTCATCATGACCATCTTCAGGTGCTTGCAGTTCTGCGTCAGGGGGCATGGGCACATTTCTACGTACGCACATGTTGTGTAGCATGACACATGCCATGACCATCTTTGCAACCTTCTCATGGCGGTACAGGAGTGCCCCGCCAGACCAGCTGAGGCAGCGGAAACAAGTCTTCAGTAGGCCGAATGCCTGTTCTATGACTACACGGGTACGTGAGTGGGCATGGTTGTAGTCCTCCTCAGGCTGGTTCTGTGGGTTCCGGAGTGGTGTAAGGAGCCATCTCTTCAGTGGATACCCGGCATCACCTGTATGTGGACAATAAAGGATGTTTGTGGAATGACATTGCTACGTACGCCCCCCCCCCTCCTGCCAGGTCATTGCCGCATCACATACCCCACATTATCATGCATGAAATGAGACTCACCGAGTAGCCAGGATCTGTTCCCTGCGTGTCGCTCCATGTAGCGTGGTATTCTAGAGTTCCTCAAGACCATAGAATCATGGGTTGATCCAGGAAAGCGTGCACAACAATGTGTAATGATCCTGTTGGAGTCACACACCATTTGTACATTAAGAGAATGAAATTGTTTTCGGTTGCGGTACTGAGCCTCCATGGCATGTGGGACGACCAATTCAACATGGGTGCAGTCGATGGCACCAATGCAACCCGGTATGCCGCCAAGTGCATGGAATCCCACTTTTGTGTTCGTAATTTCCTGCTCCGAGCGTGGTAGAGAGATGTAGTCGTCTGCGTGCTTCAGGAGGGCATCGAGCACTTACAATAGTGTCCGTGAGAACACTGGCTGTGAAATGCCATGCAACTGTCCGACTGTGTGCTGGTAGGTGCCTGTGGCCAGGAAGTGGAGTACAGACACCACCTTCAGTAGGGGTGGGATGGCGGTTGGGCTATCTATCATGCTGACAAGGTCAGCCTGTGTCATGTCCACAATGGCGGTTATGGTGTCCCGGTCCAAACGGTAGAGGGTGTGGATCTGCTCATCCGTGAGGTTGAACGGATGTGCTCGGAGGCGTGGGATTGCGGGCTGCCTGCGTGGTGGTAGTGGCTGTGCTGGCGGGCCTTGCTGGCCCTGCCTTGCCCTCCTCCTGCGTCTCCTCTGTGCGGCCGGTTGTTGTAGTAGTTGGTGTTCGTCTTCTTCTTGAAGTTGGAGTACTTGCAGTGCTATCAGGTCCCCCAGGGCCAACATCGCTAGTCCTGCCGGTAGCATTTTGGAGTGGGTGTGGTTGTGTGAGGGGGTTGGGTGTGCAATTTATGTGTTTTCAAGCTGTATTGCCTCCACCTGTGGTGATTCATTCCACCTGTGCAAGCTGCAATCCCCTTTGGGCGAGCACGTCCCGCACGCAACGCTGCAATTCGACGCATGGCATCTTGCTATTACAATCATGTATTTGATCCCGATGGCAGTGAAATATTGGTTCATATGTTCATTCTGCTATGGTCCCATTGTTTCACATACTATCTTTGCAGTCGCGAACAAACTTGTGAAGGGTCAGTGGAATGTAGTACTCGATTAACGGTGGACCCTCATGCAGCACTGTACCGCGGTTCACCGACGGGCGGGGCGTCCCATTTGTGAGTGAAGCCACTTTGCATTTTCACACATTGCCGCACTACATGGATGGATTTGTTATTTCAAGCGGTCACAGATGCCTTTTCGACGTGATGTTGCAAATGAGGAATTCGAAGGACGGCGCTTTCGGTCTTCAGCTAGCGGCGAGGAGACGCCCACAGGTCTGACTGCAAATATAACGTTCTATTGTTTAATGTCCTTGGGACAGGGGCCATGGCGAGAATGCAATGATTGATATGAATAGTATGGGATGCGCAATAGCGTGGTGGACGATAAATCAGGACGTTCCCAAATACATGTTACTTCACAACACTGGAATTCCGGCCTGGAGCACAGTGGATTTTGCAGACTGCATTACGCACAGACTCAATGGAAATTTCACATGTTATGTGTGTACATAATCAGGCGTTTTCATACCGGGATGAGGGAATGATGTATGGATGCATGGACAGATGATTTGATGGAGAGTTTGCCATGTACAGGGCTTTTTGGAATGTATCCACCTCCCCTGCGCTATGTGATGCAGAGCTGCCATAGTGGGACCATCGTCTATCTGGCCTTGTTGAACCCTCCCTGTCTCGACGCGCCTTCAAACACTTGTGTCTATGCACGTTACTAATCCCATCGAATGGATTCTGTTTTGACAGACGCATGCACACAAACACTCGTTTGTAATAGTGTTTTCACCTCGATATTTATAGTTATGATTCGCAAGTGATATTTGGGTGGGAATAATCCTTTGGAGTGGGCTAGCATGCATATGGCTGTAGATTTAGTGTGATCATTGAAGTGAGTAATACAAATCAAGTTCTGATGGCCATACTATTCTTTTTCATTTCATTTGGGTGACAGGTATCTCCTCCCCTTTTGCCGCTGCCATCTGTATGCCACTCCTGCAGATGGCTTTTACTCCCGACACCTGCTGCTTCGAGTTAATCAGTGGAGCACCATTACGATCTTATGGGACGATCGCCAATGGGCCACATGCCCTTACGCGGTACTAGTGGCTAGGAGCAACATTTCGACCTTTCAGCTGGACTAGTGCCTACCTAATGGGACGGCCCTGCGGTTCTAGGCGCTTCCATGTTGCCTTTTTTAACGTGAATGTAGCCCCTGTGTACCATGAAGGAACAGGGCGTCACACAAGAAGAAGCTGGTCATTTATTGCGGATGCAGCCCACAATGATGAAATATATTTTGGGGTTCATGACCTAATGGCTGTATGGGCTTGGTGATTTTGTGGTGCATTAAATTTCTATTCTGATATTAACCGTGTAGCGTTATTCTTTGCAAGTAATGTAGCATATTCCTATTTGTGGAGCGATGTATTGTGAGTAGATCTGCATTGGGTTCCGGCTTCTGAGTATAGTTGCGTGGTACTGTACTGGCCGCGTTTGCCTACGAAGCCCAGTGTGGTCAGGGATAGGGGCTACCATTATGACTGTTTTGATGATGTCATGCTCAGGGGCGGGGGATTAGCTTTTGTGTAACAGATGCCGGTCAGCCAGGTGGATTGGTGGAATGATGTGATTATCAGTACATGGCTGGTCACAGGTGCCTGTGTTTGCGTGCGCTTCTTGGAGGGAGACTGAGGTCATGTCCATTGGAATAGCTTCTGTATTCGTGCCATCTGTGCCCTGCAGCTCCCATTGGCCCCTCTTGAGATGTGCCTGGCTGCTCAGTCACTCTGCCAACTTGTGTGGTACATGCTTATGCTGATGGTTGGTTTGTTTACTGGCAGGAGTACAGGGCTGGTGCAGTCTCACTCAGGATACTGCTTTGAATGTTGCCTTACACTGGTGTCAGTCGATGGGGGGGCCTGTTTTTGTTTGTCTCATTTTTCTGCTCATGTTGCTGTACTTGAACCTTCACATGCCTGTGCTGCATCAGTGCGGCAATGGTGCCATGGCAAATATGGATGGCCACTCACAAGGCACTTGGAGCCCCTAGATTCATTTGTTCGTTGGCATGCATGGGTGACTTGTACATTTGACTGGTTGCATTGTGTGACTTCATTGCACCTACGAGGAGTTGTGCAATGTGGCCAGGGAGTGGTGTACAGGCACTCAGTAGGGCCGTTTACGGTTGATTCGCGATGCCGTACTTCTCACCATGGCGGAATGGTACTTTCCGCCATGCTTGATGGCGTTAGGTACATGTCCGCTAGGGTCAGAATTCGCGTACCATTGCGCCATGGTGGTAATTACGGTTTGGCATGGCGTGCGTGCGCGTACTTGGTGCAGTTAGCGTTGGCGTTCACTACGGTGTCGCTAATGGCATCGTACTTTACGGTGACGGGTCATAATCGCACCGAGCGCTATTCGATGGCGGTATTCCATTTCCGCCATCGTTTTTCGATTTCCGCCAGGGTCGTAATGAGGGCCACTGTCTTTAAAGTAGTGCTTGGTATTATCTGGAATCCTAGCATAAGCCTCTGCGACTTTAGGCTCCCAGGAACCCAGGGAAACTAAAACTACCTCAGCCTCTATCCCGCTGGGAAATGAGTCTGAGGAGAAGGATGCTCCTGTAATCTCTTCTTCCTCGTAGGAGGAGAAGGCCAGATTAGCGGAGTGGACCCCCAAAGGTCTAACCTTACACCGGGGATCCCCCTTCACGTGGTCAGTTGCTCCACAAGCAAAACAAGATCCATTGGGTCTGTTTACATAGGGAGGCTTATTGTAACCAGAGTTCTGTTTCGGAGGCTGACCTCCACTACCCTGTGAGTTCTCTTGTGTCTTACCCTTATTTTTCTTTTTGTGGCCCTTTTGAGAAGAAGATTTATCAGATTCTCCACCCTCCTTATCTTTGGACTTTTTCCCTTCCTCCTGCTTACCAGGATGAGTTTTGTCCTTATGGGACACTCGATGTGACACCCATAAGTCTGCTGCAATGGCCAGCTTCTTAGGATCTATCTCCTTCGAATAGGCCAAATGCTGCTTAAGCTCCGGGGAAAAAGATGCAAAAATGTGTTCCAGCATGACAAGCAGGAATCGCTGGTGACCCGCTGAAGGACTCCTCCTTTGCACTGCTGTCGTCCTGTGAAACCCTTTCCTCCTTTGATCGAACCAGAAGGCCTGTACTGGTGCTTCGACCTTTGGAATAGCAGGAACAGCTATTCTCGGCGACTTCATCATCTCCTGCCAGTAAGCCTTCGGAAGCGTCTCTGGGCCATCCAGTTGACTGACCAGCTTACACGGGAGTCCTGCTCTGTAACCGCCGCCAGGTTGTGTTGTATTTCGAGTCCTTGTCACTCTCACACGCTTAGTACACTTGGCGTTCCCAAGTCTGAAGTGAGTAGTGTACATTTGGCTCAGATAAACACGGCCGCTCCGTTGCCCTGCTGTGGTGACAAAACTGTGCAGGTTTCTTCGATTGGGACGTCTTTTTTCTCTACACGACGACAAGGCATTCCCGGCTCTTCTGAACCTGCCAGCTGCTGAAACTAACGTGGAGAAGCCTGGGTCTGCTTGCATCGGGGACCGGTGAGTAGTATAGCTAGGATCTGGTCGCCCTCCTGCAGTAGCCCATTGCTTTTCCCCGCTGTGTAAAAACAGCACCTTTTTGTCCGTACTAGCGCTCTGCTTCTGCTCACTGTGGAGGCTGCGCTTGAGTCGCGGAACCTGTTCTTCTTCTGTTGTGCACTAACCCGAACTGCCTGACTTCCTCCGAAGAGCTTCTCCTTTTGCCCGTTGGCACCAGCGTGTGCAGGTACTTTGAGCACAAGGCTCCACTCTTCGCAGGGCTCGGACTTCCATCTAGTTAGGTGCCCCTGAAGGCGAACTGAGTCTAAAGCATTATCGCACTGCCTGTTTTCCTTCCCTTTCAGGTGGACTACACATTTCGTGCATATAACGCTTGCGACTGTCGTATTTGTATATATATTGTGTTGATATGGTATGTGTTGGCTTAATATTGTAATATTGTGATTTTCTCGCTACGGTCATTGTTTTAAAGGCCTTAAAATAAATTTGTATATATTTTTGATATAACAACTGTTTGGAGTAGTTTGTAAGTGATCTTGCTTTGTGTGCTCATTGCGGGCTTTCAGTCACCCTCACCCCTCTTGAGACCTAGTCTTGACCGCCGCGATCGCTACCTTGATTGGTCTGGCTCGTCCAGAAGTTACCCTGTTCCAAGTAATTAGGTTGGCCTTCTGAACTTCTGCGCCACCAGGACAGAGTTCAGAAATCCGTCTTAACAAATTGGTGTACAGTGGTGGGATACGACTGAAGGTATCCAGTGTTGCGCACGAACTAGGGCATTTCAGGTTATTCCAACCAGGACACGTAGTGAATTGTTGTAGTATAACTTTAAAAAGGCCATAGTCCTATCTAACAGTATGGAAACAAATACCTTGTTAACTTTAAATGCTTCCAAATCAGAAACATTGAAGAAGATGTGTGCGGAGAGAGGTGTTTCCTCTCAAGGCACTAAATTGGAAATGATCCAAAGAATCGTGGCGTGGCAAGAAGCGCAGCTTGACGCTATAACTTCTGAGGACAGTGCAGAAGGTGGTGGGGCTGCTCTCACTGGTAGAACCGACGGTTCTGCCGCTGCACTGATCCATCGCGACCACGAGGACAGGGAGGATGTGATGTCTAATGTTTCCTCTGCCAGTGTTGATGGGGAGGCTATGCTTGAATTCAAGAAGCAAGAGCTGCGGTTTAGGCAGCAGGAGCTTGAATTCAGCATAGCCAAACTAAAAATCGAACAGGCAGAAAAACAAAAAGACAGGGATCACCAGTTGGAACTGGCCAAGCTTCAGTTTGCAAATGGGTCCAAGGGTCCTGGACATGGGTCTGGGGCTTCCTCTCATCCACGGTTTCCGAAAGATCTGCTCAGTGTGTATGAAGAAAGGAATGACATTATGGACTGGCTGAATGCGCTTGAGTATGCATGCGAAGTTCAACAAGTTGACAATGCTGATAAGATTGCCTGGTTACTCAGCAGACTGCCCCATTCTGGCTGTAGTGCCATTATGGAAATGTCGAAGGCTGAGCGAGCTGATTTCGCAATGTTAAAGCAAACTCTCATTTTAAAGTTTGGGAAGACTCCGGCCCAATATTTGAAACGTTTCAGAGAGTATAAGAAAAAGGAAGGTGGTACTTGGGTATCTTATGTCACTGAATCCTTGAAAAACTTAACTGGCTGGGTCGAAGGTTATAAGGTTTCTACCTTCGAAGGCATGATAAATCTTGTCATGCTGGAACACATTTTTGCTTCTTCTTCCCCGGAGCTTAAGCAGCATTTGGCCGATTCGAAGGAGATAGATCCTAAGAAGCTGGCCATTGCAGCAGACTTATGGGTGTCACATCGAGTGTCCCATAAGGACAAAACTCATCCTGGTAAGCAGGAGGAAGGGAAAAAGTCCAAAGATATGGAGGGTGGAGAATCTGCTAAATCTTCTTCTCATAAGGGCCACAAAAAGAAAAATAAGGGTAAGACACAAGAGAACTCGCAGGGTAGTGGAGGTCCGCCTCCGAAACAGAACTCTGGTTACAATAAGCCTCCCTATGTAAACAGACCCAATGGATCGTGTTTTGCTTGTGGATCAACTGACCATGTGAAGGGGGATCCCCGTTGTAAGGTTAGACCTTTGGGGGTCCACTCTGCTAATCTGGCCTTCTCCTCCTACGAGGAAGAAGAGATTACAGGAGCATCCTTCTCCTCAGACTCATTTCCCAGCGGGATAGAGGCTGAGGTAGTTTTAGTGTCCCTGGGTTCCTGGGAGCCTAAAGTCGCAGAGGCTTATGCTAGGATTCCGGATAATACCAAGCACTACTTTAAAGACAGTGGCCCTCATTACGACCCTTGCGGAAATCGACTGACCGGAGCGCCACAGCGTAAATAGCGTTTCCGCCATTGCACGAAGGAGCAAAGTGCGGCCCATTCCGACCCATCGGGCACGAGCACCACGGCATGGCGGAAGTGCTAAGTCCGCGATGGCGGAAAAGACCCCAAAACGGCCCACACCGCCGCCGTACGGGGCCCCAGGTGCAATACCGCCACCCCTCCTAGCGGTCACCGCAGTGTGCGCCTACCGCAAAGTACGGTGGCCGGAAATATACGGAAACGGAAGTTAAAACACGGGCCCGGAACGGGAAACATCCCGGCGTACACCTATAAATACACTAAAACCACACAACCACTAAAAACACTACCCTGAGACACACCCCACCCCGTCAACCACCCTAGCGAAACCAAGAAAAATGGGAAAAGCAGCGAAGAAAGCGTGCGACCGCAAGCGGCAGGTCCACTTCTCCCGTGAGGAACTCACCGTGCTAACAGAGACCCTCCAGGAGAATGCTGCCGTGGTCTTCTCCACGCAAATGACCAGGACGGCACTTGCAAACAAGAAGGCCATATGGGCTCTGGTGGCACAGCGGGTAAGTGCGGTGGGGACCGCACCCCGCACCCCACAGCAATGCCGCAAGCGATGGGACGACCTGCGGATACGCGTCCGCAGCATACTCTCTGCCAACCGCAACATTGCCACAGCCACCGGGGGAGGTCCTGAATCACCCATCAAGTTGACCCCCTGGGAAGAAATCTGTGCCTCCACCATCGGAATGGAGAGCATTGAGGGAGTCGGAGGGATGGAGAAAGGAGTGCAGACATCCGAAGATTCAGGTAGGTGGGCCAGATATAACAAGCCACACAGTCCATCCATGTGAAGCACCATGCGTCCACATAGTGCAACAGAAACACATGTCCAGGATAAGGTCCACACACATCGGCCTGATAGCGCACGTTAAAACCCACAATAAATACATAAATAATTAAAAACCCCTAATACACGCACTACACGTGCAGCAGGCACACCCAAACTGCAGGCTGCCAAACAACTGCACCCTCACTCCACACACAAATCAAAGCACCTCCAAGGACCCGACCCAAATCACCCTCAGGTACCACCCCAAAGCATGTGATACAATGCCATTCCAATTCCCACAGACCCATCAATAACCCTCGCCCTCCTTTACTCCACCACAGGGTCCGATCCAAACGACGAGCCACAGGACACCCCTACCAGCACACCTGCAAAGAGGGCCAAGACCAACGGCCAGAGACCCTCCACCTCAGCTGCACGCATCAAGACACGGCAGCAGCACAAATCAGGTGGTAGCACAGAGGAGGGAACATCAACAGGCACCCCAGCAGCCAGCATGGCCACAACACCACCACCACAGGTCCCCCCAACGGATGCCACAGAAGGCACTGCCTCTGGTGGCAGCAGCACCATAGGTGACACCCCATTGATGGCAGCATGCTCGGACACAGAAGACGGGGATGTCGAGGTCAGATCCATCCATGACCTGTCCCAATCCCCCTGTCTGTCCCATCCCGTACAACATGAGGATACCACGCAGGGGCAGCCACAAGACGACGACTGGCCATCCCCCCCAAGCCCTGTGGCAAGGCAACATGAGGACAACAGCCCCTCTGTGACACCCCCGCAAATGGGCATGGCCCAGCAGAGGCAACAGTCCCTCGACAAGTTAATCGTCCAACAGCAGCAAATGGCCACACTCCTCAAGGACCATGCCGATGAATGTGGGGGCACCAAGGCAGACATAGAAACATCAACAGAGACACTTAGGGCAGAAATGGAGAGATGTACAGAGACGCTAAGGGCACAAATTGAGAGTAGCACCGAGAGCCTGAGAGTCCAAATGGAGAGAAGCACCGAGAGCCTGAGGGGGGAACAGCATGCGACGTCCAAAGACGTATGTGCCGAACTTGCCGCAGTGCGCCGTGTGCTCACTGAGCTCTCGCAAACCCTTAGGGACATGCATGGACGTGAGCAGGCAGACACATCATCCGTTGCAAGTTCCGTCCAGGGCAGCCCCCAACGTAGATCAGGGAGGAACCTGCGCTCCACAGGCAGGGGTGCCCCTGATACCCGCAGAGGGGGCTTGCAATAGCGACAGGCCACTGACAATGAGCATCTTTGGACACTGGTGTTCGGGTGGGAGGTAGGAGGGTGGAGGGGGTGTGTTGGGCTCACTTGGGTGGCGGGTCGATAGGGTGTTCAACATGATATCACATATGCCATAAAAAGTGCACGATCACCCAATGAGATGTGTGGACATTGATCTTTGTGTACTAGGCCATCATAGGCGTACAGTCCATATTGTGCATGTCCCAGACACACGCAGTGCCACGAGTCCCGTGTCCATGTATCAGCCCCCAGGCGTGAGTGCTAGAAGCATACATCAATGAGATGCTGACGGATGTCACGGCCCTCCGGTGCCTCGCAGACTCCTTGAGGTGCTGCCACATCCCCACCCTCATCATGACCATCATCCGGTGCTTGCAGTTCAGCGTCAGGGGGCATGGGCACATTTCTACGTACGCACATGTTGTGGAGCATGACACATGCCATGACCATCTTTGCAACCTTCTCATGGCGGTACAGGAGTGCCCCGCCAGACCTGCTGAGGCAGCGGAAACGAGTCTTCAGTAGGCCGAATGCCTGTTCTATGACTACACGGGTACGTGAGTGGGCATGGTTGTAGTCCTCCTCATGCAGGTCCCGTGGGTTCCGGACTGGTGTGAGGAGCCATCTCTTCAGTGGATATCCAGCATCACCTGTATGTGGACGATAAACGTAGGATGTGGAATGCCATTGATACGTACGCACACCCCCCCCCCCTTCCTGCCAGTACATTGCCAAATCACATACCCCACATCATCATGCATGAGATGAGACTCACCGAGTAGCCAGGATCTGTACCCTGCGTGTCGCTCCATGTAGCGTGGTATGGTAGAGTTCCTCAAGACCATGGAATCATGGGTTGATCCAGGGAATCGGGCACAACAATGCGTAATGATCCTGTTGGAGTCACACACCATTTGTACATTCAGGGAATGAAATTGTTTTCGGTTGCGGTACTGGGCCTCCATGGCATGTGGGACGACCAATTCAACATGGGTGCAGTCGATGGCACCAATGCAACCCGGTATGCCGGCAAGTGCATGGAATCCCACTTTTGTGTTCGTAATTTCCTGCTCCGAGCGTGGTAGGGAGATGTAGTCGTCTGCGTGCTGCAGGAGGGCATCGAGCACTTGGAATATTGTCCGTGAAAACAGTGGCTGTGATATGCCATGCAACTGTCCGACTGTGTGCTGGTAGGTGCCTGTGGCCAGGAAGTGGAGTACAGACACCACCTTCAGTAGGGGTGGGATTGCGGTTGGGCTATCTATCATGCTGACTAGGTCAGCCTGTGTCATGTCCACAATGGCGGCTATGGTGTCCCGGTCCAGACGGTAGAGGGTGTGGATCTGCTCATCAGTGAGGTTGAACGGATGTGCTCGGAGGCGTGGGATTGCGGGCTGCCTGCGTGGTGGTAGTGGCTGTGCTGCTGGGCCTTGCTGGCCCTGCCTTGGCCTCCTCCTCCTCCTGCGTCTCCTCCGTGCGGCTGGTTGTAGTTGTTGTTCGTCTTCTTCTTGGAGTCGGAGCACTTGCAGTGCTATCAGGTCCCCCAGGGCCAACATCGCGAGTCCTGCCGGTAGCATTTCGCTGTGGTTGTGGGAGGAGACTGGCTGTGCAATTTATGTGTTTTCAGGCTGTATGGCCTCCACCTGTGGTGATTGATTCCACCTGTGCAAACGGCTCTCCCCTTTGGCCGAGCACGTCCCGCGCACTACGCTGCAATTCGGGTAATGGTATCTTGCTATTGCAATCATGTATTTGTACCCGATGGGCGTGTAAGATTGGTTGATATGTTCATTCTGCTGTGGTCCCATTGTTTCCCATACTATCTGTGCAGTCGCGAACGGACTTGTGAAGGGTCAGTGGAACGTAGTACTCGAGTAACGGTGGGCCCTCATGCATCACTGTACCGAGTTGCAACGACGGGCGGGGCGTCCCATTTGTGGGTGAAGGCAGTTGCCATTTTCACACACAGCCGCACTCGATGGAATAATTAGTGATTTCAAACGGCCACAGATGCCTTTTCGACGTGATGTTGCAAATGAGGAATTCGAAGGGCGGCGCTTTCGGTTTCCAGCTAGCGGCGAGGAGATGCCCACAGGTCTGACTGCAAATGTAACGTTCTATTGTTCTATGTCCTTGAGACAGGGCCCATGGCGAGGGAGCAATGATTGATATGAATAGTTTGGGATGCGCAATAGCTACCTGGGCGATGAGGCCGGCCATTCCCAAATACATGTTACTTCACAACACTGGATTTACGGGCTGGGGCACTGTGGATGTAGCAGGCTGCATTACGCACAGACTCAATGGACGTTTCTAATGTCATGTGAGTAATAATTCAGGCGTTTTGATCCCGGGATGAGGGAATGATGAATGGATGCATGGGCAGGTGATTTGGTGCAGAGTTTGCCATGTACAGGGCTTCTTGGGATCTATCCGCCTCCCCTACGCTATGTGATGCAGGGCTGCCATAGTGGGACCATCGTCTATCTGGCCTTGTTGAGCCCTCCCTGTCTCGACGCGCCCTCAGACACTTGTGTCCATGCACGTTAACATTCCCATCTGATGGATTCTGTTTTGGCAGACGCATGCACAGGTACACTCGTTCGTGATGGTGTTTACACCTAGGTATAGATGGTTATGAGTCGCAAGTGGCTTTGGGGTGTTGATGATCCTTTGGAGTGGGCTGGCATGCATATGGCTGTGGATTTCGTGTGCTCATTGAAGTGAGTTGTTCGAATGTAGTTCTGATGGCCATTCTGTTCTTGTTCTTTTCTTTTGGTTGACAGGTATCTCCTCCCCTTTTGCCACTGCCATCTGTATGCCACTCCTGCAGATGGATTTTACTCCCGACACCTGCTGCTTCGTGTTAATCGGTGGAGCAGCATTACGATCTTATGGGACGATCGCCAGTGGCCCACATGCCCTTACGCAGTACTGGTGGCTCGGAGCAACATTTCGGCCTTTCAGCTGGACTAGTGCCTCCCCATTGGGACGGCCCTGCGGTTGTGTGCGCTTCCTTTTTGCCTTTTCGTACGTGATTGTGGCTCTGTGTACCATGATGGGACAGGGCGTCACACAAGTAGTGGCTGGTCTTTTCTTGCGGATGCAGCCCACAATGGTGAAATGTGTTTTGGAGTTCATGGCCTGATGGCTGTATGGGCTTGGTGATTTTGTTGTGCATTAAATTTCTATTCTGATTTGGGCCGTGTAGCGTTTTTCTTTGCAAGTGATGTGGCATGTGCCTATATGTGGGGCGATGTATTGTGAGGAGATCTGCATTGGGTTCCTGCTTCGGGGTTTAGTTGCGTGGTACTGTGCTGGGCGCGTTTGCCTACTGAGCCCGTGAGGTCAGGGATGGGGGCTGCCTATATGACAGTTTGGATGTTGTCATGCTCAGGGGCGGGGGATTGGGTTTTGTGTGACAGATGGCGGTCAGCCAGGTGGACTGGTGGAATGTTGTTATTTTCGGAATGTTGCTGGTCACAGGTGCCTGTGTTTGCGTGCGTTTCGGGGGGGGGACTGTGGTCATGTCCATTGGGATGGCTTCTGTATTCGTGCCATCTGTGCCCTGCAGCTCCCATTGGCCCCTGTTGTGTTTCTTTTGTTCGTTGGCATGCATGGGTGCTTTGTACATTTCAATGGTTGCATTGTGACTTCATTGCACCTACAGGGAGTTATACTTTGTGGGCAGGGAGCGGTGTACAGGCACTCAGTGGGGCCGTTTACGGTTGATTCGCGATGCCGGACTTCTCGCCATGGCGGAATGGTCCATTCCGCCATGCCTGATGGCGTTAGGTACATGTCCGCTAGGGTCGGAATTGGCGTACCGTTGCACCATGGTGGTGTTTGCGGTTTGGCATGGCGCGCGCGCGCGTGCTTAGTGCAGTTAGCGTTGGCGTTCACTACGGTGTCGCTAATGGCTTCGTACTTTGCGGTGACGGGTCATAGTCGCACCGAGCGCTATTCGATGGCGGTATTGCATTTCCGCCATCGTTTTTCCCTTTCCGCCAGGGTCGTAATGAGGGCCAGTGTGCTGATCAATGGAGTGGATACTCCAGCTCTTAGGGATAGTGGGTGCAGTCGCACTGTAGTGGATTCTACCTTGGTAGACTCAGAGGAAGTTGCCAGAGCTACTCTGATGCCCACTAAGTTGGCTGACGGCCCCCTCCGTATGTTTCCAGTAATACCTGTAAATCTTACTTTAAATGGTACAGCAGTCAGGATTCCAGTGAGCATTCAGAGAAACGTCCCAGGAAAGGTCTTGTTAGGTAATGATCTCAGAGCTTTAGGGCTCGTAGGAGACACTGCCGAAAGACCCTACACACGGTCTCAAGCACGGGCAGCATTGGCCAAGTCCAATACGCCGCCCCAGCCAAAGGGGAAACCCAAGGAGAAAGGAGTCAACAAGTCACGACGAGGGAAAGAGAATATTCCCCCGAGCTCGCCTACCACTGCGGTGAAGGAAGTTGGTCAATCGCCCGGGCCTGACGAGGAGGTGGCGATGCCTGAAGTATTTGACCCCAACGATCATCCTGAACTAAAAGACTTGTTAGTTGAAGGAGGTCCTGATAGGGACGAATTCAGTAAAGGCCAACGTGAGTGCCCATCTCTGGAAGGCCTAAGGAGACAGGCCTGCGCCCAGCTTGAGGATGAACCTCCTGGGACGCATAGGATTTATTGGGAAGGTGGACTCCTGTATAGCGAGCCCACAGAGTCTACAGAAGGAGACCATAGGAGGTTGGTGGTTCCCCTTGCTGTTAGGCCCTTCCTCCTGCAGTTGGTGCATGAAGTTCCCCTTGCTGGTCACCTTGGTATGAAGAGGACCAAGCAAAGGTTATCCATGCACTTCTACTGGCCCAAGATGGGGGTGCAAGTAGAAAGTCACTGCAGGAGTTGTACCTCCTGCCAGTTGTCTGGTAAGGTTGGCGCGACAATCCAAGCTCCGTTGGTACCGCTCCCAGTTGTGGGGGTACCATTTGAAAGGGTAGGGATCGACATCGTTGGTCCCCTTGACCCGCAAACATCCTCGGGCAATAGGTTTATCCTGGTGCTGGTCGACCATGCAACCAGGTATCCTGAGGCCATCCCATTGAAAACTGTAACTGCCAAGTCAGTTGCAAAAGCTTTACTCGGCATATTTACTAGGGTTGGCTTCCCTAAAGAAGTTGTGTCAGATCGTGGCAGCAACTTTATGTCGAAGTATATGCAGGCTATGTGGAAAGAATGTGGGGTCACCTACAAGTTCTCTTCTGCATACCACCCCCAGACCAATGGTCTGGTGGAACGTTTCAATAGACCGTTAAAGAGCATGATTGGGGCTCTGGAGGAGCCTCAGAGAAGAAAATGGGATCTTCTGTTACCATGCTTACTGTTTGCCTACCGAGAGGTACCACAGGAGGGTGTTGGCTTCAGCCCCTTCGAACTTCTGTTCGGTCATCCCGTACGGGGACCCTTAGCCATCGTCAAAGAGGGATGGGAGATGCCCACTCCCCCTGTCACTACCAACGTAGTTGATTATGTGCTAGGGCTCAGAAAACGGATGGTACTTCTGAAGGGCTTGGCTAGTGATAAATTGAAGGCAGGGCAAGCGCTGGTGAAACATTGGTACGACCAGAAAGATTCCCTCATCAACTTTACACCTGGTCAGCAAGTCCTGATCATGAATCCCATAAGGCCTCGAGCTTTACAGGACAAATGGTCAGGCCCTTACACAGTGGTGGAGCCCCTGGGTGAGGTTAACTATTTAGTGGACCTTGGAAGGCCTGGACAGGCTCCAAAAGTGTTTCACGTAAATAGGCTGAAGGCTTTCGTCCCAAGAGTCGAAATCGCAGCACTGCTACTGGCTTCAGATGTTGAGGAAGAGGAGTCTGAACCTCTCCCCGACCTGTTCCAAAGCGGTCCTTCAGATAGCTCCTTTGAGGGTGTCCGAGTGGCCCCTCACCTGACTTCTGATCAGCAGACTGAGGTGAAAAGTTTGCTTAGGCAGTTTTCCCCCCTGTTTTCACAGTCGCCTGGTTTGACACCTTGGTGCAAACATAACATTGACACAGGAGACAGTGTACCTACCAAAAGTAGGGGATACAGGATTTCAGACAAAGTACGGTCTTATATTAAGACCGAGGTCAACAAAATGTTAGACCTTGGGGTGATTGAACCCTCTAGTAGTCCTTGGTCCAGCCCTGTGGTTTTGGTTCCAAGGCAGGCACTTCTGAATTGAGGTTCTGCGTGGATTACAGGGCTCTGAATGCTGTCACCAAGACAGATGCACACCCCTTGCCTCGAACAGATGAGCTGGTGGATACTTTGGGTGCCTCCAAGTACCTCAGCACGTTTGACCTCACTGCTGGCTATTGGCAAATAGCTTTAGCAGAACATGCCAAGGAGAAGACAGCATTTTCTACTCCAGACGGCCTTTACCAATTCCGGGTAATGCTGTTCAGGTTGAAGAATGCACCTGCCACTTTCCAGAGGCTTGTGAATCATGTGTTGAATGGGTTGGACGAATTCTGTCTTGCATATCTGGATGATATAGCAGTTTTCAGTGCCACCTAGGAAGACCATGTAAAACACCTCGGGATTGTGCTCCAGGCTCTTCAGAAAGCCCACTTGACCATTAAGGCTAGTAAATGCCAGATTGGACAAGGCTCAGTGGTTTACCTTGGACATGAAGTAGGTGGAGGGAGGATACAGCCTCTACACAGTAAAGTACAAGCAGTACAAGACTGGCCTACCCCCACTACGCAAACCCAAGTGAGAGCCTTCTTAGGACTCACGGGGTATTACCGCAATTTTGTGGCAGACTATGGCACCATAGCTGCTCCTCTGACTGCCCTCCCAACTCCGAAGAAACCCAAGAAGGTAACTTGGACCGACGAGTGTGAGAAGGCCTTCAATGGCTTAAAAGACTCCTTGTGCCAGGCCCCTGTCCTCAGGGCCCCTGATTATCAAAGACCTTTTATCGTGCAGACGGACGCCTCTGACACTGGGATAGGAGCTGTACTATCACAAGTAGATGAGAAGGGTAAGGAACACCCTATCGGTTTTATTAGTCGCCAGCTTAAGGACAGAGAGCTCAGATGGTCCACGGTAGAGAAAGAATGTTTCTCTGTTGTGTGGGCCCTAAGGAAGCTGAGGCCCTACCTCTATGGGACCCACTTCACTGTGCAAACTGACCATAAGCCGTTAAAGTGGCTAATGAACATGAAGGGGGAGAATCCAAAGTTGCTTAGGTGGTCCATAAGTCTACAAGGCTTTGACTTCACTATTGAGCATAGGCCAGGTGTCCAACATAGCAATGCTGATGGGTTGTCCAGAATGTTTAACCGACCTGAACAAGAGACTCATCCAGGGGTGGATTAGTTCCCCCTGTCCATAGTCTGGGAGGGGCGAGTGTTAGGAAAGATTTCGTAATTGTAGGTAATTTTCCTTCCATGTGGCAACCCCTAAACTTTTTGCTGTTGTTTTTCACCTTGTTCTTGACTTTGCCAGAGAAGTGCAGCCTTCTGCCGCACTCCTCTGGGCTTTCGCTCTTTTCTTACGGGGAAACTGACATGCCCTTAAGACATTCAGCACCGGGGAACGCTGTTTCCCGTAGTTTCTTTTATCATGTTGCGGCTTTAGTGCAACATGACACAAGAGGGCACTGTAAGCTAAGTTACAGCTCTCTTGGGTCTCTAGCCTTCTACAGGCCCTAGATACTCGTTTAGGATTGTATTTGATCGGTGCAAGTCATTCAGGGACTGGAATGGTGGCAGCGATCGTTTTGTGTATTTTGAGCTCCTTTTGGCGTTTTAAGCGCGTTTTTCGCACTGAACCCAAAATGGTGGCCTGGCTCCCAAAATGGCCAGACCACGAGGCTCCTTTGTCCTGTCCACTGACCGTCTTGCTCCCTTCACCTTCCCCAGGTCGAGCGACCCGGGGCCTTCCTTATTTGGGCATGTACTTTCCCGCGAAACACAGATGCTTTCGCTGGCTTCTACATGTCTTTTGTGTGCCTCCAGGGTGTGGGCTGGGATGTCTGGTCCCAATACACATCCTGGGTGCCAGAGAGTCTAGGGTAGTGTGAATGCCTGGGACCACCGTGGTCCGTGATTGGTCCACGAATGGTGTGTGTGTTGATGAGCGGATCTCCCATTGGCTCCCCTCCGTTTTGGCGCGAAGGGAACCGTGGATAAGAGGGGGCTGGAAACACCACTACCATGTCGATCTCCTGAGTTCTCACGAACAAAGGAATACAGGAGCCAAGTATCCTGCAACCAAGAGGCTGGACCGAGGAATCGCTGGTGACCCGCTGAAGGACTCCTCCTTTGCACTGCTGTCGTCCTGTGAAACCCTTTCCTCCTTTGATCGAACCAGAAGGCCTGTACTGGTGCTTCGACCTTTGGAATAGCAGGAACAGCTATTCTCGGCGACTTCATCATCTCCTGCCAGTAAGCCTTCGGAAGCGTCTCTGGGCCATCCAGTTGACTGACCAGCTTACACGGGAGACCTGCTCTGTAACCGCCGCCAGGTTGTGTTGTATTTCGAGTCCTTGTCACTCTCACACGCTTAGTACACTTGGCGTTCCCAAGTCTGAAGTGAGTAGTGTACATTTGGCTCAGATACACACAGCCGCTCCGTTGCCCTGCTGTGGTGACAAAACTGTGCAGGTTTCTTCGATTGGGACGTCTTTTTTCTCTACACGACGACGAGGTATTCCCGGCTCTTCTGAACCTGCCAGCTGCTGAAACTAACGTGGAGAAGCCTGGGTCTGCTTGCATCGGGGACCGGTGAGTACTATAGCTAGGATCTGGTCGCCCTCCTGCAGTAGCCCATTGCTTTTCCCCGCTGTGTAAAAACAGCACCCTTTTGTCCGTACTCGCGCTCTGCTTCTGCTCACTGTGGAGGCTGCGCTTGAGTCGCGGAACCTGTTCTTCTTCTGTTGTGCACTAACCCGAACTGCCTGACTTCCTCCGAAGAGCTTCTCCTTTTGCCCGTTGGCACCAGCGTGTGCAGGTACTTTGAGCACAAGGCTCCACTGTTCACAGGGCTCGGACTTCCATCTAGTTAGGTGCCCCTGAAGGCGAACTGAGTCTAAAGCATTATCGCACTGCCTGTTTTCCTTCCCTTTCAGGTGGACTACACATTTCGTGCATATAACGCTTGCGACTGTCGTATTTGTATATATTGTAAGAGTTGGCTTAATATTGATATTGTGATTTTCTCGCTACGGTCATTGTTTTAAAGGCCTTAAAATAAATGTGTATATATTTTTGATATAACAACTGTTTGGAGTAGTTTGTAAGTGATCTTGCTTTGTGTGCTCATTGCGGGCTTTCAGTCACCCTCACCCCTCTTGAGACCTAGTCTTGACCGCCGCGATCGCTACCTTGATTGGTCTGGCTCGTCCAGTGGTTACCCTGTTCCAAGTAATTAGGTTGGCCTTCTGAACTTCTGCGCCACCAGGACAGAGTTCAGAAATCCGTCTTAACAACCGTGGATGAGAGGAGGCCCCAGACCCATGTCCAGGACCCTTGGACCCATTTGCAACCTGAAGCTTGGCCAGTTCCAACTGGTGATCCCTGTCTTTCTGTTTTTCTGACTGTTCGATTTTTAGTTTGGCTATGCTGAATTCAAGCTCCTTCTGCCTAAACCGCAGCTCTTGCTTCTTGAATTCAAGCATAGCCTCCCCATCTACACTGGCAGAGGAAACATTAGACATCTCATCCTCCCTGTCCTCGTGGTCGCGGTGGATCAGTGCAGCGGCAGAACCGTCGGTTCTACCAGTGAGAGCAGCCCCACCTCCTTCCGCACTGTCCTCAGAAGTTATAGCGTCAAGCTGCGCTTCTTGCCACGCCACGATTCTTTGGATCATATCCAATTTCGTGCCTTGAGAGGAAACACCTCTCTCCGCACACATCTTTTTCAATGTTTCTGATTTGTAAGAATTTAAAGTTAACAAGGTATTTGTTTCCATACTGTTAGATAGGACTATGGCCTTTTTAAAGTTATACTACAACAATTCACTACGTGTCCTGGTAGGAATAACTTGAAATGCCTTAGTTCGTGCGCAACACTGGATACCTTCAGTGGTATCCCACCGCTGTACAGCAATTTGTTAAGACGGATTTCTGAACTCTGTCCTGGTGGCGCAGAAGTTCAGAAGGCCAACCTAATTACTTGGAACAGGGTAACCTCTGGACAAGCCAGACCAATCAAGGTAGCGATCGCGGCGGTCAAGACTAGGTCTCAAGAGGGGTGAGGGTGACTGAAAGCCTGCAATGAGCACACAAAGCAAGGACACTTACAAACTACTCCAAACAGGTGCTATATTAAAAATATATACACATTTATTCCAAGGCCTTTAAAACAATGACCGTAGCGAGAAATCACAATACAACTCTAGTAAACCAACACATACCATACCAATACAATATATATACAAATACAAACAAGTCTCAAGCGTTAGATGCACGAAATGTGTAGTCCACCTAAAAGGGAAGGAAAACAGGCAGTGCGAAATAATGCTTAGACCCAGTCCGCCTTCAGAGGCACCTAACTAAAAGGAAGTCCGAGCCCTACGAAGAGTGGAGCCTTGTGCTCAAAAGTACCTGCACACGCTGGTGCCAACGGGCAAAAGGGGAGTCTCTTCGAGGGAGATCAGGCAGTTCAGTTTAGTGCACAAACGAAGAAGAACAGTGTTCCGCGACTCAAGGGCAGAAGCAGAGCGCGAGTACGGAAAGGCGTGCTGTTTTGACACAGCGGGGAAAAGCTATGGGTTCCTGCAGGAGGGCGACCAGTTCCTAGCTATGCTACTCACCGGTCCCCGATGCAAGCAGACCCAGGCTTCTCCGCGTCAGTTTCAGTCGCTGGCAGGTTCAGAAGAGCAGGGGATGTCTCGTTGTCGTGTTGAGTCTGCAGCAGCAGAGTTGAGTAAAAGACGTCCCAAACGAAGGAACCCGCACAGTTTGTTACCACAGCAGGGCAACGGAGCGGCCGTGTGTATCTGAGCCAAATGTACACTACTCACTTCAGACCTGGGAACGCCAAGTGTACGAATCGTGTGAGAGTGACAAGGACTCGATATACTACACAACCTGGTGGCAGTTACAGAGCAAGACTCCTGTGTAGGCTGGTCAGTCTGCTGGATGGGCCAGAGACGCTTCCGAAGGCTTACTAGCAGGAGCTGGTGAAGATGCCGAGAATAGCTGTCCCCGCTATTCCAAGGGTCGAAGTACTAGTACAGGCCTTCTGGTTCGATCAAAGGTGAAAAGGGTTTCACAAGGCGACAGCAGTGCAGAGGAGCAGTCCTTCAGCGGGTCACCAGCGATTCCTCGGTTCAGCCTCTTGGTTGCAGGATACTTGGCTCCTGTATTCCTTCGTTCGTGAGAACTCAGGAGATCGACATGGTAGTGGTGTTTCCAGCCCCCTCTTATCCACGGTTCCCTTCGCGCCAAAACGGTGAGGACCCTATGGGAGATCCGCTCATCAACACTCACACCATTCGTGGACCTATCACGGACCACGGTGGTCCCAGGCATTCACACGGGACCAGACATCCCAGCCCACATCCTGGAGGCACACACAAGACATGTAGAAGCCCGCGAAAGCATCCGTGTTTCGCGGGAAAGTACATGCCCAAATAAGGAAGGCCCCGGGTCGGCTCGACCTGGGGAAGGTGAAGGGAGCAAGACGGTCAGCGGACAGGACAAAGGAGCCTCGTGGTCTGGCCAATTTTGGGAGCCAGGCCATCATTTTGGGTTAAGTGCGAGAAACGCGCTTAGAACGCCAAAAGGAGCTCAAAACACAAGAAACGATCGCTGCCACCATTCCCGTCCGTGAATCACTTGCACCGATCAGTTACAATCCTGAAAGAGTATCTAGGGCCTGTAGAAGGCTAGAATCCCAAGAGAGCAGTAACTTAGCTTACAGTGCCCTCTTGTGTCATGTTGCACGAAAGCCGCAACATGATAAAAGAAACTACGGAAAACAGCATTTCCCGGTACTGACTGTCTTAAGGCCATGCAAGTTTCCCCGTAAGAAAGGAGCGAAAGCCCAGAGGAGTGCGGCAGAAGGCTGCACTTCTCTGGCAAAGTCGAGAACAAGGTGAAAAACAACAGCAAAAAGTTTAGGGGTTGCCACATGGAAGGAAAATTACCTACAATTACGAAATCTTTCCTAACAGATATCACATCTCATGTTATAGGAAGAGTCTCAGGTTTGGTATAAGCATTGAGATATCACATCTCTGCAATCGGAAGTGTCTCAGGATTGGGATGGGAAGGAGTTGGATATCCCATCTCATGTTATAGGACGGGTCTCAGGATTGTTATTAGAATCATTGAGATATCATATATATTGCATGCTGTAGGAAGGGTCTAAGGATTGGAATGGGAAGGACTTGGATATCACATCTCATGCTATGGATAGGCTCTCAGGTTTGGAAAGGGAAGGAGTTGGATATCACATTTCATGTTAGAGGAAGGATCTCAGGTTTGGTATTAGAGGCATTGAGATATCACATCTCATGCTATAGGAAGGGTCTCAGGATTGGAATGGGAAGGAGTTGGATATCACATCTCATGCTATAGGAAGGGTCTCAGGTTTGGTATAAGCATTGAGATATCACATCTCATGCTATAGGAAGGGTCTCAGGATTGGAATGGAAGGAGTTGGATATCACATCTCATGTTAAACGAAGGATCTCAGGTTTGGTATTAGAAGCATTGAGACATCACATCTCATGCTATAGGAAGGGTCTCAGGATTGGAATGGGAAGGAGTTGGATATCACATCTCATGCTATAGGAAGGGTCTCAGGCTTGGTATAAGCATTGAGATATCACATCTCATGCTATCGGAAGGGTCTCAGGATTGGAATGGGAAGGAGTTGTATATGATATCTCAAGCCATAGGAAGGGTCTCAGGTTTGGTATAAGCTTTGAGATATCACATCTCTGCTATCGGAAGGGTCTCAGGATTGGAATGGGAAGGAGTTGGATATCCCATCTCATGTTATAGGAAGAGTCTCAGGTTTGGTATTAGAAGCATTGAGATATCACATCTCATGCTATAGGAAGTGTCTCAGGATTGGAATGGGAAGGACTTGGATATCACATCTCATGCTATAGGGAGAGTCTCAAGTTTGATATTAGAAGCATTGAGATATCACATCTTATGCTATAGGAAGGGTCTCAGGATTGGAATGGGAAGGAGTAGGATATCACATCTCATGCTATAGGAAGGATCTCAGGTTTGGTATAAGCATTGAGATATCACATCTCTTCTATCGGAAGGGTCTCAGGATTGGAATGGGAAGAGTTGGATATTCCCATCTCATGTTATAGGAAGGGTCTCAGGTTTGGTATTAGAAGCATTGAGATATCACATCTCATGCTATAGGAAGGGTCTCAGGATTGGAATGGGAAGGACTTGGATATCACATCTCATGCTATAGGGAGGGTCTCAAGTTTGATATTAGAAGCATTGAGATATCACATCTCACGATATCGGAAGGGTCTCAGGATTGGAATGGGAAGGAGTTGGATATCACATCTCATGATAAAGGAAGGGTCTAAGGTTTGAAGGGGAAGGATTTGGATATCACATCTCATGTTATAGGACGGGTCTCAGGTTTGGTATTAGAAGCACTGAGATATCAAGTCTCATGGTATAGGAAGGGTCTCAGAATTGGAATCAGAAAGAGTTGGATATCACATCTCAAGCTATAGGAAGGGTCTCAGGATTGGAATGGGAAGGAGTTTGATATCACATCTCATGCAATAGTATGGGTCTCAGGTTTGGTATAAGCATTGGGATATCACATCTCATGCTATCGGAAGGGTATCAGGATTGGATTTGGAAGGAGCTGGATATCCCATCTCATGCTATACGAAGGGTCTCAGGTTGGAATGGGAAGGAGTTGGATATCACATCTCATGTTATAGGAAGGGTCTCAGGATTGGAATGGGAAGGACTTGGATATCACATCTCATGCTATAGGAAGGCTCTCAGGTTTGGAAGGGGAAAGAGTTGGATATCACATTTCATGTTAGAGGTAGGATCTCAGGTTTGGTATTAGAGGCATTGAGATATCACATCTATTGCTATCAGAAGGGTCTCAGGATTGGAATGGGAAGGAGTTGGATATCACATCTCATGCTAAAGGGAGGGTCTCAGGTTTGGAAGGGGAAGGATTTGGATATCACATCTCATGTTATAGGAAGGATCTCAGGTTTGGTATTAGAAGCATTGAGATATCACATCTCATGCTATCGGAAGGATCTCAGGTTTGGTATTAGAAGCATTGAGATATCACATCTCATGCTATCAGAATGGTCTCAGGATTGGAATCGGAAGGAGTTGGATATCACATCTCATGCTAAAGGGAGGGTCTCAGGTTTGGAAGGGGAAGGATTTGGATATCACATCTCATGTTATCAGAAGGATCTCAGGTTTGGTATTAGAAGTATTGAGATATCACATCTCATGCTATAGGAAGGGTCTCAGGATTGGAATGGGAAGGAGTTGGATATCACATCTCAAGCTATAGGAAGGGTCTCAGGTTTGGTATAAGCATTGAGATATCACATCACATGCTATAGGAAGTGTCTCAGGATTGGAATGGGAAGGAGTTGGATATCACATCTCATGTTATAGGAAAGATCTCAGGTTTGGTATTAGAAGCATTGAGACATCACATCTCATGTTATAGGAAGGGTCTCAGGATTGGAATGGGAAGAAGTTGGATATCACATCTCATGCTATAGGAAGAGTCTCAGGTTTGGTATAAGCATTGAGATATCACATCTCATGATATAGGAAGGGCTCAGGATTGGAATGGGAAGGAGTTGTATATGACATCTCATGCCATAGGAAGGGTCTCAGGTTTGGTATAAGCATTGAGATATCACATCACATGCTATAGGAAGGGTCTCAGGATTGGAATGGGAAGGACTTGGATATCACATCTCATGCTAAAGGGAGGGTCTCAGGTTTGGAAGGGGAAGGATTTGGATATCACATCTCATGTTATAGGAAGGATCTCAGGTTTGGTATAAGAAGCATTGAGATATCACATCTCATGCTATCGGAAGAATCTCAGATTTGGTATTAGAGGCATTGAGATATTACATCTCATGCTATCAGAAGGGTCTCAGGATTGGAATGGGAAGGAGTTGGATATCACATCTCATGCTATAGGAAGGATCTCAGGTTTGGAACGGGAAGGAGTTGGATATCACATCTCATGTTATAGGAAGAGTCTCAGATTTGGTATAAGCATTGAGATATCACATGTCTGCAATCGGAAGTGTCTCAGGATTGGGATGGGAAGGAGTTGGATATCACATCTCATGCTATAGGAAGGGTCTCAGGTTTGGAACGGGAAGGAGTTGGATATCCCATCTCATGTTATAGGACTGGTCTCAGGTTTGGTATTAGAAGCATTGAGATATCACATCACATGCTGTAGGAAGGGTCTCAGGTTTGGAATGGGAAGGAATTGGATATCACATCTCATGTTATAGGAAGGGTCTCAGGTTTGGTATAAGCATTGAGATATCACATCTCTGCTATCGGAGGTGTCTCAGGATTGGAATGGGAAGGAGTTGGATATCACATCTCATGTTATAGGACGGGTCTCAGGTTTGTTATTAGAATCATTGAGATATCATATTGCATGCTGTAGGAAGGGTCTAAGGATTGGAATGGGAAGGACTTTGATATCACATCTCATGCTATAGGTAGGCTCTCAGGTTTGGAAAGGGAAGGAGTTGGATATCACATTTCATGTTAGAGGAAGGATCTCAGGTTTGGTATTAGAGCCATTGGATATCACATCTCATGCTATAGGAAGGGTCTCAGGATTGGAATGGGAAGGAGTTGGATATCACATCTCATGCTATAGGAAGGGTTTTAGGTTTGGTATAAGCATTGAGATATCACATCTCATGCTATAGGAAGGGTCTCAGGATTGGAATGGGAAGGATCTGTATATGACATCTCATGCCATAGGAAGGGTCTCAGGTTTGGTATAAGCATTGAGATATCACATCTCTGCTTTCGGAAGGGTCTCAGGATTGGAATGGGAAGGAGTTGGATATCCCAACTCATGTTATAGGAAGAGTCTCAGGTTTGGTATTAGAAGCATTGAGATATCACATCTCATGCTATAGGAAGTGTCTCAGGATTGGAATGGGAAGGACTTGGATATCACATCTCATGCTATAGGGAGGGTCTCAAGTTTGATATTAGAAGCATTGAGATATCACATCTCATGCTATAGGAAGGGTCTCAGTATTGGAATGGGAAGGAGTTGGATATCACATCTCATGCTATAGGAAGGGTCTCAGGTTTGGTATAAGCATTGAGATATCACATCTCTGCTATCGGAAGGGTCTCAGGATTGGAATGGGAAGGAGTTGGATATTCCCATCTCATGTTATAGGAAGGGTCTATCAGGTCTTAGCATGAGACTCTTCCTATAACATGAGATGTGATATCCAACTCCTTCCCATTCCAATCCTGAGACCCTTCCGATAGCTTGAGATGTGATATCTCAATGCTTCTAATATCAATACTGAGACCCTCCCTATAGCATGAGATGTGATATCTAAGTCCTTCCCATTCCAATCCTGAGACCCTTCTGATAGCATAGATGTGATATCTCAATGCTTATACCAAACCTGAGACCCTTCCTATAGCATGAGATGTGATATCCAACTCCTTCCCATTCCAATCCTGAGACCCTTCCTATAGCATGATATGTGAAATCTCAATGCTTCTACCAAAACTGAGACCCTTCCTTTAGCATGAGATGTGATATCCAACTCCTTCCCATTCCAATCCTGAGACCAGTCCTATAGCATGAGATGTGATATCTCAATGCTTCTAATACCAAACCTGAGATCCATCCGATAGCATGAGATGTGATATCTCAATGCTTCTAATACCAAACCTGAGATCCATCTTATAACATGAGATGTGATATCCAAATCCTTCCCCTTCTGAACCTGAGACCCTCCCTTTAGCATGAGATGTGATATCCAACTCCTTCCCATTCCAATCCTGATACCCTTCTGATAGCATGAGATGTGATATCTCAATGCCTCTAATACCAAACCTGAGATCCTAACTCTAACATGAAATGTGATATCCAACTCCTTCTCTTTCCAAACCTGAGAGCCTTCCTACAGCATGAGATGTGATATCCAAGTCCTTCCCATTCCAATCCTGAGACCCTTCCTATAACATGAGATGTCATATCCAACTCCTTCCCATTCCAACCTGAGACCCTTCCTATAGCATGAGATGGGATATCCAACTCCTTCCAAATCCAATCCTGATACCCTTCCGATAGCATGAGATGTGATATCCCAATGCTTCTACAAAACCTGAGACCCATACCATGGCATGAGATGTGATATCAAACTCGCATCCTATACCATGAGACTTGATATCTCAATGCTTCTAATACCAAACCTGAGACCGGTCCAATAACATGAGATGTGATATCCAAATCCTTCCCCTTCCAAACCTTAGACCCTTCCTTTATCATGAGATGTGATATCCAAGTCCTTCCCATTCCATTCCTGAGACCCTTCCTATAGCATGAGATGTGATATCTCAATGCTTCTAATACCAAACCTGAGACCCTTCCTATAACATGAGATGTGATATCCAAGTCCTTCCCATTTCAATCCTGAGACCCTTCCTATAGCATGAGATGTGATATCTCAATGCTTCTAATACCAAACCTGAGACCTGTCCTATAACATGAGATGGGATATCCAACTCCTTCCCGTTCCAAACCTGATACCCTTCCTATAGCATGAGATGTGATATCCAATTCCTTCCCATCCCAATCCTGAGACACCTCCGATAGCAGAGATGTGATATCTCAATGCTTATACCAAACCTGAGACTCTTCCTATAACATGAGATGTGATATCTAACTCCTTCCCGTTCCAAACCTGAGACCCTTCCTATAGCATGAGATGTGATATCCAACTCCTTCCCATTCCAATCCTGAGACCCTTCCTATAGCATGAGATGTGATATCTCAATGCTTATACCAAATCTGAGACCCTTCCTATAGCATAAGATGTGATATCCAACTCCTTCCCATTCCAATCCTGAGACCCTTCCTATAGCATGAGATGTGATATCTCAATGCTTCTAATACCAAATCTGAGATCCTTCCTATAACATGAGATGTGATATCCAACTCCTTCCCATTCCAATCCTGAGACCCTTATGATAGCATGAGATGTGATATCTCAATGCCTCTAATACCAAACCTGAGATACTTCCGATAGCATGAGATGTGATATCTCAATGCTTTTAATACCAAACCTGAGATCCTTCCTATAACATGAGATGTGATTTCCAAATCCTTCCCCTTCCAAACCTGAGACCCTCCCTTTAGCATGAGATGTGATATACAACTCCTTCCCATTCCAATCCTGAGACCCTTCTGATAGCATGAGATGTGATATCTCAATGCCTCTAATACCAAACCTGAGATACTTCCGATAGAATGAGATGTGATATCCAACTCCTTCCCATTTCAATCCTGAGACCCTTCCTATAGCATGAGATGTGATATCTCAATGCTTCTAATACCAAACCTGAGATCCTTCCGATAGCATGAGATGTGATATCTCAATGCTTCTAATACCAAACATGAGATCCTTCCTATAACATGAGATGTGATATCCAAATCCTTCCCATTCCAAACCTGAGACCCTTCCGATAGCATGAGATGTGATATCTCAATGCTTCAAAAACCAAACATGAGAACCATCCTATAACATGAGATGTGAAATCCAAATCCTTCCCTTCCCAAACCTGAGACTCTTCCTATAGCATGAGATGTGATATCTCAATGCTTCTACCAAACCTGAAACCCTTCCTATAGCATGAGAAGTGATATCCAACTCCTTCCCATTCCAATCCTGAGACACTTCCTATAGCATGAGATGTGATATCACAATGCTTCTAATACCAAACCTGAGACCCGTCCTATAACATGAGATGTGATATCCAAATCCTTCCCCTTCCAAACCTTAGACCCTTCCTTTATCATGAGATGTGATATCCAAGTCCTTCCCATTCCATTCCTGAGACCCTTCCTATAGCATGAGATGTGATATCTCAATGCTTCTAATACCAAACCTGAGACCCTTCCTATAACATGAGATGTGATATCCAAGTCCTTCCCATTCCAATCCTGAGACCCTCCCTTTAGCATGAGATGTGATATCCAACTCCTTCCCATTCCAATCCTGAGACCGTTCTGATAGCATGAGATGTGATATCTCAATGCTTCTAATACCAAACCTGAGATCCTTCCGATAGCATGAGATGTGATATTTCAATTCTTCTAATACCAAACCTGAGATCCTTCCTATAACACGAGATGTGATATTCAAATCCTTCCCCTTCCAAACCTGAGACCCTCCCTTTAGCATGAGATGTGATATCCAACTCCTTCCCATTCCAATCCTGAGACCCTTCTGATAGCATGAGATGTTATATCTCAATGCCTCTAATACCAAACCTGAGATTCTACCTCTAACATGAAATGTGATATCCAACTCCTTCCCCTTCCAAACCTGGGAGCCTTCCTATAACATGAGATGTGATATCGAAGTCCTTCCCATTCCAATCCTGAGACCCTTCCTATAACATGAGATGTGATATCCAACTCCTTCCCATTCCAATCCTGAGACCCTTCCTATAGCATGAGATGTGATGTCTCAATGCTTCTAATACCAAATCTGAGATCCTTCCTATAACATGAGATGTGATATCCAACTCCTTCCATTCCAATCCTGAGACCCTTCCTATAGCATGGGATGTGATATTTCAATGCTTATAGCAAGCCTGAGACCCTTCCTATAGCATGAGATGTGATATCCAAATCCTTCCCATTCCAATCGTGAGACCCTTCCTATAGCATGAGATGTGATATCTCAATGCCTCTAATACCAAACCTGAGATCCTTCCTCTAACATGAAATGTGATATCCAAATCCTTCCCTTTCCAAACCTGAGAGCCTACCTATAGCATGAGATGTGATATCCAACTCCTTCCCATTCCAATCCTGAGACCCTTCCTATAGCATGAGATGTGATATCTCAATGCTTATACCAAACCTGAGACCCTTCCTATAGCATGAGATGTGATATCCAAATCCTTCCCATTCCAATCCTGATACCCTTCCTATAGCATGAGATGTGATATCTCAATGCCTCTAATACCAAACCTGAGATCCTTCCTTGAACATGAAATGTGATATCCCACTCCTTCCCTTTCCAAACCTGAGAGTCTACCTATAGCATGAGATGTGATATCCAAGTCCTTCCCATTCCAATCCTTAGACACTTCCTACAGCATGAGATGTGATATCTCAATGATTCTATTACCAAACCTGAGACCCGTCCTATAACATGAGATGGGATATCCAACTCCTTCCCATTTCAATCCTGAGAAACTTCCGATAGCAGAGATGTGATATCTCAATGCTTAGACCAAACCTGAGACCCTTCCTATAACATGAGATGTGATATCCAACTCCTTCCCGTTCCAAACCTGAGACCCTTTCTATAGCAAGAATCTAATATCCAACTCCTTCCCATTCCAATCCTGAGACCATTCCTATAGCATGAGATGTGATATCTCAATGCTTCTAATACCAAACCTGAGACCCTTCCTATAACATGAGATGTGATATCCAAGTCCTTCCCATTCCAATCCTGAGACCCTCCCTTTAGCATGAGATGTGATATCCAACTCCTTCCCATTCCAATCCTGAGACCGTTCTGATAGCATGAGATGTGATATCTCAATGCTTCTAATACCAAACCTGAGATCCTTCCGATAGCATGAGATGTGATATTTCAATTCTTCTAATACCAAACCTGAGATCCTTCCTATAACACGAGATGTGATATTCAAATCCTTCCCCTTCCAAACCTGAGACCCTCCCTTTAGCATGAGATGTGATATCCAACTCCTTCCCATTCCAATCCTGAGACCCTTCTGATAGCATGAGATGTTATATCTCAATGCCTCTAATACCAAACCTGAGATTCTACCTCTAACATGAAATGTGATATCCAACTCCTTCCCCTTCCAAACCTGGGAGCCTTCCTATAACATGAGATGTGATATCGAAGTCCTTCCCATTCCAATCCTGAGACCCTTCCTATAACATGAGATGTGATATCCAACTCCTTCCCATTCCAATCCTGAGACCCTTCCTATAGCATGAGATGTGATGTCTCAATGCTTCTAATACCAAATCTGAGATCCTTCCTATAACATGAGATGTGATATCCAACTCCTTCCATTCCAATCCTGAGACCCTTCCTATAGCATGGGATGTGATATTTCAATGCTTATAGCAAACCTGAGACCCTTCCTATAGCATGAGATGTGATATCCAAATCCTTCCCATTCCAATCGTGAGACCCTTCCTATAGCATGAGATGTGATATCTCAATGCCTCTAATACCAAACCTGAGATCCTTCCTCTAACATGAAATGTGATATCCAAATCCTTCCCTTTCCAAACCTGAGAGCCTACCTATAGCATGAGATGTGATATCCAACTCCTTCCCATTCCAATCCTGAGACCCTTCCTATAGCATGAGATGTGATATCTCAATGCTTATACCAAACCTGAGACCCTTCCTATAGCATGAGATGTGATATCCAAATCCTTCCCATTCCAATCCTGAGACCCTTCCTATAGCATGAGATGTGATATCTCAATGCCTCTAATACCAAACCTGAGATCCTTCCTTGAACATGAAATGTGATATCCCACTCCTTCCCTTTCCAAACCAGAGAGTCTACCTATAGCATGAGATGTGATATCCAAGTCCTTCCCATTCCAATCCTTAGACACTTCCTACAGCATGAGATGTGATATCTCAATGATTCTATTACCAAACCTGAGACCCGTCCTATAACATGAGATGGGATATCCAACTCCTTCCCATTTCAATCCTGAGAAACTTCCGATAGCAGAGATGTGATATCTCAATGCTTAGACCAAACCTGAGACCCTTCCTATAACATGAGATGTGATATCCAACTCCTTCCCGTTCCAAACCTGAGACCCTTTCTATAGCAAGAATCTAATATCCAACACCTTCACCATTCCAATCCTGAGACCATTCCTATAGCATGAGATGTGATATCTCAATGCTTCTAATACCAAACCTGAGATCCTTCCTATGACATGAGATGTGATATCCAATTCCTTCCCATTCCAAACCTGAGACCCTTCCTATAGCATGAGATGTGATATCTCAATGCTTCTAATACCAAACCTAAGATCCTTCCTATAACATGAGATGTGATATCCAAATCCTTCCCCTTCCAAACCAGAGACCCTCCCTTTAGCATGAGATGTGATATCCAACTCCTTCCCATTCCAATCCTGAGACATTTCTGATAGCATGAGATGTGATATCTCAATGCCTCTAATACCAAACCTGAGATCCTACCTCTAACATGAAATGTGATATCCAACTCCTTCCCCTTGCAAACCTGAGAGCCTTCCTATAGCATGAGATGTGATATCGAAGTATTTCCCATTCCAATCCTGAGACCCTTCCTATAACATGAGATGTGATATCCAACTCCTTCCCATTCCAACCTGAGACCCTTCCTATAGCATGAGATGGGATATCCAACTACTTCCAAATCCAATCCTGATACCCTTCCGATAGCATGAGATGTGATATCTCAATCCCTCTAATACCAAACCTGAGATCCTTCCTATAACATGAGATGTGATATCAAAATCCTTCCCCTTCCAAACCTGAGACCCTCCCTTTAGCATGAGATGTGACATCCAACTCCTTCCCATTCCAATCCTGAGACCGTTCTGATAGCATGAGATGTGATATTCAATGTCTCTAATACCAAACCTGAGATCCTACTTCTAACATGAAATGTGATATCCAACTCCTTCCCTTTCCAAACGTGAGAGCCTCCCTATAGCATGAGATGGGATATTCAAGTCCTTCCCATTCCAATCCTGAGACCCTTCCTATAGCATGAGATGTGATATCTCAATGCTTCTAATACCAAACCTGAGACCGTTCCTATAACATAAGATGGGATATCCAACTCCTTCCCATTCCAATCCTGAGACCCTTCCGATAGCAGAGATGTGATATCTCAATGCTGATACCAAACCTGAGACCCTTCCTATGGCATGAGATGTCATATACAACTCCTTCCCATTCCAATCCTGAGACCATTCCTATAGCATGAGATGTGATATCTCAATGCTTCTAATACCAAACCTGAGATCCTTCCTATGACATGAGATGTGATATCCAATTCCTTCCCATTCCAAACCTGAGACCCTTCCTATAGCATGAGATGTGATATCTCAATGCTTCTAATACCAAACCTGAGATCCTTCCTATAACATGAGATGTGATATCCAAATCCTTCCCCTTCCAAACCAGAGACCCTCCCTTTAGCATGAGATGTGATATCCAACTCCTTCCCATTCCAATCCTGAGACATTTCTGATAGCATGAGATGTGATATCTCAATGCCTCTAATACCAAACCTGAGATCCTACCTCTAACATGAAATGTGATATCCAACTCCTTCCCCTTGCAAACCTGAGAGCCTTCCTATAGCATGAGATGTGATATCGAAGTATTTCCCATTCCAATCCTGAGACCCTTCCTATAACATGAGATGTGATATCCAACTCCTTCCCATTCCAACCTGAGACCCTTCCTATAGCATGAGATGGGATATCCAACTACTTCCAAATCCAATCCTGATACCCTTCCGATAGCATGAGATGTGATATCTCAATCCCTCTAATACCAAACCTGAGATCCTTCCTATAACATGAGATGTGATATCAAAATCCTTCCCCTTCCAAACCTGAGACCCTCCCTTTAGCATGAGATGTGATATCCAACTCCTTCCCATTCCAATCCTGAGACCCTTCTGATAGCATGAGATGTGATATTCAATGCCTCTAATACCAAACCTGAGATCCTACCTCTAACATGAAATGTGATATCCAACTCCTTCCCTTTCCAAACGTGAGAGCCTCCCTATAGCATGAGATGGGATATTCAAGTCCTTCCCATTCCAATCCTGAGACCCTTCCTATAGCATGAGATGTGATATCTCAATGCTTCTAATACCAAACCTGAGACCCTTCCTATAACATAAGATGGGATATCCAACTCCTTCCCATTCCAATCCTGAGACCCTTCCGATAGCAGAGATGTGATATCTCAATGCTGATACCAAACCTGAGACCCTTCCTATGGCATGAGATGTCATATACAACTCCTTCCCATTCCAATCCTGAGACCCTTCCTATAGCATGGGATGTGATATCTCAATGCTTATACCAAACATGAGACCCTTCCTATAGCATGAGATGTGATATCCAACTCCTTCCCATTCCAATCCTGAGACCCTTCCTATAACATGAGATGTGATGTCTCAATGCTTCTAATACCAAACCTGAGATCCTTCCTATGGCATGAGATGTCATATAAAACTCCTTCCCATTCCATTCCTGAGACCCTTCCTATAGCATGAGATGTGATATCCAACTCCTTCCCATTCCAATCCTGAGACCCTTCCTATAGCATGAGATGTGATATCCAAATCCTTCCCATTCCAATCGTGAGACCCTTCCTATAGCATGAGATGTGATATCCAAAACCTTCCCTTTCCAAAACTGAGAGCCTACCTATAGCATGAGATGTGATATCCAACTCCTTCCCATTCCAATCCTGAGACCCTTCCTATAGCATGAGATGTGATATCTCAATGCTTATACCAAACCTGAGACCCTTCCTATAGCATGAGATGTGATATCCAAATCCTTCCCATTCCAATCCTGAGACCCTTCCTATAGCAGGAGATGTTATATCTCAATGCCTCTAATACCAAACCTGAGATCCTACCTCTAACATGAAATGTGATATCCAACTCCTTCCCCTTCTAAACCTGGGAGCCTTCCTATAACATGAGATGTGATATCGAAGTGCTTCCCATTCCAATCCTGAGACCCTTCCTATAACATGAGATGTGATATCCAACTCCTTCCCATTCCAATCCTGAGACCCTTCCTATAGCATGAGATGTGATGTCTCAATGCTTCTAATACCAAATCTGAGATCCTTCCTATAACATGGGATGTGATATCCAACTCCTTCCCATTGCAATCTTGAGACCGTTTCTATAGCATGAGATGTGATATCTCAATGCTTATACCAAACCTGAGACCCTTCCTATAGCATGAGATGTGATATCCAAATCCTTCCCATTCCAATCGTGAGACCCTTCCTATAGCATGAGATGTGATATCTCAATGCCTCTAATACCAAACCTGAGATCCTACCTCTATAATGAAATTTGATATGCAACTCCTTCCCCTTCCAAACCTGATAGCCTTCCTATAGCATGAGATGTGATATCCAAGTCCTTCCCATTCCAATCCTGATACCCTTCCTATAACATGAGATGTGATATCCAACTCCTTCCCATTCCAACCTGAGACCCTTCCTATAGCATGAGATGGGATATCCAACTCCTTCCAAATCCAATCCTGATACCCTTCCGATAGCATGAGATGTGATATCCCAATGCTTCTACAAAACCTGAGACCCATACCATGGCATGAGATGTGATATCAAACTCCTTCCCATTCCAATCCTGACACCCTTCCTATAGCTTGAGATGTGATATCCAACTCATTCCCATTCCAATTCTGAGACCCGTCCTATACCATGGGACTTGATATCTCAATGCTTCTAATACCAAACCTGAGACCGGTCCTATAACATGAGATGTGATATCCAAATCCTTCCCCTTCCAAACCTTAGACCCTTCCTTTATCATGAGATGTGATATCCAAGTCGTTCCCATTCCAATCCTGAGACCCTTCCTATAGCATGAGATGTGATATCTCAATGCTTCTAATACCAAACCTGAGACCCTTGCTATAACATGAGATGTGATATTCAAGTCCTTCCCATTCCAATCCTGAGACCCTTCCTATAGCATGAGATGTGATATCTCAATGCTTCTAATACCAAACCTGAGACCCTTCCTATAATGAGATGGGATATCCAACTCCTTCCCATTCCAATCCTGAGACCCTTCCGATAGCAGAGATGTGATATCTCAATGCTTATACCAAACCTGAGACCCTTCCTATGGCATGAGATGTCAAATACAACTCCTTCCGATTCCAATCCTGAGACCCTTCCTATAGCATGAGATGTGATATCTCAATGCTTCTAATAATAAACCTGAGATCCTTCCTATAACATGAGATGTGATATCCAACTCCTTCCCATTCCAAACCTGAGACCCTTCCGATTGCATGAGATGTGATATCAAACTCCTTCCCATTCCAATCCTGAGACCCTTCCTATACCATGAGATGTGATATCTCAATGCTTCTAATACCAAACCTGACACCCGTCCTAAAACATGAGATGTGATGTCCAAATCCTTCCCCTTCCAAACCTGAGATCTTTCCTTTAGCATGAGATGTGATATCCAACTCCTTCCCATTCCAATCCTGAGACCCTTCCTATACCATGAGATGTGATATCTCAATGCTTCTAATACCAAACCTGACACCCGTCCTAAAACATGAGATGTGATGTCCAAATCCTTCCCCTTCCAAACCTGAGATCTTTCCTTTAGCATGAGATGTGATATCCAACTCCTTCCCATTCCAATCCTGAGACCCTTCCTATACCATGAGATGTGATATCTCAATGCTTCTAATACCAAACCTGACACCCGTCCTAAAACATGAGATGTGATGTCCAAATCCTTCCCCTTCCAAACCTGAGATCTTTCCTTTAGCATGAGATGTGATATCCAACTCCTTCCCATTCCAATCCTGAGACCCTTCCTATAGCATGATATGTGATATCACAATTATTCTAATACCAAACCTGAGATCCTTCCTATAACATGAGATGTGTATCCAACTCCTTCCCATTCCAAACCTGAGACCCTTCCTATAGCCTGATATGTGATATCTTAATGCTTCTAAAACCAAACCTGAGAACCATCCAATAACATATGTGAAATCCAAATCCTTCCCTTTCCAAACCTGAGTCCCTTCCGATAGCATTAGATGTGATATCTCAATGCTTCTAAAACCAAACATGAGAACCATCCTATAACATGAGATGTGAAATCCAAATCCTTCCCTTTCCAAACCTGAGACCCTCCCTATAGCATGAGATGTGATATCTAAGTCTTTCCCATTCCTATCCTGAGACCCTTCCGATAGCAGAGATGTGATATCTCAATGCTTGGACCAAACCTGAGACCCTTCCTATGGCATGAGATGTGATATCCAACTCCTTCCCATTCCAATCTTGAGACGCTTCCTATAGCATGAGATGTGATATCTCAATGCTTCTATCAAACCTGAGTCCCTTCCTTTAGCATGAGATGTGATATCCAACTCCTTCCCATTCCAATCCTGAGACCCTTCCTATAGCATGAGATGTGATATTTCAAAGCTTCTAATACCAAACCTGGGACCCGTCCTATAACATGAGATATGATATCCAAATCCTTCCCCTTCCAAACCTGAGACCCTTCCTTTAGCATGAGATGTGATATCTCAATGTTTCTAATAAAAAACCTGAGACTCTTCCTATAGCAAGAGATGTGATATCCAAATCCTTCCCATTCCAATCCTGAGACCCTTCCTATAACATGAGATGTGATATCTCAATGCCTCTAATACCAAACCTGAGATTCTTCCTATAACATGAGATGTGATATCTCAATGCTTCTAATACCAAACCTGAGACCCTCCCTTTAGCATGAGATGTGATATCCGACTCCTTCCCATTCCAATCCTGAGACCCTTCTGATAGCATGAGATGTGATATCTCAATGCCTCTAATACCAAACCAGAGATTCTTCCTATAACATGAGATGTGATATCTCAATGCTTCTAATACCAAACCTGAGACCCTCCCTTTAGCATGAGATGTGATATCAGACTCCTTCCCATTCCAATCCTGAGACCCTTCTGATAGCATGAGATGTGATATCTCAATGCTTCTAATACCAAACCTGAGACCCTTCCTATAACATAAGATGGGATATCCAACTCCTTCCCATTCCAATCCTGAGACCCTTCCGATAGCAGAGATGTGATATCTCAATGCTTATACCAAACCTGAGACCCTTCCTGTGGCATGAGATGTCATATCCAACTCCTTCCCATTCCAATCCTGAGACCCTTCCTATAGCATGATATGTGATATCACAATTTTTCTAATACCAAACCTGAGATCCTTCCTATAACATGAGATGTGTATCCAACTCCTTCCCATTCCAAAACCTGAGGCCCTTCCTATAGCATGAGATGTGATATCTTAATGCTTCTAAAACCAAACCTGAGAACCATCCAATAACATATGTGAAATCCAAATCCTTCCCTTTCCAAACCTGAGACCCTTCCGATAGCATTAGATGTGATATCTCAATGCTTCTAAAACCAAACATGAGAACCATCCTATAACATGAGATGTGAAATCCAAATCCTTCCCTTTCCAAACCTGAGACCCTTCCTATAGCTTGAGATGTGATATTAAACTCCTTCCCATTCCAATCCTGTGATAGCTTGATATGTGATATCCAACTCCTTCCCATTCCAATCCTGAGACCCTTCCTATAGCATGAGATGTGATGTCTCAATGCTTCTAATACCAAATCTGAGATCCTTCCTATAACATGGGATGTGATATCCAACTCCTTCCCATTGCAATCTTGAGACCGTTTCTATAGCATGAGATGTGATATCTCAATGCTTATACCAAACCTGAGACCCTTCCTATAGCATGAGATGTGATATCCAAATCCTTCCCATTCCAATCGTGAGACCCTTCCTATAGCATGAGATGTGATATCTCAATGCCTCTAATACCAAACCTGAGATCCTACCTCTATAATGAAATTTGATATGCAACTCCTTCCCCTTCCAAACCTGATAGCCTTCCTATAGCATGAGATGTGATATCCAAGTCCTTCCCATTCCAATCCTGATACCCTTCCTATAACATGAGATGTGATATCCAACTCCTTCCCATTCCAACCTGAGACCCTTCCTATAGCATGAGATGGGATATCCAACTCCTTCCAAATCCAATCCTGATACCCTTCCGATAGCATGAGATGTGATATCCCAATGCTTCTACAAAACCTGAGACCCATACCATGGCATGAGATGTGATATCAAACTCCTTCCCATTCCAATCCTGACACCCTTCCTATAGCTTGAGATGTGATATCCAACTCCTTCCCATTCCAATTCTGAGACCCGTCCTATGCCATGGGACTTGATATCTCAATGCTTCTAATACCAAACCTGAGACCGGTCCTATAACATGAGATGTGATATCCAAATCCTTCCCCTTCCAAACCTTAGACCCTTCCTTTATCATGAGATGTGATATCCAAGTCGTTCCCATTCCAATCCTGAGACCCTTCCTATAGCATGAGATGTGATATCTCAATGCTTCTAATACCAAACCTGAGACCCTTGCTATAACATGAGATGTGATATTCAAGTCCTTCCCATTCCAATCCTGAGACCCTTCCTATAGAATGAGATGTGATATCTCAATGCTTCTAATACCAAACCTGAGACCCTTCCTATAATGAGATGGGATATCCAACTCCTTCCCATTCCAATCCTGAGACCCTTCCGATAGCAGAGATGTGATATCTCAATGCTTATACCAAACCTGAGACCCTTCCTATGGCATGAGATGTCAAATACAACTCCTTCCGAATCCAATCCTGAGACCCTTCCTATAGCATGAGATGTGATATCTCAATGCTTCTAATAATAAACCTGAGATCCTTCCTATAACATGAGATGTGATATCAAACTCCTTCCCATTCCAATCCTGAGACCCTTCCTATACCATGAGATGTGATATCTCAATGCTTCTAATACCAAACCTGACACCCGTCCTAAAACATGAGATGTGATGTCCAAATCCTTCCCCTTCCAAACCTGAGATCTTTCCTTTAGCATGAGATGTGATATCCAACTCCTTCCCATTCCAATCCTGAGACCCTTCCTATAGCATGATATGTGATATCACAATTTTTCTAATACCAAACCTGAGATCCTTCCTATAACATGAGATGTGTATCCAACTCCTTCCCATTCCAAACCTGAGACCCTTCCTATAGCCTGATATGTGATATCTTAATGCTTCTAAAACCAAACCTGAGAACCATCCAATAACATATGTGAAATCCAAATCCTTCCCTTTCCAAACCTGAGACCCTTCCGATAGCATTAGATGTGATATCTCAATGCTTCTAAAACCAAACATGAGAACCATCCTATAACATGAGATGTGAAATCCAAATCCTTCCCTTTCCAAACCTGAGACCCTCCCTATAGCATGAGATGTGATATCTAAGTCCTTCCCATTCCTATCCTGAGACCCTTCCGATAGCAGAGATGTGATATCTCAATGCTTGGACCAAACCTGAGACCCTTCCTATGGCATGAGATGTGATATCCAACTCCTTCCCATTCCAATCTTGAGACGCTTCCTATAGCATGAGATGTGATATCTCAATGCTTCTATCAAACCTGAGTCCCTTCCTTTAGCATGAGATGTGATATCCAACTCCTTCCCATTCCAATCCTGAGACCCTTCCTATAGCATGAGATGTGATATTTCAAAGCTTCTAATACCAAACCTGGGACCCGTCCTATAACATGAGATATGATATCCAAATCCTTCCCCTTCCAAACCTGAGACCCTTCCTTTAGCATGAGATGTGATATCTCAATGTTTCTAATAAAAAACCTGAGACTCTTCCTATAGCAAGAGATGTGATATCCAAATCCTTCCCATTCCAATCCTGAGACCCTTCCTATAACATGAGATGTGATATCTCAATGCCTCTAATACCAAACCTGAGATTCTTCCTATAACATGAGATGTGATATCTCAATGCTTCTAATACCAAACCTGAGACCCTCCCTTTAGCATGAGATGTGATATCCGACTCCTTCCCATTCCAATCCTGAGACCCTTCTGATAGCATGAGATGTGATATCTCAATGCCTCTAATACCAAACCAGAGATTCTTCCTATAACATGAGATGTGATATCTCAATGCTTCTAATACCAAACCCGAGACCCTCCCTTTAGCATGAGATGTGATATCCGACTCCTTCCCATTCCAATCCTGAGACCCTTCTGATAGCATGAGATGTGATATCTCAATGCTTCTAATACCAAACCTGAGACCCTTCCTATAACATAAGATGGGATATCCAACTCCTTCCCATTCCAATCCTGAGACCCTTCCGATAGCAGAGATGTGATATCTCAATGCTTATACCAAACCTGAGACCCTTCCTGTGGCATGAGATGTCATATCCAACTCCTTCCCATTCCAATCCTGAGACCCTTCCGATAGCAGAGATGTGATATCTCAATGCTTATACCAAACCTGAGACCCTTCCTGTGGCATGAGATGTCATATCCAACTCCTTCCCATTCCAATCCTGAGACCCTTCCTATAGCATGATATGTGATATCACAATTTTTCTAATACCAAACCTGAGATCCTTCCTATAACATGAGATGTGTATCCAACTCCTTCCCATTCCAAAACCTGAGACCCTTCTTATAGCATGAGATGTGATATCTTAATGCTTCTAAAACCAAACCTGAGAACCATCCAATAACATATGTGAAATCCAAATCCTTCCCTTTCCAAACCTGAGACCCTTCCGATAGCATTAGATGTGATATCTCAATGCTTCTAAAACCAAACATGAGAACCATCCTATAACATGAGATGTGAAATCCAAATCCTTCCCTTTCCAAACCTGAGACCCTTCCTATAGCTTGAGATGTGATATTAAACTCCTTCCCATTCCAATCCTGTGATAGCTTGAGATGTGATATCCAACTCCTTCCCATTCCAATCCTGAGATAGCTTGAGATGTGATATCCAACTCCTTCCCATTCCTATCCTGAGACCCTTCCGATAGCAGAGATGTGATATCTCAATGCTTATACCAAACCTGAGACCCTTCCTATAGCATGAGATGTGATATCCAAATCCTTCCCATTCCAATCCTGAGACCCTTCCTATAGCATGAGATGTGATATCCAACTCCTTCCCATTCCAATCCTGAGACCCTTCCTATAGCATGAGATGTGATATCTCAATGCTTATACCAAACCTGAGACCCTTCCTATAGCATGAGATGTGATATCCAAATCCTTCCCATTCCAATCCCGAGACCCTTCCTATAGCATGAGATGTGATATCTCAATGCTTCTAATACCAAACCTGAGATCCTTCCTTGAACATGAAATGTGATATCCCACTCCTTCCCTTTCCAAACCTGAGAGTCTACCTATAGCATGAGATGTGATATCCAAGTCCTTCCCATTCCAATCCTTAGACACTTCCTACAGCATGAGATGTGATATCTCAATGATAATATTACCAAACCTGAGACCCGTCCTATAACATGAGATGGGATATCCAACTCCTTCCCATTTCAATCCTGAGAAACTTCTGATAGCAGAGATGTGATATCTCAATGCTTAGACCAAACCTGAGACCCTTCCTATAACATGAGATGTGATATCCAACTCCTTCCCGTTCCAAACCTGAGACCCTTTCTATAGCAAGAATCTAATATCCAACTCCTTCCCATTCCAATCCTGAGACCATTCCTATAGCATGAGATGTGATATCTCAATGCTTCTAATACCAAACCTGAGATCCTTCCTATGACATGAGATGTGATATCCAATTCCTTCCCATTCCAAACCTGAGACCCTTCCTATAGCATGAGATGTGATATCTCCATGCTTCTAATACCAAACCTGAGATCCTTCCTATAACATGAGATGTGATATCCAAATCCTTCCCCTTCCAAACCAGAGACCCTCCCTTTAGCATGAGATGTGATATCCAACTCCTTCCCATTCCAATCCTGAGACATTTCTGATAGCATGAGATGTGATATCTCAATGCCTCTAATACCAAACCTGAGATCCTACCTCTAACATGAAATGTGATATCCAACTCCTTCCCCTTGCAAACCTGAGAGCCTTCCTATAGCATGAGATGTGATATCGAAGTATTTCCCATTCCAATCCTGAGACCCTTCCTATAACATGAGATGTGATATCCAACTCCTTCCCATTCCAACCTGAGACCCTTCCTATAGCATGAGATGGGATATCCAACTACTTCCAAATCCAATCCTGATACCCTTCCGATAGCATGAGATGTGATATCTCAATCCCTCTAATACCAAACCTGAGATCCTTCCTATAACATGAGATGTGATATCAAAATCCTTCCCCTTCCAAACCTGAGACCCTCCCTTTAGCATGAGATGTGATATCCAACTCCTTCCCATTCCAATCCTGAGACCCTTCTGATAGCATGAGATGTGATATTCAAGGCCTCTAATACCAAACCTGAGATCCTACCTCTAACATGAAATGTGATATCCAACTCCTTCCCTTTCCAAACGTGAGAGCCTCCCTATAGCATGAGATGGGATATTCAAGTCCTTCCCATTCCAATCCTGAGACCCTTCCTATAGCATGAGATGTGATATCTCAATGCTTCTAATACCAAACCTGAGACCCTTCCCATAACATAAGATGGGATATCCAACTCCTTCCCATTCCAATCCTGAGACCCTTCCGATAGCAGAGATGTGATATCTCAATGCTGATACCAAACCTGAGACCCTTCCTATAACATAAGATGGGATATCCAACTCCTTCCCATTCCAATCCTGAGACCCTTCCGATAGCAGAGATGTGATATCTCAATGCTTATACCAAACCTGAGACCCTTCCTGTGGCATGAGATGTCATCTCCATCTCCTTCCCATTCCAATCCTGAGACCCTTCCTATAGCATGATATGTGATATCACAATTTTTCTAATACCAAACCTGAGATCCTTCCTATAACATGAGATGTGTATCCAACTCCTTCCCATTCCAAAACCTGAGACCCTTCCTATAGCATGAGATGTGATATCTTAATGCTTCTAAAACCAAACCTGAGAACCATCCAATAACATATGTGAAATCCAAATCCTTCCCTTTCCAAACCTGAGACCCTTCCGATAGCATTAGATGTGATATCTCAATGCTTCTAAAACCAAACATGAGAACCATCCTATAACATGAGATGTGAAATCCAAATCCTTCCCTTTCCAAACCTGAGACCCTTCCTATAGCTTGAGATGTGATATCAAACTCCTTCCCATTCCAATCCTGTGATAGCTTGAGATGTGATATCCAACTCCTTCCCATTCCAATCCTGAGATAGCTTGTGATGTGATATCCAACTCCTTCCCATTCCTATCCTGAGACCCTTCCGATAGCAGAGATGTGATATCTCAATGCTTGTACCAAACCTGAGACCCTTCCTATGGCATGAGATGTGATATCCAACTCCTTCCCATTCCAATCCTGAGACCCTTCCTATAGCATGAGATGTGATATCTCAATGCTTATACCAAACCTGAGATCCTTCCTATAGCATGAGATGTGATATCCAAATCCTTCCCATTCCAATCCTGAGACCCTTCCTATAGCATGAGATGTGATATCTCAATGCCTCTAATACCAAACCTGAGATCCTTCCTTGAACATGAAATGTGATATCCCACTCCTTCCCTTTCCAAACCTGAGAGTCTACCTATAGCATGAGATGTGATATCCAAGTCCTTCCCATTCCAATCCTTAGACACTTCCTACAGCATGAGATGTGATATCTCAATGATTCTATTACCAAACCTGAGACCCGTCCTATAACATGAGATGGGACATCCAACTCCTTCCCATTTCAATCCTGAGAAACTTCTGATAGCAGAGATGTGATATCTCAATGCTTAGACCAAACCTGAGACCCTTCCTATAACATGAGATGTGATATCCAACTCCTTCCCGTTCCAAACCTGAGACCCTTTCTATAGCAAGAATCTAATATCCAACTCCTTCCCATTCAAATCCTGAGACCATTCCTATAGCATGAGATGTGATATCTCAATGCTTCTAATACCAAACCTGAGATCCTTCCTATGACATGAGATGTGATATCCAATTCCTTCCCATTCCAAACCTGAGACCCTTCCTATAGCATGAGATGTGATATCTCAATGCTTCTAATACCAAACCTGAGATCCTTCCTATAACATGAGATGTGATATCCAAATCCTTCCCCTTCCAAACCAGAGACCCTCCCTTTAGCATGAGATGTGATATCCAACTCCTTCCCATTCCAATCCCGAGACATTTCTGATAGCATGAGATGTGATGTCTCAATGCTTCTAATACCAAACCTGAGATCCTTCCTATAACATGAGATGTGATATCCAACTCCTTCCCATTCCAATCCTGAGACCCTTCCGATAGCAGAGATGTGATATCTCAATGCTGATACCAAACCTGAGACCCGATCCTCTTACATGAAGTGTGATATCCAACTCCTTCCCCTTGCAAACCTGAGAGCCTTCCTATAGCATGAGATGTGATAGCAAAGTATTTCCCATTCCAATCCTGAGACCCTTCCTATAACATGAGATGTGATATCCAACTCCTTCCCATTCCAACCTGAGACCCTTCCTATAGCATGAGATGGGATATCCAACTACTTCCAAATCCAATCCTGATACCCTTCCGATAGCATGAGATGTGATATCTCAATCCCTCTAATACCAAACCTGAGATCCTTCCTATAACATGAGATGTGATATCAAAATCCTTCCCCTTCCAAACCTGAGACCCTGCCTATAGCATGAGATGTGATATCCAAGTCCTTCCCATTCCAATCCTGAGACCTTTCCTATAGCATGTGATGTGATATCTCAATGCTTATACCAAATCTGAGACCCTTCCTATAGCATGAGATGTGATATCCAACTCCTTCCCTTTCCAAACGTGAGAGCCTTCCTATAGCATGAGATGTGATATCTCAATGCTTCTAATACCAAACCTGAGACCCTTCCTATAACATAAGATGGGATATCCAACTCCTTCCCATTCCAATCCTGAGACCCTTCCGATAGCAGAGATGTGATATCTCAATGCTGATACCAAACCTGAGACCCTTCCTATGGCATGAGATGTCATATACAACTCCTTCCCATTCCAATCCTGAGACCCTTCCTATAGCATGAGATGTGATATCTCAATGCTTATACCAAACCTGAGACCCTTCCTATAGCATGAGATGTGATATCCAACTCCTTCCCATTCCAATCCTGAGACCCTTCCTATAACATGAGATGTGATGTCTCAATGCTTCTAATACCAAACCTGAGATCCTTCCGATGGCATGAGATGTCATATAAAACTCCTTCCCATTCCATTCCTGAGACCCTTCCTATAGCATGAGATGTGATATCCAACTCCTTCCCATTCCAATCCTGAGACCCTTCCTATAGCATGAGATGTGATATCCAAATCCTTCCCATTCCAATCGTGAGACCCTTCCTATAGCATGAGATGTGATATCCAAAACCTTCCCTTTCCAAAACTGAGAGCCTACCTATAGCATGAAATGTGATATCCAACTCCTTTCCATTCCAATCCTGAGACCCTTCCTATAGCATGAGATGTGATATCTCAATGCTTATACCAAACCTGAGACCCTTCCTATAGCATGAGATGTGATATCCAAATCCTTCCCATTCCAATCCTGAGACCCTTCCTATAGCATGAGATGTGATATCCAAATCCTTCCCCTTCCAAACCTGAGACCCTCCCTTTAGCATGAGATGTGATATCCAACTCCTTCCCATTCCAATCCTGAGACCCTTCTGATAGCATGAGATGTTATATCTCAATGCCTCTAATACCAAACCTGAGATCCTACCTCTAACATGAAATGTGATATCCAACTCCTTCCCCTTCTAAACCTGGGAGCCTTCCTATAACATGAGATGTGATATCGAAGTGCTTCCCATTCCAATCCTGAGACCCTTCCTATAACATGAGATGTGATATCCAACTCCTTCCCATTCCAATCCTGAGACCCTTCCTATAGCATGAGATGGGATGTCTCAATGCTTCTAATACCAAATCTGAGATCCTTCCTATAACATGAGATGTGATATCCAACTCCTTCCCATTACAATCTTGAGACCGTTTCTATAGCATGAGATGTGATATCTCAATGCTTATACCAAACCTGAGACCCTTCCTATAGCATGAGATGTGATATCCAAATCCTTCCCATTCCAATCGTGAGACCCTTCCTATAGCATGAGATGTGATATCTCAATGCCTCTAATACCAAACCTGAGATCCTACCTCTAAAATGAAATTTGATATGCAACTCCTTCCCCTTCCAAACCTGATAGCCTTCCTATAGCATGAGATGTGATATCCAAGTCCTTCCCATTCCAATCCTGATACCCTTCCTATAACATGAGATGTGATATCCAATTCCTTCCCATTCCAACCTGAGACCCTTCGTATAGCATGAGATGGGATATCCAACTCCTTCCAAATCCAATCTTGATACCCTTCCGATAGCATGAGATGTGATATCCCAATGCTTCTACAAAACCTGAGACCCATACATGGCATGAGATGTGATATCAAACTCCTTCCCATTCCAATCCTGAGACACTTCCTATAGCATGAGATGTGATATCTCAATGCTTCTAATACCAAACCTGAGACTCTTCCTATAACATGAGATGGGATATCCAACTCTTTCCCATTCCAATCCTGAGACCCTTCCGATAGCAGAGATGTGATATCTCAATGCTTAGACCAAACCTGAGACCCTTCCTATAACATGAGATGTGATATCCAACTCCTTCCCGTTCCAAACCTGAGACCCTTTCTATAGCAAGAATCTAATATCCAACTCCTTCCCATTCCAATCCTGAGACCATTCCTATAGCATGAGATGTGATATCTCAATGCTTCTAATACCAAACCTGAGATCCTTCCTATGACATGAGATGTGATATCCAATTCCTTCCCATTCCAAACCTGAGACCCTTCCTATAGCATGAGATGTGATATCTCAATGCTTCTAATACCAAACCTGAGATCCTTCCTATAACATGAGATGTGATATCCAAATCCTTCCCCTTCCAAACCAGAGACCCTCCCTTTAGCATGAGATGTGATATCCAACTCCTTCCCATTCCAATCCTGAGACATTTCTGATAGCATGAGATGTGATATCTCAATGCCTCTAATACCAAACCTGAGATCCTACCTCTAACATGAAATGTGATATCCAACTCCTTCCCCTTGCAAACCTGAGAGCCTTCCTATAGCATGAGATGTGATATCGAAGTATTTGCCATTCCAATCCTGAGACCCTTCCTATAACATGAGATGTGATATCCAACTCCTTCCCATTCCAACCTGAGACCCTTCCTATAGCATGAGATGGGATATCCAACTACTTCCAAATCCAATCCTGATACCCTTCCGATAGCATGAGATGTGATATCTCAATCCCTCTAATACCAAACCTGAGATCCTTCCTATAACATGAGATGTGATATCAAAATCCTTCCCCTTCCAAACCTGAGACCCTCCCTTTAGCATGAGATGTGATATCCAACTCCTTCCCATTCCAATCCTGAGACCCTTCTGATAGCATGAGATGTGATATTCAATGCCTCTAATACCAAACCTGAGATCCTACCTCTAACATGAAATGTGATATCCAACTCCTTCCCTTTCCAAACGTGAGAGCCTCCCTATAGCATGAGATGGGATATTCAAGTCCTTCCCATTCCAATCCTGAGACCCTTCCTATAGCATGAGATGTGATATCTCAATGCTTCTAATACCAAACCTGAGACCCTTCCCATAACATAAGATGGGATATCCAACTCCTTCCCATTCCAATCCTGAGACCCTTCCGATAGCAGAGATGTGATATCTCAATGCTGATACCAAACCTGAGACCCTTCCTATAACATAAGATGGGATATCCAACTCCTTCCCATTCCAATCCTGAGACCCTTCCGATAGCAGAGATGTGATATCTCAATGCTTATACCAAACCTGAGACCCTTCCTGTGGCATGAGATGTCATATCCAACTCCTTCCCATTCCAATCCTGAGACCCTTCCTATAGCATGATATGTGATATCACAATTTTTCTAATACCAAACCTGAGATCCTTCCTATAACATGAGATGTGTATCCAACTCCTTCCCATTCCAAAACCTGAGACCCTTCCTATAGCATGAGATGTGATATCTTAATGCTTCTAAAACCAAACCTGAGAACCATCCAATAACATATGTGAAATCCAAATCCTTCCCTTTCCAAACCTGAGACCCTTCCGATAGCATTAGATGTGATATCTCAATGCTTCTAAAACCAAACATGAGAACCATCCTATAACATGAGATGTGAAATCCAAATCCTTCCCTTTCCAAACCTGAGACCCTTCCTATAGCTTGAGATGTGATATCAAACTCCTTCCCATTCCAATCCTGCGATAGCTTGAGATGTGATATCCAACTCCTTCCCATTCCAATCCTGAGACATTTCTGATAGCATGAGATGTGATATCTCAATGCCTCTAATACCAAACCTGAGATCCTACCTCTAACATGAAATGTGATATCCAACTCCTTCCCCTTGCAAACCTGAGAGCCTTCCTATAGCATGAGATGTGATATCGAAGTATTTGCCATTCCAATCCTGAGACCCTTCCTATAACATGAGATGTGATATCCAACTCCTTCCCATTCCAACCTGAGACCCTTCCTATAGCATGAGATGGGATATCCAACTACTTCCAAATCCAATCCTGATACCCTTCCGATAGCATGAGATGTGATATCTCAATCCCTCTAATACCAAACCTGAGATCCTTCCTATAACATGAGATGTGATATCAAAATCCTTCCCCTTCCAAACCTGAGACCCTCCCTTTAGCATGAGATGTGATATCCAACTCCTTCCCATTCCAATCCTGAGACCCTTCTGATAGCATGAGATGTGATATTCAATGCCTCTAATACCAAACCTGAGATCCTACCTCTAACATGAAATGTGATATCCAACTCCTTCCCTTTCCAAACGTGAGAGCCTCCCTATAGCATGAGATGGGATATTCAAGTCCTTCCCATTCCAATCCTGAGACCCTTCCTATAGCATGAGATGTGATATCTCAATGCTTCTAATACCAAACCTGAGACCCTTCCCATAACATAAGATGGGATATCCAACTCCTTCCCATTCCAATCCTGAGACCCTTCCGATAGCAGAGATGTGATATCTCAATGCTGATACCAAACCTGAGACCCTTCCTATAACATAAGATGGGATATCCAACTCCTTCCCATTCCAATCCTGAGACCCTTCCGATAGCAGAGATGTGATATCTCAATGCTTATACCAAACCTGAGACCCTTCCTGTGGCATGAGATGTCATATCCAACTCCTTCCCATTCCAATCCTGAGACCCTTCCTATAGCATGATATGTGATATCACAATTTTTCTAATACCAAACCTGAGATCCTTCCTATAACATGAGATGTGTATCCAACTCCTTCCCATTCCAAAACCTGAGACCCTTCCTATAGCATGAGATGTGATATCTTAATGCTTCTAAAACCAAACCTGAGAACCATCCAATAACATATGTGAAATCCAAATCCTTCCCTTTCCAAACCTGAGACCCTTCCGATAGCATTAGATGTGATATCTCAATGCTTCTAAAACCAAACATGAGAACCATCCTATAACATGAGATGTGAAATCCAAATCCTTCCCTTTCCAAACCTGAGACCCTTCCTATAGCTTGAGATGTGATATCAAACTCCTTCCCATTCCAATCCTGCGATAGCTTGAGATGTGATATCCAACTCCTTCCCATTCCAATCCTGAGATAGCTTGAGATGTGATATCCAACTCCTTCCCATTCCTATCCTGAGACCCTTCCGATAGCAGAGATGTGATATCTCAATGCTTGTACCAAACCTGAGACCCTTCCTATGGCATGAGATGTGATATCCAACTCCTTCCCATTCCAATCCTGAGACCCTTCCTATAGCATGAGATGTGATATCTCAATGCTTATACCAAACCTGAGATCCTTCCTATAGCATGAGATGTGATATCCAAATCCTTCCCATTCCAATCCTGAGACCCTTCCTATAGCATGAGATGTGATATCTCAATGCCTCTAATACCAAACCTGAGATCCTTCCTTGAACATGAAATGTGATATCCCACTCCTTCCCTTTCCAAACCTGAGAGTCTACCTATAGCATGAGATGTGATATCCAAGTCCTTCCCATTCCAATCCTTAGACACTTCCTACAGCATGAGATGTGATATCTCAATGATTCTATTACCAAACCTGAGACCCGTCCTATAACATGAGATGGGATATCCAACTCCTTCCCATTTCAATCCTGAGAAACTTCTGATAGCAGAGATGTGATATCTCAATGCTTAGACCAAACCTGAGACCCTTCCTATAACATGAGATGTGATATCCAACTCCTTCCCGTTCCAAACCTGAGACCCTTTCTATAGCAAGAATCTAATATCCAACTCCTTCCCATTCAAATCCTGAGACCATTCCTATAGCATGAGATGTGATATCTCAATGCTTCTAATACCAAACCTGAGATCCTTCCTATAACATGAGATGTGATATCCAATTCCTTCCCATTCCAAACCTGAGACCCTTCCTATAGCATGAGATGTGATATCTCAATGCTTCTAATACCAAACCTGAGATCCTTCCTATAACATGAGATGTGATATCCAAATCCTTCCCCTTCCAAACCAGAGACCCTCCCTTTAGCATGAGATGTGATATCCAACTCCTTCCCATTCCAATCCCGAGACATTTCTGATAGCATGAGATGTGATGTCTCAATGCTTCTAATACCAAACCTGAGATCCTTCCTATAACATGAGATGTGATATCCAACTCCTTCCCATTCCAATCCTGAGACCCTTCCGATAGCAGAGATGTGATATCTCAATGCTGATACCAAACCTGAGACCCGATCCTCTTACATGAAGTGTGATATCCAACTCCTTCCCCTTGCAAACCTGAGAGCCTTCCTATAGCATGAGATGTGATAGCAAAGTATTTCCCATTCCAATCCTGAGACCCTTCCTATAACATGAGATGTGATATCCAACTCCTTCCCATTCCAACCTGAGACCCTTCCTATAGCATGAGATGGGATATCCAACTACTTCCAAATCCAATCCTGATACCCTTCCGATAGCATGAGATGTGATATCTCAATCCCTCTAATACCAAACCTGAGATCCTTCCTATAACATGAGATGTGATATCAAAATCCTTCCCCTTCCAAACCTGAGACCCTGCCTATAGCATGAGATGTGATATCCAAGTCCTTCCCATTCCAATCCTGAGACCCTTCCTATAGCATGTGATGTGATATCTCAATGCTTATACCAAATCTGAGACCCTTCCTATAGCATGAGATGTGATATCCAACTCCTTCCCTTTCCAAACGTGAGAGCCTTCCTATAGCATGAGATGTGATATCTCAATGCTTCTAATACCAAACCTGAGACCCTTCCTATAACATAAGATGGGATATCCAACTCCTTCCCATTCCAATCCTGAGACCCTTCCGATAGCAGAGATGTGATATCTCAATGCTGATACCAAACCTGAGACCCTTCCTATGGCATGAGATGTCATATACAACTCCTTCCCATTCCAATCCTGAGACCCTTCCTATAGCATGAGATGTGATATCTCAATGCTTATACCAAACCTGAGACCCTTCCTATAGCATGAGATGTGATATCCAACTCCTTCCCATTCCAATCCTGAGACCCTTCCTATAACATGAGATGTGATGTCTCAATGCTTCTAATACCAAACCTGAGATCCTTCCGATGGCATGAGATGTCATATAAAACTCCTTCCCATTCCATTCCTGAGACCCTTCCTATAGCATGAGATGTGATATCCAACTCCTTCCCATTCCAATCCTGAGACCCTTCCTATAGCATGAGATGTGATATCCAAATCCTTCCCATTCCAATCGTGAGACCCTTCCTATAGCATGAGATGTGATATCCAAAACCTTCCCTTTCCAAAACTGAGAGCCTACCTATAGCATGAAATGTGATATCCAACTCCTTTCCATTCCAATCCTGAGACCCTTCCTATAGCATGAGATGTGATATCTCAATGCTTATACCAAACCTGAGACCCTTCCTATAGCATGAGATGTGATATCCAAATCCTTCCCCTTCCAAACCTGAGACCCTCCCTTTAGCATGAGATGTGATATCCAACTCCTTCCCATTCCAATCCTGAGACCCTTCTGATAGCATGAGATGTTATATCTCAATGCCTCTAATACCAAACCTGAGATCCTACCTCTAACATGAAATGTGATATCCAACTCCTTCCCCTTCTAAACCTGGGAGCCTTCCTATAACATGAGATGTGATATCGAAGTGCTTCCCATTCCAATCCTGAGACCCTTCCTATAACATGAGATGTGATATCCAACTCCTTCCCATTCCAATCCTGAGACCCTTCCTATAGCATGAGATGGGATGTCTCAATGCTTCTAATACCAAATCTGAGATCCTTCCTATAACATGAGATGTGATATCCAACTCCTTCCCATTACAATCTTGAGACCGTTTCTATAGCATGAGATGTGATATCTCAATGCTTATACCAAACCTGAGACCCTTCCTATAGCATGAGATGTGATATCCAAATCCTTCCCATTCCAATCGTGAGACCCTTCCTATAGCATGAGATGTGATATCTCAATGCCTCTAATACCAAACCTGAGATCCTACCTCTAAAATGAAATTTGATATGCAACTCCTTCCCCTTCCAAACCTGATAGCCTTCCTATAGCATGAGATGTGATATCCAAGTCCTTCCCATTCCAATCCTGATACCCTTCCTATAACATGAGATGTGATATCCAATTCCTTCCCATTCCAACCTGAGACCCTTCGTATAGCATGAGATGGGATATCCAACTCCTTCCAAATCCAATCCTGATACCCTTCCGATAGCATGAGATGTGATATCCCAATGCTTCTACAAAACCTGAGACCCATACATGGCATGAGATGTGATATCAAACTCCTTCCCATTCCAATCCTGAGACACTTCCTATAGCATGAGATGTGATATCTCAATGCTTCTAATACCAAACCTGAGACTCTTCCTATAACATGAGATGGGATATCCAACTCTTTCCCATTCCAATCCTGAGACCCTTCCGATAGCAGAGATGTGATATCTCAATGCTTATACCAAACCTGAGACCCTTCCTATAGCATGAGATGTCATATACAACTCCTTCCCTTTCCAATCCTGAGACCCTTCCTATAGCATGAGATGTGATATCTCAATGCTTATACCAAACCTGAGACCCTTCCTATAGCATGAGATGTGATATCCAACTCCTTCCCATTTCAATCCTGAGACCCTTCCTATAGCATGAGATGTGATGTCTCAATGCTTCTAATACCAAACCTGAGATCCTTCCTATAACATCAGATGTGATATCCAACTCCTTCACATTCCAATCCTGAGACCCTTCCTATAGCATGAGATGTGATATCTCATTGTTCATACCAAACCTGAGACCCTTCCTATAGCATGAGATGTGATATCCAACTCCTTCCCATTCCAATCCTGAGACCCTTCCTATAGCATGAGATGTGATATCTCAATGCCTCTAATACCAAATCTGAGATCCTTCCTCTAACATGAAATGTGATATCTAACTCCTTCCCTTTCCAAACCTGAGAGCCTACCTATAGCATGAGATGTGATATCCAAGACCTTCCCATTCCAATCCTTAGACCCTTCCTACAGCATACAATATGATATCTCAATGATTCTAATAACAAACCTGAGACCCGTCCTATAACATGAGATGTGATATCCAACTCCTTCCCATTCCAATCCTGAGACACTTCCGATAGCAGAGATGTGATATCTCAATGCTTATTCCAAACCTGAGACCCTTCCGATAGCATGAGATGTGATATCCAACTCCTTCCCGTTCCAAACCTGAGACCCTTCCTATAGCATATGTGATATCCAACTCCTTCCCATTCCAAACATGAGACCCTTCCTATAGCATGAGATGTGATATCCAACTCCTTCCCATTCCAATCCTGAGACCCTTCCTATAGCATGAGATGTGATATCTCAATGCCTCTAATACCAAACCTGAAATCCTTCCTCTAACATGAAATCTGATATCCAACTCCTTCCCTTTCCAAACCTGAGAGCCTACCTATAGCATGAGATGTGATATCCAAGACCTTCCCATTCCAATCCTTAGACCCTTCCTACAGCATACAATATGATATCTCAATGATTCTAATAACAAACCTGAGACCCGTCCTATAACATGAGATGTGATATCCAACTCCTTCCCATTCCAATCCTGAGACACTTCCGATAGCAGAGATGTGATATCTCAATGCTTATTCCAAACCTGAGACCCTTCCTATAGCATGAGATGTGATATCCAACTCCTTCCCGTTCCAAACCTGAGACCCTTCCTATAGCATATGTGATATCCAACTCCTTCCCATTCCAAACATGAGACCCTTCCTATAACAAGAATGTAATATCCAACTCCTTCCCATTCCAATCCTGAGACCCTTCCTACAGCATGCGATGTGATATCTCAATGCTTCTAATACCAAACCTGAGACCCGTCCTATAACATGAGATGGGATATCCAACTCCTTCCCGTTCCAAACCTGAGACCCTTCCTATAGCATGAGATGTGATATCCAACTCCTTCCCATCCCAATCCTGAGACACTTCCGATTGCAGAGATGTGATATCTCAATGCTTATACCAAACCTGAGACTCTTCCTATAACATGAGATGTGATATCCAACTCCTTCCCGTTCCAAACCTGAGACCCTTCCTATAGCATAAGATGTGATATCCAACTCCTTCCCATTCCAATCCTGAGACCCTTCCGATAGCATGAGATGTGATATCTCAATGCTTCTAATACCAAACCTGAGATCCTTCTTATAACATGTGATGTGATATCCAAATCCTTCCCCTTCCAAACCTGAGACCCTCCCTTTAGCATGAAATGTGATATCCAACTCCTTCCCATTCCAATCTTGAGACCCTTATGATAGCATGAGATGTGATATCTCAATGCCTCTAATACCAAACCTGAGATACTTCCGATAGCATGAGATGTGATATCTCAATGCTTCTAATACCAAACCTGAGATCCTTCCTATAACATGAGATGTGATATCCAAATCCTTCCCCTTCCAAACCTGAGACCCTCCCTTTAGCATGAGATGTGATATCCAACTCCTTCCCATTCCAATCCTGAGACCCTTCTGATAGCATGAGATGTGATATCTCAATGCCTCTAATACCAAACCTGAGATCCTACCTCTAACATGAAATATGATATCCAACTCCTTCCCTTTCCAAACCTGAGATCCTGCCTATAGCATGAGATGTGATATCCAAGTCCTTCCCATTCCAATCCTGAGACCCTTCCTATAGCATGAGATGTGATATCTCAATGCTTATACCAAACCTGAGACCCTTCCTATGGCATGAGATGCCATATACAACTCCTTCCCATTCCAATCCTGAGACCCTGCTTATAGCATGAGATGTGATATCTCAATGCTTCTAATGCCAAACCTGAGATCTTTCCTATAACATGAGATGTGATATCCAACTCCTTCCCATTCCAATCCTGAGACCATTCCTATAGCATGAGATGTGATATCTCAATGCTTATACCAAACCTGAGACCCTTCCTATAGCTTGAGATGTGATATCCAACTCCATCCCATTCCAATCCTGAGACCCTTACTATAGCATGAGATGTGATATCTCAATGCCTCTAATACCAAACCTGAGATCCTTCCTCTAACATGAAATGTGATATCCAACTCCTTCCCCTTCCAAACCTGAGAGCCTTCCTATAGCATGAGATATGATATCCAAGTCCTTTCCATTCCAATCCTGAGACCCTTCCTATAACATGAGATGTGATATCCAACTCCTTCCCATTCCAACCTGAGACCCTTCCTATAGCATGAGATGGGATATCCAACTCCTTCCAAATCCAATCCTGATACCCTTCCGATAGCATGAGATGTGATATCCCAATGCTTCTACCAAACCTGAGACCCATACTATGGCATGAGATGTGATATCAAACTGCTTCCAATTCTAAACTGAGACCCTTCCTATAGCATGAGATGGGATATCCAACTCCTTCCAAATCCAATCCTGAAATCCTTCCGATAGCATGAGATGTGATATCCCAATGCTTCTACCAAACCTGAGACCCATACTATGGCATGAGATGTGATATCCAACTCCTTCCCATTCCAATTCTGAGACCCTTCTGATAGCATGAGATGTGATATCTCAATGCCTCTAATACCAAACCTGAGATCCTACCTCTAACATGAAATGTGATATCCAACTCTTTCCCGTTGCAAACCTGAGAGCCTTCCTATAGCATGAGATGTGATATCCAAGTCCTTCCCATTCCAATCCTGAGACCCTTCCTATAACATGAGATGTGATATCCAACTCCTTCCCATTCCAACCTGAGACCCTTCCTATAGCATGAGATGGGATATCCAACTCCTTCCAAATCCAATCCTGATACCCTTCCGATAGCATGAGATGTGATATCCCAATGCTTCTACCAAACCTGAGACCCATACTATGGCTTGAGATGTGATATCAAACTCCTTCCCATTCCAATCCTGTGACCCTTCCTATAGCTTGAGATGTGATATCCAACTCCTTCCCATTCCAATTCTGAGACCCTTCCTATACAATGAGACTTGATATCTCAATGCTTCTAATACCAAACCTGAGAGCCGTCCTATAACATGAGATGTGATATCCAAATCCTTCCCCTTCCAAACCTTAGACCCTTCCTTTATCATGAGATGTGATATCCAACTCCTTCCCATTCCAATCCTGAGACTCTTCCGATATCATGAGATGTGATATCTCAGTGCGTCTAATATCAAACTTGAGACCCTCCCTATAGCATGAGATGTGATATCCAAGTCCTTCCCATTCCAATCCTGAGACCCTTCCTATAGCATGAGATGTCATATCTCAATGCTTCTAATACCAAACCTGAGACCCTTCCTATAACATGAGATGGGAATATCCAACTCCTTCCCATTCCAATCCTGAGACCCTTCCGATAGCAGAGATGTGATATCTCAATGCTTATACCAAACCTGAGATCCTTCCTATAACATGAGATGTGATATCCAACTCCTTCCCATTCCAATCCTGAGACACTTCCTATAGCATGAGATGTGATATCTCACTGCTTATACCAAACCTGAGACCCTTCCTATAGCATGAGATATGATATCCAACTCCTTCCCATTCCAATCCTGAGACCCTTCCTATAGCATGAGATGTGATATCTCAATGCTTCTAATATCAAACTTGAGACCCTCCCTATAGCATGAGATGTGATACCCAAGTCCTTCCCATTCCAATCCTGAGACCCTTCCTACAGCATGCGATGTGATGTCTCAATGCTTCTAATACCAAACCTGAGACTCTTCCTATAACATGAGATGGGATATCCAACTCCTTCCCATTCCAATCGTGAGACCCTTCCGATAGCAGAGATGTGATATCTCAATGCTTATACCAAACCTAAGACCCTTCCTATGGCATGAGATGTCATATACAACTCCTTCCCATTCCAATCCTGAGACCCTTCCTATAGCATGAGATGTGATATCTCAATGCTTATACCAAACCTGAGACCCTTCCTATAGCATGAGATGTGATATCCAACTCCTTCCCATTCCAATCCTGAGACCCTTCCTATAGCATAAGATGTGATGTCTCAATGCTTCTAATACCAAACCTGAGATCCTTCCTATAACATGAGATGTGATATCCAACTCCTTCCCATTCCAATCCCGAGACCCTTCCTATAGCATGAGATGTGATAAATCAATGCTTATACCAAACCTGAGACCCTTCCTATAGCATGAGATGTGATATCCAACTCCTTCCCATTCCAATCCTGAGAGTCTTCCTATAGCATGAGATGTGATATCTCAATGCCTCTAATACCAAACCTGAGATCCTTCCTCTAACATGAAATGTGATATCCAACTCCTTCCCTTTACAAACCTGAGAGCCTACCTATAGCATGAGATGTGATATCCAAGTCCTTCCCATTCCAATCCTTAGACCCTTCCTACAGCATGCAATATGATATCTCAATGATTCTAATAACAAACCTGAGACCCGTCCTATAACATGAGATGGGATATCCAACTCCTTCCCATTCCAATCCTGAGACACTTCCGATAGCAGAGATGTGATATCTCAATGCTTATACCAAACCTGAGACCCTTCCTATAACATGAGATGTGATATCCAACTCCTTCCCGGTCCAAACCTGAGACCCTTCATATAGCATATGTGATATCCAACTCCTTCCCATTCCAAACATGAGACCCTTCCTATAGCAAGAGTGTAATATCCAACTCCTTCCCATTCCAATCCTGAGACCATTCCTATAGCATGAGATGTGATATCTCAATGCTTCTAATACCAAACCTGAGATCCTTCCTATGACATGAGATGTGATATCCAATTCCTCCCCATTCCAAACCTGAGAACCTTCCTACAGCATGCGATGTGATATCTCAATGCTTCTAATACCAAACCCGAGACCAGTCCTATAACATGAGATTGGATATCCAACTCCTTCCCCTTCCAAACCTGAGACTCTTCCTATAGCATGAGATGTGATATCCAACTTCTTCCCATTCCAATCCTGAGACCCTTCCTATAACATGAGATGTGATGTCTCAATGCTTCTAATACCAAACCTGAGATCTTTCCTATAACATGAGATGTGATATCCAACTCCTTCCCATTCCAATCCTGAGACCCTCAAGGCCTCTAATACCAAACCTGAGACCCTTCCTATAACGTGATTTGGGATATCCAACTCCTTCCCATTCCAATCCTGAGACCCTTCCGATAGCAGATGTTAAGACGGATTTCTGAACTCTGTCCTGGTGGCGCAGAAGTTCAGAAGGCCAACCTAATTACTTGGAACAGGGTAACCTCTGGACAAGCCAGACCAATCAAGGTAGCGATCGCGGCGGTCAAGACTAGGTCTCAAGAGGGGTGAGGGTGACTGAAAGCCCGCAATGAGCACACAAAGCAAGAGCGCTAACAAACTACTCCAAACAGTTGTTATATCAAAAATAGATACACATTTATTTTAAGGCCTTTAAAATAATGACCGTAGCGAGAAAATCACAATATCACAATATTAAACCAACACATACCATATCAACACAATATATATACAAATACACAGTCGCAAGCGTTTAAAGCACGAAATATGTAGTCCACCTGCCAGGGAAGGAAAACAGGCAGTGCGATAATGCTTTCGACTCAGTTCGCCTTCATAGGCACCTAACTAGATGGAAGTCCGAGCCCTGCGAAGAGTGGAGCCTTGTGCTCAAAGTACCTGCCACGCCGGTGCCGACGGGCACAAGGGGAAGCTCTTCGGAGGAAGTCAGGCGGTTCACGTTAGTGCACAGCAGAAGAAGAACAGGTTCCGCAACTGAAGCGCAGCCTCCACAGCGGGCAGAAGCAGAGCGCGAGCGCGGCAAAAGGGTGCTGTTTTTACACAGCAGGGAAAAGCAATGGGATACTGCAGGAGGGCGACCAGATCCTAGATATACTACTCACCGGTCCCCGAAGCAAGCAGACCCAGGCTTCTCCACGATAGTTTCAGCAGCTGGCAGGTTCAGAAGAGCAGGGAACGCTTTGTAGTCGTGTAGAGCAAAAAGACGTCCCAATCGACGAAACCGGCACAGTTTTGTTGCCGCACAGGACAACGGAGCGGCCGTGTGTATTCGAGCCAAATGAACACTCCTCCCTTCAGACCTGGGGACGCCAAGCGTACGAAGCGTGGGAGAGTGACAAGGACTCGCAATACAACACAACCTGGCGGCGGTTGCAGAGCCAAACTCCTTGGTAAGCTGGTCAGTCAACTGGATGGCCCAGAGACGCTTCCGAAGGCTTACTTGGCAGGAGATGGTTGAAGATGCCGGGAATAGCTGTTCCTGCTATTCCAAAGGTCGAAGCACCAGTACAGGCCTTCTGGTTCGATCAAAGGAGGACAGGGGCTCTCCGGACGACAGCAGTGCAAAGGAGGATTCCTTCAGCGGGTCACCAGCGATTCCTCGGTCCAGCCTCGTAGTTGCAGGATACTTGGCTCCTGTATTCCTTCGTTCGTGAGAACTCAGGAGATCGACATGGTAGTGGTGTTTCCAGCCCCCTCTTATCCACGGTTCCCTTCGCGCCAAAACGGAGGGGAGCCAATGGGAGATCCGCTCATCAAAACACATACCATACGTGGACCAATCACGGACCACGGTGGTCCCAGGCATTCACACCACCCTAGACTCTCTGGCACCCAGGATGTGTATTGGGACCAGACATCCCAGCCCACACCCTGGAGGCACACAAACGACATGTAGAAGCCCGCGAAAGCAACCACGTTTCGCGGGAAAGTACATGCCCAAATAAGGAAGGCCCCGGGTCGCCGGACCTGGGGAAGGTGAAGGGAGCAAGACGGTCAGTGGACAAGACAAAGGAGCCTCGCGGCCTGGCCATTTTGGGAGCCAGGCCACCATTTTGGGTTCAGTGCAAAAACGTGCTCAGAACGCCAAAAGGAGCTCAAAATAAACAAAACGATCGCTGCCACCATTCGAGTCCCTGAATGACTTGCACCGATCAAATACCATCCTAAAAGAGTATCTAGGGTCTGTAGAAGGCTAGAGACCCAAGAGAGCTGTAACTTAGCTTACAGTGCCCTCTTGTGTCGTGTTGCACTAAAGCGGCGACACGATAAAAGAAACTACGGGAAACCACGTTCCCCGGTACTGACTGTCTTAAGGGCATGTCAGTTTCCCCGTAAGAAAGGAGCGAAAGCCCAGAGAAGTGCGGCAGAAGGCTGTACTTCTCTGGCAAAGTCAAGAACACGGTTAAAAACAATAGCAAAAAGTTTAGGGGTTGCCACATGGAAGGAAAATTCCCTACAATAACGAAATCTTTCCTAACACTCGCCCCTCCCAGACTATGGACAGGGGGAACTAATCCACCCCTGGATGAGTTTCTTGTTCAGGTCGGTTAAACATTCTGGACAACCCATCAGCATTGCTATGTTGGACACCTGGTCTATGCTCAATAGTGAAGTCGAAGCCTTGAAGACTTATGGACCACCTAAGCAACTTTGGATTCTCCCCCTTCATGTTCATTAGCCACTTTAACGGCTTATGGTCAGTCTGCACAGTGAAGTGGGTCCCATAGAGGTAGGGCCTCAGCTTCCTTAGGGCCCACACAACAGAGAAACATTCTTTCTCTACCGTGGACCACCTGAGCTCTCTGTCCTTAAGCTGGCGACTAATAAAACCGATAGGGTGTTCCTTACCCTTCTCATCTACTTGTGATAGTACAGCTCCTATCCCAGTGTCAGAGGCATCCGTCTGCACGATAAAAGGTCTTTGGTAATCAGGGGCCCTGAGCACAGGGGCCTGGCACAAGGAGTCTTTTAAGCCATTGAAGGCCTTCTCACACTCGTCGGTCCAAGTTACCTTCTTGGGTTTCTTTGGAGTTGTGAGGGCAGTCAGAGGAGCAGCTATGGTGCCATAGTCTGCCACAAAATTGCGATAATACCCCGTGAGTCCTAAGAAGGCTCTCACTTGGGTTTGCGTAGTGGGGGTAGGCCAGTCTTGTACTGCTTGTACTTTACTGGGTAGAGGCTGTATCCTCCCTCCACCTACTTCATGTCCAAGGTAAACCACTGAGCCTTGTCCAATCTGGCACTTACTAGCCTTTATGGTCAAGTGGGCTTTCTGAAGAGCCTGGAGCACAATCCTGAGGTGTTTCACATGGTCTTCCCAGGTGGCACTGAAAACTGCTATATCGTCCAGATATGCAAGGCAGAATTCGTCCAACCCATTCAACACATGATTCACAAGCCTCTGGAAAGTGGCAGGTGCATTCTTCAACCTGAACGGCATTACCCGGAATTGGTAAAGGCCGTCTGGTGTAGAAAATGCTGTCTTCTCCCTGGCATGTTCTGCTAACGCTATTTGCCAATAGCCAGCAGTGAGGTCAAACGTGCTGAGGTACTTGGAGGCACCCAAAGTATCCACCAGCTCATCTGTTCGAGGCAAGGGGTGGGCATCTGTCTTGGTGACAGCATTCAGAGCCCTGTAATCCACGCAGAACCTCAACTCAGAAGTGCCTGCCTTTGGAACCAGAACCACAGGACTGGACCAAGGACTACTAGAGGGTTCAATCACCCCAAGGTCTAACATTTTGTTGACCTCGGTCTTAATATAAGACCGTACTTTATCCGACATCCTGTATCCCCTACTTTTGGTAGGTACACTGTCTCCTGTGTCAATGTTATGTTTGCACCAAGGTGTCAAACCAGGGGACTGTGAAAACAGGGGGGAAAACTGCCTAAGCAAACTTTTCACCTCAGCCTGCTGATCAGAAGTCAGGTGAGGGGCCACTCGGACACCCTCAACGGAGCTATCTGAAGGACCGCTCTGGAACAGGTCGGGGAGAGGTTCAGACTCCTCTTCCTCAAAGTCAGATGCCAGTAGCAGTGCTGCGATTTCGACTCTTGGGACGAAAGCCTTCAGCCTATTCACGTGGAACACTTTTGGAGCCTGTCCAGGCCTTCCAAGGTCCACTAAATAGTTTACCTCACCCAGGGGCTCCACCACTGTGTAAGGGCCTGACCATTTGTCCTGTAAAGCGCGAGGCCTTATTGGATTCATGATCAGGACTTGCTGACCAGGTGTAAAGTTGATGAGGGAAGCTTTCTGGTCGTACCAATGTTTCACCAGCGCTTGCCCTGCCTTCAATTTATCACTAGCCAAGCCCATCAGAAGTACCATCCGTTTTCTGAGCCCTAGCACATAGTCAACTACATTGGTAGTAACAGGGGGAGTGGGCATCTCCCATCCCTCCTTGACAATGGCTAAGGGTCCCCGTACGGGATGACCGAACAGAAGTTCGAAGGGGCTGAAGCCAACACCCTCCTGTGGTACCTCTCGGTAGGCAAACAGCAAGCATGGTAAAAGAAGATCCCATTTTCTTCTCTGGGGCTCCTCCAGAGCCCCAATCATGCTCTTTAACGTTCTGTTGAAACGTTCCACCAGACCATTGGTCTGGGGGTGGTATGCAGAAGAGAACTTGTAGGTGACCCCACATTCTTTCCACATAGCCTGCATATACTTCGACATAAAGTTGCTGCCACGATCTGACACAACTTCTTTAGGGAAGCCAACCCTAGTGAATATGCCGAGTAAAGCTTTTGCAACTGACTTGGCAGTTACAGTTTTCAATGGGATGGCCTCAGGATACCTGGTTGCATGGTCGACCAGCACCAGGATAAACCTATTGCCCGAGGATGTTTGCGGGTCAAGGGGACCGACGATGTCGATCCCTACCCTTTCAAATGGTACCCCCACAACTGGGAGCGGTACCAACGGAGCTTGGATTGTCGCGCCAACCTTACCAGACAACTGGCAGGAGGCGCAACTCCTGCAGTGACTTTCTACTTGCACCCCCATCTTGGGCCAGTAGAAGTGCATGGATAACCTTTGCTTGGTCCTCTTCATACCAAGGTGACCAGCAAGGGGAACTTCATGCGCCAACTGCAGGAGGAAGGGTCTAACAGCAAGGGGAACCACCAACCTCCTATGGTCTCCTTCTGTAGACTCTGTGGGCTCACTATACAGGAGTCCACCTTCCCAATAAATCCTATGCTTCCCAGGAGGTTCACCCTCAAGCTGGGAGCAGGCCTGTCTCCTTAGGCCTTCCAGAGATGGGCACTCACGTTGGCCTTTACTGAATTCGTCCCTATCAGGACCTCCTTCAACTAACAAGTCTTTTAGTTCCGGATGGTCGTTGGGGTCGAATACTTCAGGCATCGCCACCTCCTCGTCAGGCTCGGGCGATTGACCAACTTCCTCCACCGCAGTGGTAGGCGAGCTCGGGGGAATATTCTCTTTCCCCCGTCTTGACTTGTAGACTCCTTTCGCCTTGGGTTTCCCCTTCGGCTGGGGCGGCGTATTGGACTTGGCCAATGCTGCCCGTGCTTGAGACCGTGTGTAGGGTCGTTCGGCAGTGTCTCCTACGAGCCCTAAAGCTCTGAGATCATTACCTAATAAGACCTTTCCCGGGACGTTTTTCTGAATGCTCACTGGAATCCTGACTGCTGTACCATTTAAAGTTAGATTAACAGGGATCACGGGAAACATACGGAGGGGGCCGTCAGCCAACTTAGTGGGCATCAGAGTAGCTCTGGCAACTTCCTCTGAGTCTACCAAGGTAGAATCCACTACAGTTCGACTGCACCCACTATCCCTAAGAGCTGGAGTATCCACTCCATTGATCAGCATACTGTCTTTAAAGTAGTGCTTGGTATTATCCGGAATCCTAGCATACGCCTCTGCGACTTTAGGCTCCCAGGAACCCAGGGACACTAAAACTACCTCGGCCTCTATTCCGCTGGGAAACGAGTCCGAGGAGAAGGATGCTCCTGTAATCTCTTCTTCCTCGTAGGAGGAGAAGGCCAGATTAGCGGAGTGGACCCCCAAAGGTCTAACCTTACAACAGGGATCCCCCTTCACATGGTCAGTTGCTCCACAAGAAAAACAAGCCCCAGAGGGTCTGTTTACGTAGGGAGGCTTATTGTAACCAGAATTCTGTTTCGGAGGCGCACCTCCACTACCCTGTGAGTTCTCTTGTGTCTTACCCTTGTTTTTCTTTTTGTGGCCCTTTTGGGAAGAAGATTTAGCAGATTCCCCACCCTCCATATCTTTGGACTTTTTCCCCTCCTCCTGCTTACCAGGATGAGTTTTGTCCTTATGGGACACTCGATGTGACACCCATAAGTCTCCTGCAATGGCCAGCTTCTTAGGATCTATCTCCTTCGAATCGGCCAAATGCTGCTTAAGCTCCGGGGAAGAAGAAGCAAAAATGTGTTCCAGCATGACAAGATTTATCATGCCGTCGAAGGTAGAAACCTTATAGCCTTCGACCCAGCCAGTTAAGTTTTTCAAAGATTCAGCGACATAAGATACCCAAGTACCACCTTCCTTTTTCTTATACTCTCGAAAACGCTTTAAATATTGGGCCGGAGTCTTCCCAAACTTTAAAATGAGAGTTTGCTTTAACATTGCGAAATCAGCCCGCTCAGCCTTCGACATTTCCATAATGGCACTACAGCCAGAATGGGGCAGTCTACTGAGGAACCACGCAATCTTATCAGCATTGTCAACTTCCTGGACCTCGCATGCATACTCAAACGCATTCAGCCAGTCCATAATGTCATTCCTCTCTTCATACACACTGAGCAGATCTTTTGGAAACCGTGGATGAGAGGAGGCCCCAGACCCATGTCCAGGACCCTTGGATCCATTTGCAACCTGAAGCTTGGCCAGTCCCAACTGGTGATCCCTGTCTTTTTGTTTTTCTGCCTGTTCGATTTTTAGTTTGGCTATGCTGAATTCAAGCTCCTGCTGCCTAAACTGCAGCTCTTGCTTCTTGAATTCAAGCATAGCCTCCCCATCAGCACTGGCAGAGGAAACATTAGACAGCTCGTCCTCCCTGTCCTCGTGGTCGCGGTGGAACAGTGCGGCGGCAGAACCGTCGGTTCTACCAGTGAGAGCAGCCCCACCACCTTCCGCACTGTCCTCAGAAGTAATAGCGTCAAGCTGCACTTCTTGCCACGCCACGATTCTTTGGATCATTTCCAATTTCGTGCCTTGAGAGGAAACACCTCTCTCCGCACACATCTTTTTCAGCGTTTCTGATTTGGAAGCATTTAAAGTTAACAACGTACTTGTTTCCATACTGTTTGATAGGACTATGGCCTTTTTAAAGTTATACTATAACAATTCACTACGTGTACTGTTTGGAATAACCTGAAATGCCTTAGTTCGAGCGCAACACTGGATACCTTCAGCCGTATCCCACCGCTGTACACCAATTTGTTAAGACGGATTTCTGAACTCTGTCCTGGTGGCGCAGAAGTTCAGAAGGCCAACCTAATTACTTGGAACAGGGTAACCTCTGGACAAGCCAGACCAATCAAGGTAGCGATCGCGGCGGTCAAGACTAGGTCTCAAGAGGGGTGAGGGTGACTGAAAGCCCGCAATGAGCACACAAAGCAAGAGCGCTAACAAACTACTCCAAACAGTTGTTATATCAAAAATAGATACACATTTATTTTAAGGCCTTTAAAATAATGACCGTAGCGAGAAAATCACAATATCACAATATTAAACCAACACATACCATATCAACACAATATATATACAAATACACAGTCGCAAGCGTTTAAAGCACGAAATATGTAGTCCACCTGCCAGGGAAGGAAAACAGGCAGTGCGATAATGCTTTCGACTCAGTTCGCCTTCATAGGCACCTAACTAGATGGAAGTCCGAGCCCTGCGAAGAGTGGAGCCTTGTGCTCAAAGTACCTGCCACGCCGGTGCCGACGGGCACAAGGGGAAGCTCTTCGGAGGAAGTCAGGCGGTTCACGTTAGTGCACAGCAGAAGAAGAACAGGTTCCGCAACTCAAGCGCAGCCTCCACAGCGGGCAGAAGCAGAGCGCGAGCGCGGCAAAAGGGTGCTGTTTTTACACAGCAGGGAAAAGCAATGGGATACTGCAGGAGGGCGACCAGATCCTAGATATACTACTCACCGGTCCCCGAAGCAAGCAGACCCAGGCTTCTCCACGATAGTTTCAGCAGCTGGCAGGTTCAGAAGAGCAGGGAACGCTTTGTAGTCGTGTAGAGCAAAAAGACGTCCCAATCGACGAAACCGGCACAGTTTTGTTGCCGCACAGGACAACGGAGCGGCCGTGTGTATTCGAGCCAAATGAACACTCCTCCCTTCAGACCTGGGGACGCCAAGCGTACGAAGCGTGGGAGAGTGACAAGGACTCGCAATACAACACAACCTGGCGGCGGTTGCAGAGCCAAACTCCTTGGTAAGCTGGTCAGTCAACTGGATGGCCCAGAGACGCTTCCGAAGGCTTACTTGGCAGGAGATGGTTGAAGATGCCGGGAATAGCTGTTCCTGCTATTCCAAAGGTCGAAGCACCAGTACAGGCCTTCTGGTTCGATCAAAGGAGGACAGGGGCTCTCCGGACGACAGCAGTGCAAAGGAGGATTCCTTCAGCGGGTCACCAGCGATTCCTCGGTCCAGCCTCGTAGTTGCAGGATACTTGGCTCCTGTATTCCTTCGTTCGTGAGAACTCAGGAGATCGACATGGTAGTGGTGTTTCCAGCCCCCTCTTATCCACGGTTCCCTTCGCGCCAAAACGGAGGGGAGCCAATGGGAGATCCGCTCATCAAAACACATACCATACGTGGACCAATCACGGACCACGGTGGTCCCAGGCATTCACACCACCCTAGACTCTCTGGCACCCAGGATGTGTATTGGGACCAGACATCCCAGCCCACACCCTGGAGGCACACAAACGACATGTAGAAGCCCGCGAAAGCAACCACGTTTCGCGGGAAAGTACATGCCCAAATAAGGAAGGCCCCGGGTCGCCGGACCTGGGGAAGGTGAAGGGAGCAAGACGGTCAGTGGACAAGACAAAGGAGCCTCGCGGCCTGGCCATTTTGGGAGCCAGGCCACCATTTTGGGTTCAGTGCAAAAACGTGCTCAGAACGCCAAAAGGAGCTCAAAATAAACAAAACGATTGCTGCCACCATTCGAGTCCCTGAATGACTTGCACCGATCAAATACCATCCTAAAAGAGTATCTAGGGTCTGTAGAAGGCTAGAGACCCAAGAGAGCTGTAACTTAGCTTACAGTGCCCTCTTGTGTCGTGTTGCACTAAAGCGGCGACACGATAAAAGAAACTACGGGAAACCACGTTCCCCGGTACTGACTGTCTTAAGGGCATGTCAGTTTCCCCGTAAGAAAGGAGCGAAAGCCCAGAGAAGTGCGGCAGAAGGCTGTACTTCTCTGGCAAAGTCAAGAACACGGTTAAAAACAATAGCAAAAAGTTTAGGGGTTGCCACATGGAAGGAAAATTCCCTACAATAACGAAATCTTTCCTAACAGCAGAGATGTGATATCTCAATGCTTATACCAAACCTGAGACCCTTCCTATGGCCTGAGATGTCATATGCAACTCCTTCCCATTCCAATCCTGAGACCCTTCCTATAGCATGAGATGTGATATCTCAATGCCTCTAATACCAAACCTGAAATCCTTCCCCTAACATGAAATGTGATATCACACTCCTTCCCTTTCCAAACCTGAGAGCCTACCTATAGCATGAGATGTGATATCCAAGACCTTCCCATTCCAATCCTTAGACCCTTCCTACATCATACAATATGATATCTCAATGATTCTAATAACAAACCTGAGACCCGTCCTATAACATGAGATGTGATATCCAACTCCTTCCCATTCCAATCCTGAGACACTTCCGATAGCAGAGATGTGATATCTCAATGCTTATTCCAAACCTGAGACCCTTCCTATAGCATGAGATGTGATATCCAACTCCTTCCCTTTCCAAACCTGAGACCCTTCCTATAGCATATGTGATATCCAACTCCTTCCCATTCCAAACATGAGACCCTTCCTATAGCAAGAATGTAATATCCAACTCCTTCCCATTCCAATCCTCAGACCCTTCCTACAGCATGCGATGTGATATCTCAATGCTTCTAATACCAAACCTGAGACCCGTCCTATAACATGAGATGGGATATCCAACTCCTTCCCGTTCCAAACCTGAGACCCTTCCTATAGCATGAGATGTGATATCCAACTCCTTCCCATCCCAATCCTGAGACACTTCCGATTGCAGAGATGTGATATCTCAATGCTTATACCAAACCTGAGACTCTTCCTATAACATGAGATGTGATATCCAACTCCTTCCCGTTCCAAACCTGAGACCCTTCCTATAGCATAAGATGTGATATCCAACTCCTTCCCATTCCAATCCTTAGACCCTTCCTACAGCATGCAATATGATATCTCAATGATTCTAATAACAAACCTGAGACCCGTCCTATAACATGAGATGGGATATCCAACTCCTTCCCATTCCAATCCTGAGACACTTCCGATAGCAGAGATGTGATATCTCAATGCTTATACCAAACCTGAGACCCTTCCTATAACATGAGATGTGATATCCAACTCCTTCCCGGTCCAAACCTGAGACCCTTCCTATAGCATATGTGATATCCAACTCCTTCCCATCCCAATCCTGAGACACTTCCGATTGCAGAGATGTGATATCTCAATGCTTCTAATACCAAACCTGAGACCCGTCCTATAACATGAGATGGGATATCCAACTCCTTTCCGTTCCAAACCTGAGACCCTTCCTAGAGCATGAGATGTGATATCCAACTCCTTCCCATCCCAATCCTGAGACACTTCCGATTGCAGAGATGTGATATCTCAATGCTTATACCAAACCTGAGACTCTTCCTATAACATGAGATGTGATATCCAACTCCTTCCCGTTCCAAACCTGAGACCCTTCCTATAGCATAAGATGTGATATCCAACTCCTTCCCATTCCAATCCTTAGACCCTTCCTACAGCATGCAATATGATATCTCAATGATTCTAATAACAAACCTGAGACCCGTCCTATAACATGAGATGGGATATCCAACTCCTTCCCATTCCAATCCTGAGACACTTCCGACAGCAGAGATGTGATATCTCAATGCTTATACCAAACCTGAGACCCTTCCTATAACATGAGATGTGATATCCAACTCCTTCCCGGTCCAAACCTGAGACCCTTCCTATAGCATATGTGATATCCAACTCATTCCCATTCCAAACATGAGACCCTTCCTATAGCAAGAGTGTAATATCCAACTCCTTCCCATTCCAATCCTGAGACCATTCCTATAGCATGAGATGTGATATCTCAATGCTTCTAATACCAAACCTGAGATCCTTCCTATGACATGAGATGTGATATCCAATTCCTCCCCATTCCAAACCTGAGAACCTTCCTACAGCATGCGATGTGATATCTCAATGCTTCTAACACCAAACCCGAGACCAGTCCTATAACATGAGATTGGATATCCAACTCCTTCCCCTTCCAAACCTGAGACTCTTCCTATAGCATGAGATGTGGTATCCAACTTCTTCCCATTCCAATCCTGAGACCCTGAGACCCCATGAGATGTGATATCTCAATGCTTATACCAAACCTGAGACCCTTCCTATAGCTTGAGATGTGATATCCAACTCCTTCCCATTCCAATCCTGAGACCCTTCCTATAGCATGAGATGTGATATCTCAAGGCCTCTGATACCAAACCTGAGATCCTTCCTCTAACATGAAATGTGATATCCAACTCCTTCCCCTTCCAAACCTGAGAGCCTTCCTATAACATGAAATGTGATATCCAATTCCTTCCCATTCCAACCTGAGACCCTTCCTATAGCATGAGATGGGATATCCAACTCCTTCCAAATCCAATACTGATACCCTTCCGATAGCATGAGATGTGATATCCCAATGCTTCTACCAAACCTGAGACCCATACTATGGCATGAGATGTGATATCAAACTCCTTCCCATTCCAATCCTGAGACCCTACCTATAGCTTGAGATGTGATATCCAACTCCTTCCCATTCCAATTCTGAGACCCTTCCTATACCATGAGACTTGATATCTCAATGCTTCTAATACCAAACCTGAGACCCGTCCTATAACATGAGATGTGATATCCAAATCCATCCCCTTCCAAACCTTAGACCCTTCCTTTATCATGAGATGTGATATCCAATTCCTTCCCATTCCAATCCTGAGACCCTTCCGATATCATGAGATTTGTTATCTCAATGCTTCTAATATCAAACTTGAGACCCTCCCTATAACATGAGATGTGACATCCAAGTCCTCCCCATTCCAATCCTGAGACCCTTCCTATAGCATGAGATGTGATATCTCAATGCTTCTAATACCAAACCTGAGACCCTTCCTATACCATGAGACTTGATATCTCAATGCTTCTAATACCAAACCTGAGACCCGTCCTATAACATGAGATGTGATATCCAAATCCATCCCCTTCCAAACCTTAGACCCTTCCTTTATCATGAGATGTGATATCCAATTCCTTCCCATTCCAATCCTGAGACCCTTCCGATATCATGAGATTTGTTATCTCAATGCTTCTAATATCAAACTTGAGACCCTCCCTATAACATGAGATGTGACATCCAACTCCTTCCCATTCCAATCCTGAGACCCTTCCGATAGCAGAGATGTGATATCTCAATGCTTATACCAAACCTGAGACCCTTCCTATCGCCTGAGATGTCATATGCAACTCCTTCCCATTCCAATCCTGAGACCCTTCCTATAGCATGAGATGTGATATCTCAATGCCTCTAATACCAAACCTGAAATCCTTCCTCTAACATGAAATGTGATATCCAACTCCTTCCCTTTCCAAACCTGAGAGCCTACCTATAGCATGAGATGTGATATCCAAGACCTTCCCATTCCAATCCTTAGACCCTTCCTACAGCATACAATATGATATCTCAATGATTCTAATAACAAACCTGAGACCCGTCCTATAACATGAGATGTGATATCCAACTCCTTCCCATTCCAATCCTGAGACACTTCCGATAGCAGAGATGTGATATCTCAATGCTTATTCCAAACCTGAGACCCTTCCTATAGCATGAGATGTGATATCCAACTCCTTCCCGTTCCAAACCTGAGACCCTTCCTATAGCATATGTGATATCCAACTCCTTCCCATTCCAAACATGAGACCCTTCCTATAGCAAGAATGTAATATCCAACTCCTTCCCATTCCAATCCTCAGACCCTTCCTACAGCATGCGATGTGATATCTCAATGCTTCTAATACCAAACCTGAGACCCGTCCTATAACATGAGATGGGATATCCAACTCCTTCCCATTCCAAACCTGAGACCCTTCCTATAGCATGAGATGTGATATCCAACTCCTTCCCATCCCAATCCTGAGACACTTCCGATTGCAGAGATGTGATATCTCAATGCTTATACCAAACCTGAGACTCTTCCTATAACATGAGATGTGATATCCAACTCCTTCCCGTTCCAAACCTGAGACCCTTCCTATAGCATAAGATGTGATATCCAACTCCTTCCCATTCCAATCCTGAGACCCTTCCGATAGCATGAGATGTGATATCTCAATGCTTCTAATACCAAACCTTAGATCCTTCTTATAACATGTGATGTGATATCCAAATCCTTCCCCTTCCAAACCTGAGACCCTCCCTTTAGCATGAAATGTGATATCCAACTCCTTCCCATTCCAATCCTGAGACCCTTATGATAGCATGAGATGTGATATCTCAATGCCTCTAATACCAAACCTGAGATACTTCCGATAGCATGAGATGTGATATCTCAATGCTTCTAATACCAAACCTGAGATCCTTCCTATAACATGAGATGTGATATCCAAATCCTTCCCCTTCCAAACCTGAGACCCTCCCTTTAGCATGAGATGTGATATCCAACTCCTTCCCATTCCAATCCTGAGACCCTTCTGATAGCATGAGATGTGATATCTCAATGCCTCTAATACCAAACCTGAGATCCTACCTCTAACATGAAATATGATATCCAACTCCTTCCCTTTCCAAACCTAAGATCCTGCCTATAGCATGAGATGTGATATCCAAGTCCTTCCCATTCCAATCCTGAGACCCTTCCTATAGCATGAGATGTGATGTCTCAATGCTTATACCAAACCTGAGACCCTTCCTATGGCATGAGATGCCATATACAACTCCTTCCCATTCCAATCCTGAGACCCTGCTTATAGCATGAGATGTGATATCTCAATGCTTCTAATACCAAACCTGAGATCTTTCCTATAACATGAGATGTGATATCCATCTCCTTCCCATTCCAATCCTGAGACCATTCCTATAGCATGAGATGTGATATCTCAATGCTTATACCCAACCTGAGACCCTTCCTATAGCTTGAGATGTGATATCCAACTCCTTCCCATTCCAATCCTGAGACCCTTCCTATAGCATGAGATGTGATATCTCAATGCCTCTAATACCAAACCTGAGATCCTTCCTCTAACATGAAATGTGATATCCAACTCCTTCCCCTTCCAAACCTGAGAGCCTTCCTATAGCATGAGATATGATATCCAAGTCCTTTCCATTCCAATCCTGAGACCCTTCCTATAACATGAGATGTGATATCCAACTCCTTCCCATTCCAACCTGAGACCCTTCCTATAGCATGAGATGGGATATCCAACTCCTTCCAAATCCAATCCTGATACCCTTCCGATAGCATGAGATGTGATATCCCAATGCTTCTACCAAACCTGAGACCCATACTATGGCATGAGATGTGATATCAAACTACTTCCCATTCCAACCTGAGACCCTTCCTATAGCATGAGATGGGATATCCAACTCCTTCCAAATCCAATCCTGAAATCCTTCAGATAGCATGAGATGTGATATCCCAATGCTTCTACCAAACCTGAGACCCATACTATGGCATGAGATGTGATATCCAACTCCTTCCCATTCCAATTCTGAGACTCTTCTGATAGCATGAGATGTGATATATCAATGCCTCTAATACCAAACCTGAGATCCTACCTCTAACATGAAATGTGATATCCAACTCTTTCCCGTTGCAAACCTGAGAGCCTTCCTATAGCATGAGATGTGATATCCAAGTCCTTCCCATTCCAATCCTGAGACCCTTCCTATAACATGAGATGTGATATCCAACTCCTTCCCATTCCAACCTGATACCCTTCCGATAGCATGAGATGTGATATCCCAATGCTTCTACCAAACCTGAGACCCATACTATGGCATGAGATGTGATATCAAACTCCTTCCCCTTCCAAACCTTAGACCCTTCCTTTATCATGAGATGTGATATCCAACTCCTTCCCATTCCAATCCTGAGACTCTTCCGATATCATGAGATGTGATATCTCAATGCTTCTAATATCAAACTTGAGACCCTCCCTATAGCATGAGATGTGATATCCAAGTCCTTCCCATTCCAATCCTGAGACCCTTCCTATAGCATGAGATGTGATATCTCAATGCTTCTAATACCAAACCTGAGACCCTTCCTATAACATGAGATGGGAATATCCAACTCCTTCCCATTCCAATCCTGAGACCCTTCCGATAGCAGAGATGTGATATCTCAATGCTTATACCAAACCTGAGATCCTTCCTATAACATGAGATGTGATATCCAACTCCTTCCCATTCCAATCCTGAGACACTTCCTATAGCATGAGATGTGATATCTCACTGCTTATACCAAACCTGAGACCCTTCCTATAGCATGAGATGTGATATCCAACTCCTTCCCATTCCAATCCTGAGACCCTTTCTATAGCATGAGATGTGATATCTCAATGCTTCTAATATCAAACTTGAGACCCTCCCTATAACATGAGATGTGATACCCAAGTCCTTCCCATTCCAATCCTGAGACCCTTCCTACAGCATGCGATGTGATTTCTCAATGCTTCTAATACCAAACCTGAGACTCTTCCTATAACATGAGATGGGATATCCAACTCCTTCCCATTCCAATCCTGAGACCCTTCCGATAGCAGAGATGTGATATCTCAATGCTTATACCAAACCTAAGACCCTTCCTATGGCATGAGATGTCATATACAACTCCTTCCCATTCCAATCCTGAGACCCTTCCTATAGCATGAGATGTGATATCTCAATGCTTATACCAAACCTGAGACCCTTCCTATAGCATGAGATGTGATATCCAACTTCTTCCCATTCCAATCCTGAGACCCTTCCTATAGCATGAGATGTGATGTCTCAATGCTTCTAATACCAAACCTGAGATCCTTCCTATAACATGAGATGTGATATCCAACTCCTTCCCATTCCAATCCTGAGACTCTTCCTATAGCATGAGATGTGATATCTCAATGCCTCTAATACCAAACCTGAGATCCTTCCTCTAACATGAAATGTGATATCCAACTCCTTCCCTTTCCAAACCTGAGAGCCTACCTATAGCATGAGATGTGATATCCAAGTCCTTCCCATTCCAATCCTTAGACCCTTCCTACAGCATGCAATATGATATCTCAATGATTCTAATAACAAACCTGAGACCCGTCCTATAACATGAGATCGGATATCCAACTCCTTCCCATTCCAATCCTGAGACACTTCCGATAGCAGAGATGTGATATCTCAATGCTTATACCAAACCTGAGACCCTTCCTATAACATGAGATGTGATATCCAACTCCTTCCCGGTCCAAACCTGAGACCCTTCCTATAGCATATGTGATATCCAACTCCTTCCCATTCCAAACATGAGACCCTTCCTATAGCAAGAGTGTAATATCCAACTCCTTCCCATTCCAATCCTGAGACCATTCCTATAGCATGAGATGTGATATCTCAATGCTTCTAATACCAAACCTGAGATCCTTCCTATGACATGAGATGTGATGTCCAATTCCTCCCCATTCCAAACCTGAGAACCTTCCTACAGCATGCGATGTGATATCTCAATGCTTCTAATACCAAACCCGAGACCAGTCCTATAACATGAGATTGGATATCCAACTCCTTCCCCTTCCAAACCTGAGACTCTTCCTATAGCATGAGATGTGATATCCAACTTCTTCAAATTCCAATCCTGAGACCCTTCCTATGACATGAGATGTGATGTCTCAATGCTTCTAATACCAAACCTGAGATCTTTCCTATAACATGAGATGTGATATCCAACTCCTTCCCATTCCAATCCTGAGACCCTTCCTAGAGCATGAGATGTGATATCTCAATGCTTATACCAAACCTGAGACCCTTCCTATAGCTTGAGATGTGATATCCAACTCCTTCCCATTACAATCCTAAGACCCTTCCTATAGCATGAGATGTGATATCTCAAGGCCTCTAATACCAAACCTGAGATCCTTCCTCTAACATGAAATGTGATATCCAACTCCTTCCCCTTCCAAACCTGAGAGCCTTCCTATAACATGAAATGTGATATCCAATTCCTTCCCATTCCAACCTGAGACCCTTCCTATAGCATGAGATGGGATATCCAACTCCTTCCAAATCCAATACTGATACCCTTCCGATAGCATGAGATGTGATATCCCAATGCTTCTACCAAACCTGAGACCCATACTATGGCATGAGATGTGATATCAAACTCCTTACTATTCCAATCCTGAGACCCTACCTATAGCTTGAGATGTGATATCCAACTCCTTCCCATTCCAATTCTGAGACCCTTCCTATACCATGAGACTTGATATCTCAATGCTTCTAATACCAAACCTGAGACCCGTCCTATAACATGAGATGTGATATCCAAATCCTTCCCCTTCCAAACCTTAGACCCTTCTTTATCATGAGATGTGATATCCAATTCCTTCCCATTCCAATCCTCAGACCCTACCGATATCATGAGATTTGTTATCTCAATGCTTATACCAAACCTGAGACCCTCCCTATAACATGAGATGTGACATCCAAGTCCTCCCCATTCCAATCCTGAGACCCTTCCTATAGCATGAGATGTGATATCTCAATGCTTCTAATACCAAACCTGAGACCCTTCCTATAACATGATTTGGGATATCCAACTCCTTCCCATTCCAATCCTGAGACCCTTCCGATAGCAGAGATGTGATATCTCAATGCTTATACCAAACCTGAGACCCTTCCTATGGCCTGAGATGTCATATGCAACTCCTTCCCATTCCAAACCTGAGATCCTTCCTATAATATGAGATGTGATATCCAAATCCTTATCTTCCAAACCTGAGACCCTCCCTTTAGCATGAGATGTGATATCCAGCTCCTTCCCATTCCAATCCTGAGACACTTCCGATAGCATGAGATGTGATATCTCAATGCTTCTATTACCAAACCTGAGATCCTTCCTATAACATGAGATGTGATTTCCAAATCCTTCCACTTCCAAACCTGAGACCCTCCCTTTAGCATGAGATGTGATATCCAACTCCTTCCCATTCCAATCCTGAGACCCTTCTGATAGCATGAGATGTGATATTTCAATGCCTCTAATACCAAACCTGAGATCCTACCTCTAACATGAAATGTGATATCCATCTCCTTCCCTTTCCAAACCTGAGACCCTGCCTATAGCATGAGATGTGATATCCAAGTCCTTCCCATTCCAATCCTGAGACCCTTCCTATAGCATGTGATGTGATATCTCAATGCTTATACCAAATCTGAGACCCTTCCTATAGCATGAGATGTGATATCCAACTCCTTCCCATTCCAATCCTGAGACCCTTCCTATAGCATGAGATGTGATGTCTCAATGCTTCTAATACCAAACCTGAGATCCTTCCTATAACATGAGATGTGATATCCAACTCCTTCCCATTCCAATCCTGAGACCCTTATGATAGCATGAGATGTGATATCTCAATGCCTCTAATACCAAACCTGAGATACTTCCGATAGCATGAGATGTGATATCTCAATGCTTCTAATACCAAACCTGAGATCCTTCCTATAACATGAGATGTGATTTCCAAATCCTTCCCCTTCCAAACCTGAGACCCTCCCTTTAGCATGAGATGTGATATCCAACTCCTTCCCATTCCAATCCTGAGACCCATCTGATAGCATGAGATGTGATATTTCAATGCCTCTAATACCAAACCTGAGATCCTACCTCTAACATGAAATGTGATATCCATCTCCTTCCCTTTCCAAACCTGAGACCCTGCCTATAGCATGAGATGTGATATCCAAGTCCTTTCCATTCCAATCCTGAGACCCTTCCTATAGCATGTGATGTGATATCTCAATGCTTATACCAAACCTGAGACCCTTCCTATGGCATGAGATGTCATATACAACTCCTTCCCATTCCAATCCTGAGACCCTTCCTATAGCATGAGATGTGATATCTCAATGCTTATACCAAACCTGAGACCCTTCCTATAGCATGAGATGTGATATCCAACTTCTTCCCATTCCAATCCTGAGACCCTTCCTATAACATGAGATGTGATGTCGCAATGCTTCTAATACCAAACCTGAGATCTTTCCTATAACATGAGATGTGATATCCAACTCCTTCCCATTCCAATCCTGAGACCCTTCCTATAGCATGAGATGTGATATCACAATGCTTATACCAAACCTGAGACCGTTCCTATAGCTTGAGATGTGATATCCAACTCCTTCCCATTCCAATCCTGAGACCCTTCCTATAGCATGAGATGTGATATCTCAAGGCCTCTAATACCAAACCTGAGATCGTTCCTCTAACATGAAATGTGATATCCAACTCCTTCCCCTTCCAAACCTGAGAGCCTTCCTATAACATGAGATGTGACATCCAAGTCCTCCCCATTCCAATCCTGAGACCCTTCCTATAGCATGAGATGTGATATCTCAATGCTTCTAATACCAAACCTGAGACCCTTCCTATAACATGATTTGGGATATCCAACTCCTTCCCATTCCAATCCTGAGACCCTTCCGATAGCAGAGATGTGATATCTCAATGCTTATACCAAACCTGAGAGCCTTCCTATGGCCTGAGATGTCATATGCTACTCCTTCCCATTCCAATCCTGAGACCCTTCCTATAGCATTAGATGTGATATCTCAATGCTTATACCAAATCTGAGACCCTTCCTATAGCATGAGATGTGATATCCAACTTCTTCCCATTCCAATCCTGAGACCCTTCCTATAGCATGAGATGTGATGTCTCAATTCTTCTAATACCAAACCTGAGATCCTTCCTATAACATGAGATGTGATATCCAACTCCTTCCCATTCCAATCCTGAGACCCTTATGATAGCATGAGATGTGATATCTCAATGCCTCTAATACCAAACCTGAGATACTTCTGATAGCATGAGATGTGATATCTCAATGCTTCTAATACCAAACCTGAGATCCTTCCTATAACATGAGATGTGATTTCCAAATCCTTCCACTTCCAAACCTGAGACCCTACCTTTAGCATGAGATGTGATATCCAACTCCTTCCCATTCCAATCCTGAGACCCTTCTGATAGCATGAGATGTGATATTTCAATGCCTCTAATACCAAACCTGAGATCCTACCTCTAACATGAAATGTGATATCCATCTCCTTCCCTTTCCAAACCTGAGACCCTGCCTATAGCATGAGATGTGATATCCAAGTCCTTCCCATTCCAATCCTGAGACCCTTCCTATAGCATGTGATGTGATATCTCAATGCTTAGTCCAAACCTGAGACCCTTCCTATGGCATGAGATGTCATATACAACTCCTTCCCATTCCAATCCTGAGACCCTTCCTATAGCATGAGATGTGATATCTCAATGCTTATACCAAACCTGAGACCCTTCCTATAGCATGAGATGTGATATCCAACTTCTTCCCATTCCAATCCTGAGACCCTTCCTATAACATGAGATGTGATGTCTCAATGCTTCTAATACCAAACCTGAGACCCTTCCTATAACATGAGATGGGATATCCAACTCCTTCCCATTCCAATCCTGAGACCCTTCCGGTAGCAGAGATGTGATATCTCAATGCTTTTACCAAACCTGAGACCCTTCCTATGGCCTGAGATGTCATATACAACTCCTTCCCATTCCAATCCTGAGACCCTTCCTATAGCATGAGATGTGATATCTCAATGCTTATACCAAATCTGAGACCCTTCCTATAGCATGAGATGTGATATCCAACTCCTTCCCATTCCAATCCTGAGACCCTTCCTATAGCATGAGATGTGATGTCTCAATGCTTCTAATACCAAACCTGAGATCCTTCCTATAACATGAGATGTGATATCCAACTCCTTCCCATTCCAATCCTGAGACCCTTATGATAGCATGAGATGTGATATCTCAATGCCTCTAATACCAAACCTGAGATACTTCCGATAGCATGAGATGTGATATCTCAATGCTTCTAATACCAAACCTGAGATCCTTCCTATAACATGAGATGTGATTTCCAAATCCTTCCCCTTCCAAACCTGAGACCCTCCCTTTAGCATGAGATGTGATATCCAACTCCTTCCCATTCCAATCCTGAGACCCATCTGATAGCATGAGATGTGATGTTTCAATGCCTCTAATACCAAACCTGAGATCCTACCTCTAACATGAAATGTGATATCCATCTCCTTCCCTTTCCAAACCTGGGACCCTGCCTATAGCATGAGATTTGATATTCAAGTCCTTTCCATTCCAATCCTGAGACCCTTCCTATAGCATGTGATGTGATATCTCAATGCTTATACCAAACCTGAGACCCTTCCTATGGCATAAGATGTCATATACAACTCCTTCCCATTCCAATCCTGAGACCCTTCCTATAGCATGAGATGTGATATCTCAATGCTTATACCAAACCTGAGACCCTTCCTATGGCATGAGATGTCATATACAACTCCTTCCCATTCCAATCCTGAGACCCTTCCTATAACATGAGATGTGATGTCGCAATGCTTCTAATACCCAACCTGAGATCTTTCCTATAACATGAGATGTGATATCCAACTCCTTCCCATTCCAATCCTGAGACCCTTCCTATAGCATGAGATGTGATATCACAATGCTTATACCAAACCTGAGACCGTTCCTATAGCTTGAGATGTGATATCCAACTCCTTCCCATTCCAATCCTGAGACCCTTCCTATAGCATGAGATGTGATATCTCAAGGCCTCTAATACCAAACCTGAGATCGTTCCTCTAACATGAAATGTGATATCCAACTCCTTCCCCTTGCAAACCAGAGAGCCTTCCTATAACATGAGATGTGATATCCAACTCCTTCCCATTCCAATCCTGAGACCCTTATGATAGCATGAGATGTGATATCTCAATACCTCTAATACCAAACCTGAGATACTTACGATAGCATGAGATGTGATATCTCAATGCTTCTAATACCAAACCTGAGATCCTTCCTATAACATGAGATGTGATTTCCAAATCCTTCCCCTTCCAAATCTGAGACCCTCCCTTTAGCATGAGATGTGATATCCAACTCCTTCCCATTCCAATCCTGAGACCCTTCTGATAGCATGAGATGTGATATTTCAATGCCTCTAATACCAAACCTGAGATCCTACCTCGAACATGAAATGTGATATCCATCTCCTTCCCTTTCCAAACCTGAGACCCTGCCTATAGCATGAGATGTGATATCCAAGTCCTTTCCATTCCAATCCTGAGACCCTTCCTATAGCATGTGATGTGATATCTCAATGCTTATACCAAACCTGAGACCCTTCCTATGGCATGAGATGTCATATACAACTCCTTCCCATTCCAAACCTGAGACCCTTCCTATAGCATGAGATGTGATATCTCAATGCTTATACCAAACCTGAGACCCTTCTTATAGCATGAGATGTGATATCCAACTTCTTCCCATTCCAATCCTGAGACCCTTCCTATAACATGAGATGTGATGTCGCAATGCTTCTAATACCAAACCTGAGATCTTTCCTATAACATGAGATGTGATATCCAACTCCTTCCCATTCCAATCCTGAGACCCTTCCTATAGCATGAGATGTGATATCACAATGCTTATACCAAACCTGAGACTGTCCCTTTAGCTTGAGATGTGATATCCAACTCCTTCCCATTCCAATCCTGAGACCCTTCCTATAGCATGAGATGTGATATCTCAAGGCCTCTAATACCAAACCTGAGATCGTTCCTCTAACATGAAATGTGATATCCAACTCCTTCCCCTTCCAAACCTGAGAGCCTTCCTATAGCATGAGATATGATAGCCAAGTCCTTCCAATTCCAATCCTGAGACCCTTCCTATAACATGAAATGTGATATCCAACTCCTTCCCATTCCAACCTGAGACCCTTCCTATAGCATGAGATGGGATATCTCAATGCTTCTAATACCAAACCTGAGACTCTTCCTATAACATGAGATGGGATATCCAACTCATTCCCATTCCAATCCTGAGACCCTTCCGATAGCAGAGATGTGATATCTCAATGCTTATACCAAACCTGAGACCCTTCCTATGGCCTGAGATGTCATATACAACTCCTTCCCATTCCAATCCTGAGACCCTTCCTATAGCATGAGATGTGATATCTCAATGCTTATACCAAATCTGAGACCCTTCCTATAGCATGAGATGTGATATCCAACTCCTTCCCATTCCAATCCTGAGACCCTTCCTATAGCATGAGATGTGATGTCTCAATGCTTCTAATACCAAACCTGAGATCCTTCCTATAACATGAGATGTGATATCCAACTCCTTCCCATTCCAATCCTGAGACCCTTATGATAGCATGAGATGTGATATCTCAATGCCTCTAATACCAAACCTGAGATACTTCCGATAGCATGAGATGTGATATCTCAATGCTTCTAATACCAAACCTGAGATCCTTCCTATAACATGAAATGTGATTTCCAAATCCTCCCCCTTCCAAACCTGAGACCCTCCCTTTAGCATGAGATGTGATATCCAACTCCTTCCCATTCCAATCCTGAGACCCTTCTGATAGCATGAGATGTGATATCTCAATGCCTCTAATTCCAAACCTGAGATCCTACCTCTAACATGAAATGTGATATCCATCTCCTTCCCTTTCCAAACCTGAGACCCTGTCTATAGCATGAGATGTGATATCCAAGTCCTTCCCATTCCAATCCTGAGACCCTTCCTATAGCATGTGATGTGATATCGCAATGCTTATACCAAACCTGAGACCCTTCCTATGGCATGAGATGTCATATACAACTCCTTCCCATTCCAATCCTGAGACCCTTCCTATAGCATGAGATGTGATATCTCAATGCTTATACCAAACCTGAGACCCTTCCTATAGCATGAGATGTGATATCCAACTTCTTCCCATTCCAATCCTGAGACCCTTCCTATAACATGAGATGTGATGTCTCAATGCTTCTAATACCAAACCTGAGATCTTTCCTATAACATGAGATGTGATATCCAACTCCTTCCCATTCCAATCCTGAGACCCTTCCTATAGCATGAGATGTGATATCTCAAGGCCTCTAATACCAAACCTGAGATCCTTCCTCTAACATGAAATGTGATATCCAACTCTTTCCCCTTCCAAACCTGAGAGCCTTCCTATAACATGAGATATGATATCCAAATCCTTCCCATTCCAATCCTGAGACCCTTCCTATAACATGAAATGTGATATCCTACTCCTTCCCATTCCATCCTGGGACCCTTCCTATATCATGAGATGGGATATCTCAATGCTTCTAATACCAAACCTGAGACCCTTCCTATAACATGAGATGGGAATATCCAACTCCTTCCCATTCCAATCCTGAGACCCTTCCGATAGCAGAGATGTGATATCTCAATGCTTATACCAAACCTGAGATCCTTCCTATAACATGAGATGTGATATCCAACTCCTTCCCATTCCAATCCTGAGACACTTCCTATAGCATGAGATGTGATATCTCAATGCTTATACCAAATCTGAGACCCTTCCTATAGCATGAGATGTGATATCCAACTCCTTCCCATTCCAATCCTGAGACCCTTCCTATAGCATGAGATGTGATATCTCAAGGCCTCTAATACCAAACCTGAGATCCTTCCTCTAACATGAAATGTGATATCCAACTCTTTCCCCTTCCAAACCTGAGAGCCTTCCTATAGCATGAGATATGATAGCCAAGTCCTTCCAATTCCAATCCTGAGACCCTTCCTATAACATGAAATGTGATATCCAACTCCTTCCCATTCCAACCTGAGACCCTTCCTATAGCATGAGATGGGATATCTCAATGCTTCTAATACCAAACCTGAGACTCTTCCTATAACATGAGATGGGATATCCAACTCATTCCCATTCCAATCCTGAGACCCTTCCGATAGCAGAGATGTGATATCTCAATGCTTATACCAAACCTGAGACCCTTCCTATGGCCTGAGATGTCATATACAACTCCTTCCCATTCCAATCCTGAGACCCTTCCTATAGCATGAGATGTGATATCTCAATGCTTATACCAAATCTGAGACCCTTCCTATAGCATGAGATGTGATATCCAACTCCTTCCCATTCCAATCCTGAGACCCTTCCTATAGCATGAGATGTGATGTCTCAATGCCTCTAATACCAAACCTGAGATCCTTCCTATAACATGAGATGTGATATCCAACTCCTTCCCATTCCAATCCTGAGACCCTTATGATAGCATGAGATGTGATATCTCAATGCCTCTAATACCAAACCTGAGATACTTCCGATAGCATGAGATGTGATATCTCAATGCTTCTAATACCAAACCTGAGATCCTTCCTATAACATGAGATGTGATTTCCAAATCCTCCCCCTTCCAAACCTGAGACCCTCCCTTTAGCATGAGATGTGATATCCAACTCCTTCCCATTCCAATCCTGAGACCCTTCTGATAGCATGAGATGTGATATCTCAATGCCTCTAATTCCAAACCTGAGATCCTACCTCTAACATGAAATGTGATATCCATCTCCTTCCCTTTCCAAACCTGAGACCCTGCCTATAGCATGAGATGTGATATCCAAGTCCTTCCCATTCCAATCCTGAGACCCTTCCTATAACATGAGATGTGATGTCTCAATGCTTCTAATACCAAACCTGAGATCTTTCCTATAACATGAGATGTGATATCCAACTCCTTCCCATTCCAATCCTGAGACCCTTCCTATAGCATGAGATGTGATATCTCAAGGCCTCTAATACCAAACCTGAGATCCTTCCTCTAACATGAAATGTGATATCCAACTCTTTCCCCTTCCAAACCTGAGAGCCTTCCTATAGCATGAGATATGATATCCAAATCCTTCCCATTCCAATCCTGAGACCCTTCCTATAACATGAAATGTGATATCCTACTCCTTCCGATTCCATCCTGGGACCCTTCCGATAGCAGAGATGTGATATCACAATGCTTATACCAAACCTGAGATCCTTCCTATAACATGAGATGTGATATCCAACTCCTTCCCATTCCAATCCTGAGACACTTCCTATAGCATGAGATGTGATATCTCACTGCTTATACCAAACCTGAGACCCTTCCTATAGAATGAGATGTGATATCCAACTCCTTCCCATTCCAATCCTGAGACCATTCCTATAGCATGAGATGTGATATCTCAATGCTTCTAATATCAAACTTGAGACCCTCCCTATAGCATGAGATGTGATACCCAAGTCCTTCCCATTCCAATCCTGAGACACTTCCTATAGCATGAGATGTGATATCTCAATGCTTCTAATACCAAACCTGAGACTCTTCCTATAACATGAGATGGGATATCCAACTCCTTCCCATTCCAATCCTGAGACCCTTCCAATAGCAGAGATGTGATATCTCAATGCTTATACCAAACCTAAGACCCTTCCTATGGCATGAGATGTGATATCCAACTCCTTCCCATTCCAATCCCGAGACCCTTCCTATAGCATGAGATGTGATATCTCGATGCTTATACCAAATCTGAGACCCTTCCTATAGCATGAGATGTGATATCCAACTCCTTCCCATTCCAATCCTAAGGCCCTTCCTATAGCATGAGATGTGATGTCTCAATGCTTCTAATACCAAACCTGAGATCCTTCCTATAACATGAGATGTGATATCCAACTCCTTCCCATTCCAATCCTGAGACCCTTCCTATAGCATGAGATGTGATGTCTCAATGCTTCTAATACCAAACCTGAGAACCTTCCTACAGCATGCGATGTGATATCTCAATGCTTCTAATACCAAACCTGAGACCAGTCCTATAACATGAGATTGGATATCCAACTCCTTCCCCTTCCAAACCTGAGACCCTTCCTATAGCATGAGATGTGATATCCAACTTCTTCCCATTCCAATCCTGAGACCCTTCCTATAACATGAGATGTGATGTCTCAATGCTTCTAATACCAAACCTGAGATCTTTCCTATAACATGAGATGTAATATCCAACTCCTTCCCATTCCAATCCTGAGACCCTTCCTATAGCATGAGATGTGCTATCTCAATGCTTATACCAAACCTGAGACCCTTCCTAAAGCTTGAGATGTGATATCCAACTCCTTCCCATTCCAATCCTGAGACCCTTCCTATAGCATGATATGTGATATCTCAATGCCTCTAATACCAAACCTGAGATCCTTCCTCTAACATGAAATGTGATATCGAACTCCTTCCCTTTCCAAACCTGAGAGCCTACCTATAGCATGAGATGTGATATCCAAGTCCTTCCCATTCCAATCCTTAGACCCTTCCTACAGCATGCAATATGATATCTCAATGATTCTAATAACAAACCTGAGACCCGCCCTATAACATGAGATGTGATATCCAACTCCTTCTCGTTTCAAACCTGAGACCCTTCCTATAACATGAGATGTGATATCCAACTCCTTCCCGTTTCAAACCTGAGACCCTTCCTATAGCATATGTGATATCCAACTCCTTCCCATTCCAAACATGAGACCCTTCCTATATCAAGAATGTAATATCCAACTCCTTCCCATTCCAATCCTGAGACCATTCCTATAGCATGAGATGTGATATCTCAATGCTTCTAATACCAAACCTGAGATCCTTCCTATGACATGAGATGTGATATCCAATTCCTCCCCATTCCAAACCTGAGAACCTTCCTACCGCATGCGATGTGATATCTCAATGCTTCTAATACCAAACCTGAGACCAGTCCTATAACATGAGATTGGATATCCAACTCCTTCCCCTTCCAAACCTGAGACCCTTCCTATAGCATGAGATGTGATATCCAACTTCTTCCCATTCCAATCCTGAGACCCTTCCTATAACATGAGATGTGATGTCTCAATGCTTCTAATACCAAACCTGAGATCTTTCCTATAACATGAGATGTGATATCCAACTCCTTCCCATTCCAATCCTGAGACCCTTCCTATAGCATGAGATGTGCTATCTCAATGCTTATACCAAACCTGAGACCCTTCCTAAAGCTTGAGATGTGATATCCAACTCCTTCCCATTCCAATCCTGAGACCCTTCCTATAACATGAAATGTGATATCCAACTCCTTCCCATTCCAACCTGAGACCCTTCCCATAGCATGAGATGGGATATCCAACTCCTTCCAAATCCAATACTGATACCCTTCCAATAGCATGAGATGTGATATCCCAATGCTTCTACCAAACCTGAGAACCATACTATGGCATGAGATGTGATATCAAACTCCTTCCCATTCCAATCCTGAGACTCTTCCTATAGCTTGAGATGTGATATCCGAAATCCTTCCCATTCCAATTCTGAGACCCTTCCTATACCATGAGACTTGATATCTCAATGCTTCTAATACCAAACCTGAGACCCGTCCTATAACATGAGATGTGATATCAAACTCCTTCCCATTCCAATCCTGAGACTCTTCCTATAACATGAGATGTGATATCCAACTCCTTCCCATTCCAATCCTTAGACCCTTCCGATATCATGAGATTTGTTATCTCAATGCTTCTAATATCAAAATTGAGACCCGCCTATAACATGAGATGTGATATCCAAATCTTTCCCCTTCCAAACCTTAGACCCTTCCTTTATCATGAGATGGGATATCCAACTCCTTCCCATTCCAATCCTGAGACCCTTCCGATAGCAGAGATGTGATATCTCAATGCTTATACCAATCCTGAGACCCTTCCTATGGCCTGAGATGTCATATACAACTCCTTCCCAATCCAATCCTGAGACCCTTCCTATAGCATGAGATGTGATATCTCAATGCTTATACCAAATCTGAGACCCTTCCTATAGCATGAGATGTGATATCCAACTCCTTACCATTCCAATCCTGAGACCCTTCCTATAGCATGAGATGTGATGTCTCAATGCTTCTAATACCAAACCTGAGAACCTTCCTACAGCATGCGATGTGATATCTCAATGCTTCTAATACCAAACCTGAGACCAGTCCTATAACATGAGATTGGATATCCAACTCCTTCCCCTTCCAAACCTGAGACCCTTCCTATAGCATGAGATGTGATATCCAACTTCTTCCCATTCCAATCCTGAGACCCTTCCTATAACATGAGATGTGATGTCTCAATGCTTCTAATACCAAACCTGCGATCTTTCCTATAACATGAGATGTAATATCCAACTCCTTCCCATTCCAATCCTGAGACCCTTCCTATAGCATGAGATGTGCTATCTCAATGCTTATACCAAACCTGAGACCCTTCCTAAAGCTTGAGATGTGATATCCAACTCCTTCCCATTCCAATCCTGAGACCCTTCCTATAGCATGAGATGTGATATCTCAATGCTTCTAATATCAAACTTGAGACCCTTCCTATAGCATGAGATGTGATATCCAACTCCTTCCCATTCCAATCCTGAGACCCTTCCTATAGCATGAGATGTGATGTCTCAATGCTTCTAATACCAAACCTGAGATCCTTCCTATAACATGAGATGTGATATCCAACTCCTTCCCATTCCAATCCTGAGACCCTTCCTATAACATGAGATGTGATGTCTCAATGCTTCTAATACCAAACCTGAGATCTTTCCTATAACATGAGATGTGATATCCAACTCCTTCCCATTCCAATCCTGAGACCCTTCCTATAGCATGAGATGTGATATCTCAAGGCCTCTAATACCAAACCTGAGATCCTTCCTCTAACATGAAATGTGATATCCAACTCTTTCCCCTTCCAAACCTGAGAGCCTTCCTATAACATGAGATATGATATCCAAATCCTTCCCATTCCAATCCTGAGACCCTTCCTATAACATGAAATGTGATATCCTACTCCTTCCCATTCCATCCTGGGACCCTTCATATATCATGAGATGGGATATCTCAATGCTTCTAATACCAAACCTGAGACCCTTCCTATAACATGAGATGGGAATATCCAACTCCTTCCCATTCCAATCCTGAGACCCTTCCGATAGCAGAGATGTGATATCTCAATGCTTATACCAAACCTGAGATCCTTCCTATAACATGAGATGTGATATCCAACTCCTTCCCATTCCAATCCTGAGACACTTCCTATAGCATGAGATGTGATATCTCAATGCTTATACCAAATCTGAGACCCTTCCTATAGCATGAGATGTGATATCCAACTCCTTCCCATTCCAATCCTGAGACCCTTCCTATAGCATGAGATGTGATATCTCAAGGCCTCTAATACCAAACCTGAGATCCTTCCTCTAACATGAGATGTGATATCCAACTCTTTCCCCTTCCAAACCTGAGAGCCTTCCTATAGCATGAGATATGATAGCCAAGTCCTTCCAATTCCAATCCTGAGACCCTTCCTATAACATGAAATGTGATATCCAACTCCTTCCCATTCCAACCTGAGACCCTTCCTATAGCATGAGATGGGATATCTCAATGCTTCTAATACCAAACCTGAGACTCTTCCTATAACATGAGATGGGATATCCAACTCATTCCCATTCCAATCCTGAGACCCTTCCGATAGCAGAGATGTGATATCTCAATGCTTATACCAAACCTGAGACCCTTCCTATGGCCTGAGATGTCATATACAACTCCTTCCCATTCCAATCCTGAGACCCTTCCTATAGCATGAGATGTGATATCTCAATGCTTATACCAAATCTGAGACCCTTCCTATAGCATGAGATGTGATATCCAACTCCTTCCCATTCCAATCCTGAGACCCTTCCTATAGCATGAGATGTGATGTCTCAATGCTTCTAATACCAAACCTGAGATCCTTCCTATAACATGAGATGTGATATCCAACTCCTTCCCATTCCAATCCTGAGACCCTTATGATAGCATGAGATGTGATATCTCAATGCCTCTAATACCAAACCTGAGATACTTCCGATAGCATGAGATGTGATATCTCAATGCTTCTAATACCAAACCTGAGATCCTTCCTATAACATGAGATGTGATTTCCAAATCCTCCCCCTTCCAAACCTGAGACCCTCCCTTTAGCATGAGATGTGATATCCAACTCCTTCCCATTCCAATCCTGAGACCCTTCTGATAGCATGAGATGTGATATCTCAATGCCTCTAATTCCAAACCTGAGATCCTACCTCTAACATGAAATGTGATATCCATCTCCTTCCCTTTCCAAACCTGAGACCCTGCCTATAGCATGAGATGTGATATCCAAGTCCTTCCCATTCCAATCCTGAGACCCTTCCTATAACATGAGATGTGATGTCTCAATGCTTCTAATACCAAACCTGAGATCTTTCCTATAACATGAGATGTGATATCCAACTCCTTCCCATTCCAATCCTGAGACCCTTCCTATAGCATGAGATGTGATATCTCAAGGCCTCTAATACCAAACCTGAGATCCTTCCTCTAACATGAAATGTGATATCCAACTCTTTCCCCTTCCAAACCTGAGAGCCTTCCTATAGCATGAGATATGATATCCAAATCCTTCCCATTCCAATCCTGAGACCCTTCCTATAACATGAAATGTGATATCCTACTCCTTCCCATTCCATCCTGGGACCCTTCCTATATCATGAGATGGGAATATCCAACTCCTTCCCATTCCAATCCTGAGACCCTTCCGATAGCAGAGATGTGATATCTCAATGCTTATACCAAACCTGAGATCCTTCCTATAACATGAGATGTGATATCCAACTCCTTCCCATTCCAATCCTGAGACACTTCCTATAGCATGAGATGTGATATCTCACTGCTTATACCAAACCTGAGACCCTTCCTATAGAATGAGATGTGATATCCAACTCCTTCCCATTCCAATCCTGAGACCATTCCTATAGCATGAGATGTGATATCTCAATGCTTCTAATATCAAACTTGAGACCCTCCCTATAGCATGAGATGTGATACCCAAGTCCTTCCCATTCCAATCCTGAGACACTTCCTATAGCATGAGATGTGATATCTCAATGCTTCTAATACCAAACCTGAGACTCTTCCTATAACATGAGATGGGATATCCAACTCCTTCCCATTCCAATCCTGAGACCCTTCCAATAGCAGAGATGTGATATCTCAATGCTTATACCAAACCTAAGACCCTTCCTATGGCATGAGATGTGATATCCAACTCCTTCCCATTCCAATCCCGAGACCCTTCCTATAGCATGAGATGTGATATCTCGATGCTTATACCAAATCTGAGACCCTTCCTATAGCATGAGATGTGATATCCAACTCCTTCCCATTCCAATCCTAAGGCCCTTCCTATAGCATGAGATGTGATGTCTCAATGCTTCTAATACCAAACCTGAGATCCTTCCTATAACATGAGATGTGATATCCAACTCCTTCCCATTCCAATCCTGAGACCCTTCCTATAGCATGAGATGTGATGTCTCAATGCTTCTAATACCAAACCTGAGAACCTTCCTACAGCATGCGATGTGATATCTCAATGCTTCTAATACCAAACCTGAGACCAGTCCTATAACATGAGATTGGATATCCAACTCCTTCCCCTTCCAAACCTGAGACCCTTCCTATAGCATGAGATGTGATATCCAACTTCTTCCCATTCCAATCCTGAGACCCTTCCTATAACATGAGATGTGATGTCTCAATGCTTCTAATACCAAACCTGAGATCTTTCCTATAACATGAGATGTAATATCCAACTCCTTCCCATTCCAATCCTGAGACCCTTCCTATAGCATGAGATGTGCTATCTCAATGCTTATACCAAACCTGAGACCCTTCCTAAAGCTTGAGATGTGATATCCAACTCCTTCCCATTCCAATCCTGAGACCCTTCCTATAGCATGATATGTGATATCTCAATGCCTCTAATACCAAACCTGAGATCCTTCCTCTAACATGAAATGTGATATCGAACTCCTTCCCTTTCCAAACCTGAGAGCCTACCTATAGCATGAGATGTGATATCCAAGTCCTTCCCATTCCAATCCTTAGACCCTTCCTACAGCATGCAATATGATATCTCAATGATTCTAATAACAAACCTGAGACCCGCCCTATAACATGAGATGTGATATCCAACTCCTTCTCGTTTCAAACCTGAGACCCTTCCTATAACATGAGATGTGATATCCAACTCCTTCCCGTTTCAAACCTGAGACCCTTCCTATAGCATATGTGATATCCAACTCCTTCCCATTCCAAACATGAGACCCTTCCTATAGCAAGAATGTAATATCCAACTCCTTCCCATTCCAATCCTGAGACCATTCCTATAGCATGAGATGTGATATCTCAATGCTTCTAATACCAAACCTGAGATCCTTCCTATGACATGAGATGTGATATCCAATTCCTCCCCATTCCAAACCTGAGAACCTTCCTACAGCATGCGATGTGATATCTCAATGCTTCTAATACCAAACCTGAGACCAGTCCTATAACATGAGATTGGATATCCAACTCCTTCCCCTTCCAAACCTGAGACCCTTCCTATAGCATGAGATGTGATATCCAACTTCTTCCCATTCCAATCCTGAGACCCTTCCTATAACATGAGATGTGATGTCTCAATGCTTCTAATACCAAACCTGAGATCTTTCCTATAACATGAGATGTGATATCCAACTCCTTCCCATTCCAATCCTGAGACCCTTCCTATAGCATGAGATGTGCTATCTCAATGCTTATACCAAACCTGAGACCCTTCCTAAAGCTTGAGATGTGATATCCAACTCCTTCCCATTCCAATCCTGAGACCCTTCCTATAACATGAAATGTGATATCCAACTCCTTCCCATTCCAACCTGAGACCCTTCCCATAGCATGAGATGGGATATCCAACTCCTTCCAAATCCAATACTGATACCCTTCCAATAGCATGAGATGTGATATCCCAATGCTTCTACCAAACCTGAGAACCATACTATGGCATGAGATGTGATATCAAACTCCTTCCCATTCCAATCCTGAGACTCTTCCTATAGCTTGAGATGTGATATCCGAAATCCTTCCCATTCCAATTCTGAGACCCTTCCTATACCATGAGACTTGATATCTCAATGCTTCTAATACCAAACCTGAGACCCGTCCTATAACATGAGATGTGATATCAAACTCCTTCCCATTCCAATCCTGAGACTCTTCCTATAACATGAGATGTGATATCCAACTCCTTCCCATTCCAATCCTTAGACCCTTCCGATATCATGAGATTTGTTATCTCAATGCTTCTAATATCAAAATTGAGACCCGCCTATAACATGAGATGTGATATCCAAATCTTTCCCCTTCCAAACCTTAGACCCTTCCTTTATCATGAGATGGGATATCCAACTCCTTCCCATTCCAATCCTGAGACCCTTCCGATAGCAGAGATGTGATATCTCAATGCTTATACCAATCCTGAGACCCTTCCTATGGCCTGAGATGTCATATACAACTCCTTCCCAATCCAATCCTGAGACCCTTCCTATAGCATGAGATGTGATATCTCAATGCTTATACCAAATCTGAGACCCTTCCTATAGCATGAGATGTGATATCCAACTCCTTACCATTCCAATCCTGAGACCCTTCCTATAGCATGAGATGTGATGTCTCAATGCTTCTAATACCAAACCTGAGATCCTTCCTATAAAATGAGATGTGATATCCAACTCCTTCCCATTCCAATCCTGAGACCCTTCCTATAGCATGAGATGTGATGTCTCAATACTTCTAATACCAAACCTGAGAACCTTCCTACAGCATGCGATGTGATATCTCAATGCTTCTAATACCAAACCTGAGACCAGTCCTATAACATGAGATTGGATATCCAACTCCTTCCCCTTCCAAACCTGAGACCCTTCCTATAGCATGAGATGTGATATCCAACTTCTTCCCATTCCAATCCTGAAACCCTTCCTATAACATGAGATGTGATGTCTCAATGCTTCTAATACCAAACCTGCGATCTTTCCTATAACATGAGATGTAATATCCAACTCCTTCCCATTCCAATCCTGAGACCCTTCCTATAGCATGAGATGTGCTATCTCAATGCTTATACCAAACCTGAGACCCTTCCTAAAGCTTGAGATGTGATATCCAACTCCTTCCCATTCCAATCCTGAGACCCTTCCTATAGCATGAGATGTGATTTCTCAATGCTTCTAATATCAAACTTGAGACCCTTCCTATAGCATGAGATGTGATATCCAACTCCTTCCCATTCCAATCCTGAGACCCTTCCTATAGCATGAGATGTGATGTCTCAATGCTTCTAATACCAAACCTGAGATCCTTCCTATAACATGAGATGTGATATCCAACTCCTTCCCATTCTAATCCCGAGACCCTTCCTATAGCATGAGATGTGATATCTCGATGCTTATACCAAACCTGAGACCCTTCCTATAGCATGAGATGTGATATCCAACTCCTTCCCATTCCAATCCTGAGACCCTTCCTATAGCATGAGATGTGATATCTCAATGACTCTAATACCAAACCTGAGATCCTTCCTCTAACATGAAATGTGATATCCAACTCCTTCCCTTTCCAAACCTGAGAGCCTACCTATAGCATGAGATGTGATATCCAAGTCCTTCCCATTCCAATCCTTAGACCCTTCCTACAGCATGCAATATGATATCTCAATGATTCTAATAACAAACCTGAGACCCATCCTATAACATGAGATGGGGTATTCAACTCCTTCCTATTCCAATCCTGAGACACTTCCGATAGCAGAGATGTGATATCTCAATGCTTATACCAAACCTGAGACCCTTCCTATAACATGAGATGTGATATCCAACTCCTTCCCATTCCAATCCTGAGACACTTCCTATAGCATGAGATGTGATATCTCACTGCTTATACCAAACCTGAGACCCTTCCTATAGCATATGTGATATCCAACTCCTTCCCATTCCAAACATGAGACCCTTCCTATAGCAAGAATGTAATATCCAACTCCTTCCCATTCCAATCCTGAGACCATTCCTATAGCATGCGATGTGATATCTCAATGCTTCTAATACCAAACCCGAGACCAGTCCTATAACATGAGATTGGATATCCAACTCCTTCCCCTTCCAAACCTGAGACCCTTCCTATAGCATGAGATGTGATATCCAACTTCTTCCCATTCCACTCCTGAGACCCTTCCTATAACATGAGATGTGATGTCTCAATGCTTCTAATACCAAACCTGAGATCTTTCCTATAACATGAGATGTGATATCCAACTCCTTCCCATTCCAATCCTGAGACCCTTCCTATAGCATGAGATGTGATATCTCAATGCTTATACCAAACCTGAGACCCTTCCTATAGCTTGAGATGTGATATCCAACTCCTTCCCATTCCAATCCTGAGACCCTTCCTATAGCATGAGATGTGATATCTCAAGGCCTCTAATACCAAACCTGAGATTCTTCCTCTAACATGAAATGTGATATCCAACTCCTTCCCCTTCCAAACCTGAGAGCCTTCCTATAGCATGAGATATGATATCCAAGTCCTTCCCATCCAATCCTGAGACCCTTCCTATAACATGAAATGTGATATCCAACTCCTTCCCATTCCAACCTGAGACCCTTCCTATAGCATGAGATGGGATATCCAATTCCTTCCAAATCCAATACTGATACCCTTCCGATAGCATGAGATGTGATATCCCAATGCTTCTACCAAACCTGAGACCCATACTATGGCATGAGATGTGATATCAAACTCCTTCCCATTCCAATCCTGAGACCCTACCTATGGCTTGAGATGTGATATCCAACTCCTTCCCATTCCAATTCTGAGACCCTTCCTATACCATGAGACTTGATATCTCAATGCTTCTAATACAAAACCTGAGACCCGTCCTATAACATGAGATGTGATATCCAAATCCTTCCACTTCCAAACCTTAGACCCTTCCTTTATCATGAGATGTGATATCCAATTCCTTCCCATTCCAATCCTGAGACCCTTCCGATATCATGAGATTTGTTATCTCAATGCTTCTAATATCAAACTTGAGACCCTCCCTATAGCATGAGATGTGACATCCAAGTCCTCCCGATTCCAATCCTGAGACTCTTCCTATAGCATGAGATGTGATATCTCAATGCTTCTAATACCAAACCTGAGACCCTTCCTATAACATGAGATGGGATATCCAACTCCTTCCCATTCCAATCCTGAGACCCTTCCGATAGCAGAGATGTGATATCTCAATGCTTATACCAAACCTGAGACCCTTCCTATGGCCTGATTTGTCATATACAACTCCTTCCCATTCCAATCCTGAGACCCTTCCTATAGCATGAGATGTGATATCTCAATGCTTATACCAAATCCGAGACCCTTCCTATAGCATGAGATGTGATATCCAACTCCTTCCCATTCCAATCCTGAGACCCTTCCTATACCATGAGATGTGATGTCTCAATGCTTCTAATACCAAACCTGAGATCCTTCTGATAGCATGAGATGTGATATCTCAATGCTTCTAGTACCAAACCTGAGATCCTTCCTATAACATGAGATGTGATTTCCAAATCCTTCCACTTCCAAACCTGAGACACTCCCTTTAGCATGAGATGTGATATCCAACTCCTTCCCATTCCAATCCTGAGACCCTTCTGATAGCATGAGATGTGATATTTAAATGCCTCTAATACCAAACCTGAGATCCTACCTCTAACATGAAATGTGATATCCATCTCCTTCCCTTTCCAAACCTGAGAACCTGCCTATAGCATGAGATGTGATATCAAAAGTCCTTCCCATTCCAATCCTGAGACCCTTCCTATAGCATGTGATGTGATATCTCAATGCTTATACCAAACCTGAGACCCTTCCTATGGCATGAGATGTCATATACAACTCCTTCCCATTCCAATCCTGAGACCCTTCCTATAGCATGAGATGTGATATCTCAATGCTTATACCAAACCTGAGACCCTTCCTATAGCATGAGATGTGATATCCAACTTCTTCCCATTCCAATCCTGAGACCCTTCCTATAACATGAGATGTGATGTCTCAATGCTTCTAATACCAAACCTGAGACCCTTCCTATAACATGAGATGGGATATCCAACTCCTTCCCATTCCAATCCTGAGACCCTTCCGATAGCAGAGATGTGATATCTCAATGCTTATACCAAACCTGAGACCCTTCCTATGGCCTGAGATGTCATATACAACTCCTTCCCATTCCAATCCTGAGACCGTTCCTATAGCATGAGATGTGATATCTCAATGCTTATACCAAATCTGAGACCCTTCCTATAGCATGAGATGTGATATCCAACTCCTTCCCATTCCAATCCTGAGACCCTTCCTATAGCATGAGATGTGATGTCTCAATGCTTCTAATACCAAACCTGAGATCCTTCCTATAACATGAGATGTGATATCCAACTCCTTCCCATTCCAATCCTGAGACCATTCCTATAGCATGAGATGTGATATCTCAATGCCTCTAATACCAAACCTGAGATACTTCCGATAGCATGAGATGTGATATCTCAATGCTTCTAATACCAAACCTGAGATCCTTCCTATAACATGAGATGTGATTTCCAAATCCTTCCCCTTCCAAACCTGAGACCCTCCCTTTAGCATGAGATGTGATATCCAACTCCTTCCCATTCCAATCCTGAGACCCTTCTGATAGCATGAGATGTGATATTTCAATGCCTCTAATACCAAACCTGAGATCCTACCTCTAACATGAAATGTGATATCCATCTCCTTCCCTTTCCAAACCTGAGACCCTGCCTATAGCATGAGATGTGATATCCAAGTCCTTCCCATTACAATCCTGAGACCCTTCCTATAGCATGTGATGTGATATCGCAATGCTTATACCAAACCTGAGACCGTTCCTATGGCATGAGATGTCATATACAACTCCTTCCCATTCCAATCCTGAGACCCTTCCTATAGCATGAGATGTGATATCTCAATGCTTATACCAAACCTGAGACCCTTCCTATAGCATGAGATGTGATATCCAACTTCTTCCCATTCCAATCCTGAGTCCCTTCCTATAACATGAGATGTGATGTCTCAATGCTTCTAATACCAAACCTGAGATCTTTCCTATAACATGAGATGTGATATCCAACTCCTTCCCATTCCAATCCTGAGACCCTTCCTATAGCATGAGATGTGATATCTCAAGGCCTCTAATACCAAACCTGAGATCGTTCCTCTAACATGAAATGTGATATCCAACTCCTTCCCCTTCCAAACCTGAGAGCCTTCCTATAGCATGAGATATGATAGCCAAGTCCTTCCAATTCCAATCCTGAGACCCTTCCTATAACATGAAATGTGATATCCAACTCCTTCCCATTCCAACCTGAGACCCTTCCTATAGCATGAGATGGGATATCTCAATGCTTCTAATACCAAACCTGAGACTCTTCCTATAACATGAGATGGGATATCCAACTCCTTCCCATTCCAATCCTGAGACCCTTCCGATAGCAGAGATGTGATATCTCAATGCTTATACCAAACCTGAGACCCTTCCTATGGCCTGAGATGTGATATCCAACTGCTTCCCATTCCAATCCTGAGACCCTTCCTATAGCATGAGATGTGATATCTCAATGCTTATACCAAATCTGAGACCCTTCCTATAGCATGAGATGTGATATCCAACTCCTTCCCATTCCAATCCTGAGACCCTTCCTATAGCATGAGATGTGATGTCTCAATGCTTCTAATACCAAACCTGAGATCCTTCCTATAACATGAGATGTGATATCCAACTCCTTCCGATTCCAATCCTGAGACCCTTATGATAGCATGAGATGTGATATCTCAATGCTTCTAATACCAAACCTGAGATCCTTCCTATAACATGAGATGTGATTTCCAAATCCTTCCCCTTCCAAACCTGAGACCCTCCCTTTAGCATGAGATGTGATATCCAACTCCTTCCCATTCCAATCCTGAGACCCTTCTGATAGCATGAGATGTGATATCTCAATGCCTCTAATTCCAAACCTGAGATCCTACCTCTAACATGAAATGTGATATCCATCTCCTTCCCTTTACAAACCTGAGACCCTGTCTATAGCATGAGATGTCATATACAACTCCTTCCCATTCCAATCCTGAGACCCTTCCTATAGCACGAGATGTGATATCTCAATGCTTATACCAAACCTGAGACCCTTCCTATAGCATGAGATGTGATATCCAACTCCTTCCCATTCCAATCCTGAGAACCTTCCTTTAGCATGAGATGTGATATCCAACTCCTTCCCATTCCAATCCTGAGACCCTTCCTATAGCCTGAGATGTGATATCTCAATGCCTCTAATACCAAACCTGAGATCCTTCCTCTAACATGAAATGTGATATCCAACTCCTTCCCTTTCCAAACCTGAGAGCCTATCTATAGCATGAGATGTGATATCCAAGTCCTTCCCATTCCAATCCTGAGACACTTCCGATAGCAGAGATGTGATATCTCAATGCTTATACCAAACCTGAGATCCTTCCTATAACATGAGATGTGATATCCAACTCCTTCCCGTTCCAAACCTGAGACCCTTCCTTTAGCATGAGATGTGATATCCAGCTCCTTCCCATTCCAATCCTGAGACAATTCCGATAGCATGAGATGTTATATCTCAATGCTTCTAATATCAAAACTGAGACCCTCCCTATAGCATGATATGTGATATCTAAGTCCTTCCCATTCCAATCCTGAGACCCTTCCTATAGCATGAGATGTGATATCTCAATGCTTCTACCAAACCTGAGACCCTTCCTTTAGCATGAGATGTGATAACCAACTCCTTCCCATTCCAATCCTGAGACCCTTCCTATAGCATGAGATGTGATATCTCAATACTTCTAATACCAAACCTGAGATCCTTCCGATAACATGAGATGTGATATCCAAATCCTTCCCCTTCCAAACCTGAGACCCTCCCTTTAGCATGAGATGTGATATCCAACTCCTTCCCATTCCAATCCTGAGACCCTTCTGATAGCATGAGATGTGATATCTCAATGCTTCTATACCAAACCTGAGATCCTTCTAATATGGCATGAGATGTGATATCTCAATGCTTCTAATACCAAACCTGAGATCCTTCCTATAACATGAGATGTGATATCCAAATCCTTCCCCTTCCAAACCTGAGACCCTCCCTTTAGCATGAGATGTGATATCCAACTCCTTCCCATTCCAATCCTGAGACCCTTCCGATATCATGAGATTTGTTATCTCAATGCTTCTAATATCAAACTTGAGACCCTCCCTATAGCATGAGATGTGACATCCAAGTCCTCCCCATTCCAATCCTGAGACTCTTCCTATAGCATGAGATGTGATATCTCAATGCTTCTAATACCAAACCTGAGACCCTTCCTATAACATATCCAACTCCTTCCCATTCCAATTCTGAGACCCTTCCTATACCATGAGACTTGATATCTCAATGCTTCTAATACCAAACCTGAGACCCGTCCTATAACATGAGATGTGATATCCAAATCCTTCCCCTTCCAAACCTTAGACCCTTCCTTTATCATGAGATGTGATATCCAACTCCTTCCCATTCCAATCTTGAGACCCTTCCGATATCATGAAATGTGATACCTCAATGCTTCTAATATCAAACTTGAGACCCTCCCTATAGCAAGAGATGTGATATCCAAGTCCTTCCCATTCAAATCCTGAGACCCTTCCTATAGCATGAGATGTGATATCTCAATGCTTCTAATACCAAACCTGAGACCCTTCCTATAACATGAGATGGGAATATCCAACTCCTTCCCATTCCAATCCTGAGACCCTTCCGATAGCAGAGATGTGATAACTCAATGCTTATACCAAACCTGAGATCCTTCCTATAACATGAGATGTGATATCCAACTCCTTCCCATTCCAATCCTGAGACACTTCCTATAGCATGAGATGTGATATCTCACTGCTTATACCAAACCTGAGACCCTTCCTATAGCATGAGATGTGATATCTCAATGCTTCTAATATCCAACTTGAGACCCTCCCTATAGCATGAGATGTGATACCCAAGTCCTTCCCATTCCAATCCTGAGACACTTCCTATAGCATGAGATGTGATATCTCAATGCTTCTAATACCAAACCTGAGACTCTTCCTATAACATGAGATGGGATATCCAACTCCTTCCCATTCCAATCCTGATTCCCTTTCGATAGCAGAGATGTGATATCTCAATGTTTATACCAAACCTGAGACCCTCCCTACGGCATGAGATGTCATATACAACTCCTTCCCATTCCAATCCTGAGACCCTTCCTATAGCATGAGATGTGATATCCAACTCCTTCCCATTCCAATCCTGAGACCCTTCCTATAGCATGAGATGTGATGTCTCAATACTTCGAATACCAAACCTGAGATCCTTCCTATAACATGAGATGTGATATCCAAATCCTTATCTTCCAAACCTGAGACCCTCCCTTTAGCATGATATGTGATATCCAACTCCTTCCCATTCCAATCCTGAGACTCTTCTGATACCATAAGATATGATATCTCAATGCTTCTATACCAAACCTGAGATCCTTCTGATAGCATGAAATGTGATATCCAACTCTTTCCCCTTGCAAACCTGAGAGCCTTCCTATAGCATGAGATGTGATATCCAAGTCCTTCCCATTCCAATCCTGAGACCCTTCCTATAACATGAGATGTGATATCCAACTCCTTCCCATTCCAACCTGAGACCCTTCCTATAGCATGAGATGGGATATCCAACTTCTTCCAAATCCAATCCCGATACCCTTCCGATAACATGAGATGTGATATCCCAATGCTTCTACCAAACCTAAGACCCATACTATGGCATGAGATGTGATATCAAACTCCTTCCCATTCTAATCCTGAGACCCTTCCTATAGCTTGAGATGTGATATCCAACTCCTTCCCATTCCAATTCTGAGACCCTTCCTATACCATGAGACTTGATATCTCAATGCTTCCAATACCAAACCTGAGACCCGTCCTATAACATATGTGATATCCAACTCCTTCCCATTCCAATTCTGAGACCCTTCCTATACCATGAGACTTGATATCTCAATGCTTCCAATACCAAACCTGAGACCCGTCCTATAACATATGTGATATCCAAATCCTTCCCCTTCCAAACCTTAGACCCTTCCTTTATCATGATATGTGATATCCAACTCCTTCCCATTCCAATCCTGAGACCCTTCCTATAGCATGAGATGTGATATCTCAAGGCCTCTAATACCAAACCTGAGATCGTTCCTCTAACATGAAATGTGATATCCAACTCCTTCCCCTTCCAAACCTGAGAGCCTTCCTATAGCATGAGATATGATAGCCAAGTCCTTCCAATTCCAATCCTGAGACCCTTCCTATAACATGAAATGTGATATCCAACTCCTTCCCATTCCAACCTGAGACCCTTCCTATAGCATGAGATGGGATATCTCAATGCTTCTAATACCAAACCTGAGACTCTTCCTATAACATGAGATGGGATATCCAACTCCTTCCCATTCCAATCCTGAGACCCTTCCGATAGCAGAGATGTGATATCTCAATGCTTATACCAAACCTGAGACCCTTCCTATGGCCTGAGATGTGATATCCAACTGCTTCCCATTCCAATCCTGAGACCCTTCCTATAGCATGAGATGTGATATCTCAATGCTTATACCAAATCTGAGACCCTTCCTATAGCATGAGATGTGATATCCAACTCCTTCCCATTCCAATCCTGAGACCCTTCCTATAGCATGAGATGTGATGTCTCAATGCTTCTAATACCAAACCTGAGATCCTTCCTATAACATGAGATGTGATATCCAACTCCTTCCGATTCCAATCCTGAGACCCTTATGATAGCATGAGATGTGATATCTCAATGCTTCTAATACCAAACCTGAGATCCTTCCTATAACATGAGATGTGATTTCCAAATCCTTCCCCTTCCAAACCTGAGACCCTCCCTTTAGCATGAGATGTGATATCCAACTCCTTCCCATTCCAATCCTGAGACCATTCTGATAGCATGAGATGTGATATCTCAATGCCTCTAATTCCAAACCTGAGATCCTACCTCTAACATGAAATGTGATATCCATCTCCTTCCCTTTCCAAACCTGAGACCCTGTCTATAGCATGAGATGTCATATACAACTCCTTCCCATTCCAATCCTGAGACCCTTCCTATAGCACGAGATGTGATATCTCAATGCTTATACCAAACCTGAGACCCTTCCTATAGCATGAGATGTGATATCCAACTCCTTCCCATTCCAATCCTGAGACCCTTCCTTTAGCATGAGATGTGATATCCAACTCCTTCCCATTCCAATCCTGAGACCCTTCCTATAGCCTGAGATGTGATATCTCAATGCCTCTAATACCAAACCTGAGATCCTTCCTCTAACATGAAATGTGATATCCAACTCCTTCCCTTTCCAAACCTGAGAGCCTATCTATAGCATGAGATGTGATATCCAAGTCCTTCCCATTCCAATCCTGAGACACTTCCGATAGCAGAGATGTGATATCTCAATGCTTATACCAAACCTGAGACCCTTCCTATAACATGAGATGTGATATCCAACTCCTTCCCGTTCCAAACCTGAGACCCTTCCTTTAGCATGAGATGTGATATCCAGCTCCTTCCCATTCCAATCCTGAGACACTTCCGATAGCATGAGATGTGATATCTCAATGCTTCTAATATCAAAACTGAGACCCTCCCTATAGCATGATATGTGATATCTAAGTCCTTCCCATTCCAATCCTGAGACCCTTCCTATAGCATGAGATGTGATATCTCAATGCTTCTACCAAACCTGAGACCCTTCCTTTAGCATGAGATGTGATAACCAACTCCTTCCCATTCCAATCCTGAGACCCTTCCTATAGCATGAGATGTGATATCTCAATGCTTCTAATACCAAACCTGAGATCCTTCCTATAACATGAGATGTGATATCCAAATCCTTCCCCTTCCAAACCTGAGACCCTCCCTTTAGCATGAGATGTGATATCCAACTCCTTCCCATTCCAATCCTGAGACCCTTCCGATATCATGAGATTTGTTATCTCAATGCTTCTAATATCAAACTTGAGACCCTCCCTATAGCATGAGATGTGACATCCAAGTCCTCCCCATTCCAATCCTGAGACTCTTCCTATAGCATGAGATGTGATATCTCAATGCTTCTAATACCAAACCTGAGACCCTTCCTATAACATATCCAACTCCTTCCCATTCCAATTCTGAGACCCTTCCTATACCATGAGACTTGATATCTCAATGCTTCTAATACCAAACCTGAGACCCGTCCTATAACATGAGATGTGATATCCAAATCCTTCCCCTTCCAAACCTTAGACCCTTCCTTTATCATGAGATGTGATATCCAACTCCTTCCCATTCCAATCTTGAGACCCTTCCGATATCATGAAATGTGATACCTCAATGCTTCTAATATCAAACTTGAGACCCTCCCTATAGCAAGAGATGTGATATCCAAGTCCTTCCCATTCAAATCCTGAGACCCTTCCTATAGCATGAGATGTGATATCTCAATGCTTCTAATACCAAACCTGAGACCCTTCCTATAACATGAGATGGGAATATCCAACTCCTTCCCATTCCAATCCTGAGACCCTTCCGATAGCAGAGATGTGATAACTCAATGCTTATACCAAACCTGAGATCCTTCCTATAACATGAGATGTGATATCCAACTCCTTCCCATTCCAATCCTGAGACACTTCCTATAGCATGAGATGTGATATCTCACTGCTTATACCAAACCTGAGACCCTTCCTATAGCATGAGATGTGATATCTCAATGCTTCTAATATCCAACTTGAGACCCTCCCTATAGCATGAGATGTGATACCCAAGTCCTTCCCATTCCAATCCTGAGACACTTCCTATAGCATGAGATGTGATATCTCAATGCTTCTAATACCAAACCTGAGACTCTTCCTATAACATGAGATGGGATATCCAACTCCTTCCCATTCCAATCCTGATTCCCTTTCGATAGCAGAGATGTGATATCTCAATGTTTATACCAAACCTGAGACCCTCCCTACGGCATGAGATGTCATATACAACTCCTTCCCATTCCAATCCTGAGACCCTTCCTATAGCATGAGATGTGATATCCAACTCCTTCCCATTCCAATCCTGAGACCCTTCCTATAGCATGAGATGTGATGTCTCAATACTTCGAATACCAAACCTGAGATCCTTCCTATAACATGAGATGTGATATCCAAATCCTTATCTTCCAAACCTGAGACCCTCCCTTTAGCATGAGATGTGATATCCAACTCCTTCCCATTCCAATCCTGAGACTCTTCTGATACCATAAGCTATGATATCTCAATGCTTCTATACAAAACCTGAGATCCTTCTGATAGCATGAAATGTGATATCCAACTCTTTCCCCTTGCAAACCTGAGAGCCTTCCTATAGCATGAGATGTGATATCCAAGTCCTTCCCATTCCAATCCTGAGACCCTTCCTATAACATGAGATGTGATATCCAACTCCTTCCCATTCCAACCTGAGACCCTTCCTATAGCATGAGATGGGATATCCAACTCCTTCCAAATCCAATCCCGATACCCTTCCGATAACATGAGATGTGATATCCCAATGCTTCTACCAAACCTAAGACCCATACTATGGCATGAGATGTGATATCAAACTCCTTCCCATTCTAATCCTGAGACCCTTCCTATAGCTTGAGATGTGATATCCAACTCCTTCCCATTCCAATTCTGAGACCCTTCCTATACCATGAGACTTGATATCTCAATGCTTCCAATACCAAACCTGAGACCCGTCCTATAACATATGTGATATCCAAATCCTTCCCCTTCCAAACCTTAGACCCTTCCTTTATCATGAGATGTGATATCCAACTCCTTCCCATTCCAATCTTGAGACCCTTCCGATATCATGAAATGTGATACCTCAATGCTTCTAATATCAAACTTGAGACCCTCCCTATAGCAAGAGATGTGATATCCAAGTCCTTCCCATTCCAATCCTGAGACCCTTCCTATAGCATGAGATGTGATATCTCAATGCTTCTAATACCAAACCTGAGACCCTTCCTATAACATGAGATGGGAATATCCAACTCCTTCCCATTCCAATTCTGAGACCCTTCCGATAGCAGAGATGTGATATCTCAATGCTTATACCAAACCTGAGATCCTTCCTATAACATGAGATGTGATATCCAACTCCTTCCCATTCCAATCCTGAGACACTTCCTATAGCATGAGATGTGATATCTCACTGCTTATACCAAACCTGAGACCCTTCCTATAGCATGAGATGTGATATCTCAATGCTTCTAATATCAAACTTGAGACCCTCCCTATAGCATGAGATGTGATACCCAAGTCCTTCCCATTCCAATCCTGAGACACTTCCTATAGCATGAGATGTGATATCTCAATGCTTCTAATACCAAACCTGAGTCTCTTCCTATAACATGAGATGGGATATCCAACTCCTTCCCATTCCAATCCTGATTCCCTTTCGATAGCAGAGATGTGATATCTCAATGTTTATACCAAACCTGAGACCCTCCCTACGGCATGAGATGTCATATACAACTCCTTCCCATTCCAATCCTGAGACCCTTCCTATAGCATGAGATGTGATATCCAACTCCTTCCCATTCCAATCCTGAGACCCTTCCTATAGCCTGAGATGTGATATCTCAATGCCTCTAATACCAAACCTGAGATCCTTCCTCTAACATGAAATGTGATATCCAACTCCTTCACTTTCCAAACCTGAGAGCCTATCTATAGCATGAGATGTGATATCCAAGTCCTTCCCATTCCAATCCTTAGACCCTTCCTACAGCATGCAATATGATATCTCAATGATTTTAATAAAAAACCTGAGACCCGTCCTATAACATGAGATGGGATATCCAACTCCTTCCCATTTCAATCCTGAGACACTTCCGATAGCAGAGATGTGATATCTCAATGTTTATACCAAACCTGAGACCCTTCCTATAACGAGATGTGATATCCAACTCCTTCCCGTTCCAAACCTGAGACCCTTCCTTTAGCATGAGATGTGATATCCAGCTCCTTCCCATTCCAATCCTGAGACACTTCCGATAGCATGAGATGTGATATCTCAATGCTTCTAATATCAAAACTGAGACCCTCCCTATAGTATATGTGATATCTAAGTCCTTCCCATTCAATCCTGAGACCCTTCCTATAGCATGAGATGTGATATCTCAATGCTTATCCTTGATTCCTGTAGTAAATTGATTTCCTTTGCAGGCCGACTCCTGTCACGAATGCCTTGTCTGCATGCATTCTCTCGTGGCCATTCTCTCACCGTGGCTATTTGCCTACCCCCTTCCTCTCTCAGTGGATGGACTTCTCCATCCTAGCCTCCTACCACTCAACTCCGCCTACTTGGAGAATTCAACATGAACCTGTATGCTTCCTGACCTGGACTTTTACGAGATCTGCAACTCTTCATGTCGCTGGCCCTACACACTGCAGGGAATACTGAGGATTTTCTGATCTCAGACCTCCCCCTCTGTAACCCTCTCAACAATCCTCTCCCGTGGTGATCAAGTTCTCATCTCCAAAGAAGGCTAACTGCCAGCTGTTCCTCCTCAGAGGAGTTCTCCCTTTCTGTCCCTGCTCCCTGCACCGTTTCGCGTTGCAAACACTCGCTTCCCTGCTCTCTGGTTTAGACGCCTTTCCTTCTCAGAGGCCTTCTTCCTTTCTGCCCTTTTCGCGTTGCAAGTACTCGCTTCCCAGCTCTCTCGTTTAGAGGCGTGTTCCCTGCCTTCTCTCCTCTTCCCGCTGCCTTCAAATCAAAAAATGAGCTCCAAAAGATACACAGTGCTCAGAATGCTCTATAACACCCATTATTCAACATATAGCCGTAACCCGCTAGACGTATTGAAACGTGCTGTAAACTAGCAAAAACAGCTAGAAAATGTACTTTCCTCGTGTTTTTGTAAATGCTAATTCTGATGGGTTCCCATGTATGTACTGTCCGTGCGTTTGTTGTCGAATCCTGAAGTTTTTAACCACTGTTCTCCCATACAAGGGAGGGGTCAACGTCTGCTGCTGTTCACAGGCTGAATGTATACGGCTGAAATCTTCAAGGCATTTTCAGCTTTCCTGACTGTTTTGGAACGTGTATTTGCCATCTGTTAATACAGTCGCCCTGTGTTCATCGTCCCTTCTACTTTACAGGCTGCACTCCCCTGGTGATCACATTCTCCTCTCCAGAGCAGGCTGACTACCAGCTGCTCCTCCTCATAGGCGTTCATCCTTTCTGTCCTTGCTCCCTTCACCGTTTCGCGTTGCATGTACTCGCTTCCCAGCTCTCTGGTTTAGATGCGTGTTCCCTGCCTTCTCTCCTCTTCCTACAGCCTTCCAATGAGCTCCACAAGATACAGTGTTCAGAATGCTTTATAACTCCCATTATTCAACATATAGCTGTAACCCGCTAGACGTATTGAAACGTGCTAAAAACGAGCAGAAACAGTTAGAAAATGTACTTTCCTCGCGTTTTGGTAAATGCGAATTCTGGTGGATTCCCATTTTGTACTCTGTTCGTGCGTTTGTTCAGTCGAATCCTGGTCTTTTGAACCACTCTTCTCCCATACAAGGGAGGGTCAAAATGTGTTGTTCACAGGCTGAATTTATACTGCTGAAATGCTCGCTTCCCTGCTCTCTGGTTTAGACGCGTGTACCCTGCATTTACCAAAACGCGAGGGAAGTACATTTTCTAGCTGTTTTTGCTAGTTTTAGCACGTTTCAATACGTCTAGCGGGTTACAGCTATATGTTGAATAATGGGGTTATAAAGCATTCTGAACACTGTATCTTGTGGAGCAAATTGGAAGGCTGTAGCAAGACGAGAGAAGGCAGGGAACACGCATCTCAACCAGAGAGCTTGGAAGCGAGTACATGCAACGCGAAACGGTGCAGGGAGCAGGGACAGAAAGGATGAACACCTATGAGGAGGAGCAGCTGGTAGTTAGCCTGCATAGGAGAGAAGAATGTGATCACTAGGGGAGTGCAGCCTGTAAACTAGAAGGAACGATGAACAAAGGGCGACTGCATTAACAGATGGCAAATACACGTTCCAAAACAGGAAAGCTGATAATGCCTTGAAGATTTCAGCCGTATACATTCAGCCTGTGAACAGCAGTAGATGTTGACCCCCCCTCCCTAGTATGGAAGAACAGTGGTTAAAAACTTCAGGATTCGACACAAACGCACGGACACAGTACATACAACATGGGAACCCACCAGAATTCGCATTTACAAAAACGCGAGGGAAGTACATTTTCTAGCTATTTTTGCTAGTTTTTAGCACGTTTCAATACGTCTAGCGGGTTACAGCTATATAGCATTCTGAACACTATCTTGTGGAGCTCATTGGAAGGCTGTAGGAAGAGGAGAGAAGGCAGGGAACACGCATCTAAACCAGAGAGCTGGGAAGCGAGTACATGCAACGCGAAACGGTGCAGAGAGCAGGGACAGAAAGGGAGAAAGGTGGAACGCCTCTGAGGAGGAGCAGCTGGTAGTTAGCCTGCTCTGGAGAGGAGAATGTGATCACCACGGGAGTGCAGCCTTGAAACAAGAAGGGGCGATGAAAACATGCTGACTGGAATAACAGATGGCAAATACACTTTCCAGAACAGTCGGTTTACCCGATAATGCATTGACGATTTCAGCAGTATACATTCAGCCTGTGAACAGTAGATTTTGATCCCCCCCTTGCATGGGTGACGAGTGGTTAAAAACATCAGGATTCGACTGAACAAATGCACGAACAGAGTAGAAAATGGGAATCCACCAGAATTCGTATTTACCAAAACGCGAGGAAAGAACATTTTCTAGCTATTTTTGCTAGTTTTTAGCACTTTTCAATACGTCTAGCGGGTTACAGCTATATCTTGAATAATGGGTGTTATAAAGCATTCTGAGCACCGTGTATCTTTTGAAGCTCATTTGTTGATTTGAAGGCAGCGGGAAGAGAGAAGGCCGGGAACACACGTCTAAACCAGAGAGCTGGAAGCGAGTTGTTCTCTGCAACGCGAAACGATGCAGAGAACAAGCACAGAAAGGAAGAAGGAAAAGCGTCTAAACCAGAGAGCAGGGAAGCGAGTGTTTGCAACGCGAAACTGTGCAGGGAGCAGGGACAGAAAGGGAGAACTCCTCTGAGGAGGAACAGCTGGCAGTTAGCCTTCTTTGGAGATGAGAACTTGATCACCACGGGAGAGGATTGTTGAGAGGGTTACATAGGGGGATGTCTGAGATCAGAAAATCCTGAGTATTCCCTGCAGTGTGTAGGGCCAGAGACAGGAAGAGTTGCAGATCTCGTAAAAGTCCAGGTCAGGAAGCATACAGGTTCATTTTGAATTCTCCAAGTAGGCGGAGTTGAGTGGTAGGAGGCTAGGATGGAGAAGTCCATCCACTGAGAGAGGAAGGGGGTAGGCAAATAGCCACGGTGAGAGAATGGCCAGGAAAGAGAGAATGCATGCAGACAAGGCATTCGTGAGAGGAGTCGGCCTGCAAAGGAAAGCAATTTACTACAGGAATCAAGGATACTCCCCCTCAAGAATGGTTGGATCTGGGCATGGAGAGGAACTTGTCATCAGGGAGGAAAGTGTCAGAGCTCGAGACAGCGCTGGCCGTCATCCATGTCTCGGTTAGACCAAGGACATCAAGGTCGGGTTCTTCCAGGAAATGGCAGATGTCAGATGAGTGTTAACTGAGTGAGAGTTGAGAGTGGGGAGGGGTACAAATCAGTAATCCTTCCGGAGGTGTAGAAGGAGCCTGACCTAGGGCACATGAGGAAGGAGAGAGGAAAGGAAGCAGAAGAAGGGAGAGAAGACACAGCAGGAGTGCATTATCAATCCGGGAGCTAGGAGTGGTGAGGTTAGACGGGGAGGTCTGAGTCTCAGGATTTGAATGGGAAGTTCGATATCACATATGCTATAGGAAGAGTCTCAGGATTGGAATGGGAAGGAGTTGGATATGATATCTCTTGTTATAGGGAGGGTCTCAGGTTTGGTATTAGAAGCACTGTGATATCAAATCACATCCTATCGGAAGGGTCTCGGGTTTGGTATTGGAAGAAATGAGATTTCAAATCTCAGGCTGTGGGAATGGTCTCGGGTATGGTATTGGAAGGGTTGAAAAATCACATTTCATGCTACAGGAAGGGTCACAAGTTTGGAATGGGAAGGAGTTGGATTTCACATATACTACGGGAAGGGCCTCAGGTTTGGTATTAGAAGCATAGAGATATCACATCTCATTTTATAGGAAGGGTCTCGATTGGAATGGGAAGGAGTTGGATATCACATCTCATGTTATAGGGAGGGTCTCAGTTTTGATATTAGAAGCATTGAGATATCACATATGCTATTGGAAGGGTCTCAGTATTGGAATGGGAAGGAGTTGGATATCACATCTCATGTTATAGGGAGGGTCTCAGTTTTGATATCAGAAGCATTGAGATATCACATATGCTATTGGGAGGGTCTCAGTATTGGAATTGGAAGGAGTTGGATATCACATCTCATGCTATCGGACGGGTCTCAGGATTGGAATGGGAAGTAGTTGGATATCACATATGCTAAAGGAAAGGTCTCAGGTTTGGAATGGGAAGGAGTTGGATATCACGTCTCATGTTATAGGAAGGGTCTCAGGATTGGAATGGGAAGGAGTTGAATATCACATCTCATGCTAAAGGAAGGGTCATCAGGTTCGGTATAAGCATTGAGAAATCACATCTCTGCTATCGGAAGGGTCTCAGGATAGGAATGGGAAGGACTTAGATTTCACATCTCATACTATAGGGAGGGTCTCAGTTTTGATATTAGAAGCATTGAGCTATCACATCTCATGCTATCGGAAGGGTCTCAGGATTGGAATGGGACGGAGTTGGATATCACATCTCAAGCTATCTCAGGATTGTAATGGGAAGGAGTTTGATATCACATATCAAGCTATAGGAAGGGTCTCAGGTTTGGAAGGGGAAGGATTTGGATCTCACATCTCAAGCTATCTCAGGATTGGAATGGGAAGGAGTTTGATATTTCATCTCAAGCTATAGGAAGGGTCTAAGGTTTGGAAAGGGAAGGATTTGGATTTCACATCTCATGTTATAGGATGGTTCTCATGTTTGGTTTTAGAAGCATTGAGATATCACATCTCATGCTATGGGAAGGGTCTCAGGTTTGGAATGGGAAGGAGTTGGATATCACATCTTATGCTGAAGGAAAGGTCTCAGGTCTGGAAGGGGAAGGATTTGGATCTCACATCTCATGTTTTAGGACGGGTCTCAGGTTTGGTATTAGAAGCATTGAAATATCACATCTCATGGTATAGGAAGGGTCCCAGGATTGGAATGGGAAGGAGTTGGATATCCCATCTCATGTTATAGGACGGGTCTCAGGTTTGTTATTAGAATCATTGAGATATCATATTGCATGCTGTAGGAAGGGTCTAAGGGTTGGAATGGGAAGGACTTGGATATCACATCTCATGCTATAGATAGGCTCTTAGGTTTGGAAAGGGAAGGAGTTGGATATCACATTTCATGTTAGAGGAAGGATCTCAGGTTTGGTATTAGAAGCATTGAGATATCACATCTCATGCTATAGGAAGGGTCTCAGGATTGGAATGGGAAGCAGTTGGATATCACATCTCATGCTATAGGAAGGGTCTCAGGTTTGGTATAAGCATTGAGATATCACATCTCATGCTATAGGACGGGTCTCAGGATTGGAATTGAAGGAGTTGGATATCACATCTCATGTTATAGGAAAGATCTCAGGTTTGGTATTAGAAGCATTGAGACATCACATCTCATGCTATAGGAAGGGTCTCAGGGTTGGAATGGGAAGGAGTTGGATATCACATCTCATCCAATAGGAAGGGTCTCAGGTTTGGAATGGGAAGGAATTGGATATCACATCTCATGTTATAGGAAGGATCTCAGGTTTGGTATTAGAAGCATTGAGATATCACATCTCATGCTATAGGAAGGGTCTCAGGATTGGAATGTGAAGGATTTGGATATCACATCTCATGCTAAAGGAAGGGTCTCAGGTTTGGTAGAAGCATTGAGATATCACGTCTCTGCTATCGGAAGGGTCTCAGGATTGGATTGGGAAGGAGTTGGATATCACATCTCATGCCATAGGAAGGGTCTCAAGTTTGGTATAAGCATTGAGACATCACATCTCTGCTATCGGAAGGGTCTCAGGAGTGGATTGGGAAGGAGTTGGATATCCCTTCTCATGCTATAGGAAGTGTCTCAGGTTGGAATGGGAAGGAGTTGGATATCACATCTCATGTTATAGGAAGGGTCTCAGGATTGGAATGGGAAGGATTTGGATATCACATCTCTTGCTATAGGAAGGGTCTCAGGATTGGAATGGGTAGGAGTTGGATATTACTTTCTTGCTATAGGAAGGGTCTCATGTTTGGAATGGGAAGGAGTTGGATATCACATATGCTATAGTTAGTGTCTCAGGTTTGGAACGGGAAGGAGTTGGATATCACATCTCATGTTATAGGAAGGGTCTCAGGTTTGGTATAAGCATTGAGATATCACATCTCTGCTATCGGAAGCGGCTCAGGATTGGAATGGGAAGGAGTTGGATATCCCATCTCATGTTATAGGAAGAGTCTCTGGTTTGGTATTAGAATCATTGAGATATCACATCGCATGCTGTAGGAAGGGTCTAAGGATTGGAATGGGATGGACTTGGATATCACATCTCATGCTATAGGTAGGCTCTCAGGTTTGGTATAAGCATTCCCGTCCTATAACATGAGATGTGATATCCAAATCCTTCCCCTTCCAAACCTTAGACCCTTCCTTTATCATGAGATGTGATATCCAACTCCTTCCCATTCCAATCCTGAGACCCTTCCGATATCATGAGATTTGTTATCTCAATGCTTCTAATATCAAACTTGAGACCCTCCCTATAGCATGAGATGTGACATCCAAGTCCTTCCCATTCCAATCCTGAGACCCTTCCTATAGCATGAGATGTGATATCTCAATGCTTCTAATACCAAACCTGAGACCCTTCCTATAACATGAGATGGGATATCCTATCCAATCCTGTCCTATCCTGTCCAATCCTGTGACCCTTCCGATAGCAGAGATGTGATATCTCAATGCTTATACCAAACCTGAGACCCTTCCTAAGGCCTGAGATGTCATATACAACTCCTTCCCATTCCAATCCTGAGACCCTTCCTATAGCATGAGATGTGATATCTCAATGCTTATACCAAATCTGAGACCCTTCCTATAGCATGAGATGTGATATCCAACACCTTCCCATTCCAATCCTGAGACCCTTCCTATAGCATAAGATGTGATATCCAAATCCTTCCTATTCCAATCCTGAGACCTTTCCTATAGCATGAGATGTGATATCTCAATGCTTATACCAAACCTGAGACCCTTCCTATAGCATGAGATGTGATATCCAACTCCTTCCCATTCCAATCCTGAGACCCTTCCTATAGCATGAGATGTGATGTCTCAATGCTTCTAATACCAAACCTGAGATCCTTCCTATAACATGAGATGTGATATCCAACTCCTTCCCATTCCAATCCTGAGACCCTTATGATAGCATGAGATGTGATATCTCAATGCCTCTTATACCAAACCTGAGATCCTTCCGATAGCATGAGATGTGATATCTCAATGCTTCTAATACCAAACCTGAGATCCTTCCTATAATATGAGATGTGATTTCCAAATCCTTCCCCTTCCAAACCTGAGACCCTCCCTTTAGCATGAAATGTGATATCCAACTCCTTCCCATTCCAATCCTGAGACCCTTCTGATAGCATGAGATGTGATATCTCAATGCCTCTAATACCAAACCTGAGATCCTACCTCTAACATGAAATGTGATATCCATCTCCTTCCCTTTCCAAACCTGAGACCCTGCCTATAGCATGAGATGTGATATCCAAGTCCTTCCCATTCCAATCCTGAGACCCTTCCTATAGCATGTGATGTGATATCTCAATGCTTATACCAAACCTGAGACCCTTCCTATGGCATGAGATGTCATACACAACTCCTTCCCATTCCAACCCTGAGACCCTTCCTATAGCATGAGATGTGATATCTCAATGCTTATACCAAACCTGAGACCCTTCCTATAGCATGAGATGTGATATCCAACTTCTTCCCATTCCAATCCTGAGACCCTTCCTATAGCATGAGATATGATATCTCAATGCTTATACCAAACCTGAGACCCTTCCTATAGCATAAGATGTGATATCCAAATCCTTCCCATTCCAATCCTGAGACGCTTCCTATAGCATGAGATGTGATATCTCAATGCTTATACCAAACCTGAGACCCTTCCTATAGCATGAGATGTGATATCCAACTCCTTCCCATTCCAATCCTGAGACCCTTCCTATAGCATAAGATGTGATGTCTCAATGCTTCTAATACCAAACCTGAGATCCTTCCTATAACATGAGATGTGATATCCAACTCCTTCCCATTCCAATCCTGAGACCCTTATGATAGCATGAGATGTGATATCTCAATGGCCCTCATTACGACCCTGGCGGAAAGTGACTGACCTGACCGCCATAGCGTAAATAGCGTTTCCGCCATTGCACGACGTAGCAAAGTGCGGCTAATTCCGACCCATCGGGCACGAGCACTACGCCATGGCGGAAGTGCAAAGTCCGCGATGGCGGAAAAGTCCCCAAAACGCCCCTCACCGCCGTCGTACGGCGCCCTAGGTGCAATTCCGCCACCCATCTGAGCGGTCACCGTAATGAGCGGCAATCGGAAAGTACGGTGACCGTAAATATACGGAAACGGAAGTCAAAAAATGGTCCCGGAACGGGAAACAGCACGGCGTACACCTATAAAATCAGAATTCCCACACAACCATAAAAAATACTACCCTGAGACACATCCCAACCCGTCATCCACCCCAGTGAAAGCAATAAAAATGGGAAAAGTTGCGAAAAAAGCGTGCGACCGCAAGCGGCAGGTCCACTTCTCCCGTGAGGAACTCACCGTGCTCACAGAGACCCTCCAGGAGAATGCTGCCGTCGTCTTCTCGACACAAATGACCAGGACGGCACTTGTGAACAAGAAGGCCATATGGGCCCTGGTGGCACAGCGGGTAAGTGCGGTGGGGACCGCACCCCGCAACCCACAGCAATGCAGAAAGTGATGGGACGACCTGCGGATACGCGTACGGAGCATACTATCCGCCAACCGTAACATTGCCACAGCTACCGGGGGAGGATCGGAATCACCCATCAAGTTGACCCCCTGGGAAGAAATCTGTGCCTCCACCATTGGAATGGAGAGTATAGAGGGAGTCAGAGGGATGGAGAAAGGAGTGCAGACATCCGAAGAATCAGGTAGGTGGGCCAAATAAAACAATGCTAAATCCACAATGTCCAATCATGTGAAGTACCATGTGTCCACATAGTGCAACAGTAACACATGTCCAGGAGAACGTCCACATACATTGGCCTGATAGCGCACTTTAAAAATCACATAAAATACATAAATAATTAAAAATCCTAAAAACACCCTCTACACGTGCAGCAGGCACACCCTAACTGCAGGCTGCAAAACAACTGCATCCTCAATCCGCACAAAAATGAAACCACCTCCAAGGCCCCGACCCAAATCACCCTCAGGTACCACCCCAATGCATGTGATACATTGCCATTCCAATTTCAACAGACCCATTAATAACGCTCGCCCTCCTTTACTCCACCACAGGGTCCGATTCAAACGACGAGCTCCAGGACACCCCTACCAGCACACCTGCAAAGAGGGCCAAGACCAACGGCCAAAGACCCTCCACCTCAGCTGCACGCATCAAGACACGGCAGCAGCACAAATCAAGTGGCAGCACACAGGAGGGAACTTCAACAGGCACCCCATCAGCCAGCATGCCCACAACAGCACCACCACAGGTCCCCCCAAGGGATGCCACAGAAGGCACTGCTTCTGGTGGCAGCAGCACCATAGGTGACACTGCATTAATGGCAGCATGCTCCGACACAGAAAACGGGGATGTCGAAGTAAGATCCATCCATGACCTGTCTCAATCCCCCTGTTTGTTCCATCCCGTACACCATGAGGATACCACGCAGGGGCACCCACAAGACGACGACTGGCCATCCCCCGCAAGCCCTGTGGCAAGGCAACATGAGGTGACCAGCCCCTCTGTGACACCACCGCAAATGGCCATGGCACAGCAGAGGCAACAGTCCCTCGACCAGGTGATCGTGCAACAGCAGCAACTGGCCACGCTCCTCAAGGACCATGCTGATGAATGTGGGGGTACTAAGGCAGCCATAGAAACATCAACTGAGACACTTAGGGCAGAAATGGAGAGAAGTACAGAGATACTAAGGGCACAAATGGAGAGAAGCACCGAGAGCCTGAGGGGGCAACTGCATGCGACGCCCAAAGACGTATGTGCTGAACTTGCCGCTGTGCGCCGTGTGCTCACTGAGCTCTCACAAACCCTTAGGGACATGCATGGACGTGAGCAGGCAGAGACATCATCCGTTGCAAGTTCCGTCCAGGGCAGACCCCAACGTAGATCTGGGAGGAACCTGCGCTCCACAGGCAGGGGTGCCCCTGATACCCGGAGAGGGGGCTTGCAATAGCGTCTGCCCACTGACAATGAGCATCTTCGGACACTGGTGTTCGGGGGGGAGGTAGGAGGGTGGAGGGGGTGTGTTGGGCTCACTTGGGTGGCGGGTCGATAGGGTGTTTAACATGATATCACATATGCCATAAACAATGCACGATCATGCAATGAGATGTGTGGACATTGATCTTTGTGTACGAGGCCATTATAGGCGTACAGTCCATATTGTGCATGTTCCAGACACACACAGTGCCACGAGTCCCGTGTCCATGTATCAGCCACCAGGCGTGAGTGCTAGAAGCATGCATCTATGAGATGCTGACGAATGTCACGGCCCTCCTGTGCCTCGCAGACTCCTTCAGGTGCTGCCACATCCCCACCCTCATCATGACCATCATCAGGTGCTTGCAGTTCTGCGTCAGGGGGCATGGGCACATTTCTACGTATGCACATGTTGTGTAGCATGACACATGCCATGACCATCTTTGCAACCTTCTCATGGCAGTACAGGAGTGCCCCGCCAGACCTGCTGAGGCAGCGGAAACGAGCCTTCAGTAGGCCAAATGCCTGTTCTATGACTACACGGGTACGTGAGTGGGCATGGTTGTAGTCCTCCTCAGGCTGGTTCTGTGGGTTCCGGAGTGGTGTAAGGAGCCATCTCTTCAGTGGATACCCGGCATCGCCTGTATGTGGACAATAAAGGATGTTTGTGGAATGACATTGCTACGTACGCTCCCCCCCTCCTGCCAGGTCATTGCCGCATCACATACCCCACATTATCATGCATGAAATGAGACTCACCGAGTAGCCAGGATCTGTTCCCTGCGTGTCGCTCCATGTAGCGTGGTATTCTAGAGTTCCTCAAGACCATAGAATCATGGGTTGATCCAGGAAAGCGTGCACAACAATGTGTAATGATCCTGTTGGAGTCACACACCATTTGTACATTAAGAGAATGAAATTGTTTTCGGTTGCGGTACTGAGCCTCCATGGCATGTGGGACGACCAATTCAACATGGGTGCAGTCGATGGCACCAATGCAACCCGGTATGCCACCAAGTGCATGGAATCCCACTTTTGTGTTCGTAATTTCCTGCTCCGAGCGTGGTAGAGAGATGTAGTCGTCTGCGTGCTTCAGGAGGGCATCGAGCACTTGCAATAGTGTCCGTGAGAACAGTGGCTGTGAAATGCCATGCAACTGTCCGACTGTGTGCTGGTAGGTGCCTGTGGCCAGGAAGTGGAGTACAGACACCACCTTCAGTAGGGGTGGGATGGCGGTTGGGCTATCTATCATGCTGACAAGGTCAGCCTGTGTCATGTCCACAATGGCGGTTATGGTGTCCCGGTCCAAACGGTAGAGGGTGTGGATCTGCTCATCCGTCAGGTTGAACGGATGTGCTCGGAGGCGTGGGATTGCGGGCTGCCTGTGTGGTGGTAGTGGCTGTGCTGGCGGGCCTTGCTGGGCCTGCCTTGCCCTCCTCCTCCTCCTGCGTCTCCTCTGTGCGGCCGGTTGTTGTAGTAGTTGCTGTTCGTCTTCTTCTTGAAGTTGGAGTACTTGCAGTGCTATCAGGTCCCCCAGGGCAAACATCGCTAGTCCTGCCGGTAGCATTTTGGAGTGGGTGTGGTTGTGTGAGGGGGTTGGGTGTGCAATTTATGTGTTTTCAAGCTGTAATGCCTCCACCTGTGGTGATTCATTCCACCTGTGCAAGCTGCAATCCCCTTTGGGCGAGCACGTCCCGCACGCAACGCTGCAATTCGACGCATGGCATCTTGCTATTACAATCATGTATTTGATCCCGATGGCAGTGAAATATTGGCTCATATGTTCATTCTGCTATGGTCCCATTGTTTCCCATACTATCTTTGCAGTCGCGAACAAACTTGTGAAGGGTCAGTGGAATGTAGTACTCGATTAACGGTGGACCGTCATGCAGCACTGTACCGCGGCTCAACGACGGGTGGGGCGTCCCATTTGTGAGTGAAGCCACTTTGCATTTTCACACATTGCCGCACTACATGGATGGATTTGTGATTTCAAGCGGTCACAGATGCCTTTTTGACGTGATGTTGCAAATGAGGAATTCGAAGGACGGCGCTTTCGGTCTTCAGCTAGCGGCGAGGAGACGCCCACAGGTCTGACTGCAAATATAACGTTCTATTGTTTAATGTCCTTGGGACAGGGGCCATGGCGAGAATGCAATGATTGATATGAATAGTATGGGATGCGCAATAGCGTGGTGGACGATAAGGCAGGACGTTCCCAAATACATGTTACTTCACAACACTGGAATTCCGGCCTGGAGCACAGTGGATTTTGCAGACTGCATTACGCACAGACTCAATGGAAATTGCACATGTTATGTGAGTACATAATCAGGCGTTTTCATACCGGGATGAGGGAATGATGTATGGATGCATGGACAGATGATTTGATGGAGAGTTTGCCATGTACAGGGCTTTTTGGAATCTATCCACCTCCCCTGCGCTATGTGATGCAGAGCTGCCATAGTGGGACCATCGTCTATCTGGCCTTGTTGAACCCTCCCTGTCTCGACGCGCCTTCAAACACTTGTGTCTATGCACGTTACTAATCCCATCGAATGGATTCTGTTTTGACAGACGCATGCACACAAACACTCGTTTGTAATAGTGTTTTCACCTCGATATTTATAGTTATGATTCGCAAGTGATATTTGGGTGGGAATAATCCTTTGGAGTGGGCTAGCATGCATATGGCTGTAGATTTAGTGTGATCATTGAAGTGAGTAATACAAATCAAGTTCTGATGGCCATACTATTCTTTTTCATTTCATTTGGGTGACAGGTATCTCCTCCCCTTTTGCCGCTGCCATCTGTATGCCACTCCTGCAGATGGCTTTTACTCCCGACACCTGCTGCTTCGAGTTAATCAGTGGAGCACCATTACGATCTTATGGGACGATCGCCAATGGGCCACATGCCCTTACGCGGTACTAGTGGCTAGGAGCAACATTTCGACCTTTCAGCTGGACTAGTGCCTACCTAATGGAACTGCCCTGCGGTTCTAGGCGCTTCCATGTTGCCTTTTTGAACGTGAATGTAGCCCCTGTGTACCATGAAGGAACAGGGCGTCACACAAGAAGAAGCTGGTCATTTATTGCGGATGCAGCCCACAATTATGAAATATATTTTTGGGGTTCATGACCTAATGGCTGTATGGGCTTGGTGATTTTGTGGAGCATTAAATTTCTATTCTGATATTAACCGTGTAGCGTTATTCTTTGCAAGTAATGTAGCATATTCCTATTTGTGGAGCGATGTATTGTGAGTAGATCTGCATTGGGTTCCGGCTTCTGAGTATAGTTGCGTGGTACTGTACTGGCCGCGTTTGCCTACGAAGCCCAGTGTGGTCAGGGATAGGGGCTACCATTATGACTGTTTTGATGATGTCATGCTCAGGGGCGGGGGATTAGCTTTTGTGTAACAGATGCCGGTCAGCCAGGTGGATTGGTGGAATGATGTGATTATCAGTATATGGCTGGTCACAGGTGCCTGTGTTTGCGTGCGTTTCTTGGAGGGAGACTGAGGTCATGTCCATTGGAATAGCTTCTGTATTCGTGCCATCTGTGCCCTGCAGCTCCCATTGGCCCCTCTTGAGATGTGCCTGGCTGCTCAGTCACTCTGCCAACTTGTGTGGTACATGCTTATGCTGATGGTTGGTTTGTTTACTGGCAGGAGTACAGGGCTGGTGCAGTCTGACTCAGGATACTGCTTTGAATGTTGCCTTACACTGGTGTCAGTCGATGGGGGGGGCCTGTTTTTGTTTGTCTCATTTTTCTGCTCATGTTGCTGTACTTGAACCTTCGCATGCCTGTGCTGCATCAGTGCGGCAATGGTGCCATGGCAAATATGGATGGCCACTCACAAGGCACTTGGAGCCCCTAGATTAATTTGTTCGTTGCCATGGATGGGTGACTTGTACATTTGACTGGTTGCATTGTGTGACTTCATTGCACCTACGAGGAGTTGTGCAATGTGGCCAGGGAGTGGTGTACAGGCACTCAGTAGGGCCGTTTACGGTTGATTCGCGATGCCGTACTTCTCACCATGGCGGAATGGTACTTTCCGCCATGCTTGATGGCGTTAGGTACATGTCCGCTAGGGTCAGAATTCGCGTACCATTGCGCCATGGTGGTAATTACGGTTTGGCATGGCGCGCGTGCGCGTACTTGGTGCAGTTAGCGTTGGCGTTCACTACGGTGTCGCTAATGGCATCGTACTTTACGGTGACGGGTCATAATCGCACCGAGCGCTATTCGATGGCGGTATTCCATTTCCGCCATCGTTTTTCGATTTCCGCCAGGGTCGTAATGAGGGCCAATGCCTCTTACACCAAACCTGAGATCCTTCCGATAGCATGAGATGTGATATCTCAATGCTTCTAATACCAAACCTGAGATCCTTCATATAATATGAGATGTGATTTACAAATCCTTCCCCTTCCAAACCTGAGACCCTCCCTTTAGCATGAAATGTGATATCCAACTCCTTCCCATTCCAATCCTGAGACCCTTCTGATAGCATGAGATGTGATATCTCAATGTCTCTAATACCAAACCTGAGATCCTACCTCTAACATGAAATGTGATATCCATCTCCTTCCCTTTCCAAACCTGAGACCCTGCCTATAGCATGAGATGTGATATCCAAGTCCTTCGCATTCCAATCCTGAGACCATTCCTATAGCATGTGATGTGACATCTCAATGCTTATACCAAACCTGAGACCCTTCCTATGGCATGAGATGTCATATACAACTCCTTCCCATTCCAACCCTGAGACCCTTCCTATAGCATGAGATGTGATATCTCAATGCTTATAGCAAACCTGAGACCCTTCCTATAGCATGAGATGTGATATCCAACTTCTTCCCATTCCAATCCTGAGACCCTTCCTATAGCATGAGATATGATATCTCAATGCTTATACCAAACCTGAGACCCTTCCTATAGCTTGAGATGTGATATCCAACTCCTTCCCATTCCAATCCTGAGACCCTTCCTATAGCATGAGATGTGATATCTCAAGGCCTCTAATACCAAACCTGAGATCCTTCCTCTAACATGAAATGTGATATCCAACTCCTTCCCCTTCCAAACCTGAGAGCCTTCCTATAGCATGAGATATGATATCCAAGTCCTTCCCATTCCAATCCTGAGACCCTTCCTATAACATGAAATGTGATATCCAACTCCTTCCCATTCTAACCTGAGACCCTTCCTATAGCATGAGATGGGATATCCAACTCCTTCCAAATCCAATACTGATACCCTTCCGATAGCATGAGATGTGATATCCCAATGCTTCTACCAAACCTGAGACCCATACTATGGCATGAGATGTGATATCAAACTCCTTCCCATTCCAATCCTGAGACGCTTCCTATAGCTTGAGATGTGATATCCAACTCCTTCCCATTCCAATTCTGAGACCCTTCTTATACCATGAGACTTGATATCTCAATGCTTCTAATACCAAACCTGAGACCCGTCCTATAACATGAGATGTGATATCCAAATCCTTCCCCTTCCAAACCTTAGACCCTTCCTTTATCATGAGATGTGATATCCAACTCCTTCCCATTCCAATCCTGAGACCCTTCCGATATCATGAGATTTGTTATCTCAATGCTTCTAATATCAAACTTGAGACCCTCCCTATAGCATGAGATGTGACATCCAAGTTCTTCCCATTCCAATCCTGAGACCCTTCCTATAGCATGAGATGTGATATCTCAATGCTTCTAATACCAAACCTGAGACCCTTCCTATAACATGAGATGGGATATCCAACTCCTTCCCATTCCAATCCTGAGACCCTTCCAATAGCAGAGATGTGATATCTCAATGCTTATACCAAACCTGAGACCCTTCCTAAGGCCTGAGATGTCATATACAACTCCTTCCCATTCCAATCCTGAGACCCTTCCTATAGCATGAGATGTGATATCTCAATGCTTATACCAAATCTGAGACCCTTCCTATAGCATGAGATGTGATATCCAACACCTTCCCATTCCAATCCTGAGACCCTTCCTATAGCATAAGATGTGATATCCAAATCCTTCCTATTCCAATCCTGAGACCCTTCCTATAGCATGAGATGTGATATCTCAATGCTTATACCAAACCTGAGACCCTTCCTATAGCATGAGATGTGATATCCAACTATTTCCCATTCCAATCCTGAGACCCTTCCTATAGCATGAGATGTGATATCTCAATGCTTCTAATACCAAACCTGAGACCCTTCCTATAACATGAGATGGGATATCCAACTCCTTCCCATTCCAATCCTGAGACCCTTCCGATAGCAGAGATGTGATATCTCAATGCTTATACCAAACCTGAGACCCTTCCTATGGCATGAGATGTCATATACAACTCCTTCCCATTCCAACCCTGAGACCCTTCCTATAGCATAAGATGTGATATCTCAATGCTTCTAATACCAAACCTGAGACCCTTCCTATAACATGAGATGGGATATCCAACTCCTTCCCATTCCAATGCTGAGACCCTTCCGATAGCAGTGATGTGATATCTCAATGCTTATACCAAACCTGAGACCCTTCCTATGGCATGAGATGTCATATACAACTCCTTCCCATTCCAACCCTGAGACCCTTCCTATAGCATGAGATGTGATATCTCAATGCTTATACCAAACCTGAGACCCTTCCTATAGCATGAGATGTGATATCCAACTTCTTCCCATTCCAATCCTGAGACCCTTCCTATAGCATGAGATGTGATATCTCAATGCTTATACCAAACCTGAGACCCTTCCTATAGCTTGAGATGTGATATCCAACTCCTTCCCATTCCAATCCTGAGACCCTTCCTATAGCATGAGATGTGATATCTCAAGGCCTCTAATACCAAACCTGAGATCCTTCCTCTAACATGAAACGTGATATCCAACTCCTTCCCCTTCCAAACCTGAGAGCCTTCCTATAGCATGCGATATGATATCCAAGTCCTTCCCATTCCAATCCTGAGACCCTTCCTATAACATGAAATGTGATATCCAACTCCTTCCCATTCTAACCTGAGACCCTTCCTATAGCATGAGATGGGATATCCAACTCCTTCCAAATCCAATACTGATACCCTTCTGATAGCATGAGATGTGATATCCCAATGCTTCTACCAAACCTGAGACCCATACTATGGCATGAGATGTGATATCAAACTCCTTCCCATTCCAATCCTGAGACGCTTCCTATAGCTTGAGATGTGATATCCAACTCCTTCCCATTCCAATTCTGAGACCCTTCTTATACCATGAGACTTGATATCTCAATGCTTCTAATACCAAACCTGAGACCCGTCCTATAACATGAGATGTGATATCCAAATCCTTCCCCTTCCAAACCTTAGACCCTTCCTTTATCATGAGATGTGATATCCAGCTCCTTACCATTCCAATCCTGAGACCCTTCCGATATCATGAGATTTGTTATCTCAATGCTTCTAATATCAAACTTACGACCCTCCCTATAGCATGAGATGTGACATCCAAGTCCTTCCCATTCCAATCCTGAGACCCTTCCTATAGCATGAGATGTGATATCTCAATGCGTCTAATACCAAACCTGAGACCCTTCCTATAACATGAGATGGGATATCCAACTCCTTCCCATTCCAATCCTGAGACCCTTCCGATAGCAGAGATGTGATATCTCAATGCTTATACCAAACCTGAGACCCTTCCTAAGGCCTGAGATGTCATATACAACTCCTTCCCATTCCAATCCTGAGACCCTTCCTATAGCATGAGATGTGATATCTCAATGCTTATACCAAATCTGAGACCCTTCCTATAGCATGAGATGTGATATCCAACACCTTCCCATTCCAATCCTGAGACCCTTCCTATAGCATGAGAAGTGATATCTCCATGCTTATACCAAACCTGAGACCCTTCCTATAGCATGAGATGTGATATCCAAATCCTTCCCATTCCAATCCTGAGACCCTTCCTATAGCATGAGATGTGATATCTCAATGCTTATACCAAACCCGAGAGCCTACCTATAGCATGAGATGTGATATCCAAGTCCATCCCATTCCAATCCTTAGACCCTTCCTACAGCATGCGATGTGATATCTCAATGATTCTAATACCAAACCAGAGACCCGTCCTTTAACATGAGATGGGATATCCAACTCCTTCCCATTCCAATCCTGAGCCACTCCTGATAGCAGAGATGTGATATCTCAATGCTTATACCAAACCTGAGACCCTTCCTATAACATGAGATGTGATATCCAACTCCTTCCCGTTCCAAACCTGAGACACTTCCTATAGCATATGTGATATCCAACTCCTTCCCATTCCAAACATGAGACTCTTCCTATAGCAAGAATGTAATATCCAACTCCTACCCATTCCAATCCTGAGACCATTCCTATAGCATGAGATGTGATATATCAATGCTTCTAATACCAAACCTGAGATCCTTCCTATGACATGAGATGTGATATCCAAATCCTTCCCATTCCAATCCTGAGACCCTTCCTATAGCAAGAGATGTGATATCCAAATCCTTCCCATTCCAATCCTGAGACCCTTCCTATAACATGAGATGTGATATTCAACTCCTTCCCATTCCAATCCTGAGAACCTTCCGATAGCAGAGATGTGATATCTCAATGCTTATACCAAACCTGAGACCCTTCCTATGGCATGAGATGTGATATCCAACTCCTTGCCATTCAAATCCTGAGACCCTTCCTATAGCATGAGATGTGATATCTCAATGCTTCTACCAAACCTGAGACCCTTCCTTTAGCATGAGATGTGATATCCAAATCCTTCACATTCCAATCCTGAGACCCTTCCTATAGCATAAGATGTGATATCTCAATGCTTCTAATACCAAACCTGAGATCCTTCCTATAACATGAGATGTGATATCCAATTCCTTCCCATTCCAAACCTGAGACCCTTCCTATTGGATGAGATATGATATCCAACTCCTTCCCATTCCAACCCTGAGACCCTTCCTATACCATGAGATGTGATATCTCAATGCTTCTAATACCAAACCTGGGAACCGTCCTATAACATGAGATGTGATATCTCAATGTTTCTAATAAAAAACCTGAGACCCTACCTATAACATGAGATGTGATATCCAATTCCTTCCCATTCCAAACCTGAGACCCTTCCTATTGGATGATATGTGATATCCAAATCCTTCCCCTTCCAAACCTGAGACCCTTCCTTTAGCATGAGATGTGATATCCAAATACTTCCCATTCCAATCCTAAAACCCTTCCTATAGCATGAGATGTGATATCTCAATGTTTCTAATAAAAAACCTGAGACCCTTCCTATAGCAAGAGATGTGATATCCAAATCCTTCCCATTCCAATCCTGAGACCCTTTCTGTATATAACATGAGATGTGATATCCAACTCCTTCCCATTCCAACCTGAGACCCTTCCTATAGCATGAGATGTGATATCCAACTCCTTACCATTCAAATCCTGAGACCCTCCCTATAACAAGAGATGTCATATCCAACTCCTTCCCATTCCAAACCTGAGACCCTTCCTATAACATGAGATGTGATATCCAACTCCTTCCCATTCCAAACCTGAGACCCTTCCGATAGCATGAGATGTGATATCTCAATGCTTCAAAAATCAAACATGAGAACCATCCATAACATGAGATGTGAAATCCAAATCCTTCCCTTCCCAAACCTGAGACTCTTCCTATAGCATGAGATGTGATATCTCAATGCTTCTACCAAACCTGAAACCCTTCCTATAGCATGAGATGTGATATCCAATTCCTTCCCATTCCAATCCTGAGACACATCCTATAGCATGAGATGTGATATCACAATGCTTCTAATACCAAACCTGAGACCCGTCCTATAACATGAGATGTGATATCCAAATCCTTCCCCTTCCAAACTTGAGACCCTTCCTTTAGCATGAGATGTGATATCCAGCTCCTCCCATTCCAATCCTGAGACCCTTCCGATAGCAGAGATGTGATATTTCAATGCTTATACCAAACCTGAGACCCTTCCCATAGCATGAGATGTGATATCCAACTCCTTCCCATTCCAATCCTGAGACCCTTCCTATAGCATGAGATGTGATATCTCAATGCTTCTAATACCAAACCTGAGATCCTTCCTATAACATGAGATGTGATATCCAACTCCTTCCCATTCCAATCCTGAGACCCTTCCTGTAGCATGAGATGTGATATCTCAATGCTTCTAATACCAAACCTGAGATCCTTCCTATAACATGAGATGTGATATCCAACTCCTTCCATTCCAATCCCGAGACCCTTCCTATAGCATGAGATGTGATATCTCAATGCTTCTAATACCAAACCTAAGGTCCTTCCTATAACATGAGATGTGATATCCAAATCCTTCCCATTCCAAACCTGAGACCCTCCCTTTAGCATGAGATGTGATATCCAACTCCTTCCCATTCCAATCCTGATACCCTTCTGATAGCATGAGATGTGATATCTCAATGCCTCTAATACCAAACCTGAGATCCTACCTCTAACATGAAATGTGATATCCAACTCCTTCCTTTTCCAAACCTGAGACCCTTCCTACAGCATGAGATGTGATATCCAAGTCCTTCCCATTCCAATCCTGAGACCGTTCCTATAACATGAGATGTGATATCCAACTCCTTCTATTCCAACCTGAGACCCTTCCTATAGCATGAGATGGGATATCCAACTCCTTCCAAATCCAATCCTGATACCCTTCCGATAGCATGAGATGTGATATCCCAATGCTTCTACAAAACCTGAGACCCATACCATGGCATGAGATGTGATATCAAACTCCCGTCCTATACCATGAGACTTGATATCTCAATGCTTCTAATACCAAACCTGAGACTGGTCCAATAACATGAGATGTGATATCCAAATCCTTCCCCTTCCAAACCTTAGACCCTTCCTTTATCATGAGATGTGATATCCAAGTCCTTCCCATTCCATTCCTGAGACCCTTCCTATAGCATGAGATGTGATATCTCAATGCCTCTAAAACCAAACCTGAGATCCTACCTCTAACATGAAATGTGATATCCAACTTCTTCCCCTTCCAACCCTGAGAGCCTTCCTATAGAATGAGATGTGATATCCAAGTCCTTCCCATTCCAATCCTGAGACCCTTCCTATAACATGAGATGTGATATCCAACTCCTTCCCATTCCAATCATGAGACCCTTCCTATAGCTTGAGATGTGATATCCAACTCCTTCTCATTCCAATTCTGAGACCCGTCCTATACCATGAGACTTGATATCTCAATGCTTCAAATACCAAACCTGAGACCGGTCCTATAACATGAGATGTGATACCCAAATCCGTCCCCTTCCAAACCTTAGACCCTTCCTATAGCATGAGATGTGATATCTCATTGCTTCTAATACCAAACCTGAGACCCTTCCTATAACGAGATGGGATATCCAACTCCTTCCCATTCCAATCCTGAGACCCTTCAGATAGCAGAGATGTGATATCCAACTCCTTCCCATTCCAAACCTGAGACCCTTCCTATAGCATGAGATGTTATAATGTAATGCTTCTAAAACCAAACCTGAGAACCATCCTATAACATGTGAAATCCAAATCCTTCGCTTTCCAAACCTGAGACCCTTCCGATAGCATGAGATGTGATATCTCAATGCTTCTAAAACCAAACATGAGAACCATCATATAACATGAGATGTGAAATCCAAATCCTTCCCTTTCCAAACCTGAGACCTTTCCTATAGCTTGAGATGAAATATCAAACTCCTTCCCTTTCCAATCCTGAGATAGCTTGAGATGTGATATCCAACTCCATCCCATTCCAATCCTGAGACCCTTCCGATAGCATGAGATGTGATATCTCAATGCTTATACCAAACCTGAAGACCCTTCCTATGGCATTAGATGTGATATCCAACTCCTTCCCATTCCAATCCTGAGTTCCTTCCTATAGATATCTATTAGATATCTAATGTGATATCTCAATGCTTCTATCAAACCTGATACCCTTCCTTTAGCATGAGATGTGATATTCAACTCCTTCCCATTCCAATCCTGAGACCCTTCCTATAACATGAGACGTGATATCCAACTCCTTCCCATTCCAATCCTGAGACTCCTCCTATAGCATGAGATGTGATATCTCAATGCTTCTAATACCAGACCTGGGACCGGTCCTATAACATGAGATATGATATCCAAATCCTTCCCCTTCCAAACCTGAGACCCTTCCTATAGCAAGAGATGTGATATCCAATTCCTTCCCATTCCAATCCTGAGACCCTTCCTATAACGAGATGTGATATCCAACTCCTTCCCATTCCAACCTGAGACCCTTCCTGTAGCATGAGAAGGGAGATCCAACTCCTTCCCATTCCAATCCTGAGACCCTTCCTATAGCATGAGATGTGATATCTCAATGCTTCTAATACCAAACCTAAGGTCCTTCCTATAACATGAGATGTGATATCCAAATCCTTCCCATTCCAAACCTGAGACCCTCCCTTTAGCATGAGATGTGATATCCAACTCCTTCCCATTCCAATCCTGATACCCTTCTGATAGCATGAGATGTGATATCTCAATGCCTCTAATACCAAACCTGAGATCCTACCTCTAACATGAAATGTGATATCCAACTCCTTCCTTTTCCAAACCTGAGACCCTTCCTACAGCATGAGATGTGATATCCAAGTCCTTCCCATTCCAATCCTGAGACCGTTCCTATAACATGAGATGTGATATCCAACTCCTTCTATTCCAACCTGAGACCCTTCCTATAGCATGAGATGGGATATCCAACTCCTTCCAAATCCAATCCTGATACCCTTCCGATAGCATGAGATGTGATATCCCAATGCTTCTACAAAACCTGAGACCCATACCATGGCATGAGATGTGATATCAAACTCCCGTCCTATACCATGAGACTTGATATCTCAATGCTTCTAATACCAAACCTGAGACTGGTCCAATAACATGAGATGTGATATCCAAATCCTTCCCCTTCCAAACCTTAGACCCTTCCTTTATCATGAGATGTGATATCCAAGTCCTTCCCATTCCATTCCTGAGACCCTTCCTATAGCATGAGATGTGATATCTCAATGCCTCTAAAACCAAACCTGAGATCCTACCTCTAACATGAAATGTGATATCCAACTCCTTCCCCTTCCAACCCTGAGAGCCTTCCTATAGAATGAGATGTGATATCCAAGTCCTTCCCATTCCAATCCTGAGACCCTTCCTATAACATGAGATGTGATATCCAACTCCTTCCCATTCCAATCATGAGACCCTTCCTATAGCTTGAGATGTGATATCCAACTCCTTCTCATTCCAATTCTGAGACCCGTCCTATACCATGAGACTTGATATCTCAATGCTTCAAATACCAAACCTGAGACCGGTCCTATAACATGAGATGTGATACCCAAATCCGTCCCCTTCCAAACCTTAGACCCTTCCTATAGCATGAGATGTGATATCTCATTGCTTCTAATACCAAACCTGAGACCCTTCCTATAACGAGATGGGATATCCAACTCCTTCCCATTCCAATCCTGAGACCCTTCAGATAGCAGAGATGTGATATCCAACTCCTTCCCATTCCAAACCTGAGACCCTTCCTATAGCATGAGATGTTATAATGTAATGCTTCTAAAACCAAACCTGAGAACCATCCTATAACATGTGAAATCCAAATCCTTCCCTTTCCAAACCTGAGACCCTTCCGATAGCATGAGATGTGATATCTCAATGCTTCTAAAACCAAACATGAGAACCATCATATAACATGAGATGTGAAATCCAAATCCTTCCCTTTCCAAACCTGAGACCTTTCCTATAGCTTGAGATGAAATATCAAACTCCTTCCCATTCCAATCCTGAGATAGCTTGAGATGTGATATCCAACTCCATCCCATTCCAATCCTGAGACCCTTCCGATAGCATGAGATGTGATATCTCAATGCTTATACCAAACCTGATGACCCTTCCTATGGCATTAGATGTGATATCCAACTCCTTCCCATTCCAATCCTGAGTTCCTTCCTATAGATATCTATTAGATATCTAATGTGATATCTCAATGCTTCTATCAAACCTGATACCCTTCCTTTAGCATGAGATGTGATATTCAACTCCTTCCCATTCCAATCCTGAGACCCTTCCTATAACATGAGACGTGATATCCAACTCCTTCCCATTCCAATCCTGAGACTCCTCCTATAGCATGAGATGTGATATCTCAATGCTTCTAATACCAGACCTGGGACCGGTCCTATAACATGAGATATGATATCCAAATCCTTCCCCTTCCAAACCTGAGACCCTTCCTATAGCAAGAGATGTGATATCCAATTCCTTCCCATTCCAATCCTGAGACCCTTCCTATAACGAGATGTGATATCCAACTCCTTCCCATTCCAACCTGAGACCCTTCCTGTAGCATGAGAAGGGAGATCCAACTCCTTCCCATTCCAATCCTGAGACCCTTCCTATACCATGAGATGTGATATCTCAATGCTTCTAATACCAAACCTGGGACCCGTCCTATAACATGAGATACGTCCTATAACATGAGATGTGATATCCAAATCCTTCCCATTTCAATCTTGAGACCCTTCCTATAACATGAGATGTGATATCCAACTCCTACCCATTCCAACCTGAGACCCTTCCTATAGCATGAGAAGGGATATCCAATTCCTTCCCAATCCAATCCTTAGACCCTTCCGATAGCAGAGATGTGATATCTCAATGCTTATACCAAACCTGAGACCCTTCCTTTAGCATGAGATGTGATATCCAAATCCTTCACATTCCAATCCTGAGACCCTTCTAATAGCATGAGATGTGATATCTCAATGCTTCTAATACAAAACCTGAGATCCTTCCTATAACATGAGATGTGATATCCAAGTCCTTCCCATTCCAATCCTGAGACCCTTCCTATAACATGAGATGTGATATCCAACTCCTTCTATTCCAACCTGAGACCCTTCCTATAGCATGAGATGTGATATCCCAATGCTTCTACAAAACCTGAGACCCATACCATGGCATGAGATGTGATATCAAACTCCCGTCCTATACCATGAGACTTGATATCTCAATGCTTCTAATACCAAACCTGAGACCGGTCCAATAACATGAGATGTGATATCCAAATCCTTCCCCTTCCAAACCTTAGACCCTTCCTTTATCATGAGATGTGATATCCAAGTCCTTCCCGTTCCATTCCTGAGACCCTTCCTATAGCATGAGATGTGATATCTCAATGCTTCTAATACCAAACCTGAGACCCTTCCTATAACATGAGATGTGATATCCAAATCCTTCCCATTCCAATCCTGAGACCCTTCCGATAGCAGAGATGTGATATCTCAATGCTTATACCAAACCTGAGACCCTTCCGATAGCAAGAGATGTGATATCTCAATGCTTCTAATACCAAACCTCAGATCCTTCCAATAACATGAGATGTGATGTCCAAATCCTTCCCCTTCCAAACCTTAGACCCTCCCTTTAGCATGAGATGTGATATCCAACTCCTTCCCATTCCAATCCTGAGACCCTTCTGATGGCATGAGATGTCATATCTCAATGCCTCTAATACCAAATCTGAGATCCTACCTCTAACATGAGATGTGATATCAAACTCCTTCCCATTCCAAACCTGAGACCCTTCCGATAGCATGAGATGTGATATTTCAATGCTTCTAAAACCAAACATGAGAACCATCCTATAACATGAGATGTGAAATCCAAATCATTCCCTTTCCAAACCTGAGGCCCTTCCTATAGCTTGAGATGTGATATCAAACTCCTTCCCATTCAATGTGATATCCAACTCCTTTCCATTCCAATCCTGGGACCCTTCCTATACCATGAGATGTGATATTTCAATGCTTCTAATACCAAACCTGAGACCCGTCCTAAAACATGAGATGTGAGATCCAAATCCTTCCCCTTCCAGACCTGAGACCTTTCCTTTAGCATGAGATGTGATATCCAACTCCTTCCCATTCCAAACCTGAGACCCTTCCCATAGCATGAGATGTGATATCTCAATGCTTCTAAAACCAAACATGAGAACCATCCTATAACATGAGATGTGAAATCCAAATCCTTCCCTTTCCAAACCTGAGACCCTTCCTATAGCTTGAGATGAAATATCAAACTCCTTCCCATTCCAATCCTGAGATATCTTGAGATGTGAGATCCAAATCCTTCCCCTTCCAAACCTGAGACCCTTCCTATAGCTTGATATGTGATATCAAACTCCTTCCCATTACAATCCTGAGATAGCTTGAGATGTGATATCCAACTCCATCCCATTCCAATCCTGAGACCCTTCCGATAGCATGAGATGTGATAGCTTAATGCTTCTAATATCAAAACTGAGACCCTCCCTATAGTATGAGATGTGAAATCTAAGTCCTTCCCATTCCTATCCTGAGACCCTTCCGATAGCAGAGATGTGATATCTCAATGCTTATACCGAACCTGATGACCCTTCCTTTAGCATGAGATGTGATATTCAACTCCTTCCCATTCCAATCCTGAGACCCTTCCTATAACATGAGACGTGATATCCAACTCCTTCCCATTCCAAACCTGAGACCTTTCCTTTAGCATATGTGATATCCAACTACTTCCCATTCCAATCCTGAGACCCTTCCGATAGCATGAGATGTGATATCCAACTCATTCCAATTCCAATACTGAGACCCTTCCAATAGCATATGTGATATCTCAATGCTTCTAATATCAAAACTGAGACCCTCCCTATAACATGAGATGTGATATCCAACTCCTTCCCATTCCAATACTGAGACCCTTCCAATAGCATATGTGATATCTCAATGCTTCTAATATCAAAACTGAGACCCTCCCTATAACATGAGATGTGATATCCAACTCCTACCCATTCCAATCGAGACCCTTCCTATAACATGAGATGTGATATCTCTATGCTTCTAATACCAAACCTGAGGCCCTTCCCGTAGTATATGTGAAATCCAACTCCTTCCCATTCCAACCTTGTGACCCTTCCTGTAGCATGAAATGTGATTTTTCACCCCTTCCAATACCATACCCGAGACCATTCCCACAGCCTGAGATTTGAAATCTCATTTCTTCCAATACCAAACCCGAGACCCTTCCGATAGGATGTGATTTGATATCTCAGTTCTTCTAATACCAAACCTGAGACCCTCCCTATAACAAGAGATATCATATCCAACTCCTTCCCATTCCAATCCTGAGACTCTTCCTATAGCATGACATGTGATATCGAACTTCCCATTCAAATCCTGAGACTCAGACCTCCCCGTCTAACCTCACCACTCCTAGCTCCCGGATTGATAATGCACCCTGCTGTGTCTTCTCTCCCTTCTTCTGCTTCCTTTCCTCTCACCTTCCTCATGTGCCCTAGGTCAGGCTCCTTCTACACCTCCGCAAGGATTACTGATTTGTACCCCTCCCCACTCTCAACTCTCACTCAGTTAACACTCATCTGACATCTGCCATTTCCTGGAAGAACCCGACCTTGATGTCCTTGGTCTAACTGAGACATGGATGACGGCCAGCGCTGTCTCGAGCTCTGACACTTTCCTCCCTGATGACAAGTTCCTCTCCATGCCCAGATCCACCGTTCTTGAGGGGGCGTATCCTTGATTCCTGTAGTAAATTGCTTTCCTTTGCAGGCCGACTCCTCTCCCGAATGCCTTGTCTGCATGCATTCTCTCTTTCCTGGCCATTCTCTCACCGTGGCTATTTGCCTACCCCCTTCCTCTCTCAGTGGATGGACTTCTCCATCCTAGCCTCCTACCACTCAACTCCGCCTACTTGGAGAATTCAAAATGAACCTGAATGCTTCCTGACCTGGACTTTTACGAGATCTGCAACTCTTCATGTCTCTGGCCCTACACACTGCAGGGAATACTCAGGATTTTCTGATCTCAGACATCCCCCTATGTAACCCTCTCAACATTCCTCTCCCATGGTGATCAAGTTCTCATCTCCAAAGAAGGCTAACTACCAGCTGTTCCTCCTCAGTGGAGTTCTCCCTTTCTGTCCCTGCTCTCTGCACCGTTTCGCGTTGCAAACACTCGCTTCCCTGCTCTCTGGTTTAGACGCTTTTCCTTCTTCCTTTCTGTGCTTGTTCTCTGCATCGTTTCGCGTTGCAGAGAACAACTCGCTTCCCAGCTCTCTGGTTTAGACGTGTGTTCCCTGCCTTCTCTCCTCTTCCCGCTGCCTTCAAATCAACAAATGAGCTTCAAAAGATACACGGTGCTAAGAATGCTTTATAACACCCATTATTCAAGATATAGCTGTAACCCGCTTGACGTATTGAAAAGTGCTAAAAACTAGCAAAAATAGCTAGAAAATGTTCTTTCCACGCGTTTTGGTAAATACGAATTCTGGTGGATTCCCATTTTGTACTCTGTTCGTGCATTTGTTCAGTCGAATCCTGATGTTTTTAACCACTCGTCACCCATACAAGGAGGGATCAAAATCTACTGTTCACAGGCTGAATGTATACTGCTGAAATCGTCAATGCATTATCGGGTAAACTGTTCTGGAAAGTGTATTTGCCATCTTTTATTCCAGTCAGCATGTTTTCATCGTCCCTTCTTGTTTCAAGGCTGCACTCCCGTGGTGATCACATTCTCCTCTCCAGAGCAGGCTAACTACCAGCTGCTCCTCCTCAGAGGCGTTCCACCTTTCTGTCCCTGCTCCCTGCACCGTTTCGCGTTGCATGTACTCGCTTCCCAGCTCTCTGGTTTAGATGCGTGTTCCCTGCCTTCTCTCCTCTTCCTACAGCCTTCCAATGAGCTCCACAAGATAGTGTTCAGAATGCTTTATAACCCCATTATTCAACATATAGCTGTAACCCGCTAGACGTATTGAAACGTGCTAAAAACTAGCAAAAATAGCTAGAAAATGTACTTCCCTCGCGTTTTTGTAAATGCGAATTCTGGTGGGTTCCCATGTTGTATGTACTGTGTCCGTGCGTTTGTGTCGAATCCTGAAGTTTTTAACCACTGTTCTCCCATACTAGGGAAGGGGGGGTCAACATCTACTGCTGGTCACAGGCTGAATGTATACGGCTGAAATCTTCAAGGCATTATCAGCTTTCCTGACTGTTTTGGAACGTGTATTTGCCATCTGTTAATGCAGTCGCCCTTTGTTCATCGTTCCTTCTAGTTTACAGGCTGCACTCCCCTAGTGATCACATTCTTCTCTCCTATGCAGGCTAACTACCAGCTGCTCCTCCTCATATGTGTTCATCCTTTCTGTCCCTGCTCCCTGCACCGTTTCGCGTTGCATGTACTCGCTTCCCAGCTCTCTGGTTGAGATGCGTGTTCCCTGCCTTCTCTCCTCTTCCTACAGCCTTCCAATTTGCTCCACAAGATACAGTGTTCAGAATGCTTTATAACACCCATTATTCAACATATAGCTGTAACCCGCTAGACGTATTGAAACGTGCTAAAAACTAGCAAAAACAGCTAGAAAATGTACTTCCCTCGCGTTTTGGTAAATGCAGGGTACACGTGTCTAAACCAGAGAGCAGGGAAGCGAGTATTTCAGCAGTATAAATTCAGCCTGTGAACAACACATTTTGACCCTCCCTTGTATGGGAGAAGAGTGGTTCAAAAGACCAGGATTCGACTGAACAAACGCACGAACAGAGTACAAAATGGGAATCCACCAGAATTCGCATTTACCAAAACGCGAGGAAAGTACATTTTCTAGCTGTTTCTGCTCGTTTTTAGCACGTTTCAATACGTCTAGCATATGTTGAATAATGGGTGTTATAGAGCATTCTGAGCACTGTGTATCTTTTGGAGCTCATTTTTTGATTTGAAGGCAGCGGGAAGAGGAGAGAAGGCAGGGAACACGCGTCTAAACCAGAGAGCTGGGAAGCGAGTACTTGCAACGCGAAAAGGGCAGAAAGGAAGAAGGCCTCTGAGAAGGAAAAGCGTCTAAACCAGAGAGCAGGGAAGCGAGTGTTTGCAACGCGAAACTGTGCAGGGAGCAGGGACAGAAAGGGAGAACTCCTCTGAGGAGGAACAGCTGGCAGTTAGCCTTCTTTGGAGATGAGAACTTGATCACCACGGGAGAGGATTGTTGAGAGGGTTACAGAGGGGGAGGTCTGAGATCAGAAAATCCTGAGTATTCCCTGCAGTGTGTAGGGCCAGCGACATGAAGAGTTGCAGATCTCGTAAAAGTCCAGGTCAGGAAGCATACAGGTTCATGTTGAATTCTCCAAGTAGGCGGAGTTGAGTGGTAGGAGGCTAGGATGGAGAAGTCCATCCACTGAGAGAGGAAGGGGGTAGGCAAATAGCCACGGTGAGAGAATGGGCAGGAGAGAATGCATGCAGACAAGGCATTCGTGACAGGAGTCGGCCTGCAAAGGAAATCAATTTACTACAGGAATCAAGGATAAGCATTGAGATATCACATCTCATGCTATAGGAAGGGTCTCAGGATTGGAATGGGAAGGACTTAGATATCACATATCATGCTATAGGGAGGGTCTCAGTTTTGATATTAGAAGCATTGAGATATCACATCTCATGCTATCGGAAGTGTCTCAGGATTGGAATGGGAAGGAGCTGGATATCACATCTCATGCTAAAGGAAGGGTCTCAGGTTTGGAACGGGAAGGAGTTGGATATCACATCTCATGTTATAGGAACGGTCTCAGGTTTGGTATAAACATTGAGATATCACATCTCTGCTATCGGAAGTGTCTCAGGATTGGAATGGGAAGGAGTTGGATATCCCATCTCATGTTATATGACGGGTCTCAGGTTTTTTATTAAAATCATTGAGATATCATATTGCATGCTGTAGGAAGGGTCTAAGGATTGGAATGGGAAGGACTTGGATATCACATCTCATGCTATAGATAGGCTCTCAGGTTTGGAAAGTGAAGGAGTTGGATATCACATTTCATGTTAGAGGAAGGATCTCAGGTTTGGTATTAGAGGCATTGAGATATCACATCTCAGGCTATAGGAAGGGTCTCAGGATTGGAATGCGAAGGAGTTGGATATCACATCTCATGCTATAGGAAGGGTCTCAGGTTTTGTTATAAGCATTGAGATATCACTTCTCATGCTATAGGAAGGGTCTCAGGATTGGAATGGAAGGAGTTGGATATCACATCTCATGTTATAGGAAGGATCTCAGGTTTGGTATTAGAAGCATTGAGACATCACATCTCATGCTATAGGAAGGGTCTCAGGATTGGAATGGGAAGGAGTTGTATATGACATCTCATGCCGTAGGGAGGGTCTCAGGTTTGGAAGGGGAAGGATTTGGATATCACATCTCATGTTATAGGATGGATCTCAGGTTTGGTTTTAGAAGTATTGAGATATCACATCTCATGTTATCGGAAGGATCTCAGGTTTGGTATTAGAAGTATTGAGATATCACATCTCATGCTATAGGAAGTGTCTCAGGATTGGAATGGGAAGGAGTTGGATATCACATCTCATGCTAAAGGAAGGGTCTCAGGTTTGGTAGAAGCATTGAGATATCACATCTCATGCTATAGGAAGGGTCTCAGGATTGGAATGGGAAGGACTTAGATATCACATATCATGCTATAGGGAGGGTCTCAGTTGTGATATTAGAAGCATTGAGATATCACATCTCATGCTATCGGAAGTGTCTCAGGATTGGAATGGGAAGGAGCTGGATATCACATCTCATGCTAAAGGAAGGGTCTCAGGTTTGGAACGGGAAGGAGTTGGATATCACATATGTTATAGGAAGGGTCTCAGGTTTGGTATAAACATTGAGATATCACATCTCTGCTATCGGAAGTGTCTCAGGATTGGAATGGGAAGGAGTTGGATATCCCATCTCATGTTATAGGAAGAGTCTCAGGTTTGGTATTAGAAGCATTGAGATATCACATCTCATGCTATAGGAAGTGTCTCAGGATTGGAATGGGAAGGACTTGGGTATCACATCTCATGCTATAGGGAGGGTCTCAAGTTTGATATTAGAAGCATTGAGATATCACATCTCATGCTATAGGAAGGGTCTCAGGTTTGGTATAAGCAGTGAGATATCACATCTCATGCTATAGGAAGTGTCTCAGGATTGGAATGGGAAGGAGTTGGATATCACATCTCATGTTATAGGAAGGATCTCAGGTTTGGTATAAGCATTGAGATATCACATCTCTGCTATCGGAAGGGTCTCAGGATTGGAATGGGAAGGAGTTGGATATTCCCATCTCATGTTATAGGAAGGGTCTCAGGTTTGGTATTAGAAGCATTGAGATATCACATCTCATGCTATAGGAAGGGTCTCAGGATTGGAATGGGAAGGACTTGGATATCACATTTCATGCTATAGGGAGGGTCTCAAGTTTGATATTAGAAGCATTGAGATATCACATTTCATAATATCGGAAGGGTCTCAAGATTGGAATGGGAAGAAGTTGGATATCACATCTCATGATAAAGGAAGGGTCTAAGGTTTGGAAGGGGAAGGACTTGGATATCACATCTCTGCTATCGAAAGGGTCTCAGGATTGGAATGGGAAGGAGTTGGATATCCCATCTCATGTTATAGGAAGAGTCTCAGGTTTGGTATTAGAAGCATTGAGATATCACATCTCATGCTATAGGAAGTGTCTCAGGATTGGAACGGGAAGGACTTGGGTATCACATCTCATGCTATAGGGAGGGTCTCAAGTTTGATATTAGAAGCATTGAGATATCACATCTCATGCTATAGGAAGGGTCTCAGGATTGGAATGGGAAGGAGTTGGATATCACATCTCATGCTATAGGAAGGGTCTCAGGTTTGGTATAAGCAGTGAGATATCACATCTCATGCTATGGGAAGTGTCCCAGGATTGGAATGGGAAGGAGTTGGATATCACATCTCATGTTATAGGACGGGTCTCAGGTTTGGTATTAGAAGCATTGAGATATCAAGTCTCATGGTATAGGAAGGGTCTCAGAATTGGAATGGGAAGGAGTTGGATATCACATCTCAAGCTATAGGAAGGGTCTCAGGATTAGAATGGGAATGAGTTTGATATCACATCTCATGCCATAGTATGGGTCTCAGGTTTGGTAGAAGCATTGGGATATCACATCTCATGCTATCGGAAGGGTATCGGGATTGGATTTGGAAGGAGTTGGATATCCCATCTCATGCTATAGGAAGGGTCTCAGGTTGGAATGGGAAGGAGTTGGATATCACATCTCATGTTATAGGAAGGGTCTCAGGATTGGAATGGGAAGGACTTGGATATCACATCTCATGCTATAGGAAGGCTCTCAGGTTTGCAAGGGGAAAGAGTTGGATATCACATTTCATGTTAGAGGTAGGATCTCAGGTTTGGTATTAGAAGTATTGAGATATCACATCTCATGCTATCAGAAGGATCTCAGGTTTGGTATAGAAGCATTGAGATATCATATCTTATGCTATCAGAAGAGTCTCAGGATTGGAATGGGAAGGAGTTGGATATCACATCTCATGCTAAAGGGAGGGTCTCAGGTTTGGAAGATAAGGATTTGGATATCACATCTCATGTTATAGGAAGGATCTCAGGTTTGGTATTAGAAGTATTGAGATATCACATCTCATGCTATCGGAAGGATCTCAGGTTTGGTATAGAAGCATTGAGATATCATATCTTATGCTATCAGAAGGGTCTCAGGATTGGAATGGGAAGGAGTTGGATATCACATCTCATGCTAAAGGGAGGGTCTCAGGTTTGGAAGGGGAAGGATTTGGATATCACATCTCATATTATAGGATGGATCTCAGGTTTGGTTTTAGAAGTATTGAGATATCACATCTCATGTTATCGGAAGGATCTCAGGTTTGGTATTAGAAGTATTGAGATATCACATCTCATGCTATAGGAAGGGTCTCAGGATTGGAATGGGAAGGAGTTGGATATCACATCTCATGCTAAAGGAAGGGTCTCAGGTTTGGTAGAAGCATTGAGATATCACATCTCATGCTATCGGAAGTGTCTCAGGATTGGAATGGGAAGGAGCTGGATATCACATCTCATGCTATAGGGAGGGTCTCAAGTTTGATATTAGAAGCATTGAGATATCACATTTCATAATATCGGAAGGGTCTCAAGATTGGAATGGGAAGAAGTTGGATATCACATCTCATGATAAAGGAAGGGTCTAAGGTTTGGAAGGGGAAGGACTTGGATATCACATCTCTGCTATCGAAATAGTCTCAGGATTGGAATGGGAAGGAGTTGGATATCCCATCTCATGTTATAGGAAGAGTCTCAGGTTTGGTATTAGAAGCATTGAGATATCACATCTCATGCTATAGGAAGTGTCTCAGGATTGGAATGGGAAGGACTTGGGTATCACATCTCATGCTATAGGGAGGGTCTCAAGTTTGATATTAGAAGCATTGAGATATCACATCTCATGCTATAGGAAGGGTCTCAGGATTGGAATGGGAAGGAGTTGGATATCACATCTCATGCTATAGGAAGGGTCTCGGGTTTGGTATAAGCAGTGAGATATCACATCTCATGCTATAGGAAGTGTCTCAGGATTGGAATGGGAAGGAGTTGGATATCACATCTCATGTTATAGGAAGGATCTCAGGTTTGGTATAAGCATTGAGATATCACATCTCTGCTATCGGAAGGGTCTCAGGATTGGAATGGGAAGGAGTTGGATATTCCCATCTCATGTTATAGGAAGGGTCTCAGGTTTGGTATTAGAAGCATTGAGATATCACATCTCATGCTATAGGAAGGGTCTCAGGATTGGAATGGGAAGGACTTGGATATCACATCTCATGCTATAGGGAGGGTCTCAAGTTTGATATTAGAATCATTGAGATATCACATTTCATGATATCGGAAGGGTCTCAAGATTGGAATGGGAAGGAGTTGGATATCACATCTCATGATAAAGGAAGGGTCTAAGGTTTGGAAGGGGAAGGATTTGGATATCACATCTCATGTTATAGGACGGGTCTCAGGTTTGGTATTAGAAGCATTGAGATATCAAGTCTCATGGTATAGGAAGGGTCTCAGAATTGGAATGGGAAGGAGTTGGATATCACATCTCAAGCTATAGGAAGGGTCTCAGGATTAGAATGGGAATGAGTTTGATATCACATCTCATGCCATAATATGGGTCTCAGGTTTGGTAGAAGCATTGGGATATCACATCTCATGCTATCGGAAGGGTATCGGGATTGGATTTGGAAGGAGTTGGATATCCCATCTCATGCTATAGGAAGGGTCTCAGGTTGGAATGGGAAGGAGTTGGATATCACATCTCATGTTATAGGAAGGGTCTCAGGATTGGAATGGGAAGGACTTGGATATCACATCTCATGCTATAGGAAGGCTCTCAGGTTTGCAAGGGGAAAGAGTTGGATATCACATTTCATGTTAGAGGTAGGATCTCAGGTTTGGTATTAGAAGTATTGAGATATCACATCTCATGCTATCAGAAGGATCTCAGGTTTGGTATAGAAGCATTGAGATATCATATCTTATGCTAACAGAAGAGTCTCAGGATTGGAATGGGAAGGAGTTGGATATCACATCTCATGCTAAAGGCAGGGTCTCAGGTTTGGAAGATAAGGATTTGGATATCACATCTCATGTTATAGGAAGGATCTCAGGTTTGGTATTAGAAGTATTGAGATATCACATCTCATGCTATCGGAAGGGTCTCAGGTTTGGTATAGAAGCATTGAGATATCATATCTTATGCTATCAGAAGGGTCTCAGGATTGGAATGGGAAGGAGTTGGATATCACATCTCATACTAAAGGGAGGGTCTCAGGTTTGGAAGGGGAAGGATTTGGATATCACATCTCATGTTATAGGATGGATCTCAGGTTTGGTTTTAGAAGTATTGAGATATCACATCTCATGTTATCGGAAGGATCTCAGGTTTGGTATTAGAAGTATTGAGATATCACATCTCATGCTATTGGAAGGGTCTCAGGATTGGAATGGGAAGGAGTTGGATATCACATCTCATGCTAAAGGAAGGGTCTCAGGTTTGGTAGAAGCATTGAGATATCACATCTCATGCTATAGGAAGGGTCTCAGGATTGGAATGGGAAGGATTTAGATATCACATATCATGCTATAGGGAGGGTCTCAGTTGTGATATTAGAAGCATTGAGATATCACATCTCATGCTATCGGAAGTGTCTCAGGATTGGAATGGGAAGGAGCTGGATATCACATCTCATGCTAAAGGAAGGGTCTCAGGTTTGGAACGGGAAGGAGTTGGATATCACATATGTTACAGGAAGGGTCTCAGGTTTGGTAAAAACATTGAGATATCACATCTCTGCTATCGGAAGTGTCTCAGGATTGGAATGGGAAGGAGTTGGATATCCCATCTCATGTTATAGGAAGGATCTCAGGTTTGGTATTAGAAGCATTGAGACATCACATCTCATGCTATAGGAAGGGTCTCAGGTTTGGAAAGTGAAGGAGTTGGATATCACATTTCATGTTAGAGGAAGGATCTCAGGTTTGGTATTAGAGGCATTGAGATATCACATCTCAGGCTATAGGAAGGGTCTCAGGATTGGAATGGGAAGGAGTTGGATATCACATCTCATGCTATAGGAAGGGTCTCAGGTTTGGTATAAGCATTGATATATCACATCTCATGCTATAGGAAGGGTCTCAGGATTGGAATGGAAGGAGTTGGATATCACATCTCATGTTATAGGAAGGATCTCAGGTTTGGTATTAGAAGCATTGAGACATCACATCTCATGCTATAGGAAGGGTCTCAGGATTGGAATGGGAAGGAGTTGGATATCACATCTCATGCTACAGGAAGGGTCTCAGGATTGGAATGGGAAGGAGTTGAATATGACATCTCATGCCGTAGGAAGGGTCTCAGGTTTGGTATAAACATTGAGATATCACATCTCTGCTATCAAAAGGGTCTCAGGATTGGAATGGGAAGGAGTTGGATATCCTATCTCAGGTTATAGGAAGAGTCTCAGGTTTGGTATTAGAAGCATTGAGATATCACATCTCATGCTATAGGAAGTGTCTCAGGATTGGAATGGGAAGGACTTGGATATCACATCTCATGCTATAGGTAGGGTCTCAAGTTTGATATTAGAAGCATTGAGATATCACATCTCATGCTATAGGAAGGGTCTGAGGATTGGAATGGGAAGGAGTTGGATATCACATCTCATGCTATGGGAAGGGTCTCAGGTTTGGTATAAGCAGTGAGATATCAAATCTCATGCTATAGGAAGTGTCTCAGGATTGGAATGGGAAGGACTTGGATATCACATCTCATGCTATAGGGAGGGTCTCAAGTTTGATATTAGAAGCTTTGAGATATCACATCTCATGATATCGGAAGGGTCTCAGGATTGGAATGAGAAAGAGTTGGATATCACATCTCAGGATAAAGGAAGGGTCTAAGGTTTGGAAGGGGAAGGATTTGGATATCACATCTCATGTTATATTACGGGTCTCAGGTTTGGTATTAGAAGCATTGAGATATCAAGTCTCATAGTATAGGAAGGGTCTCAGAATTGGAATGGGAAGGAGTTGGATATCACATCTCAAGCTATAGGAAGGGTCTCAGGATTGGAATGGGAAGGACTTGGATATCACATATGATAAAGGAAGGGTCTAAGGTTTGGAAGGGGAAGGACTTGGATATCACATCTCTGCTATCGAAAGGGTCTCAGGATTGGAATGGGAAGGAGTTGGATATTCCCATCTCATGTTATAGGAAGGGTCTCAGGTTTGGTATTAGAAGCATTGAGATATCACATCTCATGCTATAGGAAGGGTCTCAGGATTGGAATGGGAAGGACTTGGATATCACATCTCATGCTATAGGGAGGGTCTCAAGTTTGATATTAGAAGCTTTGAGATATCACATCTCATGATATCGGAAGGGTCTCAGGATTGGAATGGGAAGGAGTTGGATATCACATCTCAAGCTATAGGAAGGGTCTCAGGATTGGAATGGGAAGGACTTGGATATCACATCTCATGCTATAGGAAGGCTCTCAGGTTTGGAAGGGGAAAGAGTTGGATATCACATTTCATGTTAGAGGTAGGATCTCAGGTTTTTGTATTAGAGGCATTGAGATATCACATCTCATGCTATCAGAAGGGTCTCAGGAATGGAATGGGAAGGAGTTGGATATCACATCTCATGCTAAAGGGAGGGTCTCAGGTTTGGAAGGGGAAGGATTTGGATATCACATCTCATGTTATAGGAAGGATCTCAGGTTTGGTATTAGAAGCATTGAGATATCACATCTCATGCTAACGGAAGGATCTCAGGTTTGGTATTAGAAGCATTGAGATATCACATCTCATGCTATCAGAAGAGTCTCAGGATTGGAATAGGAAGGAGTTGGATATCACATCTCATGCTAAAGGGAGGGTCTCAGGTTTGGAAGGGGAAGGATTTGGATATCACATCTCATGTTATCGGAAGGATCTCACGTTTGGTAGAAGTATTGAGATATCATATCTCATGCTATAGGAAGGGTCTCAGGATTGGAATGGGAAGGAGTTGGATATCACATCTCATGCTATAGGGAGGGTCTCAGGATTGGAATGAGAAGGACTTAGATATCACATATCATGCTATAGGGAGGGTCTCAGTTTTGATATTAGAAGCATTGAGATATCACATCTCATGCTATCGGAAGTGTCTCAGGATTGGAATGGGAAGGAGCTGGATATCACATCTCATGCTAAAGGAAGGGTCTCAGGTTTGGAACGGGAAGGATTTGGATTTCACATCTCATGTTATAGGAAGTGTCTCAGGTTTGGTATAAGCATTGAGATATCACATCTCTGCTATCGGAAGTGTCTCAGGATTGGAATGGGAAGGAGTTGGATATCCCATCTCATGTTATAGGACGGGTCTCAGGTTTGTTATTAGAATCATTGAGATATCATATTGCCTGCTGTAGGAAGGGTCTAAGGGTTGGAATGCGAAGGACTTGGATATCACATCTCATGCTATAGATAGGCTCTTAGGTTTGGAAAGGGAAGGAGTTGGATATAACATTTCATGTTAGAGGAAGGATCTCAGGTTTGGTATTAGAAGCATTGAGATATCACATCTCATGCTATAGGAAGGGTCTCAGGATTGGAATGGGAAGCAGTTGGATATCACATCTCATGCTATAGGAAGGGTCTCAGGTTTGGTATAAGCATTGAGATATCACATCTCATGCTATAGGACGGGTCTCAGGATTGGAATGGAAGGAGTTGGATATCACATCTCATGTTATAGGAAGGATCTCAGATTTGGTATTAGAAGCATTGAGACATCACATCTCATGCTATAGGAAGGGTCTCAGGGTTGGAATGGGAAGGAGTTGGATATCACATCTCATCCAATAGGAAGGGTCTCAGGTTTGGAATGGGAAGGAATTGGATATCACATCTCATGTTATAGGAAGGATCTCAGGTTTGGTATTAGAAGCATTGAGATATCACATCTCATGCTATAGGAAGGGTCTCAGGATTGGAATGTGAAGGATTTGGATATCACATCTCATGCTAAAGGAAGGGTCTCAGGTTTGGTAGAAGCATTGAGATATTACGTCTCTGCTATCGGAAGGGTCTCAGGATTGGATTGGGAAGGAGTTGGATATCCCTTCTCATGCTATAGGAAGGGTCTCAGGTTTGGTATAAGCATTGAGATATCACATCTCTGCTATCGGAAGGGTCTCAGGATTGGATTGGGAAGGAGTTGGATATCCCTTCTCATGCTATAGGAAGTGTCTCAGGTTGGAATGGGAAGGAGTTGGATATCACATCTCATGTTATAGGAAGGGTCTCAGGATTGGAATGGGAAGGATTTGGATATCACATCTCTTGCTATAGGAAGGGTCTCAGGATTGGAATGGTTAGGAGTTGGATATTACTTTCTTGCTATAGGAAGGGTCTCATGTTTGGAATGGGAAGGAGTTGGATATCACATATGCTATAGTTAGTGTCTCAGGTTTGGAACGGGAAGGAGTTGGATATCACATCTCATGTTATAGGAAGGGTCTCAGGTTTGGTATAAGCATTGAGATATCACATCTCTGCTATCGGAAGCGGCTCAGGATTGGAATGGGAAGGAGTTGGATATCCCATCTCATGTTATAGGAAGAGTCTCTGGTTTGGTATTAGAATCATTGAGATATCACATCGCATGCTGTAGGAAGGGTCTAAGGATTGGAATGGGATGGACTTGGATATCACATCTCATGCTATAGGTAGGCTCTCAGGTTTGGTATAAGCATTGAGATATCACATCTCATGCTATAGGAAGGGTCTCAGGATTGGAATGGGAAGGACTTGGATGTCACATCTCATGCTATAGGGAGGGTCTCAAGTTTGATATTAGAAGCATTGAGATAACAAATCTCATGATATCGGAAGGGTCTCAGGATTGGAATGGGAAGGAGTTGGATATCACATCTCATGATAAAGGAAGGGTCTAAGGTTTGGAAGGGGAAGGATTTGGATATCACATCTCATGTTATAGGACGGGTCTCAGGTTTGGTATTAGAAGCATTGAGATATCAAGTCTCATGGTATAAGAAGGGTCTCAGAATTGGAATGGGAAGGAGTTGGATATCACACCTCAAGCTATAGGAAGGGTCTCAGGATTGGAATGGGAAGGAGTTTGATATCACATCTCATGCCATAGTATGGGTCTCAGGTTTGGTAGAAGCATTGGGATATCACATCTCATGCTATCGGAAGGGTATCAGTATTGGATTTGGAAGAAGTTGGATATCCCATCTCATGCTATAGGAAGGGTCTCAGGTTGGAATGGGAAGGAGTTGGATATCACATTTCATGTTATAGGAAGGGTCTCAGGATTGGAATGGGAAGGACTTGGGTATCATATCTCATGCTATAGGACGGGTCTCAGGTTTGTTATTAGAATCATTGAGATATCATATTGCATGCTGTAGGAAGGGTCTAAGGATTGGAATGGGAAGGACCTGGATATCACATCTCATGCTATAGATAGGCTCTTAGGTTTGGAAAGGGAAGGAGTTGGATATCACATTTCATGTTAGAGGAAGGATCTCAGGTTTGGTATTAGAAGCATTGAGATATCACATCTCATGCTATAGGAAGGGTCTCAGGATTGGAATGGGAAGTAGTTGGATATCACATCTCATGTTATAGGAAGGGTCTCAGGTTTGGTATAAGCATTGAGATATCACATCTCATGCTATAGGACGGGTCTCAGGATTGGAATGGAAGGAGTTGGATATCACATCTCATGTTATAGGAAGGATCTCAGGTTTGGTATTAGAAGCATTGAGATATCACATCTCATGCTATAGGAAGGGTCTCAGGATTGGAATGGGAAGTAGTTGGATATCACATCTCATGCTATAGGAAGGGTCTCAGGTTTGGTATAATTATTGAGATATCACATCTCATGCTATAGGACGGGTCTCAGGGTTGGAATGGGAAGGAGTTGGATATCACAACTCATCCAATAGGAAGGGTCTCAGGTTTGGAATGGGAAGGAATTGGATATCACATCTCATGTTATAGGAAGGATCTCAGGTTTGGTATTAGAAGCATTGAGATATCACATCTCATGCTATCGGAAGGGTCTCAGGATTGGAATGTGAAGGATTTGGATATCACATCTCATGCTAAAGGAAGGGTCTCAGGTTTGGTAGAAGCATTGAGATATCACGTCTCTGCTATCGGAAGGTTCTCAGGATTGGATTGGGAAGGAGTTGGATATCCCTTCTCATGCTATAGGAAGGGTCTCAGGATTTGAATGGCAAGGAGTTGGATATCACATCTCATGCCATAGGAAGGGTCTCAGGTTTGGTATAAGCATTGAGATATCACATCTCTGCTATCGGAAGGGTCTCAGGATTGGAATGGGAAGGAGTTGGTGTTAAGACGGATTTCTGAACTCTGTCCTGGTGGCGCAGAAGTTCAGAAGGCCAACCTAATTACTTGGAACAGGGTAACCTCTGGACGAGCCAGACCAATCAAGGTAGCGATCGCGGCGGTCAAGACTAGGTCTCAAGAGGGGTGAGGGTGACTGAAAGCCCGCAATGTGCACACAAAGCAAGAGCGCTTACAAACTACTCCAAACAGTTGTTATATCAAAAATATATACACATTTATTTTAAGGCCTTTAAAATAATGACCGTAGCGAAAAAATGACAATATCACAGTATTAAACCAACACATACCATATCAACACAATATATATACAAATACGACAGTCTTAAGCATTAGAGGCACGAAATGTGTAGTCCACCTGCCAGGGAAGCTAAACAGGCAGTGCGATAACGCTTTAGACTCAGTTCGCCTTCAGAGGCACCTAACTAGATGGAAGTCCGAGCCCTGCGAAGAGTGGAGCCTTGTGCTCAAAGTACCTGCCACGCCGGTGCCAACGGGCAAAAGGAGAAGCTCTTCAGAGGAAGTCAGGCAGTTCGGGTTAGTGCACAGCAGAAGGAGAACAGGTTCCGCAACTCAAGCGCAGCCTCCACAGCGAGCAGAAGCAGAGCGCGAGTACGGCAAAAGGGTGCTGTTTTTACACAGCAGGGAAAAGCAATGGGATACTGCAGGAGGGCGACCAGATCCTAGCTATACTACTCACCGGTCCCCGAAGCAAGCAGACCCAGGCTTCTCCACGTTAGTTTCAGCAGCTGGCAGGTTCAGAAGAGCAGGGAACGCCTCGTAGTCGTGTAGAGCAAAAAGACGTCCCAATCGACGAAACCGGCACAGTTTGTTGCCGCAGCAGGACAACGGAGCGGCCGTGTGTATTCGAGCCAAATGTACACTCCTCCCTTCAGACTTGGGAACGCCAAGTGTACGAAGCGTGGGAGAGTGACAAGGACTCGAAATACAACACAACCTGGCGGCGGTTACAGAGCAGGACTCCCTTGTAAGCTGGTCAGTCAACTGGATGGCCCAGAGACACTTCCGAAGGCTTACTTGGCAGGAGATGATGAAGTCGCCGGGAATAGGTGTTCCTGCTATTCCAAAGGTCGAAGCACCAGTACAGGCCTTCTGGTTCGATCAAAGGAGGAAAGGGTTTCACAGGACGACAGCAGTGCAAAGGAGGATTCCTTCAGCGGGTCACCAGCGATTCCTCGGTCCAGCCTCGTGGTTGCAGGATACTTGGCTCCTGTATTCCTTCGTTCGTGAGAACTCAGGAGATCGACATGGTAGTGGTGTTTCCAGCCCCCTCTTATCCACGGTTCCCTTCGCGCCAAAACGGAGGGTAGCCAATGGGAGATCCGCTCATCAACACACATACCATACGTGGACCAATCACGGACCACGGTGGTCCCAGGCATTCACACCACCCTAGACTCTCTGGCACCCAGGATGTGTATTGGGACCAGACATCCCAGCCCACACCCTGGAGGCACACAAACGACATGTAGAAGCCCGCGAAAGCAACCACGTTTCGCGGGAAAGTACATGCCCAAATAAGGAAGGCCCCGGGTCGCTCGACCTGGGGAAGGTGAAGGGAGCAAGACGGTCAGTGGACAAGACAAAGGAGCCTCGTGGTCTGGCCATTTTGGGAGCCAGGCCACCATTTTGGGTTCAGTGCGAAAAACGTGCTCAGAACGCCAAAAGGAGCTCAAAATAAACAAAACGATCGCTGCCACCATTCCAGTCCCTGAATGACTTGCACCGATCAAATACCATCCTAAAAGAGTATCTAGGGCCTGTAGAAGGCTAGAGACCCAAGAGAGCTGTAACTTAGCTTACAGTGCCCTCTTGTGTCATGTTGCACTAAAGCCGCAACATGATAAAAGAAACTACGGGAAACAGCGTTCCCCGGTACTGGCTGTCTTAAGGGCATGTCAGTTTCCCCGTAAGAAAGGAGCGAAAGCCCAGAGGAGTGCGGCAGAAGGCTGCACTTCTCTGGCAAAGTCAAGAACAAGGTGGAAACAACAGCAAAAAGTTTAGGGGTTGCCACATGGAAGGAAAATTACCTACAATTACGAAATCTTTCCTAACACTCACCCCTCCCAGACTATGGACAGGGGGAACTAATCCACCCCTGGATGAGTCTCTTGTTCAGGTCGGTTAAACATTCTGGACAACCCATCAGCATTGCTATGTTGGACACCTGGCCTATGCTCAATAGTGAAGTCGAAGCCTTGTAGACTTATGGACCACCTAAGCAACTTTGGATTCTCCCCCTTCATGTTCATTAGCCACTTTAACGGCTTATGGTCAGTTTGCACAGTGAAGTGGGTCCCATAGAGGTAGGGCCTCAGCTTCCTTAGGGCCCACACAACAGAGAAACATTCTTTCTCTACCGTGGACCATCTGAGCTCTCTGTCCTTAAGCTGGCGACTAATAAAACCGACAGGGTGTTCCTTACCCTTCTCATCTACTTGTGATAGTACAGCTCCTATCCCAGTGTCAGAGGCGTCCGTCTGCACGATAAAAGGTCTTTGATAATCAGGGGCCCTAAACAGGGGCCTGGCACAAGGAGTCTTTTAAGCCATTGAAGGCCTTCTCACACTCGTCGGTCCAAGTTACCTTCTTGGGTTTCTTCGGAGTTGTGAGGGCAGTCAGAGGAGCAGCTATGGTGCCATAGTCTGCCACAAAATTGCGGTAATACCCCGTGAGTCCTAAAAAGGCTCTCACTTGGGTTTGCGTAGTGGGGGTAGGCCAGTCTTGTACTGCTTGTACCTGACTGAGTAGAGGCTGTCTCCTCCCTCCACCTACTTCATGTCCAAGGTAAACCACTGAGCCTTGTCCATTTTGATGAGGGGCCACTCGGACCCCCTCAAAAGAGCTATCTGAAGGACTGCTTGGGAACAGGTCGGGGAGAGGTTCAGACTCCTCTCCCGCAACGTCTGAAGCCAGTAGCAGTGCTGCGATTTCGACGCTTGGGCCGAAAGCCTTCAGCCTATTCGCGTGAAACACTTTTGGAGCCTGTCCAGGCCTTCCAAGGTCCACTGAATAGTTAACCTCACCCAGGGGCTCCACCACTGGGTAAGGGCCTGACCATTTGTCCTGTAAAGCTCGAGGCCTTATGGGATTCATGATCAGGACTTGCTGACCAAGTGTAAAGTTGATGAGGGAAGCTTTCTGGTCGTACCAATGTTTCACCAGCGCTTGCCCTGCCTTCAATTTATCACTAGCCAAGCCCATCAGAAGTACCATCCCTTTTCTGAGCCCTAGAACATAATCAACTACGTTGGTAGTAACAGGGGGAGTGGGCATCTCCCATCCCTCTTTGACGATGGCTAAGGGTCCCCGTACGGGATGACCGAACAGAAGTTCGAAGGGGCTGAAGCCAACACCCTCCTGTGGTACCTCTCGGTAGGCAAACAGTAAGCATGAAACAAGAAGATCCCATTTTCTTCTCTGAGGCTCCTCCAGAGCCCCAATCATGCTCTTTAACGTCCTGTTGAAACGCCCCCCCAGACCATTGGTCTGGGGGTGGTATGCAGAAGAGAACCTGTAGGTGACCCCACATTCTTTCCACATAGCCTGCCTATACTTCGACATAAAGTTGCTGCCATCATCCGGCACAACTTCTTTAGGGAAGCCAACCCTAGTAAATATGCCGAGTAAAGCTTCTGCAACTGACTTGGCAGTTACAGTTTTCCATGGGATGGCCTCAGGATACCTGGTTGCATGGTCGACCAGCACCAGGATAAACCTATTGCCCGAGGATGTTTGCGGGTCAAGGGGACCAACCATGTCGATCCCTACCCTTTCAAATGGTACCCCCACAACTGGGAGCGGTACCAACGGAGCTTGGATTGTCGCGCCAACCTTACCAGACAACTGGCAGGAGGCACAACTCCTGCAGTGACTTTCTACTTGCACCCCCATCTTGGGCCAGTAGAAGTGCATGGATAACCTTTGCTTGGTCCTCTTCATACCAAGGTGACCAGCAAGGGGAACTTCATGCGCCAACTGCAGGAGGAAGGGCCTAACAGCAAGGGGAACCACCAACCTCCTATGGTCTCCTTCTGTAGACTCTGTGGGCTCACTATACAGGAGTCCACCTTCCCAATAAATCCTATGCTTCCCAGGAGGTTCACCCTCAAGCTGGGAGCAGGCCTGTCTCCTTAGGCCTTCCAGAGATGGGCACTCACGTTGGCCTTTACTGAATTCGTCCCTATCAGGACCTCCTTCAACTAACAAGTTTTTAGTTCAGGATGATCGTTGGGGTCGAATACTTCAGGCATCGCCACCTCCTCGTCAGGCCCGGGCGATTGACCAACTTCCTCCACCGCAGTGGTAGGCGAGCTCGGGGGAATATTCTCTTTCCCTCGTTTTGACTTGTAGACTCCTTTCGCCTTGGGTTTCCCCTTCGGCTGGGGCGGCGTATTGGACTTGGCCAATGCTGCCCGTGCTTGAGACCGTGTGTAGGGTCTTTCGGCAGTGTCTCCTACGAGCCCTAAAGCTCTGAGATCATTACCTAACAAGACCTTTCCCGGGACGTTTCTCTGAATGCTCACTGGAATCCTGACTGCTGTACCATTTAAAGTAAGATTTACAGGTATTACTGGAAACATACGGAGGGGGCCGTCAGCCAACTTAGTGGGCATCAGAGTAGCTCTGGCAACTTCCTCTGAGTCTACCAAGGTAGAATCCACTACAGTGCGACTGCACCCACTATCCCTAAGAGCTGGAGTATCCACTCCAGTGATCAGCACACTGTCTTTAAAGTAGTGCTTGGTATTATCCGGAATCCTAGCATAAGCCTCTGCGACTTTCGGCTCCCAGGAACCTAGGGACACTAAAACTACCTCAGCCTCTATTCCGCTGGGAAACGAGTCTGAGGAGAAGGATGCTCCTGTAATCTCTTCTTCCTCGTAGGAGGAGAAGGCCAGATTAGCGGAGTGGACCCCCAAAGGTCTAACCTTACACCGGGGATCCCCCTTCACATGGTCAGTTGCTCCACAAGAAAAACAAGCCCCAGTGGGTCTGTTTACGTAGGGAGGCTTATTGTAACCAGAGTTCTGTTGCGGAGGCGGACCTCCACTACCCTGTGAGTTCTCTTGTGTCTTACCCTTATTTTTCTTTTTGTGGCCCTTATGGGAAGAAGATTTAGCAGATTCCCCACCCTCCATATCTTTGGACTTTTTCCCTTCCTCCTGCTTACCAGGATGAGTTTTGTCCTTATGGGACACTCGATGTGACACCCATAAATCTGCTGCAATGGCCAGCTTCTTAGGATCTATCTCCTTCGAATCGGCCAAATGCTGCTTAAGCTCCGGGGAAGAAGAACCAAAAATGTGTTCCAGCATGACAAGATTTATCATGCCTTCGAAGGTAGAAACCTTATAACCTTCGACCCAGCCAGTTAAGTTTTTCAAAGATTCAGCGACATAAGATACCCAAGTACCACCTTCCTTTTTCTTATACTCTCGAAAACGCTTTAAATATTGGGCCGGAGTCTTCCCAAACTTTAAAATGAGAGTTTGCTTTAACATTGCGAAATCAGCTCGCTCAGCCTTCGACATTTCCATAATGGCACTACAGCCAGAATGGGGCAGTCTGCTGAGTAACCACGCAATCTTATCAGCATTGTCAACTTTCTGAACTTCGCATGCATACTCAAACGCATTCAGCCAGTCCATAATGTCATTCCGTTCTTCATACACACTGAGCAGATCTTTTGGAAACCGTGGATGAGAGGAGGCCCCAGACCCATGTCCAGGACCCCGGGACCCATTTGCAACCTGAAGCTTGGCCAGTTCCAACTGGTGATCCCTGTCTTTCTGTTTTTCTGCCTGTTCGATTTTTAGTTTGGCTATGCTGAATTCAAGCTCCTGCTGCCTAAACCGCAGCTCTTGCTTCTTGAATTCAAGCATAGCATCCCCATCAACACTGGCAGAGGAAACATTAGACATCTCGTCCTCCCTGTCCTCGTGGTCGCGATGGATCAGTGCAGCGGCAGAACCGTCGGTTCTACCAGTGAGAGCAGCCCCACCACCTTCTGCACTGTCCTCAGAAGTTATAGCGTCAAGCTGCGCTTCTTGCCACGCCACGATTCTTTGGATCATTTCCAATTTAGTGCCTTGAGAGGAAACACCTCTCTTCGCACACATCTTCTTCAATGTTTCTGATTTGGAAGCATTTAAAGTTAACAAGGTATTTGTTTCCATACTGTTTGATAGGACTATGGCCTTTTTAAAGTTATACTACAACAATTCACTACGTGTACTGGTTGGAATAACCTGAAATGCCTTAGTTCGAGCGCAACACTGGATACCCTCAGTAGTATCCCACCGCTGTACACCAATTTGTTAAGACGGATTTCTGAACTCTGTCCTGGTGGCGCAGAAGTTCAGAAGGCCAACCTAATTACTTGGAGCAGGGTAACCTCTGGACGAGCCAGACCAATCAAGGTAGCGATCGCGGCGGTCAAGACTAGGTCTCAAGAGGGGTGAGGGTGACTGAAAGCCCGCAATGAGCACACAAAGCAAGAGCGCTTACAAACTACTCCAAACAGTTGTTATATCAAAAATATATACACATTTATTTTAGGGCCTTTAAAATAATGACCGTAGCGAAAAAATCACAATATCACAGTATTAAACCAACACATACCATATCAACACAATATATATACAAATACGACAGTCTTAAGCATTAGAGGCACGAAATGTGTAGTCCACCTGCCAGGGAAGGAAAACAGGCAGTGCGATAACGCTTTAGACTCAGTTCGCCTTCAGAGGCACCTAACTAGATGGAAGTCCGAGCCCTGCGAAGAGTGGAGCCTTGTGCTCAAAGTACCTGCCACGCCGGTGCCAACGGGCAAAAGGAGAAGCTCTTCAGAGGAAGTCAGGCAGTTCGGGTTAGTGCACAGCAGAAGGAGAACAGGTTCCGCAACTCAAGCGCAGCCTCCACAGCGAGCAGAAGCAGAGCGCGAGTACGGCAAAAGGGTGCTGTTTTTACACAGCAGGGAAAAGCAATGGGATACTGCAGGAGGGCGACCAGATCCTAGCTATACTACTCACCGGTCCCCGAAGCAAGCAGACCCAGGCTTCTCCACGTTAGTTTCAGCAGCTGGCAGGTTCAGAAGAGCAGGGAACGCCTCGTAGTCGTGTAGAGCAAAAAGACGTCCCAATCGACGAAACCGGCACAGTTTGTTGCCGCAGCAGGACAACGGAGCGGCCGTGTGTATTCGAGCCAAATGTACACTCCTCCCTTCAGACTTGGGAACGCCAAGTGTACGAAGCGTGGGAGAGTGACAAGGACTCGAAATACAACACAACCTGGCGGCGGTTACAGAGCAGGACTCCCTTGTAAGCTGGTCAGTCAACTGGATGGCCCAGAGACACTTCCGAAGGCTTACTTGGCAGGAGATGATGAAGTCGCCGGGAATAGCTGTTCCTGCTATTCCAAAGGTCGAAGCACCAGTACAGGCCTTCTGGTTCGATCAAAGGAGGAAAGGGTTTCACAGGACGACAGCAGTGCAAAGGAGGATTCCTTCAGCGGGTCACCAGCGATTCCTCGGTCCAGCCTCGTGGTGGCAGGATACTTGGCTCCTGTATTCCTTCGTTCGTGAGAACTCAGGAGATCGACATGGTAGTGGTGTTTCCAGCCCCCTCTTATCCACGGTTCCCTTCGCGCCAAAACGGAGGGGAGCCAATGGGAGATCCGCTCATCAACACACATACCATACGTGGACCAATCACGGACCACGGTGGTCCCAGGCATTCACACCACCCTAGACTCTCTGGCACCCAGGATGTGTATTGGGACCAGACATCCCAGCCCACACCCTGGAGGCACACAAACGACATGTAGAAGCCCGCGAAAGCAACCACGTTTCGCGGGAAAGTACATGCCCAAATAAGGAAGGCCCCGGGTCGCTCGACCTGGGGAAGGTGAAGGGAGCAAGACGGTCAGTGGACAAGACAAAGGAGCCTCGTGGTCTGGCCATTTTGGGAGCCAGGCCACCATTTTGGGTTCAGTGCGAAAAACGTGCTCAGAACGCCAAAAGGAGCTCAAAATAAACAAAACGATCGCTGCCACCATTCCAGTCCCTGAATGACTTGCACCGATCAAATACCATCCTAAAAGAGTATCTAGGGCCTGTAGAAGGCTAGAGACCCAAGAGAGCTGTAACTTAGCTTACAGTGCCCTCTTGTGTCATGTTGCACTAAAGCCGCAACATGATAAAAGAAACTACGGGAAACAGCGTTCCCCGGTACTGGCTGTCTTAAGGGCATGTCAGTTTCCCCGTAAGAAAGGAGCGAAAGCCCAGAGGAGTGCGGCAGAAGGCTGCACTTCTCTGGCAAAGTCAAGAACAAGGTGAAAACAACAGCAAAAAGTTTAGGGGTTGCCACATGGAAGGAAAATTACCTACAATTACGAAATCTTTCCTAACACTCACCCCTCCCAGACTATGGACAGGGGGAACTAATCCACCCCTGGATGAGTCTCTTGTTCAGGTCGGTTAAACATTCTGGACAACCCATCAGCATTGCTATGTTGGACACCTGGCCTATGCTCAATAGTGAAGTCGAAGCCTTGTAGACTTATGGACCACCTAAGCAACTTTGGATTCTCCCCGTTCATGTTCATTAGCCACTTTAACGGCTTATGGTCAGTTTGCACAGTGAAGTGGGTCCCATAGAGGTAGGGCCTCAGCTTCCTTAGGGCCCACACAACAGAGAAACATTCTTTCTCTACCGTGGACCATCTGAGCTCTCTGTCCTTAAGCTGGCGACTAATAAAACCGATAGGGTGTTCCTTACCCTTCTCATCTACTTGTGATAGTACAGCTCCTATCCCAGTGTCAGAGGCGTCCGTCTGCACGATAAAAGGTCTTTGATAATCAGGGGCCCTAAGGACAGGGGCCTGGCACAAGGAGTCTTTTAAGCCATTGAAGGCCTTCTCACACTTGTCGGTCCAAGTTACCTTCTTGGGTTTCTTCTGAGTTGTGAGGGCAGTCAGAGGAGCAGCTATGGTGCCATAGTCTGCCACAAAATTGCGGTAATACCCCGTGAGTCCTAAAAAGGCTCTCACTTGGGTTTGCGTAGTGGGGGTAGGCCAGTCTTGTACTGCTTGTACCTGACTGAGTAGAGGCTGTCTCCTCCCTCCACCTACTTCATGTCCAAGGTAAACCACTGAGCCTTGTCCATTTTGATGAGGGGCCACTCGGACCCCCTCAAAAGAGCTATCTGAAGGACTGCTTGGGAACAGGTCGGGGAGAGGTTCAGACTCCTCTCCCGCAACGTCTGAAGCCAGTAGCAGTGCTGCGATTTCGACGCTTGGGCCGAAAGCCTTCAGCCTATTCGCGTGAAACACTTTTGGAGCCTGTCCAGGCCTTCCAAGGTCCACTGAATAGTTAACCTCACCCAGGGGCTCCACCACTGGGTAAGGGCCTGACCATTTGTCCTGTAAAGCTCGAGGCCTTATGGGATTCATGATCAGGACTTGCTGACCAAGTGTAAAGTTGATGAGGGAAGCTTTCTGGTCGTACCAATGTTTCACCAGCGCTTGCCCTGCCTTCAATTTATCACTAGCCAAGCCCATCAGAAGTACCATCCCTTTTCTGAGCCCTAGAACATAATCAACTACGTTGGTAGTAACAGGGGGAGTGGGCATCTCCCATCCCTCTTTGACGATGGCTAAGGGTCCCCGTACGGGATGACCGAACAGAAGTTCGAAGGGGCTGAAGCCAACACCCTCCTGTGGTACCTCTCGGTAGGCAAACAGTAAGCATGAAACAAGAAGATCCCATTTTCTTCTCTGAGGCTCCTCCAGGGCCCCAATCATGCTCTTTAACGTCCTGTTGAAACGCCCCCCCAGACCATTGGTCTGGGGGTGGTATGCAGAAGAGAACCTGTAGGTGACCCCACATTCTTTCCACATAGCCTGCCTATACTTCGACATAAAGTTGCTGCCATCATCCGGCACAACTTCTTTAGGGAAGCCAACCCTAGTAAATATGCAGAGTAAAGCTTCTGCAACTGACTTGGCAGTTACAGTTTTCCATGGGATGGCCTCAGGATACCTGGTTGCATGGTCGACCAGCACCAGGATAAACCTATTGCCCGAGGATGTTTGCGGGTCAAGGGGACCAACCATGTCGATCCCTACCCTTTCAAATGGTACCCCCACAACTGGGAGCGGTACCAACGGAGCTTGGATTGTCGCGCCAACCTTACCAGACAACTGGCAGGAGGCACAACTCCTGCAGTGACTTTCTACTTGCACCCCCATCTTGGGCCAGTAGAAGTGCATGGATAACCTTTGCTTGGTCCTCTTCATACCAAGGTGACCAGCAAGGGGAACTTCATGCGCCAACTGCAGGAGGAAGGGCCTAACAGCAAGGGGAACCACCAACCTCCTATGGTCTCCTTCTGTAGACTCTGTGGGCTCACTATACAGGAGTCCACCTTCCCAATAAATCCTATGCTTCCCAGGAGGTTCACCCTCAAGCTGGGAGCAGGCCTGTCTCCTTAGGCCTTCCAGAGATGGGCACTCACGTTGGCCTTTACTGAATTCGTCCCTATCAGGACCTCCTTCAACTAACAAGTCTTTTAGTTCAGGATGATCGTTGGGGTCGAATACTTCAGGCATCGCCACCTCCTCGTCAGGCCCGGGCGATTGACCAACTTCCTCCACCGCAGTGGTAGGCGAGCTCGGGGGAATATTCTCTTTCCCTCGTTTTGACTTGTAGACTCCTTTCGCCTTGGGTTTCCCCTTCGGCTGGGGCGGCGTATTGGACTTGGCCAATGCTGCCCGTGCTTGAGACCGTGTGTAGGGTCTTTCGGCAGTGTCTCCTACGAGCCCTAAAGCTCTGAGATCATTACCTAACAAGACCTTTCCCGGGACGTTTCTCTGAATGCTCACTGGAATCCTGACTGCTGTACCATTTAAAGTAAGATTTACAGGTATTACTGGAAACATACGGAGGGGGCCGTCAGCCAACTTAGTGGGCATCAGAGTAGCTCTGGCAACTTCCTCTGAGTCTACCAAGGTAGAATCCACTACAGTGCGACTGCACCCACTATCCCTAAGAGCTGGAGTATCCACTCCAGTGATCAGCACACTGTCTTTAAAGTAGTGCTTGGTATTATCCGGAATCCTAGCATAAGCCTCTGCGACTTTCGGCTCCCAGGAACCTAGGGACACTAAAACTACCTCAGCCTCTATTCCGCTGGGAAACGAGTCTGAGGAGAAGGATGCTCCTGTAATCTCTTCTTCCTCGTAGGAGGAGAAGGCCAGATTAGCGGAGTGGACCCCCAAAGGTCTAACCTTACACCGGGGATCCCCCTTCACATGGTCAGTTGCTCCACAAGAAAAACAAGCCCCAGTGGGTCTGTTTACGTAGGGAGGCTTATTGTAACCAGAGTTCTGTTGCGGAGGCGGACCTCCACTACCCTGTGAGTTCTCTTGTGTCTTACCCTTATTTTTCTTTTTGTGGCCCTTATGGGAAGAAGATTTAGCAGATTCCCCACCCTCCATATCTTTGGACTTTTTCCCTTCCTCCTGCTTACCAGGATGAGTTTTGTCCTTATGGGACACTCGATGTGACACCCATAAATCTGCTGCAATGGCCAGCTTCTTAGGATCTATCTCCTTCGAATCGGCCAAATGCTGCTTAAGCTCCGGGGAAGAAGAACCAAAAATGTGTTCCAGCATGACAAGATTTATCATGCCTTCGAAGGTAGAAACCTTATAACCTTCGACCCAGCCAGTTAAGTTTTTCAAAGATTCAGCGACATAAGATACCCAAGTACCACCTTCCTTTTTCTTATACTCTCGAAAACGCTTTAAATATTGGGCCGGAGTCTTCCCAAACTTTAAAATGAGAGTTTGCTTTAACATTGCGAAATCAGCTCGCTCAGCCTTCGACATTTCCATAATGGCACTACAGCCAGAATGGGGCAGTCTGCTGAGTAACCACGCAATCTTATCAGCATTGTCAACTTTCTGAACTTCGCATGCATACTCAAACGCATTCAGCCAGTCCATAATGTCATTCCGTTCTTCATACACACTGAGCAGATCTTTTGGAAACCGTGGATGAGAGGAGGCCCCAGACCCATGTCCAGGACCCCGGGACCCATTTGCAACCTGAAGCTTGGCCAGTTCCAACTGGTGATCCCTGTCTTTCTGTTTTTCTGCCTGTTCGATTTTTAGTTTGGCTATGCTGAATTCAAGCTCCTGCTGCCTAAACCGCAGCTCTTGCTTCTTGAATTCAAGCATAGCATCCCCATCAACACTGGCAGAGGAAACATTAGACATCTCGTCCTCCCTGTCCTCGTGGTCGCGATGGATCAGTGCAGCGGCAGAACCGTCGGTTCTACCAGTGAGAGCAGCCCCACCACCTTCTGCACTGTCCTCAGAAGTTATAGCGTCAAGCTGCGCTTCTTGCCACGCCACGATTCTTTGGATCATTTCCAATTTAGTGCCTTGAGAGGAAACACCTCTCTTCGCACACATCTTCTTCAATGTTTCTGATTTGGAAGCATTTAAAGTTAACAAGGTATTTGTTTCCATACTGTTTGATAGGACTATGGCCTTTTTAAAGTTATACTACAACAATTCACTACGTGTACTGGTTGGAATAACCTGAAATGCCTTAGTTCGAGCGCAACACTGGATACCCTCAGTCGTATCCCACCGCTGTACACCAATTTGTTAAGACGGATTTCTGAACTCTGTCCTGGTGGCGCAGAAGTTCAGAAGGCCAACCTAATTACTTGGAGCAGGGTAACCTCTGGACGAGCCAGACCAATCAAGGTAGCGATCGCGGCGGTCAAGACTAGGTCTCAAGAGGGGTGAGGGTGACTGAAAGCCCGCAATGAGCACACAAAGCAAGAGCGCTTACAAACTACTCCAAACAGTTGTTATATCAAAAATATATACACATTTATTTTAGGGCCTTTAAAATAATGACCGTAGCGAAAAAATCACAATATCACAGTATTAAACCAACACATACCATATCAACACAATATATATACAAATACGACAGTCTTAAGCATTAGAGGCACGAAATGTGTAGTCCACCTGCCAGGGAAGGAAAACAGGCAGTGCGATAACGCTTTAGACTCAGTTCGCCTTCAGAGGCACCTAACTAGATGGAAGTCCGAGCCCTGCGAAGAGTGGAGCCTTGTGCTCAAAGTACCTGCCACGCCGGTGCCAACGGGCAAAAGGAGAAGCTCTTCAGAGGAAGTCAGGCAGTTCGGGTTAGTGCACAGCAGAAGGAGAACAGGTTCCGCAACTCAAGCGCAGCCTCCACAGCGAGCAGAAGCAGAGCGCGAGTACGGCAAAAGGGTGCTGTTTTTACACAGCAGGGAAAAGCAATGGGATACTGCAGGAGGGCGACCAGATCCTAGCTATACTACTCACCGGTCCCCGAAGCAAGCAGACCCAGGCTTCTCCACGTTAGTTTCAGCAGCTGGCAGGTTCAGAAGAGCAGGGAACGCCTCGTAGTCGTGTAGAGCAAAAAGACGTCCCAATCGACGAAACCGGCACAGTTTGTTGCCGCAGCAGGACAACGGAGCGGCCGTGTGTATTCGAGCCAAATGTACACTCCTCCCTTCAGACTTGGGAACGCCAAGTGTACGAAGCGTGGGAGAGTGACAAGGACTCGAAATACAACACAACCTGGCGGCGGTTACAGAGCAGGACTCCCTTGTAAGCTGGTCAGTCAACTGGATGGCCCAGAGACACTTCCGAAGGCTTACTTGGCAGGAGATGATGAAGTCGCCGGGAATAGCTGTTCCTGCTATTCCAAAGGTCGAAGCACCAGTACAGGCCTTCTGGTTCGATCAAAGGAGGAAAGGGTTTCACAGGACGACAGCAGTGCAAAGGAGGATTCCTTCAGCGGGTCACCAGCGATTCCTCGGTCCAGCCTCGTGGTGGCAGGATACTTGGCTCCTGTATTCCTTCGTTCGTGAGAACTCAGGAGATCGACATGGTAGTGGTGTTTCCAGCCCCCTCTTATCCACGGTTCCCTTCGCGCCAAAACGGAGGGGAGCCAATGGGAGATCCGCTCATCAACACACATACCATACGTGGACCAATCACGGACCACGGTGGTCCCAGGCATTCACACCACCCTAGACTCTCTGGCACCCAGGATGTGTATTGGGACCAGACATTCCAGCCCACACCCTGGAGGCACACAAACGACATGTAGAAGCCCGCGAAAGCAACCACGTTTCGCGGGAAAGTACATGCCCAAATAAGGAAGGCCCCGGGTCGCTCGACCTGGGGAAGGTGAAGGGAGCAAGACGGTCAGTGGACAAGACAAAGGAGCCTCGTGGTCTGGCCATTTTGGGAGCCAGGCCACCATTTTGGGTTCAGTGCGAAAAACGTGCTCAGAACGCCAAAAGGAGCTCAAAATAAACAAAACGATCGCTGCCACCATTCCAGTCCCTGAATGACTTGCACCGATCAAATACCATCCTAAAAGAGTATCTAGGGCCTGTAGAAGGCTAGAGACCCAAGAGAGCTGTAACTTAGCTTACAGTGCCCTCTTGTGTCATGTTGCACTAAAGCCGCAACATGATAAAAGAAACTACGGGAAACAGCGTTCCCCGGTACTGGCTGTCTTAAGGGCATGTCAGTTTCCCCGTAAGAAAGGAGCGAAAGCCCAGAGGAGTGCGGCAGAAGGCTGCACTTCTCTGGCAAAGTCAAGAACAAGGTGAAAACAACAGCAAAAAGTTTAGGGGTTGCCACATGGAAGGAAAATTACCTACAATTACGAAATCTTTCCTAACACTCACCCCTCCCAGACTATGGACAGGGGGAACTAATCCAACCCTGGATGAGTCTCTTGTTCAGGTCGGTTAAACATTCTGGACAACCCATCAGCATTGCTATGTTGGACACCTGGCCTATGCTCAATAGTGAAGTCGAAGCCTTGTAGACTTATGGACCACCTAAGCAACTTTGGATTCTCCCCGTTCATGTTCATTAGCCACTTTAACGGCTTATGGTCAGTTTGCACAGTGAAGTGGGTCCCATAGAGGTAGGGCCTCAGCTTCCTTAGGGCCCACACAACAGAGAAACATTCTTTCTCTACCGTGGACCATCTGAGCTCTCTGTCCTTAAGCTGGCGACTAATAAAACCGATAGGGTGTTCCTTACCCTTCTCATCTTCTTGTGATAGTACAGCTCCTATCCCAGTGTCAGAGGCGTCCGTCTGCACGATAAAAGGTCTTTGATAATCAGGGGCCCTAAGGACAGGGGCCTGGCACAAGGAGTCTTTTAAGCCATTGAAGGCCTTCTCACACTTGTCGGTCCAAGTTACCTTCTTGGGTTTCTTCGGAGTTGTGAGGGCAGTCAGAGGAGCAGCTATGGTGCCATAGTCTGCCACAAAATTGCGGTAATACCCCGTGAGTCCTAAAAAGGCTCTCACTTGGGTTTGCGTAGTGGGGGTAGGCCAGTCTTGTACTGCTTGTACCTGACTGAGTAGAGGCTGTCTCCTCCCTCCACCTACTTCATGTCCAAGGTAAACCACTGAGCCTTATCCATTTTGGTGAGGGGCCACTCGGACCCCCTCAAAAGAGCTATCTGAAGGACTGCTTGGGAACAGGTCGGGGAGAGGTTCAGACTCCTCTCCCGCAACGTCTGAAGCCAGTAGCAGTGCTGCGATTTCGACGCTTGGGCCGAAAGCCTTCAGCCTATTCGCGTGAAACACTTTTGGAGCCTGTCCAGGCCTTCCAAGGTCCACTGAATAGTTAACCTCACCCAGGGGCTCCACCACTGGGTAAGGGCCTGACCATTTGTCCTGTAAAGCTCGAGGCCTTATGGGATTCATGATCAGGACTTGCTGACCAAGTGTAAAGTTGATGAGGGAAGCTTTCTGGTCGTACCAATGTTTCACCAGCGCTTGCCCTGCCTTCAATTTATCACTAGCCAAGCCCATTGTTAAGACGGATTTCTGAACTCTGTCCTGGTGGCGCAGAAGTTCAGAAGGCCAACCTAATTACTTGGAACAGGGTAACCTCTGGACAAGCCAGACCAATCAAGGTAGCGATCGCGGCGGTCAAGACTAGGTCTCAAGAGGGGTGAGGGTGACTGAAAGCCCGCAGTGAGCACACAAAGCAAGAGCGCTGACAAACTACTCCAAACAGTTGTTATATCAAAAATAGATACACATTTATTTTAAGGCCTTTAAAACAATGACCGTAGCGAGAAAATCACAATATCACAATATTAAACCAACACATACCATATCAACACAATATATATACAAATACACAGTCGCAAGCGTTTAAAGCACGAAATATGTAGTCCACCTGCCAGGGAAGGAAAACAGGCAGTGCGATACCGCTTTAGACTCAGTTCGCCTTCAGAGGCACCTAACTAGATGGAAGTCCGAGCCCTGCGAAGAGTGGAGCCTTGTGCTCAAAGTACCTGCCACGCCGGTGCCAACGGGCAAAAGGGGAAGCTCTTCGGAGGAAGTCAGGCAGTTCGGGTTAGTGCACAGCAGAAGGAGAACAGGTTCCGCAACTCAACTGCAGCCTCCACAGCGGGCAGAAGCAGAGCGCGAGTACGGCAAAAAGGGTGCTGTTTTTACACAGCAGGGAAAAGCAATGGGATACTGCAGGAGGGCGACCAGATCCTAGCTAATCTACTCACCGGTCCCCGAAGCAAGCAGACCCAGGCTTCTCCACGTTAGATTCAGTAGCTGGCAGGTTCAGAAGAGCAGGGAACGCCTCGTAGTCGTGTAGAGCAAAAAGACGTCCCAATCGACGAAACCAGCACAGTTTGTTGCCGCAGCAGGACAACGGAGCGGCCGTGTGTATTCAAGCCAAATGTACACTCCTCCCTTCAGACTTGGGAACGCCAAGTGTACGAAGCGTGGGAGAGTGACAAGGACTCGAAATACAACACAACCTGGCGGCAGTTACAGAGCAGGACTCCCTTGTAAGCTGGTCAGTCAACTGGATGGCCCAGAGACACTTCCGAAGGCTTACTTGGCAGGAGATGATGAAGTCGCCGGGAATAGCTGTTCCTGCTATTCCAAAGGTCGAAGCACCAGTACAGGCCTTCTGGTTCGATCCAAGGAGGAAAGGGCTTCGCAGGACGACAGCAGTGCAAAGGAGGATTCCTTCAGCGGGTCACCAGCGATTCCTCGGTCCAGCCTCTTGGTTGCAGGATACTTGGCTCCTATATTCCTTCGTTCGGGAGAACTCAGGAGATCGACATGGTAGTGGTGTTTCCAGCTCCCTCTTATCCACGGTTCCCTTCGCGCCAAAACGGAGGGGAGCCAATGGGAGATCCGCTCATCAACACACATACCATACGTGGACCAATCACGGACCACGGTGGTCCCAGGCATTCACACCACCCTAGACTCTCTGGCACCCAGGATGTGTATTGGGACCAGACATCCCAGCCCACATCCTGGAGGCACACAAACGACATGTAGAAGCCCGCGAAAGCAACCACGTTTCGCGGGAAAGTACATGCCCAAATAAGGAAGGCCCCGGGTCGCCCGACCTGGGGAAGGTGAAGGGAGCAAGACGGTCAGTGGACTGGACAAAGGAGCCTCGTGGACTGGCCATTTTGGGAGCCAGGCCACCATTTTGGGTTCAGTGCGAAAAACGTGCTCAGAACGCCAAAAGGAGCTCAAAATAAACAAAACGATCGCTGCCACCATTCCAGTCCCTGAATGACTTGCACCGATCAAATACCATCCTAAAAGAGTATCTAGGGCCTGTAGAAGGCTAGAGACCCAAGAGAGCTGTAACTTAGCTTACAGTGCCCTCTTGTGTCATGTTGCACTAAAGCCGCAACATGATAAAGGAAACTACGGGAAACAGCGTTCCCCGGTACTGACTGTCTTAAGGGCATGTCAGTTTCCCCGTAAGAAAAGGAGCGAAAGCCCAGAGAAGTGCGGCAGAAGGCTGTACTTCTCTGGCAAAGTCAAGAACAAGATTAAAAACAATAGCAAAAAGTTTAGGGGTTGCCACATGGAAGGAAAATTCCCTACAATTACGAAATCTTTCCTAACACCCATCAGAAGTACCATGCCTTTTCTGAGCCCTAGCACATAATCAACTACGTTGGTAGTAACAGGGGGAGTGGGCATCTCCCATCCCTCTTTGACGATGGCTAAGGGTCCCCGTACGGGATGACCGAACAGAAGTTCGAAGGGGCTGAAGCCAACACCCTCCTGTGGTACCTCTCGGTAGGCAAACAGTAAGCATGAAACAAGAAGATCCCATTTTCTTCTCTGAGGCTCCTCCAGAGCCCCAATCATGCTCTTTAACGTCCTGTTGAAACGCCCCCCCAGACCATTGGTCTGGGGGTGGTATGCAGAAGAGAACCTGTAGGTGACCCCACATTCTTTCCACATAGCCTGCCTATACTTCGACATAAAGTTGCTGCCATCATCCGGCACAACTTCTTTAGGGAAGCCAACCCTAGTAAATATGCAGAGTAAAGCTTCTGCAACTGACTTGGCAGTTACAGTTTTCCATGGGATGGCCTCAGGATACCTGGTTGCATGGTCGACCAGCACCAGGATAAACCTATTGCCCGAGGATGTTTGCGGGTCAAGGGGACCAACCATGTCGATCCCTACCCTTTCAAATGGTACCCCCACAACTGGGAGCGGTACCAACGGAGCTTGGATTGTCGCGCCAACCTTACCAGACAACTGGCAGGAGGCACAACTCCTGCAGTGACTTTCTACTTGCACCCCCATCTTGGGCCAGTAGAAGTGCATGGATAACCTTTGCTTGGTCCTCTTCATACCAAGGTGACCAGCAAGGGGAACTTCATGCGCCAACTGCAGGAGGAAGGGCCTAACAGCAAGGGGAACCACCAACCTCCTATGGTCTCCTTCTGTAGACTCTGTGGGCTCACTATACAGGAGTCCACCTTCCCAATAAATCCTATGCTTCCCAGGAGGTTCACCCTCAAGCTGGGAGCAGGCCTGTCTCCTTAGGCCTTCCAGAGATGGGCACTCACGTTGGCCTTTACTGAATTCGTCCCTATCAGGACCTCCTTCAACTAACAAGTCTTTTAGTTCAGGATGATCGTTGGGGTCGAATACTTCAGGCATCGCCACCTCCTCGTCAGGCCCGGGCGATTGACCAACTTCCTCCACCGCAGTGGTAGGCGAGCTCGGGGGAATATTCTCTTTCCCTCGTTTTGACTTGTAGACTCCTTTCGCCTTGGGTTTCCCCTTCGGCTGGGGCGGCGTATTGGACTTGGCCAATGCTGCCCGTGCTTGAGACCGTGTGTAGGGTCTTTCGGCAGTGTCTCCTACGAGCCCTAAAGCTCTGAGATCATTACCTAACAAGACCTTTCCCGGGACGTTTCTCTGAATGCTCACTGGAATCCTGACTGCTGTACCATTTAAAGTAAGATTTACAGGTATTACTGGAAACATACGGAGGGGGCCGTCAGCCAACTTAGTGGGCATCAGAGTAGCTCTGGCAACTTCCTCTGAGTCTACCAAGGTAGAATCCACTACAGTGCGACTGCACCCACTATCCCTAAGAGCTGGAGTATCCACTCCAGTGATCAGCACACTGTCTTTAAAGTAGTGCTTGGTATTATCCGGAATCCTAGCATAAGCCTCTGCGACTTTCGGCTCCCAGGAACCTAGGGACACTAAAACTACCTCAGCCTCTATTCCGCTGGGAAACGAGTCTGAGGAGAAGGATGCTCCTGTAATCTCTTCTTCCTCGTAGGAGGAGAAGGCCAGATTAGCGGAGTGGACCCCCAAAGGTCTAACCTTACACCGGGGATCCCCCTTCACATGGTCAGTTGCTCCACAAGAAAAACAAGCCCCAGTGGGTCTGTTTACGTAGGGAGGCTTATTGTAACCAGATTTCTGTTGCGGAGGCGGACCTCCACTACCCTGTGAGTTCTCTTGTGTCTTACCCTTATTTTTCTTTTTGTGGCCCTTATGGGAAGAAGATTTAGCAGATTCCCCACCCTCCATATCTTTGGACTTTTTCCCTTCCTCCTGCTTACCAGGATGAGTTTTGTCCTTATGGGACACTCGATGGGACACTCGATGTGACACCCATAAATCTGCTGCAATGGCCAGCTTCTTAGGATCTATCTCCTTCGAATCGGCCAAATGCTGCTTAAGCTCCGGGGAAGAAGAACCAAAAATGTGTTCCAGCATGACAAGATTTATCATGCCTTCGAAGGTAGAAACCTTATAACCTTCGACCCAGCCAGTTAAGTTTTTCAAAGATTCAGCGACATAAGATACCCAAGTACCACCTTCCTTTTTCTTATACTCTCGAAAACGCTTTAAATATTGGGCCGGAGTCTTCCCAAACTTTAAAATGAGAGTTTGCTTTAACATTGCGAAATCAGCTCGCTCAGCCTTCGACATTTCCATAATGGCACTACAGCCAGAAACGGGCAGTCTGCTGAGTAACCACGCAATCTTATCAGCATTGTCAACTTTCTGAACTTCGCATGCATACTCAAACGCATTCAGCCAGTCCATAATGTCATTCCGTTCTTCATACACACTGAGCAGATCTTTTGGAAACCGTGGATGAGAGGAGGCCCCAGACCCATGTCCAGGACCCTGGGACCCATTTGCAACCTGAAGCTTGGCCAGTTCCAACTGGTGATCCCTGTCTTTCTGTTTTTCTGCCTGTTCGATTTTTAGTTTGGCTATGCTGAATTCAAGCTCCTGCTGCCTAAACCGCAGCTCTTGCTTCTTGAATTCAAGCATAGCATCCCCATCAACACTGGCAGAGGAAACATTAGACATCTCGTCCTCCCTGTCCTCGTGGTCGCGATGGATCAGTGCAGCGGCAGAACCGTCGGTTCTACCAGTGAGAGCAGCCCCACCACCTTCTGCACTGTCCTCAGAAGTTATAGCGTCAAGCTGCGCTTCTTGCCACGCCACGATTCTTTGGATCATTTCCAATTTAGTGCCTTGAGAGGAAACACCTCTCTTCGCACACATCTTCTTCAATGTTTCTGATTTGGAAGCATTTAAAGTTAACAAGGTATTTGTTTCCATACTGTTTGATAGGACTATGGCCTTTTTAAAGTTATACTACAACAATTCACTACGTGTACTGGTTGGAATAACCTGAAATGCCTTAGTTCGAGCGCAACACTGGATACCCTCAGTCGTATCCCACCGCTGTACACCAATTTGTTAAGACGGATTTCTGAACTCTGTCCTGGTGGCGCAGAAGTTCAGAAGGCCAACCTAATTACTTGGAACAGGGTAACCTCTGGACGAGCCAGACCAATCAAGGTAGCGATCGCGGCGGTCAAGACTAGGTCTCAAGAGGGGTGAGGGTGACTGAAAGCCCGCAATGAGCACACAAAGCAAGAGCGCTTACAAACTACTCCAAACAGTTGTTATATCAAAAATATATACACATTTATTTTAAGGCCTTTAAAATAATGACCGTAGCGAAAAAATCACAATATCACAGTATTAAACCAACACATACCATATCAACACAATATATATACAAATACGACAGTCTTAAGCATTAGAGGCACGAAATGTGTAGTCCACCTGCCAGGGAAGGAAAACAGGCAGTGCGATAACGCTTTAGACTCAGTTCGCCTTCAGAGGCACCTAACTAGATGGAAGTCCGAGCCCTGCGAAGAGTGGAGCCTTGTGCTCAAAGTACCTGCCACGCCGGTGCCAACGGGCAAAAGGAGAAGCTCTTCGGAGGAAGTCAGGCAGTTCGGGTTAGTGCACAGCAGAAGGAGAACAGGTTCCGCAACTCAAGCGCAGCCTCCACAGCGAGCAGAAGCAGAGCGCGAGTACGGCAAAAGGGTGCTGTTTTTACACAGCAGGGAAAAGCAATGGGATACTGCAGGAGGGCGACCAGATCCTAGCTATACTACTCACCGGTCCCCGAAGCAAGCAGACCCAGGCTTCTCCACGTTAGTTTCAGCAGCTGGGAGGTTCAGAAGAGCAGGGAACGCCTCGTAGTCGTGTAGAGCAAAAAGACGTCCCAATCGACGAAACCGGCACAGTTTGTTGCCGCAGCAGGACAACGGAGCGGCCGTGTGTATTCGAGCCAAATGTACACTCCTCCCTTCAGACTTGGGAACGCCAAGTGTACGAAGCGTGGGAGAGTGACAAGGACTCGAAATACAACACAACCTGGCGGCGGTTACAGAGCAGGACTCCCTTGTAAGCTGGTCAGTCAACTGGATGGCCCAGAGACACTTCCGAAGGCTTACTTGGCAGGAGATGATGAAGTCGCCGGGAATAGCTGTTCCTGCTATTCCAAAGGTCGAAGCACCAGTACAGGCCTTCTGGTTCGATCAAAGGAGGAAAGGGTTTCACAGGACGACAGCAGTGCAAAGGAGGATTCCTTCAGCGGGTCACCAGCGATTCCTCGGTCCAGCCTCGTGGTTGCAGGATACTTGGCTCCTGTATTCCTTCGTTCGTGAGAACTCAGGAGATCGACATGGTAGTGGTGTTTCCAGCCCCCTCTTATCCACGGTTCCCTTCGCGCCAAAACGGAGGGGAGCCAATGGGAGATCCGCTCATCAACACACATACCATACGTGGACCAATCACGGACCACGGTGGTCCCAGGCATTCACACCACCCTAGACTCTCTGGCACCCAGGATGTGTATTGGGACCAGACATCCCAGCCCACACCCTGGAGGCACACAAACGACATGTAGAAGCCCGCGAAAGCAACCACGTTTCGCGGGAAAGTACATGCCCAAATAAGGAAGGCCCCGGGTCGCTCGACCTGGGGAAGGTGAAGGGAGCAAGACGGTCAGTGGACAAGACAAAGGAGCCTCGTGGTCTGGCCATTTTGGGAGCCAGGCCACCATTTTGGGTTCAGTGCGAAAAACGTGCTCAGAACGCCAAAAGGAGCTCAAAATAAACAAAACGATCGCTGCCACCATTCCAGTCCCTGAATGACTTGCACCGATCAAATACCATCCTAAAAGAGTATCTAGGGCCTGTAGAAGGCTAGAGACCCAAGAGAGCTGTAACTTAGCTTACAGTGCCCTCTTGTGTCATGTTGCACTAAAGCCGCAACACGATAAAAGAAACTACGGGAAACAGCGTTCCCCGGTACTGACTGTCTTAAGGGCATGTCAGTTTCCCCGTAAGAAAGGAGCGAAAGCCCAGAGGAGTGCGGCAGAAGGCTGCACTTCTCTGGCAAAGTCAAGAACAAGGTGAAAACAACAGCAAAAAGTTTAGGGGTTGCCACATGGAAGGAAAATTACCTACAATTATGAAATCTTTCCTAACAGTTGGATATTCCCATCTCATGTTATAGGAAGGGTCTCAGGTTTGGTATTAGAAGCATTGAGATATCACATCTCATGCTATAGGAAGGGTCTCAGGATTGGAATGGGAAGGACTTGGATATCACATCTCATGCTATAGGGAGGGTCTCAAGTTTGATATTAGAAGCTTTGAGATATCACATCTCATGATATCGGAAGGGTCTCAGGATTGGAATGGGAAGGAGTTGGATATCACATCTCATGATAAAGGAAGGGTCTAAGGTTTGGAAGGGGAAGGATTTGGATATCACATCTCATGTTATATTACGGGTCTCATGTTTGGTATTAGAAGCATTGAGATATCAAGTCTCAGAGTATAGGAAGGGTCTCAGAATTGGAATGGGAAGGAGTTGGATATCACATCTCAAGCTATAGGAAGGGTCTCAGGATTGGAATGGGAAGGACTTGGATATCACATCTCATGCTATAGGAAGGATCTCAGGTTTGGAAGGGGAAAGAGTTGGATATCACATTTCATGTTAGAGGTAGGATCTCAGGTTTGGTATTAGAGGCATTGAGATATCACATCTCATGCTATCAGAAGGGTCTCAGGAATGGAATGGGAAGGAGTTGGATATCACATCTCATGCTAAAGGGAGGGTCTCAGGTTTGGAAGAGGAAGGATTTGGATATCACATCTCATGTTATAGGAAGGATCTCAGGTTTGGTATTAGAAGCATTGAGATATCACATCTCATGCTATCGGAAGGATCTCAGGTTTGGTATTAGAAGCACTGAGATATCACATCTCATTCTATCAGAAGGGTCTCAGGATTGGAATAGGAAGGAGTTGGATATCACATCTCATGCTAAAGGGAGGGTCTCAGGTTTGAAAGGGGAAAGATTTGGATATCACATCTCATGTTATCGGAAGAATCTCACGTTTGGTATTAGAAGTATTGAGATATCATATCTCATGCTATAGGAAGGGTCTCAGGATTGGAATGGGAAGGAGTTGGATATCACATCTCATGCTATAGGAAGTGTCTCAGGATTGGAATGGGAAGGACTTGGATATCACATCTCATGCTATAGGTAGGGTCTCAAGTTTGATATTAGAAGCATTGAGATATCACATCTCATGCTATAGGAAGGGTCTGAGGATTGGAATGGGAAGGAGTTGGATATCACATCTCATGCTATGGGAAGGGTCTCAGGTTTGGTATAAGCAGTGAGATATCACATCTCATGCTATAGGAAGTGTCTCAGGATTGGAATGGGAAGGAGTTGGATATCACATCTCATGTTATAGGAAGGATCTCAGGTTTGGTATAAGCATTGAGATATCACATCTCTGCTATCGGAAGGGTCTCAGGATTGGAATGGGAAGGAGTTGGATATTCCCATCTCATGTTATAGGAAGGGTCTCAGGTTTGGTATTAGAAGCATTGAGATATCACATCTCATGCTATAGGAAGGGTCTCAGGATTGGAATGGGAAGGACTTGGATATCACATCTCATGCTATAGGGAGGCTCTCAAGTTTGATATTAGAAGCTTTGAGATATCACATCTCATGATATCGGAAGGGTCTCAGGATTGGAATGGGAAGGAGTTGGATATCACATCTCATGATAAAGGAAGGGTCTAAGGTTTGGAAGGGGAAGGATTTGGATATCACATCTCATGTTATATTACGGGTCTCACGTTTGGTATTAGAAGCATTCAGATATCAAGTCTCATAGTATAGGAAGGGTCTCAGAATTGGAATGGGAAGGAGTTGGATATCACATCTCAAGCTATAGGAAGGGTCTCAGGATTGGAATGGGAAGGACTTGGATATCACATCTCTTGCTATAGGAAGGCTCTCAGGTTTGGAAGGGGAAAGAGTTGGATATCACATTTCATGTTAGAGGTAGGATCTCAGGTTTGGTATTAGAGGCATTGAGATATCACATCTCATGCTATCAGAAGGGTCTCAGGAATGGAATGGGAAGGAGTTGGATATCACATCTCATGCTAAAGGGAGGGTCTCAGGTTTGGAAGGGGAAGGATTTGGATATCACATCTCATGTTATAGGAAGGATCTCAGGTTTGGTATTAGAAGCATTGAGATATCACATCTCATGCTATCGGAAGGGTCTCAGGATTGGATTGGGAAGGAGTTGGATATCACATCTCATGCCATAGGAAGGGTCTCAGGTTTGGTATAAGCATTGAGATATCACATCTCTGCTATCGGAAGGGTCCCAGGATTGGATTGGGAAGGAGTTGGATATCCCTTCTCATGCTATAGGAAGTGTCTCAGGTTGGAATGGGAAGGCGTTGGATATCACATCTCATGTTATAGGAAGGGTCTCAGGATTGGAATGGGAAGGATTTGGATATCACATCTCTTGCTATAGGAAGGGTCTCAGGATTGGAATGGGTAGGAGTTGGATATTACTTTCTTGCTATAGGAAGGGTCTCATGTTTGGAATGGGAAGGAGTTGATTATCACATATGCTATAGTTAGTGTCTCAGGTTTGGAACGGGAAGGAGTTGGATATCACATCTCATGTTATAGGAAGGGTCTCAGGTTTGGTATAAGCATTGAGATATCACATCTCTGCTATCGGAAGCGGCTCAGGATTGGAATGGGAAGGAGTTGGATATCCCATCTCATGTTATAGGAAGAGTCTCTGGTTTGGTATTAGAATCATTGAGATATCACATCGCATGCTGTAGGAAGGGTCTAAGGATTGGAATGGGATGGACTTGGATATCACATCTCATGCTATAGGTAGGCTCTCAGGTTTGGTATAAGCATTGAGATATCACATCTCATGCTATAGGAAGGGTCTCAGGATTGGAATGGGAAGGAATTGGATATCACATCTCATGCTATAGGAAGGGTCTCAGATTTGGTATAAGCATTGAGATATCACATCTCTGCTATCGGAAGGGTCTCAGGATTGGAATGGGAAGGAGTTGGATATCCCATCTCATGTTATAGGAAGGGTCTCAGGTTTGGTATTAGAAGCATAGAGATATCACATCTCATGCTATAGGAAGGGTCTCAGGATTTGAATGGCAAAGAGTTGGATATCACATCTCATGCCATAGGAAGGGTCTCAGGTTTGGTATAAGCATTGAGATATCACATCTCTGCTATCGGAAGGGTCTCAGGATTGGATTGGGAAGGAGTTGGATATCCCTTCTCATGCTATAGGAAGTGTCTCAGGTTGGAATGGGAAGGAGTTGGATATCACATCTCATGTTATAGGAAGGGTCTCAGGATTGGAATATGAAGGATTTGGATATCACATCTCTTGCTATAGGAAGGGTCTCAGGATTGGAATGGGTAGGAGTTGGATATTACTTTCTTGCTATAGGAAGGGTCTCATGTTTGGAATGGGAAGGAGTTGGATATCACATATGCTATAGTTAGTGTCTCAGGTTTGGAACGGGAAGGAGTTGGATATCACATCTCATGTTATAGGAAGGGTCTCAGGTTTGTTATAAGCATTGAGATATCACATCTCTGCTATCGGAAGCGGCTCAGGATTGGAATGGGAAGGAGTTGGATATCCCATCTCATGTTATAGGAAGAGTCTCTGGTTTGGTATTAGAATCATTGAGATATCACATCGCATGCTGTAGGAAGGGTCTAAGGATTGGAATGGGATGGACTTGGATATCACATCTCATGCTATAGGTAGGCTCTCAGGTTTGGTATAAGCATTGAGATATCACATCTCATGCTATAGGAAGGGTCTCAGGATTGGAATGGGAAGGAATTGGATATCACATCTCATGCTATAGGAAGGGTCTCAGATTTGGTATAAGCATTGAGATATCACATCTCATGCTAAAGGAAGCGTCTCAGGATTGGAATGAGAAGGAGTTGTATATGACATCTCAGGCCATAGGAAGGTTCTCAGGTTTGGTATAAGCATTGAGATATCACATCTCTGCTATCGGAAGGGTCTCAGGATTGGAATGGGAAGGAGTTGGATATCCCATCTCATGTTATAGGAAGGGTCTCAGGTTTGGTATTAGAAGCATAGAGATATCACATCTCATGCTATAGGAAGGGTCTCAGGATTGGAATGGGAAGGACTTGGATGTCACATCTCATGCTATAGGGAGGGTCTCAAGTTTGATATTAGAAGCATTGAGATAACAAATCTCATGATATCGGAAGGGTCTCAGGATTGGAATGGGAAGGAGTTGGATATCACATCTCATGATAAAGGAAGGGTCTAAGGTTTGGAAGGGGAAGGATTTGGATATCACATCTCATGTTATAGGACGGGTCTCAGGTTTGGTATTAGAAGCATTGAGATATCAAGTCTCATGGTATAAGAAGGGTCTCAGAATTGGAATGGGAAGGAGTTGGATATCACACCTCAAGCTATAGGAAGGGTCTCAGGATTGGAATGGGAAGGAGTTTGATATCACATCTCATGCCATAGTATGGGTCTCAGGTTTGGTAGAAGCATTGGGATATCACATCTCATGGTATCGGAAGGGTATCAGTATTGGATTTGGAAGAAGTTGGATATCCCATCTCATGCTATAGGAAGGGTCTCAGGTTGGAATGGGAAGGAGTTGGATATCACATTTCATGTTATAGGAAGGGTCTCAGGATTGGAATGGGAAGGACTTGGATATCATATCTCATGCTATAGGACGGGTCTCAGGTTTTTTATTAGAATCATTGAGATATCATATTGCATGCTGTAGGAAGGGTCTAAGGATTGGAATGGGAAGGACTTGGATATCACATCTCATGTTATAGGAAGGATCTCAGGTTTGGTATTAGAAGCATTGAGACATCACATCTCATGCTATAGGAAGGGTCTCAGGGTTGGAATGGGAAGGAGTTGGATATCACATCTCATCCAATAGGAAGGGTCTCAGGTTTGGAATGGGAAGGAATTGGATATCACATCTCATGTTATAGGAAGGATCTCAGGTTTGGTATTAGAAGCATTGAGATATCACATCACATGCTATAGGAAGGGTCTCAGGATTGGAATGTGAAGGATTTGGATATCACATCTCATGCTAAAGGAAGGGTCTCAGGTTTGGTAGATGCAATGAGATATCACGTCTCTGCTATCGGAAGGGTCTCAGGATTGGATTGGGAAGGAGTTGGATATCCCTTCTCATGCTATAGGAAGGGTCTCAGGATTTGAATGGCAAGGAGTTGGATATCACATCTCATGCCATAGGAAGGGTCTCAGGTTTGGTATAAGCATTGAGATATCACATCTCTGCTATCGGAAGGGTCTCAGGATTGGAATGGGAAGGAGTTGGATATTCCCATCTCATGTTATAGGAAGGGTCTCAGGTTTGGTATTAGAAGCATTGAGATATCACATCTCATGCTATAGGAAGGGTCTCAGGATTGGAATGGGAACGACTTGGATATCACATCTCATGCTATAGGGAGGGTCTCAAGTTTGATATTAGAAGCTTTGAGATATCACATCTCATGATATCGGAAGGGTCTCAGGATTGGAATGGGAAGGAGTTGGATATCACATCTCATGATAAAGGAAGGGTCTAAGGTTTGGAAGGGGAAGGATTTGGATATCACATCTCATGTTATATTACGGGTCTCAGGTTTGGTATTAGAAGCCTGAGACCCTTCCGATAGCACAGATGTGATATCTCAATGCTTATACCAAACCTGAGACCCTTCCTATGGCATGAGATGTGATATCCAACTCCTTGCCATTCAAATCCTGAGACCCTTCCTATAGCATGAGAAGGGATATCCAACTCCTTCCCAATCCAATCCTGAGACCCTTCCGATAGCAGAGACGTGATATCTCAATGCTTCTACCAAACCTGAGACCCTTCCTTTAGCATGAGATGTGATATCCAAATCCTTCACATTCCAATCCTGAGACCCTTCCTATAGCATGAGATGTGATATCTCAATGATTCTAATACCAAACCTGAGATCCTTCCTATAACATGAGATGTGATATCCAATTCCTTCCTATTCCAAACCTGAGACCCTTCCTATTGGATGAGATGTGATATCCAACTCCTTCCCATTCCAACCCTGAGACCCTTCCTATAGCATGAGATGTGATGTCTCAATGCTTCTAATACCAAACCTGAGATCCTTCCTATAACATGAGATGTGATATCCAACTCCTTCCATTCCAATCCTGAGACCCGTCCTATAGCATGAGATGTGATATCTCAATGCTTATACCAAACCTGAGACCCTTCCTATAGCATGAGATGTGATATCCAACTGCTTCCCATTCCAATCCTGAGACCCTTCCTATATCATGAGATGTGATATCTCAGTGCTTCTAATACCAAACCTGAGATCCTTCCTCTAACATGAAATGTGATATCCAACTCCTTCCCTTTCCAAACCTAAGAGCCTATCTATAGCATGAGATGTGATATCCAAGTCCTTCACATTCCAACCCTTAGACCCTTCCTACAGCATGCAATATGATATCTCAATGATTCTAATAACAAACCTGAGACCCGTCCTATAACATGAGATGGGATATCCAACTCCTTCCCATTCCAATCCTGAGACACTTCCGATAGCAGAGATGTGATATCTCAATGCTTATACGAAACCTGAGACCCTTCCTATAACATGAGATGTGATATCCAAATCCTTCCCGTTCCAAACCTGAGACCCTTCCTTTAGCATGAGATGTGATATCCAGCTCCTTCCCATTCCAATCCTGAGACACTTCCGATAGCATGAGATGTGATATCTCAATGCTTCTAATATCAAAACTGAGACCCTCCCTATAGCATGATATGTGATATCTAAGTCCTTCCCATTCCAATCCTGAGACCCTCCCTATAGCATGAGATGTGATATCCAACTCCTTCCCATTCCAATCCTGAGACCCTTCCTATAGCATGAGATATGATATCTCAATACTTCTAATACCAAACGTGAGATCCTTCCGATAACATGAGATGTGATATCCAAATCCTTCCCCTTCCAAACCTGAGACCCTCCCTTTAGCATGAGATGTGATATCCAACTCCTTCCTATTCCAATCCTGAGACTCTTCTGATAGCATGAGATGTGATATCTCAATGCTTATAATACCAAACCTGAGATCCTTCCGATAGCATGAGATGTGATATCTCAATGCTTCTAATACCAAACCTGAGATCCTTCCTATAACATGAGATGTGATATCCAAATCCTTCCCCTTCCAAACCTGAGACTCTCCCTTTAGCATGAGATGTGATATCCAACTCCTTCCCATTCCATTCCTGAGACCCTTCTGATAGCATGAGATGTGATATCTCAATGCCTCTAATACCAAACCTGAGATCCTACCTCTAACATGAAATGTGATATCCAACTCTTTCCCCTTCCAAACCTGAGAGCCTTCCTATAGCATGAGATGTGATATCCAAGTCCTTCCCATTCCAATCCTGAGACCCTTCCTATAGCTTGAGATGTGATATCCAACTCCTTCCCATTCCAATTCTGAGACCCTTCCTATACTATGAGACTTGATATCTCAATGCTTCTAATACCAAACCTGAGACACGTAATATAACATGAGATGTGATATCCAAATCCTTCCCCTTCCAAACCTTAGACCCTTCCTTTATCATGAGATGTGATATCCAACTCCTTCCCATTCCAATCCTGAGACCCTTCCGATATCATGAGATGTGATATCTCAAAGCTTCTAATATCAAACTTGAGACCCTCCCTATAGCATGAGATGTGATATCCAACTCTTTCCCCTTCCAAACCTGAGAGCCTTCCTATAGCATGAGATGTGATATCCAAGTCCTTCCCATTCCAATCCTGAGACCCTTCCTATAGCTTGAGATGTGATATCCAACTCCTTCCCATTCCAATTCTGAGACCCTTCCTATACTCTGAGACTTGATATCTCAATGCTTCTAATACCAAACCTGAGACCCGTAATATAACATGAGATGTGATATCCAAATCCTTCCCCTTCCAAAACTTAGACCCTTCCTTTATCATGAGATGTGATATCCAACTCCTTCCCATTCCAATCCTGAGACCCTTCCGATATCATGAGATGTGATATCTCAAAGCTTCTAATATCAAACTTGAGACCCTCCCTATAGCATGAGATGTGATATCCAAGTCCTTCCCATTCCAATCCTGAGACCCTTCCTATAGCATGAGATGTGATATCTCAATGCTTCTAATACCAAACCTGAGACCCTTCCTATAACATGAGATGGGAATATCCAACTCCTTCCCATTCCAATCCTGAGACCCTTCCGATAGCAGAGATGTGATATCTCAATGCTTATACCAAACCTGAGACCCTTCCTATGGCATGAGATGTGATATCCAACTCCTTGCCATTCAAATCCTGAGACCCTTCCTATAGCATGAGAAGGGATATCCAACTCCTTCCCAATCCAATCCTGAGACCCTTCCGATAGCAGAGACGTGATATCTCAATGCTTCTACCAAACCTGAGACCCTTCCTTTAGCATGAGATGTGATATCCAAATCCTTCACATTCCAATCCTGAGACCCTTCCTATAGCATGGGATGTGATATCTCAATGCTTCTAATACCAAACCTGAGATCCTTCCTATAACATGAGATGTGATATCCAATTCCTTCCCATTCCAAACCTGAGACCCTTCCTATTGGATGAGTTGTGATATCCAACTCCTTCCCATTCCAACCCTGAGACCCTTCCTATAGCATGAGATGTGATGTCTCAATGCTTCTAATACCAAACCTGAGATCCTTCCTATAACATGAGATGTGATATCCAACTCCTTCCATTCCAATCCTGAGACCCGTCCTATAGCATGAGATGTGATATCTCAATGCTTATACCAAACCTGAGACCCTTCCTATAGCATGAGATGTGATATCCAACTACTTCCCATTCCAATCCTGAGACCCTTCCTATAGCATGAGATGTGATATCTCAATGCTTCTAATACCAAACCTGAGATCCTTCCTCTAACATGAAATGTGATATCCAACTCCTTCCCTTTCCAAACCTAAGAGCCTATCTATAGCATGAGATGTGATATCCAGGTCCTTCCCATTCCAATCCTTAGACCCTTCCTACAGCATGCAATATGATATCTCAATGATTCTAATAACAAACCTGAGACCCGTCCTATAGCATGAGATATGATATCCAAGTCCTTCCCATTCCAATCCTGAGACCCTTCCTATAACATGAAATGTGATATCCAACTCCTTCCCATTCCAACCTGAGACCCTTCCTATAGCATGAGATGGGATATCCAACTTCTTCCAAATCCAATACTGATACCCTTCCGATAGCATGAGATGTGATATCCCAATGCTTCTACCAAACCTGAGACCCATACTATGGCATGAGATGTGATATCAAACTCCTTCCCATTCCAATCCTGAGACCCTTCTTATACCATGAGACTTGATATCTCAATGCTTCTAATACCAAACCTGAGACCCGTCCTATAACATGAGATGTGATATCCAAATCCTTCCCCTTCCAAACCTTAGACCCTTCCTTTATCATGAGATGTGATATCCAACTCCTTCCTATTTCAATCCTGAGACCCTTCCGATATCATGAGATTTGTTATCTCAATGCTTCTAATATCAAACTTGAGACCCTCCCTATAGCATGAGATGTGACATCCAAGTCCTTCCCATTCCAATCCTGAGACCCTTCCTATAGCATGAGATGTGATATCTCTATGCTTCTAATACCAAACCTGAGACCCTTCCTATAACATGAGATGGGATATCCAACTCCTTCCCATTCCAATCCTGAGACCTTTCCGAAGGCAGAGATGTGATATCTCAATGCTTATACCAAACCTGAGAAACTTCCTATGGCCTGAGATGTGATATACAACTCCTTCCCATTCCAATCCTGAGACCCTGCCTTTAGCATGAGATGTGATATCTCAATGCTTATACCAAATCTGAGACCCTTCCTATAGCATGAGATGTGATATCCAATTCCTTCCCATTCCAATCCTGAGACCCTTCCTATAGCATGAGATGTGATATCTCAATGCTTATACCAAACCTGAGAGCCTACCTATAGCATGAGATGTGATATCCAAGTCCATCCCATTCCAATCCTTAGACCCTTCCTACAGCATGCAATGTGATATCTCAATGATTCTAATACCAAACCAGAGACTTTTCCTATAACATGAGATGGGATATCCAACTCCTTCCCATTCCAATCCTGAGCCGCTTCCGATAGCAGAGATGTGATATCTCAATGCTTATACCAAACCTGAGACCCTTCCTATAACATGAGATGTGATATCCAACTCCTTCCCGTTCCAAACCTGAGACACTAACTATAGCATATGTGATATCCAACTCCTTCCCATTCCAAACATGAGACCCTTCCTATAGCAAGAAAGTAATATCCAACTCCTACCCATTCCAATCCTGAGACCCTTCCTATAGCAAGAGATGTGATATCCAAATCCTTCCCATTCCAATCCTGAGACCCTTCCTATAACATGAGATGTGATATCCAACTCCTTCCCATTCCAACCTGAGACACTTCCTATAGCATGAGAAGGGATATCCAACTCCTTCCCAATCCAATCCTGAGACCCTTTCGATAGCAGAGATGTGATATCTCAATGCTTATACCAAACCTGAGACCCTTCCTATGGCATGAGATGTGATATCCAACTCCTTGCCATTCAAATCCTGAGACCCTTCCTATAGCATGAGAAGGGATATCCAACTCCTTCCCAATCCAATCCTGAGACCCTTCCGATGGCAGAGACGTGATATCTCAATGCTTCTACCAAACCTGAGACCCTTCCTTTAGCATGAGATGTGATATCCAAATCCTTCAAATTCCAATCCTGAGACCCTTCCTATAGCATGAGATGTGATATCTCAATGCTTCTAATACCAAACCTGAGATCCTTCCTATAACATGAGATGTGATATCCAATTCCTTCCTATTCCAAACCTGAGACCCTTCCTATTGGATGAGATGTGATATCCAACTCCTTCCCATTCCAACCCTGAGACCCTTCCTATAGCATGAGATGTGATGTCTCAATGCTTCTAATACCAAACCTGAGATCCTTCCTATAACATGAGATGTGATATCCAACTCCTTCCATTCCAATCCTGAGACCCGTCCTATAGCATGAGATGTGATATCTCAATGCTTATACCAAACCTGAGACCCTTCCTATAGCATGAGATGTGATATCCAACTGCTTCCCATTCCAATCCTGAGACCCTTCCTATAGCATGAGATGTGATATCTCAATGCTTCTAATACCAAACCTGAGATCCTTCCTCTAACATGAAATGTGATATCCAACTCCTTCCCTTTCCAAACCTAAGAGCCTATCTATAGCATGAGATGTGATATCCAAGTCCTTCACATTCCAACCCTTAGACCCTTCCTACAGCATGCAATATGATATCTCAATGATTCTAATAACAAACCTGAGACCCGTCCTATAACATGAGATGGGATATCCAACTCCTTCCCATTCCAATCCTGAGACACTTCCGATAGCAGAGATGTGATATCTCAATGCTTATACCAAACCTGAGACCCTTCCTATAACATGAGATGTGATATCCAAATCCTTCCCGTTCCAAACCTGAGACCCTTCCTTTAGCATGAGATGTGATATCCAGCTTCTTCCCATTCCAATCCTGAGACACTTCCGATAGCATGAGATGTGATATCTCAATGCTTCTAATATCAAAACTGAGACCCTCCCTATAGCATGATATGTGATATCTAAGTCCTTCCCATTCCAATCCTGAGACCCTCCCTATAGCATGAGATGTGATATCCAACTCCTTCTCATTCCAATCCTGAGACCCTTCCTATAGCATGAGATATGATATCTCAATACTTCTAATACCAAACGTGAGATCCTTCCGATAACATGAGATGTGATATCCAAATCCTTCCCCTTCCAAACCTGAGACCCTCCCTTTAGCATGAGATGTGATATCCAACTCCTTCCTATTCCAATCCTGAGACTCTTCTGATAGCATGAGATGTGATATCTCAATGCTTCTAATACCAAACCTGAGATCCTTCCGATAGCATGAGATGTGATATCTCAATGCTTCTAATACCAAACCTGAGATCCTTCCTATAACATGAGATGTGATATCCAAATCCTTCCCCTTCCAAACCTGAGACCCTCCCTTTAGCATGAGATGTGATATCCAACTCCTTCCCATTCCATTCCTGAGACCCTTCTGATAGCATAAGATGTGATATCTCAATGCCTCTAATACCAAACCTGAGATCCTACCTCTAACATGAAATGTGATATCCAACTCTTTCCCCTTCCAAACCTGAGAGCCTTCCTATAGCATGAGATGTGATATCCAAGTCCTTCCCATTCCAATCCTGAGACCCTTCCTATAGCTTGAGATGTGATATCCAACTCCTTCCCATTCCAATTCTGAGACCCTTCCTATACTATGAGACTTGATATCTCAATGCTTCTAATACCAAACCTGAGACCCGTTATATAACATGAGATGTGATATCCAAATCCTTCCCCTTCCAAACCTTAGACCCTTCCTTTATCATGAGATGTGATATCCAACTCCTTCCCATTCCAATCCTGAGACCCTTCCGATATCATGAGATGTGATATCTCAAAGCTTCTAATATCAAACTTGAGACCCTCCCTATAGCATGAGATGTGATATCCAAGTCCTTCCCATTCCAATCCTGAGACCCTTCCTATAGAATGAGATGTGATATCTCAATGCTTCTAATACCAAACCTGAGACCCTTCCTATAACATGAGATGGGAATATCCAACTCCTTCCCATTCCAATCCTGAGACCCTTCCGATAGCAGAGATGTGATATCTCAATGCTTATACCAAACCTGAGATCCTTCCTATAACATGAGATGTGATATCCAACTCCTTCCCATTCCAATCCTGAGACACTTCCTATAGCATGAGATGTGATATCTCACTGCTTATACCAAACCTGAGACCCTTCCCATAGCATGAGATGTGATATCCAACTCCTTCCCATTCCAATCCTCAGACCCTTCCTATAGCATGAGATGTGATATCTCAATGCTTCGAATATCAAACTTGAGACCCTACCTATAGCATGAGATGTGATATCCAAGTCCTTCCCATTCCAATCCTGAGACACTTCCTATAGCATGAGATGTGATATCTCAATGCTTCTAATACCAAACCTGAGACTCTTCCTATAACATGAGATGGGATATCCAACTCCTTCCCATTCCAATCCTGAGACCCTTTTGATAGCAGAGATGTGATATCTCAATGTTTATACCAAACCTGAGACCCTTCCTACGGCATGAGATGTCATATTCAACTCCTTCCCATTCCAATCCTGAGACCCTTCCTATAGCATGAGATGTGATATCCAACTCCTTCCCATTCCAATCCTGAGACCCTTCCTATAGCATGAGATGTGATGTCTCAATGCTTCTAATACCAAACCTGAGATCCTTCCTATAACATGAGATGTGATATCCAACTCCTTCCATTCCAATCCTGGACCCTTCCTATAGCATGAGATGTGATATCTCAATGCTTATACCAAACCTGAGACCCTTCCTATAGCATGAGATGTGATATCCAACTCCTTCCCATTCCAATCCTGAGACCCTTCCTATAGCCTGAGATGTGATATCTCAATGCCTCTAATACCAAACCTGAGATCCTTCCTCTAACATGAAATGTGATATCCAACTCCTTCACTTTCCAAACCTGAGAGCCTATCTATAGCATGAGATGTGATATCCAAGTCCTTCCCATTCCAATCCTTAGACCCTTCCTACAGCATGCAATATGATATCTCAATGATTCTAATAAAAAACCTGAGACCCGTCCTATAACATGAGATGGGATATCCAACTCCTTCCCATTCCAATCCTGAAACACTTCCGATAGCAGCGATGTGATATCTCAATGTTTATACCAAACCTGAGACCCTTCCTATAACATGAGATGTGATATCCAACTCCTTCCCGTTCCAAACCTGAGACCCTTCCTTTAGCATGAGATGTGATATCCAGCTCCTTCCCATTCCAATCCTGAGACACTTCCGATAGCATGAGATGTGATATCTCAATGCTTCTAATATCAAAACTGAGACCCTCCCTATAGCATGATATGTGATATCTAAGTCCTTCCCATTCCAATCCTGAGACCCTTCCTATAGCATGAGATGTGATATCTCAATGCTTCTACCAAACCTGAGACCCTTCCTTTAGCATGAGATGTGATATCCAACTCCTTCCCATTCCAATCCTGAGACCCTTCCTATAGCATGAGAGGTGATATCTCAATACTTCTAATACCAAACCTGAGATCCTTCCGATAACATGAGATGTGATATCTCAATACTTCTAATACCAAACCTGAGATCCATCCTATAACATGAGATGTGATATCCAAATCCTTCCCCTTCCAAACCTGAGACCCGCCCTTTAGCATGAGATGTGATATCCAACTCCTTCCCATTCCAATCCTGAGACCCTTCTGATAGCATAAGATATGATATCTCAATGCTTCTATACCAAACCTGAGATCCTTCCGATAGCATGAGATGTTATATCTCAATACTTCTAATACCAAACCTGAGATCCTTCCTATAACATGAGATGTGATATCCAAATCCTTATCTTCCAAACCTGAGACCCTCCCTTTAGCATGAGATGTGATATCCAACTCCTTCCCATTCCAATCCTGAGACTCTTCTGATAGCATAAGATATGATATCTCAATGCTTCTATACCAAACCTGAGATCCTTCTGATAGCATGAGATGTGATATCTCAATACTTCTAATACCAAACCTGAGATCCTACCTCTAACATGAAATGTGATATCCAACTCTTTCCCCTTGCAAACCTGAGAGCCTTCCTATAGCATGAGATGTGATATCCAAGTCCTTCCCATTCCAATCCTGAGACCCTTCCTATAACATGAGATGTGATACCCAACTCCTTCCCATTCCAACCTGAGACCCTTCCTATAGCATGAGATGGGATATCCAACTCCTTCCAAATACAATCCCGATAACCTTCCGATAGCATGAGATCTGATATCCCAATGCTTCTACCAAACCTGAGACCCATACTATGGCATGAGATGTGATATCAAACTCCTTCCCATTCTAATCCTGAGACCCTTCCTATAGCTTGAGATGTGATATCCAACTCCTTCCCATTCCAATTCTGAGACCCTTCCTATACCATGAGACTTGATATCTCAATGCTTCTAATACCAATCCTGAGACCCGTCCTTTAACATGAGATGTGATATCCAAATGCTTCCCCTTCCAAACCTTAGACCCTTCCTTTATCATGAGATGTGATAGCCAACTCCTTCCCATTCCAATCTTGAGACCCTTCCGATATCATGAAATGTGATATCTCAATGCTTCTAATATCAAACTTGAGACCCTCCCTATAACATGAGATGGGAATATCCAACTCCTTCCCATTCCAATCCTGAGACCCTTCCGATAGCAGAGATGTGATATCTCAATGCTTACACCAAACCTGAGATCCTTCCTATAACATGAGATGTGATATCCAACTCCTTCCCATTCCAATCCTGAGACACTTCCTATAGCATGAGATGTGATATCTCACTGCTTATACCAAACCTGAGACCCTTCCTATAGCATGAGATGTGATATCCAACTCCTTCCCATTCCAATCCTGAGACCCTTCCTATAGCATGAGATGTGATATATCAATGCTTCTAATATCAAACTTGAGACCCTCCCTATAGCATGAGATGTGATACCCAAGTCCTTCCCATTCCAATCCTGAGACACTTCCTATGGCATGAGATGTGATATCCAACTGCTTCCCATTCCAATCCTGAGACCCTTCCTATAGCATGAGATGTGTTATCTCTATGCTTCTAATACCAAACCTGAGATCCTTCCTCTAACATGAAATGTGATATCCAACTCCTTCCCTTTCCAAACCTAAGAGCCTATCTATAGCATGAGATGTGATATCCAAGTCCTTCACATTCCAACCCTTAGACCCTTCCTACAGCATGCAATATGATATCTCAATGATTCTAATAACAAACCTGAGACCCGTCCTATAACATGAGATGGGATATTCAACTCCTTCCCATTCCAATCCTGAGACTCTTCCGATAGCAGAGATGTGATATCTCAATGCTTATACCAAACCTGAGACCCTTCCTATAACATGAGATGTGATATCCAAATCCTTCCCGTTCCAAACCTGAGACCCTTCCTTTAGCATGAGATGTGATATCCAGCTCCTTCCCATTCCAATCCTGAGACACTTCCGATAGCATGAGATGTGATATCTCAATGCTTCTAATATCAAAACTGAGACCCTCCCGATAGCATGATATGTGATATCTAAGTCCTTCCCATTCCAATCCTGAGACCCTCCCTATAGCATGAGATGTGATATCCAACTCCTTCCCATTCCAATCCTGAGACCCTTCCTATAGCATGAGATGTGATATCTCAATGCTTCTAATACCAAACCTGAGATCCTTCCGATAGCATGAGATGTGATATCTCAATGCTTCTAATACCAAACCTGAGATCCTTCCTATAACATGAGATGTGATATCCAAATCCTTCCCCTTCCAAACCTGAGACCCTCCCTTTAGCATGAGATGTGATATCCAACTCCTTCCCATTCCATTCCTGAGACCCTTCTGATAGCATGAGATGTGATATCTCAATGCCTCTAATACCAAACCTAAGATCCTACCTCTAACATGAAATTTGATATCCAACTCTTTCCCCTTCCAAACCTGAGAGCCTTCCTATAGCATGAGATGTGATATCCAAGTCCTTCCCATTCCAATCCTGAGACCCTTCCTATAGCTTGAGATGTGATATCCAACTCCTTCCCATTCCAATCCTGAGACCCTTCCGATATCATGAGATGTGATATCTCAATACTTCTAATACCAAACCTGATTGCCTTCCTATAGCATGAGATGTGATATCCAAGTCCTTCCCATTCCAATCCTGAGACCCTTCCTATAACATGAGATGTGATATCCAACTCCTTCCCATTCCAACCAGAGACCCTTCCTATAGCATGAGATGGGATATCCAACTCCTTCCAAATCCAATCCCGATACCCTTCCGATAGCATGAGATCTGATATCCCAATGCTTCTACCAAACCTGAGACCCTTCCTATAGCTTGAGATGTGATATCCAACTCCTTCCCATTCCAATTCTGAGACCCTTCCTATACTCTGAGACTTGATATCTCAATGCTTCTAATACCAAACCTGAGACCCGTAATATAACATGAGATGTGATATCCAAATCCTTCCCCTTCCAAAACTTAGACCCTTCCTTTATCATGAGATGTGATATCCAACTCCTTCCCATTCCAATCCTGAGACCCTTCCGATATCATGAGATGTGATATCTCAAAGCTTCTAATATCAAACTTGAGACCCTCCCTATAGCATGAGATGTGATATCCAAGTCCTTCCCATTCCAATCCTGAGACCCTTCCTATAGCATGAGATGTGATATCTCAATGCTTCTAATACCAAACCTGAGACCCTTCCTATAACATGAGATGGGAATATCCAACTCCTTCCCATTCCAATCCTGAGACCCTTCCGATAGCAGAGATGTGATATCTCAATGCTTATACCAAACCTGAGACCCTTCCTATGGCATGAGATGTGATATCCAACTCCTTGCCATTCAAATCCTGAGACCCTTCCTATAGCATGAGAAGGGATATCCAACTCCTTCCCAATCCAATCCTGAGACCCTTCCGATAGCAGAGACGTGATATCTCAATGCTTCTACCAAACCTGAGACCCTTCCTTTAGCATGAGATGTGATATCCAAATCCTTCACATTCCAATCCTGAGACCCTTCCTATAGCATGAGATGTGATATCTCAATGCTTCTAATACCAAACCTGAGATCCTTCCTATAACATGAGATGTGATATCCAATTCCTTCCCATTCCAAACCTGAGACCCTTCCTATTGGATGAGTTGTGATATCCAACTCCTTCCCATTCCAACCCTGAGACCCTTCCTATAGCATGAGATGTGATGTCTCAATGCTTCTAATACCAAACCTGAGATCCTTCCTATAACATGAGATGTGATATCCAACTCCTTCCATTCCAATCCTGAGACCCGTCCTATAGCATGAGATGTGATATCTCAATGCTTATACCAAACCTGAGACCCTTCCTATAGCATGAGATGTGATATCCAACTACTTCCCATTCCAATCCTGAGACCCTTCCTATAGCATGAGATGTGATATCTCAATGCTTCTAATACCAAACCTGAGATCCTTCCTCTAACATGAAATGTGATATCCAACTCCTTCACTTTCCAAACCTAAGAGCCTATCTATAGCATGAGATGTGATATCCAGGTCCTTCCCATTCCAATCCGTAGACCCTTCCTACAGCATGCAATATGATATCTCAATGATTCTAATAACAAACCTGAGACCCGTCCTATAGCATGAGATATGATATCCAAGTCCTTCCCATTCCAATCCTGAGACCCTTCCTATAACATGAAATGTGATATCCAACTCCTTCCCATTCCAACCTGAGACCCTTCCCATAGCATGAGATGGGATATCCAACTTCTTCCAAATCCAATACTGATACCCTTCCGATAGCATGAGATGTGATATCCCAATGCTTCTACCAAACCTGAGACCCATAGACCATAGACCGCATGAGATGTGATATCAAACTCCTTCCCATTCCAATCCTGAGACCCTTCCTATAGCTTGAGGTGTGATATCCAACTCCTTCCCATTCCAATTCTGAGACCCTTCTTATACCATGAGACTTGATATCTCAATGCTTCTAATACCAAACCTGAGACCCGTCCTATAACATGAGATGTGATATCCAAATCCTTCCCCTTCCAAACCTTAGACCCTTCCTTTATCATGAGATGTGATATCCAACTCCTTCCCATTCCAATCCTGAGACCCTTCCGATATCATGAGATTTGTTATCTCAATGCTTCTAATATCAAACTTGAGACCCTCCCTATAGCATGAGATGTGACATCCAAGTCCTTCCCATTCCAATCCTGAGACCCTTCCTATAGCATGAGATGTGATATCTCTCTGCTTCTAATACCAAACCTGAGACCCTTCCTATAACATGAGATGGGATATCCAACTCCTTCCCATTCCAATCCTGAGACCTTTCCGAAGGCAGAGATGTGATATCTCAATGCTTATACCAAACCTGAGAACCTTCCTATGGCCTGAGATGTGATATACAACTCCTTCCCATTCCAATCCTGAGACCCTTCCTTTAGCATGAGATGTGATATCTCAATGCTTATACCAAATCTGAGACCCTTCCTATAGCATGAGATGTGATATCCAATTCCTTCCCATTCCAATCCTGAGACCCTTCCTATAGCATGAGATGTGATATCTCAATGCTTATACCAAACCTGAGAGCCTACCTATAGCATGAGATGTGATATCCAAGTCCATCCCATTCCAATCCTTAGACCCTTCCTACAGCATGCAATGTGATATCTCAATGATTCTAATACCAAACCAGAGACTCTTCCTATAACATGAGATGGGATATCCAACGCCTTCCCATTCCAATCCTGAGCCGCTTCCGATAGCAGAGATGTGATATCTCAATGCTTATACCAAACCTGAGACCCTTCCTATAACATGAGATGTGATATCCAACTCCTTCCCGTTCCAAACCTGAGACACTAACTATAGCATATGTGATATCCAACTCCTTCCCATTCCAAACATGAGACCCTTCCTATAGCAAGAAAGTAATATCCAACTCCTACCCATTCCAATCCTGAGACCCTTCCTATAGCAAGAGATGTGATATCCAAATCCTTCCCATTCCAATCCTGAGACCCTTCCTATAACATGAGATGTGATATCCAACTCCTTCCCATTCCAACCTGAGACACTTCCTATAGCATGAGAAGGGATATCCAACTCCTTCCCAATCCAATCCTGAGACCCTTTCGATAGCAGAGATGTGATATCTCAATGCTTATACCAAACCTGAGACCCTTCCTATGGCATGAGATGTGATATCCAACTCCTTGCCATTCAAATCCTGAGACCCTTCCTATAGCATGAGAAGGGATATCCAACTCCTTCCCAATCCAATCCTGAGACCCTTCCGATGGCAGAGACGTGATATCTCAATGCTTCTACCAAACCTGAGACCCTTCCTTTAGCATGAGATGTGATATCCAAATCCTTCAAATTCCAATCTTGAGACCCTTCCTATAGCATGAGATGTGATATCTCAATGCTTCTAATACCAAACCTGAGATCCTTCCTATAACATGAGATGTGATATCCAATTCCTTCCTATTCCAAACCTGAGACCCTTCCTATTGGATGAGATGTGATATCCAACTCCTTCCCATTCCAACCCTGAGACCCTTCCTATAGCATGAGATGTGATGTCTCAATGCTTCTAATACCAAACCTGAGATCCTGCCTATAACATGAGATGTGATATCCAACTCCTTCCATTCCAATCCTGAGACCCGTCCTATAGCATGAGATGTGATATCTCAATGCTTATACCAAACCTGAGACCCTTCCTATAGCATGAGATGTGATATCCAACTGCTTCCCATTCCAATCCTGAGACCCTTCCTATAGCATGAGATGTGATATCTCAATGCTTCTAATACCAAACCTGAGATCCTTCCTCTAACATGAAATGTGATATCCAACTCCTTCCCTTTCCAAACCTAAGAGCCTATCTATAGCATGAGATGTGATATCCAAGTCCTTCACATTCCAACCCTTAGACCCTTCCTACAGCATGCAATATGATATCTCAATGATTCTAATAACAAACCTGAGACCCGTCCTATAACATGAGATGGGATATCCAACTAATTCCCATTCCAATCCTGAGACACTTCCGATAGCAGAGATGTGATATCTCAATGCTTATTCCAAACCTGAGACCCTTCCTATAACATGAGATGTGATATCCAAATCCTTCCCGTTCCAAACCTGAGACCCTTCCTTTAGCATGAGATGTGATATCCAGCTCCTTCCCATTCCAATCCTGAGACACTTCCGATAGCATGAGATGTGATATCTCAATGCTTCTAATATCAAAACTGAGACCCTCCCTATAGCATGATATGTGATATCTAAGTCCTTCCCATTCCAATCCTGAGACCCTCCCTATAGCATGAGATGTGATATCCAACTCCTTCTCATTCCAATCCTGAGACCCTTCCTATAGCATGAGATATGATATCTCAATACTTCTAATACCAAACGTGAGATCCTTCCGATAACATGAGATGTGATATCCAAATCCTTCCCCTTCCAAACCTGAGACCCTCCCTTTAGCATGAGATGTGATATCCAACTCCTTCCTATTCCAATCCTGAGACTCTTCTGATAGCATGAGATGTGATTTCTCAATGCTTCTAATACCAAACCTGAGATCCTTCCGATAGCATGAGATGTGATATCTCAATGCTTCTAATACCAAACCTGAGATCCTTCCTATAACATGAGATGTGATATCCAAATCCTTCCCCTTCCAAACCTGAGACCCTCCCTTTAGCATGAGATGTGATATCCAACTCCTTCCCATTCCATTCCTGAGACCCTTCTGATAGCATGAGATGTGATATCTCAATGCCTCTAATACCAAACCTGAGATCCTACCTCTAACATGAAATGTGATATCCAACTCTTTCCCCTTCCAAACCTGAGAGCCTTCCTATAGCATGAGATGTGATATCCAAGTCCTTCCCATTCCAATCCTGAGACCCTTCCTATAGCTTGAGATGTGATATCCAACATCTTCCCATTCCAATTCTGAGACCCTTCCTATACTATGAGACTTGATATCTCAATGCTTCTAATACCAAACCTGAGACCCGTTATATAACATGAGATGTGATATCCAAATCCTTCCCCTTCCAAACCTTAGACCCTTCCTTTATCATGAGATGTGATATCCAACTCCTTCCCATTCCAATCCTGAGACCCTTCCGATATCATGAGATGTGATATCTCAAAGCTTCTAATATCAAACTTGAGACCCTCCCTATAGCATGATATGTGATATCCAAGTCCTTCCCATTCCAATCCTGAGACCCTTCCTATAGCATGAGATGTGATATCTCAATGCTTATACCAAACCTGAGACCCTTCCTATAGCATGAGATGTGATATCCAACTGCTTCCCATTCCAATCCTGAGACCCTTCCTATAGCATGAGATGTGATATCTCAATGCTTCTAATACCAAACCTGAGATCCTTCCTATAACATGAGATGGGATATCCAACTCCTTCCCATTCCAATCCTGAGACTCTTCCGATAGCAGAGATGTGATATCTCAATGCTTATACCAAACCTGAGACCCTTCCTATAACATGAGATGTGATATCCAAATCCTTCCCGTTCCAAACCTGAGACCCTTCCTTTAGCATGAGATGTGATATCCAGCTCCTTCCCATTCCAATCCTGAGACACTTCCGATAGCATGAGATGTGATATCTCAATGCTTCTAATATCAAAACTGAGACCCTCCCTATAGCATGATATGTGATATCTAAGTCCTTCCCATTCCAATCCTGAGACCCTCCCTATAGCATGAGATGTGATATCCAACTCCTTCCCATTCCAATCCTGAGACCCTTCATATAGCATGAGATATGATATCTCAATACTTCTAATACCAAACGTGAGATCCTTCCGATAACATGAGATGTGATATCCAAATCCTTCCCCTTCCAAACCTGAGACCCTCCCTTTAGCATGAGATGTGATATCCAACTCCTTCCTATTCCAATCCTGAGACTCTTCTGATAGCATGAGATGTGATATCTCAATGCTTCTAATACCAAACCTGAGATCCTTCCGATAGCATGAGATGTGATATCTCAATGCTTCTAATACCAAACCTGAGATCCTTCCTATAACATGAGATGTGATATCCAAATCCTTCCCCTTCCAAACCTGAGACCCTCCCTTTAGCATGAGATGTGATATCCAACTCCTTCCCATTCCATTCCTGAGACCCTTCTGATAGCATGAGATGTGATATCTCAATGCCTCTAATACCAAACCTGAGATCCTACCTCTAACATGAAATGTGATATCCAACTCTTTCCCCTTCCAAACCTGAGAGCCTTCCTATAGCATGAGATGTGATATCCAAGTCCTTCCCATTCCAATCCTGAGACCCTTCCTATAGCTTGAGATGTGATATCCAACTCCTTCCCATTCCAATTCTGAGACCCTTCCTATACTATGAGACTTGATATCTCAATGCTTCTAATACCAAACCTGAGACCCGTAATATAACATGAGATGTGATATCCAAATCCTTCCCCTTCCAAACCTTAGACCCTTCCTTTATCATGAGATGTGATATCCAACTCCTTCCCATTCCAATCCTGAGACCCTTCCGATATCATGAGATGTGATATCTCAAAGCTTCTAATATCAAACTTGAGACCCTCCCTATAGCATGAGATGTGATATCCAAGTCCTTCCCATTCCAATCCTGAGACCCTTCCTATAGCATGAGATGTGATATCTCAATGCTTCTAATACCAAACCTGAGACCCTTCCTATAACATGAGATGGGAATATCCAACTCCTTCCCATTCCAATCCTGAGACCCTTCCGATAGCAGAGATGTGATATCTCAATGCTTATACCAAACATGAGATCCTTCCTATAACATGAGATGTGATATCCAACTCCTTCCCATTCCAATCCTGAGACACTTCCTATAGCATGAGATGTGATATCTCACTGCTTATACCAAACCTGAGACCCTTCCCATAGCATGAGATGTGATATCCAACTCCTTCCCATTCCAATCCTCAGACCCTTCCTATAGCATGAGATGTGATATCTCAATGCTTCGAATATCAAACTTGAGACCCTACCTATAGCATGAGATGTGATATCCAAGTCCTTCCCATTCCAATCCTGAGACACTTCCTATAGCATGAGATGTGATATCTCAATGCTTCTAATACCAAACCTGAGACTCTTCCTATAACATGAGATGGGATATCCAACTCCTTCCCATTCCAATCCTGAGACCCTTTTGATAGCAGAGATGTGATATCTCAATGTTTATACCAAACCTGAGACCCTTCCTACGGCATGAGATGTCATATTCAACTCCTTCCCATTCCAATCCTGAGACCCTTCCTATAGCATGAGATGTGATATCCAACTCCTTCCCATTCCAATCCTGAGACCCTTCCTATAGCATGAGATGTGATGTCTCAATGCTTCTAATACCAAACCTGAGATCCTTCCTATAACATGAGATGTGATATCCAACTCCTTCCATTCCAATCCTGGACCCTTCCTATAGCATGAGATGTGATATCTCAATGCTTATACCAAACCTGAGACCCTTCCTATAGCATGAGATGTGATATCCAACTCCTTCCCATTCCAATCCTGAGACCCTTCCTATAGCCTGAGATGTGATATCTCAATGCCTCTAATACCAAACCTGAGATCCTTCCTCTAACATGAAATGTGATATCCAACTCCTTCACTTTCCAAACCTGAGAGCCTATCTATAGCATGAGATGTGATATCCAAGTCCTTCCCATTCCAATCCTTAGACCCTTCCTACAGCATGCAATATGATATCTCAATGATTCTAATAAAAAACCTGAGACCCGTCCTATAACATGAGATGGGATATCCAACTCCTTCCCATTCCAATCCTGAGACACTTCCGATAGCAGCGATGTGATATCTCAATGTTTATACCAAACCTGAGACCCTTCCTATAACATGAGATGTGATATCCAACTCCTTCCCGTTCCAAACCTGAGACCCTTCCTTTAGCATGAGATGTGATATCCAGCTCCTTCCCATTCCAATCCTGAGACACTTCCGATAGCATGAGATGTGATATCTCAATGCTTCTACCAAACCTGAGACCCTTCCTTTAGCATGAGATGTGATATTCAACTCCTTCCCATTCCAATCCTGAGACCCTTCCTATAGCATGAGATGTGATATCTCAATGCTTCTACCAAACCTGAGACCCTTCCTTTAGCATGAGATGTGATATCCAACTCCTTCCCATTCCAATCCTGAGACCCTTCCTATAGCATGAGAGGTGATATCTCAATACTTCTAATACCAAACCTGAGATCCTTCCGATAACATGAGATGTGATATCTCAATACTTCTAATACCAAACCTGAGATCCATCCTATAACATGAGATGTGATATCCAAATCCTTCCCCTTCCAAACCTGAGACCCGCCCTTTAGCATGAGATGTGATATCCAACTCCTTCCCATTCCAATCCTGAGACCCTTCTGATAGCATAAGATATGATATCTCAATGCTTCTATACCAAACCTGATATCCTTCCGATAGCATGAGATGTTATATCTCAATACTTCTAATACCAAACCTGAGATCCTTCCTATAACATGAGATGTGATATCCAAATCCTTATCTTCCAAACCTGAGACCCTCCCTTTAGCATGAGATGTGATATCCAACTCCTTCCCATTCCAATCCTGAGACTCTTCTGATAGCATAAGATATGATATCTCAATGCTTCTATACCAAACCTGAGATCCTTCTGATAGCATGAGATGTGATATCTCAATACTTCTAATACCAAACCTGAGATCCTACCTCTAACATGAAATGTGATATCCAACTCTTTCCCCTTGCAAACCTGAGAGCCTTCCTATAGCATGAGATGTGATATCCAAGTCCTTCCCATTCCAATCCTGAGACCCTTCCTATAACATGAGATGTGATACCCAACTCCTTCCCATTCCAACCTGAGACCCTTCCTATAGCATGAGATGGGATATCCAACTCCTTCCAAATACAATCCCGATAACCTTCCGATAGCATGAGATCTGATATCCCAATGCTTCTACCAAACCTGAGACCCATACTATGGCATGAGATGTGATATCAAACTCCTTCCCATTCTAATCCTGAGACCCTTCCTATAGCTTGAGATGTGATATCCAACTCCTTCCCATTCCAATTCTGAGACCCTTCCTATACCATGAGACTTGATATCTCAATGCTTCTAATACCAAACCTGAGACCCGTCCTATAACATGAGATGTGATATCCAAATGCTTCCCCTTCCAAACCTTAGACCCTTCCTTTATCATGAGATGTGATAGCCAACTCCTTCCCATTCCAATCTTGAGACCCTTCCGATATCATGAAATGTGATATCTCAATGCTTCTAATATCAAACTTGAGACCCTCCCTATAACATGAGATGGGAATATCCAACTCCTTCCCATTCCAATCCTGAGACCCTTCCGATAGCAGAGATGTGATATCTCAATGCTTATACCAAACCTGAGATCCTTCCTATAACATGAGATGTGATATCCAACTCCTTCCCATTCCAATCCTGAGACACTTCCTATAGCATGAGATGTGATATCTCACTGTTTATACCAAACCTGAGACCCTTCCTATAGCATGAGATGTGATATCCAACTCCTTCCCATTCCAATCCTGAGACCCTTCCTATAGCATGAGATGTGATATCTCAATGCTTCTAATATCAAACTTGAGACCCTCCCTATAGCATGAGATGTGATACCCAAGTCCTTCCCATTCCAATCCTGAGACACTTCCTATAGCATGAGATGTGATATCCAACTGCTTCCCATTCCAATCCTGAGACCCTTCCTATAGCATGAGATGTGTTATCTCTATGCTTCTAATACCAAACCTGAGATCCTTCCTCTAACATGAAATGTGATATCCAACTCCTTCCCTTTCCAAACCTAAGAGCCTATCTATAGCATGAGATGTGATATCCAAGTCCTTCACATTCCAACCCTTAGACCCTTCCTACAGCATGCAATATGATATCTCAATGATTCTAATAACAAACCTGAGACCCGTCCTATAACATGAGATGGGATATTCAACTCCTTCCCATTCCAATCCTGAGACTCTTCCGATAGCATGAGATGTGATATCTCAATGCCTCTAATACCAAACCTAAGATCCTACCTCTAACATGAAATGTGATATCCAACTCTTTCCCCTTCCAAACCTGAGAGCCTTCCTATAGCATGAGATGTGATATCCAAGTCCTTCCCATTCCAATCCTGAGACCCTTCCTATAGCTTGAGATGTGATATCCAACTCCTTCCCATTCCAATTCTGAGACCCTTCCTATACTATGAAACTTGATATCTCAATGCTTCTAATACCAAACCTGAGACCCGTAATATAACATGAGATGTGATATCCAAATCCTTCCCCTTCCAAACCTTAGACCCTTCCTTTATCATGAGATGTGATATCCAACTCCTTCCCATTCCAATCCTGAGACCCTTCCGATATAATGAGATGTGATATCTCAATACTTCTAATACCAAACCTGAGATCCTACCTCTAACATGAGATGTGATATCCAAATCCTTATCTTCCAAACCTGAGTCCCTCCCTATAGCATGAGATGTGATATCCAACTCCTTGCCATTCCAATCCTGAGACCCTTCCTATAGCATGAGATGTGATATCTCAATGCTTCTAATACCAAACCTGAGATCCTTCCGATAGCATGAGATGTGATATCTCAATGCTTCTATACCAAACCTGAGATCCTTCCGATAGCATGAGATGTGATATCTCAATACTTCTAATACCAAACCTGAGATCCTTCCTATAACATGAGATGTGATATCCAAATCCTTATCTTCCAAACCTGAGACCCTCCCTATAGCATGAGATGTGATATCCAACTCCTTCCCATTCCAATCCTGAGACCCTTCCTATAGCATGAGATGTCATATCTCAATGCTTCTAATACCAAACCTGAGATCCTTCCGATAGCATGAGATGTGATATCTCAATGCTTCTAATACCAAACCTGAGATCCTTCCTATAACATGAGATGTGATATCCAAATCCTTCCCCTTCCAAACCTGAGACCCTCCCTTTAGCATGAGATGTGGTATCCAACTCCTTCCCATTCCATTCCTGAGACCCTTCTGATAGCATGAGATGTGATATCTCAATGCCTCTAATACCAAACCTAAGATCCTACCTCTAACATGAAATGTGATATCCAACTCTTTCCCCTTCCAAACCTGAGAGCCTTCCTATAGCATGAGATGTGATATCCAAGTCCTTCCCATTCCAATCTTGAGACCCTTCCTATAGCTTGAGATGTGATATCCAACTCCTTCCCATTCCAATTCTGAGACCCTTCCTATACTATGAAACTTGATATCTCAATGCTTCTAATACCAAACCTGAGACCCGTAATATAACATGAGATGTGATATCCAAATCCTTCCCCTTCCAAACCTTAGACCCTTCCTTTATCATGAGATGTGATATCCAACTCCTTCCCATTCCAATCCTGAGACCCTTCCGATATCATGAGATGTGATATCTCAAAGCTTCTAATATCAAACTTGAGACCCTCCCTATAGCATGAGATGTGATATCCAAGTCCTTCCCATTCCAATCCTGAGACCCTTCCTATAGCATGAGATGTGATATCTCAATGCTTATACCAAACCTGAGACCCTTCCTACAGCATGAGATGTGATATCCAACTGCTTCCCATTCCAATCCTGAGACTCTTCCTATAGCATGAGATGTGATATCTCTATGCTTCTAATACCAAACCTGAGATCCTTCCTCTAACATGAAATGTGATATCCAACTCCTTCCCTTTCCAAACCTAAGAGCCTATCTATAGCATGAGATGTGATATCCAAGTCCTTCACATTCCAACCCTTAGACCCTTCCTACAGCATGCAATATGATATCTCAATGATTCTAATAACAAACCTGAGACCCTCCCTATAGCATGAGATGTGATATCCAACTCCTTCCCATTCCAATCCTGAGACCCTTCCTATAGCATGAGATGTGATATCTCAATGCTTCTAATACCAAACCTGAGATCCTTCCGATAGCATGAGATGTGATATCTCAATGCTTCTAATACCAAACCTGAGATCCTTCCTATAACATGAGATGTGATATCCAAATCCTTCCCCTTCCAAACCTGAGACCCTCCCTTTAGCATGAGATGTGATATCCAACTCCTTCCCATTCCATTCCTGAGACCCTTCTGATAGCATGAGATGTGATATCTCAATGCCTCTAATACCAAACCTAAGATCCTACCTCTAACATGAAATGTGATATCCAACTCTTTCCCCTTCCAAACCTGAGAGCCTTCCTATAGCATGAGATGTGATATCCAAGTCCTTCCCATTCCAATCCTGAGACCCTTCCTATAGCTTGAGATGTGATATCCAACTCCTTCCCATTCCAATTCTGAGACCCTTCATTATACTATGAAACTTGATATCTCAATGCTTCTAATACCAAACCTGAGACCCGTAATATAACATGAGATGTGATATCCAAATCCTTCCCCTTCCAAACCTTAGACCCTTCCTTTATCATGAGATGTGATATCCAACTCCTTCCCATTCCAATCCTGAGACCCTTCCGATATCATGAGATGTGATATCTCAAAGCTTCTAATATCAAACTTGAGACCCTCCCTATAGCATGAGATGTGATATCCAAGTCCTTCCCATTCCAATCCTGAGACCCTTCCTATAGCATGAGATGTGATATCTCAATGCTTATACCAAACCTGAGACCCTTCCTATAGCATGAGATGTGATATCCAACTGCTTCCCATTCCAATCCTGAGACCCTTCCTATAGCATGAGATGTTATATCTCTATGCTTCTAATACCAAACCTGAGATCCTTCCTCTAACATGAAATGTGATATCCAACTCCTTCCCTTTCCAAACCTAAGAGCCTATCTATAGCATGAGATGTGATATCCAAGTCCTTCACATTCCAACCCTTAGACCCTTCCTACAGCATGCAATATGATATCTCAATGATTCTAATAACAAACCTGAGACCCGTCCTATAACATGAGATGGGATATCCAACTCCTTCCCATTCCAATCCTGAGACTCTTCCGATAGCAGAGATGTGATATCTCAATGCTTATACCAAACCTGAGACCCTTCCTATAACATGAGATGTGATATCCAAATCCTTCCCGTTCCAAACCTGAGACCCTTCCTTTAGCATGAGATGTGATATCCAGCTCCTTCCCATTCCAATCCTGAGACACTTCCGATAGCATGAGATGTGATATCTCAATGCTTCTAATATCAAAACTGAGACCCCCCCTATAGCATGATATGTGATATCTAAGTCCTTCTCATTCCAATCCTGAGACCCTCCCTATAGCATGAGATGTGATATCCAACTCCTTCCCATTCCAATCCTGAGACCCTTCCTATAGCATGAGATATGATATCTCAATACTTCTAATACCAAACGTGAGATCCTTCCGATAACATGATATGTGATATCCAAATCCTTCCCCTTCCAAACCTGAGACCCTCCCTTTAGCATGAGATGTGATATCCAACTCCTTCCTATTCCAATCCTGAGACTCTTCTGATAGCATGAGATGTGATATCTCAATGCTTCTAATACCAAACCTGAGATCCTTCCGATAGCATGAGATGTGATATCTCAATGCTTCTAATACCAAACCTGAGATCCTTCCTATAACATGAGATGTGATATCCAAATCCTTCCCCTTCCAAACCTGAGACCCTCCCTTTAGCATGAGATGTGATATCCAACTCCTTCCCATTCCATTCCTGAGACCCTTCTGATAGCATGAGATGTGATATCTCAATGCCTCTAATACCAAACCTGAGATCCTACCTCTAACATGAAATGTGATATCCAACTCTTTCCCCTTCCAAACCTGAGAGCCTTCCTACAGCATGAGATGTGATATCCAAGTCCTTCCCATTCCAATCCTGAGACCCTTCCTATAGCTTGAGATGTGATATCCAACTCCTTCCCATTCCAATTCTGAGACCCTTCCTATACTATGAGACTTGATATCTCAATGCTTCTAATACCAAACCTGAGACCCGTAATATAACATGAGATGTGATATCCAAATCCTTCCCCTTCCAAACCTTAGACCCTTCCTTTATCATGAGATGTGATATCCAACTCCTTCCCATTCCAATCCTGAGACCCTTCCGATATCATGAGATGTGATATCTCAAAGCTTCTAATATCAAACTTGAGACCCTCCCTATAGCATGAGATGTGATATCCAAGTCCTTCCCATTCCAATCCTGAGACCCTTCCTATAGCATGAGATGTGATATCTCAATGCTTCTAATACCAAACCTGAGACCCTTCCTATAACATGAGATGGGAATATCCAACTCCTTCCCATTCCAATCCTGAGACCACTCCGATAGCAGAGATGTGATATCTCAATGCTTATACCAAACCTGAGATCCTTCCTATAACATGAGATGTGATATCCAACTCCTTCCCATTCCAATCCTGAGACACTTCCTATACCATGAGATGTGATATCTCACTGCTTATACCAAACCTGAGACCCTTCCCATAGCATGAGATGTGATATCCAACTCCTTCCCATTCCAATCCTCAGACCCTTCCTATAGCATGAGATGTGATATCTCAATGCTTCTAATATCAAACTTGAGACCCTACCTATAGCATGAGATGTGATATCCAAGTCCTTCCCATTCCAATCCTGAGATACTTCCTATAGCATGAGATGTGATATCTCAATGCTTCTAATACCAAACCTGAGACTCTTCCTATAACATGAGATGGGATATCCAACTCCTTCCCATTCCAATCCTGAGACCCTTTTGATAGCAGAGATGTGATATCTCAACGTTTATACCAAACCTGAGACCCTTCCTACGGCATGAGATGTCATATTCAACTCCTTCCCATTCCAATCCTTAGACCCTTCCTATAGCATGAGATGTGATATCCAACTCCTTCCCATTCCAATCCTGAGACCCTTCCTATAGCATGAGATGTGATGTCTCAATGCTTCTAATACCAAACCTGAGATCCTTCCTATAACATGAGATGTGATATCCAACTCCTTCCATTCCAATCCTGGACCCTTCCTATAGCATGAGATGTGATATCTCAATGCTTATACCAAACCTGAGACCCTTCCTATAGCATAAGATGTGATATCCAACTCCTTCCCATTCCAATCCTGAGACCCTTCCTATAGCCTGAGATGTGATATCTCAATGCCTCTAATACCAAACCTGAGATCCTTCCTCTAACATGAAATGTGATATCCAACTCCTTCACTTTCCAAACCTGAGAGCCTATCTATAGCATGAGATGTGATATCCAAGTCCTTCCCATTCCAATCCTTAGACCCTTCCTACAGCATGCAATATGATATCTCAATGATTCTAATAAAAAACCTGAGACCCGTCCTATAACATGAGATGGGATATCCAACTCCTTCCCATTCCAATCCTGAGACACTTCCGATAGCAGAGATGTGATATCTCAATGTTTATACCAAACCTGAGACCCTTCCTATAACATGAGATGTGATATCCAACTCCTTCCCGTTCCAAACCTGAGACCCTTCCTTTAGCATGAGATGTGATATCCAGCTCCTTCCCATTCCAATCCTGAGACACTTCCGATAGCATGAGATGTGATATCTCAATGCTTCTAATATCAAAACTGAGACCCTCCCTATAGCATGATATGTGATATCTAAGTCCTTCCCATTCCAATCCTGAGACCCTTCCTATAGCATGAGATGTGATATCTCAATGCTTCTACCAAACCTGAGACCCTTCCTTTAGCATGAGATGTGATATCCAACTCCTTCCCATTCCAATCCTGAGACCCTTCCTATAGCATGAGAGGTGATATCTCAATACTTCTAATACCAAACCTGAGATCCTTCCGATAACATGAGATGTGATATCTCAATACTTCTAATACCAAACCTGAGATCCATCCTATAACATGAGATGTGATATCCAAATCCTTCCCCTTCCAAACCTGAGACCCTCCCTTTAGCATGAGATGTGATATCCAACTCCTTCCCATTCCAATCCTGAGACCCTTCTGATAGCATAAGATATGATATCTCAATGCTTCTATACCAAACCTGAGATCCTTCCGATAGCATGAGATGTGATATCTCAATACTTCTAATACCAAACCTGAGATCCTTCCTATAACATGAGATGTGATATCCAAATCCTTATCTTCCAAACCTGAGACCCTCCCTTTAGCATGAGATGTGATATGCAACTCCTTCCCATTCCAATCCTGAGACTCTTCTGATAGCATAAGATATGATATCTCAATGCTTCTATACCAAACCTGAGATCCTTCTGATAGCATGAGATGTGATATCTCAATACTTCTAATACCAAACCTGAGATCCTACCTCTAACATGAAATGTGATATCCAACTCTTTCCCCTTGCAAACCTGAGAGCCTTCCTATAGCATGAGATGTGATATCCAAGTCCTTCCCATTCCAATCCTGAGACCCTTCCTATAACATGAGATGTGATATCCAACTCCTTCCCATTCCAACCTGAGACCCTTCCTATAGCATGAGATGGGATATCCAACTCCTTCCAAATCCAATCCCGATACCCTTCCGATAGCATGAGATCTGATATCCCAATGCTTCTACCAAACCTGAGACCCATACTATGGCATGAGATGTGATATCAAACTCCTTCCCATTCTAATCCTGAGACCCTTCCTATAGCTTGAGATGTGATATCCAACTCCTTCCCATTCCAATTCTGAGACCCTTCCTATACCATGAGACTTGATATCTCAATGCTTCTAATACCAAACCTGAGACCCGTCCTATAACATGAGATGTGATATCCAAATCCTTCCCCTTCCAAACCTTAGACCCTTCCTTTATCATGAGATGTGATAGCCAACTCCTTCCCATTCCAATCTTGAGACCCTTCAGATATCATGAAATGTGATATCTCAATGCTTCTAATATCAAACTTGAGACCCTCCCTATAACATGAGATGGGAATATCCAACTCCTTCCCATTCCAATCCTGAGACCCTTCCGATAGCAGAGATGTGATATCTCAATGCTTATACCAAACCTGAGATCCTTCCTATAACATGAGATGTGATATCCTACTCCTTCCCATTCCAATCCTGAGACACTTCCTATAGCATGAGATGTGATATCTCACTGCTTATACCAAACCTGAGACCCTTCCTATAGCATGAGATGTGATATCCAACTCCTTCCCATTCCAATCCTGAGACCCTTCCTATAGCATGAGATGTGATATCTCAATGCTTCTAATATCAAACTTGAGACCCTCCCTATAGCATGAGATGTGATACCCAAGTCCTTCCCATTCCAATCCTGAGACACTTCCTATAGCATGAGATGTGATATCCAACTGCTTCCCATTCCAATCCTGAGACCCTTCCTATAGCATGAGATGTGATATCTCTATGCTTCTAATACCAAACCTGAGATCCTTCCTCTAACATGAAATGTGATATCCAACTCCTTCCCTTTCCAAACCTAAGAGCCTATCTATAGCATGAGATGTGATATCCAAGTCCTTCACATTCCAACCCTTAGACCCTTCCTACAGCATGCAATATGATATCTCAATGATTCTAATAACAAACCTGAGACCCGTCCTATAACATGAGATGGGATATTCAACTCCTTCCCATTCCAATCCTGAGACTCTTCCGATAGCAGAGATGTGATATCTCAATGCTTATACCAAACCTGAGACCCTTCCTATAACATGAGATGTGATATCCAAATCCTTCCCGTTCCAAACCTGAGACCCTTCCTTTAGCATGAGATGTGATATCCAGCACCTTCCCATTCCAATCCTGAGACACTTCCGATAGCATGAGATGTGATATCTCAATGCTTCTAATATCAAAACTGAGACCCTCCCTATAGCATGATATGTGATATCTAAGTCCTTCCCATTCCAATCCTGAGACCCTCCCTATAGCATGAGATGTGATATCCAACTCCTTCCCATTCCAATCCTGAGACCCTTCCTATAGCATGAGATATGATATCTCAATACTTCTAATACCAAACGTGAGATCCTTCCGATAACATGAGATGTGATATCCAAATCCTTCCCCTTCCAAACCTGAGACCCTCCCTTTAGCATGAGATGTGATATCCAACTCCTTCCTATTCCAATCCTGAGACTCTTCTGATAGCATGAGATGTGATATCTCAATGCTTCTAATACCAAACCTGAGATCCTTCCGATAGCATGAGATGTGATATCTCAATGCTTCTAATACCAAACCTGAGATCCTTCCTATAACATGAGATGTGATATCCAAATCCTTCCCCTTCCAAACCTGAGACCCTCCCTTTAGCATGAGATGTGATATCCAACTCCTTCCCATTCCATTCCTGAGACCCTTCTGATAGCATGAGATGTGATATCTCAATGCCTCTAATACCAAACCTGAGATCCTACCTCTAACATGAAATGTGATATCCAACTCTTTCCCCTTCCAAACCTGAGAGCCTTCCTATAGCATGAGATGTGATATCCAAGTCCTTCCCATTCCAATCCTGAGACCCTTCCTATAGCTTGAGATGTGATATCCAACTCCTTCCCATTCCAATTCTGAGACCCTTCCTATACTATGAGACTTGATATCTCAATGCTTCTAATACCAAACCTGAGACCCGTAATATAAATTGAGATGTGATATCCAAATCCTTCCCCTTCCAAACCTTAGACCCTTCCTTTATCATGAGATGTGATATCCAACTCCTTCCCATTCCAATCCTGAGACCCTTCCGATATCATGAGATGTGATATCTCAAAGCTTCTAATATCAAACTTGAGACCCTCCCTATAGCATGAGATGTGATATCCAAGTCCTTCCCATTCCAATCCTGAGACCCTTCCTATAGCATGAGATGTGATATCTCAATGCTTCTAATACCAAACCTGAGACCCTTCCTATAACATGAGATGGGAATATCCAACTCCTTCCCATTCCAATCCTGAGACCCTTCCGATAGCAGAGATGTGATATCTCAATGCTTATACCAAACATGAGATCCTTCCTATAACATGAGATGTGATATCCAACTCCTTCCCATTCCAATCCTGAGACACTTCCTATAGCATGAGATGTGATATCTCACTGCTTATACCAAACCTGAGACCCTTCCCATAGCATGAGATGTGATATCCAACTCCTTCCCATTCCAATCCTCAGACCCTTCCTATAGCATGAGATGTGATATCTCAATGCTTCGAATATCAAACTTGAGACCCTACCTATAGCATGAGATGTGATATCCAAGTCCTTCCCATTCCAATCCTGAGACACTTCCTATAGCATGAGATGTGATATCTCAATGCTTCTAATACCAAACCTGAGACTCTTCCTATAACATGAGATGGGATATCCAACTCCTTCCCATTCCAATCCTGAGACCCTTTTGATAGCAGAGATGTGATATCTCAATGTTTATACCAAACCTGAGACCCTTCCTACGGCATGAGATGTCATATTCAACTCCTTCCCATTCCAATCCTGAGACCCTTCCTATAGCATGAGATGTGATATCCAACTCCTTCCCATTCCAATCCTGAGACCCTTCCTATAGCATGAGATGTGATGTCTCAATGCTTCTAATACCAAACCTGAGATCCTTCCTATAACATGAGATGTGATATCCAACTCCTTCCATTCCAATCCTGGACCCTTCCTATAGCATGAGATGTGATATCTCAATGCTTATACCAAACCTGAGACCCTTCCTATAGCATGAGATGTGATATCCAACTCCTTCCCATTCCAATCCTGAGACCCTTCCTATAGCCTGAGATGTGATATCTCAATGCCTCTAATACCAAACCTGAGATCCTTCCTCTAACATGAAATGTGATATCCAACTCCTTCACTTTCCAAACCTGAGAGCCTATCTATAGCATGAGATGTGATATCCAAGTCCTTCCCATTCCAATCCTTAGACCCTTCCTACAGCATGCAATATGATATCTCAATGATTCTAATAAAAAACCTGAGACCCGTCCTATAACATGAGATGGGATATCCAACTCCTTCCGATTCCAATCATGAGACACTTCCGATAGCAGCGATGTGATATCTCAATGTTTATACCAAACCTGAGACCCTTCCTATAACATGAGATGTGATATCCAACTCCTTCCCGTTCCAAACCTGAGACCCTTCCTTTAGCATGAGATGTGATATCCAGCTCCTTCCCATTCCAATCCTGAGACACTTCCGATAGCATGAGATGTGATATCTCAATGCTTCTAATATCAAAACTGAGACCCTCCCTATAGCATGATATGTGATATCTAAGTCCTTCCCATTCCAATCCTGAGACCCTTCCTATAGCATGAGATGTGATATCTCAATGCTTCTACCAAACCTGAGACCCTTCCTTTAGCATGAGATGTGATATCCAACTCCTTCCCATTCCAATCCTGAGACCCTTCCTATAGCATGAGAGGTGATATCTCAATACTTCTAATACCAAACCTGAGATCCTTCCGATAACATGAGATGTGATATCTCAATACTTCTAATACCAAACCTGAGATCCATCCTATAACATGAGATGTGATATCCAAATCCTTCCCCTTCCAAACCTGAGACCCGCCCTTTAGCATGAGATGTGATATCCAACTCCTTCCCATTCCAATCCTGAGACCCTTCTGATAGCATAAGATATGATATCTCAATGCTTCTATACCAAACCTGAGATCCTTCCGATAGCATGAGATGTTATATCTCAATACTTCTAATACCAAACCTGAGATCCTTCCTATAACATGAGATGTGATATCCAAATCCTTATCTTCCAAACCTGAGACCCTCCCTTTAGCATGAGATGTGATATCCAACTCCTTCCCATTCCAATCCTGAGACTCTTCTGATAGCATAAGATATGATATCTCAATGCTTCTATACCAAACCTGAGATCCTTCTGATAGCATGAGATGTGATATCTCAATACTTCTAATACCAAACCTGAGATCCTACCTCTAACATGAAATGTGATATCCAACTCTTTCCCCTTGCAAACCTGAGAGCCTTCCTATAGCATGAGATGTGATATCCAAGTCCTTCCCATTCCAATCCTGAGACCCTTCCTATAACATGAGATGTGATACCCAACTCCTTCCCATTCCAACCTGAGACCCTTCCTATAGCATGAGATGGGATATCCAACTCCTTCCAAATACAATCCCGATAACCTTCCGATAGCATGAGATCTGATATCCCAATGCTTCTACCAAACCTGAGACCCATACTATGGCATGAGATGTGATATCAAACTCCTTCCCATTCTAATCCTGAGACCCTTCCTATAGCTTGAGATGTGATATCCAACTCCTTCCCATTCCAATTCTGAGACCCTTCCTATACCATGAGACTTGATATCTCAATGCTTCTAATACCAAACCTGAGACCCGTCCTATAACATGAGATGTGATATCCAAATGCTTCCCCTTCCAAACCTTAGACCCTTCCTTTATCATGAGATGTGATAGCCAACTCCTTCCCATTCCAATCTTGAGACCCTTCCGATATCATGAAATGTGATATCTCAATGCTTCTAATATCAAACTTGAGACCCTCCCTCTAACATGAGATGGGAATATCCAACTCCTTCCCATTCCAATCCTGAGACCCTTCCGATAGCAGAGATGTGATATCTCAATGCTTATACCAAACCTGAGATCCTTCCTATAACATGAGATGTGATATCCAACTCCTTCCCATTCCAATCCTGAGACACTTCCTATAGCATGAGATGTGATATCTCACTGCTTATACCAAACCTGAGACCCTTCCTATAGCATGAGATGTGATATCCAACTCCTTCCCATTCCAATCCTGAGACCCTTCCTATAGCATGAGATGTGATATCTCAATGCTTCTAATATCAAACTTGAGACCCTCCCTATAGCATGAGATGTAATACCCAAGTCCTTCCCATTCCAATCCTGAGACACTTCCTATAGCATGAGATGTGATATCCAACTGCTTCCCATTCCAATCCTGAGACCCTTCCTATAGCATGAGATGTGTTATCTCTATGCTTCTAATACCAAACCTGAGATCCTTCCTCTAACATGAAATGTGATATCCAACTCCTTCCCTTTCCAAACCTAAGAGCCTATCTATAGCATGAGATGTGATATCCAAGTCCTTCACATTCCAACCCTTAGACCCTTCCTACAGCATGCAATATGATATCTCAATGATTCTAATAACAAACCTGAGACCCGTCCTATAACATGAGATGGGATATTCAACTCCTTCCCATTCCAATCCTGAGACTCTTCCGATAGCAGAGATGTGATATCTCAATGCTTATACCAAACCTGAGACCCTTCCTATAACATGAGATGTGATATCCAAATCCTTCCCGTTCCAAACCTGAGACCCTTCCTTTAGCATGAGATGTGATATCCAGCTCCTTCCCATTCCAATCCTGAGACACTTCCGATAGCATGAGATGTGATATCTCAATGCTTCTAATATCAAAACTGAGACCCTCCCTATAGCATGATATGTGATATCTAAGTCCTTCCCATTCCAATCCTGAGACCCTCCCTATAGCATGAGATGTGATATCCAACTCCTTCCCATTCCAATCCTGAGACCCTTCCTATAGCATGAGATGTGATATCTCAATGCTTCTAATACCAAACCTGAGATCCTTCCGATAGCATGAGATGTGATATCTCAATGCTTCTAATACCAAACCTGAGATCCTTCCTATAACATGAGATGTGATATCCAAATCCTTCCCCTTCCAAACCTGAGACCCTCCCTTTAGCATGAGATGTGATATCCAACTCCTTCCCATTCCATTCCTGAGACCCTTCTGATAGCATGAGATGTGATATCTCAATGCCTCTAATACCAAACCTAAGATCCTACCTCTAACATGAAATGTGATATCCAACTCTTTCCCCTTCCAAACCTGAGAGCCTTCCTATAGCATGAGATGTGATATCCAAGTCCTTCCCATTCCAATCCTGAGACCCTTCCTATAGCTTGAGATGTGATATCCAACTCCTTCCCATTCCAATTCTGAGACCCTTCCTATACTATGAAACTTGATATCTCAATGCTTCTAATACCAAACCTGAGACCCGTAATATAACATGAGATGTGATATCCAAATCCTTCCCCTTCCAAACCTTAGACCCTTCCTTTATCATGAGATGTGATATCCAACTCCTTCCCATTCCAATCCTGAGACCCTTCCGATATCATGAGATGTGATATCTCAATACTTCTAATACCAAACCTGAGATCCTACCTCTAACATGAGATGTGATATCCAAATCCTTATCTTCCAAACCTGAGACCCTCCCTATAGCATGAGATGTGATATCCAACTCCTTCCCATTCCAATCCTGAGACCCTTCCTATAGCATGAGATGTGATATCTCAATGCTTCTAATACCAAACCTGAGATCCTTCCGATAGCATGAGATGTGATATCTCAATGCTTCTATACCAAACCTGAGATCCTTCCGATAGCATGAGATGTGATATCTCAATACTTCTAATACCAAACCTGAGATCCTTCCTATAACATGAGATGTGATATCCAAATCCTTATCTTCCAAACCTGAGACCCTCCCTATAGCATGAGATGTGATATCCAACTCCTTCCCATTCCAATCCTGAGACCCTTCCTATAGCATGAGATGTGATATCTTAATGCTTCTAATACCAAACCTGAGATCCTTCCGATAGCATGAGATGTGATATCTCAATGCTTCTAATACCAAACCTGAGATCCTTCCTATAACATGAGATGTGATATCCAAATCCTTCCCCTTCCAAACCTGAGACCCTCCCTTTAGCATGAGATGTGGTATCCAACTCCTTCCCATTCCATTCCTGAGACCCTTCTGATAGCATGAGATGTGATATCTCAATGCCTCTAATACCAAACCTAAGATCCTACCTCTAACATGAAATGTGATATCCAACTCTTTCCCCTTCCAAACCTGAGAGCCTTCCTATAGCATGAGATGTGATATCCAAGTCCTTCCCATTCCAATCTTGAGACCCTTCCTATAGCTTGAGATGTGATATCCAACTCCTTCCCATTCCAATTCTGAGACCCTTCCTATACTATGAAACTTGATATCTCAATGCTTCTAATACCAAACCTGAGACCCGTAATATAACATGAGATGTGATATCCAAATCCTTCCCCTTCCAAACCTTAGACCCTTCCTTTATCATGAGATGTGATATCCAACTCCTTCCCATTCCAATCCTGAGACCCTTCCGATATCATGAGATGTGATATCTCAAAGCTTCTAATATCAAACTTGAGACCCTCCCTATAGCATGAGATGTGATATCCAAGTCCTTCCCATTCCAATCCTGAGACCCTTCCTATAGCATGAGATGTGATATCTCAATGCTTATACCAAACCTGAGACCCTTCCTATAGCATGAGATGTGATATCCAACTGCTTCCCATTCCAATCCTGAGACCCTTCCTATAGCATGAGATGTGATATCTCTATGCTTCTAATACCAAACCTGAGATCCTTCCTCTAACATGAAATGTGATATCCAACTCCTTCCCTTTCCAAACCTAAGAGCCTATCTATAGCATGAGATGTGATATCCAAGTCCTTCACATTCCAACCCTTAGACCCTTCCTACAGCATGCAATATGATATCTCAATGATTCTAATAACAAACCTGAGACCCTCCCTATAGCATGAGATGTGATATCCAACTCCTTCCCATTCCAATCCTGAGACCCTTCCTATAGCATGAGATGTGATATCTCAATGCTTCTAATACCAAACCTGAGATCCTTCCGATAGCATGAGATGTGATATCTCAATGCTTCTAATACCAAACCTGAGATCCTTCCTATAACATGAGATGTGATATCCAAATCCTTCCCCTTCCAAACCTGAGACCCTCCCTTTAGCATGAGATGTGATATCCAACTCCTTCCCATTCCATTCCTGAGACCCTTCTGATAGCATGAGATGTGATATCTCAATGCCTCTAATACCAAACCTAAGATCCTACCTCTAACATGAAATGTGATATCCAACTCTTTCCCCTTCCAAACCTGAGAGCCTTCCTATAGCATGAGATGTGATATCCAAGTCCTTCCCATTCCAATCCTGAGACCCTTCCTATAGCTTGAGATGTGATATCCAACTCCTTCCCATTCCAATTCTGAGACCCTTCCTATACTATGAAACTTGATATCTCAATGCTTCTAATACCAAACCTGAGACCCGTAATATAACATGAGATGTGATATCCAAATCCTTCCCCTTCCAAACCTTAGACCCTTCCTTTATCATGAGATGTGATATCCAACTCCTTCCCATTCCAATCCTGAGACCCTTCCGATATCATGAGATGTGATATCTCAAAGCTTCTAATATCAAACTTGAGACCCTCCCTATAGCATGAGATGTGATATCCAAGTCCTTCCCATTCCAATCCTGAGACCCTTCCTATAGCATGAGATGTGATATCTCAATGCTTATACCAAACCTGAGTCCCTTCCTATAGCATGAGATGTGATATCCAACTGCTTCCCATTCCAATCCTGAGACCCTTCCTATAGCATGAGATGTGATATCTCTATGCTTCTAATACCAAACCTGAGATCCTTCCTCTAACATGAAATGTGATATCCAACTCCTTCCCTTTCCAAACCTAAGAGCCTATCTATAGCATGAGATGTGATATCCAAGTCCTTCACATTCCAACCCTTAGACCCTTCCTACAGCATGCAATATGATATCTCAATGATTCTAATAACAAACCTGAGACCCGTCCTATAACATGAGATGGGATATCCAACTCCTTCCCATTCCAATCCTGAGACTCTTCCGATAGCAGAGATGTGATATCTCAATGCTTATACCAAACCTGAGACGCTTCCTATAACATGAGATGTGATATCCAAATCCTTCCCGTTCCAAACCTGAGACCCTTCCTTTAGCATGAGATGTGATATCCAGCTCCTTCCCATTCCAATCCTGAGACACTTCCGATAGCATGAGATGTGATATCTCAATGCTTCTAATATCAAAACTGAGACCCCCTCTATAGCATGATATGTGATATCTAAGTCCTTCTCATTCCAATCCTGAGACCCTCCCTATAGCATGAGATGTGATATCCAACTCCTTCCCATTCCAATCCTGAGACCCTTCCTATAGCATGAGATATGATATCTCAATACTTCTAATATCAAACGTGAGATCCTTCCGATAACATGATATGTGATATCCAAATCCTTCCCCTTCCAAACCTGAGACCCTCCCTTTAGCATGAGATGTGATATCCAACTCCTTCCTATTCCAATCCTGAGACTCTTCTGATAGCATGAGATGTGATATCTCAATGCTTCTAATACCAAACCTGAGATCCTTCCGATAGCATGAGATGTGATATCTTAATGCTTCTAATACCAAACCTGAGATCCTTCCTATAACATGAGATGTGATATCCAAATCCTTCCCCTTCCAAACTTGAGACCCTCCCTTTAGCATGAGATGTGATATCCAACTCCTTCCCATTCCATTCCTGAGACCCTTCTGATAGCATGAGATGTGATATCTCAATGCCTCTAATACCAAACCTGAGATCCTACCTCTAACATGAAATGTGATATCCAACTCTTTCCCCTTCCAAACCTGAGAGCCTTCCTATAGCATGAGATGTGATATCCAAGTCCTTCCCATTCCAATCCTGAGACCCTTCCTATAGCTTGAGATGTGATATCCAACTCCTTCCCATTCCAATTCTGAGACCCTTCTTATACTATGAGACTTGATATCTCAATGCTTCTAATACCAAACCTGAGACCCGTAATATAACATGAGATGTGATATCCAAATCCTTCCCCTTCCAAACCTTAGACCCTTCCTTTATCATGAGATGTGATATCCAACTCCTTCCCATTCCAATCCTGAGACCCTTCCTATAGCATGAGATGTGATATCTCAATGCTTCTAATACCAAACCTGAGACCCTTCCTATAACATGAGATGGGAATATCCAACTCCTTCCCATTCCAATCCTGAGACCCTTCCGATAGCAGAGATGTGATATCTCAATGCTTATACCAAACCTGAGATCCTTCCTATAACATGAGATGTGATATCCAACTCCTTCCCATTCCAATCCTGAGACACTTCCTATACCATGAGATGTGATATCTCACTGCTTATACCAAACCTGAGACCCTTCCCATAGCATGAGATGTGATATCCAACTCCTTCCCATTCCAATCCTCAGACCCTTCCTATAGCATGAGATGTGATATCTCAATGCTTCTAATATCAAACTTGAGACCCTACCTATAGCATGAGATGTGATATCCAAGTCCTTCCCATTCCAATCCTGAGACACTTCCTATAGCATGAGATGTGATATCTCAATGCTTCTAATACCAAACCTGAGACTCTTCCTATAACATGAGATGGGATATCCAACTCCTTCCCATTCCAATCCTGAGACCCTTTTGATAGCAGAGATGTGATATCTCAACGTTTATACCAAACCTGAGACCCTTCCTACGGCATGAGATGTCATATTCAACTCCTTCCCATTCCAATCCTGAGACCCTTCCTATAGCATGAGATGTGATATCCAACTCCTTCCCATTCCAATCCTGAGACCCTTCCTATAGCATGAGATGTGATGTCTCAATGCTTCTAATACCAAACCTGAGATCCTTCCTATAACATGAGATGTGATATCCAACTCCTTCCATTCCAATCCTGGACCCTTCCTATAGCATGAGATGTGATATCTCAATGCTTATACCAAACCTGAGACCCTTCCTATAGCATGAGATGTGATATCCAACTCCTTCCCATTCCAATCCTGAGACCCTTCCTATAGCCTGAGATGTGATATCTCAATGCCTCTAATACCAAACCTGAGATCCTTCCTCTAACATGAAATGTGATATCCAACTCCTTCACTTTCCAAACCTGAGAGCCTATCTATAGCATGAGATGTGATATCCAAGTCCTTCCCATTCCAATCCTTAGACCCTTCCTACAGCATGCAATATGATATCTCAATGATACTAATAAAAAACCTGAGACCCGTCCTATAACATGAGATGGGATATCCAACTCCTTCCCATTCCAATCCTGAGACACTTCCGATAGCAGAGATGTGATATCTCAATGTTTATACCAAACCTGAGACCCTTCCTATAACATGAGATGTGATATCCAACTCCTTCCCGTTCCAAACCTGAGACCCTTCCTTTAGCATGAGATGTGATATCCAGCTCCTTCCCATTCCAATCCTGAGACACTTCCGATAGCATGAGATGTGATATCTCAATGCTTCTAATATCAAAACTGAGACCCTCCCTATAGCATGATATGTGATATCTAAGTCCTTCCCATTCCAATCCTGAGACCCTTCCTATAGCATGAGATGTGATATCTCAATGCTTCTACCAAACCTGAGACCCTTCCTTTAGCATGAGATGTGATATCCAACTCCTTCCCATTCCAATCCTGAGACCCTTCCTATAGCATGAGAGGTGATATCTCAATACTTCTAATACCAAACCTGAGATCCTTCCGATAACATGAGATGTGATATCTCAATACTTCTAATACCAAACCTGAGATCCATCCTATAACATGAGATGTGATATCCAAATCCTTCCCCTTCCAAACCTGAGACCCTCCCTTTAGCATGAGATGTGATATCCAACTCCTTCCCATTCCAATCCTGAGACCCTTCTGATAGCATAAGATATGATATCTCAATGCTTCTATACCAAACCTGAGATCCTTCCGATAGCATGAGATGTGATATCTCAATACTTCTAATACCAAACCTGAGATCCTTCCTATAACATGAGATGTGATATCCAAATCCTTATCTTCCAAACCTGAGACCCTCCCTTTAGCATGAGATGTGATATGCAACTCCTTCCCATTCCAATCCTGAGACTCTTCTGATAGCATAAGATATGATATCTCAATGCTTCTATACCAAACCTGAGATCCTTCTGATAGCATGAGATGTGATATCTCAATACTTCTAATACCAAACCTGAGATCCTACCTCTAACATGAAATGTGATATCCAACTCTTTCCCCTTGCAAACCTGAGAGCCTTCCTATAGCATGAGATGTGATATCCAAGTCCTTCCCATTCCAATCCTGAGACCCTTCCTATAACATGAGATGTGATATCCAACTCCTTCCCATTCCAACCTGAGACCCTTCCTATAGCATGAGATGGGATATCCAACTCCTTCCAAATCCAATCCCGATACCCTTCCGATAGCATGAGATCTGATATCCCAATGCTTCTACCAAACCTGAGACCCATACTATGGCATGAGATGTGATATCAAACTCCTTCCCATTCTAATCCTGAGACCCTTCCTATAGCTTGAGATGTGATATCCAACTCCTTCCCATTCCAATTCTGAGACCCTTCCTATACCATGAGACTTGATATCTCAATGCTTCTAATACCAAACCTGAGACCCGTCCTATAACATGAGATGTGATATCCAAATCCTTCCCCTTCCAAACCTTAGACCCTTTCTTTATCATGAGATGTGATAGCCAACTCCTTCCCATTCCAATCTTGAGACCCTTCCGATATCATGAAATGTGATATCTCAATGCTTCTAATATCAAACTTGAGACCCTCCCTATAACATGAGATGGGAATATCCAACTCCTTCCCATTCCAATCCTGAGACCCTTCCGATAGCAGAGATGTGATATCTCAATGCTTATACCAAACCTGAGATCCTTCCTATAACATGAGATGTGATATCCTACTCCTTCCCATTCCAATCCTGAGACACTTCCTATAGCATGAGATGTGATATCTCACTGCTTATACCAAACCTGAGACCCTTCCTATAGCATGAGATGTGATATCCAACTCCTTCCCATTCCAATCCTGAGACCCTTCCTATAGCATGAGATGTGATATCTCAATGCTTCTAATATCAAACTTGAGACCCTCCCTATAGCATGAGATGTGATACCCAAGTCCTTCCCATTCCAATCCTGAGACACTTCCTATAGCATGAGATGTGATATCCAACTGCTTCCCATTCCAATCCTGAGACCCTTCCTATAGCATGAGATGTGATATCTCTATGCTTCTAATACCAAACCTGAGATCCTTCCTCTAACATGAAATGTGATATCCAACTCCTTCCCTCTCCAAACCTAAGAGCCTATCTATAGCATGAGATGTGATATCCAAGTCCTTCACATTCCAACCCTTAGACCCTTCCTACAGCATGCAATATGATATCTCAATGATTCTAATAACAAACCTGAGATCCGTCCTATAACATGAGATGGGATATTCAACTCCTTCCCATTCCAATCCTGAGACTCTTCCGATAGCAGAGATGTGATATCTCAATGCTTATACCAAACCTGAGACCCTTCCTATAACATGAGATGTGATATCCAAATCCTTCCCGTTCCAAACCTGAGACCCTTCCTTTAGCATGAGATGTGATATCCAGCTCCTTCCCATTCCAATCCTGAGACACTTCCGATAGCATGAGATGTGATATCTCAATGCTTCTAATATCAAAACTGAGACCCTCCCTATAGCATGATATGTGATATCTAAGTCCTTCCCATTCCAATCCTGAGACCCTCCCTATAGCATGAGATGTGATATCCAACTCCTTCCCATTCCAATCCTGAGACCCTTCCTATAGCATGAGATATGATATCTCAATACTTCTAATACCAAACGTGAGATCCTTCCGATAACATGAGATGTGATATCCAAATCCTTCCCCTTCCAAACCTGAGACCCTCCCTTTAGCATGAGATGTGATATCCAACTCCTTCCTATTCCAATCCTGAGACTCTTCTGATAGCATGAGATGTGATATCTCAATGCTTCTAATACCAAACCTGAGATCCTTCCGATAGCATGAGATGTGATATCTCAATGTTTCTAATACCAAACCTGAGATCCTTCCTATAACATGAGATGTGATATCCAAATCCTTCCCCTTCCAAACCTGAGACCCTCCCTTTAGCATGAGATGTGATATCCAACTCCTTCCCATTCCATTCCTGAGACCCTTCTGATAGCATGAGATGTGATATCTCAATGCCTCTAATACCAAACCTGAGATCCTACCTCTAACATGAAATGTGATATCCAACTCTTTCCCCTTCCAAACCTGAGAGCCTTCCTATAGCATGAGATGTGATATCCAAGTCCTTCCCATTCCAATCCTGAGACCCTTCCTATAGCTTGAGATGTGATATCCAACTCCTTCCCATTCCAATTGTGAGACCCTTCCTATACTATGAGACTTGATATCTCAATGCTTCTAATACCAAACCTGAGACCCGTAATATAACATGAGATGTGATATCCAAATCCTTCCCCTTCCAAACCTTAGACCCTTCCTTTATCATGAGATGTGATATCCAACTCCTTCCCATTCCAATCCTGAGACCCTTCCGATATCATGAGATGTGATATCTCAAAGCTTCTAATATCAAACTTGAGACCCTCCCTATAGCATGAGATGTGATATCCAAGTCCTTCCCATTCCAATGCTGAGACCCTTCCTATAGCATGAGATGTGATATCTCAATGCTTCTAATACCAAACCTGAGACCCTTCTTATAACATGAGTTGGGAATATCCAACTCCTTCCCATTCCAATCCTGAGACCCTTCCGATAGCAGAGATGTGATATCTCAATGCTTATACCAAACCTGAGACCCTTCCTATAACATGAGATGTGATATCCAACTCCTTCCCATTCCAATCCTGAGACACTTCCTATAGCATGAGATGTGATATCTCACTGCTTATACCAAACCTGAGACCCTTCCCATAGCATGAGATGTGATATCCAACTTCTTCCCATTCCAATCCTCAGACCCTTCCTATAGCATGAGATGTGATATCTCAATGCTTCTAATATCAAACTTGAGACCCTACCTATAGCATGAGATGTGATATCCAAGTCCTTCCCATTCCAATTCTGAGACACTTCCTATAGCATGAGATGTGATATCTCAATGCTTCTAATACCAAACCTGAGACTCTTCCTATAACATGAGATGGGATATCCAACTCCTTCTCATTCCAATCCTGAGACCCTTTTGATAGCAGAGATGTGATATCTCAATGTTTATACCAAACCTGAGACCCTTCCTACGGCATGAGATGTCATATTCAACTCCTTCCCATTCCAATCCTGAGACCCTTCCTATAGCATGAGATGTGATATCCAACTCCTTCCATTCCAATCCTGGACCCTTCCTATAGCATGAGATGTGATATCTCAATGCTTATACCAAACCTGAGACCCTTCCTATAGCATGAGATGTGATATCCAACTCCTTCCCATTCCAATCCTGAGACCCTTCCTATAGCCTGAGATGTGCTATCTGAATGCCTCTAATACCAAACCTGAGATCCTTCCTCTAACATGAAATGTGATATCCAACTCCTTCACTTTCCAAACCTGAGAGCCTATCTATAGCATGAGATGTGATATCCAAGTCCTTCCCATTCCAATCCTTAGACCCTTCCTACAGCATGCAATATGATATCTCAATGATTCTAATAAAAAACCAGAGACCCGTCCTATAACATGAGATGGGATATCCAACTCCTTCCCATTCCAATCCTGAGACACTTCCGATAGCAGAGATGTGATATCTCAATGTTTATACCAAACCTGAGACCCTTCCTATAACATGAGATGTGATATCCAACTCCTTCCCGTTCCAAACCTGAGACCCTTCCTTTAGCATGATATGTGATATCTAAGTCCTTCCCATTCCAATCCTGAGACCCTTCCTATAGCATGAGATGTGATATCTCAATGCTTCTACCAAACCTGAGACCCTTCCTTTAGCATGAGATGTGATATCCAACTCCTTCCCATTCCAATCCTGAGACCCTTCCTAAAGCATGAGAGGTGATATCTCAATACTTCTAATACCAAACCTGAGATCCTTCCGATAACATGAGATGTGATATCTCAATACTTCTAATACCAAACCTGAGATCCATCCTATAACATGAGATGTGATATCCAAATCCTTCCCCTTCCAAACCTGAGACCCGCCCTTTAGCATGAGATGTGATATCCAAATCCTTCCCATTCCAATCCTGAGACCCTTCTGATAGCATAAGATATGATATCTCAATGCTTCTATACCAAACCTGAGATCCTTCCGATAGCATGAGATGTGATATCTCAATACTTCTAATACCAAACCTGAGATCCTTCCTATAACATGAGATGTGATATCCAAATCCTTATCTTCCAAACCTGACACCCTCCCTTTAGCATGAGATGTGATATCCAACTCCTTCCCATTCCAATCCTGAGACTCTTCTGATAGCATAAGATATGATATCTCAATGCTTCTATACAAACCTGAGATCCTTCTGATAGCATGAGATGTGATATCTCAATACTTCTAATACCAAACCTGAGATCCTACCTCTAACATGAAATGTGATATCCAACTCTTTCCCCTTGCAAACCTGAGAGCCTTCCTATAGCATGAGATGTGATATCCAAGTCCTTCCCATTCCAATCCTGAGACCCTTCCTATAACATGAGATGTGATATCCAACTCCTTCCCATTCCAACCTGAGACCCTTCCTATAGCATGAGATGGGATATCCAACTCCTTCCAAATCCAATCCCGATACCCTTCCGATAGCATGAGATCTGATATCCCAATGCTTCTACCAAACCTGAGACCCATACTATGGCATGAGATGTGATATCAAACTCCTTCCCATTCTAATCCTGAGACCCTTCCTATAGCTTGAGATGTGATATCCAACTCCTTCCCATTCCAATTCTGAGACCCTTCCTATACCATGAGACTTGATATCTCAATGCTTCTAATACCAAACCTGAGACCCGTCCTATAACATGAGATGTGATATCCAAATCCTTCCCCTTCCAAACCTTAGACCCTTCCTTTATCATGAGATGTGATAGCCAACTCCTTCCCATTCCAATCTTGAGACCCTTCCGATATCATGAAATGTGATATCTCAATGCTTCTAATATCAAACTTGAGACCCTCCCTATAACATGAGATGGGAATATCCAACTCCTTCCCATTCCAATCCTGAGACCCTTCCGATAGCAGAGATGTGATTCTCAATGCTTATACCAAACCTGAGATCCTTCCTATAACATGAGATGTGATATCCAACTCCTTCCCATTCCAATCCTGAGACACTTCCTATAGCATGAGATGTGATATCTCACTGCTTATACCAAACCTGAGACCCTTCCTATAGCATGAGATGTGATATCCAACTCCTTCCCATTCCAATCCTGAGACCCTTCCTATAGCATGAGATGTGATATCTCAATGCTTCTAATATCAAACTTGAGACCCTCCCTATAGCATGAGATGTGATACCCAAGTCCTTCCCATTCCAATCCTGAGACACTTCCTATAGCATGAGATGTGATATCTCAATGCTTCTAATACCAAACCTGAGACTCTTCCTATAACATGAGATGGGATATCCAACTCCTTTCCATTCCAATCCTGAGACCCTTTCGATAGCAGAGATGTGATATCTCAATGTTTATACCAAACCTGAGACCCTCCCTACGGCATGAGATGTCATATACAACTCCTTCCCATTCCAATCCTGAGACCCTTCCTATAGCATGAGATGTGATATCCAACTCCTTCCCATTCCAATCCTGAGACCCTTCCTATAGCATGAGATGTGATGTCTCAATGCTTCTAATACCAAACCTGAGATCCTTCCTATAACATGAGATGTGATATCCAACTCCTTCCATTCCAATCCTGAGACCCTTCCTATAGCATGAGATGTGATATCTCAAGACCCTTCCTATAGCATGAGATGTGATATCCAACTCCTTCCCATTCCAATCCTGAGACCCTTCCTATAGCCTGAGATGTGATATCTGAATGCCTCTAATACCAAACCTGAGACCCTTCCTACAGCATGCAATATAATAGCTCAATGATTTTAATAAAAAACCTGACACCCGTCCTATAACATGAGATGGGATATCCAACTCCTTCCCATTCCAATCCTGAGACACTTCCGATAGCAGAGATGTGATATCTCAATGTTTATACGAAACCTGAGACCCTTCCTATAACATGAGATGTGATATCCAACTCCTTCCCGTTCCAAACCTGAGACCCTTCCTTTAGCATGAAATGTGATATCCAGCTCCTTCCCATTCCAATCCTGAGACACTTCCGATAGCATGAGATGTGATATCTCAATGCTTCTAATATCAAAACTGAGACCCTCCCTATAGCATATGTGATATCTAAGTCCTTCCCATTCCAATCCTGTGACCCTTCCTATAGCATGAGATGTGATATCCAACTCCTTCCCGTTCCAAACCTGAGACCCTTCCTTTAGCATGAGATGTGATATCCAGCTCCTTCCCATTCCAATCTGAGACACTTCCGATAGCATGAGATGTGATATCTCAATGCTTCTAATATCAAAACTGAGACCCTCCCTATAGCATATGTGATATCTAAGTCCTTCCCATTCCAATCCTGAGACCCTTCCTATAGCATGAGATGTGATATCTCAATGCTTATCCTTGATTCCTGTAGTAAATTGCTTTCCTTTGCAGGCCGACTCCTCTCATGAATGCCTTGTCTGCATGCATTCTCTCCTGGCCATTCTCTCACCGTGGCTATTTGCCTACCCCCTTCCTCTCTCAGTGGATGGACTTCTCCATCCTAGCCTCCTACCACTCAACTCCGCCTACTTGGAGAATTCAACATGAACCTGTATGCTTCCTGACCTGGACTTTTACGAGATCTGCAACTCTTCATGTCGCTGGCCCTACACACTGCAGGGAATACTCAGGATTTTCTGATCTCAGACCTCCCCCTCTGTAACCCTCTCAACAATCCTCTCCCGTGGTGATCAAGTTCTCATCTCCAAAGAAGGCTAACTGCCAGCTGTTCCTCCTCAGAGGAGTTCTCCCTTTCTGTCCCTGCTCCCTGCGCGTTGCAAACACTCGCTTCCCTGCTCTCTGGTTTAGACGCTTTTCCTTCTGAGGCCTTCTTCCTTTCTGCCCTTTTCGCGTTGCACGTACTCGCTTCCCAGCTCTCTGGTTTAGACGCGTGTTCCCTGCCTTCTCTCCTCTTCCCGCTGCCTTCAAATCAAAAAATGAGCTCCAAAAGATACACAGTGCTCAGAATGCTCTATAACACCCATTATTCAACATATAGCCGTAACCCGCTAGACGTATTGAAACGTGCTGTAAACTAGCAAAAACAGCTAGAAAATGTACTTTCCTCGCGTTTTTGTAAATGCTAATTCTGATGGGTTCCCATGTATGTACTGTCCGTGCGTTTGTTGTCGAATCCTGAAGTTTTTAACCACTGTTCTCCCATACAAGGGGGGGGGGGGTCAACGTCTACTGCTGTTCACAGGCTGAATGTATACGGCTGAAATCTTCAAGGCATTATCAGCTTTCCTGTTTTGGAACGTGTATTTGCCATCTGTTAATGCAGTCGCCCTGTGTTCATCGTCCCTTCTACTTTACAGGCTGCACTCCCCTGGTGATCACATTCTCCTCTCCAGAGCAGGCTGACTACCAGCTGCTCCTCCTCATAGGCGTTCATCCTTTCTGTCCCTGCTCCCTGCACCGTTTCGCGTTGCATGTACTCGCTTCCCAGCTCTCTGGTTTAGATGCGTGTTCACTGCCTTCTCTCCTCTTCCTACAGCCTTCCAATGAGCTCAACAAGATACAGTGTTCAGAATGCTTTATAACACCCATTATTCAACATATAGCTGTAACCCGCTAGACGTATTGAAACGTGCTAAAAACGAGCAGAAACAGCTAGAAAATGTACTTTCCTCGCGTTTTGGTAAATGCGAATTCTGGTGGATTCCCATTTTGTACTCTGTTCGTGCGTTTGTTCAGTCGAATCCTGGTCTTTTGAACCACTCTTCTCCCATACAAGGGAGGGTCAAAATGTGTTGTTCACAGGCTGAATTTATACTGCTGAAATGCTCGCTTGCCTGCTCTCTGGTTTAGACGCGTGTACCCTGCATTTACCAAAACGCGAGGGAAGTACATTTTCTAGCTGTTTTTGCTAGTTTTTAGCACGTTTCAATACGTCTAGCTGGTTACAGCTATATGTTGAATAATGGGTGTTATAAAGCATTCTGAACACTGTATCTTGTGGAGCAAATTGGAAGGCTGTAGCAAGAGGAGAGAAGGCAGGGAACACGCATCTCAACCAGAGAGCTGGGAAGCGAGTACATGCAACGCGAAACGGTGCAGGGAGCAGGGACAGAAAGGATGAACACCTATGAGGAGGAGCAGCTGGTAGTCAGCCTGCTCTGGAGAGGAGAATGTGATCACCAGGGGAGTGCAGCCTGTAAACTAGAAGGAACGATGAACAAAGGGCGACTGCATTAACAGATGGCAAATACACGTTCCAAAACAGTCAGGAAAGCAGATAATGCCTTGAAGATTTCAGCCGTATACATTCAGCCTGTGAACAGCAGTAGATGTTGACCCCCCCTCCCTAGTATGGGAGAACAGTGGTTAAAAACTTCAGGATTCGACACAAACGCACGGACACAGTACATACAACATGGGAACCCACCAGAATTCGCATTTACAAAAACGCGAGGGAAGTACATTTTCTAGCTATTTTTGCTAGTTTTTAGCACGTTTCAATACGTCTAGCGGGTTACAGCTATATGTTGAATAATGGGGTTATAAAGCATTCTGAACACTATCTTGTGGAGCTCATTGGAAGGCTGTAGGAAGAGGAGAGAAGGCAGGGAACACGCATCTAAACCAGAGAGCTGGGAAGCGAGTACATGCAACGCGAAACGGTGCAGGCAGCAGGGACAGAAAGGTGGAACGCCTCTGAGGAGGAGCAGCTGGTAGTTAGCCTGCTCTGGAGAGGAGAATGTGATCACCACGGGAGTGCAGCCTTGAAACAAGAAGGGACGATGAAAACATGCTGACTGGAATAACAGATGGCAAATACACTTTCCAGAACAGTCGGTTTACCCGATAATGCATTGACGATTTCAGCAGTATACATTCAGCCTGTGAACAGTAGATTTTGATCCCCCCCTTGTATGGGTGACGAGTGGTTAAAAACATCAGGATTCGACTGAACAAATGCACGGAGTACAAAATGGGAATCCACCAGAATTCGTATTTACCAAAACTCGAGGAAAGAACATTTTCTAGCTATTTTGCTAGTTTTTAGCACTTTTCAATACGTCTAGCGGGTTACAGCTATATCTTGAATAATGGGTGTTATAAAGCATTCTGAGCACCGTGTATCTTTTGAAGCTCATTTGTTGATTTGAAGGCAGCGGGAAGAGGAGAGAAGGCAGGGAACACACGTCTAAACCAGAGAGCTGGGAAGCGAGTTGTTTTCTGCAACGCGAAACGATGCAGAGAACAGGCACAGAAAGGAAGAAGGAAAAGCGTCTAAACCAGAGAGCAGGGAAGCGAGTGTTTGCAACGCGAAACGGTGCAGAGAGCAGGGACAGAAAGGGAGAACTCCACTGAGGAGGAACAGCTGGTAGTTAGCCTTCTTTGGAGATGAGAACTTGATCACCACGGGAGAGGATTGTTGAGAGGGTTACATAGGGGGATGTCTGAGATCAGAAAATCCTGAGTATTCCCTGCAGTGTGTAGGGCCAGAGACATGAAGAGTTGCAGATCTCGTAAAAGTCCAGGTCAGGAAGCATACAGGTTCATTTTGAATTCTCCAAGTAGGCGGAGTTGAGTGGTAGGAGGCTAGGATGGAGAAGTCCATCCACTGAGAGAGGAAGGGGGTAGGCAAATAGCCACGGTGAGAGAATGGCCAGGAAAGAGAGAATGCATGCAGACAAGGCATTCGTGAGAGGAGTCGGCCTGCAAAGGAAAGCAATTTACTACAGGAATCAAGGATACTCCCCCTCATGAACGGTTGGATCTGGGCATGGAGAGGAACTTGTCATCAGGGAGGAAAGTGTCAGAGCTCCAGACAGCGCTGGCCGTCATCCATGTCTCGGTTAGACCAAGGACATCAAGGTCGGGTTCTTCCAGGAAATGGCAGATGTCAGATGAGTGTTAACTGAGTGAGAGTTGAGAGTGGGGAGGGGTACAAATCAGTAATCCTTGCGGAGGTGTAGAAGGAGCCTGACCTAGGGCACATGAGGAAGGAGAGAGGAAAGGAAGCAGAAGAAGGGAGAGAAGACACAGCAGGAGTGCATTATCAATCCGGGAGCTAGGAGTGGTGAGGTTAGACGGGGAGGTCTGAGTCTCAGGATTTGAATGAGTGGGGGGGACTCCATCCACTCACGTGTTCCCATTGAATGGGAAGTTCGATATCACATGTCACGCTATAGGAAGAGTCTCAGGATTGGAATGGGAAGGAGTTGGATATGATATCTCTTGTTATAGGGAGGGTCTCAGGTAGAAGCACTGAGATATCAAATCACATCCTATCGGAAGGGTCTCGGGTTTGGTATTGGAAGAAATGAGATTTCAAATCTCAGGCTGTGGGAATGGTCTAGGCTAGGGTATGGTATTGGAAGGGGTGAAAAATCACATTTCATGTTACAGGAAGGGTCACAAGTTTGGAATGGGAAGGAGTTGGATTTCACATATACTACGGGAAGGGCCTCAGGTTTGGTATTAGAAGCATAGAGATATCACATCTCATGTTATAGGAAGGGTCTCGATTGGAATGGGAAGGAGTTGGATATCACATCTCATGTTATAGGGAGGGTCTCAGTTTTCATATTAGAAGCATTGAGATATCACATATGCTATTGGAAGGGTCTCAGTATTGGAATGGGAAGGAGTTGGATATCACATCTCATGTTATAGGGAGGGTCTCAGTTTTGATATTAGAAGCATTGAGATATCACATATGCTATTGGAAGGGTCTCAGTATTGGAATTGGAAGGAGTTGGATATCACATATGCTAAAGGAAAGGTCTCAGGTTTGGAATGGGAAGGAGTTGGATATCACGTCTCATGTTATAGGAAGGGTCTCAGGTTTGGAATGGGAAGGAGTTGAATATCACATCTCATGCTAAAGGAAGGGTCATCAGGTTCGGTATAAGCATTGAGATATCACATCTCTGCTATCGGAAGGGTCTCAGGATAGGAATGGGAAGGACTTAGAATTCACATCTCATACTATAGGGAGGGACTCAGTTTTGATATTAGAAGCATTGAGCTATCACATCTCATGCTATCGGAAGGGTCTCAGGATTGGAATGGGATGGAGTTGGATATCACATCTCAAGCTATCTCAGGATTGGAATGAGAAGGAGTTTGATATTTCATCTCAAGCTATAGGAAGGGTCTCAGGTTTGGAAAGGGAAGGATTTGGATTTCACATCTCATGTTATAGGATGGTTCTCATGTTTGGTTTTAGAAGCATTGAGATATCACATCTCATGCTATCGGAAGGGTCTCAGGTTTGGAAAGGGAAGGATTTGGATTTCACATGTTATAGGATCGTTCTCAGGTTTGGGTTTAGAAGCATTAAATTATAACATCTCATGCTATAGCAAGGGTCTCAGGTTTGGAATGGGAAGGAGTTGGATATCACATCTCTGCTATCTGAAGGGTCTCAGGATTGGAATGGGAAGGAGTTGGATATCCCATCTCGTTATAGGAAGGGTCTCAGGTTTGGTATTAGAAGCAATGAGATATCACATCTCATGCTATAGGAAGGGTCTAAGGTTTGGAAGGGGACGGATTTGGGTATCACATCTCATGTTATAGGACCGGTCTCAGGTTTGGTATTTGAAGCATTGAGATATCAAGTCTCATGGTATAGGACGGGTCTCAGAATTGGAATGAGAAGGAGTTGGATATCACATCTCAAGCTATAGGAAGGGTCTCATGATTGGAATGGGAAGGAGTTGGATATCACATCTCATGTTATAGGAAGGGTCTCAGGATTGGAATGGGAAGGACTTGGATATCACATCTCATTCTATAGGAAGGCTCTCAGGGTTGGAAGGGGAAGGAGTTGGATATCACATTTCATGTTAGAGGTAGGATCTCAGGTTTGGTTTTAGAGGCATTGAGATATCACATCTCATGCCATCAGAAGGGTCTCAGGATTGGAATGGGAAGGAGTTGGATATCAAATCTCATGCTAAAGGGATGGTCTAAGGTTTGGAAGGGGAGGGATTTGGACATCATATCTCATGTTATTGGAAGGATCTCAGGTTTGGTATTAGAAGCATTGAGATATCACATCTCATGCTATCGGAAGGGTCTTAGGTTTGGTATAAGCATTGAGATATCACATCTCTGCTATCGGAAGGGTCTCAGGATTGGAATGGGAAGGATTTGGATATCACAATTCATGTTATAGGAAGGGTCTCAGGTTTGGTATTAGAAGCATTGAGATATCACATCTCATGCTATAGGAAGGGTCTCAGGATTGGAATGGGAAGGACTTGGATATAACATCTCATGTTATAGGAAGGGTCTCAGGTTTGGTATTAGAAGCATTGAGATATCACATCTCATGCTATAGGAAGGGTCTCAGGAATGGAATGGGAAGGACTTGGATATCACATCTCATGATAAAGGAAGGGTCTAAGGTTTGGAAGGGGAAGGATTTGGATATCACATCTCATGTTATTGGACCGGTCTCAGGTTTGGTATTAGAAGCATTGAGATATCAAGTCTCATGGTATAGGACGGGAGTTTGATATCACATCTCATGCCATGGTATGGGTCTCAGGTTTTGTAGAAGCATTTGGATATCACATCTCATGCTATCGGAAGGGTATCAGGATTGGATTTGGAAGGAGTTGGATATCCCATCTCATGCTATAGGAAGGGTCTCAGGTTGGAATAGAAGGAGTTGGATATCACATCTCATGTTATAGGAAGGGTCTCAGGATTGGAATGGGAAGGACTTGGATATCACATCTCATGCTGTAGGAAGGGTCTCAGGTTTGGAAAAGGAAGGAGTTGGATATCACATTTCATGTTAGAGGTAGGATCTCAGGTTTGGTATTAGAGGCATTGAGATATCACATCTCATGCTATCAGAAGGGTATCAGGATTGGAATGGGAAGGAGTTGGATATCACATCTCATGCTAAAGGGAGGGTCTCAGGTTTGGAATGGGAAGGATTTGGATATCACATCTCATGTTATAGGAAGGGCCTTAGGTTTGGTATTAGAAGCATTGAGATATCACATCTCATGCTATAGGAAGGGTCTCGGGATTGGAATGGGAAGGAGTTGGATATCACATCTCATGTTATAGGAAGGATCTCAGGTTTGGTATTAGAAGTATTGAGATATCACATCTCATGCTATAGGAAGGGTCTCAGGATTGGAATGGGAAGGATTTGGATATCACATCTCATGCTATGGGAAGGGTCTCAGGTTTGGTATAAGCATTGAAATATCACATCTCTGCTATCGGAAGGGTCTCAGGATTGGAATGGGAGGAGCTGGATATCACATCTCATGCTAAAGGAAGGGTCTCAGGTTTGGAATGGGAAGGATTTGGATATCACATCTCATGTTATAGGAAGGACCTTAGGTTTGGTATTAGAAGCATTGAGATATCACATCTCATGCTATAGGAAGGGTCTCGGGATTGGAATGGGAAGGAGTTGGATATCACATCTCATGTTATTGGAAGGATCTCAGGTTTGGTATTAGAAGCATTGAGATATCACATCTCATGCTATCGGAAGGGTCTTAGGTTTGGTATAAGCATTGAGATATCACATCTCTGCTATCGGAAGGGTCTCAGGATTGGAATGGGAAGGATTTGGATATCATAATTCATGTTATAGGAAGGGTCTCAGGTTTGGTATTAGAAGCATTGAGATATCACATCTCATGCTATAGGAAGGGTCTCAGGATTGGAATGGGAAGGACTTGGATATCACAGCTCATGTTATAGGAAGGGTCTCAGGTTTGGTATTAGAAGCATTGAGATATCACATCTCATGCTATAGGAAGGGTCTCAGGAATGGAATGGGAAGGACTTGGATATCACATCTCATGATAAAGGAAGGGTCTAAGGTTTGGAAGGGGAAGGATTTGGATATCACATCTCATGTTATTGGACCGGTCTCAGGTTTGGTATTAGAAGCATTGAGATATCAAGTCTCATGGTATAGGACGGGAGTTTGATATCACATCTCATGCCATGGTATGGGTCTCAGGTTTTGTAGAAGCATTGGTATATCACATCTCATGCTATCGGAAGGGTATCACGATTGGATTTGGAAGGAGTTGGATATCCCATCTCATGCTATAGGAAGGGTCTCAGGTTGGAATAGAAGGAGTTGGATATCACATCTCATGTTATATGAAGGGTCTCAGGATTGGAATGGGAAGGACTTGGATATCACATCTCATGCTGTAGGAAGGGTCTCAGGTTTGGAAAAGGAAGGAGTTGGATATCACATTTCATGTTAGAGGTAGGATCTCAGGTTTGGTATTAGAGGCATTGAGATATCAGATCTCATGCTATCAGAAGGGTATCAGGATTGGAATGGGAAGGAGTTGGATATCACATCTCATGCTAAAGGGAGGGTCTCAGGTTTGGAATGGGAAGGATTTGGATATCACATCTCATGTTATAGGAAGGACCTTAGGTTTGGTATTAGAAGCATTGAGATATCACATCTCATGCTATAGGAAGGGTCTCAGGATTGGAATGGGGAGGAGTTGGATATCACATCTCATGCTATGGGAAGGGTCTCAGGTTTGGTATAAGCATTGAAATATCACATCTCTGCTATCGGAAGGGTCTCAGGATTGGAATGGGAGGAGCTATATATCACATCTCATGCTAAAGGAAGGGTCTCAGGTTTGGAAGGGGAAGGATTTGGATATCACATCTCATGTTATAGGACGGGTCTCAGGTTTGGTATTAGAAGCATTGTGATATCACATCTCATGCTATAGGATGTGTCTCAGGATTGGAATGGGAAGGAGTTGGATATCACATCTCATGCTATAGGAAGGGTCTCAGGTTTGGAATGGGAAGGAGTTGGATATCAGATCTCGTTATAGGAAGGGTCTCAGGTTTGGAATGGGAAGGAGTTGGATATGACATCTCTTGTTATAGGGAGGGTCTCAGGATTTGAATGGTAAGGAGTTGGATATCACATCTCATGCTATAGGAAGGGTCTCAGGTTGGAATGGGAAGGAGTTGGATATCACATCTCATGTTATATACAGGAAGGGTCTCAGGATTGGAATGGGAAGGATTTGGATATCACATCTCTTGCTATAGGAAGGGTCTCAGGTTTTTTATTAGAAACATTGAGATATCACATCTCATGCTATAGGAAGGGTTTTAGGATTGGAATGGGAAGTATTTGGATATCACATCTCATGCTAAAGGAAGGGTCTCAGGTTTGGAAGGGGAAGGATTTGGATATCACATCTCATCCAATAGGAAGGGTCTCAGGTTTGGAATGGGAAGGAATTGGATATCACATCTCATGTTATAGGAAGGGTCTCAGGTTTTTTATTAGAAACATTGAGATATCACATCTCATGTTATAGGACGGTTCCCAGGTTTGGTATTAGAAGCATTGAGATATCACATCTCATGGTATAGGAAGGGTCTCAGGGTTGGAATGGGAAGGAGTTGGATATCACATCTCATCCAATAGGAAGGGTCTCAGGTTTGGAATGGGAAGGAATTGGATATCACATCTCATGTTATAGGAAGGATCTCAGGTTTGGTATTAGAAGCATTGAGATATCACATCTCATGCTATAGGAAGGGTCTCAGGATTTGAATGGCAAGGAGTTGGATATCACATCTCATGCCATAGGAAGGGTCTCAGGTTTGGTATAAGCATTGAGATATCACATCTCTGCTATCGGAAGGTTCTCAGGATTGGATTGGGAAGGAGTTGGATATCCCTTCCCATGCTATAGGAAGTGTCTCAGGTTGGAATGGGAAGGAGTTGAATATCACATCTCATGTTATAGGAAGGGTCTCAGGATTGGAATGGGAAGGATTTGGATATCACATCTCTTGCTGTAGGAAGGGTCTCAGGATTGGAATGGGAAGGAATTGGATATCACATCTCATGTCATAGGAAGGATCTCAGGTTTGGTATTAGAAGCATTGATATATCACATCTCATACTGTGGAAACAGAGAAATTGACATGAGGCCGGGAAGCCCAAAAGGAAACACACCAACACAGGTTACAAAGGACATACAAAGCGCTTTATTTCAAAGTTACAAAGTTACCAAAGTCAATTGACATGCGAATAGCTATTCGGCCCTCTGACTAACACACGAACCTTCAACGTTAGGTTCGCACTGAAAGTGGGAGAGACCGTTCCTCGGGATGCTTGGGTTTTTATACATTTCGTACTGCATTGGCCAGCCCTCTTGCAAGTTAACCATTCTTGGAACCATGGCTAGGGTTCGTAGCCAGGTCGAACACACAATTTCCATATATTAGATCAGTTCCGCTGATACGGTTACATATTTACACGTGGGTTAAAGAAAGGACAGGGTCTTAGTTCATGACCCTAACAAGTAGCCTGCGGACATATTATTCATTCACGTGTGCGGAGGTCACCATGGCCGAAGTCTTACTCGAAATGTCATTCGGCCTCCATTTTGTGATTCAGGGTGACTTCCACACTGCAAGAGTACCTAAAATGGCGGCTAGATCCAAGATGGCGGCTTACACGATACATTAAGGTCAAGACCTTGCCGCGGAACCTATGTACATAGTATTCTTTAGACAGCTTGGCGTAGGCCAATATACATTTAAACAATGCGATTGGGGTCACAATATTATATCGATTTCCACAATGCTATAGGAATGGTCTCAGGATTGGAATGGGTAGGAGTTGGATATTACATTCTTGCTATAGTAAGGGTCTCATGTTTGGAATGGGAAGGAGTTGGATATCACATATGCTATAGGAAGTGTCTCAGGTTTGGAACGGGAAGGAGTTGGATATCACATCTCATGTTATAGGAAGGGTCTCAGGTTTGGTATAAGCATTGAGATATCACATCTCTGCTATCAGGAGTGGCTCAGGATTGGAATGGGAAGGAGTTGGATATCCCATCTCATGTTAAAGGACGGGTCTCTGGTTTGGTATTAGAATCATTGAGATATCACATCGCATGCTGTAGGAAGGGTCTAAGGATTGGAATGGGATGGACTTGGATATCACATCTCATGCTATAGGTAGGCTCTCAGGTTTGGTATAAGCATTGAGATATCACATCTCATGCTATAGGAAGGGTCTCAGGATTGGAATGGGAAGGATTTGGATATCACATCTCATGCTATAGGAAGGGTCTCAGATTTGGTATAAGCATTGAGATATCACATCTCATGCTATAGGAAGGGTCTCAGGATTGGAATGGGAAGGAGTTGTATATGACATCTCAAGCCTTAGGAAGGGTCTCAGGTTTGGTATAAGTATTGAGATATCACATCTCTGCTATCGGAAGGGTCTCAGGATTGGAATGGGAAGGAGTTGGATATCCCATCTCATGTTATAGGAAGGGTCTCAGGTTTGGTATTAGAAGCATTGAGATATCACATCTCATGCTATAGGAAGGGTCTCAGGATTGGAATGGGAAGGACTTGGATGTCACATCTCATGCTATAGGGAGGGTCTCAAGTTTGATATTAGAAGCATTGAGATAACAAATCTCATGATATCGGAAGGGTCTCAGGATTGGAATGGGAAGGAGTTGGATATCACATCTCATTATAAAGGAAGGGTCTAAGGTTTGGAAGGGGAAGGATTTGGATATCACATCTCATGTTATATGACGGGTCTCAGGTTTGGTATTAGAAGCATTGAGATATCAAGTCTCATGGTATAAGAAGGGTCTCAGAATTGGAATGGGAAGGAGTTGGATATCACATCTCAAGCTATAGGAAGCGTCTCAGGATTGGAATGGGAAGGAGTTTGATATCACATCTCATGCCATAGTATGGGTCTCAGGTTTGGTAGAAGCATTGGGATATCACATCTCATGCTATAGGAAGGGTCTCAGGATTGGAATGGGAAGAAGTTGGATATCACATCTCAAGCTATAGGAAGGGTCTCAGGTTTGGTATAAGCATTGAGATATCACATCTCATGCTATAGGAAGGGTCTCAGGGTTGGAATGGGAAGGAGTTGTATATGACATCTCATGCCATAGGAAGGGTCTCAGGTTTGGTATAAGCATTGAGATATCACATCACATGTTATAGGAAGGGTCTCAGGATTGGAATGGGAAGGACTTGGATATCACATCACATGCTATAGGAAGGGTCTCAGGATTGGAATGGGAAGGACTTGGATATCACATCTCATGCTATAGGCAGGGTCTCAGGTTTGGAAAGGGAAGGAGATGGATATCACATTTCATGTTAGAGGTAGGATCTCAGGTTTGGTATTAGAGGCAATGAGATATCACATCTCATGCTATCAGAAGGGTCTCAGGATTGGAATGGGAAGGAGTTGGATATCACATTTCATGCTAAAGGGAGGGTCTCAGGTTTGGAAGGGGAAGGATTTGGAAATCACATCTCATATTATAGGAAGGATCTCAGGTTTGGTATTAGAAGCATTGAGATATCACATCTCATGCCATCGGAAGGATCTCAGGTTTGGTATAAGAGGCATTGAGATATCACATCTCATGCTATCATAAGGGTCTCAGGATTGGAATGGGAAGGAGTTGGATATCACATCTCATGTTATAGGAAGGATCTCAGGTTTGGTATTAGAAGCATTGAGACATCACATCTCATGCTATAGGAAAGGTCTCAGGATTGGAATGGGAAGGAGTTGGATATCACATCTCATGCTATAGGAAGGGTCTCAGGTTTGGTATAAGCATTGAGATATCACATCTCATGCTATAGGAAGGGTTTCAGGATTGGAATGGGAAGGATTTGGATATCACATCTTATGCTATTGGAAGGGTCTCAGGTTTGGTATAAGCACTGAGATATCACATCTCATGCTATAGGAAGGGTCTCAGGATTGGAATGGGAAGAAGTTGGATATCACATCTCATGCTATAGGAAGGGTCTCAGGTTTGGTATAAGCATTGAGATATCACATCTCATGCTATAGGAAGGGTCTCAGGGTTGGAATGGGAAGGAGTTGTATATGACATCTCATGCCATAGGAAGGGTCTCAGGTTTGGTATAAGCATTGAGATATCACATCACATGCTATAGGAAGGGTCTCACGATTGGAATGGGAAGGACTTGGATATCACATCTCATGCTATAGGCAGGGTCTCAGGTTTGGAAAGGGAAGGAGATGGATATCACATTTCATGTTAGAGGTAGGATCTCAGGTTTGGTATTAGAGGCATTGAGATATCACATCTCATGCTATCAGAAGGGTCTCAGGGTTGGAATGGGAAGGAGTTGGATATCACATTTCATGCTAAAGGGAGGGTCTCAGGTTTGGAAGGGGAAGGATTTGGAAATCACATCTCATATTATAGGAAGGATCTCAGGTTTGGTATTAGAAGCATTGAGATATCACATCTCATGCTATCGGAAGGATCTCAGGTTTGGTATAAGAGGCATTGAGATATCACATCTCATGCTATCATAAGGGTCTCAGGATTGGAATGGGAAGGAGTTGGATATCACATCTCATGTTATAGGAAGGATCTCAGGTTTGGTATTAGAAGCATTGAGACATCACATCTCATGCTATAGGAAGGGTCTCAGGATTGGAATGGGAAGGAGTTGGATATCACATCTCATGCTATAGGAAGGGTCTCAGGTTTGGTATAAGCATTGAGATATCACATCTCATGCTATAGGAAGGGTCTCAGGATTGGAAAGGGAAGGATTTGGATATCACATCTTATGCTATAGGAAGGGTCTCAGGTTTGGTATAAGCATGGAGATATCACTTCTCATGCTATAGGAAGGGTCTCAGGATTGGAATGGGAAGGAGTTGGATATCACATCTCATGCTATAGGAAGGGTCTCAGATTTGGTATAAGCATTGAGATATCACATCTCATGCTATAGGAAGGGTCTCAGGATTGGAATGGGAAGGAGTTGTATATGACATCTCAGGCCATAGGAAGGGTCTCAGATTTGGTATAAGCATTGAGATATCACATCTCATGATATCGGAAGGGTCTCAGGATTGGAATGGGAAGGAGTTGGATATCACATTTCATGATAAAGGAAGGGTCTAAGGTTTGGAAGGGGAAGGATTTGGATATCACATCTCATGTTATAGGACGGGTCTCAGGTTTGGTATTAGAAGCATTGAGATATCAAGTCTCATGGTATAAGAAGGGTCTCAGGATTGGAATGGGAAGGAGTTTGATATCACATCTCATGCCATAGTATGGGTCTCAGGTTTGGTAGAAGCATTGGGATATCACATCTCATGCTATCGGAAGGGTATCAGTATTGGATTTGGAAGGAGTTGGATATCCCATCTCATGCTATAGGAAGGGTCTCAGGTTGGAATGGGAAGGAGTTGGATATCACATTTCATGTTATAGGAAGGGTCTCAGGATTGGAATGGGAAGGACTTGGATATCATATCTCATGCTATAGGAAGGCTCTCAGGTTTGGAAGGGGAAGGAGTTGGATATCACATTTCATGTTAGAGGAAGGATCTCAGGTTTGGTATTAGAGGCCTTGAGATATCACATCTCATGCTATAGGAAGGGTCTCAGGATTGGAATGGGAAGGAGTTGGATATCAGATCTCAAGCTATAGGAAGGGTCTCAGGTTTGGTATAAGCATTGATATATCACATCTCATGCTATAGGAAGGGTCTCCTGATTGGAATGGGAAGAAGTTGGATATCACATCTCATGCTATAGGAAGGGTCTCAGGTTTGGTATAAGCATTGAGATATCACATCTCATGCTATAGGAAGGGTCTCAGGATTGGAATGGGAAGGAGTTGTATATGCCATCTCATGCCATAGGAAGGGTCTCAGGTTTGGTATAAGCATTGAGATATCACATCACATGCTATAGGAAGGGTCTCAGGATTGGAATGGGAAGGACTTGGATATCACATATCATGCTATAGGCAGGGTCTCAGGTTTGAAAAGGGAAGGAGATGGATATCACATTTCATGTTAGAGGTAGGATCTCAGGTTTGGTATTAGAGGCATTGAGAAATCACATCTCATGCTATCAGAAGGGTCTCAGGATTGGAATGGGAAGGAGTTGGATATCACATCTCATGCTAAAGGGAGGGTCTCAGGTTTGGAAGGGGAAGGATTTGGAAATCACATCTCATATTATAGGAAGGATCTCAGGTTTGGTATTAGAAGCATTGAGATATCACATCTCATGCTAACGGAAGGATCTCAGGTTTGGTATAAGAGGCATTGAGATATGACATCTCATGCTATCATAAGGGTCTCAGGATTGGAATGGGAAGGAGTTGGATATCACATCTCATGTTATAGGAAGGATCTCAGGTTTGGTATTGGAAGCATTGAGACATCACATCTCATGCTATAGGAATGGTCTCAGGATTGGAATGGGTAGGAGTTGGATATTACATTCTTGCTATAGGAAGGGTCTCATGTTTGGAATGGGAAGGAGTTGGATATCACATATGCTATAGGAAGTGTCTCAGGTTTGGAACGGGAAGGAGTTGGATATCACATCTCATGTTATAGGAAGGGTCTCAGGTTTGGTATAAGCATTGAGATATCACATCTCTGCTATCAGGAGTGGCTCAGGATTGGAATGGGAAGGAGTTGGATATCCCATCTCATGTTAAAGGACGGGTCTCTGGTTTGGTATTAGAATCATTGAGATATCACATCGCATGCTGTAGGAAGGGTCTAAGGATTGGAATGGGATGGACTTGGATATCACATCTCATGCTATAGGTAGGCTCTCAGGTTTGGTATAAGCATTGAGATATCACATCTCATGCTATAGGAAGGGTCTCAGGATTGGAATGGGAAGGATTTGGATATCACATCTCATGCTATAGGAAGGGTCTCAGGTTTGGTATAAGCATGGAGATATCACTTCTCATGCTATAGGAAGGGTCTCAGGATTGGAATGGGAAGGTGTTGGATATCACATCTCATGCTATAGGAAGGGTCTCAGATTTGGTATAAGCATTGAGATATCACATCTCATGCTCTAGGAAGGGTCTCAGGATTGCAATGGGAAGGAGTTGTATATGACATCTCAGGCCTTAGGAAGGGTCTCAGGTTTGGTATAAGCATTGAGACATCACATCTCATGCTATCGGAAGGGTCTCAGGATTGGAATGGGAAGGAGTTGGATATCCCATCTCATGTTATAGGAAGGGTCTCAGGTTTGGTATTAGAAGCATTGAGATATCACATCTCATGCTATAGGAAGGGTCTCAGGATTGGAATGGCAAGGACTTGGATGTCACATCTCATGCTATAGGGAGGGTCTCAAGTTTGATATTAGAAGCATTGAGATAACAAATCTCATGATATCGGAAGGGTCTCAGGATTGGAATGGGAAGGAGTTGGATATCACATCTCATTATAAAGGAAGGGTCTAAGGTTTGGAAGGGGAAGGATTTGGATATCACATCTCATGTTATAGGACGGGTCTCAGGTTTGGTATTAGAAGCATTGAGATATCAAGTGTCATGGTATAAGAAGGGTCTCAGAATTGGAATGGGAAGGAGTTGGATATCACATCTCAAGCTATAGGAAGCGTCTCAGGATTAGAATGGGAAGGAGTTTGATATCACATCTCATGCCATAGTATGGGTCTCAGGTTTGGTAGAAGCATTGGGATATCACATCTCATGCTATCGGAAGGGTATCAGTATTGGATTTGGAAGGAGTTGGATATCCCATCTCATGCTATAGGAAGGGTCTCAGGTTAGAATGGGAAGGAGTTGGATATCACATTTCATGTTATAGGAAGGGTCTCAGGATTGGAATGGGAAGGACTTGGATATCATATCTCATGCTATAGGAAGGCTCTCAGGTTTGGAAGGGGAAGGAGTTGGATATCACATTTCATGTTAGAGGAAGGATCTCAGGTTTGGTATTAGAGGCCTTGAGATATCACATCTCATGCTATAGGAAGGGTCTCAGGATTGGAATGGGAAGGAGTTGGATATCACATCTCAAGCTATAGGAAGGGTCTCAGGTTTGGTATAAGCATTGAGATATCACATCTCATGCTATAGGAAGGGTCTCAGGATTGGAATGGGAAGACGTTGGATATCACATCTCATGCTATAGGAAGGGTCTCAGGTTTGGTATAAGCATTGAGATATCACATCTCATGCTATAGGAAGGGTCTCAGGGTTGGAATGGGAAGGAGTTGTATATGACATCTCATGCCATAGGAAGGGTCTCAGGTTTGGTATAAGCATTGAGATATCACATCACATGCTATAGGAAGGGTCTCAGGATTGGAATGGGAAGGACTTGGATATCACATCTCATGCTATAGGCAGGGTCTCAGGTTTGGAAAGGGAAGGAGATGGATATCACATTTCATGTTAGAGGTAGGATCTCAGGTTTGGTATTAGAGGCATTGAGATATCACATCTCATGCTATCAGAAGGGTCTCAGGATTGGAATGGGAAGGAGTTGGATATCAAATCTCATGCTAAAGGAATGGTATAAGGTTTGGAAGGGGAGGGATTTGGACATCATATCTCATGTTATTGGAAGGATCTCAGGTTTGGTATTAGAAGCATTGAGATATCACATCTCATGCTATCGGAAGGGTCTTAGGTTTGGTATAAGCATTGAGATATCACATCTCTGCTATCGGAAGGGTCTCAGGATTGGAATGGGAAGGATTTGGATATCACAATTCATGTTATAGGGAGGGTCTCAGTTTTCATATTAGAAGCATTGAGATATCACATCTCATGCTAACGGAAGGATCTCAGGTTTGGTATAAGAGGCATTGAGATATGACATCTCATGCTATCATAAGGGTCTCAGGATTGGAATGGGAAGGAGTTGGATATCACATCTCATGTTATAGGAAGGATCTCAGGTTTGGTATTGGAAGCATTGAGACATCACATCTCATGCTATAGGAATGGTCTCAGGATTGGAATGGGTAGGAGTTGGATATTACATTCTTGCTATAGGAAGGGTCTCATGTTTGGAATGGGAAGGAGTTGGATATCACATATGCTATAGGAAGTGTCTCAGGTTTGGAACGGGAAGGAGTTGGATATCACATCTCATGTTATAGGAAGGGTCTCAGGTTTGGTATAAGCATTGAGATATCACATCTCTGCTATCAGGAGTGGCTCAGGATTGGAATGGGAAGGAGTTGGATATCCCATCTCATGTTAAAGGACGGGTCTCTGGTTTGGTATTAGAATCATTGAGATATCACATCGCATGCTGTAGGAAGGGTCTAAGGATTGGAATGGGATGGACTTGGATATCACATCTCATGCTATAGGTAGGCTCTCAGGTTTGGTATAAGCATTGAGATATCACATCTCATGCTATAGGAAGGGTCTCAGGATTGGAATGGGAAGGATTTGGATATCACATCTCATGCTATAGGAAGGGTCTCAGGTTTGGTATAAGCATGGAGATATCACTTCTCATGCTTTAGGAAGGGTCTCAGGATTGGAATGGGAAGGTGTTGGATATCACATCTCATGCTATAGGAAGGGTCTCAGATTTGGTATAAGCATTGAGATATCACATCTCATGCTCTAGGAAGGGTCTCAGGATTGCAATGGGAAGGAGTTGTATATGACATCTCAGGCCTTAGGAAGGGTCTCAGGTTTGGTATAAGCATTGAGATATCACATCTCTGCTATCGGAAGGGTCTCAGGATTGGAATGGGAAGGAGTTGGATATCCCATCTCATGTTATAGGAAGGGTCTCAGGTTTGGTATTAGAAGCATTGAGATATCACATCTCATGCTATAGGAAGGGTCTCAGGATTGGAATGGCAAGGACTTGGATGTCACATCTCATGCTATAGGGAGGGTCTCAAGTTTGATATTAGAAGCATTGAGATAACAAATCTCATGATATCGGAAGGGTCTCAGGATTGGAATGGGAAGGAGTTGGATATCACATCTCATTATAAAGGAAGGGTCTAAGGTTTGGAAGGGGAAGGATTTGGATATCACATCTCATGTTATAGGACGGGTCTCAGGTTTGGTATTAGAAGCATTGAGATATCAAGTGTCATGGTATAAGAAGGGTCTCAGAATTGGAATGGGAAGGAGTTGGATATCACATCTCAAGCTATAGGAAGCGTCTCAGGATTAGAATGGGAAGGAGTTTGATATCACATCTCATGCCATAGTATGGGTCTCAGGTTTGGTAGAAGCATTGGGATATCACATCTCATGCTATCGGAAGGGTATCAGTATTGGATTTGGAAGGAGTTGGATATCCCATCTCATGCTATAGGAAGGGTCTCAGGTTAGAATGGGAAGGAGTTGGATATCACATTTCATGTTATAGGAAGGGTCTCAGGATTGGAATGGGAAGGACTTGGATATCATATCTCATGCTATAGGAAGGCTCTCAGGTTTGGAAGGGGAAGGAGTTGGATATCACATTTCATGTTAGAGGAAGGATCTCAGGTTTGGTATTAGAGGCCTTGAGATATCACATCTCATGCTATAGGAAGGGTCTCAGGATTGGAATGGGAAGGAGTTGGATATCACATCTCAAGCTATAGGAAGGGTCTCAGGTTTGGTATAAGCATTGAGATATCACATCTCATGCTATAGGAAGGGTCTCAGGATTGGAATGGGAAGACGTTGGATATCACATCTCATGCTATAGGAAGGGTCTCAGGTTTGGTATAAGCATTGAGATATCACATCTCATGCTATAGGAAGGGTCTCAGGGTTGGAATGGGAAGGAGTTGTATATGACATCTCATGCCATAGGAAGGGTCTCAGGTTTGGTATAAGCATTGAGATATCACATCACATGCTATAGGAAGGGTCTCAGGATTGGAATGGGAAGGACTTGGATATCACATCTCATGCTATAGGCAGGGTCTCAGGTTTGGAAAGGGAAGGAGATGGATATCACATTTCATGTTAGAGGTAGGATCTCAGGTTTGGTATTAGAGGCATTGAGATATCACATCTCATGCTATCAGAAGGGTCTCAGGATTGGAATGGGAAGGAGTTGGATATCAAATCTCATGCTAAAGGAATGGTATAAGGTTTGGAAGGGGAGGGATTTGGACATCATATCTCATGTTATTGGAAGGATCTCAGGTTTGGTATTAGAAGCATTGAGATATCACATCTCATGCTATCGGAAGGGTCTTAGGTTTGGTATAAGCATTGAGATATCACATCTCTGCTATCGGAAGGGTCTCAGGATTGGAATGGGAAGGATTTGGATATCACAATTCATGTTATAGGGAGGGTCTCAGTTTTCATATTAGAAGCATTGAGATATCACATATGCTATTGGAAGGGTCTCAGTATTGGAATGGGAAGGAGTTGGATATCACATCTCATGTTATAGGGATGGTCTCAGTTTTGATATTAGAAGCATTGAGATATCACATATGCTATTGGAAGGGTCTCAGTATTGGAATTGGAAGGAGTTGGATATCACATATGCTAAAGGAAAGGTCTCAGGTTTGGAATGGGAAGGAGTTGGATATCACGTCTCATGTTATAGGAAGGGTCTCAGGTTTGGAATGGGAAGGAGTTGAATATCACATCTCATGCTAAAGGAAGGGTCATCAGGTTCGGTATAAGCATTGAGATATCACATCTCTGCTATCGGAAGGGTCTCAGGATAGGAATGGGAAGGACGTAGATTTCACATCTCATACTATAGGGAGGGTCTCAGTTTTGATATTAGAAGCATTGAGCTATCACATCTCATGCTATCGGAAGGGTCTCAGGATTGGAATGGGATGGAGTTGGATATCACATCTCAAGCTATCTCAGGATTGTAATGGGAAGGAGTTTGATATCACATATCAAGCTATAGGAAGGGTCTCAGGTTTGGAAGGGGAAGGATTTGGATCTCACATCTCAAGCTATCTCAGGATTGGAATGGGAAGGAGTTTGATATTTCATCTCAAGCTATAGGAAGGGTCTCAGGTTTGGAAAGGGAAGGATTTGGATTTCACATCTCATGTTATAGGATGGTTCTCATGTTTGGTTTTAGAAGCATTGAGATATCACATCTCATGCTATGGGAAGGGTCTCAGGTTTGGAATGGGAAGGAGTTGGTTATCACATCTCATGCTAAAGGAAAGGTCTCAGGTCTGGAAGGGGAAGGATTTGGATCTCACACATCATGTTTTAGGACGGGTCTCAGGTTTGGTATTAGAAGCATTGAACTATCACATCTCATGGTATAGGAAGGGTCCCAGGATTGGAATGGGAAGGAGTTGGATATCACATTGAATGGGAAGGAGTTTGATATCACATCTCAAGCTATAGGAAGGGCCTCATGTTTGGAATGGGAATGATTTGGATTTCACATCTCATGTTATAGGATGCTTCTCATGTTTGGTTTTAGAAGCATTGAAATATCACATCTCATGCTATCTGAAGGGTCTCAGGTTTGGAATGGGAAGGAGTTTGATATCACATCACATGTTAGAGGTAGGATCTCAGGTTTGGTATTAGAGGCATTGAGATATGACATCTCATGCCATCAGAAGGGTCTCAGGATTGGAATGGGAAGGAGTTGGATATCACATCTCATGCTAAAGGGAGGGTCTAAGGTTTGGAAGGGGAAGGATTTGGACATCACATCTCATGTTATTGGAAGGATCTGAGGTTTGGTATTAGAAGCATTGAGATATCACATCTCATGCTATCGGAAGGGTCTCAGGTTTGGTATAAGCATTGAGATATCACATCTCTGCTATCGGAAGGGTCTCAGGATTGGAATGGGAAGGATTTGGATATCACATCTCATGTTATAGGAAGGGTCTCAGGTTTGGTATTAGAAGCATTGAGATATCACATCTCATGCTATATTAAGGGTCTCAGGAATGGAATGGGAAGGACTTGGATATCACATCTCATGATAAAGGAAGGGTCTAAGGTTTGGAAGGGGAAGGATTTGGATATCACATCTCATGTTATTGGACCGGTCTCAGATTTGGTATTAGAAGCATACTCCTCTGACTGCCCTCACAACTCCGAAGAAACCCAAGAAGGTAACTTGGACCGACGAGTGTGAGAAGGCCTTCAATGGCTTAAAAGACTCCTTGTGCCAGGCCCCTGTCCTTAGGGCCCCGGATTATCAAAGACCTTTTATCGTGCAGACGGATGCCTCTGACACTGGGATAGGAGCTGTACGATCACAAGTAGATGAGAAGGGTAAGGAACACCCTATCGGTTTTATTAGTCGCCAGCTTAAGGACAGAGAGCTCAGATGGTCCACGGTAGAGAAAGAATGTTTCTCTGTTGTGTGGGCCCTAAGGAAGCTGAGGCCCTACCTCTATGGGACCCACTTCACTGTGCAGACTGACCATAAGCCGTTAAAGTGGCTAATGAACATGAAGGGGGAGAATCCAAAGTTGCTTAGGTGGTCCATAAGTCTACAAGGCTTCGACTTCACTATTGAGCATAGGCCAGGTGTCCAACATAGCAATGCTGATGGGTTGTCCAGAATGTTTAACCGACCTGAACAAGAGACTCATCCAGGGGTGGATTAGTTCCCCCTGTCCATAGTCTGGGAGGGGCGAGTGTTAGGAAAGATTTCGTAATTGTAGGGAATTTTCCTTCCATGTGGCAACCCCTAAACTTTTTGCTATTGTTTTTAACCTTGTTCTTGACTTTGCCAGAGAAGTACAGCCTTCTGCCGCACTTCTCTGGGCTTTCGCTCCTTTCTTACGGGGAAACTGACATGCCCTTAAGGCAGTCAGTACCGGGGAACGCTGTTTCCCGTAGTTTCTTTTATCATGTTGCGGCTTTAGTGCAACATGACACAAGAGGGCACTGTAAGCTAAGTTACAGCTCTCTTGGGTCTCTAGCCTTCTACAGGCCCTAGATACTCTTTTAGGATGGTATTTGATCGGTGCAAGTCATTCAGGGACTGGAATGGTGGCAGCGATCGTTTTGTTTATTTTGAGCTCCTTTTGGCGTTCTGAGCACGTTTTCGCACTGAACCCAAAATGGTGGCCTGGCTCCCAAAATGGCCAGACCACGAGGCTCCTTTGTCCTGTCCACTGACCGTCTTGCTCCCTTCACCTTCCCCAGGTCGGGCGACCCGGGGCCTTCCTTATTTGGGCATGTACTTTCCCGCGAAACGTGGTTGCTTTCGCGGGCTTCTACATGTCGTTTGTGTGCCTCCAGGGTGGGGGCTGGGATGTCTGGTCCCAATACACATCCTGGGTGCCAGAGAGTCTAGGGTGGTGTGAATGCCTGGGACCACCGTGGTCCGTGATTGGTCCACGTATGGCATGTGTGTTGATGAGCGGATCTCCCATTTGCTCCCCTCCGTTTTGGCGCGAAGGGAACCGTGGATAAGAGGGAGCTGGAAACACCACTACCAGGTCGATCTCCTGAGTTCTCACGAACGAAGGTAAAACACTGAGCCTTGTCCAATCTGGCATTTACTAGCCTTTATGGTAAGTGTGCTTTCTGAAGAGCCTGGAGCACAATCCCGAGGTGTTTCACATGGTCTTCCCAGGTGGCACTGAAAACTGCTATATCGTCCAGATATGCAAGACAGAATTCGTCCAACCCATTCAAAACATGATGCACAAGCCTCTGGAAAGTGGCAGGTGCATTCTTCAACCCGAACGGCATTACCCGGAATTGGTAAAGGCCGTCTGGAGCAGAAAACGCTGTCTTCTCCTTGGCATGTTGTGCTAAAGCTATTTGCCAATAGCCAGCAGTGAGGTCTGTAAGGATATTTGGCGTGTTACAGTACACAGTACAGCAATACTGCACAAGTAGCACAATTTTTTTTGCAGCACCACCACCACAAGGGTGCGGTGCATTGCTATATGGGTTAGCAGATTAACAAGGAAAGACAGACTATTCAGTAAAAAACGATTTTAACATATAAGATGCAAATCTATTTTTACAGTTAAAAGCACACGTGTTCATTTAAAAATGCACACTATTTTTCACCTGAAATGCCTATATTGCTAGAGACACATTTGAAAATTAACAGCTAACCTATTAACCATTAACCTGACTAATAAAACCTTATTTTAATATAACCCACTAATAAAATGTGTTCTCTACTGCAGAATTAGGCATACTCTGAAAACCATTTAAATGAGTGTGCAGATTTTTTTTCTTCTCTTCTCTGCCTGATTATCCGTGTTGTTGTGCACAGTAACGGCAGGAAGGAGGAAGTCAGATTTGCAACAATTGCAAATGTATAAGCGAAGCTATTGTTGAAGAGTAGGAGGATGAGAGATGATGGATTTAATTGGGACACGTCATAAAGAGGGCTGAGAGGAAAGTTTTAGTGGGCAGTAGCAGGGAAAAAGACAGGCAGACATCTTTCTGCACTACTGGGGAGAAGACCTGGCTGTGGGGTCCTGACTGAATGCAAATTCCGGTGTCCTGCTGCAGTCGAGACTGGGAGAGCTGAAAGAAAAACCTTTCCACTGGCTGAGGCATTCCTATCTGAAAAAGCTGAGAATTCCAGGCAATGACCCCGGCTTGAGAAGGCAAGCGTTCCTTTTTGCTGGAGTTAATCCAAGAGAGCCACATTCACAAAGAGAACAACTGAAGAACACTCAGATAAGGTAATTACCTAAGCGTGGGAGCCGGGTGTGTGCACGAAATTATGCAGTCAGTGTAGGATTCCTGTGCGTGTCTTAATCAAATACCAATGTTGCAAGTTGAATTCTGTTCTCCGCCACGCTCTTTGCAGTGTGTCATAGAAAATGCTTTTACTGTACCATTTTATTTATTTCTGTAAAGAATGAGATCATGTCTAAATGCAACTTTTATAATACAGAAAATATTTGAAAACAGACGGGTGGTTTATTTTCTATTTACCATTACAATGCCAATGATGTGGGGAGATTTTTAAACAGTGCAATGGTCATTTTAAGACAGATGTGTGCATGTCAGAATCAGTATGAATAATTGTGAGTGACTGTAGTATAACTTGTTGGAGGTACATGAGCCAACGGGAAGAGAGACTCTCTGAACATAGCTCCCTACCGTATATAAGGTAGTGGAAATTACCACAAAACTACCACATATAGCTCTCTGTCGTAAATAAGTCAGTGAGTTTGCCCATGGTGGCGCACCAACACTATCACTGGAAAATGTGGTATCCCTAGAATGCAGGTCTGAGGTCTCTCTAGTGATCACACGAAAAATCTAAGCGAAGATAAGGGATTCTGGACATTGGGGCCACAAATAAAACAAGGGAATTATGCTCACCAAAATACCACCAACCACGTATACCAAATATGCAGGTCTGGGTGCTGAAATAATGCATGTCCATTGTATTATTGTTGCACATGGCCAAATCTGAATACAAAGAGTGATTATTGCTAAGTTATTTTTCGGCGGTAATAAAATACCGTCAGGCCCCAAATCTCCACAAAATACCCTACATATTTATGGTGCGTTGCAGGCCGGGAAAGTGATCACAGAATACCTACTGGGCGTGGCAAGCGTGTCTCACACTGCCATTTGCACATTAAAGGGAACCCATTTTATAATAGCAGTGTGCCACTAAAAACGAATTTCAGAATGTCACAAAGGGAAACCACATTCTCAGATCTAGTGCAATATTTAGAGGCAAAGTTATTTGCACATGGGAATTGGTCTTCGAACAGTACCTTAGAATGGAGTAACCGCATTCAGGGTGAGGTGCAGAAAGAAAAACTAGACAATATTTTTGCAGAAGGCAGCATAATTCAGGTCTGCCTTACAAGATTATTGAATGCAGCCGATAAAAGTGCAGAGAAAGACTGTTTAATACGGCTATGCGGCAAAATATGGTTTATTTTAAACAAGTCACTGCGAATGCAAGAGAATGATACTCAGCTAATTAACAGGTTAAAGACTGAATTAGATGGGGCAAGTAAAAATCAGGAAATGTTGAGAGCAGAATTGGATGTATGCCAAAAAGACATGCAATTAAAATGCAGAGACTTTGATACTCAGTTATCCAAAAGCAAGAAACAATTTGAAGATAGTGAGCAAGAATTGACACACTTAAAAGCCTTAGTGGATCACATTAGGCAGGATAAAGATGAGATTGTTTCAGAAATGCAGATTTTACAAAAAGAACATTGCGAAAAAGAAGGTGATCTCCAGGGTGTAGAACAAGAAATGATTAAAATGATTCAAGAAAGAGACAAAAGAAATAAAGAGTTCAATGAATGCCAAATGCAAATGTGTGACATGCAGGAGGCGATTAATAAAATGAGCGATGAAAATAATTATTTACAGAATGAAGCAACCAGACTCCTTAAAAAGTGTAAGGACTTAGAACAGCAAATGTGCATTCCCAGGTCCCAGGAGAGGCGGCAGGGTACCACATTCAATGGAGTGGAGGTGAATTCTAGCTCTGCCCAAAGAGCTAGTGCCCCAGTGACAGGGCCGGTGACTGAACTTGGTTGCAGCGCCCTTGGGGGATTTGATACTCCCATTGGGGGCAGCCACCAATCTCATACACCTGAAAACAGGATTGACTCACAAAATAGTGCAATTCCATGCATTGCAACAAGTAGCCCCATAAAAATAATGAAATCCATTAAAGCCCTGATCAAACCATTTAAAAAGGGAGGTGAATGCTGCATTGAGGATCACTTAGAAGCGGTGCATGACATTTTTAAAGCACTCCAGATACCTAAGGAACAGTACAGACAATATTTTCATTTAACTTTAGATGCCCCGACGGCCAGCATCATAAGGGGATTAAATGAACAGCAGAATATGACATGGCTGGAGTTTGAAAAAGAAATTAGGCGTCATTTTTCTCCTTTTCAGTCATTGCAGGAGGCAAAGAAAGTCGCGTACACTATTACTGCTGGACCTAATACATCACCTCGCCAATTTTTACAAGACTTAAAAAGAGCATTCTCTCGCTTTGATGTATCTTTTGACTCAAATTCCAATGAGTTTAAAACCGCATACTTCTATGGGCTACAGAAAGACATCATATCCCAATTGGTCCGTGAATTTGACCGTGACAAGTCCCTTGAATGGATTGTACATCAAAGCACCAAGCTATATGAGGTACTCTATTGTCAGGGTAGAGAAAGTGATAAAATGAAAGATACTAGGCCTAAATCTAAAGAACCCTCAGCCACAGTAATGGAAATCAGGTCAGCCAAAATGTCCCTTGAGTCTGCTCAAAGCCAAGGTAAAAATAATGTGACACCTGAACAAAGGGGTAATCAACAAAGATCGCCATTTCCTGTACCAATGTTCCAATCACATGATCCTAGTAATAGAGAGAGCTACATCAGCCCTAGATATTTAGGAGATAGACCCCGGGTAAGATACCGGTCTGATATGGCAGGTATGAACAATAACCAGAGATAAAATCAAGATCAAAGAAATGATGGTCCCTACCAGTCATTGGGGACACAGAGCAGATTTGATCCCAGCACCATGATATATGGTAATCAGGATAGGCCCCGATATGTGGATCGATTTACTGATAATGGAAATCAATATAGGGGCCAGTACCCACAATCTGAGAGACAGGACATGAGGCAAAACGTGAACTACAGTCCACGCCAGTACAATGATTCCCCACCAGGGGACTATAATCAAAGGATGGGTGCAACCCGCTCCCCTCCACAAATGAATCAAGAGTTCAGAAACCATCCCAACCGGTATCAATCACCTGAGAGGTATCAGAATAGATCCAATCAGGGGGAAAACAACCAATATCGACCTAGGCCACAGAAAGAGGATCCTAGAGAGGTGGAAAGGTTCCAATGCCTTGAGGCCCAAGTGAAAATGTTAGCTGAGCAAATAGGAAAGCTCTATACAGCGCAAAAACAACCTTCCAAAGAGGGGGCTGATGGCCATAGCAATGACCGGGGGGCTTCCGAAAAGTGACTAAGTACTCATGATAACTGCAGTGCCAAAATGACAGATTGCTCTGATATAACTTTGCATAACGACTCTGAGATGACTAATGGATTAAAAATGAAAGTACCAGTAAATGAAATTGTGATAGAAAGTGCAAATACTTCTAAAAAAGAGGTACGGTTTAACTTAGAGCTAAATAAAACAGTAAAGATTTGCACAAATGAAAAAGAAACATTAGGAATTCCAAAAGAACAAAGGGACAGATTTAAGAAAAATGACTCATGCATGGGGAATACCAGTGAACAGGGAGTAAGTGGGGATGCCATAGCTCCTTCCCTGGGCAAGCAAAACAATGACCAAACACAGACAGAAAAAGGAAATACTCACAAGGAGGGTACAAGTCAATCACCTGAAGAATTCTTTGAGCCACATATTTTTGAAGAGGCTGAAAGGGCTGGTATTACACTAAATGATCACAAATGCACAGAATTAAAAAATGACAAATTGCTGAATGATGTTGTTACACATGTTCAGTTGGAAGGTTGTAATGTGGTCTCTGATGTTACCCAGATGGATGGGCGAACGGTGGCCACACTCCAAAAAACCTCTGAACATGGAGAAATGAATAAAATACCTCGCACAGAAATGGGTAAAAAGGAGGGAAAAATGTCTTTTCATTTACCAATGTGCTTAGCCAAAAGTGAAAAAGACCTGAGAAAGGTGAGCCCTGAAATCAGTAAGAATTCACATTTCTTATGTGTATTAGAGGAAGTTGAGGACAGATATTATGCACCCATCACTGTAGAAGAAAAATGCCACACCTTTGCTATGATTGACACTGGCGCACAGGCCACAATTATGTCCAAGGAGCTGGTAAAGAGTATCAATGAAGGGAGGCCTCCACAGAGTCAGATCACAGTGAAGGCAAATCAAGGCCCAGTGCATAACTTTAATGGGGAGGAGGTGCCCATCATAGGTGTAACTGAGGTTGACATAAAAATAGGAAAGCACAGAATGAAACAAGAGGTATTGATCACATCTATTTGTGAAATTCCATTTCTGATGGGGACAGATTGCCTGAAAAGATTGTCTCCTCTCATAGATGGGGTGAATGGAGTGCTGTGGTCCTTAACCAAAAAACCATTGAGGCCTAAGAAACTAAAATCACAAAACAGCAATATAAAAGAATGTCACACCGTTGCCAAAACAAATGATGCTGTGGAGGTATATCTCCAGAATAGCTGCATACCTAGTGTCACTGTTATATTAATGTGTCAAGACAAAGATCAAAGCGACAATGAAAAACTACCTGTACAAATATACTTGGACCCAAGGAAAGATTGGCAGACTGCTATAGATGAGCACACATTACGTTTTTACTTAAAAGAGAATACATGCAAACAGAATATTGTTCCTAAAACAGATTCAGAAAAACACATTACCACTCTGGCAGAGATACACATGGAAGATGAGCAACCATGGGTTCACGTTGGTATAAATGATTATCTTAAAACAATAAAAGCCACTTTAGCGCTTGAACATGAAAGGAGTTTCATTAATGAGAAATTGTTGCAAAAAATTATGGAGAGGGAAGAAATCCCGAAATTTAGGATTAAAAACCAATATGTTTCTGGGTTGGACAGTCCAAACTTTGAAAACCGAATTACAGGCAGATGCATGCTTAAAATTAGCATTGGGCAGAAAACAATTTACCATAATGTATGGATAGTGAATGGAGCACAAAATGAATTTTACATGGGCAATGACATCATGCACAGAATGTGTATGGTGTTAGATTTCCTTAATCAAAAAATATGGTCACGCCTAGGTGGGCCGGCGCCTGAATTTGAAGACAAAAGAAGGGCTTATCATTGTGCACAACTAGTTCCTTATGCAGTCGAATTACAGATGAGGAAAAATACTATTGTTCCTGCATTTACAAAACAGTTTGCAATAACACTGAAATGCAAAAATGGACAGCAGATGAAAGGCTCTGATGCATTTGTATGCCTGAATGAATCCATAAAACAGCAAGGCCTGGATTATGAATACATTCCATTGGTAGACATTGGTGAAGGATCTGTAAAAATCATGGTAAATAATAAAGGTTGTCAGGACATTCATTTAGAGGAAAACTCCCCATTAGGAATGGCCATACAAAAATCACATTATACGGCAGATTTAAATAACATGGTGATTGGGAATATTCCTGAAAAATATGTAGATGCCAAGGGCGAGTTGCCAGAACACCTGGACTCTCAGCCCAAAGGAATATTTAAAATTCATTCTGTGTATCCTTATGATTCAAATGAGACAGTGTGCTGCCATCAAGAGGATTGCATAATATTTAATTTAAATGAAAATGAAACAGGAAATCAGCCCATTGAAGTGGAAGCTGATCAGCCAAAATATTTGAAAGTGGCAGCTCTACAAAAAGACACAGCCACACAGTTAGAGGAAAGCGCTGAGATTCCTTTACCAGAAGAGTTTCCAGAATTTTCCAGAATGGTAGAAGAGCAGATCTCCTTAGCGGATGCATGTGACAGCGATGAGGATTGACGCAATCTGAGGGAAATATTTATGGAGTTTAAGGATGTATTTGCAAAAGATGCTTATGATTGTGGTTTAACTGATTTACATGTGGCCACACTACCAGAAGGTTGTAGCAGAAATCCAGTGTTTGTACGCCAGTATAGACTACCGCTGGCATGTTTAGAATCATTGGCAGAGATTATTAAAAATTTGGAATCACGGGGAATAATTAGGCCCATTCATAGCACATCCAATACGCCTATTTTAGGTGTGTTAAAGCCAAATGGTCAATGGCGGCTGTGTGCAGACTTAAGAGAGTTAAATAAAAGAGTACCAGTATCTAGATGGCCACTACCATTCATTGATCAGGGCCTAGCTCAGATACATGGTTCAAATGTATTTACCACGTTAGATCTCACATCTGGATATTGGTGTGTGCCATTGGCAGAGGAGATACAACACCTATTTTCCTTTACATTTGACAGGACTCAATATGCCTGGCTTAGAGCTCCGTTCGGGTACATCAATAGTGGGAGTGAATTTGGCATATTTTTGAGAAAGGCCATGCCAGATGCAGCGGAAAGAGGAACAATAGTTTATGTGGATGATGTCTTGATAAAAAATGAAAACCTTAAAAGCCATTTTGATGAAATAAGACATGTGCTTGGCCAATTGCAGAAAGCAGGCGCCAAAGTATCTTTGCAAAAAGCACAATGGTGCAAGAAAAAAGTGAACTTTCTAGGGCATGAAGTGACTGAACATGGGCTAAATCCACAAAGGAAGAAAATAGAGGCCATACAAAGATTAAAAGATCCTAAAAATGTGAAAGGAGTAAAAAGTTTATTAGGGATGACAGGCTATAACAGAAAGTTCATTGAGAATTATGCAGAAATCACTCAACCATTGACTAAACTGCTTAAACTAAATACTCCCTGGAGATGGGAAAGAGAGCAGTCTGATGCAGTGGCTAGATTGAAGGAATGTCTTGTAAAGGCACCATGTTTAGCATACCCCATAAAGGACAGGGATTTCTTTATAGAAATAGGCTTTTCTGAACATTGTATGTCAGCAGTGTTATCACAAAAACACGATTTGAATCACAAAACCATTGCATATGCAAGTAAGGCATTTTCCCAAGTTGAAATGAAATTTAATGAATGCGAAAAGGCCCTATTAACCACTGTGTGGGCGCTACAACATTTCCGCCCCATTGTTCAGGGAGAAAAGGTGATTATTGAAACAAATCATCAACCTTTGCAATTTTTAGAGAGTAAAAGAATTAGATCAGGCAATCTAGCGCAATCCAGAATCACTTCATGGACACTGGCATTACAAGGTTTTCCCGTAGAAGTAAGATATGGACAAAATAAAAAGAGCCCAATTGCTCAAGGGTTAGCTGACTTACATGACTGTGCAGCTGAACAAATAACAAATGAAATGGATGTGGAAGCTAGTTTACAGGAATTTGAACAATCACCACACAAAGCTTTTGATGAAAAAACATGCAAGGATTTGCCAACTGTATATGTGGATGGTTGTGCTTTTCACATTGAAAATGACAGTAATAAACAATTAGTGGCAGGAATAGGAAATGTCTGGTTGAAATGTGAAGGCGTTCCTAGTATAGGGATGAGGATTGGAGATAGGAGCAGTCAGGTGGCGGAATTGGCAGCCATCTATAAAGCAATTGCTACTGCAGTTGATAAAAAGTTCAGTGAAATTGTCCTGGTGACTGATTCTGACTATGCACGGAATAGCTTTGTGGAGTATTTGCCTGGTTGGAAAGCAAGAGGCATGGTTACATACAACAAAAAGCCACTTAAACATGGAAAAATGATACAAGCCATAGACAAATTGGTGTCAGAAAATAATTTAACAATATACTGGAGAAAAATTCGTGGGCATTTAAAAACACCAGGAGAGGATAAGGAGGGAAATGATAAGGCAGACCATCTGGCTAAGATTGGGGCTGTGATGGGAGAATTGCTACCTATTGATTATTTAATGGGTGAAATACAAATTGATGCAGTCACACGTTCTAAAGCACCAAAGGAGGTAGATCAACCGGTGGTGCAGTGGAGTCATGACACGCCAGACCAAGATTTGATTGAGGCACAAAAGAATGATCAAATTTTGGGAATCTATTATAATCATTTGATAGATCCTGAACAAAATCCTTTAACAGAAAATGATTGTATGGGAAAAGAAGAGTTGAGGGTGTTATTAAAGAACAAAACACGAATTAGATTACAGGATGGACTCATGATTAGAGAGTCCATAACAGGGCAAATACAGTGGGTAGTACCCCTTTCATTCAGAGGACTAATGCTACACCATGCACACGATGCCATAACTGCAGGCCATAGAGGTTCACAAAAGACATTAGAAATACTAAAAGATTATGCTTACTGGCCACATATGTCCCAAGATGTGGAATTATATACTAGAGGATGTCTAGTATGCGCCCAATTTAAACCTGCTTCACCAATGCATAGAGCACCATTGATGAAAAGAGGCCTAACTCTCCCATGGTCAGATTTGCAAATAGACTATGTAGGTCCTTTAAAAAGGTCGAGCAGGGGACACCGCTATATTTTGAGTGTGGTATGTTTGATGTCAAAGTGGATTGAGTGCATTCCCGCACCAGATTGTAGTGCGCAAACAGCAGCCACATTGCTGGTGAACCATGTGTTCTCAAGGTTTGGGTTGCCACAAAGAATTGAGTCAGACAGAGGAAGTCATTTCACAAGTACTCTAATGAGTAAGGTATGGCAAATACTAGGTGTGAAAAGGAAACTACATATCGCATATCGGGCGGCGTCTTCAGGTACAGTTGAAAGAAGCAATAGGTCTGTTGTGGACATTTTAAAGAAATTTGTGGCAGAAGCAGGTTCCAGCTGGGATTTGCGTTTACCATTGGTTTTGATGGCAATCAGGTCGACTCCTGCCAAAGCAACAGGTGTTAGCCCCCATGAGGTCGTAACAGGTAGGAAAATGGTGTTACCACAACACCTACTATACAGAACACATGAGCAAACTCTAGTGAGTGCATCCACAGTTCATGAATATATTGATGAACTGAGGAGGCATTTGCAACATGCATTTGCTTTTGTGCAGAGAAATCTGGAAAGAGCTGCTGACAGTGCTAAGTCATATTATGACAAAAAGACATCAGTAAAGGAATACAATGTAGGGGATCAGGTGTACAAGTTTCATTTTGGAAAAAGTAAACAGAAAAATTCTAAATTTCTGGCAGCCTGGCAGGGGCCATTTCGAATTATAGATAAAGTCTCTCCTGTAGTGTATAAAATTTTGAAAAATGAAGGTGAAACAGCAATAGAGCAGTTTGTCCATGTAAATCAAATCAAACCATGCCATCCCAGACATGAGATCAGGCAGCTTGAGCATGTGGAAACGGATAGAGTCCCTTGAGAAAATAAATGGGTGTGATCAGGAGGCAGTGACAAAGAAGTTAAAAAAAAGTTGATTGTTATGATGGCACATAAACACTGTAATATATGTGAAAATATATAATATAAATAAATAAATAAATAAATAAATAAATAAATAAATAAATAAATAAATAAATAAATGCACATATAACGGAAGCTCGTGGTTGGTGTGCAGAGAGAAAGTGTATTAAATATTGAATGCTGTTTTATATGTGTTTGTTTTCTTTTAACTTGTGTTTAATTTCAGAAAAAAAAAAAAAAAAAAAACGAAGTATTTTTACCAAGCATGTTTTATTTTTGGCAAAAGGATGAAGTTAGTATGGTGCTATGTACTTAATCTGTTTATTTTCTATTTTGATTTAGACAATTAACATTATTTGGTCGGAGGTTCTGGGACCAGAGGCCACGGGAGACGATGGAGTCCTGGAGCCCGCGGGGACGGATTCCGGGAAAGCCCCAAAGAGGGGTGAAGACCAAGGCTACAAAGCGATCAGCATTGAAGATGATACCGATGACATGTTTAACGATGATGATATTTGGAGGGATCTTCAAGAATTCAGAAGCACAGGTTGTCATTGAACCTGGACCAGCATCTGGTATCGCGGTGGAAGAGGCACCAGGATTCATCATGAGTGATAGAAGGATGATTTTCCAAAATATATACATTCCATTAAATCCTGAGATTTTGATTGAAAAACACTTGAACAATACCGGAATTAAGATTGAACAGACTAAAGAGTGGCTGGAAATAAGAAAAGAGGACACTAAGCAGTCAATAAGAGATATATTAATGCAATTGGAAAAAACATTCGTGAATTAAGCAGACATTAAGAAGAAGAGAGGAAAGAGAGGTGCGGTGATGCTCGCGATATCAATGGTAATGTCTATAATTGGAGCAATAATAGGTACTACAATATCAACAGCCAATTCTATTTCGGTAGGAACACTGAGTACTAAAGCACAACAACTGAGTATTGACCTAGAAATAATACAAAAGACATTAGATGGAATTAGAGGGGGACTGGATGAACAAGTAAGATTCATAAATGAAACTGCAATCATTCTAAATGAACAAGCGGATGTGATGCAACGGGCGACTAAAATAATACTTAAGCATGACAGAACTTTAAATGAAATATTGAACATAATGAGTCCTGTTGATAGACTATTAACGAATTATATGAGAGAAGTTCAAACTGCAGTTTCACAATTGATTCAAGGACATATTCCCTTGTATTTTGTTTCGCAGGATATCATTCGTCAAATGATAGAAAGATTGACCAGGAGGGAAATTGACCTTATACAGATAAAAATTGCATTCGAAATGGGGAATGCAATGCCGTTATATGTGGACTTGGAAAGACTAGAGATCGGATTTTTGCTATGCATCCCATTTGTAGCCCCTGAACTTATTTATCAAACGAAGTGGGTACACAACGTGGGATTTTGGCAAGAGGACAAATTCATTAAGATTAAGACTCCAGAAGTGGTGGCATTTCAGTCATGGGAACCTGAAGTTTATTTAATACCAAACCTGGAAACATGTGTAACATTTAAAGAACAAAATTATATGTGTCCAGGTAAACCGTTTGTTCCTGATGCCACAGATGCTATTTGTGGATTGAAATCTGACCCAAGTATATCAGAGGGATGTGAAGTGATTATTAGTAATATGGGGAGTGAAGAAATGGCACAGGCTAAGATGGTCAGAGGTAAATGGTTGGTCAGCACCTGTTTAAAGAACATGACGGTAGTACATTTAAACCATGGAACATACGTGGTTAAACAGGTAAAATATAATGTTTTTTATTTACAGGTTCCAAAGGATGCAATTGTGTCAATTGGGGGATTAACATTGTTCCATGTAACAAATGATGTTTGGGAAAGCCAAGTGGAAAATATCGATTTTTTTCAAAGGGATACTTTTCCAATAGATCCAGATGTGGAATATTTATTGAATCATAAAGAAAGACATGTTATGAAAATGAATTTGCGAAAAAACAATATTACAATTAGTAATCTGGGCATAATCGAAGTGGAAAGATTTAATTGGGGAACCTGGGGGGAACGCTCAATAGTGGGTTTGGCTATCCTGGTGCTAATCATGGGTGGATGGTTGATTGTGCTATCAGTAAAAATGAAAATGTTACTGATTTTACTGACTACGTCAGGAAGAGAAAGATATCCCAATACACATGCATTTTAAGAGAAAAAGAAAGAACAAGTTGTTTTTAGGAATTGGCTTGGATTATAGCCAAGTTCTAAAAAAAAAAGGAGGGTATATGTAAGGATATTTGGCGTGTTACAGTACACAGTACAGCAATACTGCACAAGTAGCACAATTTTTTTTGCAGCACCACCACCACAAGGGTGCGGTGCATTGCTATATGGGTTAGCAGATTAACAAGGAAAGACAGACTATTCAGTAAAAAACGATTTTAACATATAAGATGCAAATCTATTTTTACAGTTAAAAGCACACGTGTTCATTTAAAAATGCACACTATTTTTCACCTGAAATGCCTATATTGCTAGAGACACATTTGAAAATTAACAGCTAACCTATTAACCATTAACCTGACTAATAAAACCTTATTTTAATATAACCCACTAATAAAATGTGTTCTCTACTGCAGAATTAGGCATACTCTGAAAACCATTTAAATGAGTGTGCAGATTTTTTTTCTTCTCTTCTCTGCCTGATTATCCGTGTTGTTGTGCACAGTAACGGCAGGAAGGAGGAAGTCAGATTTGCAACAATTGCAAATGTATAAGCGAAGCTATTGTTGAAGAGTAGGAGGATGAGAGATGATGGATTTCATTGGGACACGTCATAAAGAGGGCTGAGAGGAAAGTTTTAGTGGGCAGTAGCAGGGAAAAAGACAGGCAGACATCTTTCTGCACTACTGGGGAGAAGACCTGGCTGTGGGGTCCTGACTGAATGCAAATTCCGGTGTCCTGCTGCAGTCGAGACTGGGAGAGCTGAAAGAAAAACCTTTCCACTGGCTGAGGCATTCCTATCTGAAAAAGCTGAGAATTCCAGGCAATGACCCCGGCTTGAGAAGGCAAGCGTTCCTTTTTGCTGGAGTTAATCCAAGAGAGCCACATTCACAAAGAGAACAACTGAAGAACACTCAGATAAGGTAATTACCTAAGCGTGGGAGCCGGGTGTGTGCACGAAATTATGCAGTCAGTGTAGGATTCCTGTGCGTGTCTTAATCAAATACCAATGTTGCAAGTTGAATTCTGTTCTCCGCCACGCTCTTTGCAGTGTGTCATAGAAAATGCTTTTACTGTACCATTTTATTTATTTCTGTAAAGAATGAGATCATGTCTAAATGCAACTTTTATAATACAGAAAATATTTGAAAACAGACGGGTGGTTTATTTTCTATTTACCATTACAATGCCAATGATGTGGGGAGATTTTTAAACAGTGCAATGGTCATTTTAAGACAGATGTGTGCATGTCAGAATCAGTATGAATAATTGTGAGTGACTGTAGTATAACTTGTTGGAGGTACATGAGCCAACGGGAAGAGAGACTCTCTGAACATAGCTCCCTACCGTATATAAGGTAGTGGAAATTACCACAAAACTACCACATATAGCTCTCTGTCGTAAATAAGTCAGTGAGTTTGCCCATGGTGGCGCACCAACACTATCACTGGAAAATGTGGTATCCCTAGAATGCAGGTCTGAGGTCTCTCTAGTGATCACACGAAAAATCTAAGCGAAGATAAGGGATTCTGGACATTGGGGCCACAAATAAAACAAGGGAATTATGCTCACCAAAATACCACCAACCACGTATACCAAATATGCAGGTCTGGGTGCTGAAATAATGCATGTCCATTGTATTATTGTTGCACATGGCCAAATCTGAATACAAAGAGTGATTATTGCTAAGTTATTTTTCGGCGGTAATAAAATACCGTCAGGCCCCAAATCTCCACAAAATACCCTACAGGTCAAACGTGCTGAGGTACTTGGAGGCACCCAAAGTATCCACCAGCTCATCTGTTCGAGGCAAGGGGTGTGCATCTGTCTTGGTGACAGCATTCAGAGCCCTGTAATCCACGCAGAACCTCAATTCAGAAGTGCCTGCCTTTGGAACGAAAACCACAGGGCTGGACCAAGGACTACTAGAGGGTTCAATCACCCCAAGGTCTAACATCTTGTTGACCTCGGTCTTAATATAAGACCATACTTTGTCTGACATCCTGTATCCCCTACTTTTGGTAGGTACACTGTCTCCTGTGTCTATGTTATGTTTGCACCAAGGTGTCAAACCAGGCGACTGTGAAAACAGGGGGGAAAACTGCCTAAGCAAACTTTTCACCTCAGCCTGCTGATCAGAAGTCAGGTGAGGGGCCCCTCGGACACCCTCAAAGGAGCTATCTGAAGGACCGCTTTGGAACAGGTCGGGGAGAGGTTCAGACTCCTCTTCCTCAACATCTGAAGCCAGTAACAGTGCTGCGATTTCGACTCTTGGGACGAAAGCCTTCAGCCTATTCACGTGAAACACTTTTGGAGCCTGTCCAGGCCTTCCAAGGTCCACTAAATAGTTAACCTCACCCAGGGGCTCCACCACTGTGTAAGGGCCTGACCATTTGTCCTGTAAAACTCAAGGCCTTATGGGATTCATGATCAGGACTTGCTGACCAGGTGTAAAGTTGATGAGGGAAGCTTTCTGGTCGTACCAATGTTTCACCAGTGCTTGTCCTGCCTTCAATTTATCACTAGCCAAGCCCATCAGAAGTACCATCCGTTTTCTGAGCCCTAGCACATAATCAACTACGTTGGTAGTAACAGGGGGAGTGGGCATCTCCCATCCCTCTTTGACTATGGCTAAGGGTCCCCGTACAGGATGACCAAACAGAAGTTTGAAGGGGCTGAAGCCAACACCCTCCTGTGGAACCTCTCGGTAGGCAAACAGTAAGCATGGTAAAAGAAGATCCCATTGTCTTCTCTGAAGCTTCTCCAGAGCCCCAATCATGCTTTTTAACGTTTTGTTGAAACGTTCCACCAGACCATTGGTCTGGGGGTGGTATGCAGAAGAGAACTTGTAGGTGACCCCACATTCTTTCCACATAGCCTGCATATACTTCGACATAAAGTTGCTGCCACGATCTGACACAACTTCTTTAGGGAAGCCAACCCTAGTAGATATGTCAAGTAAAGCTTTTGCAACTGACTTGGCAGGTACAGTTTTCAATGGGATGGCCTCAGGATATCTGGTTGCATGGTCGACCAGCACCAGGATAAACCTATTGCCCGAGGATGTTTGCGGGTCAAGGGGACCAACGATGTCGATCCCTACCCTTTCAAATGGTACCCCCACAACTGGGAGCGGTACCAACGGAGCTTGGATTGTCGAGCCAACCTTACCAGATAACTGGCAGGAGGCACAACTCCTGCAGTGACTTTCTACTTGCAGCCCCATCTTGGGCCAGTAGAAGTGCATGGATAACCTTTGCTTGCTCCTCTTAATACCAAGGTGACCAGCAAGGAGCACTTCATGCGCCAACTGCAGGAGGAAGGGCCTAACAGCAAGGGGAACCACCAACCTCCTATGGTCTCCTTCTGTAGACTCTGTGGGCTCACTATACAGGAGTCCACCTTCCCAATACATCCTATGCGTCCCAGGAGGTTCACCCTCAAGCTGGGAGCAGGCCTGTCTCCTTAGGCCTTCCAGAGATGGGCACTCACGTTGGCCTTTACTGAATTGGTCCCTGTCAGGACCTCCTTCAACTTACAAGTCTTTTAGTTCAGGATGGTCGTTGGGGTCAAATACTTCAGGCATCGCCACCTCCTCGTCAGGCCCGGGCGATTGACCAACTTCCTCCACCGCAGTGGTAGGCGAGCTCGGGGGAATATTCTCTTTCCCTCGTCTTGACTTGTTGACTCCTTTCGCCTTGGGTTTCCCCTTCGGCTGGGGCGGCGTATTGGTCTTGGCCAATGCTGCCCGTGCTTGAGACCGTGTGTAGGGTCTTTCGGCAGTGTCTCCTACGAGCCCTAAAGCTCTGAGATCATTACCTAACAAGACCTTTCCCGGGACGTTTCTCTGAATGCTCACTGGAATCCTGACTGCTGTACCATTTAAAGTAAGATTTACAGGTATTACTGGGAACATACGGAGTGGGCCGTCAGCCAACTTAGTGGGCATCAGAGTAGCTCTGGCAACTTCCTCTGAGTCTACCAAGGTAGAATCCACTACAGTTCGACTGCACCCACTATCCCTAAGAGCTGGAGTATCTACTCCATTGATCAGCACACTGTCTTTAAAGTAGTGCTTGGTATTATCTGTAATCCTAGCATAAGCCTCTGCGACTTTAGGCTCCCAGGAACCCAGGGAAACTAAAACTACCTCAGCCTCTATCCCGCTGGGAAATGAGTCTGAGGAGAAGGATGCTCCTGTAATCTCTTCTTCCTCGTAGGAGGAGAAGGCCAGATTAGCGGAGTGGACCCCCAAAGGTCAAACCTTACACCGGGGATCCCCCTTCACGTGGTCAGTTGCTCCACAAGCAAAACAAGATCCATTGGGTCTGTTTACATAGGGAGGCTTATTGTAACCAGAGTTCTGTTTCGGAGGCTGACCTCCACTACCCTGTGAGTTCTCTTGTGTCTTACCCTTATTTTTCTTTTTGTGGCCCTTTTGAGAAGAAGATTTATCAGATTCTCCACCCTCCTTATCTTTGGACTTTTTCCCTTCCTCCTGCTTACCAGGATGAGTTTTGTCCTTATGGGACACTCGATGTGACACCCATAAGTCTGCTGCAATGGCCAGCTTCTTAGGATCTATCTCCTTCGAATCGGCCAAATGCTGCTTAAGCTCCGGGGAAGAAGATGCAAAAATGTGTTCCAGCATGACAAGATTTATCATGCCTTCGAAGGTAGAAACCTTATAACCTTCGACCCAGCCAGTTAAGTTTTTCAAGGATTCAGTGACATAAGATACCCAAGTACCACCTTCCTTTTTCTTATACTCTATGAATCGTTTCAAATATTGGGCCGGAGTCTTCCCAAACTTTAAAATGAGAGTTTGCTTTAACATTGCGAAATCAGCTTGCTCAGCCTTCGACATTTCCATAATGGCACTACAGCCAGAATGGGGCAGTCTGCTGAGTAACCAGGCAATCTTATCAGCATTGTCAACTTGTTGAACTTGGCATGCATACTCAAACGCATTCATCCAGTCCATAATGTCATTCCTTTCCTCATACACAATGACCAGATCTTTCGGAAACCGTGGATGAGAGGAGGCCCCAGACCCATGTCCAGGACCCTTGGACCCATTTGCAACCTGAAGCTTGGCCAGTTCCAACTGGTGATCCCTGTCTTTCTGTTTTTCTGACTGTTCGATTTTTAGTTTGGCTATGCTGAATTCAAGCTCCTTCTGCCTAAACCGCAGCTCTTGCTTCTTGAATTCAAGCATAGCCTCCCCATCAACACTGGCAGAGGAAACATTAGACATCTCATCCTCCCTGTCCTCGTGGTCGCGGTGGATCAGTGCAGCGGCAGAACCGTCGGTTCTACCAGTGAGAGCAGCCCCACCTCCTTCCGCACTGTCCTCAGAAGTTATAGCGTCAAGCTGCGCTTCTTGCCACGCCACGATTCTTTGGATCATATCCAATTTCGTGCCTTGAGAGGAAACACCTCTCTCCGCACACATTTTTTTCAATGTTTCTGATTTGGAAGCATTTAAAGTTAACAAGGTATTTGTTTCCATACTGTTAGATAGGACTATGGCTTTTTTAAAGTTATACTACAACAATTCACTACGTGTCCTGGTAGGAATAACTTGAAATGCCTTAGTTCGTGCGCAACACTGGATACCTTCAGTCGTATCCCACCGCTGTACACCAATTTGTTAAGACGGATTTCTGAACTCTGTCCTGGTGGCGCAGAAGTTCAGAAGGCCAACCTAATTACTTGGAACAGGGTAACCTCTGGACAAGCCAGACCAATCAAGGTAGCGATCGCGGCGGTCAAGACTAGGTCTCAAGAGGGGTGAGGGTGACTGAAAGCCTGCAATGAGCACACAAAGCAAGGACACTTACAAACTACTCCAAACAGGTGCTATATTAAAAATATATACACATTTATTCCAAGGCCTTTAAAACAATGACCGTAGCGAGAAATCACAATACAACTCTAGTAAACCAACACATACCATACCAATACAATATATATACAAATACAAACAAGTCTCAAGCGTTAGATGCACGAAATGTGTAGTCCACCTAAAAGGGAAGGAAAACAGGCAGTGCGAAATAATGCTTAGACCCAGTCCGCCTTCAGAGGCACCTAACTAAAAGGAAGTCCGAGCCCTACGAAGAGTCGAGCCTTGTGCTCAAAAGTACCTGCACACGCTGGTGCCAACGGGCAAAAGGGGAGTCTCTTCGAGGGAGATCAGGCAGTTCAGTTTAGTGCACAAACGAAGAACAACAGTGTTCCGCGACTCAAGCGCAGCCTCCACTGTGGGCAAAAGCAGAGCGCGAGTACGGAAAGGCGTGCTGTTTTGACACAGCGGGGAAAAGCTATAGGCTCCTGCAGGAGGGCGACCAGTTCCTAGCTATGCTACTCACCGGACCCCGATGCAAGCAGACCCAGGCTTCTCCGCGTCAGTTTCAGTCGCTGGCAGGTTCAGAAGAGCAGGGGACGTCTCGTCGTCGTGTTGAGTCTGCAGCAGCAGAGTTGAGTAAAAGACGTCCCAAACGAAGGAACCCGCACAGTTTGTTACCACAGCAGGGCAACGGAGCGGCCGTGTGTATCTGAGCCAAATGTACACTACTCACTTCAGACCTGGGAACGCCAAGTGTACGAATCGTGTGAGAGTGACAAGGACTCGATATACTACACAACCTGGTGGCGGTTACAGAGCAAGACTCCTGTGTAGGCTGGTCAGTCTGCTGGATGGCCCAGAGACGCTTCCGAAGGCTTACTAGCAGGAGATGGTGAAGATGCCGAGAATAGCTGTCCCCGCTATTCCAAGGGTCGAAGTACTAGTACAGGCCTTCTGGTTCGATCAAAGGTGAAAAGGGTTTCACAAGGCGACAGCAGTGCAGAGGAGCAGTCCTTCAGCGGGTCACCAGCGATTCCTCGGTTCAGCCTCTTGGTTGCAGGATACTTGGCTCCTGTATTCCTTCGTTCGTGAGAACTCAGGAGATCGACATGGTAGTGGTGTTTCCAGCCCCCTCTTATCCACGGTTCCCTTCGCGCCAAAACGGTGGGGACCCAATGGGAGATCCGCTCATCAACACTCACACCATTCGTGGACCTATCACGGACCACAGTGGTCCCAGGCATTCATACGGGACCAGACATCCCAGCCCACATACTGGAGGCACACACAAGACATGTAGAAGCCCGCGAAAGCATCCGTGTTTCGCGGGAAAGTACATGCCCAAATAAGGAAGGCCCCGGGTCGGCTCGACCTGGGGAAGGTGAAGGGAGTAAGACGGTCAGCGGACAGGACAAAGGAGCCTCGTGGTCTGGCCATTTTGGGAGCCAGGCCACCATTTTGGGTTAAGTGCGATAAACGTGCTTAGAACGCCAAAAGGAGCTCAAAACACAAGAAACGATCGCTGCCACCATTCCCGTCCGTGAATCACTTGCAACGATCAGTTACAATCCTGAAAGAGTATCTAGGGCCTGTAGAAGGCTAGAATCCCAAGAGAGCAGCAATTTAGCTTACAGTGCCCTCTTGTGTCATGTTGCACGAAAGCCGCAACATGATAAAAGAAACTACGGAAAACAGCGTTTCCCGGTACTGACTGTCTTAAGGGCATGTCAGTTTCCCCGTAAGAAAGGAGCGAAAGCCCAGAGGAGTGCGGCAGAAGGCTGCACTTCTCTGGCAAAGTCGAGAACAAGGTGAAAAACAACAGCAAAAAGTTTAGGGGTTGCCACATGGAAGGAAAATTACCTACAATTATTAAATCTTTCCTAACAGATATCACATCTCATGTTATAGGAAGAGTCTCAGGTTTGGTATAAGCATTGAGATATCACATCTCTGCAATCGGAAGTGTCTCAGGATTGGGATGGGAAGGAGTTGGATATCCCATCTCATGTTATAGGACGGGTCTCAGGATTGTTATTAGAATCATTGAGATATCATATTGCATGCTGTAGGAAGGGTCTAAGGATTGGAATGGGAAGGAGTTGTATATGACATCTCATGCCATAGGAAGGGTCTCAGGTTTGGTATAAGCATTGAGATATCACATCACATGCTATAGGAAGGGTCTCAGGATTGGAATGGGAAGGACTTGGATATCACATCTCATGCTATAGGCAGGGTCTCAGGTTTGGAAAGGGAAGGAGATGGATATCACATTTCATGTTAGAGGTAGGATCTCAGGTTTGGAATTAGAGGCATTGAGATATCACATCTCATGCTTTCTGAAGGGTCTCAGGATTGGAATGGGAAGGAGTTGGATATCACATCTCATGCTAAAGGGAGGGTCTCAGGTTTGGAAGGGGGAGGATTTGGAAATCACATCTCATGTTATAGGAAGGATCTCAGGTTTGGTATTAGAAGCATTGAGATATCACATCTCATGCTATCGGAAGTATCTCAGGTTTGGTATTAGAGGCATTGAGATATCACATCTCATGCTATCATAAGGGTCTCAGGATTGGAATGGGAAGGAGTTGGATATCACATCTCATGTTATAGGAAGGATCTCAGGTTTGGTATTAGAAGCATTGAGACATCACATCTCATGCTATAGGAAGGGTCTCAGGATTGGAATGGGAAGGAGTTGGATATCACATCTCATGCTATAGGAAGGGTCTCAGATTTGGTATAAGCATTGAGATATCACATCTCATGCTATAGGAAGGGTCTCAGGATTGGAATGGGAAGGAGTTGTATATGACATCTCAGGCAATAGGAAGGGTCTCAGGTTTGGTATAAGCATTGAGATATCACATCTCTGCTATCGGAAGGGTCTCAGGATTGGAATGGGAATGAGTTGGATATCCCATCTCATGTTATAGGAAGAGTCTCAGGTTTGGTATTAGAAGCATTGAGATATCCCATCTCATGCTATAGGAAGGGTCTCAGGTTGGAATGGGAAGGAGTTGGATATCACATTTCATGTTATAGGAAGGGTCTCAGGATTGGAATTGGAAGGACTTGGCTATCATATCTCATGCTTTAGGAAGGCTCTCAGGTTTGGAAGGGGAAGGAGTTGGATATCACATTTCATGTTAGAGGAACGATCTCAGGTTTGGTATTAGAGGCCTTGAGATATCACATCTCATGCTATAGGAAGGGTCTCAGGATTGGAATGGGAAGGAGTTGGATATCACATCTCAAGCTAAAGGGACGGTCTCAGGTTTGGTATAAGCATTGTGATATCACATCTCATGCTATAGGAAGGGTCTCAGGATTGGAATGGGAAGGAGTTGGATATCACATCTCATGTTATAGGAAAGATCTCAGGTTTGGTATTAGAAGCATTGCGACATCACATCTCATGTTATAGGAAGGGTCTCAGGATTGGAATGGGAAGAAGTTGGATATCACATCTCATGCTATAAGAAGGGTCTCAGGTTTGGTATAAGCATTGAGATATCACATCTCATGCTATAGGAAGGGTCTCAGGTTTGGAATGGGAAGGACTTAGATATCACATATCATGCTATAGGGAGGGTCTCAGTTTTGATATTAGAAGAATTGAGATATCACATCTCATGCTATCGGAAGTGTCTCAGGATTGGAATGGGAAGGAGCTGGATATCACATCTCATGCTAAAGGAAGGGTCTCAGGTTTGGAACGGGAAGGAGTTGGATATCACATCTCATGTTATAGGAAGGGTCTCAGGTTTGGTATAAGCATTGAGATATCACATCTCTGCTATGGGAAGTGTCTCAGGATTGTAATGGGAAGGACTTGGATATCACATCTCATGCTATAGATAGGCTCTCAGGTTTGGAAAGGGAAGGAGTTGGATATCACATTTCATGTTAGAGGAAGGATCTCAGGTTTGGTATTAGAGGCATTGAGATATCACATCTCAGGCTATAGGAAGGGTCTCAGGATTGGAATGGGAAGGAGTTGGATATCACATCTCATGCTAAAGGAAGGGTCTCAGGATTGGAATGGGAAGGAGTTGGATATCACATCTCATGCTATAGGAAGGGTCTCAGGTTTGGTATAAGCATTGAGATATCACATCTCGTGCTATAGGAAGGGTCTCAGGATTGGAATGGGAAGGAGTTGTATATGACATCTCATGCTATAGACAGGGTCTCAGGTTTGGAAAGGGAAGGAGATGGATATCACATTTCATGTTAGAGGAAGGATCTCAGGTTTGGTATTAGAGGCATTGAGATATCACATCTCAGGCTATAGGAAGGGTCTCAGGATTGGAATGGGAAGGAGTTGGATATCACATCTCATGCTATCAGAAGGGTCTCAGGATTGGAATGGGAAGGAGTTGGATATCACATCTTATGCTAAAGGGAGGGTCTCAGGTTTGGAAGGGGAAGGATTTGGAAATCACATCTCATGTTATAGGAAGGATCTCAGGTTTGGTATTAGAATCATTGAGATATCATATCTCATGCTATCATAAGGGTCTCAGGATTGGAATCGGAAGGAGTTGGATATCACATCTCATGTTATAGGAAGGATCTCAGGTTTGGTATTAGAAGCATTGAGACATCACATCTCATGCTATAGGAAGGGTCTCAGGATTGGAATGGGAAGGAGTTGGATATCACATCTCATGCTATAGGAAGGGTCTCAGATTTGGTATAAGCATTGAGATATCACATCTCATGCTATAGGAAGGGTCTCAGGATTGGAATGGGAAGCAGTTGGATATCACATCTCAGGCCATAGGAAGGGTCTCAGGTTTGGTATAAGCATTGAGATATCACATCTCTGCTATCGGAAGGGTCTCAGGATTGGAATGGGAAGGAGTTGGATATCCCATCTCATGCTATAGGCAGGGTCTCAGGTTTGGAAAGGGAAGGAGATGGATATCACATTTCATGTTAGAGGTAGGATCTCAGGTTTGGTATTAGAGGCATTGAAATATCACATCTCATGGTATCAAAAGGGTCTCAGGATTGGAATGGGAAGGAGTTGGATATCACATCTCATGCTAAAGGGAGGGTCTCAGGTTTGGAAGGGGAAGGATTTGGAAATCACATCTCATGTTATAGGAAGGATCTCAGGTTTGGTATTAGAAGCATTGAGATATCACATCTCATGCTATCGGAAGTATCTCAGGTTTGGTATTAGAGGCATTGAGATATCACATCTCATGCTATCATAAGGGTCTCAGGATTGGAATGGGAAGGAGTTGGATATCACATCTCATGTTATAGGAAGGATCTCAGGTTTGGTATTAGAAGCATTGAGACATCACATCGCATGCTATAGGAAGGGTCTCAGGATTGGAATGGGAAGGAGTTGGATATCACATCTCATGCTATAGGAAGGGTCTCAGATTTGGTATAAGCATTGAGATATCACATCTCATGCTATAGGAACGGTCTCAGGATTGGAATGGGAAGGAGTTGTATATGACATCTCAGGCCATAGGAAGGGTCTCAGGTTTGGTATAAGCATTGAGATATCACATCTCTGCTATCGGAAGGGTCTCAGGATTGGAATGGGAAGGAGTTGGATATCCCATCTCATGTTATAGGAAGGGTCTCAGGTTTGGTATTAGAAGCATTGAGACATCACATCTCATGTTATAGGAAGGGTCTCAGGATTGGAATGGGAAGAAGTTGGATATCACATCTCATGCTATAGGAAGGGTCTCAGGTTTGGTATAAGCATTGAGATATCACATCTCATGCTATAGGAAGGGTCTCAGGATTGGAATGGGAAGGAGTTGTATATGACATCTCATGCCATAAGAAGGGTCTCAGGTTTGGTATAAGCATTGAGATATCACATCACATGCTATAGGAAGGGTCTCAGGATTGGAATGGGAAGGACTTTTGATATCACATCTCATGCTATAGGCAGGGTCTCAGGTTTGGAAAGGGAAGGAGATGGATATCACATTTCATGTTAGAGGTAGGATCTCAGGTTTGGTATTAGAGGCATTGAAATATCACATCTCATGCTATCAGAAGGGTCTCAGGATTGGAATGGGAAGGAGTTGGATATCACATCTCATGCTAAAGGGAGTGTCTCAGGTTTGGAAGTGGAAGGATTTGGAAATCACATCTCATGTTATAGGAAGGATCTCAGGTTTGGTACTAGAAGCATTGAGATATCACATCTCATGCTATCAGAAGGATCTCAGGTTTGGTATTAGAAGCATTGAGACATCACATCTCATGCTATAGGAAGGGTCTCAGGATTGGAATGGGAAGGAGTTGGATATCACATCTCATGCTATAGGAAGGGTCTCGGATTTGGTATAAGCATTGAGATATCACATCTCATGCTATAGGAAGGGTCTCAGGATTGGAATGGGAAGGAGTTGTATATGACAAATCAGGCCATAGGAAGGGTCTCAGGTTTGGTATAAGCATTGAGATATCACATCTCTGCTATCGGAAGGGTCTCAGGATTGGAATGGGAAGGAGTTGGATATCCCATCTCATGTTATAGGAAGGGTCTCAGGTTTGGTATTAGAAGCATTGAGATATCACATCTCATGCTATAGGAAGAGTCTCAGGATTGGAATGGGGAGGACTTGGATGTCACATCTCATGCTATAGGGAGGGTCTCAAGTTTGATATTAGAAGCATTGAGATAACAAATCTCATGATATCGGAAGGGTCTCAGGATTGGAATGGGAAGGACTTGGATATCACATCTCATGCTAAAGGGAGGGTCTCAGGTTTGGAAGGGGAAGGATTTGGATATCACATCTCATGTTATAGGAAGGATCTCAGGTTTGGTATTAGAAGCATTGAGATATCACATCTCATGCTATCGGAAGGATCTCAGGTTTGGTATAGAAGCATTGAGATATCACATCTCATGCTATCAGAAGGGTCTCAGGATTGGAATGGGAAGGAGTTGGATATCAAATCTCATGCTAAAGGGAGGGTCTCAGGTTTGGAAGGGGAAGGATTTGGATATCACATCTCATGTTATCGGAAGGATCTCAGGTTTGGTATTAGAAGTAATGAGATATCACATCTCATGCTATAGGAAGGGTCTCAGGATTGGAATGGGAAGGAGTTGGTTATCACATCTCATGCTAAAGGAAGGGTCTCAGGTTTGGTAGAAGCATTGAGATATCACATCTCATGCTATAGGAAGGGTCTCAGGATTGGAATGGGAAGGACTTAGATATCACATATCATGCTATAGGGAGGGTCTCAGTTTTGATATTAGAAGCATTGAGATATCACATCTCATGCTATCGGAAGTGTCTCAGGATTGGAATGGGAAGGAGCTGGATATCACATCTCATGCTAAAGGAAGGGTCTCAGGTTTGGAACGGGAAGGAGTTGGATATCACATCTCATGTTATAGGAAGGGTCTCAGGTTTGGTATAAGCATTGAGATATCACATCTCTGCTATTGGAAGTGTCTCAGGATTGGAATGGGAAGGACTTGGATATCACATCTCATGCTATAGATAGGCTCTCAGGTTTGGAAAGGGAAGGAGTTGGATATCACATTTCATGTTAGAGGAAGGATCTCAGGTTTGGTATTAGAGGCATTGAGACATCACATCTCAGGCTATAGGAAGGGTCTCAGGATTGGAATGGGAAGGAGTTGGATATCACATCTCATGCTAAAGGAAGGGTCTCAGGATTGGAATGGGAAGGAGTTGGATATCACATCTCATGCTATAGGAAGGGTCTCAGGTTTGGTATAAGCATTGAGATATCACATCTCATGCTATAGGAAGGGTCTCAGGATTGGAATGGGAAGGAGTTGTATATTACATCTCATGCTATAGACAGGGTCTCAGGTTTGGAAAGGGAAGGAGATGGATATCACATTTCATGTTAGAGGTAGGATCTCAGGTTTGGAATTAGAGGCATTGAGATATCACATCTCATGCTATCAGAAGGGTCTCAGGATTGGAATGGGAAGGAGTTGGATATCACATCTCATGCTAAAGGGAGGGTCTCAGGTTTGGAAGGGGAAGGATTTGGAAATCACATCTCATGTTATAGGAAGGATCTCAGGTTTGGTATTAGAAGCATTGAGATATCACATCTCATGCTATCATAAGGGTCTCAGGATTGGAATCGGAAGGAGTTGGATATCACATCTCATGTTATAGGAAGGATCTCAGGTTTGGTATTAGAAGCATTGAGACATCACATCTCATGCTATAGGAAGGGTCTCAGGTTGGAATGGGAAGGAGTTGGATATCACATTTCATGTTATAGGAAGGGTCTCAGGATTGGAATTGGAAGGACTTGGCTATCATATCTCATGCTATAGGAACGCTCTCAGGTTTGGAAGGGGAAGGAGTTGGATATCACATTTCATGTTAGAGGAACGATCTCAGGTTTGGTATTAGAGGCCTTGAGATATCACATCTCATGCTATAGGAAGGGTCTCAGGATTGGAATGGGAAGGAGTTGGATATCACATCTCATGTTATAGGAAAGATCTCAGGTTTGGTATTAGAAGCATTGAGACATCACATCTCATGTTATAGGAAGGGTCTCAGGATTGGAATGGGAAGAAGTTGGATATCACATCTCATGCTATAGGAAGGGTCTCAGGTTTGGTATAAGCATTGCGATATCACATCTCATGCTATAGGAAGGGTCTCAGGATTGGAATGGGAAGGAGTTGTATATGACATCTCATGCCATAGGAAGGGTCTCAGGTTTGGTATAAGCATTGAGATATCACATCACATGCTATAGGAAGGGTCTCAGGATTGTAATGGGAAGGACTTGGATATCACATCTCATGCTATAGGCAGGGTCTCAGGTTTGGAAAGGGAAGGAGATGGATATCACATTTCATGTTAGAGGTAGGATCTCAGGTTTGGTATTAGAGGCATTGAAATATCACATCTCATGCTATCAGAAGGGTCTCAGGATTGGAATGGGAAGGAGTTGGATATCACATCTCATGCTAAAGGGAGGGTCTCAGGTTTGGAAGGGGAAGGATTTGGAAATCACATCTCATGTTATAGGAAGGATCTCAGGTTTGGTATTAGAAGCATTGAGATATCACATCTCATGCTATCGGAAGTATCTCAGGTTTGGTATTAGAGGCATTGAGATATCAAATCTCATGCTATCTTAAGGGTCACAGGATTGGAATGGGAAGGAGTTGGATATCACATCTCATGTTATAGGAAGGATCTCAGGTTTGGTATTAGAAGCATTGAGACATCACATCTCATGCTATAGGAAGGGTCTCAGGATTGGAATGGGAAGGAGTTGGATATCACATCTCATGCTATAGGAAGGGTCTCAGATTTGGTATAAGCATTGAGATATCACATCTCATGCTATAGGAACGGTCTCAGGATTGGAATGGGAAGGAGTTGTATATGACATCTCAGGCCATAGGAAGGGTCTCAGGTTTGGTATAAGCATTGAGATATCACATCTCTGCTATCGGAAGGGTCTCAGGATTGGAATGGGAAGGAGTTGGATATCCCTTCTCATGTTATAGGAAGGGTCTCAGGTTTGGTATTAGAAGCATTGAGACATCACATCTCATGTTATAGGAAGGGTCTCAGGATTGGAATGGGAAGAAGTTGGATATCACATCTCATGCTATAGGAAGGGTCTCAGGTTTGGTATAAGCATTGAGATATCACATCTCATGCTATAGGAAGGGTCTCAGGATTGGAATGGGAAGGAGTTGTATATGACATCTCATGCCATAGGAAGGGTCTCAGGTTTGGTATAAGCATTGAGATATCACATCACATGCTATAGGAAGGGTCTCAGGATTGGAATGGGAAGGACTTTTGATATCACATCTCATGCTATAGGCAGGGTCTCAGGTTTGGAAAGGGAAGGAGATGGATATGACATTTCATGTTAGAGGTAGGATCTCAGGTTTGGTATTAGAGGCATTGACATATCACATCTCATGCTATCAGAAGGGTCTCAGGATTGGAATGGGAAGGAGTTGGATATCACATCTCATGCTAAAGGGAGTGTCTCAGGTTTGGAAGTGGAAGGATTTGGAAATCACATCTCATGTTATAGGAAGGATCTCAGGTTTGGTACTAGAAGCATTGAGATATCACATCTCATGCTATCAGAAGGATCTCAGGTTTGGTATTAGAAGCATTGAGACATCACATCTCATGCTATAGGAAGGGTCTCAGGATTGGAATGGGAAGGAGTTGGATATCACATCTCATGCTATAGGAAGGGTCTCGGATTTGGTATAAGCATTGAGATATCACATCTCATGCTATAGGAAGGGTCTCAGGATTGGAATGGGAAGGAGTTGTATATGACAAATCAGGCCATAGGAAGGGTCTCAGGTTTGGTATAAGCATTGAGATATCACATCTCTGCTATCGGAAGGGTCTCAGGATTGGAATGGGAAGGAGTTGGATATCCCATCTCATGTTATAGGAAGGGTCTCAGGTTTGGTATTAGAAGCATTGAGATATCACATCTCATGCTATAGGAAGAGTCTCAGGATTGGAATGGGGAGGACTTGGATGTCACATCTCATGCTATAGGGAGGGTCTCAAGTTTGATATTAGAAGCATTGAGATAACAAATCTCATGATATCGGAAGGGTCTCAGGATTGGAATGGGAAGGAATTGGATATCACATCTCATGATAAAGGAAGGGTCTAAGGTTTGGAAGGGGAAGGATTTGGATATCACATCTCATGTTATAGGACGGGTCTCAGGTTTTGTATTAGAAGCATTGAGATATCAAGACTCATGGTATAGGAAGGGTCTCAGAATTGGAATGGGAAGGAGTTGGATATCACATCTCAAGCTATAGGTAGGGTCTCAGGATTGGAATGGGAAGGAGTTTGATATCACATCTCATGCCATAGTATGGGTCTCAGGTTTGGTAGAAGCATTGGGATATCACATCTCATGCTATCGGAAGGGTATCAGTATTGGATTTGGAAGGAATTGGATATCCCATCTCATGCTATAGGAAGGGTCTCAGGTTGGAATGGGAAGGAGTTGGATATCACATTTCATGTTATAGGAAGGGTCTCAGGATTGGATGGGAAGGACTTGGATATCATATCTCATGCTATAGGAAGGCTCTCAGGTTTGGAAGGGGAAGGAGTTGGATATCACATTTCATGTTAGAGGAAGAATCTCAGGTTTGGTATTAGAGGCCTTGAGATATCACATCTCATGCTATAGGAAGCGTCTCAGGATTAGAATGGGAAGGAGTTGGATATCACATCTCAAGCTATAGGAAGGGTCTCAGGTTTGGTATAAGCATTGAGATATCACATCTCTGCTATCGGAAGTGTCTCAGGATTGGAATGGGAAGGACTTGGATATCACATCTCATGCTATAGATAGGCTCTCAGGTTTGGAAAGGGAAGGAGTTGGATATCACATTTCATGTTAGAGGAAGGATCTCAGGTTTGGTATTAGAGGCATTGAGACATCACATCTCAGGCTATAGGAAGGGTCTCAGGATTGGAATGGGAAGGAGTTGGATATCACATCTCATGCTAAAGGAAGGGTCTCAGGATTGGAATGGGAAGGAGTTGGATATCACATCTCATGCTATAGGAAGGGTCTCAGGTTTGGTATAAGCATTGAGATATCACATCTCGTGCTATAGGAAGGGTCTCAGGATTGGAATGGGAAGGAGTTGTATATGACATCTCATGCTATAGACAGGGTCTCAGGTTTGGAAAGGGAAGGAGATGGATATCACATTTCATGTTAGAGGTAGGATCTCAGGTTTGAAATTAGAGGCATTGAGATATCACATCTCATGCTATCAGAAGGGTCTCAGGATTGGAATGTGAAGGAGTTGGATATCACATCTCATGCTAAAGGGAGGGTCTCAGGTTTGGAAGGGGAAGGATTTGGAAATCACATCTCATGTTATAGGAAGGATCTCAGGTTTGGTATTAGAAGCATTGAGATATCACATCTCATGCTATCATAAGGGTCTCAGGATTGGAATCGGAAGGAGTTGGATATCACATCTCATGTTATAGGAAGGATCTCAGGTTTGGTATTAGAAGCATTGAGACATCACATCTCATGCTATAGGAAGGGTCTCAGGATTGGAATGGGAAGGAGTTGGATATCACATCTCATGCTATAGGAAGGGTCTCAGATTTGGTATAAGCATTGAGATATCACATCTCATGCTATAGGAAGGGTCTCAGGATTGGAATGGGAAGCAGTTGGATATCACATCTCAGGCCATAGGAATGGTCTCAGGTTTGGTATAAGCATTGAGATATCACATCTCTGCTATCGGAAGGGTCTCAGGATTGGAATGGGAAGGAGTTGGATATCCCATCTCATGTTATAGGAAGAGTCTCAGGTTTGGTATTAGAAGCATTGAGATATCCCATCTCATGCTATAGGAAGGGTCTCAGGTTGGAATGGGAAGGAGTTGGATATCACATTTCATGTTATAGGAAGGGTCTCAGGATTGGAATTGGAAGGACTTGGCTATCATATCTCATGCTATAGGAAGGCTCTCAGGTTTGGAAGGGGAAGGAGTTGGATATCACATTTCATGTTAGAGGAACGATCTCAGGTTTGGTATTAGAGGCCTTGAGATATCACATCTCATGCTATAGGAAGGGTCTCAGGATTGGAATGGGAAGGAGTTGGATATCACATCTCATGTTATAGGAAAGATCTCAGGTTTGGTATTAGAAGCATTGAGACATCACATCTCATGTTATAGGAAGGGTCTCAGGATTGGAATGGGAAGAAGTTGGATATCACATCTCATGCTATAGGAAGGGTCTCAGGTTTGGTATAAGCATTGAGATATCACATCTCATGCTATAGGAAGGGTCTCAGGATTGGAATGGGAAGGAGTTGTATATGACATCTCATGCCATAGGAAGGGTCTCAGGTTTGGTATAAGCATTGAGATATCACATCACATGCTATAGGAAGGGTCTCAGGATTGTAATGGGAAGGACTTGGATATCACATCTCATGCTATAGGCAGGGTCTCAGGTTTGGAAAGGGAAGGAGATGGATATCACATTTCATGTTAGAGGTAGGATCTCAGGTTTGGTATTAGAGGCATTGAAATATCACATCTCATGCTATCAGAAGGGTCTCAGGATTGGAATGGGAAGGAGTTGGATATCACATCTCATGCTAAAGGGAGGGTCTCAGGTTTGGAAGGGGAAGGATTTGGAAATCACATCTCATGTTATAGGAAGGATCTCAGGTTTGGTATTAGAAGCATTGAGATATCACATCTCATGCTATCGGAAGTATCTCAGGTTTGGTATTAGAGGCATTGAGATATCACATCTCATGCTATCTTAAGGGTCTCAGGATTGGAATGGGAAGGAGTTGGATATCACATCTCATGTTATAGGAAGGATCTCAGGTTTGGTATTAGAAGCATTGAGACATCACATCTCATGCTATAGGAAGGGTCTCAGGATTGGAATGGGAAGGAGTTGGATATCACATCTCATGCTATAGGAAGGGTCTCAGATTTGGTATAAGCATTGAGATATCACATCTCATGCTATAGGAACGGTCTCAGGATTGGAATGGGAAGGAGTTGTATATGACATCTCAGGCCATAGGAAGGGTCTCAGGTTTGGTATAAGCATTGAGATATCACATCTCTGCTATCGGAAGGGTCTCAGGATTGGAATGGGAAGGAGTTGGATATCCCATCTCATGTTATAGGAAGGGTCTCAGGTTTGGTATTAGAAGCATTGAGACATCACATCTCATGTTATAGGAAGGGTCTCAGGATTGGAATGGGAAGAAGTTGGATATCACATCTCATGCTATAGGAAGGGTCTCAGGTTTGGTATAAGCATTGAGATATCACATCTCATGCTATAGGAAGGGTCTCAGGATTGGAATGGGAAGGAGTTGTATATGACATCTCATGCCATAGGAAGGGTCTCAGGTTTGGTATAAGCATTGAGATATCACATCACATGCTATAGGAAGGGTCTCAGGATTGGAATGGGAAGGACTTTTGATATCACATCTCATGCTATAGGCAGGGTCTCAGGTTTGGAAAGGGAAGGAGATGGATATCACATTTCATGTTAGAGGTAGGATCTCAGGTTTGGTATTAGAGGCATTGAAATATCACATCTCATGCTATCAGAAGGGTCTCAGGATTGGAATGGGAAGGAGTTGGATATCACATCTCATGCTAAAGGGAGTGTCTCAGGTTTGGAAGTGGAAGGATTTGGAAATCACATCTCATGTTATAGGAAGGATCTCAGGTTTGGTACTAGAAGCATTGAGATATCACATCTCATGCTATCAGAAGGATCTCAGGTTTGGTATTAGAAGCATTGAGACATCACATCTCATGCTATAGGAAGGGTCTCAGGATTGGAATGGGAAGGAGTTGGATATCACATCTCATGCTATAGGAAGGGTCTCGGATTTGGTATAAGCATTGAGATATCACATCTCATGCTATAGGAAGGGTCTCAGGATTGGAATGGGAAGGAGTTGTATATGACAAATCAGGCCATAGGAAGGGTCTCAGGTTTGGTATAAGCATTGAGATATCACATCTCTGCTATCGGAAGGGTCTCAGGATTGGAATGGGAAGGAGTTGGATATCCCATCTCATGTTATAGGAAGGGTCTCAGGTTTGGTATTAGAAGCATTGAGATATCACATCTCATGCTATAGGAAGAGTCTCAGGATTGGAATGGGGAGGACTTGGATGTCACATCTCATGCTATAGGGAGGGTCTCAAGTTTGATATTAGAAGCATTGAGATAACAAATCTCATGATATCGGAAGGGTCTCAGGATTGGAATGGGAAGGAATTGGATATCACATCTCATGATAAAGGAAGGGTCTAAGGTTTGGAAGGGGAAGGATTTGGATATCACATCTCATGTTATAGGACGGGTCTCAGGTTTTGTATTAGAAGCATTGAGATATCAAGACTCATGGTATAGGAAGGGTCTCAGAATTGGAATGGGAAGGAGTTGGATATCACATCTCAAGCTATAGGTAGGGTCTCAGGATTGGAATGGGAAGGAGTTTGATATCACATCTCATGCCATAGTATGGGTCTCAGGTTTGGTAGAAGCATTGGGATATCACATCTCATGCTATCGGAAGGGTATCAGTATTGGATTTGGAAGGAATTGGATATCCCATCTCATGCTATAGGAAGGGTCTCAGGTAGGAATGGGAAGGAGTTGGATATCACATTTCATGTTATAGGAAGGGTCTCAGGATTGGATGGGAAGGACTTGGATATCATATCTCATGCTATAGGAAGGCTCTCAGGTTTGGAAGGGGAAGGAGTTGGATATCACATTTCATGTTAGAGGAAGAATCTCAGGTTTGGTATTAGAGGGCTTGAGATATCACATCTCATGCTATAGGAAGGGTCTCAGGATTGGAATGGGAAGGAGTTGGATATCACATCTCAAGCTATAGGAAGGGTCTCAGGTTTGGTATAAGCATTGAGATATCACATCTCATGCTATAGGAAGGGTCTCAGGATTGGAATGGGAAGGAGTTGGATATCACATCTCATGTTATAGGAAAGATCTCAGGTTTGGTATTAGAAGCATTGAGACATCACATCTCATGTTATAGGAAGGGTCTCAGGAGTGGAATGGGAAGAAGTTGGATATCACATCTCATGCTATAGGAAGGGTCTCAGGTTTGGAAGGGGAAGGAGTTGGATATCCAATCTCATGTTATAGGACTGGTCTCGGGTTTGGTATTAGAAGCATTGAGATATCACATCGCATGCTATAGGAATGGTCTCAGGATTGGAATGGGAAGGAGTTGGATAATACATTCTTGCTATATGAAGGGTCTCATGTTTGGAATGGGAAGGAGTTGGATATCACATATGCTATAGGAAGGGTCTCAGGTTTGGACCGGGAAGGAGTTGGATATCACATCTCATGTTATAGGAAGGGTCTCAGGTTTGGTATAAGCATTGAGATATCACATCTCTGCTATCGGAAGTGTCTCAGGATTGGAACAGGAAGGAGTTGGATATCCCATCTCATGTTATAGGATGGGTCTCAGGTTTGTTATTAGAATCATTGAGATATCATATTGCATGCTGTAGGAAGGGTCTAAGGATTGGAATGGGAAGGACTTGGATATCACATCTCATGCTATAGGTAGGCTCTCAGGTTTGGAAAGGGAAGGAGTTGGATATCACATTTCATGTTAGAGGAAGGATCTCAGGTTTGGTATTAGAGGCATTGAGATATCACATCTCATGCTATAGGAAGGGTCTCAGGATGGGAATGGGAAGGAGTTGGATATCACATCTCATGCTATAGGAAGGGTCTCAGGTTTGGTATAAGCATCGAGATATCACAACTCAAGCTATAGGAAGGGTCTCGGGATTAGAATGGGAAGGAGTTGGATATCACATCTCATGTTATAGGAAGGATCTCAGGTTTGGTATTAGAAGCATTGAGACATCACATCTCATGCTATAGGAAGGGTCTCAGGATTGGAATGGGAAGGAGTTGGATATCACATCTCATGCTATAGGAAGGGTCTCAAGTTTGATATTAGAAGCATTGAGATATCACATCTCATGCTATAGGAAGGGTCTCAGGATTGGAATGGGAAGGAGTTGGATATCACATCTCAAGCTTTAGGAAGGGTCTCAGGTTTGGTATAAGCATTGAGATAGCACATCTCATGCTATAGGAAGGGTCTCAGGATTGGAATGGGAAGGAGTTGGATATTACATCTCATGTTATAGGAAAGATCTCAGGTTTGGTATTAGAAGCATTGAGACATCACATTTCATGTTATAGGAAGGGTCTCAGGATTGGAATGGGAAGAAGTTGGATATCACATCTCATGCTATAGGAAGGGTCTCAGGTTTGGAAGGGGAAGGAGTTGGATATCCAATCTCATGTTATAGGACTGGTCTCAGGTTTGGTATTAGAAGCATTGAGATATCACATCACATGCTGTAGGAAGGTTCTCAGGTTTGGTATTAGAAGCATTGAGACATCACATCTCATGCTATAGGAAGGGTCTCAGGATTGGAATGGGAAGGAGTTGGATATCACATCTCATGTTATAGGAAGGATCTCAGGTTTGGTATTAGAAGCATTGAGACATCACATCTCATGCTATAGGAAGGGTCTCAGGATTGGAATGGGAAGGAGTTGGATATCACATCTCATGCTATAGGAAGGGTCTCAGATTTGGTATTAGCATTGAGATATCACATCTCATGCTATAGGAAGGGTCTCAGGATTGGATTGGGAAGGAGTTGTATATGACATCTCAGGCCATAGGAAGGGTCTCAGGATTGGTATAAGCATTGAGATATCACATCTCTGCTATCGGAAGGGTCTCATGATTGGAATGGGAAGGAGTTGGATATCCCATCTCATGATAAAGGAAGGGTCTAAGGTTTGGAAGGGGAAAGATTTGGATATCACATCTCATGTTATAGGCGGGTCTCAATTTTGATATTAGAAGCATTGAGATAACAAATCTCATGATATCGGAAGGGTCTCAGGATTGGAATGGGAAGGAGTTGGATATCACATCTCATGATAAAGGAAGGGTCTCAGGTTTGGTATTAGAAGCATTGAGATATCAAGTCTCATGGTATAGGAAGGGTCTCAGAATTGGAATGGGAAGGATTTCGGATATCACATCTCAAGCTATAGGAAGAGTCTCAGGATTGGAATGGGAAGGAGTTTGATATCACATCTCATGTTATAGGACGGTTCTCAGGTTTGGTATTAGAAGCATTGAGATATCAAGTCTCATGGTATAGGAAGGGTCTCAGAATTGGAATGGGAAGGATTTCGGATATCACATCTCAAGCTATAGGAAGAGTCTCAGGATTGGAATGGGAAGGAGTTTGATATCACATCTCATGCCATAGTATGGTTCTCAGGTTTGGTAGAAGCATTGGGATATCACATCTCATGCTATTGGAAGGGTATCAGTATTGGATTTGGAAGGAGTTGGATATCCCATCTCATGCTATGGGAAGGGTCTCAGGTTGGAATGGGAAGGAGTTGGATATCACATTTCATGTTATAGGAAGGGTCTCAGGATTGGAATGGGAAGGAGTTGGATATCACATCTCAAGCTTTAGGAAGGGTCTCAGGTTTGGTATAAGCATTGAGATAGCACATCTCATGCTATAGGAAGGGTCTCAGGATTGGAATGGGAAGGAGTTGGATATCACATCTCATGTTATAGGAAAGATCTCAGGTTTGGTATTAGAAGCATTGAGACATCACATCTCATGTTATAGGAAGGGTCTCAGGATTGGAATGGGAAGAAGTTGGATATCACATCTCATGCTATAGGAAGGGTCTCAGGTTTGGAAGGGGAAGGAGTTGGATATCCAATCTCATGTTATAGGACTGGTCTCAGGTTTGGTATTAGAAGCATTGAGATATCACATCGCATGCTGTAGGAAGGTTCTCAGGTTTGGAATGGGGAGGAATTGGATATCACATCTCATGTCATAGGAAGGATCTCAGGTTTGGTATTAGAAGCATTGAGATATCACATCTCATGCTATAGGAATGGTCTCAGGATTGGAATGGGAAGGAGTTGGATATTACATTCTTGCTATAGGAAGGGTCTCATGTTTGGAATGGGAAGGAGTTGGATATCACATATGCTATAGGAAGGGTCTCAGGTTTGAAACGGGAAGGAGTTGGATATCACATCTCATGTTATAGGAAGGGTCTCAGGTTTGAAACGGGAAGGAGTTGGATATCACATCTCATGTTATAGGACGGGTCTCAGGTTTGTTATTAGAATCATTGAGATATCATATTGCATGCTGTAGGAAGGGTCTAAGGATTGGAATGGGAAGGACTTGGATATCACATCTCATGCTATAGGTAGGCTCTCAGGTTTGGAAAGGGAAGGAGTTCGATATCACATTTCATGTTAGAGGAAGGATCTCAGGTTTGGTATTAGAGGCATTGAGATATCACATATTATGCTATAGGAAGGGTCTCAGGATTGGAATGGGAAGGAGTTGGATATCACATCTCAAGCTTTAGGAAGGGTCTCAGGTTTGGTATAAGCATTGAGATAGCACATCTCATGCTATAGGAAGGGTCTCAGGATTGGAATGGGAAGGAGTTGGATATTACATCTCATGTTATAGGAAAGATCTCAGGTTTGGTATTAGAAGCATTGAGACATCACATCTCATGTTATAGGAAGGGTCTCAGGATTGGAATGGGAAGAAGTTGGATATCACATCTCATGCTATAGGAAGGGTCTCAGGTTTGGAAGGGGAAGGAGTTGGATATCCAATCTCATGTTATAGGACTGGTCTCAGGTTTGGTATTAGAAGCATTGAGATATCACATCGCATGCTGTAGGAAGGTTCTCAGGTTTGGTATTAGAAGCATTGAGACATCACATCTCATGCTATAGGAAGGGTCTCAGGATTGGAATGGGAAGGAGTTGGATATCACATCTCATGTTATAGGAAGGATCTCAGGTTTGGTATTAGAAGCATTGAGACATCACATCTCATGCTATAGGAAGGGCCTTAGGATTGGAATGGGAAGGAGTTGGATATCACATCTCATGCTATAGGAAGGGTCTCAGATTTGGTATAAGCATCGAGATATCACATCTCTGCTATTGGAAGGGTCTCAGGATTGGAATGGGAAGGAGTTGGATATCCCATCTCATGTTATAGGAAGAGTCTCAGGTTTGGTATTAGAAGCATTGAGATATCACATCTCATGCTATAGGAAGTGTCTCAGGATTGGAATGGGAAGGACTTGGGTATCACATCTCATGCTATAGGGAGGGTCTCAAGTTTGATATTAGAAGCATTGAGATATCACATCTCATGCTATAGGAATGGTCTCAGGATTGGAATGGGAAGGCGTTGGATATCACATCTCATTCTATAGGAAGGGTCTCAGGTTTGGTATAAGCAGTGAGATATCACATCTCATGCTATAGGAAGTGTCTCAGGATTGGAATGGGAAGGAGTTGGATATCACATCTCATGTTATAGGAAGGATCTCAGGTTTGGTATAAGCATTGAGATATCACATCTCTGCTATCGGAAGAGTCTCAGGATTGGAATGGGAAGGAGTTGGATATTCCCATCTCATGTTATAGGAAGGGTCTCAGAAGCATTGAGATATCCCATCTCATGATATAGGAAGGGTCCCAGGATGGAATGGGAAGGAGTAGGATATCACATTTCATGTTATAGGAAGGGTCTCAGGATTGGAATGGGAAGGATTTGGATATCATATCTCATGCTATAGGAAGGCTCTCAGGTTTGGAAGGGGAAAGAGTTGGATATCACATTTCATGTTAGAGGAAGGATCTCAGGTTTGGTATTAGAGGCCTTGAGATATCACATCTCATGCTATAGGAAGGGTCTCAGGATTGGAATGGGAAGGAGTTGGATATCACATCTCATGTTATAGGAAAGATCTCAGGTTTGGTATTAGAAGCATTGAGACATCACATCTCATGTTATAGGACTGGTCTCAGGTTTGGTATTAGAAGCATTGAGATATCACATCGCATGCTGTAGGAAGGTTCTCAGGTTTGGTATTAGAAGCATTGAGACATCACATCTCATGCTATAGGAAGGGTCTCAGGATTGGAATGGGAAGGAGTTGGATATCACATCTCATGTTATAGGAAGGATCTCAGGTTTGGTATTAGAAGCATTGAGACATCACATCTCATGCTATAGGAAGGGTCTCAGGATTGGAATGGGAAGGAGTTGGATATCACATCTCATGCTATAGGAAGGGTCTCAGATTTGGTATAAGCATTGAGATATCACATCTCATGCTATAGGAAGGGTCTCAGGATTGGATTGGGAAGGAGTTGTATATGACATCTCAGGCCATAGGAAGGGTCTCAGGATTGGTATAAGCATTGAGATATCACATCTCTGCTATCGGAAGGGTCTCAGGATTGGAATGGGAAGGAGTTGGATATCCCATCTCATGATAAAGGAAGGGTCTAAGGTTTGGAAGGGGAAAGATTTGGATATCACATCTCATGTTATAGGCGGGTCTCAATTTTGATATTAGAAGCATTGAGATAACAAATCTCATGATATCGGAAGGGTCTCAGGATTGGAATGGGAAGGAGTTGGATATCACATCTCATGATAAAGGAAGGGTCTCAGGTTTGGTATTAGAAGCATTGAGATATCAAGTCTCATGGTATAGGAAGGGTCTCAGAATTGGAATGGGAAGGATTTTGGATATCACATCTCAAGCTATAGGAAGAGTCTCAGGATTGGAATGGGAAGGAGTTTGATATCACATCTCATGTTATAGGACGGTTCTCAGGTTTGGTATTAGAAGCATTGAGATATCAAGTCTCATGGTATAGGAAGGGTCTCAGAATTGGAATGGGAAGGATTTCGGATATCACATCTCAAGCTATAGGAAGAGTCTCAGGATTGGAATGGGAAGGAGTTTGATATCACATCTCATGCCATAGTATGGTTCTCAGGTTTGGTAGAAGCATTGGGATATCACATCTCATGCTATTGGAAGGGTATCAGTATTGGATTTGGAAGGAGTTGGATATCCCATCTCATGCTATGGGAAGGGTCTCAGGTTGGAATGGGAAGGAGTTGGATATCACATTTCATGTTATAGGAAGGGTCTCAGGATTGGAATGGGAAGGAGTTGGATATCACATCTCAAGCTTTAGGAAGGGTCTCAGGTTTGGTATAAGCATTGAGATAGCACATCTCATGCTATAGGAAGGGTCTCAGGATTGGAATGGGAAGGAGTTGGATTTCACATCTCATGTTATAGGAAAGATCTCAGGTTTGGTATTAGAAGCATTGAGACATCACATCTCATGTTATAGGAAGGGTCTCAGGATTGGAATGGGAAGAAGTTGGATATCACATCTCATGCTATAGGAAGGGTCTCAGGTTTGGAAGGGGAAGGAGTTGGATATCCAATCTCATGTTATAGGACTGGTCTCAGGTTTGGTATTAGAAGCATTGAGATATCACATCGCATGCTGTAGGAAGGTTCTCAGGTTTGGAATGGGGAGGAATTGGATATCACATCTCATGTCATAGGAAGGATCTCAGGTTTGGTATTAGAAGCATTGAGATATCACATCTCATGCTATAGGAATGGTCTCAGGATTGGAATGGGAAGGAGTTGGATATTACATTCTTGCTATAGGAAGGGTCTCATGTTTGGAATGGGAAGGAGTTGGATATCACATATGCTATAGGAAGGGTCTCAGGTTTGAAACGGGAAGGAGTTGGATATCACATCTCATGTTATAGGAAGGGTCTCAGGTTTGAAACGGGAAGGAGTTGGATATCACATCTCATGTTATAGGACGGGTCTCAGGTTTGTTATTAGAATCATTGAGATATCATATTGCATGCTGTAGGAAGGGTCTAAGGATTGGAATGGGAAGGACTTGGATATCACATCTCATGCTATAGGTAGGCTCTCAGGTTTGGAAAGGGAAGGAGTTCGATATCACATTTCATGTTAGAGGAAGGATCTCAGGTTTGGTATTAGAGGCATTGAGATATCACATATTATGCTATAGGAAGGGTCTCAGGATTGAAATGGGAAGGAGTTGGATATCACATCTCAAGCTTTAGGAAGGGTCTCAGGTTTGGTATAAGCATTGAGATAGCACATCTCATGCTATAGGAAGGGTCTCAGGATTGGAATGGGAAGGAGTTGGATATTACATCTCATGTTATAGGAAAGATCTCAGGTTTGGTATTAGAAGCATTGAGACATCACATCTCATGTTATAGGAAGGGTCTCAGGATTGGAATGGGAAGAAGTTGGATATCACATCTCATGCTATAGGAAGGGTCTCAGGTTTGGAAGGGGAAGGAGTTGGATATCCAATCTCATGTTATAGGACTGGGCTCAGGTTTGGTATTAGAAGCATTGAGATATCACATCGCATGCTGTAGGAAGGTTCTCAGGTTTGGTATTAGAAGCATTGAGACATCACATCTCATGCTATAGGAAGGGTCTCAGGATTGGAATGGGAAGGAGTTGGATATCACATCTCATGTTATAGGAAGGATCTCAGGTTTGGTATTAGAAGCATTGAGACATCACATCTCATGCTATAGGAAGGGCCTTAGGATTGGAATGGGAAGGAGTTGGATATCACATCTCATGCTATAGGAAGGGTCTCAGATTTGGTATAAGCATCGAGATATCACATCTCTGCTATTGGAAGGGTCTCAGGATTGGAATGGGAAGGAGTTGGATATCCCATCTCATGTTATAGGAAGAGTCTCAGGTTTGGTATTAGAAGCATTGAGATATCACATCTCATGCTATAGGAAGTGTCTCAGGATTGGAATGGGAAGGACTTGGGTATCACATCTCATGCTATAGGGAGGGTCTCAAGTTTGATATTAGAAGCATTGAGATATCACATCTCATGCTATAGGAATGGTCTCAGGATTGGAATGGGAAGGCGTTGGATATCACATCTCATTCTATAGGAAGGGTCTCAGGTTTGGTATAAGCAGTGAGATATCACATCTCATGCTATAGGAAGTGTCTCAGGATTGGAATGGGAAGGAGTTGGATATCACATCTCATGTTATAGGAAGGATCTCAGGTTTGGTATAAGCATTGAGATATCACATCTCTGCTATCGGAAGAGTCTCAGGATTGGAATGGGAAGGAGTTGGATATTCCCATCTCATGTTATAGGAAGGGTCTCAGGTTTGGTATTAGAAGCATTGAGATATCCCATCTCATGATATAGGAAGGGTCCCAGGATGGAATGGGAAGGAGTAGGATATCACATTTCATGTTATAGGAAGGGTCTCAGGATTGGAATGGGAAGGATTTGGATATCATATCTCATGCTATAGGAAGGCTCTCAGGTTTGGAAGGGGAAAGAGTTGGATATCACATTTCATGTTAGAGGAAGGATCTCAGGTTTGGTATTAGAGGCCTTGAGATATCACATCTCATGCTATAGGAAGGGTCTCAGGATTGGAATGGGAAGGAGTTGGATATCACATCTCATGTTATAGGAAAGATCTCCGGTTTGGTATTAGAAGCATTGAGACATCACATCTCATGTTATAGGAAGGGTCTCAGGATTGGAATGGGAAGAAGTTGGATATCACATCTCATGCTATAGGAAGGGTCTCAGGTTTGGTATAAGCATTGAGATATCACGTCTCATGCTATAGGAAGGGTCTCAAGATTGGAATGGGAAGGAGTTGTATATGACATCTCATGCCATAGGAAGGGTCTCAGGTTTGGTATAAGCATTGAGATATCACATCACATGCTATAGGAAGGGTCTCAGGATTGGAATGGGAAGGACTTGGATATCACATCTCATGCTATAGGCAGGGTCTCAGGTTTGGAAAGGGAAGGAGATGGATATCACATTTCATGTTAGAGGTAGGATCTCAGGTTTGGAATTAGAGGCATTGAGATATCACATCTCATGCTATCAGAAGGGTCTCAGGATTGGAATGGGAAGGAGTTGGATATCACATCTCATGCTAAAGGGAGGGTCTCAGGTTTGGAAGGGGGAGGATTTGGAAATCACATCTCATGTTATAGGAAGGATCTCAGGTTTGGTATTAGAAGCATTGAGATATCACATCTCATGCTATCGGAAGTATCTCAGGTTTGGTATTAGAGGCATTGAGATATCACATCTCATGCTATCATAAGGGTCTCAGGATTGGAATGGGAAGGAGTTGGATATCACATCTCATGTTATAGGAAGGATCTCAGGTTTGGTATTAGAAGCATTGAGACATCACATCTCATGCTATAGGAAGGGTCTCAGGATTGGAATGGGAAGGAGTTGGATATCACATCTCATGCTATAGGAAGGGTCTCAGATTTGGTATAAGCATTGAGATATCACATCTCATGCTATAGGAAGGGTCTCAGGATTGGAATGGGAAGGAGTTGTATATGACATCTCAGGCCATAGGAAGGGTCTCAGGTTTGGTATAAGCATTGAGATATCACATCTCTGCTATCGGAAGGGTCTCAGGATTGGAATGGGAATGAGTTGGATATCCCATCTCATGTTATAGGAAGAGTCTCAGGTTTGGTATTAGAAGCATTGAGATATCCCATCTCATGCTATAGGAAGGGTCTCAGGTTGGAATGGGAAGGAGTTGGATATCACATTTCATGTTATAGGAAGGGTCTCAGGATTGGAATTGGAAGGACTTGGCTATCATATCTCATGCTATAGGAAGGCTCTCAGGTTTGGAAGGGGAAAGAGTTGGATATCACATTTCATGTTAGAGGAAGGATCTCAGGTTTGGTATTAGAGGCCTTGAGATATCACATCTCATGCTATAGGAAGGGTCTCAGGGTTGGAATGGGAAGGAGTTGGATATCACATCTCATGCTATAGGAAGGGTCTCAGATTTGGTATAAGCATTGAGATATCACATCTCATGCTATAGGAAGTGTCTCAGGATTGGAATGGGAAGGAGTTGGATATCACATCTCATGTCATAGGAAGGATCTCAGGTTTGGTATAAGCATTGAGATATCACATCTCTGCTATCGGAAGGGTCTCAGGATTGGAATGGGAAGGAGTTGGATATTCCCATCTCATGTTATAGGAAGGGTCTCAGGTTTGGTATTAGAAGCATTGAGATATCCCATCTCATGATATAGGAAGGGTCCCAGGATGGAATGGGAAGGAGTAGGATATCACATTTCATGTTATAGGAAGGGTCTCAGGATTGGAATGGGAAGGATTTGGATATCATATCTCATGCTATAGGAAGGCTCTCAGGTTTGGAAGGGGAAAGAGTTGGATATCACATTTCATGTTAGAGGAAGGATCTCAGGTTTGGTATTAGAGGCCTTGAGATATCACATCTCATGCTATAGGAAGGGTCTCAGGATTGGAATGGGAAGGAGTTGGATATCACATCTCATGTTATAGGAAAGATCTCAGGTTTGGTATTAGAAGCATTGAGACATCACATCTCATGTTATAGGAAGGGTCTCAGGATTGGAATGGGAAGAAGTTGGATATCACATCTCATGCTATAGGAAGGGTCTCAGGTTTGGTATAAGCATTGAGATATCACATCTCATGCTATAGGAAGGGTCTCAGGATTGGAATGGGAATGAGTTGTATATGACATCTCATGCCATAGGAAGGGTCTCAGGTTTGGTATAAGCATTGAGATATCACATCACATGCTATAGGAAGGGTCTCAGGATTGGAATGGGAAGGACTTGGATATCACATCTCATGCTATAGGCAGGGTCTCAGGTTTGGAAAGGGAAGGAGATGGATATCACATTTCATGTTAGAGGTAGGATCTCAGGTTTGGAATTAGAGGCATTGAGATATCACATCTCATGCTATCAGAAGGGTCTCAGGATTGGAATGGGAAGGAGTTGGATATCACATCTCATGCTAAAGGGAGGGTCTCAGGTTTGGAAGGGGGAGGATTTGGAAATCACATCTCATGTTATAGGAAGGATCTCAGGTTTGGTATTAGAAGCATTGAGATATCACATCTCATGCTATCGGAAGTATCTCAGGTTTGGTATTAGAGGCATTGAGATATCACATCTCATGCTATCATAAGGGTCTCAGGATTGGAATGGGAAGGAGTTGGATATCACATCTCATGTTATATGAAGGATCTCAGGTTTGGTATTAGAAGCATTGAGACATCACATCTCATGCTATAGGAAGGGTCTCAGGATTGGAATGGGAAGGAGTTGGATATCACATCTCATGCTATAGGAAGGGTCTCAGATTTGGTATAAGCATTGAGATATCACATCTCATGCTATAGGAAGGGTCTCAGGATTGGAATGGGAAGGAGTTGTATATGACATCTCAGGCCATAGGAAGGGTCTCAGGTTTGGTATAAGCATTGAGATATCACATCTCTGCTATCAGAAGGGTCTCAGGATTGGAATGGGAATGAGTTGGATATCCCATCTCATGTTATAGGAAGAGTCTCAGGTTTGGTATTAGAAGCATTGAGATATCCCATCTCATGCTATAGGAAGGGTCTCAGGTTGGAATGGGAAGGAGTTGGATATCACATTTCATGTTATAGGAAGGGTCTCAGGATTGGAATTGGAAGGACTTGGCTATCATATCTCATGCTATAGGAAGGCTCTCAGGTTTGGAAGGGGAAGGAGTTGGATATCACATTTCATGTTAGAGGAACGATCTCAGGTTTGGTATTAGAGGCCTTGAGATATCACATCTCATGCTATAGGAAGGGTCTCAGGATTGGAATGGGAAGGAGTTGGATATCACATCTCAAGCTAAAGGGACGGTCTCAGGTTTGGTATAAGCATTGTGATATCACATCTCATGCTATAGGAAGGGTCTCAGGATTGGAATGGGAAGGAGTTGGATATCACATCTCATGTTATAGGAAAGATCTCAGGTTTGGTATTAGAAGCATTGCGACATCACATCTCATGTTATAGGAAGGGTCTCAGGATTGGAATGGGAAGAAGTTGGATATCACATCTCATGCTATAAGAAGGGTCTCAGGTTTGGTATAAGCATTGAGATATCACATCTCATGCTATAGGAAGGGTCTCAGGTTTGGAATGGGAAGGAGTTGTATATGACATCTCATGCCATAGGAAGGGTCTCAGGTTTGGTATAAGCATTGAGATATCACATCACATGCTATAGGAAGGGTCTCAGGATTGGAATGGAAAGGACTTGGATATCACATCTCATGCTATAGGCAGGGTCTCAGGTTTGGAAAGGGAAGGAGATGGATATCACATTTCATGTTCGAGGTAGGATCTCAGGTTTGGTATTAGAGGCATTGAAATATCACATCTCATGCTATCAGAAGGGTCTCAGGATTGGAATGGGAAGGAGTTGGATATCACATCTCATGCTAAAGGGAGGGTCTCAGGTTTGGAAGGGGAAGGATTTGGAAATCACATCTCATGTTATAGGAAGGATCTCAGGTTTGGTATTAGAAGCATTGAGATATCACATCTCATGCTATCGTAAGTATCTCAGGTTTGGTATTAGAGGTATTGAGATATCACATCTCATGCTATCATAAGGGTCTCAGGATTGGAATGGGAAGGAGTTGGATATCACATCTCATGTTATAGGAAGGCTCTCTGGTTTGCAAGGGGAAGGAGTTGGATATCACATTTCATGTTAGAGGAACGATCTCAGGTTTGGTATTAGAGGCCTTGAGATATCACATCTCATGTTATAGGAAGTGTCTCAGGATTGGAATGGGAAGGAGTTGGATATCACATCTCAAGCTATAGGAACGGTCTCAGGTTTGGTATAAGCATTGTGATATCACATCTCATGCTATAGGAAGGGTCTCAGGATTGGAATGGGAAGGAGTTGGATATCACATCTCATGTTATAGGAAAGATCTCAGGTTTGGTATTAGAAGCATTGCGACATCACATCTCATGTTATAGGAAGGGTCTCAGGATTGGAATGGGAAGAAGTTGGATATCACATCTCATGCTATAGGAAGGGTCTCAGGTTTGGTATAAGCATTGAGATATCACATCTCATGCTATAGGAAGGGTCTCAGGATTGGAATGGGAAGGAGTTGTATATGACATCTCATGCCATAGGAAGGGTCTCAGGTTTGATATAAGCATTGAGATATCACATCACATGCTATAGGAAGGGTCTCAGGATTGGAATGGAAAGGACTTGGATATCAAATCTCATGCTATAGGCAGGGTCCCAGGTTTGGAAAGGGAAGGAGATGGATATCACATTTCATGTTAGAGGTAGGATCTCAGGTTTGGTATTAGAGGCATTGAAATATCACATCTCATGCTATCAGATGGGTCTCAGGATTGGAATGGGAAGGAGTTGGATATCACATCTCATGCTAAAGGGAGGGTCTCAGGTTTGGAAGGGGAAGGATTTGGAAATCACATCTCATGTTATAGGAAGGATCTCAGGTTTGGTATTAGAAGCATTGAGATATCACATCTCATGCTATCGGAAGTATCTCAGGTTTGGTATTAGAGGCATTGAGATATTACATCTCATGCTATCATAAGGGTCTCAGGATTGGAATGGGAAGGAGTTGGATATCACATCTCATGTTATAGGAAGGATCTCAGGTTTGGTATTAGAAGCATTGAGACATCACATCTCATGCTATAGGAAGGGTCTATGGATTGGAATGGGAAGGAGTTGGATATCACATCTCATGCTATAGGAAGGGTCTCAGATTTGGTATAAGCATTGAGATATCACATCTCATGCTATAGGAAGGGTCTCAGGATTGGAATGGGAAGGAGTTGTATATGACATCTCAGGCCATAGGAAGGGTCTCAGGTTTGGTAAAAGCATTGAGATATCACATCTCTGCTATCGGAAGGGTCTCAGGATTGGAATGGGAAGGAGTTGGATATCCCATCTCATGTTATAGGAAGGGTCTCAGGTTTGGTATTAGAAGCATTGAGACATCACATCTCATGTTATAGGAAGGGTCTCAGGATTGGAATGGGAAGAAGTTGGATATCACATCTCATGCTATAGGAAGGGTCTCAGGTTTGGTATAAGCATTGAGATATCACATCTCATGCTATAGGAAGGGTCTCAGGATTGGAATGGGAAGGAGTTGTATATGACATCTCATGCCATAGGAAGGGTCTCAGGTTTGGACTAAGCATTGAGATATCACATCACATGCTATAGGAAGGGTCTCAGGATTGGAATGGGAAGGACTTGGATATCACATCTCATGCTATAGGCAGGGTCTCAGGTTTGGAAAGGGAAGGAGATGGATATCACATTTCATGTTAGAGGTAGGATCTCAGGTTTGGTATTAGAGGCATTGAAATATCACATCTCATGCTATCAGAAGGGTCTCAGGATTGGAATGGGAAGGAGTTGGATATCACATCTCATGCTAAAGGTAGGGTCTCAGGTTTGGAAGTGGAAGGATTTGGAAATCACATCTCATGTTATAGGAAGGATCTCAGGTTTGGTATTAGAAGCATTGAGATATCACATCTCATGCTATCAGAAGTATCTCAGGTTTGGTATTAGAGGCATTGAGATATCACATCTCATGCTATCATAAGGGTCTCAGGATTGGAATGGGAAGGAGTTGGATATCACATCTCATGTTATAGGAAGGATCTCAGGTTTGGTATTAGAAGAATTGAGACATCACATCTCATGCTATAGGAAGGGTCTCAGGATTGGAATGGGAAGAAGTTGGATATCACATCTCATGCTATAGGAAGGGTCTCAGATTTGGTATAAGCATTGAGATATCACATCTAATGCTATAGGAAGGGTCTCAGGATTGGAATGGGAAGGAGTTGCATATGACATCTCAGGCCATAGGAAGGCTCTCAGGTTTGGTATAAGCATTGAGATATCACATCTCTGCTATCGGAAGGGTCTCAGGATTGGAATGGGAAGGAGTTGGATATCCCAAATCATGTTATAGGAAGGGTCTCAGGTTTGGTATTAGAAGCATTGAGATATCACATCTCATGCTATAGGAAGGGTCTCAGGATTGGAATGGGGAGGACTTGGATGTCACATCTCATGTTATAGGAAGGCTCTCAGGTTTGGAAGGGGAAGGAGTTGGATATCACATTTCATGTTAGAGGAACGATCTCAGGTTTGGTATTAGAGGCCTTGAGATATCACATCTCATGCTATAGGAAGGGTCTCAGGATTGGAATGGGAAGGAGTTGGATATCACATCTCAAGCTATAGGAACGGTCTCAGGTTTGGTATAAGCATTGTGATATCACATCTCATGCTATAGGAAGGGTCTCAGGATTGGAATGGGAAGGAGTTGGATATCACATCTCATGTTATAGGAAAGATCTCAGGTTTGGTATTAGAAGCATTGCGACATCACATCTCATGTTATAGGAAGGGTCTCAGGATTGGAATGGGAAGAAGTTGGATATCACATCTCATGCTATAGGAAGGGTCTCAGGTTTGGTATAAGCATTGAGATATCACATCTCATGCTATAGGAAGGGTGTCAGGATTGGAATGGGAAGGAGTTGTATATGACATCTCATGCCATAGGAAGGGTCTCAGGTTTGGTATAAGCATTGAGATATCACATCACATGCTATAGGAAGGGTCTCAGGATTGGAATGGAAAGGACTTGGATATCACATCTCATGCTATAGGCAGGGTCTCAGGTTTGGAAAGGGAAGGAGATGGATATCACATTTCATGTTAGAGGTAGGATCTCAGGTTTGGTATTAGAGGCATTGAAATATCACATCTCATGCTATCAGATGGGTCTCAGGATTGGAATGGGAAGGAGTTGGATATCACATCTCATGCTAAAGGGAGGGTCTCAGGTTTGGAAGGGGAAGGATTTGGAAATCACATCTCATGTTATAGGAAGGATCTCAGGTTTGGTATTAGAAGCATTGAGATATCACATCTCATGCTATCGGAAGTATCTCAGGTTTGGTATTAGAGGCATTGAGATATCACATCTCATGCTATCATAAGGGTCTCAGGATTGGAATGGGAAGGAGTTGGATATCACATCTCATGTTATAGGAAGGATCTCAGGTTTGGTATTAGAAGCATTGAGACATCACATCTCATGCTATAGGAAGGGTCTCAGGATTGGAATGGGAAGGAGTTGGATATCACATCTCATGCTATAGGAAGGGTCTCAGATTTGGTATAAGCATTGAGATATCACATCACATGCTATAGGAAGGGTCTCAGGATTGGAATGGGAAGGACTTGGATATCACATCTCATGCTATAGGCAGGGTCTCAGGTTTGGAAAGGGAAGGAGATGGATATCACATTTCATGTTAGAGGAAGGATCTCAGGTTTGGTATTAGAGGCATTGAAATATCACATCTCATGCTATCAGAAGGGTCTCAGGATTGGAATGGGAAGGAGTTGGATATCACATCTCATGCTAAAGGGAGGGTCTCAGGTTTGGAAGTGGAAGGATTTGGAAATCACATCTCATGTTATAGGAAGGATCTCAGGTTTGGTAATGGAAGCATTGAGATATCACATCTCATGCTATCATAAGGGTCTCAGGATTGGAATGGGAAGGAGTTGGATATCACATCTCATGTTATAGGAAGGATCTCAGGTTTGGTATTAGAAGAATTGAGACATCACATCTCATGCTATAGGAAGGGTCTCAGGATTGGAATGGGAAGAAGTTGGATATCACATCTCATGCTATAGGAAGGGTCTCAGATTTGGTATAAGCATTGAGATATCACATCTAATGCTATAGGAAGGGTCTCAGGATTGGAATGGGAAGGAGTTGCATATGACATCTCAGGCCATAGGAAGGGTCTCAGGTTTGGTATAAGCATTGAGATATCACATCTCTGCTATCGGAAGGGTCTCAGGATTGGAATGGGAAGGAGTTGGATATCCCAAATCATGTTATAGGAAGGGTCTCAGGTTTGGTATTAGAAGCATTGAGATATCACATCTCATGCTATAGGAAGGGTCTAGGGATTGGAATGGGGAGGACTTGGATGTCACATCTCATGTTATAGGAAGGCTCTCAGGTTTGGAAGGGGAAGGAGTTGGATATCACATTTCATGTTAGAGGAACGATCTCAGGTTTGGTATTAGAGGCCTTGAGATATCACATCTCATGCTATAGGAAGGGTCTCAGGATTGGAATGGGAAGGAGTTGGATATCACATCTCAAGCTATAGGAACGGTCTCAGGTTTGGTATAAGCATTGTGATATCACATCTCATGCTATAGGAAGTGTCTCAGGATTGGAATGGGAAGGAGTTGGATATCACATCTCATGTTATAGGAAAGATCTCAGGTTTGGTATTAGAAGCATTGCGACATCACATCTCATGTTATAGGAAGGGTCTCAGGATTGGAATGGGAAGAAGTTGGATATCACATCTCATGCTATAGGAAGGGTCTCAGGTTTGGTATAAGCATTGAGATATCACATCTCATGCTATAGGAAGGGTCTCAGGATTGGAATGGGGAGGACTTGGATGTCACATCTCATGTTATAGGGAGGGTCTCAAGTTTGATATTAGAAGCATTGAGATAACAAATCTCATGATATCGGTAGGGTCTCAGGATTGGAATGGGAAGGAATTGGATATCACATCTCATGATAAAGGAAGGGTCTAAGGTTTGGAAGGGGAAGGATTTGGATATCACATCTCATGTTATAGGACGGGTCTCAGGTTTGGTATTAGAAGCATTGAGATATCAAGTCTCATGGTATAGGAAGGGTCTCAGAATTGGAATGGGAAGGAGTTGGATATCACATCTCAAGCTATAGGTAGGGTCTCAGGATTGGAATAGTAAGGAGTTTGATATCACATCTCATGCCATAGTATGGGTCTCAGGTTTGGTAGAAGCATTGGGATATCACATCTCATGCTATCGGAAGGGTATCAGTATTGGATTTGGAAGGAGTTGGATATCCCATCTCATGCTATAGGAAGGGTCTCAGGTTGGAATGGGAAGGAATTGGATATCACATTTCATGTTATAGGAAGGCTCTCAGGTTTGGAAGGGGAAGGAGTTGGATATCACATTTCATGTTAGAGGAAGGATCTCAGGTTTGGTATTAGAGGCCTTGAGATATCACATCTCATGCTATAGGAAGGGTCTCAGGATTGGAATGGGAAGGAGTTGGATATCACATCTCAAGCTATAGGAAGGGTCTCAGGTTTGGTATAAGCATTGAGATATCACATCTCATGCTATAGGAAGGGTCTCAGGATTGGAATGGGAAGGAGTTGGATATCACATCTCATGTTATAGGAAAGATCTCAGGTTTGGTATTAGAAGCATTGAGACATCACATCTCATGTTATAGGAAGGGTCTCAGGATTGGAATGGGAAGAAGTTGGATATCACATCTCATGCTGTAGGAAGAGTCTCAGGTTTGGAAGGGGAAGGAGTTGGATATCCAATCTCATGTTATAGGACTGGTCTCGGGTTTGGTATTAGAAGCATTGAGATATCACATCGCATGCTGTAGGAAGGTTCTCAGGTTTGGAATGGGGAGGAATTGGATATCACATCTCATGTCATAGGAAGGATCTCAGGTTTGGTATTAGAAGCATTGAGATATCACATCTCATGCTATAGGAATGGTCTCAGGATTGGAATGGGAAGGAGTTGGATATTACACTCTTGCTATAGGAAGGGTCTCATGTTTGGAATGGGAAGGAGTTGGATATCACATATGCTATAGGAAGGGTCTCAGGTTTGGACCGGGAAGGAGTTGGATATCACATCTCATGTTATAGGAAGGGTCTCAGGTTTGGTATAAGCATTGAGATATCACATATCTGCTATCGGAAGTGTCTCAGGATTGGAATGGGAAGGAGTTGGATATCCCATCTCATGTTATAGGACGGGTCTCAGGTTTGTTATTAGAATCATTGAGATATCATATTGCATTCTGTAGGAAGGGTCTAAGGATTGGAATGGGAAGGACTTGGATATCACATCTCATGCTATAGGTAGGCTCTCAGGTTTGGAAAGGGAAGGAGTTGGATATCACATTTCATGTTAGAGGAAGGATCTCAGGTTTGGTATTAGAGGCATTGAGATATCACATCTCATGCTATAGGAAGAGTCTCAGGATTGGAATGGGAAGGAGTTGGATATCACATCTCATGCTATAGGAAGGGTCTCAGGTTTGGTATAAGCATTGAGATATCACATCTCATGCTATAGGAAGGGTCTCGGGATTGGAATGGGAAGGAGTTGGATATCACATCTCATGTTATAGGAAGGATCTCAGGTTTGGTATTAGAAGCATTGAGACATCACATCTCATGCTATAGGAAGGGTCTCAGGATTGGAATGGGAAGGAGTTGGATATCACATCTCATGCTATAGGAAGGGTCTCAGGTTTGGTATAAGCATTGAGATATCACATCTCATGCTATAGGAAGGGTCTCAGGATTGGAATGGGAAGGAGTTGTATATGACATCTCATGCCATATGAAGGGTCTTAGGTTTGGTATAAGCATTGAGATATCACATCTCTGCTATCGGAAGGGTCTCAGGATTGGAATGGGAAGGAGTTGGATATCCCATCTCATGTTATAGGAAGAGTCTCAGGTTTGGTATTAGAAGCATTGAGACATCACATCGCATGTTGTAGGAAGGGTCTCAGGATTGGAATGGGAAGGACTTGGGTATCACATCTCATGCTATAGGGAGGGTCACAAGTTTGATATTAGAAGCATTGAGATATCACATCTCATGCTATAGAAAGGGTCTCAGGATTGGAATGGGAAGGAGTTGGATATCACATCTCATGCTATAGGAAGGGTCTCAGGTTTGGTATAAGCAGTGAGATATCACATCTCATGCTATAGGAAGTGTCTCAGGATTGGAATGGGAAGGAGTTGGATATCACATCTCATGTTATAGGAAGGATCTCAGGTTTGGTATAAGCATTGAGATATCACATCTCTGCTATCGGAAGGGTCTCAGGATTGGAATGGGAAGGAGTTGGATATTCCCATCTCATGTTATAGGAAGGGTCTCAGGTTTGGTATTAGAAGCATTGAGATATCACATCTCATGCTATAGGAAGGGTCTCAGGATTGGAATGAGAAGGACTTGGATATCACATCTCATGCTATAGGGAGGGTCTCAAGGTTGATATTAGAAGCATTGAGATATCACATCTCATGATATCGGAAGAGTCTCAGGATTGGAATGGGAAGGAGTTGGATATCACATCTCATGATAAAGGAAGGGTCTAAGGTTTGGAAGGGGAAGGATTTGGATATCACATCTCATGTTATAGGACGGGTCTCAGGTTTGGTATTAGAAGCATTGAGATATCAAATCTCGTTGTATAGGAAGGGTCTCAGAATTGGAATGGGAAGGAGTTGGATATCACATCTCAAGCTATAGGAAGGGTCACAGGATTGGAATGGGAAGGAGTTTGATATCACATCTCATGCCATAGTATGGGTCTCAGGTTTGGTAGAAGCATTGGGATATCACATCTCATGCTATCGGAAGGGTATCAGGATTGGATTTGGAAGGAGTTGGATATCCCATCTCATGCTATAGGAAGGGTCTCAGGTTGGAATGGGAAGGAGTTGGATATCACATCTCATGTTATAGGAAGGGTCTCAGGATTGGAATGGGAAGGACTTGGATATCACATCTCATGCTATAGGAAGGCTCTCAGGTTTGCAACGGGAAAGAGTTGGATATCACATTTCATGTTAGAGGTAGGATCTCAGGTTTGGTATTAGAGGCATTGATATATCACATCTCATGCTATCAGAAGAGTCTCAGAATTGGAATGGGAAGGAGTTGGATATCACATCTCATGCCATAGTATGGGTCTCAGGTTTGGTAGAAGCATTGGGATATCACATCTCATGCTATCGGAAGGATTTCAGGATTGGATTTGGAAGGAGTTGGATATCCCATCTCATGCTATAGGAAGGGTCTCAGGTTGGAATGGGAAGGAGTTTGATATCACATCTCATGCCATAGTATGGGTCTCAGGTTTGGTAGAAGCATTGGGATATCACATCTCATGCTATCGGAAGGGTATCAGGATTGGATTTGGAAGGAGTTGGATATCCCATCTCATGCTATAGGAAGGGTCTCAGGTTGGAATGGGAAGGAGTTGGATATCACATCTCATGTTATAGGAAGGGTCTCAGGATTGGAATGGAAAGGACTTGGATACCATATCTCATGCTATAGGAAGGCTCTCAGGTTTGGAAGGGGAAGGAGTTGGATATCACATTTCATGTTAGAGGAAGGATCTCAGGTTTGGTATTAGAGGCATTGAGATATCACATCTCATGCTATAGGAAGGGTCTCAGGATTGGAATGGGAAGGAGTTGGATATCACATCTCAAGCTATAGGAAGGGTCTCAGGTTGGGTATAAGCATTGAGATATCACATCTCATGCTATAGGAATGGTCTCAGGATTGGAATGGGAAGGAGATGGATATCACATCTCATGTTATAGGAAAGATCTCAGGTTTGGTATTAGAAGCATTGAGATATCACATCTCATGCTATAAGCAGGGTCTCAGGATTGGAATGGGAAGGAGTTGTATATGGCATCTCATGCCATAGGAAGGGTCTCAGGTTTGGTATAAGCATTGAGACATCACATCTCATGCTATAGGAAGGGTCTCAGGATTGGAATGGGAAGGACTTGGATATCACATCTCATGCTATAGGCAGGATCTCAGGTTTGGAAAGGGAAGGAGTTGGATATCATATTTCATGTTAGAGGTAGGATCTCAGGTTTGGTATTAGAGGCATTGAAATATCACATCTCATGCTATCAGAAGGGTCTCAGGATTGGAATGGGAAGGAGTTGGATATCACATCTCATGCTAAAGGGAGGGTCTCAGGTTTGGAAGGGGAAGGATTTGGATATCACATCTCATGTTATAGGAAGGATCTCAGGTTTGGTATTAGAAGCATTGAGATATCACATCTCATGCTATCGGAAGTATCTCAGGTTTGGTATTAGAGGCATTGAGATATCACATCTCATGCTATCATAAGGGTCTCAGGATTGGAATGGGAAGGAGTTGGATATCACATTTCATTCTAAAGGGAGGGTCTCAGGTTTGGAAGGGGAAGGATTTGGATATCACATCACATGTTATAAGAAGGATCTCAGGTTTGGTATTAGAAGCATTGAGATATCACATCTCATGCTATCGGAAGGGTCTCAGGATTGGAATGGGAAGGAGTTGGATATCACATCTTATGCTATAGGAAGGGTCTCAGGTTTGGTATAAGCATTGAGATATCACATCTCATGCTATAGGAAGGGTCTCGGGATTGGAATGGGAAGGAGTTGGATATCACATCTCATGTTATAGGAAGGATCTCAGGTTTGGTATTAGAAGCATTGAGACATCACATCTCATGCTATAGGAAGGGTCTCAGGATTGGAATGGGAAGGAGTTGGATATCACATCTCATGCTATAGGAAGGGTCTCAGGTTTGGTATAAGCATTGAGATATCACATCTCATGCTATAGGAAGGGTCTCAGGATTGGAATGGGAAGGAGTTGTATATGACATCTCATGCCATATGAAGGGTCTTAGGTTTGGTATAAGCATTGAGATATCACATCTCTGCTATCGGAAGGGTCTCAGGATTGGAATGGGAAGGAGTTGGATATCCCATCTCATGTTATAGGAAGAGTCTCAGGTTTGGTATTAGAAGCATTGAGACATCACATCGCATGTTGTAGGAAGGGTCTCAGGATTGGAATGGGAAGGACTTGGGTATCACATCTCATGCTATAGGGAGGGTCACAAGTTTGATATTAGAAGCATTGAGATATCACATCTCATGCTATAGAAAGGGTCTCAGGATTGGAATGGGAAGGAGTTGGATATCACATCTCATGCTATAGGAAGGGTCTCAGGTTTGGTATAAGCAGTGAGATATCACATCTCATGCTATAGGAAGTGTCTCAGGATTGGAATGGGAAGGAGTTGGATATCACATCTCATGTTATAGGAAGGATCTCAGGTTTGGTATAAGCATTGAGATATCACATCTCTGCTATCGGAAGGGTCTCAGGATTGGAATGGGAAGGAGTTGGATATTCCCATCTCATGTTATAGGAAGGGTCTCAGGTTTGGTATTAGAAGCATTGAGATATCACATCTCATGCTATAGGAAGGGTCTCAGGATTGGAATGAGAAGGACTTGGATATCACATTTCATGCTATAGGGAGGGTCTCAAGTTTGGTATTAGAAGCATTGAGATATCACATCTCATGATATCGGAAGAGTCTCAGGATTGGAATGGGAAGGAGTTGGATATCACATCTCATGATAAAGGAAGGGTCTAAGGTTTGGAAGGGGAAGGATTTGGATATCACATCTCATGTTATAGGACGGGTCTCAGGTTTGGTATTAGAAGCATTGAGATATCAAATCTCGTTGTATAGGAAGGGTCTCAGAATTGGAATGGGAAGGAGTTGGATATCACATCTCAAGCTATAGGAAGGGTCACAGGATTGGAATGGGAAGGAGTTTGATATCACATCTCATGCCATAGTATGGGTCTCAGGTTTGGTAGAAGCATTGGGATATTACATCTCATGCTATCGGAAGGGTATCAGGATTGGATTTGGAAGGAGTTGGATATCCCATCTCATGCTATAGGAAGGGTCTCAGGTTGGAATGGGAAGGAGTTGGATATCACATCTCATGTTATAGGAAAGGTCTCAGGATTGGAATGGGAAGGACTTGGATATCACATCTCATGCTATAGGAAGGCTCTCAGGTTTGCAACGGGAAAGAGTTGGATATCACATTTCATGTTAGAGGTAGGATCTCAGGTTTGGTATTAGAGGCATTGATATATCACATCTCATGCTATCAGAAGAGTCTCAGAATTGGAATGGGAAGGAGTTGGATATCACATCTCATGCCATAGTATGGGTCTCAGGTTTGGTAGAAGCATTGGGATATCACATCTCATGCTATCGGAAGGATTTCAGGATTGGATTTGGAAGGAGTTGGATATCCCATCTCATGCTATAGGAAGGGTCTCAGGTTGGAATGGGAAGGAGTTTGATATCACATCTCATGCCATAGTATGGGTCTCAGGTTTGGTAGAAGCATTGGGATATCACATCTCATGCTATCGGAAGGGTATCAGGATTGGATTTGGAAGGAGTTGGATATCCCATCTCATGCTATAGGAAGGGTCTCAGGTTGGAATGGGAAGGAGTTGGATATCACATCTCATGTTATAGGAAGGGTCTCAGGATTGGAATGGAAAGGACTTGGATACCATATCTCATGCTATAGGAAGGCTCTCAGGTTTGGAAGGGGAAGGAGTTGGATATCACATTTCATGTTAGAGGAAGGATCTCAGGTTTGGTATTAGAGGCATTGAGATATCACATCTCATGCTATAGGAAGGGTCTCAGGATTGGAATGGGAAGGAGTTGGATATCACATCTCAAGCTATAGGAAGGGTCTCAGGTTGGGTATAAGCATTGAGATATCACATCTCATGCTATAGGAATGGTCTCAGGATTGGAATGGGAAGGAGATGGATATCACATCTCATGTTATAGGAAAGATCTCAGGTTTGGTATTAGAAGCATTGAGATATCACATCTCATGCTATAAGCAGGGTCTCAGGATTGGAATGGGAAGGAGTTGTATATGGCATCTCATGCCATAGGAAGGGTCTCAGGTTTGGTATAAGCATTGAGACATCACATCTCATGCTATAGGAAGGGTCTCAGGATTGGAATGGGAAGGACTTGGATATCACATCTCATGCTATAGGAAGGGTCTCAGGATTGGAATGGGAAGGAGTTGGATATCACATCTTATGCTATAGGAAGGGTCTCAGGTTTGGAACGGGAAGGAGTTGGATATCACATCTCATGTTATAGGAAGGGTCTCAGGATTGGAATGGGAAGGAGTTGGATATCACATCTTATGCTATAGGAAGGATCTCAGGTTTGGAAAGGGAAGGAGTTGGATATCATATTTCATGTTAGAGGTAGGATCTCAGGTTTGGTATTAGAGGCATTGAGATATCACATCTCATGCTATCAGAAGGGTCTCAGGATTGGAATGGGAAGGAGTTGGATATCACATCTCATGCTAAAGGGAGGGTCTCAGGTTTGGAAGGGGAAGGATTTGGATATCACATCTCATGTTATAGGAAGGATCTCAGGTTTGGTATTAGAAGCATTGAGATATCACATCTCATGCTATCGGAAGTATCTCAGGTTTGGTATTAGAGGCATTGAGATATCACATCTCATGCTATCATAAGGGTCTCAGGATTGGAATGGGAAGGAGTTGGATATCACATTTCATTCTAAAGGGAGGGTCTCAGGTTTGGAAGGGGAAGGATTTGGATATCACATCACATGTTATAAGAAGGATCTCAGGTTTGGTATTAGAAGCATTGAGATATCACATCTCATGCTATCGGAAGGGTCTCATGATTGGAATGGGAAGGAGTTGGATATCACATCTTATGCTATAGGAAGGGTCTCAGGTTTGGAACGGGAAGGAGTTGGATATCACATCTCATGTTATAGGAAGAGTCTCAGGTTTGGTATAAGCATTGAGATATCACATCTCTGCAATCGGAAGTGTCTCAGGATTGGGATCGGAAGGAGTTGGATATCACATCTCATGCTATAGGAAGGGTCTCAGGTTTGGAACGGGAAGGAGTTGGATATCCCATCTCATGTTATAGGACGGGTCTCAGGTTTGGTATTAGAAGCATTGAGATATCACATCGCATGCTGTAGGAAGGGTCTGAGGATTGGAATGGGAAGGAGTTGGATATTACATTCTTGCTATAGGAAGGGTCTCATGTTTGGAATGGGAAGGAGTTGGATATCACATATGCTATAGGAAGGGTCTCAGGTTTGGAACGGGAAGGAGTTGGATATCACATCTCATGCTATAGGAAGGGTCTCAGGTTTGGAATAAGCATTGAGATATCACATCTCTGCTATCGGAAGTGTCTCAGGATTGGAATGGGAAGGAGTTGGATATCACATCTCATGTTATAGGACGGGTCTCAGGTTTGTTATTAGAATCATTGAGATATCATATTGTATGCTGTAGGAAGGGTCTAAGGATTGGAATGGGAAGGTCTTGGATATCACATCTCATGCTATAGGTAGGCTCTCAGGTTTGGAAAGGGAAGGAGTTGGATATCACATTTCATGTTAGAGGAAGGATTTCAGGTTTGGTATTAGAGGCATTGAGATATCACATCTCATGCTATAGGAAGGGTCTCATCACATATGCTATAGGAAGGGTCTCAGGTTTGGAACGGGAAGGAGTTGGATATCACATCTCATGCTATAGGAAGGGTCTCAGGTTTGGAATAAGCATTGAGATATCACATCTCTGCTATCGGAAGTGTCTCAGGATTGGAATGGGAAGGAGTTGGATATCACATCTCATGTTATAGGACGGGTCTCAGGTTGTTATTAGAATCATTGAGATATCATATTGTATGCTGTAGGAAGGGTCTAAGGATTGGAATGGGAAGGTCTTGGATATCACATCTCATGCTATAGGTAGGCTCTCAGGTTTGGAAAGGGAAGGAGTTGGATATCACATTTCATGTTAGAGGAAGGATTTCAGGTTTGGTATTAGAGGCATTGAGATATGACATCTCAGGCCATAGGAAGGGTCTCAGGTTTGGTATAAGCATTGAGATATCACATCTCTGCTATCGGAAGGGTCTCAGGATTGGAATGGGAAGGAGTTGGATATCCCAAATCATGTTATAGGAAGGGTCTCAGGTTTGGTATTAGAAGCATTGAGATATCACATCTCATGCTATAGGAAGGGTCTCAGGATTGGAATGGGGAGGACTTGGATGTCACATCTCATGTTATAGGGAGGGTCTCAAGTTTGGTATTAGAAGCATTGAGATAACAAATCTCATGATATCGGAAGGGTCTCAGGATTGGAATGGGAAGGAATTGGATATCACATCTCATGATAAAGGAAGGGTCTAAGGTTTGGAAGGGGATGGATTTGGATATCACATCTCATGTTATAAGACGGGTCTCAGGTTTGGTATTAGAAGCATTGAGATATCAAGTCTCATGGTATAGGAAGGGTCTCAGAATTGGAATGGGAAGGAGTTGGATATCACATCTCAAGCTATAGGTAGGGTCTCAGGATTGGAATGGGAAGGAGTTTGATATCACATCTCATGCCATAGTATGGGTCTCAGGTTTGGTAGAAGCATTGGGATATCACATCTCATGCTATCGGAAGGGTATCAGTATTGGATTTGGAAGGAGTTGGATATCCCATCTCATGCTATAGGAAGGGTCTCAGGTTGGAATGGGAAGGAATTGGATATCACATTTCATGTTATAGGAAGGCTCTCAGGTTTGGAAGGGGAAGGAGTTGGATATCACATTTCATGTCAGAGGAAGGATCTCAGGTTTGGTATTAGAGGCCTTGAGATATCACATCTCATGCTATAGGAAGGGTCTCAGGATTGGAATGGGAAGGAGTTGGATATCACATCTCAAGCTATAGGAAGGGTCTCAGGTTTGGTATAAGCATTGAGATATCACATCTCATGGGGTCTCAGGGTCTCAGGATTGGAATGGGAAGGAGTTGGATATCACATCTCATGTTATAGGAAAGATCTCAGGTTTGGTATTAGAAGCATTGAGACATCACATCTCATGTTATAGGAAGGGTCTCAGGATTGGAATGGGAAGAAGTTGGATATCACATCTCATGCTATAGGAAGAGTCTCAGGTTTGGAAGGGGAAGGAGTTGGATATCCAATCTCATGTTATAGGACTGGTCTCGGGTTTGGTATTAGAAGCATTGAGATATCACATCGCATGCTGTAGGAAGGTTCTCAGGTTTGGAATGGGGAGGAATTGGATATCACATCTCATGTCATAGGAAGGATCTCAGGTTTGGTATTAGAAGCATTGAGATATCACATCTCATGCTATAGGAATGGTCTCAGGATTGGAATGGGAACGAGTTGGATATTACACTCTTGCTATAGGAAGGGTCTCATGTTTGGAATGGGAAGGAGTTGGATATCACATATGCTATAGGAAGGGTCTCAGGTTTGGACCGGGAAGGAGTTGGATATCACATCTCATGTTATAGGAAGGGTCTCAGGTTTGGTAGAAGCATTGGGATATCACATCTCATGCTATCGGAAGGATTTCAGGATTGGATTTGGAAGGAGTTGGATATCCCATCTCATGCTATAGGAAGGGTCTCAGGTTGGAATGGGAAGGAGTTTGATATCACATCTCATGCCATAGTATGGGTCTCAGGTTTGGTAGAAGCATTGGGATATCACATCTCATGCTATCGGAAGGGTATCAGGATTGGATTTGGAAGGAGTTGGATATCCCATCTCATGCTATAGGAAGGGTCTCAGGTTGGAATGGGAAGGAGTTGGATATCACATCTCATGTTATAGGAAGGGTCTCAGGATTGGAATGGAAAGGACTTGGATACCATATCTCATGCTATAGGAAGGCTCTCAGGTTTGGAAGGGGAAGGAGTTGGATATCACATTTCATGTTAGAGGAAGGGTCTCAGGTTGGGTATAAGCATTGAGATATCACATCTCATGGTATAGGAAGGGTCTCAGGATTGGAATGGGAAGGAGTTGGATATCACATCTCAAGCTATAGGAAGGGTCTCAGGTTGGGTATAAGCATTGAGATATCACATCTCATGCTATAGGAATGGTCTCAGGATTGGAATGGGAAGGAGATGGATATCACATCTCATGTTATAGGAAAGATCTCAGGTTTGGTATTAGAAGCATTGAGATATCACATCTCATGCTATAAGCAGGGTCTCAGGATTGGAATGGGAAGGAGTTGTATATGGCATCTCATGTTATAGGAAGGGTCTCAGGTTTGGTAGAAGCATTGGGATATCACATCTCATGCTATAGGAAGGGTCTCAGGATTGGAATGGGAAGGACTTGGATATCACATCTCATGCTATAGGCAGGATCTCAGGTTTGGAAAGGGAAGGAGTTGGATATCATATTTCATGTTAGAGGTAGGATCTCAGGTTTGGTATTAGAGGCATTGAGATATCACATCTCATGCTATCAGAAGGGTCTCAGGATTGGAATGGGAAGGAGTTGGATATCACATCTCATGCTAAAGGGAGGGTCTCAGGTTTGGAAGGGGAAGGATTTGGATATCACATCTCATGTTATAGGAAGGATCTCAGGTTTGGTATTAGAAGCATTGAGATATCACATCTCATGCTATCGGAAGTATCTCAGGTTTGGTATTAGAGGCATTGAGATATCACATCTCATGCTATCATAAGGGTCTCAGGATTGGAATGGGAAGGAGTTGGATATCACATTTCATGCTAAAGGGAGGGTCTCAGGTTTGGAAGGGGAAGGATTTGGATATCACATCACATGTTATAAGAAGGATCTCAGGTTTGGTATTAGAAGCATTGAGATATCACATCTCATGCTATCGGAAGGGTCTCAGGATTGGAATGGGAAGGAGTTGGATATCACATCTCATGTTATAGGACGGGTCTCAGGTTTGTTATTAGAATCATTGAGATATCATATTGTATGCTGTAGGAAGGGTCTAAGGATTGGAATGGGAAGGTCTTGGATATCACATCTCATGCTATAGGTAGGCTCTCAGGTTTGGAAAGGGAAGGAGTTGGATATCACATTTCATGTTAGAGGAAGGATTTCAGGTTTGGTATTAGAGGCATTGAGATATCACATCTCATGCTATAGGAAGGGTCTCAGGATTGGAATGGGAAGGAGTTGCATATGACATCTCAGGCCATAGGAAGGGTCTCAGGTTTGGTATAAGCATTGAGATATCACATCTCTGCTATCGGAAGGGTCTCAGGATTGGAATGGGAAGGAGTTGGATATCCCAAATCATGTTATAGGAAGGGTCTCAGGTTTGGTATTAGAAGCATTGAGATATCACATCTCATGCTATAGGAAGGGTCTCAGGATTGGAATGGGGAGGACTTGGATGTCACATCTCATGTTATAGGGAGGGTCTCAAGTTTGATATTAGAAGCATTGAGATAACAAATCTCATGATATCGGAAGGGTCTCAGGATTGGAATGGGAAGGAATTGGATATCACATCTCATGATAAAGGAAGGGTCTAAGGTTTGGAAGGGGATGGATTTGGATATCACATCTCATGTTATAGGACGGGTCTCAGGTTTGGTATTAGAAGCATTGAGATATCAAGTCTCATGGTATAGGAAGGGTCTCAGAATTGGAATGGGAAGGAGTTGGATATCACATCTCAAGCTATAGGTAGGGTCTCAGGATTGGAATGGGAAGGAGTTTGATATCACATCTCATGCCATAGTATGGGTCTCAGGTTTGGTAGAAGCATTGGGATATCACATCTCATGCTATCGGAAGGGTATCAGTATTGGATTTGGAAGGAGTTGGATATCCCATCTCATGCTATAGGAAGGGTCTCAGGTTGGAATGGGAAGGAATTGGATATCACATTTCATGTTATAGGAAGGCTCTCAGGTTTGGAAGGGGAAGGAGTTGGATATCACATTTCATGTTAGAGGAAGGATCTCAGGTTTGGTATTAGAGGCCTTGAGATATCACATCTCATGCTATAGGAAGGGTCTCAGGATTGGAACGGGAAGGAGTTGGATATCACATCTCAAGCTATAGGAAGGGTCTCAGGTTTGGTATAAGCATTGAGATATCACATCTCATGGGGTCTCAGGGTCTCAGGATTGGAATGGGAAGGAGTTGGATATCACATCTCATGTTATAGGAAAGATCTCAGGTTTGGTATTAGAAGCATTGAGACATCACATCTCATGTTATAGGAAGGGTCTCAGGATTGGAATGGGAAGAAGTTGGATATCACATCTCATGCTATAGGAAGAGTCTCAGGTTTGGAAGGGGAAGGAGTTGGATATCCAATCTCATGTTATAGGACTGGTCTCGGGTTTGGTATTAGAAGCATTGAGATATCACATCGCATGCTGTAGGAAGGTTCTCAGGTTTGGAATGGGGAGGAATTGGATATCACATCTCATGTCATAGGAAGGATCTCAGGTTTGGTATTAGAAGCATTGAGATATCACATCTCATGCTATAGGAATGGTCTCAGGATTGGAATGGGAAGGAGTTGGATATTACACTCTTGCTATAGGAAGGGTCTCATGTTTGGAATGGGAAGGAGTTGGATATCACATATGCTATAGGAAGGGTCTCAGGTTTGGACCGGGAAGGCGTTGGATATCACATCTCATGTTATAGGAAGGGTCTCAGGTTTGGTATAAGCATTGAGATATCACATCTCTGCTATCGGAAGTGTATCAGGATTGGAATGGGAAGGAGTTGGATATCCCATCTCATGTTATAGGACGGGTCTCAGGTTTGTTATTAGAATCATTGAGATATCATATTGCATGCTGTAGGAAGGGTCTAAGGATTGGAATGGGAAGGAGTTGGATATCACATCTTATGCTATATGAAGGGTCTCAGGTTTGGAACGGGAAGGAGTTGGATATCACATCTCATGTTATAGGAAGAGTCTCAGGTTTGGTATAAGCATTGAGATATCACATCTCTGCAATCGGAAGTGTCTCAGGATTGGGATGGGAAGGAGTTGGATATCACATCTCATGCTATAGGAAGGGTCTCAGGTTTGGAACGGGAAGGAGTTGGATATCCCATCTCATGTTATAGGACGGGTCTCAGGTTTGGTATTAGAAGCATTGAGATATCACATCGCATGCTGTAGGAAGGGTCTGAGGATTGGAATGGGAAGGAGTTGGATATTACATTCTTGCTATAGGAAGGGTCTCATGTTTGGAATGGGAAGGAGTTGGATATCACATATGCTATAGGAAGGGTCTCAGGTTTGGAAAGGGAAGGAGTTGGATATCACATCTCATGCTATAGGAAGGGTCTCAGGTTTGGAATAAGCATTGAGATATCACATCTCTGCTATCGGAAGTGTCTCAGGATTGGAATGGGAAGGAGTTGGATATCACATCTCATGTTATAGGACGGCTCTCAGGTTTGTTATTAGAATCATTGAGATATCATATTGTATGATGTAGGAAGGGTCTAAGGATTGGAATGGGAAGGTCTTGGATATCACATCTCATGCTATAGGTAGGCTCTCAGGTTTGGAAAGGGAAGGAGTTGGATATCACATTTCATGTTAGGGGAAGGATTTCAGGTTTGGTATTAGAGGCATTGAGATATCACATCTCATGCTATAGGAAGGGTCTCAGGATTGGAATGGGAAGGAGTTGCATATAATAATAATAATAATTAGGCTTTTATATAGCGCTACAAACCCTCAGGTATCCGAGCGCTGCTTATTATTACCCACGGTGTGTGGTGCTCATTTATCGACCTCGGAAGGATGAAAGGCTGAGTTTGGCCCCGCCGGGATTCGAACCTGCGTTAACAGGCTCTGCACGGGTGTCAAAGCGAGCACTCTACTCGCTGTGCCACTTGACCAGCGAAATATGACATCTCAGGCCATAGGAAGGGTCTCAGGTTTGGTATAAGCATTGAGATATCACATCTCTGCTATCGGAAGGGTCTCAGGATTGGAATGGGAAGGAGTTGGATATCCCAAATCATGTTATAGGAAGGGTCTCAGGTTTGGTATTAGAAGCATTGAGATATCACATCTCATGCTATAGGAAGGGTCTCAGGATTGGAATGGGGAGGACTTGGATGTCACATCTCATGTTATAGGGAGGGTCTCAAGTTTGATATTAGAAGCATTGAGATAACAAATCTCATGATATCGGAAGGGTCTCAGGATTGGAATGGGAAGGAATTGGATATCACATCTCATGATAAAGGAAGGGTCTAAGGTTTGGAAGGGGAAGGATTTGGATATCACATCTCATGTTATAGGACGGGTCTCAGGTTTGGTATTAGAAGCATTGAGATATCAAGTCTCATGGTATAGGAAGGGTCTCAGAATTGGAATGGGAAGGAGTTGGATATCACATCTCAAGCTATAGGTAGGGTCTCAGGATTGGAATGGGAAGGAGTTTGATATCACATCTCATGCCATAGTATGGGTCTCAGGTTTCGTAGAAGCATTGGGATATCACATCTCATGCTATCGGAAGGGTATCAGTATTGGATTTGGAAGGAGTTGGATATCCCATCTCATGCTATAGGAAGGGTCTCAGGTTGGAATGGGAAGGAATTGGATATCACATTTCATGTTTTAGGAAGGCTCTCAGGTTTGGAAGGGGAAGGAGTTGGATATCACATTTCATGTTAGAGGAAGGATCTCAGGTTTGGTATTAGAGGCCTTGAGATATCACATCTCATGCTATAGGAAGGGTCTCAGGATTGGAATGGGAAGGAGTTGGATATCACATCTCAAGCTATAGGAAGGGTCTCAGGTTTGGTATAAGCATTGAGATATCACATCTCATGCTATAGGAAGGGTCTCAGGATTGGAATGGGAAGGAGTTGGATATCACATCTCATGTTATAGGAAAGATCTCAGGTTTGGTATTAGAAGCATTGAGACATCACATCTCTCATGTTATAGGAAGGGTCTCAGGATTGGAATGGGAAGAAGTTGGATATCACATCTCATGCTATAGGAAGAGTCTCAGGTTTGGAAGGGGAAGGAGTTGGATATCCAATCTCATGTTATAGGACTGGTCTCGGGTTTGGTATTAGAAGCATTGAGATATCACATCGCATGCTGTAGGAAGGTTCTCAGGTTTGGAATGGGGAGGAACTGGATATCACATCTCATGTCATAGGAAGGATCTCAGGTTTGGTATTAGAAGCATTGAGATATCACATCTCATGCTATAGGAATGGTCTCAGGATTGGAATGGGAAGGAGTTGGATATTACACTCTTGCTATAGGAAGGGTCTCATGTTTGGAATGGGAAGGAGTTGGATATCACATATGCTATATGAAGGGTCTCAGGTTTGGACCGGGAAGGAGTTGGATATCACATCTCATGTTATAGGAAGGGTCTCAGGTTTGGTATAAGCATTGAGATATCACATCTCATGCTATAGGAAGGGTCTCAGGATTGGAATGGGAAGGAGTTGGATATCACATCTCATGCTATAGGAAGGGTCTCAGGTTTGGTATAAGCATTGAGATATCACATCTCATGCTATAGGAAGGGTCTCAGGATTGGAATGGGAAGGAGTTGTATATGACATCTCATGCCATAGGAAGGGTCTTAGGTTTGGTATAAGCATTGAGATATCACATCTCTGCTATCGGAAGGGTCTCACGATTGGAATGGGAAGGAGTTGGATATCCCATCTCATGTTATAGGAAGAGTCTCAGGTTTGGTATTAGAAGCATTGAGACATCACATCGCATGCTGTAGGAAGGGTCTCAGGATTGGAATGGGAAGGACTTGGGTATCACATCTCATGCTATAGGGAGGGTCTCAAGTTTGATATTAGAAGCATTGAGATATCACATCTCATGCTATAGGAAGGGTCTCAGGATTGGAATGGGAAGGAGTTGGATATCACATCTCATGCTATAGGAAGGGTCTCAGGTTTGGTATAAGCAGTGAGATATCACATCTCATGCTATAGGAAGTGTCTCAGGATTGGAATGGGAAGGAGTTGGATATCACATCTCATGCTATAGGAAGGGTCTCAGGTTTGGTATTAGCAGTGAGATATCACATCTCTGCTATCGGAAGGGTCTCAGGATTGGAATGGGAAGGAGTTGGATATTCCCATCTCATGTTATAGGAAGGGTCTCAGGTTTGGTATTAGAAGCATTGAGATATCACATCTCATGCTATAGGAAGGGTCTCAGGATTGGAATGGGAAGGACTTGGATATCACATCTCATGCTATAGGGAGGGTCTCAAGTTTGATATTAGAAGCATTGAGATATCACATCTCATGATATCGGAAGAGTCTCAGGATTGGAATGGGAAGGAGTTGGATATCACATCTCATGATAAAGGAAGGGTCTAAGGTTTGGAAGGGGAAGGATTTGGATATCACATCTCATGTTATAGGACGGCTCTCAGGTTTGGTATTAGAAGCATTGAGATATCAAGTCTCATTGTATAGGAAGGGTCTCAGAATTGGAATGGGAAGGAGTTGGATATCACATCTCAAGCTATAGGAAGGGTCACAGGATTGGAATGGGAAGGAGTTTGATATCACATCTCATGCCATAGTATGGGTCTCAGGTTTGGTAGAAGCATTGGGATATCACATCTCATGCTATCGGAAGGGTATCAGGATTGGATTTGGAAGGAGTTGGATATCCCATCTCATGCTATGGGAAGGGTCTCAGGTTGGAATGGGAAGGAGTTGGATATCACATCTCATGTTATAGGAAGGGTCTCAGGATTGGATTGGGAAGGACTTGGATATCACATCTCATGCTATAGGAAGGCTCTCAGGTTTGCAACGGGAAAGAGTTGGATATCACATTTCATGTTAGAGGTAGGATCTCAGGTTTGGTATTAGAGGCATTGAGATATCACATCTCATGCTATCAGAAGAGTCTCAGAATTGGAATGGGAAGGAGTTGGATATCACATCTCATGCCATAGTATGGGTCTCAGGTTTGGTAGAAGCATTGGGATATCACATCTCATGCTATCGGAAGGATTTCAGGATTGGATTTGGAAGGAGTTGGATATCCCATCTCATGCTATAGGAAGGGTCTCAGGTTAGAATTGGAAGCAGTTTGATATCACATCTCATGCCATAGTATGGGTCTCAGGTTTGGTAGAAGCATTGGGATATCACATCTCATGCTATCGGAAGGGTATCAGGATTGGATTTGGAAGGAGTTGGATATCCCATCTCATGCTATAGGAAGGGTCTCAGGTTGGAATGGGAAGGAGTTGGATATCACATCTCATGTTATAGGAAGGGTCTCAGGATTGGAATGGAAAGGACTTGGATATCATATCTCATGCTATAGGAAGGCTCTCAGGTTTGGAAGGGGAAGGAGTTGGATATCACATTTCATGTTAGAGGAAGGATCTCAGGTTTGGTATTAGAGGCATTGAGATATCACATCTCATGCTATAGGAAGGGTCTCAGGATTGGAATGGGATGGAGTTGGATATCACATCTCAAGCTATAGGAAGGGTCTCAGGATTGGTATAAGCATTGAGATATCACATCTCATGCTATAGGAATGGTCTCAGGATTGGAATGGGAAGGAGTTGGATATCACATCTCATGTTATAGGAAAGATCTCAGGTTTGGCATTAGAAGCATTGAGATATCACATCTCATGCTATAAGCAGGGTCTCAGGATTTGAATGGGAAGGAGTTGTATATGGCATCTCATGCCATAGGAAGGGTCTCAGGTTTGGTATAAGCATTGAGATATCACATCTCATGCTATAGGAAGGGTCTCAGGATTGGAATGGGAAGGGCTTGGATATCACATCTCATGCTATAGGCAGGATCTCAGGTTTGGAAAGGGAAGGAGTTGGATATCATATTTCATGTTAGAGGTAGGATCTCAGGTTTGGTATTAGAGGCATTGAGATATCACATCTCATGCTATCAGAAGGGTCTCAGGATTGGAATGGGAAGGAGTTGGATATCACATCTCATGCTAAAGGGAGGGTCTCAGGTTTGGAAGGGGAAGGATTTGGATATCACATCTCATGTTATAGGAAGGATCTCAGGTTTGGTATTAGAAGCATTGAGATATCACATCTCATGCTATCGGAAGTATCTCAGGTTTGGTATTAGAGGCATTGAGATATCACATCTCATGCTATCATAAGGGTCTCAGGATTGGAATGGGAAGGAGTTGGATATCACATTTCATGCTAAAGGGAGGGTCTCAGGTTTGGAAGGGGAAGGATTTGGATATCACATCATATGTTATAAGAAGGATCTCAGGTTTGGTATTAGAAGCATTGAGATATCACATCTCATGCTATCGGAAGGGTCTCAGGATTGGAATGGGAAGGAGTTGGATATCACATCTTATGCTATAGGAAGGGTCTCAGGTTTGGAACGGGAAGGATTTGGATATCACATCTCATGTTATAGGAAGAGTCTCAGGTTTGGTATAAGCATTGAGATATCACATCTCTGCAATCGGAAGTGTCTCAGGATTGGGATGGGAAGGAGTTGGATATCACATCTCATGCTATAGGAAGGGTCTCAGGTTTGGAACGGGAAGGAGTTGGATATCCCATCTCATGTTATAGGACGGGTCTCAGGTTTGGTATTAGAAGCATTGAGATATCACATTGCATGCTGTAGGAAGGGTCTCAGGATTGGAATGGGAAGGAGTTGGATATTACATTCTTGCTATAGGAAGGGTCTCATGTTTGGAATGGGAAGGAGTTGGATATCACATATGCTATAGGAAGGGTCTCAGGTTTGAAACGGGAAGGAGTTGGATATCACATCTCATGCTATAGGAAGGGTCTCAGGTTTGGAATAAGCATTGAGATATCACATCTCTGCTATCGGAAGTGTCTCAGGATTGGAATGGGAAGGAGTTGGATATCACATCTCATGTTATAGGACGGGTCTCAGGTTTGTTATTAGAATCATTGAGATATCATATTGTATGCTGTAGGAAGGGTCTAAGGATTGGAATGGGAAGGTCTTGGATATCACATCTCATGCTATAGGTAGGCTCTCAGGTTTGGAAAGGGAAGGAGTTGGATATCACATTTCATGTTAGAGGAAGGATCTCAGATTTGGTATTAGAGGCATTGAGATATCACATCTCATGCTATAGGAAGGGTCTCAGGATTGGAATGGGAAGGAGTTGGATATCACATCTCATGCTATAGGAAGGGTCTCAGGTTTGGTATGAACATTGAGATATCACATCTCATGCTATAGGAAGGGTCTCAGGATTGGAATGGGAAGGAGTTGGATATCACATCTGATGTTATAGGAAGGATCTCAGGTTTGGTATTAGAAGCATTGAGACATCACATCTCATGCTATAGGAAGGGTCTCAGGATTGAAATGGGAAGGAGTTGGATATCACATCTCATGCTATAGGAAAGGTCTCAGGTTTGGTATAAGCATTGAGATATCACATCTCATGCTATAGGAAGGGTCTCAGGATTGGAATGGGAAGGAGTTGTATATGACATCTCATGCTATAGGAAGGGTCTCAGGTTTGGTATAAGCATTGAGATATCACATCTCTGCTATCGGAAGGGTCTCAGGATTGGAATGGGAAAGAGTTGGATATCCCATCTCATGTTATAGGAAGAGTCTCAGGTTTGGTATTAGAAGCATTGAGATATCACATCTCATGCTATAGGAAGTGTCTCAGGATTGGAATGGGAAGGAGTTTGATATCACATCTCATGCCATGTATGGGTCTCAGGTTTTGTAGAAGCATTGGGATATCACATCTCATGCTATCGGAAGGGTATCAGGATTGGATTTGGAAGGAGTTGGATATCCCATCTCATGCTATAGGAAGGGTCTCAGGTTGGAATGGGAAGGAATTGGATATCACATCTCATGTTATAGGAAGGGTATCAGGATTGGAATGGGAAGGACTTGGATATCACATCTCATGCTATAGGAAGGCTATCAGGTTTGGAAGGGGAAGGAGTTGCATATCAAATTTCATTTTAGAGGTAGGATCTCAGGTTTGGTATTAGAGGCATTGAGATATCACATCTCATGCTATAGGAAGGGTCTCACGATTGGAATGGGAAGGATTTGGATATCACATCTCATGCTATAGGAAGGGTCTCAGGTTTGGTATAAGCATTGAGATATCACATCTCATGCTATAGAAACGGTCTCAAGATTGTAATGGGAAGGAGTTGGATATCACATCTCATGTTATAGGAAGGATCTCAGATTTGGTATTAGAAGCATTGAGACATCCCATCTCATGCTATAGGAAGGGTCTCAGGATTGGAATGGGAAGGAGTTGGATATCACATCTCATGTTATAGGAAGGGTCTCAGGATTGGAATGGGAAGCACTTCGATATCACATCTCATGTTATAGGAAGGCTCCCAGGTTTAGAAGGGGAAGGAGTTGGATATCACATTTCATGTTAGAGGTAGGATCTCAGGTTTGGTATTAGAGGCATTGAGATATAACATCTCATGCTATCAGAAGGGTCTCAGGATTGGAATGGGAAGGAGTTGGATATCACATCTCATGCTAAAGGGAGGGTCTCAGGTTTGGAAGGGGAAGGATTTGGATATCACATCTCATGCTATAGGAAGGGTCTCAGGATTGGAATGGGAAGGATTTGGATATCACATCTCATGCTATAGGAAGGGTCTCAGGTTTGGTATAAGCATTGAGATATCACATCTCATGCTATAGGAAGGGTCTCAGGATTGGAATGGAAAGGAGTTGGATATCACATTTCATGCTATAGGTAGGCTCTCAGTTTTGGAAAGGGAAGGTTTTGGATATCACATCTCATGCTATAGGAAGGGTCTCACGATTGGAATGGGAAGGATTTGGATATCACATCTCATGCTATAGGAAGGGTCTCAGGATTGGAATGGGAAGGAGTTGGATATCACATCTCATGCTATAGGAAGGGTCTCAGGAATGGAATGGGAAGGAGTTTTATATGACATCTCATGCCATCGGAAGGATCTCAGGTTTGGTATTAGAAGCATTGAGACATCACATCTCATGTTATAGGAAGGGTCTCAGGATTGGAATGGGAAGGAGTTGGATATCACATATCATGCTATAGGAAGGGTCTCAGGTTTGGTATAAGCATTGAGATATCACATCTCATGCTATAGGAAGGGTCTCAGGATTGGAATGGGAAGGAGTTGTATATGACATCTCATGCCATAGGAAGGGTCTCAGGTTTGGTATCAGCATTGAGATATCACATCTCTGCTATCGGAAGGGTCTCAGGATTGGAATGGGAAGGAGTTGGATATCCCATCTTATGTTATAGGAAGGGTCTCAGGTTTGGTATTAGAAGCATTGAGATATCACATCTCATGCTATAGGAAGGCTCTCACGTTTGGAAAGGGAAGGAGTTGGATATCACATTTCATGTTAGAGGTAGGATCTCAGGTTTGGTATTAGAGGCATTGAATATCACATCTCTTGCTATCAGAAGGGTCTCAGGATTTGAATGGGAAGGAGTAGGATATCACATCTCATGCTAAAGGGAGGGTCTCAGGTTTGGAAGGGGAAGGATTTTGATATCACATCTCATGTTATAGGAAGGATCTCAGGTTTGGTATTAGAGGGATTGAGATATCACATCTCATGCTATCGGAAGGGTATCAGGATTGGATTTGGAAGTAGTTGGATATCCCATCTCATGCTATAGGAAGGGTCTCAGGTTGGAATGGGAAGGAGTTGGATATCACATCTCATGTTATAGGAAGGGTCTCAGGTTTGGTATAAGCATTGAGATATCACATCTCATGCTATAGGAAGGGTCTCAGGATTGGAATGGGAAGGAGTTGGATATCACATCTCATGCTATAGGAAGGGTCTCAGGTTTGGTATAAGCATTGAGATATCACATCTCATGCTATAGGAAGGGTCTCAGGATTGGAATGGGAAGGAGTTGTATATGACATCTCATGCCATAGGAAGGGTCTTAGGTTTGGTATAAGCATTGAGATATCACATCTCTGCTATCGGAAGGGTCTCACGATTGGAATGGGAAGGAGTTGGATATCCCATCTCATGTTATAGGAAGAGTCTCAGGTTTGGTATTAGAAGCATTGAGACATCACATCGCATGCTGTAGGAAGGGTCTCAGGATTGGAATGGGAAGGACTTGGGTATCACATCTCATGCTATAGGGAGGGTCTCAAGTTTGATATTAGAAGCATTGAGATATCACATCTCATGCTATAGGAAGGGTCTCAGGATTGGAATGGGAAGGAGTTGGATATCACATCTCATGCTATAGGAAGGGTCTCAGGTTTGGTATAAGCAGTGAGATATCACATCTCATGCTATAGGAAGTGTCTCAGGATTGGAATGGGAAGGAGTTGGATATCACATCTCATGCTATAGGAAGGGTCTCAGGTTTGGTATTAGCAGTGAGATATCACATCTCTGCTATCGGAAGGGTCTCAGGATTGGAATGGGAAGGAGTTGGATATTCCCATCTCATGTTATAGGAAGGGTCTCAGGTTTGGTATTAGAAGCATTGAGATATCACATCTCATGCTATAGGAAGGGTCTCAGGATTGGAATGGGAAGGACTTGGATATCACATCTCATGCTATAGGGAGGGTCTCAAGTTTGATATTAGAAGCATTGAGATATCACATCTCATGATATCGGAAGAGTCTCAGGATTGGAATGGGAAGGAGTTGGATATCACATCTCATGATAAAGGAAGGGTCTAAGGTTTGGAAGGGGAAGGATTTGGATATCACATCTCATGTTATAGGACGGCTCTCAGGTTTGGTATTAGAAGCATTGAGATATCAAGTCTCATTGTATAGGAAGGGTCTCAGAATTGGAATGGGAAGGAGTTGGATATCACATCTCAAGCTATAGGAAGGGTCACAGGATTGGAATGGGAAGGAGTTTGATATCACATCTCATGCCATAGTATGGGTCTCAGGTTTGGTAGAAGCATTGGGATATCACATCTCATGCTATCGGAAGGGTATCAGGATTGGATTTGGAAGGAGTTGGATATCCCATCTCATGCTATGGGAAGGGTCTCAGGTTGGAATGGGAAGGAGTTGGATATCACATCTCATGTTATAGGAAGGGTCTCAGGATTGGATTGGGAAGGACTTGGATATCACATCTCATGCTATAGGAAGGCTCTCAGGTTTGCAACGGGAAAGAGTTGGATATCACATTTCATGTTAGAGGTAGGATCTCAGGTTTGGTATTAGAGGCATTGAGATATCACATCTCATGCTATCAGAAGAGTCTCAGAATTGGAATGGGAAGGAGTTGGATATCACATCTCATGCCATAGTATGGGTCTCAGGTTTGGTAGAAGCATTGGGATATCACATCTCATGCTATCGGAAGGATTTCAGGATTGGATTTGGAAGGAGTTGGATATCCCATCTCATGCTATAGGAAGGGTCTCAGGTTAGAATTGGAAGCAGTTTGATATCACATCTCATGCCATAGTATGGGTCTCAGGTTTGGTAGAAGCATTGGGATATCACATCTCATGCTATCGGAAGGGTATCAGGATTGGATTTGGAAGGAGTTGGATATCCCATCTCATGCTATAGGAAGGGTCTCAGGTTGGAATGGGAAGGAGTTGGATATCACATCTCATGTTATAGGAAGGGTCTCAGGATTGGAATGGAAAGGACTTGGATATCATATCTCATGCTATAGGAAGGCTCTCAGGTTTGGAAGGGGAAGGAGTTGGATATCACATTTCATGTTAGAGGAAGGATCTCAGGTTTGGTATTAGAGGCATTGAGATATCACATCTCATGCTATAGGAAGGGTCTCAGGATTGGAATGGGATGGAGTTGGATATCACATCTCAAGCTATAGGAAGGGTCTCAGGATTGGTATAAGCATTGAGATATCACATCTCATGCTATAGGAATGGTCTCAGGATTGGAATGGGAAGGAGTTGGATATCACATCTCATGTTATAGGAAAGATCTCAGGTTTGGCATTAGAAGCATTGAGATATCACATCTCATGCTATAAGCAGGGTCTCAGGATTTGAATGGGAAGGAGTTGTATATGGCATCTCATGCCATAGGAAGGGTCTCAGGTTTGGTATAAGCATTGAGATATCACATCTCATGCTATAGGAAGGGTCTCAGGATTGGAATGGGAAGGGCTTGGATATCACATCTCATGCTATAGGCAGGATCTCAGGTTTGGAAAGGGAAGGAGTTGGATATCATATTTCATGTTAGAGGTAGGATCTCAGGTTTGGTATTAGAGGCATTGAGATATCACATCTCATGCTATCAGAAGGGTCTCAGGATTGGAATGGGAAGGAGTTGGATATCACATCTCATGCTAAAGGGAGGGTCTCAGGTTTGGAAGGGGAAGGATTTGGATATCACATCTCATGTTATAGGAAGGATCTCAGGTTTGGTATTAGAAGCATTGAGATATCACATCTCATGCTATCGGAAGTATCTCAGGTTTGGTATTAGAGGCATTGAGATATCACATCTCATGCTATCATAAGGGTCTCAGGATTGGAATGGGAAGGAGTTGGATATCACATTTCATGCTAAAGGGAGGGTCTCAGGTTTGGAAGGGGAAGGATTTGGATATCACATCATATGTTATAAGAAGGATCTCAGGTTTGGTATTAGAAGCATTGAGATATCACATCTCATGCTATCGGAAGGGTCTCAGGATTGGAATGGGAAGGAGTTGGATATCACATCTTATGCTATAGGAAGGGTCTCAGGTTTGGAACGGGAAGGATTTGGATATCACATCTCATGTTATAGGAAGAGTCTCAGGTTTGGTATAAGCATTGAGATATCACATCTCTGCAATCGGAAGTGTCTCAGGATTGGGATGGGAAGGAGTTGGATATCACATCTCATGCTATAGGAAGGGTCTCAGGTTTGGAACGGGAAGGAGTTGGATATCCCATCTCATGTTATAGGACGGGTCTCAGGTTTGGTATTAGAAGCATTGAGATATCACATTGCATGCTGTAGGAAGGGTCTCAGGATTGGAATGGGAAGGAGTTGGATATTACATTCTTGCTATAGGAAGGGTCTCATGTTTGGAATGGGAAGGAGTTGGATATCACATATGCTATAGGAAGGGTCTCAGGTTTGAAACGGGAAGGAGTTGGATATCACATCTCATGCTATAGGAAGGGTCTCAGGTTTGGAATAAGCATTGAGATATCACATCTCTGCTATCGGAAGTGTCTCAGGATTGGAATGGGAAGGAGTTGGATATCACATCTCATGTTATAGGACGGGTCTCAGGTTTGTTATTAGAATCATTGAGATATCATATTGTATGCTGTAGGAAGGGTCTAAGGATTGGAATGGGAAGGTCTTGGATATCACATCTCATGCTATAGGTAGGCTCTCAGGTTTGGAAAGGGAAGGAGTTGGATATCACATTTCATGTTAGAGGAAGGATCTCAGATTTGGTATTAGAGGCATTGAGATATCACATCTCATGCTATAGGAAGGGTCTCAGGATTGGAATGGGAAGGAGTTGGATATCACATCTCATGCTATAGGAAGGGTCTCAGGTTTGGTATGAACATTGAGATATCACATCTCATGCTATAGGAAGGGTCTCAGGATTGGAATGGGAAGGAGTTGGATATCACATCTGATGTTATAGGAAGGATCTCAGGTTTGGTATTAGAAGCATTGAGACATCACATCTCATGCTATAGGAAGGGTCTCAGGATTGAAATGGGAAGGAGTTGGATATCACATCTCATGCTATAGGAAAGGTCTCAGGTTTGGTATAAGCATTGAGATATCACATCTCATGCTATAGGAAGGGTCTCAGGATTGGAATGGGAAGGAGTTGTATATGACATCTCATGCTATAGGAAGGGTCTCAGGTTTGGTATAAGCATTGAGATATCACATCTCTGCTATCGGAAGGGTCTCAGGATTGGAATGGGAAAGAGTTGGATATCCCATCTCATGTTATAGGAAGAGTCTCAGGTTTGGTATTAGAAGCATTGAGATATCACATCTCATGCTATAGGAAGTGTCTCAGGATTGGAATGGGAAGGAGTTTGATATCACATCTCATGCCATGTATGGGTCTCAGGTTTTGTAGAAGCATTGGGATATCACATCTCATGCTATCGGAAGGGTATCAGGATTGGATTTGGAAGGAGTTGGATATCCCATCTCATGCTATAGGAAGGGTCTCAGGTTGGAATGGGAAGGAATTGGATATCACATCTCATGTTATAGGAAGGGTATCAGGATTGGAATGGGAAGGACTTGGATATCACATCTCATGCTATAGGAAGGCTATCAGGTTTGGAAGGGGAAGGAGTTGCATATCAAATTTCATTTTAGAGGTAGGATCTCAGGTTTGGTATTAGAGGCATTGAGATATCACATCTCATGCTATAGGAAGGGTCTCACGATTGGAATGGGAAGGATTTGGATATCACATCTCATGCTATAGGAAGGGTCTCAGGTTTGGTATAAGCATTGAGATATCACATCTCATGCTATAGAAACGGTCTCAAGATTGTAATGGGAAGGAGTTGGATATCACATCTCATGTTATAGGAAGGATCTCAGATTTGGTATTAGAAGCATTGAGACATCCCATCTCATGCTATAGGAAGGGTCTCAGGATTGGAATGGGAAGGAGTTGGATATCACATCTCATGTTATAGGAAGGGTCTCAGGATTGGAATGGGAAGCACTTCGATATCACATCTCATGTTATAGGAAGGCTCCCAGGTTTAGAAGGGGAAGGAGTTGGATATCACATTTCATGTTAGAGGTAGGATCTCAGGTTTGGTATTAGAGGCATTGAGATATAACATCTCATGCTATCAGAAGGGTCTCAGGATTGGAATGGGAAGGAGTTGGATATCACATCTCATGCTAAAGGGAGGGTCTCAGGTTTGGAAGGGGAAGGATTTGGATATCACATCTCATGCTATAGGAAGGGTCTCAGGATTGGAATGGGAAGGATTTGGATATCACATCTCATGCTATAGGAAGGGTCTCAGGTTTGGTATAAGCATTGAGATATCACATCTCATGCTATAGGAAGGGTCTCAGGATTGGAATGGAAAGGAGTTGGATATCACATTTCATGCTATAGGTAGGCTCTCAGTTTTGGAAAGGGAAGGTTTTGGATATCACATCTCATGCTATAGGAAGGGTCTCACGATTGGAATGGGAAGGATTTGGATATCACATCTCATGCTATAGGAAGGGTCTCAGGATTGGAATGGGAAGGAGTTGGATATCACATCTCATGCTATAGGAAGGGTCTCAGGAATGGAATGGGAAGGAGTTTTATATGACATCTCATGCCATCGGAAGGATCTCAGGTTTGGTATTAGAAGCATTGAGACATCACATCTCATGTTATAGGAAGGGTCTCAGGATTGGAATGGGAAGGAGTTGGATATCACATATCATGCTATAGGAAGGGTCTCAGGTTTGGTATAAGCATTGAGATATCACATCTCATGCTATAGGAAGGGTCTCAGGATTGGAATGGGAAGGAGTTGTATATGACATCTCATGCCATAGGAAGGGTCTCAGGTTTGGTATCAGCATTGAGATATCACATCTCTGCTATCGGAAGGGTCTCAGGATTGGAATGGGAAGGAGTTGGATATCCCATCTTATGTTATAGGAAGGGTCTCAGGTTTGGTATTAGAAGCATTGAGATATCACATCTCATGCTATAGGAAGGCTCTCACGTTTGGAAAGGGAAGGAGTTGGATATCACATTTCATGTTAGAGGTAGGATCTCAGGTTTGGTATTAGAGGCATTGAATATCACATCTCTTGCTATCAGAAGGGTCTCAGGATTTGAATGGGAAGGAGTAGGATATCACATCTCATGCTAAAGGGAGGGTCTCAGGTTTGGAAGGGGAAGGATTTTGATATCACATCTCATGTTATAGGAAGGATCTCAGGTTTGGTATTAGAGGGATTGAGATATCACATCTCATGCTATCGGAAGGGTATCAGGATTGGATTTGGAAGTAGTTGGATATCCCATCTCATGCTATAGGAAGGGTCTCAGGTTGGAATGGGAAGGAGTTGGATATCACATCTCATGTTATAGGAAGGGTCTCAGGATTGGAATGGGAAATACTTCGATATCACATCTCATGCTATAGTAAGGCTCTCCGGTTTGCAAGGGGAAGGAGTTGGATATCACATTTCATGTTAGAGGTAGGATCTCAGTTTTGGTATTAGAGGCATTGAGATATCACATCTCATGCTATCAGAAATGTCTCAGGATTGGAATGGGAAGGAGTTGGATATCACATCTCATGCTAAAGGGAGGGTCTCTGGTTTGGAAGGGGAAGGATTTGGATATCACATCTCATGTTATAGGAAGGATCTCAGGTTTGGTATTAGAAGCATTGAGATATCACATCTCATGCTAAAGGAAGGGTCTCAGGTTTGGAATGGGAAGGAATTGGATATCACATCTCATGTCATAGGAAGGATCTCAGGTTTGGTATTAGAAGCATTGAGATATCACATCTCATGCTATAGGAATGGTCTCAGGATTGAAATGGGAAGGAGTTGGATATTAGATTCTTGCTATAGAAAGGGTCTCAGGTTTGGAACGGGAAGGAGTTGGATATCACATCTCATGTTATAGGAAGGGTCTCAGGTTTGGTCTAAGCATTGAGATATCACATCTCTGCTATCAGAAGTTTCTCAGGATTGAAATGGGAAGGAGTTGGATATCCCATCTCATGTTATAGGACGGGTCTCAGGTTTGGTAACAGAATCATTGAGATATCACATCTCATGCTGTAGGAAGTGTCTAAGGATTGGAATGGGAAGGACTTGGATATCACATCTCATGCTATAGGTAGACTCTCAGGTTTGTAAAGGGAAGGAGTGGGATATCACATTTCATGTTCAAGGAAGGATCTCAGGTTTGGTATTAGAGGCATTGAGATATCACATCTCATGCTATAGGAAGGGTCTCAGGATTGGAATGGGAAGGATTTGGATATCACATCTCATGCTATAGGAAGGATCTCAGGTTTGGTATAAGCATTGAGATATCACATCTCATGCTATAGGAAGGGTCTCAGGATTGGAATGGGAAGGAGTTGGATATCACATCTCATGCCATAGGAAGGGTCTCAGGTTTGGTACAAGCATTGAGATATCACATCTCTACTATCGGAAGGGTCTCAGGATAGGAATGGGAAGGAGTTGGATATCACATCTCAAGCTATCTCAGGATTGGAATGGGAAGGAGTTGGATATCACATCTCAAGCTATCACAGGATTGGAATGGGAAGGAGTTTGATATCACATCTCAAGCTATAGGAAGGGTCTCAGGTTTGGAAAGGGAAGGATTTGGATTTCACATCTCATGTTATAGGATGGTTCTCATGTTTGGTTTTAGAAGCATTGAGATATCACATCTAATGCTATCGGAAGGGTCTCAGGTTTGGAAAGGGAAGGATTTGGATTTCACATCTCATGTTATAGGATGGTTCTCATGTTTGGTTTTAGAAGCATTGAGATATCACATCTCATGCTATCGGAAGTGTCTCAGGATTGGAATGGGAAGGAGTTGGATATCACATCTCATGTTATAGGACGGCTCTCAGGTTTGTTATTAGAATCATTGAGATATCATATTGTATGATGTAGGAAGGGTCTAAGGATTGGAATGGGAAGGTCTTGGATATCACATCTCATGCTATAGGTAGGCTCTCAGGTTTGGAAAGGGAAGGAGTTGGATATCACATTTCATGTTAGGGGAAGGATTTCAGGTTTGGTATTAGAGGCATTGAGATATCACATCTCATGCTATAGGAAGGGTCTCAGGATTGGAATGGGAAGGAGTTGCATATAATAATAATAATAATTAGGCTTTTATATAGCGCTACAAACCCTCAGGTATCCGAGCGCTGCTTATTATTACCCACGGTGTGTGGTGCTCATTTATCGACCTCGGAAGGATGAAAGGCTGAGTTTGGCCCCGCCGGGATTCGAACCTGCGTTAACAGGCTCTGCACGGGTGTCAAAGCGAGCGCTCTACTCGCTGTGCCACTTGACCAGCGAAATATGACATCTCAGGCCATAGGAAGGGTCTCAGGTTTGGTATAAGCATTGAGATATCACATCTCTGCTATCGGAAGGGTCTCAGGATTGGAATGGGAAGGAGTTGGATATCCCAAATCATGTTATAGGAAGGGTCTCAGGTTTGGTATTAGAAGCATTGAGATATCACATCTCATGCTATAGGAAGGGTCTCAGGATTGGAATGGGGAGGACTTGGATGTCACATCTCATGTTATAGGGAGGGTCTCAAGTTTGATATTAGAAGCATTGAGATAACAAATCTCATGATATCGGAAGGGTCTCAGGATTGGAATGGGAAGGAATTGGATATCACATCTCATGATAAAGGAAGGGTCTAAGGTTTGGAAGGGGAAGGATTTGGATATCACATCTCATGTTATAGGACGGGTCTCAGGTTTGGTATTAGAAGCATTGAGATATCAAGTCTCATGGTATAGGAAGGGTCTCAGAATTGGAATGGGAAGGAGTTGGATATCACATCTCAAGCTATAGGTAGGGTCTCAGGATTGGAATGGGAAGGAGTTTGATATCACATCTCATGCCATAGTATGGGTCTCAGGTTTCGTAGAAGCATTGGGATATCACATCTCATGCTATCGGAAGGGTATCAGTATTGGATTTGGAAGGAGTTGGATATCCCATCTCATGCTATAGGAAGGGTCTCAGGTTGGAATGGGAAGGAATTGGATATCACATTTCATGTTTTAGGAAGGCTCTCAGGTTTGGAAGGGGAAGGAGTTGGATATCACATTTCATGTTAGAGGAAGGATCTCAGGTTTGGTATTAGAGGCCTTGAGATATCACATCTCATGCTATAGGAAGGGTCTCAGGATTGGAATGGGAAGGAGTTGGATATCACATCTCAAGCTATAGGAAGGGTCTCAGGTTTGGTATAAGCATTGAGATATCACATCTCATGCTATAGGAAGGGTCTCAGGATTGGAATGGGAAGGAGTTGGATATCACATCTCATGTTATAGGAAAGATCTCAGGTTTGGTATTAGAAGCATTGAGACATCACATCTCTCATGTTATAGGAAGGGTCTCAGGATTGGAATGGGAAGAAGTTGGATATCACATCTCATGCTATAGGAAGAGTCTCAGGTTTGGAAGGGGAAGGAGTTGGATATCCAATCTCATGTTATAGGACTGGTCTCGGGTTTGGTATTAGAAGCATTGAGATATCACATCGCATGCTGTAGGAAGGTTCTCAGGTTTGGAATGGGGAGGAATTGGATATCACATCTCATGTCATAGGAAGGATCTCAGGTTTGGTATTAGAAGCATTGAGATATCACATCTCATGCTATAGGAATGGTCTCAGGATTGGAATGGGAAGGAGTTGGATATTACACTCTTGCTATAGGAAGGGTCTCATGTTTGGAATGGGAAGGAGTTGGATATCACATATGCTATATGAAGGGTGTCAGGTTTGGACCGGGAAGGAGTTGGATATCACATCTCATGTTATAGGAAGGGTCTCAGGTTTGGTATAAGCATTGAGATATCACATCTCATGCTATAGGAAGGGTCTCAGGATTGGAATGGGAAGGAGTTGGATATCACATCTCATGCTATAGGAAGGGTCTCAGGTTTGGTATAAGCATTGAGATATCACATCTCATGCTATAGGAAGGGTCTCAGGATTGGAATGGGAAGGAGTTGTATATGACATCTCATGCCATAGGAAGGGTCTTAGGTTTGGTATAAGCATTGAGATATCACATCTCTGCTATCGGAAGGGTCTCACGATTGGAATGGGAAGGAGTTGGATATCCCATCTCATGTTATAGGAAGAGTCTCAGGTTTGGTATTAGAAGCATTGAGACATCACATCGCATGCTGTAGGAAGGGTCTCAGGATTGGAATGGGAAGGACTTGGGTATCACATCTCATGCTATAGGGAGGGTCTCAAGTTTGATATTAGAAGCATTGAGATATCACATCTCATGCTATAGGAAGGGTCTCAGGATTGGAATGGGAAGGAGTTGGATATCACATCTCATGCTATAGGAAGGGTCTCAGGTTTGGTATAAGCAGTGAGATATCACATCTCATGCTATAGGAAGTGTCTCAGGATTGGAATGGGAAGGAGTTGGATATCACATCTCATGCTATAGGAAGGGTCTCAGGTTTGGTATTAGCAGTGAGATATCACATCTCTGCTATCGGAAGGGTCTCAGGATTGGAATGGGAAGGAGTTGGATATTCCCATCTCATGTTATAGGAAGGGTCTCAGGTTTGGTATTAGAAGCATTGAGATATCACATCTCATGCTATAGGAAGGGTCTCAGGATTGGAATGGGAAGGACTTGGATATCACATCTCATGCTATAGGGAGGGTCTCAAGTTTGATATTAGAAGCATTGAGATATCACATCTCATGATATCGGAAGAGTCTCAGGATTGGAATGGGAAGGAGTTGGATATCACATCTCATGATAAAGGAAAGGTCTAAGGTTTGGAAGGGGAAGGATTTGGATATCACATCTCATGTTATAGGACGGCTCTCAGGTTTGGTATTAGAAGCATTGAGATATCAAGTCTCATTGTATAGGAAGGGTCTCAGAATTGGAATGGGAAGGAGTTGGATATCACATCTCAAGCTATAGGAAGGGTCACAGGATTGGAATGGGAAGGAGTTTGATATCACATCTCATGCCATAGTATGGGTCTCAGGTTTGGTAGAAGCATTGGGATATCACATCTCATGCTATCGGAAGGGTATCAGGATTGGATTTGGAAGGAGTTGGATATCCCATCTCATGCTATGGGAAGGGTCTCAGGTTGGAATGGGAAGGAGTTGGATATCACATCTCATGTTATAGGAAGGGTCTCAGGATTGGATTGGGAAGGACTTGGATATCACATCTCATGCTATAGGAAGGCTCTCAGGTTTGCAACGGGAAAGAGTTGGATATCACATTTCATGTTAGAGGTAGGATCTCAGGTTTGGTATTAGAGGCATTGAGATATCACATCTCATGCTATCAGAAGAGTCTCAGAATTGGAATGGGAAGGAGTTGGATATCACATCTCATGCCATAGTATGGGTCTCAGGTTTGGTAGAAGCATTGGGATATCACATCTCATGCTATCGGAAGGATTTCAGGATTGGATTTGGAAGGAGTTGGATATCCCATCTCATGCTATAGGAAGGGTCTCAGGTTAGAATTGGAAGCAGTTTGATATCACATCTCATGCCATAGTATGGGTCTCAGGTTTGGTAGAAGCATTGGGATATCACATCTCATGCTATCGGAAGGGTATCAGGATTGGATTTGGAAGGAGTTGGATATCCCATCTCATGCTATAGGAAGGGTCTCAGGTTGGAATGGGAAGGAGTTGGATATCACATCTCATGTTATAGGAAGGGTCTCAGGATTGGAATGGAAAGGACTTGGATATCATATCTCATGCTATAGGAAGGCTCTCAGGTTTGGAAGGGGAAGGAGTTGGATATCACATTTCATGTTAGAGGAAGGATCTCAGGTTTGGTATTAGAGGCATTGAGATATCACATCTCATGCTATAGGAAGGGTCTCAGGATTGGAATGGGATGGAGTTGGATATCACATCTCAAGCTATAGGAAGGGTCTCAGGATTGGTATAAGCATTGAGATATCACATCTCATGCTATAGGAATGGTCTCAGGATTGGAATGGGAAGGAGTTGGATATCACATCTCATGTTATAGGAAAGATCTCAGGTTTGGCATTAGAAGCATTGAGATATCACATCTCATGCTATAAGCAGGGTCTCAGGATTTGAATGGGAAGGAGTTGTATATGGCATCTCATGCCATAGGAAGGGTCTCAGGTTTGGTATAAGCATTGAGATATCACATCTCATGCTATAGGAAGGGTCTCAGGATTGGAATGGGAAGGACTTGGATATCACATCTCATGCTATAGGCAGGATCTCAGGTTTGGAAAGGGAAGGAGTTGGATATCATATTTCATGTTAGAGGTAGGATCTCAGGTTTGGTATTAGAGGCATTGAGATATCACATCTCATGCTATCAGAAGGGTCTCAGGATTGGAATGGGAAGGAGTTGGATATCACATCTCATGCTAAAGGGAGGGTCTCAGGTTTGGAAGGGGAAGGATTTGGATATCACATCTCATGTTATAGGAAGGATCTCAGGTTTGGTATTAGAAGCATTGAGATATCACATCTCATGCTATCGGAAGTATCTCAGGTTTGGTATTAGAGGCATTGAGATATCACATCTCATGCTATCATAAGGGTCTCAGGATTGGAATGGGAAGGAGTTGGATATCACATTTCATGCTAAAGGGAGGGTCTCAGGTTTGGAAGGGGAAGGATTTGGATATCACATCATATGTTATAAGAAGGATCTCAGGTTTGGTATTAGAAGCATTGAGATATCACATCTCATGCTATCGGAAGGGTCTCAGGATTGGAATGGGAAGGAGTTGGATATCACATCTTATGCTATAGGAAGGGTCTCAGGTTTGGAACGGGAAGGATTTGGATATCACATCTCATGTTATAGGAAGAGTCTCAGGTTTGGTATAAGCATTGAGATATCACATCTCTGCAATCGGAAGTGTCTCAGGATTGGGATGGGAAGGAGTTGGATATCACATCTCATGCTATAGGAAGGGTCTCAGGTTTGGAACGGGAAGGAGTTGGATATCCCATCTCATGTTATAGGACGGGTCTCAGGTTTGGTATTAGAAGCATTGAGATATCACATTGCATGCTGTAGGAAGGGTCTCAGGATTGGAATGGGAAGGAGTTGGATATTACATTCTTGCTATAGGAAGGGTCTCATGTTTGGAATGGGAAGGAGTTGGATATCACATATGCTATAGGAAGGGTCTCAGGTTTGAAACGGGAAGGAGTTGGATATCACATCTCATGCTATAGGAAGGGTCTCAGGTTTGGAATAAGCATTGAGATATCACATCTCTGCTATCGGAAGTGTCTCAGGATTGGAATGGGAAGGAGTTGGATATCACATCTCATGTTATAGGACGGGTCTCAGGTTTGTTATTAGAATCATTGAGATATCATATTGTATGCTGTAGGAAGGGTCTAAGGATTGGAATGGGAAGGTCTTGGATATCACATCTCATGCTATAGGTAGGCTCTCAGGTTTGGAAAGGGAAGGAGTTGGATATCACATTTCATGTTAGAGGAAGGATCTCAGATTTGGTATTAGAGGCATTGAGATATCACATCTCATGCTATAGGAAGGGTCTCAGGATTGGAATGGGAAGGAGTTGGATATCACATCTCATGCTATAGGAAGGGTCTCAGGTTTGGTATGAACATTGAGATATCACATCTCATGCTATAGGAAGGGTCTCAGGATTGGAATGGGAAGGAGTTGGATATCCCATCTGATGTTATAGGAAGGATCTCAGGTTTGGTATTAGAAGCATTGAGATATCACATTGCATGCTGTAGGAAGGGTCTCAGGATTGGAATGGGAAGGAGTTGGATATTACATTCTTGCTATAGGAAGGGTCTCATGTTTGGAATGGGAAGGAGTTGGATATCACATATGCTATAGGAAGGGTCTCAGGTTTGAAACGGGAAGGAGTTGGATATCACATCTCATGCTATAGGAAGGGTCTCAGGTTTGGAATAAGCATTGAGATATCACATCTCATGCTATAGGAAGGGTCTCAGGATTGAAATGGGAAGGAGTTGGATATCACATCTCATGCTATAGGAAAGGTCTCAGGTTTGGTATAAGCATTGAGATATCACATCTCATGCTATAGGAAGGGTCTCAGGATTGGAATGGGAAGGAGTTGTATATGACATCTCATGCTATAGGAAGAGTCTCAGGTTTGGTATTAGAAGCATTGAGATATCACATCTCATGCTATAGGAAGTGTCTCAGGATTGGAATGGGAAGGAGTTTGATATCACATCTCATGCCATGTATGGGTCTCAGGTTTTGTAGAAGCATTGGGATATCACATCTCATGCTATCGGAAGGGTATCAGGATTGGATTTGGAAGGAGTTGGATATCCCATCTCATGCTATAGGAAGGGTCTCAGGTTGGAATGGGAAGGAATTGGATATCACATCTCATGTTATAGGAAGGGTATCAGGATTGGAATGGGAAGGACTTGGATATCACATCTCATGCTATAGGAAGGCTATCAGGTTTGGAAGGGGAAGGAGTTGCATATCAAATTTCATTTTAGAGGTAGGATCTCAGGTTTGGTATTAGAGGCATTGAGATATCACATCTCATGCTATAGGAAGGGTCTCACGATTGGAATGGGAAGGATTTGGATATCACATCTCATGCTATAGGAAGGGTCTCAGGTTTGGTATAAGCATTGAGATATCACATCTCATGCTATAGAAACGGTCTCAAGATTGTAATGGGAAGGAGTTGGATATCACATCTCATGTTATAGGAAGGATCTCAGATTTGGTATTAGAAGCATTGAGACATCCCATCTCATGCTATAGGAAGGGTCTCAGGATTGGAATGGGAAGGAGTTGGATATCACATCTCATGTTATAGGAAGGGTCTCAGGATTGGAATGGGAAGCACTTCGATATCACATCTCATGTTATAGGAAGGCTCCCAGGTTTAGAAGGGGAAGGAGTTGGATATCACATTTCATGTTAGAGGTAGGATCTCAGGTTTGGTATTAGAGGCATTGAGATATAACATCTCATGCTATCAGAAGGGTCTCAGGATTGAAATGGGAAGGAGTTGGATATCACATCTCATGCTAAAGGGAGGGTCTCAGGTTTGGAAGGGGAAGGATTTGGATATCACATCTCATGCTATAGGAAGGGTCTCAGGATTGGAATGGGAAGGATTTGGATATCACATCTCATGCTATAGGAAGGGTCTCAGGTTTGGTATAAGCATTGAGATATCACATCTCATGCTATAGGAAGGGTCTCAGGATTGGAATGGAAAGGAGTTGGATATCACATTTCATGCTATAGGTAGGCTCTCAGTTTTGGAAAGGGAAGGTTTTGGATATCACATCTCATGCTATAGGAAGGGTCTCACGATTGGAATGGGAAGGATTTGGATATCACATCTCATGCTATAGGAAGGGTCTCAGGATTGGAATGGGAAGGAGTTGGATATCACATCTCATGCTATAGGAAGGGTCTCAGGAATGGAATGGGAAGGAGTTTTATATGACATCTCATGCCATCGGAAGGATCTCAGGTTTGGTATTAGAAGCATTGAGACATCACATCTCATGTTATAGGAAGGGTCTCAGGATTGGAATGGGAAGGAGTTGGATATCACATCTCATGCTATAGGAAGGGTCTCAGGTTTGGTATAAGCATTGAGATATCACATCTCATGCTATAGGAAGGGTCTCAGGATTGGAATGGGAAGGAGTTGTATATGACATCTCATGCCATAGGAAGGGTCTCAGGTTTGGTATCAGCATTGAGATATCACATCTCTGCTATCTGAAGGGTCTCAGGATTGGAATGGGAAGGAGTTGGATATCCCATCTTATGTTATAGGAAGGGTCTCAGGTTTGGTATTAGAAGCATTGAGATATCACATCTCATGCTATAGGAAGGCTCTCACGTTTGGAAAGGGAAGGAGTTGGATATCATATTTCATGCTATAGGAAGGGTCTCAGGATTGGAATGGGAAGGATTTGGATATCACATCTCATGCTATAGGAAGGGTCTCAGGTTTGGTATAAGCATTGAGATATCACATCTCATGCTATAGGAAGGGTCTCAGGATTGGAATGGAAAGGAGTTGGATATCACATTTCATGCTATAGGTAGGCTCTCAGTTTTGGAAAGGGAAGGTTTTGGATATCACATCTCATGCTATAGGAAGGGTCTCACGATTGGAATGGGAAGGATTTGGATATCACATCTCATGCTATAGGAAGGGTCTCAGGATTGGAATGGGGAGGAGTTGGATATCACATCTCATGCTATAGGAAGGGTCTCAGGAATGGAATGGGAAGGAGTTTTATATGACATCTCATGCCATCGGAAGGATCTCAGGTTTGGTATTAGAAGCATTGAGACATCACATCTCATGTTATAGGAAGGGTCTCAGGATTGGAATGGGAAGGAGTTGGATATCACATCTCATGCTATAGGAAGGGTCTCAGGTTTGGTATAAGCATTGAGATATCACATCTCATGCTATAGGAAGGGTCTCAGGATTGGAATGGGAAGGAGTTGTATATGACATCTCATGCCATAGGAAGGGTCTCAGGTTTGGTATCAGCATTGAGATATCACATCTCTGCTATCGGAAGGGTCTCAGGATTGGAATGGGAAGGAGTTGGATATCCCATCTTATGTTATAGGAAGGGTCTCAGGTTTGGTATTAGAAGCATTGAGATATCACATCTCATGCTATAGGAAGGCTCTCACGTTTGGAAAGGGAAGGAGTTGGATATCACATTTCATGTTAGAGGTAGGATCTCAGGTTTGGTATTAGAGGCATTGAATATCACATCTCTTGCTATCAGAAGGGTCTCGGGATTTGAATGGGAAGGAGTAGGATATCACATCTCATGCTAAAGGGAGGGTCTCAGGTTTGGAAGGGGAAGGATTTTGATATCACATCTCATGTTATAGGAAGGATCTCAGGTTTGGTATTAGAGGGATTGAGATATCACATCTCATGCTATCGGAAGGGTATCAGGATTGGATTTGGAAGTAGTTGGATATCCCATCTCATGCTATAGGAAGGGTCTCAGGTTGGAATGGGAAGGAGTTGGATATCACATCTCATGTTATAGGAAGGGTCTCAGGATTGGAATGGGAAATACTTCGATATCACATCTCATGCTATAGTAAGGCTCTCCGGTTTGCAAGGGGAAGGAGTTGGATATCACATTTCATGTTAGAGGTAGGATCTCAGTTTTGGTATTAGAGGCATTGAGATATCACATCTCATGCTATCAGAAATGTCTCAGGATTGGAATGGGAAGGAGTTGGATATCACATCTCATGCTAAAGGGAGGGTCTCTGGTTTGGAAGGGGAAGGATTTGGATATCACATCTCATGTTATAGGAAGGATCTCAGGTTTGGTATTAGAAGCATTGAGATATCACATCTCATGCTATAGGAAGGGTCTCAGGTTTGGAATGGGAAGGAATTGGATATCACATCTCATGTCATAGGAAGGATCTCAGGTTTGGTATTAGAAGCATTGAGATATCACATCTCATGCTATAGGAATGGTCTCAGGATTGAAATGGGAAGGAGTTGGATATTAGATTCTTGCTATAGAAAGGGTCTCAGGTTTGGAACGGGAAGGAGTTGGATATCACATCTCATGTTATAGGAAGGGTCTCAGGTTTGGTCTAAGCATTGAGATATCACATCTCTGCTATCAGAAGTTTCTCAGGAATGAAATGGGAAGGAGTTGGATATCCCATCTCATGTTATAGGACGGGTCTCAGGTTTGGTAATAGAATCATTGAGATATCACATCTCATGCTGTAGGAAGTGTCTAAGGATTGGAATGGGAAGGACTTGGATATCACATCTCATGCTATAGGTAGACTCTCAGGTTTGGAAAGGGAAGGAGTGGGATATCACATTTCATGTTCAAGGAAGGATCTCAGGTTTGGTATTAGAGGCATTGAGATATCACATCTCATGCTATAGGAAGGGTCTCAGGATTGGAATGGGAAGGATTTGGATATCACATCTCATGCTATAGGAAGGATCTCAGGTTTGGTATAAGCATTGAGATATCACATCTCATGCTATAGGAAGGGTCTCAGGATTGGAATGGGAAGGAGTTGGATATCACATCTCATGCCATAGGAAGGGTCTCAGGTTTGGTACAAGCATTGAGATATCACATCTCTACTATCGGAAGGGTCTCAGGATAGGAATGGGAAGGAGTTGGATATCACATCTCAAGCTATCACAGGATTGGAATGGGAAGGAGTTTGATATCCCATCTCAAGCTATCTCAGGATTGGAATGGGAAGGAGTTGCATATCACATCTCAAGCTATCACAGGATTGGAATGGGAAGGAGTTGGATATCCCATCTCATGCTATAGGGAGGCTCTCACGTTTGGAAAGGGAAGGAGTTGGATATCACATTTCATGTTAGAGGTAGGATCTCAGGTTTGGTATTAGAGGCATTGAATATCACATCTCATGCTATCAGAAGGGTCTCAGGTTTGGAAGGGGAAGGATTTTGATATCACATCTCATGTTATAGGAAGGATCTCAGGTTTGGTATTAGAGGGATTGAGATATCACATCTCATGCTATCGGAAGGGTATCAGGATTGGATTTGGAAGTAGTTGGATATCCCATCTCATGCTATAGGAAGGGTCTCAGGTTGGAATGGGAAGGAGTTGGATATCACATCTCATGTTATAGGAAGGGTCTCAGGATTGGAATGGGAAATACTTCGATATCACATCTCATGCTATAGGAAGGCTCTCAGGTTTGCAAGGGGAAGGAGTTGGATATCACATTTCATGTTAGAGGAAGGATCTCAGGTTTGGTATTAGAGGCATTGAGATATCACATCTCATGCTATCAGAAATGTCTCAGGATTGGAATGGGAAGGAGTTGGATATCACATCTCATGCTATAGGAAGGGTCTCAGGTTTGGAATGGGAAGGAATTGGATATCACATCTCATGTCATAGGAAGGATCTCAGGTTTGGTATTAGAAGCATTGAGATATCACATCTCATGCTATAGGAATGGTCTCAGGATTGGAATGGGAAGGAGTTGGATATTAGATTCTTGCTATAGAAAGGGTCTCAGGTTTGGAACGGGAAGGAGTTGGATATCACATCTCATGTTATAGGAAGGGTCTCAGGTTTGGTCTAAGCATTGAGATATCACATCTCTGCTATCAGAAGTTTCTCAGGATTGAAATGGGAAGGAGTTGGATATCCCATCTCATGTTATAGGACGGGTCTCAGGTTTGGTAATAGAATCATTGAGATATCACATCTCATGCTGTAGGAAGTGTCTAAGGATTGGAATGGGAAGGACTTGGATATCACATCTCATGCTATAGGTAAACTCTCAGGTTTGGAAAGGGAAGGAGTGGGATATCACATTTCATGTTCAAGGAAGGATCTCAGGTTTGGTATTAGAGGCATTGAGATATCACATCTCATGCTATAGGAAGGGTCTCAGGATTGGAATGGGAAGGATTTGGATATCACATCTCATGCTATAGGAAGGGTCTCAGGTTTGGTATAAGCATTGAGATATCACATCTCATGCTATAGGAAGGGTCTCAGGATTGGAATGGGAAGGAGTTGGATATCACATCTCATGCTATAGGAAGGGTCTCAGGATTGGAATGGGAAGGATTTGGATATCACATCTCATGCTATAGGAAGGGTCTCAGGTTTGGTATAAGCATTGAGATATCACATCTCTGCTATCGGAAGGGTCTCAGGATAGGAATGGGAAGGAGTTGGATATCACATCTCAAGCTATCTCAGTATTGGAATGGGAAGGAGTTGGATATCACATCTCAAGCTATCACAGGATTGGAATGGGAAGGAGTTTAATATCACATCTCAAGCTATAGGAAGGGTCTCAGGTTTGGAAAGGGAAGGATTTGGATTTCACATCTCATGTTATAGGATGGTTCTCATGTTTGGTTTTAGAAGCATTGAGATATCACATCTAATGCTATCGGAAGGGTCTCAGGTTTGGAAAGGGAAGGATTTGGATTTCACATATGTTATTGGATGGTTCTCAGGTTTGGTTTTAGAAGCATTAAGATATCACATCTCATGCTATAGGAAGGGTCTCAGGTTTTGGAATGGGAAGGAGTTGGATACACATCTCATGTTATAGGAAGGATCTCAGGTTTGGTATTAGAAAAATTGTGATATCACATATCATGCTATAGGAAGGGTCTCAGGATTGGAATGGGAAGGAGTTGGATATGACATCTCATGCCACAGGAAGGGTCTCAGGTTTGGTATAAGCATTGAGATATCACATCTCTGCTATCGGAAGGGTCTCAGGATTGGAATGGGAAGGAGTTGGATATCCCATCTTATGTTATAGGAAGGGTCTCAGGTTTGGTATTAGAAGCATTGAGATATCACATCTCATGCTATCAGAAGGGTCTCAGGATTGGAATGGGAAGGAGTCGGATATCACATCTCATGCTAAAGGGAGGGTCTCAGGTTTGGTATTAGAAGCATTGAGATATCACATCTCATGTTATAGGAAGAATCTCTGGTTTGGTATTAGAGGCATTGAGATATCACATCTCATGCTATCAGAAGGGTCTCAGGATTGGAATGGGAAGGAGTCGGATATCACATCTCATGCTAAAGGGAGGGTCTCAGGTTTGGTATTAGAAGCATTGAGATATCACATCTCATGTTATAGGAAGAATCTCAGGTTTGGTATTAGAGGCATTGAGATATCACATCTCATGTTATAGGAAGGGTCTCAGGATTGGAATGGGAAGGATTTGGATATCACATCTCTTGCTATAGGAAGAGTCTCAGGTTTTTTATTAGAAACATTGAGATATCACATCTCATGCTAAAGGAAGGGTCTCAGGTTTGGAAGGGGAAGGATTTGGATATCATATCTCATGTTATAGGACGGGTCCCAGGTTTGGTATTAGAAGCTTTGAAATATCACATCTCATGCTATAGGAAGGGTCTCAGGATTGGAATGGGAAGGAGTTGGATATCACATCTCATGCTAAAGGAAGGGACTCAGGTTTGATAGAAGCATTGAGATATCACATCTCATGCTATAGGAAGCGTCTCAAGATTGGAATGGGAAGGAGTTGGATATCACATCTCATGCCATAGGAAGGGTCTCAGGTTTGGTCCAAGCATTGAGATATCACATCTCTGCTATCGGAAGGGTCTCAGGATAGGAATGGGAAGGACTTAGATATCACATCTCATGCTATAGGGAGGGTCTCAGGTTTGGAAAGGGAAGGATTTGGATTTCACATCTCATGTTATAGGATGGTTCTCATGTTTGGTTTTAGAAGCATTGAGATATCACATCTAATGCTATCGGAAGGGTCTCAGGTTTGGAAAGGGAAGGATTTGGATTTCACATATGTTATTGGATGGTTCTCAGGTTTGGTTTTAGAAGCATTAAGATATCACATATCAGGCTATAGGAAGGGTCTCAGGTTTGGAATGGGAAGGAGTTGGATACACATCTCATGTTATAGGAAGGATCTCAGGTTTGGTATTAGAAAAATTGTGATATCACATATCATGCTATAGGAAGGGTCTCAGGATTGGAATGGGAAGGAGTTGGATATCACATCTCATGCTAAAGGAAAGATCTCAGGTTTGGAAGGGGAAGGATTTGGACATCACATCTCATGTTTTAGGACGGGTGTCAGGTTTGGTATTAGAAGCATTGAGATATCACATCTCATGGTATAGGAAGGGTCTCAGGATTGGAATGGGAAGGAGTTGGATATCACATCTCATGCTAAAGGCAAGATCTCAGGTTTGGAAGGGGAAGGATTTGGACATCACATCTCATGTTTTAGGACGGGTGTCAGGTTTGGTATTAGAAGCATTGAGATATCACATCTCATGGTATAGGAAGGGTCTCAGGATTGGAATGGGAAGGAGTTGGATATCACATCTCATGCTAAAGGAAAGATCTCAGGTTTGGAAGGGGAAGGATTTGGACATCACATCTCATGTTTTAGGACGGGTGTCAGGTTTGGTATTAGAAGCATTGAGATATCACATCTCATGGTATAGGAAGGGTCTCAGGATTGAAATGGGAAGGAGTTTGATATCACATCTCATGCAATCGGAAGGGTCTCAGGTTTGGAATGGGAAGGAGTTGGATATCACATCTCATGTTATAGGAAGGATCTCAGGTTTATTATTAGAAGCATTGAGATATCACATCTCATGCTATAGGAAGGGTCTCAGGATTGGAATCGGAAGGAGTTGTATTTGACATCTCATGCCATAGGAAGGGTCTCAGGTTTGGTATAAGCATTGAGATATCACATCTCTGCTATCGGAAGGGTCTCAGGATTGGAATGGGAAGGAGTTGGATATCCCATCTCATTATAGGAAGGGTCTCAGGTTTGGTATTAGAAGCATTGAGATATCACATCTCATGCTATAGGAAGGGTCTCAGGATTGGAATGGGAAGGACTTGAATATCACATCTCATGTTATAGCAAGGGTCTCAGGTTTGGTATTAGAAGCATTGAGATATCACATCTCATGCTATAGGAAGGGTCTCAGGATTGGAATGGGAACGACTTGGATATCACATCTCATGATAAAGGAAGGGTCTAAGGTTTGGAAGGGGAAGGATTTGGATATCACATCTCATGTTATAGGACCGGTCTCAGGTTTGGTATTAGAAGCATTGAGATATCAAGTCCCATGGTATAGGACGGGTCTCAGAATTGGAATGGGAAGGAGTTGGATATCACATCTCAAGCTATAGGAAGGGTGTCAGGATTGGAATGGGAAGGAGTTTGATATCACATCTCATGCCATGGTATGGGTCTCAGGTTTTGTAGAAGCATTGGGATATCACATCTCATGCTATCGGAAGGGTATCAGGATTGGATTTGGAAGGAGTTGGATATCCCATCTCATGCTATAGGAAGGGTCTCAGGTTGGAATGGGAAGGAGTTGGATATCACATCTCATGTTATAGGAAGGGTATCAGGATTGGAATGGGAAGGACTTGGATATCACATCTCATGCTATAGGAAGGCTATCAGGTTTGGAAGGGGAAGGAGTTGCATATCAAATTTCATTATAGAGGTAGGATCTCAGGTTTGGTATTAGAGGCATTGAGATATCACATCTCATGCTATAGGAAGGGTCTCACGATTGGAATGGGAAGGATTTGGATATCACATCTCATGCTATATTAAGGGTCTCAGGTTTGGTATAAGCATTGAGATATCACATCTCATGCTATAGAAACGGTCTCAAGATTGCAATGGGAAGGAGTTGGATATCACATCCCATGTTATAGGAAGGATCTCAGATTTGGTATTAGAAGCATTGAGACATCACATCTCATGCTATAGGAAGGGTCTCAGGATTGGAATGGGAAGGAGTTGGATATCACATCTCATGTTATAGGAAGGGTCTCAGGATTGGAATGGGAAGCACTTCGATATCACATCTCATGTTATAGGAAGGCTCCCAGGTTTAGAAGGGGAAGGAGTTGGATATCACATTTCATGTTAGATGTAGGATCTCAGGTTTGGTATTAGAGGCATTGAGATATAACATCTCCTGCTATAGGAAGGGTCTCAGGATTGGAATGGGAAGGATTTGGATATCACATCTCATGCTATAGGAAGGGTCTCAGGTTTGGTATAAGCATTGAGATATCACATCTCATGCTATAGGAAGGGTCTCAGGATTGGAATGGGAAGGAGTTGGATATCACATCTCATGCTATAGGTAGGCTCTCAGTTTTGGAAAGGGAAGGTTTTGGATATCACATCTCATGCTATAGGAAGGGTCTCACGATTGGAATGGGAAGGATTTGGATATCACATCTCATGCTATAGGAAAGGTCTCAGGATTGGAATGGGAAGGAGTTGGATATCACATCTCATGCTATAGGAAGGGTCTCAGGAATGGAATGGGAAAGAGTTTTATATGACATCTCATGCCATAGGAAGGATCTCAGGTTTGGTATTAGAAGCATTGAGACATCACATCTCATGTTATAGGAAGGGTCTCAGGATTGGAATGGGAAGGAGTTGGATATCACATCTCATGCTATAGGAAGGGTCTCAGGTTTGGTATAAGCATTGAGATATCACATCCCATGCTATAGGAAGGGTCTCAGGATTGGAATGGGAAGGAGTTGTATATGACATCTCATGCCATAGGAAGGGTCTCAGGTTTGGTATCAGCATTGAGATATCACATCTCTGCTATCGGAAGGGTCTCAGGATTGGAATGGGAAGGAGTTGGATATCCCATCTTATGTTATAGGAAGGGTCTCAGGTTTGGTATTAGAAGCATTGAGATATCACATCTCATGCTATAGGAAGGGTCTCAGGATTGGAATGGGAAGGACTTGAATATCCCATCTCATGCTATAGGGAGGCTCTCACGTTTGGAAAGGGAAGGAGTTGGATATCACATTTCATGTTAGAGGTAGGATCTCAGGTTTGGTATTAGAGGCATTGAATATCACATCTCATGCTATCAGAAGGGTCTCAGGATTGGAATGGGAAGGAGTTGGATATCACATCTCATGCTAAAGGGAGGGTCTCAGGTTTGGAAGGGGAAGGATTTTGATATCACATCTCATGTTATAGGAAGGATCTCAGGTTTGGTATTAGAGGGATTGAGATATCACATCTCATGCTATCGGAAGGGTATCAGGATTGGATTTGGAAGTAGTTGGATATCCCATCTCATGCTATAGGAAGGGTCTCAGGTTGGAATGGGAAGGACTTGGATATCACATCTCATGATAAAGGAAGGGTCTAAGGTTTGGAAGGGGAAGGATTTGGATATCACATTTCATGTTAGAGGTAGGATCTCAGGTTTGGTATTAGAGGCATTGAATATCACATCTCATGCTATCAGAAGGGTCTCAGGATTGGAATGGGAAGGAGTTGGATATCACATCTCATGCTAAAGGGAGGGTCTCAGGTTTGGAATGGGAAATACTTCGATATCACATCTCATGCTATAGGAAGGCTCTCAGGTTTGCAAGGGGAAGGAGTTGGATATCACATTTCATGTTAGAGGTAGGATCTCAGGTTTGGTATTAGAGGCATTGAATATCACATCTCATGCTATCAGAAGGGTCTCAGGATTGGAATGGGAAGGAGTTGGATATCACATCTCATGCTAAAGGGAGGGTCTCAGGTTTGGAAGGGGAAGGATTTTGATATCACATCTCATGTTATAGGAAGGATCACAGGTTTGGTATTAGAGGGATTGAGATATCACATCTCATGCTATCGGAAGGGTATCAGGATTGGATTTGGAAGTAGTTGGATATCCCATCTCATGCTATAGGAAGGGTCTCAGGATTGGAATGGGAAATACTTCGATATCACATCTCATGCTATAGGAAGGCTCTCAGGTTTGCAAGGGGAAGGAGTTGGATATCACATTTCATGTTAGAGGTAGGATCTCAGGTTTGGTATTAGAGGCATTGAGATATCACATCTCATGCTATCAGAAATGTCTCAGGATTGGAATGGGAAGGAGTTGGATATCACATCTCATGCTAAAGGGAGGGTCTCTGGTTTGGAAGGGGAAGGATTTGGATATCACATCTCATGTTATAGGAAGGATCTCAGGTTTGGTATTAGAAGCATTGAGATATCACATCTCATGCTATAGGAAGGGTCTCAGGTTTGGAATGGGAAGGAATTGGATATCACATCTCATGTCATAGGAAGGATCTCAGGTTTGGTATTAGAAGCATTGAGATATCACATCTCATGCTATAGGAATGGTCTCAGGATTGGAATGGGAAGGAGTTGTATATGACATCTCATGCCATAGGAAGGGTCTCAGGTTTGGTATCAGCATTGAGATATCACATCTCTGCTATCGGAAGGGTCTCAGGATTGGAATGGGAAGGAGTTGGATATCCCATCTTATGTTATAGGAACGGTCTCAGGTTTGGTATTAGAAGCATTGAGATATCACATCTCATGCTATAGGAAGGGTCTCAGGATTGGAATGGGAAGGACTTGAATATCCCATCTCATGCTATAGGGAGGCTCTCACGTTTGGAAAGGGAAGGAGTTGGATATCACATTTCATGTTAGAGGTAGGATCTCAGGTTTGGTATTAGAGGCATTGAATATCACATCTCATGCTATCAGAAGGGTCTCAGGATTGGAATGGGAAGGAGTTGGATATCACATCTCATGCTAAAGGGAGGGTCTCAGGTTTGGAAGGGGAAGGATTTTGATATCACATCTCATGTTATAGGAAGGATCTCAGGTTTGGTATTAGAGGGATTGAGATATCACATCTCATGCTATCGGAAGGGTATCAGGATTGGATTTGGAAGTAGTTGCATATCCCATCTCATGCTATAGGAAGGGTCTCAGGTTGGAATGGGAAGGAGTTGGATATCACATCTCATGTTATAGGAAGGGTCTCAGGATTGGAATGGGAAATACTTCGATATCACATCTCATGCTATAGGAAGGCTCTCAGGTTTGCAAGGGGAAGGAGTTGGATATCACATTTCATGTTAGAGGTAGGATCTCAGGTTTGGTATTAGAGGCATTGAGATATCACATCTCATGCTATCAGAAATGTCTCAGGATTGGAATGGGAAGGAGTTGGATATCACATCTCATGCTAAAGGGAGGGTCTCTGGTTTGGAAGGGGAAGGATTTGGATATCACATCTCATGTTATAGGAAGGATCTCAGGTTTGGTATTATAAGCATTGAGATATCACATCTCATGCTATAGGAAGGGTCTCAGGTTTGGAATGGGAAGGAATTGGATATCACATCTCATGTCATAGGAAGGATCTCAGGTTTGGTATTAGAAGCATTGAGATATCACATCTCATGCTATAGGAATGGTCTCAGGATTGGAATGGGAAGGAGTTGGATATTAGATTCTTGCTATAGAAAGGGTCTCAGGTTTGGAACGGGAAGGAGTTGGATATCACATCTCATGTTATAGGAAGGGTCTCAGGTTTGGTCTAAGCATTGAGATATCACATCTCTGCTATCGGAAGTTTCTCAGGATTGAAATGGGAAGGAGTTGGATATCCCATCTCATGTTATAGGACGGGTCTCAGGTTTGGTAATAGAATCATTGAGATATCACATCTCATGCTGTAGGAAGTGTCTAAGGATTGGAATGGGAAGGACTTGGATATCACATCTCATGCTATAGGTAGACTCTCTGGTTTGGAAAGGGAAGGAGTGGGATATCACATTTCATGTTCAAGGAAGGATCTCAGGTTTGGTATTAGAGGCATTGAGATATCACATCTCATGCTATAGGAAGGGTCTCAGGATTGGAATGGGAAGGATTTGGATATCACATCTCATGCTATAGGAAGGGTCTCAGGTTTGGTAAAAGCATTGAGATATCACATCTCATGCTATAGGAAGGGTCTCAGGATTGGAATGGGAAGGAGTTGGATATCACATCTCATGCTATAGGTAGGCTCTCAGGTTTGGAAAGGGAAGGATTTGGATATCACATTTCATGTTAGAGGAAGGATCTCAGGTTTGGTATTAGAGGCATTGAGATATCACATCTCATGCTATAGGAAGGGTCTCACGATTGGAATGGGAAGGATTTGGATATCACATCTCATGCTATAGGAAGGGTCTCAGGTTTGCTATAAGCATTGAAATATCACATCCCATGCTATAGGAAGGGTCTCAGGATTGGAATGGAAGGAGTTGGATATCACATCTCATGTTATATGAAGGATCTCAGATTTGGTATTAGAAGCATTGAGACATCACATCTCATGCTATAGGAAGGGTCTCAGGATTGGAATGGGAAGGAGTTGGATATCACATCTCATGTTATAGGAAGGGTCTCAGGATTGGAATGGGAAGGACTTCGATATCACATCTCATGTTATAGGAAGGCTCCCAGGTTTGGAAGGGGAAGGAGTTGGATATCACATTTCATGTTAGAGGTAGAATCTCAGGTTTGGTATTAGAGGCATTGAGATATAACATCTCATGCTATCAGAAGGGTCTCAGGATTGGAATGGGAAGGAGTTGGATATCACATCTCATGCTAAAGGGAGGGTCTCAGGTTTGGAAGGGGAAGGATTTGAATATCACATCTCGTGTTATAGGAAGGATCTCAGGTTTGGTATTAGAAGAATTGAAATATCACATCTCATGCTATCGGAAGGATCTCAGGTTTGGTATTAGAAGCATTGAGATATCACATCTCATGCTATCAGAACGGTCTCAGGATTGGAATGGGAAGGAGTTGGATATCACATCTCATGCTAAAGGGAGGGTCTCAGGATTGGAATGGGAAGGACTTGGATATCACATCTCATGTTATAGGAAGGGTCTCAGGTTTGGTATTAGAAGCATTGAGATATCACATCTCATGCTATAGGAATGGTCTCAGGATTGGAATGGGAAGGAGTTGGATATTAGATTCTTGCTATAGAAAGGGTCTCAGGTTTGGAACGGGAAGGAGTTGGATATCACATCTCATGTTATAGGAAGGGTCTCAGGTTTGGTCTAAGCATTGAGATATCACATCTCTGCTATCGGAAGTTTCTCAGGATTGAAATGGGAAGGAGTTGGATATCCCATCTCATGTTATAGGACGGGTCTCAGGTTTGGTAATAGAATCATTGAGATATCACATCTCATGCTGTAGGAAGTGTCTAAGGATTGGAATGGGAAGGACTTGGATATCACATCTCATGCTATAGGTAGACTCTCAGGTTTGGAAAGGGAAGGAGTGGGATATCACAATTCATGTTCAAGGAAGGATCTCAGGTTTGGTATTAGAGGCATTGAGATATCACATCTCATGCTATAGGAAGGGTCTCAGGATTGGAATGGGAAGGATTTGGATATCACATCTCATGCTATAGGAAGGGTCTCAGGTTTGGTATAAGCATTGAGATATCACATCTCATGGTATAGGAAGGGTCTCAGGATTGGAATGGGAAGGAGTTGGATATCACATCTCATGCTATAGGTAGGCTCTCAGGTTTGGAAAGGGAAGGATTTGGATATCACATTTCATGTTAGAGGAAGGATCTCAGGTTTGGTATTAGAGGCATTGAGATATCACATCTCATGCTATAGGAAGGGTCTCACGATTGGAATGGGAAGGATTTGGATATCACATCTCATGCTATAGGAAGGGTCTCAGGTTTGCTATAAGCATTGAAATATCACATCCCATGCTATAGGAAGGGTCTCAGGATTGGAATGGAAGGAGTTGGATATCACATCTCATGTTATAGGAAGGATCTCAGATTTGGTATTAGAAGCATTGAGACATCACATCTCATGCTATAGGAAGGGTCTCAGGATTGGAATGGGAAGGAGTTGGATATCACATCTCATGTTATAGGAAGGGTCTCAGGATTGGAATGGGAAGGACTTCGATATCACATCTCATGTTATAGGAAGGCTCCCAGGTTTGGAAGGGGAAGGAGTTGGATATCACATTTCATGTTAGAGGTAGAATCTCAGGTTTGGTATTAGAGGCATTGAGATATAACATCTCATGCTATCAGAAGGGTCTCAGGATTGGAATGGGAAGGAGTTGGATATCACATCTCATGCTAAAGGGAGGGTCTCAGGTTTGGAAGGGGAAGGATTTGAATATCACATCTCGTGTTATAGGAAGGATCTCAGGTTTGGTATTAGAAGAATTGAAATATCACATCTCATGCTATCGGAAGGATCTCAGGTTTGGTATTAGAAGCATTGAGATATCACATCTCATGCTATCAGAACGGTCTCAGGATTGGAATGGGAAGGAGTTGGATATCACATCTCATGCTAAAGGGAGGGTCTCAGGATTGGAATGGGAAGGAGTTGGATATCACATCTCATGTTATAGGAAGGGTCTCAGGATTGGAATGGGAAGGACTTCGATATCACATCTCATGTTATAGGAAGGCTCCCAGGTTTGGAAGGGGAAGGAGTTGGATATCACATTTCATGTTAGAGGTAGAATCTCATGTTTGGTATTAGAGGCATTGAGATATAACATCTCATGCTATCAGAAGGGTCTCAGGATTGGAATGGGAAGGAGTTGGATATCACATCTCATGCTAAAGGGAGGGTCTCAGGTTTGGAAGGGGAAGGATTTGAATATCACATCTCGTGTTATAGGAAGGATCTCAGGTTTGGTATTAGAAAAATTGAAATATCACATCTCATGCTATCGGAAGGATCTCAGGTTTGGTATTAGAAGCATTGAGATATCACATCTCATGCTATAGGAAGGGTCTCAGGAATGGAATGGGAAGGACTTGGATATCACATCTCATGATAAAGGAAGGGTCTAAGGTTTGGAAGGGGAAGGATTTGGATATCACATCTCATGTTATAGGACGGGTCTCAGGTTTGGTATTAGAAGCATTGTGATATCACATCTCATGCTATAGGAAGTGTCTCAGGATTGGAATGGGAAGGAGTTGGATATCACTTCTCATGCTATAGGAAGGGTTTCAGGTTTGGTAGAAGCATTGAGATATCACATCTCATGCTATAGGAAGAGTCTCAGGTTTGGGAAGGGAAGGATTTGGATTTCACATCTCATGTTATAGGATGGTTCTCATGTTTGGTTTTTGAAGCATTGAGATATCACATCTCATGCTATCGGAAGGGTCTCAGGTTTGGAATGGGAAGGAGTTGGATATCACATCTCATGTTATAGGAAGGATCTCATGTTTGGTATTAGAAGCATTGAGATATCACATCTCATGCTATAGGAAGGGTCTCCGGATTGGAATGTGAAGGATTTGGATATTACATCTCATGCTAAAGGAAGGATCTCAGGTTTGGAATGGGAAGGAGTTGGATATGACATCTCTTGTTATAGGGAGGGTCTCAGGATTTGAATGGCAAGGAGTTGGATATCACATTTCATGCCATAGGAAGGGTCTCAGGTTTGGTATAAGCATTGAGATATCACATCTCTGCTATCGGAAGGGTCTCAGGATTGGATTGGGAAGGAGTTGGATATCCCTTCTCATGCTATAGGAAGGGTCTCAGGTTGGAATGGGAAGGAGTTGGATATCACATCTCATGTTATAGGAAGGGTCTCAGGATTGGAATGGGAAGGATTTGGATATCGCATCTCTTGCTATAGGAAGGGTCTCAGGTTTTTTATTAGAAACATTGAGATATCACATCTCATGCTATAGGAAGGGTTTTAGGATTGGAATGGGAAGTATTTGGATATCACATCTCATGCTAAAGGAAGGTTCTCAGGTTTGGAAGGGGAAGGATTTGGATATCATATCTCATGTTATAGGACGGGACCCAGGTTTGGTATTAGAAGCATTGAGATATCACATCTCATGGTATAGGAAGGGTCTCAGGGTTGGAATGGGAAGGAGTTGGATATCACATCTCATCCAATAGTAAGGGTCTCAGGTTTGGAATGGGAAGGAATTGGATATCACATCTCATGTTATAGGAAGGGTCTCAGGTTTGGTAGAAGCGTTGAGATATCACATCTCTGCTATCGGAAGGGTCTCAGGATTGGATTGGGAAGGAGTTGGATATCCCTTCTCATGCTATAGGAAGGGTCTCAGGATTTGAATGGCAAGGAGTTGGATATCACATATCATGCCATAGGAAGGGTCTCAGGTTTGGCATAAGAAGGAGTTGGATATCCCATCTCATGCTATAGGAAGGGTCTCAGGTTGGAATGGGAAGGAGTTGGATATGACATCTCATGTTATAGGAAGGGTCTCAGGATTGGAATGGGAAGGACTTGGATATCACATCTCATGCTGTAGGAAGGCTCTCAGGTTTGGAAAGGGAAGGAGTTGGATATCACATTTCATGTTAGAGGTAGGATCTCAGGTTTGGTATTAGAGGCATTGAGATATCACATCTCATGCTATCAGAAGGGTATCAGGATTGGAATGGGAAGGAGTGGGATATCACATCTCATGCTAAAGGGAGGGTCTCAGGTTCGGAAGGGGAAGGATTTGGATATCACATCTCAGGTTATAGGAAGGATCTCATGTTTGGTATTAGAAGCATTGAGATATCACATCTCATGCTATCGGAAGGATCTCAGGTTTGGTATTAGAAGCATTGAGATATCACATCTCATGCTATAGGAAGGGTCTCAGGATTGGAATGGGAAGGAGTTGGATATCACATCTCATGTTATAGGAAGGATCTCAGGTTTGGTATTAGAAGCATTGAGATATCACATCTCATGCTATAGGACTGGTCTCAGGATTGGAATGGGAAGGAGTTGGATATCACATCTCATGCTAAAGGAAGGGTCTCAGTTTTGGTAGAAGCATTGAGATTTCACATATCATGCTATAGGAAGGGTCTCAGGATTGGAATGGGAAGGAGTTGGATATCACATCTCATGCTATAGGAAGGGTCTCAGGTTTGGTATAAGCATTGAGATATCACATCTCTGCTATCGGAAGGGTCTCAGGATTGGAATGGGAAGGACTTAGATATCACATCTCATGCTATAGGGAGGGTCTCAGTATTGATATTAGAAGCATTGAGATATCACATCTCAAGCTATCGGAAGGGTCTCAGGATTGGAATGGGAAGGAGTTGGATATCACATCTCATGCTATAGGAAGGGTCTCAGGTTAGGAAGGGGAAGGAGTTGGATATCACATTTCATGTTAGAGGAAGGATCTCAGGTTTGGTATTAGAGGCCTTGAGATATCACATCTCATGCTATAGGAAGGGTCTCAGGATTGGAATGGGAAGGAGTTGGATATCACATCTCAAGCTATAGGAAGGGTCTCAGGTTTGGTATAAGCATTGAGATATCACATCTCATGCTATAGGAAGGGTCTCAGGATTGGAATGGGAAGGAGTTGGATATCACATCTCATGTTATAGGAAAGATCTCAGGTTTGGTATTAGAAGCATTGAGACATCACATCTCATGTTATAGGAAGGGTCTTAGGATTGGAATGGGAAGAAGTTGGATATCACATCTCATGCTATAGGAAGGGTCTCAGGTTTGGTATAAGCATTGAGATATCACATCTCATGCTATAGGAAGGGTCTCAGGATTGGAATGGGAAGGAGTTGTATATGACATCTCATGCCATAGGAAGGGTCTCAGGTTTGGTATACGCATTGAGATATCACATCACATGCTATAGGAAGGGTCTCAGGATTGGAATGGGAAGGACTTGAATATCACATCTCATGCTATAGGCAGGGTCTCAGGTTTGGAAAGGGAAGGAGATGGATATCACATTTCATGTTAGAAGTAGGATCTCAGGTTTGGTATTAGAGGCATTGAGATATCACATCTCATGCTATCAGAAGGGTCTCAGGATTGGAATGGGAAGGAGTTGTATATCACATCTCATGCTAAAGGGAGGGTCTCAGGTTTGGAAGGGGAAGGATTTGGAAATCACATCTCATGTTATAGGAAGGATCTCAGGTTTGGTATTAAAAGCATTGAGATATCACATCTCATGCTATCGGAAGTATCTCAGGTTTGGTATTAGAGGCATTGAGATATCACATCTCATGCTATCATAAGGGTCTCAGGATTGGAATGGGAAGGAGTTGGATATCACATCTCATGTTATAGGAAGGATCTCAGGTTTTGCATTAGAAGCATTGAGATATCACATCTCATGCTATAGGAAGGGTCTCAGGATTGGAATGGGAAGGAGTTGGATATCACATCTTATGCTATAGGAAGGGTCTCAGATTTGGTATAAGCAGTGAGATATCACATCTCATGCTATAGGAAGGGTCTCAGGATTGGAATGGGAAGGAGTTGGATATCACATCTCATGCTATAGGAAGGGTCTCAGGTTTGGAACGGGAAGGAGTTAGATATCACATCTCATGTTATAGGAAGAGTCTCAGGTTTGGTATAAGCATTGAGATATCACATCTCTGCTATCGGAGGTGTCTCAGGATTGGGATGGGAAGGAATTGGATATCACATCTCATGCTATAGGAAGGGTATCAGGTTTGGAACGGGAAGGAGTTGGATATCCCATCTCATGTTATAGGACAGGTCTCAGGTTTGATATTAGAAGCATTGAGATATCACATCTCTGCTATTGGAAGGGTCTCAGGATTGGAATGGGAAGGACTTGGATATCAGAATTCATGTTATAGGAAGGGTCTCAGGTTTGGTATTAGAAGCATTGAGATATCACATCTCATGCTATAGGAAGGGTCTCAGGATTGAAATGGGAAGGACTTGGATATTACATCTCATGTTATAGGAAGGGTCTCAGGTTTGGTATTAGAAGCATTGAGATATCACATCTCATGCTATAGGAAGGGTCTCAGGAATGGAATGGGAAGGACTTGGATATCACATCTCATGATAAAGGAAGGGTCTAAGGTTTGGAAGGGGAAGGATTTGGATATCACATCTCATGTTATTGGACCGGTCTCAGGTTTGGTATTAGAAGCATTGAGATATCAAGTCTCATGGTATAGGACGGGAGTTTGATATCACATCTCATGCCATGGTATGGGTCTCAGGTTTTGTAGAAGCATTGGGATATCACATCTCATGCTATCGGAAGGGTATCAGGATTGGATTTGGAAGGAGTTGGATATCCCATCTCATGCTATAGGAAGGGTCTCAGGTTGGAATGGGAAGGAGTTGGATATGACATCTCATGTTATAGGAAGTGTCTCAGGATTGGAATGGGAAGGACTTGGATATCACATCTCATGCTGTAGGAAGGCTCTCAGGTTTGGAAAGGGAAGGAGTTGGATATCACATTTCATGTTAGAGTTAGGATCTCAGGTTTGGTATTAGAGGCATTGAGATATCACATCTCATGCTATCAGAAGGGTATCAGGATTGGAATGGGAAGGAGTTGGATATCACATCTCATGCTAAAGGGAGGGTCTCAGGTTCAGAAGGGGAAGGATTTGGATATCACATCTCATGTTATAGGAAGGATCTCAGGTTTGGTATTAGAAGCATTGAGATATCACATCTCATGCTATCGGATGGATCTCAGGTTTGGTATTAGAAGCATTGAGATATCACATCTCAGGCTATAGGAAGGGTCTCAGGATTGGAATGGGAAGGAGTTGGATATCACATCTCATGTTATAGGAAGGATCTCAGGTTTGGTATTAGAAGCATTGAGATATCACATCTCATGCTATAGGACTGGTCTCAGGATTGGAATGGGAAGGAGTTGGATATCACATCTCATGCTAAAGGAAGGGTCTCAGTTTTGGTAGAAGCATTGAGATTTCACATATCATGCTATAGGAAGGGTCTCAGGATTGGAATGGGAAGGAGTTGGATATCACATCTCATGCTATAGGAAGGGTCTCAGGTTTGGTATAAGCATTGAGATATCACATCTCTGCTATCAGAAGGGTCTCAGGATTGGAATGGGAAGGACTTAGATATCACATCTCATGCTATAGGGAGGGTCTCAGTATTGATATTAGAAGCATTGAGATATCACATCTCAAGCTATCGGAAGGGTCTCAGGATTAGAATGGGAAGGAGTTGGATATCACATCTCATGTTATAGGAAGAGTCTCATGCTAAGACCTGATAGACCCTTCCTATAACATGAGATGGGAATATCCAACTCCTTCCCATTCCAATCCTGAGACCCTTCCGATAGCAGAGATGTGATATCTCAATGCTTATACCAAACCTGAGACCCTTCCTATAGCATGAGATGTGATATCCAACTCCTTCCCATTCCAATACTGAGACCCTTCCTATAGCATGAGATGTGATATCTCAATGCTTCTAATATCAAACTTGAGACCCTCCCTATAGCATGAGATGTGATATCCAAGTCCTTCCCATTCCAATCCTGAGACACTTCCTATAGCATGAGATGTGATATCTCAATGCTTCTAATACCAAACCTGAGACTCTTCCTATAACATGAGATGGGATATCCAACTCCTTCCCATTCCAATCCTGAGACCCTTCCGAAAGCAGAGATGTGATATCTCAATGCTTATACCAAACCTGAGACCCTTCCTATGGCATGAGATGTCATATACAGATCCTTCCCATTCCAATCCTGAGACCCTTCCTATAGCATGAGATGTGATATCTCAATGCTTATACCAAACCTAAAACCCTTCCTATAGCATGAGATGTGATATCCAACCCCTTCCCATTCCAATCCTGAGACCCTTCCTATAGCATGAGATGTGATATCCAATGGCTCTAATACCAAACCTGAGATCCTTCCTCTAACATGAAATGTGATATCCAACTCCTTCCCTTTCCAAACCTGAGAGCCTACCTATAGCATGAGATGTGATATCAAAGTCCTTCCCATTCCAATCCTTAGACCCTTCCTACAGCATGCAATATGATATCTCAATGATTCTAATAACAAACCTGAGACCCGTCCTATAACATGAGATGTGATATCCAACTCCTTCCCATTCCAATCCTGAGACACTTCCGATAGCAGAGATGTGATATCTCAATGCTTATACCAAACCTGAGACCCTTCCTATAACATGAGATGTGATATCCAATTCCTTCCCATTCCAAACCTGAGACCCTTCCTACAGCATGTGATGTGATATCTCAATGCTTCTAATACCAAACCTGAGACCAGTCCTATAACATGAGATGGGATATCCAACTCCTTCCCGTTCCAAACCTGAGACCCTAGTCCTATAGCATGAGATGTGATATCCAACTCCTTCCCGTTCCAAACCTGAGATCCTTCCTATAGCATGAGATGTGATATCCAACTCCTTCCCATTCCAATCCTGAGACCCTTATGATAGCATGAGATGTAATATCTCAATGCCTCTAATACCAAATCTGAGATTCTTCCGATAGCATGAGATGTGATATCTCAATGCTTCTTATACCAAACCTGAGATCCTTCCTATAACATGAGATGTGATATCCAAATCCTTCCCCTTCCAAACCTGAGACCCTCCCTTTAGCATGAGATGTGATATCCAAGTCCTTCCCATTCCAATCCTGAGACCCTTCCTATAGCATGTGATGTGATATCTCAATGCTTATACCAAACCTGAGACCCTTCCTATGGCATGAGATGTCATATACAACTCCTTCCCATTCCAATCCTGAGCCCTTCCTATATCATGAGATGTGATATCTCAATGCTTATACCAAACCTGAGACTCTTCCTATAGCATGAGATGTGATATCCAACTTCTTCCCATTCCAATCCTGAGACCCTTCCTATAACATGAGATGTGATGTCTCAATGCTTCTAATACCAAACCTGAGATCTTTCCTATAACATGAGATGTGATATCCAACTCCTTCCCATTCCAATCCTGAGACCCTTCCTATAGCATGCGATGTGATATCTCAATGCTTATACCAAACCTGAGACCCTTCCTATAGCTTGAGATGTGATATCCAACTCCTTCCCATTCCAATCCTGAGACCCTTCCTATAGCATGAGATGTGATATCTCAATACTTCTAATACCAAACCTGAGATCCTTCTGATAACATGAGATGTGATATCCAAATCCTTCCCCTTCCAAACCTGAGACCCTCCCTTTAGCATGAGATGTGATATCCAACTCCTTCCGATTCCAATCCTGAGACCATTCTGATAGCATGAGATGTGATATCTCAATGCTTCTAATACCAAACCTGAGATCCTTCCGATAGCATGAGATGTGATATCTCAATGCTTCTAATACCAAACCTGAGATCCTTCCTATAACATGAGATGTGATATCCAAATCCTTCCCCTTCCAAACCTGAGACCCTCCCTTTAGCATGAGATGTGATATCCAACTCCTTCCCATTCCAATCCTGAGACCCTTCTGATAGCATGAGATGTGATATCTCAATGCCTCTAATACCAAACCTGAGATCCTACCTCTAACATGAAATGTGATATCCAACTCTTTCCCCTTCCAAACCTGAGAGCCTTCCTATAGCATAAGATGTGATATCCAAGTCCTTCCCATTCCAATCCTGAGACCCTTCCTATAACATGAGATGTGATATCCAACTCCTTCCCATTCCAACCTGAGACCCTTCGTATAGCATGAGATGGGATATCCAGCTCCTTCCAAATCCAATCCTGATACCCTTCCGATAGCATGAGATGTGATATCCCAATGCTTATACCAAACCTGAGACCCATACTATTGCATGAGATGTGATATCAAACTCCTTCCCATTCCAATCCTGAGACCCTTCCTATAGCTTGAGATGTGATATCCAACTCTTTCTGATTCCAATTCTGAGACCCTTCCTATACCATGAGACTTGATATCTCAGTGCTTCTAATACCAAACCTGAGACCCGTCCTATAACATGAGATGTGATATCCAAATCCTTCCCCTTCAAACCTTAGACCCTTCCTTTATCATGAGATGTGATATCCAACTCCTTCCCATTCCAATCCTGAGACCCTTCTGATATCGTGAGATGTGATATCTCAATGCTTCTAATATCAAACTTGAGACCCTCCCTATAGCATGAGATGTGATATCCAAGTCCTTCCCATTCCAATCCTGAGACCCTTCCTATAGCATGAGATGTGATATCTCAATGCTTCTAATACCAAACCTGAGACCCTTCCTATAACATGAGATGGGAATATCCAACTCTTCCCATTCCAATCCTGAGACCCTTCCGATAGAAGAGATGTGATATCTCAATGCTTATACCAAACCTGAGATCCTTCCTATAGCATGAGATGTGATATCCTACTCCTTCCCATTCCAATCCTGAGACCCTTCCTATAGCATAAGATGTGATATCTCAATGCTTCTAATATCAAACTTGAGACCCTCGCTATAGCATGAGATGTGATATCCAAGTCCTTCCCATTCCAATCCTGAGACACTTCCTATAGCATGAGATGTGATATCTCAATGCTTCTAATACCAAACCTGAGACTCTTCCTATAACATGAGATGGGATATCCAACTCCTTCCCATTCCAATCCTGAGACCCTTCCGATAGCAGAGATGTGATATCTCAAAGCTTATACCAAACCTGAGACCCTTCCTATGGCTTGAGATGTCATATACAACTCCTTCTCATTCCAATCCTGAGACCCTTCCGATAGCATGAGATGTGATATCTCAATGCTTATACCAAGCCTGAGACCCTTCCTATAGCATGAGATGTGATATCCAACTCCTTCCCATTCCAATCCTGAGACCCTTCCTATAGCATGAGATGTGATGTCTCAATGCTTCTAATACCAAACCTGAGATCCTTCGTTTAACATGAGATGTGATATCCAACTCCTTCCATTCCAATCCTGAGACCCTTCCTATAGCATGAGATGTGATATCTCAATGCTTATACCAAACCTGAGACCCTTCCTATAGCATGAGATGTGATATCCAACTCCTTCCCATTCCAATCCTGAGACCCTTCCTATAGCATGAGATGTGATATCTCAATGCCTCTAATACCAAACCTGAGATCCTTCCTCTAACATGAAATGTGATATCCAACTCCTTCCCTTTCCAAACCTGAGAGCCTATCCATAGCATGAGATGTGATATCCAAGTCCTTCCCATTCCAATCCTTAGACCCTTCCTACAGCATGCAATATATATGATATCTCAATGATTCTAATAACAATCCTGAGACCCGTCCTATAACATGAGATGGGATATCCAACTCCTTCCCATCCCAATCCTGAGACACTTCCGATTGCAGAGATGTGATATCTCAATGCTTATACCAAACCTGAGACTCTTCCTATAACATGAGATGTGATATCTGTTAGGAAAGATTTCGTAATTGTAGGTAATTTTCCTTCCATGTGGCAACCCCTAAACTTTTTGCTGTTGTTTTTCACCTTGTTCTCGACTTTGCCAGAGAAGTGCAGCCTTCTGCCGCACTCCTCTGGGCTTTCGCTCCTTTCTTACGGGGAAACTTGCATGGCCTTAAGACAGTCAGTACCGGGAAACGCTGTTTTCCGTAGTTTCTTTTATCATGTTGCGGCTTTCGTGCAACATGACACAAGAGGGCACTGTAAGCTAAGTTACTGCTCTCTTGGGATTCTAGCCTTCTACAGGCCCTAGATACTCTTTCAGGATTGTAACTGATCGGTGCAAGTGATTCACGGACGGGAATGGTGGCAGCGATCGTTTCTTGTGTTTTGAGCTCCTTTTGGCGTTCTAAGCGCGTTTCTCGCACTTAACCCAAAATGATGGCCTGGCTCCCAAAATTGGCCAGACCACGAGGCTCCTTTGTCCTGTTCGCTGACCGTCTTGCTCCCTTCACCTTCCCCAGGTCGAGCCGACCCGGGGCCTTCCTTATTTGGGCATGTACTTTCCCGCGAAACACGGATGCTTTCGCGGGCTTCTACATGTCTTGTGTGTGCCTCCAGGATGTGGGCTGGGATGTCTGGTCCCGTGTGAATGCCTGGGACCACCGTGGTCCGTGATAGGTCCATGAATGGTGTGAGTGTTGATGAGCGGATCTCCCATTGGGTCCCCACCGTTTTGGCGCGAAGGGAACCGTGGATAAGAGGGGGCTGGAAACACCACTACCATGTCGATCTCCTGAGTTCTCACGAACGAAGGAATACAGGAGCCAAGTATCCTGCAACCAAGAGGCTGAACCGAGGAATCGCTGGTGACCCGCTGAAGGACTGCTCCTCTGCACTGCTGTCGCCTTGTGAAACCCTTTTCACCTTTGATCGAACCAGAAGGCCTGTTCTAGTACTTCGACCCTTGGAATAGCGGGGACAGCTATTCTCGGCATCTTCACCAGCTCCTGCTAGTAAGCCTTCGGAAGCGTCTCTGGCCCATCCAGCAGACTGACCAGCCTACACAGGAGTCTTGCTCTGTAACTGCCACCAGGTTGTGTAGTATATCGAGTCCTACACAGGAGTCTTGCTCTGTAACTGCCACCAGGTTGTGTAGTATATCGCGTTTAAAGTTAACAAGGTATTTGTTTCCATACTGTTAGATAGGACTATGGCCTTTTTAAAGTTATACTACAACAATTCATTACGTGTCCTGGTAGGAATAACTTGAAATGCCTTAGTTCGTGCGCAACACTGGATACCTTCAGTGGTATCCCACCGCTGTACACCAATTTGTTAAGACGGATTTCTGAACTCTGTCCTGGTGGCGCAGAAGTTCAGAAGGCCAACCTAATTACTTGGAACAGGGTAACCACTGGACGAGCCAGACCAATCAAGGTAGCGATCGCGGCGGTCAAGACTAGGTCTCAAGAGGGGTGAGGGTGACTGAAAGCCCGCAATGAGCACACAAAGCAAGATCACTTACAAACTACTCCAAACAGTTGTTATATCAAAAATATATACACATTTATTTTAAGGCCTTTAAAACAATGACCGTAGCGAGAAAATCACAATATCAATATTAAGCCAACTCTTACAATATATACAAATACGACAGTCGCAAGCGTTATATGCACGAAATGTGTAGTCCACCTGAAAGGGAAGGAAAACAGGCAGTGCGATAATGCTTTAGACTCAGTTCGCCTTCAGGGGCACCTAACTAGATGGAAGTCCGAGCCCTGCGAAGAGTGGAGCCTTGTGCTCAAAGTACCTGCACACGCTGGTGCCAACGGGCAAAAGGAGAAGCTCTTCGGAGGAAGTCAGGCAGTTCGGGTTAGTGCACAACAGAAGAAGAACAGGTTCCGCGACTCAAGCGCAGCCTCCACAGTGAGCAGAAGCAGAGCGCGAGTACGGACAAAAGGGTGCTGTTTTTACACAGCGGGGAAAAGCAATGGGCTACTGCAGGAGGGCGACCAGATCCTAGCTATAGTACTCACCGGTCCCCGATGCAAGCAGACCCAGGCTTCTCCACGTTAGTTTCAGCAGCTGGCAGGTTCAGAAGAGCCGGGAATACCTCGTCGTCGTGTAGAGAAAAAAGACGTCCCAATCGAAGAAACCTGCACAGTTTTGTCACCACAGAAGGGCAACGGAGCGGCTGTGTGTATCTGAGCCAAATGTACACTACTCACTTCAGACTTGGGAACGCCAAGTGTACTAAGCGTGTGAGAGTGACAAGGACTCGAAATACAACACAACCTGGCGGCGGTTACAGAGCAGGTCTCCCGTGTAAGCTGGTCAGTCAACTGGATGGCCCAGAGACGCTTCCGAAGGCTTACTGGCAGGAGATGATGAAGTCGCCGAGAATAGCTGTTCCTGCTATTCCAAAGGTCGAAGCACCAGTACAGGCCTTCTGGTTCGATCAAAGGAGGAAAGGGTTTCACACGACGACAGCAGTGCAAAGGAGGAGTCCTTCAGCGGGTCACCAGCGATTCCTCGGTCCAGCCTCTTGGTTGCAGGATACTTGGCTCCTGTATTCCTTTGTTCGTGAGAACTCAGGAGATCGACATGGTAGTGGTGTTTCCAGCCCCCTCTTATCCACGGTTCCCTTCGCGCCAAAACGGAGGGGAGCCAATGGGAGATCCGCTCATCAACACACACACCATTCGTGGACCAATCACGGACCACGGTGGTCCCAGGCATTCACACTACCCTAGACTCTCTGGCACCCAGGATGTGTATTGGGACCAGACATCCCAGCCCACACCCTGGAGGCACACAAAAGACATGTAGAAGCCCGCGAAAGCATCCGTGTTTCGCGGGAAAGTACATGCCCAAATAAGGAAGGCCCCGGGTCGCTCGACCTGGGGAAGGTGAAGGGAGCAAGACGGTCAGTGGACAGGACAAAGGAGCCTCGTGGTCTGGCCATTTTGGGAGCCAGGCCACCATTTTGGGTTCAGCGCGAAAAACGCGCTTAGAACGCCAAAAGGAGCTCAAAATACACAAAACGATCGCTGCCACCATTCCAGTCCCTGAATGACTTGCACCGATCAAATACAATCCTAAACGAGTATCTAGGGCCTGTAGAAGGCTAGAGACCCAAGAGAGCTGTAACTTAGCTTACAGTGCCCTCTTGTGTCATGTTGCACTAAAGCCGCAACATGATAAAAGAAACTACGGGAAACAGCGTTCCCCGGTGCTGAATGTCTTAAGGGCATGTCAGTTTCCCCGTAAGAAAAGAGCGAAAGCCCAGAGGAGTGCGGCAGAAGGCTGCACTTCTCTGGCAAAGTCAAGAACAAGGTGAAAAACAACAGCAAAAAGTTTAGGGGTTGCCACATGGAAGGAAAATTACCTACAATTACGAAATCTTTCCTAACACTCGCCCCTCCCAGACTATGGACAGGGGGAACTAATCCACCCCTGGATGAGTCTCTTGTTCAGGTCGGTTAAACATTCTGGACAACCCATCAGCATTGCTATGTTGGACACCTGGCCTATGCTCAATAGTGAAGTCGAAGCCTTGTAGACTTATGGACCACTTAAGCAACTTTGGATTCTCCCCCTTCATGTTCATTAGCCACTTTAACGGCTTATGGTCAGTTTGCACAGTGAAGTGGGTCCCATAGAGGTAGGGCCTCAGCTTCCTTAGGGCCCACACAACAGAGAAACATTCTTTCTCTACCGTGGACCATCTGAGCTCTCTGTCCTTAAGCTGGCGACTAATAAAACCGATAGGGTGTTCCTTACCCTTCTCATCTACTTGTGATAGTACAGCTCCTATCCCAGTGTCAGAGGCGTCCGTCTGCACGATAAAAGGTCTTTGATAATCAGGGGCCCTGAGGACAGGGGCCTGGCACAAGGAGTCTTTTAAGCCATTGAAGGCCTTCTCACACTCGTCGGTCCAAGTTACCTTCTTGGGTTTCTTCGGAGTTGGGAGGGCAGTCAGAGGAGCAGCTATGGTGCCACAGTCTGCCACAAAATTGCGGTAATACCCTGTGAGTCCTAAGAAGGCTCTCACTTGGGTTTGCGTAGTGGGGGTAGGCCAGTCTTGTACTGCTTGTACTTTACTGGGTAGAGGCTGTATCCTCCCTCCACCTACTTCATGTCCAAGGTAAACCACTGAGCCTTGTCCAATCTGGCATTTACTAGCCTTAATGGTCAAGTGGGCTTTCTGAAGAGCCTGGAGCACAATCCCGAGGTGTTTTACATGGTCTTCCCAGGTGGCACTGAAAACTGCTATATCATCCAGATATGCAAGACAGAATTCGTCCAACCCATTCCACACATGATTCACAAGCCTCTGGAAAGTGGCAGGTGCATTCTTCAACCCGAACAGCATTACCCGGAATTGGTAAAGGCCGTCTGGAGTAGAAAATGCTGTCTTCTCCTTGGCATGTTCTGCTAAAGCTATTTGCCAATAGCCAGCAGTGAGGTCAAACGTGCTGAGGTACTTGGAGGCACCCAAAGTATCCACCAGCTCATCTGTTCGAGGCAAGGGGTGTGCATCTGTCTTGGTGACAGCATTCAGAGCCCTGTAATCCACGCAGAACCTCAATTCAGAAGTGCCTGCCTTTGGAACCAAAACCACAGGGCTGGACCAAGGACTACTAGAGGGTTCAATCACCCCAAGGTCTAACATTTTGTTGACCTCGGTCTTAATATAAGACCGTACTTTGTCTGACATCCTGTATCCCCTACTTTTGGTAGGTACACTGTCTCCTGTGTCAATGTTATGTTTGCACCAAGGTGTCAAACCAGGCGACTGTGAAAACAGGGGGGAAAACTGCCTAAGCAAACTTTTCACCTCAGCCTGCTGATCAGAAGTCAGGTGAGGGGCCACTCGGACACCCTCAAAGGAGCTATCTGAAGGACCGCTTTGGGACAGGTCGGGGAGAGGTTCAGACTCCTCTTCCTCAACATCTGAAGCCAGTAGCAGTGCTGCGATTTCGACTCTTGGGACGAAAGCCTTCAGCCTATTTACGTGAAACACTTTTGGAGCCTGTCCAGGCCTTCCAAGGTCCACTAAATAGGTAACCTCACCCAGGGGCTCCACCACTGTGTAAGGGCCTGACCATTTGTCCTGTAAAGCTCGAGGCCTTATGGGATTCATGATCAGGACTTGCTGACCAGGTGTAAAGTTGATGAGGGAAGCTTTCTGGTCGTACCAATGTTTCACCAGCGCTTGCCCTGCCTTCAATTTATCACTAGCCAAGCCCTTCAGAAGTACCATCCGTTTTCTGAGCCCTAGCACATAATCAACTACGTTGGTAGTGACAGGGGGAGTGGGCATCTCCCATCCCTCTTTGACGATGGCTAAGGGTCCCCGTACGGGATGACCGAACAGAAGTTCGAAGGGGCTGAAGCCAGCACCCTCCTGTGGTACCTCTCGGTAGGCAAACAGTAAGCATGGTAACAGAAGATCCCATTTTCTTCTCTGAGGCTCCTCCAGAGCCCCAATCATGCTCTTTAACGTTCTATTGAAACGTTCCACCAGACCATTGGTCTGGGGGTGGTATGCAGAAGAGAACTTGTAGGTGACCCCACATTCTTTCCACATAGCCTGCATATACTTCGACATAAAGTTGCTGCCACGATCTGACACAACTTCTTTAGGGAAGCCAACCCTAGTAAATATGCCGAGTAAAGCTTTTGCAACTGACTTGGCAGTTACAGTTTTCAATGGGATGGCCTCAGGATACCTGGTTGCATGGTCGACCAGCACCAGGATAAACCTATTGCCCGAGGATGTTTGCGGGTCAAGGGGACCAACGATGTCGATCCCTACCCTTTCAAATGGTACCCCCACAACTGGGAGCGGTACCAACGGAGCTTGGATTGTCGCGCCAACCTTACCAGACAACTGGCAGGAGGTACAACTCCTGCAGTGACTTTCTACTTGCACCCCCATCTTGGGCCAGTAGAAGTGCATGGATAACCTTTGCTTGGTCCTCTTCATACCAAGGTGACCAGCAAGGGGAACTTCATGCGCCAACTGCAGGAGGAAGGGCCTAACAGCAAGGGGAACCACCAACCTCCTATGGTCTCCTTCTGTAGACTCTGTGGGCTCGCTATACAGGAGTCCACCTTCCCAATAAATCCTATGCGTCCCAGGAGGTTCACCCTCAAGCTGGGCGCAGGCCTGTCTCCTTAGGCCTTCCAGAGATGGGCACTCACGTTGGCCTTTACTGAATTCGTCCCTATCAGGACCTCCTTCAACTAACAAGTCTTTTAGTTCAGGATGATCGTTGGGGTCGAATACTTCAGGCATCGCCACCTCCTCGTCAGGCCCGGGCGATTGACCAACTTCCTCCACCGCAGTGGTAGGCGAGCTCGGGGGAATATTCTCTTTCCCTCGTCGTGACTTGTTGACTCCTTTCTCCTTGGGTTTCCCCTTTGGCTGGGGCGGCGTATTGGACTTGGCCAATGCTGCCCGTGCTTGAGACCGTGTGTAGGGTCTTTCGGCAGTGTCTCCTACGAGCCCTAAAGCTCTGAGATCATTACCTAACAAGACCTTTCCCGGGACGTTTCTCTGAATGCTCACTGGAATCCTGACTGCTGTACCATTTAAAGTAAGATTTACAGGTGTTACTGGAAACATACGGAGGGGGCCGTCAGCCAACTTAGTGGGCATCAGAGTAGCTCTGGCAACTTCCTCTGAGTCTACCAAGGTAGAATCCACTACAGTGCGACGGCACCCACTATCCCTAAGAGCTGGAGTATCCACTCCATTGATCAGCACACTGTCTTTAAAGTAGTGCTTGGTATTATCCGGAATCCTAGCATAAGCCTCTGCGACTTTAGGCTCCCAGGAACCCAGGGACACTAAAACTACCTCAGCCTCTATCCCGCTGGGAAATGAGTCTGAGGAGAAGGATGCTCCTGTAATCTCTTCTTCCTCGTAGGAGGAGAAGGCCAGATTAGCGGAGTGGACCCCCAAAGGTCTAACCTTACAACGGGGATCCCCCTTCACATGGTCAGTTGATCCACAAGCAAAACACGATCCATTGGGTCTGTTTACATAGGGAGGCTTATTGTAACCAGAGTTCTGTTTCGGAGGCGGACCTCCACTACCCTGCAAGTTCTCTTGTGTCTTACCCTTATTTTTCTTTTTGTGGCCCTTATGAGAAGAAGATTTAGCAGATTCTCCACCCTCCATATCTTTGGACTTTTTCCCTTCCTCCTGCTTACCAGGATGAGTTTTGTCCTTATGGGACACTCGATGTGACACCCATAAGTCTGCTGCAATGGCCAGCTTCTTAGGATCTATCTCCTTCGAATCGGCCAAATGCTGCTTAAGCTCCGGGGAAGAAGAAGCAAAAATGTGTTCCAGCATGACAAGATTTATCATGCCTTCGAAGGTAGAAACCTTATAACCTTCGACCCAGCCAGTTAAGTTTTTCAAGGATTCAGTGACATAAGATACCCAAGTACCACCTTCCTTTTTCTTATACTCTCTGAAACGTTTCAAATATTGGGCCGGAGTCTTCCCAAACTTTAAAATGAGAGTTTGCTTTAACATTGCGAAATCAGCTCGCTCAGCCTTCGACATTTCCATAATGGCACTACAGCCAGAATGGGGCAGTCTGCTGAGTAACCAGGCAATCTTATCAGCATTGTCAACTTGTTGAACTTCGCATGCATACTCAAGCGCATTCAGCCAGTCCATAATGTCATTCCTTTCTTCATACACACTGAGCAGATCTTTCGGAAACCGTGGATGAGAGGAAGCCCCAGACCCATGTCCAGGACCCTTGGACCCATTTGCAAACTGAAGCTTGGCCAGTTCCAACTGGTGATCCCTGTCTTTTTGTTTTTCTGCCTGTTCGATTTTTAGTTTGGCTATGCTGAATTCAAGCTCCTGCTGCCTAAACCGCAGCTCTTGCTTCTTGAATTCAAGCATAGCCTCCCCATCAACACTGGCAGAGGAAACATTAGACATCACATCCTCCCTGTCCTCGTGGTCGCGATGGATCAGTGCAGCGGCAGAACCGTCGGTTCTACCAGTGAGAGCAGCCCCACCACCTTCTGCACTGTCCTCAGAAGTTATAGCGTCAAGCTGCGCTTCTTGCCACGCCACGATTCTTTGGATCATTTCCAATTTAGTGCCTTGAGAGGAAACACCTCTCTCCGCACACATCTTCTTCAATGTTTCTGATTTGGAAGCATTTAAAGTTAACAAGGTATTTGTTTCCATACTGTTAGATAGGACTATGGCCTTTTTAAAGTTATACTACAACAATTCACTACGTGTCCTGGTTGGAATAACCTGAAATGCCCTAGTTCGTGCGCAACACTGGATACCTTCAGTCGTATCCCACCACTGTACACCAATTTGTTAAGACGGATTTCTGAACTCTGTCCTGGTGGCGCAGAAGTTCAGAAGGCCAACCTAATTACTTGGAACAGGGTAACCTCTGGACGAGCCAGACCAATCAATGTAGCGATCGCGGCGGTCAAGACTAGGTCTCAAGAGGGGTGAGGGTGACTGAAAGCCCGCAATGAGCACACAAAGCAAGATCACTTACAAACTACTCCAAACAGTTGTTATATCAAAAATATATACAAATTTATTTTAAGGCCTTTAAAACAATGACCGTAGCGAGAAAATCACAATATCACAATATTAAGCCAACACATACCATATCAACACAATATATATACAAATACGACAGTCGCAAGCGTTATATGCACGAAATGTGTAGTCCACCTGAAAGGGAAGGAAAACAGGCAGTGCGATAATGCTTTAGACTCAGTTCGCCTTCAGGGGCACCTAACTAGATGGAAGTCCGAGCCCTGCGAAGAGTGGAGCCTTGTGCTCAAAGTACCTGCACACGCTGGTGCCAACGGGCAAAAGGAGAAGCTCTTCGGAGGAAGTCAGGCAGTTCGGGTTAGTGCACAACAGAAGAAGAACAGGTTCCGCGACTCAAGCGCAGCCTCCACAGTGAGCAGAAGCAGAGCGCTAGTACGGACAAAAGGGTGCTGTTTTTACACAGCGGGGAAAAGCAATGGGCTACTGCAGGAGGGCGACCAGATCCTAGCTATACTACTCACCGGTCCCCGATGCAAGCAGACCCAGGCTTCTCCACGTTAGTTTCAGCAGCTGGCAGGTTCAGAAGAGCCGGGAATGCCTTGTCGTCGTGTAGAGAAAAAAGACGTCCCAATCGAAGAAACCTGCACAGTTTTGTCACCACAGCAGGGCAACGGAGCGACCGTGTTTATCTGAGCCAAATGTACACTACTCACTTCAGACTTGGGAACGCCAAGTGTACTAAGCGTGTGAGAGTGACAAGGACTCGAAATACAACACAACCTGGCGGCGGTTACAGAGCAGGACTCCCGTGTAAGCTGGTCAGTCAACTGGATGGCCCAGAGACGCTTCCGAAGGCTTACTGGCAGGAGATGATGAAGTCGCCGAGAATAGCTGTTCCTGCTATTCCAAAGGTCGAAGCACCAGTACAGGCCTTCTGGTTCGATCAAAGGAGGAAAGGGTTTCACAGGACGACAGCAGTGCAAAGGAGGAGTCCTTCAGCGGGTCACCAGCGATTCCTCTGTCCAGCCTCTTGGTTGCAGGATACTTGGCTCCTGTATTCCTTTGTTCGTGAGAACTCAGGAGATCGACATGGTAGTGGTGTTTCCAGCCCCCTCTTATCCACGGTTCCCTTCGCGCCAAAACGGAGGGGAGCCAATGGGAGATCCGCTCATCAACACACACACCATTCGTGGACCAATCACGGACCACGGTGGTCCCAGGCATTCACACTACCCTACACTCTCTGGCACCCAGGATGTGTATTGGGACCAGACATCCCAGCCCACACCCTGGAGGCACACAAAAGACATGTAGAAGCCCGCGAAAGCATCCGTGTTTCGCGGGAAAGTACATGCCCAAATAAGGAAGGCCCCGGGTCGCTCGACCTGGGGAAGGTGAAGGGAGCAAGACGGTCAGTGGACAGGACAAAGGAGCCTCGTGGTCTGGCCATTTTGGGAGCCAGGCCACCATTTTGGGTTCAGCGCGAAAAACGCGCTTAGAACGCCAAAAGGAGCTCAAAATACACAAAACGATCGCTGCCACCATTCCAGTCCCTGAATGACTTGCACCGATCAAATACAATCCTAAACGAGTATCTAGGGCCTGTAGAAGGCTAGAGACCCAAGAGAACTGTAACTTAGCTTACAGTGCCCTCTTGTGTCATGTTGCACTAAAGCCGCAACATGATAAAAGAAACTACGGGAAACAGCGTTCCCCGGTACTGACTGTCTTAAGGGCATGTCAGTTTCCCCGTAAGAAAAGAGCGAAAGCCCAGAGGAGTGCGGCAGAAGGCTGCACTTCTCTGGCAAAGTCAAGAACAAGGTGAAAAACAACAGCAAAAAGTTTAGGGGTTGCCACATGGAAGGAAAATTACCTACAATTACGAAATCTTTCCTAACAACGGTTTCCGAAAGATCTGGTCAGTGTGTATGAGGAAAGGAATGACATTATGGACTGGCTGAATGCGTTTGAGTATGCATGCGAAGTTCAACAAGTTGACAATGCTGATAAGATTGCCTGGTTACTCAGCAGACTGCCCCATTCTGGCTGTAGTGCCATTATGGAAATGTCGAAGGCTGAGCGAGCTGATTTCGCAATGTTAAAGCAAACTCTCATTTTAAAGTTTGGGAAGACTCCGGCCCAATATTTGAAACGATTCATAGAGTATAAGAAAAAGGAATGTGGTACTTGGGTATCTTATGTCACTGAATCCTTGAAAAACTTAACTGGCTGGGTCGAAGGTTATAAGGTTTCTACCTTCGAAGGCATGATAAATCTTGTCATGCTGGAACACATTTTTGCATCTTCTTCCCCGGAGCTTAAGCAGCATTTGGCCTATTCGAAGGAGATAGATCCTAAGAAGCTGGCCATTGCAGCAGACTTATGGGTGTCACATCGAGTGTCCCATAAGGACAAAGATAAGGAGGGTGGAGAATCTGATAAATCTTCTTCTCAAAAGGGCCACAAAAAGAAAAATAAGGGTAAGACACAAGAGAACTCACAGGGTAGTGGAGGTCAGCCTCCGAAACAGAACTCTGGTTACAATAAGCCTCCCTATGTAAACAGACCCAATGGATCTTGTTTTGCTTGTGGAGCAACTGACCACGTGAAGGGGGATCCCCGGTGTAAGGTTAGACCTTTGGGGGTCCACTCCGCTAATCTGGCCTTCTCCTCCTACGAGGAAGAAGAGATTACAGGAGCATCCTTCTCCTCAGACTCATTTCCCAGCGGGATAGAGGCTGAGGTAGTTTTAGTTTCCCTGGGTTCCTGGGAGCCTAAAGTCGCAGAGGCTTATGCTAGGATTCCAGATAATACCAAGCACTACTTTAAAGACAGTGGCCCTCATTACGACCCTGGCGGAAATCGAAAAACGATGGCAGAAATGGAATACCGCCATCGAATAGCGCTCGGTGCGATTATGACCCGTCACCGTAAAGTACGATGCCATTAGCGACACCGTAGTGAACGCCAACGCTAACTGCACCAAGTACGCGCACGCGCGCCATGCCAAACCGTAATTACCACCATGGCGCAATGGTACGCGAATTCTGACCCTAGCGGACATGTACCTAACGCCATCAAGCATGGCGGAAAGTACCATTCCGCCATGGTGAGAAGTACGGCATCGCGAATCAACCGTAAACGGCCCTACTGAGTGCCTGTACACCACTCCCTGGCCACATTGCACAACTCCTCGTAGGTGCAATGAAGTCACACAATGCAACCAGTCAAATGTACAAGTCACCCATGCATGCCAACGAACAAATGAATCTAGGGGCTCCAAGTGCCTTGTGAGTGGCCATCCATATTTGCCATGGCACCATTGCCGCACTGATGCAGCACAGGCATGTGAAGGTTCAAGTACAGCAACATGAGCAGAAAAATGAGACAAACAAAAACAGGCCCCCCCATCGACTGACACCAGTGTAAGGCAACATTCAAAGCAGTATCCTGAGTGAGACTGCACCAGCCCTGTACTCCTGCCAGTAAACAAACCAACCATCAGCATAAGCATGTACCACACAAGTTGGCAGAGTGACTGAGCAGCCAGGCACATCTCAAGAGGGGCCAATGGGAGCTGCAGGGCACAGATGGCACGAATACAGAAGCTATTCCAATGGACATGACCTCAGTCTCCCTCCAAGAAGCGCACGCAAACACAGGCACCTGTGACCAGCCATATACTGATAATCACATCATTCCACCAATCCACCTGGCTGACCGGCATCTGTTACACAAAAGCTAATCCCCCGCCCCTGAGCATGACATCATCAAAACAGTCATAATGGTAGCCCCTATCCCTGACCACACTGGGCTTCGTAGGCAAACGCGGCCAGTACAGTACCACGCAACTATACTCAGAAGCCGGAACCCAATGCAGATCTACTCACAATACATCGCTCCACAAATAGGAATATGCTACATTACTTGCAAAGAATAACGCTACACGGTTAATATCAGAATAGAAATTTAATGCACCACAAAATCACCAAGCCCATACAGCCATTAGGTCATGAACCACAAAATATATTTCATCATTGTGGGCTGCATCCGCAATAAATGACAAGCTTCTTCTTGTGTGACGCCCTGTTCCTTCATGGTACACAGGGGCTACATTCACGTTAAAAAAGGCAACATGGAAGCGCCTAGAACCGCAGGGCCGTCCCATTAGGTAGGCACTAGTCCAGCTGAAAGGTCGAAATGTTGCTCCTAGCCACTAGTACCGCGTAAGGGCATGTGGCCCATTGGCGATCGTCCCATAAGATCGTAATGGTGCTCCACTGATTAACTCGAAGCAGCAGGTGTCGGGAGTAAAAGCCATCTGCAGGAGTGGCATACAGATGGCAGCGGCAAAAGGGGAGGAGATACCTGTCACCCAAATGAAATGAAAAAGAATAGTATGGCCATCAGAACTTGATTTGTATTACTCACTTCAATGATCACACTAAATCTACAGCCATATGCATGCTAGCCCACTCCAAAGGATTATTCCCACCCAAATATCACTTGCGAATCATAACTATAAATATCGAGGTGAAAACACTATTACAAACGAGTGTTTGTGTGCATGCGTCTGTCAAAACAGAATCCATTCGATGGGATTAGTAACGTGCATAGACACAAGTGTTTGAAGGCGCGTCGAGACAGGGAGGGTTCAACAAGGCCAGATAGACGATGGTCCCACTATGGCAGCTCTGCATCACATAGCGCAGGGGAGGTGGATAGATTCCAAAAAGCCCTGTACATGGCAAACTCTCCATCAAATCATCTGTCCATGCATCCATACATCATTCCCTCATCCCGGTATGAAAACGCCTGATTATGTACTCACATAACATGTGAAATTTCCATTGAGTCTGTGCGTAATGCAGTCTGCAAAATCCACTGTGCTCCAGGCCGGAATTCCAGTGTTGTGAAGTAACATGTATTTGGGAACGTCCTGACTTATCGTCCACCACGCTATTGCGCATCCCATACTATTCATATCAATCATTGCATTCTCGCCATGGCCCCTGTCCCAAGGACATTAAACAATAGAACGTTATATTTGCAGTCAGACCTGTGGGCGTCTCCTCGCCGCTAGCTGAAGACCGAAAGCGCCGTCCTTCGAATTCCTCATTTGCAACATCACGTCGAAAAGGCATCTGTGACCGCTTGAAATAACAAATCCATCCATGTTGTGCGGCAATGTGTGAAAATGCAAAGTGGCTTCACTCACAAATGGGACGCCCCGCCCGTCGGTGAACCGCGGTACAGTGCTGCATGAGGGTCCACCGTTAATCGAGTACTACATTCCACTGACCCTTCACAAGTTTGTTCGCGACTGCAAAGATAGTATGTGAAACAATGGGACCATAGCAGAATGAACATATGAACCAATATTTCACTGCCATCGGGATCAAATACATGATTGTAATAGCAAGATGCCATGCGTCGAATTGCAGCGTTGCGTGCGGGACGTGCTCGCCCAAAGGGGATTGCAGCTTGCACAGGTGGAATGAATCACCACAGGTGGAGGCAATACAGCTTGAAAACACATAAATTGCACACCCAACCCCCTCACACAACCACACCCACTCCAAAATGCTACCGGCAGGACTAGCGATGTTGGCCCTGGGGGACCTGATAGCACTGCAAGTACTCCAACTTCAAGAAGAAGACGAACACCAACTACTACAACAACCGGCCGCACAGAGGAGACGCAGGAGGAGGAGGAGGGCAAGGCAGGGCCAGCAAGGCCCGCCAGCACAGCCACTACCACCACGCAGGCAGCCCGCAATCCCACGCCTCCGAGCACATCCGTTCAACCTCACGGATGAGCAGATCCACACCCTCTACCGTTTGGACCGGGACACCATAACCGCCATTGTGGACATGACACAGGCTGACCTTGTCAGCATGATAGATAGCCCAACCGCCATCCCACCCCTACTGAAGGTGGTGTCTGTACTCCACTTCCTGGCCACAGGCACCTACCAGCACACAGTCGGACAGTTGCATGGCATTTCACAGCCAGTGTTCTCATGGACACTATTGTAAGTGCTCGATGCCCTCCTGAAGCACGCAGACGACTACATCTCTCTACCACGCTCGGAGCAGGAAATTACGAACACAAAAGTGGGATTCCATGCACTTGGCGGCATACCGGGTTGCATTGGTGCCATCGACTGCACCCATGTTGAATTGGTCGTCCCACATGCCATGGAGGCTCAGTACCGCAACCGAAAACAATTTCATTCTCTTAATGTACAAATGGTGTGTGACTCCAACAGGATCATTACACATTGTTGTGCACGCTTTCCTGGATCAACCCATGATTCTATGGTCTTGAGGAACTCTAGAATACCACGCTACATGGAGCGACACGCAGGGAACAGATCCTGGCTACTCGGTGAGTCTCATTTCATGCATGATAATGTGGGGTATGTGATGCGGCAATGACCTGGCAGGAGGGGGGGGGCGTACGTAGCAATGTCATTCCACAAACATCCTTTATTGTCCACATACAGGTGATGCCGGGTATCCACTGAAGAGATGGCTCCTTACACCACTCCGGAACCCACAGAACCAGCCTGAGGAGGACTACAACCATGCCCACTCACGTACCCGTGTAGTCATAGAACAGGCATTCGGCCTACTGAAGACTCGTTTCCGCTGCCTCAGCTGGTCTGGCGGGGCACTCCTGTACCGCCAGGAGAAGGTTGCAAAGATGGTCATGGCATGTGTCATGCTACACAACATGTGCGTACGTAGAAATGTGCCCATGCCCCCTGACGCAGAACTGCAAGCACCTGAAGATGGTCATGATGAGGGTGGGGATGTGGCAGCACCTCAAGGAGTCCGCGAGGCACAGGAGGGCCGTGAGATTCGTCAGAATATCATAGATGCATGCTTCTAGCACTCACGCCTGGTGGCTGTTACATGGACACGGGACTTGTGGCACTGTGTGTGTCTGGAACATGCACAATGTGGACTGTACGCCTATAAAGGCCTCGTACACAAAGATCAATGTCCACACATCTCATTGGATGATTATGAAATGTTTATAGCATATGTGAAATTATGTTACACACCCCATCGACCCGCCACCCAAGTGAGCCCAACACACCCCCTCCACCCTCCTACCTCCCCCCCGAACACCAGTGTCCGAAGATGCTCATTGTCAGTGGGCAGACGCTATTGCAAGCCCCCTCTCCGGGTATCAGGGGCACCCCTGCCTGTGGAGCGCAGGTTCCTCCCAGATCTACGTTGGGGGCTGCCCTGGACGGAACTTGCAACGGATGATGTCTCTGCCTGCTCACGTCCATGCATGTCCCTAAGGGTTTGTGAGAGCTCAGTGAGCACACGGCGCACAGCGGCAAGTTCAGCACATACGTCTTTGGACGTCGCATGCAGTTGCCCCCTCAGGCTCTCGGTGCTTCTCTCCATTTGTGCCCTTAGTGTCTCTGTACTTCTCTCCATTTCTGCCCTAAGTGTCTCAGTTGATGTTTCTATGGCTGCCTTAGTGCCCCCACATTCATCAGCATGGTCCTTGAGGAGCGTGGCCAGTTGCTGCTGTTGCACGATCACCTGGTCGAGGGACTGTTGCCTCTGCTGTGCCATGGCCATTTGCGGTGGTGTCACAGAGGGGCTGGACACCTCATGTTGCCTTGCCACAGGGCTTGTGGGGGATGGCCAGTCGTCGTCTTGTGGGTGCCCCTGCGTGGTATCCTCATGGTGTACGGGATGGAACAAACAGGGGGATTGAGACAGGTCATGGATGGATCTTACTTCGACATCCCCGTTTTCTGTGTCGGAGCATGCTGCCATTAATGCAGTGTCACCTATGGTGCTGCTGCCACCAGAAGCAGTGCCTTCTGTGGCATCCATTGGGGGGACCTGTGGTGGTGCTGTTGTGGGCATGCTGGCTGCTGGGGTGCCTGTTGAAGTTCCCTCCTGTGTGCTGCCACTTGATTTGTGCTGCTGCCGTGTCTTGATGCGTGCAGCTGAGGTGGAGGGTCTTTGGCCGTTGGTCTTGGCCGTCTTTGCAGGTGTGCTGGTAGGGGTGTCCTGGAGCTCGTCGTTTGAATCGGACCCTGTGGTGGAGTAAAGGAGGGCGAGCGTTATTAATGGGTCTGTTGAAATTGGAATGGCAATGTATCACATGCATTGGGGTGGTACCTGAGGGTGATTTGGGTCGGGGCCTTGGAGGTGGTTTCATTTTTGTGTGGATTGAGGATGCAGTTGTTTTGCAGCCTGCAGTTAGGGTGTGCCTGCTGCACGTGTAGAGGGTGTTTTTAGGATTTTTAATGATTTATGTATTTAATGTGAGTTTTAAAGTGCGCTATCAGGCCAATGTATGTGGACGTTCTCCTGGACATGTGTTACTGTTGCACTATGTGGACACATGGTACTTCACATGATTGGACATTGTGGATTTAGCATTGTTTTATTTGGCCCACCTACCTGATTCTTCGGATGTCTGCACTCCTTTCTCCATCCCTCCGACTCCCTCTATACTCTCCATTCCAATGGTGGAGGCACAGATTTCTTCCCAGGGGGTCAACTTGATGGGTGATTCCGATCCTCCCCCGGTAGCTGTGGCAATGTTACGGTTGGCGGATAGTATGCTCCGTACGCGTATCTGCAGGTCGTCCCATCGCTTTCTGCATTGCTGTGGGTTGCGGGGTGCGGTCCCCACCGCATTTACCCGCTGTGCCACCAGGGCCCATATGGCCTTCTTGTTCGCAAGTGCCGTCCTGGTCATTTGCATCGAGAAGACGACGGCAGCATTCTCCTGGAGGGTCTCTGTGAGCACGGTGAGTTCCTCACGGGAGAAGTGGACCTGCCGCTTGCGGTCGCACGCTTTTTTTGCTACTTTTCCCATTTTTATTGCTTTCACTGGGGTGGATGACGGGTTGGGATGTGTCTCAGGGTAGTATTTTTTATGGTTGTGTGGGAATTCAGATTTTATAGGTGTACGCCGTGCTGTTTCCCGTTCCGGGACCATTTTTTAACTTCCATTTCCGTATATTTACGGTCACCGTACTTTCCGATTGCCGCTCATTACGGTGACCGCTCAGATGGGTGGCGGAATTGCACCTAGGGCGCCGTACGACGGCGGTGAGGGGCGTTTTGGGGACATTTCCGCCATCGCGGACTTTGCACTTCCGCCATGGCGTAGTGCTCGTGCACAATGGGTCGGAATTAGCCAAACTTTGCTACGTCGTGCAATGGCGGAAACGCTATTTACGCTATGGCGGTCAGGTCAGTCACTTTCCGCCAGGGTCGTAATGAGGGCCAGTGTGCTGATCAATGGAGTAGATACTCCAGCTCTTAGGGATAGTGGGTGCAGTCGAACTGTAGTGGATTCTACCTTGGTAGACTCAGAGGAAGTTGCCAGAGCTACTCTGATGCCCACTAAGTTGGCTGACGGCCCACTCCGTATGTTCCCAGTAATACCTGTAAATCTTACTTTAAATGGTACAGCAGTCAGGATTCCAGTGAGCATTCAGAGAAACGTCCCGGGAAAGGTCTTGTTAGGTAATGATCTCAGAGCTTTAGGGCTCGTAGGAGACACTGCCGAAAGACCCTACACACGGTCTCAAGCACGGGCAGCATTGGCCAAGACCAATACGCCGCCCCAGCCGAAGGGGAAACCCAAGGCGAAAGGAGTCAACAAGTCAAGACGAGGGAAAGAGAATATTCCCCCGAGCTCGCCTACCACTGCGGTGGAGGAAGTTGGTCAATCGCCCGGGCCTGACGAGGAGGTGGCGATGCCTGAAGTATTTGACCCCAACGACCATCCTGAACTAAAAGACTTGTTAGTTGAAGGAGGTCCTGATAGGGACGAATTCAGTAAAGGCCAACGTGAGTGCCCATCTCTGGAAGGCCTAAGGAGACAGGCCTGCTCCCAGCTTGAGGGTGAACCTCCTGGGACGCATAGGATTTATTGGGAAGGTGGACTCCTGTATAGTGAGCCCAAAGAGTCTACAGAAGGAGACCATAGGAGGTTGGTGGTTCCCCTTGCTGTTAGGCCCTTCCTCCTGCAGTTGGCGCATGAAGTGCTCCTTGCTGGTCACCTTGGTATTAAGAGGACCAAGCAAAGGTTATCCATGCACTTCTACTGGCCCAAGATGGGGGTGCAAGTAGAAAGTCACTGCAGGAGTTGTGCCTCCTGCCAGTTATCTGGTAAGGTTGGCTCGACAATCCAAGCTCCGTTGGTACCGCTCCCAGTTGTGGGGGTACCATTTGAAAGGGTAGGGATCGACATCGTTGGTCCCCTTGACCCGCAAACATCCTCGGGCAATAGGTTTATCCTGGTGCTGGTCGACCATGCAAACAGATATCCTGAGGCCATCCCATTGAAAACTGTAACTGCCAAGTCAGTTGCAAAAGCTTTACTTGGCATATTTACTAGGGTTGGCTTCCCTAAAGAAGTTGTGTCAGATCGTGGCAGCAACTTTATGTCAAAGTATATGCAGGCTATGTGGAAAGAATGTGGGGTCACCTACAAGTTCTCTTCTGCATACCACCCCCAGACCAATGGTCTGGTGGAACGTTTCAACAGAACGTTAAAAAGCATGATTGGGGCTCTGGAGAAGCTTCAGAGAAGACAATGGGATCTTCTTTTACCATGCTTACTGTTTGCCTACCGAGAGGTACCACAGGAGGGTGTTGGCTTCAGCCCCTTCAAACTTCTGTTTGGTCATCCTGTACGGGGACCCTTAGCCATAGTCAAAGAGGGATGGGAGATGCCCACTCCCCCTGTTACTACCAACGTAGTTGATTATGTGCTAGGGCTCAGAAAACGTATGGTACTTCTGATGGGCTTGGCTAGTGATAAATTGAAGGCAATACAAGTGCTGGTGAAACATTGGTACGACCAGAAAGCTTCCCTCATCAACTTTACACCTGGTCAGCAAGTCCTGATCATGAATCCCATAAGGCCTTGAGCTTTACAGGACAAATGGTCAGGCCCTTACACAGTGGTGGAGCCCCTGGGTGAGGTTAACTATTTAGTGGACCTTGGAAGGCCTGGACAGGCTCCAAAAGTGTTTCACGTGAATAGGCTGAAGGCTTTCGTCCCAAGAGTCAAAATCGCAGCACTGTTACTGGCTTCAGATGTTGAGGAAGAGGAGTCTGAACCTTTCCCCGACCTGTTCCAAAGCGGTCCTTCAGATAGCTCCTTTGAGGGTGTCCGAGTGGCCCCTCACCTGACTTCTGATCAGCAGGCTGAGGTGAAAAGTTTGCTTAGGCAGTTTTCCCCCCTGTTTTCACAGTCGCCTGGTGTTAGGAAAGATTTCATAATTGTAGGGAATTTTCCTTCCATGTGGCAACCCCTAAACTTTTTGCTATTGTTTTTAACCGTGTTCTTGACTTTGCCAGAGAAGTACAGCCTTCTGCCGCACTTCTCTGGGCTTTCGCTCCTTTCTTACGGGGAAACTGACATGCCCTTAAGACAGTCAGTACCGGGGAACGTGGTTTCCCGTAGTTTCTTCTATCGCGTCGCAGCTTTAGTGCAACACGACACAAGAGGGCACTGTAAGCTAAGTTACAGCTCTCTTGGGTCTCTAGCCTTCTACAGGCCCTAGATACTCTTTTAGGAATGTATTTGATCGGTGCAAGTCATTCAGGGACTCGAATGGTGGCAGCGATCGTATTGTTTATTTTGAGCTCCTTTTGGCGTTCTGAGCACGTTTTTGCACTGAACCCAAAATGGTGGCCTGGCTCCCAAAATGGCCAGGCCGCGAGGCTCCTTTGTCTTGTCCACTGACCGTCTTGCTCCCTTCACCTTCCCCAGGTCCGGCGACCCGGGGCCTTCCTTATTTGGGCATGTACTTTCCCGCGAAACGTGGTTGCTTTCGCGGGCTTCTACATGTCGTTTGTGTGCCTCCAGGGTGTGGGCTGGGATGTCTGGTCCCAATACACATCCTGGGTGCCAGAGAGTCTAGGGTGGTGTGAATGCCTGGGACCACCGTGGTCCGTGATTGGTCCACGTATGGTATGTGTTTTGATGAGCGGATCTCCCATTGGTTCCCCTCCGTTTTGGCGCGAAGGGAACCGTGGATAAGAGGGGGCTGGAAACACCACTACCATGTCGATCTCCTGAGTTCTCACGAACGAAGGAATACAGGAGCCAAGTATCCTGCAACTACGAGGCTGGACCGAGGAATCGCTGGTGACCCGCTGAAGGAATCCTCCTTTGCACTGCTGTCGTCCGGAGAGCCCCTGTCCTCCTTTGATCGAACCAGAAGGCCTGTACTGGTGCTTCGACCTTTGGAATAGCAGGAACAGCTATTCCCGGCATCTTCAACCATCTCCTGCCAAGTAAGCCTTCGGAAGCGTCTCTGGGCCATCCAGTTGACTGACCAGCTTACAAAGGAGTTTGGCTCTGCAACCGCCGCCAGGTTGTGTTGTATTGCGAGTCCTTGTCCCTCTCCCACGCTTCGTACGCTTGGCGTCCCCAGGTCTGAAGGGAGGAGGGTTCATTTGGCTCGAATACACACGGCCGCTCCGTTGTCCTGTGCGGCAACAAAACTGTGCCGGTTTCGTCGATTGGGACGTCTTTTTGCTCTACACGACTACAAAGCGTCTCCTGCTCTTCTGAACCTGCCAGCTGCTGAAACTAACGTGGAGAAGCCTGGGTCTGCTTGCTTCGGGGACCGGTGAGTAGTTTAGCTAGGATCTGGTCGCCCTCCTGCAGTATCCCATTGCTTTTCCCTGCTGTGTAAAAACAGCACCCTTTTGGCCGTACTCGCGCTCTGCTTCTGCCCGCTGTGGAGGCTGCGCTTGAGTTGCGGAACCTGCTCTCCTTCTGCTGTGCACTAACCCGAACTGCCTGACTTCCTACGAAGAGCTCCCCCTTTTGCCCGTTGGCACCGGCGTGGCAGGTACTTTGAGCACAAGGCTCCACTCTTCGCAGGGCTCGGACTTCCATCTAGTTAGGTGCCTCTGAAGGCGAACTGAGTCTAAAGCGTTATCGCACTGCCTGTTTTCCTTCCCTTTCAGGTGGACTGCATATTTCGTGCTTTAAACGCTTGCGACTGTGTATTTGTATATATATTGTGTTGATATGGTATGTGTTGGTTTAATATTGTGATATTGTGATTTTCTCGCTACGGTCGTTGTTTTAAAGGCCTTAAAATAAATGTGTTTATATTTTTGATATAACAACTGTTTGGAGTAGTTTGTTAGCGCTCTTGCTTTGTGTGCTCATTGCGGGCTTTCAGTCACCCTCACCCCTCTTGAGACCTAGTCTTGACCGCCGCGATCGCTACCTTGATTGGTCTGGCTTGTCCAGAGGTTACCCTGTTCCAAGTAATTAGGTTGGCCTTCTGAACTTCTGCGCCACCAGGACAGAGTTCAGAAATCCGTCTTAACAAATTGGTGTACAGCGGTGGGATACGACTGAAGGTATCCAGTGTTGCGCTCGAACTAAGGCATTTCAGGTTATTCCAAACAGGGCACGTAGTGAATTGTTGTAATATAACTTTAAAAAGGCCATAGTCCTATCAAACAGTATGGAAACAAATACGTTGTTAACTTTAAATGCTTCCAAATCAGAAACGCTGAAAAAGATGTGTGCGGAGAGAGGTGTTTCCTCTCAAGGCACAAAATTGGAAATGATCCAGAGAATCGTGGCGTGGCAAGAAGCGCAGCTTGACGCTATAACTTCCGAGGACAGTGCAGAAGGTGGTGGGGCTGCTCTCACTGGTAGAACCGACGGTTCTGCCGCTGCACTGATCCACCGCGACCACGAGGACAGGGAGGATGTAATGTCTAATGTTTCCTCTGCCAGTGTTGATGGGGAGGCTATGCTTGAATTCAAGAAGCAAGAGCTGCGGTTTAGGCAGCAGGAGCTTGAATTCAGCATAGCCAAACTAAAAATCGAACAGGCAGAAAAACAGAAAGACAGGGATCACCAGTTGGAACTGGCCAAGCTTCAGGTTGCAAATGGATCCAAGGGTCCTGGACATGGTTCTGGGGCTTCCTCTCATCCACGGTTTCCAAAAGATCTGCTCAGTGTGTATGAAGAGAGGAATGACATTATGGACTGGCTGAATACGTTTGAGTATGCATGCGAGGTCCAGGAAGTTGACAATGCTGATAAGATTGCGTGGTTGCTCAGTAGACTGCCCCATTCTGGCTGTAGTGCCATTATGGAAATGTCGAAGGCTGAGCGGGCTGATTTCGCAATGTTAAAGCAGACTCTCATTTTAAAGTTTGGGAAGACTCCGGCCCAATATTTAAAGCGTTTTCGAGAGTATAAGAAAAAGGAAGGTGGTACTTGGGTATCTTATGTCGCTGAATCTTTGAAAAACTTAACTGGCTGGGTCGAAGGCTATAAGGTTTCTACCTTCGACGGCATGATAAATCTTGTCATGCTGGAACACATTTTTGCTTCTTCTTCCCCGGAGCTTAAGCAGCATTTGGCCGATTCGAAGGAGATAGATCCTAAGAAGCTGGCCATTGCAGCAGACTTATGGGTGTCACATCGAGTGTCCCATAAGGACAAAACTCATCCTGGTAAGCAGGAGGAGGGAAAAAAGTCCAAAGATATGGAGGGTGGGGAATCTGCTAAATCTTCTTCCCAAAAGGGCCACAAAAAGAAAAACTAGGGTAAGACACAAGAGAACTCACAGGGTAGTGGAGGTGCGCCTCCGAAACAGAACTCTGGTTACAATAAGCCTCCCTACGTAAACAGACCCTCTGGGGCTTGTTTTTCTTGTGGAGCAACTGACCATGTGAAGGGGGATCCCCGTTGTAAGGTTAGACCTTTGGGGGTCCACTCCGCTAATCTGGCCTTCTCCTCATACGAGGAAGAAGAGATTACAGGAGCATCCTTCTCCTCAGACTCATTTCCCAGCGGAATAGAGGCTGAGGTAGTTTTAGTGTCCCTGGGTTCCTGGGAGCCTAAAGTCGCAGAGGCTTATGCTAGGATTCCGGATAATACCAAGCACTACTTTAAAGACAGTGTGCTGATCAATGGAGTGGATACTCCAGCTCTTAGGGATAGTGGGTGCAGTCGAACTGTAGTGGATTCTACCTTGGTAGACTCAGAGGAAGTTGCCAGAGCTACTCTGATGCCCACTAAGTTGGCTGACGGCCCCCTCCGTATGTTTCCCGTGATCCCTGTTAATCTAACTTTAAATGGTACAGCAGTCAGGATTCCAGTGAGCATTCAGAGAAACGTCCCGGGAAAGGTCTTATTAGGTAATGATCTCAGAGCTTTAGGGCTCGTAGGAGACACTGCCGAACGACCCTACACACGGTCTCAAGCACGGGCAGCATTGGCCAAGTCCAATACGCCGCCCCAGCCAAAGGGGAAACCCAAGGCGAAAGGAGTCTACAAGTCAAGACGAGGGAAAGAGAATATTCCCCCGAGCTCGCCTACCACTGCGGTGGAGGAAGTTGGTCAATCGCCCGGGCCTGACGAGGAGGTGGCGATGCCTGAAGTATTCGACCCCAACGATCATCCTGAACTAAAAGACTTGTTAGTTGAAGGAGGTCCTGATAGGGACGAATTCAGTAAAGGCCAACGAGAGTGCCCATCTCTGGAAGGCCTAAGGAGACAGGCCTGCTCCCAGCTTGAGGGTGAACCTCCTGGGATGCATAGGATTTACCAGGAAGGTGGACTCCTGTATAGTGAGCCCACAGAGTCTACAGAAGGAGACCATAGGAGGTTGGTGGTTCCCCTTGCTGTTAGGCCCTTCCTCCTGCAGTTGGCGCATGTCGTTCCCCTTGCTGGTCACCTTGGTATGAGGAGGACCAAGCAAAGGTTATCCATGCACTTCTACTGGCCCAAGATGGGGGAGCAAGTAGAAAGTCACTGCAGGAGTTGTGCCGCCTGCCAGTTGTCTGGTAAGGTTGGCGCGACAATCCAAGCTCCGTTGGTACCGCTCCCAGTTGTGGGGGTACCATTTGAAAGGGTAGGGATCGACATGGTTGGTCCCCTTGACCCGCAAACATCCTCAGGCAATAGGTTTATCCTGGTGCTGGTCGACCATGCAACCCGGTATCCTGAGGCCGTCCCATTTACAACTATAACTGCCAAGCTAGTTGCAGAAGCTTTACTCGGCATGTTTACTAGGGTTGGCTTCCCTAAAGAAGTTGTGCCGGATCATGGCAGCAACTTTATGTTGAAGTATAGGCAGGCTATGTGGAAAGAATGTGGGGTCACCTACGGGTTCTCTTCTGCATACCACCCCCAGACCAATGGTCTGGGGGGGCGTTTTAACAGGACGTTAAAGAGCATGATTGGGGCTCTGGAGGAGCCTCAGAGAAGAAAATGGGATCTTCTGGTTTCATGCTTACTGTTTGCCTACCGAGAGGTACCACAGGAGGGTGTTGGCTTCAGCCCCTTCGAACTTCTGTTCGGTCATCCCGTACGGGGACCCTTAGCCATCGTCAAGGAGGGATGGGAGATGCCCACTCCCCCTGTTACTACCAATGTAGTTGATTATGTGCTAGGGCTCAGAAAACGGATGGTACTTCTGATGGGCTTGACTAGTGATAAATTGAAGGCAGGGCAAGCGCTGGTGAAACATTGGTACGACCAGAAAGCTTCCCTCATCAACTTTACACTTGGTCAGCAAGTCCTGATCATGAATCTCATAAGGCCTCGAGCTTTACAGGACAAATGGTCAGGCCCTTACCCAGTGGTGGAGCCCCTGGGTGAGGTTAACTATTCAGTGGACCTTGGAAGGCCTGGACAGGCTCCCAAAGTGTTTCACATGAATAGGCTGAAGGCTTTCGGCCCAAGCGTCGAAATCGCAGCACTGCTACTGGCTTCAGATGTTGAGGAAGAGGAGTCTGAACCTCTCCCCGACCTGCTCCCAAGCAGTCCTTCAGTTAGCTCTTTTGAGGGTGTCCGAGTGGCCCCTCACCAAAATGGACAAGGCTCAGTGGTTTACCTTGGACATGAAGTAGGTGGAGGGAGGAGACAGCCTCTATCCAGTAAGGTACAAGCAGTACAAGACTGGCCTACCCCCACTACGCAAACCCAAGTGAGAGCCTTCTTAGGACTCACGGGGTATTATCGCAATTTTGTGGCAGACTATGGTACCATAGCTGCTCCTCTGACTGCCCTCACAACTCCGAAGAAACCCAAGAAGGTAACTTGGACCGACGAGTGTGAGAAGGCCTTCAATGGCTTAAAAGACTCCTTGTGCCAGGCCCCTGTGCTCAGGGCCCCTGATTATCAAAGACCTTTTATCGTGCAGACGGATGCCTCTGACACTGGGATAGGAGCTGTACTATCACAAGTAGATGAGAAGGGTAAGGAACACCCTATCGGTTTTATTAGTCGCCAGCTTAAGGACAGAGAGCTCAGGTGGTCCACGGTAGAGAAAGAATGTTTCTCTGTTGTGTGGGCCCTAAGGAAGCTGAGGCCCTACCTCTATGGGACCCACTTCACTGTGCAGACTGACCATAAGCCGTTAAAGTGGCTAATGAACATGAAGGGGGAGAATCCAAAGTTGCTTAGGTGGTCCATAAGTCTTCAAGGCTTCGACTTCACTATTGAGCATAGACCAGGTGTCCAACATAGCAATGCTGATGGGTTGTCCAGAATGTTTAACCAACCTGAACAAGAGACTCATCCAGGGGTGGATTAGTTCCCCCTGTCCATAGTCTGGGAGGGGCGAGTGTTAGGAAAGATTTCATAATTGTAGGGAATTTTCCTTCCATGTGGCAACCCCTAAACTTTTTGCTATTGTTTTTAACCGTGTTCTTGACTTTGCCAGAGAAGTACAGCCTTCTGCCGCACTTCTCTGGGCTTTCGCTCCTTTCTTACGGGGAAACTGACATGCCCTTAAGACAGTCAGTACCGGGGAACGTGGTTTCCCGTAGTTTCTTCTATCGTGTCGCAGCTTTAGTGCAACACGACACAAGAGGGCACTGTAAGCTAAGTTACAGCTCTCTTGGGTCTCTAGCCTTCTACAGGCCCTAGATACTCTTTTAGGAATGTATTTGATCGGTGCAAGTCATTCAGGGACTCGAATGGTGGCAGCGATCGTATTGTTTATTTTGAGCTCCTTTTGGCGTTCTGAGCACGTTTTTGCACTGAACCCAAAATGGTGGCCTGGCTCCCAAAATGGCCAGGCCGCGAGGCTCCTTTGTCTTGTCCACTGACCGTCTTGCTCCCTTCACCTTCCCCAGGTCCGGCGACCCGGGGCCTTCCTTATTTGGGCATGTACTTTCCCGCGAAACGTGGTTGCTTTCGCGGGCTTCTACATGTCGTTTGTGTGCCTCCAGGGTGTGGGCTGGGATGTCTGGTCCCAATACACATCCTGGGTGCCAGAGAGTCTAGGGTGGTGTGAATGCCTGGGACCACCGTGGTCCGTGATTGGTCCACGTATGGTATGTGTTTTGATGAGCGGATCTCCCATTGGTTCCCCTCCGTTTTGGCGTGAAGGGAACCGTGGATAAGAGGGGGCTGGAAACACCACTACCATGTCGATCTCCTGAGTTCTCACGAACGAAGGAATACAGGAGCCAAGTATCCTGCAACTACGAGGCTGGACCGAGGAATCGCTGGTGACCCGCTGAAGGAATCCTCCTTTGCACTGCTGTCGTCCGGAGAGCCCCTGTCCTCCTTTGATCGAACCAGAAGGCCTGTACTGGTGCTTCGACCTTTGGAATAGCAGGAACAGCTATTCCCGGCATCTTCAACCATCTCCTGCCAAGTAAGCCTTCTGAAGCGTCTCTGGGCCATCCAGTTGACTGACCAGCTTACAAAGGAGTTTGGCTCTGCAACCGCCGCCAGGTTGTGTTGTATTGCGAGTCCTTGTCCCTCTCCCACGCTTCGTACGCTTGGCGTCCCCAGGTCTGAAGGGAGGAGGGTTCATTTGGCTCGAATACACACGGCCGCTCCGTTGTCCTGTGCGGCAACAAAACTGTGCCGGTTTCGTCGATTGGGACGTCTTTTTGCTCTACACGACTACAAAGCGTCTCCTGCTCTTCTGAACCTGCCAGCTGCTGAAACTAACGTGGAGAAGCCTGGGTCTGCTTGCTTCGGGGACCGGTGAGTAGTTTAGCTAGGATCTGGTCGCCCTCCTGCAGTATCCCATTGCTTTTCCCTGCTGTGTAAAAACAGCACCCTTTTGGCCGTACTCGCGCTCTGCTTCTGCCCGCTGTGGAGGCTGCGCTTGAGTTGCGGAACCTGCTCTCCTTCTGCTGTGCACTAACCCGAACTGCCTGACTTCCTACGAAGAGCTCCCCCTTTTGCCCGTTGGCACCGGCGTGGCAGGTACTTTGAGCACAAGGCTCCACTCTTCGCAGGGCTCGGACTTCCATCTAGTTAGGTGCCTCTGAAGGCGAACTGAGTCTAAAGCGTTATCGCACTGCCTGTTTTCCTTCCCTTTCAGGTGGACTGCATATTTCGTGCTTTAAACGCTTGCGACTGTGTATTTGTATATATATTGTGTTGATATGGTATGTGTTGGTTTAATATTGTGATATTGTGATTTTCTCGCTACGGTCGTTGTTTTAAAGGCCTTAAAATAAATGTGTTTATATTTTTGATATAACAACTGTTTGGAGTAGTTTGTTAGCGCTCTTGCTTTGTGTGCTCATTGCGGGCTTTCAGTCACCCTCACCCCTCTTGAGACCTAGTCTTGACCGCCGCGATCGCTACCTTGATTGGTCTGGCTTGTCCAGAGGTTACCCTGTTCCAAGTAATTAGGTTGGCCTTCTGAACTCCTGCGCCACCAGGACAGAGTTCAGAAATCCGTCTTAACACCTGGTTTGACACCTTGGTGCAAACATAACAGATGAGCTGGTGGATACTTTGGGTGCCTCCAAGTACCTCAGCACGTTTGACCTCACTGCTGGCTATTGGCAAATAGCTTTAGCAGAACATGCCAAGGAGAAGACAGCGTTTTCTACTCCAGACGGCCTTTACCAATTCCGGGTAATGCCGTTCGGGTTGAAGAATGCACCTGCCACTTTCCAGAGGCTTGTGCATCATGTTTTGAATGGGTTGGACGAATTCTGTCTTGCATATCTGGACGATATAGCAGTTTTCAGTGCCACCTGGGAAGACCATGTGAAACACCTCGGGATTGTGCTCCAGGCTCTTCAGAAAGTACACTTGACCATAAAGGCTAGTAAACGCCAGATTGGACAAGGCTCAGTGTTTTACCTTGGACATGAAGTAGGTGGAGGGAGGATACAGCCTCTACCCAGTAAAGTACAAGCAGTACAAGACTGGCCTACCCCCACTACACAAACCCAAGTGAGAGCCTTCTTAGGACTCACGGGGTATTACCGCAATTTTGTGGCAGACTTTGGCACCATAGCTGCCCCTCTGACTGCCCTCACAACTCTGAAGAAACCCAAGAAGGTAACTTGGACCGACGAGTGTGAGAAGGCCTTCAATGGCTTAAAAGACTCCTTGTGCCAGGCCCCTGTCCTCAGGGCCCCTGATTATCAAAGACCTTTTATCGTGCAGACGGACGCCTCTGACACTGTGATAGGAGCTGTACTATCGCAAGTAGATGAGAAGGGTAAGGAACACCCTATTGGTTTTATTAGTCGCCAGTTTAAGGACAGAGAGCTCAGATGGTCCACGGTAGAGAAAGAATGTTTCTCTGTTGTGTGGGCCCTAAGGAAGCTGAGGCCCTACCTCTATGGGACCCACTTCACTGTGCAAACTGACCATAAGCCCTTAAAGTGGCTAATAAACATGAAGGGGGAGAATCCAAAGTTGCTTAGGTGGTCCATAAGTCTACAAGGCTTCGACTTCACTATTGAGCATAGGCCAGGTGTCCAACATAGCAATGCTGATGGGTTGTGCAGAATGTTTAACCGACCTGAACAAGAGACTCATCCAGGGGTGGAATGGTTCCCCCTGTCCATAGTCTGGGAGGGGCGAGTGTTAGGAAAGATTTCGTAATTGTAGGTAATTTTCCTTCCATGTGGCAACCCCTAAACTTTTTGCTGTTGTTTTTCACCTTGTTCTCGACTTTGCCCGAGAAGTGCAGCCTTCTGCCGCACTCCTCTGGGCTTTCGCTCCTTTCTTACGGGAAAACTGTCATGCCCTTAAGACATTCAGTACCAGGAAACGCTGGTTTCCGTAGTTTCTTGTATCATGTTGCGGCTTTCGTGCAACATGACACAAGAGGGCATTGTAAGCTAAGTTACTGCTCTCTTGGGTCTCTAGCCTTCTACAGGCCCTAGATACTCTTTCAGGATTGTAACTGATCGGTGCAAGTGATTCACGGACGGGAATGGTGGCAGCGATCGTTTCTTGTGTTTTGAGCTCCTTTTGGCGTTCTAAGCGCGTTTCTCGCGCTTAACCCAAAATGGTGGCCTAGATCCCAAAATGGCCAGACCACGAGGCTCCTTTGTCCTGTCCGCTGACCGTCTTGCTCCCTTCACCTTCCCCAGGTCGAGCCGACCTGGGGCCTTCCTTATTTGGGCATGTGCTTTCCCGCGAAACACAGATGCTTTCGCAGGCTTCTACATGTCTTGTGTGTGCCTCCAGGATGTGGGCTGGGATGTCTGGTCCCAATACACATCCTGGGTGCCAGAGAGTCTAGGGTGGTGTGAATGCCTGGGACCACCGTGGTCCGTGATAGGTCCACGAATGGTGTGAGTGTTGATGAGCGGATCTCCCATTGGGTCCCCTCCGTTTTGGCGCGAAGGGAACCGTGGATAAGAGGGGGCTGGAAACACCACTACCATGTCGATCTCCTGAGTTCTCACGAACGAAGGAATACAGGAGCCAAGTATCCTGCAACCAAGAGGCTGAACCGAGGAATCGCTGGTGACCCGCTGAAGGACTGCTCCTCTGCACTGCTGTCGCCTTGTGAAACCCTTTTCACCTTTGATCGAACCAGAAGGCCTGTACTGGTACTTCGACCCTTGGAATAGCGGGGACAGCTATTCTCGGCATCTTCACCATCTCCTGCTAGTAAGCCTTCGGAAGCGTCTCTGGGCCATCCAGCAGACTGACCAGCCTACACAGGAGTCTTGCTCTGTAACCGCCGCCAGGTTGTGTAGTATATCGAGTCCTTGTCACTCTCACATGATTCGTACACTTGGCGTTCCCAGGTCTGAAGTGAGTAGTGTACATTTGGCTCAGATACACACCGCCGCTCCGTTGCCCTGCTGTGGTAACAAACTGTGCGGGTTCCTTCGTTTGGGACGTCTTTTACTCAACTCTGCTGCTGCAGACTAAACACGACGACGAGACGTCCCCTGCTCTTCTGAACCTGCCAGCGACTGAAACTGATGCGGAGAAGCCTGGGTCTGCTTGCATCGTGGACCGGTGAGTAGCATAGCTAGGAACTGGTCGCCCTCCTGCAGGAGCCCATAGCTTTTCCCCGCTGTGTCAAAACAGCACGCCTTTCCGTACTCGCGCTCTGCTTCTGCCCACAGTGGAGGCTGCGCTTGAGTCGCGGAACACTGTTCTTCTTCGTTTGTGCACTAAACTGAACTGCCTGATCTCCCTCGAAGAGACTCCCCTTTTGCCCGTTGGCACCAGCGTGTGCAGGTACTTTTGAGCACAAGGCTCCACTCTTCGTAGGGCTCGGACTTCCTTTTAGTTAGGTGCCTCTGAAGGCGGACTGGGTCTAAGCATTATTTCGCACTGCCTGTTTTCCTTCCCTTTTAGGTGGACTACACATTTCGTGCATCTAAAGCTTGAGACTTGTTTGTATTTGTATATATATTGTATTGGTATGGTATGTGTTGGTTTACTAGAGTTGTATTGTGATTTCTCGCTACGGTCATTGTTTTAAAGGCCTTGGAATAAATGTGTATATATTTTTAATATAGCACCTGTTTGGAGTAGTTTGTAAGTGTCCTTGCTTTGTGTGCTCATTGCGGGCTTTCAGTCACCCTCACCTCTCTTGAGACCTAGTCTTGACCGGCGCGATCGCTACCTTGATTGGTCTGGCTTGTCCAGAGGTTACCCTGTTCCAAGAAATTAGGTTGGCCATCTGAACTTCTGCGCCACCAGGACAGAGTTCAGAAATCCGTCTTAACAATATCCAACTCCTTCCCGTTCCAAACCTGAGACCCTTCCTATAGCATGAGATGTGATATCCAACTCCTTCCCATCCCAATCCTGAGACATTTCCGATTGCAGAGATGTGATATCTCAATGCTTATACCAAACCTGAGACTCTTCCTATAACATGAGATGTGATATCCAACTCCTTCCCGTTCCAAACCTGAGACCCTTCCTATAGCATGAGATGTGATATCCAACTCCTTCCCATTCCAATCCTGAGACCCTTCCGATAGCATGAGATGTGATATCTCAATGCTTCTAATACCAAACCTGAGATCCTTCCTATAACATGTGATGTGATATCCAAATTCTTCCCCTTCCAAACCTGAGACCCTCCCTTTAGCATGAGATGTGATATCCAACTCCTTCCCATTCCAATCCTGAGACCCTTATGATAGCATGAGATGTGATATCTCAATGCCTCTAATACCAAACCTGAGATCCTTCCTATAACATGAGATGTGATATCCAAATCCTTCCCCTTCCAAACCTGAGACCCTCCCTTTAGCATGAGATGTGATATCCAACTCCTTCCCATTCCAATCCTGAGACCCTTCTGATAGCATGAGATGTGATATCTCAATGCCTCTAATACCAAACCTGATATCCTACCTCTAACATGAAATGTGATATCCAACTCCTTCCCTTTCCAAACCTGAGACCCTGCCTATAGCATGAGATGTGATATCCAAGTCCTTCTCATTCCAATCCTGAGACCCTTCCTATAGCATGTGATGTGATATCTCAATGCTTATACCAAACCTGAGACCCTTCCTATGGCATGAGATGTCATATACAACTCCTTCCCATTCCAATCCTGAGACCCTTCCTATAGCATGTGATGTGATATCTCAATGCTTATACCAAACCTGAGACCCTTCCTATAGCTTGAGATGTGATATCCAACTCCTTCCCATTCCAATCCTGAGACCCTTCCTATAGTATGAGATGTGATATCTCAATACTTCTAATACCAAACCTGAGATCCTTCTGATAACATGAGATGTGATATCCAAATCCTTCCCCTTCCAAACCTGAGACCCTCCCTTTAGCATGAGATGTGATATCCAACTCCTTCCCATTCCAATCCTGAGACCCTTCTGATAGCATGAGATGTGATATCTCAATGCTTCTAATACCATACCTGAGATCCTTCCGATAGCATGAGATGTGATATCTCAATGCTTCTAATACCAAACCTGAGCTCCTTCTTATAACATGAGATGTGATATGCAAATCCTTCCCCTTCCAAACCTGAGACCCTCCCTTTAGCATGAGATGTGATATCCAACTCCTTCCCATTCCAATCCTGAGACCCTTCTGATAGCATGAGATGTGATATCTCAATGCCTCTAATACCAAACCTGAGATCCTACCTCTAACATGAAATGTGATATCCAACTCTTTCCCCTTCCAAACCTGAGAGCCTTCCTATAGCATGAGATGTGATATCCAACTCCTTCCCGTTCCAAACCTGAGACCCTTCCTATAGCATGAGATGTGATATCCAACTCCTTCCCATCCCAATCCTGAGACATTTCCGATTGCAGAGATGTGATATCTCAATGCTTATACCAAACCTGAGACTCTTCCTATAACATGAGATGTGATATCCAACTCCTTCCCGTTCCAAACCTGAGACCCTTCCTATAGCATGAGATGTGATATCCAACTCCTTCCCATTCCAATCCTGAGACCCTTCCGATAGCATGAGATGTGATATCTCAATGCTTCTAATACCAAACCTGAGATCCTTCCTATAACATGTGATGTGATATCCAAATTCTTCCCCTTCCAAACCTGAGACCCTCCCTTTAGCATGAGATGTGATATCCAACTCCTTCCCATTCCAATCCTGAGACCCTTATGATAGCATGAGATGTGATATCTCAATGCCTCTAATACCAAACCTGAGATCCTTCCTATAACATGAGATGTGATATCCAAATCCTTCCCCTTCCAAACCTGAGACTCTCCCTTTAGCATGAGATGTGATATCCAACTCCTTCCCATTCCAATCCTGAGACCCTTCTGATAGCATGAGATGTGATATCTCAATGCCTCTAATACCAAACCTGATATCCTACCTCTAACATGAAATGTGATATCCAACTCCTTCCCTTTCCAAATCTGAGACCCTGCCTATAGCATGAGATGTGATAACCAAGTCCTTCCCATTCCAAACCTGAGACCCTTCCTATAGCATGTGATGTGATATCTCAATGCTTATACCAAACCTGAGACCCTTCCTATGGCATGAGATGTCATATACAACACCTTCCCATTCCAATCCTGAGACCCTTCCTATAGCATGAGATGTGATATCTCAATACTTCTAATACCAAACCTGAGATCCTTCCGATAACATGAGATGTGATATCCAAATCCTTCCCCTTCCAAACCTGAGACCCTTCCTATAGCTTGAGATGTGATATCCAACTCCTTCCCATTCCAATCCTGACACCCTTCCTATAGCATGAGATGTGATATCTCAATACTTCCAATACCAAACCTGAGATCCTTCCGATAACATGAGATGTGATATCCAAATCCTTCCCCTTCCAAACCTGAGACCCTCCCTTTAGCATGAGATGTGATATCCAACTCCTTCACATTCCAATCCTGAGACCCTTCTGATAGCATGAGATGTGATATCTCAATGCTTCTAATACCAAACCTGAGATCCTTCCGATAGCATGAGATGTGATATCTCAATGCTTCTAATACCAAACCTGAGCTCCTTCTTATAACATGAGATGTGATATCCAAATCCTTCCCCTTCCAAACCTGAGACCCTCCCTTTAGTATGAAATGTGATATCCAACTCATTCCCATTCCAATCCTGAGACCCTTCTGATAGCATGAGATGTGATATCTCAATGCCTCTAATACCAAACCTGAGATCCTCCCTCTAACATGAAATGTGATATCCAACTCTTTCCCCTTCCAAACCTGAGAGCCTTCCTATAGCATGAGATGTGATATCCAAGTCCTTCCCATTCCAATCCTGAGACCCTTCCTATAACATGAGATGTGATATCCAACTCCTTCCCATTCCAACCTGAGACCCTTTCTATAGCATGAGATGGGATATCCAACTCCTTCCAAATCCAATCCTGATACCCTTCCGATAGCATGAGATGTGATATCCCAATGCTTATACCAAACCTGAGACCCATACTATGGCATGAGATGTGATATCAAACTCCTTCCCATTCCAATCCTGAGACCCTTCCTATAGCTTGAGATGTGATATCCAACTCCTTCCCATTATAATTCTGAGACCCTTCCTATACCATGAGACTTGATATCTCAATGCTTCTAATACCAAACCTGAGACCCGCCCTATAACATGAGATGTGATATCCAAATCCTTCCCCTTCCAAACCTTAGACCCTTCCTTTATCATGAGATGTGATATCCAACTCCTTCCCATTCCAATCCTGAGACCCTTCCGATATCATGAGATGTGATATCTCAATGCTTCTAATATCAAACTTGAGACCCTCCCTATAGCATGAGATGTGATATCCAAGTCCTTCCCATTCCAATCCTGAGACCCTTCCTATAGCATGAGATGTGATGTCTCAATGCTTCTAATACCAAACCTGAGACCCTTCCTATAACATGAGATGGGAATATCCAACTCCTTCCCATTCCAATCCTGAGACCCTTCCGATAGCAGAGATGTGATATCTCAATGCTTATACCAAACCTGAGATCCTTCCTATAACATGAGATGTGATATCCAACTCCTTCCCATTCCAATCCTGAGACACTTCCTATAGCATGAGATGTGATATCTCACTGCTTATACCAAACCTGAGACCCATCCTATAGCATGAGATGTGATATCCAACTCCTTCCCATTCCAATCCTGAGACCCTTCCTATAGCATGAGATGTGATATCTCAATGCTTCTAATATCAAACGTGAGATCCTCCCTATAGCATGAGATGTGATATCCAAGTCCTTCCCATTCCAATCCTGAGACACTTCCTATAGCATGAGATGTGATATCTCAATGCTTCTAATACCAAACCTGAGACTCTTCCTATAACATGAGATGGGATATCCAACTCCTTCCCATTCCAATCCTGAGACCTTTCCGATAGCAGAGATGTGATATCTCAATGCTTATACCAAACCTGAGACCCTTCCTACGGCATGAGATGTCATATACAACTCCTTCCCATTCCAATCCTGAGACCCTTCCTATAGCATGAGATGTGATATCTCAATGCTTATAGCAAACCAGAGACCCTTCCTATAGCATGAGATGTGATATCCAACTCCTTCCCATTCCAATCCTGAGACCCTTCCTATAGCATGAGATGTGATGTCTCAATGCTTCTAATACCAAACCTGAGATCCTTCATATAACATGAGATGTGATATCCAACTCCTTCCCATTCCAATCCTGAGACCCTTATGATAGCATGAGATGTGATATCTCAATGCCTCTTATACCAAACCTGAGATCCTTCCGATAGCATGAGATGTGATATCTCAATGCTTCTAATACCAAACCTGAGATCCTTCCTATAATATGAGATGTGATTTCCAAATCCTTCCCCTTCCAAACCTGAGACCCTCCCTTTAGCATGAAATGTGATATCCAACTCCTTCCCATTCCAATCCTGAGACCCTTCTGATAGCATGAGATGTGATATCTCAATGCCTCTAATACCAAACCTGAGATCCTACCTCTAACATGAAATGTGATATCCATCTCCTTCCCTTTCCAAACCTGAGACCCTGCCTATAGCATGAGATGTGATATCCAAGTCCTTCCCATTCCAATCCTGAGACCCTTCCTATAGCATGTGATGTGATATCTCAATGCTTATACCAAACCTGAGACCCTTCCTATGGCATGAGATGTCATATACAACTCCTTCCCATTCCAACCCTGAGACCCTTCCTATAGCATGAGATGTGATATCTCAATGCTTATACCAAACCTGAGACCCTTCCTATAGCATGCGATGTGATATCCAACTTCTTCCCATTCCAATCCTGAGACCCTTCCTATAGCATGAGATGTGATATCTCAATGCTTATACCAAACCTGAGACCCTTCCTATAGCTTGAGATGTGATATCCAACTCCTTCCCATTCCAATCCTGAGACCCTTCCTATAGCATGAGATGTGATATCTCAAGGCCTCTAATACCAAACCTGAGATCCTTCCTCTAACATTAAATGTGATATCCAACTCCTTCCCCTTCCAAACCTGAGAGCCTTCCTATAGCATGAGATATGATATCCAAGTCCTTCCCATTCCAATCCTGAGACCCTTCCTATAACATGAAATGTGATATCCAACTCCTTCCCATTCTAACCTGAGACCCTTCCTATAGCATGAGATGGGATATCCAACTCCTTCCAAATCCAATACTGATACCCTTCCGATAGCATGAGATGTGATATCCCAATGCTTCTACCAAACCTGAGACCCATACTATGGCATGAGATGTGATATCAAACTCCTTCCCATTCCAATCCTGAGACGCTTCCTATAGCTTGAGATGTGATATCCAACTCCTTCCCATTCCAATTCTGAGACCCTTCTTATACCATGACACTTGATATCTCAATGCTTCTAATACCAAACCTGAGACCCGTCCTATAACATGAGATGTGATATCCAAATCCTTCCCCTTCCAAACCTTAGACCCTTCCTTTATAATGAGATGTGATATCCAACTCCTTTCCATTCCAATCCTGAGACCCTTCCGATATCATGAGATTTGTTATCTCAATGCTTCTAATATCAAACTTGAGACCCTCCCTATAGCATGAGATGTGACATCCAAGTCCTTCCCATTCCAATCCTGAGACCCTTCCTATAGCATGAGATGTGATATCTCAATGCTTCTAATACCAAACCTGAGACCCTTCCTATAACATGAGATGGGATATCCAACTCCTTCCCATTCCAATCCTGAGACCCTTCCGATAGCAGAGATGTGATATCTCAATGCTTATACCAAACCTGAGACCCTTCTTAAGGCCTGAGATGTCATATACAACTCCTTCCCATTGCAATCCTGAGACCCTTCCTATAGCATGAGATGTGATATCTCAATGCTTATACCAAATCTGAGACCCTTCCTATAGCATGAGATGTGATATCCAACACCTTCCCATTCCAATTCTGAGACCCTTCCTATAGCATGAGAAGTGATATCTCCATGCTTATACCAAACCTGAGACCCTTCCTATAGCATGAGATGTGATATCCAAATCCTTCCCATTCCAATCATGAGACCCTTCCTATAGCATGAGATGTGATATCTCAATGCTTCTAATACCAAACCTGAGATCCTTCCGATAACATGAGATGTGATATCCAAATCCTTCCCCTTCCAAACCTGAGACCCTCCCTTTAGCATGAGATGTGATATCCAACTCCTTCCCATTCCAATCCTGAGACCCTTCTGATAGCATGAGATGTGATATCTCAATGCTTCTAATACCAAACCTGAGATCCTTCCGATAGCATGAGATGTGATATCTCAATGCTTCTAATACCAAACCTGAGCTCCTTCTTATAACATGAGATGTGATATCCAAATCCTTCCCCTTCCAAACCTGAGACCCTCCCTTTAGCATGAAATGTGATATCCAACTCATTCCCATTCCAATCCTGAGACCCTTCTGATAGCATGAGATGTGATATCTCAATGCCTCCAATACCAAACCTGAGATCCTACCTCTAACATGAAATGTGATATCCAACTCTTTCCCCTTCCAAACCTGAGAGCCTTCCTATAGCATGAGATGTGATATCCAAGTCCTTCCCATTCCAATCCTGAGACCCTTCCTATAACATGAGATGTGATATCCAACTCCTTCCCATTCCAACCTGAGACCCTTTCTATAGCATGAGATGGGATATCCAACTCCTTCCAAATCCAATCCTGATACCCTTCCGATAGCATGAGATGTGATATCCCAATGCTTATACCAAACCTGAGACCCATACTATGGCATGAGATGTGATATCAAACTCCTTCCCATTCCAATCCTGAGACCCTTCCTATAGCTTGAGATGTGATATCCAACTCCTTCCCATTCTAATTCTGAGACCCTTCCTATACCATGAGACTTGATATCTCAATGCTTCTAATACCAAACCTGAGACCCGCCCTATAACATGAGATGTGATATCCAAATCCTTCCCCTTCCAAACCTTAGACCCTTCCTTTATCATGAGATGTGATATCCAACTCCTTCCCATTCCAATCCTGAGACCCTTCCGATATCATGAAATGTGATATCTCAATGCTTCTAATATCAAACTTGAGACCCTCCCTATAGCATGAGAATTGATATCCAAGTCCTTCCCATTCCAATCCTGAGACCCTTCCTATAGCATGAGATGTGATGTCTCAATGCTTCTAATACCAAACCTGAGACCCTTCCTATAACATGAGATGGGCATATCCAACTCCTTCCCATTCCAATCCTGAGACCCTTCCGATAGCAGAGATGTGATATCTCAATGCTTATACCAAACCTGAGATCCTTCCTATAACATGAGATGTGATATCCAACTCCTTCCCATTCCAATCCTGAGACACTTCCTATAGCATGAGATGTGATATCTCACTGCTTATACCAAACCTGAGACCCATCCTATAGCATGAGATGTGATATCCAACTCCTTCCCATTCCAATCCTGAGACCCTTCCTATAGCATGAGATGTGATATCTCAATGCTTCTAATATCAAACGTGAGATCCTCCCTATAGCATGAGATGTGATATCCAAGTCCTTCCCATTCCAATCCTGAGACACTTCCTATAGCATGAGATGTGATATCTCAATGCTTCTAATACCAAACCTGAGACTCTTCCTATAACATGAGATGGGATATCCAACTCCTTCCCATTCCAATCCTGAGACCTTTCCGATAGCAGAGATGTGATATCTCAATGCTTATACCAAACCTGAGACCCTTCCTACGGCATGAGATGTCATATACAACTCCTTCCCATTCCAATCCTGAGACCCTTCCTATAGCATGAGATGTGATATCTCAATGCTTATAGCAAACCAGAGACCCTTCCTTTATCATGAGATGTGATATCCAACTCCTTCCCATTCCAATCCTGAGACCCTTCCGATATCATGAGATGTGATATCTCAATGCTTCTAATATCAAACTTGAGACCCTCCCTATAGCATGAGATGTGATATCCAAGTCCTTCCCATTCCAATCCTGAGACCCTTCCTATAGCATGAGATGTGATGTCTCAATGCTTCTAATACCAAACCTGAGACCCTTCCTATAACATGAGATGGGAATATCCAACTCCTTCCCATTCCAATCCTGAGACCCTTCCGATAGCAGAGATGTGATATCTCAATGCTTATACCAAACCTGAGATCCTTCCTATAACATGAGATGTGATATCCAACTCCTTCCCATTCCAATCCTGAGACACTTCCTATAGCATGAGATGTGATATCTCACTGCTTATACCAAACCTGAGACCCATCCTATAGCATGAGATGTGATATCCAACTCCTTCCCATTCCAATCCTGAGACCCTTCCTATAGCATGAGATGTGATATCTCAATGCTTCTAATATCAAACGTGAGATCCTCCCTATAGCATGAGATGTGATATCCAAGTCCTTCCCATTCCAATCCTGAGACACTTCCTATAGCATGAGATGTGATATCTCAATGCTTCTAATACCAAACCTGCGACTCTTCCTATAACATGAGATGGGATATCCAACTCCTTCCCATTCCAATCCTGAGACCTTTCCGATAGCAGAGATGTGATATCTCAATGCTTATACCAAACCTGAGACCCTTCCTACGGCATGAGATGTCATATACAACTCCTTCCCATTCCAATCCTGAGACCCTTCCTATAGCATGAGATGTGATATCTCAATGCTTATAGCAAACCAGAGACCCTTCCTATAGCATGAGATGTGATATCCAACTCCTTCCCATTCCAATCCTGAGACCCTTCCTATAGCATGAGATGTGATGTCTCAATGCTTCTAATACCAAACCTGAGATCCTTCATATAACATGAGATGTGATATCCAACTCCTTCCCATTCCAATCCTGAGACCCTTATGATAGCATGAGATGTGATATCTCAATGCCTCTTATACCAAACCTGAGATCCTTCCGATAGCATGAGATGTGATATCTCAATGCTTCTAATACCAAACCTGAGATCCTTCCTATAATATGAGATGTGATTTCCAAATCCTTCCCCTTCCAAACCTGAGACCCTCCCTTTAGCATGAAATGTGATATCCAACTCCTTCCCATTCCAATCCTGAGACCCTTCTGATAGCATGAGATGTGATATCTCAATGCCTCTAATACCAAACCTGAGATCCTACCTCTAACATGAAATGTGATATCCATCTCCTTCCCTTTCCAAACCTGAGACCCTGCCTATAGCATGAGATGTGATATCCAAGTCCTTCCCATTCCAATCCTGAGACCCTTCCTATAGCATGTGATGTGATATCTCAATGCTTATACCAAACCTGAGACCCTTCCTATGGCATGAGATGTCATATACAACTCCTTCCCATTCCAACCCTGAGACCCTTCCTATAGCATGAGATGTGATATCTCAATGCTTATACCAAACCTGAGACCCTTCCTATAGCATGAGATGTGATATCCAACTTCTTCCCATTCCAATCCTGAGACCCTTCCTATAGCATGAGATGTGATATCTCAATGCTTATACCAAACCTGAGACCCTTCCTATAGCTTGAGATGTGATATCCAACTCCTTCCCATTCCAATCCTGAGACCCTTCCTATAGCATGAGATGTGATATCTCAAGGCCTCTAATACCAAACCTGAGATCCTTCCTCTAACATGAAATGTGATATCCAACTCCTTCCCCTTCCAAACCTGAGAGCCTTCCTATAGCATGAGATATGATATCCAACTCCTTCCCATTCCAATCCTGAGACCCTTCCGATAGCAGAGATGTGATATCTCAATGCTTATACCAAACCTGAGACCCTTCTTAAGGCCTGAGATGTCATATACAACTCCTTCCCATTGCAATCCTGAGACCCTTCCTATAGCATGAGATGTGATATCTCAATGCTTATACCAAATCTGAGACCCTTCCTATAGCATGAGATGTGATATCCAACACCTTCCCATTCCAATTCTGAGACCCTTCCTATAGCATGAGAAGTGATATCTCCATGCTTATACCAAACCTGAGACCCTTCCTATAGCATGAGATGTGATATCCAAATCCTTCCCATTCCAATCATGAGACCCTTCCTATAGCATGAGATGTGATATCTCAATGCTTCTAATACCAAACCTGAGATCCTTCCGATAACATGAGATGTGATATCCAAATCCTTCCCCTTCCAAACCTGAGACCCTCCCTTTAGCATGAGATGTGATATCCAACTCCTTCCCATTCCAATCCTGAGACCCTTCTGATAGCATGAGATGTGATATCTCAATGCTTCTAATACCAAACCTGAGATCCTTCCGATAGCATGAGATGTGATATCTCAATGCTTCTAATACCAAACCTGAGCTCCTTCTTATAACATGAGATGTGATATCCAAATCCTTCCCCTTCCAAACCTGAGACCCTCCCTTTAGCATGAAATGTGATATCCAACTCATTCCCATTCCAATCCTGAGACCCTTCTGATAGCATGAGATGTGATATCTCAATGCCTCTAATACCAAACCTGAGATCCTACCTCTAACATGAAATGTGATATCCAACTCTTTCCCCTTCCAAACCTGAGAGCCTTCCTATAGCATGAGATGTGATATCCAAGTCCTTCCCATTCCAATCCTGAGACCCTTCCTATAACATGAGATGTGATATCCAACTCCTTCCCATTCCAACCTGAGACCCTTTCTATAGCATGAGATGGGATATCCAACTCCTTCCAAATCCAATCCTGATACCCTTCCGATAGCATGAGATGTGATATCCCAATGCTTATACCAAACCTGAGACCCATACTATGGCATGAGATGTGATATCAAACTCCTTCCCATTCCAATCCTGAGACCCTTCCTATAGCTTGAGATGTGATATCCAACTCCTTCCCATTCTAATTCTGAGACCCTTCCTATACTATGAGACTTGATATCTCAATGCTTCTAATACCAAACCTGAGACCCGCCCTATAACATGAGATGTGATATCCAAATCCTTCCCCTTCCAAACCTTAGACCCTTCCTTTATCATGAGATGTGATATCCAACTCCTTCCCATTCCAATCCTGAGACCCTTCCGATATCATGAAATGTGATATCTCAATGCTTCTAATATCAAACTTGAGACCCTCCCTATAGCATGAGATGTGATATCCAAGTCCTTCCCATTCCAATCCTGAGACCCTTCCTATAGCATGAGATGTGATGTCTCAATGCTTCTAATACCAAACCTGAGACCCTTCCTATAACATGAGATGGGAATATCCAACTCCTTCCCATTCCAATCCTGAGACCCTTCCGATAGCAGAGATGTGATATCTCAATGCTTATACCAAACCTGAGATCCTTCCTATAACATGAGATGTGATATCCAACTCCTTCCCATTCCAATCCTGAGACACTTCCTATAGCATGAGATGTGATATCTCACTGCTTATACCAAACCTGAGACCCATCCTATAGCATGAGATGTGATATCCAACTCCTTCCCATTCCAATCCTGAGACCCTTCCTATAGCATGAGATGTGATATCTCAATGCTTCTAATATCAAACGTGAGATCCTCCCTATAGCATGAGATGTGATATCCAAGTCCTTCCCATTCCAATCCTGAGACACTTCCTATAGCATGAGATGTGATATCTCAATGCTTCTAATACCAAACCTGAGACTCTTCCTATAACATGAGATGGGATATCCAACTCCTTCCCATTCCAATCCTGAGACCTTTCCGATAGCAGAGATGTGATATCTCAATGCTTATACCAAACCTGAGACCCTTCCTACGGCATGAGATGTCATATACAACTCCTTCCCATTCCAATCCTGAGACCCTTCCTATAGCATGAGATGTGATATCTCAATGCTTATAGCAAACCAGAGACCCTTCCTTTATCATGAGATGTGATATCCAACTCCTTCCCATTCCAATCCTGAGACCCTTCCGATATCATGAGATGTGATATCTCAATGCTTCTAATATCAAACTTGAGACCCTCATATAGCATGAGATGTGATATCCAAGTCCTTCCCATTCCAATCCTGAGACCCTTCCTATAGCATGAGATGTGATGTCTCAATGCTTCTAATACCAAACCTGAGACCCTTCCTATAACATGAGATGGGAATATCCAACTCCTTCCCATTCCAATCCTGAGACCCTTCCGATAGCAGAGATGTGATATCTCAATGCTTATACCAAACCTGAGATCCTTCCTATAACATGAGATGTGATATCCAACTCCTTCCCATTCCAATCCTGAGACACTTCCTATAGCATGAGATGTGATATCTCACTGCTTATACCAAACCTGAGACCCATCCTATAGCATGAGATGTGATATCCAACTCCTTCCCATTCCAATCCTGAGACCCTTCCTATAGCATGAGATGTGATATCTCAATGCTTCTAATATCAAACGTGAGATCCTCCCTATAGCATGAGATGTGATATCCAAGTCCTTCCCATTCCAATCCTGAGACACTTCCTATAGCATGAGATGTGATATCTCAATGCTTCTAATACCAAACCTGAGACTCTTCCTATAACATGAGATGGGATATCCAACTCCTTCCCATTCCAATCCTGAGACCTTTCCGATAGCAGTGATGTGATATCTCAATGCTTATACCAAACCTGAGACCCTTCCTACGGCATGAGATGTCATATACAACTCCTTCCCATTCCAATCCTGAGACCCTTCCTATAGCATGAGATGTGATATCTCAATGCTTATAGCAAACCAGAGACCCTTCCTATAGCATGAGATGTGATATCCAACTCCTTCCCATTCCAATCCTGAGACCCTTCCTATAGCATGAGATGTGATGTCTCAATGCTTCTAATACCAAACCTGAGATCCTTCATATAACATGAGATGTGATATCCAACTCCTTCCCATTCCAATCCTGAGACCCTTATGATAGCATGAGATGTGATATCTCAATGCCTCTTATACCAAACCTGAGATCCTTCCGATAGCATGAGATGTGATATCTCAATGCTTCTAATACCAAACCTGAGATCCTTCCTATAATATGAGATGTGATTTCCAAATCCTTCCCCTTCCAAACCTGAGACCCTCCCTTTAGCATGAAATGTGATATCCAACTCCTTCCCATTCCAATCCTGAGACCCTTCTGATAGCATGAGATGTGATATCTCAATGCCTCTAATACCAAACCTGAGATCCTACCTCTAACATGAAATGTGATATCCATCTCCTTCCCTTTCCAAACCTGAGACCCTGCCTATAGCATGAGATGTGATATCCAAGTCCTTCCCATTCCAATCCTGAGACCCTTCCTATAGCATGTGATGTGATATCTCAATGCTTATACCAAACCTGAGACCCTTCCTATGGCATGAGATGTCATATACAACTCCTTCCCATTCCAACCCTGAGACCCTTCCTATAGCATGAGATGTGATATCTCAATGCTTATACCAAACCTGAGACCCTTCCTATAGCATGAGATGTGATATCCAACTTCTTCCCATTCCAATCCTGAGACCCTTCCTATAGCATGAGATGTGATATCTCAATGCTTATACCAAACCTGAGACCCTTCCTATAGCTTGAGATGTGATATCCAACTCCTTCCCATTCCAATCCTGAGACCCTTCCTATAGCATGAGATGTGATATCTCAAGGCATCTAATACCAAACCTGAGATCCTTCCTCTAACATGAAATGTGATATCCAACTCCTTCCCCTTCCAAACCTGAGAGCCTTCCTATAGCATGAGATATGATATCCAAGTCCTTCCCATTCCAATCCTGAGACCCTTCCTATAACATGAAATGTGATATCCAACTCCTTCCCATTCTAACCTGAGACCCTTCCTATAGCATGAGATGGGATATCCAACTCCTTCCAAATCCAATACTGATACCCTTCCGATAGCATGAGATGTGATATCCCAATGCTTCTACCAAACCTGAGACCCATACTATGGCATGAGATGTGATATCAAACTCCTTCCCATTCCAATCCTAAGACGCTTCCTATAGCTTGAGATGTGATATCCAACTCCTTCCCATTCCAATTCTGAGACCCTTCTTATACCATGACTTGATATCTCAATGCTTCTAATACCAAACCTGAGACCCGTCCTATAACATGAGATGTGATATCCAAATCCTTCCCCTTCCAAACCTTAGACCCTTCCTTTATAATGAGATGTGATATCCAACTCCTTTCCATTCCAATCCTGAGAGCCTTCCGATATCATGAGATTTGTTATCTCAATGCTTCTAATATCAAACTTGAGACCCTTCCTATAGCATGAGATGTGACATCCAAGTCCTTCCCATTCCAATCCTGAGACCCTTCCTATAGCATGAGATGTGATATCTCAATGCTTCTAATACCAAACCTGAGACCCTTCCTATAACATGAGATGGGATATCCAACTCCTTCCCATTCCAATCCTGAGACCCTTCCGATAGCAGAGATGTGATATCTCAATGCTTATACCAAACCTGAGACCCTTCTTAAGGCCTGAGATGTCATTTACAACTCCTTCCCATTGCAATCCTGAGACCCTTCCTATAGCATGAGATGTGATATCTCAATGCTTATACCAAATCTGAGACCCTTCCTATAGCATGAGATGTGATATCCAACACCTTCCCATTCCAATTCTGAGACCCTTCCTATAGCATGAGAAGTGATATCTCCATGCTTATACCAAACCTGAGACCCTTCCTATAGCATGAGATGTGATATCCAAATCCTTCCCATTCCAATCATGAGACCCTTCCTATAGCATGAGATGTGATATCTCAATGCTTATACCAAACCTGAGCCTACCTATAGCATGAGATGTGATATCCAAGTCCATCCCATTCCAATCCTTAGACCCTTCCTACAGCATGCGATTGTTAAGACGGATTTCTGAACTCTGTCCTGGTGGCGCAGAAGTTCAGAAGGCCAACCTAATTACTTGGAACAGGGTAACCTCTGGACAAGCCAGACCAATCAAGGTAGCGATCGCGGCGGTCAAGACTAGGTCTCAAGAGGGGTGAGGGTGACTGAAAGCCCGCAATGAGCACACAAAGCAAGAGCGCTTACAAACTACTCCAAACAGTTGTTATATCAAAAATAGATACACATTTATTTTAAGGCCTTTAAAATAATGACCGTAGCGAGAAAATCACAATATCACAATATTAAACCAACACATACCATATCAACACAATATATATACAAATACACAGTCGCAAGCGTTTAAAGCACGAAATATGTAGTCCACCTGCCAGGGAAGGAAAACAGGCAGTGCGATACCGCTTTAGACTCAGTTCGCCTTCAGAGGCACCTACTAGATGGAAGTCCGAGCCCTGCGAAGAGTGGAGCCTTGTGCTCAAAGTACCTGCCACGCCGGTGCCAACGGGCAAAAGGGGAAGCTCTTCGGAGGAAGTCAGGCAGTTCGGGTTAGTGCACAGCAGAAGGAGAACAGGTTCCGTAACTCAAGCGCAGCCTCCACAGCGGGCAGAAGCAGAGCGCGAGTACGGCCGAAAGGGTGCTGTTTTACACAGCAGGGAAAAGCAATGGGATACTGCAGGAGGGCGACCAGATCCTAGCTAAACTACTCACCGGTCCCCGAAGCAAGCAGACCCAGGCTTCTCCACGTTCGTTTCAGCAGCTGGCAGGTTCAGAAGAGCAGGGAACGCCTCGTAGTCGTGTAGAGCAAAAAGACGTCCCAATCGACGAAACCAGCACAGTTTGTTGCCGCAGCAGGACAACGGCCGTGTGTATTCGAGCCAAATGTACACTTCTCCCTTCAGACTTGGGAACGCCAAGTGTACGAAGCGTGGGAGAGTGACAAGGACTCGGAATACAACACAACCTGGCGGCGGTTACAGAGCAGGACTCCCTTGTAAGCTGGTCAGTCAACTGGATGGCCCAGAGACACTTCCGAAGGCTTACTTGGCAGGAGAGGATGAAGTCGCCGGGAATAGCTGTTCCTGCTATTCCAAAGGTCGAAGCACCAGTACAGGCCTTCTGGTTCGATCCAAGGAGGAAAGGGTTTCACAGGACGACAGCAGTGCAAAGGAGGATTCCTTCAGCGGGTCACCAGCGATTCCTCGGTCCAGCCTCTTGGTTGCAGGATACTTGGCTCCTGTATTCTTTCGTTCGTGAGAACTCAGGAGATCGACCTGGTAGTGGTGTTTCCAGCTCCCTCTTATCCACGGTTCCCTTCGCGCCAAAACGGAGGGGAGCAAATGGGAGATCCGCTCATCAACACACATACCATACATGGACCAATCACGGACCACGGTGGTCCCAGGCATTCACACCACCCTAGACTCTCTGGCACCCAGGATGTGTATTGGGACCAGACATCCCAGCCCCCACCCTGGAGGCACACAAACGACATGTAGAAGCCCGCGAAAGCAACCACGTTTCGCGGGAAAGTACATGCCCAAATAAGGAAGGCCCCGGGTCGCCCGACCTGGGGAAGGTGAAGGGAGCAAGACGGTCAGTGGACAGGACAAAGGAGCCTCGTGGTCTGGCCATTTTGGGAGCCAGGCCACCATTTTGGGTTCAGTGCGAAAAACGTGCTCAGAACGCCAAAAGGAGCTCAAAATAAACAAAACGATCGCTGCCACCATTCCAGTCCCTGAATGACTTGCACCGATCAAATACCATCCTAAAAGAGTATCTAGGGCCTGTAGAAGGCTAGAGACCCAAGAGAGCTGTAACTTAGCTTACAGTGCCCTCTTGTGTCATGTTGCACTAAAGCCGCAACATGATAAAAGAAACTACGGGAAACAGCGTTCCCCGGTACTGACTGTCTTAAGGGCATGTCAGTTTCCCCATAAGAAAGGAGCGAAAGCCCAGAGAAGTGCGGCAGAAGGCTGTACTTCTCTGGCAAAGTCAAGAACAAGGTTAAAAACAATAGCAAAAAGTTTAGGGGTTGCCACATGGAAGGAAAATTCCCTACAATTACGAAATCTTTCCTAACACTCGCCCCTCCCAGACTATGGACAGGGGGAACTAATCCACCCCTGGATGAGTCTCTTGTTCAGGTCGGTTAAACATTCTGGACAACCCATCAGCATTGCTATGTTGGACACCTGGCCTATGCTCAATAGTGAAGTCGAAGCCTTGTAGACTTATGGACCACCTAAGCAACTTTGGATTCTCCCCCTTCATGTTCATTAGCCACTTTAACGGCTTATGGTCAGTCTGCACAGTGAAGTGGGTCCCATAGAGGTAGGGCCTCAGCTTCCTTAGGGCCCACACAACAGAGAAACATTCTTTCTCTACCGTGGACCATCTGAGCTCTCTGTCCTTAAGCTGGCGACTAATAAAACCGATAGGGTGTTCCTTACCCTTCTCATCTACTTGTGATAGTACAGCTCCTATCCCAGTGTCAGAGGCATCCGTCTGCACGATAAAAGGTCTTTGATAATCCGGGGCCCTAAGGACAGGGGCCTGGCACAAGGAGTCTTTTAAGCCATTGAAGGCCTTCTCACACTCGTCGGTCCAAGTTACCTTCTTGGGTTTCTTCGGAGTTGTGAGGGCAGTCAGAGGAGCAGCTATGGTGCCATAGTCTGCCACAAAAGTGCGGTAATACCCCGTGAGTCCTAAAAAGGCTCTCACTTGGGTTTGCGTAGTGGGGGTAGGCCAGTCTTGTACTGCTTGTACCTGACTGAGTAGAGGCTGTCTCCTCCCTCCACCTACTTCATGTCCAAGGTAAACCACTGAGCCTTGTCCATTTTGGTGAGGGGCCACGCGGACACCCTCAAAAGAGCTCTCTGAAGGACTGCTTTGGAACAGGTCGGGGAGAGGTTCAGACTCCTCTTCCTCAACGTCTGAAGCCAATAGCAGTGCTGCGATTTCGCCGCTTGGGACGAAAGCCTTCAGCCTATTCATGTGAAACACTTTGGGAGCCTTTCCAGGCCTTCCAAGGTCCACTGAATAGTTAACCTCACCCAGGGGCTCCACCACTGGGTAAGGGCCTGACCAATTGTCCTGTAAAGCTCGAGGCCTTATGGGATTCATGATCAGGACTTGCTGACCAAGTGTAAAGTTGATGAGGGAAGCTTTCTGGTCGTACCAAGGTTTCACCAGCGCTTGCCCTGCCTTCAATTTATCACTAGCCAAGCCCATCAGAAGTACCATCCGTTTTCTGAGCCCTAGCACATAATCAACTACATTGGTAGTAACAGGGGGAGTGGGCATCTCCCATCCCTCCTTGACAATGGCTAAGGGTCCCCGTACGGGATGACCGAACAGAAGTTTGAAGGGGCTGAAGCCAACACCCTCCTGTGGTACCTCTCGGTAGGCAAACAGTAAGCATGAAACAAGAAGATCCCATTTTCTTCTCTGGGGCTCCTCCAGAGCCCCAATCATGCTCGTTAACGTCCTGTCGAAACGCCCCCCCAGACCATTGGTCTGGGGGTGGTATGCAGAAGAGAACCTGTAGGTGACCCCACATTCTTTCCACATAGCCTGCCTATACTTCGACATAAAGTTGCTGCCATGATCCGACACAACTTCTTTAGGGAAGCCAACCCTAGTAAACATGCCGAGTAAAGCTTCTGCAACTGGCTTGGCAGTTACAGTTGTAAATGGGACGGCCTCAGGATACCTGGTTGCATGGTCGACCAGCACCAGGATAAACCTATTGCCTGAGGATGTTTGCGGGTCAAGGGGACCAACCATGTCGATCCCTACCCTTTCAAATGGTACCCCCACAACTGGGAGCGGTACCAACGGAGCTTGGATTGTCGCGCCAACCTTACCAGACAACTGGCAGGAGGCACAACTCCTGCAGTGACTTTCTACTTGCTCCCCCATCTTGGGCCAGTAGAAGTGCATGGATAACCTTTGCTTGGTTTTCCTCATACCGAGGTGACCAGCAATGGGAACTTCATGCGCCAACTGCAGGAGGAAGGGCCTAACAGCAAGGGGAACCACCAACCTCCTATGGTCTCCTTCTGTAGACTCTGTGGGCTCACTATACAGGAGTCCACCTTCCTGGTAAATCCTACGCATCCCAGGAGGTTCACCCTCAAGCTGGGAGCAGGCCTGTCTCCTTAGGCCTTCCAGAGATGGGCACTCACGTTGGCCTTTACTGAATTCGTCCCTATCAGGACCTCCTTCAACTAACAAGTCTTTTAGTTCAGGATGATCGTTGGGGTCGAATACTTCAGGCATCGCCACCTCCTCGTCAGGCCCGGGCGATTGACCAACTTCCTCCACCGCAGTGGTAGGCGAGCTCGGGGGAATATTCTCTTTCCCTCGTTTTGACTTGTAGACTCCTTTCGCCTTGGGCTTCCCCTTCGGCTGGGGCGGCGTATTGGACTTGGCCAATGCTGCCCGTGCTTGAGACCGTGTGTAGGGTCTTTCGGCAGTGTCTCCTACGAGCCCTAAAGCTCTGAGATCATTACCTAACAAGACCTTTCCCGGGACGTTTCTCTGAATGCTCACTGGAATCCTGACTGCTGTACCATTTAAAGTAAGATTTACAGGGATCACGGGAAACATACGGAGGGGGCTGTCAGCCAACTTAGTGGGCATCAGAGTAGCTCTGGCAACTTCCTCTGAGTCTACCAAGGTAGAATCCACTACAGTGCGACTGCACCCACTATCCCTAAGAGCTGGAGTATCCACTCCATTGATCAGCACACTGTCTTTAAAGTAGTGCTTTGTATTATCCGGAATCCTAGCATAAGCCTCTGCGACTTTAGGCTCCCAGGAACCCAGGGACACTAAAACTACCTCAGCCTCTATCCCGCTGGGAAATGAGTCTGAGGAGAAGGATGCTCCTGTAATCTCTTCTTCCTCGTAGGAGGAGAATTCCAGATTAGCGGAGTGGACCCCCAAAGGTCTAACCTTACACCGGGGATCCCCCTTCACATGGTCAGTTGCTCCACAAGACAAACAAGCCCCAGTGGGTCTGTTTACGTAGGGAGGCTTATTGTAACCAGAGTTCTGTTTCGGAGGCTGACCTCCACTACCCTGTGAGTTCTCTTGTGTCTTACCCTTGTTTTTCTTTTTGTGGCCCTTATGGGAAGAAGATTTAGCAGATTCCCCACCCTCCATATCTTTGGACTTTTTCCCTTCCTCCTGCTTACCAGGATGAGTTTTGTCCTTCTGGGACACTCGATGTGACACCCATAAGTCTGCTGCAATGGCCAGCTTCTTAGGATCTATCTCCTTCGAATCGGCCAAATGCTGCTTAAGCTCCGGGGAAGAAGAAGCAAAAATATGTTCCAGCATGACAAGATTTATCATGCCTTCGAAGGTAGAAACCTTATAATCTTCGACCCAGCCAGTTAAGTTTTTCAAGGATTCAGCGACATAAGATACCCAAGTACCACCTTCCTTTTTCTTATACTCTCGAAAACGCTTTAAATATTGGGCCGGAGTCTTCCCAAACTTTAAAATGAGAGTTTGCTTTAACATTGCGAAATCAGCCCGCTCAGCCTTCGACATTTCCATAATGGCACTACAGCCGGAATGGGGCAGTCTACTGAGCAACCACGCAATCTTATCAGCACTGTCAACTTTTTGAACCTCGCATGCATACTCAAACGCATTCAGCCAGTCCATAATGTCATTCCTTTCTTCATATACACTGAGCAGATCTTTTGGAAACCGTGGATGAGAGGAAGCCCCAGACCCATGTCCAGGACCCTTGGACCCATTTGCAACCTGAAGCTTGGCCAGTTCCAACTGGTGATCCCTGTCTTTCTGTTTTTCTGCCTGTTCGATTTTTAGTTTGGCTATGCTGAATTCAAGCTCCTGCTGCCTAAACCGCAGCTCTTGCTTCTTGAATTCAAGCATAGCCTCCCCATCAACACTGGCAGAGGAAACATTAAACATTACATCCTCCCTGTCCTCGTGGTCGCGATGGATCAGTGCAGCGGCAGAACCGTCGGTTCTACCAGTGAGAGCAGCCCCACCACCTTCTGCACTGTCCTCGGAAGTTATAGCGTCAAGCTGCGCTTCTTGCCACGCCACGATTCTCTGGATCATTTCCAATTTTGTGCCTTGAGAGGAAACACCTCTCTCCGCACACATCTTTTTCAATGTTTCTGATTTGGAAGCATTTAAAGTTAACAAGGTATTTGCTTCCATACTGTTTGATAGGACTATGGCCTTTTTAAAGTTATTCTATAACAATTCACTACGTGTACTGTTTGGTATAACCTGAAATGCCTTAGTTCGAGCGCAACACTGGATACCTTCAGTCGTATCCCACCGCTGTACACCAATTTGTTAAGACGGATTTCTGAACTCTGTCCTGGTGGCGCAGAAGTTCAGAAGGCCAACCTAATTACTTGGAACAGGGTAACCTCTGGACAAGCCAGACCAATCAAGGTAGCGATCGCGGCGGTCAAGACTAGGTCTCAAGAGGGGTGAGGGTGACTGAAAGCCCGCAATGAGCACACAAAGCAAGAGCGCTTACAAACTACTCCAAACAGTTGTTATATCAAAAATAGATACACATTTATTTTAAGGCCTTTAAAATAATGACCGTAGCGAGAAAATCACAATATCACAATATTAAACCAACACATACCATATCAACACAATATATATACAAATACACAGTCGCAAGCGTTTAAAGCACGAAATATGTAGTCCACCTGCCAGGGAAGGAAAACAGGCAGTGCGATACCGCTTTAGACTCAGTTCGCCTTCAGAGGCACCTACTAGATGGAAGTCCGAGCCCTGCGAAGAGTGGAGCCTTGTGCTCAAAGTACCTGCCACGCCGGTGCCAACGGGCAAAAGGGGAAGCTCTTCGGAGGAAGTCAGGCAGTTCGGGTTAGTGCACAGCAGAAGGAGAACAGGTTCCGTAACTCAAGTGCAGCCTCCACAGCGGGCAGAAGCAGAGCGCGAGTACGGCCAAAAGGGTGCTGTTTTTACACAGCAGGGAAAAGCAATGGGATACTGCAGGAGGGCGACCAGATCCTAGCTAAACTACTCACCGGTCCCCGAAGCAAGCAGACCCAGGCTTCTCCACATTCGTTTTAGCAGCTGGCAGGTTCAGAAGAGCAGGGAACGCCTCGTAGTCGTGTAGAGCAAAAAGACGTCCCAATCGACGAAACCAGCACAGTTTGTTGTCGCAGCAGGACAACGGAGCGGCCGTGTGTATTCGAGCCAAATGTACACTCCTCCCTTCAGACTTGGGAACGCCAAGTGTACGAAGCGTGGGAGAGTGACAAGGACTCGGAATACAACACAACCTGGCGGCGGTTACAGAGCAGGACTCCCTTGTAAGCTGGTCAGTCAACTGGATGGCCCAGAGACACTTCCGAAGGCTTACTTGGCAGGAGAGGATGAAGTCGCCGGGAATAGCTGTTCCTGCTATTCCAAAGGTCGAAGCACCAGTACAGGCCTTCTGGTTCGATCCAAGGAGGAAAGGGTTTCACAGGACGACAGCAGTGCAAAGGAGGATTCCTTCAGCGGGTCACCAGCGATTCCTCGGTCCAGCCTCTTGGTTGCAGGATACTTGGCTCCTGTATTCCTTCGTTCGTGAGAACTCAGGAGATCGACCTGGTAGTGGTGTTTCCAGCTCCCTCTTATCCACGGTTCCCTTCGCGCCAAAACGGAGGGGAGCCAATGGGAGATCCGCTCATCAACACACATACCATACGTGGACCAATCACGGACCACGGTGGTCCCAGGCATTCACACCACCCTAGACTCTCTGGCACCCAGGATGTGTATTGGGACCAGACATCCCAGCCCCCACCCTGGAGGCACACAAACGACATGTAGAAGCCCGCGAAAGCAACCACGTTTCGCGGGAAAGTACATGCCCAAATAAGGAAGGCCCCGGGTCGCCCGACCTGGGGAAGGTGAAGGGAGCAAGACGGTCAGTGGACAGGACAAAGGAGCCTCGTGGTCTGGCCATTTTGGGAGCCAGGCCACCATTTTGGGTTCAGTGCGAAAAACGTGCTCAGAACGCCAAAAGGAGCTCAAAATAAACAAAACGATCGCTGCCACCATTCCAGTCCCTGAATGACTTGCACCGATCAAATACCATCCTAAAAGAGTATCTAGGGCCTGTAGAAGGCTAGAGACCCAAGAGAGCTGTAACTTAGCTTACAGTGCCCTCTTGTGTCATGTTGCACTAAAGCCGCAACATGATAAAAGAAACTACGGGAAACAGCGTTCCCCGGTACTGACTGTCTTAAGGGCATGTCAGTTTCCCCGTAAGAAAGGAGCGAAAGCCCAGAGAAGTGCGGCAGAAGGCTGTACTTCTCTGGCAAAGTCAAGAACAAGGTTAAAAACAATAGCAAAAAGTTTAGGGGTTGCCACATGGAAGGAAAATTCCCTACAATTACGAAATCTTTCCTAACAGCGATGTGATATCTCAATGATTCTAATACCAAACCAGAGACCCGTCCTTTAACATGAGATGGGATATCCAACTCCTTCCCATTCCAATCCTGAGCCACTCCTGATAGCAGAGATGTGATATCTCAATGCTTATACCAAACCTGAGACCCTTCCTATAACATGAGATGTGATATCCAACTCCTTCCCGTTCCAAACCTAAGACACTTCCTATAGCATATGTGATATCCAACTCCTTCCCATTCCAAACATGAGACCCTTCCTATAGCAAGAATGTAATATCCAACTCCTACCCATTCCAATCCTGAGACCATTCCTATAGCATGAGATGTGATGTCTCAATGCTTCCAATACCAAACCTGAGATCCTTCCTATAACATGAGATGTGATATCCAACTCCTTCCCATTCCAATCCTGAGACCCTTATGATAGCATGAGATGTGATATCTCAATGCCTCTTATACCAAACCTGAGATCCTTCCGAAAGCATGAGATGTGATATCTCAATGCTTCTAATACCAAACCTGAGATCCTTCCTATAATATGAGATGTGATTTCCAAATCCTTCCCCTTCCAAACCTGAGACCCTCCCTTTAGCATGAGATGTGATATCCAACTCCTTCCCATTCCAATCCTGAGACCCTTCTGATAGCATGAGATGTGATTTCTCAATGCCTCTAATACCAAACCTGAGATCCTACCTCTAACATGAAATGTGATATCCATCTCCTTCCCTTTCCAAACCTGAGACCCTGCCTATAGCATGATATGTGATATCCAAGTCCTTCCCATTCCAATCCTGAGACCCTTCCTATAGCATGTGATGTGATATCTCAATGCTTATACCAAACCTGAGACCCTTCCTATGGCATGAGATGGCATATACAACTCCTTCCCATTCCAATCCTGAGACCCTTCCTATAGCATGAGATGTGATATCTCAATGCTTATACCAAACCTGAGACCCTTCCTATAGCATGCGATGTGATATCCAACTTCTTCCCATTCCAATCCTGAGACCCTTCCTATAGCATGAGATGTGATATCTCAATGCTTATACCAAACCTGAGACCCTTCCTATAGCTTGAGATGTGATATCCAACTCCTTCCCATTCCAATCCAGAGACCCTTCCTATAGCATGAGATGTGATATCTCAAGGCCTCTAATACCAAACCTGAGATCCTTCCTCTAACATGAAATGTGATATCCAACTCCTTCCCCTTCCAAACCTGAGAGCCTTCCTATAGCATGAGATATGATATCCAAGTCCTTCCCATTCCAATCCTGAGACCCTTCCTATAACATGAAATGTGATATCCAACTCCTTCCAATTCCAACCTGAGACCCTTCCTATAGCATGAGATGGGATATCCAACTCCTTCCAAATCCAATACTGATACCCTTCCGATAGCATGAGATGTGATATCCCAATGCTTCTACCAAACCTGAGACCCATACTATGGCATGAGATGTGATATCAAACTCCTTCCCATTCCAATCCTGAGACCCTTCTTATACCATGAGACTTGATATCTCAATGCTTCTAATACCAAACCTGAGACCCGTCCTATAACATGAGATGTGATATCCAAATCCTTCCCCTTCCAAACCTTAGACCCTTCCTTTATCATGAAATGTGATATCCAACTCCTTCCCATTCCAATCCTGAGACCCTTCCTATAGCATGAGATGTGATATCTCAATGCTTATACCAAATCTGAGACCCTTCCTATAGCATGAGATGTGATATCCAACTCCTTCCCATTCCAATCCTGAGACCCTTCCTATAACATGAAATGTGATATCCAACTCCTTCCCATTATAACCTGAGACCCTTCCTATAGCATGAGATGGGATATCCAACTCCTTCCAAATCCAATACTGATACCCTTCCGATAGCATGAGATGTGATATCCCAATGCTTCTACCAAACCTGAGACCCATACTATGGCATGAGATGTGATATCAAACTCTTTCCCATTCCAATCCTGAGACGCTTCCTACAGCTTGAGATGTGATATCCAACTCCTTCCCATTCCAATTCTGAGACCCTTCTTATACCATGACACTTGATATCTCAATGCTTCTAATACCAAACCTGAGACCCGTCCTATAACATGAGATGTGATATCCAAATCCTTCCCCTTCCAAACCTTAGACCCTTCCTTTATAATGAGATGTGATATCCAACTCCTTTCCATTCCAATCCTGAGACCCTTCCGATATCATGAGATTTGTTATCTCAATGCTTCTAATATCAAACTTGAGACCCTCCCTATAGCATGAGATGTGACATCCAAGTCCTTCCCATTCCAATCCTGAGACCCTTCCTATAGCATGAGATGTGATATCTCAATGCTTCTAATACCAAACCTGAGACCCTTCCTATAACATGAGATGGGATATCCAACTCCTTCCCATTCCAATCCTGAGACCCTTCCGATAGCAGAGATGTGATATCTCAATGCTTATACCAAACCTGAGACCCTTCCTAAGGCCTGAGATGTCATATACAACTCCTTCCCATTGCAATCCTGAGACCCTTCCTATAGCATGAGATGTGATATCTCAATGCTTATACCAAATCTGAGACCCTTCCTATAGCATGAGATGTGATATCCAACACCTTCCCATTCCAATCCTGAGACCCTTCCTATAGCATGAGAAGTGATATCTCCATGCTTATACCAAACCTGAGACCCTTCCTATAGCATGAGATGTGATATCCAAATCCTTCCCATTCCAATCCTGAGACCCTTCCTATAGCATGAGATGTGATATCTCAATGCTTATACCAAACCTGAGAGCCTACCTATAGCATGAGATGTGATATCCAAGTCCATCCCATTCCAATCCTTAGACCCTTCCTACAGCATGCGATGTGATATCTCAATGATTCTAATACCAAACCAGAGACCCGTCCTTTAACATGAGATGGGATATCCAACTCCTTCCCATTCCAATCCTGAGCCACTCCTGATAGCAGAGATGTGATATCTCAATGCTTATACCAAACCTGAGACCCTTCCTATAACATGAGATGTGATATCCAACTCCTTCCCGTTCCAAACCTAAGACACTTCCTATAGCATATGTGATATCCAACTCCTTCCCATTCCAAACATGAGACCCTTCCTATAGCAGAATGTAACATCCAACTCCTACCCATTCCAATCCTGAGACCATTCCTATAGCATGAGATGTGATGTCTCAATGCTTCCAATACCAAACCTGAGATCCTTCCTATAACATGAGATGTGATATCCAACTCCTTCCCATTCCAATCCTGAGACCCTTATGATAGCATGAGATGTGATATCTCAATGCCTCTTATACCAAACCTGAGATCCTTCCGATAGCATGAGATGTGATATCTCAATGCTTCTAATACCAAACCTGAGATCCTTCCTATAATATGAGATGTGATTTCCAAATCCTTCCCCTTCCAAACCTGAGACCCTCCCTTTAGCATGAGATGTGATATCCAACTCCTTCCCATTCCAATCCTGAGACCCTTCTGATAGCATGAGATGTGATTTCTCAATGCCTCTAATACCAAACCTGAGATCCTACCTCTAACATGAAATGTGATATCCATCTCCTTCCCTTTCCAAACCTGAGACCCTGCCTATAGCATGATATGTGATATCCATGTCCTTCCCATTCCAATCCTGAGACCCTTCCTATAGCATGTGATGTGATATCTCAATGCTTATACCAAACCTGAGACCCGTCCTATGGCATGAGATGGCATATACAACTCCTTCCCATTCCAATCCTGAGACCCTTCCTATAGCATGAGATGTGATATCTCAATGCTTATACCAAACCTGAGACCCTTCCTATAGCATGAGATGTGATATCCAACTTCTTCCCATTCCAATCCTGAGACCCTTCCTATAGCATGAGATGTGATATCTCAATGCTTATACCAAACTTGAGACCCTTCCTATAGCTTGAGATGTGATATCCAACTCCTTCCCATTCCAATCCTGAGACCCTTCCTATAGCATGAGATGTGATATCTCAAGGCCTCTAATACCAAACCTGAGATCCTTCCTCTAACATGAAATGTGATATCCAACTCCTTCCCCTTCCAAACCTGAGAGCCTTCCTATAGCATGAGATATGATATCCAAGTCCTTCCCATTCCAATCCTGAGACACTTCCTATAACATGAAATGTGATATCCAACTCCTTCCCATTCCAACCTGAGACCCTTCCTATAGCATGAGAAGGGATATCCAACTCCTTCCAAATCCAATACTGATACCCTTCCGATAGCATGAGATGTGATATCCCAATGCTTCTACCAAACCTGAGACCCATACTATGGCATGAGATGTGATATCAAACTCCATCCCATTCCAATCCTGAGACCCTTCTTATACCATGAGACTTGATATCTCAATGCTTCTAATACCAAACCTGAGACCCGTCCTATAACATGAGATGTGATATCCAAATCCTTCCCCTTCCAAACCTTAGACCCTTCCTTTATCATGAAATGTGATATCCAACTCCTTCCCATTCCAATCCTGAGACCCTTCCGATATCATGAGATGTGATATCTCAATGCTTATACCAAATCTGAGACCCTTCCTATGGCCTGAGATGTCATATACAACTCCTTCCCATTCCAATCCTGAGACCCTTCCTATAGCATGAGATGTGATATCTCAATGCTTATACCAAATCTGAGACCCTTCCTATAGCATGAGATGTGATATCCAACTCCTTCCCATTCCAATCCTGAGACCCTTCCTATAGCATGAGAAGTGATATCTCCATGCTTATACCAAACCTGAGACCCTTCCTATAGCATAAGATGTGATATCCAAATCCTTCCCATTCCAATCCTGAGACCCTTCCTATAGCATGAGATGTGATATCTCAATGCTTATACCAAACCTGAGACCCTTCCTATAGCATGAGATGTGATATCCAACTCCTTCCCATTCCAATCCTGAGACCCTTCCTATAGCATGAGATGTGATGTCTCAATGCTTCTAATACCAAACCTGAGATCCTTCCTATAACATGAGATGTGATATCCAACTCCTTCCCATTCCAATCCTGAGACCCTTATGATAGCATGAGATGTGATATCTCAATGCCTCTTATACCAAACCTGAGATCCTTCCGATAGCATGAGATGTGATATCTCAATGCTTCTAATACCAAACCTGAGATCCTTCCTATAATATGAGATGTGATTTCCAAATCCTTCCCCTTCCAAACCTGAGACCCTCCCTTTAGCATGAAATGTGATATCCAACTCCTTCCCATTCCAATCCTGAGACCCTTCTGATAGCATGAGATGTGATATCTCAATGCCTCTAATACCAAACCTGAGATCCTACCTCTAACATGAAATGTGATATCCATCTCCTTCCCTTTCCAAACCTGAGACCCTGCCTATAGCATGAGAAGTGATATCCAAGTCCTTCCCATTCCAATCCTGAGACCCTTCCTATAGCATGTGATGTGATATCTCAATGCTTATACCAAACCTGAGACCCTTCCTATGGCATGAGATGTCATATACAACTCCTTCCCATTCCAACCCTAAGACCCTTCCTATAGCATGAGATGTGATATCCAACTTCTTCCCATTCAAATCCTGAGACCCTTCCTATAGCATGAGATGTGATATCTCAATGCTTATACCAAACCTGAGACCCTTCCTATAGCATAAGATGTGATATCCAAATCCTTCCCATTCCAATCCTGAGACCCTTCCTATAGCATGAGATGTGATATCTCAATGCTTATACCAAACCTGAGACCCTTCCTATAGCATGAGATGTGATATCCAACTCCTTCCCATTCCAATCCTGAGACCCTTCCTATAGCATGAGATGTGATGTCTCAATGCTTCTAATACCAAACCTGAGATCCTTCCTATAACATGAGATGTGATATCCAACTCCTTCCCATTCCAATCCTGAGACCCTTATGATAGCATGAGATGTGATATCTCAATGCCTCTTATACCAAACCTGAGATCCTTCCGATAGCATGAGATGTGATATCTCAATGCTTCTAATACCAAACCTGAGATCCTTCCTATAATATGAGATGTGATTTCCAAATCCTTCCCCTTCCAAACCTGAGACCCTCCCTTTAGCATGAAATGTGATATCCAACTCCTTCCCATTCCAATCCTGAGACCCTTCTGATAGCATGAGATGTGATATCTCATTGCCTCTAATACCAAACCTGAGATCCTACCTCTAACATGAAATGTGATATCCATCTCCTTCCCTTTCCAAACCTGAGACCCTGCCTATAGCATGAGATGTGATATCCAAGTCCTTCCCATTCCAATCCTGAGACCCTTCCTATAGCATGTGATGTGATATCCAAGTACTTCCCATTCCAATCCTGAGACCCTTCCTATAGCATGTGATGTGAAATCTCAATGCTTATACCAAACCTGAGACCCTTCCTATGGCATGAGATGTCATATACAACTCCTTCCCATTCCAACCCTGAGACCCTTCCTATAGCATGAGATGTGATATCTCAATGCTTATACCAAACCTGAGACCCTTCCTATAGCTTGAGATGTGATATCCAACTTCTTCCCATTCCAATCCTGAGACCCTTCCTATAGCATGAGATGTGATATCCCAATGCTTCTACCAAACCTGAGACCCATACTATGGCATGAGATGTGATATCAAACTCCTTCCCATTCCAATCCTGAGACGCTTCCTATAGCTTGAGATGTGATATCCAACTCCTTCCCATTCCAATTCTGAGACCCTTCTTATACCATGAGACTTGATATCTCAATGCTTCTAATACCAAACCTGAGACCCGTCCTATAACATGAGATGTGATATCCAAATCCTTCCCCTTCCAAACCTTAGACCCTTCCTTTATAATGAGATGTGATATCCAACTCCTTCCCATTCCAATCCTGAGACCCTTCCGATATCATGAGATTTGTTATCTCAATGCTTCTAATATCAAACTTGAGACCCTCCCTATAGCATGAGATGTGACATCCAAGTCCTTCCCATTCCAATCCTGAGACCCTTCCTATAGCATGAGATGTGATATCTCAATGCTTCTAATACCAAACCTGAGACCCTTCCTATAACATGAGATGGGATATCCAACTCCTTCCCATTCCAATCCTGAGACCCTTCCGATAGCAGAGATGTGATATCTCAATGCTTATACCAAACCTGAGACCCTTCCTAAGGCTTGAGATGTCATATACAACTCCTTCCCATTCCAATCCTGAGACCCTTCCTATAGCATGAGATGTGATATCTCAATGCTTATACCAAATCTGAGACCCTTCCTATAGCATGAGATGTGATATCCAAATCCTTCCCATTCCAATCCTGAGACCCTTCCTATAGCATGAGATGTGATATCTCAATGCTTATACCAAACCTGAGAGCCTACCTATAGCATGAGATGTGATATCCAAGTCCATCCCATTCCAATCCTTAGACCCTTCCTACAGCATGCGATGTGATATCTCAATGATTCTAATACCAAACCAGAGACCCGTCCTTTAACATGAGATGGGATATCCAACTCCTTCCCATTCCAATCCTGAGCCACTCCTGATAGCAGAGATGTGATATCTCAATGCTTATACCAAACCTGAGACCCTTCCTATAACATGAGATGTGATATCCAACTCCTTCCCGTTCCAAACCTGAGACACTTCCTATAGCATATGTGATATCCAACTCCTTCCCATTCCAAACATGAGACCCTTACTATAGCATGAGATGTGATATATCAATGCTTCTAATACCAAACCTGAGATCCTTCCTATGACATGAGATGTGATATCCAAATCCTTCCCATTCCAATCCTGAGACCCTTCCTATAGCAAGAGATGTGATATCCAAATCCTTCCCATTCCAATCCTGAGACCCTTCCTATAACATGAGATGTGATATTCAACTCCTTCCCATTCCAACCTGAGACACTTCCTATAGCATGGGAAGGGATATCCAACTCCTTCCCAATCCAATCCTGAGAACCTTCCGATAGCAGAGATGTGATATCTCAATGCTTATACCAAACCTGAGACCCTTCCTATGGCATGAGATGTGATATCCAACTCCTTGCCATTCAAATCCTGAGACCCTTCCTATAGCATGAGATGTGATATCTCAATGCTTCTACCAAACCTGAGACCCTTCCTTTAGCATGAGATGTGATATCCAAATCCTTCACATTCCAATCCTGAGACCCTTCCTATAGCATGAGATGTGATATCTCAATGCTTCTAATACCAAACCTGAGATCCTTCCTATAACATGAGATGTGATATCCAATTCCTTCCCATTCCAAACCTGAGACCCTTCCTATTGGATGAGATGTGATATCCAACTCCTTCCCATTCCAACCCTGAGACCCTTCCTATACCATGAGATGTGATATCTCAATGCTTCTAATACCAAACCTGGGAACCGTCCTATAACATGAGATGTGATATCTCAATGTTTCTAATAAAAAACCTGAGACCCTTCCTATAACATGAGATGTGATATCCAATTCCTTCCCATTCCAAACCTGAGACCCTTCCTATTGGATGAGATGTGATATCCAAATCCTTCCCCTTCCAAACCTGAGACCCTTCCTTTAGCATGAGATGTGATATCCAAATACTTCCCATTCCAATCCTAAAACCCTTCCTATAGCATGAGATGTGATATCTCAATGTTTCTAATAAAAAACCTGAGACCCTTCCTATAGCAAGAGATGTGATATCCAAATCCTTCCCATTCCAATCCTGAGACCCTTCCTGTATATAACATGAGATGTGATATCCAACTCCTTCCCATTCCAACCTGAGACCCTTCCTATAGCATGAGATGTGATATCCAACTCCTTACCATTCAAATCCTGAGACCCTCCCTATAACAAGAGATGTCATATCCAACTCCTTCCCATTCCAAACCTGAGACCCTTCCTATAACATGAGATGTGATATCCAACTCCTTCCCATTCCAAACCTGAGACCCTTCCGATAGCATGAGATGTGATATCTCAATGCTTCAAAAACCAAACATGAGAACCATCCTATAACATGAGATGTGAAATCCAAATCCTTCCCTTCCCAAACCTGAGACTCTTCCTATAGCATGAGATGTGATATCTCAATGCTTCTAACAAACCTGAAACCCTTCCTATAGCATGAGATGTGATATCCAACTCCTTCCCATTCCAATCCTGAGACACATCCTATAGCATGAGATGTGATATCACAATGCTTCTAATACCAAACCTGAGACCCGTCCTATAACATGAGATGTGATATCCAAATCCTTCCCCTTCCAAACCTGAGATCCTTCCTTTAGCATGAGATGTGATATATAGCTCCTCCCATTCCAATCCTGAGACCCTTCCGATAGCAGAGATGTGACATTTCAATGCTTATACCAAACCTGAGACCCTTCCCATAGCATGAGATGTGATATCCAACTCCTTCCCATTCCAATCCTGAGACCCTTCCTATAGCATGAGATGTGATATCTCAATGCTTCTAATACCAAACCTGAGATCCTTCCTATAACATGAGATGTGATATCCAACTCCTTCCCATTCCAATCCCGAGACCCTTCCTATAGCATGAGATGTGATATCTCAATTCTTCTAATACCAAACCTAAGGTCCTTCCTATAACATGAGATGTGATATCCAAATCCTTCCCATTCCAAACCTGAGACCCTCCCTTTAGCATGAGATGTGATATCCAACTCCTTCCCATTCCAATCCTGATACCCTTCTGATAGCATGAGATCTGATATCTCAATGCCTCTAATACCAAACCTGAGATCCTACCTCTAACATGAAATGTGATATCCAACTCCTTCCTTTTCCAAACCTGAGACCCTTCCTACAGCATGAGATGTGATATCCAAGTCCTTCCCATTCCAATCCTGAGACCCTTCCTATAACATGAGATGTGATATCCAACTCCTTCTATTCCAACCTGAGACCCTTCCTATAGCATGAGATGGGATATCCAACTCCTTCCAAATCCAATCCTGATACCCTTCCGATAGCATGAGATGTGATATACCAATGCTTCTACAAAACCTGAGACCCATACCATGGCATGAGATGTGATATCAAACTCCCGTCCTATACCATGAGACTTGATATCTCAATGCTTCTAATACCAAACCTGAGACCGGTCCAATAACATGAGATGTGATATCCAAATCCTTCCCCTTCCAAACCTTAGACCCTTCCTTTATCATGAGATGTGATATCCAAGTCCTTCCCATTCCATTCCTGAGACCCTTCCTATAGCATGAGATGTGATATCTCAATGCTTCTAATACCAAACCTGAGACCCTTCCTATAACATGAGATGTGATATCCAAGTCCTTCCCATTCCAATCCTGAGACCCTTCCTATAGCATGAGATGTGATATCTCAATGCTTATACCAAACCTGAGACCCTTCCTATAGCATGAGATGTGATATCCAACTCCTTCCCATTCCAATCCTGAGACCCTTCCTATAGCATGAGATGTGATGTCTCAATGCTTCTAATACCAAACCTGAGATCCTTCCTATAACATGAGATGTGATATCCAACTCCTTCCCATTCCAATCCTGAGACCCTTATGATAGCATGAGATGTGATATCTCAATGCCTCTTATACCAAACCTGAGATCCTTCCGATAGCATGAGATGTGATATCTCAATGCTTCTAATACCAAACCTGAGATCCTTCCTATAATATGAGATGTGATTTCCAAATCCTTCCCCTTCCAAACCTGAGACCCTCCCTTTAGCATGAAATGTGATATCCAACTCCTTCCCATTCCAATCCTGAGACCCTTCTGATAGCATGAGATGTGATATCTCAATGCCTCTAATACCAAACCTGAGATCCTACCTCTAACATGAAATGTGATATCCATCTCCTTCCCTTTCCAAACCTGAGACCCTGCCTATAGCATGAGAAGTGATATCCAAGTCCTTCCCATTCCAATCCTGAGACCCTTCCTATAGCATGTGATGTGATATCTCAATGCTTATACCAAACCTGAGACCCTTCCTATGGCATGAGATGTCATATACAACTCCTTCCCATTCCAACCCTAAGACCCTTCCTATAGCATGAGATGTGATATCCAACTTCTTCCCATTCAAATCCTGAGACCCTTCCTATAGCATGAGATGTGATATCTCAATGCTTATACCAAACCTGAGACCCTTCCTATAGCATAAGATGTGATATCCAAATCCTTCCCATTCCAATCCTGAGACCCTTCCTATAGCATGAGATGTGATATCTCAATGCTTATACCAAACCTGAGACCCTTCCTATAGCATGAGATGTGATATCCAACTCCTTCCCATTCCAATCCTGAGACCCTTCCTATAGCATGAGATGTGATGTCTCAATGCTTCTAATACCAAACCTGAGATCCTTCCTATAACATGAGATGTGATATCCAACTCCTTCCCATTCCAATCCTGAGACCCTTATGATAGCATGAGATGTGATATCTCAATGCCTCTTATACCAAACCTGAGATCCTTCCGATAGCATGAGATGTGATATCTCAATGCTTCTAATACCAAACCTGAGATCCTTCCTATAATATGAGATGTGATTTCCAAATCCTTCCCCTTCCAAACCTGAGACCCTCCCTTTAGCATGAAATGTGATATCCAACTCCTTCCCATTCCAATCCTGAGACCCTTCTGATAGCATGAGATGTGATATCTCATTGCCTCTAATACCAAACCTGAGACCCTTCCTATAGCTTGAGATGTGATATCAAACTCCTTCCCATTCCAATCCTGAGACGCTTCCTATAGCTTGAGATGTGATATCCAACTCCTTCCCATTCCAATTCTGAGACCCTTCTTATACCATGAGACTTGATATCTCAATGCTTCTAATACCAAACCTGAGACCCGTCCTATAACATGAGATGTGATATCCAAATCCTTCCCCTTCCAAACCTTAGACCCTTCCTTTATAATGAGATGTGATATCCAACTCCTTCCCATTCCAATCCTGAGACCCTTCCGATATCATGAGATTTGTTATCTCAATGCTTCTAATATCAAACTTGAGACCCTCCCTATAGCATGAGATGTGACATCCAAGTCCTTCCCATTCCAATCCTGAGACCCTTCCTATAGCATGAGATGTGATATCTCAATGCTTCTAATACCAAACCTGAGACCCTTCCTATAACATGAGATGGGATATCCAACTCCTTCCCATTCCAATCCTGAGACCCTTCCGATAGCAGAGATGTGATATCTCAATGCTTATACCAAACCTGAGACCCTTCCTAAGGCTTGAGATGTCATATACAACTCCTTCCCATTCCAATCCTGAGACCCTTCCTATAGCATGAGATGTGATATCTCAATGCTTATACCAAATCTGAGACCCTTCCTATAGCATGAGATGTGATATCCAAATCCTTCCCATTCCAATCCTGAGACCCTTCCTATAGCATGAGATGTGATATCTCAATGCTTATACCAAACCTGAGAGCCTACCTATAGCATGAGATGTGATATCCAAGTCCATCCCATTCCAATCCTTAGACCCTTCCTACAGCATGCGATGTGATATCTCAATGATTCTAATACCAAACCAGAGACCCGTCCTTTAACATGAGATGGGATATCCAACTCCTTCCCATTCCAATCCTGAGCCACTCCTGATAGCAGAGATGTGATATCTCAATGCTTATACCAAACCTGAGACCCTTCCTATAACATGAGATGTGATATCCAACTCCTTCCCGTTCCAAACCTGAGACACTTCCTATAGCATATGTGATATCCAACTCCTTCCCATTCCAAACATGAGACCCTTACTATAGCATGAGATGTGATATATCAATGCTTCTAATACCAAACCTGAGATCCTTCCTATGACATGAGATGTGATATCCAAATCCTTCCCATTCCAATCCTGAGACCCTTCCTATAGCAAGAGATGTGATATCCAAATCCTTCCCATTCCAATCCTGAGACCCTTCCTATAACATGAGATGTGATATTCAACTCCTTCCCATTCCAACCTGAGACACTTCCTATAGCATGGGAAGGGATATCCAACTCCTTCCCAATCCAATCCTGAGAACCTTCCGATAGCAGAGATGTGATATCTCAATGCTTATACCAAACCTGAGACCCTTCCTATGGCATGAGATGTGATATCCAACTCCTTGCCATTCAAATCCTGAGACCCTTCCTATAGCATGAGATGTGATATCTCAATGCTTCTACCAAACCTGAGACCCTTCCTTTAGCATGAGATGTGATATCCAAATCCTTCACATTCCAATCCTGAGACCCTTCCTATAGCATGAGATGTGATATCTCAATGCTTCTAATACCAAACCTGAGATCCTTCCTATAACATGAGATGTGATATCCAATTCCTTCCCATTCCAAACCTGAGACCCTTCCTATTGGATGAGATGTGATATCCAACTCCTTCCCATTCCAACCCTGAGACCCTTCCTATACCATGAGATGTGATATCTCAATGCTTCTAATACCAAACCTGGGAACCGTCCTATAACATGAGATGTGATATCTCAATGTTTCTAATAAAAAACCTGAGACCCTTCCTATAACATGAGATGTGATATCCAATTCCTTCCCATTCCAAACCTGAGACCCTTCCTATTGGATGAGATGTGATATCCAAATCCTTCCCCTTCCAAACCTGAGACCCTTCCTTTAGCATGAGATGTGATATCCAAATACTTCCCATTCCAATCCTAAAACCCTTCCTATAGCATGAGATGTGATATCTCAATGTTTCTAATAAAAAACCTGAGACCCTTCCTATAGCAAGAGATGTGATATCCAAATCCTTCCCATTCCAATCCTGAGACCCTTCCTGTATATAACATGAGATGTGATATCCAACTCCTTCCCATTCCAACCTGAGACCCTTCCTATAGCATGAGATGTGATATCCAACTCCTTACCATTCAAATCCTGAGACCCTCCCTATAACAAGAGATGTCATATCCAACTCCTTCCCATTCCAAACCTGAGACCCTTCCTATAACATGAGATGTGATATCCAACTCCTTCCCATTCCAAACCTGAGACCCTTCCGATAGCATGAGATGTGATATCTCAATGCTTCAAAAACCAAACATGAGAACCATCCTATAACATGAGATGTGAAATCCAAATCCTTCCCTTCCCAAACCTGAGACTCTTCCTATAGCATGAGATGTGATATCTCAATGCTTCTAACAAACCTGAAACCCTTCCTATAGCATGAGATGTGATATCCAACTCCTTCCCATTCCAATCCTGAGACACATCCTATAGCATGAGATGTGATATCACAATGCTTCTAATACCAAACCTGAGACCCGTCCTATAACATGAGATGTGATATCCAAATCCTTCCCCTTCCAAACCTGAGATCCTTCCTTTAGCATGAGATGTGATATATAGCTCCTCCCATTCCAATCCTGAGACCCTTCCGATAGCAGAGATGTGACATTTCAATGCTTATACCAAACCTGAGACCCTTCCCATAGCATGAGATGTGATATCCAACTCCTTCCCATTCCAATCCTGAGACCCTTCCTATAGCATGAGATGTGATATCTCAATGCTTCTAATACCAAACCTGAGATCCTTCCTATAACATGAGATGTGATATCCAACTCCTTCCCATTCCAATCCCGAGACCCTTCCTATAGCATGAGATGTGATATCTCAATTCTTCTAATACCAAACCTAAGGTCCTTCCTATAACATGAGATGTGATATCCAAATCCTTCCCATTCCAAACCTGAGACCCTCCCTTTAGCATGAGATGTGATATCCAACTCCTTCCCATTCCAATCCTGATACCCTTCTGATAGCATGAGATCTGATATCTCAATGCCTCTAATACCAAACCTGAGATCCTACCTCTAACATGAAATGTGATATCCAACTCCTTCCTTTTCCAAACCTGAGACCCTTCCTACAGCATGAGATGTGATATCCAAGTCCTTCCCATTCCAATCCTGAGACCCTTCCTATAACATGAGATGTGATATCCAACTCCTTCTATTCCAACCTGAGACCCTTCCTATAGCATGAGATGGGATATCCAACTCCTTCCAAATCCAATCCTGATACCCTTCCGATAGCATGAGATGTGATATACCAATGCTTCTACAAAACCTGAGACCCATACCATGGCATGAGATGTGATATCAAACTCCCGTCCTATACCATGAGACTTGATATCTCAATGCTTCTAATACCAAACCTGAGACCGGTCCAATAACATGAGATGTGATATCCAAATCCTTCCCCTTCCAAACCTTAGACCCTTCCTTTATCATGAGATGTGATATCCAAGTCCTTCCCATTCCATTCCTGAGACCCTTCCTATAGCATGAGATGTGATATCTCAATGCTTCTAATACCAAACCTGAGACCCTTCCTATAACATGAGATGTGATATCCAAGTCCTTCCCATTCCAATCCTGAGACCCTTCCTATAGCATGAGATGTGATATCTCAATGCTTATACCAAACCTGAGACCCTTCCTATAGCATGGGATGTGATATCCAACTCCTTCCCATTCCAATCCTGAGACCCTTCCTATAGCATGAGATGTGATGTCTCAATGCTTCTAATACCAAACCTGAGATCCTTCCTATAACATGAGATGTGATATCCAACTCCTTCCCATTCCAATCCTGAGACCCTTATGATAGCATGAGATGTGATATCTCAATGCCTCTTATACCAAACCTGAGATCCTTCCGATAGCATGAGATGTGATATCTCAATGCTTCTAATACCAAACCTGAGATCCTTCCTATAATATGAGATGTGATTTCCAAATCCTTCCCCTTCCAAACCTGAGACCCTCCCTTTAGCATGAAATGTGATATCCAACTCCTTCCCATTCCAATCCTGAGACCCTTCTGATAGCATGAGATGTGATATCTCAATGCCTCTAATACCAAACCTGAGATCCTACCTCTAACATGAAACGTGATATCCATCTCCTTCCCTTTCCAAACCTGAGACCCTGCCTATAGCATGAGAAGTGATATCCAAGTCCTTCCCATTCCAATCCTGAGACCCTTCCTATAGCATGTGATGTGATATCTCAATGCTTATACCAAACCTGAGACCCTTCCTATGGCATGAGATGTCATATACAACTCCTTCCCATTCCAACCCTAAGACCCTTCCTATAGCATGAGATGTGATATCCAACTTCTTCCCATTCAAATCCTGAGACCCTTCCTATAGCATGAGATGTGATATCTCAATGCTTATACCAAACCTGAGACCCTTCCTATAGCATAAGATGTGATATCCAAATCCTTCCCATTCCAATCCTGAGACCCTTCCTATAGCATGAGATGTGATATCTCAATGCTTATACCAAACCTGAGACCCTTCCTATAGCATGAGATGTGATATCCAACTCCTTCCCATTCCAATCCTGAGACCCTTCCTATAGCATGAGATGTGATGTCTCAATGCTTCTAATACCAAACCTGAGATCCTTCCTATAACATGAGATGTGATATCCAACTCCTTCCCATTCCAATCCTGAGACCCTTATGATAGCATGAGATGTGATATCTCAATGCCTCTTATACCAAACCTGAGATCCTTCCGATAGCATGAGATGTGATATCTCAATGCTTCTAATACCAAACCTGAGATCCTTCCTATAATATGAGATGTGATTTCCAAATCCTTCCCCTTCCAAACCTGAGACCCTCCCTTTAGCATGAAATGTGATATCCAACTCCTTCCCATTCCAATCCTGAGACCCTTCTGATAGCATGAGATGTGATATCTCAATGCCTCTAATACCAAACCTGAGATCCTACCTCTAACATGAAACGTGATATCCATCTCCTTCCCTTTCCAAACCTGAGACCCTGCCTATAGCATGAGAAGTGATATCCAAGTCCTTCCCATTCCAATCCTGAGACCCTTCCTATAGCATGTGATGTGATATCTCAATGCTTATACCAAACCTGAGACCCTTCCTATGGCATGAGATGTCATATACAACTCCTTCCCATTCCAACCCTAAGACCCTTCCTATAGCATGAGATGTGATATCCAACTTCTTCCCATTCAAATCCTGAGACCCTTCCTATAGCATGAGATGTGATATCTCAATGCTTATACCAAACCTGAGACCCTTCCTATAGCATAAGATGTGATATCCAAATCCTTCCCATTCCAATCCTGAGACCCTTCCTATAGCATGAGATGTGATATCTCAATGCTTATACCAAACCTGAGACCCTTCCTATAGCATGAGATGTGATATCCAACTCCTTCCCATTCCAATCCTGAGACCCTTCCTATAGCATGAGATGTGATGTCTCAATGCTTCTAATACCAAACCTGAGATCCTTCCTATAACATGAGATGTGATATCCAACTCCTTCCCATTCCAATCCTGAGACCCTTATGATAGCATGAGATGTGATATCTCAATGCCTCTTATACCAAACCTGAGATCCTTCCGATAGCATGAGATGTGATATCTCAATGCTTCTAATACCAAACCTGAGATCCTTCCTATAATATGAGATGTGATTTCCAAATCCTTCCCCTTCCAAACCTGAGACCCTCCCTTTAGCATGAAATGTGATATCCAACTCCTTCCCATTCCAATCCTGAGACCCTTCTGATAGCATGAGATGTGATATCTCATTGCCTCTAATACCAAACCTGAGATCCTACCTCTAACATGAAATGTGATATCCATCTCCTTCCCTTTCCAAACCTGAGACCCTGCCTATAGCATGAGATGTGATATCCAAGTCCTTCCCATTCCAATCCTGAGACCCTTCCTATAGCATGTGATGTGATATCCAAGTACTTCCCATTCCAATCCTGAGACCCTTCCTATAGCATGTGATGTGAAATCTCAATGCTTATACCAAACCTGAGACCCTTCCTATGGCATGAGATGTCATATACAACTCCTTCCCATTCCAACCCTGAGACCCTTCCTATAGCATGAGATGTGATATCTCAATGCTTATACCAAACCTGAGACCCTTCCTATAGCTTGAGATGTGATATCCAACTTCTTCCCATTCCAATCCTGAGACCCTTCCTATAGCATGAGATGTGATATCCCAATGCTTCTACCAAACCTGAGACCCATACTATGGCATGAGATGTGATATCAAACTCCTTCCCATTCCAATCCTGAGACGCTTCCTATAGCTTGAGATGTGATATCCAACTCCTTCCCATTCCAATTCTGAGACCCTTCTTATACCATGAGACTTGATATCTCAATGCTTCTAATACCAAACCTGAGACCCGTCCTATAACATGAGATGTGATATCCAAATCCTTCCCCTTCCAAACCTTAGACCCTTCCTTTATAATGAGATGTGATATCCAACTCCTTCCCATTCCAATCCTGAGACCCTTCCGATATCATGAGATTTGTTATCTCAATGCTTCTAATATCAAACTTGAGACCCTCCCTATAGCATGAGATGTGACATCCAAGTCCTTCCCATTCCAATCCTGAGACCCTTCCTATAGCATGAGATGTGATATCTCAATGCTTCTAATACCAAACCTGAGACCCTTCCTATAACATGAGATGGGATATCCAACTCCTTCCCATTCCAATCCTGAGACCCTTCCGATAGCAGAGATGTGATATCTCAATGCTTATACCAAACCTGAGACCCTTCCTAAGGCTTGAGATGTCATATACAACTCCTTCCCATTCCAATCCTGAGACCCTTCCTATAGCATGAGATGTGATATCTCAATGCTTATACCAAATCTGAGACCCTTCCTATAGCATGAGATGTGATATCCAAATCCTTCCCATTCCAATCCTGAGACCCTTCCTATAGCATGAGATGTGATATCTCAATGCTTATACCAAACCTGAGAGCCTACCTATAGCATGAGATGTGATATCCAAGTCCATCCCATTCCAATCCTTAGACCCTTCCTACAGCATGCGATGTGATATCTCAATGATTCTAATACCAAACCAGAGACCCGTCCTTTAACATGAGATGGGATATCCAACTCCTTCCCATTCCAATCCTGAGCCACTCCTGATAGCAGAGATGTGATATCTCAATGCTTATACCAAACCTGAGACCCTTCCTATAACATGAGATGTGATATCCAACTCCTTCCCGTTCCAAACCTGAGACACTTCCTATAGGATATGTGATATCCAACTCCTTCCCATTCCAAACATGAGACCCTTACTATAGCATGAGATGTGATATATCAATGCTTCTAATACCAAACCTGAGATCCTTCCTATGACATGAGATGTGATATCCAAATCCTTCCCATTCCAATCCTGAGACCCTTCCTATAGCAAGAGATGTGATATCCAAATCCTTCCCATTCCAATCCTGAGACCCTTCCTATAACATGAGATGTGATATTCAACTCCTTCCCATTCCAACCTGAGACACTTCCTATAGCATGGGAAGGGATATCCAACTCCTTCCCAATCCAATCCTGAGAACCTTCCGATAGCAGAGATGTGATATCTCAATGCTTATACCAAACCTGAGACCCTTCCTATTGCATGAGATGTGATATCCAACTCCTTGCCATTCAAATCCTGAGACCCTTCCTATAGCATGAGATGTGATATCTCAATGCTTCTACCAAACCTGAGACCCTTCCTTTAGCATGAGATGTGATATCCAAATCCTTCACATTCCAATCCTGAGACCCTTCCTATAGCATGAGATGTGATATCTCAATGCTTCTAATACCAAACCTGAGATCCTTCCTATAACATGAGATGTGATATCCAATTCCTTCCCATTCCAAACCTGAGACCCTTCCTATTGGATGAGATGTGATATCCAACTCCTTCCCATTCCAACCCTGAGACCCTTCCTATACCATGAGATGTGATATCTCAATGCTTCTAATACCAAACCTGGGAACCGTCCTATAACATGAGATGTGATATCTCAATGTTTCTAATAAAAAACCTGAGACCCTTCCTATAACATGAGATGTGATATCCAATTCCTTCCCATTCCAAACCTGAGACCCTTCCTATTGGATGAGATGTGATATCCAAATCCTTCCCCTTCCAAACCTGAGACCCTTCCTTTAGCATGAGATGTGATATCCAAATACTTCCCATTCCAATCCTAAAACCCTTCCTATAGCATGAGATGTGATATCTCAATGTTTCTAATAAAAAACCTGAGACCCTTCCTATAGCAAGAGATGTGATATCCAAATCCTTCCCATTCCAATCCTGAGACCCTTCCTGTATATAACATGAGATGTGATATCCAACTCCTTCCCATTCCAACCTGAGACCCTTCCTATAGCATGAGATGTGATATCCAACTCCTTACCATTCAAATCCTGAGACCCTCCCTATAACAAGAGATGTCATATCCAACTCCTTCCCATTCCAAACCTGAGACCCTTCCTATAACATGAGATGTGATATCCAACTCCTTCCCATTCCAAACCTGAGACCCTTCCGATAGCATGAGATGTGATATCTCAATGCTTCAAAAACCAAACATGAGAACCATCCTATAACATGAGATGTGAAATCCAAATCCTTCCCTTCCCAAACCTGAGACTCTTCCTATAGCATGAGATGTGATATCTCAATGCTTCTAACAAACCTGAAACCCTTCCTATAGCATGAGATGTGATATCCAACTCCTTCCCATTCCAATCCTGAGACACATCCTATAGCATGAGATGTGATATCACAATGCTTCTAATACCAAACCTGAGACCCGTCCTATAACATGAGATGTGATATCCAAATCCTTCCCCTTCCAAACCTGAGATCCTTCCTTTAGCATGAGATGTGATATATAGCTCCTCCCATTCCAATCCTGAGACCCTTCCGATAGCAGAGATGTGACATTTCAATGCTTATACCAAACCTGAGACCCTTCCCATAGCATGAGATGTGATATCCAACTCCTTCCCATTCCAATCCTGAGACCCTTCCTATAGCATGAGATGTGATATCTCAATGCTTCTAATACCAAACCTGAGATCCTTCCTATAACATGAGATGTGATATCCAACTCCTTCCCATTCCAATCCCGAGACCCTTCCTATAGCATGAGATGTGATATCTCAATTCTTCTAATACCAAACCTAAGGTCCTTCCTATAACATGAGATGTGATATCCAAATCCTTCCCATTCCAAACCTGAGACCCTCCCTTTAGCATGAGATGTGATATCCAACTCCTTCCCATTCCAATCCTGATACCCTTCTGATAGCATGAGATCTGATATCTCAATGCCTCTAATACCAAACCTGAGATCCTACCTCTAACATGAAATGTGATATCCAACTCCTTCCTTTTCCAAACCTGAGACCCTTCCTACAGCATGAGATGTGATATCCAAGTCCTTCCCATTCCAATCCTGAGACCCTTCCTATAACATGAGATGTGATATCCAACTCCTTCTATTCCAACCTGAGACCCTTCCTATAGCATGAGATGGGATATCCAACTCCTTCCAAATCCAATCCTGATACCCTTCCGATAGCATGAGATGTGATATACCAATGCTTCTACAAAACCTGAGACCCATACCATGGCATGAGATGTGATATCAAACTCCCGTCCTATACCATGAGACTTGATATCTCAATGCTTCTAATACCAAACCTGAGACCGGTCCAATAACATGAGATGTGATATCCAAATCCTTCCCCTTCCAAACCTTAGACCCTTCCTTTATCATGAGATGTGATATCCAAGTCCTTCCCATTCCATTCCTGAGACCCTTCCTATAGCATGAGATGTGATATCTCAATGCTTCTAATACCAAACCTGAGACCCTTCCTATAACATGAGATGTGATATCCAAGTCCTTCCCATTCCAATCCTGAGACCCTTCCTATAGCATGAGATGTGATATCTCAATGCTTCTAATACCAAACCTGAGACCCTTCCTATAACATGAATTATGATATCCAAATCCTTCCCATTCCAATCCTGAGACCCTTCCGATAGCAGAGATGTGATATCTCAATGCTTATACCAAACCTAAGACCCTTCCGATAGCATGAGATGTGATATCTCAATGCTTCTAATACCAAACCTGAGATCCTTCCAATAACATGAGATGTGATATCCAACTCCTTCCCATTCCAATCCCGAGACCCTTCCTATAGCATGAGATGTGATATCTCAATGCTTCTAATACCAAACCTAAGGTCCTTCCTATAACATGAGATGTGATATCCAAATCCTTCCCATTCCAAACCTGAGACCCTCCCTTTAGCATGAGATGTGATATCCAACTCCTTCCCCTTCCAAACCTGAGACCCTTCCTTTAGCATGAGATGTGATATCCAGCTCCTCCCATTCCAATCCTGAGACCCTTCCGATAGCAGAGATGTGATATTTCAATGCTTATACCAAACCTGAGACCCTTCCCATAGCATGAGATGTGATATCCAGCTCCTCCCATTCCAATCCTGAGACCCTTCCGATAGCAGAGATGTGATATTTCAATGCTTATACCAAACCTGAGACCCTTCCCATAGCATGAGATGTGATATCCAACTCCTTCCCATTCCAATCCTGAGACCCTTCCTATAGCATGAGATGTGATATCTCAATGCTTCTAATACCAAACCTGAGATCCTTCCTATAACATGAGATGTGATATCCAACTCCTTCCCATTCCAATCCCGAGACCCTTCCTATAGCATGAGATGTGATATCTCAATGCTTCTAATACCAAACCTAAGGTCCTTCCTATAACATGAGATGTGATATCCAAATACTTCCCATTCCAAACCTGAGACCCTCCCTTTAGCATGAGATGTGATATCCAACTCCTTCCCATTCCAATCCTGAGACCCTTCCTATAACATGAGATGTGATATCCAACTCCTTCTATTCCAACCTGAGACCCTTCCTATAGCATGAGATGGGATATCCAACTCCTTCCAAATCCAATCCTGATACCCTTCCGATAGCATGAGATGTGATATCCCAATGCTTCTACAAAACCTGAGACCCATACCATGGCATGAGATGTGATATCAAACTCCCGTCCTATACCATGAGACTTGATATCTCAATGCTTCTAATACCAAACCTGAGACCGGTCCAATAACATGAGATGTGATATCCAAATCCTTCCCCTTCCAAACCTTAGACCCTTCCTTTATCATGAGATGTGATATCCAAGTCCTTCCCATTCCATTCCTGAGACCCTTCCCATAGCATGAGATGTGATATCTCAATGCTTCTAATACCAAACCTGAGACCCTTCCTATAACATGAGATGTGATATCCAAGTCCTTCCCATTCCAATCCTGAGACCCTTCCTATAGCATGAGATGTGATATCTCAATGCTTCTAATACCAAACCTGAGACCCTTCCTATAACATGAATTGTGATATCCAAATCCTTCCCATTCCAATCCTGAGACCCTTCCGATAGCAGAGATGTGATATCTCAATGCTTATTCCAAACCTAAGACCCTTCCGATAGCATGAGATGTGATATCTCAATGCTTCTAATACCAAACCTGAGACCGGTCCAATAACATGAGATGTGATATCCAAATCCTTCCCCTTCCAAACCTTAGACCATCCCTTTAGCATGAGATTTGATATCCAACTCCTTCCCATTCCAATCCTGAGACCCTTCTGATGGCATGAGATGTGATATCTCAATGCCTCTAAAACCAAACCTGAGATCCTACCTCTAACATGAAATGTGATATCCAACTCCTTCCCCTTCCAACCCTGAGAGCCTTCCTATAGAATGAGATGTGATATCCAAGTCCTTCCCATTCCAATCCTGAGACCCTTCCTATAACATGAGATGTGATATCCAACTCCTTCCCATTCCAATCATGAGACCCTTCCTATAGCTTGAGATGTGATATCCAACTCCTTCTCATTCCAATTCTGAGACCCGTCCTATACCATGAGACTTGATATCTCAATGCTTCAAATACCAAACCTGAGACCGGTCCTATAACATGAGATGTGATACCCAACTCCTTCCCATTCCAATCCTGATACCCTTCTGATAGCATGAGATGTGATATCTCAATGCCTCTAATACCAAACCTGAGATCCTACCTCTAACATGAAATGTGATATCCAACTCCTTCCTTTTCCAAACCTGAGACCCTTCCTACAGCATGAGATGTGATATCCAAGTCCTTCCCATTCCAATCCTGAGACCCTTCCTATAACATGAGATGTGATATCCAACTCCTTCTATTCCAACCTGAGACCCTTCCTATAGCATGAGATGGGATATCCAACTCCTTCCAAATCCAATCCTGATACCCTTCCGATAGCATGAGATGTGATATCCCAATGCTTCTACAAAACCTGAGACCCATACCATGGCATGAGATGTGATATCAAACTCCCGTCCTATACCATGAGACTTGATATCTCAATGCTTCTAATACCAAACCTGAGACCGGTCCAATAACATGAGATGTGATATCCAAATCCTTCCCCTTCCAAACCTTAGACCCTTCCTTTATCATGAGATGTGATATCCAAGTCCTTCCCATTCCATTCCTGAGACCCTTCCCATAGCATGAGATGTGATATCTCAATGCTTCTAATACCAAACCTGAGACCCTTCCTATAACATGAGATGTGATATCCAAGTCCTTCCCATTCCAATCCTGAGACCCTTCCTATAGCATGAGATGTGATATCTCAATGCTTCTAATACCAAACCTGAGACCCTTCCTATAACATGAATTGTGATATCCAAATCCTTCCCATTCCAATCCTGAGACCCTTCCGATAGCAGAGATGTGATATCTCAATGCTTATTCCAAACCTAAGACCCTTCCGATAGCATGAGATGTGATATCTCAATGCTTCTAATACCAAACCTGAGACCGGTCCAATAACATGAGATGTGATATCCAAATCCTTCCCCTTCCAAACCTTAGACCATCCCTTTAGCATGAGATTTGATATCCAACTCCTTCCCATTCCAATCCTGAGACCCTTCTGATGGCATGAGATGTGATATCTCAATGCCTCTAAAACCAAACCTGAGATCCTACCTCTAACATGAAATGTGATATCCAACTCCTTCCCCTTCCAACCCTGAGAGCCTTCCTATAGAATGAGATGTGATATCCAAGTCCTTCCCATTCCAATCCTGAGACCTTTCCTATAACATGAGATGTGATATCCAACTCCTTCCCATTCCAATCATGAGACCCTTCCTATAGCTTGAGATGTGATATCCAACTCCTTCTCATTCCAATTCTGAGACCCGTCCTATACCATGAGACTTGATATCTCAATGCTTCAAATACCAAACCTGAGACCGGTCCTATAACATGAGATGTGATACCCAACTCCTTCCCATTCCAATCCTGATACCCTTCTGATAGCATGAGATGTGATATCTCAATGCCTCTAATACTAAACCTGAGATCCTACCTCTAACATGAAATGTGATATCCAACTCCTTCCTTTTCCAAACCTGAGACCCTTCCTACAGCATGAGATGTGATATCCAAGTCCTTCCCATTCCAATCCTGAGACCCTTCCTATAACATGAGATGTGATATCCAACTCCTTCTATTCCAACCTGAGACTCTTCCTATAGCATGAGATGGGATATCCAACTCCTTCCAAATCTAATCCTGATACCCTTCCGATAGCATGAGATGTGATATCCCAATGCTTCTACAAAACCTGAGACCCATACCATGGCATGAGATGTGATATCAAACTCCCGTCCTATACCATGAGACTTGATATCTCAATGCTTCTAATACCAAACCTGAGACCGGTCCAATAACATGAGATGTGATATCCAAATCCTTCCCCTTCCGAACCTTAGACCCTTCCTTTATCATGAGATGTGATATCCAAGTCCTTCCCATTCCATTCCTGAGACCCTTCCTATAGCATGAGATGTGATATCTCAATGCTTCTAATACCAAACCTGAGACCCTTCCTATAACATGAGATGTGATATCCAAGTCCTTCCCATTCCAATCCTGAGACCCTTCCTATAGCATGAGATGTGATATCTCAATGCTTCTAATACCAAACCTGAGACCCTTCCTATAACATGAATTGTGATATCCAAATCCTTCCCATTCCAATCCTGAGACCCTTCCGATAGCAGAGATGTGATATCTCAATGCTTATATCAAACCTAAGACCCTTCCGATAGCATGAGATGTGATATCTCAATGCTTCTAATACCAAACCTGAGACCGGTCCAATAACATGAGATGGAATATCCAAATCCTTCCCCTTCCAAACCTTAGACCATCCCTTTAGCATGAGATTTGATATCCAACTCCTTCCCATTCCAATCCTGAGACCCTTCTGATGGCATGAGATGTGATATCTCAATGCCTCTAAAACCAAACCTGAGATCCTACCTCTAACATGAAATGTGATATCCAACTCCTTCCCCTTCCAACCCTGAGAGCCTTCCTATAGAATGAGATGTGATATCCAAGTCCTTCCCATTCCAATCCTGAGACTCTTCCTATAACATGAGATGTGATATCCAACTCCTTCCCATTCCAATCATGAGACCCTTCCTATAGCTTGAGATGTGATATCCAACTCCTTCTCATTCCAATTCTGAGACCCGTCCTATACCATGAGACTTGATATCTCAATGCTTCAAATACCAAACCTGAGACCGGTCCTATAACATGAGATGTGATACCCAAATCCGTCCCCTTCCAAACCTTAGACCCTTCCTATAGCATGAGATGTGATATCGCATTGCTTCTAATACCAAACCTCAGACCCTTCCTATAACGAGATGGGATATCCAACTCCTTCCCATTCCAATCCTGAGACCCTTCAGATAGCAGAGATGTGATATCCAACTCCTTCCCATTCCAAACCTGAGACCCTTCCTATAGCATGAGATGTGATATCCAAATCCTTCCCATTCCAATCCTGAGACCCTTCCTATAGCATGAGATGTGATATCTCAATGCTTATACCAAACCTGAGAGCCTACCTATAGCATGAGATGTGATATCCAAGTCCATCCCATTCCAATCCTTAGACCCTTCCTACAGCATGCGATGTGATATCTCAATGATTCTAATACCAAACCAGAGACCCGTCCTTTAACATGAGATGGGATATCCAACTCCTTCCCATTCCAATCCTGAGCCACTCCTGATAGCAGAGATGTGATATCTCAATGCTTATACCAAACCTGAGACCCTTCCTATAACATGAGATGTGATATCCAACTCCTTCCCGTTCCAAACCTGAGACACTTCCTATAGCATATGTGATATCCAACTCCTTCCCATTCCAAACATGAGACCCTTACTATAGCATGAGATGTGATATATCAATGCTTCTAATACCAAACCTGAGATCCTTCCTATGACATGAGATGTGATATCCAAATCCTTCCCATTCCAATCCTGAGACCCTTCCTATAGCAAGAGATGTGATATCCAAATCCTTCCCATTCCAATCCTGAGACCCTTCCTATAACATGAGATGTGATATTCAACTCCTTCCCATTCCAACCTGAGACACTTCCTATAGCATGGGAAGGGATATCCAACTCCTTCCCAATCCAATCCTGAGAACCTTCCGATAGCAGAGATGTGATATCTCAATGCTTATACCAAACCTGAGACCCTTCCTATTGCATGAGATGTGATATCCAACTCCTTGCCATTCAAATCCTGAGACCCTTCCTATAGCATGAGATGTGATATCTCAATGCTTCTACCAAACCTGAGACCCTTCCTTTAGCATGAGATGTGATATCCAAATCCTTCACATTCCAATCCTGAGACCCTTCCTATAGCATGAGATGTGATATCTCAATGCTTCTAATACCAAACCTGAGATCCTTCCTATAACATGAGATGTGATATCCAATTCCTTCCCATTCCAAACCTGAGACCCTTCCTATTGGATGAGATGTGATATCCAACTCCTTCCCATTCCAACCCTGAGACCCTTCCTATACCATGAGATGTGATATCTCAATGCTTCTAATACCAAACCTGGGAACCGTCCTATAACATGAGATGTGATATCTCAATGTTTCTAATAAAAAACCTGAGACCCTTCCTATAACATGAGATGTGATATCCAATTCCTTCCCATTCCAAACCTGAGACCCTTCCTATTGGATGAGATGTGATATCCAAATCCTTCCCCTTCCAAACCTGAGACCCTTCCTTTAGCATGAGATGTGATATCCAAATACTTCCCATTCCAATCCTAAAACCCTTCCTATAGCATGAGATGTGATATCTCAATGTTTCTAATAAAAAACCTGAGACCCTTCCTATAGCAAGAGATGTGATATCCAAATCCTTCCCATTCCAATCCTGAGACCCTTCCTGTATATAACATGAGATGTGATATCCAACTCCTTCCCATTCCAACCTGAGACCCTTCCTATAGCATGAGATGTGATATCCAACTCCTTACCATTCAAATCCTGAGACCCTCCCTATAACAAGAGATGTCATATCCAACTCCTTCCCATTCCAAACCTGAGACCCTTCCTATAACATGAGATGTGATATCCAACTCCTTCCCATTCCAAACCTGAGACCCTTCCGATAGCATGAGATGTGATATCTCAATGCTTCAAAAACCAAACATGAGAACCATCCTATAACATGAGATGTGAAATCCAAATCCTTCCCTTCCCAAACCTGAGACTCTTCCTATAGCATGAGATGTGATATCTCAATGCTTCTAACAAACCTGAAACCCTTCCTATAGCATGAGATGTGATATCCAACTCCTTCCCATTCCAATCCTGAGACACATCCTATAGCATGAGATGTGATATCACAATGCTTCTAATACCAAACCTGAGACCCGTCCTATAACATGAGATGTGATATCCAAATCCTTCCCCTTCCAAACCTGAGATCCTTCCTTTAGCATGAGATGTGATATATAGCTCCTCCCATTCCAATCCTGAGACCCTTCCGATAGCAGAGATGTGACATTTCAATGCTTATACCAAACCTGAGACCCTTCCCATAGCATGAGATGTGATATCCAACTCCTTCCCATTCCAATCCTGAGACCCTTCCTATAGCATGAGATGTGATATCTCAATGCTTCTAATACCAAACCTGAGATCCTTCCTATAACATGAGATGTGATATCCAACTCCTTCCCATTCCAATCCCGAGACCCTTCCTATAGCATGAGATGTGATATCTCAATTCTTCTAATACCAAACCTAAGGTCCTTCCTATAACATGAGATGTGATATCCAAATCCTTCCCATTCCAAACCTGAGACCCTCCCTTTAGCATGAGATGTGATATCCAACTCCTTCCCATTCCAATCCTGATACCCTTCTGATAGCATGAGATCTGATATCTCAATGCCTCTAATACCAAACCTGAGATCCTACCTCTAACATGAAATGTGATATCCAACTCCTTCCTTTTCCAAACCTGAGACCCTTCCTACAGCATGAGATGTGATATCCAAGTCCTTCCCATTCCAATCCTGAGACCCTTCCTATAACATGAGATGTGATATCCAACTCCTTCTATTCCAACCTGAGACCCTTCCTATAGCATGAGATGGGATATCCAACTCCTTCCAAATCCAATCCTGATACCCTTCCGATAGCATGAGATGTGATATACCAATGCTTCTACAAAACCTGAGACCCATACCATGGCATGAGATGTGATATCAAACTCCCGTCCTATACCATGAGACTTGATATCTCAATGCTTCTAATACCAAACCTGAGACCGGTCCAATAACATGAGATGTGATATCCAAATCCTTCCCCTTCCAAACCTTAGACCCTTCCTTTATCATGAGATGTGATATCCAAGTCCTTCCCATTCCATTCCTGAGACCCTTCCTATAGCATGAGATGTGATATCTCAATGCTTCTAATACCAAACCTGAGACCCTTCCTATAACATGAGATGTGATATCCAAGTCCTTCCCATTCCAATCCTGAGACCCTTCCTATAGCATGAGATGTGATATCTCAATGCTTCTAATACCAAACCTGAGACCCTTCCTATAACATGAATTATGATATCCAAATCCTTCCCATTCCAATCCTGAGACCCTTCCGATAGCAGAGATGTGATATCTCAATGCTTATACCAAACCTAAGACCCTTCCGATAGCATGAGATGTGATATCTCAATGCTTCTAATACCAAACCTGAGATCCTTCCAATAACATGAGATGTGATATCCAACTCCTTCCCATTCCAATCCCGAGACCCTTCCTATAGCATGAGATGTGATATCTCAATGCTTCTAATACCAAACCTAAGGTCCTTCCTATAACATGAGATGTGATATCCAAATCCTTCCCATTCCAAACCTGAGACCCTCCCTTTAGCATGAGATGTGATATCCAACTCCTTCCCCTTCCAAACCTGAGACCCTTCCTTTAGCATGAGATGTGATATCCAGCTCCTCCCATTCCAATCCTGAGACCCTTCCGATAGCAGAGATGTGATATTTCAATGCTTATACCAAACCTGAGACCCTTCCCATAGCATGAGATGTGATATCCAGCTCCTCCCATTCCAATCCTGAGACCCTTCCGATAGCAGAGATGTGATATTTCAATGCTTATACCAAACCTGAGACCCTTCCCATAGCATGAGATGTGATATCCAACTCCTTCCCATTCCAATCCTGAGACCCTTCCTATAGCATGAGATGTGATATCTCAATGCTTCTAATACCAAACCTGAGATCCTTCCTATAACATGAGATGTGATATCCAACTCCTTCCCATTCCAATCCCGAGACCCTTCCTATAGCATGAGATGTGATATCTCAATGCTTCTAATACCAAACCTAAGGTCCTTCCTATAACATGAGATGTGATATCCAAATACTTCCCATTCCAAACCTGAGACCCTCCCTTTAGCATGAGATGTGATATCCAACTCCTTCCCATTCCAATCCTGAGACCCTTCCTATAACATGAGATGTGATATCCAACTCCTTCTATTCCAACCTGAGACCCTTCCTATAGCATGAGATGGGATATCCAACTCCTTCCAAATCCAATCCTGATACCCTTCCGATAGCATGAGATGTGATATCCCAATGCTTCTACAAAACCTGAGACCCATACCATGGCATGAGATGTGATATCAAACTCCCGTCCTATACCATGAGACTTGATATCTCAATGCTTCTAATACCAAACCTGAGACCGGTCCAATAACATGAGATGTGATATCCAAATCCTTCCCCTTCCAAACCTTAGACCCTTCCTTTATCATGAGATGTGATATCCAAGTCCTTCCCATTCCATTCCTGAGACCCTTCCCATAGCATGAGATGTGATATCTCAATGCTTCTAATACCAAACCTGAGACCCTTCCTATAACATGAGATGTGATATCCAAGTCCTTCCCATTCCAATCCTGAGACCCTTCCTATAGCATGAGATGTGATATCTCAATGCTTCTAATACCAAACCTGAGACCCTTCCTATAACATGAATTGTGATATCCAAATCCTTCCCATTCCAATCCTGAGACCCTTCCGATAGCAGAGATGTGATATCTCAATGCTTATTCCAAACCTAAGACCCTTCCGATAGCATGAGATGTGATATCTCAATGCTTCTAATACCAAACCTGAGACCGGTCCAATAACATGAGATGTGATATCCAAATCCTTCCCCTTCCAAACCTTAGACCATCCCTTTAGCATGAGATTTGATATCCAACTCCTTCCCATTCCAATCCTGAGACCCTTCTGATGGCATGAGATGTGATATCTCAATGCCTCTAAAACCAAACCTGAGATCCTACCTCTAACATGAAATGTGATATCCAACTCCTTCCCCTTCCAACCCTGAGAGCCTTCCTATAGAATGAGATGTGATATCCAAGTCCTTCCCATTCCAATCCTGAGACCTTTCCTATAACATGAGATGTGATATCCAACTCCTTCCCATTCCAATCATGAGACCCTTCCTATAGCTTGAGATGTGATATCCAACTCCTTCTCATTCCAATTCTGAGACCCGTCCTATACCATGAGACTTGATATCTCAATGCTTCAAATACCAAACCTGAGACCGGTCCTATAACATGAGATGTGATACCCAACTCCTTCCCATTCCAATCCTGATACCCTTCTGATAGCATGAGATGTGATATCTCAATGCCTCTAATACTAAACCTGAGATCCTACCTCTAACATGAAATGTGATATCCAACTCCTTCCTTTTCCAAACCTGAGACCCTTCCTACAGCATGAGATGTGATATCCAAGTCCTTCCCATTCCAATCCTGAGACCCTTCCTATAACATGAGATGTGATATCCAACTCCTTCTATTCCAACCTGAGACCCTTCCTATAGCATGAGATGGGATATCCAACTCCTTCCAAATCTAATCCTGATACCCTTCCGATAGCATGAGATGTGATATCCCAATGCTTCTACAAAACCTGAGACCCATACCATGGCATGAGATGTGATATCAAACTCCCGTCCTATACCATGAGACTTGATATCTCAATGCTTCTAATACCAAACCTGAGACCGGTCCAATAACATGAGATGTGATATCCAAATCCTTCCCCTTCCGAACCTTAGACCCTTCCTTTATCATGAGATGTGATATCCAAGTCCTTCCCATTCCATTCCTGAGACCCTTCCTATAGCATGAGATGTGATATCTCAATGCTTCTAATACCAAACCTGAGACCCTTCCTATAACATGAGATGTGATATCCAAGTCCTTCCCATTCCAATCCTGAGACCCTTCCTATAGCATGAGATGTGATATCTCAATGCTTCTAATACCAAACCTGAGACCCTTCCTATAACATGAATTGTGATATCCAAATCCTTCCCATTCCAATCCTGAGACCCTTCCGATAGCAGAGATGTGATATCTCAATGCTTATATCAAACCTAAGACCCTTCCGATAGCATGAGATGTGATATCTCAATGCTTCTAATACCAAACCTGAGACCGGTCCAATAACATGAGATGGAATATCCAAATCCTTCCCCTTCCAAACCTTAGACCATCCCTTTAGCATGAGATTTGATATCCAACTCCTTCCCATTCCAATCCTGAGACCCTTCTGATGGCATGAGATGTGATATCTCAATGCCTCTAAAACCAAACCTGAGATCCTACCTCTAACATGAAATGTGATATCCAACTCCTTCCCCTTCCAACCCTGAGAGCCTTCCTATAGAATGAGATGTGATATCCAAGTCCTTCCCATTCCAATCCTGAGACTCTTCCTATAACATGAGATGTGATATCCAACTCCTTCCCATTCCAATCATGAGACCCTTCCTATAGCTTGAGATGTGATATCCAACTCCTTCTCATTCCAATTCTGAGACCCGTCCTATACCATGAGACTTGATATCTCAATGCTTCAAATACCAAACCTGAGACCGGTCCTATAACATGAGATGTGATACCCAAATCCGTCCCCTTCCAAACCTTAGACCCTTCCTATAGCATGAGATGTGATATCGCATTGCTTCTAATACCAAACCTCAGACCCTTCCTATAACGAGATGGGATATCCAACTCCTTCCCATTCCAATCCCGAGACCCTTCAGATAGCAGAGATGTGATATCCAACTCCTTCCCATTCCAAACCTGAGACCCTTCCTATAGCATGAGATGTTATAATTGAATGCTTCTAAAACCAAACCTGAGAACCATCCTATAACATGTGAAATCCAAATCCTTCCCTTTCCAAACCTGAGACCCTTCCGATAGCATGAGATGTGATATCTCAATGCTTCTAAAACCAAACATGAGAACCATCCTATAACATGAGATGTGAAATCCAAATCCTTCCCTTTCCAAACCTGAGACCCTTCCTATAGCTTGAGATGAAATATCAAACTCCTTCCCATTCCAATCCTGAGATAGCTTGAGATGTGATATCCAACTCCATCCCATTCCAATCCTGAGACCCTTCCGATAGCATGAGATGTGATAGCTCAATGCTTCTAATATCAAAACTGAGACCCTCCCTATAGTATGAGATGTGAATTCTAAGTCCTTACCATTCCTATCCTGAGACCCTTCCGATAGCAGAGATGTGATATCTCAATGCTTATACCAAACCTGATGACCCTTCCTATGGCATTAGATGTGATATCCAACTCCTTCCCATTCCAATCCTGAGTTCCTTCCTATAGCATGAGATGTGATATCTCAATGCTTCTATCAAACCTGATACCCTTCCTTTAGCATGAGAGGTGATATTCAACTCCTGCCCATTCCAATCCTGAGACCCTTCCTATATCATGAGACGTGATATCCAACTCCTTCCCATTCCAATCCTGAGACTCCTCCTATAGCATGAGATGTGATATCTCAATGCTTCTAATACCAGACCTGGGACCGGTCCTATAACATGAGATATGATATCCAAATCCTTCCCCTTCCAAACCTGAGACCCTTCCTATAGCAAGATATGTGATATCCAATTCCTTCCCATTCCAATCCTGAGACCCTTCCTATAACGAGATGTGATATCCAACTCCTTCCCATTCCAACCTGAGACCCTTCCTGTAGCATGAGAAGGGAGATCCAACTCCTTCCCATTCCAATCCTGAGACCCTTCCTATACCATGAGATGTGATATCTCAATGCTTCTAATACCAAACCTGGGACCCGTCCTATAACATGAGATATGTCCTATAACATGAGATATGATATCCAAATCCTTCCCCTTCCAAACCTGAGACCCTTCCTTTAGCATGAGATGTGATATCCAAATCCTTCCCATTCCAATACTGAAACCCTTCCTATAGCATGAGATGTCATATCTCAATGTTTCTAATAGAAAACCTGAGACCCTTCCTATAGCAAGAGATGTGATATCCAAATCCTTCCCATTTCAATCTTGAGACCCTTCCTATAACATGAGATGTGATATCCAACTCCTACCCATTCCAACCTGAGACCCTTCCTATAGCATGAGAAGGGATATCCAATTCCTTCCCAATCCAATCCTTAGACCCTTCCGATAGCAGAGATGTGATATCTCAATGCTTATACCAAACCTGAGACCCTTCCTTTAGCATGAGATGTGATATCCAAATGCTTCACATTCCAATCCTGAGACCCTTCCTATAGCATGAGATGTGATATCTCAATGCTTCTAATACAAAACCTGAGATCCTTCCTATAACATGAGATGTGATATCCAAGTCCTTCCCATTCCAATCCTGAGACCCTTCCTATAACATGAGATGTGATATCCAACTCCTTCTACTCCAACCTGAGACCCTTCCTATAGCATGAGATGGGATATCCAACTCCTTCCAAATCCAATCCTGATACCCTTCCAATAGCATGAGATGTGATATCCCAATGCTTCTACAAAACCTGAGACCCATACCATGGCATGAGATGTGATATCAAACTCCCGTCCTATACCATGAGACTTGATATCTCAATGCTTCTAATACCAAACCTGAGACCGGTCCAATAACATGAGATGTGATATCCAAATCCTTCCCCTTCCAAACCTTAGACCCTTCCTTTATCATGAGATGTGATATCCAAGTCCTTCCCATTCCATTCCTGAGACCCTTAATATAGCATGAGATGTCATATCTCAATGCTTCTAATACCAAACCTGAGACCCTTCCTATAACATGAGATGTGATATCCAAATCCTTCCCATTCCAATCCTGAGACCCTTCCGATAGCAGAGATGTGATATCTCAATGCTTATACCAAACCTGAGACCCTTCCGATATCATGAGATGTGATATCTCAATGCTTCTAATACCAAACCTCAGATCCTTCCAATAACATGAGATGTGATGTCCAAATCCTTCCCCTTCCAAACCTTAGACCCTCCCTTTAGCATGAGATGTGATATCCAACTCCTTCCCATTCCAATCCTGAGACCCTTCTGATGGCATGAGATGTCATATCTCAATGCCTCTAATACCAAACCTGAGATCCTACTTCTAACATGAGATGTGATATCAAACTCCTTCCCATTCCAAACCTGAGACCCTTCAGATAGCATGAGATGTGATATTTCAATGCTTCTAAAACCAAACATGAGAACCATCCTATGCCATGAGATGTGAAATCCAAATCATTCCCATTCCAAACCTGAGACCCTTCCTATAGCATGAGATGTTATAATTTAATGCTTCTAAAACCAAACCTGAGAACCATCCTATAACATGTGAAATCCAAATCCTTCCCTTTCCAAACCTGAGACCCTTCCGATAGCATGAGATGTGATATCGCAATGCTTCTAAAACCAAACATGAGAACCATCCTATAACATGAGATGTGAAATCCAAATCCTTCCCTTTCCAAACCTGAGACCCTTCCTATAGCTTGAGATGAAATATCAAACTCCTTCCCATTCCAATCCTGAGATAGCTTGAGATGTGATATCCAACTCCATCCCATTCCAATCCTGAGACCCTTCTGATAGCATGAGATGTGATAGCTCAATGCTTCTAATATCAAAACTGAGACCCTCCCTATAGTATGAGATGTGAATTCTAAGTCCTTACCATTCCTATCCTGAGACCCTTCCGATAGCAGAGATGTGATATCTCAATGCTTATACCAAACCTGATGACCCTTCCTATGGCATTAGATGTGATATCCAACTCCTTCCCATTCCAATCCTGAGTTCCTTCCTATAGCATGAGATGTGATATCTCAATGCTTCTATCAAACCTGATTACCTTCCTTTAGCATGAGAGGTGATATTCAACTCCTGCCCATTCCAATCCTGAGACTCCTCCTATAGCATGAGATGTGATATCTCAATGCTTCTAATACCAGATCTGGGACCGGTCCTATAACATGAGATATGATATCCAAATCCTTCCCCTTCCAAACCTGAGACCCTTCCTATAGCAAGAGATGTGATATCCAATTCCTTCCCATTCCAATCCTGAGACCCTTCCTATAACGAGATGTGATATCCAACTCCTTCCCATTCCAACCTGAGACCCTTCCTGTAGCATGAGAAGGGAGATCCAACTCCTTCCCATTCCAATCCTGAGACCCTTCCTATACCATGAGATGTGATATCTCAATGCTTCTAATACCAAACCTGGGACCCGTCCTATAACATGAGATATGTCCTATAACATGAGATATGATATCCAAATCCTTCCCCTTCCAAACCTGAGACCCTTCCTTTAGCATGAGATGTGATATCCAAATCCTTCCCATTCCAATACTGAAACCCTTCCTATAGCATGAGATGTCATATCTCAATGTTTCTAATAGAAAACCTGAGACCCTTCCTATAGCAAGAGATGTGATATCCAAATCCTTCCCATTTCAATCTTGAGACCCTTCCTATAACATGAGATGTGATATCCAACTCCTACCCATTCCAACCTGAGACCCTTCCTATAGCATGAGAAGGGATATCCAATTCCTTCCCAATCCAATCCTTAGACCCTTCCGATAGCAGAGATGTGATATCTCAATGCTTATACCAAACCTGAGACCCTTCCTTTAGCATGAGATGTGATATCCAAATGCTTCACATTCCAATCCTGAGACCCTTCCTATAGCATGAGATGTGATATCTCAATGCTTCTAATACAAAACCTGAGATCCTTCCTATAACATGAGATGTGATATCCAAGTCCTTCCCATTCCAATCCTGAGACCCTTCCTATAACATGAGATGTGATATCCAACTCCTTCTACTCCAACCTGAGACCCTTCCTATAGCATGAGATGGGATATCCAACTCCTTCCAAATCCAATCCTGATACCCTTCCAATAGCATGAGATGTGATATCCCAATGCTTCTACAAAACCTGAGACCCATACCATGGCATGAGATGTGATATCAAACTCCCGTCCTATACCATGAGACTTGATATCTCAATGCTTCTAATACCAAACCTGAGACCGGTCCAATAACATGAGATGTGATATCCAAATCCTTCCCCTTCCAAACCTTAGACCCTTCCTTTATCATGAGATGTGATATCCAAGTCCTTCCCATTCCATTCCTGAGACCCTTAATATAGCATGAGATGTGATATCTCAATGCTTCCAATATCAAACCTGAGACCCTTCCTATAACATGAGATGTGATATCCAAATCCTTCCCATTCCAATCCTGAGACCCTTCCGATAGCAGAGATGTGATATCTCAATGCTTATACCAAACCTGAGACCCTTCCGATAGCATGAGATGTGATATCTCAATGCTTCTAATACCAAACCTCAGATCCTTCCAATAACATGAGATGTGATGTCCAAATCCTTCCCCTTCCAAACCTTAGACCCTTCCTTTAGCATGAGATGTGATATCCAACTCCTTCCCATTCCAATCCTGAGACCCTTCTGATGGCATGAGATGTCATATCTCAATGCCTCTAATACCAAACCTGAGATCCTACCTCTAACATGAGATGTGATATCAAACTCCTTCCCATTCCAAACCTGAGACCCTTCAGATAGCATGAGATGTGATATTTCAATGCTTCTAAAACCAAACATGAGAACCATCCTATAACATGAGATGTGAAATCCAAATCATTCCCATTCCAAACATGAGGCCCTTCCTATAGCTTGAGATGTGATATCAAACTCCTTCCCATTCAATGTGATATCCAACTCCTTCCCATTCCAATCCTGGGACCCTTCCTATACCATGAGATGTGATAGTTCAATGCTTCTAATACCAAACCTGAGACCCGTCCTAAAACATGAGATGTGAGATCCAAATCCTTCCCCTTCCAGACCTGAGACCTTTCCTTTAGCATGAGATGTGATAACCAACTCCTTCCCATTCCAAACCTGAGACCCTTCCCATAGCATGAGATGTGATATCTCAATGCTTCTAAAACCAAACATGAGAACCATCCTATAACATGAGATGTGAAATCCAAATCCTTCCCTTTCCAAACCTGAGACCCTTCCTATAGCTTGAGATGAAATATCAAACTCCTTCCCATTCCAATCCTGAGATAGCTTGAGATGTGAGATCCAAATCCTTCCCCTTCCAAACCTGAGACCCTTCCTATAGCTTGATATGTGATATCAAACTCCTTCCCATTACAATCCTGAGATAGCTTGAGATGTGATATCCAACTCCATCCCATTCCAATCCTGAGACCCTTCCGATAGCATGAGATGTGATAGCTCAATGCTTCTAATATCAAAACTGAGACCCTCCCTATAGTATGAGATGTGAAATCTACGTCCTTCCCATTCCTATCCTGAGACCCTTCCGATAGCAGAGATGTGATATCTCAATGCTTATACCGAACCTGATGACCCTTCCTTTAGCATGAGATGTGATATTCAACTCCTTCCCATTCCAAACCTGAGACCCTTCCTATAACATGAGACGTGATATCCAACTCCTTCCCATTCCAAACCTGAGACCTTTCCTTTAGCATATGTGATATCCAACTCCTTCCAATTCCAATACTGAGACCCTTCCAATAGCATATGTGATAGCTCAATGCTTCTAATATCAAAACTGAGACCCTCCCTATAACATGAGATGTGATATCCAACTCCTTCCCATTCCAATACTGAGACCCTTCCAATAGCATATGTGATATCTCAATGCTTCTAATATGAAAACTGAGACCCTCCCTATAACATGAATTGTGATATCCAAATCCTTCCCATTCCAATCCTGAGACCCTTCCGATAGCAGAGATGTGATATCTCAATGCTTATACCAAACCTAAGACCCTTCCGATAGCATGAGATGTGATATCTCAATGCTTCTAATACCAAACCTGAGATCCTTCCAATAACATGAGATATGATGTCCAAATCCCTCCCCTTCCAAACCTTAGACCATCCCTTTAGCATGAGATTTGATATCCAACTCCTTCCCATTCCAATCCTGAGACCCTTCTGATAGCATGAGATGTGATATCTCAATGCCTCTAATTGTTATTGTTATTGTTATTTTGCATTTATATAGCGCCTTATATACCATTGGTATGGTCTGAAGGCGCTGGTAGGTTGAACGCCCTTGGGAACCGAAGTTCATATCAGTAGAGAGAGTAGAGAGAGTCAAAAAGGTGCGTGTGAGCACCAGGTATGTGTACAGCTCGTGCAGTATCAATGTAATAGCTGCTTTCTAGCGGTAGGTGTGGTGGTTGAGAGGTCAGGAGTATGTGTTCGTTCTGGCAGGATTAATCCAGATCGGATGTGGCTGCGTTAGGCCTGAGGAGAACGCCTCGCTGGGGGGGGTGTAACCAGCAGTGATTATTTAGAATGATGTGGAGAGAGCGGCGAATGTTGATATGAGAACAGTTATACCGAATGGTGTCATAGTATCTCTGTGTTCTAGTTGAGTGGTGATGTAAGGAGAGAGTAAGCGTGTTGGTGAGATATGATGGGTTTCATGCCCTTTCAGAGACTTCTAATTCACAGGGAGGCTATTGGGGACACTTCTAAATTCAACTTCATAGAGAGGCTATTGGGCACATTTCTAAAATCAACTTCCACAGAGAAGCTATTGGGTACACTTCTAAATGCAACTTTCTAAATGTACTTCTAAATTCAACTTTTCAAAGAGATGCTATTGGGCACACTTCTATATTCTACTTTTCACAGAGAGGCTATTGGGCATACTTCTATATTCTACTTTTCACAGAGAGGCTATTGGGCACACTTCTAAATTCAACTTTTCACAGAGAGGCTATTGGGCACACTTCTAAATTCAACTTTTCACAGAGAGGCTATTGGGCACACTTCTAAATTCAACTTTTCACAGAGATGCTATTGGGTACACTTCTAAATGCAACTTTCTAAATGTACTTCTAAATTCAACTTTTCACAGAGATGCTATTGGGCACACTTCTATATTCTACTTTTCACAGAGAGGCTATTGGGCACACTTCTATATTCTACTTTTCACAGAGAGGCTATTGGGCACACTTCTAAATTCAACTTTCCACAGAGAGGCTATTGGGCACACTTCTAAATTCAACTTTTCACAGAGAGGCTATTGGGCACACTTCTAAATTCAACTTTTCACAGAGATGCTATTGGGCACACTTCTATATTCTACTTTTCACAGAGAGGCTATTGGGCACACTTCTATATTCTACTTTCCACAGAGAAGCTATTGGGTACACATCTAAATGCAACTTTCTAAATGTACTTCTAAATTCAACTTTTCATAGAGAGGCTATTGAGCACAATTCTAAATGCAACATTTCACAGCTATTGGGCACACTTCTAAATTCAACTTTTCACAGAGATGCTATTGGGTACACTTCTAAATGCAACTTTCTAAATGTACTTCTAAATTCAACTTTTCACAGAGATGCTATTGGGCACACTTCTATATTCTACTTTTCACAGAGAGGCTATTGGGCACACTTCTATATTCTACTTTTCACAGAGAGGCTATTGGGCACACTTCTAAATTCAACTTTCCACAGAGAGGCTATTGGGCACACTTCTATATTCTACTTTTCACAGAGAGGCTATTGGGCACACTTCTAAATTCAACTTTCCACAGAGAGGCTATTGGGGACACTTCTAAATTCAACTTTCCACAGAGAGGCTATTAGAGATGTCATCTAAGGGCGGCATATGCTAACAAACACATTACTGCCTAGAAGTGGCGCAGTCTAATCAGTGTGGTTCATCAGTGTGGTTCTCTAGGGCAATGGTGCTGGTTAACATTAGACTGCAGGCTATTGAAAGGTAAGTGAGAGTGGCAGGAGCTTTCCGGAGTAGAGTAATTGCTCTACCCCCCACCCAAGCCAGCACTTACAGTTTTGTCGGTGTCTGGTGGCTTCCTTGGCTTCCCCTGCGGACACCTGCTGACACTTCCTGGAGCCGCCCTTGGCCTTGGGGCCCTTAGCCGCTGGGGCTGCCGGGCAGAGGGCTGCCCTGGGAGGACGCGGCGGTGGGCGGGTTGGGAGGCGGGAGGGGAGCGGGAAGCAGGAAGAGGGTGCGGGGTGGGAGAGGGACGCTCGGAGGGCGTGGGGGCCTAGTTGGCGCCCGGAAATCGGCGGCATGCCCGGATGGGCCTCCTTACCTCGCGTCGGCAGCCTGCAATGAATGCAGGTGCCGGTGCGAGGAGGGTTGCTAGACCCTTTCAGCTGGGCTCACGGCCCAATCAGAGCGGCGGTGGGCGGGTTGGGAGGCGGGAGGGGAGCGGGAAGCAGGAAGAGGGTGCGGGGTGGGAGAGGGACGCTCGGAGGGCCTGGGGGCCCAGTTGGCGTCCAGAAATCGGCGGCATGCCCGGATGGGCCTCCTTACCTCGCGTCGGCAGCCTGCAATGAATGCAGGGGCCGGTGCGAGGAGGGTTGCTAGACCCTTTCAGCTGGGCTCACGGCCCAATCAGAGCGGCGGTGGGCGGGTTGGGAGGCGGGAGGGGAGCGGGAAGCAGGAAGAGGGTGCGGGGTGGGAGAGGGACGCTCGGAGGGCTTGGGGGCCCAGTTGGCGCCCGGAAATCGGCGGCATGCCCGGATGGGCCTCCTTACCTCGCGTCGGCAGCCTGCAATGAATGCAGGGGCCGGTGCGAGGAGGGTTGCTAGACCCTTTCAGCTGGGCTCACGGCCCAATCAGAGCGGCGGTGGGCGGGTTGGGAGGCGGGAGGGGAGCGGGAAGCAGGAAGAGGGTGCGGGGTGGGAGAGGGACGCTCGGAGGGCCTGGGGGCCCGGTTGGCGCCCGGAAATCGGCGGCATGCCCGGATGGGCCTCCTTACCTCGCGTCGGCAGCCTGCAATGAATGCAGGGGCCGGTGCGAGGAGGGTTGCTAGACCCTTTCAGCTGGGCTCACGGCCCAATCAGAGCGGCGGTGGGCGGGTTGGGAGGCGGGAGGGGAGCGGGAAGCAGGAAGAGGGTGCGGGGTGGGAGAGGGACGCTCGGAGGGCCTGGGGGCCCAGTTGGCGCCCGGAAATCGGCGGCATGCCCGGATGGGCCTCCTTACCTCGCGTCGGCAGCCTGCAATGAATACCAAACCTGAGATCCTACCTCTAACATGAAATGTGATATCCATCTCCTTCCCTTTCCAAACCTGAGACCCTGCCTATAGCATGAGATGTGATATCCAAGTCCTTCCCATTCCAATCCTGAGACCCTTCCTATAGCATGTGATGTGATATCTCAATGCTTATACCAAACCTGAGACCCTTCCTATGGCATGAGATGTCATATACAACTCCTTCCCATTCCAACCCTGAGACCCTTCCTATAGCATGAGATGTGATATCTCAATGCTTATACCAAACCTGAGACCCTTCCTATAGCATGAGATGTGATATCCAACTTCTTCCCATTCCAATCCTGAGACCCTTCCTATAGCATGAGATGTGATATCTCAATGCTTATACCAAACCTGAGACCCTTCCTATAGCTTGAGATGTGATATCCAACTCCTTCCCATTCCAATCCTGAGACCCTTCCTATAGCATGAGATGTGATATCTCAAGGCCTCTAATACCAAACCTGAGATCCTTCCTCTAACATGAAATGTGATATCCAACTCCTTCCCCTTCCAAACCTGAGAGCCTTCCTATAGCATGAGATATGATATCCAAGTCCTTCCCATTCCAATCCTGAGACCCTTCCTATAACATGAAATGTGATATCCAACTCCTTCCCATTCTAACCTGAGACCCTTCCTATAGCATGAGATGGGATATCCAACTCCTTCCAAATCCAATACTGATACCCTTCCGATAGCATGAGATGTGATATCCCAATGCTTCTACCAAACCTGAGACCCATACTATGGCATGAGATGTGATATCAAACTCCTTCCCATTCCAATCCTGAGACGCTTCCTATAGCTTGAGATGTGATATCCAACTCCTTCCCATTCCAATTCTGAGACCCTTCTTATACCATGACACTTGATATCTCAATGCTTCTAATACCAAACCTGAGACCCGTCCTATAACATGAGATGTGATATCCAAATCCATCCCCTTCCAAACCTTAGACCCTTCCTTTATAATGAGATGTGATATCCAACTCCTTCCCATTCCAATCCTGAGACCCTTCCGATATCATGAGATTTGTTATCTCAATGCTTCTAATATCAAACTTGAGACCCTCCCTATAGCATGAGATGTGACATCCAAGTCCTTCCCATTCCAATCCTGAGACCCTTCCTATAGCATGAGATGTGATAACTCAATGCTTCTAATACCAAACCTGAGACCCTTCCTATAACATGAGATGGGATATCCAACTCCTTCCCATTCCAATCCTGAGACCCTTCCGATAGCAGAGATGTGATATCTCAATGCTTATACCAAACCTGAGACCCTTCCTAAGGCCTGAGATGTCATATACAACTCCTTCCCATTGCAATCCTGAGACCCTTCCTAGAGCATGAGATGTGATATCTCAATGCTTATACCAAATCTGAGACCCTTCCTATAGCATGAGATGTGATATCCAACACCTTCCCATTCCAATCCTGAGACCCTTCCTATAGCATGAGAAGTGATATCTCCATGCTTATACCAAACCTGAGACCCTTCCTATAGCATGAGATGTGATATCCAAATCCTTCACATTCCAATCCTGAGACCCTTCCTATAGCATAAGATGTGATATCTCAATGCTTATACCAAACCTGAGAGCCTACCTATAGCATGAGATGTGATATCCAAGTCCATCCCATTCCAATCCTTAGACCCTTCCTACAGCATGCGATGTGATATCTCAATGATTCTAATACCAAACCAGAGACCCGTCCTTTAACATGAGATGGAATATCCAACTCCTTCCCATTCCAATCCTGAGCCACTCCTGATAGCAGAGATGTGATATCTCAATGCTTATACCAAACCTGAGACCCTTCCTATAACATGAGATGTGATATCCAACTCCTTCCCATTCCAAACCTGAGACACTTCCTATCGCATATGTGATATCCAACTCCTTCCCATTCCAAACATGAGACCCTTCCTATAACAAGAATGTAATATCCAACTCCTACCCATTCCAATCCTGAGACCATTCCTATAGCATGAGATGTGATGTCTCAATGCTTCCAATACCAAACCTGAGATCCTTCCTCTAACATGAGATGTGATATCCAACTCCTTCCCATTCCAATCCTGAGACCCTTATGATAGCATGAGATGTGATATCTCAAAGCCTCTTATACCGAACCTGAGATCCTTCCGATAGCATGAGATGTGATATCTCAATGCTTCTAATACCAAACCTGAGATCCTTCCTATAATATGAGATGTGATTTCCAAATCCTTCCCCTTCCAAACCTGAGACCCTCCCTTTAGCATGAGATGTGATATCCAACTCCTTCCCATTCCAATCCTGAGACCCTTCTGGTAGCATGAGATGGGATTTCTCAATCCTCTAATACCAAACCTGAGATCCTACCTCTAACATGAAATGTGATATCCATCTCCTTCCCTTTCCAAACCTGAGACCCTGCCTATAGCATGATATGTGATATCCAAGTCCTTCCCATTCCAATCCTGTGACCCTTACTATAGCATGTGATGTGATATCTCAATGCTTATACCAAACCTGAGACCCTTCCTATGGCATGAGATGGCATATACAACTCCTTCCCATTCCAATCCTGAGACCCTTCCTATAGCATGAGATGTGATATCTCAATGCTTATACCAAACCTGAGACCCTTCCTATAGCATTAGATGTGATATCCAACTTCTTCCCATTCCAATCAGGAGACCCTTCCTATAGCATGAGATGTGATATCTCAATGCTTATACCAAACCTGAGACCCTTCCTATAGCTTGAGATGTGATATCCAACTCCTTCCCATTCCAATCCTGAGACCCTTCCTATAGCATGAGATGTGATATCTCAAGGCCTCTAATACCAAACCTGAGATCCTTCCTCTAACATGAAATGTGATATCCAACTCCTTCCCCTTCCAAACCTGAGAGCCTTCCTATAGCATGAGATATGATATCCAAGTCCTTCCCATTCCAATCCTGAGACCCTTCCTATAACATGAAATGTGATATCCAACTCCTTCCCATTCCAACCTGAGACCCTTCCTATAGCATGAGATGGGATATCCAACTCCTTCCAAATCCAATACTGATACCCTTCCGATAGCATGAGATGTGATATCCCAATGCTTCTACCAAACCTGAGACCCATACTATGGCATAAGATGTGATATCAAACTCCTTCCCATTCCAATCCTGAGACCCTTCTTATACCATGAGACTTGATATCTCAATGCTTCTAATACCAAACCTGAAACCCGTCCTATAACATGAGATGTGATATCCAAATCCTTCCCCTTCCAAACCTTAGACCCTTCCTTTATCATGAAATGTGATATCCAACTCCTTCCCATTCCAATCCTGAGACCCTTCCGATATCATGAGATGTGATATCTCAATGCTTATACCAAATCTGAGACCCTTCCTATGGCCTGAGATGTCATATACAACTCCTTCCCATTCCAATCCTGAGACCCTTCCTATAGCATGAGATGTGATATCTCAATGCTTATACCAAATCTGAGACCCTTCCTATAGCATGAGATGTGATATCCAACTCCTTCCCATTCCAATCCTGAGACCCTTCCTATAGCATGAGAAGTGATATCTCCATGCTTATACCAAACCTGAGACCCTTCCTATAGCATAAGATGTGATATCCAAATCCTTCCCTTTCCAATCCTGAGACCCTTCCTATAGCATGAGATGTGATATCTCAATGCTTATACCAAACCTGAGACCCTTCCTATAGCATGAGATGTGATATCCAACTCCTTCCCATTCCAATCCTGAGACCCTTCCTATAGCATGAGATGTGATGTCTCAATGCTTCTAGTACCAAACCTGAGATCCTTCCTATAACATGAGATGTGATATCCAACTCCTTCCCATTCCAATCCTGAGACCCTTATGATAGCATGAGATGTGATATCTCAATGCCTCTTATACCAAACCTGAGATCCTTCCGATAGCATGAGATGTGATATCTCAATGCTTCTAATACCAAACCTGAGATCCTTCCTATAATATGAGATGTGATTTCCAAATCCTTCCCCTTCCAAACCTGAGACCTTCCCTTTAGCATGAAATGTGATATCCAACTCCTTCCCATTCCAATCCTGAGACCCTTCTGATAGCATGAGATGTGATATCTCAATGCCTCTAATACCAAACCTGAGATCCTACCTCTAACATGAAATGTGATATCCATCTCCTTCCCTTTCCAAACCTGAGACCCTGCCTATAGCATGAGATGTGATATCCAAGTCCTTCCCATTCCAATCGTGAGACCCTTCCTATAGCATGTGATGTGATATCTCAATGCTTATACCAAACCTGAGACCCTTCCTATGGCATGAGATGTGATATCTCAATGCTTATACCAAACCTGAGACCCTTCCTATAGCATGAGATGTGATATCCAACTTCTTCCCATTCCAATCCTGAGACCCTTCCTATAGCATGAGATGTGATATCTCAGTGCTTATACCAAACCTGAGACCCTTCCTATAGCATAAGATGTGATATCCAAATCCTTCCCATTCCAATCCTGAGACCCTTCCTATAGCATGAGATGTGATATCTCAATGCTTATACCAAACCTGAGACCCTTCCTATAGCATGAGATGTGATATCCAACTCCTTCCCATTCCAATCCTGAGACCCTTCCTATAGCATGAGATGTGATGTCTCAATGCTTCTAATACCAAACCTGAGATCCTTCCTATAACATGAGATGTGATATCCAACTCCTTCCCATTCCAATCCTGAGACCCTTATGATAGCATGAGATGTGATATCTCAATGCCTCTTATACCAAACCTGAGATCCTTCCGATAGCATGAGATGTGATATCTCAATGCTTCTAATACCAAACCTGAGATCCTTCCTATAATATGAGATGTGATTTCCAAATCCTTTCCCTTCCAAACCTGAGACCTTTCCTTTAGCATGAAATGTGATATCCAACTCCTTCCCATTCCAATCCTGAGACCCTTCTGATAGCATGAGATGTGATATCTCAATGCCTCTAATACCAAACCTGAGATCCTACCTCTAACATGAAATGTGATATCCATCTCCTTCCCTTTCCAAACCTGAGACCCTGCCTATAGCATGAGATGTGATATCCAAGTCCTTCCCATTCCAATCGTGAGACCCTTCCTATAGCATGTGATGTGATATCTCAATGCTTATACCAAACCTGAGACCCTTCCTATGGCATGAGATGTCATATACAACTCCTTCCCATTCCAACCCTGAGACCCTTCCTATAGCATGAGATGTGATATCTCAATGCTTATACCAAACCTGATACCCTTCCTATAGCATGAGATGTGATATCCAACTTCTTCCCATTCCAATCCTGAGACCCTTCCTATAGCATGAGATGTGATATCTCAGTGCTTATACCAAACCTGAGACCCTTCCTATAGCATAAGATGTGATATCCAAATCCTTCCCATTCCAATCCTGAGACCCTTCCTATAGCATGAGATGTGATATCTCAATGCTTATACCAAACCTGAGACCCTTCCTATAGCATGAGATGTGATATCCAACTCCTTCCCATTCCAATCCTGAGACCCTTCCTATAGCATGAGATGTGATGTCTCAATGCTTCTAATACCAAACCTGAGATCCTTCCTATAACATGAGATGTGATATCCAACTCCTTCCCATTCCAATCCTGAGACCCTTATGATAGCATGAGATGTGATATCTCAATGCCTCTTATACCAAACCTGAGATCCTTCCGATAGCATGAGATGTGATATCTCAATGCTTCTAATACCAAACCTGAGATCCTTCCTATAATATGAGATGTGATTTCCAAATCCTTCCCCTTCCAAACCTGAGACCCTCCCTTTAGCATGAAATGTGATATCCAACTCCTTCCCATTCCAATCCTGAGACCCTTCTGATAGCATGAGATGTGATATCTCATTGCCTCTAATACCAAACCTGAGATCCTACCTCTAACATGAAATGTGATATCCATCTCCTTCCCTTTCCAATCCTGAGACCCTTCCGATAGCAGAGATGTGATATCTCAATGCTTATACCAAACCTGAGACCCTTCCTAAGGCCTGAGATGTCATATACAACTCCTTCCCATTGCAATCCTGAGACCCTTCCTAGAGCATGAGATGTGATATCTCAATGCTTATACCAAATCTGAGACCCTTCCTATAGCATGAGATGTGATATCCAACACCTTCCCATTCCAATCCTGAGACCCTTCCTATAGCATGAGAAGTGATATCTCCATGCTTATACCAAACCTGAGACCCTTCCTATAGCATGAGATGTGATATCCAAATCCTTCACATTCCAATCCTGAGACCCTTCCTATAGCATAAGATGTGATATCTCAATGCTTATACCAAACCTGAGAGCCTACCTATAGCATGAGATGTGATATCCAAGTCCATCCCATTCCAATCCTTAGACCCTTCCTACAGCATGCGATGTGATATCTCAATGATTCTAATACCAAACCAGAGACCCGTCCTTTAACATGAGATGGAATATCCAACTCCTTCCCATTCCAATCCTGAGCCACTCCTGATAGCAGAGATGTGATATCTCAATGCTTATACCAAACCTGAGACCCTTCCTATAACATGAGATGTGATATCCAACTCCTTCCCATTCCAAACCTGAGACACTTCCTATCGCATATGTGATATCCAACTCCTTCCCATTCCAAACATGAGACCCTTCCTATAACAAGAATGTAATATCCAACTCCTACCCATTCCAATCCTGAGACCATTCCTATAGCATGAGATGTGATGTCTCAATGCTTCCAATACCAAACCTGAGATCCTTCCTCTAACATGAGATGTGATATCCAACTCCTTCCCATTCCAATCCTGAGACCCTTATGATAGCATGAGATGTGATATCTCAAAGCCTCTTATACCGAACCTGAGATCCTTCCGATAGCATGAGATGTGATATCTCAATGCTTCTAATACCAAACCTGAGATCCTTCCTATAATATGAGATGTGATTTCCAAATCCTTCCCCTTCCAAACCTGAGACCCTCCCTTTAGCATGAGATGTGATATCCAACTCCTTCCCATTCCAATCCTGAGACCCTTCTGGTAGCATGAGATGGGATTTCTCAATCCTCTAATACCAAACCTGAGATCCTACCTCTAACATGAAATGTGATATCCATCTCCTTCCCTTTCCAAACCTGAGACCCTGCCTATAGCATGATATGTGATATCCAAGTCCTTCCCATTCCAATCCTGTGACCCTTACTATAGCATGTGATGTGATATCTCAATGCTTATACCAAACCTGAGACCCTTCCTATGGCATGAGATGGCATATACAACTCCTTCCCATTCCAATCCTGAGACCCTTCCTATAGCATGAGATGTGATATCTCAATGCTTATACCAAACCTGAGACCCTTCCTATAGCATTAGATGTGATATCCAACTTCTTCCCATTCCAATCAGGAGACCCTTCCTATAGCATGAGATGTGATATCTCAATGCTTATACCAAACCTGAGACCCTTCCTATAGCTTGAGATGTGATATCCAACTCCTTCCCATTCCAATCCTGAGACCCTTCCTATAGCATGAGATGTGATATCTCAAGGCCTCTAATACCAAACCTGAGATCCTTCCTCTAACATGAAATGTGATATCCAACTCCTTCCCCTTCCAAACCTGAGAGCCTTCCTATAGCATGAGATATGATATCCAAGTCCTTCCCATTCCAATCCTGAGACCCTTCCTATAACATGAAATGTGATATCCAACTCCTTCCCATTCCAACCTGAGACCCTTCCTATAGCATGAGATGGGATATCCAACTCCTTCCAAATCCAATACTGATACCCTTCCGATAGCATGAGATGTGATATCCCAATGCTTCTACCAAACCTGAGACCCATACTATGGCATAAGATGTGATATCAAACTCCTTCCCATTCCAATCCTGAGACCCTTCTTATACCATGAGACTTGATATCTCAATGCTTCTAATACCAAACCTGAAACCCGTCCTATAACATGAGATGTGATATCCAAATCCTTCCCCTTCCAAACCTTAGACCCTTCCTTTATCATGAAATGTGATATCCAACTCCTTCCCATTCCAATCCTGAGACCCTTCCGATATCATGAGATGTGATATCTCAATGCTTATACCAAATCTGAGACCCTTCCTATGGCCTGAGATGTCATATACAACTCCTTCCCATTCCAATCCTGAGACCCTTCCTATAGCATGAGATGTGATATCTCAATGCTTATACCAAATCTGAGACCCTTCCTATAGCATGAGATGTGATATCCAACTCCTTCCCATTCCAATCCTGAGACCCTTCCTATAGCATGAGAAGTGATATCTCCATGCTTATACCAAACCTGAGACCCTTCCTATAGCATAAGATGTGATATCCAAATCCTTCCCTTTCCAATCCTGAGACCCTTCCTATAGCATGAGATGTGATATCTCAATGCTTATACCAAACCTGAGACCCTTCCTATAGCATGAGATGTGATATCCAACTCCTTCCCATTCCAATCCTGAGACCCTTCCTATAGCATGAGATGTGATGTCTCAATGCTTCTAGTACCAAACCTGAGATCCTTCCTATAACATGAGATGTGATATCCAACTCCTTCCCATTCCAATCCTGAGACCCTTATGATAGCATGAGATGTGATATCTCAATGCCTCTTATACCAAACCTGAGATCCTTCCGATAGCATGAGATGTGATATCTCAATGCTTCTAATACCAAACCTGAGATCCTTCCTATAATATGAGATGTGATTTCCAAATCCTTCCCCTTCCAAACCTGAGACCTTCCCTTTAGCATGAAATGTGATATCCAACTCCTTCCCATTCCAATCCTGAGACCCTTCTGATAGCATGAGATGTGATATCTCAATGCCTCTAATACCAAACCTGAGATCCTACCTCTAACATGAAATGTGATATCCATCTCCTTCCCTTTCCAAACCTGAGACCCTGCCTATAGCATGAGATGTGATATCCAAGTCCTTCCCATTCCAATCGTGAGACCCTTCCTATAGCATGTGATGTGATATCTCAATGCTTATACCAAACCTGAGACCCTTCCTATGGCATGAGATGTGATATCTCAATGCTTATACCAAACCTGAGACCCTTCCTATAGCATGAGATGTGATATCCAACTTCTTCCCATTCCAATCCTGAGACCCTTCCTATAGCATGAGATGTGATATCTCAGTGCTTATACCAAACCTGAGACCCTTCCTATAGCATAAGATGTGATATCCAAATCCTTCCCATTCCAATCCTGAGACCCTTCCTATAGCATGAGATGTGATATCTCAATGCTTATACCAAACCTGAGACCCTTCCTATAGCATGAGATGTGATATCCAACTCCTTCCCATTCCAATCCTGAGACCCTTCCTATAGCATGAGATGTGATGTCTCAATGCTTCTAATACCAAACCTGAGATCCTTCCTATAACATGAGATGTGATATCCAACTCCTTCCCATTCCAATCCTGAGACCCTTATGATAGCATGAGATGTGATATCTCAATGCCTCTTATACCAAACCTGAGATCCTTCCGATAGCATGAGATGTGATATCTCAATGCTTCTAATACCAAACCTGAGATCCTTCCTATAATATGAGATGTGATTTCCAAATCCTTTCCCTTCCAAACCTGAGACCTTTCCTTTAGCATGAAATGTGATATCCAACTCCTTCCCATTCCAATCCTGAGACCCTTCTGATAGCATGAGATGTGATATCTCAATGCCTCTAATACCAAACCTGAGATCCTACCTCTAACATGAAATGTGATATCCATCTCCTTCCCTTTCCAAACCTGAGACCCTGCCTATAGCATGAGATGTGATATCCAAGTCCTTCCCATTCCAATCGTGAGACCCTTCCTATAGCATGTGATGTGATATCTCAATGCTTATACCAAACCTGAGACCCTTCCTATGGCATGAGATGTCATATACAACTCCTTCCCATTCCAACCCTGAGACCCTTCCTATAGCATGAGATGTGATATCTCAATGCTTATACCAAACCTGATACCCTTCCTATAGCATGAGATGTGATATCCAACTTCTTCCCATTCCAATCCTGAGACCCTTCCTATAGCATGAGATGTGATATCTCAGTGCTTATACCAAACCTGAGACCCTTCCTATAGCATAAGATGTGATATCCAAATCCTTCCCATTCCAATCCTGAGACCCTTCCTATAGCATGAGATGTGATATCTCAATGCTTATACCAAACCTGAGACCCTTCCTATAGCATGAGATGTGATATCCAACTCCTTCCCATTCCAATCCTGAGACCCTTCCTATAGCATGAGATGTGATGTCTCAATGCTTCTAATACCAAACCTGAGATCCTTCCTATAACATGAGATGTGATATCCAACTCCTTCCCATTCCAATCCTGAGACCCTTATGATAGCATGAGATGTGATATCTCAATGCCTCTTATACCAAACCTGAGATCCTTCCGATAGCATGAGATGTGATATCTCAATGCTTCTAATACCAAACCTGAGATCCTTCCTATAATATGAGATGTGATTTCCAAATCCTTCCCCTTCCAAACCTGAGACCCTCCCTTTAGCATGAAATGTGATATCCAACTCCTTCCCATTCCAATCCTGAGACCCTTCTGATAGCATGAGATGTGATATCTCATTGCCTCTAATACCAAACCTGAGATCCTACCTCTAACATGAAATGTGATATCCATCTCCTTCCCTTTCCAAACCTGAGACCCTGCCTATAGCATGAGATGTGATATCCAAGTCCTTCCCATTCCAATCCTGAGACCCTTCCTATAGCATGTGATGTGATATCCAAGTCCTTCCCATTCCAATCCTGAGACCCTTCCTATAGCATGTGATGTGATATCTCAATGCTTATACCAAACCTGAGACCCTTCCTATGGCATGAGATGTCATATACAACTCCTTCCCATTCCAACCCTGAGACCCTTCCTATAGCATGAGATGTGATATCTCAATGCTTATACCAAACCTGAGACCCTTCCTATAGCTTGAGATGTGATATCCAACTTCTTCCCATTCCAATCCTGAGACCCTTCCTATAGCATGAGATGTGATATCCCAATGCTTCTACCAAACCTGAGACCCATACTATGGCATGAGATGTGATATCAAACTCCTTCCCATTCCAATCCTGAGACGCTTCCTATAGCTTGAGGTGTGATATCCAACTCCTTCCCATTCCAATTCTGAGACCCTTCTTATACCATGAGACTTGATATCTCAATGCTTCTAATACCAAACCTGAGACCCGTCCTATAACATGAGATGTGATATCCAAATCCTTCCCCTTCCAAACCTTAGACCCTTCCTTTATAATGAGATGTGATATCCAACTCCTTCCCATTCCAATCCTGAGACCCTTCCTATAGCATGAGATGTGATATCTCAATGCTTCTAATACCAAACCTGAGACCCTTCCTATAACATGAGATGGGATATCCAACTCCTTCCCATTCCAATCCTGAGACCCTTCCGATAGCAGAGATGTGATATCTCAATGCTTATACCAAACCTGAGACCCTTCCTAAGGCTTGAGATGTCATATACAACTCCTTCCCATTCCAATCCTGAGACCCTTCCTATAGCATGAGATGTGATATCTCAATGCTTATACCAAATCTGAGACCCTTCCTATAGCATGAGATGTGATATCCAAATCCTTCCCATTCCAATCCTGAGACCCTTCCTATAGCATGAGATGTGATATCTCAATGCTTATACCAAACCTGAGAGCCTACCTATAGCATGAGATGTGATATCCAACTCCTTCCCATTCCAATCATGAGACCCTTCCTATAGCTTGAGATGTGATATCCAACTCCTTCTCATTCCAATTCTGAGACCCGTCCTATACCATGAGACTTGATATCTCAATGCTTCAAATACCAAACCTGAGACCGGTCCTATAACATGAGATGTGATACCCAAATCCGTCCCCTTCCAAACCTTAGACCCTTCCTATAGCATGAGATGTGATATCTCAATGCTTCTAAAACCAAACATGAGAACCATCCTATAACATGAGATGTGAAATCCAAATCCTTCCCTTTCCAAACCTGAGACCCTTCCTATAGCTTGAGATGAAATATCAAACTCCTTCCCATTCCAATCCTGAGATAGCTTGAGATGTGATATCCAACTCCATCCCATTCCAATCCTGAGACCCTTCCGATAGCATGAGATGTGATAGCTCAATGCTTCTAATATCAAAACTGAGACCCTCCCTATAGTATGAGATGTGAATTCTAAGTCCTTCCCATTCCTATCCTGAGACCCTTCCGATAGCAGAGATGTGATATCTCAATGCTTATACCGAACCTGATGACCCTTCCTTTAGCATGAGATGTGATATTCAACTCCTTCCCATTCCAAACCTGAGACCCTTCCTATAACATGAGACGTGATATCCAACTCCTTCCCATTCCAAACCTGAGACCTTTCCTTTAGCATATGTGATATCCAACTCCTTCCAATTCCAATACTGAGACCCTTCCAATAGCATATGTGATATCTCAATGCTTCTAATATCAAAACTGAGACCCTCCCTCTAACATGAGATGTGATATCCAACTCCTTCCCATTCCAATACTGAGACCCTTCCAATAGCATATGTGATATCTCAATGCTTCTAATATCAAAACTGAGACCCTCCCTATAACATGAGATGTGATATCCAACTCCTTCCCATTCCAATCGAGACCCTTCCTATAACATGAGATGTGATATCTCTATGCTTCTAATACCAAACCTGAGGCCCTTCCCGTAGTATATGTGAAATCCAACTCCTTCCCATTCCAAACTTGTGACCCTTCCTGTAGCATGAAATGTGATTTTTCACCCCTTCCAATACCATACCCTAGCCTAGACCATTCCCACAGACTGAGATTTGAAATCTCATTTCTTCCAATACCAAACCCGAGACCCTTCCGATAGGATGTGATTTGATATCTCAGTGCTTCTAATACCAAACCTGAGATCCTCCCTATAACAAGAGATATCATATCCAACTCCTTCCCATTCCAATCCTGAGACTCTTCCTATAGCATGACATGTGATATCGAACTTCCCATTCAAATCCTGAGACTCAGACCTCCCCGTCTAACCTCACCACTCCTAGCTCCCGGATTGATAATGCACTCCTGCTGTGTCTTCTCTCCCTTCTTCTGCTTCCTTTCCTCTCTCCTTCCTCATGTGCCCTAGGTCAGGCTCCTTCTACACCTCCGCAAGGATTACTGATTTGTACCCCTCCCCACTCTCAACTCTCACTCAGTTAACACTCATCTGACATCTGCCATTTCCTGGAAGAACCCGACCTTGATGTCCTTGGTCTAACCGAGACATGGATGACGGCCAGCGCTGTCTGGAGCTCTGACACTTTCCTCCCTGATGACAAGTTCCTCTCCATGCCCAGATCCAACCGTTCATGAGGGGGAGTATCCTTGATTCCTGTAGTAAATTGCTTTCCTTTGCAGGCCGACTCCTCTCACGAATGCCTTGTCTGCATGCATTCTCTCTTTCCTGGCCATTCTCTCACCGTGGCTATTTGCCTACCCCCTTCCTCTCTCAGTGGATGGACTTCTCCATCCTAGCCTCCTACCACTCAACTCCGCCTACTTGGAGAATTCAAAATGAACCTGTATGCTTCCTGACCTGGACTTTTACGAGATCTGCAACTCTTCATGTCTCTGGCCCTACACACTGCAGGGAATACTCAGGATTTTCTGATCTCAGACATCCCCCTATGTAACCCTCTCAACAATCCTCTCCCGTGGTGATCAAGTTCTCATCTCCAAAGAAGGCTAACTACCAGCTGTTCCTCCTCAGTGGAGTTCTCCCTTTCTGTCCCTGCTCTCTGCACCGTTTCGCGTTGCAAACACTCGCTTCCCTGCTCTCTGGTTTAGACGCTTTTCCTTCTTCCTTTCTGTGCCTGTTCTCTGCATCGTTTCGCGTTGCAGAAAACAACTCGCTTCCCAGCTCTCTGGTTTAGACGTGTGTTCCCTGCCTTCTCTCCTCTTCCCGCTGCCTTCAAATCAACAAATGAGCTTCAAAAGATACACGGTGCTCAGAATGCTTTATAACACCCATTATTCAAGATATAGCTGTAACCCGCTAGACGTATTGAAAAGTGCTAAAAACTAGCAAAATAGCTAGAAAATGTTCTTTCCTCGCGTTTTGGTAAATACGAATTCTGGTGGATTCCCATTTTGTACTCCGTGCATTTGTTCAGTCGAATCCTGATGTTTTTAACCACTCGTCACCCATACAAGGGGGGGATCAAAATCTACTGTTCACAGGCTGAATGTATACTGCTGAAATCGTCAATGCATTATCGGGTAAACCGACTGTTCTGGAAAGTGTATTTGCCATCTGTTATTCCAGTCAGCATGTTTTCATCGTCCCTTCTTGTTTCAAGGCTGCACTCCCGTGGTGATCACATTCTCCTCTCCACAGCAGGCTAACTACCAGCTGCTCCTCCTCAGAGGCGTTCCACCTTTCTGTCCCTGCTCCCTGCACCGTTTCGCGTTGCATGTACTCGCTTCCCAGCTCTCTGGTTTAGATGTGTGTTCCCTGCCTTCTCTCCTCTTCCTACAGCCTTCCAATGAGCTCCACAAGATAGTGTTCAGAATGCTTTATAACCCCATTATTCAACATATAGCTGTAACCCGCTAGACGTATTGAAACGTGCTAAAAACTAGCAAAAATAGCTAGAAAATGTACTTCCCTCGCGTTTTTGTAAATGCGAATTCTGGTGGGTTCCCATGTTGTATGTACTGTGTCCGTGCGTTTGTGTCGAATCCTGAAGTTTTTAACCACTGTTCTCCCATACTAGGGAGGGGGGGTCAACATCTACTGCTGTTCACAGGCTGAATGTATACGGCTGAAATCTTCAAGGCATTATCAGCTTTCCTGACTGTTTTGGAACGTGTATTTGCCATCTGTTAATGCAGTCGCCCTTTGTTCATCGTTCCTTCTAGTTTACAGGCTGCACTCCCCTAGTAATCACATTCTTCTCTCCTATGCAGGCTAACTACCAGCTGCTCCTCCTCATAGGTGTTCATCCTTTCTGTCCCTGCTCCCTGCACCGTTTCGCGTTGCATGTACTCGCTTCCCAGCTCTCTGGTTGAGATGCGTGTTCCCTGACTTCTCTCCTCTTGCTACAGCCTTCCAATTTGCTCCACAAGATACAGTGTTCAGAATGCTTTATAACACCCATTATTCAACATATAGCTGTAACCAGCTAGACGTATTGAAACGTGCTAAAAACTAGCAAAAACAGCTAGAAAATGTACTTCCCTCGCGTTTTGGTAAATGCAGAGTACACGCGTCTAAACCAGAGAGCAGGCAAGCGAGCATTTCAGCAGTATAAATTCAGCCTGTGAACAACACATTTTGACCCTCCCTTGTATGGGAGAAGAGTGGTTCAAAAGACCAGGATTCGACTGAACAAACGCACGAACAGAGTACAAAATGGGAATCCACCAGAATTCGCATTTACCAAAACGCGAGGAAAGTACATTTTCTAGCTGTTTCTGCTCGTTTTTAGCACGTTTCAATACGTCTAGCGGGTTACAGCTATATGTTGAATAATGGGTGTTATAAAGCATTCTGAACACTGTATCTTGTGGAGCTCATTGGAAGGCTGTAGGAAGAGGAGAGAAGGCAGGGAACACGCATCTAAACCAGAGAGCTGGGAAGCGAGTACATGCAACGTGAAACGGTGCAGGGAGCAGGGACAGAAAGGATGAACGCCTATGAGGAGGAGCAGCTGGTAGTCAGCCTGCTCTGGAGAGGAGAATAAAGATTACCCCTGCTAACTGCGCAGGGAGTATTAATTCTATTAAAGACTAGGAGGCGAGCATTATGCTTCACTTCTTTTATTCACTACTCTTCACAGCAGTTTCAACAAACTTAAACATATAACAAAAACGCTGAAAAACCGTCTGAACAGACTTTTTCTTCCATGAACTACAATCCCCATAGTCTCTGTAGTCCAATCTACTCCAGCTCAGCTATGACCATATCCTGTCCCTGAGCTCCTCCTCTCTTTTACTCGCTCTGAAAGTCCCAGAGAAAACTCCACACTAGTCCTGCAACTGGCAATGACTCAAACCACTCCAAACGAAAATCGCCCTCTCTCAACTCCGACAACGACTTGTACTAGCCTCTCACTTCAGTTATTCTTCTGCTCCTCTCCTAGAAATAATAGAAAAGCAGAAAATCAGGGAGGTGTCCATGTATTGCTATCATCCTCATAATATTATCACATGCAACATTCAATAATATATATACAATACATTTCTCGGGTGGGAATTTAATGCTCGCCTCCTAGTCTTTAATAGAATTAATACTCCCTGCGCAGTTAGCAGGGGTAATCTTTATTCTATGACAAGACTGGAGGCGAGCATTATGCTTGTTCAAAGCTGTCCCAATACCGTACTAGCCATACTTTCTGTTGGTTTAAAATAAAATTCTCTAAATGTGCGATCGTTTGCCCAGTCTGCTGCTGCCATAATATCTTGCAAGGGTACCCCTGTCTTATATGCTTTAGATGCCATGGCCCCTCTGACTGAATGAGCACCGAACTGCTGCAAATCGATCCCTGCTGCTAGCATTACTTCTCTGACCCATCTCGCTATGGTAGCTGTCTTTACTCCCTGAAAGGGCTTCCTACGCGCTATCAGCAACTGACTTGTACTACTCGCTCTATCTTCTGCCGTTCTGGCCTCGTATTCCTTAATGCAACTAGCAACGCACCATTTGACATTACTGGGGAAATAGGGATAGTGCACTGCGGATGTGCCAGATTTCGTCCTTTGCACTACCACGAAGGTCACTCCTTCGGGACCGAACCTCCTCCTACTGATTTCCAAAGCCCTAACGTCCGACACCCTCTTGCAGGATATGAGACATAACAACATGGCCAACTTGCCTGATAACTGCTTGAGCGACAAAAATCTATTCACCGGCCAACTCTCTAATAATTTCAAAACTCTTGTAACGTCCCATAACACTGTATATCTGGGAACTGGTGGCACCTTAAACTTAGCTCCTCGAATGAGTCTACACACCGCTGGGTGTTCACCCGCTGGTGTACCCTCAATTGGCATATGGCCAGCGGAAATCGCTGATCTGTACACTCCAATAGTGCGGAAAGCCTTCCCATCTTGTAACAGGTGTGCTAGAAAATTCAGTATGGCTACTATAGGCGCAGAAATGGGATGAAAACCTCTCCCTCTACACCAACTTGACCACCTGGCCCAAGCCGCGTCGTAGCTCCTCCGAGTCGATGGAGCCCATGATTCGGCAATAAGTTCTGCCGCTTGCATCGAAATGCCTGGCAGTTCCCATCGTCTCCTGATATCCTGCACGCGACGAGCGGGAGTGTCTTCTTCATTCTCAGAGGATGACACTGCCCAGCTGGGTCCGTGAGCAATTGCTCCCCTTCCGGGAGGATCCTCGGCAGGTCTACCAACCGCTCTATCAGCGTCGGGAACCATACTTGGGCTTTCCACAACGGTGCTATTAGCACTAACTCTGCCCTCTCCCTCCGACACTTCGCCAGCACTCTGCTCAGCATCATGAACGGGGGAAAGGCGTAGTGAGTACCGCCTGTCCAGTCTTGCAGGAATGCGTCCGTACCTCCTGCGTCTGGGTCCAGTCTCCAGCTGAAGTAACTGGGTAGCTGGGCGTTGAGCCGGGACGCAAATAGATCCGTGTGCAACGGGCCCCATCTCTGAGCTATCTTCCGAAACACTGATGGATCTAACTTCCAATCGCTGGAGTCTGTGAGGTATCGGGAGTTCCAGTCTGCTATCACATTCAGTGTGCCGGGTAAGTACTCCGCTGTCACTGATGTCCCTGTCCTCAGGCAATAGTGCCAGAAATCTTTCGCTAGTTCGGCTAGCATCCTGGACTTCGTCCCTCCTAAGTGGTTTATGTAACGCACTGCTGATATGTTGTCCATCTTCAGTAGTACGCAAGACTTCACTTTGTCTCTCGTGAATGTCTTTATCGCGAAGGAGCCTGCTAGGAGCTCTAAACAGTTTATGTGCAGGTTCAGCTCCTCTGCGCTCCATCTTCCACCAGTTTGCAGCTCTCCGCAGCGCGCTCCCCATCCTATACGGCTGGCGTCTGACTCTATCACGAGGTCCGGCCGGTCTCCGAATATGGCACGCCCATTCCAAGCGTCCATATTCTGTAACCACCATTCCAGTTCCGTGATCGATTCCTGATCTTGCGGTACCGATTGATGGTATCTCAGTCCCTGCTGCAGGTGTCTGATTTTCAATCTTTGCAAAGCTCGATAGTGTAAAGGACCTGGAAAGATAGCTTGTATTGAGGCTGCAAGGAGGCCTACAATCCTCGCTAGGATCCTCAGGGATATAACTCTTTTCCCTAGGCATGCTCTGATCTCTCTCTTGATATCTCGAATTTTCCTTGCTGGGAGTTCTAGAGTGGCTTTCCTCGTGTCCAGGATGAAGCCGAGGAAATCCAATCTCTGGGCTGGCTTCGTATCTGACTTCTCTGTGTTCACTAGAAACCCCAGTGACTGCAAGAGATCCAGGACCCACTGCGTCTGATATTCCAGTGCCTTCTGATCTTCCGCTAGCAGCAATAGATCGTCTAAGTATATGATCAGCCGAATCCCTTTTTCTCTGATGGCTGCGGCTACTGGTTTCATTAACTTCGTGAACGCCCAAGGCGCCGACGCAAGCCCGAATGGCATCGTCCTGAATTGCCAGAACTGTCTCTTCCAGCGAAAAGCTAGAAATCCCCTGAACTGCTCCTGTACTGGGACTGTAAGGTATGCATCCTTCAGGTCTAGCCTGGTTAGCCAGTCTCCCTCCCTCAGGGAGTCTCTGAGCTGATGGATTCCTTCCATCTTGAAATGATGGTAAACTATCCATCCGTTCAGCTCCTTCAAATTTATTACTGGGCGTACTTTCTCCTTCCTGTGGACGAGAAACATGTTGCTGAGAAATCTTGGGACCCTGGGGCATCTCTCTATAGCTCTCTTCCTCACAAGGAGCTCCAATTCGGCCTCGAGGGCCGCCTGCTCCCCACTCGCTAGCTGCTGGCTTGGGGGGGCTCTTGTCTGCACTGGGTCTTGGATGAACTCTAGCTGCAGACCTCTGACGGTTTGCAAAATCCAGGCATCGCTGGAAAGCGCGCGCCAGCTTCCCCAGAACATCCTTGTTCTCCCTCCCACCGGAGGGTACGTTATCGCTCTTACCTGGTGTGAACCCCTGGCCTCGTCCGAAGCCTCTTCCACGACGTCCTCTGTTATAACGGCCTCTGGCTGGGAAGAACGTGTCTTGCTGTCTGTTCTCCCAGTATTGGGCCCTGTGATTCGGGGGTCTTCTTCCTCCTTGTTGGCGACCGGTCGAGCGACCCCTGTAACGACCGGTCCCGGCAAAAACTCTCTGCGGGAAGATCTTACGGATTGACGCTTGCGCCTTCTCCAGTGATGTGTATGTGCCTACGAAACGGCCCATCTCCTTCCCGAAAGTCTCTCCAAACAAGAGGCCTTGCGCTGTCTCCCCTGCCTCGTAGGATGCCAGGTCGCTGAGCTTCGAGTCTATCTTCAGAAGTAATCCTCTTCTCCTCTCGGAGGCTATAGCGCAATTCGCGTTACCTAGGAGGCAGACCGCCCTCTGCGCCCATCCAGCTAGGGCCTCCGGGTCCACCTCCTCGCCCGTGTCTTTCGCTCTTTCCGCCAGGTCCATGATCTTAGCGAGCGGACCGGCTAAGTCCAGGACCTTCTCCTGGCAGCTCTTCCATGATCTATCAATTCCTTTACGGGGGTCCTTACTGGTCTTTGAAACGAAAGTGAGCATCTTTGGATCCAATTCGGGGGCTTCTGCCACCTTCCCAGGTAGGTCTGGCCTGGGACATTCCGCGCGAAGTCGCTGTCGGACTTCCTTATCCAAGGCTTTCCTGAGCCTTGCTGTCATATATTGAGCCACTCTCGGAGAAGGCTGCCAGTCGGAAGATCTCGGATTCCTGATGGCGTCCGGATCAAACATATCATCTTGCTCCTCCTCGAGGTGCTTCTCTTTGCGGGCTTTCTTTCCCCCGCTGGGCGTTGCCCACTCCTCCTCGACTGGTTCCTCTGGCTCTTGAGGGGGAGATTCTTCCCCCTCTGGCTCCTCTTCCGAGCCTGGGTCATCATCTTCCCTATTATCTTCCCCGGGAGAGGGGGTCATGAGGTCCGGCACGGCCTGACGCTGCAAATATGCTCTCTTAAGCTTCGCGAAGGCGTCGGCGACCTCCGGGGCCTTGTCTTCTGCCCCATCCGATGGGCCCTGGGGGTCTGCAGAGGCTTTCCTCTTGCGGGCCTGAGTACTCCCCTTAGACCCTGCTCCAGAGGGTTCCATGGGCAGGCTGCGAGTCGTCTTGGTGCTTTCCTTAGGCTGATGAAGCATAGCTTCTAGTGTCTCTAGCCTTTCCTGTAGGGGTCTCACCCCTTGAGCCACCGCATCTATCAGGGAATTCCCCAGCACCTCCTTAAAGCTTGCTGCCAGATCCAGGGACTGCTCCTCCTCACTCCATTCATAATCAGACATGATAAGGGGTGCTGTGTGCCTCGGTACCTGCTTTCAGGTGTCTTTTGCTGCCCACTTCCTGATAGATGCTCCTCTGAGACCTCTTCTCAGTCTCCAGATATCTTAGATCCTCTTTCTTTTCTTTCCTCTTTTTTTTTTTTTTTTTTTTTTATATCTATGTGGCTGCACAGGACTCTTCTCACATAATATGCCTGTGGTGGCTGTTAGTCTTGTCCATAGGTTGTATGGGGCACTTTTTTTTTTTTTTTTTTTTTTTTTTGGTGTTTCTGCCTTTTTGACTAAGTGCTCGAACCTGCTGCCTCCTCTGGGGTAATGCAGGCTCCGCTCGCTGAGCGCTTCACGCTCGCGTGTGGAAACTAGGGCTCTCGCTCTCGGAGTTCTAAACGCTCCGACTGTTCGAGCGCTTCGTGCTGTAGCCGCGTCGCGTAATGAGAGCGACGCGGCTCCGCGCTCCTGAGCTCCGCCCCCCCAAAGGTGGGGGGGGGAAGAACTCCTCTTGGCCCTCTGCGAGGGCTCGCCGCGTTCGGCGTTCGGCTCCTCCCTCCCAAGGGAGGGGGCTCGCAGCTGCGTGCCCGCTCCTCGCCGCGTTCAAGGGAGGTTCGGGGAGCCCCGGAGCCCGGCGGAATACCCCTGGAGTGCTGGTAATGTGGCACGGGGCTGGAGGGCGCCGGGGCTCCCGGAGCTGCTGTGAAGCAGCTGTGTAGGTCGCTCAGTAAAGGGCGACGAAAAAGAAAGGGGGGAAGTTCCGGATTCGACGCGCTGTCCGTTACGCAATAAAAAGAGAAAAAGCTTTTATAAGTATCGCTCTAAATACTGCTTACTCAGCCTGGGCCTGCCTTGGGTCTCTGCAACCCGCTAGGTAGCCTAAAACCTGCGCTAAAGTACATAAACCCACATTAGGTTAGAGGTAAATAGAAAGCCACTTATCTGCTTGAAGAGCAGTAAAAGAAGAGGAGGAGCTCAGGGACAGGATATGATCATAGCTGAGCTGGAGTAGATTGGACTACAGAGACTATGGGGATTGTAGTTCATGGAAGAAAAAGTCTGTTCAGACGGTTTTTCAGCGTTTTTGTTATATGTTTAAGTTTGTTGAAACTGCTGTGAAGAGTAGTGAATAAAAGAAGTGAAGCATAATGCTCGCCTCCAGTCTTGTCATAGAATGTGATCACCAGGGGAGTGCAGCCTGTAAAGTAGAAGGGACGATGAACACAGGGCGACTGCATTAACAGATGGCAAATACACGTTCCAAAACAGTCAGGAAAGCTGATAATGCCTTGAAGATTTCAACCGTATACATTCAGCCTGTGAACAGCAGTAGACGTTGACCCCCCCCCCCTTGTATGGGAGAACAGTGGATAAAAACTTCAGGATTCGACAACAAACGCACGGACAGTACATACATGGGAACCCATCAGAATTAGCATTTACAAAAACGCGAGGAAAGTACATTTTCTAGCTGTTTTTGCTAGTTTACAGCACGTTTCAATACGTCTAGCGGGTTACGGCTATATGTTGAATAATGTGTGTTATAGAGCATTCTGAGCACTGTGTATCTTTTGGAGCTCATTTTTTGATTTGAAGGCAGCGGGAAGAGGAGAGAAGGCAGGGAACACGCGTCTAAACCAGAGAGCTGGGAAGCGAGTACTTGCAACGCGAAAAGGGCAGAAAGGAAGAAGGCCTCTGAGAAGGAAAAGCGTCTAAACCAGAGAGCAGGGAAGCGAGTGTTTGCAACGCGCAGGGAGCAGGGACAGAAAGGGAGAACTCCTCTGAGGAGGAACAGCTGGCAGTTAGCCTTCTTTAGAGATGAGAACTTGATCACCACGGGAGAGGATTGTTGAGAGGGTTACAGAGGGGGAGGTCTGAGATCAGAAAATCCTGAGTATTCCCTGCAGTGTGTAGGGCCAGCGACATGAAGAGTTGCAGATCTCGTAAAAGTCCAGGTCAGGAAGCATACAGGTTCATGTTGAATTCTCCAAGTAGGCGGAGTTGAGTGGTAGGAGGCTAGGATGGAGAAGTCCATCCACTGAGAGAGGAAGGGGGTAGGCAAATAGCCACGGTGAGAGAATGGCCAGGAGAGAATGCATGCAGACAAGGCATTCGTGAGAGGAGTCGGCCTGCAAAGGAAAGCAATTTACTACAGGAATCAAGGATAAGCATTGGGATATCACATCTCATGCTATAGGAAGGGTCTCAGGATTGGAATGGGAAGGACTTAGATATCACATATGCTATAGGGAGGGTCTCAGTTTTGATATTAGAAGCATTGAGATATCACATCTCATGCTATCGGAAGTGTCTCAGGATTGGAATGGGAAGGAGCTGGATATCACATCTCATGCTAAAGGAAGGGTCTCAGGTTTGGAACGGGAAGGAGTTGGATATCACATCTCATGCTATAGGAAGGGTCTCAGGATTGGAATGGGAAGGACTTAGATATCACATATGCTATAGGGAGGGTCTCAGTTTTGATATTAGAAGCATTGAGATATCACATCTCATGCTATCGGAAGTGTCTCAGGATTGGAATGGGAAGGAGCTGGATATCACATCTCATGCTAAAGGAAGGGTCTCAGGTTTGGAACGGGAAGGAGTTGGATATCACATCTCATGTTATAGGAAGGGTCTCAGGTTTCGTATAAACATTGAGATATCACATCTCTGCTATCGGAAGTGTCTCAGGATTGGAATGGGAAGGAGTTGGATATCCCATCTCATGTTATAGGACGGGTCTCAGGTTTTTTATTAAAATCATTGAGATATTATATTGCATGCTGTAGGAAGGGTCTAAGGATTGGAATGGGAAGGACTTGGATATCACATCTCATGCTATAGATAGGCTCTCAGGTTTGGAAAGTGAAGGAGTTGGATATCACATTTCATGTTAGAGGAAGGATCTCAGGTTTGGTATTAGAGGCATTCAGATATCACATCTCAGGCTATAGGAAGGGTCTCAGGATTGGAATGGGAAGGAGTTGGATATCACATCTCATGCTATAGGAAGGGTCTTGAGATATCACATCTCATGCTATAGGAAGGGTCTCAGGATTGGAATGGGAAGGAGTTGTATATGACATCTCATGCCGTAGGGAGGGTCTCAGGTTTGGTATAAACATTGAGATATCACATCTCTGCTATCGAAAGGGTCTCAGGATTGGAATGGAAAGGAGTTGGATATCCCATCTCATGTTATAGGAAGAGTCTCAGGTTTGGTATTAGAAGCATTGAGATATCACATCTCATGCTATAGGAAGTGTCTCAGGATTGGAATGGGAAGTACTTGGGTATCACATCTCATGCTATAGGGAGGGTCTCAAGTTTGATATTAGAAGCATTGAGATATCACATCTCATGCTATAGGAAGGGTCTCAGGATTGGAATGGGAAGGAGTTGGATATCACATCTCATGCTATAGGAAGGGTCTCAGGTTTGGTATAAGCAGTGAGATATCGCATCTCATGCTATAGGAAGTGTCTCAGGATTGGAATGGGAAGGAGTTGGATATCACATCTCATGTTATAGGAAGGATCTCAGGTTTGGTATAAGCATTGAGATATCACATCTCTGCTATCGGAAGGGTCTAAGGTTTGGAAGGGGAAGGATTTGGATATCACATCTCATGTTATAGGACGGGTCTCAGGTTTGGTATTAGAAGCATTGAGATATCAAGTCTCATGGTATAGGAAGGGTCTCAGAATTGGAATGGGAAGGAGTTGGATATCACATCTCAAGCTATAGGAAGGGTCTCAGGATTAGAATGGGAAGGAGTTTGATATCACATCTCATGCCATAGTATGGGTCTCAGGTTTGCTAGAAGCATTGGGATATCAGATCTCATGCTATCGGAAGGGTATCGGGATTGGATTTGGAAGGAGTTGGATATCCCATCTCATGCTATAGGAAGGGTCTCAGGTTGGAATGGGAAGGAGTTGGATATCACATCTCATGTTATAGGAAGGGTCTCAGGATTGGAATGGGAAGGACTTGGATATCACATCTCATGCTATAGGAAGGCTCTCAGGTTTGCAAGGGGAAAGAGTTGGATATCACATTTCATGTTAGAGGTAGGATCTCAGGTTTGGTATTAGAAGTATTGAGATATCACATCTCATGCTATCAGAAGGATCTCATGTTTGGTATAGAAGCATTGAGATATCATATCTTATGCTATCAGAAGAGTCTCAGGATTGGAATGGGAAGGAGTTGGATATCACATCTCATGCTAAAGGGAGGGTCTCAGGTTTGGAAGATAAGGATTTGGATATCACATCTCATGTTATAGGAAGGATCTCAGGTTTGGTATTAGAAGTATTGAGATATCACATCTCATGCTATCGGAAGGATCTCAGGTTTGGTATAGAAGCATTGAGATATCATATCTTATGCTATCAGAAGGGTCTCAGGATTGGAATGGGAAGGATTTGGATATCACATCTCATGCTAAAGGGAGGGTCTCAGGTTTGGAAGGGGAAGGATTTGGATATCACATCTCATGTTATAGGATGGATCTCAGGTTTGGTATTAGAAGTATTGAGATATCACATCTCATGTTATCGGAAGGATCTCAGGTTTGGTATTAGAAGTATTGAGATATCACCTCTCATGCTATAGGAAGGGTCTCAGGATTGGAATGGGAAGGAGTTGGATATCACATCTCATGCTAAAGGAAGGGTCTCAGGTTTGGTAGAAGCATTGAGATATCACATCTCATGCTATAGGAAGGGTCTCAGGATTGGAATGGGAAGGACTTAGATATCACATATCATGCTATAGGGAGGGTCTCAGTTTTGATATTAGAAGCATTGAGATATCACATCTCATGCTATCGGAAGTGTCTCAGGATTGGAATGGGAAGGAGCTGGATATCACATCTCATGCTAAAGGAAGGGTCTCAGGTTTGGAACGGGAAGGAGTTGGATATCACATCTCATGTTATAGGAAGGGTCTCAGGTTTGGTATAAACATTGAGATATCACATCTCTGCTATCAGAAGTGTCTCAGGATTGGAATGGGAAGGAGTTGGATATCCCATCTCATGTTATAGGACGGGTCTCAGGTTTTTTATTAGAATCATTGAGATATCATATTGCATGCTGTAGGAAGGGTCTAAGGATTGGAATGGGAAGGACTTGGATATCACATCTCATGCTATAGATAGGCTCTCAGGTTTGGAAAGTGAAGGAGTTGGATATCACATTTCATGTTAGAGGAAGGATCTCAGGTTTGGTATTAGAGGCATTGAGATATCACATCTCAGGCTATAGGAAGGGTCTCAGGATTGGAATGGGAAGGAGTTGGATATCACATCTCATGCTATAGGAAGGGTCTCAGGTTTGGTATAAGCATTGAGATATCACATCTCATGCTATAGGAAGGGTCCAGGATTGGAATGGAAGGAGTTGGATATCACATCTCATGTTATAGGAAGGATCTCAGGTTTGGTATTAGAAGCATTGAGACATCACATCTCATGCTATAGGAAGGGTCTCAGGATTGGAATGGGAAGGAGTTGGATATCACATCTCATGCTATAGGAAGGGTCTCAGGATTGGAATGGGAAGGAGTTGAATATGACATCTCATGCCGTAGGAAGGGTCTCAGGTTTGGTATAAACATTGAGATATCACATTTCTGCTATCAAAAGGGTCTCAGGATTGGAATGGGAAGGAGTTGGATATCCCATCTCATGTTATAGGAAGAGTCTCAGGTTTGGTATTAGAAGCATTGAGATATCACATCTCATGCTATAGGAAGTGTCTCAGGATTGGAATGGGAAGGAGTTGGATATCACATCTCATGCTATGGGAAGGGTCTCAGGTTTGGTATAAGCAGTGAGATATCACATCTCATGCTATAGGAAGTGTCTCAGGATTGGAATGGGAAGGAGTTGGATATCACATCTCATTTTATAGGAAGGATCTCAGGTTTGGTATAAGCATTGAGATATCACATCTCTGCTATCGGAAGGGTCTCAGGATTGGAATGGGAAGGAGTTGGATATTCCCATCTCATGTTATAGGAAGGGTCTCAGGTTTGGTATTAGAAGCATTGAGATATCACATCTCATGCTGTAGGAAGGGTCTCAGGATTGGAATGGGAAGGACTTGGATATCACATCTCATGTTATAGGGAGGGTCTCAAGTTTGATATTAGAAGCTTTGAGATATCACATCTCATGATATCGGAAGGGTCTCAGGATTGGAATGGGAAGGAGTTGGATATCACATCTCATGATAAAGGAAGGGTCTAAGGTTTGGAAGGGGAAGGATTTGGATATCACATCTCATGTTATATTACGGGTCTCAGGTTTGGTATTAGAAGCATTGAGATATCAAGTCTCATAGTATAGGAAGGGTCTCAGAATTGGAATGGGAAGGAGTTGGATATCACATCTCAAGCTATAGGAAGGGTCTCAGGATTGGAATGGGAAGGACTTGGATATCACATCTCATGCTATAGGAAGGCTCTCAGGTTTGGAAGGGGAAAGAGTTGGATATCACATTTCATGTTAGAGGTAGGATCTCAGGTTTGGTATTAGAGGCATTGAGATATCACATCTCATGCTATCAGAAGGGTCTCAGGAATGGAATGGGAAGGAGTTGGATATCACATCTCATGCTAAAGGGAGGGTCTCAGGTTTGGAAGGGGAAGGATTTGGATATCACATCTCATGTTATAGGAAGGATCTCAGGTTTGGTATTAGAAGCATTGAGATATCACATCTCATGCTATCGGAAGGATCTCAGGTTTGGTATTAGAAGCATTGAGATATCACATCTCATGCTATCAGAAGAGTCTCAGGATTGGAATAGGAAGGAGTTGGATATCACATCTCATGCTAAAGGGAGGGTCTCAGGTTTGGAAGGGGAAGGATTTGGATATCACATCTCATGTTATCGGAAGGATCTCACGTTTGGTATTAGAAGTATTGAGATATCATATCTCATGCTATAGGAAGGGTCTCAGGATTGGAATGGGAAGGAGTTGGATATCACATCTCATGCTATAGGGAGGGTCTCAGGATTGGAATGGGAAGGACTTAGATATCACATATCATGCTATAGGGAGGGTCTCAGTTTTGATATTAGAAGCATTGAGATATCACATCTCATGCTATCGGAAGTGTCTCAGGATTGGAATGGGAAGGAGCTGGATATCACATCTCATGCTAAAGGAAGGGTCTCAGGTTTGGAACGGGAAGGATTTGGATATCACATCTCATGTTATAGGAAGGGTCTCAGGTTTGGTATAAGCATTGAGATATCACATCTCTGCTATCGGAAGAGTCTCAGGATTGGAATGGGAAGGAGTTGGATATCCCATCTCATGTTATAGGACGGGTCTCAGGTTTGTTATTAGAATCATTGAGATATCATATTGCATGCTGTAGGAAGGGTCTAAGGGTTAGAATGTGAAGGACTTGGATATCACATCTCATGCTATAGATAGGCTCTTAGGTTTGGAAAGGGAAGGAGTTGGATATCACATTTCATGTTAGAGGAAGGATCTCAGGTTTGGTATTAGAAGCATAGAGATATCACATCTCATGCTATAGGAAGGGTCTCAGGATTGGAATGGGAAGCAGTTGGATATCACATCTCATGCTATAGGAAGGGTCTCAGGTTTGGTATAAGCATTGAGATATCACATCTCATGCTATAGGAAGGGTCTCAGGATTGGAATGGGAAGGACTTGGATATCACATCTCATGCTATAGGGAGGGTCTCAAGTTTGATATTAGAAGCTTTGAGATATCACATCTCATGATATCGGAAGGGTCTCAGGATTGGAATGGGAAGGAGTTGGATATCACATCTCATGATAAAGGAAGGGTCTCAAGTTTGATATTAGAAGCTTTGAGATATCACATCTCATGATATCGGAAGGGTCTAAGGTTTGGAAGGGGAAGGATTTGGATATCACATCTCATGTTATATTACGGGTCTCAGGTTTGGTATTAGAAGCATTGAGATATCAAGTCTCATAGTATAGGAAGGGTCTCAGAATTGGAATGGGAAGGAGTTGGATATCACATCTCAAGCTATAGGAAGGGTCTCAGGATTGGAATGGGAAGGACTTGGATATCACATCTCATGCTATAGGAAGGCTCTCAGGTTTGGAAGGGGAAAGAGTTGGATATCACATTTCATGTTAGAGGTAGGATCTCATGTTTGGTATTAGAGGCATTGAGATATCACATCTCATGCTATCAGAAGGGTCTCAGGAATGGAATGGGAAGGAGTTGGATATCACATCTCATGCTAAAGGGAGGGTCTCAGGTTTGGAAGGGGAAGGATTTGGATATCACATCTCATGTTATAGGAAGGATCTCAGGTTTGGTATTAGAAGCATTGAGATATCACATCTCATGCTATCGGAAGGATCTCAGGTTTGGTATTAGAAGCATTGAGATATCACATCTCATGCTATCAGAAGAGTCTCAGGATTGGAATAGGAAGGAGTTGGATATCACATCTCATGCTAAAGGGAGGGTCTCAGGTTTGGAAGGGGAAGGATTTGGATATCACATCTCATGTTATCGGAAGGATCTCACGTTTGGTATTAGAAGTATTGAGATATCATATCTCATGCTATAGGAAGGGTCTCAGGATTGGAATGGGAAGGAGTTGGATATCACATCTCATGCTATAGGGAGGGTCTCAGGATTGGAATGGGAAGGACTTAGATATCACATATCATGCTATAGGGAGGGTCTCAGTTTTGATATTAGAAGCATTGAGATATCACATCTCATGCTATCGGAAGTGTCTCAGGATTGGAATGGGAAGGAGCTGGATATCACATCTCATGCTAAAGGAAGGGTCTCAGGTTTGGAACGGGAAGGATTTGGATATCACATCTCATGTTATGGGAAGGGTCTCAGGTTTGGTATAAGCATTGAGATATCACATCTCTGCTATCGGAAGAGTCTCAGGATTGGAATGGGAAGGAGTTGAATATCCCATCTCATGTTATAGGACGGGTCTCAGGTTTGGTATTAGAAGCATTGAGATATCACATCTCATGCTATCAGAAGAGTCTCAGGATTGGAATAGGAAGGAGTTGGATATCACATCTCATGCTAAAGGGAGGGTCTCAGGTTTGGAAGGGGAAGGATTTGGATATCACATCTCATGTTATCGGAAGGATCTCACGTTTGGTATTAGAAGTATTGAGATATCATATCTCATGCTATAGGAAGGGTCTCAGGATTGGAATGGGAAGGAGTTGGATATCACATCTCATGCTATAGGGAGGGTCTCAGGATTGGAATGGGAAGGACTTAGATATCACATATCATGCTATAGGGAGGGTCTCAGTTTTGATATTAGAAGCATTGAGATATCACATCTCATGCTATCGGAAGTGTCTCAGGATTGGAATGGGAAGGAGCTGGATATCACATCTCATGCTAAAGGAAGGGTCTCAGGTTTGGAACGGGAAGGATTTGGATATCACATCTCATGTTATGGGAAGGGTCTCAGGTTTGGTATAAGCATTGAGATATCACATCTCTGCTATCGGAAGAGTCTCAGGATTGGAATGGGAAGGAGTTGAATATCCCATCTCATGTTATAGGACGGGTCTCAGGTTTGTTATTAGAATCATTGAGATATCATATTGCATGCTGTAGGAAGGGTCTAAGGGTTGGATTGTGAAGGACTTGGATATCACATCTCATGCTATAGATAGGCTCTTAGGTTTGGAAAGGGAAGGAGTTGGATATCACATTTCATGTTAGAGGAAGGATCTCAGGTTTGGTATTAGAAGCATAGAGATATCACATCTCATGCTATAGGAAGGGTCTCAGGATTGGAATGGGAAGCAGTTGGATATCACATCTCATGCTATAGGAAGTGTCTCAGTATTGGAATGGGAAGGACTTGGGTATTACATCTCATGCTATAGGGAGGGTCTCAAGTTTGATATTAGAAGCATTGAGATATCACATCTCATGCTATAGGAAGGGTCTCAGGATTGGAATGGGAAGGAGTTGGATATCACATCTCATGCTATAGGAAGGGTCTCAGGTTTGGTATAAGCAGTGAGATATCACATCTCATGCTATAGGAAGTGTCTCAGGATTGGAATGGGAAGGAGTTGGATATCACATCTCATGTTATAGGAAGGATCTCAGGTTTGGTATAAGCATTGAGATATCACATCTCTGCTATCGGAAGGGTCTCAGGATTGGAATGGGAAGGAGTTGGATATTCCCATCTCATGTTAAAGCGAGGGTCTCAAGTTTGATATTAGAAGCATTGAGATATCACATTTCATGATATCGGAAGGGTCTCAAGATTGGAATGGGAAGGAGTTGGCTATCACATCTCATGATAAAGGAAGGGTCTAAGGTTTGGAAGGGGAAGCATTTGGATATCACATCTCATGTTATAGGACGGGTCTCAGGTTTGGTATTAGAAGCATTGAGATATCAAGTCTCATGGTATAGGAAGGGTCTCAGAATTGGAATGGGAAGGAGTTGGATATCACATCTCAAGCTATAGGAAGGGTCTCAGGATTAGAATGGGAAGGAGTTTGATATCACATCTCATGCCATAGTATGGGTCTCAGGTTTGGTAGAAGCATTGGGATATCAGATCTCATGCTATCGGAAGGGTATCGGGATTGGATTTGGAAGGAGTTGGATATCCCATCTCATGCTATAGGAAGGGTCTCAGGTTGGAATGGGAAGGAGTTGGGTATCACATCTCATGTTATAGGAAGGGTCTCAGGATTGGAATGGGAAGGACTTGGATATCACATCTCATGCTATAGGAAGGCTCTCAGGTTTGCAAGGGGAAAGAGTTGGATATCACATTTCATGTTAGAGGTAGGATCTCAGGTTTGGTATTAGAAGTATTGAGATATCACATCTCATGCTATCAGAAGGATCTCAGGTTTGGTATAGAAGCATTGAGATATCATATCTTATGCTATCAGAAGAGTCTCAGGATTGGAATGGGAAGGAGTTGGATATCACATCTCATGCTAAAGGGAGGGTCTCAGGTTTGGAAGATAAGGATTTGGATATCACATCTCATGTTATAGGAAGGATCTCAGGTTTGGTATTAGAAGTATTGAGATATCACATCTCATGCTATCGGAAGGATCTCAGGTTTGGTATAGAAGCATTGAGATATCATATCTTATGCTATCAGAAGGGTCTCAGGATTGGAATGGGAAGGAGTTGGATATCACATCTCATGCTAAAGGGCGGGTCTCAGGTTTGGAAGGGGAAGGATTTGGATATCACATCTCATGTTATAGGATGGATCTCAGGTTTGGTATTAGAAGTATTGAGATATCATATCTTATGCTATCAGAAGGGTCTCAGGATTGGAATGGGAAGGAGTTGGATATCACATCTCATGCTAAAGGGCGGGTCTCAGGTTTGGAAGGGGAAGGATTTGGATATCACATCTCATGTTATAGGATGGATCTCAGGTTTGGTATTAGAAGTATTGAGATATCACATCTCATGTTATCGGAAGGATCTCAGGTTTGGTATTAGAAGTATTGAGATATCCCCTCTCATGCTATAGGAAGGGTCTCAGGATTGGAATGGGAAGGAGTTGGATATCACATCTCATGCTAAAGGAAGGGTCTCAGGTTTGGTAGAAGCATTGAGATATCACATCTCATGCTATAGGAAGGGTCTCAGGATTGGAATGGGAAGGACTTAGATATCACATATGCTATAGGGAGGGTCTCAGTTTTGATATTAGAAGCATTGGGATATCACATCTCATGCTATCGGAAGTGTCTCAGAATTGGAATGGGAAGGAGCTGGATATCACATCTCATGCTAAAGGAAGGGTCTCAGGTTTGGAACGGGAAGGAGTTGGATATCACATCTCATGTTATAGGAAGGGTCTCAGGTTTGGTATAAACATTGAGATATCACATCTCTGCTATCGGAAGTGTCTCAGGATTGGAATGGGAAGGAGTTGGATATCCCATCTCATGTTATAGGACGGGTCTCAGGTTTTTTATTAGAATCATTGAGATATCATATTGCATGCTGTAGGAAGGGTCTAAGGATTGGAATGGGAAGGACTTGGATATCACATCTCATGCTATAGATAGGCTCTCAGGTTTGGAAAGTGAAGGAGTTGGATATCACATTACATGTTAGAGGAAGGATCTCAGGTTTGATATTAGAGGCATTGAGATATCACATCTCAGGCTATAGGAAGGGTCTCAGGATTGGAATGGGAAGGAGTTGGATATCTTATCTCATGCTATAGGAAGGGTCTCAGGTTTGGTATAAGCATTGAGATATCACATCTCATGCTATAGGAAGGGTCCAGGATTGGAATGGAAGGAGTTGGATATCACATCTCATGTTATAGGAAGGATCTCAGGTTTGGTATTAGAAGCATTGAGACATCACATCTCATGCTATAGGAAGGGTCTCAGGATTGGAATGGGAAGGAGTTGGATATCACATCTCATGCTATAGGAAGGGTCTCAGGATTGGAATGGGAAGGAGTTGAATATGACATCTCATGCCGTAGGAAGGGTCTCAGGTTTGGTATAAACATTGAGATATCACATCTCTGCTATCAAAAGGGTCTCAGGATTGGAATGGGAAGGAGTTGGATATCCCATCTCATGTTATAGGAAGAGTCTCAGGTTTGGTATTAGAAGCATTGAGATATCACATCTCATGCTATAGGAAGTGTCTCAGGATTGGAATGGGAAGGACTTGGATATCACATCTCATGCTATAGGTAGGGCCTCAAGTTTGATATTAGAAGCATTGAGATATCACATCTCATGCTATAGGAAGGGTCTGAGGATTGGAATGGGAAGGAGTTGGATATCACATCTCATGCTATGGGAAGGGTCTCAGGTTTGGTATAAGCAGTGAGATATCACATCTCATGCTATAGGAAGTGTCTCAGGATTGGAATGGGAAGGAGTTGGATATCACATCTCATGTTATAGGAAGGATCTCAGGTTTGGTATAAGCATTGAGATATCACATCTCTGCTATCGGAAGGGTCTCAGGATTGGAATGGGAAGGAGTTGGATATTCCCATCTCATGTTATAGGAAGGGTCTCAGGTTTGGTATTAGAAGCATTGAGATATCACATCTCATGCTATAGGAAGGGTCCAGGATTGGAATGGAAGGAGTTGGATATCACATCTCATGTTATAGGAAGGATCTCAGGTTTGGTATTAGAAGCATTGAGACATCACATCTCATGCTATAGGAAGGGTCTCAGGATTGGAATGGGAAGGAGTTGGATATCACATCTCATGCTATAGGAAGGGTCTCAGGATTGGAATGGGAAGGAGTTGAATATGACATCTCATGCCGTAGGAAGGGTCTCAGGTTTGGTATAAACATTGAGATATCACATCTCTGCTATCAAAAGGGTCTCAGGATTGGAATGGGAAGGAGTTGGATATCCCATCTCATGTTATAGGAAGAGTCTCAGGTTTGGTATTAGAAGCATTGAGATATCACATCTCATGCTATAGGAAGTGTCTCAGGATTGGAATGGGAAGGACTTGGATATCACATCTCATGCTATAGGTAGGGTCTCAAGTTTGATATTAGAAGCATTGAGATATCACATCTCATGCTATAGGAAGGGTCTGAGGATTGGAATGGGAAGGAGTTGGATATCACATCTCATGCTATGGGAAGGGTCTCAGGTTTGGTATAAGCAGTGAGATATCACATCTCATGCTATAGGAAGTGTCTCAGGATTGGAATGGGAAGGAGTTGGATATCACATCTCATGTTATAGGAAGGATCTCAGGTTTGGTATAAGCATTGAGATATCACATCTCTGCTATCGGAAGGGTCTCAGGATTGGAATGGGAAGGAGTTGGATATTCCCATCTCATGTTATAGGAAGGGTCTCAGGTTTGGTATTAGAAGCATTGAGATATCACATCTCATGCTATAGGAAGGGTCTCAGGATTGGAATGGGAAGGACTTGGATATCACATCTCATGCTATAGGGAGGGTCTCAAGTTTGATATTAGAAGATTTGAGATATCACATCTCATGATATCGGAAGGGTCTCAGGATTGGAATGGGAAGGAGTTGGATATCACATCTCATGATAAAGGAAGGGTCTAAGGTTTGGAAGGGGAAGGATTTGGATATCACATCTCATGTTATATTACGGGTCTCAGGTTTGGTATTAGAAGCATTGAGATATCAAGTCTCATAGTATAAGAAGGGTCTCAGAATTGGAATGGGAAGGAGTTGGATATCACATCTCAAGCTATAGGAAGGGTCTCAGGATTGGAATGGGAAGGACTTGGATATCACATCTCATGCTATAGGAAGGCTCTCAGGTTTGGAAGGGGAAAGAGTTGGATATCACATTTCATGTTAGAGGTAGGATCTCAGGTTTGGTATTAGAGGCATTGAGATATCACATCTCATGCTATCAGAAGGGTCTCAGGAATGGAATGGGAAGGAGTTGGATATCACATCTCATGCTAAAGGGAGGGTCTCAGGTTTGGAAGGGGAAGGATTTGGATATCACATCTCATGTTATAGGAAGGATCTCAGGTTTGGTATTAGAAGCATTGAGATATCACATCTCATGCTATCGGAAGGATCTCAGGTTTGGTATTAGAAGCATTGAGATATCACATATCATGCTATCAGAAGAGTCTCAGGATTGGAATAGGAAGGAGTTGGATATCACATCTCATGCTAAAGGGAGGGTCTCAGGTTTGGAAGGGAAAGGATTTGGATATCACATCTCATGTTATCGGAAGGATCTCACGTTTGGTATTAGAAGTATTGAGATATCATATCTCATGCTATAGGAAGGGTCTCAGGATTGGAATGGGAAGGAGTTGGATATCACATCTCATGCTATAGGGAGGGTCTCAGGATTGGAATGGGAAGGACTTAGATATCACATATCATGCTATAGGGAGGGTCTCAGTTTTGATATTAGAAGCATTGAGATATCACATCTCATGCTATCGGAAGTGTCTCAGGATTGGAATGGGAAGGAGCTGGATATCACATCTCATGCTAAAGGAAGGGTCTCAGGTTTGGAACGGGAAGGATTTGGATATCACATCTCATGTTATAGGAAGGGTCTCAGGTTTGGTATAAGCATTGAGATATCACATCTCTGCTATCGGAAGAGTCTCAGGATTGGAATGGGAAGGAGTTGGATATCCCATCTCATGTTATAGGACGTGTCTCAGGTTTGTTATTAGAATCATTGAGATATCATATTGCATGCTGTAGGAAGGGTCTAAGGGTTGGAATGTGAAGGACTTGGATATCACATCTCATGCTATAGATAGGCTCTTAGGTTTGGAAAGGGAAGGAGTTGGATATCACATTTCATGTTAGAGGAAGGATCTCAGGTTTGGTATTAGAAGCATAGAGATATCACATCGCATGCTATAGAAAGGGTCTCAGGATTGGAATGGGAAGCAGTTGGATATCACATCTCATGCTATAGGAAGGGTCTCAGGTTTGGTATAAGCATTGAGATATCACATCTCATGCTATAGGAAGGGTCTCAGGATTGGAATGGGAAGGACTTGGATATCACATCTCATGCTATAGGGAGGGTCTCAAGTTTGATATTAGAAGCTTTGAGATATCACATCTCATAATATCGGAAGGGTCTCAGGATTGGAATGGGAAGGAGTTGGATATCACATCTCATGATAAAGGAAGGGTCTAAGGTTTGGAAGGGGAAGGATTTGGATATCACATCTCATGTTATATTACGGGTCTCAGGTTTGGTATTAGAAGCATTGAGATATCAAGTCTCATAGTATAGGAAGGGTCTCAGAATTGGAATGGGAAGGAGTTGGATATCACATCTCAAGCTATAGGAAGGGTCTCAGGATTGGAATGGGAAGGACTTGGATATCACATCTCATGCTATAGGAAGGCTCTCAGGTTTGGAAGGGGAAAGAGTTGGATATCACATTTCATGTTAGAGGTAGGATCTCAGGTTTGGTATTAGAGGCATTGAGATATCACATCTCATGCTATCAGAAGGGTCTCAGGAATGGAATGGGAAGGAGTTGGATATCACATCTCATGCTAAAGGGAGGGTCTCAGGTTTGGAAGGGGAAGGATTTGGATATCACATCTCATGTTATAGGAAGGATCTCAGGTTTGGTATTAGAAGCATTGAGATATCACATCTCATGCTATAGGAAGGGTCTCAGGATTGGAATGGGAAGCAGTTGGATATCACATCTCATGCTATAGGAAGGGTCTCAGGTTTGGTATAAGCATTGAGATATCACATCTCATGCTATAGGACGGGTCTCAGAATTGGAATGGAAGGAGTTGGATATCAAATCTCATGTTATAGGAAGGATCTCAGGTTTGGTATTAGAAGCATTGAGACATCACATCTCATGCTATAGGAAGGGTCTCAGGGTTGGAATGGGAAGGAGTTGGATATCACATCTCATCCAATAGGAAGGGTCTCAGGTTTGGAATAGGAAGGAATTGGATATCACATCTCATGTTATAGGAAGGATCTCAGGTTTGGTATTAGAAGCATTGAGATATCACATCTCATGCTATAGGAAGGGTCTCAGGATTGGAATGTGAAGGATTTGGATATCACATCTCATGCTAAAGGAAGGGTCTCAGGTTTGGTAGAAGCATTGAGATATCACGTCTCTGCTATCGGAAGGGTCTCAGGATTGGATTGGGAAGGAGTTGGATATCCCTTCTCATGCTATAGGAAGGGTCTCAGGATTTGAATGGCAAGGAGTTGGATATCACATCTCATGCCATAGGAAGGGTCTCAGGTTTGGTATAAGCATTGAGATATCACATCTCTGCTATCGGAAGGGTCTCAGGATTGGATTGGGAAGGAGTTGGATATCCCTTCTCATGCTATAGGAAGTGTCTCAGGTTGGAATGGGAAGGAGTTGGATATCACATCTCATGTTATAGGAAGGGTCTCAGGATTGGAATGGGAAGGATTTGGATATCACATCTCTTGCTATAGGAAGGGTCTCAGGATTGGAATGGGTAGGAGTTGGATATTACTTTCTTGCTATAGGAAGGGTCTCATGTTTGGAATGGGAAGGAGTTGGATATCACATATGCTATAGTTAGTGTCTCAGGTTTGGAACGGGAAGGAGTTGGATATCACATCTCATGTTATAGGAAGGATCTCAGGTTTGGTATTAGAAGCATTGAGATATCACATCTCATGCTATAGGAAGGGTCTCAGGATTGGAATGGAAGGAGTTGGATATCACATCTCATGTTATAGGAAGGATCTCAGGTTTGGTATTAGAAGCATTGAGACATCACATCTCATGCTATAGGAAGGGTCTCAGGGTTGGAATGGGAAGGAGTTGGATATCACATCTCATCCAATAGGAAGGGTCTCAGGTTTGGAATAGGAAGGAATTGGATATCACATCTCATGTTATAGGAAGGATCTCAGGTTTGGTATTAGAAGCATTGAGATATCACATCTCATGCTATAGGAAGGGTCTCAGGATTGGAATGGGAAGCAGTTGGATATCACATCTCATGTTATAGGAAGGGTCTCAGGTTTGGTATAAGCATTGAGATATCACATCTCTGCTATTGGAAGCGGCTCAGGATTGGAATGGGAAGGAGTTGGATATCCCATCTCATGTTATAGGAAGAGTCTCAGGTTTGGTATTAGAAGCATTGAGACATCACATCTCATGCTATAGGAAGGGTCTCAGGGTTGGAATGGGAAGGAGTTGGATATCACATCTCATCCAATAGGAAGGGTCTCAGGTTTGGAATAGGAAGGAATTGGATATCACATCTCATGTTATAGGAAGGATCTCAGGTTTGGTATTAGAAGCATTGAGATATCACATCTCATGCTATAGGAAGGGTCTCAGGATTGGAATGTGAAGGATTTGGATATCACATCTCATGCTAAAGGAAGGGTCTCAGGTTTGGTAGAAGCATTGAGATATCACGTCTCTGCTATCGGAAGGGTCTCAGGATTGGATTGGGAAGGAGTTGGATATCCCTTCTCATGCTATAGGAAGGGTCTCAGGATTTGAATGGCAAGGAGTTGGATATCACATCTCATGCCATAGGAAGGGTCTCAGGTTTGGTATAAGCATTGAGATATCACATCTCTGCTATCGGAAGGGTCTCAGGATTGGATTGGGAAGGAGTTGGATATCCCTTCTCATGCTATAGGAAGTGTCTCAGGTTGGAATGGGAAGGAGTTGGATATCACATCTCATGTTATAGGAAGGGTCTCAGGATTGGAATGGGAAGGATTTGGATATCACATCTCTTGCTATAGGAAGGGTCTCAGGATTGGAATGGGTAGGAGTTGGATATTACTTTCTTGCTATAGGAAGGGTCTCATGTTTGGAATGGGAAGGAGTTGGATATCACATATGCTATAGTTAGTGTCTCAGGTTTGGAACGGGAAGGAGTTGGATATCACATCTCATGTTATAGGAAGGGTCTCAGGTTTGGTATAAGCATTGAGATATCACATCTCTGCTATTGGAAGCGGCTCAGGATTGGAATGGGAAGGAGTTGGATATCCCATCTCATGTTATAGGAAGAGTCTCTGGTTTGGTATTAGAATCATTGAGATATCACATCGCATGCTGTAGGAAGGGTCTAAGGATTGGAATGGGATGGACTTGGATATCACATCTCATGCTATAGGTAGGCTCTCAGGTTTGGTATAAGCATTGAGATATCACATCTCATGCTATAGGAAGGGTCTCAGGATTGGAATGGGAAGGAATTGGATATCACATCTCATGCTATAGGAAGGGTCTCAGATTTGGTATAAGCATTGAGATATCACATCTCATGCTAAAGGAAGGGTCTCAGGATTGGAATGGGAAGGAGTTGTATATCACATCTCAGGCCATAGGAAGGTTCTCAGGTTTGGTATAAGCATTGAGATATCACATCTCTGCTATCGGAAAGGTCTCAGGATTGGAATGGGAAGGAGTTGGATATCCCATCTCATGTTATAGGAAGGGTCTCAGGTTTGGTATTAGAAGCATAGAGATATCACATCTCATGCTATAGGAAGGGTCTCAGGATTGGAATGGGAAGGACTTGGATGTCACATCTCATGCTATAGGGAGGGTCTCAAGTTTGATATTAGAAGCATTGAGATAACAAATCTCATGATATCGGAAGGGTCTCAGGATTGGAATGGGAAGGAGTTGGATATCATATCTCATGATAAAGGAAGGGTCTAAGGTTTGGAAGGGGAAGGATTTGGATATCACATCTCATGTTATAGGACGGGTCTCAGGTTTCGTATTAGAAGCATTGAGATATCAAGTCTCATGGTATAAGAAGGGTCTCAGAATTGGAATGGGAAGGAGTTGGATATCACACTTCAAGCTATAGGAAGGGTCTCAGGATTGGAATGGGAAGGAGTTTGATATCACATCTCATGCCATAGTATGGGTCTCAGGTTTGGTAGAAGCATTGGGATATCACATCTCATGCTATCGGAAGGGTATCAGTATTGGATTTGGAAGAAGTTGGATATCCCATCTCATGCTATAGGAAGGGTCTCAGGTTGGAATGGGAAGGAGTTGGATATCACATTTCATGTTATAGGAAGGGTCTCAGGATTGGAATGGGAAGGACTTGGATATCATATCTCATGCTATAGGACGGGTCTCAGGTTTGTTATTAGAATCATTGAGATATCATATTGCATGCTGTAGGAAGGGTCTAAGGATTGGAATGGGAAGGACCTGGATATCACATCTCATGCTATAGATAGGCTCTTAGGTTTGGAAAGGGAAGGAGTTGGATATCACATTTCATGTTAGAGGAAGGATCTCAGGTTTGGTATTAGAAGCATTGAGATATCACATCTCATGCTATAGGAAGGGTCTCAGGATTGGAATGGGAAGTAGTTGGATATCACATCTCATGCTATAGGAAGGGTCTCAGGTTTGGTATAATTTGGTATAAGCATTGAGATATCACATCTCATGCTATAGGACGGGTCTCAGGATTGGAATGGAAGGAGTTGGATATCACATCTCATGTTATAGGAAGGATCTCAGGTTTGGTATTAGAAGCATTGAGATATCACATCTCATGCTATCAGAAGGGTCTCAGGATTGGAATGGGAAGGAGTTGGATATCACATCTCATGATAAAGGAAGGGTCTAAGGTTTGGAAGGGGAAGGATTTGGATATCACATCTCATGTTATATTACGGGTCTCAGGTTTGGTATTAGAAGCATTGAGATATCAAGTCTCATAGTATAGGAAGGGTCTCAGAATTGGAATGGGAAGGAGTTGGATATCACATCTCAAGCTATAGGAAGGGTCTCAGGATTGGAATGGGAAGGACTTGGATATCACATCTCATGCTATAGGAAGGCTCTCAGGTTTGGAAGGGGAAAGAGTTGGATATCACATTTCATGTTAGAGGTAGGATCTCAGGTTTGGTATTAGAGGCATTGAGATATCACATCTCATGCTATCAGAAGGGTCTCAGGAATGGAATGGGAAGGAGTTGGATATCACATCTCATGCTAAAGGGAGGGTCTCAGGTTTGGAAGGGGAAGGATTTGGATATCACATCTCATGTTATAGGAAGGATCTCAGGTTTGGTATTAGAAGCATTGAGATATCACATCTCATGCTATAGGAAGGGTCTCAGGATTGGAATGGGAAGCAGTTGGATATCACATCTCATGCTATAGGAAGGGTCTCAGGTTTGGTATAAGCATTGAGATATCACATCTCATGCTATAGGACGGGTCTCAGAATTGGAATGGAAGGAGTTGGATATCAAATCTCATGTTATAGGAAGGATCTCAGGTTTGGTATTAGAAGCATTGAGACATCACATCTCATGCTATAGGAAGGGTCTCAGGGTTGGAATGGGAAGGAGTTGGATATCACATCTCATCCAATAGGAAGGGTCTCAGGTTTGGAATAGGAAGGAATTGGATATCACATCTCATGTTATAGGAAGGATCTCAGGTTTGGTATTAGAAGCATTGAGATATCACATCTCATGCTATAGGAAGGGTCTCAGGATTGGAATGTGAAGGATTTGGATATCACATCTCATGCTAAAGGAAGGGTCTCAGGTTTGGTAGAAGCATTGAGATATCACGTCTCTGCTATCGGAAGGGTCTCAGGATTGGATTGGGAAGGAGTTGGATATCCCTTCTCATGCTATAGGAAGGGTCTCAGGATTTGAATGGCAAGGAGTTGGATATCACATCTCATGCCATAGGAAGGGTCTCAGGTTTGGTATAAGCATTGAGATATCACATCTCTGCTATCGGAAGGGTCTCAGGATTGGATTGGGAAGGAGTTGGATATCCCTTCTCATGCTATAGGAAGTGTCTCAGGTTGGAATGGGAAGGAGTTGGATATCACATCTCATGTTATAGGAAGGGTCTCAGGATTGGAATGGGAAGGATTTGGATATCACATCTCTTGCTATAGGAAGGGTCTCAGGATTGGAATGGGTAGGAGTTGGATATTACTTTCTTGCTATAGGAAGGGTCTCATGTTTGGAATGGGAAGGAGTTGGATATCACATATGCTATAGTTAGTGTCTCAGGTTTGGAACGGGAAGGAGTTGGATATCACATCTCATGTTATAGGAAGGATCTCAGGTTTGGTATTAGAAGCATTGAGATATCACATCTCATGCTATAGGAAGGGTCTCAGGATTGGAATGGAAGGAGTTGGATATCACATCTCATGTTATAGGAAGGATCTCAGGTTTGGTATTAGAAGCATTGAGACATCACATCTCATGCTATAGGAAGGGTCTCAGGGTTGGAATGGGAAGGAGTTGGATATCACATCTCATCCAATAGGAAGGGTCTCAGGTTTGGAATAGGAAGGAATTGGATATCACATCTCATGTTATAGGAAGGATCTCAGGTTTGGTATTAGAAGCATTGAGATATCACATCTCATGCTATAGGAAGGGTCTCAGGATTGGAATGGGAAGCAGTTGGATATCACATCTCATGTTATAGGAAGGGTCTCAGGTTTGGTATAAGCATTGAGATATCACATCTCTGCTATTGGAAGCGGCTCAGGATTGGAATGGGAAGGAGTTGGATATCCCATCTCATGTTATAGGAAGAGTCTCAGGTTTGGTATTAGAAGCATTGAGACATCACATCTCATGCTATAGGAAGGGTCTCAGGGTTGGAATGGGAAGGAGTTGGATATCACATCTCATCCAATAGGAAGGGTCTCAGGTTTGGAATAGGAAGGAATTGGATATCACATCTCATGTTATAGGAAGGATCTCAGGTTTGGTATTAGAAGCATTGAGATATCACATCTCATGCTATAGGAAGGGTCTCAGGATTGGAATGTGAAGGATTTGGATATCACATCTCATGCTAAAGGAAGGGTCTCAGGTTTGGTAGAAGCATTGAGATATCACGTCTCTGCTATCGGAAGGGTCTCAGGATTGGATTGGGAAGGAGTTGGATATCCCTTCTCATGCTATAGGAAGGGTCTCAGGATTTGAATGGCAAGGAGTTGGATATCACATCTCATGCCATAGGAAGGGTCTCAGGTTTGGTATAAGCATTGAGATATCACATCTCTGCTATCGGAAGGGTCTCAGGATTGGATTGGGAAGGAGTTGGATATCCCTTCTCATGCTATAGGAAGTGTCTCAGGTTGGAATGGGAAGGAGTTGGATATCACATCTCATGTTATAGGAAGGGTCTCAGGATTGGAATGGGAAGGATTTGGATATCACATCTCTTGCTATAGGAAGGGTCTCAGGATTGGAATGGGTAGGAGTTGGATATTACTTTCTTGCTATAGGAAGGGTCTCATGTTTGGAATGGGAAGGAGTTGGATATCACATATGCTATAGTTAGTGTCTCAGGTTTGGAACGGGAAGGAGTTGGATATCACATCTCATGTTATAGGAAGGGTCTCAGGTTTGGTATAAGCATTGAGATATCACATCTCTGCTATTGGAAGCGGCTCAGGATTGGAATGGGAAGGAGTTGGATATCCCATCTCATGTTATAGGAAGAGTCTCTGGTTTGGTATTAGAATCATTGAGATATCACATCGCATGCTGTAGGAAGGGTCTAAGGATTGGAATGGGATGGACTTGGATATCACATCTCATGCTATAGGTAGGCTCTCAGGTTTGGTATAAGCATTGAGATATCACATCTCATGCTATAGGAAGGGTCTCAGGATTGGAATGGGAAGGAATTGGATATCACATCTCATGCTATAGGAAGGGTCTCAGATTTGGTATAAGCATTGAGATATCACATCTCATGCTAAAGGAAGGGTCTCAGGATTGGAATGGGAAGGAGTTGTATATCACATCTCAGGCCATAGGAAGGTTCTCAGGTTTGGTATAAGCATTGAGATATCACATCTCTGCTATCGGAAAGGTCTCAGGATTGGAATGGGAAGGAGTTGGATATCCCATCTCATGTTATAGGAAGGGTCTCAGGTTTGGTATTAGAAGCATAGAGATATCACATCTCATGCTATAGGAAGGGTCTCAGGATTGGAATGGGAAGGACTTGGATGTCACATCTCATGCTATAGGGAGGGTCTCAAGTTTGATATTAGAAGCATTGAGATAACAAATCTCATGATATCGGAAGGGTCTCAGGATTGGAATGGGAAGGAGTTGGATATCATATCTCATGATAAAGGAAGGGTCTAAGGTTTGGAAGGGGAAGGATTTGGATATCACATCTCATGTTATAGGACGGGTCTCAGGTTTCGTATTAGAAGCATTGAGATATCAAGTCTCATGGTATAAGAAGGGTCTCAGAATTGGAATGGGAAGGAGTTGGATATCACACCTCAAGCTATAGGAAGGGTCTCAGGATTGGAATGGGAAGGAGTTTGATATCACATCTCATGCCATAGTATGGGTCTCAGGTTTGGTAGAAGCATTGGGATATCACATCTCATGCTATCGGAAGGGTATCAGTATTGGATTTGGAAGAAGTTGGATATCCCATCTCATGCTATAGGAAGGGTCTCAGGTTGGAATGGGAAGGAGTTGGATATCACATTTCATGTTATAGGAAGGGTCTCAGGATTGGAATGGGAAGGACTTGGATATCATATCTCATGCTATAGGACGGGTCTCAGGTTTGTTATTAGAATCATTGAGATATCATATTGCATGCTGTAGGAAGGGTCTAAGGATTGGAATGGGAAGGACCTGGATATCACATCTCATGCTATAGATAGGCTCTTAGGTTTGGAAAGGGAAGGAGTTGGATATCACATTTCATGTTAGAGGAAGGATCTCAGGTTTGGTATTAGAAGCATTGAGATATCACATCTCATGCTATAGGAAGGGTCTCAGGATTGGAATGGGAAGTAGTTGGATATCACATCTCATGCTATAGGAAGGGTCTCAGGTTTGGTATAATTTGGTATAAGCATTGAGATATCACATCTCATGCTATAGGACGGGTCTCAGGATTGGAATGGAAGGAGTTGGATATCACATCTCATGTTATAGGAAGGATCTCAGGTTTGGTATTAGAAGCATTGAGACATCACATCTCATGCTATAGGAAGGGTCTCAGGGTTGGAATGGGAAGGAGTTGGATATCACAACTCATCCAATAGGAAGGGTCTCAGGTTTGGAATGGGAAGGAATTGGATATCACATCTCATGTTATAGGAAGGATCTCAGGTTTGGTATTAGAAGCATTGAGATATCACATCTCATGCTATAGGAAGGGTCTCAGGATTGGAATGTGAAGGATTTGGATATCACATCTCATGCTAAAGGAAGGGTCTCAGGTTTGGTAGAAGCATTGAGATATCACGTCTCTGCTATCGGAAGGGTCTCAGGATTGGATTGGGAAGGAGTTGGATATCCCTTCTCATGCTATAGGAAGGGTCTCAGGATTTGAATGGCAAGGAGTTGGATATCACATCTCATGCCATAGGAAGGGTCTCAGGTTTGGTATAAGCATTGAGATATCACATCTCTGCTATCGGAAGGGTCTCAGGATTGGAATGGGAAGGAGTTGGATATTCCCATCTCATGTTATAGGAAGGGTCTCAGGTTTGGTATTAGAAGCATTGAGATATCACATCTCATGCTATAGGAAGGGTCTCAGGATTGGAAAGGGAAGGACTTGGATATCACATCTCATGCTATAGGGAGGGACTCAAGTTTGATATTAGAAGCTTTGAGATATCACATCTCATGATATCGGAAGGGTCTCAGGATTGGAATGGGAAGGAGTTGGATATCACATCTCATGATAAAGGAAGGGTCTAAGTTTTGGAAGGGGAAGGATTTGGATATCACATCTCATGTTATATTACGGGTCTCAGGTTTGGTATTAGAAGCATTGAGATATCAAGTCTCAGAGTATAGGAAGGGTCTCAGAATTGGAATGGGAAGGAGTTGGATATCACATCTCAAGCTATAGGAAGGGTCTCAGGATTGTAATGGGAAGGACTTGGATATCACATCTCATGCTATAGGAAGGCTCTCAGGTTTGGAAGGGGAAAGAGTTGGATATCACATTTCATGTTAGAGGTAGGATCTCAGGTTTGGCATTAGAGGCATTGAGATATCACATCTCATGCTAATCAGAAGGGTCTCAGGAATGGAATGGGAAGGAGTTGGATATCACATCTCATGCTAAAGAGAGGGTCTCAGGTTTGGAAGGGGAAGGATTTGGATATCACATCTCATGTTATAGGAAGGATCTCAGGTTTGGTATTAGAAGCATTGAGATATCACATCTCATGCTATCGGAAGGATCTCAGGTTTGGTATTAGAAGCATTGAGATATCACATCTCATGCTATCAGAAGGGTCTCAGGATTGGAATGGGAAGGATTTGGATATCACATCTCATGTTATCGGAAGGATCTCACGTTTGGTATTAGAAGTATTGAGATATCATATCTCATGCTATAGGAAGGGTCTCAGGATTGGAATGGGAAGGAGTTGGATATTCCCATCTCATGTTATAGGGAGGGTCTCAAGTTTGATATTAGAAGCATTGAGATATCACATTTCATGATATCGGAAGGGTCTCAAGATTGGAATGGGAAGGAGTTGGCTATCACATCTCATGATAAAGGAAGGGTCTAAGGTTTGGAAGGGGAAGGATTTGGATATCACATCTCATGTTATAGGACGGGTCTCAGGTTTGGTATTAGAAGCATTGAGATATCAAGTCTCATGGTATAGGAAGGGTCTCAGAATTGGAATGGGAAGGAGTTGGATATCACATCTCAAGCTATAGGAAGGGTCTCAGGATTAGAATGGGAAGGAGTTTGATATCACATCTCATGCCATAGTATGGGTCTCAGGTTTGGTAGAAGCATTGGGATATCAGATCTCATGCTATCGGAAGGGTATCGGGATTGGATTTGGAAGGAGTTGGATATCCCATCTCATGCTATAGGAAGGGTCTCAGGTTGGAATGGGAAGGAGTTGGATATCACATCTCATGTTATAGGAAGGGTCTCAGGATTGGAATGGGAAGGACTTGGATATCACATCTCATGCTATAGGAAGGCTCTCAGGTTTGCAAGGGGAAAGAGTTGGATATCACATTTCATGTTAGAGGTAGGATCTCAGGTTTGGTATTAGAAGTATTGAGATATCACATCTCATGCTATCAGAAGGATCTCAGGTTTGGTATAGAAGCATTGAGATATCATATCTTATGCTATCAGAAGAGTCTCAGGATTGGAATGGGAAGGAGTTGGATATCACATCTCATGCTAAAGGGAGGGTCTCAGGTTTGGAAGATAAGGATTTGGATATCACATCTCATGTTATAGGAAGGATCTCAGGTTTGGTATTAGAAGTATTGAGATATCACATCTCATGCTATCGGAAGGATCTCAGGTTTGGTATAGAAGCATTGAGATATCATATCTTATGCTATCAGAAGGGTCTCAGGATTGGAATGGGAAGGAGTTGGATATCACATCTCATGCTAAAGGGAGGGTCTCAGGTTTGGAAGGGGAAGGATTTGGATATCACATCTCATGTTATAGGATGGATCTCAGGTTTGGTATTAGAAGTATTGAGATATCACATCTCATGTTATCGGAAGGATCTCAGGTTTGGTATTAGAAGTATTGAGATATCACCTCTCATGCTATAGGAAGGGTCTCAGGATTGGAATGGGAAGGAGTTGGATATCACATCTCATGCTAAAGGAAGGGTCTCAGGTTTGGTAGAAGCATTGAGATATCACATCTCATGCTATAGGAAGGGTCTCAGGATTGGAACGGGAAGGACTTAGATATCACATATCATGCTATAGGGAGGGTCTCAGTTTTGATATTAGAAGCATTGAGATATCACATCTCATGCTATCGGAAGTGTCTCAGGATTGGAATGGGAAGGAGCTGGATATCACATCTCATGCTAAAGGAAGGGTCTCAGGTTTGGAACGGGAAGGAGTTGGATATCACATCTCATGTTATAGGAAGGGTCTCAGGTTTGGTATAACATTGAGATATCACATCTCTGCTATCGGAAGTGTCTCAGGATTGGAATGGGAAGGAGTTGGATATCCCATCTCATGTTATAGGACGGGTCTCAGGTTTTTTATTAGAATCATTGAGATATCATATTGCATGCTGTAGGAAGGATCTAAGGATTGGAATGGGAAGGACTTGGATATCACATTTCATGCTATAGATAGGCTCTCAGGTTTGGAAAGTGAAGGAGTTGGATATCACATTTCATGTTAGAGGAAGGATCTCAGGTTTGGTATTAGAGGCATTGAGATATCACATCTCAGGCTATAGGAAGGGTCTCAGGATTGGAATGGGAAGGAGTTGGATATCACATCTCATGCTATAGGAAGGGTCTCAGGTTTGGTATAAGCATTGAGATATCACATCTCATGCTATAGGAAGGGTCCAGGATTGGAATGGAAGGAGTTGGATATCACATCTCATGTTATAGGAAGGATCTCAGGTTTGGTATTAGAAGCATTGAGACATCACATCTCATGCTATAGGAAGGGTCTCAGGATTGGAATGGGAAGGAGTTGGATATCACATCTCATGCTATAGGAAGGGTCTCAGGATTGGAATGGGAAGGAGTTGAATATGACATCTCATGCCGTAGGAAGGGTCTCAGGTTTGGTATAAACATTGAGATATCACATCTCTGCTATCAAAAGGGTCTCAGGATTGGAATGGGAAGGAGTTGGATATCCCATCTCATGTTATAGGAAGAGTCTCAGGTTTGGTATTAGAAGCATTGAGATATCACATCTCATGCTATAGGAAGTGTCTCAGGATTGGAATGGGAAGGACTTGGATATCACATCTCATGCTATAGGTAGGGTCTCAAGTTTGATATTAGAAGCATTGAGATATCACATCTCATGCTATAGGAAGGGTCTGAGGATTGGAATGGGAAGGAGTTGGATATCACATCTCATGCTATGGGAAGGGTCTCAGGTTTGGTATAAGCAGTGAGATATCACATCTCATGCTATAGGAAGTGTCTCAGGATTGGAATGGGAAGGAGTTGGATATCACATCTCATGTTATAGGAAGGATCTCAGGTTTGGTATAAGCATTGAGAAATCACATCTCTGCTATCGGAAGGGTCTCAGGATTGGAATGGGAAGGAGTTGGATATTCCCATCTCATGTTATAGGAAGGGTCTCAGGTTTGGTATTAGAAGCATTGAGATATCACATCTCATGCTATAGGAAGGGTCTCAGGATTGGAATGGGAAGGACTTGGATATCACATCTCATGCTATAGGGAGGGTCTCAAGTTTGATATTAGAAGCTTTGAGATATCACATCTCATGATATCGGAAGGGTCTCAGGATTGGAATGGGAAGGAGTTGGATATCACATCTCATGATAAAGGAAGGGTCTAAGGTTTGGAAGGGGAAGGATTTGGATATCACATCTCATGTTATATTACGGGTCTCAGGTTTGGTATTAGAAGCATTGAGATATCAAGTCTCATAGTATAGGAAGGGTCTCAGAATTGGAATGGGAAGGAGTTGGATATCACATCTCAAGCTATAGGAAGGGTCTCAGAATTGGAATGGGAAGGACTTGGATATCACATCTCATGCTATAGGAAGGCTCTCAGGTTTGGAAGGGGAAAGAGTTGGATATCACATTTCATGTTAGAGGTAGGATCTCAGGTTTGGTATTAGAGGCATTGAGATATCACATCTCATGCTATCAGAAGGGTCTCAGGAATGGAATGGGAAGGAGTTGGATATCTCATCTCATGCTAAAGGGAGGGTCTCAGGTTTGGAAGGGGAAGGATTTGGATATCACATCTCATGTTATAGGAAGGATCTCAGGTTTGGTATTAGAAGCATTGAGATATCACATCTCATGCTATCGGAAGGATCTCAGGTTTGGTATTAGAAGCATTGAGATATCACATCTCATGCTATCAGAAGAGTCTCAGGATTGGAATAGGAAGGAGTTGGATATCACATCTCATGCTAAAGGGAGGGTCTCAGGTTTGGAAGGGGAAGGATTTGGATATCACATATCATGCTATAGGGAGGGTCTCAGTTTTGATATTAGAAGCATTGAGATATCACATCTCATGCTATCGGAAGTGTCTCAGGATTGGAATGGGAAGGAGCTGGATATCACATCTCATGCTAAAGGAAGGGTCTCAGGTTTGGAACGGGAAGGATTTGGATATCACATCTCATGTTATAGGAAGGGTCTCAGGTTTGGTATTAGAAGTATTGAGATATCATATCTCATGCTATAGGAAGGGTCTCAGGATTGGAATGGGAAGGAGTTGGATATCACATCTCATGCTATAGGGAGGGTCTCAGGATTGGAATGGGAAGGACTTAGATATCACATATCATGCTATAGGGAGGGTCTCAGTTTTGATATTAGAAGCATTGAGATATCACATCTCATGCTATCGGAAGTGTCTCAGGATTGGAATGGGAAGGAGCTGGATATCACATCTCATGCTAAAGGAAGGGTCTCAGGTTTGGAACGGGAAGGATTTGGATATCACATCTCATGTTATAGGAAGGGTCTCAGGTTTGGTATAAGCATTGAGATATCACATCTCTGCTATCGGAAGAGTCTCAGGATTGGAATGGGAAGGAGTTGGATATCCCATCTCATGTTATAGGACGGGTCTCAGGTTTGTTATTAGAATCATTGAGATATCATATTGCATGCTGTAGGAAGGGTCTAAGGGTTGGAATGTGAAGGACTTGGATATCACATCTCATGCTATAGATAGGCTCTTAGGTTTGGAAAGGGAAGGAGTTGGATATCACATTTCATGTTAGAGGAAGGATCTCAGGTTTGGTATTAGAAGCATAGAGATATCACATCTCATGCTATAGGAAGGGTCTCAGGATTGGAATGGGAAGCAGTTGGATATCACATCTCATGCTATAGGAAGGGTCTCAGGTTTGGTATAAGCATTGAGATATCACATCTCATGCTATAGGAAGGGTCTCAGGATTGGAATGGGAAGGACTTGGATATCACATCTCATGCTATAGGGAGGGTCTCAAGTTTGATATTAGAAGCTTTGAGATATCACATCTCATGATATCGGAAGGGTCTCAGGATTGGAATGGGAAGGAGTTGGATATCACATCTCATGATAAAGGAAGGGTCTAAGGTTTGGAAGGGGAAGGATTTGGATATCACATCTCATGTTATATTACGGGTCTCAGGTTTGGTATTAGAAGCATTGAGATATCAAGTCTCATAGTATAGGAAGGTTCTCAGAATTGGAATGGGAAGGAGTTGGATATCACATCTCAAGCTATAGGAAGGGTCTCAGGATTGGAATGGGAAGGACTTGGATATCACATCTCATGCTATAGGAAGGCTCTCAGGTTTGGAAGGGGAAAGAGTTGGATATCACATTTCATGTTAGAGGTAGGATCTCAGGTTTGGTATTAGAGGCATTGAGATATCACATCTCATGCTATCAGAAGGGTCTCAGGAATGGAATGGGAAGGAGTTGGATATCACATCTCATGCTAAAGGGAGGGTCTCAGGTTTGGAAGGGGAAGGATTTGGATATCACATCTCATGTTATAGGAAGGATCTCAGGTTTGGTATTAGAAGCATTGAGATATCACATCTCATGCTATCGGAAGGATCTCAGGTTTGGTATTAGAAGCATTGAGATATCACATCTCATGCTATCAGAAGAGTCTCAGGATTGGAATAGGAAGGAGTTGGATATCACATCTCATGCTAAAGGGAGGGTCTCAGGTTTGGAAGGGGAAGGATTTGGATATCACATCTCATGTTATCGGAAGGATCTCACGTTTGGTATTAGAAGTATTGAGATATCATATCTCATGCTATAGGAAGGGTCTCAGGATTGGAATGAGAAGGAGTTGGATATCACATCTCATGCTATAGGGAGGGTCTCAGGATTGGAATGGGAAGGACATAGATATCACATATCATGCTATAGGGAGGGTCTCAGTTTTGATATTAGAAGCATTGAGATATCACATCTCATGCTATCGGAAGTGTCTCAGGATTGGAATGGGAAGGAGCTGGATATCACATCTCATGCTAAAGGAAGGGTCTCAGGTTTGGAACGGGAAGGATTTGGATATCACATCTCATGTTATAGGAAGGGTCTCAGGTTTGGTATAAGCATTGAGATATCACATCTCTGCTATCGGAAGTGTCTCAGGATTGGAATGGGAAGGAGTTGGATATCCCATCTCATGTTATAGGACGGGTCTCAGGTTTGTTATTAGAATCATTGAGATATCATATTGCATGCTGTAGGAAGGGTCTAAGGGTTGGAATGTAAAGGACTTGGATATCACATCTCATGCTATAGATAGGCTCTTAGGTTTGGAAAGGGAAGGAGTTGGATATCACATTTCATGTTAGAGGAAGGATCTCAGGTTTAGTATTAGAAGCATTGAGATATCACATCTCATGCTATAGGAAGGGTCTCAGGATTGGAATGGGAAGCAGTTGGATATCACATCTCATGCTATAGGAAGGGTCTCAGGTTTGGTATAAGCATTGAGATATCACATCTCATGCTATAGGACGGGTCTCAGGATTGGAATGGAAGGAGTTGGATATCACATCTCATGTTATAGGAAGGATCTCAGGTTTGGTATTAGAAGCATTGAGACATCACATCTCATGCTATAGGAAGGGTCTCAGGGTTGGAATGGGAAGGAGTTGGATATCACATCTCATCCAATAGGAAGGGTCTCAGGTTTGGAATAGGAAGGAATTGGATATCACATCTCATGTTATAGGAAGGATCTCAGGTTTGGTATTAGAAGCATTGAGATATCACATCTCAAGCTATAGGAAGGGTCTCAGGATTGGAATGTGAAGGATTTGGATATCACATCTCATGCTAAAGGAAGGGTCTCAGGTTTGGTAGAAGCATTGAGATATCACGTCTCTGCTATCGGAAGGGTCTCAGGATTGGATTGGGAAGGAGTTGGATATCCCTTCTCATGCTATAGGAAGGGTCTCAGGATTTGAATGGCAAGGAGTTGGATATCACATCTCATGCCATAGGAAGGGTCTCAGGTTTGGTATAAGCATTGAGATATCACATCTTTGCTATCGGAAGGGTCTCAGGATTGGATTGGGAAGGAGTTGGATATCCCTTCTCATGCTATAGGAAGTGTGTCAGGTTGGAATGGGAAGGAGTTGGATATCACATCTCATGTTATAGGAAGGGTCTCAGGATTGGAATGGGAAGGATTTGGATATCACATCTCTTGCTATAGGAAGGGTCTCAGGATTGGAATGGGTAGGAGTTGGATATTACTTTCTTGCTATAGGAAGGGTCTCATGTTTGGAATGGGAAGGAGTTGGATATCACATATGCTATAGTTAGTGTCTCAGGTTTGGAACGGGAAGGAGTTGGATATCACATCTCATGTTATAGGAAGGGTCTCAGGTTTGGTATAAGCATTGAGATATCACATCTCTGCTATCGGAAGCGGCTCAGGATTGGAATGGGAAGGAGTTGGATATCCCATCTCATGTTATAGGAAGAGTCTCTGGTTTGGTATTAGAATCATTGAGATATCACATCGCATGCTGTAGGAAGGGTCTAAGGATTGGAATGGGATGCACTTGGATATCACATCTCATGCTATAGGTAGGCTCTCAGGTTTGGTATAAGCATTGAGATATCACATCTCATGCTATAGGAAGGGTCTCAGGATTGGAATGGGAAGGAATTGGATATCACATCTCATGCTATAGGGAGGGTCTCAGGATTGGAATGGGAAGGACTTAGATATCACATATCATGCTATAGGGAGGGTCTCAGGATTGGAATGGGAAGGACTTAGATATCACATATCATGCTATAGGGAGGGTCTCAGTTTTGATATTAGAAGCATTGAGATATCACATCTCATGCTATCGGAAGTGTCTCAGGATTGGAATGGGAAGGAGCTGGATATCACATCTCATGCTAAAGGAAGGGTCTCAGGTTTGGAACGGGAAGGATTTGGATATCACATCTCATGTTATAGGAAGGGTCTCAGGTTTGGTATAAGCATTGAGATATCATATTGCATGCTGTAGGAAGGGTCTAAGGGTTGGAATGTGAAGGACTTGGATATCACATCTCATGCTATAGATAGACTCTTAGGTTTGGAAAGGGAAGGAGTTGGATATCACATTTCATGTTAGAGGAAGGATCTCAGGTTTGGTATTAGAAGCATTGAGATATCACATCTCATGCTATAGGAAGGGTCTCAGGATTGGAATGGGAAGCAGTTGGATATCACATCTCATGCTATAGGAAGGGTCTCAGGTTTGGTATAAGCATTGAGATATCACATCTCATGCTATAGGACGGGTCTCAGGATTGGAATGGAAGGAGTTGGATATCACATCTCATGTTATAGGAAGGATCTCAGGTTTGGTATTAGAAGCATTGAGACATCACATCTCATGCTATAGGAAGGGTCTCAGGGTTGGAATGGGAAGGAGTTGGATATCACATCTCATCCAATAGGAAGGGTCTCAGGTTTGGAATAGGAAGGAATTGGATATCACATCTCATGTTATAGGAAGGATCTCAGGTTTGGTATTAGAAGCATTGAGATATCACATCTCATGCTATAGGAAGGGTCTCAGGATTGGAATGTGAAGGATTTGGATATCACATCTCATGCTAAAGGAAGGGTCTCAGGTTTGGTAGAAGCATTGAGATATCACGTCTCTGCTATCGGAAGGGTCTCAGGATTGGATTGGGAAGGAGTTGGATATCCCTTCTCATGCTATAGGAAGGGTTTCATGATTTGAATGGCAAGGAGTTGGATATCACATCTCATGCCATAGGAAGGGTCTCAGGTTTGGTATAAGCATTGAGATATCACATCTCTGCTATCGGAAGGGTCTCAGGATTGGATTGGGAAGGAGTTGGATATCCTTTCTCATGCTATAGGAAGTGTCTCAGGTTGGAATGGGAAGGAGTTGGATATCACATCTCATGTTATAGGAAGGGTCTCAGGATTGGAATGGGAAGGATTTGGATATCACATCTCTTGCTATAGGAAGGGTCTCAGGATTGGAATGGGTAGGAGTTGGATATTACTTTCTTGCTATAGGAAGGGTCTCATGTTTGGAATGGGAAGGAGTTGGATATCACATATGCTATAGTTAGTGTCTCAGGTTTGGAACGGGAAGGAGTTGGATATCACATCTCATGTTATAGGAAGGGTCTCAGGTTTGGTATAAGCATTGAGATATCACATCTCTGCTATCGGAAGCGGCTCAGGATTGGAATGGGAAGGAGTTGGATATCCCATCTCATGTTATAGGAAGAGTCTCTGGTTTGGTATTAGAATCATTGAGATATCACATCGCAGGCTGTAGGAAGGGTCTAAGGATTGGAATAGGATGCACTTGGATATCACATCTCATGCTATAGGTAGGCTCTCAGGTTTGGTATAAGCATTGAGATATCACATCTCATGCTATAGGAAGGGTCTCAGGATTGGAATGGGAAGGAATTGGATATCACATCTCATGCTATAGGAAGGGTCTCAGATTTGGTATAAGCATTGAGATATCACATCTCATGCTAAAGGAAGGGTCTCAGGATTGGAATGGGAAGGAGTTGTATATCACATCTCAGGCCATAGGAAGGTTCTCAGGTTTGGTATAAGCATTGAGATATCACATCTCTGCTATCGGAAAGGTCTCAGGATTTGAATGGGAAGGAGTTGGATATCCCATCTCATGTTATAGGAAGGGTCTCAGGTTTGGTATTAGAAGCATAGAGATATCACATCTCATGCTATAGGAAGGGTCTCAGGATTGGAATGGGAAGGACTTGGATGTCACATCTCATGCTATAGGGAGGGTCTCAAGTTTGATATTAGAAGCATTGAGATAACAAATCTCATGATATCGGAAGGGTCTCAGGATTGGAATGGGAAGGAGTTGGATATCACATCTCATGATAAAGGAAGGGTCTAAGGTTTGGAAGGGGAAGGATTTGGATATCACATCTCATGTTATAGGACGGGTCTCAGGTTTGGTATTAGAAGCATTGAGATATCAAGTCTCATGGTATAAGAAGGGTCTCAGAATTGGAATGGGAAGGAGTTGGATATCACACCTCAAGCTATAGGAAGGGTCTCAGGATTGGAATGGGAAGGAGTTTGATATCACATCTCATGCCATAGTATGGGTCTCAGGTTTGGTAGAAGCATTGGGATATCACATCTCATGCTATCGGAAGGGTATCAGTATTGGATTTGGAAGAAGTTGGATATCCCATCTCATGCTATAGGAAGGGTCTCAGGTTGGAATGGGAAGGAGTTGGATATCACATTTCATGTTATAGGAAGGGTCTCAGGATTGGAATGGGAAGGACTTGGATATCATATCTCATGCTATAGGACGGGTCTCAGGTTTGTTATTAGAATCATTGAGATATCATATTGCATGCTGTAGGAAGGGTCTAAGGATTGGAATGGGAAGGACCTGGATATCACATCTCATGCTATAGATAGGCTCTTAGGTTTGGAAAGGGAAGGAGTTGGATATCACATTTCATGTTAGAGGAAGGATCTCAGGTTTGGTATTAGAAGCATTGAGATATCACATCTCATGCTATAGGAAGGGTCTCAGGATTGGAATGGGAAGTAGTTGGATATCACATCTCATGCTATAGGAAGGGTCTCAGGTTTGGTATAAGCATTGAGATATCACATCTCATGCTATAGGACGGGTCTCAGGATTGGAATGGAAGGAGTTGGATATCACATCTCATGTTATAGGAAGGATCTCAGGTTTGGTATTAGAAGCATTGAGACATCACATCTCATGCTATAGGAAGGGTCTCAGGGTTGGAATGGGAAGGAGTTGGATATCACAACTCATCCAATAGGAAGGGTCTCAGGTTTGGAATGGGAAGGAATTGGATATCACATCTCATGTTATAGGAAGGATCTCAGGTTTGGTATTAGAAGCATTGAGATATCACATCTCATGCTATAGGAAGGGTCTCAGGATTGGAATGTGAAGGATTTGGATATCACATCTCATGCTAAAGGAAGGGTCTCAGGTTTGGTAGAAGCATTGAGATATCACGTCTCTGCTATCGGAAGGGTCTCAGGATTGGATTGGGAAGGAGTTGGATATCCCTTCTCATGCTATAGGAAGGGTCTCAGGATTTGAATGGCAAGGAGTTGGATATCACATCTCATGCCATAGGAAGGGTCTCAGGTTTGGTATAAGCATTGAGATATCACATCTCTGCTATCGGAAGGGTCTCAGGATTGGAATGGGAAGGAGTTGGATATTCCCATCTCATGTTATAGGAAGGGTCTCAGGTTTGGTATTAGAAGCATTGAGATATCACATCTCATGCTATAGGAAGGGTCTCAGGATTGGAATGGGAAGGACTTGGATATCACATCTCATGCTATAGGGAGGGTCTCAAGTTTGATATTAGAAGCTTTGAGATATCACATCTCATGATATCGGAAGGGTCTCAGGATTGGAATGGGAAGGAGTTGGATATCACATCTCATGATAAAGGAAGGGTCTAAGTTTTGGAAGGGGAAGGATTTGGATATCACATCTCATGTTATATTACGGGTCTCAGGTTTGGTATTAGAAGCATTGAGATATCAAGTCTCAGAGTATAGGAAGGGTCTCAGAATTGGAATGGGAAGGAGTTGGATATCACATCTCAAGCTATAGGAAGGGTCTCAGGATTGGAATGGGAAGGAGTTGGATATCACATCTCATGCTAAAGAGAGGGTCTCAGGTTTGGAAGGGGAAGGATTTGGATATCACATCTCATGTTATAGGAAGGATCTCAGGTTTGGTATTAGAAGCATTGAGATATCACATCTCATGCTATCGGAAGGATCTCAGGTTTGGTATTAGAAGCATTGAGATATCACATCTCATGCTATCAGAAGGGTCTCAGGAATGGAATGGGAAGGAGTTGGATATCACATCTCATGCTAAAGAGAGCGTCTCAGGTTTGGAAGGGGAAGGATTTGGATATCACATCTCATGTTATAGGAAGGATCTCAGGTTTGGTATTAGAAGCATTGAGATATCACATCTCATGCTATCGGAAGGATCTCAGGTTTGGTATTAGAAGCATTGAGATATCACATCTCATGCTATCGGAAGGGTCTCAGGATTGGAATGGGAAGGATTTGGATATCACATCTCATGTTATCGGAAGGATCTCACGTTTGGTATTAGAAGTATTGAGATATCATATCTCATGCTATAGGAAGGGTCTCAGGATTGGAATGGGAAGGAGTTGGATATCACATCTCATGCTATAGGAAGTGTCTCAGGATTGGAATGGGAAGGACTTGGATATCACATCTCATGCTATAGGTAGGGTCTCAAGTTTGATATTAGAAGCATTGAGATATCACATCTCATGCTATAGGAAGGGTCTGAGGATTGGAATGGGAAGGAGTTGGATATCACATCTCATGCTATGGGAAGGGTCTCAGGTTTGGTATAAGCAGTGAGATATCACATCTCATGCTATAGGAAGTGTCTCAGGATTGGAATGGGAAGGAGTTGGATATCACATCTCATGTTATAGGAAGGATCTCAGGTTTGGTATAAGCATTGAGATATCACATCTCATGCTATAGGAAGGGTCTCAGGTTGGAATGGGAAGGAGTTGGATATCACATTTCATGTTATAGGAAGGGTCTCAGGATTGGAATGGGAAGGAGTTGGATATCACATCTCATGCTATAGGAAGTGTCTCAGGATTGGAATGGGAAGGACTTGGATATCACATCTCATGCTATAGGTAGGGTCTCAAGTTTGATATTAGAAGCATTGAGATATCACATCTCATGCTATAGGAAGGGTCTGAGGATTGGAATGGGAAGGAGTTGGATATCACATCTCATGCTATGGGAAGGGTCTCAGGTTTGGTATAAGCAGTGAGATATCACATCTCATGCTATAGGAAGTGTCTCAGGATTGGAATGGGAAGGAGTTGGATATCACATCTCATGTTATAGGAAGGATCTCAGGTTTGGTATAAGCATTGAGATATCACATCTCATGCTATAGGAAGGGTCTCAGGTTGGAATGGGAAGGACTTGGATATCATATCTCATGCTATAGGACGGGTCTCAGGTTTGTTATTAGAATCATTGAGATATCATATTGCATGCTGTAGGAAGGGTCTAAGGATTGGAATGGGAAGGACCTGGATATCACATCTCATGCTATAGATAGGCTCTTAGGTTTGGAAAGGGAAGGAGTTGGATATCACATTTCATGTTAGAGGAAGGATCTCAGGTTTGGTATTAGAGGCATTCAGATATCACATCTCAGGCTATAGGAAGGGTCTCAGGATTGGAATGGGAAGGAGTTGGATATCACATCTCATGCTATAGGAAGGGTCTTGAGATATCACATCTCATGCTATAGGAAGGGTCTCAGGATTGGAATGGAAGGAGTTGGATATCACATCTCATGTTATAGGAAGGATCTCAGGTTTGGTATTAGAAGCATTGAGACATCACATCTCATGCTATAGGAAGGGTCTCAGGATTGGAATGGGAAGGAGTTGGATATCACATCTCATGCTATAGGAAGGGTCTCAGGATTGGAATGGGAAGGAGTTGTATATGACATCTCATGCCGTAGGGAGGGTCTCAGGTTTGGTATAAACATTGAGATATCACATCTCTGCTATCGAAAGGGTCTCAGGATTGGAATGGAAAGGAGTTGGATATCCCATCTCATGTTATAGGAAGAGTCTCAGGTTTGGTATTAGAAGCATTGAGATATCACATCTCATGCTATAGGAAGTGTCTCAGGATTGGAATGGGAAGGACCTGGGTATCACATCTCATGCTATAGGGAGGGTCTCAAGTTTGATATTAGAAGCATTGAGATATCACATCTCATGCTATAGGAAGGGTCTCAGGATTGGAATGGGAAGGAGTTGGATATCACATCTCATGCTATAGGAAGGGTCTCAGGTTTGGTATAAGCAGTGAGATATCACATCTCATGCTATAGGAAGTGTCTCAGGATTGGAATGGGAAGGAGTTGGATATCACATCTCATGTTATAGGAAGGATCTCAGGTTTGGTATAAGCATTGAGATATCACATCTCTGCTATCTAAAGGGTCTCAGGATTGGAATGGGAAGGAGTTGGATATTCCCATCTCATGTTATAGGGAGGGTCTCAAGTTTGATATTAGAAGCATTGAGATATCACATTTCATGATATCGGAAGGGTCTCAGGATTGGAATGGGAAGGAGTTGGCTATCACATCTCATGATAAAGGAAGGGTCTAAGGTTTGGAAGGGGAAGGATTTGGATATCACATCTCATGTTATAGGAAGGGTCTCAGGTTTGGTATAAGCATTGAGATATCACATCTCTGCTATCGGAAGAGTCTCAGGATTGGAATGGGAAGGAGTTGAATATCCCATCTCATGTTATAGGACGGGTCTCAGGTTTGTTATTAGAATCATTGAGATATCATATTGCATGCTGTAGGAAGGGTCTAAGGGTTGGAATTTGAAGGACTTGGATATCACATCTCATGCTATAGATAGGCTCTTAGGTTTGGAAAGGGAAGGAGTTGGATATCACATTTCATGTTAGAGGAAGGATCTCAGGTTTGGTATTAGAAGCATAGAGATATCACATCTCATGCTATAGGAAGGGTCTCAGGATTGGAATGGGAAGCAGTTGGATATCACATCTCATGCTATAGGAAGGGTCTCAGGTTTGGTATAAGCATTGAGATATCACATCTCATGCTATAGGAAGGGTCTCAGGATTGGAATGGGAAGGACTTGGATATCACATCTCATGCTATAGGGAGGGTCTCAAGTTTGATATTAGAAGCTTTGAGATATCACATCTCATGATATCGGAAGGGTCTCAGGATTGGAATGGGAAGGAGTTGGATATCACATCTCATGATAAAGGAAGGGTCTAAGGTTTGGAAGGGGAAGGATTTGGATATCACATCTCATGTTATATAACGGGTCTCAGGTTTGGTATTAGAAGCATTGAGATATCAAGTCTCATAGTATAGGAAGGGTCTCAGAATTGGAATGGGAAGGAGTTGGATATCACATCTCAAGCTATAGGAAGGGTCTCAGGATTGGAATGGGAAGGACTTGGATATCACATCTCATGCTATAGGAAGGCTCTCAGGTTTGGAAGGGGAAAGAGTTGGATATCACATTTCATGTTAGAGGTAGGATCTCAGGTTTGGTATTAGAGGCATTGAGATATCACATCTCATGCTATCAGAAGGGTCTCAGGAATGGAAAGGGAAGGATTTGGATATCACATCTCATGCTAAAGGGAGGGTCTCAGGTTTGGAAAGGGAAGGATTTGGATATCACATCTCATGTTATAGGAAGGATCTCAGGTTTGGTATTAGAAGCATTGAGATATCACATCTCATGCTATCGGAAGGATCTCAGGTTTGGTATTAGAAGCATTGAGATATCACATCTCATGCTATCAGAAGAGTCTCAGGATTGGAATAGGAAGGAGTTGGATATCACATCTCATGCTAAAGGGAGGGTCTCAGGTTTGGAAGGGGAAGGATTTGGATATCACATCTCATGTTATCGGAAGGATCTCACGTTTGGTATTAGAAGTATTGAGATATCATATCTCATGCTATAGGAAGGGTCTCAGGATTGGAATGAGAAGGAGTTGGATATCACATCTCATGCTATAGGGAGGGTCTCAGGATTGGAATGGGAAGGACTTAGATATCACATATCATGCTATAGGGAGGGTCTCAGTTTTGATATTAGAAGCATTGAGATATCACATCTCATGCTATCGGAAGTGTCTCAGGATTGGAATGGGAAGGAGCTGGATATCACATCTCATGCTAAAGGAAGGGTCTCAGGTTTGGAACGGGAAGGATTTGGATATCACATCTCATGTTATAGGAAGGGTCTCAGGTTTGGTATAAGCATTGAGATATCACATCTCTGCTATCGGAAGTGTCTCAGGATTGGAACGGGAAGGAGTTGGATATCCCATCTCATGTTATAGGACGGGTCTCAGGTTTGTTATTAGAATCATTGAGATATCATATTGCATGCTGTAGGAAGGGTCTAAGGGTTGGAATGTGAAGGACTTGGATATCACATCTCATGCTATAGATAGGCTCTTAGGTTTGGAAAGGGAAGGAGTTGGATATCACATTTCATGTTAGAGGAAGGATCTCAGGTTTGGTATTAGAAGCATTGAGATATCACATCTCATGCTATAGGAAGGGTCTCAGGATTGGAATGGGAAGCAGTTGGATATCACATCTCATGCTATAGGAAGGGTCTCAGGTTTGGTATAAGCATTGAGATATCACATCTCATGCTATAGGACGGGTCTCAGGATTGGAATGGAATGAGTTGGATATCACATCTCATGTTATAGGAAGGATCTCAGGTTTGGTATTAGAAGCATTGAGACATCACATCTCATGCTATAGGAAGGGTCTCAGGGTTGGAATGGGAAGGAGTTGGATATCACATCTCATCCAATAGGAAGGGTCACAGGTTTGGAATAGGAAGGAATTGGATATCACATCTCATGTTATAGGAAGGATCTCAGGTTTGGTATTAGAAGCATTGAGATATCACATCTCATGCTATAGGAAGGGTCTCAGGATTGGAATGTGAAGGATTTGGATATCACATCTCATGCTAAAGGAAGGCTCTCAGGTTTGGTAGAAGCATTGAGATATCACGTCTCTGCTATCGGAAGGGTCTCAGGATTGGATTGGGAAGGAGTTGGATATCCCTTCTCATGCTATAGGAAGGGTCTCAGGATTTGAATGGCAAGGAGTTGGATATCACATCTCATGCCATAGGAAGGGTCTCAGGTTTGGTATAAGCATTGAGATATCACATCTCTGCTATCGGAAGGGTCTCAGGCTTCTAATACCAAACCTGAGACCCGTAATATAACATGAGATGTGATATCCAAATCCTTCCCCTTCCAAACCTTAGACCCTTCCTTTATCATGAGATGTGATATCCAACTCCTTCCCATTCCAATCCTGAGACCCTTCCGATATCATGAGATGTGATATCTCAAAGCTTCTAATATCAAACTTGAGACCCTCCCTATAGCATGACATGTGATATCCAAGTCGTTCCCATTCCAATCCTGAGACCCTTCCTATAGCATGAGATGTGATATCTCAATGCTTCTAATACCAAACCTGAGACCCTTCCTATAACATGAGATGGGAATATCCAACTCCTTCCCATTCCAATCCTGAGACCCTTCCGATAGCAGAGATGTGATATCTCAATGCTTATACCAAACCTGAGACCCTTCCTATGGCATGAGATGTGATATCCAACTCCTTGCCATTCAAATCCTGAGACCCTTCCTATAGCATGAGAAGGGATATCCAACTCCTTCCCAATCCAATCCTGAGACCCTTCCGATAGCAGAGACGTGATATCTCATTGCTTCTACCAAACCTGAGACCCTTCCTTTAGCATGAGATGTGATATCCAAATCCTTCACATTCCAATCCTGAGACCCTTCCTATAGCATGTGATGTGATATCTCAATGCTTCTAATACCAAACCTAAGATCCTTCCTATAACATGAGATGTGATATCCAATTCCTTCCCATTCCAAACCTGAGACCCTTCCTATTGGATGAGATGTGATATCCAACTCCTTCCCATTCCAACCCTGAGACCCTTCCTATAGCATGAGATGTGATGTCTCAATGCTTCTAATACCAAACCTGAGATCCTTCCTATAACATGAGATGTGATATCCAACTCCTTCCCTTTCCAAACCTAAGAGCCTATCTATAGCATGAGATGTGATATCCAAGTCCTTCCCATTCCAATCCTTAGACCCTTCCTACAGCATGCAATATGATATCTCAATGATTCTAATAAAAAACCTGAGACCCGTCCTATAGCATGAGATATGATATCCAAGTCCTTCCCATTCCAATCCTGAGACCCTTCCTATAACATGAAATGTGATATCCAACTCCTTCCCATTCCAGCCTGAGACCCTTCCTATAGCATGAGATGGGATATCCAACTTCTTCCAAATCCAATACTGATACCCTTCCGATACCATGAGATGTGATATCCCAATGCTTCTACCAAACCTGAGACCCATACTATGGCATGAGATGTGATATCAAACTCCTTCCCATTCCAATCCTGAGACCCTTCCTATAGCTTGAGGTGTGATATCCAACTCCTTCCCATTCCAATTCTGAGACCCTTCTTATACCATGAGACTTGATATCTCAATTCTAATACCAAACCTGAGACCCGTCCTATAACATGAGATGTGATATCCAAATCCTTCCCCTTCCAAACCTTAGACCCTTCCTTTATCATGAGATGTGATATCCAACTCCTTCCCATTCCAATCCTGAGACCCTTCCGATATCATGAGATTTGTTATCTCAATGCTTCTAATATCAAACTTGAGACCCTCCCTATAGCATGAGATGTGACATCCAAGTCCTTCCCATTCCAATCCTGAGACCCTTCCTATAGCATGAGATGTGATATCTCTATGCTTCTAATACCAAACCTGAGACCCTTCCTATAACATGAGATGGGATATCCAACTCCTTCCCATTCCAATCCTGAGACCCTTCCGATAGCAGAGATGTGATATCTCAATGCTTATACCAAACCTGAGAACCTTCCTATGGCCTGAGATGTCATATACAACTCCTTCTCATTCCAATCCTGAGACCCTTCCTTTAGCATGAGCTGTGATATCTCAATGCTTATACCAAATCTGAGACCCTTCCTATAGCATGAGATGTGATATCCAATTCCTTCCCATTCCAATCCTGAGACCCTTCCTATAGCATGATATGTGATATCTCAATGCTTATACCAAACCTGACAGCCTACCTATAGCATGAGATGTGATATCCAAGTCCATCCCATTCCAATCCTTAGACCCTTCCTACAGCATGCGATGTGATATCTCAATGATTCTAATACCAAACCAGAGACTCTTCCTATAACATGAGATGGGATATCCAACTCCTTCCCATTCCAATCCTGAGCCGCTTCCGATAGCAGAGATGTGATATCTCAATGCTTATACCAAACCTGAGACCCTTCCTATAACATGAGATGTGATATCCAACTCCTTCCCGTTCCAAACCTGAGACACTAACTATAGCATATGTGATATCCAACTCCTTCCCATTCCAAACATGAGACCCTTCCTATAGCAAGAAAGTAATATCCAACTCCTACCCATTCCAATCCTGAGACCCTTCCTATAGCAAGAGATGTGATATCCAAATCCTTCATATTCCAATCCTGAGACCCTTCCTATAACATGAGATGTGATATCCAACTCCTTCCCATTCCAACCTGAGACACTTCCTATAGCATGAGAAGGGATATCCAACTCCTTCCCAATCCAATCCTGAGACCCTTCCGATAGCAGAGATGTGATATCTCAATGCTTATACCAAACCTGAGACCCTTCCTATGGCATGAGATGTGATATCCAACTCCTTGCCATTCAAATCCTAAAACCCTTCCTATAGCATGAGATGTGATATCTCTATGCTTATACCAAATCTGAGACCCTTCCTATAGCATGAGATGTGATATCCAATTCCTTCCCATTCCAATCCTGAGACCCTTCCTATAGCATGAGAAGGGATATCCAACTCCTTCCCAATCCAATCCTGAGACCCTTCCGATAGCAGAGATGTGATATCTCAATGCTTATACCAAACCTGAGAACCTTCCTATGGCCTGAGATGTCATATACAACTCCTTCCCATTCCAATCCTGAGACCCTTCCTTTAGCATGAGATGTGATATCTCTATGCTTATACCAAATCTGAGACCCTTCCTATAGCATGAGATGTGATATCCAATTCCTTCCCATTCCAATCCTGAGACCCTTCCTATAGCATGAGATGTGATATCTCAATGCTTATACCAAACCTGAGAGCCTACCTATAGCATGAGATGTGATATCCAAGTCCATCCCATTCCAATCCTTAGACCCTTCCTACAGCATGCGATGTGATATCTCAATGATTCTAATACCAAACCAGAGACTCTTCCTATAACATGAGATGGGATATCCAACTCCTTCCCATTCCAATCCTGAGCCGCTTCCGATAGCAGAGATGTGATATCTCAATGCTTATACCAAACCTGAGACCCTTCCTATAACATGAGATGTGATATCCAACTCCTTCCCGTTCCAAACCTGAGACACTAACTATAGCATATGTGATATCCAACTCCTTCCCATTCCAAACATGAGACCCTTCCTATAGCAAGAAAGTAATATCCAACTCCTACCCATTCCAATCCTGAGACTCTTCCTATAGCAAGAGATGTGATATCCAAATCCTTCCCATTCCAATCCTGAGACCCTTCCTATAACATGAGATGTGATATCCAACTCCTTCCCATTCCAACCTGAGACACTTCCTATAGCATGAGAAGGGATATCCAACTCCTTCCCAATCCAATCCCGAGACCCTTCCGATAGCAGAGATGTGATATCTCAATGCTTATACCAAACCTGAGACCTTTCCTATGGCATGAGATGTGATATCCAACTCCTTCCCAATCCAATCCTGAGACCCTTCCGATAGCAGAGACGTGATATCTCAATGCTTCTACCAAACCTGAGACCCTTCCTTTAGCATGAGATGTGATATCCAAATCCTTCACATTCCAATCCTGAGACCCTTCCTATAGCATGAGATGTGATATCTCAATGCTTCTAATACCAATCCTGAGATCCTTCCTATAACATGAGATGTGATATCCGATTCCTTCCCATTCCAAACCTGAGACCCTTCCTATTGGATGAGATGTGATATCCAACTCCTTCCCATTCCAACCCTGAGACCCTTCCTATAGCATGAGATGTGATGTCTCAATGCTTCTAATACCAAACCTGAGATCCTTCCTATAACATGAGATGTGATATCCAACTCCTTCCATTCCAATCCTGAGACCCGTCCTATAGCATGAGATGTTATATCCAACTGCTTCCCATTCCAATCCTGAGACCCTTCCTATAGCATGAGATGTGATATCTCAATGCTTATACCAAACCTGAGACCCTTCCTATAGCATGAGATGTTATATCCAACTGCTTCCCATTCCAATCCTGAGACCCTTCCTATAGCATGAGATGTGATATCTCAATGCTTCTAATACCAAACCTGAGATCCTTCCTCTAACATGAAATGTGATATCCAACTCCTTCCCTTTCCAAACCTAAGAGCCTATCTATAGCATGAGATGTGATATCCAAGTCCTTCCCATTCCAACCCTTCAACCCTTCCTACAGAATGCAATATGATATCTCAATGATTCTAATAACAAACCTGAGACCCGTCCTATAACATGAGATGGGATATCCAACTCCTTCCCATTCCAATCCTGAGACACTTCCGATAGCAGAGATGTGATATCTCAATGCTTATACCAAACCTGAGACCCTTCCTATAACATGAGATGTGATATCCAAATCCTTCCCGTTCCAAACCTGAGACCCTTCCTTTAGCATGAGATGTGATATCCAGCACCTTCCCATTCCAATCCTGAGACACTTCCGATAGCATGAGATGTGATATCTCAATGCTTCTAATATCAAAACTGAGACCCTCCCTATAGCATGATATGTGATATCTAAGTCCTTCCCATTCCAATCCTGAGACCCTCCCTATAGCATGAGATGTGACATCCAACTCCTTCCCATTCCAATCCTGAGACCCTTCCTATAGCATGAGATATGATATCTCAATACTTCTAATACCAAACGTGAGATCCTTCCGATAACATGAGATGTGATATCCAAATCCTTCCCCTTCCAAACCTGAGACCCTCCCTTTAGCATGAGATGTGATATCCAACTCCTTCCTATTCCAATCCTGAGACTCTTCTGATAGCATGAGATGTGATATCTCAATGCTTCTAATACCAAACCTGAGATCCTTCCGATAGCATGAGATGTGATATCTCAATGCTTCTAATACCAAACCTGAGATCCTTCCTATAACATGATATGTGATATCCAAATCCTTCCCCTTCCAAACCTGAGACCCTCCCTTTAGCATGAGATGTGATATCCAACTCCTTCCCATTCCATTCCTGAGACCCTTCTGATAGCATGAGATGTGATATCTCAATGCCTCTAATACCAAACCTGAGATCCTACCTCTAACATGAAATGTGATATCCAACTCTTTCCCCTTCCAAACCTGAGAGCCTTCCTATAGCATGAGATGTGATATCCAAGTCCTTCCCATTCCAATCCTGAGACCCTTCCTATAGCTTGAGATGTGATATCCAACTCCTTCCCATTCCAATTCTGAGACCCTTCCTATACTATGAGACTTGATATCTCAATGCTTCTAATACCAAACGTGAGACCCGTAATATAACATGAGATGTGATATCCAAATCCTTCCCCTTCCAAACCGTAGACCCTTCCTTTATCATGAGATGTGATATCCAACTCCTTCCCATTCCAATCCTGAGACCCTTCCGATATCCTGAGATGTGATATCTCAAAGCTTCTAATATCAAACTTGAGACCCTCCCTATAGCATGAGATGTGATATCCAAGTCCTTCCCATTCCAATCCTGAGACCCTTCCTATAGCATGAGATGTGATATCTCAATGCTTCTAATACCAAACCTGAGACCCTTCCTATAACATGAGATGGGAATATCCAACTCCTTCCCATTCCAATCCTGAGACCCTTCCGATAGCAGAGATGTGATATCTCAATGCTTATACCAAACCTGAGATCCTTCCTATAACATGAGATGTGATATCCAACTCCTTCCCATTCCAATCCTGAGACACTTCCTATAGAATGAGATGTGATATCTCACTGCTTATACCAAACCTGAGACCCTTCCCATAGCATGAGATGTGATATCCAACTCCTTCCCATTCCAATCCTCAGACCCTTCCTATAGCATGAGATGTGATATCTCAATGCTTCTAATATCAAACTTGAGACCCTACCTATAGCATGAGATGTGATATCCAAGTCCTTCCCATTCCAATCCTGAGACACTTCCTATAGCATGAGATGTGATATCCAACTCCTTGCCATTCAAATCCTAAAACCCTTCCTATAGCATGAGATGTGATATCTCTATGCTTATACCAAATCTGAGACCCTTCCTATAGCATGAGATGTGATATCCAATTCCTTCCCATTCCAATCCTGAGACCCTTCCTATAGCATGAGAAGGGATATCCAACTCCTTCCCAATCCAATCCTGAGACCCTTCCGATAGCAGAGATGTGATATCTCAATGCTTATACCAAACCTGAGAACCTTCCTATGGCCTGAGATGTCATATACAACTCCTTCCCATTCCAATCCTGAGACCCTTCCTTTAGCATGAGATGTGATATCTCTATGCTTATACCAAATCTGAGACCCTTCCTATAGCATGAGATGTGATATCCAATTCCTTCCCATTCCAATCCTGAGACCCTTCCTATAGCATGAGATGTGATATCTCAATGCTTATACCAAACCTGAGAGCCTACCTATAGCATGAGATGTGATATCCAAGTCCATCCCATTCCAATCCTTAGACCCTTCCTACAGCATGCGATGTGATATCTCAATGATTCTAATACCAAACCAGAGACTCTTCCTATAACATGAGATGGGATATCCAACTCCTTCCCATTCCAATCCTGAGCCGCTTCCGATAGCAGAGATGTGATATCTCAATGCTTATACCAAACCTGAGACCCTTCCTATAACATGAGATGTGATATCCAACTCCTTCCCGTTCCAAACCTGAGACACTAACTATAGCATATGTGATATCCAACTCCTTCCCATTCCAAACATGAGACCCTTCCTATAGCAAGAAAGTAATATCCAACTCCTACCCATTCCAATCCTGAGACCCTTCCTATAGCAAGAGATGTGATATCCAAATCCTTCCCATTCCAATCCTGAGACCCTTCCTATAACATGAGATGTGATATCCAACTCCTTCCCATTCCAACCTGAGACACTTCCTATAGCATGAGAAGGGATATCCAACTCCTTCCCAATCCAATCCTGAGACCCTTCCGATAGCAGAGATGTGATATCTCAATGCTTATACCAAACCTGAGACCTTTCCTATGGCATGAGATGTGATATCCAACTCCTTCCCAATCCAATCCTGAGACCCTTCCGATAGCAGAGACGTGATATCTCAATGCTTCTACCAAACCTGAGACCCTTCCTTTAGCATGAGATGTGATATCCAAATCCTTCACATTCCAATCCTGAGACCCTTCCTATAGCATGAGATGTGATATCTCAATGCTTCTAATACCAATCCTGAGATCCTTCCTATAACATGAGATGTGATATCCAATTCCTTCCCATTCCAAACCTGAGACCCTTCCTATTGGATGAGATGTGATATCCAACTCCTTCCCATTCCAACCCTGAGACCCTTCCTATAGCATGAGATGTGATGTCTCAATGCTTCTAATACCAAACCTGAGATCCTTCCTATAACATGAGATGTGATATCCAACTCCTTCCATTCCAATCCTGAGACCCGTCCTATAGCATGAGATGTTATATCCAACTGCTTCCCATTCCAATCCTGAGACCCTTCCTATAGCATGAGATGTGATATCTCAATGCTTATACCAAACCTGAGACCCTTCCTATAGCATGAGATGTTATATCCAACTGCTTCCCATTCCAATCCTGAGACCCTTCCTATAGCATGAGATGTGATATCTCAATGCTTCTAATACCAAACCTGAGATCCTTCCTCTAACATGAAATGTGATATCCAACTCCTTCCCTTTCCAAACCTAAGAGCCTATCTATAGCATGAGATGTGATATCCAAGTCCTTCCCATTCCAACCCTTCAACCCTTCCTACAGCATGCAATATGATATCTCAATGATTCTAATAACAAACCTGAGACCCGTCCTATAACATGAGATGGGATATCCAACTCCTTCCCATTCCAATCCTGAGACACTTCCGATAGCAGAGATGTGATATCTCAATGCTTATACCAAACCTGAGACCCTTCCTATAACATGAGATGTGATATCCAAATCCTTCCCGTTCCAAACCTGAGACCCTTCCTTTAGCATGAGATGTGATATCCAGCACCTTCCCATTCCAATCCTGAGACACTTCCGATAGCATGAGATGTGATATCTCAATGCTTCTAATATCAAAACTGAGACCCTCCCTATAGCATGATATGTGATATCTAAGTCCTTCCCATTCCAATCCTGAGACCCTCCTTATAGCATGAGATGTGACATCCAACTCCTTCCCATTCCAATCCTGAGACCCTTCCTATAGCATGAGATATGATATCTCAATACTTCTAATACCAAACGTGAGATCCTTCCGATAACATGAGATGTGATATCCAAATCCTTCCCCTTCCAAACCTGAGACCCTCCCTTTAGCATGAGATGTGATATCCAACTCCTTCCTATTCCAATCCTGAGACTCTTCTGATAGCATGAGATGTGATATCTCAATGCTTCTAATACCAAACCTGAGATCCTTCCGATAGCATGAGATGTGATATCTCAATGCTTCTAATACCAAACCTGAGATCCTTCCTATAACATGAGATGTGATATCCAAATCCTTCCCCTTCCAAACCTGAGACCCTCCCTTTAGCATGAGATGTGATATCCAACTCCTTCCCATTCCATTCCTGAGACCCTTCTGATAGCATGAGATGTGATATCTCAATGCCTCTAATACCAAACCTGAGATCCTACCTCTAACATGAAATGTGATATCCAACTCTTTCCCCTTCCAAACCTGAGAGCCTTCCTATAGCATGAGATGTGATATCCAAGTCCTTCCCATTCCAATCCTGAGACCCTTCCTATAGCTTGAGATGTGATATCCAACTCCTTCCCATTCCAATTCTGAGACCCTTCCTATACTATGAGACTTGATATCTCAATGCTTCTAATACCAAACGTGAGACCCGTAATATAACATGAGATGTGATATCCAAATCCTTCCCCTTCCAAACCGTAGACCCTTCCTTTATCATGAGATGTGATATCCAACTCCTTCCCATTCCAATCCTGAGACCCTTCCGATATCCTGAGATGTGATATCTCAAAGCTTCTAATATCAAACTTGAGACCCTCCCTATAGCATGAGATGTGATATCCAAGTCCTTCCCATTCCAATCCTGAGACCCTTCCTATAGCATGAGATGTGATATCTCAATGCTTCTAATACCAAACCTGAGACCCTTCCTATAACATGAGATGGGAATATCCAACTCCTTCCCATTCCAATCCTGAGACCCTTCCGATAGCAGAGATGTGATATCTCAATGCTTATGCCAAACCTGAGATCCTTCCTATAACATGAGATGTGATATCCAACTCCTTCCCATTCCAATCCTGAGACACTTCCTATAGAATGAGATGTGATATCTCACTGCTTATACCAAACCTGAGACCCTTCCCATAGCATGAGATGTGATATCCAACTCCTTCCCATTCCAATCCTCAGACCCTTCCTATAGCATGAGATGTGATATCTCAATGCTTCTAATATCAAACTTGAGACCCTACCTATAGCATGAGATGTGATATCCAAGTCCTTCCCATTCCAATCCTGCGACACTTCCTATAGCATGAGATGTGATATCCAACTCCTTCCCATTCCAATCCTGAGACCCTTCCTATAGCATGAGATATGATATCTCAATACTTCTAATACCAAACGTGAGATTCTTCCGATAACATGAGATGTGATATCCAAATCCTTCCCCTTCCAAACCTGAGACCCTCCCTTTAGCATGAGATGTGATATCCAACTCCTTCCTATTCCAATCCTGAGACCCTTCTGATAGAATGAGATGTGATATCTCAATGCTTCTAATACCAAACCTGAGATCCTTCCGATAGCATGAGATGTGATATCTCAATGCTTCTAATACCAAACCTGAGATCCTTCCTATAACATGAGATGTGATATCCAAATCCTTCTTCTTCCAAACCTGAGACCCTCCCTTTAGCATGAGATGTGATATCCAACTCCTTCCCATTCCATTCCTGAGACCCTTCTGATAGCATGAGATGTGATATCTCAATGCCTCTAATACCAAACCTGAGATCCTACCTCTAACATGAAATGTGATATCCAACTCTTTCCCCTTCCAAACCTGAGAGCCTTCCTATAGCATGAGATGTGATATCCAAGTCCTTCCCATTCCAATCCTGAGACCCTTCCTATAGCTTGAGATGTGATATCCAACTCCTTCCCATTCCAATTCTGAGACCCTTCCTATACTCTGAGACTTGATATCTCAATGCTTCTAATACCAAACATGAGACCCGTAATATAACATGAGATGTGATATCCAAATCCTTCCCCTTCCAAACCTTAGACCCTTCCTTTATCATGAGATGTGATATCCAACTCCTTCCCATTCCAATCCTGAGACCCTTCCGATATCATGAGATGTGATATCTCAAAGCTTCTAATATCAAACTTGAGACCCTCCCTATAGCATGAGATGTGATATCCAAGTCCTTCCCATTCCAATCCTGAGACCCTTCCTATAGCATGAGATGTGATATCTCAATGCTTCTAATACCAAACCTGAGACCCTTCCTATAACATGAGATGGGAATATCCAACTGTTAGGAAAGATTTCGTAATTGTAGGTAATTTTCCTTCCATGTGGCAACCCCTAAACTTTTTGCTGTTGTTTTCACCTTGTTCTTGACTTTGCCAGAGAAGTGCAGCCTTCTGCCGCACTCCTCTGGGCTTTCGCTCCTTTCTTACGGGGAAACTGACATGCCCTTAAGACAGTCAGTACCGGGGAACGCTGTTTCCCGTAGTTTCTTTTATCGTGTTGCGGCTTTAGTGCAACATGACACAAGAGGGCACTGTAAGCTAAGTTACAGCTCTCTTGGGTCTCTAGCCTTCTACAGGCCCTAGATACTCTTTTAGGATGGTATTTGATCGGTGCAAGTCATTCAGGGACTGGAATGGTGGCAGCGATCGTTTTGTTTATTTTGAGCTCCTTTTGGCATTCTAAGCACGTTTTTCGCACTGAACCCAAAATGGTGGCCTGGCTCCCAAAATGGCCAGACCACGAGGCTCCTTTGTCTTGTCCACTGACCGTCTTGCTCCCTTCACCTTCCCCAGGTCGAGCGACCCGGGGCCTTCCTTATTTGGGCATGTACTTTCCCGCGAAACGTGGTTGCTTTCGCGGGCTTCTACATGTCGTTTGTGTGCCTCCAGGGTGTGGGCTGGGATGTCTGGTCCCAATACACATCCTGGGTGCCAGAGAGTCTAGGGTGGTGTGAATGCCTGGGACCACCGTGGTCCGTGATTGGTCCACGTATGGTATGTGTGTTGATGAGCGGATCTCCCGTTGGCTCCCCTCCGTTTTGGCGCGAAGGGAACCGTGGATAAGAGGGGGCTGGAAACACCACTACCATGTCGATCTCCTGAGTTCTCACGAACGAAGGAATACAGGAGCCAAGTATCCTGCAACCACGAGGCTGGACCGAGGAATCGCTGGTGACCCGCTGAAGGAATCCTCCTTTGCACTGCTGTCGTCCTGTGAAACCCTTTCCTCCTTTGATCGAACCAGAAGGCCTGTACTGGTGCTTCGACCTTTGGAATAGCAGGAACAGCTATTCCCGGCGACTTCATCATCTCCTGCCAAGTAAGCCTTCGGAAGTGTCTCTGGGCCATCCAGTTGACTGACCAGCTTACAAGGGAGTCCTGCTCTGTAACCGCCGCCAGGTTGTGTTGTATTTCGAGTCCTTGTCACTCTCCCACGCTTCGTACACTTGGTGTTCCCAAGTCTGAACGGAGGAGTGTACATTTGGCTCGAATACACACGGCCGCTCCGTTGTCCTGCTGCGGCAACAAACTGTGCCGGTTTCGTCGATTGGGACGTCTTTTTGCTCTACACGACTACGAGGCGTTCCCTGCTCTTCTGAACCTGCCAGCTGCTGAAACTAACGTGGAGAAGCCTGGGTCTGCTTGCTTCGGGGACCGGTGAGTAGTATAGCTAGGATCTGGTCGCCCTCCTGCAGTATCCCATTGCTTTTCCCTGCTGTGTAAAAACAGCACCCTTTTGCCGTACTCGCGCTCTGCTTCTGCTCGCTGTGGAGGCTGCGCTTGAGTTGCGGAACCTGTTCTCCTTCTGCTGTGCACTAACCCGAACTGCCTGACTTCCTCCGAAGAGCTTCTCCTTTTGCCCGTTGGCACCGGCGTGGCAGGTACTTTGAGCACAAGGCTCCACTCTTCGCAGGGCTCGGACTTCCATCTAGTTAGGTGCCTCTGAAGGCGAACTGAGTCTAAAGCGTTATCGCACTGCCTGTTTTCCTTCCCTGGCAGGTGGACTACACATTTCGTGCCTCTAATGCTTAAGACTGTCGTATTTGTATATATATTGTGTTGATATGGTATGTGTTGGTTTAATACTGTGATATTGTGATTTTTTCGCTACGGTCATTATTTTAAAGGCCTTAAAATAAATGTGTATATATTTTTGATATAACAACTGTTTGGAGTAGTTTGTAAGCGCTCTTGCTTTGTGTGCTCATTGCGGGCTTTCAGTCACCCTCACCCCTCTTGAGACCTAGTCTTGACCGCCGCGATCGCTACCTTGATTGGTCTGGCTCGTCCAGAGGTTACCCTGTTCCAAGTAATTAGGTTGGCCTTCTGAACTTCTGCGCCACCAGGACAGAGTTCAGAAATCCGTCTTAACAAATTGGTGTACAGCGGTGGGATACGACTGAGGGTATCCAGTGTTGCGCTCGAACTAAGGCATTTCAGGTTATTCCAACCAGTACACGTAGTGAATTGTTGTAGTATAACTTTAAAAAGGCCATAGTCCTATCAAACAGTATGGAAACAAATACCTTGTTAACTTTAAATGCTTCCAAATCAGAAACATTGAAGAAGATGTGTGCGAAGAGAGGTGTTTCCTCTCAAGGCACTAAATTGGAAATGATCCAAAGAATCGTGGCGTGGCAAGAAGCGCAGCTTGACGCTATAACTTCTGAGGACAGTGCAGAAGGTGGTGGGGCTGCTCTCACTGGTAGAACCGACGGTTCTGCCGCTGCACTGATCCATCGCGACCACGAGGACAGGGAGGACGAGATGTCTAATGTTTCCTCTGCCAGTGTTGATGGGGATGCTATGCTTGAATTCAAGAAGCAAGAGCTGCGGTTTAGGCAGCAGGAGCTTGAATTCAGCATAGCCAAACTAAAAATCGAACAGGCAGAAAAACAGAAAGACAGGGATCACCAGTTGGAACTGGCCAAGCTTCAGGTTGCAATTGGGTCCCAGGGTCCTGGACATGGGTCTGGGGCCTCCTCTCATCCACGGTTTCCAAAAGATCTGCTCAGTGTGTATGAAGAACGGAATGACATTATGGACTGGCTGAATGCGTTTGAGTATGCATGCGAAGTTCAGAAAGTTGACAATGCTGATAAGATTGCGTGGTTACTCAGCAGACTGCCCCATTCTGGCTGTAGTGCCATTATGGAAATGTCGAAGGCTGAGCGAGCTGATTTCGCAATGTTAAAGCAAACTCTCATTTTAAAGTTTGGGAAGACTCCGGCCCAATATTTAAAGCGTTTTCGAGAGTATAAGAAAAAGGAAGGTGGTACTTGGGTATCTTATGTCGCTGAATCTTTGAAAAACTTAACTGGCTGGGTCGAAGGTTATAAGGTTTCTACCTTCGAAGGCATGATAAATCTTGTCATGCTGGAACACATTTTTGGTTCTTCTTCCCCGGAGCTTAAGCAGCATTTGGCCGATTCGAAGGAGATAGATCCTAAGAAGCTGGCCATTGCAGCAGATTTATGGGTGTCACATCGAGTGTCCCATAAGGACAAAACTCATCCTGGTAAGCAGGAGGAAGGGAAAAAGTCCAAAGATATGGAGGGTGGGGAATCTGCTAAATCTTCTTCCCATAAGGGCCACAAAAAGAAAAATAAGGGTAAGACACAAGAGAACTCACAGGGTAGTGGAGGTCCGCCTCTGCAACAGAACTCTGGTTACAATAAGCCTCCCTACGTAAACAGACCCACTGGGGCTTGTTTTTCTTGTGGAGCAACTGACCATGTGAAGGGGGATCCCCGGTGTAAGGTTAGACCTTTGGGGGTCCACTCCGCTAATCTGGCCTTCTCCTCCTACGAGGAAGAAGAGATTACAGGAGCATCCTTCTCCTCAGACTCGTTTCCCAGCGGAATAGAGGCTGAGGTAGTTTTAGTGTCCCTAGGTTCCTGGGAGCCGAAAGTCGCAGAGGCTTATGCTAGGATTCCGGATAATACCAAGCACTACTTTAAAGACAGTGTGCTGATCACTGGAGTGGATACTCCAGCTCTTAGGGATAGTGGGTGCAGTCGCACTGTAGTGGATTCTACCTTGGTAGACTCAGAGGAAGTTGCCAGAGCTACTCTGATGCCCACTAAGTTGGCTGACGGCCCCCTCCGTATGTTTCCAGTAATACCTGTAAATCTTACTTTAAATGGTACAGCAGTCAGGATTCCAGTGAGCATTCAGAGAAACGTCCCGGGAAAGGTCTTGTTAGGTAATGATCTCAGAGCTTTAGGGCTCGTAGGAGACACTGCCGAAAGACCCTACACACGGTCTCAAGCACGGGCAGCATTGGCCAAGTCCAATACGCCGCCCCAGCCGAAGGGGAAACCCAAGGCGAAAGGAGTCTACAAGTCAAAACGAGGGAAAGAGAATATTCCCCCGAGCTCGCCTACCACTGCGGTGGAGGAAGTTGGTCAATCGCCCGGGCCTGACGAGGAGGTGGCGATGCCTGAAGTATTCGACCCCAACGATCATCCTGAACTAAAAGACTTGTTAGTTGAAGGAGGTCCTGATAGGGACGAATTCAGTAAAGGCCAACGTGAGTGCCCATCTCTGGAAGGCCTAAGGAGACAGGCCTGCTCCCAGCTTGAGGGTGAACCTCCTGGGAAGCATAGGATTTATTGGGAAGGTGGACTCCTGTATAGTGAGCCCACAGAGTCTACAGAAGGAGACCATAGGAGGTTGGTGGTTCCCCTTGCTGTTAGGCCCTTCCTCCTGCAGTTGGCGCATGAAGTTCCCCTTGCTGGTCACCTTGGTATGAAGAGGACCAAGCAAAGGTTATCCATGCACTTCTACTGGCCCAAGATGGGGGTGCAAGTAGAAAGTCACTGCAGGAGTTGTGCCTCCTGCCAGTTGTCTGGTAAGGTTGGCGCGACAATCCAAGCTCCGTTGGTACCGCTCCCAGTTGTGGGGGTACCATTTGAAAGGGTAGGGATCGACATGGTTGGTCCCCTTGACCCGCAAACATCCTCGGGCAATAGGTTTATCCTGGTGCTGGTCGACCATGCAACCAGGTATCCTGAGGCCATCCCATGGAAAACTGTAACTGCCAAGTCAGTTGCAGAAGCTTTACTCGGCATATTTACTAGGGTTGGCTTCCCTAAAGAAGTTGTGCCGGATGATGGCAGCAACTTTATGTCGAAGTATAGGCAGGCTATGTGGAAAGAATGTGGGGTCACCTACAGGTTCTCTTCTGCATACCACCCCCAGACCAATGGTCTGGGGGGCATTTCAACAGGACGTTAAAGAGCATGATTGGGGCTCTGGAGGAGCCTCAGAGAAGAAAATGGGATCTTCTTGTTTCATGCTTACTGTTTGCCTACCGAGAGGTACCACAGGAGGGTGTTGGCTTCAGCCCCTTCGAACTTCTGTTCGGTCACCCCGTACGGGGACCCTTAGCCATCGTCAAAGAGGGATGGGAGATGCCCACTCCCCCTGTTACTACCAACGTAGTTGATTATGTGCTAGGGCTCAGAAAACGGATGGTACTTCTGATGGGCTTGGCTAGTGATAAACATTCCAATCCTGAGACCCTTCCGATATCATGAGATTTGTTATCTCAATGCTTCTAATATCAAACTTGAGACCCTCCCTATAGCATGAGATGTGACATCCCAGTCCTTCCCATTCCAATCCTGAGACCCTTCCTATAGCATGAGATGTGATATCTCAATGCTTCTAATACCAAACCTGAGACCCTTCCTATAACATGAGATGGGATATCCAACTCCTTCCCATTCCAATCCTGAGACCCTTCCGATAACAGAGATGTGATATCTCAATGCTTATACCAAACCTGAGACCCTTCCTAAGGCCTGAGATGTCATATACAACTCCTTCCCATTGCAATCCTGAGACCCTTCCTATAGCATGAGATGTGATATCTCAATGCTTATACCAAATCTGAGACCCTTCCTATAGCATGAGATGTGATATCCAACACCTTCCCATTCCAATCCTGAGACCCTTCCTATAGCATGAGAAGTGATATCTCCATGCTTATACCAAACCTGAGACCCTTCCTATAGCATGAGATGTGATATCCAAATCCTTCCCATTCCAATCCTGAGACCCTTCCTATAGCATGAGATGTGATATCTCAATGCTTATACCAAACCTGAGAGCCTACCTATAGCATGAGATGTGATATCCAAGTCCATCCCATTCCAATCCTTAGACCCTTCCTACAGCATGCGATGTGATATCTCAATGATTCTAATACCAAACCAGAGACCCGTCCTTTAACATGAGATGGGATATCCAACTCCTTCCCATTCCAATCCTGAGCCACTCCTGATAGCAGAGATGTGATATCTCAATGCTTATACCAAACCTGAGACCCTTCCTATAACATGAGATGTGATATCCAACTCCTTCCCGTTCCAAACCTAAGACACTTCCTATAGCATATGTGATATCCAACTCCTTCCCATTCCAAACATGAGACCCTTCCTATAGCAAGAATGTAATATCCAACTCCTACCCATTCCAATCCTGAGACCATTCCTATAGCATGAGATGTGATGTCTCAATGCTTCCAATACCAAACCTGAGATCCTTCCTATAACATGAGATGTGATATCCAACTCCTTCCCATTCCAATCCTGAGACCCTTATGATAGCATGAGATGTGATATCTCAATGCCTCTTATACCAAACCTGAGATCCTTCCGATAGCATGAGATGTGATATCTCAATTTGAAAGGGTAGGGATCGACATCGTTGGTCCCCTTGACCCGCAAACATCCTCGGGCAATAGGTTTATCCTGGTGCTGGTCGACCATGCAACCAGGTATCCTGAGGCCATCCCATTGAAAACTGTAACTGCCAAGTCAGTTGCAAAAGCTTTACTCGGCATATTTACTAGGGTTGGATTCCCTAAAGAAGTTGTGTCAGATCGTGGCAGCAACTTTATGTCGAAGTATATGCAGGCTATGTGGAAAGAATGTGGGGTCACCTACAAGTTCTCTTCTGCATACCACCCCCAGACCAATGGTCTGGTGGAACGTTTCAACAGAACGTTAAAGAGCATGATTGGGGCTCTGGAGGAGCCTCAGAGAAGAAAATGGGATCTTCTTTTACCATGCTTGCTGTTTGCCTACAGAGAGGTACCACAGGAGGGTGTTGGCTTCAGCCCCTTCGAACTTCTGTTCGGTCATCCCGTACGGGGACCCTTAGCCATCGTCAAAGAGGGATGGGAGATGCCTACTCCCCCTGTTACTACCAATGTAGTTGATTATGTGCTAGGGCTCAGAAAACGGATGGTACTTCTGATGGGCTTGGCTAGTGATAAATTGAAGGCAGGGCAAGCGCTGGTGAAACATTGGTACGACCAGAAAGCTTCCCTCATCAACTTTACACCTGGTCAGCAAGTCCTGATCATGAATCCAAAAAGGCCTTGAGCTTTACAGGACAAATGGTCAGGCCCTTACACAGTGTGGGAGCCCCTGGGTGAGGTGAACTATTTAGTGGACCTTGGAAGGCCTGGACAGTCTCCAAAAGTGTTTCACGTGAATAGGCTGAAGGCTTTCGTCCCAAGAGTCGAAATCGCAGCACTGCTACTGGCTTCAGATGTTGAGGAAGAGGAGTCAGAACCTCTCCCCGACCTGTTCCAAAGCGGTCCTTCAGATAGCTCCGTTGAGGGTGTCCGAGTGGCCCCTCACCTGACTCCGAATCAGCAGGCTGAGGTGAAAAGTTTGCTTAGGCAGTTTTCCCCCCTGTTTTCATAGTCCCCTGGTTTGACACCTTGGTGCAAACATTACATTGACACAGGAGACAGTGTACCTACCAAAAGTAGGGGATACAGGATGTCAGATAAAGTACGGTCTTATATTAAGACCGAGGTCAACAAGATGTTAGATCTTGGGGTGATTGAACCCTCTAGTAGTCCTTGGTCCAGCCCAGTGGTGTTGGTTCCAAAGGCAGGCACTTCTGAATTGAGGTTCTGCGTGGATTACAGGGCTCTGAATGCTGTCACCAAGACAGATGCACACCCCTTGCCTCGAACAGATGAGCTGGTGGATACTTTGGGTGCCTCCAGGTACCTCAGCACGTTTGACCTCACTGCTGGCTATTGGCAAATAGCTTTAGCAGAACATGCCAAGGAGAAGACAGCATTTTCTACTCCAGACGGCTTTTACCAATTCCGGGTAATGCCGTTCGGGTTGAAGAATGCACCTGCCACTTTCCAGAGGCTTGTGAATCATGTGTTGAATGGGTTGGACGATATAGCAGTTTTCAGTGCCACCTGGGAAGACCATGTGAAACACCTCGGGATTGTGCTCCAGGCTCTTCGGAAAGCCCACTTGACCATAAAGGCTAGTAAATGCCAGATTGGACAAGGCTCAGTGGTTTACCTTGGACATGAAGTAGGTGGAGGGAGGATACAGCCTCTACCCAGTAAAGTACAAGCAGTACAAGACTGGCCTACCCCCACTACGCAAACCCAAGTGAGAGCCTTCTTAGGACTCACGGGTTATTATCGCAATTTTGTGGCAGACTATGGCACCATAGCTGCTCCTCTGACTGCCCTCACAACTCCGAAGAAACCCAAGAAGGTAACTTGGACCGACGAGTGTGAGAAGGCCTTCAATGGCTTAAAAGACGGTATCCAGTCATAATTTCGAATACAATATTTTCGAAAGTCAAAATGTCGAAAATATTTAGTCGAAAAACAAAAATGTCGAAAAACAAAAATGTCGACTTTTTTTCGACTTTTTTCGATTTTATGTGTTAATAATAAATATTTTATTAAACTTTTTTTTTAAAATAATTAAAGGTATTTCCATGGGGGGTAGGGGTGATGGGGAGTATGGGGGGGGTTGGGGATAGGGGTTTGGGATGGTTTTTTAAATAATTAATTAATTATTTAATATTATATTAAAGATTTTTTAAAAATAATTAAAGGTATATCTATGGGGGGTGGGGGGGATGGGGAGGAGGGGGGGGGTTAGGGTAGGGGTTTGGGATGGGGGGGTTGGGGGGGGGACCCCCCCCATAATAAATGTTACTATCTGGGTAAAAAAAAAAGAGTGTTTTGGGTTTTCGATTTTTTTTTCGACATTTTTTTTTCGAAATTATGACTTTTCCTATTATATGTATGTTTTTCGACTTTTTTACATTCGACATTTTTTTTTCGACATTTTTGCTATTCGACATTATGTTTTCGACTTTTTGACTATAAACCTTAAAAGACTCCTTGTGCCAGGCCCCTGTGCTAAGGGCCCCTGATTATCAAAGACCTTTTATCGTGCAGACGGATGCCTCTGACACTGGGAACACCCTATCGGTTTTATTAGTCGCCAGTTTAAGGACAGAGAGCTCAGATGGTCCACGGTAGAGAAAGAATGTTTCTCTGTTGTGTGGGCCCTAAGGAAGCTGAGGCCCTACCTCTATGGGACCCACTTCACTGTGCAGACTGACCATAAGCCGTTAAAGTGGCTAATGAACATGAAGGGGGAGTGTTGATGAGCGGATCTCCCATTGGCTCCCCTCCGTTTTGGCGCGAAGGGAACCGTGGATAAGAGGGAGCTGGAAACACCACTACCATGTCGATCTCCTGAGTTCTCACGAACGAAGGAATACAGGAGCCAAGTATCCTGCAACCACGAGGCTGGACCGAGGAATCGCTGGTGACCCGCTGAAGGAATCCTCCTTTGCACTGCTGTCGTCCTGTGAAACCCTTTCCTCCTTTGATCGAACCAGAAGGCCTGTACTGGTGCTTCGACCTTTGGAATAGCAGGAACAGCTATTCCCGGCGACTTCATCATCTCCTGCCAAGTAAGCCTTCGGAAGCGTCTCTGGGCCATCCAGTTGACTGACCAGCTTACAAGGGAGTCCTGCTCTGTAACTGCCGCCAGGTTGTGTTGTATGTCGAGTCCTTGTCACTCTCCCACGCTTCGTACACTTGGCGTTCCCAAGTCTGAAGGGAGGAGTGTACATTTGGCTTGAATACACACGGCCGCTCCGTTGTCCTGCTGCGGCAACAAACTGTGCTGGTTTCGTCGATTGGGACGTCTTTTTGCTCTACACGACTACGAGGCGTTCCCTGCTCTTCTGAACCTGCCAGCTGCTGAAACTAACGTGGAGAAGCCTGGGTCTGCTTGCTTCGGGGACCGGTGAGTAGTTTAGCTAGGATCTGGTCGCCCTCCTGCAGTATCCCATTGCTTTTCCCTGCTGTGTAAAAACAGCACCCTTTTGGCCGTACTCGCGCTCTGCTTCTGCCCGCTGTGGAGGCTGCGCTTGAGTTGCGGAACCTGTTCTCCTTCTGCTGTGCACTAACCCGAACTGCCTGACTTCCTACGAAGAGCTTCCCCTTTTGCCCGTTGGCACCGGCGTGGCAGGTACTTTGAGCACAAGGCTCCACTCTTCGCAGGGCTCGGACTTCCATCTAGTTAGGTGCCTCTGAAGGCGAACTGAGTCTAAAGTGTTATCGCACTGCCTGTTTTCCTTTCCTTTCAGGTGGACTACATATTTCGTGCTTTAAACGCTTGCGACTGTGTATTTGTATATATATTGTGTTGATATGGTATGTGTTGGTTTAATATTGTGATATTGTGATTTTCTCGCTACGGTCATTGTTTTAAAGGCCTTAAAATAAATGTGTATCTATTTTTGATATAACAACTGTTTGGAGTAGTTTGTAAGCGCTCTTGCTTTGTGTGCTCACTGCGGGCTTTCAGTCACCCTGACCCCTCTTGAGACCTAGTCTTGACCGCCGCGATCGCTACCTTGATTGGTCTGGCTTGTCCAGAGGTTACCCTGTTCCAAGTAATTAGGTTGGCCTTCTGAACTTCTGCGCCACCAGGACAGAGTTCAGAAATCCGTCTTAACAGAAGGGTCTCAGGTTTGGTATAAGCATTGAGATATCACATCACATGCTATAGGAATGGTCTCAGGATTGGAATGGGAAGGACTTGGATATCACATCTCATGCTATAGGCAGGGTCTCAGGTTTGGAAAGGGAAGGAGATGGATATCACATTTCATGTTAGAGGTAGGATCTCAGGTTTGGTATTAGAGGCATTGAGATATCACATCTCATGCTATCAGAAGGGTCTCAGGATTGGAATGGGAAGGAGTTGGATATCACATTTCAAGCTAAAGGGAGGGTCTCAGGTTTGGAAGGGGAAGGATTTGGAAATCACATCTCATATTATAGGAAGGATCTCAGGTTTGGTATTAGAAGCATTGAGATATCACATCTCATGCTATCGGAAGGATCTCAGGTTTGGTGTAAGAGGCATTGAGATATCACATCTCATGCTATCATAAGGGTCTCAGGATTGGAATGGGAAGGAGTTGGATATCACATCTCATGTTATAGGAAGGATCTCAGGTTTGGTATTAGAAGCATTGAGACATCACATCTCATGCTATAGGAAGGGTCTCAGGATTGGAATGGGAAGGAGTTGGATATCACATCTCATGCTATAGGAAGGGTCTCAGGTTTGGTATAAGCATTGAGATATCACATCTCATGCTATAGGAAGGGTCTCAGGATTGGAATGGGAAGGATTTGGATATCACATCTTATGCTATAGGAAGGGTCTCAGGTTTGGTATAAGCATTGAGATATCATATCTCATGCTATAGGAAGGGTCTCAGGATTGGAATGGGAAGAAGTTGGATATCACATCTCATGCTATAGGAAGGGTCTCAGGTTTGGTATAAGCATTGAGATATCACATCTCATGCTATAGGAAGGGTCTCAGGGTTGGAATGGGAAGGAGTTGTGTATGACATCTCATGCCATAGGAAGGGTCTCAGGTTTGGTATAAGCATTGAGATATCACATCACATGCTATAGGAAGGGTCTCAGGATTGGAATGGGAAGGACTTGGATATCACATCTCATGCTATAGGCAGGGTCTCAGGTTTGGAAAGGGAAGGAGATGGATATCACATTTCATGTTAGAGGTAGGATCTCAGGTTTGGTATTAGAGGCATTGAGATATCACATCTCATGCTATCAGAAGGGTCTCAGGATTGGAATGGGAAGGAGTTGGATATCACATTTCATGCTAAAGGGAGGGTCTCAGGTTTGGAAGGGGAAGGATTTGGAAATCACATCTCATATTATAGGAAGGATCTCAGGTTTGGTATTAGAAGCATTGAGATATCACATCTCATGCTATCGGAAGGATCTCAGGTTTGGTATAAGAGGCATTGAGATATCACATCCCATGCTATCATAAGGGTCTCAGGATTGGAATGGGAAGGAGTTGGATATCACATCTCATGTTATAGGAAGGATCTCAGGTTTGGTATTAGAAGCATTGAGACATCACATCTCATGCTATAGGAAGGGTCTCAGGATTGGAATGGGAAGGAGTTGGATATCACATCTCATGCTATAGGAAGGGTCTCAGGTTTGGTATAAGCATTGAGATATCACATCTCATGCTATAGGAAGGGTCTCAGGATTGGAATAGGAAGGATTTGGATATCACATCTCATGCTATAGGAAGGGTCTCAGGTTTGGTATAAGCATGGAGATATCACTTCTCATGCTATAGGAAGTGTCTCAGGATTGGAATGGGAAGGAGTTGGATATCACATCTCATGCTATAGGAAGGGTCTCAGATTTGGTATAAGCATGGAGATATCACATCTCATGCTATAGGAAGGGTCTCAGGATTGGAATGGGAAGGAGTTGTATATTACATCTCAGGCCATAGGAAGGGTCTCAGATTTGGTATAAGCATTGAGATATCACATCTCATGATATCGGAAGGGTCTCAGGATTGGAATGGGAAGGAGTTGGATATCACATCTCATGATAATGGAAGGGTCTAAGGTTTGGAAGGGGAAGGATTTGGATATCACATCTCATGTTATAGGACGGGTCTCAGGTTTGGTATTAGAAGCATTGAGATATCAAGTCTCATGGTATAAGAAGGGTCTCAGGATTGGAATGGGAAGGAGTTTGATATCACATCTCATGCCATAGTATGGGTCTCAGGTTTGGTAGAAGCATTGGGATATCACATCTCGTGCTATCGGAAGGGTATCAGTATTGGATTTGGAAGGAGTTGGATATCCCATCTCATGCTATAGGAAGGGTCTCAGGTTGGAATGGGAAGGAGTTGGATATCACATTTCATGTTATAGGAAGGGTCTCAGGATTGGAATGGGAAGGACTTGGATATCATATCTCATGCTATAGGAAGGCTCTCAGGTTTGGAAGGGGAAGGAGTTGGATATCACATTTCATGTTAGAGGAAGGATCTCAGGTTTGGTATTAGAGGCCTTGAGATATCACATCTCATGCTATAGGAAGGGTCTCAGGATTGGAATGGGAAGGAGTTGGATATCACATCTCAAGCTATAGGAAAGGTCTCAGGTTTGGTATAAGCATTGAGATATCACATCTCATGCTATAGGAAGGGTCTCAGGATTGGAATGGGAAGAAGTTGGATATCACATCTCATGCTATAGGAAGGGTCTCAGGATTGGAATGGGAAGGAGTTGTATATGCCATCCCATGCCATAGGAAGGGTCTCAGGTTTGGTATAAGCATTGAGATATCACATCACATGCTATAGGAAGGGTCTCAGGATTGGAATGGGAAGGACTTGGATATCACATATCATGCTATAGGCAGGGTCTCAGGTTTGGAAAGGGAAGGAGATGGATATCACATTTCATGTTAGAGGTAGGATCTCAGGTTTGGTATTAGAGGCATTGAGATATCACATCTCATGCTATCAGAAGGGTCTCAGGATTGGAATGGGAAGGAGTTGGATATCACATTTCATGCTATAGGAAGGGTCTCAGGTTTGGTATAAGCATTGAGATATCACATCTCATGCTATAGGAAGGGTCTCAGGGTTGGAATGGGAAGGAGTTGTATATGACATCTCATGCCATAGGAAGGGTCTCAGGTTTGGTATAAGCATTGAGATATCACATCACATGCTATAGGAAGGGTCTCAGGATTGGAATGGGAAGGACTTGGATATCACATCTCATGCTATAGGCAGGGTCTCAGGTTTGGAAAGGGAAGGAGATGGATATCACATTTCATGTTAGAGGTAGGATCTCAGGTTTGGTATTAGAGGCATTGAGATATCACATCTCATGCTATCAGAAGGGTCTCAGGATTGGAATGGGAAGGAGTTGGATATCACATTTCATGCTAAAGGGAGGGTCTCAGGTTTGGAAGGGGAAGGATTTGGAAATCACATCTCATATTATAGGAAGGATCTCAGGTTTGGTATTAGAAGCATTGAGATATCACATCTCATGCTATCGGAAGGATCTCAGGTTTGGTGTAAGAGGCATTGAGATATCACATCTCATGCTATCATAAGGGTCTCAGGATTGGAATGGGAAGGAGTTGGATATCACATCTCATGTTATAGGAAGGATCTCAGGTTTGGTATTAGAAGCATTGAGACATCACATCTCATGCTATAGGAAGGGTCTCAGGATTGGAATGGGAAGGAGTTGGATATCACATCTCATGCTATAGGAAGGGTCTCAGGTTTGGTATAAGCATTGAGATATCACATCTCATGCTATAGGAAGGTCTCAGGATTGGAATGGGAAGGATTTGGATATCACATCTTATGCTATAGGAAGGGTCTCAGGTTTGGTATAAGCATTGAGATATCATATCTCATGCTATAGGAAGGGTCTCAGGATTGGAATGGGAAGAAGTTGGATATCACATCTCATGCTATAGGAAGGGTCTCAGGTTTGGTATAAGCATTGAGATATCACATCTCATGCTATAGGAAGGGTCTCAGGGTTGGAATGGGAAGGAGTTGTGTATGACATCTCATGCCATAGGAAGGGTCTCAGGTTTGGTATAAGCATTGAGATATCACACCACATGCTATAGGAAGGGTCTCAGGATTGGAATGGGAAGGACTTGGATATCACATCTCATGCTATAGGCAGGGTCTCAGGTTTGGAAAGGGAAGGAGATGGATATCACATTTCATGTTAGAGGTAGGATCTCAGGTTTGGTATTAGAGGCATTGAGATATCACATCTCATGCTATCAGAAGGGTCTCAGGATTGGAATGGGAAGGAGTTGGATATCACATTTCATGCTAAAGGGAGGGTCTCAGGTTTGGAAGGAGAAGGATTTGGAAATCACATCTCATATTATAGGAAGGATCTCAGGTTTGGTATTAGAAGCATTGAGATATCACATCTCATGCTATCGGAAGGATCTCAGGTTTGGTATAAGAGGAATTGAGATATCACATCTCATGCTATCATAAGGGTCTCAGGATTGGAATGGGACGGAGTTGGATATCACATCTCATGTTATAGGAAGGATCTCAGGTTTGGTATTAGAAGCATTGAGACATCACATCTCATGCTATAGGAAGGGTCTCAGGATTGGAATGGGAAGGAGTTGGATATCACATCTCATGCTATAGGAAGGGTCTCAGGTTTGGTATAAGCATTGAGATATCACATCTCATGCTATAGGAAGGGTCTCAGGATTGGAATAGGAAGGATTTGGATATCACATCTTATGCTATAGGAAGGGTCTCAGGATTGGAATGGGAAGGTGTTGGATATCACATCTCATGCTATAGGAAGGGTCTCAGATTTGGTATAAGCATTGAGATATCACATCTCATGCTATAGGAAGGGTCTCAGGATTGGAATGGGAAGGAGTTGTATATGACATCTCAGGCCTTAGGAAGGGTCTCAGGTTTGGTATAAGCATTGAGATATCACATCTCTGCTATCGGAAGGGTCTCAGGATTGGAATGGGAAGGAGTTGGATATCCCATCTCATGTTATAGGAAGGGTCTCAGGTTTGGTATTAGAAGCATTGAGATATCACATCTCATGCTATAGGAAGGGTCTCAGGATTGGAATGGGAAGGACTTGGATGTCACATCTCATGCTATAGGGAGGGTCTCAAGTTTGATATTAGAAGCATTGAGATAACAAATCTCATGATATCGGAAGGGTCTCAGGATTGGAATGGGAAGGAGTTGGATATCACATCTCATGATAAAGGAAGGGTCTAAGGTTTGGAAAGGGAAGGATTTGGATATCACATCTCATGTTATAGGACGGGTCTCAGGTTTGGTATTAGAAGCATTGAGATATCAAGTCTCATGGTATAAGAAGGGTCTCAGAATTGGAATGGGAAGGAGTTGGATATCACATCTCAAGCTATAGGAAGCGTCTCAGGATTGGAATGGGAAGGAGTTTGATATCACATCTCATGCCATAGTATGGGTCTCAGGTTTGGTAGAAGCATTGGGATATCACATCTCATGCTATAGGAAGGGTATCAGTATTGGATTTGGAAGGAGTTGGATATCCCATCTCATGCTATAGGAAGGGTCTCAGGTTAGAATGGGAAGGAGTTGGATATCACATTTCATGTTATAGGAAGGGTCTCAGGATTGGAATGGGAAGGACTTGGATATCATATCTCATGCTATAGGAAGGCTCTCAGGTTTGGAAGGGGAAGGAGTTGGATATCACATTTCATGTTAGAGGAAGGATCTCAGGTTTGGTATTAGAGGCCTTGAGATATCACATCTCATGCTATAGGAAGGGTCTCAGGATTGGAATGGGAAGGAGTTGGATATCACATCTCAAGCTATAGGAAGCGTCTCAGGTTTGGTATAAGCATTGAGATATCACATCTCATGCTATAGGAAGGGTCTCAGGATTGGAATGGGAAGAAGTTGGATATCACATCTCATGCTATAGGAAGGGTCTCAGGTTTGGTATAAGCATTGAGATATCACATCTCATGCTATAGGAAGGGTCTCAGGGTTGGAATGGGAAGGAGTTGTATATGACATCTCATGCCATAGGAAGGGTCTCAGGTTTGGTATAAGCATTGAGATATCACATCACATGCTATAGGAAGGGTCTCAGGATTGGAATGGGAAGGACTTGGATATCACATCTCATGCTATAGGCAGGGTCTCAGGTTTGGAAAGGGAAGGAGATGGATATCACATTTCATGTTAGAGGTAGGATCTCAGGTTTGGTATTAGAGGCATTGAGATATCACATCTCATGCTATCAGAAGGGTCTCAGGATTGGAATGGGAAGGAGTTGGATATCACATTTCATGCTAAAGGGAGGGTCTCAGGTTTGGAAGGGGAAGGATTTGGAAATCACATCTCATATTATAGGAAGGATCTCAGGTTTGGTATTAGAAGCATTGAGATATCACATCTCATGCTATCGGAAGGATCTCAGGTTTGGTGTAAGAGGCATTGAGATATCACATCTCATGCTATCATAAGGGTCTCAGGATTAGAATGGGAAGGAGTTGGATATCACATTTCATGTTAGAGGTAGGATCTCAGGTTTGGTATTAGAGGCATTGAGATATCACATCTCATGCTATCAGAAGGGTCTCAGGATTGGAATGGGAAGGAGTTGGATATCACATTTCATGCTAAAGGGAGGGTCTCAGGTTTGGAAGGGGAAGGATTTGGAAATCACATCTCATATTATAGGAAGGATCTCAGGTTTGGTATTAGAAGCATTGAGATATCACATCTCATGCTATCGGGAAGATCTCAGGTTTGGTATAAGAGGCATTGAGATATCACATCTCATGCTATCATAAGGGTCTCAGGATTGGAATGGGAAGGAGTTGGATATCACATCTCATGTTATAGGAAGGATCTCAGGTTTGGTATTAGAAGCATTGAGACATCACATCTCATGCTATAGGAAGGGTCTCAGGATTGGAATGGGAAGGATTTGGATATCACATCTCATGCTATAGGAAGGGTCTCAGGTTTGGTATAAGCATTGAGATATCACATCTCATGCTATAGGAAGGGTCTCAGGATTGGAATAGGAAGGATTTGGATATCACATCTTATGCTATAGGAAGGGTCTCAGGTTTGGTATAAGCATGGAGATATCACTTCTCATGCTATAGGAAGTGTCTCAGGATTGGAATGGGAAGGAGTTGGATATCACATCTCATGCTATAGGAAGGGTCTCAGATTTGGTATAAGCATCGAGATATCACATCTCATGCTATAGGAAGGGTCTCAGGATTGGAATGGGAAGGAGTTGTATATGACATCTCAGGCCATAGGAACGGTCTCAGATTTGGTATAAGCATTGAGATATCACATCTCATGATATCGGAAGGGTCTCAGGATTGGAATGGGAAGGAGCTGGATATCACATCTCATGATAATAGAAGGGTCTAAGGTTTGGAAGGGGAAGGATTTGGATATCACATCTCATGTTATAGGACGGGTCTCAGGTTTGGTATTAGAAGCATTGAGATATCAAGTCTCATGGTATAAGAAGGGTCTCAGGATTGGAATGGGAAGGAGTTTGATATCACATCTCATGCCATAGTATGGGTCTCAGGTTTGGTAGAAGCATTGGGATATCACATCTCATGCTATCAGAAGGGTATCAGTATTGGATTTGGAAGGAGTTGGATTTCCCATCTCATGCTATAGGAAGGGTCTCAGGTTGGAATGGGAAGGAGTTGGATATCACATTTCATGTTATAGGAAGGGTCTCAGGATTGGAATGGGAAGGACTTGGATATCATATCTCATGCTATAGGAAGGCTCTCAGGTTTGGAAGGGGAAGGAGTTGGATATCACATTTCATGTTAGAGGAAGGATCTCAGGTTTGGTATTAGAGGCCTTGAAATATCACATCTCATGCTATAGGAAGGGTCTCAGGATTGGAATGGGAAGGAGTTGGATATCACATCTCAAGCTATAGGAAGGGTCTCAGGTTTGGTATAAGCATTGAGATATCACATCTCATGCTATAGGAAGGGTCTCAGGATTGGAATGGGAAGAAGTTGGATATCACATCTCATGCTATAGGAAGGGTCTCAGGATTGGAATGGGAAGGAGTTGTATATGCCATCTCATGCCATAGGAAGGGTCTCAGGTTTGGTATAAGCATTGAGATATCACATCACATGCTATAGGAAGGGTCTCAGGATTGGAATGGGAAGGACTTGGATATCACATATCATGCTATAGGCAGGGTCTCAGGTTTGGAAAGGGAAGGAGATGGATATCACATTTCATGTTAGAGGTAGGATCTCAGGTTTGGTATTAGAGGCATTGAGATATCACATCTCATGCTATCAGAAGGGTCTCAGGATTGGAATGGGAAGGAGTTGGATATCACATCTCATGCTAAAGGGAGGGTCTCAGGTTTGGAAGGGGAAGGATTTGGAAATCACATCTCATATTATAGGAAGGATGTCAGGTTTGGTATTAGAAGCATTGAGATATCACATCTCATGCTATCGGAAGGATCTCAGGTTTGGTATAAGAGGCATTGAGATATCACATCTCATGCTATCATAAGGGTCTCAGGATTGGAATGGGAAGGAGTTGGATATCACATCTCATGTTATAGGAAGGATCTCAGGTTTGGTATTGGAAGCATTGAGACATCACATCTCATGCTATAGGAAGGGTCTCAGGATTGGAATGGGAAGGTGTTGGATATCACATCTCATGCTATAGGAAGGGTCTCAGATTTGGTATAAGCATTGAGATATCACATCTCATACTATAGGAAGGGTCTCAGGATTGGAATGGGAAGGAGTTGTATATGACATCTCAGGCCATAGGAAGGGTCTCAGGTTTGATATAAGCATTGAGATATCACATCTCTGCTATCGTAAGGGTCTCAGGATTGGAATGGGAAGGAGTTGGATATCCCATCTGCGTTGGATATCCCATCTCATGTTATAGGAAGGGTCTCAGGTTTGGTATTAGAAGCATTGAGATATCACATCTCATGCTATAGGAAGGGTCTCAGGATTGGAATGGGGAGGACTTGGATGTCACATCTCATGCTATAGGGAGGGTCTCAAGTTTGATATTAGAAGCATTGAGATAACAAATGTCATGATATCGGAAGGGTCTCAGGATTGGAATGGGAAGGAGTTGGATATCACATCTCATGATAAAGGAAGGGTCTAAGGTTTGGAAGGGGAAGGATTTGGATATCACATCTCATGTTATAGGACGGGTCTCAGGTTTGGTATTAGAAGCATTGAGATATCAAGTCTCATGGTATAGGAAGGGTCTCAGAATTGGAATGGGAAGAAGTTGGATATCACATCTCAAGCTATAGGAAGGGTCTCAGGATTGGAATGGGAAGGAGTTTGATATCACATCTCATGCCATAGTATGGGTCTCAGATTTGGTAGAAGCATTGGGATATCACATCTCATGCTATCGGAATGGTATCAGTATTGGATTTGGAAGGAGTTGGATATCCCATCTCATGCTATAGGAAAGGTCTCAGGTTGGAATGGGATGGAGTTGGATATCACATTTCATGTTATAGGAAGGGTCTCAGGATTGGAATGCGAAGGACTTGGATATCATATCTCATGCTATAGGAAGGCTCTCAGGTTTGGAAGGGGAAGGAGTTGGATATCACATTTCATGTTAGAGGAAGGATCTCAGGTATGGTATTAGAGGCCTTGAGATATCACATCTCATGCTATAGGAACGGGTCTCAGGATTGGAATGGGAAGGAGTTGGATATCACATCTCAAGCTATAGGAAGGGTCTCAGGTTTGGTATAAGCATTGAGATATCACATCTCAGGATTGGAATGGGAAGGAGTTGGATATCATATCTCATGTTATAGGAAAGATCTCAGGTTTGGTATTAGAAGCATTGAGACATCACATCTCATGTTATAGGAAGGGTCTCAGGTTTGGAAGGGGAAGGAGTTGGATATCCAATCTCATGTTATATGACTGGTCTCAGGTTTGGTATTAGAAGCATTGAGATATCACATCGCATGCTGTAGGAAGGTTCTCAGGTTTGGAATGGGGAGGAATTGGATATCACATCTCATGTCATAGGAAGGATCTCAGGTTTGGTATTAGAAGCATTGAGATATCACTTCTCATGCTATAGGAATGGTCTCAGGGTTGGAATGGGAAGGAGTTGGATATTACATTCTTGCTATAGGAAGGGTCTCATGTTTGGAATGGGAAGGAGTTGGATATCACATATGCTATAGGAAGGGTCTCAGGTTTGGAACGGGAAGGAGTTGGATATCCGATCTCATGTTATAGGAAGGGTCTCAGGTTTGGTATAAGCATTGAGATATCACATCTCTGCTATCAGAAGTGTCTCAGGATTGGAATGGGAAGGAGTTGGATATCCCATCTCATGTTATAGGACGGGTCTCAGGTTTGTTATTAGAATCATTGAGATATCATATTGCACGCTGCAGGAAGGGTCTAAGGATTGGAATGGGAAGGACTTGGATATCACATCTCATGCTATAGATAGGCTCTCAGATTTGGAAAGGGAAGGAGTTGGATATCACATTTCATGTTAGAGGAAGGATCTCAGGTTTGGTATTAGAGGCATTGAGATATCACATCTCATGCTATAGGAAGCGTCTCAGGATTGGAATGGGAAGGAGTTGGGTATCAAATCTCATGCTATAGGAAGGGTTTCAGGATTGATATAAGTATTGAGATATAACATCTCATGCTATAGGAAGGGTCTCAGGATTGGAATGGAAGGAGTTGGATATCACATCTCATGTTATAGGAAGGATCTCAGGTTTGGTATTAGAAGCATTGAGACATCACATCTCATGCTATAGGAAGGGTCTCAGGATTGGAATGGGAAGGAGTTGGATATCACATCTCATGCTATAGGAAGGGTCTCAGGTTTGGTATAAGCATTGAGATATCACATCTCATGCTATAGGAAGGGTCTCATGATTGGAATGGGAAGGAGTTGTATATGACATCTCATGCCGTAGGAAGGGTCTCAGGTTTCGTATAAGCATTGAGATATCACATCTCTGCTATCGGAAGGGTCTCAGGATTGGAATGGGAAGGAGTTGGATATCCCATCTCATGTTATAGGAAGAGTCTCAGGTTTGGTATTAGAAGAATTGGATATCACATATCATGCTATAGGAAGTGTCTCAGGATTGGAATGGGAAGGACTTGGATATCACATCTCATGCTATAGGGAGGGTCTCAAGTTTGATATTAGAAGCATTGAGATATCACATCTCATGCTATAGGAAGGGTCTCAGGATTGGAATGGGAAGGAGTTGGATATCACATCTCATGCTATAGGAAGGGTCTCAGGTTTGATATAAGCAGTGAGATATCACATCTCATGCTATTGGAAGGGTCTCAGGATTGGAATGGGAAGGAGTTGGATATCACATCTCATGCTATAGGAAGGGTCTCAGGTTTGGAACGGGAAGGAGTTGGATATCATATCTCATGTTATAGGAAGAGTCTCAGGTTTGGTATAAGCATTGAGATATCACATCTCTGCTATCGGAGGTGTCTCAGGATTGGGATGGGAAGGAGTTGGATATCACATCTCATGCTATAGGAAGGGTATCAGGTTTGGAACGGGAAGGAGTTGGATATCACATATGCTATAGGAAGGGTCTCAGGTTTGGAACGGGAAGGAGTTGGATATCACATCTCATGCTATAGGTAGGCTCTCAGGTTTGGTATAAGCATTGAGATATCACATCTCATGCTATAGGAAGGGTCTCAGGATTGGAATGGGAAGGATTTGGATATCACATCTCACGCTATAGGAAGGGTCTCAAGTTTGGTATAAGCATGGAGATATCACTTCTCATGCTATAGGAAGTGTCTCAGGATTGGAATGGGAAGGAGTTGGATATCACATCTCATGTTATAGGAAGGATCTCAGGTTTGGTATTAGAAGCATTGAGACATCACATCTCATGCTATAGGAAGGGTCTCAGGATTGGAATGGGAAGTAGTTGGATATCACATCTCATGCTAAAGGGAGGGTCTCAGGTTTGGAAGGGGAAGGATTTGGATATTACATCTCGTGTTATAGGAATGATCTCAGGTTTGGTATTAGAAGCATTCAGATATCACATCTCATGCTATCGGAAGGATCTCAGGTTTGGTATTAGAAGCATTGAGATATCAAATCTCATGCTATAGGAAGGGTCGCAGGATTGGAATGGGAAGGAGTTCGATATCACATCTCATGCTATGGGAAGGGTCTCAGGATTGGAATGGGAAGGAGTTTTATATGACATCTCATTCTATAGGAAGGATCTCAGGTTTGGTATTAGAAGCATTGAGACATAACATCTCATGTTATAGGAAGGGTCTCAGGATTGGAATGAGAAGGAGTTGGATATCACATCTCATGCTATAGGAAGGGTCTCAGGTTTGGTATAAGTATTGAGATATCACATCTCATGCTATAGGAAGGGTCTCAGGATTGGAATGGGAAGGAGTTGTATATGACATCTCATGCCACAGGAAGGGTCTCAGGTTTGGTATAAGCATTGAGATATCACATCTCTGCTATCGGAAGGGTCTCAGGATTGGAATGGGAAGGAGTTGGATATCCCATCTTACGTTATAGGAAGGGTCTCAGGTTTGGTATTAGAAGCATTGAGATATCACATCTCATGCTATAGGAAGGGTCTCAGGATTGGAATGGGAAGGACTTGGATATCACATCTCATTCTATAGGGAGGGTCTCACGTTTGGAAAGGGAAGGAGTTGGATATCACATTTCATGTTAGATGTAGGATCTCAGGTTTGGTATTAGAGGCATTGAGATATCACATCTCATGCTATCAGAAGGGTCTCAGGATTGGAATGGGAAGGAGTTGGATATCACATCTCATGCTAAAGGGAGGGTCTCAGGAATGGAAGGGGAAGGATTTGGATATCACATCTCATGTTATAGGAAGGATCTCAGGTTTGGTATTAGAAGCATTGAGATATCACATCTCATGCTATCGGAAGGATCTCAGGTTTGGTATTAGAGGCATTGAGATATCACATCTCATGCTAAAGGGAGGGTCTCAGATTTGGAAGGGGAAGGATTTGGATATCACATCTCTTGTTATAGGAAGGATCACAGGTTTGGTATTAGAAGCATTGAGATATCACATCTCATGCTATGGGAAGGGTCTCAGGATTGGAATGGGAAGGAGTTGGATATATCGCGGTGTCCAGTCAACTGGTCGACTGCAATTTGGTCGACTGCAATTTGGTCGACGCAATTTGGTCGAATGCCAAATGGTCGAATTTTTTTTTTTTATATATATATATGTGTTTTGTGGGTTTTCGTGTGGGGAAAAAAAAGAAAAAAGAAAAAAAAGGGGGTTGGGGGGGGGACCCCCCCAAAAAAACCCAAAAAATGGGTAAAAAAAAAAAAAAAAAAAAATTCGACCATTTGGCATTCGACCAAATGGTGTCGACCAAATTGTCTGTCGACCAAATGTTTTCGACCATTTGACTGGTAACCGGATATCGCATCTCATGCTATAGGAAGGGTCTCAGGTTTGGAACGGGAAGGAGTTAGATATCACATCTCATGTTATAGTAAGAGTCTCAGGTTTGGTATAAGCATTGAGATTTCACATCTCTGCTATCGGAGGTGTCTCAGGATTGGGATGGGAAGGAATTGGATATCACATCTCATGCTATAGGAAGGGTATCAGGTTTGGAACGGGAAGGAGTTGGATATCCCATCTCATGTTATAGGACGGGTCTCAGTTTTGATATTAGAAGCATTGAGATATCACATCACATGCTGTAGGAAGGGTCTCAGGTTTGGAATGAGAAGGATTTAGATATCACATCTCATGTCATGGGAAGGATCTCACGTTTGGTATAAGCATTGAGATATCACATCTCTGCTATTGGAAAGGTCTCAAGATTGGAATGGGAAGGACTTGGATATCACAATTCATGTTATAGGAAGGGTCTCAGGTTTGGTATTAGAAGCATTGAGATATGACATCTCATGCTATAGGAAGGGTCTCAGGATTGGAATGGGAAGGACTTGGATATCACATCTCATGTTATAGGAAGGGTCTCAGGTTTGGTATTAGAAGCATTGAGATATCACATCTCATGCTATAGGAAGGGTCTCAGGAGTGGAATGGGAAGGAGTTGGATATCACATCTCATGATAAAGGAAGGGTCTAAGGTTTGGAAGGGGAAGGATTTGGATATCACATCTCATGCTATTGGACTGGTCTCAGGTTTGGTATTAGAAGCATTGAGATATCAAGTCTCATGGTATAGGACGGGAGTTTGATATCACATCCATGCCATGGTATGGGTCTCAGGTTTTGTAGAAGCATTGGGATATCACATCTCATGCTATCGGAAGGATATCAGGATTAGATTTGGAAGGAGTTGGATATCCCATCTCATGCTATAGGAAGGGTCTCAGGTTGGAATGGGAAGGAGTTGGATATCACATCTCATGTTATAGGAAGGGTCTCAGGATTTGAATGGGAAGGACTTGGATATCACATCTCATGCTGTAGGAAGGCTCTCAGGTTTGGAAAGGGAAGGAGTTGGATATCACATTTCATGTTAGAGGTAGGATCTCAGGTTTGGTATTAGAGGCATTGAGATATCACATCTCATCCTATCAGAAGGGTATCAGGATTGGAATGGGAAGGAATTGGATATCACATCTCATGCTAAAGGGAGGGTCTCAGGTTTGGTATTAGAAGCATTGAGATATCACATCTCATGCTATCGGAAGGATCTCAGGTTTGGTATTAGAAGCATTGAGATATCACATCTCATGCTATAGGAAGGGTCTCAGGATTGGAATGGGAAGGAGTTGGATATCACATCTCATGTTATAGGAAGGATCTCAGGTGTGGTATTAGAAGCATTGAGATATCACATTTCATGCTATAGGAAGGGTCTCAGGATTGGAATGGGAAGGAGTTGGATATCACATCTCATGCTAAAGGAAGGGTCTCAGTTTTGGTAGAAGCATTGAGATATCACATCTCATGCTATAGGAAGGGTCTCAGGATTGGAATGGGAAGGAGTTGGATATCACATCTCGTGCTATAGGAAGGGTCTCAGGTTTGGTATAAGCATTGAGATATCACATCTCTGCTATCGGAAGGGTCTCAGGATTGGAATGGGAAGGACTTAGATATCACATCTCATGCTATAGGGAGGGTCTCAGTATTGATATTAGAAGCATTGAGATATCACATCTCATGCTATCGGAAGGGTCTCAGGATTGGAATGGAAGGAGCTGGATATCACATCTCATGCTAAGACCTGATATACCCTTCCTATAAAATGAGATGGGAATATCCAACTCCTTCCCATTCCAATCCTGAGACCCTTCCGATAGCAGAGATGTGATATCTCAATGCTTATACCAAACCTGAGATCCTTCCTATAACATGAGGTGTGATATCCAACTCCTTCCCATTCCAATCCTGAGACACTTCCTATAGCATGAGATGTGATATCTCACTGCTTATACCAAACCTGATACCCTTCCTATAGCATGAGATGTGATATCCAACTCCTTCCCATTCCAATCCTGAGTCCCTTCCTATAGCATGAGATGTGATATCTCAATGCTTCTAATATCAAACTTGAGACCCTCCCTATAGCATGAGATGTGATATCCAAGTCCTTCACATTCCAATCCTGAGACACTTCCTATAGCATGAGATGTGATATCTCAATGCTTCTAATACCAAACCTGAGACTCTTCCTATAACATGAGATGGGATATCCAACTCCTTCCCATTCCAATCCTGAGACCCTTCCAAAAGCAGAGATGTGATATCTCAATGCTTATACCAAACCTGAGACCCTTCCTATGGCATGAGATGTCATATACATATCCTTCCCATTCCAATCCTGAGACCCTTCCTATAGCATGAGATGTGATATCTCAATGCTTATACCAAACCTGAGACCCTTCCTATAGCATGAGATGTGATATCCAACTCCTTCCCATTCCAATCCTGAGACCCTTCCTATAGCATGATATGTGATATCTCAATGCCTCTAATACCAAACCTGAGATCCTTCCTCTAACATGAAATGTGATATCCAACACCTTCCCTTTCCAAACCTGAGAGCCTTCCTATAGCTTGAGATGTGATATCCAAGTCCTTCCCATTCCAATCCTTAGACCCTTCCTACAGCATGCAATATGATATCTCAATGATTCTAATAACAAACCTGAGACCCGTCCTATAACATGAGATGGGATATCCAACTCCTTCCCATTCCAATCCTGAGACACTTCCGATAGCAGAGATGTGATATCTCAATGCTTATACCAAACCTGAGACCCTTACTATAACATGAGATGTGATATCCAACTCCTTCCAAATCCAATCCTGATACCGTTCCGATAGCATGAGATGTGATATCCCAATGCTTCTACGAAACCTGAGACCCATACTATGGCATGAGATGTGATATCAAACTCCTTCCCATTCCAATCCTGAGACCCTTCCTATAGCTTGAGATGTGATATCCAACTCCTTCCCATTCCAATTCTGAGACCCTTCCTATACCATGAGACTTGATATCTCAATGCTTCTAATACCAAACCTGAGACCCGTCCTATAACATGAGATGTGATATCCAAATCCTTCCCCTTCCAAACCTTAGACCCTTCCTTTATCATGAGATGTGATATCCAACTCCTTCCCATTCCAATCCTGAGACCCTTCCTATAGCATGAGATGTGATATCTCAATGCCTCTAATACCAAACCTGAGATCCTTCCTCTAACATGAAATGTGATATCCAACTCCTTCCCTTTCCAAACCTGAGAGCCTACCTATAGCATGAGATGTGATATCCAAGTCCTTCCCATTCCAATCCTTAGACCCTTCCTATAGCATGCAATATGATATCTCAATGATTCTAATAACAAACCTGAGACCCGTCCTATAACATGAGATGGGATATCCAACTCCTTCCCATTCCAATCCTGAGACACTTCCGATAGCAGAGATGTGATATCTCAATGCTTATACCAAACCTGAGACCCTTCTTATAACATGAGATGTAATATCCAACTCCTTCCCATTCCAAACCTGAGACCCTTCCTATAGCATATGTGATATCCAACTCCTTCCAATTCCAAACATGAGACCCTTCCCATAGCAAGAATGTAATATCCAACTCCTTCCCATTCCAATCCTGAGACCATTCCTATAGCATGAGATGTGATATCTCAATGCTTCTAATACCAAACCTGAGATCCTTCCTATGACATGAGATGTGATATCCAATTCCTTCCCATTCCAAACCTGAGACCCTTCCTACAGCATGCGATGTGATATCTCAATGCTTCTAATACCAAACCTGAGACCAGTCCTATAACATGAGATGGGATATCCAACTCCTTCCCGTTCCAATCCTGAGACACTTCCGATTGCAGAGATGTGATATCTCAATGCTTATACCAAACCTGAGACTCTTCCTATAACATGGGATGTGATATCCAACTCCTTCCCGTTCCAAACCTGAGACCCTTCCTATAGCATGAGATGTGATATCCAACTCCTTCCCATTCCAATCCTGAGACCCTTCCGATAGCATGAGATGTGATATCTCAATGCCTCTAATACCAAACCTGAGATCCTTCCTATAACATGTGATGTGATATTCAATTCCTTCCCCTTACAAACCTGAGACCCTCCCTTTAGCATGAGATGTGATATCCAACTCCTTCCCATTCCAATCCTGAGACCCTTATGATAGCATGAGATGTGATATCTCAATGCCTCTAATACCAAACCTGAGATACTTCCGATAGCATGAGATGTGATATCTCAATGCTTCTAATACCAAACCTGAGATCCTTCCTATAACATGAGATGTGATATCCAACTCCTTCCCATTCCAATCCTGAGACCCTTCTGATAGCATGAGATGTGATATCTCAATGCCTCTAATACCAAACCTGAGATCCTACCTCTAGCATGAAATGTGATATCCAACTCCTTCCCTTTCCAAACCTGAGAGCCTACCTATAGCATGAGATGTGATATCCAAGTCCTTCCCATTCCAATCCTTAGACCCTTCCTATAGCATGCAATATGATATCTCAATGATTCTAATAACAAACCTGAGACCCGTCCTATAACATGAGATGGGATATCCAACTCCTTCCCATTCCAATCCTGAGACACTTCCGATAGCAGAGATGTGATATCTCAATGCTTATACCAAACCTGAGACCCTTCCTATAACATGAGATGTGATATCCAACTCCTTCCAATTCCAAACATGAGACCCTTCCCATAGCAAGAATGTAATATCCAACTCCTTCCCATTCCAATCCTGAGACCATTCCTATAGCATGAGATGTGATATCTCAATGCTTCTAATACCAAACCTGAGATCCTTCCTATGACATGAGATGTGATATCCAATTCCTTCCCATTCCAAACCTGAGACCCTTCCTACAGCATGCGATGTGATATCTCAATGCTTCTAATACCAAACCTGAGACCAGTCCTATAACATGAGATGGGATATCCAACTCCTTCCCGTTCCAATCCTGAGACACTTCCGATTGCAGAGATGTGATATCTCAATGCTTATACCAAACCTGAGACTCTTCCTATAACATGAGATGTGATATACAACTCCTTCCCGTTCCAAACCTGAGACCCTTCCTATAGCATGAGATGTGATATCCAACTCCTTCCCATTCCAATCCTGAGTCCCTTCCGATAGCATGAGATGTGATATCTCAATGCCTCTAATACCAAACCTGAGATCCTTCCTATAACATGTGATGTGATATTCAATTCCTTCCCCTTCCAAACCTGAGACCCTCCCTTTAGCATGAGATGTGATATCCAACTCCTTCCCATTCCAATCCTGAGACCCTTATGATAGCATGAGATGTGATATCTCAATGCCTCTAATACCAAACCTGAGATACTTCCGATAGCATGAGATGTGATATCTCAATGCTTCTAATACCAAACCTGAGATCCTTCCTATAACATGAGATGTGATGTCCAACTCCTTCCCATTCCAATCCTGAGACCCTTCTGATAGCATGAGATGTGATATCTCAATGCCTCTAATACCAAACCTGAGATCCTACCTCTAAAATGAAATGTGATATCCAACTCCTTCCCTTTCCAAACCTGAGACCCTGCCTATAGCATGAGATGTGATATCCAAGTCCTTCCCATTCCAATCCTGAGACCCTTCCTATAGCATGAGATGTGATATCTCAATGTCTCGTCGTCGTGTTGAGTCTGCAGCAGCAGAGTTGAGTAAAAGACGTCCCAAACGAAGGAACCCGCACAGTTTGTTACCACAGCAGGGCAACGGAGCGGCGGTGTGTATCTGAGCCAAATGTACACTACTCACTTCAGACCTGGGAACGCCAAGTGTACGAATCATGTGAGAGTGACAAGGACTCGATAAACTACACAACCTGGCAGCGGTTACAGAGCAAGACTCCTGTGTAGGCTGGTCAGTCTGCTGGATGGCCCAGAGACGCTTCCGAAGGCTTACTAGCAGGAGATGGTGAAGATGCCGAGAATAGCTGTCCCCGCTATTCCAAGGGTCGAAGTATCAGTACAGGCCTTCTGGTTCGATCAAAGGTGAAAAGGGTTTCACAAGGCAACAGCAGTGCAGAGGAGCAGTCCTTCAGCGGGTCACCAGCGATTCCTCGGTTCAGCCTCTTGGTTGCAGGATACTTGGCTCCTGTATTCCTTCGTTCGTGAGAACTCAGGAGATCGACATGGTAGTGGTGTTTCCAGCCACCTCTTATCCACGGTTCCCTTCGCGCCAAAACGGAGGGGACCCAATGGGAGATCCGCTCATCAACACTCACACCATTCGTGGACCTATCACGGACCACGGTGGTCCCAGGCATTCACACCACCCTAGACTCTCTGGCACCCAGGATGTGTATTGGGACCAGACATCCCAGCCCACATCCTGGAGGCACACACAAGACATGTAGAAGCCCGCGAAAGCATCTGTGTTTCGCGGGAAAGTACATGCCCAAATAAGGAAGGCCCCAGGTCGGCTCGACCTGGGGAAGGTGAAGGGAGCAAGATGGTCAGCGGACAGGACAAAGGAGCCTCGTGGTCTGGCCATTTTGGGCTCTAGGCCACCCTTTTGGGTTAAGCGCGAGAAACGCGCTTAGAACGCCAAAAGGAGCTCAAAACACAATTAAAGATCGCTGCCACCATTCCCATCCGTGAATCACTTGCACTGATCAGTTACAATCCTGGAAGAGTATCTAGGGCCTGTAGAAGGCTAGAGACCCAAGAGAGCAGTAACATATCTTACAGTGCCCTCTTGTGTCATGTTGCACGAAAGCCGCAACATGATAAAAGAAACTACGGAAACGAGCGTTTCCTGGTACTGACTGTCTTAAGGGCATGACAGTTTCCCCGTAAGAAAGGAGCGAAAGCCCAGAGGAGTGAGGCAGAAGGCTGCACTTCTCTGGCAAAGTCGAGAACAAGGTGAAAAACAACAGCAAAAAGTTTAGGGGTTGCCACATGGAAGGAAAATTACCTACAATTACGAAATCTTTCCTAACACTCGCCCCTCCCAGACTATGGACAGGGGGAACTAATCCACCCCTGGTTGAGTCTCTTGTTCAGGTCGGTTAAATATTCTGCACAACCCATCAGCATTGCTATGTTGAACACCTGGCCTATGCTCAATAGTGAAGTCGAAGCCTTGTAGACTTATGGACCACCTAAGCAACTTTGGATTCTCCCCCTTCATGTTTATTAGCCACTTTAAGGGCTTATGGTCAGTTTGCACAGTGAAGTGGGTCCCATAGAGGTAGGGCCTCAGCTTCCTTAGGGCCCTCACAACAGAGAAACATTCTTTCTCTACCGTGGACCATCTGAGCTCTCTGTCCTTAAACTGGCGACTAATAAAACCAATAGGGTGTTCCTTACCCTTCTCATCTACTTGCGATAGTACAGCTCCTATCCCAGTGTCAGAGGCGTCCGTCTGCACGATAAAAGGTCTTTGATAATCAGGGGCCCTGAGGACAGGGGCCTGGCACAAGGAGTCTTTTAAGCCATTGAAGGCCTTCTCACACTCGTCGGTCCAAGTTACCTTCTTGGGTTTCTTCAGAGTTGTGAGGGCAGTCAGAGGGGCAGCTATGGTGCCATAGTCTGCCACAAAATTGCGGTAATACCCCGTGAGTCCTAAGAAGGATCTCACTTGGGTTTGTGTAGTGGGGGTAGGCCAGTCTTGTACTGCTTGTACTTTACTGGGTACAGGCTGTATCCTCCCGCCACCTACTTCATGTCCAAGGTAAAACACTGAGCCTTGTCCAATCTGGCATTTACTAGCCTTTATGGTCAAGTGTGCTTTCTGAAGAGCCTGGAGCACAATCCCGAGGTGTTTCACATGGTCTTCCCAGGTGGCACTGAAAACTGCTATATCGTCCAACCCATTCAAAACATGATGCACAAGCCTCTGGAAAGTGGCAGGTGCATTCTTCAACCCGAACGGCATTCCCCGGAATTGGTAAAGGCCGTCTGGAGTAGAAAACGCTGTCTTCTCCTTGGCATGTTCTGCTAAAGCTATTTGCCAATAGCCAGCAGTGAGGTCAAACGTGCTGAGGTACTTGGAGGCACCCTAAGTATCCACCAGCTCATCTGTTCGAGGCAAGGGGTGTGCATCTGTCTTGGTGACAGCATTCAGAGCCCTGTAATCCACGCAGAACCTCAATTCAGAAGTGCCTGCCTTTGGAACGAAAACCACAGGGCTGGACCAAGGACTACTAGAGGGTTCAATCACCCCAAGGTCTAACATCTTGTTGACCTCGGTCTTAATATAAGACCGTACTTTGTCTGACATCCTGTATCCCCTACTTTTGGTAGGTACACTGTCTCCTGTGTCTATGTTATGTTTGCACCAAGGTGTCAAACCAGGCGACTGTGAAAACAGGGGGGAAAACTGCCTAAGCAAACTTTTCACCTCAGCCTGCTGATCAGAAGTCAGGTGAGGGGCCCCTCGGACACCCTCAAAGGAGCTATCTGAAGGACCGCTTTGGAACAGGTCGGGGAGAGGTTCAGACTCCTCTTCCTCAACATCTGAAGCCAGTAACAGTGCTGCGATTTCGACTCTTGGGACGAAAGCCTTCAGCCTATTCACGTGAAACACTTTTGGAGCCTGTCCAGGCCTTCCAAGGTCCACTAAATAGTTAACCTCACCCAGGGGCTCCACCACTGTGTAAGGGCCTGACCATTTGTCCTGTAAAGCTCAAGGCCTTATGGGATTCATGATCAGGACTTGCTGACCAGGTGTAAAGTTGATGAGGGAAGCTTTCTGGTCGTACCAATGTTTCACCAGTGCTTGTCCTGCCTTCAATTTATCACTAGCCAAGCCCATCAGAAGTACCATCCGTTTTCTGAGCCCTAGCACATAATCAACTACGTTGGTAGTAACAGGGGGAGTGGGCATCTCCCATCCCTCTTTGACTATAGCTAAGGGTCCCCGTACAGGATGACCAAACAGAAGTTTGAAGGGGCTGAAGCCAACACCCTTCTGTGGTACCTCTCGGTAGGCAAACAGTAAGCATGGTAAAAGAAGATCCCATTGTCTTCTCTGAAGCTTCTCCAGAGCCCCAATCATGCTTTTTAACGTTCTGTTGAAACGTTCCACCAGACCATTGGTCTGGGGGTGGTATGCAGAAGAGAACTTGTAGGTGACCCCACATTCTTTCCACATAGCCTGCATATACTTCGACATAAAGTTGCTGCCACGATCTGACACAACTTCTTTAGGGAAGCCAACCCTAGTAAATATGCCAAGAAAAGCTTTTGCAACTGACTTGGCAGTTACAGTTTTCAATGGGATGGCCTCAGGATATCTGGTTGCATGGTCGACCAGCACCAGGATAAACCTATTGCCCGAGGATGTTTGCGGGTCAAGGGGACCAACGATGTCGATCCCTACCCTTTCAAATGGTACCCCCACAACTGGGAGCGGTACCAACGGAGCTTGGATTGTCGAGCCAACCTTACCAGATAACTGGCAGGAGGCAAAACTCCTGCAGTGACTTTCTACTTGCACCCCCATCTTGGGCCAGTAGAACTGCATGGATAACCTTTGCTTGCTCCTCTTAATACCAAGGTGACCAGCAAGGAGCACTTCATGCGCCAACTGCAGGAGGAAGGGCCTAACAGCAAGGGGAACCACCAACCTCCTATGGTCTCCTTCTGTAGACTCTGTGGGCTCACTATACAGGAGTCCACCTTCCCAATACATCCTATGCGTCCCAGGAGGTTCACCCTCAAGCTGGGAGCAGGCCTGTCTCCTTAGGCCTTCCAGAGATGGGCACTCACGTTGGCCTTTACTGAATTGGTCCCTGTCAGGACCTCCTTCAACTTACAAGTCTTTTAGTTCAGGATGGTCGTTGGGGTCAAATACTTCAGGCATCGCCACCTCCTCGTCAGGCCCGGGCGATTGACCAACTTCCTCCACCACAGTGGTAGGCGAGCTCGGGGGAATATTCTCTTTCCCTCGTCTTGACTTGTTGACTCCTTTCGCCTTGGGTTTCCCCTTCGGCTGGGGCGGCGTATTGGTCTTGGCCAATGCTGCCCGTGCTTGAGACCGTGTGTAGGGTCTTTCGGCAGTGTCTCCTACGAGCCCTAAAGCTCTGAGATCATTACCTAACAAGACCTTTCCCGGGACGTTTCTCTGAATGCTCACTGGAATCCTGACTGCTGTACCATTTAAAGTAAGATTTACAGGTATTACTGGGAACATACAGAGTGGGCCGTCAGCCAACTTAGTGGGCATCAGAGTAGCTCTGGCAACTTCCTCTGAGTCTACCAAGGTAGAATCCACTACAGTTCGACTGCACCCACTATCCCTAAGAGCTGGAGTATCTACTCCATTGATCAGCACACTGTCTTTAAAGTAGTGCTTGGTATTATCTGTAATCCTAGCATAAGCCTCTGCGACTTTAGGCTCCCAGGAACCCAGGGAAACTAAAACTACCTCAGCCTCTATCCCGCTGGGAAATGAGTCTGAGGAGAAGGATGCTCCTGTAATCTCTTCTTCCTCGTAGGAGGAGAAGGCCAGATTAGCGGAGTGGACCCCCAAAGGTCAAACCTTACACCGGGGATCCCCCTTCACGTGGTCAGTTGCTCCACAAGAAAAACAAGATCCATTGGGTCTGTTTACATAGGGAGGCTTATTGTAACCAGAGTTCTGTTTCGGAGGCTGACCTCCACTACCCTGTGAGTTCTCTTGTGTCTTACCCTTATTTTTCTTTTTGTGGCCCTTTTGAGAAGAAGATTTATCAGATTCTCCACCCTCCTTATCTTTGGACTTTTTCCCTTCCTCCTGCTTACCAGGATGAGTTTTGTCCTTATGGGACACTCGATGTGACACCCATAAGTCTGCTGCAATGGCCAGCTTCTTAGGATCTATCTCCTTCGAATCGGCCAAATGCTGCTTAAGCTCCGGGGAAGAAGATGCAAAAATGTGTTCCAGCATGACAAGATTTATCATGCCTTCGAAGGTAGAAACCTTATAACCTTCGACCCAGCCAGTTAAGTTTTTCAAGGATTCAGTGACATAAGATACCCAAGTACCACCTTCCTTTTTCTTATACTCTATGAATCGTTTCAAATATTGGGCCGGAGTCTTCCCAAACTTTAAAATGAGAGTTTGCTTTAACATTGCGAAATCAGCTTGCTCAGCCTTCGACATTTCCATAATGGCACTACAGCCAGAATGGGGCAGTCTGCTGAGTAACCAGGCAATCTTATCAGCATTGTCAACTTCTTGAACTTCGCATGCATACTCAAACGCATTCATCCAGTGCATAATGTCATTCCTTTCCTCATACACAATGACCAGATCTTTCGGAAACCGTGGATGAGAGGAGGCCCCAGACCCATGTCCAGGACCCTTGGACCCATTTGCAACCTGAAGCTTGGCCAGTTCCAACTGGTGATCCCTGTCTTTCTGTTTTTCTGACTGTTCGATTTTTAGTTTGGCTATGCTGAATTCAAGCTCCTTCTGCCTAAACCGCAGCTCTTGCTTCTTGAATTCAAGCATAGCCTCCCCATCAACACTGGCAGAGGAAACATTAGACATCTCATCCTCCCTGTCCTCGTGGTCGCGGTGGATCAGTGCAGCGGCAGAACCGTCGGTTCTACCAGTGAGAGCAGCCCCACCTCCTTCCGCACTGTCCTCAGAAGTTATAGCGTCAAGCTGCGCTTCTTGCCACGCCACGATTCTTTGGATCATATCCAATTTCGTGCCTTGAGAGGAAACACCTCTCTCCGCACACATTTTTTTCAATGTTTCTGATTTGGAAGCATTTAAAGTTAACAAGGTATTTGTTTCCATACTGTTAGATAGGACTATGGCCTTTTTAAAGTTATACTACAACAATTCACTACGTGTCCTGGTAGGAATAACTTGAAATGCCTTAGTTCGTGCGCAACACTGGATACCTTCAGTCGTATCCCACCGCTGTACACCAATTTGTTAAGACGGATTTCTGAACTCTGTCCTGGTGGCGCAGAAGTTCAGAAGGCCAACCTAATTACTTGGAACAGGGTAACCTCTGGACAAGCCAGACCAATCAAGGTAGCGATCGCGGCGGTCAAGACTAGGTCTCAAGAGGGGTGAGGGTGACTGAAAGCCTGCAATGAGCACACAAAGCAAGGACACTTACAAACTACTCCAAACAGGTGCTATATTAAAAATATATACACATTTATTCCAAGGCCTTTAAAACAATGACCGTAGCGAGAAATCACAATACAACTCTAGTAAACCAACACATACCATACCAATACAATATATATACAAATACAAACAAGTCTCAAGCGTTAGATGCACGAAATGTGTAGTCCACCTAAAAGGGAAGGAAAACAGGCAGTGCGAAATAATGCTTAGACCCAGTCCGCCTTCAGAGGCACCTAACTAAAAGGAAGTCCGAGCCCTACGAAGAGTGGAGCCTTGTGCTCAAAAGTACCTGCACACGCTGGTGCCAACGGGCAAAAGGGGAGTCTCTTAGAGGGAGATCAGGCAGTTCAGTTTAGTGCACAAACGAAGAACAACAGTGTTCCGCGACTCAAGCGCAGCCTCCACTGTGGGCAGAAGCAGAGCGTGAGTACGGAAAGGCGTGCTGTTTTGACACAGCGGGGAAAAGCTATGGGCTCCTGCAGGAGGGCGACCAGTTCCTAGCTATGCTACTCACCGGACCCCGATGCAAGCAGACCCAGGCTTCTCCGCGTCAGTTTCAGTCGCTGGCAGGTTCAGAAGAGCAGGGGACGTCTCGTCGTCATGTTGAGTCTGCAGCAGCAGAGTTGAGTAAAAGACGTCCCAAACGAAGGAACCCGCACAGTTTGTTACCACAGCAGGGCAACGGAGCGGCCGTGTGTATCTGAGCCAAATGTACACTACTCACTTCAGACCTGGGAACGCCAAGTGTACGAATCGTGTGAGAGTGACAAGGACTCGATATACTACACAACCTGTTGGCGGTTACAGAGCAAGACTCCTGTGTAGGCTGGTCAGTCTGCTGGATGGCCCAGAGACGCTTCCGAAGGCTTACTAGCAGGAGATGGTGAAGATGCCGAGAATAGCTGTCCCCGCTATTCCAAGGGTCGAAGTACTAGTACAGGCCTTCTGGTTCGATCAAAGGTGAAAAGGGTTTCACAAGGCGACAGCAGTGCAGAGGAGCAGTCCTTCAGCGGGTCACCAGAGATTCCTCGGTTCAGCCTCTTGGTTGCAGGATACTTGGCTCCTGTATTCCTTCGTTCGTGAGAACTCAGGAGATCGACATGGTAGTGGTGTTTCCAGCCCCCTCTTATCCACGGTTCCCTTCGCGCCAAAACGGTGGGGACCCAATGGGAGATCCGCTCATCAACACTCACACCATTCGTGGACCTATCACGGACCACGGTGGTCCCAGGCATTCACACGGGACCAGACATCCCAGCCCACATACTGGAGGCACACACAAGACATGTAGAAGCCCGCGAAAGCATCCGTGTTTCGCGGGAAAGTACATGCCCAAATAAGGAAGGCCCCGGGTCGGCTCGACCTGGGGAAGGTGAAGGGAGCAAGACGGTCAGCGGACAGGACAAAGGAGCCTCGTGGTCTGGCCATTTTGGGAGCCAGGCCACCATTTTGGGTTAAGTGCGAGAAACGTGCTTAGAACGCCAAAAGGAGCTCAAAACACAAGAAACGATCGCTGCCACCATTCCCGTCCGTGAATCACTTGCACCGATCAGTTACAATCCTGAAAGAGTATCTAGGGCCTGTAGAAGGCTAGAATCCCAAGAGAGCAGCAACTTAGCTTACAGTGCCCTCTTGTGTCATGTTGCACGAAAGCCGCAACATGATAAAAGAAACTACGGAAAACAGCGTTTCCCGGTACTGACTGTCTTAAGGGCATGTCAGTTTCCCCGTAAGAAAGGAGCGAAAGCCCAGAGGAGTGCGGCAGAAGGCTGCACTTCTCTGGCAAAGTCGAGAACAAGGTGAAAAACAACAGCAAAAAGTTTAGGGGTTGCCACATGGAAGGAAAATTACCTGCAATTATTAAATCTTTCCTAACAGATATCACATCTCATGTTATAGGAAGAGTCTCAGGTTTGGTATAAGCATTGAGATATCACATCTCTGCAATCGGAAGTGTCTCAGGTTTGGGATGGGAAGGAGTTGGATATCCCATCTCATGTTATAGGACGGGTCTCAGGATTGTTATTAGAATCATTGAGATATCATATTGCATGCTGTAGGAAGGGTCTAAGGATTGGAATGGGAAGGACTTGGATATCACATCTCATGATAAAGGAAGGGTCTAAGGTTTGAAAGGGGAAAGATTTGGATATCACATCTCATGTTATAGGACGGGTCTCAGGTTTGGTATTAGAAGCATTGAGATATTAAGTCTCATGGCATAGGAAGGGCCTCAGAATTGGAATGGGAAGGAGTTGGATATCACATCTCAAGCTATAGGAAGAGTCTCAGGATTGGAATGGGAATGAGTTTGATATCACATCTCATGCCATAGTATGGGTCTCAGGTTTGGTAGAAGCATTGGGATATGATATGAGCCTATCCATAGCATGAGATGTGATATCCAAGTCCTTCCCATTCCAATCCTTAGACCCTTCCTACAGCATGCAATATGATATCTCAATGATTCTAATAACAATCCTGAGACCCGTCCTATAACATGAGATGGGATATCCAACTCCTTCCCATCCCAATCCTGAGACACTTCCGATTGCAGAGATGTGATATCTCAATGCTTATACCAAACCTGAGACTCTTCCTATAACATGAGATGTGATATCTGTTAGGAAAGATTTAATAATTGTAGGTAATTTTCCTTCCATGTGGCAACCCCTAAACTTTTTGCTGTTGTTTTTCACCTTGTTCTCGACTTTGCCAGAGAAGTGCAGCCTTCTGCCGCACTCCTCTGGGCTTTCGCTCCTTTCTTACGGGGAAACTGACATGCCCTTAAGACAGTCAGTACCGGGAAACGCTGTTTTCCGTAGTTTCTTTTATCATGTTGCGACTTTCGTGCAACATGACACAAGAGGGCACTGTAAGCTAAATTGCTGCTCTCTTGGGATTCTAGCCTTCTACAGGCCCTAGATACTCTTTCAGGATTGTAACTGATCGGTGCAAGTGATTCACGGACGGGAATGGTGGCAGCGATCGTTTCTTGTGTTTTGAGCTCTTTTTGGCGTTCTAAGCACGTTTATCGCACTTAACCCAAAATGGTGGCCTGGCTCCCAAAATGGCCAGACCACGAGGCTCCTTTGTCCTGTCCGCTGACCGTCTTGCTCCCTTCACCTTCCCCAGGTCGAGCCGACCCGGGGCCTTCCTTATTTGGGCATGTACTTTCCCGCGAAACACGGATGCTTTCGCGGGCTTCTACATGTCTTGTGTGTGCCTCCAGTATGTGGGCTGGGATGTCTGGTCCCGTGTGAATGCCTGGGACCACTGTGGTCCGTGATAGGTCCACGAATGGTGTGAGTGTTGATGAGCGGATCTCCCATTGGGTCCCCACCGTTTTGGCGCGAAGGGAACCGTGGATAAGAGGGGGCTGGAAACACCACTACCATGTCGATCTCCTGAGTTCTCACGAACGAAGGAATACAGGAGCCAAGTATCCTGCAACCAAGAGGCTGAACCGAGGAATCGCTGGTGACCCGCTGAAGGACTGCTCCTCTGCACTGCTGTCGCCTTGTGAAACCCTTTTCACCTTTGATCGAACCAGAAGCCCTGTACTAGTAATTCGACCCTTGGAATAGCGGGGACAGCTATTCTCGGCATCTTCACCATCTCCTGCTAGTAAGCCTTCGGAAGCGTCTCTGGGCCATCCAGCAGACTGACCAGCCTACACAGGAGTCTTGCTCTGTAACCGCCACCAGGTTGTGTAGTATATCGAGTCCTTGTCACTCTCACACGATTCGTACACTTGGCGTTCCCAGGTCTGAAGTGAGTAGTGTACATTTGGCTCAGATACACACGGCCGCTCCGTTGCCCTGCTGTGGTAACAAACTGTGCGGGTTCCTTCGTTTGGGACGTCTTTTACTCAACTCTGCTGCTGCAGACTCAACACGACGACGAGACGTCCCCTGCTCTTCTGAACCTGCCAGCGACTGAAACTGACGCGGAGAAGCCTGGGTCTGCTTGCATCGGGGTCCGGTGAGTAGCATAGCTAGGAACTGGTCGCCCTCCTGCAGGAGCCCATAGCTTTTCCCCGCTGTGTCAAAACAGCACGCCTTTCCGTACTCGCGCTCTGCTTTTGCCCACAGTGGAGGCTGCGCTTGAGTCGCGGAACACTGTTGTTCTTCGTTTGTGCACTAAACTGAACTGCCTGATCTCCCTCGAAGAGACTCCCCTTTTGCCCGTTGGCACCAGCGTGTGCAGGTACTTTTGAGCACAAGGCTCCACTCTTCGTAGGGCTCGGACTTCCTTTTAGTTAGGTGCCTCTGAAGGCGGACTGGGTCTAAGCATTATTTCGCACTGCCTGTTTTCCTTCCCTTTTAGGTGGACTACACATTTCGTGCATCTAACGCTTGAGACTTGTTTGTATTTGTATATATATTGTATTGGTATGGTATGTGTTGGTTTACTAGAGTTGTATTGTGATTTCTCGCTACAGTCATTGTTTTAAAGGCCTTGGAATAAATGTGTATATATTTTTAATATAGCACCTGTTTGGAGTAGTTTGTAAGTGTCCTTGCTTTGTGTGCTCATTGCAGGCTTTCAGTCACCCTCACCCCTCTTGAGACCTAGTCTTGACCGCCGCGATCGCTACCTTGATTGGTCTGGCTTGTCCAAAGGTTACCCTGTTCCAAGTAATTAGGTTGGCCTTCTGAACTTCTGCGCCACCAGGACAGAGTTCAGAAATCCGTCTTAACAAATTGGTGTACAGCGGTGGGATACGACTGAAGGTATCCAGTGTTGCGCACGAACTAAGGCATTTCAAGTTATTCCTACCAGGACACGTAGTGAATTGTTGTAGTATAACTTTAAAAAGGCCATAGTCCTATCTAACAGTATGGAAACAAATACCTTGTTAACTTTAAATGCTTCCAAATCAGAAACATTGAAAAAAATGTGTGCGGAGAGAGGTGTTTCCTCTCAAGGCACGAAATTGGATATGATCCAAAGAATCGTGGCGTGGCAAGAAGCGCAGCTTGACGCTATAACTTCTGAGGACAGTGCGGAAGGAGGTGGGGCTGCTCTCACTGGTAGAACCGACGGTTCTGCCGCTGCACTGATCCACCGCGACCACGAGGACAGGGAGGATGAGATGTCTAATGTTTCCTCTGCCAGTGTTGATGGGGAGGCTATGCTTGAATTCAAGAAGCAAGAGCTGCGGTTTAGGCAGAAGGAGCTTGAATTCAGCATAGCCAAACTAAAAATCGAACAGTCAGAAAAACAGAAAGACAGGGATCACCAGTTGGAACTGGCCAAGCTTTAGGTTGCAAATGGGTCCAAGGGTCCTGGACATGGGTCTGGGGCCTCCTCTCATCCACGGTTTCCGAAAGATCTGGTCATTGTGTATGAGGAAAGGAATGACATTATGGACTGGATGAATGCGTTTGAGTATGCATGCGAAGTTCAAGAAGTTGACAATGCTGATAAGATTGCCTGGTTACTCAGCAGACTGCCCCATTCTGGCTGTAGTGCCATTATGGAAATGTCGAAGGCTGAGCAAGCTGATTTCGCAATGTTAAAGCAAACTCTCATTTTAAAGTTTGGGAAGACTCCGGCCCAATATTTGAAACGATTCATAGAGTATAAGAAAAAGGAAGGTGGTACTTGGGTATCTTATGTCACTGAATCCTTGAAAAACTTAACTGGCTGGGTCGAAGGTTATAAGGTTTCTACCTTCGAAGGCATGATAAATCTTGTCATGCTGGAACACATTTTTGCATCTTCTTCCCCGGAGCTTAAGCAGCATTTGGCCGATTCGAAGGAGATAGATCCTAAGAAGCTGGCCATTGCAGCAGACTTATGGGTGTCACATCGAGTGTCCCATAAGGACAAAACTCATCCTGGTAAGCAGGAGGAAGGGAAAAAGTCCAAAGATAAGGAGGGTGGAGAATCTGATAAATCTTCTTCTCAAAAGGGCCACAAAAAGAAAAATAAGGGTAAGACACAAGAGAACTCACAGGGTAGTGGAGGTCAGCCTCCGAAACAGAACTCTGGTTACAATAAGCCTCCCTATGTAAACAGACCCAATGGATCTTGTTTTTCTTGTGGAGCAACTGACCACGTGAAGGGGGATCCCCGGTGTAAGGTTTGACCTTTGGGGGTCCACTCCGCTAATCTGGCCTTCTCCTCCTACGAGGAAGAAGAGATTACAGGAGCATCCTTCTCCTCAGACTCATTTCCCAGCGGGATAGAGGCTGAGGTAGTTTTAGTTTCCCTGGGTTCCTGGGAGCCTAAAGTCGCAGAGGCTTATGCTAGGATTACAGATAATACCAAGCACTACTTTAAAGACAGTGTGCTGATCAATGGAGTAGATACTCCAGCTCTTAGGGATAGTGGGTGCAGTCGAACTGTAGTGGATTCTACCTTGGTAGACTCAGAGGAAGTTGCCAGAGCTACTCTGATGCCCACTAAGTTGGCTGACGGCCCACTCTGTATGTTCCCAGTAATACCTGTAAATCTTACTTTAAATGGTACAGCAGTCAGGATTCCAGTGAGCATTCAGAGAAACGTCCCGGGAAAGGTCTTGTTAGGTAATGATCTCAGAGCTTTAGGGCTCGTAGGAGACACTGCCGAAAGACCCTACACACGGTCTCAAGCACGGGCAGCATTGGCCAAGACCAATACGCCGCCCCAGCCGAAGGGGAAACCCAAGGCGAAAGGAGTCAACAAGTCAAGACGAGGGAAAGAGAATATTCCCCCGAGCTCGCCTACCACTGCGGTGGAGGAAGTTGGTCAATCGCCCGGGCCTGACGAGGAGGTGGCGATGCCTGAAGTATTTGACCCCAACGACCATCCTGAACTAAAAGACTTGTAAGTTGAAGGAGGTCCTGACAGGGACCAATTCAGTAAAGGCCAACGTGAGTGCCCATCTCTGGAAGGCCTAAGGAGACAGGCCTGCTCCCAGCTTGAGGGTGAACCTCCTGGGACGCATAGGATGTATTGGGAAGGTGGACTCCTGTATAGTGAGCCCACAGAGTCTACAGAAGGAGACCATAGGAGGTTGGTGGTTCCCCTTGCTGTTAGGCCCTTCCTCCTGCAGTTGGCGCATGAAGTGCTCCTTGCTGGTCACCTTGGTATTAAGAGGAGCAAGCAAAGGTTATCCATGCACTTCTACTGGCCCAAGATGGGGCTGCAAGTAGAAAGTCACTGCAGGAGTTGTGCCTCCTGCCAGTTATCTGGTAAGGTTGGCTCGACAATCCAAGCTCCGTTGGTACCGCTCCCAGTTGTGGGGGTACCATTTGAAAGGGTAGGGATCGACATCGTTGGTCCCCTTGACCCGCAAACATCCTCGGGCAATAGGTTTATCCTGGTGCTGGTCGACCATGCAACCAGATATCCTGAGGCCATCCCATTGAAAACTGTACCTGCCAAGTCAGTTGCAAAAGCTTTACTTGGCATATCTACTAGGGTTGGCTTCCCTAAAGAAGTTGTGTCAGATCGTGGCAGCAACTTTATGTCGAAGTATATGCAGGCTATGTGGAAAGAATGTGGGGTCACCTACAAGTTCTCTTCTGCATACCACCCCCAGACCAATGGTCTGGTGGAACGTTTCAACAGAACGTTAAAAAGCATGATTGGGGCTCTGGAGAAGCTTCAGAGAAGACAATGGGATCTTCTTTTACCATGCTTACTGTTTGCCTACCGAGAGGTACCACAGGAGGGTGTTGGCTTCAGCCCCTTCAAACTTCTGTTTGGTCATCCTGTACGGGGACCCTTAGCCATAGTCAAAGAGGGATGGGAGATGCCCACTCCCCCTGTTACTACCAACGTAGTTGATTATGTGCTAGGGCTCAGAAAACGGATGGTACTTCTGATGGGCTTGGCTAGTGATAAATTGAAGGCAGGACAAGCACTGGTGAAACATTGGTACGACCAGAAAGCTTCCCTCATCAACTTTACACCTGGTCAGCAAGTCCTGATCATGAATCCCATAAGGCCTTGAGCTTTACAGGACAAATGGTCAGGCCCTTACACAGTGGTGGAGCCCCTGGGTGAGGTTAACTATTTAGTGGACCTTGGAAGGCCTGGACAGGCTCCAAAAGTGTTTCACATGAATAGGCTGAAGGCTTTCGTCCCAAGAGTCGAAATCGCAGCACTGTTACTGGCTTCAGATGTTGAGGAAGAGGAGTCTGAACCTCTCCCCGACCTGTTCCAAAGCGGTCCTTCAGATAGCTCCTTTGAGGGTGTCCGAGGGGCCCCTCACCTGACTTCTGATCAGCAGGCTGAGGTGAAAAGTTTGCTTAGGCAGTTTTCCCCCCTGTTTTCACAGTCGCCTGGTTTGACACCTTGGTGCAAACATAACATAGACACAGGAGACAGTGTACCTACCAAAAGTAGGGGATACAGGATGTCAGACAAAGTACAGTCTTATATTAAGACCGAGGTCAACAAGATGTTAGACCTTGGGGTGATTGAACCCTCTAGTAGTCCTTGGTCCAGCCCTGTGGTTTTCGTTCCAAAGGCAGGCACTTCTGAATTGAGGTTCTGCGTGGATTACAGGGCTCTGAATGCTGTCACCAAGACAGATGCACACCCCTTGCCTCGAACAGATGAGCTGGTGGATACTTAGGGTGCCTCCAAGTACCTCAGCACGTTTGACCTCACTGCTGGCTATTGGCAAATAGCTTTAGCAGAACATGCCAAGGAGAAGACAGCGTTTTCTACTCCAGACGGCCTTTACCAATTCCGGGGAATGCCGTTCGGGTTGAAGAATGCACCTGCCACTTTCCAGAGGCTTGTGCATCATGTTTTGAATGGGTTGGACGATATAGCAGTTTTCAGTGCCACCTGGGAAGACCATGTGAAACACCTCGGGATTGTGCTCCAGGCTCTTCAGAAAGCACACTTGACCATAAAGGCTAGCAAATGCCAGATTGGACAAGGCTCAGTGTTTTACCTTGGACATGAAGTAGGTGGCGGGAGGATACAGCCTGTACCCAGTAAAGTACAAGCAGTACAAGACTGGCCTACCCCCACTACACAAACCCAAGTGAGATCCTTCTTAGGACTCACGGGGTATTACCGCAATTTTGTGGCAGACTATGGCACCATAGCTGCCCCTCTGACTGCCCTCACAACTCTGAAGAAACCCAAGAAGGTAACTTGGACCGACGAGTGTGAGAAGGCCTTCAATGGCTTAAAAGACTCCTTGTGCCAGGCCCCTGTCCTCAGGGCCCCTGATTATCAAAGACCTTTTATCGTGCAGACGGACGCCTCTGACACTGGGATAGGAGCTGTACTATCGCAAGTAGATGAGAAGGGTAAGGAACACCCTATTGGTTTTATTAGTCGCCAGTTTAAGGACAGAGAGCTCAGATGGTCCACGGTAGAGAAAGAATGTTTCTCTGTTGTGTGGGCCCTAAGGAAGCTGAGGCCCTACCTCTATGGGACCCACTTCACTGTGCAAACTGACCATAAGCCCTTAAAGTGGCTAATAAACATGAAGGGGGAGAATCCAAAGTTGCTTAGGTGGTCCATAAGTCTACAAGGCTTCGACTTCACTATTGAGCATAGGCCAGGTGTCCAACATAGCAATGCTGATGGGTTGTGCAGAATGTTTAACCGACCTGAACAAGAGACTCATCCAGGGGTGGATTAGTTCCCCCTGTCCATAGTCTGGGAGGGGCGAGTGTTAGGAAAGATTTCGTAATTGTAGGTAATTTTCCTTCCATGTGGCAACCCCTAAACTTTTTGCTGTTGTTTTTCACCTTGTTCTCGACTTTGCCAGAGAAGTGCAGCCTTCTGCCTCACTCCTCTGGGCTTTCGCTCCTTTCTTACGGGGAAACTGTCATGCCCTTAAGACAGTCAGTACCAGGAAACGCTCGTTTCCGTAGTTTCTTTTATCATGTTGCGGCTTTCGTGCAACATGACACAAGAGGGCACTGTAAGATAAGTTACTGCTCTCTTGGGTCTCTAGCCTTCTACAGGCCCTAGATACTCTTCCAGGATTGTAACTGATCAGTGCAAGTGATTCACGGATGGGAATGGTGGCAGCGATCGTTTATTGTGTTTTGAGCTCCTTTTGGCGTTCTAAGCGCGTTTCTCGCGCTTAACCCAAAAGGGTGACCTAGAGCCCAAAATGGCCAGACCACGAGGCTCCTTTGTCCTGTCCGCTGACCATCTTGCTCCCTTCACCTTCCCCAGGTCGAGCCGACCTGGGGCCTTCCTTATTTGGGCATGTACTTTCCCGCGAAACACAGATGCTTTCGCGGGCTTCTACATGTCTTGTGTGTGCCTCCAGGATGTGGGCTGGGATGTCTGGTCCCAATACACATCCTGGGTGCCAGAGAGTCTAGGGTGGTGTGAATGCCTGGGACCACCGTGGTCCGTGATAGGTCCACGAATGGTGTGAGTGTTGATGAGCGGATCTCCCATTGGGTCCCCTCCGTTTTGGCGCGAAGGGAACCGTGGATAAGAGGGGGCTGGAAACACTACTACCATGTCGATCTCCTGAGTTCTCACGAACGAAGGAATACAGGAGCCAAGTATCCTGCAACCAAGAGGCTGAACCGAGGAATCGCTGGTGACCCGCTGAAGGACTGCTCCTCTGCATTGCTGTCGCCTTGTGAAACCCTTTTCACCTTTGATCGAACCAGAAGGCCTGTACTGATACTTCGACCCTTGGAATAGCGGGGACAGCTATTCTCGGCATCTTCACCATCTCCTGCTAGTAAGCCTTCGGAAGCGTCTCTGGGCCATCCAGCAGACTGACCAGCCTACACAGGAGTCTTGCTCTGTAACCGCTGCCAGGTTGTGTAGTATATCGAGTCCTTGTCACTCTCACATGATTCGTACACTTGGCGTTCCCAGGTCTGAAGTGAGTAGTGTACATTTGGCTCAGATACACACCGCCGCTCCGTTGCCCTGCTGTGGTAACAAACTGTGCGGGTTCCTTCGTTTGGGACGTCTTTTACTCAACTCTGCTGCTGCAGACTCAACACGACGACGAGACATTGAGATATCACATCTCATGCTATAGGAAGGGTCTCAGGATTGGAATGGGAAGGACTTGGATATCACATCTCATGCTATAGGCAGGGTCTCAGGTTTGGAAAGGGAAGGAGTTGGATATCACATTTCATTTTAGAGGTAGGATCTCAGGTTTGGTATTAGAGGCATTGAGATATCACATCTCATGCTATCAGAAGGGTCTCAGGATTGGAATGGGAAGGAGTTGGATATCACATCTCATGTTATAGGAAGGATCTCAGGTTTGGTATTAGAAGCATTGAGATATCACATCTCATGCTATCGGAAGTATCTCAGGTTTGGTATTAGAGGCATTGAGATATCACATCTCATGCTATCATAAGGGTCTCAGGATTGGAATGGGAAGGAGTTGGATATCACATCTCATGCTAAAGGGAGGGTCTCAGGTTTGGAAGGGGAAGGAATTGAATATCACATCACATGTTATAGGAAGGATCTCAGGTTTGGTATTAGAGGCATTGAGATATTACATCTCATGCTATCGGAAGGGTCTCAGGATTGGAATGGGAAGGAGTTGGATATCACATCTCATGCTATAGGAAGGGTCTCAGGTTTGGAACGGGAAGGAGTTGTATATCACATCTCATGTTATAGGAAGAGTCTGAGGTTTGGTATAAGCATTGAGATATCACATCTCTGCAATCGGAAGTGTCTCAGGATTGGAACGGGAAGGAGTTGGATATCCCATCTCATGTTATAGGACTGGTCTCAGGTTTGGTATTAGAAGCATTGAGATATCACATCGCATGCTGTAGGAAGGGTCTCAGGTTTGGAATGGGAAGGAATTGGATATCACATCTCATGTCATAGGAAGGATCTCAGGTTTGGTATTAGAAGCATTGAGATATCACATCTCATGCTATAGAAATGGTCTCAGGATTGGAATGGGAAGGAGTTGGATATTACATTCTTGCTATGGGAAGGGTCTCATGTTTGGAATTGGAAGGAGTTGGATATCACATCTCATGTTATAGGAAGGGTCTCAGGTTTGGTATAAGCATTGAGATATCACATCTCTGCTATCGGAAGTGTCTCAGGATTGGAATGGGAAGGAGTTGGATATCCCATCTCATGTTATAGGACGGGTCTCAGGTTTGTTATTAGAATCATTGAGATATCATATTGCATGCTATAGGAAGGGTCTAAGGATTGGAATGGGAAGGACTTGGATATCACATCTCATGCTATAGGTAGGCTCTCAGGTTTGGAAAGGGAAGGAGTTGGATATCACATTTCATGCTAGAGGTAGGATCTCAGGTTTGGTATTAGAGGCATTGAGATATCACATCTCATGCTATCAGAAGGGTCTCAGGATTGGAATGGGAAGGAGTTGGATATCACATCTCATGTTATAGGAAGGATCTCAGGTTTGGTATTAGAAGCATTGAGATATCACATCTCATGCTATCGGAAGTATCTCAGGTTTGGTATTAGAGGCATTGAGATATCACATCTCATGCTATCATAAGGGTCTCAGGATTGGAATGGGAAGGAGTTGGATATCACATCTCATGCTAAAGGGAGGGTCTCAGGTTTGGAAGGGGAAGGAATTGAATATCACATCACATGTTATAGGAAGGATCTCAGGTTTGGTATTAGAGGCATTGAGATATCACATCTCATGCTATCGGAAGGGTCTCAGGATTGGAATGGGAAGGAGTTGGATATCACATCTCATGCTATAGGAAGGGTCTCAGGTTTGGAACGGGAAGGAGTTGGATATCACATCTCATGTTATAGGAAGAGTCTCAGGTTTGGTATAAGCATTGAGATATCACATCTCTGCAATCGAAAGTGTCTCAGGATTGGAACGGGAAGGAGTTGGATATCCCATCTCATGTTATAGGACTGGTCTCAGGTTTGGTATTAGAAGCATTGAGATATCACATCGCATGCTGTAGGAAGGGTCTCAGGTTTGGAATGGGAAGGAATTGGATATCACATCTCATGTCATAGGAAGGATCTCAGGTTTGGTATTAGAAGCATTGAGATATCACATCTCATGCTATAGGAATGGTCTCAGGATTGGAATGGGAAGGAGTTGGATATTACATTCTTGCTATGGGAAGGGTCTCATGTTTGGAATTGGAAGGAGTTGGATATCACATATGCTATAGGAAGGGTCTCAGGTTTGGAATGGGAAGGAGTTGGATATTACATCTCATGTTATAAGAAGGGTCTCAGGTTTGGTATAAGCATTGAGATATCACATCTCTGCTATCGGAAGTGTCTCAGGATTGGAATTGGAAGGAGTTGGATATCCCATCTCATGTTATAGGACGGGTCTCAGGTTTGTTATTAGAATCATTGAGATATCATATTGCATGCTATAGGAAGGGTCTAAGGATTGGAATGGGAAGGACTTGGATATCACATCTCATGCTATAGGTAGGCTCTCAGGTTTGGAAAGGGAAGGAGTTGGATATCACATTTCATGTTAGAGGAAGGATCTCAGGTTTGGTTTTAGAGGCATTGAGATATCACATCTCATGCTATAGGAAGGGTCTCAGGATTGGAATGGGAAGGAGTTGGATATCACATCTCATGATAAAGGAAGGGTCAAAGGTTTGGAAGGGGAAGGATTTGGATATCACATCTCATGTTATAGGACGGGTCTCAGGTTTGGTATTAGAAGCATTGAGATATCAAGTCTCATGGTATAGGAAGGGTCTCAGAATTGGAATGGGAAGGAGTTGGATATCACATCTTAAGCTATAGGAAGGGTCTCAGGATTGGAATGGGAAGGAGTTTGATATCACATCTCATGCCATAGTATGGGTCTCAGGTTTGGTAGAAGCATTGGGATATCACATCTCATGCTATCGGAACGGTATCAGGATTGGATTTGGAAGGAGTTGGATATCACATCTCATGTTATAGTAAGGGTCTCAGGTTTGGTATAAGCATTGAGATATCACATCTCTGCTATCGGAAGTGTCTCAGGATTGGAATGGGAAGGAGTTGGATATCCCATCTCATGTTATAGGACGGGTCTCAGGTTTGTTATTAGAATCATTGAGATATCATATTGCATGCTGTAGGAAGGGTCTAAGGATTGGAATGGGAAGGACTTGGATATCACATCTCAAGCTATAGGTAGGCTCTCAGGTTTGGAAAGGGAAGGAGTTGGATATCACATTTCATGTTAGAGGAAGGATCTCAGGTTTGGTATTAGAGGCATTGAGATATCACATCTCATGCTATAGGAAGGGTCTCAGGATTGGAATGGGAAGGAGTTGGATATCACATCTCATGCTATAGGAAGGGTCTCAGGTTTGGTATAAGCATTGAGATATCACATCTCATGCTATAGGAAGGGTCTCAGGATTGGAATGGGAAGGATATGTATATGACATCTCATGCCATAGGAAGGGTCTCAGGTTTGGTATAAGCATTGAGATATCACATCTCTGCTTTTGGAAGGGTCTCAGGATTGGAATGGGAAGGAGTTGGATATCCCATCTCATGTTATAGGAAGAGTCTCAGGTTTGGTATTAGAAGCATTGAGATATCACATCTCATGCTATAGGAAGTGTCTCAGGATTGGAATGTGAAGGACTTGGATATCACATCTCATGCTATAGGGAGGGTCTCAAGTTTGACATTAGAAGCATTGAGATATCACATCTCATGCTATAGGAAGGGACTCAGGATTGGAATGGGAAGGAGTTGGATATCACATCTCATGCTATAGGAAGGGTATCAGGTTTGGTATAAGCAGTGAGATATCACATCTCATGCTATAGGAAGTGTCTCAGGATTGGAATGGGAAGGAGTTGGATATCACACCTCATGTTATAGGAAGGATCTCAGGTTTGGTATAAGCATTGAGATATCACATCTCTGCTATCGGAAGGGTCTCAGGATTGGAATATGAAGGAGTTGGATATTCCCATCTCATTTTATAGGAAGGGTATATCAGGTCTTAGCATGAGATGTGATATCCAGCTCCTTCCATTCCAATCCTGAGACCCTTCCGATAGCATGAGATGTGATATCTCAATGCTTCTAATATCAATACTGAGACCCTCCCTATAGCATGAGATGTGATATCTAAGTCCTTCCCATTCCAATCCTGAGACCCTTCCGATAGCAGAGATGTGATATCTCAATGCTTATACCAAACCTGAGACCCTTCCTATAGCACGAGATGTGATATCCAACTCCTTCCCATTCCAATCCTGAGACCCTTCCTATAGCATGAGATGTGATATCTCAATGCTTCTACCAAAACTGAGACCCTTCCTTTAGCATGAGATGTGATATCCAACTCCTTCCCATTCCAATCCTGAGACCCTTCCTATAGCATGAAATGTGATATCTCAATGCTTCTAATACCAAACCTGAGATCCTTCCTATAACATGAGATGTGATATCCAACTCCTTCCCATTCCAATCCTGAGACCCTTCCTATAGCATGAGATGTGATATCTCAATGCTTCTAATACCAAACCTGAGATCCTTCCGATAGCATGAGATGTGATATCTCAATGCTTCTAATACCAAACCTGAGACCCTCCCTTTAGCATGAGATGTGATATCCAATTCCTTCCCATTCCAATCCTGATACCCTTCTGATAGGATGAGATGTGATATCTCAATGCCTCTAATACCAAACCTGAGATCCTACCTCTAACATGAAATGTGATATCCAACTCCTTCCCTTTCCAAACCTGAGAGCCTTCCTACAGCATGAGATGTGATATCCAAGTCCTTCCCATTCAAATCCTGAGACCCTTCCTATAACATGAGATGTGATATCCAACTCCTTCCCATTCCAACCTGAGACCCTTCCTATAGCATGAGATGGGATATCCAACTCCTTCCAAATCTAATCCTGATATCCTTCCGATAGCATGAGATGTGATATCCCAATGCTTCTACAAAACCTGAGACCCATACCATGGCATGAGATGTGATATCAAACTCCCGTCCTATACCATGAGACTTGATATCTCAATGCTTCTAATACCAAACCTGAGACCAGTCCAATAACATGAGATGTGATATCCAACTCCTTCCCATTCCACTCCTGAGACCCTTCCTATAGCATGAGATGTGATATCTCAATGCTTCTAATACCAAACCTGAGACCCTTCCTATAACATGAGATGTGATATCCAAGTCCTTCCCATTCCAATCCTGAGACCCTTCCTATAGCATGAGATGTCATATCTCAATGCTTCTAATACCAAACCTGAGACCCTTCCTATAACATGAATTGTGATATCCAAGTCCTTCCCATTCCAATCTTGAGACCTTTCCAATAGCAGAGATGTGATATCTCAATGCTTATACCAAACGTGAGATCCTTCCTATGACATGAGATGTGATATCTAAATCCTTCTCATTCCAAACCTGAGACCCTTCCTACAGCATGTGATGTGATATCTCAATGCTTCTAATATCAAAACTGAGACCTGTCCTATAACATGAGATGGGATATCCAACTCCTTCCCGTTCCAAACCTGATACCCTTCCTATAGCATGAGATGTGATATCCAATTCCTTCCCATCCCAATCCTGAGACACCTCCGATAGCAGAGATGTGAAATCTCAATGCTTATACCAAACCTGAGACTCTTACTATAACATGAGATGTGATATCTAACTCCTTCCCGTTCCAAACCTGAGACCCTTCCTATAGCATGAGATGCGATATCCAACTCCTTCCCATTCCAATCCTGAGACCCTTCCCATAGCATGAGATGTGATATCTCAATGCTTCTAATACCAAACCTGTGATCCTTCCTATAACAAGAGATGTGATATCCAAATCCTTCCCCTTCCAAATCTGAGACCCTCCCTTTAGCATGAGATGTGATATCTCAATGCCTCTAATACCAAACCTGAGATCCTTCCGATAGCATGAGATGTGATATCTCAATGCTTCTAATACCAAACCTGAGATCCTTCCTATAACATGAGATGTGATATCCAAATCCTTCCCCTTCCATTCCTGAGACCCTCCCTTTAGCATGAGATGTGATATCCAACTCCTTCCCATTCCAATCCTGAGACCCTTCTGATAGCATGAGATGTGATATCTCAATGCCTCTAATACCAAACCTGAGATCCTACATCTAACATGAAATGTGATATCCAACTCCTTCCCTTTCCAAACGTGAGACCCTCCCTATAGAATGAGATGTGATATCCAAGTCCTTCCCATTCCAATCCTGAGACCCTTCCTATAGCATGAGATGTGATATCTCAATGCTTCTAATACCAAACCTGAGACCCTTCCTATAACGTAAGATGGGATATCCAACTCCTTCCCATTCCAATCCTGAGACCCTTCCGATAGCAGAGATGTGATATCTCAATGCTTATACCAAACCTGAGACCCTTCCTGTGGCATGAGATGTCATATACAACTCCTTCCCATTCCAATCCTGAGACCCTTCCTATAGCATGAGATGTGATATCTCAATACTTATACCAAACCTGAGACCCTTCCTATAGCATGAGATGTGATATCCAACTCCTTCCCATTCCAATCCTGAGACCATTCCTATAACATGAGATGTTATGTCTCAATGCTTCTAATACCAAACCTGAGATCCTTCCTATGGCATGAGATGTCATATAAAACTCCTTCCCATTCCAATCCTGAGACCCTTCCCATAGCATGAGATGTGATATCGAACTCCTTCCCATTCCAATCCTGCGACCCTTCCTATAGCATGAGATTTGATATCTCAATGCTTCTAATACCAAACCTGAGATCCTTCCGATAGCATGAGATGTGATATCTGAATGCTTCTAATACCAAACCTGAGATCATTCCTATAACACGAGATGTAATATCCAAATCCTTCCCCTTCCAAACCTGAGACCCTCCCTTTAGCATGAGATGTGATATCCAACTACTTCCCATTCCAATCCTGAGACCCTTCCTATAGCATGAGATGTGATGTCTCAATGCTTCTAATACCAAACCTGAGATCCTTCCTATAACATGAGATGTGATATCCAACTCCTTCCCATTCCAATCCTGAGACACTTCCTATAGCATGAGAAGTGATATCTCCATGCTTATATCAAACCTGAGACCCTTCCTATAGCATGAGATGTGATATCCAAATCCTTCCCATTCCAATCCTGAGACCCTTCCTATAGCATGAGATGTGATATCTCAATGCTTATACCAAACCTGAGAGCCTACCTATAGCATGAGATGTGATATCCAACTCCTTCCCGTTCCAAACCTGAGACCCTTCCTATAGCATATGTGATATCCAACTCCTTCCCGTTCCAAACCTGATACCCTTCCTATAGCATGAGATGTGATATCCAACTCCTTCCCATCCCAATCCTGAGACACCTCCGATAGCAGAGATGTGATATCTCAATGCTTATACCAAACTTGAGACTCTTCCTATAGCATGAGATATGATATCCAACTCCTTCCCGTTCCAAACCTGAGACCCTTCCTATAGCATGAGATGTGATATCCAACTCCTTCCCATTCCAATCCTGAGACCCTTCCTATAGCATGAGATGTGATATCTCAATGCTTATACCAAACCTGAGACCCTTCCTATAGCTTGAGATGTGATATCCAACTCCTTCCCATTCCAATCCTGAGACCCTTCCTATAGCATGAGATGTGATATTTCAAGGCCTCTAATACCAAACCTGAGATCCTTCCTCTAACATGAAATGTGATATCCAACTCCTTCCCCTTCCAAACCTGAGAGCCTTCCTATAGCATGAGATATGATATCCAAGTCCTTCCCATTCCAATCCTGAGACCCTTCCTATAACATGTAATGTGATATCCAACTCCTTCCCATTCCAACCTGAGACCCTTCCTATAGCATGAGATGGGATATCCAACTCCTTCCAAATCCAATACTGATACCCTTCCGATAGCATGAGATGTGATATCCCAATGCTTCTACCAAACCTGAGACCCATACTATGGCATGAGATGTGATATCAAACTCCTTCCCATTCCAATCCTGAGACCCTTCTTATACCATGAGACTTGATATCTCAATGCTTCTAATACCAAACCTGAGACCCGTCCTATAACATGAGATGTGATATCCAAATCCTTCCCCTTCCAAACCTTAGACCCTTCTATTATCATGAGATGTGATATCCAACTCCTTCCCATTCCAATCCTGAGACCCTTCCGATATCATGAGATGTGATATCTCAATGCTTATACCAAATCTGAGACCGTTCCTATGGCCTGAGATGTCATATACAACTCCTTCCCATTCCAATCCTGAGACCCTTCCTATAGCATGAGATGTGATATCTCGATGCTTATACCAAATCTGAGACCCTTCCTATAGCATGAGATGTGATATCCAACTCCTTGCATTCCAATCCTGAGACACTTCCTATAGCATGAGAAGTGATATCTCCATGCTTATACCAAACCTGAGACCCTTCCTATAGCATAAGATGTGATATCCAAATCCTTCCTATTCCAATCCTGAGACCCTTCCTATAGCATGAGATGTGATATCTCAATGCTTATACCAAACCTGAGACCCTTCCTATAGCATGAGATGTGATATCCAAATCCTTCCCATTCCAATCCTGAGACCCTTCCTATAGCATGAGATGTGATGTCTCAATGCTTCTAATACCAAACCTGAGATCCTTCCTATAACATGAGATGTGATATCCAACTCCTTCCCATTCCAATCCTGAGACCCTTATGATAGCATGAGATGTGATATCTCAATGCCTCTTATACCAAACCTGAGATCCTCCCGATAGCATGAGATGTGATATCTCAATGCTTCTAATACCAAACCAGAGATCCTTCCTATAATATGAGATGTGATTTCCAAATCCTTCCCCTTCCAAACCTGAGACCCTCCCTTTAGCATGAAATGTGATATCCAACTCCTTCCCATTCCAATCCTGAGACCCTTCTGATAGCATGAGATGTGATATCTCAATGCCTCTAATACCAAACCTGAGATCCTACCTCTAACATGAAATGTGATATCCAACTCCTTCCCATTCCAATCCTGAGACCCTTATGATAGCATGAGATGTGATATCTCAATGCCTCTTACACCAAACCTGAGATCCTTCCGATAGCATGAGATGTGATATCTCAATGCTTCTAATACCAAACCTGAGATCCTTCCTATAATATGAGATGTGATTTCCAAATCCTTCCCCTTCCAAACCTGAGACCCTCCCTTTAGCATGAAATGTGATATCCAACTCCTTCCTATTCCAATCCTGAGACCCTTCTGATAGCATGAGATGTGATATCTCAATGCCTCTAATACCAAACCTGAGATCCTACCTCTAACATGAAATGTGATATCCATCTCCTTCCCTTTCCAAACCTGAGACCCTGCCTATAGCATGAGATGTGATATCCAAGTCCTTCCCATTCCAATCCTGAGACCCTTCCTATAGCATGTGATGTGATATCTCAATGCTTATACCAAACCTGAGACCCTTCCTATGGCATGAGATGTCATATACAACTCCTTCCCATTCCAACCCTGAGACCCTTCCTATAGCATGAGATGTGATATCTCAATGCTTATACCAAACCTGAGACCCTTCCTATAGCATGAGATGTGATATCCAACTTCTTCCCATTCCAATCCTGAGACCCTTCCTATAGCATGAGATGTGATATCTCAATGCTTATACCAAACCTGAGACCCTTCCTATAGCTTGAGATGTGATATCCAACTCCTTCCCATTCCAATCCTGAGACCCTTCCTATAGCATGAGATGTGATATCTCAAGGCCTCTAATACCAAACCTGAGATCCTTCCTCTAACATGAAATGTGATATCCAACTCCTTCCCCTTCCAAACCTGAGAGCCTTCCTATAGCATGAGATATGATATCCAAGTCCTTCCCATTCCAATCCTGAGACCCTTCCTATAACATGAAATGTGATATCCAACTCCTTCCCATTCTAACCTGAGACCCTTCCTATAGCATGAGATGGGATATCCAACTCCTTCCAAATCCAATACTGATACCCTTCCTATAGCATGAGATGTGATATCCCAATGCTTCTACCAAACCTGAGACCCATACTATGGCATGAGATGTGATATCAAACTCCTTCCCATTCCAATCCTGAGACGCTTCGTATAGCTTGAGATGTGATATCCAACTCCTTCCCATTCCAATTCTGAGACCCTTCTTATACCATGAGACTTGATATCTCAATGCTTCTAATACCAAACCTGAGACCCGTCCTATAACATGAGATGTGATATCCAAATCCTTCCCTTTCCAAACCTTAGACCCTTCCTTTATCATGAGATGTGATATCCAACTCCTTCCCATTCCAATCCTGAGACCCTTCCGATATCATGAGATTTGTTATCTCAATGCTTCTAATATCAAACTTGAGACCCTCCCTATAGCATGAGATGTGACATCCAAGTCCTTCCCATTCCAATCCTGAGACCCTTCCTATAGCATGAGATGTGATGTCTCAATGCTTCTAATACCAAACCTGAGACCCTTCCTATAACATGAGATGGGATGTCCAACTCCTTCCCATTCCAATCCTGAGACCCTTCTGATAGCAGAGATGTGATATCTCAATGCTTATACCAAACCTGAGACCCTTCCTAAGGCCTGAGATGTCATATACAACTCCTTCCCATTCCAATCCTGAGACCCTTCCTATAGCATGAGATGTGATATCTCAATGCTTATACCAAATCTGAGACCCTTCCTATAGCATGAGATGTGATATCCAACACCTTCCCATTCCAATCCTGAGACCCTTCCTATAGCATAAGATGTGATATCCAAATCCTTCCTATTCCAATCCTGAGACCCTTCCGATAGCATGAGATGTGATATCTCAATGCTTATACCAAACCTGAGACCCTTCATATAGCATGAGATGTGATATCCAACTCCTTCCCATTCCAATCCTGAGACCCTTCCTATAGCATGAGATATGATATCTCAATGCTTATATCAAACCTGAGACCCTTCCTATAGCATAAGATGTGATATCCAAATCCTTCCCATTCCAATCCTGAGACCCTTCCTATAGCATGAGATGTGATATCTCAATGCTTATACCAAACCTGAGACCCTTCCTATAGCATGAGATGTGATATCCAACTCCTTCCCATTCCAATCCTGAGACCCTTCCTATAGCATGAGATGTGATGTCTCAATGCTTCTAATACCAAACCTGAGATCCTTCCTATAACATGAGATGTGATATCCAACTCCTTCCCATTCCAATCCTGAGACCCTTATGATAGCATGAGATGTGATATCTCAATGCCTCTTACACCAAACCTGAGATCCTTCCGATAGCATGAGATGTGATATCTCAATGCTTCTAATACCAAACCTGAGATCCTTCCTATAATATGAGATATGATTTCCAAATCCTTCCCCTTCCAAACCTGAGACCCTCCCTTTAGCGTGAAATGTGATATCCAACTCCTTCCCATTCCAATCCTGAGACCCTTCTGATAGCATGAGATGTGATATCTCAATGCCTCTAATACCAAACCTGAGATCCTACCTCTAACTTGAAATGTGATATCCATCTCCTTCCCTTTCCAAACCTGAGACCCTGCCTATAGCATGAGATGTGATATCCAAGTCCTTCCCATTCCAATCCTGAGACCCTTCCTATAGCATGTGATGTGATATCTCAATGCTTATACCAAACCTGAGACCCTTCCTATGGCATGAGATGTCATATACAACTCCTTCCCATTCCAACCCTGAGACCCTTCCTATAGCATGAGATGTGATATCTCAATGCTTATACCAAACCTGAGACCCTTCCTATAGCATGAAATGTGATATCCAACTCCTTCCCATTCCAATCCTGAGACCCTTCTGATAGCATGAGATGTGATATCTCAATGCCTCTAATACCAAACCTGAGATCCTACCTCTAACATGAAATGTGATATCCATCTCCTTCCCTTTCCAAACCTGAGACCCTGCCTATAGCATGATATGTGATATCCAAGTCCTTCCCATTCCAATCCTGAGACCCTTCCTATAGCATGTGATGTGATATCTCAATGCTTATACCAAACCTGAGACCCTTCCTATGGCATGGGATGGCATATACAACTCCTTCCCATTCCAATCCTGAGACCCTTCCTATAGCATGAGATGTGATATCCAACTTCTTCCCATTCCAATCCTGAGACCCTTCCTATAGCATGAGATGTGATATCTCAAGGCCTCTAATACCAAACCTGAGATCCTACCTCTAACATGAAATGTGATATCCATCTCCTTCCCTTTCCAAACCTGAGACCCTGCCTATAGCATGATATGTGATATCCAAGTCCTTCCCATTCCAATCCTGAGACCCTTCCTATAGCATGTGATGTGATATCTCAATGCTTATACCAAACCTGAGACCCTTCCTATGGCATGGGATGGCATATACAACTCCTTCCCATTCCAATCCTGAGACCCTTCCTATAGCATGAGATGTGATATCCAACTTCTTCCCATTCCAATCCTGAGACCCTTCCTATAGCTTGAGATGTGATATCCAACTCCTTCCCATTCCAATCCTGAGACCCTTCCTATAGCATGAGATGTGATATCTCAAGGCCTCTAATACCAAACCTGAGATCCTTCCTCTAACATGAAATGTGATATCCAACTCCTTCCCCTTCCAAACCTGAGAGCCTTCCTATAGCATCAGATATGATATCCAAGTCCTTCCCATTCCAATCCTGAGACCCTTCCTATAACATGAAATGTGATATCCAACTCCTTCCCATTCCAACCTGAGACCCTTCCTATAGCATGAGATGGGATATCCAACTCCTTCCAAATCCAATACTGATACCCTTCCGATAGCATGAGATGTGATATCCCAATGCTTCTACCAAACCTGAGACCCATACTATGGCATGAGATGTGATATCAAACTCCTTCCCATTCCAATCCTGAGACCCTTCTTATACCATGAGACTTGATATCTCAATGCTTCTAATACCAAACCTGAGACCCGTCCTATAACATGAGATGTGATATCCAAATCCTTCCCCTTCCAAACCTTAGACCCTTCCATTATCATGAGATGTGATATCCAACTCCTTCCCATTCCAATCCTGAGACCCTTCCGATATCATGAGATGTGATATCTCAATGCTTATACCAAATCTGAGACCCTTCCTATGGCCTGAGATGTCATATACAACTCCTTCCCATTCCAATCCTGAGACCCTTCCTATAGCATGAGATGTGATATCTCAATGCTTATACCAAATCTGAGACCCTTCCTATAGCATGAGATGTGATATCCAACTCCTTCCCATTCCAATCCTGAGACCCTTCCTATAGCATGAGATGTGATATCCAACACCTTCCCATTCCAATCCTGAGACCCTTCCTATAGCATAAGATGTGATATCCAAATCCTTCCTATTCCAATCCTGAGACCCTTCCTATAGCATGAGATGTGATATCTCAATGCTTATACCAAACCTGAGACCCTTCCTATAGCATGAGATGTGATATCCAACTCCTTCCCATTCCAATCCTGAGACAGTTCCTATAGCATGAGATGTGATGTCTCAATGCTTCTAATACCAAACCTGAGATCCTTCCTATAACATGAGATGTGATATCCAACTCCTTCCCATTCCAATCCTGAGACCCTTATGATAGCATGAGATGTGATATCTCAATGCCTCTTATACCAAACCTGAGATCCTTCCGATAGCATGAGATGTGATATCTCAATGCTTCTAATACCAAACCTGAGATCCTTCCTATAATATGAGATGTGATTTCCAAATCCTTCCCCTTCCAAACCTGAGACCCTCCCTTTAGCATGAAATGTGATATCCAACTCCTTCCCATTCCAATCCTGAGACCCTTCTGATAGCATGAGATGTGATATCTCAATGCCTCTAATACCAAACCTGAGATCCTACCTCTAACATGAAATGTGATATCCATCTCCTTCCCTTTCCAAACCTGAGACCCTGCCTATAGCATGAGATGTGATATCCAAGTCCTTCCCATTCCAATCCTGAGACCCTTCCTATAGCATGTGATGTGATATCTCAATGCTTATACCAAACCTGAGACCCTTCCAATGGCATGAGATGTCATACACAACTCCTTCCCATTCCAACCCTGAGACCCTTCCTATAGCATGAGATGTGATATCTCAATGCTTATACCAAACCTGAGACCCTTCCTATAGCATGAGATGTGATATCCAACTTCTTCCCATTCCAATCCTGAGACCCTTCCTATAGCATGAGATATGATATCTCAATGCTTATACCAAACCTGAGACCCTTCCTATAGCATAAGATGTGATATCCAAATCCTTCCCATTCCAATCCTGAGACCCTTCCTATAGCATGAGATGTGATATCTCAATGCTTATACCAAACCTGAGACCCTTCCTATAGCATGAGATGTGATATCCAACTCCTTCCCATTCCAATCCTGAGACCCTTCCTATAGCATGAGATGTGATGTCTCAATGCTTCTAATACCAAACCTGAGATCCTTCCTATAACATGAGATGTGATATCCAACTCCTTCCCATTCCAATCCTGAGACCCTTATGATAGCATGAGATGTGATATCTCAATGCCTCTTACACAAAACCTGAGATCCTTCCGATAGCATGAGATGTGATATCTCAATGCTTCTAATACCAAACCTGAGATCCTTCCTATAATATGAGATGTGATTTCCAAATCCTTCCCCTTCCAAACCTGAGACCCTCCCTTTAGCATGAAATGTGATATCCAACTCCTTCCTATTCCAATCCTGAGACCCTTCTGATAGCATGAGATGTGATATCTCAATGCCTCTAATACCAAACCTGAGATCCTACCTCTAACATGAAATGTGATATCCATCTCCTTCCCTTTCCAAACCTGAGACCCTGCCTATAGCATGAGATGTGATATCCAAGTCCTTCCCATTCCAATCCTGAGACCCTTCCTATAGCATGTGATGTGATATATCAATGCTTATACCAAACCTGAGACCCTTCCTATGGCATGAGATGTCATATACAACTCCTTCCCATTCCAACCCTGAGACCCTTCCTATAGCATGAGATGTGATATCTCAATGCTTATACCAAACCTGAGACCCTTCCTATAGCATGAAATGTGATATCCAACTCCTTCCCATTCCAATCCTGAGACCCTTCTGATAGCATGAGATGTGATATCTCAATGCCTCTAATACCAAACCTGAGATCCTACCTCTAACATGAAATGTGATATCCATCTCCTTCCCTTTCCAAACCTGAGACCCTGCCTATAGCATGATATGTGATATCCAAGTCCTTCCCATTCCAATCCTGAGACCCTTCCTATAGCATGTGATGTGATATCTCAATGCTTATACCAAACCTGAGACCCTTCCTATGGCATGGGATGGCATATACAACTCCTTCCCATTCCAATCCTGAGACCCTTCCTATAGCATGAGATGTGATATCCAACTTCTTCCCATTCCAATCCTGAGACCCTTCCTATAGCATGAGATGTGATATCTCAATGCTTATACCAAACCTGAGACCCTTCCTATAGCTTGAGATGTGATATCCAACTCCTTCCCATTCCAATCCTGAGACCCTTCCTATAGCATGAGATGTGATATCTCAAGGCCTCTAATACCAAACCTGAGATCCTTCCTCTAACATGAAATGTGATATCCAACTCCTTCCCCTTCCAAACCTGAGAGCCTTCCTATAGCATGAGATATGATATCCAAGTCCTTCCCATTCCAATCCTGAGACCCTTCCTATAACATGAAATGTGATATCCAACTCCTTCCCATTCTAACCTGAGACCCTTCCTATAGCATGAGATGGGATATCCAACTCCTTCCAAATCCAATACTGATACCCTTCCTATAGCATGAGATGTGATATCCCAATGCTTCTACCAAACCTGAGACCCATACTATGGCATGAGATGTGATATCAAACTCCTTCCCATTCCAATCCTGAGACGCTTCCTATAGCTTGAGATGTGATATCCAACTCCTTCCCATTCCAATTCTGAGACCCTTCTTATACCATGAGACTTGATATCTCAATGCTTCTAATACCAAACCTGAGACCCGTCCTATAACATGAGATGTGATATCCAAATCCTTCCCTTTCCAAACCTTAGACCCTTCCTTTATCATGAGATGTGATATCCAACTCCTTCCCATTCTAATCCTGAGACCCTTCCGATATCATGAGATTTGTTATCTCAATGCTTCTAATATCAAACTTGAGACCCTCCCTATAGCATGAGATGTGACATCCAAGTCCTTCCCATTCCAATCCTGAGACCCTTCCTATAGCATGAGATGTGATATCTCAATGCTTCTAATACCAAACCTGAGACCCTTCCTATAACATGAGATGGGATATCCAACTCCTTCCCATTCCAATCCTGAGACCCTTCCGATAGCAGAGATGTGATATCTCAATGCTTATACCAAACCTGAGACCCTTCCTAAGGCCTGAGATGTCATATACAACTCCTTCCCATTCCAATCCTGAGACCCTTCCTATAGCATGAGATGTGATATCTCAATGCTTATACCAAATCTGAGACCCTTCCTATAGCATGAGATGTGATATCCAACACCTTCCCATTCCAATCCTGAGACCCTTCCTATAGCATAAGATGTGATATCCAAATCCTTCCTATTCCAATCCTGAGACCCTTCCGATAGCATGAGATGTGATATCTCAATGCTTATACCAAACCTGAGACCCTTCCTATAGCATGAGATGTGATATCCAACTCCTTCCCATTCCAATCCTGAGACCCTTCCTATAGCATGAGATATGATATCTCAATGCTTATATCAAACCTGAGACCCTTCCTATAGCATAAGATGTGATATCCAAATCCTTCCCATTCCAATCCTGAGACCCTTCCTATAGCATGAGATGTGATATCTCAATGCTTATACCAAACCTGAGACCCTTCCTATAGCATGAGATGTGATATCCAACTCCTTCCCATTCCAATCCTGAGACCCTTCCTATAGCATGAGATGTGATGTCTCAATGCTTCTAATACCAAACCTGAGATCCTTCCTATAACATGAGATGTGATATCCAACTCCTTCCCATTCCAATCCTGAGACCCTTATGATAGCATGAGATGTGATATCTCAATGCCTCTTACACCAAACCTGAGATCCTTCCGATAGCATGAGATGTGATATCTCAATGCTTCTAATACCAAACCTGAGATCCTTCCTATAATATGAGATGTGATTTCCAAATCCTTCCCCTTCCAAACCTGAGACCCTCCCTTTAGCGTGAAATGTGATATCCAACTCCTTCCCATTCCAATCCTGAGACCCTTCTGATAGCATGAGATGTGATATCTCAATGCCTCTAATACCAAACCTGAGATCCTACCTCTAACTTGAAATGTGATATCCATCTCCTTCCCTTTCCAAACCTGAGACCCTGCCTATAGCATGAGATGTGATATCCAAGTCCTTCCCATTCCAATCCTGAGACCCTTCCTATAGCATGTGATGTGATATCTCAATGCTTATACCAAACCTGAGACCCTTCCTATGGCATGAGATGTCATATACAACTCCTTCCCATTCCAACCCTGAGACCCTTCCTATAGCATGAGATGTGATATCTCAATGCTTATACCAAACCTGAGACCCTTCCTATAGCATGAAATGTGATATCCAACTCCTTCCCATTCCAATCCTGAGACCCTTCTGATAGCATGAGATGTGATATCTCAATGCCTCTAATACCAAACCTGAGATCCTACCTCTAACATGAAATGTGATATCCATCTCCTTCCCTTTCCAAACCTGAGACCCTGCCTATAGCATGATATGTGATATCCAAGTCCTTCCCATTCCAATCCTGAGACCCTTCCTATAGCATGTGATGTGATATCTCAATGCTTATACCAAACCTGAGACCCTTCCTATGGCATGGGATGGCATATACAACTCCTTCCCATTCCAATCCTGAGACCCTTCCTATAGCATGAGATGTGATATCCAACTTCTTCCCATTCCAATCCTGAGACCCTTCCTATAGCATGAGATGTGATATCTCAAGGCCTCTAATACCAAACCTGAGATCCTACCTCTAACATGAAATGTGATATCCATCTCCTTCCCTTTCCAAACCTGAGACCCTGCCTATAGCATGATATGTGATATCCAAGTCCTTCCCATTCCAATCCTGAGACCCTTCCTATAGCATGTGATGTGATATCTCAATGCTTATACCAAACCTGAGACCCTTCCTATGGCATGGGATGGCATATACAACTCCTTCCCATTCCAATCCTGAGACCCTTCCTATAGCATGAGATGTGATATCCAACTTCTTCCCATTCCAATCCTGAGACCCTTCCTATAGCTTGAGATGTGATATCCAACTCCTTCCCATTCCAATCCTGAGACCCTTCCTATAGCATGAGATGTGATATCTCAAGGCCTCTAATACCAAACCTGAGATCCTTCCTCTAACATGAAATGTGATATCCAACTCCTTCCCCTTCCAAACCTGAGAGCCTTCCTATAGCATGAGATATGATATCCAAGTCCTTCCCATTCCAATCCTGAGACCCTTCCTATAACATGAAATGTGATATCCAACTCCTTCCCATTCCAACCTGAGACCCTTCCTATAGCATGAGATGGGATATCCAACTCCTTCCAAATCCAATACTGATACCCTTCCGATAGCATGAGATGTGATATCCCAATGCTTCTACCAAACCTGAGACCCATACTATGGCATGAGATGTGATATCAAACTCCTTCCCATTCCAATCCTGAGACCCTTCTTATACCATGAGACTTGATATCTCAATGCTTCTAATACCAAACCTGAGACCCGTCCTATAACATGAGATGTGATATCCAAATCCTTCCCCTTCCAAACCTTAGACCCTTCCATTATCATGAGATGTGATATCCAACTCCTTCCCATTCCAATCCTGAGACCCTTCCGATATCATGAGATGTGATATCTCAATGCTTATACCAAATCTGAGACCCTTCCTATGGCCTGAGATGTCATATACAACTCCTTCCCATTCCAATCCTGAGACCCTTCCTATAGCATGAGATGTGATATCTCAATGCTTATACCAAATCTGAGACCCTTCCTATAGCATGAGATGTGATATCCAACTCCTTCCCATTCCAATCCTGAGACCCTTCCTATAGCATGAGATGTGATATCCAACACCTTCCCATTCCAATCCTGAGACCCTTCCTATAGCATAAGATGTGATATCCAAATCCTTCCTATTCCAATCCTGAGACCCTTCCTATAGCATGAGATGTGATATCTCAATGCTTATACCAAACCTGAGACCCTTCCTATAGCATGAGATGTGATATCCAACTCCTTCCCATTCCAATCCTGAGACCCTTCCTATAGCATGAGATGTGATGTCTCAATGCTTCTAATACCAAACCTGAGATCCTTCCTATAACATGAGATGTGATATCCAACTCCTTCCCATTCCAATCCTGAGACCCTTCCTATAGCATGAGATGTGATGTCTCAATGCTTCTAATACCAAACCTGAGATCCTTCCTATAACATGAGATGTGATATCCAACTCCTTCCCATTCCAATCCTGAGACCCTTATGATAGCATGAGATGTGATATCTCAATGCCTCTTATACCAAACCTGAGATCCTTCCGATAGCATGAGATGTGATATCTCAATGCTTCTAATACCAAACCTGAGATCCTTCCTATAATATGAGATGTGATTTCCAAATCCTTCCCCTTCCAAACCTGAGACCCTCCCTTTAGCATGAAATGTGATAACCAACTCCTTCCCATTCCAATCCTGAGACCCTTCTGATAGCATGAGATGTGATATCTCAATGCCTCTAATACCAAACCTGAGATCCTACCTCTAACATGAAATGTGATATCCATCTCCTTCCCTTTCCAAACCTGAGACCCTGCCTATAGCATGAGATGTGATATCCAAGTCCTTCCCATTCCAATCCTGAGACCCTTCCTATAGCATGTGATGTGATATCTCAATGCTTATACCAAACCTGAGACCCTTCCAATGGCATGAGATGTCATACACAACTCCTTCCCATTCCAACCCTGAGACCCTTCCTATAGCATGAGATGTGATATCTCAATGCTTATACCAAACCTGAGACCCTTCCTATAGCATGAGATGTGATATCCAACTTCTTCCCATTCCAATCCTGAGACCCTTCCTATAGCATGAGATTTGATATCTCAATGCTTATACCAAACCTGAGACCCTTCCTATAGCATAAGATGTGATATCCAAATCCTTCCCATTCCAATCCTGAGACCCTTCCTATAGCATGAGATGTGATATCTCAATGCTTATACCAAACCTGAGACCCTTCCTATATCATGAGATGTGATATCCAACTCCTTCCCATTCCAATCCTGAGACCCTTCCTATAGCATGAGATGTGATGTCTCAATGCTTCTAATACCAAACCTGAGATCCTTCCTATAACATGAGATGTGATATCCAACTCCTTCCCATTCCAATCCTGAGACCCTTATGATAGCATGAGATGTGATATCTCAATGCCTCTTACACCAAACCTGAGATCCTTCCGATAGCATGAGATGTGATATCTCAATGCTTCTAATACCAAACCTGAGATCCTTCCTATAATATGAGATGTGATTTCCAAATCCTTCCCCTTCCAAACCTGAGACCCTCCCTTTAGCATGAAATGTGATATCCAACTCCTTCCTATTCCAATCCTGAGACCCTTCTGATAGCATGAGATGTGATATCTCAATGCCTCTAATACCAAACCTGAGATCCTACCTCTAACATGAAATGTGATATCCATCTCCTTCCCTTTCAAAACCTGAGACCCTGCCTATAGCATGAGATGTGATATCCAAGTCCTTCCCATTCCAATCCTGAGACCCTTCCTATAGCATGTGATGTGATATATCAATGCTTATACCAAACCTGAGACCCTTCCTATGGCATGAGATGTCATATACAACTCCTTCCCATTCCAACCCTGAGACCCTTCCTATAGCATGAGATGTGATATCTCAATGCTTATACCAAACCTGAGACCCTTCCTATAGCATGAAATGTGATATCCAACTCCTTCCCATTCCAATCCTGAGACCCTTCTGATAGCATGAGATGTGATATCTCAATGCCTCTAATACCAAACCTGAGATCCTACCTCTAACATGAAATGTGATATCCATCTCCTTCCCTTTCCAAACCTGAGACCCTGCCTATAGCATGATATGTGATATCCAAGTCCTTCCCATTCCAATCCTGAGACCCTTCCTATAGCATGTGATGTGATATCTCAATGCTTATACCAAACCTGAGACCCTTCCTATGGCATGGGATGGCATATACAACTCCTTCCCATTCCAATCCTGAGACCCTTCCTATAGCATGAGATGTGATATCCAACTTCTTCCCATTCCAATCCTGAGACCCTTCCTATAGCATGAGATGTGATATCTCAATGCTTATACCAAACATGAGACCCTTCCTATAGCTTGAGATGTGATATCCAACTCCTTCCCATTCCAATCCTGAGACCCTTCCTATAGCATGAGATGTGATATCTCAAGGCCTCTAATACCAAACCTGAGATCCTTCCTCTAACATCTAATGTGATATCCAACTCCTTCCCCTTCCAAACCTGAGAGCCTTCCTATAGCATGAGATATGATATCCAAGTCCTTCCCATTCCAATCCTGAGACCCTTCCTATAACATGAAATGTGATATCCAACTCCTTCCCATTCCAACCTGAGACCCTTCCTATAGCATGAGATGGGATATCCAACTCCTTCCAAATCCAATACTGATACCCTTCCGATAGCACGAGATGTGATATCCCAATGCTTCTCCCAAACCTGAGACCCATACTATGGCATGAGATGTGATATCAAACTCCTTCCCATTCCAATCCTGAGACCCTTCTTATACCATGAGACTTGATATCTCAATGCTTCTAATACCAAACCTGAGACCCGTCCTATAACATGAGATGTGATATCCAAATCCTTCCCCTTCCAAACCTTAGACCCTTCCATTATCATGAGATGTGATATCCAACTCCTTCCCATTCCAATCCTGAGACCCTTCCGATATCATGAGATGTGATATCTCAATGCTTATACCAAATCTGAGACCCTTCCTATGGCCTGAGATGTCATATACAACTCCTTCCCATTCCAATCCTGAGACCCTTCCTATAGCATGAGATGTGATATCTCAATGCTTATACCAAATCTGAGACCCTTCCTATAGCATGAGATGTGATATCCAACTCCTTCCCATTCCAATCCTGAGACACTTCCTATAGCATGAGAAGTGATATCTCCATGCTTATACCAAACCTGAGACCCTTCCTATAGCATAAGATGTGATATCCAAATCCTTCCTATTCCAATCCTGAGACCCTTCCTATAGCATGAGATGTGATATCTCAATGCTTATACCAAACCTGAGACCCTTCCTATAGCATGAGATGTGATATCCAACTCCTTCCCATTCCAATCCTGAGACCCTTCCTATAGCATGAGATGTGATGTCTCAATGCTTCTAATACCAAACCTGAGATCCTTCCTATAACATGAGATGTGATATCCAACTCCTTCCCATTCCAATCCTGAGACCCTTATGATAGCATGAGATGCGATATCTCAATGCCTCTTATACCAAACCTGAGATCCTTCCGATAGCATGAGATGTGATATCTCAATGCTTCTAATACCAAACCTGAGATCCTTCCTATAATATGAGATGTGATTTCCAAATCCTTCCCCTTCCAAACCTGAGACCCTCCCTTTAGCATGAAATGTGATATCCAACTCCTTCCCATTCCAATCCTGAGACCCTTCTGATAGCATGAGATGTGATATCTCAATGCCTCTAATACCAAACCTGAGATCCTACCTCTAACATGAAATGTGATATCCATCTCCTTCCCTTTCCAAACCTGAGACCCTGCCTATAGCATGAGATGTGATATCCAAGTCCTTCCCATTCCAATCCTGAGACCCTTCCTATAGCATGTGATGTGATATCTCAATGCTTATACCAAACCTGAGACCCTTCCTATGGCATGAGATGTCATACACAACTCCTTCCCATTCCAACCCTGAGACCCTTCCTATAGCATGAGATGTGATATCTCAATGCTTATACCAAACCTGAGACCCTTCCTATAGCATGAGATGTGATATCCAACTTCTTCCCATTCCAATCCTGAGACCCTTCCTATAGCATGAGATATGATATCTCAATGCTTATACCAAACCTGAGACCCTTCCTATAGCATAAGATGTGATATCCAAATCCTTCCCATTCCAATCCTGAGACCCTTCCTATAGCATGAGATGTGATATCTCAATGCTTATACCAAACCTGAGACCCTTCCTATAGCATGAGATGTGATATCCAACTCCTTCCCATTCCAATCCTGAGACCCTTCCTATAGCATGAGATGTGATGTCTCAATGCTTCTAATGCCAAACCTGAGATCCTTCCTATAACATGAGATGTGATATCCAACTCCTTCCCATTCCAATCCTGAGACCCTTATGATAGCATGAGATGTGATATCTCAATGCCTCTTACACCAAACCTGAGATCCTTCCGATAGCATGAGATGTGATATCTCAATGCTTCTAATACCAAACCCGAGATCCTTCCTATAATATGAGATGTGATTTCCAAATCCTTCCCCTTCCAAACCTGAGACCCTCCCTTTAGCATGAAATGTGATATCCAACTCCTTCCCATTCCAATCCTGAGACCCTTCTGATAGCATGAGATGTGATATCTCAATGCCTCTAATACCAAACCTGAGATCCTACCTCTAACATGAAATGTGATATCCATCTCCTTCCCTTTCCAAACCTGAGACCCTGCCTATAGCATGAGATGTGATATCCAAGTCCTTCCCATTCCAATCCTGAGACCATTCCTATAGCATGTGATGTGATATCTCAATGCTTATACCAAACCTGAGACCCTTCTGTTAAGACGGATTTCTGAACTCTGTCCTGGTGGCGCAGAAGTTCAGAAGGCCAACCTAATTACTTGGAACAGGGTAACCTCTGGACAAGCCAGACCAATCAAGGTAGCGATCGCGGCGGTCAAGACTAGGTCTCAAGAGGGGTCAGGGTGACTGAAAGCCCGCAGTGAGCACACAAAGCAAGAGCGCTTACAAACTACTCCAAACAGTTGTTATATCAAAAATAGATACACATTTATTTTAAGGCCTTTAAAACAATGACCGTAGCGAGAAAATCACAATATCACAATATTAAACCAACACATACCATATCAACACAATATATATACAAATACACAGTCGCAAGCGTTTAAAGCACGAAATATGTAGTCCACCTGAAAGGAAAGGAAAACAGGCAGTGCGATAACACTTTAGACTCAGTTCGCCTTCAGAGGCACCTAACTAGATGGAAGTCCGAGCCCTGCGAAGAGTGGAGCCTTGTGCTCAAAGTACCTGCCACGCCGGTGCCAACGGGCAAAAGGGGAAGCTCTTCGTAGGAAGTCAGGCAGTTCGGGTTAGTGCACAGCAGAAGGAGAACAGGTTCCGCAACTCAAGCGCAGCCTCCACAGCGGGCAGAAGCAGAGCGCGAGTACGGCCAAAAGGGTGCTGTTTTTACACAGCAGGGAAAAGCAATGGGATACTGCAGGAGGGCGACCAGATCCTAGCTAAACTACTCACCGGTCCCCGAAGCAAGCAGACCCAGGCTTCTCCACGTTAGTTTCAGCAGCTGGCAGGTTCAGAAGAGCAGGGAACGCCTCGTAGTCGTGTAGAGCAAAAAGACGTCCCAATCGACGAAACCAGCACAGTTTGTTGCCGCAGCAGGACAACGGAGCGGCCGTGTGTATTCAAGCCAAATGTACACTCCTCCCTTCAGACTTGGGAACGCCAAGTGTACGAAGCGTGGGAGAGTGACAAGGACTCGACATACAACACAACCTGGCGGCGGTTACAGAGCAGGACTCCCTTGTAAGCTGGTCAGTCAACTGGATGGCCCAGAGACGCTTCCGAAGGCTTACTTGGCAGGAGATGATGAAGTCGCCGGGAATAGCTGTTCCTGCTATTCCAAAGGTCGAAGCACCAGTACAGGCCTTCTGGTTCGATCAAAGGAGGAAAGGGTTTCACAGGACGACAGCAGTGCAAAGGAGGATTCCTTCAGCGGGTCACCAGCGATTCCTCGGTCCAGTCTCGTGGTTGCAGGATACTTGGCTCCTGTATTCCTTCGTTCGTGAGAACTCAGGAGATCGACATGGTAGTGGTGTTTCCAGCTCCCTCTTATCCACGGTTCCCTTCGCGCCAAAACGGAGGGGAGCCAATGGGAGATCCGCTCATCAACACACATACCATACGTGGACCAATCACGGACCACGGTGGTCCCAGGCATTCACACCACCCCAGACTCTCTGGCACCCAGGATGTGTATTGGGACCAGACATCCCAGCCCACACCCTGGAGGCACACAAACGACATGTAGAAGCCCGCGAAAGCAACCACGTTTCGCGGGAAAGTACATGCCCAAATAAGGAAGGCCCCGGGTCGCCCGACCTGGGGAAGGTGAAGGGAGCAAGACGGTCAGTGGACAGGACAAAGGAGCCTCGTGGTCTGGCCATTTTGGGAGCCAGGCCACCATTTTGGGTTCAGTGCGAAAAACGTGCTCAGAACGCCAAAAGGAGCTCAAAATAAACAAAACGATCGCTGCCACCATTCCAGTCCCTGAATGACTTGCACCGATCAAAATACCATCCTAAAAGAGTATCTAGGGCCTGTAGAAGGCTAGAGACCCAAGAGAGCTGTAACTTAGCTAACAGTGCCCTCTTGTGTCATGTTGCACTACAGCCGCAACATGATAAAAGAAACTACGGGAAACAGCGTTCCCCGGTACTGACTGTCTTAAGGGCATGTCAGTTTCCCCGTAAGAAAGGAGCGAAAGCCCAGAGAAGTGCGGCAGAAGGCTGTACTTCTCTGGCAAAGTCAAGAACAAGGTTAAAAACAATAGCAAAAAGTTTAGGGGTTGCCACATGGAAGGAAAATTACCTACAATTACGAAATCTTTCCTAACACTCGCCCCTCCCAGACTATGGACAGGGGGAACTAATCCACCCCTGGATGAGTCTCTTGTTCAGGTCGGTTAAACATTCTGGACAACCCATCAGCATTGCTATGTTGGACACCTGGCCTATGCTCAATAGTGAAGTCAAAGCCTTGTAGACTCATGGACCACCTAAGCAACTTTGGATTCTCCCCCTTCATGTTCATTAGCCACTTTAACGGCTTATGGTCAGTCTGCACAGTGAAGTGGGTCCCATAGAGGTAGGGCCTCAGCTTCCTTAGGGCCCACACAACAGAGAAACATTCTTTCTCTACCGTGGACCATCTGAGCTCTCTGTCCTTAAACTGGCGACTAATAAAACCGATAGGGTGTTCCTTACCCTTCTCATCTACTTGTGATAGTACAGCTCCTATCCCAGTGTCAGAGGCATCCGTCTGCACGATAAAAGGTCTTTGATAATCAGGGGCCCTTAGCACAGGGGCCTGGCACAAGGAGTCTTTTAAGCCATTGAAGGCCTTCTCACACTCGTCGGTCCAAGTTACCTTCTTGGGTTTCTTCGGAGTTGTGAGGGCAGTCAGAGGAGCAGCTATGGTGCCATAGTCTGCCACAAAATTGCGATAATAACCCGTGAGTCCTAAGAAGGCTCTCACTTGGGTTTGCGTAGTGGGGGTAGGCCAGTCTTGTACTGCTTGTACTTTACTGGGTAGAGGCTGTATCCTCCCTCCACCTACTTCATGTCCAAGGTAAACCACTGAGCCTTGTCCAATCTGGCATTTACTAGCCTTTATGGTCAAGTGGGCTTTCCGAAGAGCCTGGAGCACAATCCCGAGGTGTTTCACATGGTCTTCCCAGGTGGCACTGAAAACTGCTATATCGTCCAACCCATTCAACACATGATTCACAAGCCTCTGGAAAGTGGCAGGTGCATTCTTCAACCCGAACAGCATTACCCGGAATTGGTAAAGGCCGTCTGGAGTAGAAAATGCTGTCTTCTCCTTGGCATGTTCTGCTAAAGCTATTTGCCAATAGCCAGCAGTGAGGTCAAACGTGCTGAGGTACCTGGAGGCACCCAAAGTATCCACCAGCTCATCTGTTCGAGGCAAGGGGTGTGCATCTGTCTTGGTGACAGCATTCAGAGCCCTGTAATCCACGCAGAACCTCAATTCAGAAGTGCCTGCCTTTGGAACCAACACCACTGGGCTGGACCAAGGACTACTAGAGGGTTCAATCACCCCAAGATCTAACATCTTGTTGACCTCGGTCTTAATATAAGACCGTACTTTATCTGACATCCTGTATCCCCTACTTTTGGTAGGTACACTGTCTCCTGTGTCAATGTTATGTTTGCACCAAGGTGTCAAACCAGGGGACTGTGAAAACAGGGGGGAAAACTGCCTAAGCAAACTTTTCACCTCAGCCTGCTGATTCGGAGTCAGGTGAGGGGCCACTCGGACACCCTCAACGGAGCTATCTGAAGGACCGCTTTGGAACAGGTCGGGGAGAGGTTCTGACTCCTCTTCCTCAACATCTGAAGCCAGTAGCAGTGCTGCGATTTCGACTCTTGGGACGAAAGCCTTCAGCCTATTCACGTGAAACACTTTTGGAGCCTGTCCAGGCCTTCCAAGGTCCACTAAATAGTTCACCTCACCCAGGGGCTCCACCACTGTGTAAGGGCCTGACCATTTGTCCTGTAAAGCTCGAGGCCTTATTGGATTCATGATCAGGACTTGCTGACCAGGTGTAAAGTTGATGAGGGAAGCTTTCTGGTCGTACCAATGTTTCACCAGCGCTTGCCCTGCCTTCAATTTATCACTAGCCAAGCCCATCAGAAGTACCATCCGTTTTCTGAGCCCTAGCACATAATCAACTACATTGGTAGTAACAGGGGGAGTGGGCATCTCCCATCCCTCTTTGACGATGGCTAAGGGTCCCCGTACGGGATGACCGAACAGAAGTTCGAAGGGGCTGAAGCCAACACCCTCCTGTGGTACCTCTCTGTAGGCAAACAGGAAGCATGGTAAAAGAAGATCCCATTTTCTTCTCTGAGGCTCCTCCAGAGCCCCAATCATGCTCTTTAACGTTCTGTTGAAACGTTCCACCAGACCATTGGTCTGGGGGTGGTATGCAGAAGAGAACTTGTAGGTGACCCCACATTCTTTCCACATAGCCTGCATATACTTCGACATAAAGTTGCTGCCACGATCTGACACAACTTCTTTAGGGAAGCCAACCCTAGTAAATATGCCGAGTAAAGCTTTTGCAACTGACTTGGCAGTTACAGTTTTCAATGGGATGGCCTCAGGATACCTGGTTGCATGGTCGACCAGCACCAGGATAAACCTATTGCCCGAGGATGTTTGCGGGTCAAGGGGACCAACGATGTCGATCCCTACCCTTTCAAATTGAGATATCACATCTCATGCTATCGGAAGGATCTCAGGTTTGGTATAAGAGGCATTGAGATATCACATCTCATGCTATCATAAGGGTCTCAGGATTGGAATGGGAAGGAGTTGGATATCACATCTCATGTTATAGGAAGGATCTCAGGTTTGGTATTGGAAGCATTGAGACATCACATCTCATGCTATAGGAATGGTCTCAGGATTGGAATGGGTAGGAGTTGGATATTACATTCTTGCTATAGGAAGGGTCTCATGTTTGGAATGGGAAGGAGTTGGATATCACATATGCTATAGGAAGTGTCTTAGGTTTGGAACGGGAAGGAGTTGGATATCACATCTCATGTTATAGGAAGGGTCTCAGGTTTGGTATAAGCATTGAGATATCACATCTCTGCTATCAGGAGTGGCTCAGGATTGGAATGGGAAGGAGTTGGATATCCCATCTCATGTTAAAGGACGGGTCTCTGGTTTGGTATTAGAATCATTGAGATATCACATCGCATGCTGTAGGAAGGGTCTAAGGATTGGAATGGGATGGACTTGGATATCACATCTCATGCTATAGGTAGGCTCTCAGGTTTGGTATAAGCATTGAGATATCACATCTCATGCTATAGGAAGGGTCTCAGGATTGGAATGGGAAGGATTTGGATATCACATCTCATGCTATAGGAAGGGTCTCAGGTTTGGTATAAGCATGGAGATATCACTTCTCATGCTATAGGAAGGGTCTCAGGATTGGAATGGGAAGGTGTTGGATATCACATCTCATGCTATAGGAAAGGTCTCAGATTTGGTATAAGCATTGAGATATCACATCTCATGCTATAGGAAGGGTCTCAGGATTGCAATGGGAAGGAGTTGTATATGACATCTCAGGCCTTAGGAAGGGTCTCAGGTTTGGTATAAGCATTGAGATATCACATCTCTGCTATCGGAAGGGTCTCAGGATTGGAATGGGAAGGAGTTGGATATCCCATCTCATGTTATAGGAAGGGTCTCAGGTTTGGTATTAGAAGCATTGAGATATCACATCTCATGCTATAGGAAGGGTCTCAGGATTGGAATGGGAAGGACTTGGATGTCACATCTCATGCTATAGGGAGGGTCTCAAGTTTGATATTAGAAGCATTGAGATAACAAATCTCATGATATCGGAAGGGTCTCAGGATTGGAATGTTTATCACTAGCCAAGCCCATCAGAAGTACCATCCGTTTTCTGAGCCCTAGCACATAATCAACTACGTTGGTAGTAACAGGGGGAGTGGGCATCTCCCATCCCTCTTTGACGATGGCTAAGGGTCCCCGTACGGGATGACCGAACAGAAGTTCGAAGGGGCTGAAGCCAACACCCTCCTGTGGTACCTCTCGGTAGGCAAACAGTAAGCATGAAACAAGAAGATCCCATTTTCTTCTCTGAGGCTCCTCCAGAGCCCCAATCATGCTCTTTAACGTCCTGTTGAAACGCCCCCCCAGACCATTGGTCTGGGGGTGGTATGCAGAAGAGAACCTGTAGGTGACCCCACATTCTTTCCACATAGCCTCCCTATACTTCGACATAAAGTTGCTGCCATCATCCGGCACAACTTCTTTAGGGAAGCCAACCCTAGTAAATATGCCGAGTAAAGCTTCTGCAACTGACTTGGCAGTTACAGTTTTCCATGGGATGGCCTCAGGATACCTGGTTGCATGGTCGACCAGCACCAGGATAAACCTATTGCCCGAGGATGTTTGCGGGTCAAGGGGACCAACCATGTTGATCCCTACCCTTTCAAATGGTACCCCCACAACTGGGAGCGGTACCAACGGAGCTTGGATTGTCGCGCCAACCTTACCAGACAACTGGCAGGAGGCACAACTCCTGCAGTGACTTTCTACTTGCACCCCCATCTTGGGCCAGTAGAAGTGCATGGATAACCTTTGCTTGGTCCTCTTCATACCAAGGTGACCAGCAAGGGGAACTTCATGCGCCAACTGCAGGAGGAAGGGCCTAACAGCAAGGGGAACCACCAACCTCCTATGGTCTCCTTCTGTAGACTCTGTGGGCTCACTATACAGGAGTCCACCTTCCCAATAAATCCTATGCTTCCCAGGAGGTTCACCCTCAAGCTGGGAGCAGGCCTGTCTCCTTAGGCCTTCCAGAGATGGGCACTCACGTTGGCCTTTACTGAATTCGTCCCTATCAGGACCTCCTTCAACTAACAAGTCTTTTAGTTCAGGATGATCGTTGGGGTCGAATACTTCAGGCATCGCCACCTCCTCGTCAGGCCCGGGCGATTGACCAACTTCCTCCACCGCAGTGGTAGGCGAGCTCGGGGGAATATTCTCTTTCCCTCGTTTTGACTTGTAGACTCCTTTCGCCTTGGGTTTCCCCTTCGGCTGGGGCGGCGTATTGGACTTGGCCAATGCTGCCCGTGCTTGAGACCGTGTGTAGGGTCTTTCGGCAGTGTCTCCTACGAGCCCTAAAGCTCTGAGATCATTACCTAACAAGAACTTTCCCGGGACGTTTCTCTGAATGCTCACTGGAATCGTGACTGCTGTACCATTTAAAGTAAGATTTACAGGTATTACTGGAAACATACGGAGGGGGCCGTCAGCCAACTTAGTGGGCATCAGAGTAGCTCTGGCAACTTCCTCTGAGTCTACCAAGGAAGAATCCACTACAGTGCGACTGCACCCACTATCCCTAAGAGCTGGAGTATCCACTCCAGTGATCAGCACACTGTCTTTAAAGTAGTGCTTGGTATTATCCGGAATCCTAGCATAAGCCTCTGCGACTTTCGGCTCCCAGGAACCTAGGGACACTAAAACTACCTCAGCCTCTATTCCGCTGGGAAACGAGTCTGAGGAGAAGGATGCTCCTGTAATCTCTTCTTCCTCGTAGGAGGAGAAGGCCAGATTAGCGGAGTGGACCCCCAAAGGTCTAACCTTACACCGGGGATCCCCCTTCACATGGTCAGTTGCTCCACAAGAAAAACAAGCCCCAGTGGGTCTGTTTACGTAGGGAGGCTTATTGTAACCAGAGTTCTGTTGCGGAGGCGGACCTCCACTACCCTGTGAGTTCTCTTGTGTCTTACCCTTATTTTTCTTTTTGTGGCCCTTATGGGAAGAAGATTTAGCAGATTCCCCACCCTCCATATCTTTGGACTTTTTCCCTTCCTCCTGCTTACCAGGATGAGTTTTGTCCTTATGGGACACTCGATGTGACACCCATAAATCTGCTGCAATGGCCAGCTTCTTAGGATCTATCTCCTTCGAATCGGCCAAATGCTGCTTAAGCTCCGGGGAAGAAGAACCAAAAATGTGTTCCAGCATGACAAGATTTATCATGCCTTCGAAGGTAGAAACCTTATAACCTTCGACCCAGCCAGTTAAGTTTTTCAAAGATTCAGCGACATAAGATACCCAAGTACCACCTTCCTTTTTCTTATACTCTCGAAAACGCTTTAAATATTGGGCCGGAGTCTTCCCAAACTTTAAAATGAGAGTTTGCTTTAACATTGCGAAATCAGCTCGCTCAGCCTTCGACATTTCCATAATGGCACTACAGCCAGAATGGGGCAGTCTGCTGAGTAACCACGCAATCTTATCAGCATTGTCAACTTTATGAACTTCGCATGCATACTCAAACGCATTCAGCCAGTCCATAATGTCATTCCGTTCTTCATACACACTGAGCAGAGGAGGCCCCAGACCCATGTCCAGGACCCTGGGACCCAATTGCAACCTGAAGCTTGGCCAGTTCCAACTGGTGATCCCTGTCTTTCTGTTTTTCTGCCTGTTCGATTTTTAGTTTGGCTATGCTGAATTCAAGCTCCTGCTGCCTAAACCGCAGCTCTTGCTTCTTGAATTCAAGCATAGCATCCCCATCAACACTGGCAGAGGAAACATTAGACATCTCGTCCTCCCTGTCCTCGTGGTCGCGATGGATCAGTGCAGCGGCAGAACCGTCGGTTCTACCAGTGAGAGCAGCCCCACCACCTTCTGCACTGTCCTCAGAAGTTATAGCGTCAAGCTGCGCTTCTTGCCACGCCACGATTCTTTGGATCATTTCCAATTTAGTGCCTTGAGAGGAAACACCTCTCTTCGCACACATCTTCTTCAATGTTTCTGATTTGGAAGCATTTAAAGTTAACAAGGTATTTGTTTCCATACTGTTTGATAGGACTATGGCCTTTTTAAAGTTATACTACAACAATTCACTACGAGTACTGGTTGGAATAACCTGAAATGCCTTAGTTCGAGCGCAACACTGGATACCCTCAGTCGTATCCCACCGCTGTACACCAATTTGTTAAGACGGATTTCTGAACTCTGTCCTGGTGGCGCAGAAGTTCAGAAGGCCAACCTAATTACTTGGAACAGGGTAACCTCTGGACGAGCCAGACCAATCAAGGTAGCGATCGCGGCGGTCAAGACTAGGTCTCAAGAGGGGTGAGGGTGACTGAAAGCCCGCAATGAGCACACAAAGCAAGAGCGCTTACAAACTACTCCAAACAGTTGTTATATCAAAAATATATACACATTTATTTTAAGGCCTTTAAAATAATGACCGTAGCGAAAAAATCACAATATCACAGTATTAAACCAACACATACCATATCAACACAATATATATACAAATACGACAGTCTTAAGCATTAGAGGCACGAAATGTGTAGTCCACCTGCCAGGGAAGGAAAACAGGCAGTGCGATAACGCTTTAGACTCAGTTCGCCTTCAGAGGCACCTAACTAGATGGAAGTCCGAGCCCTGCGAAGAGTGGAGCCTTGTGCTCAAAGTACCTGCCACGCCGGTGCCAACGGGCAAAAGGAGAAGCTCTTCGGAGGAAGTCAGGCAGTTCGGGTTAGTGCACAGCAGAAGGAGAACAGGTTCCGCAACTCAAGCGCAGCCTCCACAGCGAGCAGAAGCAGAGCGCGAGTACGGCAAAAGGGTGCTGTTTTTACACAGCAGGGAAAAGCAATGGGATACTGCAGGAGGGCGACCAGATCCTAGCTATACTACTCACCGGTCCCCGAAGCAAGCAGACCCAGGCTTCTCCACGTTAGTTTCAGCAGCTGGCAGGTTCAGAAGAGCAGGGAACGCCTCGTAGTCGTGTAGAGCAAAAAGACGTCCCAATCGACGAAACCGGCACAGTTTGTTGCCGCAGCAGGACAACGGAGCGGCCGTGTGTATTCGAGCCAAATGTACACTCCTCCCTTCAGACTTGGGAACGCCAAGTGTACGAAGCGTGGGAGAGTGACAAGGACTCGAAATACAACACAACCTGGCGGCGGTTACAGAGCAGGACTCCCTTGTAAGCTGGTCAGTCAACTGGATGGCCCAGAGACACTTCCGAAGGCTTACTTGGCAGGAGATGATGAAGTCGCCGGGAATAGCTGTTCCTGCTATTCCAAAGGTCGAAGCACCAGTACAGGCCTTCTGGTTCGATCAAAGGAGGAAAGGGTTTCACAGGACGACAGCAGTGCAAAGGAGGATTCCTTCAGCGGGTCACCAGCGATTCCTCGGTCCAGCCTCGTGGTTGCAGGATACTTGGCTCCTGTATTCCTTCGTTCGTGAGAACTCAGGAGGTCGACATGGTAGTGGTGTTTCCAGCCCCCTCTTATCCACGGTTCCCTTCGCGCCAAAACGGAGGGGAGCCAATGAGAGATCCGCTCATCAACACACATACCATACGTGGACCAATCACGGACCACGGTGGTCCCAGGCATTCACACCACCCTAGACTCTCTGGCACCCAGGATGTGTATTGGGACCAGACATCCCAGCCCACACCCTGGAGGCACACAAACGACATGTAGAAGCCCGCGAAAGCAACCACGTTTCGCGGGAAAGTACATGCCCAAATAAGGAAGGCCCCGGGTCGCTCGACCTGGGGAAGGTGAAGGGAGCAAGACGGTCAGTGGACAAGACAAAGGAGCCTCGTGGTCTGGCCATTTTGGGAGCCAGGCCACCATTTTGGGTTCAGTGCGAAAAACGTGCTCAGAACGCCAAAAGGAGCTCAAAATAAACAAAACGATCGCTGCCACCATTCCAGTCCCTGAATGACTTGCACCGATCAAATACCATCCTAAAAGAGTATCTAGGGCCTGTAGAAGGCTAGAGACCCAAGAGAGCTGTAACTTAGCTTACAGTGCCCTCTTGTGTCATGTTGCACTAAAGCCGCAACACGATAAAAGAAACTACGGGAAACAGCGTTCCCCGGTACTGACTGTCTTAAGGGCATGTCAGTTTCCCCGTAAGAAAGGAGCGAAAGCCCAGAGGAGTGCGGCAGAAGGCTGCACTTCTCTGGCAAAGTCAAGAACAAGGTGAAAACAACAGCAAAAAGTTTAGGGGTTGCCACATGGAAGGAAAATTACCTACAATTACGAAATCTTTCCTAACAGTTGGATATTCCCATCTCATGTTATAGGAAGGGTCTCAGGTTTGGTATTAGAAGCATTGAGATATCACATCTCATGCTATAGGAAGGGTCTCAGGATTGGAATGGGAAGGACTTGGATATCACATCTCATGCTATAGGGAGGGTCTCAAGTTTGATATTAGAAGCTTTGAGATATCACATCTCATGATATCGGAAGGGTCTCAGGATTGGAATGGGAAGGAGTTGGATATCACATCTCATGATAAAGGAAGGGTCTAAGGTTTGGAAGGGGAAGGATTTGGATATCACATCTCATGTTATATTACGGGTCTCATGTTTGGTATTAGAAGCATTGAGATATCAAGTCTCAGAGTATAGGAAGGGTCTCAGAATTGGAATGGGAAGGAGTTGGATATCACATCTCAAGCTATAGGAAGGGTCTCAGGATTGGAATGGGAAGGACTTGGATATCACATCTCATGCTATAGGAAGGCTCTCAGGTTTGGAAGGGGAAAGAGTTGGATATCACATTTCATGTTAGAGGTAGGATCTCAGGTTTGGTATTAGAGGCATTGAGATATCACATCTCATGCTATCAGAAGGGTCTCAGGAATGGAATGGGAAGGAGTTGGATATCACATCTCATGCTAAAGGGAGGGTCTCAGGTTTGGAAGAGGAAGGATTTGGATATCACATCTCATGTTATAGGAAGGATCTCAGGTTTGGTATTAGAAGCATTGAGATATCACATCTCATGCTATCGGAAGGATCTCAGGTTTGGTATTAGAAGCATTGAGATATCACATCTCATTCTATCAGAAGGGTCTCAGGATTGGAATAGGAAGGAGTTGGATATCACATCTCATGCTAAAGGGAGGGTCTCAGGTTTGGAAGGGGAAGGATTTGGATATCACATCTCATGTTATCGGAAGAATCTCACGTTTGGTATTAGAAGTATTGAGATATCATATCTCATTTATTTATTTATTTATTTATTTGAATTTGTAAAGCGCACAAACAGCCCGCAGACATCGAGGCGCTGGAACAGTGATTAAGCGTGCTTACTTGAGGGTTACATTGAAGCCGCCCTAGAAAAAAATACTTGAAAACATTTGGGTAGTTACAGGTTACAGTGCGTTGCAGGTAGGTTTTGAGAGTTCAGACAAAGAGGTTAGTTTTGATGGCTTTGCGGAATGCAGTGTGGGATTCAATGGCTCTGAGGTGCGGAGGGAGCGCATTCCAGAGGGTGGGGGCAACTGATGGGAAGCTGGAGCCGCCCGCACGCGCTTTGTGAGTCCTAGGGATAGACAGGAGGTTAGAGTATTGTAGTCTAGATGGTTTTTGAGAGATGGGTTTGGTAATCCTGCGGCTTAGGTAAGGAGGAGCAAGGTCATGGAGACATTTGTGAGTTAAGGCCAAGGCTTTAAAGATAATTCTTTGCTTGACAGGAAGCCAGTGGACTTGTCTTCTGAGTTCAGAGATATGGTCTTTGCGTGAGAGGCCTGTGGCAGCTCTGAGCGCGTTATTCTGAACAGTTTGGAGTTTGGCTATATTCTTGGCAGTGGTACCAATGAATAGGGCATTACAGTAGTCGAGTCTCGAGCCAATGATGGCTCTAGCGATGGTGAGACAGTTTTGTTGGGTCAGGAATGGTCTGGTCGCATTGATGAGTTTGGAGTAGTAGGCGGATGTGGAGGTTATGGCGTTGACCTGTTTATTCATGGACATGTCAGGTTCAAGGTACACTCCAAGGGTTTTGATGGACTGGGAGACGGTGATGGGGATACTGTCTATGACGAAGGAGGAGTACTGTTTGTTTAGTTTATTTAGGGTGGACGGTGAGCCAACCAGCAGGAGCTCAGTTTTGTCACTGTTAAGGCAGAGCCAGTTTTCTGCCATCCAGGTTTGAATTGTTGAGTAGATTGCGTTCAATGTATTTTGGTCAGATGTGTAGTCACCTGAGAGGGGGATAAGTACCTGGGTGTCATCCGCATAGTTAGTATACGAGATGCCCATGGAGTCGAGGATTTTGAACAGGGGCCTTGTAAAGAGGTTGTAGAGGGTGGGGGCCGTGCATGAGCCTTGCGGGACGCCACACTTGATGGTGCTGGGGTCGGCAGAAGAGGAGTCTGAGAAGACCTTCATAGATCTGTCTTTCAAGAATGATTCTATCCATTTGCAGGCATTGTCTGAGAAGTTCGCTATTGACGATAGATGCTGGCAGAGAGTTTTGTGGTTGACTAGGTCAAATGCTGCGGACAGGTCGAGGAGCAAGAGGAGAGCAGGCTTTCCTGAGTCTCTAAGGTCATCAATTTGATTCTTCAGGTCAAGGAGAGCTGTTTCGGTTCCATGCCGTGGCCGGAACCCTGATTGCCTAAGGCCAAGGAGATGGTTGTCCTCTAGAAATTTCTGTATTTGCAGGTAGGCTGCTTTATCCAGAATTTTCAGTAGGAAGGGGACAGTGGTGATTGGCCTGTAGTTTGTTGGGATGGCTGGATCAAGTGAGGGTTTTTTGAGGAGCGGGCGAACCCAGGCTTCCTTTAGATTTAGTGGGACTTCGCCAGAGTGAAAGGAGGCATTGATGAAAGCGGCTATGATAGGGGCTAATGAGGGGGCACAGTCTTTAATTACTTGCGCTGGGCATACATCCCCCTTGCAGTTGGATGGTTTGATGATTTGGAGGAGAGAGATGACCTCTGAGACACTTATGTCTCTGAAATCGAACTGGGGGGAGGGGTTAGGAGGCTTGGTCGGTGGAGTGGAATGACTGTTGGTTATTAGCTTGGATATCTCCTTTTGGTGGTTGAGTATTTTGGTTTGTAGGGTTTCAAGTTTATTAAGCATTGCAGATTGGATCGCATTGCACCAGGATCCATCCTTCACTATTGGAGAGGGTGGAGAAGGGGGTGTCTCCAGTTCTCTGAATATGGAGAAGATTTCGCGGCTTCTTGATTTGGCAGAGGAGATTCTGGCATTGAATGACGTTGCCTTAGCTTCAGTAATGGCAGCTTTGTAGCGTTTAGAGGAGGTTTTGAATGCTAGATGGGTGGCTTCTGTTGGGTTATTGCGCCAGGTGGTCAGTGCCGCTCGTTTTTTCCCTCGCATCTGAAAGAGGTCCTGGGTGAACCAGGCATTGCAGTGTTTATTTTTCTTTTCTTTTTTAAGAGTGAGGGGAGCTACTATATTAACGGCATGGGAGAGGACCCTTTTGAAGTCGTTGGCGAGGGTAACTGGGTCATTCACGAAAGGGGGAAGCAGTGCAGGTACATTGAGGGGCTGAGAGAGGTTGTCGTGGGTGAGGAGTTTGACGCTGCGCGTGAGGGCGGCAGGGAGAGGTGTAGTGGGAGGTTGAGAGTCTCTAGAGGTGTTGATGTTGAAGGAGATGAGATGGTGATCGGTCCATGGCAGAGGAGTGATTAGGGTGGGGCTGATAGGGCAGTTGTGGTGAGCGACCCAATCAAGGGTACGGCCTTTTGAGTGGGTCGGGCTCGAAATGGTCTGTGTGAACCCAAGGGTGGATAGCGTATTTTTTAAAGCTTTGGCGTGGGTGTCTTTGGGGTCGTTAAGGCCCAGGTTGAAGTCACCGAGGAGCAGGATTTTAGATGATTTCTTGAGGTTGTTTGTGATTGAATGGGTGAGGGCTTCTTGGAATTCATAGGAGATGCCTGGAGGGCGATAGATGAGGTGAAATGCTATGGTGTGGTTATGGGAGAGCTTAAGTTTTAGGAGGAGGTAGTCAGAGCTATCATCAAGGTTTTTGTGGATTATCCCAACAGAGAGGGAATCTTTGGCAATGACGGCGACCCCTCCACCTCTGTGGGAGGAGCGGTCTCGTCTGTAAATGAGGTATCCTTGTGGGATAGCTAGGGCGAGGGCAGGTCCTGAGGCATCGGAAAATCAGGTTTCACTGAGGAATAGAAGGTCTAGGTTGTTGAGAATGATGAGATCATTGATATCAAGGGAGTGGGCAGTGAGGGATCTGCAGTTAATCAAGGCGCATTTGAGGGGGGTTGCAGGAATGGGGTTGGCAATGGGCGCATGCACAGTGCATGGCATAACAGCAGTAGGTACAGGCACAACAGTAATGCATGGCACATGAGCAGGGGGCGCCGGCACATCAGCAGTGCAGGGCATATCAGCAGTAGGTACAGGCACAACAGTAATGCATGGCACATGAGCAGGGGGCGCCGGCACATCAGCAGTGCAGGGCATATCAGCAGTAGGTACAGGCACAACAGTAATGCATGGCACATGAGCAGGGGCATCAGCAGTGCAGGGCATATCAACAGTAGGTACAGGCACAACAGTAATGCATGGCACATGAGCAGGGGGCGCAGGCACATCAGCAGTGCAAGGCATATCAACAGAAGGTACAGGCACAACAGTAATGCATGGCACATGAGCAGGGGGCGCCGGCACATCAGCAGTGCAAGGCATATCAACAGTGGTAGGTGCAGACTTGGCTGTGGCTACAGACCTGATAGCGGGCTTAGGAGCGCTGGTATGGTGTTTAGTATAAATGGGTGAACCATGGAGGTTTGCGGCGGTGGTTAGGAGTTCTGTTTTTTTTCTGTGCTTAAAGGAAGTAGACTTGTCCATGACCGGAAGTGAAGGGATGTTGCATTGCAGGTGGGCATGGCGGGAGCACAGGGATGCGTTCATGCGATGACCACGGAGTATGGGCAGGTTGGGGGTGCTAGGGACAAGGTCAGGTGTTGCGGGCAGTGATCTTGCCCTGAGGCGGCGTAGCCTTGAAGTGAGGCTGGGTTGGACTTGGTGCTGAGTGTTCTGTGACGTACGTGCACAGAGGTTGGAGTTTCTTCCTGATGGGCTGCGGGTTCTGGTGAGTACGGAATTGAATGTTGGAACAGGGATCTTACCTCCCTGCGGCATCGTCGAGCAGCGAAGAGCTGCAAAGAGAGGAGCGGGCCTTTTCTCACGGCCTTCGCTCTGCGGCTTCGCCTCGCGGCGCGCCTCCCCTCCATTTAAAGCAGGAGGGGAGGGCCTGTAGAGGTGTGGGAGCCTATGAGGGCGCTGTGGGGCTCGTGGTTGATTGGTTACCATAGTGATGGTGGCGATGGCCATCTTGTCTTCGTGCAGGGCCTCGTGGGCGGGGGGGGCCGCACCGACTGCTGATTCCTGCACGGGGAGGCAGATCAGCTGGATCCTGGTGCGGCGGAGGTCTCCGGATGCCAGCTCGCAGCGGAGCTGCAAAGAGAGGAGCGGGCCTTTTCTCACGGCCTTCGCTCTGCGGCTTCGCCTCGCGGCGCACCTCCCCTCAATTTAAAGCAGGAGGGGAGGGCCTGTAGAGGTGTGGGAGCCTATGAGGGCGCTGTGGGGCTCGTGGTTGATTGGTTACCATAGTGATGGTGGCGACGGCCATCTTGTCTTCGTGCAGGGCCTCGTGGGCGGGGGGGCCGCACCGACTGCTGATTCCTGCACGGGGAGGCAGATCAGCTGGATCCTGGTGCGGCGGAGGTCTCCGGATGCCAGCTCCCAGCGGAGCTGCAAAGAGAGGAGCGGGCCTTTTCTCACGGCCTTCGCTCTGCGGCTTCGCCTCGCGGCGCGCCTCCCCTCCATTTAAAGCAGGAGGGGAGGGCCTGTAGAGGTGTGGGAGCCTATGAGGGCGCTGTGGGGCTCGTGGTTGATTGGTTACCATAGTGATGGTGGCGACGGCCATCTTGTCTTCGTGCAGGGCCTCGTGGGCGGGGGGGCCGCACCGACTGCTGATTCCTGCACGGGGAGGCAGATCAGCTGGATCCTGGTGCGGCGGAGGTCTCCGGATGCCAGCTCGCAGCGGAGCTGCAAAGAGAGGAGCGGGCCTTTTCTCACGGCCTTCGCTCTGCTATAGGAAGGGTCTCAGGATTGGAATGGGAAGGACTTGGATATCACATCTCATGCTATAGGTAGGGTCTCAAGTTTGATATTAGAAGCATTGAGATATCACATCTCATGCTATAGGAAGGGTCTGAGGATTGGAATGGGAAGGAGTTGGATATCACATCTCATGCTATGGGAAGGGTCTCAGGTTTGGTATAAGCAGTGAGATATCACATCTCATGCTATAGGAAGTGTCTCAGGATTGGAATGGGAAGGAGTTGGATATCACATCTCATGTTATAGGAAGGATCTCAGGTTTGGTATAAGCATTGAGATATCACATCTCTGCTATTGGAAGGGTCTCAGGATTGGAATGGGAAGGAGTTGGATATTCCCATCTCATGTTATAGGAAGGGTCTCAGGTTTGGTATTAGAAGCATTGAGATATCACATCTCATGCTATAGGAAGGGTCTCAGGATTGGAATGGGAAGGACTTGGATATCACATCTCATGCTATAGGGAGGGTCTCAAGTTTGATATTAGAAGCTTTGAGATATCACATCTCAGGATATCGGAAGGGTCTCAGGATTGGAATGGGAAGGAGTTGGATATCACATCTCATGATAAAGGAAGGGTCTACGGTTTGGAAGGGGAAGGATTTGGATATCACATCTCATGTTATATTACGGGTCTCACGTTTGGTATTAGAAGCATTGAGATATCAAGTCTCATAGTATAGGAAGGGTCTCAGAATTGGAATGGGAAGGAGTTGGATATCACATCTCAAGCTATAGGAAGGGTCTCAGGATTGGAATGGGAAGGACTTGGATATCACATCTCATGCTATAGGAAGGCTCTCAGGTTTGGAAGGGGAAAGAGTTGGATATCACATTTCATGTTAGAGGTAGGATCTCAGGTTTGGTATTAGAGGCATTGAGATATCACATCTCATGCTATCAGAAGGGTCTCAGGAATGGAATGGGAAGGAGTTGGATATCACATCTCATGCTAAAGGGAGGGTCTCAGGTTTGGAAGGGGAAGGATTTGGATATCACATCTCATGTTATAGGAAGGATCTCAGGTTTGGTATTAGAAGCATTGAGATATCACATCTCATGCTATCGGAAGGATCTCAGGTTTGGTATTAGAAGCATTGAGATATCACATCTCATGCTATCAGAAGAGTCTCAGGATTGGAATAGGAAGGAGTTGGATATCACATCTCATGCTAAAGGGAGGGTCTCAGGTTTGGAAGGGGAAGGATTTGGATATCACATCTCATGTTATCGGAAGGATCTCACGTTTGGTATTAGAAGTATTGAGATATCATATCTCATGCTATAGGAAGGGTCTCAGGATTGGAATGGGAAGGAGTTGGATATCACATCTCATGCTATAGGGAGGGTCTCAGGATTGGAATGGGAAGGACTTAGATATCACATATCATGCTATAGGGAGGGTCTCAGTTTTGATATTAGAAGCATTGAGATATCACATCTCATGCTATCGGAAGTGTCTCAGGATTGGAATGGGAAGGTGCTGGATATCACATCTCATGCTAAAGGAAGGGTCTCAGGTTTGGAACGGGAAGGATTTGGATATCACATCTCATGTTATAGGAAGGGTCTCAGGTTTGGTATAAGCATTGAGATATCACATCTCTGCTATCGGAAGTGTCTCAGGATTGGAATGGGAAGGAGTTGGATATCCCATCTCATGTTATAGGACGGGTCTCAGGTTTGTTATTAGAATCATTGAGATATCATATTGCATGCTGTAGGAAGGGTCGAAGGGTTGGAATGGGAAGGACTTGGATATCACATCTCATGCTATAGATAGGCTCTTAGGTTTGGAAAGGGAAGGAGTTGGATATCACATTTCATGTTAGAGGAAGGATCTCAGGTTTGGTATTAGAAGCATTGAGATATCACATCTCATGCTATAGGAAGGGTCTCAGGATTGGAATGGGAAGCAGTTGGATATAACATCTCATGCTATAGGAAGGGTCTCAGGTTTGGTATAAGCATTGAGATATCACATCTCATGCTATAGAACGGGTCTCAGGATTGGAATGGAAGGAGTTGGATATCACATCTCATGTTATAGGAAGGATCTCAGGTTTGGTATTAGAAGCATTGAGACATCACATCTCATGCTATAGGAAGGGTCTCAGGGTTGGAATGGGAAGGAGTTGGATATCACATCTCATCCAATAGGAAGGGTCTCAGGTTTGGAATGGGAAGGAATTGGATATCACATCTCATGTTATAGGAAGGATCTCAGGATTGGTATTAGAAGCATTGAGATATCACATCTCATGCTATAGGAAGGGTCTCAGGATTGGAATGTGAAGGATTTGGATATCACATCTCATGCTAAAGGAAGGGTCTCAGGTTTGGTAGAAGCATTGAGATATCACGTATCTGCTATCGGAAGGGTCTCAGGATTGGATTGGGAAGGAGTTGGATATCACATCTCATGCCATAGGAAAGGTCTCAGGTTTGGTATAAGCATTGAGATATCACATCTCTGCTATCGGAAGGGTCTCAGGATTGGAATGGGAAGGATTTGGATATCACATCTCTTGCTATAGGAAGGGTCTCAGGATTGGAATGGGTAGGAGTTGGATATTACTTTCTTGCTATAGGAAGGGTCTCATGTTTGGAATGGGAAGGAGTTGGATATCACATATGCTATAGTTAGTGTCTCAGGTTTGGAACGGGAAGGAGTTGGATATCACATCTCATGTTATAGGAAGGGTCTCAGGTTTGGTATAAGCATTGAGATATCACATCTCTGCTATCGGAAGCGGCTCAGGATTGGAATGGGAAGGAGTTGGATATCCCATCTCATGTTATAGGAAGAGTCTCTGGTTTGGGATTAGAATCATTGAGATATCACATCGCATGCTGTAGGAAGGGTCTAAGGATTGGAATGGGATGGACTTGGATATCACATCTCATGCTATAGGTAGGCTCTCAGGTTTGGTATAAGCATTGAGATATCACATCTCATGCTATAGGAAGGGTCTCAGGATTGGAATGGGAAGGAATTGGATATCACATCTCATGCTATAGGAAGGGTCTCAGATTTGGTATAAGCATTGAGATATCACATCTCATGCTAAAGGAAGGGTCTCAGGATTGGAATGGGAAGGAGTTGTATATGACATCTCAAGCCATAGGAAGGTTCTCAGGTTTGGTATAAGCATTGAGATATCACATCTCTGCTATCGGAAGGGTCTCAGGATTGGAATGGGAAGGAGTTGGATATCCCATCTCATGTTATAGGAAGGGTCTCAGGTTTGGTATTAGAAGCATAGAGATATCACATCTCATGCTATAGGAAGGGTTTTAGGATTTGAATTCCAAGGAGTTGGATATCACATCTCATGCCATAGGAAGGGTCTCAGGTTTGGTATAAGCATTGAGATATCACATCTCTGCTATCGGAAGGGTCTCAGGATTGGATTGGGAAGGAGTTGGATATCCCTTCTCATGCTACAGGAAGTGTCTCAGGTTGGAATGGGAAGGAGTTGGATATCACATCTCATGTTATAGGAAGGGTCTCAGGATTGGAATATGAAGGATTTGGATATCACATCTCTTGCTATAGGAAGGGTCTCAGGATTGGAATGGGTAGGAGTTGGATATTACTTTCTTGCTATAGGAAGGGTCTCATGTTTGGAATGGGAAGGAGTTGGATATCACATATGCTATAGTTAGTGTCTCAGGTTTGGAACGGGAAGGAGTTGGATATCACATCTCATGTTATAGGAAGAGTCTCTGGTTTGGTATTAGAATCATTGAGATATCACATCGCATGCTGTAGGAAGGGTCTAAGGATTGGAATGGGATGGACTTGGATATCACATCTCATGCTATAGGTAGGCTCTCAGGTTTGGTATAAGCATTGAGATATCACATATCATGCTGTAGGAAGGGTCTCAGGATTGGAATGGGAAGGAATTGGATATCACATCTCATGCTATAGGAAGGGTCTCAGATTTGGTATAAGCATTGAGATATCACATCTCATGCTAAAGGAAGGGTCTCAGGATTGGAATGAGAAGGAGTTGTATATGACATCTCAGGCCATAGGAAGGTTCTCAGGTTTGGTATAAGCATTGAGATATCACATCTCTGCTATCGGAAGGGTCTCAGGATTGGAATGGGAAGGAGTTGGATATCCCATCTCATGTTATAGGAAGGGTCTCAGGTTTGGTATTAGAAGCATAGAGATATCACATCTCATGCTATAGGAAGGGTCTCAGGATTGGAATGGGAAGGACTTGGATGTCACATCTCATGCTATAGGGAGGGTCTCAAGTTTGATATTAGAAGCATTGAGATAACAAATCTCATGATATCGGAAGGGTCTCAGGATTGGAATGGGAAGGAGTTGGATATCACATCTCATGATAAAGGAAGGGTCTAAGGTTTGGAAGGGGAAGGATTTGGATATCACATCTCATGTTATAGGACGGGTCTCAGGTTTGGTATTAGAAGCATTGAGATATCAAGTCTCATGGTATAAGAAGGGTCTCAGAATTGGAATGGGAAGGAGTTGGATATCACACCTCAAGCTATAGGAAGGGTCTCAGGATTGGAATGGGAAGGAGTTTGATATCACATCTCATGCCATAGTATGGGTCTCAGGTTTGGTAGAAGCATTGGGATATCACATCTCATGGTATCGGAAGGGTATCAGTATTGGATTTGGAAGAAGTTGGATATCCCATCTCATGCTATAGGAAGGGTCTCAGGCTGGAATGGGAAGGAGTTGGATATCACATTTCATGTTATAGGAAGAGTCTCAGGATTGGAATGGGAAGGACTTGGATATCATATCTCATGCTATAGGACGGGTCTCAGGTTTTTTATTAGAATCATTGAGATATCATATTGCATGCTGTAGGAAGGGTCTAAGGATTGGAATGGGAAGGACTTGGATATCACATCTCATGCTATAGATAGGCTCTTAGGTTTGGAAAGGGAAGGAGTTGGATATCACATCTCATGTTATAGGAAGGATCTCAGGTTTGGTATTAGAAGCATTGAGACATCACATCTCATGCTATAGGAAGGGTCTCAGGGTTGGAATGGGAAGGAGTTGGATATCACATCTCATCCAATAGGAAGGGTCTCAGGTTTGGAATGGGAAGGAATTGGATATCACATCTCATGTTATAGGAAGGATCTCAGGTTTGGTATTAGAAGCATTGAGATATCACATCACATGCTATAGGAAGGGTCTCAGGATTGGAATGTGAAGGATTTGGATATCACATCTCATGCTAAAGGAAGGGTCTCAGGTTTGGTAGAAGCAATGAGATATCACGTCTCTGCTATCGGAAGGGTCTCAGGATTGGATTGGGAAGGAGTTGGATATCCCTTCTCATGCTATAGGAAGGGTCTCAGGATTTGAATGGCAAGGAGTTGGATATCACATCTCATGCCATAGGAAGGGTCTCAGGTTTGGTATAAGCATTGAGATATCACATCTCTGCTATCGGAAGGGTCTCAGGATTGGAATGGGAAGGAGTTGGATATTCCCATCTCATGTTATAGGAAGGGTCTCAGGTTTGGTATTAGAAGCATTGAGATATCACATCTCATGCTATAGGAAGGGTCTCAGGATTGGAATGGGAACGACTTGGATATCACATCTCATGCTATAGAGAGGGTCTCAAGTTTGATATTAGAAGCTTTGAGATATCACATCTCATGATATCGGAAGGGTCTCAGGATTGGAATGGGAAGGAGTTGGATATCACATCTCATGATAAAGGAAGGGTCTAAGGTTTGGAAGGGGAAGGATTTGGATATCACATCTCATGTTATATTACGGGTCTCAGGTTTGGTATTAGAAGCCTGAGACCCTTCCGATAGCAGAGATGTGATATCTCAATGCTTATACCAAACCTGAGACCCTTCCTATGGCATGAGATGTGATATCCAACTCCTTGCCATTCAAATCCTGAGACCCTTCCTATAGCATGAGAAGGGATATCCAACTCCTTCCCAATCCAATCCTGAGACCCTTCCGATAGCAGAGACGTGATATCTCAATGCTTCTACCAAACCTGAGACCCTTCCTTTAGCATGAGATGTGATATCCAAATCCTTCACATTCCAATCCTGAGACCCTTCCTATAGCATGAGATGTGATATCTCAATGCTTCTAATACCAAACCTGAGATCCTTCCTATAACATGAGATGTGATATCCAATTCCTTCCTATTCCAAACCTGTGACCCTTCCTATTGGATGAGATGTGATATCCAACTCCTTCCCATTCCAACCCTGAGACCCTTCCTATAGCATGAGATGTGATGTCTCAATGCTTCTAATACCAAACCTGAGATCCTTCCTATAACATGAGATGTGATATCCAACTCCTTCCATTCCAATCCTGAGACCCGTCCTATAGCATGAGATGTGATATCTCAATGCTTATACCAAACCTGAGACCCTTCCTATAGCATGAGATGTGATATCCAACTGCTTCCCATTCCAATCCTGAGACCCTTCCTATAGCATGAGATGTGATATCTCAATGCTTCTAATACCAAACCTGAGATCCTTCCTCTAACATGAAATGTGATATCCAACTCCTTCCCTTTCCAAACCTAAGAGCCTATCTATAGCATGAGATGTGATATCCAAGTCCTTCACATTCCAACCCTTAGAACCTTCCTACAGCATGCAATATGATATCTCAATGATTCTAATAACAAACCTGAGACACGTCCTATAACATGAGATGGGATATCCAACTCCTTCCCATTCCAATCCTGAGACACTTCCGATAGCAGAGATGTGATATCTCAATGCTTATACCAAACCTGAGACCCTTCCTATAACATGAGATGGGATATCCAACTCCTTCCCGTTCCAATCCTGAGACACTTCCGATTGCAGAGATGTGATATCTCAATGCTTATACCAAACCTGAGACTCTTCCTATAACATGAGATGTGATATACAACTCCTTCCCGTTCCAAACCTGAGACCCTTCCTATAGCATGAGATGTGATATCCAACTCCTTCCCATTCCAATCCTGAGTCCCTTCCGATAGCATGAGATGTGATATCTCAATGCCTCTAATACCAAACCTGAGATCCTTCCTATAACATGTGATGTGATATTCAATTCCTTCCCCTTCCAAACCTGAGACCCTCCCTTTAGCATGAGATGTGATATCCAACTCCTTCCCATTCCAATCCTGAGACCCTTATGATAGCATGAGATGTGATATCTCAATGCCTCTAATACCAAACCTGAGATACTTCCGATAGCATGAGATGTGATATCTCAATGCTTCTAATACCAAACCTGAGATCCTTCCTATAACATGAGATGTGATGTCCAACTCCTTCCCATTCCAATCCTGAGACCCTTCTGATAGCATGAGATGTGATATCTCAATGCCTCTAATACCAAACCTGAGATCCTACCTCTAAAATGAAATGTGATATCCAACTCCTTCCCTTTCCAAACCTGAGACCCTGCCTATAGCATGAGATGTGATATCCAAGTCCTTCCCATTCCAATCCTGAGACCCTTCCTATAGCATGAGATGTGATATCTCAATGTCTCGTCGTCGTGTTGAGTCTGCAGCAGCAGAGTTGAGTAAAAGACGTCCCAAACGAAGGAACCCGCACAGTTTGTTACCACAGCAGGGCAACAGAGCGGCGGTGTGTATCTGAGCCAAATGTACACTACTCACTTCAGACCTGGGAACGCCAAGTGTACGAATCATGTGAGAGTGACAAGGACTCGATATACTACACAACCTGGCAGCGGTTACAGAGCAAGACTCCTGTGTAGGCTGGTCAGTCTGCTGGATGGCCCAGAGACGCTTCCGAAGGCTTACTAGCAGGAGATGGTGAAGATGCCGAGAATAGCTGTCCCCGCTATTCCAAGGGTCGAAGTATCAGTACAGGCCTTCTGGTTCGATCAAAGGTGAAAAGGGTTTCACAAGGCAACAGCAGTGCAGAGGAGCAGTCCTTCAGCGGGTCACCAGCGATTCCTCGGTTCAGCCTCTTGGTTGCAGGATACTTGGCTCCTGTATTCCTTCGTTCGTGAGAACTCAGGAGATCGACATGGTAGTGGTGTTTCCAGCCACCTCTTATCCACGGTTCCCTTCGCGCCAAAACGGAGGGGACCCAATGGGAGATCCGCTCATCAACACTCACACCATTCGTGGACCTATCACGGACCACGGTGGTCCCAGGCATTCACACCACCCTAGACTCTCTGGCACCCAGGATGTGTATTGGGACCAGACATCCCAGCCCACATCCTGGAGGCACACACAAGACATGTAGAAGCCCGCGAAAGCATCTGTGTTTCGCGGGAAAGTACATGCCCAAATAAGGAAGGCCCCAGGTCGGCTCGACCTGGGGAAGGTGAAGGGAGCAAGATGGTCAGCGGACAGGACAAAGGAGCCTCGTGGTCTGGCCATTTTGGGCTCTAGGCCACCCTTTTGGGTTAAGCGCGAGAAACGCGCTTAGAACGCCAAAAGGAGCTCAAAACACAATTAAAGATCGCTGCCACCATTCCCATCCGTGAATCACTTGCACTGATCAGTTACAATCCTGGAAGAGTATCTAGGGCCTGTAGAAGGCTAGAGACCCAAGAGAGCAGTAACTTATCTTACAGTGCCCTCTTGTGTCATGTTGCACGAAAGCCGCAACATGATAAAAGAAACTACGGAAACGAGCGTTTCCTGGTACTGACTGTCTTAAGGGCATGACAGTTTCCCCGTAAGAAAGGAGCGAAAGCCCAGAGGAGTGAGGCAGAAGGCTGCACTTCTCTGGCAAAGTCGAGAACAAGGTGAAAAACAACAGCAAAAAGTTTAGGGGTTGCCACATGGAAGGAAAATTACCTACAATTACGAAATCTTTCCTAACACTCGCCCCTCCCAGACTATGGACAGGGGGAACTAATCCACCCCTGGATGAGTCTCTTGTTCAGGTCGGTTAAATATTCTGCACAACCCATCAGCATTGCTATGTTGAACACCTGGCCTATGCTCAATAGTGAAGTCGAAGCCTTGTAGACTTATGGACCACCTAAGCAACTTTGGATTCTCCCCCTTCATGTTTATTAGCCACTTTAAGGGCTTATGGTCAGTTTGCACAGTGAAGTGGGTCCCATAGAGGTAGGGCCTCAGCTTCCTTAGGGCCCACACAACAGAGAAACATTCTTTCTCTACCGTGGACCATCTGAGCTCTCTGTCCTTAAACTGGCGACTAATAAAACCAATAGGGTGTTCCTTACCCTTCTCATCTACTTGCGATAGTACAGCTCCTATCCCAGTGTCAGAGGCGTCCGTCTGCACGATAAAAGGTCTTTGATAATCAGGGGCCCTGAGGACAGGGGCCTGGCACAAGGAGTCTTTTAAGCCATTGAAGGCCTTCTCACACTCGTCGGTCCAAGTTACCTTCTTGGGTTTCTTCAGAGTTGTGAGGGCAGTCAGAGGGGCAGCTATGGTGCCATAGTCTGCCACAAAATTGCGGTAATACCCCGTGAGTCCTAAGAAGGATCTCACTTGGGTTTGTGTAGTGGGGGTAGGCCAGTCTTGTACTGCTTGTACTTTACTGGGTACAGGCTGTATCCTCCCGCCACCTACTTCATGTCCAAGGTAAAACACTGAGCCTTGTCCAATCTGGCATTTACTAGCCTTTATGGTCAAGTGTGCTTTCTGAAGAGCCTGGAGCACAATCCCGAGGTGTTTCACATGGTCTTCCCAGGTGGCACTGAAAACTGCTATATCGTCCAACCCATTCAAAACATGATGCACAAGCCTCTGGAAAGTGGCAGGTGCATTCTTCAACCCGAACGGCATTCCCCGGAATTGGTAAAGGCCGTCTGGAGTAGAAAACGCTGTCTTCTCCTTGGCATGTTCTGCTAAAGCTATTTGCCAATAGCCAGCAGTGAGGTCAAACGTGCTGAGGTACTTGGAGGCACCCTAAGTATCCACCAGCTCATCTGTTCGAGGCAAGGGGTGTGCATCTGTCTTGGTGACAGCATTCAGAGCCCTGTAATCCACGCAGAACCTCAATTCAGAAGTGCCTGCCTTTGGAACGAAAACCACAGGGCTGGACCAAGGACTACTAGAGGGTTCAATCACCCCAAGGTCTAACATCTTGTTGACCTCGGTCTTAATATAAGACCGTACTTTGTCTGACATCCTGTATCCCCTACTTTTGGTAGGTACACTGTCTCCTGTGTCTATGTTATGTTTGCACCAAGGTGTCAAACCAGGCGACTGTGAAAACAGGGGGGAAAACTGCCTAAGCAAACTTTTCACCTCAGCCTGCTGATCAGAAGTCAGGTGAGGGGCCCCTCGGACACCCTCAAAGGAGCTATCTGAAGGACCGCTTTGGAACAGGTCGGGGAGAGGTTCAGACTCCTCTTCCTCAACATCTGAAGCCAGTAACAGTGCTGCGATTTCGACTCTTGGGACGAAAGCCTTCAGCCTATTCACGTGAAACACTTTTGGAGCCTGTCCAGGCCTTCCAAGGTCCACTAAATAGTTAACCTCACCCAGGGGCTCCACCACTGTGTAAGGGCCTGACCATTTGTCCTGTAAAGCTCAAGGCCTTATGGGATTCATGATCAGGACTTGCTGACCAGGTGTAAAGTTGATGAGGGAAGCTTTCTGGTCGTACCAATGTTTCACCAGTGCTTGTCCTGCCTTCAATTTATCACTAGCCAAGCCCATCAGAAGTACCATCCGTTTTCTGAGCCCTAGCACATAATCAACTACGTTGGTAGTAACAGGGGGAGTGGGCATCTCCCATCCCTCTTTGACTATAGCTAAGGGTCCCCGTACAGGATGACCAAACAGAAGTTTGAAGGGGCTGAAGCCAACACCCTTCTGTGGTACCTCTCGGTAGGCAAACAGTAAGCATGGTAAAAGAAGATCCCATTGTCTTCTCTGAAGCTTCTCCAGAGCCCCAATCATGCTTTTTAACGTTCTGTTGAAACGTTCCACCAGACCATTGGTCTGGGGGTGGTATGCAGAAGAGAACTTGTAGGTGACCCCACATTCTTTCCACATAGCCTGCATATACTTCGACATAAAGTTGCTGCCACGATCTGACACAACTTCTTTAGGGAAGCCAACCCTAGTAAATATGCCAAGAAAAGCTTTTGCAACTGACTTGGCAGTTACAGTTTTCAATGGGATGGCCTCAGGATATCTGGTTGCATGGTCGACCAGCACCAGGATAAACCTATTGCCCGAGGATGTTTGCGGGTCAAGGGGACCAACGATGTCGATCCCTACCCTTTCAAATGGTACCCCCACAACTGGGAGCGGTACCAACGGAGCTTGGATTGTCGAGCCAACCTTACCAGATAACTGGCAGGAGGCAAAACTCCTGCAGTGACTTTCTACTTGCACCCCCATCTTGGGCCAGTAGAACTGCATGGATAACCTTTGCTTGCTCCTCTTAATACCAAGGTGACCAGCAAGGAGCACTTCATGCGCCAACTGCAGGAGGAAGGGCCTAACAGCAAGGGGAACCACCAACCTCCTATGGTCTCCTTCTGTAGACTCTGTGGGCTCACTATACAGGAGTCCACCTTCCCAATACATCCTATGCGTCCCAGGAGGTTCACCCTCAAGCTGGGAGCAGGCCTGTCTCCTTAGGCCTTCCAGAGATGGGCACTCACGTTGGCCTTTACTGAATTGGTCCCTGTCAGGACCTCCTTCAACTTACAAGTCTTTTAGTTCAGGATGGTCGTTGGGGTCAAATACTTCAGGCATCGCCACCTCCTCGTCAGGCCCGGGCGATTGACCAACTTCCTCCACCACAGTGGTAGGCGAGCTCGGGGGAATATTCTCTTTCCCTCGTCTTGACTTGTTGACTCCTTTCGCCTTGGGTTTCCCCTTCGGCTGGGGCGGCGTATTGGTCTTGGCCAATGCTGCCCGTGCTTGAGACCGTGTGTAGGGTCTTTCGGCAGTGTCTCCTACGAGCCCTAAAGCTCTGAGATCATTACCTAACAAGACCTTTCCCGGGACGTTTCTCTGAATGCTCACTGGAATCCTGACTGCTGTACCATTTAAAGTAAGATTTACAGGTATTACTGGGAACATACAGAGTGGGCCGTCAGCCAACTTAGTGGGCATCAGAGTAGCTCTGGCAACTTCCTCTGAGTCTACCAAGGTAGAATCCACTACAGTTCGACTGCACCCACTATCCCTAAGAGCTGGAGTATCTACTCCATTGATCAGCACACTGTCTTTAAAGTAGTGCTTGGTATTATCTGTAATCCTAGCATAAGCCTCTGCGACTTTAGGCTCCCAGGAACCCAGCGAAACTAAAACTACCTCAGCCTCTATCCCGCTGGGAAATGAGTCTGAGGAGAAGGATGCTCCTGTAATCTCTTCTTCCTCGTAGGAGGAGAAGGCCAGATTAGCGGAGTGGACCCCCAAAGGTCAAACCTTACACCGGGGATCCCCCTTCACGTGGTCAGTTGCTCCACAAGAAAAACAAGATCCATTGGGTCTGTTTACATAGGGAGGCTTATTGTAACCAGAGTTCTGTTTCGGAGGCTGACCTCCACTACCCTGTGAGTTCTCTTGTGTCTTACCCTTATTTTTCTTTTTGTGGCCCTTTTGAGAAGAAGATTTATCAGATTCTCCACCCTCCTTATCTTTGGACTTTTTCCCTTCCTCCTGCTTACCAGGATGAGTTTTGTCCTTATGGGACACTCGATGTGACACCCATAAGTCTGCTGCAATGGCCAGCTTCTTAGGATCTATCTCCTTCGAATCGGCCAAATGCTGCTTAAGCTCCGGGGAAGAAGATGCAAAAATGTGTTCCAGCATGACAAGATTTATCATGCCTTCGAAGGTAGAAACCTTATAACCTTCGACCCAGCCAGTTAAGTTTTTCAAGGATTCAGTGACATAAGATACCCAAGTACCACCTTCCTTTTTCTTATACTCTATGAATCGTTTCAAATATTGGGCCGGAGTCTTCCCAAACTTTAAAATGAGAGTTTGCTTTAACATTGCGAAATCAGCTTGCTCAGCCTTCGACATTTCCATAATGGCACTACAGCCAGAATGGGGCAGTCTGCTGAGTAACCAGGCAATCTTATCAGCATTGTCAACTTCTTGAACTTCGCATGCATACTCAAACGCATTCATCCAGTGCATAATGTCATTCCTTTCCTCATACACAATGACCAGATCTTTCGGAAACCGTGGATGAGAGGAGGCCCCAGACCCATGTCCAGGACCCTTGGACCCATTTGCAACCTGAAGCTTGGCCAGTTCCAACTGGTGATCCCTGTCTTTCTGTTTTTCTGACTGTTCGATTTTTAGTTTGGCTATGCTGAATTCAAGCTCCTTCTGCCTAAACCGCAGCTCTTGCTTCTTGAATTCAAGCATAGCCTCCCCATCAACACTGGCAGAGGAAACATTAGACATCTCATCCTCCCTGTCCTCGTGGTCGCGGTGGATCAGTGCAGCGGCAGAACCGTCGGTTCTACCAGTGAGAGCAGCCCCACCTCCTTCCGCACTGTCCTCAGAAGTTATAGCATCAAGCTGCGCTTCTTGCCACGCCACGATTCTTTGGATCATATCCAATTTCGTGCCTTGAGAGGAAACACCTCTCTCCGCACACATTTTTTTCAATGTTTCTGATTTGGAAGCATTTAAAGTTAACAAGGTATTTGTTTCCATACTGTTAGATAGGACTATGGCCTTTTTAAAGTTATACTACAACAATTCACTACGTGTCCTGGTAGGAATAACTTGAAATGCCTTAGTTCGTGCGCAACACTGGATACCTTCAGTCGTATCCCACCGCTGTACACCAATTTGTTAAGACGGATTTCTGAACTCTGTCCTGGTGGCGCAGAAGTTCAGAAGGCCAACCTAATTACTTGGAACAGGGTAACCTCTGGACAAGCCAGACCAATCAAGGTAGCGATCGCGGCGGTCAAGACTAGGTCTCAAGAGGGGTGAGGGTGACTGAAAGCCTGCAATGAGCACACAAAGCAAGGACACTTACAAACTACTCCAAACAGGTGCTATATTAAAAATATATACACATTTATTCCAAGGCCTTTAAAACAATGACCGTAGCGAGAAATCACAATACAACTCTAATAAACCAACACATACCATACCAATACAATATATATACAAATACAAACAAGTCTCAAGCGTTAGATGCACGAAATGTGTAGTCCACCTAAAAGGGAAGGAAAACAGGCAGTGCGAAATAATGCTTAGACCCAGTCCGCCTTCAGAGGCACCTAACTAAAAGGAAGTCCGAGCCCTACGAAGAGTGGAGCCTTGTGCTCAAAAGTACCTGCACACGCTGGTGCCAACGGGCAAAAGGGGAGTCTCTTAGAGGGAGATCAGGCAGTTCAGTTTAGTGCACAAACGAAGAACAACAGTGTTCCGCGACTCAAGCGCAGCCTCCACTGTGGGCAGAAGCAGAGCGCGAGTACGGAAAGGCGTGCTGTTTTGACACAGCGGGGAAAAGCTATGGGCTCCTGCAGGAGGGCGACCAGTTCCTAGCTATGCTACTCACCGGACCCCGATGCAAGCAGACCCAGGCTTCTCCGCGTCAGTTTCAGTCGCTGGCAGGTTCAGAAGAGCAGGGGACGTCTCGTCGTCATGTTGAGTCTGCAGCAGCAGAGTTGAGTAAAAGACGTCCCAAACGAAGGAACCCGCACAGTTTGTTACCACAGCAGGGCAACGGAGCGGCCGTGTGTATCTGAGCCAAATGTACACTACTCACTTCAGACCTGGGAACGCCAAGTGTACGAATCGTGTGAGAGTGACAAGGACTCGATATACTACACAACCTGTTGGCGGTTACAGAGCAAGACTCCTGTGTAGGCTGGTCAGTCTGCTGGATGGCCCAGAGACGCTTCCGAAGGCTTACTAGCAGGAGATGGTGAAGATGCCGAGAATAGCTGTCCCCGCTATTCCAAGGGTCGAAGTACTAGTACAGGCCTTCTGGTTCGATCAAAGGTGAAAAGGGTTTCACAAGGCGACAGCAGTGCAGAGGAGCAGTCCTTCAGCGGGTCACCAGAGATTCCTCGGTTCAGCCTCTTGGTTGCAGGATACTTGGCTCCTGTATTCCTTCGTTCGTGAGAACTCAGGAGATCGACATGGTAGTGGTGTTTCCAGCCCCCTCTTATCCACGGTTCCCTTCGCGCCAAAACGGTGGGGACCCAATGGGAGATCCGCTCATCAACACTCACACCATTCGTGGACCTATCACGGACCACGGTGGTCCCAGGCATTCACACGGGACCACACATCCCAGCCCACATACTGGAGGCACACACAAGACATGTAGAAGCCCGCGAAAGCATCCGTGTTTCGCGGGAAAGTACATGCCCAAATAAGGAAGGCCCCGGGTCGGCTCGACCTGGGGAAGGTGAAGGGAGCAAGACGGTCAGCGGACAGGACAAAGGAGCCTCGTGGTCTGGCCATTTTGGGAGCCAGGCCACCATTTTGGGTTAAGTGCGAGAAACGTGCTTAGAACGCCAAAAGGAGCTCAAAACACAAGAAACGATCGCTGCCACCATTCCCGTCCGTGAATCACTTGCACCGATCAGTTACAATCCTGAAAGAGTATCTAGGGCCTGTAGAAGGCTAGAATCCCAAGAGAGCAGCAACTTAGCTTACAGTGCCCTCTTGTGTCATGTTGCACGAAAGCCGCAACATGATAAAAGAAACTACGGAAAACAGCGTTTCCCGGTACTGACTGTCTTAAGGGCATGTCAGTTTCCCCGTAAGAAAGGAGCGAAAGCCCAGAGGAGTGCGGCAGAAGGCTGCACTTCTCTGGCAAAGTCGAGAACAAGGTGAAAAACAACAGCAAAAAGTTTAGGGGTTGCCACATGGAAGGAAAATTACCTACAATTATTAAATCTTTCCTAACAGATATCACATCTCATGTTATAGGAAGAGTCTCAGGTTTGGTATAAGCATTGAGATATCACATCTCTGCAATCGGAAGTGTCTCAGGTTTGGGATGGGAAGGAGTTGGATATCCCATCTCATGTTATAGGACGGGTCTCAGGATTGTTATTAGAATCATTGAGATATCATATTGCATGCTGTAGGAAGGGTCTAAGGATTGGAATGGGAAGGACTTGGATATCACATCTCATGATAAAGGAAGGGTCTAAGGTTTGAAAGGGGAAAGATTTGGATATCACATCTCATGTTATAGGACGGGTCTCAGGTTTGGTATTAGAAGCATTGAGATATTAAGTCTCATGGCATAGGAAGGGCCTCAGAATTGGAATGGGAAGGAGTTGGATATCACATCTCCAGCTATAGGAAGAGTCTCAGGATTGGAATGGGAATGAGTTTGATATCACATCTCATGCCATAGTATGGGTCTCAGGTTTGGTAGAAGCATTGGGATATGATATGAGCCTATCCATAGCATGAGATGTGATATCCAAGTCCTTCCCATTCCAATCCTTAGACCCTTCCTACAGCATGCAATATGATATCTCAATGATTCTAATAACAATCCTGAGACCCGTCCTATAACATGAGATGGGATATCCAACTCCTTCCCATCCCAATCCTGAGACACTTCCGATTGCAGAGATGTGATATCTCAATGCTTATACCAAACCTGAGACTCTTCCTATAACATGAGATGTGATATCTGTTAGGAAAGATTTAATAATTGTAGGTAATTTTCCTTCCATGTGGCAACCCCTAAACTTTTTGCTGTTGTTTTTCACCTTGTTCTCGACTTTGCCAGAGAAGTGCAGCCTTCTGCCGCACTCCTCTGGGCTTTCGCTCCTTTCTTACGGGGAAACTGACATGCCCTTAAGACAGTCAGTACCGGGAAACGCTGTTTTCCGTAGTTTCTTTTATCATGTTGCGACTTTCGTGCAACATGACACAAGAGGGCACTGTAAGCTAAATTGCTGCTCTCTTGGGATTCTAGCCTTCTACAGGCCCTAGATACTCTTTCAGGATTGTAACTGATCGGTGCAAGTGATTCACGGACGGGAATGGTGGCAGCGATCGTTTCTTGTGTTTTGAGCTCTTTTTGGCGTTCTAAGCACGTTTATCGCACTTAACCCAAAATGGTGGCCTGGCTCCCAAAATGGCCAGACCACGAGGCTCCTTTGTCCTGTCCGCTGACCGTCTTGCTCCCTTCACCTTCCCCAGGTCGAGCCGACCCGGGGCCTTCCTTATTTGGGCATGTACTTTCCCGCGAAACACGGATGCTTTCGCGGGCTTCTACATGTCTTGTGTGTGCCTCCAGTATGTGGGCTGGGATGTCTGGTCCCGTGTGAATGCCTGGGACCACTGTGGTCCGTGATAGGTCCACGAATGGTGTGAGTGTTGATGAGCGGATCTCCCATTGGGTCCCCACCGTTTTGGCGCGAAGGGAACCGTGGATAAGAGGGGGCTGGAAACACCACTACCATGTCGATCTCCTGAGTTCTCACGAACGAAGGAATACAGGAGCCAAGTATCCTGCAACCAAGAGGCTGAACCGAGGAATCGCTGGTGACCCGCTGAAGGACTGCTCCTCTGCACTGCTGTCGCCTTGTGAAACCCTTTTCACCTTTGATCGAACCAGAAGCCCTGTACTAGTAATTCGACCCTTGGAATAGCGGGGACAGCTATTCTCGGCATCTTCACCATCTCCTGCTAGTAAGCCTTCGGAAGCGTCTCTGGGCCATCCAGCAGACTGACCAGCCTACACAGGAGTCTTGCTCTGTAACCGCCACCAGGTTGTGTAGTATATCGAGTCCTTGTCACTCTCACACGATTCGTACACTTGGCGTTCCCAGGTCTGAAGTGAGTAGTGTACATTTGGCTCAGATACACACGGCCGCTCCGTTGCCCTGCTGTGGTAACAAACTGTGCGGGTTCCTTCGTTTGGGACGTCTTTTACTCAACTCTGCTGCTGCAGACTCAACACGACGACGAGACGTCCCCTGCTCTTCTGAACCTGCCAGCGACTGAAACTGACGCAGAGAAGCCTGGGTCTGCTTGCATCGGGGTCCGGTGAGTAGCATAGCTAGGAACTGGTCGCCCTCCTGCAGGAGCCCATAGCTTTTCCCCGCTGTGTCAAAACAGCACGCCTTTCCGTACTCGCGCTCTGCTTTTGCCCACAGTGGAGGCTGCGCTTGAGTCGCGGAACACTGTTGTTCTTCGTTTGTGCACTAAACTGAACTGCCTGATCTCCCTCGAAGAGACTCCCCTTTTGCCCGTTGGCACCAGCGTGTGCAGGTACTTTTGAGCACAAGGCTCCACTCTTCGTAGGGCTCGGACTTCCTTTTAGTTAGGTGCCTCTGAAGGCGGACTGGGTCTAAGCATTATTTCGCACTGCCTGTTTTCCTTCCCTTTTAGGTGGACTACACATTTCGTGCATCTAACGCTTGAGACTTGTTTGTATTTGTATATATATTGTATTGGTATGGTATGTGTTGGTTTACTAGAGTTGTATTGTGATTTCTCGCTACAGTCATTGTTTTAAAGGCCTTGGAATAAATGTGTATATATTTTTAATATAGCACCTGTTTGGAGTAGTTTGTAAGTGTCCTTGCTTTGTGTGCTCATTGCAGGCTTTCAGTCACCCTCACCCCTCTTGAGACCTAGTCTTGACCGCCGCGATCGCTACCTTGATTGGTCTGGCTTGTCCAAAGGTTACCCTGTTCCAAGTAATTAGGTTGGCCTTCTGAACTTCTGCGCCACCAGGACAGAGTTCAGAAATCCGTCTTAACAAATTGGTGTACAGCGGTGGGATACGACTGAAGGTATCCAGTGTTGCGCACGAACTAAGGCATTTCAAGTTATTCCTACCAGGACACGTAGTGAATTGTTGTAGTATAACTTTAAAAAGGCCATAGTCCTATCTAACAGTATGGAAACAAATACCTTGTTAACTTTAAATGCTTCCAAATCAGAAACATTGAAAAAAATGTGTGCGGAGAGAGGTGTTTCCTCTCAAGGCACGAAATTGGATATGATCCAAAGAATCGTGGCGTGGCAAGAAGCGCAGCTTGACGCTATAACTTCTGAGGACAGTGCGGAAGGAGGTGGGGCTGCTCTCACTGGTAGAACCGACGGTTCTGCCGCTGCACTGATCCACCGCGACCACGAGGACAGGGAGGATGAGATGTCTAATGTTTCCTCTGCCAGTGTTGATGGGGAGGCTATGCTTGAATTCAAGAAGCAAGAGCTGCGGTTTAGGCAGAAGGAGCTTGAATTCAGCATAGCCAAACTAAAAATCGAACAGTCAGAAAAACAGAAAGACAGGGATCACCAGTTGGAACTGGCCAAGCTTTAGGTTGCAAATGGGTCCAAGGGTCCTGGACATGGGTCTGGGGCCTCCTCTCATCCACGGTTTCCGAAAGATCTGGTCATTGTGTATGAGGAAAGGAATGACATTATGGACTGGATGAATGCGTTTGAGTATGCATGCGAAGTTCAAGAAGTTGACAATGCTGATAAGATTGCCTGGTTACTCAGCAGACTGCCCCATTCTGGCTGTAGTGCCATTATGGAAATGTCGAAGGCTGAGCAAGCTGATTTCGCAATGTTAAAGCAAACTCTCATTTTAAAGTTTGGGAAGACTCCGGCCCAATATTTGAAACGATTCATAGAGTATAAGAAAAAGGAAGGTGGTACTTGGGTATCTTATGTCACTGAATCCTTGAAAAACTTAACTGGCTGGGTCGAAGGTTATAAGGTTTCTACCTTCGAAGGCATGATAAATCTTGTCATGCTGGAACACATTTTTGCATCTTCTTCCCCGGAGCTTAAGCAGCATTTGGCCGATTCGAAGGAGATAGATCCTAAGAAGCTGGCCATTGCAGCAGACTTATGGGTGTCACATCGAGTGTCCCATAAGGACAAAACTCATCCTGGTAAGCAGGAGGAAGGGAAAAAGTCCAAAGATAAGGAGGGTGGAGAATCTGATAAATCTTCTTCTCAAAAGGGCCACAAAAAGAAAAATAAGGGTAAGACACAAGAGAACTCACAGGGTAGTGGAGGTCAGCCTCCGAAACAGAACTCTGGTTACAATAAGCCTCCCTATGTAAACAGACCCAATGGATCTTGTTTTTCTTGTGGAGCAACTGACCACGTGAAGGGGGATCCCCGGTGTAAGGTTTGACCTTTGGGGGTCCACTCCGCTAATCTGGCCTTCTCCTCCTACGAGGAAGAAGAGATTACAGGAGCATCCTTCTCCTCAGACTCATTTCCCAGCGGGATAGAGGCTGAGGTAGTTTTAGTTTCCCTGGGTTCCTGGGAGCCTAAAGTCGCAGAGGCTTATGCTAGGATTACAGATAATACCAAGCACTACTTTAAAGACAGTGTGCTGATCAATGGAGTAGATACTCCAGCTCTTAGGGATAGTGGGTGCAGTCGAACTGTAGTGGATTCTACCTTGGTAGACTCAGAGGAAGTTGCCAGAGCTACTCTGATGCCCACTAAGTTGGCTGACGGCCCACTCTGTATGTTCCCAGTAATACCTGTAAATCTTACTTTAAATGGTACAGCAGTCAGGATTCCAGTGAGCATTCAGAGAAACGTCCCGGGAAAGGTCTTGTTAGGTAATGATCTCAGAGCTTTAGGGCTCGTAGGAGACACTGCCGAAAGACCCTACACACGGTCTCAAGCACGGGCAGCATTGGCCAAGACCAATACGCCGCCCCAGCCGAAGGGGAAACCCAAGGCGAAAGGAGTCAACAAGTCAAGACGAGGGAAAGAGAATATTCCCCCGAGCTCGCCTACCACTGCGGTGGAGGAAGTTGGTCAATCGCCCGGGCCTGACGAGGAGGTGGCGATGCCTGAAGTATTTGACCCCAACGACCATCCTGAACTAAAAGACTTGTAAGTTGAAGGAGGTCCTGACAGGGACCAATTCAGTAAAGGCCAACGTGAGTGCCCATCTCTGGAAGGCCTAAGGAGACAGGCCTGCTCCCAGCTTGAGGGTGAACCTCCTGGGACGCATAGGATGTATTGGGAAGGTGGACTCCTGTATAGTGAGCCCACAGAGTCTACAGAAGGAGACCATAGGAGGTTGGTGGTTCCCCTTGCTGTTAGGCCCTTCCTCCTGCAGTTGGCGCATGAAGTGCTCCTTGCTGGTCACCTTGGTATTAAGAGGAGCAAGCAAAGGTTATCCATGCACTTCTACTGGCCCAAGATGGGGCTGCAAGTAGAAAGTCACTGCAGGAGTTGTGCCTCCTGCCAGTTATCTGGTAAGGTTGGCTCGACAATCCAAGCTCCGTTGGTACCGCTCCCAGTTGTGGGGGTACCATTTGAAAGGGTAGGGATCGACATCGTTGGTCCCCTTGACCCGCAAACATCCTCGGGCAATAGGTTTATCCTGGTGCTGGTCGACCATGCAACCAGATATCCTGAGGCCATCCCATTGAAAACTGTACCTGCCAAGTCAGTTGCAAAAGCTTTACTTGGCATATCTACTAGGGTTGGCTTCCCTAAAGAAGTTGTGTCAGATCGTGGCAGCAACTTTATGTCGAAGTATATGCAGGCTATGTGGAAAGAATGTGGGGTCACCTACAAGTTCTCTTCTGCATACCACCCCCAGACCAATGGTCTGGTGGAACGTTTCAACAGAACGTTAAAAAGCATGATTGGGGCTCTGGAGAAGCTTCAGAGAAGACAATGGGATCTTCTTTTACCATGCTTACTGTTTGCCTACCGAGAGGTACCACAGGAGGGTGTTGGCTTCAGCCCCTTCAAACTTCTGTTTGGTCATCCTGTACGGGGACCCTTAGCCATAGTCAAAGAGGGATGGGAGATGCCCACTCCCCCTGTTACTACCAACGTAGTTGATTATGTGCTAGGGCTCAGAAAACGGATGGTACTTCTGATGGGCTTGGCTAGTGATAAATTGAAGGCAGGACAAGCACTGGTGAAACATTGGTACGACCAGAAAGCTTCCCTCATCAACTTTACACCTGGTCAGCAAGTCCTGATCATGAATCCCATAAGGCCTTGAGCTTTACAGGACAAATGGTCAGGCCCTTACACAGTGGTGGAGCCCCTGGGTGAGGTTAACTATTTAGTGGACCTTGGAAGGCCTGGACAGGCTCCAAAAGTGTTTCACATGAATAGGCTGAAGGCTTTCGTCCCAAGAGTCGAAATCGCAGCACTGTTACTGGCTTCAGATGTTGAGGAAGAGGAGTCTGAACCTCTCCCCGACCTGTTCCAAAGCGGTCCTTCAGATAGCTCCTTTGAGGGTGTCCGAGGGGCCCCTCACCTGACTTCTGATCAGCAGGCTGAGGTGAAAAGTTTGCTTAGGCAGTTTTCCCCCCTGTTTTCACAGTCGCCTGGTTTGACACCTTGGTGCAAACATAACATAGACACAGGAGACAGTGTACCTACCAAAAGTAGGGGATACAGGATGTCAGACAAAGTACAGTCTTATATTAAGACCGAGGTCAACAAGATGTTAGACCTTGGGGTGATTGAACCCTCTAGTAGTCCTTGGTCCAGCCCTGTGGTTTTCGTTCCAAAGGCAGGCACTTCTGAATTGAGGTTCTGCGTGGATTACAGGGCTCTGAATGCTGTCACCAAGACAGATGCACACCCCTTGCCTCGAACAGATGAGCTGGTGGATACTTAGGGTGCCTCCAAGTACCTCAGCACGTTTGACCTCACTGCTGGCTATTGGCAAATAGCTTTAGCAGAACATGCCAAGGAGAAGACAGCGTTTTCTACTCCAGACGGCCTTTACCAATTCCGGGGAATGCCGTTCGGGTTGAAGAATGCACCTGCCACTTTCCAGAGGCTTGTGCATCATGTTTTGAATGGGTTGGACGATATAGCAGTTTTCAGTGCCACCTGGGAAGACCATGTGAAACACCTCGGGATTGTGCTCCAGGCTCTTCAGAAAGCACACTTGACCATAAAGGCTAGTAAATGCCAGATTGGACAAGGCTCAGTGTTTTACCTTGGACATGAAGTAGGTGGCGGGAGGATACAGCCTGTACCCAGTAAAGTACAAGCAGTACAAGACTGGCCTACCCCCACTACACAAACCCAAGTGAGATCCTTCTTAGGACTCACGGGGTATTACCGCAATTTTGTGGCAGACTATGGCACCATAGCTGCCCCTCTGACTGCCCTCACAACTCTGAAGAAACCCAAGAAGGTAACTTGGACCGACGAGTGTGAGAAGGCCTTCAATGGCTTAAAAGACTCCTTGTGCCAGGCCCCTGTCCTCAGGGCCCCTGATTATCAAAGACCTTTTATCGTGCAGACGGACGCCTCTGACACTGGGATAGGAGCTGTACTATCGCAAGTAGATGAGAAGGGTAAGGAACACCCTATTGGTTTTATTAGTCGCCAGTTTAAGGACAGAGAGCTCAGATGGTCCACGGTAGAGAAAGAATGTTTCTCTGTTGTGTGGGCCCTAAGGAAGCTGAGGCCCTACCTCTATGGGACCCACTTCACTGTGCAAACTGACCATAAGCCCTTAAAGTGGCTAATAAACATGAAGGGGGAGAATCCAAAGTTGCTTAGGTGGTCCATAAGTCTACAAGGCTTCGACTTCACTATTGAGCATAGGCCAGGTGTCCAACATAGCAATGCTGATGGGTTGTGCAGAATGTTTAACCGACCTGAACAAGAGACTCATCCAGGGGTGGATTAGTTCCCCCTGTCCATAGTCTGGGAGGGGCGAGTGTTAGGAAAGATTTCGTAATTGTAGGTAATTTTCCTTCCATGTGGCAACCCCTAAACTTTTTGCTGTTGTTTTTCACCTTGTTCTCGACTTTGCCAGAGAAGTGCAGCCTTCTGCCTCACTCCTCTGGGCTTTCGCTCCTTTCTTACGGGGAAACTGTCATGCCCTTAAGACAGTCAGTACCAGGAAACGCTCATTTCCGTAGTTTCTTTTATCATGTTGCGGCTTTCGTGCAACATGACACAAGAGGGCACTGTAAGATAAGTTACTGCTCTCTTGGGTCTCTAGCCTTCTACAGGCCCTAGATACTCTTCCAGGATTGTAACTGATCAGTGCAAGTGATTCACGGATGGGAATGGTGGCAGCGATCGTTTATTGTGTTTTGAGCTCCTTTTGGCGTTCTAAGCGCGTTTCTCGCGCTTAACCCAAAAGGGTGACCTAGAGCCCAAAATGGCCAGACCACGAGGCTCCTTTGTCCTGTCCGCTGACCATCTTGCTCCCTTCACCTTCCCCAGGTCGAGCCGACCTGGGGCCTTCCTTATTTGGGCATGTACTTTCCCGCGAAACACAGATGCTTTCGCGGGCTTCTACATGTCTTGTGTGTGCCTCCAGGATGTGGGCTGGGATGTCTGGTCCCAATACACATCCTGGGTGCCAGAGAGTCTAGGGTGGTGTGAATGCCTGGGACCACCGTGGTCTGTGATAGGTCCACGAATGGTGTGAGTGTTGATGAGCGGATCTCCCATTGGGTCCCCTCCGTTTTGGCGCGAAGGGAACCGTGGATAAGAGGGGGCTGGAAACACTACTACCATGTCGATCTCCTGAGTTCTCACGAACGAAGGAATACAGGAGCCAAGTATCCTGCAACCAAGAGGCTGAACCGAGGAATCGCTGGTGACCCGCTGAAGGACTGCTCCTCTGCATTGCTGTCGCCTTGTGAAACCCTTTTCACCTTTGATCGAACCAGAAGGCCTGTACTGATACTTCGACCCTTGGAATAGCGGGGACAGCTATTCTCGGCATCTTCACCATCTCCTGCTAGTAAGCCTTCGGAAGCGTCTCTGGGCCATCCAGCAGACTGACCAGCCTACACAGGAGTCTTGCTCTGTAACCGCTGCCAGGTTGTGTAGTATATCGAGTCCTTGTCACTCTCACATGATTCGTACACTTGGCGTTCCCAGGTCTGAAGTGAGTAGTGTACATTTGGCTCAGATACACACCGCCGCTCCGTTGCCCTGCTGTGGTAACAAACTGTGCGGGTTCCTTCGTTTGGGACGTCTTTTACTCAACTCTGCTGCTGCAGACTCAACACGACGACGAGACATTGAGATATCACATCTCATGCTATAGGAAGGGTCTCAGGATTGGAATGGGAAGGACTTGGATATCACATCTCATGCTATAGGCAGGGTCTCAGGTTTGGAAAGGGAAGGAGTTGGATATCACATTTCATTTTAGAGGTAGGATCTCAGGTTTGGTATTAGAGGCATTGAGATATCACATCTCATGCTATCAGAAGGGTCTCAGGATTGGAATGGGAAGGAGTTGGATATCACATCTCATGTTATAGGAAGGATCTCAGGTTTGGTATTAGAAGCATTGAGATATCACATCTCATGCTATCGGAAGTATCTCAGGTTTGGTATTAGAGGCATTGAGATATCACATCTCGTGCTATCATAAGGGTCTCAGGATTGGAATGGGAAGGAGTTGGATATCACATCTCATGCTAAAGGGAGGGTCTCAGGTTTGGAAGGGGAAGGAATTGAATATCACATCACATGTTATAGGAAGGATCTCAGGTTTGGTATTAGAGGCATTGAGATATTACATCTCATGCTATCGGAAGGGTCTCAGGATTGGAATGGGAAGGAGTTGGATATCACATCTCATGCTATAGGAAGGGTCTCAGGTTTGGAACGGGAAGGAGTTGTATATCACATCTCATGTTATAGGAAGAGTCTGAGGTTTGGTATAAGCATTGAGATATCACATCTCTGCAATCGGAAGTGTCTCAGGATTGGAACGGGAAGGAGTTGGATATCCCATCTCATGTTATAGGACTGGTCTCAGGTTTGGTATTAGAAGCATTGAGATATCACATCGCATGCTGTAGGAAGGGTCTCAGGTTTGGAATGGGAAGGAATTGGATATCACATCTCATGTCATAGGAAGGATCTCAGGTTTGGTATTAGAAGCATTGAGATATCACATCTCATGCTATAGAAATGGTCTCAGGATTGGAATGGGAAGGAGTTGGATATTACATTCTTGCTATGGGAAGGGTCTCATGTTTGGAATTGGAAGGAGTTGGATATCACATCTCATGTTATAGGAAGGGTCTCAGGTTTGGTATAAGCATTGAGATATCACATCTCTGCTATCGGAAGTGTCTCAGGATTGGAATGGGAAGGAGTTGGATATCCCATCTCATGTTATAGGACGGGTCTCAGGTTTGTTATTAGAATCATTGAGATATCATATTGCATGCTATAGGAAGGGTCTAAGGATTGGAATGGGAAGGACTTGGATATCACATCTCATGCTATAGGTAGGCTCTCAGGTTTGGAAAGGGAAGGAGTTGGATATCACATTTCATGCTAGAGGTAGGATCTCAGGTTTGGTATTAGAGGCATTGAGATATCACATCTCATGCTATCAGAAGGGTCTCAGGATTGGAATGGGAAGGAGTTGGATATCACATCTCATGTTATAGGAAGGATCTCAGGTTTGGTATTAGAAGCATTGAGATATCACATCTCATGCTATCGGAAGTATCTCAGGTTTGGTATTAGAGGCATTGAGATATCACATCTCATGCTATCATAAGGGTCTCAGGATTGGAATGGGAAGGAGTTGGATATCACATCTCATGCTAAAGGGAGGGTCTCAGGTTTGGAAGGGGAAGGAATTGAATATCACATCACATGTTATAGGAAGGATCTCAGGTTTGGTATTAGAGGCATTGAGATATCACATCTCATGCTATCGGAAGGGTCTCAGGATTGGAATGGGAAGGAGTTGGATATCACATCTCATGCTATAGGAAGGGTCTCAGGTTTGGAACGGGAAGGAGTTGGATATCACATCTCATGTTATAGGAAGAGTCTCAGGTTTGGTATAAGCATTGAGATATCACATCTCTGCAATCGAAAGTGTCTCAGGATTGGAACGGGAAGGAGTTGGATATCCCATCTCATGTTATAGGACTGGTCTCAGGTTTGGTATTAGAAGCATTGAGATATCACATCGCATGCTGTAGGAAGGGTCTCAGGTTTGGAATGGGAAGGAATTGGATATCACATCTCATGTCATAGGAAGGATCTCAGGTTTGGTATTAGAAGCATTGAGATATCACATCTCATGCTATAGGAATGGTCTCAGGATTGGAATGGGAAGGAGTTGGATATTACATTCTTGCTATGGGAAGGGTCTCATGTTTGGAATTGGAAGGAGTTGGATATCACATATGCTATAGGAAGGGTCTCAGGTTTGGAATGGGAAGGAGTTGGATATTACATCTCATGTTATAAGAAGGGTCTCAGGTTTGGTATAAGCATTGAGATATCACATCTCTGCTATCGGAAGTGTCTCAGGATTGGAATGGGAAGGAGTTGGATATCCCATCTCATGTTATAGGACGGGTCTCAGGTTTGTTATTAGAATCATTGAGATATCATATTGCATGCTATAGGAAGGGTCTAAGGATTGGAATGGGAAGGACTTGGATATCACATCTCATGCTATAGGTAGGCTCTCAGGTTTGGAAAGGGAAGGAGTTGGATATCACATTTCATGTTAGAGGAAGGATCTCAGGTTTGGTTTTAGAGGCATTGAGATATCACATCTCATGCTATAGGAAGGGTCTCAGGATTGGAATGGGAAGGAGTTGGATATCACATCTCATGATAAAGGAAGGGTCAAAGGTTTGGAAGGGGAAGGATTTGGATATCACATCTCATGTTATAGGACGGGTCTCAGGTTTGGTATTAGAAGCATTGAGATATCAAGTCTCATGGTATAGGAAGGGTCTCAGAATTGGAATGGGAAGGAGTTGGATATCACATCTTAAGCTATAGGAAGGGTCTCAGGATTGGAATGGGAAGGAGTTTGATATCACATCTCATGCCATAGTATGGGTCTCAGGTTTGGTAGAAGCATTGGGATATCACATCTCATGCTATCGGAACGGTATCAGGATTGGATTTGGAAGGAGTTGGATATCACATCTCATGTTATAGTAAGGGTCTCAGGTTTGGTATAAGCATTGAGATATCACATCTCTGCTATCGGAAGTGTCTCAGGATTGGAATGGGAAGGAGTTGGATATCCCATCTCATGTTATAGGACGGGTCTCAGGTTTGTTATTAGAATCATTGAGATATCATATTGCATGCTGTAGGAAGGGTCTAAGGATTGGAATGGGAAGGACTTGGATATCACATCTCAAGCTATAGGTAGGCTCTCAGGTTTGGAAAGGGAAGGAGTTGGATATCACATTTCATGTTAGAGGAAGGATCTCAGGTTTGGTATTAGAGGCATTGAGATATCACATCTCATGCTATAGGAAGGGTCTCAGGATTGGAATGGGAAGGAGTTGGATATCACATCTCATGCTATAGGAAGGGTCTCAGGTTTGGTATAAGCATTGAGATATCACATCTCATGCTATAGGAAGGGTCTCAGGATTGGAATGGGAAGGATATGTATATGACATCTCATGCCATAGGAAGGGTCTCAGGTTTGGTATAAGCATTGAGATATCACATCTCTGCTTTTGGAAGGGTCTCAGGATTGGAATGGGAAGGAGTTGGATATCCCATCTCATGTTATAGGAAGAGTCTCAGGTTTGGTATTAGAAGCATTGAGATATCACATCTCATGCTATAGGAAGTGTCTCAGGATTGGAATGTGAAGGACTTGGATATCACATCTCATGCTATAGGGAGGGTCTCAAGTTTGACATTAGAAGCATTGAGATATCACATCTCATGCTATAGGAAGGGACTCAGGATTGGAATGGGAAGGAGTTGGATATCACATCTCATGCTATAGGAAGGGTATCAGGTTTGGTATAAGCAGTGAGATATCACATCTCATGCTATAGGAAGTGTCTCAGGATTGGAATGGGAAGGAGTTGGATATCACACCTCATGTTATAGGAAGGATCTCAGGTTTGGTATAAGCATTGAGATATCACATCTCTGCTATCGGAAGGGTCTCAGGATTGGAATATGAAGGAGTTGGATATTCCCATCTCATTTTATAGGAAGGGTATATCAGGTCTTAGCATGAGATGTGATATCCAGCTCCTTCCATTCCAATCCTGAGACCCTTCCGATAGCATGAGATGTGATATCTCAATGCTTCTAATATCAATACTGAGACCCTCCCTATAGCATGAGATGTGATATCTAAGTCCTTCCCATTCCAATCCTGAGACCCTTCCGATAGCAGAGATGTGATATCTCAATGCTTATACCAAACCTGAGACCCTTCCTATAGCACGAGATGTGATATCCAACTCCTTCCCATTCCAATCCTGAGACCCTTCCTATAGCATGAGATGTGATATCTCAATGCTTCTACCAAAACTGAGACCCTTCCTTTAGCATGAGATGTGATATCCAACTCCTTCCCATTCCAATCCTGAGACCCTTCCTATAGCATGAAATGTGATATCTCAATGCTTCTAATACCAAACCTGAGATCCTTCCTATAACATGAGATGTGATATCCAACTCCTTCCCATTCCAATCCTGAGACCCTTCCTATAGCATGAGATGTGATATCTCAATGCTTCTAATACCAAACCTGAGATCCTTCCGATAGCATGAGATGTGATATCTCAATGCTTCTAATACCAAACCTGAGACCCTCCCTTTAGCATGAGATGTGATATCCAATTCCTTCCCATTCCAATCCTGATACCCTTCTGATAGGATGAGATGTGATATCTCAATGCCTCTAATACCAAACCTGAGATCCTACCTCTAACATGAAATGTGATATCCAACTCCTTCCCTTTCCAAACCTGAGAGCCTTCCTACAGCATGAGATGTGATATCCAAGTCCTTCCCATTCAAATCCTGAGACCCTTCCTATAACATGAGATGTGATATCCAACTCCTTCCCATTCCAACCTGAGACCCTTCCTATAGCATGAGATGGGATATCCAACTCCTTCCAAATCTAATCCTGATATCCTTCCGATAGCATGAGATGTGATATCCCAATGCTTCTACAAAACCTGAGACCCATACCATGGCATGAGATGTGATATCAAACTCCCGTCCTATACCATGAGACTTGATATCTCAATGCTTCTAATACCAAACCTGAGACCAGTCCAATAACATGAGATGTGATATCCAACTCCTTCCCATTCCACTCCTGAGACCCTTCCTATAGCATGAGATGTGATATCTCAATGCTTCTAATACCAAACCTGAGACCCTTCCTATAACATGAGATGTGATATCCAAGTCCTTCCCATTCCAATCCTGAGACCCTTCCTATAGCATGAGATGTCATATCTCAATGCTTCTAATACCAAACCTGAGACCCTTCCTATAACATGAATTGTGATATCCAAGTCCTTCCCATTCCAATCTTGAGACCTTTCCAATAGCAGAGATGTGATATCTCAATGCTTATACCAAACGTGAGATCCTTCCTATGACATGAGATGTGATATCTAAATCCTTCTCATTCCAAACCTGAGACCCTTCCTACAGCATGTGATGTGATATCTCAATGCTTCTAATATCAAAACTGAGACCCGTCCTATAACATGAGATGGGATATCCAACTCCTTCCCGTTCCAAACCTGATACCCTTCCTATAGCATGAGATGTGATATCCAATTCCTTCCCATCCCAATCCTGAGACACCTCCGATAGCAGAGATGTGAAATCTCAATGCTTATACCAAACCTGAGACTCTTACTATAACATGAGATGTGATATCTAACTCCTTCCCGTTCCAAACCTGAGACCCTTCCTATAGCATGAGATGCGATATCCAACTCCTTCCCATTCCAATCCTGAGACCCTTCCCATAGCATGAGATGTGATATCTCAATGCTTCTAATACCAAACCTGTGATCCTTCCTATAACAAGAGATGTGATATCCAAATCCTTCCCCTTCCAAATCTGAGACCCTCCCTTTAGCATGAGATGTGATATCTCAATGCCTCTAATACCAAACCTGAGATCCTTCCGATAGCATGAGATGTGATATCTCAATGCTTCTAATACCAAACCTGAGATCCTTCCTATAACATGAGATGTGATATCCAAATCCTTCCCCTTCCATTCCTGAGACCCTCCCTTTAGCATGAGATGTGATATCCAACTCCTTCCCATTCCAATCCTGAGACCCTTCTGATAGCATGAGATGTGATATCTCAATGCCTCTAATACCAAACCTGAGATCCTACATCTAACATGAAATGTGATATCCAACTCCTTCCCTTTCCAAACGTGAGACCCTCCCTATAGAATGAGATGTGATATCCAAGTCCTTCCCATTCCAATCCTGAGACCCTTCCTATAGCATGAGATGTGATATCTCAATGCTTCTAATACCAAACCTGAGACCCTTCCTATAACGTAAGATGGGATATCCAACTCCTTCCCATTCCAATCCTGAGACCCTTCCGATAGCAGAGATGTGATATCTCAATGCTTATACCAAACCTGAGACCCTTCCTGTGGCATGAGATGTCATATACAACTCCTTCCCATTCCAATCCTGAGACCCTTCCTATAGCATGAGATGTGATATCTCAATACTTATACCAAACCTGAGACCCTTCCTATAGCATGAGATGTGATATCCAACTCCTTCCCATTCCAATCCTGAGACCCTTCCTATAACATGAGATGTTATGTCTCAATGCTTCTAATACCAAACCTGAGATCCTTCCTATGGCATGAGATGTCATATAAAACTCCTTCCCATTCCAATCCTGAGACCCTTCCCATAGCATGAGATGTGATATCGAACTCCTTCCCATTCCAATCCTGCGACCCTTCCTATAGCATGAGATTTGATATCTCAATGCTTCTAATACCAAACCTGAGATCCTTCCGATAGCATGAGATGTGATATCTGAATGCTTCTAATACCAAACCTGAGATCATTCCTATAACACGAGATGTAATATCCAAATCCTTCCCCTTCCAAACCTGAGACCCTCCCTTTAGCATGAGATGTGATATCCAACTACTTCCCATTCCAATCCTGAGACCCTTCCTATAGCATGAGATGTGATGTCTCAATGCTTCTAATACCAAACCTGAGATCCTTCCTATAACATGAGATGTGATATCCAACTCCTTCCCATTCCAATCCTGAGACACTTCCTATAGCATGAGAAGTGATATCTCCATGCTTATACCAAACCTGAGACCCTTCCTATAGCATGAGATGTGATATCCAAATCCTTCCCATTCCAATCCTGAGACCCTTCCTATAGCATGAGATGTGATATCTCAATGCTTATACCAAACCTGAGAGCCTACCTATAGCATGAGATGTGATATCCAACTCCTTCCCGTTCCAAACCTGAGACCCTTCCTATAGCATATGTGATATCCAACTCCTTCCCGTTCCAAACCTGATACCCTTCCTATAGCATGAGATGTGATATCCAACTCCTTCCCATCCCAATCCTGAGACACCTCCGATAGCAGAGATGTGATATCTCAATGCTTATACCAAACCTGAGACTCTTCCTATAGCATGAGATATGATATCCAACTCCTTCCCGTTCCAAACCTGAGACCCTTCCTATAGCATGAGATGTGATATCCAACTCCTTCCCATTCCAATCCTGAGACCCTTCCTATAGCATGAGATGTGATATCTCAATGCTTATACCAAACCTGAGACCCTTCCTATAGCTTGAGATGTGATATCCAACTCCTTCCCATTCCAATCCTGAGACCCTTCCTATAGCATGAGATGTGATATTTCAAGGCCTCTAATACCAAACCTGAGATCCTTCCTCTAACATGAAATGTGATATCCAACTCCTTCCCCTTCCAAACCTGAGAGCCTTCCTATAGCATGAGATATGATATCCAAGTCCTTCCCATTCCAATCCTGAGACCCTTCCTATAACATGTAATGTGATATCCAACTCCTTCCCATTCCAACCTGAGACCCTTCCTATAGCATGAGATGGGATATCCAACTCCTTCCAAATCCAATACTGATACCCTTCCGATAGCATGAGATGTGATATCCCAATGCTTCTACCAAACCTGAGACCCATACTATGGCATGAGATGTGATATCAAACTCCTTCCCATTCCAATCCTGAGACCCTTCTTATACCATGAGACTTGATATCTCAATGCTTCTAATACCAAACCTGAGACCCGTCCTATAACATGAGATGTGATATCCAAATCCTTCCCCTTCCAAACCTTAGACCCTTCTATTATCATGAGATGTGATATCCAACTCCTTCCCATTCCAATCCTGAGACCCTTCCGATATCATGAGATGTGATATCTCAATGCTTATACCAAATCTGAGACCGTTCCTATGGCCTGAGATGTCATATACAACTCCTTCCCATTCCAATCCTGAGACCCTTCCTATAGCATGAGATGTGATATCTCGATGCTTATACCAAATCTGAGACCCTTCCTATAGCATGAGATGTGATATCCAACTCCTTCCCATTCCAATCCTGAGACACTTCCTATAGCATGAGAAGTGATATCTCCATGCTTATACCAAACCTGAGACCCTTCCTATAGCATAAGATGTGATATCCAAATCCTTCCTATTCCAATCCTGAGACCCTTCCTATAGCATGAGATGTGATATCTCAATGCTTATACCAAACCTGAGACCCTTCCTATAGCATGAGATGTGATATCCAAATCCTTCCCATTCCAATCCTGAGACCCTTCCTATAGCATGAGATGTGATGTCTCAATGCTTCTAATACCAAACCTGAGATCCTTCCTATAACATGAGATGTGATATCCAACTCCTTCCCATTCCAATCCTGAGACCCTTATGATAGCATGAGATGTGATATCTCAATGCCTCTTATACCAAACCTGAGATCCTCCCGATAGCATGAGATGTGATATCTCAATGCTTCTAATACCAAACCAGAGATCCTTCCTATAATATGAGATGTGATTTCCAAATCCTTCCCCTTCCAAACCTGAGACCCTCCCTTTAGCATGAAATGTGATATCCAACTCCTTCCCATTCCAATCCTGAGACCCTTCTGATAGCATGAGATGTGATATCTCAATGCCTCTAATACCAAACCTGAGATCCTACCTCTAACATGAAATGTGATATCCAACTCCTTCCCATTCCAATCCTGAGACCCTTATGATAGCATGAGATGTGATATCTCAATGCCTCTTACACCAAACCTGAGATCCTTCCGATAGCATGAGATGTGATATCTCAATGCTTCTAATACCAAACCTGAGATCCTTCCTATAATATGAGATGTGATTTCCAAATCCTTCCCCTTCCAAACCTGAGACCCTCCCTTTAGCATGAAATGTGATATCCAACTCCTTCCTATTCCAATCCTGAGACCCTTCTGATAGCATGAGATGTGATATCTCAATGCCTCTAATACCAAACCTGAGATCCTACCTCTAACATGAAATGTGATATCCATCTCCTTCCCTTTCCAAACCTGAGACCCTGCCTATAGCATGAGATGTGATATCCAAGTCCTTCCCATTCCAATCCTGAGACCCTTCCTATAGCATGTGATGTGATATCTCAATGCTTATACCAAACCTGAGACCCTTCCTATGGCATGAGATGTCATATACAACTCCTTCCCATTCCAACCCTGAGACCCTTCCTATAGCATGAGATGTGATATCTCAATGCTTATACCAAACCTGAGACCCTTCCTATAGCATGAGATGTGATATCCAACTTCTTCCCATTCCAATCCTGAGACCCTTCCTATAGCATGAGATGTGATATCTCAATGCTTATACCAAACCTGAGACCCTTCCTATAGCTTGAGATGTGATATCCAACTCCTTCCCATTCCAATCCTGAGACCCTTCCTATAGCATGAGATGTGATATCTCAAGGCCTCTAATACCAAACCTGAGATCCTTCCTCTAACATGAAATGTGATATCCAACTCCTTCCCCTTCCAAACCTGAGAGCCTTCCTATAGCATGAGATATGATATCCAAGTCCTTCCCATTCCAATCCTGAGACCCTTCCTATAACATGAAATGTGATATCCAACTCCTTCCCATTCTAACCTGAGACCCTTCCTATAGCATGAGATGGGATATCCAACTCCTTCCAAATCCAATACTGATACCCTTCCTATAGCATGAGATGTGATATCCCAATGCTTCTACCAAACCTGAGACCCATACTATGGCATGAGATGTGATATCAAACTCCTTCCCATTCCAATCCTGAGACGCTTCGTATAGCTTGAGATGTGATATCCAACTCCTTCCCATTCCAATTCTGAGACCCTTCTTATACCATGAGACTTGATATCTCAATGCTTCTAATACCAAACCTGAGACCCGTCCTATAACATGAGATGTGATATCCAAATCCTTCCCTTTCCAAACCTTAGACCCTTCCTTTATCATGAGATGTGATATCCAACTCCTTCCCATTCCAATCCTGAGACCCTTCCGATATCATGAGATTTGTTATCTCAATGCTTCTAATATCAAACTTGAGACCCTCCCTATAGCATGAGATGTGACATCCAAGTCCTTCCCATTCCAATCCTGAGACCCTTCCTATAGCATGAGATGTGATGTCTCAATGCTTCTAATACCAAACCTGAGACCCTTCCTATAACATGAGATGGGATATCCAACTCCTTCCCATTCCAATCCTGAGACCCTTCCGATAGCAGAGATGTGATATCTCAATGCTTATACCAAACCTGAGACCCTTCCTAAGGCCTGAGATGTCATATACAACTCCTTCCCATTCCAATCCTGAGACCCTTCCTATAGCATGAGATGTGATATCTCAATGCTTATACCAAATCTGAGACCCTTCCTATAGCATGAGATGTGATATCCAACACCTTCCCATTCCAATCCTGAGACCCTTCCTATAGCATAAGATGTGATATCCAAATCCTTCCTATTCCAATCCTGAGACCCTTCCGATAGCATGAGATGTGATATCTCAATGCTTATACCAAACCTGAGACCCTTCCTATAGCATGAGATGTGATATCCAACTCCTTCCCATTCCAATCCTGAGACCCTTCCTATAGCATGAGATATGATATCTCAATGCTTATATCAAACCTGAGACCCTTCCTATAGCATAAGATGTGATATCCAAATCCTTCCCATTCCAATCCTGAGACCCTTCCTATAGCATGAGATGTGATATCTCAATGCTTATACCAAACCTGAGACCCTTCCTATAGCATGAGATGTGATATCCAACTCCTTCCCATTCCAATCCTGAGACCCTTCCTATAGCATGAGATGTGATGTCTCAATGCTTCTAATACCAAACCTGAGATCCTTCCTATAACATGAGATGTGATATCCAACTCCTTCCCATTCCAATCCTGAGACCCTTATGATAGCATGAGATGTGATATCTCAATGCCTCTTACACCAAACCTGAGATCCTTCCGATAGCATGAGATGTGATATCTCAATGCTTCTAATACCAAACCTGAGATCCTTCCTATAATATGAGATATGATTTCCAAATCCTTCCCCTTCCAAACCTGAGACCCTCCCTTTAGCGTGAAATGTGATATCCAACTCCTTCCCATTCCAATCCTGAGACCCTTCTGATAGCATGAGATGTGATATCTCAATGCCTCTAATACCAAACCTGAGATCCTACCTCTAACTTGAAATGTGATATCCATCTCCTTCCCTTTCCAAACCTGAGACCCTGCCTATAGCATGAGATGTGATATCCAAGTCCTTCCCATTCCAATCCTGAGACCCTTCCTATAGCATGTGATGTGATATCTCAATGCTTATACCAAACCTGAGACCCTTCCTATGGCATGAGATGTCATATACAACTCCTTCCCATTCCAACCCTGAGACCCTTCCTATAGCATGAGATGTGATATCTCAATGCTTATACCAAACCTGAGACCCTTCCTATAGCATGAAATGTGATATCCAACTCCTTCCCATTCCAATCCTGAGACCCTTCTGATAGCATGAGATGTGATATCTCAATGCCTCTAATACCAAACCTGAGATCCTACCTCTAACATGAAATGTGATATCCATCTCCTTCCCTTTCCAAACCTGAGACCCTGCCTATAGCATGATATGTGATATCCAAGTCCTTCCCATTCCAATCCTGAGACCCTTCCTATAGCATGTGATGTGATATCTCAATGCTTATACCAAACCTGAGACCCTTCCTATGGCATGGGATGGCATATACAACTCCTTCCCATTCCAATCCTGAGACCCTTCCTATAGCATGAGATGTGATATCCAACTTCTTCCCATTCCAATCCTGAGACCCTTCCTATAGCATGAGATGTGATATCTCAAGGCCTCTAATACCAAACCTGAGATCCTACCTCTAACATGAAATGTGATATCCATCTCCTTCCCTTTCCAAACCTGAGACCCTGCCTATAGCATGATATGTGATATCCAAGTCCTTCCCATTCCAATCCTGAGACCCTTCCTATAGCATGTGATGTGATATCTCAATGCTTATACCAAACCTGAGACCCTTCCTATGGCATGGGATGGCATATACAACTCCTTCCCATTCCAATCCTGAGACCCTTCCTATAGCATGAGATGTGATATCCAACTTCTTCCCATTCCAATCCTGAGACCCTTCCTATAGCTTGAGATGTGATATCCAACTCCTTCCCATTCCAATCCTGAGACCCTTCCTATAGCATGAGATGTGATATCTCAAGGCCTCTAATACCAAACCTGAGATCCTTCCTCTAACATGAAATGTGATATCCAACTCATTCCCCTTCCAAACCTGAGAGCCTTCCTATAGCATCAGATATGATATCCAAGTCCTTCCCATTCCAATCCTGAGACCCTTCCTATAACATGAAATGTGATATCCAACTCCTTCCCATTCCAACCTGAGACCCTTCCTATAGCATGAGATGGGATATCCAACTCCTTCCAAATCCAATACTGATACCCTTCCGATAGCATGAGATGTGATATCCCAATGCTTCTACCAAACCTGAGACCCATACTATGGCATGAGATGTGATATCAAACTCCTTCCCATTCCAATCCTGAGACCCTTCTTATACCATGAGACTTGATATCTCAATGCTTCTAATACCAAACCTGAGACCCGTCCTATAACATGAGATGTGATATCCAAATCCTTCCCCTTCCAAACCTTAGACCCTTCCATTATCATGAGATGTGATATCCAACTCCTTCCCATTCCAATCCTGAGACCCTTCCGATATCATGAGATGTGATATCTCAATGCTTATACCAAATCTGAGACCCTTCCTATGGCCTGAGATGTCATATACAACTCCTTCCCATTCCAATCCTGAGACCCTTCCTATAGCATGAGATGTGATATCTCAATGCTTATACCAAATCTGAGACCCTTCCTATAGCATGAGATGTGATATCCAACTCCTTCCCATTCCAATCCTGAGACCCTTCCTATAGCATGAGATGTGATATCCAACACCTTCCCATTCCAATCCTGAGACCCTTCCTATAGCATAAGATGTGATATCCAAATCCTTCCTATTCCAATCCTGAGACCCTTCCTATAGCATGAGATGTGATATCTCAATGCTTATACCAAACCTGAGACCCTTCCTATAGCATGAGATGTGATATCCAACTCCTTCCCATTCCAATCCTGAGACAGTTTCTATAGCATGAGATGTGATGTCTCAATGCTTCTATTACCAAACCTGAGATCCTTCCTATAACATGAGATGTGATATCCAACTCCTTCCCATTCCAATCCTGAGACCCTTATGATAGCATGAGATGTGATATCTCAATGCCTCTTATACCAAACCTGAGATCCTTCCGATAGCATGAGATGTGATATCTCAATGCTTCTAATACCAAACCTGAGATCCTTCCTATAATATGAGATGTGATTTCCAAATCCTTCCCCTTCCAAACCTGAGACCCTCCCTTTAGCATGAAATGTGATATCCAACTCCTTCCCATTCCAATCCTGAGACCCTTCTGATAGCATGAGATGTGATATCTCAATGCCTCTAATACCAAACCTGAGATCCTACCTCTAACATGAAATGTGATATCCATCTCCTTCCCTTTCCAAACCTGAGACCCTGCCTATAGCATGAGATGTGATATCCAAGTCCTTCCCATTCCAATCCTGAGACCCTTCCTATAGCATGTGATGTGATATCTCAATGCTTATACCAAACCTGAGACCCTTCCAATGGCATGAGATGTCATACACAACTCCTTCCCATTCCAACCCTGAGACCCTTCCCATAGCATGAGATGTGATATCTCAATGCTTATACCAAACCTGAGACCCTTCCTATAGCATGAGATGTGATATCCAACTTCTTCCCATTCCAATCCTGAGACCCTTCCTATGGCATGAGATATGATATCTCAATGCTTATACCAAACCTGAGACCCTTCCTATAGCATAAGATGTGATATCCAAATCCTTCCCATTCCAATCCTGAGACCCTTCCTATAGCATGAGATGTGATATCTCAATGCTTATACCAAACCTGAGACCCTTCCTATAGCATGAGATGTGATATCCAACTCCTTCCCATTCCAATCCTGAGACCCTTCCTATAGCATGAGATGTGATGTCTCAATGCTTCTAATACCAAACCTGAGATCCTTCCTATAACATGAGATGTGATATCCAACTCCTTCCCATTCCAATCCTGAGACCCTTATGATAGCATGAGATGTGATATCTCAATGCCTCTTACACAAAACCTGAGATCCTTCCGATAGCATGAGATGTGATATCTCAATGCTTCTAATACCAAACCTGAGATCCTTCCTATAATATGAGATGTGATTTCCAAATCCTTCCCCTTCCAAACCTGAGACCCTCCCTTTAGCATGAAATGTGATATCCAACTCCTTCCTATTCCAATCCTGAGACCCTTCTGATAGCATGAGATGTGATATCTCAATGCCTCTAATACCAAACCTGAGATCCTACCTCTAACATGAAATGTGATATCCATCTCCTTCCCTTTCCAAACCTGAGACCCTGCCTATAGCATGAGATGTGATATCCAAGTCCTTCCCATTCCAATCCTGAGACCCTTCCTATAGCATGTGATGTGATATATCAATGCTTATACCAAACCTGAGACCCTTCCTATGGCATGAGATGTCATATACAACTCCTTCCCATTCCAACCCTGAGACCCTTCCTATAGCATGAGATGTGATATCTCAATGCTTATACCAAACCTGAGACCCTTCCTATAGCATGAAATGTGATATCCAACTCCTTCCCATTCCAATCCTGAGACCCTTCTGATAGCATGAGATGTGATATCTCAATGCCTCTAATACCAAACCTGAGATCCTACCTCTAACATGAAATGTGATATCCATCTCCTTCCCTTTCCAAACCTGAGACCCTGCCTATAGCATGATATGTGATATCCAAGTCCTTCCCATTCCAATCCTGAGACCCTTCCTATAGCATGTGATGTGATATCTCAATGCTTATACCAAACCTGAGACCCTTCCTATGGCATGGGATGGCATATACAACTCCTTCCCATTCCAATCCTGAGACCCTTCCTATAGCATGAGATGTGATATCCAACTTCTTCCCATTCCAATCCTGAGACCCTTCCTATAGCATGAGATGTGATATCTCAATGCTTATACCAAACCTGAGACCCTTCCTATAGCTTGAGATGTGATATCCAACTCCTTCCCATTCCAATCCTGAGACCCTTCCTATAGCATGAGATGTGATATCTCAAGGCCTCTAATACCAAACCTGAGATCCTTCCTCTAACATGAAATGTGATATCCAACTCCTTCCCCTTCCAAACCTGAGAGCCTTCCTATAGCATGAGATATGATATCCAAGTCCTTCCCATTCCAATCCTGAGACCCTTCCTATAACATGAAATGTGATATCCAACTCCTTCCCATTCTAACCTGAGACCCTTCCTATAGCATGAGATGGGATATCCAACTCCTTCCAAATCCAATACTGATACCCTTCCTATAGCATGAGATGTGATATCCCAATGCTTCTACCAAACCTGAGACCCATACTATGGCATGAGATGTGATATCAAACTCCTTCCCATTCCAATCCTGAGACGCTTCCTATAGCTTGAGATGTGATATCCAACTCCTTCCCATTCCAATTCTGAGACCCTTCTTATACCATGAGACTTGATATCTCAATGCTTCTAATACCAAACCTGAGACCCGTCCTATAACATGAGATGTGATATCCAAATCCTTCCCTTTCCAAACCTTAGACCCTTCCTTTATCATGAGATGTGATATCCAACTCCTTCCCATTCTAATCCTGAGACCCTTCCGATATCATGAGATTTGTTATCTCAATGCTTCTAATATCAAACTTGAGACCCTCCCTATAGCATGAGATGTGACATCCAAGTCCTTCCCATTCCAATCCTGAGACCCTTCCTATAGCATGAGATGTGATATCTCAATGCTTCTAATACCAAACCTGAGACCCTTCCTATAACATGAGATGGGATATCCAACTCCTTCCCATTCCAATCCTGAGACCCTTCCGATAGCAGAGATGTGATATCTCAATGCTTATACCAAACCTGAGACCCTTCCTAAGGCCTGAGATGTCATATACAACTCCTTCCCATTCCAATCCTGAGACCCTTCCTATAGCATGAGATGTGATATCTCAATGCTTATACCAAATCTGAGACCCTTCCTATAGCATGAGATGTGATATCCAACACCTTCCCATTCCAATCCTGAGACCCTTCCTATAGCATAAGATGTGATATCCAAATCCTTCCTATTCCAATCCTGAGACCCTTCCGATAGCATGAGATGTGATATCTCAATGCTTATACCAAACCTGAGACCCTTCCTATAGCATGAGATGTGATATCCAACTCCTTCCCATTCCAATCCTGAGACCCTTCCTATAGCATGAGATATGATATCTCAATGCTTATATCAAACCTGAGACCCTTCCTATAGCATAAGATGTGATATCCAAATCCTTCCCATTCCAATCCTGAGACCCTTCCTATAGCATGAGATGTGATATCTCAATGCTTATACCAAACCTGAGACCCTTCCTATAGCATGAGATGTGATATCCAACTCCTTCCCATTCCAATCCTGAGACCCTTCCTATAGCATGAGATGTGATGTCTCAATGCTTCTAATACCAAAACTGAGATCCTTCCTATAACATGAGATGTGATATCCAACTCCTTCCCATTCCAATCCTGAGACCCTTATGATAGCATGAGATGTGATATCTCAATGCCTCTTACACCAAACCTGAGATCCTTCCGATAGCATGAGATGTGATATCTCAATGCTTCTAATACCAAACCTGAGATCCTTCCTATAATATGAGATGTGATTTCCAAATCCTTCCCCTTCCAAACCTGAGACCCTCCCTTTAGCGTGAAATGTGATATCCAACTCCTTCCCATTCCAATCCTGAGACCCTTCTGATAGCATGAGATGTGATATCTCAATGCCTCTAATACCAAACCTGAGATCCTACCTCTAACTTGAAATGTGATATCCATCTCCTTCCCTTTCCAAACCTGAGACCCTGCCTATAGCATGAGATGTGATATCCAAGTCCTTCCCATTCCAATCCTGAGACCCTTCCTATAGCATGTGATGTGATATCTCAATGCTTATACCAAACCTGAGACCCTTCCTATGGCATGAGATGTCATATACAACTCCTTCCCATTCCAACCCTGAGACCCTTCCTATAGCATGAGATGTGATATCTCAATGCTTATACCAAACCTGAGACCCTTCCTATAGCATGAAATGTGATATCCAACTCCTTCCCATTCCAATCCTGAGACCCTTCTGATAGCATGAGATGTGATATCTCAATGCCTCTAATACCAAACCTGAGATCCTACCTCTAACATGAAATGTGATATCCATCTCCTTCCCTTTCCAAACCTGAGACCCTGCCTATAGCATGATATGTGATATCCAAGTCCTTCCCATTCCAATCCTGAGACCCTTCCTATAGCATGTGATGTGATATCTCAATGCTTATACCAAACCTGAGACCCTTCCTATGGCATGGGATGGCATATACAACTCCTTCCCATTCCAATCCTGAGACCCTTCCTATAGCATGAGATGTGATATCCAACTTCTTCCCATTCCAATCCTGAGACCCTTCCTATAGCATGAGATGTGATATCTCAAGGCCTCTAATACCAAACCTGAGATCCTACCTCTAACATGAAATGTGATATCCATCTCCTTCCCTTTCCAAACCTGAGACCCTGCCTATAGCATGATATGTGATATCCAAGTCCTTCCCATTCCAATCCTGAGACCCTTCCTATAGCATGTGATGTGATATCTCAATGCTTATACCAAACCTGAGACCCTTCCTATGGCATGGGATGGCATATACAACTCCTTCCCATTCCAATCCTGAGACCCTTCCTATAGCATGAGATGTGATATCCAACTTCTTCCCATTCCAATCCTGAGACCCTTCCTATAGCTTGAGATGTGATATCCAACTCCTTCCCATTCCAATCCTGAGACCCTTCCTATAGCATGAGATGTGATATCTCAAGGCCTCTAATACCAAACCTGAGATCCTTCCTCTAACATGAAATGTGATATCCAACTCATTCCCCTTCCAAACCTGAGAGCCTTCCTATAGCATCAGATATGATATCCAAGTCCTTCCCATTCCAATCCTGAGACCCTTCCTATAACATGAAATGTGATATCCAACTCCTTCCCATTCCAACCTGAGACCCTTCCTATAGCATGAGATGGGATATCCAACTCCTTCCAAATCCAATACTGATACCCTTCCGATAGCATGAGATGTGATATCCCAATGCTTCTACCAAACCTGAGACCCATACTATGGCATGAGATGTGATATCAAACTCCTTCCCATTCCAATCCTGAGACCCTTCTTATACCATGAGACTTGATATCTCAATGCTTCTAATACCAAACCTGAGACCCGTCCTATAACATGAGATGTGATATCCAAATCCTTCCCCTTCCAAACCTTAGACCCTTCCATTATCATGAGATGTGATATCCAACTCCTTCCCATTCCAATCCTGAGACCCTTCCGATATCATGAGATGTGATATCTCAATGCTTATACCAAATCTGAGACCCTTCCTATGGCCTGAGATGTCATATACAACTCCTTCCCATTCCAATCCTGAGACCCTTCCTATAGCATGAGATGTGATATCTCAATGCTTATACCAAATCTGAGACCCTTCCTATAGCATGAGATGTGATATCCAACTCCTTCCCATTCCAATCCTGAGACCCTTCCTATAGCATGAGATGTGATATCCAACACCTTCCCATTCCAATCCTGAGACCCTTCCTATAGCATAAGATGTGATATCCAAATCCTTCCTATTCCAATCCTGAGACCCTTCCTATAGCATGAGATGTGATATCTCAATGCTTATACCAAACCTGAGACCCTTCCTATAGCATGAGATGTGATATCCAACTCCTTCCCATTCCAATCCTGAGACAGTTTCTATAGCATGAGATGTGATGTCTCAATGCTTCTATTACCAAACCTGAGATCCTTCCTATAACATGAGATGTGATATCCAACTCCTTCCCATTCCAATCCTGAGACCCTTATGATAGCATGAGATGTGATATCTCAATGCCTCTTATACCAAACCTGAGATCCTTCCGATAGCATGAGATGTGATATCTCAATGCTTCTAATACCAAACCTGAGATCCTTCCTATAATATGAGATGTGATTTCCAAATCCTTCCCCTTCCAAACCTGAGACCCTCCCTTTAGCATGAAATGTGATATCCAACTCCTTCCCATTCCAATCCTGAGACCCTTCTGATAGCATGAGATGTGATATCTCAATGCCTCTAATACCAAACCTGAGATCCTACCTCTAACATGAAATGTGATATCCATCTCCTTCCCTTTCCAAACCTGAGACCCTGCCTATAGCATGAGATGTGATATCCAAGTCCTTCCCATTCCAATCCTGAGACCCTTCCTATAGCATGTGATGTGATATCTCAATGCTTATACCAAACCTGAGACCCTTCCAATGGCATGAGATGTCATACACAACTCCTTCCCATTCCAACCCTGAGACCCTTCCCATAGCATGAGATGTGATATCTCAATGCTTATACCAAACCTGAGACCCTTCCTATAGCATGAGATGTGATATCCAACTTCTTCCCATTCCAATCCTGAGACCCTTCCTATGGCATGAGATATGATATCTCAATGCTTATACCAAACCTGAGACCCTTCCTATAGCATAAGATGTGATATCCAAATCCTTCCCATTCCAATCCTGAGACCCTTCCTATAGCATGAGATGTGATATCTCAATGCTTATACCAAACCTGAGACCCTTCCTATAGCATGAGATGTGATATCCAACTCCTTCCCATTCCAATCCTGAGACCCTTCCTATAGCATGAGATGTGATGTCTCAATGCTTCTAATACCAAACCTGAGATCCTTCCTATAACATGAGATGTGATATCCAACTCCTTCCCATTCCAATCCTGAGACCCTTATGATAGCATGAGATGTGATATCTCAATGCCTCTTACACAAAACCTGAGATCCTTCCGATAGCATGAGATGTGATATCTCAATGCTTCTAATACCAAACCTGAGATCCTTCCTATAATATGAGATGTGATTTCCAAATCCTTCCCCTTCCAAACCTGAGACCCTCCCTTTAGCATGAAATGTGATATCCAACTCCTTCCTATTCCAATCCTGAGACCCTTCTGATAGCATGAGATGTGATATCTCAATGCCTCTAATACCAAACCTGAGATCCTACCTCTAACATGAAATGTGATATCCATCTCCTTCCCTTTCCAAACCTGAGACCCTGCCTATAGCATGAGATGTGATATCCAAGTCCTTCCCATTCCAATCCTGAGACCCTTCCTATAGCATGTGATGTGATATATCAATGCTTATACCAAACCTGAGACCCTTCCTATGGCATGAGATGTCATATACAACTCCTTCCCATTCCAACCCTGAGACCCTTCCTATAGCATGAGATGTGATATCTCAATGCTTATACCAAACCTGAGACCCTTCCTATAGCATGAAATGTGATATCCAACTCCTTCCCATTCCAATCCTGAGACCCTTCTGATAGCATGAGATGTGATATCTCAATGCCTCTAATACCAAACCTGAGATCCTACCTCTAACATGAAATGTGATATCCATCTCCTTCCCTTTCCAAACCTGAGACCCTGCCTATAGCATGATATGTGATATCCAAGTCCTTCCCATTCCAATCCTGAGACCCTTCCTATAGCATGTGATGTGATATCTCAATGCTTATACCAAACCTGAGACCCTTCCTATGGCATGGGATGGCATATACAACTCCTTCCCATTCCAATCCTGAGACCCTTCCTATAGCATGAGATGTGATATCCAACTTCTTCCCATTCCAATCCTGAGACCCTTCCTATAGCATGAGATGTGATATCTCAATGCTTATACCAAACCTGAGACCCTTCCTATAGCTTGAGATGTGATATCCAACTCCTTCCCATTCCAATCCTGAGACCCTTCCTATAGCATGAGATGTGATATCTCAAGGCCTCTAATACCAAACCTGAGATCCTTCCTCTAACATGAAATGTGATATCCAACTCCTTCCCCTTCCAAACCTGAGAGCCTTCCTATAGCATGAGATATGATATCCAAGTCCTTCCCATTCCAATCCTGAGACCCTTCCTATAACATGAAATGTGATATCCAACTCCTTCCCATTCTAACCTGAGACCCTTCCTATAGCATGAGATGGGATATCCAACTCCTTCCAAATCCAATACTGATACCCTTCCTATAGCATGAGATGTGATATCCCAATGCTTCTACCAAACCTGAGACCCATACTATGGCATGAGATGTGATATCAAACTCCTTCCCATTCCAATCCTGAGACGCTTCCTATAGCTTGAGATGTGATATCCAACTCCTTCCCATTCCAATTCTGAGACCCTTCTTATACCATGAGACTTGATATCTCAATGCTTCTAATACCAAACCTGAGACCCGTCCTATAACATGAGATGTGATATCCAAATCCTTCCCTTTCCAAACCTTAGACCCTTCCTTTATCATGAGATGTGATATCCAACTCCTTCCCATTCTAATCCTGAGACCCTTCCGATATCATGAGATTTGTTATCTCAATGCTTCTAATATCAAACTTGAGACCCTCCCTATAGCATGAGATGTGACATCCAAGTCCTTCCCATTCCAATCCTGAGACCCTTCCTATAGCATGAGATGTGATATCTCAATGCTTCTAATACCAAACCTGAGACCCTTCCTATAACATGAGATGGGATATCCAACTCCTTCCCATTCCAATCCTGAGACCCTTCCGATAGCAGAGATGTGATATCTCAATGCTTATACCAAACCTGAGACCCTTCCTAAGGCCTGAGATGTCATATACAACTCCTTCCCATTCCAATCCTGAGACCCTTCCTATAGCATGAGATGTGATATCTCAATGCTTATACCAAATCTGAGACCCTTCCTATAGCATGAGATGTGATATCCAACACCTTCCCATTCCAATCCTGAGACCCTTCCTATAGCATAAGATGTGATATCCAAATCCTTCCTATTCCAATCCTGAGACCCTTCCGATAGCATGAGATGTGATATCTCAATGCTTATACCAAACCTGAGACCCTTCCTATAGCATGAGATGTGATATCCAACTCCTTCCCATTCCAATCCTGAGACCCTTCCTATAGCATGAGATATGATATCTCAATGCTTATATCAAACCTGAGACCCTTCCTATAGCATAAGATGTGATATCCAAATCCTTCCCATTCCAATCCTGAGACCCTTCCTATAGCATGAGATGTGATATCTCAATGCTTATACCAAACCTGAGACCCTTCCTATAGCATGAGATGTGATATCCAACTCCTTCCCATTCCAATCCTGAGACCCTTCCTATAGCATGAGATGTGATGTCTCAATGCTTCTAATACCAAAACTGAGATCCTTCCTATAACATGAGATGTGATATCCAACTCCTTCCCATTCCAATCCTGAGACCCTTATGATAGCATGAGATGTGATATCTCAATGCCTCTTACACCAAACCTGAGATCCTTCCGATAGCATGAGATGTGATATCTCAATGCTTCTAATACCAAACCTGAGATCCTTCCTATAATATGAGATGTGATTTCCAAATCCTTCCCCTTCCAAACCTGAGACCCTCCCTTTAGCGTGAAATGTGATATCCAACTCCTTCCCATTCCAATCCTGAGACCCTTCTGATAGCATGAGATGTGATATCTCAATGCCTCTAATACCAAACCTGAGATCCTACCTCTAACTTGAAATGTGATATCCATCTCCTTCCCTTTCCAAACCTGAGACCCTGCCTATAGCATGAGATGTGATATCCAAGTCCTTCCCATTCCAATCCTGAGACCCTTCCTATAGCATGTGATGTGATATCTCAATGCTTATACCAAACCTGAGACCCTTCCTATGGCATGAGATGTCATATACAACTCCTTCCCATTCCAACCCTGAGACCCTTCCTATAGCATGAGATGTGATATCTCAATGCTTATACCAAACCTGAGACCCTTCCTATAGCATGAAATGTGATATCCAACTCCTTCCCATTCCAATCCTGAGACCCTTCTGATAGCATGAGATGTGATATCTCAATGCCTCTAATACCAAACCTGAGATCCTACCTCTAACATGAAATGTGATATCCATCTCCTTCCCTTTCCAAACCTGAGACCCTGCCTATAGCATGATATGTGATATCCAAGTCCTTCCCATTCCAATCCTGAGACCCTTCCTATAGCATGTGATGTGATATCTCAATGCTTATACCAAACCTGAGACCCTTCCTATGGCATGGGATGGCATATACAACTCCTTCCCATTCCAATCCTGAGACCCTTCCTATAGCATGAGATGTGATATCCAACTTCTTCCCATTCCAATCCTGAGACCCTTCCTATAGCATGAGATGTGATATCTCAAGGCCTCTAATACCAAACCTGAGATCCTACCTCTAACATGAAATGTGATATCCATCTCCTTCCCTTTCCAAACCTGAGACCCTGCCTATAGCATGATATGTGATATCCAAGTCCTTCCCATTCCAATCCTGAGACCCTTCCTATAGCATGTGATGTGATATCTCAATGCTTATACCAAACCTGAGACCCTTCCTATGGCATGGGATGGCATATACAACTCCTTCCCATTCCAATCCTGAGACCCTTCCTATAGCATGAGATGTGATATCCAACTTCTTCCCATTCCAATCCTGAGACCCTTCCTATAGCTTGAGATGTGATATCCAACTCCTTCCCATTCCAATCCTGAGACCCTTCCTATAGCATGAGATGTGATATCTCAAGGCCTCTAATACCAAACCTGAGATCCTTCCTCTAACATGAAATGTGATATCCAACTCCTTCCCCTTCCAAACCTGAGAGCCTTCCTATAGCATGAGATATGATATCCAAGTCCTTCCCATTCCAATCCTGAGACCCTTCCTATAACATGAAATGTGATATCCAACTCCTTCCCATTCCAACCTGAGACCCTTCCTATAGCATGAGATGGGATATCCAACTCCTTCCAAATCCAATACTGATACCCTTCCGATAGCATGAGATGTGATATCCCAATGCTTCTACCAAACCTGAGACCCATACTATGGCATGAGATGTGATATCAAACTCCTTCCCATTCCAATCCTGAGACCCTTCTTATACCATGAGACTTGATATCTCAATGCTTCTAATACCAAACCTGAGACCCGTCCTATAACATGAGATGTGATATCCAAATCCTTCCCCTTCCAAACCTTAGACCCTTCCATTATCATGAGATGTGATATCCAACTCCTTCCCATTCCAATCCTGAGACCCTTCCGATATCATGAGATGTGATATCTCAATGCTTATACCAAATCTGAGACCCTTCCTATGGCCTGAGATGTCATATACAACTCCTTCCCATTCCAATCCTGAGACCCTTCCTATAGCATGAGATGTGATATCTCAATGCTTATACCAAATCTGAGACCCTTCCTATAGCATGAGATGTGATATCCAACTCCTTCCCATTCCAATCCTGAGACCCTTCCTATAGCATGAGATGTGATATCCAACACCTTCCCATTCCAATCCTGAGACCCTTCCTATAGCATAAGATGTGATATCCAAATCCTTCCTATTCCAATCCTGAGACCCTTCCTATAGCATGAGATGTGATATCTCAATGCTTATACCAAACCTGAGACCCTTCCTATAGCATGAGATGTGATATCCAACTCCTTCCCATTCCAATCCTGAGACCCTTCCTATAGCATGAGATGTGATGTCTCAATGCTTCTAATACCAAACCTGAGATCCTTCCTATAACATGAGATGTGATATCCAACTCCTTCCCATTCCAATCCTGAGACCCTTCCTATAGCATGAGATGTGATGTCTCAATGCTTCTAATACCAAACCTGAGATCCTTCCTATAACATGAGATGTGATATCCAACTCCTTCCCATTCCAATCCTGAGACCCTTATGATAGCATGAGATGTGATATCTCAATGCCTCTTATACCAAACCTGAGATCCTTCCGATAGCATGAGATGTGATATCTCAATGCTTCTAATACCAAACCTGAGATCCTTCCTATAATATGAGATGTGATTTCCAAATCCTTCCCCTTCCAAACCTGAGACCCTCCCTTTAGCATGAAATGTGATAACCAACTCCTTCCCATTCCAATCCTGAGACCCTTCTGATAGCATGAGATGTGATATCTCAATGCCTCTAATACCAAACCTGAGATCCTACCTCTAACATGAAATGTGATATCCATCTCCTTCCCTTTCCAAACCTGAGACCCTGCCTATAGCATGAGATGTGATATCCAAGTCCTTCCCATTCCAATCCTGAGACCCTTCCTATAGCATGTGATGTGATATCTCAATGCTTATACCAAACCTGAGACCCTTCCAATGGCATGAGATGTCATACACAACTCCTTCCCATTCCAACCCTGAGACCCTTCCTATAGCATGAGATGTGATATCTCAATGCTTATACCAAACCTGAGACCCTTCCTATAGCATGAGATGTGATATCCAACTTCTTCCCATTCCAATCCTGAGACCCTTCCTATAGCATGAGATATGATATCTCAATGCTTATACCAAACCTGAGACCCTTCCTATAGCATAAGATGTGATATCCAAATCCTTCCCATTCCAATCCTGAGACCCTTCCTATAGCATGAGATGTGATATCTCAATGCTTATACCAAACCTGAGACCCTTCCTATATCATGAGATGTGATATCCAACTCCTTCCCATTCCAATCCTGAGACCCTTATGATAGCATGAGATGTGATATCTCAATGCCTCTTACACCAAACCTGAGATCCTTCCGATAGCATGAGATGTGATATCTCAATGCTTCTAATACCAAACCTGAGATCCTTCCTATAATATGAGATGTGATTTCCAAATCCTTCCCCTTCCAAACCTGAGACCCTCCCTTTAGCATGAAATGTGATATCCAACTCCTTCCTATTCCAATCCTGAGACCCTTCTGATAGCATGAGATGTGATATCTCAATGCCTCTAATACCAAACCTGAGATCCTACCTCTAACATGAAATGTGATATCCATCTCCTTCCCTTTCCAAACCTGAGACCCTGCCTATAGCATGAGATGTGATATCCAAGTCCTTCCCATTCCAATCCTGAGACCCTTCCTATAGCATGTGATGTGATATATCAATGCTTATACCAAACCTGAGACCCTTCCTATGGCATGAGATGTCATATACAACTCCTTCCCATTCCAACCCTGAGACCCTTCCTATAGCATGAGATGTGATATCTCAATGCTTATACCAAACCTGAGACCCTTCCTATAGCATGAAATGTGATATCCAACTCCTTCCCATTCCAATCCTGAGACCCTTCTGATAGCATGAGATGTGATATCTCAATGCCTCTAATACCAAACCTGAGATCCTACCTCTAACATGAAATGTGATATCCATCTCCTTCCCTTTCCAAACCTGAGACCCTGCCTATAGCATGATATGTGATATCCAAGTCCTTCCCATTCCAATCCTGAGACCCTTCCTATAGCATGTGATGTGATATCTCAATGCTTATACCAAACCTGAGACCCTTCCTATGGCATGGGATGGCATATACAACTCCTTCCCATTCCAATCCTGAGACCCTTCCTATAGCATGAGATGTGATATCCAACTTCTTCCCATTCCAATCCTGAGACCCTTCCTATAGCATGAGATGTGATATCTCAATGCTTATACCAAACATGAGACCCTTCCTATAGCTTGAGATGTGATATCCAACTCCTTCCCATTCCAATCCTGAGACCCTTCCTATAGCATGAGATGTGATATCTCAAGGCCTCTAATACCAAACCTGAGATCCTTCCTCTAACATCTAATGTGATATCCAACTCCTTCCCCTTCCAAACCTGAGAGCCTTCCTATAGCATGAGATATGATATCCAAGTCCTTCCCATTCCAATCCTGAGACCCTTCCTATAACATGAAATGTGATATCCAACTCCTTCCCATTCCAACCTGAGACCCTTCCTATAGCATGAGATGGGATATCCAACTCCTTCCAAATCCAATACTGATACCCTTCCGATAGCACGAGATGTGATATCCCAATGCTTCTCCCAAACCTGAGACCCATACTATGGCATGAGATGTGATATCAAACTCCTTCCCATTCCAATCCTGAGACCCTTCTTATACCATGAGACTTGATATCTCAATGCTTCTAATACCAAACCTGAGACCCGTCCTATAACATGAGATGTGATATCCAAATCCTTCCCCTTCCAAACCTTAGACCCTTCCATTATCATGAGATGTGATATCCAACTCCTTCCCATTCCAATCCTGAGACCCTTCCGATATCATGAGATGTGATATCTCAATGCTTATACCAAATCTGAGACCTTTCCTATGGCCTGAGATGTCATATACAACTCCTTCCCATTCCAATCCTGAGACCCTTCCTATAGCATGAGATGTGATATCTCAATGCTTATACCAAATCTGAGACCCTTCCTATAGCATGAGATGTGATATCCAACTCCTTCCCATTCCAATCCTGAGACACTTCCTATAGCATGAGAAGTGATATCTCCATGCTTATACCAAACCTGAGACCCTTCCTATAGCATAAGATGTGATATCCAAATCCTTCCTATTCCAATCCTGAGACCCTTCCTATAGCATGAGATGTGATATCTCAATGCTTATACCAAACCTGAGACCCTTCCTATAGCATGAGATGTGATATCCAACTCCTTCCCATTCCAATCCTGAGACCCTTCCTATAGCATGAGATGTGATGTCTCAATGCTTCTAATACCAAACCTGAGATCCTTCCTATAACATGAGATGTGATATCCAACTCCTTCCCATTCCAATCCTGAGACCCTTATGATAGCATGAGATGTGATATCTCAATGCCTCTTATACCAAACCTGAGATCCTTCCGATAGCATGAGATGTGATATCTCAATGCTTCTAATACCAAACCTGAGATCCTTCCTATAATATGAGATGTGATTTCCAAATCCTTCCCCTTCCAAACCTGAGACCCTCCCTTTAGCATGAAATGTGATATCCAACTCCTTCCCATTCCAATCCTGAGACCCTTCTGATAGCATGAGATGTGATATCTCAATGCCTCTAATACCAAACCTGAGATCCTACCTCTAACATGAAATGTGATATCCATCTCCTTCCCTTTCCAAACCTGAGACCCTGCCTATAGCATGAGATGTGATATCCAAGTCCTTCCCATTCCAATCCTGAGACCCTTCCTATAGCATGTGATGTGATATCTCAATGCTTATACCAAACCTGAGACCCTTCCTATGGCATGAGATGTCATACACAACTCCTTCCCATTCCAACCCTGAGACCCTTCCTATAGCATGAGATGTGATATCTCAATGCTTATACCAAACCTGAGACCCTTCCTATAGCATGAGATGTGATATCCAACTTCTTCCCATTCCAATCCTGAGACCCTTCCTATAGCATGAGATATGATATCTCAATGCTTATACCAAACCTGAGACCCTTCCTATAGCATAAGATGTGATATCCAAATCCTTCCCATTCCAATCCTGAGACCCTTCCTATAGCATGAGATGTGATATCTCAATGCTTATACCAAACCTGAGACCCTTCCTATAGCATGAGATGTGATATCCAACTCCTTCCCATTCCAATCCTGAGACCCTTCCTATAGCATGAGATGTGATGTCTCAATGCTTCTAATGCCAAACCTGAGATCCTTCCTATAACATGAGATGTGATATCCAACTCCTTCCCATTCCAATCCTGAGACCCTTATGATAGCATGAGATGTGATATCTCAATGCCTCTTACACCAAACCTGAGATTCTTCCGATAGCATGAGATGTGATATCTCAATGCTTCTAATACCAAACCCGAGATCCTTCCTATAATATGAGATGTGATTTCCAAATCCTTCCCCTTCCAAACCTGAGACCCTCCCTTTAGCATGAAATGTGATATCCAACTCCTTCCCATTCCAATCCTGAGACCCTTCTGATAGCATGAGATGTGATATCTCAATGCCTCTAATACCAAACCTGAGATCCTACCTCTAACATGAAATGTGATATCCACCTCCTTCCCTTTCCAAACCTGAGACCCTGCCTATAGCATGAGATGTGATATCCAAGTCCTTCCCATTCCAATCCTGAGACCATTCCTATAGCATGTGATGTGATATCTCAATGCTTATACCAAACCTGAGACCCTTCTGTTAAGACGGATTTCTGAACTCTGTCCTGGTGGCGCAGAAGTTCAGAAGGCCAACCTAATTACTTGGAACAGGGTAACCTCTGGACAAGCCAGACCAATCAAGGTAGCGATCGCGGCGGTCAAGACTAGGTCTCAAGAGGGGTCAGGGTGACTGAAAGCCCGCAGTGAGCACACAAAGCAAGAGCGCTTACAAACTACTCCAAACAGTTGTTATATCAAAAATAGATACACATTTATTTTAAGGCCTTTAAAACAATGACCGTAGCGAGAAAATCACAATATCACAATATTAAACCAACACATACCATATCAACACAATATATATACAAATACACAGTCGCAAGCGTTTAAAGCACGAAATATGTAGTCCACCTGAAAGGAAAGGAAAACAGGCAGTGCGATAACACTTTAGACTCAGTTCGCCTTCAGAGGCACCTAACTAGATGGAAGTCCGAGCCCTGCGAAGAGTGGAGCCTTGTGCTCAAAGTACCTGCCACGCCGGTGCCAACGGGCAAAAGGGGAAGCTCTTCGTAGGAAGTCAGGCAGTTCGGGTTAGTGCACAGCAGAAGGAGAACAGGTTCCGCAACTCAAGCGCAGCCTCCACAGCGGGCAGAAGCAGAGCGCGAGTACGGCCAAAAGGGTGCTGTTTTTACACAGCAGGGAAAAGCAATGGGATACTGCAGGAGGGCGACCAGATCCTAGCTAAACTACTCACCGGTCCCCGAAGCAAGCAGACCCAGGCTTCTCCACGTTAGTTTCAGCAGCTGGCAGGTTCAGAAGAGCAGGGAACGCCTCGTAGTCGTGTAGAGCAAAAAGACGTCCCAATCGACGAAACCAGCACAGTTTGTTGCCGCAGCAGGACAACGGAGCGGCCGTGTGTATTCAAGCCATATGTACACTCCTCCCTTCAGACTTGGGAACGCCAAGTGTACGAAGCGTGGGAGAGTGACAATGACTCGACATACAACACAACCTGGCGGCGGTTACAGAGCAGGACTCCCTTGTAAGCTGGTCAGTCAACTGGATGGCCCAGAGACGCTTCCGAAGGCTTACTTGGCAGGAGATGATGAAGTCGCCGGGAATAGCTGTTCCTGCTATTCCAAAGGTCGAAGCACCAGTACAGGCCTTCTGGTTCGATCAAAGGAGGAAAGGGTTTCACAGGACGACAGCAGTGCAAAGGAGGATTCCTTCAGCGGGTCACCAGCGATTCCTCGGTCCAGTCTCGTGGTTGCAGGATACTTGGCTCCTGTATTCCTTCGTTCGTGAGAACTCAGGAGATCGACATGGTAGTGGTGTTTCCAGCTCCCTCTTATCCACGGTTCCCTTCGCGCCAAAACGGAGGGGAGCCAATGGGAGATCCGCTCATCAACACACATACCATACGTGGACCAATCACGGACCACGGTGGTCCCAGGCATTCACACCACCCCAGACTCTCTGGCACCCAGGATGTGTATTGGGACCAGACATCCCAGCCCACACCCTGGAGGCACACAAACGACATGTAGAAGCCCGCGAAAGCAACCACGTTTCGCGGGAAAGTACATGCCCAAATAAGGAAGGCCCCGGGTCGCCCGACCTGGGGAAGGTGAAGGGAGCAAGACGGTCAGTGGACAGGACAAAGGAGCCTCGTGGTCTGGCCATTTTGGGAGCCAGGCCACCATTTTGGGTTCAGTGCGAAAAACGTGCTCAGAACGCCAAAAGGAGCTCAAAATAAACAAAACGATCGCTGCCACCATTCCAGTCCCTGAATGACTTGCACCGATCAAAATACCATCCTAAAAGAGTATCTAGGGCCTGTAGAAGGCTAGAGACCCAAGAGAGCTGTAACTTAGCTAACAGTGCCCTCTTGTGTCATGTTGCACTACAGCCGCAACATGATAAAAGAAACTACGGGAAACAGCGTTCCCCGGTACTGACTGTCTTAAGGGCATGTCAGTTTCCCCGTAAGAAAGGAGCGAAAGCCCAGAGAAGTGCGGCAGAAGGCTGTACTTCTCTGGCAAAGTCAAGAACAAGGTTAAAAACAATAGCAAAAAGTTTAGGGGTTGCCACATGGAAGGAAAATTACCTACAATTACGAAATCTTTCCTAACACTCGCCCCTCCCAGACTATGGACAGGGGGAACTAATCCACCCCTGGATGAGTCTCTTGTTCAGGTCGGTTAAACATTCTGGACAACCCATCAGCATTGCTATGTTGGACACCTGGCCTATGCTCAATAGTGAAGTCAAAGCCTTGTAGACTCATGGACCACCTAAGCAACTTTGGATTCTCCCCCTTCATGTTCATTAGCCACTTTAACGGCTTATGGTCAGTCTGCACAGTGAAGTGGGTCCCATAGAGGTAGGGCCTCAGCTTCCTTAGGGCCCACACAACAGAGAAACATTCTTTCTCTACCGTGGACCATCTGAGCTCTCTGTCCTTAAACTGGCGACTAATAAAACCGATAGGGTGTTCCTTACCCTTCTCATCTACTTGTGATAGTACAGCTCCTATCCCAGTGTCAGAGGCATCCGTCTGCACGATAAAAGGTCTTTGATAATCAGGGGCCCTTAGCACAGGGGCCTGGCACAAGGAGTCTTTTAAGCCATTGAAGGCCTTCTCACACTCGTCGGTCCAAGTTACCTTCTTGGGTTTCTTCGGAGTTGTGAGGGCAGTCAGAGGAGCAGCTATGGTGCCATAGTCTGCCACAAAATTGCGATAATAACCCGTGAGTCCTAAGAAGGCTCTCACTTGGGTTTGCGTAGTGGGGGTAGGCCAGTCTTGTACTGCTTGTACTTTACTGGGTAGAGGCTGTATCCTCCCTCCACCTACTTCATGTCCAAGGTAAACCACTGAGCCTTGTCCAATCTGGCATTTACTAGCCTTTATGGTCAAGTGGGCTTTCCGAAGAGCCTGGAGCACAATCCCGAGGTGTTTCACATGGTCTTCCCAGGTGGCACTGAAAACTGCTATATCGTCCAACCCATTCAACACATGATTCACAAGCCTCTGGAAAGTGGCAGGTGCATTCTTCAACCCGAACAGCATTACCCGGAATTGGTAAAGGCCGTCTGGAGTAGAAAATGCTGTCTTCTCCTTGGCATGTTCTGCTAAAGCTATTTGCCAATAGCCAGCAGTGAGGTCAAACGTGCTGAGGTACCTGGAGGCACCCAAAGTATCCACCAGCTCATCTGTTCGAGGCAAGGGGTGTGCATCTGTCTTGGTGACAGCATTCAGAGCCCTGTAATCCACGCAGAACCTCAATTCAGAAGTGCCTGCCTTTGGAACCAACACCACTGGGCTGGACCAAGGACTACTAGAGGGTTCAATCACCCCAAGATCTAACATCTTGTTGACCTCGGTCTTAATATAAGACCGTACTTTATCTGACATCCTGTATCCCCTACTTTTGGTAGGTACACTGTCTCCTGTGTCAATGTTATGTTTGCACCAAGGTGTCAAACCAGGGGACTGTGAAAACAGGGGGGAAAACTGCCTAAGCAAACTTTTCACCTCAGCCTGCTGATTCGGAGTCAGGTGAGGGGCCACTCGGACACCCTCAACGGAGCTATCTGAAGGACCGCTTTGGAACAGGTCGGGGAGAGGTTCTGACTCCTCTTCCTCAACATCTGAAGCCAGTAGCAGTGCTGCGATTTCGACTCTTGGGACGAAAGCCTTCAGCCTATTCACGTGAAACACTTTTGGAGCCTGTCCAGGCCTTCCAAGGTCCACTAAATAGTTCACCTCACCCAGGGGCTCCACCACTGTGTAAGGGCCTGACCATTTGTCCTGTAAAGCTCGAGGCCTTATTGGATTCATGATCAGGACTTGCTGACCAGGTGTAAAGTTGATGAGGGAAGCTTTCTGGTCGTACCAATGTTTCACCAGCGCTTGCCCTGCCTTCAATTTATCACTAGCCAAGCCCATCAGAAGTACCATCCGTTTTCTGAGCCCTAGCACATAATCAACTACATTGGTAGTAACAGGGGGAGTGGGCATCTCCCATCCCTCTTTGACGATGGCTAAGGGTCCCCGTACGGGATGACCGAACAGAAGTTCGAAGGGGCTGAAGCCAACACCCTCCTGTGGTACCTCTCTGTAGGCAAACAGCAAGCATGGTAAAAGAAGATCCCATTTTCTTCTCTGAGGCTCCTCCAGAGCCCCAATCATGCTCTTTAACGTTCTGTTGAAACGTTCCACCAGACCATTGGTCTGGGGGTGGTATGCAGAAGAGAACTTGTAGGTGACCCCACATTCTTTCCACATAGCCTGCATATACTTCGACATAAAGTTGCTGCCACGATCTGACACAACTTCTTTAGGGAAGCCAACCCTAGTAAATATGCCGAGTAAAGCTTTTGCAACTGACTTGGCAGTTACAGTTTTCAATGGGATGGCCTCAGGATACCTGGTTGCATGGTCGACCAGCACCAGGATAAACCTATTGCCCGAGGATGTTTGCGGGTCAAGGGGACCAACGATGTCGATCCCTACCCTTTCAAATTGAGATATCACATCTCATGCTATCGGAAGGATCTCAGGTTTGGTATAAGAGGCATTGAGATATCACATCTCATGCTATCATAAGGGTCTCAGGATTGGAATGGGAAGGAGTTGGATATCACATCTCATGTTATAGGAAGGATCTCAGGTTTGGTATTGGAAGCATTGAGACATCACATCTCATGCTATAGGAATGGTCTCAGGATTGGAATGGGTAGGAGTTGGATATTACATTCTTGCTATAGGAAGGGTCTCATGTTTGGAATGGGAAGGAGTTGGATATCACATATGCTATAGGAAGTGTCTTAGGTTTGGAACGGGAAGGAGTTGGATATCACATCTCATGTTATAGGAAGGGTCTCAGGTTTGGTATAAGCATTGAGATATCACATCTCTGCTATCAGGAGTGGCTCAGGATTGGAATGGGAAGGAGTTGGATATCCCATCTCATGTTAAAGGACGGGTCTCTGGTTTGGTATTAGAATCATTGAGATATCACATCGCATGCTGTAGGAAGGGTCTAAGGATTGGAATGGGATGGACTTGGATATCACATCTCATGCTATAGGTAGGCTCTCAGGTTTGGTATAAGCATTGAGATATCACATCTCATGCTATAGGAAGGGTCTCAGGATTGGAATGGGAAGGATTTGGATATCACATCTCATGCTATAGGAAGGGTCTCAGGTTTGGTATAAGCATGGAGATATCACTTCTCATGCTATAGGAAGGGTCTCAGGATTGGAATGGGAAGGTGTTGGATATCACATCTCATGCTATAGGAAAGGTCTCAGATTTGGTATAAGCATTGAGATATCACATCTCATGCTATAGGAAGGGTCTCAGGATTGCAATGGGAAGGAGTTGTATATGACATCTCAGGCCTTAGGAAGGGTCTCAGGTTTGGTATAAGCATTGAGATATCACATCTCTGCTATCGGAAGGGTCTCAGGATTGGAATGGGAAGGAGTTGGATATCCCATCTCATGTTATAGGAAGGGTCTCAGGTTTGGTATTAGAAGCATTGAGATATCACATCTCATGCTATAGGAAGGGTCTCAGGATTGGAATGGGAAGGACTTGGATGTCACATCTCATGCTATAGGGAGGGTCTCAAGTTTGATATTAGAAGCATTGAGATAACAAATCTCATGATATCGGAAGGGTCTCAGGATTGGAATGTTTATCACTAGCCAAGCCCATCAGAAGTACCATCCGTTTTCTGAGCCCTAGCACATAATCAACTACGTTGGTAGTAACAGGGGGAGTGGGCATCTCCCATCCCTCTTTGACGATGGCTAAGGGTCCCCGTACGGGATGACCGAACAGAAGTTCGAAGGGGCTGAAGCCAACACCCTCCTGTGGTACCTCTCGGTAGGCAAACAGTAAGCATGAAACAAGAAGATCCCATTTTCTTCTCTGAGGCTCCTCCAGAGCCCCAATCATGCTCTTTAACGTCCTGTTGAAACGCCCCCCCAGACCATTGGTCTGGGGGTGGTATGCAGAAGAGAACCTGTAGGTGACCCCACATTCTTTCCACATAGCCTCCCTATACTTCGACATAAAGTTGCTGCCATCATCCGGCACAACTTCTTTAGGGAAGCCAACCCTAGTAAATATGCCGAGTAAAGCTTCTGCAACTGACTTGGCAGTTACAGTTTTCCATGGGATGGCCTCAGGATACCTGGTTGCATGGTCGACCAGCACCAGGATAAACCTATTGCCCGAGGATGTTTGCGGGTCAAGGGGACCAACCATGTTGATCCCTACCCTTTCAAATGGTACCCCCACAACTGGGAGCGGTACCAACGGAGCTTGGATTGTCGCGCCAACCTTACCAGACAACTGGCAGGAGGCACAACTCCTGCAGTGACTTTCTACTTGCACCCCCATCTTGGGCCAGTAGAAGTGCATGGATAACCTTTGCTTGGTCCTCTTCATACCAAGGTGACCAGCAAGGGGAACTTCATGCGCCAACTGCAGGAGGAAGGGCCTAACAGCAAGGGGAACCACCAACCTCCTATGGTCTCCTTCTGTAGACTCTGTGGGCTCACTATACAGGAGTCCACCTTCCCAATAAATCCTATGCTTCCCAGGAGGTTCACCCTCAAGCTGGGAGCAGGCCTGTCTCCTTAGGCCTTCCAGAGATGGGCACTCACGTTGGCCTTTACTGAATTCGTCCCTATCAGGACCTCCTTCAACTAACAAGTCTTTTAGTTCAGGATGATCGTTGGGGTCGAATACTTCAGGCATCGCCACCTCCTCGTCAGGCCCGGGCGATTGACCAACTTCCTCCACCGCAGTGGTAGGCGAGCTCGGGGGAATATTCTCTTTCCCTCGTTTTGACTTGTAGACTCCTTTCGCCTTGGGTTTCCCCTTCGGCTGGGGCGGCGTATTGGACTTGGCCAATGCTGCCCGTGCTTGAGACCGTGTGTAGGGTCTTTCGGCAGTGTCTCCTACGAGCCCTAAAGCTCTGAGATCATTACCTAACAAGACCTTTCCCGGGACGTTTCTCTGAATGCTCACTGGAATCGTGACTGCTGTACCATTTAAAGTAAGATTTACAGGTATTACTGGAAACATACGGAGGGGGCCGTCAGCCAACTTAGTGGGCATCAGAGTAGCTCTGGCAACTTCCTCTGAGTCTACCAAGGAAGAATCCACTACAGTGCGACTGCACCCACTATCCCTAAGAGCTGGAGTATCCACTCCAGTGATCAGCACACTGTCTTTAAAGTAGTGCTTGGTATTATCCGGAATCCTAGCATAAGCCTCTGCGACTTTCGGCTCCCAGGAACCTAGGGACACTAAAACTACCTCAGCCTCTATTCCGCTGGGAAACGAGTCTGAGGAGAAGGATGCTCCTGTAATCTCTTCTTCCTCGTAGGAGGAGAAGGCCAGATTAGCGGAGTGGACCCCCAAAGGTCTAACCTTACACCGGGGATCCCCCTTCACATGGTCAGTTGCTCCACAAGAAAAACAAGCCCCAGTGGGTCTGTTTACGTAGGGAGGCTTATTGTAACCAGAGTTCTGTTGCGGAGGCGGACCTCCACTACCCTGTGAGTTCTCTTGTGTCTTACCCTTATTTTTCTTTTTGTGGCCCTTATGGGAAGAAGATTTAGCAGATTCCCCACCCTCCATATCTTTGGACTTTTTCCCTTCCTCCTGCTTACCAGGATGAGTTTTGTCCTTATGGGACACTCGATGTGACACCCATAAATCTGCTGCAATGGCCAGCTTCTTAGGATCTATCTCCTTCGAATCGGCCAAATGCTGCTTAAGCTCCGGGGAAGAAGAACCAAAAATGTGTTCCAGCATGACAAGATTTATCATGCCTTCGAAGGTAGAAACCTTATAACCTTCGACCCAGCCAGTTAAGTTTTTCAAAGATTCAGCGACATAAGATACCCAAGTACCACCTTCCTTTTTCTTATACTCTCGAAAACGCTTTAAATATTGGGCCGGAGTCTTCCCAAACTTTAAAATGAGAGTTTGCTTTAACATTGCGAAATCAGCTCGCTCAGCCTTCGACATTTCCATAATGGCACTACAGCCAGAATGGGGCAGTCTGCTGAGTAACCACGCAATCTTATCAGCATTGTCAACTTTATGAACTTCGCATGCATACTCAAACGCATTCAGCCAGTCCATAATGTCATTCCGTTCTTCATACACACTGAGCAGAGGAGGCCCCAGACCCATGTCCAGGACCCTGGGACCCAATTGCAACCTGAAGCTTGGCCAGTTCCAACTGGTGATCCCTGTCTTTCTGTTTTTCTGCCTGTTCGATTTTTAGTTTGGCTATGCTGAATTCAAGCTCCTGCTGCCTAAACCGCAGCTCTTGCTTCTTGAATTCAAGCATAGCATCCCCATCAACACTGGCAGAGGAAACATTAGACATCTCGTCCTCCCTGTCCTCGTGGTCGCGATGGATCAGTGCAGCGGCAGAACCGTCGGTTCTACCAGTGAGAGCAGCCCCACCACCTTCTGCACTGTCCTCAGAAGTTATAGCGTCAAGCTGCGCTTCTTGCCACGCCACGATTCTTTGGATCATTTCCAATTTAGTGCCTTGAGAGGAAACACCTCTCTTCGCACACATCTTCTTCAATGTTTCTGATTTGGAAGCATTTAAAGTTAACAAGGTATTTGTTTCCATACTGTTTGATAGGACTATGGCCTTTTTAAAGTTATACTACAACAATTCACTACGAGTACTGGTTGGAATAACCTGAAATGCCTTAGTTCGAGCGCAACACTGGATACCCTCAGTCGTATCCCACCGCTGTACACCAATTTGTTAAGACGGATTTCTGAACTCTGTCCTGGTGGCGCAGAAGTTCAGAAGGCCAACCTAATTACTTGGAACAGGGTAACCTCTGGACGAGCCAGACCAATCAAGGTAGCGATCGCGGCGGTCAAGACTAGGTCTCAAGAGGGGTGAGGGTGACTGAAAGCCCGCAATGAGCACACAAAGCAAGAGCGCTTACAAACTACTCCAAACAGTTGTTATATCAAAAATATATACACATTTATTTTAAGGCCTTTAAAATAATGACCGTAGCGAAAAAATCACAATATCACAGTATTAAACCAACACATACCATATCAACACAATATATATACAAATACGACAGTCTTAAGCATTAGAGGCACGAAATATGTAGTCCACCTGCCAGGGAAGGAAAACAGGCAGTGCGATAACGCTTTAGACTCAGTTCGCCTTCAGAGGCACCTAACTAGATGGAAGTCCGAGCCCTGCGAAGAGTGGAGCCTTGTGCTCAAAGTACCTGCCACGCCGGTGCCAACGGGCAAAAGGAGAAGCTCTTCGGAGGAAGTCAGGCAGTTCGGGTTAGTGCACAGCAGAAGGAGAACAGGTTCCGCAACTCAAGCGCAGCCTCCACAGCGAGCAGAAGCAGAGCGCGAGTACGGCAAAAGGGTGCTGTTTTTACACAGCAGGGAAAAGCAATGGGATACTGCAGGAGGGCGACCAGATCCTAGCTATACTACTCACCGGTCCCCGAAGCAAGCAGACCCAGGCTTCTCCACGTTAGTTTCAGCAGCTGGCAGGTTCAGAAGAGCAGGGAACGCCTCGTAGTCGTGTAGAGCAAAAAGACGTCCCAATCGACGAAACCGGCACAGTTTGTTGCCGCAGCAGGACAACGGAGCGGCCGTGTGTATTCGAGCCAAATGTACACTCCTCCCTTCAGACTTGGGAACGCCAAGTGTACGAAGCGTGGGAGAGTGACAAGGACTCGAAATACAACACAACCTGGCGGCGGTTACAGAGCAGGACTCCCTTGTAAGCTGGTCAGTCAACTGGATGGCCCAGAGACACTTCCGAAGGCTTACTTGGCAGGAGATGATGAAGTCGCCGGGAATAGCTGTTCCTGCTATTCCAAAGGTCGAAGCACCAGTACAGGCCTTCTGGTTCGATCAAAGGAGGAAAGGGTTTCACAGGACGACAGCAGTGCAAAGGAGGATTCCTTCAGCGGGTCACCAGCGATTCCTCGGTCCAGCCTCGTGGTTGCAGGATACTTGGCTCCTGTATTCCTTCGTTCGTGAGAACTCAGGAGGTCGACATGGTAGTGGTGTTTCCAGCCCCCTCTTATCCACGGTTCCCTTCGCGCCAAAACGGAGGGGAGCCAATGGGAGATCCGCTCATCAACACACATACCATACGTGGACCAATCACGGACCACGGTGGTCCCAGGCATTCACACCACCCTAGACTCTCTGGCACCCAGGATGTGTATTGGGACCAGACATCCCAGCCCACACCCTGGAGGCACACAAACGACATGTAGAAGCCCGCGAAAGCAACCACGTTTCGCGGGAAAGTACATGCCCAAATAAGGAAGGCCCCGGGTCGCTCGACCTGGGGAAGGTGAAGGGAGCAAGACGGTCAGTGGACAAGACAAAGGAGCCTCGTGGTCTGGCCATTTTGGGAGCCAGGCCACCATTTTGGGTTCAGTGCGAAAAACGTGCTCAGAACGCCAAAAGGAGCTCAAAATAAACAAAACGATCGCTGCCACCATTCCAGTCCCTGAATGACTTGCACCGATCAAATACCATCCTGAAAGAGTATCTAGGGCCTGTAGAAGGCTAGAGACCCAAGAGAGCTGTAACTTAGCTTACAGTGCCCTCTTGTGTCATGTTGCACTAAAGCCGCAACACGATAAAAGAAACTACGGGAAACAGCGTTCCCCGGTACTGACTGTCTTAAGGGCATGTCAGTTTCCCCGTAAGAAAGGAGCGAAAGCCCAGAGGAGTGCGGCAGAAGGCTGCACTTCTCTGGCAAAGTCAAGAACAAGGTGAAAACAACAGCAAAAAGTTTAGGGGTTGCCACATGGAAGGAAAATTACCTACAATTACGAAATCTTTCCTAACAGTTGGATATTCCCATCTCATGTTATAGGAAGGGTCTCAGGTTTGGTATTAGAAGCATTGAGATATCACATCTCATGCTATAGGAAGGGTCTCAGGATTGGAATGGGAAGGACTTGGATATCACATCTCATGCTATAGGGAGGGTCTCAAGTTTGATATTAGAAGCTTTGAGATATCACATCTCATGATATCGGAAGGGTCTCAGGATTGGAATGGGAAGGAGTTGGATATCACATCTCATGATAAAGGAAGGGTCTAAGGTTTGGAAGGGGAAGGATTTGGATATCACATCTCATGTTATATTACGGGTCTCATGTTTGGTATTAGAAGCATTGAGATATCAAGTCTCAGAGTATAGGAAGGGTCTCAGAATTGGAATGGGAAGGAGTTGGATATCACATCTCAAGCTATAGGAAGGGTCTCAGGATTGGAATGGGAAGGACTTGGATATCACATCTCATGCTATAGGAAGGCTCTCAGGTTTGGAAGGGGAAAGAGTTGGATATCACATTTCATGTTAGAGGTAGGATCTCAGGTTTGGTATTAGAGGCATTGAGATATCACATCTCATGCTATCAGAAGGGTCTCAGGAATGGAATGGGAAGGAGTTGGATATCACATCTCATGCTAAAGGGAGGGTCTCAGGTTTGGAAGAGGAAGGATTTGGATATCACATCTCATGTTATAGGAAGGATCTCAGGTTTGGTATTAGAAGCATTGAGATATCACATCTCATGCTATCGGAAGGATCTCAGGTTTGGTATTAGAAGCATTGAGATATCACATCTCATTCTATCAGAAGGGTCTCAGGATTGGAATAGGAAGGAGTTGGATATCACATCTCATGCTAAAGGGAGGGTCTCAGGTTTGGAAGGGGAAGGATTTGGATATCACATCTCATGTTATCGGAAGAATCTCACGTTTGGTATTAGAAGTATTGAGATATCATATCTCATTTATTTATTTATTTATTTATTTGAATTTGTAAAGCGCACAAACAGCCCGCAGACATCGAGGCGCTGGAACAGTGATTAAGCGTGCTTACTTGAGGGTTACATTGAAGCCGCCCTAGAAAAAAATACTTGAAAACATTTGGGTAGTTACAGGTTACAGTGCGTTGCAGGTAGGTTTTGAGAGTTCAGACAAAGAGGTTAGTTTTGATGGCTTTGCGGAATGCAGTGTGGGATTCAATGGCTCTGAGGTGCGGAGGGAGCGCATTCCAGAGGGTGGGGGCAACTGATGGGAAGCTGGAGCCGCCCGCACGCGCTTTGTGAGTCCTAGGGATAGACAGGAGGTTAGAGTATTGTAGTCTAGATGGTTTTTGAGAGATGGGTTTGGTAATCCTGCGGCTTAGGTAAGGAGGAGCAAGGTCATGGAGACATTTGTGAGTTAAGGCCAAGGCTTTAAAGATAATTCTTTGCTTGACAGGAAGCCAGTGGACTTGTCTTCTGAGTTCAGAGATATGGTCTTTGCGTGAGAGGCCTGTGGCAGCTCTGAGCGCGTTATTCTGAACAGTTTGGAGTTTGGCTATATTCTTGGCAGTGGTACCAATGAATAGGGCATTACAGTAGTCGAGTCTCGAGCCAATGATGGCTCTAGCGATGGTGAGACAGTTTTGTTGGGTCAGGAATGGTCTGGTCGCATTGATGAGTTTGGAGTAGTAGGCGGATGTGGAGGTTATGGCGTTGACCTGTTTATTCATGGACATGTCAGGTTCAAGGTACACTCCAAGGGTTTTGATGGACTGGGAGACGGTGATGGGGATACTGTCTATGACGAAGGAGGAGTACTGTTTGTTTAGTTTATTTAGGGTGGACGGTGAGCCAACCAGCAGGAGCTCAGTTTTGTCACTGTTAAGGCAGAGCCAGTTTTCTGCCATCCAGGTTTGAATTGTTGAGTAGATTGCGTTCAATGTATTTTGGTCAGATGTGTAGTCACCTGAGAGGGGGATAAGTACCTGGGTGTCATCCGCATAGTTAGTATACGAGATGCCCATGGAGTCGAGGATTTTGAACAGGGGCCTTGTAAAGAGGTTGTAGAGGGTGGGGGCCGTGCATGAGCCTTGCGGGACGCCACACTTGATGGTGCTGGGGTCGGCAGAAGAGGAGTCTGAGAAGACCTTCATAGATCTGTCTTTCAAGAATGATTCTATCCATTTGCAGGCATTGTCTGAGAAGTTCGCTATTGACGATAGATGCTGGCAGAGAGTTTTGTGGTTGACTAGGTCAAATGCTGCGGACAGGTCGAGGAGCAAGAGGAGAGCAGGCTTTCCTGAGTCTCTAAGGTCATCAATTTGATTCTTCAGGTCAAGGAGAGCTGTTTCGGTTCCATGCCGTGGCCGGAACCCTGATTGCCTAAGGCCAAGGAGATGGTTGTCCTCTAGAAATTTCTGTATTTGCAGGTAGGCTGCTTTATCCAGAATTTTCAGTAGGAAGGGGACAGTGGTGATTGGCCTGTAGTTTGTTGGGATGGCTGGATCAAGTGAGGGTTTTTTGAGGAGCGGGCGAACCCAGGCTTCCTTTAGATTTAGTGGGACTTCGCCAGAGTGAAAGGAGGCATTGATGAAAGCGGCTATGATAGGGGCTAATGAGGGGGCACAGTCTTTAATTACTTGCGCTGGGCATACATCCCCCTTGCAGTTGGATGGTTTGATGATTTGGAGGAGAGAGATGACCTCTGAGACACTTATGTCTCTGAAATCGAACTGGGGGGAGGGGTTAGGAGGCTTGGTCGGTGGAGTGGAATGACTGTTGGTTATTAGCTTGGATATCTCCTTTTGGTGGTTGAGTATTTTGGTTTGTAGGGTTTCAAGTTTATTAAGCATTGCAGATTGGATCGCATTGCACCAGGATCCATCCTTCACTATTGGAGAGGGTGGAGAAGGGGGTGTCTCCAGTTCTCTGAATATGGAGAAGATTTCGCGGCTTCTTGATTTGGCAGAGGAGATTCTGGCATTGAATGACGTTGCCTTAGCTTCAGTAATGGCAGCTTTGTAGCGTTTAGAGGAGGTTTTGAATGCTAGATGGGTGGCTTCTGTTGGGTTATTGCGCCAGGTGGTCAGTGCCGCTCGTTTTTTCCCTCGCATCTGAAAGAGGTCCTGGGTGAACCAGGCATTGCAGTGTTTATTTTTCTTTTCTTTTTTAAGAGTGAGGGGAGCTACTATATTAACGGCATGGGAGAGGACCCTTTTGAAGTCGTTGGCGAGGGTAACTGGGTCATTCACGAAAGGGGGAAGCAGTGCAGGTACATTGAGGGGCTGAGAGAGGTTGTCGTGGGTGAGGAGTTTGACGCTGCGCGTGAGGGCGGCAGGGAGAGGTGTAGTGGGAGGTTGAGAGTCTCTAGAGGTGTTGATGTTGAAGGAGATGAGATGGTGATCGGTCCATGGCAGAGGAGTGATTAGGGTGGGGCTGATAGGGCAGTTGTGGTGAGCGACCCAATCAAGGGTACGGCCTTTTGAGTGGGTCGGGCTCGAAATGGTCTGTGTGAACCCAAGGGTGGATAGCGTATTTTTTAAAGCTTTGGCGTGGGTGTCTTTGGGGTCGTTAAGGCCCAGGTTGAAGTCACCGAGGAGCAGGATTTTAGATGATTTCTTGAGGTTGTTTGTGATTGAATGGGTGAGGGCTTCTTGGAATTCATAGGAGATGCCTGGAGGGCGATAGATGAGGTGAAATGCTATGGTGTGGTTATGGGAGAGCTTAAGTTTTAGGAGGAGGTAGTCAGAGCTATCATCAAGGTTTTTGTGGATTATCCCAACAGAGAGGGAATCTTTGGCAATGACGGCGACCCCTCCACCTCTGTGGGAGGAGCGGTCTCGTCTGTAAATGAGGTATCCTTGTGGGATAGCTAGGGCGAGGGCAGGTCCTGAGGCATCGGAAAATCAGGTTTCACTGAGGAATAGAAGGTCTAGGTTGTTGAGAATGATGAGATCATTGATATCAAGGGAGTGGGCAGTGAGGGATCTGCAGTTAATCAAGGCGCATTTGAGGGGGGTTGCAGGAATGGGGTTGGCAATGGGCGCATGCACAGTGCATGGCATAACAGCAGTAGGTACAGGCACAACAGTAATGCATGGCACATGAGCAGGGGGCGCCGGCACATCAGCAGTGCAGGGCATATCAGCAGTAGGTACAGGCACAACAGTAATGCATGGCACATGAGCAGGGGGCGCCGGCACATCAGCAGTGCAGGGCATATCAGCAGTAGGTACAGGCACAGGGGGCGCCGGCACATCAGCAGTGCAGGGCATATCAGCAGTAGGTACAGGCACAACAGTAATGCATGGCACATGAGCAGGGGCATCAGCAGTGCAGGGCATATCAACAGTAGGTACAGGCACAACAGTAATGCATGGCACATGAGCAGGGGGCGCAGGCACATCAGCAGTGCAAGGCATATCAACAGAAGGTACAGGCACAACAGTAATGCATGGCACATGAGCAGGGGGCGCCGGCACATCAGCAGTGCAAGGCATATCAACAGTGGTAGGTGCAGACTTGGCTGTGGCTACAGACCTGATAGCGGGCTTAGGAGCGCTGGTATGGTGTTTAGTATAAATGGGTGAACCATGGAGGTTTGCGGCGGTGGTTAGGAGTTCTGTTTTTTTTCTGTGCTTAAAGGAAGTAGACTTGTCCATGACCGGAAGTGAAGGGATGTTGCATTGCAGGTGGGCATGGCGGGAGCACAGGGATGCGTTCATGCGATGACCACGGAGTATGGGCAGGTTGGGGGTGCTAGGGACAAGGTCAGGTGTTGCGGGCAGTGATCTTGCCCTGAGGCGGCGTAGCCTTGAAGTGAGGCTGGGTTGGACTTGGTGCTGAGTGTTCTGTGACGTACGTGCACAGAGGTTGGAGTTTCTTCCTGATGGGCTGCGGGTTCTGGTGAGTACGGAATTGAATGTTGGAACAGGGATCTTACCTCCCTGCGGCATCGTCGAGCAGCGAAGAGCTGCAAAGAGAGGAGCGGGCCTTTTCTCACGGCCTTCGCTCTGCGGCTTCGCCTCGCGGCGCGCCTCCCCTCCATTTAAAGCAGGAGGGGAGGGCCTGTAGAGGTGTGGGAGCCTATGAGGGCGCTGTGGGGCTCGTGGTTGATTGGTTACCATAGTGATGGTGGCGATGGCCATCTTGTCTTCGTGCAGGGCCTCGTGGGCGGGGGGGGCCGCACCGACTGCTGATTCCTGCACGGGGAGGCAGATCAGCTGGATCCTGGTGCGGCGGAGGTCTCCGGATGCCAGCTCGCAGCGGAGCTGCAAAGAGAGGAGCGGGCCTTTTCTCACGGCCTTCGCTCTGCGGCTTCGCCTCGCGGCGCACCTCCCCTCAATTTAAAGCAGGAGGGGAGGGCCTGTAGAGGTGTGGGAGCCTATGAGGGCGCTGTGGGGCTCGTGGTTGATTGGTTACCATAGTGATGGTGGCGACGGCCATCTTGTCTTCGTGCAGGGCCTCGTGGGCGGGGGGGCCGCACCGACTGCTGATTCCTGCACGGGGAGGCAGATCAGCTGGATCCTGGTGCGGCGGAGGTCTCCGGATGCCAGATCCCAGCGGAGCTGCAAAGAGAGGAGCGGGCCTTTTCTCACGGCCTTCGCTCTGCGGCTTCGCCTCGCGGCGCGCCTCCCCTCCATTTAAAGCAGGAGGGGAGGGCCTGTAGAGGTGTGGGAGCCTATGAGGGCGCTGTGGGGCTCGTGGTTGATTGGTTACCATAGTGATGGTGGCGACGGCCATCTTGTCTTCGTGCAGGGCCTCGTGGGCGGGGGGGCCGCACCGACTGCTGATTCCTGCACGGGGAGGCAGATCAGCTGGATCCTGGTGCGGCGGAGGTCTCCGGATGCCAGCTCGCAGCGGAGCTGCAAAGAGAGGAGCGGGCCTTTTCTCACGGCCTTCGCTCTGCTATAGGAAGGGTCTCAGGATTGGAATGGGAAGGACTTGGATATCACATCTCATGCTATAGGTAGGGTCTCAAGTTTGATATTAGAAGCATTGAGATATCACATCTCATGCTATAGGAAGGGTCTGAGGATTGGAATGGGAAGGAGTTGGATATCACATCTCATGCTATGGGAAGGGTCTCAGGTTTGGTATAAGCAGTGAGATATCACATCTCATGCTATAGGAAGTGTCTCAGGATTGGAATGGGAAGGAGTTGGATATCACATCTCATGTTATAGGAAGGATCTCAGGTTTGGTATAAGCATTGAGATATCACATCTCTGCTATTGGAAGGGTCTCAGGATTGGAATGGGAAGGAGTTGGATATTCCCATCTCATGTTATAGGAAGGGTCTCAGGTTTGGTATTAGAAGCATTGAGATATCACATCTCATGCTATAGGAAGGGTCTCAGGATTGGAATGGGAAGGACTTGGATATCACATCTCATGCTATAGGGAGGGTCTCAAGTTTGATATTAGAAGCTTTGAGATATCACATCTCAGGATATCGGAAGGGTCTCAGGATTGGAATGGGAAGGAGTTGGATATCACATCTCATGATAAAGGAAGGGTCTACGGTTTGGAAGGGGAAGGATTTGGATATCACATCTCATGTTATATTACGGGTCTCACGTTTGGTATTAGAAGCATTGAGATATCAAGTCTCATAGTATAGGAAGGGTCTCAGAATTGGAATGGGAAGGAGTTGGATATCACATCTCAAGCTATAGGAAGGGTCTCAGGATTGGAATGGGAAGGACTTGGATATCACATCTCATGCTATAGGAAGGCTCTCAGGTTTGGAAGGGGAAAGAGTTGGATATCACATTTCATGTTAGAGGTAGGATCTCAGGTTTGGTATTAGAGGCATTGAGATATCACATCTCATGCTATCAGAAGGGTCTCAGGAATGGAATGGGAAGGAGTTGGATATCACATCTCATGCTAAAGGGAGGGTCTCAGGTTTGGAAGGGGAAGGATTTGGATATCACATCTCATGTTATAGGAAGGATCTCAGGTTTGGTATTAGAAGCATTGAGATATCACATCTCATGCTATCGGAAGGATCTCAGGTTTGGTATTAGAAGCATTGAGATATCACATCTCATGCTATCAGAAGAGTCTCAGGATTGGAATAGGAAGGAGTTGGATATCACATCTCATGCTAAAGGGAGGGTCTCAGGTTTGGAAGGGGAAGGATTTGGATATCACATCTCATGTTATCGGAAGGATCTCACGTTTGGTATTAGAAGTATTGAGATATCATATCTCATGCTATAGGAAGGGTCTCAGGATTGGAATGGGAAGGAGTTGGATATCACATCTCATGCTATAGGGAGGGTCTCAGGATTGGAATGGGAAGGACTTAGATATCACATATCATGCTATAGGGAGGGTCTCAGTTTTGATATTAGAAGCATTGAGATATCACATCTCATGCTATCGGAAGTGTCTCAGGATTGGAATGGGAAGGTGCTGGATATCACATCTCATGCTAAAGGAAGGGTCTCAGGTTTGGAACGGGAAGGATTTGGATATCACATCTCATGTTATAGGAAGGGTCTCAGGTTTGGTATAAGCATTGAGATATCACATCTCTGCTATCGGAAGTGTCTCAGGATTGGAATGGGAAGGAGTTGGATATCCCATCTCATGTTATAGGACGGGTCTCAGGTTTGTTATTAGAATCATTGAGATATCATATTGCATGCTGTAGGAAGGGTCGAAGGGTTGGAATGGGAAGGACTTGGATATCACATCTCATGCTATAGATAGGCTCTTAGGTTTGGAAAGGGAAGGAGTTGGATATCACATTTCATGTTAGAGGAAGGATCTCAGGTTTGGTATTAGAAGCATTGAGATATCACATCTCATGCTATAGGAAGGGTCTCAGGATTGGAATGGGAAGCAGTTGGATATAACATCTCATGCTATAGGAAGGGTCTCAGGTTTGGTATAAGCATTGAGATATCACATCTCATGCTATAGAACGGGTCTCAGGATTGGAATGGAAGGAGTTGGATATCACATCTCATGTTATAGGAAGGATCTCAGGTTTGGTATTAGAAGCATTGAGACATCACATCTCATGCTATAGGAAGGGTCTCAGGGTTGGAATGGGAAGGAGTTGGATATCACATCTCATCCAATAGGAAGGGTCTCAGGTTTGGAATGGGAAGGAATTGGATATCACATCTCATGTTATAGGAAGGATCTCAGGATTGGTATTAGAAGCATTGAGATATCACATCTCATGCTATAGGAAGGGTCTCAGGATTGGAATGTGAAGGATTTGGATATCACATCTCATGCTAAAGGAAGGGTCTCAGGTTTGGTAGAAGCATTGAGATATCACGTATCTGCTATCGGAAGGGTCTCAGGATTGGATTGGGAAGGAGTTGGATATCACATCTCATGCCATAGGAAAGGTCTCAGGTTTGGTATAAGCATTGAGATATCACATCTCTGCTATCGGAAGGGTCTCAGGATTGGAATGGGAAGGATTTGGATATCACATCTCTTGCTATAGGAAGGGTCTCAGGATTGGAATGGGTAGGAGTTGGATATTACTTTCTTGCTATAGGAAGGGTCTCATGTTTGGAATGGGAAGGAGTTGGATATCACATATGCTATAGTTAGTGTCTCAGGTTTGGAACGGGAAGGAGTTGGATATCACATCTCATGTTATAGGAAGGGTCTCAGGTTTGGTATAAGCATTGAGATATCACATCTCTGCTATCGGAAGCGGCTCAGGATTGGAATGGGAAGGAGTTGGATATCCCATCTCATGTTATAGGAAGAGTCTCTGGTTTGGGATTAGAATCATTGAGATATCACATCGCATGCTGTAGGAAGGGTCTAAGGATTGGAATGGGATGGACTTGGATATCACATCTCATGCTATAGGTAGGCTCTCAGGTTTGGTATAAGCATTGAGATATCACATCTCATGCTATAGGAAGGGTCTCAGGATTGGAATGGGAAGGAATTGGATATCACATCTCATGCTATAGGAAGGGTCTCAGATTTGGTATAAGCATTGAGATATCACATCTCATGCTAAAGGAAGGGTCTCAGGATTGGAATGGGAAGGAGTTGTATATGACATCTCAAGCCATAGGAAGGTTCTCAGGTTTGGTATAAGCATTGAGATATCACATCTCTGCTATCGGAAGGGTCTCAGGATTGGAATGGGAAGGAGTTGGATATCCCATCTCATGTTATAGGAAGGGTCTCAGGTTTGGTATTAGAAGCATAGAGATATCACATCTCATGCTATAGGAAGGGTTTTAGGATTTGAATTCCAAGGAGTTGGATATCACATCTCATGCCATAGGAAGGGTCTCAGGTTTGGTATAAGCATTGAGATATCACATCTCTGCTATCGGAAGGGTCTCAGGATTGGATTGGGAAGGAGTTGGATATCCCTTCTCATGCTACAGGAAGTGTCTCAGGTTGGAATGGGAAGGAGTTGGATATCACATCTCATGTTATAGGAAGGGTCTCAGGATTGGAATATGAAGGATTTGGATATCACATCTCTTGCTATAGGAAGGGTCTCAGGATTGGAATGGGTAGGAGTTGGATATTACTTTCTTGCTATAGGAAGGGTCTCATGTTTGGAATGGGAAGGAGTTGGATATCACATATGCTATAGTTAGTGTCTCAGGTTTGGAACGGGAAGGAGTTGGATATCACATCTCATGTTATAGGAAGAGTCTCTGGTTTGGTATTAGAATCATTGAGATATCACATCGCATGCTGTAGGAAGGGTCTAAGGATTGGAATGGGATGGACTTGGATATCACATCTCATGCTATAGGTAGGCTCTCAGGTTTGGTATAAGCATTGAGATATCACATATCATGCTGTAGGAAGGGTCTCAGGATTGGAATGGGAAGGAATTGGATATCACATCTCATGCTATAGGAAGGGTCTCAGATTTGGTATAAGCATTGAGATATCACATCTCATGCAAAAGGAAGGGTCTCAGGATTGGAATGAGAAGGAGTTGTATATGACATCTCAGGCCATAGGAAGGTTCTCAGGTTTGGTATAAGCATTGAGATATCACATCTCTGCTATTGGAAGGGTCTCAGGATTGGAATGGGAAGGAGTTGGATATCCCATCTCATGTTATAGGAAGGGTCTCAGGTTTGGTATTAGAAGCATAGAGATATCACATCTCATGCTATAGGAAGGGTCTCAGGATTGGAATGGGAAGGACTTGGATGTCACATCTCATGCTATAGGGAGGGTCTCAAGTTTGATATTAGAAGCATTGAGATAACAAATCTCATGATATCGGAAGGGTCTCAGGATTGGAATGGGAAGGAGTTGGATATCACATCTCATGATAAAGGAAGGGTCTAAGGTTTGGAAGGGGAAGGATTTGGATATCACATCTCATGTTATAGGACGGGTCTCAGGTTTGGTATTAGAAGCATTGAGATATCAAGTCTCATGGTATAAGAAGGGTCTCAGAATTGGAATGGGAAGGAGTTGGATATCACACCTCAAGCTATAGGAAGGGTCTCAGGATTGGAATGGGAAGGAGTTTGATATCACATCTCATGCCATAGTATGGGTCTCAGGTTTGGTAGAAGCATTGGGATATCACATCTCATGGTATCGGAAGGGTATCAGTATTGGATTTGGAAGAAGTTGGATATCCCATCTCATGCTATAGGAAGGGTCTCAGGCTGGAATGGGAAGGAGTTGGATATCACATTTCATGTTATAGGAAGAGTCTCAGGATTGGAATGGGAAGGACTTGGATATCATATCTCATGCTATAGGACGGGTCTCAGGTTTTTTATTAGAATCATTGAGATATCATATTGCATGCTGTAGGAAGGGTCTAAGGATTGGAATGGGAAGGACTTGGATATCACATCTCATGCTATAGATAGGCTCTTAGGTTTGGAAAGGGAAGGAGTTGGATATCACATCTCATGTTATAGGAAGGATCTCAGGTTTGGTATTAGAAGCATTGAGACATCACATCTCATGCTATAGGAAGGGTCTCAGGGTTGGAATGGGAAGGAGTTGGATATCACATCTCATCCAATAGGAAGGGTCTCAGGTTTGGAATGGGAAGGAATTGGATATCACATCTCATGTTATAGGAAGGATCTCAGGTTTGGTATTAGAAGCATTGAGATATCACATCACATGCTATAGGAAGGGTCTCAGGATTGGAATGTGAAGGATTTGGATATCACATCTCATGCTAAAGGAAGCGTCTCAGGTTTGGTAGAAGCAATGAGATATCACGTCTCTGCTATCGGAAGGGTCTCAGGATTGGATTGGGAAGGAGTTGGATATCCCTTCTCATGCTATAGGAAGGGTCTCAGGATTTGAATGGCAAGGAGTTGGATATCACATCTCATGCCATAGGAAGGGTCTCAGGTTTGGTATAAGCATTGAGATATCACATCTCTGCTATCGGAATGGTCTCAGGATTGGAATGGGAAGGAGTTGGATATTCCCATCTCATGTTATAGGAAGGGTCTCAGGTTTGGTATTAGAAGCATTGAGATATCACATCTCATGCTATAGGAAGGGTCTCAGGATTGGAATGGGAACGACTTGGATATCACATCTCATGCTATAGAGAGGGTCTCAAGTTTGATATTAGAAGCTTTGAGATATCACATCTCATGATATCGGAAGGGTCTCAGGATTGGAATGGGAAGGAGTTGGATATCACATCTCATGATAAAGGAAGGGTCTAAGGTTTGGAAGGGGAAGGATTTGGATATCACATCTCATGTTATATTACGGGTCTCAGGTTTGGTATAAGAAGCCTGAGACCCTTCCGATAGCAGAGATGTGATATCTCAATGCTTATACCAAACCTGAGACCCTTCCTATGGCATGAGATGTGATATCCAACTCCTTGCCATTCAAATCCTGAGACCCTTCCTATAGCATGAGAAGGGATATCCAACTCCTTCCCAATCCAATCCTGAGACCCTTCCGATAGCAGAGACGTGATATCTCAATGCTTCTACCAAACCTGAGACCCTTCCTTTAGCATGAGATGTGATATCCAAATCCTTCACATTCCAATCCTGAGACCCTTCCTATAGCATGAGATGTGATATCTCAATGCTTCTAATACCAAACCTGAGATCCTTCCTATAACATGAGATGTGATATCCAATTCCTTCCTATTCCAAACCTGTGACCCTTCCTATTGGATGAGATGTGATATCCAACTCCTTCCCATTCCAACCCTGAGACCCTTCCTATAGCATGAGATGTGATGTCTCAATGCTTCTAATACCAAACCTGAGATCCTTCCTATAACATGAGATGTGATATCCAACTCCTTCCATTCCAATCCTGAGACCCGTCCTATAGCATGAGATGTGATATCTCAATGCTTATACCAAACCTGAGACCCTTCCTATAGCATGAGATGTGATATCCAACTGCTTCCCATTCCAATCCTGAGACCCTTCCTATAGCATGAGATGTGATATCTCAATGCTTCTAATACCAAACCTGAGATCCTTCCTCTAACATGAAATGTGATATCCAACTCCTTCCCTTTCCAAACCTAAGAGCCTATCTATAGCATGAGATGTGATATCCAAGTCCTTCACATTCCAACCCTTAGAACCTTCCTACAGCATGCAATATGATATCTCAATGATTCTAATAACAAACCTGAGACCCGTCCTATAACATGAGATGGGATATCCAACTCCTTCCCATTCCAATCCTGAGACACTTCCGATAGCAGAGATGTGATATCTCAATGCTTATACCAAACCTGAGACCCTTCCTATAACATGAGATGTGATATCCAAATCCTTCCCGTTCCAAACCTGAGACCCTTCCTTTAGCATGAGATGTGATATCCAGCTCCTTCCCATTCCAATCCTGAGACACTTCCGATAGCATGAGATGTGATATCTCAATGCTTCTAATATCAAAACTGAGACCCTCCCTATAGCATGATATGTGATATCTAAGTCCTTCCCATTCCAATCCTGAGACCCTCCCTATAGCATGAGATGTGATATCCAACTCCTTCTCATTCCAATCCTGAGACCCTTCCTATAGCATGAGATATGATATCTCAATACTTCTAATACCAAACGTGAGATCCTTCCGATAACATGAGATGTGATATCCAAATCCTTCCCCTTCCAAACCTGAGACCCTCCCTTTAGCATGAGATGTGATATCCAACTCCTTCCTATTCCAATCCTGAGACTCTTCTGATAGCATGAGATGTGATATCTCAATGCTTCTAATACCAAACCTGAGATCCTTCCGATAGCATGAGATGTGATATCTCAATGCTTCTAATACCAAACCTGAGATCCTTCCTATAACATGAGATGTGATATCCAAATCCTTCCCCTTCCAAACCTGAGACCCTCCCTTTAGCATGAGATGTGATATCCAACTCCTTCCCATTCCATTCCTGAGACCCTTCTGATAGCATGAGATGTGATATCTCAATGCCTCTAATACCAAACCTGAGATCCTACCTCTAACATGAAATGTGATATCCAACTCTTTCCCCTTCCAAACCTGAGAGCCTTCCTATAGCATGAGATGTGATATCCAAGTCCTTCCCATTCCAATCCTGAGACCCTTCCTATAGCTTGAGATGTGATATCCAACTCCTTCCCATTCCAATTCTGAGACCCTTCCTATACTATGAGACTTGATATCTCAATGCTTCTAATACCAAACCTGAGACCCGTAATATAACATGAGATGTGATATCCAAATCCTTCCCCTTCCAAACCTTAGACCCTTCCTTTATCATGAGATGTGATATCCAACTCCTTCCCATTCCAATCCTGAGACCCTTCCGATATCATGAGATGTGATATCTCAAAGCTTCTAATATCAAACTTGAGACCCTCCCTATAGCATGAGATGTGATATCCAAGTCCTCCCATTCCAATCCTGAGACCCTTCCTATAGCATGAGATGTGATATCTCAATGCTTATACCAAACCTGAGACCCTTCCTATAGCATGAGATGTGATATCCAACTGCTTCCCATTCCAATCCTGAGACCCTTCCTATAGCATGAGATGTGATATCTCTATGCTTCTAATACCAAACCTGAGATCCTTCCTCTAACATGAAATGTGATATCCAACTCCTTCCCTTTCCAAACCTAAGAGCCTATCTATAGCATGAGATGTGATATCCAAGTCCTTCACATTCCAACCCTTAGACCCTTCCTACAGCATGCAATATGATATCTCAATGATTCTAATAACAAACCTGAGACCCGTCCTATAACATGAGATGGGATATCCAACTCCTTCCCATTCCAATCCTGAGACTCTTCCGATAGCAGAGATGTGATATCTCAATGCTTATACCAAACCTGAGACCCTTCCTATAACATGAGATGTGATATCCAAATCCTTCCCGTTCCAAACCTGAGACCCTTCCTTTAGCATGAGATGTGATATCCAGCTCCTTCCCATTCCAATCCTGAGACACTTCCGATAGCATGAGATGTGATATCTCAATGCTTCTAATATCAAAACTGAGACCCTCCCTATAGCATGATATGTGATATCTAAGTCCTTCCCATTCCAATCCTGAGACCCTCCCTATAGCATGAGATGTGATATCCAACTCCTTCCCATTCCAATCCTGAGACCCTTCCTATAGCATGAGATATGATATCTCAATACTTCTAATACCAAACGTGAGATCCTTCCGATAACATGAGATGTGATATCCAAATCCTTCCCCTTCCAAACCTGAGACCCTCCCTTTAGCATGAGATGTGATATCCAACTCCTTCCTATTCCAATCCTGAGACTCTTCTGATAGCATGAGATGTGATATCTCAATGCTTCTAATACCAAACCTGAGATCCTTCCGATAGCATGAGATGTGATATCTCAATGCTTCTAATACCAAACCTGAGATCCTTCCTATAACATGAGATGTGATATCCAAATCCTTCCCCTTCCAAACCTGAGACCCTCCCTTTAGCATGAGATGTGATATCCAACTCCTTCCCATTCCATTCCTGAGACCCTTCTGATAGCATGAGATGTGATATCTCAATGCCTCTAATACCAAACCTGAGATCCTACCTCTAACATGAAATGTGATATCCAACTCTTTCCCCTTCCAAACCTGAGAGCCTTCCTATAGCATGAGATGTGATATCCAAGTCCTTCCCATTCCAATCCTGAGACCCTTCCTATAGCTTGAGATGTGATATCCAACTCCTTCCCATTCCAATTCTTAGACCCTTCCTATACTATGAGACTTGATATCTCAATGCTTCTAATACCAAACCTGAGACCCTAATATAACATGAGATGTGATATCCAAATCCTTCCCCTTCCAAACCTTAGACCCTTCCTTTATCATGAGATGTGATATCCAACTCCTTCCCATTCCATTCCTGATACCCTTCCGATATCATGAGATGTGATATCGCAAAGCTTCTAATATCAAACTTGAGACCCTCCCTATAGCATGAGATGTGATATCCAAGTCCTTCCCATTCCAATCCTGAGACCCTTCCTATAGCATGAGATGTGATATCTCAATCCTTATACCAAACCTGAGACCCTTCCTATAGCATGAGATGTGATATCCAACTGCTTCCCATTCCAATCCTGAGACCCTTCCTATAGCATGAGATGTGATATCTCTATGCTTCTAATACCAAACCTGAGATCCTTCCTCTAACATGAAATGTGATATCCAACTCCTTCCCTTTCCAAACCTAAGAGCCTATCTATAGCATGAGATGTGATATCCAAGTCCTTCACATTCCAACCCTTAGACCCTTCCTACAGCATGCAATATGATATCTCAATGATTCTAATAACAAACCTGAGACCCGTCCTATAACATGAGATGGGATATCCAACTCCTTCCCATTCCAATCCTGAGACTCTTCCGATAGCAGAGATGTGATATCTCAATGCTTATACCAAACCTGAGACCCTTCCTATAACATGAGATGTGATATCCAAATCCTTCCCGTTCCAAACCTGAGACCCTTCCTTTAGCATGAGATGTGATATCCAGCTCCTTCCCATTCCAATCCTGAGACACTTCCGATAGCATGAGATGTGATATCTCAATGCTTCTAATATCAAAACTGAGACCCTCCCTATAGCATGATATGTGATATCTAAGTCCTTCCCATTCCAATCCTGAGACCCTCCCTATAGCATGAGATGTGATATCCAACTCCTTCCCATTCCAATCCTGAGACCCTTCCTATAGCATGAGATATGATATCTCAATACTTCTAATACCAAACGTGAGATCCTTCCGATAACATGAGATGTGATATCCAAATCCTTCCCCTTCCAAACCTGAGACCCTCCCTTTAGCATGAGATGTGATATCCAACTCCTTCCTATTCCAATCCTGAGACTCTTCTGATAGCATGAGATGTGATATCTCAATGCTTCTAATACCAAACCTGAGATCCTTCCGATAGCATGAGATGTGATATCTCAATGCTTCTAATACCAAACCTGAGATCCTTCCTATAACATGAGATGTGATATCCAAATCCTTCCCCTTCCAAACCTGAGACCCTCCCTTTAGCATGAGATGTGATATCCAACTCCTTCCCATTCCATTCCTGAGACCCTTCTGATAGCATGAGATGTGATATCTCAATGCCTCTAATACCAAACCTGAGATCCTACCTCTAACATGAAATGTGATATCCAACTCTTTCCCCTTCCAAACCTCAGAGCCTTCCTATAGCATGAGATGTGATATCCAAGTCCTTCCCATTCCAATCCTGAGACCCTTCCTATAGCTTGAGATGTGATATCCAACTCCTTCCCATTCCAATTCTGAGACCCTTCCTATACTATGAGACTTGATATCTCAATGCTTCTAATACCAAACCTGAGACCCGTAATATAACATGAGATGTGATATCCAAATCCTTCCCCTTACAAACCTTAGACCCTTCCTTTATCATGAGATGTGATATCCAACTCCTTCCCATTCCAATCCTGAGACCCTTCCGATATCATGAGATGTGATATCTCAAAGCTTCTAATATCAAACTTGAGACCCTCCCTATAGCATGAGGTGTGATATCCAAGTCCTTCCCATTCCAATCCTGAGACCCTTCCTATAGCATGAGATGTGATATCTCAATGCTTCTAATACCAAACCTGAGACCCTTCCTATAACATGAGATGGGAATATCCAACTCCTTCCCATTCCAATCCTGAGACCCTTCCGATAGCAGAGATGTGATATCTCAATGCTTATACCAAACCTGAGATCCTTCCTATAACATGAGATGTGATATCCAACTCCTTCCCATTCCAATCCTGAGACACTTCCTATAGCATGAGATGTGATATCTCACTGCTTATACCAAACCTGAGACCCTTCCCATAGCATGAGATGTGATATCCAACTCCTTCCCATTCCAATCCTCAGACCCTTCCTATAGCATGAGATGTGATATCTCAATGCTTCTAATATCAAACTTGAGACCCTACCTATAGCATGAGATGTGATATCCAAGTCCTTCCCATTCCAATCCTGAGACACTTCCTATAGCATGAGATGTGATATCTCAATGCTTCTAATACCAAACCTGAGACTCTTCCTATAACATGAGATGGGATATCCAACTCCTTCCCATTCCAATCCTGAGACCCTTTTGATAGCAGAGATGTGATATCTCAATGTTTATACCAAACCTGAGACCCTTCCTACGGCATGAGATGTCATATTCAACTCCTTCCCATTCCAATCCTGAGACCCTTCCTATAGCATGAGATGTGATATCCAACTCCTTCCCATTCCAATCCTGAGACCCTTCCTATAGCATGAGATGTGATGTCTCAATGCTTCTAATACCAAACCTGAGATCCTTCCTATAACATGAGATGTGATATCCAACTCCTTCCATTCCAAACCTGGACCCTTCCTATAGCATTAGATGTGATATCTCAATGCTTATACCAAACCTGAGACCCTTCCTATAGCATGAGATGTGATATCCAACTCCTTCCCATTCCAATCCTGAGACCCTTCCTATAGCCTGAGATGTGATATCTCAATGCCTCTAATACCAAACCTGAGATCCTTCCTCTAACATGAAATGTGATATCCAACTCCTTCACTTTCCAAACCTCAGAGCCTATCTATAGCATGAGATGTGATATCCAAGTCCTTCCCATTCCAATCCTTAGACCCTTCCTACAGCATGCAATATGATATCTCAATGATTCTAATAAAAAACCTGAGACCCGTCCTATAACATGAGATGGGATATCCAACTCCTTCCCATTCCAATCCTGAGACACTTCCGATAGCAGAGATGTGATATCTCAATGTTTATACCAAACCTGAGACCCTTCCTATAACATGAGATGTGATATCCAACTCCTTCCCGTTCCAAACCTGAGACCCTTCCTTTAGCATGAGATGTGATATCCAGCTCCTTCCCATTCCAATCCTGAGACACTTCCGATAGCATGAGATGTGATATCTCAATGCTTCTAATATCAAAACTGAGACCCTCCCTATAGCATGATATGTGATATCTAAGTCCTTCCCATTCCAATCCTGAGACCCTTCCTATAGCATGAGATGTGATATCTCAATGCTTCTACCAAACCTGAGACCCTTCCTTTAGCATGAGATGTGATATCCAACTCCTTCCCATTCCAATCCTGAGACCCTTCCTATAGCATGAGAGGTGATATCTCAATACTTCTAATACCAAACCTGAGATCCTTCCGATAACATGAGATGTGATATCTCAATACTTCTAATACCAAACCTGAGATCCATCCTATAACATGAGATGTGATATCCAAATCCTTCCCCTTACAAACCTGAGACCCTCCCTTTAGCATGAGATGTGATATCCAACTCCTTCCCATTCCAATCCTGAGACCCTTCTGATAGCATAAGATATGATATCTCAATGCTTCTATACCAAACCTGAGATCCTTCCGATAGCATGAGATGTGATATCTCAACACTTCTAATACCAAACCTGAGATCCTTCCTATAACATGAGATGTGATATCCAAATCCTTATCTTCCAAACCTGAGACCCTCCCTTTAGCATGAGATGTGATATCCAACTCCTTCCCATTCCAATCCTGAGACTCTTCTGATAGCATAAGATATGATATCTCAATGCTTCTATACCAAACCTGAGATCCTTCTGATAGCATGAGATGTGATATCTCAATACTTCTAATACCAAACCTGAGATCCTACCTCTAACATGAAATGTGATATCCAACTCTTTCCCCTTGCAAACCTGAGAGCCTTCCTATAGCATGAGATGTGATATCCAAGTCCTTCCCATTCCAATCCTGAGACCCTTCCTATAACATGAGATGTGATATCCAACTCCTTCCCATTCCAACCTGAGACCCTTCCTATAGCATGAGATGGGATATCCAACTCCTTCCAAATCCAATCCCGATACCCTTCCGATAGCATGAGATCTGATATCCCAATGCTTCTACCAAACCTGAGACCCATACTATGGCATGAGATGTGATATCTAACTCCTTCCCATTCTAATCCTGAGACCCTTCCTATAGCTTGAGATGTGATATCCAACTCCTTCCCATTCCAATTCTGAGACCCTTCCTATACCATGAGACTTGATATCTCAATGCTTCTAATACCAAACCTGAGACCCGTCCTATAACATGAGATGTGATATCCAAATCCTTCCCCTTCCAAACCTTAGACCCTTCCTTTATCATGAGATGTGATAGCCAACTCCTTCCCATTCCAATCTTGAGACCCTTCCGATATCATGAAATGTGATATCTCAATGCTTCTAATATCAAACTTGAGACCCTCCCTATAACATGAGATGGGAATATCCAACTCCTTCCCATTCCAATCCTGAGACCCTTCCGATAGCAGAGATGTGATATCTCAATGCTTATACCAAACCTGAGATCCTTCCTATAACATGAGATGTGATATCCAACTCCTTCCCATTCCAATCCTGAGACACTTCCTATAGCATGAGATGTGATATCTCACTGCTTATACCAAACCTGAGACCCTTCCTATAGCATGAGATGTGATATCCAACTCCTTCCCATTCCAATCCTGAGACCCTTCCTATAGCATGAGATGTGATATCTCAATGCTTCTAATATCAAACTTGAGACCCTCCCTATAGCATGAGATGTGATACCCAAGTCCTTCCCATTCCAATCCTGAGACACTTCCTATAGCATGAGATGTGATATCTCAATGCTTCTAATACCAAACCTGAGACTCTTCCTATAACATGAGATGGGATATCCAACTCCTTTCCATTCCAATCCTGAGACCCTTTCGATAGCAGAGATGTGATATCTCAATGTTTATACCAAACCTGAGACCCTCCCTACGGCATGAGATGTCATATACAACTCCTTCCCATTCCAAACCTGAGACCCTTCCTATAGCATGAGATGTGATATCCAACTCCTTCCCATTCCAATCCTGAGACCCTTCCTATAGCATGAGATGTGATGTCTCAATGCTTCTAATACCAAACCTGAGATCCTTCCTATAACATGAGATGTGATATCCAACTCCTTCCATTCCAATCCTGAGACCCTTCCTATAGCATGAGATGTGATATCTCAAGACCCTTCCTATAGCATGAGATGTGATATCCAACTCCTTCCCATTCCAATCCTGAGACCCTTCCTATAGCCTGAGATGTGATATCTGAATGCCTCTAATACCAAACCTGAGATCCTTCCTCTAACATGAAATGTGATATCCAACTCCTTCCCTTTCCAAACCTAAGAGCCTATCTATAGCATGAGATGTGATATCCAGGTCCTTCCCATTCCAATCCTTAGACCCTTCCTACAGCATGCAATATGATATCTCAATGATTCTAATAACAAACCTGAGACCCGTCTTATAGCATGAGATATGATATCCAAGTCCTTCCCATTCCAATCCTGAGACCCTTCCTATAACATGAAATGTGATATCCAACTCCTTCCCATTCCAACCTGAGACCCTTCCTATAGCATGAGATGTGATATCTCAATGCTTATACCAAACCTGAGATCCTTCCTATAACATGAGATGTGATATCCAACTCCTTCCCATTCCAATCCTGAGACACTTCCTATAGCATGAGATGTGATATCTCACTGCTTATACCAAACCTGAGACCCTTCCCATAGCATGAGATGTGATATCCAACTCCTTCCCATTCCAATCCTCAGACCCTTCCTATAGCATGAGATGTGATATCTCAATGCTTCTAATATCAAACTTGAGACCCTACCTATAGCATGAGATGTGATATCCAAGTCCTTCCCATTCCAATCCTGAGACACTTCCTATAGCATGAGATGTGATATCCAACTCCTTCCCATTCCAATCCTGAGACCCTTCCTATAACATGAAATGTGATATCCAACTCCTTCCCATTCCAACCTGAGACCCTTCCTATAGCATGAGATGTGATATCTCAATGCTTATACCAAACCTGAGATCCTTCCTATAACATGAGATGTGATATCCAACTCCTTCCCATTCCAATCCTGAGACACTTCCTATAGCATGAGATGTGATATCTCACTGCTTATACCAAACCTGAGACCCTTCCCATAGCATGAGATGTGATATCCAACTTCTTCCCATTCCAATCCTCAGACCCTTCCTATAGCATGAGATGTGATATCTCAATGCTTCTAATATCAAACTTGAGACCCTACCTATAGCATGAGATGTGATATCCAAGTCCTTCCCATTCCAATCCTGAGACACTTCCTATAGCATGAGATGTGATATCCAACTCCTTCCCATTCCAATCCTGAGACCCTTCCTATAGCATGAGATATGATATCTCAATACTTCTAATACCAAATATGAGATCCTTCCGATAACATGAGATGTGATATCCAAATCCTTCCCATTCCAATCCTGAGACCCTTCTGATAGCATGAGATGTGATATCTCAATGCTTCTAATACCAAACCTGAGATCCTTCCGATAGCATGAGATGTGATATCTCAATGCTTCTAATACCAAACCTGAGATCCTTCCTATAACATGAGATGTGATATCCAAATCCTTCCCCTTCCAAACCTGAGACCCTCTCTTTAGCATGAGATGTGATATCCAACTCCTTCCCATTCCATTCCTGAGACCCTTCTGATAGCATGAGATGTGATATCTCAATGCCTCTAATACCAAACCTGAGATCCTACCTCTAACATGAAATGTGATATCCAACTCTTTCCCCTTCCAAACCTGAGAGCCTTCCTATAGCATGAGATGTGATATCCAAGTCCTTCCCATTCCAATCCTGAGACCCTTCCTATAGCTTGAGATGTGATATCCAACTCCTTCCCATTCCAATTCTGAGACCCTTCCTATACTCTGAGACTTGATATCTCAATGCTTCTAATACCAAACCTGAGACCCGTAATATAACATGAGATGTGATATCCAAATCCTTCCCCTTCCAAAACTTAGACCCTTCCTTTATCATGAGATGTGATATCCAACTCCTTCCCATTCCAATCCTGAGACCCTTCCGATATCATGAGATGTGATATCTCAAAGCTTCTAATATCAAACTTGAGACCCTCCCTATAGCATGAGATGTGATATCCAAGTCCTTCCCATTCCAATCCTGAGACCCTTCCTATAGCATGAGATGTGATATCTCAATGCTTCTAATACCAAACCTGAGACCCTTCCTATAACATGAGATGGGCATATCCAACTCCTTCCCATTCCAATCCTGAGACCCTTCCGATAGCAGAGATGTGATATCTCAATGCTTATACCAAACCTGAGACCCTTCCTATGGCATGAGATGTGATATCCAACTCCTTGCCATTCAAATCCTGAGACCCTTCCTATAGCATGAGAAGGGATATCCAACTCCTTCCCAATCCAATCCTGAGACCCTTCCGATAGCAGAGACGTGATATCTCAATGCTTCTACCAAACCTGAGACCCTTCCTTTAGCATGAGATGTGATATCCAAATCCTTCACATTCCAATCCTGAGACCCTTCCTATAGCATGAGATGTGATATCTCAATGCTTCTAATACCAAACCTGAGATCCTTCCTATAACATGAGATGTGATATCCAATTCCTTCCCATTCCAAACCTGAGACCCTTCCTATTGGATGAGTTGTGATATCCAACTCCTTCCCATTCCAACCCTGAGACCCTTCCTATAGCATGAGATGTGATGTCTCAATGCTTCTAATACCAAACCTGAGATCCTTCCTATAACATGAGATGTGATATCCAACTCCTTCCATTCCAATCCTGAGACACTTCCTATAGCATGAGATGTGATATCCAACTCCTTCCCATTCCAATCCTGAGACCCTTCCTATAGCATGAGATATGATATCTCAATACTTCTAATACCAAATATGAGATCCTTCCGATAACATGAGATGTGATATCCAAATCCTTCCCATTCCAATCCTGAGACCCTTCTGATAGCATGAGATGTGATATCTCAATGCTTCTAATACCAAACCTGAGATCCTTCCGATAGCATGAGATGTGATATCTCAATGCTTCTAATACCAAACCTGAGATCCTTCCTATAACATGAGATGTGATATCCAAATCATTCCCCTTCCAAACCTGAGACCCTCTCTTTAGCATGAGATGTGATATCCAACTCCTTCCCATTCCATTCCTGAGACCCTTCTGATAGCATGAGATGTGATATCTCAATGCCTCTAATACCAAACCTGAGATCCTACCTCTAACATGAAATGTGATATCCAACTCTTTCCCCTTCCAAACCTGAGAGCCTTCCTATAGCATGAGATGTGATATCCAAGTCCTTCCCATTCCAATCCTGAGACCCTTCCTATAGCTTGAGATGTGATATCCAACTCCTTCCCATTCCAATTCTGAGACCCTTCCTATACTCTGAGACTTGATATCTCAATGCTTCTAATACCAAACCTGAGACCCGTAATATAACATGAGATGTGATATCCAAATCCTTCCCCTTCCAAAACTTAGACCCTTCCTTTATCATGAGATGTGATATCCAACTCCTTCCCATTCCAATCCTGAGACCCTTCCGATATCATGAGATGTGATATCTCAAAGCTTCTAATATCAAACTTGAGACCCTCCCTATAGCATGAGATGTGATATCCAAGTCCTTCCCATTCCAATCCTGAGACCCTTCCTATAGCATGAGATGTGATATCTCAATGCTTCTAATACCAAACCTGAGACCCTTCCTATAACATGAGATGGGCATATCCAACTCCTTCCCATTCCAATCCTGAGACCCTTCCGATAGCAGAGATGTGATATCTCAATGCTTATACCAAACCTGAGACCCTTCCTATGGCATGAGATGTGATATCCAACTCCTTGCCATTCAAATCCTGAGACCCTTCCTATAGCATGAGAAGGGATATCCAACTCCTTCCCAATCCAATCCTGAGACCCTTCCGATAGCAGAGACGTGATATCTCAATGCTTCTACCAAACCTGAGACCCTTCCTTTAGCATGAGATGTGATATCCAAATCCTTCACATTCCAATCCTGAGACCCTTCCTATAGCATGAGATGTGATATCTCAATGCTTCTAATACCAAACCTGAGATCCTTCCTATAACATGAGATGTGATATCCAATTCCTTCCCATTCCAAACCTGAGACCCTTCCTATTGGATGAGTTGTGATATCCAACTCCTTCCCATTCCAACCCTGAGACCCTTCCTATAGCATGAGATGTGATGTCTCAATGCTTCTAATACCAAACCTGAGATCCTTCCTATAACATGAGATGTGATATCCAACTCCTTCCATTCCAATCCTGAGACCCGTCCTATAGCATGAGATGTGATATCTCAATGCTTATACCAAACCTGAGACCCTTCCTATAGCATGAGATGTGATATCCAACTACTTCCCATTCCAATCCTGAGACCCTTCCTATAGCATGAGATGTGATATCTCAATGCTTCTAATACCAAACCTGAGATCCTTCCTCTAACATGAAATGTGATATCCAACTCCTTCCCTTTCCAAACCTAAGAGCCTATCTATAGCATGAGATGTGATATCCAGGTCCTTCCCATTCCAATCCTTAGACCCTTCCTACAGCATGCAATATGATATCTCAATGATTCTAATAACAAACCTGAGACCCGTCCTATAGCATGAGTTATGATATCCAAGTCCTTCCCATTCCAATCCTGAGACCCTTCCTATAACATGAAATGTGATATCCAACTCCTTCCCATTCCAACCTGAGACCCTTCCTATAGCATGAGATGGGATATCCAACTTCTTCCAAATCCAATACTGATACCCTTCCGATAGCATGAGATGTGATATCCCAATGCTTCTACCAAACCTGAGACCCATACTATGGCATGAGATGTGATATCAAACTCCTTCCCATTCCAATCCTGAGACCCTTCCTATAGCTTGAGGTGTGATATCCAACTCCTTCCCATTCCAATTCTGAGACCCTTCTTATACCATGAGACTTGATATCTCAATGCTTCTAATACCAATCCTGAGACCCGTCCTATAACATGAGATGTGATATCCAAATCCTTCCCCTTCCAAACCTTAGACCCTTCCTTTATCATGAGATGTGATATCCAACTCCTTCCCATTCCAATCCTGAGACCCTTCCGATATCATGAGATTTGTTATCTCAATGCTTCTAATATCAAACTTGAGACCCTCCCTATAGCATGAGATGTGACATCCAAGTCCTTCCCATTCCAATCCTGAGACCCTTCCTATAGCATGAGATGTGATATCTCTATGCTTCTAATACCAAACCTGAGACCCTTCCTATAACATGAGATGGGATATCCAACTCCTTCCCATTCAAATCCTGAGACCTTTCCGATAGCAGAGATGTGATATCTCAATGCTTATACCAAACCTGAGAACCTTCCTATGGCCTGAGATGTGATATACAACTCCTTCCCATTCCAATCTTGAGACCCTTCCTTTAGCATGAGATGTGATATCTCAATGCTTATACCAAATCTGAGACCCTTCCTATAGCATGAGATGTGATATCCAATTCCTTCCCATTCCAATCCTGAGACCCTACCTATAGCATGAGATGTGATATCTCAATGCTTATACCAAACCTGAGACCCTTCCTATAACATGAGATGTGATATCCAACTCCTTCCCGTTCCAAACCTGAGACACTAACTATAGCATATGTGATATCCAACTCCTTCCCATTCCAAACATGAGACCCTTCCTATAGCAAGAAAGTAATATCCAACTCCTACCCATTCCAATCCTGAGACCCTTCCTATAGCAAGAGATGTGATATCCAAATCCTTCCCATTCCAATCCTGAGACCCTTCCTATAACATGAGATGTGATATCCAACTCCTTCCCATTCCAACCTGAGACACTTCCTATAGCATGAGAAGGGATATCCAACTCCTTCCCAATCCAATCCTGAGACCCTTCCGATAGCAGAGATGTGATATCTCAATGCTTATACCAAACCTGAGACCCTTCCTATGGCATGAGATGTGATATCCAACTCCTTGCCATTCAAATCCTGAGACCCTTCCTATAGCATGAGAAGGGATATCCAACTTCTTCCCAATCCAATCCTGAGACCCTTCCGATAGCAGAGACGTGATATCTCAATGCTTCTACCAAACCTGAGACCCTTCCTTTAGCATGAGATGTGATATCCAAATCCTTCACATTCCAATCCTGAGACCCTTCCTATAGCATGAGATGTGATATCTCAATGCTTCTAATACCAAACCTGAGATCCTTCCTATAACATGAGATGTGATATCCAATTCCTTCCTATTCCAAACCTGAGACCCTTCCTATTGGATGAGATGTGATATCCAACTCCTTCCCATTCCAACCCTGAGACCCTTCCTATAGCATGAGATGTGATGTCTCAATGCTTCTAATACCAAACCTGAGATCCTTCCTATAACATGAGATGTGATATCCAACTCCTTCCATTCCAATCCTGAGACCCGTCCTATAGCATGAGATGTGATATCTCAATGCTTATACCAAACCTGAGACCCTTCCTATAGCATGAGATGTGATATCCAACTGCTTCCATTCCAATCCTGAGACCCTTCCTATAGCATGAGATGTGATATCTCAATGCTTCTAATACCAAACCTGAGATCCTTCCTCTAACATGAAATGTGATATCCAACTCCTTCCCTTTCCAAACCTAAGAGCCTATCTATAGCATGAGATGTGATATCCAAGTCCTTCACATTCCAACCCTTAGACCTTTCCTACAGCATGCAATATGATATCTCAATGATTCTAATAACAAACCTGAGACCGGTCCTATAACATGAGATGGGATATCCAACTCCTTCCCATTCCAATCCTGAGACACTTCCGATAGCAGAGATGTGATATCTCAATGCTTATACCAAACCTGAGACCCTTCCTATAACATGAGATGTGATATCCAAATCCTTCCCGTTCCAAACCTGAGACCCTTCCTTTAGCATGAGATGTGATATCCAGCTCCTTCCCATTCCAATCCTGAGACACTTCCGATAGCATGAGATGTGATATCTCAATGCTTCTAATATCAAAACTGAGACCCTCCCTATAGCATGATATGTGATATCTAAGTCCTTCCCATTCCAATCCTGAAACCCTCCCTATAGCATGATATGTGATATCTAAGTCCTTCCCATTCCAATCCTGAGACCCTCCCTATAGCATGAGATGTGATATCCAATTCCTTCCCATTCCAATCCTGAGACCCTTCCTATAGCATGAGATGTGATATCTCAATGCTTATACCAAACCTGAGAGCCTACCTATAGCATGAGATGTGATATCCAATTGCATCCCATTCCAATCCTTAGACCCTTCCTACAGCATGCGATGTGATATCTCAATGATTCTAATACCAAACCAGAGACTCTTCCTATAACATGAGATGGGATATCCAACTCCTTCCCATTCCAATCCTGAGCCGCTTCCGATAGCAGAGATGTGATATCTCAATGCTTATACCAAACCTGAGACCCTTCCTATAACATGAGATGTGATATCCAACTCCTTCCCGTTCCAAACCTGAGACACTAACTATAGCATATGTGATATCCAACTCCTTCCCATTCCAAACATGAGACCCTTCCTATAGCAAGAAAGTAATATCCAACTCCTACCCATTCCAATCCTGAGACCCTTCCTATAGCAAGAGATGTGATATCCAAATCCTTCCCATTCCAATCCTGAGACCCTTCCTATAACATGAGATGTGATATCCAACTCCTTCCCATTCCAACCTGAGACACTTCCTATAGCATGAGAAGGGATATCCAACTCCTTCCCAATCCAATCCTGAGACCCTTCCGATAGCAGAGATGTGATATCTCAATGCTTATACCAAACCTGAGACCCTTCCTATGGCATGAGATGTGATATCCAACTCCTTGCCATTCAAATCCTGAGACCCTTCCTATAGCATGAGAAGGGATATCCAACTCCTTCCCAATCCAATCCTGAGACCCTTCCGATAGCAGAGACGTGATATCTCAATGCTTCTACCAAACCTGAGACCCTTCCTTTAGCATGAGATGTGATATCCAAATCCTTCACATTCCAATCCTGAGACCCTTCCTATAGCATGAGATGTGATATCTCAATGCTTCTAATACCAAACCTGAGATCCTTCCTATAACATGAGATGTGATATCCAATTCCTTCCTATTCCAAACCTGAGACCCTTCCTATTGGATGAGATGTGATATCCAACTCCTTCCCATTCCAACCCTGAGACCCTTCCTATAGCATGAGATGTGATGTCTCAATGCTTCTAATACCAAACCTGAGATCCTTCCTACAACATGAGATGTGATATCCAACTCCTTCCATTCCAATCCTGAGACCCGTCCTATAGCATGAGATGTGATATCTCAATGCTTATACCAAACCTGAGACCCTTCCTATAGCATGAGATGTGATATCCAACTGCTTCCCATTCCAATCCTGAGACCCTTCCTATAGCATGAGATGTGATATCTCAATGCTTCTAATACCAAACCTGAGATCCTTCCTCTAACATGAAATGTGATATCCAACTCCTTCCCTTTCCAAACCTAAGAGCCTATCTATAGCATGAGATGTGATATCCAGGTCCTTCCCATTCCAATCCTTAGACCCTTCCTACAGCATGCAATATGATATCTCAATGATTCTAATAACAAACCTGAGACCCGTCCTATAGCATGAGTTATGATATCCAAGTCCTTCCCATTCCAATCCTGAGACCCTTCCTATAACATGAAATGTGATATCCAACTCCTTCCCATTCCAACCTGAGACCCTTCCTATAGCATGAGATGGGATATCCAACTTCTTCCAAATCCAATACTGATACCCTTCCGATAGCATGAGATGTGATATCCCAATGCTTCTACCAAACCTGAGACCCATACTATGGCATGAGATGTGATATCAAACTCCTTCCCATTCCAATCCTGAGACCCTTCCTATAGCTTGAGGTGTGATATCCAACTCCTTCCCATTCCAATTCTGAGACCCTTCTTATACCATGAGACTTGATATCTCAATGCTTCTAATACCAATCCTGAGACCCGTCCTATAACATGAGATGTGATATCCAAATCCTTCCCCTTCCAAACCTTAGACCCTTCCTTTATCATGAGATGTGATATCCAACTCCTTCCCATTCCAATCCTGAGACCCTTCCGATATCATGAGATTTGTTATCTCAATGCTTCTAATATCAAACTTGAGACCCTCCCTATAGCATGAGATGTGACATCCAAGTCCTTCCCATTCCAATCCTGAGACCCTTCCTATAGCATGAGATGTGATATCTCTATGCTTCTAATACCAAACCTGAGACCCTCCCTATAACATGAGATGTGATATCCAAATCCTTCACATTCCAATCCTGAGACCCTTCCTATAGCATGAGATGTGATATCTCAATGCTTCTAATACCAAACCTGAGATCCTTCCTATAACATGAGATGTGATATCCAATTCCTTCCTATTCCAAACCTGAGACCCTTCCTATTGGATGAGATGTGATATCCAACTCCTTCCCATTCCAACCCTGAGACCCTTCCTATAGCATGAGATGTGATGTCTCAATGCTTCTAATACCAAACCTGAGATCCTTCCTATAACATGAGATGTGATATCCAACTCCTTCCATTCCAATCCTGAGACCCGTCCTATAGCATGAGATGTGATATCTCAATGCTTATACCAAACCTGAGACCCTTCCTATAGCATGAGATGTGATATCCAACTGCTTCCCATTCCAATCCTGAGACCCTTCCTATAGCATGAGATGTGATATCTCAATGCTTCTAATACCAAACCTGAGATCCTTCCTCTAACATGAAATGTGATATCCAACTCCTTCCCTTTCCAAACCTAAGAGCCTATCTATAGCATGAGATGTGATATCCAAGTCCTTCACATTCCAACCCTTAGACCTTTCCTACAGCATGCAATATGATATCTCAATGATTCTAATAACAAACCTGAGACCGGTCCTATAACATGAGATGGGATATCCAACTCCTTCCCATTCCAATCCTGAGACACTTCCGATAGCAGAGATGTGATATCTCAATGCTTATACCAAACCTGAGACCCTTCCTATAACATGAGATGTGATATCCAAATCCTTCCCGTTCCAAACCTGAGACCCTTCCTTTAGCATGAGATGTGATATCCAGCTCCTTCCCATTCCAATCCTGAGACACTTCCGATAGCATGAGATGTGATATCTCAATGCTTCTAATATCAAAACTGAGACCCTCCCTATAGCATGATATGTGATATCTAAGTCCTTCCCATTCCAATCCTGAAACCCTCCCTATAGCATGATATGTGATATCTAAGTCCTTCCCATTCCAATCCTGAGACCCTCCCTATAGCATGAGATGTGATATCCAATTCCTTCCCATTCCAATCCTGAGACCCTTCCTATAGCATGAGATGTGATATCTCAATGCTTATACCAAACCTGAGAGCCTACCTATAGCATGAGATGTGATATCCAATTGCATCCCATTCCAATCCTTAGACCCTTCCTACAGCATGCGATGTGATATCTCAATGATTCTAATACCAAACCAGAGACTCTTCCTATAACATGAGATGGGATATCCAACTCCTTCCCATTCCAATCCTGAGCCGCTTCCGATAGCAGAGATGTGATATCTCAATGCTTATACCAAACCTGAGACCCTTCCTATAACATGAGATGTGATATCCAACTCCTTCCCGTTCCAAACCTGAGACACTAACTATAGCATATGTGATATCCAACTCCTTCCCATTCCAAACATGAGACCCTTCCTATAGCAAGAAAGTAATATCCAACTCCTACCCATTCCAATCCTGAGACCCTTCCTATAGCAAGAGATGTGATATCCAAATCCTTCCCATTCCAATCCTGAGACCCTTCCTATAACATGAGATGTGATATCCAACTCCTTCCCATTCCAACCTGAGACACTTCCTATAGCATAAGAAGGGATATCCAACTCCTTCCCAATCCAATCCTGAGACCCTTCCGATAGCAGAGATGTGATATCTCAATGCTTATACCAAACCTGAGACCCTTCCTATGGCATGAGATGTGATATCCAACTCCTTGCCATTCAAATCCTGAGACCCTTCCTATAGCATGAGAAGGGATATCCAACTCCTTCCCAATCCAATCCTGAGACCCTTCCGATAGCAGAGACGTGATATCTCAATGCTTCTACCAAACCTGAGACCCTTCCTTTAGCATGAGATGTGATATCCAAATCCTTCACATTCCAATCCTGAGACCCTTCCTATAGCATGAGATGTGATATCTCAATGCTTCTAATACCAAACCTGAGATCCTTCCTATAACATGAGATGTGATATCCAATTCCTTCCTATTCCAAACCTGAGACCCTTCCTATTGGATGAGATGTGATATCCAACTCCTTCCCATTCCAACCCTGAGACCCTTCCTATAGCATGAGATGTGATGTCTCAATGCTTCTAATACCAAACCTGAGATCCTTCCTACAACATGAGATGTGATATCCAACTCCTTCCATTCCAATCCTGAGACCCGTCCTATAGCATGAGATGTGATATCTCAATGCTTATACCAAACCTGAGACCCTTCCTATAGCATGAGATGTGATATCCAACTGCTTCCCATTCCAATCCTGAGACCCTTCCTATAGCATGAGATGTGATATCTCAATGCTTCTAATACCAAACCTGAGATCCTTCCTCTAACATGAAATGTGATATCCAACTCCTTCCCTTTCCAAACCTAAGAGCCTATCTATAGCATGAGATGTGATATCCAGGTCCTTCCCATTCCAATCCTTAGACCCTTCCTACAGCATGCAATATGATATCTCAATGATTCTAATAACAAACCTGAGACCCGTCCTATAGCATGAGTTATGATATCCAAGTCCTTCCCATTCCAATCCTGAGACCCTTCCTATAACATGAAATGTGATATCCAACTCCTTCCCATTCCAACCTGAGACCCTTCCTATAGCATGAGATGGGATATCCAACTTCTTCCAAATCCAATACTGATACCCTTCCGATAGCATGAGATGTGATATCCCAATGCTTCTACCAAACCTGAGACCCATACTATGGCATGAGATGTGATATCAAACTCCTTCCCATTCCAATCCTGAGACCCTTCCTATAGCTTGAGGTGTGATATCCAACTCCTTCCCATTCCAATTCTGAGACCCTTCTTATACCATGAGACTTGATATCTCAATGCTTCTAATACCAATCCTGAGACCCGTCCTATAACATGAGATGTGATATCCAAATCCTTCCCCTTCCAAACCTTAGACCCTTCCTTTATCATGAGATGTGATATCCAACTCCTTCCCATTCCAATCCTGAGACCCTTCCGATATCATGAGATTTGTTATCTCAATGCTTCTAATATCAAACTTGAGACCCTCCCTATAGCATGAGATGTGACATCCAAGTCCTTCCCATTCCAATCCTGAGACCCTTCCTATAGCATGAGATGTGATATCTCTATGCTTCTAATACCAAACCTGAGACCCTTCCTATAACATTAGATGGGATATCCAACTCCTTCCCATTCAAATCCTGAGACCTTTCCGATAGCAGAGATGTGATATCTCAATGCTTATACCAAACCTGAGAACCTTCCTATGGCCTGAGATGTGATATACAACTCCTTCCCATTCCAATCCTGAGACCCTTCCTTTAGCATGAGATGTGATATCTCAATGCTTATACCAAATCTGAGACCCTTCCTATAGCATGAGATGTGATATCCAATTCCTTCCCATTCCAATCCTGAGACCCTACCTATAGCATGAGATGTGATATCTCAATGCTTATACCAAACCTGAGACCCTTCCTATAACATGAGATGTGATATCCAACTCCTTCCCGTTCCAAACCTGAGACACTAACTATAGCATATGTGATATCCAACTCCTTCCCATTCCAAACATGAGACCCTTCCTATAGCAAGAAAGTAATATCCAACTCCTACCCATTCCAATCCTGAGACCCTTCCTATAGCAAGAGATGTGATATCCAAATCCTTCCCATTCCAATCCTGAGACCCTTCCTATAACATGAGATGTGATATCCAACTCCTTCCCATTCCAACCTGAGACACTTCCTATAGCATGAGAAGGGATATCCAACTCCTTCCCAATCCAATCCTGAGACCCTTCCGATAGCAGAGATGTGATATCTCAATGCTTATACCAAACCTGAGACCCTTCCTATGGCATGAGATGTGATATCCAACTCCTTGCCATTCAAATCCTGAGACCCTTCCTATAGCATGAGAAGGGATATCCAACTCCTTCCCAATCCAATCCTGAGACCCTTCCGATAGCAGAGACGTGATATCTCAATGCTTCTACCAAACCTGAGACCCTTCCTTTAGCATGAGATGTGATATCCAAATCCTTCACATTCCAATCCTGAGACCCTTCCTATAGCATGAGATGTGATATCTCAATGCTTCTAATACCAAACCTGAGATCCTTCCTATAACATGAGATGTGATATCCAATTCCTTCCTATTCCAAACCTGAGACCCTTCCTAATGGATGAGATGTGATATCCAACTCCTTCCCATTCCAACCCTGAGACCCTTCCTATAGCATGAGATGTGATGTCTCAATGCTTCTAATACCAAACCTGAGATCCTTCCTATAACATGAGATGTGATATCCAACTCCTTCCATTCCAATCCTGAGACCCGTCCTATAGCATGAGATGTGATATCTCAATGCTTATACCAAACCTGAGACCCTTCCTATAGCATGAGATGTGATATCCAACTGCTTCCCATTCCAATCCTGAGACCCTTCCTATAGCATGAGATGTGATATCTCAATGCTTCTAATACCAAACCTGAGATCCTTCCTCTAACATGAAATGTGATATCCAACTCCTTCCCTTTCCAAACCTAAGAGCCTATCTATAGCATGAGATGTGATATCCAAGTCCTTCACATTCCAACCCTTAGACCTTTCCTACAGCATGCAATATGATATCTCAATGATTCTAATAACAAACCTGAGACCGGTCCTATAACATGAGATGGGATATCCAACTCCTTCCCATTCCAATCCTGAGACACTTCCGATAGCAGAGATGTGATATCTCAATGCTTATACCAAACCTGAGACCCTTCCTATAACATGAGATGTGATATCCAAATCCTTCCCGTTCCAAACCTGAGACCCTTCCTTTAGCATGAGATGTGATATCCAGCTCCTTCCCATTCCAATCCTGAGACACTTCCGATAGCATGAGATGTGATATCTCAATGCTTCTAATATCAAAACTGAGACCCTCCCTATAGCATGATATGTGATATCTAAGTCCTTCCCATTCCAATCCTGAAACCCTCCCTATAGCATGATATGTGATATCTAAGTCCTTCCCATTCCAATCCTGAGACCCTCCCTATAGCATGAGATGTGATATCCAATTCCTTCCCATTCCAATCCTGAGACCCTTCCTATAGCATGAGATGTGATATCTCAATGCTTATACCAAACCTGAGAGCCTACCTATAGCATGAGATGTGATATCCAATTGCATCCCATTCCAATCCTTAGACCCTTCCTACAGCATGCGATGTGATATCTCAATGATTCTAATACCAAACCAGAGACTCTTCCTATAACATGAGATGGGATATCCAACTCCTTCCCATTCCAATCCTGAGCCGCTTCCGATAGCAGAGATGTGATATCTCAATGCTTATACCAAACCTGAGACCCTTCCTATAACATGAGATGTGATATCCAACTCCTTCCCGTTCCAAACCTGAGACACTAACTATAGCATATGTGATATCCAACTCCTTCCCATTCTAAACATGAGACCCTTCCTATAGCAAGAAAGTAATATCCAACTCCTACCCATTCCAATCCTGAGACCCTTCCTATAGCAAGAGATGTGATATCCAAATCCTTCCCATTCCAATCCTGAGACCCTTCCTATAACATGAGATGTGATATCCAACTCCTTCCCATTCCAACCTGAGACACTTCCTATAGCATGAGAAGGGATATCCAACTCCTTCCCAATCCAATCCTGAGACCCTTCCGATAGCAGAGATGTGATATCTCAATGCTTATACCAAACCTGAGACCCTTCCTATGGCATGAGATGTGATATCCAACTCCTTGCCATTCAAATCCTGAGACCCTTCCTATAGCATGAGAAGGGATATCCAACTCCTTCCCAATCCAATCCTGAGACCCTTCCGATAGCAGAGACGTGATATCTCAATGCTTCTACCAAACCTGAGACCCTTCCTTTAGCATGAGATGTGATATCCAAATCCTTCACATTCCAATCCTGAGACCCTTCCTATAGCATGAGATGTGATATCTCAATGCTTCTAATACCAAACCTGAGATCCTTCCTATAACATGAGATGTGATATCCAATTCCTTCCTATTCCAAACCTGAGACCCTTCCTATTGGATGAGATGTGATATCCAACTCCTTCCCATTCCAACCCTGAGACCCTTCCTATAGCATGAGATGTGATGTCTCAATGCTTCTAATACCAAACCTGAGATCCTTCCTATAACATGAGATGTGATATCCAACTCCTTCCATTCCAATCCTGAGACCCGTCCTATAGCATGAGATGTGATATCTCAATGCTTATACCAAACCTGAGACCCTTCCTATAGCATGAGATGTGATATCCAACTGCTTCCCATTCCAATCCTGAGACCCTTCCTATAGCATGAGATGTGATATCTCAATGCTTCTAATACCAAACCTGAGATCCTTCCTCTAACATGAAATGTGATATCCAACTCCTTCCCTTTCCAAACCTAAGAGCCTATCTATAGCATGAGATGTGATATCCAAGTCCTTCACATTCCAACCCTTAGACCCTTCCTACAGCATGCAATATGATATCTCAATGATTCTAATAACAAACCTGAGACCCGTCCTATAACATGAGATGGGATATCCAACTCCTTCCCATTCCAATCCTGAGACACTTCCGATAGCAGAGATGTGATATCTCAATGCTTATACCAAACCTGAGACCCTTCCTATAACATGAGATGTGATATCCAAATCCTTCCCGATCCAAACCTGAGACCCTTCCTTTAGCATGAGATGTGATATCCAGCTCCTTCCCATTCCAATCCTGAGACACTTCCGATAGCATGAGATGTGATATCTCAATGCTTCTAATATCAAAACTGAGACCCTCCCTATAGCATGATATGTGATATCTAAGTCCTTCACATTCCAATCCTGAGACCCTCCCTATAGCATGAGATGTGATATCCAACTCCTTCTCATTCCAATCCTGAGACCCTTCCTATAGCATGAGATATGATATCTCAATACTTCTAATACCAAACGTGAGATCCTTCCGATAACATGAGATGTGATATCCAAATCCTTCCCCTTCCAAACCTGAGACCCTCCCTTTAGCATGAGATGTGATATCCATCTCCTTCCTATTCCAATCCTGAGACTCTTCTGATAGCATGAGATGTGATATCTCAATGCTTCTAATACCAAACCTGAGATCCTTCCGATAGCATGAGATGTGATATCTCAATGCTTCTAATACCAAACCTGAGATCCTTCCTATAACATGAGATGTGATATCCAAATCCTTCCCCTTCCAAACCTGAGACCCTCCCTTTAGCATGAGATGTGATATCCAACTCCTTCCCATTCCATTCCTGAGACCCTTCTGATAGCATGAGATGTGATATCTCAATGCCTCTAATACCAAACCTGAGATCCTACCTCTAACATGAAATGTGATATCCAACTCTTTCCCCTTCCAAACCTGAGAGCCTTCCTATAGCATGAGATGTGATATCCAAGTCCTTCCCATTCCAATCCTGAGACCCTTCCTATAGCTTGAGATGTGATATCCAACTCCTTCCCATTCCAATTCTGAGACCCTTCCTATACTATGAGACTTGATATCTCAATGCTTCTAATACCAAACCTGAGACCCGTAATATAACATGAGATGTGATATCCAAATCCTTCCCCTTCCAAACCTTAGACCCTTCCTTTATCATGAGATGTGATATCCAACTCCTTCCCATTCCAATCCTGAGACCCTTCCGATATCATGAGATGTGATATCTCAAAGCTTCTAATATCAAACTTGAGACCCTCCCTAAAGCATGAGATGTGATATCCAAGTCCTTCCCATTCCAATCCTGAGACCCTTCCTATAGCATGAGATGTGATATCTCAATGCTTATACCAAACCTGAGACCCTTCCTATAGCATGAGATGTGATATCCAACTGCTTCCCATTCCAATCCTGAGACCCTTCCGATATCATGAGATGTGATATCTCAAAGCTTCTAATATCAAACTTGAGACCCTCCCTAAAGCATGAGATGTGATATCCAAGTCCTTCCCATTCCAATCCTGAGACCCTTCCTATAGCATGAGATGTGATATCTCAATGCTTATACCAAACCTGAGACCCGTCCTATAACATGAGATGGGATATCCAACTCCTTCCCATTCCAATCCTGAGACTCTTCCGATAGCAGAGATGTGATATCTCAATGCTTATACCAAACCTGAGACCCTTCCTATAACATGAGATGTGATATCCAAATCCTTCCCGTTCCAAACCTGAGACCCTTCCTTTAGCATGAGATGTGATATCCAGCTCCTTCCCATTCCAATCCTGAGACACTTCCGATAGCATGAGATGTGATATCTCAATGCTTCTAATATCAAAACTGAGACCCTCCCTATAGCATGATATGTGATATCTAAGTCCTTCCCATTCCAATCCTGAGACCCTCCCTATAGCATGAGATGTGATATCCAACTCCTTCCCATTCCAATCCTGAGACCCTTCCTATAGCATGAGATATGATATCTCAATACTTCTAATACCAAACGTGAGATCCTTCCGATAACATGAGATGTGATATCCAAATCCTTCCCCTTCCAAACCTGAGACCCTCCCTTTAGCATGAGATGTGATATCCAACTCCTTCCTATTCCAATCCTGAGACTCTTCTGATAGCATGAGATGTGATATCTCAATGCTTCTAATACCAAACCTGAGATCCTTCCGATAGCATGAGATGTGATATCTCAATGCTTCTAATACCAAACCTGAGATCCTTCCTAAAACATGAGATGTGATATCCAAATCCTTCCCCTTCCAAACCTGAGACCCTCCCTTTAGCATGAGATGTGATATCCAACTCCTTCCCATTCCATTCCTGAGACCCTTCTGATAGCATGAGATGTGATATCTCAATGCCTCTAATACCAAACCTGAGATCCTACCTCTAACATGAAATGTGATATCCAAATATCCAACTCTTTCCCCTTCCAAACCTGAGAGCCTTCCTATAGCATGAGATGTGATATCCAAGTCCTTCCCATTCCAATCCTGAGACCCTTCCTATAGCTTGAGATGTGATATCCAACTCCTTCCCATTCCAATTCTGAGACCCTTCCTATACTATGAGACTTGATATCTCAATGCTTCTAATACCAAACCTGAGACCCGTAATATAACATGAGATGTGATATCCAAATCCTTCCCCTTCCAAACCTTAGAACCTTCCTTTATCATGAGATGTGATATCCAACTCCTTCCCATTCCAATCCTGAGACCCTTCCGATATCATGAGATGTGATATCTCAAAGCTTCTAATATCAAACTTGAGACCCTCCCTATAGCATGAGATGTGATATCCAAGTCCTTCCCATTCCAATCCTGAGACCCTTCCTATAGCATGAGATGTGATATCTCAATGCTTCTAATACCAAACCTGAGACCCTTCCTATAACATGAGATGGGAATATCCAACTCCTTCCCATTCCAATCCTGAGACCCTTCCGATAGCAGAGATGTGATATCTCAATGCTTATACCAAACCTGAGATCCTTCCTATAACATGAGATGTGATATCCAACTCCTTCCCATTCCAATCCTGAGACACTTCCTATAGCATGAGATGTGATATCTCACTGCTTATACCAAACCTGAGACCCTTCCCATAGCATGAGATGTGATATCCAACTCCTTCCCATTCCAATCCTCAGACCCTTCCTATAGCATGAGATGTGATATCTCAATGCTTCTAATATCAAACTTGAGACCCTACCTATAGCATGAGATGTGATATCCAAGTCCTTCCCATTCCAATCCTGAGACACTTCCTATAGCATGAGATGTGATATCTCAATGCTTCTAATACCAAACCTGAGACTCTTCCTATAACATGAGATGGGATAACCAACTCCTTCCCATTCCAATCCTGAGACCCTTTTGATAGCAGAGATGTGATATCTCAATGTTTATACCAAACCTGAGACCCTTCCTACGGCATGAGATGTCATATTCAACTCCTTCCCATTCCAATCCTGAGACCCTTCCTATAGCATGAGATGTGATATCCAACTCCTTCCCATTCCAATCCTGAGACCCTTCCTATAGCATGAGATGTGATGTCTCAATGCTTCTAATACCAAACCTGAGATCCTTCCTATAACATGAGATGTGATATCCAACTCCTTCCATTCCAATCCTGGACCCTTCCTATAGCATGAGATGTGATATCTCAATGCTTATACCAAACCTGAGACCCTTCCTTTAGCATGAGATGTGATATCCAACTCCTTCCCATTCCAATCCTGAGACCCTTCCTATAGCCTGAGATGTGATATCTCAATGCCTCTAATACCAAACCTGAGATCCTTCCTCTAACATGAAATGTGATATCCAACTCCTTCACTTTCCAAACCTGAGAGCCTATCTATAGCATGAGATGTGATATCCAAGTCCTTCCCATTCCAATCCTTAGACCCTTCCTACAGCATGCAATATGATATCTCAATGATTCTAATAAAAAAACCTGAGACCCGTCCTATAACATGAGATGGGATATCCAACTCCTTCCCATTCCAATCCTGAGACACTTCCGATAGCAGAGATGTGATATCTCAATGTTTATACCAAACCTGAGACCCTTCCTATAACATGAGATGTGATATCCAACTCCTTCCCGTTCCAAACCTGAGACCCTTCCTTTAGCATGAGATGTGATATCCAGCTCCTTCCCATTCCAATCCTGAGACACTTCCGATAGCATGAGATGTGATATCTCAATGGTTCTAATATCAAAACTGAGACCCTCCCTATAGCATGATATGTGATATCTAAGTCCTTCCCATTCCAATCCTGAGACCCTTCCTATAGCATGAGATGTGATATCTCAATGCTTCTACCAAACCTGAGACCCTTCCTTTAGCATGAGATGTGATATCCAACTCCTTCCCATTCCAATCCTGAGACCCTTCCTATAGCATGAGAGGTGATATCTCAATACTTCTAATACCAAACCTGAGATCCTTCCGATAACATGAGATGTGATATCTCAATACTTCTAATACCAAACCTGAGATCCATCCTATAACATGAGATGTGATATCCAAATCCTTCCCCTTCCAAACCTGAGACCCGCCCTTTAGCATGAGATGTGATATCCAACTCCTTCCCATTCCAATCCTGAGACCCTTCTGATAGCATAAGATATGATATCTCAATGCTTCTATACCAAACCTGAGATCCTTCCGATAGCATGAGATGTGATATCTCAATACTTCTAATACCAAACCTGAGATCCTTCCTATAACATGAGATGTGATATCCAAATCCTTATCTTCCAAACCTGAGACCCTCCCTTTAGCATGAGATGTGATATCCAACTCCTTCCCATTCCAATCCTGAGACTCTTCTGATAGCATTAGATATGATATCTCAATGCTTCTATACCAAACCTGAGATCCTTCTGATAGCATGAGATGTGATATCTCAATACTTCTAATACCAAACCTGAGATCCTACCTCTAACATGAAATGTGATATCCAACTCTTTCCCCTTGCAAACCTGAGAGCCTTCCTATAGCATGAGATGTGATATCCAAGTCCTTCCCATTCCAATCCTGAGACCCTTCCTATAACATGAGATGTGATACCCAACTCCTTCCCATTCCAACCTGAGACCCTTCCTATAGCATGAGATGGGATATCCAACTCCTTCCAAATCCAATCCCGATACCCTTCCGATAGCATGAGATCTGATATCCCAATGCTTCTACCAAACCTGAGACCCATACTATGGCATGAGATGTGATATCAAACTCCTTCCCATTCTAATCCTGAGACCCTTCCTATAGCTTGAGATGTGATATCCAACTCCTTCCCATTCCAATTCTGAGACCCTTCCTATACCATGAGACTTGATATCTCAATGCTTCTAATACCAAACCTGAGACCCGTCCTATAACATGAGATGTGATATCCAAATGCTTCCCCTTCCAAACCTTAGACCCTTCCTTTATCATGAGATGTGATAGCCAACTCCTTCCCATTCCAATCTTGAGACCCTTCCGATATCATGAAATGTGATATCTCAATGCTTCTAATATCAAACTTGAGACCCTCCCTATAACATGAGATGGGAATATCCAACTCCTTCCCATTCCAATCCTGAGACCCTTCCGATAGCAGAGATGTGATATCTCAATGCTTATACCAAACCTGAGATCCTTCCTATAACATGAGATGTGATATCCAACTCCTTCCCATTCCAATCCTGAGACACTTCCTATAGCATGAGATGTGATATCCAACTCCTTCCCATTCCAATTCTGAGACCCTTCCTATACTATGAGACTTGATATCTCAATGCTTCTAATACCAAACCTGAGACCCGTAATATAACATGAGATGTGATATCCAAATCCTTCCCCTTCCAAACCTTAGACCCTTCCTTTATCATGAGATGTGATATCCAACTCCTTCCCATTCCAATCCTGAGACCCTTCCGATATCATGAGATGTGATATCTCAAAGCTTCTAATATCAAACTTGAGACCCTCCCTATAGCATGAGATGTGATATCCAAGTCCTTCCCATTCCAATCCTGAGACCCTTCCTATAGCATGAGATGTGATATCTCAATGCTTACACCAAACCTGAGACCCTTCCTATAGCATGAGATGTGATATCCAACTGCTTCCCATTCCAATCCTGAGACCCTTCCTATAGCATGAGATGTGATATCTCTATGCTTCTAATACCAAACCTGAGATCCTTCCTCTAACATGAAATGTGATATCCAACTCCTTCCCTTTCCAAACCTAAGAGCCTATCTATAGCATGAGATGTGATATCCAAGTCCTTCACATTCCAACCCTTAGACCCTTCCTACAGCATGCAATATGATATCTCAATGATTCTAATAACAAACCTGAGACCCGTCCTATAACATGAGATGGGATATCCAACTCCTTCCCATTCCAATCCTGAGACTCTTCCGATAGCAGAGATGTGATATCTCAATGCTTATACCAAACCTGAGACCCTTCCTGTAACATGAGATGTGATATCCAAATCCTTCCCGTTCCAAACCTGAGACCCTTCCTATAACATGAGATGTGATACCCAACTCCTTCCCATTCCAACCTGAGACCCTTCCTATAGCATGAGATGGGATATCCAACTCCTTCCAAATCCAATCCCGATACCCTTCCGATAGCATGAGATCTGATATCCCAATGCTTCTACCAAACCTGAGACCCATACTATGGCATGAGATGTGATATCAAACTCCTTCCCATTCTAATCCTGAGACCCTTCCTATAGCTTGAGATGTGATATCCAACTCCTTCCCATTCCAATTCTGAGACCCTTCCTATACCATGAGACTTGATATCTCAATGCTTCTAATACCAAACCTGAGACCCGTCCTATAACATGAGATGTGATATCCAAATGCTTCCCCTTCCAAACCTTAGACCCTTCCTTTATCATGAGATGTGATAGCCAACTCCTTCCCATTCCAATCTTGAGACCCTTCCGATATCATGAAATGTGATATCTCAATGCTTCTAATATCAAACTTGAGACCCTCCCTATAACATGAGATGGGAATATCCAACTCCTTCCCATTCCAATCCTGAGACCCTTCCGATAGCAGAGATGTGATATTTCAATGCTTATACCAAACCTGAGATCCTTCCTATAACATGAGATGTGTAATCCAACTCCTTCCCATTCCAATCCTGAGACACTTCCTATAGCATGAGATGTGATATCTCACTGCTTATACCAAACCTGAGACCCTTCCTATAGCATGAGATGTGATATCCAACTCCTTCCCATTCCAATCCTGAGACCCTTCCTATAGCATGAGATGTGATATCTCAATGCTTCTAATATCAAACTTGAGACCCTCCCTATAGCATGAGATGTGATACCCAAGTCCTTCCCATTCCAATCCTGAGACACTTCCTATAGCATGAGATGTGATATCCAACTGCTTCCCATTCCAATCCTGAGACCCTTCCTAAAGCATGAGATGTGATATCTCTATGCTTCTAATACCAAACCTGAGATCCTTCCTCTAACATGAAATGTGATATCCAACTCCTTCCCTTTCCAAACCTAAGAGCCTATCTATAGTATGAGATGTGATATCCAAGTCCTTCACATTCCAACCCTTAGACCCTTCCTACAGCATGCAATATGATATCTCAATGATTCTAATAACAAACCTGAGACCCGTCCTATAACATGAGATGGGATATCCAACTCCTTCCCATTCCAATCCTGAGACTCTTCCGATAGCAGAGATGTGATATTTCAATGCTTATACCAAACCTGAGATCCTTCCTATAACATGAGATGTGATATCCAACTCCTTCCCATTCCAATCCTGAGACACTTCCTATAGCATGAGATGTGATATCCAACTCCTTCCCATTCCAATTCTGAGACCCTTCCTATACTATGAGACTTGATATCTCAATGCTTCTAATACCAAACCTGAGACCCGTAATATAACATGAGATGTGATATCCAAATCCTTCCCCTTCCAAACCTTAGACCCTTCCTTTATCATGAGATGTGATATCCAACTCCTTCCCATTCCAATCCTGAGACCCTTCCGATATCATGAGATGTGATATCTCAAAGCTTCTAATATCAAACTTGAGACCCTCCCTATAGCATGAGATGTGATATCCAAGTCCTTCCCATTCCAATCCTGAGACCCTTCCTATAGCATGAGATGTGATATCTCAATGCTTACACCAAACCTGAGACCCTTCCTATAGCATGAGATGTGATATCCAACTGCTTCCCATTCCAATCCTGAGACCCTTCCTATAGCATGAGATGTGATATCTCTATGCTTCTAATACCAAACCTGAGATCCTTCCTCTAACATGAAATGTGATATCCAACTCCTTCCCTTTCCAAACCTAAGAGCCTTCCTATAGCATGAGATGTGATATCCAAGTCCTTCCCATTCCAATCCTGAGACCCTTCCTATAGCTTGAGATGTGATATCCAACTCCTTCCCATTCCAATTCTGAGACCCTTCCTATACTATGAGACTTGATATCTCAATGCTTCTAATACCAAACCTGAGACCCGTAATATAACATGAGATGTGATATCCAAATCCTTCCCCTTCCAAACCTTAGAACCTTCCTTTATCATGAGATGTGATATCCAACTCCTTCCCATTCCAATCCTGAGACCCTTCCGATATCATGAGATGTGATATCTCAAAGCTTCTAATATCAAACTTGAGACCCTCCCTATAGCATGAGATGTGATATCCAAGTCCTTCCCATTCCAATCCTGAGACCCTTCCTATAGCATGAGATGTGATATCTCAATGCTTCTAATACCAAACCTGAGACCCTTCCTATAACATGAGATGGGAATATCCAACTCCTTCCCATTCCAATCCTGAGACCCTTCCGATAGCAGAGATGTGATATCTCAATGCTTATACCAAACCTGAGATCCTTCCTATAACATGAGATGTGATATCCAACTCCTTCCCATTCCAATCCTGAGACACTTCCTATAGCATGAGATGTGATATCTCACTGCTTATACCAAACCTGAGACCCTTCCCATAGCATGAGATGTGATATCCAACTCCTTCCCATTCCAATCCTCAGACCCTTCCTATAGCATGAGATGTGATATCTCAATGCTTCTAATATCAAACTTGAGACCCTACCTATAGCATGAGATGTGATATCCAAGTCCTTCCCATTCCAATCCTGAGACACTTCCTATAGCATGAGATGTGATATCTCAATGCTTCTAATACCAAACCTGAGACTCTTCCTATAACATGAGATGGGATAACCAACTCCTTCCCATTCCAATCCTGAGACCCTTTTGATAGCAGAGATGTGATATCTCAATGTTTATACCAAACCTGAGACCCTTCCTACGGCATGAGATGTCATATTCAACTCCTTCCCATTCCAATCCTGAGACCCTTCCTATAGCATGAGATGTGATATCCAACTCCTTCCCATTCCAATCCTGAGACCCTTCCTATAGCATGAGATGTGATGTCTCAATGCTTCTAATACCAAACCTGAGATCCTTCCTATAACATGAGATGTGATATCCAACTCCTTCCCATTCCAATCCTGAGACCCTTCCTATAGCATGAGATGTGATATCCAACTCCTTCCCATTCCAATCCTGAGACCCTTCCTATAGCATGAGATGTGATATCTCAATGCTTATACCAAACCTGAGACCCTTCCTTTAGCATGAGATGTGATATCCAACTCCTTCCCATTCCAATCCTGAGACCCTTCCTATAGCCTGAGATGTGATATCTCAATGCCTCTAATACCAAACCTGAGATCCTTCCTCTAACATGAAATGTGATATCCAACTCCTTCACTTTCCAAACCTGAGAGCCTATCTATAGCATGAGATGTGATATCCAAGTCCTTCCCATTCCAATCCTTAGACCCTTCCTACAGCATGCAATATGATATCTCAATGATTCTAATAAAAAAACCTGAGACCCGTCCTATAACATGAGATGGGATATCCAACTCCTTCCCATTCCAATCCTGAGACACTTCCGATAGCAGAGATGTGATATCTCAATGTTTATACCAAACCTGAGACCCTTCCTATAACATGAGATGTGATATCCAACTCCTTCCCGTTCCAAACCTGAGACCCTTCCTTTAGCATGAGATGTGATATCCAGCTCCTTCCCATTCCAATCCTGAGACACTTCCGATAGCATGAGATGTGATATCTCAATGGTTCTAATATCAAAACTGAGACCCTCCCTATAGCATGATATGTGATATCTAAGTCCTTCCCATTCCAATCCTGAGACCCTTCCTATAGCATGAGATGTGATATCTCAATGCTTCTACCAAACCTGAGACCCTTCCTTTAGCATGAGATGTGATATCCAACTCCTTCCCATTCCAATCCTGAGACCCTTCCTATAGCATGAGAGGTGATATCTCAATACTTCTAATACCAAACCTGAGATCCTTCCGATAACATGAGATGTGATATCTCAATACTTCTAATACCAAACCTGAGATCCATCCTATAACATGAGATGTGATATCCAAATCCTTCCCCTTCCAAACCTGAGACCCGCCCTTTAGCATGAGATGTGATATCCAACTCCTTCCCATTCCAATCCTGAGACCCTTCTGATAGCATAAGATATGATATCTCAATGCTTCTATACCAAACCTGAGATCCTTCCGATAGCATGAGATGTGATATCTCAATACTTCTAATACCAAACCTGAGATCCTTCCTATAACATGAGATGTGATATCCAAATCCTTATCTTCCAAACCTGAGACCCTCCCTTTAGCATGAGATGTGATATCCAACTCCTTCCCATTCCAATCCTGAGACTCTTCTGATAGCATTAGATATGATATCTCAATGCTTCTATACCAAACCTGAGATCCTTCTGATAGCATGAGATGTGATATCTCAATACTTCTAATACCAAACCTGAGATCCTACCTCTAACATGAAATGTGATATCCAACTCTTTCCCCTTGCAAACCTGAGAGCCTTCCTATAGCATGAGATGTGATATCCAAGTCCTTCCCATTCCAATCCTGAGACCCTTCCTATAACATGAGATGTGATACCCAACTCCTTCCCATTCCAACCTGAGACCCTTCCTATAGCATGAGATGGGATATCCAACTCCTTCCAAATCCAATCCCGATACCCTTCCGATAGCATGAGATCTGATATCCCAATGCTTCTACCAAACCTGAGACCCATACTATGGCATGAGATGTGATATCAAACTCCTTCCCATTCTAATCCTGAGACCCTTCCTATAGCTTGAGATGTGATATCCAACTCCTTCCCATTCCAATTCTGAGACCCTTCCTATACCATGAGACTTGTTATCTCAATGCTTCTAATACCAAACCTGAGACCCGTCCTATAACATGAGATGTGATATCCAAATGCTTCCCCTTCCAAACCTTAGACCCTTCCTTTATCATGAGATGTGATAGCCAACTCCTTCCCATTCCAATCTTGAGACCCTTCCGATATCATGAAATGTGATATCTCAATGCTTCTAATATCAAACTTGAGACCCTCCCTATAACATGAGATGGGAATATCCAACTCCTTCCCATTCCAATCCTGAGACCCTTCCGATAGCAGAGATGTGATATCTCAATGCTTATACCAAACCTGAGATCCTTCCTATAACATGAGATGTGATATCCAACTCCTTCCCATTCCAATCCTGAGACACTTCCTATAGCATGAGATGTGATATCTCACTGCTTATACCAAACCTGAGACCCTTCCTATAGCATGAGATGTGATATCCAACTCCTTCCCATTCCAATCCTGAGACCCTTCCTATAGCATGAGATGTGATATCTCAATGCTTCTAATATCAAACTTGAGACCCTCCCTATAGCATGAGATGTGATACCCAAGTCCTTCCCATTCCAATCCTGAGACACTTCCTATAGCATGAGATGTGATATCCAACTGCTTCCCATTCCAATCCTAAGACCCTTCCTATAGCATGAGATGTGATATCTCTATGCTTCTAATACCAAACCTGAGATCCTTCCTCTAACATGAAATGTGATATCCAACTCCTTCCCTTTCCAAACTTAAGAGCCTATCTATAGCATGAGATGTGATATCCAAGTCCTTCACATTCCAATCCTTAGACCCTTCCTACAGCATGCAATATGATATCTCAATGATTCTAATAACAAACCTGAGACCCTTCCTATAACATGAGATGTGATATCCAAATCCTTCCCGTTCCAATCCTGAGACCCTTCCTATAGCATGAGATATGATATCTCAATACTTCTAATACCAAACGTGAGATCCTTCCGATAACATGAGATGTGATATCCAAATCCTTCCCCTTCCAAACCTGAGACCCTCCCTTTAGCATGAGATGTGATATCCAACTCCTTCCCATTCCAATCCTGAGACCCTTCCTATAGCATGAGATATGATATCTCAATACTTCTAATACCAAATGTGAGATCCTTCCGATAACATGAGATGTGATATCCAAATCCTTCCCCTTCCAAACCTGAGACCCTCCCTTTAGCATGAGATGTGATATCCAACTCCTTCCTATTCCAATCCTGAGACTCTTCTGATAGCATGAGATGTGATATCTCAATGCTTCTAATACCAAACCTGAGATCCTTCCGATAGCATGAGATGTGATATCTCAATGCTTCTAATACCAAACCTGAGATCCTTCCTATAACATGAGATGTGATATCCAAATCCTTCCCCTTCCAAACCTGAGACCCTCCCTTTAGCATGAGATGTGATATCCAACTCCTTCCCATTCCATTCCTGAGACCCTTCTGATAGCATGAGATGTGATATCTCAATGCCTCTAATACCAAACCTGAGATCCTACCTCTAACATGAAATGTGATATCCAACTCTTTCCCCTTCCAAACCTGAGAGCCTTCCTATAGCATGAGATGTGATATCCAAGTCCTTCCCATTCCAATCCTGAGACCCTTCCTATAGCTTGAGATGTGATATCCAACTCCTTCCCATTCCAATTCTGAGACCCTTCCTATACTATGAGACTTGATATCTCAATGCTTCTAATACCAAACCTGAGACCCGTAATATAACATGAGATGTGATATCCAAATCCTTCCCCTTCCAAACCTTAGACCCTTCCTTTATCATGAGATGTGATATCCAACTCCTTCCCATTCCAATCCTGAGACCCTTCCGATATCATGAGATGTGATATCTCAAAGCTTCTAATATCAAACTTGAGACCCTCCCTAATGCATGAGATGTGATATCCAAGTCCTTCCCATTCCAATCCTGAGACCCTTCCTATAGCATGAGAAGTGATATCTCAATGCTTATACCAAACCTGAGACCCTTCCTATAGCATGAGATGTGATATCCAACTGCTTCCCATTACAATCCTGAGACCCTTCCTATAGCATGAGATGTGATATCTCTATGCTTCTAATACCAAACCTGAGATCCTTCCTCTAACATGAAATGTGATATCCAACTCCTTCCCTTTCCAAACCTAAGAGCCTATCTATAGCATGAGATGTGATATCCAAGTCCTTCATATTCCAACCCTTAGACCCTTCCTACAGCATGCAATATGATATCTCAATGATTCTAATAACAAACCTGAGACCCGTCCTATAACATGAGATAGGATATCCAACTCCTTCCCATTCCAATCCTGAGACTCTTCCGATAGCAGAGATGTGATATCTCAATGCTTATACCAAACCTGAGACCCTTCCTATAACATGAGATGTGATATCCAAATCCTTCCCGTTCCAAACCTGAGACCCTTCCTTTAGCATGAGATGTGATATCCAGCTCCTTCCCATTCCAATCCTGAGACACTTCCGATAGCATGAGATGTGATATCTCAATGCTTCTAATATCAAAACTGAGACCCTCCCTATAGCATGATATGTGATATCTAAGTCCTTCCCATTCCAATCCTGAGACCCTCCCTATAGCATGAGATGTGATATCCAACTCCTTCCCATTCCAATCCTGAGACCCTTCCTATAGCATGAGATATGATATCTCAATACTTCTAATACCAAACGTGAGATCCTTCCGATAACATGAGATGTGATATCCAAATCCTTCCCCTTCCAAACCTGAGACCCTCCCTTTAGCATGAGATGTGATATCCAACTCCTTCCTATTCCAATCCTGAGACTCTTCTGATAGCATGAGATGTGATATCTCAATGCTTCTAATACCAAACCTGAGATCCTTCCGATAGCATGAGATGTGATATCTCAATGCTTCTAATACCAAACCTGAGATCCTTCCTATAACATGAGATGTGATATCCAAATCCTTCCCCTTCCAAACCTGAGACCCTCCCTTTAGCATGAGCTGTGATATCCAACTCCTTCCCATTCCATTCCTGAGACCCTTCTGATAGCATGAGATGTGATATCTCAATGCCTCTAATACCAAACCTGAGATCCTACCTCTAACATGAAATGTGATATCCAACTCTTTCCCCTTCCAAACCTGAGAGCCTTCCTATAGCATGAGATGTGATATCCAAGTCCTTCCCATTCCAATCCTGAGACCCTTCCTATAGCTTGAGATGTGATATCCAACTCCTTCCCATTCCAATTCTGAGACCCTTCCTATACTATGAGACTTGATATCTCAATGCTTCTAATACCAAACCTGAGACCCGTAATATAACATGAGATGTGATATCCAAATCCTTCCCCTTCCAAACCTTAGACCCTTCCTTTATCATGAGATGTGATATCCAACTCCTTCCCATTCCAATCCTGAGACCCTTCCGATATCATGAGATGTGATATCTCAAAGCTTCTAATATCAAACTTGAGACCCTCCCTATAGCATGAGATGTGATATCCAAGTCCTTCCCATTCCAATCCTGAGACCCTTCCTATAGCATGAGATGTGATATCTCAATGCTTCTAATACCAAACCTGAGACCCTTCCTATAACATGAGATGGGAATATCCAACTCCTTCCCATTCCAATCCTGAGACCCTTCCGATAGCAGAGATGTGATATCTCAATGCTTATACCAAACCTGAGATCCTTCCTATAAAATGAGATGTGATATCCAACTCCTTCCCATTCCAATCCTGAGACACTTCCTATAGCATGAGATGTGATATCTCACTGCTTATACCAAACCTGAGACCCTTCCCATAGCATGAGATGTGATATCCAACTCCTTCCCATTCCAATCCTGAGACACTTCCTATAGCATGAGATGTGATATCTCAATGCTTCTAATACCAAACCTGAGACTCTTCCTATAACATGAGATGGGATATCCAACTCCTTCCCATTCCAATCCTGAGACCCTTTTGATAGCAGAGATGTGATATCTCAATGTTTATACCAAACCTGAGACCCTTCCTACGGCATGAGATGTCATATTCAACTCCTTCCCATTCCAATCCTGAGACCCTTCCTATAGCATGAGATGTGATATCCAACTCCTTCCCATTCCAATCCTGAGACCCTTCCTATAGCATGAGATGTGATGTCTCAATGCTTCTAATACCAAACCTGAGATCCTTCCTATAACATGAGATGTGATATCCAACTCCTTCCATTCCAATCCTGGACCCTTCCTATAGCATGAGATGTGATATCTCAATGCTTATACCAAACCTGAGACCCTTCCTATAGCATGAGATGTGATATCCAACTCCTTCCCATTCCAAACCTGAGACTCTTCTGATAGCATAAGATATGATATCTCAATGCTTCTATACCAAACCTGAGATCCTTCTGATAGCATGAGATGTGATATCTCAATACTTCTAATACCAAACCTGAGATCCTACCTCTAACATGAAATGTGATATCCAACTCTTTCCCCTTGCAAACCTGAGAGCCTTCCTATAGCATGAGATGTGATATCCAAGTCCTTCCCATTCCAATCCTGAGACCCTTCCTATAACATGAGATGTGATATCCAACTCCTTCCCATTCCAACCTGAGACCCTTCCTATAGCATGAGATGGGATATCCAACTCCTTCCAAATCCAATCCCGATACCCTTCCGATAGCATGAGATCTGATATCCCAATGCTTCTACCAAACCTGAGACCCATACTATGGCATGAGATGTGATATCAAACTCCTTCCCATTCTAATCCTGAGACCCTTCCTATAGCTTGAGATGTGATATCCAACTCCTTCCCATTCCAATTCTGAGACCCTTCCTATACCATGAGACTTGATATCTCAATGCTTCTAATACCAAACCTGAGACCCGTCCTATAACATGAGATGTGATATCCAAATCCTTCCCCTTCCAAACCTTAGACCCTTCCGATAGCAGAGATGTGATATCTCAATGCTTATACCAAACCTGAGATCCTTCCTATAACATGAGATGTGATATCCAACTCCTTCCCATTCCAATCCTGAGACACTTCCTATAGCATGAGATGTGATATCTCACTGCTTATACCAAACCTGAGACCCTTCCTATAGCATGAGATGTGATATCCAACTCCTTCCCATTCCAATCCTGAGACCCTTCCTATAGCATGAGAGGTGATATCTCAATGCTTCTAATATCAAACTTGAGACCCTCCCTATAGCATGAGATGTGATACCCAAGTCCTTCCCATTCCAATCCTGAGACACTTCCTATAGCATGAGATGTGATATCTCAATGCTTCTAATACCAAACCTGAGACTCTTCCTATAACATGAGATGGGATATCCAACTCCTTTCCATTCCAATCCTGAGACCCTTTCGATAGCAGAGATGTGATATCTCAATGTTTATACCAAACCTGAGACCCTTCCTACGGCATGAGATGTCATATTCAACTCCTTCCCATTCCAATCCTGAGACCCTTCCTATAGCATGAGATGTGATATCCAACTCCTTCCCATTCCAATCATGAGACCCTTCCTATAGCATGAGATGTGATGTCTCAATGCTTCTAATACCAAACCTGAGATCCTTCCTATAACATGAGATGTGATATCCAACTCCTTCCATTCCAATCCTGGACCCTTCCTATAGCATGAGATGTGATATCTCAATGCTTATACCAAACCTGAGACCCTTCCTATAGCATGAGATGTGATATCCAACTCCTTCCCATTCCAATCCTGAGACCCTTCCTATAGCCTGAGATGTGATATCTCAATGCCTCTAATACCAAACCTGAGATCCTTCCTCTAACATGAAATGTGATATCCAACTCCTTCACTTTCCAAACCTGAGAGCCTATCTATAGCATGAGATGTGATATCCAAGTCCTTCCCATTCCAATCCTTAGACCCTTCCTACAGCATGCAATATGATATCTCAATGATTCTAATAAAAAACCTGAGACCCGTCCTATAACATGAAATGGGATATCCAACTCCTTCCCATTCCAATTCTGAGACACTTCCGATAGCAGAGATGTGATATCTCAATGTTTATACCAAACCTGAGACCCTTCCTATAACATGAGATGTGATATCCAACTCCTTCCCGTTCCAAACCTGAGACCCTTCCTTTAGCATGAGATGTGATATCCAGCTCCTTCCCATTCCAATCCTGAGACACTTCCGATAGCATGAGATGTGATATCTCAATGCTTCTAATCTCAAAACTGAGACCCTCCCTATAGCATGATATGTGATATCTAAGTCCTTCCCATTCCAATCCTGAGACCCTTCCTATAGCATGAGATGTGATATCTCAATGCTTCTACCAAACCTGAGACCCTTCCTTTAGCATGAGATGTGATATCCAACTCCTTCCCATTCCAATCCTGAGACCCTTCTGATAGCATAAGATATGATATCTCAATGCTTCTATACCAAACCTGAGATCCTTCCGATAGCATGAGATGTGATATCTCAATACTTCTAATACCAAACCTGAGATCCTTCCTATAACATGAGATGTGATATCCAAATCCTTATCTTCCAAACCTGAGACCCTCCCTTTAGCATGAGATGTGATATCCAACTCCTTCCCATTCCAATCCTGAGACTCTTCTGATAGCATAAGATATGATATCTCAATGCTTCTATACCAAACCTGAGATCCTTCTGATAGCATGAGATGTGATATCTCAATACTTCTAATACCAAACCTGAGATCCTACCTCTAACATGAAATGTGATATCCAACTCTTTCCCCTTGCAAACCTGAGAGCCTTCCTATAGCATGAGATGTGATATCCAAGTCCTTCCCATTCCAATCCTGAGACCCTTCCTATAACATGAGATGTGATATCCAACTCCTTCCCATTCCAACCTGAGACCCTTCCTATAGCATGAGATGGGATATCCAACTCCTTCCAAATCCAATCCCGATACCCTTCCGATAGCATGAGATCTGATATCCCAATGCTTCTACCAAACCTGAGACCCATACTATGGCATGAGATGTGATATCAAACTCCTTCCCATTCTAATCCTGAGACCCTTCCTATAGCTTGAGATGTGATATCCAACTCCTTCCCATTCCAATTCTGAGACCCTTCCTATACCATGAGACTTGATATCTCAATGCTTCTAATACCAAACCTGAGACCCGTCCTATAACATGAGATGTGATATTCAAATCCTTCCCCTTCCAAACCTTAGACCCTTCCTTTATCATGAGATGTGATAGCCAACTCCTTCCCATTCCAATCTTGAGACCCTTCCGATATCATGAAATGTGATATCTCAATGCTTCTAATATCAAACTTGAGACCCTCCCTACAACATGAGATGGGAATATCCAACTCCTTCCCATTCCAATCCTGAGACCCTTCCGATAGCACAGATGTGATATCTCAATGCTTATACCAAACCTGAGATCCTTCCTATAGCATGAGATGTGATATCCAACTCCTTCCCATTCCAATCCTGAGACCCTCCCTACAACATGAGATGTGATATCCAACTCCTTCCCATTCCAATCCTGAGACACTTCCTATAGCATGAGATGTGATATCTCACTGCTTATACCAAACCTGAGACCCTTCCTATAGCTTGAGATGTGATATCCAACTCCTTCCCATTCCAATCCTGAGACCCTTCCTATAGCATGAGATGTGATATCTCAATGCTTCTAATATCAAACTTGAGACCCTCCCTATAGCATGAGATGTGATACCCAAGTCCTTCCCATTCCAATCCTGAGACACTTCCTATAGCATGAGATGTGATATCCAACTGCTTCCCATTCCAATCCTGAGACCCTTCCTATAGCATGAGATGTGATATCTCTATGCTTCTAATACCAAACCTGAGATCCTTCCTCTAACATGAAATGTGATATCCAACTCCTTCCCTTTCCAAACCTAAGAGCCTATCTATAGCATGAGATGTGATATCCAAGTCCTTCACATTCCAACCCTTAGACCCTTCCTACAGCATGCAATATGATATCTCAATGATTCTAATAACAAACCTGAGACCCGTCCTATAACATGAGATGGGATATTCAACTCCTTCCCATTCCAATCCTGAGACTCTTCCGATAGCAGAGATGTGATATCTCAATGCTTATACCAAACCTGAGACCCTTCCTATAACATGAGATGTGATATCCAAATCCTTCCCGTTCCAAACCTGAGACCCTTCCTTTAGCATGAGATGTGATATCCAGCTCCTTCCCATTCCAATCCTGAGACACTTCCGATAGCATGAGATGTGATATCTCAATGCTTCTAATATCAAAACTGAAACCCTCCCTATAGCATGATATGTGATATCTAAGTCCTTCCCATTCCAATCCTGAGACCCTCCCTATAGCATGAGATGTGACATCCAACTCCTTCCCATTCCAATCCTGAGACCCTTCCTATAGCATGAGATATGATATCTCAATACTTCTAATACCAAACGTGAGATCCTTCCGATAACATGAGATGTGATATCCAAATCCTTCCCCTTCCAAACCTGAGACCCTCCCTTTAGCATGAGATGTGATATCCAACTCCTTCCTATTCCAATCCTGAGACTCTTCTGATAGCATGAGATGTGATATCTCAATGCTTCTAATACCAAACCTGAGATCCTTCCGATAGCATGAGATGTGATATCTCAATGCTTCTAATACCAAACCTGAGATCCTTCCTATAACATGAGATGTGATATCCAAATCCTTCCCCTACCAAACCTGAGACCCTCCCTTTAGCATGAGATGTGATATCCAACTCCTTCCCATTCCATTCCTGAGACCCTTCTGATAGCATGAGATGTGATATCTCAATGCCTCTAATACCAAACCTGAGATCCTACCTCTAACATGAAATGTGATATCCAACTCTTTCCCCTTCCAAACCTGAGATCCTTCCTATAGCATGAGATGTGATATCCAAGTCCTTCCCATTCCAATCCTGAGACCCTTCCTATAGCTTGAGATGTGATATCCAACTCCTTCCCATTCCAATTCTGAGACCCTTCCTATACTATGAGACTTGATATCTCAATGCTTCTAATACCAAACCTGAGACCCGTAATATAACATGAGATGTGATATCAAAATCCTTCCCCTTCCAAACCTTAGACCCTTCCTTTATCATGAGATGTGATATCCAACTCCTTCCCATTCCAATCCTGAGACCCTTCCGATATCATGAGATGTGATATCTCAAAGCTTCTAATATCAAACTTGAGACCCTCCCTATAGCATGAGATGTGATATCCAAGTCCTTCCCATTCCAATCCTGAGACCCTTCCTATAGCATGAGATGTGATATCTCAATGCTTCTAATACCAAACCTGAGACCCTTCTTATAACATGAGATGGGAATATCCAACTCCTTCCCATTCCAATCCTGAGACACTTCCTATAGCATGAGATGTGATATCTCACTGCTTATACCAAACCTGAGACCCTTCCCATAGCATGAGATGTGATATCCAACTCCTTCCCATTCCAATCCTCAGACCCTTCCTATAGCATGAGATGTGATATCTCAATGCTTCTAATATCAAACTTGAGACCCTACCTATAGCATGAGATGTGATATCCAAGTCCTTCCCATTCCAATCCTGAGACACTTCCTATAGCATGAGATGTGATATCTCAATGCTTCTAACACCAAACCTGAGACTCTTCCTATAACATGAGATGGGATATCCAACTCCTTCCCATTCCAATCCTGAGACCCTTTTGATAGCAGAGATGTGATATCTCAATGTTTATACCAAACCTGAGACCCTTCCTACGGCATGAGATGTCATATTCAACTCCTTCCCATTCCAATCCTGAGACCCTTCCTATAGCATGAGATGTGATATCCAACTCCTTCCCATTCCAATCCTGAGACCCTTCCTATAGCATGAGATGTGATGTCTCAATGCTTCTAATACCAAACCTGAGATCCTTCCTATAACATGAGCTGTGATATCCAACTCCTTCCATTCCAATCCTGGACCCTTCCTATAGCATGAGATGTGATATCTCAATGCTTATACCAAACCTGAGACCCTTCCTATAGCATGAGATGTGATATCCAACTCCTTTCCATTCCAATCCTGAGACCCTTCCTATAGCCTGAGATGTGATATCTCAATGCCTCTAATACCAAACCTGAGATCCTTCCTCTAACATGAAATGTGATATCCAACTCCTTCACTTTCCAAACCTGAGAGCCTATCTATAGCATGAGATGTGATATCCAAGTCCTTCCCATTCCAATCCTTAGACCCTTCCTACAGCATGCAATATGATATCTCAATGATTCTAATAAAAAACCTGAGACCCGTCCTATAACATGAGATGGGATATCCAACTCCTTCCCATTCCAATCCTGAGACACTTCCGATAGCAGAGATGTGATATCTCAATGTTTATACCAAACCTGAGACCCTTCCTATAACATGAGATGTGATATCCAACTCCTTCCCGTTCCAAACCTGAGACCCTTCCTTTAGCATGAGATGTGATATCCAGCTCCTTCCCATTCCAATCCTGAGACACTTCCGATAGCATGAGATGTGATATCTCAATGCTTCTAATATCAAAACTGAGACCCTCCCTATAGCATGATATGTGATATCTAAGTCCTTCCCATTCCAATCCTGAGACCCTTCCTATAGCATGAGATGTGATATCTCAATGCTTCTACCAAACCTGAGACCCTTCCTTTAGCATGAGATGTGATATCCAACTCCTTCCCATTCCAATCCTGAGACCCTTCCTATAGCATGAGAGGTGATATCTCAATACTTCTAATACCAAACCTGAGATCCTTCCGATAACATGAGATGTGATATCTCAATACTTCTAATACCAAACCTGAGATCCATCCTATAACATGAGATGTGATATCCAAATCCTTCCCCTTCCAAACCTGAGACCCTCCCTTTAGCATGAGATGTGATATCCAAATCCTTCCCATTCCAATCCTGAGACCCTTCTGATAGCATAAGATATGATATCTCAATGCTTCTATACCAAACCTGAGATCCTTTTCCGATAGCATGAGATGTGATATCTCAATACTTCTAATACCAAACCTGAGATCCTTCCTATAACATGAGATGTGATATCCAAATCCTTATCTTCCAAACCTGAGACCCTCCCTTTAGCATGAGATGTGATATCCAACTCCTTCCCATTCCAATCCTGAGACTCTTCTGATAGCATAAGATATGATATCTCAATGCTTCTATACCAAACCTGAGATCCTTCTGATAGCATGAGATGTGATATCTCAATACTTCTAATACCAAACCTGAGATCCTACCTCTAACATGAAATGTGATATCCAACTCTTTCCCCTTGCAAACCTGAGAGCCTTCCTATAGCATGAGATGTGATATCCAAGTCCTTCCCATTCCAATCCTGAGACCCTTCCTATAACATGAGAGGTGATATCCAACTCCTTCCCATTCCAACCTGAGACCCTTCCTATAGCATGAGATGGGATATCCAACTCCTTCCAAATCCAATCCCGATACCCTTCCGATAGCATGAGATCTGATATCCCAATGCTTCTACCAAACCTGAGACCCATACTATGGCATGAGATGTGATATCAAACTCCTTCCCATTCTAATCCTGAGACCCTTCCTATAGCTTGAGATGTGATATCCAACTCCTTCCCATTCCAATTCTGAGACCCTTCCTATACCATGAGACTTGATATCTCAATGCTTCTAATACCAAACCTGAGACCCGTCCTATAACATGAGATGTGATATCCAAATCCTTCCCCTTCCAAACCTTAGACCCTTCCGATAGCAGAGATGTGATATCTCAATGCTTATACCAAACCTGAGATCCTTCCTATAACATGAGATGTGATATCCAACTCCTTCCCATTCCAATCCTGAGACACTTCCTATAGCATGAGATGTGATATCTCACTGCTTATACCAAACCTGAGACCCTTCCTATAGCATGAGATGTGATATCCAACTCCTTCCCATTCCAATCCTGAGACCCTTCCTATAGCATGAGATGTGATATCTCAATGCTTCTAATATCAAACTTGAGACCCTCCCTATAGCATGAGATGTGATACCCAAGTCCTTCCCATTCCAATCCTGAGACACTTCCTATAGCATGAGATGTGATATCCAACTGCTTCCCATTCCAATCCTGAGACCCTTCCTATAGCATGAGATGTGATATCTCTATGCTTCTAATACCAAACCTGAGATCCTTCCTCTAACATGAAATGTGATATCCAACTCCTTCCCTTTCCAAACCTAAGAGCCTATCTATAGCATGAGATGTGATATCCAAGTCCTTCACATTCCAACCCTTAGACCCTTCCTACAGCATGCAATATGATATCTCAATGATTCTAATAACAAACCTGAGACCCGTCCTATAACATGAGATGGGATATTCAACTCCTTCCCATTCCAATCCGGAGACTCTTCCGATAGCAGAGATGTGATATCTCAATGCTTATACCAAACCTGAGACCCTTCCTATAACATGAGATGTGATATCCAAATCCTTCCCGTTCTAAACCTGAGACCCTTCCTTTAGCATGAGATGTGATATCCAGCTCCTTCCCATTCCAATCCTGAGACACTTCCGATAGCATGAGATGTGATATCTCAATGCTTCTAATATCAAAACTGAGACCCTCCCTATAGCATGATATGTGATATCTAAGTCCTTCCCATTCCAATCCTGAGACCCTCCCTATAGCATGAGATGTGATATCCAACTCCTTCCCATTCCAATCCTGAGACCCTTCCTATAGCATGAGATATGATATCTCAATACTTCTAATACCAAACGTGAGATCCTTCCGATAACATGAGATGTGATATCCAAATCCTTCCCCTTCCAAACCTGAGACCCTCCCTTTAGCATGAGATGTGATATCCAACTCCTTCCTATTCCAATCCTGAGACTCTTCTGATAGCATGAGATGTGATATCTCAATGCTTCTAATACCAAACCTGAGATCCTTCCGATAGCATGAGATGTGATATCTCAATGCTTCTAATACCAAACCTGAGATCCTTCCTATAACATGAGATGTGATATCCAAATCCTTCCCCTTCCAAACCTGAGACCCTCCCTTTAGCATGAGATGTGATATCCAACTCCTTCCCATTCCATTCCTGAGACCCTTCTGATAGCATGAGATGTGATATCTCAATGCCTCTAATACCAAACCTGAGATCCTACCTCTAACATGAAATGTGATATCCAACTCTTTCCCCTTCCAAACCTGAGAGCCTTCCTATAGCATGAGATGTGATATCCAAGTCCTTCCCATTCCAATCCTGAGACCCTTCCTATAGCTTGAGATGTGATATCCAACTCCTTCCCATTCCAATTCTGAGACCCTTCCTATACTATGAGACTTGATATCTCAATGCTTCTAATACCAAACCTGAGACCCGTAATATAATATGAGATGTGATATCCAAATCCTTCCCCTTCCAAACCTTAGACCCTTCCTTTATCATGAGATGTGATATCCAACTCCTTCCCATTCCAATCCTGAGACCCTTCTGATATCATGAGATGTGATATCTCAAAGCTTCTAATATCAAACTTGAGACCCTCCCTATAGCATGAGATGTGATATCCAAGTCCTTCCCATTCCAATCCTGAGACCCTTCCTATAGCATGAGATGTGATATCTCAATGCTTCTAATACCAAACCTGAGACCCTTCTTATAACATGAGATGGGAATATCCAACTCCTTCCCATTCCAATCCTGAGACCCTTCCGATAGCAGAGATGTGATATCTCAATGCTTATACCAAACCTGAGATCCTTCCTATAACATGAGATGTGATATCCAACTCCTTCCCATTCCAATCCTGAGACACTTCCTATAGCATGAGATGTGATATCTCACTGCTTATACCAAACCTGAGACCCTTCCCATAGCATGAGATGTGATATCCAACTCCTTCCCATTCCAATCCTCAGACCCTTCCTATAGCATGAGATGTGATATCTCAATGCTTCTAATATCAAACTTGAGACCCTACCTATAGCATGAGATGTGATATCCAAGTCCTTCCCATTCCAATCCTGATACACTTCCTATAGCATGAGATGTGATATCTCAATGCTTCTAATACCAAACCTGAGACCCTTCCCATAGCATGAGATGTGATATCCAACTCCTTCCCATTCCAATCCTCAGACCCTTCCTATAGCATGAGATGTGATATCTCAATGCTTCTAATATCAAACTTGAGACCCTACCTATAGCATGAGATGTGATATCCAACTCCTTCCCATTCCAATCCTGAGACCCTTTTGATAGCAGAGATGTGATATCTCAATGTTTATACCAAACCTGAGACCCTTCCTACGGCATGAGATGTCATATTCAACTCCTTCCCATTCCAATCCTGAGACCCTTCCTATAGCATGAGATGTGATATCCAACTCCTTCCCATTCCAATCCTGAGACCCTTCCTATAGCATGAGATGTGATGTCTCAATGCTTCTAATACCAAACCTGAGATCCTTCCTATAACATGAGATGTGATATCCAACTCCTTCCATTCCAATCCTGGACCCTTCCTATAGCATGAGATGTGATATCTCAATGCTTATACCAAACCTGAGACCCTTCCTATAGCATGAGATGTGATATCCAACTCCTTCCCATTCCAATCCTGAGACCCTTCCTATAGCCTGAGATGTGATATCTGAATGCCTCTAATACCAAACCTGAGATCCTTCCTCTAACATGAAATGTGATATCCAACTCCTTCACTTTCCAAACCTGAGAGCCTATCTATAGCATGAGATGTGATATCCAAGTCCTTCCCATTCCAATCCTTAGACCCTTCCTACAGCATGCAATATGATATCTCAATGATTCTAATAAAAAACCTGAGACCCGTCCTATAACATGAGATGGGATATCCAACTCCTTCCCATTCCAATCCTGAGACACTTCCGAAAGCAGAGATGTGATATCTCAATGTTTATACCAAACCTGAGACCCTTCCTATAACATGAGATGTGATATCCAACTCCTTCCCGTTCCAAACCTGAGACCCTTCCTTTAGCATGAGATGTGATATCCAGCTCCTTCCCATTCCAATCCTGAGACACTTCCGATAGCATGAGATGTGATATCTCAATGCTTCTAATATCAAAACTGAGACCCTCCCTATAGCATGATATGTGATATCTAAGTCCTTCCCATTCCAATCCTGAGACCCTTCCTATAGCATGAGATGTGATATCTCAATGCTTTTACCAAACCTGAGACCCTTCCTTTAGCATGAGATGTGATATCCAACTCCTTCCCATTCCAATCCTGAGACCCTTCCTATAGCATGAGAGGTGATATCTCAATACTTCTAATACCAAACCTGAGATCCTTCCGATAACATGAGATGTGATATCTCAATACTTCTAATACCAAACCTGAGACCCTCCCTATAGCATGAGATGTGATATCCAACTCCTTCCCATTCCAATCCTGAGACCCTTCCTATAGCATGAGATATGATATCTCAATACTTCTAATACCAAACGTGAGATCCTTCCGATAACATGAGATGTGATATCCAAATCCTTCCCCTTCCAAACCTGAGACCCTCCCTTTAGCATGAGATGTGATATCCAACTCCTTCCTATTCCAATCCTGAGACTCTTCTGATAGCATGAGATGTGATATCTCAATGCTTCTAATACCAAACCTGAGATCCTTCCGATAGCATGAGATGTGATATCTCAATGCTTCTAATACCAAACCTGAGATCCTTCCTATAACATGAGATGTGATATCCAAATCCTTCCCCTTCCAAACCTGAGACCCTCCCTTTAGCATGAGATGTGATATCCAACTCCTTCCCATTCCATTCCTGAGACCCTTCTGATAGCATGAGATGTGATATCTCAATGCCTCTAATACCAAACCTGAGATCCTACCTCTAACATGAAATGTGATATCCAACTCTTTCCCCTTCCAAACCTGAGAGCCTTCCTATAGCATGAGATGTGATATCCAAGTCCTTCCCATTCCAATCCTGAGACCCTTCCTATAGCTTGAGATGTGATATCCAACTCCTTCCCATTCCAATTCTGAGACCCTTCCTATACTATGAGACTTGATATCTCAATGCTTCTAATACCAAACCTGAGACCCGTAATATAATATGAGATGTGATATCCAAATCCTTCCCCTTCCAAACCTTAGACCCTTCCTTTATCATGAGATGTGATATCCAACTCCTTCCCATTCAAATCCTGAGACCCTTCCGATATCATGAGATGTGATATCTCAAAGCTTCTAATATCAAACTTGAGACCCTCCCTATAGCATGAGATGTGATATCCAAGTCCTTCCCATTCCAATCCTGAGACCCTTCCTATAGCATGAGATGTGATATCTCAATGCTTCTAATACCAAACCTGAGACCCTTCTTATAACATGAGATGGGAATATCCAACTCCTTCCCATTCCAATCCTGAGACCCTTCCGATAGCAGAGATGTGATATCTCAATGCTTATACCAAACCTGAGATCCTTCCTATAACATGAGATGTGATATCCAACTCCTTCCCATTCCAATCCTGAGACACTTCCTATAGCATGAGATGTGATATCTCACTGCTTATACCAAACCTGAGACCCTTCCCATAGCATGAGATGTGATATCCAACTCCTTCCCATTCCAATCCTCAGACCCTTCCTATAGCATGAGATGTGATATCTCAATGCTTCTAATATCAAACTTGAGACCCTACCTATAGCATGAGATGTGATATCCAAGTCCTTCCCATTCCAATCCTGATACACTTCCTATAGCATGAGATGTGATATCTCAATGCTTCTAATACCAAACCTGAGACCCTTCCCATAGCATGAGATGTGATATCCAACTCCTTCCCATTCCAATCCTCAGACCCTTCCTAGAGCATGAGATGTGATATCTCAATGCTTCTAATATCAAACTTGAGACCCTACCTATAGCATGAGATGTGATATCCAACTCCTTCCCATTCCAATCCTGAGACCCTTTTGATAGCAGAGATGTGATATCTCAATGTTTATACCAAACCTGAGACCCTTCCTACGGCATGAGATGTCATATTCAACTCCTTCCCATTCCAATCCTGAGACCCTTCCTATAGCATGAGATGTGATATCCAACTCCTTCCCATTCCAATCCTGAGACCCTTCCTATAGCATGAGATGTGATGTCTCAATGCTTCTAATACCAAACCTGAGATCCTTCCTATAACATGAGATGTGATATCCAACTCCTTCCATTCCAATCCTGGACCCTTCCTATAGCATGAGATGTGATATCTCAATGCTTATACCAAACCTGAGACCCTTCCTATAGCATGAGATGTGATATCCAACTCCTTCCCATTCCAATCCTGAGACCCTTCCTATAGCCTGAGATGTGATATCTGAATGCCTCTAATACCAAACCTGAGATCCTTCCTCTAACATGAAATGTGATATCCAACTCCTTCACTTTCCAAACCTGAGAGCCTATCTATAGCATGAGATGTGATATCCAAGTCCTTCCCATTCCAATCCTTAGACCCTTCCTACAGCATGCAATATGATATCTCAATGATTCTAATAAAAAACCTGAGACCCGTCCTATAACATGAGATGGGATATCCAACTCCTTCCCATTCCAATCCTGAGACACTTCCGAAAGCAGAGATGTGATATCTCAATGTTTATACCAAACCTGAGACCCTTCCTATAACATGAGATGTGATATCCAACTCCTTCCCGTTCCAAACCTGAGACCCTTCCTTTAGCATGAGATGTGATATCCAGCTCCTTCCCATTCCAATCCTGAGACACTTCCGATAGCATGAGATGTGATATCTCAATGCTTCTAATATCAAAACTGAGACCCTCCCTATAGCATGATATGTGATATCTAAGTCCTTCCCATTCCAATCCTGAGACCCTTCCTATAGCATGAGATGTGATATCTCAATGCTTTTACCAAACCTGAGACCCTTCCTTTAGCATGAGATGTGATATCCAACTCCTTCCCATTCCAATCCTGAGACCCTTCCTATAGCATGAGAGGTGATATCTCAATACTTCTAATACCAAACCTGAGATCCTTCCGATAACATGAGATGTGATATCTCAATACTTCTAATACCAAACCTGAGATCCATCCTATAACATGAGATGTGATATCCAAATCCTTCCCCTTCCAAATCCGAGACCCTCCCTTTAGCATGAGATGTGATATCCAAATCCTTCCCATTCCAATCCTGAGACCCTTCTGATAGCATAAGATATGATATCTCAATGCTTCTATACCAAACCTGAGATCCTTCCGATAGCATGAGATGTGATATCTCAATACTTCTAATACCAAACCTGAGATCCTTCCTATAACATGAGATGTGATATCCAAATCCTTATCTTCCAAACCTGAGACCCTCCCTTTAGCATGAGATGTGATATCCAACTCCTTCCCATTCCAATCCTGAGACTCTTCTGATAGCATAAGATATGATATCTCAATGCTTCTATACCAAACCTGAGATCCTTCTGATAGCATGAGATGTGATATCTCAATACTTCTAATACCAAACCTGAGATCCTACCTCTAACATGAAATGTGATATCCAACTCTTTCCCCTTGCAAACCTGAGAGCCTTCCTATAGCATGAGATGTGATATCCAAGTCCTTCCCATTCCAATCCTGAGACCCTTCCTATAGCTTGAGATGTGATATCCAACTCCTTCCCATTCCAATTCTGAGACCCTTTCTATACCATGAGACTTGATATCTCAATGCTTCTAATACCAAACCTGAGACCCGTCCTATAACATGAGATGTGATATCCAAATCCTTCCCCTTCCAAACCTTAGACCCTTCCGATAGCAGAGATGTGATATCTCAATGCTTATACCAAACCTGAGATCCTTCCTATAACATGAGATGTGATATCCAACTCCTTCCCATTCCAATCCTGAGACACTTCCTATAGCATGAGATGTGATATCTCACTGCTTATACCAAACCTGAGACCCTTCCTATAGCATGAGATGTGATATCCAACTCCTTCCCATTCCAATCCTGAGACCCTTCCTATAGCATGAGAGGTGATATCTCAATGCTTCTAATATCAAACTTGAGACCCTCCCTATAGCATGAGATGTGATACCCAAGTCCTTCCCATTCCAATCCTGAGACACTTCCTATAGCATGAGATGTGATATCTCAATGCTTCTAATACCAAACCTGAGACTCTTCCTATAACATGAGATGGGATATCCAACTCCTTTCCATTCCAATCCTGAGACCTTTTCGATAGCAGAGATGTGATATCTCAATGTTTATACCAAACCTGAGACCTTTCCTACGGCATGAGATGTCATATTCAACTCCTTCCCATTCCAATCCTGAGACCCTTCCTATAGCATGAGATGTGATATCCAACTCCTTCCCATTCCAATCATGAGACCCTTCCTATAGCATGAGATGTGATGTCTCAATGCTTCTAATACCAAACCTGAGATCCTTCCTATAACATGAGATGTGATATCCAACTCCTTCCATTTCAATCCTGGACCCTTCCTATAGCATGAGATGTGATATCTCAATGCTTATACCAAACCTGAGACCCTTCATATAGCATGAGATGTGATATCCAACTCCTTCCCATTCCAATCCTGAGACCCTTCCTATAGCCTGAGATGTGATATCTCAATGCCTCTAATACCAAACCTGAGATCCTTCCTCTAACATGAAATGTGATATCCAACTCCTTCACTTTCCAATCCTGAGAGCCTATCTATAGCATGAGATGTGATATCCAAGTCCTTCCCATTCCAATCCTTAGACCCTTCCTACAGCATGCAATATGATATCTCAATGATTCTAATAAAAAACCTGAGACCCGTCCTATAACATGAGATGGGATATCCAACTCCTTCCCATTCCAATTCTGAGACACTTCCGATAGCAGAGATGTGATATCTCAATGTTTATACCAAACCTGAGACCCTTCCTATAACATGAGATGTGATATCCAACTCCTTCCCGTTCCAAACCTGAGACCCTTCCTTTAGCATGAGATGTGATATCCAGCTCCTTCCCATTCCAATCCTGAGACACTTCCGATAGCATGAGATGTGATATCTCAATGCTTCTAATATCAAAACTGAGACCCTCCCTATAGCATGATATGTGATATCTAAGTCCTTCCCATTCCAATCCTGAGACCCTTCCTATAGCATGAGATGTGATATCTCAATGCTTCTACCAAACCTGAGACCCTTCCTTTAGCATGAGATGTGATATCCAACTCCTTCCCATTCCAATCCTGAGACCCTTCCTATAGCATGAGAGGTGATATCTCAATACTTCTAATACCAAACCTGAGATCCTTCCGATAACATGAGATGTGATATCTCAATACTTCTAATACCAAACCTGAGATCCATCCTATAACATGAGATGTGATATCCAAATCCTTCCCCTTCCAAACCTGAGACCCTCCCTTTAGCATGAGATGTGATATCCAACTCCTTCCCATTCCAATCCTGAGACCCTTCTGATAGCATAAGATATGATATCTCAATGCTTCTATACCAAACCTGAGATCCTTCCGATAGCATGAGATGTGATATCTCAATACTTCTAATACCAAACCTGAGATCCTTCCTATAACATGAGATGTGATATCCAAATCCTTATCTTCCAAACCTGAGACCCTCCCTTTAGCATGAGATGTGATATCCAACTCCTTCCCATTCCAATCCTGAGACTCTTCTGATAGCATAAGATATGATATCTCAATGCTTCTATACCAAACCTGAGATCCTTCTGATAGCATGAGATGTGATATCTCAATACTTCTAATACCAAACCTGAGATCCTACCTCTAACATGAAATGTGATATCCAACTCTTTCCCCTTGCAAACCTGAGAGCCTTCCTATAGCATGAGATGTGATATCCAAGTCCTTCCCATTCCAATCCTGAGACCCTTCCTATAGCTTGAGATGTGATATCCAACTCCTTCCCATTCCAATTCTGAGACCCTTCCTATACCATGAGACTTGATATCTCAATGCTTCTAATACCAAACCTGAGACCCGTCCTATAACATGAGATGTGATATCCAAATCCTTCCCCTTCCAAACCTTAGACCCTTCCGATAGCAGAGATGTGATATCTCAATGCTTATACCAAACCTGAGATCCTTCCTATAACATGAGATGTGATATCCAACTCCTTCCCATTCCAATCCTGAGACACTTCCTATAGCATGAGATGTGATATCTCACTGCTTATACCAAACCTGAGACCCTTCCTATAGCATGAGATGTGATATCCAACTCCTTCCCATTCCAATCCTGAGACCCTTCCTATAGCATGAGAGGTGATATCTCAATGCTTCTAATATCAAACTTGAGACCCTCCCTATAGCATGAGATGTGATACCCAAGTCCTTCCCATTCCAATCCTGAGACACTTCCTATAGCATGAGATGTGATATCTCAATGCTTCTAATACCAAACCTGAGACTCTTCCTATAACATGAGATGGGATATCCAACTCCTTTCCATTCCAATCCTGAGACCTTTTCGATAGCAGAGATGTGATATCTCAATGTTTATACCAAACCTGAGACCTTTCCTACGGCATGAGATGTCATATTCAACTCCTTCCCATTCCAATCCTGAGACCCTTCCTATAGCATGAGATGTGATATCCAACTCCTTCCCATTCCAATCATGAGACCCTTCCTATAGCATGAGATGTGATGTCTCAATGCTTCTAATACCAAACCTGAGATCCTTCCTATAACATGAGATGTGATATCCAACTCCTTCCATTTCAATCCTGGACCCTTCCTATAGCATGAGATGTGATATCTCAATGCTTATACCAAACCTGAGACCCTTCATATAGCATGAGATGTGATATCCAACTCCTTCCCATTCCAATCCTGAGACCCTTCCTATAGCCTGAGATGTGATATCTCAATGCCTCTAATACCAAACCTGAGATCCTTCCTCTAACATGAAATGTGATATCCAACTCCTTCACTTTCCAATCCTGAGAGCCTATCTATAGCATGAGATGTGATATCCAAGTCCTTCCCATTCCAATCCTTAGACCCTTCCTACAGCATGCAATATGATATCTCAATGATTCTAATAAAAAACCTGAGACCCGTCCTATAACATGAGATGGGATATCCAACTCCTTCCCATTCCAATTCTGAGACACTTCCGATAGCAGAGATGTGATATCTCAATGTTTATACCAAACCTGAGACCCTTCCTATAACATGAGATGTGATATCCAACTCCTTCCCGTTCCAAACCTGAGACCCTTCCTTTAGCATGAGATGTGATATCCAGCTCCTTCCCATTCCAATCCTGAGACACTTCCGATAGCATGAGATGTGATATCTCAATGCTTCTAATATCAAAACTGAGACCCTCCCTATAGCATGATATGTGATATCTAAGTCCTTCCCATTCCAATCCTGAGACCCTTCCTATAGCATGAGATGTGATATCTCAATGCTTCTACCAAACCTGAGACCCTTCCTTTAGCATGAGATGTGATATCCAACTCCTTCCCATTCCAATCCTGAGACCCTTCCTATAGCATGAGAGGTGATATCTCAATACTTCTAATACCAAACCTGAGATCCTTCCGATAACATGAGATGTGATATCTCAATACTTCTAATACCAAACCTGAGATCCATCCTATAACATGAGATGTGATATCCAAATCCTTCCCCTTCCAAACCTGAGACCCTCCCTTTAGCATGAGATGTGATATCCAACTCCTTCCCATTCCAATCCTGAGACCCTTCTGATAGCATAAGATATGATATCTCAATGCTTCTATACCAAACCTGAGATCCTTCCGATAGCATGAGATGTGATATCTCAATACTTCTAATACCAAACCTGAGATCCTTCCTATAACATGAGATGTGATATCCAAATCCTTATCTTCCAAACCTGAGACCCTCCCTTTAGCATGAGATGTGATATCCAACTCCTTCCCATTCCAATCCTGAGACTCTTCTGATAGCATAAGATATGATATCTCAATGCTTCTATACCAAACCTGAGATCCTTCTGATAGCATGAGATGTGATATCTCAATACTTCTAATACCAAACCTGAGATCCTACCTCTAACATGAAATGTGATATCCAACTCTTTCCCCTTGCAAACCTGAGAGCCTTCCTATAGCATGAGATGTGATATCCAAGTCCTTCCCATTCCAATCCTGAGACCCTTCCTATAACATGAGATGTGATATCCAACTCCTTCCCATTCCAACCTGAGACCCTTCCTATAGCATGAGATGGGATATCCAACTCCTTCCAAATCCAATCCCGATACCCTTCCGATAGCATGAGATCTGATATCCCAATGCTTCTACCAAACCTGAGACCCATACTATGGCATGAGATGTGATATCAAACTCCTTCCCATTCTAATCCTGAGACCCTTCCTATAGCTTGAGATGTGATATCCAACTCCTTCCCATTCCAATTCTGAGACCCTTCCTATACCATGAGACTTGATATCTCAATGCTTCTAATACCAAACCTGAGACCCGTCCTATAACATGAGATGTGATATCCAAATCCTTCCCCTTCCAAACCTTAGACCCTTCCTTTATCATGAGATGTGATAGCCAACTCCTTCCCATTCCAATCTTGAGACCCTTCCGATATCATGAAATGTGATATCTCAATGCTTCTAATATCAAACTTGAGACCCTCCCTATAACATGAGATGGGAATATCCAACTCCTTCCCATTCCAATCCTGAGACCCTTCCGATAGCACAGATGTGATATCTCAATGCTTATACCAAACCTGAGATCCTTCCTATAACATGAGATGTGATATCCAACTCCTTCCCATTCCAATCCTGAGACACTTCCTATAGCATGAGATGTGATATCTCACTGCTTATACCAAACCTGAGACCCTTCCTATAGCATGAGATGTGATATCCAACTCCTTCCCATTCCAATCCTGAGACCCTTCCTATAGCATGAGATGTGATATCTCAATGCTTCTAATATCAAACTTGAGACCCTCCCTATAGCATGAGATGTGATACCCAAGTCCTTCCCATTCCAATCCTGAGACACTTCCTATAGCATGAGATGTGATATCCAACTGCTTCCCATTCCAATCCTGAGACCCTTCCTATAGCATGAGATGTGATATCTCTATGCTTCTAATACCAAACCTGAGATCCTTCCTCTAACATGAAATGTGATATCCAACTCCTTCCCTTTCCAAACCTAAGAGCCTATCTATAGCATGAGATGTGATATCCAAGTCCTTCACATTCCAACCCTTAGACCCTTCCTACAGCATGCAATATGATATCTCAATGATTCTAATAACAAACCTGAGACCCGTCCTATAACATGAGATGGGATATTCAACTCCTTCCCATTCCAATCCTGAGACTCTTCCGATAGCAGAGATGTTATATCTCAATGCTTATACCAAACCTGAGACCCTTCCTATAACATGAGATGTGATATCCAAATCCTTCCCGTTCCAAACCTGAGACCCTTCCTTTAGCATGAGATGTGATATCCAGCTCCTTCCCATTCCAATCCTGAGACACTTCCGATAGCATGAGATGTGATATCTCAATGCTTCTAATATCAAAACTGAGACCCTCCCTATAGCATGATATGTGATATCTAAGTCCTTCCCATTCCAATCCTGAGACCCTCCCTATAGCATGAGATGTGATATCCAACTCCTTCCCATTCCAATCCTGAGACCCTTCCTATAGCATGAGATATGATATCTCAATTCTTCTAATACCAAACGTGAGATCCTTCCGATAACATGAGATGTGATATCCAAATCCTTCCCCTTCCAAACCTGAGACCCTCCCTTTAGCATTAGATGTGATATCCAACTCCTTCCTATTCCAATCCTGAGACTCTTCTGATAGCATGAGATGTGATATCTCAATGCTTCTAATACCAAACCTGAGATCCTTCCGATAGCATGAGATGTGATATCTCAATGCTTCTAATACCAAACCTGAGATCCTTCCTATAACATGAGATGTGATATCCAAATCCTTCCCCTTCCAAACCTGAGACCCTCCCTTTAGCATGAGATGTGATATCCAACTCCTTCCCATTCCATTCCTGAGACCCTTCTGATAGCATGAGATGTGATATCTCAATGCCTCTAATACCAAACCTGAGATCCTACCTCTAACATGAAATGTGATATCCAACTCTTTCCCATTCCAATCCTGAGACCCTTCCTATAGCTTGAGATGTGATATCCAACTCCTTCCCATTCCAATTCTGAGACCCTTCCTATACTATGAGAATTGATATCTCAATGCTTCTAATACCAAACCTGAGACCCGTAATATAACATGAGATGTGATATCCAAATCCTTCCCCTTCCAAACCTTAGACCCTTCCTTTATCATGAGATGTGATATCCAACTCCTTCCCATTTCAATCCTGAGACCCTTCCTATAGCATGAGATGTGATATCTCAATGCTTCTAATACCAAACCTGAGACCCTTCTTATAACATGAGATGGGAATATCCAACTCCTTCCCATTCCAATCCTGAGACCCTTCCGATAGCAGAGATGTGATATCTCAATGCTTATACCAAACCTGAGATCCTTCCTATAACATGAGATGTGATATCCAACTCCTTCCCATTCCAATCCTGAGACACTTCCTATAGCATGAGATGTGATATCTCACTGCTTATACCAAACCTGAGACCCTTCCCATAGCATGAGATGTGATATCCAACTCCTTCCCATTCCAATCCTCAGACCCTTCCTATAGCATGAGATGTGATATCTCAATGCTTCTAATATCAAACTTGAGACCCTACCTATAGCATGAGATGTGATATCCAAGTCCTTCCCATTCCAATCCTGAGACACTTCCTATAGCATGAGATGTGATATCTCAATGCTTCTAATACCAAACCTGAGACTCTTCCTATAACATGAGATGGGATATCCAACTCCTTCCCATTCCAATCCTGAGACCCTTTTGATAGCAGAGATGTGATATCTCAATGTTTATACCAAACCTGAGACCCTTCCTACGGCATGAGATGTCATATTCAACTCCTTCCCATTCCAATCCTGAGACCCTTCCTATAGCATGAGATGTGATATCCAACTCCTTCCCATTCCAATCCTGAGACCCTTCCTATAGCATGAGATGTGATGTCTCAATGCTTCTAATACCAAACCTGAGATCCTTCCTATAACATGAGATGTGATATCCAACTCCTTCCATTCCAATCCTGGACCCTTCCTATAGCATGAGATGTGATATCTCAATGCTTATACCAAACCTGAGACCCTTCCTATAGCATGAGATGTGATATCCAACTCCTTCCCATTCCAATCCTGAGACCCTTCCTATAGCCTGAGATGTGATATCTGAATGCCTCTAATACCAAACCTGAGATCCTTCCTCTAACATGAAATGTGATATCCAACTCCTTCACTTTCCAAACCTGAGAGCCTATCTATAGCATGAGATGTGATATCCAAGTCCTTCCCATTCCAATCCTTAGACCCTTCCTACAGCATGCAATATGATATCTCAATGATTCTAATAAAAAACCTGAGACCCGTCCTATAACATGAGATGGGATATCCAACTCCTTCCCATTCCAATCCTGAGACACTTCCGATAGCAGAGATGTGATATCTCAATGTTTATACCAAACCTGAGACCCTTCCTATAACATGAGATGTGATATCCAACTCCTTCCCGTTCCAAACCTGAGACCCTTCCTTTAGCATGAGATGTGATATCCAGCTCCTTCCCATTCCAATCCTGAGACACTTCCGATAGCATGAGATGTGATATCTCAATGCTTCTAATATCAAAACTGAGACCCTCCCTATAGCATGATATGTGATATCTAAGTCCTTCCCATTCCAATCCTGAGACCCTTCCTATAGCATGAGATGTGATATCTCAATGCTTCTACCAAACCTGAGACCCTTCCTTTAGCATGAGATGTGATATCCAACTCCTTCCCATTCCAATCCTGAGACCCTTCCTATAGCATGAGAGGTGATATCTCAATACTTCTAATACCAAACCTGAGATCCTTCCTATAACATGAGATGTGATATCCAACTCCTTCCCATTCCAATCCTGAGACACTTCCTATAGCATGAGATGTGATATCTCACTGCTTATACCAAACCTGAGACCCTTCCCATAGCATGAGATGTGATATCCAACTCCTTCCCATTCCAATCCTCAGACCCTTCCTATAGCATGAGATGTGATATCTCAATGCTTCTAATATCAAACTTGAGACCCTACCTATAGCATGAGATGTGATATCCAAGTCCTTCCCATTCCAATCCTGAGACACTTCCTATAGCATGAGATGTGATATCTCAATGCTTCTAATACCAAACCTGAGACTCTTCCTATAACATGAGATGGGATATCCAACTCCTTCCCATTCCAATCCTGAAACCCTTTTGATAGCAGAGATGTGATATCTCAATGTTTATACCAAACCTGAGACCCTTCCTACGGCATGAGATGTCATATTCAACTCCTTCCCATTCCAATCCTGAGACCCTTCCTATAGCATGAGATGTGATATCCAACTCATTCCCATTCCAATCCTGAGACCCTTCCTATAGCATGAGATGTGATGTCTCAATGCTTCTAATACCAAACCTGAGATCCTTCCTATAACATGAGATGTGATATCCAACTCCTTCCATTCCAATCCTGGACCCTTCCTATAGCATGAGATGTGATATCTCAATGCTTATACCAAACCTGAGACCCTTCCTATAGCATGAGATGTGATATCCAACTCCTTCCCATTCCAATCCTGAGACCCTTCCTATAGCCTGAGATGTGATATCTGAATGCCTCTAATACCAAACCTGAGATCCTTCCTCTAACATGAAATGTGATATCCAACTCCTTCACTTTCCAAACCTGAGAGCCTATCTATAGCATGAGATGTGATATCCAAGTCCTTCCCATTCCAATCCTTAGACCCTTCCTACAGCATGCAATATGATATCTCAATGATTCTAATAAAAAACCTGAGACCCGTCCTATAGCATGAGATGTGATATCCAACTCCTTCCCATTCCAATCCTGAGACCCTTCCTATAGCATGAGATATGATATCTCAATTCTTCTAATACCAAACGTGAGATCCTTCCGATAACATGAGATGTGATATCCAAATCCTTCCCCTTCCAAACCTGAGACCCTCCCTTTAGCATTAGATGTGATATCCAACTCCTTCCTATTCCAATCCTGAGACTCTTCTGATAGCATGAGATGTGATATCTCAATGCTTCTAATACCAAACCTGAGATCCTTCCGATAGCATGAGATGTGATATCTCAATGCTTCTAATACCAAACCTGAGATCCTTCCTATAACATGAGATGTGATATCCAAATCCTTCCCCTTCCAAACCTGAGACCCTCCCTTTAGCATGAGATGTGATATCCAACTCCTTCCCATTCCATTCCTGAGACCCTTCTGATAGCATGAGATGTGATATCTCAATGCCTCTAATACCAAACCTGAGATCCTACCTCTAACATGAAATGTGATATCCAACTCTTTCCCATTCCAATCCTGAGACCCTTCCTATAGCTTGAGATGTGATATCCAACTCCTTCCCATTCCAATTCTGAGACCCTTCCTATACTATGAGAATTGATATCTCAATGCTTCTAATACCAAACCTGAGACCCGTAATATAACATGAGATGTGATATCCAAATCCTTCCCCTTCCAAACCTTAGACCCTTCCTTTATCATGAGATGTGATATCCAACTCCTTCCCATTTCAATCCTGAGACCCTTCCTATAGCATGAGATGTGATATCTCAATGCTTCTAATACCAAACCTGAGACCCTTCTTATAACATGAGATGGGAATATCCAACTCCTTCCCATTCCAATCCTGAGACCCTTCCGATAGCAGAGATGTGATATCTCAATGCTTATACCAAACCTGAGATCCTTCCTATAACATGAGATGTGATATCCAACTCCTTCCCATTCCAATCCTGAGACACTTCCTATAGCATGAGATGTGATATCTCACTGCTTATACCAAACCTGAGACCCTTCCCATAGCATGAGATGTGATATCCAACTCCTTCCCATTCCAATCCTCAGACCCTTCCTATAGCATGAGATGTGATATCTCAATGCTTCTAATATCAAACTTGAGACCCTACCTATAGCATGAGATGTGATATCCAAGTCCTTCCCATTCCAATCCTGAGACACTTCCTATAGCATGAGATGTGATATCTCAATGCTTCTAATACCAAACCTGAGACTCTTCCTATAACATGAGATGGGATATCCAACTCCTTCCCATTCCAATCCTGAGACCCTTTTGATAGCAGAGATGTGATATCTCAATGTTTATACCAAACCTGAGACCCTTCCTACGGCATGAGATGTCATATTCAACTCCTTCCCATTCCAATCCTGAGACCCTTCCTATAGCATGAGATGTGATATCCAACTCCTTCCCATTCCAATCCTGAGACCCTTCCTATAGCATGAGATGTGATGTCTCAATGCTTCTAATACCAAACCTGAGATCCTTCCTATAACATGAGATGTGATATCCAACTCCTTCCATTCCAATCCTGGACCCTTCCTATAGCATGAGATGTGATATCTCAATGCTTATACCAAACCTGAGACCCTTCCTATAGCATGAGATGTGATATCCAACTCCTTCCCATTCCAATCCTGAGACCCTTCCTATAGCCTGAGATGTGATATCTGAATGCCTCTAATACCAAACCTGAGATCCTTCCTCTAACATGAAATGTGATATCCAACTCCTTCACTTTCCAAACCTGAGAGCCTATCTATAGCATGAGATGTGATATCCAAGTCCTTCCCATTCCAATCCTTAGACCCTTCCTACAGCATGCAATATGATATCTCAATGATTCTAATAAAAAACCTGAGACCCGTCCTATAACATGAGATGGGATATCCAACTCCTTCCCATTCCAATCCTGAGACACTTCCGATAGCAGAGATGTGATATCTCAATGTTTATACCAAACCTGAGACCCTTCCTATAACATGAGATGTGATATCCAACTCCTTCCCGTTCCAAACCTGAGACCCTTCCTTTAGCATGAGATGTGATATCCAGCTCCTTCCCATTCCAATCCTGAGACACTTCCGATAGCATGAGATGTGATATCTCAATGCTTCTAATATCAAAACTGAGACCCTCCCTATAGCATGATATGTGATATCTAAGTCCTTCCCATTCCAATCCTGAGACCCTTCCTATAGCATGAGATGTGATATCTCAATGCTTCTACCAAACCTGAGACCCTTCCTTTAGCATGAGATGTGATATCCAACTCCTTCCCATTCCAATCCTGAGACCCTTCCTATAGCATGAGAGGTGATATCTCAATACTTCTAATACCAAACCTGAGATCCTTCCTATAACATGAGATGTGATATCCAACTCCTTCCCATTCCAATCCTGAGACACTTCCTATAGCATGAGATGTGATATCTCACTGCTTATACCAAACCTGAGACCCTTCCCATAGCATGAGATGTGATATCCAACTCCTTCCCATTCCAATCCTCAGACCCTTCCTATAGCATGAGATGTGATATCTCAATGCTTCTAATATCAAACTTGAGACCCTACCTATAGCATGAGATGTGATATCCAAGTCCTTCCCATTCCAATCCTGAGACACTTCCTATAGCATGAGATGTGATATCTCAATGCTTCTAATACCAAACCTGAGACTCTTCCTATAACATGAGATGGGATATCCAACTCCTTCCCATTCCAATCCTGAAACCCTTTTGATAGCAGAGATGTGATATCTCAATGTTTATACCAAACCTGAGACCCTTCCTACGGCATGAGATGTCATATTCAACTCCTTCCCATTCCAATCCTGAGACCCTTCCTATAGCATGAGATGTGATATCCAACTCATTCCCATTCCAATCCTGAGACCCTTCCTATAGCATGAGATGTGATGTCTCAATGCTTCTAATACCAAACCTGAGATCCTTCCTATAACATGAGATGTGATATCCAACTCCTTCCATTCCAATCCTGGACCCTTCCTATAGCATGAGATGTGATATCTCAATGCTTATACCAAACCTGAGACCCTTCCTATAGCATGAGATGTGATATCCAACTCCTTCCCATTCCAATCCTGAGACCCTTCCTATAGCCTGAGATGTGATATCTGAATGCCTCTAATACCAAACCTGAGATCCTTCCTCTAACATGAAATGTGATATCCAACTCCTTCACTTTCCAAACCTGAGAGCCTATCTATAGCATGAGATGTGATATCCAAGTCCTTCCCATTCCAATCCTTAGACCCTTCCTACAGCATGCAATATGATATCTCAATGATTCTAATAAAAAACCTGAGACCCGTCCTATAACATGAGATGGGATATCCAACTCCTTCCCATTCCAATCCTGAGACACTTCCGATAGCAGAGATGTGATATCTCAATGTTTATACCAAACCTGAGACCCTTCCTATAACATGAGATGTGATATCCAACTCCTTCCCGTTCCAAACCTGAGACCCTTCCTTTAGCATGAGATGTGATATCCAGCTCCTTCCCATTCCAATCCTGAGACACTTCCGATAGCATGAGATGTGATATCTCAATGCTTCTAATATCAAAACTGAGACCCTCCCTATAGCATGATATGTGATATCTAAGTCCTTCCCATTCCAATCCTGAGACCCTTCCTATAGCATGAGATGTGATATCTCAATGCTTCTACCAAACCTGAGACCCTTCCTTTAGCATGAGATGTGATATCCAACTCCTTCCCATTCCAATCCTGAGACCCTTCCTATAGCATGAGAGGTGATATCTCAATACTTCTAATACCAAACCTGAGATCCTTCCGATAACATGAGATGTGATATCTCAATACTTCTAATACCAAACCTGAGATCCATCCTATAACATGAGATGTGATATCAAAATCCTTCCCCTTCCAAACCTGAGACCCTCCCTTTAGCATGAGATGTGATATCCAAATCCTTCCCATTCCAATCCTGAGACCCTTCTGATAGCATAAGATATGATATCTCAATGCTTCTATACCAAACCTGAGATCCTTCCGATAGCATGAGATGTGATATCTCAATACTTCTAATACCAAACCTGAGATCCTTCCTATAACATGAGATGTGATATCCAAATCCTTATCTTCCAAACCTGAGACCCTCCCTTTAGCATGAGATGTGATATCCAACTCCTTCCCATTCCAATCCTGAGACTCTTCTGATAGCATAAGATATGATATCTCAATGCTTCTATACCAAACCTGAGATCCTTCTGATAGCATGAGATGTGATATCTCAATACTTCTAATACCAAACCTGAGATCCTACCTCTAACATGAAATGTGATATCCAACTCTTTCCCCTTGCAAACCTGAGAGCCTTCCTATAGCATGAGATGTGATATCCAAGTCCTTCCCATTCCAATCCTGAGACCCTTCCTGTAACATGAGATTTGATATCCAACTCCTTCCCATTCCAACCTGAGACCCTTCCTATAGCATGAGATGGGATATCCAACTCCTTCCAAATCCAATCCCGATACCCTTCCGATAGCATGAGATCTGATATCGCAATGCTTCTACCAAACCTGAGACCCATACTATGGCATGAGATGTGATATCAAACTCCTTCCCATTCTAATCCTGAGACCCTTCCTATAGCTTGAGATGTGATATCCAACTCCTTCCCATTCCAATTCTGAGACCCTTCCTATACCATGAGACTTGATATCTCAATGCTTCTAATACCAAACCTGAGACCCGTCCTATAACATGAGATGTGATATCCAAATCCTTCCCCTTCCAAACCTTAGACCCTTCCGATAGCAGAGATGTGATATCTCAATGCTTATACCAAACCTGAGATCCTTCCTATAACATGAGATGTGATATCCAACTCCTTCCCATTCCAATCCTGAGACACTTCCTATAGCATGAGATGTGATATCTCACTGCTTATACCAAACCTGAGACCCTTCCTATAGCATGAGATGTGATATCCAACTCCTTCCCATTCCAATCCTGAGACCCTTCCTATAGCATGAGATGTGATATCTCAATGCTTCTAATATCAAACTTGAGACCCTCCCTATAGCATGAGATGTGATACCCAAGTCCTTCCCATTCCAATCCTGAGACACTTCCTATAGCATGAGATGTGATATCTCAATGCTTCTAATACCAAACCTGAGACTCTTCCTATAACATGAGATGGGATATCCAACTCCTTTCCATTCCAATCCTGAGACCCTTTCGATAGCAGAGATGTGATATCTCAATGTTTATACCAAACCTGAGACCCTCCCTACGGCATGAGATGTCATATACAACTCCTTCCCATTCCAATCCTGAGACCCTTCCTATAGCATGAGATGTGATATCTCAAGACCCTTCCTATAGCATGAGATGTGATATCCAACTCCTTCCCATTCCAATCCTGAGACCCTTCCTATAGCCTGAGATGTGATATCTGAATGCCTCTAATACCAAACCTGAGATCCTTCCTCTAACATGAAATGTGATATCCAACTCCTTCACTTTCCAAACCTGAGAGCCTATCTATAGCATGAGATGTGATATCCAAGTCCTTCCCATTCCAATCCTTAGACCCTTCCTACAGCATGCAATATAATATCTCAATGATTTTAATAAAAAACCTGAGACCCGTCCTATAACATGAGATGGGATATCCATCTCCTTCCCATTCCAATCCTGAGACACTTCCGATAGCAGAGATGTGATATCTCAATGTTTATACCAAACCTGAGACCCTTCCTATAACATGAGATGTGATATCCAACTCCTTCCCGTTCCAAACCTGAGACCCTTCCTTTAGCATGAGATGTGATATCCAGCTCCTTCCCATTCCAATCCTGAGACACTTCCGATAGCATGAGATGTGATATCTCAATGCTTCTAATATCAAAACTGAGACCCTCCCTATAGCATGATATGTGATATCTAAGTCCTTCCCATTCCAATCCTGAGACCCTTCCTATAGCATGAGATGTGATATCTCAATGCTTCTACCAAACCTGAGACCCTTCCTTTAGCATGAGATGTGATATCCAACTCCTTCCCATTCCAATCCTGAGACCCTTCCTATAGCATGAGAGGTGATATCTCAATACTTCTAATACCAAACCTGAGATCCTTCCGATAACATGAGATGTGATATCTCAATACTTCTAATACCAAACCTGAGATCCATCCTATAACATGAGATGTGATATCCAAATCCTTCCCCTTCCAAACCTGAGACCCTCCCTTTAGCATGAGATGTGATATCCAAATCCTTCCCATTCCAATCCTGAGACCCTTCTGATAGCATAAGATATGATATCTCAATGCTTCTATACCAAACCTGAGATCCTTCCGATAGCATGAGATGTGATATCTCAATACTTCTAATACCAAACCTGAGATCCTTCCTATAACATGAGATGTGATATCCAAATCCTTATCTTCCAAACCTGAGACCCTCCCTTTAGCATGAGATGTGATATCCAACTCCTTCCCATTCCAATCCTGAGACTCTTCTGATAGCATAAGATATGATATCTCAATGCTTCTATACCAAACCTGAGATCCTTCTGATAGCATGAGATGTGATATCTCAATACTTCTAATACCAAACCTGAGATCCTACCTCTAACATGAAATGTGATATCCAACTCTTTCCCCTTGCAAACCTGAGAGCCTTCCTATAGCATGAGATGTGATATCCAAGTCCTTCCCATTCCAATCCTGAGACCCTTCCTATAACATGAGATGTGATATCCAACTCCTTCCCATTCCAACCTGAGACCCTTCCTATAGCATGAGATGGGATATCCAACTCCTTCCAAATCCAATCCCGATACCCTTCCGATAGCATGAGATCTGATATCCCAATGCTTCTACCAAACCTGAGACCCATACTATGGCATGAGATGTGATATCAAACTCCTTCCCATTCTAATCCTGAGACCCTTCCTATAGCTTGAGATGTGATATCCAACTACTTCCCATTCCAATTCTGAGACCCTTCCTATACCATGAGACTTGATATCTCAATGCTTCTAATACCAAACCTGAGACCCGTCCTATAACATGAGATGTGATATCCAAATCCTTCCCCTTCCAAACCTTAGACCCTTCCGATAGCAGAGATGTGATATCTCAATGCTTATACCAAACCTGAGATCCTTCCTATAACATGAGATGTGATATCCAACTCCTTCCCATTCCAATCCTGAGACACTTCCTATAGCATGAGATGTGATATCTCACTGCTTATACCAAACCTGAGACCCTTCCTATAGCATGAGATGTGATATCCAACTCCTTCCCATTCCAATCCTGAGACCCTTCCTATAGCATGAGATGTGATATCTCAATGCTTCTAATATCAAACTTGAGACCCTCCCTATAGCATGAGATGTGATACCCAAGTCCTTCCCATTCCAATCCTGAGACACTTCCTATAGCATGAGATGTGATATCTCAATGCTTCTAATACCAAACCTGAGCCTATAAAGGCCTCGTACACAAAGATCAATGTCCACACATCTCATTGGATGATTATGAAATGTTTATAGCATATGTGAAATTATGTTACACACCCCATCGACCCGCCACCCAAGTGAGCCCAACACACCCCCTCCACCCTCCTACCTCCCCCCCGAACACCAGTGTCCGAAGATGCTCATTGTCAGTGGGCAGACGCTATTGCAAGCCCCCTCTCCGGGTATCAGGGGCACCCCTGCCTGTGGAGCGCAGGTTCCTCCCAGATCTACGTTGGGGGCTGCCCTGGACGGAACTTGCAACGGATGATGTCTCTGCCTGCTCACGTCCATGCATGTCCCTAAGGGTTTGTGAGAGCTCAGTGAGCACACGGCGCACAGCGGCAAGTTCAGCACATACGTCTTTGGACGTCGCATGCAGTTGCCCCCTCAGGCTCTCGGTGCTTCTCTCCATTTGTGCCCTTAGTGTCTCTGTACTTCTCTCCATTTCTGCCCTAAGTGTCTCAGTTGATGTTTCTATGGCTGCCTTAGTGCCCCCACATTCATCAGCATGGTCCTTGAGGAGCGTGGCCAGTTGCTGCTGTTGCACGATCACCTGGTCGAGGGACTGTTGCCTCTGCTGTGCCATGGCCATTTGCGGTGGTGTCACAGAGGGGCTGGACACCTCATGTTGCCTTGCCACAGGGCTTGTGGGGGATGGCCAGTCGTCGTCTTGTGGGTTCCCCTGCGTGGTATATGCTATAGGGAGGGTCTCAGTTTTGATATTAGAAGCATTGAGATATCACATCTCATGCTATCGGAAGTGTCTCAGGATTGGAATGGGAAGGAGCTGGATATCACATCTCATGCTAAAGGAAGGGTCTCAGGTTTGGAACGGGAAGGAGTTGGATATCACATCTCATAGTCTTCAGTAGGCCGAATGCCTGTTCTATGACTACACGGGTACGTGAGTGGGCATGGTTGTAGTCCTCCTCAGGCTGGTTCTGTGGGTTCCGGAGTGGTGTAAGGAGCCATCTCTTCAGTGGATACCCGGCATCACCTGTATGTGGACAATAAAGGATGTTTGTGGAATGACATTGCTACGTACGCCCCCCCCCCCCTCCTGCCAGGTCATTGCCGCATCACATACCCCACATTATCATGCATGAAATGAGACTCACCGAGTAGCCAGGATCTGTTCCCTGCGTGTCGCTCCATGTAGCGTGGTATTCTAGAGTTCCTCAAGACCATAGAATCATGGGTTGATCCAGGAAAGCGTGCACAACAATGTGTAATGATCCTGTTGGAGTCACACACCATTTGTACATTAAGAGAATGAAATTGTTTTCGGTTGCGGTACTGAGCCTCCATGGCATGTGGGACGACCAATTCAACATGGGTGCAGTCGATGGCACCAATGCAACCCGGTATGCCGCCAAGTGCATGGAATCCCACTTTTGTGTTCGTAATTTCCTGCTCCGAGCGTGGTAGAGAGATGTAGTCGTCTGCGTGCTTCAGGAGGGCATCGAGCACTTACAATAGTGTCCGTGAGAACACTGGCTGTGAAATGCCATGCAACTGTCCGACTGTGTGCTGGTAGGTGCCTGTGGCCAGGAAGTGGAGTACAGACACCACCTTCAGTAGGGGTGGGATGGCGGTTGGGCTATCTATCATGCTGACAAGGTCAGCCTGTGTCATGTCCACAATGGCGGTTATGGTGTCCCGGTCCAAACGGTAGAGGGTGTGGATCTGCTCATCCGTGAGGTTGAACGGATGTGCTCGGAGGCGTGGGATTGCGGGCTGCCTGCGTGGTGGTAGTGGCTGTGCTGGCGGGCCTTGCTGGCCCTGCCTTGCCCTCCTCCTCCTCCTGCGTCTCCTCTGTGCGGCCGGTTGTTGTAGTAGTTGGTGTTCGTCTTCTTCTTGAAGTTGGAGTACTTGCAGTGCTATCAGGTCCCCCAGGGCCAACATCGCTAGTCCTGCCGGTAGCATTTTGGAGTGGGTGTGGTTGTGTGAGGGGGTTGGGTGTGCAATTTATGTGTTTTCAAGCTGTATTGCCTCCACCTGTGGTGATTCATTCCACCTGTGCAAGCTGCAATCCCCTTTGGGCGAGCACGTCCCGCACGCAACGCTGCAATTCGACGCATGGCATCTTGCTATTACAATCATGTATTTGATCCCGATGGCAGTGAAATATTGGTTCATATGTTCATTCTGCTATGGTCGGTCCCATTGTTTCACATACTATCTTTGCAGTCGCGAACAAACTTGTGAAGGGTCAGTGGAATGTAGTACTCGATTAACGGTGGACCCTCATGCAGCACTGTACCGCGGTTCACCGACGGGCGGGGCGTCCCATTTGTGAGTGAAGCCACTTTGCATTTTCACACATTGCCGCACTACATGGATGGATTTGTTATTTCAAGCGGTCACAGATGCCTTTTCGACGTGATGTTGCAAATGAGGAATTCGAAGGACGGCGCTTTCGGTCTTCAGCTAGCGGCGAGGAGACGCCCACAGGTCTGACTGCAAATATAACGTTCTATTGTTTAATGTCCTTGGGACAGGGGCCATGGCGAGAATGCAATGATTGATATGAATAGTATGGGATGCGCAATAGCGTGGTGGACGATAAGTCAGGACGTTCCCAAATACATGTTACTTCACAACACTGGAATTCCGGCCTGGAGCACAGTGGATTTTGCAGACTGCATTACGCACAGACTCAATGGAAATTTCACATGTTATGTGAGTACATAATCAGGCGTTTTCATACCGGGATGAGGGAATGATGTATGGATGCATGGACAGATGATTTGATGGAGAGTTTGCCATGTACAGGGCTTTTTGGAATCTATCCACCTCCCCTGCGCTATGTGATGCAGAGCTGCCATAGTGGGACCATCGTCTATCTGGCCTTGTTGAACCCTCCCTGTCTCGACGCGCCTTCAAACACTTGTGTCTATGCACGTTACTAATCCCATCGAATGGATTCTGTTTTGACAGACGCATGCACACAAACACTCGTTTGTAATAGTGTTTTCACCTCGATATTTATAGTTATGATTCGCAAGTGATATTTGGGTGGGAATAATCCTTTGGAGTGGGCTAGCATGCATATGGCTGTAGATTTAGTGTGATCATTGAAGTGAGTAATACAAATCAAGTTCTGATGGCCATACTATTCTTTTTCATTTCATTTGGGTGACAGGTATCTCCTCCCCTTTTGCCGCTGCCATCTGTATGCCACTCCTGCAGATGGCTTTTACTCCCGACACCTGCTGCTTCGAGTTAATCAGTGGAGCACCATTACGATCTTATGGGACGATCGCCAATGGGCCACATGCCCTTACGCGGTACTAGTGGCTAGGAGCAACATTTCGACCTTTCAGATGGACTAGTGCCTACCTAATGGGACGGCCCTGCGGTTCTAGGCGCTTCCATGTTGCCTTTTTTAACGTGAATGTAGCCCCTGTGTACCATGAAGGAACAGGGCGTCACACAAGAAGAAGCTGGTCATTTATTGCGGATGCAGCCCACAATGATGAAATATATTTTGGGGTTCATGACCTAATGGCTGTATGGGCTTGGTGATTTTGTGGTGCATTAAATTTCTATTCTGATATTAACCGTGTAGCGTTATTCTTTGCAAGTAATGTAGCATATTCCTATTTGTGGAGCGATGTATTGTGAGTAGATCTGCATTGGGTTCCGGCTTCTGAGTATAGTTGCGTGGTACTGTACTGGCCGCGTTTGCCTACAAAGCCCAGTGTGGTCAGGGATAGGGGCTACCATTATGACTGTTTTGATGATGTCATGCTCAGGGGCGGGGGATTAGCTTTTGTGTAACAGATGCCGGTCAGCCAGGTGGATTGGTGGAATGATGTGATTATCAGTATATGGCTGGTCACAGGTGCCTGTGTTTGCGTGCGCTTCTTGGAGGGAGACTGAGGTCATGTCCATTGGAATAGCTTCTGTATTCGTGCCATCTGTGCCCTGCAGCTCCCATTGGCCCCTCTTGAGATGTGCCTGGCTGCTCAGTCACTCTGCCAACTTATGTGGTACATGCTTATGCTGATGGTTGGTTTGTTTACTGGCAGGAGTACAGGGCTGGTGCAGTCTCACTCAGGATACTGCTTTGAATGTTGCCTTACACTGGTGTCAGTCGATGGGGGGGCCTGTTTTTGTTTGTCTCATTTTTCTGCTCATGTTGCTGTACTTGAACCTTCACATGCCAGTGCTGCATCAGTGCGGCAATGGTGCCATGGCAAATATGGATGGCCACTCACAAGGCACTTGGAGCCCCTAGATTCATTTGTTCGTTGGCATGCATGGGTGACTTGTACATTTGACTGGTTGCATTGTGTGACTTCATTGCACCTACGAGGAGTTGTGCAATGTGGCCAGGGAGTGGTGTACAGGCACTCAGTAGGGCCGTTTACGGTTGATTCGCGATGCCGTACTTCTCACCATGGCGGAATGGTACTTTCCGCCATGCTTGATGGCGTTAGGTACATGTCCGCTAGGGTCAGAATTCGCGTACCATTGCGCCATGGTGGTAATTACGGTTTGGCATGGCGCGCGTGCGCGTACTTGGTGCAGTTAGCGTTGGCGTTCACTACGGTGTCGCTAATGGCATCGTACTTTACGGTGACGGGTCATAATCGCACCGAGCGCTATTCGATGGCGGTATTCCATTTCCGCCATCGTTTTTCGATTTCCGCCAGGGTCGTAATGAGGGCCACTGTCTTTAAAGTAGTGCTTGGTATTATCTGGAATCCTAGCATAAGCCTCTGCGACTTTAGGCTCCCAGGAACCCAGGGAAACTAAAACTACCTCAGCCTCTATCCCGCTGGGAAATGAGTCTGAGGAGAAGGATGCTCCTGTAATCTCTTCTTCCTCGTAGGAGGAGAAGGCCAGATTAGCGGAGTGGACCCCCAAAGGTCTAACCTTACACCGGGGATCCCCCTTCACGTGGTCAGTTGCTCCACAAGCAAAACAAGATCCATTGGGTCTGTTTACATAGGGAGGCTTATTGTAACCAGAGTTCTGTTTCGGAGGCTGACCTCCACTACCCTGTGAGTTCTCTTGTGTCTTACCCTTATTTTTCTTTTTGTGGCCCTTTTGAGAAGAAGATTTATCAGATTCTCCACCCTCCTTATCTTTGGACTTTTTCCCTTCCTCCTGCTTACCAGGATGAGTTTTGTCCTTATGGGACACTCGATGTGACACCCATAAGTCTGCTGCAATGGCCAGCTTCTTAGGATCTATCTCCTTCGAATAGGCCAAATGCTGCTTAAGCTCCGGGGAAAAAGATGCAAAAATGTGTTCCAGCATGACAAGCAGGAATCGCTGGTGACCCGCTGAAGGACTCCTCCTTTGCACTGCTGTCGTCCTGTGAAACCCTTTCCTCCTTTGATCGAACCAGAAGGCCTGTACTGGTGCTTCGACCTTTGGAATAGCAGGAACAGCTATTCTCGGCGACTTCATCATCTCCTGCCAGTAAGCCTTCGGAAGCGTCTCTGGGCCATCCAGTTGACTGACCAGCTTACACGGGAGTCCTGCTCTGTAACCGCCGCCAGGTTGTGTTGTATTTCGAGTCCTTGTCACTCTCACACGCTTAGTACACTTGGCGTTCCCAAGTCTGAAGTGAGTAGTGTACATTTGGCTCAGATAAACACGGCCGCTCCGTTGCCCTGCTGTGGTGACAAAACTGTGCAGGTTTCTTCGATTGGGACGTCTTTTTTCTCTACACGACGACAAGGCATTCCCGGCTCTTCTGAACCTGCCAGCTGCTGAAACTAACGTGGAGAAGCCTGGGTCTGCTTGCATCGGGGACCGGTGAGTAGTATAGCTAGGATCTGGTCGCCCTCCTGCAGTAGCCCATTGCTTTTCCCCGCTGTGTAAAAACAGCACCCTTTTGTCCGTACTAGCGCTCTGCTTCTGCTCACTGTGGAGGCTGCGCTTGAGTCGCGGAACCTGTTCTTCTTCTGTTGTGCACTAACCCGAACTGCCTGACTTCCTCCGAAGAGCTTCTCCTTTTGCCCGTTGGCACCAGCGTGTGCAGGTACTTTGAGCACAAGGCTCCACTCTTCGCAGGGCTCGGACTTCCATCTAGTTAGGTGCCCCTGAAGGCGAACTGAGTCTAAAGCATTATCGCACTGCCTGTTTTCCTTCCCTTTCAGGTGGACTACACATTTCGTGCATATAACGCTTGCGACTGTCGTATTTGTATATATATTGTGTTGATATGGTATGTGTTGGCTTAATATTGTGATATTGTGATTTTCTCGCTACGGTCATTGTTTTAAAGGCCTTAAAATAAATTTGTATATATTTTTGATATAACAACTGTTTGGAGTAGTTTGTAAGTGATCTTGCTTTGTGTGCTCATTGCGGGCTTTCAGTCACCCTCACCCCTCTTGAGACCTAGTCTTGACCGCCGCGATCGCTACCTTGATTGGTCTGGCTCGTCCAGAAGTTACCCTGTTCCAAGTAATTAGGTTGGCCTTCTGAACTTCTGCGCCACCAGGACAGAGTTCAGAAATCCGTCTTAACAAATTGGTGTACAGTGGTGGGATACGACTGAAGGTATCCAGTGTTGCGCACGAACTAGGGCATTTCAGGTTATTCCAACCAGGACACGTAGTGAATTGTTGTAGTATAACTTTAAAAAGGCCATAGTCCTATCTAACAGTATGGAAACAAATACCTTGTTAACTTTAAATGCTTCCAAATCAGAAACATTGAAGAAGATGTGTGCGGAGAGAGGTGTTTCCTCTCAAGGCACTAAATTGGAAATGATCCAAAGAATCGTGGCGTGGCAAGAAGCGCAGCTTGACGCTATAACTTCTGAGGACAGTGCAGAAGGTGGTGGGGCTGCTCTCACTGGTAGAACCGACGGTTCTGCCGCTGCACTGATCCATCGCGACCACGAGGACAGGGAGGATGTGATGTCTAATGTTTCCTCTGCCAGTGTTGATGGGGAGGCTATGCTTGAATTCAAGAAGCAAGAGCTGCGGTTTAGGCAGCAGGAGCTTGAATTCAGCATAGCCAAACTAAAAATCGAACAGGCAGAAAAACAAAAAGACAGGGATCACCAGTTGGAACTGGCCAAGCTTCAGTTTGCAAATGGGTCCAAGGGTCCTGGACATGGGTCTGGGGCTTCCTCTCATCCACGGTTTCCGAAAGATCTGCTCAGTGTGTATGAAGAAAGGAATGACATTATGGACTGGCTGAATGCGCTTGAGTATGCATGCGAAGTTCAACAAGTTGACAATGCTGATAAGATTGCCTGGTTACTCAGCAGACTGCCCCATTCTGGCTGTAGTGCCATTATGGAAATGTCGAAGGCTGAGCGTGCTGATTTCGCAATGTTAAAGCAAACTCTCATTTTAAAGTTTGGGAAGACTCCGGCCCAATATTTGAAACGTTTCAGAGAGTATAAGAAAAAGGAAGGTGGTACTTGGGTATCTTATGTCACTGAATCCTTGAAAAACTTAACTGGCTGGGTCGAAGGTTATAAGGTTTCTACCTTCGAAGGCATGATAAATCTTGTCATGCTGGAAAACATTTTTGCTTCTTCTTCCCCGTAGCTTAAGCAGCATTTGGCCGATTCGAAGGAGATAGATCCTAAGAAGCTGGCCATTGCAGCAGACTTATGGGTGTCACATCGAGTGTCCCATAAGGACAAAACTCATCCTGGTAAGCAGGAGGAAGGGAAAAAGTCCAAAGATATGGAGGGTGGAGAATCTGCTAAATCTTCTTCTCATAAGGGCCACAAAAAGAAAAATAAGGGTAAGACACAAGAGAACTCGCAGGGTAGTGGAGGTCCGCCTCCGAAACAGAACTCTGGTTACAATAAGCCTCCCTATGTAAACAGACCCAATGGATCGTGTTTTGCTTGTGGATCAACTGACCATGTGAAGGGGGATCCCCGTTGTAAGGTTAGACCTTTGGGGGTCCACTCCGCTAATCTGGCCTTCTCCTCCTACGAGGAAGAAGAGATTACAGGAGCATCCTTCTCCTCAGACTCATTTCCCAGCGGGATAGAGGCTGAGGTAGTTTTAGTGTCCCTGGGTTCCTGGGAGCCTAAAGTCGCAGAGGCTTATGCTAGGATTCCGGATAATACCAAGCACTACTTTAAAGACAGTGTGCTGATCAATGGAGTGGATACTCCAGCTCTTAGGGATAGTGGGTGCAGTCGCACTGTAGTGGATTCTACCTTGGTAGACTCAGAGGAAGTTGCCAGAGCTACTCTGATGCCCACTAAGTTGGCTGACGGCCCCCTCCGTATGTTTCCAGTAATACCTGTAAATCTTACTTTAAATGGTACAGCAGTCAGGATTCCAGTGAGCATTCAGAGAAACGTCCCGGGAAAGGTCTTGTTAGGTAATGATCTCAGAGCTTTAGGGCTCGTAGGAGACACTGCCGAAAGACCCTACACACGGTCTCAAGCACGGGCAGCATTGGCCAAGTCCAATACGCCGCCCCAGCCAAAGGGGAAACCCAAGGAGAAAGGAGTCAACAAGTCACGACGAGGGAAAGAGAATATTCCCCCGAGCTCGCCTACCACTGCGGTGAAGGAAGTTGGTCAATCGCCCGGGCCTGACGAGGAGGTGGCGATGCCTGAAGTATTTGACCCCAACGATCATCCTGAACTAAAAGACTTGTTAGTTGAAGGAGGTCCTGATAGGGACGAATTCAGTAAAGGCCAACGTGAGTGCCCATCTCTGGAAGGCCTAAGGAGACAGGCCTGCGCCCAGCTTGAGGGTGAACCTCCTGGGACGCATAGGATTTATTGGGAAGGTGGACTCCTGTATAGCGAGCCCACAGAGTCTACAGAAGGAGACCATAGGAGGTTGGTGGTTCCCCTTGCTGTTAGGCCCTTCCTCCTGCAGTTGGCGCATGAAGTTCCCCTTGCTGGTCACCTTGGTATGAAGAGGACCAAGCAAAGGTTATCCATGCACTTCTACTGGCCCAAGATGGGGGTGCAAGTAGAAAGTCACTGCAGGAGTTGTACCTCCTGCCAGTTGTCTGGTAAGGTTGGCGCGACAATCCAAGCTCCGTTGGTACCGCTCCCAGTTGTGGGGGTACCATTTGAAAGGGTAGGGATCGACATCGTTGGTCCCCTTGACCCGCAAACATCCTCGGGCAATAGGTTTATCCTGGTGCTGGTCGACCATGCAACCAGGTATCCTGAGGCCATCCCATTGAAAACTGTAACTGCCAAGTCAGTTGCAAAAGCTTTACTCGGCATATTTACTAGGGTTGGCTTCCCTAAAGAAGTTGTGTCAGATCGTGGCAGCAACTTTATGTCGAAGTATATGCAGGCTATGTGGAAAGAATGTGGGGTCACCTACAAGTTCTCTTCTGCATACCACCCCCAGACCAATGGTCTGGTGGAACGTTTCAATAGAACGTTAAAGAGCATGATTGGGGCTCTGGAGGAGCCTCAGAGAAGAAAATGGGATCTTCTGTTACCATGCTTACTGTTTGCCTACCGAGAGGTACCACAGGAGGGTGTTGGCTTCAGCCCCTTCGAACTTCTGTTCGGTCATCCCGTACGGGGACCCTTAGCCATCGTCAAAGAGGGATGGGAGATGCCCACTCCCCCTGTCACTACCAACGTAGTTGATTATGTGCTAGGGCTCAGAAAACGGATGGTACTTCTGAAGGGCTTGGCTAGTGATAAATTGAAGGCAGGGCAAGCGCTGGTGAAACATTGGTACGACCAGAAAGCTTCCCTCATCAACTTTACACCTGGTCAGCAAGTCCTGATCATGAATCCCATAAGGCCTCGAGCTTTACAGGACAAATGGTCAGGCCCTTACACAGTGGTGGAGCCCCTGGGTGAGGTTAACTATTTAGTGGACCTTGGAAGGCCTGGACAGGCTCCAAAAGTGTTTCACGTAAATAGGCTGAAGGCTTTCGTCCCAAGAGTCGAAATCGCAGCACTGCTACTGGCTTCAGATGTTGAGGAAGAGGAGTCTGAACCTCTCCCCGACCTGTTCCAAAGCGGTCCTTCAGATAGCTCCTTTGAGGGTGTCCGAGTGGCCCCTCACCTGACTTCTGATCAGCAGGCTGAGGTGAAAAGTTTGCTTAGGCAGTTTTCCCCCCTGTTTTCACAGTCGCCTGGTTTGACACCTTGGTGCAAACATAACATTGACACAGGAGACAGTGTACCTACCAAAAGTAGGGGATACAGGATTTCAGACAAAGTACGGTCTTATATTAAGACCGAGGTCAACAAAATGTTAGACCTTGGGGTGATTGAACCCTCTAGTAGTCCTTGGTCCAGCCCTGTGGTTTTGGTTCCAAAGGCAGGCACTTCTGAATTGAGGTTCTGCGTGGATTACAGGGCTCTGAATGCTGTCACCAAGACAGATGCACACCCCTTGCCTCGAACAGATGAGCTGGTGGATACTTTGGGTGCCTCCAAGTACCTCAGCACGTTTGACCTCACTGCTGGCTATTGGCAAATAGCTTTAGCAGAACATGCCAAGGAGAAGACAGCATTTTCTACTCCAGACGGCCTTTACCAATTCCGGGTAATGCTGTTCAGGTTGAAGAATGCACCTGCCACTTTCCAGAGGCTTGTGAATCATGTGTTGAATGGGTTGGACGAATTCTGTCTTGCATATCTGGATGATATAGCAGTTTTCAGTGCCACCTGGGAAGACCATGTAAAACACCTCGGGATTGTGCTCCAGGCTCTTCAGAAAGCCCACTTGACCATTAAGGCTAGTAAATGCCAGATTGGACAAGGCTCAGTGGTTTACCTTGGACATGAAGTAGGTGGAGGGAGGATACAGCCTCTACCCAGTAAAGTACAAGCAGTACAAGACTGGCCTACCCCCACTACGCAAACCCAAGTGAGAGCCTTCTTAGGACTCACGGGGTATTACCGCAATTTTGTGGCAGACTATGGCACCATAGCTGCTCCTCTGACTGCCCTCCCAACTCCGAAGAAACCCAAGAAGGTAACTTGGACCGACGAGTGTGAGAAGGCCTTCAATGGCTTAAAAGACTCCTTGTGCCAGGCCCCTGTCCTCAGGGCCCCTGATTATCAAAGACCTTTTATCGTGCAGACGGACGCCTCTGACACTGGGATAGGAGCTGTACTATCACAAGTAGATGAGAAGGGTAAGGAACACCCTATCGGTTTTATTAGTCGCCAGCTTAAGGACAGAGAGCTCAGATGGTCCACGGTAGAGAAAGAATGTTTCTCTGTTGTGTGGGCCCTAAGGAAGCTGAGGCCCTACCTCTATGGGACCCACTTCACTGTGCAAACTGACCATAAGCCGTTAAAGTGGCTAATGAACATGAAGGGGGAGAATCCAAAGTTGCTTAGGTGGTCCATAAGTCTACAAGGCTTCGACTTCACTATTGAGCATAGGCCAGGTGTCCAACATAGCAATGCTGATGGGTTGTCCAGAATGTTTAACCGACCTGAACAAGAGACTCATCCAGGGGTGGATTAGTTCCCCCTGTCCATAGTCTGGGAGGGGCGAGTGTTAGGAAAGATTTCGTAATTGTAGGTAATTTTTCTTCCATGTGGCAACCCCTAAACTTTTTGCTGTTGTTTTTCACCTTGTTCTTGACTTTGCCAGAGAAGTGCAGCCTTCTGCCGCACTCCTCTGGGCTTTCGCTCTTTTCTTACGGGGAAACTGACATGCCCTTAAGACATTCAGCACCGGGGAACGCTGTTTCCCGTAGTTTCTTTTATCATGTTGCGGCTTTAGTGCAACATGACACAAGAGGGCACTGTAAGCTAAGTTACAGCTCTCTTGGGTCTCTAGCCTTCTACAGGCCCTAGATAATCGTTTAGGATTGTATTTGATCGGTGCAAGTCATTCAGGGACTGGAATGGTGGCAGCGATCGTTTTGTGTATTTTGAGCTCCTTTTGGCGTTCTAAGCGCGTTTTTCGCGCTGAACCCAAAATGGTGGCCTGGCTCCCAAAATAGCCAGACCACGAGGCTCCTTTGTCCTGTCCACTGACCGTCTTGCTCCCTTCACCTTCCCCAGGTCGAGCGACCCGGGGCCTTCCTTATTTGGGCATGTACTTTCCCGCGAAACACAGATGCTTTCGCGGGCTTCTACATGTCTTTTGTGTGCCTCCAGGGTGTGGGCTGGGATGTCTGGTCCCAATACACATCCTGGGTGCCAGAGAGTCTAGGGTAGTGTGAATGCCTGGGACCACCGTGGTCCGTGATTGGTCCACGAATGGTGTGTGTGTTGATGAGCGGATCTCCCATTGGCTCCCCTCCGTTTTGGCGCGAAGGGAACCGTGGATAAGAGGGGGCTGGAAACACCACTACCATGTCGATCTCCTGAGTTCTCACGAACAAAGGAATACAGGAGCCAAGTATCCTGCAACCAAGAGGCTGGACCGAGGAATCGCTGGTGACCCGCTGAAGGACTACTCCTTTGCACTGCTGTCGTCCTGTGAAACCCTTTCCTCCTTTGATCGAACCAGAAGGCCTGTACTGGTGCTTCGACCTTTGGAATAGCAGGAACAGCTATTCTCGGCGACTTCATCATCTCCTGCCAGTAAGCCTTTCGGAAGCGTCTCTGGGCCATCCAGTTGACTGACCAGCTTACACGGGAGACCTGCTCTGTAACCGCCGCCAGGTTGTGTTGTATTTCGAGTCCTTGTCACTCTCACACGCTTAGTACACTTGGCGTTCTCAAGTCTGAAGTGAGTAGTGTACATTTGGCTCAGATACACACAGCCGCTCCGTTGCCCTGCTGTGGTGACAAAACTGTGCAGGTTTCTTCGATTGGGACGTTTTTTTTCTCTACACGACGACGAGGTATTCCCGGCTCTTCTGAACCTGCCAGCTGCTGAAACTAACGTGGAGAAGCCTGGGTCTGCTTGCATCGGGGACCGGTGAGTACTATAGCTAGGATCTGGTCGCCCTCCTGCAGTAGCCCATTGCTTTTCCCCGCTGTGTAAAAACAGCACCCTTTTGTCCGTACTCGCGCTCTGCTTCTGCTCACTGTGGAGGCTGCGCTTGAGTCGCGGAACCTGTTCTTCTTCTGTTGTGCACTAACCCGAACTGCCTGACTTCCTCCGAAGAGCTTCTCCTTTTGCCCGTTGGCACCAGCGTGTGCAGGTACTTTGAGCACAAGGCTCCACTCTTCGCAGGGCTCGGACTTCCATCTAGTTAGGTGCCCCTGAAGGCGAACTGAGTCTAAAGCATTATCGCACTGCCTGTTTTCCTTCCCTTTCAGGTGGACTACACATTTCGTGCATATAACGCTTGCGACTGTCGTATTTGTATATATTGTAAGAGTTGGCTTAATATTGATATTGTGATTTTCTCGCTACGGTCATTGTTTTAAAGGCCTTAAAATAAATGTGTATATATTTTTGATATAACAACTGTTTGGAGTAGTTTGTAAGTGATCTTGCTTTGTGTGCTCATTGCGGGCTTTCAGTCACCCTCACCCCTCTTGAGACCTAGTCTTGACCGCCGCGATCGCTACCTTGATTGGTCTGGCTCGTCCAGTGGTTACCCTGTTCCAAGTAATTAGGTTGGCCTTCTGAACTTCTGCGCCACCAGGACAGAGTTCAGAAATCCGTCTTAACAACCGTGGATGAGAGGAGGCCCCAGACCCATGTCCAGGACCCTTGGACCCATTTGCAACCTGAAGCTTGGCCAGTTCCAACTGGTGATCCCTGTCTTTCTGTTTTTCTGACTGTTCGATTTTTAGTTTGGCTATGCTGAATTCAAGCTCCTTCTGCCTAAACCGCAGCTCTTGCTTCTTGAATTCAAGCATAGCCTCCCCATCTACACTGGCAGAGGAAACATTAGACATCTCATCCTCCCTGTCCTCGTGGTCGCGGTGGATCAGTGCAGCGGCAGAACCGTCGGTTCTACCAGTGAGAGCAGCCCCACCTCCTTCCGCACTGTCCTCAGAAGTTATAGCGTCAAGCTGCGCTTCTTGCCACGCCACGATTCTTTGGATCATATCCAATTTCGTGCCTTGAGAGGAAACACCTCTCTCCGCACACATCTTTTTCAATGTTTCTGATTTGTAAGCATTTAAAGTTAACAAGGTATTTGTTTCCATACTGTTAGATAGGACTATGGCCTTTTTAAAGTTATACTACAACAATTCACTACGTGTCCTGGTAGGAATAACTTGAAATGCCTTAGTTCGTGCGCAACACTGGATACCTTCAGTGGTATCCCACCACTGTACACCAATTTGTTAAGACGGATTTCTGAACTCTGTCCTGGTGGCGCAGAAGTTCAGAAGGCCAACCTAATTACTTGGAACAGGGTAACCTCTGGACAAGCCAGACCAATCAAGGTAGCGATCGCGGCGGTCAAGACTAGGTCTCAAGAGGGGTGAGGGTGACTGAAAGCCCGCAATGAGCACACAAAGCAAGGACACTTACAAACTACTCCAAACAGGTGCTATATTAAAAATATATACACATTTATTCCAAGGCCTTTAAAACAATGACCGTAGCGAGAAATCACAATACAACTCTAGTAAACCAACACATACCATACCAATACAATATATATACAAATACAAACAAGTCTCAAGCGTTAGATGCACGAAATGTGTAGTCCACCTAAAAGGGAAGGAAAACAGGCAGTGCGAAATAATGCTTAGACCCAGTCCGCCTTCAGAGGCACCTAACTAAAAGGAAGTCCGAGCCCTACGAAGAGTGGAGCCTTGTGCTCAAAAGTACCTGCACACGCTGGTGCCAACGGGCAAAAGGGGAGTCTCTTCGAGGGAGATCAGGCAGTTCAGTTTAGTGCACAAACGAAGAAGAACAGTGTTCCGCGACTCAAGGGCAGAAGCAGAGCACGAGTACGGAAAGGCGTGCTGTTTTGACACAGCGGGGAAAAGCTATGGGTTCCTGCAGGAGGGCGACCAGTTCCTAGCTATGCTACTCACCGGTCCCCGATGCAAGCAGACCCAGGCTTCTCCGCGTCAGTTTCAGTCGCTGGCAGGTTCAGAAGAGCAGGGGATGTCTCGTCGTCGTGTTGAGTCTGCAGCAGCAGAGTTGAGTAAAAGACGTCCCAAACGAAGGAACCCGCACAGTTTGTTACCACAGCAGGGCAACGGAGCGGCCGTGTGTATCTGAGCCAAATGTACACTACTCACTTCAGACCTGGGAACGCTAAGTGTACGAATCGTGTGAGAGTGACAAGGACTCGATATACTACACAACCTGGTGGCAGTTACAGAGCAAGACTCCTGTGTAGGCTGGTCAGTCTGCTGGATGGGCCAGAGACGCTTCCGAAGGCTTACTAGCAGGAGCTGGTGAAGATGCCGAGAATAGCTGTCCCCGCTATTCCAAGGGTCGAAGTACTAGTACAGGCCTTCTGGTTCGATCAAAGGTGAAAAGGGTTTCACAAGGCGACAGCAGTGCAGAGGAGCAGTCCTTCAGCGGGTCACCAGCGATTCCTCGGTTCAGCCTCTTGGTTGCAGGATACTTGGCTCCTGTATTCCTTCGTTCGTGAGAACTCAGGAGATCGACATGGTAGTGGTTTTTCCAGCCCCCTCTTATCCACGGTTCCCTTCGCGCCAAAACGGTGGGGACCCAATGGGAGATCCGCTCATCAACACTCACACCATTCGTGGACCTATCACGGACCACGGTGGTCCCAGGCATTCACACGGGACCAGACATCCCAGCCCACATCCTGGAGGCACACACAAGACATGTAGAAGCCCGCGAAAGCATCCGTGTTTCGCGGGAAAGTACATGCCCAAATAAGGAAGGCCCCGGGTCGGCTCGACCTGGGGAAGGTGAAGGGAGCAAGACGGTCAGCGGACAGGACAAAGGAGCCTCGTGGTCTGGCCAATTTTGGGAGCCAGGCCATCATTTTGGGTTAAGTGCGAGAAACGCGCTTAGAACGCCATAAGGAGCTCAAAACACAAGAAACGATCGCTGCCACCATTCCCGTCCGTGAATCACTTGCACCGATCAGTTACAATCCTGAAAGAGTATCTAGGGCCTGTAGAAGGCTAGAATCCCAAGAGAGCAGTAACTTAGCTTACAGTGCCCTCTTGTGTCATGTTGCACGAAAGCCGCAACATGATAAAAGAAACTACGGAAAACAGCATTTCCCGGTACTGACTGTCTTAAGGCCATGCAAGTTTCCCCGTAAGAAAGGAGCGAAAGCCCAGAGGAGTGCGGCAGAAGGCTGCACTTCTCTGGCAAAGTCGAGAACAAGGTGAAAAACAACAGCAAAAAGTTTAGGGGTTGCCACATGGAAGGAAAATTACCTACAATTACGAAATCTTTCCTAACAGATATCACATCTCATGTTATAGGAAGAGTCTCAGGTTTGGTATAAGCATTGAGATATCACATCTCTGCAATCGGAAGTGTCTCAGGATTGGGATGGGAAGGAGTTGGATATCCCATCTCATGTTATAGGACGGGTCTCAGGATTGTTATTAGAATCATTGAGATATCATATATATTGCATGCTGTAGGAAGGGTCTAAGGATTGGAATGGGAAGGACTTGGATATCACATCTCATGCTATGGATAGGCTCTCAGGTTTGGAAAGGGAAGGAGTTGGATATCACATTTCATGTTAGAGGAAGGATCTCAGGTTTGGTATTAGAGGCATTGAGATATCACATCTCATGCTATAGGAAGGGTCTCAGGATTGGAATGGGAAGGAGTTGGATATCACATCTCATGCTATAGGAAGGGTCTCAGGTTTGGTATAAGCATTGAGATATCACATCTCATGCTATAGGAAGGGTCTCAGGATTGGAATGGAAGGAGTTGGATATCACATCTCATGTTAAACGAAGGATCTCAGGTTTGGTATTAGAAGCATTGAGACATCACATCTCATGCTATAGGAAGGGTCTCAGGATTGGAATGGGAAGGAGTTGGATATCACATCTCATGCTATAGGAAGGGTCTCAGGCTTGGTATAAGCATTGAGATATCACATCTCATGCTATCGGAAGGGTCTCAGGATTGGAATGGGAAGGAGTTGTATATGATATCTCAAGCCATAGGAAGGGTCTCAGGTTTGGTATAAGCTTTGAGATATCACATCTCTGCTATCGGAAGGGTCTCAGGATTGGAATGGGAAGGAGTTGGATATCCCATCTCATGTTATAGGAAGAGTCTCAGGTTTGGTATTAGAAGCATTGAGATATCACATCTCATGCTATAGGAAGTGTCTCAGGATTGGAATGGGAAGGACTTGGATATCACATCTCATGCTATAGGGAGGGTCTCAAGTTTGATATTAGAAGCATTGAGATATCACATCTTATGCTATAGGAAGGGTCTCAGGATTGGAATGGGAAGGAGTAGGATATCACATCTCATGCTATAGGAAGGATCTCAGGTTTGGTATAAGCATTGAGATATCACATCTCTTCTATCGGAAGGGTCTCAGGATTGGAATGGGAAGAGTTGGATATTCCCATCTCATGTTATAGGAAGGGTCTCAGGTTTGGTATTAGAAGCATTGAGATATCACATCTCATGCTATAGGAAGGGTCTCAGGATTGGAATGGGAAGGACTTGGATATCACATCTCATGCTATAGGGAGGGTCTCAAGTTTGATATTAGAAGCATTGAGATATCACATCTCACGATATCGGAAGGGTCTCAGGATTGGAATGGGAAGGAGTTGGATATCACATCTCATGATAAAGGAAGGGTCTAAGGTTTGAAGGGGAAGGATTTGGATATCACATCTCATGTTATAGGACGGGTCTCAGGTTTGGTATAAGCATTGGGATTTCACATCTCATGCTATCGGAAGGGTATCAGGATTGGATTTGGAAGGAGCTGGATATCCCATCTCATGCTATACGAAGGGTCTCAGGTTGGAATGGGAAGGAGTTGGATATCACATCTCATGTTATAGGAAGGGTCTCAGGATTGGAATGGGAAGGACTTGGATATCACATCTCATGCTATAGGAAGGCTCTCAGGTTTGGAAGGGGAAAGAGTTGGATATCACATTTCATGTTAGAGGTAGGATCTCAGGTTTGGTATTAGAGGCATTGAGATATCACATCTCATGCTATCAGAAGGGTCTCAGGATTGGAATGGGAAGGAGTTGGATATCACATCTCATGCTAAAGGGAGGGTCTCAGGTTTGGAAGGGGAAGGATTTGGATATCACATCTCATGTTATAGGAAGGATCTCAGGTTTGGTATTAGAAGCATTGAGATATCACATCTCATGCTATCGGAAGGATCTCAGGTTTGGTATTAGAAGCATTGAGATATCACATCTCATGCTATCAGAATGGTCTCAGGATTGGAATCGGAAGGAGTTGGATATCACATCTCATGCTAAAGGGAGGGTCTCAGGTTTGGAAGGGGAAGGATTTGGATATCACATCTCATGTTATCAGAAGGATCTCAGGTTTGGTATTAGAAGTATTGAGATATCACATCTCATGCTATAGGAAGGGTCTCAGGATTGGAATGGGAAGGAGTTGGATATCGCATCTCAAGCTATAGGAAGGGTCTCAGGTTTGGTATAAGCATTGAGATATCACATCACATGCTATAGGAAGGGTCTCAGGATTGGAATGGGAAGGAGTTGGATATCACATCTCATGTTATAGGAAAGATCTCAGGTTTGGTATTAGAAGCATTGAGACATCACATCTCATGTTATAGGAAGGGTCTCAGGATTGGAATGGGAAGAAGTTGGATATCACATCTCATGCTATAGGAAGAGTCTCAGGTTTGGTATAAGCATTGAGATATCACATCTCATGATATAGGAAGGGCTCAGGATTGGAATGGGAAGGAGTTGTATATGACATCTCATGCCATAGGAAGGGTCTCAGGTTTGGTATAAGCATTGAGATATCACATCACATGCTATAGGAAGGGTCTCAGGATTGGAATGGGAAGGACTTGGATATCACATCTCATGCTAAAGGGAGGGTCTCAGGTTTGGAAGGGGAAGGATTTGGATATCACATCTCATGTTATAGGAAGGATCTCAGGTTTGGTATAAGAAGCATTGAGATATCACATCTCATGCTATCGGAAGAATCTCAGATTTGGTATTAGAGGCATTGAGATATTACATCTCATGCTATCAGAAGGGTCTCAGGATTGGAATGGGAAGGAGTTGGATATCACATCTCATGCTATAGGAAGGATCTCAGGTTTGGAACGGGAAGGAGTTGGATATCACATCTCATGTTATAGGAAGAGTCTCAGATTTGGTATAAGCATTGAGATATCACATCTCTGCAATCGGAAGTGTCTCAGGTTTGGGATGGGAAGGAGTTGGATATCACATCTCATGCTATAGGAAGGGTCTCAGGTTTGGAACGGGAAGGAGTTGGATATCCCATCTCATGTTATAGGACTGGTCTCAGGTTTGGTATTAGAAGCATTGAGATATCACATCACATGCTGTAGGAAGGGTCTCAGGTTTGGAATGGGAAGGAATTGGATATCACATCTCATGTTATAGGAAGGGTCTCAGGTTTGGTATAAGCATTGAGATATCACATCTCTGCTATCGGAAGTGTCTCAGGATTGGAATGGGAAGGAGTTGGATATCACATCTCATGTTATAGGACGGGTCTCAGGTTTGTTATTAGAATCATTGAGATATCATATTGCATGCTGTAGGAAGGGTCTAAGGATTGGAATGGGAAGGACTTTGATATCACATCTCATGCTATAGGTAGGCTCTCAGGTTTGGAAAGGGAAGGAGTTGGATATCACATTTCATGTTAGAGGAAGGATCTCAGGTTTGGTATTAGAGCCATTGGATATCACATCTCATGCTATAGGAAGGGTCTCAGGATTGGAATGGGAAGGAGTTGGATATCACATCTCATGCTATAGGAAGGGTTTTAGGTTTGGTATAAGCATTGAGATATCACATCTCATGCTATAGGAAGGGTCTCAGGATTGGAATGGGAAGGATCTGTATATGACATCTCATGCCATAGGAAGGGTCTCAGGTTTGGTATAAGCATTGAGATATCACATCTCTGCTTTCGGAAGGGTCTCAGGATTGGAATGGGAAGGAGTTGGATATCCCAACTCATGTTATAGGAAGAGTCTCAGGTTTGGTATTAGAAGCATTGAGATATCACATCTCATGCTATAGGAAGTGTCTCAGGATTGGAATGGGAAGGACTTGGATATCACATCTCATGCTATAGGGAGGGTCTCAAGTTTGATATTAGAAGCATTGAGATATCACATCTCATGCTATAGGAAGGGTCTCAGTATTGGAATGGGAAGGAGTTGGATATCACATCTCATGCTATAGGAAGGGTCTCAGGTTTGGTATAAGCATTGAGATATCACATCTCTGCTATCGGAAGGGTCTCAGGATTGGAATGGGAAGGAGTTGGATATTCCCATCTCATGTTATAGGAAGGGTCTATCAGGTCTTAGCATGAGACTCTTCCTATAACATGAGATGTGATATCCAACTCCTTCCCATTCCAATCCTGAGACCCTTCCGATAGCTTGAGATGTGATATCTCAATGCTTCTAATATCAATACTGAGACCCTCCCTATAGCATGAGATGTGATATCTAAGTCCTTCCCATTCCAATCCTGAGACCCTTCTGATAGCAGAGATGTGATATCTCAATGCTTATACCAAACCTGAGACCCTTCCTATAGCATGAGATGTGATATCCAACTCCTTCCCATTCCAATCCTGAGACCCTTCCTATAGCATGATATGTGAAATCTCAATGCTTCTACCAAAACTGAGACCCTTCCTTTAGCATGAGATGTGATATCCAACTCCTTCCCATTCCAATCCTGAGACCAGTCCTATAGCATGAGATGTGATATCTCAATGCTTCTAATACCAAACCTGAGATCCTTCCTATAACATGAGATGTGATATCCAAATCCTTCCCCTTCTGAACCTGAGACCCTCCCTTTAGCATGAGATGTGATATCCAACTCCTTCCCATTCCAATCCTGATACCCTTCTGATAGCATGAGATGTGATATCTCAATGCCTCTAATACCAAACCTGAGATCCTAACTCTAACATGAAATGTGATATCCAACTCCTTCTCTTTCCAAACCTGAGAGCCTTCCTACAGCATGAGATGTGATATCCAAGTCCTTCCCATTCCAATCCTGAGACCCTTCCTATAACATGAGATGTCATATCCAACTCCTTCCCATTCCAACCTGAGACCCTTCCTATAGCATGAGATGGGATATCCAACTCCTTCCAAATCCAATCCTGATACCCTTCCGATAGCATGAGATGTGATATCCCAATGCTTCTACAAAACCTGAGACCCATACCATGGCATGAGATGTGATATCAAACTCCCGTCCTATACCATGAGACTTGATATCTCAATGCTTCTAATACCAAACCTGAGACCGGTCCAATAACATGAGATGTGATATCCAAATCCTTCCCCTTCCAAACCTTAGACCCTTCCTTTATCATGAGATGTGATATCCAAGTCCTTCCCATTCCATTCCTGAGACCCTTCCTATAGCATGAGATGTGATATCTCAATGCTTCTAATACCAAACCTGAGACCCTTCCTATAACATGAGATGTGATATCCAAGTCCTTCCCATTTCAATCCTGAGACCCTTCCTATAGCATGAGATGTGATATCTCAATGCTTCTAATACCAAACCTGAGACCCTTCCTATAACATGAATTCTGATATCCAAGTCCTTCCCATTCCAATCCTGAGACCCTTCCAATAGCAGAGATGTGATATCTCAATGCTTCTAATATCAAACCTGAGACCTGTCCTATAACATGAGATGGGATATCCAACTCCTTCCCGTTCCAAACCTGATACCCTTCCTATAGCATGAGATGTGATATCCAATTCCTTCCCATCCCAATCCTGAGACACCTCCGATAGCAGAGATGTGATATCTCAATGCTTATACCAAACCTGAGACTCTTCCTATAACATGAGATGTGATATCTAACTCCTTCCCGTTCCAAACCTGAGACCCTTCCTATAGCATGAGATGTGATATCCAACTCCTTCCCATTCCAATCCTGAGACCCTTCCTATAGCATGAGATGTGATATCTCAATGCTTATACCAAATCTGAGACCCTTCCTATAGCTTAAGATGTGATATCCAACTCCTTCCCATTCCAATCCTGAGACCCTTCCTATAGCATGAGATGTGATATCTCAATGCTTCTAATACCAAACCTGAGATCCTTCCTATAACATGAGATGTGATATCCAACTCCTTCCCATTCCAATCCTGAGACCCTTATGATAGCATGAGATGTGATATCTCAATGCCTCTAATACCAAACCTGAGATACTTCCGATAGCATGAGATGTGATATCTCAATGCTTTTAATACCAAACCTGAGATCCTTCCTATAACATGAGATGTGATTTCCAAATCCTTCCCCTTCCAAACCTGAGACCCTCCCTTTAGCATGAGATGTGATATCTCAATGCTTTTAATACCAAACCTGAGATCCTTCCTATAACATGAGATGTGATTTCCAAATCCTTCCCATTCCAATCCTGAGACCCTTCTGATAGCATGAGATGTGATATCTCAATGCCTCTAATACCAAACCTGAGATCCTACCTCTAACATGAAATGTGATATCCATTTCCTTCCCTTTCCAAACCTGAGACCCTGCCTATAGCATGAGATGTGATATTCAAGTCCTTCCCATTCCAATCCTGAGACCCTTCCTATAGCATGTGATGTGATATCTCAATGCGTATACCAAACCTGAGACCCTTCCTATGGCATGAGATGTCATATACAACTCCTTCCCATTCCAATCCTGAGACTCTTCCTATAGCATGAGATGTGATATCTCAATGCTTATACCAAACCTGAGACCCTTCCTATAGCATGAGATGTGATATCCAACTTCTTCCCATTCCAATCCTAAGACCCTTCCTATAACATGAGATGTGATGTCTCAATGATTCTAATACCAAACCTGAGATCTTTCCTATAACATGAGATGTGATATCCAACTCCTTCCCATTCCAATCCTGAGACCCTTCCTATAGCATGAGATGTGATATCTCAATGCTTATAGCAAACCTGAGACCCTTCCTATAGCTTGAGATGTGATATCCAACTCCTTCCCATTCCAATCCTGAGACCCTTCCTATAGCATGAGATGTGATATCTCAAGGCCTCTAATACCAAACCTGAGATCCTTCCTCTAACATGAAATGTGATATCCAACTCCTTCCCCTTCCTAACCTGAGACCCTTCCTATAGCATGAGATGTGATATCCAACTCCTTCCCAATCCAATCCTGAGACCCTTCCGAAAGCTTGAGATGTGATATCTCAATGTTTCTAATATCAATACTGAGACCCTCCCTATAGCATGAGATGTGATATCTAAGTCCTTCCCATTCCAATCCTGAGACCCTTCCGATAGCAGAGATGTGATATCTCAATGCTTATACCAAACCTGAGACCCTTCCTATAGCATGAGATGTGATATCCAACTCCTTCCCATTCCAATCCTGAGACCCTTCCTATAGCATGATATGTGAAATCTCAATGCTTCTACCAAAACTGAGACCCTTCCTTTAGCATGAGATGTGATATCCAACTCCTTCCCATTCCAATCCTGAGACCCTTCCTATAGCATGTGATGTGATATCTCAATGCGTATACCAAACCTGAGACCCTTCCTATGGCATGAGATGTCATATACAACTCCTTCCCATTCCAATCCTGAGACTCTTCCTATAGCATGAGATGTGATATCTCAATGCTTATACCAAACCTGAGACCCTTCCTATAGCATGAGATGTGATATCCAACTTCTTCCCATTCCAATCCTAAGACCCTTCCTATAACATGAGATGTGATGTCTCAATGATTCTAATACCAAACCTGAGATCTTTCCTATAACATGAGATGTGATATCCAACTCCTTCCCATTCCAATCCTGAGACCCTTCCTATAGCATGAGATGTGATATCTCAATGCTTATAGCAAACCTGAGACCCTTCCTATAGCTTGAGATGTGATATCCAACTCCTTCCCATTCCAATCCTGAGACCCTTCCTATAGCATGAGATGTGATATCTCAAGGCCTCTAATACCAAACCTGAGATCCTTCCTCTAACATGAAATGTGATATCCAACTCCTTCCCCTTCCTAACCTGAGACCCTTCCTATAGCATGAGATGTGATATCCAACTCCTTCCCATTCCAATCCTGAGACCCTTCCGATAGCTTGAGATGTGATATCTCAATGTTTCTAATATCAATACTGAGACCCTCCCTATAGCATGAGATGTGATATCTAAGTCCTTCCCATTCCAATCCTGAGACCCTTCCGATAGCAGAGATGTGATATCTCAATGCTTATACCAAACCTGAGACCCTTCCTATAGCATGAGATGGGATATCCAACTCCTTCCCATTCCAATCCTGAGACCCTTCCTATAGCATGATATGTGAAATCTCAATGCTTCTACCAAAACTGAGACCCTTCCTTTAGCATGAGATGTGATATCCAACTCCTTCCCATTCCAATCCTGAGACCAGTCCTATAGCATGAGATGTGATATCTCAATGCTTCTAATACCAAACCTGAGATCCTTCCTATAACATGAGATGTGATATCCAACTCCTTCCCATTCCAATCCTGAGACCCTTCCTATAGCATGAGATGTGATATCTCAATGCTTCTAATACCAAACCTGAGATCCTTCCGATAGCATGAGATGTGATATCTCAATGCTTCTAATACCAAACATGAGATCCTTCCTATAACATGAGATGTGATATCCAAATCCTTCCCCTTCCGAACCTGAGACCCTCCCTTTAGCATGAGATGTGATATCCCACTCCTTCCCATTCCAATCCTGATACCCTTCTGATAGCATGAGATGTGATATCTCAATGCCTCTAATACCAAACCTGAGATCCTCCCTCTAACATGAAATGTGATATCCAACTCCTTCCCTTTCCAAACCTGAGAGCCTTCCTACAGCATGAGATGTGATATCCAAGTCCTTCCCATTCCAATCCTGAGACCCTTCCTATAACATGAGATGTCATATCCAACTCCTTCCCATTCCAACCTGAGACCCTTCCTATAGCATGAGATGGGATATCCAACTCCTTCTTATGCCAAACCTGAGACCCTTCCTATGGCATGATATGTGATATCCAACTCCTTGCCATTCAAATCCTGAGACCCTTCCTATAGCATGAGAAGGGATATCCAACTCCTTCCCAATCCAATCCTGAGACCCTTCCGATAGCAGAGATGTGATACCTCAACGCTTCTACCAAACCTGAGACCCTTCCTATAAGATGAGATGTGATATCCAATTCCTTCCCATTCCAAACCTGAGACCCTTACTATTGGATGAGATGTGATATCCAACTCCTTCCCATTCCAACCCTGAGACCCTTCCTATACCATGAGATGTGATATCTCAATGCTTCTAATACCAAACCTGGGTCCCGTCCTATAACATGAGATATGATATCCAAATCCTTCCCCTTCCAAACCTGAGAACCTTCCTTTAGCATGAGATGTGATATCCAAATACTTCCCATTCCAATCCTAAAACCCTTCCTATAGCATGAGATGTGATATCTCAATGTTTCTAATAAAAAACCTGAGACCCTTCCTATAGCAAGAGATGCGATATCCAAATCCTTCCCATTCCAATCCTGAGACCCTTCCTATAACATGAGATGTGATATCCAACTCCTTCCCATTCCAACCTGAGACCCTTCCTATAGCATGAGAAGGGATATCCAACTCCTTCCCAATCCAATCCTGAGACCCTTCCGATAGCAGAGATGTGATATCTCAATGCTTATACCAAACCTGAGACCCTTCCTATGGCATGAGATGTGATATCCAACTCCTTGCCATTCAAATCCTGAGACCCTCCCTATAACAAGAGATGTCATATCCAACTCCTTCCCATTCCAAACCTGAGATCCTTCCTTTAGCATGAGATGTAATATCCAAATCCTTCACATTCCAATCCGGAGACCCTTCCTATAGCATGAGATGTGATATCTCAATGCTTCTAATACCAAACATGAAATCCTTCCTATAACATGAGATGTGATATCCAACTCCTTCCCATTCCAAACCTGAGACCCTTCCGATAGCATGAGATGTGATATCTCAATGCTTCAAAAATCAAACATGAGAACCATCCTATAACATGAGATGTGAAATCCAAATCCTTCCCTTCCCAAACCTGAGACTCTTCCTATAGCATGAGATGTGATATCTCAATGCTTCTACCAAACCTGAAACCCTTCCTATAGCATGAGAAGTGATATCCAACTCCTTCCCATTCCAATCCTGAGACACTTCCTATAGCATGAGATGTGATATCACAATGCTTCTAATACCAAACCTGAGACCCGTCCTATAACATGAGATATGATATCCAAATCCTTCCCCTTCCAAACCTCAGACCCTTCCTTTATCATGAGATGTGATATCCAAGTCCTTCCCATTCCATTCCTGAGACCCTTCCTATAGCATGAGATGTGATATCTCAATGCTTCTAATACCAAACCTGAGACCCTTCCTATAACATGAGATGTGATATCCAAGTCCTTCCCATTCCAATCCTGAGACCCTCCCTTTAGCATGAGATGTGATATCCAACTCCTTCCCATTCCAATCCTGAGACCGTTCTGATAGCATGAGATGTGATATCTCAATGCTTCTAATACCAAACCTGAGATCCTTCCGATAGCATGAGATGTGATATTTCAATTCTTCTAATACCAAACCTGAGATCCTTCCTATAACACGAGATGTGATATTCAAATCCTTCCCCTTCCAAACCTGAGACCCTCCCTTTAGCATGAGATGTGATATCCAACTCCTTCCCATTCCAATCCTGAGACCCTTCTGATAGCATGAGATGTTATATCTCAATGCCTCTAATACCAAACCTGAGATTCTACCTCTAACATGAAATGTGATATCCAACTCCTTCCCCTTCCAAACCTGGGAGCCTTCCTATAACATGAGATGTGATATCGAAGTCCTTCCCATTCCAATCCTGAGACCCTTCCTATAACATGAGATGTGATATCCAACTCCTTCCCATTCCAATCCTGAGACCCTTCCTATAGCATGAGATGTGATGTCTCAATGCTTCTAATACCAAATCTGAGATCCTTCCTATAACATGAGATGTGATATCCAACTCCTTCCATTCCAATCCTGAGACCCTTCCTATAGCATGGGATGTGATATTTCAATGCTTATAGCAAACCTGAGACCCTTCCTATAGCATGAGATGTGATATCCAAATCCTTCCCATTCCAATCGTGAGACCCTTCCTATAGCATGAGATGTGATATCTCAATGCCTCTAATACCAAACCTGAGATCCTTCCTCTAACATGAAATGTGATATCCAAATCCTTCCCTTTCCAAACCTGAGAGCCTACCTATAGCATGAGATGTGATATCCAACTCCTTCCCATTCCAATCCTGAGACCCTTCCTATAGCATGAGATGTGATATCTCAATGCTTATACCAAACCTGAGACCCTTCCTATAGCATGAGATGTGATATCCAAATCCTTCCCATTCCAATCCTGAGACCCTTCCTATAGCATGAGATGTGATATCTCAATGCCTCTAATACCAAACCTGAGATCCTTCCTTGAACATGAAATGTGATATCCCACTCCTTCCCTTTCCAAACCTGAGAGTCTACCTATAGCATGAGATGTGATATCCAAGTCCTTCCCATTCCAATCCTTAGACACTTCCTACAGCATGAGATGTGATATCTCAATGATTCTATTACCAAACCTGAGACCCGTCCTATAACATGAGATGGGATATCCAACTCCTTCCCATTTCAATCCTGAGAAACTTCCGATAGCAGAGATGTGATATCTCAATGCTTAGACCAAACCTGAGACCCTTCCTATAACATGAGATGTGATATCCAACTCCTTCCCGTTCCAAACCTGAGACCCTTTCTATAGCAAGAATCTAATATCCAACTCCTTCCCATTCCAATCCTGAGACCATTCCTATAGCATGAGATGTGATATCTCAATGCTTCTAATACCAAACCTGAGACCCTTCCTATAACATGAGATGTGATATCCAAGTCCTTCCCATTCCAATCCTGAGACCCTCCCTTTAGCATGAGATGTGAAATCCAACTCCTTCCCATTCCAATCCTGAGACCGTTCTGATAGCATGAGATGTGATATCTCAATGCTTCTAATACCAAACCTGAGATCCTTCCGATAGCATGAGATGTGATATTTCAATTCTTCTAATACCAAACCTGAGATCCTTCCTATAACACGAGATGTGATATTCAAATCCTTCCCCTTCCAAACCTGAGACCCTCCCTTTAGCATGAGATGTGATATCCAACTCCTTCCCATTCCAATCCTGAGACCCTTCTGATAGCATGAGATGTTATATCTCAATGCCTCTAATACCAAACCTGAGATTCTACCTCTAACATGAAATGTGATATCCAACTCCTTCCCCTTCCAAACCTGGGAGCCTTCCTATAACATGAGATGTGATATCGAAGTCCTTCCCATTCCAATCCTGAGACCCTTCCTATAACATGAGATGTGATATCCAACTCCTTCCCATTCCAATCCTGAGACCCTTCCTATAGCATGAGATGTGATGTCTCAATGCTTCTAATACCAAATCTGAGATCCTTCCTATAACATGAGATGTGATATCCAACTCCTTCCATTCCAATCCTGAGACCCTTCCTATAGCATGGGATGTGATATTTCAATGCTTATAGCAAACCTGAGACCCTTCCTATAGCATGAGATGTGATATCCAAATCCTTCCCATTCCAATCGTGAGACCCTTCCTATAGCATGAGATGTGATATCTCAATGCCTCTAATACCAAACCTGAGATCCTTCCTCTAACATGAAATGTGATATCCAAATCCTTCCCTTGCCAAACCTGAGAGCCTACCTATAGCATGAGATGTGATATCCAACTCCTTCCCATTCCAATCCTGAGACCCTTCCTATAGCATGAGATGTGATATCTCAATGCTTATACCAAACCTGAGACCCTTCCTATAGCATGAGATGTGATATCCAAATCCTTCCCATTCCAATCCTGAGACCCTTCCTATAGCATGAGATGTGATATCTCAATGCCTCTAATACCAAACCTGAGATCCTTCCTTGAACATGAAATGTGATATCCCACTCCTTCCCTTTCCAAACCAGAGAGTCTACCTATAGCATGAGATGTGATATCCAAGTCCTTCCCATTCCAATCCTTAGACACTTCCTACAACATGAGATGTGATATCTCAATGATTCTATTACCAAACCTGAGACCCGTCCTATAACATGAGATGGGATATCCAACTCCTTCCCATTTCAATCCTGAGAAACTTCCGATAGCAGAGATGTGATATCTCAATGCTTAGACCAAACCTGAGACCCTTCCTATAACATGAGATGTGATATCCAACTCCTTCCCGTTCCAAACCTGAGACCCTTTCTATAGCAAGAATCTAATATCCAACTCCTTCCCATTCCAATCCTGAGACCATTCCTATAGCATGAGATGTGATATCTCAATGCTTCTAATACCAAACCTGAGATCCTTCCTATGACATGAGATGTGATATCCAATTCCTTCCCATTCCAAACCTGAGACCCTTCCTATAGCATGAGATGTGATATCTCAATGCTTCTAATACCAAACCTGAGATCCTTCCTATAACATGAGATGTGATATCCAAATCCTTCCCCTTCCAAACCAGAGACCCTCCCTTTAGCATGAGATGTGATATCCAACTCCTTCCCATTCCAATCCTGAGACATTTCTGATAGCATGAGATGTGATATCTCAATGCCTCTAATACCAAACCTGAGATCCTACCTCTAACATGAAATGTGATATCCAACTCCTTCCCCTTGCAAACCTGAGAGCCTTCCTGTGATATCGAAGTATTTCCCATTCCAATCCTGAGACCCTTCCTATAACATGAGATGTGATATCCAACTCCTTCCCATTCCAACCTGAGACCCTTCCTATAGCATGAGATGGGATATCCAACTACTCCAAATCCAATCCTGATACCCTTCCGATAGCATGAGATGTGATATCTCAATCCCTCTAATACCAAACCTGAGATCCTTCCTATAACATGAGATGTGATATCAAAATCCTTCCCCTTCCAAACCTGAGACCCTCCCTTTAGCATGAGATGTGATATCCAACTCCTTCCCATTCCAATCCTGAGACCCTTCTGATAGCATGAGATGTGATATTCAATGCCTCTAATACCAAACCTGAGATCCTACCTCTAACATGAAATGTGATATCCAACTCCTTCCCTTTCCAAACGTGAGAGCCTCCCTATAGCATGAGATGGGATATTCAAGTCCTTCCCATTCCAATCCTGAGACCCTTCCTATAGCATGAGATGTGATATCGCAATGCTTCTAATACCAAACCTGAGACCGTTCCTATAACATAAGATGGGATATCCAACTCCTTCCCATTCCAATCCTGAGACCCTTCCGATAGCAGAGATGTGATATCTCAATGCTGATACCAAACCTGAGACCCTTCCTATGGCATGAGATGTCATATACAACTCCTTCCCATTCCAATCCTGAGACCATTCCTATAGCATGAGATGTGATATCTCAATGCTTCTAATACCAAACCTGAGATCCTTCCTATGACATGAGATGTGATATCCAATTCCTTCCCATTCCAAACCTGAGACCCTTCCTATAGCATGAGATGTGATATCTCAATGCTTCTAATACCAAACCTGAGATCCTTCCTATAACATGAGATGTGATATCCAAATCCTTCCCCTTCCAAACCAGAGACCCTCCCTTTAGCATGAGATGTGATATCCAACTCCTTCCCATTCCAATCCTGAGACATTTCTGATAGCATGAGATGTGATATCTCAATGCCTCTAATACCAAACCTGAGATCCTACCTCTAACATGAAATGTGATATCCAACTCCTTCCCCTTGCAAACCTGAGAGCCTTCCTATAGCATGAGATGTGATATCGAAGTATTTCCCATTCCAATCCTGAGACCCTTCCTATAACATGAGATGTGATATCCAACTCCTTCCCATTCCAACCTGAGACCCTTCCTATAGCATGAGATGGGATATCCAACTACTTCCAAATCCAATCCTGATACCCTTCCGATAGCATGAGATGTGATATCTCAATCCCTCTAATACCAAACCTGAGATCCTTCCTATAACATGAGATGTGATATCAAAATCCTTCCCCTTCCAAACCTGAGACCCTCCCTTTAGCATGAGATGTGATATCCAACTCCTTCCCATTCCAATCCTGAGACCCTTCTGATAGCATGCGATGTGATATTCAATGCCTCTAATACCAAACCTGAGATCCTACCTCTAACATGAAATGTGATATCCAACTCCTTCCCTTTCCAAACGTGAGAGCCTCCCTATAGCATGAGATGGGATATTCAAGTCCTTCCCATTCCAATCCTGAGACCCTTCCTATAGCATGAGATGTGATATCTCAATGCTTCTAATACCAAACCTGAGACCCTTCCTATAACATAAGATGGGATATCCAACTCCTTCCCATTCCAATCCTGAGACCCTTCCGAAAGCAGAGATGTGATATCTCAATGCTGATACCAAACCTGAGACCCTTCCTATGGCATGAGATGTCATATACAACTCCTTCCCATTCCAATCCTGAGACCCTTCCTATAGCATGGGATGTGATATCTCAATGCTTATACCAAACCTGAGACCCTTCCTATAGCATGAGATGTGATATCCAACTCCTTCCCATTCCAATCCTGAGACCCTTCCTATAACATGAGATGTGATGTCTCAATGCTTCTAATACCAAACCTGAGATCCTTCCTATGGCATGAGATGTCATATAAAACTCCTTCCCATTCCATTCCTGAGACCCTTCCTATAGCATGAGATGTGATATCCAACTCCTTCCCATTCCAATCCTGAGACCCTTCCTATAGCATGAGATGTGATATCCAAATCCTTCCCATTCCAATCGTGAGACCCTTCCTATAGCATGAGATGTGATATCCAAAACCTTCCCTTTCCAAAACTGAGAGCCTACCTATAGCATGAGATGTGATATCCAACTCCTTCCCATTCCAATCCTGAGACCCTTCCTATAGCATGAGATGTGATATCTCAATGCTTATACCAAACCTGAGACCCTTCCTATAGCATGAGATGTGATATCCAAATCCTTCCCATTCCAATCCTGAGACCCTTCCTATAGCAGGAGATGTTATATCTCAATGCCTCTAATACCAAACCTGAGATCCTACCTCTAACATGAAATGTGATATCCAACTCCTTCCCCTTCTAAACCTGGGAGCCTTCCTATAACATGAGATGTGATATCGAAGTGCTTCCCATTCCAATCCTGAGACCCTTCCTATAACATGAGATGTGATATCCAACTCCTTCCCATTCCAATCCTGAGACCCTTCCTATAGCATGAGATGTGATGTCTCAATGCTTCTAATACCAAATCTGAGATCCTTCCTATAACATGGGATGTGATATCCAACTCCTTCCCATTGCAATCTTGAGACCGTTTCTATAGCATGAGATGTGATATCTCAATGCTTATACCAAACCTGAGACCCTTCCTATAGCATGAGATGTGATATCCAAATCCTTCCCATTCCAATCGTGAGACCCTTCCTATAGCATGAGATGTGATATCTCAATGCCTCTAATACCAAACCTGAGATCCTACCTCTATAATGAAATTTGATATGCAACTCCTTCCCCTTCCAAACCTGATAGCCTTCCTATAGCATGAGATGTGATATCCAAGTCCTTCCCATTCCAATCCTGATACCCTTCCTATAACATGAGATGTGATATCCAACTCCTTCCCATTCCAACCTGAGACCCTTCCTATAGCATGAGATGGGATATCCAACTCCTTCCAAATCCAATCCTGATACCCTTCCGATAGCATGAGATGTGATATCCCAATGCTTCTACAAAACCTGAGACCCATACCATGGCATGAGATGTGATATCAAACTCCTTCCCATTCCAATCCTGACACCCTTCCTATAGCTTGAGATGTGATATCCAACTCCTTCCCATTCCAATTCTGAGACCCGTCCTATACCATGGGACTTGATATCTCAATGCTTCTAATACCAAACCTGAGACCGGTCCTATAACATGAGATGTGATATCCAAATCCTTCCCCTTCCAAACCTTAGACCCTTCCTTTATCATGAGATGTGATATCCAAGTCGTTCCCATTCCAATCCTGAGACCCTTCCTATAGTATGAGATGTGATATCTCAATGCTTCTAATACCAAACCTGAGACCCTTGCTATAACATGAGATGTGATATTCAAGTCCTTCCCATTCCAATCCTGAGACCCTTCCTATAGCATGAGATGTGATATCTCAATGCTTATACCAAACCTGAGACCCTTCCTATGGCATGAGATGTCAAATACAACTCCTTCCGATTCCAATCCTGAGACCCTTCCTATAGCATGAGATGTGATATCTCAATGCTTCTAATAATAAACCTGAGATCCTTCCTATAACATGAGATGTGATATCCAACTCCTTCCCATTCCAAACCTGAGACCCTTCCGATTGCATGAGATGTGATATCAAACTCCTTCCCATTCCAATCCTGAGACCCTTCTTATACCATGAGATGTGATATCTCAATGCTTCTAATACCAAACCTGACACCCGTCCTAAAACATGAGATGTGATGTCCAAATCCTTCCCCTTCCAAACCTGAGATCTTTCCTTTAGCATGAGATGTGATATCCAACTCCTTCCCATTCCAATCCTGAGACCCTTCCTATACCATGAGATGTGATATCTCAATGCTTCTAATACCAAACCTGACACCCGTCCTAAAACATGAGATGTGATGTCCAAATCCTTCCCCTTCCAAACCTGAGATCTTTCCTTTAGCATGAGATGTGATATCCAACTCCTTCCCATTCCAATCCTGAGACCCTTCCTATACCATGAGATGTGATATCTCAATGCTTCTAATACCAAACCTGACACCCGTCCTAAAACATGAGATGTGATGTCCAAATCCTTCCCCTTCCAAACCTGAGATCTTTCCTTTAGCATGAGATGTGATATCCAACTCCTTCCCATTCCAATCCTGAGACCCTTCCTATAGCATGATATGTGATATCACAATTTTTCTAATACCAAACCTGAGATCCTTCCTATAACATGAGATGTGTATCCAACTCCTTCCCATTCCAAACCTGAGACCCTTCCTATAGCCTGATATGTGATATCTTAATGCTTCTAAAACCAAACCTGAGAACCATCCAATAACATATGTGAAATCCAAATCCTTCCCTTTCCAAACCTGAGACCCTTCCGATAGCATTAGATGTGATATCTCAATGCTTCTAAAACCAAACATGAGAACCATCCTATAACATGAGATGTGAAATCCAAATCCTTCCCTTTCCAAACCTGAGACCCTCCCTATAGCATGAGATGTGATATCTAAGTCCTTCCCATTCCTATCCTGAAACCCTTCCGATAGCAGAGATGTGATATCTCAATGCTTGGACCAAACCTGAGACCCTTCCTATGGCATGAGATGTGATATCCAACTCCTTCCCATTCCAATCTTGAGACGCTTCCTATAGCATGAGATGTGATATCTCAATGCTTCTATCAAACCTGAGTCCCTTCCTTTAGTATGAGATGTGATATCCAACTCCTTCCCATTCCAATCCTGAGACCCTTCCTATAGCATGAGATGTGATATTTCAAAGCTTCTAATACCAAACCTGGGACCCGTCCTATAACATGAGATATGATATCCAAATCCTTCCCCTTCCAAACCTGAGACCCTTCCTTTAGCATGAGATGTGATATCTCAATGTTTCTAATAAAAAACCTGAGACTCTTCCTATAGCAAGAGATGTGATATCCAAATCCTTCCCATTCCAATCCTGAGACCCTTCCTATAACATGAGATGTGATATCTCAATGCCTCTAATACCAAACCTGAGATTCTTCCTATAACATGAGATGTGATATCTCAATGCTTCTAATACCAAACCTGAGACCCTCCCTTTAGCATGAGATGTGATATCCGACTCCTTCCCATTCCAATCCTGAGACCCTTCTGATAGCATGAGATGTGATATCTCAATGCCTCTAATACCAAACCAGAGATTCTTCCTATAACATGAGATGTGATATCTCAATGCTTCTAATACCAAACCTGAGACCCTTCCTATAACATAAGATGGGATATCCAACTCCTTCCCATTCCAATCCTGAGACCCTTCCGATAGCAGAGATGTGATATCTCAATGCTTATACCAAACCTGAGACCCTTCCTGTGGCATGAGATGTCATATCCAACTCCTTCCCATTCCAATCCTGAGACCCTTCCTATAGCATGATATGTGATATCACAATTTTTCTAATACCAAACCTGAGATCCTTCCTATAACATGAGATGTGTATCCAACTCCTTCCCATTCCAAAACCTGAGACCCTTCCTATAGCATGAGATGTGATATCTTAATGCTTCTAAAACCAAACCTGAGAACCATCCAATAACATATGTGAAATCCAAATCCTTCCCTTTCCAAACCTGAGACCCTTCCGATAGCATTAGATGTGATATCTCAATGCTTCTAAAACCATACATGAGAACCATCCTATAACATGAGATGTGAAATCCAAATCCTTCCCTTTCCAAACCTGAGACCCTTCCTATAGCTTAAGATGTGATATCAAACTCCTTCCCATTCCAATCCTGTGATAGCTTGAGATGTGATATCCAACTCCTTCCCATTCCAATCCTGAGATAGCTTGAGATGTGATATCCAACTCCTTCCCATTCCTATCCTGAGACCCTTCCGATAGCAGAGATGTGATATCTCAATGCTTGTACCAAACCTGAGACCCTTCCTATGGCATGAGATGTGATATCCAACTCCTTCCCATTCCAATCCTGAGACCCTTCCTATAGCATGAGAGGTGATATCTCAATGCTTATACCAAACCTGAGATCCTTCCTATAGCATGAGATGTGATATCCAAATCCTTCCCATTCCAATCCTGAGACCCTTCCTATAGCATGAGATGTGATATCTCAATGCCTCTAATACCAAACCTGAGATCCTTCCTTGAACATGAAATGTGATATCCCACTCCTTCCCTTTCCAAACCTGAGAGTCTACCTATAGCATGAGATGTGATATCCAAGTCCTTCCCATTCCAATCCTTAGACACTTCCTACAGCATGAGATGTGATATCTCAATGATTCTATTACCAAACCTGAGACCCGTCCTATAACATGAGATGGGATATCCAACTCCTTCCCATTTCAATCCTGAGAAACTTCTGATAGCAGAGATGTGATATCTCAATGCTTAGACCAAACCTGAGACCCTTCCTATAACATGAGATGTGATATCCAACTCCTTCCCGTTCCAAACCTGAGACCCTTTCTATAGCAAGAATCTAATATCCAACTCCTTCCCATTCCAATCCTGAGACCATTCCTATAGCATGAGATGTGATATCTCAATGCTTCTAATACCAAACCTGAGATCCTTCCTATGACATGAGATGTGATATCCAATTCCTTCCCATTCCAAACCTGAGACCCTTCCTATAGCATGAGATGTGATATCTCAATGCTTCTAATACCAAACCTGAGATCCTTCCTATAACATGAGATGTGATATCCAAATCCTTCCCCTTCCAAACCAGAGACCCTCCCTTTAGCATGAGATGTGATATCCAACTCCTTCCCATTCCAATCCTGAGACATTTCTGATAGCATGAGATGTGATATCTCAATGCCTCTAATACCAAACCTGAGATCCTACCTCTAACATGAAATGTGATATCCAACTCCTTCCCCTTGCAAACCTGAGAGCCTTCCTATAGCATGAGATGTGATAGCGAAGTATTTCCCATTCCAATCCTGAGACCCTTCCTATAACATGAGATGTGATATCCAACTCCTTCCCATTCCAACCTGAGACCCTTCCTATAGCATGAGATGGGATATCCAACTACTTCCAAATCCAATCCTGATACCCTTCCGATAGCATGAGATGTGATATCTCAATCCCTCTAATATCAAACCTGAGATCCTTCCTATAACATGAGATGTGATATCAAAATCCTTCCCCTTCCAAACCTGAGACCCTCCCTTTAGCATGAGATGTGATATCCAACTCCTTCCCATTCCAATCCTGAGACCCTTCTGATAGCAAGAGATGTGATATTCAATGCCTCTAATACCAAACCTGAGATCCTACCTCTAACATGAAATGTGATATCCAACTCCTTCCCTTTCCAAACGTGAGAGCCTTCCTATAGCATGAGATGTGATATCTCAATGCTTCTAATACCAAACCTGAGACCCTTCCTATAACATAAGATGGGATATCCAACTCCTTCCCATTACAATCCTGAGACCCTTCCGATAGCAGAGATGTGATATCTCAATGCTGATACCAAACCTGAGACCCTTCCTATGGCATGAGATGTCATATACAACTCCTTCCCATTCCAATCCTGAGACCCTTCCTATAGCATGAGATGTGATATCTCAATGCTTATACCAAACCTGAGACCCTTCCTATAGCATGAGATGTGATATCCAACTCCTTCCCATTCCAATCCTGAGACCCTTCCTATAACATGAGATGTGATGTCTCAATGCTTCTAATACCAAACCTGAGATCCTTCCGATGGCATGAGATGTCATATAAAACTCCTTCCCATTCCATTCCTGAGACCCTTCCTATAGCATGAGATGTGATATCCAACTCCTTCCCATTCCAATCCTGAGACCCTTCCTATAGCATGAGATGTGATATCCAAATCCTTCCCATTCCAATCGTGAGACCCTTCCTATAGCATGAGATGTGATATCCAAAACCTTCCCTTTCCAAAACTGAGAGCCTACCTATAGCATGAAATGTGATATCCAACTCCTTTCCATTCCAATCCTGAGACCCTTCCTATAGCATGAGATGTGATATCTCAATGCTTATACTAAACCTGAGACCCTTCCTATAGCATGAGATGTGATATCCAAATCCTTCCCATTCCAATCCTGAGACCCTTCCTATAGCATGAGATGTGATATCCAAATCCTTCCCCTTCCAAACCTGAGACCCTCCCTTTAGCATGAGATGTGATATCCAACTCCTTCCCATTCCAATCCTGAGACCCTTCTGATAGCATGAGATGTTATATCTCAATGCCTCTAATACCAAACCTGAGATCCTACCTCTAACATGAAATGTGATATCCAACTCCTTCCCCTTCTAAACCTGGGAGCCTTCCTATAACATGAGATGTGATATCGAAGTGCTTCCCATTCCAATCCTGAGACCCTTCCTATAACATGAGATGTGATATCCAACTCCTTCCCATTCCAATCCTGAGACCCTTCCTATAGCATGAGATGGGATGTCTCAATGCTTCTAATACCAAATCTGAGATCCTTCCTATAACATGAGATGTGATATCCAACTCCTTCCCATTACAATCTTGAGACCGTTTCTATAGCATGAGATGTGATATCTCAATGCTTATACCAAACCTGAGACCCTTCCTATAGCATGAGATGTGATATCCAAATCCTTCCCATTCCAATCGTGAGACCCTTCCTATAGCATGAGATGTGATATCTCAATGCCTCTAATACCAAACCTGAGATCCTACCTCTAAAATGAAATTTGATATGCAACTCCTTCCCCTTCCAAACCTGATAGCCTTCCTATAGCATGAGATGTGATATCCAAGTCCTTCCCATTCCAATCCTGATACCCTTCCTATAACATGAGATGTGATATCCAATTCCTTCCCATTCCAACCTGAGACCCTTCCTATAGCATGAGATGGGATATCCAACTCCTTCCAAATCCAATCCTGATACCCTTCCGATAGCATGAGATGTGATATCCCAATGCTTCTACAAAACCTGAGACCCATACATGGCATGAGATGTGATATCAAACTCCTTCCCATTCCAATCCTGAGACACTTCCTATAGCATGAGATGTGATATCTCAATGCTTCTAATACCAAACCTGAGACTCTTCCTATAACATGAGATGGGATATCCAACTCTTTCCCATTCCAATCCTGAGACCCTTCCGATAGCAGAGATGTGATATCTCAATGCTTATACCAAACCTGAGACCCTTCCTATAGCATGAGATGTCATATACAACTCCTTCCCATTCCAATCCTGAGACCCTTCCTATAGCATGAGATGTGATATCTCAATGCTTATACCAAACCTGAGACCCTTCCTATAGCATGAGATGTGATATCCAACTCCTTCCCATTTCAATCCTGAGACCCTTCCTATAGCATGAGATGTGATGTCTCAATGCTTCTAATACCAAACCTGAGATCCTTCCTATAACATCAGATTTGATATCCAACTCCTTCCCATTCCAATCCTGAGACCCTTCCTATAGCATGAGATGTGATATCTCATTGTTCATACCAAACCTGAGACCCTTCCTATAGCATGAGATGTGATATCCAACTCCTTCCCATTCCAATCCTGAGACCCTTCCTATAGCATGAGATGTGATATCTCAATGCCTCTAATACCAAATCTGAGATCCTTCCTCTAACATGAAATGTGATATCTAACTCCTTCCCTTTCCAAACCTGAGAGCCTACCTATAGCATGAGATGTGATATCCAAGACCTTCCCATTCCAATCCTTAGACCCTTCCTACAGCATACAATATGATATCTCAATGATTCTAATAACAAACCTGAGACCCGTCCTATAACATGAGATGTGATATCCAACTCCTTCCCATTCCAATCCTGAGACACTTCCGATAGCAGAGATGTGATATCTCAATGCTTATTCCAAACCTGAGACCCTTCCTATAGCATGAGATGTGATATCCAACTCCTTCCCGTTCCAAACCTGAGACCCTTCCTATAGCATATGTGATATCCAACTCCTTCCCATTCCAAACATGAGACCCTTCCTATAGCATGAGATGTGATATCCAACTCCTTCCCATTCCAATCCTGAGACCCTTCCTATAGCATGAGATGTGATATCTCAATGCCTCTAATACCAAACCTGAAATCCTTCCTCTAACATGAAATGTGATATCCAACTCCTTCCCTTTCCAAACCTGAGAGCCTACCTATAGCATGAGATGTGATATCCAAGACCTTCCCATTCCAATCCTTAGACCCTTCCTACAGCATACAATATGATATCTCAATGATTCTAATAACAAACCTGAGACCCGTCCTATAACATGAGATGTGATATCCAACTCCTTCCCATTCCAATCCTGAGACACTTCCGATAGCAGAGATGTGATATCTCAATGCTTATTCCAAACCTGAGACCCTTCCTATAGCATGAGATGTGATATCCAACTCCTTCCCGTTCCAAACCTGAGACCCTTCCTATAGCATATGTGATATCCAACTCCTTCCCATTCCAAACATGAGACCCTTCCTATAACAAGAATGTAATATCCAACTCCTTCCCATTCCAATCCTGAGACCCTTCCTACAGCATGCGATGTGATATCTCAATGCTTCTAATACCAAACCTGAGACCCGTCCTATAACATGAGATGGGATATCCAACTCCTTCCCGTTCCAAACCTGAGACCCTTCCTATAGCATGAGATGTGATATCCAACTCCTTCCCATCCCAATCCTGAGACACTTCCGATTGCAGAGATGTGATATCTCAATGCTTATACCAAACCTGAGACTCTTCCTATAACATGAGATGTGATATCCAACTCCTTCCCGTTCCAAACCTGAGACCCTTCCTATAGCATAAGATGTGATATCCAACTCCTTCCCATTCCAATCCTGAGACCCTTCCGATAGCATGAGATGTGATATCTCAATGCTTCTAATACCAAACCTGAGATCCTTCTTATAACATGTGATGTGATATCCAAATCCTTCCCCTTCCAAACCTGAGACCCTCCCTTTAGCATGAAATGTGATATCCAACTCCTTCCCATTCCAATCCTGAGACCCTTATGATAGCATGAGATGTGATATCTCAATGCCTCTAATACCAAACCTGAGATACTTCCGATAGCATGAGATGTGATATCTCAATGCTTCTAATACCAAACCTGAGATCCTTCCTATAACATGAGATGTGATATCCAAATCCTTCCCCTTCCAAACCTGAGACCCTCCCTTTAGCATGAGATGTGATATCCAACTCCTTCCCATTCCAATCCTGAGACCCTTCTGATAGCATGAGATGTGATATCTCAATGCCTCTAATACCAAACCTGAGATCCTACCTCTAACATGAAATATGATATCCAACTCCTTCCCTTTCCAAACCTGAGATCCTGCCTATAGCATGAGATGTGATATCCAAGTCCTTCCCATTCCAATCCTGAGACCCTTCCTATAGCATGAGATGTGATATCTCGATGCTTATACCAAACCTGAGACCCTACCTATGGCATGAGATGCCATATACAACTCCTTCCCATTCCAATCCTGAGACCCTGCTTATAGCATGAGATGTGATATCTCAATGCTTCTAATGCCAAACCTGAGATCTTTCCTATAACATGAGATGTGATATCCAACTCCTTCCCATTCCAATCCTGAGACACTTCCGATAGCAGAGATGTGATATCTCAATGCTTATTCCAAACCTGAGACCCTTCCTATAGCATGAGATGTGATATCCAACTCCTTCCCGTTCCAAACCTGAGACCCTTCCTATAGCATATGTGATATCCAACTCCTTCCCATTCCAAACATGAGACCCTTCCTATAGCATGAGATGTGATATCCAACTCCTTCCCATTCCAATCCTGAGACCCTTCCTATAGCATGAGATGTGATATCTCAATGCCTCTAATACCAAACCTGAAATCCTTCCTCTAACATGAAATGTGATATCCAACTCCTTCCCTTTCCAAACCTGAGAGCCTACCTATAGCATGAGATGTGATATCCAAGACCTTCCCATTCCAATCCTTAGACCCTTCCTACAGCATACAATATGATATCTCAATGATTCTAATAACAAACCTGAGACCCGTCCTATAACATGAGATGTGATATCCAACTCCTTCCCATTCCAATCCTGAGACACTTCCGATAGCAGAGATGTGATATCTCAATGCTTATTCCAAACCTGAGACCCTTCCTATAGCATGAGATGTGATATCCAACTCCTTCCCGTTCCAAACCTGAGACCCTTCCTATAGCATATGTGATATCCAACTCCTTCCCATTCCAAACATGAGACCCTTCCTATAACAAGAATGTAATATCCAACTCCTTCCCATTCCAATCCTGAGACCCTTCCTACAGCATGCGATGTGATATCTCAATGCTTCTAATACCAAACCTGAGACCCGTCCTATAACATGAGATGGGATATCAAACTCCTTCCCGTTCCAAACCTGAGACCCTTCCTATAGCATGAGATGTGATATCCAACTCCTTCCCATCCCAATCCTGAGACACTTCCGATTGCAGAGATGTGATATCTCAATGCTTATACCAAACCTGAGACTCTTCCTATAACATGAGATGTGATATCCAACTCCTTCCCGTTCCAAACCTGAGACCCTTCCTATAGCATAAGATGTGATATCCAACTCCTTCCCATTCCAATCCTGAGACCCTTCCGATAGCATGAGATGTGATATCTCAATGCTTCTAATACCAAACCTGAGATCCTTCTTATAACATGTGATGTGATATCCAAATCCTTCCCCTTCCAAACCTGAGACCCTCCCTTTAGCATGAAATGTGATATCCAACTCCTTCCCATTCCAATCCTGAGACCCTTATGATAGCATGAGATGTGATATCTCAATGCCTCTAATACCAAACCTGAGATACTTCCGATAGCATGAGATGTGATATCTCAATGCTTCTAATACCAAACCTGAGATCCTTCCTATAACATGAGATGTGATATCCAAATCCTTCCCCTTCCAAACCTGAGACCCTCCCTTTAGCATGAGATGTGATATCCAACTCCTTCCCATTCCAATCCTGAGACCCTTCTGATAGCATGAGATGTGATATCTCAATGCCTCTAATACCAAACCTGAGATCCTACCTCTAACATGAAATATGATATCCAACTCCTTCCCTTTCCAAACCTGAGATCCTGCCTATAGCATGAGATGTGATATCCAAGTCCTTCCCATTCCAATCCTGAGACCCTTCCTATAGCATGAGATGTGATATCTCGATGCTTATACCAAACCTGAGACCCTACCTATGGCATGAGATGCCATATACAACTCCTTCCCATTCCAATCCTGAGGCCCTGCTTATAGCATGAGATGTGATATCTCAATGCTTCTAATGCCAAACCTGAGATCTTTCCTATAACATGAGATGTGATATCCAACTCCTTCCCATTCCAATCCTGAGACCATTCCTATAGCATGAGATGTGATATCTCAATGCTTATACCAAACCTGAGACCCTTCCTATAGCTTGAGATGTGATATCCAACTCCTTCCCATTCCAATCCTGAGACCATTCCTATAGCATGAGATGTGATATCTCAATGCCTCTAATACCAAACCTGAGATCCTTCCTCTAACATGAAATGTGATATCCAACTCCTTCCCCTTCCAAACCTGAGAGCCTTCCTATAGCATGAGATATGATATCCAAGTCCTTTCCATTCCAATCCTGAGACCCTTCCTATAACATGAGATGTGATATCCAACTCCTTCCCATTCCAACCTGAGACCCTTCCTATAGCATGAGATGGGATATCCAACTCCTTCCAAATCCAATCCTGATACCCTTCCGATAGCATGAGATGTGATATCCCAATGCTTCTACCAAACCTGAGACCCATACTATGGCATGAGATGTGATATCAAACTGCTTCCAATTCTAACCTGAGACCCTTCCTATAGCATGATATGGGATATCCAACTCCTTCCAAATCCAATCCTGAAATCCTTCCGATAGCATGAGATGTGATATCCCAATGCTTATACCAAACCTGAGACCCATACTATGGCATGAGATGTGATATCAAACTGCTTCCAATTCTAACCTGAGACCCTTCCTATAGCATGAGATGTGATATCCAACTCCTTCCCATTCCAATTCTGAGACCCTTCTGATAGCATGAGATGTGATATCTCAATGCCTCTAATACCAAACCTGAGATCCTACCTCTAACATGAAATGTGATATCCAACTCTTTCCCGTTGCAAACCTGAGAGCCTTCCTATAGCATGAGATGTGATATCCAAGTCCTTCCCATTCCAATCCTGAGACCCTTCCTATAACATGAGATGTGATATCCAACTCCTTCCCATTCCAACCTGAGACCCTTCCTATAGCATGAGATGGGATATCCAACTCCTTCCAAATCCAATCCTGATACCCTTCCGATAGCATGAGATGTGATATCCCAATGCTTCTACCAAACCTGAGACCCATACTATGGCTTGAGATGTGATATCAAACTCCTTCCCATTCCAATCCTGTGACCCTTCCTATAGCTTGAGATGTGATATCCAACTCCTTCCCATTCCAATTCTGAGACCCTTCCTATACAATGAGACTTGATATCTCAATGCTTCTAATACCAAACCTGAGAGCCGTCCTATAACATGAGATGTGATATCCAAATCCTTCCCCTTCCAAACCCTAGACCCTTCCTTTATCATGAGATGTGATATCCAACTCCTTCCCATTCCAATCCTGAGACTCTTCCGATATCATGAGATGTGATATCTCAATGCTTCTAATATCAAACTTGAGACCCTCCCTATAGCATGAGATGTGATATCCAAGTCCTTCCCATTCCAATCCTGAGACCCTTCCTATAGCATGAGATGTGATATCTCAATGCTTCTAATACCAAACCTGAGACCCTTCCTATAACATGAGATGGGAATATCCAACTCCTTCCCATTCCAATCCTGAGACCCTTCCGATAGCAGAGATGTGATATCTCAATGCTTATACCAAACCTGAGATCCTTCCTATAACATGAGATGTGATATCCAACTCCTTCCCATTCCAATCCTGAGACACTTCCTATAGCATGAGATGTGATATCTCACTGCTTATACCAAACCTGAGACCCTTCCTATAGCATGAGATATGATATCCAACTCCTTCCCATTCCAATCCTGAGACCCTTCCTATAGCATGAGATGTGATATCTCAATGCTTCTAATATCAAACTTGAGACCCTCCCTATAGCATGAGATGTGATACCCAAGTCCTTCCCATTCCAATCCTGAGACCCTTCCTACAGCATGCGATGTGATGTCTCAATGCTTCTAATACCAAACCTGAGACTCTTCCTATAACATGAGATGGGATATCCAACTCCTTCCCATTCCAATCGTGAGACCCTTCCGATAGCAGAGATGTGATATCTCAATGCTTATACCAAACCTAAGACCCTTCCTATGGCATGAGATGTCATATACAACTCCTTCCCATTCCAATCCTGAGACCCTTCCTATAGCATGAGATGTGATATCTCAATGCTTATACCAAACCTGAGACCCTTCCTATAGCATGAGATGTGATATCCAACTCCTTCCCATTCCAATCCTGAGACCCTTCCTATAGCATGAGATGTGATGTCTCAATGCTTCTAATACCAAACCTGAGATCCTTCCTATAACATGAGATGTGATATCCAACTCCTTCCCATTCCAATCCCGAGACCCTTTCTATAGCATGAGATGTGATAAATCAATGCTTATACCAAACCTGAGACCCTTCCTATAGCATGAGATGTGATATCCAACTCCTTCCCATTCCAATCCTGAGAGTCTTCCTATAGCATGAGATGTGATATCTCAATGCCTCTAATACCAAACCTGAGATCCTTCCTCTAACATGAAATGTGATATCCAACTCCTTCCCTTTACAAACCTGAGAGCCTACCTATAGCATGAGATGTGATATCCAAGTCCTTCCCATTCCAATCCTTAGACCCTTCCTACAGCATGCAATATGATATCTCAATGATTCTAATAACAAACCTGAGACCCGTCCTATAACATGAGATGGGATATCCAACTCCTTCCCATTCCAATCCTGAGACACTTCCGATAGCAGAGATGTGATATCTCAATGCTTATACCAAACCTGAGACCCTTCCTATAACATGAGATGTGATATCCAACTCCTTCCCGGTCCAAACCTGAGACCCTTCATATAGCATATGTGATATCCAACTCCTTCCCATTCCAAACATGAGACCCTTCCTATAGCAAGAGTGTAATATCCAACTCCTTCCCATTCCAATCCTGAGACCATTCCTATAGCATGAGATGTGATATCTCAATGCTTCTAATACCAAACCTGAGATCCTTCCTATGACATGAGATGTGATATCCAATTCCTCCCCATTCCAAACCTGAGAACCTTCCTACAGCATGCGATGTGATATCTCAATGCTTCTAATACCAAACCCGAGACCAGTCCTATAACATGAGATTGGATATCCAACTCCTTCCCCTTCCAAACCTGAGACTCTTCCTATAGCATGAGATGTGATATCCAACTTCTTCCCATTCCAATCCTGAGACCCTTCCTATAACATGAGATGTGATGTCTCAATGCTTCTAATACCAAACCTGAGATCTTTCCTATAACATGAGATGTGATATCTAACTCCTTCCCATTCCAATCCTGAGACCCTTCCTATAGCATGAGATGTGATATCTCAATGCTTATACCAAACCTGAGACCCTTCCTATAGCTTGAGATGTGATATCCAACTCCTTCCCATTCCAATCCTGAGACCCTTCCTATAGCATGAGATGTGATATTTCAAGGCCTCTAATACCAAACCTGAGATCCTTCCTCTAACATGAAATGTGATATCCAACTCCTTCCCCTTCCAAACCTGAGAGCCTTCCTATAACATGAAATGTGATATCCAATTCCTTCCCATTCCAACCTGAGACCCTTCCTATAGCATGAGATGGGATATCCAACTCCTTCCAAATCCAATACTGATACCCTTCCGATAGCATGAGATGTGATATCCCAATGCTTCTACGAAACCTGAGACCCATACTATGGCATGAGATGTGATATCAAACTCCTTCCCATTCCAATCCTGAGACCCTACCTATAGCTTGAGATGTGATATCCAACTCCTTCCCATTCCAATTCTGAGATCCTTCCTATACCATGAGACTTGATATCTCAATGCTTCTAATACCAAACCTGAGACCCGTCCTATAACATGAGATGTGATATCCAAATCCTTCCCCTTCCAAACCTTAGACCCTTCCTTTATCATGAGATGTGATGTCCAATTCCTTCCAATTCCAATCCTGAGACCCTTCCGATATCATGAGATTTGTTATCTCAATGCTTCTAATATCAAACTTGAGACCCTCCCTATAACATGAGATGTGACATCCAAGTCCTCCCCATTCCAATCCTGAGACCCTTCCTATAGCATGAGATGTGATATCTCAATGCTTCTAATACCAAACCTGAGACCCTTCCTATAACATGATTTGGGATATCCAACTCCTTCCCATTCGAATCCTGAGACCCTTCCGATAGCAGATGTTAAGACGGATTTCTGAACTCTGTCCTGGTGGCGCAGAAGTTCAGAAGGCCAACCTAATTACTTGGAACAGGGTAACCTCTGGACAAGCCAGACCAATCAAGGTAGCGATCGCGGCGGTCAAGACTAGGTCTCAAGAGGGGTGAGGGTGACTGAAAGCCCGCAATGAGCACACAAAGCAAGAGCGCTAACAAACTACTCCAAACAGTTGTTATATCAAAAATAGATACACATTTATTTTAAGGCCTTTAAAATAATGACCGTAGCGAGAAAATCACAATATCACAATATTAAACCAACACATACCATATCAACACAATATATATATACAAATACACAGTCGCAAGCGTTTAAAGCACGAAATATGTAGTCCACCTGCCAGGGAAGGAAAACAGGCAGTGCGATAATGCTTTCGACTCAGTTCGCCTTCATAGGCACCTAACTAGATGGAAGTCCGAGCCCTGCGAAGAGTGGAGCCTTGTGCTCAAAGTACCTGCCACGCCGGTGCCGACGGGCACAAGGGGAAGCTCTTCGGAGGAAGTCAGGCGGTTCACGTTAGTGCACAGCAGAAGAAGAACAGGTTCCGCAACTCAAGCGCAGCCTCCACAGCGGGCAGAAGCAGAGCGCGAGCGCGGCAAAAGGGTGCTGTTTTTACACAGCAGGGAAAAGCAATGGGATACTGCAGGAGGGCGACCAGATCCTAGATATACTACTCACCGGTCCTCGAAGCAAGCAGACCCAGGCTTCTCCACGATAGTTTCAGCAGCTGGCAGGTTCAGAAGAGCAGGGAACGCTTTGTAGTCGTGTAGAGCAAAAAGACGTCCCAATCGACGAAACCGGCACAGTTTTGTTGCCGCACAGGACAACGAAGCGGCCGTGTGTATTCGAGCCAAATGAACACTCCTCCCTTCAGACCTGGGGACGCCAAGCGTACGAAGCGTGGGAGAGTGACAAGGACTCGCAATACAACACAACCTGGCGGCGGTTGCAGAGCCAAACTCCTTGGTAAACTGGTCAGTCAACTGGATGGCCCAGAGACGCTTCCGAAGGCTTACTTGGCAGGAGATGGTTGAAGATGCCGGGAATAGCTGTTCCTGCTATTCCAAAGGTCGAAGCACCAGTACAGGCCTTCTGGTTCGATCAAAGGAGGACAGGGGCTCTTCGGACGACAGCAGTGCAAAGGAGGATTCCTTCAGCGGGTCACCAGCGATTCCTCGGTCCAGCCTCGTAGTTGCAGGATACTTGGCTCCTGTATTCCTTCGTTCGTGAGAACTCAGGAGATCGACATGGTAGTGGTGTTTCCAGCCCCCTCTTATCCACGGTTCCCTTCGCGCCAAAACGGAGGGGAGCCAATGGGAGATCCGCTCATCAAAACACATACCATACGTGGACCAATCACGGACCACGGTGGTCCCAGGCATTCACACCACCCTAGACTCTCTGGCACCCAGGATGTGTATTGGGACCAGACATCCCAGCCCACACCCTGGAGGCACACAAACGACATGTAGAAGCCCGCGAAAGCAACCACGTTTCGCGGGAAAGTACATGCCCAAATAAGGAAGGCCCCGGGTCGCCGGACCTGGGGAAGGTGAAGGGAGCAAGACGGTCAGTGGACAAGACAAAGGAGCCTCGCGGCCTGGCCATTTTGGGAGCCAGGCCACCATTTTGGGTTCAGTGCAAAAACGTGCTCAGAACGCCAAAAGGAGCTCAAAATAAACAAAACGATCGCTGCCACCATTCGAGTCCCTGAATGACTTGCACCGATCAAATACCATCCTAAAAGAGTATCTAGGGTCTGTAGAAGGCTAGAGACCCAAGAGAGCTGTAACTTAGCTTACAGTGCCCTCTTGTGTCGTGTTGCACTAAAGCGGCGACACGATAAAAGAAACTACGGGAAACCACGTTCCCCGGTACTGACTGTCTTAAGGGCATGTCAGTTTCCCCGTAAGAAAGGAGCGAAAGCCCAGAGAAGTGCGGCAGAAGGCTGTACTTCTCTGGCAAAGTCAAGAACACGGTTAAAAACAATAGCAAAAAGTTTAGGGGTTGCCACATGGAAGGAAAATTCCCTACAATAACGAAATCTTTCCTAACACTCGCCCCTCCCAGACTATGGACAGGGGGAACTAATCCACCCCTGGATGAGTTTCTTGTTCAGGTCGGTTAAACATTCTGGACAACCCATCAGCATTGCTATGTTGGACACCTGGTCTATGCTCAATAGTGAAGTCGAAGCCTTGAAGACTTATGGACCACCTAAGCAACTTTGGATTCTCCCCCTTCATGTTCATTAGCCACTTTAACGGCTTATGGTCAGTCTGCACAGTGAAGTGGGTCCCATAGAGGTAGGGCCTCAGCTTCCTTAGGGCCCACACAACAGAGAAACATTCTTTCTCTACCGTGGACCACCTGAGCTCTCTGTCCTTAAGCTGGCGACTAATAAAACCGATAGGGTGTTCCTTACCCTTCTCATCTACTTGTGATAGTACAGCTCCTATCCCAGTGTCAGAGGCATCCGTCTGCACGATAAAAGGTCTTTGGTAATCAGGGGCCCTGAGCACAGGGGCCTGGCACAAGGAGTCTTTTAAGCCATTGAAGGCCTTCTCACACTCGTCGGTCCAAGTTACCTTCTTGGGTTTCTTCGGAGTTGTGAGGGCAGTCAGAGGAGCAGCTATGGTGCCATAGTCTGCCACAAAATTGCGATAATACCCCGTGAGTCCTAAGAAGGCTCTCACTTGGGTTTGCGTAGTGGGGGTAGGCCAGTCTTGTACTGCTTGTACTTTACTGGGTAGAGGCTGTATCCTCCCTCCACCTACTTCATGTCCTAGGTAAACCACTGAGCCTTGTCCAATCTGGCACTTACTAGCCTTTATGGTCAAGTGGGCTTTCTGAAGAGCCTGGAGCACAATCCTGAGGTGTTTCACATGGTCTTCCCAGGTGGCACTGAAAACTGCTATATCGTCCAGATATGCAAGGCAGAATTCGTCCAACCCATTCAACACATGATTCACAAGCCTCTGGAAAGTGGCAGGTGCATTCTTCAACCCGAACGGCATTACCCGGAATTGGTAAAGGCCATCTGGTGTAGAAAATGCTGTCTTCTCCCTGGCATGTTCTGCTAACGCTATTTGCCAATAGCCAGCAGTGAGGTCAAACGTGCTGAGGTACTTGGAGGCACCCAAAGTATCCACCAGCTCATCTGTTCGAGGCAAGGGGTGGGCATCTGTCTTGGTGACAGCATTCAGAGCCCTGTAATCCACGCAGAACCTCAACTCAGAAGTGCCTGCCTTTGGAACCAGAACCACAGGACTGGACCAAGGACTACTAGAGGGTTCAATCACCCCAAGGTCTAACATTTTGTTGACCTCGGTCTTAATATAAGACCGTACTTTATCCGACATCCTGTATCCCCTACTTTTGGTAGGTACACTGTCTCCTGTGTCAATGTTATGTTTGCACCAAGGTGTCAAACCAGGGGACTGTGAAAACAGGGGGGAAAACTGCCTAAGCAAACTTTTCACCTCAGCCTGCTGATCAGAAGTCAGGTGAGGGGCCACTCGGACACCCTCAACGGAGCTATCTGAAGGACCGCTCTGGAACAGGTCGGGGAGAGGTTCAGACTCCTCTTCCTCAACGTCAGATGCCAGTAGCAGTGCTGCGATTTCGACTCTTGGGACGAAAGCCTTCAGCCTATTCACGTGGAACACTTTTGGAGCCTATCCAGGCCTTCCAAGGTCCACTAAATAGTTTACCTCACCCAGGGGCTCCACCACTGTGTAAGGGCCTGACCATGTGTCCTGTAAAGCGCGAGGCCTTATTGGATTCATGATCAGGACTTGCTAACCAGGTGTAAAGTTGATGAGGGAAGCTTTCTGGTCGTACCAATGTTTCACCAGCGCTTGCCCTGCCTTCAATTTATCACTAGCCAAGCCCATCAGAAGTACCATCCGTTTTCTGAGCCCTAGCACATAGTCAACTACATTGGTAGTAACAGGGGGAGTGGGCATCTCCCATCCCTCCTTGACAATGGCTAAGGGTCCCCGTACGGGATGACCGAACAGAAGTTCGAAGGGGCTGAAGCCAACACCCTCCTGTGGTACCTCTCGGTAGGCAAACAGCAAGCATGGTAAAAGAAGATCCCATTTTCTTCTCTGGGGCTCCTCCAGAGCCCCAATCATGCTCTTTAACGTTCTGTTGAAACGTTCCACCAGACCATTGGTCTGGGGGTGGTATGCAGAAGAGAACTTGTAGGTGACCCCACATTCTTTCCACATAGCCTGCATATACTTCGACATAAAGTTGCTGCCACGATCTGACACAACTTCTTTAGGGAAGCCAACCCTAGTGAATATGCCGAGTAAAGCTTTTGCAACTGACTTGGCAGTTACAGTTTTCAATGGGATGGCCTCAGGATACCTGGTTGCATGGTCGACCAGCACCAGGATAAACCTATTGCCCGAGGATGTTTGCGGGTCAAGGGGACCGACGATGTCGATCCCTACCCTTTCAAATGGTACCCCCACAACTGGGAGCGGTACCAACGGAGCTTGGATTGTCGCGCCAACCTTACCAGACAACTGGCAGGAGGCGCAACTCCTGCAGTGACTTTCTACTTGCACCCCCATCTTGGGCCAGTAGAAGTGCATGGATAACCTTTGCTTGGTCCTCTTCATACCAAGGTGACCAGCAAGGGGAACTTCATGCGCCAACTGCAGGAGGAAGGGTCTAACAGCAAGGGGAACCACCAACCTCCTATGGTCTCCTTCTGTAGACTCTGTGGGCTCACTATACAGGAGTCCACCTTCCCAATAAATCCTATGCTTCCCAGGAGGTTCACCCTCAAGCTGGGAGCAGGCCTGTCTCCTTAGGCCTTCCAGAGATGGGCACTCACGTTGGCCTTTACTGAATTCGTCCCTATCAGGACCTCCTTCAACTAACAAGTCTTTTAGTTCCGGATGGTCGTTGGGGTCGAATACTTCAGGCATCGCCACCTCCTCGTCAGGCTCGGGCGATTGACCAACTTCCTCCACCGCAGTGGTAGGCGAGCTCGGGGGAATATTCTCTTTCCCCCGTCTTGACTTGTAGACTCCTTTCGCCTTGGGTTTCCCCTTCGGCTGGGGCGGCGTATTGGACTTGGCCAATGCTGCCCGTGCTTGAGACCGTGTGTAGGGTCGTTCGGCAGTGTCTCCTACGAGCCCTAAAGCTCTGAGATCATTACCTAATAAGACCTTTCCCGGGACGTTTCTCTGAATGCTCACTGGAATCCTGACTGCTGTACCATTTAAAGTTAGATTAACAGGGATCACGGGAAACATACGGAGGGGGCCGTCAGCCAACTTAGTGGGCATCAGAGTAGCTCTGGCAACTTCCTCTGAGTCTACCAAGGTAGAATCCACTACAGTTCGACTGCACCCACTATCCCTAAGAGCTGGAGTATCCACTCCATTGATCAGCACACTGTCTTTAAAGTAGTGCTTGGTATTATCCGGAATCCTAGCATACGCCTCTGCGACTTTAGGCTCCCAGGAACACAGGGACACTAAAACTACCTCGGCCTCTATTCCGCTGGGAAACGAGTCCGAGGAGAAGGATGCTCCTGTAATCTCTTCTTCCTCGTAGGAGGAGAAGGCCAGATTAGCGGAGTGGACCCCCAAAGGTCTAACCTTACAACGGGGATCCCCCTTCACATGGTCAGTTGCTCCACAAGAAAAACAAGCCCCAGAGGGTCTGTTTACGTAGGGAGGCTTATTGTAACCAGAGTTCTGTTTGGGAGGCGCACCTCCACTACCCTGTGAGTTCTCTTGTGTCTTACCCTTGTTTTTCTTTTTGTGGCCCTTTTGGGAAGAAGATTTAGCAGATTCCCCACCCTCCATATCTTTGGACTTTTTCCCCTCCTCCTGCTTACCAGGATGAGTTTTGTCCTTATGGGACACTCGATGTGACACCCATAAGTCTGCTGCAATGGCCAGCTTCTTAGGATCTATCTCCTTCGAATCGGCCAAATGCTGCTTAAGCTCCGGGGAAGAAGAAGCAAAAATGTGTTCCAGCATGACAAGATTTATCATGCCGTCGAAGGTAGAAACCTTATAGCCTTCAACCCAGCCAGTTAAGTTTTTCAAAGATTCAGCGACATAAGATACCCAAGTACCACCTTCCTTTTTCTTATACTCTCGAAAACGCTTTAAATATTGGGCCGGAGTCTTCCCAAACTTTAAAATGAGAGTTTGCTTTAACATTGCGAAATCAGCCCGCTCAGCCTTCGACATTTCCATAATGGCACTACAGCCAGAATGGGGCAGTCTACTGAGCAACCACGCAATCTTATCAGCATTGTCAACTTCCTGGACCTCGCATGCATACTCAAACGCATTCAGCCAGTCCATAATGTCATTCCTCTCTTCATACACACTGAGCAGATCTTTTGGAAACCGTGGATGAGAGGAGGCCCCAGACCCATGTCCAGGACCCTTGGATCCATTTGCAACCTGAAGCTTGGCCAGTTCCAACTGGTGATCCCTGTCTTTTTGTTTTTCTGCCTGTTCGATTTTTAGTTTGGCTATGCTGAATTCAAGCTCCTGCTGCCTAAACCGCAGCTCTTGCTTCTTGAATTCAAGCATAGCCTCCCCATCAGCACTGGCAGAGGAAACATTAGACAGCTCGTCCTCCCTGTCCTCGTGGTCGCGGTGGAACAGTGCGGCGGCAGAACCGTCGGTTCTACCAGTGAGAGCAGCCCCACCACCTTCCGCACTGTCCTCAGAAGTAATAGCGTCAAGCTGCACTTCTTGCCACGCCACGATTCTTTGGATCATTTCCAATTTCGTGCCTTGAGAGGAAACACCTCTCTCCGCACACATCTTTTTCAGCGTTTCTGATTTGGAAGCATTTAAAGTTAACAACGTACTTGTTTCCATACTGTTTGATAGGACTATGGCCTTTTTAAAGTTATACTATAACAATTCACTACGTGTACTGTTTGGAATAACCAGAAAATGCCTTAGTTCGAGCGCAACACTGGATACCTTCAGCCGTATCCCACCGCTGTACACCAATTTGTTAAGACGGATTTCTGAACTCTGTCCTGGTGGCGCAGAAGTTCAGAAGGCCAACCTAATTACTTGGAACAGGGTAACCTCTGGACAAGCCAGACCAATCAAGGTAGCGATCGCGGCGGTCAAGACTAGGTCTCAAGAGGGGTGAGGGTGACTGAAAGCCCGCAATGAGCACACAAAGCAAGAGCGCTAACAAACTACTCCAAACAGTTGTTATATCAAAAATAGATACACATTTATTTTAAGGCCTTTAAAATAATGACCGTAGCGAGAAAATCACAATATCACAATATTAAACCAACACATACCATATCAACACAATATATATACAAATACACAGTCGCAAGCGTTTAAAGCACGAAATATGTAGTCCACCTGCCAGGGAAGGAAAACAGGCAGTGCGATAATGCTTTCGACTCAGTTCGCCTTCATAGGCACCTAACTAGATGGAAGTCCGAGCCCTGCGAAGAGTGGAGCCTTGTGCTCAAAGTACCTGCCACGCCGGTGCCGACGGGCACAAGGGGAAGCTCTTCGGAGGAAGTCAGGCGGTTCACGTTAGTGCACAGCAGAAGAAGAACAGGTTCCGCAACTCAAGCGCAGCCTCCACAGCGGGCAGAAGCAGAGCGCGAGCGCGGCAAAAGGGTGCTGTTTTTACACAGCAGGGAAAAGCAATGGGATACTGCAGGAGGGCGACCAGATCCTAGATATACTACTCACCGGTCCCCGAAGCAAGCAGACCCAGGCTTCTCCACGATAGTTTCAGCAGCTGGCAGGTTCAGAAGAGGAGGGAACGCTTTGTAGTCGTGTAGAGCAAAAAGACGTCCCAATCGACGAAACCGGCACAGTTTTGTTGCCGCACAGGACAACGGAGCGGCCGTGTGTATTCGAGCCAAATGAACACTCCTCCCTTCAGACCTGGGGACGCCAAGCGTACGAAGCGTGGGAGAGTGACAAGGACTCGCAATACAACACAACCTGGCGGCGGTTGCAGAGCCAAACTCCTTGGTAAGCTGGTCAGTCAACTGGATGGCCCAGAGACGCTTCCGAAGGCTTACTTGGCAGGAGATGGTTGAAGATGCCGGGAATAGCTGTTCCTGCTATTCCAAAGGTCGAAGCACCAGTACAGGCCTTCTGGTTCGATCAAAGGAGGACAGGGGCTCTCCGGACGACAGCAGTGCAAAGGAGGATTCCTTCAGCGGGTCACCAGCGATTCCTCGGTCCAGCCTCGTAGTTGCAGGATACTTGGCTCCTGTATTCCTTCGTTCGTGAGAACTCAGGAGATCGACATGGTAGTGGTGTTTCCAGCCCCCTCTTATCCACGGTTCCCTTCGCGCCAAAACGGAGGGGAGCCAATGGGAGATCCGCTCATCAAAACACATACCATACGTGGACCAATCACGGACCACGGTGGTCCCAGGTATTCACACCACCCTAGACTCTCTGGCACCCAGGATGTGTATTGGGACCAGACATCCCAGCCCACACCCTGGAGGCACACAAACGACATGTAGAAGCCCGCGAAAGCAACCACGTTTCGCGGGAAAGTACATGCCCAAATAAGGAAGGCCCCGGGTCGCCGGACCTGGGGAAGGTGAAGGGAGCAAGACGGTCAGTGGACAAGACAAAGGACTTCGCGGCCTGGCCATTTTGGGAGCCAGGCCACCATTTTGGGTTCAGTGCAAAAACGTGCTCAGAACGCCAAAAGGAGCTCAAAATAAACAAAACGATCGCTGCCACCATTCGAGTCCCTGAATGACTTGCACCGATCAAATACCATCCTAAAAGAGTATCTAGGGTCTGTAGAAGGCTAGAGACCCAAGAGAGCTGTAACTTAGCTTACAGTGCCCTCTTGTGTCGTGTTGCACTAAAGCGGCGACACGATAAAAGAAACTACGGGAAACCACGTTCCCCGGTACTGACTGTCTTAAGGGCATGTCAGTTTCCCCGTAAGAAAGGAGCGAAAGCCCAGAGAAGTGCGGCAGAAGGCTGTACTTCTCTGGCAAAGTCAAGAACACGGTTAAAAACAATAGCAAAATGTTTAGGGGTTGCCACATGGAAGGAAAATTCCCTACAATAACGAAATCTTTCCTAACAGCAGAGATGTGATATCTCAATGCTTATACCAAACCTGAGACCCTTCCTATGGCCTGAGATGTCATATGCAACTCCTTCCCATTCCAATCCTGAGACCCTTCCTATAGCATGAGATGTGATATCTCAATGCCTCTAATACCAAACCTGAAATCCTTCCCCTAACATGAAATGTGATATCACACTCCTTCCCTTTCCAAACCTGAGAGCCTACCTATAGCATGAGATGTGATATCCAAGACATTCCCATTCCAATCCTTAGACCCTTCCTACATCATACAATATGATATCTCAATGATTCTAATAACAAACCTGAGACCCGTCCTATAACATGAGATGTGATATCCAACTCCTTCCCATTCCAATCCTGAGACACTTCCGATAGCAGAGATGTGATATCTCAATGCTTATTCCAAACCTGAGACCCTTCCTATAGCATGAGATGTGATATCCAACTCCTTCCCTTTCCAAACCTGAGACCCTTCCTATAGCATATGTGATATCCAACTCCTTCCCATTCCAAACATGAGACCCTTCCTATAGCAAGAATGTAATATCCAACTCCTTCCCATTCCAATCCTCAGACCCTTCCTACAGCATGCGATGTGATATCGCAATGCTTCTAATACCAAACCTGAGACCCGTCCTATAACATGAGATGGGATATCCAACTCCTTCCCGTTCCAAACCTGAGACCCTTCCTATAGCATGAGATGTGATATCCAACTCCTTCCCATCCCAATCCTGAGACACTTCCGATTGCAGAGATGTGATATCTCAATGCTTATACCAAACCTGAGACTCTTCCTATAACATGAGATGTGATATCCAACTCCTTCCCGTTCCAAACCTGAGACCCTTCCTATAGCATAAGATGTGATATCCAACTCCTTCCCATTCCAATCCTTAGACCCTTCCTACAGCATGCAATATGATATCTCAATGATTCTAATAACAAACCTGAGACCCGTCCTATAACATGAGATGGGATATCCAACTCCTTCCCATTCCAATCCTGAGACACTTCCGATAGCAGAGATGTGATATCTCAATGCTTATACCAAACCTGAGACCCTTCCTATAACATGAGATGTGATATCCAACTCCTTCCCGGTCCAAACCTGAGACCCTTCCTATAGCATATGTGATATCCAACTCCTTCCCATCCCAATCCTGAGACACTTCCGATTGCAGAGATGTGATATCTCAATGCTTCTAATACCAAACCTGAGACCCGTCCTATAACATGAGATGGGATATCCAATTCCTTCCCGTTCCAAACCTGAGACCCTTCCTATAGCATGAGATGTGATATCCAACTCCTTCCCATCCCAATCCTGAGACACTTCCGATTGCAGAGATGTGATATCTCAATGCTTATACCAAACCTGAGACTCTTCCTATAACATGAGATGTGATATCCAACTCCTTCCCGTTCCAAACCTGAGACCCTTCCTATAGCATAAGATGTGATATCCAACTCCTTCCCATTCCAATCCTTAGACCCTTCCTACAGCATGCAATATGATATCTCAATGATTCTAATAACAAACCTGAGACCCGTCCTATAACATGAGATGGGATATCCAACTCCTTCCCATTCCAATCCTGAGACACTTCCGATAGCAGAGATGTGATATCTCAATGCTTATTCCAAACCTGAGACCCTTCCTATAACATGAGATGTGATATCCAACTCCTTCCCGGTCCAAACCTGAGACCCTTCCTATAGCATATGTGATATCCAACTCCTTCCCATTCCAAACATGAGACCCTTCCTATAGCAAGAGTGTAATATCCAACTCCTTCCCATTCCAATCCTGAGACCATTCCTATAGCATGAGATGTGATATCTCAATGCTTCTAATACCAAACCTGAGATCCTTCCTATGACATGAGATGTGATATCCAATTCCTCCCCATTCAAACCTGAGAACCTTCCTACAGCATGCGATGTGATATCTCAATGCTTCTAATACCAAACCCGAGACCAGTCCTATAACATGAGATTGGATATCCAACTCCTTCCCCTTCCAAACCTGAGACTCTTCCTATAGCATGAGATGTGGTATCCAACTTCTTCCCATTCCAATCCTGAGACCCTGAGACCCCATGAGATGTGATATCTCAATGCTTATACCAAACCTGAGACCCTTCCTATAGCTTGAGATGTGATATCCAACTTCTTCCCATTCCAATCCTGAGACCCTTCCTATAGCATGAGATGTGATATCTCAAGGCCTCTAATACCAAACCTGAGATCCTTCCTCTAACATGAAATGTGATATCCAACTCCTTCCCCTTCCAAACCTGAGAGCCTTCCTATAACATGAAATGTGATATCCAATTCCTTCCCATTCCAACCTGAGACCCTTCCTATAGCATGAGATGGGATATCCAACTCCTTCCAAATCCAATACTGATACCCTTCCGATAGCATGAGATGTGATATCCCAATGCTTCTACCAAACCTGAGACCCATACTATGGCATGAGATGTGATATCAAACTCCTTCCCATTCCAATCCTGAGACCCTACCTATAGCTTGAGATGTGATATCCAACTCCTTCCCATTCCAATTCTGAGACCCTTCCTATACCATGAGACTTGATATCTCAATGCTTCTAATACCAAACCTGAGACCCGTCCTATAACATGAGATGTGATATCCAAATCCATCCCCTTCCAAACCTTAGACCCTTCCTTTATCATGAGATGTGATATCCAATTCCTTCCCATTCCAATCCTGAGACCCTTCCGATATCATGAGATTTGTTATCTCAATGCTTCTAATATCAAACTTGAGACCCTCCCTATAACATGAGATGTGACATCCAAGTCCTCCCCATTCCAATCCTGAGACCCTTCCTATAGCATGAGATGTGATATCTCAATGCTTCTAATACCAAACCTGAGACCCTTCCTATACCATGAGACTTGATATCTCAATGCTTCTAATACCAAACCTGAGACCCGTCCTATAACATGAGATGTGATATCCAAATCCATCCCCTTCCAAACCTTAGACCCTTCCTTTATCATGAGATGTGATATCCAATTCCTTCCCATTCCAATCCTGAGACCCTTCCGATATCATGAGATTTGTTATCTCAATGCTTCTAATATCAAACTTGAGACCCTCCCTATAACATGAGATGTGACATCCAACTCCTTCCCATTCCAATCCTGAGACCCTTCCGATAGCAGAGATGTGATATCTCAATGCTTATACCAAACCTGAGACCCTTCCTATGGCCTGAGATGTCATATGCAACTCCTTCCCATTCCAATCCTGAGACCCTTCCTATAGCATGAGATGTGATATCTCAATGCCTCTAATACCAAACCTGAAATCCTTCCTCTAACATGAAATGTGATATCCAACTCCTTCCCTTTCCAAACCTGAGAGCCTACCTATAGCATGAGATGTGATATCCAAGACCTTCCCATTCCAATCCTTAGACCCTTCCTACAGCATACAATATGATATCTCAATGATTCTAATAACAAACCTGAGACCCGTCCTATAACATGAGATGTGATATCCAACTCCTTCCCATTCCAATCCTGAGACACTTCCGATAGCAGAGATGTGATATCTCAATGCTTATTCCAAACCTGAGACCCTTCCTATAGCATGAGATGTGATATCCAACTCCTTCCCGTTCCAAACCTGAGACCCTTCCTATAGCATATGTGATATCCAACTCCTTCCCATTCCAAACATGAGACCCTTCCTATAGCAAGAATGTAATATCCAACTCCTTCCCATTCCAATCCTCAGACCCTTCCTACAGCATGCGATGTGATATCTCAATGCTTCTAATACCAAACCTGAGACCCGTCCTATAACATGAGATGGGATATCCAACTCCTTCCCATTCCAAACCTGAGACCCTTCCTATAGCATGAGATGTGATATCCAACTCCTTCCCATCCCAATCCTGAGACACTTCCGATTGCAGAGATGTGATATCTCAATGCTTATACCAAACCTGAGACTCTTCCTATAACATGAGATGTGATATCCAACTCCTTCCCGTTCCAAACCTGAGACCCTTCCTATAGCATAAGATGTGATATCCAACTCCTTCCCATTCCAATCCTGAGACCCTTCCGATAGCATGAGATGTGATATCTCAATGCTTCTAATACCAAACCTGAGATCCTTCTTATAACATGTGATGTGATATCCAAATCCTTCCCCTTCCAAACCTGAGACCCTCCCTTTAGCATGAAATGTGATATCCAACTCCTTCCCATTCCAATCCTGAGACCCTTATGATAGCATGAGATGTGATATCTCAATGCCTCTAATACCAAACCTGAGATACTTCCGATAGCATGAGATGTGATATCTCAATGCTTCTAATACCAAACCTGAGATCCTTCCTATAACATGAGATGTGATATCCAAATCCTTCCCCTTCCAAACCTGAGACCCTCCCTTTAGCATGAGATGTGATATCCAACTCCTTCCCATTCCAATCCTGAGACCCTTCTGATAGCATGAGATGTGATATCTCAATGCCTCTAATACCAAACCTGAGATCCTACCTCTAACATGAAATATGATATCCAACTCCTTCCCTTTCCAAACCTAAGATCCTGCCTATAGCATGAGATGTGATATCCAAGTCCTTCCCATTCCAATCCTGAGACCCTTCCTATAGCATGAGATGTGATGTCTCAATGCTTATACCAAACCTGAGACCCTTCCTATGGCATGAGATGCCATATACAACTCCTTCCCATTCCAATCCTGAGACCCTGCTTATAGCATGAGATGTGATATCTCAATGCTTCTAATACCAAACCTGAGATCTTTCCTATAACATGAGATGTGATATCCATCTCCTTCCCATTCCAATCCTGAGACCATTCCTATAGCATGAGATGTGATATCTCAATGCTTATACCCAACCTGAGACCCTTCCTATAACATGAGATGTGATATCCAACTCCTTCCCATTCCAACCTGAGACCCTTCCTATAGCATGAGATGGGATATCCAACTCCTTCCAAATCCAATCCTGATACCCTTCCGATAGCATGAGATGTGATATCCCAATGCTTCTACCAAACCTGAGACCCATACTATGGCATGAGATGTGATATCAAACTACTTCCCATTCCAACCTGAGACCCTTCCTATAGCATGAGATGGGATATCCAACTCCTTCCAAATCCAATCCTGAAATCCTTCCGATAGCATGAGATGTGATATCCCAATGCTTCTACCAAACCTGAGACCCATACTATGGCATGAGATGTGATATCCAACTCCTTCCCATTCCAATTCTGAGACTCTTCTGATAGCATGAGATGTGATATATCAATGCCTCTAATACCAAACCTGAGATCCTACCTCTAACATGAAATGTGATATCCAACTCTTTCCCGTTGCAAACCTGAGAGCCTTCCTATAGCATGAGATGTGATATCCAAGTCCTTCCCATTCCAATCCTGAGACCCTTCCTATAACATGAGATGTGATATCCAACTCCTTCCCATTCCAACCTGAGACCCTTCCTATAGCATGAGATGGGATATCCAACTCCTTCCAAATCCAATCCTGATACCCTTCCGATAGCATGAGATGTGATATCCCAATGCTTCTACCAAACCTGAGACCCATACTATGGCATGAGATGTGATATCAAACTCCTTCCCCTTCCAAACCTTAGACCCTTCCTTTATCATGAGATGTGATATCCAACTCCTTCCCATTCCAATCCTGAGACTCTTCCGATATCATGAGATGTGATATCTCAATGCTTCTAATATCAAACTTGAGACCCTCCCTATAGCATGAGATGTGATATCCAAGTCCTTCCCATTCCAATCCTGAGACCCTTCCTATAGCATGAGATGTGATATCTCAATGCTTCTAATACCAAACCTGAGACCCTTCCTATAACATGAGATGGGAATATCCAACTCCTTCCCATTCCAATCCTGAGACCCTTCCGATAGCAGAGATGTGATATCTCAATGCTTATACCAAACCTGAGATCCTTCCTATAACATGAGATGTGATATCCAACTCCTTCCCATTCCAATCCTGAGACACTTCCTATAGCATGAGATGTGATATCTCACTGCTTATACCAAACCTGAGACCCTTCCTATAGCATGAGATGTGATATCCAACTCCTTCCCATTCCAATCCTGAGACCCTTTCTATAGCATGAGATGTGATATCTCAATGCTTCTAATATCAAACTTGAGACCCTCCCTATAGCATGAGATGTGATACCCAAGTCCTTCCCATTCCAATCCTGAGACCCTTCCTACAGCATGCGATGTGATGTCTCAATGCTTCTAATACCAAACCTGAGACTCTTCCTATAACATGAGATGGGATATCCAACTCCTTCCCATTCCAATCCTGAGACCCTTCCGATAGCAGAGATGTGATATCTCAATGCTTATACCAAACCTAAGACCCTTCCTATGGCATGAGATGTCATATACAACTCCTTCCCATTCCAATCCTGAGACCCTTCCTATAGCATGAGATGTGATATCTCAATGCTTATACCAAACCTGAGACCCTTCCTATAGCATGAGATGTGATATCCAACTCTTTCCCATTCCAATCCTGAGACCCTTCCTATAGCATGAGATGTGATGTCTCAATGCTTCTAATACCAAACCTGAGATCCTTCCTATAACATGAGATGTGATATCCAACTCCTTCCCATTCCAATCCTGAGACTCTTCCTATAGCATGAGATGTGATATCTCAATGCCTCTAATACCAAACCTGAGATCCTTCCTCTAACATGAAATGTGATATTCAACTCCTTCCCTTTCCAAACCTGAGAGCCTACCTATAGCATGAGATGTGATATCCAAGTCCTTCCCATTCCAATCCTTAGACCCTTCCTACAGCATGCAATATGATATCTCAATGATTCTAATAACAAACCTGAGACCCGTCCTATAACATGAGATGGGATATCCAACTCCTTCCCATTCCAATCCTGAGACACTTCCGATAGCAGAGATGTGATATCTCAATGCTTATACCAAACCTGAGACCCTTCCTATAACATGAGATGTGATATCCAACTCCTTCCCGGTCCAAACCTGAGACCCTTCCTATAGCATATGTGATATCCAACTCCTTCCCATTCCAAACATGAGACCCTTCCTATAGCAAGAGTGTAATATCCAACTCCTTCCCATTCCAATCCTGAGACCATTCCTATAGCATGAGATGTGATATCTCAATGCTTCTAATACCAAACCTGAGATCCTTCCTATGACATGAGATGTGATATCCAATTCCTCCCCATTCCAAACCTGAGAACCTTCCTACAGCATGCAATGTGATATCTCAATGCTTCTAATACCAAACCCGAGACCAGTCCTATAACATGAGATTGGATATCCAACTCCTTCCCCTTCCAAACCTGAGACTCTTCCTATAGCATGAGATGTGATATCCAACTTCTTCAAATTCCAATCCTGAGACCCTTCCTATGACATGAGATGTGATGTCTCAATGCTTCTAATACCAAACCTGAGATCTTTCCTATAACATGAGATGTGATATCCAACTCCTTCCCATTCCAATCCTGAGACCCTTCCTATAGCATGAGATGTGATATCTCAATGCTTATACCAAACCTGAGACCCTTCCTATAGCTTGAGATGTGATATCCAACTCCTTCCCATTACAATCCTGAGACCCTTCCTATAGCATGAGATGTGATATCTCAAGGCCTCTAATACCAAACCTGAGATCCTTCCTCTAACATGAAATGTGATATCCAACTCCTTCCCCTTCCAAACCTGAGAGCCTTCCTATAACATGAAATGTGATATCCAATTCCTTCCCATTCCAACCTGAGACCCTTCCTATAGCATGAGATGGGATATCCAACTCCTTCCAAATCCAATACTGATACCCTTCCGATAGCATGAGATGTGATATCCCAATGCTTCTACCAAACCTGAGACCCATACTATGGCATGAGATGTGATATCAAACTCCTTACTATTCCAATCCTGAGACCCTACCTATAGCTTGAGATGTGATATCCAACTCCTTCCCATTCCAATTCTGAGACCCTTCCTATACCATGAGACTTGATATCTCAATGCTTCTAATACCAAACCTGAGACCCGTCCTATAACATGAGATGTGATATCCAAATCCTTCCCCTTCCAAACCTTAGACCCTTCCTTTATCATGAGATGTGATATCCAATTCCTTCCCATTCCAATCCTCAGACCCTACCGATATCATGAGATTTGTTATCTCAATGCTTCTAATATCAAACTTGAGACCCTCCCTATAACATGAGATGTGACATCCAAGTCCTCCCCATTCCAATCCTGAGACCCTTCCTATAGCATGAGATGTGATATCTCAATGCTTCTGATACCAAACCTGAGACCCTTCCTATAACATGATTTGGGATATCCAACTCCTTCCCATTCCAATCCTGAGACCCTTCCGATAGCAGAGATGTGATATCTCAATGCTTATACCAAACCTGAGACCCTTCCTATGGCCTGAGATGTCATATGCAACTCCTTCCCATTCCAATCCTGAGACCCTTCCTATAGCATTAGATGTGATATCTCAATGCTTATACCAAATCTGAGACCCTTCCTATAGCATGAGATGTGATATCCAACTTCTTCCCATTCCAATCCTGAGACCCTTCCTATAGCATGAGATGTGATGTCTCAATTCTTCTAATACCAAACCTGAGATCCTTCCTATAACATGAGATGTGATATCCAACTCCTTCCCATTCCAATCCTGAGACCCTTATGATAGCATGAGATGTGATATCTCAATGCCTCTAATACCAAACCTGAGATACTTCTGATAGCACGAGATGTGATATCTCAATGCCTCTATTACCAAACCTGAGATCCTTCCTATAACATGAGATGTGATTTCCAAATCCTTCCACTTCCAAACCTGAGACCCTCCCTTTAGCATGAGATGTGATATCCAACTCCTTCCCATTCCAATCCTGAGACCCTTCTGATAGCATGAGATGTGATATTTCAATGCCTCTAATACCAAACCTGAGATCCTACCTCTAACATGAAATGTGATATCCATCTCCTTCCCTTTCCAAACCTGAGACCCTGCCTATAGCATGAGATGTGATATCCAAGTCCTTCCCATTCCAATCCTGAGACCCTTCCTATAGCATGTGATGTGATATCTCAATGCTTATACCAAATCTGAGACTCTTCCTATAGCATGAGATGTGATATCCAACTCCTTCCCATTCCAATCCTGAGACCCTTCCTATAGCATGAGATGTGATGTCTCAATGCTTCTAATACCAAACCTGAGATCCTTCCTATAACATGAGATGTGATATCCAACTCCTTCCCATTCGAATCCTGAGACCCTTATGATAGCATGAGATGTGATATCTCAATGCCTCTAATACCAAACCTGAGATACTTCCGATAGCATGAGATGTGATATCTCAATGCTTCTAATACCAAACCTGAGATCCTTCCTATAACATGAGATGTGATTTCCAAATCCTTCCCCTTCCAAACCTGAGACCCTCCCTTTAGCATGAGATGTGATATCCAACTCCTTCCCATTCCAATCCTGAGACCCATCTGATAGCATGAGATGTGATATTTCAATGCCTCTAATACCAAACCTGAGATCCTACCTCTAACATGAAATGTGATATCCATCTCCTTCCCTTTCCAAACCTGAGACCCTGCCTATAGCATGAGATGTGATATCCAAGTCCTTTCCATTCCAATCCTGAGACCCTTCCTATAGCATGTGATGTGATATCTCAATGCTTATACCAAACCTGAGACCCTTCCTATGGCATGAGATGTCATATACAACTCCTTCCCATTCCAATCCTGAGACCCTTCCTATAGCATGAGATGTGATATCTCAATGCTTATACCAAACCTGAGACCCTTCCTATAGCATGAGATGTGATATCCAACTTCTTCCCATTCCAATCCTGAGACCCTTCCTATAACATGAGATGTGATGTCGCAATGCTTCTAATACCAAACCTGAGATCTTTCCTATAACATGAGATGTGATATCCAACTCCTTCCCATTCCAATCCTGAGACCCTTCCTATAGCATGAGATGTGATATCACAATGCTTATACCAAACCTGAGACCGTTCCTATAGCTTGAGATGTGATATCCAACTCCTTCCCATTCCAATCCTGAGACCCTTCCTATAGCATGAGATGTGATATCTCAAGGCCTCTAATACCAAACCTGAGATCGTTCCTCTAACATGAAATGTGATATCCAACTCCTTCCCCTTCCAAACCTGAGAGCCTTCCTATAACATGAGATGTGACATCCAAGTCCTCCCCATTCCAATCCTGAGACCCTTCCTATAGCATGAGATGTGATATCTCAATGCTTCTAATACCAAACCTGAGACCCTTCCTATAACATGATTTGGGATATCCAACTCCTTCCCATTCCAATCCTGAGACCCTTCCGATAGCAGAGATGTGATATCTCAATGCTTATACCAAACCTGAGAGCCTTCCTATGGCCTGAGATGTCATATGCAACTCCTTCCCATTCCAATCCTGAGACCCTTCCTATAGCATTAGATGTGATATCTCAATGCTTATACCAAATCTGAGACCCTTCCTATAGCATGAGATGTGATATCCAACTTCTTCCCATTCCAATCCTGAGACCCTTCCTATAGCATGAGATGTGATGTCTCAATTCTTCTAATACCAAACCTGAGATCCTTCCTATAACATGAGATGTGATATCCAACTCCTTCCCATTCCAATCCTGAGACCCTTATGATAGCATGAGATGTGATATCTCAATGCCTCTAATACCAAACCTGAGATACTTCTGATAGCATGAGATGTGATATCTCAATGCTTCTAATACCAAACCTGAGATCCTTCCTATAACATGAGATGTGATTTCCAAATCCTTCCACTTCCAAACCTGAGACCCTACCTTTAGCATGAGATGTGATATCCAACTCCTTCCCATTCCAATCCTGAGACCCTTCTGATAGCATGAGATGTGATATTTCAATGCCTCTAATACCAAACCTGAGATCCTACCTCTAACATGAAATGTGATATCCATCTCCTTCCCTTTCCAAACCTGAGACCCTGCCTATAGCATGAGATGTGATATCCAAGTCCTTCCCATTCCAATCCTGAGACCCTTCCTATAGCATGTGATGTGATATCTCAATGCTTAGTATAAACCTGAGACCCTTCCTATGGCATGAGATGTCATATACAACTCCTTCCCATTCCAATCCTGAGACCCTTCCTATAGCATGAGATGTGATATCTCAATGCTTATACCAAACCTGAGACCCTTCCTATAGCATGAGATGTGATATCCAACTTCTTCCCATTCCAATCCTGAGACCCTTCCTATAACATGAGATGTGATGTCTCAATGCTTCTAATACCAAACCTGAGACCCTTCCTATAACATGAGATGGGATATCCAACTCCTTCCCATTCCAATCCTGAGACCCTTCCGATAGCAGAGATGTGATATCTCAATGCTTTTACCAAACCTGAGACCCTTCCTATGGCCTGAGATGTCATATACAACTCCTTCCCATTCCAATCCTGAGACCCTTCCTATAGCATGAGATGTGATATCTCAATGCTTATACCAAATCTGAGACCCTTCCTATAGCATGAGATGTGATATCCAACTCCTTCCCGTTCCAATACTGAGACCCTTCCTATAGCATGAGATGTGATGTCTCAATGCTTCTAATACCAAACCTGAGATCCTTCCTATAACATGAGATGTGATATCCAACTCCTTCCCATTCCAATCCTGAGACCCTTATGATAGCATGAGATGTGATATCTCAATGCCTCTAATACCAAACCTGAGATACTTCCGGTAGCATGAGATGTGATATCTCAATGCTTCTAATACCAAACCTGAGATCCTTCCTATAACATGAGATGTGATTTCCAAATCCTTCCCCTTCCAAACCTGAGACCCTCCCTTTAGCATGAGATGTGATATCCAACTCCTTCCCATTCCAATCCTGAGACCCATCTGATAGCATGAGATGTGATATTTCAATGCCTCTAATACCAAACCTGAGATCCTACCTCTAACATGAAATGTGATATCCATCTCCTTCCCTTTCCAAACCTGGGACCCTGCCTATAGCATGAGATTTGATATTCAAGTCCTTTCCATTCCAATCCTGAGACCCTTCCTATAGCATGTGATGTGATATCTCAATGCTTATACCAAACCTGAGACCCTTCCTATGGCATGAGATGTCATATACAACTCCTTCCCATTCCAATCCTGAGACCCTTCCTATAGCATGAGATGTGATATCTCAATGCTTATACCAAACCTGAGACCCTTCCTATGGCATGAGATGTCATATACAACTCCTTCCCATTCCAATCCTGAGACCCTTCCTATAACATGAGATGTGATGTCGCAATGCTTCTAATACCAAACCTGAGATCTTTCCTATAACATGAGATGTGATATCCAACTCCTTCCCATTCCAATCCTGAGACCCTTCCTATAGCATGAGATGTGATATCACAATGCTTATACTAAACCTGAGACCGTTCCTATAGCTTGAGATGTGATATCCAACTCCTTCCCATTCCAATCCTGAGACCCTTCCTATAGCATGAGATGTGATATCTCAAGGCCTCTAATACCAAACCTGAGAGCGTTCCTCTAACATGAAATGTGATATCCAACTCCTTCCCCTTGCAAACCAGAGAGCCTTCCTATAACATGAGATGTGATATCCAACTCCTTCCCATTCCAATCCTGAGACCCTTATGATAGCATGAGATGTGATATCTCAATACCTCTAATACCAAACCTGAGATACTTACGATAGCATGAGATGTGATATCTCAATGCTTCTAATACCAAACCTGAGATCCTTCCTATAACATGAGATGTGATTTCCAAATCCTTCCCCTTCCAAACCTGAGACCCTCCCTTTAGCATGAGATGTGATATCCAACTCCTTCCCATTCCAATCCTGAGACCCTTCTGATAGCATGAGATGTGATATTTCAATGCCTCTAATACCAAACCTGAGATCCTACCTCGAACATGAAATGTGATATCCATCTCCTTCCCTTTCCAAACCTGAGACCCTGCCTATAGCATGAGATGTGATATCCAAGTCCTTTCCATTCCAATCCTGAGACCCTTCCTATAGCATGTGATGTGATATCTCAATGCTTATACCAAACCTGAGACCCTTCCTATGGCATGAGATGTCATATACAACTCCTTCCCATTCCAAACCTGAGACCCTTCCTATAGCATGAGATGTGATATCTCAATGCTTATACCAAACCTGAGACCCTTCTTATAGCATGAGATGTGATATCCAACTTCTTCCCATTCCAATCCTGAGACCCTTCCTATAACATGAGATGTGATGTCGCAATGCTTCTAATACCAAACCTGAGATCTTTCCTATAACATGAGATGTGATATCCAACTCCTTCCCATTCCAATCCTGAGACCCTTCCTATAGCATGAGATGTGATATCACAATGCTTATACCAAACCTGAGACCGTCCCTTTAGCTTGAGATGTGATATCCAACTCCTTCCCATTCCAATCCTGAGACCCTTCCTATAGCATGAGATGTGATATCTCAAGGCCTCTAATACCAAACCTGAGATCGTTCCTCTAACATGAAATGTGATATCCAACTCCTTCCCCTTCCAAACCTGAGAGCCTTCCTATAGCATGAGATATGATAGCCAAGTCCTTCCAATTCCAATCCTGAGACCCTTCCTATAACATGAAATGTGATATCCAACTCCTTCCCATTCCAACCTGAGACCCTTCCTATAGCATGAGATGGGATATCTCAATGCTTCTAAAACCAAACCTGAGACTCTTCCTATAACATGAGATGGGATATCCAACTCATTCCCATTCCAATCCTGAGACCCTTCCGATAGCAGAGATGTGATATCTCAATGCTTATACCAAACCTGAGACCCTTCCTATGGCCTGAGATGTCATATACAACTCCTTCCCATTCCAATCCTGAGACCCTTCCTATAGCATGAGATGTGATATCTCAATGCTTATACCAAATCTGAGACCCTTCCTATAGCATGAGATGTGATATCCAACTCCTTCCCATTCCAATCCTAAGACCCTTCCTATAGCATGAGATGTGATGTCTCAATGCTTCTAATACCAAACCTGAGATCCTTCCTATAACATGAGATGTGATATCCAACTCCTTCCCATTCCAATCCTGAGACCCTTATGATAGCATGAGATGTGATATCTCAATGCCTCTAATACCAAACCTGAGATACTTCCGATAGCATGAGATGTGATATCTCAATGCTTCTAATACCAAACCTGAGATCCTTCCTATAACATGAGATGTGATTTCCAAATCCTCCCCCTTCCAAACCTGAGACCCTCCCTTTAGCATGAGATGTGATATCCAACTCCTTCCCATTCCAATCCTGAGACCCTTCTGATAGCATGAGATGTGATATCTCAATGCCTCTAATTCCAAACCTGAGATCCTACCTCTAACATGAAATGTGATATCCATCTCCTTCCCTTTCCAAACCTGAGACCCTGCCTATAGCATGAGATGTGATATCCAAGTCCTTCCCATTCCAATCCTGAGACCCTTCCTATAGCATGTGATGTGATATCTCAATGCTTATACCAAACCTGAGACCCTTCCTATGGCATGAGATGTCATATACAACTCCTTCCCATTCCAATCCTGAGACCCTTCCTATAGCATGAGATGTGATATCTCAATGCTTATACCAAACCTGAGACCCTTCCTATAGCATGAGAGGTTATATCCAACTTCTTCCCATTCCAATCCTGAGACCCTTCCTATAACATGAGATGTGATGTCTCAATGCTTCTAATACCAAACCTGAGATCTTTCCTATAACATGAGATGTGATATCCAACTCCTTCCCATTCCAATCCTGAGACCCTTCCTATAGCATGAGATGTGATATCTCAAGGCCTCTAATACCAAACCTGAGATCCTTCCTCTAACATGAAATGTGATATCCAACTCTTTCCCCTTCCAAACCTGAGAGCCTTCCTATAGCATGAGATATGATATCCAAATCCTTCCCATTCCAATCCTGAGACCCTTCCTATAACATGAAATGTGATATCCTACTCCTTCCCATTCCATCCTGGGACCCTTCCTATATCATGAGATGGGATATCTCAATGCTTCTAATACCAAACCTGAGACCCTTCCTATAACATGAGATGGGAATATCCAACTCCTTCCCATTCCAATCCTGAGACCCTTCCGATAGCAGAGATGTGATATCTCAATGCTTATACCAAACCTGAGATCCTTCCTATAACATGAGATGTGATATCCAACTCCTTCCCATTCCAATCATGAGACACTTCCTATAGCATGAGATGTGATATCTCAATGCTTATACCAAATCTGAGACCCTTCCTATAGCATGAGATGTGATATCCAACTCCTTCCCATTCCAATCCTGAGACCCTTCCTATAGCATGAGATGTGATATCTCAAGGCCTCTAATACCAAACCTGAGATCCTTCCTCTAACATGAAATGTGATATCCAACTATTTCCCCTTCCAAACCTGAGAGCCTTCCTATAGCATGAGATATGATAGCCAAGTCCTTCCAATTCCAATCCTGAGACCCTTCCTATAACATGAAATGTGATATCCAACTCCTTCCCATTCCAACCTGAGACCCTTCCTATAGCATGAGATGGGATATCTCAATGCTTCTAATACCAAACCTGAGACTCTTCCTATAACATGAGATGGGATATCCAACTCATTCCCATTCCAATCCTGAGACCCTTCCGATAGCAGAGATGTGATATCTCAATGCTTATACCAAACCTGAGACCCTTCCTATGGCCTGAGATGTCATATACAACTCCTTCCCATTCCAATCCTGAGACCCTTCCTATAGCATGAGATGTGATATCTCAATGCTTATACCAAATCTGAGACCCTTCCTATAGCATGAGATGTGATATCCAACTCCTTCCCATTCCAATCCTGAGACCCTTCCTATAGCATGAGATGTGATGTCTCAATGCTTCTAAAACCAAACCTGAGATCCTTCCTATAACATGAGATGTGCTATCCAACTCCTTCCCATTCCAATCCTGAGACCCTTATGATAGCATGAGATGTGATATCTCAATGCCTCTAATACCAAACCTGAGATACTTCCGATAGCATGAGATGTGATATCTCAATGCTTCTAATACCAAACCTGAGATCCTTCCTATAACATGAGATGTGATTTCCAAATCCTCCCCCTTCCAAACCTGAGACCCTCCCTTTAGCATGAGATGTGATATCCAACTCCTTCCCATTCCAATCCTGAGACCCTTCTGATAGCATGAGATGTGATATCTCAATGCCTCTAATTCCAAACCTGAGATCCTACCTCTAACATGAAATGTGATATCCATCTCCTTCCCTTTCCAAACCTGAGACCCTGCCTATAGCATGAGATGTGATATCCAAGTCCTTCCCATTCCAATCCTGAGACCCTTCCTATAACATGAGATGTGATGTCTCAATGCTTCTAATACCAAACCTGAGATCTTTCCTATAACATGAGATGTGATATCCAACTCCTTCCCATTCCAATCCTGAGACCCTTCCTATAGCATGAGATGTGATATCTCAAGGCCTCTAATACCAAACCTGAGATCCTTCCTCTAACATGAAATGTGATATCCAACTCTTTCCCCTTCCAAACCTGAGAGCCTTCCTATAGCATGAGATATGATATCCAAATCCTTCCCATTCCAATCCTGAGACCCTTCCTATAACATGAAATGTGATATCCTACTCCTTCCCATTCCATCCTGGGACCCTTCCTATATCATGAGATGGGAATATCCAACTCCTTCCCATTCCAATCCTGAGACCCTTCCGATAGCAGAGATGTGATATCTCAATGCTTATACCAAACCTGAGATCCTTCCTATAACATGAGATGTGATATCCAACTCCTTCCCATTCCAATCCTGAGACACTTCCTATAGCATGAGATGTGATATCTCACTGCTTATACCAAACCTGAGACCCTTCCTATAGAATGAGATGTGATATCCAACTCCTTCCCATTCCAATCCTGAGACCATTCCTATAGCATGAGATGTGATATCTCAATGCTTCTAATATCAAACTTGAGACCCTCCCTATAGCATGAGATGTGATACCCAAGTCCTTCCCATTCCAATCCTGAGACACTTCCTATAGCATGAGATGTGATATCTCAATGCTTCTAATACCAAACCTGAGACTTCCTATAACATGAGATGGGATATCCAACTCCTTCCCATTCCAATCCTGAGACCCTTCCAATAGCAGAGATGTGATATCTCAATGCTTATACCAAACCTAAGACCCTTCCTATGGCATGAGATGTGATATCCAACTCCTTCCCATTCCAATCCCGAGACCCTTCCTATAGCATGAGATGTGATATCTCGATGCTTATACCAAATCTGAGACCCTTCCTATAGCATGAGATGTGATATCCAACTCCTTCCCATTCCAATCCTAAGGCCCTTCCTATAGCATGAGATGTGATGTCTCAATGCTTCTAATACCAAACCTGAGATCCTTCCTATAACATGAGATGTGATATCCAACTCCTTCCCATTCCAATCCTGAGACCCTTCCTATAGCATGAGATGTGATGTCTCAATGCTTCTAATACCAAACCTGAGAACCTTCCTACAGCATGCGATGTGATATCTCAATGCTTCTAATACCAAACCTGAGACCAGTCCTATAACATGAGATTGGATATCCAACTCCTTCCCCTTCCAAACCTGAGACCCTTCCTATAGCATGAGATGTGATATCCAACTTCTTCCCATTCCAATCCTGAGACCCTTCCTATAACATGAGATGTGATGTCTCAATGCTTCTAATACCAAACCTGAGATCTTTCCTATAACATGAGATGTAATATCCAACTCCTTCCCATTCCAATCCTGAGACCCTTCCTATAGCATGAGATGTGCTATCTCAATGCTTATACCAAACCTGAGACCCTTCCTAAAGCTTGAGATGTGATATCCAACTCCTTCCCATTCCAATCCTGAGACCCTTCCTATAGCATGATATGTGATATCTCAATGCCTCTAATACCAAACCTGAGATCCTTCCTCTAACATGAAATGTGATATCGAACTCCTTCCCTTTCCAAACCTGAGAGCCTACCTATAGCATGAGATGTGATATCCAAGTCCTTCCCATTCCAATCCTTAGACCCTTCCTACAGCATGCAATATGATATCTCAATGATTCTAATAACAAACCTGAGACCCGCCCTATAACATGAGATGTGATATCCAACTCCTTCTCGTTTCAAACCTGAGACCCTTCCTATAACATGAGATGTGATATCCAACTCCTTCCCGTTTCAAACCTGAGACCCTTCCTATAGCATATGTGATATCCAACTCCTTCCCATTCCAAACATGAGACCCTTCCTATAGCAAGAATGTAATATCCAACTCCTTCCCATTCCAATCCTGAGACCATTCCTATAGCATGAGATGTGATATCTCAATGCTTCTAATACCAAACCTGAGATCCTTCCTATGACATGAGATGTGATATCCAATTCCTCCCCATTCCAAACCTGAGAACCTTCCTACAGCATGCGATGTGATATCTCAATGCTTCTAATACCAAACCTGAGACCAGTCCTATAACATGAGATTGGATATCCAACTCCTTCCCCTTCCAAACCTGAGACCCTTCCTATAGCATGAGATGTGATATCCAACTTCTTCCCATTCCAATCCTGAGACCCTTCCTATAACATGAGATGTGATGTCTCAATGCTTCTAATACCAAACCTGAGATCTTTCCTATAACATGAGATGTGATATCCAACTCCTTCCCATTCCAATCCTGAGACCCTTCCTATAGCATGAGATGTGCTATCTCAATGCTTATACCAAACCTGAGACCCTTCCTAAAGCTTGAGATGTGATATCCAACTCCTTCCCATTCCAATCCTGAGACCCTTCCTATAACATGAAATGTGATATCCAACTCCTTCCCATTCCAACCTGAGACCCTTCCCATAGCATGAGGTGGGATATCCAACTCCTTCCAAATCCAATACTGATACCCTTCCAATAGCATGAGATGTGATATCCCAATGCTTCTACCAAACCTGAGAACCATACTATGGCATGAGATGTGATATCAAACTCCTTCCCATTCCAATCCTGAGACTCTTCCTATAGCTTGAGATGTGATATCCGAAATCCTTCCCATTCCAATTCTGAGACCCTTCCTATACCATGAGACTTGATATCTCAATGCTTCTAATACCAAACCTGAGACCCGTCCTATAACATGAGATGTGATATCAAACTCCTTCCCATTCCAATCCTGAGACTCTTCCTATAGCTTGAGATGTGATATCCGAAATCCTTCCCATTCCAATTCTGAGACCCTTCCTATACCATGAGACTTGATATCTCAATGCTTCTAATACCAAACCCGAGACCCGTCCTATAACATGAGATGTGATATCAAACTCCTTCCCATTCCAATCCTGAGACTCTTCCTATAACATGAGATGTGATATCCAACTCCTTCCCATTCCAATCCTGAGACCCTTCCGATATCATGAGATTTGTTATCTCAATGCTTCTAATATCAAAATTGAGACCCGCCTATAACATGAGATGTGATATCGAAATCTTTCCCCTTCCAAACCTTAGACCCTTCCTTTATCATGAGATGGGATATCCAACTCCTTCCCATTCCAATCCTGAGACCCTTCCGATAGCAGAGATGTGATATCTCAATGCTTATACCAATCCTGAGACCCTTCCTATGGCCTGGGATGTCATATACAACTCCTTCCCAATCCAATCCTGAGACCCTTCCTATAGCATGAGATGTGATATCTCAATGCTTATACCAAATCTGAGACCCTTCCTATAGCATGAGATGTGATATCCAACTCCTTCCCATTCCAATCCTGAGACCCTTCCTATAGCATGAGATGTGATGTCTCAATGCTTCTAATACCAAACCTGAGATCCTTCCTATAAAATGAGATGTGATATCCAACTCCTTCCCATTCCAATCCTGAGACCCTTCCTATAGCATGAGATGTGATGTCTCAATGCTTCTAATACCAAACCTGAGAACCTTCCTACAGCATGCGATGTGATATCTCAATGCTTCTAATACCAAACCTGAGACCAGTCCTATAACATGAGATTGGATATCCAACTCCTTCCCCTTCCAAACCTGAGACCCTTCCTATAGCATGAGATGTGATATCCAACTTCTTCCCATTCCAATCCTGAGACCCTTTCTATAACATGAGATGTGATGTCTCAATGCTTCTAATACCAAACCTGAGATCTTTCCTATAACATGAGATGTAATATCCAACTCCTTCCCATTCCAATCCTGAGACCCTTCCATTAGCATGAGATGTGCTATCTCAATGCTTATACCAAACCTGAGACCCTTCCTAAAGCTTGAGATGTGATATCCAACTCCTTCCCATTCCAATCCTGAGACCCTTCCTATAGCATGAGATGTGATATCTCAATGCTTCTAATATCAAACTTGAGACCCTTCCTATAGCATGAGATGTGATATCCAACTCCTTCCCATTCCAATCCTGAGACCCTTCCTATAGCATGAGATGTGATGTCTCAATGCTTCTAATACCAAACCTGAGATCCTTCCTATAACATGAGATGTGATATCCAACTCCTTCCCATTCTAATCCCGAGACCCTTCCTATAGCATGAGATGTGATATCTCGATGCTTATACCAAACCTGAGACCCTTCCTATAGCATGAGATGTGATATCCAACTCCTTCCCATTCCAATCCTGAGACCCTTCCTATAGCATGAGATGTGATATCTCAATGCCTCTAATACCAAACCTGAGATCCTTCCTCTAACATGAAATGTGATATCCAACTCCTTCCCTTTCCAAACCTGAGAGCCTACCTATAGCATGAGATGTGATATCCAAGTCCTTCCCATTCCAATCCTTAGACCCTTCCTACAGCATGCAATATGATATCTCAATGATTCTAATAACAAACCTGAGACCCATCCTATAACATGAGATGGGATATTCAACTCCTTCCTATTCCAATCCTGAGACACTTCCGATAGCAGAGATGTGATATCTCAATGCTTATACCAAACCTGAGACCCTTCCTATAACATGAGATGTGATATCCAACTCCTTCCCGGTCCAAACCTGAGACCCTTCCTATAGCATATGTGATATCCAACTCCTTCCCATTCCAAACATGAGACCCTTCCTATAGCAAGAATGTAATATCCAACTCCTTCCCATTCCAATCCTGAGACCATTCCTATAGCATGCGATGTGATATCTCAATGCTTCTAATACCAAACCCGAGACCAGTCCTATAACATGAGATTGGATATCCAACTCCTTCCCCTTCCAAACCTGAGACCCTTCCTATAGCATGAGATGTGATATCCAACTTCTTCCCATTCCACTCCTGAGACCCTTCCTATAACATGAGATGTGATGTCTCAATGCTTCTAATACCAAACCTGAGATCTTTCCTATAACATGAGATGTGATATCCAACTCCTTCCCATTCCAATCCTGAGACCCTTCCTATAGCATGAGATGTGATATCTCAATGCTTATACCAAACCTGAGACCCTTCCTATAGCTTGAGATGTGATATCCAACTCCTTCCCATTCCAATCCTGAGACCCTTCCTATAGCATGAGATGTGATATCTCAAGGCCTCTAATACCAAACCTGATATTCTTCCTCTAACATGAAATGTGATATCCAACTCCTTCCCCTTCCAAACCTGAGAGCCTTCCTATAGCATGAGATATGATATCCAAGTCCTTCCCATCCAATCCTGAGACCCTTCCTATAACATGAAATGTGATATCCAACTCCTTCCCATTCCAACCTGAGACCCTTCCTATAGCATGAGATGGGATATCCAATTCCTTCCAAATCCAATACTGATACCCTTCCGATAGCATGAGATGTGATATCCCAATGCTTCTACCAAACCTGAGACCCATACTATGGCATGAGATGTGATATCAAACTCCTTCCCATTCCAATCCTGAGACCCTACCTATAGCTTGAGATGTGATATCCAACTCCTTCCCATTCCAATTCTGAGACCCTTCCTATACCATGAGACTTGATATCTCAATGCTTCTAATACAAAACCTGAGACCCGTCCTATAACATGAGATGTGATATCCAAATCCTTCCCCTTCCAAACCTTAGACCCTTCCTTTATCATGAGATGTGATATCCAATTCCTTCCCATTCCAATCCTGAGATCCTTCCGATATCATGAGATTTGTTATCTCAATGCTTCTAATATCAAACTTGAGACCCTCCCTATAGCATGAGATGTGACATCCAAGTCCTCCCCATTCCAATCCTGAGACTCTTCCTATAGCATGAGATGTGATATCTCAATGCTTCTAATACCAAACCTGAGACCCTTCCTATAACATGAGATGGGATATCCAACTCCTTCCCATTCCAATCCTGAGACCCTTCCGATAGCAGAGATGTGATATCTCAATGCTTATACCAAACCTGAGACCCTTCCTATGGCCTGATTTGTCATATACAACTCCTTCCCATTCCAATCCTGAGACCCTTCCTATAGCATGAGATGTGATATCTCAATGCTTATACCAAATCCGAGACCCTTCCTATGGCATGAGATGTGATATCCAACTCCTTCCCATTCCAATCCTGAGACCCTTCCTATAGCATGAGATGTGATGTCTCAATGCTTCTAATACCAAACCTGAGATCCTTCTGATAGCATGAGATGTGATATCTCAATGCTTCTAGTACCAAACCTGAGATCCTTCCTATAACATGAGATGTGATTTCCAAATCCTTCCACTTCCAAACCTGAGACACTCCCTTTAGCATGAGATGTGATATCCAACTCCTTCCCATTCCAATCCTGAGACCCTTCTGATAGCATGAGATGTGATATTTCAATGCCTCTAATACCAAACCTGAGATCCTACCTCTAACATGAAATGTGATATCCATCTCCTTCCCTTTCCAAACCTGAGACCCTGCCTATAGCATGAGATGTGATATCAAAAGTCCTTCCCATTCCAATCCTGAGACCCTTCCTATAGCATGTGATGTGATATCTCAATGCTTATACCAAACCTGAGACCCTTCCTATGGCATGAGATGTCATATACAACTCCTTCCCATTCCAATCCTGAGACCCTTCCTATAGCATGAGATGTGATATCTCAATGCTTATACCAAACCTGAGACCCTTCCTATGGCCTGAGATGTCATATACAACTCCTTCCCATTCCAATCCTGAGACCGTTCCTATAGCATGAGATGTGATATCTCAATGCTTATACCAAATCTGAGACCCTTCCTATAGCATGAGATGTGATATCCAACTCCTTCCCATTCCAATCCTGAGACCCTTCCTATAGCATGAGATGTGATGTCTCAATGCTTCTAATACCAAACCTGAGATCCTTCCTATAACATGAGATGTGATATCCAACTCCTTCCCATTCCAATCCTGAGACCCTTCCTATAGCATGAGATGTGATATCTCAATGCCTCTAATACCAAACCTGAGATACTTCCGATAGCATGAGATGTGATATCTCAATGCTTCTAATACCAAACCTGAGATCCTTCCTATAACATGAGATGTGATTTCCAAATCCTTCCCCTTCCAAACCTGAGACCCTCCCTTTAGCATGAGATGTGATATCCAACTCCTTCCCATTCCAATCCTGAGACCCTTCTGATAGCATGAGATGTGATATTTCAATGCCTCTAATACCAAACCTGAGATCCTACCTCTAACATGAAATGTGATATCCATCTCCTTCCCTTTCCAAACCTGAGACCCTGCCTATAGCATGAGATGTGATATCCAAGTCCTTCCCATTACAATCCTGAGACCCTTCCTATAGCATGTGATGTGATATCTCAATGCTTATACCAAACCTGAGACCCTTCCTATGGCATGAGATGTCATATACAACTCCTTCCCATTCCAATCCTGAGACCCTTCCTAAAGCATGAGATGTGATATCTCAATGCTTATACCAAACCTGAGACCCTTCCTATAGCATGAGATGTGATATCCAACTTCTTCCCATTCCAATCCTGAGACCCTTCCTATAACATGAGATGTGATGTCTCAATGCTTCTAATACCAAACCTGAGATCTTTCCTATAACATGAGATGTGATATCCAACTCCTTCCCATTCCAATCCTGAGACCCTTCCTATAGCATGAGATGTGATATCTCAAGGCCTCTAATACCAAACCTGAGATCGTTCCTCTAACATGAAATGTGATATCCAACTCCTTCCCCTTCCAAACCTGAGAGCCTTCCTATAGCATGAGATATGATAGCCAAGTCCTTCCAATTCCAATCCTGAGACCCTTCCTATAACATGAAATGTGATATCCAACTCCTTCCCATTCCAACCTGAGACCCTTCCTATAGCATGAGATGGGATATCTCAATGCTTCTAATACCAAACCTGAGACTCTTCCTATAACATGAGATGGGATATCCAACTCCTTCCCATTCCAATCCTGAGACCCTTCCGATAGCAGAGATGTGATATCTCAATGCTTATACCAAACCTGAGACCCTTCCTATGGCCTGAGATCTGATATCCAACTGCTTCCCATTCCAATCCTGAGACCCTTCCTATAGCATGAGATGTGATATCTCAATGCTTATACCAAATCTGAGACCCTTCCTATAGCATGAGATGTGATATCCAACTCCTTCCCATTCCAATCCTGAGACCCTTCCTATAGCATGAGATGTGATGTCTCAATGCTTCTAATACCAAACCTGAGATCCTTCCTATAACATGAGATGTGATATCCAACTCCTTCCGATTCCAATCCTGAGACCCTTATGATAGCATGAGATGTGATATCTCAATGCTTCTAATACCAAACCTGAGATCCTTCCTATAACATGAGATGTGATTTCCAAATCCTTCCCCTTCCAAACCTGAGACCCTCCCTTTAGCATGAGATGTGATATCCAACTCCTTCCCATTCCAATCCTGAGACCCTTCTGATAGCATGAGATGTGATATCTCAATGCCTCTAATTCCAAACCTGAGATCCTACCTCTAACATGAAATGTGATATCCATCTCCTTCCCTTTCCAAACCTGAGACCCTGTCTATAGCATGAGATGTCATATACAACTCCTTCCCATTCCAATCCTGAGACCCTTCCTATAGCACGAGATGTGATATCTCAATGCTTATACCAAACCTGAGACCCTTCCTATAGCATGAGATGTGATATCCAACTCCTTCCCATTCCAATCCTGAGACCCTTCCTTTAGCATGAGATGTGATATCCAACTCCTTCCCATTCCAATCCTGAGACCCTTCCTATAGCCTGAGATGTGATATCTCAATGCCTCTAATACCAAACCTGAGATCCTTCCTCTAACATGAAATGTGATATCCAACTCCTTCCCTTTCCAAACCTGAGAGCCTATCTATAGCATGAGATGTGATATCCAAGCCCTTCCCATTCCAATCCTGAGACACTTCCGATAGCAGAGATGTGATATCTCAATGCTTATACCAAACCTGAGACCCTTCCTATAACATGAGATGTGATATCCAACTCCTTCCCGTTCCAAACCTGAGACCCTTCCTTTAGCATGAGATGTGATATCCAGCTCCTTCCCATTCCAATCCTGAGACACTTCCGATAGCATGAGATGTGATATCTCAATGCTTCTAATATCAAAACTGAGACCCTCCCTATAGCATGATATGTGATATCTAAGTCCTTCCCATTCCAATCCTGAGACCCTTCCTATAGCATGAGATGTGATATCTCAATGCTTCTACCAAACCTGAGACCCTTCCTTTAGCATGAGATGTGATAACCAACTCCTTCCCATTCCAATCCTGAGACCCTTCCTATAGCATGAGATGTGATATCTCAATACTTCTAATACCAAACCTGAGATCCTTCCGATAACATGAGATGTGATATCCAAATCCTTCCCCTTCCAAACCTGAGACCCTCCCTTTAGCATGAGATGTGATATCCAACTCCTTCCCATTCCAATCCTGAGACCCTTCTGATAGCATGAGATGTGATATCTGAATGCTTCTATACCAAACCTGAGATCCTTCCGATAGCATGAGATGTGATATCTCAATGCTTCTAATACCAAACCTGAGATCCTTCCTATAACATGAGATGTGATATCCAAATCCTTCCCCTTCCAAACCTGAGACCCTCCCTTTAGCATGAGATGTGATATCCAACTCCTTCCCATTCCAATCCTGAGACCCTTCCGATATCATGAGATTTGTTATCTCAATGCTTCTAATATCAAACTTGAGACCCTCCCTATAGCATGAGATGTGACATCCAAGTCCTCCCCATTCCAATCCTGAGACTCTTCCTATAGCATGAGATGTGATATCTCAATGCTTCTAATACCAAACCTGAGACCCTTCCTATAACATATCCAACTCCTTCCCATTCCAATTCTGAGACCCTTCCTATACCATGAGACTTGATATCTCAATGCTTCTAATACCAAACCTGAGACCCGTCCTATAACATGAGATGTGATATCCAAATCCTTCCCCTTCCAAACCTTAGACCTTTCCTTTATCATGAGATGTGATATCCAACTCCTTCCCATTCCAATCTTGAGACCCTTCCGATATCATGAAATGTGATACCTCAATGCTTCTAATATCAAACTTGAGACCCTCCCTATAGCAAGAGATGTGATATCCAAGTCCTTCCCATTCCAATCCTGAGACCCTTCCTATAGCATGAGATGTGATATCTCAATGCTTCTAATACCAAACCTGAGACCCTTCCTATAACATGAGATGGGAATATCCAACTCCTTCCCATTCCAATCCTGAGACCCTTCCGATAGCAGAGATGTGATAACTCAATGCTTATACCAAACCTGAGATCCTTCCTATAACATGAGATGTGAGATCCAACTCCTTCCCATTCCAATCCTGAGACACTTCCTATATCATGAGATGTGATATCTCACAGCTTATACCAAACCTGAGACCCTTCCTATAGCATGAGATGTGATATCTCAATGCTTCTAATATCCAACTTGAGACCCTCCCTATAGCATGAGATGTGATACCCAAGTCCTTCCCATTCCAATCCTGAGACACTTCCTATAGCATGAGATGTGATATCTCAATGCTTCTAATACCAAACCTGAGACTCTTCCTATAACATGAGATGGGATATCCAACTCCTTCCCATTCCAATCCTGATTCCCTTTCGATAGCAGAGATGTGATATCTCAATGTTTATATCAAACCTGAGACCCTCCCTACGGCATGAGATGTCATATACAACTCCTTCCCATTCCAATCCTGAGACCCTTATGATAGCATGAGATGTGATATCTCAATGCCTCTTATACCAAACCTGAGATCCTTCCGATAGCATGAGATGTGATATCTCAATGCTTCTAATACCAAACCTGAGATCCTTCCTATAATATGAGATGTGATTTCCAAATCCTTCCCCTTCCAAACCTGAGACCCTCCCTTTAGCATGAAATGTGATATCCAACTCCTTCCCATTCCAATCCTGAGACCCTTCTGATAGCATGAGATGTGATATCTCAATGCCTCTAATACCAAACCTGAGATCCTACCTCTAACATGAAATGTGATATCCATCTCCTTCCCTTTCCAAACCTGAGACCCTGCCTATAGCATGAGATGTGATATCCAAGTCCTTCCCATTCCAATCCTGAGACCCTTCCTATAGCGTGTGATGTGATATCTCAATGCTTATACCAAACCTGAGACCCTTCCTATGGCATGAGATGTCATACACAACTCCTTCCCATTCCAACCCTGAGACCCTTCCTATAGCATGAGATGTGATATCTCAATGCTTATACCAAACCTGAGACCCTTCCTATAGCATGAGATGTGATATCCAACTTCTTCCCATTCCAATCCTGAGACCCTTCCTATAGCATGAGATATGATATCTCAATGCTTATACCAAACCTGAGACCCTTCCTATAGCATAAGATGTGATATCCAAATCCTTCCCATTCCAATCCTGAGACCCTTCCTATAGCATGAGATGTGATATCTCAATGCTTATACCAAACCTGAGACCCTTCCTATAGCATGAGATGTGATATCCAACTCCTTCCCATTCCAATCCTGAGACCCTTCCTATAGCATGAGATGTGATGTCTCAATGCTTCTAATACCAAACCTGAGATCCTTCCTATAACATGAGATGTGATATCCAACTCCTTCCCATTCCAATCCTGAGACCCTTATGATAGCATGAGATGTGATATCTCAATGGCCCTCATTACGACCCTGGCGGAAAGTGACTGACCTGACCGCCATAGCGTAAATAGCGTTTCCGCCATTGCACGACGTAGCAAAGTGCGGCTAATTCCGACCCATCGGGCACGAGCACTACGCCATGGCGGAAGTGCAAAGTCCGCGATGGCGGAAAAGTCCCCAAAACGCCCCTCACCGCCGTCGTACGGCGCCCTAGGTGCAATTCCGCCACCCATCTGAGCGGTCACCGTAATGAGCGGCAATCGGAAAGTACGGTGACCGTAAATATACGGAAACGGAAGTCAAAAAATGGTCCCGGAACGGGAAACAGCACGGCGTACACCTATAAAATCAGAATTCCCACACAACCATAAAAAATACTACCCTGAGACACATCCCAACCCGTCATCCACCCCAGTGAAAGCAATAAAAATGGGAAAAGTTGCGAAAAAAGCGTGCGACCGCAAGCGGCAGGTCCACTTCTCCCGTGAGGAACTCACCGTGCTCACAGAGACCCTCCAGGAGAATGCTGCCGTCGTCTTCTCGACACAAATGACCAGGACGGCACTTGCGAACAAGAAGGCCATATGGGCCCTGGTGGCACAGCGGGTAAGTGCGGTGGGGACCGCACCCCGCAACCCACAGCAATGCAGAAAGCGATGGGACGACCTGCGGATACGCGTACGGAGCATACTATCCGCCAACCGTAACATTGCCACAGCTACCGGGGGAGGATCGGAATCACCCATCAAGTTGACCCCCTGGGAAGAAATCTGTGCCTCCACCATTGGAATGGAGAGTATAGAGGGAGTCGGAGGTATGGAGAAAGGAGTGCAGACATCCGAAGAATCAGGTAGGTGGGCCAAATAAAACAATGCTAAATCCACAATGTCCAATCATGTGAAGTACCATGTGTCCACATAGTGCAACAGTAACACATGTCCAGGAGAACGTCCACATACATTGGCCTGATAGCGCACTTTAAAAATCACATAAAATACATAAATAATTAAAAATCCTAAAAACACCCTCTACACGTGCAGCAGGCACACCCTAACTGCAGGCTGCAAAACAACTGCATCCTCAATCCGCACAAAAATGAAACCACCTCCAAGGCCCCGACCCAAATCACCCTCAGGTACCACCCCAATGCATGTGATACATTGCCATTCCAATTTCAACAGACCCATTAATAACGCTCGCCCTCCTTTACTCCACCACAGGGTCCGATTCAAACGACGAGCTCCAGGACACCCCTACCAGCACACCTGCAAAGAGGGCCAAGACCAACGGCCAAAGACCCTCCACCTCAGCTGCACGCATCAAGACACGGCAGCAGCACAAATCAAGTGGCAGCACACAGAAGGGAACTTCAACAGGCACCCCATCAGCCAGCATGCCCACAACAGCACCACCACAGGTCCCCCCAAGGGATGCCACAGAAGGCACTGCTTCTGGTGGCAGCAGCACCATAGGTGACACTGCATTAATGGCAGCATGCTCCGACACAGAAAACGGGGATGTCGAAGTAAGATCCATCCATGACCTGTCTCAATCCCCCTGTTTGTTCCATCCCGTACACCATGAGGATACCACGCAGGGGCACCCACAAGACGACGACTGGCCATCCCCCGCAAGCCCTGTGGCAAGGCAACATGAGGTGACCAGCCCCTCTGTGACACCACCGCAAATGGCCATGGCACAGCAGAGGCAACAGTCCCTCGACCAGGTGATCGTGCAACAGCAGCAACTGGCCACGCTCCTCAAGGACCATGCTGATGAATGTGGGGGTACTAAGGCAGCCATAGAAACATCAACTGAGACACTTAGGGCAGAAATGGAGAGAAGTACAGAGACACTAAGGGCACAAATGGAGAGAAGCACCGAGAGCCTGAGGGGGCAACTGCATGCGACGTCCAAAGACGTATGTGCTGAACTTGCCGCTGTGCGCCGTGTGCTCACTGAGCTCTCACAAACCCTTAGGGACATGCATGGACGTGAGCAGGCAGAGACATCATCCGTTGCAAGTTCCGTCCAGGGCAGCCCCCAACGTAGATCTGGGAGGAACCTGCGCTCCACAGGCAGGGGTGCCCCTGATACCCGGAGAGGGGGCTTGCAATAGCGTCTGCCCACTGACAATGAGCATCTTCGGACACTGGTGTTCGGGGGGGAGGTAGGAGGGTGGAGGGGGTGTGTTGGGCTCACTTGGGTGGCGGGTCGATAGGGTGTTTAACATGATATCACATATGCCATAAACAATGCACGATCATGCAATGAGATGTGTGGACATTGATCTTTGTGTACGAGGCCATTATAGGCGTACAGTCCATATTGTGCATGTTCCAGACACACACAGTGCCACGAGTCCCGTGTCCATGTATCAGCAACCAGGCGTGAGTGCTAGAAGCATGCATCTATGAGATGCTGACGAATGTCACGGCCCTCCTGTGCCTCGCAGACTCCTTCAGGTGCTGCCACATCCCCACCCTCATCATGACCATCATCAGGTGCTTGCAGTTCTGCGTCAGGGGGCATGGGCACATTTCTACGTACGCACATGTTGTGTAGCATGACACATGCCATGACCATCTTTGCAACCTTCTCATGGCAGTACAGGAGTGCCCCGCCAGACCTGCTGAGGCAGCGGAAACGAGCCTTCAGTAGGCCGAATGCCTGTTCTATGACTACACGGGTACGTGAGTGGGCATGTTTGTAGTCCTCCTCAGGCTGGTTCTGTGGGTTCCGGAGTGGTGTAAGGAGCCATCTCTTCAGTGGATACCCGGCATCGCCTGTATGTGGACAATAAAGGATGTTTGTGGAATGACATTGCTACGTACGCCCCCCCCCCTCCTGCCAGGTCATTGCCGCATCACATACCCCACATTACCATGCATGAAATGAGACTCACCGAGTAGCCAGGATCTGTTCCCTGCGTGTCGCTCCATGTAGCGTGGTATTCTAGAGTTCCTCAAGACCATAGAATCATGGGTTGATCCAGGAAAGCGTGCACAACAATGTGTAATGATCCTGTTGGAGTCACACACCATTTGTACATTAAGAGAATGAAATTGTTTTCGGTTGCGGTACTGAGCCTCCATGGCATGTGGGACGACCAATTCAACATGGGTGCAGTCGATGGCACCAATGCAACCCGGTATGCCGCCAAGTGCATGGAATCCCACTTTTGTGTTCGTAATTTCCTGCTCCGAGCGTGGTAGAGAGATGTAGTCGTCTGCGTGCTTTAGGAGGGCATCGAGCACTTGCAATAGTGTCCGTGAGAACAGTGGCTGTGAAATGCCATGCAACTGTCCGACTGTGTGCTGGTAGGTGCCTGTGGCCAGGAAGTGGAGTACAGACACCACCTTCAGTAGGGGTGGGATGGCGGTTGGGCTATCTATCATGCTGACAAGGTCAGCCTGTGTCATGTCCACAATGGCGGTTATGGTGTCCCGGTCCAAACGGTAGAGGGTGTGGATCTGCTCATCCGTCAGGTTGAACGGATGTGCTCGGAGGCGTGGGATTGCGGGCTGCCTGCGTGGTGGTAGTGGCTGTGCTGACGGGCCTTGCTGGGCCTGCCTTGCCCTCCTCCTCCTCCTGCGTCTCCTCTGTGCAGCCGGTTGTTGTAGTAGTTGCTGTTCGTCTTCTTCTTGAAGTTGGAGTACTTGCAGTGCTATCAGGTCCCCCAGGGCAAACATCGCTAGTCCTGCCGGTAGCATTTTGGAGTGGGTGTGGTTGTGTGAGGGGGTTGGGTGTGCAATTTATGTGTTTTCAAGCTGTAATGCCTCCACCTGTGGTGATTCATTCCACCTGTGCAAGCTGCAATCCCCTTTGGGCGAGCACGTCCCGCACGCAACGCTGCAATTCGACGCATGGCATCTTGCTATTACAATCATGTATTTGATCCCGATGGCAGTGAAATATTGGCTCATATGTTCATTCTGCTATGGTCCCATTGTTTCCCATACTATCTTTGCAGTCGCGAACAAACTTGTGAAGGGTCAGTGGAATGTAGTACTCGATTAACGGTGGACCGTCATGCAGCACTGTACCGCGGCTCAACGACGGGCGGGGCGTCCCATTTGTGAGTGAAGCCACTTTGCATTTTCACACAAATTTGCCGCACTACATGGATGGATTTGTGATTTCAAGCGGTCACAGATGCCTTTTTGACGTGATGTTGCAAATGAGAAATTCGAAGGACGGCGCTTTCGGTCTTCAGCTAGCGGCGAGGAGACGCCCACAGGTCTGACTGCAAATATAACGTTCTATTGTTTAATGTCCTTGGGACAGGGGCCATGGCGAGAATGCAATGATTGATATGAATAGTATGGGATGCGCAATAGCGTGGTGGAAGATAAGGCAGGACGTTCCCAAATACATGTTACTTCACAACACTGGAATTCCGGCCTGGAGCACAGTGGATTTTGCAGACTGCATTACGCACAGACTCAATGGAAATTGCACATGTTATGTGAGTACATAATCAGGCGTTTTCATACCGGGATGAGGGAATGATGTATGGATGCATGGACAGATGATTTGATGGAGAGTTTGCCATGTACAGGGCTTTTTGGAATCTATCCACCTCCCCTGCGCTATGTGATGCAGAGCTGCCATAGTGGGACCATCGTCTATCTGGCCTTGTTGAACCCTCCCTGTCTCGACGCGCCTTCAAACACTTGTGTCTATGCACGTTACTAATCCCATCGAATGGATTCTGTTTTGACAGACGCATGCACACAAACACTCGTTTGTAATAGTGTTTTCACCTCGATATTTATAGTTATGATTCGCAAGTGATATTTGGGTGGGAATAATCCTTTGGAGTGGGCTAGCATGCATATGGCTGTAGATTTAGTGTGATCATTGAAGTGAGTAATACAAATCAAGTTCTGATGGCCATACTATTCTTTTTCATTTCATTTGGGTGACAGGTATCTCCTCCCCTTTTGCCGCTGCCATCTGTATGCCACTCCTGCAGATGGCTTTTACTCCCGACACCTGCTGCTTCGAGTTAATCAGTGGAGCACCATTACGATCTTATGGGACGATCGCCAATGGGCCACATGCCCTTACGCGGTACTAGTGGCTAGGAGCAACATTTCGACCTTTCAGCTGGACTAGTGCCTACCTAATGGAACTGCCCTGCGGTTCTAGGCGCTTCCATGTTGCCTTTTTGAACGTGAATGTAGCCCCTGTGTACCATGAAGGAACAGGGCGTCACACAAGAAGAAGCTGGTCATTTATTGCGGATGCAGCCCACAATTATGAAATATATTTTTGGGGTTCATGACCTAATGGCTGTATGGGCTTGGTGATTTTGTGGAGCATTAAATTTCTATTCTGATATTAACCGTGTAGCGTTATTCTTTGCAAGTAATGTAGCATATTCCTATTTGTGGAGCGATGTATTGTGAGTAGATCTGCATTGGGTTCCGGCTTCTGAGTATAGTTGCGTGGTACTGTACTGGCCGCGTTTGCCTACGAAGCCCAGTGTGGTCAGGGATAGGGGCTACCATTATGACTGTTTTGATGATGTCATGCTCAGGGGCGGGGGATTAGCTTTTGTGTAACAGATGCCGGTCAGCCAGGTGGATTGGTGGAATGATGTGATTATCAGTATATGGCTGGTCACAGGTGCCTGTGTTTGCGTGCGTTTCTTGGAGGGAGACTGAGGTCATGTCCATTGGAATAGCTTCTGTATTCGTGCCATCTGTGCCCTGCAGCTCCCATTGGCCCCTCCTGAGATGTGCCTGGCTGCTCAGTCACTCTGCCAACTTGTGTGGTACATGCTTATGCTGATGGTTGGTTTGTTTACTGGCAGGAGTACAGGGCTGGTGCAGTCTGACTCAGGATACTGCTTTGAATGTTGCCTTACACTGGTGTCAGTCGATGGGGGGGGGGCCTGTTTTTGTTTGTCTCATTTTTCTGCTCATGTTGCTGTACTTGAACCTTCGCATGCCTGTGCTGCATCAGTGCGGCAATGGTGCCATGGCAAATATGGATGGCCACTCACAAGGCACTTGGAGCCCCTAGATTAATTTGTTCGTTGCCATGCATGGGTGACTTGTACATTTGACTGGTTGCATTGTGTGACTTCATTGCACCTACGAGGAGTTGTGCAATGTGGCCAGGGAGTGGTGTACAGGCACTCAGTAGGGCCGTTTACGGTTGATTCGCGATGCCGTACTTCTCACCATGGCGGAATGGTACTTTCCGCCATGCTTGATGGCGTTAGGTACATGTCCGCTAGGGTCAGAATTCGCGTACCATTGCGCCATGGTGGTAATTACGGTTTGGCATGGCGCGCGTGCGCGTACTTGGTGCAGTTAGCGTTGGCGTTCACTACGGTGTCGCTAATGGCATCGTACTTTACGGTGACGGGTCATAATCGCACCGAGCGCTATTCGATGGCGGTATTCCATTTCCGCCATCGTTTTTCGATTTCCGCCAGGGTCGTAATGAGGGCCAATGCCTCTTACACCAAACCTGAGATCCTTCCGATAGCATGAGATGTGATATCTCAATGCTTCTAATACCAAACCTGAGATCCTTCATATAATATGAGATGTGATTTACAAATCCTTCCCCTTCCAAACCTGAGACCCTCCCTTTAGCATGAAATGTGATATCCAACTCCTTCCCATTCCAATCCTGAGACCCTTCTGATAGCATGAGATGTGATATCTCAATGTCTCTAATACCAAACCTGAGATCCTACCTCTAACATGAAATGTGATATCCATCTCCTTCCCTTTCCAAACCTGAGACCCTGCCTATAGCATGAGATGTGATATCCAAGTCCTTCCCATTCCAATCCTGAGACCATTCCTATAGCATGTGATGTGATATCTCAATGCTTATACCAAACCTGAGACCCTTCCTATGGCATGAGATGTCATATACAACTCCTTCCCATTCCAACCCTGAGACCCTTCCTATAGCATGAGATGTGATATCCAAGTCCTTCCCATTCTAATCCTGAGACCATTCCTATAGCATGTGATGTGATATCTCAATGCTTATACCAAACCTGAGACCCTTCCTATGGCATGAGATGTCATATACAACTCCTTCCCATTCCAACCCTGAGACCCTTCCTATAGCATGAGATGTGATATCTCAATGCTTATACCAAACCTGAGACCCTTCCTATAGCATGAGATGTGATATCCAACTTCTTCCCATTCCAATCCTGAGACCCTTCCGATAGCATGAGATGTGATATCTCAATGCTTATACCAAACCTGAGACCCTTCCTATAGCTTGAGATGTGATATCCAACTCCTTCCCATTCCAATCCTGAGACCCTTCCTATAGCATGAGATGTGATATCTCAAGGCCTCTAATACCAAACCTGAGATCCTTCCTCTAACATGAAATGTGATATCCAACTCCTTCCCCTTCCAAACCTGAGAGCCTTCCTATAGCATGAGATATGATATCCAAGTCCTTCCCATTCCAATCCTGAGACCCTTCCTATAACATGAAATGTGATATCCAACTCCTTCCCATTCTAACCTGAGACCCTTCCTATAGCATGAGATGGGATATCCAACTCCTTCCAAATCCAATACTGATACCCTTCCGATAGCATGAGATGTGATATCCCAATGCTTCTACCAAACCTGAGACCCATACTATGGCATGAGATGTGATATCAAACTCCTTCCCATTCCAATCCTGAGACGCTTCCTATAGCTTGAGATGTGATATCCAACTCCTTCCCATTCCAATTCTGAGACCCTTCTTATACCATGAGACTTGATATCTCAATGCTTCTAATACCAAACCTGAGACCCGTCCTATAACATGAGATGTGATATCCAAATCCTTCCCCTTCCAAACCTTAGACCCTTCCTTTATCATGAGATGTGATATCCAACTCCTTCCCATTCCAATCCTGAGACCCTTCCGATATCATGAGATTTGTTATCTCAATGCTTCTAATATCAAACTTGAGACCCTCCCTATAGCATGAGATGTGACATCCAAGTTCTTCCCATTCCAATCCTGAGACCCTTCCTATAGCATGAGATGTGATATCTCAATGCTTCTAATACCAAACCTGAGACCCTTCCTATAACATGAGATGGGATATCCAACTCCTTCCCATTCCAATCCTGAGACCCTTCCGATAGCAGAGATGTGATATCTCAATGCTTATACCAAACCTGAGACCCTTCCTAAGGCCTGAGATGTCATATACAACTCCTTCCCATTCCAATCCTGAGACCCTTCCTATAGCATGAGATGTGATATCTCAATGCTTATACCAAATCTGAGACCCTTCCTATAGCATGAGATGTGATATCCAACACCTTCCCATTCCAATCCTGAGACCCTTCCTATAGCATAAGATATGATATCCAAATCCTTCCTATTCCAATCCTGAGACCCTTCCTATAGCATGAGATGTGATATCTCAATGCTTATACCAAACCTGAGACCCTTCCTATAGCATGAGATGTGATATCCAACTATTTCCCATTCCAATCCTGAGACCCTTCCTATAGCATGAGATGTGATATCTCAATGCTTCTAATACCAAACCTGAGACCCTTCCTATAACATGAGATGGGATATCCAACTCCTTCCCATTCCAATCCTGAGACCCTTCCGATAGCAGAGATGTGATATCTCAATGCTTATACCAAACCTGAGACCCTTCCTATGGCATGAGATGTCATATACAACTCCTTCCCATTCCAACCCTGAGACCCTTCCTATAGCATAAGATGTGATATCTCAATGCTTCTAATACCAAACCTGAGACCCTTCCTATAACATGAGATGGGATATCCAACTCCTTCCCATTCCAATCCTGAGACCCTTCCGATAGCAGTGATGTGATATCTCAATGCTTATACCAAACCTGAGACCCTTCCTATGGCATGAGATGTCATATACAACTCCTTCCCATTCCAACCCTGAGACCCTTCCTATAGCATGTGATGTGATATCTCAATGCTTATACCAAACCTGAGACCCTTCCTATAGCATGAGATGTGATATCCAACTTCTTCCCATTCCAATCCTGAGACCCTTCCTATAGCATAAGATGTGATATCTCAATGCTTATACCAAACCTGAGACCCTTCCTATAGCTTGAGATGTGATATCCAACTCCTTCCCATTCCAATCCTGAGACCCTTCCTATAGCATGAGATGTGATATCTCAAGGCCTCTAATACCAAACCTGAGATCCTTCCTCTAACATGAAACGTGATATCCAACTCCTTCCCCTTCCAAACCTGAGAGCCTTCCTATAGCATGCGATATGATATCCAAGTCCTTCCCATTCCAATCCTGAGACCCTTCCTATAACATGAAATGTGATATCCAACTCCTTCCCATTCTAACCTGAGACCCTTCCTATAGCATGAGATGGGATATCCAACTCCTTCCAAATCCAATACTGATACCCTTCTGATAGCATGAGATGTGATATCCCAATGCTTCTACCAAACCTGAGACCCATACTATGGCATGAGATGTGATATCAAACTCCTTCCCATTCCAATCCTGAGACGCTTCCTATAGCTTGAGATGTGATATCCAACTCCTTCCCATTCCAATTCTGAGACCCTTCTTATACCATGAGACTTGATATCTCAATGCTTCTAATACCAAACCTGAGACCCGTCCTATAACATGAGATGTGATATCCAAATCCTTCCCCTTCCAAACCTTAGACCCTTCCTTTATCATGAGATGTGATATCCAACTCCTTACCATTCCAATCCTGAGACCCTTCCGATATCATGAGATTTGTTATCTCAATGCTTCTAATATCAAACTTACGACCCTCCCTATAGCATGAGATGTGACATCCAAGTCCTTCCCATTCCAATCCTGAGACCCTTCCTATAGCATGAGATGTGATATCTCAATGCTTCTAATACCAAACCTGAGACCCTTCCTATAACATGAGATGGGATATCCAACTCCTTCCCATTCCAATCCTGAGACCCTTCCGATAGCAGAGATGTGATATCTCAATGCTTATACCAAACCTGAGACCCTTCCTAAGGCCTGAGATGTCATATACAACTCCTTCCCATTCCAATCCTGAGACCCTTCCTATAGCATGAGATGTGATATCTCAATGCTTATACCAAATCTGAGACCCTTCCTATAGCATGAGATGTGATATCCAACACCTTCCCATTCCAATCCTGAGACCCTTCCTATAGCATGAGAAGTGATATCTCCATGCTTATACCAAACCTGAGACCCTTCCTATAGCATGAGATGTGATATCCAAATCCTTCCCATTCCAATCCTGAGACCCTTCCTATAGCATGAGATGTGATATCTCAATGCTTATACCAAACCTGAGAGCCTACCTATAGCATGAGATGTGATATCCAAGTCCATCCCATTCCAATCCTTAGACCCTTCCTACAGCATGCGATGTGATATCTCAATGATTCTAATACCAAACCAGAGACCCGTCCTTTAACATGAGATGGGATATCCAACTCCTTCCCATTCCAATCCTGAGCCACTCCTGATAGCAGAGATGTGATATCTCAATGCTTATACCAAACCTGAGACCCTTCCTATAACATGAGATGTGATATCCAACTCCTTCCCGTTCCAAACCTGAGACACTTCCTATAGCATATGTGATATCCAACTCCTTCCCATTCCAAACATGAGACCCTTCCTATAGCAAGAATGTAATATCCAACTCCTACCCATTCCAATCCTGAGACCATTCCTATAGCATGAGATGTGATATATCAATGCTTCTAATACCAAACCTGAGATCCTTCCTATGACATGAGATGTGATATCCAAATCCTTCCCATTCCAATCCTGAGACCCTTCCTATAGCAAGAGATGTGATATCCAAATCCATCCCATTCCAATCCTGAGACCCTTCCTATAACATGAGATGTGATATTCAACTCCTTCCCATTCCAACCTGAGACACTTCCTATAGCATGAGAAGGGATATCCAACTCCTTCCCAATCCAATCCTGAGAACCTTCCGATAGCAGAGATGTGATATCTCAATGCTTATACCAAACCTGAGACCCTTCCTATGGCATGAGATGTGATATCCAACTCCTTGCCATTCAAATCCTGAGACCCTTCCTATAGCATGAGATGTGATATCTCAATGCTTCTACCAAACCTGAGACCCTTCCTTTAGCATGAGATGTGATATCCAAATCCTTCACATTCCAATCCTGAGACCCTTCCTATAGCATAAGATGTGATATCCAACTCCTTCCCATTCCAACCCTGAGACCCTTCCTATACCATGAGATGTGATATCTCAATGCTTCTAATACCAAACCTGGGAACCGTCCTATAACATGAGATGTGATATCTCAATGTTTCTAATAAAAAACCTGAGACCCTACCTATAACATGAGATGTGATATCCAATTCCTTCCCATTCCAAACCTGAGACCCTTCCTATTGGATGAGATGTGATATCCAAATCCTTCCCCTTCCAAACCTGAGACCCTTCCTTTAGCATGAGATGTGATATCCAAATACTTCCCATTCCAATCCTAAAACCCTTCCTATAGCATGAGATGTGATATCTCAATGTTTCTAATAAAAAACCTGAGACCCTTCCTATAGCAAGAGATGTGATATCCAAATCCTTCCCATTCCAATCCTGAGACCCTTCCTGTATATAACATGAGATGTGATATCCAACTCCTTCCCATTCCAACCTGAGACCCTTCCTATAGCATGAGATGTGATATCCAACTCCTTACCATTCAAATCCTGAGACCCTCCCTATAACAAGAGATGTCATATCCAACTCCTTCCCATTCCAAACCTGAGACCCTTCCTATAACATGAGATGTGATATCCAACTCCTTCCCATTCCAAACCTGAGACCCTTCCGATAGCATGAGATGTGATATCTCAATGCTTCAAAAACCAAACATGAGAACCATCCTATAACATGAGATGTGAAATCCAAATCCTTCCCTTCCCAAACCTGAGACTCTTCCTATAGCATGAGATGTGATATCTCAATGCTTCTACCAAACCTGAAACCCTTCCTATAGCATGAGATGTGATATCCAATTCCTTCCCATTCCAATCCTGAGACACATCCTATAGCATGAGATGTGATATCACAATGCTTCTAATACCAAACCTGAGACCCGTCCTATAACATGAGATGTGATATCCAAATCCTTCCCCTTCCAAACTTGAGACCCTTCCTTTAGCATGAGATGTGATATCCAGCTCCTCCCATTCCAATCCTGAGACCCTTCCGATAGCAGAGATGTGATATTTCAATGCTTATACCAAACCTGAGACCCTTCCCATAGCATGAGATGTGATATCCAACTCCTTCCCATTCCAATCCTGAGACCCTTCCTATAGCATGAGATGTGATATCTCAATGCTTCTAATACCAAACCTGAGATCCTTCCTATAACATGAGATGTGATATCCAACTCCTTCCCATTCCAATCCTGAGACCCTTCCTATAGCATGAGATGTGATATCTCAATGCTTCTAATACCAAACCTGAGATCCTTCCTATAACATGAGATGTGATATCCAACTCCTTCCCATTCCAATCCCGAGACCCTTCCTATAGCATGAGATGTGATATCTCAATGCTTCTAATACCAAACCTAAGGTCCTTCCTATAACATGAGATGTGATATCCAAATCCTTCCCATTCCAAACCTGAGACCCTCCCTTTAGCATGAGATGTGATATCCAACTCCTTCCCATTCCAATCCTGAGACCCTTCCTATAGCAAGAGATGTGATATCCAAATCCATCCCATTCCAATCCTGAGACCCTTCCTATAACATGAGATGTGATATTCAACTCCTTCCCATTCCAACCTGAGACACTTCCTATAGCATGAGAAGGGATATCCAACTCCTTCCCAATCCAATCCTGAGAACCTTCCGATAGCAGAGATGTGATATCTCAATGCTTATACCAAACCTGAGACCCTTCCTATGGCATGAGATGTGATATCCAACTCCTTGCCATTCAAATCCTGAGACCCTTCCTATAGCATGAGATGTGATATCTCAATGCTTCTACCAAACCTGAGACCCTTCCTTTAGCATGAGATGTGATATCCAAATCCTTCACATTCCAATCCTGAGACCCTTCCTATAGCATAAGATGTGATATCCAACTCCTTCCCATTCCAACCCTGAGACCCTTCCTATACCATGAGATGTGATATCTCAATGCTTCTAATACCAAACCTGGGAACCGTCCTATAACATGAGATGTGATATCTCAATGTTTCTAATAAAAAACCTGAGACCCTACCTATAACATGAGATGTGATATCCAATTCCTTCCCATTCCAAACCTGAGACCCTTCCTATTGGATGAGATGTGATATCCAAATCCTTCCCCTTCCAAACCTGAGACCCTTCCTTTAGCATGAGATGTGATATCCAAATACTTCCCATTCCAATCCTAAAACCCTTCCTATAGCATGAGATGTGATATCTCAATGTTTCTAATAAAAAACCTGAGACCCTTCCTATAGCAAGAGATGTGATATCCAAATCCTTCCCATTCCAATCCTGAGACCCTTCCTGTATATAACATGAGATGTGATATCCAACTCCTTCCCATTCCAACCTGAGACCCTTCCTATAGCATGAGATGTGATATCCAACTCCTTACCATTCAAATCCTGAGACCCTCCCTATAACAAGAGATGTCATATCCAACTCCTTCCCATTCCAAACCTGAGACTCTTCCTATAACATGAGATGTGATATCCAACTCCTTCCCATTCCAAACCTGAGACCCTTCCGATAGCATGAGATGTGATATCTCAATGCTTCAAAAACCAAACATGAGAACCATCCTATAACATGAGATGTGAAATCCAAATCCTTCCCTTCCCAAACCTGAGACTCTTCCTATAGCATGAGATGTGATATCTCAATGCTTCTACCAAACCTGAAACCCTTCCTATAGCATGAGATGTGATATCCAATTCCTTCCCATTCCAATCCTGAGACACATCCTATAGCATGAGATGTGATATCACAATGCTTCTAATACCAAACCTGAGACCCGTCCTATAACATGAGATGTGATATCCAAATCCTTCCCCTTCCAAACTTGAGACCCTTCCTTTAGCATGAGATGTGATATCCAGCTCCTCCCATTCCAATCCTGAGACCCTTCCGATAGCAGAGATGTGATATTTCAATGCTTATACCAAACCTGAGACCCTTCCCATAGCATGAGATGTGATATCCAACTCCTTCCCATTCCAATCCTGAGACCCTTCCTATAGCATGAGATGTGATATCTCAATGCTTCTAATACCAAACCTGAGATCCTTCCTATAACATGAGATGTGATATCCAACTCCTTCCCATTCCAATCCTGAGACCCTTCCTATAGCATGAGATGTGATATCTCAATGCTTCTAATACCAAACCTGAGATCCTTCCTATAACATGAGATGTGATATCCAACTCCTTCCCATTCCAATCCCGAGACCCTTCCTATAGCATGAGATGTGATATCTCAATGCTTCTAATACCAAACCTAAGGTCCTTCCTATAACATGAGATGTGATATCCAAATCCTTCCCATTCCAAACCTGAGACCCTCCCTTTAGCATGAGATGTGATATCCAACTCCTTCCCATTCCAATCCTGATACCCTTCTGATAGCATGAGATGTGATATCTCAATGCCTCTAATACCAAACCTGAGATCCTACCTCTAACATGAAATGAGATATCCAACTCCTTCCTTTTCCAAACCTGAGACCCTTCCTACAGCATGAGATGTGATATCCAAGTCCTTCCCATTCCAATCCTGAGACCGTTCCTATAACATGAGATGTGATATCCAACTCCTTCTATTCCAACCTGAGACCCTTCCTATAGCATGAGATGGGATATCCAACTCCTTCCAAATCCAATCCTGATACCCTTCCGATAGCTTGAGATGTGATATCCAACTCCTTCCCATTCCATTTCTGAGACCCTTCTTATACCATGAGACTTGATATCTCAATGCTTCTAATACCAAACCTGAGACCGGTCCAATAACATGAGATGTGATGTCCAAATCCTTCCCCTTCCAAACCTTAGACCCTTCCTTTATCATGAGATGTGATATCCAAGTCCTTCCCATTCCATTCCTGAGACCCTTCCTATAGCATGAGATGTGATATCTCAATGCTTCTAATACCGAACCTGAGACCCTTCCTATAACATGAGATGTGATATCCAAGTCCTTCCCATTCCAATCCTGAGACCCTTCCTATAGCATGAGATGTGATATCTCAATGCTTCTAATACCAAACCTGAGACCCTTCCTATAACATGAATTATGATATCCAAATCCTTCCCATTCCAATCCTGAGACCCTTCCGATAGCAGAGATGTGATATCTCAATGCTTATACCAAACCTAAGACCCTTCCGATAGCATGAGATGTGATATCTCAATGCTTCTAATACCAACCCTGAGATCCTTCCAATAACATGAGATGTGATATCCAACTCCTTCCCATTCCAATCCCGAGACCCTTCCTATAGCATGAGATGTGATATCTCAATGCTTCTAATACCAAACCTAAGGTCCTTCCTATAACATGAGATGTGATATCCAAATCCTTCCCATTCCAAACCTGAGACCCTCCCTTTAGCATGAGATGTGATATCCAACTCCTTCCCCTTCCAAACCTGAGACCCTTCCTTTAGCATGAGATGTGATATCCAGCTCCTCCCATTCTAATCCTGAGACCCTTCCGATAGCAGAGATGTGATATTTCAATGCTTCTAATACCAAACCTGAGATCCTTCCTATAACATGAGATGTGATATCCAACTCCTTCCCATTCCAATCCCGAGACCCTTCCTATAGCATGAGATGTGATATCTCAATGCTTCTAATACCAAACCTGAGATCCTTCCTATAACATGAGATGTGATATCCAACTCCTTACCATTCCAATCCCGAGACCCTTCCTATAGCATGAGATGTGATATCTCAATGCTTCTAATACCAAACCTAAGGTCCTTCCTATAACATGAGATGTGATATCCAAATCCTTCCCATTCCAATCCTGAGACCCTTCCTATAGCATGAGATGTGATATCTCAATGCTTCTAATACCAAACCTGAGACCCTTCCTATAACATGAATTATGATATCCAAATCCTTCCCATTCCAATCCTGAGACCCTTCCGATAGCAGAGATGTGATATCTCAATGCTTATACCAAACCTAAGACCCTTCCGATAGCATGAGATGTGATATCTCAATGCTTCTAATACCAAACCTGAGATCCTTCCTATAACATGAGATGTGATATCCAACTCCTTACCATTCCAATCCCGAGACCCTTCCTATAGCATGAGATGTGATATCTCAATGCTTCTAATACCAAACCTAAGGTCCTTCCTATAACATGAGATGTGATATCCAAATCCTTCCCATTCCAAACCTGAGACCCTCCCTTTAGCATGAGATGTGATATCCAACTCCTTCCCATTCCAATCCTGATACCCTTCTGATAGCATGAGATGTGATATCTCAATGCCTCTAATACCAAACCTGAGATCCTACCTCTAACATGAAATGTGATATCCAACTCCTTCCTTTTCCAAAACTGAGACCCTTCCTACAGCATGAGATGTGATATCCAAGTCCTTCCCATTCCAATCCTGAGACCCTTCCTATAACATGAGATGTGATATCCAACTCCTTCTATTCCAACCTGAGACCCTTCCTATAGCATGAGATGGGATATCCAACTCCTTCCAAATCCAATCCTGATACCCTTCCGATAGCATGAGATGTGATATCCAAATGCTTCTACAAAACCTGAGACCCATACCATGGCATGAGATGTGATATCAAACTCCCGTCCTATACCATGAGACTTGATATCTCAATGCTTCTAATACCAAACCTGAGACCGGTCCAATAACATGAGATGTGATATCCAAATCCTTCCCCTTCCAAACCTTAGACCCTTCCTTTATCATGAGATGTGATATCCAAGTCCTTCCCATTCCATTCCTGAGACCCTTCCTATAGCATGAGATGTGATATCTAAATGCTTCTAATACCAAACCTGAGACCCTTCCTATAACATGAGATGTGATATCCAAGTCCTTCCCATTCCAATCCTGAGACCCTTCCTATAGCATGAGATGTGATATCTCAATGCTTCTAATACCAAACCTGAGACCCTTCCTATAACATGAATTGTGATATCCAAATCCTTCCCATTCCAATCCCGAGACCCTTCCGATAGCAGAGATGTGATATCTCAATGCTTATACCAAACCTAAGACCCTTCCGATAGCATGAGATGTGATATCTCAATGCTTCTAATCCCAAACCTGAGATCCTTCCAATAACATGAGATATGATGTCCAAATCCCTCCCTTTCCAAACCTTAGACCATCCCTTTAGCATGAGATTTGATATCCAACTCCTTCCCATTCCAATCCTGAGACCCTTCTGATGGCATGAGATGTGATATCTCAATGCCTCTAAAACCAAACCTGAGATCCTACCTCTAACATGAAATGTGATATCCAACTCCTTCCCCTTCCAACCCTGAGAGCCTTCCTACAGAATGAGATGTGATGTCCAAGTCCTTCCCATTCCAAACCTGAGACCCTTCCTATAACATGAGATGTGATATCCAACTCCTTCCCATTCCAATCATGAGACCCTTCCTATAGCTTGAGATGTGATATCCAACTCCTTCTCATTCCAATTCTGAGACCCGTCCTATACCATGAGACTTGATATCTCAATGCTTCAAATACCAAACCTGAGACCGGTCCTATAACATGAGATGTGATACCCAAATCCGTCCCCTTCCAAACCTTAGACCCTTCCTATAGCATGAGATGTGATATCTCAATGCTTCTAAAACCAAACATGAGAACCATCCTATAACATGAGATGTGAAATCCAAATCCTTCCCTTTCCAAACCTGAGACCCTTCCTATAGCTTGAGATGAAATATCAAACTCCTTCCCATTCCGATCCTGAGATAGCTTGAGATGTGATATCCAACTCCATCCCATTCCAATCCTGAGACCCTTCCGATAGCATGAGATGTGATAGCTCAATGCTTCTAATATCAAAACTGAGACCCTCCCTATAGTATGAGATGTGAATTCTAAGTCCTTCCCATTCCTATCCTGAGACCCTTCCGATAGCAGAGATGTGATATCTCAATGCTTATACCGAACCTGATGACCCTTCCTTTAGCATGAGATGTGATATTCAACTCCTTCCCATTCCAAACCTGAGACCCTTCCTATAACATGAGACGTGATATCCAACTCCTTCCCATTCCAAACCTGAGACCTTTCCTTTAGCATATGTGATATCCAACTCCTTCCAATTCCAATACTGAGACCCTTCCAATAGCATATGTGATATCTCAAGGCTTCTAATATCAAAACTGAGACCCTCCCTCTAACATGAGATGTGATATCCAACTCCTTCCCATTCCAATACTGAGACCCTTCCAATAGCATATGTGATATCTCAATGTTTCTAATATCAAAACTGAGACCCTCCCTATAACATGAGATGTGATATCCAACTCCTTCCCATTCCAATCGAGACCCTTCCTATAACATGAGATGTGATATCTCTATGCTTCTAATACCAAACCTGAGGCCCTTCCCGTAGTATATGTGAAATCCAACTCCTTCCCATTCCAAACTTGTGACCCTTCCTGTAGCATGAAATGTGATTTTTCACCCCTTCCAATACCATACCCTAGCCTAGACCATTCCCACAGCCTGAGATTTGAAATCTCATTTCTTCCAATACCAAACCCGAGACCCTTCCGATAGGATGTGATTTGATATCTCAGTGCTTCTAATACCAAACCTGAGATCCTCCCTATAACAAGAGATATCATATCCAACTCCTTCCCATTCCAATCCTGAGACTCTTCCTATAGCATGACATGTGATATCGAACTTCCCATTCAAATCCTGAGACTCAGACCTCCCCGTCTAACCTCACCACTCCTAGCTCCCGGATTGATAATGCACTCCTGCTGTGTCTTCTCTCCCTTCTTCTGCTTCCTTTCCTCTCTCCTTCCTCATGTGCCCTAGGTCAGGCTCCTTCTACACCTCCGCAAGGATTACTGATTTGTACCCCTCCCCACTCTCAACTCTCACTCAGTTAACACTCATCTGACATCTGCCATTTCCTGGAAGAACCCGACCTTGATGTCCTTGGTCTAACCGAGACATGGATGACGGCCAGCGCTGTCTCGAGCTCTGACACTTTCCTCCCTGATGACAAGTTCCTCTCCATGCCCAGATCCAAACGTTCATGAGGGGGAGTATCCTTGATTCCTGTAGTAAATTGCTTTCCTTTGCAGGCCGACTCCTCTCACGAATGCCTTGTCTGCATGCATTCTCTCTTTCCTGGCCATTCTCTCACCGTGGCTATTTGCCTACCCCCTTCCTCTCTCAGTGGATGGACTTCTCCATCCTAGCCTCCTACCACTCAACTCCGTCTACTTGGAGAATTCAAAATGAACCTGTTTGCTTCCTGACCTGGAATTTTACGAGATCTGCAACTCTTCATGTCTCTGGCCCTACACACTGCAGGGAATACTCAGGATTTTCTGATCTCAGACATCCCCCTATGTAACCCTCTCAACAATCCTCTCCCGTGGTGATCAAGTTCTCATCTCCAAAGAAGGCTAACTACCAGCTGTTCCTCCTCAGTGGAGTTCTCCCTTTCTGTCCCTGCTCTCTGCACCGTTTCGCGTTGCAAACACTCGCTTCCCTGCTCTCTGGTTTAGACGCTTTTCCTTCTTCCTTTCTGTGCCTGTTCTCTGCATCGTTTCGCGTTGCAGAAAACAACTCGCTTCCCAGCTCTCTGGTTTAGACGTGTGTTCCCTGCCTTCTCTCCTCTTCCCGCTGCCTTCAAATCAACAAATGAGCTTCAAAAGATACACGGTGCTCAGAATGCTTTATAACACCCATTATTCAAGATATAGCTGTAACCCGCTAGACGTATTGAAAAGTGCTAAAAACTAGCAAAATAGCTAGAAAATGTTCTTTCCTCGCGTTTTGGTAAATACGAATTCTGGTGGATTCCCATTTTGTACTCCGTGCATTTGTTCAGTCGAATCCTGATGTTTTTAACCACTCGTCACCCATACAAGGGGGAGATCAAAATCTACTGTTCACAGGCTGAATGTATACTGCTGAAATCGTCCATGCATTATCGGGTAAACCGACTGTTCTGGAAAGTGTATTTGCCATCTGTTATTCCAGTCAGCATGTTTTCATCGTCCCTTCTTGTTTCAAGGCTGCACTCCCGTGGTGATCACATTCTCCTCTCCAGAGCAGGCTAACTACCAGCTGCTCCTCCTCAGAGGCGTTCCACCTTTCTGTCCCTGCTCCCTGCACCGTTTCGCGTTGCATGTACTCGCTTCCCAGCTCTCTGGTTTAGATGTGTGTTCCCTGCCTTCTCTCCTCTTCCTACAGCCTTCCAATGAGCTCCACAAGATAGTGTTCAGAATGCTTTATAACCCCATTATTCAACATATAGCTGTAACCCGCTAGACGTATTGAAACGTGCTAAAAACTAGCAAAAATAGCTAGAAAATGTACTTCCCTCGCGTTTTTGTAAATGCGAATTCTGGTGGGTTCCCATGTTGTATGTACTGTGTCCGTGCGTTTGTGTCGAATCCTGAAGTTTTTAACCACTGTTCTCCCATACTAGGGAGGGGGGGTCAACATCTACTGCTGTTCACAGGCTGAATGTATACGGCTGAAATCTTCAAGGCATTATCAGCTTTCCTGACTGTTTTGGAACGTGTATTTGCCATCTGTTAATGCAGTCGCCCTTTGTTCATCGTTCCTTCTAGTTTACAGGCTGCACTCCCCTAGTGATCACATTCTTCTCTCCTATGCAGGCTAACTACCAGCTGCTCCTCCTCATAGGTGTTCATCCTTTCTGTCCCTGCTCCCTGCACCGTTTCGCGTTGCATGTACTCGCTTCCCAGCTCTCTGGTTGAGATGCGTGTTCCCTGCCTTCTCTCCTCTTGCTACAGCCTTCCAATTTGCTCCACAAGATACAGTGTTCAGAATGCTTTATAACACCCATTATTCAACATATAGCTGTAACCAGCTAGACGTATTGAAACGTGCTAAAAACTAGCAAAAACAGCTAGAAAATGTACTTCCCTCGCGTTTTGGTAAATGCAGGGTACACGCGTCTAAACCAGAGAGCAGGCAAGCGAGCATTTCAGCAGTATAAATTCAGCCTGTGAACAACACATTTTGACCCTCCCTTGTATGGGAGAAGAGTGGTTCAAAAGACCAGGATTCGACTGAACAAACGCACGAACAGAGTACAAAATGGGAATCCACCAGAATTCGCATTTACCAAAACGCGAGGAAAGTACATTTTCTAGCTGTTTCTGCTCGTTTTTAGCACGTTTCAATACGTCTAGCGGGTTACAGCTATATGTTGAATAATGGGTGTTATAAAGCATTCTGAACACTGTATCTTGTGGAGCTCATTGGAAGGCTGTAGGAAGAGGAGAGAAGGCAGGGAACACGCATCTAAACCAGAGAGCTGGGAAGCGAGTACATGCAACGCGAAACGGTGCAGGGAGCAGGGACAGAAAGGATGAACGCCTATGAGGAGGAGCAGCTGGTAGTCAGCCTGCTCTGGAGAGGAGAATGTGATCACCAGGGGAGTGCAGCCTGTAAAGTAGAAGGGACGATGAACACAGGGCGACTGCATTAACAGATGGCAAATACACGTTCCAAAACAGTCAGGAAAGCTGATAATGCCTTGAAGATTTCAACCGTATACCTTCAGCCTGTGAACAGCAGTAGACGTTGACCCCCCCCTTGTATGGGAGAACAGTGGTTAAAAACTTCAGGATTCGACAACAAACGCACGGACAGTACATACATGGGAAGCCATCAGAATTAGCATTTACAAAAACGCGAGGAAAGTACATTTTCTAGCTGTTTTTGCTAGTTTACAGCACGTTTCAATACGTCTAGCGGGTTACGGCTATATGTTGAATAATGGGTGTTATAGAGCATTCTGAGCACTGTGTATCTTTTGGAGCTCATTTTTTGATTTGAAGGCAGCGGGAAGAGGAGAGAAGGCAGGGAACACGCGTCTAAACCAGAGAGCTGGGAAGCGAGTACTTGCAACGCGAAAAGGGCAGAAAGGAAGAAGGCCTCTGAGAAGGAAAAGCGTCTAAACCAGAGAGCAGGGAAGCGAGTGTTTGCAACGCGCAGGGAGCAGGGACAGAAAGGGAGAACTCCTCTGAGGAGGAACAGCTGGCAGTTAGCCTTCTTTGGAGATGAGAACTTGATCACCACGGGAGAGGATTGTTGAGAGGGTTACAGAGGGGGAGGTCTGAGATCAGAAAATCCTGAGTATTCCCTGCAGTGTGTAGGGCCAGCGACATGAAGAGTTGCAGATCTCGTAAAAGTCCAGGTCAGGAAGCATACAGGTTCATGTTGAATTCTCCAAGTAGGCGGAGTTGAGTGGTAGGAGGCTAGGATGGAGAAGTCCATCCACTGAGAGAGGAAGGGGGTAGGCAAATAGCCACGGTGAGAGAATGGCCAGGAGAGAATGCATGCAGACAAGGCATTCGTGAGAGGAGTCGGCCTGCAAAGGAAAGCAATTTACTACAGGAATCAAGGATAAGCATTGAGATATCACATCTCATGCTATAGGAAGGGTCTCAGGATTGGAATGGGAAGGACTTAGATATCACATATGCTATAGGGAGGGTCTCAGTTTTGATATTAGAAGCATTGAGATATCACATCTCATGCTATCGGAAGTGTCTCAGGATTGGAATGGGAAGGAGCTGGATATCACATCTCATGCTAAAGGAAGGGTCTCAGGTTTGGAACGGGAAGGAGTTGGATATCACATCTCATGCTATAGGAAGGGTCTCAGGATTGGAATGGGAAGGACTTAGATATCACATATGCAATAGGGAGGGTCTCAGTTTTGATATTAGAAGCATTGAGATATCACATCTCATGCTATCGGAAGTGTCTCAGGATTGGAATGGGAAGGAGCTGGATATCACATCTCATGCTAAAGGAAGGGTCTCAGGTTTGGAACGGGAAGGAGTTGGATATCACATCTCATGTTATAGGAAGGGTCTCAGGTTTCGTATAAACATTGAGATATCACATCTCTGCTATCGGAAGTGTCTCAGGATTGGAATGGGAAGGAGTTGGATATCCCATCTCATGTTATAGGACGGGTCTCAGGTTTTTTATTAAAATCATTGAGATATTATATTGCATGCTGTAGGAAGGGTCTAAGGATTGGAATGGGAAGGACTTGGATATCACATCTCATGCTATAGATAGGCTCTCAGGTTTGGAAAGTGAAGGAGTTGGATATCACATTTCATGTTAGAGGAAGGATCTCAGGTTTGGTATTAGAGGCATTCAGATATCACATCTCAGGCTATAGGAAGGGTCTCAGGATTGGAATGGGAAGGAGTTGGATATCACATCTCATGCTATAGGAAGGGTATTGAGATATCACATCTCATGCTATAGGAAGTGTCTCAGGATTGGAATGGGAAGGAGTTGTATATGACATCTCCTGCCGTAGGGAGGGTCTCAGGTTTGGTATAAACATTGAGATATCACATCTCTGCTATCGATAGGGTCTCAGGATTGGAATGGAAAGGAGTTGGATATCCCATCTCATGTTATAGGAAGAGTCTCAGGTTTGGTATTAGAAGCATTGAGATATCACATCTCATGCTATAGGAAGTGTCTCAGGATTGGAATGGGAAGGACTTGGGTATCACATCTCATGCTATAGGGAGGGTCTCAAGTTTGATATTAGAAGCATTGAGATATCACATCTCATGCTATAGGAAGGGTCTCAGGATTGGAATGGGAAGGAGTTGGATATCACATCTCATGCTATAGGAAGGGTCTCAGGTTTGGTATAAGCAGTGAGATATCACATCTCATGCTATAGGAAGTGTCTCAGGATTGGAATGGGAAGGAGTTGGATATCACATCTCATGTTATAGGAAGGATCTCAGGTTTGGTATAAGCATTGAGATATCACATGTCTGCTATCGGAAGGGTCTAAGGTTTGGAAGGGGAAGGATTTGGATATCACATCTCATGTTATAGGACGGGTCTCAGGTTTGGTATTAGAAGCATTGAGATATCAAGTCTCATGGTATAGGAAGGGTCTCAGAATTGGAATGGGAAGGAGTTGGATATCACATCTCAAGCTATATGAAGGGTCTCAGGATTAGAATGGGAAGGAGTTTGATATCACATCTCATGCCATAGTATGGGTCTCAGGTTTGGTAGAAGCATTGGGATATCAGATCTCATGCTATCGGAAGGGTATCGGGATTGGATTTGGAAGGAGTTGGATATCCCATCTCATGCTATAGGAAGGGTCTCAGGTTGGAATGGGAAGGAGTTGGATATCACATCTCATGTTATAGGAAGGGTCTCAGGATTGGAATGGGAAGGACTTGGATATCACATCTCATGCTATAGGAAGGCTCTCAGGTTTGCAAGGGGAAAGAGTTGGATATCACATTTCATGTTAGAGGTAGGATCTCAGGTTTGGTATTAGAAGTATTGAGATATCACATCTCATGCTATCAGAAGGATCTCAGGTTTGGTATAGAAGCATTGAGATATCATATCTTATGCTATCAGAAGAGTCTCAGGATTGGAATGGGAAGGAGTTGGATATCACATCTCATGCTAAAGGGAGGGTCTCAGGTTTGGAAGATAAGGATTTGGATATCACATCTCATGTTATAGGAAGGATCTCAGGTTTGGTATTAGAAGTATTGAGATATCACATCTCATGCTATCGGAAGGATCTCAGGTTTGGTATAGAAGCATTGAGATATCATATCTTATGCTATCAGAAGGGTCTCAGGATTGGAATGGGAAGGATTTGGATATCACATCTCATGCTAAAGGGAGGGTCTCAGGTTTGGAAGGGGAAGGATTTGGATATCACATCTCATGTTATAGGATGGATCTCAGGTTTGGTATTAGAAGTATTGAGATATCACATCTCATGTTATCGGAAGGATCTCAGGTTTGGTATTAGAAGTATTGAGATATCACCTCTCATGCTATAGGAAGGGTCTCAGGATTGGAATTGGAAGGAGTTGGAAATCACATCTCATGCTAAAGGAAGGGTCTCAGGTTTGGTAGAAGCATTGAGATATCACATCTCATGCTATAGGAAGGGTCTCAGGATTGGAATGGGAAGGACTTAGATATCACATATCATGCTATAGGGAGGGTCTCAGTTTTGATATTAGAAGCATTGAGATATCACATCTCATGCTATCGGAAGTGTCTCAGGATTGGAATGGGAAGGAGCTGGATATCACATCTCATGCTAAAGGAAGGGTCTCAGGTTTGGAACGGGAAGGAGTTGGATATCACATCTCATGCTATAGGAAGGGTCTCAGGATTGGAATGGGAAGGACTTAGACATCACATATGCTATAGGGAGGGTCTCAGTTTTGATATTAGAAGCATTGAGATATCACATCTCATGCTATCGGAAGTGTCTCAGGATTGGAATGGGAAGGAGCTGGATATCACATCTCATGCTAAAGGAAGGGTCTCAGGTTTGGAACGGGAAGGAGTTGGATATCACATCTCATGTTATAGGAAGGGTCTCAGGTTTCGTATAAACATTGAGATATCACATCTCTGCTATCGGAAGTGTCTCAGGATTGGAATGGGAAGGAGTTGGATATCCCATCTCATGTTATAGGACGGGTCTCAGGTTTTTTATTAAAACCATTGAGATATTATATTGCATGCTGTAGGAAGGGTCTAAGGATTGGAATGGGAAGGACTTGGATATCACATCTCATGCTATAGATAGGCTCTCAGGTTTGGAAAGTGAAGGAGTTGGATATCACATTTCATGTTAGAGGAAGGATCTCAGGTTTGGTATTAGAGGCATTCAGATATCACATCTCAGGCTATAGGAAGGGTCTCAGGATTGGAATGGGAATGAGTTGGATATCACATCTCATGCTATAGGAAGGGTCTTGAGATATCACATCTCATGCTATAGGAAGTGTCTCAGGATTGGAATGGGAAGCAGTTGTATATGACATCTCATGCCGTAGGGAGGGTCTCAGGTTTGGTATAAACATTGAGATATCACATCTCTGCTATCGATAGGGTCTCAGGATTGGAATGGAAAGGAGTTGGATATCCCATCTCATGTTATAGGAAGAGTCTCAGGTTTGGTATTAGAAGCATTGAGATATCACATCTCATGCTATAGGAAGTGTCTCAGGATTGGAATGGGAAGGACTTGGGTATCACATCTCATGCTATAGGGAGGGTCTCAAGTTTGATATTAGAAGCATTGAGATATCACATCTCATGCTATAGGAAGGGTCTCAGGATTGGAATGGGAAGGAGTTGGATATCACATCTCATGCTATAGGAAGGGTCTCAGGTTTGGTATAAGCAGTGAGATATCACATCTCATGCTATAGGAAGTGTCTCAGGATTGGAATGGGAAGGAGTTGGATATCACATCTCATGTTATAGGAAGGATCTCAGGTTTGGTATAAGCATTGAGGTATCACATGTCTGCTATCGGAAGGGTCTAAGGTTTGGAAGGGGAAGGATTTGGATATCACATCTCATGTTATAGGACGGGTCTCAGGTTTGGTATTAGAAGCATTGAGATATCAAGTCTCATGGTATAGGAAGGGTCTCAGAATTGGAATGGGAAGGAGTTGGATATCACATCTCAAGCTGTAGGAAGGGTCTCAGGATTAGAATGGGAAGGAGTTTGATATCACATCTCATGCCATAGTATGGGTCTCAGGTTTGGTAGAAGCATTGGGATATCAGATCTCATGCTATCGGAAGGGTATCGGGATTGGATTTGGAAGGAGTTGGATATCCCATCTCATGCTATAGGAAGGGTCTCAGGTTGGAATGGGAAGGAGTTGGATATCACATCTCATGTTATAGGAAGGGTCTCAGGATTGGAATGGGAAGGACTTGGATATCACATCTCATGCTATAGGAAGGCTCTCAGGTTTGCAAGGGGAAAGAGTTGGATATCACATTTCATGTTAGAGGTAGGATCTCAGGTTTGGTATTAGAAGTATTGAGATATCACATCTCATGCGATCAGAAGGATCTCAGGTTTGGTATAGAAGCATTGAGATATCATATCTTATGCTATCAGAAGAGTCTCAGGATTGGAATGGGAAGGAGTTGGATATCACATCTCATGCTAAAGGGAGGGTCTCAGGTTTGGAAGATAAGGATTTGGATATCACATCTCATGTTATAGGAAGGATCTCAGGTTTGGTATTAGAAGTATTGAGATATCACATCTCATGCTATCGGAAGGATCTCAGGTTTGGTATAGAAGCATTGAGATATCATATCTTATGCTATCAGAAGGGTCTCAGGATTGGAATGGGAAGGATTTGGATATCACATCTCATGCTAAAGGGAGGGTCTCAGGTTTGGAAGGGGAAGGATTTGGATATCACATCTCATGTTATAGGATGGATCTCAGGTTTGGTATTAGAAGTATTGAGATATCACATCTCATGTTATCGGAAGGATCTCAGGTTTGGTATTAGAAGTATTGAGATATCACCTCTCATGCTATAGGAAGGGTCTCAGGATTGGAATGGGAAGGAGTTGGAAATCACATCTCATGCTAAAGGAAGGGTCTCAGGTTTGGTAGAAGCATTGAGATATCACATCTCATGCTATAGGAAGGGTCTCAGGATTGGAATGGGAAGGACTTAGATATCACATATCATGCTATAGGGAGGGTCTCAGTTTTGATATTAGAAGCATTGAGATATCACATCTCATGCTATCGGAAGTGTCTCAGGATTGGAATGGGAAGGAGCTGGATATCACATCTCATGCTAAAGGAAGGGTCTCAGGTTTGGAACGGGAAGGAGTTGGATATCACATCTCATGTTATAGGAAGGGTCTCAGGTTTGGTATAAACATTGAGATATCACATCTCTGCTATCGGAAGTGTCTCAGGATTGGAATGGGAAGGAGTTGGATATCCCATCTCATGTTATAGGACGGGTCTCAGGTTTTTTATTAGAATCATTGAGATATCATATTGCATGCTGTAGGAAGGGTCTAAGGATTGGAATGGGAAGGACCTGGATATCACATCTCATGCTATAGATAGGCTCTCAGGTTTGGAAAGTGAAGGAGTTGGATATCATATTTCATGTTAGAGGAAGGATCTCAGGTTTGGTATTAGAGGCATTCAGATATCACATCTCAGGCTATAGGAAGGGTCTCAGGATTGGAATGGGAAGGAGTTGGATATCACATCTCATGCTATAGGAAGGGTCTCAGGTTTGGAATAAGCATTGAGATCATATCGCATGCTATAGGAAGGGTCCAGGATTGGAATGGAAGGAGTTGGATATCACATCTCATGTTATAGGAAGGATCTCAGGTTTGGTATTAGAAGCATTGAGACATCACATCTCATGCTATAGGAAGGGTCTCAGGATTGGAATGGGAAGGAGTTGGATATCACATCTCATGCTATAGGAAGGGTCTCAGGATTGGAATGGGAAGGAGTTGAATATGACATCTCATGCCGTAGGAAGGGTCTCAGGTTTGGTATAAACATTGAGATATCACATCTCTGCTATCAAAAGGGTCTCAGGATTGGAATGGGAAGGAGTTGGATATCCCATCTCATGTTATAGGAAGAGTCTCAGGTTTGGTATTAGAAGCATTGAGATATCACATCTCATGCTATAGGAAGTGTCTCAGGATTGGAATGGGAAGGACTTGGATATCACATCTCATGCTATAGGTAGGGTCTCAAGTTTGATATTAGAAGCATTGAGATATCAAAATCTCATGCTATAGGAAGGGTCTGAGGATTGGAATGGGAAGGAGTTGGATATCACATCTCATGCTATGGGAAGGGTCTCAGGTTTGGTATAAGCAGTGAGATATCACATCTCATGCTATAGGAAGGGTCTCAGGATTGGAATGGGAAGGAGTTGGATATCACATCTCATGTTATAGGAAGGATCTCAGGTTTGGTATAAGCATTGAGATATCACATCTCTGCTATCGGAAGGGTCTCAGGATTGGAATGGGAAGGAGTTGGATATTCCCATCTCATGTTATAAGAAGGGTCTCAGGTTTGGTATTAGAAGCATTGAGATATCACAACTCATGCTATAGGAAGGGTCTCAGGATTGGAATGGGAAGGACTTGGATATCACATCTCATGCTATAGGGAGGGTCTCAAGTTTGATATTAGAAGCTTTGAGATATCACATCTCATGATATCGGAAGGGTCTCAGGATTGGAATGGGAAGGACTTGGATATCACATCTCATGCTATAGGAAGGCTCTCAGGTTTGGAAGGGGAAAGAGTTGGATATCACATTTCATGTTAGAGGTAGGATCTCAGGTTTGGTATTAGAGGCATTGAGATATCACATCTCATGCTATCAGAAGGGTCTCAGGAATGGAATGGGAAGGAGTTGGATATCACATCTCATGCTAAAGGGAGGGTCTCAGGTTTGGAAGGGGAAGGATTTGGATATCACATCTCATGTTATAGGAAGGATCTCAGGTTTGGTATTAGAAGCATTGAGATATCACATCTCATGCTATCGGAAGGATCTCAGGTTTGGTATTAGAAGCATTGAGATATCACATCTCATGCTATCAGAAGAGTCTCAGGATTGGAATAGCAAGGAGTTGGATATCACATCTCATGCTAAAGGGAGGGTCTCAGGTTTGGAAGGGGAAGGATTTGGATATCACATCTCATGTTATCGGAAGGATCTCACGTTTGGTATTAGAAGTATTGAGATATCATATCTCATGCTATAGGAAGGGTCTCAGGATTGGAATGGGAAGGAGTTGGATATCACATCTCATGCTATAGGGAGGGTCTCAGGATTGGAATATGAAGGACTTAGATATCACATATCATGCTATAGGGAGGGTCTCAGTTTTGATATTAGAAGCATTGAGATATCACATCTCATGCTATCGGAAGTGTCTCAGGATTGGAATGGGAAGGAGCTGGATATCACATCTCATGCTAAAGGAAGGGTCTCAGGTTTGGAACGGGAAGGATTTGGATATCACATCTCATGTTATAGGAAGGGTCTCCGGTTTGGTATAAGCATTGAGATATCACATCTCTGCTATCGGAAGAGTCTCAGGATTGGAATGGGAAGGAGTTGAATATCCCATCTCATGTTATAGGACGGGTCTCAGGTTTGTTATTAGAATCATTGAGATATCATATTGCATGCTATAGGAAGGGTCTAAGGGTTGGAATGTGAAGGACTTGGATATCACATCTCATGCTATAGATAGGCTCTTAGGTTTGGAAAGGGAAGGAGTTGGATATCACATTTCATGTTAGAGGAAGGATCTCAGGTTTGGTATTAGAAGCATAGAGATATCACATCTCATGCTATAGGAAGGGTCTCAGGATTGGAATGGGAAGCAGTTGGATATCACATCTCATGCTATAGGAAGTGTCTCAGGATTGGAATGGGAAGGACTTGGGTATCACATCTCATGCTATAGGGAGGGTCTCAAGTTTGATATTAGAAGCATTGAGATATCACATTTCATGATATCGGAAGGGTCTCAAGATTGGAATGGGAAGGAGTTGGCTATCACATCTCATGATAAAGGAAGGGTCTAAGGTTTGGAAGGGGAAGGATTTGGATATCACATCTCATGTTATAGGACGGGTCTCAGGTTTGGTATTAGAAGCATTGAGATATCAAGTCTCATGGTATAGGAAGGGTCTCAGAATTGGAATGGGAAGGAGTTGGATATCACATCTCAAGCTATAGGAAGGGTCTCAGGATTAGAATGGGAAGGAGTTTGATATCACATCTCATGCCATAGTATGGGTCTCAGGTTTGGTAGAAGCATTGGGATATCAGATCTCATGCTATCGGAAGGGTATCGGGATTGGATTTGGAAGGAGTTGGATATCCCATCTCATGCTATAGGAAGGGTCTCAGGTTGGAATGGGAAGGAGTTGGATATCACATCTCATGTTATAGGAAGGGTCTCAGGATTGGAATGGGAAGGACTTGGATATCACATCTCATGCTATAGGAAGGCTCTCAGGTTTGCAAGGGGAAAGAGTTGGATATCACATTTCATGTTAGAGGTAGGATCTCAGGTTTGGTATTAGAAGTATTGAGATATCACATCTCATGCTATCAGAAGGATCTCAGGTTTGGTAAAGAAGCATTGAGATATCATATCTTATGCTATCAGAAGAGTCTCAGGATTGGAATGGGAAGGAGTTGGATATCACATCTCATGCTAAAGGGAGGGTCTCAGGTTTGGAAGATAAGGATTTGGATATCACATCTCATGTTATAGGAAGGATCTCAGGTTTGGTATAAGCATTGAGATATCACATCTGTGCTATCGGAAGGGCCTCAGGATTGGAATGGGAAGGAGTTGGATATTCCCATCTCATGTTATAGGGAGGGTCTCAAGTTTGATATTAGAAGCATTGAGATATCACATTTCATGATATCGGAAGGGTCTCAAGATTGGAATGGGAAGGAGTTGGCTATCACATCTCATGATAAAGGAAGGGTCTAAGGTTTGGAAGGGGAAGGATTTGGATATCACATCTCATGTTATAGGACGGGTCTCAGGTTTGGTATTAGAAGCATTGAGATATCAAGTCTCATGGTATAGGAAGGGTCTCAGAATTGGAATGGGAAGGAGTTGGATATCACATCTCAAGCTATAGGAAGGGTCTCAGGATTAGAATGGGAAGGAGTTTGATATCACATCTCATGCCATAGTATGGGTCTCAGGTTTGGTAGAAGCATTGGGATATCAGATCTCATGCTATCGGAAGGGTATCGGGATTGGATTTGGAAGGAGTTGGATATCCCATCTCATGCTATAGGAAGGGTCTCAGGTTGGAATGGGAAGGAGTTGGATATCACATCTCATGTTATAGGAAGGGTCTCAGGATTGGAATGGGAAGGACTTGGATATCACATCTCATGCTATAGGAAGGCTCTCAGGTTTGCAAGGGGAAAGAGTTGGATATCACATTTCATGTTAGAGGTAGGATCTCAGGTTTGGTATTAGAAGTATTGAGATATCACATCTCATGCTATCAGAAGGATCTCAGGTTTGGTAAAGAAGCATTGAGATATCATATCTTATGCTATCAGAAGAGTCTCAGGATTGGAATGGGAAGGAGTTGGATATCACATCTCATGCTAAAGGGAGGGTCTCAGGTTTGGAAGATAAGGATTTGGATATCACATTTCATGTTATAGGAAGGATCTCAGGTTTGGTATTAGAAGTATTGAGATATCACATCTCATGCTATCGGAAGGATCTCAAGTTTGGTATAGAAGCATTGAGATATCATATCTTATGCTATCAGAAGGGTCTCAGGATTGGAATGGGAAGGAGTTGGATATCACATCTCATGCTAAAGAGAGGGTCTCAGGTTTGGAAGGGGAAGGATTTGGATATCACATCTCATGTTATAGGATGGATCCCAGGTTTGGTATTAGAAGTATTGAGATATCACATCTCATGTTATCGGAAGGATCTCAGGTTTGGTATTAGAAGTATTGAGATATCACCTCTCATGCTATAGGAAGGGTCTCAGGATTGGAATGAGAAGGAGTTGGATATCACATCTCATGCTAAAGGAAGGGTCTCAGGTTTGGTAGAAGCATTGAGATATCACATCTCATGCTATAGGAACGGTCTCAGGATTGGAATGGGAAGGACTTAGATATCACATATCATGCTATAGGGAGGGTCTCAGTTTTGATATTAGAAGCATTGAGATATCACATCATGCTATCGGAAGTGTCTCAGGATTGGAATGGGAAGGAGCTGGATATCACATCTCATGCTAATGGAAGGGTCTCAGGTTTGGAACGGGAAGGAGTTGGATATCACATCTCATGTTATAGGAAGGGTCTCAGGTTTGGTATAAACATTGAGATATCACATCTCTGCTATCGGAAGTGTCTCAGAATTGGAATGGGAAGGAGTTGGATATCCCATCTCATGTTATAGGACGGGTCTCAGGTTTTTTATTAGAATCATTGAGATATCATATTGCATGCTGTAGGAAGGGTCTAAGGATTGGAATGGGAAGGACTTGGATATCACATCGCATGCTATAGATAGGCTCTCAGGTTTGGAAAGTGAAGGAGTTGGATATCACATTTCATGTTAGAGGAAGGATCTCAGGTTTGGTATTAGAGGCATTGAGATATCACATCTCAGGCTATAGGAAGGGTCTCAGGATTGGAATGGGAAGGAGTTGGATATCACATCTCATGCTATAGGAAGGGTCTCAGGTTTGGTATAAGCATTGAGATATCACATCTCATGCTATAGGAAGGGTCCAGGATTGGAATGGAAGGAGTTGGATATCACATCTCATGTTATAGGAAGGATCTCAGGTTTGGTATTAGAAGCATTGAGACATCACATCTCATGCTATAGGAAGGGTCTCATGATTGGAATGGGAAGGAGTTGGATATCACATCTCATGCTATAGGAAGGGTCTCAGGATTGGAATGGGAAGGAGTTGAATATGACATCTCATGCCGTAGGAAGGGTCTCAGGTTTGGTATAAACATTGAGATATCACATCTCTGCTATTGAAAGGGTCTCAGGATTGGAATGGAAAGGAGTTGGATATCCCATCTCATGTTATAGGAAGAGTCTCAGGTTTGGTATTAGAAGCATTGAGATATCACATCTCATGCTATAGGAAGTGTCTCAGGATTGGAATGGGAAGGACTTGGGTATCACATCTCATGCTATAGGGAGGGTCTCAAGTTTGATATTAGAAGCATTGAGATATCACATCTCATGCTATAGGAAGGGTCTCAGGATTGGAATGGGAAGGAGTTGGATATCACATCTCATGCTATAGGAAGGGTCTCAGGTTTGGTATAAGCAGTGAGATATCACATCTCATGCTATAGGAAGTGTCTCAGGATTGGAATGGGAAGGAGTTGGATATCACATCTCATGTTATAGGAAGGATCTCAGGTTTGGTATAAGCATTGAGATATCACATCTCTGCTATCGGAAGGGTCTAAGGTTTGGAAGGGGAAGGATTTGGATATCACATCTCATGTTATAGGACGGGTCTCAGGTTTGGTATTAGAAGCATTGAGATATCAAGTCTCATGGTATAGGAAGGGTCTCAGAATTGGAATGGGAAGGAGTTGGATATCACATCTCAAGCTATAGGAAGGGTCTCAGGATTAGAATGGGAAGGAGTTTGATATCACATCTCATGCCATAGTATGGGTCTCAGGTTTGGTAGAAGCATTGGGATATCAGATCTCATGCTATCGGAAGGGTATCGGGATTGGATTTGGAAGGAGTTGGATATCCCATCTCATGCTATAGGAAGGGTCTCAGGTTGGAATGGGAAGGAGTTGGATATCACATCTCATGTTATAGGAAGGGTCTCAGGATTGGAATGGGAAGGACTTGGATATCACATCTCATGCTATAGGAAGGCTCTCAGGTTTGCAAGGGGAAAGAGTTGGATATCACATTTCATGTTAGAGGTAGGATCTCAGGTTTGGTATTAGAAGTATTGAGATATCACATCTCATGCTATCAGAAGGATCTCAGGTTTGGTATAGAAGCATTGAGATATCATATCTTATGCTATCAGAAGAGTCTCAGGATTGGAATGGGAAGGAGTTGGATATGACATCTCATGCTAAAGGGAGGGTCTCAGGTTTGGAAGATAAGGATTTGGATATCACATCTCATGTTATAGGAAGGATCTCAGGTTTGGTATTAGAAGTATTGAGATATCACATCTCATGCTATCGGAAGGATCTCAGGTTTGGTATAGAAGCATAGAGATATCATATCTTATGCTATCAGAAGGGTCTCAGGATTGGAATGGGAAGGAGTTGAATATGACATCTCATGCCGTAGGAAGGGTCTCAGGTTTGGTATAAACATTGAGATATCACATCTCTGCTATCAAAAGGGTCTCAGGATTGGAATGGGAAGGAGTTGGATATCCCATCTCATGTTATAGGAAGAGTCTCAGGTTTGGTATTAGAAGCATTGAGATATCACATCTCATGCTATAGGAAGTGTCTCAGGATTGGAATGGGAAGGGCTTGGATATCACATCTCATGCTATAGGTAGGGTCTCAAGTTTGATATTAGAAGCATTGAGATATCACATCTCATGCTATCGGAAGTGTCTCAGGATTGGAATGGGAAGGAGCTGGATATCACATCTCATGCTAAAGGAAGGGTCTCAGGTTTGGAACGGGAAGGAGTTGGATATCACATCTCATGTTATAGGAAGGGTCTCAGGTTTGGTAGAAGCATTGAGATATCACATCTCATGCTATAGGAAGGGTCTCAGGATTGGAATGGGAAGGACTTAGATATCACATATCATGCTATAGGGAGGGTCTCAGTTTTGATATTAGAAGCATTGAGATATCACATCTCATGCTATCGGAAGTGTCTCAGGATTGGAATGGGAAGGAGCTGGATATCACATCTCATGCTAAAGGAAGGGTCTCAGGTTTGGAACGGGAAGGAGTTGGATATCACATCTCATGTTATAGGAAGGGTCTCAGGTTTGGTATAAACATTGAGATATCACATCTCTGCTATCGGAAGTGTCTCAGGATTGGAATGGGAAGGAGTTGGATATCCCATCTCATGTTATAGGACGGGTCTCAGGTTTTTTTATTAGAATCATTGAGATATCATATTGCATGCTGTAGGAAGGGTCTAAGGATTGGAATGGGAAGGACCTGGATATCACATCTCATGCTATAGATAGGCTCTCAGGTTTGGAAAGTGAAGGAGTTGGATATCATATTTCATGTTAGAGGAAGGATCTCAGGTTTGGTATTAGAGGCATTCAGATATCACATCTCAGGCTATAGGAAGGGTCTCAGGATTGGAATGGGAAGGAGTTGGATATCACATCTCATGCTATAGGAAGGGTCTCAGGTTTGGAATAAGCATTGAGATCATATCTCATGCTATAGGAAGGGTCCAGGATTGGAATGGAAGGAGTTGGATATCACATCTCATGTTATAGGAAGGATCTCAGGTTTGGTATTAGAAGCATTGAGACATCACATCTCATGCTATAGGAAGGGTCTCAGGATTGGAATGGGAAGGAGTTGGATATCACATCTCATGCTATAGGAAGGGTCTCAGGATTGGAATGGGAAGGAGTTGAATATGACATCTCATGCCGTAGGAAGGGTCTCAGGTTTGGTATAAACATTGAGATATCACATCTCTGCTATCAAAAGGGTCTCAGGATTGGAATGGGAAGGAGTTGGATATCCCATCTCATGTTATAGGAAGAGTCTCAGGTTTGGTATTAGAAGCATTGAGATATCACATCTCATGCTATAGGAAGTGTCTCAGGATTGGAATGGGAAGGACTTGGATATCACATCTCATGCTATAGGTAGGGTCTCAAGTTTGATATTAGAAGCATTGAGATATCACATCTCATGCTATAGGAAGGGTCTGAGGATTGGAATGGGAAGGAGTTGGATATCACATCTCATGCTATGGGAAGGGTCTCAGGTTTGGTATAAGCAGTGAGATATCACATCTCATGCTATAGGAAGGGTCTCAGGATTGGAATGGGAAGGAGTTGGATATCACATCTCATGTTATAGGAAGGATCTCAGGTTTGGTATAAGCATTGAGATATCACATCTCTGCTATCGGAAGGGTCTCAGGATTGGAATGGGAAGGAGTTGGATATTCCCATCTCATGTTATAAGAAGGGTCTCAGGTTTGGTATTAGAAGCATTGAGATATCACAACTCATGCTATAGGAAGGGTCTCAGGATTGGAATGGGAAGGACTTGGATATCACATCTCATGCTATAGGGAGGGTCTCAAGTTTGATATTAGAAGCTTTGAGATATCACATCTCATGATATCGGAAGGGTCTCAGGATTGGAATGGGAAGGAGTTGGATATCACATCTCATGTTATATTACGGGTCTCAGGTTTGGTATTAGAAGCATTGAGATATCAAGTCTCATAGTATAGGAAGGGTCTCAGAATTGGAATGGGAAGGAGTTGGATATCACATCTCAAGCTATAGGAAGGGTCTCAGTATTGGAATGGGAAGGACTTGGATATCACATCTCATGCTATAGGAAGGCTCTCAGGTTTGGAAGGGGAAAGAGTTGGATATCACATTTCATGTTAGAGGTAGGATCTCAGGTTTGGTATTAGAGGCATTGAGATATCACATCTCATGCTATCAGAAGGGTCTCAGGAATGGAATGGGAAGGAGTTGGATATCACATCTCATGCTAAAGGGAGGGTCTCAGGTTTGGAAGGGGAAGGATTTGGATATCACATCTCATGTTATAGGAAGGATCTCAGGTTTGGTATTAGAAGCATTGAGATATCACATCTCATGCTATCGGAAGGATCTCAGGTTTGGTATTAGAAGCATTGAGATATCACATCTCATGCTATCAGAAGAGTCTCAGGATTGGAATAGCAAGGAGTTGGATATCACATCTCATGCTAAAGGGAGGGTCTCAGGTTTGGAAGGGGAAGGATTTGGATATCACATCTCATGTTATCGGAAGGATCTCACGTTTGGTATTAGAAGTATTGAGATATCATATCTCATGCTATAGGAAGGGTCTCAGGATTGGAATGGGAAGGAGTTGGATATCACATCTCATGCTATAGGGAGGGTCTCAGGATTGGAATGGGAAGGACTTAGATATCACATATCATGCTATAGGGAGGGTCTCAGTTTTGATATTAGAAGCATTGAGATATCACATCTCATGCTATCGGAAGTGTCTCAGGATTGGAATGGGAAGGAGCTGGATATCACATCTCATGCTAAAGGAAGGGTCTCAGGTTTGGAACGGGAAGGATTTGGATATCACATCTCATGTTATAGGAAGGGTCTCCGGTTTGGTATAAGCATTGAGATATCACATCTCTGCTATCGGAAGAGTCTCAGGATTGGAATGGGAAGGAATTGAATATCCCATCTCATGTTATAGGACGGGTCTCAGGTTTGTTATTAGAATCATTGAGATATCATATTGCATGCTATAGGAAGGGTCTAAGGGTTGGAATGTGAAGGACTTGGATATCACATCTCATGCTATAGATAGGCTCTTAGGTTTGGAAAGGGAAGGAGTTGGATATCACATTTCATGTTAGAGGAAGGATCTCAGGTTTGGTATTAGAAGCATAGAGATATCACATCTCATGCTATAGGAAGGGTCTCAGGATTGGAATGGGAAGCAGTTGGATATCACATCTCATGCTATAGGAAGTGTCTCAGGATTGGAATGGGAAGGACTTGGGTATCACATCTCATGCTATAGGGAGGGTCTCAAGTTTGATATTAGAAGCATTGAGATATCACATTTCATGATATCGGAAGGGTCTCAAGATTGGAATGGGAAGGAGTTGGCTATCACATCTCATGATAAAGGAAGGGTCTAAGGTTTGGAAGGGGAAGGATTTGGATATCACATCTCATGTTATAGGACGGGTCTCAGGTTTGGTATTAGAAGCATTGAGATATCAAGTCTCATGGTATAGGAAGGGTCTCAGAATTGGAATGGGAAGGAGTTGGATATCACATCTCAAGCTATAGGAAGGGTCTCAGGATTAGAATGGGAAGGAGTTTGATATCACATCTCATGCCATAGTATGGGTCTCAGGTTTGGTAGAAGCATTGGGATATCAGATCTCATGCTATCGGAAGGGTATCGGGATTGGATTTGGAAGGAGTTGGATATCCCATCTCATGCTATAGGAAGGGTCTCAGGTTGGAATGGGAAGGAGTTGGATATCACATCTCATGTTATAGGAAGGGTCTCAGGATTGGAATGGGAAGGACTTGGATATCACATCTCATGCTATAGGAAGGCTCTCAGGTTTGCAAGGGGAAAGAGTTGGATATCACATTTCATGTTAGAGGTAGGATCTCAGGTTTGGTATTAGAAGTATTGAGATATCACATCTCATGCTATCAGAAGGATCTCAGGTTTGGTAAAGAAGCATTGAGATATCATATCTTATGCTATCAGAAGAGTCTCAGGATTGGAATGGGAAGGAGTTGGATATCACATCTCATGCTAAAGGGAGGGTCTCAGGTTTGGAAGATAAGGATTTGGATATCACATCTCATGTTATAGGAAGGATCTCAGGTTTGGTATTAGAAGTATTGAGATATCACATCTCATGCTATCGGAAGGATCTCAGGTTTGGTATAGAAGCATTGAGATATCATATCTTATGCTATCAGAAGGGTCTCAGGATTGGAATGGGAAGGAGTTGGATATCACATCTCATGCTAAAGAGAGGGTCTCAGGTTTGGAAGGGGAAGGATTTGGATATCACATCTCATGTTATAGGATGGATCCCAGGTTTGGTATTAGAAGTATTGAGATATCACATCTCATGTTATCGGAAGGATCTCAGGTTTGGTATTAGAAGTATTGAGATATCACCTCTCATGCTATAGGAAGGGTCTCAGGATTGGAATGGGAAGGAGTTGGATATCACATCTCATGCTAAAGGAAGGGTCTCAGGTTTGGTAGAAGCATTGAGATATCACATCTCATGCTATAGGAAGGGTCTCAGGATTGGAATGGGAAGGACTTAGATATCACATATCATGCTATAGGGAGGGTCTCAGTTTTGATATTAGAAGCATTGAGATATCACATCATGCTATCGGAAGTGTCTCAGGATTGGAATGGGAAGGAGCTGGATATCACATCTCATGCTAATGGAAGGGTCTCAGGTTTGGAACGGGAAGGAGTTGGATATCACATCTCATGTTATAGGAAGGGTCTCAGGTTTGGTATAAACATTGAGATATCACATCTCTGCTATCGGAAGTGTCTCAGAATTGGAATGGGAAGGAGTTGGATATCCCATCTCATGTTATAGGACGGGTCTCAGGTTTTTTATTAGAATCATTGAGATATCATATTGCATGCTGTAGGAAGGGTCTAAGGATTGGAATGGGAAGGACTTGGATATCACATCTCATGCTATAGATAGGCTCTCAGGTTTGGAAAGTGAAGGAGTTGGATATCACATTTCATGTTAGAGGAAGGATCTCAGGTTTGGTATTAGAGGCATTGAGATATCACATCTCAGGCTATAGGAAGGGTCTCAGGATTGGAATGGGAAGGAGTTGGATATCACATCTCATGCTATAGGAAGGGTCTCAGGTTTGGTATAAGCATTGAGATATCACATCTCATGCTATAGGAAGGGTCCAGGATTGGAATGGAAGGAGTTGGATATCACATCTCATGTTATAGGAAGGATCTCAGGTTTGGTATTAGAAGCATTGAGACATCACATCTCATGCTATAGGAAGGGTCTCATGATTGGAATGGGAAGGAGTTGGATATCACATCTCATGCTATAGGAAGGGTCTCAGGATTGGAATGGGAAGGAGTTGAATATGACATCTCATGCCGTAGGAAGGGTCTCAGGTTTGGTATAAACATTGAGATATCACATCTCTGCTATTGAAAGGGTCTCAGGATTGGAATGGAAAGGAGTTGGATATCCCATCTCATGTTATAGGAAGAGTCTCAGGTTTGGTATTAGAAGCATTGAGATATCACATCTCATGCTATAGGAAGTGTCTCAGGATTGGAATGGGAAGGACTTGGGTATCACATCTCATGCTATAGGGAGGGTCTCAAGTTTGATATTAGAAGCATTGAGATATCACATCTCATGCTATAGGAAGGGTCTCAGGATTGGAATGGGAAGGAGTTGGATATCACATCTCATGCTATAGGAAGGGTCTCAGGTTTGGTATAAGCAGTGAGATATCACATCTCATGCTATAGGAAGTGTCTCAGGATTGGAATGGGAAGGAGTTGGATATCACATCTCATGTTATAGGAAGGATCTCAGGTTTGGTATAAGCATTGAGATATCACATCTCTGCTATCGGAAGGGTCTAAGGTTTGGAAGGGGAAGGATTTGGATATCACATCTCATGTTATAGGACGGGTCTCAGGTTTGGTATTAGAAGCATTGAGATATCAAGTCTCATGGTATAGGAAGGGTCTCAGAATTGGAATGGGAAGGAGTTGGATATCACATCTCAAGCTATAGGAAGGGTCTCAGGATTAGAATGGGAAGGAGTTTGATATCACATCTCATGCCATAGTATGGGTCTCAGGTTTGGTAGAAGCATTGGGATATCAGATCTCATGCTATCGGAAGGGTATCGGGATTGGATTTGGAAGGAGTTGGATATCCCATCTCATGCTATAGGAAGGGTCTCAGGTTGGAATGGGAAGGAGTTGGATATCACATCTCATGTTATAGGAAGGGTCTCAGGATTGGAATGGGAAGGACTTGGATATCACATCTCATGCTATAGGAAGGCTCTCAGGTTTGCAAGGGGAAAGAGTTGGATATCACATTTCATGTTAGAGGTAGGATCTCAGGTTTGGTATTAGAAGTATTGAGATATCACATCTCATGCTATCAGAAGGATCTCAGGTTTGGTATAGAAGCATTGAGATATCATATCTTATGCTATCAGAAGAGTCTCAGGATTGGAATGGGAAGGAGTTGGATATGACATCTCATGCTAAAGGGAGGGTCTCAGGTTTGGAAGATAAGGATTTGGATATCACATCTCATGTTATAGGAAGGATCTCAGGTTTGGTATTAGAAGTATTGAGATATCACATCTCATGCTATCGGAAGGATCTCAGGTTTGGTATAGAAGCATTGAGATATCATATCTTATGCTATCAGAAGGGTCTCAGGATTGGAATGGGAAGGAGTTGAATATGACATCTCATGCCGTAGGAAGGGTCTCAGGTTTGGTATAAACATTGAGATATCACATCTCTGCTATCAAAAGGGTCTCAGGATTGGAATGGGAAGGAGTTGGATATTCCCATCTCATGTTATAGGAAGGGTCTCAGGTTTGGTATTAGAAGCATTGAGATATCACATCTCATGCTATAGGAAGGGTCTCAGGATTGGAATGGGAAGGACTTGGATATCACATCTCATGCTATAGGGAGGGTCTCAAGTTTGATATTAGAAGCTTTGAGATATCACATCTCATGATATCGGAAGGGTCTCAGGATTGGAATGGGAAGGAGTTGGATATCACATCTCAAGCTATAGGAAGGGTCTCAGGATTGGAATGGGAAGGACTTGGATATCACATCTCATGCTATAGGAAGGCTCTCAGGTTTGGAAGGGGAAAGAGTTGGATATCACATTTCATGTTAGAGGTAGGATCTCAGGTTTGGTATTAGAGGCATTGAGATATCACATCTCATGCTATCAGAAGGGTCTCTGGAATGGAATGGGAAGGAGTTGGATATCACATCTCATGCTAAAGGGAGGGTCTCAGGTTTGGAAGGGGAAGGATTTGGATATCACATCTCATGTTATAGGAAGGATCTCAGGTTTGGTATTAGAAGCATTGAGATATCACATCTCATGCTATCGGAAGGATCTCAGGTTTGGTATTAGAAGCATTGAGATATCACATCTCATGCTATCAGAAGAGTCTCAGGATTGGAATAGGAAGGAGTTGGATATCACATCTCATGCTAAAGGGAGGGTCTCAGGTTTGGAAGGGGAAGGATTTGGATATCACATCTCATGTTATCGGAAGGATCTCACGTTTGGTATTAGAAGTATTGAGATATCATATCTCATGCTATAGGAAGGGTCTCAGGATTGGAATGGGAAGGAGTTGGATATCACATCTCATGCTATAGGGAGGGTCTCAGGATTGGAATGGGAAGGACTTAGATATCACATATGCTATAGGGAGGGTCTCAGTTTTGATATTAGAAGCATTGAGATATCACATCTCATGCTATCGGAAGTGTCTCAGGATTGGAATGGGAAGGAGCTGGATATCACATCTCATGCTAAAGGAAGGGTCTCAGGTTTGGAACGGGAAGGATTTGGATATCACATCTCATGTTATAGGAAGTGTCTCAGGTTTGGTATAAGCATTGAGATATCACATCTCTGCTATCGGAAGTGTCTCAGGATTGGAATGGGAAGGAGTTGGATATCCCATCTCATGTTATAGGACGGGTCTCAGGTTTGTTATTAGAATCATTGAGATATCATATTGCATGCTGTAGGAAGGGTCTAAGGGTTGGAATGTGAAGGACTTGGATATCACATCTCATGCTATAGATAGGCTCTTAGGTTTGGAAAGGGAAGGAGTTGGATATCACATTTCATGTTAGAGGAAGGATCTCAGGTTTGGTATTAGAAGCATTGAGATATCACATCTCATGCTATAGGAAGGGTCTCAGGATTGGAATGGGAAGCAGTTGGATATCACATCTCATGCTATAGGAAGGGTCTCAGGTTTGGTATAAGCATTGAGATATCACATCTCATGCTATAGGACGGGTCTCAGGATTGGAATGGAAGGAGTTGGATAGCACATCTCATGTTATAGGAAGGATCTCAGATTTGGTATTAGAAGCATTGAGACATCACATCTCATGCTATAGGAAGTGTCTCAGGGTTGGAATGGGAAGGAGTTGGATATCACATCTCATCCAATAGGAAGGGTCTCAGGTTTGGAATGGGAAGGAATTGGATATCACATCTCATGTTATAGGAAGGATCTCAGGTTTGGTATTAGAAGCATTGAGATATCACATCTCATGCTATAGGAAGGGTCTCAGGATTGGAATGTGAAGGATTTGGATATCACATCTCATGCTAAAGGAAGGGTCTCAGGTTTGGTAGAAGCATTGAGATATCACGTCTCTGCTATCGGAAGGGTCTCAGGATTGGATTGGGAAGGAGTTGGATATCCCTTCTCATGCTATAGGAAGGGTCTCAGGATTTGAATGGCAAGGAGTTGGATATCACATCTCATGCCATAGGAAGGGTCTCAGGTTTGGTATAAGCATTGAGATATCACATCTCTGCTATCGGAAGGGTCTCAGGATTGGATTGGGAAGGAGTTGGATATCCCTTCTCATGCTATAGGAAGTGTCTCAGGTTGGAATGGGAAGGAGTTGGATATCACATCTCATGTTATAGGAAGGGTCTCAGGATTGGAATGGGAAGGATTTGGATATCACATCTCTTGCTATAGGAAGGGTCTCAGGATTGGAATGGGTAGGAGTTGGATATTGCTTTCTTGCTATAGGAAGGGTCTCATGTTTGGAATGGGAAGGAGTTGGATATCACATATGCTATAGTTAGTGTCTCAGGTTTGGAACGGGAAGGAGTTGGATATCACATCTCATGTTATAGGAAGGGTCTCAGGTTTGGTATAAGCATTGAGATATCACATCTCTGCTATCGGAAGCGGCTCAGGATTGGAATGGGAAGGAGTTGGATATCCCATCTCATGTTATAGGAAGAGTCTCTGGTTTGGTATTAGAATCATTGAGATATCACATCGCATGCTGTAGGAAGGGTCTAAGGATTGGAATGGGATGGACTTGGATATCACATCTCATGCTATAGGTAGGCTCTCAGGTTTGGTATAAGCATTGAGATATCACATCTCATGCTATAGGAAGGGTCTCAGGATTGGAATGGGAAGGACTTGGATGTCACATCTCATGCTATAGGGAGGGTCTCAAGTTTGATATTAGAAGCATTGAGATAACAAATCTCATGATATCGGAAGGGTCTCAGGATTGGAATGGGAAGGAGTTGGATATCACATCTCATGATAAAGGAAGGGTCTAAGGTTTGGAAGGGGAAGGATTTGGATATCACATCTCATGTTATAGGACGGGTCTCAGGTTTGGTATTAGAAGCATTGAGATATCAAGTCTCATGGTATAAGAAGGGTCTCAGAATTGGAATGGGAAGGAGTTGGATATCACACCTCAAGCTATAGGAAGGGTCTCAGGATTGGAATGGGAAGGAGTTTGATATCACATCTCATGCCATAGTATGGGTCTCAGGTTTGGTAGAAGCATTGGGATATCACATCTCATGCTATCGGAAGGGTATCAGTATTGGATTTGGAAGAAGTTGGATATCCCATCTCATGCTATAGGAAGGGTCTCAGGTTGGAATGGGAAGGAGTTGGATATCACATTTCATGTTATAGGAAGGGTCTCAGGATTGGAATGGGAAGGACTTGGATATCATATCTCATGCTATAGGACGGGTCTCAGGTTTGTTATTAGAATCATTGAGATATCATATTGCATGCTGTAGGAAGGGTCTAAGGATTGGAATGGGAAGGACCTGGATATCACATCTCATGCTATAGATAGGCTCTTAGGTTTGGAAAGGGAAGGAGTTGGATATCACATTTCATGTTAGAGGAAGGATCTCAGGTTTGGTATTAGAAGCATTGAGATATCACATCTCATGCTATAGGAAGGGTCTCAGGATTGGAATGGGAAGTAGTTGGATATCACATCTCATGCTATAGGAAGGGTCTCAGGTTTGGTATAAGCATTGAGATATCACATCTCATGCTATAGGACGGGTCTCAGGATTGGAATGGAAGGAGTTGGATATCACATCTCATGTTATAGGAAGGATCTCAGGTTTGGTATTAGAAGCATTGAGATATCACATCTCATGCTATAGGAAGGGTCTCAGGATTGGAATGGGAAGTAGTTGATATCACATCTCATGCTATAGGAAGGATCTCAGGTTTGGTATAATTATTGAGATATCACATCTCATGCTATAGGACGGGTCTCAGGGTTGGAATGGGAAGGAGTTGGATATCACAACTCATCCAATAGGAAGGGTCTCAGGTTTGGAATGGGAAGGAATTGGATATCACATCTCATGTTATAGGAAGGATCTCAGGTTTGGTATTAGAAGCATTGAGATATCACATCTCATGCTATCGGAAGGGTCTCAGGATTGGAATGTGAAGGATTTGGATATCACATCTCATGCTAAAGGAAGGGTCTCAGGTTTGGTAGAAGCATTGAGATATCACGTCTCTGCTATCGGAAGGTTCTCAGGATTGGATTGGGAAGGAGTTGGATATCCCTTCTCATGCTATAGGAAGGGTCTCAGGATTTGAATGGCAAGGAGTTGGATATCACATCTCATGCCATAGGAAGGGTCTCAGGTTTGGTATAAGCATTGAGATATCACATCTCTGCTATCGGAAGGGTCTCAGGATTGGAATGGGAAGGAGTTGGTGTTAAGACGGATTTCTGAACTCTGTCCTGGTGGCGCAGAAGTTCAGAAGGCCAACCTAATTACTTGGAACAGGGTAACCTCTGGACGAGCCAGACCAATCAAGGTAGCGATCGCGGCGGTCAAGACTAGGTCTCAAGAGGGGTGAGGGTGACTGAAAGCCTGCAATGAGCACACAAAGCAAGAGCGCTTACAAACTACTCCAAACAGTTGTTATATCAAAAATATATACACATTTATTTTAAGGCCTTTAAAATAATGACCGTAGCGAAAAAATCACAATATCACAGTATTAAACCAACACATACCATATCAACACAATATATATACAAATACGACAGTCTTAAGCATTAGAGGCACGAAATGTGTAGTCCACCTGCCAGGGAAGGAAAACAGGCAGTGCGATAACGCTTTAGACTCAGTTCGCCTTCAGAGGCACCTAACTAGATGGAAGTCCGAGCCCTGCGAAGAGTGGAGCCTTGTGCTCAAAGTACCTGCCACGCCGGTGCCAACGGGCAAAAGGAGAAGCTCTTCAGAGGAAGTCAGGCAGTTCGGGTTAGTGCACAGCAGAAGGAGAACAGGTTCCGCAACTCAAGCGCAGCCTCCACAGCGAGCAGAAGCAGAGCGCGAGTACGGCAAAAGGGTGCTGTTTTTACACAGCAGGGAAAAGCAATGGGATACTGCAGGAGGGCGACCAGATCCTAGCTATACTACTCACCGGTCCCCGAAGCAAGCAGACCCAGGCTTCTCCACGTTAGTTTCAGCAGCTGGCAGGTTCAGAAGAGCAGGGAACGCCTCGTAGTCGTGTAGAGCAAAAAGACGTCCCAATCGACGAAACCGGCACAGTTTGTTGCCGCAGCAGGACAACGGAGCGGCCGTGTGTATTCGAGCCAAATGTACACTCCTCCCTTCAGACTTGGGAACGCCAAGTGTACGAAGCGTGGGAGAGTGACAAGGACTCGAAATACAACACAACCTGGCGGCGGTTACAGAGCAGGACTCCCTTGTAAGCTGGTCAGTCAACTGGATGGCCCAGAGACACTTCCGAAGGCTTACTTGGCAGGAGATGATGAAGTCGCCGGGAATAGCTGTTCCTGCTATTCCAAAGGTCGAAGCACCAGTACAGGCCTTCTGGTTCAATCAAAGGAGGAAAGGGTTTCACAGGACGACAGCAGTGCAAAGGAGGATTCCTTCAGCGGGTCACCAGCGATTCCTCGGTCCAGCCTCGTGGTTGCAGGATACTTGGCTCCTGTATTCCTTCGTTCGTGAGAACTCAGGAGATCGACATGGTAGTGGTGTTTCCAGCCCCCTCTTATCCACGGTTCCCTTCGCGCCAAAACGGAGGGTAGCCAATGGGAGATCCGCTCATCAACACACATACCATACGTGGACCAATCACGGACCACGGTGGTCCCAGGCATTCACACCACCCTAGACTCTCTGGCACCCAGGATGTGTATTGGGACCAGACATCCCAGCCCACACCCTGGAGGCACACAAACGACATGTAGAAGCCTGCGAAAGCAACCACGTTTCGCGGGAAAGTACATGCCCAAATAAGGAAGGCCCCGGGTCGCTCGACCTGGGGAAGGTGAAGGGAGCAAGACGGTCAGTGGACAAGACAAAGGAGCCTCGTGGTCTGGCCATTTTGGGAGCCAGGCCACCATTTTGGGTTCAGTGCGAAAAACGTGCTCAGAACGCCAAAAGGAGCTCAAAATAAACAAAACGATCGCTGCCACCATTCCAGTCCCTGAATGACTTGCACCGATCAAATACCATCCTAAAAGAGTATCTAGGGCCTGTAGAAGGCTAGAGACCCAAGAGAGCTGTAACTTAGCTTACAGTGCCCTCTTGTGTCATGTTGCACTAAAGCTGCAACATGATAAAAGAAACTACGGGAAACAGCGTTCCCCGGTACTGGCTGTCTTAAGGGCATGTCAGTTTCCCCGTAAGAAAGGAGCGAAAGCCCAGAGGAGTGCGGCAGAAGGCTGCACTTCTCTGGCAAAGTCAAGAACAAGGTGAAAACAACAGCAAAAAGTTTAGGGGTTGCCACATGGAAGGAAAATTACCTACAATTACGAAATCTTTCCTAACACTCACCCCTCCCAGACTATGGACAGGGGGAACTAATCCACCCCTGGATGAGTCTCTTGTTCAGGTCGGTTAAACATTCTGGACAACCCATCAGCATTGCTATGTTGGACACCTGGCCTATGCTCAATAGTGAAGTCGAAGCCTTGTAGACTTATGGACCACCTAACCAACTTTGGATTCTCCCCCTTCATGTTCATTAGCCACTTTAACGGCTTATGGTCAGTTTGCACAGTGAAGTGGGTCCCATAGAGGTAGGGCCTCAGCTTCCTTAGGGCCCACACAACAGAGAAACATTCTTTCTCTACCGTGGACCATCTGAGCTCTCTGTCCTTAAGCTGGCGACTAATAAAACCGATAGGGTGTTCCTTACCCTTCTCATCTACTTGTGATAGTACAGCTCCTATCCCAGTGTCAGAGGCGTCCGTCTGCACGATAAAAGGTCTTTGATAATCAGGGGCCCTAAACAGGGGCCTGGCACAAGGAGTCTTTTAAGCCATTGAAGGCCTTCTCACACTCGTCGGTCCAAGTTACCTTCTTGGGTTTCTTCGGAGTTGTGAGGGCAGTCAGAGGAGCAGCTATGGTGCCATAGTCTGCCACAAAATTGCGGTAATACCCCGTGAGTCCTAAAAAGGCTCTCACTTGGGTTTGCGTAGTGGGGGTAGGCCAGTCTTGTACTGCTTGTACCTGACTGAGTAGAGGCTGTCTCCTCCCTCCACCTACTTCATGTCCAAGGTAAACCACTGAGCCTTGTCCATTTTGATGAGGGGCCACTCGGACCCCCTCAAAAGAGCTATCTGAAGGACTGCTTGGGAACAGGTCGGGGAGAGGTTCAGACTCCTCTCCCGCAACGTCTGAAGCCAGTAGCAGTGCTGCGATTTCGACGCTTGGGCCGAAAGCCTTCAGCCTATTCGCGTGAAACACTTTTGGAGCCTGTCCAGGCCTTCCAAGGTCCACTGAATAGTTAACCTCACCCAGGGGCTCCACCACTGGGTAAGGGCCTGACCATTTGTCCTGTAAAGCTCGAGGCCTTATGGGATTCATGATCAGGACTTGCTGACCAAGTGTAAAGTTGATGAGGGAAGCTTTCTGGTCGTACCAATGTTTCACCAGCGCTTGCCCTGCCTTCAATTTATCACTAGCCAAGCCCATCAGAAGTACCATCCCTTTTCTGAGCCCTAGAACATAATCAACTACGTTGGTAGTAACAGGGGGAGTGGGCATCTCCCATCCCTCTTTGACGATGGCTAAGGGTCCCCGTACGGGATGACCGAACAGAAGTTCGAAGGGGCTGAAGCCAACACCCTCCTGTGGTACCTCTCGGTAGGCAAACAGTAAGCATGAAACAAGAAGATCCCATTTTCTTCTCTGAGGCTCCTCCAGAGCCCCAATCATGCTCTTTAACGTCCTGTTGAAACGCCCCCCCAGACCATTGGTCTGGGGGTGGTATGCAGAAGAGAACCTGTAGGTGACCCCACATTCTTTCCACATAGCCTGCCTATACTTCGACATAAAGTTGCTGCCATCATCCGGCACAACTTCTTTAGGGAAGCCAACCCTAGTAAATATGCCGAGTAAAGCTTCTGCAACTGACTTGGCAGTTACAGTTTTCCATGGGATGGCCTCAGGATACCTGGTTGCATGGTCGACCAGCACCAGGATAAACCTATTGCCCGAGGATGTTTGCGGGTCAAGGGGACCAACCATGTCGATCCCTACCCTTTCAAATGGTACCCCCACAACTGGGAGCGGTACCAACGGAGCTTGGATTGTCGCGCCAACCTTACCAGACAACTGGCAGGAGGCACAACTCCTGCAGTGACTTTCTACTTGCACCCCCATCTTGGGCCAGTAGAAGTGCATGGATAACCTTTGCTTGGTCCTCTTCATACCAAGGTGACCAGCAAGGGGAACTTCATGCGCCAACTGCAGGAGGAAGGGCCTAACAGCAAGGGGAACCACCAACCTCCTATGGTCTCCTTCTGTAGACTCTGTGGGCTCACTATACAGGAGTCCACCTTCCCAATAAATCCTATGCTTCCCAGGAGGTTCACCCTCAAGCTGGGAGCAGGCCTGTCTCCTTAGGCCTTCCAGAGATGGGCACTCACGTTGGCCTTTACTGAATTCGTCCCTATCAGGACCTCCTTCAACTAACAAGTTTTTAGTTCAGGATGATCGTTGGGGTTGAATACTTCAGGCATCGCCACCTCCTCGTCAGGCCCGGGCGATTGACCAACTTCCTCCACCGCAGTGGTAGGCGAGCTCGGGGGAATATTCTCTTTCCCTCGTTTTGACTTGTAGACTCCTTTCGCCTTGGGTTTCCCCTTCGGCTGGGGCGGCGTATTGGACTTGGCCAATGCTGCCCGTGCTTGAGACCGTGTGTAGGGTCTTTCGGCAGTGTCTCCTACGAGCCCTAAAGCTCTGAGATCATTACCTAACAAGACCTTTCCCGGGACGTTTCTCTGAATGCTCACTGGAATCCTGACTGCTGTACCATTTAAAGTAAGATTTACAGGTATTACTGGAAACATACGGAGGGGGCCGTCAGCCAACTTAGTGGGCATCAGAGTAGCTCTGGCAACTTCCTCTGAGTCTACCAAGGTAGAATCCACTACAGTGCGACTGCACCCACTATCCCTAAGAGCTGGAGTATCCACTCCAGTGATCAGCACACTGTCTTTAAAGTAGTGCTTGGTATTATCCGGAATCCTAGCATAAGCCTCTGCGACTTTCGGCTCCCAGGAACCTAGGGACACTAAAACTACCTCAGCCTCTATTCCGCTGGGAAACGAGTCTGAGGAGAAGGATGCTCCTGTAATCTCTTCTTCCTCGTAGGAGGAGAAGGCCAGATTAGCGGAGTGGACCCCCAAAGGTCTAACCTTACACCGGGGATCCCCCTTCACATGGTCAGTTGCTCCACAAGAAAAACAAGCCCCAGTGGGTCTGTTTACGTAGGGAGGCTTATTGTAACCAGAGTTCTGTTGCGGAGGCGGACCTCCACTACCCTGTGAGTTCTCTAGTGTCTTACCCTTATTTTTCTTTTTGTGGCCCTTATGGGAAGAAGATTTAGCAGATTCCCCACCCTCCATATCTTTGGACTTTTTCCCTTCCTCCTGCTTACCAGGATGAGTTTTGTCCTTATGGGACACTCGATGTGACACCCATAAATCTGCTGCAATGGCCAGCTTCTTAGGATCTATCTCCTTCGAATCGGCCAAATGCTGCTTAAGCTCCGGGGAAGAAGAACCAAAAATGTGTTCCAGCATGACAAGATTTATCATGCCTTCGAAGGTAGAAACCTTATAACCTTCGACCCAGCCAGTTAAGTTTTTCAAAGATTCAGCGACATAAGATACCCAAGTACCACCTTCCTTTTTCTTATATTCTCGAAAACGCTTTAAATATTGGGCCGGAGTCTTCCCAAACTTTAAAATGAGAGTTTGCTTTAACATTGCGAAATCAGCTCGCTCAGCCTTCGACATTTCCATAATGGCACTACAGCCAGAATGGGGCAGTCTGCTGAGTAACCACGCAATCTTATCAGTATTCTCAACTTTCTGAACTTCGCATGCATACTCAAACGCATTCAGCCAGTCCATAATGTCATTCCGTTCTTCATACACACTGAGCAGATCTTTTGGAAACCGTGGATGAGAGGAGGCCCCAGACCCATGTCCAGGACCCTGGGACCCATTTGCAACCTGAAGCTTGGCCAGTTCCAACTGGTGATCCCTGTCTTTCTGTTTTTCTGCCTGTTCGATTTTTAGTTTGGCTATGCTGAATTCAAGCTCCTGCTGCCTAAACCGCAGCTCTTGCTTCTTGAATTCAAGCATAGCATCCCCATCAACACTGGCAGAGGAAACATTAGACATCTCGTCCTCCCTGTCCTCGTGGTCGCGATGGATCAGTGCAGCGGCAGAACCGTCGGTTCTACCAGTGAGAGCAGCCCCACCACCTTCTGCACTGTCCTCAGAAGTTATAGCGTCAAGCTGCGCTTCTTGCCACGCCACGATTCTTTGGATCATTTCCAATTTAGTGCCTTGAGAGGAAACACCTCTCTTCGCACACATCTTCTTCAATGTTTCTGATTTGGAAGCATTTAAAGTTAACAAGGTATTTGTTTCCATACTGTTTGATAGGACTATGGCCTTTTTAAAGTTATACTACAACAATTCACTACGTGTACTGGTTGGAATAACCTGAAATGCCTTAGTTCGAGCGCAACACTGGATACTCTCAGTCGTATCCCACCGCTGTACACCAATTTGTTAAGACGGATTTCTGAACTCTGTCCTGGTGGCGCAGAAGTTCAGAAGGCCAACCTAATTACTTGGAACAGGGTAACCTCTGGACGAGCCAGACCAATCAAGGTAGCGATCGCGGCGGTCAAGATTAGGTCTCAAGAGGGGTGAGGGTGACTGAAAGCCCGCAATGAGCACACAAAGCAAGAGCGCTTACAAACTACTCCAAACAGTTGTTATATCAAAAATATATACACATTTATTTTAGGGCCTTTAAAATAATGACCGTAGCGAAAAAATCACAATATCACAGTATTAAACCAACACATACCATATCAACACAATATATATACAAATACGACAGTCTTAAGCATTAGAGGCACGAAATGTGTAGTCCACCTGCCAGGGAAGGAAAACAGGCAGTGCGATAACGCTTTAGACTCAGTTCGCCTTCAGAGGCACCTAACTAGATGGAAGTCCGAGCCCTGCGAAGAGTGGAGCCTTGTGCTCAAAGTACCTGCCACGCCGGTGCCAACGGGCAAAAGGAGAAGCTCTTCAGAGGAAGTCAGGCAGTTCGGGTTAGTGCACAGCAGAAGGAGAACAGGTTCCGCAACTCAAGCGCAGCCTCCACAGCGAGCAGAAGCAGAGCGCGAGTACGGCAAAAGGGTGCTGTTTTTACACAGCAGGGAAAAGCAATGGGATACTGCAGGAGGGCGACCAGATCCTAGCTATACTACTCACCGGTCCCCGAAGCAAGCAGACCCAGGCTTCTCCACGTTAGTTTCAGCAGCTGGCAGGTTCAGAAGAGCAGGGAACGCCTCGTAGTCGTGTAGAGCAAAAAGACGTCCCAATCGACGAAACCGGCACAGTTTGTTGCCGCAGCAGGACAACGGAGCGGCCGTGTGTATTCGAGCCAAATGTACACTCCTCCCTTCAGACTTGGGAACGCCAAGTGTACGAAGCGTGGGAGAGTGACAAGGACTCGAAATACAACACAACCTGGCGGCGGTTACAGAGCAGGACTCCCTTGTAAGCTGGTCAGTCAACTGGATGGCCCAGAGACACTTCCGAAGGCTTACTTGGCAGGAGATGATGAAGTCGCCGGGAATAGCTGTTCCTGCTATTCCAAAGGTCGAAGCACCAGTACAGGCCTTCTGGTTCGATCAAAGGAGGAAAGGGTTTCACAGGACGACAGCAGTGCAAAGGAGGATTCCTTCAGCGGGTCACCAGCGATTCCTCGGTCCAGCCTCGTGGTTGCAGGATACTTGGCTCCTGTATTCCTTCGTTCGTGAGAACTCAGGAGATCGACATGGTAGTGGTGTTTCCAGCCCCCTCTTATCCACGGTTCCCTTCGCGCCAAAACGGAGGGGAGCCAATGGGAGATCCGCTCATCAACACACATACCATACGTGGACCAATCACGGACCACGGTGGTCCCAGGCATTCACACCACCCTAGACTCTCTGGCACCCAGGATGTGTATTGGGACCAGACATCCCAGCCCACACCCTGGAGGCACACAAACGACATGTAGAAGCCCGCGAAAGCAACCACGTTTCGCGGGAAAGTACATGCCCAAATAAGGAAGGCCCCGGGTCGCTCGACCTGGGGAAGGTGAAGGGAGCAAGACGGTCAGTGGACAAGACAAAGGAGCCTCGTGGTCTGGCCATTTTGGGAGCCAGGCCACCATTTTGGGTTCAGTGCGAAAAACGTGCTCAGAACGCCAAAAGGAGCTCAAAATAAACAAAACGATCGCTGCCACCATTCCAGTCCCTGAATGACTTGCACCGATCAAATACCATCCTAAATGAGTATCTAGGGCCTGTAGAAGGCTAGAGACCCAAGAGAGCTGTAACTTAGCTTACAGTGCCCTCTTGTGTCATGTTGCACTAAAGCCGCAACACGATAAAAGAAATTACGGGAAACAGCGTTCCCCGGTACTGACTGTCTTAAGGGCATGTCAGTTTCCCCGTAAGAAAGGAGCGAAAGCCCAGAGGAGTGCGGCAGAAGGCTGCACCTCTCTGGCAAAGTCAAGAACAAGGTGAAAACAACAGCAAAAAGTTTAGGGGTTGCCACATGGAAGGAAAATTACCTACAATTACGAAATCTTTCCTAACAGTTGGATATTCCCATCTCATGTTATAGGAAGGGTCTCAGGTTTGGTATTAGAAGCATTGAGATATCACATCTCATGCTATAGGAAGGGTCTCAGGATTGGAATGGGAAGGACTTGGATATCACATCTCATGCTATAGGGAGGGTCTCAAGTTTGATATTAGAAGCTTTGAGATATCACATCTCATGATATCGGAAGGGTCTCAGGATTGGAATGGGAAGGAGTTGGATATCACATCTCATGATAAAGGAAGGGTCTAAGGTTTGGAAGGGGAAGGATTTGGATATCACATCTCATGTTATATTACGGGTCTCATGTTTGGTATTAGAAGCATTGAGATATCAAGTCTCAGAGTATAGGAAGGGTCTCAGAATTGGAATGGGAAGGAGTTGGATATCACATCTCAAGCTATAGGAAGGGTCTCAGGATTGGAATGGGAAGGACTTGGATATCACATCTCATGCTATAGGAAGGATCTCAGGTTTGGAAGGGGAAAGAGTTCGATATCACATTTCATGTTAGAGGTAGGATCTCAGGTTTGGTATTAGAGGCATTGAGATATCACATCTCATGCTATCAGAAGGGTCTCAGGAATGGAATGGGAAGGAGTTGGATATCACATCTCATGCTAAAGGGAGGGTCTCAGGTTTGGAAGAGGAAGGATTTGGATATTACATCTCATGTTATAGGAAGGATCTCAGGTTTGGTATTAGAAGCATTGAGATATCACATCTCATGCTATCGGAAGGATCTCAGGTTTGGTATTAGAAGCATTGAGATATCACATCTCATTCTATCAGAAGGGTCTCAGGATTGGAATAGGAAGGAGTTGGATATCACATCTCATGCTAAAGGGAGGGTCTCAGGTTTGAAAGGGGAAGGATTTGGATATCACATCTCATGTTATCGGAAGAATCTCACGTTTGGTATTAGAAGTATTGAGATATCATATCTCATGCTATAGGAAGGGTCTCAGGATTGGAATGGGAAGGAGTTGGATATCACATCTCATGCTATAGGAAGTGTCTCAGGATTGGAATGGGAAGGACTTGGATATCACATCTCATGCTATAGGTAGGGTCTCAAGTTTGATATTAGAAGCATTGAGATATCACATCTCATGCTATAGGAAGGGTCTGAGGATTGGAATGGGAAGGAGTTGGATATCACATCTCATGCTATGGGAAGGGTCTCAGGTTTGGTATAAGCAGTGAGATATCACATCTCATGCTATAGGAAGTGTCTCAGGATTGGAATGGGAAGGAGTTGGATATCACATCTCATGTTATAGGAAGGATCTCAGGTTTGGTATAAGCATTGAGATATCACATCTCTGCTATCGGAAGGGTCTCAGGATTGGAATGGGAAGGAGTTGGATATTCCCATCTCATGTTATAGGAAGGGTCTCAGGTTTGGTATTAGAAGCATTGAGATATCACATCTCATGCTATAGGAAGGGTCTCAGGATTGGAATGGGAAGGACTTGGATATCACATCTCATGCTATAGGGAGGGTCTTAAGTTTGATATTAGAAGCTTTGAGATATCACATCTCATGATATCGGAAGGGTCTCAGGATTGGAATGGGAAGGAGTTGGATATCACATCTCATGATAAAGGAAGGGTCTAAGGTTTGGAAGGGGAAGGATTTGGATATCACATCTCATGTTATATTACGGGTCTCACGTTTGGTATTAGAAGCATTGAGATATCAAGTCTCATAGTATAGGAAGGGTCTCAGAATTGGAATGGGAAGGAGTTGGATATCACATCTCAAGCTATAGGAAGGGTCTCAGGATTGGAATGGGAATGACTTGGATATCACATCTCATGCTATAGGAAGGCTCTCAGGTTTGGAAGGGGAAAGAGTTGGATATCACATTTCATGTTAGAGGTAGGATCTCAGGTTTGGTATTAGAGGCATTGAGATATCACATCTCATGCTATCAGAAGGGTCTCAGGAATGGAATGGGAAGGAGTTGGATATCACATCTCATGCTAAAGGGAGGGTCTCAGGTTTGGAAGGGGAAGGATTTGGATATCACATCTCATGTTATAGGAAGGATCTCAGGTTTGGTATTAGAAGCATTGAGATATCACATCTCATGCTATCGGAAGGATCTCAGGTTTGGTATTAGAAGCATTGAGATATCACATCTCATGCTATCAGAAGAGTCTCAGGATTGGAATAGGAAGGAGTTGGATATCACATCTCATGCTAAAGGGAGGGTCTCAGGTTTGGAAGGGGAAGGATTTGGATATCACATCTCATGTTATCGGAAGGATCTCACGTTTGGTATTAGAAGTATTGAGATATCATATCTCATGCTATAGGAAGGGTCTCAGGATTGGAATGGGAAGGAGTTGGATATCACATCTCATGCTATAGGGAGGGTCTCAGGATTGGAATGGGAAGGACTTAGATATCACATATCATGCTATAGGGAGGGTCTCAGTTTTGATATTAGAAGCATTGAGATATCACATCTCATGCTATCGGAAGTGTCTCAGGATTGGAATGGGAAGGTGCTGGATATCACATCTCATGCTAAAGGAAGGGTCTCAGGTTTGGAACGGGAAGGATTTGGATATCACATCTTATGTTATAGGAAGGGTCTCAGGTTTGGTATAAGCATTGAGATATCACATCTCTGCTATCGGAAGTGTCTCAGGATTGGAATGGGAAGGAGTTGGATATCCCATCTCATGTTATAGGACGGGTCTCAGGTTTGTTATTAGAATCATTGAGATATCATATTGCATGCTGTAGGAAGGGTCGAAGGGTTGGAATGGGAAGGACTTGGATATCACATCTCATGCTATAGATAGGCTCTTAGGTTTGGAAAGGGAAGGAGTTGGATATCACATTTCATGTTAGAGGAAGGATCTCAGGTTTGGTATTAGAAGCATTGAAATATCACATCTCATGCTATAGGAAGGGTCTCAGGATTGGAATGGGAAGCAGTTGGATATAACATCTCATGCTATAGGAAGGGTCTCAGGTTTGGTATAAGCATTGAGATATCACATCTCATGCTATAGGACGGGTCTCAGGATTGGAATGGAAGGAGTTGGATATCACATCTCATGTTATAGGAAGGATCTCAGGTTTGGTATTAGAAGCATTGAGACATCACATCTCATGCTATAGGAAGGGTCTCAGGGTTGGAATGGGAAGGAGTTGGATATCACATCTCATCCAATAGGAAGGGTCTCAGGTTTGGAACGGGAAGGATTTGGATATCACATCTCATGTTATAGGAAGGGTCTCAGGTTTGGTATAAGCATTGAGATATCACATCTCTGCTATCGGAAGTGTCTCAGGATTGGAATGGGAAGGAGTTGGATATCCCATCTCATGTTATAGGACGGGTCTCAGGTTTGTTATTAGAATCATTGAGATATCATATTGCATGCTGTAGGAAGGGTCGAAGGGTTGGAATGGGAAGGACTTGGATATCACATCTCATGCTATAGATAGGCTCTTAGGTTTGGAAAGGGAAGGAGTTGGATATCACATTTCATGTTAGAGGAAGGATCTCAGGTTTGGTATTAGAAGCATTGAAATATCACATCTCATGCTATAGGAAGGGTCTCAGGATTGGAATGGGAAGCAGTTGGATATAACATCTCATGCTATAGGAAGGGTCTCAGGTTTGGTATAAGCATTGAGATATCACATCTCATGCTATAGGACGGGTCTCAGGATTGGAATGGAAGGAGTTGGATATCACATCTCATGTTATAGGAAGGATCTCAGGTTTGGTATTAGAAGCATTGAGACATCCCATCTCATGCTATAGGAAGGGTCTCAGGGTTGGAATGGGAAGGAGTTGGATATCACATCTCATCCAATAGGAAGGGTCTCAGGTTTGGAATGGGAAGGAATTGGATATCACATCTCATGTTATAGGAAGGATCTCAGGATTGGTATTAGAAGCATTGAGATATCACATCTCATGCTATAGGAAGGGTCTCAGGATTGGAATGTGAAGGATTTGGATATCACATCTCATGCTAAAGGAAGGGTCTCAGGTTTGGTAGAAGCATTGAGATATCACGTCTCTGCTATCGGAAGGGTCTCAGGATTGGATTGGGAAGGAGTTGGATATCACATCTCATGCCATAGGAAGGGTCTCAGGTTTGGTATAAGCATTGAGATATCACATCTCTGCTATCGGAAGGGTCTCAGGATTGGATTGGGAAGGAGTTGGATATCCCTTCTCATGCTATAGGAAGTGTCTCAGGTTGGAATGGGAAGGCGTTGGATATCACATCTCATGTTATAGGAAGGGTCTCAGGATTGGAATGGGAAGGATTTGGATATCACATCTCTTGCTATAGGAAGGGTCTCAGGATTGGAATGGGTAGGAGTTGGATATTACTTTCTTGCTATAGGAAGGGTCTCATGTTTGGAATGGGAAGGAGTTGGATATCACATATGCTATAGTTAGTGTCTCAGGTTTGGAACGGGAAGGAGTTGGATATCACATCTCATGTTATAGGAAGGGTCTCAGGATTGGAATGGGAAGGAGTTGTATATGACATCTCAGGCCATAGGAAGGTTCTCAGGTTTGGTATAAGCATTGAGATATCACATCTCTGCTATCGGAAGGGTCTCAGGATTGGAATGGGAAGGAGTTGGATATCCCATCTCATGTTATAGGAAGGGTCTCAGGTTTGGTATTAGAAGCATAGAGATATCACATCTCATGCTATAGGAAGGGTCTCAGGATTTGAATGGCAAGGAGTTGGATATCACATCTCATGCCATAGGAAGGGTCTCAGGTTTGGTATAAGCATTGAGATATCACATCTCTGCTATCGGAAGGGTCTCAGGATTGGATTGGGAAGGAGTTGGATATCCCTTCTCATGCTATAGGAAGTGTCTCAGGTCGGAATGGGAAGGAGTTGGATATCACATCTCATGTTATAGGAAGGGTCTCAGGATTGGAATATGAAGGATTTGGATATCACATCTCTTGCTATAGGAAGGGTCTCAGGATTGGAATGGGTAGGAGTTGGATATTACTTTCTTGCTATAGGAAGGGTCTCATGTTTGGAATGGGAAGGAGTTGGATATCACATATGCTATAGTTAGTGTCTCAGGTTTGGAACGGGAAGGAGTTGGATATCACATCTCATGTTATAGGAAGGGTCTCAGGTTTGGTATAAGCATTGAGATATCACATCTCTGCTATCGGAAGCGGCTCAGGATTGGAATGGGAAGGAGTTGGATATCCCATCTCATGTTATAGGAAGAGTCTCTGGTTTGGTATTAGAATCATTGAGATATCACATCGCATGCTGTAGGAAGGGTCTAAGGATTGGAATGGGATGGACTTGGATATCACATCTCATGCTATAGGAAGGGTCTCAGGATTGGAATGGGAAGGAATTGGATATCACATCTCATGCTATAGGAAGGGTCTCAGATTTGGTATAAGCATTGAGATATCACATCTCATGCTAAAGGAAGGGTCTCAGGATTGGAATGAGAAGGAGTTGTATATGACATCTCAGGCCATAGGAAGGTTCTCAGGTTTGGTATAAGCATTGAGATATCACATCTCTGCTATCGGAAGGGTCTCAGGATTGGAATGGGAAGGAGTTGGATATCCCATCTCATGTTATAGGAAGGGTCTCAGGTTTGGTATTAGAAGCATAGAGATATCACATCTCATGCTATAGGAAGGGTCTCAGGATTGGAATCGGAAGGACTTGGATGTCACATCTCATGCTATAGGGAGGGTCTCAAGTTTGATATTAGAAGCATTGAGATAACAAATCTCATGATATCGGAAGGGTCTCAGGATTGGAATGGGAAGGAGTTGGATATCACATCTCATGATAAAGGAAGGGTCTAAGGTTTGGAAGGGGAAGGATTTGGATATCACATCTCATGTTATAGGACGGGTCTCAGGTTTGGTATTAGAAGCATTGAGATATCAAGTCTCATGGTATAAGAAGGGTCTCAGAATTGGAATGGGAAGGAGTTGGATATCACACCTCAAGCTATAGGAAGGGTCTCAGGATTGGAATGGGAAGGAGTTTGATATCACATTCCATGCCATAGTATGGGTCTCAGGTTTGGTAGAAGCATTGGGATATCACATCTCATGGTATCGGAAGGGTATCAGTATTGGATTTGGAAGAAGTTGGATATCCCATCTCATGCTATAGGAAGGGTCTCAGGTTGGAATGGGAAGGAGTTGGATATCACATTTCATGTTATAGGAAGGGTCTCAGGATTGGAATGGGAAGGAATTGGATATCACATCTCATGTTATAGGAAGGATCTCAGGTTTGGTATTAGAAGCATTGAGATATCACATCACATGCTATAGGAAGGGTCTCAGGATTGGAATGTGAAGGATTTGGATATCACATCTCATGCTAAAGGAAGGGTCTCAGGTTTGGTAGAAGCAATGAGATATCACGTCTCTGCTATCGGAAGGGTCTCAGGATTGGATTGGGAAGGAGTTGGATATCCCTTCTCATGCTATAGGAAGGGTCTCAGGATTTGAATGGCAAGGAGTTGGATATCACATCTCATGCCATAGGAAGGGTCTCAGGTTTGGTATAAGCATTGAGATATCACATCTCTGCTATCGGAAGGGTCTCAGGATTGGAATGGGAAGGAGTTGGATATTCCCATCTCATGTTATAGGAAGGGTCTCAAGTTTGATATTAGAAGCTTTGAGATATCACATCTCATGATATCGGAAGGGTCTCAGGATTGGAATGGGAAGGAGTTGGATATCACATCTCATGATAAAGGAAGGGTCTAAGGTTTGGAAGGGGAAGGATTTGGATATCACATCTCATGTTATATTACGGGTCTCAGGTTTGGTATTAGAAGCCTGAGACCCTTCCGATAGCAGAGATGTGATATCTCAATGCTTATACCAAACCTGAGACCCTTCCTATGGCATGAGATGTGATATCCAACTCCTTGCCATTCAAATCCTGAGACCCTTCCTATAGCATGAGAAGGGATATCCAACTCCTTCCCAATCCAATCCTGAGACCCTTCCGATAGCAGAGACGTGATATCTCAATGCTTCTACCAAACCTGAGACCCTTCCTTTAGCATGAGATGTGATATCCAAATCCTTCACATTCCAATCCTGAGACCCTTCCTATAGCATGAGATGTGATATCTCAATGATTCTAATACCAAACCTGAGATCCTTCCTATAACATGAGATGTGATATCCAATTCCTTCCTATTCCAAACCTGAGACCCTTCCTATTGGATGAGATGTGATATCCAACTCCTTCCCATTCCAACCCTGAGACCCTTCCTATAGCATGAGATGTGATGTCTCAATGCTTCTAATACCAAACCTGAGATCCTTCCTATAACATGAGATGTGATATCCAACTCCTTCCATTCCAATCCTGAGACCCGTCCTATAGCATGAGATGTGATATCTCAATGCTTATACCAAACCTGAGACCCTTCCTATAGCATGAGATGTGATATCCAACTGCTTCCCATTCCAATCCTGAGACCCTTCCTATAGCATGAGATGTGATATCTCAGTGCTTCTAATACCAAACCTGAGATCCTTCCTCTAACATGAAATGTGATATCCAACTCCTTCCCTTTCCAAACCTAAGAGCCTATCTATAGCATGAGATGTGATATCCAAGTCTTTCATATTCCAACCCTTAGACCCTTCCTACAGCATGCAATATGATATCTCAATGATTCTAATAACAAACCTGAGACCCGTCCTATAACATGAGATGGGATATCCAACTCCTTCCCATTCCAATCCTGAGACACTTCCGATAGCAGAGATGTGATATCTCAATGCTTATACCAAACCTGAGACCCTTCCTATAACATGAGATGTGATATCCAAATCCTTCCCGTTCCAAACCTGAGACCCTTCCTTTAGCATGAGATGTGATATCCAGCTCCTTCCCATTCCAATCCTGAGACACTTCCGATAGCATGAGATGTGATATCTCAATGCTTCTAATATCAAAACTGAGACCCTCCCTATAGCATGATATGTGATATCTAAGTCCTTCCCATTCCAATCCTGAGACCCTCCCTATAGCATGAGATGTGATATCCAACTCCTTCCCATTCCAATCCTGAGACCCTTCCTATAGCATGAGATATGATATCTCAATACTTCTAATACCAAACGTGAGATCCTTCCGATAACATGAGATGTGATATCCAAATCCTTCCCCTTCCAAACCTGAGACCCTCCCTTTAGCATGAGATGTGATATCCAACTCCTTCCTATTCCAATCCTGAGACTCTTCTGATAGCATGAGATGTGATATCTCAATGCTTCTAATACCAAACCTGAGATCCTTCCGATAGCATGAGATGTGATATCTCAATCCTTCTAATACCAAACCTGAGATCCTTCCTATAACATGAGATGTGATATCCAAATCCTTCCCCTTCCAAACCTGAGACCCTCCCTTTAGCATGAGATGTGATATCCAACTCCTTCCCATTCCATTCCTGAGACCCTTCTGATAGCATGAGATGTGATATCTCAATGCCTCTAATACCAAACCTGAGATCCTACCTCTAACATGAAATGTGATATCCAACTCTTTCCCCTTCCAAACCTGAGAGCCTTCCTATAGCATGAGATGTGATATCCAAGTCCTTCCCATTCCAATCCTGAGACCCTTCCTATAGCTTGAGATGTGATATCCAACTCCTTCCCATTCCAATTCTGAGACCCTTCCTATACTATGAGACTTGATATCTCAATGCTTCTAATACCAAACCTGAGACACGTAATATAACATGAGATGTGATATCCAAATCCTTCCCCTTCCAAACCTTAGACCCTTCCTTTATCATGAGATGTGATATCCAACTCCTTCCCATTCCAATCCTGAGACCCTTCCGATATCATGAGATGTGATATCTCAAAGCTTCTAATATCAAACTTGAGACCCTCCCTATAGCATGAGATGTGATATCCAAGTCCTTCCCATTCCAATCCTGAGACCCTTCCTATAGCATGAGATGTGATATCTCAATGCTTATACCAAACCTGAGACCCTTCCTATAGCATGAGATGTGATATCCAACTGGTTCCCATTCCAATCCTGAGACCCTTCCTATAGCTTGAGATGTGATATCTCTATGCTTCTAATACCAAACCTGAGATCCTTCCTCTAACATGAAATGTGATATCCAACTCCTTCCCTTTCCAAACCTAAGAGCCTATCTATAGCATGAGATGTGATATCCAAGTCCTTCACATTCCAACCCTTAGACCCTTCCTACAGCATGCAATATGATATCTCAATGATTTTAATAACAAACCTGAGACCCGTCCTATAACATGAGATGGGATATCCAACTCCTTCCCATTCCAATCCTGAGACTCTTCCGATAGCAGAGATGTGATATCTCAATGCTTATACCAAACCTGAGACCCTTCCTATAACATGAGATGTGATATCCAAATCCTTCCCGTTCCAAACCTGAGACCCTTCCTTTAGCATGAGATGTGATATCCAGCTCCTTCCCATTCCAATCCTGAGACACTTCCGATAGCATGAGATGTGATATCTCAATGCTTCTAATATCAAAACTGAGACCCTCCCTATAGCATGATATGTGATATCTAAGTCCTTCCCATTCCAATCCTGAGACCCTCCCTATAGCATGAGATGTGATATCCAACTCCTTCCCATTCCAATCCTGAGACCCTTCCTATAGCATGAGATATGATATCTCAATACTTCTAATACCAAACGTGAGATCCTTCCGATAACATGAGATGTGATATCCAAATCCTTCCCCTTCCAAACCTGAGACCCTCCCTTTAGCATGAGATGTGATATCCAACTCCTTCCTATTCCAATCCTGAGACTCTTCTGATAGCATGAGATGTGATATCTCAATGCTTCTAATACCAAACCTGAGATCCTTCCGATAGCATGAGATGTGATATCTCAATGCTTCTAATACCAAACCTGAGATCCTTCCTATAACATGAGATGTGATATCCAAATCCTTCCCCTTCCAAACCTGAGACCCTCCCTTTAGCATGGGATGTGATATCCAACTCCTTCCCATTCCATTCCTGAGACCCTTCTGATAGCATGAGATGTGATATCTCAATGCCTCTAATACCAAACCTGAGATCCTACCTCTAACATGAAATGTGATATCCAACTCTTTCCGCTTCCAAACCTGAGAGCCTTCCTATAGCATGAGATGTGATATCCAAGTCCTTCCCATTCCAATCCTGAGACCCTTCCTATAGCTTGAGATGTGATATCCAACTCCTTCCCATTCCAATTCTGAGACCCTTCCTATACTATGAGACTTGATATCTCAATGCTTCTAATACCAAACCTGAGACCCGTAATATAACATGAGATGTGATATCCAAATCCTTCCCCTTCCAAACCTTAGACCCTTCCTTTATCATGAGATGTGATATCCAACTCCTTCCCATTCCAATCCTGAGACCCTTCCGATATCATGAGATGTGATATCTCAAAGCTTCTAATATCAAACTTGAGACCCTCCCTATAGCATGAGATGTGATATCCAAGTCCTTCCCATTCCAATCCTGAGACCCTTCCTATAGCATGAGATGTGATATCTCAATGCTTCTAATACCAAACCTGAGACCCTTCCTATAACATGAGATGGGAATATCCAACTCCTTCCCATTCCAATCCTGAGACCCTTCCGATAGCAGAGATGTGATATCTCAATGCTTATACCAAACCTGAGATCCTTCCTATAACATGAGATGTGATATCCAACTCCTTCCCATTCCAATCCTGAGACACTTCCTATAGCATGAGATGTGATATCTCACTGCTTATACCAAACCTGAGACCCTTCCCATAGCATGAGATGTGATATCCAACTCCTTCCCATTCCAATCCTCAGACCCTTCCTATAGCATGAGATGTGATATCTCAATGCTTCTAATATCAAACTTGAGACCCTACCTATAGCATGAGATGTGATATCCAAGTCCTTCCCATTCCAATCCTGAGACACTTCCTATGGCATGAGATGTGATATCTCAATGCTTCTAATACCAAACCTGAGACTCTTCCTATAACATGAGAATGGATATCCAACTCCTTCCCATTCCAATCCTGAGACCCTTTTGATAGCAGAGATGTGATATCTCAATGTTTATACCAAACCTGAGACCCTTCCTACGGCATGAGATGTCATATTCAACTCCTTCCCATTCCAATCCTGAGACCCTTCCTATAGCATGAGATGTGATATCCAACTCCTTCCCATTCCAATCCTGAGACCCTTCCTATAGCATGAGATGTGATGTCTCAATGCTTCTAATACCAAACCTGAGATCCTTCCTATAACATGAGATGTGATATCCAACTCCTTCCATTCCAATCCTGGACCCTTCCTATAGCATGAGATGTGATATCTCAATGCTTATACCAAACCTGAGACCCTTCCTATAGCATGAGATGTGATATCCAACTCCTTCCCATTCCAATCCTGAGACCCTTCCTATAGCCTGAGATGTGATATCTCAATGCCTCTAATACCAAACCTGAGATCCTTCCTCTAACATGAAATGTGATATCCAACTCCTTCACTTTCCAAACCTGAGAGCCTATTTATAGCATGAGATGTGATATCCAAGTCCTTCCCATTCCAATCCTTAGACCCTTCCTACAGCATGCAATATGATATCTCAATGATTCTAATAAAAAACCTGAGACCCGTCCTATAACATGAGATGGGATATCCAACTCCTTCCCATTCCAATCCTGAGACACTTCCGATAGCAGAGATGTGATATCTCAATGTTTATACCAAACCTGAGACCCTTCCTATAACATGAGATGTGATATCCAACTCCTTCCAGTTCCAAACCTGAGACCCTTCCTTTAGCATGAGATGTGATATCCAGCTCCTTCCCATTCCAATCCTGAGACACTTCCGATAGCATGAGATGTGATATCTCAATGCTTCTAATATCAAAACTGAGACCCTCCCTATAGCATGATATGTGATATCTAAGTCCTTCCCATTCCAATCCTGAGACCCTTCCTATAGCATGAGATGTGATATCTCAATGCTTCTACCAAACCTGAGACCCTTCCTTTAGCATGAGATGTGATATCCAACTCCTTCCCATTCCAATCCTGAGACACTTCCTATAGCATGAGAAGTGATATCTCAATACTTCTAATACCAAACCTGAGATCCTTCCGATAACATAAGATGTGATATCTCAATACTTCTAATACCAAACCTGAGATCCATCCTATAACATGAGATGTGATATCCAAATCCTTCCCCTTCCAAACCTGAGACCCTCCCTTTAGCATGAGATGTGATATCCAACTCCTTCCCATTCCAATCCTGAGACCCTTCTGATAGCATAAGATATGATATCTCAATGCTTCTATACCAAACCTGAGATCCTTCCGATAGCATGAGATGTGATATCTCAATACTTCTAATACCAAACCTGAGATCTTTCCTATAACATGAGATGTGATATCCAAATCCTTATCTTCCAAACCTGAGACCCTCCCTTTAGCATGAGATGTGATATCCAACTCCTTCCCATTCCAATCCTGAGACTCTTCTGATAGCATAAGATATGATATCTCAATGCTTCTATACCAAACCTGAGATCCTTCTGATAGCATGAGATGTGATATCTCAATACTTCTAATACCAAACCTGAGATCCTACCTCTAACATGAAATGTGATATCCAACTCTTTCCCCTTGCAAACCTGAGAGCCTTCCTATAGCATGAGATGTGATATCCAAGTCCTTCCCATTCCAATCCTGAGACCCTTCCTATAACATGAGATGTGATATCCAACTCCTTCCCATTCCAACCAGAGACCCTTCCTATAGCATGAGATGGGATATCCAACTCCTTCCAAATCCAATCCCGATACCCTTCCGATAGCATGAGATCTGATATCCCAATGCTTCTACCAAACCTGAGACCCATACTATGGCATGAGATGTGATATCAAACTCCTTCCCATTCTAATCCTGAGACCCTTCCGATAGCTTGAGATGTGATATCCAACTCCTTCCCATTCCAATTCTGAGACCCTTCCTATACCATGAGACTTGATATCTCAATGCTTCTAATACCAAACCTGAGACCCGTCCTATAACATGAGATGTGATATCCAAATCCTTCCCCTTCCAAACCTTAGACCCTTCCTTTATCATGAGATGTGATAGCCAACTCCTTCCCATTCCAATCTTGAGACCCTTCCGATATCATGAAATGTGATATCTCAATGCTTCTAATATCAAACTTGAGACCCTCCCTATAACATGAGATGGGAATATCCAACTCCTTCCCATTCCAATCCTGAGACCCTTCCGATAGCAGAGATGTGATATCTCAATGCTTATACCAAACCTGAGATCCTTCCTATAACATGAGATGTGATATCCAACTCCTTCCCATTCCAATCCTGAGACACTTCCTATAGCATGAGATGTGATATCCAACTCCTTCCCATTCCAATCCTGAGACCCTTCCTATAGCATGAGATATGATATCTCAATACTTCTAATACCAAACGTGAGATCCTTCCGATAACATGAGATGTGATATCCAAATCCTTCCCCTTCCAAACCTGAGACCCTCCCTTTAGCATGAGATGTGATATCCAACTCCTTCCCATTCCAATCCTGAGACCCTTCTGATAGCATGAGATGTGATATCTCAATGCTTCTAATACCAAACCTGAGATCCTTCCGATAGCATGAGATGTGATATCTCAATGCTTCTAATACCAAACCTGAGATCCTTCCTATAACATGAGATGTGATATCCAAATCCTTCCCCTTCCAAACCTGAGACCCTCTCTTTAGCATGAGATGTGATATCCAACTCCTTCCCATTCCATTCCTGAGACCCTTCTGATAGCATGAGATGTGATATCTCAATGCCTCTAATACCAAACCTGAGATCCTACCTCTAACATGAAATGTGATATCCAACTCTTTCCCCTTCCAAACCTGAGAGCCTTCCTATAGCATGAGATGTGATATCCAAGTCCTTCCCATTCCAATCCTGAGACCCTTCCTATAGCTTGAGATGTGATATCCAACTCCTTCCCATTCCAATTCTGAGAACCTTCCTATACTCTGAGACTTGATATCTCAATGCTTCTAATACCAAACTTGAGACCCTCCCTATAGCATGAGATGTGATATCCAAGTCCTTCCCATTCCAATCCTGAGACCCTTCCTATAGCATGAGATGTGATATCTCAATGCTTCTAATACCAAACCTGAGACCCTTCCTATAACATGAGATGGGAATATCCAACTCCTTCCCATTCCAATCCTGAGACCCTTCCGATAGCAGAGATGTGATATCTCAATGCTTATACCAAACCTGAGACCCTTCCTATGGCATGAGATGTGATATCCAACTCTTTGCCATTCAAATCCTGAGACCCTTCCTATAGCATGAGAATGGATATCCAACTCCTTCCCAATCCAATCCTGAGACCCTTCCGATAGCAGAGACGTGATATCTCAATGCTTCTACCAAACCTGAGACCCTTCCTTTAGCATGAGATGTGATATCCAAATCCTTCACATTCCAATCCTGAGACCCTTCCTATAGCATGAGATGTGATATCTCAATGCTTCTAATACCAAACCTGAGATCCTTCCTATAACATGAGATGTGATATCCAATTCCTTCCCATTCCAAACCTGAGACCCTTCCTATTGGATGAGTTGTGATATCCAACTCCTTCCCATTCCAACCCTGAGACCCTTCCTATAGCATGAGATGTGATGTCTCAATGCTTCTAATACCAAACCTGAGATCCTTCCTATAACATGAGATGTGATATCCAACTCCTTCCATTCCAATCCTGAGACCCGTCCTATAGCATGAGATGTGATATCTCAATGCTTATACCAAACCTGAGACCCTTCCTATAGCATGAGATGTGATATCCAACTACTTCCCATTCCAATCCTGAGACCCTTCCTATAGCATGAGATGTGATATCTCAATGCTTCTAATACCAAACCTGAGATCCTTCCTCTAACATGAAATGTGATATCCAACTCCTTCCCTTTCCAAACCTAAGAGCCTATCTATAGCATGAGATGTGATATCCAGGTCCTTCCCATTCCAATCCTTAGACCCTTCCTACAGCATGCAATATGATATCTCAATGATTCTAATAACAAACCTGAGACCCGTCCTATAGCATGAGATATGATATCCAAGTCCTTCCCATTCCAATCCTGAGACCCTTCCTATAACATGAAATGTGATATCCAACTCCTTCCCATTCCAACCTGAGACCCTTCCTATAGCATGAGATGGGATATCCAACTTCTTCCAAATCCAATACTGATACCCTTCCGATAGCATGAGATGTGATATCCCAATGCTTCTACCAAACCTGAGACCCATACTATGGCATGAGATGTGATATCAAACTCCTTCCCATTCCAATCCTGAGACCCTTCCTATAGCTTGAGGTGTGATATCCAACTCCTTCCCATTCCAATTCTGAGACCCTTCTTATACCATGAGACTTGATATCTCAATGCTTCTAATACCAAACCTGAGACCCGTCCTATAACATGAGATGTGATATCCAAATCCTTCCCCTTCCAAACCTTAGACCCTTCCTTTATCATGAGATGTGATATCCAACTCCTTCCCATTCCAATCCTGAGACCCTTCCGATATCATGAGATTTGTTATCTCAATGCTTCTAATATCAAACTTGAGACCCTCCCTATAGCATGAGATGTGACATCCAAGTCCTTCCCATTCCAATCCTGAGACCCTTCCTATAGCATGAGATGTGATATCTCTATGCTTCTAATACCAAACCTGAGACCCTTCCTATAACATGAGATGGGATATCCAACTCCTTCCCATTCCAATCCTGAGACCTTTCCGAAGGCAGAGATGTGATATCTCAATGCTTATACCAAACCTGAGAACCTTCCTATGGCCTGAGATGTGATATACAACTCCTTCCCATTCCAATCCTGAGACCCTTCCTTTAGCATGAGATGTGATATCTCAATGCTTATACCAAATCTGAGACCCTTCCTATAGCATGAGATGTGATATCCAATTCCTTCCCATTCCAATCCTGAGACCCTTCCTATAGCATGAGATGTGATATCTCAATGCTTATACCAAACCTGAGAGCCTACCTATAGCATGAGATGTGATATCCAAGTCCATCCCATTCCAATCCTTAGACCCTTCCTACAGCATGCAATGTGATATCTCAATGATTCTAATACCAAACCAGAGACTCTTCCTATAACATGAGATGGGATATCCAACTCCTTCCCATTCCAATCCTGAGCCGCTCCCGATAGCAGAGATGTGATATCTCAATGCTTATACCAAACCTGAGACCCTTCCTATAACATGAGATGTGATATCCAACTCCTTCCCGTTCCAAACCTGAGACACTAACTATAGCATATGTGATATCCAACTCCTTCCCATTCCAAACATGAGACCCTTCCTATAGCAAGAAAGTAATATCCAACTCCTACCCATTCCAATCCTGAGACCCTTCCTATAGCAAGAGATGTGATATCCAAATCCTTCCCATTCCAATCCTGAGACCCTTCCTATAACATGAGATGTGATATCCAACTCCTTCCCATTCCAACCTGAGACACTTCCTATAGCATGAGAAGGGATATCCAACTCCTTCCCAATCCAATCCTGAGACCCTTTCGATAGCAGAGATGTGATATCTCAATGCTTATACCAAACCTGAGACCCTTCCTATGGCATGAGATGTGATATCCAACTCCTTGCCATTCAAATCCTGAGACCCTTCCTATAGCATGAGAAGGGATATCCAACTCCTTCCCAATCCAATCCTGAGACCCTTCCGATGGCAGAGACGTGATATCTCAATGCTTCTACCAAACCTGAGACCCTTCCTTTAGCATGAGATGTGATATCCAAATCCTTCAAATTCCAATCCTGAGACCCTTCCTATAGCATGAGATGTGATATCTCAATGCTTCTAATACCAAACCTGAGATCCTTCCTATAACATGAGATGTGATATCCAATTCCTTCCTATTCCAAACCTGAGACCCTTCCTATTGGATGAGATGTGATATCCAACTCCTTCCCATTCCAACCCTGAGACCCTTCCTATAGCATGAGATGTGATGTCTCAATGCTTCTAATACCAAACCTGAGATCCTTCCTATAACATGAGATGTGATATCCAACTCCTTCCATTCCAATCCTGAGACCCGTCCTATAGCATGAGATGTGATATCTCAATGCTTATACCAAACCTGAGACCCTTCCTATAGCATGAGATGTGATATCCAACTGCTTCCCATTCCAATCCTGAGACCCTTCCTATAGCATGAGATGTGATATCTCAATGCTTCTAATACCAAACCTGAGATCCTTCCTCTAACATGAAATGTGATATCCAACTCCTTCCCTTTCCAAACCTAAGAGCCTATCTATAGCATGAGATGTGATATCCAAGTCCTTCACATTCCAACCCTTAGACCCTTCCTACAGCATGCAATATGATATCTCAATGATTCTAATAACAAACCTGAGACCCGTCCTATAACATGAGATGGGATATCCAACTCCTTCCCATTCCAATCCTGAGACACTTCCGATAGCAGAGATGTGATATCTCAATGCTTATACCAAACCTGAGACCCTTCCTATAACATGAGATGTGATATCCAAATCCTTCCCGTTCCAAACCTGAGACCCTTCCTTTAGCATGAGATGTGATATCCAGCTCCTTCCCATTCCAATCCTGAGACACTTCCGATAGCATGAGATGTGATATCTCAATGCTTCTAATATCAAAACTGAGACCCTCCCTATAGCATGATATGTGATATCTAAGTCCTTCCCATTCCAATCCTGAGACCCTCCCTATAGCATGAGATGTGATATCCAACTCCTTCTCATTCCAATCCTGAGACACTTCCTATAGCATGAGATATGATATCTCAATACTTCTAATACCAAACGTGAGATCCTTCCGATAACATGAGATGTGATATCCAAATCCTTCCCCTTCCAAACCTGAGACCCTCCCTTTAGCATGAGATGTGATATCCAACTCCTTCCTATTCCAATCCTGAGACTCTTCTGATAGCATGAGATGTGATTTCTCAATGCTTCTAATACCAAACCTGAGATCCTTCCGATAGCATGAGATGTGATATCTCAATGCTTCTAATACCAAACCTGAGATCCTTCCTATAACATGAGATGTGATATCCAAATCCTTCCCCTTCCAAACCTGAGACTCTCCCTTTAGCATGAGATGTGATATCCAACTCCTTCCCATTCCATTCCTGAGACCCTTCTGATAGCATGAGATGTGATATCTCAATGCCTCTAATACCAAACCTGAGATCCTACCTCTAACATGAAATGTGATATCCAACTCTTTCCCCTTCCAAACCTGAGAGCCTTCCTATAGCATGAGATGTGATATCCAAGTCCTTCCCATTCCAATCCTGAGACCCTTCCTATAGCTTGAGATGTGATATCCAACTCCTTCCCATTCCAATTCTGAGACCCTTCCTATACTATGAGACTTGATATCTCAATGCTTCTAATACCAAACCTGAGACCCGTTATATAACATGAGATGTGATATCCAAATCCTTCCCCTTCCAAACCTTAGACCCTTCCTTTATCATGAGATGTGATATCCAACTCCTTCCCATTCCAATCCTGAGACCCTTCCGATATCATGAGATGTGATATCTCAAAGCTTCTAATATCAAACTTGAGACCCTCCCTATAGCATGAGATGTGATATCCAAGTCCTTCCCATTCCAATCCTGAGACCCTTCCTATAGCATGAGATGTGATATCTCAATGCTTATACCAAACCTGAGACCCTTCCTATAGCATGAGATGTGATATCCAACTGCTTCCCATTCCAATCCTGAGACCCTTCCTATAGCATGAGATGTGATATCTCTATGCTTCTAATACCAAACCTGAGATCCTTCCTCTAACATGAAATGTGATATCCAACTCCTTCCCTTTCCAAACCTAAGAGCCTATCTATAGCATGAGATGTGATATCCAAGTCCTTCACATTCCAACCCTTAGACCCTTCCTACAGCATGCAATATGATATCTCAATGATTCTAATAACAAACCTGAGACCCGTCCTATAACATGAGATGGGATATCCAACTCCTTCCCATTCCAATCCTGAGACTCTTCCGATAGCAGAGATGTGATATCTCAATGCTTATACCAAACCTGAGACCCTTCCTATAACATGAGATGTGATATCCAAATCCTTCCCGTTCCAAACCTGAGACCCTTCCTTTAGCATGAGATGTGATATCCAGCTCCTTCCCATTCCAATCCTGAGACACTTCTGATAGCATGAGATGTGATATCTCAATGCTTCTAATATCAAAACTGAGACCCTCCCTATAGCATGATATGTGATATCTAAGTCCTTCCCATTCCAATCCTGAGACCCTCCCTATAGCATGAGATGTGATATCCAACTCCTTCCCATTCCAATCCTGAGACCCTTCCTATAGCATGAGATATGATATCTCAATACTTCTAATACCAAACGTGAGATCCTTCCGATAACATGAGATGTGATATCCAAATCCTTCCCCTTCCAAACCTGAGACCCTCCCTTTAGCATGAGATTTGATATCCAACTCCTTCCTATTCCAATCCTGAGACTCTTCTGATAGCATGAGATGTGATATCTCAATGCTTCTAATACCAAACCTGAGATCCTTCCGATAGCATGAGATGTGATATCTCAATGCTTCTAATACCAAACCTGAGATCCTTCCTATAACATGAGATGTGATATCCAAATCCTTCCCCTTCCAAACCTGAGACCCTCCCTTTAGCATGAGATGTGATATCCAACTCCTTCCCATTCGATTCCTGAGACCCTTCTGATAGCATGAGATGTGATATCTCAATGCCTCTAATACCAAACCTGAGATCCTACCTCTAACATGAAATGTGATATCCAACTCTTTCCCCTTCCAAACCTGAGAGCCTTCCTATAGCATGAGATGTGATATCCAAGTCCTTCCCATTCCAATCCTGAGACCCTTCCTATAGCTTGAGATGTGATATCCAACTCCTTCCCATTCCAATTCTGAGACCCTTCCTATACTATGAGACTTGATATCTCAATGCTTCTAATACCAAACCTGAGACCCGTAATATAACATGAGATGTGATATCCAAATCCTTCCCCTTCCAAACCTTAGACCCTTCCTTTATCATGAGATGTGATATCCAACTCCTTCCCATTCCAATCCTGAGACCCTTCCGATATCATGAGATGTGATATCTCAAAGCTTCTAATATCAAACTTGAGACCCTCCCTATAGCATGAGATGTGATATCCAAGTCCTTCCCATTCCAATCCTGAGACCCTTCCTATAGCATGAGATGTGATATCTCAATGCTTCTAATACCAAACCTGAGACCCTTCCTATAACATGAGATGGGAATATCCAACTCCTTCCCATTCCAATCCTGAGACCCTTCCGATAGCAGAGATGTGATATCTCAATGCTTATACCAAACCTGAGATCCTTCCTATAACATGAGATGTGATATCCAACTCCTTCCCATTCCAATCCTGAGACACTTCCTATAGCATGAGATGTGATATCTCACTGCTTATACCAAACCTGAGACCCTTCCCATAGCATGAGATGTGATATCCAACTCCTTCCCATTCCAATCCTCAGACCCTTCCTATAGCATGAGATGTGATATCTCAATGCTTCGAATATCAAACTTGAGACCCTACCTATAGCATGAGATGTGATATCCAAGTCCTTCCCATTCCAATCCTGAGACACTTCCTATAGCATGAGATGTGATATCTCAATGCTTCTAATACCAAACCTGAGACTCTTCCTATAACATGAGATGGGATATCCAACTCCTTCCCATTCCAATCCTGAGACCCTTTTGATAGCAGAGATGTGATATCTCAATGTTTATACCAAACCTGAGACCCTTCCTACGGCATGAGATGTCATATTCAACTCCTTCCCATTCCAATCCTGAGACCCTTCCTATAGCATGAGATGTGATATCCAACTCCTTCCCATTCCAATCCTGAGACCCTTCCTATAGCATGAGATGTGATGTCTCAATGCTTCTAATACCAAACCTGAGATCCTTCCTATAACATGAGATGTGATATCCAACTCCTTCCATTCCAATCCTGGACCCTTCCTATAGCATGAGATGTGATATCTCAATGCTTATACCAAACCTGAGACCCTTCCTATAGCATGAGATGTGATATCCAACTCCTTCCCATTCCAATCCTGAGACCCTTCCTATAGCCTGAGATGTGATATCTCAATGCCTCTAATACCAAACCTGAGATCCTTCCTCTAACATGAAATGTGATATCCAACTCCTTCACTTTCCAAACCTGAGAGCCTATCTATAGCATGAGATGTGATATCCAAGTCCTTCCCATTCCAATCCTTAGACCCTTCCTACAGCATGCAATATGATATCTCAATGATTCTAATAAAAAACCTGAGACCCGTCCTATAACATGAGATGGGATATCCAACTCCTTCCCATTCCAATCCTGAGACACTTCCGATAGCAGAGATGTGATATCTCAATGTTTATACCAAACCTGAGACCCTTCCTATAACATGAGATGTGATATCCAACTCCTTCCCGTTCCAAACCTGAGACCCTTCCTTTAGCATGAGATGTGATATCCAGCTCCTTCCCATTCCAATCCTGAGACACTTCCGATAGCATGAGATGTGATATCTCAATGCTTCTAATATCAAAACTGAGACCCTCCCTATAGCATGATATGTGATATCTAAGTCCTTCCCATTCCAATCCTGATACCCTTCCTATAGCATGAGATGTGATATCTCAATGCTTCTACCAAACCTGAGACCCTTCCTTTAGCATGAGATGTGATATCCAACTCCTTCCCATTCCAATCCTGAGACCCTTCCTATAGCATGAGAGGTGATATCTCAATACTTCTAATACCAAACCTGAGATCCTTCCGATAACATGAGATGTGATATCTCAATACTTCTAATACCAAACCTGAGATCCATCCTATAACATGAGATGTGATATCCAAATCCTTCCCCTTCCAAACCTGAGACCCGCCCTTTAGCATGAGATGTGATATCCAACTCCTTCCCATTCCAATCCTGAGACCCTTCTGATAGCATAAGATATGATATCTCAATGCTTCTATACCAAACCTGAGATCCTTCCGATAGCATGAGATGTTATATCTCAATACTTCTAATACCAAACCTGAGATCCTTCCTATAACATGAGATGTGATATCCAAATCCTTATCTTCCAAACCTGAGACCCTCCCTTTAGCATGAGATGTGATATCCAACTCCTTCCCATTCCAATCCTGAGACTCTTCTGATAGCATAAGATATGATATCTCAATGCTTCTATACCAAACCTGAGATCCTTCTGATAGCATGAGATGTGATATCTCAATACTTCTAATACCAAACCTGAGATCCTACCTCTAACATGAAATGTGATATCCAACTCTTTCCCCTTGCAAACCTGAGAGCCTTCCTATAGCATGAGATGTGATATCCAAGTCCTTCCCATTCCAATCCTGAGACCCTTCCTATAACATGAGATGTGATACCCAACTCCTTCCCATTCCAACCTGAGACCCTTCCTATAGCATGAGATGGGATATCCAACTCCTTCCAAATACAATCCCGATAACCTTCCGATAGCATGAGATCTGATATCCCAATGCTTCTACCAAACCTGAGACCCATACTATGGCATGAGATGTGATATCAAACTCCTTCCCATTCTAATCCTGAGACCCTTCCTATAGCTTGAAATGTGATATCCAACTCCTTCCCATTCCAATTCTGAGACCCTTCCTATACCATGAGACTTGATATCTCAATGCTTCTAATACCAAACCTGAGACCCGTCCTATAACATGAGATGTGATATCCAAATGCTTCCCCTTCCAAACCTTAGACCCTTCCTTTATCATGAGATGTGATAGCCAACTCCTTCCCATTCCAATCTTGAGACCCTTCCGATATCATGAAATGTGATATCTCAATGCTTCTAATATCAAACTTGAGACCCTCCCTATAACATGAGATGGGAATATCCAACTCCGTCCCATTCCAATCCTGAGACCCTTCCGATAGCAGAGATGTGATATCTCAATGCTGATACCAAACTTGAGATCCTTCCTATAACATGAGATGTGATATCCAACTCCTTCCCATTCCAATCCTGAGACACTTCCTATAGCATGAGATGTGATATCTCACTGCTTATACCAAACCTGAGACCCTTCCTATAGCATGAGATGTGATATCCAACTCCTTCCCATTCCAATCCTGAGACCCTTCCTATAGCATGAGATGTGATATCTCAATGCTTCTAATATCAAACTTGAGACCCTCCCTATAGCATGAGATGTGATACCCAAGTCCTTCCCATTCCAATCCTGAGACACTTCCTATAGCATGAGATGTGATATCCAACTGCTTCCCATTCCAATCCTGAGACCCTTCCTATAGCATGAGATGTGTTATCTCTATGCTTCTAATACCAAACCTGAGATCCTTCCTCTAACATGAAATGTGATATCCAACTCCTTCCCTTTCCAAACCTAAGAGCCTATCTATAGCATGAGATGTGATATCCAAGTCCTTCACATTCCAACCCTTAGACCCTTCCTACAGCATGCAATATGATATCTCAATGATTCTAATAACAAACCTGAGACCCGTCCTATAACATGAGATGGGATATTCAACTCCTTCCCATTCCAATCCTGAGACTCTTCCGATAGCAGAGATGTGATATCTCAATGCTTATACCAAACCTGAGACCCTTCCTATAACATGAGATGTGATATCCAAATCCTTCCCGTTCCAAACCTGAGACCCTTCCTTTAGCATGAGATGTGATATCCAGCTCCTTCCCATTCCAATCCTGAGACACTTCCGATAGCATGAGATGTGATATCTCAATGCTTCTAATATCAAAACTGAGACCCTCCCTATAGCATGATATGTGATATCTAAGTCCTTCCCATTCCAATCCTGAGACCCTCCCTATAGCATGAGATGTGATATCCAACTCCTTCCCATTCCAATCCTGAGACCCTTCCTATAGCATGAGATGTGATATCTCAATGCTTCTAATACCAAACCTGAGATCCTTCCGATAGCATGAGATGTGATATCTCAATGCTTCTAATACCAAACCTGAGATCCTTCCTATAACATGAGATGTGATATCCAAATCCTTCCCCTTCCAAACCTGAGACCCTCCCTTTAGCATGAGATGTGATATCCAACTCCTTCCCATTCCATTCCTGCGACCCTTCTGATAGCATGAGATGTGATATCTCAATGCCTCTAATACCAAACCTAAGATCCTACCTCTAACATGAAATGTGATATCCAACTCTTTCCCCTTCCAAACCTGAGAGCCTTCCTATAGCATGAGATGTGATATCCAAGTCCTTCCCATTCCAATCCTGAGACCCTTCCTATAGCTTGAGATGTGATATCCAACTCCTTCCCATTCCAATTCTGAGACCCTTCCTATACTATGAAACTTGATATCTCAATGCTTCTAATACCAAACCTGAGACCCGTAATATAACATGAGATGTGATATCCAAATCCTTCCCCTTCCAAACCTTAGACCCTTCCTTTATCATGAGATGTGATATCCAACTCCTTCCCATTCCAATCCTGAGACCCTTCCGATATCATGAGATGTGATATCTCAAAGCTTCTAATATCAAACTTGAGACCCTCCCTATAGCATGAGATGTGATATCCAAGTCCTTCCCATTCCAATCCTGAGACCCTTCCTATAGCATGAGATGTGATATCTCAATGCTTATACCAAACCTGAGACCCTTCCTATAGCATGAGATGTGATATCCAACTGCTTCCCATTCCAATCCTGAGACCCTTCCTATAGCATGAGATGTGATATCTCTATGCTTCTAATACCAAACCTGAGATCCTTCCTCTAACATGAAATGTGATATCCAACTCCTTCCCTTTCCAAACCTAAGAGCCTATCTATAGCATGAGATGTGATATCCAAGTCCTTCACATTCCAACCCTTAGACCCTTCCTACAGCATGCAATATGATATCTCAATGATTCTAATAACAAACCTCAGACCCGTCCTATAACATGAGATGGGATATCCAACTCCTTCCCATTCCAATCCTGAGACTCTTCCAATAGCAGAGATGTGATATCTCAATGCTTATACCAAACCTGAGACCCTTCCTATAACATGAGATGTGATATCCAAATCCTTCCCGTTCCAAACCTGAGACCCTTCCTTTAGCATGAGATGTGATATCCAGCTCCTTCCCATTCCAATCCTGAGACACTTCCGATAGCATGAGATGTGATATCTCAATGCTTCTAATATCAAAACTGAGACCCCCCCTATAGCATGATATGTGATATCTAAGTCCTTCCCATTCCAATCCTGAGACCCTCCCTATAGCATGAGATGTGATATCCAACTCCTTCCCATTCCAATCCTGAGACCCTTCCTATAGCATGAGATATGATATCTCAATACTTCTAATACCAAACGTGAGATCCTTCCGATAACATGATATGTGATATCCAAATCCTTCCCCTTCCAAACCTGAGACCCTCCCTTTAGCATGAGATGTGATATCCAACTCCTTCCTATTCCAATCCTGAGACTCTTCTGATAGCATGAGATGTGATATCTCAATGCTTCTAATACCAAACCTGAGATCCTTCCGATAGCATGAGATGTGATATCTCAATGCTTCTAATACCAAACCTGAGACCTTCCTATAACATGAGATGTGATATCCAAATCCTTCCCCTTCCAAACCTGAGACCCTCCCTTTAGCATGAGATGTGATATCCAACTCCTTCCCATTCCATTCCTGAGACCCTTCTGATAGCATGAGATGTGATATCTCAATGCCTCTAATACCAAACCTGAGATCCTACCTCTAACATGAAATGTGATATCCAACTCTTTCCCCTTCCAAACCTGATAGGCCTTCCTATAGCATGAGATGTGATATCCAAGTCCTTCCCATTCCAATCCTGAGACCCTTCCTATAGCTTGAGATGTGATATCCAACTCCTTCCCATTCCAATTCTGAGACCCTTCCTATACTATGAGACTTGATATCTCAATGCTTCTAATACCAAACCTGAGACCCGTAATATAACATGAGATGTGATATCCAAATCCTTCCCCTTCCAAACCTTAGACCCTTCCTTTATCATGAGATGTGATATCCAACTCCTTCCCATTCCAATCCTGAGACCCTTCCGATATCATGAGATGTGATATCTCAAAGCTTCTAATATCAAACTTGAGACCCTCCCTATAGCATGAGATGTGATATCCAAGTCCTTCCCATTCCAATCCTGAGACCCTTCCTATAGCATGAGATGTGATATCTCAATGCTTCTAATACCAAACCTGAGACCCTTCCTATAACATGAGATGGGAATATCCAACTCCTTCCCATTCCAATCCTGAGACCCTTCCGATAGCAGAGATGTGATATCTCAATGCTTATACCAAACCTGAGATCCTTCCTATAACATGAGATGTGATATCCAACTCCTTCCCATTCCAATCCTGAGACACTTCCTATAGCATGAGATGTGATATCTCACTGCTTATACCAAACCTGAGACCCTTCCCATAGCATGAGATGTGATATCCAACTCCTTCCCATTCCAATCCTCAGACCCTTCCTATAGCATGAGATGTGATATCTCAATGCTTCTAATATCAAACTTGAGACCCCACCTATAGCATGAGATGTGATATCCAAGTCCTTCCCATTCCAATCCTGAGACACTTCCTATAGCATGAGATGTGATATCTCAATGCTTCTAATACCAAACCTGAGACTCTTCCTATAACATGAGATGGGATATCCAACTCCTTCCCATTCCAATCCTGAGACCCTTTTGATAGCAGAGATGTGATATCTCAATGTTTATACCAAACCTGAGACCCTTCCTACGGCATGAGATGTCATATTCAACTCCTTCCCATTCCAATCCTGAGACCCTTCCTATAGCATGAGATGTGATATCCAACTCCTTCCCATTCCAATCCTGAGACCCTTCCTATAGCAATAGATGTGATGTCTCAATGCTTCTAATACCAAACCTGAGATCCTTCCTATAACATGAGATGTGATATCCAACTCCTTCCATTCCAATCCTGGACCCTTCCTATAGCATGAGATGTGATATCTCAATGCTTATACCAAACCTGAGACCCTTCCTATAGCATGAGATGTGATATCCAACTCCTTCCCATTCCAATCCTGAGACCCTTCCTATAGCCTTAGATGTGATATCTCAATGCCTCTAATACCAAACCTGAGATCCTTCCTCTAACATGAAATGTGATATCCAACTCCTTCACTTTCCAAACCTGAGAGCCTATCTATAGCATGAGATGTGATATCCAAGTCCTTCCCATTCCAATCCTTAGACCCTTCCTACAGCATGCAATATGATATCTCAATGATTCTAATAAAAAACCTGAGACCCGTCCTATAACATGAGATGGGATATCCAACTCCTTCCCATTCCAATCCTGAGACACTTCCGATAGCAGAGATGTGATATCTCAATGTTTATACCAAACCTGAGACCCTTCCTATAACATGAGATGTGATATCCAACTCCTTCCCGTTCCAAACCTGAGACCCTTCCTTTAGCATGAGATGTGATATCCAGCTCCTTCCCATTCCAATCCTGAGACACTTCCGATAGCATGAGATGTGATATCTCAATGCTTCTAATATCAAAACTGAGACCCTCCCTATAGCATGATATGTGATATCTAAGTCCTTCCCATTCCAATCCTGAGACCCTTCCTATAGCATGAGATGTGATATCTCAATGCTTCTACCAAACCTGAGACCCTTCCTTTAGCATGAGATGTGATATCCAACTCCTTCCCATTCCAATCCTGAGACCCTTCCTATAGCATGAGAGGTGATATCTCAATACTTCTAAAACCAAACCTGAGATCCTTCCGATAACATGAGATGTGATATCTCAATATTTCTAATACCAAACCTGAGATCCATCCTATAACATGAGATGTGATATCCAAATCCTTCCCCTTCCAAACCTGAGACCCTCCCTTTAGCATGAGATGTGATATCCAACTCCTTCCCATTCCAATCCTGAGACCCTTCTGATAGCATAAGATATGATATCTCAATGCTTCTTTACCAAACCTGAGATCCTTCCGATAGCATGAGATGTGATATCTCAATACTTCTAATACCAAACCTGAGATCCTTCCTATAACATGAGATGTGATATCCAAATCCTTATCTTCCAAACCTGAGACCCTCCCTTTAGCATGAGATGTGATATGCAACTCCTTCCCATTCCAATCCTGAGACTCTTCTGATAGCATAAGATATGATATCTCAATGCTTCTATACCAAACCTGAGATCCTTCTGATAGCATGAGATGTGATATCTCAATACTTCTAATACCAAACCTGAGATCCTACCTCTAACATGAAATGTGATATCCAACTCTTTCCCCTTGCAAACCTGAGAGCCTTCCTATAGCATGAGATGTGATATCCAAGTCCTTCCCATTCCAATCCTGAGACCCTTCCTATAACATGAGATGTGATATCCAACTCCTTCCCATTCCAACCTGAGACCCTTCCTATAGCATGAGATGGGATATCCAACTCCTTCCAAATCCAATCCCGATACCCTTCCGATAGCATGAGATCTGATATCCCAATGCTTCTACCAAACCTGAGACCCATACTATAGCATGAGATGTGATATCAAACTCCTTCCCATTCTAATCCTGAGACCCTTCCTATAGCTTGAGATGTGATATCCAACTCCTTCCCATTCCAATTCTGAGACCCTTCCTATACCATGAGACTTGATATCTCAATGCTTCTAATACCAAACCTGAGACCTGTCCTATAACATGAGATGTGATATCCAAATCCTTCCCCTTCCAAACCTTAGACCCTTCCTTTATCATGAGATGTGATAGCCAACTCCTTCCCATTCCAATCTTGAGACCCTTCCGATATCATGAAATGTGATATCTCAATGCTTCTAATATCAAACTTGAGACCCTCCCTATAACATGAGATAGGAATGTCCAACTCCTTCCCATTCCAATCCTGAGACCCTTCCGATAGCAGAGATGTGATATCTCAATGCTTATACCAAACCTGAGATCCTTCCTATAACATGAGATGTGATATCCTACTCCTTCCCATTCCAATCCTGAGACACTTCCTATAGCATGAGATGTGATATCTCACTGCTTATACCAAACCTGAGACCCTTCCTATAGCATGAGATGTGATATCCAACTCCTTCCCATTCCAATCCTGAGACCCTTCCTATAGCATGAGATGTGATATCTCAATGCTTCTAATATCAAACTTGAGACCCTCCCTATAGCATGAGATGTGATACCCAAGTCCTTCCCATTCCAATCCTGAGACCCTTCCTATAGCATGAGATGTGATATCTCAATGCTTCTACCAAACCTGAGACCCTTCCTTTAGCATGAGATGTGATATCCAACTCCTTCCCATTCCAATCCTGAGACCCTTCCTATAGCATGAGAGGTGATATCTCAATACTTCTAATACCAAACCTGAGATCCTTCCGATAACATGAGATGTGATATCTCAATACTTCTAATACCAAACCTGAGATCCATCCTATAACATGAGATGTGATATCCAAATCCTTCCCCTTCCAAACCTGAGACCCTCCCTTTAGCATGAGATGTGATATCCAACTCCTTCCCATTCCAATCCTGAGACCCTTCTGATAGCATAAGATATGATATCTCAATGCTTCTATACCAAACCTGAGATCCTTCCGATAGCATGAGATGTGATATCTCAATACTTCTAATACCAAACCTGAGATCCTTCCTATAACATGAGATGTGATATCCAAATCCTTATCTTCCAAACCTGAGACCCTCCCTTTAGCATGAGATGTGATATGCAACTCCTTCCCATTCCAATCCTGAGACTCTTCTGATAGCATAAGATATGATATCTCAATGCTTCTATACCAAACCTGAGATCCTTCTGATAGCATGAGATGTGATATCTCAATACTTCTAATACCAAACCTGAGATTCTACCTCTAACATGAAATGTGATATCCAACTCTTTCCCCTTGCAAACCTGAGAGCCTTCCTATAGCATGAGATGTGATATCCAAGTCCTTCCCATTCCAATCCTGAGACCCTTCCTATAACATGAGATGTGATATCCAACTCCTTCCCATTCCAACCTGAGACCCTTCCTATAGCATGAGATGGGATATCCAACTCCTTCCAAATCCAATCCCGATACCCTTCCGATAGCATGAGATCTGATATCCCAATGCTTCTACCAAACCTGAGACCCATACTATAGCATGAGATGTGATATCAAACTCCTTCCCATTCTAATCCTGAGACCCTTCCTATAGCTTGAGATGTGATATCCAACTCCTTCCCATTCCAATTCTGAGACCCTTCCTATACCATGAGACTTGATATCTCAATGCTTCTAATACCAAACCTGAGACCCGTCCTATAACATGAGATGTGATATCCAAATCCTTCCCCTTCCAAACCTTAGACCCTTCCTTTATCATGAGATGTGATATCCAACTCCTTCCCATTCCACTCCTGAGACCCTTCCTATAGCATGAGATGTGATATCTCAATGCTTCTAATACCAAACCTGAGACCCTTCCTATAACATGAGATGTGATATCCAAGTCCTTCCCATTCCAATCCTGAGACCCTTCCTATAGCATGAGATGTCATATCTCAATGCTTCTAATACCAAACCTGAGACCCTTCCTATAACATGAATTGTGATATCCAAGTCCTTCCCATTCCAATCTTGAGATCTTTCCAATAGCAGAGATGTGATATCTCAATGCTTATACCAAACGTGAGATCCTTCCTATGACATGAGATGTGATATCTAAATCCTTCTCATTCCAAACCTGAGACCCTTCCTACAGCATGTGATGTGATATCTCAATGCTTCTAATATCAAAACTGAGACCCGTCCTATAACATGAGATGGGATATCCAACTCCTTCCCGTTCCAAACCTGATACCCTTCCTATAGCATGAGATGTGATATCCAATTCCTTCCCATCCCAATCCTGAGACACCTCCGATAGCAGAGATGTGAAATCTCAATGCTTATACCAAACCTGAGACTCTTACTATAACATGAGATGTGATATCTAACTCCTTCCCGTTCCAAACCTGAGACCCTTCCTATAGCATGAGATGCGATATCCAACTCCTTCCCATTCCAATCCTGAGACCCTTCCCATAGCATGAGATGTGATATCTCAATGCTTCTAATACCAAACCTGTGATCCTTCCTATAACAAGAGATGTGATATCCAAATCCTTCCCCTTCCAAATCTGAGACCCTCCCTTTAGCATGAGATGTGATATCTCAATGCCTCTAATACCAAACCTGAGATCCTTCCGATAGCATGAGATGTGATATCTCAATGCTTCTAATACCAAACCTGAGATCCTTCCTATAACATGAGATTTGATATCCAAATCCTTCCCCTTCCATTCCTGAGACCCTCCCTTTAGCATGAGATGTGATATCCAACTCCTTCCCATTCCAATCCTGAGACCCTTCTGATAGCATGAGATGTGATATCTCAATGCCTCTAATACCAAACCTGAGATCCTACATCTAACATGAAATGTGATATCCAACTCCTTCCCTTTCCAAACGTGAGACCCTCCCTATAGAATGAGATGTGATATCCAAGTCCTTCCCATTCCAATCCTGAGACCCTTCCTATAGCATGAGATGTGATATCTCAATGCTTCTAATACCAAACCTGAGACCCTTCCTATAATGTAAGATGGGATATCCAACTCCTTCCCATTCCAATCCTGAGACCCTTCCGATAGCAGAGATGTGATATCTCAATGCTTATACCAAACCTGAGACCCTTCCTGTGGCATGAGATGTCATATACAACTCCTTCCCATTCCAATCCTGAGACCCTTCCTATAGCATGAGATGTGATATCTCAATACTTATACCAAACCTGAGACCCTTCCTATAGCATGAGATGTGATATCCAACTCCTTCCCATTCCAATCCTGAGACCCTTCCTATAACATGAGATGTTATGTCTCAATGCTTCTAATACCAAACCTGAGATCCTTCCTATGGCATGAGATGTCATATAAAACTCCTTCCCATTCCAATCCTGAGACCCTTCCCATAGCATGAGATGTGATATCGAACTCCTTCCCATTCCAATCCTGCGACCCTTCCTATAGCATGAGATTTGATATCTCAATGCTTCTAATACCAAACCTGAGATCCTTCCGATAGCATGAGATGTGATATCTGAATGCTTCTAATACCAAACCTGAGATCATTCCTATAACACGAGATGTGATATCCAAATCCTTCCCCTTCCAAACCTGAGACCCTCCCTTTAGCATGAGATGTGATATCCAACTCTTTCCCCTTCCAAACCTGAGAGCCTTCCTATAGCATGAGATGTGATATCCAAGTCCTTCCCATTCCAATCCTGAGACCCTTCCTATAGCTTGAGATGTGATATCCAACTCCTTCCCATTCCAATTCTGAGACCCTTCCTATACTATGAAACTTGATATCTCAATGCTTCTAATACCAAACCTGAGACCCGTAATATAACATGAGATGTGATATCCAAATCCTTCCCCTTCCAAACCTTAGACCCTTCCTTTATCATGAGATGTGATATCCAACTCCTTCCCATTCCAATCCTGAGACCCTTCCGATATCATGAGATGTGATATCTCAAAGCTTCTAATATCAAACTTGAGACCCTCCCTATAGCATGAGATGTGATATCCAAGTCCTTCCCATTCCAATCCTGAGACCCTTCCTATAGCATGAGATGTGATATCTCAATGCTTATACCAAACCTGAGACCCTTCCTATAGCATGAGATGTGATATCCAACTGCTTCCCATTCCAATCCTGAGACCCTTCCTATAGCATGAGATGTGATATCTCTATGCTTCTAATACCAAACCTGAGATCCTTCCTCTAACATGAAATGTGATATCCAACTCCTTCCCTTTCCAAACCTAAGAGCCTATCTATAGCATGAGATGTGATATCCAAGTCCTTCACATTCCAACCCTTAGACCCTTCCTACAGCATGCAATATGATATCTCAATGATTCTAATAACAAACCTGAGACCCGTCCTATAACATGAGATGGGATATCCAACTCCTTCCCATTCCAATCCTGAGACTCTTCCAATAGCAGAGATGTGATATCTCAATGCTTATACCAAACCTGAGACCCTTCCTATAACATGAGATGTGATATCCAAATCCTTCCCGTTCCAAACCTGAGACCCTTCCTTTAGCATGAGATGTGATATCCAGCTCCTTCCCATTCCAATCCTGAGACACTTCCGATAGCATGAGATGTGATATCTCAATGCTTCTAATATCAAAACTGAGACCCCCCCTATAGCATGATATGTGATATCTAAGTCCTTCCCATTCCAATCCTGAGACCCTCCCTATAGCATGAGATGTGATATCCAACTCCTTCCCATTCCAATCCTGAGACCCTTCCTATAGCATGAGATATGATATCTCAATACTTCTAATACCAAACGTGAGATCCTTCCGATAACATGAGATGTGATATCCAAATCCTTCCCCTTCCAAACCTGAGACCCTCCCTTTAGCATGAGATGTGATATCCAACTCCTTCCCATTCCATTCCTGAGACCCTTCTGATAGCATGAGATGTGATATCTCAATGCCTCTAATACCAAACCTGAGATCCTACCTCTAACATGAAATGTGATATCCAACTCTTTCCCCTTCCAAACCTGAGAGCCTTCCTATAGCATGAGATGTGATATCCAAGTCCTTCCCATTCCAATCCTGAGACCCTTCCTATAGCTTGAGATGTGATATCCAACTCCTTCCCATTCCAATTCTGAGACCCTTCCTATACTATGAGACTTGATATCTCAATGCTTCTAATACCAAACCTGAGACCCGTAATATAACATGAGATGTGATATCCAAATCCTTCCCCTTCCAAACCTTAGACCCTTCCTTTATCATGAGATGTGATATCCAACTCCTTCCCATTCCAATCCTGAGACCCTTCCGATATCATGAGATGTGATATCTCAAAGCTTCTAATATCAAACTTGAGACCCTCCCTATAGCATGAGATGTGATATCCAAGTCCTTCCCATTCCAATCCTGAGACCCTTCCTATAGCATGAGATGTGATATCTCAATGCTTCTAATACCAAACCTGAGACCCTTCCTATAACATGAGATGGGAATATCCAACTCCTTCCCATTCCAATCCTGAGACCCTTCCGATAGCAGAGATGTGATATCTCAATGCTTATACCAAACCTGAGATCCTTCCTATAACATGAGATGTGATATCCAACTCCTTCCCATTCCAATCCTGAGACACTTCCTATAGCATGAGATGTGATATCTCACTGCTTATACCAAACCTGAGACCCTTCCCATAGCATGAGATGTGATATCCAACTCCTTCCCATTCCAATCCTCAGACCCTTCCTATAGCATGAGATGTGATATCTCAATGCTTCTAATATCAAACTTGAGACCCTACCTATAGCATGAGATGTGATATCCAAGTCCTTCCCATTCCAATCCTGAGACACTTCCTATAGCATGAGATGTGATATCTCAATGCTTCTAATACCAAACCTGAGACTCTTCCTATAACATGAGATGGGATATCCAACTCCTTCCCATTCCAATCCTGAGACCCTTTTGATAGCAGAGATGTGATATCTCAATGTTTATACCAAACCTGAGACCCTTCCTACGGCATGAGATGTCATATTCAACTCCTTCCCATTCCAATCCTGAGACCCTTCCTATAGCATGAGATGTGATATCCAACTCCTTCCCATTCCAATCCTGAGACCCTTCCTATAGCATGAGATGTGATGTCTCAATGCTTCTAATACCAAACCTGAGATCCTTCCTATAACATGAGATGTGATATCCAACTCCTTCCATTCCAATCCTGGACCCTTCCTATAGCATGAGATGTGATATCTCAATGCTTATACCAAACCTGAGACCCTTCCTATAGCATGAGATGTGATATCCAACTCCTTCCCATTCCAATCCTGAGACCCTTCCTATAGCCTTAGATGTGATATCTCAATGCCTCTAATACCAAACCTGAGATCCTTCCTCTAACATGAAATGTGATATCCAACTCCTTCACTTTCCAAACCTGAGAGCCTATCTATAGCATGAGATGTGATATCCAAGCCCTTCCCATTCCAATCCTTAGACCCTTCCTACAGCATGCAATATGATATCTCAATGATTCTAATAAAAAACCTGAGACCCGTCCTATAACATGAGATGGGATATCCAACTCCTTCCCATTCCAATCCTGAGACACTTCCGATAGCAGAGATGTGATATCTCAATGTTTATACCAAACCTGAGACCCTTCCTATAACATGAGATGTGATATCCAACTCCTTCCCGTTCCAAACCTGAGACCCTTCCTTTAGCATGAGATGTGATATCCAGCTCCTTCCCATTCCAATCCTGAGACACTTCCGATAGCATGAGATGTGATATCTCAATGCTTCTAATATCAAAACTGAGACCCTCCCTATAGCATGATATGTGATATCTAAGTCCTTCCCATTCCAATCCTGAGACCCTTCCTATAGCATGAGATGTGATATCTCAATGCTTCTACCAAACCTGAGACCCTTCCTTTAGCATGAGATGTGATATCCAACTCCTTCCCATTCCAATCCTGAGACCCTTCCTATAGCATGAGAGGTGATATCTCAATACTTCTAATACCAAACCTGAGATCCTTCCGATAACATGAGATGTGATATCTCAATACTTCTAATACCAAACCTGAGATCCATCCTATAACATGAGATGTGATATCCAAATCCTTCCCCTTCCAAACCTGAGACCCTCCCTTTAGCATGAGATGTGATATCCAACTCCTTCCCATTCCAATCCTGAGACCCTTCTGATAGCATAAGATATGATATCTCAATGCTTCTATACCAAACCTGAGATCCTTCCGATAGCATGAGATGTGATATCTCAATACTTCTAATACCAAACCTGAGATCCTTCCTATAACATGAGATGTGATATCCAAATCCTTATCTTCCAAACCTGAGACCCTCCCTTTAGCATGAGATGTGATATGCAACTCCTTCCCATTCCAATCCTGAGACTCTTCTGATAGCATAAGATATGATATCTCAATGCTTCTATACCAAACCTGAGATCCTTCTGATAGCATGAGATGTGATATCTCAATACTTCTAATACCAAACCTGAGATCCTACCTCTAACATGAAATGTGATATCCAACTCTTTCCCCTTGCAAACCTGAGAGCCTTCCTATAGCATGAGATGTGATATCCAAGTCCTTCCCATTCCAATCCTGAGACCCTTCCTATAACATGAGATGTGATATCCAACTCCTTCCCATTCCAACCTGAGACCCTTCCTATAGCATGAGATGGGATATCCAACTCCTTCCCATTCCAATTCTGATACCCTTCCTATACCATGAGACTTGATATCTCAATGCTTCTAATACCAAACCTGAGACCCGTCCTATAACATGAGATGTGATATCCAAATCCTTCCCCTTCCAAACCTTAGACCCTTCCTTTATCATGAGATGTGATAGCCAACTCCTTCCCATTCCAATCTTGAGACCCTTCCGATATCATGAAATGTGATATCTCAATGCTTCTAATATCAAACTTGAGACCCTCCCTATAACATGAGATAGGAATATCCAACTCCTTCCCATTCCAATCCTGAGACCCTTCCGATAGCAGAGATGTGATATCTCAATGCTTATACCAAACCTGAGATCCTTCCTATAACATGAGATGTGATATCCTACTCCTTCCCATTCCAATCCTGAGACACTTCCTATAGCATGAGATGTGATATCTCACTGCTTATACCAAACCTGAGACCCTTCCTATAGCATGAGATGTGATATCCAACTCCTTCCCATTCCAATCCTGAGACCCTTCCTATAGCATGAGATGTGATATCTCAATGCTTCTAATATCAAACTTGAGACCCTCCCTATAGCATGAGATGTGATACCCAAGTCCTTCCCATTCCAATCCTGAGACCCTTCCTATAGCATGAGATGTGATATCTCAATGCTTCTACCAAACCTGAGACCCTTCCTTTAGCATGAGATGTGATATCCAACTCCTTCCCATTCCAATCCTGAGACCCTTCCTATAGCATGAGAGGTGATATCTCAATACTTCTAATACCAAACCTGAGATCCTTCCGATAACATGAGATGTGATATCTCAATACTTCTAATACCAAACCTGAGATCCATCCTATAACATGAGATGTGATATCCAAATCCTTCCCCTTCCAAACCTGAGACCCTCCCTTTAGCATGAGATGTGATATCCAACTCCTTCCCATTCCAATCCTGAGACCCTTCTGATAGCATAAGATATGATATCTCAATGCTTCTATACCAAACCTGAGATCCTTCCGATAGCATGAGATGTGATATCTCAATACTTCTAATACCAAACCTGAGATCCTTCCTATAACATGAGATGTGATATCCAAATCCTTATCTTCCAAACCTGAGACCCTCCCTTTAGCATGAGATGTGATATGCAACTCCTTCCCATTCCAATCCTGAGACTCTTCTGATAGCATAAGATATGATATCTCAATGCTTCTATACCAAACCTGAGATCCTTCTGATAGCATGAGATGTGATATCTCAATACTTCTAATACCAAACCTGAGATCCTACCTCTAACATGAAATGTGATATCCAACTCTTTCCCCTTGCAAACCTGAGAGCCTTCCTATAGCATGAGATGTGATATCCAAGTCCTTCCCATTCCAATCCTGAGACCCTTCCTATAACATGAGATGTGATATCCAACTCCTTCCCATTCCAACCTGAGACCCTTCCTATAGCATGAGATGGGATATCCAACTCCTTCCAAATCCAATCCCGATACCCTTCCGATAGCATGAGATCTGATATCCCAATGCTTCTACCAAACCTGAGACCCATACTATAGCATGAGATGTGATATCAAACTCCTTCCCATTCTAATCCTGAGACCCTTCCTATAGCTTGAGATGTGATATCCAACTCCTTCCCATTCCAATTCTGAGACCCTTCCTATACCATGAGACTTGATATCTCAATGCTTCTAATACCAAACCTGAGACCCGTCCTATAACATGAGATGTGATATCCAAATCCTTCCCCTTCCAAACCTTAGACCCTTCCTTTATCATGAGATGTGATATCCAACTCCTTCCCATTCCACTCCTGAGACCCTTCCTATAGCATGAGATGTGATATCTCAATGCTTCTAATACCAAACCTGAGACCCTTCCTATAACATGAGATGTGATATCCAAGTCCTTCCCATTCCAATCCTGAGACCCTTCCTATAGCATGAGATGTCATATCTCAATGCTTCTAATACCAAACCTGAGACCCTTCCTATAACATGAATTGTGATATCCAAGTCCTTCCCATTCCAATCTTGAGACCTTTCCAATAGCAGAGATGTGATATCTCAATGCTTATACCAAACGTGAGATCCTTCCTATGACATGAGATGGGATATCCAACTCCTTCCCGTTCCAAACCTGATACCCTTCCTATAGCATGAGATCTGATATCCAATTCCTTCCCTTCCCAATCCTGAGACACCTCCGATAGCAGAGATGTGAAATCTCAATGCTTATACCAAACCTGAGACTCTTACTATAACATGAGATGTGATATCTAACTCCTTCCCGTTCCAAACCTGAGACCCTTCCTATAGCATGAGATGCGATATCCAACTCCTTCCCATTCCAATCCTGAGACCCTTCCCATAGCATGAGATGTGATATCTCAATGCTTCTAATACCAAACCTGTGATCCTTCCTATAACAAGAGATGTGATATCCAAATCCTTCCCCTTCCAAATCTGAGACCCTCCCTTTAGCATGAGATGTGATATCTCAATGCCTCTAATACCAAACCTGAGATCCTTCCGATAGCATGAGATGTGATATCTCAATGCTTCTAATACCAAACCTGAGATCCTTCCTATAACATGAGATGTGATATCCAAATCCTTCCCCTTCCATTCCTGAGACCCTCCCTTTAGCATGAGATGTGATATCCAACTCCTTCCCATTCCAATCCTGAGACCCTTCTGATAGCATGAGATGTGATATCTCAATGCCTCTAATACCAAACCTGAGATCCTACATCTAACATGAAATGTGATATCCAACTCCTTCCCTTTCCAAACGTGAGACCCTCCCTATAGAATGAGATGTGATATCCAAGTCCTTCCCATTCCAATCCTGAGACCCTTCCTATAGCATGAGATGTGATATCTCAATGCTTCTAATACCAAACCTGAGACCCTTCCTATAACGTAAGATGGGATATCCAACTCCTTCCCATTCCAATCCTGAGACCCTTCCGATAGCAGAGATGTGATATCTCAATGCTTATACCAAACCTGAGACCCTTCCTGTGGCATGAGATGTCATATACAACTCCTTCCCATTCCAATCCTGAGACCCTTCCTATAGCATGAGATGTGATATCTCAATACTTATACCAAACCTGAGACCCTTCCTATAGCATGAGATGTGATATCCAACTCCTTCCCATTCCAATCCTGAGACCCTTCCTATAACATGAGATGTTATGTCTCAATGCTTCTAATACCAAACCTGAGATCCTTCCTATGGCATGAGATGTCATATAAAACTCCTTCCCATTCCAATCCTGAGACCCTTCCCATAGCATGAGATGTGATATCGAACTCCTTCCCATTCCAATCCTGCGACCCTTCCTATAGCATGAGATTTGATATCTCAATGCTTCTAATACCAAACCTGAGATCCTTCCGATAGCATGAGATGTGATATCTGAATGCTTCTAATACCAAACCTGAGATCATTCCTATAACACGAGATGTGATATCCAAATCCTTCCCCTTCCAAACCTGAGACCCTCCCTTTAGCATGAGATGTGATATCCAACTACTTCCCATTCCAATCCTGAGACCCTTCCTATAGCATGAGATGTGATGTCTCAATGCTTCTAATACCAAACCTGAGATCCTTCCTATAACATGAGATGTGATATCCAACTCCTTCCCATTCCAATCCTGAGACACTTCCTATAGCATGAGAAGTGATATCTCCATGCTTATACCAAACCTGAGACCCTTCCTATAGCATGAGATGTGATATCCAAATCCTTCCCATTCCAATCCTGAGACCCTTCCTATAGCATGAGATGTGATATCTCAATGCTTATACCAAACCTGAGAGCCTACCTATAGCATGAGATGTGATATCCAACTCCTTCCCGTTCCAAACCTGAGACCCTTCCTATAGCATATGTGATATCCAACTCCTCCCCGTTCCAAACCTGATACCCTTCCTATAGCATGAGATGTGATATCCAACTCCTTCCCATCCCAATCCTGAGACACCTCCGATAGCAGAGATGTGATATCTCAATGCTTATACCAAACCTGAGACTCTTCCTATAACATGAGATATGATATCCAACTCCTTCCCGTTCCAAACCTGAGACCCTTCCTATAGCATGAGATGTGATATCCAACTCCTTCCCATTCCAATCCTGAGACCCTTCCGATAGCATGAGATGTGATATCTCACTGCTTATACCAAACCTGAGACCCTTCCTATAGCATGAGATGTGATATCCAACTCCTTCCCATTCCAATCCTGAGACCCTTCCTATAGCATGAGATGTGATATCTCAATGCTTCTAATATCAAACTTGAGACCCTCCCTATAGCATGAGATGTGATATCCAAGTCCTTCCCTTTCCAATCCTGAGACACTTCCTATAGCATGATATGTGATATCCAATGCTTCTAATACCAAACCTGAGACTCTTCCTATAACATGAGATGGGATATCCAACTCCTTCCCATTCCAATCCTGAGACCCTTCCGATAGCAGAGATGTGATATCTCAATGCTTATACGAAACCTGAGACCCTTCCTACGGCATGAGATGTCATATACAACTCCTTCCCATTCCAATCCTGAGACCCTTCCTATAGCATGAGATGTGATATCTCAATGCTTATACCAAACCTGAGACCCTTCCTATAGCATGAGATGTGATATCCAACTCCTTCCCATTCCAATCCTGAGACCCTTCCTATAGCATGAGATGTGATGTCTCAATGCTTCTAATACCAGACCTGAGATCCTTCCTATAACATGAGATGTGATATCCAACTCCTTCCATTCCAATCCTGAGACCCTTCCTATAGCATGAGATGTTATATCTCAATACTTATACCAATCCTGAAACCCTTCCTATAGCATGAGATTTGATACCCAACTCCTTCCCATTCCAATCCTGAGACGCTTCCTATAGCATGAGATGTGATATCTCAATGCCTCTAATACCAAACCTGAGATCCTTCCTCTAACATGAAATGTGATATCCAACTCCTTCCCTTTCCAAATCTGAGAGCCTATCTATAGCATGAGATGTGATATCCAAGTCCTTCCCATTCCAATCCTTAGACCCTTCCTGCAGCGTGCAATATGATATCTCAATGATTCTAATAACAAACCTGAGACCCGTCCTATAACATGAGATGGGATATCCAACTCCTTCCCATTCCAATCCTGAGACACTTCTGATAGCAGAGATGTGATATCTCAATGCTTATACCAAACCTGAGACCCTTCCTATAACATGAGATCGGATATCCAACTCCTTCCCGTTCCAAACCTGAGACCCTTCCTATAGCATATGTGATATCCAACTCCTTCCCATTCCAAACATGAGACCCTTCCTATAGCAAGAATGTAATATCCAACTCCTTCCCATTCCAACCCTGAGACCATTCCTATAGCATGAGAAGTGATATCTCAATGCTTCTAATACCAAACCTGAGATCCTTCCTATGACATGAGATGTGATATCCAATTCCTCCCCATTCCAAACCTGAGAACCTTCCTACAGCATGCGATGTGATATCTCAATGCTTCTAATACCAAACCTGAGACCAGTCCTATAACATGAGATTGGATATCCAACTCCTTCCCCTTCCAAACCTGAGACCCTTCCTATAGCATGAGATGTGATATCCAACTTCTTCCCATTCCAATCCTGAGACCCTTCCTATAACATGAGATGTGATGTCTCAATGCTTCTAATACCAAACCTGAGATCTTTCCTATAACATGAGATGTGATATCCAACTCCTTCCCATTCCAATCCTGAGATGTGATATCTCAATGCTTATACCAAACCTGAGACCCTTCCTATAGCTTGAGATGTGATATCCAACTCCTTCCCATTCCAATCCTGAGACCCGTTCCTATAGCATGAGATGTGATATCTCAAGGCCTCTAATACCAAACCTGAGATCCTTCCTCTAACATGAAATGTGATATCCAACTCCTTCCCCTTCCAAACCTGAGAGCCTTCCTATAGCATGAGATATGATATCCAAGTCCTTCCCATTCCAATCCTGAGACCCTTCCTATAACATGAAATGTGATATCCAACTCCATCCCATTCCAACCTGAGACCTTTCCTATAGCATGAGATGGGATATCCAACTCCTTCCAAATCCAATACTGATACCATTCCGATAGCATGAGATGTGATATCCCAATGCTTCTACCAAATCTGAGACCCATACTATGGCATGAGATGTGATATCAAACTCCTTCCCATTCCAATCCTGAGACCCTTCCTATAGCTTGAGATGTGCTATCCAACTTCTTCCCATTCCAATTCTGAGACCCTTCCTATACCATGAGACTTGATATCTCAATGCTTCTAATACCAAACCTGAGACCCGTCCTATAACATGAGATGTGATATCCAAATCCTTCCCCTTCCAAACCTTAGACCCTTCCTTTATCATGAGATGTGATATCCAACTCCTTCCCATTCCAATCCTGAGACCCTTCCGATATCATGACATTTGTTATCTCAATGCTTCTAATATCAAACTTGAGACCCTCCCTATAGCATGAGATGTGACATCCAAGTCCTCCCCATTCCAATCCTGAGACCCTTCCTATAGCATGAGATGTGATATCTCAATGCTTCTAATACCAAACCTGAGACCCTTCCTATAACATGAGATGGGATATCCAACTCATATGGGATATCCAACTCCTTCCCATTCCAATCCTGAGACCCTTACGATAGCAGAGATGTGATATCTCAATGCTTATATCAAACCTGAGACCCTTCCTATGGCCTGAGATGTCATATACAACTCCTTCCCATTCCAATCCTGAGACCCTTCCTATAGTATGAGATGTGATATCTCAATGCTTATACCAAATCTGAGACCCTTCCTATAGCATGAGATGTGATATCCAACACCTTCCCATTCCAATCCTGAGACCCTTCCTATAGCATGAGATGTGATGTCTCAATGCTTCCAATACCAAACCTGAGATCCTTCCTATAACATGAGATGTGATATCCAACTCCTTCCCATTCCAATCCTGAGACCCTTATGATAGCATGAGATGTGATATCTCAATGCCTCTTATACCAAACCTGAGATCCTTCCGATAGCATGAGATGTGATATCTCAATGCTTCTAATACCAAACCTGAGATCCTTCCTATAATATGAGATGTGATTTCCAAATCCTTCCCCTTCCAAACCTGAGACCCTCCCTTTAGCATGAGATGTGATATCCAACTCCTTCCCATTCCAATCCTGAGACCCTTCTGATAGCATGAGATGTGATATCTCAATGCCTCTAATACCAAACCTGAGATCCTACCTCTAACATGAAATGTGATATCCATCTCCTTCCCTTTCCAAACCTGAGACCCTGCCTATAGCATGATATGTGATATCCAAGTCCTTCCCATTCCAATCCTGAGACCCTTCCTATAGCATGTGATGTGATATCTCAATGCTTATACCAAACCTGAGACCCTTCCTATGGCATGAGATGGCATATACAACTCCTTCCCATTCCAATCCTGAGACCCTTCCTATAGCATGAGATGTGATATCCAACTTCTTCCCATTCCAATCCTGAGACCCTTCCTATAGCATGAGATGTGATATCTCAATGCTTATACCAAACCTGAGACCCTTCCTATAGCTTGAGATGTGATATCCAACTCCTTCCCATTCCAATCCTGAGACCCTTCCTATAGCATGAGATGTGATATTTCAAGGCCTCTAATACCAAACCTGAGATCCTTCCTCTAACATGAAATGTGATAGCCAACTCCTTCCCCTTCCAAACCTGAGAGCCTTCCTATAGCATGAGATATGATATCCAAGTCCTTCCCATTCCAATCCTGAGACCCTTCCTATAACATGAAATGTGATATCCAACTCCTTCCCATTCCAACCTGAGACCCTTCCTATAGCATGAGATGGGATATCCAACTCCTTCCAAATCCAATACTGATACCCTTCCGATAGCATGAGATGTGATATCCCAATGCTTCTACCAAACCTGAGACCCATACTATGGCATGAGATGTGATATCAAACTCCTTCCCATTCCAATCCTGAGACCCTTCTTATACCATGAGACTTGATATCTCAATGTTTCTAATACCAAACCTGAGACCCATCCTATAACATGAGATGTGATATCCAAATCCTTCCCCTTCCAAACCTTAGACCCTTCTATTATCATGAGATGTGATATCCAACTCCTTCCCATTCCAATCCTGAGACCCTTCCGATATCATGAGATGTGATATCTCAATGCTTATACCAAATCTGAGACCGTTCCTATGGCCTGAGATGTCATATACAACTCCTTCCCATTCCAATCCTGAGACCCTTCCTATAGCATGAGATGTGATATCTCAATGCTTATACCAAATCTGAGACCCTTCCTATAGCATGAGATGTGATATCCAACTCCTTCCCATTCCAATCCTGAGACACTTCCTATAGCATGAGAAGTGATATCTCCATGCTTATACCAAACCTGAGACCCTTCCTATAGCATAAGATGTGATATCCAAATCCTTCCTATTCCAATCCTGAGACCCCTCCTATAGCATGAGATGTGATATCTCAATGCTTATACCAAACCTGAGACCCTTCCTATAGCATGAGATGTGATATCCAAATCCTTCCCATTCCAATCCTGAGACCCTTCCTATAGCATGAGATGTGATGTCTCAATGCTTCTAATACCAAACCTGAGATCCTTCCTATAACATGAGATGTGATATCCAACTCCTTCCCATTCCAATCCTGAGACCCTTATGATAGCATGAGATGTGATATCTCAATGCCTCTTATACCAAACCTGAGATCCTCCCGATAGCATGAGATGTGATATCTCAATGCTTCTAATACCAAACCTGAGATCCTTCCTATAATATGAGATGTGATTTCCAAATCCTTCCCCTTCCAAACCTGAGACCCTCCCTTTAGCATGAAATGTGATATCCAACTCCTTCCCATTCCAATCCTGAGACCCTTCTGATAGCATGAGATGTGATATCTCAATGCCTCTAATACCAAACCTGAGATCCTACCTCTAACATGAAATGTGATATCCAACTCCTTCCCATTCCAATCCTGAGACCCTTATGATAGCATGAGATGTGATATCTCAATGCCTCTTACACCAAACCTGAGATCCTTCCGATAGCATGAGATGTGATATCTCAATGCTTCTAATACCAAAACTGAGATCCTTCCTATAATATGAGATGTGATTTCCAAATCCTTCCCCTTCCAAACCTGAGACCCTCCCTTTAGCATGAAATGTGATATCCAACTCCTTCCCATTCCAATCCTGAGACCCTTCTGATAGCATGAGATGTGATATCTCAATGCCTCTAATACCAAACCTGAGATCCTACCTCTAACATGAAATGTGATATCCATCTCCTTCCCTTTCCAAACCTGAGACCCTGCCTATAGCATGAGATGTGATATCCAAGTCCTTCCCATTCCAATCCTGAGACCCTTCCTATAGCATGTGATGTGATATCTCAATGCTTATACCAAACCTGAGACCCTTCCTATGGCATGAGATGTCATATACAACTCCTTCCCATTCCAACCCTGAGACCCTTCCTATAGCATGAGATGTGATATCTCAATGCTTATACCAAACCTGAGACCCTTCCTATAGCATGAGATGTGATATCCAACTTCTTCCCATTCCAATCCTGAGACCCTTCCTATAGCATGAGATGTGATATCTCAATGCTTATACCAAACCTGAGACCCTTCCTATAGCTTGAGATGTGATATCCAACTCCTTCCCATTCCAATCCTGAGACCCTTCCTATAGCATGAGATGTGATATCTCAAGGCCTCTAATACCAAACCTGAGATCCTTCCTCTAACATGAAATGTGATATCCAACTCCTTCCCCTTCCAAACCTGAGAGCCTTCCTATAGCATGAGATATGATATCCAAGTCCTTCCCATTCCAATCCTGAGACCCTTCCTATAACATGAAATGTGATATCCAACTCCTTCCCATTCTAACCTGAGACCCTTCCTATAGCATGAGATGGGATATCCAACTCCTTCCAAATCCAATACTGATACCCTTCCTATAGCATGAGATGTGATATCCCAATGCTTCTACCAAACCTGAGACCCATACTATGGCATGAGATGTGATATCAAACTCCTTCCCATTCCAATCCTGAGACGCTTCCTATAGCTTGAGATGTGATATCCAACTCCTTCCCATTCCAATTCTGAGACCCTTCTTATACCATGAGACTTGATATCTCAATGCTTCTAATACCAAACCTGAGACCCGTCCTATAACATGAGATGTGATATCCAAATCCTTCCCTTTCCAAACCTTAGACCCTTCCTTTATCATGAGATGTGATATCCAACTCCTTCCCATTCCAATCCTGAGACCCTTCCGATATCATGAGATTTGTTATCTCAATGCTTCTAATATCAAACTTGAGACCCTCCCTATAGCATGAGATGTGACATCCAAGTCCTTCCCATTCCAATCCTGAGACCCTTCCTATAGCATGAGATGTGATATCTCAATGCTTCTAATACCAAACCTGAGACCCTTCCTATAACATGAGATGGGATATCCAACTCCTTCCCATTCCAATCCTGAGACCCTTCCGATAGCAGAGATGTGATATCTCAATGCTTATACCAAACCTGAGACCCTTCCTAAGGCCTGAGATGTCATATACAACTCCTTCCCATTCCAATCCTGAGACCCTTCCTATAGCATGAGATGTGATATCTCAATGCCTCTAATACCAAACCTGAGATCCTTCCTCTAACATGAAATGTGATATCCAACTCCTTCCCATTCCAATCCTGAGACACTTCCTATAGCATGAGATGTGATATCTAAATGCTTCTAATACCAAACTTGAGACTCTTCCTATAACATGAGATGGGATATCCAACTCCTTCCCATTCCAATCCTTAGACCCTTCCTACAGCATGCAATATGATATCTCAATGATTCTAATAACAAACCTGAGACCCGTCCTATAACATGAGATGGGATATCCAACACCTTCCCATTCCAATCCTGAGACACTTCTGATAGCAGAGATGTGATATCTCAATGCTTATACCAAACCTGAGACCCTTCCTATAACATGAGATGTGATATCTCAATGCTTCTAATACCAAACCTGAGATCCTTCCTATAATATGAGATGTGATTTCCAAATCCTTCCCCTTCCAAACCTGAGACCCTCCCTTTAGCATGAGATGTGATATCCAACTCCTTCCCATTCCAATCCTGAGACCCTTCTGATAGCATGAGATGTGATATCTCAATGCCTCTAATACCAAACCTGAGATCCTACCTCTAACATGAAATGTGATATCCATCTCCTTCCCTTTCCAAACCTGAGACCCTGCCTATAGCATGATATGTGATATCCAAGTCCTTCCCATTCCAATCCTGAGACCCTTCCTATAGCATGTGATGTGATATCTCAATGCTTATACCAAACCTGAGACCCTTCCTATGGCATGAGATGGCATATACAACTCCTTCCCATTCCAATCCTGAGACCCTTCCTATAGCATGAGATGTGATATCCAACTTCTTCCCATTCCAATCCTGAGACCCTTCCTATAGCATGAGATGTGATATCTCAATGCTTATACCAAACCTGAGACCCTTCCTATAGCTTGAGATGTGATATCCAACTCCTTCCCATTCCAATCCTGAGACCCTTCCTATAGCATGAGATGTGATATTTCAAGGCCTCTAATACCAAACCTGAGATCCTTCCTCTAACATGAAATGTGATAGCCAACTCCTTCCCCTTCCAAACCTGAGAGCCTTCCTATAGCATGAGATATGATATCCAAGTCCTTCCCATTCCAATCCTGAGACCCTTCCTATAACATGAAATGTGATATCCAACTCCTTCCCATTCCAACCTGAGACCCTTCCTATAGCATGAGATGGGATATCCAACTCCTTCCAAATCCAATACTGATACCCTTCCGATAGCATGAGATGTGATATCCCAATGCTTCTACCAAACCTGAGACCCATACTATGGCATGAGATGTGATATCAAACTCCTTCCCATTCCAATCCTGAGACCCTTCTTATACCATGAGACTTGATATCTCAATGTTTCTAATACCAAACCTGAGACCCATCCTATAACATGAGATGTGATATCCAAATCCTTCCCCTTCCAAACCTTAGACCCTTCTATTATCATGAGATGTGATATCCAACTCCTTCCCATTCCAATCCTGAGACCCTTCCGATATCATGAGATGTGATATCTCAATGCTTATACCAAATCTGAGACCGTTCCTATGGCCTGAGATGTCATATACAACTCCTTCCCATTCCAATCCTGAGACCCTTCCTATAGCATGAGATGTGATATCTCAATGCTTATACCAAATCTGAGACCCTTCCTATAGCATGAGATGTGATATCCAACTCCTTCCCATTCCAATCCTGAGACACTTCCTATAGCATGAGAAGTGATATCTCCATGCTTATACCAAACCTGAGACCCTTCCTATAGCATAAGATGTGATATCCAAATCCTTCCTATTCCAATCCTGAGACCCCTCCTATAGCATGAGATGTGATATCTCAATGCTTATACCAAACCTGAGACCCTTCCTATAGCATGAGATGTGATATCCAAATCCTTCCCATTCCAATCCTGAGACCCTTCCTATAGCATGAGATGTGATGTCTCAATGCTTCTAATACCAAACCTGAGATCCTTCCTATAACATGAGATGTGATATCCAACTCCTTCCCATTCCAATCCTGAGACCCTTATGATAGCATGAGATGTGATATCTCAATGCCTCTTATACCAAACCTGAGATCCTCCCGATAGCATGAGATGTGATATCTCAATGCTTCTAATACCAAACCTGAGATCCTTCCTATAATATGAGATGTGATTTCCAAATCCTTCCCCTTCCAAACCTGAGACCCTCCCTTTAGCATGAAATGTGATATCCAACTCCTTCCCATTCCAATCCTGAGACCCTTCTGATAGCATGAGATGTGATATCTCAATGCCTCTAATACCAAACCTGAGATCCTACCTCTAACATGAAATGTGATATCCAACTCCTTCCCATTCCAATCCTGAGACCCTTATGATAGCATGAGATGTGATATCTCAATGCCTCTTACACCAAACCTGAGATCCTTCCGATAGCATGAGATGTGATATCTCAATGCTTCTAATACCAAAACTGAGATCCTTCCTATAATATGAGATGTGATTTCCAAATCCTTCCCCTTCCAAACCTGAGACCCTCCCTTTAGCATGAAATGTGATATCCAACTCCTTCCCATTCCAATCCTGAGACCCTTCTGATAGCATGAGATGTGATATCTCAATGCCTCTAATACCAAACCTGAGATCCTACCTCTAACATGAAATGTGATATCCATCTCCTTCCCTTTCCAAACCTGAGACCCTGCCTATAGCATGAGATGTGATATCCAAGTCCTTCCCATTCCAATCCTGAGACCCTTCCTATAGCATGTGATGTGATATCTCAATGCTTATACCAAACCTGAGACCCTTCCTATGGCATGAGATGTCATATACAACTCCTTCCCATTCCAACCCTGAGACCCTTCCTATAGCATGAGATGTGATATCTCAATGCTTATACCAAACCTGAGACCCTTCCTATAGCATGAGATGTGATATCCAACTTCTTCCCATTCCAATCCTGAGACCCTTCCTATAGCATGAGATGTGATATCTCAATGCTTATACCAAACCTGAGACCCTTCCTATAGCTTGAGATGTGATATCCAACTCCTTCCCATTCCAATCCTGAGACCCTTCCTATAGCATGAGATGTGATATCTCAAGGCCTCTAATACCAAACCTGAGATCCTTCCTCTAACATGAAATGTGATATCCAACTCCTTCCCCTTCCAAACCTGAGAGCCTTCCTATAGCATGAGATATGATATCCAAGTCCTTCCCATTCCAATCCTGAGACCCTTCCTATAACATGAAATGTGATATCCAACTCCTTCCCATTCTAACCTGAGACCCTTCCTATAGCATGAGATGGGATATCCAACTCCTTCCAAATCCAATACTGATACCCTTCCTATAGCATGAGATGTGATATCCCAATGCTTCTACCAAACCTGAGACCCATACTATGGCATGAGATGTGATATCAAACTCCTTCCCATTCCAATCCTGAGACGCTTCCTATAGCTTGAGATGTGATATCCAACTCCTTCCCATTCCAATTCTGAGACCCTTCTTATACCATGAGACTTGATATCTCAATGCTTCTAATACCAAACCTGAGACCCGTCCTATAACATGAGATGTGATATCCAAATCCTTCCCTTTCCAAACCTTAGACCCTTCCTTTATCATGAGATGTGATATCCAACTCCTTCCCATTCCAATCCTGAGACCCTTCCGATATCATGAGATTTGTTATCTCAATGCTTCTAATATCAAACTTGAGACCCTCCCTATAGCATGAGATGTGACATCCAAGTCCTTCCCATTCCAATCCTGAGACCCTTCCTATAGCATGAGATGTGATATCTCAATGCTTCTAATACCAAACCTGAGACCCTTCCTATAACATGAGATGGGATATCCAACTCCTTCCCATTCCAATCCTGAGACCCTTCCGATAGCAGAGATGTGATATCTCAATGCTTATACCAAACCTGAGACCCTTCCTAAGGCCTGAGATGTCATATACAACTCCTTCCCATTCCAATCCTGAGACCCTTCCTATAGCATGAGATGTGATATCTCAATGCCTCTAATACCAAACCTGAGATCCTTCCTCTAACATGAAATGTGATATCCAACTCCTTCCCATTCCAATCCTGAGACACTTCCTATAGCATGAGATGTGATATCTAAATGCTTCTAATACCAAACTTGAGACTCTTCCTATAACATGAGATGGGATATCCAACTCCTTCCCATTCCAATCCTTAGACCCTTCCTACAGCATGCAATATGATATCTCAATGATTCTAATAACAAACCTGAGACCCGTCCTATAACATGAGATGGGATATCCAACACCTTCCCATTCCAATCCTGAGACACTTCTGATAGCAGAGATGTGATATCTCAATGCTTATACCAAACCTGAGACCCTTCCTATAACATGAGATGTGATATCCAACTCCTTCCCGTTCCAAACCTGAGACCCTTCCTATAGCATATGTGATATCCAACACATTCCCATTCCAAACATGAGACCCTTCCTATAGCAGGAATGTAATATCCAACTCCTTCCCATTCCAATCCTGAGACCATTCCTATAGCATGAGATGTGATATCTCAATGCTTCTAATACCAAACCTGAGATCCTTCCTATGACATGAGATGTGATATCCAATTCCTCCCCATTCCAAACCTGAGACCCTTCCGATAGCATGAGATGTGATGTCTCAATGCTTCTAATACCAAACCTGAGATCCTTCCTATAACATGGGATGTGATATCCAACTCCTTCCCATTCCAATCCTGAGACCCTTCCTATAGCATGAGATGTGATATCTCAATGCTTATACCAAACCTGAGACCCTTCCTATAGCATGAGATGTGATATCCAACTTCTTCCCATTCCAATCCTGAGACCCTTCCTATAACATGAGATGTGATGTCTCAATGCTTCTAATCCCAAACCTGAGATCTTTCCTATAACATGAGATGTGATATCCAACTCCTTCCCATTCCAATCCTGAGACCCTTCCTATAGCATGAGATGTGCTATCTAAATGCTTATACCAAACCTGAGACCCTTCCTAAAGCTTGAGATGTGATATCCAACTCCTTCCCATTCCAATCCTGAGACCCTTCCTATAACATGAAATGTGATATCCAACTCCTTCCCATTCCAACCTGAGACCCTTCCTATAGCATGAGATGTGATATCTCAAGGCCTCTAATACCAAACCTGAGATCCTTCCTCTAACATGAAATGTGATATCCAACTCCTTCTCCTTCCAAACCTGAGAGCCTTCCTATAGCATGAGATATGATATCCTAGTCCTTCCCATTCCAATCCTGAGACCCTTCCTATAACATGAAATGTGATATCCAACTCCTTCCCATTCCAACCTGAGACCCTTCCTATAGCATGAGATGGGATATCCAACTCCTTCCAAATCCAATACTGATACCCTTCCAATAGCATGAGATGTGATATCCCAATGCTTCTATCAAACCTGAGAACCATACTATGGCATGAGATGTGATATCAAACTCCTTCCCATTCCAATCCTGAGACTCTTCCTATAGCTTGAGATGTGATATCCAACTCCTTCCCATTCCAATTCTGAGACCCTTCCTATACCATGAGACTTGATATCTCAATGCTTCTAATACCAAACCTGAGACCCGTCCTATAACATGAGATGTGATATCCAAATCTTTCCCCTTCCAAACCTTAGACCCTTCCTTTATCATGAGATGTGATATCCAACTCCTTCCCATTCCAATCCTGAGACCCTTCCGATATCATGAGATTTGTTATCTCAATGCTTCTAATATCAAAATTGAGACCCTCCCTATAGCATGAGATGGGATATCCAACTCCTTCCCATTCCAATCCTGAGACCCTTCCGATAGCAGAGATGTGATATCTCAATGCTTATACCAAATCTGAGACCCTTCCTATAGCATGAGATGTGATATCCAACTCCTTCCCATTCCAATCCTGAGACCCTTCCTATAGCATGAGATGTGATGTCTCAATGCTTCTAATACCAAACCTGAGATCCTTCCTATAACATGAGATGTGATATCCAACTCCTTCCCATTCCAATCCTGAGACCCTTCCTATAGCATGAGATGTGCTATCTCAATGCTTATACCAAACCTGAGACCCTTCCTAAAGCTTGAGATGTGATATCCAACTCCTTCCCATTCCAATCCTGAGACCCTTCCTATAGCATGAGATGTGATATCTCAAGGCCTCTAATACCAAACCTGAGATCCTTCCTCTAACATGAAATGTGATATCCAACTCCTTCCCCTTCCAAACCTGAGAGCCTTCCTATAGCATGAGATATGATATCCAAGTCCTTCCCATTCCAATCCTGAGACCCTTCCTATAACATGAAATGTGATATCCAACTCCTTCCCATTCCAACCTGAGACCCTTCCTATAGCATGAGATGGGATATCCAACTCCTTCGAAATCCAATACTGATACCCTTCCAATAGCATGAATTGTGATATCCCAATGCTTCTACCAAACCTGAGACCCATACTATGGCATGAGATGTGATATCAAACTCATTCCCATTCCAATCCTGAGACTCTTCCTATAGCTTGAGATGTGATATCCAACTCCTTCCCATTCCAATTCTGAGACCCTTCCTATGCCATGAGACTTGATATCTCAATGCTTCTAATACCAAACCTGAGACCCGTCCTATAACATGAGATGTGATATCCAAATCTTTCCCCTTCCAGACCTTAGACCCTTCCTTTATCATGAGATGTGATATCCAACTCCTTCCCATTCCAATCCTGAGACCCTTCCGATATCATGAGATTTGTTATCTCAATGCTTCTAATATCAAACTTGAGACCCTCCCTATAGCATGAGATGTGACATCCAAGTCCTCCCCATTCCAATCCTGAGACCCTTCCTATAGCATGAGATGTGATATCTCAATGCTTCTAATACCAAACCTGCGATCCTTCCAATAACATGAGATGTGATATCCAACTCCTTCCCATTCCAATCCTGAGACCCTTATGATAGCATGAGATGTGATATCTCAATGCCTCTAATACCAAACCTGAGATACTTCCGATAGCATGAGATGTGATATCTCAATGCTTCTAATACCAAACCTGAGATCCTTCCTATAACATGAGATGTGATTTCCAAATCCTTCCCCTTCCAAACCTGAGACCCTCCATTTAGCATGAGATGTGATATACAACTCCTTCCCATTCCAATCCTGAGACCCTTCTGATAGCATGAGATGTGATATCTCAATGCCTCTAATACCAAACCTGAGATCCTATCTCTAACATGAAATGTGATATCCATCTCCTTCCCTTTCCAAACCTGAGGCCCTGCCTATAGCATGAGATGTGATATCCAAGTCCTTCCCATTCCAATCCTGAGACCCTTCCTATAGCATGTGATGTGATATCTCAATGCTTATACCAAACCTGAGACCCTTCCTATGGCATGAGATGTCATATACAACTCCTTCCCATTCCAATCCTGAGACCCTTCCTATAGCCTGAGATGTGATATCTCAATGCTTATACCAAACCTGAGACCCTTCCTATAGCATGAGATGTGATATCCAACTTCTTCCCATTCCAATCCTGAGACCCTTCCTATAACATGAGATGTGATGTCTCAATGCTTCTAATACCAAACCTGAGATATTTCCTATAACATGAGATGTGATATCCAACTCCTTCCCCTTCCAAACCTGAGAGCCTTCCTATAGCATGAGATATGATATCCAAGTCCTTCCCATTCCAATCCTGAGACCCTTCCTATAACATGAAATGTGATATCCAACTCCTTCCCATTCCAACCTGAGACCCTTCCTATAGCATGAGATGGGATATCCAACTTCTTCCAAATCCAATACTGATACCCTTCCGATAGCATGAGATGTGATATCCCAATGCTTCTACCAAACCTGAGACCCATACTATGGCATGAGATGTGATATCAAACTCCTTCCCATTCCAATCCTGAGACCCTTCCTATAGCTTGAGGTGTGATATCCAACTCCTTCCCATTCCAATTCTGAGACCCTTCTTATACCATGAGACTTGATATCTCAATGCTTCTAATAACAAAACTTGAGACCCGTCCTATAACATGAGATGTGATATCCAAATCCTTCCCCTTCCAAACCTTAGACCCTTCCTTTATCATGAGATGTGATATCCAACTCCTTCCCATTCCAATCCTGAGACCCTTCCGATATCATGAGATTTGTTATCTCAATGCTTCTAATATCAAACTTGAGACCCTCCCTACAGCATGAGATGTGACATCCAAGTCCTTCCCATTCCAAACCTGAGACCCTTCCTATAGCATGAGATGTGATATCTCTATGCTTCTAATACCAAACCTGAGACCATTCCTATAACATGAGATGGGATATCCAACTCCTTCCCATTCCAATCCTGAGACCCTTCCGATAGCAGAGATGTGATATCTCAATGCTTATACCAAACCTGAGACCCTTCCTATGGCCTGAGATGTCATATACAACTCCTTCCCATTCCAATCCTGAGACCCTTCCTATAGCATGAGATGTGATATCTCTATGCTTCTAATACCAAACCTGAGACCATTCCTACAGCATGAGATGTGATATCCAATTCCTTCCCATTCCAATCCTGAGACCCTTCCTATAGCATGAGATGTGATATCTCAATGCTTATACCAAACCTGAGAGCCTACCTATAGCATGATATGTGATATCCAAGTCCATCCCATTCCAATCCTTAGACCCTTCCTACAGCATGCAATGTGATATCTCAATGATTCTAATACCAAACCAGAGACTCTTCCTATAACATGAGATGGGATATCCAACTCCTTCCCATTCCAATCCTGAGCCGCTTCCGATAGCAGAGATGTGATATCTCAATGCTTATACCAAACCTGAGACCCTTCCTATAACATGAGATGTGATATCCAACTGCTTCCCATTCCAAACATGAGACCCTTCCTATAGCAAGAAAGTAATATCCAACTCCTACCCATTCCAATCCTGAGACCCTTCCTATAGCAAGAGATGTGATATCCAAATCCTTCCCATTCCAATCCTGAGACCCTTCCTATAACATGAGATGTGATATCCAACTCCTTCCCATTCAAATCCTGAGACCCTTCCTATAGCATGAGAAGGGATATCCAACGCCTTCCCAATCCAATCCTGAGACCCTTCCGATAGCAGAGACGTGATATCTCAATGCTTCTACCATACCTGAGACCCTTCCTTTAGCATGAGATGTGATATCCAAATCCTTCACATTCCAATCCTGAGACCCTTCCTATAGCATGAGATGTGATATCTCAATGCTTCTCATACCAAACCTGAGATCCTTCCTATAACATGAGATGTGATATCCAATTCCTTCCCATTCCAAACCTGAGACCCTTCCTATTGGATGAGATGTGATATCCAACTCCTTCCCATTCCAACCCTGAGACCCTTCCTATAGCATGAGATGTGATGTCTCAATGCTTCTAATACCAAATCTGAGATCCTTCCTCTCAGGATTGGAATGGGAAGGACTTGGATATCACATCTCATGCTATAGGCAGGGCCTCAGGTTTGGAAAGGGAAGGAGATGGATTTCACATTTCATGTTAGAGATAGGATCTCAGGTTTGGTATTAGAGACATTGAGATATCACATCTCATGCTATCAGAAGGGTCTCAGGATTGGAATGGGAAGGAGTTGTATATCACATCTCATGCTAAATGGAGGGTCTCAGGTTTGGAAGGGGAAGGATTTGGAAATCACATCTCATGTTATAGGAAGGATCTCAGGTTTGGTATTAGAAGCATTGAGATATCACATCTCATGCTATCGGAAGTATCTCAGGTTTGGTATTAGAGGCATTGAGATATCACATCTCATGCTATCATAAGGGTCTCAGGATTGGAATGGGAAGGAATTGGATATCACATCTCATGTTATTGGAAGGATCGCAGGTTTGGTATTAGAAGCATTGAGACATCACATCTCATGCTATAGGAAGGGTCTCAGGATTGGAATGGGAAGGAGTTGGATATCACATCTCATGCTATAGGAAGGGTCTCAGATTTGGTATAAGCATTGAGATATCACATCTCATGCTATAGGAAGGGTCTCAGGATTGGATTGGGAAGGAGTTGTATATGACATCTCATGTTATAGGAAGGGTCTCAGGTTTGGTATTAGAAGCATTGAGATATCACATCTATTGCTATAGGAAGGGTCTTAGGATTGGAATGGGGAGGACTTGGATGTCACATCTCATGCTATAGGGAGGGTCTCAAGTTTGATATTAGAAGCATTGAGATAACAAATCTCATGATATCGGAAGGGTCTAAGGTTTGGAAGGGGAAAGATTTGGATATCACATCTCATGTTATAGGACGGGTCTCAGGTTTGGTATTAGAAGCATTGAGATATCAAGTCTCATGGCATAGGAAGGGTCTCAGAATTGGAATGGGAAGGAGTTGGATATCACATCTCAAGCTATAGGAAGAGTCTCAGGATTGGAATGGGAATGAGTTTGATATCACATCTCATGCCATAGTATGGGTCTCAGGTTTGGTAGAAGCATTGGGATATCACAATTCATGCTATTGGAAGGGTATCAGTATTGGATTTCGAAGGAGTTGGATATCCCATCTCATGCTATAGGAAGGGTCTCAGGTTGGAATGGGAAGGAGTTGGATATCACATTTCATGTTATAGGAAGGGTCTCAGGATTGGAATGGGAAGGACTTGGATATCATATCTCATGCTATAGGAAGGCTCTCAGGTTTGGAAGGGGAAGGAGTTGGATATCACATTTCATGTTAGAGGAAGGATCTCAGGTTTGGTATTAGAGGCCTTGAGATATCACATCTCATGCTATAGGAAGGGTGTCAGGATTGGAATGGGAAGGAGTTGGATATCACATCTCAAGCTTTAGGAAGGGTCTCAGGTTTGGTATAAGCATTGCGATAGCACATCTCATGCTATAGGAAGGGTCTCAGGATTGGAATGGGAAGGAGTTGGATATCACATCTCATGTTATAGGAAAGATCTCAGGTTTGGTATTAGAAGCATTGAGACATCACATCTCATGTTATAGGAAGGGTCTCAGGATTGGAATGGGAAGAAGTTGGATATCACATCTCATGCTATAGGAAGGGTCTCAGGTTTGGAAGGGGAAGGAGTTGGATATCCAATCTCATGTTATAGGACTGGTCTCAGGTTTGGTATTAGAAGCATTGAGATATCACATCGCATGCTGTAGGAAGGTTCTCAGGTTTGGTATTAGAAGCATTGAGACATCACATCTCATGCTATAGGAAGGGTCTCAGGATTGGAATGGGAAGGAGTTGGATATCACATCTCATGTTATAGGAAGGATCTCAGGTTTGGTATTAGAAGCATTGAGACATCACATCTCATGCTATAGGAAGGGTCTCAGGATTGGAATGGGAAGGAGTTGGATATCACATCTCATGCTATAGGAAGGGTCTCACATTTGGTATAAGCATTGAGATATCACATCTCATGCTATAGGAAGGGTCTCAGGATTGGATTGGGAAGGAGTTGTATATGACATCTCAGGCCATAGGAAGGGTCTCAGGATTGGTATAAGCATTGAGATATCACATCTCTGCTATCGGAAGGGTCTCAGGATTGGAATGGGAAGGAGTTGGATATCCCATCTCATGTTATAGGAAGGGTCTCAGGTTTGGTATTAGAAGCATTGAGATATCACATCTCATGCTATAGGAAGGGTCTCAGGATTGGAATGGGGAGGACTTGGATGTCACATCTCATGCTATAGGGAGTGTCTCAAGTTTGATATTAGAAGCATTGAGATAACAAATCTCATGATATCGGAAGGGTCTCAGGATTGGAATGGGAAGGAGTTGGATATCACATCTCATGATAAAGGAAGGGTCTAAGGTTTGGAAGGGGAAAGATTTGGATATCACATCTCATGTTATAGGACGGGTCTCAGGTTTGGTATTAGAAGCATTGAGATATCAAGTCTCATGGCATAGGAAGGGTCTCAGAATTGGAATGTGAAGGAGTTGGATATCACATCTCAAGCTATAGGAAGAGTCTCAGGATTGGAATGGGAAGGAGTTTGATATCACATCTCATGCCATAGTATGGGTCTCAGGTTTGGTAGAAGCATTGGGATATCACATCTCATGCTATTGGAAGGGTATCAGTATTGGATTTGGAAGGAGTTGGATATCACATTTCATGTTATAGGAAGGGTCTCAGGTTGGAATGGGAAGGAGTTGGATATCACATTTCATGTTATAGGAAGGGTCTCAGGATTGGAATGGGAAGGACTTGGATATCATATCTCATGCTATAGGAAGGCTCTCAGGTTTGGAAGGGGAAGGAGTTGGATATCACATTTCATGTTAGAGGAAGGATCTCAGGTTTGGTATTAGAGGCCTTGAGATATCACATCTCATGCTATAGGAAGGGTCTCAGGATTGGAATGGGAAGGAGTTGGATATCACATCTCAAGCTTTAGGAAGGGTCTCAGGTTTGGTATAAGCATTGAGATAGCACATCTCATGCTATAGGAAGGGTCTCAGGATTGGAATGGGAAGGAGTTGGATATCACATCTCATGTTATAGGAAGGATCTCAGGTTTGGTATTAGAAGCATTGAGACATCACATCTCATGCTATAGGAAGGGTCTCAGGATTGGAATGGGAAGGAGTTGGATATCACATCTCATGCTATAGGAAGGGTCTCAGATTTGGTATAAGCATTGAGATATCACATCTCTGCTATTGGAAGGGTCTCAGGATTGGAATGGGAAGGAGTTGGATATCCCATCTCATGCTATAGGGAGGGTCTCAATTTTGATATTAGAAGCATTGAGATAACAAATCTCATGATATCGGAAGGGTCTCAGGATTGGAATGGGAAGGAGTTGGATATCACATCTCATGATAAAGGAAGGGTCTAAGATTTGGAAGGGGAAAGATTTGGATATCACATCTCATGTTATAGGACGGGTCTCAGGTTTGGTATTAGAAGCATTGAGATATCAAGTCTCATGGTATAGGAAGGGTCTCAGAATTGGAATGGGAAGGAGTTGGATATCACATCTCAAGCTATAGGAAGAGTCTCAGGATTGGAATGGGAAGGAGTTTGATATCACATCTCATGCCATAGTATGGTTCTCAGGTTTGATAGAAGCATTGGGATATCACATCTCATGCTATTGGAAGGGTATCAGTATTGGATTTGGAAGGAGTTGGATATCCCATCTCATGCTATAGGAAGGGTCTCAGGTTGGAATGGGAAGGAGTTGGATATCACATTTCATGTTATAGGAAGGGTCTCAGGATTGGAATGGGAAGGACTTGGATATCATATCTCATGCTATAGGAAGGCTCTCAGGTTTGGATGGAGAAGGAGTTGGATATCACATTTCATGTTAGAGGAAGGATCTCAGGTTTGGTATTAGAGGCCTTGAGATATCACATCTTATGCTATAGGAAGGGTCTCAGGTTGGAATGGGAAGGAGTTGGATATCACATTTCATGTTATAGGAAGGGTCTCAGGATTGGAATGGGAAGGAGTTGGATATCACATCTCAAGCTTTAGGAAGGGTCTCAGGTTTGGTATAAGCATTGAGATAGCACATCTCATGCTATAGGAAGGGTCTCAGGATTGGAATGGGAAGGAGTTGGATATCACATCTCATATTATAGGAAAGATCTCAGGTTTGGTATTAGAAGCATTGAGACATCACATCTCATGTTATAGGAAGGGTCTCAGGATTGGAATGGGAAGAAGTTGGATATCACATCTCATGCTATAGGAAGGGTCTCAGGTTTGGAAGGGGAAGGAGTTGGATATCCAATCTCATGTTATAGGACTGGTCTCAGGTTTGGTATTAGAAGCATTGAGATATCACATCGCATGCTGTAGGAAGGTTCTCAGGTTTGGAATGGGGAGGAATTGGATATCACATCTCATGTCATAGGAAAGATCTCAGGTTTGGTATTAGAAGCATTGAGATATCACATCTCATGCTATAGGAATGGTCTCAGGATTGGAATGGGAAGGAGTTGGATATTACATTCCTGCTATAGGAAGGGTCTCATGTTTGGAATGGGAATGTGTTGGATATCACATATGCTATAGGAAGGGTCTCAGGTTTGGAACGGGAAGGAGTTGGATATCACATCTCATGTTATAGGAAGGGTCTCAGGTTTGGTATAAGCATTGAGATATCACATCTCTGCTATCGGAAGTGTCTCAGGATTGGAATGGGAAGGTGTTGGATATCCCATCTCATGTTATAGGACGGGTCTCAGGTTTGTTATTAGAATCATTGAGATATCATATTGCATGCTGTAGGAAGGGTCTAAGGATTGGAATGGGAAGGAGTTGGATATCCCATCTCATGTTATAGGAAGAGTCTCAAGTGTGGTATTAGAAGCATGTAGATATCACATCTCATGCTATAGGAAGTGTCTCAGGATTGGAATGGGAAGGAGTTGGATATCACATTTCATGTTAGAGGAAGGATCTCAGGTTTGGTATTAGAGGCATTGAGATATCACATCTCATGCTATAGGAAGGGTCTCAGGATTGGAATGGGAAGGAGTTGGATATCACATCTTATGCTATAGGAAGGGTCTCAGGTTTGGTATAAGCATTGAGATAGCACATCTCATGCTATAGGAAGGGTCTCAGGATTGGAATGGGAAGGAGTTGGATATCACATCTCATGTTATAGGAAGGATCTCAGGTTTGGTATTAGAAGCATTGAGACATCACATCTCATGCTATAGGAAGGGTCTCAGGATTGGAATGGGAAGGAGTTGGATATCACATCTCATGCTATAGGAAGGGTCTCAGATTTGGTATAAGCATTGAGATATCACATCTCTGCTATCGGAAGGGTCTCAGGATTGGAATGGGAAGGAGTTGGATATCCCATCTCATGCTATAGGGAGGGTCTCAATTTTGATATTAGAAGCATTGAGATAACAAATCTCATGATATCGGAAGGGTCTCAGGATTGGAATGGGAAGGAGTTGGATATCACATCTCATGATAAAGGACGGGTCTAAGATTTGGAAGGGGAAAGATTTGGATATCACATCTCATGTTATAGGACGGGTCTCAGGTTTGGTATTAGAAGCATTGAGATATCAAGTCTCATGGTATAGGAAGGGTCTCAGAATTGGAATGGGAAGGAGTTGGATATCACATCTCAAGCTATAGGAAGAGTCTCAGGATTGGAATGGGAAGGAGTTTGATATCACATCTCATGCCATAGTATGGTTCTCAGGTTTGATAGAAGCATTGGGATATCACATCTCATGCTATTGGAAGGGTATCAGTATTGGATTTGGAAGGAGTTGGATATCCCATCTCATGCTATAGGAAGGGTCTCAGGTTGGAATGGGAAGGAGTTGGATATCACATTTCATGTTATAGGAAGGGTCTCAGGATTGGAATGGGAAGGACTTGGATATCATATCTCATGCTATAGGAAGGCTCTCAGGTTTGGATGGAGAAGGAGTTGGATATCACATTTCATGTTAGAGGAAGGATCTCAGGTTTGGTATTAGAGGCCTTGAGATATCACATCTTATGCTATAGGAAGGGTCTCAGGTTGGAATGGGAAGGAGTTGGATATCACATTTCATGTTATAGGAAGGGTCTCAGGATTGGAATGGGAAGGAGTTGGATATCACATCTCAAGCTTTAGGAAGGGTCTCAGGTTTGGTATAAGCATTGAGATAGCACATCTCATGCTATAGGAAGGGTCTCAGGATTGGAATGGGAAGGAGTTGGATATCACATCTCATGTTATAGGAAAGATCTCAGGTTTGGTATTAGAAGCATTGAGACATCACATCTCATGTTATAGGAAGGGTCTCAGGATTGGAATGGGAAGAAGTTGGATATCACATCTCATGCTATAGGAAGGGTCTCAGGTTTGGAAGGGGAAGGAGTTGGATATCCAATCTCATGTTATAGGACTGGTCTCAGGTTTGGTATTAGAAGCATTGAGATATCACATCGCATGCTGTAGGAAGGTTCTCAGGTTTGGAATGGGGAGGAATTGGATATCACATCTCATGTCATAGGAAAGATCTCAGGTTTGGTATTAGAAGCATTGAGATATCACATCTCATGCTATAGGAATGGTCTCAGGATTGGAATGGGAAGGAGTTGGATATTACATTCCTGCTATAGGAAGGGTCTCATGTTTGGAATGGGAATGTGTTGGATATCACATATGCTATAGGAAGGGTCTCAGGTTTGGAACGGGAAGGAGTTGGATATCACATCTCATGTTATAGGAAGGGTCTCAGGTTTGGTATAAGCATTGAGATATCACATCTCTGCTATCGGAAGTGTCTCAGGATTGGAATGGGAAGGTGTTGGATATCCCATCTCATGTTATAGGACGGGTCTCAGGTTTGTTATTAGAATCATTGAGATATCATATTGCATGCTGTAGGAAGGGTCTAAGGATTGGAATGGGAAGGAGTTGGATATCCCATCTCATGTTATAGGAAGAGTCTCAAGTGTGGTATTAGAAGCATTTAGATATCACATCTCATGCTATAGGAAGTGTCTCAGGATTGGAATGGGAAGGAGTTGGATATCACATTTCATGTTAGAGGAAGGATCTCAGGTTTGGTATTAGAGGCATTGAGATATCACATCTCATGCTATAGGAAGGGTCTCGGATTGGAATGGGAAGGAGTTGGATATCACATCTTATGCTATAGGAAGGGTCTCAGGTTTGGTATAAGCATTGAGATATCACATCTCATGCTATAGGAAGGGTCTCAGGATTGGAATGGGAAGGAGTTGGATATCACATCTCATGTTATAGGAAGGATCTCAGGTTTGGTATTAGAAGCATTGAGACATCACATCTCAAGCTATCGGAAGGGTCTCAGGATTGGAATGGGAAGGACTTGGATATCACATCTCATGCTATAGGGAGGGTCTCAAGTTTGATATTAGAAGCATTGAGATATCATATCTCATGCTATAGGAAGGGTCTCAGGATTGGAATGGGAAGGAGTTGGATATCACATCTCATGCTATAGGAAGGGTCTCAGGTTTGGTATAAGCAGTGAGATATCACATCTCATGCTATAGGAAGTGTCTCAGGATTGGAATGGGAAGGAGTTGGATATCACATCTCATGTTATAGGAAGGATCTCAGGTTTGGTATAAGCATTGAGATATCACATCTCTACTATCGGAAGGGTCTCAGGATTGGAATGGGAAGGAGTTGGATATTCCCATCTCATGTTATAGGAAGGGTCTCAGGTTTGGTATTAGAAGCATTGAGATATCACATCTCATGCTATAGGAAGGGTCTCAGGATTGGAATGGGAAGGACTTGGATATCACATCTCATGCTATAAGGAGGGTCTCAAGTTTGATATTAGAAGCATTGAGATATCACATCTCATGATATCGGAAGGGTCTCAAGGATGGAATGGGAAGGAGTTGGATATCACATCTCATGATAAAGGAAGTGTCTAAGGTTTGGAAGGGGAAGGAGTTTGATATCACATCTCATGCCATAGTATGGGTCTCAGGTTTGGTAGAAGCATTGGGATATCACATCTCATGCTATCGGAAGGGTATCAGGATTGGATTTGGAAGGAGTTGGATATCCCATCTCATGCTATAGGAAGGGTCTCAGGTTGGAATGGGAAGGAGTTGGATATCACATCTCATGTTATAGGAAGGGTCTCAGGATTGGAATTAGAAGGACTTGGATATCACATCTCATGCTATAGGAAGGCTCTCAGGTTTGGAAGGGGAAAGAGTTGGATATCACATTTCATGTTAGAGGTAGGATCTCAGGTTTGGTATTAGAGGCATTGAGATATCACATCTCATGCTATCAGAAGAGTCTCAGGATTGGAATGGGAAGGAGTTGGATATCACATCTCATGCTAAAGGGAGGGTCTCAGGTTTGGAAGGGGAAGGATTTGGATATCACATCTCATGTTATAGGAAGGATCTCAGGTTTGGTATTAGAAGCATTGAGATATCACATCTCATGCTATCGGAAGGATCTCAAGTTTGGTATAGAAGCATTGAGATATCACATCTCATGCTATCAGAAGGTTCTCAGGATTGGAATGGGAAGGAGTTGGATATCACATCTCATGCTAAAGGGAGGGTCTCAGGTTTGGAAGGGGAAGGATTTGGATATCATATCTCATGTTATCAGAAGGATCTCAGGTTTGGTATTAGAAGTATTGAGATATCACATCTCATGCTATAGGAAGGGTCTCAGGATTGGAATGGGAAGGAGTTGGTTATCACATCTCATGCTAAAGGAAGGGTCTCAGGTTTGGTAGAAGCATTGAGATATCACATCTCATGCTATAGGAAGGGTCTCAGGATTGGAATGGGAAGGACTTAGATATCACATATCATGCTATAGGGAGGGTCTCAGTTTTGATATTAGAAGCATTGAGATATCACATCTCATGCTATCAGAAGGGTCTCAGGATTGGAATGGGAAGGAGCTGGATATCACATCTCATGCTAAAGGAAGGGTCTCAGGTTTGGAACGGGAAGGAGTTGGATATCACATCTCATGTTATAGGAAGGGTCTCAGGTTTGGTATAAGCATTGAGATATCACATCTCTGCTATCGGAAGTGTCTCAGGATTGGAATGGGAAGGACTTGGATATCACATCTCATGCTATAGATAGGCTCTCAGGTTTGGAAAGGGAAGGAGTTGGATATCACATTTCATGTTAGAGGAAGGATCTCAGGTTTGGTATTAGAGGCATTGAGATATCAGATCTCAGGCTATAGGAAGGGTCTCAGGATTGGAATGGGAAGGAGTTGGATATCACATCTCATGCTAGAGGAAGGGTCTCAGGTTTGGTATAAGCATTGAGATATCACATCTCGTGCTATAGGAAGGGTCTCAGGATTGGAATGGGAAGGAGTTGTATATGACATCTCATGCCGTAGGAAGGGTCTCAGGTTTGGTATAAGCATTGAGATATCACATCTCTGCTATCGAAAGGGTCTTAGGATTGGAATGGGAAGGAGTTGGATATCCCATCTCATGTTATAGGAAGAGTCTCAGGTTTGGTATTAGAAGCATTGAGATATCCCATCTCATGATATAGGAAGGGTCTCAGTTTGGAATGGGAAGGAGTTGGATATCACATTTCATGTTATAGGAAGGGTCTCAGGATTGGAATGGGAAGGACTTGGATATCATATCCCATGCTATAGGAAGGCTCTCAGGTTTGGAAGGGGAAGGAGTTGGATATCACATTTCATGTTAGAGGAAGGGTCTCAGGTTTGGTATTAGAGGCCTTGAGATATCACATCTCATGCTATAGGAAGGGTCTCAGGATTGGAATGGGAAGGAGTTGGATATCACATCTCAAGCTATAGGAACGGTCTCAGGTTTGGTATAAGCATTGTGATATCACATCTCATGCTATAGGAAGGGTCTCAGGATTGGAATGGGAAGGAGTTGGATATCACATCTCATGTTATAGGAAAGATCTCAGGTTTGGTATTAGAAGCATTGAGACATCACATCTCATGTTATAGGAAGGGTCTCAGGATTGGAATGGGAAGAAGTTGGATATCACATCTCATGCTATAGGAAGGGTCTCAGGTTTGGTATAAGCATTGAGATATTACATCTCATGCTATAGGAAGGGTCTCAGGATTGGAATGGGAAGGAGTTGTATATGACATCTCATGCCATAGGAAGGGTCTCAGGTTTGGTATAAGCATTGAGATATCACATCACATGCTATAGGAAGGGTCTCAGGATTGGAATGGGGAGGACTTGGATATCACATCTCATGCTATAGGCAGGGTCTCAGGTTTGGAAAGGGAATGAGATGGTTATCACATTTCATGTTAGAGGTAGGATCTCAGGTTTGGTATTAGAGGCATTGAGATATCACATCTCATGCTATCAGAAGGGTCTCAGGATTGGAATGGGAAGGAGTTGGATATCACATCTCATGCTAAAGGGAGGGTCTCAGGTTTGGAAGGGGAAGGATTTGGAAATCACATCTCTTGTTATAGGAAGGATCTCAGGTTTGGTATTAGAAGCATTGAGATATCACATCTCATGCTTTCATAAGGGTCTCAGGATTGGAATGGGAAGGAGTTGGATATCACATCTGATGTTATAGGAAGGATCTCAGGTTTGGTATTAGAAGCATTGAGACATCACATCTCATGCTATAGGAAGGGTCTCAGGATTGGAATGGGAAGGAGTTGGATATCACATCTCATGCTATAGGAAGGGTCTCAGATTTGGTATAAGCATTGAGATATCACATCTCATGCTATAGGAAGGGTCTCAGGATTGGAATGGGAAGGAGTTGTATATGACATCTCAGGCCATAGGAAGGGTCTCAGGTTTGGTATAAGCATTGAGATATCACATCTCTGCTATCGGAAGGGTCTCAGGATTGGAATGGGAAGGAATTGGATATCACATCTCATGTTATAGGAAGGATCTCAGGTTTGGTATTAGAAGCATTGAGATATCCCTTCTCATGCTATAGGAAGGGTCTCAGGATTGGAATGTGAAGGATTTGGATATCACATCTCATGCTAAAGGAAGGGTCTCAGGTTTGGTAGAAGCATTGAGATATCACGTCTCTGCTACCGGAAGGGTCTCAGGATTGGATTGGGAAGGAGTTGGATATCCCTTCTCATGCTATAGGAAGGGTCTCAGGTTTGGTATAAGCATTGAGATATCACATCTCTGCTATCGGAAGGGTCTCAGGATTGGGTTGGGAAGGAGTTGGATATCCCTTCTCATGCTATAGGAAGTGTCTCTGGTTGGATTGGGAAGGAGTTGGATATCACATCTCATGTTATAGGAAGGGTCTCAGGATTGGAATGGGAAGGATTTGGATATCACATCTCTTGCTATAGGAAGGGTCTCAGGATTGGAATGGGTAGGAGTTGGATATTACTTTCTTGCTATAGGAAGGGTCTCATGTTTGGAATGGGAAGGAGTTGGATATCACATATGCTATAGTTAGTGTCTCAGGTTTGGAACGGGAAGGAGTTGGATATCACATCTCATGTTATAGGAAGGGTCTCAGGTTTGGTATAAGCATTGAGATATCACATCTCTGCTATCGGAAGTGGCTCAGGATTGGAATGGGAAGGAGTTGGATATCCCATCTCATGTTATAGGACGAGTCTCTGGTTTGGTATTAGAATCATTGAGATATCACATCGCATGCTGTAGGAAGGGTCTAAGGATTGGAATGGGATGGACTTGGATATCACATCTCATGCTATAGATAGGCTCTTAGGTTTGGAAAGGGAAGGAGTTGGATATCACATTTCATGTTAGAGGAAGGATCTCAGGTTTGGTATTAGAAGCATTGAGATATCACATCTCATGCTATAGGAAGGGTCTCAGGATTGGAATGGGAAGGAGCTGGATATCACATCTCATGCTAAAGGAAGGGTCTCAGGTTTGGAACGGGAAGGATTTGGATATCACATCTCATGTTATAGGAAGGGTCTCAGGTTTGGTATAAGCATTGAGATATCACATCTCTGCTATCGGAAGTGTCTCAGGATTGGAATGGGAAGGAGTTGGATATCCCATCTCATGTTATAGGACGGGTCTCAGGTTTGTTATTAGAATCATTGAGATATCATATTGCATGCTGTAGGAAGGGTCTAAGGGTTGGAATGGGAAGGACTTGGATATCACATCTCATGCTATAGATAGGCTCCTAGGTTTGGAAAGGGAAGGAGTTGGATATCACATTTCATGTTAGAGGAAGGATCTCAGGTTTGGTATTAGAAGCATTGAGATATCACATCTCATGCTATAGGAAGGGTCTCAGGATTGGAATGGGAAGTAGTTGGATATCACATCTCATGCTATAGGAAGGGTCTCAGGTTTGGTATAAGCATTGAGATATCACATCTCATGCTATAGGACGGGTCTCAGGATTGGAATGGAAGGAGTTGGATATCACATCTCATGTTATAGGAAGGATCTCAGGTTTGGTATTAGAAGCATTGAGACATCACATCTCATGCTGTAGGAAGGGTCTCAGGGTTGGAATGGGAAGGAGTTGGATATCACATCTCATCCAATAGGAAGGGTCTCAGGTTTGGAATGGGAAGGAATTGGATATCACATCTCATGTTATAGGAAGGATCTCAGGTTTGGTATTAGAAGCATTGAGATATCACATCTCATGCTATAGGAAGGGTCTCAGGATTGGAATGTGAAGGATTTGGATATCACATCTCATGCTAAAGGAAGGGTCTCAGGTTTGGTAGAAGCATTGAGATATCACGTCTCTGCTATCGGAAGGGTCTCAGGATTGGATTGGGAAGGAGTTGGATATCCCTTCTCATGCTATAGGAAGGGTCTCAGGATTTGAATGGCAAGGAGTTGGATATCACATCTCATGCCATAGGAAGGGTCTCAGGTTTGGTATAAGCATTGAGATATCACATCTCTGCTATCGGAAGGGTCTCAGGATTGGATTGGGAAGGAGTTGGATATCCCTTCTCATGCTATAGGAAGTGTCTCAGGTTGGAATGGTAAGGAGTTGGATATCACATCTCATGTTATAGGAAGGGTCTCAGGATTGGAATGGGAAGGATTTGGATATCACATCTCTTGCTATAGGAAGGGTCTCAGGATTGGAATGGGTAGGAGTTGGATATTACTTTCTTGCTATAGGAAGGGTCTCATGTTTGGAATGGGAAGGAGTTGGATATCACATATGCTATAGTTAGTGTCTCAGGTTTGGAACGGGAAGGAGTTGGATATCACATCTCATGTTATAGGAAGGGTCTCAGGTTTGGTATAAGCATTGAGATATCACATCTCTGCTATCGGAAGCGGCTCAGGATTGGAATGGGAAGGAGTTGGATATCCCATCTCATGTTATAGGAAGAGTCTCTGGTTTGGTATTAGAATCATTGAGATATCACATCGCATGCTGTTGGAAGGGTCTAAGGATTGGAATGGGATGGACTTGGATATCACATCTCATGCTATAGGTAGGCTCTCAGGTTTGGTATAAGCATTGAGGTATCACATCTCATGCTATAGGAAGGGTCTCAGGATTGGAATGGGAAGGATTTGGATATCACATCTCATGCTATAGGAAGGGTCTCAGATTTGGTATAAGCATTGAGATATCACATCTCATGCTAAAGGAAGGGTCTCAGGTTTGGAAAGGGAAGGAGTTGGATATCACATTTCATGTTAGAGGAAGGATCTCAGGTTTGGTATTAGAAGCATTGAGATATCACATCTCATGCTATAGGACGGGTCTCAGGATTGGAATGGAAGGAGTTGGATATCACATCTCATGCTATAGGAAGGGTCTCAGGTTTGGTAAAAGCATTGAGATATCACATCTCATGCTATAGGACGGGTCTCAGGATTGGAATGGAAGGAGTTGGATATCACATCTCATGTTATAGGAAGGATCTCAGGTTTGGTATTAGATGCATTGAGACATCACATCTCATGCTATAGGAAGGGTCTCAGGGTTGGAATGGGAAGGAGTTGGATATCACATCTCATCCAATAGGAAGGGTCTCAGGTTTGGAATGGGAAGGAATTGGATATCACATCTCATGTTATAGGAAGAATCTCAGGTTTGGTATTAGAAGCATTGAGATATCACATCTCATGCTATAGGAAGGGTCTCAGGATTGGAATGTGAAGGATTTGGATATCACATCTCATGCTAAAGGAAGGGTCTCAGGTTTTGTAGAAGCATTGAGATATCACGTTTCTGCTATCGGAAGGGTCTCAGGATTGGATTGGGAAGGAGTTGGATATCCCTTCTCATGCTATAGGAAGGGTCTCAGGATTTGAATGGGAAGGAGTTGGATATCACATCTCATGTTATAGGAAGGGTCTCAGGATTGGAATGGGAAGGATTTGGATATCACATCTCTTGCTATAGGAAGGGTCTCAGGATTGGAATGGGTAGGAGTTGGATATTACTTTCTTGCTATAGGAAGGGTCTCATGTTTGGAATGGGAAGCAGTTGGATATCACATATGCTATAGTTAGTGTCTCAGGTTTGGAACGGGAAGGAGTTGGATATCCCATCTCATGTTATAGGAAGAGTCTCTGGTTTGGTATTAGAATCATTGAGATATCACATCGCATGCTGTAGGAAGGGTCTAAGGATTGGAATGGGATGGACTTGGATATCACATCTCATGCTATAGGTAGGCTCTCAGGTTTGGTATAAGCATTGAGATATCACATCTCATGCTATAGGAAGGGTCTCAGGATTGGAATGGGAAGGAATTGGATATCACATCTCATGCTATAGGAAGGGTCTCAGATTTGGTATAAGCATTGAGATATCACATCTCATGCTAAAGAAAGGGTCTCAGGATTGGAATGGGAAGGAGTTGTATATGACATCTCAGGCCATAGGAAGGGTCTCAGGTTTGGTATAAGCATTGAGATATCACATCTCTGCTATCGGAAGGGTCTCAGGATTGGAATTGGAAGGACTTGGCTATCATATTATAGGATGTCCCGGGAGGATAGCACAGCGGCAGCGTGCGCGTCTTGGAAGCAAGACGACACAAAGCAACAACAGGTTCGATCCCCGGGTCCGCGCTTAGAAACCTCCGAGTGTTTAAGCGCGTTATAAATACGTAACTAAGACAAAAAAATCTGTGTTTCCTCTGTAACAGCGCCTCGATGCCTCATGGGCTGCAAGTGCGCTTAACAAATGCAAATAAAATAAATAAATAAAATATCTCATGCTATAGGAAGGCTCTCAGGTTTGGAAGGGGAAAGAGTTGGATATCACATTTCATGTTAGAGGAAGGATCTCAGGTTTGGTATTAGAGGCCTTGAGATATCACATCTCATGCTATAGGAAGGGTCTCAGGATTGGAATGGGAAGGAGTTGGATATCACATCTCATGCTATAGGAAGGGTCTCAGATTTGGTATAAGCATTGAGATATCACATCTCATGCTATAGGAAGTGTCTCAGGATTGGAATGGGAAGGAGTTGGATATCACATCTCATGTTATAGGAAGGATCTCAGGTTTGGTATAAGCATTGAGATATCACATCTCTGCTATCGGAAGGGTCTCAGGATTGGAATGGGAAGGAGTTGGATATTCCCATCTCATGTTATAGGAAGGGTCTCAGGTTTGGTATTAGAAGCATTGAGATATCCCATCTCATGATATAGGAAGGGTCCCAGGATGGAATGGGAAGGAGTAGGATATCACATTTCATGTTATAGGAAGGGTCTCAGGATTGGAATGGGAAGGATTTGGATATCATATCTCATGCTATAGGAAGGCTCTCAGGTTTGGAAGGGGAAAGAGTTGGATATCACATTTCATGTTAGAGGAAGGATCTCAGATATGGTATTAGAGGCCTTGTGATATCACATCTCATGCTATAGGAAGGGTCTCAGGATTGGAATGGGAAGGAGTTGGATATCACATCTCATGTTATAGGAAAGATCTCAGGTTTGGTATTAGAAGCATTGAGACATCACATCTCATGTTATAGGAAGGGTCTCAGGATTGGAATGGGAAGAAGTTGGATATCACATCTCATGCTATAGGAAGGGTCTCAGGTTTGGTATAAGCATTGAGATATCACATCTCATGCTATAGGAAGGGTCTCAGGATTGGAATGGGAAGGAGTTGTATATGACATCTCATGCCATAGGAAGGGTCTCAGGTTTGGTATAAGCATTGAGATATCACATCACATGCTATAGGAAGGGTCTCAGGATTGGAATGGGAAGGACTTGGATATCACATCTCATGCTATAGGCAGGGTCTCAGGTTTGGAAAGGGAAGGAGATGGATATCACATTTCATGTTAGAGGTAGGATCTCAGGTTTGGAATTAGAGGCATTGAGATATCACATCTCATGCTATCAGAAGGGTCTCAGGATTGGAATGGGAAGGAGTTGGATATCACATCTCATGCTAAAGGGAGGGTCTCATGTTTGGAAGGGGGAGGATTTGGAAATCACATCTCATGTTATAGGAAGGATCTCAGGTTTGGTATTAGAAGCATTGAGATATCACATCTCATGCTATCGGAAGTATCTCAGGTTTGGTATTAGAGGCATTGAGATATCACATCTCATGCTATCATAAGGGTCTCAGGATTGGAATGGGAAGGAGTTGGATATCACATCTCATGTTATAGGAAGGATCTCAGGTTTGGTATTAGAAGCATTGAGACATCACATCTCATGCTATAGGAAGGGTCTCAGGATTGGAATGGGAAGGAGTTGGATATCACATCTCATGCTATAGGAAGGGTCTCAGATTTGGTATAAGCATTGAGATATCACATCTCATGCTATAGGAAGGGTCTCAGGATTGGAATGGGAAGGAGTTGTATATGACATCTCAGGCCATAGGAAGGGTCTCAGGTTTGGTATAAGCATTGAGATATCACATCTCTGCTATCGGAAGGGTCTCAGGATTGGAATGGGAATGAGTTGGATATCCCATCTCATGTTATAGGAAGAGTCTCAGGTTTGGTATTAGAAGCATTGAGATATCCCATCTCATGCTATAGGAAGGGTCTCAGGTTGGAATGGGAAGGAGTTGGATATCACATTTCATGTTATAGGAAGGGTCTCAGGATTGGAATTGGAAGGACTTGGCTATCATATCTCATGCTATAGGAAGGCTCTCAGGTTTGGAAGGGGAAGGAGTTGGATATCACATTTCATGTTAGAGGAACGATCTCAGGTTTGGTATTAGAGGCCTTGAGATATCACATCTCATGCTATAGGAAGGGTCTCAGGATTGGAATGGGAAGGAGTTGGATATCACATCTCAAGCTAAAGGGACGGTTTCAGGTTTGGTATAAGCATTGTGATATCACATCTCATGCTATAGGAAGGGTCTCAGGATTGGAATGGGAAGGAGTTGGATATCACATCTCATGTTATAGGAAAGATCTCAGGTTTGGTATTAGAAGCATTGCGACATCACATCTCATGTTATAGGAAGGGTCTCAGGATTGGAATGGGAAGAAGTTGGATATCACATCTCATGCTATAAGAAGGGTCTCAGGTTTGGTATAAGCATTGAGATATCACATCTCATGCTATAGGAAGGGTCTCAGGTTTGGAATGGGAAGGACTTAGATATCACATATCATGCTATAGGGAGGGTCTCAGTTTTGATATTAGAAGCATTGAGATATCACATCTCATGCTATCGGAAGTGTCTCAGGATTGGAATGGGAAGGAGCTGGATATCACATCTCATGCTAAAGGAAGGGTCTCAGGTTTGGAACGGGAAGGAGTTGGATATCACATCTCATGTTATAGGAAGGGTCTCAGGTTTGGTATAAGCATTGAGATATCACATCTCTGTTATCGGAAGTGTCTCAGGATTGGAATGGGAAGGACTTGGATATCACATCTCATGCTATAGATAGGCTCTCAGGTTTGGAAAGGGAAGGAGTTGGATATCACATTTCATGTTAGAGGAAGGATCTCAGGTTTGGTATTAGAGGCATTGAGACATCACATCTCAGGCTATAGGAAGGGTCTCAGGATTGGAATGGGAAGGAGTTGGATATCACATCTCATGCTAAAGGAAGGGTCTCAGGATTGGAATGGGAAGGAGTTGGATATCACATCTCATGCTATAGGAAGGGTCTCAGGTTTGGTATAAGCATTGAGATATCACATCTCGGGCTATAGGAAGGGTCTCAGGATTGGAATGGGAAGGAGTTGTATATGACATCTCATGCTATAGACAGGGTCTCAGGTTTGGAAAGGGAAGGAGATGGATATCACATTTCATGTTAGAGGTAGGATCTCAGGTTTGGAATTAGAGGCATTGAGATATCACATCTCATGCTATCAGAAGGGTCTCAGGATTGGAATGGGAAGGAGTTGGATATCACATCTCATGCTAAAGGGAGGGTCTCAGGTTTGGAAGGGGAAGGATTTGGAAATCACATCTCATGTTATAGGAAGGATCTCAGGTTTGGTATTAGAAGCATTGAGATATCACATCTCATGCTATCATAAGGGTCTCAGGATTGGAATCGGAAGGAGTTGGATATCACATCTCATGTTATAGGAAGGATCTCAGGTTTGGTATTAGAAGCATTGAGACATCACATCTCATGCTATAGGAAGGGTCTCAGGATTGGAATGGGAAGGAGTTGGATATCACATCTCATGCTATAGGAAGGGTCTCAGATTTGGTATAAGCATTGAGATATCACATCTCATGCTATAGGAAGGGTCTCAGGATTGGAATGGGAAGCAGTTGGATATCACATCTCAGGCCATAGGAAGGGTCTCAGGTTTGGTATAAGCATTGAGATATCACATCTCTGCTATCGGAAGGGTCTCAGGATTGGAATGGGAAGGAGTTGGATATCCCATCTGATGTTATAGGAAGAGTCTCAGGTTTGGTATTAGAAGCATTGAGATATCCCATCTCATGCTATAGGAAGGGTCTCAGGTTGGAATGGGAAGGAGTTGGATATCACATTTCATGTTATAGGAAGGGTCTCAGGATTGGAATTGGAAGGACTTGGCTATCATAGCTCATGCTATAGGAAGGCTCTCAGGTTTGGAAGGGGAAGGAGTTGGATATCACATTTCATGTTAGAGGAACGATCTCAGGTTTGGTATTAGAGGCCTTGAGATATCACATCTCATGCTATAGGAAGGGTCTCAGGATTGGAATGGGAAGGAGTTGGATATCACATCTCATGTTATAGGAAAGATCTCAGGTTTGGTATTAGAAGCATTGAGACATCACATCTCATGTTATAGGAAGGGTCTCAGGATTGGAATGGGAAGAAGTTGGATATCACATCTCATGCTATAGGAAGGGTCTCAGGTTTGGTATAAGCATTGAGATATCACATCTCATGCTATAGGAAGGGTCTCAGGATTGGAATGGGAAGGAGTTGTATATGACATCTCATGCCATAGGAAGGGTCTCAGGTTTGGTATAAGCATTGAGATATCACATCACATGCTATAGGAAGGGTCTCAGGATTGTAATGGGAAGGACTTGGATATCACATCTCATGCTATAGGCAGGGTCTCAGGTTTGGAAAGGGAAGGAGATGGATATCACATTTCATGTTAGAGGTAGGATCTCAGGTTTGGTATTAGAGGCATTGAAATATCACATCTCATGCTATCAGAAGGGTCTCAGGATTGGAATGGGAAGGAGTTGGATATCACATCTCATGCTAAAGGGAGGGTCTCAGGTTTGGAAGGGGAAGGATTTGGAAATCACATCTCATGTTATAGGAAGGATCTCAGGTTTGGTATTAGAAGCATTGAGATATCACATCTCATGCTATCGGAAGTATCTCAGGTTTGGTATTAGAGGCATTGAGATATCACATCTCATGCTATCTTAAGGGTCTCAGGATTGGAATGGGAAGGAGTTGGATATCACATCTCATGTTATAGGAAGGATCTCAGGTTTGGTATTAGAAGCATTGAGACATCACATCTCATGCTATAGGAAGGGTCTCAGGATTGGAATGGGAAGGAGTTGGATATCACATCTCATGCTATAGGAAGGGTCTCAGAGTTGGTATAAGCATTGAGATATCACATCTCATGCTATAGGAACGGTCTCAGGATTGGAATGGGAAGGAGTTGTATATGACATCTCAGGCCATAGGAAGGGTCTCAGGTTTGGTATAAGCATTGAGATATCACATCTCTGCTATCGGAAGGGTCTCAGGATTGGAATGGGAAGGAGTTGGATATCCCATCTCATGTTATAGGAAGGGTCTCAGGTTTGGTATTAGAAGCATTGAGACATCACATCTCATGTTATAGGAAGGGTCTCAGGATTGGAATGGGAAGAAGTTGGATATCACATCTCATGCTATAGGAAGGGTCTCAGGTTTGGTATAAGCATTGAGATATCACATCTCATGCTATCGGAAGGGTCTCAGGATTGGAATGGGAAGGAGTTGTATATGACATCTCATGCCATAGGAAGGGTCTCAGGTTTGGTATAAGCATTGAGATATCACATCACATGCTATAGGAAGGGTCTCAGGATTGGAATGGGAAGGACTTTTGATATCACATCTCATGCTATAGGCAGGGTCTCAGGTTTGGAAAGGGAAGGAGATGGATATCACATTTCATGTTAGAGGTAGGATCTCAGGTTTGGTATTAGAGGCATTGAAATATCACATCTCATGCTATCAGAAGGGTCTCAGGATTGGAATGGGAAGGAGTTGGATATCACATCTCATGCTAAAGGGAGTGTCTCAGGTTTGGAAGTGGAAGGATTTGGAAATCACATCTCATGTTATAGGAAGGATCTCAGGTTTGGTACTAGAAGCATTGAGATATCACATCTCATGCTATCAGAAGGATCTCAGGTTTGGTATTAGAAGCATTGAGACATCACATCTCATGCTATAGGAAGGGTCTCAGGATTGGAATGGGAAGGAGTTGGATATCACATCTCATGCTATAGGAAGGGTCTCGGATTTGGTATAAGCATTGAGATATCACATCTCATGCTATAGGAAGGGTCTCAGGATTGGAATGGGAAGGAGTTGTATATGACAAATCAGGCCATAGGAAGGGTCTCAGGTTTGGTATAAGCATTGAGATATCACATCTCTGCTATCGGAAGGGTCTCAGGATTGGAATGGGAAGGAGTTGGATATCCCATCTCATGTTATAGGAAGGGTCTCAGGTTTGGTATTAGAAGCATTGAGATATCACATCTCATGCTATAGGAAGAGTCTCAGGATTGGAATGGGGAGGACTTGGATGTCACATCTCATGCTATAGGGAGGGTCTCAAGTTTGATATTAGAAGCATTGAGATAACAAATCTCATGATATCGGAAGGGTCTCAGGATTGGAATGGGAAGGAATTGGATATCACATCTCATGATAAAGGAAGGGTCTAAGGTTTGGAAGGGGAAGGATTTGGATATCACATCTCATGTTATAGGACGGGTCTCAGGTTTTGTATTAGAAGCATTGAGATATCAAGACTCATGGTATAGGAAGGGTCTCAGAATTGGAATGGGAAGGAGTTGGATATCACATCTCAAGCTATAGGTAGGGTCTCAGGATTGGAATGGGAAGGAGTTTGATATCACATCTCATGCCATAGTATGGGTCTCAGGTTTGGTAGAAGCATTGGGATATCACATCTCATGCTATCGGAAGGGTATCAGTATTGGATTTGGAAGGAATTGGATATCCCATCTCATGCTATAGGAAGGGTCTCAGGTTGGAATGGGAAGGAGTTGGATATCACATTTCATGTTATAGGAAGGGTCTCAGGATTGGATGGGAAGGACTTGGATATCATATCTCATGCTATAGGAAGGCTCTCAGGTTTGGAAGGGGAAGGAGTTGGATATCACATTTCATGTTAGAGGAAGAATCTCATGGTTGGTATTAGAGTCCTTGAGATATCACATCTCATGCTATAGGAAGGGTCTCAGGATTGGAATGGGAAGGAGTTGGATATCACATCTCAAGCTATAGGAAGGGTCTCAGGTTTGGTATAAGCATTGAGATATCACATCTCATGCTATAGGAAGGGTCTCAGGATTGGAATGGGAAGGAGTTGGATATCACATCTCATGTTATAGGAAAGATCTCAGGTTTGGTATTAGAAGCATTGAGACATCACATCTCATGTTATAGGAAGGGTCTCAGGAGTGGAATGGGAAGAAGTTGGATATCACATCTCATGCTATAGGAAGGGTCTCAGGTTTGGAAGGGGAAGGAGTTGGATATCCAATCTCATGTTATAGGACTGGTCTCGGGTTTGGTATTAGAAGCATTGAGATATCACATCGCATGCTATAGGAATGGTCTCAGGATTGGAATGGGAAGGAGTTGGATATTACATTCTTGCTATATGAAGGGTCTCATGTTTGGAATGGGAAGGAGTTGGATATCACATATGCTATAGGAAGGGTCTCAGGTTTGGACCGGGAAGGAGTTGGATATCACATCTCATGTTATAGGAAGGGTCTCAGGTTTGGTATAAGCATTGAGATATCACATCTCTGCTATCGGAAGTGTCTCAGGATTGGAATAGGAAGGAGTTGGATATCCCATCTCATGTTATAGGATGGGTCTCAGGTTTGTTATTAGAATCATTGAGATATCATATTGCATGCTGTAGGAAGGGTCTAAGGATTGGAATGGGAAGGACTTGGATATCACATCTCATGCTATAGGTAGGCTCTCAGGTTTGGAAAGGGAAGGAGTTGGATATCACATTTCATGTTAGAGGAAGGATCTCAGGTTTGGTATTAGAGGCATTGAGATATCACATCTCATGCTATAGGAAGGGTCTCAGGATTGGAATGGGAAGGAGTTGGATATCACATCTCATGCTATAGGAAGGGTCTCAGGTTTGGTATAAGCATCGAGATATCACATCTCATGCTATAGGAAGGGTCTCGGGATTAGTATGGGAAGGAGTTGGATATCACATCTCATGTTATAGGAAGGATCTCAGGTTTGGTATTAGAAGCATTGAGACATCACATCTCATGCTATAGGAAGGGTCTCAGGATTGGAATGGGAAGGAGTTGGATATCACATCTCATGCTATAGGAAGGGTCTCAAGTTTGATATTAGAAGCATTGAGATATCACATCTAATGCTATAGGAAGGGTCTCAGGATTGGAATGGGAAGGAGTTGGATATCACATCTCAAGCTTTAGGAAGGGTCTCAGGTTTGGTATAAGCATTGAGATAGCACATCTCATGCTATAGGAAGGGTCTCAGGATTGGAATGGGAAGGAGTTGGATATTACATCTCATGTTATAGGAAAGATCTCAGGTTTGGTATTAGAAGCATTGAGACATCACATTTCATGTTATAGGAAGGGTCTCAGGATTGGAATGGGAAGAAGTTGGATATCACATCTCATGCTATAGGAAGGGTCTCAGGTTTGGAAGGGGAAGGAGTTGGATATCCAATCTCATGTTATAGGACTGGTCTCAGGTTTGGTATTAGAAGCATTGAGATATCACATCGCATGCTGTAGGAAGGTTCTCAGGTTTGGTATTAGAAGCATTGAGACATCACATCTCATGCTATAGGAAGGGTCTCAGGATTGGAATGGGAAGGAGTTGGATATCACATCTCATGTTATAGGAAGGATCTCAGGTTTGGTATTAGAAGCATTGAGACATCACATCTCATGCTATAGGAAGGGTCTCAGGATTGGAATGGGAAGGAGTTGGATATCACATCTCATGCTATAGGAAGGGTCTCAGATTTGGTATAAGCATTGAGATATCACATCTCATGCTATAGGAAGGGTCTCAGGATTGGATTGGGAAGGAGTTGTATATGACATCTCAGGCCATAGGAAGGGTCTCAGGATTGGTATAAGCATTGAGATATCACATCTCTGCTATCGGAAGGGTCTCAGGATTGGAATGGGAAGGCGTTGGATATCCCATCTCATGATAAAGGAAGGGTCTAAGGTTTGGAAGGGGAAAGATTTGGATATCACATCTCATGTTATAGGCGGGTCTCAATTTTGATATTAGAAGCATTGAGATAACAAATCTCATGATATCGGAAGGGTCTCAGGATTGGAATGGGAAGGAGTTGGATATCACATCTCATGATAAAGGAAGGGTCTCAGGTTTGGTATTAGAAGCATTGAGATATCAAGTCTCATGGTATAGGAAGGGTCTCAGAATTGGAATGGGAAGGATTTCGGATATCACATCTCAAGCTATAGGAAGAGTCTCAGGATTGGAATGGGAAGGAGTTTGATATCACATCTCATGCCATAGTATGGTTCTCAGGTTTGGTAGAAGCATTGGGATATCACATCTCATGCTATTGGAAGGGTATCAGTATTGGATTTGGAAGGAGTTGGATATCCCATCTCATGCTATGGGAAGGGTCTCAGGTTGGAATGGGAAGGAGTTGGATATCACATTTCATGTTATAGGAAGGGTCTCAGGATTGGAATGGGAAGGAGTTGGATATCACATCTCAAGCTTTAGGAAGGGTCTCAGGTTTGGTATAAGCATTGAGATAGCACATCTCATGCTATAGGAAGGGTCTCAGGATTGGAATGGGAAGGAGTTGGATATCACATCTCATGTTATAGGAAAGACCTCAGGTTTGGTATTAGAAGCATTGAGACATCACATCTCATGTTATAGGAAGGGTCTCAGGATTGGAATGGGAAGAAGTTGGATATCACATCTCATGCTATAGGAAGGGTCTCAGGTTTGGAAGGGGAAGGAGTTGGATATCCAATCTCATGTTATAGGACTGGTCTCAGGTTTGGTATTAGAAGCATTGAGATATCACATCGCATGCTGTAGGAAGGTTCTCAGGTTTGGAATGGGGAGGAATTGGATATCACATCTCATGTCATAGGAAGGATCTCAGGTTTGGTATTAGAAGCATTGAGATATCACATCTCATGCTATAGGAATGGTCTCAGGATTGGAATGGGAAGGAGTTGGATATTACATTCTTGCTATAGGAAGGGTCTCATGTTTGGAATGGGAAGGAGTTGGATATCACATATGCTATAGGAAGGGTCTCAGGTTTGAAACGGGAAGGAGTTGGATATCACATCTCATGTTATAGGAAGGGTCTCAGGTTTGAAACGGGAAGGAGTTGGATATCACATCTCATGTTATAGGACGGGTCTCAGGTTTGTTATTAGAATCATTGAGATATCATATTGCATGCTGTAGGAAGGGTCTAAGGATTGGAATGGGAAGGACTTGGATATCACATCTCATGCTATAGGTAGGCTCTCAGGTTTGGAAAGGGAAGGAGTTCGATATCACATTTCATGTTAGAGGAAGGATCTCAGGTTTGGTATTAGAGGCATTGAGATATCACATATTATGCTATAGGAAGGGTCTCAGGATTGGAATGGGAAGGAGTTGGATATCACATCTCAAGCTTTAGGAAGGGTCTCAGGTTTGGTATAAGCATTGAGATAGCACATCTCATGCTATAGGAAGGGTCTCAGGATTGGAATGGGAAGGAGTTGGATATTACATCTCATGTTATAGGAAAGATCTCAGGTTTGGTATTAGAAGCATTGAGACATCACATCTCATGTTATAGGAAGGGTCTCAGGATTGGAATGGGAAGAAGTTGGATATCACATCTCATGCTATAGGAAGGGTCTCAGGTTTGGAAGGGGAAGGAGTTGGATATCCAATCTCATGTTATAGGACTGGTCTCAGGTTTGGTATTAGAAGCATTGAGATATCACATCGCATGCTGTAGGAAGGTTCTCAGGATTGGAATGGGAAGGAGTTGGATATTACATCTCATGTTATAGGAAAGATCTCAGGTTTGGTATTAGAAGCATTGAGACATCACATCTCATGCTATAGGAAGGGTCTCAGGATTGGAATGGGAAGGAGTTGGATATTACATCTCATGTTATAGGAAAGATCTCAGGTTTGGTATTAGAAGCATTGAGACATCACATCTCATGCTATAGGAAGGGTCTCAGGATTGGAATGGGAAGGAGTTGGATATCACATCTCATGTTATAGGAAGGATCTCAGGTTTGGTATTAGAAGCATTGAGACATCACATCTCATGCTATAGGAAGGGCCTTAGGATTGGAATGGGAAGGAGTTGGATATCACATCTCATGCTATAGGAAGGGTCTCAGATTTGGTATAAGCATCGAGATATCACATCTCTGCTATTGGAAGGGTCTCAGGATTGGAATGGGAAGGAGTTGGATATCCCATCTCATGTTATAGGAAGAGTCTCAGGTTTGGTATTAGAAGCATTGAGATATCACATCTCATGCTATAGGAAGTGTCTCAGGATTGGAATGGGAAGGACTTGGGTATCACATCTCATGCTATAGGGAGGGTCTCAAGTTTGATATTAGAAGCATTGAGATATCACATCTCATGCTATAGGAATGGTCTCAGGATTGGAATGGGAAGGAGTTGGATATCACATCTCATTCTATAGGAAGGGTCTCAGGTTTGGTATAAGCAGTGAGATATCACATCTCATGCTATAGGAAGTGTCTCAGGATTGGAATGGGAAGGAGTTGGATATCACATCTCATGTTATAGGAAGGATCTCAGGTTTGGTATAAGCATTGAGATATCACATCTCTGCTATCGGAAGGGTCTCAGGATTGGAATGGGAAGGAGTTGGATATTCCCATCTCATGTTATAGGAAGGGTCTCAGGTTTGGTATTAGAAGCATTGAGATATCCCATCTCATGATATAGGAAGGGTCCCAGGATGGAATGGGAAGGAGTAGGATATCACATTTCATGTTATAGGAAGTGTCTCAGGATTGGAATGGGAAGGATTTGGATATCATATCTCATGCTATAGGAAGGCTCTCAGGTTTGGAAGGGGAAAGAGTTGGATATCACATTTCATGTTAGAGGAAGGATCTCAGGTTTGGTATTAGAGGCCTTGAGATATCACATCTCATGCTATAGGAAGGGTCTCAGGATTGGAATGGGAAGGAGTTGGATATCACATCTCATGTTATAGGAAAGATCTCAGGTTTGGTATTAGAAGCATTGAGACATCACATCTCATGTTATAGGAAGGGTCTCAGGATTGGAATGGGAAGAAGTTGGATATCACATCTCATGCTATAGGAAGGCTCTCAGGTTTGGAAGGGGAAAGAGTTGGATATCACATTTCATGTTAGAGGAAGGATCTCAGGTTTGGTATTAGAGGCCTTGAGATATCACATCTCATGCTATAGGAAGGGTCTCAGGATTGGAATGGGAAGGAGTTGGATATCACATCTCATGCTATAGGAAGGGTCTCAGATTTGGTATAAGCATTGAGATATCACATCTCATGCTATAGGAAGTGTCTCAGGATTGGAATGGGAAGGAGTTGGATATCACATCTCATGTTATAGGAAGGATCTCAGGTTTGGTATAAGCATTGAGATATCACATCTCTGCTATCGGAAGGGTCTCAGGATTGGAATGGGAAGGAGTTGGATATTCCCATCTCATGTTATAGGAAGGGTCTCAGGTTTGGTATTAGAAGCATTGAGATATCCCATCTCATGATATAGGAAGGGTCCCAGGATGGAATGGGAAGGAGTAGGATATCACATTTCATGTTATAGGAAGGGTCTCAGGATTGGAATGGGAAGGATTTGGAGATCATATCTCATGCTATAGGAAGGCTCTCAGGTTTGGAAGGGGAAAGAGTTGGATATCACATTTCATGTTAGAGGAAGGATCTCAGGTTTGGTATTAGAGGCCTTGAGATATCACATCTCATGCTATAGGAAGGGTCTCAGGATTGGAATGGGAAGGAGTTGGATATCACATCTCATGTTATAGGAAAGATCTCAGGTTTGGTATTAGAAGCATTGAGACATCACATCTCATGTTATAGGAAGGGTCTCAGGATTGGAATGGGAAGAAGTTGGATATCACATCTCATGCTATAGGAAGGGTCTCAGGTTTGGTATAAGCATTGAGATATCACATCTCATGCTATTGGGAAGGGTCTCAGGATTGGAATGGGAAGGAGTTGTATATGACATCTCATGCCATAGGAAGGGTCTCAGGTTTGGTATAAGCATTGAGATATCACATCACATGCTATAGGAAGGGTCTCAGGATTGGAATGGGAAGGACTTGGATATCACATCTCATGCTATAGGCAGGGTCTCAGGTTTGGAAAGGGAAGGAGATGGATATCACATTTCATGTTAGAGGTAGGATCTCAGGTTTGGAATTAGAGGCATTGAGATATCACATCTCATGCTATCAGAAGGGTCTCAGGATTGGAATGGGAAGGAGTTGGATATCACATCTCATGCTAAAGGGAGGGTCTCAGGTTTGGAAGGGGGAGGATTTGGAAATCACATCTCATGTTATAGGAAGGATCTCAGGTTTGGTATTAGAAGCATTGAGATATCACATCTCATGCTATCGGAAGTATCTCAGGTTTGGTATTAGAGGCATTGAGATATCACATCTCATGCTATCATAAGGGTCTCAGGATTGGAATGGGAAGGAGTTGGATATCACATCTCATGTTATAGGAAGGATCTCAGGTTTGGTATTAGAAGCATTGAGACATCACATCTCATGCTATAGGAAGGGTCTCAGGATTGGAATGGGAAGGAGTTGGATATCACATCTCATGCTATAGGAAGGGTCTCAGATTTGGTATAAGCATTGAGATATCACATCTCATGCTATAGGAAGGGTCTCAGGATTGGAATGGGAAGGAGTTGTATATGACATCTCAGGCCATAGGAAGGGTCTCAGGTTTGGTATAAGCATTGAGATATCACATCTCTGCTATCGGAAGGGTCTCAGGATTGGAATGGGAATGAGTTGGATATCCCATCTCATGTTATAGGAAGAGTCTCAGGTTTGGTATTAGAAGCATTGAGATATCCCATCTCATGCTATAGGAAGGGTCTCAGGTTGGAATGGGAAGGAGTTGGATATCACATTTCATGTTATAGGAAGGGTCTCAGGATTGGAATTGGAAGGACTTGGCTATCATATCTCATGCTATAGGAAGGCTCTCAGGTTTGGAAGGGGAAGGAGTTGGATATCACATTTCATGTTAGAGGAACGATCTCAGGTTTGGTATTAGAGGCCTTGAGATATCACATCTCATGCTATAGGAAGGGTCTCAGGATTGGAATGGGAAGGAGTTGGATATCACATCTCATGTTATAGGAAAGATCTCAGGTTTGGTATTAGAAGCATTGAGACATCACATCTCATGTTATAGGAAGGGTCTCAGGATTGGAATGGGAAGAAGTTGGATATCACATCTCATGCTATAGGAAGGGTCTCAGGTTTGGTATAAGCATTGAGATATCACATCTCATGCTATTGGGAAGGGTCTCAGGATTGGAATGGGAAGGAGTTGTATATGACATCTCATGCCATAGGAAGGTTCTCAGGTTTGGTATAAGCATTGAGATATCACATCACATGCTATAGGAAGGGTCTCAGGATTGGAATGGGAAGGACTTGGATATCACATCTCATGCTATAGGCAGGGTCTCAGGTTTGGAAAGGGAAGGAGATGGATATCACATTTCATGTTAGAGGTAGGATCTCAGGTTTGGAATTAGAGGCATTGAGATATCACATCTCATGCTATCAGAAGGGTCTCAGGATTGGAATGGGAAGGAGTTGGATATCACATCTCATGCTAAAGGGAGGGTCTCAGGTTTGGAAGGGGGAGGATTTGGAAATCACATCTCATGTTATAGGAAGGATCTCAGGTTTGGTATTAGAAGCATTGAGATATCACATCTCATGCTATCGGAAGTATCTCAGGTTTGGTATTAGAGGCATTGAGATATCACATCTCATGCTATCATAAGGGTCTCAGGATTGGAATGGGAAGGAGTTGGATATCACATCTCATGTTATAGGAAGGATCTCAGGTTTGGTATTAGAAGCATTGAGACATCACATCTCATGCTATAGGAAGGGTCTCAGGATTGGAATGGGAAGGAGTTGGATATCACATCTCATGCTATAGGAAGGGTCTCAGATTTGGTATAAGCATTGAGATATCACATCTCATGCTATAGGAAGGGTCTCAGGATTGGAATGGGAAGGAGTTGTATATGACATCTCAGGCCATAGGAAGGGTCTCAGGTTTGGTATAAGCATTGAGATATCACATCTCTGCTATCGGAAGGGTCTCAGGATTGGAATGGGAATGAGTTGGATATCCCATCTCATGTTATAGGAAGAGTCTCAGGTTTGGTATTAGAAGCATTGAGATATCCCATCTCATGCTATAGGAAGGGTCTCAGGTTGGAATGGGAAGGAGTTGGATATCACATTTCATGTTATAGGAAGGGTCTCAGGATTGGAATTGGAAGGACTTGGCTATCATATCTCATGCTATAGGAAGGCTCTCAGGTTTGGAAGGGGAAGGAGTTGGATATCACATTTCATGTTAGAGGAACGATCTCAGGTTTGGTATTAGAGGCCTTGAGATATCACATCTCATGCTATAGGAAGGGTCTCAGGATTGGAATGGGAAGGAGTTGGATATCACATCTCAAGCTAAAGGGACGGTCTCAGGTTTGGTATAAGCATTGTGATATCACATCTCATGCTATAGGAAGGGTCTCAGGATTGGAATGGGAAGGAGTTGGATATCACATCTCATGTTATAGGAAAGATCTCAGGTTTGGTATTAGAAGCATTGCGACATCACATCTCATGTTATAGGAAGGGTCTCAGGATTGGAATGGGAAGAAGTTGGATATCACATCTCATGCTATAAGAAGGGTCTCAGGTTTGGTATAAGCATTGAGATATCACATCTCATGCTATAGGAAGGGTCTCAGGTTTGGAATGGGAAGGAGTTGTATATGACATCTCATGCCATAGGAAGGGTCTCAGGTTTGGTATAAGCATTGAGATATCACATCACATGCTATAGGAAGGGTCTCAGGATTGGAATGGAAAGGACTTGGATATCACATCTCATGCTATAGGCAGGGTCTCAGGTTTGGAAAGGGAAGGAGATGGATATCACATTTCATGTTCGAGGTAGGATCTCAGGTTTGGTATTAGAGGCATTGAAATATCACATCTCATGCTATCAGAAGGGTCTCAGGATTGGAATGGGAAGGAGTTGGATATCACATCTCATGCTAAAGGGAGGGTCTCAGGTTTGGAAGGGGAAGGATTTGGAAATCACATCTCATGTTATAGGAAGGATCTCAGGTTTGGTATTAGAAGCATTGAGATATCACATCTCATGCTATCGTAAGTATCTCAGGTTTGGTATTAGAGGTATTGAGATATCACATCTCATGCTATCATAAGGGTCTCAGGATTGGAATGGGAAGGAGTTGGATATCACATCTCATGTTATAGGAAGGCTCTCTGGTTTGCAAGGGGAAGGAGTTGGATATCACATTTCATGTTAGAGGAACGATCTCAGGTTTGGTATTAGAGGCCTTGAGATATCACATCTCATGCTATAGGAAGTGTCTCAGGATTGGAATGGGAAGGAGTTGGATATCACATCTCAAGCTATAGGAACGGTCTCAGGTTTGGTATAAGCATTGTGATATCACATCTCATGCTATAGGAAGGGTCTCAGGATTGGAATGGGAAGGAGTTGGATATCACATCTCATGTTATAGGAAAGATCTCAGGTTTGGTATTAGAAGCATTGCGACATCACATCTCATGTTATAGGAAGGGTCTCAGGATTGGAATGGGAAGAAGTTGGATATCACATCTCATGCTATAGGAAGGGTCTCAGGTTTGGTATAAGCATTGAGATATCACATCTCATGCTATAGGAAGGGTCTCAGGATTGGAATGGGAAGGAGTTGTATATGACATCTCATGCCATAGGAAGGGTCTCAGGTTTGATATAAGCATTGAGATATCACATCACATGCTATAGGAAGGGTCTCAGGATTGGAATGGAAAGGACTTGGATATCAAATCTCATGCTATAGGCAGGGTCCCAGGTTTGGAAAGGGAAGGAGATGGATATCACATTTCATGTTAGAGGTAGGATCTCAGGTTTGGTATTAGAGGCATTGAAATATCACATCTCATGCTATCAGATGGGTCTCAGGATTGGAATGGGAAGGAGTTGGATATCACATCTCATGCTAAAGGGAGGGTCTCAGGTTTGGAAGGGGAAGGATTTGGAAATCACATCTCATGTTATAGGAAGGATCTCAGGTTTGGTATTAGAAGCATTGAGATATCACATCTCATGCTATCGGAAGTATCTCAGGTTTGGTATTAGAGGCATTGAGATATTACATCTCATGCTATCATAAGGGTCTCAGGATTGGAATGGGAAGGAGTTGGATATCACATCTCATGTTATAGGAAGGATCTCAGGTTTGGTATTAGAAGCATTGAGACATCACATCTCATGCTATAGGAAGGGTCTCAGGATTGGAATGGGAAGGAGTTGGATATCACATCTCATGCTATAGGAAGGGTCTCAGATTTGGTATAAGCATTGAGATATCACATCTCATGCTATAGGAAGGGTCTCAGGATTGGAATGGGAAGGAGTTGTATATGACATCTCAGGCCATAGGAAGGGTCTCAGGTTTGGTAAAAGCATTGAGATATCACATCTCTGCTATCGGAAGGGTCTCAGGATTGGAATGGGAAGGAGTTGGATATCCCATCTCATGTTATAGGAAGGGTCTCAGGTTTGGTATTAGAAGCATTGAGACATCACATCTCATGTTATAGGAAGGGTCTCAGGATTGGAATGGGAAGAAGTTGGATATCACATCTCATGCTATAGGAAGGGTCTCGGGTTTGGTATAAGCATTGAGATATCACATCTCATGCTATAGGAAGGGTCTCAGGATTGGAATGGGAAGGAGTTGTATATGATATCTCATGCCATAGGAAGGGTCTCAGGTTTGGACTAAGCATTGAGATATCACATCACATGCTATAGGAAGGGTCTCAGGATTGGAATGGGAAGGACTTGGATATCACATCTCATGCTATAGGCAGGGTCTCAGGTTTGGAAAGGGAAGGAGATGGATATCACATTTCATGTTAGAGGTAGGATCTCAGGTTTGGTATTAGAGGCATTGAAATATCACATCTCATGCTATCAGAAGGGTCTCAGGATTGGAATGGGAAGGAGTTGGATATCACATCTCATGCTAAAGGTAGGGTCTCAGGTTTGGAAGTGGAAGGATTTGGAAATCACATCTCATGTTATAGGAAGGATCTCAGGTTTGGTATTAGAAGCATTGAGATATCACATCTCATGCTATCAGAAGTATCTCAGGTTTGGTATTAGAGGCATTGAGATATCACATCTCATGCTATCATAAGGGTCTCAGGATTGGAATGGGAAGGAGTTGGATATCACATCTCATGTTATAGGAAGGATCTCAGGTTTGGTATTAGAAGAATTGAGACATCACATCTCATGCTATAGGAAGGGTCTCAGGATTGGAATGGGAAGAAGTTGGATATCACATCTCATGCTATAGGAAGGGTCTCAGATTTGGTATAAGCATTGAGATATCACATCTAATGCTATAGGAAGGGTCTCAGGATTGGAATGGGAAGGAGTTGCATATGACATCTCAGGCCATAGGAAGGCTCTCAGGTTTGGTATAAGCATTGAGATATCACATCTCTGCTATCGGAAGGGTCTCAGGATTGGAATGGGAAGGAGTTGGATATCCCAAATCATGTTATAGGAAGGGTCTCAGGTTTGGTATTAGAAGCATTGAGATATCACATCTCATGCTATAGGAAGGGTCTCAGGATTGGAATGGGGAGGACTTGGATGTCACATCTCATGTTATAGGAAGGCTCTCAGGTTTGGAAGGGGAAGGAGTTGGATATCACATTTCATGTTAGAGGAACGATCTCAGGTTTGGTATTAGAGGCCTTGAGATATCACATCTCATGCTATAGGAAGGGTCTCAGGATTGGAATGGGAAGGAGTTGGATATCACATCTCAAGCTATAGGAACGGTCTCAGGTTTGGTATAAGCATTGTGATATCACATCTCATGCTATAGGAAGGGTCTCAGGATTGGAATGGGAAGGAGTTGGATATCACATCTCATGTTATAGGAAAGATCTCAGGTTTAGTATTAGAAGCATTGCGACATCACATCTCATGTTATAGGAAGGGTCTCAGGATTCGAATGGGAAGAAGTTGGATATCACATCTCATGCTATAGGAAGGGTCTCAGGTTTGGTATAAGCATTGAGATATCACATCTCATGCTATAGGAAGGGTCTCAGGATTGGAATGGGAAGGAGTTGTATATGACATCTCATGCCATAGGAAGGGTCTCAGGTTTGGTATAAGCATTGAGATATCACATCACATGCTATAGGAAGGGTCTCAGGATTGGAATGGAAAGGACTTGGATATCACATCTCATGCTATAGGCAGGGTCTCAGGTTTGGAAAGGGAAGGAGATGGATATCACATTTCATGTTAGAGGTAGGATCTCAGGTTTGGTATTAGAGGCATTGAAATATCACATCTCATGCTATCAGATGGGTCTCAGGATTGGAATGGGAAGGAGTTGGATATCACATCTCATGCTAAAGGGAGGGTCTCAGGTTTGGAAGGGGAAGGATTTGGAAATCACATCTCATGTTATAGGAAGGATCTCAGGTTTGGTATTAGAAGCATTGAGATATCACATCTCATGCTATCGGAAGTATCTCAGGTTTGGTATTAGAGGCATTGAGATATCACATCTCATGCTGTCATAAGGGTCTCAGGATTGGAATGGGAAGGAGTTGGATATCACATCTCATGTTATAGGAAGGATCTCAGGTTTGGTATTAGAAGCATTGAGACATCACATCTCATGCTATAGGAAGGGTCTCAGGATTGGAATGGGAAGGAGTTGGATATCACATCTCATGCTATAGGAAGGGTCTCAGATTTGGTATAAGCATTGAGATATCACATCACATGCTATAGGAAGGGTCTCAGGATTGGAATGGGAAGGACTTGGATATCACTTCTCATGCTATAGGCAGGGTCTCAGGTTTGGAAAGGGAAGGAGATGGATATCACATTTCATGTTAGAGGTAGGATCTCAGGTTTGGTATTAGAGGCATTGAAATATCACATCTCATGCTATCAGAAGGGTCTCAGGATTGGAATGGGAAGGAGTTGTATATGACATCTCAGGCCATAGGAAGGGTCTCAGGTTTGGTAAAAGCATTGAGATATCACATCTCTGCTATCGGAAGGGTCTCAGGATTGGAATGGGAAGGAGTTGGATATCCCATCTCATGTTATAGGAAGGGTCTCAGGTTTGGTATTAGAAGCATTGAGACATCACATCTCATGTTATAGGAAGGGTCTCAGGATTGGAATGGGAAGAAGTTGGATATCACATCTCATGCTATAGGAAGGGTCTCGGGTTTGGTATAAGCATTGAGATATCACATCTCATGCTATAGGAAGGGTCTCAGGATTGGAATGGGAAGGAGTTGTATATGATATCTCATGCCATAGGAAGGGTCTCAGGTTTGGACTAAGCATTGAGATATCACATCACATGCTATAGGAAGGGTCTCAGGATTGGAATGGGAAGGACTTGGATATCACCTCTCATGCTATAGGCAGGGTCTCAGGTTTGGAAAGGGAAGGAGATGGATATCACATTTCATGTTAGAGGTAGGATCTCAGGTTTGGTATTAGAGGCATTGAAATATCACATCTCATGCTATCAGAAGGGTCTCAGGATTGGAATGGGAAGGAGTTGGATATCACATCTCATGCTAAAGGTAGGGTCTCAGGTTTGGAAGTGGAAGGATTTGGAAATCACATCTCATGTTATAGGAAGGATCTCAGGTTTGGTATTAGAAGCATTGAGATATCACATCTCATGCTATCAGAAGTATCTCAGGTTTGGTATTAGAGGCATTGAGATATCACATCTCATGCTATCATAAGGGTCTCAGGATTGGAATGGGAAGGAGTTGGATATCACATCTCATGTTATAGGAAGGATCTCAGGTTTGGTATTAGAAGAATTGAGACATCACATCTCATGCTATAGGAAGGGTCTCAGGATTGGAATGGGAAGAAGTTGGATATCACATCTCATGCTATAGGAAGGGTCTCAGATTTGGTATAAGCATTGAGATATCACATCTAATGCTATAGGAAGGGTCTCAGGATTGGAATGGGAAGGAGTTGCATATGACATCTCAGGCCATAGGAAGGCTCTCAGGTTTGGTATAAGCATTGAGATATCACATCTCTGCTATCGGAAGGGTCTCAGGATTGGAATGGGAAGGAGTTGGATATCCCAAATCATGTTATAGGAAGGGTCTCAGGTTTGGTATTAGAAGCATTGAGATATCACATCTCATGCTATAGGAAGGGTCTCAGGATTGGAATGGGGAGGACTTGGATGTCACATCTCATGTTATAGGAAGGCTCTCAGGTTTGGAAGGGGAAGGAGTTGGATATCACATTTCATGTTAGAGGAACGATCTCAGGTTTGGTATTAGAGGCCTTGAGATATCACATCTCATGCTATAGGAAGGGTCTCAGGATTGGAATGGGAAGGAGTTGGATATCACATCTCAAGCTATAGGAACGGTCTCAGGTTTGGTATAAGCATTGTGATATCACATCTCATGCTATAGGAAGGGTCTCAGGATTGGAATGGGAAGGAGTTGGATATCACATCTCATGTTATAGGAAAGATCTCAGGTTTAGTATTAGAAGCATTGCGACATCCCATCTCAAGTTATAGGAAGGGTCTCAGGATTCGAATGGGAAGAAGTTGGATATCACATCTCATGCTATAGGAAGGGTCTCAGGTTTGGTATAAGCATTGAGATATCACATCTCATGCTATAGGAAGGGTCTCAGGATTGGAATGGGAAGGAGTTGTATATGACATCTCATGCCATAGGAAGGGTCTCAGGTTTGGTATAAGCATTGAGATATCACATCACATGCTATAGGAAGGGTCTCAGGATTGGAATGGAAAGGACTTGGATATCACATCTCATGCTATAGGCAGGGTCTCAGGTTTGGAAAGGGAAGGAGATGGATATCACATTTCATGTTAGAGGTAGGATCTCAGGTTTGGTATTAGAGGCATTGAAATATCACATCTCATGCTATCAGATGGGTCTCAGGATTGGAATGGGAAGGAGTTGGATATCACATCTCATGCTAAAGGGAGGGTCTCAGGTTTGGAAGGGGAAGGATTTGGAAATCACATCTCATGTTATAGGAAGGATCTCAGGTTTGGTATTAGAAGCATTGAGATATCACATCTCATGCTATCGGAAGTATCTCAGGTTTGGTATTAGAGGCATTGAGATATCACATCTCATGCTATCATAAGGGTCTCAGGATTGGAATGGGAAGGAGTTGGATATCACATCTCATGTTATAGGAAGGATCTCAGGTTTGGTATTAGAAGCATTGAGACATCACATCTCATGCTATAGGAAGGGTCTCAGGATTGGAATGGGAAGGAGTTGGATATCACATCTCATGCTATAGGAAGGGTCTCAGATTTGGTATAAGCATTGAGATATCACATCACATGCTATAGGAAGGGTCTCAGGATTGGAATGGGAAGGACTTGGATATCACTTCTCATGCTATAGGCAGGGTCTCAGGTTTGGAAAGGGAAGGAGATGGATATCACATTTCATGTTAGAGGTAGGATCTCAGGTTTGGTATTAGAGGCATTGAAATATCACATCTCATGCTATCAGAAGGGTCTCAGGATTGGAATGGGAAGGAGTTGGATATCACATCTCATGCTAAAGGGAGGGTCTCAGGTTTGGAAGTGGAAGGATTTGGAAATCACATCTCATGTTATAGGAAGGATCTCAGGTTTGGTAATAGAAGCATTGAGATATCACATCTCATGCTATCATAAGGGTCTCAGGATTGGAATGGGAAGGAGTTGGATATCACATCTCATGTTATAGGAAGGATCTCAGGTTTGGTATTAGAAGAATTGAGACATCACATCTCATGCTATAGGAAGGGTCTCAGGATTGGAATGGGAAGAAGTTGGATATCACATCTCATGCTATAGGAAGGGTCTCAGATTTGGTATAAGCATTGAGATATCACATCTAATGCTATAGGAAGGGTCTCAGGATTGGAATGGGAAGGAGTTGCATATGACATCTCAGGCCATAGGAAGGGTCTCAGGTTTGGTATAAGCATTGAGATATCACATCTCTGCTATCGGAAGGGTCTCAGGATTGGAATGGGAAGGAGTTGGATATCCCAAATCATGTTATAGGAAGGGTCTCAGGTTTGGTATTAGAAGCATTGAGATATCACATCTCATGCTATAGGAAGGGTCTAGGGATTGGAATGGGGAGGACTTGGATGTCACATCTCATGTTATAGGAAGGCTCTCAGGTTTGGAAGGGGAAGGAGTTGGATATCACATTTCATGTTAGAGGAACGATCTCAGGTTTGGTATTAGAGGCCTTGAGATATCACATCTCATGCTATAGGAAGGGTCTCAGGATTGGAATGGGAAGGAGTTGGATATCACATCTCAAGCTATAGGAACGGTCTCAGGTTTGGTATAAGCATTGTGATATCACATCTCATGCTATAGGAAGTGTCTCAGGATTGGAATGGGAAGGAGTTGGATATCACATCTCATGTTATAGGAAAGATCTCAGGTTTGGTATTAGAAGCATTGCGACATCACATCTCATGTTATAGGAAGGGTCTCAGGATTGGAATGGGAAGAAGTTGGATATCACATCTCATGCTATAGGAAGGGTCTCAGGTTTGGTATAAGCATTGAGATATCACATCTCATGCTATAGGAAGGGTCTCAGGATTGGAATGGGAAGGAGTTGTATATGACATCTCATGCCATAGGAAGGGTCTCAGGTTTGGTATAAGCATTGAGATATCACATCCCATGCTATAGGAAGGGTCTCTGGATTGGAATGGAAAGGACTTGGATATCACATCTCATGCTATAGGCAGGGTCTCAGGTTTGGAAAGGGAAGGAGATGGATATCACATTTCATGTTAGAGGTAGGATCTCAGGTTTGGTATTAGAGGCATTGAAATATCACATCTCATGCTATCAGATGGGTCTCAGGATTGGAATGGGAAGGAGTTGGATATCACATCTCATGCTAAAGGGAGGGTCTCAGGTTTGGAAGGGGAAGGATTTGGAAATCACATCTCATGTTATAGGAAGGATCTCAGGTTTGGTATTAGAAGCATTGAGATATCACATCTCATGCTATCGGAAGTATCTCAGGTTTGGTATTAGAGGCATTGAGATATCAATTCTCATGCTATCATAAGGGTCTCAGGATTGGAATGGGAAGGAGTTGGATATCACATCTCATGTTATAGGAAGGATCTCAGGTTTGGTATTAGAAGCATTGAGACATCACATCTCATGCTATAGGAAGGGTCTCAGGATTGGAATGGGAAGGAGTTGGATATCACATCTCATGCTATAGGAAGGGTCTCAGATTTGGTATAAGCATTGAGATATCACATCACATGCTATAGGAAGGGTCTCAGGATTGGAATGGGAAGGACTTGGATATCACATCTCATGCTATAGGCAGGGTCTCAGGTTTGGAAAGGGAAGGAGATGGATATCACATTTCATGTTAGAGGTAGGATCTCAGGTTTGGTATTAGAGGCATTGAAATATCACATCTCATGCTATCAGAAGGGTCTCAGGATTGGAATGGGAAGGAGTTGGATATCACATCTCATGCTAAAGGGAGGGTCTCAGGTTTGGAAGTGGAAGGATTTGGAAATCACATCTCATGTTATAGGAAGGATCTCAGGTTTGGTAATAGAAGCATTGAGATATCACATCTCATGCTATCATAAGGGTCTCAGGATTGGAATGGGAAGGAGTTGGATATCACATCTCATGTTATAGGAAGGATCTCAGGTTTGGTATTAGAAGAATTGAGACATCACATCTCATGCTATAGGAAGGGTCTCAGGATTGGAATGGGAAGAAGTTGGATATCACATCTCATGCTATAGGAAGGGTCTCAGATTTGGTATAAGCATTGAGATATCACATCTCATGCTATAGGAAGGGTCTCAGGATTGGAATGGGAAGGAGTTGCATATGACATCTCAGGCCATAGGAAGGGTCTCAGGTTTGGTATAAGCATTGAGATATCACATCTCTGCTATCGGAAGGGTCTCAGGATTGGAATGGGAAGGGGTTGGATATCCGAAATCATGTTATAGGAAGGGTCTCAGGTTTGGTATTAGAAGCATTGAGATATCACATCTCATGCTATAGGAAGGGTCTCAGGATTGGAATGGGGAGGACTTGGATGTCACATCTCATGTTATAGGGAGGGTCTCAAGTTTGATATTAGAAGCATTGAGATAACAAATCTCATGATATCGGAAGGGTCTCAGGATTGGAATGGGAAGGAATTGGATATCACATCTCATGATAAAGGAAGGGTCTAAGGTTTGGAAGGGGAAGGATTTGGATATCACATCTCATGTTATAGGACGGGTCTCAGGTTTGGTATTAGAAGCATTGAGATATCAAGTCTCATGGTATAGGAAGGGTCTCAGAATTGGAATGGGAAGGAGTTGGATATCACATCTCAAGCTATAGGTAGGGTCTCAGGATTGGAATGGGAAGGAGTTTGATATCACATCTCATGCCATAGTATGGGTCTCAGGTTTCGTAGAAGCATTGGGATATCACATACCATGCTATCGGAAGGGTATCAGTATTGGATTTGGAAGGAGTTGGATATCCCATCTCATGCTATAGGAAGGGTCTCAGGTTGGAATGGGAAGGAATTGGATATCACATTTCATGTTATAGGAAGGCTCTCAGGTTTGGAAGGGGAAGGAGTTGGATATCACATTTCATGTTAGAGGAAGGATCTCAGGTTTGGTATTAGAGGCCTTGAGATATCACATCTCATGCTATAGGAAGGGTCTCAGGATTGGAATGGGAAGGAGTTGGATATCACATCTCAAGCTATAGGAAGGGTCTCAGGTTTGGTATAAGCATTGAGATATCACATCTCATGCTATAGGAAGGGTCTCAGGATTGGAATGGGAAGGAGTTGGATATCACATCTCATGTTATAGGAAAGATCTCAGGTTTGGTATTAGAAGCATTGAGACATCACATCTCTCATGTTATAGGAAGGGTCTCAGGATTGGAATGGGAAGGAGTTTGATATCACATCTCATGCCATAGTATGGGTCTCAGGTTTCGTAGAAGCATTGGGATATCACATACCATGCTATCGGAAGGGTATCAGTATTGGATTTGGAAGGAGTTGGATATCCCATCTCATGCTATAGGAAGGGTCTCAGGTTGGAATGGGAAGGAATTGGATATCACATTTCATGTTATAGGAAGGCTCTCAGGTTTGGAAGGGGAAGGAGTTGGATATCACATTTCATGTTAGAGGAAGGATCTCAGGTTTGGTATTAGAGGCCTTGAGATATCACATCTCATGCTATAGGAAGGGTCTCAGGATTGGAATGGGAAGGAGTTGGATATCACATCTCAAGCTATAGGAAGGGTCTCAGGTTTGGTATAAGCATTGAGATATCACATCTCATGCTATAGGAAGGGTCTCAGGATTGGAATGGGAAGGAGTTGGATATCACATCTCATGTTATAGGAAAGATCTCAGGTTTGGTATTAGAAGCATTGAGACATCACATCTCTCATGTTATAGGAAGGGTCTCAGGATTGGAATGGGAAGAAGTTGGATATCACATCTCATGCTATAGGAAGAGTCTCAGGTTTGGAAGGGGAAGGAGTTGGATATCCAATCTCATGTTATAGGACTGGTCTCGGGTTTGGTATTAGAAGCATTGAGATATCACATCGCATGCTGTAGGAAGGTTCTCAGGTTTGGAATGGGGAGGAATTGGATATCACATCTCATGTCATAGGAAGGATCTCAGGTTTGGTATTAGAAGCATTGAGATATCACATCTCATGCTATAGGAATGGTCTCAGGATTGGAATGGGAAGGAGTTGGATATTACACTCTTGCTATAGGAAGGGTCTCATGTTTGGAATGGGAAGGAGTTGGATATCACATATGCTATATGAAGGGTCTCAGGTTTGGACCGGGAAGGAGTTGGATATCACATCTCATGTTATAGGAAGGGTCTCAGGTTTGGTATAAGCATTGAGATATCACATCTCTGCTATCGGAAGTGTCTCAGGATTGGAATGGGAAGGAGTTGGATATCCCATCTCATGTTATAGGACGGGTCTCAGGTTTGTTATTAGAATCATTGAGATATCATATTGCATGCTGTAGGAAGGGTCTAAGGATTGGAATGGGAAGGACTTGGATATCACATCTCATGCTATAGGTAGGCTCTCAGGTTTGTAAAGGGAAGGAGTTGGATATCACATTTCATGTTAGAGGAAGGATCTCAGGTTTGGTATTAGAGGCATTGAGATATCACATCTCATGCTATAGGAAGAGTCTCAGGATTGGAATGGGAAGGAGTTGGATATCACATCTCATGCTATAGGAAGGGTCTCAGGTTTGGTATAAGCATTGAGATATCACATCTCATGAAATAGGAAGGGTCTCGGGATTGGAATGGGAAGGAGTTGGATATCACATCTCATGTTATAGGAAGGATCTCAGGTTTGGTATTAGAAGCATTGAGACATCACATCTCATGCTATAGGAAGGGTCTCAGGATTGGAATGGGAAGGAGTTGGATATCACATCTCATGCTATAGGAAGGGTCTCAGGTTTGGTATAAGCATTGAGATATCACATCTCATGCTATAGGAAGGGTCTCAGGATTGGAATGGGAAGGAGTTGTATATGACATCTCATGCCATAGGAAGGGTCTTAGGTTTGGTATAAGCATTGAGATATCACATGTCTGCTATCGGAAGGGTCTCACGATTGGAATGGGAAGGAGTTGGATATCCCATCTCATGTTATAGGAAGAGTCTCAGGTTTGGTATTAGAAGCATTGAGACATCACATCGCATGCTGTAGGAAGGGTCTCAGGATTGGAATGGGAAGGACTTGGGTATCACATCTCATGCTATAGGGAGGGTCTCAAGTTTGATATTAGAAGCATTGAGATATCACATCTCATGCTATAGGAAGGGTCTCAGGATTGGAATGGGAAGGAGTTGGATATCACATCTCATGCTATAGGAAGGGTCTCAGGTTTGGTATAAGCAGTGAGATATCACATCTCATTCTATAGGAAGTGTCTCAGGATTGGAATGGGAAGGAGTTGGATATCACATCTCATGCTATAGGAAGGGTCTCAGGTTTGGTATAAGCAGTGAGATATCACATCTCTGCTATCGGAAGGGTCTCAGGATTGGAATGGGAAGGAGTTGGATATTCCCATCTCATGTTATAGGAAGGGTCTCAGGTTTGGTATTAGAAGCATTGAGATATCACATCTCATGCTATAGGAAGGGTCTCAGGATTGGAATGGGAAGGACTTGGATATCACATCTCATGCTATAGGGAGGGTCTCAAGTTTGATATTAGAAGCATTGAGATATCACATCTCATGATATCGGAAGAGTCTCAGGATTGGAATGGGAAGGAGTTGGATATCACATCTCATGATAAAGGAAGGGTCTAAGGTTTGGAAGGGGAAGGATTTGGATATCACATCTCATGTTATAGGACGGCTCTCAGGTTTGGTATTAGAAGCATTGAGATATCAAGTCTCATTGTATAGGATGGGTCTCAGAATTGGAATGGGAAGGAGTTGGATATCACATCTCAAGCTATAGGAAGGGTCACAGGATTGGAATGGGAAGGAGTTTGATATCACATCTCATGCCATAGTATGGGTCTCAGGTTTGGTAGAAGCATTGGGATATCACATCTCATGCTATCGGAAGGGTATCAGGATTGGATTTGGAAGGAGTTGGATATCCCATCTCATGCTATAGGAAGGGTCTCAGGTTGGAATGGGAAGGAGTTGGATATCACATCTCATGTTATAGGAAGGGTCTCAGGATTGGAATGGGAAGGACTTGGATATCACATCTCATGCTATAGGAAGGCTCTCAGATTTGCAACGGGAAAGAGTTGGATATCACATTTCATGTTAGAGGTAGGATCTCAGGTTTGGTATTAGAGGCATTGAGATATCACATCTCATGCTATCAGAAGAGTCTCAGAATTGGAATGGGAAGGAGTTGGATATCACATCTCATGCCATAGTATGGGTCTCAGGTTTGGTAGAAGCATTGGGATATCACATCTCATGCTATCGGAAGGATTTCAGGATTGGATTTGGAAGGAGTTGGATATCCCATCTCATGCTATAGGAAGGGTCTCAGGTTAGAATTGGAAGCAGTTTGATATCACATCTCATGCCATAGTATGGGTCTCAGGTTTGGTAGAAGCATTGGGATATCACATCTCATGCTATCGGAAGGGTATCAGGATTGGATTTGGAAGGAGTTGGATATCCCATCTCATGCTATCGGAAGGGTCTCAGGATTGGAATGGGAAGGGGTTGGATATCCGAAATCATGTTATAGGAAGGGTCTCAGGTTTGGTATTAGAAGCATTGAGATATCACATCTCATGCTATAGGAAGGGTCTCAGGATTGGAATGGGGAGGACTTGGATGTCACATCTCATGTTATAGGGAGGGTCTCAAGTTTGATATTAGAAGCATTGAGATAACAAATCTCATGATATCGGAAGGGTCTCAGGATTGGAATGGGAAGGAATTGGATATCACATCTCATGATAAAGGAAGGGTCTAAGGTTTGGAAGGGGAAGGATTTGGATATCACATCTCATGTTATAGGACGGGTCTCAGGTTTGGTATTAGAAGCATTGAGATATCAAGTCTCATGGTATAGGAAGGGTCTCAGAATTGGAATGGGAAGGAGTTGGATATCACATCTCAAGCTATAGGTAGGGTCTCAGGATTGGAATGGGAAGGAGTTTGATATCACATCTCATGCCATAGTATGGGTCTCAGGTTTCGTAGAAGCATTGGGATATCACATACCATGCTATCGGAAGGGTATCAGTATTGGATTTGGAAGGAGTTGGATATCCCATCTCATGCTATAGGAAGGGTCTCAGGTTGGAATGGGAAGGAATTGGATATCACATTTCATGTTATAGGAAGGCTCTCAGGTTTGGAAGGGGAAGGAGTTGGATATCACATTTCATGTTAGAGGAAGGATCTCAGGTTTGGTATTAGAGGCCTTGAGATATCACATCTCATGCTATAGGAAGGGTCTCAGGATTGGAATGGGAAGGAGTTGGATATCACATCTCAAGCTATAGGAAGGGTCTCAGGTTTGGTATAAGCATTGAGATATCACATCTCATGCTATAGGAAGGGTCTCAGGATTGGAATGGGAAGGAGTTGGATATCACATCTCATGTTATAGGAAAGATCTCAGGTTTGGTATTAGAAGCATTGAGACATCACATCTCTCATGTTATAGGAAGGGTCTCAGGATTGGAATGGGAAGAAGTTGGATATCACATCTCATGCTATAGGAAGAGTCTCAGGTTTGGAAGGGGAAGGAGTTGGATATCCAATCTCATGTTATAGGACTGGTCTCGGGTTTGGTATTAGAAGCATTGAGATATCACATCGCATGCTGTAGGAAGGTTCTCAGGTTTGGAATGGGGAGGAATTGGATATCACATCTCATGTCATAGGAAGGATCTCAGGTTTGGTATTAGAAGCATTGAGATATCACATCTCATGCTATAGGAATGGTCTCAGGATTGGAATGGGAAGGAGTTGGATATTACACTCTTGCTATAGGAAGGGTCTCATGTTTGGAATGGGAAGGAGTTGGATATCACATATGCTATATGAAGGGTCTCAGGTTTGGACCGGGAAGGAGTTGGATATCACATCTCATGTTATAGGAAGGGTCTCAGGTTTGGTATAAGCATTGAGATATCACATCTCTGCTATCGGAAGTGTCTCAGGATTGGAATGGGAAGGAGTTGGATATCCCATCTCATGTTATAGGACGGGTCTCAGGTTTGTTATTAGAATCATTGAGATATCATATTGCATGCTGTAGGAAGGGTCTAAGGATTGGAATGGGAAGGACTTGGATATCACATCTCATGCTATAGGTAGGCTCTCAGGTTTGTAAAGGGAAGGAGTTGGATATCACATTTCATGTTAGAGGAAGGATCTCAGGTTTGGTATTAGAGGCATTGAGATATCACATCTCATGCTATAGGAAGAGTCTCAGGATTGGAATGGGAAGGAGTTGGATATCACATCTCATGCTATAGGAAGGGTCTCAGGTTTGGTATAAGCATTGAGATATCACATCTCATGAAATAGGAAGGGTCTCGGGATTGGAATGGGAAGGAGTTGGATATCACATCTCATGTTATAGGAAGGATCTCAGGTTTGGTATTAGAAGCATTGAGACATCACATCTCATGCTATAGGAAGGGTCTCAGGATTGGAATGGGAAGGAGTTGGATATCACATCTCATGCTATAGGAAGGGTCTCAGGTTTGGTATAAGCATTGAGATATCACATCTCATGCTATAGGAAGGGTCTCAGGATTGGAATGGGAAGGAGTTGTATATGACATCTCATGCCATAGGAAGGGTCTTAGGTTTGGTATAAGCATTGAGATATCACATCTCTGCTATCGGAAGGGTCTCACGATTGGAATGGGAAGGAGTTGGATATCCCATCTCATGTTATAGGAAGAGTCTCAGGTTTGGTATTAGAAGCATTGAGACATCACATCGCATGCTGTAGGAAGGGTCTCAGGATTGGAATGGGAAGGACTTGGGTATCACATCTCATGCTATAGGGAGGGTCTCAAGTTTGATATTAGAAGCATTGAGATATCACATCTCATGCTATAGGAAGGGTCTCAGGATTGGAATGGGAAGGAGTTGGATATCACATCTCATGCTATAGGAAGGGTCTCAGGTTTGGTATAAGCAGTGAGATATCACATCTCATTCTATAGGAAGTGTCTCAGGATTGGAATGGGAAGGAGTTGGATATCACATCTCATGCTATAGGAAGGGTCTCAGGTTTGGTATAAGCAGTGAGATATCACATCTCTGCTATCGGAAGGGTCTCAGGATTGGAATGGGAAGGAGTTGGATATTCCCATCTCATGTTATAGGAAGGGTCTCAGGTTTGGTATTAGAAGCATTGAGATATCACATCTCATGCTATAGGAAGGGTCTCAGGATTGGAATGGGAAGGACTTGGATATCACATCTCATGCTATAGGGAGGGTCTCAAGTTTGATATTAGAAGCATTGAGATATCACATCTCATGATATCGGAAGAGTCTCAGGATTGGAATGGGAAGGAGTTGGATATCACATCTCATGATAAAGGAAGGGTCTAAGGTTTGGAAGGGGAAGGATTTGGATATCACATCTCATGTTATAGGACGGCTCTCAGGTTTGGTATTAGAAGCATTGAGATATCAAGTCTCATTGTATAGGATGGGTCTCAGAATTGGAATGGGAAGAAGTTGGATATCACATCTCAAGCTATAGGAAGGGTCACAGGATTGGAATGGGAAGGAGTTTGATATCACATCTCATGCCATAGTATGGGTCTCAGGTTTGGTAGAAGCATTGGGATATCACATCTCATGCTATCGGAAGGGTATCAGGATTGGATTTGGAAGGAGTTGGATATCCCATCTCATGCTATAGGAAGGGTCTCAGGTTGGAATGGGAAGGAGCTGGATATCACATCTCATGTTATAGGAAGGGTCTCAGGATTGGAATGGGAAGGACTTGGATATCACATCTCATGCTATAGGAAGGCTCTCAGATTTGCAACGGGAAAGAGTTGGATATCACATTTCATGTTAGAGGTAGGATCTCAGGTTTGGTATTAGAGGCATTGAGATATCACATCTCATGCTATCAGAAGAGTCTCAGAATTGGAATGGGAAGGAGTTGGATATCACATCTCATGCCATAGTATGGGTCTCAGGTTTGGTAGAAGCATTGGGATATCACATCTCATGCTATCGGAAGGATTTCAGGATTGGATTTGGAAGGAGTTGGATATCCCATCTCATGCTATAGGAAGGGTCTCAGGTTAGAATTGGAAGCAGTTTGATATCACATCTCATGCCATAGTATGGGTCTCAGGTTTGGTAGAAGCATTGGGATATCACATCTCATGCTATCGGAAGGGTATCAGGATTGGATTTGGAAGGAGTTGGATATCCCATCTCATGCTATAGGAAGGGTCTCAGGTTGGAATGGGAAGGAGTTGGATATCACATCTCATGTTATAGGAAGGGTCTCAGGATTGGAATGGAAAGGACTTGGATATCATATCTCATGCTATATGAAGGCTCTCAGGTTTGGAAGGGGAAGGAGTTGGATATCACATTTCATGTTAGAGGAAGGATCTCAGGTTTGGTATTAGAGGCATTGAGATATCACATCTCATGCTATAGGAAGGGTCTCAGGATTGGAATGGGATGGAGTTGGATATCACATCTCAAGCTATAGGAAGGGTCTCAGGTTTGGTATAAGCATTGAGATATCACATCTCATGCTATAGGAATGGTCTCAGGATTGGAATGGGAAGGAGTTGGATATCACATCTCATGTTATAGGAAAGATCTCAGGTTTGGCATTAGAAGCATTGAGATATCACATCTCATGCTATGAGCAGGGTCTCAGGATTGGAATGGGAAGGAGTTGTATATGGCATCTCATGCCATAGGAAGGGTCTCAGGTTTGGTATAAGCATTGAGATATCACATCTCATGCTATAGGAAGGGTCTCAGGATTGGAATGGGAAGGACTTGGATATCACATCTCATGCTATAGGCAGGATCTCAGGTTTGGAAAGGGAAGGAGTTGGATATCATATTTCATGTTAGAGGTAGGATCTCAGGTTTGGTATTAGAGGCATTGAGATATCACATCTCATGCTATCAGAAGGGTCTCAGGATTGGAATGGGAAGGAGTTGGATATCACATCTCATGCTAAAGGGAGGGTCTCAGGTTTGGAAGGGGAAGGATTTGGATATCACATCTCATGTTATAGGAAGGATCTCAGGTTTGGTATTAGAAGCATTGAGATATCACATCTCATGCTATCGGAAGTATCTCAGGTTTGGTATTAGAGGCATTGAGATATCACATCTCATGCTATCATAAGGGTCTCAGCATTGGAATGGGAAGGAGTTGGATATCACATTTCATGCTAAAGGGAGGGTCTCAGGATTGGAAGGGGAAGGATTTGGATATCACATCATATGTTATAAGAAGGATCTCAGGTTTGGTATTAGAAGCATTGAGATATCACATCTCATGCTATCGGAAGGGTCTCAGGATTGGAATGGGAAGGAGTTGGATATCACATCTTATGCTATAGGAAGGGTCTCAGGTTTGGAACGGGAAGGATTTGGATATCACATCTCATGTTATAGGAAGAGTCTCAGGTTTGGTATAAGCATTGAGATATCACATCTCTGCAATCGGAAGTGTCTCAGGATTGGGATGGGAAGGAGTTGGATATCACATCTCATGCTATAGGAAGGGTCTCAGGTTTGGAACGGGAAGGAGTTGGATATCCCATCTCATGTTATAGGACGGGTCTCAGGTTTGGTATTAGAAGCATTGAGATATCACATTGCATGCTGTAGGAAGGGTCTCAGGATTGGAATGGGAAGGAGTTGGATATTACATTCTTGCTATAGGAAGGGTCTCATGTTTGGAATGGGAAGGAGTTGGATATCACATATGCTATAGGAAGGGTCTCAGGTTTGGAACGGGAAGGAGTTGGATATCACATCTCATGCTATAGGAAGGGTCTCAGGTTTGGAATAAGCATTGAGATATCACATCTCTGCTATCGGAAGTGTCTCAGGATTGGAATGGGAAGGAGTTGGATATCACATCTCATGTTATAGGACGGGTCTCAGGTTTGTTATTAGAATCATTGAGATATCATATTGTATGCTGTAGGAAGGGTCTAAGGATTGGAATGGGAAGGTCTTGGATATCACATCTCATGCTATAGGTAGGCTCTCAGGTTTGGAAAGGGAAGGAGTTGGATATCACATTTCATGTTAGAGGAAGGATTTCAGGTTTGGTATTAGAGGCATTGAGATATCACATCTCATGCTATAGGAAGGGTCTCAGGATTGGAATGGGAAGGAGTTGGATATCACATCTCATGCTATAGGAAGGGTCTCATGTTTGGAATGGGAAGGAGTTGGATATCACATATGCTATAGGAAGGGTCTCAGGTTTGGAACGGGAAGGAGTTGGATATCACATCTCATGCTATAGGAAGGGTCTCAGGTTTGGAATAAGCATTGAGATATCACATCTCTGCTATCGGAAGTGTCTCAGGATTGGAATGGGAAGGAGTTGGATATCACATCTCATGTTATAGGACGGGTCTCAGGTTTGTTATTAGAATCATTGAGATATCATATTGTATGCTGTAGGAAGGGTCTAAGGATTGGAATGGGAAGGTCTTGGATATCACATCTCATGCTATAGGTAGGCTCTCAGGTTTGGAAAGGGAAGGAGTTGGATATCACATTTCATGTTAGAGGAAGGATCTCAGATTTGGTATTAGAGGCATTGAGATATCACATCTCATGCTATAGGAAGAGTCTCAGGATTGGAATGGGAAGGAGTTGGATATCACATCTCATGCTATAGGAAGGGTCTCAGGTTTGGTATGAACATTGAGATATCACATCTCATGCTATAGGAAGGGTCTCAGGATTGGAATGGGAAGGAGTTGGATATCACATCTGATGTTATAGGAAGGATCTCAGGTTTGGTATTAGAAGCATTGAGACATCACATCTCATGCTATAGGAAGGGTCTCAGGATTGAAATGGGAAGGAGTTGGATATCACATCTCATGCTGTAGGAAGGGTCTCAGGTTTGGTATAAGCATTGAGATATCACATCTCATGCTATAGGAAGGGTCTCAGGATTGGAATGGGAAGGAGTTGTATATGACATCTCATGCTATAGGAAGGGTCTCAGGTTTGGTATAAGCATTGAGATATCACATCTCTGCTATCGGAAGGGTCTCAGGATTGGAATGGGAAAGAGTTGGATATCCCATCTCATGTTATAGGAAGAGTCTCAGGTTTGGTATTAGAAGCATTGAGATATCACATCTCATGCTATAGGAAGTGTCTCAGGATTGGAATGGGAAGGAGTTTGATATCACATCTCATGCCATGTATGGGTCTCAGGTTTTGTAGAAGCATTGGGATATCACATCTCATGCTATCGGAAGGGTATCAGGATTGGATTTGGAAGGAGTTGGATATCCCATCTCATGCTATAGGAAGGGTCTCAGGTTGGAATGGGAAGGAATTGGATATCACATCTCATGTTATAGGAAGGGTATCAGGATTGGAATGGGAAGGACTTGGATATCACATCTCATGCTATAGGAAGGCTATCAGGTTTGGAAGGGGAAGGAGTTGCATATCAAATTTCATTTTAGAGGTAGGATCTCAGGTTTGGTATTAGAGGCATTGAGATATCACATCTCATGCTATAGGAAGGGTCTCACGATTGGAATGGGAAGGATTTGGATATCACATCTCATGCTATAGGAAGGGTCTCAGGTTTGGTATAAGCATTGAGATATCACATCTCATGCTATAGAAACGGTCTCAAGATTGTAATGGGAAGGAGTTGGATATCACATCTCATGTTATAGGAAGGATCTCAGATTTGGTATTAGAAGCATTGAGACATCCCATCTCATGCTATAGGAAGGGTCTCAGGATTGGAATGGGAAGGAGTTGGATATCACATCTCATGTTATAGGAAGGGTCTCAGGATTGGAATGGGAAGCACTTCGATATCACATCTCATGTTATAGGAAGGCTCCCAGGTTTAGAAGGGGAAGGAGTTGGATATCACATTTCATGTTAGAGGTAGGATCTCAGGTTTGGTATTAGAGGCATTGAGATATAACATCTCATGCTATCAGAAGGGTCTCAGGATTGGAATGGGAAGGAGTTGGATATAACATCTCATGCTAAAGGGAGGGTCTCAGGTTTGGAAGGGGAAGGATTTGGATATCACATCTCATGCTATAGGAAGGGTCTCAGGATTGGAATGGGAAGGATTTGGATATCACATCTCATGCTATAGGAAGGGTCTCAGGTTTGGTATAAGCATTGAGATATCACATCTCATGCTATAGGAAGGGTCTCAGGATTGGAATGGAAAGGAGTTGGATATCACATTTCATGCTATAGGTAGGCTCTCAGTTTTGGAAAGGGAAGGTTTTGGATATCACATCTCATGCTATAGGAAGGGTCTCACGATTGGAATGGGAAGGATTTGGATATCACATCTCATGCTATAGGAAGGGTCTCAGGATTGGAATGGGAAGGAGTTGGATATCACATCTCATGCTATAGGAAGGGTCTCAGGAATGGAATGGGAAGGAGTTTTATATGACATCTCATGCCATCGGAAGGATCTCAGGTTTGGTATTAGAAGCATTGAGACATCACATCTCATGTTATAGGAAGGGTCTCAGGATTGGAATGGGAAGGAGTTGGATATCACATCTCATGCTATAGGAAGGGTCTCAGGTTTGGTATAAGCATTGAGATATCACATCTCATGCTATAGGAAGGGTCTCAGGATTGGAATGGGAAGGAGTTGTATATGACATCTCATGCCATAGGAAGGGTCTCAGGTTTGGTATCAGCATTGAGATATCACATCTCTGCTATCGGAAGGGTCTCAGGATTGGAATGGGAAGGAGTTGGATATCCCATCTTATGTTATAGGAAGGGTCTCAGGTTTGGTATTAGAAGCATTGAGATATCACATCTCATGCTATAGGAAGGCTCTCACGTTTGGAAAGGGAAGGAGTTGGATATCACATTTCATGTTAGAGGTAGGATCTCAGGTTTGGTATTAGAGGCATTGAATATCACATCTCTTGCTATCAGAAGGGTCTCAGGATTGGAATGGGAAGGAGTTGGATATCACATCTCATGCTAAAGGGAGGGTCTCAGGTTTGGAAGGGGAAGGATTTTGATATCACATCTCATGTTATAGGAAGGATCTCAGGTTTGGTATTAGAGGGATTGAGATATCACATCTCATGCTATCGGAAGGGTATCAGGATTGGATTTGGAAGTAGTTGGATATCCCATCTCATGCTATAGGAAGGGTCTCAGGTTGGAATGGGAAGGAGTTGGATATCACATCTCATGTTATAGGAAGGGTCTCAGGATTGGAATGGGAAATACTTCGATATCACATCTCATGCTATAGGAAGGCTCTCAGGTTTGCAAGGGGAAGGAGTTGGATATCACATTTCATGTTAGAGGTAGGATCTCAGTTTTGGTATTAGAGGCATTGAGATATCACATCTCATGCTATCAGAAATGTCTCAGGATTGGAATGGGAAGGAGTTGGATATCACATCTCATGCTAAAGGGAGGGTCTCTGGTTTGGAAGGGGAAGGATTTGGATATCACATCTCATGTTATAGGAAGGATCTCAGGTTTGGTATTAGAAGCATTGAGATATCACATCTCATGCTATAGGAAGGGTCTCAGGTTTGGAATGGGAAGGAATTGGATATCACATCTCATGTCATAGGAAGGATCTCAGGTTTGGTATTAGAAGCATTGAGATATCACATCTCATGCTATAGGAATGGTCTCAGGATTGGAATGGGAAGGAGTTGGATATTAGATTCTTGCTATAGAAAGGGTCTCAGGTTTGGAACGGGAAGGAGTTGGATATCACATCTCATGTTATAGGAAGGGTCTCAGGTTTGGTCTAAGCATTGAGATATCACATCTCTGCTATCAGAAGTTTCTCAGGATTGAAATGGGAAGGAGTTGGATATCCCATCTCATGTTATAGGACGGGTCTCAGGTTTGGTAATAGAATCATTGAGATATCACATCTCATGCTGTAGGAAGTGTCTAAGGATTGGAATGGGAAGGACTTGGATATCACATCTCATGCTATAGGTAGACTCTCAGGTTTGGAAAGGGAAGGAGTGGGATATCACATTTCATGTTCAAGGAAGGATCTCAGGTTTGGTATTAGAGGCATTGAGATATCACATCTCATGCTATAGGAAGGGTCTCAGGATTGGAATGGGAAGGAGTTGTATATGACATCTCATGCCATAGGAAGGGTCTCAGGTTTGGTATCAGCATTGAGATATCACATCTCTGCTATCGGAAGGGTCTCAGGATTGGAATGGGAAGGAGTTGGATATCCCATCTTATGTTATAGGAAGGGTCTCAGGTTTGGTATTAGAAGCATTGAGATATCACATCTCATGCTATAGGAAGGCTCTCACGTTTGGAAAGGGAAGGAGTTGGATATCACATTTCATGTTAGAGGTAGGATCTCAGGTTTGGTATTAGAGGCATTGAATATCACATCTCTTGCTATCAGAAGGGTCTCAGGATTGGAATGGGAAGGAGTTGGATATCACATCTCATGCTAAAGGGAGGGTCTCAGGTTTGGAAGGGGAAGGATTTTGATATCACATCTCATGTTATAGGAAGGATCTCAGGTTTGGTATTAGAGGGATTGAGATATCACATCTCATGCTATCGGAAGGGTATCAGGATTGGATTTGGAAGTAGTTGGATATCCCATCTCATGCTATAGGAAGGGTCTCAGGTTGGAATGGGAAGGAGTTGGATATCACATCTCATGTTATAGGAAGGGTCTCAGGATTGGAATGGGAAATACTTCGATATCACATCTCATGCTATAGGAAGGCTCTCAGGTTTGCAAGGGGAAGGAGTTGGATATCACATTTCATGTTAGAGGTAGGATCTCAGTTTTGGTATTAGAGGCATTGAGATATCACATCTCATGCTATCAGAAATGTCTCAGGATTGGAATGGGAAGGAGTTGGATATCACATCTCATGCTAAAGGGAGGGTCTCTGGTTTGGAAGGGGAAGGATTTGGATATCACATCTCATGTTATAGGAAGGATCTCAGGTTTGGTATTAGAAGCATTGAGATATCACATCTCATGCTATAGGAAGGGTCTCAGGTTTGGAATGGGAAGGAATTGGATATCACATCTCATGTCATAGGAAGGATCTCAGGTTTGGTATTAGAAGCATTGAGATATCACATCTCATGCTATAGGAATGGTCTCAGGATTGGAATGGGAAGGAGTTGGATATTAGATTCTTGCTATAGAAAGGGTCTCAGGTTTGGAACGGGAAGGAGTTGGATATCACATCTCATGTTATAGGAAGGGTCTCAGGTTTGGTCTAAGCATTGAGATATCACATCTCTGCTATCAGAAGTTTCTCAGGATTGAAATGGGAAGGAGTTGGATATCCCATCTCATGTTATAGGACGGGTCTCAGGTTTGGTAATAGAATCATTGAGATATCACATCTCATGCTGTAGGAAGTGTCTAAGGATTGGAATGGGAAGGACTTGGATATCACATCTCATGCTATAGGTAGACTCTCAGGTTTGGAAAGGGAAGGAGTGGGATATCACATTTCATGTTCAAGGAAGGATCTCAGGTTTGGTATTAGAGGCATTGAGATATCACATCTCATGCTATAGGAAGGGTCTCAGGATTGGAATGGGGAGGATTTGGATATCACATCTCATGCTATAGGAAGGATCTCAGGTTTGGTATAAGCATTGAGATATCACATCTCATGCTATAGGAAGGGTCTCAGGATTGGAATGGGAAGGAGTTGGATATCACATCTCATGCCAAAGGAAGGGTCTCAGGTTTGGTACAAGCATTGAGATATCACATCTCTACTATCGGAAGGGTCTCAGGATAGGAATGGGAAGGAGTTGGATATCACATCTCAAGCTATCTCAGGATTGGAATGGGAAGGAGTTGGATATCACATCTCAAGCTATCACAGGATTGGAATGGGAAGGAGTTTGATATCACATCTCAAGCTATAGGAAGGGTCTCAGGTTTGGAAAGGGAAGGATTTGGATTTCACATCTCATGTTATAGGATGGTTCTCATGTTTGGTTTTAGAAGCATTGAGATATCACATCTAATGCTATCGGAAGGGTCTCAGGTTTGGAAAGGGAAGGATTTGGATTTCACATATGTTATTGGATGGTTCTCAGGTTTGGTTTTAGAAGCATTAAGATATCACATCTCATGCTATAGGAAGGGTCTCAGGTTTTGGAATGGGAAGGAGTTGGATACACATCTCATGTTATAGGAAGGATCTCAGGTTTGGTATTAGAAAAATTGTGATATCACATATCTTGCTATAGGAAGGGTCTCAGGATTGGAATGGGAAGGAGTTGGATATGACATCTCATGCCACAGGAAGGGTCTCAGGTTTGGTATAAGCATTGAGAAATCACATCTCTGCTATCAGAAGTTTCTCAGGATTGAAATGGGAAGGAGTTGGATATCCCATCTCATGTTATAGGACGGGTCTCAGGTTTGGTAATAGAATCATTGAGATATCACATCTCATGCTGTAGGAAGTGTCTAAGGATTGGAATGGGAAGGACTTGGATATCACATCTCATGCTATAGGTAGACTCTCAGGTTTGGAAAGGGAAGGAGTGGGATATCACATTTCATGTTCAAGGAAGGATCTCAGGTTTGGTATTAGAGGCATTGAGATATCACATCTCATGCTATAGGAAGGGTCTCAGGATTGGAATGGGGAGGATTTGGATATCACATCTCATGCTATAGGAAGGATCTCAGGTTTGGTATAAGCATTGAGATATCACATCTCATGCTATAGGAAGGGTCTCAGGATTGGAATGGGAAGGAGTTGGATATCACATCTCATGCCAAAGGAAGGGTCTCAGGTTTGGTACAAGCATTGAGATATCACATCTCTACTATCGGAAGGGTCTCAGGATAGGAATGGGAAGGAGTTGGATATCACATCTCAAGCTATCTCAGGATTGGAATGGGAAGGAGTTGGATATCACATCTCAAGCTATCACAGGATTGGAATGGGAAGGAGTTTGATATCACATCTCAAGCTATAGGAAGGGTCTCAGGTTTGGAAAGGGAAGGATTTGGATTTCACATCTCATGTTATAGGATGGTTCTCATGTTTGGTTTTAGAAGCATTGAGATATCACATCTAATGCTATCGGAAGTTTCTCAGGATTGAAATGGGAAGGAGTTGGATATCCCATCTCATGTTATAGGACGGGTCTCAGGTTTGGTAATAGAATCATTGAGATATCACATCTCATGCTGTAGGAAGTGTCTAAGGATTGGAATGGGAAGGACTTGGATATCACATCTCATGCTATAGGTAGACTCTCAGGTTTGGAAAGGGAAGGAGTGGGATATCACATTTCATGTTCAAGGAAGGATCTCAGGTTTGGTATTAGAGGCATTGAGATATCACATCTCATGCTATAGGAAGGGTCTCAGGATTGGAATGGGGAGGATTTGGATATCACATCTCATGCTATAGGAAGGATCTCAGGTTTGGTATAAGCATTGAGATATCACATCTCATGCTATAGGAAGGGTCTCAGGATTGGAATGGGAAGGAGTTGGATATCACATCTCATGCCAAAGGAAGGGTCTCAGGTTTGGTACAAGCATTGAGATATCACATCTCTACTATCGGAAGGGTCTCAGGATAGGAATGGGAAGGAGTTGGATATCACATCTCAAGCTATCTCAGGATTGGAATGGGAAGGAGTTGGATATCACATCTCAAGCTATCACAGGATTGGAATGGGAAGGAGTTTGATATCACATCTCAAGCTATAGGAAGGGTCTCAGGTTTGGAAAGGGAAGGATTTGGATTTCACATCTCATGTTATAGGATGGTTCTCATGTTTGGTTTTAGAAGCATTGAGATATCACATCTAATGCTATCGGAAGGGTCTCAGGTTTGGAAAGGGAAGGATTTGGATTTCACATATGTTATTGGATGGTTCTCAGGTTTGGTTTTAGAAGCATTAAGATATCACATCTCATGCTATAGGAAGGGTCTCAGGTTTTGGAATGGGAAGGAGTTGGATACACATCTCATGTTATAGGAAGGATCTCAGGTTTGGTATTAGAAAAATTGTGATATCACATATCTTGCTATAGGAAGGGTCTCAGGATTGGAATGGGAAGGAGTTGGATATGACATCTCATGCCACAGGAAGGGTCTCAGGTTTGGTATAAGCATTGAGAAATCACATCTCTGCTATCGGAAGGGTCTCAGGATTGGAATGGGAAGGAGTTGGATATCCCATCTTATGTTATAGGAAGGGTCTCAGGTTTGGTATCAGCATTGAGATATCACATCTCTACTATCGGAAGGGTCTCAGGATTGGAATGGGAAGGAGTTGGATATCCCATCTTATGTTATAGGAAGGGTCTCAGGTTTGGTATTAGAAGCATTGAGATATCACATCTCATGCTATAGGAAGGGTCTCAGGATTGGAATGGGAAGGACTTGAATATCCCATCTCATGCTATAGGGAGGCTCTCACGTTTGGAAAGGGAAGGAGTTGGATATCACATTTCATGTTAGAGGTAGGATCTCAGGTTTGGTATTAGAGGCATTGAATATCACATCTCATGCTATCAGAAGGGTCTCAGGTTTGGAAGGGGAAGGATTTTGATATCACATCTCATGTTATAGGAAGGATCTCAGGTTTGGTATTAGAGGGATTGAGATATCACATCTCATGCTATCGGAAGGGTATCAGGATTGGATTTGGAAGTAGTTGGATATCCCATCTCATGCTATAGGAAGGGTCTCAGGTTGAAATGGGAAGGAGTTGGATATCACATCTCATGTTATAGGAAGGGTCTCAGGATTGGAATGGGAAATACTTCGATATCACATCTCATGCTATAGGAAGGCTCTCAGGTTTGCAAGGGGAAGGAGTTGGATATCACATTTCATGTTAGAGGTAGGATCTCAGGTTTGGTATTAGAGGCATTGAGATATCACATCTCATGCTATCAGAAATGTCTCAGGATTGGAATGGGAAGGAGTTGGATATCACATCTCATGCTATAGGAAGGGTCTCAGGTTTGGAATGGGAAGGAATTGGATATCACATCTCATGTCATAGGAAGGATCTCAGGTTTGGTATTAGAAGCATTGAGATATCACATCTCATGCTATAGGAATGGTCTCAGGATTGGAATGGGAAGGAGTTGGATATTAGATTCTTGCTATAGAAAGGGTCTCAGGTTTGGAACGGGAAGGAGTTGGATATCACATCTCATGTTATAGGAAGGGTCTCAGGTTTGGTCTAAGCATTGAGATATCACATCTCTGCTATCAGAAGTTTCTCAGGATTGAAATGGGAAGGAGTTGGATATCCCATCTCATGTTATAGGACGGGTCTCAGGTTTGGTAATAGAATCATTGAGATATCACATCTCATGCTGTAGGAAGTGTCTAAGGATTGGAATGGGAAGGACTTGGATATCACATCTCATGCTATAGGTAAACTCTCAGGTTTGGAAAGGGAAGGAGTGGGATATCACATTTCATGTTCAAGGAAGGATCTCAGGTTTGGTATTAGAGGCATTGAGATATCACATCTCATGCTATAGGAAGGGTCTCAGGATTGGAATGGGAAGGATTTGGATATCACATCTCATGCTATAGGAAGGGTCTCAGGTTTGGTATAAGCATTGAGATATCACATCTCATGCTATAGGAAGGGTCTCAGGATTGGAATGGGAAGGAGTTGGATATCACATCTCATGCTATAGGAAGGGTCTCAGGATTGGAATGGGAAGGATTTGGATATCACATCTCATGCTATAGGAAGGGTCTCAGGTTTGGTATAAGCATTGAGATATCACATCTCTGCTATCGGAAGGGTCTCAGGATAGGAATGGGAAGGAGTTGGATATCACATCTCAAGCTATCTCAGGATTGGAATGGGAAGGAGTTGGATATCACATCTCAAGCTATCACAGGATTGGAATGGGAAGGAGTTTAATATCACATCTCAAGCTATAGGAAGGGTCTCAGGTTTGGAAAGGGAAGGATTTGGATTTCACATCTCATGTTATAGGATGGTTCTCATGTTTGGTTTTAGAAGCATTGAGATATCACATCTAATGCTATCGGAAGGGTCTCAGGTTTGGAAAGGGAAGGATTTGGATTTCACATATGTTATTGGATGGTTCTCAGGTTTGGTTTTAGAAGCATTAAGATATCACATCTCATGCTATAGGAAGGGTCTCAGGTTTTGGAATGGGAAGGAGTTGGATACACATCTCATGTTATAGGAAGGATCTCAGGTTTGGTATTAGAAAAATTGTGATATCACATATCATGCTATAGGAAGGGTCTCAGGATTGGAATGGGAAGGAGTTGGATATGACATCTCATGCCACAGGAAGGGTCTCAGGTTTGGTATAAGCATTGAGATATCACATCTCTGCTATCGGAAGGGTCTCAGGATTGGAATGGGAAGGAGTTGGATATCCCATCTTATGTTATAGGAAGGGTCTCAGGTTTGGTATTAGAAGCATTGAGATATCACATCTCATGCTATCAGAAGGGTCTCAGGATTGGAATGGGAAGGAGTCGGATATCACATCTCATGCTAAAGGGAGGGTCTCAGGTTTGGTATTAGAAGCATTGAGATATCACATCTCATGTTATAGGAAGAATCTCTGGTTTGGTATTAGAGGCATTGAGATATCACATCTCATGCTATCAGAAGGGTCTCAGGATTGGAATGGGAAGGAGTCGGATATCACATCTCATGCTAAAGGGAGGGTCTCAGGTTTGGTATTAGAAGCATTGAGATATCACATCTCATGTTATAGGAAGAATCTCAGGTTTGGTATTAGAGGCATTGAGATATCACATCTCATGTTATAGGAAGGGTCTCAGGATTGGAATGGGAAGGATTTGGATATCACATCTCTTGCTATAGGAAGAGTCTCAGGTTTTTTATTAGAAACATTGAGATATCACATCTCATGCTAAAGGAAGGGTCTCAGGTTTGGAAGGGGAAGGATTTGGATATCATATCTCATGTTATAGGACGGGTCCCAGGTTTGGTATTAGAAGCTTTGAAATATCACATCTCATGCTATAGGAAGGGTCTCAGGATTGGAATGGGAAGGAGTTGGATATCACATCTCATGCTAAAGGAAGGGACTCAGGTTTGATAGAAGCATTGAGATATCACATCTCATGCTATAGGAAGCGTCTCAAGATTGGAATGGGAAGGAGTTGGATATCACATCTCATGCCATAGGAAGGGTCTCAGGTTTGGTCCAAGCATTGAGATATCACATCTCTGCTATCGGAAGGGTCTCAGGATAGGAATGGGAAGGACTTAGATATCACATCTCATGCTATAGGGAGGGTCTCAGGTTTGGAAAGGGAAGGATTTGGATTTCACATCTCATGTTATAGGATGGTTCTCATGTTTGGTTTTAGAAGCATTGAGATATCACATCTAATGCTATCGGAAGGGTCTCAGGTTTGGAAAGGGAAGGATTTGGATTTCACATATGTTATTGGATGGTTCTCAGGTTTGGTTTTAGAAGCATTAAGATATCACATATCAGGCTATAGGAAGGGTCTCAGGTTTGGAATGGGAAGGAGTTGGATACACATCTCATGTTATAGGAAGGATCTCAGGTTTGGTATTAGAAAAATTGTGATATCACATATCATGCTATAGGAAGGGTCTCAGGATTGGAATGGGAAGGAGTTGGATATCACATCTCATGCTAAAGGAAAGATCTCAGGTTTGGAAGGGGAAGGATTTGGACATCACATCTCATGTTTTAGGACGGGTGTCAGGTTTGGTATTAGAAGCATTGAGATATCACATCTCATGGTATAGGAAGGGTCTCAGGATTGGAATGGGAAGGAGTTGGATATCACATCTCATGCTAAAGGCAAGATCTCAGGTTTGGAAGGGGAAGGATTTGGACATCACATCTCATGTTTTAGGACGGGTGTCAGGTTTGGTATTAGAAGCATTGAGATATCACATCTCATGGTATAGGAAGGGTCTCAGGATTGGAATGGGAAGGAGTTGGATATCACATCTCATGCTAAAGGAAAGATCTCAGGTTTGGAAGGGGAAGGATTTGGACATCACATCTCATGTTTTAGGACGGGTGTCAGGTTTGGTATTAGAGTATTAGAAGCATTGAGATATCACATCTCATGGTATAGGAAGGGTCTCAGGATTGGAATGGGAAGGAGTTTGATATCACATCTCATGCAATCGGAAGGGTCTCAGGTTTGGAATGCGAAGGAGTTGGATATCACATCTCATGTTATAGGAAGGATCTCAGGTTTATTATTAGAAGCATTGAGATATCACATCTCATGCTATAGGAAGGGTCTCAGGATTGGAATCGGAAGGAGTTGTATTTGACATCTCATGCCATAGGAAGGGTCTCAGGTTTGGTATAAGCATTGAGATATCACATCTCTGCTATCCGAAGGGTCTCAGGATTGGAATGGGAAGGAGTTGGATATCCCATCTCATTATAGGAAGGGTCTCAGGTTTGGTATTAGAAGCATTGAGATATCACATCTCATGCTATAGGAAGGGTCTCAGGATTGGAATGGGAAGGACTTGAATATCACATCTCATGTTATAGCAAGGGTCTCACGTTTGGTATTAGAAGCATTGAGATATCACATCTCATGCTATAGGAAGGGTCTCAGGATTGGAATGGGAACGACTTGGATATCACATCTCATGGTAAAGGAAGGGTCTAAGGTTTGGAAGGGGAAGGATTTGGATATCACATCTCATGTTATAGGACCGGTCTCAGGTTTGGTATTAGAAGCATTGAGATATCAAGTCCCATGGTATAGGACGGGTCTCAGAATTGGAATGGGAAGGAGTTGGATATCACATCTCAAGCTATAGGAAGGGTGTCAGGATTGGAATGGGAAGGAGTTTGATATCACATCTCATGCCATGTTATGGGTCTCAGGTTTTGTAGAAGCATTGGGATATCACATCTCATGCTATCGGAAGGGTATCAGGATTGGATTTGGAAGGAGTTGGATATCCCATCTCATGCTATAGGAAGGGTCTCAGGTTGGAATGGGAACGAGTTGGATATCACATCTCATGTTATAGGAAGGGTATCAGGATTGGAATGGGAAGGACTTGGATATCACATCTCATGCTATAGGAAGGCTATCAGGTTTGGAAGGGGAAGGAGTTGCATATCAAATTTCATTATAGAGGTAGGATCTCAGGTTTGGTATTAGAGGCATTGAGATATCACATCTCATGCTATAGGAAGGGTCTCACGATTAGAATGGGAAGGATTTGGATATCACATCTCATGCTATAGGAAGGGTCTCAGGTTTGGTATAAGCATTGAGATATCACATCTCATGCTATAGAAACGGTCTCAAGATTGCAATGGGAAGGAGTTGGATATCACATCCCATGTTATAGGAAGGATCTCAGATTTGGTATTAGAAGCATTGAGACATCACATCTCATGCTATAGGAAGGGTCTCAGGATTGGAATGGGAAGGAGTTGGATATCACATCTCATGTTATAGGAAGGGTCTCAGGATTGGAATGGGAAGCACTTCGATATCACATCTCATGTTATAGGAAGGCTCCCAGGTTTAGAAGGGGAAGGAGTTGGATATCACATTTCATGTTAGAGGTAGGATCTCAGGTTTGGTATTAGAGGCATTGAGATATAACATCTCCTGCTATAGGAAGGGTCTCAGGATTGGAATGGGAAGGATTTGGATATCACATCTCATGCTATAGGAAGGGTCTCAGGTTTGGTATAAGCATTGAGATATCACATCTCATGCTATAGGAAGGGTCTCAGGATTGGAATGGGAAGGAGTTGGATATCACATCTCATGCTATAGGTAGGCTCTCAGTTTTGGAAAGGGAAGGTTTTGGATATCACATCTCATGCTATAGGAAGGGTCTCACGATTGGAATGGGAAGGATTTGGATATCACGTCTCATGCTATAGGAAGGGTCTCAGGATTGGAATGGGAAGGAGTTGGATATCACATCTCATGCTATAGGAAGGGTCTCAGGAATGGAATGGGAAGGAGTTTTATATGACATCTCATGCCATAGGAAGGATCTCAGGTTTGGTATTAGAAGCATTGAGACATCACATCTCATGTTATAGGAAGGGTCTCAGGATTGGAATGGGAAGGAGTTGGATATCACATCTCATGCTATAGGAAGGGTCTCAGGTTTGGTATAAGCATTGAGATATCACATCCCATGCTATAGGAAGGGTCTCAGGATTGGAATGGGAAGGAGTTGTATATGACATCTCATGCCATAGGAAGGGTCTCAGGTTTGGTATCAGCATTGAGATATCACATCTCTGCTATCGGAAGGGTCTCAGGATTGGAATGGGAAGGAGTTGGATATCCCATCTTATGTTATAGGAAGGGTCTCAGGTTTGGTATTAGAAGCATTGAGATATCACATCTCATGCTATAGGAAGGGTCTCAGGATTGGAATGGGAAGGACTTGAATATCCCATCTCATGCTATAGGGAGGCTCTCACGTTTGGAAAGGGAAGGAGTTGGATATCACATTTCATGTTAGAGGTAGGATCTCAGGTTTGGTATTAGAGGCATTGAATATCACATCTCATGCTATCAGAAGGGTCTCAGGATTGGAATGGGAAGGAGTTGGATATCACATCTCATGCTAAAGGGAGGGTCTCAGGTTTGGAAGGGGAAGGATTTTGATATCACATCTCATGTTATAGGAAGGATCTCAGGTTTGGTATTAGAGGCATTGAATATCACATCTCATGCTATCAGAAGGGTCTCAGGATTGGAATGGGAAGGAGTTGGATATCACATCTCATGCTAAAGGGAGGGTCTCAGGTTTGGAAGGGGAAGGAGTTTGATATCACATCTCATGCAATCGGAAGGGTCTCAGGTTTGGAATGCGAAGGAGTTGGATATCACATCTCATGTTATAGGAAGGATCTCAGGTTTATTATTAGAAGCATTGAGATATCACATCTCATGCTATAGGAAGGGTCTCAGGATTGGAATCGGAAGGAGTTGTATTTGACATCTCATGCCATAGGAAGGGTCTCAGGTTTGGTATAAGCATTGAGATATCACATCTCTGCTATCCGAAGGGTCTCAGGATTGGAATGGGAAGGAGTTGGATATCCCATCTCATTATAGGAAGGGTCTCAGGTTTGGTATTAGAAGCATTGAGATATCACATCTCATGCTATAGGAAGGGTCTCAGGATTGGAATGGGAAGGACTTGAATATCACATCTCATGTTATAGCAAGGGTCTCACGTTTGGTATTAGAAGCATTGAGATATCACATCTCATGCTATAGGAAGGGTCTCAGGATTGGAATGGGAACGACTTGGATATCACATCTCATGATAAAGGAAGGGTCTAAGGTTTGGAAGGGGAAGGATTTGGATATCACATCTCATGTTATAGGACCGGTCTCAGGTTTGGTATTAGAAGCATTGAGATATCAAGTCCCATGGTATAGGACGGGTCTCAGAATTGGAATGGGAAGGAGTTGGATATCACATCTCAAGCTATAGGAAGGGTGTCAGGATTGGAATGGGAAGGAGTTTGATATCACATCTCATGCCATGGTATGGGTCTCAGGTTTTGTAGAAGCATTGGGATATCACATCTCATGCTATCGGAAGGGTATCAGGATTGGATTTGGAAGGAGTTGGATATCCCATCTCATGCTATAGGAAGGGTCTCAGGTTGGAATGGGAAGGAGTTGGATATCACATCTCATGTTATAGGAAGGGTATCAGGATTGGAATGGGAAGGACTTGGATATCACATCTCATGCTATAGGAAGGCTATCAGGTTTGGAAGGGGAAGGAGTTGCATATCAAATTTCATTATAGAGGTAGGATCTCAGGTTTGGTATTAGAGGCATTGAGATATCACATCTCATGCTATAGGAAGGGTCTCACGATTAGAATGGGAAGGATTTGGATATCACATCTCATGCTATAGGAAGGGTCTCAGGTTTGGTATAAGCATTGAGATATCACATCTCATGCTATAGAAACGGTCTCAAGATTGCAATGGGAAGGAGTTGGATATCACATCCCATGTTATAGGAAGGATCTCAGATTTGGTATTAGAAGCATTGAGACATCACATCTCATGCTATAGGAAGGGTCTCAGGATTGGAATGGGAAGGAGTTGGATATCACATCTCATGTTATAGGAAGGGTCTCAGGATTGGAATGGGAAGCACTTCGATATCACATCTCATGTTATAGGAAGGCTCCCAGGTTTAGAAGGGGAAGGAGTTGGATATCACATTTCATGTTAGAGGTAGGATCTCAGGTTTGGTATTAGAGGCATTGAGATATAACATCTCCTGCTATAGGAAGGGTCTCAGGATTGGAATGGGAAGGATTTGGATATCACATCTCATGCTATAGGAAGGGTCTCAGGTTTGGTATAAGCATTGAGATATCACATCTCATGCTATAGGAAGGGTCTCAGGATTGGAATGGGAAGGAGTTGGATATCACATCTCATGCTATAGGTAGGCTCTCAGTTTTGGAAAGGGAAGGTTTTGGATATCACATCTCATGCTATAGGAAGGGTCTCACGATTGGAATGGGAAGGATTTGGATATCACATCTCATGCTATAGGAAGGGTCTCAGGATTGGAATGGGAAGGAGTTGGATATCACATCTCATGCTATAGGAAGGGTCTCAGGAATGGAATGGGAAGGAGTTTTATATGACATCTCATGCCATAGGAAGGATCTCAGGTTTGGTATTAGAAGCATTGAGACATCACATCTCATGTTATAGGAAGGGTCTCAGGATTGGAATGGGAAGGAGTTGGATATCACATCTCATGCTATAGGAAGGGTCTCAGGTTTGGTATAAGCATTGAGATATCACATCCCATGCTATAGGAAGGGTCTCAGGATTGGAATGGGAAGGAGTTGTATATGACATCTCATGCCATAGGAAGGGTCTCAGGTTTGGTATCAGCATTGAGATATCACATCTCTGCTATCGGAAGGGTCTCAGGATTGGAATGGGAAGGAGTTGGATATCCCATCTTATGTTATAGGAAGGGTCTCAGGTTTGGTATTAGAAGCATTGAGATATCACATCTCATGCTATAGGAAGGGTCTCAGGATTGGAATGGGAAGGACTTGAATATCCCATCTCATGCTATAGGGAGGCTCTCACGTTTGGAAAGGGAAGGAGTTGGATATCACATTTCATGTTAGAGGTAGGATCTCAGGTTTGGTATTAGAGGCATTGAATATCACATCTCATGCTATCAGAAGGGTCTCAGGATTGGAATGGGAAGGAGTTGGATATCACATCTCATGCTAAAGGGAGGGTCTCAGGTTTGGAAGGGGAAGGATTTTGATATCACATCTCATGTTATAGGAAGGATCTCAGGTTTGGTATTAGAGGGATTGAGATATCACATCTCATGCTATCGGAAGGGTATCAGGATTGGATTTGGAAGTAGTTGGATATCCCATCTCATGCTATAGGAAGGGTCTCAGGTTGGAATGGGAAGGACTTGGATATCACATCTCATGATAAAGGAAGGGTCTAAGGTTTGGAAGGGGAAGGATTTGGATATCACATTTCATGTTAGAGGTAGGATCTCAGGTTTGGTATTAGAGGCATTGAATATCACATCTCATGCTATCAGAAGGGTCTCAGGATTGGAATGGGAAGGAGTTGGATATCACATCTCATGCTAAAGGGAGGGTCTCAGGTTTGGAATGGGAAATACTTCGATATCACATCTCATGCTATAGGAAGGCTCTCAGGTTTGCAAGGGGAAGGAGTTGGATATCACATTTCATGTTAGAGGTAGGATCTCAGGTTTGGTATTAGAGGCATTGAATATCACATCTCATGCTATCAGAAGGGTCTCAGGATTGGAATGGGAAGGAGTTGGATATCACATCTCATGCTAAAGGGAGGGTCTCAGGTTTGGAAGGGGAAGGATTTTGATATCACATCTCATGTTATAGGAAGGGTCTCAGGTTTGGTATAAGCATTGAGATATCACATCTCTGCTATCGGAAGTGTCTCAGGATTGGAATGGGAAGGAGTTGGATATCCCATCTCATGTTATAGGACGGGTCTCAGGTTTGTTATTAGAATCATTGAGATATCATATTGCATGCTGTAGGAAGGGTCTAAGGATTGGAATGGGAAGGACTTGGATATCACATCTCATGCTATAGGTAGGCTCTCAGGTTTGGAAAGGGAAGGAGTTGGATATCACATTTCATGTTAGAGGAAGGATCTCAGGTTTGGTATTAGAGGCATTGAGATATCACATCTCATGCTATAGGAAGAGTCTCAGGATTGGAATGGGAAGGAGTTGGATATCACATCTCATGCTATAGGAAGGGTCTCAGGTTTGGTATAAGCATTGAGATATCACATCTCATGCTATAAGAAGGGTCTCGGGATTGGAATGGGAAGGAGTTGGATATCACATCTCATGTTATAGGAAGGATCTCAGGTTTGGTATTAGAAGCATTGAGACATCACATCTCATGCTATAGGAAGGGTCTCAGGATTGGAATGGGAAGGAGTTGGATATCACATCTCATGCTATAGGAAGGGTCTCAGGTTTGGTATAAGCATTGAGATATCACATCTCATGCTATAGGAAGGGTCTCAGGATTGGAATGGGAAGGAGTTGTGTATGACATCTCATGCCATATGAAGGGTCTTAGGTTTGGTATAAGCATTGAGATATCACATCTCTGCTATCGGAAGGGTCTCAGGATTGGAATGGGAAGGAGTTGGATATCCCATCTCATGTTATAGGAAGAGTCTCAGGTTTGGTATTAGAAGCATTGAGACATCACATCGCATGTTGTAGGAAGGGTCTCAGGATTGGAATGGGAAGGACTTGGGTATCACATCTCATGCTATAGGGAGGGTCACAAGTTTGATATTAGAAGCATTGAGATATCACATCTCATGCTATAGAAAGGGTCTCAGGATTGGAATGGGAAGGAGTTGGATATCACATCTCATGCTATAGGAAGGGTCTCAGGTTTGGTATAAGCAGTGAGATATCACATCTCATGCTATAGGAAGTGTCTCAGGATTGGAATGGGAAGGAGTTGGATATCACATCTCATGTTATAGGAAGGATCTCAGGTTTGGTATAAGCATTGAGATATCACATCTCTGCTATCGGAAGGGTCTCAGGATTGGAATGGGAAGGAGTTGGATATTCCCATCTCATGTTATAGGAAGGGTCTCAGGTTTGGTATTAGAAGCATTGAGATATCACATCTCATGCTATAGGAAGGGTCTCAGGATTGGAATGGGAAGGACTTGGATATCACATCTCATGCTATAGGGAGGGTCTCAAGTTTGATATTAGAAGCATTGAGATATCACATCTCATGATATCGGAAGAGTCTCAGGATTGGAATGGGAAGGAGTTGGATATCACATCTCATGATAAAGGAAGGGTCTAAGGTTTGGAAGGGGAAGGATTTGGATATCACATCTCATGTTATAGGACGGGTCTCAGGTTTGGTATTAGAAGCATTGAGATATCAAGTCTCGTTGTATAGGAAGGGTCTCAGAATTGGAATGGGAAGGAGTTGGATATCACATCTCAAGCTATAGGAAGGGTCACAGGATTGGAATGGGAAGGAGTTTGATATCACATCTCATGCCATAGTATGGGTCTCAGGTTTGGTAGAAGCATTGGGATATCACATCTCATGCTATCGGAAGGGTATCAGGATTGGATTTGGAAGGGGTTGGATATCCCATCTCATGCTATAGGAAGGGTCTCAGGTTGGAATGGGAAGGAGTTGGATATCACATCTCATGTTATAGGAAGGGTCTCAGGATTGGAATGGGAAGGACTTGGATATCACATCTCATGCTATAGGAAGGCTCTCAGGTTTGCAACGGGAAAGAGTTGGATATCACATTTCATGTTAGAGGTAGGATCTCAGGTTTGGTATTAGAGGCATTGATATATCACATCTCATGCTATCAGAAGAGTCTCAGAATTGGAATGGGAAGGAGTTGGATATCACATCTCATGCCATAGTATGGGTCTCAGGTTTGGTAGAAGCATTGGGATATCACATCTCATGCTATCGGAAGGATTTCAGGATTGGATTTGGAAGGAGTTGGATATCCCATCTCATGCTATAGGAAGGGTCTCAGGTTGGAATGGGAAGGAGTTTGATATCACATCTCATGCCATAGTATGGGTCTCAGGTTTGGTAGAAGCATTGGGATATCACATCTCATGCTATCGGAAGGGTATCAGGATTGGATTTGGAAGGAGTTGGATATCCCATCTCATGCTATAGGAAGGGTCTCAGGTTGGAATGGGAAGGAGTTGGATATCACATCTCATGATATAGGAAGGGTCTCAGGATTGGAATGGAAAGGACTTGGATACCATATCTCATGCTATAGGAAGTTTCTCAGGTTTGGAAGGGGAAGGAGTTGCATATCAAATTTCATTTTAGAGGTAGGATCTCAGGTTTGGTATTAGAGGCATTGAGATATCACATCTCATGCTATAGGAAGGGTCTCACGATTGGAATGGGAAGGATTTGGATATCACATCTCATGCTATAGGAAGGGTCTCAGGTTTGGTATAAGCATTGAGATATCACATCTCATGCTATAGAAACGGTCTCAAGATTGTAATGGGAAGGAGTTGGATATCACATCTCATGTTATAGGAAGGATCTCAGATTTGGTATTAGAAGCATTGAGACATCCCATCTCATGCTATAGGAAGGGTCTCAGGATTGGAATGGGAAGGAGTTGGATATCACATCTCATGTTATAGGAAGGGTCTCAGGATTGGAATGGGAAGCACTTCGATATCACATCTCATGTTATAGGAAGGCTCCCAGGTTTAGAAGGGGAAGGAGTTGGATATCACATTTCATGTTAGAGGTAGGATCTCAGGTTTGGTATTAGAGGCATTGAGATATAACATCTCATGCTATCAGAAGGGTCTCAGGATTGGAATGGGAAGGAGTTGGATATAACATCTCATGCTAAAGGGAGGGTCTCAGGTTTGGAAGGGGAAGGATTTGGATATCACATCTCATGCTATAGGAAGGGTCTCAGGATTGGAATGGGAAGGATTTGGATATCACATCTCATGCTATAGGAAGGGTCTCAGGTTTGGTATAAGCATTGAGATATCACATCTCATGCTATAGGAAGGGTCTCAGGATTGGAATGGAAAGGAGTTGGATATCACATTTCATGCTATAGGTAGGCTCTCAGTTTTGGAAAGGGAAGGTTTTGGATATCACATCTCATGCTATAGGAAGGGTCTCACGATTGGAATGGGAAGGATTTGGATATCACATCTCATGCTATAGGAAGGGTCTCAGGATTGGAATGGGAAGGAGTTGGATATCACATCTCATGCTATAGGAAGGGTCTCAGGAATGGAATGGGAAGGAGTTTTATATGACATCTCATGCCATCGGAAGGATCTCAGGTTTGGTATTAGAAGCATTGAGACATCACATCTCATGTTATAGGAAGGGTCTCAGGATTGGAATGGGAAGGAGTTGGATATCACATCTCATGCTATAGGAAGGGTCTCAGGTTTGGTATAAGCATTGAGATATCACATCTCATGCTATAGGAAGGGTCTCAGGATTGGAATGGGAAGGAGTTGTATATGACATCTCATGCCATAGGAAGGGTCTCAGGTTTGGTATCAGCATTGAGATATCACATCTCTGCTATCGGAAGGGTCTCAGGATTGGAATGGGAAGGAGTTGGATATCCCATCTTATGTTATAGGAAGGGTCTCAGGTTTGGTATTAGAAGCATTGAGATATCACATCTCATGCTATAGGAAGGCTCTCACGTTTGGAAAGGGAAGGAGTTGGATATCACATTTCATGTTAGAGGTAGGATCTCAGGTTTGGTATTAGAGGCATTGAATATCACATCTCTTGCTATCAGAAGGGTCTCAGGATTGGAATGGGAAGGAGTTGGATATCACATCTCATGCTAAAGGGAGGGTCTCAGGTTTGGAAGGGGAAGGATTTTGATATCACATCTCATGTTATAGGAAGGATCTCAGGTTTGGTATTAGAGGGATTGAGATATCACATCTCATGCTATCGGAAGGGTATCAGGATTGGATTTGGAAGTAGTTGGATATCCCATCTCATGCTATAGGAAGGGTCTCAGGTTGGAATGGGAAGGAGTTGGATATCACATCTCATGTTATAGGAAGGGTCTCAGGATTGGAATGGGAAATACTTCGATATCACATCTCATGCTATAGGAAGGCTCTCAGGTTTGCAAGGGGAAGGAGTTGGATATCACATTTCATGTTAGAGGTAGGATCTCAGTTTTGGTATTAGAGGCATTGAGATATCACATCTCATGCTATCAGAAATGTCTCAGGATTGGAATGGGAAGGAGTTGGATATCACATCTCATGCTAAAGGGAGGGTCTCTGGTTTGGAAGGGGAAGGATTTGGATATCACATCTCATGTTATAGGAAGGATCTCAGGTTTGGTATTAGAAGCATTGAGATATCACATCTCATGCTATAGGAAGGGTCTCAGGTTTGGAATGGGAAGGAATTGGATATCACATCTCATGTCATAGGAAGGATCTCAGGTTTGGTATTAGAAGCATTGAGATATCACATCTCATGCTATAGGAATGGTCTCAGGATTGGAATGGGAAGGAGTTGGATATTAGATTCTTGCTATAGAAAGGGTCTCAGGTTTGGAACGGGAAGGAGTTGGATATCACATCTCATGTTATAGGAAGGGTCTCAGGTTTGGTCTAAGCATTGAGATATCACATCTCTGCTATCAGAAGTTTCTCAGGATTGAAATGGGAAGGAGTTGGATATCCCATCTCATGTTATAGGACGGGTCTCAGGTTTGGTAATAGAATCATTGAGATATCACATCTCATGCTGTAGGAAGTGTCTAAGGATTGGAATGGGAAGGACTTGGATATCACATCTCATGCTATAGGTAGACTCTCAGGTTTGGAAAGGGAAGGAGTGGGATATCACATTTCATGTTCAAGGAAGGATCTCAGGTTTGGTATTAGAGGCATTGAGATATCACATCTCATGCTATAGGAAGGGTCTCAGGATTGGAATGGGAAGGAGTTGTATATGACATCTCATGCCATAGGAAGGGTCTCAGGTTTGGTATCAGCATTGAGATATCACATCTCTGCTATCGGAAGGGTCTCAGGATTGGAATGGGAAGGAGTTGGATATCCCATCTTATGTTATAGGAAGGGTCTCAGGTTTGGTATTAGAAGCATTGAGATATCACATCTCATGCTATAGGAAGGCTCTCACGTTTGGAAAGGGAAGGAGTTGGATATCACATTTCATGTTAGAGGTAGGATCTCAGGTTTGGTATTAGAGGCATTGAATATCACATCTCTTGCTATCAGAAGGGTCTCAGGATTGGAATGGGAAGGAGTTGGATATCACATCTCATGCTAAAGGGAGGGTCTCAGGTTTGGAAGGGGAAGGATTTTGATATCACATCTCATGTTATAGGAAGGATCTCAGGTTTGGTATTAGAGGGATTGAGATATCACATCTCATGCTATCGGAAGGGTATCAGGATTGGATTTGGAAGTAGTTGGATATCCCATCTCATGCTATAGGAAGGGTCTCAGGTTGGAATGGGAAGGAGTTGGATATCACATCTCATGTTATAGGAAGGGTCTCAGGATTGGAATGGGAAATACTTCGATATCACATCTCATGCTATAGGAAGGCTCTCAGGTTTGCAAGGGGAAGGAGTTGGATATCACATTTCATGTTAGAGGTAGGATCTCAGTTTTGGTATTAGAGGCATTGAGATATCACATCTCATGCTATCAGAAATGTCTCAGGATTGGAATGGGAAGGAGTTGGATATCACATCTCATGCTAAAGGGAGGGTCTCTGGTTTGGAAGGGGAAGGATTTGGATATCACATCTCATGTTATAGGAAGGATCTCAGGTTTGGTATTAGAAGCATTGAGATATCACATCTCATGCTATAGGAAGGGTCTCAGGTTTGGAATGGGAAGGAATTGGATATCACATCTCATGTCATAGGAAGGATCTCAGGTTTGGTATTAGAAGCATTGAGATATCACATCTCATGCTATAGGAATGGTCTCAGGATTGGAATGGGAAGGAGTTGGATATTAGATTCTTGCTATAGAAAGGGTCTCAGGTTTGGAACGGGAAGGAGTTGGATATCACATCTCATGTTATAGGAAGGGTCTCAGGTTTGGTCTAAGCATTGAGATATCACATCTCTGCTATCAGAAGTTTCTCAGGATTGAAATGGGAAGGAGTTGGATATCCCATCTCATGTTATAGGACGGGTCTCAGGTTTGGTAATAGAATCATTGAGATATCACATCTCATGCTGTAGGAAGTGTCTAAGGATTGGAATGGGAAGGACTTGGATATCACATCTCATGCTATAGGTAGACTCTCAGGTTTGGAAAGGGAAGGAGTGGGATATCACATTTCATGTTCAAGGAAGGATCTCAGGTTTGGTATTAGAGGCATTGAGATATCACATCTCATGCTATAGGAAGGGTCTCAGGATTGGAATGGGGAGGATTTGGATATCACATCTCATGCTATAGGAAGGATCTCAGGTTTGGTATAAGCATTGAGATATCACATCTCATGCTATAGGAAGGGTCTCAGGATTGGAATGGGAAGGAGTTGGATATCACATCTCATGCCAAAGGAAGGGTCTCAGGTTTGGTACAAGCATTGAGATATCACATCTCTACTATCGGAAGGGTCTCAGGATAGGAATGGGAAGGAGTTGGATATCACATCTCAAGCTATCTCAGGATTGGAATGGGAAGGAGTTGGATATCACATCTCAAGCTATCACAGGATTGGAATGGGAAGGAGTTTGATATCACATCTCAAGCTATAGGAAGGGTCTCAGGTTTGGAAAGGGAAGGATTTGGATTTCACATCTCATGTTATAGGATGGTTCTCATGTTTGGTTTTAGAAGCATTGAGATATCACATCTAATGCTATCGGAAGGGTCTCAGGTTTGGAAAGGGAAGGATTTGGATTTCACATATGTTATTGGATGGTTCTCAGGTTTGGTTTTAGAAGCATTAAGATATCACATCTCATGCTATAGGAAGGGTCTCAGGTTTTGGAATGGGAAGGAGTTGGATACACATCTCATGTTATAGGAAGGATCTCAGGTTTGGTATTAGAAAAATTGTGATATCACATATCTTGCTATAGGAAGGGTCTCAGGATTGGAATGGGAAGGAGTTGGATATGACATCTCATGCCACAGGAAGGGTCTCAGGTTTGGTATAAGCATTGAGAAATCACATCTCTGCTATCAGAAGTTTCTCAGGATTGAAATGGGAAGGAGTTGGATATCCCATCTCATGTTATAGGACGGGTCTCAGGTTTGGTAATAGAATCATTGAGATATCACATCTCATGCTGTAGGAAGTGTCTAAGGATTGGAATGGGAAGGACTTGGATATCACATCTCATGCTATAGGTAGACTCTCAGGTTTGGAAAGGGAAGGAGTGGGATATCACATTTCATGTTCAAGGAAGGATCTCAGGTTTGGTATTAGAGGCATTGAGATATCACATCTCATGCTATAGGAAGGGTCTCAGGATTGGAATGGGGAGGATTTGGATATCACATCTCATGCTATAGGAAGGATCTCAGGTTTGGTATAAGCATTGAGATATCACATCTCATGCTATAGGAAGGGTCTCAGGATTGGAATGGGAAGGAGTTGGATATCACATCTCATGCCAAAGGAAGGGTCTCAGGTTTGGTACAAGCATTGAGATATCACATCTCTACTATCGGAAGGGTCTCAGGATAGGAATGGGAAGGAGTTGGATATCACATCTCAAGCTATCTCAGGATTGGAATGGGAAGGAGTTGGATATCACATCTCAAGCTATCACAGGATTGGAATGGGAAGGAGTTTGATATCACATCTCAAGCTATAGGAAGGGTCTCAGGTTTGGAAAGGGAAGGATTTGGATTTCACATCTCATGTTATAGGATGGTTCTCATGTTTGGTTTTAGAAGCATTGAGATATCACATCTAATGCTATCGGAAGTTTCTCAGGATTGAAATGGGAAGGAGTTGGATATCCCATCTCATGTTATAGGACGGGTCTCAGGTTTGGTAATAGAATCATTGAGATATCACATCTCATGCTGTAGGAAGTGTCTAAGGATTGGAATGGGAAGGACTTGGATATCACATCTCATGCTATAGGTAGACTCTCAGGTTTGGAAAGGGAAGGAGTGGGATATCACATTTCATGTTCAAGGAAGGATCTCAGGTTTGGTATTAGAGGCATTGAGATATCACATCTCATGCTATAGGAAGGGTCTCAGGATTGGAATGGGGAGGATTTGGATATCACATCTCATGCTATAGGAAGGATCTCAGGTTTGGTATAAGCATTGAGATATCACATCTCATGCTATAGGAAGGGTCTCAGGATTGGAATGGGAAGGAGTTGGATATCACATCTCATGCCAAAGGAAGGGTCTCAGGTTTGGTACAAGCATTGAGATATCACATCTCTACTATCGGAAGGGTCTCAGGATAGGAATGGGAAGGAGTTGGATATCACATCTCAAGCTATCTCAGGATTGGAATGGGAAGGAGTTGGATATCACATCTCAAGCTATCACAGGATTGGAATGGGAAGGAGTTTGATATCACATCTCAAGCTATAGGAAGGGTCTCAGGTTTGGAAAGGGAAGGATTTGGATTTCACATCTCATGTTATAGGATGGTTCTCATGTTTGGTTTTAGAAGCATTGAGATATCACATCTAATGCTATCGGAAGGGTCTCAGGTTTGGAAAGGGAAGGATTTGGATTTCACATATGTTATTGGATGGTTCTCAGGTTTGGTTTTAGAAGCATTAAGATATCACATCTCATGCTATAGGAAGGGTCTCAGGTTTTGGAATGGGAAGGAGTTGGATACACATCTCATGTTATAGGAAGGATCTCAGGTTTGGTATTAGAAAAATTGTGATATCACATATCTTGCTATAGGAAGGGTCTCAGGATTGGAATGGGAAGGAGTTGGATATGACATCTCATGCCACAGGAAGGGTCTCAGGTTTGGTATAAGCATTGAGAAATCACATCTCTGCTATCGGAAGGGTCTCAGGATTGGAATGGGAAGGAGTTGGATATCCCATCTTATGTTATAGGAAGGGTCTCAGGTTTGGTATCAGCATTGAGATATCACATCTCTACTATCGGAAGGGTCTCAGGATTGGAATGGGAAGGAGTTGGATATCCCATCTTATGTTATAGGAAGGGTCTCAGGTTTGGTATTAGAAGCATTGAGATATCACATCTCATGCTATAGGAAGGGTCTCAGGATTGGAATGGGAAGGACTTGAATATCCCATCTCATGCTATAGGGAGGCTCTCACGTTTGGAAAGGGAAGGAGTTGGATATCACATTTCATGTTAGAGGTAGGATCTCAGGTTTGGTATTAGAGGCATTGAATATCACATCTCATGCTATCAGAAGGGTCTCAGGTTTGGAAGGGGAAGGATTTTGATATCACATCTCATGTTATAGGAAGGATCTCAGGTTTGGTATTAGAGGGATTGAGATATCACATCTCATGCTATCGGAAGGGTATCAGGATTGGATTTGGAAGTAGTTGGATATCCCATCTCATGCTATAGGAAGGGTCTCAGGTTGAAATGGGAAGGAGTTGGATATCACATCTCATGTTATAGGAAGGGTCTCAGGATTGGAATGGGAAATACTTCGATATCACATCTCATGCTATAGGAAGGCTCTCAGGTTTGCAAGGGGAAGGAGTTGGATATCACATTTCATGTTAGAGGTAGGATCTCAGGTTTGGTATTAGAGGCATTGAGATATCACATCTCATGCTATCAGAAATGTCTCAGGATTGGAATGGGAAGGAGTTGGATATCACATCTCATGCTATAGGAAGGGTCTCAGGTTTGGAATGGGAAGGAATTGGATATCACATCTCATGTCATAGGAAGGATCTCAGGTTTGGTATTAGAAGCATTGAGATATCACATCTCATGCTATAGGAATGGTCTCAGGATTGGAATGGGAAGGAGTTGGATATTAGATTCTTGCTATAGAAAGGGTCTCAGGTTTGGAACGGGAAGGAGTTGGATATCACATCTCATGTTATAGGAAGGGTCTCAGGTTTGGTCTAAGCATTGAGATATCACATCTCTGCTATCAGAAGTTTCTCAGGATTGAAATGGGAAGGAGTTGGATATCCCATCTCATGTTATAGGACGGGTCTCAGGTTTGGTAATAGAATCATTGAGATATCACATCTCATGCTGTAGGAAGTGTCTAAGGATTGGAATGGGAAGGACTTGGATATCACATCTCATGCTATAGGTAAACTCTCAGGTTTGGAAAGGGAAGGAGTGGGATATCACATTTCATGTTCAAGGAAGGATCTCAGGTTTGGTATTAGAGGCATTGAGATATCACATCTCATGCTATAGGAAGGGTCTCAGGATTGGAATGGGAAGGATTTGGATATCACATCTCATGCTATAGGAAGGGTCTCAGGTTTGGTATAAGCATTGAGATATCACATCTCATGCTATAGGAAGGGTCTCAGGATTGGAATGGGAAGGAGTTGGATATCACATCTCATGCTATAGGAAGGGTCTCAGGATTGGAATGGGAAGGATTTGGATATCACATCTCATGCTATAGGAAGGGTCTCAGGTTTGGTATAAGCATTGAGATATCACATCTCTGCTATCGGAAGGGTCTCAGGATAGGAATGGGAAGGAGTTGGATATCACATCTCAAGCTATCTCAGGATTGGAATGGGAAGGAGTTGGATATCACATCTCAAGCTATCACAGGATTGGAATGGGAAGGAGTTTAATATCACATCTCAAGCTATAGGAAGGGTCTCAGGTTTGGAAAGGGAAGGATTTGGATTTCACATCTCATGTTATAGGATGGTTCTCATGTTTGGTTTTAGAAGCATTGAGATATCACATCTAATGCTATCGGAAGGGTCTCAGGTTTGGAAAGGGAAGGATTTGGATTTCACATATGTTATTGGATGGTTCTCAGGTTTGGTTTTAGAAGCATTAAGATATCACATCTCATGCTATAGGAAGGGTCTCAGGTTTTGGAATGGGAAGGAGTTGGATACACATCTCATGTTATAGGAAGGATCTCAGGTTTGGTATTAGAAAAATTGTGATATCACATATCATGCTATAGGAAGGGTCTCAGGATTGGAATGGGAAGGAGTTGGATATGACATCTCATGCCACAGGAAGGGTCTCAGGTTTGGTATAAGCATTGAGATATCACATCTCTGCTATCGGAAGGGTCTCAGGATTGGAATGGGAAGGAGTTGGATATCCCATCTTATGTTATAGGAAGGGTCTCAGGTTTGGTATTAGAAGCATTGAGATATCACATCTCATGCTATCAGAAGGGTCTCAGGATTGGAATGGGAAGGAGTCGGATATCACATCTCATGCTAAAGGGAGGGTCTCAGGTTTGGTATTAGAAGCATTGAGATATCACATCTCATGTTATAGGAAGAATCTCTGGTTTGGTATTAGAGGCATTGAGATATCACATCTCATGCTATCAGAAGGGTCTCAGGATTGGAATGGGAAGGAGTCGGATATCACATCTCATGCTAAAGGGAAGGTCTCAGGTTTGGTATTAGAAGCATTGAGATATCACATCTCATGTTATAGGAAGAATCTCAGGTTTGGTATTAGAGGCATTGAGATATCACATCTCATGTTATAGGAAGGGTCTCAGGATTGGAATGGGAAGGATTTGGATATCACATCTCTTGCTATAGGAAGAGTCTCAGGTTTTTTATTAGAAACATTGAGATATCACATCTCATGCTAAAGGAAGGGTCTCAGGTTTGGAAGGGGAAGGATTTGGATATCATATCTCATGTTATAGGACGGGTCCCAGGTTTGGTATTAGAAGCTTTGAAATATCACATCTCATGCTATAGGAAGGGTCTCAGGATTGGAATGGGAAGGAGTTGGATATCACATCTCATGCTAAAGGAAGGGACTCAGGTTTGATAGAAGCATTGAGATATCACATCTCATGCTATAGGAAGCGTCTCAAGATTGGAATGGGAAGGAGTTGGATATCACATCTCATGCCATAGGAAGGGTCTCAGGTTTGGTCCAAGCATTGAGATATCACATCTCTGCTATCGGAAGGGTCTCAGGATAGGAATGGGAAGGACTTAGATATCACATCTCATGCTATAGGGAGGGTCTCAGGTTTGGAAAGGGAAGGATTTGGATTTCACATCTCATGTTATAGGATGGTTCTCATGTTTGGTTTTAGAAGCATTGAGATATCACATCTAATGCTATCGGAAGGGTCTCAGGTTTGGAAAGGGAAGGATTTGGATTTCACATATGTTATTGGATGGTTCTCAGGTTTGGTTTTAGAAGCATTAAGATATCACATATCAGGCTATAGGAAGGGTCTCAGGTTTGGAATGGGAAGGAGTTGGATACACATCTCATGTTATAGGAAGGATCTCAGGTTTGGTATTAGAAAAATTGTGATATCACATATCATGCTATAGGAAGGGTCTCAGGATTGGAATGGGAAGGAGTTGGATATCACATCTCATGCTAAAGGAAAGATCTCAGGTTTGGAAGGGGAAGGATTTGGACATCACATCTCATGTTTTAGGACGGGTGTCAGGTTTGGTATTAGAAGCATTGAGATATCACATCTCATGGTATAGGAAGGGTCTCAGGATTGGAATGGGAAGGAGTTGGATATCACATCTCATGCTAAAGGCAAGATCTCAGGTTTGGAAGGGGAAGGATTTGGACATCACATCTCATGTTTTAGGACGGGTGTCAGGTTTGGTATTAGAAGCATTGAGATATCACATCTCATGGTATAGGAAGGGTCTCAGGATTGGAATGGGAAGGAGTTGGATATCACATCTCATGCTAAAGGAAAGATCTCAGGTTTGGAAGGGGAAGGATTTGGACATCACATCTCATGTTTTAGGACGGGTGTCAGGTTTGGTATTAGAGTATTAGAAGCATTGAGATATCACATCTCATGGTATAGGAAGGGTCTCAGGATTGGAATGGGAAGGAGTTTGATATCACATCTCATGCAATCGGAAGGGTCTCAGGTTTGGAATGCGAAGGAGTTGGATATCACATCTCATGTTATAGGAAGGATCTCAGGTTTATTATTAGAAGCATTGAGATATCACATCTCATGCTATAGGAAGGGTCTCAGGATTGGAATCGGAAGGAGTTGTATTTGACATCTCATGCCATAGGAAGGGTCTCAGGTTTGGTATAAGCATTGAGATATCACATCTCTGCTATCCGAAGGGTCTCAGGATTGGAATGGGAAGGAGTTGGATATCCCATCTCATTATAGGAAGGGTCTCAGGTTTGGTATTAGAAGCATTGAGATATCACATCTCATGCTATAGGAAGGGTCTCAGGATTGGAATGGGAAGGACTTGAATATCACATCTCATGTTATAGCAAGGGTCTCACGTTTGGTATTAGAAGCATTGAGATATCACATCTCATGCTATAGGAAGGGTCTCAGGATTGGAATGGGAACGACTTGGATATCACATCTCATGGTAAAGGAAGGGTCTAAGGTTTGGAAGGGGAAGGATTTGGATATCACATCTCATGTTATAGGACCGGTCTCAGGTTTGGTATTAGAAGCATTGAGATATCAAGTCCCATGGTATAGGACGGGTCTCAGAATTGGAATGGGAAGGAGTTGGATATCACATCTCAAGCTATAGGAAGGGTGTCAGGATTGGAATGGGAAGGAGTTTGATATCACATCTCATGCCATGGTATGGGTCTCAGGTTTTGTAGAAGCATTGGGATATCACATCTCATGCTATCGGAAGGGTATCAGGATTGGATTTGGAAGGAGTTGGATATCCCATCTCATGCTATAGGAAGGGTCTCAGGTTGGAATGGGAACGAGTTGGATATCACATCTCATGTTATAGGAAGGGTTTCAGGATTGGAATGGGAAGGACTTGGATATCACATCTCATGCTATAGGAAGGCTATCAGGTTTGGAAGGGGAAGGAGTTGCATATCAAATTTCATTATAGAGGTAGGATCTCAGGTTTGGTATTAGAGGCATTGAGATATCACATCTCATGCTATAGGAAGGGTCTCACGATTAGAATGGGAAGGATTTGGATATCACATCTCATGCTATAGGAAGGGTCTCAGGTTTGGTATAAGCATTGAGATATCACATCTCATGCTATAGAAACGGTCTCAAGATTGCAATGGGAAGGAGTTGGATATCACATCCCATGTTATAGGAAGGATCTCAGATTTGGTATTAGAAGCATTGAGACATCACATCTCATGCTATAGGAAGGGTCTCAGGATTGGAATGGGAAGGAGTTGGATATCACATCTCATGTTATAGGAAGGGTCTCAGGATTGGAATGGGAAGCACTTCGATATCACATCTCATGTTATAGGAAGGCTCCCAGGTTTAGAAGGGGAAGGAGTTGGACATCACATTTCATGTTAGAGGTAGGATCTCAGGTTTGGTATTAGAGGCATTGAGATATAACATCTCCTGCTATAGGAAGGGTCTCAGGATTGGAATGGGAAGGATTTGGATATCACATCTCATGCTATAGGAAGGGTCTCAGGTTTGGTATAAGCATTGAGATATCACATCTCATGCTATAGGAAGGGTCTCAGGATTGGAATGGGAAGGAGTTGGATATCACATCTCATGCTATAGGTAGGCTCTCAGTTTTGGAAAGGGAAGGTTTTGGATATCACATCTCATGCTATAGGAAGGGTCTCACGATTGGAATGGGAAGGATTTGGATATCACGTCTCATGCTATAGGAAGGGTCTCAGGATTGGAATGGGAAGGAGTTGGATATCACATCTCATGCTATAGGAAGGGTCTCAGGAATGGAATGGGAAGGAGTTTTATATGACATCTCATGCCATAGGAAGGATCTCAGGTTTGGTATTAGAAGCATTGAGACATCACATCTCATGTTATAGGAAGGGTCTCAGGATTGGAATGGGAAGGAGTTGGATATCACATCTCATGCTATAGGAAGGGTCTCAGGTTTGGTATAAGCATTGAGATATCACATCCCATGCTATAGGAAGGGTCTCAGGATTGGAATGGGAAGGAGTTGTATATGACATCTCATGCCATAGGAAGGGTCTCAGGTTTGGTATCAGCATTGAGATATCACATCTCTGCTATCGGAAGGGTCTCAGGATTGGAATGGGAAGGAGTTGGATATCCCATCTTATGTTATAGGAAGGGTCTCAGGTTTGGTATTAGAAGCATTGAGATATCACATCTCATGCTATAGGAAGGGTCTCAGGATTGGAATGGGAAGGACTTGAATATCCCATCTCATGCTATAGGGAGGCTCTCACGTTTGGAAAGGGAAGGAGTTGGATATCACATTTCATGTTAGAGGTAGGATCTCAGGTTTGGTATTAGAGGCATTGAATATCACATCTCATGCTATCAGAAGGGTCTCAGGATTGGAATGGGAAGGAGTTGGATATCACATCTCATGCTAAAGGGAGGGTCTCAGGTTTGGAAGGGGAAGGATTTTGATATCACATCTCATGTTATAGGAAGGATCTCAGGTTTGGTATTAGAGGCATTGAATATCACATCTCATGCTATCAGAAGGGTCTCAGGATTGGAATGGGAAGGAGTTGGATATCACATCTCATGCTAAAGGGAGGGTCTCAGGTTTGGAAGGGGAAGGAGTTTGATATCACATCTCATGCAATCGGAAGGGTCTCAGGTTTGGAATGCGAAGGAGTTGGATATCACATCTCATGTTATAGGAAGGATCTCAGGTTTATTATTAGAAGCATTGAGATATCACATCTCATGCTATAGGAAGGGTCTCAGGATTGGAATCGGAAGGAGTTGTATTTGACATCTCATGCCATAGGAAGGGTCTCAGGTTTGGTATAAGCATTGAGATATCACATCTCTGCTATCCGAAGGGTCTCAGGATTGGAATGGGAAGGAGTTGGATATCCCATCTCATTATAGGAAGGGTCTCAGGTTTGGTATTAGAAGCATTGAGATATCACATCTCATGCTATAGGAAGGGTCTCAGGATTGGAATGGGAAGGACTTGAATATCACATCTCATGTTATAGCAAGGGTCTCACGTTTGGTATTAGAAGCATTGAGATATCACATCTCATGCTATAGGAAGGGTCTCAGGATTGGAATGGGAACGACTTGGATATCACATCTCATGATAAAGGAAGGGTCTAAGGTTTGGAAGGGGAAGGATTTGGATATCACATCTCATGTTATAGGACCGGTCTCAGGTTTGGTATTAGAAGCATTGAGATATCAAGTCCCATGGTATAGGACGGGTCTCAGAATTGGAATGGGAAGGAGTTGGATATCACATCTCAAGCTATAGGAAGGGTGTCAGGATTGGAATGGGAAGGAGTTTGATATCACATCTCATGCCATGGTATGGGTCTCAGGTTTTGTAGAAGCATTGGGATATCACATCTCATGCTATCGGAAGGGTATCAGGATTGGATTTGGAAGGAGTTGGATATCCCATCTCATGCTATAGGAAGGGTCTCAGGTTGGAATGGGAAGGAGTTGGATATCACATCTCATGTTATAGGAAGGGTATCAGGATTGGAATGGGAAGGACTTGGATATCACATCTCATGCTATAGGAAGGCTATCAGGTTTGGAAGGGGAAGGAGTTGCATATCAAATTTCATTATAGAGGTAGGATCTCAGGTTTGGTATTAGAGGCATTGAGATATCACATCTCATGCTATAGGAAGGGTCTCACGATTAGAATGGGAAGGATTTGGATATCACATCTCATGCTATAGGAAGGGTCTCAGGTTTGGTATAAGCATTGAGATATCACATCTCATGCTATAGAAACGGTCTCAAGATTGCAATGGGAAGGAGTTGGATATCACATCCCATGTTATAGGAAGGATCTCAGATTTGGTATTAGAAGCATTGAGACATCACATCTCATGCTATAGGAAGGGTCTCAGGATTGGAATGGGAAGGAGTTGGATATCACATCTCATGTTATAGGAAGGGTCTCAGGATTGGAATGGGAAGCACTTCGATATCACATCTCATGTTATAGGAAGGCTCCCAGGTTTAGAAGGGGAAGGAGTTGGATATCACATTTCATGTTAGAGGTAGGATCTCAGGTTTGGTATTAGAGGCATTGAGATATAACATCTCCTGCTATAGGAAGGGTCTCAGGATTGGAATGGGAAGGATTTGGATATCACATCTCATGCTATAGGAAGGGTCTCAGGTTTGGTATAAGCATTGAGATATCACATCTCATGCTATAGGAAGGGTCTCAGGATTGGAATGGGAAGGAGTTGGATATCACATCTCATGCTATAGGTAGGCTCTCAGTTTTGGAAAGGGAAGGTTTTGGATATCACATCTCATGCTATAGGAAGGGTCTCACGATTGGAATGGGAAGGATTTGGATATCACATCTCATGCTATAGGAAGGGTCTCAGGATTGGAATGGGAAGGAGTTGGATATCACATCTCATGCTATAGGAAGGGTCTCAGGAATGGAATGGGAAGGAGTTTTATATGACATCTCATGCCATAGGAAGGATCTCAGGTTTGGTATTAGAAGCATTGAGACATCACATCTCATGTTATAGGAAGGGTCTCAGGATTGGAATGGGAAGGAGTTGGATATCACATCTCATGCTATAGGAAGGGTCTCAGGTTTGGTATAAGCATTGAGATATCACATCCCATGCTATAGGAAGGGTCTCAGGATTGGAATGGGAAGGAGTTGTATATGACATCTCATGCCATAGGAAGGGTCTCAGGTTTGGTATCAGCATTGAGATATCACATCTCTGCTATCGGAAGGGTCTCAGGATTGGAATGGGAAGGAGTTGGATATCCCATCTTATGTTATAGGAAGGGTCTCAGGTTTGGTATTAGAAGCATTGAGATATCACATCTCATGCTATAGGAAGGGTCTCAGGATTGGAATGGGAAGGACTTGAATATCCCATCTCATGCTATAGGGAGGCTCTCACGTTTGGAAAGGGAAGGAGTTGGATATCACATTTCATGTTAGAGGTAGGATCTCAGGTTTGGTATTAGAGGCATTGAATATCACATCTCATGCTATCAGAAGGGTCTCAGGATTGGAATGGGAAGGAGTTGGATATCACATCTCATGCTAAAGGGAGGGTCTCAGGTTTGGAAGGGGAAGGATTTTGATATCACATCTCATGTTATAGGAAGGATCTCAGGTTTGGTATTAGAGGGATTGAGATATCACATCTCATGCTATCGGAAGGGTATCAGGATTGGATTTGGAAGTAGTTGGATATCCCATCTCATGCTATAGGAAGGGTCTCAGGTTGGAATGGGAAGGACTTGGATATCACATCTCATGATAAAGGAAGGGTCTAAGGTTTGGAAGGGGAAGGATTTGGATATCACATTTCATGTTAGAGGTAGGATCTCAGGTTTGGTATTAGAGGCATTGAATATCACATCTCATGCTATCAGAAGGGTCTCAGGATTGGAATGGGAAGGAGTTGGATATCACATCTCATGCTAAAGGGAGGGTCTCAGGTTTGGAATGGGAAATACTTCGATATCACATCTCATGCTATAGGAAGGCTCTCAGGTTTGCAAGGGGAAGGAGTTGGATATCACATTTCATGTTAGAGGTAGGATCTCAGGTTTGGTATTAGAGGCATTGAATATCACATCTCATGCTATCAGAAGGGTCTCAGGATTGGAATGGGAAGGAGTTGGATATCACATCTCATGCTAAAGGGAGGGTCTCAGGTTTGGAAGGGGAAGGATTTTGATATCACATCTCATGTTATAGGAAGGGTCTCAGGTTTGGTATAAGCATTGAGATATCACATCTCTGCTATCGGAAGTGTCTCAGGATTGGAATGGGAAGGAGTTGGATATCCCATCTCATGTTATAGGACGGGTCTCAGGTTTGTTATTAGAATCATTGAGATATCATATTGCATGCTGTAGGAAGGGTCTAAGGATTGGAATGGGAAGGACTTGGATATCACATCTCATGCTATAGGTAGGCTCTCAGGTTTGGAAAGGGAAGGAGTTGGATATCACATTTCATGTTAGAGGAAGGATCTCAGGTTTGGTATTAGAGGCATTGAGATATCACATCTCATGCTATAGGAAGAGTCTCAGGATTGGAATGGGAAGGAGTTGGATATCACATCTCATGCTATAGGAAGGGTCTCAGGTTTGGTATAAGCATTGAGATATCACATCTCATGCTATAAGAAGGGTCTCGGGATTGGAATGGGAAGGAGTTGGATATCACATCTCATGTTATAGGAAGGATCTCAGGTTTGGTATTAGAAGCATTGAGACATCACATCTCATGCTATAGGAAGGGTCTCAGGATTGGAATGGGAAGGAGTTGGATATCACATCTCATGCTATAGGAAGGGTCTCAGGTTTGGTATAAGCATTGAGATATCACATCTCATGCTATAGGAAGGGTCTCAGGATTGGAATGGGAAGGAGTTGTGTATGACATCTCATGCCATATGAAGGGTCTTAGGTTTGGTATAAGCATTGAGATATCACATCTCTGCTATCGGAAGGGTCTCAGGATTGGAATGGGAAGGAGTTGGATATCCCATCTCATGTTATAGGAAGAGTCTCAGGTTTGGTATTAGAAGCATTGAGACATCACATCGCATGTTGTAGGAAGGGTCTCAGGATTGGAATGGGAAGGACTTGGGTATCACATCTCATGCTATAGGGAGGGTCACAAGTTTGATATTAGAAGCATTGAGATATCACATCTCATGCTATAGAAAGGGTCTCAGGATTGGAATGGGAAGGAGTTGGATATCACATCTCATGCTATAGGAAGGGTCTCAGGTTTGGTATAAGCAGTGAGATATCACATCTCATGCTATAGGAAGTGTCTCAGGATTGGAATGGGAAGGAGTTGGATATCACATCTCATGTTATAGGAAGGATCTCAGGTTTGGTATAAGCATTGAGATATCACATCTCTGCTATCGGAAGGGTCTCAGGATTGGAATGGGAAGGAGTTGGATATTCCCATCTCATGTTATAGGAAGGGTCTCAGGTTTGGTATTAGAAGCATTGAGATATCACATCTCATGCTATAGGAAGGGTCTCAGGATTGGAATGGGAAGGACTTGGATATCACATCTCATGCTATAGGGAGGGTCTCAAGTTTGATATTAGAAGCATTGAGATATCACATCTCATGATATCGGAAGAGTCTCAGGATTGGAATGGGAAGGAGTTGGATATCACATCTCATGATAAAGGAAGGGTCTAAGGTTTGGAAGGGGAAGGATTTGGATATCACATCTCATGTTATAGGACGGGTCTCAGGTTTGGTATTAGAAGCATTGAGATATCAAGTCTCGTTGTATAGGAAGGGTCTCAGAATTGGAATGGGAAGGAGTTGGATATCACATCTCAAGCTATAGGAAGGGTCACAGGATTGGAATGGGAAGGAGTTTGATATCACATCTCATGCCATAGTATGGGTCTCAGGTTTGGTAGAAGCATTGGGATATCACATCTCATGCTATCGGAAGGGTATCAGGATTGGATTTGGAAGGGGTTGGATATCCCATCTCATGCTATAGGAAGGGTCTCAGGTTGGAATGGGAAGGAGTTGGATATCACATCTCATGTTATAGGAAGGGTCTCAGGATTGGAATGGGAAGGACTTGGATATCACATCTCATGCTATAGGAAGGCTCTCAGGTTTGCAACGGGAAAGAGTTGGATATCACATTTCATGTTAGAGGTAGGATCTCAGGTTTGGTATTAGAGGCATTGATATATCACATCTCATGCTATCAGAAGAGTCTCAGAATTGGAATGGGAAGGAGTTGGATATCACATCTCATGCCATAGTATGGGTCTCAGGTTTGGTAGAAGCATTGGGATATCACATCTCATGCTATCGGAAGGATTTCAGGATTGGATTTGGAAGGAGTTGGATATCCCATCTCATGCTATAGGAAGGGTCTCAGGTTGGAATGGGAAGGAGTTTGATATCACATCTCATGCCATAGTATGGGTCTCAGGTTTGGTAGAAGCATTGGGATATCACATCTCATGCTATCGGAAGGGTATCAGGATTGGATTTGGAAGGAGTTGGATATCCCATCTCATGCTATAGGAAGGGTCTCAGGTTGGAATGGGAAGGAGTTGGATATAACATCTCATGATATAGGAAGGGTCTCAGGATTGGAATGGAAAGGACTTGGATACCATATCTCATGCTATAGGAAGTTTCTCAGGTTTGGAAGGGGAAGGAGTTGGATATCACATTTCATGTTAGAGGAAGGATCTCAGGTTTGGTATTAGAGGCATTGAGATATCACATCTCATGCTATAGGAAGGGTCTCAGGATTGGAATGGGAAGGAGTTGGATATCACATCTCAAGCTATAGGAAGGGTCTCAGGTTGGGTATAAGCATTGAGATATCACATCTCATGCTATAGGAATGGTCTCAGGATTGGAATGGGAAGGAGATGGATATCACATCTCATGTTATAGGAAAGATCTCAGGTTTGGTATTAGAAGCATTGAGATATCACATCTCATGCTATAAGCAGGGTCTCAGGATTGGAATGGGAAGGAGTTGTATATGGCATCTCATGCCATAGGAAGGGTCTCAGGTTTGGTATAAGCATTGAGACATCACATCTCATGCTATAGGAAGGGTCTCAGGATTGGAATGGGAAGGACTTGGATATCACATCTCATGCTATAGGCAGGATCTCAGGTTTGGAAAGGGAAGGAGTTGGATATCATATTTCATGTTAGAGGTAGGATCTCAGGTTTGGTATTAGAGGCATTGAGATATCACATCTCATGCTATCAGAAGGGTCTCAGGATTGGAATGGGAAGGAGTTGGATATCACATCTCATGTTATAGGAAGGATCTCAGGTTTGGTATTAGAAGCATTGAGATATCACATCTCATGCTATCGGAAGTATCTCAGGTTTGGTATTAGAGGCATTGAGATATCACATCTCATGCTATCATAAGGGTCTCAGGATTGGAATGGGAAGGAGTTGGATATCACATTTCATGCTAAAGGGAGGGTCTCAGGTTTGGAAGGGGAAGGATTTGGATATCACATCACATGTTATAAGAAGGATCTCAGGTTTGGTATTAGAAGCATTGAGATATCACATCTCATGCTATCGGAAGGGTCTCAGGATTGGAATGGGAAGGAGTTGGATATCACATCTTATGCTATAGGAAGGGTCTCAGGTTTGGAACGGGAAGGAGTTGGATATCACATCTCATGTTATAGGAAGAGTCTCAGGTTTGGTATAAGCATTGAGATATCACATCTCTGCAATCGGAAGTGTCTCAGGATTGGGATGGGAAGGAGTTGGATATCACATCTCATGCTATAGGAAGGGTCTCAGGTTTGGAACGGGAAGGAGTTGGATATCCCATCTCATGTTATAGGACGGGTCTCAGGTTTGGTATTAGAAGCATTGAGATATCACATCGCATGCTGTAGGAAGGGTCTGAGGATTGGAATGGGAAGGAGTTGGATATTACATTCTTGCTATAGGAAGGGTCTCATGTTTGGAATGGGAAGGAGTTGGATATCACATATGCTATAGGAAGGGTCTCAGGTTTGGAACGGGAAGGATTTGGATATCACATCTCATGCTATAGGAAGGGTCTCAGGTTTGGAATAAGCATTGAGATATCACATCTCTGCTATCGGAAGTGTCTCAGGATTGGAATGGGAAGGAGTTGGATATCACATCTCATGTTATAGGACGGGTCTCAGGTTTGTTATTAGAATCATTGAGATATCATATTGTATGCTGTAGGAAGGGTTCTAAGGATTGGAATGGGAAGGTCTTGGATATCACATCTCATGCTATAGGTAGGCTCTCAGGTTTGGAAAGGGAAGGAGTTGGATATCACATTTCATGTTAGAGGAAGGATTTCAGGTTTGGTATTAGAGGCATTGAGATATCACATCTCATGCTATAGGAAGGGCCTCAGGATTGGAATGGGAAGGAGTTGCATATGACATCTCAGGCCATAGGAAGGGTCTCAGGTTTGGTATAAGCATTGAGATATCACATCTCTGCTATCGGAAGGGTCTCAGGATTGGAATGGGAAGGAGTTGGATATCCCAAATCATGTTATAGGAAGGGTCTCAGGTTTGGTATTAGAAGCATTGAGATATCACATCTCATGCTATAGGAAGGGTCTCAGGATTGGAATGGGGAGGACTTGGATGTCACATCTCATGTTATAGGGAGGGTCTCAAGTTTGATATTAGAAGCATTGAGATAACAAATCTCATGATATCGGAAGGGTCTCAGGATTGGAATGGGAAGGAATTGGATATCACATCTCATGATAAAGGAAGGGTCTAAGGTTTGGAAGGGGATGGATTTGGATATCACATCTCATGTTATAGGACGGGTCTCAGGTTTGGTATTAGAAGCATTGAGATATCAAGTCTCATGGTATAGGAAGGCTCTCAGAATTGGAATGGGAAGGAGTTGGATATCACATCTCAAGCTATAGGTAGGGTCTCAGGATTGGAATGGGAAGGAGTTTGATATCACATCTCATGCCATAGTATGGGTCTCAGGTTTGGTAGAAGCATTGTGATATCACATCTCATGCTATCGGAAGGGTATCAGTATTGGATTTGGAAGGAGTTGGATATCCCATCTCATGCTATAGGAAGGGTCTCAGGTTGGAATGGGAAGGAATTGGATATCACATTTCATGTTATAGGAAGGCTCTCAGGTTTGGAAGGGGAAGGAGTTGGATATCACATTTCATGTTAGAGGAAGGATCTCAGGTTTGGTATTAGAGGCCTTGAGATATCACATCTCATGCTATAGGAAGGGTCTCAGGATTGGAATGGGAAGGAGTTGGATATCACATCTCAAGCTATAGGAAGGGTCTCAGGTTTGGTATAAGCATTGAGATATCACATCTCATGGGGTCTCAGGGTCTCAGGATTGGAATGGGAAGGAGTTGGATATCACATCTCATGTTATAGGAAAGATCTCAGGTTTGGTATTAGAAGCATTGAGACATCACATCTCATGTTATAGGAAGGGTCTCAGGATTGGAATGGGAAGAAGTTGGATATCACATCTCATGCTATAGGAAGAGTCTCAGGTTTGGAAGGGGAAGGAGTTGGATATCCAATCTCATGTTATAGGACTGGTCTCGGGTTTGGTATTAGAAGCATTGAGATATCACATCGCATGCTGTAGGAAGGTTCTCAGGTTTGGAATGGGGAGGAATTGGATATCACATCTCATGTCATAGGAAGGATCTCAGGTTTGGTATTAGAAGCATTGAGATATCACATCTCATGCTATAGGAATGGTCTCAGGATTGGAATGGGAAGGAGTTGGATATTACACTCTTGCTATCGGAAGGGTCTCATGTTTGGAATGGGAAGGAGTTGGATATCACATATGCTATAGGAAGGGTCTCAGGTTTGGACCGGGAAGGAGTTGGATATCACATCTCATGTTATAGGAAGGGTCTCAGGTTTGGTATAAGCATTGAGATATCACATCTCTGCTATCGGAAGTGTCTCAGGATTGGAATGGGAAGGAGTTGGATATCCCATCTCATGTTATAGGACGGGTCTCAGGTTTGTTATTAGAATCATTGAGATATCATATTGCATGCTGTAGGAAGGGTCTAAGGATTGGAATGGGAAGGAGTTGGATATCACATCTTATGCTATAGGAAGGGTCTCAGGTTTGGAACGGGAAGGAGTTGGATATCACATCTCATGTTATAGGAAGAGTCTCAGGTTTGGTATAAGCATTGAGATATCACATCTCTGCAATCGGAAGTGTCTCAGGATTGGGATGGGAAGGAGTTGGATATCACATCTCATGCTATAGGAAGGGTCTCAGGTTTGGAACGGGAAGGAGTTGGATATCCCATCTCATGTTATAGGACGGGTCTCAGGTTTGGTATTAGAAGCATTGAGATATCACATCGCATGCTGTAGGAAGGGTCTGAGGATTGGAATGGGAAGGAGTTGGATATTACATTCTTGCTATAGGAAGGGTCTCATGTTTGGAATGGGAAGGAGTTGGATATCACATATGCTATAGGAAGGGTCTCAGGTTTGGAAAGGGAAGGAGTTGGATATCACATCTCATGCTATAGGAAGGGTCTCAGGTTTGGAATAAGCATTGAGATATCACATCTCTGCTATCGGAAGTGTCTCAGGATTGGAATGGGAAGGAGTTGGATATCACATCTCATGTTATAGGACGGGTCTCAGGTTTATTAGAATCATTGAGATATCATATTGTATGATGTAGGAAGGGTCTAAGGATTGGAATGGGAAGGTCTTGGATATCACATCTCATGCTATAGGTAGGCTCTCAGGTTTGGAAAGGGAAGGAGTTGGATATCACATTTCATGTTAGGGGAAGGATTTCAGGTTTGGTATTAGAGGCATTGAGATATCACATCTCATGCTAATGGAAGGGTCTCAGGATTGGAATGGGAAGGAGTTGCATATGACATCTCAGGCCATAAGAAGGGTCTCAGGTTTGGTATAAGCATTGAGATATCACATCTCTGCTATCGGAAGGGTCTCAGGATTGGAATGGGAAGGAGTTGGATATCCCAAATCATGTTATAGGAAGGGTCTCAGGTTTGGTATTAGAAGCATTGAGATATCACATCTCATGCTATAGGAAGGGTCTCAGGATTGGAATGGGGAGGACTTGGATGTCACATCTCATGTTATAGGGAGGGTCTCAAGTTTGATATTAGAAGCATTGAGATAACAAATCTCATGATATCGGAAGGGTCTCAGGATTGGAATGGGAAGGAATTGGATATCACATCTCATGATAAAGGAAGGGTCTAAGGTTTGGAAGGGGAAGGATTTGGATATCACATCTCATGTTATAGGACGGGTCTCAGGTTTGGTATTAGAAGCATTGAGATATCAAGTCTCATGGTATAGGAAGGGTCTCAGAATTGGAATGGGAAGGAGTTGGATATCACATCTCAAGCTATAGGTAGGGTCTCAGGATTGGAATGGGAAGGAGTTTGATATCACATCTCATGCCATAGTATGGGTCTCAGGTTTCGTAGAAGCATTGGGATATCACATCTCATGCTATCGGAAGGGTATCAGTATTGGATTTGGAAGGAGTTGGATATCCCATCTCATGCTATAGGAAGGGTCTCAGGTTGGAATGGGAAGGAATTGGATATCACATTTCATGTTATAGGAAGGCTCTCAGGTTTGGAAGGGGAAGGAGTTGGATATCACATTTCATGTTAGAGGAAGGATCTCAGGTTTGGTATTAGAGGCCTTGAGATATCACATCTCATGCTATAGGAAGGGTCTCAGGATTGGAATGGGAAGGAGTTGGATATCACATCTCAAGCTATAGGAAGGGTCTCAGGTTTGGTATAAGCATTGAGATATCACATCTCATGCTATAGGAAGGGTCTCAGGATTGGAATGGGAAGGAGTTGGATATCACATCTCATGTTATAGGAAAGATCTCAGGTTTGGTATTAGAAGCATTGAGACATCACATCTCTCATGTTATAGGAAGGGTCTCAGGATTGGAATGGGAAGAAGTTGGATATCACATCTCATGCTATAGGAAGAGTCTCAGGTTTGGAAGGGGAAGGAGTTGGATATCCAATCTCATGTTATAGGACTGGTCTCGGGTTTGGTATTAGAAGCATTGAGATATCACATCGCATGCTGTAGGAAGGTTCTCAGGTTTGGAATGGGGAGGAATTGGATATCACATCTCATGTCATAGGAAGGATCTCAGGTTTGGTATTAGAAGCATTGAGATATCACATCTCATGCTATAGGAATGGTCTCAGGATTGGAATGGGAAGGAGTTGGATATTACACTCTTGCTATAGGAAGGGTCTCATGTTTGGAATGGGAAGGAGTTGGTTATCACATATGCTATATGAAGGGTCTCAGGTTTGGACCGGGAAGGAGTTGGATATCACATCTCATGTTATAGGAAGGGTCTCAGGTTTGGTATAAGCATTGAGATATCACATCTCTGCTATCGGAAGTGTCTCAGGATTGGAATGGAAGGAGTTGGATATCCCATCTCATGTTATAGGACGGGTCTCAGGTTTGTTATTAGAATCATTGAGATATCATATTGCATGCTGTAGGAAGGGTCTAAGGATTGGAATGGGAAGGACTTGGATATCACATCTCATGCTATAGGTAGGCTCTCAGGTTTGTAAAGGGAAGGAGTTGGATATCACATTTCATGTTAGAGGAAGGATCTCAGGTTTGGTATTAGAGGCATTGAGATATCACATCTCATGCTATAGGAAGAGTCTCAGGATTGGAATGGGAAGGAGTTGGATATCACATCTCATGCTATAGGAAGGGTCTCAGGTTTGGTATAAGCATTGAGATATCACATCTCATGCTATAGGAAGGGTCTCGGGATTGGAATGGGAAGGAGTTGGATATCACATCTCATGTTATAGGAAGGATCTCAGGTTTGGTATTAGAAGCATTGAGACATCACATCTCATGCTATAGGAAGGGTCTCAGGATTGGAATGGGAAGGAGTTGGATATCACATCTCATGCTATAGGAAGGGTCTCAGGTTTGGTATAAGCATTGAGATATCACATCTCATGCTATAGGAAGGGTCTCAGGATTGGAATGGGAAGGAGTTGTATATGACATCTCATGCCATAGGAAGGGTCTTAGGTTTGGTATAAGCATTGAGATATCACATCTCTGCTATCGGAAGGGTCTCACGATTGGAATGGGAAGGAGTTGGATATCCCATCTCATGTTATAGGAAGAGTCTCAGGTTTGGTATTAGAAGCATTGAGACATCACATCGCATGCTGTAGGAAGGGTCTCAGGATTGGAATGGGAAGGACTTGGGTATCACATCTCATGCTATAGGGAGGGTCTCAAGTTTGATATTAGAAGCATTGAGATATCACATCTCATGCTATAGGAAGGGTCTCAGGATTGGAATGGGAAGGAGTTGGATATCACATCTCATGCTATAGGAAGGGTCTCAGGTTTGGTATAAGCAGTGAGATATCACATCTCATGCTATAGGAAGTGTCTCAGGATTGGAATGGGAAGGAGTTGGATATCACATCTCATGCTATAGGAAGGGTCTCAGGTTTGGTATAAGCAGTGAGATATCACATCTCTGCTATCGGAAGGGTCTCAGGATTGGAATGGGAAGGAGTTGGATATTCCCATCTCATGTTATAGGAAGGGTCTCAGGTTTGGTATTAGAAGCATTGAGATATCACATCTCATGCTATAGGAAGGGTCTCAGGATTGGAATGGGAAGGACTTGGATATCACATCTCATGCTATAGGGAGGGTCTCAAGTTTGATATTAGAAGCATTGAGATATCACATCTCATGATATCGGAAGAGTCTCAGGATTGGAATGGGAAGGAGTTGGATATCACATCTCATGATAAAGGAAGGGTCTAAGGTTTGGAAGGGGAAGGATTTGGATATCACATCTCATGTTATAGGACGGCTCTCAGGTTTGGTATTAGAAGCATTGAGATATCAAGTCTCATTGTATAGGAAGGGTCTCAGAATTGGAATGGGAAGGAGTTGGATATCACATCTCAAGCTATAGGAAGGGTCACAGGATTGGAATGGGAAGGAGTTTGATATCACATCTCATGCCATAGTATGGGTCTCAGGTTTGGTAGAAGCATTGGGATATCACATCTCATGCTATCGGAAGGGTATCAGGATTGGATTTGGAAGGAGTTGGATATCCCATCTCATGCTATAGGAAGGGTCTCAGGTTGGAATGGGAAGGAGTTGGATATCACATCTCATGTTATAGGAAGGGTCTCAGGATTGGAATGGGAAGGACTTGGATATCACATCTCATGCTATAGGAAGGCTCTCAGGTTTGCAACGGGAAAGAGTTGGATATGACATTTCATGTTAGAGGTAGGATCTCACGTTTGGTATTAGAGGCATTGAGATATCACATCTCATGCTATCAGAAGAGTCTCAGAATTGGAATGGGAAGGAGTTGGATATCACATCTCATGCCATAGTATGGGTCTCAGGTTTGGTAGAAGCATTGGGATATCACATCTCATGCTATCGGAAGGATTTCAGGATTGGATTTGGAAGGAGTTGGATATCCCATCTCATGCTATAGGAAGGGTCTCAGGTTAGAATTGGAAGCAGTTTGATATCACATCTCATGCCATAGTATGGGTCTCAGGTTTGGTAGAAGCATTGGGATATCACATCTCATGCTATCGGAAGGGTATCAGGATTGGATTTGGAAGGAGTTGGATATCCCATCTCATGCTATAGGAAGCGTCTCAGGTTGGAATGGGAAGGAGTTGGATATCACATCTCATGCTATAGGAAGGGTCTCAGGTTTGGTATAAGCAGTGAGATATCACATCTCTGCTATCGGAAGGGTCTCAGGATTGGAATGGGAAGGAGTTGGATATTCCCATCTCATGTTATAGGAAGGGTCTCAGGTTTGGTATTAGAAGCATTGAGATATCACATCTCATGCTATAGGAAGGGTCTCAGGATTGGAATGGGAAGGACTTGGATATCACATCTCATGCTATAGGGAGGGTCTCAAGTTTGATATTAGAAGCATTGAGATATCACATCTCATGATATCGGAAGAGTCTCAGGATTGGAATGGGAAGGAGTTGGATATCACATCTCATGATAAAGGAAGGGTCTAAGGTTTGGAAGGGGAAGGATTTGGATATCACATCTCATGTTATAGGACGGCTCTCAGGTTTGGTATTAGAAGCATTGAGATATCAAGTCTCATTGTATAGGAAGGGTCTCAGAATTGGAATGGGAAGGAGTTGGATATCACATCTCAAGCTATAGGAAGGGTCACAGGATTGGAATGGGAAGGAGTTTGATATCACATCTCATGCCATAGTATGGGTCTCAGGTTTGGTAGAAGCATTGGGATATCACATCTCATGCTATCGGAAGGGTATCAGGATTGGATTTGGAAGGAGTTGGATATCCCATCTCATGCTATAGAAAGGGTCTCAGGTTGGAATGGGAAGGAGTTGGATATCACATCTCATGTTATAGGAAGGGTCTCAGGATTGGAATGGGAAGGACTTGGATATCACATCTCATGCTATAGGAAGGCTCTCAGGTTTGCAACGGGAAAGAGTTGGATATCACATTTCATGTTAGAGGTAGGATCTCAGGTTTGGTATTAGAGGCATTGAGATATCACATCTCATGCTATCAGAAGAGTCTCAGAATTGGAATGGGAAGGAGTTGGATATCACATCTCATGCCATAGTATGGGTCTCAGGTTTGGTAGAAGCATTGGGATATCACATCTCATGCTATCGGAAGGATTTCAGGATTGGATTTGGAAGGAGTTGGATATCCCATCTCATGCTATAGGAAGGGTCTCAGGTTAGAATTGGAAGCAGTTTGATATCACATCTCATGCCATAGTATGGGTCTCAGGTTTGGTAGAAGCATTGGGATATCACATCTCATGCTATCGGAAGGGTATCAGGATTGGATTTGGAAGGAGTTGGATATCCCATCTCATGCTATAGGAAGGGTCTCAGGTTGGAATGGGAAGGAGTTGGATATCACATCTCATGTTATAGGAAGGGTCTCAGGATTGGAATGGAAAGGACTTGGATATCATATCTCATGCTATAGGAAGGCTCTCAGGTTTGGAAGGGGAAGGAGTTGGATATCACATTTCATGTTAGAGGAAGGATCTCAGGTTTGGTATAGAGGCATTGAGAATTCACATCTCATGCTATAGGAAGGGTCTCAGGATTGGAATGGGATGGAGTTGGATATCACATCTCAAGCTATAGGAAGGGTCTCAGGTTTGGTATAAGCATTGAGATATCACATCTCATGCTATAGGAATGGTCTCAGGATTGGAATGGGAAGGAGTTGGATATCACATCTCATGTTATAGGAAAGATCTCAGGTTTGGCATTAGAAGCATTGAGATATCACATCTCATGCTATAAGCAGGGTCTCAGGATTGGAATGGGAAGGAGTTGTATATGGCATCTCATGCCATAGGAAGGGTCTCAGGTTTGGTATAAGCATTGAGATATCACATCTCATGCTATAGGAAGGGTCTCAGGATTGGAATGGGAAGGACTTGGATATCACATCTCATGCTATAGGCAGGATCTCAGGTTTGGAAAGGGAAGGAGTTGGATATCATATTTCATGTTAGAGGTAGGATCTCAGGTTTGGTATTAGAGGCATTGAGATATCACATCTCATGCTATCAGAAGGGTCTCAGGATTGGAATGGGAAGGAGTTGGATATCACATCTCATGCTAAAGGGAGGGTCTCAGGTTTGGAAGGGGAAGGATTTGGATATCACATCTCATGTTATAGGAAGGATCTCAGGTTTGGTATTAGAAGCATTGAGATATCACATCTCATGCTATCGGAAGTATCTCAGGTTTGGTATTAGAGGCATTGAGATATCACATCTCATGCTATCATAAGGGTCTCAGGATTGGAATGGGAAGGAGTTGGATATCACATTTCATGCTAAAGGGAGGGTCTCAGGTTTGGAAGGGGAAGGATTTGGATATCACATCATATGTTATAAGAAGGATCTCAGGTTTGGTATTAGAAGCATTGAGATATCACATCTCATGCTATCGGAAGGGTCTCAGGATTGGAATGGGAAGGAGTTGGATATCACATCTTATGCTATAGGAAGGGTCTCAGGTTTGGAACGGGAAGGATTTGGATATCACATCTCATGTTATAGGAAGAGTCTCAGGTTTGGTATAAGCATTGAGATATCACATCTCTGCAATCGGAAGTGTCTCAGGATTGGGATGGGAAGGAGTTGGATATCACATCTCATGCTATAGGAAGGGTCTCAGGTTTGGAACGGGAAGGAGTTGGATATCCCATCTCATGTTATAGGACGGGTCTCAGGTTTGGTATTAGAAGCATTGAGATATCACATTGCATGCTGTAGGAAGGGTCTCAGGATTGGAATGGGAAGGAGTTGGATATTACATTCTTGCTATAGGAAGGGTCTCATGTTTGGAATGGGAAGGAGTTGGATATCACATATGCTATAGGAAGGGTCTCAGGTTTGGAACGGGAAGGAGTTGGATATCACATCTCATGCTATAGGAAGGGTCTCAGGTTTGGAATAAGCATTGAGATATCACATCTCTGCTATCGGAAGTGTCTCAGGATTGGAATGGGAAGGAGTTGGATATCACATCTCATGTTATAGGACGGGTCTCAGGTTTGTTATTAGAATCATTGAGATATCATATTGTATGCTGTAGGAAGGGTCTAAGGATTGGAATGGGAAGGTCTTGGATATCACATCTCATGCTATAGGTAGGCTCTCAGGTTTGGAAAGGGAAGGAGTTGGATATCACATTTCATGTTAGAGGAAGGATTTCAGGTTTGGTATTAGAGGCATTGAGATATCACATCTCATGCTATAGGAAGGGTCTCAGGATTGGAATGGGAAGGAGTTGGATATCACATCTCATGCTATAGGAAGGGTCTCATGTTTGGAATGGGAAGGAGTTGGATATCACATATGCTATAGGAAGGGTCTCAGGTTTGGAACGGGAAGGAGTTGGATATCACATCTCATGCTATAGGAAGGGTCTCAGGTTTGGAATAAGCATTGAGATATCACATCTCTGCTATCGGAAGTGTCTCAGGATTGGAATGGGAAGGAGTTGGATATCACATCTCATGTTATAGGACGGGTCTCAGGTTTGTTATTAGAATCATTGAGATATCATATTGTATGCTGTAGGAAGGGTCTAAGGATTGGAATGGGAAGGTCTTGGATATCACATCTCATGCTATAGGTAGGCTCTCAGGTTTGGAAAGGGAAGGAGTTGGATATCACATTTCATGTTAGAGGAAGGATCTCAGATTTGGTATTAGAGGCATTGAGATATCACATCTCATGCTATAGGAAGGGTCTCAGGATTGGAATGAGAAGGAGTTGGATATCACATCTCATGCTATAGGAAGGGTCTCAGGTTTGGTATGAACATTGAGATATCACATCTCATGCTATAGGAAGGGTCTCAGGATTGGAATGGGAAGGAGTTGGATATCACATCTGATGTTATAGGAAGGATCTCAGGTTTGGTATTAGAAGCATTGAGACATCACATCTCATGCTATAGGAAGGGTCTCAGGATTGAAATGGGAAGGAGTTGGATATCACATCTCATGCTATAGGAAGGGTCTCAGGTTTGGTATAAGCATTGAGATATCACATCTCATGCTATAGGAAGGGTCTCAGGATTGGAATGGGAAGGAGTTGTATATGACATCTCATGCTATAGGAAGGGTCTCAGGTTTGGTATAAGCATTGAGATATCACATCTCTGCTATCGGAAGGGTCTCAGGATTGGAATGGGAAAGAGTTGGATATCCCATCTCATGTTATAGGAAGAGTCTCAGGTTTGGTATTAGAAGCATTGAGATATCACATCTCATGCTATAGGAAGTGTCTCAGGATTGGAATGGGAAGGAGTTTGATATCACATCTCATGCCATGTATGGGTCTCAGGTTTTGTAGAAGCATTGGGATATCACATCTCATGCTATCGGAAGGGTATCAGGATTGGATTTGGAAGGAGTTGGATATCCCATCTCATGCTATAGGAAGGGTCTCAGGTTGGAATGGGAAGGAATTGGATATCACATCTCATATTATAGGAAGGGTATCAGGATTGGAATGGGAAGGACTTGGATATCACATCTCATGCTATAGGAAGGCTATCAGGTTTGGAAGGGGAAGGAGTTGCATATCAAATTTCATTTTAGAGGTAGGATCTCAGGTTTGGTATTAGAGGCATTGAGATATCACATCTCATGCTATAGGAAGGGTCTCACGATTGGAATGGGAAGGATTTGGATATCACATCTCATGCTATAGGAAGGGTCTCAGGTTTGGTATAAGCATTGAGATATCACATCTCATGCTATAGAAACGGTCTCAAGATTGTAATGGGAAGGAGTTGGATATCACATCTCATGTTATAGGAAGGATCTCAGATTTGGTATTAGAAGCATTGAGACATCCCATCTCATGCTATAGGAAGGGTCTCAGGATTGGAATGGGAAGGAGTTGGATATCACATCTCATGTTATAGGAAGGGTCTCAGGATTGGAATGGGAAGCACTTCGATATCACATCTCATGTTATAGGAAGGCTCCCAGGTTTAGAAGGGGAAGGAGTTGGATATCACATTTCATGTTAGAGGTAGGATCTCAGGTTTGGTATTAGAGGCATTGAGATATAACATCTCATGCTATCAGAAGGGTCTCAGGATTGGAATGGGAAGGAGTTGGATATCACATCTCATGCTAAAGGGAGGGTCTCAGGTTTGGAAGGGGAATGATTTGGATATCACATCTCATGCTATAGGAAGGGTCTCAGGATTGGAATGGGAAGGATTTGGATATCACATCTCATGCTATAGGAAGGGTCTCAGGTTTGGTATAAGCATTGAGATATCACATCTCATGCTATAGGAAGGGTCTCAGGATTGGAATGGAAAGGAGTTGGATATCACATTTCATGCTATAGGTAGGCTCTCAGTTTTGGAAAGGGAAGGTTTTGGATATCACATCTCATGCTATAGGAAGGGTCTCACGATTGGAATGGGAAGGATTTGGATATCACATCTCATGCTATAGGAAGGGTCTCAGGATTGGAATGGGAAGGAGTTGGATATCACATCTCATGCTATAGGAAGGGTCTCAGGAATGGAATGGGAAGGAGTTTTATATGACATCTCATGCCATCGGAAGGATCTCAGGTTTGGTATTAGAAGCATTGAGACATCACATCTCATGTTATAGGAAGGGTCTCAGGATTGGAATGGGAAGGAGTTGGATATCACATCTCATGCTATAGGAAGGGTCTCAGGTTTGGTATAAGCATTGAGATATCACATCTCATGCTATAGGAAGGGTCTCAGGATTGGAATGGGAAGGAGTTGTATATGACATCTCATGCCATAGGAAGGGTCTCAGGTTTGGTATCAGCATTGAGATATCACATCTCTGCTATCGGAAGGGTCTCAGGATTGGAATGGGAAGGAGTTGGATATCCCATCTTATGTTATAGGAAGGGTCTCAGGTTTGGTATTAGAAGCATTGAGATATCACATCTCATGCTATAGGAAGGCTCTCACGTTTGGAAAGGGAAGGAGTTGGATATCACATTTCATGTTAGAGGTAGGATCTCAGGTTTGGTATTAGAAGCATTGAGATATCACATCTCTTGCTATCAGAAGGGTCTCAGGATTGGAATGGGAAGGAGTTGGATATCACATCTCATGCTAAAGGGAGGGTCTCAGGTTTGGAAGGGGAAGGATTTTGATATCACATCTCATGTTATAGGAAGAATCTCAGGTTTGGTATTAGAGGGATTGAGATATCACATCTCATGCTATCGGAAGGGTATCAGGATTGGATTTGGAAGTAGTTGGATATCCCATCTCATGCTATAGGAAGGGTCTCAGGTTGGAATGGGAAGGAGTTGGATATCACATCTCATGTTATAGGAAGGGTCTCAGGATTGGAATGGGAAATACTTCGATATCACATCTCATGCTATAGGAAGGCTCTCAGGTTTGCAAGGGGAAGGAGTTGGATATCACATTTCATGTTAGAGGTAGGATCTCAGTTTTGGTATTAGAGGCATTGAGATATCACATCTCATGCTATCAGAAATGTCTCAGGATTGGAATGGGAAGGAGTTGGATATCACATCTCATGCTAAAGGGAGGGTCTCTGGTTTGGAAGGGGAAGGATTTGGATATCACATCTCATGTTATAGGAAGGATCTCAGGTTTGGTATTAGAAGCATTGAGATATCACATCTCATGCTATAGGAAGGGTCTCAGGTTTGGAATGGGAAGGAATTGGATATCACATCTCATGTCATAGGAAGGATCTCAGGTTTGGTATTAGAAGCATTGAGATATCACATCTCATGCTATAGGAATGGTCTCAGGATTGGAATGGGAAGGAGTTGGATATTAGATTCTTGCTATAGAAAGGGTCTCAGGTTTGGAACGGGAAGGAGTTGGATATCACATCTCATGTTATAGGAAGGGTCTCAGGTTTGGTCTAAGCATTGAGATATCACATCTCTGCTATCAGAAGTTTCTCAGGATTGAAATGGGAAGGAGTTGGATATCCCATCTCATGTTATAGGACGGGTCTCAGGTTTGGTAATAGAATCATTGAGATATCACATCTCATGCTGTAGGAAGTGTCTAAGGATTGGAATGGGAAGGACTTGGATATCACATCTCATGCTATAGGTAGACTCTCAGGTTTGGAAAGGGAAGGAGTGGGATATCACATTTCATGTTCAAGGAAGGATCTCAGGTTTGGTATTAGAGGCATTGAGATATCACATCTCATGCTATAGGAAGGGTCTCAGGATTGGAATGGGAAGGATTTGGATATCACATCTCATGCTATAGGAAGGATCTCAGGTTTGGTATAAGCATTGAGATATCACATCTCATGCTATAGGAAGGGTCTCAGGATTGGAATGGGAAGGAGTTGGATATCACATCTCATGCCATAGGAAGGGTCTCAGGTTTGGTACAAGCATTGAGATATCACATCTCTACTATCGGAAGGGTCTCAGGATAGGAATGGGAAGGAGTTGGATATCACATCTCAAGCTATCTCAGGATTGGAATGGGAAGGAGTTGGATATCACATCTCAAGCTATCACAGGATTGGAATGGGAAGGAGTTTGATATCACATCTCAAGCTATAGGAAGGGTCTCAGGTTTGGAAAGGGAAGGATTTGGATTTCACATCTCATGTTATAGGATGGTTCTCATGTTTGGTTTTAGAAGCATTGAGATATCACATCTAATGCTATCGGAAGGGTCTCAGGTTTGGAAAGGGAAGGATTTGGATTTCACATATGTTATTGGATGGTTCTCAGGTTTGGTTTTAGAAGCATTAAGATATCACATCTCATGCTATAGGAAGGGTCTCAGGTTTTGGAATGGGAAGGAGTTGGATACACATCTCATGTTATAGGAAGGATCTCAGGTTTGGTATTAGAAAAATTGTGATATCACATATCTTGCTATAGGAAGGGTCTCAGGATTGGAATGGGAAGGAGTTGGATATGACATCTCATGCCATAGGAAGGGTCTCAGGTTTGGTATAAGCATTGAGATATCATATCTCTGCTATCGGAAGGGTCTCAGGATTGGAATGGGAAGGAGTTGGATATCCCATCTTATGTTATAGGAAGGGTCTCAGGTTTGGTATCAGCATTGAGATATCACATCTCTGCTATCGGAAGGGTCTCAGGATTGGAATGGGAAGGAGTTGGATATCCCATCTTATGTTATAGGAAGGGTCTCAGGTTTGGTATTAGAAGCATTGAGATATCACATCTCATGCTATAGGAAGGGTCTCAGGATTGGAATGGGAAGGACTTGAATATCCCATCTCATGCTATAGGGAGGCTCTCACGTTTGGAAAGGGAAGGAGTTGGATATCACATTTCATGTTAGAGGTAGGATCTCAGGTTTGGTATTAGAGGCATTGAATATCACATCTCATGCTATCAGAAGGGTCTCAGGTTTGGAAGGGGAAGGATTTTGATATCACATCTCATGTTATAGGAAGGATCTCAGGTTTGGTATTAGAGGGATTGAGATATCACATCTCATGCTATCGGAAGGGTATCAGGATTGGATTTGGAAGTAGTTGGATATCCCATCTCATGCTATAGGAAGGGTCTCAGGTTGGAATGGGAAGGAGTTGGATATCACATCTCATGTTATAGGAAGGGTCTCAGGATTGGAATGGGAAATACTTCGATATCACATCTCATGCTATAGGAAGGCTCTCAGGTTTGCAAGGGGAAGGAGTTGGATATCACATTTCATGTTAGAGGTAGGATCTCAGGTTTGGTATTAGAGGCATTGAGATATCACATCTCATGCTATCAGAAATGTCTCAGGATTGGAATGGGAAGGAGTTGGATATCACATCTCATGCTATAGGAAGGGTCTCAGGTTTGGAATGGGAAGGAATTGGATATCACATCTCATGTCATAGGAAGGATCTCAGGTTTGGTATTAGAAGCATTGAGATATCACATCTCATGCTATAGGAATGGTCTCAGGATTGGAATGGGAAGGAGTTGGATATTAGATTCTTGCTATAGAAAGGGTCTCAGGTTTGGAACGGGAAGGAGTTGGATATCACATCTCATGTTATAGGAAGGGTCTCAGGTTTGGTCTAAGCATTGAGATATCACATCTCTGCTATCAGAAGTTTCTCAGGATTTAAATGGGAAGGAGTTGGATATCCCATCTCATGTTATAGGACGGGTCTCAGGTTTGGTAATAGAATCATTGAGATATCACATCTCATGCTGTAGGAAGTGTCTAAGGATTGGAATGGGAAGGACTTGGATATCACATCTCATGCTATAGGTAAACTCTCAGGTTTGGAAAGGGAAGGAGTGGGATATCACATTTCATGTTCAAGGAAGGATCTCAGGTTTGGTATTAGAGGCATTGAGATATCACATCTCATGCTATAGGAAGGGTCTCAGGATTGGAATGGGAAGGATTTGGATATCACATCTCATGCTATAGGAAGGGTCTCAGGTTTGGTATAAGCATTGAGATATCACATCTCATGCTATAGGAAGGGTCTCAGGATTGGAATGGGAAGGAGTTGGATATCACATCTCATGCTATCACAGGATTGGAATGGGAAGGAGTTTAATATCACATCTCAAGCTATAGGAAGGGTCTCAGGTTTGGAAAGGGAAGGATTTGGATTTCACATCTCATGTTATAGGATGGTTCTCATGTTTGGTTTTAGAAGCATTGAGATATCACATCTAATGCTATCGGAAGGGTCTCAGGTTTTGGAATGGGAAGGAGTTGGATACACATCTCATGTTATAGGAAGGATCTCAGGTTTGGTATTAGAAAAATTGTGATATCACATATCATGCTATAGGAAGGGTCTCAGGATTGGAATGGGAAGGAGTTGGATATGACATCTCATGCCACAGGAAGGGTCTCAGGTTTGGTATAAGCATTGAGATATCACATCTCTGCTATCGGAAGGGTCTCAGGATTGGAATGGGAAGGAGTTGGATATCCCATCTTATGTTATAGGAAGGGTCTCAGGTTTGGTATTAGAAGCATTGAGATATCACATCTCATGCTATCAGAAGGGTCTCAGGATTGGAATGGGAAGGAGTCGGATATCACATCTCATGCTAAAGGGAGGGTCTCAGGTTTGGTATTAGAAGCATTGAGATATCACATCTCATGTTATAGGAAGAATCTCTGGTTTGGTATTAGAGGCATTGAGATATCACATCTCATGCTATCAGAAGGGTCTCAGGATTGGAATGGGAAGGAGTCGGATATCACATCTCATGCTAAAGGGAGGGTCTCAGGTTTGGTATTAGAAGCATTGAGATATCACATCTCATGTTATAGGAAGAATCTCAGGTTTGGTATTAGAGGCATTGAGATATCACATCTCATGTTATAGGAAGGGTCTCAGGATTGGAATGGGAAGGATTTGGATATCACATCTCTTGCTATAGGAAGAGTCTCAGGTTTTTTATTAGAAACATTGAGATATCACATCTCATGCTAAAGGAAGGGTCTCAGGTTTGGAAGGGGAAGGATTTGGATATCATATCTCATGTTATAGGACGGGTCCCAGGTTTGGTATTAGAAGCTTTGAAATATCACATCTCATGCTATAGGAAGGGTCTCAGGATTGGAATGGGAAGGAGTTGGATATCACATCTCATGCTAAAGGAAGGGACTCAGGTTTGATAGAAGCATTGAGATATCACATCTCATGCTATAGGAAGCGTCTCAAGATTGGAATGGGAAGGAGTTGGATATCACATCTCATGCCATAGGAAGGGTCTCAGGTTTGGTCCAAGCATTGAGATATCACATCTCTGCTATCGGAAGGGTCTCAGGATAGGAATGGGAAGGACTTAGATATCACATCTCATGCTATAGGGAGGGTCTCAGGTTTGGAAAGGGAAGGATTTGGATTTCACATCTCATGTTATAGGATGGTTCTCATGTTTGGTTTTAGAAGCATTGAGATATCACATCTAATGCTATCGGAAGGGTCTCAGGTTTGGAAAGGGAAGGATTTGGATTTCACATATGTTATTGGATGGTTCTCAGGTTTGGTTTTAGAAGCATTAAGATATCACATATCAGGCTATAGGAAGGGTCTCAGGTTTGGAATGGGAAGGAGTTGGATACACATCTCATGTTATAGGAAGGATCTCAGGTTTGGTATTAGAAAAATTGTGATATCACATATCATGCTATAGGAAGGGTCTCAGGATTGGAATGGGAAGGAGTTGGATATCACATCTCATGCTAAAGGAAAGATCTCAGGTTTGGAAGGGGAAGGATTTGGACATCACATCTCATGTTTTAGGACGGGTGCCAGGTTTGGTATTAGAAGCATTGAGATATCACATCTCATGGTATAGGAAGGGTCTCAGGATTGGAATGGGAAGGAGTTGGATATCACATCTCATGCTAAAGGAAAGATCTCAGGTTTGGAAGGGGAAGGATTTGGACATCACATCTCATGTTTTAGGACGGGTGTCAGGTTTGGTATTAGAAGCATTGAGATATCACATCTCATGGTATAGGAAGGGTCTCAGGATTGGAATGGGAAGGAGTTTGATATCACATCTCATGCAATCGGAAGGGTCTCAGGTTTGGAATGGGAAGGAGTTGGATATCACATCTCATGTTATAGGAAGGATCTCAGGTTTATTATTAGAAGCATTGAGATATCACATCTCATGCTATAGGAAGGGTCTCAGGATTGGAATCGGAAGGAGTTGTATTTGACATCTCATGCCATAGGAAGGGTCTCAGGTTTGGTATAAGCATTGAGATATCACATCTCTGCTATCGGAAGGGTCTCAGGATTGGAATGGAAAGGAGTTGGATATCCCATCTCATTATAGGAAGGGTCTCAGGTTTGGTATTAGAAGCATTGAGATATCACATCTCATGCTATAGGAAGGGTCTCAGGATTGGAATGGGAAGGACTTGAATATCACATCTCATGTTATAGCAAGGGTCTCAGGTTTGGTATTAGAAGCATTGAGATATCACATCTCATGCTATAGGAAGGGTCTCAGGATTGGAATGGGAACGACTTGGATATCACATCTCATGATAACGGAAGGGTCTAAGGTTTGGAAGGGGAAGGATTTGGATATCACATCTCATGTTATAGGACCGGTCTCAGGTTTGGTATTAGAAGCTTTGAGATATCAAGTCCCATGGTAATGGACGGGTCTCAGAATTGGAATGGGAAGGAGTTGGATATCACATCTCAAGCTATAGGAAGGGTGTCCGGATTGGAATGGGAAGGAGTTTGATATCACATCTCATGCCATGGTATGGGTCTCAGGTTTTGTAGAAGCATTGGGATATCACATCTCATGCTATCGGAAGGGTATCAGGATTGGATTTGGAAGGAGTTGGATATCCCATCTCATGCTATAGGAAGGGTCTCAGGTTGGAATGGGAAGGAGTTGGATATCACATCTCATGTTATAGGAAGGGTATCAGGATTGGAATGGGAAGGACTTGGATATCACATCTCATGCTATAGGAAGGCTATCAGGTTTGGAAGGGGAAGGAGTTGCATATCAAATTTCATTATAGAGGTAGGATCTCAGGTTTGGTATTAGAGGCATTGAGATATCACATCTCATGCTATAGGAAGGGTCTCACGATTGGAATGGGAAGGATTTGGATATCACATCTCATGCTATAGGAAGGGTCTCAGGTTTGGTATAAGCATTGAGATATCACATCTCATGCTATAGAAACGGTCTCAAGATTGCAATGGGAAGGAGTTGGATATCACATCCCATGTTATAGGAAGGATCTCAGATTTGGTATTAGAAGCATTGAGACATCACATCTCATGCTATAGGAAGGGTCTCAGGATTGGAATGGGAAGGAGCTGGATATCACATCTCATGTTATAGGAAGGGTCTCAGGATTGGAATGGGAAGCACTTCGATGTCACATCTCATGTTATAGGAAGGCTCCCAGGTTTAGAAGGGGAAGGAGTTGGATATCACATTTCATGTTAGAGGTAGGATCTCAGGTTTGGTATTAGAGGCATTGAGATATAACATCTCCTGCTATAGGAAGGGTCTCAGGATTGGAATGGGAAGGATTTGGATATCACATCTCATGCTATAGGAAGGGTCTCAGGTTTGGTATAAGCATTGAGATATCACATCTCATGCTATAGGAAGGGTCTCAGGATTGGAATGGGAAGGAGTTGGATATCACATCTCATGCTATAGGTAGGCTCTCAGTTTTGGAAAGGGAAGGTTTTGGATATCACATCTCATGCTATAGGAAGGGTCTCACGATTGGAATGGGAAGGATTTGGATATCACATCTCATGCTATAGGAAGGGTCTCAGGATTGGAATGGGAAGGAGTTGGATATCACATCTCATGCTATAGGAAGGGTCTCAGGAATGGAATGGGAAGGAGTTTTATATGACATCTCATGCCATAGGAAGGATCTCAGGTTTGGTATTAGAAGCATTGAGACATCACATCTCATGTTATAGGAAGGGTCTCAGGATTGGAATGGGAAGGAGTTGGATATCACATCTCATGCTATAGGAAGGGTCTCAGGTTTGGTATAAGCATTGAGATATCACATCCCATGCTATAGGAAGGGTCTCAGGATTGGAATGGGAAGGAGTTGTATATGACATCTCATGCCATAGGAAGGGTCTCAGGTTTGGTATCAGCATTGAGATATCACATCTCTGCTATCGGAAGGGTCTCAGGATTGGAATGGGAAGGAGTTGGATATCCCATCTTATGTTATAGGAAGGGTCTCAGGTTTGGTATTAGAAGCATTGAGATATCACATCTCATGCTATAGGAAGGGTCTCAGGATTGGAATGGGAAGGACTTGAATATCCCATCTCATGCTATAGGGAGGCTCTCACGTTTGGAAAGGGAAGGAGTTGGATATCACATTTCATGTTAGAGGTAGGATCTCAGGTTTGGTATTAGAGGCATTGAATATCACATCTCATGCTATCAGAAGGGTCTCAGGATTGGAATGGGAAGGAGTTGGATATCACATCTCATGCTAAAGGGAGGGTCTCAGGTTTGGAAGGGGAAGGATTTTGATATCACATCTCATGTTATAGGAAGGATCTCAGGTTTGGTATTAGAGGGATTGAGATATCACATCTCATGCTATCGGAAGGGTATCAGGATTGGATTTGGAAGTAGTTGGATATCCCATCTCATGCTATAGGAAGGGTCTCAGGTTGGAATGGGAAGGAGTTGGATATCACATCTCATGTTATAGGAAGGGTCTCAGGATTGGAATGGGAAATACTTCGATATCACATCTCATGCTATAGGAAGGCTCTCAGGTTTGCAAGGGGAAGGAGTTGGATATCACATTTCATGTTAGAGGTAGGATCTCAGGTTTGGTATTAGAGGCATTGAGATATCACATCTCATGCTATCAGAAATGTCTCAGGATTGGAATGGGAAGGAGTTGGATATCACATCTCATGCTAAAGGGAGGGTCTCTGGTTTGGAAGGGGAAGGATTTGGATATCACATCTCATGTTATAGGAAGGATCTCAGGTTTGGTATTAGAAGCATTGAGATATCACATCTCATGCTATAGGAAGGGTCTCAGGTTTGGAATGGGAAGGAATTGGATATCACATCTCATGTCATAGGAAGGATCTCAGGTTTGGTATTAGAAGCATTGAGATATCACATCTCATGCTATAGGAATGGTCTCAGGATTGGAATGGGAAGGAGTTGGATATTAGATTCTTGCTATAGAAAGGGTCTCAGGTTTGGTCTAAGCATTGAGATATCACATCTCTGCTATCGGAAGTTTCTCAGGATTGGAATGGGAAGGAGTTGGATATCACATCTCATGCTATAGGTAGGCTCTCAGGTTTGGAAAGGGAAGGATTTGGATATCACATTTCATGTTAGAGGAAGGATCTCATGTTTGGTATTAGAGGCATTGAGATATCACATCTCATGCTATAGGAAGGGTCTCACGATTGGAATGGGAAGGATTTGGATATCACATCTCATGCTATAGGAAGGGTCTCAGGTTTGCTATAAGCATTGAAATATCACATCCCATGCTATAGGAAGGGTCTCAGGATTGGAATGGAAGGAGTTGGATATCACATCTCATGTTATAGGAAGGATCTCAGATTTGGTATTAGAAGCATTGAGACATCACATCTCATGCTATAGGAAGGGTCTCAGGATTGGAATGGGAAGGAGTTGGATATCACATCTCATGTTATAGGAAGGGTCTCAGGATTGGAATGGGAAGGACTTCGATATCACATCTCATGTTATAGGAAGGCTCCCAGGTTTGGAAGGGGAAGGAGTTGGATATCACATTTCATGTTAGAGGTAGAATCTCAGGTTTGGTATTAGAGGCATTGAGATATAACATCTCATGCTATCAGAAGGGTCTCAGGATTGGAATGGGAAGGAGTTGGATATCACATCTCATGCTAAAGGGAGGGTCTCAGGTTTGGAAGGGGAAGGATTTGAATATCACATCTCGTGTTATAGGAAGGATCTCAGGTTTGGTATTAGAAGAATTGAAATATCACATCTCATGCTATCGGAAGGATCTCAGGTTTGGTATTAGAAGCATTGAGATATCACATCTCATGCTATCAGAACGGTCTCAGGATTGGAATGGGAAGGAGTTGGATATCACATCTCATGCTAAAGGGAGGGTCTCAGGATTGGAATGGGAAGGACTTGGATATCACATCTCATGTTATAGGAAGGGTCTCAGGTTTGGTATTAGAAGCATTGAGATATCACATCTCATGCTATAGGAATGGTCTCAGGGTTGGAATGGGAAGGAGTTGGATATTAGATTCTTGCTATAGAAAGGGTCTCAGGTTTGGAACGGGAAGGAGTTGGATATCACATCTCATGTTATAGGAAGGGTCTCAGGTTTGGTCTAAGCATTGAGATATCACATCTCTGCTATCGGAAGTTTCTCAGGATTGAAATGGGAAGGAGTTGGATATCCCATCTCATGTTATAGGACGGGTCTCAGGTTTGGTAATAGAATCATTGAGATATCACATCTCATGCTGTAGGAAGTGTCTAAGGATTGGAATGGGAAGGACTTGGATATCACATCTCATGCTATAGGTAGACTCTCAGGTTTGGAAAGGGAAGGAGTGGGATATCACATTTCATGTTCAAGGAAGGATCTCAGGTTTGGTATTAGAGGCATTGAGATATCACATCTCATGCTATAGGAAGGGTCTCAGGATTGGAATGGGAAGGATTTGGATATCACATCTCATGCTATAGGAAGGGTCTCAGGTTTGGTATAAGCATTGAGATATCACATCTCATGCTATAGGAAGGGTCTCAGGATTGGAATGGGAAGGAGTTGGATATCACATCTCATGCTATAGGTAGGCTCTCAGGTTTGGAAAGGGAAGGATTTGGATATCACATTTCATGTTAGAGGAAGGATCTCAGGTTTGGTATTAGAGGCATTGAGATATCACATCTCATGCTATAGGAAGGGTCTCACGATTGGAATGGGAAGGATTTGGATATCACATCTCATGCTATAGGAAGGGTCTCAGGTTTGCTATAAGCATTGAAATATCACATCCCATGCTATAGGAAGGGTCTCAGGATTGGAATGGAAGGAGTTGGATATCACATCTCATGTTATAGGAAGAATCTCAGATTTGGTATTAGAAGCATTGAGACATCACATCTCATGCTATAGGAAGGGTCTCAGGATTGGAATGGGAAGGAGTTGGATATCACATCTCATGTTATAGGAAGGGTCTCAGGATTGGAATGGGAAGGACTTCGATATCACATCTCATGTTATAGGAAGGCTCCCAGGTTTGGAAGGGGAAGGAGTTGGATATCACATTTCATGTTAGAGGTAGAATCTCAGGTTTGGTATTAGAGGCATTGAGATATAACATCTCATGCTATCAGAAGGGTCTCAGGATTGGAATGGGAAGGAGTTGGATATCACATCTCATGCTAAAGGGAGGGTCTCAGGTTTGGAAGGGGAAGGATTTGAATATCACATCTCGTGTTATAGGAAGGATCTCAGGTTTGGTATTAGAAGAATTGAAATATCACATCTCATGCTATCGGAAGGATCTCAGGTTTGGTATTAGAAGCATTGAGATATCACATCTCATGCTATCAGAACGGTCTCAGGATTGGAATGGGAAGGAGTTGGATATCACATCTCATGCTAAAGGGAGGGTCTCAGGATTGGAATGGGAAGGAGTTGGATATCACATCTCATGTTATAGGAAGGGTCTCAGGATTGGAATGGGAAGGACTTCGATATCACATCTCATGTTATAGGAAGGCTCCCAGGTTTGGAAGGGGAAGGAGTTGGATATCACATTTCATGTTAGAGGTAGAATCTCAGGTTTGGTATTAGAGGCATTGAGATATAACATCTCATGCTATCAGAAGGGTCTCAGGATTGGAATGGGAAGGAGTTGGATATCACATCTCATGCTAAAGGGAGGGTCTCAGGTTTGGAAGGGGAAGGATTTGAATATCACATCTCATGTTATAGGAAGGATCTCAGGTTTGGTATTAGAAGAATTGAAATATCACATCTCATGCTATCGGAAGGATCTCAGGTTTGGTATTAGAAGCATTGAGATATCACATCTCATGCTATCAGAACGGTCTCAGGATTGGAATGGGAAGGAGTTGGATATCACATCTCATGCTAAAGGGAGGGTCTCAGGATTGGAATGGGAAGGACTTGGATATCACATCTCATGTTATAGGAAGGGTCTCAGGTTTGGTATTAGAAGCATTGAGATATCACATCTCATGCTATAGGAAGGGTCTCAGGAATGGAATGGGAAGGACTTGGATATCACATCTCATGATAAAGGAAGGGTCTAAGGTTTGGAAGGGGAAGGATTTGGATATCACATCTCATGTTATAGGACGGGTCTCAGGTTTGGTATTAGAAGCATTGTGATATCACATCTCATGCTATAGGAAGTGTCTCAGGATTGGAATGGGAAGGAGTTGGATATCACTTCTCATGCTATAGGAAGGGTTTCAGGTTTGGTAGAAGCATTGAGATATCACATCTCATGCTATAGGAAGAGTCTCAGGTTTGGGAAGGGAAGGATTTGGATTTCACATCTCATGTTATAGGATGGTTCTCATGTTTGGTTTTTGAAGCATTGAGATATCACATCTCATGCTATCGGAAGGGTCTCAGGTTTGGAATGGGAAGGAGTTGGATATCACATCTCATGTTATAGGAAGGATCTCATGTTTGGTATTAGAAGCATTGAGATATCACATCTCATGCTATAGGAAGGGTCTCCGGATTGGAATGTGAAGGATTTGGATATTACATCTCATGCTAAAGGAAGGATCTCAGGTTTGGAATGGGAAGGAGTTGGATATGACATCTCTTGTTATAGGGAGGGTCTCAGGATTTGAATGGCAAGGAGTTGGATATCACATCTCATGCCATAGGAAGGGTCTCAGGTTTGGTATAAGCATTGAGATATCACATCTCTGCTATCGGAAGGGTCTCAGGATTGGATTGGGAAGGAGTTGGATATCCCTTCTCATGCTATAGGAAGGGTCTCAGGTTGGAATGGGAAGGAGTTGGATATCACATCTCATGTTATAGGAAGGGTCTCAGGATTGGAATGGGAAGGATTTGGATATCGCATCTCTTGCTATAGGAAGGGTCTCAGGTTTTTTATTAGAAACATTGAGATATCACATCTCATGCTATAGGAAGGGTTTTAGGATTGGAATGGGAAGTATTTGGATATCACATCTCATGCTAAAGGAAGGTTCTCAGGTTTGGAAGGGGAAGGATTTGGATATCATATCTCATGTTATAGGACGGGACCCAGGTTTGGTATTAGAAGCATTGAGATATCACATCTCATGGCATAGGAAGGGTCTCAGGGTTGGAATGGGAAGGAGTTGGATATCACATCTCATCCAATAGTAAGGGTCTCAGGTTTGGAATCGGAAGGAATTGGATATCACATCTCATGTTATAGGAAGGGTCTCAGGTTTGGTAGAAGCGTTGAGATATCACATCTCTGCTATCGGAAGGGTCTCAGGATTGGATTGGGAAGGAGTTGGATATCCCTTCTCATGCTATAGGAAGGGTCTCAGGATTTGAATGGCAAGGAGTTGGATATCACATATCATGCCATAGGAAGGGTCTCAGGTTTGGCATAAGAAGGAGTTGGATATCCCATCTCATGCTATAGGAAGGGTCTCAGGTTGGAATGGGAAGGAGTTGGATATGACATCTCATGTTATAGGAAGGGTCTCAGGATTGGAATGGGAAGGACTTGGATATCACATCTCATGCTGTAGGAAGGCTCTCAGGTTTGGAAAGGGAAGGAGTTGGATATCACATTTCATGTTAGAGGTAGGATCTCAGGTTTGGTATTAGAGGCATTGAGATATCACATCTCATGCTATCAGAAGGGTATCAGGATTGGAATGGGAAGGAGTGGGATATCACATCTCATGCTAAAGGGAGGGTCTCAGGTTCGGAAGGGGAAGGATTTGGATATCACATCTCATGTTATAGGAAGGATCTCATGTTTGGTATTAGAAGCATTGAGATATCACATCTCATGCTATCGGAAGGATCTCAGGTTTGGTATTAGAAGCATTGAGATATCACATCTCATGCTATAGGAAGGGTCTCAGGATTGGAATGGGAAGGAGTTGGATATCACATCTCATGTTATAGGAAGGATCTCAGGTTTGGTATTAGAAGCATTGAGATATCACATCTCATGCTATAGGACTGGTCTCAGGATTGGAATGGGAAGGAGTTGGATATCACATCTCATGCTAAAGGAAGGGTCTCGGTTTTGGTAGAAGCATTGAGATTTCACATATCATGCTATAGGACTGGTCTCAGGATTGGAATGGGAAGGAGTTGGATATCACATCTCATGCTATAGGAAGGGTCTCAGGATTGGAATGGGAAGGAGTTGGATATCACATCTCATGCTATAGGAAGGGTCTCAGGTTTGGTATAAGCATTGAGATATCACATCTCTGCTATCGGAAGGGTCTCAGGATTGGAATGGGAAGGACTTAGATATCACATCTCATGCTATAGGGAGGGTCTCAGTATTGATATTAGAAGCATTGAGATATCACATCTCAAGCTATCGGAAGGGTCTCAGGATTGGAATGGGAAGGAGTTGGATATCACATCTCATGCTATAGGAAGGGTCTCAGGTTAGGAAGGGGAAGGAGTTGGATATCACATTTCATGTTAGAGGAAGGATCTCAGGTTTGGTATTAGAGGCCTTGAGATATCACATCTCATGCTATAGGAAGGGTCTCAGGATTGGAATGGGAAGGAGTTGGATATCACATCTCAAGCTATAGGAAGGGTCTCAGGTTTGGTATAAGCATTGAGATATCACATCTCATGCTATAGGAAGGGTCTCAGGATTGGAATGGGAAGGAGTTGGATATCACATCTCATGTTATAGGAAAGATCTCAGGTTTGGTATTAGATGCATTGAGACATCACATCTCATGTTATAGGAAGGGTCTTAGGATTGGAATGGGAAGAAGTTGGATATCACATCTCATGCTATAGGAAGGGTCTCAGGTTTGGTATACGCATTGAGATATCACATCACATGCTATAGGAAGGGTCTCAGGATTGGAATGGGAAGGACTTGAATATCACATCTCATGCTATAGGCAGGGTCTCAGGTTTGGAAAGGGAAGGAGATGGATATCACATTTCATGTTAGAGGTAGGATCTCAGGTTTGGTATTAGAGGCATTGAGATATCACATCTCATGCTATCAGAAGGGTCTCAGGATTGGAATGGGAAGGAGTTGTATATCACATCTCATGCTAAAGGGAGGGTCTCAGGTTTGGAAGGGGAAGGATTTGGAAATCACATCTCATGTTATAGGAAGGATCTCAGGTTTGGTATTAAAAGCATTGAGATATCACATCTCATGCTATCGGAAGTATCTCAGGTTTGGTATTAGAGGCATTGAGATATCACATCTCATGCTATCATAAGGGTCTCAGGATTGGAATGGGAAGGAGTTGGATATCACATCTCATGTTATAGGAAGGATCTCAGGTGTTGTATTAGAAGCATTGAGATATCACATCTCATGCTATAGGAAGGGTCTCAGGATTGGAATGGGAAGCAGTTGGATATCACATCTTATGCTATAGGAAGGGTCTCAGATTTGGTATAAGCAGTGAGATATCACATCTCATGCTATAGGAAGGGTCTCAGGATTGGAATGGGAAGGAGTTGGATATCACATCTCATGCTATAGGAAGGGTCTCAGGTTTGGAACGGGAAGGAGTTAGATATCACATCTCATGTTATAGGAAGAGTCTCAGGTTTGGTATAAGCATTGAGATATCACATCTCTGCTATCGGAGGTGTCTCAGGATTGGGATGGGAAGGAATTGGATATCACATCACATGCTATAGGAAGGGTATCAGGTTTGGAACGGGAAGGAGTTGGATATCCCATCTCATGTTATAGGACAGGTCTCAGGTTTGATATTAGAAGCATTGAGATATCACATCTCTGCTATTGGAAGGGTCTCAGGATTGGAATGGGAAGGACTTGGATATCAGAATTCATGTTATAGGAAGGGTCTCAGGTTTGGTATTAGAAGCATTGAGATATCACATCTCATGCTATAGGAAGGGTCTCAGGATTTAAATGGGAAGGACTTGGATATCACATCTCATGTTATAGGAAGGGTCTCATGTTTGGTATTAGAAGCATTGAGATATCACATCTCATGCTATAGGAAGGGTCTCAGGAATGGAATGGGAAGGACTTGGATATCACATCTCATGATAAAGGAAGGGTCTAAGGTTTGGAAGGGGAAGGATTTGGATATCACATCTCATGTTATTGGACCGGTCTCAGGTTTGGTATTAGAAGCATTGAGATATCAAGTCTCATGGTATAGGACGGGAGTTTGATATCACATCTCATGCTATCGGAAGGGTATCAGGATTGGATTTGGAAGGAGTTGGATATCCCATCTCATGCTATAGGAAGGGTCTCAGGTTGGAATGGGAAGGAGTTGGATATGACATCTCATGTTATAGGAAGGGTCTCAGGATTGGAATGGGAAGGACTTGGATATCACATCTCATGCTGTAGGAAGGCTCTCAGGTTTGGAAAGGGAAGGAGTTGGATATCACATTTCATGTTAGAGTTAGGATCTCAGGTTTGGTATTAGAGGCATTGAGATATCACATCTCATGCTATCAGAAGGGTATCAGGATTGGAATGGGAAGGAGTTGGATATCACATCTCATGCTAAAGGGAGGGTCTCAGGTTCAGAAGGGGAAGGATTTGGATATCACATCTCATGTTATAGGAAGGATCTCAGGTTTGGTATTAGAAGCATTGAGATATCACATCTCATGCTATCGGACGGATCTCAGGTTTGGTATTAGAAGCATTGAGATATCACATCTCATGCTATAGGAAGGGTCTCAGGATTGGAATGGGAAGGAGTTGGATATCACATCTCATGTTATAGGAAGGATCTCAGGTTTGGTATTAGAAGCATTGAGATATCACATCTCATGCTATAGGACTGGTCTCAGGATTGGAATGGGAAGGAGTTGGATATCACATCTCATGCTAAAGGAAGGGTCTCAGTTTTGGTAGAAGCATTGAGATTTCACATATCATGCTATAGGAAGGGTCTCAGGATTGGAATGGGAAGGAGTTGGATATCACATCTCATGCTATAGGAAGGGTCTCAGGTTTGGTATAAGCATTGAGATATCACATCTCTGCTATCAGAAGGGTCTCAGGATTGGAATGGGAAGGACTTAGATATCACATCTCATGCTATAGGGAGGGTCTCAGTATTGATATTAGAAGCATTGAGATATCACATCTCAAGCTATCAGAAGGGTCTCAGGATTGGAATGGGAAGGAGTTGGATATCACATCTCATGTTATAGGAAGAGTCTCATGCTAAGACCTGATAGACCCTTCCTATAACATGAGATGGGAATATCCAACTCCTTCCCATTCCAATCCTGAGACCCTTCCGATAGCAGAGATGTGATATCTCAATGCTTATACCAAACCTGAGACCCTTCCTATAGCATGAGATGTGATATCCAACTCCTTCCCATTCCAATACTGAGACCCTTCCTATAGCATGAGATGTGATATCTCAATGCTTCTAATATCAAACTTGAGACCCTCCCTATAGCATGAGATGTGATATCCAAGTCCTTCCCATTCCAATCCTGAGACACTTCCTATAGCATGAGATGTGATATCTCAATGCTTCTAATACCAAACCTGAGACTCTTCCTATAACATGAGATGGGATATCCAACTCCTTCCCATTCCAATCCTGAGACCCTTCCGAAAGCAGAGATGTGATATCTCAATGCTTATACCAAACCTGAGACCCTTCCTATGGCATGAGATGTCATATACAGATCCTTCCCATTCCAATCCTGAGACCCTTCCTATAGCATGAGATGTGATATCTCAATGCTTATACCAAACCTAAAGCCCTTCCTATAGCATGAGATGTGATATCCAACTCCTTCCCATTCCAATCCTGAGACCCTTCCTATAGCATGAGATGTGATATCCAATGGCTCTAATACCAAACCTGAGATCCTTCCTCTAACATGAAATGTGATATCCAACTCCTTCCCTTTCCAAACCTGAGAGCCTACCTATAGCATGAGATGTGATATCAAAGTCCTTCCCATTCCAATCCTTAGACCCTTCCTACAGCATGCAATATGATATCTCAATGATTCTAATAACAAACCTGAGACCCGTCCTATAACATGAGATGTGATATCCAACTCCTTCCCATTCCAATCCTGAGACACTTCCGATAGCAGAGATGTGATATCTCAATGCTTATACCAAACCTGAGACCCTTCCTATAACATGAGATGTGATATCCAATTCCTTCCCATTCCAAACCTGAGACCCTTCCTACAGCATGTGATGTGATATCTCAATGCTTCTAATACCAAACCTGAGACCAGTCCTATAACATGAGATGGGATATCCAACTCCTTCCCGTTCCAAACCTGAGACCCTTCCTATAGCATGAGATGTGATATCCAACTCCTTCCCGTTCCAAACCTGAGATCCTTCCTATAGCATGAGTTGTGATATCCAACTCCTTCCCATTCCAATCCTGAGACCCTTATGATAGCATGAGATGTAATATCTCAATGCCTCTAATACCAAATCTGAGATTCTTCCGATAGCATGAGATGTGATATCTCAATGCTTCTTATACCAAACCTGAGATCCTTCCTATAACATGAGATGTGATATCCAAATCCTTCCCCTTCCAAACCTGAGACCCTCCCTTTAGCATGAGATGTGATATCCAAGTCCTTCCCATTCCAATCCTGAGACCCTTCCTATAGCATGTGATGGGATATCTCAATGCTTATACCAAACCTGAGACCCTTCCTATGGCATGAGATGTCATATACAACTCCTTCCCATTCCAATCCTGAGCCCTTCCTATATCATGAGATGTGATATCTCAATGCTTATACCAAACCTGAGACTCTTCCTATAGCATGAGATGTGATATCCAACTTCTTCCCATTCCAATCCTGAGACCCTTCCTATAACATGAGATGTGATGTCTCAATGCTTCTAATACCAAACCTGAGATCTTTCCTATAACATGAGATGTGATATCCAACTCCTTCCCATTCCAATCCTGAGACCCTTCCTATAGCATGTGATGTGATATCTCAATGCTTATACCAAACCTGAGACCCTTCCTATAGCTTGAGATGTGATATCCAACTCCTTCGCATTCCAATCCTGAGACCCTTCCTATAGCATGAGATGTGATATCTCAATACTTCTAATACCAAACCTGAGATCCTTCTGATAACATGAGATGTGATATCCAAATCCTTCCCCTTCCAAACCTGAGACCCTCCCTTTAGCATGAGATGTGATATCCAACTCCTTCCGATTCCAATCCTGAGACCATTCTGATAGCATGAGATGTGATATCTCAATGCTTCTAATACCAAACCTGAGATCCTTCCGATAGCATGAGATGTGATATCTCAATGCTTCTAATACCAAACCTGAGATCCTTCCTATAACATGAGATGTGATATCCAAATCCTTCCCCTTCCAAACCTGAGACCCTCCCTTTAGCATGAGATGTGATATCCAACTCCTTCCCATTCCAATCCTGAGACCCTTCTGATAGCATGAGATGTGATATCTCAATGCCTCTAATACCAAACCTGAGATCCTACCTCTAACATGAAATGTGATATCCAACTCTTTCCCCTTCCAAACCTGAGAGCCTTCCTATAGCATGAGATGTGATATCCAAGTCCTTCCCATTCCAATCCTGAGACCCTTCCTATAACATGAGATGTGATATCCAACTCCTTCCCATTCCAACCTGAGACCCTTCGTATAGCATGAGATGGGATATCCAGCTCCTTCCAAATCCAATCCTGATACCCTTCCAATAGCATGAGATGTGATATCCCAATGCTTATACCAAACCTGAGACCCATACTATTGCATGAGATGTGATATCAAACTCCTTCCCATTCCAATCCTGAGACCCTTCCTATAGCTTGAGATGTGATATCCAACTCCTTCTGATTCCAATTCTGAGACCCTTCCTATACCATGAGACTTGATATCTCAGTGCTTCTAATACCAAACCTGAGACCCGTCCTATAACATGAGATGTGATATCCAAATCCTTCCCCTTCAAACCTAAGACCCTTCCTTTATCATGAGATGTGATATCCAACTCCTTCCCATTCCAATCCTGAGACCCTTCTGATATCGTGAGATGTGATATCTCAATGCTTCTAATATCAAACTTGAGACCCTCCCTATAGCATGAGATGTGATATCCAAGTCCTTCCCATTCCAATCCTGAGACCCTTCCTATAGCATGAGATGTGATATCTCAATGCTTCTAATACCAAACCTGAGACCCTTCCTATAACATGAGATGGGAATATCCAACTCTTCCCATTCCAATCCTGAGACACTTCCGATAGAAGAGATGTGATATCTCAATGCTTATACCAAACCTGAGATCCTTCCTATAGCATGAGATGTGATATCCTACTCCTTCCCATTCCAATCCTGAGACCCTTCCTATAGCATAAGATGTGATATCTCAATGCTTCTAATATCAAACTTGAGACCCTCCCTATAGCATGAGATGTGATATCCAAGTCCTTCCCATTCCAATCCTGAGACACTTCCTATAGCATGAGATGTGATATCTCAATGCTTCTAATACCAAACCTGAGACTCTTCCTATAACATGAGATGGGATATCCAACTCCTTCCCATTCCAATCCTGAGACCCTTCCGATAGCAGAGATGTGATATCTCAAAGCTTATACCAAACCTGAGACCCTTCCTATGGCTTGAGATGTCATATACAACTCCTTCCCATTCCAATCCTGAGACCCTTCCGATAGCATGAGATGTGATATCTCAATGCTTATACCAAGCCTGAGACCCTTCCTATAGCATGAGATGTGATATCCAACTCCTTCCCATTCCAATCCTGAGACCCTTCCTATAGCATGAGATGTGATGTCTCAATGCTTCTAATACCAAACCTGAGATCCTTCGTTTAACATGAGATGTGATATCCAACTCCTTCCATTCCAATCCTGAGACCCTTCCTATAGCATGAGATGTGATATCTCAATGCTTATACCAAACCTGAGACCCTTCCTATAGCATGAGATGTGATATCCAACTCCTTCCCATTCCAATCCTGAGACCCTTCCTATAGCATGAGATGTGATATCTCAATGCCTCTAATACCAAACCTGAGATCCTTCCTCTAACATGAAATGTGATATCCAACTCCTTCCCTTTCCAAACCTGAGAGCCTATCCATAGCATGAGATGTGATATCCAAGTCCTTCCCATTCCAATCCTTAGACCCTTCCTACAGCATGCAATATATATGATATCTCAATGATTCTAATAACAATCCTGAGACCCGTCCTATAACATGAGATGGGATATCCAACTCCTTCCCATCCCAATCCTGAGACACTTCTGATTGCAGAGATGTGATATCTCAATGCTTATACCAAACCTGAGACTCTTCCTATAACATGAGATGTGATATCTGTTAGGAAAGATTTCGTAATTGTAGGTAATTTTCCTTCCATGTGGCAACCCCTAAACTTTTTGCTGTTGTTTTTCACCTTGTTCTCGACTTTGCCAGAGAAGTGCAGCCTTCTGCCGCACTCCTCTGGGCTTTCGCTCCTTTCTTACGGGGAAACTTGCATGGCCTTAAGACAGTCAGTACCGGGAAACGCTGTTTTCCGTAGTTTCTTTTATCATGTTGCGGCTTTCGTGCAACATGACACAAGAGGGCACTGTAAGCTAAGTTACTGCTCTCTTGGGATTCTAGCCTTCAACAGGCCCTAGATACTCTTTCAGGATTGTAACTGATCGGTGCAAGTGATTCACGGACGGGAATGGTGGCAGCGATCGTTTCTTGTGTTTTCAGCTCCTTTTGGCGTTCTAAGCGCGTTTCTCGCACTTAACCCAAAATGATGCCCTGGCTCCCAAAATTGGCCAGACCACGAGGCTCCTTTGTCCTGTCCGCTGACCGTCTTGCTCCCTTCACCTTCCCCAGGTCGAGCCGACCCGGGGCCTTCCTTATTTGGGCATGTACTTTCCCGCGAAACACAGATGCTTTCGCGGGCTTCTACATGTCTTGTGTGTGCCTCCAGGATGTGGGCTGGGATGTCTGGTCCCGTGTGAATGCCTGGGACCACCGTGGTCCGTGATAGGTCCACGAATGGTGTGAGTGTTGATGAGCGGATCTCCCATTGGGTCCCCACCGTTTTGGCGCGAAGGGAACCGTGGATAAGAGGGGGCTGGAAACACCACTACCATGTCGATCTCCTGAGTTCTCACGAACGAAGGAATACAGGAGCCAAGTATCCTGCAACCAAGAGGCTGAACCGAGGAATCGCTGGTGACCCGCTGAAGGACTGCTCCTCTGCACTGCTGTCGCCTTGTGAAACCCTTTTCACCTTTGATCGAACCAGAAGGCCTGTACTAGTACTTCGACCCTTGGAATAGCGGGGACAGCTATTCTCGGCATCTTCACCAGCTCCTGCTAGTAAGCCTTCGGAAGCGTCTCTGGCCCATCCAGCAGACTGACCAGCCTACACAGGAGTCTTGCTCTGTAACTGCCACCAGGTTGTGTAGTATATTGAGTCCTTGTCACTCTCACACGATTCGTACACTTGGCGTTCCCAGGTCTGAAGTGAGTAGTGTACATTTGGCTCAGATACACACGGCCGCTCCGTTGCACTGCTGTGGTAACAAACTGTGCGGGTTCCTTCGTTTGGGACGTCTTTTACTCAACTCTGCTGCTGCAGACTCAACACGACGACGAGACATCCCCTGCTCTTCTGAACCTGCCAGCGACTGAAACTGACGCGGAGAAGCCTGGGTCTGCTTGCATCGGGGACCGGTGAGTAGCATAGCTAGGAACTGGTCGCCCTCCTGCAGGAACCCATAGCTTTTCCCCGCTGTGTCAAAACAGCATGCCTTTCCGTACTCGCGCTCTGCTTCTGCCCTTGAGTCGCGGAACACTGTTCTTCTTCGTTTGTGCACTAAACTGAACTGCCTGATCTCCCTCGAAGAGACTCCCCTTTTGCCCGTTGGCACCAGCGTGTGCAGGTACTTTTGAGCACAAGGCTCCACTCTTCGTAGGGCTCGGACTTCCTTTTAGTTAGGTGCCTCTGAAGGCGGACTGGGTCTAAGCATTATTTCGCACTGCCTGTTTTCCTTCCCTTTTAGGTGGACTACACATTTCGAGCATCTAACGCTTGAGACTTGTTTGTATTTGTATATATATTGTATTGGTATGGTATGTGTTGGTTTACTAGAGTTGTATTGTGATTTCTCGCTACGGTCATTGTTTTAAAGGCCTTGGAATAAATGTGTATATATTTTTAATATAGCACCTGTTTGGAGTAGTTTGTAAGTGTCCTTGCTTTGTGTGCTCATTGCAGGCTTTCAGTCACCCTCACCCCTCTTGAGACCTAGTCTTGACCGCCGCGATCGCTACCTTGATTGGTCTGGCTTGTCCAGAGGTTACCCTGTTCCAAGTAATTAGGTTGGCCTTCTGAACTTCTGCGCCACCAGGACAGAGTTCAGAAATCCGTCTTAACAAATTGGTGTACAGCGGTGGGATACCACTGAAGGTATCCAGTGTTGCGCACGAACTAAGGCATTTCAAGTTATTCCTACCAGGACACGTAATGAATTGTTGTAGTATAACTTTAAAAAGGCCATAGTCCTATCTAACAGTATGGAAACAAATACCTTGTTAACTTTAAATGCTTACAAATCAGAAACATTGAAAAAAATGTGTGCGGAGAGAGGTGTTTCCTCTCAAGGCACGAAATTGGATATGATCCAAAGAATCGTGGCGTGGCAAGAAGCGCAGCTTGACGCTATAACTTCTGAGGACAGTGCGGAAGGAGGTGGGGCTGCTCTCACTGGTAGAACCGACGGTTCTGCCGCTGCACTGATCCACCGCGACCACGAGGACAGGGAGGATGAGATGTCTGATGTTTCCTCTGCCAGTGTAGATGGGGAGGCTATGCTTGAATTCAAGAAGCAAGAACTGCGGTTTAGGCAGAAGGAGCTTGAATTCAGCATAGCCAAACTAAAAATCGAACAGTCAGAAAAACAGAAAGACAGGGATCACCAGTTGGAACTGGCCAAGCTTCAGGCTGCAAATGGGTCCAAGGGTCCTGGACATGGGTCTGGGGCCTCCTCTCATCCACGGTTGTTAAGACGGATTTCTGAACTCTGTCCTGGTGGCGCAGAAGTTCAGAAGGCCAACCTAATTACTTGGAACAGGGTAACCACTGGACGAGCCAGACCAATCAAGGTAGCGATCGCGGCGGTCAAGACTAGGTCTCAAGAGGGGTGAGGGTGACTGAAAGCCCGCAATGAGCACACAAAGCAAGATCACTTACAAACTACTCCAAACAGCTGTTATATCAAAAATATATACACATTTATTTTAAGGCCTTTAAAACAATGACCGTTGCGAGAAAATCACAATATCAATATTAAGCCAACTCTTACAATATATACAAATACGACAGTCGCAAGCGTTATATGCACGAAATGTGTAGTCCACCTGAAAGGGAAGGAAAACAGGCAGTGCGATAATGCTTTAGACTCAGTTCGCCTTCAGGGGCACCTAACTAGATGGAAGTCCGAGCCCTGCGAAGAGTGGAGCCTTGTGCTCAAAGTACCTGCACACGCTGGTGCCAACGGGCAAAAGGAGAAGCTCTTCGGAGGAAGTCAGGCAGTTCGGGTTAGTGCACAACAGAAGAAGAACAGGTTCCGCGACTCAAGCGCAGCCTCCACAGTGAGCAGAAGCAGAGCGTGAGTACGGACAAAAGGGTGCTGTTTTTACACAGCGGGGAAAAGCAATGGGCTACTGCAGGAGGGCGACCAGATCCTAGCTATAGTACTCACCGGTCCCCGATGCAAGCAGACCCAGGCTTCTCCACGTTAGTTTCAGCAGCTGGCAGGTTCAGAAGAGCCGGGAATACCTCGTCGTCGTGTAGAGAAAAAAGACGTCCCAATCGAAGAAACCTGCACAGTTTTGTCACCACAGCAGGGCAACGGAGCGGCTGTGTGTATCTGAGCCAAATGTACACTACTCACTTCAGACTTGGGAACGCCAAGTGTACTAAGCGTGTGAGAGTGACAAGGACTCGAAATACAACACAACCTGGCGGCGGTTACAGAGCAGGTCTCCCGTGTAAGCTGGTAAGTCAACTGGATGGCCCAGAGACGCTTCCGAAGGCTTACTGGCAGGAGATGATGAAGTCGCCGAGAATAGCTGTTCCTGCTATTCCAAAGGTCGAAGCACCAGTACAGGCCTTCTGGTTCGATCAAAGGAGGAAAGGGTTTCACAGGACGACAGCAGTGCAAAGGAGGAGTCCTTCAGCGGGTCACCAGCGATTCCTCGGTCCAGCCTCTTGGTTGCAGGATACTTGGCTCCTGTATTCCTTTGTTCGTGAGAACTCAGGAGATCGACATGGTAGTGGTGTTTCCAGCCCCCTCTTATCCACGGTTCCCTTCGTGCCAAAACGGAGGGGAGCCAATGGGAGATCCGCTCATCAACACACACACCATTCGTGGACCAATCACGGACCACGGTGGTCCCAGGCATTCACACTACCCTAGACTCTCTGGCACCCAGGATGTGTATTGGGACCAGACATCCCAGCCCACACCCTGGAGGCACACAAAAGACATGTAGAAGCCCGCGAAAGCATCCGTGTTTCGCGGGAAAGTACATGCCCAAATAAGGAAGGCCCCGGGTCGCTCGACCTGGGGAAGGTGAAGGGAGCAAGACGGTCAGTGGACAGGACAAAGGAGCCTCGTGGTCTGGCCATTTTGGGAGCCAGGCCACCATTTTGGGTTCAGCGCGAAAAACGCGCTTAGAACGCCAAAAGGAGCTCAAAATACACAAAACGATCGCTGCCACCATTCCAGTCCCTGAATGACTTGCACCGATCAAATACAATCCTAAACGAGTATCTAGGGCCTGTAGAAGGCTAGAGACCCAAGAGAGCTGTAACTTAGCTTACAGTGCCCTCTTGTGTCATGTTGCACTAAAGCCACAACATGATAAAAGAAACTACGGGAAACAGCGTTCCCCGGTGCTGAATGTCTTAAGGGCATGTCAGTTTCCCCGTAAGAAAAGAGCGAAAGCCCAGAGGAGTGCGGCAGAAGGCTGCACTTCTCTGGCAAAGTCAAGAACAAGGTGAAAAACAACAGCAAAAAGTTTAGGGGTTGCCACATGGAAGGAAAATTACCTACAATTACGAAATCTTTCCTAACACTCGCCCCTCCCAGACTATGGACAGGGGGAACTAATCCACCCCTGGATGAGTCTCTTGTTCAGGTCGGTTAAACATTCTGGACAACCCATCAGCATTGCTATGTTGGACACCTGGCCTATGCTCAATAGTGAAGTCGAAGCCTTGTAGACTTATGGACCACCTAAGCAACTTTGGATTCTCCCCCTTCATGTTCATTAGCCACTTTAACGGCTTATGGTCAGTTTGCACAGTGAAGTGGGTCCCATAGAGGTAGGGCCTCAGCTTCCTTAGGGCCCACACAACAGAGAAACATTCTTTCTCTACCGTGGACCATCTGAGCTCTCTGTCCTTAAGCTGGCGACTAATAAAACCGATAGGGTGTTCCTTACCCTTCTCATCTACTTGTGATAGTACAGCTCCTATCCCAGTGTCAGAGGCGTCCGTCTGCACGATAAAAGGTCTTTGATAATCAGGGGCCCTGAGGACAGGGGCCTGGCACAAGGAGTCTTTTAAGCCATTGAAGGCCTTCTCACACTCGTCGGTCCAAGTTACCTTCTTGGGTTTCTTCGGAGTTGGGAGGGCAGTCAGAGGAGCAGCTATGGTGCCATAGTCTGCCACAAAATTGCGGTAATACCCCGTGAGTCCTAAGAAGGCTCTCACTTGGGTTTGCGTAGTGGGGGTAGGCCAGTCTTTTACTGCTTGTACTTTACTGGGTAGAGGCTGTATCCTCCCTCCACCTACTTCATGTCCAAGGTAAACCACTGAGCCTTGTCCAATCTGGCATTTACTAGCCTTAATGGTCAAGTGGGCTTTCTGAAGAGCCTGGAGCACAATCCCGAGGTGTTTTACATGGTCTTCCCAGGTGGCACTGAAAACTGCTATATCATCCAGATATGCAAGACAGAATTCGTCCAACCCATTCAACACATGATTCACAAGCCTCTGGAAAGTGGCAGGTGCATTCTTCAACCCGAACAGCATTACCCGGAATTGGTAAAGGCCGTCTGGAGTAGAAAATGCTGTCTTCTCCTTGGCATGTTCTGCTAAAGCTATTTGCCAATAGCCAGCAGTGAGGTCAAACGTGCTGAGGTACTTGGAGGCACCCAAAGTATCCACCAGCTCATCTGTTCGAGGCAAGGGGTGTGCATCTGTCTTGGTGACAGCATTCAGAGCCCTGTAATCCACGCAGAACCTCAATTCAGAAGTGCCTGCCTTTGGAACCAAAACCACAGGGCTGGACCAAGGACTACTAGAGGGTTCAATCACCCCAAGGTCTAACATTTTGTTGACCTCGGTCTTAATATAAGACCGTACTTTGTCTGACATCCTGTATCCCCTACTTTTGGTAGGTACACTGTCTCCTGTGTCAATGTTATGTTTGCACCAAGGTGTCAAACCAGGCGACTGTGAAAACAGGGGGGAAAACTGCCTAAGCAAACTTTTCACCTCAGCCTGCTGATCAGAAGTCAGGTGAGGGGCCACTCGGACACCCTCAAAGGAGCTATCTGAAGGACCGCTTTGGAACAGGTCGGGGAGAGGTTCATACTCCTCTTCCTCAACATCTGAAGCCAGTAGCAGTGCTGCGATTTCGACTCTTGGGACGAAAGCCTTCAGCCTATTTACGTGAAACACTTTTGGAGCCTGTCCAGGCCTTCCAAGGTCCACTAAATAGGTAACCTCACCCAGGGGCTCCACCACTGTGTAAGGGCCTGACCATTTGTCCTGTAAAGCTCGAGGCCTTATGGGATTCATGATCAGGACTTGCTGACCAGGTGTAAAGTTGATGAGGGAAGCTTTCTGGTCGTACCAATGTTTCACCAGCGCTTGCCCTGCCTTCAATTTATCACTAGCCAAGCCCTTCAGAAGTACCATCCGTTTTCTGAGCCCTAGCACATAATCAACTACGTTGGTAGTGACAGGGGGAGTGGGCATCTCCCATCCCTCTTTGACGATGGCTAAGGGTCCCCGTACGGGATGACCGAACAGAAGTTCGAAGGGGCTGAAGCCAACACCCTCCTGTGGTACCTTTCGGTAGGCAAACAGTAAGCATGGTAACAGAAGATCCCATTTTCTTCTCTGAGGCTCCTCCAGAGCCCCAATCATGCTCTTTAACGTTCTATTGAAACGTTCCACCAGACCATTGGTCTGGGGGTGGTATGCAGAAGAGAACTTGTAGGTGACCCCACATTCTTTCCACATAGCCTGCATATACTTCGACATAAAGTTGCTGCCACGATCTGATACAACTTCTTTAGGGAAGCCAACCCTAGTAAATATGCCGAGTAAAGCTTTTGCAACTGACTTGGCAGTTACAGTTTTCAATGGGATGGCCTCAGGATACCTGGTTGCATGGTCGACCAGCATCAGGATAAACCTATTGCCCGAGGATGTTTGCGGGTCAAGGACCGCTTTGGAACAGGTCGGGGAGAGGTTCAGACTCCTCTTCCTCAACATCTGAAGCCAGTAGCAGTGCTGCGATTTCGACTCTTGGGACGAAAGCCTTCAGCCTATTTACGTAAAACACTTTTGGAGCCTGTCCAGGCCTTCCAAGGTCCACTAAATAGGTAACCTCACCCAGGGGCTCCACCACTGTGTAAGGGCCTGACCATTTGTCCTGTAAAGCTCGAGGCCTTATGGGATTCATGATCAGGACTTGCTGACCAGGTGTAAAGTTGATGAGGGAAGCTTTCTGGTCGTACCAATGTTTCACCAGCGCTTGCCCTGCCTTCAATTTATCACTAGCCAAGCCCTTCAGAAGTACCATCCGTTTTCTGAGCCCTAGCACATAATCAACTACGTTGGTAGTGACAGGGGGAGTGGGCATCTCCCATCCCTCTTTGACGATGGCTAAGGGTCCCCGTACGGGATGACCGAACAGAAGTTCGAAGGGGCTGAAGCCAACACCCTCCTGTGGTACCTTTCGGTAGGCAAACAGTAAGCATGGTAACAGAAGATCCCATTTTCTTCTCTGAGGCTCCTCCAGAGCCCCAATCATGCTCTTTAACGTTCTATTGAAACGTTCCACCAGACCATTGGTCTGGGGGTGGTATGCAGAAGAGAACTTGTAGGTGACCCCACATTCTTTCCACATAGCCTGCATATACTTCGACATAAAGTTGCTGCCACGATCTGATACAACTTCTTTAGGGAAGCCAACCCTAGTAAATATGCCGAGTAAAGCTTTTGCAACTGACTTGGCAGTTACAGTTTTCAATGGGATGGCCTCAGGATACCTGGTTGCATGGTCGACCAGCATCAGGATAAACCTATTGCCCGAGGATGTTTGCGGGTCAAGGGGACCAACGATGTCGATCCCTACCCTTTCAAATGGTACCCCCACAACTGGGAGCGGTACCAACGGAGCTTGGATTGTCGCGCCAACCTTACCAGACAACTGGCAGGAGGTACAACTCCTGCAGTGACTTTCTACTTGCACCCCCATCTTGGGCCAGTAGAAGTGCATGGATAACCTTTGCTTGGTCCTCTTCATACCAAGGTGACCAGCAAGGGGAACTTCATGCGCCAACTGCAGGAGGAAGGGCCTAACAGCAAGGGGAACCACCAACCTCCTATGGTCTCCTTCTGTAGACTCTGTGGGCTCGCTATACAGGAGTCCACCTTCCCAATAAATCCTATGCGTCCCAGGAGGTTCACCCTCAAGCTGGGCGCAGGCCTGTCTCCTTAGGCCTTCCAGAGATGGGCACTCACGTTGGCCTTTACTGAATTCGTCCCTATCAGGACCTCCTTCAACTAACAAGTCTTTTAGTTCAGGATGATCGTTGGGGTCAAATACTTCAGGCATCGCCACCTCCTCGTCAGGCCCGGGCGATTGACCAACTTCCTCCACCGCAGTGGTAGGCGAGCTCGGGGGAATATTCTCTTTCCCTCGTCGTGACTTGTTGACTCCTTTCTCCTTGGGTTTCCCCTTTGGCTGGGGCGGCGTATTGGACTTGGCCAATGCTGCCCGTGCTTGAGACCGTGTGTAGGGTCTTTCGGCAGTGTCTCCTACGAGCCCTAAAGCTCTGAGATCATTACCTAACAAGACCTTTCCCGGGATGTTTCTCTGAATGCTCACTGGAATCCTGACTGCTGTACCATTTAAAGTAAGATTTACAGGTATTACTGGAAACATACGGAGGGGGCCGTCAGCCAACTTAGTGGGCATCAGAGTAGCTCTGGCAACTTCCTCTGAGTCTACCAAGGTAGAATCCACTACAGTGCGACTGCACCCACTATCCCTAAGAGCTGGAGTATCCACTCCATTGATCAGCACACTGTCTTTAAAGTAGTGCTTGGTATTATCCGGAATCCTAGCATAAGCCTCTGCGACTTTAGGCTCCCAGGAACCCAGGGACACTAAAACTACCTCAGCCTCTATCCCGCTGGGAAATGAGTCTGAGGAGAAGGATGCTCCTGTAATCTCTTCTTCCTCGTAGGAGGAGAAGGCCAGATTAGCGGAGTGGACCCCCAAAGGTCTAACCTTACAACGGGGATCCCCCTTCACATGGTCAGTTGATCCACAAGCAAAACACGATCCATTGGGTCTGTTTACATAGGGAGGCTTATTGTAACCAGAGTTCTGTTTCGGAGGCGGACCTCCACTACCCTGCGAGTTCTCTTGTGTCTTACCCTTATTTTTCTTTTTGTGGCCCTTATGAGAAGAAGATTTAGCAGATTCTCCACCCTCCATATCTTTGGACTTTTTCACTTCCTCCTGCTTACCAGGATGAGTTTTGTCCTTATGGGACACTCGATGTGACACCCATAAGTCTGCTGCAATGGCCAGCTTCTTAGGATCTATCTCCTTCGAATCGGCCAAATGCTGCTTAAGCTCCGGGGAAGAAGAAGCAAAAATGTGTTCCAGCATGACAAGATTTATCATGCCTTCGAAGGTAGAAACCTTATAACCTTCGACCCAGCCAGTTAAGTTTTTCAAGGATTCAGTGACATAAGATACCCAAGTACCACCTTCCTTTTTCTTATACTCTCTGAAACGTTTCAAATATTGGGCCGGAGTCTTCCCAAACTTTAAAATGAGAGTTTGCTTTAACATTGCGAAATCAGCTCGCTCAGCCTTCGACATTTCCATAATGGCACTACAGCCAGAATGGGGCAGTCTGCTGAGTAACCAGGCAATCTTATCAGCATTGTCAACTTGTTGAACTTCGCATGCATACTCAAGCGCATTCAGCCAGTCCATAATGTCATTCCTTTCTTCATACACACTGAGCAGATCTTTCGGAAACCGTGGATGAGAGGAAGCCCCAGACCCATGTCCAGGACCCTTGGACCCATTTGCAAACTGAAGCTTGGCCAGTTCCAACTGGTGATCCCTGTCTTTTTGTTTTTCTGCCTGTTCGATTTTTAGTTTGGCTATGCTGAATTCAAGCTCCTGCTGCCTAAACCGCAGCTCTTGCTTCTTGAATTCAAGCATAGCCTCCCCATCAACACTGGCAGAGGAAACATTAGACATCACATCCTCCCTGTCCTCGTGGTCGCGATGGATCAGTGCAGCGGCAGAACCGTCGGTTCTACCAGTGAGAGCAGCCCCACCACCTTCTGCACTGTCCTCAGAAGTTATAGCATCAAGCTGCGCTTCTTGCCACGCCACGATTCTTTGGATCATTTCCAATTTAGTGCCTTGAGAGGAAACACCTCTCTCCGCACACATCTTCTTCAATGTTTCTGATTTGGAAGCATTTAAAGTTAACAAGGTATTTGTTTCCATACTGTTAGATAGGACTATGGCCTTTTTAAAGTTATACTACAACAATTCACTACGTGTCCTGGTTGGAATAACCTGAAATGCCCTAGTTCGTGCGCAACACTGGATACCTTCAGTCGTATCCCACCACTGTACACCAATTTGTTAAGACGGATTTCTGAACTCTGTCCTGGTGGCGCAGAAGTTCAGAAGGCCAACCTAATTACTTGGAACAGGGTAACCTCTGGACGAGCCAGACCAATCAAGGTAGCGATCGCGGCGGTCAAGACTAGGTCTCAAGAGGGGTGAGGGTGACTGAAAGCCCGCAATGAGCACACAAAGCAAGATCACTTACAAACTACTCCAAACAGTTGTTATATCAAAAATATATACAAATTTATTTTAAGGCCTTTAAAACAATGACCGTAGCGAGAAAATCACAATATCACAATATTAAGCCAACACATACCATATCAACACAATATATATACAAATACGACAGTCGCAAGCGTTATATGCACGAAATGTGTAGTCCACCTGAAAGGGAAGGAAAACAGGCAGTGCGATAATGCTTTAGACTCAGTTCGCCTTCGGGGGCACCTAACTAGATGGAAGTCCGAGCCCTGCGAAGAGTGGAGCCTTGTGCTCAAAGTACCTGCACACGCTGGTGCCAACGGGCAAAAGGAGAAGCTCTTCGGAGGAAGTCAGGCAGTTCGGGTTAGTGCACAACAGAAGAAGAACAGGTTCCGCGACTCAAGCGCAGCCTCCACAGTGAGCAGAAGCAGAGCGCTAGTACGGACAAAAGGGTGCTGTTTTTACACAGCGGGGAAAAGCAATGGGCTACTGCAGGAGGGCGACCAGATCCTAGCTATACTACTCACCGGTCCCCGATGCAAGCAGACCCAGGCTTCTCCACGTTAGTTTCAGCAGCTGGCAGGTTCAGAAGAGCCGGGAATGCCTTGTCGTCGTGTAGAGAAAAAAGACGTCCCAATCGAAGAAACCTGCACAGTTTTGTCACCACAGCAGGGCAACGGAGCGGCCGTGTTTATCTGAGCCAAATGTACACTACTCACTTCAGACTTGGGAACGCCAAGTGTACTAAGCGTGTGAGAGTGACAAGGACTCGAAATACAACACAACCTGGCGGCGGTTACAGAGCAGGACTCCCGTGTAAGCTGGTCAGTCAACTGGATGGCCCAGAGACGCTTCCGAAGGCTTACTGGCAGGAGATGATGAAGTCGCCGAGAATAGCTGTTCCTGCTATTCCAAAGGTCGAAGCACCAGTACAGGCCTTCTGGTTCGATCAAAGGAGGAAAGGGTTTCACAGGACGACAGCAGTGCAAAGGAGGAGTCCTTCAGCGGGTCACCAGCGATTCCTCTGTCCAGCCTCTTGGTTGCAGGATACTTGGCTCCTGTATTCCTTTGTTCGTGAGAACTCAGGAGATCGACATGGTAGTGGTGTTTCCAGCCCCCTCTTATCCACGGTTCCCTTCGCGCCAAAACGGAGGGGAGCCAATGGGAGATCCGCTCATCAACACACACACCATTCGTGGACCAATCACGGACCACGGTGGTCCCAGGCATTCACACTACCCTACACTCTCTGGCACCCAGGATGTGTATTGGGACCAGACATCCCAGCCCACACCCTGGAGGCACACAAAAGACATGTAGAAGCCCGCGAAAGCATCCGTGTTTCGCGGGAAAGTACATGCCCAAATAAGGAAGGCCCCGGGTCGCTCGACCTGGGGAAGGTGAAGGGAGCAAGACGGTCAGTGGACAGGACAAAGGAGCCTCGTGGTCTGGCCATTTTGGGAGCCAGGCCACCATTCTGGGTTCAGCGCGAAAAACGCGCTTAGAACGCCAAAAGGAGCTCAAAATACACAAAACGATCGCTGCCACCATTCCAGTCCCTGAATGACTTGCACCGATCAAATACAATCCTAAATGAGTATCTAGGGCCTGTAGAAGGCTAGAGACCCAAGAGAACTGTAACTTAGCTTACAGTGCCCTCTTGTGTCATGTTGCACTAAAGCCGCAACATGATAAAAGAAACTACGGGAAACAGCGTTCCCCGGTACTGACTGTCTTAAGGGCATGTCAGTTTCCCCGTAAGAAAAGAGCGAAAGCCCAGAGGAGTGCGGCAGAAGGCTGCACTTCTCTGGCAAAGTCAAGAACAAGGTGAAAAACAACAGCAAAAAGTTTAGGGGTTGCCACATGGAAGGAAAATTACCTACAATTACGAAATCTTTCCTAACAACCGTTTCCGAAAGATCTGGTCAGTGTGTATGAGGAAAGGAATGACATTATGGACTGGCTGAATGCGTTTGAGTATGCATGCGAAGTTCAACAAGTTGACAATGCTGATAAGACTGCCTGGTTACTCAGCAGACTGCCCCATTCTGGCTGTAGTGCCATTATGGAAATGTCGAAGGCTGAGCGAGCTGATTTCGCAATGTTAAAGCAAACTCTCATTTTAAAGTTTGGGAAGACTCCGGCCCAATATTTGAAACGATTCATAGAGTATAAGAAAAAGGAAGGTGGTACTTGGGTATCTTATGTCACTGAATCCTTGAAAAACTTAACTGGCTGGGTCGAAGGTTATAAGGTTTCTACCTTCGAAGGCATGATAAATCTTGTCATGCTGGAACACATTTTTGCATCTTCTTCCCCGGAGCTTAAGCAGCATTTGGCCTATTCGAAGGAGATAGATCCTAAGAAGCTGGCCATTGCAGCAGACTTATGGGTGTCACATCGAGTGTCCCATAAGGACAAAACTCATCCTGGTAAGCAGGAGGAAGGGAAAAAGTCCAAAGATAAGGAGGGTGGAGAATCTGATAAATCTTCTTCTCAAAAGGGCCACAAAAAGAAAAATAAGGGTAAGACACAAGAGAACTCACAGGGTAGTGGAGGTCAGCCTCCGAAACAGAACTCTGGTTACAATAATCCTCCCTATGTAAACAGACCCAATGGATCTTGTTTTGCTTGTGGAGCAACTGACCACGTGAAGGGGGATCCCCGGTGTAAGGTTAGACCTTTGGGGGTCCACTCCGCTAATCTGGCCTTCTCCTCCTACGAGGAAGAAGAGATTACAGGAGCATCCTTCTCCTCAGACTCATTTCCCAGCGGGATAGAGGCTGAGGTAGTTTTAGTTTCCCTGGGTTCCTGGGAGCCTAAAGTCGCAGAGGCTTATGCTAGGATTCCAGATAATACCAAGCACTACTTTAAAGACAGTGGCCCTCATTACGACCCTGGCGGAAATCGAAAAACGATGGCGGAAATGGAATACCGCCATCGAATAGCGCTCGGTGCGATTATGACCCGTCACCGTAAAGTACGATGCCATTAGCGACACCGTAGTGAACGCCAACGCTAACTGCACCAAGTACGCGCACGCGCGCCATGCCAAACCGTAATTACCACCATGGCGCAATGGTACGCGAATTCTGACCCTAGCGGACATGTACCTAACGCCATCAAGCATGGCGGAAAGTACCATTCCGCCATGGTGAGAAGTACGGCATCGCGAATCAACCGTAAACGGCCCTACTGAGTGCCTGTACACCACTCCCTGGCCACATTGCACAACTCCTCGTAGGTGCAATGAAGTCACACAATGCAACCAGTCAAATGTACAAGTCACCCATGCATGCCAACGAACAAATGAATCTAGGGGCTCCAAGTGCCTTGTGAGTGGCCATCCATATTTGCCATGGCACCATTGCCGCACTGATGCAGCACAGGCATGTGAAGGTTCAAGTACAGCAACATGAGCAGAAAAATGAGACAAACAAAAACAGGCCCCCCCATCGACTGACACCAGTGTAAGGCAACATTCAAAGCAGTATCCTGAGTGAGACTGCACCAGCCCTGTACTCCTGCCAGTAAACAAACCAACCATCAGCATAAGCATGTACCACACAAGTTGGCAGAGTGACTGAGCAGCCAGGCACATCTCAAGAGGGGCCAATGGGAGCTGCAGGGCACAGATGGCACGAATACAGAAGCTATTCCAATGGACATGACCTCAGTCTCCCTCCAAGAAGCGCACGCAAACACAGGCACCTGTGACCAGCCATATACTGATAATCACATCATTCCACCAATCCACCTGGCTGACCGGCATCTGTTACACAAAAGCTAATCCCCCGCCCCTGAGCATGACATCATCAAAACAGTCATAATGGTAGCCCCTATCCCTGACCACACTGTGCTTCGTAGGCAAACGCGGCCAGTACAGTACCACGCAACTATACTCAGAAGCCGGAACCCAATGCAGATCTACTCACAATACATCGCTCCACAAATAGGAATATGCTACATTACTTGCAAAGAATAACGCTACACGGTTAATATCAGAATAGAAATTTAATGCACCACAAAATCACCAAGCCCATACAGCCATTAGGTCATGAACCCCAAAATATATTTCATCATTGTGGGCTGCATCCGCAATAAATGACCAGCTTCTTCTTGTGTGACGCCCTGTTCCTTCATGGTACACAGGGGCTACATTCACGTTAAAAAAGGCAACATGGAAGCGCCTAGAACCGCAGGGCCGTCCCATTAGGTAGGCACTAGTCCAGCTGAAAGGTCGAAATGTTGCTCCTAGCCACTAGTACCGCGTAAGGGCATGTGGCCCATTGGCGATCGTCCCATAAGATCGTAATGGTGCTCCACTGATTAACTCGAAGCAGCAGGTGTCGGGAGTAAAAGCCATCTGCAGGAGTGGCATACAGATGGCAGCGGCAAAAGGGGAGGAGATACCTGTCACCCAAATGAAATGAAAAAGAATAGTATGGCCATCAGAACTTGATTTGTATTACTCACTTCAATGATCACACTAAATCTACAGCCATATGCATGCTAGCCCACTCCAAAGGATTATTCCCACCCAAATATCACTTGCGAATCATAACTATAAATATCGAGGTGAAAACACTATTACAAACGAGTGTTTGTGTGCATGCGTCTGTCAAAACAGAATCCATTCGATGGGATTAGTAACGTGCATAGACACAAGTGTTTGAAGGCGCGTCGAGACAGGGAGGGTTCAACAAGGCCAGATAGACGATGGTCCCACTATGGCAGCTCTGCATCACATAGCGCAGGGGAGGTGGATAGATTCCAAAAAGCCCTGTACATGGCAAACTCTCCATCAAATCATCTCTCCATGCATCCATACATCATTCCCTCATCCCGGTATGAAAACGCCTGATTATGTACTCACATAACATGTGAAATTTCCATTGAGTCTGTGCGTAATGCAGTCTGCAAAATCCACTGTGCTCCAGGCCGGAATTCCAGTGTTGTGAAGTAACATGTATTTGGGAACGTCCTGACTTATCGTCCACCACGCTATTGCGCATCCCATACTATTCATATCAATCATTGCATTCTCGCCATGGCCCCTGTCCCAAGGACATTAAACAATAGAACGTTATATTTGCAGTCAGACCTGTGGGCGTCTCCTCGCCGCTAGCTGAAGACCGAAAGCGCCGTCCTTCGAATTCCTCATTTGCAACATCACGTCGAAAAGGCATCTGTGACCGCTTGAAATAACAAATCCATCCATGTAGTGCGGCAATGTGTGAAAATGCAAAGTGGCTTCACTCACAAATGGGACGCCCCGCCCGTCGGTGAACCGCGGTACAGTGCTGCATGAGGGTCCACCGTTAATCGAGTACTACATTCCACTGACCCTTCACAAGTTTGTTCGCGACTGCAAAGATAGTATGTGAAACAATGGGACCATAGCAGAATGAACATATGAACCAATATTTCACTGCCATCGGGATCAAATACATGATTGTAATAGCAAGATGCCATGCGTCGAATTGCAGCGTTGCGTGCGGGACGTGCTCGCCCAAAGGGGATTGCAGCTTGCACAGGTGGAATGAATCACCACAGGTGGAGGCAATACAGCTTGAAAACACATAAATTGCACACCCAACCCCCTCACACAACCACACCCACTCCAAAATGCTACCGGCAGGACTAGCGATGTTGGCCCTGGGGGACCTGATAGCACTGCAAGTACTCCAACTTCAAGAAGAAGACGAACACCAACTACTACAACAACCGGCCGCACAGAGGAGACGCAGGAGGAGGAGGAGGGCAAGGCAGAGCCAGCAAGGCCCGCCAGCACAGCCACTACCACCACGCAGGCAGCCCGCAATCCCACGCCTCCGAGCACATCCGTTCAACCTCACGGATGAGCAGATCCACACCCTCTACCGTTTGGACCGGGACACCATAACCGCCATTGTGGACATGACACAGGCTGACCTTGTCAGCATGATAGATAGCCCAACCGCCATCCCACCCCTACTGAAGGTGGTGTCTGTACTCCACTTCCTGGCCACAGGCACCTACCAGCACACAGTCGGACAGTTGCATGGCATTTCACAGCCAGTGTTCTCACGGACACTATTGTAAGTGCTTGATGCCCTCCTGAAGCACGCAGACGACTACATCTCTCTACCACGCTCGGAGCAGGAAATTACGAACACAAAAGTGGGATTCCATGCACTTGGCGGCATACCAGGTTGCATTGGTGCCATCGACTGCACCCATGTTGAATTGGTCGTCCCACATGCCATGGAGGCTCAGTACCGCAACCGAAAACAATTTCATTCTCTTAATGTACAAATGGTGTGTGACTCCAACAGGATCATTACACATTGTTGTGCACGCTTTCCTGGATCAACCCATGATTCTATGGTCTTGAGGAACTCTAGAATACCACGCTACATGGAGCGACACGCAGGGAACAGATCCTGGCTACTCGGTGAGTCTCATTTCATGCATGATAATGTGGGGTATGTGATGCGGCAATGACCTGGCAGGAGGGGGGGGGCGTACGTAGCAATGTCATTCCACAAACATCCTTTATTGTCCACATACAGGTGATGCCGGGTATCCACTGAAGAGATGGCTCCTTACACCACTCCGGAACCCACAGAACCAGCCTGAGGAGGACTACAACCATGCCCACTCACGTACCCGTGTAGTCATAGAACAGGCATTCGGCCTACTGAAGACTCGTTTCCGCTGCCTCAGCTGGTCTGGCGGGGCACTCCTGTACCGCCATGAGAAGGTTGCAAAGATGGTCATGGCATGTGTCATGCTACACAACATGTGCGTACGTAGAAATGTGCCCATGCCCCCTGACGCAGAACTGCAAGCACCTGAAGATGGTCATGATGAGGGTGGGGATGTGGCAGCACCTCAAGGAGTCCGCGAGGCACAGGAGGGCCGTGAGATTCGTCAGAATATCATAGATGCATGCTTCTAGCACTCACGCCTGGTGGCTGTTACATGGACACGGGACTTGTGGCACTGTGTGTGTCTGGAACATGCACAATGTGGACTGTACGCCTATAAAGGCCTCGTACACAAAGATCAATGTCCACACATCTCATTGGATGATTATGAAATGTTTATAGCATATGTGAAATTATGTTACACACCCCATCGACCCGCCACCCAAGTGAGCCCAACACACCCCCTCCACCCTCCTACCTCCCCCCCGAACACCAGTGTCCGAAGATGCTCATTGTCAGTGGGCAGACGCTATTGCAAGCCCCCTCTCCGGGTATCAGGGGCACCCCTGCCTGTGGAGCGCAGGTTCCTCCCAGATCTACGTTGGGGGCTGCCCTGGACGGAACTTGCAACGGATGATGTCTCTGCCTGCTCACGTCCATGCATGTCCCTAAGGGTTTGTGAGAGCTCAGTGAGCACACGGCGCACAGCGGCAAGTTAAGCACATACGTCTTTGGACGTCGCATGCAGTTGCCCCCTCAGGCTCTCGGTGCTTCTCTCCATTTGTGCCCTTAGTGTCTCTGTACTTCTCTCCATTTCTGCCCTAAGTGTCTCAGTTGATGTTTCTATGGCTGCCTTAGTGCCCCCACATTCATCAGCATGGTCCTTGAGGAGCGTGGCCAGTTGCTGCTGTTGCACGATCACCTGGTCGAGGGACTGTTGCCTCTGCTGTGCCATGGCCATTTGCGGTGGTGTCACAGAGGGGCTGGACACCTCATGTTGCCTTGCCACAGGGCTTGTGGGGGATGGCCAGTCGTCGTCTTGTGGGTGCCCCTGCGTGGTATCCTCATGGTGTACGGGATGGAACAAACAGGGGGATTGAGACAGGTCATGGATGGATCTTACTTCGACATCCCCGTTTTCTGTGTCGGAGCATGCTGCCATTAATGCAGTGTCACCTATGGTGCTGCTGCCACCAGAAGCAGTGCCTTCTGTGGCATCCATTGGGGGGACCTGTGGTGGTGCTGTTGTGGGCATGCTGGCTGCTGGGGTGCCTGTTGAAGTTCCCTCCTGTGTGCTGCCACTTGATTTGTGCTGCTGCCGTGTCTTGATGCGTGCAGCTGAGGTGGAGGGTCTTTGGCCGTTGGTCTTGGCCGTCTTTGCAGGTGTGCTGGTAGGGGTGTCCTGGAGCTCGTCGTTTGAATCGGACCCTGTGGTGGAGTAAAGGAGGGCGAGCGTTATTAATGGGTCTGTTGAAATTGGAATGGCAATGTATCACATGCATTGGGGTGGTACCTGAGGGTGATTTGGGTCGGGGCCTTGGAGGTGGTTTCATTTTTGTGTGGATTGAGGATGCAGTTGTTTTGCAGCCTGCAGTTAGGGTGTGCCTGCTGCACGTGTAGAGGGTGTTTTTAGGATTTTTAATGATTTCTGTATTTAATGTGAGTTTTAAAGTGCGCTATCAGGCCAATGTATGTGGACGTTCTCCTGGACATGTGTTACTGTTGCACTATGTGGACACATGGTACTTCACATGATTGGACATTGTGGATTTAGCATTGTTTTATTTGGCCCACCTACCTGATTCTTCGGATGTCTGCACTCCTTTCTCCATCCCTCCGACTCCCTCTATACTCTCCATTCCAATGGTGGAGGCACAGATTTCTTCCCAGGGGGTCAACTTGATGGGTGATTCCGATCCTCCCCCGGTAGCTGTGGCAATGTTACGGTTGGCGGATAGTATGCTCCGTACGCGTATCCGCAGGTCGTCCCATCGCTTTCTGCATTGCTGTGGGTTGCGGGGTGCGGTCCCCACCGCATTTACCCGCTGTGCCACCAGGGCCCATATGGCCTTCTTGTTCACAAGTGCCGTCCTGGTCATTTGCGTCGAGAAGACGACGGCAGCATTCTCCTGGAGGGTCTCTGTGAGCACGGTGAGTTCCTCACGGGAGAAGTGGACCTGCCGCTTGCGGTCGCACGCTTTTTTTGCTACTTTTCCCATTTTTATTGCTTTCACTGGGGTGGATGACGGGTTGGGATGTGTCTCAGGGTAGTATTTTTTATGGTTGTGTGGGAATTCAGATTTTATAGGTGTACGCCGTGCTGTTTCCCGTTCCGGGACCATTTTTTAACTTCCATTTCCGTATATTTACGGTCACCGTACTTTCCGATTGCCGCTCATTACGGTGACCGCTCAGATGGGTGGCGGAATTGCACCTAGGGCGCCGTACGACGGCGGTGAGGGGCGTTTTGGGGACATTTCCGACATCGCGGACTTTGCACTTCCGCCATGGCGTAGTGCTCGTGCACGATGGGTCGGAATTAGCCAAACTTTGCTACGTCGTGCAATGGCGGAAACGCTATTTACGCTATGCGGTCAGGTCAGTCACTTTCCGCCAGGGTCGTAATGAGGGCCAGTGTGCTGATCAATGGAGTAGATACTCCAGCTCTTAGGGATAGTGGGTGCAGTCGAACTGTAGTGGATTCTATCTTGGTAGACTCAGAGGAAGTTGCCAGAGCTACTCTGATGCCCACTAAGTTGGCTGACGGCCCACTCCGTATGTTCCCAGTAATACCTGTAAATCTTACTTTAAATGGTACAGCAGTCAGGATTCCAGTGAGCATTCAGAGAAACGTCCTGGGAAAGGTCTTGTTAGGTAATGATCTCAGAGCTTTAGGGCTCGTAGGAGACACTGCCGAAAGACCCTACACACGGTCTCAAGCACGGGCAGCATTGGCCAAGACCAATACGCCGCCCCAGCCGAAGGGGAAACCCAAGGCGAAAGGAGTCAACAAGTCAAGACGAGGGAAAGAGAATATTCCCCCGAGCTCGCCTACCACTGCGGTGGAGGAAGTTGGTCAATCGCCCGGGCCTGACGAGGAGGTGGCGATGCCTGAAGTATTTGACCCCAACGACCATCCTGAACTAAAAGACTTGTTAGTTGAAGGAGGTCCTGATAGGGACGAATTCAGTAAAGGCCAACGTGAGTGCCCATCTCTGGAAGGCCTAAGGAGACAGGCCTGCTCCCAGCTTGAGGGTGAACCTCCTGGGACGCATAGGATTTATTGGGAAGGTGGACTCCTGTATAGTGAGCCCACAGAGTCTACAGAAGGAGACCATAGGAGGTTGGTGGTTCCCCTTGCTGTTAGGCCCTTCCTCCTGCAGTTGGCGCATGAAGTGCTCCTTGCTGGTCACCTTGGTATTAAGAGGACCAAGCAAAGGTTATCCATGCACTTCTACTGGCCCAAGATGGGGGTGCAAGTAGAAAGTCACTGCAGGAGTTGTGCCTCCTGCCAGTTATCTGGTAAGGTTGGCTCGACAATCCAAGCTCCGTTGGTACCGCTCCCAGTTGTGGGGGTACCATTTGAAAGGGTAGGGATCGACATTGTTGGTCCCCTTGACCCGCAAACATCCTCGGGCAATAGGTTTATCCTGGTGCTGGTCGACCATGCAAACAGATATCCTGAGGCCATCCCATTGAAAACTGTAACTGCCAAGTCAGTTGCAAAAGCTTTACTTGGCATATTTACTAGGGTTGGCTTCCCTAAAGAAGTTGTGTCAGATCGTGGCAGCAACTTTATGTCGAAGTATATGCAGGCTATGTGGAAAGAATGTGGGGTCACCTACAAGTTCTCTTCTGCATACCACCCCCAGACCAATGGTCTGGTGGAACGTTTCAACAGAACGTTAAAAAGCATGATTGGGGCTCTGGAGAAGCTTCAGAGAAGACAATGGGATCTTCTTTTACCATGCTTACTGTTTGCCTACCGAGAGGTACCACAGGAGGGTGTTGGCTTCAGCCCCTTCAAACTTCTGTTTGGTCATCCTGTACGGGGACCCTTAGCCATAGTCAAAGAGGGATGGGAGATGCCCACTCCCCCTGTTACTACCAACGTAGTTGATTATGTGCTAGGGCTCAGAAAACGGATGGTACTTCTGATGGGCTTGGCTAGTGATAAATTGAAGGCAGTACAAGCGCTGGTGAAACATTGGTACGACCAGAAAGCTTCCCTCATCAACTTTACACCTGGTCAGCAAGTCCTGATCATGAATCCCATAAGGCCTTGAGCTTTACAGGACAAATGGTCAGGCCCTTACACAGTGGTGGAGCCCCTGGGTGAGGTTAACTATTTAGTGGACCTTGGAAGGCCTGGACAGGCTCCAAAAGTGTTTCACGTGAATAGGCTGAAGGCTTTCGTCCCAAGAGTCGAAATCGCAGCACTGTTACTGGCTTCAGATGTTGAGGAAGAGGAGTCTGAACCTTTCCCCGACCTGTTCCAAAGCGGTCCTTCAGATAGCTCCTTTGAGGGTGTCCGAGTGGCCCCTCACCTGACTTCTGATCAGCAGGCTGAGGTGAAAAGTTTGCTTAGGCAGTTTTCCCCCCTGTTTTCACAGTCGCCTGGTTTGACACCTTGGTGCAAACATAACATAGACACAGGAGACAGTGTACCTACCAAAAGTAGGGGATACAGGATGTCAGACAAAGTACGGTCTTATATTAAGACCGAGGTCAACAAGATGTTAGACCTTGGGGTGATTGAACCCTCTAGTAGTCCTTGGTCCAGCCCTGTGGTTTTCGTTCCAAAGGCAGGCACTTCTGAATTGAGGTTCTGCGTGGATTACAGGGCTCTGAATGCTGTCACCAAGACAGATGCACACCCCTTGCCTCGAACAGATGAGCTGGTGGATACTTTGGGTGCCTCCAAGTACCTCAGCACGTTTGACCTCACTGCTGGCTATTGGCAAATAGCTTTAGCAGAACATGCCAAGGAGAAGACAGCGTTTTCTACTCCAGACGGCCTTTACCAATTCCGGGTAATGCCGTTCGGGTTGAAGAATGCACCTGCCACTTTCCAGAGGCTTGTGCATCATGTTTTGAATGGGTTGGACGAATTCTGTCTTGCATATCTGGACGATATAGCAGTTTTCAGTGCCACCTGGGAAGACCATGTGAAACACCTCGGGATTGTGCTCCAGGCTCTTCAGAAAGTACACTTGACCATAAAGGCTAGTAAACGCCAGATTGGACAAGGCTCAGTGTTTTACCTTGGACATGAAGTAGGTGGAGGGAGGATACAGCCTCTACCCAGTAAAGTACAAGCAGTACAAGACTGGCCTACCCCCACTACACAAACCCAAGTGAGAGCCTTCTTAGGACTCACGGGGTATTACCGCAATTTTGTGGCAGACTATGGCACCATAGCTGCCCCTCTGACTGCCCTCACAACTCTGAAGAAACCCAAGAAGGTAACTTGGACCGACGAGTGTGAGAAGGCCTTAATGGCTTAAAAGACTCCTTGTGCCAGGCCCCTGTCCTCAGGGCCCCTGATTATCAAAGACCTTTTATCGTGCAGACGGACGCCTCTGACACTGTGATAGGAGCTGTACTATCGCAAGTAGATGAGAAGGGTAAGGAACACCCTATTGGTTTTATTAGTCGCCAGTTTAAGGACAGAGAGCTCAGATGGTCCACGGTAGAGAAAGAATGTTTCTCTGTTGTGTGGGCCCTAAGGAAGCTGAGGCCCTACCTCTATGGGACCCACTTCACTGTGCAAACTGACCAAAAGCCCTTAAAGTGGCTAATAAACATGAAGGGGGAGAATCCAAAGTTGCTTAGGTGGTCCATAAGTCTACAAGGCTTCGACTTCACTATTGAGCATAGGCCAGGTGTCCAACATAGCAATGCTGATGGGTTGTGCAGAATGTTTAACCGACCTGAACAAGAGACTCATCCAGGGGTGGAATGGTTCCCCCTGTCCATAGTCTGGGAGGGGCGAGTGTTAGGAAAGATTTCGTAATTGTAGGTAATTTTCCTTCCATCTGGCAACCCCTAAACTTTTTGCTGTTGTTTTTCACCTTGTTCTCGACTTTGCCCGAGAAGTGCAGCCTTCTGCCGCACTCCTCTGGGCTTTCGCTCCTTTCTTACGGGAAAACTGTCATGCCCTTAAGACAGTCAGTACCAGGAAACGCTGGTTTCCGTAGTTTCTTGTATCATGTTGCGGCTTTCGTGCAACATGACACAAGAGGGCACTGTAAGCTAAGTTACTGCTCTCTTGGGTCTCTAGCCTTCTACAGGCCCTAGATACTCTTTCAGGATTGTAACTGATCGGTGCAAGTGATTCACGGACGGGAATGGTGGCAGCGATCGTTTCTTGTGTTTTGAGCTCCTTTTGGCGTTCTAAGCGCGTTTCTCGCGCTTAACCCAAAATGGTGGCCTAGATCCCAAAATGGCCAGACCACGAGGCTCCTTTGTCCTGTCCGCTGACCGTCTTGCTCCCTTCACCTTCCCCAGGTCGAGCCGACCTGGGGCCTTCCTTATTTGGGCATGTGCTTTCCCGCGAAACACAGATGCTTTCGCAGGCTTCTACATGTCTTGTGTGTGCCTCCAGGATGTGGGCTGGGATGTCTGGTCCCAATACACATCCTGGGTGCCAGAGAGTCTAGGGTGGTGTGAATGCCTGGGACCACCGTGGTCCGTGATATGTCCACGAATGGTGTGAGTGTTGATGAGCGGATCTCCCATTGGGTCCCCTCCGTTTTGGCGCGAAGGGAACCGTGGATAAGAGGGGGCTGGAAACACCACTACCATGTCGATCTCCTGAGTTCTCACGAACGAAGGAATACAGGAGCCAAGTATCCTGCAACCAAGAGGCTGAACCGAGGAATCGCTGGTGACCCGCTGAAGGACTGCTCCTCTGCACTGCTGTCGCCTTGTGAAACCCTTTTCACCTTTGATCGAACCAGAAGGCCTGTACTGGTACTTCGACCCTTGGAATAGCGGGGACAGCTATTCTCGGCATCTTCACCATCTCCTGCTAGTAAGCCTTCGGAAGCATCTCTGGGCCATCCAGCAGACTGACCAGCCTACACAGGAGTCTTGCTCTGTAACCGCCGCCAGGTTGTGTAGTATATCGAGTCCTTGTCACTCTCACATGATTCGTACACTTGGCGTTCCCAGGTCTGAAGTGAGTAGTGTACATTTGGGTCAGATACACACCGCCGCTGCGTTGCCCTGCTGTGGTAACAAACTGTGCGGGTTCCTTCGTTTGGGACGTCTTTTACTCAACTCTGCTGCTGCAGACTAAACACGACGACGAGACGTCCCCTGCTCTTCTGAACCTGCCAGCGACTGAAACTGATGCGGAGAAGCCTGGGTCTGCTTGCATCGTGGACCGGTGAGTAGCATAGCTAGGAACTGGTCGCCCTCCTGCAGGAGCCCATAGCTTTTCCCCGCTGTGTCAAAACAGCACGCCTTTCCGTACTCGCGCTCTGCTTCTGCCCACAGTGGAGGCTGCGCTTGAGTCGCGGAACACTGTTCTTCTTCGTTTGTGCACTAAACTGAACTGCCTGATCTCCCTCGAAGAGACTCCCCTTTTGCCCGTTGGCACCAGCGTGTGCAGGTACTTTTGAGCACAAGGCTCCACTCTTCGTAGGGCTCGGACTTCCTTTTAGTTAGGTGCCTCTGAAGGCGGACTGGGTCTAAGCATTATTTCGCACTGCCTGTTTTCCTTCCCTTTTAGGTGGACTACACATTTCGTGCATCTAACGCTTGAGACTTGTTTGTATTTGTATATATATTGTATTGGTATGGTATGTGTTGGTTTACTAGAGTTGTATTGTGATTTCTCGCTACGGTCATTGTTTTAAAGGCCTTGGAATAAATGTGTATATATTTTTAATATAGCACCTGTTTGGAGTAGTTTGTAAGTGTCCTTGCTTTGTGTGCTCATTGCGGGCTTTCAGTCACCCTCACCTCTCTTGAGACCTAGTCTTGACCGCCGCGATCGCTACCTTGATTGGTCTGGCTTGTCCAGAGGTTACCCTGTTCCAAGAAATTAGGTTGGCCATCTGAACTTCTGCGCCACCAGGACAGAGTTCAGAAATCCGTCTTAACAATATCCAACTCCTTCCCGTTCCAAACCTGAGACCCTTCCTATAGCATGAGATGTGATATCCAACTCCTTCCCATTCCAATCCTGAGACCCTTCTGATAGCATGAGATGTGATATCTCAATGCTTCTAATATCAAACTTGAGACCCGCCCTATAACATGAGATGTGATATCCAAATCCTTCCCCTTCCAAACCTTAGACCCTTCCTTTATCATGAGATGTGATATCCAACTCCTTCCCATTCCAATCCTGAGACCCTTCCGATATCATGAGATGTGATATCTCAATGCTTCTAATATCAAACTTGAGACCCTCCCTATAGCATGAGATGTGATATCCAAGTCCTTCCCATTCCAATCCTGAGACCCTTCCTATAGCATGAGATGTGATGTCTCAATGCTTCTAATACCAAACCTGAGACCCTTCCTATAACATGAGATGGGAATATCCAACTCCTTCCCATTCCAATCCTGAGACCCTTCCGATAGCAGAGATGTGATATCTCAATGCTTATACCAAACCTGAGATCCTTCCTATAACATGAGATGTGATATCCAACTCCTTCCCATTCCAATCCTGAGACACTTCCTATAGCATGAGATGTGATATCTCACTGCTTATACCAAACCTGAGACACATCCTATAGCATGAGATGTGATATCCAACTCCTTCCCATTCCAATCCTGAGACCCTTCCTATAGCATGAGATGTGATATATCAATGCTTCTAATATCAAACGTGAGATCCTCCCTATAGCATGAGATGTGATATCCAAGTCCTTCCCATTCCAATCCTGAGACACTTCCTATAGCATGAGATGTGATATCTCAATGCTTCTAATACCAAACCTGAGACTCTTCCTATAACATGAGATGGGATATCCAACTCCTTCCCATTCCAATCCTGAGACCTTTCCGATAGCAGAGATGTGATATCTCAATGCTTATACCAAACCTGAGACCCTTCCTACGGCATGAGATGTCATATACAACTCCTTCCCATTCCAATCCTGAGACCCTTCCTATAGCATGAGATGTGATATCTCAATGCTTATAGCAAACCAGAGACCCTTCCTATAGCATGAGATGTGATATCCAACTCCTTCCCATTCCAATCCTGAGACCCTTCCTATAGCATGAGATGTGATGTCTCAATGCTTCTAATACCAAACCTGAGATCCTTCATATAACATGAGATGTGATATCCAACTCCTTCCCATTCCAATCCTGAGACCCTTATGATAGCATGAGATGTGATATCTCAATGCCTCTTATACCAAACCTGAGATCCTTCCGATAGCATGAGATGTGATATCTCAATGCTTCTAATACCAAACCTGAGATCCTTCCTATAATATGAGATGTGATTTCCAAATCCTTCCCCTTCCAAACCTGAGACCCTCCCTTTAGCATGAAATGTGATATCCAACTCCTTCCCATTCCAATCCTGAGACCCTTCTGATAGCATGAGATGTGATATCTCAATGCCTCTAATACCAAACCTGAGATCCTACCTCTAACATGAAATGTGATATCCATCTCCTTCCCTTTCCAAACCTGAGACCCTGCCTATAGCATGAGATGTGATATCCAAGTCCTTCCCATTCCAATCCTGAGACCCTTCCTATAGCATGTGATGTGATATCTCAATGCTTATACCAAACCTGAGACCCTTCCTATGGCATGAGATGTCATATACAACTCCTTCCCATTCCAACCCTGAGACCCTTCCTATAGCATGAGATGTGATATCTCAATGCTTATACCAAACCTGAGACCCTTCCTATAGCATGAGATGTGATATCCAACTTCTTCCCATTCCAATCCTGAGACCCTTCCTATAGCATGAGATGTGATATCTCAATGCTTATACCAAACCTGAGACCCTTCCTATAGCTTGAGATGTGATATCCAACTCCTTCCCATTCCAATCCTGAGACCCTACCTATAGCATGAGATGTGATATCTCAAGGCCTCTAATACCAAACCTGAGATCCTTCCTCTAACATGAAATGTGATATCCAACTCCTTCTCCTTCCAAACCTGAGAGCCTTCCTATAGCATGAGATATGATATCCAAGTCCTTCCCATTCCAATCCTGAGACCCTTCCTATAACATGAAATGTGATATCCAACTCCTTCCCATTCTAACCTGAGACCTTTCCTATAGCATGAGATGGGATATCCAACTCCTTCCAAATCCAATACTGATACCCTTCCGATAGCATGAGATGTGATATCCCAATGCTTCTACCAAACCTGAGACCCATACTATGGCATGAGATGTGATATCAAACTCCTTCCCATTCCAATCGTGAGACGCTTCCTATAGCTTGAGATGTGATATCCAACTCCTTCCCATTCCAATTCTGAGACCCTTCTTATACCATGACACTTGATATCTCAATGCTTCTAATACCAAACCTGAGACCCGTCCTATAACATGAGATGTGATATCCAAATCCTTCCCCTTCCAAACCTTAGACCCTTCCTTTATAATGAGATGTGATATCCAACTCCTTTCCATTCCAATCCTGAGACCCTTCCGATATCATGAGATTTGTTATCTCAATGCTTCTAATATCAAACTTGAGACCCTCCCTATAGCATGAGATGTGACATCCAAGTCCTTCCCATTCCAATCCTGAGACCCTTCCTATAGCATGAGATGTGATATCTCAATGCTTCTAATACCAAACCTGAGACCCTTCCTATAACATGAGATGGGATATCCAACTCCTTCCCATTCCAATCCTGAGACCCTTCCGATAGCAGAGATGTGATATCTCAATGCTTATACCAAACCTGAGACCCTTCTTAAGGCCTGAGATGTCATATACAACTCCTTCCCATTGCAATCCTGAGACCCTTCCTATAGCATGAGATGTGATATCTCAATGCTTATACCAAATCTGAGACCCTTCCTATAGCATGAGATGTGATATCCAACACCTTCCCATTCCAATTCTGAGACCCTTCCTATAGCATGAGAAGTGATATCTCCATGCTTATACCAAACCTGAGACCCTTCCTATAGCATGAGATGTGATATCCAAATCCTTCCCATTCCAATCATGAGACCCTTCCTATAGCATGAGATGTGATATCTCAATGCTTCTAATACCAAACCTGAGATCCTTCCGATAACATGAGATGTGATATCCAAATCCTTCCCATTCCAAACCTGAGACCCTCCCTTTAGCATGAGATGTGATATCCAACTCCTTCCCATTCCAATCCTGAGACCCTTCTGATAGCATGAGATGTGATATCTCAATGCTTCTAATACCAAACCTGAGATCCTTCCGATAGCATGAGATGTGATATCTCAATGCTTCTAATACCAAACCTGAGCTCCTTCTTATAACATGAGATGTGATATCCAAATCCTTCCCCTTCCAAACCTGAGACCCTCCCTTTAGCATGAAATGTGATATCCAACTCATTCCCATTCCAATCCTGAGACCCTTCTGATAGCATGAGATGTGATATCTCAATGCCTCTAATACCAAACCTGAGATCCTACCTCTAACATGAAATGTGATATCCAACTCTTTCCCCTTCCAAACCTGAGAGCCTTCCTATAGCATGAGATGTGATATCCAAGTCCTTCCCATTCCAATCCTGAGACCCTTCCTATAACATGAGATGTGATATCCAACTCCTTCCCATTCCAACCTGAGACCCTTTCTATAGCATGAGATGGGATATCCAACTCCTTCCAAATCCAATCCTGATACCCTTCCGATAGCATGAGATGTGATATCCCAATGCTTATACCAAACCTGAGACCCATACTATGGCATGAGATGTGATATCAAACTCCTTCCCATTCCAATCCTGAGACCCTTCCTATAGCTTGAGATGTGATATCCAACTCCTTCCCATTCTAATTCTGAGGCCCTTCCTATACCATGAGACTTGATATCTCAATGCTTCTAATACCAAACCTGAGACCCGCCCTATAACATGAGATGTGATATTCAAATCCTTCCCCTTCCAAACCTTAGACCCTTCCTTTATCATGAGATGTGATATCCAACTCCTTCCCATTCCAATCCTGAGACCCTTCCGATATCATGAGATGTGATATCTCAATGCTTCTAATATCAAACTTGAGACCCTCCCTATAACATGAGATGTGATATCCAAGTCCTTCCCATTCCAATCCTGAGACCCTTCCTATAGCATGAGATGTGATGTCTCAATGCTTCTAATACCAAACCTGAGACCCTTCCTATAAAATGAGATGGGAATATCCAACTCCTTCCCATTCCAATCCTGAGACCCTTCCGATAGCAGAGATGTGATATCTCAATGCTTATACCAAACCTGAGATCCTTCCTATAACATGAGATGTGATATCCAACTCCTTCCCATTCCAATCCTGAGACACTTCCTATAGCATGAGATGTGATATCTCACTGCTTATACCAAACCTGAGACCCATCCTATAGCATGAGATGTGATATCCAACTCCTTCCCATTCCAATCCTGAGACCCTTCCTATAGCATGAGATGTGATATCTCAATGCTTCTAATATCAAACGTGAGATCCTCCCTATAGCATGAGATGTGATATCCAAGTCCTTCCCATTCCAATCCTGAGACCCTTCCTATAGCATGAGATGTGATATCTCAATGCTTATACCAAACCTGAGACCCTTCCTATAGCTTGAGATGTGATATCCAACTCCTTCCCATTCCAATCCTGAGACCCTTCCTATAGCATGAGATGTGATATCTCAAGGCCTCTAATACCAAACCTGAGATCCTTCCTCTAACATGAAATGTGATATCCAACTCCTTCCCCTTCCAAACCTGAGAGCCTTCCTATAGCATGAGATATGATATCCAAGTCCTTCCCATTCCAATCCTGAGACCCTTCCTATAACATGAAATGTGATATCCAACTCCTTCCCATTCTAACCTGAGACCTTTCCTATAGCATGAGATGGGATATCCAACTCCTTCCAAATCCAATACTGATACCCTTCCGATAGCATGAGATGTGATATCCCAATGCTTCTACCAAACCTGAGACCCATACTATGGCATGAGATGTGATATCAAACTCCTTCCCATTCCAATCGTGAGACGCTTCCTATAGCTTGAGATGTGATATCCAACTCCTTCCCATTCCAATTCTGAGACCCTTCTTATACCATGACACTTGATATCTCAATGCTTCTAATACCAAACCTGAGACCCGTCCTATAACATGAGATGTGATATCCAAATCCTTCCCCTTCCAAACCTTAGACCCTTCCTTTATAATGAGATGTGATATCCAACTCCTTTCCATTCCAATCCTGAGACCCTTCCGATATCATGAGATTTGTTATCTCAATGCTTCTAATATCAAACTTGAGACCCTCCCTATAGCATGAGATGTGACATCCAAGTCCTTCCCATTCCAATCCTGAGACCCTTCCTATAGCATGAGATGTGATATCTCAATGCTTCTAATACCAAACCTGAGACCCTTCCTATAACATGAGATGGGATATCCAACTCCTTCCCATTCCAATCCTGAGACCCTTCCGATAGCAGAGATGTGATATCTCAATGCTTATACCAAACCTGAGACCCTTCTTAAGGCCTGAGATGTCATATACAACTCCTTCCCATTGCAATCCTGAGACCCTTCCTATAGCATGAGATGTGATATCTCAATGCTTATACCAAATCTGAGACCCTTCCTATAGCATGAGATGTGATATCCAACACCTTCCCATTCCAATTCTGAGACCCTTCCTATAGCATGAGAAGTGATATCTCCATGCTTATACCAAACCTGAGACCCTTCCTATAGCATGAGATGTGATATCCAAATCCTTCCCATTCCAATCATGAGACCCTTCCTATAGCATGAGATGTGATATCTCAATGCTTCTAATACCAAACCTGAGATCCTTCCGATAACATGAGATGTGATATCCAAATCCTTCCCATTCCAAACCTGAGACCCTCCCTTTAGCATGAGATGTGATATCCAACTCCTTCCCATTCCAATCCTGAGACCCTTCTGATAGCATGAGATGTGATATCTCAATGCTTCTAATACCAAACCTGAGATCCTTCCGATAGCATGAGATGTGATATCTCAATGCTTCTAATACCAAACCTGAGCTCCTTCTTATAACATGAGATGTGATATCCAAATCCTTCCCCTTCCAAACCTGAGACCCTCCCTTTAGCATGAAATGTGATATCCAACTCATTCCCATTCCAATCCTGAGACCCTTCTGATAGCATGAGATGTGATATCTCAATGCCTCTAATACCAAACCTGAGATCCTACCTCTAACATGAAATGTGATATCCAACTCTTTCCCCTTCCAAACCTGAGAGCCTTCCTATAGCATGAGATGTGATATCCAAGTCCTTCCCATTCCAATCCTGAGACCCTTCCTATAACATGAGATGTGATATCCAACTCCTTCCCATTCCAACCTGAGACCCTTTCTATAGCATGAGATGGGATATCCAACTCCTTCCAAATCCAATCCTGATACCCTTCCGATAGCATGAGATGTGATATCCCAATGCTTATACCAAACCTGAGACCCATACTATGGCATGAGATGTGATATCAAACTCCTTCCCATTCCAATCCTGAGACCCTTCCTATAGCTTGAGATGTGATATCCAACTCCTTCCCATTCTAATTCTGAGGCCCTTCCTATACCATGAGACTTGATATCTCAATGCTTCTAATACCAAACCTGAGACCCGCCCTATAACATGAGATGTGATATCCAAATCCTTCCCCTTCCAAACCTTAGACCCTTCCTTTATCATGAGATGTGATATCCAACTCCTTCCCATTCCAATCCTGAGACCCTTCCGATATCATGAGATGTGATATCTCAATGCTTCTAATATCAAACTTGAGACCCTCCCTATAGCATGAGATGTGATATCCAAGTCCTTCCCATTCCAATCCTGAGACCCTTCCTATAGCATGAGATGTGATGTCTCAATGCTTCTAATACCAAACCTGAGACCCTTCCTATAAAATGAGATGGGAATATCCAACTCCTTCCCATTCCAATCCTGAGACCCTTCCGATAGCAGAGATGTGATATCTCAATGCTTATACCAAACCTGAGATCCTTCCTATAACATGAGATGTGATATCCAACTCCTTCCCATTCCAATCCTGAGACACTTCCTATAGCATGAGATGTGATATCTCACTGCTTATACCAAACCTGAGACCCATCCTATAGCATGAGATGTGATATCCAACTCCTTCCCATTCCAATCCTGAGACCCTTCCTATAGCATGAGATGTGATATCTCAATGCTTCTAATATCAAACGTGAGATCCTCCCTATAGCATGAGATGTGATATCCAAGTCCTTCCCATTCCAATCCTGAGACACTTCCTATAGCATGAGATGTGATATCTCAATGCTTCTAATATCAAACCTGAGACTCTTCCTATAACATGAGATGGGATATCCAACTCCTTCCCATTCCAATCCTGAGACCTTTCCGATAGCAGAGATGTGATATCTCAATGCTTATACCAAACCTGAGAGCCTTCCTACGGCATGAGATGTCATATACAACTCCTTCCCATTCCAATCCTGAGACCCTTCCTATAGCATGAGATGTGATATCTCAATGCTTATAGCAAACCAGAGACCCTTCCTTTATCATGAGATGTGATATCCAACTCCTTCCCATTCCAATCCTGAGACCCTTCCGATATCATGAGATGTGATATCTCAATACTTCTAATATCAAACTTGAGACCCTCCCTATAGCATGAGATGTGATATCCAAGTCCTTCCCATTCCAATCCTGAGACCCTTCCTATAGCATGAGTTGTGATGTCTCAATGCTTCTAATACCAAACCTGAGACCCTTCCTATAACATGAGATGGGAATATCCAACTCCTTCCCATTCCAATCCTGAGACCCTTCCGATAGCAGAGATGTGATATCTCAATGCTTATACCAAACCTGAGATCCTTCCTATAACATGAGATGTGATATCCAACTCCTTCCCATTCCAATCCTGAGACACTTCCTATAGCATGAGATGTGATATCTCACTGCTTATACCAAACCTGAGACCCTTCCTACGGCATGAGATGTCATATACAACTCCTTCCCATTCCAATCCTGAGACCCTTCCTATAGCATGAGATGTGATATCTCAATGCTTATAGCAAACCAGAGACCCTTCCTATAGTATGAGATGTGATATCCAACTCCTTCCCATTCCAATCCTGAGACCCTTCCTATAGCATGAGATGTGATGTCTCAATGCTTCTAATACCAAACCTGAGATCCTTCATATAACATGAGATGTGATATCCAACTCCTTCCCATTCCAATCCTGAGACCCTTATGATAGCATGAGATGTGATATCTCAATGCCTCTTATACCAAACCTGAGATCCTTCCGATAGCATGAGATGTGATATCTCAATGCTTCTAATACCAAACCTGAGATCCTTCCTATAATATGAGATGTGATTTCCAAATCCTTCCCCTTCCAAACCTGAGACCCTCCCTTTAGCATGAAATGTGATATCCAACTCCTTCCCATTCCAATCCTGAGACCCTTCTGATAGCATGAGATGTGATATCTCAATGCCTCTAATACCAAACCTGAGATCCTACCTCTAACATGAAATGTGATATCCATCTCCTTCCCTTTCCAAACCTGAGACCCTGCCTATAGCATGAGATGTGATATCCAAGTCCTTCCCATTCCAATCCTGAGACCCTTCCTATAGCATGTGATGTGATATCTCAATGCTTATACCAAACCTGAGACCCTTCCTATGGCATGAGATGTCATATACAACTCCTTCCCATTCCAACCCTGAGACCCTTCCTATAGCATGAGATGTGATATCTCAATGCTTATACCAAACCTGAGACCCTTCCTATAGCATGAGATGTGATATCCAACTTCTTCCCATTCCAATCCTGAGACCCTTCCTATAGCATGAGATGTGATATCTCAATGCTTATACCAAACCTGAAACCCTTCCTATAGCTTGAGATGTGATATCCAACTCCTTCCCATTCCAATCCTGAGACCCTTCCTATAGCATGAGATGTGATATCTCAAGGCCTCTAATACCAAACCTGAGATCCTTCCTCTAACATGAAATGTGATATCCAACTCCTTCCCCTTCCAAACCTGAGAGCCTTCCTATAGCATGAGATATGATATCCAAGTCCTTCCCATTCCAATCCTGAGACCCTTCCTATAACATGAAATGTGATATCCAACTCCTTCCCATTCTAACCTGAGACCCTTCCTATAGCATGAGATGGGATATCCAACTCCTTCCAAATCCAATACTGATACCCTTCCGATAGCATGAGATGTGATATCCCAATGCTTCTACCAAACCTGAGACCCATACTATGGCATGAGATGTGATATCAAACTCCTTCCCATTCCAATCCTGAGACGCTTCCTATAGCTTGAGATGTGATATCCAACTCCTTCCCATTCCAATTCTGAGACCCTTCTTATACCATGACACTTGATATCTCAATGCTTCTAATACCAAACCTGAGACCCGTCCTATAACATGAGATGTGATATCCAAATCCTTCCCCTTCCAAACCTTAGACCCTTCCTTTATAATGAGATGTGATATCCAACTCCTTTCCATTCCAATCCTGAGACCCTTCCGATATCATGAGATTTGTTATCTCAATGCTTCTAATATCAATCTTGAGACCCTTCCTATAGCATGAGATGTGACATCCAAGTCCTTCCCATTCCAATCCTGAGACCCTTCCTATAGCATGAGATGTGATATCTCAATGCTTCTAATACCAAACCTGAGACCCTTCCTATAACATGAGATGGGATATCCAACTCCTTCCCATTCCAATCCTGAGACCCTTCCGATAGCAGAGATGTGATATCTCAATGCTTATACCAAACCTGAGACCCTTCTTAAGGCCTGAGATGTCATTTACAACTCCTTCCCATTGCAATCCTGAGACCCTTCCTATAGCATGAGATGTGATATCTCAATGCTTATACCAAATCTGAGACCCTTCCTATAGCATGAGATGTGATATCCAACACCTTCCCATTCCAATTCTGAGACCCTTCCTATAGCATGAGAAGTGATATCTCCATGCTTATACCAAACCTGAGACCCTTCCTATAGCATGAGATGTGATATCCAAATCCTTCCCATTCCAATCATGAGACCCTTCCTATAGCATGAGATGTGATATCTCAATGCTTATACCAAACCTGAGCCTACCTATAGCATGAGATGTGATATCCAAGTCCATCCCATTCCAATCCTTAGACCCTTCCTACAGCATGCGATTGTTAAGACGGATTTCTGAACTCTGTCCTGGTGGCGCAGAAGTTCAGAAGGCCAACCTAATTACTTGGAACAGGGTAACCTCTGGACAAGCCAGACCAATCAAGGTAGCGATCGCGGCGGTCAAGACTAGGTCTCAAGAGGGGTGAGGGTGACTGAAAGCCCGCAATGAGCACACAAAGCAAGAGCGCTTACAAACTACTCCAAACAGTTGTTATATCAAAAATAGATACACATTTATTTTAAGGCCTTTAAAATAATGACCGTAGCGAGAAAATCACAATATCACAATATTAAACCAACACATACCATATCAACACAATATATATACAAATACACAGTCGCAAGCGTTTAAAGCACGAAATATGTAGTCCACCTGCAAGGGAAGGAAAACAGGCAGTGCGATACCGCTTTAGACTCAGTTCGCCTTCAGAGGCACCTACTAGATGGAAGTCCGAGCCCTGCGAAGAGTGGAGCCTTGTGCTCAAAGTACCTGCCACGCCGGTGCCAACGGGCAAAAGGGGAAGCTCTTCGGAGGAAGTCAGGCAGTTCGGGTTAGTGCACAGCAGAAGGAGAACAGGTTCCGTAACTCAAGCGCAGCCTCCACAGCGGGCAGAAGCAGAGCGCGAGTACGGCCGAAAGGGTGCTGTTTTTACACAGCAGGGAAAAGCAATGGGATACTGCAGGAGGGCGACCAGATCCTAGCTAAACTACTCACCGGTCCCCGAAGCAAGCAGACCCAGGCTTCTCCACGTTCGTTTCAGCAGCTGGCAGGTTCAGAAGAGCAGGGAACGCCTCGTAGTCGTGTAGAGCAAAAAGACGTCCCAATCGACGAAACCAGCACAGTTTGTTGCCGCAGCAGGACAACGGAGCGGCCGTGTGTATTCGAGCCAAATGTACACTCCTCCCTTCAGACTTGGGAACGCCAAGTGTACGAAGCGTGGGAGAGTGACAAGGACTCGGAATACAACACAACCTGGCGGCGGTTACAGAGCAGGACTCCCTTGTAAGCTGGTCAGTCAACTGGATGGCCCAGAGACACTTCCGAAGGCTTACTTGGCAGGAGAGGATGAAGTCGCCGGGAATAGCTGTTCCTGCTATTCCAAAGGTCGAAGCACCAGTACAGGCCTTCTGGTTCGATCCAAGGAGGAAAGGGTTTCACAGGACGACAGCAGTGCAAAGGAGGATTCCTTCAGCGGGTCACCAGCGATTCCTCGGTCCAGCCTCTTGGTTGCAGGATACTTGGCTCCTGTATTCCTTCGTTCGTGAGAACTCAGGAGATCGACCTGGTAGTTGTGTTTCCAGCTCCCTCTTATCCACGGTTCCCTTCGCGCCAAAACGGAGGGGAGCAAATGGGAGATCCGCTCATCAACACACATACCATACGTGGACCAATCACGGACCACGGTGGTCCCAGGCATTCACACCACCCTAGACTCTCTGGCACCCAGGATGTGTATTGGGACCAGACATCCCAGCCCCCACCCTGGAGGCACACAAACGACATGTAGAAGCCCGCGAAAGCAACCACGTTTCGCGGGAAAGTACATGCCCAAATAAGGAAGGCCCCGGGTCGCCCGACCTGGGGAAGGTGAAGGGAGCAAGACGGTCAGTGGACAGGACAAAGGAGCCTCGTGGTCTGGCCATTTTGGGAGCCAGGCCACCATTTTGGGTTCAGTGCGAAAAACGTGCTCAGAACGCCAAAAGGAGCTCAAAATAAACAAAACGATCGCTGCCACCATTCCAGTCCCTGAATGACTTGCACCGATCAAATACCATCCTAAAAGAGTATCTAGGGCCTGTAGAAGGCTAGAGACCCAAGAGAGCTGTAACTTAGCTTACAGTGCCCTCTTGTGTCATGTTGCACTAAAGCCGCAACATGATAAAAGAAACTACGGGAAACAGCGTTCCCCGGTACTGACTGTCTTAAGGGCATGTCAGTTTCCCCGTAAGAAAGGAGCGAAAGCCCAGAGAAGTGCGGCAGAAGGCTGTACTTCTCTGGCAAAGTCAAGAACAAGGTTAAAAACAATAGCAAAAAGTTTAGGGGTTGCCACATGGAAGGAAAATTCCCTACAATTACGAAATCTTTCCTAACACTCGCCCCTCCCAGACTATGGACAGGGGGAACTAATCCACCCCTGGATGAGTCTCTTGTTCAGGTCGGTTAAACATTCTGGACAACCCATCAGCATTGCTATGTTGGACACCTGGCCTATGCTCAATAGTGAAGTCGAAGCCTTGTAGACTTATGGACCACCTAAGCAACTTTGGATTCTCCCCCTTCATGTTCATTAGCCACTTTAACGGCTTATGGTCAGTCTGCACAGTGAAGTGGGTCCCATAGAGGTAGGGCCTCAGCTTCCTTAGGGCCCACACAACAGAGAAACATTCTTTCTCTACCGTGGACCATCTGAGCTCTCTGTCCTTAAGCTGGCGACTAATAAAACCGATAGGGTGTTCCTTACCCTTCTCATCTACTTGTGATAGTACAGCTCCTATCCCAGTGTCAGAGGCATCCGTCTGCACGATAAAAGGTCTTTGATAATCCGGGGCCCTAAGGACAGGGGCCTGGCACAAGGAGTCTTTTAAGCCATTGAAGGCCTTCTCACACTTGTCGGTCCAAGTTACCTTCTTGGGTTTCTTCGGAGTTGTGAGGGCAGTCAGAGGAGCAGCTATGGTACCATAGTCTGCCACAAAAGTGCGGTAATACCCCGTGAGTCCTAAAAAGGCTCTCACTTGGGTTTGCGTAGTGGGGGTAGGCCAGTCTTGTACTGCTTGTACCTGACTGAGTAGAGGCTGTCTCCTCCCTCCACCTACCTCATGTCCAAGGTAAACCACTGAGCCTTGTCCATTTTGGTGAGGGGCCACGCGGACACCCTCAAAAGAGCTCTCTGAAGGACTGCTTTGGAACAGGTCGGGGAGAGGTTCAGACTCCTCTTCCTCAACGTCTGAAGCCAATAGCAGTGCTGCGATTTCGCCGCTTGGGACGAAAGCCTTCAGCCTATTCATGTGAAACACTTTGGGAGCCTTTCCAGGCCTTCCAAGGTCCACTGAATAGTTAACCTCACCCAGGGGCTCCACCACTGGGTAAGGGCCTGACCAATTGTCCTGTAAAGCTCGAGGCCTTATGGGATTCATGATCAGGACTTGCTGACCAAGTGTAAAGTTGATGAGGGAAGCTTTCTGGTCGTACCAAGGTTTCACCAGCGCTTGCCCTGCCTTCAATTTATCACTAGCCAAGCCCATCAGAAGTACCATCCGTTTTCTGAGCCCTAGCACATAATCAACTACATTGGTAGTAACAGGGGGAGTGGGCATCTCCCATCCCTCCTTGACAATGGCTAAGGGTCCCCGTACGGGATGACCGAACAGAAGTTTGAAGGGGCTGAAGCCAACACCCTCCTGTGGTACCTCTCGGTAGGCAAACAGTAAGCATGAAACAAGAAGATCCCATTTTCTTCTCTGGGGCTCCTCCAGAGCCCCAATCATGCTCGTTAACGTCCTGTCGAAACGCCCCCCCAGACCATTGGTCTGGGGGTGGTATGCAGAAGAGAACCTGTAGGTGACCCCACATTCTTTCCACATAGCCTGCCTATACTTCGACATAAAGTTGCTGCCATGATCCGACACAATTTCTTTAGGGAAGCCAACCCTAGTAAACATGCCGAGTAAAGCTTCTGCAACTGGCTTGGCAGTTACAGTTGTAAATGGGACGGCCTCAGGATACCTGGTTGCATGGTCGACCAGCACCAGGATAAACCTATTGCCTGAGGATGTTTGCGGGTCAAGGGGACCAACCATGTCGATCCCTACCCTTTCAAATGGTACCCCCACAACTGGGAGCGGTACCAACGGAGCTTGGATTGTCGCGCCAACCTTATCAGACAACTGGCAGGAGGCACAACTCCTGCAGTGACTTTCTACTTGCTCCCCCATCTTGGGCCAGTAGAAGTGCATGGTTAACCTTTGCTTGGTTTTCCTCATACCGAGGTGACCAGCAATGCAAACTTCATGCGCCAACTGCAGGAGGAAGGGCCTAACAGCAAGGGGAGCCACCAACCTCCTATGGTCTCCTTCTGTGGACTCTGTGGGCTCACTATACAGGAGTCCACCTTCCTGGTAAATCCTACGCATCCCAGGAGGTTCACCCTCAAGCTGGGAGCAGGCCTGTCTCCTTAGGCCTTCCAGAGATGGGCACTCACGTTGGCCTTTACTGAATTCGTCCCTATCAGGACCTCCTTCAACTAACAAGTCTTTTAGTTCAGGATGATCGTTGGGGTCGAATACTTCAGGCATCGCCACCTCCTCGTCAGGCCCGGGCGATTGACCAACTTCCTCCACCGCAGTGGTAGGCGAGCTCGGGGGAATATTCTCTTTCCCTCGTTTTGACTTGTAGACTCCTTTCGCCTTGGGCTTCCCCTTCGGCTGGGGCGGCGTATTGGACTTGGCCAATGCTGCCCGTGCTTGAGACCGTGTGTAGGGTCTTTCGGCAGTGTCTCCTACGAGCCCTAAAGCTCTGAGATCATTACCTAACAAGACCTTTCCCGGGACGTTTCTCTGAATGCTCACTGGAATCCTGACTGCTGTACCATTTAAAGTAAGATTTACAGGGATCACGGGAAACATACGGAGGGGGCTGTCAGCCAACTTAGTGGGCATGAGAGTAGCTCTGGCAACTTCCTCTGAGTCTACCAAGGTAGAATCCACTACAGTGCGACTGCACCCACTATCCCTAAGAGCTGGAGTATCCACTCCATTGATCAGCACACTGTCTTTAAAGTAGTGCTTGGTATTATCCGGAATCCTAGCATAAGCCTCTGCGACTTTAGGCTCCCAGGAACCCAGGGACACTAAAACTACCTCAGCCTCTATCCCGCTGGGAAATGAGTCTGAGGAGAAGGATGCTCCTGTAATCTCTTCTTCCTCGTAGGAGGAGAAGGCCAGATTAGCGGAGTGGACCCCCAAAGGTCTAACCTTACACCGGGGATCCCCCTTCACATGGTCAGTTGCTCCACAAGACAAACAAGCCCCAGTGGGTCTGTTTACGTAGGGAGGCTTATTGTAACCAGAGTTCTGTTTCGGAGGCTGACCTCCACTACCCTGTGAGTTCTCTTGTGTCTTACCCTTGTTTTTCTTTTTGTGGCCCTTATGGGAAGAAGATTTAGCAGATTCCCCACCCTCCATATCTTTGGACTTTTTCCCTTCCTCCTGCTTACCAGGATGAGTTTTGTCCTTATGGGACACTCGATGTGACACCCATAAGTCTGCAGCAATGGCCAGCTTCTTAGGATCTATCTCCTTCGAATCGGCCAAATGCTGCTTAAGCTCCGGGGAAGAAGAAGCAAAAATATGTTCCAGCATGACAAGATTTATCATGCCTTCGAAGGTAGAAACCTTATAATCTTCGACCCAGCCAGTTAAGTTTTTCAAGGATTCAGCGACATAAAATACCCAAGTACCACCTTCCTTTTTCTTATACTCTCGAAAACGCTTTAAATATTGGGCCGGAGTCTTCCCAAACTTTAAAATGAGAGTTTGCTTTAACATTGCGAAATCAGCCCGCTCAGCCTTCGACATTTCCATAATGGCACTACAGCCGGAATGGGGCAGTCTACTGAGCAACCACGCAATCTTATCAGCACTGTCAACTTTTTGAACCTCGCATGCATACTCAAACGCATTCAGCCAGTCCATAATGTCATTCCTTTCTTCATATACACTGAGCAGATCTTTTGGAAACCGTGGATGAGAGGAAGCCCCAGACCCATGTCCAGGACCCTTGGACCCATTTGCAACCTGAAGCTTGGCCAGTTCCAACTGGTGATCCCTGTCTTTCTGTTTTTCTGCCTGTTCGATTTTTAGTTTGGCTATGCTGAATTCAAGCTCCTGCTGCCTAAACCGCAGCTCTTGCTTCTTGAATTCAAGCATAGCCTCCCCATCAACACTGGCAGAGGAAACATTAAACATTACATCCTCCCTGTCCTCGTGGTCGCGATGGATCAGTGCAGCGGCAGAACCGTCGGTTCTACCAGTGAGAGCAGCCCCACCACCTTCTGCACTGTCCTCGGAAGTTATAGCGTCAAGCTGCGCTTCTTGCCACGCCACGATTCTCTGGATCATTTCCAATTTTGTGCCTTGAGAGGAAACACCTCTCTCCGCACACATCTTTTTCAATGTTTCTGATTTGGAAGCATTTAAAGTTAACAAGGTATTTGCTTCCATACTGTTTGATAGGACTATGGCCTTTTTAAAGTTATTCTATAACAATTCACTACGTGTACTGTTTGGAATAACCTGAAATGCCTTAGTTCGAGCGCAACACTGGATACCTTCAGTCGTATCCCACCGCTGTACACCAATTTGTTAAGACGGATTTCTGAACTCTGTCCTGGTGGCGCAGAAGTTCAGAAGGCCAACCTAATTACTTGGAACAGGGTAACCTCTGGACAAGCCAGACCAATCAAGGTAGCGATCGCGGCGGTCAAGACTAGGTCTCAAGAGGGGTGAGGGTGACTGAAAGCCCGCAATGAGCACACAAAGCAAGAGCGCTTACAAACTACTCCAAACAGTTGTTATATCAAAAATAGATACACATTTATTTGAAGGCCTTTAAAATAATGACCGTAGCGAGAAAATCACAATATCACAATATTAAACCAACACATACCATATCAACACAATATATATACAAATACACAGTCGCAAGCGTTTAAAGCACGAAATATGTAGTCCACCTGCCAGGGAAGGAAAACAGGCAGTGCGATACCGCTTTAGACTCAGTTCGCCTTCAGAGGCACCTACTAGATGGAAGTCCGAGCCCTGCGAAGAGTGGAGCCTTGTGCTCAAAGTACCTGCCACGCCGGTGCCAACGGGCAAAAGGGGAAGCTCTTCGGAGGAAGTCAGGCAGTTCGGGTTAGTGCACAGCAGAAGGAGAACAGGTTCCGTAACTCAAGCGCAGCCTCCACAGCGGGCAGAAGCAGAGCGCGAGTACGGCCAAAAGGGTGCTGTTTTTACACAGCAGGGAAAAGCAATGGGATACTGCAGGAGGGCGACCAGATCCTAGCTAAACTACTCACCGGTCCCCGAAGCAAGCAGACCCAGGCTTCTCCACGTTCGTTTTAGCAGCTGGCAGGTTCAGAAGAGCAGGGAACGCCTCGTAGTCGTGTAGAGCAAAAAGACGTCCCAATCGACGAAACCAGCACAGTTTGTTGCCGCAGCAGGACAACGGAGCGGCCGTGTGTATTCGAGCCAAATGTACACTCCTCCCTTCAGACTTGGGAACGCCAAGTGTACGAAACGTGGGAGAGTGACAAGGACTCGGAATACAACACAACCTGGCGGCGGTTACAGAGCAGGACTCCCTTGTAAGCTGGTCAGTCAACTGGATGGCCCAGAGACACTTCCGAAGGCTTACTTGGCAGGAGAGGATGAAGTCGCCGGGAATAGCTGTTCCTGCTATTCCAAAGGTCGAAGCACCAGTACAGGCCTTCTGGTTCGATCCAAGGAGGAAAGGGTTTCACAGGACGACAGCAGTGCAAAGGAGGATTCCTTCAGCGGGTCACCAGCGATTCCTCGGTCCAGCCTCTTGGTTGCAGGATACTTGGCTCCTGTATTCCTTCGTTCGTGAGAACTCAGGAGATCGACCTGGTAGTGGTGTTTCCAGCCCCCTCTTATCCACGGTTCCCTTCGCGCCAAAACGGAGGGGAGCCAATGGGAGATCCGCTCATCAACACACATACCATACGTGGACCAATCACGGACCACGGTGGTCCCAGGCATTCACACCACCCTAGACTCTCTGGCACCCAGGATGTGTATTGGGACCAGACATCCCAGCCCCCACCCTGGAGGCACCCATCGACATGTAGAAGCCCGCGAAAGCAACCACGTTTCGCGGGAAAGTACATGCCCAAATAAGGAAGGCCCCGGGTCGCCCGACCTGGGGAATGTGAAGGGAGCAAGACGGTCAGTGGACAGGACAAAGGAGCCTCGTGGTCTGGCCATTTTGGGAGCCAGGCCACCATTTTGGGTTCAGTGCGAAAAACGTGCTCAGAACGCCAAAAGGAGCTCAAAATAAACAAAACGATCGCTGCCACCATTCCAGTCACTGAATGACTTGCACCGATCAAATACCATCCTAAAAGAGTATCTAGGGCCTGTAGAAGGCTAGAGACCCAAGAGAGCTGTAACTTAGCTTACAGTGCCCTCTTGTGTCATGTTGCACTAAAGCCGCAACATGATAAAAGAAACTACGGGAAACAGCGTTCCCCGGTACTGACTGTCTTAAGGGCATGTCAGTTTCCCCGTAAGAAAGGAGCGAAAGCCCAGAGAAGTGCGGCAGAAGGCTGTACTTCTCTGGCAAAGTCAAGAACAAGGTTAAAAACAATAGCAAAAAGTTTAGGGGTTGCCACATGGAAGGAAAATTCCCTACAATTACGAAATCTTTCCTAACAGCGATGTGATATCTCAATGATTCTAATACCAAACCAGAGACCCGTCCTTTAACATGAGATGGGATATCCAACTCCTTCCCATTCCAATCCTGAGCCACTCCTGATAGCAGAGATGTGATATCTCAATGCTTATACCAAACCTGAGACCCTTCCTATAACATGAGATGTGATATCCAACTCCTTCCCGTTCCAAACCTAAGACACTTCCTATAGCATATGTGATATCCAACTCCTTCCCATTCCAAACATGAGACCCTTCCTATAGCAAGAATGTAATATCCAACTCCTACCCATTCCAATCCTGAGACCATTCCTATAGCATGAGATGTGATGTCTCAATGCTTCCAATACCAAACCTGAGATCCTTCCTATAACATGAGATGTGATATCCAACTCCTTCCCATTCCAATCCTGAGACCCTTATGATAGCATGAGATGTGATATCTCAATGCCTCTTATACCAAACCTGAGATCCTTCCGATAGCATGAGATGTGATATCTCAATGCTTCTAATACCAAACCTGAGATCCTTCCTATAATATGAGATGTGATTTCCAAATCCTTCCCCTTCCAAACCTGAGACCCTCCCTTTAGCATGAGATGTGATATCCAACTCCTTCCCATTCCAATCCTGAGACCCTTCTGATAGCATGAGATGTGATTTCTCAATGCCTCTAATACCAAACCTGAGATCCTACCTCTAACATGAAATGTGATATCCATCTCCTTCCCTTTCCAAACCTGAGACCCTGCCTATAGCATGATATGTGATATCCAAGTCCTTCCCATTCCAATCCTGAGACCCTTCCTATAGCATGTGATGTGATATCTCAATGCTTATACCAAACCTGAGACCCTTCCTATGGCATGAGATGGCATATACAACTCCTTCCCATTCCAATCCTGAGACCCTTCCTATAGCATGAGATGTGATATCTCAATGCTTATACCAAACCTGAGACCCTTCCTATAGCATGCGATGTGATATCCAACTTCTTCCCATTCCAATCCTGAGACCCTTCCTATAGCATGAGATGTGATATCTCAATGCTTATACCAAACCTGAGACCCTTCCTATAGCTTGAGATGTGATATCCAACTCCTTCCCATTCCAATCCTGAGACCCTTCCTATAGCATGAGATGTGATATCTCAAGGCCTCTAATACCAAACCTGAGATCCTTCCTCTAACATGAAATGTGATATCCAACTCCTTCCCCTTCCAAACCTGAGAGCCTTCCTATAGCATGAGATATGATATCCAAGTCCTTCCCATTCCAATCCTGAGACCCTTCCTATAACATGAAATGTGATATCCAACTCCTTCCAATTCCAACCTGAGACCCTTCCTATAGCATGAGATGGGATATCTAACTCCTTCCAAATCCAATACTGATACCCTTACAATAGCATGAGATGTGATATCCCAATGCTTCTACCAAACCTGAGACCCATACTATGGCATGAGATGTGATATCAAACTCCTTCCCATTCCAATCCTGAGACCCTTCTTATACCATGAGACTTGATATCTCAATGCTTCTAATACCAAACCTGAGACCCGTCCTATAACATGAGATGTGATATCCAAATCCTTCCCCTTCCAAACCTTAGACCCTTCCTTTATCATGAAATGTGATATCCAACTCCTTCCCATTCCAATCCTGAGACCCTTCCTATAGCATGTGATGTGATATCTCAATGCTTATACCAAATCTGAGACCCTTCCTATAGCATGAGATGTGATATCCAACTCCTTCCCATTCCAATCCTGAGACCCTTCCTATAACATGAAATGTGATATCCAACTCCTTCCCATTATAACCTGAGACCCTTCCTATAGCATGAGATGGGATATCCAACTCCTTCCAAATCCAATACTGATACCCTTCCGATAGCATGAGATGTGATATCCCAATGCTTCTACCAAACCTGAGACCCATACTATGGCATGAGATGTGATATCAAACTCCTTCCCATTCCAATCCTGAGACGCTTCCTATAGCTTGAGATGTGATATCCAACTCCTTCCCATTCCAATTCTGAGACCCTTCTTATACCATGACACTTGATATCTCAATGCTTCTAATACCAAACCTGAGACCCGTCCTATAACATGAGATGTGATATCCAAATCCTTCCCCTTCCAAACCTTAGACCCTTCCTTTATAATGAGATGTGATATCCAACTCCTTTCCATTCCAATCCTGAGACCCTTCCGATATCATGGGATTTGTTATCTCAATGCTTCTAATATCAAACTTGAGACCCTCCCTATAGCATGAGATGTGACATCCAAGTCCTTCCCATTCCAATCCTGAGACCCTTCCTATAGCATGAGATGTGATATCTCTATGCTTCTAATACCAAACCTGAGACCCTTCCTATAACATGAGATGGGATATCCAACTCCTTCCCATTCCAATCCTGAGACCCTTCCGATAGCAGAGATGTGATATCTCAATGCTTATACCAAACCTGAGACCCTTCCTAAGGCCTGAGATGTCATATACAACTCCTTCCCATTGCAATCCTGAGACCCTTCCTATAGCATGAGATGTGATATCTCAATGCTTATACCAAATCTGAGACCCTTCCTATAGCATGAGATGTGATATCCAACACCTTCCCATTCCAATCCTGAGACCCTTCCTATAGCATGAGAAGTGATATCTCCATGCTTATACCAAACCTGAGACCCTTCCTATAGCATGAGATGTGATATCCAAATCCTTCCCATTCCAATCCTGAGACCCTTCCTATAGCATGAGATGTGATATCTCAATGCTTATACCAAACCTGAGAGCCTACCTATAGCATGAGATGTGATATCCAAGTCCATCCCATTCCAATCCTTAGACCCTTCCTACAGCATGTGATGTGATATCTCAATGATTCTAATACCAAACCAGAGACCCGTCCTTTAACATGAGATGGGATATCCAACTCCTTCCCATTCCAATCCTGAGCCACTCCTGATAGCAGAGATGTGATATCTCAATGCTTATACCAAACCTGAGACCCTTCCTATAACATGAGATGTGATATCCAACTCCTTCCCGTTCCAAACCTAAGACACTTCCTATAGCATATGTGATATCCAACTCCTTCCCATTCCAAACATGAGACCCTTCCTATAGCAAGAATGTAACATCCAACTCCTACCCATTCCAATCCTGAGACCATTCCTATAGCATGAGATGTGATGTCTCAATGCTTCCAATACCAAACCTGAGATCCTTCCTATAACATGAGATGTGATATCCAACTCCTTCCCATTCCAATCCTGAGACCCTTATGATAGCATGAGATGTGATATCTCAATGCCTATTATACCAAACCTGAGATCCTTCCGATAGCATGAGATGTGATATCTCAATGCTTCTAATACCAAACCTGAGATCCTTCCTATAATATGAGATGTGATTTCCAAATCCTTCCCCTTCCAAACCTGAGACCCTCCCTTTAGCATGAGATGTGATATCCAACTCCTTCCCATTCCAATCCTGAGACCCTTCTGATAGCATGAGATGTGATTTCTCAATGCCTCTAATACCAAACCTGAGATCCTACCTCTAACATGAAATGTGATATCCATCTCCTTCCCTTTCCAAACCTGAGACCCTGCCTATAGCATGATATGTGATATCCATGTCCTTCCCATTCCAATCCTGAGACCCTTCCTATAGCATGTGATGTGATATCTCAATGCTTATACCAAACCTGAGACCCTTCCTATGGCATGAGATGGCATATACAACTCCTTCCCATTCCAATCCTGAGACCCTTCCTATAGCATGAGATGTGATATCTCAATGCTTATACCAAACCTGAGACCCTTCCTATAGCATGAGATGTGATATCCAACTTCTTCCCATTCCAATCCTGAGACCCTTCCTATAGCATGAGATGTGATATCTCAATGCTTATACCAAACCTGAGACCCTTCCTATAGCTTGAGATGTGATATCCAACTCCTTCCCATTCCAATCCTGAGACCCTTCCTATAGCATGAGATGTGATATCTCAAGGCCTCTAATACCAAACCTGAGATCCTTCCTCTAACATGAAATGTGATATCCAACTCCTTCCCATTCCAAACCTGAGAGCCTTCCTATAGCATGAGATATGATATCCAAGTCCTTCCCATTCCAATCCTGAGACACTTCCTATAACATGAAATGTGATATCCAACTCCTTCCCATTCCAACCTGAGACCCTTCCTATAGCATGAGATGGGATATCCAACTCCTTCCAAATCCAATACTGATACCCTTCCGATAGCATGAGATGTGATATCCCAATGCTTCTACCAAACCTGAGACCCATACTATGGCATGAGATGTGATATCAAACTCCTTCCCATTCCAATCCTGAGACCCTTCTTATACCATGAGACTTGATATCTCAATGCTTCTAATACCAAACCTGAGACCCGTCCTATAACATGAGATGTGATATCCAAATCCTTCCCCTTCCAAACCTTAGACCCTTCCTTTATCATGAAATGTGATATCCAACTCCTTCCCATTCCAATCCTGAGACCCTTCCGATATCATGAGATGTGATATCTCAATGCTTATACCAAATCTGAGACCCTTCCTATGGCCTGAGATGTCATATACAACTCCTTCCCATTCCAATCCTGAGACCCTTCCCATAGCATGAGATGTGATATCTCAATGCTTATACCAAATCTGAGACCCTTCCTATAGCATGAGATGTGATATCCAACTCCTTCCCATTCCAATCCTGAGACCCTTCCTATAGCATGAGAAGTGATATCTCCATGCTTATACCAAACCTGAGACCCTTCCTATAGCATAAGATGTGATATCCAAATCCTTCCCATTCCAATCCTGAGACCCTTCCTATAGCATGAGATGTGATATCTCAATGCTTATACCAAACCTGAGACCCTTCCTATAGCATGAGATGTGATATCCAACTCCTTCCCATTCCAATCCTGAGACCCTTCCTATAGCATGAGATGTGATGTCTCAATGCTTCTAATACCAAACCTGAGATCCTTCCTATAACATGAGATGTGATATCCAACTCCTTCCCATTCCAATCCTGAGACCCTTATGATAGCATGAGATGTGATATCTCAATGCCTCTTATACCAAACCTGAGATCCTTCCGATAGCATGAGATGTGATATCTCAATGCTTCTAATACCAAACCTGAGATCCTTCCTATAATATGAGATGTGATTTCCAAATCCTTCCCCTTCCAAACCTGAGACCCTCCCTTTAGCATGAAATGTGATATCCAACTCCTTCCCATTCCAATCCTGAGACCCTTCTGATAGCATGAGATGTGATATCTCAATGCCTCTAATACCAAACCTGAGATCCTACCTCTAACATGAAATGTGATATCCATCTCCTTCCCTTTCCAAACCTGAGACCCTGCCTATAGCATGAGAAGTGATATCCAAGTCCTTCCCATTCCAATCCTGAGACCCTTCCTATAGCATGTGATGTGATATCTCAATGCTTATACCAAACCTGAGACCCTTCCTATGGCATGAGATGTTATATACAACTCCTTCCCATTCCAACCCTAAGACCCTTCCTATAGCATGAGATGTGATATCCAACTTCTTCCCATTCAAATCCTGAGACCCTTCCTATAGCATGGGATGTGATATCTCAATGCTTATACCAAACCTGAGACCCTTCCTATAGCATAAGATGTGATATCCAAATCCTTCCCATTCCAATCCTGAGACCCTTCCTATAGCATGAGATGTGATATCTCAATGCTTATACCAAACCTGAGACCCTTCCTATAGCATGAGATGTGATATCCAACTCCTTCCCATTCCAATCCTGAGACCCTTCCTATAGCATGAGATGTGATGTCTCAATGCTTCTAATACCAAACCTGAGATCCTTCCTATAACATGAGATGTGATATCCAACTCCTTCCCATTCCAATCCTGAGACCCTTATGATAGCATGAGATGTGATATCTCAATGCCTCTTATACCAAACCTGAGATCCTTCCGATAGCATGAGATGTGATATCTCAATGCTTCTAATACCAAACCTGAGATCCTTCCTATAATATGAGATGTGATTTCCAAATCCTTCCCCTTCCAAACCTGAGACCCTCCCTTTAGCATGAAATGTGATATCCAACTCCTTCCCATTCCAATCCTGAGACCCTTCTGATAGCATGAGATGTGATATCTCATTGCCTCTAATACCAAACCTGAGATCCTACCTCTAACATGAAATGTGATATCCATCTCCTTCCCTTTCCAAACCTGAGACCCTGCCTATAGCATGAGATGTGATATCCAAGTCCTTCCCATTCCAATCCTGAGACCCTTCCTATAGCATGTGATGTGATATCCAAGTACTTCCCATTCCAATCCTGAGACCCTTCCTATAGCATGTGATGTGAAATCTCAATGCTTATACCAAACCTGAGACCCTTCCTATGGCATGAGATGTCATATACAACTCCTTCCCATTCCAACCCTGAGACCCTTCCTATAGCATGAGATGTGATATCTCAATGCTTATACCAAACCTGAGACCCTTCCTATAGCTTGAGATGTGATATCCAACTTCTTCCCATTCCAATCCTGAGACCCTTCCTATAGCATGAGATGTGATATCCCAATGCTTCTACCAAACCTGAGACCCATACTATGGCATGAGATGTGATATCAAACTCCTTCCCATTCCAATCCTGAGACGCTTCCTATAGCTTGAGATGTGATATCCAACTCCTTCCCATTCCAATTCTGAGACCCTTCTTATACCATGAGACTTGATATCTCAATGCTTCTAATACCAAACCTGAGACCCGTCCTATAACATGAGATGTGATATCCAAATCCTTCCCCTTCCAAACCTTAGACCCTTCCTTTATAATGAGATGTGATATCCAACTCCTTCCCATTCCAATCCTGAGACCCTTCCGATATCATGAGATTTGTTATCTCAATGCTTCTAATATCAAACTTGAGACCCTCCCTATAGCATGAGATGTGACATCCAAGTCCTTCCCATTCCAATCCTGAGACCCTTCCTATAGCATGAGATGTGATATCTCAATGCTTCTAATACCAAACCTGAGACCCTTCCTATAACATGAGATGGGATATCCAACTCCTTCCCATTCCAATCCTGAGACCCTTCCGATAGCAGAGATGTGATATCTCAATGCTTATACCAAACCTGAGACCCTTCCTAAGGCTTGAGATGTCATATACAACTCCTTCCCATTCCAATCCTGAGACCCTTCCTATAGCATGAGATGTGATATCTCAATGCTTATACCAAATCTGAGACCCTTCCTATAGCATGAGATGTGATATCCAAATCCTTCCCATTCCAATCCTGAGACCCTTCCTATAGCATGAGATGTGATATCTCAATGCTTATACCAAACCTGAGAGCCTACCTATAGCATGAGATGTGATATCCAAGTCCATCCCATTTCAATCCTTAGACCCTTCCTACAGCATGCGATGTGATATCTCAATGATTCTAATACCAAACCAGAGACCCGTCCTTTAACATGAGATGGGATATCCAACTCCTTCCCATTCCAATCCTGAGCCACTCCTGATAGCAGAGATGTGATATCTCAATGCTTATACCAAACCTGAGACCCTTCCTATAACATGAGATGTGATATCCAACTCCTTCCCGTTCCAAACCTGAGACACTTCCTATAGCATATGTGATATCCAACTCCTTCCCATTCCAAACATGAGACCCTTACTATAGCATGAGATGTGATATATCAATGCTTCTAATACCAAACCTGAGATCCTTCCTATGACATGAGATGTGATATCCAAATCCTTCCCATTCCAATCCTGAGACCCTTCCTATAGCAAGAGATGTGATATCCAAATCCTTCCCATTCCAATCCTGAGACCCTTCCTATAACATGAGATGTGATATTCAACTCCTTCCCATTCCAACCTGAGACACTTCCTATACATGGGAAGGGATATCCAACTCCTTCCCAATCCAATCCTGAGAACCTTCCGATAGCAGAGATGTGATATCTCAATGCTTATACCAAACCTGAGACCCTTCCTATGGCATGAGATGTGATATCCAACTCCTTGCCATTCAAATCCTGAGACCCTCCCTATAGCATGAGATGTGATATCTCAATGCTTCTACCAAACCTGAGACCCTTCCTTTAGCATGAGATGTGATATCCAAATCCTTCACATTCCAATCCTGAGACCCTTCCTATAGCATGAGATGTGATATCTCAATGCTTCTAATACCAAACCTGAGATCCTTCCTATAACATGAGATGTGATATCCAATTCCTTCCCATTCCAAACCTGAGACCCTTCCTATTGGATGAGATGTGATATCCAACTCCTTCCCATTCCAACCCTGAGACCCTTCCTATACCATGAGATGTGATATCTCAATGCTTCTAATACCAAACCTGGGAACCGTCCTATAACATGAGATGTGATATCTCAATGTTTCTAATAAAAAACCTGAGACCCTTCCTATAACATGAGATGTGATATCCAATTCCTTCCCATTCCAAACCTGAGACCCTTGATATTGGATGAGATGTGATATCCAAATCCTTCCCCTTCCAAACCTGAGACCCTTCCTTTAGCATGAGATGTGATATCCAAATACTTCCCATTCCAATCCTAAAACCCTTCCTATAGCATGAGATGTGATATCTCAATATTTCTAATAAAAAACCTGAGACCCTTCCTATAGCAAGAGATGTGATATCCAAATCCTTCCCATTCCAATCATGAGACCCTTCCTGTATATAACATGAGATGTGATATCCAACTCCTTCCCATTCCAACCTGAGACCCTTCCTATAGCATGAGATGTGATATCCAACTCCTTACCATTCAAATCCTGAGACCCTCCCTATAACAAGAGATGTCATATCCAACTCCTTCCCATTCCAAACCTGAGACCCTTCCTATAACATGAGATGTGATATCCAACTCCTTCCCATTCCAAACCTGAGACCCTTCCGATAGCATGAGATGTGATATCTCAATGCTTCAAAAACCAAACATGAGAACCATCCTATAACATGAGATGTGAAATCCAAATCCTTCCCTTCCCAAACCTGAGACTCTTCCTATAGCATGAGATGTGATATCTCAATGCTTCTACCAAACCTGAAACCCTTCCTATAGCATGAGATGTGATATCCAACTCCTTCCCATTCCAATCCTGAGACACATCCTATAGCATGAGATGTGATATCACAATGCTTCTAATACCAAACCTGAGACCCGTCCTATAACATGAGATGTGATATCCAAATCCTTCCCCTTCCAAACCTGAGACCCTTCCTTTAGCATGACATGTGATATATAGCTCCTCCCATTCCAATCCTGAGACCCTTCCGATAGCAGAGATGTGACATTTCAATGCTTATACAAAACCTGAGACCCTTCCCATAGCATGAGATTTGATATCCAACTCCTTCCCATTCCAATCCTGAGACCCTTCCTATAGCATGAGATGTGATATCTCAATGCTTCTAATACCAAACCTGAGATCCTTCCTATAACATGAGATGTGATATCCAACTCCTTCCCATTCCAATCCCGAGACCCTTCCTATAGCATGAGATGTGATATCTCAATGCTTCTAATACCAAACCTAAGGTCCTTCCTATAACATGAGATGTGATATCCAAATCCTTCCCATTCCAAACCTGAGACCCTCCCTTTAGCATGAGATGTGATATCCAACTCCTTCCCATTCCAATCCTGATACCCTTCTGATAGCATGAGATCTGATATCTCAATGCCTCTAATACCAAACCTGAGATCCTACCTCTAACATGAAATGTGATATCCAACTCCTTCCTTTTCCAAACCTGAGACCCTTCCTACAGCATGAGATGTGATATCCAAGTCCTTCCCATTCCAATCCTGAGACCCTTCCTATAACATGAGATGTGATATCCAACTCCTTCTATTCCAACCTGAGACCCTTCCTATAGCATGAGATGGGATATCCAACTCCTTCCAAATCCAATCCTGATACCCTTCCGATAGCATGAGATGTGATATACCAATGCTTCTACAAAACCTGAGACCCATACCATGGCATGAGATGTGATATCAAACTCCCGTCCTATACCATGAGACTTGATATCTCAATGCTTCTAATACCAAACCTGAGACCGGTCCAATAACATGAGATGTGATATCCAAATCCTTCCCCTTCCAAACCTTAGACCCTTCCTTTATCATGAGATGTGATATCCAAGTCCTTCCCATTCCATTCCTGAGACCCTTCCTATAGCATGAGATGTGATATCTCAATGCTTCTAATACCAAACCTGAGACCCTTCCTATAACATGAGATGTGATATCCAAGTCCTTCCCATTCCAATCCTGAGACCCTTCCTATAGCATGAGATGTGATATCTCAATGCTTCTAATACCAAACCTGAGACCCTTCCTATAACATGAATTATGATATCCAAATCCTTCCCATTCCAATCCTGAGACCCTTCCGATAGCAGAGATGTGATATCTCAATGCTTATACCAAACCTAAGACCCTTCCGATAGCATGAGATGTGATATCTCAATGCTTCTAATACCAAACCTGAGATCCTTCCAATAACATGAGATGTGATATCCAACTCCTTCCCATTCCAATCCCGAGACCCTTCCTATAGCATGAGATGTGATATCTCAATGCTTCTAATACCAAACCTAAGGTCCTTCCAATAACATGAGATGTGATATCCAAATCCTTCCCATTCCAAACCTGAGACCCTCCCTTTAGCATGAGATGTGATATCCAACTCCTTCCCCTTCCAAACCTGAGACCCTTCCTTTAGCATGAGATGTGATATCCAGCTCCTCCCATTCCAATCCTGAGACCCTTCCGATAGCAGAGATGTGATATTTCAATGCTTATACCAAACCTGAGACCCTTCCCATAGCATGAGATGTGATATCCAGCTCCTCCAATTCCAATCCTGAGACCCTTCCGATAGCAGAGATGTGATATTTCAATGCTTATACCAAACCTGAGACCCTTCCCATAGCATGAGATGTGATATCCAACTCCTTCCCATTCCAATCCTGAGACCCTTCCTATAGCATGAGATGTGATATCTCAATGCTTCTAATACCAAACCTGAGATCCTTCCTATAACATGAGATGTGATATCCAACTCCTTCCCATTCCAATCCCGAGACCCTTCCTATAGCATGAGATGTGATATCTCAATGCTTCTAATACCAAACCTAAGGTCCTTCCTATAACATGAGATGTGATATCCAAATCCTTCCCATTCCAAACCTGAGACCCTCCCTTTAGCATGAGATGTGATATCCAACTCCTTCCCATTCCAATCCTGATACCCTTCTGATAGCATGAGATGTGATATCTCAATGCTTATACCAAACCTAAGACCCTTCCGATAGCATGAGATGTGATATCTCAATGCTTCTAATACCAAACCTGAGACCGGTCCAATAACATGAGATGGAATATCCAAATCCTTCCCCTTCCAAACCTTAGACCATCCCTTTAGCATGAGATTTGATATCCAACTCCTTCCCATTCCAATCCTGAGACCCTTCTGATGGCATGAGATGTGATATCTCAATGCCTCTAAAACCAAACCTGAGATCCTACCTCTAACATGAAATGTGATATCCAACTCCTTCCCCTTCCAACCCTGAGAGCCTTCCTATAGAATGAGATGTGATATCCAAGTCCTTCCCATTCCAATCCTGAGACCCTTCCTATAACATGAGATGTGATATCCAACTCCTTCCCATTCCAATCATGAGACCCTTCCTATAGCTTGAGATGTGATATCCAACTCCTTCTCATTCCAATTCTGAGACCCGTCCTATACCATGAGACTTGATATCTCAATGCTTCAAATACCAAACCTGAGACCGGTCCTATAACATGAGATGTGATACCCAACTCCTTCCCATTCCAATCCTGATACCCTTCTGATAGCATGAGATGTGATATCTCAATGCCTCTAATACCAAACCTGAGATCCTACCTCTAACATGAAATGTGATATCCAACTCCTTCCTTTTCCAAACCTGAGACCCTTCCTACAGCATGAGATGTGATATCCAAGTCCTTCCCATTCCAATCCTGAGACCCTTCCTATAACATGAGATGTGATATCCAACTCCTTCTATTCCAACCTGAGACCCTTCCTATAGCATGAGATGGGATATCCAACTCCTTCCAAATCCAATCCTGATACCCTTCCGATAGCATGAGATGTGATATCCCAATGCTTCTACAAAACCTGAGACCCATACCATGGCATGAGATGTGATATCAAACTCCCGTCCTATACCATGAGACTTGATATCTCAATGCTTCTAATACCAAACCTGAGACCGGTCCAATAACATGAGATGTGATATCCAAATCCTTCCCCTTCCAAACCTTAGACCCTTCCTTTATCATGAGATGTGATATCCAAGTCCTTCCCATTCCATTCCTGAGACCCTTCCTATAGCATGAGATGTGATATCTCAATGCTTCTAATACCAAACCTGAGACCCTTCCTATAACATGAGATGTGATATCCAAGTCCTTCCCATTCCAATCCTGAGACCCTTCCTATAGCATGAGATGTGATATCTCAATGCTTCTAATACCAAACCTGAGACCCTTCCTATAACATGAATTGTGATATCCAAATCCTTCCCATTCCAATCCTGAGACCCTTCCGATAGCAGAGATGTGATATCTCAATGCTTATACCAAACCTAAGACCCTTCCGATAGCATGAGATGTGATATCTCAATGCTTCTAATACCAAACCTGAGACCGGTCCAATAACATGAGATGGAATATCCAAATCCTTCCCCTTCCAAACCTTAGACCATCCCTTTAGCATGAGATTTGATATCCAACTCCTTCCCATTCCAATCCTGAGACCCTTCTGATGGCATGAGATGTGATATCTCAATGCCTCTAAAACCAAACCTGAGATCCTACCTCTAACATGAAATGTGATATCCAACTCCTTCCCCTTCCAACCCTGAGAGCCTTCCTATAGAATGAGATGTGATATCCAAGTCCTTCCCATTCCAATCCTGAGACCCTTCCTATAACATGAGATGTGATATCCAACTCCTTCCCATTCCAATCATGAGACCCTTCCTATAGCTTGAGATGTGATATCCAACTCCTTCTCATTCCAATTCTGAGACCCGTCCTATACCATGAGACTTGATATCTCAATGCTTCAAATACCAAACCTGAGACCGGTCCTATAACATGAGATGTGATACCCAAATCCGTCCCCTTCCAAACCTTAGACCCTTCCTATAGCATGAGATGTGATATCGCATTGCTTCTAATACCAAACCTGAGACCCTTCCTATAACGAGATGGGATATCCAACTCCTTCCCATTCCAATCCTGAGACCCTTCAGATAGCAGAGATGTGATATCCAACTCCTTCCCATTCCAAACCTGAGACCCTTCCTATAGCATGAGATGTTATAATTTAATGCTTCTAAAACCAAACCTGAGAACCATCCTATAACATGTGAAATCCAAATCCTTCCCTTTCCAAACCTGAGACCCTTCCGATAGCATGAGATGTGATATCTCAATGCTTCTAAAACCAAACATGAGAACCATCCTATAACATGAGATGTGAAATCCAAATCCTTCCCTTTCCAAACCTGAGACCCTTCCTATAGCTTGAGATGAAATATCAAACTCCTTCCCATTCCAATCCTGAGATAGCTTGAGATGTGATATCCAACTCCATCCCATTCCAATCCTGAGACCCTTCCGATAGCATGAGATGTGATAGCTCAATGCTTCTAATATCAAAACTGAGACCCTCCCTATAGTATGAGATGTGAATTCTAAGTCCTTACCATTCCTATCCTGAGACCCTTCCGATAGCAGAGATGTGATATCTCAATGCTTATACCAAACCTGATGACCCTTCCTATGGCATTAGATGTGATATCCAACTCCTTCCCATTCCAATCCTGAGACTCCTCCTATAGCATGAGATGTGATATCTCAATGCTTCTAATACCAGACCTGGGACCGGTCCTATAACATGAGATATGATATCCAAATCCTTCCCCTTCCAAACCTGAGACCCTTCCTATAGCAAGAGATGTGATATCCAATTCCTTCCCATTCCAATCCTGAGACCCTTCCTATAACGAGATGTGATATCCAACTCCTTCCCATTCCAACCTGAGACCCTTCCTGTAGATTGAGAAGTGAGATCCAACTCCTTCCCATTCCAATCCTGAGACCCTTCCTATACCATGAGATGTGATATCTCAATGCTTCTAATACCAAACCTGGGACCCGTCCTATAACATGAGATATGTCCTATAACATGAGATATGATATCCAAATCCTTCCCCTTCCAAACCTGAGACCCTTCCTTTAGCATGAGATGTGATATCCAAATCCTTCCCATTCCAATACTGAAACCCTTCCTATAGCATGAGATGTCATATCTCAATGTTTCTAATAGAAAACCTGAGACCCTTCCTATAGCAAGAGATGTGATATCCAAATCCTTCCCATTTCAATCTTGAGACCCTTCCTATAACATGAGATGTGATATCCAACTCCTACCCATTCCAACCTGAGACCCTTCCTATAGCATGAGAAGGGATATCCAATTCCTTCCCAATCCAATCCTTAGACCCTTCCGATAGCAGAGATGTGATATCTCAATGCTTATACCAAACCTGAGACCCTTCCTTTAGCATGAGATGTGATATCCAAATGCTTCACATTCCAATCCTGAGACCCTTCCTATAGCATGAGATGTGATATCTCAATGCTTCTAATACAAAACCTGAGATCCTTCCTATAACATGAGATGTGATATCCAAGTCCTTCCCATTCCAATCCTGAGACCCTTCCTATAACATGAGATGTGATATCCAACTCCTTCTACTCCAACCTGAGACCCTTCCTATAGCATGAGATGGGATATCCAACTCCTTCCAAATCCAATCCTGATACCCTTCCAGTAGCATGAGATGTGATATCCCAATGCTTCTACAAAACCTGAGACCCATACCATGGCATGAGATGTGATATCAAACTCCCGTCCTTTACCATGAGACTTGATATCTCAATGCTTCTAATACCAAACCTGAGACCGGTCCAATAACATGAGATGTGATATCCAAATCCTTCCCCTTCCAAACCTTAGACCCTTCCTTTATCATGAGATGTGATATCCAAGTCCTTCCCATTCCATTCCTGAGACCCTTAACATAGCATGAGATGTGATATCTCAATGCTTCTAATACCAAACCTGAGACCCTTCCTATAACATGAGATGTGATATCCAAATACTTCCCATTCCAATCCTGAGACCCTTCCGATAGCAGAGATGTGATATCTCAATGCTTATATCAAACCTGAGACCCTTCCGATATCATGAGATGTGATATCTCAATGCTTCTAATACCAAACCTCAGATCCTTCCAATAACATGAGATGTGATGTCCAAATCCTTCCCCTTCCAAACCTTAGACCCTCCCTTTAGCATGAGATGTGATATCCAACTCCTTCCCATTCCAATCCTGAGACCCTTCTGATGGCATGAGATGTCATATCTCAATGCCTCTAATACCAAACCTGAGATCCTACCTCTAACATGAGATGTGATATCAAACTCCTTCCCATTCCAAACCTGAGACCCTTCAGATAGCATGAGATGTGATATTTCAATGCTTCTAAAACCAAACATGAGAACCATCCTATGCCATGAGATGTGAAATCCAAATCATTCCCATTCCAAACCTGAGACCCTTCCTATAGCATGAGATGTTATAATTTAATGCTTCTAAAACCAAACCTGAGAACCATCCTATAACATGTGAAATCCAAATCCTTCCCGTTACAAACCTGAGACCCTTCCGATAGCATGAGATGTGATATCTCAATGCTTCTAAAACCAAACATGAGAACCATCCTATAACATGAGATGTGAAATCCAAATCCTTCCCTTTCCAAACCTGAGACCCTTCCTATAGCTTGAGATGAAATATCAAACTCCTTCCCATTCCAATCCTGAGATAGCTTGAGATGTGATATCCAACTCCATCCCATTCCAATCCTGAGACCCTTCCGATAGCATGAGATGTGATAGCTCAATGCTTCTAATATCAAAACTGAGACCCTCCCTATAGTATGAGATGTGAATTCTAAGTCCTTACCATTCCTATCCTGAGACCCTTCCGATAGCAGAGATGTGATATCTCAATGCTTATACCAAACCTGATGACCCTTCCTATGGCATTAGATGTGATATCCAACTCCTTCCCATTCCAATCCTGAGTTCCTTCCTATAGCATGAGATGTGATATCTCAATGCTTCTATCAAACCTGATACCCTTCCTTTAGCATGAGAGGTGATATTCAACTCCTGCCCATTCCAATCCTGAGACTCCTCCTATAGCATGAGATGTGATATCTCAATGCTTCTAATACCAGACCTGGGACCGGTCCTATAACATGAGATATGATATCCAAATCCTTCCCCTTCCAAACCTGAGACCCTTCCTATAGCAAGAGATGTGATATCCAATTCCTTCCCATTCCAATCCTGAGACCCTTCCTATAACGAGATGTGATATCCAACTCCTTCCCATTCCAACCTGAGACCCTTCCTGTAGCATGAGAAGGGAGATCCAACTCCTTCCCATTCCAATCCTGAGACCCTTCCTATACCATGAGATGTGATATCTCAATGCTTCTAATACCAAACCTGGGACCCGTCCTATAACATGAGATATGTCCTATAACATGAGATATGATATCCAAATCCTTCCCCTTCCAAACCTGAGACCCTTCCTTTAGCATGAGATGTGATATCCAAATCCTTCCCATTCCAATACTGAAACCCTTCCTATAGCATGAGATGTCATATCTCAATGTTTCTAATAGAAAACCTGAGACCCTTCCTATAGCAAGAGATGTGATATCCAAATCCTTCCCATTTCAATCTTGAGACCCTTCCTATAACATGAGATGTGATATCCAACTCCTACCCATTCCAACCTGAGACCCTTCCTATAGCATGAGAAGGGATATCCAATTCCTTCCCAATCCAATCCTTAGACCCTTCCGATAGCAGAGATGTGATATCGCAATGCTTATACCAAACCTGAGACCCTTCCTTTAGCATGAGATGTGATATCCAAATGTTTCACATTCCAATCCTGAGACCCTTCCTATAGCATGAGATGTGATATCTCAATGCTTCTAATACAAAACCTGAGATCCTTCCTATAACATGAGATGTGATATCCAAGTCCTTCCCATTCCAATCCTGAGACCCTTCCTATAACATGAGATGTGATATCCAACTCCTTCTACTCCAACCTGAGACCCTTCCTATAGCATGAGATGGGATATCCAACTCCTTCCAAATCCAATCCTGATACCCTTCCAATAGCATCAGATGTGATATCCCAATGCTTCTACAAAACCTGAGACCCATACCATGGCATGAGATGTGATATCAAACTCCCGTCCTATACCATGAGACTTGATATCTCAATGCTTCTAATACCAAACCTGAGACCGGTCCAATAACATGAGATGTGATATCCAAATCCTTCCCCTTCCAAACCTTAGACCCTTCCTTTATCATGAGATGTGATATCCAAGTCCTTCCCATTCCATTCCTGAGACCCTTAATATAGCATGAGATGTGATATCTCAATGCTTCTAATACCAAACCTGAGACCCTTCCAATAACATGAGATGTGATGTCCAAATCCTTCCCCTTCCAAACCTTAGACCCTCCCTTTAGCATGAGATGTGATATCCAACTCCTTCCCATTCCAATCCTGAGACCCTTCTGATGGCATGAGATGTCATATCTCAATGCCTCTAATACCAAACCTGAGATCCTACCTCTAACATGAGATGTGATATCAAACTCCTTCCCATTCCAAACCTGAGACCCTTCAGATAGCATGAGATGTGATATTTCAATGCTTCTAAAACCAAACATGAGAACCATCCTATAACATGAGATGTGAAATCCAAATCATTCCCATTCCAAACATGAGGCCCTTCCTATAGCTTGAGATGTGATATCAAACTCCTTCCCATTCAATGTGATATCCAACTCCTTCCCATTCCAATCCTGGGACCCTTCCTATACCATGAGATGTGATAGTTCAATGCTTCTAATACCAAACCTGAGACCCGTCCTAAAACATGAGATGTGAGATCCAAATCCTTCCCCTTCCAGACCTGAGACCTTTCCTTTAGCATGAGATGTGATAACCAACTCCTTCCCATTCCAAACCTGAGACCCTTCCCATAGCATGAGATGTGATATCTCAATGCTTCTAAAACCAAACATGAGAACCATCCTATAACATGAGATGTGAAATCCAAATCCTTCCCTTTCCAAACCTGAGACCCTTCCTATAGCTTGAGATGAAATATCAAACTCCTTCCCATTCCAATCCTGAGATAGCTTGAGATGTGAGATCCAAATCCTTCCCCTTCCAAACCTGAGACCCTTCCTATAGCTTGATATGTGATATCAAACTCCTTCCCATTACAATCCTGAGATAGCTTGAGATGCGATATCCAACTCCATCCCATTCCAATCCTGAGACCCTTCCGATAGCATGAGATGTGATAGCTCAATGCTTCTAATATCAAAACTGAGACCCTCCCTATAGTATGAGATGTGAAATCTACGTCCTTCCCATTCCTATCCTGAGACCCTTCCGATAGCAGAGATGTGATATCTCAATGCTTATACCGAACCTGATGACCCTTCCTTTAGCATGAGATGTGATATTCAACTCCTTCCCATTCCAAACCTGAGACCCTTCCTATAACATGAGACGTGATATCCAACTCCTTCCCATTCCAAACCTGAGACCTTTCCTTTAGCATATGTGATATCCAACTCCTTCCAATTCCAATACTGAGACCCTTCCAATAGCATATGTGATATCTCAATGCTTCTAATATCAAAACTGAGACCCTCCCATAACATGAGATGTGATATCCAACTCCTTCCCATTCCAATACTGAGACCCTTCCAATAGCATATGTGATATCTCAATGCTTCTAATATGAAAACTGAGACCCTCCCTATAACATGAATTGTGATATCCAAATCCTTCCCATTCCAATCCTGAGACCCTTCCGATAGCAGAGATGTGATATCTCAATGCTTATACCAAACCTAAGACCCTTCCGATAGCATGAGATGTGATATCTCAATGCTTCTAATACCAAACCTGAGATCCTTCCAATAACATGAGATATGATGTCCAAATCCCTCCCCTTCCAAACCTTAGACCATCCCTTTAGCATGAGATTTGATATCCAACTCCTTCCCATTCCAATCCTGAGACCCTTCTGATAGCATGAGATGTGATATCTCAATGCCTCTAATTGTTATTGTTATTGTTATTTTGCATTTATATAGCGCCTTATATACCATTGGTATGGTCTGAAGGCGCTGGTAGGTTGAACGCCCTTGGGAACCGAAGTTCATATCAGTAGAGAGAGTAGAGAGAGTCAAAAAGGTGCGTGTGAGCACCAGGTATGTGTACAGCTCGTGCAGTATCAATGTAATAGCTGCTTTCTAGCGGTAGGTGTGGTGGTTGAGAGGTCAGGAGTATGTGTTCGTTCTGGCAGGATTAATCCAGATCGGATGTGGCTGCGTTAGGCCTGAGGAGAACGCCTCGCTGGGGTGTGTGTAACCAGCAGTGATTATTTAGAATGATGTGGAGAGAGCGGCGAATGTTGATATGAGAACAGTTATACCGAATGGTGTCATAGTATCTCTGTGTTCTAGTTGAGTGGTGATGTAAGGAGAGAGTAAGCGTGTTGGTGAGATATGATGGGTTTCATGCCCTTTCAGAGACTTCTAATTCACAGGGAGGCTATTGGGGACACTTCTAAATTCAACTTCATAGAGAGGCTATTGGGCACATTTCTAAAATCAACTTCCACAGAGAAGCTATTGGGTACACTTCTAAATGCAACTTTCTAAATGTACTTCTAAATTCAACTTTTCCCAGAGATGCTATTGGTCACACTTCTATATTCTACTTTTCACAGAGAGGCTATTGGGCATACTTCTATATTCTACTTTTCACAGAGAGGCTATTGGGCACACTTCTAAATTCAACTTTTCACAGAGAGGCTATTGGGCACACTTCTAAATTCAACTTTTCACAGAGAGGCTATTGGGCACACTTCTAAATTCAACTTTTCACAGAGATGCTATTGGGTACACTTCTAAATGCAACTTTCTAAATGTACTTCTAAATTCAACTTTTCACAGAGATGCTATTGGGCACACTTCTATATTCTACTTTTCACAGAGAGGCTATTGGGCACACTTCTATATTCTACTTTTCACAGAGAGGCTATTGGGCACACTTCTAAATTCAACTTTCCACAGAGAGGCTATTGGGCACACTTCTAAATTCAACTTTTCACAGAGAGGCTATTGGGCACACTTCTAAATTCAACTTTTCACAGAGATGCTATTGGGCACACTTCTATATTCTACTTTTCACAGAGAGGCTATTGGGCACACTTCTATATTCTACTTTCCACAGAGAAGCTATTGGGTACACATCTAAATGCAACTTTCTAAATGTACTTCTAAATTCAACTTTTCATAGAGAGGCTATTGAGCACAATTCTAAATGCAACATTTCACAGCTATTGGGCACACTTCTAAATTCAACTTTTCACAGAGATGCTATTGGGTACACTTCTAAATGCAACTTTCTAAATGTACTTCTAAATTCAACTTTTCACAGAGATGCTATTGGGCACACTTCTATATTCTACTTTTCACAGAGAGGCTATTGGGCACACTTCTATATTCTACTTTTCACAGAGAGGCTATTGGGCACACTTCTAAATTCAACTTTCCACAGAGAGGCTATTGGGCACACTTCTATATTCTACTTTTCACAGAGAGGCTATTGGGCACACTTCTAAATTCAACTTTCCACAGAGAGGCTATTGGGCACACTTCTAAATTCAACTTTCCACAGAGAGGCTATTAGAGATGTCATCTAAGTGCGGCATATGCTAACAAACACATTACTGCCTAGAAGTGGCGCAGTCTAATCAGTGTGGTTCATCAGTGTGGTTCTCTAGGGCAATGGTGCTGGTTAACATTAGACTGCAGGCTATTGAAAGGTAAGTGAGAGTGGCAGGAGCTTTCCGGAGTAGAGTAATTGCTCTACCCCCCACCCAAGCCAGCACTTACAGTTTTGTCGGTGTCTGGTGGCTTCCTTGGCTTCCCCTGCGGACACCTGCTGACACTTCCTGGAGTCGCCCTTGGCCTTGGGGCCCTTAGCCGCTGTGGCTGCCGGGCAGAGGGCTGCCCTGGGAGGACGCGGCGGTGGGCGGGTTGGGAGGCGGGAGGGGAGCGGGAAGCAGGAAGAGGGTGCGGGGTGGGAGAGGGACGCTCGGAGGGCGTGGGGGCCTAGTTGGCGCCCGGAAATCGGCGGCATGCCCGGATGGGCCTCCTTACCTCGCGTCGGCAGCCTGCAATGAATGCAGGTGCCGGTGCGAGGAGGGTTGCTAGACCCTTTCAGCTGGGCTCACGGCCCAATCAGAGCGGCGGTGGGCGGGTTGGGAGGCGGGAGGGGAGCGGGAAGCAGGAAGAGAGTGCGGGGTGGGAGAGGGACGCTCGGAGGGCCTGGGGGCCCAGTTGGCGTCCGGAAATCGGCGGCATGCCCGGATGGGCCTCCTTACCTCGCGTCGGCAGCCTGCAATGAATGCAGGGGCCGGTGCGAGGAGGGTTGCTAGACCCTTTCAGCTGGGCTCACGGCCCAATCAGAGCGGCGGTGGGCGGGTTGGGAGGCGGGAGGGGAGCGGGAAGCAGGAAGAGGGTGCGGGGTGGGAGAGGGACGCTCGGAGGGCCTGGGGGCCCAGTTGGCGCCCGGAAATCGGCGGCATGCCCGGATGGGCCTCCTTACCTCGCGTCGGCAGCCTGCAATGAATGCAGGGGCCGGTGCGAGGAGGGTTGCTAGACCCTTTCAGCTGGGCTCACGGCCCAATCAGAGCGGCGGTGGGCGGGTTGGGAGGCGGGAGGGGAGCGGGAAGCAGGAAGAGGGTGCGGGGTGGGAGAGGGACGCTCGGAGGGCCTGGGGGCCCGGTTGGCGCCCGAAATTGGCGGCATGCCCGGATGGGCCTCCTTACCTCGCGTCGGCAGCCTGCAATGAATGCAGGGGCCGGTGCGAGGAGGGTTGCTAGACCCTTTCAGCTGGGCTCACGGCCCAATCAGAGCGGCGGTGGGCGGGTTGGGAGGCGGGAGGGGAGCGGGAAGCAGGAAGAGGGTGCGGGGTGGGAGAGGGACGCTCGGAGGGCCTGGGGGCCCAGTTGGCGCCCGGAAATCGGCGGCATGCCCGGATGGGCCTCCTTACCTCGCGTCGGCAGCCTGCAATGAATACCAAACCTGAGATCCTACCTCTAACATGAAATGTGATATCCATCTCCTTCCCTTTCCAAACCTGAGACCCTGCCTATAGCATGAGATGGGATATCCAACTCCTTCCAAATCCAATCCTGATACCCTTCCGATAGCATGAGATGTGATATACCAATGCTTCTACAAAACCTGAGACCCATACCATGGCATGAGATGTGATATCAAACTCCCGTCCTATACCATGAGACTTGATATCTCAATGCTTCTAATACCAAACCTGAGACCGGTCCAATAACATGAGATGTGATATCCAAATCCTTCCCCTTCCAAACCTTAGACCCTTCCTTTATCATGAGATGTGATATCCAAGTCCTTCCCATTCCATTCCTGAGACCCTTCCTATAGCATGAGATGTGATATCTCAATGCTTCTAATACCAAACCTGAGACCCTTCCTATAACATGAGATGTGATATCCAAGTCCTTCCCATTCCAATCCTGAGACCCTTCCTATAGCATGAGATGTGATATCTCAATGCTTCTAATACCAAACCTGAGACCCTTCCTATAACATGAATTATGATATCCAAATCCTTCCCATTCCAATCCTGAGACCCTTCCGATAGCAGAGATGTGATATCTCAATGCTTATACCAAACCTAAGACCCTTCCGATAGCATGAGATGTGATATCTCAATGCTTCTAATACCAAACCTGAGATCCTTCCAATAACATGAGATGTGATATCCAACTCCTTCCCATTCCAATCCCGAGACCCTTCCTATAGCATGAGATGTGATATCTCAATGCTTCTAATACCAAACCTAAGGTCCTTCCAATAACATGAGATGTGATATCCAAATCCTTCCCATTCCAAACCTGAGACCCTCCCTTTAGCATGAGATGTGATATCCAACTCCTTCCCCTTCCAAACCTGAGACCCTTCCTTTAGCATGAGATGTGATATCCAGCTCCTCCCATTCCAATCCTGAGACCCTTCTGATAGCAGAGATGTGATATTTCAATGCTTATACCAAACCTGAGACCCTTCCCATAGCATGAGATGTGATATCCAGCTCCTCCCATTCCAATCCTGAGACCCTTCCGATAGCAGAGATGTGATATTTCAATGCTTATACCAAACCTGAGACCCTTCCCATAGCATGAGATGTGATATCCAACTCCTTCCCATTCCAATCCTGAGACCCTTCCTATGGCATGAGATGTGATATCTCAATGCTTCTAATACCAAACCTGAGATCCTTCCTATAACATGAGATGTGATATCCAACTCCTTCCCATTCCAATCCCGAGACCCTTCCTATAGCATGAGATGTGATATCTCAATGCTTCTAATACCAAACCTAAGGTCCTTCCTATAACATGAGATGTGATATCCAAATCCTTCCCATTCCAAACCTGAGACCCTCCCTTTAGCATGAGATGTGATATCCAACTCCTTCCCATTCCAATCCTGATACCCTTCTGATAGCATGAGATGTGATATCTCAATGCCTCTAATACCAAACCTGAGATCCTACCTCTAACATGAAATGTGATATCCAACTCCTTCCTTTTCCAAACCTGAGACCCTTCCTACAGCATGAGATGTGATATCCAAGTCCTTCCCATTCCAATCCTGAGACCCTTCCTATAACATGAGATGTGATATCCAACTCCTTCTATTCCAACCTGAGACCCTTCCTATAGCATGAGATGGGATATCCAACTCCTTCCAAATCCAATCCTGATACCCTTCCGATAGCATGAGATGTGATATCCCAATGCTTCTACAAAACCTGAGACCCATACCATGGCATGAGATGTGATATCAAACTCCCGTCCTATACCATGAGACTTGATATCTCAATGCTTCTAATACCAAACCTGAGACCGGTCCAATAACATGAGATGTGATATCCAAATCCTTCCCCTTCCAAACCTTAGACCCTTCCTTTATCATGGGATGTGATATCCAAGTCCTTCCCATTCCATTCCTGAGACCCTTCCTATAGCATGAGATGTGATATCTCAATGCTTCTAATACCAAACCTGAGACCCTTCCTATAACATGAGATGTGATATCCAAGTCCTTCCCATTCCAATCCTGAGACCCTTCCTATAGCATGAGATGTGATATCTCAATGCTTCTAATACCAAACCTGAGACCCTTCCTATAACATGAATTGTGATATCCAAATCCTTCCCATTCCAATCCTGAGACCCTTCCGATAGCAGAGATGTGATATCTCAATGCTTATACCAAACCTAAGACCCTTCCGATAGCATGAGATGTGATATCTCAATGCTTCTAATACCAAACCTGAGACCGGTCCAATAACATGAGATGTGATATCCAAATCCTTCCCCTTCCAAACCTTAGACCATCCCTTTAGCATGAGATTTGATATCCAACTCCTTCCCATTCCAATCCTGAGACCCTTCTGATGGCATGAGATGTGATATCTCAATGCCTCTAAAACCAAACCTGAGATCCTACCTCTAACATGAAATGTGATATCCAACTCCTTCCCCTTCCAACCCTGAGAGCCTTCCTATAGAATGAGATGTGATATCCAAGTCCTTCCCATTCCAATCCTGAGACCCTTCCTATAACATGAGATGTGATATCCAACTCCTTCCCATTCCAATCATGAGACCCTTCCTATAGCTTGAGATGTGATATCCAACTCCTTCTCATTCCAATTCTGAGACCCGTCCTATACCATAAGACTTGATATCTCAATGCTTCAAATACCAAACCTGAGACCGGTCCTATAACATGAGATGTGATACCCAACTCCTTCCCATTCCAATCCTGATACCCTTCTGATAGCATGAGATGTGATATCTCAATGCCTCTAATACCAAACCTGAGATCCTACCTCTAACATGAAATGTGATATCCAACTCCTTCCTTTTCCAAACCTGAGACCCTTCCTACAGCATGAGATGTGATATCCAAGTCCTTCCCATTCCAATCCTGAGACCCTTCCTATAACATGAGATGTGATATCCAACTCCTTCTATTCCAACCTGAGACCCTTCCTATAGCATGAGATGGGATATCCAACTCCTTCCAAATCCAATCCTGATACCCTTCCGATAGCATGAGATGTGATATCCCAATGCTTCTACAAAACCTGAGACCCATACCATGGCATGAGATGTGATATCAAACTCCCGTCCTATACCATGAGACTTGATATCTCAATGCTTCTAATACCAAACCTGAGACCGGTCCAATAACATGAGATGTGATATCCAAATCCTTCCCCTTCCAAACCTTAGACCCTTCCTTTATCATGAGATGTGATATCCAAGTCCTTCCCATTCCATTCCTGAGACCCTTCCTATAGCATGAGATGTGATATCTCAATGCTTCTAATACCAAACCTGAGACCCTTCCTATAACATGAGATGTGATATCCAAGTCCTTCCCATTCCAATCCTGAGACCCTTCCTATAGCATGAGATGTGATATCTCAATGCTTCTAATACCAAACCTGAGACCCTTCCTATAACATGAATTGTGATATCCAAATCCTTCCCATTCCAATCCTGAGACCCTTCCGATAGCAGAGATGTGATATCTCAATGCTTCTAATACCAAACCTGAGACCGGTCCAATAACATGAGATGGAATATCCAAATCCTTCCCCTTCCAAACCTTAGACCATCCCTTTAGCATGAGATTTGATATCCAACTCCTTCCCATTCCAATCCTGAGACCCTTCTGATGGCATGAGATGTGATATCTCAATGCCTCTAAAACCAAACCTGAGATCCTACCTCTAACATGAAATGTGATATCCAACTCCTTCCCCTTCCAACCCTGAGAGCCTTCCTATAGAATGAGATGTGATATCCAAGTCCTTCCCATTCCAATCCTGAGACCCTTCCTATAACATGAGATGTGATATCCAACTCCTTCCCATTCCAATCATGAGACCCTTCCTATAGCTTGAGATGTGATATCCAACTCCTTCTCATTCCAATTCTGAGACCCGTCCTATACCATGAGACTTGATATCTCAATGCTTCAAATACCAAACCTGAGACCGGTCCTATAACATGAGATGTGATACCCAAATCCGTCCCCTTCCAAACCTTAGACCCTTCCTATAGCATGAGATGTGATATCGCATTGCTTCTAATACCAAACCTGAGACCCTTCCTATAACGAGATGGGATATCCAACTCCTTCCCATTCCAATCCTGAGACCCTTCAGATAGCAGAGATGTGATATCCAACTCCTTCCCATTCCAAACCTGAGACCCTTCCTATAGCATGAGATGTTATAATTTAATGCTTCTAAAACCAAACCTGAGAACCATCCTATAACATGTGAAATCCAAATCCTTCCCTTTCCAAACCTGAGACCCTTCCGATAGCATGAGATGTGATATCTCAATGCTTCTAAAACCAAACATGAGAACCATCCTATAACATGAGATGTGAAATCCAAATCCTTCACTTTCCAAACCTGAGACCCTTCCTATAGCTTGAGATGAAATATCAAACTCCTTCCCATTCCAATCCTGAGATAGCTTGAGATGTGATATCCAACTCCATCCCATTCCAATCCTGAGACCCTTCCGATAGCATGAGATGTGATAGCTCAATGCTTCTAATATCAAAACTGAGACCCTCCCTATAGTATGAGATGTGAATTCTAAGTCCTTACCATTCCTATCCTGAGACCCTTCCGATAGCAGAGATGTGATATCTCAATGCTTATACCAAACCTGATGACCCTTCCTATGGCATTAGATGTGATATCCAACTCCTTCCCATTCCAATCCTGAGTTCCTTCCTATAGCATGAGATGTGATATCTCAATGCTTCTATCAAACCTGATACCCTTCCTTTAGCATGAGAGGTGATATTCAACTCCTGCCCATTCCAATCCTGAGACCCTTCCTATATCATGAGACGTGATATCCAACTCCTTCCCATTCCAATCCTGAGACTCCTCCTATAGCATGAGATGTGATATCTCAATGCTTCTAATACCAGACCTGGGACCGGTCCTATAACATGAGATATGATATCCAAATCCTTCCCCTTCCAAACCTGAGACCCTTCCTATAGCAAGAGATGTGATATCCAATTCCTTCCCATTCCAATCCTGAGACCCTTCCTATAACGAGATGTAATATCCAACTCCTTCCCATTCCAACCTGAGACCCTTCCTGTAGCATGAGAAGTGAGATCCAACTCCTTCCCATTCCAATCCTGAGACCCTTCCTATACCATGAGATGTGATATCTCAATGCTTCTAATACCAAACCTGGGACCCGTCCTATAACATGAGATATGTCCTATAACATGAGATATGATATCCAAATCCTTCCCCTTCCAAACCTGAGACCCTTCCTTTAGCATGAGATGTGATATCCAAATCCTTCCCATTCCAATACTGAAACCCTTCCTATAGCATGAGATGTCATATCTCAATGTTTCTAATAGAAAACCTGAGACCCTTCCTATAGCAAGAGATGTGATATCCAAATCCTTCCCATTTCAATCTTGAGACCCTTCCTATAACATGAGATGTGATATCCAACTCCTACCCATTCCAACCTGAGACCCTTCCTATAGCATGAGAAGGGATATCCAATTCCTTCCCAATCCAATCCTTAGACCCTTCCGATAGCAGAGATGTGATATCTCAATGCTTATACCAAACCTGAGACCCTTCCTTTAGCATGAGATGTGATATCCAAATGCTTCACATTCCAATCCTGAGACCCTTCCTATAGCATGAGATGTGATATCTCAATGCTTCTAATACAAAACCTGAGATCCTTCCTATAACATGAGATGTGATATCCAAGTCCTTCCCATTCCAATCCTGAGACCCTTCCTATAACATGAGATGTGATATCCAACTCCTTCTACTCCAACCTGAGACCCTTCCTATAGCATGAGATGGGATATCCAACTCCTTCCAAATCCAATCCTGATACCCTTCCAATAGCATGAGATGTGATATCCCAATGCTTCTACAAAACCTGAGACCCATACCATGGCATGAGATGTGATATCAAACTCCCGTCCTTTACCATGAGACTTGATATCTCAATGCTTCTAATACCAAACCTGAGACCGGTCCAATAACATGAGATGTGATATCCAAATCCTTCCCCTTCCAAACCTTAGACCCTTCCTTTATCATGAGATGTGATATCCAAGTCCTTCCCATTCCATTCCTGAGACCCTTAACATAGCATGAGATGTGATATCTCAATGATTCTAATACCAAACCTGAGACCCTTCCTATAACATGAGATGTGATATCCAAATCCTTCCCATTCCAATCCTGAGACCCTTCCGATAGCAGAGATGTGATATCTCAATGCTTATACCAAACCTGAGACCCTTCCGATATCATGAGATGTGATATCTCAATGCTTCTAATACCAAACCTCAGATCCTTCCAATAACATGAGATGTGATGTCCAAATCCTTCCCCTTCCAAACCTTAGACCCTCCCTTTAGCATGAGATGTGATATCCAACTCCTTCCCATTCCAATCCTGAGACCCTTCTGATGGCATGAGATGTCATATCTCAATGCCTCTAATACCAAACCTGAGATCCTACCTCTAACATGAGATGTGATATCAAACTCCTTCCCATTCCAAACCTGAGACCCTTCAGATAGCATGAGATGTGATATTTCAATGCTTCTAAAACCAAACATGAGAACCATCCTATGCCATGAGATGTGAAATCCAAATCATTCCCATTCCAAACCTGAGACCCTTCCTATAGCATGAGATGTTATAATTTAATGCTTCTAAAACCAAACCTGAGAACCATCCTATAACATGTGAAATCCAAATCCTTCCCGTTACAAACCTGAGACCCTTCCGATAGCATGAGATGTGATATCTCAATGCTTCTAAAACCAAACATGAGAACCATCCTATAACATGAGATGTGAAATCCAAATCCTTCCCTTTCCAAACCTGAGACCCTTCCTATAGCTTGAGATGAAATATCAAACTCCTTCCCATTCCAATCCTGAGATAGCTTGAGATGTGATATCCAACTCCATCCCATTCCAATCCTGAGACCCTTCCGATAGCATGAGATGTGATAGCTCAATGCTTCTAATATCAAAACTGAGACCCTCCCTATAGTATGAGATGTGAATTCTAAGTCCTTACCATTCCTATCCTGAGACCCTTCCGATAGCAGAGATGTGATATCTCAATGCTTATACCAAACCTGATGACCCTTCCTATGGCATTAGATGTGATATCCAACTCCTTCCCATTCCAATCCTGAGTTCCTTCCTATAGCATGAGATGTGATATCTCAATGCTTCTATCAAACCTGATACCCTTCCTTTAGCATGAGAGGTGATATTCAACTCCTGCCCATTCCAATCCTGAGACTCCTCCTATAGCATGAGATGTGATATCTCAATGCTTCTAATACCAGACCTGGGACCGGTCCTATAACATGAGATATGATATCCAAATCCTTCCCCTTCCAAACCTGAGACCCTTCCTATAGCAAGAGATGTGATATCCAATTCCTTCCCATTCCAATCCTGAGACCCTTCCTATAACGAGATGTGATATCCAACTCCTTCCCATTCCAACCTGAGACCCTTCCTGTAGCATGAGAAGGGAGATCCAACTCCTTCCCATTCCAATCCTGAGACCCTTCCTATACCATGAGATGTGATATCTCAATGCTTCTAATACCAAACCTGGGACCCGTCCTATAACATGAGATATGTCCTATAACATGAGATATGATATCCAAATCCTTCCCCTTCCAAACCTGAGACCCTTCCTTTAGCATGAGATGTGATATCCAAATCCTTCCCATTCCAATACTGAAACCCTTCCTATAGCATGAGATGTCATATCTCAATGTTTCTAATAGAAAACCTGAGACCCTTCCTATAGCAAGAGATGTGATATCCAAATCCTTCCCATTTCAATCTTGAGACCCTTCCTATAACATGAGATGTGATATCCAACTCCTACCCATTCCAACCTGAGACCCTTCCTATAGCATGAGAAGGGATATCCAATTCCTTCCCAATCCAATCCTTAGACCCTTCCGATAGCAGAGATGTGATATCGCAATGCTTATACCAAACCTGAGACCCTTCCTTTAGCATGAGATGTGATATCCAAATGTTTCACATTCCAATCCTGAGACCCTTCCTATAGCATGAGATGTGATATCTCAATGCTTCTAATACAAAACCTGAGATCCTTCCTATAACATGAGATGTGATATCCAAGTCCTTCCCATTCCAATCCTGAGACCCTTCCTATAACATGAGATGTGATATCCAACTCCTTCTACTCCAACCTGAGACCCTTCCTATAGCATGAGATGGGATATCCAACTCCTTCCAAATCCAATCCTGATACCCTTCCAATAGCATGAGATGTGATATCCCAATGCTTCTACAAAACCTGAGACCCATACCATGGCATGAGATGTGATATCAAACTCCCGTCCTATACCATGAGACTTGATATCTCAATGCTTCTAATACCAAACCTGAGACCGGTCCAATAACATGAGATGTGATATCCAAATCCTTCCCCTTCCAAACCTTAGACCCTTCCTTTATCATGAGATGTGATATCCAAGTCCTTCCCATTCCATTCCTGAGACCCTTAATATAGCATGAGATGTGATATCTCAATGCTTCTAATACCAAACCTGAGACCCTTCCAATAACATGAGATGTGATGTCCAAATCCTTCCCCTTCCAAACCTTAGACCCTCCCTTTAGCATGAGATGTGATATCCAACTCCTTCCCATTCCAATCCTGAGACCCTTCTGATGGCATGAGATGTCATATCTCAATGCCTCTAATACCAAACCTGAGATCCTACCTCTAACATGAGATGTGATATCAAACTCCTTCCCATTCCAAACCTGAGACCCTTCAGATAGCATGAGATGTGATATTTCAATGCTTCTAAAACCAAACATGAGAACCATCCTATAACATGAGATGTGAAATCCAAATCATTCCCATTCCAAACATGAGGCCCTTCCTATAGCTTGAGATGTGATATCAAACTCCTTCCCATTCAATGTGATATCCAACTCCTTCCCATTCCAATCCTGGGACCCTTCCTATACCATGAGATGTGATAGTTCAATGCTTCTAATACCAAACCTGAGACCCGTCCTAAAACATGAGATGTGAGATCCAAATCCTTCCCCTTCCAGACCTGAGACCTTTCCTTTAGCATGAGATGTGATAACCAACTCCTTCCCATTCCAAACCTGAGACCCTTCCCATAGCATGAGATGTGATATCTCAATGCTTCTAAAACCAAACATGAGAACCATCCTATAACATGAGATGTGAAATCCAAATCCTTCCCTTTCCAAACCTGAGACCCTTCCTATAGCTTGAGATGAAATATCAAACTCCTTCCCATTCCAATCCTGAGATAGCTTGAGATGTGAGATCCAAATCCTTCCCCTTCCAAACCTGAGACCCTTCCTATAGCTTGATATGTGATAGCTCAATGCTTCTAATATCAAAACTGAGACCCTCCCTATAGTATGAGATGTGAAATCTACGTCCTTCCCATTCCTATCCTGAGACCCTTCCGATAGCAGAGATGTGATATCTCAATGCTTATACCGAACCTGATGACCCTTCCTTTAGCATGACATGTGATATTCAACTCCTTCCCATTCCAAACCTGAGACCCTTCCTATAACATGAGACGTGATATCCAACTCCTTCCCATTCCAAACCTGAGACCTTTCCTTTAGCATATGTGATATCCAACTCCTTCCAATTCCAATACTGAGACCCTTCCAATAGCATATGTGATATCTCAATGCTTCTAATATCAAAACTGAGACCCTCCCATAACATGAGATGTGATATCCAACTCCTTCCCATTCCAATACTGAGACCCTTCCAATAGCATATGTGATATCTCAATGCTTCTAATATGAAAACTGAGACCCTCCCTATAACATGAATTGTGATATCCAAATCCTTCCCATTCCAATCCTGAGACCCTTCCGATAGCAGAGATGTGATATCTCAATGCTTATACCAAACCTAAGACCCTTCCGATAGCATGAGATGTGATATCTCAATGCTTCTAATACCAAACCTGAGATCCTTCCAATAACATGAGATATGATGTCCAAATCCCTCCCCTTCCAAACCTTAGACCATCCGTTTAGCATGAGATTTGATATCCAACTCCTTCCCATTCCAATCCTGAGACCCTTCTGATATCATGAGATGTGATATCTCAATGCCTCTAATTGTTATTGTTATTGTTATTTTGCATTTATATAGCGCCTTATATACCATTGGTATGGTCTGAAGGCGCTGGTAGGTTGAACGCCCTTGGGAACCGAAGTTCATATCAGTAGAGAGAGTAGAGAGAGTCAAAAAGGTGCGTGTGAGCACCAGGTATGTGTACAGCTCGTGCAGTATCAATGTAATAGCTGCTTTCTAGCGGTAGGTGTGGTGGTTGAGAGGTCAGGAGTATGTGTTAGTTCTGGCAGGATTAATCCAGATCGGATGTGGCTGCGTTAGGCCTGAGGAGAACGCCTCGCTGGGGTGTGTGTAACCAGCAGTGATTATTTAGAATGATGTGGAGAGAGCGGCGAATGTTGATATGAGAACAGTTATACCGAATGGTGTCATAGTATCTCTGTGTTCTAGTTGAGTGGTGATGTAAGGAGAGAGTAAGCGTGTTGGTGAGATATGATGGGTTTCATGCCCTTTCAGAGACTTCTAATTCACAGGGAGGCTATTGGGGACACTTCTAAATTCAACTTCATAGAGAGGCTATTGGGCACATTTCTAAAATCAACTTCCACAGAGAAGCTATTGGGTACACTTCTAAATGCAACTTTCTAAATGTACTTCTAAATTCAACTTTTCCCAGAGATGCTATTGGTCACACTTCTATATTCTACTTTTCACAGAGAGGCTATTGGGCATACTTCTATATTCTACTTTTCACAGAGAGGCTATTGGGCACACTTCTAAATTCAACTTTTCACAGAGAGGCTATTGGGCACACTTCTAAATTCAACTTTTCACAGAGAGGCTATTGGGCACACTTCTAAATTCAACTTTTCACAGAGATGCTATTGGGTACACTTCTAAATGCAACTTTCTAAATGTACTTCTAAATTCAACTTTTCACAGAGATGCTATTGGGCACACTTCTATATTCTACTTTTCACAGAGAGGCTATTGGGCACACTTCTATATTCTACTTTTCACAGAGAGGCTATTGGGCACACTTCTAAATTCAACTTTCCACAGAGAGGCTATTGGGCACACTTCTAAATTCAACTTTTCACAGAGAGGCTATTGGGCACACTTCTAAATTCAACTTTTCACAGAGATGCTATTGGGCACACTTCTATATTCTACTTTTCACAGAGAGGCTATTGGGCACACTTCTATATTCTACTTTCCACAGAGAAGCTATTGGGTACACATCTAAATGCAACTTTCTAAATGTACTTCTAAATTCAACTTTTCATAGAGAGGCTATTGAGCACAATTCTAAATGCAACATTTCACAGCTATTGGGCACACTTCTAAATTCAACTTTTCACAGAGATGCTATTGGGTACACTTCTAAATGCAACTTTCTAAATGTACTTCTAAATTCAACTTTTCACAGAGATGCTATTGGGCACACTTCTATATTCTACTTTTCACAGAGAGGCTATTGGGCACACTTCTATATTCTACTTTTCACAGAGAGGCTATTGGGCACACTTCTAAATTCAACTTTCCACAGAGAGGCTATTGGGCACACTTCTATATTCTACTTTTCACAGAGAGGCTATTGGGCACACTTCTAAATTCAACTTTCCACAGAGAGGCTATTGGGCACACTTCTAAATTCAACTTTCCACAGAGAGGCTATTAGAGATGTCATCTAAGTGCGGCATATGCTAACAAACACATTACTGCCTAGAAGTGGCGCAGTCTAATCAGTGTGGTTCATCAGTGTGGTTCTCTAGGGCAATGGTGCTGGTTAACATTAGACTGCAGGCTATTGAAAGGTAAGTGAGAGTGGCAGGAGCTTTCCGGAGTAGAGTAATTGCTCTACCCCCCACCCAAGCCAGCACTTACAGTTTTGTCGGTGTCTGGTGGCTTCCTTGGCTTCCCCTGCGGACACCTGCTGACACTTCCTGGAGCCGCCCTTGGCCTTGGGGCCCTTAGCCGCTGGGGCTGCCGGGCAGAGGGCTGCCCTGGGAGGACGCGGCGGTGGGCGGGTTGGGAGGCGGGAGGGGAGCGGGAAGCAGGAAGAGGGTGCGGGGTGGGAGAGGGACGCTCGGAGGGCGTGGGGGCCTAGTTGGCGCCCGGAAATCGGCGGCATGCCCGGATGGGCCTCCTTACCTCGCGTCGGCAGCCTGCAATGAATGCAGGTGCCGGTGCGAGGAGGGTTGCTAGACCCTTTCAGCTGGGCTCACGGCCCAATCAGAGCGGCGGTGGGCGGGTTGGGAGGCGGGAGGGGAGCGGGAAGCAGGAAGAGAGTGCGGGGTGGGAGAGGGACGCTCGGAGGGCCTGGGGGCCCAGTTGGCGTCTGGAAATCGGCGGCATGCCCGGATGGGCCTCCTTACCTCGCGTCGGCAGCCTGCAATGAATGCAGGGGCCGGTGCGAGGAGGGTTGCTAGACCCTTTCAGCTGGGCTCACGGCCCAATCAGAGCGGCGGTGGGCGGGTTGGGAGGCGGGAGGGGAGCGGGAAGCAGGAAGAGGGTGCGGGGTGGGAGAGGGACGCTCGGAGGGCCTGGGGGCCCAGTTGGCGCCCGGAAATCGGCGGCATGCCCGGATGGGCCTCCTTACCTCGCGTCGGCAGCCTGCAATGAATGCAGGGGCCGGTGCGAGGAGGGTTGCTAGACCCTTTCAGCTGGGCTCACGGCCCAATCAGAGCGGCGGTGGGCGGGTTGGGAGGCGGGAGGGGAGCGGGAAGCAGGAAGAGGGTGCGGGGTGGGAGAGGGACGCTCGGAGGGCCTGGGGGCCCGGTTGGCGCCCGAAATCGGCGGCATGCCCGGATGGGCCTCCTTACCTCGCGTCGGCAGCCTGCAATGAATGCAGGGGCCGGTGCGAGGAGGGTTGCTAGACCCTTTCAGCTGGGCTCACGGCCCAATCAGAGCGGCGGTGGGCGGGTTGGGAGGCGGGAGGGGAGCGGGAAGCAGGAAGAGGGTGCGGGGTGGGAGAGGGACGCTCGGAGGGCCTGGGGGCCCAGTTGGTGCCCGGAAATCGGCGGCATGCCCGGATGGGCCTCCTTACCTCGCGTCGGCAGCCTGCAATGAATGCAGGGGCCGGTGCGAGGAGGGTTGCTAGACCCTTTCAGCTGGGCTCACGGCCCAATCAGAGCGGCGGTGGGCGGGTTGGGAGGCGGGAGGGGAGCGGGAAGCAGGAAGAGGGTGCGGGGTGGGAGAGGGACGCTCGGAGGGCCTGGGGGCCCGGTTGGCGCCCGGAAATCGGCGGCATGCCCGGATGGGCCTCCTTACCTCGCGTCGGCAGCCTGCAATGAATGCAGGGGCCGGTGCGAGGAGGGTTGCTAGACCCTTTCAGCTGGGCTCACGGCCCAATCAGAGCGGCGGTGGGCGGGTTGGGAGGCGGGAGGGGAGCGGGAAGCAGGAAGAGGGTGCGGGGTGGGAGAGGGACGCTCGGAGGGCCTGGGGGCCCAGTTGGCGCCCGGAAATCGGCGGCATGCCCGGATGGGCCTCCTTACCTCGCGTCGGCAGCCTGCAATGAATACCAAACCTGAGATCCTACCTCTAACATGAAATGTGATATCCATCTCCTTCCCTTTCCAAACCTGAGACCCTGCCTATAGCATGAGATGTGATATCCAAGTCCTTCCCATTCCAATCCTGAGACCCTTCCTATAGCATGTGATGTGATATCTCAATGCTTATACCAAACCTGAGACCCTTCCTATGGCATGAGATGTCATATACAACTCCTTCCCATTCCAACCCTGAGACCCTTCCTATAGCATGAGATGTGATATCTCAATGCTTATACCAAACCTGAGACCCTTCCTATAGCATGAGATGTGATATCCAACTTCTTCCCATTCCAATCCTGAGACCCTTCCTATAGCATGAGATGTGATATCTCAATGCTTATACCAAACCTGAGACCCTACCTATAGCTTGAGATGTGATATCCAACTCCTTCCCATTCCAATCCTGAGACCCTTCCTATAGCATGAGATGTGATATCTCAAGGCCTCTAATACCAAACCTGAGATCCTTCCTCTAACATGAAATGTGATATCCAACTCCTTCCCCTTCCAAACCTGAGAGCCTTCCTATAGCATGAGATATGATATCCAAGTCCTTCCCATTCCAATCCTGAGACCCTTCCTATAGCATGAGATGGGATATCCAACTCCTTCCAAATCCAATACTGATACCCTTCCGATAGCATGAGATGTGATATCCCAATGCTTCTACCAAACCTGAGACCCATACTATGGCATGAGATGTGATATCAAACTCCTTCCCATTCCAATCCTGAGACGCTTCCTATAGCTTGAGATGTGATATCCAACTCCTTCCCATTCCAATTCTGAGACCCTTCTTATACCATGACACTTGATATCTCAATGCTTCTAATACCAAACCTGAGACCCGTCCTATAACATGAGATGTGATATCCAAATCCATCCCCTTCCAAACCTTAGACCCTTCCTTTATAATGAGATGTGACATCCAAGTCCTTCCCATTCCAATCCTGAGACCCTTCCTATAGCATGAGATGTGATAACTCAATGCTTCTAATACCAAACCTGAGACCCTTCCTATAACATGAGATGGGATATCCAACTCCTTCCCATTCCAATCCTGAGACCTTTCCGATAGCAGAGATGTGATATCTCAATGCTTATACCAAACCTGAGACCCTTCCTAAGGCCTGAGATGTCATATACAACTCCTTCCCATTGCAATCCTGAGACCCTTCCTAGAGCATGAGATTTGATATCTCAATGCTTATACCAAATCTGAGACCCTTCCTATAGCATGAGATGTGATATCCAACACCTTCCCATTCCAATCCTGAGACCCTTCCTATAGCATGAGAAGTGATATCTCCATGCTTAGACCAAACCTGAGACCCTTCCTATAGCATGAGATGTGATATCCAAATCCTTCCCATTCCAATCCTGAGACCCTTCCTATAGCATGAGATGTGATATCTCAATGCTTATACCAAACCTGAGAGCCTACCTATAGCATGAGATGTGATATCCAAGTCCATCCCATTCCAATCCTTAGACCCTTCCTACAGCATGCGATGTGATATCTCAATGATTCTAATACCAAACCAGAGACCGTCCTTTAACATGAGATGGGATATCCAACTCCTTCCCATTCCAATCCTGAGCCACTCCTGATAGCAGAGATGTGATATCTCAATGTTTATACCAAACCTGAGACCCTTCCTATAACATGAGATGTGATATCCAACTCCTTCCCGTTCCAAACATGAGACACTTCCTATAGCATATGTGATATCCAACTCCTTCCCATTCCAAACATGAGACCCTTCCTATAACAAGAATGTAATATCCAACTCCTACCCATTCCAATCCTGAGACCATTCCTATAGCATGAGATGTGATGTCTCAATGCTTCCAATACCAAACCTGAGATCCTTCCTCTAACATGAGATGTGATATCCAACTCCTTCCCATTCCAATCCTGAGACCCTTATGATAGCATGAGATGTGATATCTCAATGCCTCTTATACCAAACCTGAGATCCTTCCGATAGCATGAGATGTGATATCTCAATGCTTCTAATACCAAACCTGAGATCCTTCCTATAATATGAGATGTGATTTCCAAATCCTTCCCCTTCCAAACCTGAGACCCTCCCTTTAGCATGAGATGTGATATCCAACTCCTTCCCATTCCAATCCTGAGACCCTTCTGATAGCATGAGATGTGATTTCTCAATGCCTCTAATACCAAACCTGAGATCCTACCTCTAACATGAAATGTGATATCCATCTCCTTCCCTTTCCAAACCTGAGACCCTGCCTATAGCATGAAATGTGATATCCAAGTCCTTCCCATTCCAATCCTGAGACCCTTCCTATAGCATGTGATGTGATATCTCAATGCTTATACCAAACCTGAGACCCTTCCTATGGCATGAGATGGCATATACAACTCCTTCCCATTCCAATCCTGAGACCCTTCCTATAGCATGAGATGTGATATCTCAATGCTTATACCAAACCTGAGACCCTTCCTATAGCATTAGATGTGATATCCAACTTCTTCCCATTCCAATCAGGAGACCCTTCCTATAGCATGAGATGTGATATCTCAATGCTTATACCAAACCTGAGACCCTTCCTATAGCTTGAGATGTGATATCCAACTCCTTCCCATTCCAATCCTGAGACCCTTCCTATAGCATGAGATGTGATATCTCAAGGCCTCTAATACCAAACCTGAGATCCTTCCTCTAACATGAAATGTGATATCCAACTCCTTCCCCTTCCAAACCTGAGAGCCTTCCTATAGCGTGAGATATGATATCCAATCCTTCCCATTCCAATCCTGAGACCCTTCCTATAACATGAAATGTGATATCCAACTCCTTCCCATTCCAACCTGAGACCCTTCCTATAGCATGAGATGGGATATCCAACTCCTTCCAAATCCAATACTGATACCCTTCCGATAGCATGAGATGTGATATCCCAATGCTTCTACCAAACCTGAGACCCATACTATGGCATAAGATGTGATATAAAACTCCTTCCCATTCCAATCCTGAGACCCTTCTTATACCATGAGACTTGATATCTCAATGCTTCTAATACCAAACCTGAAACCCGTCCTATAACATGAGATGTGATATCCAAATCCTTCCCCTTCCAAACCTTAGACCCTTCCTTTATCATGAAATGTGATATCCAACTCCTTCCCATTCCAATCCTGAGACCCTTCCGATATCATGAGATGTGATATCTCAATGCTTATACCAAATCTGAGACCCTTCCTATGGCCTGAGATGTCATATACAACTCCTTCCCATTCCAATCCTGAGACCCTTCCTATAGCATGAGATGTGATATCTCAATGCTTATACCAAATCTGAGACCCTTCCTATAGCATGAGATGTGATATCCAACTCCTTCCCATTCCAATCCTGAGACCCTTCCTATAGCATGAGAAGTGATATCTCCATGCTTATACCAAACCTGAGACCCTTCCTATAGCATAAGATGTGATATCCAAATCCTTCCCTTTCCAATCCTGAGACCCTTCCTATAGCATGAGATGTGATATCTCAATGCTTATACCAAACCTGAGACCCTTCCTATAGCATGAGATGTGATATCCAACTCCTTCCCATTCCAATCCTGAGACCCTTCCTATAGCATGAGATGTGATGTCTCAATGCTTCTAATACCAAACCTGAGATCCTTCCTATAACATGAGATGTGATATCCAACTCCTTCCCATTCCAATCCTGAGACCCTTATGATAGCATGAGATGTGATATCTCAATGCCTCTTATACCAAACCTGAGATCCTTCCGATAGCATGAGATGTGATATCTCAATGCTTCTAATACCAAACCTGAGATCCTTCCTATAATATGAGATGTGATTTCCAAATCCTTCCCCTTCCAAACCTGAGACCTTCCCTTTAGCATGAAATGTGATATCCAACTCCTTCCCATTCCAATCCTGAGACCCTTCTGATAGCATGAGATGTGATATCTCAATGCCTCTAATACCAAACCTGAGATCCTACCTCTAACATGAAATGTGATATCCATCTCCTTCCCTTTCCAAACCTGAGACCCTGCCTATAGCATGAGATGTGATATCCAAGTCCTTCCCATTCCAATCGTGAGACCCTTCCTATAGCATGTGATGTGATATCTCAATGCTTATACCAAACCTGAGACCCTTCCTATGGCATGAGATGTCATATACAACTCCTTCCCATTCCAACCCTGAGACCCTTCCTATAGCATGAGATGTGATATCTCAATGCTTATACCAAACCTGAGACCCTTCCAATAGCATGAGATGTGATATCCAACTTCTTCCCATTCCAATCCTGAGACCCTTCCTATAGCATGAGATGTGATATCTCAGTGCTTATACCAAACCTGAGACCCTTCCTATAGCATAAGATGTGATATCCAAATCCTTCCCATTCCAATCCTGAGACCCTTCCTATAGCATGAGATGTGATATCTCAATGCTTATACCAAACCTGAGACCCTTCCTATAGCATGAGATGTGATATCCAACTCCTTCCCATTCCAATCCTGAGACCCTTCCTATAGCATGAGATGTGATGTCTCAATGCTTCTAATACCAAACCTGAGATCCTTCCTATAACATGAGATGTGATATCCAACTCCTTCCCATTCCAATCCTGAGACCCTTATGATAGCATGAGATGTGATATCTCAATGCCTCTTATACCAAACCTGAGATCCTTCCGATAGCATGAGATGTGATATCTCAATGCTTCTAATACCAAACCTGAGATCCTTCCTATAATATGAGATGTGATTTCCAAATCCTTCCCCTTCCAAACCTGAGACCCTCCCTTTAGCATGAAATGTGATATCCAACTCCTTCCCATTCCAATCCTGAGACCCTTCTGATAGCATGAGATATGATATCTCATTGCCTCTAATACCAAACCTGAGATCCTACCTCTAACATGAAATGTGATATCCATCTCCTTCCCTTTCCAAACCCGAGACCCTGCCTATAGCATGAGATGTGATATCCAAGTCCTTCCCATTCCAATCCTGAGACCCTTCCTATAGCATGTGATGTGATATCCAAGTCCTTCCCATTCCAATCCTGAGACCCTTCCTATAGCATGTGATGTGATATCTCAATGCTTATACCAAACCTGAGACCCTTCCTATGGCATGAGATGTCATATACAACTCCTTCCCATTCCAACCCTGAGACCCTTCCTATAGCATGAGATGTGATATCTCAATGCTTATACCACACCTGAGACCCTTCCTATAGCTTGAGATGTGATATCCAACTTCTTCCCATTCCAATCCTGAGACCCTTCCTATAGCATGAGATGTGATATCCCAATGCTTCTACCAAACCTGAGACCCATACTATGGCATGAGATGTGATATCAAACTCCTTCCCATTCCAATCCTGAGACGCTTCCTATAGCTTGAGATGTGATATCCAACTCCTTCCCATTCCAATTCTGAGACCCTTCTTATACCATGAGACTTGATATCTCAATGCTTCTAATACCAAACCTGAGACCCGTCCTATAACATGAGATGTGATATCCAAATCCTTCCCCTTCCAAACCTTAGACCCTTCCTTTATAATGAGATGTGATATCCAACTCCTTCCCATTCCAATCCTGATACCCTTCCTATAGCATGAGATGTGATATCTCAATGCTTCTAATACCAAACCTGAGACCCTTCCTATAACATGAGATGGGATATCCAACTCCTTCCCATTCCAATCCTGAGACCCTTCCGATAGCAGAGATGTGATATCTCAATGCTTATACCAAACCTGAGACCCTTCCTAAGGCTTGAGATGTCATATACAACTCCTTCCCATTCCAATCCTGGGACCCTTCCTATAGCATGAGATGTGATATCTCAATGCTTATACCAAATCTGAGACCCTTCCTATAGCATGAGATGTGATATCCAAATCCTTCCCATTCCAATCCTGAGACCCTTCCTATAGCATGAGATGTGATATCTCAATGCTTATACCAAACCTGAGAGCCTACCTATAGCATGAGATGTGATATCCAACTCCTTCCCATTCCAATCATGAGACCCTTCCTATAGCTTGAGATGTGATATCCAACTCCTTCTCATTCCAATTCTGAGACCCGTCCTATACCATGAGACTTGATATCTCAATGCTTCAAATACCAAACCTGAGACCGGTCCTATAACATGAGATGTGATACCCAAATCCGTCCCCTTCCAAACCTTAGACCCTTCCTATAGCATGAGATGTGATATCTCAATGCTTCTAAAACCAAACATGAGAACCATCCTATAACATGAGATGTGAAATCCAAATCCTTCCCTTTCCAAACCTGAGACCCTTCCTATAGCTTGAGATGAAATATCAAACTCCTTCCCATTCCAATCCTGAGATAGCTTGAGATGTGATATCCAACTCCATCCCATTCCAATCCTGAGACCCTTCCGATAGCATGAGATGTGATAGCTCAATGCTTCTAATATCAAAACTGAGACCCTCCCTATAGTATGAGATGTGAATTCTAAGTCCTTCCCATTCCTATCCTGAGACCCTTCCGATAGCAGAGATGTGATATCTCAATGCTTGTACCGAACCTGATGACCCTTCCTTTAGCATGAGATGTGATATTCAACTCCTTCCCATTCCAAACCTGAGACCCTTCCTATAACATGAGACGTGATATCCAACTCCTTCCCATTCCAAACCTGAGACCTTTCCTTTAGCATATGTGATATCCAACTCCTTCCAATTCCAATACTGAGACCCTTCCAATAGCATATGTGATATCTCAATGCTTCTAATATCAAAACTGAGACCCTCCCTCTAACATGAGATGTGATATCCAACTCCTTCCCATTCCAATCCTGAGACCCTTATGATAGCATGAGATGTGATATCTCAATGCCTCTTATACCAAACCTGAGATCCTTCCGATAGCATGAGATGTGATATCTCAATGCTTCTAATACCAAACCTGAGATCCTTCCTATAATATGAGATGTGATTTCCAAATCCTTCCCCTTCCAAACCTGAGACCTTCCCTTTAGCATGAAATGTGATATCCAACTCCTTCCCATTCCAATCCTGAGTCCCTTCTGATAGCATGAGATGTGATATCTCAATGCCTCTAATACCAAACCTGAGATCCTACCTCTAACATGAAATGTGATATCCATCTCCTTCCCTTTCCAAACCTGAGACCCTGCCTATAGCATGAGATGTGATATCCAAGTCCTTCCCATTCCAATCGTGAGACCCTTCCTATAGCATGTGATGTGATATCTCAATGCTTATACCAAACCTGAGACCCTTCCTATGGCATGAGATGTCATATACAACTCCTTCCCATTCCAATCCAGAGACCCTTCCTATAGCATGAGATGTGATATCTCAATGCTTATACCAAACCTGAGACCCTTCCTATAGCATGAGATGTGATATCCAACTTCTTCCCATTCCAATCCTGAGACCCTTCCTATAGCATGAGATGTGATATCTCAGTGCTTATACCAAACCTGAGACCCTTCCTATAGCTTGAGATGTGATATCCAACTTCTTCCCATTCCAATCCTGAGACCCTTCCTATAGCATGAGATGTGATATCCCAATGCTTCTACCAAACCTGAGACCCATACTATGGCATGAGATGTGATATCAAACTCCTTCCCATTCCAATCCTGAGACGCTTCCTATAGCTTGAGATGTGATATCCAACTCCTTCCCATTCCAATTCTGAGACCCTTCTTATACCATGAGACTTGATATCTCAATGCTTCTAATACCAAACCTGAGACCCGTCCTATAACATGAGATGTGAAATCCAAATCCTTCCCCTTCCAAACCTTAGACCCTTCCTTTATAATGAGATGTGATATCCAACTCCTTCCCATTCCAATCCTGAGACCCTTCCTATAGCATGAGATGTGATATCTCAATGCTTCTAATACCAAACCTGAGACCCTTCCTATAACATGAGATGGGATATCCAACTCCTTCCCATTCCAATCCTGAGACCCTTCCGATAGCAGAGATGTGATATCTCAATGCTTATACCAAACCTGAGACCCTTCCTATAGCATTAGATGTGATATCCAACTTCTTCCCATTCCAATCAGGAGACCCTTCCTATAGCATGAGATGTGATATCTCAATGCTTATACCAAACCTGAGACCCTTCCTATAGCTTGAGATGTGATATCCAACTCCTTCCCATTCCAATCCTGAGACCCTTCCTATAGCATGAGATGTGATATCTCAAGGCCTCTAATACCAAACCTGAGATCCTTCCTCTAACATGAAATGTGATATCCAACTCCTTCCCCTTCCAAACCTGAGAGCCTTCCTATAGCGTGAGATATGATATCCAATCCTTCCCATTCCAATCCTGAGACCCTTCCTATAACATGAAATGTGATATCCAACTCCTTCCCATTCCAACCTGAGACCCTTCCTATAGCATGAGATGGGATATCCAACTCCTTCCAAATCCAATACTGATACCCTTCCGATAGCATGAGATGTGATATCCCAATGCTTCTACCAAACCTGAGACCCATACTATGGCATAAGATGTGATATAAAACTCCTTCCCATTCCAATCCTGAGACCCTTCTTATACCATGAGACTTGATATCTCAATGCTTCTAATACCAAACCTGAAACCCGTCCTATAACATGAGATGTGATATCCAAATCCTTCCCCTTCCAAACCTTAGACCCTTCCTTTATCATGAAATGTGATATCCAACTCCTTCCCATTCCAATCCTGAGACCCTTCCGATATCATGAGATGTGATATCTCAATGCTTATACCAAATCTGAGACCCTTCCTATGGCCTGAGATGTCATATACAACTCCTTCCCATTCCAATCCTGAGACCCTTCCTATAGCATGAGATGTGATATCTCAATGCTTATACCAAATCTGAGACCCTTCCTATAGCATGAGATGTGATATCCAACTCCTTCCCATTCCAATCCTGAGACCCTTCCTATAGCATGAGAAGTGATATCTCCATGCTTATACCAAACCTGAGACCCTTCCTATAGCATAAGATGTGATATCCAAATCCTTCCCTTTCCAATCCTGAGACCCTTCCTATAGCATGAGATGTGATATCTCAATGCTTATACCAAACCTGAGACCCTTCCTATAGCATGAGATGTGATATCCAACTCCTTCCCATTCCAATCCTGAGACCCTTCCTATAGCATGAGATGTGATGTCTCAATGCTTCTAATACCAAACCTGAGATCCTTCCTATAACATGAGATGTGATATCCAACTCCTTCCCATTCCAATCCTGAGACCCTTATGATAGCATGAGATGTGATATCTCAATGCCTCTTATACCAAACCTGAGATCCTTCCGATAGCATGAGATGTGATATCTCAATGCTTCTAATACCAAACCTGAGATCCTTCCTATAATATGAGATGTGATTTCCAAATCCTTCCCCTTCCAAACCTGAGACCTTCCCTTTAGCATGAAATGTGATATCCAACTCCTTCCCATTCCAATCCTGAGACCCTTCTGATAGCATGAGATGTGATATCTCAATGCCTCTAATACCAAACCTGAGATCCTACCTCTAACATGAAACGTGATATCCATCTCCTTCCCTTTCCAAACCTGAGACCCTGCCTATAGCATGAGATGTGATATCCAAGTCCTTCCCATTCCAATCGTGAGACCCTTCCTATAGCATGTGATGTGATATCTCAATGCTTATACCAAACCTGAGACCCTTCCTATGGCATGAGATGTCATATACAACTCCTTCCCATTCCAACCCTGAGACCCTTCCTATAGCATGAGATGTGATATCTCAATGCTTATACCAAACCTGAGACCCTTCCAATAGCATGAGATGTGATATCCAACTTCTTCCCATTCCAATCCTGAGACCCTTCCTATAGCATGAGATGTGATATCTCAGTGCTTATACCAAACCTGAGACCCTTCCTATAGCATAAGATGTGATATCCAAATCCTTCCCATTCCAATCCTGAGACCCTTCCTATAGCATGAGATGTGATATCTCAATGCTTATACCAAACCTGAGACCCTTCCTATAGCATGAGATGTGATATCCAACTCCTTCCCATTCCAATCCTGAGACCCTTCCTATAGCATGAGATGTGATGTCTCAATGCTTCTAATACCAAACCTGAGATCCTTCCTATAACATGAGATGTGATATCCAACTCCTTCCCATTCCAATCCTGAGACCCTTATGATAGCATGAGATGTGATATCTCAATGCCTCTTATACCAAACCTGAGATCCTTCCGATAGCATGAGATGTGATATCTCAATGCTTCTAATACCAAACCTGAGATCCTTCCTATAATATGAGATGTGATTTCCAAATCCTTCCCCTTCCAAACCTGAGACCCTCCCTTTAGCATGAAATGTGATATCCAACTCCTTCCCATTCCAATCCTGAGACCCTTCTGATAGCATGAGATATGATATCTCATTGCCTCTAATACCAAACCTGAGATCCTACCTCTAACATGAAATGTGATATCCATCTCCTTCCCTTTCCAAACCCGAGACCCTGCCTATAGCATGAGATGTGATATCCAAGTCCTTCCCATTCCAATCCTGAGACCCTTCCTATAGCATGTGATGTGATATCCAAGTCCTTCCCATTCCAATCCTGAGACCCTTCCTATAGCATGTGATGTGATATCTCAATGCTTATACCAAACCTGAGACCCTTCCTATGGCATGAGATGTCATATACAACTCCTTCCCATTCCAACCCTGAGACCCTTCCTATAGCATGAGATGTGATATCTCAATGCTTATACCACACCTGAGACCCTTCCTATAGCTTGAGATGTGATATCCAACTTCTTCCCATTCCAATCCTGAGACCCTTCCTATAGCATGAGATGTGATATCCCAATGCTTCTACCAAACCTGAGACCCATACTATGGCATGAGATGTGATATCAAACTCCTTCCCATTCCAATCCTGAGACGCTTCCTATAGCTTGAGATGTGATATCCAACTCCTTCCCATTCCAATTCTGAGACCCTTCTTATACCATGAGACTTGATATCTCAATGCTTCTAATACCAAACCTGAGACCCGTCCTATAACATGAGATGTGATATCCAAATCCTTCCCCTTCCAAACCTTAGACCCTTCCTTTATAATGAGATGTGATATCCAACTCCTTCCCATTCCAATCCTGATACCCTTCCTATAGCATGAGATGTGATATCTCAATGCTTCTAATACCAAACCTGAGACCCTTCCTATAACATGAGATGGGATATCCAACTCCTTCCCATTCCAATCCTGAGACCCTTCCGATAGCAGAGATGTGATATCTCAATGCTTATACCAAACCTGAGACCCTTCCTAAGGCTTGAGATGTCATATACAACTCCTTCCCATTCCAATCCTGGGACCCTTCCTATAGCATGAGATGTGATATCTCAATGCTTATACCAAATCTGAGACCCTTCCTATAGCATGAGATGTGATATCCAAATCCTTCCCATTCCAATCCTGAGACCCTTCCTATAGCATGAGATGTGATATCTCAATGCTTATACCAAACCTGAGAGCCTACCTATAGCATGAGATGTGATATCCAACTCCTTCCCATTCCAATCATGAGACCCTTCCTATAGCTTGAGATGTGATATCCAACTCCTTCTCATTCCAATTCTGAGACCCGTCCTATACCATGAGACTTGATATCTCAATGCTTCAAATACCAAACCTGAGACCGGTCCTATAACATGAGATGTGATACCCAAATCCGTCCCCTTCCAAACCTTAGACCCTTCCTATAGCATGAGATGTGATATCTCAATGCTTCTAAAACCAAACATGAGAACCATCCTATAACATGAGATGTGAAATCCAAATCCTTCCCTTTCCAAACCTGAGACCCTTCCTATAGCTTGAGATGAAATATCAAACTCCTTCCCATTCCAATCCTGAGATAGCTTGAGATGTGATATCCAACTCCATCCCATTCCAATCCTGAGACCCTTCCGATAGCATGAGATGTGATAGCTCAATGCTTCTAATATCAAAACTGAGACCCTCCCTATAGTATGAGATGTGAATTCTAAGTCCTTCCCATTCCTATCCTGAGACCCTTCCGATAGCAGAGATGTGATATCTCAATGCTTATACCGAACCTGATGACCCTTCCTTTAGCATGAGATGTGATATTCAACTCCTTCCCATTCCAAACCTGAGACCCTTCCTATAACATGAGACGTGATATCCAACTCCTTCCCATTCCAAACCTGAGACCTTTCCTTTAGCATATGTGATATCCAACTCCTTCCAATTCCAATACTGAGACCCTTCCAATAGCATATGTGATATCTCAATGCTTCTAATATCAAAACTGAGACCCTCCCTCTAACATGAGATGTGATATCCAACTCCTTCCCATTCCAATCCTGAGACCCTTATGATAGCATGAGATGTGATATCTCAATGCCTCTTATACCAAACCTGAGATCCTTCCGATAGCATGAGATGTGATATCTCAATGCTTCTAATACCAAACCTGAGATCCTTCCTATAATATGAGATGTGATTTCCAAATCCTTCCCCTTCCAAACCTGAGACCTTCCCTTTAGCATGAAATGTGATATCCAACTCCTTCCCATTCCAATCCTGAGTCCCTTCTGATAGCATGAGATGTGATATCTCAATGCCTCTAATACCAAACCTGAGATCCTACCTCTAACATGAAATGTGATATCCATCTCCTTCCCTTTCCAAACCTGAGACCCTGCCTATAGCATGAGATGTGATATCCAAGTCCTTCCCATTCCAATCGTGAGACCCTTCCTATAGCATGTGATGTGATATCTCAATGCTTATACCAAACCTGAGACCCTTCCTATGGCATGAGATGTCATATACAACTCCTTCCCATTCCAATCCTGAGACCCTTCCTATAGCATGAGATGTGATATCTCAATGCTTATACCAAACCTGAGACCCTTCCTATAGCATGAGATGTGATATCCAACTTCTTCCCATTCCAATCCTGAGACCCTTCCTATAGCATGAGATGTGATATCTCAGTGCTTATACCAAACCTGAGACCCTTCCTATAGCTTGAGATGTGATATCCAACTTCTTCCCATTCCAATCCTGAGACCCTTCCTATAGCATGAGATGTGATATCCCAATGCTTCTACCAAACCTGAGACCCATACTATGGCATGAGATGTGATATCAAACTCCTTCCCATTCCAATCCTGAGACGCTTCCTATAGCTTGAGATGTGATATCCAACTCCTTCCCATTCCAATTCTGAGACCCTTCTTATACCATGAGACTTGATATCTCAATGCTTCTAATACCAAACCTGAGACCCGTCCTATAACATGAGATGTGAAATCCAAATCCTTCCCCTTCCAAACCTTAGACCCTTCCTTTATAATGAGATGTGATATCCAACTCCTTCCCATTCCAATCCTGAGACCCTTCCTATAGCATGAGATGTGATATCTCAATGCTTCTAATACCAAACCTGAGACCCTTCCTATAACATGAGATGGGATATCCAACTCCTTCCCATTCCAATCCTGAGACCCTTCCGATAGCAGAGATGTGATATCTCAATGCTTATACCAAACCTGAGACGCTTCCTATAACATGAGACGTGATATCCAACTCCTTCCCATTCCAAACCTGAGACCTTTCCTTTAGCATATGTGATATCCAACTCCTTCCAATTCCAATACTGAGACCCTTCCAATAGCATATGTGATATCTCAATGCTTCTAATATCAAAACTGAGACCCTCCCTCTAACATGAGATGTGATATCCAACTCCTTCCCATTCCAATACTGAGACCCTTCCAATAGCATATGTGATATCTCAATGCTTCTAATATCAAAACTGAGACCCTCCCTATAACATGAGATGTGATATCCAACTCCTTCCCATTCCAAACCTGAGACCTTTCCTTTAGCATATGTGATATCCAACTCCTTCCAATTCCAATACTGAGACCCTTCCAATAGCATATGCGATATCTCAATGCTTCTAATATCAAAACTGAGACCCTCCCTCTAACATGAGATGTGATATCCAACTCCTTCCCATTCCAAACCTGAGACCCTTCCTATAACATGAGACGTGATATCCAACTCCTTCCCATTCCAAACCTGAGACCTTTCCTTTAGCATATGTGATATCCAACTCCTTCCAATTCCAATACTGAGACCCTTCCAATAGCATATGTGATATCTCAATGCTTCTAATATCAAAACTGAGACCCTCCCTCTAACATGAGATGTGATATCCAACTCCTTCCCATTCCAATACTGAGACCCTTCCAATAGCATATGTGATATCTCAATGCTTCTAATATCAAAACTGAGACCCTCCCTATAACATGAGATGTGATATCCAACTCCTTCCCATTCCAATCGAGACCCTTCCTATAACATGAGATGTGATATCTCTATGCTTCTAATACCAAACCTGAGGCCCTTCCCGTAGTATATGTGAAATCCAACTCCTTCCCATTCCAAACTTGTGACCCTTCCTGTAGCATGAAATGTGATTTTTCACCCCTTCCAATACCATACCCTAGCCTAGACCATTCCCACAGCCTGAGATTTGAAATCTCATTTCTTCCAATACCAAACCCGAGACCCTTCCGATAGGATGTGATTTGATATCTCAGTGCTTCTAATACCAAACCTGAGATCCTCCCTATAACAAGAGATATCATATCCAACTCCTTCCCATTCCAATCCTGAGACTCTTCCTATAGCATGACATGTGATATCGAACTTCCCATTCAAATCCTGAGACTCAGACCTCCCCGGCTAACCTCACCACTCCTAGCTCCCGGATTGATAATGCACTCCTGCTGTGTCTTCTCTCCCTTCTTCTGCTTCCTTTCCTCTCTCCTTCCTCATGTGCCCTAGGTCAGGCTCCTTCTACACCTCCGCAAGGATTACTGATTTGTACCCCTCCCCACTCTCAACTCTCACTCAGTTAACACTCATCTGATATCTGCCATTTCCTGGAAGAACCCGACCTTGATGTCCTTGGTCTAACCGAGACATGGATGACGGCCAGCGCTGTCTCGAGCTCTGACACTTTCCTCCCTGATGACAAGTTCCTCTCCATGCCCAGATCCAAAAGTTCATGAGGGGGAGTATCCTTGATTCCTGTAGTAAATTGCTTTCCTTTGCAGGCCGACTCCTCTCACGAATGCCTTGTCTGCATGCATTCTCTCTTTCCTGGCCATTCTCTCACCGTGGCTATTTGCCTACCCCCTTCCTCTCTCAGTGGATGGACTTCTCCATCCTAGCCTCCTACCACTCAACTCCGCCTACTTGGAGAATTCAAAATGAACCTGTATGCTTCCTGACCTGGACTTTTACGAGATCTGCAACTCTTCATGTCTCTGGCCCTACACACTGCAGGGAATACTCAGGATTTTCTGATCTCAGCCATCCCCCTATGTAACCCTCTCAACAATCCTCTCCCGTGGTGATCAAGTTCTCATCTCCAAAGAAGGCTAACTACCAGCTGTTCCTCCTCAGTGGAGTTCTCCCTTTCTCCCTTTCTGTCCCTGCTCTCTGCACCGTTTCGCGTTGCAAACACTCGCTTCCCTGCTCTCTGGTTTAGACGCTTTTCCTTCTTCCTTTCTGTGCTTGTTCTCTGCATCGTTTCGCTTTGCAGAGAACAACTCGCTTCCCAGCTCTCTGGTTTAGACGTGTGTTCCCGGCCTTCTCTCTTCCCGCTGCCTTCAAATCAACAAATGAGCTTCAAAAGATACACGGTGCTCAGAATGCTTTATAACACCCATTATACAAGATATAGCTGTAACCCGCTAGACGTATTGAAAAGTGCTAAAAACTAGCAAAAATAGCTAGAAAATGTTCTTTCCTCGCGTTTTAGTAAATAAGAATTCTGGTGGATTCCCATTTTGTACTCTGTTCGTGCATTTGTTCAGTCGAATCCTGATGTTTTTAACCACTCGTCACCCATGCAAGGGGGGGATCAAAATCTACTGTTCACAGGCTGAATGTATACTGCTGAAATCGTCAATGCACTATCGGGTAAACCGACTGTTCTGGAAAGTGTATTTGCCATCTGTTATTCCAGTCAGCATGTTTTCATCGTCCCTTCTTGTTTCAAGGCTGCAGTCCCGTGGTGATCACATTCTCCTCTCCAGAGCAGGCTAACTACCAGCTGCTCCTCCTCAGAGGCGTTCCACCTTTCTGTCCCTGCTCCCTGCACCGTTTCGCGTTGCATGTACTCGCTTCCCAGCTCTCTGGTTTAGATGCGTGTTCCCTGCCTTCTCTCCTCTTCCTACAGCCTTCCAATGAGCTCCACAAGATAGTGTTCAGAATGCTTTATAACCCCATTATTCAACATATAGCTGTAACCCGCTAGACGTATTGAAACGTGCTAAAAACTAGCAAAAATAGCTAGAAAATGTACTTCCCTCGCGTTTTTGTAAATGCGAATTCTGGTGGGTTCCCATGTTGTATGTACTGTGTCCGTGCGTTTGTGTCGAATCCTGAAGTTTTTAACCACTGTTCTCCCATACTAGGGAGGGGGGGTCAACGTCTACTGCTGTTCACAGGCTGAATGTATACGGCTGAAATCTTCAAGGCATTATCAGCTTTCCTGACTGTTTTGGAACGTGTATTTGCCATCTGTTAATGCAGTCGCCATTTGTTCATCGTTCCTTCTAGTTTACAGGCTGCACTCCCCTAGTGATCACATTCTTCTCTCCTATGCAGGCTAACTACCAGCTGCTCCTCCTCATAGGTGTTCATCCTTTCTGTCCCTGCTCCCTGCACCGTTTCGCGTTGCATGTACTCGCTTCCCAGCTCTCTGGTTGAGATGCGTGTTCCCTGCCTTCTCTCCTCTTGCTACAGCCTTCCAATTTGCTCCACAAGATACAGTGTTCAGAATGCTTTATAACACCCATTATTCAACATATAGCTGTAACCAGCTAGACGTATTGAAACGTGCTAAAAACTAGCAAAAACAGCTAGAAAATGTACTTCCCTCGCGTTTTGGTAAATGCAGGGTACACGCGTCTAAACCAGAGAGCAGGCAAGCGAGCATTTCAGCAGTATAAATTCAGCCTGTGAACAACACATTTTGACCCTCCCTTGTATGGGAGAAGAGTGGTTCAAAAGACCAGGATTCGACTGAACAAACGCACGAACAGAGTACAAAATGGGAATCCACCAGAATTCGCATTTACCAAAACGCGAGGAAAGTACATTTTCTACATGCAACGCGAAACGGTGCAGGGAGCAGGGACAGAAAGGATGAACGCCTATGAGGAGGAGCAGCTGGTAGTCAGCCTGCTCTGGAGAGGAGAATGTGATCACCAGGGGAGTGCAGCCTGTAAAGTAGAAGGGACGATGAACACAGGGCGACTGCATTAACAGATGGCAAATACACGTTCCAAAACAGTCAGGAAAGCTGATAATGCCTTGAAGATTTCAACCGTATACATTCAGCCTGTGAACAGCAGTAGACGTTGACCCCCCCCCCCTTGTATGGGAGAACAGTGGTTAAAAACTTCAGGATTCGACAACAAACGCACGGACAGTACATACATGGGAACCCATCAGAATTAGCATTTACAAAAACGCGAGTAAAGTACATTTTCTAGCTGTTTTTGCTAGTTTACAGCACGTTTCAATACGTCTAGCGGGTTACGGCTATATGTTGAATAATGTGTGTTATAGAGCATTCTGAGCACTGTGTATCTTTTGGAGCTCATTTTTTGATTTGAAGGCAGCGGGAAGAGGAGAGAAGGCAGGGAACACGCGTCTAAACCAGAGAGCTGGGAAGCGAGTACTTGCAACGCGAAAAGGGCATAAAGGAAGAAGGCCTCTGAGAAGGAAAAGCGTCTAAACCAGAGAGCAGGGAAGCGAGTGTTTGCAACGCGCAGGGAGCAGGGACAGAAAGGGAGAACTCCTCTGAGGAGGAACAGCTGGCAGTTAGCCTTCTTTAGAGATGAGAACTTGATCACCACGGGAGAGGATTGTTGAGAGGGTTACAGAGGGGGAGGTCTGAGATCAGAAAATCCTGAGTATTCCCTGCAGTGTGTAGGGCCAGCGACATGAAGAGTTGCAGATCTCGTAAAAGTCCAGGTCAGGAAGCATACAGGTTCATGTTGAATTCTCCAAGTAGGCGGAGTTGAGTGGTAGGAGGCTAGGATGGAGAAGTCCATCCACTGAGAGAGGAAGGGGGTAGGCAAATAGCCACGGTGAGAGAATGGCCAGGAGAGAATGCATGCAGACAAGGCATTCGTGAGAGGAGTCGGCCTGCAAAGGAAAGCAATTTACTACAGGAATCAAGGATAAGCATTGAGATATCACATCTCATGCTATAGGAAGGGTCTCAGGATTGTAATGGGAAGGACTTAGATATCACATATGCTATAGGGAGGGTCTCAGTTTTGATATTAGAAGCATTGAGATATCACATCTCATGCTATCGGAAGTGTCTCAGGATTGGAATGGGAAGGAGCTGGATATCACATCTCATGCTAAAGGAAGGGTCTCAGGTTTGGAACGGGAAGGAGTTGGATATCACATCTCATGCTATAGGAAGGGTCTCAGGATTGGAATGGGAAGGACTTAGATATCACATATGCTATAGGGAGGGTCTCAGTTTTGATATTAGAAGCATTGAGATATCACATCTCATGCTATCGGAAGTGTCTCAGGATTGGAATGGGAAGGAGCTGGATATCACATCTCATGCTAAAGGAAGGGTCTCAGGTTTGGAACGGGAAGGAGTTGGATCTCACATCTCATGTTATAGGAAGGGTCTCAGGTTTCGTATAAACATTGAGATATCACATCTCTGCTATCGGAAGTGTCTCAGGATTGGAATGGGAAGGAGTTGGATATCCCATCTCATGTTATAGGACGGGTCTCAGGTTTTTTATTAAAATCATTGAGATATTATATTGCATGCTGTAGGAAGGGTCTAAGGATTGGAATGGGAAGGACTTGGATATCACATCTCATGCTATAGATAGGCTCTCAGGTTTGGAAAGTGAAGGAGTTGGATATCACATTTCATGTTAGAGGAAGGATCTCAGGTTTGGTATTAGAGGCATTCAGATATCACATCTCAGGCTATAGGAAGGGTCTCAGGATTGGAATGGGAAGGAGTTGGATATCACATCTCATGCTATAGGAAGGGTCTTGAGATATCACATCTCATGCTATAGGAAGGGTCTCAGGATTGGAATGGGAAGGAGTTGTATATGACATCTCATGCCGTAGGGAGGGTCTCAGGTTTGGTATAAACATTGAGATATCACATCTCTGCTATCGAAAGGGTCTCAGGATTGGAATGGAAAGGAGTTGGATATCCAATCTCATGTTATAGGAAGAGTCTCAGGTTTGGTATTAGAAGCATTGAGATATCACATCTCATGCTATAGGAAGTGTCTCAGGATTGGAATGGGAAGGACTTGGGTATCACATCTCATGCTATAGGGAGGGTCTCAAGTTTGATATTAGAAGCATTGAGATATCACATCTCATGCTATAGGAAGGGTCTCAGGATTGGAATGGGAAGGAGTTGGATATCACATCTCATGCTATAGGAAGGGTCTCAGGTTTGGTATAAGCAGTGAGATATCACATCTCATGCTATAGGAAGTGTCTCAGGATTGGAATGGGAAGGAGTTGGATATCACATCTCATGTTATAGGAAGGATCTCAGGTTTGGTATAAGCATTGAGATATCACATCTCTGCTATCGGAAGGGTCTAAGGTTTGGAAGGGGAAGGATTTGGATATCACATCTCATGTTATAGGACGGGTCTCAGGTTTGGTATTAGAAGCATTGAGATATCAAGTCTCATGGTATAGGAAGGGTCTCAGAATTGGAATGGGAAGGAGTTGGATATCACATCTCAAGCTATAGGAAGGGTCTCAGGATTAAAATGGGAAGGAGTTTGATATCACATCTCATGCCATAGTATGGGTCTCAGGTTTGGTAGAAGCATTGGGATATCAGATCTCATGCTATCGGAAGGGTATCGGGATTGGATTTGGAAGGAGTTGGATATCCCATCTCATGCTATAGGAAGGGTCTCAGGTTGGAATGGGAAGGAGTTGGATATCACATCTCATGTTATAGGAAGGGTCTCAGGATTGGAATGGGAAGGACTTGGATATCACATCTCATGCTATAGGAAGGCTCTCAGGTTTGCAAGGGGAAAGAGTTGGATATCACATTTCATGTTAGAGGTAGGATCTCAGGTTTGGTATTAGAAGTATTGAGATATCACATCTCATGCTATCAGAAGGATCTCAGGTTTGGTATAGAAGCATTGAGATATCATATCTTATGCTATCAGAAGAGTCTCAGGATTGGAATGGGAAGGAGTTGGATATCACATCTCATGCTAAAGGGAGGGTCTCAGGTTTGGAAGATAAGGATTTGGATATCACATCTCATGTTATAGGAAGGATCTCAGGTTTGGTATTAGAAGTATTGAGATATCAGATCTCATGCTATCGGAAGGATCTCAGGTTTGGTATAGAAGCATTGAGATATCATCTTATGCTATCAGAAGGGTCTCAGGATTGGAATGGGAAGGATTTGGATATCACATCTCATGCTAAAGGGAGGGTCTCAGGTTTGGAAGGGGAAGGATTTGGATATCACATCTCATGTTATAGGATGGATCTCAGGTTTGGTATTAGAAGTATTGAGATATCACATCTCATGTTATCGGAAGGATCTCAGGTTTGGTATTAGAAGTATTGAGATATCACCTCTCATGCTATAGGAAGGGTCTCAGGATTGGAATGGGAAGGAGTTGGATATCACATCTCATGCTAAAGGAAGGGTCTCAGGTTTGGTAGAAGCATTGAGATATCACATCTCATGCTATAGGAAGGGTCTCAGGATTGGAATGGGAAGGAATTAGATATCACATATCATGCTATAGGGAGGGTCTCAGTTTTGATATTAGAAGCATTGAGATATCACATCTCATGCTATCGGAAGTGTCTCAGGATTGGAATGGGAAGGAGCTGGATATCACATCTCATGCTAAAGGAAGGGTCTCAGGTTTGGAACGGGAAGGAGTTGGATATCACATCTCATGTTATAGGAAGGGTCTCAGGTTTGGTATAAACATTGAGATATCACATCTCTGCTATCGGAAGTGTCTCAGGATTGGAATGGGAAGGAGTTGGATATCCCATCTCATGTTATAGGACGGGTCTCAGGTTTTTTATTAGAATCATTGAGATATCATATTGCATGCTGTAGGAAGGGTCTAAGGATTGGAATGGGAAGGACTTGGATATCACATCTCATGCTATAGATAGGCTCTCAGGTTTGGAAAGTGAAGGAGTTGGATATCACATTTCATGTTAGAGGAAGGATCTCAGGTTTGGTATTAGAGGCATTGAGATATCACATCTCAGGCTATAGGAAGGGTCTCAGGATTGGAATGGGAAGGAGTTGGATATCACATCTCATGCTATAGGAAGGGTCTCAGGTTTGGTATAAGCATTGAGATATCACATCTCATGCTATAGGAAGGGTCCAGGATTGGAATGGAAGGAGTTGGATATCACATCTCATGTTATAGGAAGGATCTCAGGTTTGGTATTAGAAGCATTGAGACATCACATCTCATGCTATAGGAAGGGTCTCAGGATTGGAATGGGAAGGAGTTGGATATCACATCTCATGCTATAGGAAGGGTCTCAGGATTGGAATGGGAAGGAGTTGAATATGACATCTCATGCCGTAGGAAGGGTCTCAGGTTTGGTATAAACATTGAGATATCACATTTCTGCTATCAAAAGGGTCTCAGGATTGGAATGGGAAGGAGTTGGATATCCCATCTCATGTTATAGGAAGAGTCTCAGGTTTGGTATTAGAAGCATTGAGATATCACATCTCATGCTATAGGAAGTGTCTCAGGATTGGAATGGGAAGGAGTTGGATATCACATCTCATGCTATGGGAAGGGTCTCAGGTTTGGTATAAGCAGTGAGATATCACATCTCATGCTATAGGAAGTGTCTCAGGATTGGAATGGGAAGGAGGTGGATATCACATCTCATTTTATAGGAAGGATCTCAGGTTTGGTATAAGCATTGAGATATCACATCTCTGCTATCGGAAGGGTCTCAGGATTGGAATGGGAAGGAGTTGGATATTCCCATCTCATGTTATAGGAAGGGTCTCAGGTTTGGTATTAGAAGCATTGAGATATCACATCTCATGCTGTAGGAAGGGTCTCAGGATTGGAATGGGAAGGACTTGGATATCACATCTCATGCTATAGGGAGGGTCTCAAGTTTGATATTAGAAGCTTTGAGATATCACATCTCATGATATCGGAAGGGTCTCAGGATTGGAATGGGAAGGAGTTGGATATCACATCTCATGATAAAGGAAGGGTCTAAGGTTTGGAAGGGGAAGGATTTGGATATCACATCTCATGTTATATTACGGGTCTCAGGTTTGGTATTAGAAGCATTGAGATATCAAGTCTCATAGTATAGGAAGGGTCTCAGAATTGGAATGGGAAGGAGTTGGATATCACATCTCAAGCTATAGGAAGGGTCTCAGGATTGGAATGGGAAGGACTTGGATATCACATCTCATGCTATAGGAAGGCTCTCAGGTTTGGAAGGGGAAAGAGTTGGATATCACATTTCATGTTAGAGGTAGGATCTCAGGTTTGGTATTAGAGGCATTGAGATATCACATCTCATGCTATCAGAAGGGTCTCAGGAATGGAATGGGAAGGAGTTGGATATCACATCTCATGCTAAAGGGAGGGTCTCAGGTTTGGAAGGGGAAGGATTTGGATATCACATCTCATGTTATAGGAAGGATCTCAGGTTTGGTATTAGAAGCATTGAGATATCACATCTCATGCTATCGGAAGGATCTCAGGTTTGGTATTAGAAGCATTGAGATATCACATCTCATGCTATCAGAAGAGTCTCAGGATTGGAATAGGAAGGAGTTGGATATCACATCTCATGCTAAAGGGAGGGTCTCAGGTTTGGAAGGGGAAGGATTTGGATATCACATCTCATGTTATCGGAAGGATCTCACGTTTGGTATTAGAAGTATTGAGATATCATATCTCATGCTATAGGAAGGGTCTCAGGATTGGAATGGGAAGGAGTTGGATATCACATCTCATGCTATAGGGAGGGTCTCAGGATTGGAATGGGAAGGACTTAGATATCACATATCATGCTATAGGGAGGGTCTCAGTTTTGATATTAGAAGCATTGAGATATCACATCTCATGCTATCGGAAGTGTCTCAGGATTGGAATGGGAAGGAGCTGGATATCACATCTCATGCTAAAGGAAGGGTCTCAGGTTTGGAACGGGAAGGATTTGGATATCACATCTCATGTTATAGGAAGGGTCTCAGGATTGGTATAAGCATTGAGATATCACATCTCTGCTATCGGAAGAGTCTCAGGATTGGAATGGGAAGGAGTTGGATATCCCATCTCATGTTATAGGACGGGTCTCAGGTTTGTTATTAGAATCATTGAGATATCATATTGCATGCTGTAGGAAGGGTCTAAGGGTTAGAATGTGAAGGACTTGGATATCACATCTCATGCTATAGATAGGCTCTTTGGTTTGGAAAGGGAAGGAGTTGGATATCACATTTCATGTTAGAGGAAGGATCTCAGGTTTGGTATTAGAAGCATAGAGATATCACATCTCATGCTATAGGAAGGGTCTCAGGATTGGAATGGGAAGCAGTTGGATATCACATCTCATGCTATAGGAAGGGTCTCAGGTTTGGTATAAGCATTGAGATATCACATCTCATGCTATAGGAAGGGTCTCAGGATTGAAATGGGAAGGACTTGGATATCACATCTCATGCTATAGGGAGGGTCTCAAGTTTGATATTAGAAGCTTTGAGATATCACATCTCATGATATCGGAAGGGTCTCAGGATTGGAATGGGAAGGAGTTGGATATCACATCTCATGATAAAGGAAGGGTCTAAGGTTTGGAAGGGGAAGGATTTGGATATCACATCTCATGTTATATTACGGGTCTCAGGTTTGGTATTAGAAGCATTGAGATATCAAGTCTCATAGTATAGGAAGGGTCTCAGAATTGGAATGGGAAGGAGTTGGATATCACATCTCAAGCTATAGGAAGGGTCTCAGGATTGGAATGGGAAGGACTTGGATATCACATCTCATGCTATAGGAAGGCTCTCAGGTTTGGAAGGGGAAAGAGTTGGATATCACATTTCATGTTAGAGGTAGGATCTCAGGTTTGGTATTAGAGGCATTGAGATATCACATCTCATGCTATCAGAAGGGTCTCAGGAATGGAATGGGAAGGAGTTGGATATCACATCTCATGCTAAAGGGAGGGTCTCAGGTTTGGAAGGGGAAGGATTTGGATATCACATCTCATGTTATAGGAAGGATCTCAGGTTTGGTATTAGAAGCATTGAGATATCACATCTCATGCTATCGGAAGGATCTCAGGTTTGGTATTAGAAGCATTGAGATATCACATCTCATGCTATCAGAAGAGTCTCAGGATTGGAATAGGAAGGAGTTGGATATCACATCTCATGCTAAAGGGAGGGTCTCAGGTTTGGAAGGGGAAGGATTTGGATATCACATCTCATGTTATCGGAAGGATCTCACGTTTGGTATTAGAAGTATTGAGATATATCTCATGCTATAGGAAGGGTCTCAGGATTGGAATGGGAAGGAGTTGGATATCACATCTCATGCTATAGGGAGGGTCTCAGGATTGGAATGGGAAGGACTTAGATATCACATATCATGCTATAGGGAGGGTCTCAGTTTTGATATTAGAAGCATTGAGATATCACATCTCATGCTATCGGAAGTGTCTCAGGATTGGAATGGGAAGGAGCTGGATATCACATCTCATGCTAAAGGAAGGGTCTCAGGTTTGGAACGGGAAGGATTTGGATATCACATCTCATGTTATAGGAAGGGTCTCAGGTTTGGTATAAGCATTGAGATATCACATCTCTGCTATCGGAAGAGTCTCAGGATTGGAATGGGAAGGAGTTGAATATCCCATCTCATGTTATAGGACGGGTCTCAGGTTTGTTATTAGAATCATTGAGATATCATATTGCATGCTGTAGGAAGGGTCTAAGGGTTGGAATGTGAAGGACTTGGATATCACATCTCATGCTATAGATAGGCTCTTAGGTTTGGAAAGGGAAGGAGTTGGATATCACATTTCATGTTAGAGGAAGGATCTCAGGTTTGGTATTAGAAGCATAGAGATATCACATCTCATGCTATAGGAAGGGTCTCAGGATTGGAATGGGAAGCAGTTGGATATCACATCTCATGCTATAGGAAGTGTCTCAGTATTGGAATGGGAAGGACTTGGGTATTACATCTCATGCTATAGGGAGGGTCTCAAGTTTGATATTAGAAGCATTGAGATATCACATCTCATGCTATAGGAAGGGTCTCAGGATTGGAATGGGAAGGAGTTGGATATCACATCTCATGCTATAGGAAGGGTCTCAGGTTTGGTATAAGCAGTGAGATATCACATCTCATGCTATAGGAAGTGTCTCAGGATTGGAATGGGAAGGAGTTGGATATCACATCTCATGTTATAGGAAGGATCTCAGGTTTGGTATAAGCATTGAGATATCACATCTCTGCTATCGGAAGGGTCTCAGGATTGGAATGGGAAGGAGTTGGATATTCCCATCTCATGTTATAGGGAGGGTCTCAAGTTTGATATTAGAAGCATTGAGATATCACATTTCATGATATCGGAAGGGTCTCAAGATTGGAATGGGAAGCAGTTGGCTATCACATCTCATGATAAAGGAAGGGTCTAAGGTTTGGAAGGGGAAGCATTTGGATATCACATCTCATGTTATAGGACGGGTCTCAGGTTTGGTATTAGAAGCATTGAGATATCAAGTCTCATGGTATAGGAAGGGTCTCAGAATTGGAATGGGAAGGAGTTGGATATCACATCTCAAGCTATAGGAAGGGTCTCAGGATTAGAATGGGAAGGAGTTTGATATCACATCTCATGCCATAGTATGGGTCTCAGGTTTGGTAGAAGCATTGGGATATCAGATCTCATGCTATCGGAAGGGTATCGGGATTGGATTTGGAAGGAGTTGGATATCCCATCTCATGCTATAGGAAGGGTCTCAGGTTGGAATGGGAAGGAGTTGGGTATCACATCTCATGTTATAGGAAGGGTCTCAGGATTGGAATGGGAAGGACTTGGATATCACATCTCATGCTATAGGAAGGCTCTCAGGTTTGCAAGGGGAAAGAGTTGGATATCACATTTCATGTTAGAGGTAGGATCTCAGGTTTGGTATTAGAAGTATTGAGATATCACATCTCATGCTATCAGAAGGATCTCAGGTTTGGTATAGAAGCATTGAGATATCATATCTTATGCTATCAGAAGAGTCTCAGGATTGGAATGGGAAGGAGTTGGATATCACATCTCATGTTATAGGAAGGGTCTCAGGATTGGAATGGGAAGGACTTGGATATCACATCTCATGCTATAGGAAGGCTCTCAGGTTTGCAAGGGGAAAGAGTTGGATATCACATTTCATGTTATAGGAAGGATCTCAGGTTTGGTATTAGAAGTATTGAGATATCACATCTCATGCTATCGGAAGGATCTCAGGTTTGGTATAGAAGCATTGAGATATCATATCTTATGCTATCAGAAGGGTCTCAGGATTGGAATGGGAAGGAGTTGGATATCACATCTCATGCTAAAGGGCGGGTCTCAGGTTTGGAAGGGGAAGGATTTGGATATCACATCTCATGTTATAGGATGGATCTCAGGTTTGGTATTAGAAGTATTGAGATATCACATCTCATGTTATCGGAAGGATCTCAGGTTTGGTATTAGAAGTATTGAGATATCACCTCTCATGCTATAGGAAGGGTCTCAGGATTGGAATGGGAAGGAGTTGGATATCACATCTCATGCTAAAGGAAGGGTCTCAGGTTTGGTAGAAGCATTGAGATATCACATCTCATGCTATAGGAAGGGTCTCAGGATTGGAATGGGAAGGACTTAGATATCACATATGCTATAGGGAGGGTCTCAGTTTTGATATTAGAAGCATTGAGATATCACATCTCATGCTATCGGAAGTGTCTCAGGATTGGAATGGGAAGGAGCTGGATATCACGTCTCATGCTAAAGGAAGGGTCTCAGGTTTGGAACGGGAAGGAGTTGGATATCACATCTCATGTTATAGGAAGGGTCTCAGGTTTGGTATAAACATTGAGATATCACATCTCTGCTATCGGAAGTGTCTCAGGATTGGAATGGGAAGGAGTTGGATATCCCATCTCATGTTATAGGACGGGTCTCAGGTTTTTTATTAGAATCATTGAGATATCATATTGCATGCTGTAGGAAGGGTCTAAGGATTGGAATGGGAAGGACTTGGATATCACATCTCATGCTATAGATAGGCTCTCAGGTTTGGAAAGTGAAGGAGTTGGATATCACATTACATGTTAGAGGAAGGATCTCAGGTTTGGTATTAGAGGCATTGAGATATCACATCTCAGGCTATAGGAAGGGTCTCAGGATTGGAATGGGAAGGAGTTGGATATCTTATCTCATGCTATAGGAAGGGTCTCAGGTTTGGTATAAGCATTGAGATATCACATCTCATGCTATAGGAAGGGTCCAGGATTGGAATGGAAGGAGTTGGATATCACATCTCATGTTATAGGAAGGATCTCAGGTTTGGTATTAGAAGCATTGAGACATCACATCTCATGCTATATGAAGGGTCTCAGGATTGGAATGGGAAGGAGTTGGATATCACATCTCATGCTATAGGAAGGGTCTCAGGATTGGAATGGGAAGGAGTTGAATATGACATCTCATGCCGTAGGAAGGGTCTCAGGTTTGGTATAAACATTGAGATATCACATCTCTGCTATCAAAAGGGTCTCAGGATTGGAATGGGAAGGAGTTGGATATCCCATCTCATGTTATAGGAAGAGTCTCAGGTTTGGTATTAGAAGCATTGAGATATCACATCTCATGCTATAGGAAGTGTCTCAGGATTGGAATGGGAAGGACTTGGATATCACATCTCATGCTATAGGTAGGGTCTCAAGTTTGGTATTAGAAGCATTGAGATATCACATCTCATGCTATAGGAAGGGTCTGAGGATTGGAATGGGAAGGAGTTGGATATCACATCTCATGCTATGGGAAGGGTCTCAGGTTTGGTATAAGCAGTGAGATATCACATCTCATGCTATAGGAAGTGTCTCAGGATTGGAATGGGAAGGAGTTGGATATCACATCTCATGTTATAGGAAGGATCTCAGGTTTGGTATAAGCATTGAGATATCACATCTCTGCTATCGGAAGGGTCTCAGGATTGGAATGGGAAGGAGTTGGATATTCCCATCTCATGTTATAGGAAGGGTCTCAGGTTTGGTATTAGAAGCATTGAGATATCACATCTCATGCTATAGGAAGGGTCTCAGGATTGGAATGGGAAGGACTTGGATATCACATCTCATGCTATAGGGAGGGTCTCAAGTTTGATATTAGAAGCTTTGAGATATCACATCTCATGATATCGGAAGGGTCTCAGGATTGGAATGGGAAGGAGTTGGATATCACATCTCATGATAAAGGAAGGGTCTAAGGTTTGGAAGGGGAAGGATTTGGATATCACATCTCATGTTATATTACGGGTCTCAGGTTTGGTATTAGAAGCATTGAGATATCAAGTCTCATAGTATAGGAAGGGTCTCAGAATTGGAATGGGAAGGAGTTGGATATAACATCTCAAGCTATAGGAAGGGTCTCAGGATTGGAATGGGAAGGACTTGGATATCACATCTCATGCTATAGGAAGGCTCTCAGGTTTGGAAGGGGAAAGAGTTGGATATCACATTTCATGTTAGAGGTAGGATCTCAGGTTTGGTATTAGAGGCATTGAGATATCACATCTCATGCTATCAGAAGGGTCTCAGGAATGGAATGGGAAGGAGTTGGATATCACATCTCATGCTAAAGGGAGGGTCTCAGGTTTGGAAGGGGAAGGATTTGGATATCACATCTCATGTTATAGGAAGGATCTCAGGTTTGGTATTAGAAGCATTGAGATATCACATCTCATGCTATCGGAAGGATCTCAGGTTTGGTATTAGAAGCATTGAGATATCACATCTCATGCTATCAGAAGAGTCTCAGGATTGGAATAGGAAGGAGTTGGATATCACATCTCATGCTAAAGGGAGGGTCTCAGGTTTGGAAGGGGAAGGATTTGGATATCACATCTCATGTTATCGGAAGGATCTCACGTTTGGTATTAGAAGTATTGAGATATCATATCTCATGCTATAGGAAGGGTCTCAGGATTGGATTGGGAAGGAGTTGGATATCACATCTCATGCTATAGGGAGGGTCTCAGGATTGGAATGGGAAGGACTTAGATATCACATATCATGCTATTGGGAGGGTCTCAGTTTTGATATTAGAAGCATTGAGATATCACATCTCATGCTATCGGAAGTGTCTCAGGATTGGAATGGGAAGGAGCTGGATATCACATCTCATGCTAAAGGAAGGGTCTCAGGTTTGGAACGGGAAGGATTTGGATATCACATCTCATGTTATAGGAAGGGTCTCAGGTTTGGTATAAGCATTGAGATATCACATCTCTGCTATCGGAAGAGTCTCAGGATTGGAATGGGAAGGAGTTGGATATCCCATCTCATGTTATAGGACGGGTCTCAGGTTTGTTATTAGAATCATTGAGATATCATATTGCATGCTGTAGGAAGGGTCTAAGGGTTGGAATGTGAAGGACTTGGATATCACATCTCATGCTATAGATAGGCTCTTAGGTTTGGAAAGGGAAGGAGTTGGATATCACATTTCATGTTAGAGGAAGGATCTCAGGTTTGGTATTAGAAGCATAGAGATATCACATCTCATGCTATAGGAAGGGTCTCAGGATTGGAATGGGAAGCAGTTGGATATCACATCTCATGCTATAGGAAGGGTCTCAGGTTTGGTATAAGCATTGAGATATCACATCTCATGCTATAGGAAGGGTCTCAGGATTGGAATGGGAAGGACTTGGATATCACATCTCATGCTATAGGGAGGGTCTCAAGTTTGATATTAGAAGCTTTGAGATATCACATCTCATAATATCGGAAGGGTCTCAGGATTGGAATGGGAAGGAGTTGGATATCACATCTCATGATAAAGGAAGGGTCTAAGGTTTGGAAGGGGAAGGATTTGGATATCACATCTCATGTTATATTACGGGTCTCAGGTTTGGTATTAGAAGCATTGAGATATCAAGTCTCATAGTATAGGAAGGGTCTCAGAATTGGAATGGGAAGGAGTTGGATATCACATCTCAAGCTATAGGAAGGGTCTCAGGATTGGAATGGGAAGGACTTGGATATCACATCTCATGCTATAGGAAGGCTCTCAGGTTTGGAAGGGGAAAGAGTTGGATATCACATTTCATGTTAGAGGTAGGATCTCAGGTTTGGTATTAGAGGCATTGAGATATCACATCTCATGCTATCAGAAGGGTCTCAGGAATGGAATGGGAAGGAGTTGGATATCACATCTCATGCTAAAGGGAGGGTCTCAGGTTTGGAAGGGGAAGGATTTTGATATCACATCTCATGTTATAGGAAGGATCTCAGGTTTGGTATTAGAAGCATTGAGATATCACATCTCATGCTATAGGAAGGGTCTCAGGATTGGAATGGGAAGCAGTTGGATATCACATCTCATGCTATAGGAAGGGTCTCAGGTTTGGTATAAGCATTGAGATATCACATCTCATGCTATAGGACGGGTCTCAGGATTGGAATGGAAGGAATTGGATATCACATCTCATGTTATAGGAAGGATATCAGGTTTGGTATTAGAAGCATTGAGACATCACATCTCATGCTATAGGAAGGGTCTGTAGGGTATTTTGTGGAGATTTGGGGCCTGACGGTATTTTATTACCGCCGAAAAATAACTTAGCAATAATCACTCTTTGTATTCAGATTTGGCCATGTGCAACAATAATACAATGGACATGCATTATTTCAGCACCCAGACCTGCATATTTGGTATACGTGGTTGGTGGTATTTTGGTGAGCATAATTCCCTTGTTTTATTTGTGGCCCCAATGTCCAGAATCCCTTATCTTCGCTTAGATTTTTCGTGTGATCACTAGAGAGACCTCAGACCTGCATTCTAGGGATACCACATTTTCCAGTGATAGTGTTGGTGCGCCACCATGGGCAAACTCACTGACTTATTTACGACAGAGAGCTATATGTGGTAGTCTTGTGGTAATTTCCACTACCTTATATACGGTAGGGAGCTATGTTCAGAGAGTCTCTCTTCCCGTTGGCTCATGTACCTCCAACAAGTTATACTACAGTCACTCACAATTATTCATACTGATTCTGACATGCACACATCTGTCTTAAAATGACCATTGCACTGTTTAAAAATCTCCCCACATCAACAGCACTGTAATGATAAACAGTAAGTACACCATCCGTCTGTTTTCAAATATTTTTCTGTATTATAAAAGTTGTATTTAACACGATCTCATTCTTTACAGCAATAAAATGGCACAATCAAAGCATTTTCTATGACCCACTGCAAATAGAGTGGCGGAGAACAGAACTCAAATTGCAACATTAGCACCTGATTAAGACACGCACGGGACTTTCATTTTTTCTACACTGACTGCATATTTTCGTGCACACACACAGCTCCCCCAGTTATGTAATTACCTTATCTGTTCAGAGGCTTCTCTTTGTGAATGTGGCTCTCTTGGATTAACTCCAGCAAAAAGGAACGCTTGCCTTCTCAAGCCGGGGTCATTGCCTGGAATTCTCAGCTTTTTCAGATAGGACTGCCTCAGCCAGTGGAAAGGTTTTTCTTTCAGCTCTCCCCAATGTCGACTGCAGCAGGACACAGGAATCTGCATTCAGTCAGGACCCCACAGCCAGGTCTTCTCCCCAGTAGTGCAGAAAGATGTCTGCCTGTCTTTTTCCCTGATACTGCCCACTAAAACTTTCCTCTCAGCCCTCTTTATGACGTGTCCCAATGAAATCCATCATCTCTCATCCTCCTACTCTTCAACAATAGCTTCGCTTATACATTTGCAATTGTTGCAAATCTGACTTCCTCCTTCCTGCAGTTACTGTGCACAACAACACGGAGAATCAGGCAGAGAAGAGACGAGAACAAATCTGCACACTCATTTAAATGGTTTTCAGAGTATGCCTAATTCTGCAGTAGAGAACACATTTTATTAGTGGGTTATATTAAAATAAGGTTTTATTAGTCAGGTTAATGGTTAATAGGTTAGCTGTTAATTTTCAAATGTGTCTCTAGCAATATAGGCATTTCAGGTGAAAAATAGTGTGCATTTTTAAATGAACACGTGTGCTTTTAACTGTAAAAATAGATTTGCATCTTATATGTTAAAATCGTTTTTTACTGAATAGTCTGTCTTTCCTTGTTAATCTGCTAACCCATATAGCAATGCACCGCACCCTTGTGGTGGTGGTGCTGCAAAAAAAATTGTGCTACTTGTGCAGTATTGCTGTACTGTGTACTGTAACACGCCAAATATCCTTACATATACCCTCCTTTTGTTTTTAGAACTTGGCTATAATCCAAGCCAATTCCTAAAAACAACTTGTTCTATTTTTTTTTACAATATAGCAATCCAACAAAATGAATATTCATGTGCATCAATGAAAATTTGCAATCAACATTTCATCTGAGTCCATCAGTTCATAAAATGTTCCACATTTGCCTTGTCAGTGGAAGTGGCATTACTTTAAGTTTAAATTTTCCAAGTCAATTAAAAACAATGAAATAAAACAACTAACTAAAACAAATAAGTAATATAACAAGTTAAAATAAATAATTAAAATAATAAATACGTGGAACTTCATATGCCGGAACTTTTGCTTTGTCTCTTTTGGTATGTCCCGACCAGCGATGTTATTCGGTTCATTCGAGTACTCTTTCATCTTGGCAATCTTGAATCCACAGTAGTCATCTCTTTTGGCATTCCGGTTATTTTGTCTTCACCTCCACCTGGAGGCAGGCATCTTTTGGTCTTCATCCAGGGGACTCCAGGACTCCATCGTCTCCCGTGGCCTCTGATCCCGGAACCTCCGACCAAATAATGTTAATTGTCTAAATCAAAATAGAAAATAAACAGATTAAGTACATAGCACAATACTAACTTCATCCTTTTGCCAAAAATAAAACATGCTTGGTAAAAATACTTCGTTTTTTTTTTTCTTTTTTCTGAAATTAAACACAAGTTAAAAGAAAACAAACACATATAAAACAGCATTCAATATTTAATACACTTTCTCTCTACACACCAACCATGAGCTTCCATTATATTTGCATTTATTTATTTATTTATTTATATTTATTTTATATTATATTCTACATATACTACAGTGTTTATGTGCCATCATAACAATCAACTTTTTTTTTTAACTTCTTTGTCACTGCCTCCTGATTACACCCATTTATTTTCTCAAGGGACTCTATCCGTTTCCACATGCTCAAGCTGCCTGATCTCATGTCTGGGATGGCATGGTTTGATTTGATTTACATGGACAAACTGCTCTATTGCTGTTTCACCTTCATTTTTCAAAATTTTATACACTACAGGAGAGACTTTATCTATAATTCGAAATGGCCCCTGCCAGGCTGCCAGAAATTTAGAATTTTTCTGTTTACATTTTCCAAAATGAAACTTGTACACCTGATCCCCTACACTGTATTCCTTTACTGATGTCTTTTTATCATAATATGACTTTGCACTGTCAGCAGCTCTTTCCAGATTTCTCTGCACAAAAGCAAATGCATGTTGCAAATGCCTCCTCAGTTCATCAATATATTCATGAACTGAGTTTGCTCATGTGTTCTGTATAGTAGGTGTTGTGGTAACACCATTTTCCTACCTGTTAAGACCTCATGGGGGCTAACACCTGTTGCTTTGGCAGGAGTCGACCTGATTGCCATCAAAACCAATGGTAAACGCAAATCCCAGCTGGAACCTGCTTCTGCCACAAATTTCTTTAAAATATCCACAACAGACCTATTGCTTCTTTCAACTGTACCTGAAGACGCCGCCCGATATGCGATATGTAGTTTCCTTTTCACACCTAGTATTTGCCATACCTTACTCATTAGAGTACTTGTGAAATGACTTCCTCTGTCTGACTCAATTCTTTGTGGCAACCCAAACCTTGAGAATACATGGTTCACCAGCAATGTGGCTGCTGTTTGCGCACTACAATCTGGTGCGGGAATGCACTCAATCCACTTTGACATCAAACATACCACACTCAAAATATAGCGGTGTCCCCTGCTCGACCTTTTTAAAGGACCTACATAGTCTATTTGCAAATCTGACCATGGGAGAGTTAGGCCTCTTTTCATCAATGGTGCTCTATGCATTGGTGAAGCAGGTTTAAATTGGGCGCATACTAGACATCCTCTAGTATATAATTCCACATCTTGGAACATATGTGGCCAGTAAGCATAATCTTTTAGTATTTCTAATGTCTTTTGTGAACCTCTATGGCCTGCAGTTATGGCATCGTGTGCATGGTGTAGCATTAGTCCTCTGAATGAAAGGGGTACTACCCACTGTATTTGCCCTGTTATGGACTCTCTAATCATGAGTCCATCCTGTAATCTAATTCGTGTTTTGTTCTTTAATAACACCCTCAACTCTTCTTTTCCCATACAATCATTTTCTGTTAAAGGATTTTGTTCAGGATCTATCAAATGATTATAATAGATTCCCAAAATTTGATCATTCTTTTGTGCCTCAATCAAATCTTGGTCTGGCGTGTCATGACTCCACTGCACCACCGGTTGATCTACCTCCTTTGGTGCTTTAGAACGTGTGACTGCATCAATTTGTATTTCACTCATTAAATAATCAATAGGTAGCAATTCTCCCATCACAGCCCCAATCTTAGCCAGATGGTCTGCCTTATCATTTCCCTCCTTATCCTCTCCTGGTGTTTTTAAATGCCCACGAATTTTTCTCCAGTATATTGTTAAATTATTTTCTGACACCAATTTGTCTATGGCTTGTATCATTTTTCCATGTTTAAGTGGCTTTTTGTTGTATGTAACCATGCCTCTTGCTTTCCAACCAGGCAAATACTCCACAAAGCTATTCCGTGCGTAGTCAGAATCAGTCACCAGGACAATTTCACTGAACTTTTTATCAACTGCAGTAGCAATTGCTTTATAGATGGCTGCCAATTCCGCCACCTGACTGCTCCTATCTCCAATCCTCATCCCTATACTAGGAACGCCTTCACATTTCAACCAGACATTTCCTATTCCTGCCACTAATTGTTTATTACTGTAATTTTCAATGTGAAAAGCACAACCATCCACATATACAGTTGGCAAATCCTTGCATGTTTTTTCATTAAAAGCTTTGTGTGGTGATTGTTCAAATCCCTGTAAACTAGCTTCCACATCCATTTCATTTGTTATTTGTTCAGCTGCGCAGTCATGTAAGTCAGCTAACCCTTGAGCAATTGGGCTCTTTTTATTTTGTCCATATCTTACTTCTACGGGAAAACCTTGTAATGCCAGCGTCCATGAAGTGATTCTGGATTGCGCTAGATTGCCTGATCTAATTCTTTTACTCTCTAAAAATTGCAAAGGTTGATGATTTGTTTCAATAATCACCTTTTCTCCCTGAACAATGGGGCGGAAATGTTGTAGCGCCCACACAGTGGTTAATAGGGCCTTTTCGCATTCATTAAATTTCATTTCAACTTGGGAAAATGCCTTACTTGCATATGCAATGGTTTTGTGATTCAAATCGTGTTTTTGTGATAACACTGCTGACATACAATGTTCAGAAAAGCCTATTTCTATAAAGAAATCCCTGTCCTTTATGGGGTACGCTAAACATGGTGCCTTTACAAGACATTCCTTCAATCTAGCCACTGCATCAGACTGCTCTCTTTCCCATCTCCAGGGAGTATTTAGTTTAAGCAGTTTAGTCAATGGTTGAGTGATTTCTGCATAATTCTCAATGAACTTTCTGTTATAGCCTGTCATCCCTAATAAACTTTTTACTCCTTTCACATTTTTAGGATCTTTTAATCTTTGTATGGCCTCTATTTTCTTCCTTTGTGGATTTAGCCCATGTTCAGTCACTTCATGCCCTAGAAAGTTCACTTTTTTCTTGCACCATTGTGCTTTTTGCAAAGATACTTTGGCGCCTGCTTTCTGCAATTGGCCAAGCACATGTCTTATTTCATCAAAAGGAGATCTGCTCTTCTACCATTCTGGAAAATTCTGGAAACTCTTCTGGTAAAGGAATCTCAGCGCTTTCCTCTAACTGTGTGGCTGTGTCTTTTTGTAGAGCTGCCACTTTCAAATATTTTGGCATATCAGCTTCCACTTCAATGGGCTGATTTCCTGTTTCATTTTCATTTAAATTAAATATTATGCAATCCTCTTGATGGCAGCACACTGTCTCATTTGAATCATAAGGATACACAGAATGAATTTTAAATATTCCTTTGGGCTGAGAGTCCAGGTGTTCTGGCAACTCGCCCTTGGCATCTACATATTTTTCAGGAATATTCCCAATCACCATGTTATTTAAATCTGCCGTATAATGTGATTTTTGTATGGCCATTCCTAATGGGGAGTTTTCCTCTAAATGAATGTCCTGACAACCTTTATTATTTACCATGATTTTTACAGATCCTTCACCAATGTCTACCAATGGAATGTATTCATAATCCAGGCCTTGCTGTTTTATGGATTCATTCAGGCATACAAATGCATCAGAGCCTTTCATCTGCTGTCCATTTTTGCATTTCAGTGTTATTGCAAACTGTTTTGTAAATGCAGGAACAATAGTATTTTTCCTCATCTGTAATTCGACTGCATAAGGAACTAGTTGTGCACAATGATAAGCCCTTCTTTTGTCTTCAAATTCAGGCGCCGGCCCACCTAGGCGTGACCATATTTTTTGATTAAGGAAATCTAACACCATACACATTCTGTGCATGATGTCATTGCCCATGTAAAATTCATTTTGTGCTCCACTCATTATCCATACATTATGGTAAATTGTTTTCTGCCCAATGCTAATTTTAAGCATGCATCTGCCTGTAATTCGGTTTTCAAAGTCTGGACTGTCCAACCCAGAAACATATTGGTTTTTAATCCTAAATTTCGGGATTTCTTCCCTCTCCATAATTTTTTGCAACAATTTCTCATTAATGAAACTCCTTTCATGTTCAAGCGCTAAAGTGGCTTTTATTGTTTTAAGATAATCATTTATACCAACGTGAACCCATGGTTGCTCATCTTCCATGTGTATCTCTGCCAGAGTGGTAATGTGTTTTTCTGAATCTGTTTTAGGAACAATATTCTGTTTGCATGTATTCTCTTTTAAGTAAAAACGTAATGTGTGCTCATCTATAGCAGTCTGCCAATCTTTCCTTGGGTCCAAGTATATTTGTACAGGTAGTTTTTCATTGTCGCTCTGATCTTTGTCTTGACACATTAATATAACAGTGACACTAGGTATGCAGCTATTCTGGAGATATACCTCCACAGCATCATTTGTTTTGGCAACGGTGTGACATTCTTTTATATTGCTGTTTTGTGATTTTAGTTTCTTAGGCCTCAATGGTTTTTTGGTTAAGGACCACAGCACTCCATTCACCCCATCTATGAGAGGAGACAATCTTTTCAGGCAATCTGTCCCCATCAGAAATGGAATTTCACAAATAGATGTGATCAATACCTCTTGTTTCATTCTGTGCTTTCCTATTTTTATGTCAACCTCAGTTACACCTATGATGGGCACCTCCTCCCCATTAAAGTTATGCACTGGGCCTTGATTTGCCTTCACTGTGATCTGACTCTGTGGAGGCCTCCCTTCATTGATACTCTTTACCAGCTCCTTGGACATAATTGTGGCCTGTGCGCCAGTGTCAATCATAGCAAAGGTGTGGCATTTTTCTTCTACAGTGATGGGTGCATAATATCTGTCCTCAACTTCCTCTAATACACATAAGAAATGTGAATTCTTACTGATTTCAGGGCTCACCTTTCTCAGGTCTTTTTCACTTTTGGCTAAGCACATTGGTAAATGAAAAGACATTTTTCCCTCCTTTTTACCCATTTCTGTGCGAGATATTTTATTCATTTCTCCATGTTCAGAGGTTTTTTGGAGTGTGGCCACCGTTCGCCCATCCATCTGGGTAACATCAGAGACCACATTACAACCTTCCAACTGAACATGTGTAACAACATCATTCAGCAATTTGTCATTTTTTAATTCTGTGCATTTGTGATCATTTAGTGTAATACCAGCCCTTTCAGCCTCTTCAAAAATATGTGGCTCAAAGAATTTTTCAGGTGATTGACTTGTACCCTCCTTGTGAGTATTTCCTTTTTCTGTCTGTGTTTGGTCATTGTTTTGCTTGCCCAGGGAAGGAGCTATGGCATCCCCACTTACTCCCTGTTCACTGGTATTCCCCATGCATGAGTCATTTTTCTTAAATCTGTTCCTTTGTTCTTTTGGAATTCCTAATGTTTCTTTTTCATTTGTGCAAATCTTTACTGTTTTATTTAGCTCTAAGTTAAACCGTACCTCTTTTTTAGAAGTATTTGCACTTTCTATCACAATTTCATTTACTGGTACTTTCATTTTTAATCCATTAGTCACCTCAGAGTTGTCATGCAAAATTATATCAGAGCAATCTGTCATTTTGGCACTGCGGTTATCATGAGTACTTAGTCACTTTTCGGAAGCCCCCCGGTCATTGCTATGGCCATCAGCCCCCTCTTTGGAAGGTTGTTTTTGCGCTGTATAGAGCTTTCCTATTTGCTCAGCTAACATTTTCACTTGGGCCTCAAGGCATTGGAACCTTTCCACCTCTCTAGGATCCTCTTTCTGTGGCCTAGGTCGATATTGGTTGTTTTCCCCCTGATTGGATCTATTCTGATACCTCTCAGGTGATTGATACCGGTTGGGATGGTTTCTGAACTCTTGATTCATTTGTGGAGGGGAGCGGGTTGCACCCATCCTTTGATTATAGTCCCTTGGTGGGGAATCATCGTACTGGCGTGGACTGTAGTTCACGTTTTGCCTCATGTCCTGTCTCTCAGATTGTAGGTACTGGCCCCTATGTTGATTTCCATTATCAGTAAATCGATCCACATATCGGGGCCTATCCTGATTACCATATATCATGGTGCTGGGATCAAATCTGCTCTGTGTCCCCAATGACTGGTAGGGACCATCATTTCTTTGATCTTGATTTTGTCTCTGGTTATTGTTCATACCTGCCATATCAGACCGGTATCTTACCCGGGGTCTATCTCCTAAATATCTAGGGCTGATGTAGCTCTCTCTATTACTAGGATCATGTGATTGGAACATTGGTACAGGAAATGGCGATCTTTGTTGATTACCCCTTTGTTCAGGTGTCACATTATTTTTACCTTGGCTTTGAGCAGACTCAAGGGACATTTTGGCTGACCTGATTTCCATTACTGTGGCTGAGGGTTCTTTAGATTTAGGCCTAGTATCTTTCATTTTATCACTTTCTCTACCCTGACAATAGAGTACCTCATATAGCTTTGTGCTTTGATGTACAATCCATTCAAGGGACTTGTCACGGTCAAATTCACGGACCAATTGGGATATGATGTCTTTCTGTGGCCCATAGAAGTATGCGGTTTTAAACTCATTGGAATTTGAGTCAAAAGATACATCAAAGCGAGAGAATGCTCTTTTTAAGTCTTGTAAAAATTGGCGAGGTGATGTATTAGGTCCAGCAGTAATAGTGTACGCGACTTTCTTTGCCTCCTGCAATGACTGAAAAGGAGAAAAATGACGCCTAATTTCTTTTTCAAACTCCAGCCATGTCATATTCTGCTGTTCATTTAATCCCCTTATGATGCTGGCCGTCGGGGCATCTAAAGTTAAATGAAAATATTGTCTGTACTGTTCCTTAGGTATCTGGAGTGCTTTAAAAATGTCATGCACCGCTTCTAAGTGATCCTCAATGCAGCATTCACCTCCCTTTTTAAATGGTTTGATCAGGGCTTTAATGGATTTCATTATTTTTATGGGGCTACTTGTTGCAATGCATGGAATTGCACTATTTTGTGATTCAATCCTGTTTTCAGGTGTATGAGATTGGTGGCTGCCCCCAATGGGAGTATCAAATCCCCCAAGGGCGCTGCAACCAAGTTCAGTCACCGGCCCAGTCACTGGGGCACTAGCTCTTTGGGCAGAGCTAGAATTCACCTCCACTCCATTGAATGTGGTACCCTGCCGCCTCTCTTGGGACCTGGGAATGCACATTTGCTGTTCTAAGTCCTTACACTTTTTAAGGAGTCTAGTTGCTTCATTCTGCAAATAATTATTTTCATCGCTCATTTTATTAATCGCCTCCTGCATGTCGCACATTTGCATTTGGCATTCATTGAACTCTTTATTTCTTTTGTCTCTTTCTTGAATCATTTTAATCATTTCTTGTTCTGCACTCTGGAGATCACCTTCTTTTTCACAATGTTCTTTTTGTAAAATCTGCATTTCTGAAATAACCTCATCTTTATCCTGCCTAATGTGATCCACTAATGCTTTTAAGTGTGTCAATTCTTGCTCACTATCTTCAAATTGTTTCTTGCTTTTGGATAACTGAGTATCAAAGTCTCTGCATTTTAATTGCATGTCTTTTTGGCATACATCCAATTCTGCTCTCAACATTTCCTGATTTTTACTTGTCCCATCTAATTCAGTCTTTAACCTGTTAATTAGCTGAGTATCATTCTCTTGCATTCGCAGGGACTTGTTTAAAATAAACCATATTTTGCCGCATAGCCGTATTAAACAGTCTTTCTCTGCACTTTTATCGGCTGCATTCAATAATCTTGTAAGGCAGACCTGAATTATGCTGCCTTCTGCAAAAATATTGTCTAGTTTTTCTTTCTGCACCTCACCTTGAATGCGGTTACTCCATTCTAACGTGGTATTCGAAGACCAATTCCCATGTGCAAATAACTTTGCCTCTAAATATTGCACTAGATCTGAGAATGTGGTTTCCCTTTGTGACATTCTGAAATTCGTTTTTAGTGGCACACTGCTATTATAAAATGGGTTCCCTTTAATGTGCAAATGGCAGTGTGAGACACGCTTGCCACGCCCAGTAGGTACTCTGTGATCACTTTCCCGGCCTGCAACGCACCATAAATATGTAGGGTATTTTGTGGAGATTTGGGGCCTGACGGTATTTTATTACCGCCGAAAAATAACTTAGCAATAATCACTCTTTGTATTCAGATTTGGCCATGTGCAACAATAATACAATGGACATGCATTATTTCAGCACCCAGACCTGCATATTTGGTATACGTGGTTGGTGGTATTTTGGTGAGCATAATTCCCTTGTTTTATTTGTGGCCCCAATGTCCAGAATCCCTTATCTTTGCTTAGATTTTTCGTGTGATCACTAGAGAGACCTCAGACCTGCATTCTAGGGATACCACATTTTCCAGTGATAGTGTTGGTGCGCCACCATGGGCAAACTCACTGACTTATTTACGACAGAGAGCTATATGTGGTAGTCTTGTGGTAATTTCCACTACCTTATATACGGTAGGGAGCTATGTTCAGAGAGTCTCTCTTCCCGTTGGCTCATGTACCTCCAACAAGTTATACTACAGTCACTCACAATTATTCATACTGATTCTGACATGCACACATCTGTCTTAAAATGACCATTGCACTGTTTAAAAATCTCCCCACATCAACAGCACTGTAATGATAAACAGTAAGTACACCATCCGTCTGTTTTCAAATATTTTTCTGTATTATAAAAGTTGTATTTAACACGATCTCATTCTTTACAGCAATAAAATGGCACAATCAAAGCATTTTCTATGACCCACTGCAAATAGAGTGGCGGAGAACAGAACTCAAATTGCAACATTAGCACCTGATTAAGACACGCACGGGACTTTCATTTTTTCTACACTGACTGCATATTTTCGTGCACACACACAGCTCCCCCAGTTATGTAATTACCTTATCTGTTCAGAGGCTTCTCTTTGTGAATGTGGCTCTCTTGGATTAACTCCAGCAAAAAGGAACGCTTGCCTTCTCAAGCCGGGGTCATTGCCTGGAATTCTCAGCTTTTTCAGATAGGACTGCCTCAGCCAGTGGAAAGGTTTTTCTTTCAGCTCTCCCCAATGTCGACTGCAGCAGGACACAGGAATCTGCATTCAGTCAGGACCCCACAGCCAGGTCTTCTCCCCAGTAGTGCAGAAAGATGTCTGCCTGTCCTTTTCCCTGATACTGCCCACTAAAACTTTCCTCTCAGCCCTCTTTATGACGTGTCCCAATGAAATCCATCATCTCTCATCCTCCTACTCTTCAACAATAGCTTTGCTTATACATTTGCAATTGTTGCAAATCTGACTTCCTCCTTCCTGCAGTTACTGTGCACAACAACACGGAGAATCAGGCAGAGAAGAGACGAGAAAAAATCTGCACACTCATTTAAATGGTTTTCAGAGTATGCCTAATTCTGCAGTAGAGAACACATTTTATTAGTGGGTTATATTAAAATAAGGTTTTATTAGTCAGGTTAATGGTTAATAGGTTAGCTGTTAATTTTCAAATGTGTCTCTAGCAATATAGGCATTTCAGGTGAAAAATAGTGTGCATTTTTAAATGAACACGTGTGCTTTTAACTGTAAAAATAGATTTGCATCTTATATGTTAAAATCGTTTTTTACTGAATAGTCTGTCTTTCCTTGTTAATCTGCTAACCCATATAGCAATGCACCGCACCCTTGTGGTGGTGGTGCTGCAAAAAAAATTGTGCTACTTGTGCAGTATTGCTGTACTGTGTACTGTAACACGCCAAATATCCTTACAGGTCTCAGGGTTGGAATGGGAAGGAGTTGGATATCACATCTCATCCAATAGGAAGGGTCTCAGGTTTGGAATAGGAAGGAATTGGATATCACATCTCATGTTATAGGAAGGATCTCAGGTTTGGTATTAGAAGCATTGAGATATCACATCTCATGCTATAGGAAGGGTCTCAGGATTGGAATGTGAAGGATTTGGATATCACATCTCATGCTAAAGGAAGGGTCTCAGGTTTGGTAGAAGCATTGAGATATCACGTCTCTGCTATCGGAAGGGTCTCAGGATTGCATTGGGAAGGAGTTGGATATCCCTTCTCATGCTATAGGAAGGGTCTCAGGATTTGAATGGCAAGGAGTTGGATATCACATCTCATGCCATAGGAAGGGTCTCAGGTTTGGTATAAGCATTGAGATATCACATCTCTGCTATCGGAAGGGTCTCAGGATTGGATTGGGAAGGAGTTGGATATCCCTTCTCATGCTATAGGAAGTGTCTCAGGTTGGAATGGGAAGGAGTTGGATATCACATCTCATGTTATAGGAAGGGTCTCAGGATTGGAATGGGAAGGATTTGGATATCACATCTCTTGCTATAGGAAGGGTCTCAGGATTGGAATGGGTAGGAGTTGGATATTACTTTCTTGCTATAGGAAGGGTCTCATGTTTGGAATGGGAAGGAGTTGGATATCACATATGCTATAGTTAGTGTCTCAGGTTTGGAACGGGAAGGAGTTGGATATCACATCTCATGTTATAGGAAGGATCTCAGGTTTGGTATTAGAAGCATTGAGATATCACATCTCATGCTATAGGAAGGGTCTCAGGATTGGAATGGAAGGAGTTGGATATCACATCTCATGTTATAGGAAGGATCTCAGGTTTGGTATTAGAAGCATTGAGACATCACATCTCATGCTATAGGAAGGGTCTCAGGGTTGGAATGGGAAGGAGTTGGATATCACATCTCATCCAATAGGAAGGGTCTCAGGTTTGGAATAGGAAGGAATTGGATATCACATCTCATGTTATAGGAAGGATCTCAGGTTTGGTATTAGAAGCATTGAGATATCACATCTCATGCTATAGGAAGGGTCTCAGGATTGGAATGGGAAGCAGTTGGATATCACATCTCATGCTATAGGAAGGGTCTCAGGTTTGGTATAAGCATTGAGATATCACATCTCATGCTATAGGACGGGTCTCAGGATTGGAATGGAAGGAGTTGGATATCACATCTCATGTTATAGGAAGGATCTCAGGTTTGGTATTAGAAGCATTGAGACATCACATCTCATGCTATAGGAAGGGTCTCAGGGTTGGAATGGGAAGGAGTTGGATATCACATCTCATCCAATAGGAAGGGTCTCTGGTTTGGAATAGGAAGGAATTGGATATCACATCTCATGTTATAGGAAGGATCTCAGGTTTGGTATTAGAAGCATTGAGATATCACATCTCATGCTATAGGAAGGGTCTCAGGATTGGAATGTGAAGGATTTAGATATCACATCTCATGCTAAAGGAAGGGTCTCAGGTTTGGTAGAAGCATTGAGATATCACGTCTCTGCTATCGGAAGGGTCTCAGGATTGGATTGGGAAGGAGTTGGATATCCCTTCTCATGCTATAGGAAGGGTCTCAGGATTTGAATGGCAAGGAGTTGGATATCACATCTCATGCCATAGGAAGGGTCTCAGGTTTGGTATAAGCATTGAGATATCACATCTCTGCTATCGGAAGGGTCTCAGGATTGGATTGGGAAGGAGTTGGATATCCCTTCTCATGCTATAGGAAGTGTCTCAGGTTGGAATGGGAAGGAGTTGGATATCACATCTCATGTTATAGGAAGGGTCTCAGGATTGGAATGGGAAGGATTTGGATATCACATCTCTTGCTATAGGAAGGGTCTCAGGATTGGAATGGGTAGGAGTTGGATATTACTTTCTTGCTATAGGAAGGGTCTCATGTTTGGAATGGGAAGGAGTTGGATATCACATATGCTATAGTTAGTGTCTCAGGTTTGGAACGGGAAGGAGTTGGATATCACATCTCATGTTATAGGAAGGGTCTCAGGTTTGGTATAAGCATTGAGATATCACATCTCTGCTATCGGAAGCGGCTCAGGATTGGAATGGGAAGGAGTTGGATATCCCATCTCATGTTATAGGAAGAGTCTCTGGTTTGGTATTAGAATCATTGAGATATCACATCGCATGCTGTAGGAAGGGTCTAAGGATTGGAATGGGATGGACTTGGATATCACATCTCATGCTATAGGTAGGCTCTCAGGTTTGGTATAAGCATTGAGATATCACATCTCATGCTATAGGAAGGGTCTCAGGATTGGAATGGGAAGGAATTGGATATCACATCTCATGCTATAGGAAGGGTCTCAGATTTGGTATAAGCATTGAGATATCACATCTCATGCTAAAGGAAGGGTCTCAGGATTGGAATGGGAAGGAGTTGTATATCACATCTCAGGCCATAGGAAGGTTCTCAGGTTTGGTATAAGCATTGAGATATCACATCTCTGCTATCGGAAAGGTCTCAGGATTGGAATGGGAAGGAGTTGGATATCCCATCTCATGTTATAGGAACGGTCTCAGGTTTGGTATTAGAAGCATAGAGATATCACATCTCATGCTATAGGAAGGGTCTCAGGATTGGAATGGGAAGGACTTGGATGTCACATCTCATGCTATAGGGAGGGTCTCAAGTTTGATATTAGAAGCATTGAGATAACAAATCTCATGATATCGGAAGGGTCTCAGGATTGGAATGGGAAGGAGTTGGATATCATATCTCATGATAAAGGAAGGGTCTAAGGTTTGGAAGGGGAAGGATTTGGATATCACATCTCATGTTATAGGACGGGTCTCAGGATTGGAATGGGAAGGATTTGGATATCACATCTCTTGCTATAGGAAGGGTCTCAGGATTGGAATGGGTAGGAGTTGGATATTACTTTCTTGCTATAGGAAGGGTCTCATGTTTGGAATGGGAAGGAGTTGGATATCACATATGCTATAGTTAGTGTCTCAGGTTTGGAACGGGAAGGAGTTGGATATCACATCTCATGTTATAGGAAGGATCTCAGGTTTGGTATTAGAAGCATTGAGATATCACATCTCATGCTATAGGAAGGGTCTCAGGATTGGAATGGAAGGAGTTGGATATCACATCTCATGTTATAGGAAGGATCTCAGGTTTGGTATTAGAAGCATTGAGACATCACATCTCATGCTATAGGAAGGGTCTCAGGGTTGGAATGGGAAGGAGTTGGATATCACATCTCATCCAATAGGAAGGGTCTCAGGTTTGGAATAGGAAGGAATTGGATATCACATCTCATGTTATAGGAAGGATCTCAGGTTTGGTATTAGAAGCATTGAGATATCACATCTCATGCTATAGGAAGGGTCTCAGGATTGGAATGGGAAGCAGTTGGATATCACATCTCATGCTATAGGAAGGGTCTCAGGTTTGGTATAAGCATTGAGATATCACATCTCATGCTATAGGACGGGTCTCAGGATTGGAATGGAAGGAGTTGGATATCACATCTCATGATATAGGAAGGATCTCAGGTTTGGTATTAGAAGCATTGAGACATCACATCTCATGCTATAGGAAGGGTCTCAGGGTTGGAATTGGAAGGAGTTGGATATCACATCTCATCCAATAGGAAGGGTCTCAGGTTTGGAATAGGAAGGAATTGGATATCACATCTCATGTTATAGGAAGGATCTCAGGTTTGGTATTAGAAGCATTGAGATATCACATCTCATGCTAAAGGAAGGGTCTCAGGATTGGAATGTGAAGGATTTGGATATCACATCTCATGCTAAAGGAAGGGTCTCAGGTTTGGTAGAAGCATTGAGATATCACGTCTCTGCTATCGGAAGGGTCTCAGGATTGGATTGGGAAGGAGTTGGATATCCCTTCTCATGCTATAGGAAGGGTCTCAGGATTTGAATGGCAAGGAGTTGGATGTCACATCTCATGCCATAGGAAGGGTCTCAGGTTTGGTATAAGCATTGAGATATCACATCTCTGCTATCGGAAGGGTCTCAGGATTGGATTGGGAAGGAGTTGGATATCCCTTCTCATGCTATAGGAAGTGTCTCAGGTTGGAATGGGAAGGAGTTGGATATCACATCTCATGTTATAGGAAGGGTCTCAGGATTGGAATGGGAAGGATTTGGATATCACATCTCTTGCTATAGGAAGGGTCTCAGGATTGGAATGGGTAGGAGTTGGATATTACTTTCTTGCTATAGGAAGGGTCTCATGTTTGGAATGGGAAGGAGTTGGATATCACATATGCTATAGTTAGTGTCTCAGGTTTGGAACGGGAAGGAGTTGGATATCACATCTCATGTTATAGGAAGGGTCTCAGGTTTGGTATAAGCATTGAGATATCACATCTCTGCTATCGGAAGCGGCTCAGGATTGGAATGGGAAGGAGTTGGATATCCCATCTCATGTTATAGGAAGAGTCTCTGGTTTGGTATTAGAATCATTGAGATATCACATCGCATGCTGTAGGAAGGGTCTAAGGATTGGAATGGGATGGACTTGGATATCACATCTCATGCTATAGGTAGGCTCTCAGGTTTGGTATAAGCATTGAGATATCACATCTCATGCTATAGGAAGGGTCTCAGGATTGGAATGGGAAGGAATTGGATATCACATCTCATGCTATAGGAAGGGTCTCAGATTTGGTATAAGCATTGAGATATCACATCTCATGCTAAAGGAAGGGTCTCAGGATTGGAATGGGAAGGAGTTGTATATCACATCTCAGGCCATAGGAAGGTTCTCAGGTTTGGTATAAGCATTGAGATATCACATCTCTGCTATCGGAAAGGTCTCAGGATTGGAATGGGAAGGAGTTGGATATCCCATCTCATGATATAGGAAGGGTCTCAGGTTTGGTATTAGAAGCATAGAGATATCACATCTCATGCTATAGGAAGGGTCTCAGGATTGGAATGGGAAGGACTTGGATGTCACATCTCATGCTATAGGGAGGGTCTCAAGTTTGATATTAGAAGCATTGAGATAACAAATCTCATGATATCGGAAGGGTCTCAGGATTGGAATGGGAAGGAGTTGGATATCATATCTCATGATAAAGGAAGGGTCTAAGGTTTGGAAGGGGAAGGATTTGGATATCACATCTCATGTTATAGGACGGGTCTCAGGTTGGTATTAGAAGCATTGAGATATCAAGTCTCATGGTATAAGAAGGGTCTCAGAATTGGAATGGGAAGGAGTTGGATATCACACCTCAAGCTATAGGAAGGGTCTCAGGATTGGAATGGGAAGGAGTTTGATATCACTTCTCATGCCATAGTATGGGTCTCAGGTTTGGTAGAAGCATTGGGATATCACATCTCATGCTATCGGAAGGGTATCAGTATTTGATTTGGAAGAAGTTGGATATCCCATCTCATGCTATAGGAAGGGTCTCAGGTTGGAATGGGAAGGAGTTGGATATCACATTTCATGTTATAGGAAGGGTCTCAGGATTGGAATGGGAAGGACTTGGATATCATATCTCATGCTATAGGACGGGTCTCAGGTTTGTTATTAGAATCATTGAGATATCATATTGCATGCTGTAGGAAGGGTCTAAGGATTGGAATGGGAAGGACCTGGATATCACATCTCATGCTATAGATAGGCTCTTAGGTTTGGAAAGGGAAGGAGTTGGATATCACATTTCATGTTAGAGGAAGGATCTCAGGTTTGGTATTAGAAGCATTGAGATATCACATCTCATGCTATAGGAAGGGTCTCAGGATTGGAATGGGAAGTAGTTGGATATCACATCTCATGCTATAGGAAGGGTCTCAGGTTTGGTATAAGCATTGAGATATCACATCTCATGCTATAGGACGGGTCTCAGGATTGGAATGGAAGGAGTTGGATATCACATCTCATGTTATAGGAAGGATCTCAGGTTTGGAATGGGAAGGAATTGGATATCACATCTCATGTTATAGGAAGGATCTCAGGTTTGGTATTAGAAGCATTGAGATATCACATCTCATGCTATAGGAAGGGTCTCAGGATTGGAATGTGAAGGATTTGGATATCACATCTCATGCTAAAGGAAGGGTCTCAGGTTTGGTAGAAGCATTGAGATATCACGTCTCTGCTATCGGAAGGGTCTCAGGATTGGATTGGGAAGGAGTTGGATATCCCTTCTCATGCTATAGGAAGGGTCTCAGGATTTGAATGGCAAGGAGTTGGATATCACATCTCATGCCATAGGAAGGGTCTCAGGTTTGGTATAAGCATTGAGATATCACATCTCTGCTATCGGAAGGGTCTCAGGATTGGAATGGGAAGGAGTTGGATATTCCCATCTCATGTTATAGGAAGGGTCTCAGGTTTGGTATTAGAAGCATTGAGATATCACATCTCATGCTATAGGAAGGGTCTCAGGATTGGAAAGGGAAGGACTTGGATATCACATCTCATGCTATAGGGAGGGTCTCAAGTTTGATATTAGAAGCTTTGAGATATCACATCTCATGATATCGGAAGGGTCTCAGGATTGGAATGGGAAGGAGTTGGATATCACATCTCATGATAAAGGAAGGGTCTAAGTTTTGGAAGGGGAAGGATTTGGATATCACATCTCATGTTATATTACGGGTCTCAGGTTTGGTATTAGAAGCATTGAGATATCAAGTCTCAGAGTATAGGAAGGGTCTCAGAATTGGAATGGGAAGGAGTTGGATATCACATCTCAAGCTATAGGAAGGGTCTCAGGATTGTAATGGGAAGGACTTGGATATCACATCTCATGCTATAGGAAGGCTCTCAGGTTTGGAAGGGGAAAGAGTTGGATATCACATTTCATGTTAGAGGTAGGATCTCAGGTTTGGCATTAGAGGCATTGAGATATCACATCTCATGCTAATCAGAAGGGTCTCAGGAATGGAATGGGAAGGAGTTGGATATCACATCTCATGCTAAAGAGAGGGTCTCAGGTTTGGAAGGGGAAGGATTTGGATATCACATCTCATGTTATAGGAAGGATCTCAGGTTTGGTATTAGAAGCATTGAGATATCACATCTCATGCTATCGGAAGGATCTCAGGTTTGGTATTAGAAGCATTGAGATATCACATCTCATGCTATCAGAAGGGTCTCAGGATTGGAATGGGAAGGATTTGGATATCACATCTCATGTTATCGGAAGGATCTCACGTTTGGTATTAGAAGTATTGAGATATCATATCTCATGCTATAGGAAGGGTCTCAGGATTGGAATGGGAAGGAGTTGGATATTCCCATCTCATGTTATAGGGAGGGTCTCAAGTTTGATATTAGAAGCATTGAGATATCACATTTCATGATATCGGAAGGGTCTCAAGATTGGAATGGGAAGGAGTTGGCTATCACATCTCATGATAAAGGAAGGGTCTAAGGTTTGGAAGGGGAAGGATTTGGATATCACATCTCATGTTATAGGACTGGTCTCCGGTTTGGTATTAGAAGCATTGAGATATCAAGTCTCATGGTATAGGAAGGGTCTCAGAATTGGAATGGGAAGGAGTTGGATATCACATCTCAAGCTATAGGAAGGGTCTCAGGATTAGAATGGGAAGGAGTTTGATATCACATCTCATGCCATAGTATGGGTCTCAGGTTTGGTAGAAGCATTGGGATATCAGATCTCATGCTATCGGAAGGGTATCGGGATTGGATTTGGAAGGAGTTGGATATCCCATCTCATGCTATAGGAAGGGTCTCAGGTTTGAATGGGAAGGAGTTGGATATCACATCTCATGTTATAGGAAGGGTCTCAGGATTGGAATGGGAAGGACTTGGATATCACATCTCATGCTATAGGAAGGCTCTCAGGTTTGCAAGGGGAAAGAGTTGGATATCACATTTCATGTTAGAGGTAGGATCTCAGGTTTGGTATTAGAAGTATTGAGATATCACATCTCATGCTATCAGAAGGATCTCAGGTTTGGTATAGAAGCATTGAGATATCATATCTTATGCTATCAGAAGAGTCTCAGGATCGGAATGGGAAGGAGTTGGATATCACATCTCATGCTAAAGGGAGGGTCTCAGGTTTGGAAGATAAGGATTTGGATATCACATCTCATGTTATAGGAAGGATCTCAGGTTTGGTATTAGAAGTATTGAGATATCACATCTCATGCTATCGGAAGGATCTCAGGTTTGGTATAGAAGCATTGAGATATCATATCTTATGCTATCAGAAGGGTCTCAGGATTGGAATGGGAAGGAGTTGGATATCACATCTCATGCTAAAGGGAGGGTCTCAGGTTTGGAAGGGGAAGGATTTGGATATCACATCTCATGTTATAGGATGGATCTCAGGTTTGGTATTAGAAGTATTGAGATATCACATCTCATGTTATCGGAAGGATCTCAGGTTTGGTATTAGAAGTATTGAGATATCACCTCTCATGCTATAGGAAGGGTCTCAGGATTGGAATGGGAAGGAGTTGGATATCACATCTCATGCTAAAGGAAGGGTCTCAGGTTTGGTAGAAGCATTGAGATATCACATCTCATGCTATAGGAAGGGTCTCAGGATTGGAATGGGAAGGACTTAGATATCACATATCATGCTATAGGGAGGGTCTCAGTTTTGATATTAGAAGCATTGAGATATCACATCTCATGCTATCGGAAGTGTCTCAGGATTGGAATGGGAAGGAGCTGGATATCACATCTCATGCTAAAGGAAGGGTCTCAGGTTTGGAACGGGAAGGAGTTGGATATCACATCTCATGTTATAGGAAGGGTCTCAGGTTTGGTATAAACATTGAGATATCACATCTCTGCTATCGGAAGTGTCTCAGGATTGGAATGGGAAGGAGTTGGATATCCCATCTCATGTTATAGGACGGGTCTCAGGTTTTTTATTAGAATCATTGAGATATCATATTGCATGCTGTAGGAAGGGTCTAAGGATTGGAATGGGAAGGACTTGGATATCACATCTCATGCTATAGATAGGCTCTCAGGTTTGGAAAGTGAAGGAGTTGGATATCACATTTCATGTTAGAGGAAGGATCTCAGGTTTGGTATTAGAGGCATTGAGATATCACATCTCAGGCTATAGGAAGGGTCTCAGGATTGGAATGGGAAGGAGTTGGATATCACATCTCATGCTATAGGAAGGGTCTCAGGTTTGGTATAAGCATTGAGATGTCACATCTCATGCTATAGGAAGGGTCCAGGATTGGAATGGAAGGAGTTGGATATCACATCTCATGTTATTGGAAGGATCTCAGGTTTGGTATTAGAAGCATTGAGACATCACATCTCATGCTATAGGAAGGGTCTCAGGATTGGAATGGGAAGGAGTTGGATATCACATCTCATGTTATAGGAAGAGTCTCAGGTTTGGTATTAGAAGCATTGAGATATCACATCTCATGCTATAGGAAGTGTCTCAGGATTGGAATGGGAAGGACTTGGATATCACATCTCATGCTATAGGTAGGGTCTCAAGTTTGATATTAGAAGCATTGAGATATCACATCTCATGCTATAGGAAGGGTCTCAGGTTTGGTATAAGCAGTGAGATATCACATCTCATGCTATAGGAAGTGTCTCAGGATTGGAATGGGAAGGAGTTGGATATCACATCTCATGTTATAGGAAGGATCTCAGGTTTGGTATAAGCATTGAGATATCACATCTCTGCTATCGGAAGGGTCTCAGGATTGGAATGGGAAGGAGTTGGATATTCCCATCTCATGTTATAGGAAGGGTCTCAGGTTTGGTATTAGAAGCATTGAGATATCACATCTCATGCTATAGGAAGAGTCTCAGGATTGGAATGGGAAGGACTTGGATATCACATCTCATGCTATAGGGAGGGTCTCAAGTTTGATATTAGAAGCTTTGAGATATCACATCTCATGATATCGGAAGGGTCTCAGGATTGGAATGGGAAGGAGTTGGATATCACATCTCATGATAAAGGAAGGGTCTAAGGTTTGGAAGGGGAAGGATTTGGATATCACATCTCATGTTATATTACGGGTCTCAGGTTTGGTATTAGAAGCATTGAGATATCAAGTCTCATAGTATAGGAAGGGTCTCAGAATTGGAATGGGAAGGAGTTGGATATCACATCTCATGCTATAGGAAGGTTCTCAGGATTGGAATGGGAAGAACTTGGATATCACATCTCATGCTATAGGAAGGCTCTCAGGTTTGGAAGGGGAAAGAGTTGGATATCACATTTCATGTTAGAGGTAGGATCTCAGGTTTGGTATTAGAGGCATTGAGATATCACATCTCATGCTATCAGAAGGGTCTCAGGATTGGAATGGGAAGGACTTGGATATCACATCTCATGCTAAAGGGAGGGTCTCAGGTTTGGAAGGGGAAGGATTTGGATATCACATCTCATGTTATAGGAAGGATCTCAGGTTTGGTATTAGAAGCATTGAGATATCACATCTCATGCTATCGGAAGGATCTCAGGTTTGGTATTAGAAGCATTGAGATATCACATCTCATGCTATCAGAAGAGTCTCAGGATTGGAATAGGAAGGAGTTGGATATCACATCTCATGCTAAAGGGAGGGTCTCAGGTTTGGAAGGGGAAGTGTTAGGAAAGATTTCGTAATTGTAGGGAATTTTCCTTCCATGTGGCAACCCCTAAACTTTTTGCTATTGTTTTTAACCTTGTTCTTGACTTTGCCAGAGAAGTACAGCCTTCTGCCGCACTTCTCTGGGCTTTCGCTCCTTTCTTACGGGGAAACTGACATGCCCTTAAGACAGTCAGTACCGGGGAACGTGGTTTCCCGTAGTTTCTTTTATCGTGTCGCAGCTTTAGTGCAACACGACACAAGAGGGCACTGTAAGCTAAGTTACAGCTCTCTTGGGTCTCTAGCCTTCTACAGGCCCTAGATACTCTTAGGATGGTATTTGATCGGTGCAAGTCATTCAGGGACTGGAATGGTGGCAGCGATCGTTTTGTTTATTTTGAGCTCCTTTTGGCGTTCTGAGCACGTTTTTGCACTGAACCCAAAATGGTGGCCTGGCTCCCAAAATGGCCAGGCCGCGAGGCTCCTTTGTCCTGTCCACTGTCTGTCTTGCTCCCTTCACCTTCCCCAGGTCCGGCGACCCGGGGCCTTCCTTATTTGGGCATGTACTTTCCCGCGAAACGTGGTTGCTTTCGCGGGCTTCTACATGTCGTTTGTGTGCCTCCAGGGTGTGGGCTGGGATGTCTGGTCCCAATACACATCCTGGGTGCCAGAGAGTCTAGGGTGGTGTGAATGCCTGGGACCACTGTGGTCCGTGATTGGTCCACGTATGGTATGTGTTTTGAAGAGCGGATCTCCCATTGGCTCCCCTCCATTTTGGCGCGAAGGGAACCGTGGATAAGAGGGGGCTGGAAACACCACTACCATGTCAATCTCCTGAGTTCTCACGAACGAAGGAATACAGGAGCCAAGTATCCTGCAACTACGAGGCTGGACCGAGGAATCGCTGGTGACCCGCTGAAGGAATCCTCCTTTGCACTGCTGTCGTCCGGAGAGCCCATGTCCTCCTTTGATTGAACCAGAAGGCCTGTACTGGTGCTTCGACCTTTGGAATAGCAGGAACAGCTATTCCCGGCATCTTCAACCATCTCCTGCCAAGTAAGCCTTCGGAAGCGTCTCTGGGCCATCCAGTTGACTGACCAGCTTACAAAGGAGTTTGGCTCTGCAACCGCCGCCAGGTTGTGTTGTATTGCGAGTCCTTGTCCCTCTCCCACGCTTCGTACGCTTGGCGTCCCCAGGTCTGAAGGGAGGAGGGTTCATTTGGCTCGAATACACACGGCCGCTCCGTTGTCCTGTGCGGCAACAAAACTGTGCCGGTTTCGTCGATTGGGACGTCTTTTTGCTCTACACGACTACAAAGCGTTTCCTGCTCTTCTGAACCTGCCAGCTGCTGAAACAATCGTGGAGAAGCCTGGGTCTGCTTGCTTCGGGGACCGGTGAGTAGTATATCTAGGATCTGGTCGCCCTCCTGCAGTATCCCATTGCTTTTCCCTGCTGTGTAAAAACAGCACCCTTTTGCCGCGCTCGCGCTCTGCTTCTGCCCGCTGTGGAGGCTGCGCTTGAGTTGCGGAACCTGTTCTTCTTCTGCCGTGCACTAACGTGAACCGCCTGACTTCCTCCGAAGAGCTTCCCCTTGTGCCCGTCGGCACCGGCGTGGCAGGTACTTTGAGCACAAGGCTCCACTCTTCGCAGGGCTCGGACTTCCATCTAGTTAGGTGCCTATGAAGGCGAACTGAGTCGAAAGCATTATCGCACTGCCTGTTTTCCTTCCCTGGCAGGTGGACTACATATTTCGTGCTTGAAACGCTTGCGACTGTGTATTTGTATATATATTGTGTTGATATGGTATGTGTTGGTTTAATATTGTGATATTGTGATTTTCTCGCTACGGTCATTATTTTAAAGGCCTTAAAATAAATGTGTATCTATTTTTGATATAACAACTGTTTGGAGTAGTTTGTAAGCGCTCTTGCTTTGTGTGCTCATTGCGGGCTTTCAGTCACCCTCACCCCTCTTGAGACCTAGTCTTGACCGCCGCGATCGCTACCTTGATTGGTCTGGCTTGTCCAGAGGTTACCCTGTTCCAAGTAATTAGGTTGGCCTTCTGAACTTCTGCGCCACCAGGACAGAGTTCAGAAATCCGTCTTAACAAATTGGTGTACAGCGGTGGGATACGACTGAAGGTATCCAGTGTTGCGCTCGAACTAAGGCATTTCAGGTTATTCCAAACAGTACACGTAGTGAATTGTTATAGTATAACTTTAAAAAGGCCATAGTCCTATCAAACAGTATGGAAACAAGTACGTTGTTAACTTTAAATGCTTCCAAATCAGAAACGCTGAAAAAGATGTGTGCGGAGAGAGGTGTTTCCTCTCAAGGCACTAAATTGGAAATGATCCAAAGAATCGTGGCGTGGCAAGAAGCGCAGCTTGACGCTATTACTTCTGAGGACAGTGCGGAAGGTGGTGGGGCTGCTCTCACTGGTAGAACCGACGGTTCTGCCGCCGCACTGTTCCACCGCGACCACGAGGACAGGGAGGACGAGCTGTCTAATGTTTCCTCTGCCAGTGCTGATGGGGAGGCTATGCTTGAATTCAAGAAGCAAGAGCTGCGGTTTAGGCAGCAGGAGCTTGAATTCAGCATAGCCAAACTAAAAATCGAACAGGCAGAAAAACAAAAAGACAGGGATCACCAGTTGGAACTGGCCAAGCTTCAGGTTGCAAATGGGTCCAAGGGTCCTGGACATGGGTCTGGGGCCTCCTCTCATCCACGGTTTCCAAAAGATCTGCTCAGTGTGTATGAAGAGAGGAATGACATTATGGACTGGCTGAATGCGTTTGAGTATGCATGCGAGGTCCAGGAAGTTGACAATGCTGATAAGATTGCGTGGTTTCTCAGTAGACTGCCCCATTCTGGCTGTAGTGCCATTATGGAAATGTCGAAGGCTGAGCGGGCTGATTTCGCAATGTTAAAGCAGACTCTCATTTTAAAGTTTGGGAAGACTCCGGCCCAATATTTAAAGCGTTTTCGAGAGTATAAGAAAAAGGAAGGTGGTACTTGGGTATCTTATGTCGCTGAATCTTTGAAAAACTTAACTGGCTGGGTCGAAGGCTATAAGGTTTCTACCTTCGACGGCATGATAAATCTTGTCATGCTGGAACACATTTTTGCTTCTTCTTCCCCGGAGCTTAAGCAGCATTTGGCCGATTCGAAGGAGATAGATCCTAAGAAGCTGGCCATTGCAGCAGACTTATGGGTGTCACATCGAGTGTCCCATAAGGACAAAACTCATCCTGGTAAGCAGGAGGAGGGGAAAAAGTCCAAAGATATGGAGGGTGGGGAATCTGCTAAATCTTCTTCCCAAAAGGGCCACAAAAAGAAAAACAAGGGTAAGACACAAGAGAACTCACAGGGTAGTGGAGGTGCGCCTCCGAAACAGAACTCTGGTTACAATAAGCCTCCCTACGTAAACAGACCCACTGGGGCTTGTTTTTCTTGTGGAGCAACTGACCATGTGAAGGGGGATCCCCGTTGTAAGGTTAGACCTTTGGGGGTCCACTCCGCTAATCTGGCCTTCTCCTCCTACGAGGAAGAAGAGATTACAGGAGCATCCTTCTCCTCGGACTCATTTCCCAGCGGAATAGAGGCCGAGGTAGTTTTAGTGTCCCTGGGTTCCTGGGAGCCTAAAGTCGCAGAGGCGTATGCTAGGATTCCGGATAATACCAAGCACTACTTTAAAGACAGTGTGCTGATCAATGGAGTGGATACTCCAGCTCTTAGGGATAGTGGGTGCAGTCGAACTGTAGTGGATTCTACCTTGGTAGACTCAGAGGAAGTTGCCAGAGCTACTCTGATGCCCACTAAGTTGGCTGACGGCCCCCTCCGTATGTTTCCCGTGATCCCTGTTAATCTAACTTTAAATGGTACAGCAGTCAGGATTCCAGTGAGCATTCAGAGAAACGTCCCGGGAAAGGTCTTATTAGGTAATGATCTCAGAGCTTTAGGGCTCGTAGGAGACACTGCCGAACGACCCTACACACGATCTCAAGCACGGGCAGCATTGGCCAAGTCCAATACGCCGCCCCAGCCGAAGGGGCAACCCAAGGCGAAAGGAGTCTACAAGTCAAGACGGGGGAAAGAGAATATTCCCCCGAGCTCGCCTACCACTGCGGTGGAGGAAGTTGGTCAATCGCCCGAGCCTGACGAGGAGGTGGCGATGCCTGAAGTATTCGACCCCAACGATCATCCTGAACTAAAAGACTTGTTAGTTGAAGGAGGTCCTGATAGGGACGAATTCAGTAAAGGCCAACGTGAGTGCCCATCTCTGGAAGGCCTAAGGAGACAGGCCTGCTCCCAGCTTGAGGGTGAACCTCCTGGGAAGCATAGGATTTATTGGGAAGGTGGACTCCTGTATAGTGAGCCCACAGAGTCTACAGAAGGAGACCATAGGAGGTTGGTGGTTCCCCTTGCTGTTAGACCCTTCCTCCTGCAGTTGGCGCATGAAGTTCCCCTTGCTGGTCACCTTGGTATGAAGAGGACCAAGCAAAGGTTATCCATGCACTTCTACTGGCCCAAGATGGGGGTGCAAGTAGAAAGTCACTGCAGGAGTTGCGCCTCCTGCCAGTTGTCTGGTAAGGTTGGCGCGACAATCCAAGCTCCGTTGGTACCGCTCCCAGTTGTGGGGGTACCATTTGAAAGGGTAGGGATCGACATCGTCGGTCCCCTTGACCCGCAAACATCCTCGGGCAATAGGTTTATCCTGGTGCTGGTCGACCATGCAACCAGGTATCCTGAGGCCATCCCATTGAAAACTGTAACTGCCAAGTCAGTTGCAAAAGCTTTACTCGGCATATTTACTAGGGTTGGCTTCCCTAAAGAAGTTGTGTCAGATCGTGGCAGCAACTTTATGTCGAAGTATATGCAGGCTATGTGGAAAGAATGTGGGGTCACCTACAAGTTCTCTTCTGCATACCACCCCCAGACCAATGGTCTGGTGGAACGTTTCAACAGAACGTTAAAGAGCATGATTGGGGCTCTGGAGGAGCCCCAGAGAAGAAAATGGGATCTTCTTTTACCATGCTTGCTGTTTGCCTACCGAGAGGTACCACAGGAGGGTGTTGGCTTCAGCCCCTTCGAACTTCTGTTCGGTCATCCCGTACGGGGACCCTTAGCCATTGTCAAGGAGGGATGGGAGATGCCCACTCCCCCTGTTACTACCAATGTAGTTGACTATGTGCTAGGGCTCAGAAAACGGATGGTACTTCTGATGGGCTTGGCTAGTGATAAATTGAAGGCAGGGCAAGCGCTGGTGAAACATTGGTACGACCAGAAAGCTTCCCTCATCAACTTTACACCTGGTCAGCAAGTCCTGATCATGAATCCAATAAGGCCTCGCGCTTTACAGGACAAATGGTCAGGCCCTTACACAGTGGTGGAGCCCCTGGGTGAGGTGAACTATTTAGTGGACCTTGGAAGGCCTGGACAGGCTCCAAAAGTGTTTCACGTGAATAGGCTGAAGGCTTTCGTCCCAAGAGTCGAAATCGCAGCACTGCTACTGGCGTCAGACGTTGAGGAAGAGGAGTCTGAACCTCTTCCCGACCTGTTCCAAAGCGGTCCTTCAGATAGCTCCGTTGAGGGTGTCCGAGTGGCCCCTCACCTGACTTCTGATCAGCAGGCTGAGGTGAAAAGTTTGCTTAGGCAGTTTTCCCCCCTGTTTTCACAGTCCCCTGGTTTGACACCTTGGTGCAAACATAACATTGACACAGGAGACAGTGTACCTACCAAAAGTAGGGGATACAGGATGTCGGATAAAGTACGGTCTTATATTAAGACCGAGGTCAACAAAATGTTAGACCTTGGGGTGATTGAACCCTCTAGTAGTCCTTGGTCCAGTCCTGTGGTTCTGGTTCCAAAGGCAGGCACTTCTGAATTGAGGTTCTGCGTGGATTACAGGGCTCTGAATGCTGTCACCAAGACAGATGCCCACCCCTTGCCTCGAACAGATGAGCTGGTGGATACTTTGGGTGCCTCCAAGTACCTCAGCACGTTTGACCTCACTGCTGGCTATTGGCAAATAGCGTTAGCAGAACATGCCAGGGAGAAGACGGCATTTTCTACACCAGACGGCCTTTACCAATTCCGGGTAATGCCGTTCGGGTTGAAGAATGCACCTTCCACTTTCCAGAGGCTTGTGAATCATGTGTTGAATGGGTTGGACGAATTCTGTCTTGCATATCTGGACGATATAGCAGTTTTCAGTGCCACCTGGGAAGACCATGTGAAACACCTCGGGATTGTGCTCCAGGCTCTTCAGAAAGCCCACTTGACCATAAAGGCTAGTAAGTGCCAGATTGGACAAGGCTCAGTGGTTTACCTTGGACATGAAGTAGGTGGAGGGAGGATACAGCCTCTACCCAGTAAAGTACAAGCAGTACAAGACTGGCCTACCCCCACTACGCAAACCCAAGTGAGAGCCTTTTTAGGACTCACGGGGTATTACCGCAATTTTGTGGCAGACTATGGTACCATAGCTGCTCCTCTGACTGCCCTCACAACTCCGAAGAAACCCAAGAAGGTAACTTGGACCGACGAGTGTGAGAAGGCCTTCAATGGCTTAAAAGACTCCTTGTGCCAGGCCCCTGTGCTCAGGGCCCCTGATTATCAAAGACCTTTTATCGTGCAGACGGATGCCTCTGACACTGGGATAGGAGCTGTACTATCACAAGTAGATGAGAAGGGTAAGGAACACCCTATCGGTTTTATTAGTCGCCAGTTTAAGGACAGAGAGCTCAGATGGTCCACGGTAGAGAAAGAATGTTTCTCTGTTGTGTGGGCCCTAAGGAAGCTGAGGCCCTACCTCTATGGGACCCACTTCACTGTGCAGACTGACCATAAGCCGTTAAAGTGGCTAATGAACATGAAGGGGGAGAATCCAAAGTTGCTTAGGTGGTCCATAAGTCTTCAAGGCTTCGAATTCACTATTGAGCATAGACCAGGTGTCCAACATAGCAATGCTGATGGGTTGTCCAGAATGTTTAACCGACCTGAACAAGAGACTCATCCCGGGGTGGATTAGTTCCCCCTGTCCATAGTCTGGGAGGGGCGAGTGTTAGGAAAGATTTCGTAATTGTAGGGAATTTTCCTTCCATGTGGCAACCCCTAAACTTTTTGCTATTGTTTTTAACCTTGTTCTTGACTTTGCCAGAGAAGTACAGCCTTCTGCCGCACTTCTCTGGGCTTTCGCTCCTTTCTTACGGGGAAACTGACATGCCCTTAAGACAGTCAGTACCGGGGAACGTGGTTTCCCGTAGTTTCTTTTATCGTGTCGCAGCTTTAGTGCAACACGACACAAGAGGGCACTGTAAGCTAAGTTACAGCTCTCTTGGGTCTCTAGCCTTCTACAGGCCCTAGATACTCTTTTAGGATGGTATTTGATCGGTGCAAGTCATTCAGGGACTGGAATGGTGGCAGCGATCGTTTTGTTTATTTTGAGCTCCTTTTGGCGTTCTGAGCACGTTTTTGCACTGAACCCAAAATGGTGGCCTGGCTCCCAAAATGGCCAGGCCGCGAGGCTCCTTTGTCCTGTCCACTGTCCGTCTTGCTCCCTTCACCTTCCCCAGGTCCGGCGACCCGGGGCCTTCCTTATTTGGGCATGTACTTTCCCGCGAAACGTGGTTGCTTTCGCGGGCTTCTACATGTCGTTTGTGTGCCTCCAGGGTGTGGGCTGGGATGTCTGGTCCCAATACACATCCTGGGTGCCAGAGAGTCTAGGGTGGTGTGAATGCCTGGGACCACCGTGGTCCGTGATTGGTCCACGTATGGTATGTGTTTTGAAGAGCGGATCTCCCATTGGCTCCCCTCCGTTTTGGCGCGAAGGGAACCGTGGATAAGAGGGGGCTGGAAACACCACTACCATGTCGATCTCCTGAGTTCTCACGAACGAAGGAATACAGGAGCCAAGTATCCTGCAACTACGAGGCTGGACCGAGGAATCGCTGGTGACCCGCTGAAGGAATCCTCCTTTGCACTGCTGTCGTCCGGAGAGCCCCTGTCCTCCTTTGATCGAACCAGAAGGCCTGTACTGGTGCTTCGACCTTTGGAATAGCAGGAACAGCTATTCCTGGCATCTTCAACCATCTCCTGCCAAGTAAGCCTTCGGAAGCGTCTCTGGGCCATCCAGTTGACTGACCAGCTTACAAAGGAGTTTGGCTCTGCAACCGCCGCCAGGTTGTGTTGTATTGCGAGTCCTTGTCCTGTAAGAGGATTCAATTCAGCACTACAGCCAAGTTAACGCCTAGTCTAGAATACTGAATGAAAACCCTTATTGATATACCTTTAGGTCCAGTTCATGCGTTCTGGATGACTACCCTTGTATAACACCCCTCTCTTGGAATCCCCCTGACCCCACTGAGCCAAGAAGTAATTCTGTTTTGCAAGTTTAAAAGGTTTATTTGATAAATTAAAATATATATCACACTTTTTAATAAATTAATAATTGAATATCACACTTAATCTGATATGGTAAATATTAACAACGGAGAATCTGGCACTAGCACACTTCTTTAATCACTAATGAGTTGACATGAAATGGATAAGGTAGCACACTGGTAAATAGGAACAAAAGTATAATGTGGTAGAGGATGCTTTATGTAGGCTCAGGTGGATGCAATATTCAATGAATGCAGTACAGAAAATACGCAATATGATTTCAACCAAACAATGTAATCACTTTTCTCTGGCTACTCCCCTCCCCCCCTTGATGCAAGGCAAGGAAATGGAAGGAAAACACACAGTTCTCAGAAATGCAATCAACTGTAATTCAGTTCAATCCAGCAAGCTTAAACAGAAGTTTGAAAACCCAGGCAAATGCTTTGATAGGTGCTAGCAATGAATGAGAAATATGCTGGAAACGCTCTTAATTCCCTTTTAGAGGTTCAGGATGAGTGGTATCTAGTTAATATTAGTCCAGGCTCACACTAGCAATGATGCAGGGATAGTTAGCAGGTTAAACGAATTTCTGGCAAATGAAATCAGGCAGCAGCATTTTTTTTTTACATGTGAAGAAATTGCAAATCGCGGCAAAATTCGCGGATGCGCCGAGCGCTATTACAAAGGAACCGCAAGGACTATATCTACCGTTTTGGGGTCCTAGGAAAGCCTGGGATCTCAGCTTCCAAATGAAAGTTATTGCAAGTCTCTAGCCCAAACGGTTGCGGAGATATGAGTAATTTAGTAAAGGTCGTTTTTGGTTTTGTAAATTTTAAACGCACACTTTTTCAAAATGACAAATTTTACTAGAAATGACAGGTGACAGATAGGAGGCAGTTCTACTTAGGTTAAATAGATTGAATTAGATGAATTTAAACTAAGAGATGTGTTGTGATTTTTGCTAAGTACTCACAAGAGATTTTGAACAGGAAAGCGACTTGGTCACGATCTTCAGTCTGGTCAGGTCTTTCCGGATTCTGCTCACAGCGCCTGGTCTGGTCTCGGCTAGGCACAGCACTGCTTTCTCTCTGGTCTGGTCTCTGCTAGGCACAGCACTGCTTTCTCTCTGGTCTGGTCTCTGCTAGGCACAGCACTGCTTTCTCTCTGGTCTGGTCTCTGCTCTGGATAGATTGAAGTCTCTAGTTTGGCTTTCTGGAGTTTGATGGAGGTAAGTATGGATTTTTCCGGCAGGGCTTCCAGCGGCAGATGAAATTGAATGTCTCTATGTGTCCTGACTCTCTGCTTTTATCTGTTTCTTGAGAATGGGTGTGTGTGTTGCATCACTAGACTTGCCCCTCTCATTCGTCATTGGTCAGGCTTCCATTCCTCCGCTTGATTGGCAAACTGAACTGTGAGTCAGAGGGATGTCATTTTATGATCTCTTGAAACAACCTCCCTTATCATCTGTGCACCCAAATCTATATATGATCAAAATACATACTTCAGAGTTACACAGTTGTTTGAAATTACATATACATGGTGTGGCTGAATTTAGCCATGTCTATGTCCAAATCTGCTCATTCTCGGAGCTTGCATTCAAAGAGTGTACATAATTGACTTTTTAACTGCTTTTTCAATTTCCGACATGGACCCAACTTTACATACATGTGTGCAGGGGGTAGGGACATTAACTGATGAAGTTTCAGATTTTTAACATGCACACATTTAGAGTAATATCCACTTTTCCGCTAAAACCCCCCTGAACATACCACCGGTTCCTACCACGTCTTAAACTGTGGGCAGAAAAATCACAAGAATTATGGTATCATTTATAAAATTTTCACATGTCCGCACTATGAGTTATTCACCTTTTTATAAAACCATATTCTTGCTGCAGGGGTGTGTCTTTTCAGGTCACATGGTACAGAAACCAGTCTTTCCAGTTTCTGCCAAGCCAGCTTGCTTCTCACAGGCAGTGCCCCTCCCAGCTTCTCCAGGAGGAAGCCACTTTTTACGACGTCTGTAATAAAAACCTTTGCCTGAGTGGAGAGGGCTTTGTTCACTCTCTGGCAGAGCACAGGAAATTCAATTATCAGATAGATGGCATATCCTTAGTATGGGCAGCAAAAGGAACATTGGCCTGGGAACATAGTTGTGACTCAAGTTTCACTCCTGATGGGATCCGTTGCTAGGCAAAATCAAGTTCCTTAAGCCAGACCTTCAGCTAACTTTTTGTTGCTTTTAAAATAACTTGTAATTTTACACATGCAGCTAGAATGCTGATTCTAAGTGCAAAACTATGACATTTCAACAGTTACAAAGGCATGTGACACCAAACATAGGTCACTCATTTAATTTAACATTTTCGATTTTGGTGGTTTTAAATCCAGTTGCAGTTAGGCTTAAGCTGCTGACTCCATAGCATTTTTGTTATAAGCATTGTTTTTGGGCTCTTCATTTCCCAGATTTTGTAGGCACACAAAACTCCATTCTGCCAAATGTCTGCTGGTGTTCAGTGAATATTTTGCACATGTTGCAAGGTTTGGAATAGGCATTTTGCTTGCCTTCAGAAAAACACACAGTGGGTTTTAAAACGCCGGCTTTTGGATAGTGGTGAGTACTGGTACTGCACCCATTTTTGGGATTTTCTTGGATTAATGCATTCTAAACAGGAATGGTTCTTACATGGTAGTAAATCCTTGCTTAACATTGTTTTGATGGGGCTCCTTACAGTAAGATGGTTATGTGGAACCCCACAAAAAGGGTTGAATCTTTAAAGTGGTCCAATGAGTCACGATTTCAGCAACTTTTTGACATCAGTAAAAGTGGATTTTGTTAACAAAGACCTTTCTTTACCCTGGTGGGTGGCAAGTTAGGTAACCATTTTGGTGTGCGCACAACTGCGCAGCTTTCCTGGATTTCGGCGCACATGTGGGTTTTCCGCCATCTTGAATTTCCTAATCCCACAGCACCAAATGTTGTAGCAGGGTAGCTTAAACGTGGGTCAGGACACCCTACAAGCCCCCCCACGTGACTGCACTTTGAGTTTGGGTCGATGGGGAGTCGCGTGCCCAAGGGTTTTGACCCACGCACCGGTCTGTCCGCATAATCTTCTTCCTCTTCTGTAGATGGCACAGTTCAGCATCTTCTTCTCCATCCGGTCAGATCGATCAGTTCTCCTCGCCGGTCCTGATGGGAAGATTGGGCGGTACCCCGGGCCCGTTGTGTCTTTGCTCCCGGTCTCCGGATCGTCCTTCTTGGTCATCCTTCATGGTTTCATCTCTCCTAGGATGATAAAGGAAGAGCGGCAATATCTACTCATAGACGATTTTTTTTTCCACCACTGTTGAGATAGTGGGGCAGCATATGCATTTCATCGTAACGAAATATTACATTCTTATTTTGAAAAAAAAAAACAGCATCACTAGAGACAGTTTCATGTAAATCACAATATTTTAGAGACTAGATGTGGTAGGTTTTATGATTGGAACTGAATTAGTCTGATACAGTACCCGCTAGGATTCCAGAGGATTCCTCCAGTTGTTGCAGAGTGTGCCTGGGATGGCAACATTTCAACTGGTTTATGTGGACCCACTTGTCTTCCCCCTCTGCCGAACCACCTTTGGGGATGCGGATCTTGTAGGCCACAGGGGAGATCTTATCGACGATCTCAAAGGGTCCCTTCCATGTAGGCAAAAATTTGCGCTGCTTGGCCTGGTTCCTTTGGAAGTTGTATAGATAGACCCGGTCCCCCACCTGATATTCCTTCCTGGAAGTCTTCAGGTCATAGTGGGTCTTCATGCTATCAGCCGATCTTTCTAGATTCCGCTGAGCGTAAGCAAAAGCATGTTGGAGGTGTTTCCTTAAATTCTCCACATACTCATGAGTAGTGGAGGCATTTATCAGTGTCTGCTCTTGGGTCCTGTAGAGCAAATGCTGCGGAAGCACCATCTTGCGCCCAGTCATCAACTCAAATGGTGACATTTTGGTTGCAGATGAAGGGGTAGATCTGATGGCCATTAGGACCAGAGGTAATCGGATATCCCAACTTGGCCCAGAATCTGCCACAAACTTCTTTAATATGCTCACAATTGTCCGGTTATATCTCTCTACTGCCCCAGAAGAAGCTGGCCGGTAAGCAATATGCAGCTTTCTCTTGACCCCCAGTATCTCCCACATCTTTGTCATTACCTCACTGGTGAAGTGGCTACCTCTGTCTGACTCAATCCTTTGAGGTAGACCAAAACGGGAAAAGATGTGGTTAATCATCAAGGCAGCTGCAGTTTCTGCCTTGCAATTTGGGGCTGGGAGACATTCCACCCACTTGGTAAACAAGCATGTGACGGTCAACATGTACTTATTCCCCCTAGCCGAGCGAATCACGGGGCCTACGAAGTCGATTTGTAAATCTGACCATGGCAGTGTCATTCCCCTCTTTTGTAAAGGCGCCCGGTGTGTGAGGGATGTCGGCTGAAATTGTGCACACACAAGACACCCCTTCAAGTATTGGTCGAGGTCCTGCCCCATGTGTGGCCAGTATGCAACCTCTCTTAAGATTTCCAATGTTGTGTGAAACCCCCTATGACCGGCGGTGGCCGCATCATGGGCGTGACTTAACATCAGGCTTCGGAATGAGGTAGGAACCACCCACTGATCGTGGCCAGCTTTGGATTTCCTTACCAGCAAACCGTCTTGGATCCGGAACATTTTTGGACATTTCATCAACACTCTTAGGTCCTCTTTCCCAATGTAATCGGTATCCGTCAGGGGAAAGTTCTCAGGGTCCTCAAGGTGCTGGTAAAATTTACCAATTATTGGATCCCCCTTCTGAGCAGTAATCAAATCAGCATCAGGAATCTCCTTACTCCATTGTGCAATTGAAAGGTCGTTGTGAGCATTTGTCTGGGACCTAGTGATAGCAGTGACCTGGATTTCCCCCAGCAGGGACTCAATCTCAATTAGATCCCCTTGGATGGCCCCGGTTTTGGCCAGCTGATCAGCTAAGTCATTTCCAGTTTTGTCTGGTCCCTCTACTTTGGAATGACCCTTGATCTTTTTCCAGTAGATGGTCATCCCATTCGATGTGACCAGATCATCAATGTTTTGGATCAACTTCCCATGTTTCAAGGGTTTGTTGTTAGCACATAACATGCCTCTGGTTTTCCAATTAACCAGGTGCTCCACGAACCCGTTCCGTACATAATCCGAATCTGTGATTATGACCAGTTCGTGGAGTTGATGCTGGACAGCAGTGAGGATGGCCTGATGCACAGCCATCAATTCTGCCACCTGACTACTTCGGGGACCAATTTTGTATCCAGCGGAGGGTTCTGGGGACTCATTCACCCATGCATTCCCTACGCCGGCCACCAGTTCTTTCTCCCCGTTGTTGTCGACATGGTAAGAGCATCCATCCACATACACAGTGGGCATTCCCTCACACTTGTCTTCTTCAAAGACTTTGTGGGGGGAATTAAGGTATGCCTCCATGTTGTCCTTTATTTTTAGACTTTCGTCCTCGAGACAGTTTTCTCTGGCACAATCATGCAAGTCAGCCAGACCTTGCGCGAGGGGACTCTTCTTGTTTTGGCCATATCTGACCTCCACAGGAAAGCCTTGCATTGACAGAATCCAGGAAGTAATTCGGGAATTACTCACATTTCCGGCCCGGATTCTGTCACTTTGGAGATATTGCAGAGGCTGGTGTGGAGTCTCCACTATGATGTGTTCCCCCTGGATAAACGGGCGGTAATTCTTCAATGCCCACACCGTTGCCAGGAGTGCCTTCTCACAATCGTTGAATTTTTCCTCCACAGAGGATAAAGTTTTGCTCGCATAGGAGATTACTTTATTGACCTTGTCATGCTTTTGATATAATACTGCCGTCAAGCACGTATTAGAGAACCCCGTCTCCAGGAAGAACTCCTTGTTTCTGACAGGGTAAGCTAGGCAAGGCGCTTGTGAGAGGCTTCTTTTGAGTTGTCTTACTGCCTCGGCTTGTTCTGGACCCCATTCCCACTTGACCCCCCCCTTCAGGAGATGAATCAGGGGTCTGGTGATCTCTGCGTAGCCCTCAATGAACTTTCTGCTGTAATTAGTCAGTCCAAGGAGGCTCCTTAGTTCCCGCAGAGTTGTGGGGTCTTTCAGTTTCTGAAGTGCTTCCACTTTCTTTTCCTGGGGACAAAGACCCTGAGGAGTAATCTCATGCCCCAAGAAATTAACACGGGTTCTACACCACTGTGCTTTCTGAAAGGAAAGTTTTGCTCCGGCGGCCCTCAACTGTGTCAGAACATAACGGATCTCCGCTATGTGTTCCTCAACAGTTGAGCTTTTGATGAGGACATCATCTACATAAGCCAGGTTACCCCTCGTACCCAGGTCGGGCATGGCCTTATGTAGGAAAATATTGAACTCATTACCGGAGTTAAGGTATCCGAAGGGAGTCCGGGTCCATGTGTACTGCTGGCCCCCAAAGGTAAAAGCCAGCTTGTATTGGTCCTCCCTACTGACAGGCACGGTCCAGTATCCATTGGTCAGGTCTATTGCAGTGAATACCTGTGACCCCTGAATCTGGGCCAGCCCTTGGTCAATGTAGGTAAGAGGCCATCGGGAAGTGTGGACCCGTTTGTTGAGCTCCCTGAGGTCAGCGCAGAGTCTCCACTGGCCGTTTGGCTTCAATATTCCCAGCACCGGATTATTGAAGGTGCTGTGGACTGGACGGATTATTCCCCGGGACTCAAGGTTCTTAATTATTTCAGTAAGGGACTCCATTGATGCGAGAGGCAAGCGATATTGCTTCACAAACACTGGAGTCATGCCAGGGTCCGTGGGGATTGTTGTGGTGTGGATGTCGGTGCGACCACAGTCATATGAGTCTACCGCAAAGAGATCTTGGAAATCCAAGAAAACTTGTTTCAACTTTTGCTTTTGTTCCAGAGTCACACAGGCATCAGCTAGGTTGACTCTCTCTTCCACCATCTGCCTGAAGCCTGGAAAGACTTCTGGTTTGGCTATCTCCGCGGCCTCCTCCAGCTGGGTGGAGAAGTCCCTGGTCAGAGTGCTGATTTGGACCGGAGGCTTCAGGTGGGAAAGGCAGCCCTCATGGACCTGGAAAATCACCTCATCCCTCCTGAAGTCACAGGTCACATCTTCCTTACCATAGGGGCAGGAAGTGTACACAAGGAAGTTCCCCCCATGCCGGGTAAAAATCCTGTCTGGTGTTGCGTTGTCATCACTGTCACTGTCAAAACAGTCCTTGGGGATGGGTCCTAACAGTTCATTTACAAGATCAATGGAGAAATGTCGGTCATCAACCGCCATTCCAATAATGGTGCCTGCGGCTAGAGTAATACTCTTTAAGTCGCTGTTATCCACCTCTATTAGAATGGGGTCATGTTCTATGTTGACTAATGGAGTCGGGTTTACCCCCAACCCTTGCTGTTGGAGAGAAGCATTTAGATGTATGTAAGCATCAGGGTTTTTCAACTCTTGTCCCCTTTTAACTTTCACTTCCAGGGAGAATTGTCGGGTCCTTTCTGGGATGGTGACTTCCTCTTTAACCTGAATTTCAACTGCATAAGGTAGCAATTGAGCTGACCTAAATGCTTTTTCTGGATCATCAAAGCCCATGGGATTATCCGCTAATCGGGACCAAGCTTTGAAGTTTATTAGGTCCAAACTAATGGCAAAGCGATTGAGAATGTCACTGCCTAAGTAAAAGGCGGCAGTGACGTCTCGCACGAACCAACAATTATGGACTATGCTCTTGTTGCCAATGGAGATTTTGAGCATACACCTGCTTGGCAGGAGATGTTTGGAGTCAGGTGCTTCCAGGTCCATTTCCCATTTGTCTATCAGTTTGAAGGTGGGAATGGCTGGATCTTTTGGGAGTTGGCGGAACATGGCTTCGCTGATGAAGCTCTTACCGTTGTTCACACACACTCGAGCGAGAACAGAGTCCTTCCCATCATTTAACTGAACAGGGATGAACAACTGCTCTCCAATTTGCTGAATATCAGCCAGGCTTTGAGCTGATTTCACATCTTTCTGGACTATAGGAGTGGGGGTTTCTGATTGTGGGTTAGTATAGAATTTCAGAGTGTTTCCTTCCAGCGTGGAATACCACTTTAGACTGGAAGGAAGGTTGATTTTCAGAAATAGAGAGGACCCCCCATCACCAGTCTGTTGTCCTACTGCTATTACCGTCACGTCTGGAATTTGGTTGTTCTGGAAGTGAAATTCTACTTGGTCAGATTTTTGTTCAACCATGTGGCATGTGCCGTTTAAACTAACATGGTTGACACTCTGTTTTAATTTTATGGGTCGGCTAGTCTGAGTCCAGAGGACCTTGTTTACGCAATCTATTAGGGGTGACAACCTTCTCAGGAGGTCATTCCCTAGTAAACAAGGGGTGCCCTCTGGGGTCACAACTATGACCGGGTGTTTCAACTTATGTCGCCCGATCTTAATGTCCAAGTCTGCCGTCCCCTCGACGGGAATTTCCTTCCCGTCAAAGTTCTGCAGTTGTCCAGGAAGAGAGGTGAGAGGAATTTGGTAATTCTCTCCCCTTCCTGCATTCAGTTCGTCAAAGGCCCTTCTGGACAGAAGGGTAGCTTGAGATCCAGTGTCCACCAGTGCTGAGATTGTACCCTGCCCCTGTACTTGTACCGGGGCATAATATCTTCCCTCCTTCTCCTCAAGGGGGCACAGATAATGTACATTTTTGGACAACTGGTGGGCTAATTTTCTGGTTTTGGACATCGCTAGCGAGGAGATTTGGGCAGAATTCTGTGGAGAGTCTTGGGAATCTGAAAGAAAAAATTTGCAACTGGAGATCAGAGCCATTGTGGGTTCCCCTGGCTCCGTTTCTGGGCCGCCCCCCCCTTTTTGGAGGCAGTCGCCAGGATGGGTTTGAACCAGGGGATTTTCTTGCTGTTGGTTCTGGGATGAGATGGTGGGCGGCGGTAGCTCAGTCTCCACATCTCCCCAGTCTGGATTTGCATCCCTAGGGACCCATTTTTCTTTGGGAGGAGTTCCCCCCTCTCTGAAGGAGAAGATCCTTTTCCCAGGATCCTCTGAGGATCCCTCTCCCTCAAATTGGAAGATCTGTACCTCCTCCTCAAACTGAGTCTGTTTGGGTCTTTTGTTTCTCCTACCCCCCCTCTGCCCCTTAGGAGGCAGACTTTCAGGGGCAAGAGATTTTGTTTCCGGTTCCTGGGTTTCCAGGGGCTGTTTACAAGTGAGGAAGGAAGCTTCCTCCAAGGCTTTACACCCCCCTTCCCTTTGTGCCTCCTCCCTGGGAACCGGTGATTTATCGGGGTGCTGCCCCCGTCATTGTTCTGGAGCACCAGGTCCAGAGTTGGGTGCGTTCTGCGCCGGCATGCTGATCTGAGGGTTCTGCTGTGCCCTCAGTATATGACCCATATCCCGCGCCATGTTTTGAACCTGGCGCTCTAACTGGGAAACCCGCTCAGGCTGATACGGGGCCCTGTTTTCTCCCCTGGGCTGATCCCGGGAAGGGTAGCTGTCCCTCCTCTGGTAGTACCCATGGTTGGGAAGATTTTGGTACCCCTCCACCCTTGGCCTCCCCTCTCCCGGATTCAGTGGTCTGGGCTCAGGGAATTGAGGAAAGAAGGATGGATGATTTTGGGGTTGGAAGTCGGGTGGATATCTGGGGAAAAAGTTCTGCCCAGGGTTTGGTAAATTTCTGCCCTCCTGTGGGAAGTTTGGAGGGAAGTTCCCTGGGTTAGGTGCTTGGCTGGATCCCCCCCCTTGGGCTGGAGGAGTCCACACATAACCCAGGATGGGTCTGTTACCTTTGTAGCGAGGACTTACATAGTCAGGAGAGCGAGGGACCCCATTTGTGGGGCTGCCTCCCTGGCTCCCTGTCTGCGACTGGCCCGAGGACCTTCTGGGCCTAGCATTATTAGGTGCAGGTAGGTTTTTAGGCCCCCCCATCTCCAAATCCAAAACGGGGGTGACCTTTACCTCTGCCACCTTGGCAGCAGCAGGGGTGCTGTTGGCTTTGGGGTTTTTCTGGGCATTGCTTTTATTTTCTATGGGCTTCTGCACCTCATAGATGCGGGTAGCCTGTTCAATGACCCAGTCTAAAGATCTTTTTTCGTGAAAATCCCTCACGAGCTGGGTCATGATATATTTGGGCAAGGCATGGAAAAACGTGTTTATAAATTCACGGCTATCCGTGCGCACCCTTCTTGTGGTCTGTGCAAAAGCCCGCTTTAACTCCTGCACAAATTCTTGTGGGGCCTGATCCTCCCCACATTGCAAATTGTAGGCTGCCTTGCGAGCCTCTTGAGGATTTCTGTGAACAGAAAAATGTTTCAGGATGGCCGCCTTATAGGTGGACCATCTTAAATGATTTTGGTCCTCCAGCCCCGCAAAGAAACTGGAGTATTCCGGGGAGAAGGTCCACTTTACATATTGAATGCAGCTTTGGCTGTCCTTCAAATGGAAAGTCTCCATCATTTGTTCAAACAACTCTAAGTGCTCCCAAACAGAATACTTAGCGTTCTTATGGTAAGGCGTGATGACGCTCCTGATCGCCTTAATCTGCTTTAAGGGGTCCTTGAGCAAGGCCCTTTTTGCCTTATTGGCCTTTTTGGTTCGGGTAACCCTTGTCCATTCTTCGTCGGACTCAGAGGCACTGCTCCCAGAGGTTCCCGTCTGTTCTTCCAGGTTTTCCCGGATTCTGCGAGCCTGGGAATGGCTGGCAGAATGTGGAGACCTGGTCTCCTGTGTCCTGCGCAGTTCAGAGGAGTCTTCAGATTCCTCCTTGCTGTCAGGATTTGATGGGTACCCCCTCCACTGACCTAACTGGGCAGAGGTTTTCAGGATGCCCTTAATGGGCCTACTCTCCTGGGGTTCCCCACTGAACTGTATTGTACTTGGGTGCCCATACCCGGATGCCCACCCCTCCATTCCTGGATGGTACTGGCCTATGAGCCCCATGCTTCTGGCTGGATAGTAATCTGCCATCCCTGTGGCCCTGTGCTCATGTGCGCCAGGGGACATGGGGGTGGCAGAGTCCAGGGACTGAGAGGTATGAGGGCCTCTGGTACTAGGGCTCCTGAGGTTATGCTCCGGAGTTTCCATTTCCCAGCGAACCTCATCTCTATCCGCCCCTGCTCCCTGTTGCAATGCAAGAGCCTGCATTTGTGCCTTCAGTTCCTCAGTTAAGGCCTTACTCGACTCTATCAGTCTCTCCTGCATCGCTACCTGCTGTTGGAGCCTATCATTGTGTTGACAGAGGGCCTCATTTTCCCTCTGTGCTTCCTGGTTGGTCCTGGAGAACTGGGCCAGTCTTTGCTGCAGGAGGGTTACCTCCTGAGCTGTGTCCCTATTGGCCTGCTCCTTTCTTGCTAGAGCATCCTCCACCCTCCTGGTGTGCTCTAGCAAGTTCTGGTTTTCTTTTTGGAGGTCACCCAGTCCCTGGTGGGCCAGGTGATTTTCTTCCATTTTCCTTTTTAAATGGCAGACTTCCTGGCCTAAGGCGTCTCTTTCCTGACTAAGAGCCTGCATTTGTGCCGCCAGGTCGTCCCTTTGCCTTTGGAAGGCACCAGCTTTCTGGCGCTCCTGATCAAACTCTGCCTGGGTATCCAGGTCTTTCAGAATCAGTTTATTGCTCTCCTCTTTCTCTCTGTCTAGTTGGATTTGCAGGGTGGCTACCTGCTCTGTGCATGCCCTGTTGAAATTGATCTGTTGCTCCAGCTTTTTCTGGCTCTGCAGTAAGGAGTCCAAACTGTCTTGGTGCTCCTTCTGCAGGGCCAGAAATCTAGTATCCTGTTCTGACTTTTCCTTTTGCAGCACATCCATATCCTCCTTTATTTTAGTAATGTACAGTCCGCTGTCATTTTCTGACTCCTGGCTCCTCTGCAGCCTCTGCTCAGAAGAGTCCAGATCAGATTGGACCTTCTGTAATGCCATCTGTTGCCTATTTGCCAGATTTTGGCTTTCAGCACATCTATCCTGCATGTCTCCCATATATAGGTACAGGTATGCTGCTATCCTGGCGATCTTATTGTGTTCCTCTTTGGCTTTAGGAGCCATATATAGTTCACTCAGGGCCACATGTAAGGGACCCTGATCTCTATATATATCTGACCCTGTTTCAGTGACCTGTTGTGTGATGGCCTGCAACCACACATCCTGGCCCTGTTCGGTCCATTCACCTCTCACAAATAGCTTATGCAAGAGGTGCTCTCTGGCTATTTTCATGTCTACTAAGGTCGTCATTCTAGAGATTGGTCTCTGTCCTGACTTACAGAAGTTAGTATTTTATTTTTGCAGAACAGAACTTTTCTTGGAGTGTCCCTTTTGAGGAATGCTTCACAGCGTAATGCAGCGTGGTGATCTGACCGGGTGTATGTATCCCGTCAGTTAGCACACTGTATTAAGCTGCACAACTGGTAAATCTAACCCAACGTCTCGGCTCGAGCCCCCACTTTGTAAGAGGATTCAATTCAGCACTACAGCCAAGTTAACGCCTAGTCTAGAATACTGAATGAAAACCCTTATTGATATACCTTTAGGTCCAGTTCATGCGTTCTGGATGACTACCCTTGTATAACACCCCTCTCTTGGAATCCCCCTGACCCCACTGAGCCAAGAAGTAATTCTGTTTTGCAAGTTTAAAAGGTTTATTTGATAAATTAAAATATATATCACACTTTTTAATAAATTAATAATTGAATATCACACTTAATCTGATATGGTAAATATTAACAACGGAGAATCTGGCACTAGCACACTTCTTTAATCACTAATGAGTTGACATGAAATGGATAAGGTAGCACACTGGTAAATAGGAACAAAAGTATAATGTGGTAGAGGATGCTTTATGTAGGCTCAGGTGGATGCAATATTCAATGAATGCAGTACAGAAAATACGCAATATGATTTCAACCAAACAATGTAATCACTTTTCTCTGGCTACTCCCCTCCCCCCCTTGATGCAAGGCAAGGAAATGGAAGGAAAACACACAGTTCTCAGAAATGCAATCAACTGTAATTCAGTTCAATCCAGCAAGCTTAAACAGAAGTTTGAAAACCCAGGCAAATGCTTTGATAGGTGCTAGCAATGAATGAGAAATATGCTGGAAACGCTCTTAATTCCCTTTTAGAGGTTCAGGATGAGTGGTATCTAGTTAATATTAGTCCAGGCTCACACTAGCAATGATGCAGGGATAGTTAGCAGGTTAAACGAATTTCTGGCAAATGAAATCAGGCAGCAGCAGTTTTTTTTTACATGTGAAGAAATTGCAAATCGCGGCAAAATTCGCGGATGCGCTGAGCGCTATTACAAAGGAACCGCAAGGACTATCTCTACCGTTTTGGGGTCCTAGGAAAGCCTGGGATCTCAGCTTCCAAATGAAAGTTATTGCAAGTCTCTAGCCCAAACGGTTGCGGAGATATGAGTAATTTAGTAAAGGTCGTTTTTGGTTTTGTAAATTTTAAACGCACACTTTTTCAAAATGACAAATTTTACTAGAAATGACAGGTGACAGATAGGAGGCAGTTCTACTTAGGTTAAATAGATTGAATTAGATGAATTTAAACTAAGAGATGTGTTCTGAGTTTTGCTAAGTACTCACAAGAGATTTTGAACAGGAAAGCGACTTGGTCACGATCTTCAGTCTGGTCAGGTCTTTCCGGATTCTGCTCACAGCGCCTGGTCTGGTCTCGGCTAGGCACAGCACTGCTTTCTCTCTGGTCTGGTCTCTGCTAGGCACAGCACTGCTTTCTCTCTGGTCTGGTCTCTGCTAGGCACAGCACTGCTTTCTCTCTGGTCTGGTCTCTGCTCTGGATAGATTGAAGTCTCTAGTTTGGCTTTCTGGAGTTTGATGGAGGTAAGTATGGATTTTTCCGGCAGGGCTTCCAGCGGCAGATGAAATTGAATGTCTCTATGTGTCCTGACTCTCTGCTTTTATCTGTTTCTTGAGAATGGGTGTGTGTGTTGCATCACTAGACTTGCCCCTCTCATTCGTCATTGGTCAGGCTTCCATTCCTCCGCTTGATTGGCAAACTGAACTGTGAGTCAGAGGGATGTCATTTTATGATCTCTTGAAACAACCTCCCTTATCATCTGTGCACCCAAATCTATATATGATCAAAATACATACTTCAGAGTTACACAGTTGTTTGAAATTACATATACATGGTGTGGCTGAATTTAGCCATGTCTATGTCCAAATCTGCTCATTCTCGGAGCTTGCATTCAAAGAGTGTACATAATTGACTTTTTAACTGCTTTTTCAATTTCCGACATGGACCCAACTTTACATACATGTGTGCAGGGGGTAGGGACATTAACTGATGAAGTTTCAGATTTTTAACATGCACACATTTAGAGTAATATCCACTTTTCCGCTAAAACCCCCCTGAACATACCACCGGTTCCTACCACGTCTTAAACTGTGGGCAGAAAAATCACAAGAATTATGGTATCATTTATAAAATTTTCACATGTCCGCACTATGAGTTATTCACCTTTTTATAAAACCATATTCTTGCTGCAGGGGTGTGTCTTTTCAGGTCACATGGTACAGAAACCAGTCTTTCCAGTTTCTGCCAAGCCAGCTTGCTTCTCACAGGCAGTGCCCCTCCCAGCTTCTCCAGGAGGAAGCCACTTTTTACGACGTCTGTAATAAAAACCTTTGCCTGAGTGGAGAGGGCTTTGTTCACTCTCTGGCAGAGCACAGGAAATTCAATTATCAGATAGATGGCATATCCTTAGTATGGGCAGCAAAAGGAACATTGGCCTGGGAACATAGTTGTGACTCAAGTTTCACTCCTGATGGGATCCGTTGCTAGGCAAAATCAAGTTCCTTAAGCCAGACCTTCAGCTAACTTTTTGTTGCTTTTAAAATAACTTGTAATTTTACACATGCAGCTAGAATGCTGATTCTAAGTGCAAAACTATGACATTTCAACAGTTACAAAGGCATGTGACACCAAACATAGGTCACTCATTTAATTTAACATTTTTTTTCGATTTTGGTGGTTTTAAATCCAGTTGCAGTTAGGCTTAAGCTGCTGACTCCATAGCATTTTTGTTATAAGCATTGTTTTTGGGCTCTTCATTTCCCAGATTTTGTAGGCACACAAAACTCCATTCTGCCAAATGTCTGCTGGTGTTCAGTGAATATTTTGCACATGTTGCAAGGTTTGGAATAGGCATTTTGCTTGCCTTCAGAAAAACACACAGTGGGTTTTAAAACGCCGGCTTTTGGATAGTGGTGAGTACTGGTACTGCACCCATTTTTGGGATTTTCTTGGATTAATGCATTCTAAACAGGAATGGTTCTTACATGGTAGTAAATCCTTGCTTAACATTGTTTTGATGGGGCTCCTTACAGTAAGATGGTTATGTGGAACCCCACAAAAAGGGTTGAATCTTTAAAGTGGTCCAATGAGTCACGATTTCAGCAACTTTTTGACATCAGTAAAAGTGGATTTTGTTAACAAAGACCTTTCTTTACCCTGGTGGGTGGCAAGTTAGGTAACCATTTTGGTGTGCGCACAACTGCGCAGCTTTCCTGGATTTCGGCGCACATGTGGGTTTTCCGCCATCTTGAATTTCCTAATCCCACAGCACCAAATGTTGTAGCAGGGTAGCTTAAACGTGGGTCAGGACACCCTACAGTCCCTCTCCCACGCTTCGTACGCTTGGCGTCCCCAGGTCTGAAGGGAGGAGGGTTCATTTGGCTCGAATACACACGGCCGCTCCGTTGTCCTGTGCGGCAACAAAACTGTGCCGGTTTCGTCGATTGGGACGTCTTTTTGCTCTGCACGACTACAAAGCGTTCCCTGCTCTTCTGAACCTGCCAGCTGCTGAAACTATCGTGGAGAAGCCTGGGTCTGCTTGCTTCGGGGACCGGGGAGTAGTATATCTAGGATCTGGTCGCCCTCCTGCAGTATCCCATTGCTTTTCCCTGCTGTGTAAAAACAGCACCCTTTTGCCGCGCTCGCGCTCTGCTTCTGCCCGCTGTGGAGGCTGCGCTTGAGTTGCGGAACCTGTTCTTCTTCTGCTGTGCACTAACGTGAACCGCCTGACTTCCTCCGAAGAGCTTCCCCTTGTGCCCGTCGGCACCGGCGTGGCAGGTACTTTGAGCACAAGGCTCCACTCTTCGCAGGGCTCGGACTTCCATCTAGTTAGGTGCCTATGAAGGCGAACTGAGTCGAAAGCATTATCGCACTGCCTGTTTTCCTTCCCTGGCAGGTGGACTACATATTTCGTGCTTTAAACGCTTGCGACTGTGTATTTGTATATATATTGTGTTGATATGGTATGTGTTGGTTTAATATTGTGATTTTCTCGCTACGGTCATTATTTTAAAGGCCTTAAAATAAATGTGTATCTATTTTTGATATAACAACTGTTTGGAGTAGTTTGTAAGCGCTCTTGCTTTGTGTGCTCATTGCGGGCTTTCAGTCACCCTCACCCCTCTTGAGACCTAGTCTTGACCGCCGCAATCGCTACCTTGATTGGTCTGGCTTGTCCAGAGGTTACCCTGTTCCAAGTAATTAGGTTGGCCTTCTGAACTTCTGCGCCACCAGGACAGAGTTCAGAAATCCGTCTTAACAGGAAGGATTTGGATATCACATCTCATGTTATCGGAAGGATCTCACGTTTGGTATTAGAAGTATTGAGATATCATATCTCATGCTATAGGAAGGGTCTCAGGATTGGAATGGGAAGGAGTTGGATATCACATCTCATGCTATAGGGAGGGTCTCAGGATTGGAATGGGAAGGACTTAGATATCACATATCATGCTATAGGGAGGGTCTCAGTTTTGATATTAGAAGCATTGTGATATCACATCTCATGCTATCGGAAGTGTCTCAGGATTGGAATGGGAAGGAGCTGGATATCACATCTCATGCTAAAGGAAGGGTCTCAGGTTTGGAACGGGAAGGATTTGGATATCACATCTCATGTTACAGGAAGGGTCTCAGGTTTGGTATAAGCATTGAGATATCACATCTCTGCTATCGGAAGAGTCTCAGGATTGGAATGGGAAGGAGTTGGATATCCCATCTCATGTTATAGGACGGGTCTCAGGTTTGTTATTAGAATCATTGAGATATCATATTGCATGCTGTAGGAAGGGTCTAAGGGTTGGAATGTGAAGGACTTGGATATCACATCTCATGCTATAGATAGGCTCTCAGGTTTGGTAAGGGAAGGAGTTGGATATCATATTTCATGTTAGAGGAAGGATCTCAGGTTTGGTATTAGAAGCATAGATATATCACATCTCATGCTATAGGAAGGGTCTCAGGATTGGAATGGGAAGCAGTTGGATATCACATCTCATGCTATAGGAAGGGTCTCAGGTTTGGTATAAGCATTGAGATATCACATCTCATGCTATAGGAAGGGTCTCAGGATTGGAATGGGAAGGACTTGGATATCACATCTCATGCTATAGGGAGGGTCTCAAGTTTGATATTAGAAGCTTTGAGATATCACATCTCATGATATCGGAAGGGTCTCAGGATTGGAATGGGAAGGAGTTGGATATCACATCTCATGATAAAGGAAGGGTCTAAGGTTTGGAAGGGGAAGGATTTGGATATCACATCTCATGTTATATTACGGGTCTCAGGTTTGGTATTAGAAGCATTGAGATATCAAGTCTCATAGTATAGGAAGGGTCTCAGAATTGGAATGGGAAGGAGTTGGATATCACATCTCATGCTATAGGAAGTGTCTCAGGATTGGAATGGGAAGGAGTTGGATATCACATCTCATGTTATAGGAAGGATCTCAGGTTTGGTATAAGCATTGAGATATCACATCTCTGCTATCGGAAGAGTCTCAGGATTGGAATGGGAAGGAGTTGGATATCCCATCTCATGTTATAGGACGGGTCTCAGGTTTGTTATTAGAATCATTGAGATATCATATTGCATGCTGTAGGAAGGGTCTAAGGGTTGGAATGTGAAGGACTTGGATATCACATCTCATGCTATAGATAGGCTCTTAGGTTTGGAAAGGGAAGGAGTTGGATATCACATTTCATGTTAGAGGAAGGATCTCAGGTTTGGTATTAGAAGCATAGAGATATCACATCTCATGCTATAGGAAGGGTCTCAGGATTGGAATGGGAAGGAGTTGGATATCACATCTCATGCTATAGGAAGTGTCTCAGGATTGGAATGGGAAGGAGTTGGATATCACATCTCATGTTATAGGAAGGATCTCAGGTTTGGTATAAGCATTGAGATATCACATCTCTGCTATCGGAAGAGTCTCAGGATTGGAATGGGAAGGAGTTGGATATCCCATCTCATGTTAGAGGAAGGATCTCAGGTTTGGTATTAGAAGCATAGAGATATCATATCTCATGCTATAGGAAGGGTCTCAGGATTGGAATGGGAAGCAGTTGGATATCACATCCCATTCTATAGGAAGTGTCTCAGGATTGGAATGGGAAGGACTTGGGTATCACATCTCATGCTATAGGGAGGGTCTCAAGTTTGATATTAGAAGCATTGAGATATCACATCTCATGCTATAGGAAGGGTCTCAGGATTGGAATGGGAAGGAGTTGGATATCACATCTCATGCTATAGGAAGGGTCTCAGGTTTCGTATAAGCAGTGAGATATCACATCTCATGCTATAGGAAGTGTCTCAGGATTGGAATGGGAAGGAGTTGGATTACACATCTCATGTTATAGGAAGGATCTCAGGTTTGGTATAAGCATTGAGATATCACATCTCTGCTATCGGAAGGGTCTCAGGATTGGAATGGGAAGGAGTTGGATATTCCCATCTCATGGTATAGGGAGGGTCTCAAGTTTGATATTAGAAGCATTGAGATATCACATTTCATGATATCGGAAGGGTCTCAAGATTGGAATGGGAAGGAGTTGGCTATCACATCTCATGATAAAGGAAGGGTCTAAGGTTTGGAAGGGGAAGCATTTGGACATCACATCTCATGTTATAGGACGGGTCTCAGGTTTGGTATTAGAAGCATTGAGATATCAAGTCTCATGGTATAGGAAGGGTCTCAGAATTGGAATGGGAAGGAGTTGGATATCACATCTCAAGCTATAGGAAGGGTCTCAGGATTAGAATGGGAAGGAGTTTGATATCACATCTCATGCCATAGTATGGGTCTCAGGTTTGGTAGAAGCATTGGGATATCAGATCTCATGCTATCGGAAGGGTATCGGGATTGGATTTGGAAGGAGTTGGATATCCCATCTCATGCTATAGGAAGGGTCTCAGGTTGGAATGGGAAGGAGTTGGGTATCACATCTCATGTTATAGGAAGGGTCTCAGGATTGGAATGGGAAGGACTTGGATATCACATCTCATGCTATAGGAAGGCTCTCAGGTTTGCAAGGGGAAGAGTTGGATATCACATTTCATGTTAGAGGTAGGATCTCAGGTTTGGTATTAGAAGTATTGAGATATCACATCTCATGCTATCAGAAGGATCTCAGGTTTGGTATAGAAGCATTGAGATATCATATCTTATGCTATCAGAAGAGTCTCAGGATTGGAATGGGAAGGAGTTGGATATCACATCTCATGCTAAAGGGAGGGTCTCAGGTTTGGAAGATAAGGATTTGGATATCACATCTCATGTTATAGGAAGGATCTCAGGTTTGGTATTAGAAGTATTGAGATATCACATCTCATGCTATCGGAAGGATCTCAGGTTTGGTATAGAAGGATTGAGATATCATATCTTATGCTATCAGAAGGGTCTCAGGATTGGAATGGGAAGGAGTTGGATATCACATCTCATGCTAAAGGGCGGGTCTCAGGTTTGGAAGGGGAAGGATTTGGATATCACATCTCATGTTATAGGATGGATCTCAGGTTTGGTATTAGAAGTATTGAGATATCACATCTCATGTTATCGGAAGGATCTCAGGTTTGGTATTAGAAGTATTGAGATATCACCTCTCATGCTATAGGAAGGGTCTCAGGATTGGAATGGGAAGGAGTTGGATATCACATCTCATGCTAAAGGAAGGGTCTCAGGTTTGGTAGAAGCATTGAGATATCACATCTCATGCTATAGGAAGGGTCTCAGGATTGGAATGGGAAGGACTTAGATATCACATATCATGCTATAGGGAGGGTCTCAGTTTTGATATTAGAAGCATTGAGATATCACATCTCATGCTATCGGAAGTGTCTCAGGATTGGAATGGGAAGGAGCTGGATATCACATCTCATGCTAAAGGAAGGGTCTCAGGTTTGGAACGGGAAGGAGTTGGATATCACATCTCATGTTATAGGACGGGTCTCAGGTTTTTTATTAGAATCATTGAGATATCATATTGCATGCTGTAGGAAGGGTCTAAGGATTGGAATGGGAAGGACTTGGATATCACATCTCATGCTATAGATAGGCTCTCAGGTTTGGAAAGTGAAGGAGTTGGATATCACATTTCATGTTAGAGGAAGGATCTCAGGTTTGGTATTAGAGGCATTGAGATATCACATCTCAGGCTATAGGAAGGGTCTCAGGATTGGAATGGGAAGGAGTTGGATATCACATCTCATGCTAAAGGAAGGGTCTCAGGTTTGGTATAAGCATTGAGATATCACATCTCATGCTATAGGAAGGGTCCAGGATTGGAATGGAAGGAGTTGGATATCACATCTCATGTTATAGGAAGGATCTCAGGTTTGGTATTAGAAGCATTGAGACATCACATCTCATGCTATAGGAAGGGTCTCAGGATTGGAATGGGAAGGAGTTGGATATCACATCTCATGCTATAGGAAGGGTCTCAGGATTGGAATGGGAAGGAGTTGAATATGTCATCTCATGCCGTAGGAAGGGTCTCAGGTTTGGTATAAACATTGAGATATCACATCTCTGCTATCAAAAGGGTCTCAGGATTGGAATGGGAAGGAGTTGGATATCCCATCTCATGTTATAGGAAGAGTCTCAGGTTTGGTATTAGAAGCATTGAGATATCACATCTCATGCTATAGGAAGTGTCTCAGGATTGGAATGGGAAGGACTTGGATATCACATCTCATGCTATAGGTAGGGTCTCAAGTTTGATATTAGAAGCATTGAGATATCACATCTCATGCTATAGGAAGGGTCTGAGGATTGGAATGGGAAGGAGTTGGATATCACATCTCATGCTATGGGAAGGGTCTCAGGTTTGGTATAAGCAGTGAGATATCACATCTCATGCTATAGGAAGTGTCTCAGGATTGGAATGGGAAGGAGTTGGATATCACATCTCATGTTATAGGAAGGATCTCAGGTTTGGTATAAGCATTGAGATATCACATCTCTGCTATCGGAAGGGTCTCAGGATTGGAATGGGAAGGAGTTGGATATTCCCATCTCATGTTATAGCAAGGGTCTCAGGTTTGGTATTAGAAGCATTGAGATATCACATCTCATGCTATAGGAAGGGTCTCAGGATTGGAATGGGAAGGACTTGGATATCACATCTCATGCTATAGGGAGGGTCTCAAGTTTGATATTAGAAGCTTTGAGATATCACATCTCATGATATCGGAAGGGTCTCAGGATTGGAATCGGAAGGAGTTGGATATCACATCTCATGATAAAGGAAGGGTCTAAGGTTTGGAAGGGGAAGGATTTGGATATCACATCTCATGTTATATTACGGGTCTCAGGTTTGGTATTAGAAGCATTGAGATATCAAGTCTCATAGTATAGGAAGGGTCTCAGAATTGGAATGGGAAGGAGTTGGATATCACATCTCAAGCTATAGGAAGGGTCTCAGAATTGGAATGGGAAGGACTTGGATATCACATCTCATGCTATAGGAAGGCTCTCAGGTTTGGAAGGGGAAAGAGTTGGATATCACATTTCATGTTAGAGGTAGGATCTCAGGTTTGGTATTAGAGGCATTGAGATATCACATCTCATGCTATCAGAAGGGTCTCAGGAATGGAATGGGAAGGAGTTGGATATCACATCTCATGCTAAAGGGAGGGTCTCAGGTTTGGAAGGGGAAGGATTTGGATATCACATCTCATGTTATAGGAAGGATCTCAGGTTTGGTATTAGAAGCATTGAGATATCACATCTCATGCTATCGGAAGGATCTCAGGTTTGGTATTAGAAGCATTGAGATATCACATCTCATGCTATCAGAAGAGTCTCAGGATTGGAATAGGAAGGAGTTGGATATCACATCTCATGCTAAAGGGAGGGTCTCAGGTTTGGAAGGGGAAGGATTTGGATATCACATCTCATGTTATCGGAAGGATCTCACGTTTGGTATTAGAAGTATTGAGATATCATATCTCATGCTATAGGAAGGGTCTCAGGATTGGAATGGGAAGGAGTTGGATATCACATCTCATGCTATAGGGAGGGTCTCAGGATTGGAATGGGAAGGACTTAGATATCACATATCATGCTATAGGGAGGGTCTCAGTTTTGATATTAGAAGCATTGAGATATCACATCTCATGCTATCGGAAGTGTCTCAGGATTGGAATGGGAAGGAGCTGGATATCACATCTCATGCTAAAGGAAGGGTCTCAGGTTTGGAACGGGAAGGATTTGGATATCACATCTCATGTTATAGGAAGGGTCTCAGGTTTGGTATAAGCATTGAGATATCACATCTCTGCTATCGGAAGAGTCTCAGGATTGGAATGGGAAGGAGTTGGATATCCCATCTCATGTTATAGGACGGGTCTCAGGTTTGTTATTAGAATCATTGAGATATCATATTGCATGCTGTAGGAAGGGTCTAAGGGTTGGAATGTGAAGGACTTGGATATCACATCTCATGCTATAGATAGGCTCTTAGGTTTGGAAAGGGAAGGAGTTGGATATCACATTTCATGTTAGAGGAAGGATCTCAGGTTTGGTATTAGAAGCATAGAGATATCACATCTCATGCTATAGGAAGGGTCTCAGGATTGGAATGGGAAGCAGTTGGATATCACATCTCATGCTATAGGAAGGGTCTCAGGTTTGGTATAAGCATTGAGATATCACATCTCATGCTATAGGAAGGGTCTCAGGATTGGAATGGGAAGGACTTGGATATCACATCTCATGCTATAGGGAGGGGCTCAAGTTTGATATTAGAAGCTTTGAGATATCACATCTCATGATATCGGAAGGGTCTCAGGATTGGAATGGGAAGGAGTTGGATATCACATCTCAAGATAAAGGAAGGGTCTAAGGTTTGGAAGGGGAAGGATTTGGATATCACATCTCATGTTATATTACGGGTCTCAGGTTTGGTATTAGAAGCATTGAGATATCAAGTCTCATAGTATAGGAAGGGTCTCAGAATTGGAATGGGAAGGAGTTGGATATCACATCTCATGTTATAGGAAGGATCTCAGGTTTGGTATAAGCATTGAGATATCACATCTCTGCTATTGGAAGGGTCTCAGGATTGGAATGGGAAGGAGTTGGATATTCCCATCTCATGTTATAGCAAGGGTCTCAGGTTTGGTATTAGAAGCATTGAGATATCACATCTCATGCTATAGGAAGGGTCTCAGGATTGGAATGGGAAGGGCTTGGATATCACATCTCATGCTATAGGGAGGGTCTCAAGTTTGATATTAGAAGCTTTGAGATATCACATCTCATGATATCGGAAGGGTCTCAGGATTGGAATGGGAAGGAGTTGGATATCACATCTCATGATAAAGGAAGGGTCTAAGGTTTGGAAGGGGAAGGATTTGGATATCACATCTCATGTTATATTACGGGTCTCAGGTTTGGTATTAGAAGCATTGAGATATCAAGTCTCATAGTATAGGAAGGGTCTCAGAATTGGAATGGGAAGGAGTTGGATATCACATCTCAAGCTATAGGAAGGGTCTCAGAATTGGAATGGGAAGGACTTGGATATCACATCTCATGCTATAGGAAGGCTCTCAGGTTTGGAAGGGGAAAGAGTTGGATATCACATTTCATGTTAGAGGTAGGATCTCAGGTTTGGTATTAGAGGCATTGAGATATCACATCTCATGCTATCAGAAGGGTCTCAGGAATGGAATGGGAAGGAGTTGGATATCACATCTCATGCTAAAGGGAGGGTCTCAGGTTTGGAAGGGGAAGGATTTGGATATCACATCTCATGTTATAGGAAGGATCTCAGGTTTGGTATTAGAAGCATTGAGATATCACATCTCATGCTATCGGAAGGATCTCAGGTTTGGTATTAGAAGCATTGAGATATCACATCTCATGCTATCAGAAGAGTCTCAGGATTGGAATAGGAAGGAGTTGGATATCACATCTCATGCTAAAGGGAGGGTCTCAGGTTTGGAAGGGGAAGGATTTGGATATCACATCTCATGTTATCGGAAGGATCTCACGTTTGGTATTAGAAGTATTGAGATATCATATCTCATGCTATAGGAAGGGTCTCAGGATTGGAATGGGAAGGAGTTGGATATCACATCTCATGCTATAGGGAGGGTCTCAGGATTGGAATGGGAAGGACTTAGATATCACATATCATGCTATAGGAAGGATCTCAGGTTTGGTATTAGAAGCATTGAGATATCACATCTCATGCTATCGGAAGGATCTCAGGTTTGGTATTAGAAGCATTGAGATGTCACATCTCATGCTATCAGAAGAGTCTCAGGATTGGAATAGGAAGGAGTTGGATATCACATCTCATGCTAAAGGGAGGATCTCACGTTTGGTATTAGAAGTATTGAGATATCATATCTCATGCTATAGGAAGGGTCTCAGGATTGGAATGAGAAGGAGTTGGATATCACATCTCATGCTATAGGGAGGGTCTCAGGATTGGAATGGGAAGGACTTAGATATCACATATCATGCTATAGGGAGGGTCTCAGTTTTGATATTAGAAGCATTGAGATATCACATCTCATGCTATCGGAAGTGTCTCAGGATTGGAATGGGAAGGAGCTGGATATCACATCTCATGCTAAAGGAAGGGTCTCAGGTTTGGAACGGGAAGGATTTGGATATCACATCTCATGTTATAGGAAGGGTCTCAGGTTTGGTATAAGCATTGAGATATCACATCTCTGCTATCGGAAGTGTCTCAGGATTGGAATGGGAAGGAGTTGGATATCCCATCTCATGTTATAGGACGGGTCTCAGGTTTGTTATTAGAATCATTGAGATATCATATTGCATGCTGTGGGAAGGGTCTAAGGGTTGGAATGTGAAGGACTTGGATATCACATCTCATGCTATAGATAGGCTCTTAGGTTTGGAAAGGGAAGGAGTTGGATATCACATTTCATGTTAGAGGAAGGATCTCAGGTTTGGTATTAGAAGCATTGAGATATCACATCTCATGCTATAGGAAGGGTCTCAGGATTGGAATGGGAAGCAGTTGGATATCACATCTCATGCTATAGGAAGGGTCTCAGGTTTGGTATAAGCATTGAGATATCACATCTCATGCTATAGGACGGGTCTCAGGATTGGAATGGAAGGAGTTGGATATCACATCTCATGTTATAGGAAGGATCTCAGGTTTGGTATTAGAAGCATTGAGACATCACATCTCATGCTATAGGAAGGGTCTCAGGGTTGGAATGGGAAGGAGTTGGATATCACATCTCATCCAATAGGAAGGGTCTCAGGTTTGGAATAGGAAGGAATTGGATATCACATCTCATGTTATAGGAAGGATCTCAGGTTTGGTATTAGAAGCATTGAGATATCACATCTCAAGCTATAGGAAGGGTCTCAGGATTGGAATGTGAAGGATTTGGATATCACATCTCATGCTAAAGGAAGGGTCTCAGGTTTGGTAGAAGCATTGAGATATCACGTCTCTGCTATCGGAAGGGTCTCAGGATTGGATTGGGAAGGAGTTGGATATCCCTTCTCATGCTATAGGAAGGGTCTCAGGATTTGAATGGCAAGGAGTTGGATATCACATCTCATGCCATAGGAAGGGTCTCAGGTTTGGTATAAGCATTGAGATATCACATCTCTGCTATCGGAAGGGTCTCAGGATTGGATTGGGAAGGAGTTGGATATCCCTTCTCATGCTATAGGAAGTGTCTCAGGTTGGAATGGGAAGGAGTTGGATATCACATCTCATGTTATAGGAAGGGTCTCAGGATTGGAATGGGAAGGATTTGGATATCACATCTCTTGCTATAGGAAGGGTCTCAGGATTGGAATGGGTAGGAGTTGGATATTACTTTCTTGCTATAGGAAGGGTCTCATGTTTGGAATGGGAAGGAGTTGGATATCACATATGCTATAGTTAGTGTCTCAGGTTTGGAACGGGAAGGAGTTGGATATCACATCTCATGTTATAGGAAGGGTCTCAGGTTTGGTATAAGCATTGAGATATCACATCTCTGCTATCGGAAGCGGCTCAGGATTGGAATGGGAAGGAGTTGGATATCCCATCTCATGTTATAGGAAGAGTCTCTGGTTTGGTATTAGAATCATTGAGATATCACATCGCATGCTGTAGGAAGGGTCTAAGGATTGGAATGGGATGCACTTGGATATCACATCTCATGCTATAGGTAGGCTCTCAGGTTTGGTATAAGCATTGAGATATCACATCTCATGCTATAGGACGGGTCTCAGGATTGGAATGGAAGGAGTTGGATATCACATCTCATGTTATAGGAAGGATCTCAGGTTTGGTATTAGAAGCATTGAGACATCACATCTCATGCTATAGGAAGGGTCTCAGGGTTGGAATGGGAAGGAGTTGGATATCACATCTCATCCAATAGGAAGGGTCTCAGGTTTGGAATAGGAAGGAATTGGATATCACATCTCATGTTATAGGAAGGATCTCAGGTTTGGTATTAGAAGCATTGAGATATCACATCTCAAGCTATAGGAAGGGTCTCAGGATTGGAATGTGAAGGATTTGGATATCACATCTCATGCTAAAGGAAGGGTCTCAGGTTTGGTAGAAGCATTGAGATATCACGTCTCTGCTATCGGAAGGGTCTCAGGATTGGATTGGGAAGGAGTTGGATATCCCTTCTCATGCTATAGGAAGGGTCTCAGGATTTGAATGGCAAGGAATTGGATATCACATCTCATGCCATAGGAAGGGTCTCAGGTTTGGTATAAGCATTGAGATATCACATCTCTGCTATCGGAAGGGTCTCAGGATTGGATTGGGAAGGAGTTGGATATCCCTTCTCATGCTATAGGAAGTGTCTCAGGTTGGAATGGGAAGGAGTTGGATATCACATCTCATGTTATAGGAAGGGTCTCAGGATTGGAATGGGAAGGATTTGGATATCACATCTCTTGCTATAGGAAGGGTCTCAGGATTGGAATGGGTAGGAGTTGGATATTACTTTCTTGCTATAGGAAGGGTCTCATGTTTGGAATGGGAAGGAGTTGGATATCACATATGCTATAGTTAGTGTCTCAGGTTTGGAACGGGAAGGAGTTGGATATCACATCTCATGTTATAGGAAGGGTCTCAGGTTTGGTATAAGCATTGAGATATCACATCTCTGCTATCGGAAGCGGCTCAGGATTGGAATGGGAAGGAGTTGGATATCCCATCTCATGTTATAGGAAGAGTCTCTGGTTTGGTATTAGAATCATTGAGATATCACATCGCATGCTGTAGGAAGGGTCTAAGGATTGGAATGGGATGCACTTGGATATCACATCTCATGCTATAGGTAGGCTCTCAGGTTTGGTATAAGCATTGAGATATCACATCTCATGCTATAGGAAGGGTATCAGGATTGGAATGGGAAGGAATTGGATATCACATCTCATGCTATAGGGAGGGTCTCAGGATTGGAATGGGAAGGACTTAGATATCACATATCATGCTATAGGGAGGGTCTCAGGATTGGAATGGGAAGGACTTAGATATCACATATGCTATAGGGAGGGTCTCAGTTTTGATATTAGAAGCATTGAGATATCACATCTCATGCTATCGGAAGTGTCTCAGGATTGGAATGGGAAGGAGCTGGATATCACATCTCATGCTAAAGGAAGGGTCTCAGGTTTGGAACGGGAAGGATTTGGATATCACATCTCATGTTATAGGAAGGGTCTCAGGTTTGGTATAAGCATTGAGATATCACATCTCTGCTATCGGAAGTGTCTCAGGATTGGAATGGGAAGGAGTTGGATATCCCATCTCATGTTATAGGACGGGTCTCAGGTTTGTTATTAGAATCATTGAGATATCATATTGCATGCTGTAGGAAGGGTCTAAGGGTTGGAATGTGAAGGACTTGGATATCACATCTCATGCTATAGATAGGCTCTTAGGTTTGGAAAGGGAAGGAGTTGGATATCACATTTCATGTTAGAGGAAGGAACTCAGGTTTGGTATTAGAAGCATTGAGATATCACATCTCATGCTATAGGAAGGGTCTCAGGATTGGAATGGGAAGCAGTTGGATATCACATCTCATGCTATAGGAAGGGTCTCAGGTTTGGTATAAGCATTGAGATATCACATCTCATGCTATAGGAAGTGTCTCAGGTTGGAATGGGAAGGAGTTGGATATCACATCTCATGTTATAGGAAGGGTCTCAGGATTGGAATGGGAAGGATTTGGATATCACATCTCTTGCTATAGGAAGGGTCTCAGGATTGGAATGGGTAGGAGTTGGATATTACTTTCTTGCTATAGGAAGGGTCTCATGTTTGGAATGGGAAGGAGTTGGATATCACATATGCTATAGTTAGTGTCTCAGGTTTGGAACGGGAAGGAGTTGGATATCACATCTCATGTTATAGGAAGGGTCTCAGGTTTGGTATGAGCATTGAGCTATCACATCTCTGCTATCGGAAGCGGCTCAGGATTGGAATGGGAAGGAGTTGGATATCCCATCTCATGTTATAGGAAGAGTCTCTGGTTTGGTATTAGAATCATTGAGATATCACATCGCATGCTGTAGGAAGGGTCTAAGGATTGGAATGGGATGCACTTGGATATCACATCTCATGCTATAGGTAGGCTCTCAGGTTTGGTATAAGCATTGAGATATCACATCTCATGCTATAGGAAGGGTATCAGGATTGGAATGGGAAGGAATTGGATATCACATCTCATGCTATAGGGAGGGTCTCAGGATTGGAATGGGAAGGACTTAGATATCACATATCATGCTATAGGGAGGGTCTCAGGATTGGAATGGGAAGGACTTAGATATCACATATGCTATAGGGAGGGTCTCAGTTTTGATATTAGAAGCATTGAGATATCACATCTCATGCTATCGGAAGTGTCTCAGGATTGGAATGGGAAGGAGCTGGATATCACATCTCATGCTAAAGGAAGGGTCTCAGGTTTGGAACGGGAAGGATTTGGATATCACATCTCATGTTATAGGAAGGGTCTCAGGTTTGGTATAAGCATTGAGATATCACATCTCTGCTATCGGAAGTGTCTCAGGATTGGAATGGGAAGGAGTTGGATATCCCATCTCATGTTATAGGACGGGTCTCAGGTTTGTTATTAGAATCATTGAGATATCATATTGCATGCTGTAGGAAGGGTCTAAGGGTTGGAATGTGAAGGACTTGGATATCACATCTCATGCTATAGATAGGCTCTTAGGTTTGGAAAGGGAAGGAGTTGGATATCACATTTCATGTTAGAGGAAGGAACTCAGGTTTGGTATTAGAAGCATTGAGATATCACATCTCATGCTATAGGAAGGGTCTCAGGATTGGAATGGGAAGCAGTTGGATATCACATCTCATGCTATAGGAAGGGTCTCAGGTTTGGTATAAGCATTGAGATATCACATCTCATGCTATAGGAAGTGTCTCAGGTTGGAATGGGAAGGAGTTGGATATCACATCTCATGTTATAGGAAGGGTCTCAGGATTGGAATGGGAAGGATTTGGATATCACATCTCTTGCTATAGGAAGGGTCTCAGGATTGGAATGGGTAGGAGTTGGATATTACTTTCTTGCTATAGGAAGGGTCTCATGTTTGGAATGGGAAGGAGTTGGATATCACATATGCTATAGTTAGTGTCTCAGGTTTGGAACGGGAAGGAGTTGGATATCACATCTCATGTTATAGGAAGGGTCTCAGGTTTGGTATGAGCATTGAGCTATCACATCTCTGCTATCGGAAGCGGCTCAGGATTGGAATGGGAAGGAGTTGGATATCCATCTCATGTTATAGGAAGAGTCTCTGGTTTGGTATTAGAATCATTGAGATATCACATCGCATGCTGTAGGAAGGGTCTAAGGATTGGAATGGGATGCACTTGGATATCACATCTCATGCTATAGGTAGGCTCTCAGGTTTGGTATAAGCATTGAGATATCACATCTCATGCTATAGGAAGGGTCTCAGGATTGGAATGGGAAGGAATTGGATATCACATCTCATGCTATAGGAAGGGTCTCAGATTTCGTATAAGCATTGAGATATCACATCTCATGCTAAAGGAAGGGTCTCAGGATTGGAATGGGAAGGAGTTGTATATCACATCTCAGGCCATAGGAAGGTTCTCAGGTTTGGTATAAGCATTGAGATATCACATCTCTGCTATCGGAAAGGTCTCAGGATTTGAATGGGAAGGAGTTGGATATCCCATCTCATGTTATAGGAAGGGTCTCAGGTTTGGTATTAGAAGTATAGAGATATCACATCTCATGCTATAGGAAGGGTCTCAGGATTGGAATGGGAAGGACTTGGATGTCACATCTCATGATAAAGGAAGGGTCTAAGGTTTGGAAGGGGAAGGATTTGGATATCACATCTCATGTTATAGGACGGGTCTCAGGTTTGGTATTAGAAGCATTGAGATATCAAGTCTCATGGTATAAGAAGGGTCTCAGAATTGGAATGGGAAGGAGTTGGATATCACACCTCAAGCTATAGGAAGGGTCTCAGGATTGGAATGGGAAGGAGTTTGATATCACATCTCATGCCATAGTATGGGTCTCAGGTTTGGTAGAAGCATTGGGATATCACATCTCATGCTATCGGAAGGGTATCAGTATTGGATTTGGAAGAAGTTGGATATCCCATCTCATGCTATAGGAAGGGTCTCAGGTTGGAATGGGAAGGAGTTGGATATCACATTTCATGTTATAGGAAGGGTCTCAGGATTGGAATGGGAAGGACTTGGATATCATATCTCATGCTATAGGACGGGTCTCAGGTTTGTTATTAGAATCATTGAGATATCATATTGCATGCTGTAGGAAGGGTCTAAGGATTGGAATGGGAAGGACCTGGATATCACATCTCATGCTATAGATAGGCTCTTAGGTTTGGAAAGGGAAGGAGTTGGATATCACATTTCATGTTAGAGGAAGGATCTCAGGTTTGGTATTAGAAGCATTGAGATATCACATCTCATGCTATAGGAAGGGTCTCAGGATTGGAATGGGAAGTAGTTGGATATCACATCTCATGCTATAGGAAGGGTCTCAGGTTTGGTATAAGCATTGAGATATCACATCTCATGCTATAGGACGGGTCTCAGGATTGGAATGGAAGGAGTTGGATATCACATCTCATGTTATAGGAAGGATCTCAGGTTTGGTATTAGAAGCATTGAGACATCATATCTCATGCTATAGGAAGGGTCTCAGGGTTGGAATGGGAAGGAGTTGGATATCACAACTCATCCAATAGGAAGGGTCTCAGGATTGGAATGGGAAGGAGTTGGATATCACATCTCATGCTAAAGAGAGGGTCTCAGGTTTGGAAGGGGAAGGATTTGGATATCACATCTCATGTTATAGGAAGGATCTCAGGTTTGGTATTAGAAGCATTGAGATATCACATCTCATGCTATCGGAAGGATCTCAGGTTTGGTATTAGAAGCATTGAGATATCACATCTCATGCTATCAGAAGGGTCTCAGGAATGGAATGGGAAGGAGTTGGATATCACATCTCATGCTAAAGAGAGGGTCTCAGGTTTGGAAGGGGAAGGATTTGGATATCACATCTCATGTTATAGGAAGGATCTCAGGTTTGGTATTAGAAGCATTGAGATATCACATCTCATGCTATCGGAAGGATCTCAGGTTTGGTATTAGAAGCATTGAGATATCACATCTCATGCTATCGGAAGGGTCTCAGGATTGGAATGGGAAGGATTTGGATATCACATCTCATGTTATCGGAAGGATCTCACGTTTGGTATTAGAAGTATTGAGATATCATATCTCATGCTATAGGAAGGGTCTCAGGATTGGAATGGGAAGGAGTTGGATATCACATCTCATGCTATAGGAAGTGTCTCAGGATTGGAATGGGAAGGACTTGGATATCACATCTCATGCTATAGGTAGGGTCTCAAGTTTGATATTAGAAGCATTGAGATATCACATCTCATGCTATAGGAAGGGTCTGAGGATTGGAATGGGAAGGAGTTGGATATCACATCTCATGCTATGGGAAGGGTCTCAGGTTTGGTATAAGCAGTGAGATATCACATCTCATGCTATAGGAAGTGTCTCAGGATTGGAATGGGAAGGAGTTGGATATCACATCTCATGTTATAGGAAGGATCTCAGGTTTGGTATAAGCATTGAGATATCACATCTCATGCTATAGGAAGGGTCTCAGGTTGGAATGGGAAGGAGTTGGATATCACATTTCATGTTATAGGAAGGGTCTCAGGATTGGAATGGGAAGGAGTTGGATATCACATCTCATGCTATAGGAAGTGTCTCAGGATTGGAATGGGAAGGACTTGGATATCACATCTCATGCTATAGGTAGGGTCTCAAGTTTGATATTAGAAGCATTGAGATATCACATCTCATGCTATAGGAAGGGTCTGAGGATTGGAATGGGAAGGAGTTGGATATCACATCTCATGCTATGGGAAGGGTCTCAGGTTTGGTATAAGCAGTGAGATATCACATCTCATGCTATAGGAAGTGTCTCAGGATTGGAATGGGAAGGAGTTGGATATCACATCTCATGTTATAGGAAGGATCTCAGGTTTGGTATAAGCATTGAGATATCACATCTCATGCTATAGGAAGGGTCTCAGGTTGGAATGGGAAGGACTTGGATATCATATCTCATGCTATAGGACGGGTCTCAGGTTTGTTATTAGAATCATTGAGATATCATATTGCATGCTGTAGGAAGGGTCTAAGGATTGGAATGGGAAGGACCTGGATATCACATCTCATGCTATAGATAGGCTCTTAGGTTTGGAAAGGGAAGGAGTTGGATATCACATTTCATGTTAGAGGAAGGATCTCAGGTTTGGTATTAGAGGCATTCAGATATCACATCTCAGGCTATAGGAAGGGTCTCAGGATTGGAATGGGAAGGAGTTGGATATCACATCTCATGCTATAGGAAGGGTCTTGAGATATCACATCTCATGCTATAGGAAGGGTCTCAGGATTGGAATGGAAGGAGTTGGATATCACATCTCATGCTATAGGAAGGGTCTCAGGATTGGAATGGGAAGGAGTTGGATATCACATCTCATGCTATAGGAAGGGTCTCAGGATTGGAATGGGAAGGAGTTGTATATGACATCTCATGCCGTAGGGAGGGTCTCAGGTTTGGTATAAACATTGAGATATCACATCTCTGCTATCGAAAGGGTCTCAGGATTGGAATGGAAAGGAGTTGGATATCCCATCTCATGTTATAGGAAGAGTCTCAGGTTTGGTATTAGAAGCATTGAGATATCACATCTCATGCTATAGGAAGTGTCTCAGGATTGGAATGGGAAGGACTTGGGTATCACATCTCATGCTATAGGGAGGGTCTCAAGTTTGATATTAGAAGCATTGAGATATCACATCTCATGCTATAGGAAGGGTCTCAGGATTGGAATGGGAAGGAGTTGGATATCACATCTCATGCTATAGGAAGGGTCTCAGGTTTGGTATAAGCAGTGAGATATCACATCTCATGCTATAGGAAGTGTCTCAGGATTGGAATGGGAAGGAGTTGGATATCACATCTCATGTTATAGGAAGGATCTCAGGTTTGGTATAAGCATTGAGATATCACATCTCTGCTATCGGAAGGGTCTCAGGATTGGAATGGGAAGGAGTTGGATATTCCCATCTCATGTTATAGGGAGGGTCTCAAGTTTGATATTAGAAGCATTGAGATATCACATTTCATGATATCGGAAGGGTCTCAAGATTGGAATGGGAAGGAGTTGGCTATCACATCTCATGATAAAGGAAGGGTCTAAGGTTTGGAAGGGGAAGGATTTGGATATCACATCTCATGTTATAGGACGGGTCTCAGGTTTGGTATTAGAAGCATTGAGATATCAAGTCTCATGGTATAGGAAGGGTCTCAGAATTGGAATGGGAAGGAGTTGGATATCACATCTCAAGCTATAGGAAGGGTCTCAGGATTAGAATGGGAAGGAGTTTGATATCACATCTCATGCCATAGTATGGGTCTCAGGTTTGGTAGAAGCATTGGGATATCAGATCTCATGCTATCGGAAGGGTATCGGGATTGGATTTGGAAGGAGTTGGATATCCCATCTCATGCTATAGGAAGGGTCTCAGGTTGGAATGGGAAGGAGTTGGATATCACATCTCATGTTATAGGAAGGGTCTCAGGATTGGAATGGGAAGGACTTGGATATCACATCTCATGCTATAGGAAGGCTCTCAGGTTTGCAAGGGGAAAGAGTTGGATATCACATTTCATGTTAGAGGTAGGATCTCAGGTTTGGTATTAGAAGTATTGAGATATCACATCTCATGCTATCAGAAGGATCTCAGGTTTGGTATAGAAGCATTGAGATATCATATCTTATGCTATCAGAAGAGTCTCAGGATTGGAATGGGAAGGAGTTGGATATCACATCTCATGCTAAAGGGAGGGTCTCAGGTTTGGAAGATAAGGATTTGGATATCACATCTCATGTTATATGAAGGATCTCAGGTTTGGTATTAGAAGTATTGAGATATCACATCTCATGCTATCGGAAGGATCTCAGGTTTGGTATAGAAGCATTGAGATATCATATCTTATGCTATCAGAAGGGTCTCAGGATTGGAATGGGAAGGAGTTGGATATCACATCTCATGCTAAAGGGAGGGTCTCAGGTTTGGAAGGGGAAGGATTTGGATATCACATCTCATGTTATAGGATGGATCTCAGGTTTGGTATTAGAAGTATTGAGATATCACATCTTATGTTATCGGAAGGATCTCAGGTTTGGTATTAGAAGTATTGAGATATCACCTCTCATGCTATAGGAAGGGTCTCAGGATTGGAATGGGAAGGAGTTGGATATCACATCTCATGCTAAAGGAAGGGTCTCAGGTTTGGTAGAAGCATTGAGATATCACATCTCATGCTATAGGAAGGGTCTCAGGATTGGAATGGGAAGGACTTAGATATCACATATCATGCTATAGGGAGGGTCTCAGTTTTGATATTAGAAGCATTGAGATATCACATCTCATGCTATCGGAAGTGTCTCAGGATTGGAATGGGAAGGAGCTGGATATCACATCTCATGCTAAAGGAAGGGTCTCAGGTTTGGAACGGGAAGGAGTTGGATATCACATCTCATGTTATAGGAAGGGTCTCAGGTTTGGTATAAACATTGAGATATCACATCTCTGCTATCGGAAGAGTCTCAGGATTGGAATGGGAAGGAGTTGGATATCCCATCTCATGTTATAGGACGGGTCTCAGGTTTTTTATTAGAATCATTGAGATATCATATTGCATGCTGTAGGAAGGGTCTAAGGATTGGAATGGGAAGGACTTGGATATCACATCTCATGCTATAGATAGGCTCTCAGGTTTGGAAAGTGAAGGAGTTGGATATCACATTTCATGTTAGAGGAAGGATCTCAGGTTTGGTATTAGAGGCATTGAGATATCACATCTCAGGCTATAGGAAGGGTCTCAGGATTGGAATGGGAAGGAGTTGGATATCACATCTCATGCTATAGGAAGGGTCTCAGGTTTGGTATAAGCATTGAGATATCACATCTCATGCTATAGGAAGGGTCCAGGATTGGAATGGAAGGAGTTGGATATCACATCTCATGTTATAGGAAGGATCTCAGGTTTGGTATTAGAAGCATTGAGACATCACATCTCATGCTATAGGAAGGGTCTCAGGATTGGAATGGGAAGGAGTTGGATATCACATCTCATGCTATAGGAAGGGTCTCAGGATTGGAATGGGAAGGAGTTGAATATGACATCTCATGCCGTAGGAAGGGTCTCAGGTTTGGTATAAACATTGAGATATCACATCTCTGCTATCAAAAGGGTCTCAGGATTGGAATGGGAAGGAGTTGGATATCCCATCTCATGTTATAGGAAGAGTCTCAGGTTTGGTATTAGAAGCATTGAGATATCACATCTCATGCTATAGGAAGTGTCTCAGGATTGGAATGGGAAGGACTTGGATATCACATCTCATGCTATAGGTAGGGTCTCAAGTTTGATATTAGAAGCATTGAGATGTCACATCTCATGCTATAGGAAGGGTCTGAGGATTGGAATGGGAAGGAGTTGGATATCACATCTCATGCTATGGGAAGGGTCTCAGGTTTGGTATAAGCAGTGAGATATCACATCTCATGCTATAGGAAGTGTCTCAGGATTGGAATGGGAAGGAGTTGGATATCACATCTCATGTTATAGGAAGGATCTCAGGTTTGGTATAAGCATTGAGATATCACATCTCTGCTATCGGAAGGGTCTCAGGATTGGAATGGGAAGGAGTTGGATATTCCCATCTCATGTTATAGGAAGGGTCTCAGGTTTGGTATTAGAAGCATTGAGATATCACATCTCATGCTATAGGAAGGGTCTCAGGATTGGAATGGGAAGGACTTGGATATCACATCTCATGCTATAGGGAGGGTCTCAAGTTTGATATTAGAAGCTTTGAGATATCACATCTCATGATATCGGAAGGGTCTCAGGATTGGAATGGGAAGGAGTTGGATATCACATCTCATGATAAAGGAAGGGTCTAAGGTTTGGAAGGGGAAGGATTTGGATATCACATCTCATGTTATATTACGGGTCTCAGGTTTGGTATTAGAAGCATTGAGATATCAAGTCTCATAGTATAGGAAGGGTCTCAGAATTGGAATGGGAAGGAGTTGGATATCACATCTCAAGCTATAGGAAGGGTCTCAGGATTGGAATGGGAAGGACTTGGATATCACATCTCATGCTATAGGAAGGTTCTCAGGTTTGGAAGGGGAAAGAGTTGGATATCACATTTCATGTTAGAGGTAGGATCTCAGGTTTGGTATTAGAGGCATTGAGATATCACATCTCATGCTATCAGAAGGGTCTCAGGAATGGAATGGGAAGGAGTTGGATATCACATCTCATGCTAAAGGGAGGGTCTCAGGTTTGGAAGGGGAAGGATTTGGATATCACATCTCATGTTATAGGAAGGATCTCAGGTTTGGTATTAGAAGCATTGAGATATCACATCTCATGCTATCGGAAGGATCTCACGTTTGGTATTAGAAGTATTGAGATATCATATCTCATGCTATAGGAAGGGTCTCAGGATTGGAATGGGAAGGAGTTGGATATCACATCTCATGCTATAGGGAGGGTCTCAGGATTGGAATGGGAAGGACTTAGATATCACATATCATGCTATAGGGAGGGTCTCAGTTTTGATATTAGAAGCATTGAGATATCACATCTCATGCTATCGGAAGTGTCTCAGGATTGGAATGGGAAGGAGCTGGATATCACATCTCATGCTAAAGGAAGGGTCTCAGGTTTGGAACGGGAAGGATTTGGATATCACATCTCATGTTATAGGAAGGGTCTCAGGTTTGGTATAAGCATTGAGATATCACATCTCTGCTATCGGAAGTGTCTCAGGATTGGAATGGGAAGGAGTTGGATATCCCATCTCATGTTATAGGACGGGTCTCAGGTTTGTTATTAGAATCATTGAGATATCATATTGCATGCTGTAGGAAGGGTCTAAGGGTTGGAATGTGAAGGACTTGGATATCACATCTCATGCTATAGATAGGCTCTTAGGTTTGGAAAGGGAAGGAGTTGGATATCACATTTCATGTTAGAGGAAGGAACTCAGGTTTGGTATTAGAAGCATTGAGATATCACATCTCATGCTATAGGAAGGGTCTCAGGATTGGAATGGGAAGCAGTTGGATATCACATCTCATGCTATAGGAAGGGTCTCAGGTTTGGTATAAGCATTGAGATATCACATCTCATGCTATAGGACGGGTCTCAGGATTGGAATGGAAGGAGTTGGATATCACATCTCATGTTATAGGAAGGATCTCAGGTTTGGTATTAGAAGCATTGAGACATCACATCTCATGCTATAGGAAGGGTCTCAGGGTTGGAATGGGAAGGAGTTGGATATCACATCTCATCCAATAGGAAGGGTCTCAGGTTTGGAATAGGAAGGAATTGGATATCACATCTCATGTTATAGGAAGGATCTCAGGTTTGGTATTAGAAGCATTGAGATATCACATCTCATGCTATAGGAAGGGTCTCAGGATTGGAATGTGAAGGATTTGGATATCACATCTCATGCTAAAGGAAGGGTCTCAGGTTTGGTAGAAGCATTGAGATATCACGTCTCTGCTATCGGAAGGGTCTCAGGATTGGATTGGGAAGGAGTTGGATATCCCTTCTCATGCTATAGGAAGGGTCTCAGGATTTGAATGGCAAGGAGTTGGATATCACATCTCATGCCATAGGAAGGGTCTCAGGTTTGGCATAAGCATTGAGATATCACATCTCTGCTATCGGAAGGGTCTCAGGATTGGATTGGGAAGGAGTTGGATATCCCTTCTCATGCTATAGGAAGTGTCTCAGGTTGGAATGGGAAGGAGTTGGATATCACATCTCATGTTATAGGAAGGGTCTCAGGATTGGAATGGGAAGGATTTGGATATCACATCTCTTGCTATAGGAAGGGTCTCAGGATTGGAATGGGTAGGAGTTGGATATTACTTTCTTGCTATAGGAAGGGTCTCATGTTTGGAATGGGAAGGAGTTGGATATCACATATGCTATAGTTAGTGTCTCAGGTTTGGAACGGGAAGGAGTTGGATATCACATCTCATGTTATAGGAAGGGTCTCAGGTTTGGTATAAGCATTGAGATATCACATCTCTGCTATCGGAAGCGGCTCAGGATTGGAATGGGAAGGAGTTGGATATCCCATCTCATGTTATAGGAAGAGTCTCTGGTTTGGTATTAGAATCATTGAGATATCACATCGCATGCTGTAGGAATGGTCTAAGGATTGGAATGGGATGCACTTGGATATCACATCTCATGCTATAGGTAGGCTCTCAGGTTTGGTATAAGCATTGAGATATCACATCTCATGCTATAGGAAGGGTCTCAGGATTGGAATGGGAAGGAATTGGATATCACATCTCATGCTATAGGAAGGGTCTCAGATTTCGTATAAGCATTGAGATATCACATCTCATGCTAAAGGAAGGGTCTCAGGATTGGAATGGGAAGGAGTTGTATATCACATCTCAGGCCATAGGAAGGTTCTCAGGTTTGGTATAAGCATTGAGATATCACATCTCTGCTATCGGAAAGGTCTCAGGATTTGAATGGGAAGGAGTTGGATATCCCATCTCATGTTATAGGAAGGGTCTCAGGTTTGGTATTAGAAGCATAGAGATATCACATCTCATGCTATAGGAAGGGTCTCAGGATTGGAATGGGAAGGAGTTGGATATCACACCTCAAGCTATAGGAAGGGTCTCAGGATTGGAATGGGAAGGAGTTTGATATCACATCTCATGCCATAGTATGGGTCTCAGGTTTGGTAGAAGCATTGGGATATCACATCTCATGCTATCGGAAGGGTATCAGTATTGGATTTGGAAGGAGTTGGATATCACATTTCATGTTATAGGAAGGGTCTCAGGATTGGAATGGGAAGGACTTGGATATCATATCTCATGCTATAGGACGGGTCTCAGGTTTGTTATTAGAATCATTGAGATATCATATTGCATGCTGTAGGAAGGGTCTAAGGATTGGAATGGGAAGGACCTGGATATCACATCTCATGCTATAGATAGGCTCTTAGGTTTGGAAAGGGAAGGAGTTGGATATCACATTTCATGTTAGAGGAAGGATCTCAGGTTTGGTATTAGAAGCATTGAGATATCACATCTCATGCTATAGGAAGGGTCTCAGGATTGGAATGGGAAGTAGTTGGATATCACATCTCATGCTATAGGAAGGGTCTCAGGTTTGGTATAAGCATTGAGATATCACATCTCATGCTATAGGACGGGTCTCAGGATTGGAATGGAAGGAGTTGGATATCACATCTCATGTTATAGGAAGGATCTCAGGTTTGGTATTAGAAGCATTGAGACATCACATCTCATGCTATAGGAAGGGTCTCAGGGTTGGAATGGGAAGGAGTTGGATATCACAACTCATCCAATAGGAAGGGTCTCAGGTTTGGAATGGGAAGGAATTGGATATCACATCTCATGTTATAGGAAGGATCTCAGGTTTGGTATTAGAAGCATTGAGATATCACATCTCATGCTATAGGAAGGGTCTCAGGATTGGAATGTGAAGGATTTGGATATCACATCTCATGCTAAAGGAAGGGTCTCAGGTTTGGTAGAAGCATTGAGATATCACGTCTCTGCTATCGGAAGGGTCTCAGGATTGGATTGGGAAGGAGTTGGATATCCCTTCTCATGCTATAGGAAGGGTCTCAGGATTTGAATGGCAAGGAGTTGGATATCACATCTCATGCCATAGGAAGGGTCTCAGGTTTGGTATAAGCATTGAGATATCACATCTCTGCTATCGGAAGGGTCTCAGGATTGGAATGGGAAGGAGTTGGATATTCCCATCTCATGTTATAGGAAGGGTCTCAGGTTTGGTATTAGAAGCATTGAGATATCACATCTCATGCTATAGGAAGGGTCTCAGGATTGGAATGGGAAGGACTTGGATATCACATCTCATGCTATAGGGAGGGTCTCAAGTTTGATATTAGAAGCTTTGAGATATCACATCTCATGATATCGGAAGGGTCTCAGGATTGGAATGGGAAGGAGTTGGATATCACATCTCATGATAAAGGAAGGGTCTAAGTTTTGGAAGGGGAAGGATTTGGATATCACATCTCATGTTATATTACGGGTCTCAGGTTTGGTATTAGAAGCATTGAGATATCAAGTCTCAGAGTATAGGAAGGGTCTCAGAATTGGAATGGGAAGGAGTTGGATATCACATCTCAAGCTCTAGGAAGGGTCTCAGGATTGGAATGGGAAGGAGTTGGATATCACATCTCATGCTAAAGAGAGGGTCTCAGGTTTGGAAGGGGAAGGATTTGGATATCACATCTCATGTTATAGGAAGGATCTCAGGTTTGGTATTAGAAGCATTGAGATATCACATCTCATGCTATCGGAAGGATCTCAGGTTTGGTATTAGAAGCATTGAGATATCACATCTCATGCTATCAGAAGGGTCTCAGGAATGGAATGGGAAGGAGTTGGATATCACATCTCATGCTAAAGAGAGGGTCTCAGGTTTGGAAGGGGAAGGATTTGGATATCACATCTCATGTTATAGGAAGGATCTCAGGTTTGGTATTAGAAGCATTGAGATATCACATCTCATGCTATCGGAAGGATCTCAGGTTTGGTATTAGAAGCATTGAGATATCACATCTCATGCTATCGGAAGGGTCTCAGGATTGGAATGGGAAGGATTTGGATATCACATCTCATGTTATCGGAAGGATCTCACGTTTGGTATTAGAAGTATTGAGATATCATATCTCATGCTATAGGAAGGGTCTCAGGATTGGAATGGGAAGGAGTTGGATATCACATCTCATGCTATAGGAAGTGTCTCAGGATTGGAATGGGAAGGACTTGGATATCACATCTCATGCTATAGGTAGGGTCTCAAGTTTGATATTAGAAGCATTGAGATACCACATCTCATGCTATAGGAAGTGTCTGAGGATTGGAATGGGAAGGAGTTGGATATCACATCTCATGCTATGGGAAGGGTCTCAGGTTTGGTATAAGCAGTGAGATATCACATCTCATGCTATAGGAAGTGTCTCAGGATTGGAATGGGAAGGAGTTGGATATCACATCTCATGTTATAGGAAGGATCTCAGGTTTGGTATAAGCATTGAGATATCACATCTCATGCTATAGGAAGGGTCTCAGGTTGGAATGGGAAGGAGTTGGATATCACATTTCATGTTATAGGAAGGGTCTCAGGATTGGAATGGGAAGGAGTTGGATATCACATCTCATGCTATAGGAAGTGTCTCAGGATTGGAATGGGAAGGACTTGGATATCACATCTCATGCTATAGGTAGGGTCTCAAGTTTGATATTAGAAGCATTGAGATATCACATCTCATGCTATAGGAAGGGTCTGAGGATTGGAATGGGAAGGAGTTGGATATCACATCTCATGCTATGGGAAGGGTCTCAGGTTTGGTATAAGCAGTGAGATATCACATCTCATGCTATAGGAAGTGTCTCAGGATTGGAATGGGAAGGAGTTGGATATCACATCTCATGTTATAGGAAGGATCTCAGGTTTGGTATAAGCATTGAGATATCACATCTCATGCTATAGGAAGGGTCTCAGGTTGGAATGGGAAGGACTTGGATATCATATCTCATGCTATAGGACGGGTCTCAGGTTTGTTATTAGAATCATTGAGATATCATATTGCATGCTGTAGGAAGGGTCTAAGGATTGGAATGGGAAGGACCTGGATATCACATCTCATGCTATAGATAGGCTCTTAGGTTTGGAAAGGGAAGGAGTTGGATATCACATTTCATGTTAGAGGAAGGATCTCAGGTTTGGTATTAGAGGCATTCAGATATCACATCTCAGGCTATAGGAAGGGTCTCAGGATTGGAATGGGAAGGAGTTGGATATCACATCTCATGCTATAGGAAGGGTCTTGAGATATCACATCTCATGCTATAGGAAGGGTCTCAGGATTGGAATGGAAGGAGTTGGATATCACATCTCATGTTATAGGAAGGATCTCAGGTTTGGTATTAGAAGCATTGAGCCATCACATCTCATGCTATAGGAAGGGTCTCAGGATTGGAATGGGAAGGAGTTGGATATCACATCTCATGCTATAGGAAGGGTCTCAGGATTGGAATGGGAAGGAGTTGTATATGACATCTCATGCCGTAGGGAGGGTCTCAGGTTTGGTATAAACATTGAGATATCACATCTCTGCTATCGAAAGGGTCTCAGGATTGGAATGGAAAGGAGTTGGATATCCCATCTCATGTTATAGGAAGAGTCTCAGGTTTGGTATTAGAAGCATTGAGATATCACATCTCATGCTATAGGAAGTGTCTCAGGATTGGAATGGGAAGGACTTGGGTATCACATCTCATGCTATAGGGAGGGTCTCAAGTTTGATATTAGAAGCATTGAGATATCACATCTCATGCTATAGGAAGGGTCTCAGGATTGGAATGGGAAGGAGTTGGATATCACATCTCATGCTATAGGAAGGGTCTCAGGTTTGGTATAAGCAGTGAGATATCACATCTCATGCTATAGGAAGTGTCTCAGGATTGGAATGGGAAGGAGTTGGATATCACATCTCATGTTATAGGAAGGATCTCAGGTTTGGTATAAGCATTGAGATATCACATCTCTGCTATCGGAAGGGTCTCAGGATTGGAATGGGAAGGAGTTGGATATTCCCATCTCATGTTATAGGGAGGGTCTCAAGTTTGATATTAGAAGCATTGAGATATCACATTTCATGATATCGGAAGGGTCTCAAGATTGGAATGGGAAGGAGTTGGCTATCACATCTCATGATAAAGGAAGGGTCTAAGGTTTGGAAGGGGAAGGATTTGGATATCACATCTCATGTTATAGGACGGGTCTCAGGTTTGGTATTAGAAGCATTGAGATATCAAGTCTCATGGTATAGGAAGGGTCTCAGAATTGGAATGGGAAAGAGTTGGATATCACATCTCAAGCTATAGGAAGGGTCTCAGGATTAGAATGGGAAGGAGTTTGATATCACATCTCATGCCATAGTATGGGTCTCAGGTTTGGTAGAAGCATTGGGATATCAGATCTCATGCTATCGGAAGGGTATCGGGATTGGATTTGGAAGGAGTTGGATATCCCATCTCATGCTATAGGAAGGGTCTCAGGTTGGAATGGGAAGGAGTTGGATATCACATCTCATGTTATAGGAAGGGTCTCAGGATTGTAATGGGAAGGACTTGGATATCACATCTCATGCTATAGGAAGGCTCTCAGGTTTGCAAGGGGAAAGAGTTGGATATCACATTTCATGTTAGAGGTAGGATCTCAGGTTTGGTATTAGAAGTATTGAGATATCACATCTCATGCTATCAGAAGGATCTCAGGTTTGGTATAGAAGCATTGAGATATCATATCTTATGCTATCAGAAGAGTCTCAGGATTGGAATGGGAAGGAGTTGGATATCACATCTCATGCTAAAGGGAGGGTCTCAGGTTTGGAAGATAAGGATTTGGATATCACATCTCATGTTATAGGAAGGATCTCAGGTTTGGTATTAGAAGTATTGAGATATCACATCTCATGCTATCGGAAGGATCTCAGGTTTGGTATAGAAGCATTGAGATATCATATCTTATGCTATCAGAAGGGTCTCAGGATTGGAATGGGAAGGAGTTGGATATCACATCTCATGCTAAAGGGAGGGTCTCAGGTTTGGAAGGGGAAGGATTTGGATATCACATCTCATGTTATAGGATGGATCTCAGGTTTGGTATTAGAAGTATTGAGATATCACATCTTATGTTATCGGAAGGATCTCAGGTTTGGTATTAGAAGTATTGAGATATCACCTCTCATGCTATAGGAAGGGTCTCAGGATTGGAATGGGAAGGAGTTGGATATCACATCTCATGCTAAAGGAAGGGTCTCAGGTTTGGTAGAAGCATTGAGATATCACATCTCATGCTATAGGAAGGGTCTCAGGATTGGAATGGGAAGGACTTAGATATCACATATCATGCTATAGGGAGGGTCTCAGTTTTGATATTAGAAGCATTGAGATATCACATCTCATGCTATCGGAAGTGTCTCAGGATTGGAATGGGAAGGAGCTGGATATCACATCTCATGCTAAAGGAAGGGTCTCAGGTTTGGAACGGGAAGGAGTTGGATATCACATCTCATGTTATAGGAAGGGTCTCAGGTTTGGTATAAACATTGAGATATCACATCTCTGCTATCGGAAGAGTCTCAGGATTGGAATGGGAAGGAGTTGGATATCCCATCTCATGTTATAGGACGGGTCTCAGGTTTTTTATTAGAATCATTGAGATATCATATTGCATGCTGTAGGAAGGGTCTAAGGATTGGAATGGGAAGGACTTGGATATCACATCTCATGCTATAGATAGGCTCTCAGGTTTTGAAAGTGAAGGAGTTGGATATCACATTTCATGTTAGAGGAAGGATCTCAGGTTTGGTATTAGAGGCATTGAGATATCACATCTCAGGCTATAGGAAGGGTCTCAGGATTGGAATGGGAAGGAGTTGGATATCACATCTCATGCTATAGGAAGGGTCTCAGGTTTGGTATAAGCATTGAGATATCACATCTCATGCTATAGGAAGGGTCCAGGATTGGAATGGAAGGAGTTGGATATCACATCTCATGTTATAGGAAGGATCTCAGGTTTGGTATTAGAAGCATTGAGACATCACATCTCATGCTATAGGAAGGGTCTCAGGATTGGAATGGGAAGGAGTTGGATATCACATCTCATGCTATAGGAAGGGTCTCAGGATTGGAATGGGAAGGAGTTGAATATGACATCTCATGCCGTAGGAAGGGTCTCAGGTTTGGTATAAACATTGAGATATCACATCTCTGCTATCAAAAGGGTCTCAGGATTGGAATGGGAAGGAGTTGGATATCCCATCTCATGTTATAGAAAGAGTCTCAGGTTTGGTATTAGAAGCATTGAGATATCACATCTCATGCTATAGGAAGTGTCTCAGGATTGGAATGGGAAGGACTTGGATATCACATCTCATGCTATAGGTAGGGTCTCAAGTTTGATATTAGAAGCATTGAGATATCACATCTCATGCTATAGGAAGGGTCTGAGGATTGGAATGGGAAGGAGTTGGATATCACATCTCATGCTATGGGAAGGGTCTCAGCTTTGGTATAAGCAGTGAGATATCACATCTCATGCTATAGGAAGTGTCTCAGGATTGGAATGGGAAGGAGTTGGATATCACATCTCATGTTATAGGAAGGATCTCAGGTTTGGTATAAGCATTGAGATATCACATCTCTGCTATCGGAAGGGTCTCAGGATTGGAATGGGAAGGAGTTGGATATTCCCATCTCATGTTATAGGAAGGGTCTCAGGTTTGGTATTAGAAGCATTGAGATATCACATCTCATGCTATAGGAAGGGTCTCAGGATTGGAATGGGAAGGACTTGGATATCACATCTCATGCTATAGGGAGGGTCTCAAGTTTGATATTAGAAGCTTTGAGATATCACATCTCATGATATCGGAAGGGTCTCAGGATTGGAATGGGAAGGAGTTGGATATCACATCTCATGATAAAGGAAGGGTCTAAGGTTTGGAAGGGGAAGGATTTGGATATCACATCTCATGTTATATTACGGGTCTCAGGTTTGGTATTAGAAGCATTGAGATATCAAGTCTCATAGTATAGGAAGGGTCTCAGAATTGGAATGGGAAGGAGTTGGATATCACATCTCAAGCTATAGGAAGGGTCTCAGGATTGGAATGGGAAGGACTTGGATATCACATCTCATGCTATAGGAAGGTTCTCAGGTTTGGAAGGGGAAAGAGTTGGATATCACATTTCATGTTAGAGGTAGGATCTCAGGTTTGGTATTAGAGGCATTGAGATATCACATCTCATGCTATCAGAAGGGTCTCAGGAATGGAATGGGAAGGAGTTGGATATCACATCTCATGCTAATGGGAGGGTCTCAGGTTTGGAAGGGGAAGGATTTGGATATCACATCTCATGTTATAGGAAGGATCTCAGGTTTGGTATTAGAAGCATTGAGATATCACATCTCATGCTATCGGAAGGATCTCACGTTTGGTATTAGAAGTATTGAGATATCATATCTCATGCTATAGGAAGGGTCTCAGGATTGGAATGGGAAGGAGTTGGATATCACATCTCATGCTATAGGGAGGGTCTCAGGATTGGAATGGGAAGGACTTAGATATCACATTTCATGCTATAGGGAGGGTCTCAGTTTTGATATTAGAAGCATTGAGATATCACATCTCATGCTATCGGAAGTGTCTCAGGATTGGAATGGGAAGGAGCTGGATATCACATCTCATGCTAAAAGAAGGGTCTCAGGTTTGGAACGGGAAGGATTTGGATATCACATCTCATGTTATAGGAAGGGTCTCAGGTTTGGTATAAGCATTGAGATATCACATCTCTGCTATCGGAAGAGTCTCAGGATTGGAATGGGAAGGAGTTGGATATCCCATCTCATGTTATAGGACGGGTCTCAGGTTTGTTATTAGAATCATTGAGATATCATATTGCATGCTGTAGGAAGGGTCTAAGGGTTGGAATGTGAAGGACTTGGATATCACATCTCATGCTATAGATAGGCTCTTAGGTTTGGAAAGGGAAGGAGTTGGATATCACATTTCATGTTAGAGGAAGGATCTCAGGTTTGGTATTAGAAGCATAGAGATATCACATCTCATGCTATAGGAAGGGTCTCAGGATTGGAATGGGAAGCAGTTGGATATCACATCTCATGCTATAGGTAGGGTCTCAGGTTTGGTATAAGCATTGAGATATCACATCTCATGCTATAGGAAGGGTCTCAGGATTGGAATGGGAAGGACTTGGATATCACATCTCATGCTATAGGGAGGGTCTCAAGTTTGATATTAGAAGCTTTGAGATATCACATCTCATGATATCGGAAGGGTATCAGGATTGGAATGGGAAGGAGTTGGATATCACATCTCATGATAAAGGAAGGGTCTAAGGTTTGGAAGGGGAAGGATTTGGATATCACATCTCATGTTATATTACGGGTCTCAGGTTTGGTATTAGAAGCATTGAGATATCAAGTCTCATAGTATAGGAAGGGTCTCAGAATTGCAATGGGAAGGAGTTGGATATCACATCTCAAGCTATAGGAAGGGTCTCAGGATTGGAATGGGAAGGACTTGGATATCACATCTCATGCTATAGGAAGGCTCTCAGGTTTGGAAGGGGAAAGAGTTGGATATCACATTTCATGTTAGTGGTAGGATCTCAGGTTTGGTATTAGAGGCATTGAGATATCACATCTCATGCTATCAGAAGGGTCTCAGGAATGGAATGGGAAGGAGTTGGATATCACATCTCATGCTAAAGGGAGGGTTTTAGGTTTGGAAGGGGAAGGATTTGGATATCACATCTCATGTTATAGGAAGGATCTCAGGTTTGGTATTAGAAGCATTGAGATATCACATCTCATGCTATCGGAAGGATCTCAGGTTTGGTATTAGAAGCATTGAGATATCACATCTCATGCTATCAGAAGAGTCTCAGGATTGGAATAGGAAGGAGTTGGATATCACATCTCATGCTAAAGGGAGGGTCTCAGGTTTCGAAGGGGAAGGATTTGGATATCACATCTCATGTTATCGGAAGGATCTCACTTTTGGTATTAGAAGTATTGAGATATCATATCTCATGCTATAGGAAGGGTCTCAGGATTGGAATGAGAAGGAGTTGGATATCACATCTCATGCTATAGGGAGGGTCTCAGGATTGGAATGGGAAGGACTTAGATATCACATATCATGCTATAGGGAGGGTCTCAGTTTTGATATTAGAAGCCATGAGATATCACATCTCATGCTAAAGGAAGGGTCTCAGGTTTGGAACGGGAAGGATTTGGATATCACATCTCATGTTATAGGAAGGGTCTCAGGTTTGGTATAAGCATTGAGATATCACATCTCTGCTATCGGAAGTGTCTCAGGATTGGAATGGGAAGGAGTTGGATATCCCATCTCATGTTATAGGACGGGTCTCAGGTTTGTTATTAGAATCATTGAGATATCATATTGCATGCTGTAGGAAGGGTCTAAGGGTTGGAATGTGAAGGACTTGGATATCACATCTCATGCTATAGATAGGCTCTTAGGTTTGGAAAGGGAAGGAGTTGGATATCACATTTCATGTTAGAGGAAGGATCTCAGGTTTGGTATTAGAAGCATTGAGATATCACATCTCATGCTATAGGAAGGGTCTCAGGATTGGAATGGGAAGCAGTTGGATATCACATCTCATGCTATAGGAAGGGTCTCAGGTTTGGTATAAGCATTGAGATATCACATCTCATGCTATAGGACGGGTCTCAGGATTATAATGGAAGGAGTTGGATATCACATCTCATGTTATAGGAAGGATCTCAGGTTTGGTATTAGAAGCATTGAGACATCACATCTCATGCTATAGGAAGGGTCTCAGGGTTGGAATGGGAAGGAGTTGGATATCACATCTCATCCAATAGGAAGGGTCACAGGTTTGGAATAGGAAGGAATTGGATATCACATCTCATGTTATAGGAAGGATCTCAGGTTTGGTATTAGAAGCATTGAGATATCACATCTCATGCTATAGGAAGGGTCTCAGGATTGGAATGTGAAGGATTTGGATATCACATCTCATGCTAAAGGAAGGGTCTCAGGTTTGGTAGAAGCATTGAGATATCACGTCTCTGCTATCGGAAGGGTCTCAGGATTGGATTGAGAAGGAGTTGGATATCCCTTCTCATGCTATAGGAAGGGTCTCAGGATTTGAATGGCAAGGAGTTGGATATCACATCTCATGCCATAGGAAGGGTCTCAGGTTTGGTATAAGCATTGAGATATCACATCTCTGCTATCGGAAGTGTCTCAGGCTTCTAATACCAATCCTGAGACCCGTAATATAACATGAGATGTGATACCCAAATCCTTCCCCTTCCAAACCTTAGACCCTTCCTTTATCATGAGATGTGATATCCAACTCCTTCCCATTCCAATCCTAAGACGCTTCCGATATCATGAGATGTGATATCTCAAAGCTTCTAATATCAAACTTGAGACCCTCCCTATAGCATGAGATGTGATATCCAAGTCGTTCCCATTCCAATCCTGAGACCCTTCCTATAGCATGAGATGTGATATCTCAATGCTTCTAATACCAAACCTGAGACCCTTCCTATAACATGAGATGGGAATATCCAACTCCTTCCCATTCCAATCCTGAGACCCTTCCGATAGCAGAGATGTGATATCTCAATGCTTATACCAAACCTGAGACCCTTCCTATGGCATGAGATGTGATATCCAACTCCTTGCCATTCAAATCCTGAGACCCTTCCTATAGCATGAGAAGGGATATCCAACTCCTTCCCAATCCAATCCTGAGACCCTTCCGATAGCAGAGACGTGATATCTCATTGCTTCTACCAAACCTGAGACCCTTCCTTTAGCATGAGATGTGATATCCAAATCCTTCACATTCCAATCCTGAGACCCTTCCTATAGCATGTGATGTGATATCTCAATGCTTCTAATACCAAACCTGAGATCCTTCCTATAACATGAGATGTGATATCCAATTCCTTCCCATTCCAAACCTGAGACCCTTCCTATTGGATGAGATGTGATATCCAACTCCTTCCCATTCCAACCCTGAGACCCTTCCTATAGCATGAGATGTGATGTCTCAATGCTTCTAATACCAAACCTGAGATCCTTCCTATAACATGAGATATGATATCCAAGTCCTTCCCATTCCAATCCTGAGACCCTTCCTATAACATGAAATGTGATATCCAACTCCTTCCCATTCCAGCCTGAGACCCTTCCTATAGCATGAGATGGGATATCCAACTTCTTCCAAATCCAGTACTGATACCCTTCCGATACCATGAGATGTGATATCCCAATGCTTCTACCAAACCTGAGACCCATACTATGGCATGAGATGTGATATCAAACTCCTTCCCATTCCAATCCTGAGACCCTTCCTATAGCTTGAGGTGTGATATCCAACTCCTTCCCATTCCAATTCTGAGACCCTTCTTATACCATGAGACTTGATATCTCAATGCTTCTAATACCAAACCTGAGACCCGTCCTATAACATGAGATGTGATATCCAAATCCTTCCCCTTCCAAACCTTAGACCCTTCCTTTATCATGAGATGTGATATCCAACTCCTTCCCATTCCAATCCTGAGACCCTTCCGATATCATGAGATTTGTTATCTCAATGCTTCTAATATCAAACTTGAGACCCTCCCTATAGCATGAGATGTGACATCCAAGTCCTTCCCATACCAATCCTGAGACCCTTCCTATAGCATGAGATGTGATATCTCTATGCTTCTAATACCAAACCTGAGACCCTTCCTATAACATGAGATGGGATATCCAACTCCTTCCCATTCCAATCCTGAGACCCTTCCGATAGCAGAGGTGTGATATCTCAATGCTTATACCAAACCTGAGAACCTTCCTATGGCCTGAGATGTCATATACAACTCCTTCTCATTCCAATCCTGAGACCCTTCCTTTAGCATGAGCTGTGATATCTCAATGCTTATACCAAATCTGAGACCCTTCCTATAGCATGAGATGTGATATCCAATTCCTTCCCATTCCAATCCTGAGACCCTTCCTATAGCATGATATGTGATATCTCAATGCTTATACCAAACCTGACAGCCTACCTATAGCATGAGATGTGATATCCAAGTCCATCCCATTCCAATCCTTAGACCCTTCCTACAGCATGCGATGTGATATCTCAATGATTCTAATACCAAACCAGAGACTCTTCCTATAACATGAGATGGGATATCCAACTCCTTCCCATTCCAATCCTGAGCCGCTTCCGATAGCAGAGATGTGATATCTCAATGCTTATACCAAACCTGAGACCCTTCCTATAACATGAGATGTGATATCCAACTCCTTCCCGTTCCAAACCTGAGACACTAACTATAGCATATGTGATATCCAACTCCTTCCCATTCCAAACATGAGACCCTTCCTATAGCAAGAAAGTAATATCCAACTCCTACCCATTCCAATCCTGAGACCCTTCCTATAGCAAGAGATGTGATATCCAAATCCTTCATATTCCAATCCTGAGACCCTTCCTATAACATGAGATGTGATATCCAACTCCTTCCCATTCCAACCTGAGACACTTCCTATAGCATGAGAAGGGATATCCAACTCCTTCCCAATCCAATCCTGAGACCCTTCCGATAGCAGAGATGTGATATCTCAATGCTTATACCAAACCTGAGACCCTTCCTATGGCATGAGATGTGATATCCAACTCCTTGCCATTCAAATCCTAAAACCCTTCCTATAGCATGAGATGTGATATCTCTATGCTTATACCAAATCGGAGACCCTTCCTATAGCATGAGATGTGATATCCAATTCCTTCCCATTCCAATCCTGAGACCCTTCCTATAGCATGAGAAGGGATATCCAACTCCTTCCCAATCCAATCCTGAGACCCTTCCGATAGCAGAGATGTGATATCTCAATGCTTATACCAAACCTGAGAACCTTCCTATGGCCTGAGATGACATATACAACTCCTTCCCATTCCAATCCTGAGACCCTTCCTTTAGCATGAGATGTGATATCTCAATGCTTATACCAAATCTGAGACCCTTCCTATAGCATGAGATGTGATATCCAATTCCTTCCCATTCCAATCCTGAGACCCTTCCTATAGCATGAGATGTGATATCTCAATGCTTATACCAAACCTGAGAGCCTACCTATAGCATGAGATGTGATATCCAAGTCCATCCCATTCCAATCCTTAGACCCTTCCTACAGCATGCAATGTGATATCTCAATGATTCTAATACCAAATCAGAGACTCTTCCTATAACATGAGATGGGATATCCAACTCCTTCCCATTCCAATCCTGAGCCGCTTCCGATAGCAGAGATGTGATATCTCAATGCTTATACCAAACCTGAGACCCTTCCTATAACATGAGATGTGATATCCAACTCCTTCCCGTTCCTAACCTGAGACACTAACTATAGCATATGTGATATCCAACTCCTTCCCATTCCAAACATGAGACCCTTCCTATAGCAAGAAAGTAATATCCAACTCCTACCCATTCCAATCCTGAGACCCTTCCTATAGCAAGAGATGTGATATCCAAATCCTTCCCATTCCAATCCTGAGACCCTTCCTATAACATGAGATGTGATATCCAACTCCTTCCCATTCCAACCTGAGACACTTCCTATAGCATGAGAAGGGATATCCAACTCCTTCCCAATCCAATCCTGAGACCCTTCCGATAGCAGAGATGTGATATCTCAATGCTTATACCAAACCTGAGACCTTTCCTATGGCATGAGATGTGATATCCAACTCCTTCCCAATCCAATCCTGAGACCCTTCCGATAGCAGAGACGTGATATCTCAATGCTTCTACCAAACCTGAGACCCTTCCTTTAGCATGAGATGTGATATCCAAATCCTTCACATTCCAATCCTGAGACCCTTCCTATAACATGAGATGTGATATCCAATTCCTTCCCATTCCAAACCTGAGACCCTTCCTTTAGCATGAGATGTGATATCTCAATGCTTCTAATACCAATCCTGAGATCCTTCCTATAACATGAGATGTGATATCCAATTCCTTCCCATTCCAAACCTGAGACCCTTCCGATTGGATGAGATGTGATATCCAACTCCTTCCCATTCCAACCCTGAGACCCTTCCTATAGCATGAGATGTGATGTCTCAATGCTTCTAATACCAAACCTGAGATCCTTCCTATAACATGAGATGTGATATCCAACTCCTTCCATTCCAATCCTGAGACCCGTCCTATAGCATGAGATGTGATATCTCAATGCTTATACCAAACCTGAGACCCTTCCTATAGCATGAGATGTTATATCCAACTGCTTCCCATTCCAATCCTGAGACCCTTCCTATAGCATGAGATGTGATATCTCAATGCTTCTAATACCAAACCTGAGATCCTTCCTCTAACATGAAATGTGATATCCAACTCCTTCCCTTTCCAAACCTAAGAGCCTATCTATAGCATGAGATGTGATATCCAAGTCCTTCCCATTCCAATCCTTCGACCCTTCCTACAGCATGCAATATGATATCTCAATGATTCTAATAACAAACCTGAGACCCGTCCTATAACATGAGATGGGATATCCAACTCCTTCCCATTCCAATCCTGAGACACTTCCGATAGCAGAGATGTGATATCTCAATGCTTATACCAAACCTGAGACCCTTCCTATAACATGAGATGTGATATCCAAATCCTTCCCGTTCCAAACCTGAGACCCTTCCTTTAGCATGAGATGTGATATCCAGCACCTTCCCATTCCAATCCTGAGACACTTCCGATAGCATGAGATGTGATATCTCAATGCTTCTAATATCAAAACTGAGACCCTCCCTATAGCATGATATGTGATATCTAAGTCCTTCCCATTCCAATCCTGAGACCCTCCCTATAGCATGAGATGTGATATCCAACTCCTTCCCATTCCAATCCTGAGACCCTTCCTATAGCATGAGATATGATATCTCAATACTTCTAATACCAAACGTGAGATCCTTCCGATAACATGAGATGTGATATCCAAATCCTTCCCCTTCCAAACCTGAGACCCTCCCTTTAGCATGAGATGTGATATCCAACTCCTTCCTATTCCAATCCTGAGACTCTTCTGATAGCATGAGATGTGATATCTCAATGCTTCTAATACCAAACCTGAGATCCTTCCGATAGCATGAGATGTGATATCTCAATGCTTCTAATACCAAACCTGAGATCCTTCCTATAACATGAGAAGTGATATCCAAATCCTTCCCCTTCCAAACCTGAGACCCTCCCTTTAGCATGAGATGTGATATCCAACTCCTTCCCATTCCATTCCTGAGACCCTTCTGATAGCATGAGATGTGATATCTCAATGCCTCTAATACCAAACCTGAGATCCTACCTCTAACATGAAATGTGATATCCAACTCTTTCCCCTTCCAAACCTGAGAGCCTTCCTATAGCATGAGATGTGATATCCAAGTCCTTCCCATTCCAATCCTGAGACCCTTCCTATAGCTTGAGATGTGATATCCAACTCCTTCCCATTCCAATTCTGAGACCCTTCATATACTATGAGACTTGATATCTCAATGCTTCTAATACCAAACGTGAGACCCGTAATATAACATGAGATGTGATATCCAAATCCTTCCCCTTCCAAACCGTAGACCCTTCCTTTATCATGAGATGTGATATCCAACTCCTTCCCATTCCAATCCTGAGACCCTTCCGATATCCTGAGATGTGATATCTCAAAGCTTCTAATATCAAACTTGAGACCCTCCCTATAGCATGATATGTGATATCCAAGTCCTTCCCATTCCAATCCTGAGACCCTTCCTATAGCATGAGATGTGATATCTCAATGCTTCTAATACCAAACCTGAGACCCTTCCTATAACATGAGATGGGAATATCCAACTCCTTCCCATTCCAATCCTGAGACCCTTCCGATAGCAGAGATGTGATATCTCAATGCTTATACCAAACCTGAGATCCTTCCTATAACATGAGATGTGATATCCAACTCCTTCCCATTCCAATCCTGAGACACTTCCTATAGAATGAGATGTGATATCTCACTGCTTATACCAAACCTGAGACCCTTCCCATAGCATGAGATGTGATATCCAACTCCTTCCCATTCCAATCCTCAGACCCTTCCTATAGCATGAGATGTGATATCTCAATTCTTCTAATATCAAACTTGAGACCCTACCTATAGCATGAGATGTGATATCCAAGTCCTTCCCATTCCAATCCTGAGACACTTCCTATAGCATGAGATGTGATATCCAACTCCTTCCCATTCCAATCCTGAGACCCTTCCTATAGCATGAGATATGATTTCTCAATACTTCTAATACCAAACGTGAGATTCTTCCGATAACATGAGATGTGATATCCAAATCCTTCCCCTTCCAAACCTGAGACCCTCCCTTTAGCATGAGATGTGATATCCAACTCCTTCCTATTCCAATCCTGAGACCCTTCTGATAGAATGAGATGTGATATCTCAATGCTTCTAATACCAAACCTGAGATCCTTCCGATAGCATGAGATGTGATATCTCAATGCTTCTAATACCAAACCTGAGATCCTTCCTATAACATGAGATGTGATATCCAAATCCTTCCTCTTCCAAACCTGAGACCCTCCCTTTAGCATGAGATGTGATATCCAACTCCTTCCCATTCCATTCCTGAGACCCTTCTGATAGCATGAGATGTGATATCTCAATGCCTCTAATACCAAACCTGAGATCCTACCTCTAACATGAAATGTGATATCCAACTCTTTCCCCTTCCAAACCTGAGAGCCTTCCTATAGCATGAGATGTGATATCCAAGTCCTTCCCATTCCAATCCTGAGACCCTTCCTATAGCTTGAGATGTGATATCCAACTCCTTCCCATTCCAATTCTGAGACCCTTCCTATACTCTGAGACTTGATATCTCAATGCTTCTAATACCAAACATGAGACCCGTAATATAACATGAGATGTGATATCCAAATCCTTCCCCTTCCAAACCTTAGACCCTTCCTTTATCATGAGATGTGATATCCAACTCCTTCCCATTCCAATCCTGAGACCCTTCCGATATCATGAGATGTGATATCTCAAAGCTTCTAATATCAAACTTGAGACCCTCCCTATAGCATGAGATGTGATATCCAAGTCCTTCCCATTCCAATCCTGAGACCCTTCCTATAGCATGAGATGTGATATCTCAATGCTTCTAATACCAAACCTGAGACCCTTCCTATAACATGAGATGGGAATATCCAACTGTTAGGAAAGATTTCGTAATTGTAGGTAATTTTCCTTCCATGTGGCAACCCCTAAACTTTTTGCTGTTGTTTTCACCTTGTTCTTGACTTTGCCAGAGAAGTGCAGCCTTCTGCCGCACTCCTCTGGGCTTTCGCTCCTTTCTTACGGGGAAACTGACATGCCCTTAAGACAGTCAGTTCCGGGGAACGCTGTTTCCCGTAGTTTCTTTTATCGTGTTGCGGCTTTAGTGCAACATGACAAAAGAGGGCACTGTAAGCTAAGTTACAGCTCTCTTGGGTCTCTAGCCTTCTACAGGCCCTAGATACTCTTTTAGGATGGTATTTGATCGGTGCAAGTCATTCAGGGACTGGAATGGTGGCAGCGATCGTTTTGTTTATTTTGAGCTCCTTTTGGCATTCTGAGCACGTTTTTCGCACTGAACCCAAAATGGTGGCCTGGCTCCCAAAATGGCCAGACCACGAGGCTCCTTTGTCTTGTCCACTGACCGTCTTGCTCCCTTCACCTTCCCCAGGTCGAGCGACCCGGGGCCTTCCTTATTTGGGCATGTACTTTCCCGCGAAACGTGGTTGCTTTCGCGGGCTTCTACATGTCGTTTGTGTGCCTCCAGGGTGTGGGCTGGGATGTCTGGTCCCAATACACATCCTGGGTGCCAGAGAGTCTAGGGTGGTGTGAATGCCTGGGACCACCGTGGTCCGTGATTGGTCCACGTATGGTATGTGTGTTGATGAGCGGATCTCCCGTTGGCTCCCCTCCGTTTTGGCGCGAAGGGAACCGTGGATAAGAGGGGGCTGGAAACACCACTACCATGTCGATCTCCTGAGTTCTCACGAACGAAGGAATACAGGAGCCAAGTATCCTGCAACCACGAGGCTGGACCGAGGAATCGCTGGTGACCCGCTGAAGGAATCCTCCTTTGCACTGCTGTCGTCCTGTGAAACCCTTTCCTCCTTTGATCGAACCAGAAGGCCTGTACTGGTGCTTCGACCTTTGGAATAGCAGGAACAGCTATTCCCGGCGACTTCATCATCTCCTGCCAAGAAAGCCTTCGGAAGTGTCTCTGGGCCATCCAGTTGACTGACCAGCTTACAAGGGAGTCCTGCTCTGTAACCGCCGCCAGGTTGTGTTGTATTTCGAGTCCTTGTCACTCTCCCACGCTTCGTACACTTGGTGTTCCCAAGTCTGAACGGAGGAGTGTACATTTGGCTCGAATACACACGGCCGCTCCGTTGTCCTGCTGCGGCAACAAACTGTGCCGGTTTCGTCGATTGGGACGTCTTTTTGCTCTACACGACTACGAGGCGTTCCCTGCTCTTCTGAACCTGCCAGCTGCTGAAACTAACGTGGAGAAGCCTGGGTCTGCTTGCTTCGGGGACCGGTGAGTAGTATAGCTAGGATCTGGTCGCCCTCCTGCAGTATCCCATTGCTTTTCCCTGCTGTGTAAAAACAGCACCCTTTTGCCGTACTCGCGCTCTGCTTCTGCTCGCTGTGGAGGCTGCGCTTGAGTTGCGGAACCTGTTCTCCTTCTGCTGTGCACTAACCCGAACTGCCTGACTTCCTCCGAAGAGCTTCTCCTTTTGCCCGTTGGCACCGGCGTGGCAGGTACTTTGAGCACAAGGCTCCACTCTTCGCAGGGCTCGGACTTCCATCTAGTTAGGTGCCTCTGAAGGCGAACTGAGTCTAAAGCGTTATCGCACTGCCTGTTTTCCTTCCCTGGCAGGTGGACTACACATTTCGTGCCTCTAATGCTTAAGACTGTCGTATTTGTATATATATTGTGTTGATATGGTATGTGTTGGTTTAATACTGTGATATTGTGATTTTTTCGCTACGGTCATTATTTTAAAGGCCTTAAAATAAATGTGTATATATTTTTGATATAACAACTGTTTGGAGTAGTTTGTAAGCGCTCTTGCTTTGTGTGCTCATTGCGGGCTTTCAGTCACCCTCACCCCTCTTGAGACCTAGTCTTGACCGCCGCGATCGCTACCTTGATTGGTCTGGCTCGTCCAGAGGTTACCCTGTTCCAAGTAATTAGGTTGGCCTTCTGAACTTCTGCGCCACCAGGACAGAGTTCAGAAATCCGTCTTAACAAATTGGTGTACAGCGGTGGGATACGACTGAGGGTATCCAGTGTTGCGCTCGAACTAAGGCATTTCAGGTTATTCCAACCAGTACACGTAGTGAATTGTTGTAGTATAACTTTAAAAAGGCCATAGTCCTATCAAACAGTATGGAAACAAATACCTTGTTAACTTTAAATGCTTCCAAATCAGAAACATTGAAGAAGATGTGTGCGAAGAGAGGTGTTTCCTCTCAAGGCACTAAATTGGAAATGATCCAAAGAATCGTGGCGTGGCAAGAAGCGCAGCTTGACGCTATAACTTCTGAGGACAGTGCAGAAGGTGGTGGGGCTGCTCTCACTGGTAGAACCGACGGTTCTGCCGCTGCACTGATCCATCGCGACCACGAGGACAGGGAGGACGAGATGTCTAATGTTTCCTCTGCCAGTGTTGATGGGGATGCTATGCTTGAATTCAAGAAGCAAGAGCTGCGGTTTAGGCAGCAGGAGCTTGAATTCAGCATAGCCAAACTAAAAATCGAACAGGCAGAAAAACAGAAAGACAGGGATCACCAGTTGGAACTGGCCAAGCTTCAGGTTGCAATTGGGTCCCAGGGTCCTGGACATGGGTCTGGGGCCTCCTCTCATCCACGGTTTCCAAAAGATCTGCTCAGTGTGTATGAAGAACGGAATGACATTATGGACTGGCTGAATGCGTTTGAGTATGCATGCGAAGTTCAGAAAGTTGACAATGCTGATAAGATTGCGTGGTTACTCAGCAGACTGCCCCATTCTGGCTGTAGTGCCATTATGGAAATGTCGAAGGCTGAGCGAGCTGATTTCGCAATGTTAAAGCAAACTCTCATTTTAAAGTTTGGGAAGACTCCGGCCCAATATTTAAAGCGTTTTCGAGAGTATAAGAAAAAGGAAGGTGGTACTTGGGTATCTTATGTCGCTGAATCTTTGAAAAACTTAACTGGCTGGGTCGAAGGTTATAAGGTTTCTACCTTCGAAGGCATGATAAATCTTGTCATGCTGGAACACATTTTTGGTTCTTCTTCCCCGGAGCTTAAGCAGCATTTGGCCGATTCGAAGGAGATAGATCCTAAGAAGCTGGCCATTGCAGCAGATTTATGGGTGTCACATCGAGTGTCCCATAAGGACAAAACTCATCCTGGTAAGCAGGAGGAAGGGAAAAAGTCCAAAGATATGGAGGGTGGGGAATCTGCTAAATCTTCTTCCCATAAGGGCCACAAAAAGAAAAATAAGGGTAAGACACAAGAGAACTCACAGGGTAGTGGAGGTCCGCCTCCGCAACAGAACTCTGGTTACAATAAGCCTCCCTACGTAAACAGACCCACTGGGGCTTGTTTTTCTTGTGGAGCAACTGACCATGTGAAGGGGGATCCCCGGTGTAAGGTTAGACCTTTGGGGGTCCACTCCACTAATCTGGCCTTCTCCTCCTACGAGGAAGAAGAGATTACAGGAGCATCCTTCTCCTCAGACTCGTTTCCCAGCGGAATAGAGGCTGAGGTAGTTTTAGTGTCCCTAGGTTCCTGGGAGCCGAAAGTCGCAGAGGCTTATGCTAGGATTCCGGATAATACCAAGCACTACTTTAAAGACAGTGTGCTGATCACTGGAGTGGATACTCCAGCTCTTAGGGATAGTGGGTGCAGTCGCACTGTAATGGATTCTACCTTGGTAGACTCAGAGGAAGTTGCCAGAGCTACTCTGATGCCCACTAAGTTGGCTGACGGCCCCCTCCGTATGTTTCCAGTAATACCTGTAAATCTTACTTTAAATGGTACAGCAGTCAGGATTCCAGTGAGCATTCAGAGAAACGTCCCGGGAAAGGTCTTGTTAGGTAATGATCTCAGAGCTTTAGGGCTCGTAGGAGACACTGCCGAAAGACCCTACACACGGTCTCAAGCACGGGCAGCATTGGCCAAGTCCAATACGCCGCCCCAGCCGAAGGGGAAACCCAAGGCGAAAGGAGTCTACAAGTCAAAACGAGGGAAAGAGAATATTCCCCCGAGCTCGCCTACCACAGCGGTGGAGGAAGTTGGTCAATCGCCCGGGCCTGACGAGGAGGTGGCGATGCCTGAAGTATTCGACCCCAACGATCATCCTGAACTAAAAGACTTGTTAGTTGAAGGAGGTCCTGATAGGGACGAATTCAGTAAAGGCCAACGTGAGTGCCCATCTCTGGAAGGCCTAAGGAGACAGGCCTGCTCCCAGCTTGAGGGTGAACCTCCTGGGAAGCATAGGATTTATTGGGAAGGTGGACTCCTGTATAGTGAGCCCACAGAGTCTACAGAAGGAGACCATAGGAGGTTGGTGGTTCCCCTTGCTGTTAGGCCCTTCCTCCTGCAGTTGGCGCATGAAGTTCCCCTTGCTGGTCACCTTGGTATGAAGAGGACCAAGCAAAGGTTATCCATGCACTTCTACTGGCCCAAGATGGGGGTGCAAGTAGAAAGTCACTGCAGGAGTTGTGCCTCCTGCCAGTTGTCTGGTAAGGTTGGCGCGACAATCCAAGCTCCGTTGGTACCGCTCCCAGTTGTGGGGGTACCATTTGAAAGGGTAGGGATCGACATGGTTGGTCCCCTTGACCCGCAAACATCCTCGGGCAATAGGTTTATCCTGGTGCTGGTCGACCATGCAACCAGGTATCCTGAGGCCATCCCATGGAAAACTGTAACTGCCAAGTCAGTTGCAGAAGCTTTACTCAGCATATTTACTAGGGTTGGCTTCCCTAAAGAAGTTGTGCCGGATGATGGCAGCAACTTTATGTCGAAGTATAGGCAGGCTATGTGGAAAGAATGTGGGGTCACCTACAGGTTCTCTTCTGCATACCACCCCCAGACCAATGGTCTGGGGGGGCGTTTCAACAGGACGTTAAAGAGCATGATTGGGGCTCTGGAGGAGCCTCAGAGAAGAAAATGGGATCTTCTTGTTTCATGCTTACTGTTTGCCTACCGAGAGGTACCACAGGAGGGTGTTGGCTTCAGCCCCTTCGAACTTCTGTTCGGTCATCCCATACGGGGACCCTTAGCCATCGTCAAAGAGGGATGGGAGATGCCCACTCCCCCTGTTACTACCAACGTAGTTGATTATGTGCTAGGGCTCAGAAAACGGATGGTACTTCTGATGGGCTTGGCTAGTGATAAACATTCCAATCCTGAGACCCTTCCGATATCATGAGATTTGTTATCTCAATGCTTCTAATATCAAACTTGAGACCCTCCCTATAGCATGAGATGTGACATCCAAGTCCTTCCCATTCCAATCCTGAGACCCTTCCTATAGCATGAGATGTGATATCTCAATGCTTCTAATACCAAACCTGAGACCCTTCCTATAACATGAGATGGGATATCCAACTCCTTCCCATTCCAATCCTGAGACCCTTCCGATAGCAGAGATGTGATATCTCAATGCTTATACCAAACCTGAGACCCTTCCTAAGGCCTGAGATGTCATATACAACTCCTTCCCATTGCAATCCTGAGACCCTTCCTATAGCATGAGATGTGATATCTCAATGCTTATACCAAATCTGAGACCCTTCCTATAGCATGAGATGTGATATCCAACACCTTCCCATTCCAATCCTGAGACCCTTCCTATAGCATGAGAAGTGATATCTCCATGCTTATACCAAACCTGAGACCCTTCCTATAGCATGAGATGTGATATCCAAATCCTTCCCATTCCAATCCTGAGACCCTTCCTATAGCATGAGATGTGATATCTCAATGCTTATACCAAACCTGAGAGCCTACCTATAGCATGAGATGTGATATCCAAGTCCATCCCATTCCAATCCTTAGACCCTTCCTACAGCATGCGATGTGATATCTCAATGATTCTAATACCAAACCAGAGACCCGTCCTTTAACATGAGATGGGATATCCAACTCCTTCCCATTCCAATCCTGAGCCACTCCTGATAGCAGAGATGTGATATCTCAATGCTTATACCAAACCTGAGACCCTTCCTATAACATGAGATGTGATATCCAACTCCTTCCCGTTCCAAACCTAAGACACTTCCTATAGCATATGTGATATCCAACTCCTTCCCATTCCAAACATGAGACCCTTCCTATAGCAAGAATGTAATATCCAACTCCTACCCATTCCAATCCTGAGACCATTCCTATAGCATGAGATGTGATGTCTCAATGCTTCCAATACCAAACCTGAGATCCTTCCTATAACATGAGATGTGATATCCAACTCCTTCCCATTCCAATCCTGAGACCCTTATGATAGCATGAGATGTGATATCTCAATGCCTCTTATACCAAACCTGAGATCCTTCCGATAGCATGAGATGTGATATCTCAATTTGAAAGGGTAGGGATCGACATCGTTGGTCCCCTTGACCCGCAAACATCCTCGGGCAATAGGTTTATCCTGGTGCTGGTCGACCATGCAACCAGGTATCCTGAGGCCATCCCATTGAAAACTGTAACTGCCAAGTCAGTTGCAAAAGCTTTACTCGGCATATTTACTAGGGTTGGCTTCCCTAAAGAAGTTGTGTCAGATCGTGGCAGCAACTTTATGTCGAAGTATATGCAGGCTATGTGGAAAGAATGTGGGGTCACCTACAAGTTCTCTTCTGCATACCACCCCCAGACCAATGGTCTGGTGGAACGTTTCAACAGAACGTTAAAGAGCATGATTGGGGCTCTGGAGGAGCCTCAGAGAAGAAAATGGGATCTTCTTTTACCATGCTTGCTGTTTGCCTGCAGAGAGGTACCACAGGAGGGTGTTGGCTTCAGCCCCTTCGAACTTCTGTTCGGTCATCCCGTACGGGGACCCTTAGCCATCGTCAAAGAGGGATGGGAGATGCCCACTCCCCCTGTTACTACCAATGTAGTTGATTATGTGCTAGGGCTCAGAAAACGGATGGTACTTCTGATGGGCTTGGCTAGTGATAAATTGAAGGCAGGGCAAGCGCTGGTGAAACATTGGTACGACCAGAAAGCTTCCCTCATCAACTTTACACCTGGTCAGAAAGTCCTGATCATGAATCCAATAAGGCCTCGAGCTTTACAGGACAAATGGTCAGGCCCTTACACAGTGGTGGAGCCCCTGGGTGAGGTGAACTATTTAGTGGACCTTGGAAGGCCTGGACAGGCTCCAAAAGTGTTTCACGTGAATAGGCTGAAGGCTTTCGTCCCAAGAGTCGAAATCGCAGCACTGCTACTGGCTTCAGATGTTGAGGAAGAGGAGTCAGAACCTCTCCCCGACCTGTTCCAAAGCGGTCCTTCAGATAGCTCCGTTGAGGGTGTCCGAGTGGCCCCTCACCTGACTCCGAATCAGCAGGCTGAGGTGAAAAGTTTGCTTAGGCAGTTTTCCCCCCTGTTTTCACAGTCCCCTGGTTTGACACCTTGGTGCAAACATAACATTGACACAGGAGACAGTGTACCTACCAAAAGTAGGGGATACAGGATGTCAGATAAAGTACGGTCTTATATTAAGACCGAGGTCAACAAGATGTTAGATCTTGGGGTGATTGAACCCTCTAGTAGTCCTTGGTCCAGCCCAGTGGTGTTGGTTCCAAAGGCAGGCACTTCTGAATTGAGGTTCTGCGTGGATTACAGGGCTCTGAATGCTGTCACCAAGACAGATGCACACCCCTTGCCTCGAACAGATGAGCTGGTGGATACTTTGGGTGCCTCCAGGTACCTCAGCACGTTTGACCTCACTGCTGGCTATTGGCAAATAGCTTTAGCAGAACATGCCAAGGAGAAGACAGCATTTTCTACTCCAGACGGCCTTTACCAATTCCGGGTAATGCTGTTCGGGTTGAAGAATGCACCTGCCACTTTCCAGAGGCTTGTGAATCATGTGTTGAATGGGTTGGACGATATAGCAGTTTTCAGTGCCACCTGGGAAGACCATGTGAAACACCTCGGGATTGTGCTCCAGGCTCTTCGGAAAGCCCACTTGACCATAAAGGCTAGTAAATGCCAGATTGGACAAGGCTCAGTGGTTTACCTTGGACATGAAGTAGGTGGAGGGAGGATACAGCCTCTACCCAGTAAAGTACAAGCAGTACAAGACTGGCCTACCCCCACTACGCAAACCCAAGTGAGAGCCTTCTTAGGACTCACGGGTTATTATCGCAATTTTGTGGCAGACTATGGCACCATAGCTGCTCCTCTGACTGCCCTCACAACTCCGAAGAAACCCAAGAAGGTAACTTGGACCGACGAGTGTGAGAAAGCCTTCAATGGCTTAAAAGACTCCTTGTGCCAGGCCCCTGTGCTAAGGGCCCCTGATTATCAAAGACCTTTTATCGTGCAGACGGATGCCTCTGACACTGGGATAGGAGCTGTACTATCACAAGTAGATGAGAAGGGTAAGGAACACCCTATCGGTTTTATTAGTCGCCAGTTTAAGGACAGAGAGCTCAGATGGTCCACGGTAGAGAAAGAATGTTTCTCTGTTGTGTGGGCCCTAAGGAAGCTGAGGCCCTACCTCTATGGGACCCACTTCACTGTGCAGACTGACCATAAGCCGTTAAAGTGGCTAATGAACATGAAGGGGGAGAATCCAAAGTTGCTTAGGTGGTCCATGAGTCTACAAGGCTTTGACTTCACTATTGAGCATAGGCCAGGTGTCCAACATAGCAATGCTGATGGGTTGTCCAGAATGTTTAACCGACCTGAACAAGAGACTCATCCAGGGGTGGATTAGTTCCCCCTGTCCATAGTCTGGGAGGGGCGAGTGTTAGGAAAGATTTCGTAATTGTAGGTAATTTTCCTTCCATGTGGCAACCCCTAAACTTTTTGCTATTGTTTTTAACCTTGTTCTTGACTTTGCCAGAGAAGTACAGCCTTCTGCCGCACTTCTCTGGGCTTTCGCTCCTTTCTTACGGGGAAACTGACATGCCCTTAAGACAGTCAGTACCGGGGAACGCTGTTTCCCGTAGTTTCTTTTATCATGTTGCGGCTGTAGTGCAACATGACACAAGAGGGCACTGTAAGCTAAGTTACAGCTCTCTTGGGTCTCTAGCCTTCTACAGGCCCTAGATACTCTTTTAGGATGGTATTTTGATCGGTGCAAGTCATTCAGGGACTGGAATGGTGGCAGCGATCGTTTTGTTTATTTTGAGCTCCTTTTGGCGTTCTGAGCACGTTTTTCGCACTGAACCCAAAATGGTGGCCTGGCTCCCAAAATGGCCAGACCACGAGGCTCCTTTGTCCTGTCCACTGACCGTCTTGCTCCCTTCACCTTCCCCAGGTCGGGCGACCCGGGGCCTTCCTTATTTGGGCATGTACTTTCCCGCGAAACGTGGTTGCTTTCGCGGGCTTCTACCTGTCGTTTGTGTGCCTCCAGGGTGTGGGCTGGGATGTCTGGTCCCAATACACATCCTGGGTGCCAGAGAGTCTGGGGTGGTGTGAATGCCTGGGACCACCGTGGTCCGTGATTGGTCCACGTATGGTATGTGTGTTGATGAGCGGGTCTCCCATTGGCTCCCCTCCGTTTTGGCGCGAAGGGAACCGTGGATAAGAGGGAGCTGGAAACACCACTACCATGTCGATCTCCTGAGTTCTCACGAACGAAGGAATACAGGAGCCAAGTATCCTGCAACCACGAGGCTGGACCGAGGAATCGCTGGTGACCCGCTGAAGGAATCCTCCTTTGCTCTGCTGTCGTCCTGTGAAACCCTTTCCTCCTTTGATCGAACCAGAAGGCCTGTACTGGTGCTTCGACCTTTGGAATAGCAGGAACAGCTATTCCCGGCGACTTCATCATCTCCTGCCAAGTAAGCCTTCGGAAGCGTCTCTGGGCCATCCAGTTGACTGACCAGCTTACAAGGGAGTCCTGCTCTGTAACTGCCGCCAGGTTGTGTTGTATGTCGAGTCCTTGTCACTCTCCCACGCTTCGTACACTTGGCGTTCCCAAGTCTGAAGGGAGGAGTGTACATTTGGCTTGAATACACACGGCCGCTCCGTTGTCCTGCTGCGGCAACAAACTGTGCTGGTTTCGTCGATTGGGACGTCTTTTTGCTCTACACGACTACGAGGCGTTCCCTGCTCTTCTGAACCTGCCAGCTGCTGAAACTAACGTGGAGAAGCCTGGGTCTGCTTGCTTCGGGGACCGGTGAGTAGTTTAGCTAGGATCTGGTCGCCCTCCTGCAGTATCCCATTGCTTTTCCCTGCTGTGTAAAAACAGCACCCTTTTGGCCGTACTCGCGCTCTGCTTCTGCCCGCTGTGGAGGCTGCGCTTGAGTTGCGGAACCTGTTCTCCTTCTGCTGTGCACTAACCCGAACTGCCTGACTTCCTACGAAGAGCTTCCCCTTTTGCCCGTTGGCACCGGCGTGGCAGGTACTTTGAGCACAAGGCTCCACTCTTCGCAGGGCTCGGACTTCCATCTAGTTAGGTGCCTCTGAAGGCGAACTGAGTCTAAAGTGTTATCGCACTGCCTGTTTTCCTTTCCTTTCAGGTGGACTACATATTTCGTGCTTTAAACGCTTGCGACTGTGTATTTGTATATATATTGTGTTGATATGGTATGTGTTGGTTTAATATTGTGATATTGTGATTTTCTCGCTACGGTCATTGTTTTAAAGGCCTTAAAATAAATGTGTATCTATTTTTGATATAACAACTGTTTGGAGTAGTTTGTAAGCGCTCTTGCTTTGTGTGCTCACTGCGGGCTTTCAGTCACCCTCACCCCTCTTGAGACCTAGTCTTGACCGCCGCGATCGCTACCTTGATTGGTCTGGCTTGTCCAGAGGTTACCCTGTTCCAAGTAATTAGGTTGGCCTTCTGAACTTCTGCGCCACCAGGACAGAGTTCAGAAATCCGTCTTAACAAATTGGTGTACAGCGGTGGGATACGACTGAAGGTATCCAGTGTTGCGCTCGAACTAAGGCATTTCAGGTTATTCCAAACAGTACACGTAGTGAATTGTTGTAGTATAACTTTAAAAAGGCCATAGTCCTATCAAACAGTATGGAAACAAATACGTTGTTAACTTTAAATGCTTCCAAATCAGAAACATTGAAGAAGATGTGTGCGGAGAGAGGTGTTTCCTCTCAAGGCACTAAATTGGAAATGATCCAAAGAATCGTGGCGTGGCAAGAAGCGCAGCTTGACGCTATAACTTCTGAGGACAGTGCGGAAGGTGGTGGGGCTGCTCTCACTGGTAGAACCGACGGTTCTGCCGCCGCACTGATCCACCGCGACCACGAGGACAGGGAGGATGTGATGTCTAATGTTTCCTCTGCCAGTGTTGATGGGGAGGCTATGCTTGAATTCAAGAAGCAAGAGCTGCGGTTTAGGCAGCAGGAGCTTGAATTCAGCATAGCCAAACTAAAAATCGAACAGGCAGAAAAACAGAAAGACAGGGATCACCAGTTGGAACTGGCCAAGCTTCAGGTTGCAAATGGGTCCAAGGGTCCTGGACATGGGTCTGGGGCTTCCTCTCATCCACGGTTTCCGAAAGATCTGCTCAGTGTGTATGAAGAAAGGAATGACATTATGGACTGGCTGAATGCGTTTGAGTATGCATGCGAGGTTCAAGAAGTTGACAATGCTGATAAGATTGCGTGGTTGCTCAGTAGACTGCCCCATTCTGGCTGCAGTGCCATTATGGAAATTTCGAAGGCTGAGCGGGCTGATTTCGCAATGTTAAAGCAAACTCTCATTTTAAAGTTTGGGAAGACTCCGGCCCAATATTTAAAGCGTTTTCGAGAGTATAAGAAAAAGGAAGGTGGTACTTGGGTATCTTATGTCGCTGAATCTTTGAAAAACTTAACTGGCTGGGTCGAAGGTTATAAGGTTTCTACCTTCGAAGGCATGATAAATCTTGTCATGCTGGAACATATTTTTGCTTCTTCTTCCCCGGAGCTTAAGCAGCATTTGGCCGATTCAAAGGAGATAGATCCTAGGAAGCTGGCCATTGCAGCAGACTTATGGGTGTCACATCGAGTGTCCCATAAGGACAAAACTCATCCTGGTAAGCAGGAGGAAGGGAAAAAGTCCAAAGATATGGAGGGTGTGGAATCTGCTAAATCTTCTTCCCATAAGGGCCACAAAAAGAAAAACAAGGGTAAGACACAAGAGAACTCACAGGGTAGTGGAGGTTCGCCTCCGAAACAGAACTCTGGTTACAATAAGCCTCCCTACGTAAACAGACCCGCTGGGGCTTGTTTTTCTTGTGGAGCAACTGACCATGTGAAGGGGGATCCCCGGTGTAAGGTTAGACCTTTGGGGGTCCACTCCGCTAATCTGGCCTTCTCCTCCTACGAGGAAGAAGAGATTACAGGAGCATCCTTCTCCTCAGACTCATTTCCCAGCGGAATAGAGGCTGAGGTAGTTTTAGTGTCCCTGGGTTCCTGGGAGCCTAAAGTCGCAGAGGCTTATGCTAGGATTCCGGATAATACCAAGCACTACTTTAAAGACAGTGTGCTGATCAATGGAGTGGATACTCCAGCTCTTAGGGATAGTGGGTGCAGTCGAACTGTAGTGGATTCTACCTTGGTAGACTCAGAGGAAGTTGCCAGAGCTACTCTGATGCCCACTAAGTTGGCTGACGCCCCCTCCGTATGTTTCCAGTAATACCTGTAGATCTTACTTTAAATGGTACAGCAGTCAGGATTCCAGTGAGCATTCAGAGAAACGTCCCGGGAAAGGTCTTGTTGGGTAATGATCTCAGAGCTTTAGGGCTCGTAGGAGACACTGCCGAAAGACCCTACACACGGTCTCAAGCACGGGCAGCATTGGCCAAGTCCAATACGCCGCCCCAGCCGAAGGGTAAACCCAAGGCGAAAGGAGTCTACAAGTCAAAACGAGGGAAAGAGAATATTCCCCCGAGCTCGCCTACCACTGCGGTGGAGGAAGTTGGTCAATCGCCCGGGCCTGACGAGGAGGTGGCGATGCCTGAAGTATTCGACCCCAACGATCATCCTGAACTAAAAGACTTGTTAGTTGAAGGAGGTCCTGATAGGGACGAATTCAGTAAAGGCCAACGTGAGTGCCCATCTCTGGAAGGCCTAAGGAGACAGGCCTGCTCCCAGCTTGAGGGTGAACCTCCTGGGAAGCATAGGATTTATTGGGAAGGTGGACTCCTGTATAGTGAGCCCACAGAGTCTATAGAAGGAGACCATAGGAGGTTGGTGGTTCCCCTTGCTGTTAGGCCCTTCCTCCTGCAGTTGGCGCATGAAGTTCCCCTTGCTGGTCACCTTGGTATGAAGAGGACCAAGCAAAGGTTATCCATGCACTTCTACTGGCCCAAGATAGGGGTGCAAGTAGAAAGTCACTGCAGGAGTTGTGCCTCCTACCAGTTGTCTGGTAAGGTTGGCGCGACAATCCAAGCTCCGTTGGTACCGCTCCCAGTTGTGGGGGTACCATTTGAAAGGGTAGGGATCGACATCGTTGGTCCCCTTGACCCGCAAACATCCTCAGGCAATAGGTTTATCCTGGTGCAGGTCGACCATGCAACCAGGTATCCTGAGGCCATCCCATTGAAAACTGTAACTGCCAAGTCAGTTGCAAAAGCTTTACTCGGCATATTTACTAGGGTTGGCTTCCCTAAAGAAGTTGTGTCAGATCGTGGCAGCAACTTTATGTCGAAGTATATGCAGGCTATGTGGAAAGAATGTGGGGTCACCTACAAGTTCTCTTCTGCATACCACCCCCAGACCAATGGTCTGGTGGAACGTTTCAACAGAACGTTAAAGAGCATGATTGGGGCTCTGGAGGAGCCTCAGAGAAGAAAATGGGATCTTCTTTTACCATGCTTGCTGTTTGCCTACAGAGAGGTACCACAGGAGGGTGTTGGCTTCAGCCCCTTCGAACTTCTGTTCGGTCATCCCGTACGGGGACCCTTAGCCATCGTCAAAGAGGGATGGGAGATGCCTACTCCCCCTGTTACTACCAATGTAGTTGATTATGTGCTAGGGCTCAGAAAACGGATGGTACTTCTGATGGGCTTGGCTAGTGATAAATTGAAGGCAGGGCAAGCGCTGGTGAAACATTGGTACGACCAGAAAGCTTCCCTCATCAACTTTACACCTGGTCAGCAAGTCCTGATCATGAATCCAATAAGGCCTTGAGCTTTACAGGACAAATGGTCAGGCCCTTACACAGTGGTGGAGCCCCTGGGTGAGGTGAACTATTTAGTGGACCTTGGAAGGCCTGGACAGGCTCCAAAAGTGTTTCACGTGAATAGGCTGAAGGCTTTCGTCCCAAGAGTCGAAATCGCAGCACTGCTACTGGCTTCAGATGTTGAGGAAGAGGAGTCAGAACCTCTCCCCGACCTGTTCCAAAGCGGTCCTTCAGATAGCTCCGTTGAGGGTGTCCGAGTGGCCCCTCACCTGACTCCGAATCAGCAGGCTGAGGTGAAAAGTTTGCTTAGGCAGTTTTCCCCCCTGTTTTCACAGTCCCCTGGTTTGACACCTTGGTGCAAACATTACATTGACACAGGAGACAGTGTACCTACCAAAAGTAGGGGATACAGGATGTCAGATAAAGTACGGTCTTATATTAAGACCGAGGTCAACAAGATGTTAGATCTTGGGGTGATTGAACCCTCTAGTAGTCCTTGGTCCAGCCCAGTGGTGTTGGTTCCAAAGGCAGGCACTTCTGAATTGAGGTTCTGCGTGGATTACAGGGCTCTGAATGCTGTCACCAAGACAGATGCACACCCCTTGCCTCGAACAGATGAGCTGGTGGATACTTTGGGTGCCTCCAGGTACCTCAGCACGTTTGACCTCACTGCTGGCTATTGGCAAATAGCTTTAGCAGAACATGCCAAGGAGAAGACAGCATTTTCTACTCCAGACGGCTTTTACCAATTCCGGGTAATGCCGTTCGGGTTGAAGAATGCACCTGCCACTTTCCAGAGGCTTGTGAATCATGTGTTGAATGGGTTGGACGATATAGCAGTTTTCAGTGCCACCTGGGAAGACCATGTGAAACACCTCGGGATTGTGCTCCAGGCTCTTCGGAAAGCCCACTTGACCATAAAGGCTAGTAAATGCCAGATTGGACAAGGCTCAGTGGTTTACCTTGGACATGAAGTAGGTGGAGGGAGGATACAGCCTCTACCCAGTAAAGTACAAGCAGTACAAGACTGGCCTACCCCCACTACGCAAACCCAAGTGAGAGCCTTCTTAGGACTCACGGGTTATTATCGCAATTTTGTGGCAGACTATGGCACCATAGCTGCTCCTCTGACTGCCCTCACAACTCCGAAGAAACCCAAGAAGGTAACTTGGACCGACGAGTGTGAGAAGGCCTTCAATGGCTTAAAAGACGGTATCCAGTCATAATTTCGAATACAATATTTTCGAAAGTCAAAATGTCGAAAATATTTAGTCGGAAAACAAAAATGTCGAAAAACAAAAATGTCGACTTTTTTTTGACTTTTTTCGATTTTATGTGTTAATAATAAATATTTTATTAAACTTTTTTTTAAAAATAATTAAAGGTATTTCCATGGGGGGTAGGGGTGATGGGGAGTATGGGGGGGGGGGTTGGGGATAGGGGTTTGGGATGGTTTTTTAAATAATTAATTAATTATTTAATATTATATTAAAGATTTTTTAAAAATAATTAAAGGTATATCTATGGGGGGTGGGGGGGATGGGGAGGAGGGGGGGGTTCGGGTAGGGGTTTGGGATGGGGGGGTTGGGGGGGGACCCCCCCCCCATAATAAATGTTACTATCTGGGTAAAAAAAAAAAAAGAGTGTTTTGAGTTTTCGATTTTTTTTTCGACATTTTTTTTTCGAAATTATGACTTTTCCTATTATATGTATGTTTTTCGACTTTTTTACATTCGACATTTTTTTTTCGACATTTTTGCTATTCGACATTATGTTTTCGACTTTTTGACTATAAACCTTAAAAGACTCCTTGTGCCAGGCCCCTGTGCTAAGGGCCCCTGATTATCAAAGACCTTTTATCGTGCAGACGGATGCCTCTGACACTGGGAACACCCTATCGGTTTTATTAGTCGCCAGTTTAAGGACAGAGAGCTCAGATGGTCCACGGTAGAGAAAGAATGTTTCTCTGTTGTGTGGGCCCTAAGGAAGCTGAGGCCCTACCTCTATGGGACCCACTTCACTGTGCAGACTGACCATAAGCCGTTAAAGTGGCTAATGAACATGAAGGGGGAGAATCCAAAGTTGCTAAGGTGGTCCATAAGTCTACAAGGCTTCGACTTCACTATTGAGCATAGGCCAGGTGTCCAACATAGCAATGCTGATGGGTTGTCCAGAATGTTTAACCGACCTGAACAAGAGACTCATCCAGGGGTGGATTAGTTCCCCCTGTCCATAGTCTGGGAGGGGCGAGTGTTAGGAAAGATTTCGTAATTGTAGGTAATTTTCCTTCCATGTGGCAACCCCTAAACTTTTTGCTATTGTTTTTAACCTTGTTCTTGACTTTGCTAGAGAAGTACAGCCTTCTGCCGCACTTCTCTGGGCTTTCGCTCCTTTCTTACGGGGAAACTGACATGCCCTTAAGACAGTCAGTACCGGGGAACGCTGTTTCCCGTAGTTTCTTTTATCATGTTGCGGCTGTAGTGCAACATGACACAAGAGGGCACTGTAAGCTAAGTTACAGCTCTCTTGGGTCTCTAGCCTTCTACAGGCCCTAGATACTCTTTTAGGATGGTATTTTGATCGGTGCAAGTCATTCAGGGACTGGAATGGTGGCAGCGATCCTTTTGTTTATTTTGAGCTCCTTTTGGCGTTCTGAGCACGTTTTTCGCACTGAACCCAAAATGGTGGCCTGGCTCCCAAAATGGCCAGACCACGAGGCTCCTTTGTCCTGTCCACTGACCGTCTTGCTCCCTTCACCTTCCCCAGGTCGGGCGACCCGGGGCCTTCCTTATTTGGGCATGTACTTTCCCGCGAAACGTGGTTGCTTTCGCGGGCTTCTACATGTCGTTTGTGTGCCTCCAGGGTGTGGGCTGGGATGTCTGGTCCCAATACACATCCTGGGTGCCAGAGAGTCTGGGGTGGTGTGAATGCCTGGGACCACCGTGGTCCGTGATTGGTCCACGTATGGTATGTGTGTTGATGAGCGGATCTCCCATTGGCTCCCCTCCGTTTTGGCGCGAAGGGAACCGTGGATAAGAGGGAGCTGGAAACACCACTACCATGTCGATCTCCTGAGTTCTCACGAACGAAGGAATACAGGAGCCAAGTATCCTGCAACCACGAGGCTGGACCGAGGAATCGCTGGTGACCCGCTGAAGGAATCCTCCTTTGCACTGCTGTCGTCCTGTGAAACCCTTTCCTCCTTTGATCGAACCAGAAGGCCTGTACTGGTGCTTCGACCTTTGGAATAGCAGGAACAGCTATTCCCGGCGACTTCATCATCTCCTGCCAAGTAAGCCTTCGGAAGCGTCTCTGGGCCATCCAGTTGACTGACCAGCTTACAAGGGAGTCCTGCTCTGTAACTGCCGCCAGGTTGTGTTGTATGTCGAGTCCTTGTCACTCTCCCACGCTTCGTACACTTGGCGTTCCCAAGTCTGAAGGGAGGAGTGTACATTTGGCTTGAATACACACGGCCGCTCCGTTGTCCTGCTGCGGCAACAAACTGTGCTGGTTTCGTCGATTGGGACGTCTTTTTGCTCTACACGACTACGAGGCGTTCCCTGCTCTTCTGAACCTGCCAGCTGCTGAAACTAACGTGGAGAAGCCTGGGTCTGCTTGCTTCGGGGACCGGTGAGTAGTTTAGCTAGGATCTGGTCGCCCTTCTGCAGTATCCCATTGCTTTTCCCTGCTGTGTAAAAACAGCACCCTTTTGGCCGTACTCGCGCTCTGCTTCTGCCCGCTGTGGAGGCTGCGCTTGAGTTGCGGAACCTGTTCTCCTTCTGCTGTGCACTAACCCGAACTGCCTGACTTCCTACGAAGAGCTTCCCCTTTTGCCCGTTGGCACCGGCGTGGCAGGTACTTTGAGCACAAGGCTCCACTCTTCGCAGGGCTCGGACTTCCATCTAGTTAGGTGCCTCTGAAGGCGAACTGAGTCTAAAGTGTTATCGCACTGCCTGTTTTCCTTTCCTTTCAGGTGGACTACATATTTCGTGCTTTAAACGCTTGCGACTGTGTATTTGTATATATATTGTGTTGATATGGTATGTGTTGGTTTAATATTGTGATATTGTGATTTTCTCGCTACGGTCATTGTTTTAAAGGCCTTAAAATAAATGTGTATCTATTTTTGATATAACAACTGTTTGGAGTAGTTTGTAAGCGCTCTTGCTTTGTGTGCTCACTGCGGGCTTTCAGTCACCCTGACCCCTCTTGAGACCTAGTCTTGACCGCCGCGATCGCTACCTTGATTGGTCTGGCTTGTCCAGAGGTTACCCTGTTCCAAGTAATTAGGTTGGCCTTCTGAACTTCTGCGCCACCAGGACAGAGTTCAGAAATCCGTCTTAACAGAAGGGTCTCAGGTTTGGTATAAGCATTGAGATATCACATCACATGCTATAGGAATGGTCTCAGGATTGGAATGGGAAGGACTTGGATATCACATCTCATGCTATAGGCAGGGTCTCAGGTTTGGAAAGGGAAGGAGATGGATATCACATTTCATGTTAGAGGTAGGATCTCAGGTTTGGTATTAGAGGCATTGAGATATCACATCTCATGCTATCAGAAGGGTCTCAGGATTGGAATGGGAAGGAGTTGGATATCACATTTCAAGCTAAAGGGAGGGTCTCAGGTTTGGAAGGGGAAGGATTTGGAAATCACATCTCATATTATAGGAAGGATCTCAGGTTTGGTATTAGAAGCATTGAGATATCACATCTCATGCTATCGGAAGGATCTCAGGTTTGGTGTAAGAGGCATTGAGATATCACATCTCATGCTATCATAAGGGTCTCAGGATTGGAATGGGAAGGAGTTGGATATCACATCTCATGTTATAGGAAGGATCTCAGGTTTGGTATTAGAAGCATTGAGACATCACATCTCATGCTATAGGAAGGGTCTCAGGATTGGAATGGGAAGGAGTTGGATATCACATCTCATGCTATAGGAAGGGTCTCAGGTTTGGTATAAGCATTGAGATATCACATCTCATGCTATAGGAAGGGTCTCAGGATTGGAATTGGAAGGATTTGGATATCACATCTTATGCTATAGGAAGGGTCTCAGGTTTGGTATAAGCATTGAGATATCATATCTCATGCTATAGGAAGGGTCTCAGGATTGGAATGGGAAGAAGTTGGATATCACATCTCATGCTATAGGAAGGGTCTCAGGTTTGGTATAAGCATTGAGATATCACATCTCATGCTATAGGAAGGGTCTCAGGGTTGGAATGGGAAGGAGTTGTGTATGACATCTCATGCCATAGGAAGGGTCTCAGGTTTGGTATAAGCATTGAGATATCACATCACATGCTATAGGAAGGGTCTCAGGATTGGAATGGGAAGGACTTGGATATCACATCTCATGCTATAGGCAGGGTCTCAGGTTTGGAAAGGGAAGGAGATGGATATCACATTTCATGTTAGAGGTAGGATCTCAGGTTTGGTATTAGAGGCATTGAGATATCACATCTCATGCTATCAGAAGGGTCTCAGGATTGGAATGGGAAGGAGTTGGATATCACATTTCATGCTAAAGGGAGGGTCTCAGGTTTGGAAGGGGAAGGATTTGGAAATCACATCTCATATTATAGGAAGGATCTCAGGTTTGGTATTAGAAGCATTGAGATATCACATCTCATGCTATCGGAAGGATCTCAGGTTTGGTATAAGAGGCATTGAGATATCACATCTCATGCTATCATAAGGGTCTCAGGATTGGAATGGGAAGGAGTTGGATATCACATCTCATGTTATAGGAAGGATCTCAGGTTTGGTATTAGAAGCATTGAGACATCACATCTCATGCTATAGGAAGGGTCTCAGGATTGGAATGGGAAGGAGTTGGATATCACATCTCATGCTATAGGAAGGGTCTCAGGTTTGGTATAAGCATTGAGATATCACATCTCATGCTATAGGAAGGGTCTCAGGATTGGAATAGGAAGGATTTGGATATCACATCTTATGCTATAGGAAGGGTCTCAGGTTTGGTATAAGCATGGAGATATCACTTCTCATGCTATAGGAAGTGTCTCAGGATTGGAATGGGAAGGAGTTGGATATCACATCTCATGCTATAGGAAGGGTCTCAGATTTGGTATAAGCATTGAGATATCACATCTCATGCTATAGGAAGGGTCTCAGGATTGGAATGGGAAGGAGTTGTATATGACATCTCAGGCCATAGGAAGGGTCTCAGATTTGGTATAAGCATTGAGATATCACATCTCATGATATCGGAAGGGTCTCAGGATTGGAATGGGAAGGAGTTGGATATCACATCTCATGATAATGGAAGGGTCTAAGGTTTGGAAGGGGAAGGATTTGGATATCACATCTCATGTTATAGGACGGGTCTCAGGTTTGGTATTAGAAGCATTGAGATATCAAGTCTCATGGTATAAGAAGGGTCTCAGGATTGGAATGGGAAGGAGTTTGATATCACATCTCATGCCATAGTATGGGTCTCAGGTTTGGTAGAAGCATTGGGATATCACATCTCGTGCTATCGGAAGGGTATCAGTATTGGATTTGGAAGGAGTTGGATATCCCATCTCATGCTATAGGAAGGGTCTCAGGTTGGAATGGGAAGGAGTTGGATATCACATTTCATGTTATAGGAAGGGTCTCAGGATTGGAATGGGAAGGACTTGGATATCATATCTCATGCTATAGGAAGGCTCTCAGGTTTGGAAGGGGAAGGAGTTGGATATCACATTTCATGTTAGAGGAAGGATCTCAGGTTTGGTATTAGAGGCCTTGAGATATCACATCTCAATCTATAGGAAGGGTCTCAGGATTGGAATGGGAAGGAGTTGGATATCACATCTCAAGCTATAGGAAAGGTCTCAGGTTTGGTATAAGCATTGAGATATCACATCTCATGCTATAGGAAGGGTCTCAGGATTGGAATGGGAAGAAGTTGGATATCACATCTCATGCTATCGGAACGGTCTCAGGATTGGAATGGGAAGGAGTTGTATATGCCATCCCATGCCATAGGAAGGGTCTCAGGTTTGGTATAAGCATTGAGATATCACATCACATGCTATAGGAAGGGTCTCAGGATTGGAATGGGAAGGACCTGGATATCACATATCATGCTATAGGCAGGGTCTCAGGTTTGGAAAGGGAAGGAGATGGATATCACATTTCATGTTAGAGGTAGGATCTCAGGTTTGGTATTAGAGGCATTGAGATATCACATCTCATGCTATCAGAAGGGTCTCAGGATTGGAATGGGAAGGAGTTGGATATCACATTTCATGCTATAGGAAGGGTCTCAGGTTTGGTATAAGCATTGAGATATCACATCTCATGCTATAGGAAGGGTCTCAGGGTTGGAATGGGAAGGAGTTGTATATGACATCTCATGCCATAGGAAGGGTCTCAGGTTTGGTATAAGCATTGAGATATCACATCACATGCTATAGGAAGGGTCTCAGGATTGGAATGGGAAGGACTTGGATATCACATCTCATGCTATAGGCAGGGTCTCAGGTTTGGAAAGGGAAGGAGATGGATATCACATTTCATGTTAGAGGTAGGATCTCAGGTTTGGTATTAGAGGCATTGAGATATCACATCTCATGCTATCAGAAGGGTCTCAGGATTGGAATGGGAAGGAGTTGGATATCACATTTCATGCTAAAGGGAGGGTCTCAGGTTTGGAAGGGGAAGGATTTGGAAATCACATCTCATATTATAGGAAGGATCTCAGGTTTGGTATTAGAAGCATTGAGATATCACATCTCATGCTATCGGAAGGATCTCAGGTTTGGTGTAAGAGGCATTGAGATATCACATCTCATGCTATCATAAGGGTCTCAGGATTGGAATGGGAAGGAGTTGGATATCACATCTCATGTTATAGGAAGGATCTCAGGTTTGGTATTAGAAGCATTGAGACATCACATCTCATGCTATAGGAAGGGTCTCAGGATTGGAATGGGAAGGAGTTGGATATCACATCTCATGCTATAGGAAGGGTCTCAGGTTTGGTATAAGCATTGAGATATCACATCTCATGCTATAGGAAGGTCTCAGGATTGGAATGGGAAGGATTTGGATATCACATCTTATGCTATAGGAAGGGTCTCAGGTTTGGTATAAGCATTGAGATATCACATCTCATGCTATAGGAAGGGTCTCAGGGTTGGAATGGGAAGGAGTTGTGTATGACATCTCATGCCATAGGAAGGGTCTCAGGTTTGGTATAAGCATTGAGATATCACATCACATGCTATAGGAAGGGTCTCAGGATTGGAATGGGAAGGAGTTGGATATCACATTTCATGCTAAAGGGAGGGTCTCAGGTTTGGAAGGGGAAGGATTTGGAAATCACATCTCATATTATAGGAAGGATCTCAGGTTTGGTATTAGAAGCATTGAGATATCACATCTCATGTTATAGGAAGGGTCTCAGGATTGGAATGGGAAGGACTTGGATATCATATCTCATGCTATAGGAAGGCTCTCAGGTTTGGAAGGGGAAGGAGTTGGATATCACATTTCATGTTAGAGGAAGGATCTCAGGTTTGGTATTAGAGGCCTTGAGATATCACATCTCAATCTATAGGAAGGGTCTCAGGATTGGAATGGGAAGGAGTTGGATATCACATCTCAAGCTATAGGAAAGGTCTCAGGTTTGGTATAAGCATTGAGATATCACATCTCATGCTATAGGAAGGGTCTCAGGATTGGAATGGGAAGAAGTTGGATATCACATCTCATGCTATAGGAAGGGTCTCAGGATTGGAATGGGAAGGAGTTGTATATGCCATCCCATGCCATAGGAAGGGTCTCAGGTTTGGTATAAGCATTGAGATATCACATCACATGCTATAGGAAGGGTCTCAGGATTGGAATGGGAAGGACTTGGATATCACATATCATGCTATAGGCAGGGTCTCAGGTTTGGAAAGGGAAGGAGATGGATATCACATTTCATGTTAGAGGTAGGATCTCAGGTTTGGTATTAGAGGCATTGAGATATCACATCTCATGCTATCAGAAGGGTCTCAGGATTGGAATGGGAAGGAGTTGGATATCACATTTCATGCTATAGGAAGGGTCTCAGGTTTGGTATAAGCATTGAGATATCACATCTCATGCTATAGGAAGGGTCTCAGGGTTGGAATGGGAAGGAGTTGTATATGACATCTCATGCCATAGGAAGGGTCTCAGGTTTGGTATAAGCATTGAGATATCACATCACATGCTATAGGAAGGGTCTCAGGATTGGAATGGGAAGGACTTGGATATCACATCTCATGCTATAGGCAGGGTCTCAGGTTTGGAAAGGGAAGGAGATGGATATCACATTTCATGTTAGAGGTAGGATCTCAGGTTTGGTATTAGAGGCATTGAGATATCACATCTCATGCTATCAGAAGGGTCTCAGGATTGGAATGGGAAGGAGTTGGATATCACATTTCATGCTAAAGGGAGGGTCTCAGGTTTGGAAGGGGAAGGATTTGGAAATCACATCTCATATTATAGGAAGGATCTCAGGTTTGGTATTAGAAGCATTGAGATATCACATCTCATGCTATCGGAAGGATCTCAGGTTTGGTGTAAGAGGCATTGAGATATCACATCTCATGCTATCATAAGGGTCTCAGGATTGGAATGGGAAGGAGTTGGATATCACATCTCATGTTATAGGAAGGATCTCAGGTTTGGTATTAGAAGCATTGAGACATCACATCTCATGCTATAGGAAGGGTCTCAGGATTGGAATGGGAAGGAGTTGGATATCACATCTCATGCTATAGGAAGGGTCTCAGGTTTGGTATAAGCATTGAGATATCACATCTCATGCTATAGGAAGGTCTCAGGATTGGAATGGGAAGGATTTGGATATCACATCTTATGCTATAGGAAGGGTCTCAGGTTTGGTATAAGCATTGAGATATCATATCTCATGCTATAGGAAGGGTCTCAGGATTGGAATGGGAAGAAGTTGGATATCACATCTCATGCTATAGGAAGGGTCTCAGGTTTGGTATAAGCATTGAGATATCACATCTCATGCTATAGGAAGGGTCTCAGGGTTGGAATGGGAAGGAGTTGTGTATGACATCTCATGCCATAGGAAGGGTCTCAGGTTTGGTATAAGCATTGAGATATCACATCACATGCTATAGGAAGGGTCTCAGGATTGGAATGGGAAGGAGTTGGATATCACATTTCATGCTAAAGGGAGGGTCTCAGGTTTGGAAGGGGAAGGATTTGGAAATCACATCTCATATTATAGGAAGGATCTCAGGTTTGGTATTAGAAGCATTGAGATATCACATCTCATGCTATCGGAAGGATCTCAGGTTTGGTATAAGAGGCATTGAGATATCACATCTCATGCTATCATAAGGGTCTCAGGATTGGAATGGGAAGGAGTTGGATATCACATCTCATGTTATAGGAAGGATCTCAGGTTTGGTATTAGAAGCATTGAGACATCACATCTCATGCAATAGGAAGGGTCTCAGGATTGGAATGGGAAGGAGTTGGATATCACATCTCATGCTATAGGAAGGGTCTCAGGTTTGGTATAAGCATTGAGATATCACATCTCATGCTATAGGAAGGGTCTCAGGATTGGAATAGGAAGGATTTGGATATCACATCTTATGCTATAGGAAGGGTCTCAGGATTGGAATGGGAAGGTGTTGGATATCACATCTCATGCTATAGGAAGGGTCTCAGATTTGGTATAAGCATTGAGATATCACATCTCATGCTATAGGAAGGGTCTCAGGATTGGAATGGGAAGGAGTTGTATATGACATCTCAGGCCTTAGGAAGGGTCTCAGGTTTGGTATAAGCATTGAGATATCACATCTCTGCTATCGGAAGGGTCTCAGGATTGGAATGGGAAGGAGTTGGATATCCCATCTCATGTTATAGGAAGGGTCTCAGGTTTGGTATTAGAAGCATTGAGATATCACATCTCATGCTATAGGAAGGGTCTCAGGATTGGAATGGGAAGGACTTGGATGTCACATCTCATGCTATAGGGAGGGTCTCAAGTTTGATATTAGAAGCATTGAGATAACAAATCTCATGCTATCGGAAGGGTCTCAGGATTGGAATGGGAAGGAGTTGGATATCACATCTCATGATAAAGGAAGGGTCTAAGGTTTGGAAAGGGAAGGATTTGGATATCACATCTCATGTTATAGGACGGGTCTCAGGTTTGGTATTAGAAGCATTGAGATATCAAGTCTCATGGTATAAGAAGGGTCTCAGAATTGGAATGGGAAGGAGATGGATATCACATCTCAAGCTATAGGAAGCGTCTCAGGATTGGAATGGGAAGGAGTTTGATATCACATCTCATGCCATAGTATGGGTCTCAGGTTTGGTAGAAGCATTGGGATATCACATCTCATGCTATAGGAAGGGTATCAGTATTGGATTTGGAAGGAGTTGGATATCCCATCTCATGCTATAGGAAGGGTCTCAGGTTAGAATGGGAAGGAGTTGGATATCACATTTCATGTTATAGGAAGGGTCTCAGGATTGGAATGGGAAGGACTTGGATATCATATCTCATGCTATAGGAAGGCTCTCAGGTTTGGAAGGGGAAGGAGTTGGATATCACATTTCATGTTAGAGGAAGGATCTCAGGTTTGGTATTAGAGGCCTTGAGATATCACATCTCATGCTATAGGAAGGGTCTCAGGATTGGAATGGGAAGGAGTTGGATATCACATCTCAAGCTATAGGAAGGGTCTCAGGTTTGGTATAAGCATTGAGATATCACATCTCATGCTATAGGAAGGGTCTCAGGATTGGAATGGGAAGAAGTTGGATATCATATCTCATGCTATAGGAAGGGTCTCAGGTTTGGTATAAGCATTGAGATATCACATCTCATGCTATAGGAAGGGTCTCAGGGTTGGAATGGGAAGGAGTTGTATATGACATCTCATGCCATAGGAAGGGTCTCAGGTTTGGTATAAGCATTGAGATATCACATCACATGCTATAGGAAGGGTCTCAGGATTGGAATGGGAAGGACTTGGATATCACATCTCATGCTATAGGCAGGGTCTCAGGTTTGGAAAGGGAAGGAGATGGATATCACATTTCATGTTAGAGGTAGGATCTCAGGTTTGGTATTAGAGGCATTGAGATATCACATCTCATGCTATCAGAAGGGTCTCAGGATTGGAATGGGAAGGAGTTGGATATCACATTTCATGCTAAAGGGAGGGTCTCAGGTTTGGAAGGGGAAGGATTTGGAAATCACATCTCATATTATAGGAAGGATCTCAGGTTTGGTATTAGAAGCATTGAGATATCACATCTCATGCTATCGGAAGGATCTCAGGTTTGGTGTAAGAGGCATTGAGATATCACATCTCATGCTATCATAAGGGTCTCAGGATTGGAATGGGAAGGAGTTGGATATCACATTTCATGTTAGAGGTAGGATCTCAGGTTTGGTATTAGAGGCATTGAGATATCACATCTCATGCTATCAGAAGGGTCTCAGGATTGGAATGGGAAGGAGTTGGATATCACATTTCATGCTAAAGGGAGGGTCTCAGGTTTGGAAGGGGAAGGATTTGGAAATCACATCTCATATTATAGGAAGGATCTCAGGTTTGGTATTAGAAGCATTGAGATATCACATCTCATGCTATCGGGAGGATCTCAGGTTTGGTATAAGAGGCATTGAGATATCACATCTCATGCTATCATAAGGGTCTCAGGATTGGAATGGGAAGGAGTTGGATATCACATCTCATGTTATAGGAAGGATCTCAGGTTTGGTATTAGAAGCATTGAGACATCACATCTCATGCTATAGGAAGGGTCTCAGGATTGGAATAGGAAGGATTTGGATATCACATCTTATGCTATAGGAAGGGTCTCAGGTTTGGTATAAGCATGGAGATATCACTTCTCATGCTATAGGAAGTGTCTCAGGATTGGAATGGGAAGGAGTTGGATATCACATCTCATGCTATAGGAAGGGTCTCAGATTTGGTATAAGCATCGAGATATCACATCTCCTGCTATAGGAAGGGTCTCAGGATTGGAATGGGAAGGAGTTGTATATGACATCTCAGGCCATAGGAACGGTCTCAGATTTGGTATAAGCATTGAGATATCACATCTCATGATATCGGAAGGGTCTCAGGATTGGAATGGGAAGGAGTTGGATATCACATCTCATGATAATAGAAGGGTCTAAGGTTTGGAAGGGGAAGGATTTGGATATCACATCTCATGTTATAGGACGGGTCTCAGGTTTGGTATTAGAAGCATTGAGATATCAAGTCTCATGGTATAGGAAGGGTCTCAGGATTGGAATGGGAAGGAGTTTGATATCACATCTCATGCCATAGTATGGGTCTCAGGTTTGGTAGAAGCATTGGGATATCACATCTCATGCTATCGGAAGGGTATCAGTATTGGATTTGGAAGGAGTTGGATATCCCATCTCATGCTATAGGAAGGGTCTCAGGTTGGAATGGGAAGGAGTTGGATATCACATTTCATGTTATAGGAAGGGTCTCAGGATTGGAATGGGAAGGACTTGGATATCATATCTCATGCTATAGGAAGGCTCTCAGGTTTGGAAGGGGAAGGAGTTGGATATCACATTTCATGTTAGAGGAAGGATCTCAGGTTTGGTATTAGAGGCCTTGAAATATCACATCTCATGCTATAGGAAGGGTCTCAGGATTGGAATGGGAAGGAGTTGGATATCACATCTCAAGCTATAGGAAGGGTCTCAGGTTTGGTATAAGCATTGAGATATCACATCTCATGCTATAGGAAGGGTCTCAGGATTGGAATGGGAAGAAGTTGGATATCACATCTCATGCTATAGGAAGGGTCTCAGGATTGGAATGGGAAGGAGTTGTATATGCCATCTCATGCCATAGGAAGGGTCTCAGGTTTGGTATAAGCATTGAGATATCACATCACATGCTATAGGAAGGGTCTCAGGATTGGAATGGGAAGGACTTGGATATCACATATCATGCTATAGGCAGGGTCTCAGGTTTGGAAAGGGAAGGAGATGGATATCACATTTCATGTTAGAGGTAGGATCTCAGGTTTGGTATTAGAGGCATTGAGATATCACATCTCATGCTATCAGAAGGGTCTCAGGATTAGAATGGGAAGGAGTTGGATATCACATCTCATGCTAAAGGGAGGGTCTCAGGTTTGGAAGGGGAAGGATTTGGAAATCACATCTCATATTATAGGAAGGATCTCAGGTTTGGTATTAGAAGCATTGAGATATCACATCTCATGCTATCGGAAGGATCTCAGGTTTGGTATAAGAGGCATTGAGATATCACATCTCATGCTATCATAAGGGTCTCAGGATTGGAATGGGAAGGAGTTGGATATCACATCTCATGTTATAGGAAGGATCTCAGGTTTGGTATTGGAAGCATTGAGACATCACATCTCATGCTATAGGAAGGGTCTCAGGATTGGAATGGGAAGGTGTTGGATATCACATCTCATGCTATAGGAAGGGTCTCAGATTTGGTATAAGCATTGAGATATCACATCTCATACTATAGGAAGGGTCTCAGGATTGGAATGGGAAGGAGTTGTATATGACATCTCAGGCCATAGGAAGGGTCTCAGGTTTGATATAAGCATTGAGATATCACATCTCTGCTATCGTAAGGGTCTCAGGATTGGAATGGGAAGGAGTTGGATATCCCATCTGAGTTGGATATCCCATCTCATGTTATAGGAAGGGTCTCAGGATTGGAATGGGGAGGACTTGGATGTCACATCTCATGCTATAGGGAGGGTCTCAAGTTTGATATTAGAAGCATTGAGATAACAAATGTCATGATATCGGAAGGGTCTCAGGATTGGAATGGGAAGGAGTTGGATATCACATCTCATGATAAAGGAAGGGTCTAAGGTTTGGAAGGGGAAGGATTTGGATATCACATCTCATGTTATAGGACGGGTCTCAGGTTTGGTTTTAGAAGCATTGAGATATCAAGTCTCATGGTATAGGAAGGGTCTCAGAATTGGAATGGGAAGAAGTTGGATATCACATCTCAAGCTATAGGAACGGTCTCAGGATTGGAATGGGAAGGAGTTTGATATCACATCTCATGCCATAGTATGGGTCTCAGATTTGGTAGAAGCATTGGGATATCACATCTCATGCTATCGGAATGGTATCAGTATTGGATTTGGAAGGAGTTGGATATCCCATCTCATGCTATAGGAAAGGTCTCAGGTTGGAATGGGATGGAGTTGGATATCACATTTCATGTTATAGGAAGGGTCTCAGGATTGGAATGGGAAGGACTTGGATATCATATCTCATGCTATAGGAAGGCTCTCAGGTTTGGAAGGGGAAGGAGTTGGATATCACATTTCATGTTAGAGGAAGGATCTCAGGTATGGTATTAGAGGCCTTGAGATATCACATCTCATGCTATAGGAACGGGTCTCAGGATTGGAATGGGAAGGAGTTGGATATCACATCTCAAGCTAGAGGAAGGGTCTCAGGTTTGGTATAAGCATTGAGATATCACATCTCAGGATTGGAATGGGAAGGAGTTGGATATCACATCTCATGTTATAGGAAAGATCTCAGGTTTGGTATTAGAGGAAAGATCTCAGGTTTGGTATTAGAAGCATTGAGACATCACATCTCATGTTATAGGAAGGGTCTCAGGATTGGAATGGGAAGAAGTTGGATATCACATCTCATGCTATAGGAAGGGTCTCAGGTTTGGAAGGGGAAGGAGTTGGATATCCAATCTCATGTTATAGGACTGGTCTCAGGTTTGGTATTAGAAGCATTGAGATATCACATCGCATGCTGTAGGAAGGTTCTCAGGTTTGGAATGGGGAGGAATTGGATATCACATCTCATGTCATAGGAAGGATCTCAGGTTTGGTATTAGAAGCATTGAGATATCACTTCTCATGCTATAGGAATGGTCTCAGGGTTGGAATGGGAAGGAGTTGGATATTACATTCTTGCTATAGGAAGGGTCTCATGTTTGGAATGGGAAGGAGTTGGATATCACATATGCTATAGAAAGGGTCTCAGGTTTGGAACGGGAAGGAGTTGGATATCCGATCTCATGTTATAGGAAGGGTCTCAGGTTTGGTATAAGCATTGAGATATCACATCTCTGCTATCAGAAGTGTCTCAGGATTGGAATGGGAAGGAGTTGGATATCCCATCTCATGTTATAGGACGGGTCTCAGGTTTGTTATTAGAATCATTGAGATATCATATTGCACGCTGCAGGAAGGGTCTAAGGATTGGAATGGGAAGGACTTGGATATCACATCTCATGCTATAGATAGGCTCTCAGATTTGGAAAGGGAAGGAGTTGGATATCACATTTCATGTTAGAGGAAGGATCTCAGGTTTGGTATTAGAGGCATTGAGATATGACATCTCATGCTATAGGAAGTGTCTCAGGATTGGAATGGGAAGGAGTTGGGTATCAAATCTCATGCTATAGGAAGGGTTTCAGGATTGATATAAGTATTGAGATATAACATCTCATGCTATAGGAAGGGTCTCAGGATTGGAATGGAAGGAGTTGGATATCACATCTCATGTTATAGGAAGGATGTCAGGTTTGGTATTAGAAGCATTGAGACATCACATCTCATCCTATAGGAAGGGTCTCAGGATTGGAATGGGAAGGAGTTGGATATCACATCTCATGCTATAGGAAGGGTCTCAGGTTTGGTATAAGCATTGAGATATCACATCTCATGCTATAGGAAGGGTCTCATGATTGGAATGGGAAGGAGTTGTATATGACATCTCATGCCGTAGGAAGGGTCTCAGGTTTCGTATAAGCATTGAGATATCACATCTCTGCTATCGGAAGGGTCTCAGGATTGGAATGGGAAGGAGTTGGATATCCCATCTCATGTTATAGGAAGAGTCTCAGGTTTGGTATTAGAAGCATTGGATATCACATATCATGCTATAGGAAGTGTCTCAGGATTGGAATGGGAAGGACTTGGATATCACATCTCATGCTATAGGGAGGGTCTCATGTTTGATATTAGAAGCATTGAGATATCACATCTCATGCTATAGGAAGGGTCTCAGGATTGGAATGGGAAGGAGTTGGATATCACATCTCATGCTATAGGAAGGGTCTCAGGTTTGGAATAAGCAGTGAGATATCACATCTCATGCTATTGGAAGGGTCTCAGGATTGGAATGGGAAGGAGTTGGATATCACATCTCATGCTATAGGAAGGGTCTCAGGTTTGGAACGGGAAGGAGTTGGATATCATATCTCATGTTATAGGAAGAGTCTCAGGTTTGGTATAAGTATTGAGATATCACATCTCTGCTATCGGAGGTGTCTCAGGATTGGGATGGGAAGGAGTTGGATATCACATCTCATGCTATAGGAAGGGTATCAGGTTTGGAACGGGAAGGAGTTGGATATCACATATGCTATAGGAAGGGTCTCAGGTTTGGAACGGGAAGGAGTTGGATATCACATCTCATGCTATAGGTAGGCTCTCAGGTTTGGTATAAGCATTGAGATATCACATCTCATGCTATAGGAAGGGTCTCAGGATTGGAATGGGAAGGATTTGGATATCACATCTCATGCTATAGGAAGGGTCTCAGGTTTGGTATAAGCATGGAGATATCACTTCTCATGCTATAGGAAGTGTCTCAGGATTGGAATGGGAAGGAGTTGGATATCACATCTCATGTTATAGGAAGGATCTCAGGTTTGGTATTAGAAGCATTGAGACATCACATCTCATGCTATAGGAAGGGTCTCAGGATTGGAATGGGAAGTAGTTGGATATCACATCTCATGCTAAAGGGAGGGTCTCAGGTTTGGAAGGGGAAGGATTTGGATATTACATCTCGTGTTATAGGAATGATCTCAGGTTTGGTATTAGAAGCATTCAGATATCACATCTCATGCTATCGGAAGGATCTCAGGTTTGGTATTAGAAGCATTGAGATATCAAATCTCATGCTATAGGAAGGGTCGCAGGATTGGAATGGGAAGGAGTTCGATATCACATCTCATGCTATGGGAAGGGTCTCAGGATTGGAATGGGAAGGAGTTTTATATGACATCTCATTCCATAGGAAGGATCTCAGGTTTGGTATTAGAAGCATTGAGACATAACATCTCATGTTATAGGAAGGGTCTCAGGATTGGAATGGGAAGGAGTTGGATATCACATCTCATGCTATAGGAAGGGTCTCAGGTTTGGTATAAGTATTGAGATATCACATCTCATGCTATAGGAAGGGTCTCAGGATTGGAATGGGAAGGAGTTGTATATGACATCTCATGCCACAGGAAGGGTCTCAGGTTTGGTATAAGCATTGAGATATCACATCTCTGCTATCGGAAGGGTCTCAGGATTGGAATGGGAAGGAGTTGGATATCCCATCTTACGTTATAGGAAGGGTCTCAGGTTTGGTATTAGAAGCATTGAGATATCACATCTCATGCTATAGGAAGGGTCTCAGGATTGGAATGGGAAGGACTTGGATATCACATCTCATTCTATAGGGAGGGTCTCACGTTTGGAAAGGGAAGGAGTTGGATATCACATTTCATGTTAGATGTAGGATCTCAGGTTTGGTATTAGAGGCATTGAGATATCACATCTCATGCTATCAGAAGGGTCTCAGGATTGGAATGGGAAGGAGTTGGATATCACTTCTCATGCTAAAGGGAGGGTCTCAGGAATGGAAGGGGAAGGATTTGGATATCACATCTCATGTTATAGGAAGGATCTCAGGTTTGGTATTAGAAGCATTGAGATATCACATCTCATGCTATCGGAAGGATCTCAGGTTTGGTATTAGAGGCATTGAGATATCACATCTCATGCTAAAGTGAGGGTCTCAGATTTGGAAGGGGAAGGATTTGGATATCACATCTCTTGTTATAGGAAGGATCACAGGTTTGGTATTAGAAGCATTGAGATATCACATCTCATGCTATGGGAAGGGTCTCAGGATTGGAATGGGAAGGAGTTGGATATCGCATCTCATGCTATAGGAAGGGTCTCAGGTTTGGAACGGGAAGGAGTTAGATATCACATCTCATGTTATAGTAAGAGTCTCAGGTTTGGTATAAGCATTGAGATTTCACATCTCTGCTATCGGAGGTGTCTCAGGATTGGGATGGGAAGGAATTGGATATCACATCTCATGCTATAGGAAGGGTATCAGGTTTGGAACGGGAAGGAGTTGGATATCCCATCTCATGTTATAGGACGGGTCTCAGTTTTGATATTAGAAGCATTGAGATATCACATCACATGCTGTAGGAAGGGTCTCAGGTTTGGAATGAGAAGGATTTAGATATCACATCTCATGTCATGGGAAGGATCTCACGTTTGGTATAAGCATTGAGATATCACATCTCTGCTATTGGAAAGGTCTCAAGATTGGAATGGGAAGGACTTGGATATCACAATTCATGTTATAGGAAGGGTCTCAGGTTTGGTATTAGAAGCATTGAGATATGACATCTCATGCTATAGGAAGGGTCTCAGGATTGGAATGGGAAGGACTTGGATATCACATCTCATGTTATAGGAAGGGTCTCAGGTTTGGTATTAGAATCATTGAGATATCACATCTCATGCTATAGGAAGGGTCTCAGGAGTGGAATGGGAAGGAGTTGGATATCACATCTCATGATAAAGGAAGGGTCTAAGGTTTGGAAGGGGAAGGATTTGGATATCACATCTCATGTTATTGGACTGGTCTCAGGTTTGGTATTAGAAGCATTGAGATATCAAGTCTCATGGTATAGGACGGGAGTTTGATATCACATCTCATGCCATGGTATGGGTCTCAGGTTTTGTAGAAGCATTGGGATATCACATCTCATGCTATTGGAAGGATATCAGGATTAGATTTGGAAGGAGTTGGATATCCCATCTCATGCTATAGGAAGGGTCTCAGGTTGGAATGGGAAGGAGTTGGATATCACATCTCATGTTATAGGAAGGGTCTCAGGATTTGAATGGGAAGGACTTGGATATCACATCTCATGCTGTAGGAAGGCTCTCAGGTTTGGAAAGGGAAGGAGTTGGATATCACATTTCATGTTAGAGGTAGGATCTCAGGTTTGGTATTAGAGGCATTGAGATATCACATCTCATCCTATCAGAAGGGTATCAGGATTGGAATGGGAAGGAATTGGATATCACATCTCATGCTAAAGGGAAGGTCTCAGGTTTGGTATTAGAAGCATTGAGATATCACATCTCATGCTATCGGAAGGATCTCAGGTTTGGTATTAGAAGCATTGAGATATCACATCTCATGCTATAGGAAGGGTCTCAGGATTGGAATGGGAAGGAGTTGGATATCACATCTCATGTTATAGGAAGGATCTCAGGTGTGGTATTAGAAGCATTGAGATATCACATTTCATGCTATAGGAAGGGTCTCAGGATTGGAATGGGAAGGAGTTGGATATCACATCTCATGCTAAAGGAAGGGTCTCAGTTTTGGTAGAAGCATTGAGATATCACATCTCATGCTATAGGAAGGGTCTCAGGATTGGAATGGGAAGGAGTTGGATATCACATCTCGTGCTATAGGAAGGGTCTCAGGTTTGGTATAAGCATTGAGATATCACATCTCTGCTATCGGAAGGGTCTCAGGATTGGAATGGGAAGGACTTAGATATCACATCTCATGGTATAGGGAGGGTCTCAGTATTGATATTAGAAGCATTGAGATATCACATCTCATGCTATCGGAAGGGTCTCAGGATTGGAATGGAAGGAGTTGGATATCACATCTCATGCTAAGACCTGATATACCCTTCCTATAAAATGAGATGGGAATATCCAACTCCTTCCCATTCCAATCCTGAGACCCTTCCGATAGCAGAGATGTGATATCTCAATGCTTATACCAAACCTGAGATCCTTCCTATAACATGAGGTGTGATATCCAACTCCTTCCCATTCCAATCCTGAGACACTTCCTATAGCATGAGATGTGATATCTCACTGCTTATACCAAACTTGATACCCTTCCTATAGCATGAGATGTGATATCCAACTCCTTCCCATTCCAATCCTGAGTCCCTTCCTATAGCATGAGATGTGATATCTCAATGCTTCTAATATCAAACTTGAGACCCTCCCTATAGCATGAGATGTGATATCCAAGTCCTTCACATTCCAATCCTGAGACACTTCCTATAGCATGAGATGTGATATCTCAATGCTTCTAATACCAAACCTGAGACTCTTCCTATAACATGAGATGGGATATCCAACTCCTTCCCATTCCAATCCTGAGACCCTTCCAAAAGCAGAGATGTGATATCTCAATGCTTATACCAAACCTGAGACCCTTCCTATGGCATGAGATGTCATATACATTTCCTTCCCATTCCAATCCTGAGACCCTTCCTATAGCATGAGATGTGATATCTCAATGCTTATACCAAACCTGAGACCCTTCCTATAGCATGAGATGTGATATCCAACTCCTTCCCATTCCAATCCTGAGACCCTTCCTATAGCATGAGATGTGATATCTCAATGCCTCTAATACCAAACCTGAGATCCTTCCTCTAACATGAAATGTGATATCCAACACCTTCCCTTTCCAAACCTGAGAGCCTACCTATAGCTTGAGATGTGATATCCAAGTCCTTCCCATTCCAATCCTTAGACCCTTCCTACAGCATGCAATATGATATCTCAATGATTCTAATAACAAACCTGAGACCCGTCCTATAACATGAGATGGGATATCCAACTCCTTCCCATTCCAATCCTGAGACACTTCCGATAGCAGAGATGTGATATCTCAATGCTTATACCAAACCTGAGACCCTTACTATAACATGAGATGTGATATCCAACTCCTTCCAAATCCAATCCTGATACCGTTCCGATAGCATGAGATGTGATATCCCAATGCTTCTACGAAACCTGAGACCCATACTATGGCATGAGATGTGATATCAAACTCCTTCCCATTCCAATCCTGAGACCCTTCCTATAGCTTGAGATGTGATATCCAACTCCTTCCCATTCCAATTCTGAGACCCTTCCTATACCATGAGACTTGATATCTCAATGCTTCTAATACCAAACCTGAGACCCGTCCTATAACATGAGATGTGATATCCAAATCCTTCCCCTTCCAAACCTTAGACCCTTCCTTTATCATGAGATGTGATATCCAACTCCTTCCCATTCCAATCCTGAGACCCTTCCTATAGCATGAGATGTGATATCTCAATGCCTCTAATACCAAACCTGAGTTCCTTCCTCTAACATGAAATGTGATATCCAACTCCTTCCCTTTCCAAACCTGAGAGCCTACCTATAGCATGAGATGTGATATCCAAGTCCTTCCCATTCCAATCCTTAGACCCTTCCTATAGCATGCAATATGATATCTCAATGATTCTAATAACAAACCTGAGACCCGTCCTATAACATGAGATGGGATATCCAACTCCTTCCCATTCCAATCCTGAGACACTTCCGATAGCAGAGATGTGATATCTCAATGCTTATACCAAACCTGAGACCCTTCTTATAACATGAGATGTAATATCCAACTCCTTCCCATTCCAAACCTGAGACCCTTCCTATAGCATATGTGATATCCAACTCCTTCCAATTCCAAACATGAGACCCTTCCCATAGCAAGAATGTAATATCCAACTCCTTCCCATTCCAATCCTGAGACCATTCCTATAGCATGAGATGTGATATCTCAATGCTTCTAATACCAAACCTGAGATCCTTCCTATGACATGAGATGTGATATCCAATTCCTTCCCATTCCAAACCTGAGACCCTTCCCACAGCATGCGATGTGATATCTCAATGCTTCTAATACCAAACCTGAGACCAGTCCTATAACATGAGATGGGATATCCAACTCCTTCCCGTTCCAATCCTGAGACACTTCCGATTGCAGAGATGTGATATCTCAATGCTTATACCAAACCTGAGACTCTTCCTATAACATGAGATGTGATATCCAACTCCTTCCCGTTCCAAACCTGAGACCCTTCCTATAGCATGAGATGTGATATCCAACTCCTTCCCATTCCAATCCTGAGACCCTTCCGATAGCATGAGATGTGATATCTCAATGCCTCTAATACCAAACCTGAGATCCTTCCTATAACATGTGATGTGATATTCAATTCCTTCCCCTTACAAACCTGAGACCCTCCCTTTAGCATGAGATGTGATATCCAACTCCTTCCCATTCCAATCCTGAGACCCTTATGATAGCATGAGATGTGATATCTCAATGCCTCTAATACCAAACCTGAGATACTTCCGATAGCATGAGATGTGATATCTCAATGCTTCTAATACCAAACCTGAGATCCTTCCTATAACATGAGATGTGATATCCAACTCCTTCCCATTCCAATCCTGAGACCCTTCTGATAGCATGAGATGTGATATCTCAATGCCTCTAATACCAAACCTGAGATCCTACCTCTAGCATGAAATGTGATATCCAACTCCTTCCCTTTCCAAACCTGAGAGCCTACCTATAGCATGAGATGTGATATCCAAGTCCTTCCCATTCCAATCCTTAGACCCTTCCTATAGCATGCAATATGATATCTCAATGATTCTAATAACAAACCTGAGACCCGTCCTATAACATGAGATGGGATATCCAACTCCTTCCCATTCCAATCCTGAGACACTTCCGATAGCAGAGATGTGATATCTCAATGCTTATACCAAACCTGAGACCCTTCCTATAACATGAGATGTGATATCCAACTCCTTCCAATTCCAAACATGAGACCCTTCCCATAGCAAGAATGTAATATCCAACTCCTTCCCATTCCAATCCTGAGACCATTCCTATAGCATGAGATGTGATATCTCAATGCTTCTAATACCAAACCTGAGATCCTTCCTATGACATGAGATGTGATATCCAATTCCTTCCCATTCCAAACCTGAGACCCTTCCTACAGCATGCGATGTGATATCTCAATGCTTCTAATACCAAACCTGAGACCAGTCCTATAACATGAGATGGGATATCCAACTCCTTCCCGTTCCAATCCTGAGACACTTCCGATTGCAGAGATGTGATATCTCAATGCTTATACCAAACCTGAGACTCTTCCTATAACATGAGATGTGATATACAACTCCTTCCCGTTCCAAACCTGAGACCCTTCCTATAGCATGAGATGTGATATCCAACTCCTTCCCATTCCAATCCTGAGACCCTTCCGATAGCATGAGATGTGATATCTCAATGCCTCTAATACCAAACCTGAGATCCTTCCTATAACATGTGATGTGATATTCAATTCCTTCCCCTTCCAAACCTGAGACCCTCCCTTTAGCATGAGATGTGATATCCAACTCCTTCCCATTCCAATCCTGAGACCCTTATGATAGCATGAGATGTGATATCTCAATGCCTCTAATACCAAACCTGAGATACTTCCGATAGCATGAGATGTGATATCTCAATGCTTCTAATACCAAACCTGAGATCCTTCCTATAACATGAGATGTGATATCCAACTCCTTCCCATTCCAATCCTGAGACCCTTCTGATAGCATGAGATGTGATATCTCAATGCCTCTAATACCAAACCTGAGATCCTACCTCTAAAATGAAATGTGATATCCAACTCCTTCCCTTTCCAAACCTGAGACCCTGCCTATAGCATGAGATGTGATATCCAAGTCCTTCCCATTCCAATCCTGAGACCCTTCCTATAGCATGAGATGTGATATCTCAATGTCTCGTCGTCGTGTTGAGTCTGCAGCAGCAGAGTTGAGTAAAAGACGTCCCAAACGAAGGAACCCGCACAGTTTGTTACCACAGCAGGGCAACGGAGCGGCGGTGTGTATCTGAGCCAAATGTACACTACTCACTTCAGACCTGGGAACGCCAAGTGTACGAATCATGTGAGAGTGACAAGGACTCGATATACTACACAACCTGGCAGCGGTTACAGAGCAAGACTCCTGTGTAGGCTGGTCAGTCTGCTGGATGGCCCAGAGACGCTTCCGAAGGCTTACTAGCAGGAGATGGTGAAGATGCCGAGAATAGCTGTCCCCGCTATTCCAAGGGTCGAAGTATCAGTACAGGCCTTCTGGTTCGATCAAAGGTGAAAAGGGTTTCACAAGGCGACAGCAGTGCAGAGGAGCAGTCCTTCAGCGGGTCACCAGCGATTCCTCGGTTCAGCCTCTTGGTTGCAGGATACTTGGCTCCTGTATTCCTTCGTTCATGAGAACTCAGGAGATCGACATGGTAGTGGTGTTTCCAGCCACCTCTTATCCATGGTTCCCTTCGCGCCAAAACGGAGGGGACCCAATGGGAGATCCGCTCATCAACACTCACACCATTCGTGGACCTATCACGGACCACGGTGGTCCCAGGCATTCACACCACCCTAGACTCTCTGGCACCCAGGATGGGTATTGGGACCAGCCATCCCAGCCCACATCCTGGAGGCACACACAAGACATGTAGAAGCCCGCGAAAGCATCTGTGTTTCGCGGGAAAGTACATGCCCAAATAAGGAAGGCCCCAGGTCGGCTCGACCTGGGGAAGGTGAAGGGAGCAAGATGGTCAGCGGACAGGACAAAGGAGCCTCGTGGTCTGGCCATTTTGGGCTCTAGGCCACCCTTTTGGGTTAAGCGCGAGAAACGCGCTTAGAACGCCAAAAGGAGCTCAAAACACAATAAACGATCGCTGCCACCATTCCCATCCGTGAATCACTTGCACTGATCAGTTACAATCCTGGAAGAGTATCTAGGGCCTGTAGAAGGCTAGAGACCCAAGAGAGCAGTAACTTATCTTACAGTGCCCTCTTGTGTCATGTTGCACGAAAGCCGCAACATGATAAAAGAAACTACGGAAACGAGCGTTTCCTGGTACTGACTGTCTTAAGGGCATGACAGTTTCCCCGTAAGAAAGGAGCGAAAGCCCAGAGGAGTGAGGCAGAAGGCTGCACTTCTCTGGCAAAGTCGAGAACAAGGTGAAAAACAACAGCAAAAAGTTTAGGGGTTGCCACATGGAAGGAAAATTACCTACAATTACGAAATCTTTCCTAACACTCGCCCCTCCCAGACTATGGACAGGGGGAACTAATCCACCCCTGGATGAGTCTCTTGTTCAGGTCGGTTAAACATTCTGCACAACCCATCAGCATTGCTATGTTGGACACCTGGCCTATGCTCAATAGTGAAGTCGAAGCCTTGTAGACTTATGGACCACCTAAGCAACTTTGGATTCTCCCCCTTCATGTTTATTAGCCACTTTAAGGGCTTATGGTCAGTTTGCACAGTGAAGTGGGTCCCATAGAGGTAGGGCCTCAGCTTCCTTAGGGCCCACACAACAGAGAAACATTCTTTCTCTACCGTGGACCATCTGAGCTCTCTGTCCTTAAACTGGCGACTAATAAAACCAATAGGGTGTTCCTTACCCTTCTCATCTACTTGCGATAGTACAGCTCCTATCCCAGTGTCAGAGGCGTCCGTCTGCACGATAAAAGGTCTTTGATAATCAGGGGCCCTGAGGACAGGGGCCTGGCACAAGGAGTCTTTTAAGCCATTGAAGGCCTTCTCACACTCGTCGGTCCAAGTTACCTTCTTGGGTTTCTTCAGAGTTGTGAGGGCAGTCAGAGGGGCAGCTATGGTGCCATAGTCTGCCACAAAATTGCGGTAATACCCCGTGAGTCCTAAGAAGGATCTCACTTGGGTTTGTGTAGTGGGGGTAGGCCAGTCTTGTACTGCTTGTACTTTACTGGGTACAGGCTGTATCCTCCCGCCACCTACTTCATGTCCAAGGTAAAACACTGAGCCTTGTCCAATCTGGCATTTACTAGCCTTTATGGTCAAGTGTGCTTTCTGAAGAGCCTGGAGCACAATCCCGAGGTGTTTCACATGGTCTTCCCAGGTGGCACTGAAAACTGCTATATCGTCCAACCCATTCAAAACATGATGCACAAGCCTCTGGAAAGTGGCAGGTGCATTCTTCAACCCGAACGGCATTCCCCGGAATTGGTAAAGGCCGTCTGGAGTAGAAAACGCTATCTTCTCCTTGGCATGTTCTGCTAAAGCTATTTGCCAATAGCCAGCAGTGAGGTCAAACGTGCTGAGGTACTTGGAGGCACCCTAAGTATCCACCAGCTCATCTGTTCGAGGCAAGGGGTGTGCATCTGTCTTGGTGACAGCATTCAGAGCCCTGTAATCCATGCAGAACCTCAATTCAGAAGTGCCTGCCTTTGGAACGAAAACCACAGGGCTGGACCAAGGACTACTAGAGGGTTCAATCACCCCAAGGTCTAACATCTTGTTGACCTCGGTCTTAATATAAGACCGTACTTTGTCTGACATCCTGTATCCCCTACTTTTGGTAGGTACACTGTCTCCTGTGTCTATGTTATGTTTGCACCAAGGTGTCAAACCAGGCGACTGTGAAAACAGGGGGGAAAACTGCCTAAGCAAACTTTTCACCTCAGCCTGCTGATCAGAAGTCAGGTGAGGGGCCCCTCGGACACCCTCAAAGGAGCTATCTGAAGGACCGCTTTGGAACAGGTCGGGGAGAGGTTCAGACTCCTCTTCCTCAACATCTGAAGCCAGTAACAGTGCTGCGATTTCGACTCTTGGGACGAAAGCCTTCAGCCTATTCACGTGAAACACTTTTGGAGCCTGTCCAGGCCTTCCAAGGTCCACTAAATAGTTAACCTCACCCAGGGGCTCCACCACTGTGTAAGGGCCTGACCATTTGTCCTGTAAAGCTCAAGGCCTTATGGGATTCATGATCAGGACTTGCTGACCAGGTGTAAAGTTGATGAGGGAAGCTTTCTGGTCGTACCAATGTTTCACCAGTGCTTGTCCTGCCTTCAATTTATCACTAGCCAAGCCCATCAGAAGTACCATCCGTTTTCTGAGCCCTAGCACATAATCAACTACGTTGGTAGTAACAGGGGGAGTGGGCATCTCCCATCCCTCTTTGACTATGGCTAAGGGTCCCCGTACAGGATGACCAAACAGAAGTTTGAAGGGGCTGAAGCCAACACCCTCCTGTGGTACCTCTCGGTAGGCAAACAGTAAGCATGGTAAAAGAAGATCCCATTGTCTTCTCTGAAGCTTCTCCAGAGCCCCAATCATGCTTTTTAACGTTCTGTTGAAACGTTCCACCAGACCATTGGTCTGGGGGTGGTATGCAGAAGAGAACTTGTAGGTGACCCCACATTCTTTCCACATAGCCTGCATATACTTCGACATAAAGTTGCTGCCACGATCTGACACAACTTCTTTAGGGAAGCCAACCCTAGTAAATATGCCAAGTAAAGCTTTTGCAACTGACTTGGCAGTTACAGTTTTCAATGGGATGGCCTCAGGATATCTGGTTGCATGGTCGACCAGCACCAGGATAAACCTATTGCCCGAGGATGTTTGCGGGTCAAGGGGACCAACGATGTCGATCCCTACCCTTTCAAATGGTACCCCCACAACTGGGAGCGGTACCAACGGAGCTTGGATTGTCGAGCCAACCTTACCAGATAACTGGCAGGAGGCACAACTCCTGCAGTGACTTTCTACTTGCACCCCCATCTTGGGCCAGTAGAAGTGCATGGATAACCTTTGCTTGCTCCTCTTAATACCAAGGTGACCAGCAAGGAGCACTTCATGCGCCAACTGCAGGAGGAAGGGCCTAACAGCAAGGGGAACCACCAACCTCCTATGGTCTCCTTCTGTAGACTCTGTGGGCTCACTATACAGGAGTCCACCTTCCCAATACATCCTATGCGTCCCAGGAGGTTCACCCTCAAGCTGGGAGCAGGCCTGTCTCCTTAGGCCTTCCAGAGATGGGCACTCACGTTGGCCTTTACTGAATTGGTCCCTGTCAGGACCTCCTTCAACTTACAAGTCTTTTAGTTCAGGATGGTCGTTGGGGTCAAATACTTCAGGCATCGCCACCTCCTCGTCAGGCCCGGGCGATTGACCAACTTCCTCCGCCACAGTGGTAGGCGAGCTCGGGGGAATATTCTCTTTCCCTCGTCTTGACTTGTTGACTCCTTTCGCCTTGGGTTTCCCCTTCGGCTGGGGCGGCGTATTGGTCTTGGCCAATGCTGCCCATGCTTGAGACCGTGTGTAGGGTCTTTCGGCAGTGTCTCCTACGAGCCCTAAAGCTCTGAGATCATTACCTAACAAGACCTTTCCCGGGACGTTTCTCTGAATGCTCACTGGAATCCTGACTGCTGTACCATTTAAAGTAAGATTTACAGGTATTACTGGGAACATACAGAGTGGGCCGTCAGCCAACTTAGTGGGCATCAGAGTAGCTCTGGCAACTTCCTCTGAGTCTACCAAGGTAGAATCCACTACAGTTCGACTGCATCCACTATCCCTAAGAGCTGGAGTATCTACTCCATTGATCAGCACACTGTCTTTAAAGTAGTGCTTGGTATTATCTGTAATCCTAGCATAAGCCTCTGCGACTTTAGGCTCCCAGGAACCCAGGGAAACTAAAACTACCTCAGCCTCTATCCCGCTGGGAAATGAGTCTGAGGAGAAGGATGCTCCTGTAATCTCTTCTTCCTCGTAGGAGGAGAAGGCCAGATTAGCGGAGTGGACCCCCAAAGGTCAAACCTTACACCGGGGATCCCCCTTCACGTGGTCAGTTGCTCCACAAGCAAAACAAGATCCATTGGGTCTGTTTACATAGGGAGGCTTATTGTAACCAGAGTTCTGTTTCGGAGGCTGACCTCCACTACCCTGTGAGTTCTCTTGTGTCTTACCCTTATTTTTCTTTTTGTGGCCCTTTTGAGAAGAAGATTTATCAGATTCTCCACCCTCCTTATCTTTGGACTTTTTCCCTTCCTCCTGCTTACCAGGATGAGTTTTGTCCTTATGGGACACTCGATGTGACACCCATAAGTCTGCTCAATGGCCAGCTTCTTAGGATCTACCTCCTTCGAATCGGCCAAATGCTGCTTAAGCTCCGGGGAAGAAGATGCAAAAATGTGTTCCAGCATGACAAGATTTATCATGCCTTCGAAGGTAGAAACCTTATAACCTTCGACCCAGCCAGTTAAGTTTTTCAAGGATTCAGTGACATAAGATACCCAAGTACCACCTTCCTTTTTCTTATACTCTATGAATCGTTTCAAATATTGGGCCGGAGTCTTCCCAAACTTTAAAATGAGAGTTTGCTTTAACATTGCGAAATCAGCTTGCTCAGCCTTCGACATTTCCATAATGGCACTACAGCCAGAATGGGGCAGTCTGCTGAGTAACCAGGCAATCTTATCAGCATTGTCAACTTGTTGAACTTCGCATGCATACTCAAACGCATTCATCCAGTGCATAATGTCATTCCTTTCCTCATACACAATGACCAGATCTTTCGGAAACCGTGGATGAGAGGAGGCCCCAGACCCATGTCCAGGACCCTTGGACCCATTTGCAACCTGAAGCTTGGCCAGTTCCAACTGGTGATCCCTGTCTTTCTGTTTTTCTGACTGTTCGATTTTTAGTTTGGCTATGCTGAATTCAAGCTCCTTCTGCCTAAACCGCAGCTCTTGCTTCTTGAATTCAAGCATAGCCTCCCCATCAACACTGGCAGAGGAAACATTAGACATCTCATCCTCTCTGTCCTCGTGGTCGCGGTGGATCAGTGCAGCGGCAGAACCGTCGGTTCTACCAGTGAGAGCAGCCCCACCTCCTTCCGCACTGTCCTCAGAAGTTATAGCGTCAAGCTGCGCTTCTTGCCACGCCACGATTCTTTGGATCATATCCAATTTCGTGCCTTGAGAGGAAACACCTCTCTCCGCACACATTTTTTTCAATGTTTCTGATTTGGAAGAATTTAAAGTTAACAAGGTATTTGTTTCCATACTGTTAGATAGGACTATGGCCTTTTTAAAGTTATACTACAACAATTCACTACGTGTCCTGGTAGGAATAACTTGAAATGCCTTAGTTCGTGCGCAACACTGGATACCTTCAGTCGTATCCCACCGCTGTACACCAATTTGTTAAGACGGATTTCTGAACTCTGTCCTGGTGGCGCAGAAGTTCAGAAGGCCAACCTAATTACTTGGAACAGGGTAACCTCTGGACAAGCCAGACCAATCAAGGTAGCGATCGCGGCGGTCAAGACTAGGTCTCAAGAGGGGTGAGGGTGACTGAAAGCCTGCAATGAGCACACAAAGCAAGGACACTTACAAACTACTCCAAACAGGTGCTATATTAAAAATATATACACATTTATTCCAAGGCCTTTAAAACAATGACCGTAGCGAGAAATCACAATACAACTCTAGTAAACCAACACATACCATACCAATACAATATATATACAAATACAAACAAGTCTCAAGCGTTAGATGCACGAAATGTGTAGTCCACCTAAAAGGGAAGGAAAACAGGCAGTGCGAAATAATGCTTAGACCCAGTCCGCCTTCAGAGGCACCTAACTAAAAGGAAGTCCGAGCCCTACGAAGAGTGGAGCCTTGTGCTCAAAAGTACCTGCACACGCTGGTGCCAACGGGCAAAAGGGGAGTCTCTTCGAGGGAGATCAGGCAGTTCAGTTTAGTGCACAAACGAAGAACAACAGTGTTCCGCGACTCAAGCGCAGCCTCCACTGTGGGCAGAAGCAGAGCGCGAGTACGGAAAGGCGTGCTGTTTTGACACAGCAGGGAAAAGCTATGGGCTCCTGCAGGAGGGCGACCAGTTCCTAGCTATGCTACTCACCGGACCCCGATGCAAGCAGACCCAGGCTTCTCCGCGTCAGTTTCAGTCGCTGGCAGGTTCAGAAGAGCAGGGGACGTCTCGTCGTCGTGTTGAGTCTGCAGCAGCAGAGTTGAGTAAAAGACGTCCCAAACGAAGGAACCCGCACAGTTTGTTACCACAGCAGGGCAACGGAGCGGCCGTGTGTATCTGAGCCAAATGTACACTACTCACTTCAGACCTGGGAACGCCAAGTGTACGAATCGTGTGAGAGTGACAAGGACTCGATATACTACACAACCTGGTGGCGGTTACAGAGCAAGACTCCTGTGTAGGCTGGTCAGTCTGCTGGATGGCCCAGAGACGCTTCCGAAGGCTTACTAGCAGGAGATGGTGAAGATGCCGAGAATAGCTGTCCCCGCTATTCCAAGGGTCGAAGTACTAGTACAGGCCTTCTGGTTCGATCAAAGGTGAAAAGGGTTTCACAAGGCGACAGCAGTGCAGAGGAGCAGTCCTTCAGCGGGTCACCAGAGATTCCTCGGTTCAGCCTCTTGGTTGCAGGATACTTGGCTCCTGTATTCCTTCGTTCGTGAGAACTCAGGAGATCGACATGGTAGTGGTGTTTCCAGCCCCCTCTTATCCACGGTTCCCTTCGCGCCAAAACGGTGGGGACCCAATGGGAGATCCGCTCATCAACACTCACACCATTCGTGGACCTATCACAGACCACGGTGGTCCCAGGCATTCACACGGGACCAGACATCCCAGCCCACATACTGGAGGCACACACAAGACATGTAGAAGCCCGCGAAAGCATCCGTGTTTCGCGGGAAAGTACATGCCCAAATAAGGAAGGCCCCGGGTCGGCTCGACCTGGGGAAGGTGAAGGGAGCAAGACGGTCAGCGGACAGGACAAAGGAGCCTCGTGGTCTGGCCATTTTGGGAGCCAGGCCACCATTTTGGGTTAAGTGCGAGAAACGTGCTCAGAACGCCAAAAGGAGCTCAAAACACAAGAAACGATCGCTGCCACCATTCCCGTCCGTGAATCACTTGCACCGATCAGTTACAATCCTGAAAGAGTATCTAGGGCCTGTAGAAGGCTAGAATCCCAAGAGAGCAGCAACTTAGCTTACAGTGCCCTCTTGTGTCATGTTGCACGAAAGCCGCAACATGATAAAAGAAACTACGGAAAACAGCGTTTCCCGGTACTGACTGTCTTAAGGGGATGTCAGTTTCCCCGTAAGAAAGGAGCGAAAGCCCAGAGGAGTGCGGCAGAAGGCTGCACTTCTCTGGCAAAGTCGAGAACAAGGTGAAAAACAACAGCAAAAAGTTTAGGGGTTGCCACATGGAAGGAAAATTACCTACAATTATTAAATCTTTCCTAACAGATATCACATCTCATGTTATAGGAAGAGTCTCAGGTTTGGTATAAGCATTGAGATATCACATCTCTGCAATCGGAAGTGTCTCAGGATTGGGATGGGAAGGAGTTGGATATCCCATCTCATGTTATAGGACGGGTCTCAGGATTGTTATTAGAATCATTGAGATATCATATTGCATGCTGTAGGAAGGGTCTAAGGATTGGAATGGGAAGGACTTGGATATCACATCTCATGATAAAGGAAGGGTCTAAGGTTTGGAAGGGGAAAGATTTGGATATCACATCTCATGTTATAGGACGGGTCTCAGGTTTGGTATTAGAAGCATTGAGATATCAAGTCTCATGGCATAGGAAGGGTCTCAGAATTGGAATGGGAAGGAGTTGGATATCACATCTCAAGCTATAGGAAGAGTCTCAGGATTGGAATGGGAATGAGTTTGATATCACATCTCATGCCATAGTATGGGTCTCAGGTTTGGTAGAAGCATTGGGATATGATATGAGCCTATCCATAGCATGAGATGTGATATCCAAGTCCTTCCCATTCCAATCCTTAGACCCTTCCTACAGCATGCAATATGATATCTCAATGATTCTAATAACAATCCTGAGACCCGTCCTATAACATGAGATGGGATATCCAACTCCTTCCCATCCCAATCCTGAAACACTTCCGATTGCAGAGATGTGATATCTCAATGCTTATACCAAACCTGAGACTCTTCCTATAACATGAGATGTGATATCTGTTAGGAAAGATTTAATAATTGTAGGTAATTTTCCTTCCATGTGGCAACCCCTAAACTTTTTGCTGTTGTTTTTCACCTTGTTCTCGACTTTGCCAGAGAAGTGCAGCCTTCTGCCGCACTCCTCTGGGCTTTCGCTCCTTTCTTACGGGGAAACTGACATGCCCTTAAGACAGTCAGTACCGGGAAACGCTGTTTTCCGTAGTTTCTTTTATCATGTTGCGGCTTTCGTGCAACATGACACAAGAGGGCACTGTAAGCTAAATTGCTGCTCTCTTGGGATTCTAGCCTTCTACAGGCCCTAGATACTCTTTCAGGATTGTAACTGATCGGTGCAAGTGATTCACGGACGGGAATGGTGGCAGCGATCGTTTCTTGTGTTTTGAGCTCCTTTTGGCGTTCTAAGCACGTTTATCGCACTTAACCCAAAATGGTGGCCTGGCTCCCAAAATGGCCAGACCACGAGGCTCCTTTGTCCTGTCCGCTGACCGTCTTGCTCCCTTCACCTTCCCCAGGTCGAGCCGACCCGGGGCCTTCCTTATTTGGGCATGTACTTTCCCGCGAAACACGGATGCTTTCGCGGGCTTCTACATGTCTTGTGTGTGCCTCCAGTATGTGGGCTGGGATGTCTGGTCCCGTGTGAATGCCTGGGACCACTGTGGTCCGTGATAGGTCCACGAATGGTGTGAGTGTTGATGAGCGGATCTCCCATTGGGTCCCCACCGTTTTGGCGCGAAGGGAACCGTGGATAAGAGGGGGCTGGAAACACCACTACCATGTCGATCTCCTGAGTTCTCACGAACGAAGGAATACAGGAGCCAAGTATCCTGCAACCAAGAGGCTGAACCGAGGAATCGCTGGTGACCCGCTGAAGGACTGCTCCTCTGCACTGCTGTCGCCTTGTGAAACCCTTTTCACCTTTGATCGAACCAGAAGGCCTGTACTAGTACTTCGACACTTGGAATAGCGGGGACAGCTATTCTCGGCATCTTCACCATCTCCTGCTAGTAAGCCTTCGGAAGCGTCTCTGGGCCATCCAGCAGACTGACCAGCCTACACAGGAGTCTTGCTCTGTAACCGCCACCAGGTTGTGTAGTATATCGAGTCCTTGTCACTCTCACACGATTCGTACACTTGGCGTTCCCAGGTCTGAAGTGAGTAGTGTACATTTGGCTCAGATACACACGGCCGCTCCGTTGCCCTGCTGTGGTAACAAACTGTGCGGGTTCCTTCGTTTGGGACGTCTTTTACTCAACTCTGCTGCTGCAGACTCAACACGACGACGAGACGTCCCCTGCTCTTCTGAACCTGCCAGCGACTGAAACTGACGCGGAGAAGCCTGGGTCTGCTTGCATCGGGGTCCGGTGAGTAGCATAGCTAGGAACTGGTCGCCCTCCTGCAGGAGCCCATAGCTTTTCCCTGCTGTGTCAAAACAGCACGCCTTTCCGTACTCGCGCTCTGCTTTTGCCCACAGTGGAGGCTGCGCTTGAGTCGCGGAACACTGTTGTTCTTCGTTTGTGCACTAAACTGAACTGCCTGATCTCCCTCGAAGAGACTCCCCTTTTGCCCGTTGGCACCAGCGTGTGCAGGTACTTTTGAGCACAAGGCTCCACTCTTCGTAGGGCTCGGACTTCCTTTTAGTTAGGTGCCTCTGAAGGCGGACTGGGTCTAAGCATTATTTCGCACTGCCTGTTTTCCTTCCCTTTTAGGTGGACTACACATTTCGTGCATCTAACGCTTGAGACTTGTTTGTATTTGTATATATATTGTATTGGTATGGTATGTGTTGGTTTACTAGAGTTGTATTGTGATTTCTCGCTACGGTCATTGTTTTAAAGGCCTTGGAATAAATGTGTATATATTTTTAATATAGCACCTGTTAGGAGTAGTTTGTAAGTGTCCTTGCTTTGTGTGCTCATTGCAGGCTTTCAGTCACCCTCACCCCTCTTGAGACCTAGTCTTGACCGCCGCGATCGCTACCTTGATTGGTCTGGCTTGTCCAGAGGTTACCCTGTTCCAAGTAATTAGGTTGGCCTTCTGAACTTCTGCGCCACCAGGACAGAGTTCAGAAATCCGTCTTAACAAATTGGTGTACAGCGGTGGGATACGACTGAAGGTATCCAGTGTTGCGCACGAACTAAGGCATTTCAAGTTATTCCTACCAGGACACGTAGTGAATTGTTGTAGTATAACTTTAAAAAGGCCATAGTCCTATCTAACAGTATGGAAACAAATACCTTGTTAACTTTAAATGCTTCCAAATCAGAAACATTGAAAAAAATGTGTGCGGAGAGAGGTGTTTCCTCTCAAGGCACGAAATTGGATATGATCCAAAGAATCGTGGCGTGGCAAGAAGCGCAGCTTGACGCTATAACTTCTGAGGACAGTGCGGAAGGAGGTGGGGCTGCTCTCACTGGTAGAACCGACGGTTCTGCCGCTGCACTGATCCACCGCGACCAGGAGGACAGGGAGGATGAGATGTCTAATGTTTCCTCTGCCAGTGTTGATGGGGAGGCTATGCTTGAATTCAAGAAGCAAGAGCTGCGGTTTAGGCAGAAGGAGCTTGAATTCAGCATAGCCAAACTAAAAATCGAACAGTCAGAAAAACAGAAAGACAGGGATCACCAGTTGGAACTGGCCAAGCTTCAGGTTGCAAATGGGTCTAAGGGTCCTGGACATGGGTCTGGGGCCTCCTCTCATCCACGGTTTCCGAAAGATCTGGTCATTGTGTATGAGGAAAGGAATGACATTATGGACTGGATGAATGCGTTTGAGTATGCATGCGAAGTTCAACAAGTTGACAATGCTGATAAGATTGCCTGGTTACTCAGCAGACTGCCCCATTCTGGCTGTAGTGCCATTATGGAAATGTCGAAGGCTGAGCAAGCTGATTTCGCAATGTTAAAGCAAACTCTCATTTTAAAGTTTGGGAAGACTCCGGCCCAATATTTGAAACGATTCATAGAGTATAAGAAAAAGGAAGGTGGTACTTGGGTATCTTATGTCACTGAATCCTTGAAAAACTTAACTGGCTGGGTCGAAGGTTATAAGGTTTCTACCTTCGAAGGCATGATAAATCTTGTCATGCTGGAACACATTTTTGCATCTTCTTCCCCGGAGCTTAAGCAGCATTTGGCCGATTCGAAGGAGATAGATCCTAAGAAGCTGGCCATTGCAGCAGACTTATGGGTGTCACATCGAGTGTCCCATAAGGACAAAACTCATCCTGGTAAGCAGGAGGAAGGGAAAAAGTCCAAAGATAAGGAGGGTGGAGAATCTGATAAATCTTCTTCTCAAAAGGGCCACAAAAAGAAAAATAAGGGTAAGACACAAGAGAACTCACAGGGTAGTGGAGGTCAGCCTCCGAAACAGAACTCTGGTTACAATAAGCCTCCCTATGTAAACAGACCCAATGGATCTTGTTTTGCTTGTGGAGCAACTGACCACCTGAAGGGGGATCCCCGGTGTAAGGTTTGACCTTTGGGGGTCCACTCCGCTAATCTGGCCTTCTCCTCCTACGAGGAAGAAGAGATTACAGGAGCATCCTTCTCCTCAGACTCATTTCCCAGCGGGATAGAGGCTGAGGTAGTTTTAGTTTCCCTGGGTTCCTGGGAGCCTAAAGTCGCAGAGGCTTATGCTAGGATTACAGATAATACCAAGCACTACTTTAAAGACAGTGTGCTGATCAATGGAGTAGATACTCCAGCTCTTAGGGATAGTGGGTGCAGTCGAACTGTAGTGGATTCTACCTTGGTAGACTCAGAGGAAGTTGCCAGAGCTACTCTGATGCCCACTAAGTTGGCTGACGGCCCACTCCGTATGTTCCCAGTAATACCTGTAAATCTTACTTTAAATGGTACAGCAGTCAGGATTCCAGTGAGCATTCAGAGAAACGTCCCGGGAAAGGTCTTGTTAGGTAATGATCTCAGAGCTTTAGGGCTCGTAGGAGACACTGCTGAAAGACCCTACACACGGTCTCAAGCACGGGCAGCATTGGCCAAGACCAATACGCCGCCCCAGCCGAAGGGGAAACCCAAGGCGAAAGGAGTCAACAAGTCAAGACGAGGGAAAGAGAATATTCCCCCGAGCTCGCCTACCACTGCGGTGGAGGAAGTTGGTCAATCGCCCGGGCCTGACGAGGAGGTGGCGATGCCTGAAGTATTTGACCCCAACGACCATCCTGAACTAAAAGACTTGTAAGTTGAAGGAGGTCCTGACAGGGACCAATTCAGTAAAGGCCAACGTGAGTGCCCATCTCTGGAAGGCCTAAGGAGACAGGCCTGCTCCCAGCTTGAGGGTGAACCTCCTGGGACGCATAGGATGTATTGGGAAGGTGGACTCCTGTATAGTGAGCCCACAGAGTCTACAGAAGGAGACCATAGGAGGTTGGTGGTTCCCCTTGCTGTTAGGCCCTTCCTCCTGCAGTTGGCGCATGAAGTGCTCCTTGCTGGTCACCTTGGTATTAAGAGGAGCAAGCAAAGATTATCCATGCACTTCTACTGGCCCAAGATGGGGCTGCAAGTAGAAAGTCACTGCAGGAGTTGTGCCTCCTGCCAGTTATCTGGTAAGGTTGGCTCGACAATCCAAGCTCCGTTGGTACCGCTCCCAGTTGTGGGGGTACCATTTGAAAGGGTAGGGATCGACATCGTTGGTCCCCTTGACCCGCAAACATCCTCGGGCAATAGGTTTATCCTGGTGCTGGTCGACCATGCAACCAGATATCCTGAGGCCATCCCATTGAAAACTGTACCTGCCAAGTCAGTTGCAAAAGCTTTACTTGGCATATCTACTAGGGTTGGCTTCCCTAAAGAAGTTGTGTCAGATCGTGGCAGCAACTTTATGTCGAAGTATATGCAGGCTATGTGGAAAGAATGTGGGGTCACCTACAAGTTCTCTTCTGCATACCACCCCCAGACCAATGGTCTGGTGGAACGTTTCAACAGAACGTTAAAAAGCATGATTGGGGCTCTGGAGAAGCTTCAGAGAAGACAATGGGATCTTCTTTTACCATGCTTACTGTTTGCCTACCGAGAGGTACCACAGGAGGGTGTTGGCTTCAGCCCCTTCAAACTTCTGTTTGGTCATCCTGTACGGGGACCCTTAGCCATAGTCAAAGAGGGATGGGAGATGCCCACTCCCCCTGTTACTACCAACGTAGTTGATTATGTGCTAGGGCTCAGAAAACGGATGGTACTTCTGATGGGCTTGGCTAGTGATAAATTGAAGGCAGGACAAGCACTGGTGAAACATTGGTACGACCAGAAAGCTTCCCTCATCAACTTTACACCTGGTCAGCAAGTCCTGATCATGAATCCCATAAGGCCTTGAGTTTTACAGGACAAATGGTCAGGCCCTTACACAGTGGTGGAGCCCCTGGGTGAGGTTAACTATTTAGTGGACCTTGGAAGGCCTGGACAGGCTCCAAAAGTGTTTCACGTGAATAGGCTGAAGGCTTTCGTCCCAAGAGTCGAAATCGCAGCACTGTTACTGGCTTCAGATGTTGAGGAAGAGGAGTCTGAACCTCTCCCCGACCTGTTCCAAAGCGGTCCTTCAGATAGCTCCTTTGAGGGTGTCCGAGGGGCCCCTCACCTGACTTCTGATCAGCAGGCTGAGGTGAAAAGTTTGCTTAGGCAGTTTTCCCCCCTGTTTTCACAGTCGCCTGGTTTGACACCTTGGTGCAAACATAACATAGACACAGGAGACAGTGTACCTACCAAAAGTAGGGGATACAGGATGTCAGACAAAGTACGGTCTTATATTAAGACCGAGGTCAACAAGATGTTAGACCTTGGGGTGATTGAACCCTCTAGTAGTCCTTGGTCCAGCCCTGTGGTTTTCGTTCCAAAGGCAGGCACTTCTGAATTGAGGTTCTGCGTGGATTACAGGGCTCTGAATGCTGTCACCAAGACAGATGCACACCCCTTGCCTCGAACAGATGAGCTGGTGGATACTTTGGGTGCCTCCAAGTACCTCAGCACGTTTGACCTCACTGCTGGCTATTGGCAAATAGCTTTAGCACAACATGCCAAGGAGAAGACAGCGTTTTCTACTCCAGACGGCCTTTACCAATTCCGGGTAATGCCGTTCGGGTTGAAGAATGCACCTGCCACTTTCCAGAGGCTTGTGCATCATGTTTTGAATGGGTTGGACGAATTCTGTCTTGCATATCTGGACGATATAGCAGTTTTCAGTGCCACCTGGGAAGACCATGTGAAACACCTCGGGATTGTGCTCCAGGCTCTTCAGAAAGCACACTTACCATAAAGGCTAGTAAATGCCAGATTGGACAAGGCTCAGTGTTTTACCTTGGACATGAAGTAGGTGGAGGGAGGATACAGCCTGTACCCAGTAAAGTACAAGCAGTACAAGACTGGCCTACCCCCACTACACAAACCCAAGTGAGAGCCTTCTTAGGACTCACGGGGTATTACCGCAATTTTGTGGCAGACTATGGCACCATAGCTGCCCCTCTGACTGCCCTCACAACTCTGAAGAAACCCAAGAAGGTAACTTGGACCGACGAGTGTGAGAAGGCCTTCAATGGCTTAAAAGACTCCTTGTGCCAGGCCCCTGTCCTCAGGGCCCCTGATTATCAAAGACCTTTTATCGTGCAGACGGACGCCTCTGACACTGGGATAGGAGCTGTACTATCGCAAGTAGATGAGAAGGGTAAGGAACACCCTATTGGTTTTATTAGTCGCCAGTTTAAGGACAGAGAGCTCAGATGGTCCACGGTAGAGAAAGAATGTTTCTCTGTTGTGTGGGCCCTAAGGAAGCTGAGGCCCTACCTCTATGGGACCCACTTCACTGTGCAAACTGACCATAAGCCCTTAAAGTGGCTAATAAACATGAAGGGGGAGAATCCAAAGTTGCTTAGGTGGTCCATAAGTCTACAAGGCTTCGACTTCACTATTGAGCATAGGCCAGGTGTCCAACATAGCAATGCTGATGGGTTGTGCAGAATGTTTAACCGACCTGAACAAGAGACTCATCCAGGGGTGGATTAGTTCCCCCTGTCCATAGTCTGGGAGGGGCGAGTGTTAGGAAAGATTTCGTAATTGTAGGTAATTTTCCTTCCATGTGGCAACCCCTAAACTTTTTGCTGTTGTTTTTCACCTTGTTCTCGACTTTGCCAGAGAAGTGCAGCCTTCTGCCGCACTCCTCTGGGCTTTCGCTCCTTTCTTACGGGGAAACTGTCATGCCCTTAAGACAGTCAGTACCAGGAAACGCTTGTTTCCGTAGTTTCTTTTATCATGTTGCGGCTTTCGTGCAACATGACACAAGAGGGCACTGTAAGATAAGTTACTGCTCTCTTGGGTCTCTAGCCTTCTACAGGCCCTAGATACTCTTCCAGGATTGTAACTGATCAGTGCAAGTGATTCACGGATGGGAATGGTGGCAGCGATCGTTTATTGTGTTTTGAGCTCCTTTTGGCGTTCTAAGCGCGTTTCTCGCGCTTAACCCAAAATGGTGGCCTAGAGCCCAAAATGGCCAGACCACGAGGCTCCTTTGTCCTGTCCGCTGACCATCTTGCTCCCTTCACCTTCCCCAGGTCGAGCCGACCTGGGGCCTTCCTTATTTGGGCATGTACTTTCCCGCGAAACACAGATGCTTTCGCGGGCTTATACATGTCTTGTGTGTGCCTCCAGGATGTGGGCTGGGATGTCTGGTCCCAATACACATCCTGGGTGCCAGAGAGTCTAGGGTGGTGTGAATGCCTGGGACCACCGTGGTCCGTGATAGGTCCACGAATGGTGTGAGTGTTGATGAGCGGATCTCCCATTGGGTCCCCTCCGTTTTGGCGCGAAGGGAACCGTGGATAAGAGGGGGCTGGAAACACCACTACCATGTCGATCTCCTGAGTTCTCACGAACGAAGGAATACAGGAGCCAAGTATCCTGCAACCAAGAGGCTGAACCGAGGAATCGCTGGTGACCCGCTGAAGGACTGCTCCTCTGCACTGCTGTCGCCTTGTGAAACCCTTTTCACCTTTGATCGAACCAGAAGGCCTGTACTGGTACTTCGACCCTTGGAATAGCGGGGACAACTATTCTCGGCATCTTCACCATCTCCTGCTAGTAAGCCTTCGGAAGCGTCTCTGGGCCATCCAGCAGACTGACCAGCCTACACAGGAGTCTTGCTCTGTAACCGCCGCCAGGTTGTGTAGTATATCGAGTCCTTGTCACTCTCACATGATTCGTACACTTGGCGTTCCCAGGTCTGAAGTGAGTAGTGTACATTTGGCTCAGAAACACACCGCCGCTCCGTTGCCCTGCTGTGGTAACAAACTGTGCGGGTTCCTTCGTTTGGGACGTCTTTTACTCAACTCTGCTGCTGCAGACTCAACACGACGACGAGACATTGAGATATCACATCTCATGCTATAGGAAGGGTCTCAGGATTGGAATGGGAAGGACTTGGATATCACATCTCATGCTATAGGCAGGGTCTCAGGTTTGGAAAGGGAAGGAGTTGGATATCACATTTCATTTTAGAGGTAGGATCTCAGGTTTGGTATTAGAGGCATTGAGATATCACATCTCATGCTATCAGAAGGGTCTCAGGATTGGAATGGGAAGGAGTTGGATATCACATCTCATGTTATAGGAAGGATCTCAGGTTTGGTATTAGAAGCATTGAGATATCACATCTCATGCTATCGGAAGTATCTCAGGTTTGGTATTAGAGGCATTGAGATATCACATCTCATGCTATCATAAGGGTCTCAGGATTGGAATGGGAAGGAGTTGGATATCACATCTCATGCTAAAGGGAGGGTCTCAGGTTTGGAAGGGGAAGGAATTGAATATCACATCACATGTTATAGAAAGGATCTCAGGTTTGGTATTAGAGGCATTGAGATATCACATCTCATGCTATCGGAAGGGTCTCAGGATTGGAATGGGAAGGAGTTGGATATCACATCTCATGCTATAGGAAGGGTCTCAGGTTTGGAACGGGAAGGAGTTGTATATCACATCTCATGGTATAGGAAGAGTCTCAGGTTTGGTATAAGCATTGAGATATCACATCTCTACAATCGGAAGTGTTTCAGGATTGGAACGGGAAGGAGTTGGATATCCCATCTCATGTTATAGGACTGGTCTCAGGTTTGGTATTAGAAGCATTGAGATATCACATCGCATGCTGTAGGAAGGGTCTCAGGTTTGGAATGGGAAGGAATTGGATATCACATCTCATGTCATAGGAAGGATCTCAGGTTTGGTATTAGAAGCATTGAGATACCACATCTCATGCTATAGGAATGGTCTCAGGATTGGAATGGGAAGGAGTTGGATATTACATTCTTGCTATGGGAAGGGTCTCATGTTTGGAATTGGAAGGAGTTGGATATCACATCTCATGTTATAGGAAGGGTCTCAGTTTTGGTATAAGCATTGAGATATCACATCTCTGCTATCGGAAGTGTCTCAGGATTGGAATGGGAAGGAGTTGGATATCCCATCTCATGTTATAGGATGGGTCTCAGGTTTGTTATTAGAATCATTGAGATATCATATTGCATGCTATAGGAAGGGTCTAAGGATTGGAATGGGAAGGACTTGGATATCACATCTCATGCTATAGGTAGGCTCTCAGGTTTGGAAAGGGAAGGAGTTGGATATCACATTTCATGCTAGAGGTAGGATCTCAGGTTTGGTATTAGAGGCATTGAGATATCACATCTCATGCTATCAGAAGGGTCTCAGGATTGGAATGGGAAGGAGTTGGATATCACATCTCATGTTATAGGAAGGATCTCAGGTTTGGTATTAGAAGCATTAAGATATCACATCTCATGCTATAGGAAGTATCTCAGGTTTGGTATTAGAGGCATTGAGATATCACATCTCATGCTATCATAAGGGTCTCAGGATTGGAATGGGAAGGAGTTGGATATCACATCTCATGCTAAAGGGAGGGTCTCAGGTTTGGAAGGGGAAGGAATTGAATATCACATCACATGTTATAGGAAGGATCTCAGGTTTGGTATTAGAGGCATTGAGATATCACATCTCATGCTATCGGAAGGGTCTCAGGATTGGAATGGGAAGGAGTTGGATATCACATCTCATGCTATATGAAGGGTCTCAGGTTTGGAACGGGAAGGAGTTGGATATCACATCTCATGTTATAGGAAGAGTCTCAGGTTTGGTATAAGCATTGAGATATCACATCTCTGCAATCGGAAGTGTCTCAGGATTGGAACGGGAAGGAGTTGGATATCCCATCTCATGTTATAGGACTGGTCTCAGGATTGGAATGGGAAGGAGTTGGATATTACATTCTTGCTATGGGAAGGGTCTCATGTTTGGAATTGGAAGGTGTTGGATATCACATATGTTATAGGAAGGGTCTCAGGTTTGGAATGGGAAGGAGTTGGATATCACATCTCATGTTATAGGAAGGGTCTCAGGTTTGGTATAAGCATTGAGATATCACATCTCTGCTATCGGAAGTGTCTCAGGATTGGAATGGGAAGGAGTTGGATATCCCATCTCATGTTATAGGACGGGTCTCAGGTTTGTTATTAGAATCATTGAGATATCATATTGCATGCTATAGGAAGGGTCTAAGGATTGGAATGGGAAGGACTTGGATATCACATCTCATGCTATAGGTAGGCTCTCTGGTTTGGAAAGGGAAGGAGTTGGATATCACATTTCATGTTAGAGGAAGGATCTCAGGTTTGGTATTAGAGACATTGAGATATCACATCTCATGCTATAGGAAGGGTCTCAGGATTGGAATGGGAAGGAGTTGGATATCCCATCTCATGTTATAGGAAGAGTCTCAGGTTTGGTATTAGAAGCATTGAGATATCACATCTCATGCTATAGGAAGTGTCTCAGGATTGGAATGGGAAGGAATTGGATATCACATCTCATGCTATAGGGAGGGTCTCAAGTTTGATATTAGAAGCATTGAGATATCACATCTCATGCTATAGGAAGGGTCTCAGGATTGGAATGGAAGGAGTTGGATATCACATTTCATGTTATAGGAAGGATCTCAGGTTTGGTATTAGAAGCATTGAGACATCACATCTCATGCTATAGGAAGGGACTCAGGATTGTAATGGGAAGGAGTTGGATATCACATCTCATGCTATATGAAGGGTCTCAGGTTTGGTATAAGCATTGAGATATCACATCTCATGCTATGGGAAGGGTCTCAGGATTGGAATGGGAAGGAGTTGTATATGACATCTCATGCCGTAGGAAGGGTCTCAGGTTTGGTATAAGCATTGAGATATCACATCTCTGCTATCGGAAGGGTCTCAGGATTGGAATGGGAAGGAGTTGGATATCCCATCTCATGTTATAGGACGGGTCTCAGGTTTGTTATTAGAATCATTGAGATATCATATTGCATGCTATAGGAAGGGTCTAAGGATTGGAATGGGAAGGACTTGGATATCACATCTCATGCTATAGGAAGGGTCTCAGGTCTGGTATAAGCATTGAGATATCACATCTCATGCTATAGGAAGGGTCTCAGGATTGGAATGGGAAGGATATGTATATGACATCTCATGCCATAGGAAGGGTCTCAGGTTTGGTATAAGCATTGAGATATCACATCTCTGCTTTTGGAAGGGTCTCAGGATTGGAATGGGAAGGAGTTGGATATCCCATCTCATGTTATAGGAAGAGTCTCAGGTTTGGTATTAGATTCATTGAGATATCATATTGCATGCTATAGGAAGGGTCTAAGGATTGGAATGGGAAGGACTTGGATATCACATCTCATGCTATTTGAAGGGTCTCAGGTTTGGTATAAGCATTGAGATATCACATCTCATGCTATAGGAAGGGTCTCAGGATTGGAATGGGAAGGATATGTATATGACATCTCATGCCATAGGAAGGGTCTCAGGTTTGGTATAAGCATTGAGATATCACATCTCTGCTTTTGGAAGGGTCTCAGGATTGGAATGGGAAGGAGTTGGATATCCCATCTCATGTTATAGGAAGAGTCTCAGGTTTGGTATTAGAAGCATTGAGATATCACATCTCATGCTATAGGAAGTGTCTCAGGATTGGAATGGGAAGGACTTGGATATCACATCTCATGCTATAGGGAGGGTCTCAAGTTTGATATTAGAAGCATTGAGATATCACATCTCATGCTATAGGATATTCAATGCCTCTAATACCAAACCTGAGATCCTACCTCTAACATGAAATGTGATATCCAACTCCTTCCCTTTCCAAACGTGAGAGCCTCCCTATAGCATGAGATGGGATATTCAAGTCCTTCCCATTCCAATCCTGAGACCCTTCCTATAGCATGAGATGTGATATCTCAATGCTTCTAATACCAAACCTGAGACCCTTCCTGTAACATAAAATGGGATATCCAACTCCTTCCCATTCCAATCCTGAGACCCTTCCGATAGCAGAGATGTGATATCTCAATGCTGATACCAAACCTGAGACCCTTCCTATGGCATGAGATGTCATATACGACTCCTTCCCATTCCAATCCTGAGACCCTTCCTATAGCATGAGATGTGATATCTCAATGCTTATACCAAACCTGAGACCCTTCCTATAGCATGAGATTTGATATCCAACTCCTTCCCATTCCAATCCTGAGACCCTTCCTATAACATGAGATGTGATGTCTCAATGCTTCTAATACCAAACCTGAGATCCTTCCTATGGCATGAGATGTCATATAAAACTCCTTCCCATTCCATTCCTGAGACCCTTCCTATAGCATGAGATGTGATATCCAACTCCTTCCCATTCCAATCCTGAGACCCTTCCTATAGCATGAGACGTGATATCCAAATCCTTCCCATTCCAATCGTGAGACCCTTCCTATAGCATGAGATGTGATATCCAAAACCTTCCCTTTCCAAAACTGAGAGCCTACCTATAGCATGAGATGTGATATCCAACTCCTTCCCATTCCAATCCTGAGACCCTTCCTATAGCATGAGATGTGATATCTCAATGCTTATACCAAACCTGAGACCCTTCCTATAGCATGAGATGTGATATCCAAATCCTTCCCATTCCAATCCTGAGACCCTTCCTATAGCATGAGATGTGATATCCAAATCCTTCCCCTTCCAAACCTGAGACCCTCCCTTTAGCATGAGATGTGATATCCAACTCCTTCCCATTCCAATCCTGAGACCCTTCTGATGGCATGAGATGTTATATCTCAATGCCTCTTATACCAAACCTGAGATCCTACCTCTAACATGAAATGTGATATCCAACTCCTTCCCCTTCTAAACCTGGGAGCCTTCCTATAACATGAGATGTGATATTGAAGTGCTTCCCATTCCAATCCTGAGACCCTTCCTATAACATGAGACGTGATATCCAACTCCTTCCCATTCCAATCCTGAGACCCTTCCTATAGCATGAGATGTGATGTCTCAATGCTTCTAATACCAAATCTGAGATCCTTCCTATAACATGAGATGTGATATCCAACTCCTTCCCATTGCAATCTTGAGACCGTTTCTATAGCATGAGATGTGATATCTCAGTGCTTATACCAAACCTGAGACCCTTCCTATAGCATGAGATGTGATATCCAAATCCTTCCCATTCCAATCGTGAGACCCTTCCTATAGCATGAGATGTGATATCTCAATGCCTCTAATACCAAACCTGAGATCCTACCTCTAAAATGAAATTTGATATGCAACTCCTTCCCCTTCCAAACCTGATAGCCTTCCTATAGCATGAGATGTGATATCCAAGTCCTTCCCATTCCAACCTGAGACCCTTCCTATAGCATGAGATGTGATATCTCAATGCTTATACCAAACCTGAGGCCCTTCCTATAGCATGAGATGTGATATCCAACTTCTTCCCATTCCAATCCTGAGACCCTTCCTATAGCATGAGATGTGATATCTCAATGCTTATACCAAACCTGAGACCCTTCCTATAGCATGAGATGTGATATCTCAAGGCCTCTAATACCAAACCTGAGATCCTTCCTCTAACATGAGATGTGATATCCATCTCCTTCCCGTTTCAAACCTGAGACACTTCCTATAACATGAGATGTGATATCCAACTCCTTCCCATTCCAACCTCAGACACTTCCTATAGCATGAGAAGGGATATCCAACTCCTTCCCAATCCAATCCGGAGACCCTTCCGATAGCAGAGATGTGATATTTCAATGCTTATACGAAACCTGAGACCCTTCCTATGGCATGATATGTGATATCCAACTCCTTGCCATTCAAATCCTGAGACCCTTCCTATAGCATGAGAAGGGATATCCAACTCCTTCCCATCCCAATCCTGAGACTTCTCCGATAGCAGAGATGTGATATCTCAATGCTTATACCAAACCTGAGACTCTTCCTATAACATGAGATGTGATATCTAACTCCTTCCCGTTCCAAACCTGAGACCCTTCCTATAGCATGAGATGTGATATCCAACTCCTTCCCATTCCAATCCTGAGACCCTTCCTATAACATGAGATGTGATGTCTCAATGCTTCTAATACCAAACCTGAGATCTTTCCTATAACATGAGATGTGATATCCAACTCCTTCCCATTCCAATCCTTAGACCCTTCCTATAGCATGAGATGTGCTATCTCAATGCTTATACCAAACCTGAGACCCTTCCTAAAGCTTGAGATGTGATATCCAACTCCTTCCCATTCCAATCCTGAGACCCTTCCTATAGCATGAGATGTGATATCTCAAGGCCTCTAATACCAAACCTGAGATCTTTCCTCTAACATGAAATGTGATATCCAACTCCTTCCCCTTGCAAACCTGAGAGCCTTCCTATAGCATGAGATATGATATCCAAGTCCTTCCCATTCCAATCCTGAGACCCTTCCTATAACATGAAATGTGATATCCAACTCCTTCCCATTCCAACCTGAGACCCTTCTTATAGCATGAGATGGGATATCCAACTCCTTCCAAATCCAATACTGATACCCTTCCAATAGCATGAGATGTGATATCCCAATGCTTCTACCAAACCTGAGACCCATACTATGGCATAAGATGTGATATCAAACTCCTTCCCATTCCAATCCTGAGACCCTTCCTATAGCTTGAGATGTGATATCCAACTCCTTCCCATTCCAATTCGGAGACCCTTCCTATACCATGAGACTTGATATCTCAATGCTTCTAATACCAAACCTGAGACCCGTCCTATAACATGAGATGTGATATCCAAATCCTTCCCCTTCCAAACCTTAGACCCTTCCTTTATCATGAGATGTGATATCCAACTCCTTCCCATTCCAATCCTGAGACCCTTCCGATATCATGAGATCTGTTATCTCAATGCTTCTAATATCAAACTTGAGACCCTCCCTATAGCATGAGATGTGACATCCAAGTCCTCCCCATTCCAATCCTGAGACCCTTCCTATAGCATGAGATGTGATATCTCAATGCTTCTAATACCAAACCTGAGACCCTTCCTATAACATGAGATGGGATATCCAACTCCTTCCCATTCCAATCCTGAGACCCTTCCGATAGCAGAGATGTGATATCTCAATGCGTATAGCAAACCTGAGACCCTTCCTATGGCCTGAGATGTCATATACAGCTCCTTCCCAATCCAATCCTGAGACCCTTCCTATAGCATGAGATGTGATATCTCAATGCTTATACCAAATCTGAGACCCTTCCTATAGCATGAGATGTGATATCCAACTCCTTCCCATTCCAATCCTGAGACCCTTCCTATAGCATGAGATGTGATATCTTAATGCTTCTAATACCAAACCTGAGATCCTTCCTATAACATGAGATGTGATATCCAACTCCTTCCCATTCCAATCCTGAGACCCTTATGATAGCATGAGATGTGATATCTCAATGCCTCTAATACCAAACCTGAGACCCTTATGATAGCATGAGATGTGATATCTCAATGCTTCTAATACCAAACCTGAGATCCTTCCTATAACATGAGATGTGATTTCCAAATCCTTCCCCTTCCAAACCTGAGACCCTCCCTTTAGCGTGAGATGTGATATACAACTCCTTCCCATTCCAATCCTGAGACCCTTCTGATAGCATGAGATGTGATATCTCAATGCCTCTAATACCAAACCTGAGATCCTACCTCTAACATGAAATGTGATATCCATCTCCTTCCCTTTCCAAACCTGAGACCCTGCCTATAGCATGAGATGTGATATCCAAGTCCTTCTCATTCCAATCCTGAGACCCTTCCTATAGCATGTGATGTGATATCTCAATGCTTATCCCAAACCTGAGACCCTTCCTATGGCATGAGATGTCATATACAACTCCTTCCCATTCCAATCCTGAGACCCTTCCTATAGCATGAGATGTGATATCTCAATGCTTATACCAAACCTGAGACCCTTCCTATAGCATGAGATGTGATATCCAACTTCTTCCCATTCCAATCCTAAGACCCTTCCTATAACATGAGATGTGATGTCTCAATGCTTCTAATACCAAACCTGAGATCTTTCCTATAACATGAGATGTGATATCCAACTCCTTCCCATTCCAATCCTGAGACGCTTCCTATAGCATGAGATGTGATATCTCAAGGCCTCTAATATCAAACCTGAGATCCTTCCTCTAACATGAAATGTGATATCCAACTCCTTCCCCTTCCAAACCTGAGAGCCTTCCTATAGCATGAGATATGATATCCACGTCCTTCCCATTCCAATCCTGAGACCCTTCCTATAACATGAAATGTGATATCCAACTCCTTCCCATTCCAACCTGAGACCCTTCCAATAGCATGAGATGGGATATCCAACTCCTTCCAAATCCAATACTGATACCCTTCCAATAGCATGAGATGTGATATCCCAATGCTTCTACCAAACCTGAGACCGATACTATGGCATAAGATGTGATATCAAACTCCTTCCCATTCCAATCCTGAGACCCTTCCTATAGCTTCAGATGTGATATCCAACTCCTTCCCATTCCAATTCTGAGACCCTTCCTATACCATGAGACTTGATATCTCAATGCTTCTAATCCCAAACCTGAGACCCGTCCTATAACATGAGATGTGATATCCAAATCCTTCCCCTTCCAAACCTTAGACCCTTCCTTTATCATGAGATGTGATATCGAACTCCTTCCCATTCCAATCCTGAGACCCTTCCGATATCATGAGATTTGTTATCTCAATGCTTCTAATATCAAACTTGAGACCTTCCCTATAGCATGAGATGTGATATCTCAATGCTTCTAATACCAAACCTGAGAACCTTCCTATAACATGAGATGGGATATCCAACTCCTTCCCATTCCAATCCTGAGACACTTCCGATAGCAGAGATGTGATATCTCAATGCTTATACCAAACCTGAGACCCTTCCTATAACATGAGATGTGATATCCAAATCCTTCCCGTTCCAAACCTGAGACCCTTCCTTTAGCATGAGATGTGATATCCAGCACCTTCCCATTCCAATCCTGAGACACTTCCGATAGCATGAGATGTGATATCTCAATGCTTCTAATATCAAAACTGAGACCCTCCCTATAGCATGATATGTGATATCTAAGTCCTTCCCATTCCAATCCTGAGACCCTCCCTATAGCATGAGATGTGATATCCAACTCCTTCCCATTCCAATCCTGAGACCCTTCCTATAGCATGAGATATGATATCTCAATACTTCTAATACCAAACGTGAGATCCTTCCGATAACATGAGATGTGATATCCAAATCCTTCCCCTTCCAAACCTGAGACCCTCCCTTTAGCATGAGATGTGATATCCAACTCCTTCCTATTCCAATCCTGAGACTCTTCTGATAGCATGAGATGTGATATCTAAATGCTTCTAATACCAAACCTGAGATCCTTCCGATAGCATGAGATGTGATATCTCAATGCTTCTAATACCAAACCTGAGATCCTTCCTATAACATGAGATGTGATGTCCAAATCCTTCCCCTTCCAAACCTGGGACCCTCCCTTTAGCATGAGATGTGATATCCAACTCCTTCCCATTCCATTCCTGAGACCCTTCTGATAGCATGAGATGTGATATCTCAATGCCTCTAATACCAAACCTGAGATCCTACCTCTAACATGAAATGTGATATCCAACTCTTTCCCCTTCCAAACCTGAGAGCCTTCCTATAGCATGAGATGTGATATCCAAGTCCTTCCCATTCCAATCCTGAGACCCTTCCTATAGCTTGAGATGTGATATCCAACTCCTTCCCATTCCAATTCTGAGACCCTTCCTATACTATGAGACTTGATATCTCAATGCTTCTAATACCAAACGTGAGACCCGTAATATAACATGAGATGTGATATCCAAATCCTTCCCCTTCCAAACCTTAGACCCTTCCTTTATCATGAGATGTGATATCCAACTCCTTCCCATTCCAATCCTGAGACCCTTCCGATATCATGAGATGTGATATCTCAAAGCTTCTAATATCAAACTTGAGACCCTCCCTATAGCAGGAGATGTGATATCCAAGTCCTTCCCATTCCAATCCTGAGACCCTTCCTATAGCATGAGATGTGATATCTCAATGCTTCTAATACCAAACCTGAGACCCTTCCTATAACATGAGATGGGAATATCCAACTCCTTCCCAATCCAATCCTGAGACCCTTCCGATAGCAGAGATGTGATATCTCAATGCTTATACCAAACCTGAGATCCTTCCTATAACATGAGATGTGATATCCAACTCCTTCCCATTCCAATCCTGAGACACTTCCTATAGCATGAGATGTGATATCTCACTGCTTATACCAAACCTGAGACCCTTCCCATAGCATGAGATGTGATATCCAACTCCTTCCCATTCCAATCCTCAGACCCTTCCTATAGCATGAGATGTGATATCTCAATGCTTCTAATATCAAACTTAAGACCCTACCTATAGCATGAGATGTGATATCCAAGTCCTTCCCATTCCAATCCTGAGACACTTCCTATAGCATGAGATGTGATATCCAACTCCTTCCCATTCCAATCCTGAGACCCTTCCTATAGCATGAGATATGATATCTCAATACTTCTAATACCAAACGTGAGATCCTTCCGATAACATGAGATGTGATATCCAAATCCTTCCCCTTCCAAACCTGAGACCCTCCCTTTAGCATGAGATGTGATATCCAACTCCTTCCCATTCCAATCCTGAGACCCTTCTGATAGCATGAGATGTGATATCTCAATGCTTCTAATACCAAACCTGAGATCCTTCCGATAGCATGAGATGTGATATCTCAATGCTTCTAATACCAAACCTGAGATCCTTCCTATAACATGAGATGTGATATCCAAATCCTTCCCCTTCCAAACCTGAGACCCTCCCTTTAGCATGAGATGTGATATCCAAGTCCTTCCCATTCCAATCCTGAGACCCTTCCTATAGCTTGAGATGTGATATCCAACTCCTTCCCATTCCAATTCTGAGACCCTTCCTATACTATGAGACTTGATATCTCAATGCTTCTAATACCAAATGTGAGACCCGTAATATAACATGAGATGTGATATCCAAATCCTTCCCCTTCCAAACCTTAGACCCTTCCTTTATCATGAGATGTGATATCCAACTCCTTCCCATTCCATTCCTGAGACCTTTTCCTTCCATGTGGCAACCCCTAAACTTTTTGCTGTTGTTTTTCACCTTGTTCTTGACTTTGCCAGAGAAGTGCAGCCTTCTGCCGCTCTTCTCTGGGCTTTCGCTCCTTTTCTTACGGGGAAACTGACATGCCCTTAAAACAGTCAGTACCGGGGAACGCTGTTTCCCGTAGTTTCTTTTATCATGTTGCGGCTTTAGTGCAACATGACACAAGAGGGCACTGTAAGCTAAGTTACAGCTCTCTTGGGTCTCTAGCCTTCTACAGGCCCTAGATACTCTTTTAGGATGGTATTTTGATCGGTGCAAGTCATTCAGGGACTGGAATGGTGGCAGCGATCGTTTTGTTTATTTTGAGCTCCTTTTGGCGTTCTGAGCGCGTTTTTCGCACTGAACCCAAAATGGTGGCCTGGCTCCCAAAATGGCCAGACCACGAGGCTCCTTTGTCCTGTCCACTGACCGTCTTGCTCCCTTCACCTTCCCCAGGTCGAGCGACCCGGGGCCTTCCTTATTTGGGCATGTACTTTCCCGCGAAACGTGGTTGCTTTCGCGGGCTTCTACATGTCGTTTGTGTGCCTCCAGGGTGTGGGCTGGGATGTCTGGTCCCAATACACATCCTGGGTGCCAGAGAGTCTAGGGTGGTGTGAATGCCTGGGACCACCGTGGTCCGTGATTGGTCCACGTATGGTATGTGTGTTGATGAGCGGATCTCCCATTGGCTACCCTCCGTTTTGGCGCGAAGGGAACCGTGGATAAGAGGGGGCTGGAAACACCACTACCATGTCGATCTCCTGAGTTCTCACGAACGAAGGAATACAGGAGCCAAGTATCCTGCAACCACGAGGCTGGACCGAGGAATCGCTGGTGACCCGCTGAAGGAATCCTCCTTTGCACTGCTGTCGTCCTGTGAAACCCTTTCCTCCTTTGATCGAACCAGAAGGCCTGTACTGGTGCTTCGACCTTTGGAATAGCAGGAACAGCTATTCCCGGCGACTTCATCATCTCCTGCCAAGTAAGCCTTCGGAAGTGTCTCTGGGCCATCCAGTTGACTGACCAGCTTACAAGGGAGTCCTGCTCTGTAACCGCCGCCAGGTTGTGTTGTATTTTGAGTCCTTGTCACTCTCCCACGCTTCGTACACTTGGCGTTCCCAAGTCTGAAGGGAGGAGTGTACATTTGGCTCGAATACACACGGCCGCTCCGTTGTCCTGCTGCGGCAACAAACTGTGCCGGTTTCGTCGATTGGGACGTCTTTTTGCTCTACACGACTACGAGGGGTTCCCTGCTCTTCTGAACCTGCCAGCTGCTGAAACTAACGTGGAGAAGCCTGGGTCTGCTTGCTTCGGGGACCGGTGAGTAGTATAGCTAGGATCTGGTCGCCCTCCTGCAGTATCCCATTGCTTTTCCCTGCTGTGTAAAAACAGCACCCTTTTTGCCGTACTCGCGCTCTGCTTCTGCCCGCTGTGGAGGCTGCGCTTGAGTTGCGGAACCTGTTCTCCTTCTGCTGTGCACTAACCCGAACTGCCTGACTTCCTCCGAAGAGCTTCTCCTTTTGCCCGCTGGCACCGGCGTGGCAGGTACTTTGAGCACAAAGCTCCACTCTTCGCAGGGCTCGGACTTCCATCTAGTTAGGTGCCTCTGAAGGCGAACTGAGCCTAAAGCGTTATCGCACTGCCTGTTTTCCTTCCCTTGCAGGTGGACTACACATTTCGTGCCTCTAATGCTTAAGACTGTCGTATTTGTATACATATTGTGTTGATATGGTATGTGTTGGCTTAATAGTGTGATATTGTGATTTTCTCGCTACGGTCATTGTTTTAAAGGCCTTAAAATAAATGTGTATATATTTTTGATATAACAACTGTTTGGAGTAGTTTGTAAGCGCTCTTGCTTTGTGTGCTCATTGCGGGCTTTCAGTCACCCTCACCCCTCTTGAGACCTAGGGCCTCATTACGACCCAGGCGGTAAGTTACCGCCTGGGCCGTGACTTTACCACCATGGCGTAAACTACGTTTAAGCCATGGTGGTTGGCGGACTTACCGCCCCATTCCGACCTTGGCGGGGCGGTAAGTCCCCAATCCCCATTTACCCTTCCCCATTCCCATTTTTGCCCCATAGGGCATAATGGGAGTGGGGAAGGCGTTAATTACGCCACCGTAAATTACGGTGGCGTAATTAACTCCATGGTCCCTTAGCGCCATGGATTTTAACACCTGCTAAAAGCAGGTGTTAAAAGCACCATGGCGCTAGGGGACCTCGTAATTGGCGGTAAGGGGTCGGCGCAGCTAACGCTGGCGTAAACCCCTTACCGCCAGGGTCGTAATGAGGCCCCTAGTCTTGACCGCCACGATCGCTACCTTGATTGGTCTGGCTCGTCCAGAGGTTACCCTGTTCCAAGTAATTAGGTTGGCCTTCTGAACTTCTGCGCCACCAGGACAGAGTTCAGAAATCCGTCTTAACAATGTATACTGCTGAAATCGTCAATGCATTATCGGGTAAACTGACTGTTCTGGAAAGTGTATTTGCCATCTGTTATTCCAGTCAGCATGTTTTCATCGTCCCTTCTTGTTTCAAGGCTGCACTCCCGTGGTGATCACATTCTCCTCTCCAGAGCAGGCTAACTACTAGCTGCTCCTCCTCAGAGGCGTTCCACCTTTCTGTCCCTGCTCCCTGCACCGTTTCGCGTTGCATGTACTCGCTTCCCAGGTCTCTGGTTTAGATGCGTGTTCCCTGCCTTCTCTCCTCTTCCTACAGCCTTCCAATGAGCTCCACAAGATAGTGTTCAGAATGCTTTATAACCCCATTATTCAACATATAGCTGTAACCCGCTAGACGTATTGAAACGTGCTAAAAACTAGCAAAAATAGCTAGAAAATGTACTTCCCTCGCGTTTTTGTAAATGCGAATTCTGGTGGGTTCCCATGTTGTATGTACTGTGTTCGTGCGTTTGTGTCGAATCCTGAAGTTTTTAACCACTGTTCTCCCATACTAGGGAGGGGGGGTCAACATCTACTGCTGTTCACAGGTTGAATGTATACGGCTGAAATCTTCAAGGCATTATCAGCTTTCCTGTTTTGGAACGTGTATTTGCCATCTGTTAATGCAGTCGCCCTTTGTTCATCGTTCCTTCTAGTTTACAGGCTGCACTCCCCTAGTGATCACATTCTTCTCTCCTATGCAGGCTAACTACCAGCTGCTCCTCCTCATAGGTGTTCATCCTTTCTGTCCCTGCTCCCTGCACCGTTTCGCGTTGCATGTACTCGCTTCCCAGCTCTCTGGTTGAGATGCGTGTTCCCTGCCTTCTCTCCTCTTGCTACAGCCTTCCAATTTGCTCCACAAGATACAGTGTTCAGAATGCTTTATAACCCCATTATTCAACATATAGCTGTAACCCGCTAGACGTATTGAAACGTGCTAAAAACTAGCAAAAACAGCTAGAAAATGTACTTCCCTCGCGTTTTGGTAAATGCAGGGTACACGCGTCTAAACCAGAGAGCAGGGAAGCGAGCATTTCAGCAGTATAAATTCAGCCTGTGAACAACACATTTTGACCCTCCCTTGTATGGGAGAAGAGTGGTTCAAAAGACCAGGATTCGACTGAACAAACGCACAAACAGAGTACAAAATGGGAATCCACCAGAATTCGCATTTACCAAAACGCGAGGAAAGTACATTTTCTAGCTGTTTCTGCTCGTTTTTAGCACGTTTCAATACGTCTAGCGGGTTACAGCTATATGTTGAATAATGGGAGTTATAAAGCATTCTGAACACTGTATCTTGTGGAGCTCATTGGAAGGCTGTAGGAAGAGGAGAGAAGGCAGGGAACACGCATCTAAACCAGAGAGCTGGAAAGCGAGTACATGCAACGCGAAATGGTGCAGGGAGCAGGGACAGAAGGGGGGCCCCGGGGGGAACGCGAAGCGTTTCCCCCCGGGGAGTTTTTTGGCGATGCACATGGCCAGCGAGTGGCCGTGGGGCAGAGCGCCTCCTGGGGGGGTATTTAAGGGCTCATGGAAGGTTCGGGAGGCAGGCGACAGTTAGGACTTGATGATTGTCCTGTGGCCTGCTCCCGAGCCTTCCCTGAGGTAGCTGGGGCCTAGCTGTCGGTTAGTGCAGGTGAGGTAGGGGATTTAGGCAGCTTTAAGGCGGGTAGGTAAATTAAAAAAAAAAAAAAAAAAAAAAAAAAGTGAAGTTGTTTTGGGTAGCAGGGTAGGAGGGGTGCCGTAAATAAGACACCCCTCTCGGTTTACCGGCATATTTCAGGTTCCGGGGCCTTCAGGCGGGCGGCCCGCGAACGGGGGGAAGGCTTGTGGGGCTCCGTGTCGGCCGACTCTCATTTCGGGTCGGCGTTAGGGCTAAAGGGGGAGCGGAGCCTCAGCTGATCCGCAGAGTCGGGTACGCGGGGATTCTTGGTGCTCCGCCCGCTCCGCTCCGAGCGTTTCGTTCCGCGTGCGTGGGCGTTTTTTCCCCAACGCTCGCGCATATAAGGGGCTGGGCGGCGGTTTTAAAGGAGCCGCGCCCAAGTTAGTGTGGAGTGCGGTGCGCTCCGGACACAGCCAGGTGGCAGTGTTCTGCCTGTTAGCAAGTGCTAACAAGGGCTTGCTTTTGGGAGTTTTTGTAGGGCTCCCGCTTTGGGAATAGGGGTGGGGAAAGGGAGGGCAGGGTGATAAGTGGTAGGGGGGCAGGGGGAATAATAAAATATAAAAAAAAAAAAAAATGTTTGGTTAATTTATTAATTTTCAATTTACCAGTAGGGAAGCAATATAAAAAAAAATATATATATATATACAGTTAAGGTAGGTTAGTTTAAATTGGTGGCCTGTTATTAATTGGCTCTATTAGGGAGGCTATTTTCAAGGTTTCACACTAGGTGCGTGTGTGGTTTGGGGTTCTTTTTGGGGGCGCTTTGCTCCTTTTGAGTTTTTGAGGTTATAAGGCTGTAAGGGCTAGTCCACGGGTAGGTCCCGGCTCGGGGGCATAGATTATTTAGGGCAATTTTTGAGGGTTGTATTGGCGGGGCACACACATTTTAGTGTGCACAATGACAGGCCGGGGGGCGAGCAAGAAGGGGCTGGTGGATGCCGGGGCCTTGAAGAAGGCCCTGGAAATCATTAGCAGGGCAACTAAAGCCCAATTGGAAAGTGCGGTAGGGGAAGTTACGGGAGAAGAAGGGAGCGGTGGGGGCCGGCCGCAGCGCAGAGCGGCGGCAGACGGTGCATTGGCGGCGGTGGTAGCTTGCACCCTTACGGCAGGAAAAGGGGAGATTTGGGAATCTAGGGGCAGGAAGATGAGGAGGGAGATAGACAGGAGGGCAGAAGGGGGTTTAATGAGTTCAGGGGGTCAGCCAGAAAGGAAGGGTATGATAGCTCCAGGGTAGAGGGGAGTTCTCGGGAGGGTAGAGACCGAGGGAACACCAGTGGGGGCAGGGGTGGAGGGCAGGTGGGAGTGGCAGGGCAGAGAGGAAGAGGGGGAAAATACCTGCAGAAGAGCGCAGGTGGGAGAAGGAGGGAGAGGTCCCCGTCAATGGAGGGGGGTAGGGTGGGGCGCGGAACGGCCTCCCCGGATAGGAGGAGTGGGGGCGGAGGGCGCTGCACAGCCCCCGCTGTGCAGATGGAGGGTGAGGGTCTCGGTACGGCCCCTCCTCGGTTAACGCAAGGAGAGCCTAGAGGGCGCAGCACAGCCCCTAGCAACGAGGATGTCAGGGTGGAGGTCGGAGCGCCTCGCCCAAGAGAAGAGGACCAGGCAGAGGCTCCCACAGCCCCGCCGAGAAGACGTCAGAGGAGTGGCGGGGCGGACGCCCCGGGCTCGGAAGAAGATCAGCAAATCATCTCGGGCAGGAGCCCGCATCCTCAATGGTATTTAAGGGGTGATGAAGTTGATTGGGAGGAATACGGGGGGCGATGGGAATTTGAGGATTTCAGGGCGGAAAGGGAAAGGGCGGAGGAGAGAAGAAGTTCAAGGTGGGACAAGGAAAGGGAAGTACAAGAGGGTCGGGGTGAAAGGGGTCAAGGAAATTATTGGCTGGGCGATTGTGCTGACATGTTTTGTCCCCGCAGCAGGAGCCCTCTAAGAATGGAGAGGAGGAACACCGGTGTGGACGCCAGGCCGCAGGTGGCAGGTGTGGAAAGAGGTGAGCGGGAAAGGGAATGGTCATCTGCATGGCAGAGAGGGGTTACAAATAGGTGGACAGGGGAGGAACGGGCTGGTTTCCAAGGTGTAAGGAAGGAAGTTGGTGTGCAGGCCATTGGAGCCGGAGGGGTTGGAAAGAGCATTTGCTCAGTGGAGATCCAAACGGACAAGGTGGTGGAGCCATTGGTGCTCGAAGTACAAGCCGGAAAAGATAAGGAGGGTGAAGTGAGAAGAAAGGAGAAAAAATGGCCATACATGGGGATAACAAAACCATTGGGGGCGCACTTGATGGCAGCGTCCAGGGAGAAGATTTAGGCAGGGGAATTTGTGGATGTCTTTAAATTGCTCCATAGGGAAGTGAGAGCAAAGGAGGGGTCTAAGGAGGAAGAGAGGGAACTGGCTTCACGCCCAAGGGTCCCGGTGACTATTGAGAATTGGACGTCAGCGTTTATTATTTATGCCAGTGTGTACTGTGAAAAATTCCCGGAGCGTTGCGTGGCCCTGCTTAAATATATGGACGTAATTAGGAAGGCTTTCACGAGTTTTGGGGGTTTTGCCTGGGTACGCTATGATGAGGAATTCAGAGCGAGAATGGCGGAGGACAGTGAGGCGGTCTGGGGGGAGATAGACATGGATCTTTGGCTGCAATGGATGGCTCCAACGAGGCCTGCCCCGACATTGCACACAGCAAGTGGGCTGCCTGTGCCTTACCGGCCCTTTCTTGGTCGCCCCGCCCATGAAGGGGTGGGGGGAGGAGGCGGAGGACAGCCCTCAACTGCATGTTGGGTGTTCAATAAAGAAGGCTGCACGAGGTGGATGTGCAAATTTAAACACGAGTGCAGCAGGTGTGCGGGTCGGCATCCGGTTACAGATTGTTTTCAGGTAGGGGACAATGGGTCAGGGCGAGGAGCGGGGCAAAGAAGTGGGGGGGAAGGACCGCATACCAGGTAAATTGGGGTGTGCTGGTAGGTCGGGCTCAGTTTAAAGTAAAAGGAGGGGGGGCACAAGGTTTGAGGAAAGATTGTTGGGGGCAACTTAAAGGGGGGCAGGAGAAGGGTGAGGAGGAAGACGCGTAGGTAGGGGAGGGCCGCAGGGGGGATGTAATGGTGGTAATTGTTAATGGGAGGCAGCTGTCGTTTGGAGGGCATGGACGACGGTGGTGAAGCCCTCACGCTTGCCGCACGACAAGGTGAGTAGGCTTCAGGCTGCATGGACGGAGGTGCGGGAGCGCCTCTGGTGCAGCAGGGGGAAGTGAGGAGTTGGGTCTGCATGGACGGGGGTGCACTAGGGCCCCTGGTGCAGCTAAATTAAAAAAAAAAAAAAAAAAAAGTGGAACAGAGAAGCGAGGTGCCGGAAGAGGAATTTATGTGTAATGGTCTGCATGGACGGGGGCGCAGGTTTGGCCCCTGGTGCAGCGGCGGAGAGGAGTAAAGGAAAAAAAAGGGGGCCTGCATGGACGGGGGTGCACTAGGCCCCCTGGTGCAGGTGGGAAACAGGTGGTAATGGACGCTAGTAGCTTGAAGATGGTGATATGGAAGGAACTGCATGGACGGGGGCGCAGGTTTGGCCCCTGGTGCAGCGGTGGAGAGGAGTAAGGCAAAAAAGGGGCCTGCATGGACGGGGGTGCATTAGGGCCCCGGGTGCAGGCGGGAAAAAGGTGGTAATGGATGCGAGGAGCTTGAAGAGTTATATGGAAGGGACTGCATGGACGGGGGTGCAGGTTTGGCCCCTGGTGCAATGGCGAGAGGAGGAATAAACTAAAGGGCCTGCATGGACGGGGGTGCACGTGGGCCCCCGGTGCAGGGGGGACAATGCAGGAATGTAAAGGAATAAACTGGGCACAACAAGTGGAACAAATGGTTTATTGCTTGTAGGGGAGCTGTCTGCGACTTGTTTTTACGTGGTTATTGTTTGGGGGCTTTCAGGGTTTTTAAGTTGGTCGGGGGAAAAGGGGGGGTAGGGGGACTGCAGTGGGAAGATGTTCAAATTACAGAAGAAGGTTTAGACATCAAGATGAAGAGGTCCAAGACGGATAAGAAGGGAAGGGGCTCTTGGTTTCGGCTGGGTCGTGGGAGCAAGGTTTTATGCCCAGTTCCAGGTGCTAGGGGTATCGCGGAAGGAGTTGGTGGCAGTGGGAGAAGAGGAAGAGGATTTCGGGACTCATTACTTTAGGATGGGCGCAGCATCTGAGGGTACCGGGCTGGGTTTTTCAGAAGACAAGGTGAAAAGATTGGGACGTTGGAGGTCTGGGAAATATAAGGGGTACGGCAGGGAGTTTGATAAGGGGGATGTTGAAAAGGTGGGTAGGACTTTGTGGGCCAACTGTTGTTGAAATATTTTTGACTTGTCAGTGATTTTGTATTTTCTTTTTCAGATGCTGCGCGAAAGGAAGGGGAGTTGGCGCAAGTTTTGATTTGTTGGCCATTCAATTGTTAAGTGGGCTGGGAAGGAAGTGGAAAAAAGGGGTTGGGAAGGTAACAGGGGTGCAGTTACAAGGAAGTGGTGGTGAGACGGCACGGGTTGGGGGGCCTGCGGTGGGATCAGCTGCTTCCTATATTGGCAGGGATGAGGGAACGCTTGGGGTTCCAGAGGTGGTGATTCGGCATGCAGGGGAGAATGACCTGGTGAGGGATACGGGTGGCTCTTCTTGTTTCTGGGCTGGGAGACTGGGTAAAAAGTTTGAGGTAGAAAAGTTGGGGGGGGGGTGGGGCAGAAAGAACTCCTCGGGGGAGGGTTTTTCTGGTGCCGGGGGCATGGCCCCTTTTGATGTGGGGGGAGGGAAGCACAATGGGGGAATGACACGGAAAAGGATGGGGTGGTGCTGTTTGCACAAGCAGGTCACCCCGGGGGAACAGGTATTGAGCCTGGAGGGGCATGGCCCCTGGGAGAAAGTGGGACGCCTGGAAAAGGGGCAAGGAGACGGTAGGATCCAAGGGATCATTAGGGAGGAATTGGGTTATTTAATTATTTAATTGTTGGGGGAAAATGAAAATGTTTAATTTATTTAAGTGGTGGTTAAAATATTCCTTTAGTTTGTTAGGCCATGGAGCCAGTTAAGCGTTTGATTGTAAGCTTTGGCCTGTCACATTAAAGCGACCTTTTCCACTTTTAAACGAGTCTGGGTTTTTGTGCATTAAGCCAAAAGGGGGGCCCCGGGGGGAACGCGAAGCGTTTCCCCCCGGGGAGTTTTTTGGCGATGCACATGGCCAGCGAGTGGCCGTGGGGCAGAGCGCCTCCTGGGGGGGTATTTAAGGGCTCATGGAAGGTTCGGGAGGCAGGCGACAGTTAGGACTTGATGATTGTCCCGCCCTCCCACCCCTTTCACTTCGTTAGGTTAGTGTCTGGGTATGTAATATGGGGGGTCCATTGTTCATGGGATTATGCAGGGGGTTTGTTAGATGACAGGGCGGGTTCATGAGTTTTGGGGTCTGTTAGGAAGGTAGGGTTGGTAGTTTTGTGTGACAGGTCAGGGCATTGTGAAAGTGTGTGTAATATATGTTGCTGATGTGGCAGGTCAGCCTGGCTGCAGGTCATAGGAAAGGGGGAGTTTGGTGTAGAGGGGAGTTTGAAGGTTGTTGAAGTGGGTCGGGGCGCCGGGGGCATGGCCCCTTTTGATGTGGGGGGAGGGAAGCACAATGGGGGAATGACACGGAAAAGGATGGGGTGGCGCTGTTTGCACAAGCAGGTCACCCCGGGGGAACAGGTATTGAGCCTGGAGGGGCATGGCCCCTGGGAGAAAGCGGGACGCCTGGAAAAGGGGCAAGGAGACGGTAGGATCCAAGGGATCATTAGGGAGGAATTGGGTTATTTAATTATTTAATTGTTGGGGGAAAATGAAAATGTTTAATTTATTTAAGTGGTGGTTAAAATATTCCTTTAGTTTGTTAGGCCATGGAGCCAGTTAAGCGTTTGATTGTAAGCTTTGGCCTGTCACATTAAAGCGACCTTTTCCACTTTTAAACGAGTCTGGGTTTTTGTGCATTAAGCCAAAAAGGATGAACGCCTATGAGGAGGAGCAGCTGGTAGTCAGCCTGCTCTGGAGAGGAGAATGTGATCACCAGGGGAGTGCAGCCTGTAAAGTAGAAGGGACGATGAACACAGGGCGACTGCATTAACAGATGGCAAATACACGTTCCAAAACAGTCAGGAAAGCTGATAATGCCTTGAAGATTTCAGCCGTATACATTCAGCCTGTGAACAGCAGTAGACGTTGACCCCCCCCTTGTATGGGAGAACAGTGGTTAAAAACTTCAGGATTCGACAACAAACGCACGGACAGTACATACATGGGAACCCATCAGAATTAGCATTTACAAAAACGCGAGGAAAGTACATTTTCTAGCTGTTTTTGCTAGTTTACAGCACGTTTCAATACGTCTAGCGGGTTACGGCTATATGTTGAATAATGGGTGTTATAGAGCATTCTGAGCACTGTGTATCTTTTGGAGCTCATTTTTTGATTTGAAGGCAGCGGGAAGAGGAGAGAAGGCAGGGAACACGCGTCTAAACCAGAGAGCTGGGAAGCGAGTACTTGCAACGCGAAAAGGGCAGAAAGGAAGAAGGCCTCTGAGAAGGAAAAGCGTCTAAACCAGAGAGCAGGGAAGCGAGTGTTTGCAACGCGAAACGGTGCAGGGAGCAGGGACAGAAAGGGAGAACTCCTCTGAGGAGGAACAGCTGGCAGTTAGCCTTCTTTGGAGATGAGAACTTGATCACCACGGGAGAGGATTGTTGAGAGGGTTACAGAGGGGAGGTCTGAGATCAGAAAATCCTGAGTATTCCCTGCAGTGTGTAGGGCCAGCGACATGAAGAGTTGCAGATCTCGTAAAAGTCCAGGTCAGGAAGCATACAGGTTCATGTTGAATTCTCCAAGTAGGCGGAGTTGAGTGGTAGGAGGCTAGGATGGAGAAGTCCATCCACTGAGAGAGGAAGGGGGTAGGCAAATAGCCACGGTGAGAGAATGGCCAGGAGAGAATGCATGCAGACAAGGCATTCGTGACAGGAGTCGGCCTGCAAAGGAAATCAATTTACTACAGGAATCAAGGATAAACATTGAGATATCACATCTCATGCTATAGGAAGGGTCTCAGGATTGGAATGGGAAGGACTTAGATATCACATATCATGCTATAGGGAGGGTCTCAGTTTTGATATTAGAAGCATTGAGATATCACATCTCATGCTATCGGAAGTGTCTCAGGATTGGAATGGGAAGGAGCTGGATATCACATCTCATGCTAAAGGAAGGGTCTCAGGTTTGGAACGGGAAGGAGTTGGATATCACATCTCGTTATAGGAAGGGTCTCAGGTTTGGTATAAACATTGAGATATCACATCTCTGCTATCGGAAGTGTCTCAGGATTGGAATGGGAAGGAGTTGGATATTCCATCTCATGTTATAGGACGGGTCTCAGGTTTTTTATTAAAATCATTGAGATATCATATTGCATGCTGTAGGAAGGGTCTAAGGATTGGAATGGGAAGGACTTGGATATCACATCTCATGCTATAGGAAAGGTCTCAGGATTGGAATGGAAGGAGTTGGATATCACATCTCATGTTATAGGAAGGATCTCAGGTTTGGTATTAGAAGCATTGAGACATCACATCTCATGCTATAGGAAGGGTCTCAGGATTGGAATGGGAAGGAGTTGGATATCACATCTCATGCTATAGGAAGGGTCTCAGGATTGGAATGGGAAGGAGTTGTATATGACATCTCATGCCGTAGGGAGGGTCTCAGGTTTGGTATAAACATTGAGATATCACATCTCTGCTATCGAAAGGGAATCAGGATTGGAATGGGAAGGAGTTGGATATCCCATCTCATGTTATAGGAAGAGTCTCAGGTTTGGTATTAGAAGCATTGAGATATCACATCTCATGCTATAGGAAGTGTCTCAGGATTGGAATGGGAAGGACTTGGGTATCACATCTCATGCTATAGGGAGGGTCTCAAGTTTGATATTAGAAGCATTGAGATATCACATCTCATGCTATAGGAAGGGTCTCAGGTTTGGTATAAGCAGTGAGATATCACATCGCATGCTATAGGAAGTGTCTCAGGATTGGAATGGGAAGGAGTTGGATATCACATCTCATGTTATAGGAAGGATCTCAGGTTTGTTATAAGCATTGAGATATCACATCTCTGCTATCAGAAGTGTCTCAGGATTGGAATGGGAAGGAGTTGGATATTCCCATCTCATGTTATAGGAAGGGTCTCAGGTTTGGTATTAGAAGCATTGAGATATCACATCTCATGCTATAGGAAAGGTCTCAGGATTGGAATGGGAAGGACTTGGATATCACATCTCATGCTATAGGGAGGGTCTCAAGTTTGATATTAGAATCATTGAGGTATCACATTTCATGATATCGGAAGGGTCTCAAGATTGGAATGGGAAGGAGTTGGATATCACATCTCATGATAAAGGAAGGGTCTAAGGTTTGGAAGGGGAAGGATTTGGATATCACATCTCATGTTATAGGACTGGTCTCAGGTTTGGTATTAGAAGCATTGAGATATCAAGTCTCATGGTATAGGAAGGGTCTCAGAATTGGAATGGGAAGGAGTTGGATATCACATCTCAAGCTATAGGAAGGGTCTCAGGATTAGAATGGGAAGGAGTTTGATATCACATCTCATGCCATAGGATGGGTCTCAGGTTTGATAGAAGCATTGGGATATCACATCTCATGTTATCGGAAGGGTATCGGGATTGGATTTGGAAGGAGTTGGATATCCCATCTCATGCTATAGGAAGGGTCTCAGGTTGGAATGGGAAGGAGTTGGAAATCACATCTCATGTTATAGGAAGGGTCTCAGGATTGGAATGGGAAGGACTTGGATATCACATCTCATGCTATAGGAAGGCTCTCAGGTTTGCAAGGGGAAAGAGTTGGATATCACATTTCATGCTATCAGAAGGATCTCAGGTTTGGTATAGAAGCATTGAGATATCATATCTTATGCTATCAGAAGAGTCTCAGGATTGGAATGGGAAGGAGTTGGATATCACATCTCATGCTAAAGGGAGGGTCTCAGGTTTGGAAGATAAGGATTTGGATATCACATCTCATGTTATAGGAAGGATCTCACGTTTGGTATTAGAAGTATTGAGATATCATATCTCATGCTATAGGAAGGGTCTCAGGATTGGAATGGGAAGGAGTTGGATATCACATCTCATGCTATAGGAAGTGTCTCAGGATTGGAATGGGAAGGACTTGGATATCACATCTCATGCTATAGGTAGGGTCTTAAGTTTGATATTAGAAGCATTGAGATATCACATCTCATGCTATAGGAAGGGTCTGAGGATTGGAATGGGAAGGAGTTGGATATCACATCTCATGTTATAGGAAGGATCTCAGGTTTGGTATAAGCATTGAGATATCACATCTCTGCTATCGGAAGGGTCTCAGGATTGGAATGGGAAGGAGTTGGATATTCCCATCTCATGTTATAGGAAGGGTCTCAGGTTTGGTATTAGAAGCATTGAGATATCACATCTCATGCTATAGGAAGGGTCTCAGGATTGGAATGGGAAGGACTTGGATATCACATCTCATGCTATAGGGAGGGTCTCAAGTTTGATATTAGAATCATTGAGGTATCACATTTCATGATATCGGAAGGGTCTCAAGATTGGAATGGGAAGGAGTTGGATATCACATCTCATGATAAAGGAAGGGTCTAAGGTTTGGAAGGGGAAGGATTTGGATATCACATCTCATGTTATAGGACTGGTCTCAGGTTTGGTATTAGAAGCATTGAGATATCAAGTCTCATGGTATAGGAAGGGTCTCAGAATTGGAATGGGAAGGAGTTGGATATCACATCTCAAGCTATAGGAAGGGTCTCAGGATTAGAATGGGAAGGAGTTTGATATCACATCTCATGCCATAGGATGGGTCTCAGGTTTGATAGAAGCATTGGGATATCACATCTCATGTTATCGGAAGGGTATCGGGATTGGATTTGGAAGGAGTTGGATATCCCATCTCATGCTATAGGAAGGGTCTCAGGTTGGAATGGGAAGGAGTTGGAAATCACATCTCATGTTATAGGAAGGGTCTCAGGATTGGAATGGGAAGGACTTGGATATCACATCTCATGCTATAGGAAGGCTCTCAGGTTTGCAAGGGGAAAGAGTTGGATATCACATTTCATGCTATCAGAAGGATCTCAGGTTTGGTATAGAAGCATTGAGATATCATATCTTATGCTATCAGAAGAGTCTCAGGATTGGAATGGGAAGGAGTTGGATATCACATCTCATGCTAAAGGGAGGGTCTCAGGTTTGGAAGATAAGGATTTGGATATCACATCTCATGTTATAGGAAGGATCTCACGTTTGGTATTAGAAGTATTGAGATATCATATCTCATGCTATAGGAAGGGTCTCAGGATTGGAATGGGAAGGAGTTGGATATCACATCTCATGCTATAGGAAGTGTCTCAGGATTGGAATGGGAAGGACTTGGATATCACATCTCATGCTATAGGTAGGGTCTTAAGTTTGATATTAGAAGCATTGAGATATCACATCTCATGCTATAGGAAGGGTCTGAGGATTGGAATGGGAAGGAGTTGGATATCACATCTCATGTTATAGGAAGGATCTCAGGTTTGGTATAAGCATTGAGATATCACATCTCTGCTATCGGAAGGGTCTCAGGATTGGAATGGGAAGGAGTTGGATATTCCCATCTCATGTTATAGGAAGCGTCTCAGGTTTGGTATTAGAAGCATTGAGATATCACATCTCATGCTATAGGAAGGGTCTCAGGATTGGAATGGGAAGGACTTGGATATCACATCACATGCTATAGGGAGGGTCTCAAGTTTGATATTAGAAGCTTTGAGATATCACATCTCATGATATAGGAAGGGTCTCAGGATTGGAATGGGAAGGAGTTGGATATCACATCTCATGATAAAGGAAGGGTCTAAGGTTTGGAAGGGGAAGGATTTGGATATCACATCTCATGTTATATTACGGGTCTCACGTTTGGTATTAGAAGCATTGAGATATCAAGTCTCATAGTATAGGAAGGGTCTCAGAATTGGAATGGGAAGGAGTTGGATATCACATCTCAAGCTATAGGAAGGGTCTCAGGATTGGAATGGGAAGGACTTGGATATCACATCTCATGCTATAGGAAGGCTCTCAGGTTTGGAAGGGGAAAGAGTTGGATATCACATTTCATGTTAGAGGTAGGATCTCAGGTTTGGTATTAGAGGCATTGAGATATCACATCTCATGCTATCAGAAGGGTCTCAGGAATGGAATGGGAAGGAGTTGGATATCACATCTCATGCTAAAGGGATGGTCCCAGGTTTGGAAGGGGAAGGATTTGGATATCACATCTCATGTTATAGGAAGGATCTCAGGTTTGGTATTAGAAGCATTGACATATCACATCTCATGCTATCGGAAGGATCTCAGATTTGGTATTAGAAGCATTTAGATATCACATCTCATGCTATCAGAAGAGTCTCAGGATTGGAATAGGAAGGAGTTGGATATCACATCTCATGCTAAAGGGAGGGTCTCAGGTTTGGAAGGGGAAGGATTTGGATATCCCATCTCATGTTATAGGAAGGTTCTCAGGTTTGGTATTAGAAGCATTGAGATATCACATCTCTGCTATCGGAAGTGTCTCAGGATTGGAATGAGAAGGAGTTGGATATCCCATCTCATGTTATAGGAAGGTTTTCAGGTTTGGTATTAGAAGCATTGAGATATCACATCTCATGCTATAGGGAAGGTCTCAAGTTTGATATTAGAAGCATTGAGATAACAAATCTCATGATATCGGAAGGGTCTCAGGATTGAAATGGGAAGGAGTTGGATATCACATCTCATGATAAAGGAAGGGTCTAAGGTTTGGAAGGGGAAGGATTTGGATATCACATCTCATGTTATAGGACGGGTCTCAGGTTTGGGATTAGAAGCATTGAGATATCAAGTCTCATGGTATAGGAAGGGTCTCAGAATTGGAATGGGAAGGAGTTGGATATCACATCTGAAGCTATAGGAAGGGTCTCAGGATTGGAATGGGAAGGAGTTTGATATCACATCTTATGCCATAGTATGGGTCTCAGGTTTGGTAGAAGCATTGGGATATCACATCTCATGCTATTGGAAGGGTATCAGTATTGGATTTGGAAGGAGTTGGATATCCCATCTCATGCTATTGGAAGGGTCTCAGGTTGGAATGGGAAGGAGTTGGATATCACATTTCATGTTATAGGAAGGGTCTCAGGATTGGAATGGGAAGAACGTGGATATCATATCTCATGCTATAGGAAGGCTCTCAGGTTTGGAAGGGGAAGGAGTTGGATATCACATTTCATGTTAGAGGAAGGATCTCAGGTTTGGTATTAGAGGCCTTGAGATATCACATCTCATGCTATAGGAAGGGTCTCAGGATTGGAATGGGAAGGAGTTGGATATCACATCTCAAGCTATAGGAAGGGTCTCAGGTTTGGTATACGCATTGAGATATCACATCTCATGCTATAGGAAGGGTCTCAGGATTGGAATGGGAAGGAGTTGGATATCACATCTCATGTTATAGGAAAGATCTCAGGTTTGGTATTAGAAGCATTGAGACATCACATCTCATGTTATAGGAAGGGTCTTAGGATTGGAATGGGAAGAAGTTGGATATCACATCTCATGCTATAGGAAGGGTCTCAGGTTTGGTATAAGCATTGAGATATCACATCTCATGCTATAGGAAGGGTCTCAGGATTGGAATGGGAAGGAGTTGTATATGACATCTCATGCCATAGGAAGGGTCTCAGGTTTGGTATAAGCATTGAGATATCACATCACATGCTATAGGAAGGGTCTCATGATTGGAATGAGAAGGACTTGGATATCACATCTCATGCTATAGGCAGGGTCTCAGGTTTGGAAAGGGAAGGAGATGGATATCACATTTCATGTTAGAGGTAGGATCTCAGGTTTGGTATTAGAGGCATTGAGATATCACATCTCATGCTATCAGAAGGGTCTCAGGATTGGAATGGGAAGGAGTTGTATATCACATCTCATGCTAAAGGGAGGGTCTCAGGTTTGGAAGGGGAAGGATTTGGAAATCACATCTCATGTTATAGGAAGGATCTCAGGTTTGGTATTAGAAGCATTGAGATATCACATCTCATGATATCGGAAGGGTCTCAGGATTGGAATGGGAAGGAGTTGGATATCACATCTCATGATAAAGGAAGGGTCTAAGGTTTGGAAGGGGAAGGATTTGGATATCACATCTCATGTTATATTACGGGTCTCACGTTTGGTATTAGAAGCATTGAGATATCAAGTCTCATAGTATAGGAAGGGTCTCAGAATTGGAATGGGAAGGAGTTGGATATCACATCTCAAGCTATAGGAAGGGTCTCAGGATTGGAATGGGAAGGACTTGGATATCCCATCTCATGCTATAGGAAGGCTCTCAGGTTTGGAAGGGGAAAGAGTTGGATATCACATTTCATGTTAGAGGTAGGATCTCAGGTTTGGTATTAGAGGCATTGAGATATCACATCTCATGCTATCAGAAGGGTCTCAGGAATGGAATGGGAAGGAGTTGGATATCACATCTCATGCTAAAGGGATGGTCCCAGGTTTGGAAGGGGAAGGATTTGGATATCACATCTCATGTTATAGGAAGGATCTCAGGTTTGGTATTAGAAGCATTGAGATATCACATCTCATGCTATCGGAAGGATCTCAGATTTGGTATTAGAAGCATTTAGATATCACATCTCATGCTATCAGAAGAGTCTCAGGATTGGAATAGGAAGGAGTTGGATATCACATCTCATGCTAAAGGGAGGGTCTCAGGTTTGGAAGGGGAAGGATTTGGATATCCCATCTCATGTTATAGGAAGGTTCTCAGGTTTGGTATTAGAAGCATTGAGATATCACATCTCATGCTATAGGGAAGGTCTCAAGTTTGATATTAGAAGCATTGAGATAACAAATCTCATGATATCGGAAGGGTCTCAGGATTGAAATGGGAAGGAGTTGGATATCACATCTCATGATAAAGGAAGGGTCTAAGGTTTGGAAGGGGAAGGATTTGGATATCACATCTCATGTTATAGGACGGGTCTCAGGTTTGGGATTAGAAGCATTGAGATATCAAGTCTCATGGTATAGGAAGGGTCTCAGAATTGGAATGGGAAGGAGTTGGATATCACATCTGAAGCTATAGGAAGGGTCTCAGGATTGGAATGGGAAGGAGTTTGATATCACATCTTATGCCATAGTATGGGTCTCAGGTTTGGTAGAAGCATTGGGATATCACATCTCATGCTATTGGAAGGGTATCAGTATTGGATTTGGAAGGAGTTGGATATCCCGTCTCATGCTATTGGAAGGGTCTCAGGTTGGAATGGGAAGGAGTTGGATATCACATTTCATGTTATAGGAAGGGTCTCAGGATTGGAATGGGAAGGACGTGGATATCATATCTCATGCTATAGGAAGGCTCTCAGGTTTGGAAGGGGAAGGAGTTGGATATCACATTTCATGTTAGAGGAAGGATCTCAGGTTTGGTATTAGAGGCCTTGAGATATCACATCTCATGCTATAGGAAGGGTCTCAGGATTGGAATGGGAAGGAGTTGGATATCACATCTCAAGCTATAGGAAGGGTCTCAGGTTTGGTATACGCATTGAGATATCACATCTCATGCTATAGGAAGGGTCTCAGGATTGGAATGGGAAGGAGTTGGATATCACATCTCATGTTATAGGAAAGATCTCAGGTTTGGTATTAGAAGCATTGAGACATCACATCTCATGTTATAGGAAGGGTCTTAGGATTGGAATGGGAAGAAGTTGGATATCACATCTCATGCTATAGGAAGGGTCTCAGGTTTGGTATAAGCATTGAGATATCACATCTCATGATATAGGAAGGGTCTCAGGATTGGAATGGGAAGGAGTTGTATATGACATCTCATGCCATAGGAAGGGTCTCAGGTTTGGTATAAGCATTGAGATATCACATCACATGCTATAGGAAGGGTCTCATGATTGGAATGAGAAGGACTTGGATATCACATCTCATGCTATAGGCAGGGTCTCAGGTTTGGAAAGGGAAGGAGATGGATATCACATTTCATGTTAGAGGTAGGATCTCAGGTTTGGTATTAGAGGCATTGAGATATCACATCTCATGCTATCAGAAGGGTCTCAGGATTGGAATGGGAAGGAGTTGTATATCACATCTCATGCTAAAGGGAGGGTCTCAGGTTTGGAAGGGGAAGGATTTGGAAATCACATCTCATGTTATAGGAAGGATCTCAGGTTTGGTATTAGAAGCATTGAGATATCACATCTCATGCTATCGGAAGTATCTCAGGTTTGGTATTAGAGGCATTGAGATATCACATCTCATGCTATCATAAGGGTCTCAGGATTGGAATGGGAAGGAGTTGGATATCACATCTCATGTTATAGGAAGGATCTCAGATTTGGTATTAGAAGCATTAAGATATCACATCTCATGCTATAGGAAGGGTCTCAGGATTGGAATGGGAAGGAGTTGGATATCACATCTCATGCTATAGGAAGGGTCTCAGATTTGGTATAAGCATTGAGATATCACATCTCATGCTATAGGAAGGGTCTCAGGATTGGATTGGGAAGGAGCTGTATATGACATCTCAGGCCATAGGAAGGGTCTCAGGTTTGCTATACGCATTGAGATATCACATCTCTGCTATCGGAAGGGTCTCAGGATTGGAATGGGAAGGAGTTCGATATCCCATCTCATGTTATAGGAAGGGTCTCAGGTTTGGTATTAGAAGCATTGAGATATCAGATCTCATGCTATAGGAAGGGTCTCAGGATTGGAATGGGGAGGACTTGGATGTCACATCTCATGCTATAGGGAGGGTCTCAAGTTTGATATTAGAAGCATTGAGATAACAGATCTCATGATATCGGAAGGGTCTCAGGATTGGAATGGGAAGGAGTTGGATATCACATCTCATGATAAAGGAAGGGTCTAAGGTTTGGAAGGGGAAGGATTTGGATATCACATCTCATGTTATAGGACGGGTCTCAGGTTTGCTATTAGAAGCATTGAGATATCAAGTCTCATGGTATAGGAAGGGTCTCCGAATTGGAATGGGAAGGAGTTGGATATCACATCTCAAGCTATAGGAAGGGTCTCAGGATTGGAATGGGAAGGAGTTTGATATCACATCTTATGCCATAGTATGGGTCTCAGGTTTGGTAGAAGCATTGGGATATCACATCTCATGCTATTGGAAGGGTATCAGTATTGGATTTGGAAGGAGTTGGATATCCCATCTCATGCTATAAGAAGGGTCTCAGGTTGGAATGGGAAGGAGTTGGATATCACATTTCATGTTATAGGAAGGGTCTCAGGATTGGAATGGGAAGGACTTGGATATCATATCTCATGCTATAGGAAGGCTCTCAGGTTTGGAAGGGGAAGGAGTTGGATATCACATTTCATGTTAGAGGAAGGATCTCAGGTTTGGTATTAGAGGCCTTGAGATATCACATCTCATGCTATAGGAAGGGTCTCAGGATTAGAATGGGAAGGAGTTGGATATCACATCTCAAGCTTTAGGAAGGGTCTCAGGTTTGGTATAAGCATTGAGATAGCACATCTCATGCTATAGGAAGGGTCTAAGGATTGGAATGGGAAGGAGTTGGATATCACATCTCATGTTATAGGAAAGATCTCAGGTTTGGTATTAGAAGCATTGAGACATCACATCTCATGTTATAGGAAGGGTCTCAGGATTGGAATGGGAAGGAGTTGGATATCACATCTCATGCTATAGGAAGGGTCTCAGGTTTGGAACGGGAAGGAGTTAGATATCACATCTCATGTTATAGGAAGAGTCTCAGGTTTGGTATAAGCATTGAGATATCACATCTCTGCTATCGGAGAAGTCTCAGGATTGGGATGGGAAGGAGTTGGATATCCCTTCTCATGCTATAGGAAGGGTCTCAGGATTTGAATGGCAAGGAGTTGGATATCACATATCATGCCATAGGAAGGGTCTCAGGTTTCGTATAAGCATTGAAATATCACATCTCTGCTATCGGAAGGGTCTCCGGATTGGATTGGGAAGGAGTTGGATATCCCTTCTCATGCTATAGGAAGTGTCTCAGGTTGGAATGGGAAGGAGTTGGATATCACATCTCATGTTATAGGAAGGGTCTCAGGATTGGAATGGGAAGGATTTGGATATCACATCTCTTGCTATAGGAAGGGTCTCAGGATTGGAATGGGTAGGAGTTGGATATTACATTCTTGCTATAGGAAGGGCCTCATGTTTGGAATGGGAAGGAGTTGGATATCACATATGCTATAGGAAGTGTCTCAGGTTTGGAACGGGAAGGAGATGGATATCACATCTCATGTTAGAGGAAGGATCTCAGGTTTGGTATTAGAGGCCTTGAGATATCACATCTCATGCTATAGGAAGGGTCTCAGGTTTGGTATAAGCATTGAGATATCACATCTCATGCTATAGGAAGGGTCTCAGGATTGGAATGGGAAGAAGTTGGATATCACATCTCATGCTATAGGAAGGGCCTCAGGTTTGGTATAAGCATTGAGATATCACATCTCATGCTATAGGAAGGGTCTCAGGTTGGAATGGGAAGGACTTGGATATCACATCTCATGCTATAGGAAGGCTATCAGGTTTGGAAGGAGAAGGAGTTGCATATCAAATTTCATTTTAGAGGTAGGATCTCAGGTTTGGTATTAGAGGCATTGAGATATCACATCTCATGCTATAGGAAGGGTCTCACGATTGGAATGGGAAGGATTTGGATATCACATCTCATGCTATAGGAAGAGTCTCAGGTTTGGTATAAGCACTGAGATATCACATCTCATGCTATAGAAACGGTCTCAAGATTGCAATGGGAAGGAGTTGGATATCACATCTCATGTTATAGGAAGGATCTCAGATTTGGTATTAGAAGCATTGAGACATCACATCTCATGCTATAGGAAGGGTCTCAGGATTGGAATGGGAAGGAGTTGGATATCACGTCTCATGTTATAGGAAGGGTCTCAGGATTGGAATGGGAAGCACTTCGATATCACATCTCATGTTATAGGAAGGCTCCCAGGTTTAGAAGGGGAAGGAGTTGGATATCACATTTCATGTTAGAGGTAGGATCTCAGGTTTGGTATAAGAGGCATTGAGATATAACATCTCATGCCATCAGAAGGGTCTCAGTATTGGAATGGGAAGGAGTTGGATATCACATCTCATGCTAAAGGGAGGGTCTCAGGTTTGGAAGGGGAAGGATTTGGATATCACATCTCATGCTATAGGAAGGGTCTCAGGATTGGAATGGGAAGGATTTGGATATCACATCTCATGCTATAGGAAGGGTCTCAGGTTTGGTATAAGCATTGAGATATCACATCTCATGCTATAGGAAGGGTCTCAGGATTGGAATGGGAAGGAGTTGGATATCACATCTCATGCTATAGGTAGGCTCTCAGTTTTGGAAAGGGAAGGTTTTGGATATCACATCTCATGCTATAGGAAGGGTCTCACGATTGGAATGGGAAGGATTTGGATATCACGTCTCATGCTATAGGAGGGGTCTCAGGATTGGAATGGGAAGGAGTTGGATATCACATCTCATGCTATAGGAAGGGTCTCAGGAATGGAATGGGAAGGAGTTTTATATGACATCTCATGCCATAGGAAGGATCTCAGGTTTGGTATTAGAAGCATTGAGACATCACATCTCATGTTATAGGAAGGGTCTCAGGATTGGAATCGGAAGGAGTCGTATATGACATCTCATGCCATAGGAAGGGTCTCAGGTTTGGTATCAGCATTGAGATATCACATCTCTGCTATCGGAAGGGTCTCAGGATTGGAATGGGAAGGAGTTGGATATCCCATCTTATGTTACAGGAAGGGTCTCAGGTTTGGTATTAGAAGCATTGAGATATCACATCTCATGCTATAGGAAGGGTCTCAGGATTGGAATGGGAAGGACTTGAATATCCCATCTCATGCTATAGGGAGGCTCTCACGTTTGGAAAGGGAAGGAGTTGGATATCACATTTCATGTTAGAGGTAGGATCTCAGGTTTGGTATTAGAGGCATTGAATATCCTATAGCATGAGATGTGATATCTCAATGCTTCTAATATCAAACTTGAGACCCTCCCTGTAGCATGAGATGTGATATCCAAGTCCTTCCCATTCCAATCCTGAGACACTTCCTATAGCATGAGATGTGACATCTCAATGCTTCAAATACCAAACCTGAGACTCTTCCTATAACATGAGATGGGATATCCAACTCCTTCCCATTCCAATCCTGAGACCCTTCCAAAAGCAGAGATGTGATATCTCAATGCTTATACCAAACCTGAGACCCTTCCTATGGCATGAGATGTCATATACATATCCTTCCCATTCCAATCCTGAGACCCTTCCTATAGCATGAGATGTGATATCTCAATGCTTATACCAAACCTGAGACCCTTCCTATAGCATGAGATGTGATATCCAAGTCCTTCCCATTCCAATCCTTAGACCCTTCCTATAGCATGCAATATGATATCTCAATGAATCTAATACCAAACCTGAGACTCTTCCTATAACATGAGATGGGATATCCAACTCCTTCCCATTCCAATCCTGAGACCCTTCCAAAAGCAGAGATGTGATATCTCAATGCTTATACCAAACCTGAGACCCTTCCTATGGCATGAGATGTCATATACATATCCTTCCCATTCCAATCCTGAGACCCTTCCTATAGCATGAGATGTGATATCTCAATGCTTATACCAGACCTGAGACCCTTCCTATAGCATGAGATGTGATATCCAAGTCCTTCCCATTCCAATCCTTAGACCCTTCCTATAGCATGCAATATGATATCTCAATGATTCTAATAACAAACCTGAGACCCATCCTATAACATGAGATGGGATATCCAACTCCTTCCATTCCAATCCTGAGACCCTGCCTATAGCATGAGATGTGATATCCAAGTCCTTCTCATTCCAATCATGAGACCCTTCCTATAGCATGTGATGTGATATCTCAATGCTTATACCAAACCTGAGACCCTTCCTACGGCATGAGATGTCATATACAACTCCTTCCCATTCCAATCCTGAGACCCTTCCCATAGCATGAGATGTGATATCTCAATGCTTATACCAAACCTGAGACCCTTCATATAGCATGAGATGTGATATCCAACTCCTTCCCATTACAATCCTGAGTCCCTTCCTATAGCATGAGATGTGATGTCTCAATGCTTCTAATACCAAACCTGAGATCCTTCCTATAACATGAGATGTGATATCCAACTCCTTCCATTCCAATCCTGAGACCCTTCCTATAGCATGAGATGTGATATCTCAATGCTTCTAATATCAAACTTGAGACCCTCCCTATAGCATGAGATGTGATATCCAATTCCTTCCCATTCCAATCCTGAGACACTTCCTATAGCATGAGATGTGATATCTCAATGCTTCTAATACCAAACCTGAGATTCTTCCTATAACATGAGATGGGATATCCAACTCCTTCCCATTCCAATCCTGAGACCCTTCCTATAGCATGAGATGTGATATCTCAATGTCTCTAATACCAAACCTGAGATCCTTCCTCTAACATGAAATGTGATATCCAACTCCTTCCCTTTCCAAACCTGAGAGCCTACCTATAGCATGAGATGTGATATCCAAGTCCTTCCCATTCCAATCCTTAGACCCTTCCTATAGCATGCAATATGATATCTCAATGATTCTAATAACAAACCTGAGACCCGTCCTATAACATGAGATGGGATATCCAACTCCTTCCCATTCCAATCCTGAGACACTTCCGATAGCAGAGATGTGATATCTCAATGCTTATACCAAACCTGAGACCATTCCTATAACATGAGATGTGATATCCAACTCCTTCCCATTCCAAACCTGAGACCCTTCCTATAGCATATGTGATATCCAACTCCTTCCAATTCCAAACATGAGACCCTTCCCATAGCAAGAATGTAATATCCAACTCCTTCCCATTCCAATCCTGAGACCATTCCTATAGCATGAGATGTGATATCTCAATGCTTCTAATACCAAACCTGAGATCCTTCCTATGACATGAGATGTGATATCCAATTCCTTCCCATTCCAAACCTGAGACCCTTCCTACAGCATGCGATGTGATATCTCAATGCTTCTAATACCAAACCTGAGACCAGTCCTATAACATAAGATGGGATATCCAACTCCTTCCCGTTCCAATCCTGAGACACTTCCGATTGCAGAGATGTGATATCTCAATGCTTATACCAAACCTGAGACTCTTCCTATAACATGAGATGTGATATCCAACTCCTTCCCGTTCCAAACCTGAGACCCTTCATATAGCATGAGATGTGATATCCAACTCCTTCCCATTCCAATCCTGAGACCCTTCCGATAGCATGAGATGTGATATCTCAATGCCTCTAATACCAAACCTGAGATCCTTCCTATAACATGTGATGTGATTTTCAATTCCTTCCCCTTCCAAACCTGAGACCCTCCCTTTAGCATGAGGTGTGATATCCAACTCCTTCCCATTCCAATCCTGAGACCCTTGTGATAGCATGAGATGTGATATCTCAATGCCTCTAATACCAAACCTGAGATACTTCCTATAGCATGAGATGTGATATCTCAATGCTTCTAATACCAAACCTGAGATCCTTCCTATAACATGAGATGTGATATCCAACTCCTTCCCATTCCAATCCTGAGACCCTTCTGATAACATGAGATGTGATATCTCAATGCCTCTAATACCAAACCTGAGATCCTACCTCTAGCATGAAATGTGATATCCAACTCCTTCCCTTTCCAAACCTGAGAGCCTACCTATAGCATGAGATGTGATATCCAAGTCCTTCCCATTCCAATCCTTAGACCCTTCCTATAGCATGCAATATGATATCTCAATGATTCTAATAACAAACCTGAGACCCGTCCTATAACATGAGATGGGATATCCAACTCCTTCCCATTCCAATCCTGAGACACTTCCGATAGCAGAGATGTGATATCTCAATGCTTATACCAAACCTGAGACCCTTCCTATAACATGAGATGTGATATCCAACTCCTTCCAATTCCAAACATGAGACCCTTCCCATAGCAAGAATGTAATATCCAACTCCTTCCCATTCCAATCCTGAGACCATTCCTATAGCATGAGATGTGGTATCTCAATGCTTCTAATACCAAACCTGAGATCCTTCCTATGACATGAGATGTGATATCCAATTCCTTCCCATTCCAAACCTGAGACCCTTCCTACAGCATGCGATGTGATATCTCAATGCTTCTAATACCAAACCTGAGACCAGTCCTATAACATGAGATGGGATATCCAACTCCTTCCCGTTCCAATCCTGAAACACTTCCGATTGTAGAGATGTGATATCTCAATGCTTATACCAAACCTGAGACTCTTCCTATAACATGAGATGTGATATACAACTCCTTCCCGTTCCAAACCTGAGACCCTTCCTATAGCATGAGATGTGATATCCAACTCCTTCCCATTCCAATCCTGAGACCCTTCCGATAGCATGAGATGTGATATCTCAATGCCTCTAATACCAAACCTGAGATCCTTCCTATAACATGTGATGTGATATTCAATTCCTTCCCCTTCCAAACCTGAGACCCACCCTTTAGCATGAGATGTGATATCCAACTCCTTCCCATTCCAATCCTGAGACCCTTATGATAGCATGAGATGTGATATCTCAATGCCTCTAATACCAAACCTGAGATACTTCCGATAGCATGAGATGTGATATCTCAATGCTTCTAATACCAAACCTGAGATCCTTCCTATAACATGAGATGTGATATCCAACTCCTTCCCATTCCAATCCTGAGACCCTTCTGATAGCATGAGATGTGATATCTCAATGCCTCTAATACCAAACCTGAGATCCTACCTCTAAAATGAAATGTGATATCCAACTCCTTCCCTTTCCAAACCTGAGACCCTGCCTATAGCATGAGATGTGATATCCAAGTCCTTCCCATTCCAATCCTGAGACCCTTCCTATAGCATGAGATGTGATATCTCAATGTCTCGTCGTCGTGTTGAGTCTGCAGCAGCAGAGTTGAGTAAAAGACGTCCCAAACGAAGGAACCCGCACAGTTTGTTACCACAGCAGGGCAACGGAGCGGCGGTGTGTTTCTGAGCCAAATGTACACTACTCACTTCAGACCTGGGAACGCCAAGTGTACGAATCATGTGAGAGTGACAAGGACTCGATATACTACACAACCTGGCGGCGGTTACAGAGCAAGACTCCTGTGTAGGCTGGTCAGTCTGCTGGATGGCCCAGAGACGCTTCCGAAGGCTTACTAGCAGGAGATGGTGAAGATGCCGAGAATAGCTGTCCCCGCTATTCCAAGGGTCGAAGTACCAGTACAGGCCTTCTGGTTCGATCAAAGGTGAAAAGGGTTTCACAAGGCGACAGCAGTGCAGAGGAGCAGTCCTTCAGCGGGTCACCAGCGATTCCTCGGTTCAGCCTCTTGGTTGCAGGATACTTGGCTCCTGTATTCCTTCGTTCGTGAGAACTCAGGAGATCGACATGGTAGTGGTGTTTCCAGCCCCCTCTTATCCACGGTTCCCTTCGCGCCAAAACGGAGGGGACCCAATGGGAGATCCGCTCATCAACACTCACACCATTCGTGGACCTATCACGGACCACGGTGGTCCCAGGCATTCACACCACCCTAGACTCTCTGGCACCCAGGATGTGTATTGGGACCAGACATCCCAGCCCACATCCTGGAGGCACACACAAGACATGTAGAAGCCCGCGAAAGCATCTGTGTTTCGCGGGAAAGTACATGCCCAAATAAGGAAGGCCCCAGGTCGGCTCGACCTGGGGAAGGTGAAGGGAGCAAGATGGTCAGCGGACAGGACAAAGGAGCCTCGTGGTCTGGCCATTTTGGGCTCTAGGCCACCATTTTGGGTTAAGCGCGAGAAACGCGCTTAGAACGCCAAAAGGAGCTCAAAACACAATAAACGATCGCTGCCACCATTCCCATCCGTGAATCACTTGCACTGATCAGTTACAATCCTGGAAGAGTATCTAGGGCCTGTAGAAGGCTAGAGACCCAAGAGAGCAGTAACTTATCTTACAGTGCCCTCTTGTGTCATGTTGCACGAAAGCCGCAACATGATAAAAGAAACTACGGAAACGAGCGTTTCCTGGTACTGACTGTCTTAAGGGCATGACAGTTTCCCCGTAAGAAAGGAGCGAAAGCCCAGAGGAGTGCGGCAGAAGGCTGCACTTCTCTGGCAAAGTCGAGAACAAGGTGAAAAACAACAGCAAAAAGTTTAGGGGTTGCCACATGGAAGGAAAATTACCTACAATTACGAAATCTTTCCTAACACTCGCCCCTCCCAGACTATGGACAGGGGGAACTAATCCACCCCTGGATGAGTCTCTTGTTCAGGTCGGTTAAACATTCTGCACAACCCATCAGCATTGCTATGTTGGACACCTGGCCTATGCTCAATAGTGAAGTCGAAGCCTTGTAGACTTATGGACCACCTAAGCAACTTTGGATTCTCCCCCTTCATGTTTATTAGCCACTTTAAGGGCTTATGGTCAGTTTGCACAGTGAAGTGGGTCCCATAGAGGTAGGGCCTCAGCTTCCTTAGGGCCCACACAACAGAGAAACATTCTTTCTCTACCGTGGACCATCTGAGCTCTCTGTCCTTAAACTGGCGACTAATAAAACCAATAGGGTGTTCCTTACCCTTCTCATCTACTTGCGATAGTACAGCTCCTATCCCAGTGTCAGAGGCGTCCGTCTGCACGATAAAAGGTCTTTGATAATCAGGGGCCCTGAGGACAGGGGCCTGGCACAAGGAGTCTTTTAAGCCATTGAAGGCCTTCTCACACTCGTCGGTCCAAGTTACCTTCTTGGGTTTCTTCAGAGTTGTGAGGGCAGTCAGAGGGGCAGCTATGGTGCCATAGTCTGCCACAAAATTGCGGTAATACCCTGTGAGTCCTAAGAAGGCTCTCACTTGGGTTTGTGTAGTGGGGGTAGGCCAGTCTTGTACTGCTTGTACTTTACTGGGTACAGGCTGTATCCTCCCTCCACCTACTTCATGTCCAAGGTAAAACACTGAGCCTTGTCCAATCTGGCATTTACTAGCCTTTATGGTAAGTGTGCTTTCTGAAGAGCCTGGAGCACAATCCCGAGGTGTTTCACATGGTCTTCCCAGGTGGCACTGAAAACTGCTATATCGTCCAGATATGCAAGACAGAATTCGTCCAACCCATTCAAAACATGATGCACAAGCCTCTGGAAAGTGGCAGGTGCATTCTTCAACCCGAACGGCATTACCCGGAATTGGTAAAGGCAGTCTGGAGCAGAAAACGCTGTCTTCTCCTTGGCATGTTGTGCTAAAGCTATTTGCCAATAGCCAGCAGTGAGGTCAAACGTGCTGAGGTACTTGGAGGCACCCAAAGTATCTACCAGCTCATCTGTTCGAGGCAAGGGGTGTGCATCTGTCTTGGTGACAGCATTCAGAGCCCTGTAATCCACGCAGAACCTCAATTCAGAAGTGCCTGCCTTTGGAACGAAAACCACAGGGCTGGACCAAGGACTACTAGAGGGTTCAATCACCCCAAGGTCTAACATCTTGTTGACCTCGGTCTTAATATAAGACCGTACTTTGTCTGACATCCTGTATCCCCTACTTTTGGTAGGTACACTGTCTCCTGTGTCTATGTTATGTTTGCACCAAGGTGTCAAACCAGGCGACTGTGAAAACAGGGGGGAAAACTGCCTAAGCAAACTTTTCACCTCAGCCTGCTGATCAGAAGTCAGGTGAGGGGCCCCTCGGACACCCTCAAAGGAGCTATCTGAAGGACCGCTTTGGAACAGGTCGGGGAGAGGTTCAGACTCCTCTTCCTCAACATCTGAAGCCAGTAACAGTGCTGCGATTTCGACTCTTGGGACGAAAGCCTTCAGCCTATTCACGTGAAACACTTTTGGAGCCTGTCCAGGCCTTCCAAGGTCCACTAAATAGTTAACCTCACCCAGGGGCTCCACCACTGTGTAAGGGCCTGACCATTTGTCCTGTAAAGCTCAAGGCCTTATGGGATTCATGATCAGGACTTGCTGACCAGGTGTAAAGTTGATGAGGGAAGCTTTCTGGTCGTACCAATGTTTCACCAGTGCTTGTCCTGCCTTCAATTTATCACTAGCCAAGCCCATCAGAAGTACCATCCGTTTTCTGAGCCCTAGCACATAATCAACTACGTTGGTAGTAACAGGGGGAGTGGGCATCTCCCATCCCTCTTTGACTATGGCTAAGGGTCCCCGTACAGGATGACCAAACAGAAGTTTGAAGGGGCTGAAGCCAACACCCTCCTGTGGTACCTCTCGGTAGGCAAACAGTAAGCATGGTAAAAGAAGATCCCATTGTCTTCTCTGAAGCTTCTCCAGAGCCCCAATCATGCTTTTTAACGTTCTGTTGAAACGTTCCACCAGACCATTGGTCTGCGGGTGGTATGCAGAAGAGAACTTGTAGGTGACCCCACATTCTTTCCACATAGCCTGCATATACTTCGACATAAAGTTGCTGCCACGATCTGACACAACTTCTTTAGGGAAGCCAACCCTAGTAAATATGCCAAGTAAAGCTTTTGCAACTGACTTGGCAGTTACAGTTTTCAATGGGATGGCCTCAGGATATCTGGTTGCATGGTCGACCAGCACCAGGATAAACCTATTGCCCGAGGATGTTTGCGGGTCAAGGGGACCAACGATGTCGATCCCTACCCTTTCAAATGGTACCCCCACAACTGGGAGCGGTACCAACGGAGCTTGGATTGTCGAGCCAACCTTACCAGATAACTGGCAGGAGGCACAACTCCTGCAGTGACTTTCTACTTGCACCCCCATCTTGGGCCAGTAGAAGTGCATGGATAACCTTTGCTTGCTCCTCTTAATACCAAGGTGACCAGCAAGGAGCACTTCATGCGCCAACTGCAGGAGGAAGGGCCTAACAGCAAGGGGAACCACCAACCTCCTATGGTCTCCTTCTGTAGACTCTGTGGGCTCACTATACAGGAGTCCACCTTCCCAATACATCCTATGCGTCCCAGGAGGTTCACCCTCAAGCTGGGAGCAGGCCTGTCTCCTTAGGCCTTCCAGAGATGGGCACTCACGTTGGCCTTTACTGAATTGGTCCCTGTCAGGACCTCCTTCAACTTACAAGTCTTTTAGTTCAGGATGGTCGTTGGGGTCAAATACTTCAGGCATCGCCACCTCCTCGTCAAGCCCGGGCGATTGACCAACTTCCTCCACCACAGTGGTAGGCGAGCTCGGGGGAATATTCTCTTTCCCTCGTCTTGACTTGTTGACTCCTTTCGCCTTGGGTTTCCCCTTCGGCTGGGGCGGCGTATTGGTCTTGGCCAATGCTGCCCGTGCTTGAGACCGTGTGTAGGGTCTTTCGGCAGTGTCTCCTACGAGCCCTAAAGCTCTGAGATCATTACCTAACAAGACCTTTCCCGGGATGTTTCTCTGAATGCTCACTGGAATCCTGACTGCTGTACCATTTAAAGTAAGATTTACAGGTATTACTGGGAACATACAGAGTGGGCCGTCAGACAACTTAGTGGGCATCAGAGTAGCTCTGGCAACTTCCTCTGAGTCTACCAAGGTAGAATCCACTACAGTTCGACTGCACCCACTATCCCTAAGAGCTGGAGTATCTACTCCATTGATCAGCACACTGTCTTTAAAGTAGTGCTTGGTATTATCTGTAATCCTAGCATAAGCCTCTGCGACTTTAGGCTCCCAGGAACCCAGGGAAACTAAAACTACCTCAGCCTCTATCCCGCTGGGAAATGAGTCTGAGGAGAAGGATGCTCCTGTAATCTCTTCTTCCTCGTAGGAGGAGAAGGCCAGATTAGCGGAGTGGACCCCCAAAGGTCAAACCTTACACCGGGGATCCCCCTTCACGTGGTCAGTTGCTCCACAAGCAAAACAAGATCCATTGGGTCTGTTTACATAGGGAGGCTTATTGTAACCAGAGTTCTGTTTCGGAGGCTGACCTCCACTACCCTGTGAGTTCTCTTGTGTCTTACCCTTATTTTTCTTTTTGTGGCCCTTTTGAGAAGAAGATTTATCAGATTCTCCACCCTCCTTATCTTTGGACTTTTTCCCTTCCTCCTGCTTACCAGGATGAGTTTTGTCCTTATGGGACACTCGATGTGACACCCATAAGTCTGCTGCAATGGCCAGCTTCTTAGGATCTATCTCCTTCGAATCGGCCAAATGCTGCTTAAGCTCCGGGGAAGAAGATGCAAAAATGTGTTCCAGCATGACAAGATTTATCATGCCTTCGAAGGTTATAACCTTCGACCCAGCCAGTTAAGTTTTTCAAGGATTCAGTGACATAAGATACCCAAGTACCACCTTCCTTTTTCTTATACTCTATGAATCGTTTCAAATATTGGGCCGGAGTCTTCCCAAACTTTAAAATGAGAGTTTGCTTTAACATTGCGAAATCAGCTTGCTCAGCCTTCGACATTTCCATAATGGCACTACAGCCAGAATGGGGCAGTCTGCTGAGTAACCAGGCAATCTTATCAGCATTGTCAACTTGTTGAACTTCGCATGCATACTCAAACGCATTCATCCAGTCCATAATGTCATTCCTTTCCTCATACACAATGACCAGATCTTTCGGAAACCGTGGATGAGAGGAGGCCCCAGACCCATGTCCAGGACCCTTGGACCCATTTGCAACCTGAAGCTTGGCCAGTTCCAACTGGTGATGCCTGTCTTTCTGTTTTTCTGACTGTTCGATTTTTAGTTTGGCTGTGCTGAATTCAAGCTCCTTCTGCCTAAACCGCAGCTCTTGCTTCTTGAATTCAAGCATAGCCTCCCCATCAACACTGGCAGAGGAAACATTAGACATCTCATCCTCCCTGTCCTCGTGGTCGCGGTGGATCAGTGCAGCGGCAGAACCGTCGGTTCTACCAGTGAGAGCAGCCCCACCTCCTTCCGCACTGTCCTCAGAAGTTATAGCGTCAAGCTGCGCTTCTTGCCACGCCACGATTCTTTGGATCATATCCAATTTCGTGCCTTGAGAGGAAACACCTCTCTCCGCACACATTTTTTTCAATGTTTCTGATTTGGAAGCATTTAAAGTTAACAAGGTATTTGTTTCCATACTGTTAGATAGGACTATGGCCTTTTTAAAGTTATACTACAACAATTCACTACGTGTCCTGGTAGGAATAACTTGAAATGCCTTAGTTCGTGCGCAACACTGGATACCTTCAGTCGTATCCCACCGCTGTACACCAATTTGTTAAGACGGATTTCTGAACTCTGTCCTGGTGGCGCAGAAGTTCAGAAGGCCAACCTAATTACTTGGAACAGGGTAACCTCTGGACAAGCCAGACCAATCAAGGTAGCGATCGCGGCGGTCAAGACTAGGTCTCAAGAGGGGTGAGGGTGACTGAAAGCCTGCAATGAGCACACAAAGCAAGGACACTTACAAACTACTCCAAACAGGTGCTATATTAAAAATATATACACATTTATTCCAAGGCCTTTAAAACAATGACCGTAGCGAGAAATCACAATACAACTCTAGTAAACCAACACATACCATACCAATACAATATATATACAAATACAAACAAGTCTCAAGCGTTAGATGCACGAAATGTGTAGTCCACCTAAAAGGGAAGGAAAACAGGCAGTGCGAAATAATGCTTAGACCCAGTCCGCCTTCAGAGGCACCTAACTAAAAGGAAGTCCGAGCCCTACGAAGAGTGGAGCCTTGTGCTCAAAAGTACCTGCACACGCTGGTGCCAACGGGCAAAAGGGGAGTCTCTTCGAGGGAGATCAGGCAGTTCAGTTTAGTGCACAAACGAAGAACAACAGTGTTCCGCGACTCAAGCGCAGCCTCCACTGTGGGCAAAAGCAGAGCGCGAGTACGGAAAGGCGTGCTGTTTTGACACAGCGGGGAAAAGCTATGGGCTCCTGCAGGAGGGCGACCAGTTCCTAGCTATGCTACTCACCGGACCCCGATACAAGCAGACCCAGGCTTCTCCGCGTCAGTTTCAGTCGCTGGCAGGTTCAGAAGAGCAGGGGACGTCTCGTCGTCGTGTTGAGTCTGCAGCAGCAGAGTTGAGTAAAAGACGTCCCAAACGAAGGAACCCGCACAGTTTGTTACCACAGCAGGGCAACGGAGCGGCCGTGTGTATCTGAGCCAAATGTACACTACTCACTTCAGACCTGGGAACGCCAAGTGTACGAATCGTGTGAGAGTGACAAGGACTCGATATACTACACAACCTGGTGGCGGTTACAGAGCAAGACTCCTGTGTAGGCTGGTCAGTCTGCTGGATGGCCCAGAGACGCTTCCGAAGGCTTACTAGCAGGAGATGGTGAAGATGCCGAGAATAGCTGTCCCCGCTATTCCAAGGGTCGAAGTACTAGTACAGGCCTTCTGGTTCGATCAAAGGTGAAAAGGGTTTCACAAGGCGACAGCAGTGCAGAGGAGCAGTCCTTCAGCGGGTCACCAGCGATTCCTCGGTTCAGCCTCTTGGTTGCAGGATACTTGGCTCCTGTATTCCTTCGTTCGTGAGAACTCAGGAGATCGACATGGCAGTGGTGTTTCCAGCCCCCTCTTATCCACGGTTCCCTTCGCGCCAAAACGGTGGGGACCCAATGGGAGATCCGCTCATCAACACTCACACCATTCGTGGACCTATCACGGACCACAGTGGTCCCAGGCATTCACACGGGACCAGACATCCCAGCCCACATACTGGAGGCACACACAAGACATGTAGAAGCCCGCGAAAGCATCCGTGTTTCGCGGGAAAGTACATGCCCAAATAAGGAAGGCCCCGGGTCGGCTCGACCTGGGGAAGGTGAAGGGAGCAAGACGGTCAGCGGACAGGACAAAGGAGCCTCGTGGTCTGGCCATTTTGGGAGCCAGGCCACCATTTTGGGTTAAGTGCGATAAACGTGCTTAGAACGCCAAAAGGAGCTCAAAACACAAGAAACGATCGCTGCCACCATTCCCGTCCGTGAATCACTTGCACCGATCAGTTACAATCCTGAAAGAGTATCTAGGGCCTGCAGAAGGCTAGAATCCCAAGAGAGCAGCAATTTAGCTTACAGTGCCCTCTTGTGTCATGTTGCACGAAAGCCGCAACATGATAAAAGAAACTACGGAAAACAGCGTTTCCCGGTACTGACTGTCTTAAGGGCATGTCAGTTTCCCCGTAAGAAAGGAGCGAAAGCCCAGAGGAGTGCGGCAGAAGGCTGCACTTCTCTGGCAAAGTCGAGAACAAGGTGAAAAACAACAGCAAAAAGTTTAGGGGTTGCCACATGGAAGGAAAATTACCTACAATTATTAAATCTTTCCTAACAGATATCACATCTCATGTTATAGGAAGAGTCTCAGGTTTGGTATAAGCATTGAGATATCACATCTCTGCAATCGGAAGTGTCTCAGGATTGGGATGGGAAGGAGTTGGATATCCCATCTCATGTTATAGGACGGGTCTCAGGATTGTTATTAGAATCATTGAGATATCATATTGCATGCTGTAGGAAGGGTCTAAGGATTGGAATGGGAAGGACTTGGATATCACATCTCATGCTATGGATAGGCTCATATCATATCCCAATGCTTCTACCAAACCTGAGACCCATACTATGGCATGAGATGTGATATCAAACTCATTCCCATTCCAATCCTTAGACTCTTCCTATAGCTTGAGATGTGATATCCAACTCCTTCCCATTCCAATTCTGAGACCCTTCCAATGCCATGAGACTTGATATCTCAATGCTTCTAATACCAAACCTGAGACCCGTCCTATAACATGAGATGTGATATCCAAATCTTTCCCCTTCCAAACCTTAGACCCTTCCTTTATCATGAGATGTGATATCCAAGTCCTTCCCATTCCAATCCTTAGACCCTTCCTACAGCATGCAATATGATATCTCAATGATTCTAATAACAATCCTGAGACCCGTCCTATAACATGAGATGGGATATCCAACTCCTTCCCATCCCAATCCTGAGACACTTCCGATTGCAGAGATGTGATATCTCAATGCTTATACCAAACCTGAGACTCTTCCTATAACATGAGATGTGATATCTGTTAGGAAAGATTTAATAATTGTAGGTAATTTTCCTTCCATGTGGCAACCCCTAAACTTTTTGCTGTTGTTTTTCACCTTGTTCTCGACTTTGCCAGAGAAGTGCAGCCTTCTGCCGCACTCCTCTGGGCTTTCGCTCCTTTCTTACGGGGAAACTGACATGCCCTTAAGACAGTCAGTACCGGGAAACGCTGTTTTCCGTAGTTTCTTTTATCATGTTGCGGCTTTCGTGCAACATGACACAAGAGGGCACTGTAAGCTAAGTTGCTGCTCTCTTGGGATTCTAGCCTTCTACAGGCCCTGGATACTCTTTCAGGATTGTAACTGATCGGTGCAAGTGATTCAAGGACGGGAATGGTGGCAGCGATCGTTTCTTGTGTTTTGAGCTCCTTTTGGCGTTCTAAGCACGTTTCTCGCACTTAACCCAAAATGGTGGCCTGGCTCCCAAAATGGCCAGACCACGAGGCTCCTTTGTCCTGTCCGCTGACCGTCTTGCTCCCTTCACCTTCCCCAGGTCGAGCCGACCCGGGGCCTTCCTTATTTGGGCATGTACTTTCCCGCGAAACACGGATGCTTTCGCGGGCTTCTACATGTCTTGTGTGTGCCTCCAGTATGTGGGCTGGGATGTCTGGTCCCGTGTGAATGCCTGGGACCACCGTGGTCCGTGATAGGTCCACGAATGGTGTGAGTGTTGATGAGCGGATCTCCCATTGGGTCCCCACCGTTTTGGCGCGAAGGGAACCGTGGATAAGAGGGGGCTGGAAACACCACTACCATGTCGATCTCCTGAGTTCTCACGAACGAAGGAATACAGGAGCCAAGTATCCTGCAACCAAGAGGCTGAACCGAGGAATCGCTGGTGACCCGCTGAAGGACTGCTCCTCTGCACTGCTGTCGCCTTGTGAAACCCTTTTCACCTTTGATCGAACCAGAAGGCCTGTACTAGTACTTCGACCCTTGGAATAGCGGGGACAGCTATTCTCGGCATCTTCACCATCTCCTGCTAGTAAGCCTTCGGAAGCGTCTCTGGGCCATCCAGCAGACTGACCAGCCTACACAGGAGTCTTGCTCTGTAACTGCCACCAGGTTGTGTAGTATATCGAGTCCTTGTCACTCTCACACGATTCGTACACTTGGCGTTCCCAGGTCTGAAGTGAGTAGTGTACATTTGGCTCAGATACACACGGCCGCTCCGTTGCCCTGCTGTGGTAACAAACTGTGCGGGTTCCTTCGTTTGGGACGTCTTTTACTCAACTCTGCTGCTGCAGACTCAACACGACGACGAGACGTCCCCTGCTCTTCTGAACCTGCCAGCGACTGAAACTGACGCGGAGAAGCCTGGGTCTGCTTGCATCGGGGTCCGGTGAGTAGCATAGCTAGGAACTGGTCGCCCTCCTGCAGGAGCCCATAGCTTTTCCCCGCTGTGTCAAAACAGCACGCCTTTCCGTACTCGCGCTCTGCTTCTGCCCACAGTGGAGGCTGCGCTTGAGTCGCGGAACACTGTTGTTCTTCGTTTGTGCACTAAACTGAACTGCCTGATCTCCCTCGAAGAGACTCCCCTTTTGCCCGTTGGCACCAGCGTGTGCAGGTACTTTTGAGCACAAGGCTCCACTCTTCGTAGGGCTCGGACTTCCTTTTAGTTAGGTGCCTCTGAAGGCGGACCGGGTCTAAGCATTATTTCGCACTGCCTGTTTTCCTTCCCTTTTAGGTGGACTACACATTTCGTGCATCTAACGCTTGAGACTTGTTTGTATTTGTATATATATTGTATTGGTATGGTATGTGTTGGTTTACTAGAGTTGTATTGTGATTTCTCGCTACGGTCATTGTTTTAAAGGCCTTGGAATAAATGTGTATATATTTTTAATATAGCACCTGTTTGGAGTAGTTTGTAAGTGTCCTTGCTTTGTGTGCTCATTGCAGGCTTTCAGTCACCCTCACCCCTCTTGAGACCTAGTCTTGACCGCCGCGATCGCTACCTTGATTGGTCTGGCTTGTCCAGAGGTTACCCTGTTCCAAGTAATTAGGTTGGCCTTCTGAACTTCTGCGCCACCAGGACAGAGTTCAGATATCCGTCTTAACAAATTGGTGTACAGCGGTGGGATACGACTGAAGGTATCCAGTGTTGCGCACGAACTAAGGCATTTCAAGTTATTCCTACCAGGACACGTAGTGAATTGTTGTAGTATAACTTTAAAAAGGCCATAGTCCTATCTAACAGTATGGAAACAAATACCTTGTTAACTTTAAATGCTTCCAAATCAGAAACATTGAAAAAAATGTGTGCGGAGAGAGGTGTTTCCTCTCAAGGCACGAAATTGGATATGATCCAAAGAATCGTGGCGTGGCAAGAAGCGCAGCTTGACGCTATAACTTCTGAGGACAGTGCGGAAGGAGGTGGGGCTGCTCTCACTGGTAGAACTGACGGTTCTGCCGCTGCACTGATCCACCGCGACCACGAGGACAGGGAGGATGAGATGTCTAATGTTTCCTCTGCCAGTGTTGATGGGGAGGCTATGCTTGAATTCAAGAAGCAAGAGCTGCGGTTTAGGCAGAAGGAGCTTGAATTCAGCATAGCCAAACTAAAAATCGAACAGTCAGAAAAACAGAAAGACAGGGATCACCAGTTGGAACTGGCCAAGCTTCAGGTTGCAAATGGGTCCAAGGGTCCTGGACATGGGTCTGGGGCCTCCTCTCATCCACGGTTTCCGAAAGATCTGGTCATTGTGTATGAGGAAAGGAATGACATTATGCACTGGATGAATGCGTTTGAGTATGCATGCGAAGTTCAACAAGTTGACAATGCTGATAAGATTGCCTGGTTACTCAGCAGACTGCCCCATTCTGGCTGTAGTGCCATTATGGAAATGTCGAAGGCTGAGCAAGCTGATTTCGCAATGTTAAAGCAAACTCTCATTTTAAAGTTTGGGAAGACTCCGGCCCAATATTTGAAACGATTCATAGAGTATAAGAAAAAGGAAGGTGGTACTTGGGTATCTTATGTCACTGAATCCTTGAAAAACTTAACTGGCTGGGTCGAAGGTTATAAGGTTTCTACCTTCGAAGGCATGATGAATCTTGTCATGCTGGAACACATTTTTGCATCTTCTTCACCGGAGCTTAAGCAGCATTTGGCCGATTCGAAGGAGATAGATCCTAAGAAGCTGGCCATTGCAGCAGACTTATGGGTGTCACATCGAGTGTCCCATAAGGACAAAACTCATCCTGGTAAGCAGGAGGAAGGGAACAAGTCCAAAGATAAGGAGGGTGGAGAATCTGATAAATCTTCTTCTCAAAAGGGCCACAAAAAGAAAAATAAGGGTAAGACACAAGAGAACTCACAGGGTAGTGGAGGTCAGCCTCCGAAACAGAACTCTGGTTACAATAAGCCTCCCTATGTAAACAGACCCAATGGATCTTGTTTTGCTTGTGGAGCAACTGACCACGTGAAGGGGGATCCCCGGTGTAAGGTTTGACCTTTGGGGGTCCACTCCGCTAATCTGGCCTTCTCCTCCTACGAGGAAGAAGAGATTACAGGAGCATCCTTCTCCTCAGACTCATTTCCCAGCGGGATAGAGGCTGAGGTAGTTTTAGTTTCCCTGGGTTCCTGGGAGCCTAAAGTCGCAGAGGCTTATGCTAGGATTACAGATAATACCAAGCACTACTTTAAAGACAGTGTGCTGATCAATGGAGTAGATACTCCAGCTCTTAGGGATAGTGGGTGCAGTCGAACTGTAGTGGATTCTACCTTGGTAGACTCAGAGGAAGTTGCCAGAGCTACTCTGATGCCCACTAAGTTGGCTGACGGCCCACTCTGTATGTTCCCAGTAATACCTGTAAATCTTACTTTAAATGGTACAGCAGTCAGGATTCCAGTGAGCATTCAGAGAAACGTCCCGGGAAAGGTCTTGTTAGGTAATGATCTCAGAGCTTTAGGGCTCGTAGGAGACACTGCCGAAAGACCCTACACACGGTCTCAAGCACGGGCAGCATTGGCCAAGACCAATATGCCGCCCCAGCCGAAGGGGAAACCCAAGGCGAAAGGAGTCAACAAGTCAAGACGAGGGAAAGAGAATATTCCCCCGAGCTCGCCTACCACTGTGGTGGAGGAAGTTGGTCAATCGCCCGGGCCTGACGAGGAGATGGCGATGCCTGAAGTATTTGACCCCAACGACCATCCTGAACTAAAAGACTTGTAAGTTGAAGGAGGTCCTGACAGGGACCAATTCAGTAAAGGCCAACGTGAGTGCCCATCTCTGGAAGGCCTAAGGAGACAGGCCTGCTCCCAGCTTGAGGGTGAACCTCCTGGGACGCATAGGATGTATTGGGAAGGTGGACTCCTGTATAGTGAGCCCACAGAGTCTACAGAAGGAGACCATAGGAGGTTGGTGGTTCCCCTTGCTGTTAGGCCCTTCCTCCTGCAGTTGGCGCATGAAGTGCTCCTTGCTGGTCACCTTGGTATTAAGAGGAGCAAGCAAAGGTTATCCATGCACTTCTACTGGCCCAAGATGGGGGTGCAAGTAGAAAGTCACTGCAGGAGTTGTGCCTCCTGCCAGTTATCTGGTAAGGTTGGCTCGACAATCCAAGCTCCGTTGGTACCGCTCCCAGTTGTGGGGGTACCATTTGAAAGGGTAGGGATCGACATCGTTGGTCCCCTTGACCCGCAAACATCCTCGGGCAATAGGTTTATCCTGGTGCTGGTCGACCATGCAACCAGATATCCTGAGGCCATCCCATTGAAAACTGTAACTGCCAAGTCAGTTGCAAAAGCTTTACTTGGCATATTTACTAGGGTTGGCTTCCCTAAAGAAGTTGTGTCAGATCGTGGCAGCAACTTTATGTCGAAGTATATGCAGGCTATGTGGAAAGAATGTGGGGTCACCTACAAGTTCTCTTCTGCATACCACCCGCAGACCAATGGTCTGGTGGAACGTTTCAACAGAACGTTAAAAAGCATGATTGGGGCTCTGGAGAAGCTTCAGAGAAGACAATGGGATCTTCTTTTACCATGCTTACTGTTTGCCTACCGAGAGGTACCACAGGAGGGTGTTGGCTTCAGCCCCTTCAAACTTCTGTTTGGTCATCCTGTACGGGGACCCTTAGCCATAGTCAAAGAGGGATGGGAGATGCCCACTCCCCCTGTTACTACCAACGTAGTTGATTATGTGCTAGGGCTCAGAAAACGGATGGTACTTCTGATGGGCTTGGCTAGTGATAAATTGAAGGCAGGACAAGCACTGGTGAAACATTGGTACGACCAGAAAGCTTCCCTCATCAACTTTACACCTGGTCAGCAAGTCCTGATCATGAATCCCATAAGGCCTTGAGCTTTACAGGACAAATGGTCAGGCCCTTACACAGTGGTGGAGCCCCTGGGTGAGGTTAACTATTTAGTGGACCTTGGAAGGCCTGGACAGGCTCCAAAAGTGTTTCACGTGAATAGGCTGAAGGCTTTCGTCCCAAGAGTCGAAATCGCAGCACTGTTACTGGCTTCAGATGTTGAGGAAGAGGAGTCTGAACCTCTCCCCGACCTGTTCCAAAGCGGTCCTTCAGATAGCTCCTTTGAGGGTGTCCGAGGGGCCCCTCACCTGACTTCTGATCAGCAGGCTGAGGGGAAAAGTTTGCTTAGGCAGTTTTCCCCCCTGTTTTCACAGTCGCCTGGTTTGACACCTTGGTGCAAACAGAACATAGACACAGGAGACAGTGTACCTACCAAAAGTAGGGGATACAGGATGTCAGACAAAGTACGGTCTTATATTAAGACCGAGGTCAACAAGATGTTAGACCTTGGGGTGATTGAACCCTCTAGTAGTCCTTGGTCCAGCCCTGTGGTTTTCGTTCCAAAGGCAGGCACTTCTGAATTGAGGTTCTGCGTGGATTACAGGGCTCTGAATGCTGTCACCAAGACAGATGCACACCCCTTGCCTCGAACAGATGAGCTGGTGGATACTTAGGGTGCCTCCAAGTACCTCAGCACGTTTGACCTCACTGCTGGCTATTGGCAAATAGCTTTAGCAGAACATGCCAAGGAGAAGACAGCGTTTTCTACTCCAGACGGCCTTTACCAATTCCGGGGAATGCCGTTCGGGTTGAAGAATGCACCTGCCACTTTCCAGAGGCTTGTGCATCATGTTTTGAATGGGTTGGACGATATAGCAGTTTTCAGTGCCACCTGGGAAGACCATGTGAAACACCTCGGGATTGTGCTCCAGGCTCTTCAGAAAGCACACTTGACCATAAAGGCTAGTAAATGCCAGATTGGACAAGGCTCAGTGTTTTACCTTGGACATGAAGTAGGTGGCGGGAGGATACAGCCTGTACCCAGTAAAGTACAAGCAGTACAAGACTGGCCTACCCCCACTACACAAACCCAAGTGAGATCCTTCTTAGGACTCACGGGGTATTACCGCAATTTTGTGGCAGACTATGGCACCATAGCTGCCCCTCTGACTGCCCTCACAACTCTGAAGAAACCCAAGAAGGTAACTTGGACCGACGAGTGTGAGAAGGCCTTCAATGGCTTAAAAGACTCCTTGTGCCAGGCCCCTGTCCTCAGGGCCCCTGATTATCAAAGACCTTTTATCGTGCAGACGGACGCCTCTGACACTGGGATAGGAGCTGTACTATCGCAAGTAGATGAGAAGGGTAAGGAACACCCTATTGGTTTTATTAGTCGCCAGTTTAAGGACAGAGAGCTCAGATGGTCCACGGTAGAGAAAGAATGTTTCTCTGTTGTGTGGGCCCTAAGGAAGCTGAGGCCCTACCTCTATGGGACCCACTTCACTGTGCAAACTGACCATAAGCCCTTAAAGTGGCTAATAAACATGAAGGGGGAGAATCCAAAGTTGCTTAGGTGGTCCATAAGTCTACAAGGCTTCGACTTCACTATTGAGCATAGGCCAGGTGTCCAACATAGCAATGCTGATGGGTTGTGCAGAATGTTTAACCGACCTGAACAAGAGACTCATCCAGGGGTGGATTAGTTCCCCCTGTCCATAGTCTGGGAGGGGCGAGTGTTAGGAAAGATTTCGTAATTGTAGGTAATTTTCCTTCCATGTGGCAACCCCTAAACTTTTTGCTGTTGTTTTTCACCTTGTTCTCGACTTTGCCAGAGAAGTGCAGCCTTCTGCCTCACTCCTCTGTGCTTTCGCTCCTTTCTTACGGGGAAACTGTCATGCCCTTAAGACAGTCAGTACCAGGAAACGCTCGTTTCCGTAGTTTCTTTTATCATGTTGCGGCTTTCGTGCAACATGACACAAGAGGGCACTGTAAGATAAGTTACTGCTCTCTTGGGTCTCTAGCCTTCTACAGGCCCTAGATACTCTTCCAGGATTGTAACTGATCAGTGCAAGTGATTCACGGATGGGAATGGTGGCAGCGATCGTTTATTGTGTTTTGAGCTCCTTTTGGCGTTCTAAGCGCGTTTCTCGCGCTTAACCCAAAAGGGTGGCCTAGAGCCCAAAATGGCCAGACCACGAGGCTCCTTTGTCCTGTCCGCTGACCATCTTGCTCCCTTCACCTTCCCCAGGTCGAGCCGACCTGGGGCCTTCCTTATTTGGGCATGTACTTTCCCGCGAAACACAGATGCTTTCGCGGGCTTCTACATGTCTTGTGTGTGCCTCCAGGATGTGGGCTGGGATGTCTGGTCCCAATACACATCCTGGGTGCGAGAGAGTCTAGGGTGGTGTGAATGCCTGGGACCACCGTGGTCCGTGATAGGTCCACGAATGGTGTGAGTGTTGATGAGCGGATCTCCCATTGGGTCCCCTCCGTTTTGGCGCGAAGGGAACCGTGGATAAGAGGGGGCTGGAAACACCACTACCATGTCGATCTCCTGAGTTCTCACGAACGAAGGAATACAGGAGCCAAGTATCCTGCAACCAAGAGGCTGAACCGAGGAATCGCTGGTGACCCGCTGAAGGACTGCTCCTCTGCATTGCTGTCGCCTTGTGAAACCCTTTTCACCTTTGATCGAACCAGAAGGCCTGTACTGATACTTCGACCCTTGGAATAGCGGGGACAGCTATTCTCGGCATCTTCACCATCTCCTGCTAGTAAGCCTTCGGAAGCGTCTCTGGGCCATCCAGCAGACTGACCAGCCTACACAGGAGTCTTGCTCTGTAACCGCTGCCAGGTTGTGTAGTATATCAAGTCCTTGTCACTCTCACATGATTCGTACACTTGGCGTTCCCAGGTCTGAAGTGAGTAGTGTACATTTGGCTCAGATACACACCGCCGCTCCGTTGCCCTGCTGTGGTAACAAACTGTGCGGGTTCCTTCGTTTGGGACGTCTTTTACTCAACTCTGCTGCTGCAGACTCAACACGACGACGAGACATTGAGATATCACATCTCATGCTATAGGAAGGGTCTCAGGATTGGAATGGGAAGGACTTGGATATCACATCTCATGCTATAGGCAGGGTCTCAGGTTTGGAAAGGGAAGGAGTTGGATATCACATTTCATTTTAGAGGTAGGATCTCAGGTTTGGTATTAGAGGCATTGAGATATCACATCTCATGCTATCAGAAGGGTCTCAGGATTGGAATGGGAAGGAGTTGGATATCACATCTCATGTTATAGGAAGGATCTCAGGTTTGGTATTAGAAGCATTGAGATATCACATCTCATGCTATCGGAAGTATCTCAGGTTTGGTATTAGAGGCATTGAGATATCACATCTCATGCTATCATAAGGGTCTCAGGATTGGAATGGGAAGGAGTTGGATATCACATCTCATGCTAAAGGGAGGGTCTCAGGTTTGGAAGGGGAAGGAATTGAATATCACATCACATGTTATAGGAAGGATCTCAGGTTTGGTATTAGAGGCATTGAGATATCACATCTCATGCTATCGGAAGGGTCTCAGGATTGGAATGGGAAGGAGTTGGATATCACATCTCATGCTATAGGAAGGGTATCAGGTTTGGAACGGGAAGGAGTTGTATATCACATCTCATGTTATAGGAAGAGTCTCAGGTTTGGTATAAGCATTGAGATATCACATCTCTGCAATCGGAAGTGTCTCAGGATTGGAACGGGAAGGAGTTGGATATCCCATCTCATGTTATAGGACTGGTCTCAGGTTTGGTATTAGAAGCATTGAGATATCACATCGCATGCTGTAGGAAGGGTCTCAGGTTTGGAATGGGAAGGAATTGGATATCACATCTCATGTCATAGGAAGGATCTCAGGTTTGGTATTAGAAGCATTGAGATATCACATCTCATGCTATAGGAATGGTCTCAGGATTGGAATGGGAAGGAGTTGGATATTACATTCTTGCTATGGGAAGGGTCTCATGTTTGGAATTGGAAGGAGTTGGATATCACATCTCATGTTATAGGAAGGGTCTCAGGTTTGGTATAAGCATTGAGATATCACATCTCTGCTATCGGAAGTGTCTCAGGATTGGAATGGGAAGGAGTTGGATATCCCATCTCATGTTATAGGACGGGTCTCAGGTTTGTTATTAGAATCATTGAGATATCATATTGCATACTATAGGAAGGGTCTAAGGATTGGAATGGGAAGGACTTGGATATCACATCTCATGCTATAGGTAGGCTCTCAGGTTTGGAAAGGGAAGGAGTTGGATATCACATTTCATGCTAGAGGTAGGATCTCAGGTTTGGTATTAGAGGCATTGAGATATCACATCTCATGCTATCAGAAGGGTCTCAGGATTGGAATGGGAAGGAGTTGGATATCACATCTCATGTTATAGGAAGGATCTCAGGTTTGGTATTAGAAGCATTGAGATATCACATCTCATGCTATCGGAAGTATCTCAGGTTTGGTATTAGAGGCATTGAGATATCACATCTCATGCTATCATAAGGGTCTCAGGATTGGAATGGGAAGGAGTTGGATATCACATCTCATGCTAAAGGGAGGGTCTCAGGTTTGGAAGGGGAAGGAATTGAATATCACATCACATGTTATAGGAAGGATCTCAGGTTTGGTATTAGAGGCATTGAGATATCACATCTCATGCTATCGGAAGGGTCTCAGGATTGGAATGGGAAGGAGTTGGATATCACATCTCATGCTATAGGAAGGGTCTCAGGTTTGGAACGGGAAGGAGTTGGATATCACATCTCATGTTATAGGAAGAGTCTCAGGTTTGGTATAAGCATTGAGATATCACATCTCTGCAACCGGAAGTGTCTCAGGATTGGAACGGGAAGGAGTTGGATATCCCATCTCATGTTATAGGACTGGTCTCAGGTTTGGTATTAGAAGCATTGAGATATCACATCGCATGCTGTAGGAAGGGTCTCAGGTTTGGAATGGGAAGGAATTGGATATCACATCTCATGTCATAGGAAGGATCTCAGGTTTGGTATTAGAAGCATTGAGATATCACATCTCATGCTATAGGAATGGTGTCAGGATTGGAATGGGAAGGAGTTGGATATTACATTCTTGCTATGGGAAGGGTCTCATGTTTGGAATTGGAAGGAGTTGGATATCACATCTCATGTTATAGGAAGGGTCTCAGGTTTGGTATAAGCATTGAGATATCACATCTCTGCTATCGGAAGTGTCTCAGGATTGGAATGGGAAGGAGTTGGATATTACATTCTTGCTATGGGAAGGGTCTCATGTTTGGAATTGGAAGGAGTTGGATATCACATCTCATGTTATAGGAAGGGTCTCAGGTTTGGTATAAGCATTGAGATATCACATCTCTGCTATCGGAAGTGTCTCAGGATTGGAATGGGAAGGAGTTGGATATCCCATCTCATGTTATAGGACGGGTCTCAGGTTTGTTATTAGAATCATTGAGATATCATATTGCATGCTATAGGAAGGGTCTAAGGATTGGAATGGGAAGGACTTGGATATCACATCTCATGCTATAGGTAGGCTCTCAGGTTTGGAAAGGGAAGGAGGTGGATATCACATTTCATGCTAGAGGTAGGATCTCAGGTTTGGTATTAGAGGCATTGAGATATCACATCTCATGCTATCAGAAGGGTCTCAGGATTGGAATGGGAAGGAGTTGGATATCACATCTCATGTTATAGGAAGGATCTCAGGTTTGGTATTAGAAGCATTGAGATATCACATCTCATGCTATCGGAAGTATCTCAGGTTTGGTATTAGAGGCATTGAGATATCACATCTCATGCTATCATAAGGGTCTCAGGATTGGAATGGGAAGGAGTTGGATATCACATCTCATGCTAAAGGGAGGGTCTCAGGTTTGGAAGGGGAAGGAATTGAATATCACATCACATGTTATAGGAAGGATCTCAGGTTTGGTATTAGAGGCATTGAGATATCACATCTCATGCTATCGGAAGGGTCTCAGGATTGGAATGCGAAGGAGTTGGATATCACATCTCATGCTATAGGAAGGGTCTCAGGTTTGGAACGGGAAGGAGTTGGATATCACATCTCATGTTATAGGAAGAGTCTCAGGTTTGGTATAAGCATTGAGATATCACATCTCTGCAATCGGAAGTGTCTCAGGATTGGAACGGGAAGGAGTTGGATATCCCATCTCATGTTATAGGACTGGTCTCAGGTTTGGTATTAGAAGCATTGAGATATCACATCGCATGCTGTAGGAAGGGTCTCAGGTTTGGAATGGGAAGGAATTGGATATCACATCTCATGTCATAGGAAGGATCTCAGGTTTGGTATTAGAAGCATTGAGATATCACATCTCATGCTATAGGAATGGTCTCAGGATTGGAATGGGAAGGAGTTGGATATTACATTCTTGCTATGGGAAGGGTCTCATGTTTGGAATTGGAAGGAGTTGGATATCACATATGCTATAGGAAGGGTCTCAGGTTTGGAATGGGAAGGAGTTGGATATTACATCTCATGTTATAAGAAGGGTCTCAGGTTTGGTATAAGCATTGAGATATCACATCTCTGCTATCGGAAGTGTCTCAGGATTGGAATGGGAAGGAGTTGGATATCCCATCTCATGTTATAGGACGGGTCTCAGGTTTGTTATTAGAATCATTGAGATATCATATTGCATGCTATAGGAAGGGTCTAAGGATTGGAATGGGAAGGACTTGGATATCACATCTCATGCTATAGGTAGGCTCTCAGGTTTGGAAAGGGAAGGAGTTGGATATCACATTTCATGTTAGAGGAAGGATCTCAGGTTTGGTATTAGAGGCATTGAGATATCACATCTCATGCTATAGGAAGGGTCTCAGGATTGGAATGGGAAGGAGTTGGATATCACATCTCATGATAAAGGAAGGGTCTAAGGTTTGGAAGGGGAAGGATTTGGATATCACATCTCATGTTATAGGACGGGTCTCAGGTTTGGTATTAGAAGCATTGAGATATCAAGTCTCATGGTATAGGAAGGGTCTCAGAATTGGAATGGGAAGGAGTTGGATATCACATCTTAAGCTATAGGAAGGGTCTCAGGATTGGAATGGGAAGGAGTTTGATATCACATCTCATGCCATAGTATGGGTCTCAGGTTTGGTAGAAGCATTGGGATATCACATCTCATGCTATCGGAACGGTATCAGGATTGGATTTGGAAGGAGTTGGATATCACATCTCATGTTATAGTAAGGGTCTCAGGTTTGGTATAAGCATTGAGATATCACATCTCTGCTATCGGAAGTGTCTCAGGATTGGAATGGGAAGGAGTTGGATATCCCATCTCATGTTATAGGACGGGTCTCAGGTTTGTTATTAGAATCATTGAGATATCATATTGCATGCTGTAGGAAGGGTCTAAGGATTGGAATGGGAAGGACTTGGATATCACATCTCAAGCTATAGGTAGGCTCTCAGGTTTGGAAAGGGAAGGAGTTGGATATCACATTTCATGTTAGAGGAAGGATCTCAGGTTTGGTATTAGAGGCATTGAGATATCACATCTCATGCTATAGGAAGGGTCTCAGGATTGGAATGGGAAGGAGTTGGATATCACATCTCATGCTATAGGAAGGGTCTCAGGTTTGGTATAAGCATTGAGATATCACATCTCATGCTATAGGAAGGGTCTCAGGATTGGAATGGGAAGGATATGTATATGACATCTCATGCCATAGGAAGGGTCTCAGGTTTGGTATAAGCATTGAGATATCACATCTCTGCTTTTGGAAGGGTCTCAGGATTGGAATGGGAAGGAGTTGGATATCCCATCTCATGTTATAGGAAGATTCTCAGGTTTGGTATTAGAAGCATTGAGATATCACATCTCATGCTATAGGAAGTGTCTCAGGATTGGAATGTGAAGGACTTGGATATCACATCTCATGCTATAGGGAGGGTCTCAAGTTTGATATTAGAAGCATTGAGATATCACATCTCATGCTATAGGAAGGGACTCAGGATTGGAATGGGAAGGAGTTGGATATCACATCTCATGCTATAGGAAGGGTATCAGGTTTGGTATAAGCAGTGAGATATCACATCTCATGCTATAGGAAGTGTCTCAGGATTGGAATGGGAAGGAGTTGGATATCACACCTCATGTTATAGGAAGGATCTCAGGTTTGGTATAAGCATTGAGATATCACATCTCTGCTATCGGAAGGGTCTCAGGATTGGAATATGAAGGAGTTGGATATTCCCATCTCATTTTATAGGAAGGGTATATCAGGTCTTAGCATGAGATGTGATATCCAGCTCCTTCCATTCCAATCCTGAGACCCTTCCGATAGCATGAGATGTGATATCTCAATGCTTCTAATATCAATACTGAGACCCTCCCTATAGCATGAGATGTGATATCTAAGTCCTTCCCATTCCAATCCTGAGACCCTTCCGATAGCAGAGATGTGATATCTCAATGCTTATACCAAACCTGAGACCCTTACTATAGCACGAGATGTGATATCCAACTCCTTCCCATTCCAATCCTGAGACCCTTCCTATAGCATGAGATGTGATATCTCAATGCTTCTACCAAAACTGAGACCCTTCCTTTAGCATGAGATGTGATATCCAACTCCTTCCCATTCCAATCCTGAGACCCTTCCTATAGCATGAAATGTGATATCTCAATGCTTCTAATACCAAACCTGAGATCCTTCCTATAACATGAGATGTGATATCCAACTCCTTCCCATTCCAATCCTGAGACCCTTCCTATAGCATGAGATGTGATATCTCAATGCTTCTAATACCAAACCTGAGATCCTTCCGATAGCATGAGATGTGATATCTCAATGCTTCTAATACCAAACCTGAGACCCTCCCTTTAGCATGAGATGTGATATCCAATTCCTTCCCATTCCAATCCTGATACCCTTCTGATAGGATGAGATGTGATATCTCAATGCCTCTAATACCAAACCTGAGATCCTACCTCTAACATGAAATGTGATATCCAACTCCTTCCCTTTCCAAACCTGAGAGCCTTCCTACAGCATGAGATGTGATATCCAAGTCCTTCCCATTCAAATCCTGAGACCCTTCCTATAACATGAGATGTGATATCCAACTCCTTCCCATTCCAACCTGAGACCCTTCCTATAGCATGAGATGGGATATCCAACTCCTTCCAAATCTAATCCTGATATCCTTCCAATAGCATGAGATGTGATATCCCAATGCTTCTACAAAACCTGAGACCCATACCATGGCATGAGATGTGATATCAAACTCCCGTCCTATACCATGAGACTTGATATCTCAATGCTTCTAATACCAAACCTGAGACCAGTCCAATAACATGAGATGTGATATCCAAATCCTTCCCCTTCCAAACCTTAGACCCTTCCTTTATCATGAGATGTGATATCCAACTCCTTCCCATTCCACTCCTGAGACCCTTCCTATAGCATGAGATGTGATATCTCAATGCTTCTAATACCAAACCTGAGACCCTTCCTATAACATGAGATGTGATATCCAAGTCCTTCCCATTCCAATCCTGAGACCCTTCCTATAGCATGAGATGTCATATCTCAATGCTTCTAATACCAAACCTGAGACCCTTCCTATAACATGAATTGTGATATCCAAGTCCTTCCCATTCCAATCTTGAGACCTTTCCAATAGCAGAGATGTGATATCTCAATGCTTATACCAAACGTGAGATCCTTCCTATGACATGAGATGTGATATCTAAATCCTTCTCATTCCAAACCTGAGACCCTTCCTACAGCATGTGATGTGATATCTCAATGCTTCTAATATCAAAACTGAGACCCGTCCTATAACATGAGATGGGATATCCAACTCCTTCCCGTTCCAAACCTGATACCCTTCCTATAGCATGAGATGTGATATCCAATTCCTTCCCATCCCAATCCTGAGACACCTCCGATAGCAGAGATGTGAAATCTCAATGCTTATACCAAACCTGAGACTCTTACTATAACATGAGATGTGATATCTAACTCCTTCCCGTTCCAAACCTGAGACCCTTCCTATAGCATGAGATGCGATATCCAACTCCTTCCCATTCCAATCCTGAGACCCTTCCCATAGCATGAGATGTGATATCTCAATGCTTCTAATACCAAACCTGTGATCCTTCCTATAACAAGAGATGTGATATCCAAATCCTTCCCCTTCCAAATCTGAGACCCTCCCTTTAGCATGAGATGTGATATCTCAATGCCTCTAATACCAAACCTGAGATCCTTCCGATAGCATGAGATGTGATATCTCAATGCTTCTAATACCAAACCTGAGATCCTTCCTATAATATGAGATGTGATATCCAAATCCTTCCCCTTCCATTCCTGAGACCCTCCCTTTAGCATGAGATGTGATATCCAACTCCTTCCCATTCCAATCCTGAGACCCTTCTGATAGCATGAGATGTGATATCTCAATGCCTCTAATACCAAACCTGAGATCCTACATCTAACATGAAATGTGATATCCAACTCCTTCCCTTTCCAAACGTGAGACCCTCCCTATAGAATGAGATGTGATATCCAAGTCCTTCCCATTCCAATCCTGAGACCCTTCCTATAGCATGAGATGTGATATCTCAATGCTTCTAATACCAAACCTGAGACCCTTCCTATAACGTAAGATGGGATATCCAACTCCTTCCCATTCCAATCCTGAGACCCTTCCGATAGCAGAGATGTGATATCTCAATGCTTATACCAAACCTGAGACCCTTCCTGTGGCATGAGATGTCATATACAACTCCTTCCCATTCCAATCCTGAGACCCTTCCTATAGCATGAGATGTGATATCTCAATACTTATACCAAACCTGAGTCCCTTCCTAAAGCATGAGATGTGATATCCAACTCCTTCCCATTCCAATCCTGAGACCCTTCCTATAACATGAGATGTTATGTCTCAATGCTTCTAATACCAAACCTGAGATCCTTCCTATGGCATGAGATGTCATATAAAACTCCTTCCCATTCCAATCCTGAGACCCTTCCCATAGCATGAGATGTGATATCGAACTCCTTCCCATTCCAATCCTGCGACCCTTCCTATAGCATGAGATTTGATATCTCAATGCTTCTAATACCAAACCTGAGATCCTTCCGATAGCATGAGATGTGATATCTGAATGCTTCTAATACCAAACCTGAGATCATTCCTATAACACGAGATGTAATATCCAAATCCTTCCCCTTCCAAACCTGAGACCCTCCCTTTAGCATGAGATGTGATATCCAACTACTTCCCATTCCAATCCTGAGACCCTTCCTATAACATGAGATGTGATGTCTCAATGCTTCTAATACCAAACCTGAGATCCTTCCTATAACATGAGATGTGATATCCAACTCCTTCCCATTCCAATCCTGAGACACTTCCTATAGCATGAGAAGTGATATCTCCATGCTTATACCAAACCTGAGACCCTTCCTATAGCATGAGATGTGATATCCAAATCCTTCCCATTCCAATCCTGAGACCCTTCCTATAGCATGAGATGTGATATCTCAATGCTTATACCAAACCTGAGAGCCTACCTATAGCATGAGATGTGATATCCAACTCCTTCCCGTTCCAAACCTGAGACCCTTCCTATAGCATATGTGATATCCAACTCCTTCCCGTTCCAAACCTGATACCCTTCCTATAGCATGAGATGTGATATCCAACTCCTTCCCATCCCAATCCTGAGACACCTCCGATAGCAGAGATGTGATATCTCAATGCTTATACCAAACCTGAGACTCTTCCTATAACATGAGATATGATATCCAACTCCTTCCCGTTCCAAACCTGAGACCCTTCCTATAGCATGAGATGTGATATCCAACTCCTTCCCATTCCAATCCTGAGACCCTTCCGATAGCATGAGATGTGATATCTCACTGCTTATACCAAACCTGAGACCCTTCCTATAGCATGAGATGTGATATCCAACTCCTTCCCATTCCAATCCTGAGACCCTTCCTATAGCATGAGATGTGATATCCAATGCTTCTAATACCAAACCTGAGACTCTTCCTATAACATGAGATGGGATATCCAACTCCTTCCCATTCCAATCCTGAGACCCTTCCGATAGCAGAGATGTGATATCTCAATGCTTATACGAAACCTGAGACCCTTCCTACGGCATGAGATGTCATATACAACTCCTTCCCATTCCAATCCTGAGACCCTTCCTATAGCATGAGATGTGATATCTCAATGCTTATACCAAACCTGAGACCCTTCCTATAGCATGAGATGTGATATCCAACTCCTTCCCATTCCAATCCTGAGACCCTTCCTATAGCATGAGATGTGATGTCTCAATGCTTCTAATACCAGACCTGAGATCCTTCCTATAACATGAGATGTGATATCCAACTCCTTCCATTCCAATCCTGAGACCCTTCCTATAGCATGAGATGTTGTATCTCAATACTTATACCAATCCTGAAACCCTTCCTATAGCATGAGATTTGATACCCAACTCCTTCCCATTCCAATCCTGAGACGCTTCCTATAGCATGAGATGTGATATCTCAATGCCTCTAATACCAAACCTGAGATCCTTCCTCTAACATGAAATGTGATATCCAACTCCTTCCCTTTCCAAATCTGAGAGCCTATCTATAGCATGAGATGTGATATCCAAGTCCTTCCCATTCCAATCCTTAGACCCTTCCTGCAGCGTGCAATATGATATCTCAATGATTCTAATAACAAACCTGAGACCCGTCCTATAACATGAGATGGGATATCCAACTCCTTCCCATTCCAATCCTGAGACACTTCTGATAGCAGAGATGTGATATCTCAATGCTTATACCAAACCTGAGACCCTTCCTATAACATGAGATCGGATATCCAACTCCTTCCCGTTCCAAACCTGAGACCCTTCCTATAGCATATGTGATATCCAACTCCTTCCCATTCCAAACATGAGACCCTTCCTATAGCAAGAATGTAATATCCAACTCCTTCCCATTCCAACCCTGAGACCATTCCTATAGCATGAGAAGTGATATCTCAATGCTTCTAATACCAAACCTGAGATCCTTCCTATGACATGAGATGTGATATCCAATTCCTCCCCATTCCAAACCTGAGAACCTTCCTACAGCATGCGATGTGATATCTCAATGCTTCTAATACCAAACCTGAGACCAGTCCTATAACATGAGATTGGATATCCAACTCCTTCCCCTTCCAAACCTGAGACCCTTCCTATAGCATGAGATGTGATATCCAACTTCTTCCCATTCCAATCCTGAGACCCTTCCTATAACATGAGATGTGATGTCTCAATGCTTCTAATACCAAACCTGAGATCTTTCCTATAACATGAGATGTGATATCCAACTCCTTCCCATTCCAATCCTGAGATGTGATATCTCAATGCTTATACCAAACCTGAGACCCTTCCTATAGCTTGAGATGTGATATCCAACTCCTTCCCATTCCAATCCTGAGACCCGTTCCTATAGCATGAGATGTGATATCTCAAGGCCTCTAATACCAAACCTGAGATCCTTCCTCTAACATGAAATGTGATATCCAACTCCTTCCCCTTCCAAACCTGAGAGCCTTCCTATAGCATGAGATATGATATCCAAGTCCTTCCCATTCCAATCCTGAGACCCTTCCTATAACATGAAATGTGATATCCAACTCCATCCCATTCCAACCTGAGACCTTTCCTATAGCATGAGATGGGATATCCAACTCCTTCCAAATCCAATACTGATACCATTCCGATAGCATGAGATGTGATATCCCAATGCTTCTACCAAATCTGAGACCCATACTATGGCATGAGATGTGATATCAAACTCCTTCCCATTCCAATCCTGAGACCCTTCCTACAGCTTGAGATGTGATATCCAACTTCTTCCCATTCCAATTCTGAGACCCTTCCTATACCATGAGACTTGATATCTCAATGCTTCTAATACCAAACCTGAGACCCGTCCTATAACATGAGATGTGATATCCAAATCCTTCCCCTTCCAAACCTTAGACCCTTCCTTTATCATGAGATGTGATATCCAACTCCTTCCCATTCCAATCCTGAGACCCTTCCGATATCATGACATTTGTTATTTCAATGCTTCTAATATCAAACTTGAGACCCTCCCTATAGCATGAGATGTGACATCCAAGTCCTCCCCATTCCAATCCTGAGACCCTTCCTATAGCATGAGATGTGATATCTCAATGCTTCTAATACCAAACCTGAGACCCTTCCTATAACATGAGATGGGATATCCAACTCAGATGGGATATCCAACTCCTTCCCATTCCAATCCTGAGACCCTTACGATAGCAGAGATTTGATATCTCAATGCTTATATCAAACCTGAGACCCTTCCTATGGCCTGAGATGTCATATACAACTCCTTCCCATTCCAATCCTGAGACCCTTCCTTTAGTATGAGATGTGATATCTCAATGCTTATACCAAATCTGAGACCCTTCCTATAGCATGAGATGTGATATCCAACACCTTCCCATTCCAATCCTGAGACCCTTCCTATAGCATGAGATGTGATGTCTCAATGCTTCCAATACCAAACCTGAGATCCTTCCTATAACATGAGATGTGATATTCAACTCCTTCCCATTCCAATCCTGAGACCCTTATGATAGCATGAGATGTGATATCTCAATGCCTCTTATACCAAACCTGAGATCCTTCCGATAGCATGAGATGTGATATCTCAATGCTTCTAATACCAAACCTGAGATCCTTCCTATAATATGAGATGTGATTTCCAAATCCTTCCCCTTCCAAACCTGAGACCCTCCCTTTAGCATGAGATGTGATATCCAACTCCTTCCCATTCCAATCCTGAGACCCTTCTGATAGCATGAGATGTGATATCTCAATGCCTCTAATACCAAACCTGAGATCATACCTCTAACATGAAATGTGATATCCATCTCCTTCCCTTTCCAAACCTGAGACCCTGCCTATAGCATGATATGTGATATCCAAGTCCTTCCCATTCCAATCCTGAGACCCTTCCTATAGCATGTGATGTGATATCTCAATGCTTATACCAAACCTGAGACCCTTCCTATGGCATGAGATGGCATATACAACTCCTTCCCATTCCAATCCTGAGACCCTTCCTATAGCATGAGATGTGATATCCAACTTCTTCCCATTCCAATCCTGAGACCCTTCCTATAGCATGAGATGTGATATCTCAATGCTTATACCAAACCTGAGACCCTTCCTATAGCTTGAGATGTGATATCCAACTCCTTCCCATTCCAATCCTGAGACCCTTCCTATAGCATGAGATGTGATATTTCAAGGCCTCTAATACCAAACCTGAGATCCTTCCTCTAACGTGAAATGTGATATCCAACTCCTTCCCCTTCCAAACCTGAGAGCCTTCCTATAGCATGAGATATGATATCCAAGTCCTTCCCATTCCAATCCTGAGACCCTTCCTATAACATGAAATGTGATATCCAACTCCTTCCCATTCCAACCTGAGACCCTTCCTATAGCATGAGATGGGATATCCAACTCCTTCCAAATCCAATACTGATACCCTTCCGATAGCATGAGATGTGATATCCCAATGCTTCTACCAAACCTGAGACCCATACTATGGCATGAGATGTGATATCAAACTCCTTCCCATTCCAATCCTGAGACCCTTCTTATACCATGAGACTTGATATCTCAATGCTTCTAATACCAAACCTGAGACCCGTCCTATAACATGAGATGTGATATCCAAATCCTTCCCCTTCCAAACCTTAGACCCTTCTATTATCATGAGATGTGATATCCAACTCCTTCCCATTCCAATCCTGAGACCCTTCCGATATCATGAGATGTGATATCTCAATGCTTATACCAAATCTGAGACCGTTCCTATGGCCTGAGATGTCATATACAACTCCTTCCCATTCCAATCCTGAGACCCTTCCTATAGCATGAGATGTGATATCTCGATGCTTATACCAAATCTGAGACCCTTCCTATAGCATGAGATGTGATATCCAACTCCTTCCCATTCCAATCCTGAGACACTTCCTATAGCATGAGAAGTGATATCTCCATGCTTATACCAAACCTGAGACCCTTCCTATAGCATAAGATGTGATATCCAAATCCTTCCTATTCCAATCCTGAGACCCTTCCTATAGCATGAGATGTGATATCTCAATGCTTATACCAAACCTGAGACCCTTCCTATAGCATGAGATGTGATATCCAAATCCTTCCCATTCCAATCCTGAGACCCTTCCTATAGCATGAGATGTGATGTCTCAATGCTTCTAATACCAAACCTGAGATCCTTCCTATAACATGAGATGTGATATCCAACTCCTTCCCATTCCAATCCTGAGACCCTTATGATAGCATGAGATGTGATATCTCAATGCCTCTTATACCAAACCTGAGATCCTCCCGATAGCATGAGATGTGATATCTCAATGCTTCTAATACCAAACCTGAGATCCTTCCTATAATATGAGATGTGATTTCCAAATCCTTCCCCTTCCAAACCTGAGACCCTCCCTTTAGCATGAAATGTGATATCCAACTCCTTCCCATTCCAATCCTGAGACCCTTCTGATAGCATGAGATGTGATATCTCAATGCCTCTAATACCAAACCTGAGATCCTACCTCTAACATGAAATGTGATATCCAACTCCTTCCCATTCCAATCCTGAGACCCTTATGATAGCATGAGATGTGATATCTCAATGCCTCTTACACCAAACCTGAGATCCTTCCGATAGCATGAGATGTGATATCTCAATGCTTCTAATACCAAACCTGAGATCCTTCCTATAATATGAGATGTGATTTCCAAATCCTTCCCCTTCCAAACCTGAGACCCTCCCTTTAGCATGAAATGTGATATCCAACTCCTTCCCATTCCAATCCTGAGACCCTTCTGATAGCATGAGATGTGATATCTCAATGCCTCTAATACCAAACCTGAGATCCTACCTCTAACATGAAATGTGATATCCATCTCCTTCCCTTTCCAAACCTGAGACCCTGCCTATAGCATGAGATGTGATATCCAAGTCCTTCCCATTCCAATCCTGAGACCCTTCCTATAGCATGTGATGTGATATCTCAATGCTTATACCAAACCTGAGACCCTTCCTATGGCATGAGATGTCATATACAACTCCTTCCCATTCCAACCCTGAGACCCTTCCTATAGCATGAGATGTGATATCTCAATGCTTATACCAAACCTGAGACCCTTCCTATAGCATGAGATGTGATATCCAACTTCTTCCCATTCCAATCCTGAGACCCTTCCTATAGCATGAGATGTGATATCTCAATGCTTATACCAAACCTGAGACCCTTCCTATAGCTTGAGATGTGATATCCAACTCCTTCCCATTCCAATCCTGAGGCCCTTCCTATAGCATGAGATGTGATATCTCAAGGCCTCTAATACCAAACCTGAGATCCTTCCTCTAACATGAAATGTGATATCCAACTCCTTCCCCTTCCAAACCTGAGAGCCTTCCTATAGCATGAGATATGATATCCAAGTCCTTCCCATTCCAATCCTGAGACCCTTCCTATAACATGAAATGTGATATCCAACTCCTTCCCATTCTAACCTGAGACCCTTCCTATAGCATGAGATGGGATATCCAACTCCTTCCAAATCCAATACTGATACCCTTCCTTTAGCATGAGATGTGATATCCCAATGCTTCTACCAAACCTGAGACCCATACTATGGCATGAGATGTGATATCAAACTCCTTCCCATTCCAATCCTGAGACGCTTCCTATAGCTTGAGATGTGATATCCAACTCCTTCCCATTCCAATTCTGAGACCCTTCTTATACCATGAGACTTGATATCTCAATGCTTCTAATACCAAACCTGAGACCCGTCCTATAACATGAGATGTGATATCCAAATCCTTCCCTTTCCAAACCTTAGACCCTTCCTTTATCATGAGATGTGATATCCAACTCCTTCCCATTCCAATCCTGAGACCCTTCCGATATCATGAGATTTGTTATCTCAATGCTTCTAATATCAAACTTGAGACCCTCCCTATAGCATGAGATGTGACATCCAAGTCCTTCCCATTCCAATCCTGAGACCCTTCCTATAGCATGAGATGTGATATCTCAATGCTTCTAATACCAAACCTGAGACCCTTCCTATAACATGAGATGGGATATCCAACTCCTTCCCATTCCAATCCTGAGACCCTTCCGATAGCAGAGATGTGATATCTCAATGCTTATACCAAACCTGAGACCCTTCCTAAGGCCTGAGATGTCATATACAACTCCTTCCCATTCCAATCCTGAGACCCTTCCTATAGCATGAGATGTGGTATCTCAATGCTTATACCAAATCTGAGACCCTTCCTATAGCATGAGATGTGATATCCAACACCTTCCCATTCCAATCCTGAGACCCTTCCTATAGCATAAGATGTGATATCCAAATCCTTCCTATTCGATTCCTGAGACCCTTCCGATAGCATGAGATGTGATATCTCAATGCTTATACCAAACCTGAGACCCTTCCTATAGCATGAGATGTGATATCCAACTCCTTCCCATTCCAATCCTGAGACCCTTCCTATAGCATGAGATATGATATCTCAATGCTTATATCAAACCTGAGACCCTTCCTATAGCATAAGATGTGATATCCAAATCCTTCCCATTCCAATCCTGAGACCCTTCCTATAGCATGAGGTGTGATATCTCAATGCTTATACCAAACCTGAGACCCTTCCTATAGCATGAGATGTGATATCCAACTCCTTCCCATTCCAATCCTGAGACCCTTCCTATAGCATGAGATGTGATGTCTCAATGCTTCTAATACCAAACCTGAGATCCTTCCTATAACATGAGATGTGATATCCAACTCCTTCCCATTCCAATCCTGAGACCCTTATGATAGCATGAGATGTGATATCTCAATGCCTCTTACACCAAACCTGAGATCCTTCCGATAGCATGAGATGTGATATCTCAATGCTTCTAATACCAAACCTGAGATCATTCCTATAATATGAGATGTGATTTCCAAATCCTTCCCCTTCCAAACCTGAGACCCTCCCTTTAGCATGAAATGTGATATCCAACTCCTTCCCATTCCAATCCTGAGACCCTTCTGATAGCATGAGATGTGATATCTCAATGCCTCTAATACCAAACCTGAGACCCTTCCTATAGCTTGAGATGTGATATCCAACTCCTTCCCATTCCAATCCTGAGGCCCTTCCTATAGCATGAGATGTGATATCTCAAGGCCTCTAATACCAAACCTGAGATCCTTCCTCTAACATGAAATGTGATATCCAACTCCTTCCCCTTCCAAACCTGAGAGCCTTCCTATAGCATGAGATATGATATCCAAGTCCTTCCCATTCCAATCCTGAGACCCTTCCTATAACATGAAATGTGATATCCAACTCCTTCCCATTCTAACCTGAGACCCTTCCTATAGCATGAGATGGGATATCCAACTCCTTCCAAATCCAATACTGATACCCTTCCTTTAGCATGAGATGTGATATCCCAATGCTTCTACCAAACCTGAGACCCATACTATGGCATGAGATGTGATATCAAACTCCTTCCCATTCCAATCCTGAGACGCTTCCTATAGCTTGAGATGTGATATCCAACTCCTTCCCATTCCAATTCTGAGACCCTTCTTATACCATGAGACTTGATATCTCAATGCTTCTAATACCAAACCTGAGACCCGTCCTATAACATGAGATGTGATATCCAAATCCTTCCCTTTCCAAACCTTAGACCCTTCCTTTATCATGAGATGTGATATCCAACTCCTTCCCATTCCAATCCTGAGACCCTTCCGATATCATGAGATTTGTTATCTCAATGCTTCTAATATCAAACTTGAGACCCTCCCTATAGCATGAGATGTGACATCCAAGTCCTTCCCATTCCAATCCTGAGACCCTTCCTATAGCATGAGATGTGATATCTCAATGCTTCTAATACCAAACCTGAGACCCTTCCTATAACATGAGATGGGATATCCAACTCCTTCCCATTCCAATCCTGAGACCCTTCCGATAGCAGAGATGTGATATCTCAATGCTTATACCAAACCTGAGACCCTTCCTAAGGCCTGAGATGTCATATACAACTCCTTCCCATTCCAATCCTGAGACCCTTCCTATAGCATGAGATGTGGTATCTCAATGCTTATACCAAATCTGAGACCCTTCCTATAGCATGAGATGTGATATCCAACACCTTCCCATTCCAATCCTGAGACCCTTCCTATAGCATAAGATGTGATATCCAAATCCTTCCTATTCCAATCCTGAGACCCTTCCGATAGCATGAGATGTGATATCTCAATGCTTATACCAAACCTGAGACCCTTCCTATAGCATGAGATGTGATATCCAACTCCTTCCCATTCCAATCCTGAGACCCTTCCTATAGCATGAGATATGATATCTCAATGCTTATATCAAACCTGAGACCCTTCCTATAGCATAAGATGTGATATCCAAATCCTTCCCATTCCAATCCTGAGACCCTTCCTATAGCATGAGGTGTGATATCTCAATGCTTATACCAAACATGAGACCCTTCCTATAGCATGAGATGTGATATCCAACTCCTTCCCATTCCAATCCTGAGACCCTTCCTATAGCATGAGATGTGATGTCTCAATGCTTCTAATACCAAACCTGAGATCCTTCCTATAACATGAGATGTGATATCCAACTCCTTCCCATTCCAATCCTGAGACCCTTATGATAGCATGAGATGTGATATCTCAATGCCTCTTACACCAAACCTGAGATCCTTCCGATAGCATGAGATGTGATATCTCAATGCTTCTAATACCAAACCTGAGATCATTCCTATAATATGAGATGTGATTTCCAAATCCTTCCCCTTCCAAACCTGAGACCCTCCCTTTAGCATGAAATGTGATATCCAACTCCTTCCCATTCCAATCCTGAGACCCTTCTGATAGCATGAGATGTGATATCTCAATGCCTCTAATACCAAACCTGAGATCCTACCTCTAACTTGAAATGTGATATCCATCTCCTTCCCTTTCCAAACCTGAGACCCTGTCTATAGCATGAGATGTGATATCCAAGTCCTTCCCATTCCAATCCTGAGACCCTTCCTATAGCATGTGATGTGATATCTCAATGCTTATACCAAACCTGAGACCCTTCCTATGGCATGAGATGTCATATACAACTCCTTCCCATTCCAACCCTGAGACCCTTCCTATAGCATGAGATGTGATATCTCAATGCTTATAACAAACCTGAGACCCTTCCTATAGCATGAAATGTGATATCCAACTCCTTCCCATTCCAATCCTGAGACCCTTCTGATAGCATGAGATGTGATATCTCAATGCCTCTAATACCAAACCTGAGATCCTACCTCTAACATGAAATGTGATATCCATCTCCTTCCCTTTCCAAACCTGAGACCCTGCCTATAGCATGATATGTGATATCCAAGTCCTTCCCATTCCAATCCTGAGACCCTTCCTATAGCATGTGATGTGATATCTCAATGCTTATACCAAACCTGAGACCCTTCCTATGGCATGGGATGGCATATACAACTCCTTCCCATTCCAATCCTGAGACCCTTCCTATAGCATGAGATGTGATATCCAACTTCTTCCCATTCCAATCCTGAGACCCTTCCTATAGCATGAGATGTGATATCTCAAGGCCTCTAATACCAAACCTGAGATCCTACCTCTAACATGAAATGTGATATCCATCTCCTTCCCTTTCCAAACCTGAGACCCTGCCTATAGCATGATATGTGATATCCAAGTCCTTCCCATTCCAATCCTGAGACCCTTCCTATAGCATGTGATGTGATATCTCAATGCTTATACCAAACCTGAGACCCTTCCTATGGCATGGGATGGCATATACAACTCCTTCCCATTCCAATCCTGAGACCCTTCCTATAGCATGAGATGTGATATCCAACTTCTTCCCATTCCAATCTTGAGACCCTTCCTATAGCTTGAGATGTGATATCCAACTCCTTCCCATTCCAATCCTGAGACCCTTCCTATAGCATGAGATGTGATATCTCAAGGCCTCTAATACCAAACCTGAGATCCTTCCTCTAACATGAAATGTGATATCCAACTCCTTCCCCTTCCAAACCTGAGAGCCTTCCTATAGCATGAGATATGATATCCAAGTCCTTCCCATTCCAATCCTGAGACCCTTCCTATAACATGAAATGTGATATCCAACTCCTTCCCATTCCAACCTGAGACCCTTCCTATAGCATGAGATGGGATATCCAACTCCTTCCAAATCCAATACTGATACCCTTCCGATAGCATGAGATGTGATATCCCAATGCTTCTACCAAACCTGAGACCCATACTATGGCATGAGATGTGATATCAAACTCCTTCCCATTCCAATCCTGAGACCCTTCTTATACCATGAGACTTGATATCTCAATGCTTCTAATACCAAACCTGAGACCCGTCCTATAACATGAGATGTGATATCCAAATCCTTCCCCTTCCAAACCTTAGACCCTTCCATTATCATGAGATGTGATATCCAACTCCTTCCCATTCCAATCCTGAGACCCTTCCGATATCATGAGATGTGATATCTCAATGCTTATACCAAATCTGAGACCCTTCCTATGGCCTGAGATGTCATATACAACTCCTTCCCATTCCAATCCTGAGACCCTTCCTATAGCATGAGATGTGATATCTCAATGCTTATACCAAATCTGAGACCCTTCCTATAGCATGAGATGTGATATCCAACTCCTTCCCATTCCAATCCTGAGACCCTTCCTATAGCATGAGATGTGATATCCAACACCTTCCCATTCCAATCCTGAGACCCTTCCTATAGCATAAGATGTGATATCCAAATCCTTCCTATTCCAATCCTGAGACCCTTCCTATAGCATGAGATGTGATATCTCAATGCTTATACCAAACCTGAGACCCTTCCTATAGCATGAGATGTGATATCCAACTCCTTCCCATTCCAATCCTGAGACCCTTCCTATAGCATGAGATGTGATGTCTCAATGCTTCTAATACCAAACCTGAGATCCTTCCTATAACATGAGATGTGATATCCAACTCCTTCCCATTCCAATCCTGAGACCCTTATGATAGCATGAGATGTGATATCTCAATGCCTCTTATACCAAACCTGAGATCCTTCCGATAGCATGAGATGTGATATCTCAATGCTTCTAATACCAAACCCGAGATCCTTCCTATAATATGAGATGTGATTTCCAAATCCTTCCCCTTCCAAACCTGAGACCCTCCCTTTAGCATGAAATGTGATATCCAACTCCTTCCCATTCCAATCCTGAGACCCTTCTGATAGCATGAGATGTGATATCTCAATGCCTCTAATACCAAACCTGAGATCCTACCTCTAACATGAAATGTGATATCCATCTCCTTCCCTTTCCAAACCTGAGACCCTGCCTATAGCATGAGATGTGATATCCAAGTCCTTCCCATTCCAATCCTGAGACCCTTCCTATAGCATGTGATGTGATATCTCAATGCTTATACCAAACCTGAGACCCTTCCAATGGCATGAGATGTCATACACAACTCCTTCCCATTCCAACCCTGAGACCCTTCCTATAGCATGAGATGTGATATCTCAATGCTTATACCAAACCTGAGACCCTTCCTATAGCGTGAGATGTGATATCCAACTTCTTCCCATTCCAATCCTGAGACCCTTCCTATAGCATGAGATATGATATCTCAATGCTTATACCAAACCTGAGACCCTTCCTATAGCATAAGATGTGATATCCAAATCCTTCCCATTCCAATCCTGAGACCCTTCCTATAGCATGAGATGTGATATCTCAATGCTTATACCAAACCTGAGACCCTTCCTATAGCATGAGATGTGATATCCAACTCCTTCCCATTCCAATCCTGAGACCCTTCCTATAGCATGAGATGTGATGTCTCAATGCTTCTAATACCAAACCTGAGATCCTTCCTATAACATGAGATGTGATATCCAACTCCTTCCCATTCCAATCCTGAGACCCTTGTGATAGCATGAGATGTGATATCTCAATGCCTCTTACACCAAACCTGAGATCCTTCCGATAGCATGAGATGTGATATCTCAATGCTTCTAATACCAAACCTGAGATCCTTCCTATAATATGAGATGTGATTTCCAAATCCTTCCCCTTCCAAACCTGAGACCCTCCCTTTAGCATGAAATGTGATATCCAACTCCTTCCTATTCCAATCCTGAGACCCTTCTGATAGCATGAGATGTGATATCTCAATGCCTCTAATACCAAACCTGAGATCCTACCTCTAACATGAAATGTGATATCCATCTCCTTCCCTTTCCAAACCTGAGACCCTGCCTATAGCATGAGATGTGATATCCAAGTCCTTCCCATTCCAATCCTGAGACCCTTCCTATAGCATGTGATGTGATATATCAATGCTTATACCAAACCTGAGACCCTTCCTATGGCATGAGATGTCATATACAACTCCTTCCCATTCCAACCCTGAGACCCTTCCTATAGCATGAGATGTGATATCTCAATGCTTATACCAAACCTGAGACCCTTCCTATAGCATGAAATGTGATATCCAACTCCTTCCCATTCCAATCCTGAGACCCTTCTGATAGCATGAGATGTGATATCTCAATGCCTCTAATACCAAACCTGAGATCCTACCTCTAACATGAAATGTGATATCCATCTCCTTCCCTTTCCAAACCTGAGACCCTGCCTATAGCATGATATGTGATATCCAAGTCCTTCCCATTCCAATCCTGAGACCCTTCCTATAGCATGTGATGAGATATCTCAATGCTTATACCAAACCTGAGACCCTTCCTATGGCATGGGATGGCATATACAACTCCTTCCCATTCCAATCCTGAGACCCTTCCTATAGCATGAGATGTGATATCCAACTTCTTCCCATTCCAATCCTGAGACCCTTCCTATAGCATGAGATGTGATATCTCAATGCTTATACCAAACCTGAGACCCTTCCTATAGCTTGAGATGTGATATCCAACTCCTTCCCATTCCAATCCTGAGACCCTTCCTATAGCATGAGATGTGATATCTCAAGGCCTCTAATACCAAACCTGAGATCCTTCCTCTAACATGAAATGTGATATCCAACTCCTTCCCCTTCCAAACCTGAGAGCCTTCCTATAGCATGAGATATGATATCCAAGTCCTTCCCATTCCAATCCTGAGACCCTTCCTATAACATGAAATGTGATATCCAACTCCTTCCCATTCCAACCTGAGACCCTTCCTATAGCATGAGATGGGATATCCAACTCCTTCCAAATCCAATACTGATACCCTTCCGATAGCACGAGATGTGATATCCCAATGCTTCTACCAAACCTGAGACCCATACTATGGCATGAGATGTGATATCAAACTCCTTCCCATTCCAATCCTGAGACCCTTCTTATACCATGAGACTTGATATCTCAATGCTTCTAATACCAAACCTGAGACCCGTCCTATAACATGAGATGTGATATCCAAATCCTTCCCCTTCCAAACCTTAGACCCTTCCATTATCATGAGATGTGATATCCAACTCCTTCCCATTCCAATCCTGAGACACTTCCGATATCATGAGATGTGATATCTCAATGCTTATACCAAATCTGAGACCCTTCCTATGGCCTGAGATGTCATATACAACTCCTTCCCATTCCAATCCTGAGACCCTTCCTATAGCATGAGATGTGATATCTCAATGCTTATACCAAATCTGAGACCCTTCCTATAGCATGAGATGTGATATCCAACTCCTTCCCATTCCAATCCTGAGACACTTCCTATAGCATGAGAAGTGATATCTCCATGCTTATACCAAACCTGAGACCCTTCCTATAGCATAAGATGTGATATCCAAATCCTTCCTATTCCAATCCTGAGACCCTTCCTATAGCATGAGATGTGATATCTCAATGCTTATACCAAACCTGAGACCCTTCCTATAGCATGAGATGTGATATCCAACTCCTTCCCATTCCAATCCTGAGACCCTTCCTATAGCATGAGATGTGATGTCTCAATGCTTCTAATACCAAACCTGAGATCCTTCCTATAACATGAGATGTGATATCCAACTCCTTCCCATTCCAATCCTGAGACCCTTATGATAGCATGAGATGTGATATCTCAATGCCTCTTATACCAAACCTGAGATCCTTCCGATAGCATGAGATGTGATATCTCAATGCTTCTAATACCAAACCTGAGATCCTTCCTATAATATGAGATGTGATTTCCAAATCCTTCCCCTTCCAAACCTGAGACCCTCCCTTTAGCATGAAATGTGATATCCAACTCCTTCCCATTCCAATCCTGAGACCCTTCTGATAGCATGAGATGTGATATCTCAATGCCTCTAATACCAAACCTGAGATCCTACCTCTAACATGAAATGTGATATCCATCTCCTTCCCTTTCCAAACCTGAGACCCTGCCTATAGCATGAGATGTGATATCCAAGTCCTTCCCATTCCAATCCTGAGACCCTTCCTATAGCATGTGATGTGATATCTCAATGCTTATACCAAACCTGAGACCCTTCCTATGGCATGAGATGTCATACACAACTCCTTCCCATTCCAACCCTGAGACCCTTCCTATAGCATGAGATGTGATATCTCAATGCTTATACCAAACCTGAGACCCTTCCTATAGCATGAGATGTGATATCCAACTTCTTCCCATTCCAATCCTGAGACCCTTCCTATAGCATGAGATATGATATCTCAATGCTTATACCAAACCTGAGACCCTTCCTATAGCATAAGATGTGATATCCAAATCCTTCCCATTCCAATCCTGAGACCCTTCCTATAGCATGAGATGTGATATCTCAATGCTTATACCAAACCTGAGACCCTTCCTATAGCATGAGATGTGATATCCAACTCCTTCCCATTCCAATCCCGAGACCCTTCCTATAGCATGAGATGTGATGTCTCAATGCTTCTAATACCAAACCTGAGATCCTTCCTATAACATGAGATGTGATATCCAACTCCTTCCCATTCCAATCCTGAGACCCTTATGATAGCATGAGATGTGATATCTCAATGCCTCTTACACCAAACCTGAGATCCTTCCGATAGCATGAGATGTGATATCTCAATGCTTCTAATACCAAACCTGAGATCCTTCCTATAATATGAGATGTGATTTCCAAATCCTTCCCCTTCCAAACCTGAGACCCTCCCTTTAGCATGAAATGTGATATCCAACTCCTTCCCATTCCAATCCTGAGACCCTTCTGATAGCATGAGATGTGATATCTCAATGCCTCTAATACCAAACCTGAGATCCTACCTCTAATATGAAATGTGATATCCATCCCCTTCCCTTTCCAAACCTGAGACCCTGCCTATAGCATGAGATGTGATATCCAAGTCCTTCCCATTCCAATCCTGAGACCATTCCTATAGCATGTGATGTGATATCTCAATGCTTATACCAAACCTGAGACCCTTCTGTTAAGACGGATTTCTGAACTCTGTCCTGGTGGCGCAGAAGTTCAGAAGGCCAACCTAATTACTTGGAACAGGGTAACCTCTGGACAAGCCAGACCAATCAAGGTAGCGATCGCGGCGGTCAAGACTAGGTCTCAAGAGGGGTCAGGGTGACTGAAAGCCCGCAGTGAGCACACAAAGCAAGAGCGCTTACAAACTACTCCAAACAGTTGTTATATCAAAAATAGATACACATTTATTTTAAGGCCTTTAAAACAATGACCGTAGCAAGAAAATCACAATATCACAATATTAAACCAACACATACCATATCAACACAATATATATACAAATACACAGTCGCAAGCGTTTAAAGCACGAAATATGTAGTCCACCTGAAAGGAAAGGAAAACAGGCAGTGCGATAACACTTTAGACTCAGTTCGCCTTCAGAGGCACCTAACTAGATGGAAGTCCGAGCCCTGCGAAGAGTGGAGCCTTGTGCTCAAAGTACCTGCCACGCCGGTGCCAACGGGCAAAAGGGGAAGCTCTTCGTAGGAAGTCAGGCAGTTCGGGTTAGTGCACAGCAGAAGGAGAACAGGTTCCGCAACTCAAGCGCAGCCTCCACAGCGTGCAGAAGCAGAGCGCGAGTACGGCCAAAAGGGTGCTGTTTTTACACAGCAGAGAAAAGCAATGGGATACTGCAGGAGGGCAACCAGATCCTAGCTAAACTACTCACCGGTCCCCGAAGCAAGCAGACCCAGGCTTCTCCACGTTAGTTTCAGCAGCTGGCAGGTTCAGAAAAGCAGGGAACGCCTCGTAGTCGTGTAGAGCAAAAAGACGTCCCAATCGACGAAACCAGCACAGTTTGTTGCCGCAGCAGGACAACGGAGCGGCCGTGTGTATTCAAGCCAAATGTACACTCCTCCCTTCAGACTTGGGAACGCCAAGTGTACGAAGCGTGGGAGAGTGACAAGGACTCGACATACAACACAACCTGGCGGCAGTTACAGAGCAGGACTCCCTTGTAAGCTGGTCAGTCAACTGGATGCCCAGAGACGCTTCCGAAGGCTTACTTGGCAGGAGATGATGAAGTCGCCGGGAATAGCTGTTCCTGCTATTCCAAAGGTCGAAGCACCAGTACAGGCCTTCTGGTTCGATCAAAGGAGGAAAGGGTTTCACAGGACGACAGCAGTGCAAAGGAGGATTCCTTCAGCGGGTCACCAGCGATTCCTCGGTCCAGCCTCGTGGTTGCAGGATACTTGGCTCCTGTATTCCTTCGTTCGTGAGAACTCAGGAGATCGACATGGTAGTGGTGTTTCCAGCTCCCTCTTATCCACGGTTCCCTTTGCGCCAAAACGGAGGGGAGCCAATGGGAGATCCGCTCATCAACACACATACCATACGTGGACCAATCACGGACCACGGTGGTCCCAGGCATTCACACCACCCCAGACTCTCTGGCACCCAGGATGTGTATTGGGACCAGACATCCCAGCCCACACCCTAGAGGCACACAAACGACATGTAGAAGCCCGCGAAAGCAACCACGTTTCGCGGGAAAGTACATGCCCAAATAAGGAAGGCCCCGGGTCGCCCGACCTGGGGAAGGTGAAGGGAGCAAGACGGTCAGTGGACAGGACAAAGGAGCCTCGTGGTCTGGCCATTTTGGGAGCCAGGCCACCATTTTGGGTTCAGTGCGAAAAACGTGCTCAGAACGCCAAAAGGAGCTCAAAATAAACAAAAGGATCGCTGCCACCATTCCAGTCCCTGAATGACTTGCACCGATCAAAATACCATCCTAAAAGAGTATCTAGGGCCTGTAGAAGGCTAGAGACCCAAGAGAGCTGTAACTTAGCTTACAGTGCCCTCTTGTGTCATGTTGCACTACAGCCGCAACATGATAAAAGAAACTACGGGAAACAGCGTTCCCCGGTACTGACTGTCTTAAGGGCATGTCAGTTTCCCCGTAAGAAAGGAGCGAAAGCCCAGAGAAGTGCGGCAGAAGGCTGTACTTCTCTGGCAAAGTCAAGAACAAGGTTAAAAACAATAGCAAAAAGTTTAGGGGTTGCCACATGGAAGGAAAATTACCTACAATTACGAAATCTTTCCTAACACTCGCCCCTCCCAGACTATGGACAGGGGGAACTAATCCACCCCTGGATGAGTCTCTTGTTCAGGTCGGTTAAACATTCTGGACAACCCATCAGCATTGCTATGTTGGACACCTGGCCTATGCTCAATAGTGAAGTCGAAGCCTTGTAGACTTATGGACCACCTAAGCAACTTTGGATTCTCCCCCTTCATGTTCATTAGCCACTTTAACGGCTTATGGTCAGTCTGCACAGTGAAGTGGGTCCCATAGAGGTAGGGCCTCAGCTTCCTTAGGGCCCACACAACAGAGAAACATTCTTTCTCTACCGTGGACCATCTGAGCTCTCTGTCCTTAAACTGGCGACTAATAAAACCGATAGGGTGTTCCTTACCCTTCTCATCTACTTGTGATAGTACAGCTCCTATCCCAGTGTCAGAGGCATCCGTCTGCACGATAAAAGGTCTTTGATAATCAGGGGCCCTTAGCACAGGGGCCTGGCACAAGGAGTCTTTTAAGCCATTGAAGGCCTTCTCACACTCGTCGGTCCAAGTTACCTTCTTGGGTTTCTTCGGAGTTGTGAGGGCAGTCAGAGGAGCAGCTATGGTGCCATAGTCTGCCACAAAATTGCGATAATAACCCGTGAGTCCTAAGAAGGCTCTCACTTGGGTTTGCGTAGTGGGGGTAGGCCAGTCTTGTACTGCTTGTACTTTACTGGGTAGAGGCTGTATCCTCCCTCCACCTACTTCATGTCCAAGGTAAACCACTGAGCCTTGTCCAATCTGGCATTTACTAGCCTTTATGGTCAAGTGGGCTTTCCGAAGAGCCTGGAGCACAATCCCGAGGTGTTTCACATGGTCTTCCCAGGTGGCACTGAAAACTGCTATATCGTCCAACCCATTCAACACATGATTCACAAGCCTCTGGAAAGTGGCAGGTGCATTCTTCAACCCGAACGGCATTACCCGGAATTGGTAAAAGCCGTCTGGAGTAGAAAATGCTGTCTTCTCCTTGGCATGTTCTGCTAAAGCTATTTGCCAATAGCCAGCAGTGAGGTCAAACGTGCTGAGGTACCTGGAGGCACCCAAAGTATCCACCAGCTCATCTGTTCGAGGCAAGGGGTGTGCATCTGTCTTGGTGACAGCATTCAGAGCCCTGTAATCCACGCAGAACCTCAATTCAGAAGTGCCTGCCTTTGGAACCAACACCACTGGGCTGGACCAAGGACTACTAGAGGGTTCAATCACCCCAAGATCTAACATCTTGTTGACCTTGGTCTTAATATAAGACCGTACTTTATCTGACATCCTGTATCCCCTACTTTTGGTAGGTACACTGTCTCCTGTGTCAATGTTATGTTTGCACCAAGGTGTCAAACCAGGGGACTGTGAAAACAGGGGGGAAAACTGCCTTAGCAAACTTTTCACCTCAGCCTGCTGATTCGGAGTCAGGTGAGGGGCCACTCGGACACCCTCAACGGAGCTATCTGAAGGACCGCTTTGGAACAGGTCGGGGAGAGGTTCTGACTCCTCTTCCTCCACATCTGAAGCCAGTAGCAGTGCTGCGATTTCGACTCTTGGGACGAAAGCCTTCAGCCTATTCACGTGAAACACTTTTGGAGCCTGTCCAGGCCTTCCAAGGTCCACTAAATAGTTCACCTCACCCAGGGGCTCCACCACTGTGTAAGGGCCTGACCATTTGTCCTGTAAAGCTCGAGGCCTTATTGGATTCATGATCAGGACTTGCTGACCAGGTGTAAAGTTGATGAGGGAAGCTTTCTGGTCGTACCAATGTTTCACCAGCGCTTGCCCTGCCTTCAATTTATCACTAGCCAAGCCCATCAGAAGTACCATCCGTTTTCTGAGCCCTAGCACATAATCAACTACATTGGTAGTAACAGGGGGAGTGGGCATCTCCCATCCCTCTTTGACGATGGCTAAGGGTCCCCGTACGGGATGACCGAACAGAAGTTCGAAGGGGCTGAAGCCAACACCCTCCTGTGGTCCCTCTCTGTAGGCAAACAGCAAGCATGGTAAAAGAAGATCCCATTTTCTTCTCTGAGGCTCCTCCAGAGCCCCAATCATGCTCTTTAACGTTCTGTTGAAACGTTCCACCAGACCATTGGTCTGGGGGTGGTATGCAGAAGAGAACTTGTAGGTGACCCCACATTCTTTCCACATAGCCTGCATATACTTCGACATAAAGTTGCTGCCACGCTCTGACACAACTTCTTTAGGGAAGCCAACCCTAGTAAATATGGCGAGTAAAGCTTTTGCAACTGACTTGGCAGTTACAGTTTTCAATGGGATGGCCTCAGGATACCTGGTTGCATGGTCGACCAGCACCAGGATAAACCTATTGCCCGAGGATGTTTGCGGGTCAAGGGGACCAACGATGTCGATCCCTACCCTTTCAAATGGTACCCCCACAACTGGGAGCGGTACCAACGGAGCTTGGATTGTCGCGCCAACCTTACCAGACAACTGGTAGGAGGCACAACTCCTGCAGTGACTTTCTACTTGCACCCCCATCTTGGGCCAGTAGAAGTGCATGGATAACCTTTGCTTGGTCCTCTTCATACCAAGGTGACCAGCAAGGGGAACTTCATGCGCCAACTGCAGGAGGAAGGGCCTAACAGCAAGGGGAACCACCAACCTCCTATGGTCTCCTTCTGTAGACTCTGTGGGCTCACTATACAGGAGTCCACCTTCCCAATAAATCCTATGCTTCCCAGGAGGTTCACCCTCAAGCTGGGAGCAGGCCTGTCTCCTTAGGCCTTCCAGAGATGGGCACTCACGTTGGCCTTTACTGAATTCGTCCCTATCAGGACCTCCTTCAACTAACAAGTCTTTTAGTTCAGGATGATCGTTGGGGTCGAATACTTCAGGCATCGCCACCTCCTCGTCAGGCCCGGGCGATTGACCAACTTCCTCCACCGCAGTGGTAGGCGAGCTCGGGGGAATATTCTCTTTCCCTCGTTTTGACTTGTAGACTCCTTTCGCCTTGGGTTTACCCTTCGGCTGGGGCGGCGTATTGGACTTGGCCAATGCTGCCCGTGCTTGAGACCGTGTGTAGGGTCTTTCGGCAGTGTCTCCTACGAGCCCTAAAGCTCTGAGATCATTACCCAACAAGACCTTTCCCGGGACGTTTCTCTGAATGCTCACTGGAATCCTGACTGCTGTACCATTTAAAGTAAGATCTACAGGTATTACTGGAAACATACGGAGGGGGCCGTCAGCCAATTTAGTGGGCATCAGAGTAGCTCTGGCAACTTCCTCTGAGTCTACCAAGGTAGAATCCACTACAGTTCGACTGCACCCACTATCCCTAAGAGCTGGAGTATCCACTCCATTGATCAGCACACTGTCTTTAAAGTAGTGCTTGGTATTATCCGGAATCCTAGCATAAGCCTCTGCGACTTTAGGCTCCCAGGAACCCAGGGACACTAAAACTACCTTAGCCTCTATTCCGCTGGGAAATGAGTCTGAGGAGAAGGATGCTCCTGTAATCTCTTCTTCCTCGTAGGAGGAGAAGGCCAGATTAGCGGAGTGGACCCCCAAAGGTCTAACCTTACACCGGGGATCCCCCTTCACATGGTCAGTTGCTCCACAAGAAAAACAAGCCCCAGCGGGTCTGTTTACGTAGGGAGGCTTATTGTAACCAGAGTTCTGTTTCGGAGGCGAACCTCCACTACCCTGTGAGTTCTCTTGTGTCTTACCCTTGTTTTTCTTTTTGTGGCCCTTATGGGAAGAAGATTTAGCAGATTCCCCACCCTCCATATCTTTGGACTTTTTCCCTTCCTCCTGCTTACCAGGATGAGTTTTGTCCTTATGGGACACTCGATGTGACACCCATAAGTCTGCTGCAATGGCCAGCTTCCTAGGATCTATCTCCTTTGAATCGGCCAAATGCTGCTTAAGCTCCGGGGAAGAAGAAGCAAAAATATGTTCCAGCATGACAAGATTTATCATGCCTTCGAAGGTAGAAACCTTATAACCTTCGACCCAGCCAGTTAAGTTTTTCAAAGATTCAGCGACATAAGATACCCAAGTACCACCTTCCTTTTTCTTATACTCTCGAAAACGCTTTAAATATTGGGCCGGAGTCTTCCCAAACTTTAAAATGAGAGTTTGCTTTAACATTGCGAAATCAGCCCGCTCAGCCTTCGACATTTCCATAATGGCACTGCAGCCAGAATGGGGCAGTCTACTGAGCAACCACGCAATCTTATCAGCATTGTCAACTTCTTGAACCTCGCATGCATACTCAAACGCATTCAGCCAGTCCATAATGTCATTCCTTTCTTCATACACACTGAGCAGATCTTTCGGAAACCGTGGATGAGAGGAAGCCCCAGACCCATGTCCAGGACCCTTGGACCCATTTGCAACCTGAAGCTTGGCCAGTTCCAACTGGTGATCCCTGTCTTTCTGTTTTTCTGCCTGTTCGATTTTTAGTTTGGCTATGCTGAATTCAAGCTCCTGCTGCCTAAACCGCAGCTCTTGCTTCTTGAATTCAAGCATAGCCTCCCCATCAACACTGGCAGAGGAAACATTAGACATCACATCCTCCCTGTCCTCGTGGTCGCGGTGGATCAGTGCGGCGGCAGAACCGTCGGTTCTACCAGTGAGAGCAGCCCCACCACCTTCCGCACTGTCCTCAGAAGTTATAGCGTCAAGCTGCGCTTCTTGCCACGCCACGATTCTTTGGATCATTTCCAATTTAGTGCCTTGAGAGGAAACACCTCTCTCCGCACACATCTTCTTCAATGTTTCTGATTTGGAAGCATTTAAAGTTAACAACGTATTTGTTTCCATACTGTTTGATAGGACTATGGCCTTTTTAAAGTTATACTACAACAATTCACTACGTGTACTGTTTGGAATAACCTGAAATGCCTTAGTTCGAGCGCAACACTGGATACCTTCAGTCGTATCCCACCGCTGTACACCAATTTGTTAAGACGGATTTCTGAACTCTGTCCTGGTGGCGCAGAAGTTCAGAAGGCCAACCTAATTACTTGGAACAGGGTAACCTCTGGACAAGCCAGACCAATCAAGGTAGCGATCGCGGCGGTCAAGACTAGGTCTCAAGAGGGGTGAGGGTGACTGAAAGCCCGCAGTGAGCACACAAAGCAAGAGCGCTTACAAACTACTCCAAACAGTTGTTATATCAAAAATAGATACACATTTATTTTAAGGCCTTTAAAACAATGACCGTAGCGAGAAAATCACAATATCACAATATTAAACCAACACATACCATATCAACACAATATATATACAAATACACAGTCGCAAGCGTTTAAAGCACGAAATATGTAGTCCACCTGAAAGGAAAGGAAAACAGGCAGTGCGATAACACTTTAGACTCAGTTCGCCTTCAGAGGCACCTAACTAGATGGAAGTCCGAGCCCTGCGAAGAGTGGAGCCTTGTGCTCAAAGTACCTGCCACGCCGGTGCCAACGGGCAAAAGGGGAAGCTCTTCGTAGGAAGTCAGGCAGTTCGGGTTAGTGCACAGTAGAAGGAGAACAGGTTCCGCAACTCAAGCGCAGCCTCCACAGCGGGCAGAAGCAGAGCGCGAGTACGGCCAAAAGGGTGCTGTTTTTACACAGCAGGGAAAAGCAATGGGATACTGCAGGAGGGCGACCAGATCCTAGCTAAACTACTCACCGGTCCCCGAAGCAAGCAGACCCAGGCTTCTCCACGTTAGTTTCAGCAGCTGGCAGGTTCAGAAGAGCAGGGAACGCCTCGTAGTCGTGTAGAGCAAAAAGACGTCCCAATCGACGAAACCAGCACAGTTTGTTGCCGCAGCAGGACAACGGAGCGGCCGTGTGTATTCAAGCCAAATGTACACTCCTCCCTTCAGACTTGGGAACGCCAAGTGTACGAAGCGTGGGAGAGTGACAAGGACTCGACATACAACACAACCTGGCGGCAGTTACAGAGCAGGACTCCCTTGTAAGCTGGTCAGTCAACTGGATGGCCCAGAGACGCTTCCGAAGGCTTACTTGGCAGGAGATGATGAAGTCGCCGGGAATAGCTGTTCCTGCTATTCCAAAGGTCAAAGCACCAGTACAGGCCTTCTGGTTCGATCAAAGGAGGAAAGGGTTTCACAGGACGACAGCAGTGCAAAGGAGGATTCCTTCAGCGGGTCACCAGCGATTCCTCGGTCCAGCCTCGTGGTTGCAGGATACTTGGCTCCTGTATTCCTTCGTTCGTGAGAACTCAGGAGATCGACATGGTAGTGGTGTTTCCAGCTCCCTCTTATCCACGGTTCCCTTCGCGCCAAAACGGAGGGGAGCCAATGGGAGATCCGCTCATCAACACACATACCATACGTGGACCAATCACGGACCACGGTGGTCCCAGGCATTCACACCACCCCAGACTCTCTGGCACCCAGGATGTGTATTGGGACCAGACATCCCAGCCCACACCCTGGAGGCACACAAACGACATGTAGAAGCCCGCGAAAGCAACCACGTTTCGCGGGAAAGTACATGCCCAAATAAGGAAGGCCCCGGGTCGCCCGACCTGGGGAAGGTGAAGGGAGCAAGACGGTCAGTGGACAGGACAAAGGAGCCTCGTGGTCTGGCCATTTTGGGAGCCAGGCCACCATTTTGGGTTCAGTGCGAAAAACGTGCTCAGAACGCCAAAAGGAGCTCAAAATAAACAAAACGATCGCTGCCACCATTCCAGTCCCTGAATGACTTGCACCGATCAAAATACCATCCTAAAAGAGTATCTAGGGCCTGTAGAAGGCTAGAGACCCAAGAGAGCTGTAACTTAGCTAACAGTGCCCTCTTGTGTCATGTTGCACTACAGCCGCAACATGATAAAAGAAACTACGGGAAACAGCGTTCCCCGGTACTGACTGTCTTAAGGGCATGTCAGTTTCCCCGTAAGAAAGGAGCGAAAGCCCAGAGAAGTGCGGCAGAAGGCTGTACTTCTCTGGCAAAGTCAAGAACAAGGTTAAAAACAATAGCAAAAAGTTTAGGGGTTGCCACATGGAAGGAAAATTACCTACAATTACGAAATCTTTCCTAACACTCGCCCCTCCCAGACTATGGACAGGGGGAACTAATCCACCCCTGGATGAGTCTCTTGTTCAGGTCGGTTAAACATTCTGGACAACCCATCAGCATTGCTATGTTGGACACCTGGCCTATGCTCAATAGTGAAGTCAAAGCCTTGTAGACTCATGGACCACCTAAGCAACTTTGGATTCTCCCCCTTCATGTTCATTAGCCACTTTAACGGCTTATGGTCAGTCTGCACAGTGAAGTGGGTCCCATAGAGGTAGGGCCTCAGCTTCCTTAGGGCCCACACAACAGAGAAACATTCTTTCTCTACCGTGGACCATCTGAGCTCTCTGTCCTTAAACTGGCGACTAATAAAACCGATAGGGTGTTCCTTACCCTTCTCATCTACTTGTGATAGAACAGCTCCTATCCCAGTGTCAGAGGCATCCGTCTGCACGATAAAAGGTCTTTGATAATCAGGAGCCCTTAGCACAGGGGCCTGGCACAAGGAGTCTTTTAAGCCATTGAAGGCCTTCTCACACTCGTCGGTCCAAGTTACCTTCTTGGGTTTCTTCGGAGTTGTGAGGGCAGTCAGAGGAGCAGCTATGGTGCCATAGTCTGCCACAAAATTGCGATAATAACCCGTGAGTCCTAAGAAGGCTCTCACTTGGGTTTGCGTAGTGGGGGTAGGCCAGTCTTGTACTGCTTGTACTTTACTGGGTAGAGGCTGTATCCTCCCTCCACCTACTTCATGTCCAAGGTAAACCACTGAGCCTTGTCCAATCTGGCATTTACTAGCCTTTATGGTCAAGTGGGCTTTCCGAAGAGCCTGGAGCACAATCCCGAGGTGTTTCACATGGTCTTCCCAGGTGGCACTGAAAACTGCTATATCGTCCAACCCATTCAACACATGATTCACAAGCCTCTGGAAAGTGGCAGGTGCATTCTTCAACCCGAACGGCATTACCCGGAATTGGTAAAGGCCGTCTGGAGTAGAAAATGCTGTCTTCTCCTTGGCATGTTCTGCTAAAGCTATTTGCCAGTAGCCAGCAGTGAGGTCAAACGTGCTGAGGTACCTGGAGGCACCCAAAGTATCCACCAGCTCATCTGTTCGAGGCAAGGGGTGTGCATCTGTCTTGGTGACAGCATTCAGAGCCCTGTAATCCACGCAGAACCTCAATTCAGAAGTGCCTGCCTTTGGAACCAACACCACTGGGCTGGACCAAGGACTACTAGAGGGTTCAATCACCCCAAGATCTAACATCTTGTTGACCTCGGTCTTAATATAAGACCGTACTTTATCTGACATCCTGTATCCCCTACTTTTGGTAGGTACACTGTCTCCTGTGTCAATGTTATGTTTGCACCAAGGTGTCAAACCAGGGGACTGTGAAAACAGGGGGGAAAACTGCCTAAGCAAACTTTTCACCTCAGCCTGCTGATTCGGAGTCAGGTGAGGGGCCACTCGGACACCCTCAACGGAGCTATCTGAAGGACCGCTTTGGAACAGGTCGGGGAGAGGTTCTGACTCCTCTTCCTCAACATCTGAAGCCAGTAGCAGTGCTGCGATTTCGACTCTTGGGACCAAAGCCTTCAGCCTATTCACGTGAAACACTTTTGGAGCCTGTCCAGGCCTTCCAAGGTCCACTAAATAGTTCACCTCACCCAGGGGCTCCACCACTGTGTAAGGGCCTGACCATTTGTCCTGTAAAGCTCGAGGCCTTATTGGATTCATGATCAGGACTTGCTGACCAGGTGTAAAGTTGATGAGGGAAGCTTTCTGGTTGTACCAATGTTTCACCAGCGCTTGCCCTGCCTTCAATTTATCACTAGCCAAGCCCATCAGAAGTACCATCCGTTTTCTGAGCCCTAGCACATAATCAACTACATTGGTAGTAACAGGGGGAGTGGGCATCTCCCATCCCTCTTTGACGATGGCTAAGGGTCCCCGTACGGGATGACCGAACAGAAGTTCGAAGGGGCTGAAGCCAACACCCTCCTGTGGTACCTCTCTGTAGGCAAACAGCAAGCATGGTAAAAGAAGATCCCATTTTCTTCTCTGAGGCTCCTCCAGAGCCCCAATCATGCTCTTTAACGTTCTGTTGAAACGTTCCACCAGACCATTGGTCTGGGGGTGGTATGCAGAAGAGAACTTGTAGGTGACCCCACATTCTTTCCACATAGCCTGCATATACTTCGACATAAAGTTGCTGCCACGATCTGACACAACTTCTTTAGGGAAGCCAACCCTAGTAAATATGCCGAGTAAAGCTTTTGCAACTGACTTGGCAGTTACAGTTTTCAATGGGATGGCCTCAGGATACCTGGTTGCATGGTCGACCAGCACCAGGATAAACCTATTGCCCGAGGATGTTTGCGGGTCAAGGGGACCAACGATGTCGATCCCTACCCTTTCAAATTGAGATATCACATCTCATGCTATCGGAAGGATCTCAGGTTTGGTATAAGAGGCATTGAGATATCACATCTCATGCTATCATAAGGGTCTCAGGATTGGAATGGGAAGGAGTTGGATATCACATCTCATGTTATAGGAAGGATCTCAGGTTTGGTATTGGAAGCATTGAGACATCACATCTCATGCTATAGGAATGGTCTCAGGATTGGAATGGGTAGGAGTTGGATATTACATTCTTGCTATAGGAAGGGTCTCATGTTTGGAATGGGAAGGAGTTGGATATCACATATGCTATAGGAAGTGTCTTAGGTTTGGAACGGGAAGGAGTTGGATATCACATCTCATGTTATAGGAAGGGTCTCAGGTTTGGTATAAGCATTGAGATATCACATCTCTGCTATCAGGAGTGGCTCAGGATTGGAATGGGAAGGAGTTGGATATCCCATCTCATGTTAAAGGACGGGTCTCTGGTTTGGTATTAGAATCATTGAGATATCACATCACATGCTGTAGGAAGGGTCTAAGGATTGGAATGGGATGGACTTGGATATCACATCTCATGCTATAGGTAGGCTCTCAGGTTTGGTATAAGCATTGAGATATCACATCTCATGCTATAGGAAGGGTCTCAGGATTGGAATGGGAAGGATTTGGATATCACATCTCATGCTATAGGAAGGGTCTCAGGTTTGGTATAAGCATGGAGATATCACTTCTCATGCTATAGGAAGGGTCTCAGGATTGGAATGGGAAGGTGTTGGATATCACATCTCATGCTATAGGAAGGGTCTCAGATTTGGTATAAGCATTGAGATATCACATCTCATGCTATAGGAAGGGTCTCAGGATTGCAATGGGAAGGAGTTGTATATGACATCTCAGGCCTTAGGAAGGGTCTCAGGTTTGGTATAAGCATTGAGATATCACATCTCTGCTATCGGAAGGGTCTCAGGATTGGAATGGGAAGGAGTTGGATATCCCATCTCATGTTATAGGAAGGGTCTCAGGTTTGGTATTAGAAGCATTGAGATATCACATCTCATGCTATAGGAAGGGTCTCAGGATTGGAATGGGAAGGACTTGGATGTCACATCTCATGCTATAGGGAGGGTCTCAAGTTTGATATTAGAAGCATTGAGATAACAAATCTCATGATATCGGAAGGGTCTCAGGATTGGAATGTTTATCACTAGCCAAGCCCATCAGAAGTACCATCCGTTTTCTGAGCCCTAGCACATAATCAACTACGTTGGTAGTAACAGGGGGAGTGGGCATCTCCCATCCCTCTTTGACGATGGCTAAGGGTCCCCGTACGGGATGACCGAACAGAAGTTCGAAGGGGCTGAAGCCAACACCCTCCTGTGGTACCTCTCGGTAGGCAAACAGTAAGCATGAAACAAGAAGATCCCATTTTCTTCTCTGAGGCTCCTCCAGAGCCCCAATCATGCTCTTTAACGTCCTGTTGAAACGCCCCCCCAGACCATTGGTCTGGGGGTGGTATGCAGAAGAGAACCTGTAGGTGACCCCACATTCTTTCCACATAGCCTGCCTATACTTCGACATAAAGTTGCTGCCATCATCCGGCACAACTTCTTTAGGGAAGCCAACCCTAGTAAATATGCCGAGTAAAGCTTCTGCAACTGACTTGGCAGTTACAGTTTTCCATGGGATGGCCTCAGGATACCTGGTTGCATGGTCGACCAGCACCAGGATAAACCTATTGCCCGAGGATGTTTGCGGGTCAAGGGGACCAACCATGTTGATCCCTACCCTTTCAAATGGTACCCCCACAACTGGGAGCGGTACCAACGGAGCTTGGATTGTCGCGCCAACCTTACCAGACAACTGGCAGGAGGCACAACTCCTGCAGTGACTTTCTACTTGCACCCCCATCTTGGGCCAGTAGAAGTGCATGGATAACCTTTGCTTGGTCCTCTTCATACCAAGGTGACCAGCAAGGTGAACTTCATGCGCCAACTGCAGGAGGAAGGGCCTAACAGCAAGGGGAACCACCAACCTCCTATGGTCTCCTTCTGTAGACTCTGTGGGCTCACTATACAGGAGTCCACCTTCCCAATAAATCCTATGCTTCCCAGGAGGTTCACCCTCAAGCTGGGAGCAGGCCTGTCTCCTTAGGCCTTCCAGAGATGGGCACTCACGTTGGCCTTTACTGAATTCGTCCCTATCAGGACCTCCTTCAACTAACAAGTCTTTTAGTTCAGGATGATCGTTGGGGTCGAATACTTCAGGCATCGCCACCTCCTCGTCAGGCCCGGGCGATTGACCAACTTCCTCCACCGCAGTGGTAGGCGAGCTCAGGGGAATATTCTCTTTCCCTCGTTTTGACTTGTAGACTCCTTTCGCCTTGGGTTTCCCCTTCGGCTGGGGCGGCGTATTGGACTTGGCCAATGCTGCCCGTGCTTGAGACCGTGTGTAGGGTCTTTCGGCAGTGTCTCCTACGAGCCCTAAAGCTCTGAGATCATTACCTAACAAGACCTTTCCCGGGACGTTTCTCTGAATGCTCACTGGAATCGTGACTGCTGTACCATTTAAAGTAAGATTTACAGGTATTACTGGAAACATACGGAGGGGGCCGTCAGCCAACTTAGTGGGCATCAGAGTAGCTCTGGCAACTTCCTCGGAGTCTACCAAGGTAGAATCCACTACAGTGCGACTGCACCCACTATCCCTAAGAGCTGGAGTATCCACTCCAGTGATCAGCACACTGTCTTTAAAGTAGTGCTTGGTATTATCCGGAATCCTAGCATAAGCCTCTGCGACTTTCGGCTCCCAGGAACCTAGGGACACTAAAACTACCTCAGCCTCTATTCCGCTGGGAAACGAGTCTGAGGAGAAGGATGCTCCTGTAATCTCTTCTTCCTCGTAGGAGGAGAAGGCCAGATTAGCGGAGTGGACCCCCAAAGGTCTAACCTTACACCGGGGATCCCCCTTCACATGGTCAGTTGCTCCACAAGAAAAACAAGCCCCAGTGGGTCTGTTTACGTAGGGAGGCTTATTGTAACCAGAGTTCTGTTGCGGAGGCGGACCTCCACTACCCTGTGAGTTCTCTTGTGTCTTACCCTTATTTTTCTTTTTGTGGCCCTTATGGGAAGAAGATTTAGCAGATTCCCCACCCTCCATATCTTTGGACTTTTTCCCTTCCTCCTGCTTACCAGGATGAGTTTTGTCCTTATGGGACACTCGATGTGACACCCATAAATCTGCTGCAATGGCCAGCTTCTTAGGATCTATCTCCTTCGAATCGGCCAAATGCTGCTTAAGCTCCGGGGAAGAAGAACCAAAAATGTGTTCCAGCATGACAAGATTTATCATGCCTTCGAAGGTAGAAACCTTATAACCTTCGACCCAGCCAGTTAAGTTTTTCAAAGATTCAGCGACATAAGATACCCAAGTACCACCTTCCTTTTTCTTATACTCTCGAAAACGCTTTAAATATTGGGCCGGAGTCTTCCCAAACTTTAAAATGAGAGTTTGCTTTAACATTGCGAAATCAGCTCGCTCAGCCTTCGACATTTCCATAATGGCACTACAGCCAGAATGGGGCAGTCTGCTGAGTAACCACGCAATCTTATCAGCATTGTCAACTTTATGAACTTCGCATGCATACTCAAACGCATTCAGCCAGTCCATAATGTCATTCCGTTCTTCATACACACTGAGCAGATCTTTTGGAAACCGTGGATGAGAGGAGGCCCCAGACCCATGTCCAGGACCCTGGGACCCAATTGCAACCTGAAGCTTGGCCAGTTCCAACTGGTGATCCCTGTCTTTCTGTTTTTCTGCCTGTTCGATTTTTAGTTTGGCTATGCTGAATTCAAGCTCCTGCTGCCTAAACCGCAGCTCTTGCTTCTTGAATTCAAGCATAGCATCCCCATCAACACTGGCAGAGGAAACATTAGACATCTCGTCCTCCCTGTCCTCGTGGTCGCGATGGATCAGTGCAGCGGCAGAACCGTCGGTTCTACCAGTGAGAGCAGCCCCACCACCTTCTGCACTGTCCTCAGAAGTTATAGCGTCAAGCTGCGCTTCTTGCCACGCCACGATTCTTTGGATCATTTCCAATTTAGTGCCTTGAGAGGAAACACCTCTCTTCGCACACATCTTCTTCAATGTTTCTGATTTGGAAGCATTTAAAGTTAACAAGGTATTTGTTTCCATACTGTTTGATAGGACTATGGCCTTTTTAAAGTTATACTACAACAATTCACTACGTGTACTGGTTGGAATAACCTGAAATGCCTTAGTTCGAGCGCAACACTGGATACCCTCAGTCGTATCCCACCGCTGTACACCAATTTGTTAAGACGGATTTCTGAACTCTGTCCTGGTGGCGCAGAAGTTCAGAAGGCCAACCTAATTACTTGGAACAGGGTAACCTCTGGACGAGCCAGACCAATCAAGGTAGCGATCGCGGCGGTCAAGACTAGGTCTCAAGAGGGGTGAGGGTGACTGAAAGCCCGCAATGAGCACACAAAGCAAGAGCGCTTACAAACTACTCCAAACAGTTGTTATATCAAAAATATATACACATTTATTTTAAGGCCTTTAAAATAATGACCGTAGCGAAAAAATCACAATATCACAGTATTAAACCAACACATACCATATCAACACAATATATATACAAATACGACAGTCTTAAGCATTAGAGGCACGAAATGTGTAGTCCACCTGCCAGGGAAGGAAAACAGGCAGTGCGATAACGCTTTAGACTCAGTTCGCCTTCAGAGGCACCTAACTAGATGGAAGTCCGAGCCCTGCGAAGAGTGGAGCCTTGTGCTCAAAGTACCTGCCACGCCGGTGCCAACGGGCAAAAGGAGAAGCTCTTCGGAGGAAGTCAGGCAGTTCGGGTTAGTGCACAGCAGAAGGAGAACAGGTTCCGCAACTCAAGCGCAGCCTCCACAGCGAGCAGAAGCAGAGCGCGAGTACGGCAAAATGGTGCTGTTTTTACACAGCAGGGAAAAGCAATGGGATACTGCAGGAGGGCGACCAGATCCTAGCTATACTACTCACCGGTCCCCGAAGCAAGCAGACCCAGGCTTCTCCACGTTAGTTTCAGCAGCTGGCAGGTTCAGAAGAGCAGGGAACGCCTCGTAGTCGTGTAGAGCAAAAAGACGTCCCAATCGACGAAACCGGCACAGTTTGTTGCCGCAGCAGGACAACGGAGCGGCCGTGTGTATTCGAGCCAAATGTACACTCCTCCCTTCAGACTTGGGAACGCCAAGTGTACGAAGCGTGGGAGAGTGACAAGGACTCGAAATACAACACAACCTGGCGGCGGTTACAGAGCAGGACTCCCTTGTAAGCTGGTCAGTCAACTGGATGGCCCAGAGACACTTCCGAAGGCTTACTTGGCAGGAGATGATGAAGTCGCCGGGAATAGCTGTTCCTGCTATTCCAAAGGTCGAAGCACCAGTACAGGCCTTCTGGTTCGATCAAAGGAGGAAAGGGTTTCACAGGACGACAGCAGTGCAAAGGAGGATTCCTTCAGCGGGTCACCAGCGATTCCTCGGTCCAGCCTCGTGGTTGCAGGATACTTGGCTCCTGTATTCCTTCGTTCGTGAGAACTCAGGAGATCGACATGGTAGTGGTGTTTCCAGCCCCCTCTTATTCACGGTTCCCTTCGCGCCAAAACGGAGGGGAGCCAATGGGAGATCCGCTCATCAACACACATACCATACGTGGACCAATCACGGACCACGGTGGTCCCAGGCATTCACACCACCCTAGACTCTCTGGCACCCAGGATGTGTATTGGGACCAGACATCCCAGCCCACACCCTGGAGGCACACAAACGACATGTAGAAGCCCGCGAAAGCAACCACGTTTCGCGGGAAAGTACATGCCCAAATAAGGAAGGCCCCGGGTCGCTCGACCTGGGGAAGGTGAAGGGAGCAAGACGGTCAGTGGACAAGACAAAGGAGCCTCGTGGTCTGGCCATTTTGGGAGCCAGGCCACCATTTTGGGTTCAGTGCGAAAAACGTGCTCAGAACGCCAAAAGGAGCTCAAAATAAACAAAACGATCGCTGCCACCATTCCAGTCCCTGAATGACTTGCACCGATCAAATACCATCCTAAAAGAGTATCTAGGGCCTGTAGAAGGCTAGAGACCCAAGAGAGCTGTAACTTAGCTTACAGTGCCCTCTTGTGTCATGTTGCACTAAAGCCGCAACACGATAAAAGAAACTACGGGAAACAGCGTTCCCCGGTACTGACTGTCTTAAGGGCATGTCAATTTCCCCGTAAGAAAGGAGCGAAAGCCCAGAGGAGTGCGGCAGAAGGCTGCACTTCTCTGGCAAAGTCAAGAACAAGGTGAAAACAACAGCAAAAAGTTTAGGGGTTGCCACATGGAAGGAAAATTACCTACAATTACGAAATCTTTCCTAACAGTTGGATATTCCCATCTCATGTTATAGGAAGGGTCTCAGGTTTGGTATTAGAAGCATTGAGATATCACATCTCATGCTATAGGAAGGGTCTCAGGATTGGAATGGGAAGGACTTGGATATCACATCTCATGCTATAGGGAGGGTCTCAAGTTTGATATTAGAAGCTTTGAGATATCACATCTCATGATATCGGAAGGGTCTCAGGATTGGAATGGGAAGGAGTTGGATATCACATCTCATGATAAAGGAAGGGTCTAAGGTTTGGAAGGAGAAGGATTTGGATATCACATCTCATGTTATATTACGGGTCTCATGTTTGGTATTAGAAGCATTGAGATATCAAGTCTCAGAGTATAGGAAGGGTCTCAGAATTGGAATGGGAAGGAGTTGGATATCACATCTCAAGCTATAGGAAGGGTCTCAGGATTGGAATGGGAAGGACTTGGATATCACATCTCATGCTATAGGAAGGCTCTCAGGTTTGGAAGGGGAAAGAGTTGGATATCACATTTCATGTTAGAGGTAGGATCTCAGGTTTGGTATTAGAGGCATTGAGATATCACATCTCATGCTATCAGAAGGGTCTCAGGAATGGAATGGGAAGGAGTTGGATATCACATCTCATGCTAAAGGGAGGGTCTCAGGTTTGGAAGAGGAAGGATTTGGATATCACATCTCATGTTATAGGAAGGATCTCAGGTTTGGTATTAGAAGCATTGAGATATCACATCTCATGCTATCGGAAGGATCTCAGGTTTGGTATTAGAAGCATTGAGATATCACATCTCATTCTATCAGAAGGGTCTCAGGATTGGAATAGGAAGGAGTTGGATATCACATCTCATGCTAAAGGGAGGGTCTCAGGTTTGGAAGGGGAAGGATTTGGATATCACATCTCATGTTATCGGAAGAATCTCACGTTTGGTATTAGAAGTATTGAGATATCATATCTCATTTATTTATTTATTTATTTATTTATTTGAATTTGTAAAGCGCACAAACAGCCCGCAGACATTGAGGCGCTGGAACAGTGGTTAAGCGTGCTTACTTGAGAGTTACATTGAAGCCGCCCTAGAAAAAAATACTTGAAAACATTTGGGTAGTTACAGGTTACAGTGCGTTGCAGGTAGGTTTTGAGAGTTCAGACAAAGAGGTTAGTTTTGATGGCTTTGCGGAATGCAGTGTGGGATTCAATGGCTCTGAGGTGCGGAGGGAGCGCATTCCAGAGGGTGGGGGCAACTGATGGGAAGCTGGAGCCGCCCGCACGCGCTTTGTGAGTCCTAGGGATAGACAGGAGGTTAGAGTATTGTAGTCTAGATGGTTTTTGAGAGATGGGTTTGGTAATCCTGCGGCTTAGGTAAGGAGGAGCAAGGTCATGGAGACATTTGTGAGTTAAGGCCAAGGCTTTAAAGATAATTCTTTGCTTGACAGGAAGCCAGTGGACTTGTCTTCTGAGTTCAGAGATATGGTCTTTGCGTGAGAGGCCTGTGGCAGCTCTGAGCGCGTTATTCTGAACAGTTTGGAGTTTGGCTATATTCTTGGCAGTGGTACCAATGAATAGGGCATTACAGTAGTCGAGTCTCGAGCCAATGATGGCTCTAGCGATGGTGAGACAGTTTTGTTGGGTCAGGAATGGTCTGGTCGCATTGATGAGTTTGGAGTAGTAGGCGGATGTGGAGGTTATGGCGTTGACCTGTTTATTCATGGACATGTCAGGTTCAAGGTACACTCCAAGGGTTTTGATGGACTGGGAGACGGTGATGGGGATACTGTCTATGACGAAGGAGGAGTACTGTTTGTTTAGTTTATTTAGGGTGGACGGTGAGCCAACCAGCAGGAGCTCAGTTTTGTCACTGTTAAGGCAGAGCCAGTTTTCTGCCATCCAGGTTTGAATTGTTGAGTAGATTGCGTTCAATGTATTTTGGTCAGATGTGTAGTCACCTGAGAGGGGGATAAGTACCTGGGTGTCATCCGCTTAGTTAGTATACGAGATGCCCATGGAGTCGAGGATTTTGAACAGGGGCCTTGTAAAGAGGTTGTAGAGGGTGGGGGCCGTGCATGAGCCTTGCGGGACGCCACACTTGATGGTGCTGGGGTCGGCAGAAGAGGAGTCTGAGAAGACCTTCATAGATCTGTCTTTCAAGAATGATTCTATCCATTTGCAGGCATTGTCTGAGAAGTTCGCTATTGACGATAGATGCTGGCAGAGAGTTTTGTGGTTGACTAGGTCAAATGCTGCCGACAGGTCGAGGAGCAAGAGGAGAGCAGGCTTTCCTGAGTCTCTAAGGTCATCAATTTGATTCTTCAGGTCAAGGAGAGCTGTTTCGGTTCCATGCCGTGGCCGGAACCCTGATTGCCTAAGGCCAAGGAGATGGTTGTCCTCTAGAAATTTCTGTATTTGCAGGTAGGCTGCTTTATCCAGAATTTTCAGTAGGAAGGGGACAGTGGTGATTGGCCTGTAGTTTGTTGGGATGGCTGGATCAAGTGAGGGTTTTTTGAGGAGCGGGCGAACCCAGGCTTCCTTTAGATTTAGTGGGACTTCGCCAGAGTGAAAGGAGGCATTGATGAAAGCGGCTATGATAGGGGCTAATGAGGGGGCACAGTCTTTAATTACTTGCGCTGGGCATACATCCCCCTTGCAGTTGGATGGTTTGATGATTTGGAGGAGAGAGATGACCTCTGAGACACTTATGTCTCTGAAATCGAACTGGGGGGAGGGGTTAGGAGGCTTGGTCGGTAGAGTGGAATGACTGTTGGTTATTAGCTTGGATATCTCCTTTTGGTGGTTGAGTATTTTGGTTTGTAGGGTTTCAAGTTTATTAAGCATTGCAGATTGGATCGCATTGCACCAGGATCCATCCTTCACTATTGGAGAGGGTGGAGAAGGGGGTGTCTCCAGTTCTCTGAATATGGAGAAGATTTCGCGGCTTCTTGATTTGGCAGAGGAGATTCTGGCATTGAATGACGTTGCCTTAGCTTCAGTAATGGCAGCTTTGTAGCGTTTAGAGGAGGTTTTGAATGCTAGATGGGGGGCTTCTGTTGGGTTATTGCGCCAGGTGGTCAGTGCCGCTCGTTTTTTCCCTCGCATCTGAAAGAGGTCCTGGGTGAACCAGGCATTGCAGTGTTTATTTTTCTTTTCTTTTTTAAGAGTGAGGGGAGCTACTATATTAACGGCATGGGAGAGGACCCTTTTGAAGTCGTTGGCGAGGGTAACTGGGTCATTCACGAAAGGGGGAAGCAGTGCAGGTACATTGAGGGGCTGAGAGAGGTTGTCGTGGGTGAGGAGTTTGACGCTGCGCGTGAGGGCGGCAGGGAGAGGTGTAGTGGGAGGTTGAGAGTCTCTAGAGGTGTTGATGTTGAAGGAGATGAGATGGTGATCGGTCCATGGCAGAGGAGTGATTAGGGTGGGGCTGATAGGGCAGTTGTGGTGAGCGACCCAATCAAGGGTACGGCCTTTTGAGTGGGTCGGGCTCGAAATGGTCTGTGTGAACCCAAGGGTGGATAGCGTATTTTTTAAAGCTTTGGCGTGGGTGTCTTTGGGGTCGTTAAGGCCCAGGTTGAAGTCACCGAGGAGCAGGATTTTAGATGATTTCTTGAGGTTGTTTGTGATTGAATGGGTGAGGGCTTCTTGGAATTCATAGGAGATGCCTGGAGGGCGATAGATGAGGTGAAATGCTATGGTGTGGTTATGGGAGAGCTTAGGTTTTAGGAGGAGGTAGTCAGAGCTATCATCAAGGTTTTTGTGGATTATCCCAACAGAGAGGGAATCTTTGGCAATGACGGCGACCCCTCCACCTCTGTGGGAGGAGCGGTCTCGTCTGTAAATGAGGTATCCTTGTGGGATAGCTAGGGCGAGGGCAGGTCCTGAGGCATCGGAAAGCCAGGTTTCACTGAGGAATAGAAGGTCTAGGTTGTTGAGAATGATGAGATCATTGATATCAAGGGAGTGGGCAGTGAGGGATCTGCAGTTAATCAAGGCGCATTTGAGGGGGGTTGCAGGAATGGGGTTGGCAATGGGCGCATGCACAGTGCATGGCATAACAGCAGTAGGTACAGGCACAACAGTAATGCATGGCACATGAGCAGGAGGCGCCGGCACATCAGCAGTGCAGGGCATATCAGCAGTAGGTACAGGCACAACAGTAATGCATGGCACATGAGCAGGGGGCGCCGGCACATCAGCAGTGCAGGGCATATCAGCAGTAGGTACAGGCACAACAGTAATGCATGGCACATGAGCAGGGGCATCAGCAGTGCAGGGCATATCAACAGTAGGTACAGGCACAACAGTAATGCATGGCACATGAGCAGGGGGCGCAGGCACATCAGCAGTGCAAGGCATATCAACAGAAGGTACAGGCACAACAGTAATGCATGGCACATGAGCAGGGGGCGCCGGCACATCAGCAGTGCAAGGCATATCAACAGTGGTAGGTGCAGACTTGGCTGTGGCTACAGACCTGATAGCGGGCTTAGGAGCGCTGGTATGGTGTTTAGTATAAATGGGTGAACCATGGAGGTTTGCGGCGGTGGTTAGGAGTTCTGTTTTTTTTCTGTGCTTAAAGGAAGTAGACTTGTCCATGACCGGAAGTGAAGGGATGTTGCATTGCAGGTGGGCATGGCGGGAGCACAGGGATGCGTTCATGCGATGACCACGGAGTATGGGCAGGTTGGGGGTGCTAGGGACAAGGTCAGGTGTTGCGGGCAGTGATCTTGCCCTGAGGCGGCGTAGCCTTGAAGTGAGGCTGGGTTGGACTTGGTGCTGAGTGTTCTGTGACGTACGTGCACAGAGGTTGGAGTTTCTTCCTGATGGGCTGCGGGTTCTGGTGAGTACGGAATTGAATGTTGGAACAGGGATCTTACCTCCCTGCGGCATCGTCGAGCAGCGAAGAGCTGCAAAGAGAGGAGCGGGCCTTTTCTCACGGCCTTCGCTCTGCGGCTTCGCCTCGCGGCGCGCCTCCCCTCCATTTAAAGCAGGAGGGGAGGGCCTGTAGAGGTGTGGGAGCCTATGAGGGCGCTGTGGGGCTCGTGGTTGATTGGTTACCATAGTGATGGTGGCGACGGCCATCTTGTCTTCGTGCAGGGCCTCGTGGGCGGGGGGGCCGCACCGACTGCTGATTCCTGCACGGGGAGGCAGATCAGCTGGATCCTGGTGCGGCGGAGGTCTCCGGATGCCAGCTCGCAGCGGAGCTGCAAAGAGAGGAGCGGGCCTTTTCTCACGGCCTTCGCTCTGCGGCTTCGCCTCGCGGCGCGCCTCCCCTCCATTTAAAGCAGGAGGGGAGGGCCTGTAGAGGTGTGGGAGCCTATGAGGGCGCTGTGGGGCTCGTGGTTGATTGGTTACCATAGTGATGGTGGCGACGGCCATCTTGTCTTCGTGCAGGGCCTCGTGGGCGGGGGGGCCGCACCGACTGCTGATTCCTGCACGGGGAGGCAGATCAGCTGGATCCTGGTGCGGCGGAGGTCTCCGGATGCCAGCTCGCAGCGGAGCTGCAAAGAGAGGAGCGGGCCTTTTCTCACGGCCTTCGCTCTGCTATAGGAAGGGTCTCAGGATTGGAATGGGAAGGAGTTGGATATCACATCTCATGCTATAGGAAGTGTCTCAGGATTGGAATGGGAAGGACTTGGATATCACATCTCATGCTATAGGTAGGGTCTCAAGTTTGATATTAGAAGCATTGAGATATCACATCTCATGCTATAGGAAGGGTCTGAGGATTGGAATGGGAAGGAGTTGGATATCACATCTCATGCTATGGGAAGGGTCTCAGGTTTGGTATAAGCAGTGAGATATCACATCTCATGCTATAGGAAGTGTCTCAGGATTGGAATGGGAAGAAGTTGGATATCACATCTCATGTTATAGGAAGGATCTCAGGATTGGTATAAGCATTGAGATATCACATCTCTGCTATCGGAAGGGTCTCAGGATTGGAATGGGAAGGAGTTGGATATTCCCATCTCATGTTATAGGAAGGGTCTCAGGTTTGGTATTAGAAGCATTGAGATATCACATCTCATGCTATAGGAAGGGTCTCAGGATTGGAATGGGAAGGACTTGGATATCACATCTCATGCTATAGGGAGGGTCTCAAGTTTGATATTAGAAGCTTTGAGATATCACATCTCAGGATATCGGAAGGGTCTCAGGATTGGAATGGGAAGGAGTTGGATATCACATCTCATGATAAAGGAAGGGTCTACGGTTTGGAAGGGGAAGGATTTGGATATCACATCTCATGTTATATTACGGGTCTCACGTTTGGTATTAGAAGCATTGAGATATCAAGTCTCATAGTATAGGAAGGGTCTCAGAATTGGAATGGGAAGGAGTTGGATATCACATCTCAAGCTATAAGAAGGGTCTCAGGATTGGAATGGGAAGGACTTGGATATCACATCTCATGCTATAGGAAGGCTCTCAGGTTTGGAAGGGGGAAGAGTTGGATATCACATTTCATGTTAGAGGTAGGATCTCAGGTTTGGTATTAGAGGCATTGAGATATCACATCTCATGCTATCAGAAGGGTCTCAGGAATGGAATGGGAAGGAGTTGGATATCACATCTCATGCTAAAGGGAGGGTCTCAGGTTTGGAAGGGGAAGGATTTGGATATCACATCTCATGTTATAGGAAGGATCTCAGGTTTGGTATTAGAAGCATTGAGATATCACATCTCATGCTATCGGAAGGATCTCAGGTTTGGTATTAGAAGCATTGAGATATCACATCTCATGCTATCAGAAGAGTCTCAGGATTGGAATAGGAAGGAGTTGGATATCACATCTCATGCTAAAGGGAGGGTCTTAGGTTTGGAAGGGGAAGGATTTGGATATCACATCTCATGTTATCGGAAGAGTCTCACGTTTGGTATTAGAAGTATTGAGATATCATATCTCATGCTATAGGAAGGGTCTCAGGATTGGAATGGGAAGGAGTTGGATATCACATCTCATGCTATAGGGAGGGTCTCAGGATTGGAATGGGAAGGACTTAGATATCACATATCATGCTATAGGGAGGGTCTCAGTTTTGATATTAGAAGCATTGAGATATCACATCTCATGCTATCGGAAGTGTCTCAGGATTGGAATGGGAAGGTGCTGGATATCACATCTCATGCTAAAGGAAGGGTCTCAGGTTTGGAACGGGAAGGATTTGGATATCACATCTCATGTTATAGGAAGGGTCTCAGGTTTGGTATAAGCATTGAGATATCACATCTCTGCTATCGGAAGTGTCTCAGGATTGGAATGGGAAGGAGTTGGATATCCCATCTCATGTTATAGGACGGGTCTCAGGTTTGTTATTAGAATCATTGAGATATCATATTGCATGCTGTAGGAAGGGTCGAAGGGTTGGAATGGGAAGGACTTGGATATCACATCTCATGCTATAGATAGGCTCTTAGGTTTGGAAAGGGAAGGAGTTGGATATCACATTTCATGTTAGAGGAAGGATCTCAGGTTTGGTATTAGAAGCATTGAGATATCACATCTCATGCTATAGGAAGGGTCTCAGGATTGGAATGGGAAGCAGTTGGATATAACATCTCATGCTATAGGAAGGGTCTTAGGTTTGGTATAAGCATTGAGATATCACATCTCATGCTATAGAACGGGTCTCAGGATTGGAATGGAAGGAGTTGGATATCACATCTCATGTTATAGGAAGGATCTCAGGTTTGGTATTAGAAGCATTGAGACATCACATCTCATGCTATAGGAAGGGTCTCAGGGTTGGAATGGGAAGGAGTTGGATATCACATCTCATCCAATAGGAAGGGTCTCAGGTTTGGAATGGGAAGGAATTGGATATCACATCTCATGTTATAGGAAGGATCTCAGGATTGGTATTAGAAGCATTGAGATATCACATCTCATGCTATAGGAAGGGTCTCAGGATTGGAATGTGAAGGATTTGGATATCACATATCATGCTAAAGGAAGGGTCTCAGGTTTGGTAGAAGCATTGAGATATCACGTATCTGCTATCGGAAGGGTCTCAGGATTGGATTGGGAAGGAGTTGGATATCACATCTCATGCCATAGGAAAGGTCTCAGGTTTGGTATAAGCATTGAGATATCACATCTCTGCTATCGGAAGGGTCTCAGGATTGGATTGGGAAGGAGTTGGATATCACATCTCATGTTATAGGAAGGGTCTCAGGATTGGAATGGGAAGGATTTGGATATCACATCTCTTGCTATAGGAAGGGTCTCAGGATTGGAATGGGTAGGAGTTGGATATTACTTTCTTGCTATAGGAAGGGTCTCATGTTTGGAATGGGAAGGAGTTGGATATCACATATGCTATAGTTAGTGTCTCAGGTTTGGAACGGGAAGGAGTTGGATATCACATCTCATGTTATAGGAAGGGTCTCAGGTTTGGTATAAGCATTGAGATATCACATCTCTGCTATCGGAAGCGGCTCAGGATTGGAATGGGAAGGAGTTGGATATCCCATCTCATGTTATCGGAAGAGTCTCTGGTTTGGGATTAGAATCATTGAGATATCACATCGCATGCTGTAGGAAGGGTCTAAGGATTGGAATGGGATGGACTTGGATATCACATCTCATGCTATAGGTAGGCTCTCAGGTTTGGTATAAGCATTGAGATATCACATCTCATGCTATAGGAAGGGTCTCAGGATTGGAATGGGAAGGAATTGGATATCACATCTCATGCTATAGGAAGGGTCTCAGATTTGGTATAAGCATTGAGATATCACATCTCATGCTAAAGGAAGGGTCTCAGGATTGGAATGGGAAGGAGTTGTATATGACATCTCAGGCCATAGGAAGGTTCTCAGGTTTGGTATAAGCATTGAGATATCACATCTCTGCTATCGGAAGGGTCTCAGGATTGGAATGGGAAGGAGTTGGATATCCCATCTCATGTTATAGGAAGGGTCTCAGGTTTGGTATTAGAAGCATAGAGATATCACATCTCATGCTATAGGAAGGGTTTTAGGATTTGAATGGCAAGGAGTTGGATATCACATCTCATGCCATAGGAAGGGTCTCAGGTTTGGTATAAGCATTGAGATATCACATCTCTGCTATCGGAAGGGTCTCAGGATTGGATTGGGAAGGAGTTGGATATCCCTTCTCATGCTATAGGAAGTGTCTCAGGTTGGAATGGGAAGGAGTTGGATATCACATCTCATGTTATAGGAAGGGTCTCAGGATTGGAATATGAAGGATTTGGATATCACATCTCTTGCTATAGGAAGGGTCTCAGGATTGGAATGGGTAGGAGTTGGATATTACTTTCTTGCTATAGGAAGGGTCTCATGTTTGGAATGGGAAGGAGTTGGATATCACATATGCTATAGTTAGTGTCTCAGGTTTGGAACGGGAAGGAGTTGGATATCACATCTCATGTTATAGGAAGGGTCTCAGGTTTGGTATAAGCATTGAGATATCACATCTCTGCTATCGGAAGCGGCTCAGGATTGGAATGGGAAGGAGTTGGATATCCCATCTCATGTTATAGGAAGAGTCTCTGGTTTGGTATTAGAATCATTGAGATATCACATCGCATGCTGTAGGAAGGGTCTAAGGATTGGAATGGGATGGACTTGGATATCATATCTCATGCTATAGGACGGGTCTCAGGTTTTTTATTAGAATCATTGAGATATCATATTGCATGCTGTAGGAAGGGTCTAAGGATTGGAATTGGAAGGACTTGGATATCACATCTCATGCTATAGATAGGCTCTTAGGTTTGGAAAGGGAAGGAGTTGGATATCACATCTCATGTTATAGGAAGGATCTCAGGTTTGGTATTCGAAGCATTGAGACATCACATCTCATGCTATAGGAAGGGTCTCAGGGTTGGAATGGGAAGGAGTTGGATATCACATCTCATCCAATAGGAAGGGTCTCAGGTTTGGAATGGGAAGGAATTGGATATCACATCTCATGTTATAGGAAGGATCTCAGGTTTGGTATTAGAAGCATTGAGATATCACATCACATGCTATAGGAAGGGTCTCAGGATTGGTATAAGCATTGAGATATCACATATCATGCTGTAGGAAGGGTCTCAGGATTGGAATGGGAAGGAATTGGATATCACATCTCATGCTATAGGAAGGGTCTCAGATTTGGTATAAGCATTGAGATATCACATCTCATGCTAAAGGAAGGGTCTCAGGATTGGAATGAGAAGGAGTTGTATATGACATCTCAGGCCATAGGAAGGTTCTCAGGTTTGGTATAAGCATTGAGATATCACATCTCTGCTATCGGAAGGGTCTCAGGATTGGAATGGGAAGGAGTTGGATATCCCATCTCATGTTATAGGAAGGGTCTCAGGTTTGGTATTAGAAGCATAGAGATATCACATCTCATGCTATAGGAAGGGTCTCAGGATTGGAATGGGAAGGACTTGGATGTCACATCTCATGCTATAGGGAGGGTCTCAAGTTTGATATTAGAAGCATTGAGATAACAAATCTCATGATATCGGAAGGGTCTCAGGATTGGAATGGGAAGGAGTTGGATATCACATCTCATGATAAAGGAAGGGTCTAAGGTTTGGAAGGGGAAGGATTTGGATATCACATCTCATGTTATAGGACGGGTCTCAGGTTTGGTATTAGAAGCATTGAGATATCAAGTCTTATGGTATGAGAAGGGTCTCAGAATTGGAATGGGAAGGAGTTGGATATCACACCTCAAGCTATAGGAAGGGTCTCAGGATTGGAATGGGAAGGAGTTTGATATCACATCTCATGCCATAGTATGGGTCTCAGGTTTGGTAGAAGCATTGGGATATCACATCTCATGGTATCGGAAGGGTATCAGTATTGGATTTGGAAGAAGTTGGATATCCCATCTCATGCTATAGGAAGGGTCTCAGGCTGGAATGGGAAGGAGTTGGATATCACATTTCATGTTATAGGAAGGGTCTCAGGATTGGAATGGGAAGGACTTGGATATCATATCTCATGCTATAGGACGGGTCTCAGGTTTTTTATTAGAATCATTGAGATATCATATTGCATGCTGTAGGAAGGGTCTAAGGATTGGAATGCGAAGGACTTGGATATCACATCTCATGCTATAGATAGGCTCTTAGGTTTGGAAAGGGAAGGAGTTGGATATCACATCTCATGTTATAGGAAGGATCTCAGGTTTGGTATTAGAAGCATTGAGACATCACATCTCATGCTATAGGAAGGGTCTCAGGGTTGGAATGGGAAGGAGTTGGATGTCACATCTCATCCAATAGGAAGGATCTCAGGTTTGGAATGGGAAGGAATTGGATATCACATCTCATGTTATAGGAAGGATCTCAGGTTTGGTATTAGAAGCATTGAGATATCACATCACATGCTATAGGAAGGGTCTCAGGATTGGAATGTGAAGGATTTGGATATCACATCTCATGCTAAAGGAAGGGTCTCAGGTTTGGTAGAAGCAATGAGATATCACGTCTCTGCTATCGGAAAGGTCTCAGGATTGGATTGGGAAGGAGTTGGATATCCCTTCTCATGCTATAGGAAGGGTCTCAGGATTTGAATGGCAAGGAGTTGGATATCACATCTCATGCCATAGGAAGGGTCTCAGGTTTGGTATAAGCATTGAGATATCACATCTCTGCTATCGGAAGGGTCTCAGGATTGGAATGGGAAGGAGTTGGATATTCCCATCTCATGTTATAGGAAGGGTCTCAGGTTTGGTATTAGAAGCATTGAGATATCACATCTCATGCTATAGGAAGGGTCTCAGGATTGGAATGGGAACGACTTGGATATCACATCTCATGCTATAGGGAGGGTCTCAAGTTTGATATTAGAAGCTTTGAGATATCACATCTCATGATATCGGAAGGGTCTCAGGATTGGAATGGGAAGGAGTTGGATATCACATCTCATGATAAAGGAAGGGTCTAAGGTTTGGAAGGGGAAGGATTTGGATATCACATCTCATGTTATATTACGGGTCTCAGGTTTGGTATTAGAAGCCTGAGACCCTTCCGATAGCAGAGATGTGATATCTCAATGCTTATACCAAACCTGAGACCCTTCCTATGGCATGAGATGTGATATCCAACTCCTTGCCATTCAAATCCTGAGACCCTTCCTATAGCATGAGAAGGGATATCCAACTCCTTCCCAATCCAATCCTGAGACCCTTCCGATAGCAGAGACGTGATATCTCAATGCTTCTACCAAACCTGAGACCCTTCCTTTAGCATGAGATGTGATATCCAAAACCTTCACATTCCAATCCTGAGACCCTTCCTATAGCATGAGATGTGATATCTCAATGCTTCTAATACCAAACCTGAGATCCTTCCTATAACATGAGATGTGATATCCAATTCCTTCCTATTCCAAACCTGTGACCCTTCCTATTGGATGAGATGTGATATCCAACTCCTTCCCATTCCAACCCTGAGACCCGTCCTATAGCATGAGATGTGATATCTCAATGCTTATACCAAACCTGAGACCCTTCCTATAGCATGAGATGTGATATCCAACTGCTTCCCATTCCAATCCTGAGACCCTTCCTATAGCACGAGATGTGATATCTCAATGCTTCTAATACCAAACCTGAGATCCTTCCTCTAACATGAAATGTGATATCCAACTCCTTCCCTTTCCAAACCTAAGAGCCTATCTATAGCATGAGATGTGATATCCAAGTCCTTCACATTCCAACCCTTAGAACCTTCCTACAGCATGCAATATGATATCTCAATGATTCTAATAACAAACCTGAGACCCGTCCTATAACATGAGATGGGATATCCAACTCCTTCCCATTCCAATCCTGAGACACTTCCGATAGCAGAGATGTGATATCTCAATGCTTATACCAAACCTGAGACCCTTCCTATAACATGAGATGTGATATCCAAATCCTTCCCGTTCCAAACCTGAGACCCTTCCTTTAGCATGAGATGTGATATCCAGCTCCTTCCCATTCCAATCCTGAGACACTTCCGATAGCATGAGATGTGATATCTCAATGCTTCTAATATCAAAACTGAGACCCTCCCTATAGCATGATATGTGATATCTAAGTCCTTCCTATTCCAATCCTGAGACCCTCCCTATAGCATGAGATGTGATATCCAACTCCTTCTCATTCCAATCCTGAGACCCTTCCTATAGCATGAGATATGATATCTCAATACTTCTAATACCAAACGTGAGATCCTTCCGATAACATGAGATGTGATATCCAAATCCTTCCCCTTCCAAACCTGAGACCCTCCCTTTAGCATGAGATGTGATATCCAACTCCTTCCTATTCCAATCCTGAGACTCTTCTGATAGCATGAGATGTGATATCTCAATGCTTCTAATACCAAACCTGAGATCCTTCCGATAGCATGAGATGTGATATCTCAATGCTTCTAATACCAAACCTGAGATCCTTCCTATAACATGAGATGTGATATCCAAATCCTTCCCCTTCCAAACCTGAGACCCTCCCTTTAGCATGAGATGTGATATCCAACTCCTTCCCATTCCATTCCTGAGACCCTTCTGATAGCATGAGATGTGATATCTCAATGCCTCTAATACCAAACCTGAGATCCTACCTCTAACATGAAATGTGATATCCAACTCTTTCCCCTTCCAAACCTGAGAGCCTTCCTATAGCATGAGATGTGATATCCAAGTCCTTCCCATTCCAATCCTGAGACCCTTCCTATAGCTTGAGATGTGATATCCAACTCCTTCCCATTCCAATTCTGAGACCCTTCCTATACTATGAGACTTGATATCTCAATGCTTCTAATACCAAACCTGAGACCCGTAATATAACATGAGATGTGATATCCAAATCCTTCCCCTTCCAAACCTTAGACCCTTCCTTTATCATGAGATGTGATATCCAACTCCTTCCCATTCCAATCCTGAGACCCTTCCGATATCATGAGATGTGATATCTCAAAGCTTCTAATATCAAACTTGAGACCCTCCCTATAGCATGAGATGTGATATCCAAGTCCTTCCCATTCCAATCCTGAGACCCTTCCTATAGCATGAGATGTGATATCTCAATGCGTATACCAAACCTGAGACCCTTCCTATAGCATGAGATGTGATATCCAACTGCTTCCCATTCCAATCCTGAGACCCTTCCTATAGCATGAGATGTGATATCTCTATGCTTCTAATACCAAACCTGAGATCCTTCCTCTAACATGAAATGTGATATCCAACTCCTTCCCTTTCCAAACCTAAGAGCCTATCTATAGCATGAGATGTGATATCCAAGTCCTTCACATTCCAACCCTTAGACCCTTCCTACAGCATGCTATATGATATCTCAATGATTCTAATAACAAACCTGAGACCCGTCCTATAACATGAGATGGGATATCCAACTCCTTCCCATTCCAATCCTGAGACTCTTCCGATAGCAGAGATGTGATATCTCAATGCTTATACCAAACCTGAGACCCTTCCTATAACATGAGATGTGATATCCAAATCCTTCCCGTTCCAAACCTGAGACCCTTCCTTTAGCATGAGATGTGATATCCAGCTCCTTCCCATTCCAATCCTGAGACACTTCCGATAGCATGAGATGTGATATCTCAATGCTTCTAATATCAAAACTGAGACCCTCCCTATAGCATGATATGTGATATCTAAGTCCTTCCCATTCCAATCCTGAGACCCTCCCTATAGCATGAGATGTGATATCCAACTCCTTCCCATTCCAATCCTGAGACCCTTCCTATAGCATGAGATATGATATCTCAACACTTCTAATACCAAACGTGAGATCCTTCCGATAACATGAGATGTGATATCCAAATCCTTCCCCTTCCAAACCTGAGACCCTCCCTTTAGCATGAGATGTGATATCCAACTCCTTCCTATTCCAATCCTGAGACTCTTCTGATAGCATGAGATGTGATATCTCAATGCTTCTAATACCAAACCTGAGATCCTTCCGATAGCATGAGATGTGATATCTCAATGCTTCTAATACCAAACGTGAGATCCTTCCGATAACATGAGATGTGATATCCAAATCCTTCCCCTTCCAAACCTGAGACCCTCCCTTTAGCATGAGATGTGATATCCAACTCCTTCCCATTCCATTCCTGAGACCCTTCTGATAGCATGAGATGTGATATCTCAATGCCTCTAATACCAAACCTGAGATCCTACCTCTAACATGAAATGTGATATCCAACTCTTTCCCCTTCCAAACCTGAGAGCCTTCCTATAGCATGAGATGTGATATCCAAGTCCTTCCCATTCCAATCCTGAGACCCTTCCTATAGCTTGAGATGTGATATCCAACTCCTTCCCATTCCAATTCTGAGACCCTTCCTATACTATGAGACTTGATATCTCAATGCTTCTAATACCAAACCTGAGACCCGTAATATAACATGAGATGTGATATCCAAATCCTTCCCCTTCCAAACCTTAGACCCTTCCTTTATCATGAGATGTGATATCCAACTCCTTCCCATTCCAATCCTGAGACCCTTCCGATATCATGAGATGTGATATCTCAAAGCTTCTAATATCAAACTTGAGACCCTCCCTATAGCATGAGATGTGATATCCAAGTCCTTCCCATTCCAATACTGAGACCCTTCCTATAGCATGAGATGTGATATCTCAATGCTTCTAATACCAAACCTGAGACCCTTCCTATAACATGAGATGGGAATATCCAACTCCTTCCCATTCCAATCCTGAGACCCTTCCGATAGCAGAGATATGATATCTCAATGCTTATACCAAACCTGAGATCCTTCCTATAACATGAGATGTGATATCCAACTCCTTCCCATTCCAATCCTGAGACACTTCCTATAGCATGAGATGTGATATCTCACTGCTTATACCAAACCTGAGACCCTTCCCATAGCATGAGATGTGATGTCCAACTCCTTCCCATTCCAATCCTCAGACCCTTCCTATAGCATGAGATGTGATATCTCAATGCTTCTAATATCAAACTTGAGACCCTACCTATAGCATGAGATGTGATATCCAAGTCCTTCCCATTCCAATCCTGAGACACTTCCTATAGCATGAGATGTGATATCTCAATGCTTCTAATACCAAACCTGAGACTCTTCCTATAACATGAGATGGGATATCCAACTCCTTCCCATTCCAATACTGAGACCCTTTTGATAGCAGAGATGTGATATCTCAATGTTTATACCAAACCTGAGACCCTTCCTACGGCATGAGATGTCATATTCAACTCCTTCCCATTCCAATCCTGAGACCCTTCCTATAGCATGAGATGTGATATCCAACTCCTTCCCATTCCAATCCTGAGACCCTTCCTATAGCATGAGATGTGATGTCTCAATGCTTCTAATACCAAACCTGAGATCCTTCCTATAACATGAGATGTGATATCCAACTCCTTCCATTCCAATCCTGGACCCTTCCTATAGCATGAGATGTGATATCTCAATGCTTATACCAAACCTGAGACCCTTCCTATAGCATGAGATGTGATATCCAACTCCTTCCCATTCCAATCCTGAGACCCTTCCTATAGCCTGAGATGTGATATCTCAATGCCTCTAATACCAAACCTGAGATCCTTCCTCTAACATGAAATGTGATATCCAACTCCTTCACTTTCCAAACCTGAGAGCCTATCTATAGCATGAGATGTGATATTCAAGTCCTTCCCATTCCAATCCTTAGACCCTTCCTAGAGCATGCAATATGATATCTCAATGATTCTAATAAAAAACCTGAGACCCGTCCTATAACATGAGATGGGATATCCAACTCCTTCCCATTCCAATCCTGAGACACTTCCGATAGCAGAGATGTGATATCTCAATGTTTATACCAAACCTGAGACCCTTCCTATAACATGAGATGTAATATCCAACTCCTTCCCGTTCCAAACCTGAGACCCTTCCTTTAGCATGAGATGTGATATCCAGCTTCTTCCCATTCCTATCCTGAGACACTTCCGATAGCATGAGATGTGATATCTCAATGCTTCTAATATCAAAACTGAGACCCTCCCTATAGCATGATATGTGATATCTAAGTCCTTCCCATTCCAATCCTGAGACCCTTCCTATAGCATGAGATGTGATATCTCAATGCTTCTACCAAACCTGAGACCCTTCCTTTAGCATGAGATGTGATATCCAACTCCTTCCCATTCCAATCCTGAGACCCTTCCTATAGCATGAGAGGTGATATCTCAATACTTCTAATACCAAACCTGAGATCCTTCCGATAACATGAGATGTGATATCTCAATACTTCTAATACCAAACCTGAGATCCATCCTATAACATGAGATGTGATATCCAAATCCTTCCCCTTCCAAACCTGAGACCCTCCCTTTAGCATGAGATGTGATATCCAACTCCTTCCCATTCCAATCCTGAGACCCTTCTGATAGCATAAGATATGATATCTCAATGCTTCTATACCAAACCTGAGATCCTTCCGATAGCATGAGATGTGATATCTCAATACTTCTAATACCAAACCTGAGATCCTTCCTATAACATGAGATGTGATATCCAAATCCTTATCTTCCAAACCTGAGACTCTTCTGATAGCATAAGATATGATATCTCAATGCTTCTATACCAAACCTGAGATCCTTCCGATAGCATGAGATGTGATATCTCAATACTTCTAATACCAAACCTGAGATCCTCCCTTTAGCATGAGATGTGATATCCAACTCCTTCCCATTCCAATCCTGAGACTCTTCTGATAGCATAAGATATGATATCTCAATGCTTCTATACCAAACCTGAGATCCTTCTGATAGCATGAGATGTGATATCTCAATACTTCTAATACCAAACCTGAGATCCTACATCTAACATGAAATGTGATATCCAACTCTTTCCCCTTGCAAACCTGAGAGCCTTCCTATAGCATGAGATGTGATATCCAAGTCCTTCCCATTCCAATCCTGAGACCCTTCCTATAACATGAGATGTGATATCCAACTCCTTCCCATTCCAACCTGAGACCCTTCCTATAGCATGAGATGGGATATCCAACTCCTTCCAAATCCAATCCCGATACCCTTCCGATAGCATGAGATCTGATATCCCAATGCTTCTACCAAACCTGAGACCCATACTATGGCATGAGATGTGATATCAAACTCCTTCCCATTCTAATCCTGAGACCCTTCCTATAGCTTGAGATGTGATATCCAACTCCTTCCCATTCCAATTCTGAGACCCTTCCTATACCATGAGACTTGATATCTCAATGCTTCTAATACCAAACCTGAGACCCGTCCTATAACATGAGATGTGATATCCAAATCCTTCCCCTTCCAAACCTTAGACCCTTCCTTTATCATGAGATGTGATAGCCAACTCCTTCCCATTCCAATCTTGAGACCCTTCCGATATCATGAAATGTGATATCTCAATGCTTCTAATATCAAACTTGAGACCCTCCCTATAACATGAGATGGGAATATCCAACTCCTTCCCATTCCAATCCTGAGACCCTTCCGATAGCAGAGATGTGATATCTCAATGCTTATACCAAACCTGAGATCCTTCCTATAACATGAGATGTGATATCCAACTCCTTCCCATTCCAATCCTGAGACACTTCCTATAGCATGAGATGTGATATCTCACTGCTTATACCAAACCTGAGACCCTTCCTATAGCATGAGATGTGATATCCAACTCCTTCCCATTCCAATCCTGAGACCCTTCCTATAGCATGAGATGTGATATCTCAATGCTTCTAATATCAAACTTGAGACCCTCCCTATAGCATGAGATGTGATACCCAAGTCCTTCCCATTCCAATCCTGAGACACTTCCTATAGCATGAGATGTGATATCCAACTGCTTCCCATTCCAATCCTGAGACCCTTCCTATAGCATGAGATGTGATATCTCTATGCTTCTAATACCAAACCTGAGATCCTTCCTCTAACATGAAATGTGATATCCAACTCATTCCCTTTCCAAACCTAAGAGCCTATCTATAGCATGAGATGTGATATCCAAGTCCTTCACATTCCAACCCTTAGACCCTTCCTACAGCATGCAATATGATATCTCAATGATTCTAATAACAAACCTGAGACCCGTCCTATAACATGAGATGGGATATTCAACTCCTTCCCATTCCAATCCTGAGACTCCTCCGATAGCAGAGATGTGATATCTCAATGCTTATACCAAACCTGAGACCCTTCCTATAACATGAGATGTGATATCCAAATCCTTCCCGTTCCAAACCTGAGACCCTTCCTTTAGCATGAGATGTGATATCCAGCTCCTTCCCATTCCAATCCTGAGACACTTCCGATAGCATGAGATGTGATATCTCAATGCTTCTAATATCAAAACTGAGACCCTCCCTGTAGCATGATATGTGATATCTAAGTCCTTCCCATTCCAATCCTGAGACCCTCCCTATAGCATGAGATGTGATATCCAACTCCTTCCCATTCCAATCCTGAGACCCTTCCTATAGCATGAGATATGATATCTCAATACTTCTAATACCAAACGTGAGATCCTTCCGATAACATGAGATGTGATATCCAAATCCTTCCCCTTCCAAACCTGAGACCCTCCCTTTAGCATGAGATGTGATATCCAACTCCTTCCTATTCCAATCCTGAGACTCTTCTGATAGCATGAGATGTGATATCTCAATGCTTCTAATACCAAACCTGAGATCCTTCCGATAGCATGAGATGTGATATCTCAATGCTTCTAATACCAAACCTGAGATCCTTCCTATAACATGAGATGTGATATCCAAATCCTTCCCCTTCCAAACCTGAGACCCTCCCTTTAGCATGAGATGTGATATCCAACTCCTTCCCATTCCATTCCTGAGACCCTTCTGATAGCATGAGATGTGATATCTCAATGCCTCTAATACCAAACCTGAGATCCTACCTCTAACATGAAATGTGATATCCAACTCTTTCCCCTTCCAAACCTGAGAGCCTTCCTATAGCATGAGATGTGATATCCAAGTCCTTCCCATTCCAATCCTGAGACCCTTCCTATAGCTTGAGATGTGATATCCAACTCCTTCCCATTCCAATTCTTAGACCCTTCCTATACTATGAGACTTGATATCTCAATGCTTCTAATACCAAACCTGAGACCCGTAATATAACATGAGATGTGATATCCAAATCCTTCCCCTTCCAAACCTTAGACCCTTCCTTTATCATGAGATGTGATATCCAACTCCTTCCCATTCCAATCCTGATACCCTTCCGATATCATGAGATGTGATATCGCAAAGCTTCTAATATCAAACTTGAGACCCTCCCTATAGCATGAGATGTGATATCCAAGTCCTTCCCATTCCAATCCTGAGACCCTTCCTATAGCATGAGATGTGATATCTCAATGCTTATACCAAACCTGAGACCCTTCCTATAGCATGAGATGTGATATCCAACTGCTTCCCATTCCAATCCTGAGACCCTTCCTATAGCATGAGATGTGATATCTCTATGCTTCTAATACCAAACCTGAGATCCTTCCTCTAACATGAAATGTGATATCCAACTCCTTCCCTTTCCAAACCTAAGAGCCTATCTATAGCATGAGATGTGATATCCAAGTCCTTCACATTCCAACCCTTAGACCCTTCCTACAGCATGCAATATGATATCCCAATGATTCTAATAACAAACCTGAGACCCGTCCTATAACATGAGATGGGATATCCAACTCCTTCCCATTCCAATCCTGAGACTCTTCCGATAGCAGAGATGTGATATCTCAATGCTTATACCAAACCTGAGACCCTTCCTATAACATGAGATGTGATATCCAAATCCTTCCCGTTCCAAACCTGAGACCCTTCCTTTAGCATGAGATGTGATATCCAGCTCCTTCCCATTCCAATCCTGAGACACTTCCGATAGCATGAGATGTGATATCTCAATGCTTCTAATATCAAAACTGAGACCCTCCCTATAGCATGATATGTGATATCTAAGTCCTTCCCATTCCAATCCTGAGACCCTCCCTATAGCATGAGATGTGATATCCAACTCCTTCCCATTCCAATCCTGAGACCCTTCCTATAGCATGAGATATGATATCTCAATACTTCTAATACCAAACGTGAGATCCTTCCGATAACATGAGATGTGATATCCAAATCCTTCCCCTTCCAAACCTGAGACCCTCCCTTTAGCATGAGATGTGATATCCAACTCCTTCCTATTCCAATCCTGAGACTCTTCTGATAGCATGAGATGTGATATCTCAATGCTTCTAATACCAAACCTGAGATCCTTCCGATAGCATGAGATGTGATATCTCAATGCTTCTAATACCAAACCTGAGATCCTTCCTATAACATGAGATGTGATATCCAAATCCTTCCCCTTCCAAACCTGAGACCCTCCCTTTAGCATGAGATGTGATATCCAACTCCTTCCCATTCCATTCCTGAGACCCTTCTGATAGCATGAGATGTGATATCTCAATGCCTCTAATACCAAACCTGAGATCCTACCTCTAACATGAAATGTGATATCCAACTCTTTCCCCTTCCAAACCTGAGAGCCTTCCTATAGCATGAGATGTGATATCCAAGTCCTTCCCATTCCAATCCTGAGACCCTTCCTATAGCTTGAGATGTGATATCCAACTCCTTCCCATTCCAATTCTGAGACCCTTCCTATACTATGAGACTTGATATCTCAATGCTTCTAATACCAAACCTGAGACCCGTAATATAACATGAGATGTGATATCCAAATCCTTCCCCTTCCAAACCTTAGACCCTTCCTTTATCATGAGATGTGATATCCAACTCCTTCCCATTCCAATCCTGAGACCCTTCCGATATCATGAGATGTGATATCTCAAAGCTTCTAATATCAAACTTGAGACCCTCCCTATAGCATGAGGTGTGATATCCAAGTCCTTCCCATTCCAATCCTGAGACCCTTCCTATAGCATGAGATGTGATATCTCAATGCTTCTAATACCAAACCTGAGACCCTTCCTATAACATGAGATGGGAATATCCAACTCCTTCCCATTCCAATCCTGAGACCCTTCCGATAGCAGAGATGTGATATCTCAATGCTTATACCAAACCTGAGATCCTTCCTATAACATGAGATGTGATATCCAACTCCTTCCCATTCCAATCCTGAGACACTTCCTATAGCATGAGATGTGATATCTCACTGCTTATACCAAACCTGAGACCCTTCCCATAGCATGAGATGTGATATCCAACTCCTTCCCATTCCAATCCTCAGGCCCTTCCTATAGCATGAGATGTGATATCTCAATGCTTCTAATATCAAACTTGAGACCCTACCTATAGCATGAGATGTGATATCCAAGTCCTTCCCATTCCAATCCTGAGACACTTCCTATAGCATGAGATGTGATATCTCAATGCTTCTAATACCAAACCTGAGACTCTTCCTATAACATGAGATGGGATATCCAACTCCTTCCCATTCCAATCCTGAGACCCTTTTGATAGCAGAGATGTGATATCTCAATGTTTATACCAAACCTGAGACCCTTCCTATGGCATGAGATGTCATATTCAACTCCTTCCCATTCCAATCCTGAGACCCTTCCTATAGCATGAGATGTGATGTCTCAATGCTTCTAATACCAAACCTGAGATCCTTCCTATAACATGAGATGTGATATCCAACTCCTTCCATTCCAATCCTGGACCCTTCCTATAGCATGAGATGTGATATCTCAATGCTTATACCAAACCTGAGACCCTTCCTATAGCATGAGATGTGATATCCAACTCCTTCCCATTCCAATCCTGAGACCCTTCCTATAGCCTGAGATGTGATATCTCAATGCCTCTAATACCAAACCTGAGATCCTTCCTCTAACATGAAATGTGATATCCAACTCCTTCACTTTCCAAACCTGAGAGCCTATCTATAGCATGAGATGTGATATCCAAGTCCTTCCCATTCCAATCCTTAGACCCTTCCTACAGCATGCAATATGATTTCTCAAAGATTCTAATAAAAAACCTGAGACCCGTCCTATAACATGAGATGGGATATCCAACTCCTTCCCATTCCAATCCTGAGACACTTCCGATAGCAGAGATGTGATATCTCAATGTTTATACCAAACCTGAGACCCTTCCTATAACATGAGATGTGATATCCAACTCCTTCCCGTTCCAAACCTGAGACCCTTCCTTTAGCATGAGATGTGATATCCAACTCCTTCCCATTCCATTCCTGAGACACTTCCGATAGCATGAGATGTGATATCTCAATGCTTCTAATATCAAAACTGAGACCCTCCCTATAGCATGATATGTGATATCTAAGTCCTTCCCATTCCAATCCTGAGACCCTTCCTATAGCATGAGATGTGATATCTCAATGCTTCTACCAAACCTGAGACCCTTCCTTTAGCATGAGATGTGATATCCAACTCCTTCCCATTCCAATCCTGAGACCCTTCCTATAGCATGAGAGGTGATATCTCAATACTTCTAATACCAAACCTGAGATCCTTCCGATAACATAAGATGTGATATCTCAATACTTCTAATACCAAACCTGAGATCCATCCTATAACATGAGATGTGATATCCAAATCCTTCCCCTTCCAAACCTGAGACCCTCCCTTTAGCATGAGATGTGATATCCAACTCCTTCCCATTCCAATCCTGAGACCCTTCTGATAGCATAAGATATGATATCTCAATGCTTCTATACCAAACCTGAGATCCTTCCGATAGCATGAGATGTGATATCTCAATACTTCTAATACCAAACCTGAGATCCTTCCTATAACATGAGATGTGATATCCAAATCCTTATCTTCCAAACCTGAGACCCTCCCTTTAGCATGAGATGTGATATCCAACTCCTTCCCATTCCAATCCTGAGACTCTTCTGATAGCATAAGATATGATATCTCAATGCTTCTATACCAAACCTGAGATCCTTCTGATAGCATGAGATGTGATATCTCAATACTTCTAATACCAAACCTGAGATCCTACCTCTAACATGAAATGTGATATCCAACTCTTTCCCCTTGCAAACCTGAGAGCCTTCCTATAGCATGAGATGTGATATCCAAGTCCTTCCCATTCCAATCCTGAGACCCTTCCTATAACATGAGATGTGATATCCAACTCCTTCCCATTCCAACCTGAGACCCTTCCTATAGCATGAGATGGGATATCCAACTCCTTCCAAATCCAATCCCGATACCCTTCCGATAGCATGAGATCTGATATCCCAATGCTTCTACCAAACCTGAGACCCATACTATGGCATGAGATGTGATATCAAACTCCTTCCCATTCTAATCCTGAGACCCTTCCTATAGCTTGAGATGTGATATCCAACTCCTTCCCATTCCAATTCTGAGACCCTTCCTATACCATGAGACTTGATATCTCAATGCTTCTAATACCAAACCTGAGACCCGTCCTATAACATGAGATGTGATATCCAAATCCTTCCCCTTCCAAACCTTAGACCCTTCCTTTATCATGAGATGTGATAGCCAACTCCTTCCCATTCCAATCTTGAGACCCTTCCGATATCATGAAATGTGATATCTCAATGCTTCTAATATCAAACTTGAGACCCTCCCTATAACATGAGATGGGAATATCCAACTCCTTCCCATTCCAATCCTGAGACCCTTCCGATAGCAGAGATGTGATATCTCAATGCTTATACCAAACCTGAGATCCTTCCTATAACATGAGATGTGATATCCAACTCCTTCCCATTCCAATCCTGAGACACTTCCTATAGCATGAGATGTGATATCTCACTGCTTATACCAAACCTGAGACCCTTCCTATAGCATGAGATGTGATATCCAACTCCTTCCCATTCCAATCCTGAGACCCTTCCTATAGCATGAGATGTGATATCTCAATGCTTCTAATATCAAACTTGAGACCCTCCCTATAGCATGAGATGTGATACCCAAGTCCTTCCCATTCCAATCCTGAGACACTTCCTATAGCATGAGATGTGATATCTCAATGCTTCTAATACCAAACCTGAGACTCTTCCTATAACATGAGATGGGATATCCAACTCCTTTCCATTCCAATCCTGAGACCCTTTCGATAGCAGAGATGTGATATCTCAATGTTTATACCAAACCTGAGACCCTCCCTACGGCATGAGATGTCATATACAACTCCTTCCCATTCCAATCCTGAGACCCTTCCTATAGCATGAGATGTGATATCCAACTCCTTCCCATTCCAATCCTGAGACCCTTCCTATAGCATGAGATGTGATGTCTCAATGCTTCTAATACCAAACCTGAGATCCTTCCTATAACATGAGATGTGATATCCAACTCCTTCCCATTCCAATCCTGAGACCCTTCCTATAGCATGAGATGTGATATTTCAAAGCTTCTAATACCAAACCTGGGACCCGTCCTATAACATGAGATATGATATCTCAATACTTCTAATACCAAACCTGAGATCCATCCTATAACATGAGATGTGATATCCAAATCCTTCCCCTTCCAAACCTGAGACCCTCCCTTTAGCATGAGATGTGATATCCAACTCCTTCCCATTCCAATCCTGAGACCCTTCTGATAGCATAAGATATGATATCTCAATGCTTCTATACCAAACCTGAGATCCTTCCGATAGCATGAGATGTGATATCTCAATACTTCTAATACCAAACCTGAGATCCTTCCTATAACATGAGATGTGATATCCAAATCCTTATCTTCCAAACCTGAGACCCTCCCTTTAGCATGAGATGTGATATCCAACTCCTTCCCATTCCAATCCTGAGACTCTTCTGATAGCATAAGATATGATATCTCAATGCTTCTATACCAAACCTGAGATCCTTCTGATAGCATGAGATGTGATATCCAAATCCTTATCTTCCAAACCTGAGACCCTCCCTTTAGCATGAGATGTGATATCCAACTCCTTCCCATTCCAATCCTGAGACTCTTCTGATAGCATAAGATATGATATCTCAATGCTTCTATACCAAACCTGAGATCCTTCCTATAACATGAGATGTGATATCCAACTCCTTCCATTCCAATCCTGAGACCCTTCCTATAGCATGAGATGTGATATCTCAAGACCCTTCCTATAGCATGAGATGTGATATCCAACTCCTTCCCATTCCAATCCTGAGACCCTTCCTATAGCCTGAGATGTGATATCTGAATGCCTCTAATACCAAACCTGAGATCCTTCCTCTAACATGAAATGTGATATCCAACTCCTTCCCTTTCCAAACCTAAGAGCCTATCTATAGCATGAGATGTGATATCCAGGTCCTTCCCATTCCAATCCTTAGACCCTTCCTACAGCATGCAATATGATATCTCAATGATTCTAATAACAAACCTGAGACCCGTCCTATAGCATGAGATATGATATCCAAGTCCTTCCCATTCCAATCCTGAGACCCTTCCTATAACATGAAATGTGATATCCAACTCCTTCCCATTCCAACCTGAGACCCTTCCTATAGCATGAGATGTGATATCTCAATGCTTATACCAAACCTGAGATCCTTCCTATAACATGAGATGTGATATCCAACTCCTTCCCATTCCAATCCTGAGACACTTCCTATAGCATGAGATGTGATATCTCACTGCTTATACCAAACCTGAGATCCTTCCCATAGCATGAGATGTGATATCCAACTCCTTCCCATTCCAATCCTCAGACCCTTCCTATAGCATGAGATGTGATATCTCAATGCTTCTAATATCAAACTTGAGACCCTACCTATAGCATGAGATGTGATATCCAAGTCCTTCCCATTCCAATCCTGAGACACTTCCTATAGCATGAGATGTGATATCCAACTCCTTCCCATTCCAATCCTGAGACCCTTCCTATAACATGAAATGTGATATCCAACTCCTTCCCATTCCAACCTGAGACCCTTCCTATAGCATGAGATGTGATATCTCAATGCTTATACCAAACCTGAGATCCTTCCTATAACATGAGATGTGATATCCAACTCCTTCCCATTCCAATCCTGAGACACTTCCTATAGCATGAGATGTGATATCTCACTGCTTATACCAAACCTGAGACCCTTCCCATAGCATGAGATGTGATATCCAACTCCTTCCCATTCCAATCCTCAGACCCTTCCTATAGCATGAGATGTGATATCTCAATGCTTCTAATATCAAACTTGAGACCCTACCTATAGCATGAGATGTGATATCCAAGTCCTTCCCATTCCAATCCTGAGACACTTCCTATAGCATGAGATGTGATATCCAACTCCTTCCCATTCCAATCCTGAGACCCTTCCTATAGCATGAGATATGATATCTCAATACTTCTAATACCAAATGTGAGATCCTTCCGATAACATGAGATGTGATATCCAAATCCTTCCCATTCCAATCCTGAGACCCTTCTGATAGCATGAGATGTGATATCTCAATGCTTCTAATACCAAACCTGAGATCCTTCCGATAGCATGAGATGTGATATCTCAATGCTTCTAATACCAAACCTGAGATCCTTCCTATAACATGAGATGTGATATCCAAATCCTTCCCCTTCCAAACCTGAGACCCTCTCTTTAGCATGAGATGTGATATCCAACTCCTTCCCATTCCATTCCTGAGACCCTTCTGATAGCATGAGATGTGATATCTCAATGCCTCTAATACCAAACCTGAGATCCTACCTCTAACATGAAATGTGATATCCAACTCTTTCCCCTTCCAAACCTGAGAGCCTTCCTATTGCATGAGATGTGATATCCAAGTCCTTCCCATTCCAATCCTGAGACCCTTCCTATAGCTTGAGATGTGATATCCAACTCCTTCCCATTCCAATTCTGAGACCCTTCCTATACTCTGAGACTTGATATCTCAATGCTTCTAATACCAAACCTGAGACCCGTAATATAACATGAGATGTGATATCCAAATCCTTCCCCTTCCAAAACTTAGACCCTTCCTTTATCATGAGATGTGATATCCAACTCCTTCCCATTCCAATCCTGAGACCCTTCCGATATCATGAGATGTGATATCTCAAAGCTTCTAATATCAAACTTGAGACCCTCCCTATAGCATGAGATGTGATATCCAAGTCCTTCCCATTCCAATCCTGAGACCCTTCCTATAGCATGAGATGTGATATCTCAATGCTTCTAATACCAAACCTGAGACCCTTCCTATAACATGAGATGGGAATATCCAACTCCTTCCCATTCCAATCCTGAGACCCTTCCGATAGCAGAGATGTGATATCTCAATGCTTATACCAAACCTGAGACCCTTCCTATGGCATGAGATGTGATATCCAACTCCTTGCCATTCAAATCCTGAGACCCTTCCTATAGCATGATAAGGGATATCCAACTCCTTCCCAATCCAATCCTGAGACCCTTCCGATAGCAGAGACGTGATATCTCAATGCTTCTACCAAACCTGAGACCCTTCCTTTAGCATGAGATGTGATATCCAAATCCTTCACATTCCAATCCTGAGACCCTTCCTATAGCATGAGATGTGATATCTCAATGCTTCTAATACCAAACCTGAGATCCTTCCTATAACATGAGATGTGATATCCAATTCCTTCCCATTCCAAACCTGAGACCCTTCCTATTGGATGAGTTGTGATATCCAACTCCTTCCCATTCCAACCCTGAGACCCTTCCTATAGCATGAGATGTGATGTCTCAATGCTTCTAATACCAAACCTGAGATCCTTCCTATAACATGAGATGTGATATCCAACTCCTTCCATTCCAATCCTGAGACCCGTCCTATAGCATGAGATGTGATATCTCAATGCTTATACCAAACCTGAGATCCATCCTATAACATGAGATGTGATATCCAACTCCTTCCATTCCAATCCTGGACCCTTCCTATAGCATGAGATGTGATGTCTCAATGCTTCTAATACCAAACCTGAGATCCTTCCTATAACATGAGATGTGATATCCAACTCCTTCCATTCCAATCCTGAGACCCGTCCTATAGCATGAGATGTGATATCTCAATGCTTATACCAAACCTGAGACCCTTCCTTTATCATGAGATGTGATAGCCAACTCCTTCCCATTCCAATCTTGAGACCCTTCCGATATCATGAAATGTGATATCTCAATGCTTCTAATATCAAACTTGAGACCCTCCCTATAACATGAGATGGGAATATCCAACTCCTTCCCATTCCAATCCCGAGACCCTTCCGATAGCAGAGATGTGATATCTCAATGCTTATACCAAACCTGAGATCCTTCCTATAACATGAGATGTGTAATCCAACTCCTTCCCATTCCAATCCTGAGACACTTCCTATAGCATGAGATGTGATATCTCACTGCTTATACCAAACCTGAATCCCTTCCTATAGCATGAGATGTGATATCCAACTCCTTCCCATTCCAATCCTGAGACCCTTCCTATAGCATGAGATGTGATATCTCAATGCTTCTAATATCAAACTTGAGACCCTCCCTATAGCATGAGATGTGATACCCAAGTCCTTCCCATTCCAATCCTGAGACACTTCCTATAGCATGAGATGTGATATCCAACTGCTTCCCATTCCAATCCTGAGACCCTTCCTAAAGCATGAGATGTGATATCTCTATGCTTCTAATACCAAACCTGAGATCCTTCCTCTAACATGAAATGTGATATCCAACTCCTTCCCTTTCCAAACCTAAGAGCCTATCTATAGCATGAGATGTGATATCCAAGTCCTTCACATTCCAACCCTTAGACCCTTCCTACAGCATGCAATATGATATCTCAATGATTCTAATAACAAACCTGAGACCCGTCCTATAACATGAGATGGGATATCCAACTCCTTCCCATTCCAATCCTGAGACTCTTCCGATAGCAGAGATGTGATATCTCAATGCTTATACCAAACCTGAGATCCTTCCTATAACATGAGATGTGATATCCAACTCCTTCCCATTCCAATCCTGAGACACTTCCTATAGCATGAGATGTGATATCCAACTCCTTCCCATTCCAATTCTGAGACCCTTCCTATACTATGAGACTTGATATCTCAATGCTTCTAATACCAAACCTGAGACCCGTAATATAACATGAGATGTGATATCCAAATCCTTCCCCTTCCAAACCTTAGACCCTTCCTTTATCATGAGATGTGATATCCAACTCCTTCCCATTCCAATCCTGAGACCCTTCCGATATCATGAGATGTGATATCTCAAAGCTTCTAATATCAAACTTGAGACCCTCCCTATAGCATGAGATGTGATATCCAAGTCCTTCCCATTCCAATCCTGAGACCCTTCCTATAGCATGAGATGTGATATCTCAATGCTTATACCAAACCTGAGACCCTTCCTATAGCATGAGATGTGATATCCAACTGCTTCCCATTCCAATCCTGAGACCCTTCCTATAGCATGAGATGTGATATCTCTATGCTTCTAATACCAAACCTGAGATCCTTCCTCTAACATGAAATGTGATATCCAACTCCTTCCCTTTCCAAACCTAAGAGCCTATCTATAGCATGAGATGTGATATCCAAGTCCTTCACATTCCAACCCTTAGACCCTTCCTACAGCATGCAATATGATATCTCAATGATTCTAATAACAAACCTGAGACCCGTCCTATAACATGAGATGGGATATCCAACTCCTTCCCGTTCCAATCCTGAGACTCTTCCGATAGCAGAGATGTGATATCTCAATGCTTATACCAAACCTGAGACCCTTCCTGTAACATGAGATGTGATATCCAAATCCTTCCCGTTCCAAACCTGAGACCCTTCCTTTAGCATGAGATGTGATATCCAGCTCCTTCCCATTCCAATCCAGAGACACTTCCGATAGCATGAGATGTGATATCTCAATGCTTCTAATATCAAAACTGAGACCCTCCCTATAGCATGATATGTGATATCTAAGTCCTTCCCATTCCAATCCTGAGACCCTCCCTATAGCATGAGATGTGATATCCAACTCCTTCCCATTCCAATCCTGAGCCCCTTCCTATAGCATGAGATATGATATCTCAATACTTCTAATACCAAACGTGAGATCCTTCCGATAACATGAGATGTGATATCCAAATCCTTCCCCTTCCAAACCTGAGACCCTCCCTTTAGCATGAGATGTGATATCCAACTCCTTCCTATTCCAATCCGGAGACTCTTCTGATAGCATGAGATGTGATATCTCAATGCTTCTAATACCAAACCTGAGATCCTTCCGATAGCATGAGATGTGATATCTCAATGCTTCTAATACCAAACCTGAGATCCTTCCTATAACATGGGATGTGATATCCAAATCCTTCCCCTTCCAAACCTGAGACCCTCCCTTTAGCATGAGATGTGATATCCAACTCCTTCCCATTCCATTCCTGAGACCCTTCCTATAGCATGAGATATGATATCTCAATACTTCTAATACCAAACGTGAGATCCTTCCGATAACATGAGATGTGATATCCAAATCCTTCCCCTTCCAAACCTGAGACCCTCCCTTTAGCATGAGATGTGATATCCAACTCCTTCCTATTCCAATCCGGAGACTCTTCTGATAGCATGAGATGTGATATCTCAATGCTTCTAATACCAAACCTGAGACCCTTCCTAAAGCATGAGATGTGATATCTCTATGCTTCTAATACCAAACCTGAGATCCTTCCTCTAACATGAAATGTGATATCCAACTCCTTCCCTTTCCAAACCTAAGAGCCTATCTATAGCATGAGATGTGATATCCAAGTCCTTCACATTCCAACCCTTAGACCCTTCCTACAGCATGCAATATGATATCTCAATGATTCTAATAACAAACCTGAGACCCGTCCTATAACATGAGATGGGATATCCAACTCCTTCCCATTCCAATCCTGAGACTCTTCCGATAGCAGAGATGTGATATCTCAATGCTTATACCAAACCTGAGATCCTTCCTATAACATGAGATGTGATATCCAACTCCTTCCCATTCCAATCCTGAGACACTTCCTATAGCATGAGATGTGATATCCAACTCCTTCCCATTCCAATTCTGAGACCCTTCCTATACTGTGAGACTTGATATCTCAATGCTTCTAATACCAAACCTGAGACCCGTAATATAACATGAGATGTGATATCCAAATCCTTCCCCTTCCAAACCTTAGACCCTTCCTTTATCATGAGATGTGATATCCAACTCCTTCCCATTCCAATCCTGAGACCCTTCCGATATCATGAGATGTGATATCTCAAAGCTTCTAATATCAAACTTGAGACCCTCCCTATAGCATGAGATGTGATATCCAAGTCCTTCCCATTCCAATCCTGAGACCCTTCCTATAGCATGAGATGTGATATCTCAATGCTTATACCAAACCTGAGACCCTTCCTATAGCATGAGATGTGATATCCAACTGCTTCCCATTCCAATCCTGAGACCCTTCCTATAGCATGAGATGTGATATCTCTATGCTTCTAATACCAAACCTGAGATCCTTCCTCTAACATGAAATGTGATATCCAACTTCTTCCCTTTCCAAACCTAAGAGCCTATCTATAGCATGAGATGTGATATCCAAGTCCTTCACATTCCAACCCTTAGACCCTTCCTACAGCATGCAATATGATATCTCAATGATTCTAATAACAAACCTGAGACCCGTCCTATAACATGAGATGGGATATCCAACTCCTTCCCATTCCAATCCTGAGACTCTTCCGATAGCAGAGATGTGATATCTCAATGCTTATACCAAACCTGAGACCCTTCCTGTAACATGAGATGTGATATCCAAATCCTTCCCGTTCCAAACCTGAGACCCTTCCTTTAGCATGAGATGTGATATCCAGCTCCTTCCCATTCCAATCCAGAGACACTTCCGATAGCATGAGATGTGATATCTCAATGATTCTAATAACAAACCTGAGACCCGTCCTATAACATGAGATGGGATATCCAACTCCTTCCCATTCCAATCCTGAGACTCTTCCGATAGCAGAGATGTGATATCTCAATGCTTATACCAAACCTGAGACCCTTCCTGTAACATGAGATGTGATATCCAAATCCTTCCCGTTCCAAACCTGAGACCCTCCCTATAGCATGATATGTGATATCTAAGTCCTTCCCATTCCAATCCCGAGACCCTCCCTATAGCATGAGATGTGATATCCAACTCCTTCCCATTCCAATCCTGAGACCCTTCCTATAGCATGAGATATGATATCTCAATACTTCTAATACCAAACGTGAGATCCTTCCGATAACATGAGATGTGATATCCAAATCCTTCCCCTTCCAAACCTGAGACCCTCCCTTTAGCATGAGATGTGATATCCAACTCCTTCCTATTCCAATCCGGAGACTCTTCTGATAGCATGAGATGTGATATCTCAATGCTTCTAATACCAAACCTGAGATCCTTCCGATAGCATGAGATGTGATATCTCAATGCTTCTAATACCAAACCTGAGATCCTTCCTATAACATGGGATGTGATATCCAAATCCTTCCCCTTCCAAACCTGAGACCCTCCCTTTAGCATGAGATGTGATATCCAACTCCTTCCCATTCCATTCCTGAGACCCTTCTGATAGCATGAGATGTGATATCTCAATGCCTCTAATACCAAACCTGAGATCCTACCTCTAACATGAAATGTGATATCCAACTCTTTCCCCTTCCAAACCTGAGAGCCTTCCTATAGCATGAGATGTGATATCCAAGTCCTTCCCATTCCAATCCTGAGAACCTTCCTATAGCTTGAGATGTGATATCCAACTCCTTCCCATTCCAATTCTGAGACCCTTCCTATACTATGAGACTTGATATCTCAATGCTTCTAATACCAAACCTGAGACCCGTAATATAACATGAGATGTGATATCCAAATCCTTCCCCTTCCAAACCTTAGACCCTTCCTTTATCATGAGATGTGATATCCAACTCCTTCCCATTCCAATCCTGAGACCCTTCCGATATCATGAGATGTGATATCTCAAAGCTTCTAATATCAAACTTGAGACCCTCCCTATAGCATGAGATGTGATATCCAAGTCCTTCCCATTCCAATCCTGAGACCCTTCCTATAGCATGAGATGTGATATCTCAATGCTTCTAATACCAAACCTGAGACCCTTCCTATAACATGAGATGGGAATATCCAACTCCTTCCCATTCCAATCCTGAGACCCTTCCGATAGCAGAGATGTGATATCTCAATGCTTGTACCAAACCTGAGATCCTTCCTATAACATGAGATGTGATATCCAACTCCTTCCCATTCCAATCCTGAGACACTTCCTATAGCATGAGATATGATATCTCACTGCTTATACCAAACCTGAGACCCTTCCTATAGCATGAGATGTGATATCTCAATGCTTCTAATATCAAACTTGAGACCCTACCTATAGCATGAGATGTGATATCCAAGTCCTTCCCATTCCAATCCTGAGACACTTCCTATAGCATGAGATGTGATATCTCAATGCTTCTAATACCAAACCTGAGACTCTTCCTATAACATGAGATGTGATATCCAACTCCTTCCCATTCCAATCCTGAGACCCTTCCTATAGCATGAGATGTGATGTCTCAATGCTTCTAATACCAAACCTGAGATCCATCCTATAACATGAGATGTGATATCCAACTCCTTCCATTCCAATCCTGGACCCTTCCTATAGCATGAGATGTGATATCTCAATGCTTATACCAAACCTGAGACCCTTCCTATAGCATGAGATGTGATATCCAACTCCTTCCCATTCCAATCCTGAGACCCTTCCTATAGCCTGAGATGTGATATCTCAATGCCTCTAATACCAAACCTGAGATCCTTCCTCTAACATGAAATGTGATATCCAACTCCTTCACTTTCCAAACCTGAGAGCCTATCTATAGCATGAGATGTGATATCCAAGTCCTTCCCATTCCAATCCTTAGACCCTTCCTACAGCATGCAATATGATATCTCAATGATTCTAATAAAAAACCTGAGACCCGTCCTATAACATGAGATGGGATATCCAACTCCTTCCCATTCCAATCTTGAGACACTTCCGATAGCAGAGATGTGATATCTCAATGTTTATACCAAACCTGAGACCCTTCCTATAACATGAGATGTGATATCCAACTCCTTCCCATTCCAAACCTGAGACCCTTCCTTTAGCATGAGATGTGATATCCGGCTCCTTCCCATTCCAATCCTGAGACACTTCCGATAGCATGAGATGTGATATCTCAATGCTTCTAATATCAAAACTGAGACCCTCCCTATAGCATGATATGTGATATCTAAGTCCTTCCCATTCCAATCCTGAGACCCTTCCTATAGCATGAGATGTGATATCTCAATGCTTCTACCAAACCTGAGACCCTTCCTTTAGCATGAGATGTGATATCCAACTCCTTCCCATTCCAATCCTGAGACCCTTCCTATAGCATGAGAGGTGATATCTCAATACTTCTAATACCAAACCTGAGATCCTTCCGATAACATGAGATGTGATATCTCAATACTTCTAATACCAAACCTGAGATCCATCCTATAACATGAGATGTGATATCCAAATCCTTCCCCTTCCAAACCTGAGACCCTCCCTTTAGCATGAGATGTGATATCCAACTCCTTCCCATTCCAATCCTGAGACCCTTCTGATAGCATAAGATATGATATCTCAATGCTTCTATACCAAACCTGAGATCCTTCCGATAGCATGAGATGTGATATCTCAATACTTCTAATACCAAACCTGAGATCCTTCCTATAACATGAGATGTGATATCCAAATCCTTATCTTCCAAACCTGAGACCCTCCCTTTAGCATGAGATGTGATATCCAACTCCTTCCCATTCCAATCCTGAGACTCTTCTGATAGCATAAGATATGATATCTCAATGCTTCTATACCAAACCTGAGATCCTTCTGATAGCATGAGATGTGATATCTCAATACTTCTAATACCAAACCTGAGATCCTACCTCTAACATGAAATGTGATATCCAACTTTTTCCCCTTGCAAACCTGAGAGCCTTCCTATAGCATGAGATGTGATATCCAAGTCCTTCCCATTCCAATCCTGAGACCCTTCCTATAACATGAGATGTGATATCCAACTCCTTCCCATTCCAACCTGAGACCCTTCCTATAGCATGAGATGGGATATCCAACTCCTTCCAAATCCAATCCCGATACCCTTCCGATAGCATGAGATCTGATATCCCAATGCTTCTACCAAACCTGAGACCCATACTATGGCATGAGATGTGATATCAAACTCCTTCCCATTCTAATCCTGAGACCCTTCCTATAGCTTGAGATGTGATATCCAACTCCTTCCCATTCCAATTCTGAGACCCTTCCTATACCATGAGACTTGATATCTCAATGCTTCTAATACCAAACCTGAGACCCGTCCTATAACATGAGATGTGATATCCAAATCCTTCCCCTTCCAAACCTTAGACCCTTCCTTTATCATGAGATGTGATAGCCAACTCCTTCCCATTCCAATCTTGAGACCCTTCCGATATCATGAAATGTGATATCTCAATGCTTCTAATATCAAACTTGAGACCCTCCCTATAACATGAGATGGGAATATCCAACTCCTTCCCATTCCAATCCTGAGACCCTTCCTATAGCATGAGATATGATATCTCAATACTTCTAATACCAAACGTGAGATCCTTCCGATAACATGAGATGTGATATCCAAATCCTTCCCATTCCAATCCTGAGACCCTTCTGATAGCATGAGATGTGATATCTCAATGCTTCTAATACCAAACCTGAGATCCTTCCGATAGCATGAGATGTGATATCTCAATGCTTCTAATACCAAACCTGAGATCCTTCCTATAACATGAGATGTGATATCCAAATCCTTCCCCTTCCAAACCTGAGACCCTCTCTTTAGCATGAGATGTGATATCCAACTCCTTCCCATTCCATTCCTGAGACCCTTCTGATAGCATGAGATGTGATATCTCAATGCCTCTAATGCCAAACCTGAGATCCTACCTCTAACATGAAATGTGATATCCAACTCTTTCCCCTTCCAAACCTGAGAGCCTTCCTATAGCATGAGATGTGATATCCAAGTCCTTCCCATTCCAATCCTGAGACCCTTCCTATAGCTTGAGATGTGATATCCAACTCCTTCCCATTCCAATTCTGAGACCCTTCCTATACTCTGAGACTTGATATCTCAATGCTTATAATACCAAACCTGAGACCCGTAATATAACATGAGAAGTGATATCCAAATCCTTCCCCTTCCAAAACTTAGACCCTTCCTTTATCATGAGATGTGATATCCAACTCCTTCCCATTCCAATCCTGAGACCCTTCCGATATCATGAGATGTGATATCTCAAAGCTTCTAATATCAAACTTGAGACCCTCCCTATAGCATGAGATGTGATATCCAAGTCCTTCCCATTCCAATCCTGAGACCCTTCCTATAGCATGAGATGTGATATCTCAATGCTTCTAATACCAAACCTGAGACCCTTCCTATAACATGAGATGGGAATATCCAACTCCTTCCCATTCCAATCCTGAGACCCTTCCGATAGCAGAGATGTGATATCTCAATGCTTATACCAAACCTGAGACCCTTCCTATGGCATGAGATGTGATATCCAACTCCTTGCCATTCAAATCCTGAGACCCTTCCTATAGCATGAGAAGGGATATCCAACTCCTTCCCAATCCAATCCTGAGACCCTTCCGATAGCAGAGACGTGATATCTCAATGCTTCTACCAAACCTGAGACCCTTCCTTTAGCATGAGATGTGATATCCAAATCCTTCACATTCCAATCCTGAGACCCTTCCTATAGCATGAGATGTGATATCTCAATGCTTCTAATACCAAACCTGAGATCCTTCCTATAACATGAGATGTGATATCCAATTCCTTCCCATTCCAAACCTGAGACCCTTCCTATTGGATGAGTTGTGATATCCAACTTCTTCCCATTCCAACCCTGAGACCCTTCCTATAGCATGAGATGTGATGTCTCAATGCTTCTAATACCAAACCTGAGATCCTTCCTATAACATGAGATGTGATATCCAACTCCTTCCATTCCAATCCTGAGACCCGTCCTATAGCATGAGATGTGATATCTCAATGCTTATACCAAACCTGAGACCCTTCCTATAGCATGAGATGTGATATCCAACTACTTCCCATTCCAATCCTGAGACCCTTCTGATAGCATGAGATGTGATATCTCAATGCTTCTAATACCAAACCTGAGATCCTTCCGATAGCATGAGATGTGATATCTCAATGCTTCTAATACCAAACCTGAGATCCTTCCTATAACATGAGATGTGATATCCAAATCCTTCCCCTTCCAAACCTGAGACCCTCTCTTTAGCATGAGATGTGATATCCAACTCCTTCCCATTCCATTCCTGAGACCCTTCTGATAGCATGAGATGTGATATCTCAATGCCTCTAATGCCAAACCTGAGATCCTACCTCTAACATGAAATGTGATATCCAACTCTTTCCCCTTCCAAACCTGAGAGCCTTCCTATAGCATGAGATGTGATATCCAAGTCCTTCCCATTCCAATCCTGAGACCCTTCCTATAGCTTGAGATGTGATATCCAACTCCTTCCCATTCCAATTCTGAGACCCTTCCTATACTCTGAGACTTGATATCTCAATGCTTATAATACCAAACCTGAGACCCGTAATATAACATGAGAAGTGATATCCAAATCCTTCCCCTTCCAAAACTTAGACCCTTCCTTTATCATGAGATGTGATATCCAACTCCTTCCCATTCCAATCCTGAGACCCTTCCGATATCATGAGATGTGATATCTCAAAGCTTCTAATATCAAACTTGAGACCCTCCCTATAGCATGAGATGTGATATCCAAGTCCTTCCCATTCCAATCCTGAGACCCTTCCTATAGCATGAGATGTGATATCTCAATGCTTCTAATACCAAACCTGAGACCCTTCCTATAACATGAGATGGGAATATCCAACTCCTTCCCATTCCAATCCTGAGACCCTTCCGATAGCAGAGATGTGATATCTCAATGCTTATACCAAACCTGAGACCCTTCCTATGGCATGAGATGTGATATCCAACTCCTTGCCATTCAAATCCTGAGACCCTTCCTATAGCATGAGAAGGGATATCCAACTCCTTCCCAATCCAATCCTGAGACCCTTCCGATAGCAGAGACGTGATATCTCAATGCTTCTACCAAACCTGAGACCCTTCCTTTAGCATGAGATGTGATATCCAAATCCTTCACATTCCAATCCTGAGACCCTTCCTATAGCATGAGATGTGATATCTCAATGCTTCTAATACCAAACCTGAGATCCTTCCTATAACATGAGATGTGATATCCAATTCCTTCCCATTCCAAACCTGAGACCCTTCCTATTGGATGAGTTGTGATATCCAACTTCTTCCCATTCCAACCCTGAGACCCTTCCTATAGCATGAGATGTGATGTCTCAATGCTTCTAATACCAAACCTGAGATCCTTCCTATAACATGAGATGTGATATCCAACTCCTTCCATTCCAATCCTGAGACCCGTCCTATAGCATGAGATGTGATATCTCAATGCTTATACCAAACCTGAGACCCTTCCTATAGCATGAGATGTGATATCCAACTACTTCCCATTCCAATCCTGAGACCCTTCCTATAGCATGAGATGTGATATCTCAATGCTTCTAATACCAAACCTGAGATCCTTCCTCTAACATGAAATGTGATATCCAACTCCTTCCCTTTCCAAACCTAAGAGCCTATCTATAGCATGAGATGTGATATCCAGGTCCTTCCCATTCCAATCCTTAGACCCTTCCTACAGCATGCAATATGATATCTCAATGATTCTAATAACAAACCTGAGACCCGTCCTATAGCATGAGATATGATATCCAAGTCCTTCCCATTCCAATCCTGAGACCCTTCCTATAACATGAAATGTGATATCCAACTCCTTCCCATTCCAACCTGAGACCCTTCCTATAGCATGAGATGGGATATCCAACTTCTTCCAAATCCAATACTGATACCCTTCCGATAGCATGAGATGTGATATCCCAATGCTTCTACCAAACCTGAGACCCATACTATGGCATGAGATGTGATATCAAACTCCTTCCCATTCCAATCCTGAGACCCTTCCTATAGCTTGAGGTGTGATATCCAACCCCTTCCCATTCCAATTCTGAGACCCTTCTTATACCATGAGACTTGATATCTCAATGCTTCTAATACCAAACCTGAGACCCGTCCTATAACATGAGATGGGAATATCCAACTCCTTCCCATTCCAATCCTGAGACCCTTCCGATAGCAGAGATGTGATATCTCAATGCTTATACCAAACCTGAGATCCTTCCTATAACATGAGATGTGATATCCAACTCCTTCCCATTCCAATCCTGAGACACTTCCTATAGCATGAGATATGATATCTCACTGCTTATACCAAACCTGAGACCCTTCCTATAGCATGAGATGTGATATCTCAATGCTTCTAATATCAAACTTGAGACCCTACCTATAGCATGAGATGTGATATCCAAGTCCTTCCCATTCCAATCCTGAGACACTTCCTATAGCATGAGATGTGATATCTCAATGCTTCTAATACCAAACCTGAGACTCTTCCTATAACATGAGATGTGATATCCAACTCCTTCCCATTCCAATCCTGAGACCCTTCCTATAGCATGAGATGTGATGTCTCAATGCTTCTAATACCAAACCTGAGATCCATCCTATAACATGAGATGTGATATCCAACTCCTTCCATTCCAATCCTGGACCCTTCCTATAGCATGAGATGTGATATCTCAATGCTTATACCAAACCTGAGACCCTTCCTATAGCATGAGATGTGATATCCAACTCCTTCCCATTCCAATCCTGAGACCCTTCCTATAGCCTGAGATGTGATATCTCAATGCCTCTAATACCAAACCTGAGATCCTTCCTCTAACATGAAATGTGATATCCAACTCCTTCACTTTCCAAACCTGAGAGCCTATCTATAGCATGAGATGTGATATCCAAGTCCTTCCCATTCCAATCCTTAGACCCTTCCTACAGCATGCAATATGATATCTCAATGATTCTAATAAAAAACCTGAGACCCGTCCTATAACATGAGATGGGATATCCAACTCCTTCCCATTCCAATCTTGAGACACTTCCGATAGCAGAGATGTGATATCTCAATGTTTATACCAAACCTGAGACCCTTCCTATAACATGAGATGTGATATCCAACTCCTTCCCGTTCCAAACCTGAGACCCTTCCTTTAGCATGAGATGTGATATCCGGCTCCTTCCCATTCCAATCCTGAGACACTTCCGATAGCATGAGATGTGATATCTCAATGCTTCTAATATCAAAACTGAGACCCTCCCTATAGCATGATATGTGATATCTAAGTCCTTCCCATTCCAATCCTGAGACCCTTCCTATAGCATGAGATGTGATATCTCAATGCTTCTACCAAACCTGAGACCCTTCCTTTAGCATGAGATGTGATATCCAACTCCTTCCCATTCCAATCCTGAGACCCTTCCTATAGCATGAGAGGTGATATCTCAATACTTCTAATACCAAACCTGAGATCCTTCCGATAACATGAGATGTGATATCTCAATACTTCTAATACCAAACCTGAGATCCATCCTATAACATGAGATGTGATATCCAAATCCTTCCCCTTCCAAACCTGAGACCCTCCCTTTAGCATGAGATGTGATATCCAACTCCTTCCCATTCCAATCCTGAGACCCTTCTGATAGCATAAGATATGATATCTCAATGCTTCTATACCAAACCTGAGATCCTTCCGATAGCATGAGATGTGATATCTCAATACTTCTAATACCAAACCTGAGATCCTTCCTATAACATGAGATGTGATATCCAAATCCTTATCTTCCAAACCTGAGACCCTCCCTTTAGCATGAGATGTGATATCCAACTCCTTCCCATTCCAATCCTGAGACTCTTCTGATAGCATAAGATATGATATCTCAATGCTTCTATACCAAACCTGAGATCCTTCTGATAGCATGAGATGTGATATCTCAATACTTCTAATACCAAACCTGAGATCCTACCTCTAACATGAAATGTGATATCCAACTTTTTCCCCTTGCAAACCTGAGAGCCTTCCTATAGCATGAGATGTGATATCCAAGTCCTTCCCATTCCAATCCTGAGACCCTTCCTATAACATGAGATGTGATATCCAACTCCTTCCCATTCCAACCTGAGACCCTTCCTATAGCATGAGATGGGATATCCAACTCCTTCCAAATCCAATCCCGATACCCTTCCGATAGCATGAGATCTGATATCCCAATGCTTCTACCAAACCTGAGACCCATACTATGGCATGAGATGTGATATCAAACTCCTTCCCATTCTAATCCTGAGACCCTTCCTATAGCTTGAGATGTGATATCCAACTCCTTCCCATTCCAATTCTGAGACCCTTCCTATACCATGAGACTTGATATCTCAATGCTTCTAATACCAAACCTGAGACCCGTCCTATAACATGAGATGTGATATCCAAATCCTTCCCCTTCCAAACCTTAGACCCTTCCTTTATCATGAGATGTGATAGCCAACTCCTTCCCATTCCAATCTTGAGACCCTTCCGATATCATGAAATGTGATATCTCAATGCTTCTAATATCAAACTTGAGACCCTCCCTATAACATGAGATGGGAATATCCAACTCCTTCCCATTCCAATCCTGAGACCCTTCCTATAGCATGAGATATGATATCTCAATACTTCTAATACCAAACGTGAGATCCTTCCGATAACATGAGATGTGATATCCAAATCCTTCCCATTCCAATCCTGAGACCCTTCTGATAGCATGAGATGTGATATCTCAATGCTTCTAATACCAAACCTGAGATCCTTCCGATAGCATGAGATGTGATATCTCAATGCTTCTAATACCAAACCTGAGATCCTTCCTATAACATGAGATGTGATATCCAAATCCTTCCCCTTCCAAACCTGAGACCCTCTCTTTAGCATGAGATGTGATATCCAACTCCTTCCCATTCCATTCCTGAGACCCTTCTGATAGCATGAGATGTGATATCTCAATGCCTCTAATGCCAAACCTGAGATCCTACCTCTAACATGAAATGTGATATCCAACTCTTTCCCCTTCCAAACCTGAGAGCCTTCCTATAGCATGAGATGTGATATCCAAGTCCTTCCCATTCCAATCCTGAGACCCTTCCTATAGCTTGAGATGTGATATCCAACTCCTTCCCATTCCAATTCTGAGACCCTTCCTATACTCTGAGACTTGATATCTCAATGCTTATAATACCAAACCTGAGACCCGTAATATAACATGAGAAGTGATATCCAAATCCTTCCCCTTCCAAAACTTAGACCCTTCCTTTATCATGAGATGTGATATCCAACTCCTTCCCATTCCAATCCTGAGACCCTTCCGATATCATGAGATGTGATATCTCAAAGCTTCTAATATCAAACTTGAGACCCTCCCTATAGCATGAGATGTGATATCCAAGTCCTTCCCATTCCAATCCTGAGACCCTTCCTATAGCATGAGATGTGATATCTCAATGCTTCTAATACCAAACCTGAGACCCTTCCTATAACATGAGATGGGAATATCCAACTCCTTCCCATTCCAATCCTGAGACCCTTCCGATAGCAGAGATGTGATATCTCAATGCTTATACCAAACCTGAGACCCTTCCTATGGCATGAGATGTGATATCCAACTCCTTGCCATTCAAATCCTGAGACCCTTCCTATAGCATGAGAAGGGATATCCAACTCCTTCCCAATCCAATCCTGAGACCCTTCCGATAGCAGAGACGTGATATCTCAATGCTTCTACCAAACCTGAGACCCTTCCTTTAGCATGAGATGTGATATCCAAATCCTTCACATTCCAATCCTGAGACCCTTCCTATAGCATGAGATGTGATATCTCAATGCTTCTAATACCAAACCTGAGATCCTTCCTATAACATGAGATGTGATATCCAATTCCTTCCCATTCCAAACCTGAGACCCTTCCTATTGGATGAGTTGTGATATCCAACTTCTTCCCATTCCAACCCTGAGACCCTTCCTATAGCATGAGATGTGATGTCTCAATGCTTCTAATACCAAACCTGAGATCCTTCCTATAACATGAGATGTGATATCCAACTCCTTCCATTCCAATCCTGAGACCCGTCCTATAGCATGAGATGTGATATCTCAATGCTTATACCAAACCTGAGACCCTTCCTATAGCATGAGATGTGATATCCAACTACTTCCCATTCCAATCCTGAGACCCTTCCTATAGCATGAGATGTGATATCTCAATGCTTCTAATACCAAACCTGAGATCCTTCCTCTAACATGAAATGTGATATCCAACTCCTTCCCTTTCCAAACCTAAGAGCCTATCTATAGCATGAGATGTGATATCCAGGTCCTTCCCATTCCAATCCTTAGACCCTTCCTACAGCATGCAATATGATATCTCAATGATTCTAATAACAAACCTGAGACCCGTCCTATAGCATGAGATATGATATCCAAGTCCTTCCCATTCCAATCCTGAGACCCTTCCTATAACATGAAATGTGATATCCAACTCCTTCCCATTCCAACCTGAGACCCTTCCTATAGCATGAGATGGGATATCCAACTTCTTCCAAATCCAATACTGATACCCTTCCGATAGCATGAGATGTGATATCCCAATGCTTCTACCAAACCTGAGACCCATACTATGGCATGAGATGTGATATCAAACTCCTTCCCATTCCAATCCTGAGACCCTTCCTATAGCTTGAGGTGTGATATCCAACCCCTTCCCATTCCAATTCTGAGACCCTTCTTATACCATGAGACTTGATATCTCAATGCTTCTAATACCAAACCTGAGACCCGTCCTATAACATGAGATGTGATATCCAAATCCTTCCCCTTCCAAACCTTAGACCCTTCCTTTATCATGAGATATGATATCCAACTCCTTCCCATTCCAATCCTGAGACCCTTCCGATATCATGAGATTTGTTATCTCAATGCTTCTAATATCAAACTTGAGACCCTCCATTTAGCATGAGATGTGACATCCAAGTCCTTCCCATTCCAATCCTGAGACCCTTCCTATAGCATGAGATGTGATATCTCTATGCTTCTAATACCAAACCTGAGACCCTTCCTATAACATGAGATGGGATATCCAACTCCTTCCCATTCCAATCCTGAGACCTTTCCGATAGCAGAGATGTGATATCTCAATGCTTATACCAAACCTGAGAACCTTCCTATGGCCTGAGATGTGATATACAACTCCTTCCCATTCCAATCCTGAGACCCTTCCTTTAGCATGAGATGTGATATCTCAATGCTTATACCAAATCTGAGACCCTTCCTATAGCATGAGATGTGATATCCAATTCCTTCCCATTCCAATCCTGAGACCCTTCCTATAGCATGAGATGTGATATCTCAATGCTTATACCAAACCTGAGAGCCTACCTATAGCATGAGATGTGATATCCAAGTCCATCCCATTCCAATCCTTAGACCCTTCCTACAGCATGCGATGTGATATCTCAATGATTCTAATACCAAACCAGAGACTCTTCCTATAACATGAGATGGGATATCCAACTCCTTCCCGTTCCAATCCTGAGCCGCTTCCGATAGCAGAGATGTGATATCTCAATGCTTATACCAAACCTGAGACCCTTCCTATAACATGAGATGTGATATCCAACTCCTTCCCGTTCCAAACCTGAGACACTAACTATAGCATATGTGATATCCAACTCCTTCCCATTCCAAACATGAGACCCTTCCTATAGCAAGAAAGTAATATCCAACTCCTACCCATTCCAATCCTGAGACCCTTCCTATAGCAAGAGATGTGATATCCAAATCCTTCCCATTCCAATCCTGAGACCCTTCCTATAACATGAGATGTGATATCCAACTCCTTCCCATTCCAACCTGAGACACTTCCTATAGCATGAGAAGGGATATCCAACTCCTTCCCAATCCAATCCTGAGACCCTTCCGATAGCAGAGATGTGATATCTCAATGCTTATACCAAACCTGAGACCCTTCCTATGGCATGAGATGTGATATCCAACTCCTTGCCATTCAAATCCTGAGACCCTTCCTATAGCATGAGATGTGATATCCAGCTCCTTCCCATTCCAATCCTGAGACCCTTCCTATAGCATGAGACGTGATATCTCAATGCTTCTACCAAACCTGAGACCCTTCCTTTAGCATGAGATGTGATATCCAAATCCTTCACATTCCAATCCTGAGACCCTTCCTATAGCATGAGATGTGATATCTCAATGCTTCTAATACCAAACCTGAGATCCTTCCTATAACATGAGATGTGATATCCAATTCCTTCCTATTCCAAAAATGAGACCCTTCCTATTGGATGAGATGTGATATCCAACTCCTTCCCATTCCAACCCTGAGACCCTTCCTATAGCATGAGATGTGATGTCTCAATGCTTCTAATACCAAACCTGAGATCCTTCCTATAACATGAGATGTGATATCCAACTCCTTCCATTCCAATCCTGAGACCCGTCCTATAGCATGAGATGTGATATCTCAATGCTTATACCAAACCTGAGACCCTTCCTATAGCATGAGATGTGATATCCAACTGCTTCCCATTTCAATCCTGAGACCCTTCCTATAGCATGAGATGTGATATCTCAATGCTTCTAATACCAAACCTGAGATCCTTCCTATAACATGAGATGTGATATCCAATTCCTTCCTATTCCAAACCTGAGACCCTTCCTATTGGATGAGATGTGATATCCAACTCCTTCCCATTCCAACCCTGAGACCCTTCCTATAGCATGAGATGTGATGTCTCAATGCTTCTAATACCAAACCTGAGATCCTTCCTATAACATGAGATGTGATATCCAACTCCTTCCATTCCAATCCTGAGACCCTTCCTATAGCATGAGATGTGATATCTCAATGCTTCTAATACCAAACCTGAGATCCTTCCTATAACATGAGATGTGATATCCAACTCCTTCCCGTTCCAAACCTGAGACACTAACTATAGCATATGTGATATCCAACTCCTTCGCATTCCAAACATGAGACCCTTCCTATAGCAAGAAAGTAATATCCAACTCCTACCCATTCCAATCCTGAGACCCTTCCTATAGCAAGAGATGTGATATCCAAATCCTTCCCATTCCAATCCTGAGACCCTTCCTATAACATGAGATGTGATATCCAACTCCTTCCCATTCCAACCTGAGACACTTCCTATAGCATGAGAAGGGATATCCAACTCCTTCCCAATCCAATCCTGAGACCCTTCCGATAGCAGAGATGTGATATCTCAATGCTTATACCAAACCTGAGACCCTTCCTATGGCATGAGATGTGATATCCAACTCCTTGCCATTCAAATCCTGAGACCCTTCCTATAGCATGAGAAGGGATATCCAACTCCTTCCCAATCCAATCCTGAGACCCTTCCGATAGCAGAGACATGATATCTCAATGCTTCTACCAAACCTGAGACCCTTCCTTTAGCATGAGATGTGATATCCAAATCCTTCACATTCCAATCCTGAGACCCTTCCTATAGCATGAGATGTGATATCTCAATGCTTCTAATACCAAACCTGAGATCCTTCCTATAACATGAGATGTGATATCCAATTCCTTCCTATTCCAAACCTGAGACCCTTCCTATTGGATGAGATGTGATATCCAACTCCTTCCCATTCCAACCCTGAGACCCTTCCTATAGCATGAGATGTGATGTCTCAATGCTTCTAATACCAAACCTGAGATCCTTCCTATAACATGAGATGTGATATCCAACTCCTTCCATTCCAATCCTGAGACCCGTCCTATAGCATGAGATGTGATTTCTCAATGCTTATACCAAACCTGAGACCCTTCCTATAGCATGAGATGTGATATCCAACTGCTTCCCATTCCAATCCTGAGACCCTTCCTATAGCATGAGATGTGATATCTCAATGCTTCTAATACCAAACCTGAGATCCTTCCTATAACATGAGATGTGATATCCAAATCCTTCCCCTTCCAAACCTGAGACCCTCCCTTTAGCATGAGATGTGATATCCAACTCCTTCCCATTCCATTCCTGAGACCCTTCTGTTAGCATGAGATGTGATATCTCAATGCCTCTAATACCAAACCTGAGATCCTACCTCTAACATGAAATGTGATATCCAACTCTTTCCCCTTCCAAACCTGAGAGCCTTCCTATAGCATGAGATGTGATATCCAAGTCCTTCCCATTCCAATCCTGAGACCCTTCCTATAGCTTGAGATGTGATATCCAACTCCTTCCCATTCCAATTCTGAGACCCTTCCTATACTATGAGACTTGATATCTCAATGCTTCTAATACCAAACCTGAGACCCGTAATATAACATGAGATGTGATATCCAAATCCTTCCCCTTCCAAACCTTAGACCCTTCCTTTATCATGAGATGTGATATCCAATTCCTTCCCATTCCAATCCTGAGACCCTTCCGATATCATGAGATGTGATATCTCAAAGCTTCTAATATCAAACTTGAGACCCTCCCTATAGCATGAGATGTGATATCCAAGTCCTTCCCATTCCAATCCTGAGACCCTTCCTATAGCATGAGATGTGATATCTCAATGCTTATACCAAACCTGAGACCCTTCCTATAGCATGAGATGTGATATCTAACTGCTTCCCATTCCAATCCTGAGACCCTTCCTATAGCATGAGATGTGATATCTCTATGCTTCTAATACCAAACCTGAGATCCTTCCTCTAACATGAAATGTGATATCCAACTCCTTCCCTTTCCAAACCTAAGAGCCTATCTATAGCATGAGATGTGATATCCAAGTCCTTCACATTCCAACCCTTAGACCCTTCCTACAGCATGCAATATGATATCTCAATGATTCTAATAACAAACCTGAGACCCGTCCTATAACATGAGATGGGATATCCAACTCCTTCCCATTCCAATCCTGAGACTCTTCCGATAGCAGAGATGTGATATCTCAATGCTTATACCAAACCTGAGACCCTTCCTATAACATGAGATGTGATATCCAAATCCTTCCCGTTCCAAACCTGAGACCCTTCCTTTAGCATGAGATGTGATATCCAGCTCCTTCCCATTCCAATCCTGAGACACTTCCGATAGCATGAGATGTGATATCTCAATGCTTCTAATATCAAAACTGAGACCCTCCCTATAGCATGATATGTGATATCTAAGTCCTTCCCATTCCAATCCTGAGACCCTCCCTATAGCATGAGATGTGATATCCAACTCCTTCCCATTCCAATCCTGAGACCCTTCCTATAGCATGAGATATGATATCTCAATACTTCTAATACCAAACGTGAGATCCTTCCGATAACATGAGATATGATATCCAAATCCTTCCCCTTCCAAACCTGAGACCCTCCCTTTAGCATGAGATGTGATATCCAACTCCTTCCTATTCCAATCCTGAGACTCTTCTGATAGCATGAGATGTGATATCTCAATGCTTCTAATACCAAACCTGAGATCCTTCCGATAGCATGAGATGTGATATCTCAATGCTTCTAATACCAAACCTGAGATCCTTCCTATAACATGAGATGTGATATCCAAATCCTTCCCCTTCCAAACCTGAGACCCTCCCTTTAGCATGAGATGTGATATCCAACTCCTTCCCATTCCACTCCTGAGACCCTTCTGATAGCATGAGATGTGATATCTCAATGCCTCTAATACCAAACCTGAGATCCTACCTCTAACATGAAATGTGATATCCAACTCTTTCCCCTTCCAAACCTGAGAGCCTTCCTATAGCATGAGATGTGATATCCAAGTCCTTCCCATTCCAATCCTGAGACCCTTCCTATAGCTTGAGATGTGATATCCAACTCCTTCCCATTCCAATTCTGAGACCCTTCCTATACTATGAGACTTGATATCTCAATGCTTCTAATACCAAACCTGAGACCCGTAATATAACATGAGATGTGATATCCAAATCCTTCCCCTTCCAAACCTTAGACCCTTCCTTTATCATGAGATGTGATATCCAACTCCTTCCCATTCCAATCCTGAGACCCTTCCGATATCATGAGATGTGATATCTCAATGCTTCTAATACCAAACCTGAGACCCTTCCTATAACATGAGATGGGAATATCCAACTCCTTCCCATTCCAATCCTGAGACCCTTCCGATAGCAGAGATGTGATATCTCAATGCTTATACCAAACCTGAGATCCTTCCTATAACATGAGATGTGATATCCAACTCCTTCCCATTCCAATCATGAGACACTTCCTATAGCATGAGATGTGATATCTCACTGCTTATACCAAACCTGAGACCCTTCCCATAGCATGAGATGTGATATCCAACTCCTTCCCATTCCAATCCTCAGACCCTTCCTATAGCATGAGATGTGATATCTCAATGCTTCTAATATCAAACTTGAGACCCTACCTATAGCATGAGATGTGATATCCAAGTCCTTCCCATTCCAATCCTGAGACACTTCCTATAGCATGAGATGTGATATCTCAATGCTTCTAATACCAAACCTGAGACTCTTCCTATAACATGAGATGGGATATCCAACTCCTTCCCATTCCAATCCTGAGACCCTTTTGATAGCAGAGATGTGATATCTCAATGTTTATACCAAACCTGAGACCCTTCCTACGGCATGAGATGTCATATTCAACTCCTTCCCATTCCAATCCTGAGACCCTTCCTATAGCATGAGATGTGATATCCAACTCCTTCCCATTCCAATCCTGAGACCCTTCCTATAGCATGAGATGTGATGTCTCAATGCTTCTAATACCAAACCTGAGATCCTTCCTATAACATGAGATGTGATATCCAACTCCTTCCATTCCAATCCTGGACCCTTCCTATAGCATGAGATGTGATATCTCAATGCTTATACCAAACCTGAGACCCTTCCTATAGCATGAGATGTGATATCCAACTCCTTCCCATTCCAATCCTGAGACCCTTCCTATAGCCTGAGATGTGATATATCAATGCCTCAAATACCAAACCTGAGATCCTTCCTCTAACATGAAATGTGATATCCAACTCCTTCACTTTCCAAACCTGAGAGCCTATCTATAGCATGAGATGTGATATCCAAGTCCTTCCCATTCCAATCCTTAGACCCTTCCTACAGCATGCAATATGATATCTCAATGATTCTAATAAAAAACCTGAGACCCGTCCTATAACATGAGATGGGATATCCAACTCCTTCCCATTCCAATCCTGAGACACTTCCGATAGCAGGGATGTATTATCTCAATGTTTATACCAAACCTGAGACCCTTCCTATAACATGAGATGTGATATCCAACTCCTTCCCGTTCCAAACCTGAGACCCTTCCTTTAGCATGAGATGTGATATCCAGCTCCTTCCCATTCCAATCCTGAGACACTTCCGATAGCATGAGATGTGATATCTCAATGCTTCTAATATCAAAACTGAGACCCTCCCTATGGCATGATATGTGATATCTAAGTCCTTCCCATTCCAATCCTGAGACCCTTCCTATAGCATGAGATGTGATATCTCAATGCTTCTACCAAACCTGAGACCCTTCCTTTAGCATGAGATGTGATATCCAACTCCTTCCCATTCCAATCCTGAGACCCTTCCTATAGCATGAGAGGTGATATCTCAATACTTCTAATACCAAACCTGAGATCCTTCCGATAACATGAGATGTGATATCTCAATACTTCTAATACCAAACCTGAGATCCATCCTATAACATGAGATGTGATATCCAAATCCTTCCCCTTCCAAACCTGAGACCCGCCCTTTAGCATGAGATGTGATATCCAACTCCTTCCCATTCCAATCCTGAGACCCTTCTGATAGCATAAGATATGATATCTCAATGCTTCTATACCAAACCTGAGATCCTTCCGATAGCATGAGATGTGATATCTCAATACTTCTAATACCAAACCTGAGATCCTTCCTATAACATGAGATGTGATATCCAAATCCTTATCTTCCAAACCTGAGACCCTCCCTTTAGCATGAGATGTGATATCCAACTCCTTCCCATTCCAATCCTGAGACTCTTCTGATAGCATAAGATATGATATCTCAATGCTTCTATACCAAACCTGAGATCCTTCTGATAGCATGAGATGTGATATCTCAATACTTCTAATACCAAACCTGAGATCCTACCTCTAACATGAAATGTGATATCCAACTCTTTCCCCTTGCAAACCTGAGAGCCATCCTATAGCATGAGATGTGATATCCAAGTCCTTCCCATTCCAATCCTGAGACCCTTCCTATAACATGAGATGTGATACCCAACTCCTTCCCAATCCAACCTGAGACCCTTCCTATAGCATGAGATGGGATATCCAACTCCTTCCAAATCCAATCCCGATACCCTTCCGATAGCATGAGATCTGATATCCCAATGCTTCTACCAAACCTGAGACCCATACTATGGCATGAGATGTGATATCAAACTCCTTCCCATTCTAATCCTGAGACCCTTCCTATAGCTTGAGATGTGATATCCAACTCCTTCCCATTCCAATTCTGAGACCCTTCCTATACCATGAGACTTGATATCTCAATGCTTCTAATACCAAACCTGAGACCCGTCCTATAACATGAGATGTGATATCCAAATGCTTCCCCTTCCAAACCTTAGACCCTTCCTTTATCATGAGATGTGATAGCAAACTCGTTCCCATTCCAATCTTGAGACCCTTCCGATATCATGAAATGTGATATCTCAATGCTTCTAATATCAAACTTGAGACCCTCCCTATAACATGAGATGGGAATATCCAACTCCTTCCCATTCCAATCCTGAGACCCTTCCGATAGCAGAGATGTGATATCTCAATGCTTATACCAAACCTGAGATCCTTCCTATAACATGAGATGTGATATCCAACTCCTTCCCATTCCAATCCTGAGACACTTCCTATAGCATGAGATGTGATATCTCACTGCTTATACCAAACCTGAGACCCTTCCTATAGCATGAGATGTGATATCCAACTCCTTCCCATTCCAATCCTGAGACCCTTCCTATAGCATGAGATGTGATATCTCAATGCTTCTAATATCAAACTTGAGACCCTCCCTATAGCATGAGATGTGATACCCAAGTCCTTCCCATTCCAATCCTGAGACACTTCCTATAGCATGAGATGTGATATCCAACTGCTTCCCATTCCAATCCTGAGACCCTTCCTATAGCATGAGATGTGATATCTCTATGCTTCTAATACCAAACCTGAGATCCTTCCTCTAACATGAAATGTGATATCCAACTCCTTCCCTTTCCAAACCTAAGAGCCTATCTATAGCATGAGATGTGATATCCAAGTCCTTCACATTCCAATCCTTAGACCCTTCCTACAGCATGCAATATGATATCTCAATGATTCTAATAACAAACCTGAGACCCGTCCTATAACATGAGATGGGATATTCAACTCCTTCCCATTCCAATCCTGAGACTCTTCCGATAGCAGAGATGTGATATCTCAATGCTTATACCAAACCTGAGACCCTTCCTATAACATGAGATGTGATATCCAAATCCTTCCTGTTCCAAACCTGAGACCCTTCCTTTAGCATGAGATGTGATATCCAGCTCCTTCCCATTCCAATCCTGAGACACTTCCGATAGCATGAGATGTGATATCTCAATGCTCCTAATATCAAAACTGAGACCCTCCCTATCGCATGATATGTGATATCTAAGTCCTTCCCATTCCAATCCTGAGACCCTCCCTATAGCATGAGATGTGATATCCAACTCCTTCCCATTCCAATCCTGAGACCCTTCCTATAGCATGAGATATGATATCTCAATACTTCTAATACCAAACGTGAGATCCTTCCGATAACATGAGATGTGATATCCAAATCCTTCCCCTTCCAAACCTGAGACCCTCCCTTTAGCATGAGATGTGATATCCAACTCCTTCCTATTCCAATCCTGAGACTCTTCTGATAGCATGAGATGTGATATCTCAATGCTTCTAATACCAAACCTGAGATCCTTCCGATAGCATGAGATGTGATATCTCAATGCTTCTAATACCAAACCTGAGATCCTTCCTATAACATGAGATGTGATATCCAAATCCTTCCCCTTCCAAACCTGAGACCCTCCCTTTAGCATGAGATGTGATATCCAACTCCTTCCCATTCCATTCCTGAGACCCTTCTGATAGCATGAGATGTGATATCTCAATGCCTCTAATACCAAACCTGAGATCCTACCTCTATCATGAAATGTGATATCCAACTCTTTCCCCTTCCAAACCTGAGAGCCTTCCTATAGCATGAGATGTGATATCCAAGTCCTTCCCATTCCAATCCTGAGACCCTTCCTATAGCTTGAGATGTGATATCCAACTCCTTCCCATTCCAATTCTGAGACCCTTCCTATACTATGAGACTTGATATCTCAATGCTTCTAATACCAAACCTGAGACCCGTAATATAACATGAGATGTGATATCCAAATCCTTCCCCTTCCAAACCTTAGACCATTCCTTTATCATGAGATGTGATATCCAACTCCTTCCCATTCCAATCCTGAGACCCTTCCGATATCATGAGATGTGATATCTCAAAGCTTCTAATATCAAACTTGAGACCCTCCCTATAGCATGAGATGTGATATCCAAGTCCTTCCCATTCCAATCCTGAGACCCTTCCTATAGCATGAGATGTGATATCTCAATGCTTATACCAAACCTGAGACCCTTCCTATAGCATGAGATGTGATATCCAACTGCTTCCCATTCCAATCCTGAGACCCTTCCTATAGCATGAGATGTGATATCTCTATGCTTCTAATACCAAACCTGAGATCCTTCCTCTAACATGAAATGTGATATCCAACTCCTTCCCTTTCCAAACCTAAGAGCCTATCTATAGCATGAGATGTGATATCCAAGTCCTTCACATTCCAACCCTTAGACCCTTCCTACAGCATGCAATATGATATCTCAATGATTCTAATAACAAACCTGAGACCCGTCCTATAACATGAGATAGGATATCCAACTCCTTCCCATTCCAATCCTGAGACTCTTCCGATAGCAGAGATGTGATATCTCAATGCTTATACCAAACCTGAGACCCTTCCTATAACATGAGATGTGATATCCAAATCCTTCCCGTTCCAAACCTGAGACCCTTCCTTTAGCATGAGATGTGATATCCAGCTCCTTCCCATTCCAATCCTGAGACACTTCCGATAGCATGAGATGTGATATCTCAATGCTTCTAATATCAAAACTGAGACCCTCCCTATAGCATGATATGTGATATCTAAGTCCTTCCCATTCCAATCCTGAGACCCTCCCTATAGCATGAGATGTGATATCCAACTCCTTCCCATTCCAATCCTGAGACCCTTCCTATAGCATGAGATATGATATCTCAATACTTCTAATACCAAACGTGAGATCCTTCCGATAACATGAGATGTGATATCCAAATCCTTCCCCTTCCAAACCTGAGACCCTCCCTTTAGCATGAGATGTGATATCCAACTCCTTCCTATTCCAATCCTGAGACTCTTCTGATAGCATGAGATGTGATATCTCAATGCTTCTAATACCAAACCTGAGATCCTTCCGATAGCATGAGATTTGATATCTCAATGCTTCTAATACCAAACCTGAGATCCTTCCTATAACATGAGATGTGATATCCAAATCCTTCCCCTTCCAAACCTGAGACCCTCCCTTTAGCATGAGCTGTGATATCCAACTCCTTCCCATTCCATTCCTGAGACCCTTCTGATAGCATGAGATGTGATATCTCAATGCCTCTAATACCAAACCTGAGATCCTACCTCTAACATGAAATGTGATATCCACCTCTTTCCCCTTCCAAACCTGAGAGCCTTCCTATAGCATGAGATGTGATATCCAAGTCCTTCCCATTCCAATCCTGAGACCCTTCCTATAGCTTGAGATGTGATATCCAACTCCTTCCCATTCCAATTCTGAGACCCTTCCTATACTATGAGACTTGATATCTCAATGCTTCTAATACCAAACCTGAGACCCGTAATATAACATGAGATGTGATATCCAAATCCTTCCCCTTCCAAACCTTAGACCCTTCCTTTATCATGAGATGTGATATCCAACTCCTTCCCATTCCAATCCTGAGACCCTTCCGATATCATGAGATGTGATATCTCAAAGCTTCTAATATCAAACTTGAGACCCTCCCTATAGCATGAGATGTGATATCCAAGTCCTTCCCATTCCAATCCTGAGACCCTTCCTATAGCATGAGATGTGATATCTCAATGCTTCTAATACCAAACCTGAGACCCTTCCTATAACATGAGATGGGAATATCCAACTCCTTCCCATTCCAATCCTGAGACCCTTCCGATAGCAGAGATGTGATATCTCAATGCTTATACCAAACCTGAGATCCTTCCTATAAAATGAGATGTGATATCCAACTCCTTCCCATTCCAATCCTGAGACACTTCCTATAGCATGAGATGTGATATCTCACTGCTTATACCAAACCTGAGACCCTTCCTATAGCATGAGATGTGATATCCAACTCCTTCCCATTCCAATCCTGAGACACTTCCTATAGCATGAGATGTGATATCTCAATGCTTCTAATACCAAACCTGAGACTCTTCCTATAACATGAGATGGGATATCCAACTCCTTCCCATTCCAATCCTGAGACCCTTTTGATAGCAGAGATGTGATATCTCAATGTTTATACCAAACCTGAGACCCTTCCTACGGCATGAGATGTCATATTCAACTCCTTCCCATTCCAATCCTGAGACCCTTCCTATAGCATGAGATGTGATATCCAACTCCTTCCCATTCCAATCCTGAGACCCTTCCTATAGCATGAGATGTGATGTCTCAATGCTTCTAATACCAAACCTGAGATCCTTCCTATAACATGAGATGTGATATCCAACTCCTTCCATTCCAATCCTGGACCCTTCCTATAGCATGAGATGTGATATCTCAATGCTTATACCAAACCTGAGACCCTTCCTATAGCATGAGATGTGATATCCAACTCCTTCCCATTCCAATCCTGAGACCCTTCCTATAGCCTGAGATGTGATATCTGAATGCCTCTAATACCAAACCTGAGATCCTTCCTCTAACATGAAATGTGATATCCAACTCCTTCACTTTCCAAACCTGAGAGCCTATCTATAGCATGAGATGTGATATCCAGGTCCTTCCCATTCCAATCCTTAGACCCTTCCTACAGCATGCAATATGATATCTCAATGATTCTAATAAAAAACCTGAGACCCGTCCTATAACATGAGATGGGATATCCAACTCCTTCCCATTCCAATCCTGAGACACTTCCGATAGCAGAGATGTGATATCTCAATGTTTATACCAAACCTGAGACCCTTCCTATAACATGAGATGTGATATCCAACTCCTTCCCGTTCCAAACCTGAGACCCTTCCTTTAGCATGAGATGTGATATCCAGCTCCTTCCCATTCCAATCCTGAGACACTTCCGATAGCATGAGATGTGATATCTCAATGCTTCTAATATCAAAACTGAGACCCTCCCTATAGCATGATATGTGATATCTAGGTCCTTCCCATTCCAATCCTGAGACCCTTCCTATAGCATGAGATGTGATATCTCAATGCTTCTACCAAACCTGAGACCCTTCCTTTAGCATGAGATGTGATATCCAACTCCTTCCCATTCCAATCCTGAGACCCTTCCTATAGCATGAGAGGTGATATCTCAATACTTCTAATACCAAACCTGAGATCCTTCCGATAACATGAGATGTGATATCTCAATACTTCTAATACCAAACCTGAGATCCATCCTATAACATGAGATGTGATATCCAAATCCTTCCCCTTCCAAACCCGAGACCCTCCCTTTAGCATGAGATGTGATATCCAAATCCTTCCCATTCCAATCCTGAGACCCTTCTGATAGCATAAGATATGATATCTCAATGCTTCTATACCAAACCTGAGATCCTTCCGATAGCATGAGATGTGATATCTCAATACTTCTAATACCAAACCTGAGAGCCTTCCTATAGCATGAGATGTGATATCCAAGTCCTTCCCATTCCAATCCTGAGACCCTTCCTATAGCTTGAGATGTGATATCCAACTCCTTCCCATTCCAATTCTGAGACCCTTCCTATACTATGAGACTTGATATCTCAATGCTTCTAATACCAAACCTGAGACCCGTAATATAACATGAGATGTGATATCCAAATCCTTCCCCTTCCAAACCTTAGACCCTTCCTTTATCATGAGATGTGATATCCAACTCCTTCCCATTCCAATCCTGAGACCCTTCCGATATCATGAGATGTGATATCTCAAAGCTTCTAATATCAAACTTGAGACCCTCCCTATAGCATGAGATGTGATATCCAAGTCCTTCCCATTCCAATCCTGAGACCCTTCCTATAGCATGAGATGTGATATCTCAATGCTTCTAATACCAAACCTGAGACCCTTCCTATAACATGAGATGGGAATATCCAACTCCTTCCCATTCCAATCCTGAGACCCTTCCGATAGCAGAGATGTGATATCTCAATGCTTATACCAAACCTGAGATCCTTCCTATAAAATGAGATGTGATATCCAACTCCTTCCCATTCCAATCCTGAGACACTTCCTATAGCATGAGATGTGATATCTCACTGCTTATACCAAACCTGAGACCCTTCCCATAGCATGAGATGTGATATCCAACTCCTTCCCATTCCAATCCTGAGACACTTCCTATAGCATGAGATGTGATATCTCAATGCTTCTAATACCAAACCTGAGACTCTTCCTATAACATGAGATGGGATATCCAACTCCTTCCCATTCCAATCCTGAGACCCTTTTGATAGCAGAGATGTGATATCTCAATGTTTATACCAAACCTGAGACCCTTCCTACGGCATGAGATGTCATATTCAACTCCTTCCCATTCCAATCCTGAGACCCTTCCTATAGCATGAGATGTGATATCCAACTCCTTCCCATTCCAATCCTGAGACCCTTCCTATAGCATGAGATGTGATGTCTCAATGCTTCTAATACCAAACCTGAGATCCTTCCTATAACATGAGATGTGATATCCAACTCCTTCCATTCCAATCCTGGACCCTTCCTATAGCATGAGATGTGATATCTCAATGCTTATACCAAACCTGAGACCCTTCCTATAGCATGAGATGTGATATCCAACTCCTTCCCATTCCAATCCTGAGACCCTTCCTATAGCCTGAGATGTGATATCTGAATGCCTCTAATACCAAACCTGAGATCCTTCCTCTAACATGAAATGTGATATCCAACTCCTTCACTTTCCAAACCTGAGAGCCTATCTATAGCATGAGATGTGATATCCAAGTCCTTCCCATTCCAATCCTTAGACCCTTCCTACAGCATGCAATATGATATCTCAATGATTCTAATAAAAAACCTGAGACCCGTCCTATAACATGAGATGGGATATCCAACTCCTTCCCATTCCAATCCTGAGACACTTCCGATAGCAGAGATGTGATATCTCAATGTTTATACCAAACCTGAGACCCTTCCTATAACATGAGATGTGATATCCAACTCCTTCCCGTTCCAAACCTGAGACCCTTCCTTTAGCATGAGATGTGATATCCAGCTCCTTCCCATTCCAATCCTGAGACACTTCCGATAGCATGAGATGTGATATCTCAATGCTTCTAATATCAAAACTGAGACCCTCCCTATAGCATGATATGTGATATCTAGGTCCTTCCCATTCCAATCCTGAGACCCTTCCTATAGCATGAGATGTGATATCTCAATGCTTCTACCAAACCTGAGACCCTTCCTTTAGCATGAGATGTGATATCCAACTCCTTCCCATTCCAATCCTGAGACCCTTCCTATAGCATGAGAGGTGATATCTCAATACTTCTAATACCAAACCTGAGATCCTTCCGATAACATGAGATGTGATATCTCAATACTTCTAATACCAAACCTGAGATCCATCCTATAACATGAGATGTGATATCCAAATCCTTCCCCTTCCAAACCCGAGACCCTCCCTTTAGCATGAGATGTGATATCCAAATCCTTCCCATTCCAATCCTGAGACCCTTCTGATAGCATAAGATATGATATCTCAATGCTTCTATACCAAACCTGAGATCCTTCCGATAGCATGAGATGTGATATCTCAATACTTCTAATACCAAACCTGAGATCCTTCCTATAACATGAGATGTGATATCCAAATCCTTATCTTCCAAACCTGAGACCCTCCCTTTAGCATGAGATGTGATATCCAACTCCTTCCCATTCCAATCCTGAGACTCTTCTGATAGCATAAGATATGATATCTCAATGCTTCTATACCAAACCTGAGATCCTTCTGATAGCATGAGATGTGATATCTCAATACTTCTAATACCAAACCTGAGATCCTACCTCTAACATGAAATGTGATATCCAACTCTTTCCCCTTGCAAACCTGAGAGCCTTCCTATAGCATGAGATGTGATATCCAAGTCCTTCCCATTCCAATCCTGAGACCCTTCCTATAACATGAGATGTGATATCCAACTCCTTCCCATTCCAACCTGAGACCCTTCCTATAGCATGAGATGGGATATCCAACTCCTTCCAAATCCAATCCCGATACCCTTCCGATAGCATGAGATCTGATATCCCAATGCTTCTACCAAACCTGAGACCCATACTATGGCATGAGATGTGATATCAAACTCCTTCCCATTCTAATCCTGAGACCCTTCCTATAGCTTGAGATGTGATATCCAACTCCTTCCCATTCCAATTCTGAGACCCTTCCTATACCATGAGACTTGATATCTCAATGCTTCTAATACCAAACCTGAGACCCGTCCTATAACATGAGATGTGATATCCAAATCCTTCCCCTTCCAAACCTTAGACCCTTCCGATAGCAGAGATGTGATATCTCAATGCTTATACCAAACCTGAGATCCTTCCTATAACATGAGATGTGATATCCAACTCCTTCCCATTCCAATCCTGAGACACTTCCTATAGCATGAGATGTGATATCTCACTGCTTATACCAAACCTGAGACCCTTCCTATAGCATGAGATGTGATATCCAACTCCTTCCCATTCCAATCCTGAGACCCTTCCTATAGCATGAGAGGTGATATCTCAATGCTTCTAATATCAAACTTGAGAACCTCCCTATAGCATGAGATGTGATACCCAAGTCCTTCCCATTCCAATCCTGAGACACTTCCTATAGCATGAGATGTGATATCTCAATGCTTCTAATACCAAACCTGAGACTCTTCCTATAACATGAGATGGGATATCCAACTCCTTTCCATTCCAATCCTGAGACCCTTTCGATAGCAGAGATGTGATATCTCAATGTTTATACCAAACCTGAGACCCTTCCTACGGCATGAGATGTCATATTCAACTCCTTCCCATTCCAATCCTGAGACCCTTCCTATAGCATGAGATGTGATATCCAACTCCTTCCCATTCCAATCATGAGACCCTTCCTATAGCATGAGATGTGATGTCTCAATGCTTCTAATACCAAACCTGAGATCCTTCCTATAACATGAGATGTGATATCCAACTCCTTCCATTCCAATCCTGGACCCTTCCTATAGCATGAGATGTGATATCTCAATGCTTATACCAAACCTGAGACCCTTCCTATAGCATGAGATGTGATATCCAACTCCTTCCCATTCCAATCCTGAGACCCTTCCTATAGCCTGAGATGTGATATCTCAATGCCTCTAATACCAAACCTGAGATCCTTCCTCTAACATGAAATGTGATATCCAACTCCTTCACTTTCCAAACCTGAGAGCCTATCTATAGCATGAGATGTGATATCCAAGTCCTTCCCATTCCAATCCTTAGACCCTTCCTACAGCATGCAATATGATACCTCAATGATTCTAATAAAAAACCTGAGACCCGTCCTATAACATGAGATGGGATATCCAACTCCTTCCCATTCCAATTCTGAGACACTTCCGATAGCAGAGATGTGATATCTCAATGTTTATACCAAACCTGAGACCCTTCCTATAACATGAGATGTGATATCCAACTACTTCCCGTTCCAAACCTGAGACCCTTCCTTTAGCATGAGATGTGATATCCAGCTCCTTCCCATTCCAATCCTGAGACACTTCCGATAGCATGAGATGTGATATCTCAATGCTTCTAATCTCAAAACTGAGACCCTCCCTATAGCATGATATGTGATATCTAAGTCCTTCCCATTCCAATCCTGAGACCCTTCCTATAGCATGAGATGTGATATCTCAATGCTTCTACCAAACCTGAGACCCTTCCTTTAGCATGAGATGTGATATCCAACTCCTTCCCATTCCAATCCTGAGACCCTTCCTATAGCATGAGAGGTGATATCTCAATACTTCTAATACCAAACCTGAGATCCTTCCGATAACATGAGATGTGATATCTCAATACTTCTAATACCAAACCTGAGATCCATCCTATAACATGAGATGTGATATCCAAATCCTTCCCCTTCCAAACCTGAGACCCTCCCTTTAGCATGAGATGTGATATCCAACTCCTTCCCATTCCAATCCTGAGACCCTTCTGATAGCATAAGATATGATATCTCAATGCTACTATACCAAACCTGAGATCCTTCCGATAGCATGAGATGTGATATCTCAATACTTCTAATACCAAACCTGAGATCCTTCCTATAACATGAGATGTGATATCCAAATCCTTATCTTCCAAACCTGAGACCCTCCCTTTAGCATGAGATGTGATATCCAACTCCTTCCCATTCCAATCCTGAGACTCTTCTGATAGCATAAGATATGATATCTCAATGCTTCTATACCAAACCTGAGATCCTTCTGATAGCATGAGATGTGATATCTCAATACTTCTAATACCAAACCTGAGATCCTACCTCTAACATGAAATGTGATATCCAACTCTTTCCCCTTGCAAACCTGAGAGCCTTCCTATAGCATGAGATGTGATATCCAAGTCCTTCCCATTCCAATCCTGAGACCCTTACTATAACATGAGATGTGATATCCAACTCCTTCCCATTCCAACCTGAGGCCCTTCCTATAGCATGAGATGGGATATCCAACTCCTTCCAAATCCAATCCCGATACCCTTCCGATAGCATGAGATCTGATATCCCAATGCTTCTACCAAACCTGAGACCCATACTATGGCATGAGATGTGATATCAAACTCCTTCCCATTCTAATCCTGAGACCCTTCCTATAGCTTGAGATGTGATATCCAACTCCTTCCCATTCCAATTCTGAGACCCTTCCTATACCATGAGACTTGATATCTCAATGCTTCTAATACCAAACCTGAGACCCGTCCTATAACATGAGATGTGATATCCAAATCCTTCCCCTTCCAAACCTTAGACCCTTCCTTTATCATGAGATGTGATAGCCAACTCCTTCCCATTCCAATCTTGAGACCCTTCCGATATCATGAAATGTGATATCTCAATGCTTCTAATATCAAACTTGAGACCCTCCCTATAACATGAGATGGGAATATCCAACTCCTTCCCATTCCAATCCTGAGACCCTTCCGATAGCACAGATGTGATATCTCAATGCTTATACCAAACCTGAGATCCTTCCTATAACATGAGATGTGATATCCAACTCCTTCCCATTCCAATCCTGAGACACTTCCTATAGCATGAGATGTGATATCTCACTGCTTATACCAAACCTGAGACCCTTCCTATAGCATGAGATGTGATATCCAACTCCTTCCCATTCCAATCCTGAGACCCTTCCTATAGCATGAGATGTGATATCTCAATGCTTCTAATATCAAACTTGAGACCCTCCCTATAGCATGAGATGTGATACCCAAGTCCTTCCCATTCCAATCCTGAGACACTTCCTATAGCATGAGATGTGATATCCAACTGCTTCCCATTCCAATCCTGAGACCCTTCCTATAGCATGAGATGTGATATCTCTATGCTTCTAATACCAAACCTGAGATCCTTCCTCTAACATGAAATGTGATATCCAACTCCTTCCCTTTCCAAACCTAAGAGCCTATCTATAGCATGAGATGTGATATCCAAGTCCTTCACATTCCAACCCTTAGACCCTTCCTACAGCATGCAATTTGATATCTCAATGATTCTAATAACAAACCTGAGACCCGTCCTATAACATGAGATGGGATATTCAACTCCTTCCCATTCCAATCCTGAGACTCTTCCGATAGCAGAGATGTGATATCTCAATGCTTATACCAAACCTGAGACCCTTCCTATAACATGAGATGTGATATCCAAATCCTTCCCGTTCCAAACCTGAGACCCTTCCTTTAGCATGAGATGTGATATCCAGCTCCTTCCCATTCCAATCCTGAGACACTTCCGATAGCATGAGATGTGATATCTCAATGCTTCTAATATCAAAACTGAGACCCTCCCTATAGCATGATATGTGATATCTAAGTCCTTCCCATTCCAATCCTGAGACCCTCCCTATAGCATGAGATGTGATATCCAACTCCTTCCCATTCCAATCCTGAGACCCTTCCTATAGCATGAGATATGATATCTCAATACTTCTAATACCAAACGTGAGATCCTTCCGATAACATGAGATGTGATATCCAAATCCTTCCCCTTCCAAACCTGAGACCCTCCCTTTAGCATGAGATGTGATATCCAACTCCTTCCTATTCCAATCCTGAGACTCTTCTGATAGCATGAGATGTGATATCTCAATGCTTCTAATACCAAACCTGAGATCCTTCCGATAGCATGAGATGTGATATCTCAATGCTTCTAATACCAAACCTGAGATCCTTCCTATAACATGAGATGTGATATCCAAATCCTTCCCCTTCCAAACCTGAGACCCTCCCTTTAGCATGAGATGTGATATCCAACTCCTTCCCATTCCATTCCTGAGACCCTTCTGATAGCATGAGATGTGATATCTCAATGCCTCTAATACCAAACCTGAGATCCTACCTCTAACATGAAATGTGATATCCAACTCTTTCCCCTTCCAAACCTGAGAGCCTTCCTATAGCATGAGATGTGATATCCAAGTCCTTCCCATTCCAATCCTGAGACCCTTCCTATAGCTTGAGATGTGATATCCAACTCCTTCCCATTCCAATTCTGAGACCCTTCCTATACTATGAGACTTGATATCTCAATGCTTCTAATACCAAACCTGAGACCCGTAATATAACATGAGATGTGATATCCAAATCCTTCCCCTTCCAAACCTTAGACCCTTCCTTTATCATGAGATGTGATATCCAACTCCTTCCCATTCCAATCCTGAGACCCTTCCGATATCATGAGATGTGATATCTCAAAGCTTCTAATATCAAACTTGAGACCCTCCCTATAGCATGAGATGTGATATGCAAGTCCTTCCCATTCCAATCCTGAGACCCTTCCTATAGCATGAGATGTGATATCTCAATGCTTCTAATACCAAACCTGAGACCCTTCTTATAACATGAGATGGGAATATCCAACTCCTTCCCATTCCAATCCTGAGACCCTTCCGATAGCAGAGATGTGATATCTCAATGCTTATACCAAACCTGAGATCCTTCCTATAACATGAGATGTGATATCCAACTCCTTCCCATTCCAATCCTGAGACACTTCCTATAGCATGAGATGTGATATCTCACTGCTTATACCAAACCTGAGACCCTTCCCATAGCATGAGATGTGATATCCAACTCCTTCCCATTCCAATCCTCAGACCCTTCCTATAGCATGAGATGTGATATCTCAATGCTTCTAATATCAAACTTGAGACCCTACCTATAGCATGAGATGTGATATCCAACTCCTTCCCATTCCAATCCTGAGACCCTTCCTATAGCATGAGATGTGATATCTCAATGCTTCTAATATCAAACTTGAGACCCTCCCTATAGCATGAGATGTGATACCCAAGTCCTTCCCATTCCAATCCTGAGACACTTCCTATAGCATGAGATGTGATATCTCAATGCTTCTAATACCAAACCTGAGACTCTTCCTATAACATGAGATGGGATATCCAACTCCTTTCCATTCCAATCCTGAGACCCTTTCGATAGCAGAGATGTGATATCTCAATGTTTATACCAAACCTGAGACCCTCCCTACGGCATGAGATGTCATATACAACTCCTTCCCATTCCAATCCTGAGACCCTTCCTATAGCATGAGATGTGATATCTCAAGACCCTTCCTATAGCATGAGATGTGATATCCAACTCCTTCCCATTCCAATCCTGAGACCCTTCCTATAGCCTGAGATGTGATATCTGAATGCCTCTAATACCAAACCTGAGATCCTTCCTCTAACATGAAATGTGATATCCAACTCCTTCACTTTCCAAACCTGAGAGCCTATCTATAGCATGAGATGTGATATCCAAGTCCTTCCCATTCCAATCCTTAGACCCTTCCTACAGCATGCAACATAATATCTCAATGGTTTTAATAAAAAACCTGAGACCCGTCCTATAACATGAGATGGGATATCCAACTCCTTCCCATTCCAATCCTGAGACACTTCCGATAGCAGAGATGTGATATCTCAATGTTTATACGAAACCTGAGACCCTTCCTATAACATGAGATGTGATATCCAACTCCTTCCCGTTCCAAACCTGAGACCCTTCCTTTAGCATGAGATGTGATATCCAGCTCCTTCCCATTCCAATCCTGAGACACTTCCGATAGCATGAGATGTGATATCTCAATGCTTCTAATATCAAAACTGAGACCCTCCCTATAGCATATGTGATATCTAAGTCCTTCCCATTCCAATCCTGAGACCCTTCCTATAGCATGAGATGTGATATCCAACTCCTTCCCGTTCCAAACCTGAGACCCTTCCTTTAGCATGAGATGTGATATCCAGCTCCTTCCCATTCCAATCCTGAGACACTTCCGATAGCATGAGATGTGATATCTCAATGCTTCTAATATCAAAACTGAGACCCTCCCTATAGCATATGTGATATCTAAGTCCTTCCCATTCCAATCCTGAGACCCTTCCTATAGCATGAGATGTGATATCTCAATGCTTATCCTTGATTCCTGTAGTAAATTGCTTTCCTTTGCAGGCCGACTCCTCTCACGAATGCCTTGTCTGCATGCATTCTCTCCTGGCCATTCTCTCACCGTGGCTATTTGCCTACCCCCTTCCTCTCTCAGTGGATGGACTTCTCCATCCTAGCCTCCTACCACTCAACTCCGCCTACTTGGAGAATTCAACATGAACCTGTATGCTTCCTGACCTGGACTTTTACGAGATCTGCAACTCTTCATGTAGCTGGCCCTACACACTGCAGGGAATACTCAGGATTTTCTGATCTCAGACCTCCCCCTCTGTAACCCTCTCAACAATCCTCTCCCGTGGTGATCAAGTTCTCATCTCCAAAGAAGGCTAACTGCCAGCTGTTCCTCCTCAGAGGAGTTCTCCCTTTCTGTCCCTGCTCCCTGCGCGTTGCAAACACTCGCTTCCCTGCTCTCTGGTTTAGACGCTTTTCTTTCTCAGAGGCCTTCTTCCTTTCTGCCCTTTTCGCGTTGCAAGTACTCGCTTCCCAGCTCTCTGGTTTAGACGCGTGTTCCCTGCCTTCTCTCCTCTTCCCGCTGCCTTCAAATCAAAAAATGAGCTCCAAAAGATACACAGTGCTCAGAATGCTCTATAACACCCATTATTCAACATATAGCCGTAACCCGCTAGACGTATTGAAACGTGCTGTAAACTAGCAAAAACAGCTAGAAAATGTACTTTCCTCGCGTTTTTGTAAATGCTAATTCTGATGGGTTCCCATGTATGTACTGTCCGTGCGTTTGTTGTCGAATCCTGAAGTTTTTAACCACTGTTCTCCCATACAAGGGGGGGGTCAACGTCTACTGCTGTTCACAGGCTGAATGTATACGGTTGAAATCTTCAGGGCATTATCAGCTTTCCTGACTGTTTTGGAACGTGTATTTGCCATCTGTTAATGCAGTCGCCCTGTGTTCATCGTCCCTTTTATTTACAGGCTGCACTCCCCTGGTGATCACATTCTCCTCTCCAGAGCAGGCTGACTACCAGCTGCTCCTCCTCATAGGCGTTCATCCTTTCTGTCCCTGCTCCCTGCACCGTTTCGCGTTGCATGTACTCGCTTCCCAGCTCTCTGGTTTAGATGCGTGTTCCCTGCCTTCTCTCCTCTTCCTACAGCCTTCCAATGAGCTCCACAAGATACAGTGTTCAGAATGCTTTATAACACCCATTAGTCAAGATATAGCTGTAACCCGCTAGACGTATTGAAACGTGCTAAAAACGAGCAGAAACAGCTAGAAAATGTACTTTCCTCGCGTTTTGGTAAATGTGAATTCTGGTGGATTCCCATTTTGTACTCTGTTCGTGCGTTTGTTCAGTCGAATCCTGGTCTTTTGAACCACTCTTCTCCCATACAAGGGAGGGTCAAAATGTGTTGTTCACAGGCTGAATTTATACTGCTGAAATGCTCGCTTGCCTGCTCTCTGGTTTAGACGCGTGTACCCTGCATTTACCAAAACGCGAGGGAACACGCATCTCAACCAGAGAGCTGGGAAGCGAGTACATGCAACGCGAAACGGTGCAGGGAGCAGGGACAGAAAGGATGAACACCTATGAGGAGGAGCAGCTGGTAGTTAGCCTGCATAGGAGAGAAGAATGTGATCACTAGGGGAGTGCAGCCTGTAAACTAGAAGGAACGATGAACAAAGGGCGACTGCATTAACAGATGGCAAATACACGTTCCAAAACAGTCAGGAAAGCTGATAATGCCTTGAAGATTTCAGCCGTATACATTCAGCCTGTGAACAGCAGTAGATGTTGACCCCCCCCCCTCCCTAGTATGGGAGAACAGTGGTTAAAAACTTCAGGATTCGACACAAACGCACGGACACAGTACATACAACATGGGAACCCACCAGAATTCGCATTTACAAAAACGCGAGGGAAGTACATTTTCTAGCTATTTTTGCTAGTTTTTAGCACGTTTCAATACGTCTAGCGGGTTACAGCTATATGTTGAATAATGGGGTTATAAAGCATTCTGAAACTATCTTGTGGAGCTCATTGGAAGGCTGTAGGAAGAGGAGAGAAGGCAGGGAACACACATCTAAACCAGAGAGCTGGGAAGCGAGTACATGCAACGCGAAACGGTGCAGGGAGCAGGGACAGAAAGGTGGAACGCCTCTGAGGAGGAGCAGCTGGTAGTTAGCCTGCTCTGGAGAGGAGAATGTGATCACCACGGGAGTGCAGCCTTGAAACAAGAAGGGACGATGAAAACATGCTGACTGGAATAACAGATGGCAAATACACTTTCCAGAACAGTCGGTTTACCCGATAATGCATTGACGATTTCAGCAGTATACATTCAGCCTGTGAACAGTAGATTTTGATCCCCCCCTTGTATGGGTGACGAGTGGTTAAAAACATCAGGATTCGACTGAACAAATGCACGGAGTACAAAATGGGAATCCACCAGAATTCGTATTTACCAAAACGCGAGGAAAGAACATTTTCTAGCTATTTTGCTAGTTTTTAGCACTTTTCAATACGTCTAGCGGGTTACAGCTATATCTTGAATAATGGGTGTTATAAAGCATTCTGAGCACCGTGTATCTTTTGAAGCTCATTTGTTGATTTGAAGGCAGCGGGAAGAGGAGAGAAGGCAGGGAACACACGTCTAAACCAGAGAGCTGGGAAGCGAGTTGTTTTCTGCAACGCGAAACGATGCAGAGAACAGGCACAGAAAGGAAGAAGGAAAAGCGTCTAAACCAGAGAGCAGGGAAGCGAGTGTTTGCAACGCGAAACGGTGCAGAGAGCAGGGACAGAAAGGGAGAACTCCACTGAGGAGGAACAGCTGGTAGTTAGCCTTCTTTGGAGATGAGAACTTGATCACCACGGGAGAGGATTGTTGAGAGGGTTACATAGGGGGATGTCTGAGATCAGAAAATCCGGAGTATTCCCTGCAGTGTGTAGGGCCAGAGACATGAAGAGTTGCAGATCTCGTAAAAGTCCAGGTCAGGAAGCATACAGGTTCATTTTGAATTCTCCAAGTAGGCGGAGTTGAGTGGTAGGAGGCTAGGATGGAGAAGTCCATCCACTGAGAGAGGAAGGGGGTAGGCAAATAGCCACGGTGAGAGAATGGCCAGGAAAGAGAGAATGCATGCAGACAAGGCATTCGTGAGAGGAGTCGGCCTGCAAAGGAAAGCAATTTACTACAGGAATCAAGGATACTCCCCCTCATGAACGTTTGGATCTGGGCATGGAGAGGAACTTGTCATCAGGGAGGAAAGTGTCAGAGCTCGAGACAGCGCTGGCCGTCATCCATGTCTCGGTTAGACCAAGGACATCAAGGTCGGGTTCTTCCAGGAAATGGCAGATGTCAGATGAGTGTTAACTGAGTGAGAGTTGAGAGTGGGGAGGGGTACAAATCAGTAATCCTTGCGGGGGTGTAGAAGGAGCCTGACCTAGGGCACATGAGGAAGGAGAGAGGAAAGGAAGCAGAAGAAGGGAGAGAAGACACAGCAGGAGTGCATTATCAATCCGGGAGCTAGGAGTGGTGAGGTTAGACAGGGAGGTCTGAGTCTCAGGATTTGAATGGGAAGTTCGATATCACATGTCATGCTATAGGAAGAGTCTCAGGATTGGAATGGGAAGGAGTTGGATATGATATCTCTTGTTATAGGGAGGATCTCAGGTTTGGCATTAGAAGCACTGAGATATCAAATCACATCCTATCGGAAGGGTCTCGGGTTTGGTATTGGAAAAAATGAGATTTTAAATCTCAGGCTGTGGGAATGGTCTAGGCTAGGGTATGGTATTGGAAGGGGTGAAAAATCACATTTCATGCTACAGGAAGGGTCACAAGTTTGGAATGGGAAGGAGTTGGATTTCACATATACTACGGGAAGGGCCTCAGGTTTGGTATTAGAAGTCTCGCATCTCATGTTATAGGAAGGGTCTCGATTGGAATGGGAAGGAGTTGGATATCACATCTCATGTTATAGGGAGGGTCTCAGTTTTGATATTAGAAGCATTGGGATATCACATATGCTATTGGAAGGGTCTCAGTATTGGAATGGGAAGGAGTTGGATATCACATCTCATGTTAGAGGGAGGGTCTCAGTTTTGATATTAGAAGCATTGAGATATCACATATGCTATTGGAAGGGTCTCAGTATTGGAATTGGAAGGAGTTGGATATCACATATGCTAAAGGAAAGGTCTCAGGTTTGGAATGGGAAGGAGTTGGATATCACGTCTCATGTTATAGGAAGGGTCTCAGGTTTGGAATGGGAAGGAGTTGAATATCACATCTCATGCTAAAGGAAGGGTCATCAGGTTCGGTATAAGCATTGAGATATCACATCTCTGCTATCGGAAGGGTCTCAGGATAGGAATGGGAAGGACTTAGAATTCACATCTCATACTATAGGGAGGGTCTCAGTTTTGATATTAGAAGCATTGAGCTATCACATCTCATGCTATCGGAAGGGTCTCAGGATTGGAATGGGATGGAGTTGGATATCACATCTCAAGCTATCTCAGGATAGGAATGGGAAGGAGTTTGATATTTCATCTCAAGCTATAGGAAGGGTCTCAGGTTTGGAAAGGGAAGGATTTGGATTTCACATCTCATGTTATAGGATGGTTCTCATGTTTGGTTTTAGAAGCATTGAGATATCACATCTCATGCTATAGGAAGGGTCTAAGGTTTGGAAGGGGACGGATTTGGGTATCACATCTCATGTTATAGGACCGGTCTCAGGTTTGGTATTTGAAGCATTGAGATATCAAGTCTCATGGTATAGGACGGGTCTCAGAATTGGAATGAGAAGGAGTTGGATATCACATCTCAAGCTATAGGAAGGGTCTCATGATTGGAATGGGAAGGAGTTGGATATCACATCTCATATTATAGGAAGGGTCTCAGGATTGGAATGGGAAGGACTTGGATATCACATCTCATTCTATAGGAAGGCTCTCAGGGTTGGAAGGGGAAGGAGTTGGATATCACATTTCATGTTAGAGGTAGGATCTCAGGTTTGGTTTTAGAGGCATTGAGATATCACATCTCATGCCATCAGAAGGGTCTCAGGATTGGAATGGGAAGGAGTTGGATATCAAATCTCATGCTAAAGGCATGGTCTAAGGTTTGGAAGGGGAGGGATTTGGACATCATATCTCATGTTATTGGAAGGATCTCAGGTTTGGTATTAGAAGCATTGAGATATCACATCTCATGCTATCGGAAGGGTCTTAGGTTTGGTATAAGCATTGAGATATCACATCTCTGCTATCGGAAGGGTCTCAGGATTGGAATGGGAAGGATTTGGATATCACAATTCATGTTATAGGAAGGGTCTCAGGTTTGGTATTAGAAGCATTGAGATATCACATCTCATGCTATAGGAAGGGTCTCAGGATTGGAATGGGAAGGACTTGGATATCACATCTCATGTTATAGGAAGGGTCTCAGGTTTGGTATTAGAAGCATTGAGATATCACATCTCATGCTATAGGAAGGGTCTCAGGAATGGAATGGGAAGGACTTGGATATCACATCTCATGATAAAGGAAGGGTCTAAGGTTTGGAAGGGGAAGGATTTGGATATCACATCTCATGTTATTGGACCGGTCTCAGGTTTGGTATTAGAAGCATTGAGATATCAAGTCTCATGGTATAGGACGGGAGTTTGATATCACATCTCATGCCATGGTATGGGTCTCAGGTTTTGTAGAAGCATTTGGATATCACATCTCATGCTATCGGAAGGGTATCAGGATTGGATTTGGAAGGAGTTGGATATCCCATCTCATGCTATAGGAAGGGTCTCAGGCTGGAATAGAAGGAGTTGGATATCACATCTCATGTTATAGGAAGGGTCTCAGGATTGGAATGGGAAGGACTTGGATATCACATCTCATGCTGTAGGAAGGGTCTCAGGTTTGGAAAAGGAAGGAGTTGGATATCACATTTCATGTTAGAGGTAGGATCTCAGGTTTGGTATTAGAGGCATTGAGATATCACATCTCATGCTATCAGAAGGGTATCAGGATTGGAATGGGAAGGAGTTGGATATCACATCTCATGCTAAAGGGAGGGTCTCAGGTTTGGAATGGGAAGGATTTGGATATCACATCTCATGTTATAGGAAGGACCTTAGGTTTGGTATTAGAAGCATTGAGATATCACATCTCATGCTATAGGAAGGGTCTCGGGATTGGAATGGGAAGGAGTTGGATATCACATCTCATGTTATAGGAAGGATCTCAGGTTTGGTATTAGAAGCATTGAGATATCACATCTCATGCTATAGGAAGGGTCTCAGGATTGGAATGGGAAGGAGTTGGATATCACATCTCATGCTATGGGAAGGGTCTCAGGTTTGGTATAAGCATTGAAATATCACATCTCTGCTATCGGAAGGGTCTCAGGATTGGAATGGGAGGAGCTGGATATCACATCTCATGCTATGGGAAGCGTCTCAGGTTTGGTATAAGCATTGAAATATCACATCTCTGCTATCGGAAGGGTCTCAGGATTGGAATGGGAGGAGCTGGATATCACATCTCATGCCAAAGGAAGGGTCTCAGGTTTGGAAGGGGAAGGAGTTGGATATCACATCTCATGCTAAAGGGAGGGTCTCAGGTTTGGAATGGGAAGGATTTGGATATCACATCTCATGTTATAGGAAGGACCTTAGGTTTGGTATTAGAAGCATTGAGATATCACATCTCATGCTATAGGAAGGGTCTCGGGATTGGAATGGGAAGGAGTTGGATATCACATCTCATGTTATTGGAAGGATCTCAGGTTTGGTATTAGAAGCATTGAGATATCACATCTCATGCTATCGGAAGGGTCTTAGGTTTGGTATAAGCTTTGAGATATCACATCTCTGCTATCGGAAGGGTCTCAGGATTGGAATGGGAAGGATTTGGATATCATAATTCATGTTATAGGAAGGGTCTCAGGTTTGGTATTAGAAGCATTGAGATATCACATCTCATGCTATAGGAAGGGTCTCAGGATTGGAATGGGAAGGACTTGGATATCACATCTCATGTTATAGGAAGGGTCTCAGGTTTGGTATTAGAAGCATTGAGATATCACATCTCATGCTATAGGAAGGGTCTCAGGAATGGAATGGGAAGGACTTGGATATCAAATTCCATGATAAAGGAAGGGTCTAAGGTTTGGAAGGGGAAGGATTTGGATAACACATCTCATGTTATTGGACCGGTCTCAGGTTTGGTATTAGAAGCATTGAGATATCAAGTCTCATGGTATAGGACGGGAGTTTGATATCACATCTCATGCCATGGTATGGGTCTCAGGTTTTGTAGAAGAATTGGTATATCACATCTCATGCTATCGGAAGGGTATCAGGATTGGATTTGGAAGGAGTTGGATATCCCACCTCATGCTATAGGAAGGGTCTCAGGTTGGAATAGAAGGAGTTGGATATCACATCTCATGTTATAGGAAGGGTCTCAGGATTGGAATGGGAAGGACTTGGATATCACATCTCATGCTGTAGGAAGGGTCTCAGGTTTGGAAAAGGAAGGAGTTGGATATCACATTTGATGTTAGAGGTAGGATCTCAGGTTTGGTATTAGAGGCATTGAGATATCAGATCTCATGCTATCAGAAGGGTATCAGGATTGGAATGGGAAGGAGTTGGATATCACATCTCATGCTAAAGGGAGGGTCTCAGGTTTGGAATGGGAAGGATTTGAATATCACATCTCATGTTATAGGAAGGACCTTAGGTTTGGTATTAGAAGCATTGAGATATCACATCTCATGCTATAGGAAGGGTCTCGGGATTGGAATGGGAAGGAGTTGGATATCACATCTCATGTTATAGGAAGGATCTCAGGTTTGGTATTAGAAGCATTGAGATATCACATCTCATGCTATAGGAAGGGTCTCAGGATTGGAATGCGAGGAGCTATATATCACATCTCATGCTAAAGGAAGGGTCTCAGGTTTGGAAGGTGAAGGATTTGGATATCACATCTCATGTTATAGGACGGGTCTCAGGTTTGGTATTAGAAGCATTGTGATATCACATCTCATGCTATAGGATGTGTCTCAGGATTGGAATGGGAAGGAGTTGGATATCACATCTCATGCTATAGGAAGGGTTTCAGGTTTGGTAGAAGCATTGAGATATCACATCTCATGCTATAGGAAGAGTCTCAGGTTTGGGAAGGGAAGGATTTGGATTTCACATCTCATGTTATAGGATGGTTCTCATGTTTGGTTTTTGAAGCATTGAGATATCACATCTCATGCTATCGGAAGGGTCTCAGGTTTGGAATGGGAAGGAGTTGGATATCAGATCTCATGTTATAGGAAGGGTCTCAGGTTTGGAATGGGAAGGAGTTGGATATGACATCTCTTGTTATAGGGAGGGTCTCAGGATTTGAATGGTAAGGAGTTGGATATCACATCTCATGCTATAGGAAGGGTCTCAGGTTGGAATGGGAAGGAGTTGGATATCACATCTCATGTTATATACAGGAAGGGTCTCAGGATTGGAATGGGAAGGATTTGGATATCACATCTCTTGCTATAGGAAGGGTCTCAGGTTTTTTATTAGAAACATTGAGATATCACATCTCATGCTATAGGAAGGGTTTTAGGATTGGAATGGGAAGTATTTGGATATCACATCTCATGCTAAAGGAAGGGTCTCAGGTTTGGAAGGGGAAGGATTTGGATATCACATCTCATCCAATAGGAAGGGTCTCAGGTTTGGAATGGGAAGGAATTGGATATCACATCTCATGTTGTAGGAAGGGTCTCAGGTTTTTTATTAGAAACATTGAGATATCACATCTCATGTTATAGGACGGTTCCCAGGTTTGGTATTAGAAGCATTGAGATATCACATCTCATGGTATAGGAAGGGTCTCAGGGTTGGAATGGGAAGGAGTTGGATATCACATCTCATCCAATAGGAAGGGTCTCAGGTTTGGAATGGGAAGGAATTGGATATCACATCTCATGTTATAGGAAGGATCTCAGGTTTGGTATTAGAAGCATTGAGATATCACATCTCATGCTATAGGAAGGGTCTCAGGATTGGAATGTGAAGGATTTGGATATCACATCTCATGCTAAAGGAAGGGTCTCAGGTTTGGTAGAAGCATTGAGATATCACATCTCATGCTATAGGAAGGGTCTCAGGATTTGAATGGCAAGGAGTTGGATATCACATCTCATGCCATAGGAAGCGTCTCAGGTTTGGTATAAGCATTGAGATATCACATCTCTGCTATCGGAAGGTTCTCAGGATTGGATTGGGAAGGAGTTGGATATCCCTTCCCATGCTATAGGAAGTGTCTCAGGTTGGAATGGGAAGGAGTTGAATATCACATCTCATGTTATAGGAAGGGTCTCAGGATTGGAATGGGAAGGATTTGGATATCACATCTCTTGCTATAGGAAGGGTCTCAGGATTGGAAAGGGAAGGATTTGGATATCACATCTCATGTCATATGAAGGATCTCAGGTTTGGTATTAGAAGCATTGATATATCACATCTCATGCTATAGGAATGGTCTCAGGATTGGAATGGGTAGGAGTTGGATATTACATTCTTGCTATAGTAAGGGTCTCATGTTTGGAATGGGAAGGAGTTGGATATCACATATGCTATAGGAAGTGTCTCAGGTTTGGAACGGGAAGGAGTTGGATATCACATCTCGTGTTATAGGAAGGGTCTCAGGTTTGGTATAAGCATTGAGATATCACATCTCTGCTATCAGGAGTGGCTCAGGATTGGAATGGGAAGGAGTTGGATATCCCATCTCATGTTAAAGGACGGGTCTCTGGTTTGGTATTAGAATCATTGAGATATCACATCGCATGCTGTAGGAAGGGTCTAAGGATTGGAATGGGATGGACTTGGATATCACATCTCATGCTATAGGTAGGCTCTCAGGTTTGGTATAAGCATTGAGATATCACATCTCATGCTATAGGAAGGGTCTCAGGATTGGAATGGGAAGGATTTGGATATCACATCTCATGCTATAGGAAGGGTCTCAGGTTTGGTATAAGCATTGAGATATCACATCTCTGCTATCGGAAGGGTCTCAGGATTGGAATGGGAAAAGTTGGATATCCCATCTCATGTTATAGGAAGGGTCTCAGGTTTGGTATTAGAAGCATTGAGATATCACATCTCATGCTATAGGAAGGGTCTCAGGATTGGAATGGGAAGGACTTGGATGTCACATCTCATGCTATAGGGAGGGTCTCAAGTTTGATATTAGAAGCATTGAGATAACAAATCTCATGATATCGGAAGGGTCTCAGGATTGGAATGGGAAGGAGTTGGATATCACATCTCATTATAAAGGAAGGGTCTAAGGTTTGGAAGGGGAAGGATTTGGATATCACATCTCATGTTATAGGACGGGTCTCAGGTTTGGTATTAGAAGCATTGAGATATCAAGTCTCATGGTATAGGACGGGAGTTTGATATCACATCTCATGCCATGGTATGGGTCTCAGGTTTTGTAGAAGAATTGGTATATCACATCTCATGCTATCGGAAGGGTATCAGGATTGGATTTGGAAGGAGTTGGATATCCCATCTCATGCTATAGGAAGGGTCTCAGGTTGGAATAGAAGGAGTTGGATATCACATCTCATGTTATAGGAAGGGTCTCAGGATTGGAATGGGAAGGACTTGGATATCACATCTCATGCTGTAGGAAGGGTCTCAGGTTTGGAAAAGGAAGGAGTTGGATATCACATTTCATGTTAGAGGTAGGATCTCAGGTTTGGTATTAGAGGCATTGAGATATCAGATCTCATGCTATCAGAAGGGTATCAGGATTGGAATGGGAAGGAGTTGGATATCACATCTCATGCTAAAGGGAGGGTCTCAGGTTTGGAATGGGAAGGATTTGGATATCACATCTCATGTTATAAGAAGGACCTTAGGTTTGGTATTAGAAGCATTGAGATATCACATCTCATGCTATAGGAAGGGTCTCGGGATTGGAATGGGAAGGAGTTGGATATCACATCTCATGTTATAGGAAGGATCTCAGGTTTGGTATTAGAAGCATTGAGATATCACATCTCATGCTATAGGAAGGGTCTCAGGATTGGAATGGGAGGAGCTATATATCACATCTCATGCTAAAGGAAGGGTCTCAGGTTTGGAAGGTGAAGGATTTGGATATCACATCTCATGTTATAGGACGGGTCTCAGGTTTGGTATTAGAAGCATTGTGATATCACATCTCATGTTATAGGATGTGTCTCAGGATTGGAATGGGAAGGAGTTGGATATCACATCTCATGCTATAGGAAGGGTTTCAGGTTTGGTAGAAGCATTGAGATATCACATCTCATGCTATAGGAAGAGTCTCAGGTTTGGGAAGGGAAGGATTTGGATTTCACATCTCATGTTATAGGATGGTTCTCATGTTTGGTTTTTGAAGCATTGAGATATCACATCTCATGCTATCGGAAGGGTCTCAGGTTTGGAATGGGAAGGAGTTGGATATCAGATCTCATGTTATAGGAAGGGTCTCAGGTTTGGAATGGGAAGGAGTTGGATATGACATCTCTTGTTATAGGGAGGGTCTCAGGATTTGAATGGTAAGGAGTTGGATAACACATCTCATGCTATAGGAAGGGTCTCAGGTTGGAATGGGAAGGAGTTGGATATCACATCTCATGTTATATACAGGAAGGGTCTCAGGATTGGAATGGGAAGGATTTGGATATCACATCTCTTGCTATAGGAAGGGTCTCAGGTTTTTTATTAGAAACATTGAGATATCACATCTCATGCTATAGGAAGGGTTTTAGGATTGGAATGGGAAGTATTTGGATATCACATCTCATGCTAAAGGAAGGGTCTCAGGTTTGGAAGGGGAAGGATTTGGATATCACATCTCATCCAATAGGAAGGGTCTCAGGTTTGGAATGGGAAGGAATTGGATATCACATCTCATGTTATAGGAAGGGTCTCAGGTTTTGTATTAGAAACATTGAGATATCACATCTCATGTTATAGGACGGTTCCCAGGTTTGGTATTAGAAGCATTGAGATATCACATCTCATGGTATAGGAAGGGTCTCAGGGTTGGAATGGGAAGGAGTTGGATATCACATCTCATCCAATAGGAAGGGTCTCAGGTTTGGAATGGGAAGGAATTGGATATCACATCTCATGTTATAGGAAGGATCTCAGGTTTGGTATTAGAAGCATTGAGATATCACATCTCATGCTATAGGAAGGGTCTCAGGATTGGAATGTGAAGGATTTGGATATCACATCTCATGCTAAAGGAAGGGTCTCAGGTTTGGTAGAAGCATTGAGATATCACATCTCATGCTATAGGAAGGGTCTCAGGATTTGAATGGCAAGGAGTTGGATATCACATCTCATGCCATAGGAAGCGTCTCAGGTTTGGTATAAGCATTGAGATATCACATCTCTGCTATCGGAAGGTTCTCAGGATTGGATTGGGAAGGAGTTGGATATCCCTTCCCATGCTATAGGAAGTGTCTCAGGTTGGAATGGGAAGGAGTTGAATATCACATCTCATGTTATAGGAAGGGTCTCAGGATTGGAATGGGAAGGATTTGGATATCACATCTCTTGCTATAGGAAGGGTCTCAGGATTGGAATGGGAAGGATTTGGATATCACATCTCATGTCATAGGAAGGATCTCAGGTTTGGTATTAGAAGCATTGATATATCACATCTCATGCTATAGGAATGGTCTCAGGATTGGAATGGGTAGGAGTTGGATATTACATTCTTGCTATAGTAAGGGTCTCATGTTTGGAATGGGAAGGAGTTGGATATCACATATGCTATAGGAAGTGTCTCAGGTTTGGAACGGGAAGGAGTTGGATATCACATCTCATGTTACAGGAAGGGTCTCAGGTTTGGTATAAGCATTGAGATATCACATCTCTGCTATCAGGAGTGGCTCAGGATTGGAATGGGAAGGAGTTGGATATCCCATCTCATGTTAAAGGACGGGTCTCTGGTTTGGTATTAGAATCATTGAGATATCACATCGCATGCTGTAGGAAGGGTCTAAGGATTGGAATGGGATGGACTTGGATATCACATCTCATGCTATAGGTAGGCTCTCAGGTTTGGTATAAGCATTGAGATATCACATCTCATGCTATAGGAAGGGTCTCAGGATTGGAATGGGAAGGATTTTGATATCACATCTCATGCTATAGGAAGGGTCTCAGGTTTGGTATAAGCATTGAGATATCACATCTCTGCTATCGGAAGGGTCTCAGGATTGGAATGGGAAGGAGTTGGATATCCCATCTCATGTTATAGGAAGGGTCTCAGGTTTGGTATTAGAAGCATTGAGATATCACATCTCATGCTATAGGAAGGGTCTCAGGATTGGAATGGGAAGGACTTGGATGTCACATCTCATGCTATAGGGAGGGTCTCAAGTTTGATATTAGAAGCATTGAGATAACAAATCTCATGATATCGGAAGGGTCTCAGGATTGGAATGGGAAGGAGTTGGATATCACATCTCATTATAAAGGAAGGGTCTAAGGTTTGGAAGGGGAAGGATTTGGATATCACATCTCATGTTATAGGACGGGTCTCAGGTTTGGTATTAGAAGCATTGAGATATCAAGTCTCATGGTATAAGAAGGGTCTCAGAATTGGAATGGGAAGGAGTTGGATATCATATCTCAAGCTATAGGAAGCGTCTCAGGATTGGAATGGGAAGGAGTTTGATATCACATCTCATGCCATAGTATGGGTCTCAGGTTTGGTAGAAGCATTGGGATATCACATCTCATGCTATAGGAAGGGTCTCAGGATTGGAATGGGAAGAAGTTGGATATCACATCTCAAGCTATAGGAAGGGTCTCAGGTTTGGTATAAGCATTGAGATATCACATCTCATGCTATAGGAAGGGTCTCAGGGTTGGAATGGGAAGGAGTTGTATATGACATCTCATGCCATAGGAAGGGTCTCAGGTTTGGTATAAGCATTGAGATATCACATCACATGCTATAGGAAGGGTCTCAGGATTGGAATGGGAAGGACTTGGATATCACATCACATGCTATAGGAAGGGTCTCAGGATTGGAATGGAAAGGACTTGGATATCACATCTCATGCTATAGGCAGGGTCTCAGGTTTGGAAAGTGAAGGAGATGGATATCACATTTCATGTTAGAGGTAGGATCTCAGGTTTGGTATTAGAGGCAATGAGATATCACATCTCATGCTATCAGAAGGGTCTCAGGATTGGAATGGGAAGGAGTTGGATATCACATTTCATGCTAAAGGGAGGGTCTCAGGTTTGGAAGGGGAAGGATTTGGAAATCACATCTCATATTATAGGAAGGATCTCAGGTTTGGTATTAGAAGCATTGAGATATCACATCTCATGCTATCGGAAGGATCTCAGGTTTGGTATTAGAAGCATTGAGACATCACATCTCATGCTATAGGAAGGGTCTCAGGATTGGAATGGGAAGGAGTTGGATATCACATCTCATGCTATAGGAAGGGTCTCAGGTTTGGTATAAGCATTGAGATATCACATCTCATGCTATAGGAAGGGTCTCAGGATTGGAATGGGAAGGATTTGGATATCACATCATATGCTATAGGAAGGGTCTCAGGTTTGGTATAAGCACTGAGATATCACATCTCATGCTATAGGAAGGGTCTCAGGATTGGAATGGGAAGAAGTTGGATATCACATCTCATGCTATAGGAAGGGTCTCAGGTTTGGTATAAGCATTGAGATATCACATCTCATGCTATAGGAAGGGTCTCAGGGTTGGAATGGGAAGGAGTTGTATATGACATCTCATGCCATAGGAAGGGTCTCAGGTTTGGTATAAGCATTGAGATATCACATCACATGCTATAGGAAGGGTCTCACGATTGGAATGGGAAGGACTTGGATATCACATCTCATGCTATAGGCAGGGTCTCAGGATTGGAATGGGAAGGATTTGGATATCACATCTCATGTCATAGGAAGAATCTCAGGTTTGGTATTAGAAGCATTGATATATCACATCTCATGCTATAGGAATGGTCTCAGGATTGGAATGGGTAGGAGTTGGATATTACATTCTTGCTATAGTAAGGGTCTCATGTTTGGAATGGGAAGGAGTTGGATATCACATATGCTATAGGAAGTGTCTCAGGTTTGGAACGGGAAGGAGTTGGATATCACATCTCATGTTATAGGAAGGGTCTCAGGTTTGGTATAAGCATTGAGATATCACATCTCTGCTATCAGGAGTGGCTCAGGATTGGAATGGGAAGGAGTTGGATATCCCATCTCATGTTAAAGGACGGGTCTCTGGTTTGGTATTAGAATCATTGAGATATCACATCGCATGCTGTAGGAAGGGTCTAAGGATTGGAATGGGATGGACTTGGATATCACATCTCATGCTATAGGTAGGCTCTCAGGTTTGGTATAAGCATTGAGATATCACATCTCATGCTATAGGAAGCGTCTCAGGATTGGAATGGGAAGGATTTGGATATCACATCTCATGCTATAGGAAGGGTCTCAGATTTGGTATAAGCATTGAGATATCACATCTCATGCTATAGGAAGGGTCTCAGGATTGGAATGGGAAGGAGTTGTATATGACATCTCAAGCCTTAGGAAGGGTCTCAGGTTTGGTATAAGCATTGAGTTATCACATCTCTGCTATCGGAAGGGTCTCAGGATTGGAATGGGAAGGAGTTGGATATCCCATCTCATGTTATAGGAAGGGTCTCAGGTTTGGTATTAGAAGCATTGAGATATCACATCTCATGCTATAGGAAGGGTCTCAGGATTGGAATGGGAAGGACTTGGATATCACATCTCTTGCTATAGGGAGGGTCTCAAGTTTGATATTAGAAGCATTGAGGTATCACATTTCATGATATCGGAAGGGTCTCAAGATTGGAATGGGAAGGAGTTGGATATCACATCTCATGATAAAGGAAGGGTCTAAGGTTTGGAAGGGGAAGGATTTGGATATCACATCTCATGTTATAGGACGGGTCTCAATTTTGGTATTAGAAGCATTGAGATATCACATCTCATGCTATAGGAAGAGTCTCAGGATTGGAATGGGGAGGACTTGGATGTCACATCTCATGCTATAGGGAGGGTCTCAAGTTTGATATTAGAAGCATTGAGATAACAAATCTCATGATATCGGAAGGGTCTCAGGATTGGAATGGGAAGGAGTTGGATATCACATCTCATGCTAAAGGGAGGGTCTCAGGTTTGGAAGGGGAAGGATTTGGATATCACATCTCATGTTATAGGAAGGATCTCAGGTTTGGTATTAGAAGCATTGAGATATCACATCTCATGCTATCGGAAGGATCTCAGGTTTGGTATAGAAGCATTGAGATATCACATCTCATGCTATCAGAAGGGTCTCAGGATTGGAATGGGAAGGAGTTGGATATCACATCTCATGCTAAAGGGAGGGTCTCAGGTTTGGAAGGGGAAGGATTTGGATATCACATCTCATGTTATCGGAAGGATCTCAGGTTTGGTATTAGAAGTATTGAGATATCACATCTCATGCTATAGGAAGGGTCTCAGGATTGGAATGGGAAGGAGTTGGTTATCACATCTCATGCTAAAGGAAGGGTCTCAGGTTTGGTAGAAGCATTGAGATATCACATCTCATGCTATAGGAAGGGTCTCAGGATTGGAATGGGAAGGACTTAGATATCACATATCATGCTATAGGGAGGGTCTCAGTTTTGATATTAGAAGCATTGAGATATCACATCTCATGCTATCGGAAGTGTCTCAGGATTGGAATGGGAAGGAGCTGGATATCACATCTCATGCTAAAGGAAGGGTCTCAGGTTTGGAACGGGAAGGAGTTGGATATCACATCTCATGTTATAGGAAGGGTCTCAGGTTTGGTATAAGCATTGAGATATCACATCTCTGCTATCGGAAGTGTCTCAGGATTGGAATGGGAAGGACTTGGATATCACATCTCATGCTATAGATAGGCTCTCAGGTTTGGAAAGGGAAGGAGTTGGATATCACATTTCATGTTAGAGGAAGGATCTCAGGTTTGGTATTAGAGGCATTGAGATATCACATCTCAGGCTATAGGAAGGGTCTCAGGATTGGAATGGGAAGGAGTTGGATATCACATCTCATGCTAAAGGAAGGGTCTCAGGATTGGAATGGGAAGGAGTTGGATATCACATCTCATGCTATAGGAAGGGTCTCAGGTTTGGAAAGGGAAGGAGATGGATATCACATTTCATGTTAGAGGTAGGATCTCAGGTTTGGAATTAGAGGTTTGGTATAAGCATTGAGATATCACATTTCATGTTAGAGGTAGGATCTCAGGTTTGGAATTAGAGGCATTGAGATATCACATCTCATGCTATCAGAAGGGTCTCAGGATTGGAATGGGAAGGAGTTGGATATCACATCTCATGCTAAAGGGAGGGTCTCAGGTTTGGAAGGGGAAGGATTTGGAAATCACATCTCATGTTATAGGAAGGATCTCAGGTTTGGTATTAGAAGCATTGAGATATCACATCTCATGCTATCATAAGGGTCTCAGGATTGGAATCGGAAGGAGTTGGATATCACATCTCATGTTATAGGAAGGATCTCAGGTTTGGTATTAGAAGCATTGAGACATCACATCTCATGCTATAGGAAGGGTCTCAGGATTGGAATGGGAAGGAGTTGGATATCACATCTCATGCTATAGGAAGGGTCTCAGATTTGGTATAAGCATTGAGATATCACATCTCATGCTATAGGAAGGGTCTCAGGATTGGAATGGGAAGCAGTTGGATATCACATCTCAAGCCATAGGAAGGGTCTCAGGTTTGGTATAAGCATTGAGATATCACATCTCTGCTATCGGAAGGGTCTCAGGATTGGAATGGGAAGGAGTTGGATATCCCATCTCATGTTATAGGAAGAGTCTCAGGTTTGGTATTAGAAGCATTGAGATATCCCATCTCATGCTATAGGAAGGGTCTCAGGTTGGAATGGGAAGGAGTTGGATATCACATTTCATGTTATAGGAAGGGTCTCAGGATTGGAATTGGAAGGACTTGGCTATCATATCTCATGCTATAGGAAGGGTCTCAGGTTTGGTATAAGCATTGAGATATCACATCTCTGCTATCGGAAGGGTCTCAGGATTGGAATGGGAAGGAGTTGGATATCCCATCTCATGTTATAGGAAGAGTCTCAGGTTTGGTATTAGAAGCATTGAGATATCACATCACATGCTATAGGAAGGGTCTCAGGATTGTAATGGGAAGGACTTGGATATCACATCTCATGCTATAGGCAGGGTCTCAGGTTTGGAAAGGGAAGGAGATGGATATCACATTTCATGTTAGAGGTAGGATCTCAGGTTTGGTATTAGAGGCATTGAAATATCACATCTCATGCTATCAGAAGGGTCTCAGGATTGGAATGGGAAGGAGTTGGATATCACATCTCATGCTAAAGGGAGGGTCTCAGGTTTGGAAGGGGAAGGATTTGGAAATCACATCTCATGTTATAGGAAGGATCTCAGGTTTGGTATTAGAAGCATTGAGATATCACATCTCATGCTATCGGAAGTATCTCAGGTTTGGTATTAGAGGCATTGAGATATCACATCTCATGCTATCTTAAGGGTCTCAGGATTGGAATGGGAAGGAGTTGGATATCACATCTCATGTTATAGGAAGGATCTCAGGTTTGGTATTAGAAGCATTGAGACATCACATCTCATGCTATAGGAAGGGTCTCAGGATTGGAATGGGAAGGAGTTGGATATCACATCTCATGCTATAGGAAGGGTCTCAGATTTGGTATAAGCATTGAGATATCACATCTCATGCTATAGGAACGGTCTCAGGATTGGAATGGGAAGGAGTTGTATATGACATCTCAGGCCATAGGAAGGGTCTCAGGTTTGGTATAAGCATTGAGATATCACATCTCTGCTATCGGAAGGGTCTCAGGATTGGAATGGGAAGGAGTTGGATATCCCATCTCATGTTATAGGAAGGGTCTCAGGTTTGGTATTAGAAGCATTGAGACATCACATCTCATGTTATAGGAAGGGTCTCAGGATTGGAATGGGAAGAAGTTGGATATCACATCTCATGCTATAGGAAGGGTCTCAGGTTTGGTATAAGCATTGAGATATCACATCTCATGCTATAGGAAGGGTCTCAGGATTGGAATGGGAAGGAGTTGTATATGACATCTCATGCCATAGGAAGGGTCTCAGGTTTGGTATAAGCATTGAGATATCACATCACATGCTATAGGAAGGGTCTCAGGATTGGAATGGGAAGGACTTTTGATATCACATCTCATGCTATAGGCAGGGTCTCAGGTTTGGAAAGGGAAGGAGATGCATATCACATTTCATGTTAGAGGTAGGATCTCAGGTTTAGTATTAGAGGCATTGAAATATCACATCTCATGCTATCAGAAGGGTCTCAGGATTGGAATGGGAAGGAGTTGGATATCACATCTCATGCTAAAGGGAGTGTCTCAGGTTTGGAAGTGGAAGGATTTGGAAATCACATCTCATGTTATAGGAAGGATCTCAGGTTTGGTACTAGAAGCATTGAGATATCACATCTCATGCTATCAGAAGGATCTCAGGTTTGGTATTAGAAGCATTGAGACATCACATCTCATGCTATAGGAAGGGTCTCAGGATTGGAATGGGAAGGAGTTGGATATCACATCTCATGCTATAGGAAGGGCCTCGGATTTGGTATAAGCATTGAGATATCACATCTCTGCTATCGGAAGGGTCTCAGGATTGGAATGGGAAGGAGTTGGATATCCCATCTCATGTTATAGGAAGGGTCTCAGGTTTGGTATTAGAAGCATTGAAATATCACATCTCATGCTATAGGAAGAGTCTCAGGATTGGAATGGGGAGGACTTGGATGTCACATCTCATGCTATAGGGAGGGTCTCAAGTTTGATATTAGAAGCATTGAGATAACAAATCTCATGATATCGGAAGGGTCTCAGGATTGGAATGGGAAGGAATTGGATATCACATCTCATGATAAAGGAAGGGTCTAAGGTTTGGAAGGGGAAGGATTTGGATATCACATCTCATGTTATAGGACGGGTCTCAGGTTTTGTATTAGAAGCATTGAGATATCAAGTCTCATGGTATAGGAAGGGTCTCAGAATTGGAATGGGAAGGAGTTGGATATCACATCTCAAGCTATAGGTAGGGTCTCAGGATTGGAATGGGAAGGAGTTTGATATCACATCTCATGCCATAGTATGGGTCTCAGGTTTGGTAGAAGCATTGGGATATCACATCTCATGCTATCGGAAGGGTATCAGTATTGGATTTGGAAGGAATTGGATATCCTATCTCATGCTATAGGAAGGGTCTCAGGTTGGAATGGGAAGGAGTTGGATATCACATTTCATGTTATAGGAAGGGTCTCAGGATTGGATGGGAAGGACTTGGATATCATATCTCATGCTATAGGAAGGGTCTCAGGATTGGAATGGGAAGGAGTTGGATATCACATCTCAAGCTATAGGAAGGGTCTCAGGTTTGGTATAAGCATTGAGATATCACATCTCATGCTATAGGAAGGGTCTCAGGATTGGAATGGGAAGGAGTTGGATATCACATCTCATGTTATAGGAAAGATCTCAGGTTTGGTATTAGAAGCATTGAGACATCACATCTCATGTTCTAGGAAGGGTCTCAGGAATGGAATGGGAAGAAGTTGGATATCCCATCTCATGTTATAGGACTGGTCTCGGGTTTGGTATTAGAAGCATTGAGATATCACATTGCATGCTATAGGAATGGTCTCAGGATTGGAATGGGAAGGAGTTGGATATTACATTCTTGCTATAGGAAGGGTCTCATGTTTGGAATGGGAAGGAGTTGGATATCACATATGCTATAGGAAGGGTCTCAGGTTTGGACCGGGAAGGAGTTGGATATCACATCTCATGTTATAGGAAGGGTCTCAGGTTTGGTATAAGCATTGAGATATCACATCTCTGCTATCGGAAGTGTCTCAGGATTGGAATAGGAAGGAGTTGAATATCCCATCTCATGTTATAGGATGGGTCTCAGGTTTGTTATTAGAATCATTGAGATATCATATTGCATGCTGTAGGAAGGGTCTAAGGATTGGAATGGGAAGGACTTGGATATCACATCTCATGCTATAGGTAGGCTCTCAGGTTTGGAAAGGGAAGGAGTTGGATATCACATTTCATGTTAGAGGAAGGATCTCAGGTTTGGTATTAGAGGCATTGAGATATCACATCTCATGCTATAGGAAGGGTCTCAGGATTGGAATGGGAAGGAGTTGGATATCACATCTCATGCTATAGGAAGGGTCTCAGGTTTGGTATAAGCATCGAGATATCACATCTCATGCTATAGGAAGGGTCTCGGGATTAGAATGGGAAGGAGTTGGATATCACATCTCATGTTATAGGAAGGATCTCAGGTTTGGTATTAGAAGCATTGAGACATCACATCTCATGCTATAGGAAGGGTCTCAGGATTGGAATGGGAAGGAGTTGGATATCACATCTCATGCTATAGGAAGGGTCTCAAGTTTGATATTAGATGCATTGAGATATCACATCTCATGCTATAGGAAGGGTCTCAGGATTGGAATGGGAAGGAGTTGGATATCACATCTCAAGCTTTAGGAAGGGTCTCAGGTTTGGTATAAGCATTGAGATAGCACATCTCATGCTATAGGAAGGGTCTCAGGATTGGAATGGGAAGGAGTTGGATATTACATCTCATGTTATAGGAAAGATCTCAGGTTTGGTATTAGAAGCATTGAGACATCACATCTCATGTTATAGGAAGGGTCTCAGGATTGGAATGGGAAGAAGTTGGATATCACATCTCATGCTATAGGAAGGGTCTCAGGTTTGGAAGGGGAAGGAGTTGGATATCCAATCTCATGTTATAGGACTGGTCTCAGGTTTGGTATTAGAAGCATTGAGATATCACATCGCATGCTGTAGGAAGGTTCTCAGGTTTGGTATTAGAAGCATTGAGACATCACATCTCATGCTATAGGAAGGGTCTCAGGATTGGAATGGGAAGGAGTTGGATATCACATCTCATTTTATAGGAAGGATCTCAGGTTTGGTATTAGAAGCATTGAGACATCACATCTCATGCTATAGGAAGGGTCTCAGGATTGGAATGGGAAGGAGTTGGATATCACATCTCATGCTATAGGAAGGGTCTCAGATTTGGTATAAGCATTGAGATATCACATCTCATGCTATAGGAAGGGTCTCAGGATTGGATTGGGAAGGAGTTGTATATGACATCTCAGGCCATAGGAAGGGTCTCAGGATTGGTATAAGCATTGAGATATCACATCTCTGCTATCGGAAGGGTCTCAGGATTGGAATGGGAAGGAGTTGGATATCCCATCTCATGATAAAGGAAGGGTCTAAGGTTTGGAAGGGGAAAGATTTGGATATCACATCTCATGTTATAGGCGGGTCTCAATTTTGATATTAGAAGCATTGAGATAACAAATCTCATGATATCGGAAGGGTCTCAGGATTGGAATGGGAAGGAGTTGGATATCACATCTCATGTTATAGGAAGAGTCTCAGGATTGGAATGGGAAGGAGTTTGATATCACATCTCATGTTATAGGACGGATCTCAGGTTTGGTATTAGAAGCATTGAGATATCAAGTCTCATGGTATAGGAAGGGTCTCAGAATTGGAATGGGAAGGATTTCGGATATCACATCTCAAGCTATAGGAAGAGTCTCAGGATTGGAATGGGAAGGAGTTTGATATCACATCTCATGTTATAGGACGGGTCTCAGGTTTGGTATTAGAAGCATTGAGATATCAAGTCTCATGGTATAGGAAGGGTCTCAGAATTGGAATGGGAAGGATTTCGGATATCACATCTCAAGCTATAGGAAGAGTCTCAGGATTGGAATGGGAAGGAGTTTGATATCACATCTCATGCCATAGTATGGTTCTCAGGTTTGGTAGAAGCATTGGGATATCACATCTCATGCTATTGGAAGGGTATCAGTATTGGATTTGGAAGGAGTTGGATATCCCATTTCATGCTATGGGAAGGGTCTCAGGTTGGAATGGGAAGGAGTTGGATATCACATTTCATGTTATAGGAAGGGTCTCAGGATTGGAATGGGAAGGAGTTGGATATCACATCTCAAGCTTTAGGAAGGGTCTCAGGTTTGGTATAAGCATTGAGATAGCACATCTCATGCTATAGGAAGGGTCTCAGGATTGGAATGGGAAGGAGTTGGATATCACATCTCATGTTATAGGAAAGATCTCAGGTTTGGTATTAGAAGCATTGAGACATCACATCTCATGTTATAGGAAGGGTCTCAGGATTGGAATGGGAAGAAGTTGGATATCACATCTCAAGCTTTAGGAAGGGTCTCAGGTTTGGTATAAGCATTGAGATAGCACATCTCATGCTATAGGAAGGGTCTCAGGTTTGGAAGGGGAAGGAGTTGGATATCCAATCTCATGTTATAGGACTGGTCTCAGGTTTGGTATTAGAAGCATTAAGATATCACATCGCATGCTGTAGGAAGGTTCTCAGGTTTGGAATGGTGAGGAATTGGATATCACATCTCATGTCATAGGAAGGATCTCAGGTTTGGTATTAGAAGCATTGAGATATCACATCTCATGCTATAGGAATGGTCTCAGGATTGGAATGGGAAGGAGTTGGATATTACATTCTTGCTATAGGAAGGGTCTCATGTTTGGAATGGGAAGGAGTTGGATATCACATATGCTATAGGAAGGGTCTCAGGTTTGAAACGGGAAGGAGTTGGATATCACATCTCATGTTATAGGAAGGGTCTCAGGTTTGAAACGAGAAGGAGTTGGATATCACATCTCATGTTATAGGACGGGTCTCAGGTTTGTTATTAGAATCATTGAGATATCATATTGCATGCTTTAGGGAGGGTCTAAGGATTGGAATGGGAAGGACTTGGATATCACATCTCATGCTATAGGTAGGCTCTCAGGTTTGGAAAGGGAAGGAGTTCGATATCACATTTCATGTTAGAGGAAGGATCTCAGGTTTGGTATTAGAGGCATTGAGATATCACATATCATGCTATAGGAAGGGTCTCAGGATTGGAATGGGAAGGAGTTGGATATCTCATCTCAAGCTTTAGGAAGGGTCTCAGGTTTGGTATAAGCATTGAGATAGCACATCTCATGCTATCGGAAGGGTCTCAGGATTGGAATGGGAAGGAGTTGGATATTACATCTCATGTTATAGGAAAGATCTCAGGTTTGGTATTAGAAGCATTGAGACATCACATCTCATGTTATAGGAAGGGTCTCAGGATTGGAATGGGAAGAAGTTGGATATCACATCTCATGCTATAGGAAGGGTCTCAGGTTTGGAAGGGGAAGGAGTTGGATATCCAATCTCATGTTATAGGACTGGTCTCAGGTTTGGTATTAGAAGCATTGAGATATCACATCGCATGCTGTAGGAAGGTTCTCAGGTTTGGTATTAGAAGCATTGAGACATCACATCTCATGCTATAGGAAGGGTCTCAGGATTGGAATGGGAAGGAGTTGGATATCACATCTCATGTTATAGGAAGGATCTCAGGTTTGGTATTAGAAGCATTGAGACATCACATCTCATGCTATAGGAAGGGCCTTAGGATTGGAATGGGAAGGAGTTGGATATCACATCTCATGCTATAGGAAGGGTCTCAGATTTGGTATAAGCATCGAGATATCACATCTCATGCTATAGGAAGGGTCTCGGGATTGGAATGGGAAGGAGTTGGATATCACATCTCATGCCATGGGAAGGGTCTTAGGTTTGGTATAAGCATTGAGATATCACATCTCTGCTATTGGAAGGGTCTCAGGATTGGAATGGGAAGGAGTTGGATATCCCATCTCATGTTATAGGAAGAGTCTCAGGTTTGGTATTAGAAGCATTGAGATATCACATCTCATGCTATAGGAAGTGTCTCAGGATTGGAATGGGAAGGACTTGGGTATCACATCTCATGCTATAGGGAGGGTCTCAAGTTTGATATTAGAAGCATTGAGATATCACATCTCATGCTATAGGAATGGTCTCAGGATTGGAATGGGAAGGAGTTGGATATCACATCTCATTCTATAGGAAGGGTCTCAGGTTTGGTATAAGCAGTGAGATATCACATCTCATGCTATAGGAAGTGTCTCAGGATTGGAATGGGAAGGAGTTGGATATCACATCTCATGTTATAGGAAGGATCTCAGGTTTGGTATAAGCATTGAGATATCACATCTCTGCTATCGGAAGGGTCTCAGGATTGGAATGGGAAGGAGTTGGATATTCCCATCTCATGATATAGGAAGGGTCCCAGGATGGAATGGGAAGGAGTAGGATATCACATTTCATGTTATAGGAAGGGTCTCAGGATTGGAATGGGAAGGATTTGGATATCATATCTCATGCTATAGGAAGGCTCTCAGGTTTGGAAGGGGAAAGAGTTGGATATCACATTTCATGTTAGAGGAAGGATCTCAGGTTTGGTATTATAGGCCTTGAGATATCACATCTCATGCTATAGGAAGGGTCTCAGGATTGGAATGGGAAGGAGTTGGATATCACATCTCATGTTATAGGAAAGATCTCAGGTTTGGTATTAGAAGCATTGAGACATCACATCTCATGTTATAGGAAGGGTCTCAGGATTGGAATGGGAAGGACTTGGATATCACATCTCATGCTATAGGCAGGGTCTCAGGTTTGGAAAGGGAAGGAGATGGATATCACATTTCATGTTAGAGGTAGGATATCAGGTTTGGAATTAGAGGCATTGAGATATCACATCTCATGCTATCAGAAGGGTCTCAGGATTGGAATGGGAAGGAGTTGGATATCACATCTCATGCTAAAGGGAGGGTCTCAGGTTTGGAAGGGGGAGGATTTGGAAATCACATCTCATGTTATAGGAAGGATCTCAGGTTTGGTATTAGAAGCATTGAGATATCACATCTCATGCTATCGGAAGTATCTCAGGTTTGGTATTAGAGGCATTGAGATATCACATCTCATGCTATCATAAGGGTCTCAGGATTGGAATGGGAAGGAGTTGGATATCACATCTCATGTTATAGGAAGGATCTCAGGTTTGGTATTAGAAGCATTGAGACATCACATCTCATGCTATAGGAAGGGTCTCAGGATTGGAATGGGAAGGAGTTGGATATCACATCTCATGCTATAGGAAGGGTCTCAGATTTGGTATAAGCATTGAGATATCACATCTCATGCTATAGGAAGGGTCTCAGGATTGGAATGGGAAGGAGTTGTATATGACATCTCAGGCCATAGGAAGGGTCTCAGGTTTGGTATAAGCATTGAGATATCACATCTCTGCTATCGGAAGGGTCTCAGGATTGGAATGGGAATGAGTTGGATATCCCATCTCATGTTATAGGAAGAGTCTCAGGTTTGGTATTAGAAGCATTGAGATATCCCATCTCATGCTATAGGAAGGGTCTCAGGTTGGAATGGGAAGGAGTTGGATATCACATTTCATGTTATAGGAAGGGTCTCAGGATTGGAATTGGAAGGACTTGGCTATCATATCTCATGCTATAGGAAGGCTCTCAGGTTTGTAAGGGGAAAGTGTTGGATATCACATTTCATGTTAGAGGAATGATCTCAGGTTTGGTATTAGAGGCCTTGAGATATCACATCTCATGCTATAGGAAGGGTCTCAGGATTGGAATGGGAAGGAGTTGGATATCACATCTCATGCTATAGGAAGGGTCTCAGATTTGGTATAAGCATTGAGATATCACATCTCATGCTATAGGAAGTGTCTCAGGATTGGAATGGGAAGGAGTTGGATATCACATCTCATGTTATAGGAAGGATCTCAGGTTTGGTATAAGCATTGAGATATCACATCTCTGCTATCGGAAGGGTCTCAGGATTGGAATGGGAAGGAGTTGGATATTCCCATCTCATGTTATAGGAAGGGTCTCAGGTTTGGTATTAGAAGCATTGAGATATCCCATCTCATGATATAGGAAGGGTCCAAGGATGGAATGGGAAGGAGTAGGATATCACATTTCATGTTATAGGAAGGGTCTCAGGATTGGAATGGGAAGGATTTGGATATCATATCTCATGCTATAGGAAGGCTCTCAGGTTTGGAAGGGGAAAGAGTTGGATATCACATTTCATGTTAGAGGAAGGATCTCAGGTTTGGTATTAGAGGCCTTGAGATATCACATCTCATGCTATAGGAAGGGTCTCAGGATTGGAATGGGAAGGAGTTGGATATCACATCTCATGTTATAGGAAAGATCTCAGGTTTGGTATTAGAAGCATTGAGACATCACATCTCATGTTATAGGAAGGGTCTCAGGATTGGAATGGGAAGAAGTTGGATATCACATCTCATGCTATAGGAAGGGTCTCAGGTTTGGTATAAGCATTGAGATATCACATCTCATGCTATAGGAAGGGTCTCAGGATTGGAATGGGAAGGAGTTGTATCTGACATCTCATGCCATATGAAGGGTCTCAGGTTTGGTATAAGCATTGAGATATCACATCACATGCTATAGGAAGGGTCTCAGGATTGGAATGGGAAGGACTTGGATATCACATCTCATGCTATAGGCAGGGTCTCAGGTTTGGAAAGGGAAGGAGATGGATATCACATTTCATGTTAGAGGTAGGATCTCAGGTTTGGAATTAGAGGCATTGAGATATCACATCTCATGCTATCAGAAGGGTCTCAGGATTGGAATGGGAAGGAGTTGGATATCACATCTCATGCTAAAGGGAGGGTCTCAGGTTTGGAAGGGGGAGGATTTGGAAATCACATCTCATGTTATAGGAAGGATCTCAGGTTTGGTATTAGAAGCATTGAGATATCACATCTCATGCTATCGGAAGTATCTCAGGTTTGGTATTAGAGGCATTGAGATATCACATCTCATGCTATCATAAGGGTCTCAGGATTGGAATGGGAAGGAGTTGGATATCACATCTCATGTTATAGGAAGGATCTCAGGTTTGGTATTAGAAGCATTGAGACATCACATCTCATGCTATAGGAAGGGTCTCAGGATTGGAATGGGAAGGAGTTGGATATCACATCTCATGCTATAGGAAGGGTCTCAGATTTGGTATAAGCATTGAGATATCACATCTCATGCTATAGGAAGGGTCTCAGGATTGGAATGGGAAGGAGTTGTATATGACATCTCAGGCCCTAGGAAGGGTCTCAGGTTTGGTATAAGCATTGAGATATCACATCTCTGCTATCGGAAGGGTCTCAGGATTGGAATGGGAATTAGTTGGATATCCCATCTCATGTTATAGGAAGAGTCTCAGGTTTGGTATTAGAAGCATTGAGATATCCCATCTCATGCTATAGGAAGGGTCTCAGGTTGGAATGGGAAGGAGTTGGATATCACATTTCATGTTATAGGAAGGGTCTCAGATTTGGTATAAGCATTGAGATATCACATCTCATGCTATAGGAAGTGTCTCAGGATTGGAATGGGAAGGAGTTGGATATCACATCTCATGTTATAGGAAGGATCTCAGGTTTGGTATAAGCATTGAGATATCACATCTCTGCTATCGGAAGGGTCTCAGGATTGGAATGGGAAGGAGTTGGATATTCCCATCTCATGTTATAGGAAGGGTCTCAGGTTTGGTATTAGAAGCATTGAGATATCCCATCTCATGATATAGGAAGGGTCCAAGGATGGAATGGGAAGGAGTAGGATATCACATTTCATGTTATAGGAAGGGTCTCAGGATTGGAATGGGAAGGATTTGGATATCATATCTCATGCTATAGGAAGGCTCTCAGGTTTGGAAGGGGAAAGAGTTGGATATCACATTTCATGTTAGAGGAAGGATCTCAGGTTTGGTATTAGAGGCCTTGAGATATCACATCTCATGCTATAGGAAGGGTCTCAGGATTGGAATGGGAAGGAGTTGGATATCACATCTCATGTTATAGGAAAGATCTCAGGTTTGGTATTAGAAGCATTGAGACATCACATCTCATGTTATAGGAAGGGTCTCAGGATTGGAATGGGAAGAAGTTGGATATCACATCTCATGCTATAGGAAGGGTCTCAGGTTTGGTATAAGCATTGAGATATCACATCTCATGCTATAGGAAGGGTCTCAGGATTGGAATGGGAAGGAGTTGTATCTGACATCTCATGCCATAGGAAGGGTCTCAGGTTTGGTATAAGCATTGAGATATCACATCACATGCTATAGGAAGGGTCTCAGGATTGGAATGGGAAGGACTTGGATATCACATCTCATGCTATAGGCAGGGTCTCAGGTTTGGAAAGGGAAGGAGATGGATATCACATTTCATGTTAGAGGTAGGATCTCAGGTTTGGAATTAGAGGCATTGAGATATCACATCTCATGCTATCAGAAGGGTCTCAGGATTGGAATGGGAAGGAGTTGGATATCACATCTCATGCTAAAGGGAGGGTCTCAGGTTTGGAAGGGGGAGGATTTGGAAATCACATCTCATGTTATAGGAAGGATCTCAGGTTTGGTATTAGAAGCATTGAGATATCACATCTCATGCTATCGGAAGTATCTCAGGTTTGGTATTAGAGGCATTGAGATATCACATCTCATGCTATCATAAGGGTCTCAGGATTGGAATGGGAAGGAGTTGGATATCACATCTCATGTTATAGGAAGGATCTCAGGTTTGGTATTAGAAGCATTGAGACATCACATCTCATGCTATAGGAAGGGTCTCAGGATTGGAATGGGAAGGAGTTGGATATCACATCTCATGCTATAGGAAGGGTCTCAGATTTGGTATAAGCATTGAGATATCACATCTCATGCTATAGGAAGGGTCTCAGGATTGGAATGGGAAGGAGTTGTATATGACATCTCAGGCCATAGGAAGGGTCTCAGGTTTGGTATAAGCATTGAGATATCACATCTCTGCTATCGGAAGGGTCTCAGGATTGGAATGGGAATGAGTTGGATATCCCATCTCATGTTATAGGAAGAGTCTCAGGTTTGGTATTAGAAGCATTGAGATATCCCATCTCATGCTATAGGAAGGGTCTCAGGTTGGAATGGGAAGGAGTTGGATATCACATTTCATGTTATAGGAAGGGTCTCAGGATTGGAATTGGAAGGACTTGGCTATCATATCTCATGCTATAGGAAGGCTCTCAGGTTTGGAAGGGGAAGGAGTTGGATATCACATTTCATGTTAGAGGAACTATCTCAGGTTTGGTATTAGAGGCCTTGAGATATCACATCTCATGCTATAGGAAGGGTCTCAGGATTGGAATGGGAAGGAGTTGGATATCACATCTCAAGCTAAAGGGACGGTCTCAGGTTTGGTATAAGCATTGTGATATCACATCTCATGCTATAGGAAGGGTCTCAGGATTGGAATGGGAAGGAGTTGGATATCACATCTCATGTTATAGGAAAGATCTCAGGTTTGGTATTAGAAGCATTGTGACATCACATCTCATGTTATAGGAAGGGTCTCATGATTGGAATGGGAAGAAGTTGGATATCACATCTCATGCTATAAGAAGGGTCTCAGGTTTGGTATAAGCATTGAGATATCACATCTCATGCTATAGGAAGGGTCTCAGGTTTGGAATGGGAAGGAGTTGTATATGACATCTCATGCCATAGGAAGGGTCTCAGGTTTGGTATAAGCATTGAGATATCACATCACATGCTATAGGAAGGGTCTCAGGATTGGAATGGAAAGGACTTGGATATCACATCTCATGCTATAGGCAGGGTCTCAGGTTTGGAAAGGGAAGGAGATGGATATCACATTTCATGTTCGAGGTAGGATCTCAGGTTTGGTATTAGAGGCATTGAAATATCACATCTCATGCTATCAGAAGGGTCTCAGGATTGGAATGGGAAGGAGTTGGATATCACATCTCATGCTAAAGGAGGGTCTCAGGTTTGGAAGGGGAAGGATTCGGAAATCACATCTCATGTTATAGGAAGGATCTCAGGTTTGGTATTAGAAGCATTGAGATATCACATCTCATGCTATCGTAAGTATCTCAGGTTTGGTATTAGAGGTATTGAGATATCACATCTCATGCTATCATAAGGGTCTCAGGATTGGAATGGGAAGGAGTTGGATATCACATCTCATGTTATAGGAAGGCTCTCTGGTTTGCAAGGGGAAGGAGTTGGATATCACATTTCATGTTAGAGGAACGATCTCAGGTTTGGTATTAGAGGCCTTGAGATATCACATCTCATGCTATAGGAAGGGTCTCAGGATTGGAATGGGAAGGAGTTGGATATCACATCTCAAGCTATAGGAACGGTCTCAGGTTTGGTATAAGCATTGTGATATCACATCTCATGCTATAGGAAGGGTCTCAGGATTGGAATGGGAAGGAGTTGGATATCACATCTCATGTTATAGGAAAGATCTCAGGTTTGGTATTAGAAGCATTGCGACATCACATCTCATGTTATAGGAAGGGTCTCAGGATTGGAATGGGAAGAAGTTGGATATCACATCTCATGCTATAGGAAGGGTCTCAGGTTTGGTATAAGCATTGAGATATCACATCTCATGCTATAGGAAGGGTCTCAGGATTGGAATGGGAAGGAGTTGTATATGACATCTCATGCCATAGGAAGGGTCTCAGGTTTGGTATAAGCATTGAGATATCACATCACATGCTATAGGAAGGGTCTCAGGATTGGAATGGAAAGGACTTGAATATCAAATCTCATGCTATAGGCAGGGTCCCAGGTTTGGAAAGGGAAGGAGATGGATATCACATTTCATGTTAGAGGTAGGATCTCAGGTTTGGTATTAGAGGCATTGAAATATCACATCTCATGCTATCAGATGGGTCTCAGGATTGGAATGGGAAGGAGTTGGATATCACATCTCATGCTAAAGGGAGGGTCTCAGGTTTGGAAGGGGAAGGATTTGGAAATCACATCTCATGTTATAGGAAGGATCTCAGGTTTGGTATTAGAAGCATTGAGATATCACATCTCATGCTATCGGAAGTATCTCAGGTTTGGTATTAGAGGCATTGAGATATCACATCTCATGCTATCATAAGGGTCTCAGGATTGGAATGGGAAGGAGTTGGATATCACATCTCATGTTATAGGAAGGATCTCAGGTTTGGTATTAGAAGCATTGAGACATCACATCTCATGCTATAGGAAGGGTCTCAGGATTGGAATGGGAAGGAGTTGGATATCACATCTCATGCTATAGGAAGGGTCTCAGATTTGGTATAAGCATTGAGATATCACATCTCATGCTATAGGAAGGGTCTCAGGATTGGAATGGGAAGGAGTTGTATATGACATCTCAGGCCATAGGAAGGGTCTCAGGTTTGGTAAAAGCATTGAGATATCACATCTCTGCTTTCAGAAGGGTCTCAGGATTGGAATGGGAAGGAGTTGGATATCCCATCTCATGTTATAGGAAGGGTCTCAGGTTTGGTATTAGAAGCATTGAGACATCACATCTCATGTTATAGGAAGGGTCTCAGGATTGGAATGGGAAGAAGTTGGATATCACATCTCATGCTATAGGAAGGGTCTCAGGTTTGGTATAAGCATTGAGATATCACATCTCATGCTATAGGAAGGGTCTCAGGATTGGAATGGGAAGGAGTTGTATATGACATCTCATGCCATAGGAAGGGTCTCAGGTTTGGACTAAGCATTGAGATATCACATCACATGCTATAGGAAGGGTCTCAGGATTGGAATGGGAAGGACTTGGATATCACATCTCATGCTATAGGCAGGGTCTCAGGTTTGGAAAGGGAAGGAGATGGATATCACATTTCATGTTAGAGGTAGGATCTCAGGTTTGGTATTAGAGGCATTGAAATATCACATCTCATGCTATCAGAAGGGTCTCAGGATTGGAATGGGAAGGAGTTGGATATCACATCTCATGCTAAAGGTAGGGTCTCAGGTTTGGAAGTGGAAGGATTTGGAAATCACATCTCATGTTATAGGAAGGATCTCAGGTTTGGTATTAGAAGCATTGAGATATCACATCTCATGCTATCAGAAGTATCTCAGGTTTGGTATTAGAGGCATTGAGATATCACATCTCATGCTATCATAAGGGTCTCAGGATTGGAATGGGAAGGAGTTGGATATCACATCTCATGTTATAGGAAGGATCTCAGGTTTGGTATTAGAAGAATTGAGACATCACATCTCACGCTATAGGAAGGGTCTCAGGATTGGAATGGGAAGAAGTTGGATATCACATCTCAGGCCATAGGAAGGCTCTCAGGTTTGGTATAAGCATTGAGATATCACATCTCTGCTATCGGAAGGGTCTCAGGATTGGAATGGAAAGGAGTTGGATATCCCAAATCATGTTATAGGAAGGGTCTCAGGTTTGGTATTAGAAGCATTGAGATATCACATCTCATGCTATAGGAAGGGTCTCAGGATTGGAATGGGGAGGACTTGGATGTCACATCTCATGTTATAGGAAGGCTCTCAGGTTTGGAAGGGGAAGGAGTTGGATATCACATTTCATGTTAGAGGAACGATCTCAGGTTTGGTATTAGAGGCCTTGAGATATCACATCTCATGCTATAGGAAGGGTCTCAGGATTGGAATGGGAAGGAGTTGGATATCACATCTCAAGCTATAGGAACGGTCTCAGGTTTGGTATAAGCATTGTGATATCACATCTCATGCTATAGGAAGGGTCTCAGGATTGGAATGGGAAGGAGTTGGATATCACATCTCATGTTATAGGAAAGATCTCAGGTTTGGTATTAGAAGCATTGCGACATCACATCTCATGTTATAGGAAGGGTCTCAGGATTGGAATGGGAAGAAGTTGGATATCACATCTCATGCTATAGGAAGGGTCTCAGGTTTGGAATGGGAAGGAGTTGTATATGACATCTCAGGCCATAGGAAGGGTCTCAGGTTTGGTATAAGCATTGAGATATCACATCTCTGCTATCGGAAGGGTCTCAGGATTGGAATGGGAATGAGTTGGATATCCCATCTCATGTTATAGGAAGAGTCTCAGGTTTGGTATTAGAAGCATTGAGATATCACATCTCATGCTATAGGAAGGGTCTCAGGATTGGAATGGGAAGGAGTTGTATATGACATCTCAGGCCATAGGAAGGGTCTCAGGTTTGGTATAAGCATTGAGATATCACATCTCTGCTATCGGAAGGGTCTCAGGATTGGAATGGGAATGAGTTGGATATCCCATCTCATGTTATAGGAAGAGTCTCAGGTTTGGTATTAGAAGCATTGAGATATCCCATCTCATGCTATAGGAAGGGTCTCAGGTTGGAATGGGAAGGAGTTGGATATCACATTTCATGTTATAGGAAGGGTCTCAGGATTGGAATTGGAAGGACTTGGCTATCATATCTCATGCTATAGGAAGGCTCTCAGGTTTGGAAGGGGAAGGAGTTGGATATCACATTTCATGTTAGAGGAACTATCTCAGGTTTGGTATTAGAGGCCTTGAGATATCACATCTCATGCTATAGGAAGGGTCTCAGGATTGGAATGGGAAGGAGTTGGATATCACATCTCAAGCTAAAGGGACGGTCTCAGGTTTGGTATAAGCATTGTGATATCACATCTCATGCTATAGGAAGGGTCTCAGGATTGGAATGGGAAGGAGTTGGATATCACATCTCATGTTATAGGAAAGATCTCAGGTTTGGTATTAGAAGCATTGTGACATCACATCTCATGTTATAGGAAGGGTCTCATGATTGGAATGGGAAGAAGTTGGATATCACATCTCATGCTATAAGAAGGGTCTCAGGTTTGGTATAAGCATTGAGATATCACATCTCATGCTATAGGAAGGGTCTCAGGTTTGGAATGGGAAGGAGTTGTATATGACATCTCATGCCATAGGAAGGGTCTCAGGTTTGGTATAAGCATTGAGATATCACATCACATGCTATAGGAAGGGTCTCAGGATTGGAATGGAAAGGACTTGGATATCACATCTCATGCTATAGGCAGGGTCTCAGGTTTGGAAAGGGAAGGAGATGGATATCACATTTCATGTTCGAGGTAGGATCTCAGGTTTGGTATTAGAGGCATTGAAATATCACATCTCATGCTATCAGAAGGGTCTCAGGATTGGAATGGGAAGGAGTTGGATATCACATCTCATGCTAAAGGAGGGTCTCAGGTTTGGAAGGGGAAGGATTCGGAAATCACATCTCATGTTATAGGAAGGATCTCAGGTTTGGTATTAGAAGCATTGAGATATCACATCTCATGCTATCGTAAGTATCTCAGGTTTGGTATTAGAGGTATTGAGATATCACATCTCATGCTATCATAAGGGTCTCAGGATTGGAATGGGAAGGAGTTGGATATCACATCTCATGTTATAGGAAGGCTCTCTGGTTTGCAAGGGGAAGGAGTTGGATATCACATTTCATGTTAGAGGAACGATCTCAGGTTTGGTATTAGAGGCCTTGAGATATCACATCTCATGCTATAGGAAGGGTCTCAGGATTGGAATGGGAAGGAGTTGGATATCACATCTCAAGCTATAGGAACGGTCTCAGGTTTGGTATAAGCATTGTGATATCACATCTCATGCTATAGGAAGGGTCTCAGGATTGGAATGGGAAGGAGTTGGATATCACATCTCATGTTATAGGAAAGATCTCAGGTTTGGTATTAGAAGCATTGCGACATCACATCTCATGTTATAGGAAGGGTCTCAGGATTGGAATGGGAAGAAGTTGGATATCACATCTCATGCTATAGGAAGGGTCTCAGGTTTGGTATAAGCATTGAGATATCACATCTCATGCTATAGGAAGGGTCTCAGGATTGGAATGGGAAGGAGTTGTATATGACATCTCATGCCATAGGAAGGGTCTCAGGTTTGGTATAAGCATTGAGATATCACATCACATGCTATAGGAAGGGTCTCAGGATTGGAATGGAAAGGACTTGAATATCAAATCTCATGCTATAGGCAGGGTCCCAGGTTTGGAAAGGGAAGGAGATGGATATCACATTTCATGTTAGAGGTAGGATCTCAGGTTTGGTATTAGAGGCATTGAAATATCACATCTCATGCTATCAGATGGGTCTCAGGATTGGAATGGGAAGGAGTTGGATATCACATCTCATGCTAAAGGGAGGGTCTCAGGTTTGGAAGGGGAAGGATTTGGAAATCACATCTCATGTTATAGGAAGGATCTCAGGTTTGGTATTAGAAGCATTGAGATATCACATCTCATGCTATCGGAAGTATCTCAGGTTTGGTATTAGAGGCATTGAGATATCACATCTCATGCTATCATAAGGGTCTCAGGATTGGAATGGGAAGGAGTTGGATATCACATCTCATGTTATAGGAAGGATCTCAGGTTTGGTATTAGAAGCATTGAGACATCACATCTCATGCTATAGGAAGGGTCTCAGGATTGGAATGGGAAGGAGTTGGATATCACATCTCATGCTATAGGAAGGGTCTCAGATTTGGTATAAGCATTGAGATATCACATCTCATGCTATAGGAAGGGTCTCAGGATTGGAATGGGAAGGAGTTGTATATGACATCTCAGGCCATAGGAAGGGTCTCAGGTTTGGTAAAAGCATTGAGATATCACATCTCTGCTTTCAGAAGGGTCTCAGGATTGGAATGGGAAGGAGTTGGATATCCCATCTCATGTTATAGGAAGGGTCTCAGGTTTGGTATTAGAAGCATTGAGACATCACATCTCATGTTATAGGAAGGGTCTCAGGATTGGAATGGGAAGAAGTTGGATATCACATCTCATGCTATAGGAAGGGTCTCAGGTTTGGTATAAGCATTGAGATATCACATCTCATGCTATAGGAAGGGTCTCAGGATTGGAATGGGAAGGAGTTGTATATGACATCTCATGCCATAGGAAGGGTCTCAGGTTTGGACTAAGCATTGAGATATCACATCACATGCTATAGGAAGGGTCTCAGGATTGGAATGGGAAGGACTTGGATATCACATCTCATGCTATAGGCAGGGTCTCAGGTTTGGAAAGGGAAGGAGATGGATATCACATTTCATGTTAGAGGTAGGATCTCAGGTTTGGTATTAGAGGCATTGAAATATCACATCTCATGCTATCAGAAGGGTCTCAGGATTGGAATGGGAAGGAGTTGGATATCACATCTCATGCTAAAGGTAGGGTCTCAGGTATGGAAGTGGAAGGATTTGGAAATCACATCTCATGTTATAGGAAGGATCTCAGGTTTGGTATTAGAAGCATTGAGTTATCACATCTCATGCTATCAGAAGTATCTCAGGTTTGGTATTAGAGGCATTGAGATATCACATCTCATGCTATCATAAGGGTCTCAGGATTGGAATGGGAAGGAGTTGGATATCACATCTCATGTTATAGGAAGGATCTCAGGTTTGGTATTAGAAGAATTGAGACATCACATCTCACGCTATAGGAAGGGTCTCAGGATTGGAATGGGAAGAAGTTGGATATCACATCTCAGGCCATAGGAAGGCTCTCAGGTTTGGTATAAGCATTGAGATATCACATCTCTGCTATCGGAAGGGTCTCAGGATTGGAATGGAAAGGAGTTGGATATCCCAAATCATGTTATAGGAAGGGTCTCAGGTTTGGTATTAGAAGCATTGAGATATCACATCTCATGCTATAGGAAGGGTCTCAGGATTGGAATGGGGAGGACTTGGATGTCACATCTCATGTTATAGGAAGGCTCTCAGGTTTGGAAGGGGAAGGAGTTGGATATCACATTTCATGTTAGAGGAACGATCTCAGGTTTGGTATTAGAGGCCTTGAGATATCACATCTCATGCTATAGGAAGGGTCTCAGGATTGGAATGGGAAGGAGTTGGATATCACATCTCAAGCTATAGGAACGGTCTCAGGTTTGGTATAAGCATTGTGATATCACATCTCATGCTATAGGAAGGGTCTCAGGATTGGAATGGGAAGGAGTTGGATATCACATCTCATGTTATAGGAAAGATCTCAGGTTTGGTATTAGAAGCATTGCGACATCACATCTCATGTTATAGGAAGGGTCTCAGGATTGGAATGGGAAGAAGTTGGATATCACATCTCATGCTATAGGAAGGGTCTCAGGTTTGGTATAAGCATTGAGATATCACATCTCATGCTATAGGAAGGGTCTCAGGATTGGAATGGGAAGGAGTTGTATATGACATCTCATGCCATAGGAAGGGTCTCAGGTTTGGTATAAGCATTGAGATATCACATCACATGCTATAGGAAGGGTCTCAGGATTGGAATGGAAAGGACTTGGATATCACATCTCATGCTATAGGCAGGGTCTCAGGTTTGGAAAGGGAAGGAGATGGATATCACATTTCATGTTAGAGGTAGGATCTCAGGTTTGGTATTAGAGGCATTGAAATATCACATCTCATGCTATCAGATGGGTCTCAGGATTGGAATGGGAAGGAGTTGGATATCACATCTCATGCTAAAGGGAGGGTCTCAGGTTTGGAAGGGGAAGGATTTGGAAATCACATCTCATGTTATAGGAAGGATCTCAGGTTTGGTATTAGAAGCATTGAGATATCACATCTCATGCTATCGGAAGTATCTCAGGTTTGGTATTAGAGGCATTGAGATATCACATCTCATGCTATCATAAGGGTCTCAGGATTGGAATGGGAAGGAGTTGGATATCACATCTCATGTTATAGGAAGGATCTCAGGTTTGGTATTAGAAGCATTGAGACATCACATCTCATGCTATAGGAAGGGTCTCAGGATTGGAATGGGAAGGAGTTGGATATCACATCTCATGCTATAGGAAGGGTCTCAGATTTGGTATAAGCATTGAGATATCACATTACATGCTATAGGAAGGGTCTCAGGATTGGAATGGGAAGGACTTGGATATCACATCTCATGCTATAGGCAGGGTCTCAGGTTTGGAAAGGGAAGGAGATGGATATCACATTTCATGTTAGAGGTAGGATCTCAGGTTTGGTATTAGAGGCATTGAAATATCACATCTCATGCTATCAGAAGGGTCTCAGCATTGGAATGGGAAGGAGTTGGATATCACATCTCATGCTAAAGGGAGGGTCTCAGGTTTGGAAGTGGAAGGATTTGGAAATCACATCTCATGTTATAGGAAGGATCTCAGGTTTGGTAATAGAAGCATTGAGATATCACATCTCGTGCTATCAGAAGTATCTCAGGTTTGGTATTAGAGGCATTGAGATATCACATCTCATGCTATCATAAGGGTCTCAGGATTGGAATGGGAAGGAGTTGGATATCACATCTCATGTTATAGGAAGGATCTCAGGTTTGGTATTAGAAGAATTGAGACATCACATCTCATGCTATAGGAAGGGTCTCAGGATTGGAATGGGAAGAAGTTGGATATCACATCTCATGCTATAGGAAGGGTCTCAGATTTGGTATAAGCATTGAGATATCACATCTAATGCTATAGGAAGGGTCTCAGGATTGGAATGGGAAGGAGTTGCATATGAGATCTCAGGCCATAGGAAGGGTCTCAGGTTTGGTATAAGCATTGAGATATCACATCTCTGCTATCGGAAGGGTCTCAGGATTGGAATGGGAAGGAGTTGGATATCCCAAATCATGTTATAGGAAGGGTCTCAGGTTTGGTATTAGAAGCATTGAGATATCACATCTCATGCTATAGGAAGGGTCTCAGGATTGGAATGGGGAGGACTTGGATGTCACATCTCATGTTATAGGGAGGGTCTCAAGTTTGATATTAGAAGCATTGAGATAACAAATCTCATGATATCGGTAGGGTCTCAGGATTGGAATGGGAAGGAATTGGATATCACATCTCATGATAAAGGAAGGGTCTAAGGTTTGGAAGGGGAAGGATTTGGATATCACATCTCATGTTATAGGACGGGTCTCAGGTTTGGTATTAGAAGCATTGAGATATCAAGTCTCATGGTATAGGAAGGGTCTCAGAATTGGAATGGGAAGGAGTTGGATATCACATCTCAAGCTATAGGTAGGGTCTCAGGATTGGAATAGTAAGGAGTTTGATATCACATCTCATGCCATAGTATGGGTCTCAGGTTTGGTAGAAGCATTGGGATATCACATCTCATGCTATCGGAAGGGTATCAGTATTGGATTTGGAAGGAGTTGGATATCCCATCTCATGCTATAGGAAGGGTCTCAGGTTGGAATGGGAAGGAATTGGATATCACATTTCATGTTATAGGAAGGCTCTCAGGTTTGGAAGGGGAAGGAGTTGGATATCACATTTCATGTTAGAGGAAGGATCTCAGGTTTGGTATTAGAGGCCTTGAGATATCACATCTCATGCTATAGGAAGGGTCTCAGGATTGTAATGGGAAGGAGTTGGATATCACATCTCAAGCTATAGGAAGGGTCTCAGGTTTGGTATAAGCATTGAGATATCACATCTCATGCTAGAGGAAGGGTCTCAGGATTGGAATGGGAAGGAGTTGGATATCACATCTCATGTTATAGGAAAGATCTCAGGTTTGGTATTAGAAGCATTGAGACATCACATCTCATGTCATAGGAAGGGTCTCAGGATTGGAATTTGAAGAAGTTGGATATCACATCTCATGCTATAGGAAGAGTCTCAGGTTTGGAAGGGGAAGGAGTTGGATATCCAATCTCATGTTATAGGACTGGTCTCGGGTTTGGTATTAGAAGCATTGAGATATCACATCGCATGCTGTAGGAAGGTTCTCAGGTTTGGAATGGGGAGGAATTGGATATCACATCTCATGTCATAGGAAGGATCTCAGGTTTGGTATTAGAAGCATTGAGATATCACATCTCATGCTATAGGAATGGTCTCAGGATTGGAATGGGAAGGAGTTGGATATTACACTCTTGCTATAGGAAGGGTCTCATGTTTGGAATGGGAAGGAGTTGGATATCACATATGCTATAGGAAGGGTCTCAGGTTTGGACCGGGAAGGAGTTGGATATCACATCTCATGTTATAGGAAGGGTCTCAGGTTTGGTATAAGCATTGAGATATCACATCTCTGCTATCGGAAGTGTCTCAGGATTGGAATGGGAAGGAGTTGGATATCCCATCTCATGTTATAGGACGGGTCTCAGGTTTGTTATTAGAATCATTGAGATATCATATTGCATGCTGTAGGAAGGGTCTAAGGATTGGAATGGGAAGGACTTGGATATCACATCTCATGCTATAGGTAGGCTCTCAGGTTTGGAAAGGGAAGGAGTTGGATATCACATTTCATGTTAGAGGAAGGATCTCAGGTTTGGTATTAGAGGCATTGAGATATCACATCTCATGCTATAGGAAGAGTCTCAGGATTGGAATGGGAAGGAGTTGGATATCACATCTCATGTTATAGGAAGGATCTCAGGTTTGGTATTAGAAGCATTGAGACATCACATCTCAGGCTATAGGAAGGGTCTCAGGATTGGAATGGGAAGGAGTTGGATATCACATCTCATGCTATAGGAAGGGTCTCAGGTTTGGTATAAGCATTGAGATATCACATCTCATGCTATAGGAAGGGTCTCAGGATTGGAATGGGAAGGAGTTGTATATGACATCTCATGCCATAGGAAGGGTCTTAGGTTTGGTATAAGCATTGAGATATCACATCTCTGCTATCGGAAGGGTCTCAGGATTGGAATGGGAAGGAGTTGGATATCCCATCTCATGTTATAGGAAGAGTCTCAGGTTTGGTATTAGAAGCATTGAGACATCACATCGCATGCTGTAGGAAGGGTCTCAGGATTGGAATGGGAAGGACTTGGGTATCACATCTCATGCTATAGGGAGGGTCTCAAGTTTGATATTAGAAGCATTGAGATATCACATCTCATGCTATAGAAAGGGTCTCAGGATTGGAATGGGAAGGAGTTGGATATCACATCTCATGCTATAGGAAGGGTCTCAGGTTTGGTATAAGCAGTGAGATATCACATCTCATGCTATAGGAAGTGTCTCAGGATTGGAATGGGAAGGAGTTGGATATCACATCTCATGTTATAGGAAGGATCTCAGGTTTGGTATAAGCATTGAGATATCACATCTCTGCTATCGGAAGGGTCTCAGGATTGGAATGGGAAGGAGTTGGATATTCCCATCTCATGTTATAGGAAGGGTCTCAGGTTTGGTATTAGAAGCATTGAGATATCACATCTCATGCTATAGGAAGGTTCTCAGGATTGGAATGGGAAGGACTTGGATATCACATCTCATGCTATAGGGAGGGTCGCAAGTTTGATATTAGAAGCATTGAGATATCACATCTCATGATATCGGAAGAGTCTCAGGATTGGAATGGGAAGGAGTTGGATATCACATCTCATGATAAAGGAAGGGTCTAAGGTTTGGAAGGGGAAGGAGTTTGATATCACATCTCATGCCATAGTATGGGTCTCAGGTTTGGTAGAAGCATTGGGATATCACATCTCATGCTATCGGAAGGGTATCAGGATTGGATTTGGAAGGAGTTGGATATCCCATCTCATGCTATAGGAAGGGTCTCAGGTTGGAATGGGAAGGAGTTGGATATCACATCTCATGTTATAGGAAGGGTCTCAGGATTGGAATGGGAAGGACTTGGATATCACATCTCATGCTATAGGAAGGCTCTCAGGTTTGCAACGGGAAAGAGTTGGATATCACATTTCATGTTAGAGGTAGGATCTCAGGTTTGGTATTAGAGGCATTGATATATCACATCTCATGCTATCAGAAGAGTCTCAGAATTGGAATGGGAAGGAGTTGGATATCACATCTCATGCCATAGTATGGGTCTCAGGTTTGGTAGAAGCATTGGGATATCACATCTCATGCTATCGGAAGGATTTCAGGATTGGATTTGGAAGGAGTTGGATATCCCATCTCATGCTATAGGAAGGGTCTCAGGTTGGAATGGGAAGTAGTTTGATATCACATCTCATGCCATAGTATGGGTCTCAGGTTTGGTAGAAGCATTGGGATATCACATCTCATGCTATCGGAAGGGTATCAGGATTGGATTTGGAAGGAGTTGGATATCCCATCTCATGCTATAGGAAGGGTCTCAGGTTGGAATGGGAAGGAGTTGGATATCACATCTCATGTTATAGGAAGGGTCTCAGGATTGGAATGGAAATGACTTGGATATCATATCTCATGCTATAGGAAGGCTCTCAGGTTTGGAAGGGGAAGGAGTTGGATATCACATTTCATGTTAGAGGAAGGATCTCAGGTTTGGTATTAGAGGCATTGAGATATCACATCTCATGCTATAGGAAGGGTCTCAGGATTGGAATGGGAAGGAGTTGGATATCACATCTCAAGCTATAGGAAGGGTCTCAGGTTGGGTATAAGCATTGAGATATCACATCTCATGCTATAGGAATGGTCTCAGGATTGGAATGGGAAGGAGATGGATATCACATCTCATGTTATAGGAAAGATCTCAGGTTTGGTATTAGAAGCATTGAGATATCACATCTCATGCTATAAGCAGGGTCTCAGGATTGGAATGGGAAGGAGTTGTATATGGCATCTCATGCCATAGGAAGGGTCTCAGGTTTGGTATAAGCATTGAGACATCACATCTCATGCTATAGGAAGGGTCTCAGGATTGGAATGGGAAGGACTTGGATATCACATCTCATGCTATAGGCAGGATCTCAGGTTTGGAAAGGGAAGGAGTTGGATATCATATTTCATGTTAGAGGTAGGATCTCAGGTTTGGTATTAGAGGCATTGAGATATCACATCTCATGCTATCAGAAGGGTCTCAGGATTGGAATGGGAAGGAGTTGGATATCACATCTCATGCTAAAGGGAGGGTCTCAGGTTTGGAAGGGGAAGGATTTGGATATCACATCTCATGTTATAGGAAGGATCTCAGGTTTGGTATTAGAAGCATTGAGATATCACATCTCATGCTATCGGAAGTATCTCAGGTTTGGTATTAGAGGCATTGAGATATCACATCTCATGCTATCATAAGGGTCTCAGGATTGGAATGGGAAGGAGTTGGATATCACATTTCATGCTAAAGGGAGGGTCTCAGGTTTGGAAGGGGAAGGATTTGGATATCACATCACATGTTATAAGAAGGATCTCAGGTTTGGTATTAGAAGCATTGAGATATCACATCTCATGCTATCGGAAGGGTCTCAGGATTGGAATGGGAAGGAGTTGGATATCACATCTTATGCTATAGGAAGGGTCTCAGGTTTGGAACGGGAAGGAGTTGGATATCACATCTCATGTTATAGGAAGAGTCTCAGGTTTGGTATAAGCATTGAGATATCACATCTCTGCAATCGGAAGTGTCTCAGGATTGGGATGGGAAGGAGTTGGATATCACATCTCATGCTATAGGAAGGGTCTCAGGTTTGGAATGGGAAGGAGTTGGATATCCCATCTCATGTTATAGGACGGGTCTCAGGTTTGGTATTAGAAGCATTGAGATATCACATCGCATGCTGTAGGAAGGGTCTGAGGATTGGAATGGGAAGGAGTTGGATATTACATTCTTGCTATAGGAAGGGTCTCATGTTTGGAATGGGAAGGAGTTGGATATCACATATGCTATAGGAAGGGTCTCAGGTTTGGAACGGGAAGGAGTTGGATATCACATCTCATGCTATAGGAAGGGTCTCAGGTTTGGAATAAGCATTGAGATATCACATCTCTGCTATCGGAAGTGTCTCAGGATTGGAATGGGAAGGAGTTGGATATCACATCTCATGCTATAGGTAGGCTCTCAGGTTTGGAAAGGGAAGGAGTTGGATATCACATTTCATGTTAGAGGAAGGATTTCAGGTTTGGTATTAGAGGCATTGAGATATCACATCTCATGCTATAGGAAGTGTCTCAGGATTGGAATGGGAAGGAGTTGCATATAACATCTCAGGCCATAGGAAGGGTCTCAGGTTTGGTATAAGCATTGAGATATCACATCTCTGCTATCGGAAGGGTCTCAGGATTGGAATGGGAAGGAGTTGGATGTCACATCTCATGTTATAGGGAGGGTCTCAAGTTTGATATTAGAAGCATTGAGATAACAAATCTCATGATATCGGAAGGGTCTCAGGATTGGAATGGGAAGAAATTGGATATCACATCTCATGATAAAGGAAGGGTCTAAGGTTTGGAAGGGGATGGATTTGGATATCACATCTCATGTTATAGGACGGGTCTCAGGTTTGGTATTAGAAGCATTGAGATATCAAGTCTCATGGTATAGGAAGGGTCTCAGGTTTGGTATTAGAAGCATTGAGATATCACATCTCATGCTATAGGAAGGGTCTCAGGATTGGAATGGGGAGGACTTGGATGTCACATCTCATGTTATAGGGAGGGTCTCAAGTTTGATATTAGAAGCATTGAGATAACAAATCTCATGATATCGGAAGGGTCTCAGGATTGGAATGGGAAGGAATTGGATATCACATCTCATGATAAAGGAAGGGTCTAAGGTTTGGAAGGGGATGGATTTGGATATCACATCTCATGTTATAGGACGGGTCTCAGGTTTGGTATTAGAAGCATTGAGATATCAAGTCTCATGGTATAGGAAGGGTCTCAGAATTGGAATGGGAAGGAGTTGGATATCACATCTCAAGCTATAGGTAGGGTCTCAGGATTGGAATGGGAAGGAGTTTGATATCACATCTCATGCCATAGTATGGGTCTCAGGTTTGGTAGAAGCATTGGGATATCACATCTCATGCTATCGGAAGGGTATCAGTATTGGATTTGGAAGGAGTTGGATATCCCATCTCATGCTATAGGAAGGGTCTCAGGTTGGAATGGGAAGGAATTGGATATCACATTTCATGTTATAGGAAGGCTCTCAGGTTTGGAAGGGGAAGGAGTTGGATATCACATTTCATGTTAGAGGAAGGATCTCAGGTTTGGTATTAGAGGCCTTGAGATATCACATCTCATGCTATAGGAAGGGTCTCAGGATTGGAATGGGAAGGAGTTGGATATCACATCTCAAGCTATAGGAAGGGTCTCAGGTTTGGTATAAGCATTGAGATATCACATCTCATGGGGTCTCAGGGTCTCAGGATTGGAATGGGAAGGAGTTGGATATCACATCTCATGTTATAAGAAAGATCTCAGGTTTGGTATTAGAAGCATTGAGACATCACATCTCATGTTATAGGAAGGGTCTCAGGATTGGAATGGGAAGAAGTTGGATACCACATCTCATGCTATAGGAAGAGTCTCAGGTTTGGAAGGGGAAGGAGTTGGATATCCAATCTCATGTTATAGGACTGGTCTCGGGTTTGGTATTAGAAGCATTGAGATATCACATCGCATGCTGTAGGAAGGTTCTCAGGTTTGGAATGGGGAGGAATTGGATATCACATCTCATGTCATAGGAAGGATCTCAGGTTTGGTATTAGAAGCATTGAGATATCACATCTCATGCTATAGGAATGGTCTCAGGATTGGAATGGGAAGGAGTTGGATATTACACTCTTGCTATAGGAAGGGTCTCATGTTTGGAATGGGAAGGAGTTGGATATCACATATGCTATAGGAAGAGTCTCAGGATTGGAATGGGAAGGAGTTGGATATCACATCTCATGTTATAGGAAGGATCTCAGGTTTGGTATTAGAAGCATTGAGACATCACATCTCAGGCTATAGGAAGGGTCTCAGGATTGGAATGGGAAGGAGTTGGATATCACATCTCATGCTATAGGAAGGGTCTCAGGTTTGGTATAAGCATTGAGATATCACATCTCATGCTATAGGAAGGGTCTCAGGATTGGAATGGGAAGGAGTTGTATATGACATCTCATGCCATAGGAAGGGTCTTAGGTTTGGTATAAGCATTGAGATATCACATCTCTGCTATCGGAAGGGTCTCAGGATTGGAATGGGAAGGAGTTGGATATCCCATCTCATGTTATAGGAAGAGTCTCAGGTTTGGTATTAGAAGCATTGAGACATCACATCGCATGCTGTAGGAAGGGTCTCAGGATTGGAATGGGAAGGACTTGGGTATCACATCTCATGCTATAGGGAGGGTCTCAAGTTTGATATTAGAAGCATTGAGATATCACATCTCATGCTATAGAAAGGGTCTCAGGATTGGAATGGGAAGGAGTTGGATATCACATCTCATGCTATAGGAAGGGTCTCAGGTTTGGTATAAGCAGTGAGATATCACATCTCATGCTATAGGAAGTGTCTCAGGATTGGAATGGGAAGGAGTTGGATATCACATCTCATGTTATAGGAAGGATCTCAGGTTTGGTATAAGCATTGAGATATCACATCTCTGCTATCGGAAGGGTCTCAGGATTGGAATGGGAAGGAGTTGGATATTCCCATCTCATGTTATAGGAAGGGTCTCAGGTTTGGTATTAGAAGCATTGAGATATCACATCTCATGCTATAGGAAGGTTCTCAGGATTGGAATGGGAAGGACTTGGATATCACATCTCATGCTAAAGGGAGGGTCTCAGGATTGGAATGGGAAGGAGTTGGATATCACATCTCATGTTATAGGAAAGATCTCAGGTTTGGTATTAGAAGCATTGAGACATCACATCTCATGTTATAGGAAGGGTCTCAGGATTGGAATGGGAAGAAGTTGGATACCACATCTCATGCTATAGGAAGAGTGTCAGGTTTGGAAGGGGAAGGAGTTGGATATCCAATCTCATGTTATAGGACTGGTCTCGGGTTTGGTATTAGAAGCATTGAGATATCACATCGCATGCTGTAGGAAGGTTCTCAGGTTTGGAATGGGGAGGAATTGGATATCACATCTCATGTCATAGGAAGGATCTCAGGTTTGGTATTAGAAGCATTGAGATATCACATCTCATGCTATAGGAATGGTCTCAGGATTGGAATGGGAAGGAGTTGGATATTACACTCTTGCTATAGGAAGGGTCTCATGTTTGGAATGGGAAGGAGTTGGATATCACATATGCTATAGGAAGGGTCTCAGGTTTGGACCGGGAAGGAGTTGGATATCACATCTCATGTTATAGGAAGGGTCTCAGGTTTGGTATAAGCATTGAGATATCACATCTCTGCTATCGGAAGTGTCTCAGGATTGGAATGGGAAGGAGTTGGATATCCCATCTCATGTTATAGGACGGGTCTCAGGTTTGTTATTAGAATCATTGAGATATCATATTGCATGCTGTAGGAAGGGTCTAAGGATTGGAATGGGAAGGAGTTGGATATCACATCTTATGCTATAGGAAGGGTCTCAGGTTTGGAACGGGAAGGAGTTGGATATCACATCTCATGTTATAGGAAGAGTCTCAGGTTTGGTATAAGCATTGAGATATCACATCTCTGCAATCGGAAGTGTCTCAGGATTGGGATGGGAAGGAGTTGGATATCACATCTCATGCTATAGGAAGGGTCTCAGGTTTGGAACGGGAAGGAGTTGGATATCCCATCTCATGTTATAGGACGGGTCTCAGGTTTGGTATTAGAAGCATTGAGATATCACATCGCATGCTGTAGGAAGGGTCTGAGGATTGGAATGGGAAGGAGTTGGATATTACATTCTTGCTATAGGAAGGGTCTCATGTTTGGAATGGGAAGGAGTTGGATATCACATATGCTATAGGAAGGGTCTCAGGTTTGGAAAGGGAAGGAGTTGGATATCACATCTCATGCTATAGGAAGGGTCTCAGGTTTGGAATAAGCATTGAGATATCACATCTCTGCTATCGGAAGTGTCTCAGGATTGGAATGGGAAGGAGTTGGATATCACATCTCATGTTATAGGACGGGTCTCAGGTTTGTTATTAGAATCATTGAGATATCATATTGTATGATGTAGGAAGGGTCTAAGGATTGGAATGGGAAGGTCTTGGATATCACATCTCATGCTATAGGTAGGCTCTCAGGTTTGGAAAGGGAAGGAGTTGGATATCACATTTCATGTTAGGGGAAGGATTTCAGGTTTGGTATTAGAGGCATTGAGATATCACATCTCATGCTATAGGAAGGGTCTCAGGATTGGAATGGGAAGGAGTTGCATATGACATCTCAGGCCATAGGAAGGGTCTCAGGTTTGGTATAAGCATTGAGATATCACATCTCTGCTATCGGAAGGGTCTCAGGATTGGAATGGGAAGAAGTTGGATATCCCAAATCATGTTATAGGAAGGGTCTCAGGTTTGGTATTAGAAGCATTGAGATATCACATCTCATGCTATAGGAAGGGTCTCAGGATTGGAATGGGGAGGACTTGGATGTCACATCTCATGTTATAGGGAGGGTCTCAAGTTTGATATTAGAAGCATTGAGATAACAAATCTCATGATATCGGAAGGGTCTCAGGATTGGAATGGGAAGGAATTGGATATCACATCTCATGATAAAGGAAGGGTCTAAGGTTTGGAAGGGGAAGGATTTGGATATCACATCTCATGTTATAGGACGGGTCTCAGGTTTGGTATTAGAAGCATTGAGATATCAAGTCTCATGGTATAGGAAGGGTCTCAGAATTGGAATGGGAAGGAGTTGGATATCACATCTCAAGCTATAGGTAGGGTCTCAGGATTGGAATGGGAAGGAGTTTGATATCACATCTCATGCCATAGTATGGGTCTCAGGTTTCGTAGAAGCATTGGGATATCACATCTCATGCTATCGGAAGGGTATCAGTATTGGATTTGGAAGGAGTTGGATATCCCATCTCATGCTATAGGAAGGGTCTCAGGTTGGAATGGGAAGGAATTGGATATCACATTTCATGTTATAGGAAGGCTCTCAGGTTTGGAAGGGGAAGGAGTTGGATATCACATTTCATGTTAGAGGAAGGATCTCAGGTTTGGTATTAGAGGCCTTGAGATATCACATCTCATGCTATAGGAAGGGTCTCAGGATTGGAATGGGAAGGAGTTGGATATCACATCTCAAGCTATAGGAAGGGTCTCAGGTTTGGTATAAGCATTGAGATATCACATCTCATGCTATAGGAAGGGTCTCAGGATTGGAATGGGAAGGAGTTGGATATCACATCTCATGTTATAGGAAAGATCACAGGTTTGGTATTAGAAGCATTGAGACATCACATCTCATGTTATAGGAAGGGTCTCAGGATTGGAATGGGAAGAAGTTGGATATCACATCTCATGCTATAGGAAGAGTCTCAGGTTTGGAAGGGGAAGGAGTTGGATATCCAATCTCATGTTATAGGACTGGTCTCGGGTTTGGTATTAGAAGCATTGAGATATCACATCGCATGCTGTAGGAAGGTTCTCAGGTTTGGAATGGGGAGGAATTGGATATCACATCTCATGTCATAGGAAGGATCTCAGGTTTGGTATTAGAAGCATTGAGATATCACATCTCATGCTATAGGAATGGTCTCAGGATTGGAATGGGAAGGAGTTGGATATTACACTCTTGCTATAGGAAGGGTCTCATGTTTGGAATGGGAAGGAGTTGGATATCACATATGCTATATGAAGGGTCTCAGGTTTGGACCGGGAAGGAGTTGGATATCACATCTCATGTTATAGGAAGGGTCTCAGGTTTGGTATAAGCATTGAGATATCACATCTCTGCTATCGGAAGTGTCTCAGGATTGGAATGGGAAGGAGTTGGATATCCCATCTCATGTTATAGGACGGGTCTCAGGTTTGTTATTAGAATCATTGAGATATCATATTGCATGCTGTAGGAAGGGTCTAAGGATTGGAATGGGAAGGACTTGGATATCACATCTCATGCTATAGGTAGGCTCTCAGGTTTGTAAAGGGAAGGAGTTGGATATCACATTTCATGTTAGAGGAAGGATCTCAGGTTTGGTATTAGAGGCATTGAGATATCACATCTCATGCTATAGGAAGACTCTCAGGATTGGAATGGGAAGGAGTTGGATATCACATCTCATGCTATAGGAAGGGTCTCAGGTTTGGTATAAGCATTGAGATATCACATCTCATGCTATAGGAAGGGTCTCGGGATTGGAATGGGAAGGAGTTGGATATCACATCTCATGTTATAGGAAGGATCTCAGGTTTGGTATTAGAAGCATTGAGACATCACATCTCATGCTATAGGAAGGGTCTCAGGATTGGAATGGGAAGGAGTTGGATATCACATCTCATGCTATAGGAAGGGTCTCAGGTTTGGTATAAGCATTGAGATATCACATCTCATGCTATAGGAAGGGTCTCAGGATTGGAATGGGAAGGAGTTGTATATGACATCTCATGCCATAGGAAGGGTCTTAGGTTTGGTATAAGCATTGAGATATCACATCTCTGCTATCGGAAGGGTCTCACGATTGGAATGGGAAGGAGTTGGATATCCCATCTCATGTTATAGGAAGAGTCTCAGGTTTGGTATTAGAAGCATTGAGACATCACATCGCATGCTGTAGGAAGGGTCTCAGGATTGGAATGGGAAGGACTTGGGTATCACATCTCATGCTATAGGGAGGGTCTCAAGTTTGATATTAGAAGCATTGAGATATCACATCTCATGCTATAGGAAGGGTCTCAGGATTGGAATGGGAAGGAGTTGGATATCATATCTCATGCTATAGGAAGGGTCTCAGGTTTGGTATAAGCAGTGAGATATCACATCTCATGCTATAGGAAGTGTCTCAGGATTGGAATGGGAAGGAGTTGGATATCACATCTCATGTTATAGGAAGGATCTCAGGTTTGGTATAAGCATTGAGATATCACATCTCTGCTATCGGAAGGGTCTCAGGATTGGAATGGGAAGGAGTTGGATATTCCCATCTCATGTTATAGGAAGGGTCTCAGGTTTGGTATTAGAAGCATTGAGATATCACATCTCATGCTATAGGAAGGGTCTCAGGATTGGAATGGGAAGGACTTGGATATCACATCTCATGCTATAGGGAGGGTCTCAAGTTTGATATTAGAAGCATTGAGATATCACATCTCATGATATCGGAAGAGTCTCAGGATTGGAATGGGAAGGAGTTGGATATCACATCTCATGATAAAGGAAGGGTCTAAGGTTTGGAAGGGGAAGGATTTGGATATCACATCTCATGTTATAGGACGGCTCTCAGGTTTGGTATTAGAAGCATTGAGATATCAAGTCTCATTGTATAGGAAGGGTCTCAGAATTGGAATGGGAAGGAGTTGGATATCACATCTCAAGCTATAGGAAGGGTCACAGGATTGGAATGGGAAGGAGTTTGATATCACATCTCAAGCCATAGTATGGGTCTCAGGTTTGGTAGAAGCATTGGGATATCACATCTCATGCTATCGGAAGGGTATCAGGATTGGATTTGGAAGGAGTTGGATATCCCATCTCATGCTATAGGAAGGGTCTCAGGTTGGAATGGGAAGGAGTTGGATATCACATCTCATGTTATAGGAAGGGTCTCAGGACTGGAATGGGAAGGACTTGGATATCACATCTCATGCTATAGGAAGGCTCTCAGGTTTGCAACGGGAAAGAGTTGGATATCACATTTCATGTTAGAGGTAGGATCTCAGGTTTGGTATTAGAGGCATTGAGATATCACATCTCATGCTATCAGAAGAGTCTCAGAATTGGAATGGGAAGGAGTTGGATATCACATCTCATGCCATAGTATGGGTCTCAGGTTTGGTAGAAGCATTGGGATATCACATCTCATGCTATCGGAAGGATTTCAGGATTGGATTTGGAAGGAGTTGGATATCCCATCTCATGATATAGGAAGGGTCTCAGGTTAGAATTGGAAGCAGTTTGATATCACATCTCATGCCATAGTATGGGTCTCAGGTTTGGTAGAAGCATTGGGATATCACATCTCATACTATCGGAAGGGTATCAGGATTGGATTTGGAAGGAGTTGGATATCCCATCTCATGTTATAGGAAGGGTCTCAGGATTGGAATGGAAAGGACTTGGATATCATATCTCATGCTATAGGAAGGCTCTCAGGTTTGGAAGGGGAAGGAGTTGGATATCACATTTCATGTTATAGGAAAGATCTCAGGTTTGGCATTAGAAGCATTGAGATATCACATCTCATGCTATAAGCAGGGTCTCAGGATTGGAATGGGAAGGAGTTGTATATGGCATCTCATGCCATAGGAAGGGTCTCAGGTTTGGTATAAGCATTGAGATATCACATCTCATGCTATAGGAAGGGTCTCAGGATTGGAATGGGAAGGACTTGGATATCACATCTCATGCTATAGGCAGGATCTCAGGTTTGGAAAGGGAAGGAGTTGGATATCATATTTCATGTTAGAGGTAGGATCTCAGGTTTGGTATTAGAGGCATTGAGATATCACATCTCATGCTATCAGAAGGGTCTCAGGATTGGAATGGGAAGGAGTTGGATATCACATCTCATGCTAAAGGGAGGGTCTCAGGTTTGGAAGGGGAAGGATTTGGATATCACATCTCATGTTATAGGAAGGATCTCAGGTTTGGTATTAGAAGCATTGAGATATCACATCTCATGCTATCGGAAGGGTCTCAGGATTGGAATGGGAAGGAGTTGGATATCACATCTTATGCTATAGGAAGGGTCTCAGGTTTGGAACGGGAAGGAGTTGGATATCACATCTCATGTTATAGGAAGAGTCTCAGGTTTGGTATAAGCATTGAGATATCACATCTCTGCAATCGGAAGTGTCTCAGGATTGGGATGGGAAGGAGTTGGATATCACATCTCATGCTATAGGAAGGGTCTCAGGTTTGGAACGGGAAGGAGTTGGATATCACATCTCATGTTATAGGAAGAGTCTCAGGTTTGGTATAAGCATTGAGATATCACATCTCTGCAATCGGAAGTGTCTCAGGATTGGGATGGGAAGGAGTTGGATATCACATCTCATGTTATAGGACGGGTCTCAGGTTTGGTATTAGAAGCATTGAGATATCACATCGCATGCTGTAGGAAGGGTCTCAGGATTGGAATGGGAAGGAGTTGGATATTACATTCTTGTTATAGGAAGGGTCTCATGTTTGGAATGGGAAGGAGTTGGATATCACATATGCTATAGGAAGGGTCTCAGGTTTGGAACGGGAAGGAGTTGGATATCACATCTCATGCTATAGGAAGGGTCTCAGGTTTTGAATAAGCATTGAGATATCACATCTCTGCTATCGGAAGTGTCTCAGGATTGGAATGGGAAGGAGTTGGATATCACATCTCATGTTATAGGACGGGTCTCAGGTTTGTTATTAGAATCATTGAGATATCATATTGTATGCTGTAGGAAGGGTCTAAGGATTGGAATGGGAAGGTCTTGGATATCACATCTCATGCTATAGGTAGGCTCTCAGGTTTGGAAAGGGAAGGAGTTGGATATCACATTTCATGTTAGAGGAAGGATTTCAGGTTTGGTATTAGAGGCATTGAGATATCACATCTCATGCTATAGGAAGGGTCTCAGGATTGGAATGGGAAGGAGTTGGATATCACATCTCATGCTATAGGAAGGGTCTCATGTTTGGAATGGGAAGGAGTTGGATATCACATATGCTATAGGAAGGGTCTCAGGTTTGGAACGGGAAGGAGTTGGATATCACATCTCATGCTATAGGAAGGGTCTCAGGTTTGGAATAAGCATTGAGATATCACATCTCTGCTATCGGAAGTGTCTCAGGATTGGAATGGGAAGGAGTTGGATATCACATCTCATGTTATAGGACGGGTCTCAGGTTTGTTATTAGAATCATTGAGATATCATATTGTATGCTGTAGGAAGGGTCTAAGGATTGGAATGGGAAGGTCTTGGATATCACATCTCATGCTATAGGTAGGCTCTCAGGTTTGGAAAGGGAAGGAGTTAGATATCACATTTCATGTTAGAGGAAGGATCTCAGATTTGGTATTAGAGGCATTGAGATATCACATCTCATGCTATAGGAAGGGTCTCAGGATTGGAATGGGAAGGAGTTGGATATCACATCTCATGCTATAGGAAGGGTCTCAGGTTTGGTATGAACAATGAGATATCACATCTCATGCTATAGGAAGGGTCTCAGGATTGGAATGGGAAGGAGTTGGATATCACATCTGATGTTATAGGAAGGATCTCAGGTTTGGTATTAGAAGCATTGAGACATCACATCTCATGCTATAGGAAGGGTCTCAGGATTGAAATGGGAAGGAGTTGGATATCACATCTCATGCTATAGGAAGGGTCTCAGGTTTGGTATAAGCATTGAGATATCACATCTCATGCTATAGGAAGGGTCTCAGGATTGGAATGGGAAGGAGTTGTATATGACATCTCATGCTATAGGAAGGGTCTCAGGTTTGGTATAAGCATTGAGATATCACATCTCTGCTATCGGAAGGGTCTCAGGATTGGAATGGGAAAGAGTTGGATATCCCATCTCATGTTATAGGAAGAGTCTCAGGTTTGGTATTAGAAGCATTGAGATATCACATCTCATGCTATAGGAAGTGTCTCAGGATTGGAATGGGAAGGAGTTTGATATCACATCTCATGCCATGTATGGGTCTCAGGTTTTGTAGAAGCATTGGGATATCACATCTCATGCTATCGGAAGGGTGTCAGGATTGGATTTGGAAGGAGTTGGATATCCCATCTCATGCTATAGGAAGGGTCTCAGGTTGGAATGGGAAGGAATTGGATATCACATCTCATGTTATAGGAAGGGTATCAGGATTGGAATGGGAAGGACTTGGATATCACATCTCATGCTATAGGAAGGCTATCAGGTTTGGAAGGGGAAGGAGTTGCATATCAAATTTCATTTTAGAGGTAGGATCTCAGGTTTGGTATTAGAGGCATTGAGATATCACATCTCATGCTATAGGAAGGGTCTCACGATTGGAATGGGAAGGATTTGGATATCACATCTCATGCTATAGGAAGGGTCTCAGGTTTGGTATAAGCATTGAGATATCACATCTCATGCTATAGAAACGGTCTCAAGATTGTAATGGGAAGGAGTTGGATATCACATCTCATGTTATAGGAAGGATCTCAGATTTGGTATTAGAAGCATTGAGACATCCCATCTCATGCTATAGGAAGGGTCTCAGGATTGGAATGGGAAGGAGTTGGATATCACATCTCATGTTATAGGAAGGGTCTCAGGATTGGAATGGGAAGCACTTCGATATCACATCTCATGTTATAGGAAGGCTCCCAGGTTTAGAAGGGGAAGGAGTTGGATATCACATTTCATGTTAGAGGTAGGATCTCAGGTTTGGTATTAGAGGCATTGAGATATGACATCTCATGCTATCAGAAGGGTCTCAGGATTGGAATGGGAAGGAGTTGGATATCACATCTCATGCTAAAGGGAGGGTCTCAGGTTTGGAAGGGGAAGGATTTGGATATCACATCTCATGCTATAGGAAGGGTCTCAGGATTGGAATGGGAAGGATTTGGATATCACATCTCATGCTATAGGAAGGGTCTCAGGTTTGGTATAAGCATTGAGATATCACATCTCATGCTATAGGAAGGGTCTCAGGATTGGAATGGAAAGGAGTTGGATATCACATTTCATGCTATAGGTAGGCTCTCAGTTTTGGAAAGGGAAGGTTTTGGGTATCACATCTCATGCTATAGGAAGGGTCTCACGATTGGAATGGGAAGGATTTGGATATCACATCTCATGCTATAGGAAGGGTCTCAGGATTGGAATGGGAAGGAGTTGGATATCACATCTCATGCTATAGGAAGGGTCTCAGGAATGGAATGGGAAGGAGTTTTATATGACATCTCATGCCATCGGAAGGATCTCAGGTTTGGTATTAGAAGCATTGAGACATCACATCTCATGTTATAGGAAGGGTCTCAGGATTGGAATGGGAAGGAGTTGGATATCACATCTCATGCTATAGGAAGGGTCTCAGGTTTGGTATAAGCATTGAGATATCACATCTCATGCTATAGGAAGGGTCTCAGGATTGGAATGGGAAGGAGTTGTATATGACATCTCATGCCATAGGAAGGGTCTCAGGTTTGGTATCAGCATTGAGATATCACATCTCTGCTATCGGAAGGGTCTCAGGATTGGAATGGGAAGGAGTTGGATATCCCATCTTATGTTATAGGAAGGGTCTCAGGTTTGGTATTAGAAGCATTGAGATATCACATCTCATGCTATAGGAAGGCTCTCACATTTGGAAAGGGAAGGAGTTGGATATCACATTTCATGTTAGAGGTAGGATCTCAGGTTTGGTATTAGAGGCATTGAATATCACATCTCTTGCTATCAGAAGGGTCTCAGGATTGGAATGGGAAGGAGTTGGATATCACATCTCATGCTAAAGGGAGGGTCTCAGGTTTGGAAGGGGAAGGATTTTGATATCACATCTCATGTTATAGGAAGGATCTCAGGTTTGGTATGAGAGGGATTGAGATATCACATCTCATGCTATCGGAAGGGTATCAGGATTGGATTTGGAAGTAGTTGGATATCCCATCTCATGCTATAGGAAGGGTCTCAGGTTGGAATGGGAAGGAGTTGGATATCACATCTCATGTTATAGGAAGGGTCTCAGGATTGGAATGGGAAATACTTCGCTATCACATCTCATGCTATAGGAAGGCTCTCAGGTTTGCAAGGGGAAGGAGTTGGATATCACATTTCATGTTAGAGGTAGGATCTCAGGTTTGGTATTAGAGGCATTGAGATATCACATCTCATGCTATCAGAAATGTCTCAGGATTGGAATGGGAAGGAGTTGGATATCACATCTCATGCTAAAGGGAGGGTCTCTGGTTTGGAAGGGGAAGGATTTGGATATCACATCTCATGTTATAGGAAGGATCTCAGGTTTGGTATTAGAAGCATTGAGATATCACATCTCATGCTATAGGAAGGGTCTCAGGTTTGGAATGGGAAGGAATTGGATATCACATCTCATGTCATAGGAAGGATCTCAGGTTTGGTATTAGAAGCATTGAGATATCACATCTCATGCTATAGGAATGGTCTCAGGATTGGAATGGGAAGGAGTTGGATATTAGATTCTTGCTATAGAAAGGGTCTCAGGTTTGGAACGGGAAGGAGTTGGATATCACATCTCATGTTATAGGAAGGGTCTCAGGTTTGGTCTAAGCATTGAGATATCACATCTCTGCTATCAGAAGTTTCTCAGGATTGAAATGGGAAGGAGTTGGATATCCCATCTCATGTTATAGGACGGGTCTCAGGTTTGGTAATAGAATCATTGAGATATCACATCTCATGCTGTAGGAAGTGTCTAAGGATTGGAATGGGAAGGACTTGGATATCACATCTCATGCTATAGGTAGACTCTCAGGTTTGGAAAGGGAAGGAGTGGGATATCACATTTCATGTTCAAGGAAGGATCTCAGGTTTGGTATTAGAGGCATTGAGATATCACATCTCATGCTATAGGAAGGGTCTCAGGATTGGAATGGGAAGGATTTGGATATCCCATCTCATGCTATAGGAAGGATCTCAGGTTTGGTATAAGCATTGAGATATCACATCTCATGCTATAGGAAGGGTCTCAGGATTGGAATGGGAAGGAGTTGGATATCACATCTCATGCCATAGGAAGGGTCTCAGGTTTGGTACAAGCATTGAGATATCACATCTCTGCTATCGGAAGGGTCTCAGGATAGGAATGGGAAGGAGTTGGATATCACATCTCAAGCTATCTCAGGATTGGAATGGGAAGGAGTTGGATATCACATCTCAAGCTATCACAGGATTGGAATGGGAAGGAGTTTGATATCACATCTCAAGCTATAGGAAGGGTCTCAGGTTTGGAAAGGGAAGGATTTGGATTTCACATCTCATGTTATAGGATGGTTCTCATGTTTGGTTTTAGAAGCATTGAGATATCACATCTAATGCTATCGGAAGGGTCTCAGGTTTGGAAAGGGAAGGATTTGGATTTCACATATGTTATTGGATGGTTCTCAGGTTTGGTTTTAGAAGCATTAAGATATCACATCTCATGCTATAGGAAGGGTCTCAGGTTTTGGAATGGGAAGGAGTTGGATACACATCTCATGTTATAGGAAGGATCTCAGGTTTGGTATTAGAAAAATTGTGATATCACATATCATGCTATAGGAAGGGTCTCAGGATTGGAATGGGAAGGAGTTGGATATGACATCTCATGCCACAGGAAGGGTCTCAGGTTTGGTATAAGCATTGAGATATCACATCTCTGCTATCGGAAGGGTCTCAGGATTGGAATGGGAAGGAGTTGGATATCCCATCTTATGTTATAGGAAGGGTCTCAGGTTTGGTATCAGCATTGAGATATCACATCTCTGCTATCGGAAGGGTCTCAGGATTGGAATGGGAAGGAGTTGGATATCCCATCTTATGTTATGGGAAGGGTCTCAGGTTTGGTATTAGAAGCATTGAGATATCACATCTCATGCTATAGGAAGGGTCTCAGGATTGGAATGGGAAGGACTTGAATATCCCATCTCATGCTATAGGGAGGCTCTCACGTTTGGAAAGGGAAGGAGTTGGATATCACATTTCATGTTAGAGGTAGGATCTCAGGTTTGGCATATTAGAGGCATTGAATATCACATCTCATGCTATCAGAAGGGTCTCAGGATTGGAATGGGAAGGAGTTGGATATCACATCTCATGCTAAAGGGAGGGTCTCAGGTTTGGAAGGGGAAGGATTTTGATATCACATCTCATGTTATAGGAAGGATCTCAGGTTTGGTATTAGAGGGATTGAGATATCACATCTCATGCTATCGGAAGGGTATCAGGATTGGATTTGGAAGTAGTTGGATATCCCATCTCATGCTATAGGAAGGGTCTCAGGTTGGAATGGGAAGGAGTTGGATATCACATCTCATGTTATAGGAAGGGTCTCAGGATTGGAATGGGAAATACTTCGATATCACATCTCATGCTATAGGAAGGCTCTCAGGTTTGCAAGGGGAAGGAGTTGGATATCACATTTCATGTTAGAGGTAGGATCTCAGGTTTGGTATTAGAGGCATTGAGATATCACATCTCATGCTATCAGAAATGTCTCAGGATTGGAATGGGAAGGAGTTGGATATCAAATCTCATGCTAAAGGGAGGGTCTCTGGTTTGGAAGGGGAAGGATTTGGATATCACATCTCATGTTATAGGAAGGATCTCAGGTTTGGTATTAGAAGCATTGAGATATCACATCTCATGCTATAGGAAGGGTCTCAGGTTTGGAATGGGAAGGAATTGGATATCACATCTCATGTCATAGGAAGGATCTCAGGTTTGGTATTAGAAGCATTGAGATATCACATCTCATGCTATAGGAATGGTCTCAGGATTGGAATGGGAAGGGGTTGGATATTAGATTCTTGCTATAGAAAGGGTCTCAGGTTTGGAACGGGAAGGAGTTGGATATCACATCTCATGTTATAGGAAGGGTCTCAGGTTTGGTCTAAGCATTGAGATATCACATCTCTGCTATCAGAAGTTTCTCAGGATTGAAATGGGAAGGAGTTGGATATCCCATCTCATGTTATAGGACGGGTCTCAGGTTTGGTAATATTATCATTGAGATATCACATCTCATGCTGTAGGAAGTGTCTAAGGATTGGAATGGGAAGGATTTGGATATCACATCTCATGCTATAGGAAGGGTCTCAGGATTGGAATGGGAAGGATTTGGATATCACATCTCATGCTATAGGAAGGGTCTCATGTTTGGTATAAGCATTGAGATATCACATCTCTGCTATCGGAAGGGTCTCAGGATAGCAATGGGAAGGCGTTGGATATCACATCTCAAGCTATCTCAGGATTGGAATGGGAAGGAGTTGGATATCACATCTCAAGCTATCACAGGATTGGAATGGGAAGGAGTTTAATATCACATCTCAAGCTATAGGAAGGGTCTCAGGTTTGGAAAGGGAAGGATTTGGATTTCACATCTCATGTTATAGGATGGTTCTCATGTTTGGTATTAGAGGCATTGAGATATCACATCTCATGCTATAGGAAGGGTCTCAGGATTGGAATGGGAAGGATTTGGATATCACATCTCATGCTATAGGAAGGGTCTCAGGTTTGGTATAAGCATTGAGATATCACATCTCATGCTATAGGAAGGGTCTCAGGATTGGAATGGGAAGGAGTTGGATATCACATCTCATGCTATAGGAAGGGTCTCAGGATTGGAATGGGAAGGATTTGGATATCACATCTCATGCTATAGGAAGGGTCTCAGGTTTGGTATAAGCATTGAGATATCACATCTCTGCTATCGGAAGGGTCTCAGGATAGGAATGGGAAGGAGTTGGATATCACATCTCAAGCTATCTCAGGATTGGAATGGGAAGGAGTTGGATATCACATCTCAAGCTATCACAGGATTGGAATGGGAAGGAGTTTAATATCACATCTCAAGCTATAGGAAGGGTCTCAGGTTTGGAAAGGGAAGGATTTGGATTTCACATCTCATGTTATAGGATGGTTCTCATGTTTGGTTTTAGAAGCATTGAGATATCACATCTAATGCTATCGGAAGGGTCTCAGGTTTGGAAAGGGAAGGATTTGGATTTCACATATGTTATTGGATGGTTCTCAGGTTTGGTTTTAGAAGCATTAAGATATCACATCTCATGCTATAGGAAGGGTCTCAGGTTTTGGAATGGGAAGGAGTTGGATACACATCTCATGTTATAGGAAGGATCTCAGGTTTATTATTAGAAGCATTGAGATATCACATCTCATGCTATAGGAAGGGTCTCAGGATTGGAATCGGAAGGAGTTGTATTTGACATCTCATGCCATAGGAAGGGTCTCAGGTTTGGTATAAGCATTGAGATATCACATCTCTGCTATAGGAAGGTCTCAGGATTGGAATGGGAAGGAGTTGGATATCCCATCTCATTATAGGAAGGGTCTCAGGTTTGGTATTAGAAGCATTGAGATATCACATCTCATGCTATAGGAAGGGTCTCAGGATTGGAATGGGAAGGACTTGAATATCACATCTCATGTTATAGCAAGGGTCTCAGGTTTGGTATTAGAAGCATTGAGATATCACATCTCATGCTATAGGAAGGGTCTCAGGATTGGAATGGGAACGACTTGGATATCACATCTCATGATAAAGGAAGGGTCTAAGGTTTGGAAGGGGAAGGATTTGGATATCACATCTCATGTTATAGGACCGGTCTCAGGTTTGGTATTAGAAGCATTGAGATATCAAGTCCCATGGTATAGGACGGGTCTCAGAATTGGAATGGGAAGGAGTTGGATATCACATCTCAAGCTATAGGAAGGGTGTCAGGATTGGAATGGGAAGGAGTTTGATATCACATCTCATGCCATGGTATGGGTCTCAGGTTTTGTAGAAGCATTGGGATATCACATCTCATGCTATCGGAAGGGTATCAGGATTGGATTTGGAAGGAGTTGGATATCCCATCTCATGCTATAGGAAGGGTCTCAGGTTGGAATGGGAAGGAGTTGGATATCACATCTCATGTTATAGGAAGGGTATCAGGATTTGAATGGGAAGGACTTGGATATCACATCTCATGCTATAGGAAGGCTATCAGGTTTGGAAGGGGAAGGAGTTGCATATCAAATTTCATTATAGAGGTAGGATCTCAGGTTTGGTATTAGAGGCATTGAGATATCACATCTCATGCTATAGGAAGGGTCTCACGATTGGAATGGGAAGGATTTGGATATCACATCTCATGCTATAGGAAGGGTCTCAGGTTTGGTATAAGCATTGAGATATCACATCTCATGCTATAGAAACGGTCTCAAGATTGCAATGGGAAGGAGTTGGATATCACATCCCATGTTATAGGAAGGATCTCAGATTTGGTATTAGAAGCATTGAGACATCACATCTCATGCTATAGGAAGGGTCTCAGGATTGGAATGGGAAGGAGTTTAATATCACATCTCAAGCTATAGGAAGGGTCTCAGGTTTGGAAAGGGAAGGATTTGGATTTCACATCTCATGTTATAGGATGGTTCTCATGTTTGGTTTTAGAAGCATTGAGATATCACATCTAATGCTATCGGAAGGGTCTCAGGTTTGGAAAGGGAAGGATTTGGATTTCACATATGTTATTGGATGGTTCTCAGGTTTGGTTTTAGAAGCATTAAGATATCACATCTCGTGCTATAGGAAGGGTCTCAGGTTTTGGAATGGGAAGGAGTTGGATACACATCTCATGTTATAGGAAGGATCTCAGGTTTGGTATTAGAAAAATTGTGATATCACATATCATGCTATAGGAAGGGTCTCAGGATTGGAATGGGAAGGAGTTGGATATGACATCTCATGCCACAGGAAGGGTCTCAGGTTTGGTATAAGCATTGAGATATCACATCTCTGCTATCCGAAGGGTCTCAGGATTGGAATGGGAAGGAGTTGGATATCCCATCTTATGTTATAGGAAGGGTCTCAGGTTTGGTATTAGAAGCATTGAGATATCACATCTCATGCTATCAGAAGGGTCTCAGGATTGGAATGGGAAGGAGTCGGATATCACATCTCATGCTAAAGGGAGGGTCTCAGGTTTGGTATTAGAAGCATTGAGATATCACATCTCATGTTATAGGAAGAATCTCTGGTTTGGTATTAGAGGCATTGAGATATCACATCTCATGCTATCAGAAGGGTCTCAGGATTGGAATGGGAAGGATTCGGATATCACATCTCATGCTAAAGGGAGGGTCTCAGGTTTGGTATTAGAAGCATTGAGATATCACATCTCATGTTATAGGAAGAATCTCAGGTTTGGTATTAGAGGCATTGAGATATCACATCTCATGTTATAGGAAGGGTCTCAGGATTGGAATGGGAAGGATTTGGATATCACATCTCTTGCTATAGAAAGAGTCTCAGGTTTTTTATTAGAAACATTGAGATATCACATCTCATGCTAAAGGAAGGGTCTCAGGTTTGGAAGGGGAAGGATTTGGATATCATATCTCATGTTATAGGACGGGTCCCAGGTTTGGTATTAGAAGCTTTGAAATATCACATCTCATGCTATAGGAAGGGTCTCAGGATTGGAATGGGAAGGAGTTGGATATCACATCTCATGCTAAAGGAAGGGACTCAGGTTTGATAGAAGCATTGAGATATCACATCTCATGCTATAGGAAGCGTCTCAAGATTGGAATGGGAAGGAGTTGGATATCACATCTCATGCCATAGGAAGGGTCTCAGGTTTGGTCCAAGCATTGAGACATCACATCTCTGCTATCGGAAGGGTCTCAGGATAGGAATGGGAAGGACTTAGATATCACATCTCATGCTATAGGGAGGGTCTCAGGTTTGGAAAGGGAAGGATTTGGATTTCACATCTCATGTTATAGGATGGTTCTCATGTTTGGTTTTAGAAGCATTGAGATATCACATCTAATGCTATCGGAAGGGTCTCAGGTTTGGAAAGGGAAGGATTTGGATTTCACATATGTTATTGGATGGTTCTCAGGTTTGGTTTTAGAAGCATTAAGATATCACATATCAGGCTATAGGAAGGGTCTCAGGTTTGGAATGGGAAGGAGTTGGATACACATCTCATGTTATAGGAAGGATCTCAGGTTTGGTATTAGAAAAATTGTGATATCACATATCATGCTATAGGAAGGGTCTCAGGATTGGAATGGGAAGGAGTTGGATATCACATCTCATGCTAAAGGAAAGATCTCAGGTTTGGAAGGGGAAGGATTTGGACATCACATCTCATGTTTTAGGACGGGTGTCAGGTTTGGTATTAGAAGCATTGAGATATCACATCTCATGGTATAGGAAGGGTCTCAGGATTGGAATGGGAAGGAGTTGGATATCACATCTCATGCTAAAGGAAAGATCTCAGGTTTGGAAGGGGAAGGATTTGGACATCACATCTCATGTTTTAGGACGGGTGTCAGGTTTGGTATTAGAAGCATTGAGATATCACATCTCATGGTATAGGAAGGGTCTCAGGATTGGAATGGGAAGGAGTTGGATATCACATCTCATGCTAAAGGAAAGATCTCAGGTTTGGAAGGGGAAGGATTTGGACATCACATCTCATGTTTTAGGACGGGTGTCAGGTTTGGTATTAGAAGCATTGAGATATCACATCTCATGGTATAGGAAGGGTCTCAGGATTGGAATGGGAAGGAGTTTGATATCACATCTCATGCAATCGGAAGGGTCTCAGGTTTGGAATGGGAAGGAGTTGGATATCACATCTCATGTTATAGGAAGGATCTCAGGTTTATTATTAGAAGCATTGAGATATCACATCTCATGCTATAGGAAGGGTCTCAGGATTGGAATCGGAAGGAGTTGTATTTGACATCTCATGCCATAGGAAGGGTCTCAGGTTTGGTATAAGCATTGAGATATCACATCTCTGCTATCGGAAGGGTCTCAGGATTGGAATGGGAAGGAGTTGGATATCCCATCTCATTATAGGAAGGGTCTCAGGTTTGGTATTAGAAGCATTGAGATATCACATCTCTGCTATCGGAAGGGTCTCAGGATTGGAATGGGAAGGAGTTGGATATCCCATCTCATTATAGGAAGGGTCTCAGGTTTGGTATTAGAAGCATTGAGATATCACATCTCATGATAAAGGAAGGGTCTAAGGTTTGGAAGGGGAAGGATTTGGATATCACATCTCATGTTATAGGACCGGTCTCAGGTTTGGTATTAGAAGCATTGAGATATCAAGTCCCATGGTATAGGACGGGTCTCAGAATTGGAATGGGAAGGAGTTGGATATCACATCTCAAGCTATAGGAAGGGTGTCAGGATTGGAATGGGAAGGAGTTTGATATCACATCTCATGCCATGGTATGGGTCTCAGGTTTTGTAGAAGCATTGGGATATCACATCTCATGCTATCGGAAGGGTATCAGGATTGGATTTGGAAGGAGTTGGATATCCCATCTCATGCTATAGGAAGGGTCTCAGGTTGGAATGGGAAGGAGTTGGATATCACATCTCATGTTATAGGAAGGGTATCAGGATTGGAATGGGAAGGACTTGGATATCACATCTCATGCTATAGGAAGGCTATCAGGTTTGGAAGGGGAAGGAGTTGCATATCAAATTTCATTATAGAGGTAGGATCTCAGGTTTGGTATTAGAGGCATTGAGATATCACATCTCATGCTATAGGAAGGGTCTCACGATTGGAATGGGAAGGATTTGGATATCACATCTCATGCTATAGGAAGGCTATCAGGTTTGGAAGGGGAAGGAGTTGCATATCAAATTTCATTATAGAGGTAGGATCTCAGGTTTGGTATTAGAGGCATTGAGATATCACATCTCATGCTATAGGAAGGGTCTCACGATTGGAATGGGAAGGATTTGGATATCACATCTCATGCTATAGGAAGGGTCTCAGGTTTGGTATAAGCATTGAGATATCACATCTCATGCTATAGGAAGGGTCTCAGGATTGGAATGGGAAGGAGTTGGATATCACATCTCATGCTATAGGTAGGCTCTCAGTTTTGGAAAGGGAAGGTTTTGGATATCACATCTCATGCTATAGGAAGGGTCTCACGATTGGAATGGGAAGGATTTGGATATCACATCTCATGCTATAGGAAGGGTCTCAGGATTGGAATGGGAAGGAGTTGGATATCACATCTCATGCTATAGGAAGGGTCTCAGGAATGGAATGGGAAGGAGTTTTATATGACATCTCATGCCATAGGAAGGATCTCAGGTTTGGTATTAGAAGCATTGAGACATCACATCTCATGTTATAGGAAGGGTCTCAGGATTGGAATGGGAAGGAGTTGGATATCACATCTCATGCCATAGGAAGGGTCTCAGGTTTGGTATCAGCATTGAGATATCACATCTCTGCTATCGGAAGGGTCTCAGGATTGGAATGGGAAGGAGTTGGATATCCCATCTTATGTTATAGGAAGGGTCTCCGGTTTGGTATTAGAAGCATTGAGATATCACATCTCATGCTATAGGAAGGGTCTCAGGATTGGAATGGGAAGGACTTGAATATCCCATCTCCTGCTATAGGGAGGCTCTCACGTTTGGAAAGGGAAGGAGTTGGATATCACATTTCATGTTAGAGGTAGGATCTCAGGTTTGGTATTAGAGGCATTGAATATCACATCTCATGCTATCAGAAGGGTCTCAGGATTGGAATGGGAAGGAGTTGGATATCACATCTCATGCTAAAGGGAGGGTCTCAGGTTTGGAAGGGGAAGGATTTTGATATCACATCTCATGTTATAGGAAGGATCTCAGGTTTGGTATTAGAGGGATTGAGATATCACATCTCATGCTATCAGAAGGGTATCAGGATTGGATTTGGAAGTAGTTGGATATCCCATCTCATGCTATAGGAAGGGTCTCAGGTTGGAATGGGAAGGAGTTGGATATCACATCTCATGTTATAGGAAGGGTCTCAGGATTGGAATGGGAAATACTTCGATATCACATCTCATGCTATAGGAAGGCTCTCAGGTTTGCAAGGGGAAGGAGTTGGATATCACATTTCATGTTAGAGGTAGGATCTCAGGTTTGGTATTAGAGGCATTGAGATATCACATCTCATGCTATCAGAAATGTCTCAGGATTGGAATGGGAAGGAGTTGGATATCACATCTCATGCTAAAGGGAGGGTCTCTGGTTTGGAAGGGGAAGGATTTGGATATCACATCTCATGTTATAGGAAGGATCTCAGGTTTGGTATTAGAAGCATTGAGATATCACATCTCATGCAATAGGAAGGGTCTCAGGTTTGGAATGGGAAGGAATTGGATATCACATCTCATGTCATAGGAAGGATCTCAGGTTTGGTATTAGAAGCATTGAGATATCACATCTCATGCTATAGGAATGGTCTCAGGATTGGAATGGGAAGGAGTTGTATATGACATCTCATGCCATAGGAAGGGTCTCAGGTTTGGTATCAGCATTGAGATATCACATCTCTGCTATCGGAAGGGTCTCAGGATTGGAATGGGAAGGAGTTGGATATCCCATCTTATGTTATAGGAACGGTCTCAGGTTTGGTATTAGAAGCATTGAGATATCACATCTCATGCTATAGGAAGGGTCTCAGGATTGGAATGGGAAGGACTTGAATATCCCATCTCATGCTATAGGGAGGCTCTCACGTTTGGAAAGGGAAGGAGTTGGATATCACATTTCATGTTAGAGGTAGGATCTCAGGTTTGGTATTAGAGGCATTGAATATAACATCTCATGCTATCAGAAGGGTCTCAGGATTGGAATGGGAAGGAGTTGGATATCACATCTCATGCTAAAGGGAGGGTCTCAGGTTTGTAAGGGGAAGGATTTTGATATCACATCTCATGTTATAGGAAGGATCTCAGGTTTGGTATTAGAGGGATTGAGATATCACATCTCATGGTATCGGAAGGGTATCAGGATTGGATTTGGAAGTAGTTGGATATCCCATCTCATGCTATAGGAAGGGTCTCAGGTTGGAATGGGAAGGAGTTGGATATCACATCTCATGTTATAGGAAGGGTCTCAGGATTGGAATGGGAAATACTTCGATATCACATCTCATGCTATAGGAAGGCTCTCAGGTTTGCAAGGGGAAGGAGTTGGATATCACATTTCATGTTAGAGGTAGGATCTCAGGTTTGGTATTAGAGGCATTGAGATATCACATCTCATGCTATCAGAAATGTCTCAGGATTGGAATGGGAAGGAGTTGGATATCACATCTCATGCTAAAGGGAGGGTCTCTGGTTTGGAAGGGGAAGGATTTGGATATCACATCTCATGTTATAGGAAGGATCTCAGGTTTGGTATTAGAAGCATTGAGATATCACATCTCATGCTATAGGAAGGGTCTCAGGTTTGGAATGGGAAGGAATTGGATATCACATCTCATGTCATAGGAAGGATCTCAGGTTTGGTATTAGAAGCATTGAGATATCACATCTCATGCTATAGGAATGGTCTCAGGATTGGAATGGGAAGGAGTTGGATATTAGATTCTTGCTATAGAAAGGGTCTCAGGTTTGGAACGGGAAGGAGTTGGATATCACATCTCATGTTATAGGAAGGGTCTCAGGTTTGGTCTAAGCATTGAGATATCACATCTCTGCTATCGGAAGTTTCTCAGGATTGAAATGGGAAGGAGTTGGATATCCCATCTCATGTTATAGGACGGGTCTCAGGTTTGGTAATAGAATCATTGAGATATCACATCTCATGCTGTAGGAAGTGTCTAAGGATTGGAATGGGAAGGACTTGGATATCACATCTCATGCTATAGGTAGACTCTCTGGTTTGGAAAGGGAAGGAGTGGGATATCACATTTCATGTTCAAGGAAGGATCTCAGGTTTGGTATTAGAGGCATTGAGATATCACATCTCATGCTATAGGAAGGGTCTCAGGATTGGAATGGGAAGGATTTGGATATCACATCTCATGCTATAGGAAGGGTCTCAGGTTTGGTATAAGCATTGAGATATCACATCTCATGCTATAGGAAGGGTCTCAGGATTGGAATGGGAAGGAGTTGGATATCACATCTCATGCTATAGGTAGGCTTTCAGGTTTGGAATGGGAAGGATTTGGATATCACATTTCATGTTAGAGGAAGGATCTCAGGTTTGGTATTAGAGGCATTGAGATATCACATCTCATGCTATAGGAAGGGTCTCACGATTGGAATGGGAAGGATTTGGATATCACATCTCATGCTATAGGAAGGGTCTCAGGTTTGCTATAAGCATTGAAATATCACATCCCATGCTATAGGAAGGGTCTCAGGATTGGAATGGAAGGAGTTGGATATCACATCTCATGTTATAGGAAGGATCTCAGATTTGGTATTAGAAGCATTGAGACATCACATCTCATGCTATAGGAAGGGTCTCAGGATTGGAATGGGAAGGAGTTGGATATCACATCTCATGTTATAGGAAGGGTCTCAGGATTGGAATGGGAAGGACTTCGATATCACATCTCATGTTATAGGAAGGCTCCCAGGTTTGGAAGGGGAAGGAGTTGGATATCACATTTCATGTTAGAGGTAGAATCTCAGGTTTGGTATTAGAGGCATTGAGATATAACATCTCATGCTATCAGAAGGGTCTCAGGATTGGAATGGGAAGGAGTTGGATATCACATCTCATGCTAAAGGGAGGGTCTCAGGTTTGGAAGGGGAAGGATTTGAATATCACATCTCGTGTTATAGGAAGGATCTCAGGTTTGGTATTAGAAGAATTGAAATATCACATCTCATGCTATCGGAAGGATCTCAGGTTTGGTATTAGAAGCATTGAGATATCACATCTCATGCTATCAGAACGGTCTCAGGATTGGAATGGGAAGGAGTTGGATATCACATCTCATGCTAAAGGTAGGGTCTCAGGATTGGAATGGGAAGGTCTTGGATATCACATCTCATGTTATAGGAAGGGTCTCAGGTTTGGTATTAGAAGCATTGAGATATCACATCTCATGCTATAGGAATGGTCTCAGGATTGGAATGGGAAGGAGTTGGATATTAGATTCTTGCTCTAGAAAGGGTCTCAGGTTTGGAACGGGAAGGAGTTGGATATCACATCTCATGTTATAGGAAGGGTCTCAGGTTTGGTCTAAGCATTGAGATATCACATCTCTGCTATCGGAAGTTTCTCAGGATTGAAATGGGAAGGAGTTGGATATCCCATCTCATGTTATAGGACGGGTCTCAGGTTTGGTAATAGAATCATTGAGATATCACATCTCATGCTGTAGGAAGTGTCTAAGGATTGGAATGGGAAGGACTTGGATATCACATCTCATGCTATAGGTAGACTCTCAGGTTTGGAAAGGGAAGGAGTGGGATATCACATTTCATGTTCAAGGAAGGATCTCAGGTTTGGTATTAGAGGCATTGAGATATCACATCTCATGCTATAGGAAGGGTCTCAGGATTGGAATGGGAAGGATTTGGATATCACATCTCATGCTATAGGAAGGGTCTCAGGTTTGGTATAAGCATTGAGATATCACATCTCATGCTATAGGAAGGGTCTCAGGATTGGAATGGGAAGGAGTTGGATATCACATCTCATGCTATAGGTAGGCTCTCAGGTTTGGAAAGGGAAGGATTTGGATATCACATTTCATGTTAGAGGAAGGATCTCAGGTTTGGTATTAGAGGCATTGAGATATCACATCTCATGCTATAGGAAGGGTCTCACGATTGGAATGGGAAGGATTTGGATATCACATCTCATGCTATAGGAAGGGTCTCAGGTTTGCTATAAGCATTGAAATATCACATCCCATGCTATAGGAAGGGTCTCAGGATTGGAATGGAAGGAGTTGGATATCACATCTCATGTTATAGGAAGGATCTCAGATTTGGTATTAGAAGCATTGAGACATCACATCTCATGCTATAGGAAGGGTCTCAGGATTGGAATGGGAAGGAGTTGGATATCACATCTCATGTTATATGAAGGGTCTCAGGATTGGAATGGGAAGGACTTCGATATCACATCTCATGTTATAGGAAGGCTCCCAGGTTTGGAAGGGGAAGGAGTTGGATATCACATTTCATGTTAGAGGTAGAATCTCAGGTTTGGTATTAGAGGCATTGAGATATAACATCTCATGCTATCAGAAGGGTCTCAGGATTGGAATGGGAAGGAGTTGGATATCACATCTCATGCTAAAGGGAGGGTCTCAGGTTTGGAAGGGGAAGGATTTGAATATCACATCTCGTGTTATAGGAAGGATCTCAGGTTTGGTATTAGAAGAATTGAAATATCACATCTCATGCTATCGGAAGGATCTCAGGTTTGGTATTAGAAGCATTGAGATATCACATCTCGTGCTATCAGAACGGTCTCAGGATTGGAATGGGAAGGAGTTGGATATCACATCTCATGCTAAAGGGAGGGTCTCAGGATTGGAATGGGAAGGACTTGGATATCACATCTCATGTTATAGGAAGGGTCTCAGGTTTGGTATTAGAAGCATTGAGATATCACATCTCATGCTATAGGAAGGGTCTCAGGAATGGAATGGGAAGGACTTGGATATCACATCTCATGATAAAGGAAGGGTCTAAGGTTTGGAAGGGGAAGGATTTGGATATCACATCTCATGTTATAGGACGGGTCTCAGGTTTGGTATTAGAAGCATTGTGATATCACATCTCATGCTATAGGAAGTGTCTCAGGATTGGAATGGGAAGGAGTTGGATATCACTTCTCATGCTATAGGAAGGGTTTCAGGTTTGGTAGAAGCATTGAGATATCACATCTCATGCTATAGGAAGAGTCTCAGGTTTGGGAAGGGAAGGATTTGGATTTCACATCTCATGTTATAGGATGGTTCTCATGTTTGGTTTTTGAAGCATTGAGATATCACATCTCATGCTATCGGAAGGGTCTCAGGTTTGGAATGGGAAGGAGTTGGATATCACATCTCATGTTATAGGAAGGATCTCATGTTTGGTATTAGAAGCATTGAGATATCACATCTCATGCTATAGGAAGGGTCTCCGGATTGGAATGTGAAGGATTTGGATATTACATCTCATGCTAAAGGAAGGATCTCAGGTTTGGAATGGGAAGGAGTAGGATATGACATCTCTTGTTATAGGGAGGGTCTCAGGATTTGAATGGCAAGGAGTTGGATATCACATCTCATGCCATAGGAAGGGTCTCAGGTTTGGTATAAGCATTGAGATATCACATCTCTGCTATCGGAAGGGTCTCAGGATTGGATTGGGAAGGAGTTGGATATCCCTTCTCATGCTATAGGAAGGGTCTCAGGTTGGAATGGGAAGGAGTTGGATATCACATCTCATGTTATAGGAAGGGTCTCAGGATTGGAATGGGAAGGATTTGGATATCGCATCTCTTGCTATAGGAAGGGTCTCAGGTTTTTTATTAGAAACATTGAGATATCACATCTCATGCTATAGGAAGGGTTTTAGGATTGGAATGGGAAGTATTTGGATATCACATCTCATGCTAAAGGAAGTTTCTCAGGTTTGGAAGGGGAAGGATTTGGATATCATATCTCATGTTATAGGATGGTTCTCGTGTTTGGTTTTTGAAGCATTGAGATATCACATCTCATGCTATCGGAAGGGTCTCAGGTTTGGAATGGGAAGGAGTTGGATATCACATCTCATGTTATAGGAAGGATCTCATGTTTGGTATTAGAAGCATTGAGATATCACATCTCATGCTATAGGAAGGGTCTCCGGATTGGAATGTGAAGGATTTGGATATTACATCTTATGCTAAAGGAAGGATCTCAGGTTTGGAATGGGAAGGAGTAGGATATGACATCTCTTGTTATAGGGAGGGTCTCAGGATTTGAATGGCAAGGAGTTGGATATCACATCTCATGCCATAGGAAGGGTCTCAGGTTTGGTATAAGCATTGAGATATCACATCTCTGCTATCGGAAGGGTCTCAGGATTGGATTGGGAAGGAGTTGGATATCCCTTCTCATGCTATAGGAAGGGTCTCAGGTTGGAATGGGAAGGAGTTGGATATCACATCTCATGTTATAGGAAGGGTCTCAGGATTGGAATGGGAAGGATTTGGATATTGCATCTCTTGCTATAGGAAGGGTCTCAGGTTTTTTATTAGAAACATTGAGATATCACATCTCATGCTATAGGAAGGGTTTTAGGATTGGAATGGGAAGTATTTGGATATCACATCTCATGCTAAAGGAAGTTTCTCAGGTTTGGAAGGGGAAGGATTTGGATATCATATCTCATGTTATAGGACGGGACCCAGGTTTGGTATTAGAAGCATTGAGATATCACATCTCATGGTATAGGAAGGGTCTCAGGGTTGGAATGGGAAGGAGTTGGATATCACATCTCATCCAATAGTAAGGGTCTCAGGTTTGGAATGGGAAGGAATTGGATATCACATCTCATCTTATAGGAAGGGTCTCAGGTTTGGTAGAAGCGTTGAGATATCACATCTCTGCTATCGGAAGGGTCTCAGGATTGGATTGGGAAGGAGTTGGATATCCCTTCTCATGCTATAGGAAGGGTCTCAGGATTTGAATGGCAAGGAGTTGGATATCACATATCATGCCATAGGAAGGGTCTCAGGTTTGGCATAAGAAGGAGTTGGATATCCCATCTCATGCTATAGGAAGGGTCTCAGGTTGGAATGGGAAGGAGTTGGATATGACATCTCATGTTATAGGAAGGGTCTCAGGATTGGAATGGGAAGGACTTGGATATCACATCTCATGCTGTAGGAAGGCTCTCAGGTTTGGAAAGGGAAGGAGTTGGATATCACATTTCATGTTAGAGGTAGGATCTCAGGTTTGGTATTAGAAGCATTGAGATATCACATCTCATGCTATCAGAAGGGTATCAGGATTGGAATGGGAAGGAGTGGGATATCACATCTCATGCTAAAGGGAGGGTCTCAGGTTCGGAAGGGGAAGGATTTGGATATCACATCTCATGTTATAGGAAGGATCTCATGTTTGGTATTAGAAGCATTGAGATATCACATCTCATGCTATCGGAAGGATCTCAGGTTTGGTATTAGAAGCATTGAGATATCACATCTCATGCTATAGGAAGGGTCTCAGGATTGGAATGGGAAGGAGTTGGATATCACATCTCATGTTATAGGAAGGATCTCAGGTTTGGTATTAGAAGCATTGAGATATCACATCTCATGCTATAGGACTGGTCTCAGGATTGGAATGGGAAGGAGTTGGATATCACATCTCATGCTAAAGGAAGGGTCTCAGTTTTGGTAGAAGCATTGAGATTTCACATATCATGCTATAGGAAGGGTCTCAGGATTGGAATGGGAAGGAGTTGGATATCACATCTCTGCTATCGGAAGGGTCACAGGATTGGAATGGGAAGGACTTAGATATCACATCTCATGCTATAGGGAGGGTCTCAGTATTGATATTAGAAACATTGAGATATCACATCTCAAGCTATCGGAAGGGTCTCAGGATTGGAATGGGAAGGAGTTGGATATCACATCTCATGCTATAGGAAGGGTCTCAGGTTAGGAAGGGGAAGGAGTTGGATATCACATTTCATGTTAGAGGAAGGATCTCAGGTTTGGTATTAGAGGCCTTGAGATATCACATCTCATGCTATAGGAAGGGTCTCAGGATTGGAATGGGAAGGAGTTGGATATCACATCTCAAGCTATAGGAAGGGTCTCAGGTTTGGTATAAGCATTGAGATATCACATCTCATGCTATAGGAAGGGTCTCAGGATTGGAATGGGAAGGAGTTGGATATCACATCTCATGTTATAGGAAAGATCTCAGGTTTGGTATTAGAATCATTGAGACATCACATCTCATGTTATAGGAAGGGTCTTAGGATTGGAATGGGAAGAAGTTGGATATCACATCTCATGCTATAGGAAGGGTCTCAGGTTTGGTATAAGCATTGAGATATCACATCTCATGCTACAGGAAGAGTCTCAGGATTGGAATGGGAAGGAGTTGTATATGACATCTCATGCCATAGGAAGGGTCTCAGGTTTGGTATACGCATTGAGATATCACATCACATGCTATAGGAAGGGTCTCAGGATTGGAATGGGAAGGACTTGAATATCACATCTCATGCTATAGGCAGGGTCTCAGGTTTGGAAAGGGAAGGAGATGGATATCACATTTCATGTTAGAGGTAGGATCTCAGGTTTGGTATTAGAGGCATTGAGATATCACATCTCATGCTATCAGAAGGGTCTCAGGATTGGAATGGGAAGGAGTTGTATATCACATCTCATGCTAAAGGGAGGGTCTCAGGTTTGGAAGGGGAAGGATTTGGAAATCACATCTCATGTTATAGGAAGGATCTCAGGTTTGGTATTAAAAGCATTGAGATATCACATCTCATGCTATCGGAAGTATCTCAGGTTTGGTATTAGAGGCATTGAGATATCACATCTCATGCTATCATAAGGGTCTCAGGATTGGAATGGGAAGGAGTTGTATATCACATCTCATGTTATAGGAAGGATCTCAGGTTTGGTATTAGAAGCATTGAGATATCACATCTCATGCTATAGGAAGGGTCTCAGGATTGGTATAAGCATTGAGATATCACATCTCATGCTATAGGAAGGGTCTCAGGATTGGAATGGGAAGGAGTTGGATATCACATCTCATGCTATAGGAAGGGTCTCAGGTTTGGAACGGGAAGGAGTTAGATATCACATCTCATGTTATAGGAAGAGTCTCAGGATTGGTATAAGCATTGAGATATCACATCTCTGCTATCGGAGGTGTCTCAGGATTGGGATGGGAAGGAATTGGATATCACATCTCATGCTATAGGAAGGGTATCAGGTTTGGAACGGGAAGGAGTTGGATATCCCATCTCATGTTATAGGACAGGTCTCAGGTTTGATATTAGAAGCATTGAGATATCACATCTCTGCTATTGGAAGGGTCTCAGGATTGGAATGGGAAGGACTTGGATATCAGAATTCATGTTATAGGAAGGGTCTCAGGTTTGGTATTAGAAGCATTGAGATATCACATCTCATGCTATAGGAAGGGTCTCAGGATTGAAATGGGAAGGACTTGGATATCACATCTCATGTTATAGGAAGGGTCTCAGGTTTGGTATTAGAAGCATTGAGATATCACATCTCATGCTATAGGAAGGGTCTCAGGAATGGAATGGGAAGGACTTGGATATCACATCTCATGATAAAGGAAGGGTCTAAGGTTTGGAAGGGGAAGGATTTGGATATCACATCTCATGTTATTGGACCGGTCTCAGGTTTGGTATTAGAAGCATTGAGATATCAAGTCTCATGGTATAGGACGGGAGTTTGATATCACATCTCATGCCATGGTATGGGTCTCAGGTTTTGTAGAAGCATTGGGATATCACATCTCATGCTATCGGAAGGGTATCAGGATTGGATTTGGAAGGAGTTGGATATCCCATCTCATGCTATAGGAAGGGTCTCAGGTTGGAATGGGAAGGAGTTGGATATGACATCTCATGTTATAGGAAGGGTCTCAGGATTGGAATGGGAAGGACTTGGATATCACATCTCATGCTGTAGGAAGGCTCTCAGGTTTGGAAAGGGAAGGAGTTGGATATCACATTTCATGTTAGAGTTAGGATCTCAGGTTTGGTATTAGAGGCATTGAGATATCACATCTCATGCTATCAGAAGGGTATCAGGATTGGAATGGGAAGGAGTTGGATATCACATCTCATGCTAAAGGGAGGGTCTCAGGTTCAGAAGGGGAAGGATTTGGATATCACATATCATGTTATAGGAAGGATCTCAGGTTTGGTATTAGAATCATTGAGATATCACATCTCATGCTATCGGATGGATCTCAGGTTTGGTATTAGAAGCATTGAGATATCACATCTCATGCTATAGGAAGGGTCTCAGGATTGGAATGGGAAGGAGTTGGATATCACATCTCATGTTATAGGAAGGATCTCAGGTTTGGTATTAGAAGCATTGAGATATCACATCTCATGCTATAGGACTGGTCTCAGGATTGGAATGGGAAGGAGTTGGATATCATATCTCATGCTAAAGGAAGGGTCTCAGTTTTGGTAGAAGCATTGAGATTTCACATATCATGCTATAGGAAGGGTCTCAGGATTGGAATGGGAAGGAGTTGGATATCACATCTCATGCTATAGGAAGGGTCTCAGGTTTGGTATAAGCATTGAGATATCACATCTCTGCTATCAGAAGGGTCTCAGGATTGGAATGGGAAGGACTTAGATATCACATCTCATGCTATAGGGAGGGTCTCAGTATTGATATTAGAAGCATTGAGATATCACATCTCAAGCTATCGGAAGGGTCTCAGGATTGGAATGGGAAGGAGTTGGATATCACATCTCATGTTATAGGAAGAGTCTCATGCTAAGACCTGATAGACCCTTCCTATAACATGAGATGGGAATATCCAACTCCTTCCCATTCCAATCCTGAGACCCTTCCGATAGCAGAGATGTGATATCTCAATGCTTATACCAAACCTGAGACCCTTCCTATAGCATGAGATGTGATATCCAACTCCTTCCCATTCCAATACTGAGACCCTTCCTATAGCATGAGATGTGATATCTCAATGCTTCTAATATCAAACTTGAGACCCTCCCTATAGCATGAGATGTGATATCCAAGTCCTTCCCATTCCAATCCTGAGACACTTCCTATAGCATGAGATGTGATATCTCAATGCTTCTAATACCAAACCTGAGACTCTTCCTATAACATGAGTTGGGATATCCAACTCCTTCCCATTCCAATCCTGAGACCCTTCCGAAAGCAGAGATGTGATATCTCAATGCTTATACCAAACCTGAGACCCTTCCTATGGCATGAGATGTCATATACAGATCCTTCCCATTTCAATCCTGAGACCCTTCCTATAGCATGAGATGTGATATCTCAATGCTTATACCAAACCTAAAACCCTTCCTATAGCATGAGATGTGATATCCAACTCCTTCCCATTCCAATCCTGAGACCCTTCCTATAGCATGAGATGTGATATCCAATGGCTCTAATACCAAACCTGAGATCCTTCCTCTAACATGAAATGTGATATCCAACTCCTTCCCTTTCCAAACCTGAGAGCCTACCTATAGCATGAGATGTGATATCAAAGTCCTTCCCATTCCAATCCTTAGACCCTTCCTACAGCATGCAATATGATATCTCAATGATTCTAATAACAAACCTGAGACCCGTCCTATAACATGAGATGTGATATCCAACTCCTTCCCATTCCAATCCTGAGACACTTCCGATAGCAGAGATGTGATATCTCAATGCTTATACCAAACCTGAGACCCTTCCTATAACATGAGATGTGATATCCAATTCCTTCCCATTCCAAACCTGAGACCCTTCCTACAGCATGTGATGTGATATCTCAATGCTTCTAATACCAAACCTGAGACCAGTCCTATAACATGAGATGGGATATCCAACTCCTTCCCGTTCCAAACCTGAGACCCTTCCTATAGCATGAGATGTGATATCCAACTCCTTCCCATCCCAATCCTGAGACACTTCCGATTGCAGAGATGTGATATCTCAATGCTTATACCAAATCTGAGACTCTTCCTATAACATGAGATGTGATATCCAACTCCTTCCCGTTCCATACCTGAGATCCTTCCTATAGCATGAGATGTGATATCCAACTCCTTCCCATTCCAATCCTGAGACCCTTCTGATAGCATGAGATGTAATATCTCAATGCCTCTAATACCAAATCTGAGATTCTTCCGATAGCATGAGATGTGATATCTCAATGCTTCTTATACCAAACCTGAGATCCTTCCTATAACATGAGATGTGATATCCAAATCCTTCCCCTTCCAAACCTGAGACCCTCCCTTTAGCATGAGATGTGATATCCAAGTCCTTCCCATTCCAATCCTGAGACCCTTCCTATAGCATGTGATGTGATATCTCAATGCTTATACCAAACCTGAGACCCTTCCTATGGCATGAGATGTCATATACAACTCCTTCCCATTCCAATCCTGAGCCCTTCCTATATCATGAGATGTGATATCTCAATGCTTATACCAAACCTGAGACTCTTCCTATAGCATGAGATGTGATATCCAACTTCTTCCCATTCCAATCCTGAGACCCTTCCTATAACATGAGATGTGATGTCTCAATGCTTCTAATACCAAACCTGAGATCTTTCCTATAACATGAGATGTGATATCCAAATCCTTCCCCTTCCAAACCTGAGACCCTCCCTTTAGCATGAGATGTGATATCCAACTCCTTCCGATTCCAATCCTGAGACCATTCTGATAGCATGAGATGTGATATCTCAATGCTTCTAATACCAAACCTGAGATCCTTCCGATAGCATGAGATGTGATATCTCAATGCTTCTAATACCAAACCTGAGATCCTTCCTATAACATGAGATGTGATATCCAAATCCTTCCCCTTCCAAACCTGAGACCCTCCCTTTAGCATGAGATGTGATATCCAACTCCTTCCCATTCCAATCCTGAGACCCTTCTGATAGCATGAGATGTGATATCTCAATGCCTCTAATACCAAACCTGAGATCCTACCTCTAACATGAAATGTGATATCCAACTCTTTCCCCTTCCAAACCTGAGAGCCTTCCTATAGCATGAGATGTGATATCCAAGTCCTTCCCATTCCAATCCTGAGACCCTTCCTATAACATGAGATGTGATATCCAACTCCTTCCCATTCCAACCTGAGACCCTTCGTATAGCATGAGATGGGATATCCAGCTCCTTCCAAATCCAATCCTGATACCCTTCCGATAGCATGAGATGTGATATCCCAATGCTTATACCAAACCTGAGACCCATACTATTGCATGAGATGTGATATCAAACTCCTTCCCATTCCAATCCTGAGACCCTTCCTATAGCTTGAGATGTGATATCCAACTCTTTCTGATTCCAATTCTGAGACCCTTCCTATACCATGAGACTTGATATCTCAGTGCTTCTAATACCAAACCTGAGACCCGTCCTATAACATGAGATGTGATATCCAAATCCTTCCCCTTCAAACCTTAGACCCTTCCTTTATCATGAGATGTGATATCCAACTCCTTCCCATTCCAATCCTGAGACCCTTCCGATATCGTGAGATGTGATATCTCAATGCTTCTAATATCAAACTTGAGACCCTCCCTATAGCATGAGATGTGATATCCAAGTCCTTCCCATTCCAATCCTGAGACCCTTCCTATAGCATGAGATGTGATATCTCAATGCTTCTAATACCAAACCTGAGACCGTTCCTATAACATGAGATGGGAATATCCAACTCTTCCCATTCCAATCCTGAGACCCTTCCGATAGAAGAGATGTGATATCTCAATGCTTATACCAAACCTGAGATCCTTCCTATAGCATGAGATGTGATATCCTACTCCTTCCCATTCCAATCCTGAGACCCTTCCTATAGCATGAGATGTGATATCTCAATGCTTCTAATATCAAACTTGAGACCCTCCCTATAGCATGAGATGTGATATCCAAGTCCTTCCCATTCCAATCCTGAGACACTTCCTATAGCATGAGATGTGATATCTCAATGCTTCTAATACCAAACCTGAGACTCTTCCTATAACATGAGATGGGATATCCAACTCCTTCCCATTCCAATCCTGAGACCCTTCCGATAGCAGAGATGTGATATCTCAAAGCTTATACCAAACCTGAGACCCTTCCTATGGCTTGAGATATCATATACAACTCCTTCCCATTCCAATCCTGAGACCCTTCCGATAGCATGAGATGTGATATCTCAATGCTTATACCAAGCCTGAGACCCTTCCTATAGCATGAGATGTGATATCCAACTCCTTCCCATTCCAATCCTGAGACCCTTCCTATAGCATGAGATGTGATGTCTCAATGCTTCTAATACCAAACCTGAGATCCTTCGTTTAACATGAGATGTGATATCCAACTCCTTCCATTCCAATCCTGAGACCCTTCCTATAGCATGAGATGTGATATCTCAATGCTTATACCAAACCTGAGACCCTTCCTATAGCATGAGATGTGATATCCAACTCCTTCCCATTCCAATCCTGAGACCCTTCCTATAGCATGAGATGTGATATCTCAATGCCTCTAATACCAAACCTGAGATCCTTCCTCTAACATGAAATGTGATATCCAACTCCTTCCCTTTCCAAACCTGAGAGCCTATCCATAGCATGAGATGTGATATCCAAGTCCTTCCCATTCCAATCCTTAGACCCTTCCTACAGCATGCAATATATATGATATCTCAATGATTCTAATAACAATCCTGAGACCCGTCCTATAACATGAGATGGGATATCCAACTCCTTCCCATCCCAATCCTGAGACACTTCCGATTGCAGAGATGTGATATCTCAATGCTTATACCAAACCTGAGACTCTTCCTATAACATGAGATGTGATATCTGTTAGGAAAGATTTCGTAATTGTAGGTAATTTTCCTTCCATGTGGCCACCCCTAAACTTTTTGCTGTTGTTTTTCACCTTGTTCTCGACTTTGCCAGAGAAGTGCAGCCTTCTGCCGCACTCCTCTGGGCTTTCGCTCCTTTCTTACGGGGAAACTTGCATGGCCTTAAGACAGTCAGTACCGGGAAACGCTGTTTTCCGTAGTTTCTTTTATCATGTTGCGGCTTTCGTGCAACATGACACAAGAGGGCACTGTAAGCTAAGTTACTGCTCTCTTGGGATTCTAGCCTTCTACAGGCCCTAGATACTCTTTCAGGATTGTAACTGATTGGTGCAAGTGATTCACGGACGGGAATGGTGGCAGCAATCGTTTCTTGTGTTTTGAGCTCCTTTTGGCGTTCTAAGCGCGTTTCTCGCACTTAACCCAAAATGATGGCCTGGCTCCCAAAATTGGCCAGACCACGAGGCTCCTTTGTCCTGTCCGCTGACCGTCTTGCTCCCTTCACCTTCCCCAGGTCGAGCCGACCCGGGGCCTTCCTTATTTGGGCATGTACTTTCCCGCGAAACACGGATGCTTTCGCGGGCTTCTACATGTCTTGTGTGTGCCTCCAGGATGTGGGCTGGGATGTCTGGTCCCGTGTGAATGCCTGGGACCACCGTGGTCCGTGATAGGTCCACGAATGGTGTGAGTGTTGATGAGCGGATCTCCCATTGGGTCCCCACCGTTTTGGCGCAAAGGGAACCGTGGATAAGAGGGGGCTGGAAACACCACTACCATGTCGATCTCCTGAGTTCTCACGAACGAAGGAATACAGGAGCCAAGTATCCTGCAACCAAGAGGCTGAACCGAGGAATCGCTGGTGACCCGCTGAAGGACTGCTCCTCTGCACTGCTGTCGTCTTGTGAAACCCTTTTCACCTTTGATCGAACCAGAAGGCCTGTACTAGTACTTCGACCCTTGGAATAGCGGGGACAGCTATTCTCGGCATCTTCACCAGCTCCTGCTAGTAAGCCTTCGGAAGCGTCTCTGGCCCATCCAGCAGACTGACCAGCCTACACAGGAGTCTTGCTCTGTAACTGCCACCAGGTTGTGTAGTATATCGAGTCCTTGTCACTCTCACACGATTCGTACACTTGGCGTTCCCAGGTCTGAAGTGAGTAGTGTACATTTGGCTCAGATACACACGGCCGCTCCGTTGCCCTGCTGTGGTAACAAACTGTGCGGGTTCCTTCGTTTGGGACGTCTTTTACTCAACTCTGCTGCTGCAGACTCAACACGACGACGAGACATCCCCTGCTCTTCTGAACCTGCCAGCGACTGAAACTGACGCGGAGAAGCCTGGGTCTGCTTGCATCGGGGACCGGTGAGTAGCATAGCTAGGAACTGGTCGCCCTCCTGCAGGAACCCATAGCTTTTCCCCGCTGTGTCAAAACAGCACGCCTTTCCGTACTCGCGCTCTGCTTCTGCCCTTGAGTCGCGGAACACTGTTCTTCTTCGTTTGTGCACTAAACTGAACTGCCTGATCTCCCTCGAAGAGACTCCCCTTTTGCCCGTTGGCACCAGCGTGTGCAGGTACTTTTGAGCACAAGGCTCCACTCTTCGTAGGGCTCGGACTTCCTTTTAGTTAGGTGCCTCTGAAGGCGGACTGGGTCTAAGCATTATTTCGCACTGCCTGTTTTCCTTCCCTTTTAGGTGGACTACACATTTCGTGCATCTAACGCTTGAGACTTGTTTGTATTTGTATATATATTGTATTGGTATGGTATGTGTTGGTTTACTAGAGTTGTATTGTGATTTCTCGCTACGGTCATTGTTTTAAAGGCCTTGGAATAAATGTGTATATATTTTTAATATAGCACCTGTTTGGAGTAGTTTGTAAGTGTCCTTGCTTTGTGTGCTCATTGCAGGCTTTCAGTCACCCTCACCCCTCTTGAGACCTAGTCTTGACCGCCGCGATCGCTACCTTGATTGGTCTGGCTTGTCCAGAGGTTACCCTGTTCCAAGTAATTAGGTTGGCCTTCTGAACTTCTGCGCCACCAGGACAGAGTTCAGAAATCCGTCTTAACAAATTGGTGTACAGCGGTGGGATACCACTGAAGGTATCCAGTGTTGCGCACGAACTAAGGCATTTCAAGTTATTCCTACCAGGACACGTAGTGAATTGTTGTAGTATAACTTTAAAAAGGCCATAGTCCTATCTAACAGTATGGAAACAAATACCTTGTTAACTTTAAATGCTTACAAATCAGAAACATTGAAAAAGATGTGTGCGGAGAGAGGTGTTTCCTCTCAAGGCACGAAATTGGATATGATCCAAAGAATCGTGGCGTGGCAAGAAGCGCAGCTTGACGCTATAACTTCTGAGGACAGTGCGGAAGGAGGTGGGGCTGCTCTCACTGGTAGAACCGACGGTTCTGCCGCTGCACTGATACACCGCGACCACGAGGACAGGGAGGATGAGATGTCTAATGTTTCCTCTGCCAGTGTAGATGGGGAGGCTATGCTTGAATTCAAGAAGCAAGAGCTGCGGTTTAGGCAGAAGGAGCTTGAATTCAGCATAGCCAAACTAAAAATCGAACAGTCAGAAAAACAGAAAGACAGGGATCACCAGTTGGAACTGGCCAAGCTTCAGGTTGCAAATGGGTCCAAGGGTCCTGGACATGGGTCTGGGGCCTCCTCTCATCCACGGTTGTTAAGACGGATTTCTGAACTCTGTCCTGGTGGCGCAGAAGTTCAGAAGGCCAACCTAATTACTTGGAACAGGGTAACCACTGGACGAGCCAGACCAATCAAGGTAGCGATCGCGGCGGTCAAGACTAGGTCTCAAGAGGGGTGAAGGTGACTGAAAGCCCGCAATGAGCACACAAAGCAAGATCACATACAAACTACTCCAAACAGTTGTTATATCAAAAATATATACACATTTATTTTAAGGCCTTTAAAACAATGACCGTAGCGAGAAAATCACAATATCAATATTAAGCCAACTCTTACAATATATACAAATACGACAGTCGCAAGCGTTATATGCACGAAATGTGTAGTCCACCTGAAAGGGAAGGAAAACAGGCAGTGCGATAATGCTTTAGACTCAGTTCGCCTTCAGGGGCACCTAACTAGATGGAAGTCCGAGCCCTGCGAAGAGTGGAGCCTTGTGCTCAAAGTACCTGCACACGCTGGTGCCAACGGGCAAAAGGAGAAGCTCTTCGGAGGAAGTCAGGCAGTTCGGGTTAGTGCACAACAGAAGAAGAACAGGTTCCGCGACTCAAGCGCAGCCTCCACAGTGAGCAGAAGCAGAGCGCGAGTACGGACAAAAGGGTGCTGTTTTTACACAGCGGGGAAAAGCAATGGGCTACTGCAGGAGGGCGACCAGATCCTAGCTATAGTACTCACCGGTCCCCGATGCAAGCAGACCCAGGCTTCTCCACGTTAGTTTCAGCAGCTGGCAGGTTCAGAAGAGCCGGGAATACCTCGTCGTCGTGTAGAGAAAAAAGACGTCCCAATCGAAGAAACCTGCACAGTTTTGTCACCACAGCAGGGCAACGGAGCGGCTGTGTGTATCTGAGCCAAATGTACACTACTCACTTCAGACTTGGGAACGCCAAGTGTACTAAGCGTGTGAGAGTGACAAGGACTCGAAATACAACACAACCTGGCGGCGGTTACAGAGCAGGTCTCCCGTGTAAGCTGGTCAGTCAACTGGATGGCCCAGAGACGCTTCCGAAGGCTTACTGGCAGGAGATGATGAAGTCGCCGAGAATAGCTGTTCCTGCTATTCCAAAGGTCGAAGCACCAGTACAGGCCTTCTGGTTCGATCAAAGGAGGAAAGGGTTTCACAGGACGACAGCAGTGCAAAGGAGGAGTCCTTCAGCGGGTCACCAGCGATTCCTCGGTCCAGCCTCTTGGTTGCAGGATACTTGGCTCCTGTATTCCTTTGTTCGTGAGAACTCAGGAGATCGACATGGTAGTGGTGTTTCCAGCCCCCTCTTATCCACGGTTCCCTTCGCGCCAAAACGGAGGGGAGCCAATGGGAGATCCGCTCATCAACACACACACCATTCGTGGATCAGTCACGGACCACGGTGGTCCCAGGCATTAACACTACCCTAGACTCTCTGGCACCCAGGATGTGTATTGGGACCAGACATCCCAGCCCACACCCTGGAGGCACACAAAAGACATGTAGAAGCCCGCGAAAGCATCTGTGTTTCGCGGGAAAGTACATGCCCAAATAAGGAAGGCCCCGGGTCGCTCGACCTGGGGAAGGTGAAGGGAGCAAGACGGTCAGTGGACAGGACAAAGGAGCCTTGTGGTCTGGCCATTTTGGGAGCCAGGCCACCATTTTGGGTTCAGCGCGAAAAACGCGCTTAGAACGCCAAAAGGAGCTCAAAATACACAAAACGATCGCTGCCACCATTCCAGTCCCTGAATGACTTGCACCGATCAAATACAATCCTAAACGAGTATCTAGGGCCTGTAGAAGGCTAGAGACCCAAGAGAGCTGTAACTTAGCTTACAGTGCCCTCTTGTGTCATGTTGCACTAAAGCCGCAACATGATAAAAGAAACTACGGGAAACAGCGTTCCCCGGTGCTGAATGTCTTAAGGGCATGTCAGTTTCCCCGTAAGAAAAGAGCGAAAGCCCAGAGGAGTGCGGCAGAAGGCTGCACTTCTCTGGCAAAGTCAAGAACAAGGTGAAAAACAACAGCAAAAAGTTTAGGGGTTGCCACATGGAAGGAAAATTACCTACAATTACGAAATCTTTCCTAACACTCGCCCCTCCCAGACTATGGACAGGGGGAACTAATCCACCCCTGGATGAGTCTCTTGTTCAGGTCGGTTAAACATTCTGGACAACCCATCAGCATTGCTATGTTGGACACCTGGCCTATGCTCAATAGTGAAGTCGAAGCCTTGTAGACTTATGGACCACCTAAGCAACTTTGGATTCTCCCCCTTCATGTTCATTAGCCACTTTAAGGGCTTATGGTCAGTTTGCACAGTGAAGTGGGTCCCATAGAGGTAGGGCCTCAGCTTCCTTAGGGCCCACACAACAGAGAAGCATTCTTTCTCTACCGTGGACCATCTGAGCTCTCTGTCCTTAAGCTGGCGACTAATAAAACCGATAGGGTGTTCCTTACCCTTCTCATCTACTTGTGATAGTACAGCTCCTATCCCAGTGTCAGAGGCGTCCGTCTGCACGATAAAAGGTCTTTGATAATCAGGGGCCCTGAGGACAGGGGCCTGGCACAAGGAGTCTTTTAAGCCATTGAAGGCCTTCTCACACTCGTCGGTCCAAGTTACCTTCTTGGGTTTCTTCGGAGTTGGGAGGGCAGTCAAAGGAGCAGCTATGGTGCCATAGTCTGCCACAAAATTGCGGTAATACCCCGTGAGTCCTAAGAAGGCTCTCACTTGGGTTTGCGTAGTGGGGGTAGGCCAGTCTTGTACTGCTTGTACTTTACTGGGTAGAGGCTGTATCCTCCCTCCACCTACTTCATGTCCAAGGTAAACCACTGAGCCTTGTCCAATCTGGCATTTACTAGCCTTAATGGTCAAGTGGGCTTTCTGAAGAGCCTGGAGCATAATCCCGAGGTGTTTTACATGGTCTTCCCAGGTGGCACTGAAAACTGCTATATCATCCAGATATGCAAGACAGAATTCGTCCAACCCATTCAACACATGATTCACAAGCCTCTGGAAAGTGGCAGGTGCATTCTTCAACCTGAACAGCATTACCCGGAATTGGTAAAGGCCGTCTGGAGTAGAAAATGCTGTCTTCTCCTTGGCATGTTCTGCTAAAGCTATTTGCCAATAGCCAGCAGTGAGGTCAAACGTGCTGAGGTACTTGGAGGCACCCACAGTATCCACCAGCTCATCTGTTCGAGGCAAGGGGTGTGCATCTGTCTTGGTGACAGCATTCAGAGCCCTGTAATCCACGCAGAACCTCAATTCAGAAGTGCCTGCCTTTGGAACCAAAACCACAGGGCTGGACCAAGGACTACTAGAGGGTTCAATCACCCCAAGGTCTAACATTTTGTTGACCTCGGTCTTAATATAAGACCGTACTTTGTCTGAAATCCTGTATCCCCTACTTTTGGTAGGTACACTGTCTCCTGTGTCAATGTTATGTTTGCACCAAGGTGTCAAACCAGGCAACTGTGAAAACAGGGGGGAAAACTGCCTAAGCAAACTTTTCACCTCAGCCTGCTGATCAGAAGTCAGGTGAGGGGCCACTCGGACACCCTCAAAGGAGCTATCTGAAGGACCGCTTTGGAACAGGTCGGGGAGAGGTTCAGACTCCTCTTCCTCAACATCTGAAGCCAGTAGCAGTGCTGCGATTTCGACTCTTGGGACGAAAGCCTTCAGCCTATTTACGTGAAACACTTTTGGAGCTTGTCCAGGCCTTCCAAGGTCCACTAAATAGTTAACCTCACCCAGGGGCTCCACCACTGTGTAAGGGCCTGACCATTTGTCCTGTAAAGCTCGAGGCCTTATGGGATTCATGATCAGGACTTGCTGACCAGGTGTAAAGTTGATGAGGGAAGCTTTCTGGTCGTACCAATGTTTCACCAGCGCTTGCCCTGCCTTCAATTTATCACTAGCCAAGCCCTTCAGAAGTACCATCCGTTTTCTGAGCCCTAGCACATAATCAACTACGTTGGTAGTGACAGGGGGAGTGGGCATCTCCCATCCCTCTTTGACGATGGCTAAGGGTCCCCGTACGGGATGACCGAACAGAAGTTCGAAGGGGCTGAAGCCAACACCCTCCTGTGGTACCTCTCGGTAGGCAAACAGTAAGCATGGTAACAGAAGATCCCATTTTCTTCTCTGAGGCTCCTCCAGAGCCCCAATCATGCTCTTTAACGTTCTATTGAAACGTTCCACCAGACCATTGGTCTGGGGGTGGTATGCAGAAGAGAAATTGTAGGTGACCCCACATTCTTTCCACATAGCCTGCATATACTTCGACATAAAGTTGCTGCCACGATCTGACACAACTTCTTTAGGGAAGCCAACCCTAGTAAATATGCCGAGTAAAGCTTTTGCAACTGACTTGGCAGTTACAGTTTTCAATGGGATGGCCTCAGGATACCTGGTTGCATGGTCGACCAGCACCAGGATAAACCTATTGCCCGAGGATGTTTGCGGGTCAAGGGGACCAACGATGTCGATCCCTACCCTTTCAAATGGTACCCCCCACAACTGGGAGCGGTACCAACGGAGCTTGGATTGTCGCGCCAACCTTACCAGACAACTGGCAGGAGGTACAACTCCTGCAGTGACTTTCTACTTGCACCCCCATCTTGGGCCAGTAGAAGTGCATGGATAACCTTTGCTTGGTCCTCTTCATACCAAGGTGACCAGCAAGGGGAACTTCATGCGCCAACTGCAGGAGGAAGGGCCTAACAGCAAGGGGAACCACCAACCTCCTATGGTCTCCTTCTGTAGACTCTGTGGGCTCGCTATACAGGAGTCCACCTTCCCAATAAATCCTATGCGTCCCAGGAGGTTCACCCTCAAGCTGGGCGCAGGCCTGTCTCCTTAGGCCTTCCAGAGATGGGCACTCACGTTGGCCTTTACTGAATTCGTCCCTATCAGGACCTCCTTCAACTAACAAGTCTTTTAGTTCAGGATGATCGTTGGGGTCAAATACTTCAGGCATCGCCACCTCCTCGTCAGGCCCGGGCGATTGACCAACTTCCTTCACCGCAGTGGTAGGCGAGCTCGGGGGAATATTCTCTTTCCCTCGTCGTGACTTGTTGACTCCTTTCTCCTTGGGTTTCCCCTTTGGCTGGGGCGGCGTATTGGACTTGGCCAATGCTGCCCGTGCTTGAGACCGTGTGTAGGGTCTTTCGGCAGTGTCTCCTACGAGCCCTAAAGCTCTGAGATCATTACCTAACAAGACCTTTCCCGGGACGTTTCTCTGAATGCTCACTGGAATCCTGACTGCTGTACCATTTAAAGTAAGATTTACAGGTATTACTGGAAACATACGGAGGGGGCCGTCAGCCAACTTAGTGGGCATCAGAGTAGCTCTGGCAACTTCCTCTGAGTCTACCAAGGTAGAATCCACTACAGTGCGACTGCACCCACTATCCCTAAGAGCTGGAGTATCCACTCCATTGATCAGCACACTGTCTTTAAAGTAGTGCTTGGTATTATCCGGAATCCTAGCATAAGCCTCTGCGACTTTAGGCTCCCAGGAACCCAGGGACACTAAAACTACCTCAGCCTCTATCCCGCTGGGAAATGAGTCTGAGGAGAAGGATGCTCCTGTAATCTCTTCTTCCTCGTAGGAGGAGAAGGCCAGATTAGCGGAGTGGACCCCCAAAGGTCTAACCTTACAACGGGGATCCCCCTTCACATGGTCAGTTGATCCACAAGCAAAACACGATCCATTGGGTCTGTTTACATAGGGAGGCTTATTGTAACCAGAGTTCTGTTTCGGAGGCGGACCTCCACTACCCTGCGAGTTCTCTTGTGTCTTACCCTTATTTTTCTTTTTGTGGCCCTTATGAGAAGAAGATTTAGCAGATTCTCCACCCTCCATATCTTTGGACTTTTTCCCTTCCTCCTGCTTACCAGGATGAGTTTTGTCCTTATGGGACACTCGATGTGACACCCATAAGTCTGCTGCAATGGCCAGCTTCTTAGGATCTATCTCCTTCGAATCGGCCAAATGCTGCTTAAGCTACGGGGAAGAAGAAGCAAAAATGTGTTCCAGCATGACAAGATTTATCATGCCTTCGAAGGTAGAAACCTTATAACCTTCGACCCAGCCAGTTAAGTTTTTCAAGGATTCAGTGACATAAGATACCCAAGTACCACCTTCCTTTTTCTTATACTCTCTGAAACGTTTCAAATATTGGGCCGGAGTCTTCCCAAACTTTAAAATGAGAGTTTGCTTTAACATTGCGAAATCAGCTCGCTCAGCCTTCGACATTTCCATAATGGCACTACAGCCAGAATGGGCAGTCTGCTGAGTAACCAGGCAATCTTATCAGCATTGTCAACTTGTTGAACTTCGCATGCATACTCAAGCGCATTCAGCCAGTCCATAATGTCATTCCTTTCTTCATACACACTGAGCAGATCTTTCGGAAACCGTGGATGAGAGGAAGCCCCAGACCCATGTCCAGGACCCTTGGACCCATTTGCAAACTGAAGCTTGGCCAGTTCCAACTGGTGATCCCTGTCTTTTTGTTTTTCTGCCTGTTCAATTTTTAGTTTGGCTATGCTGAATTCAAGCTCCTGCTGCCTAAACCGCAGCTCTTGCTTCTTGAATTCAAGCATAGCCTCCCCATCAACACTGGCACAGGAAACATTAGACATCACATCCTCCCTGTCCTCGTGGTCGCGATGGATCAGTGCAGCGGCAGAACCGTCGGTTCTACCAGTGAGAGCAGCCCCACCACCTTCTGCACTGTCCTCAGAAGTTATAGCGTCAAGCTGCGCTTCTTGCCACGCCACGATTCTTTGGATCATTTCCAATTTAGTGCCTTGAGAGGAAACACCTCTCTCCGCACACATCTTCTTCAATGTTTCTGATTTGGAAGCATTTAAAGTTAACAAGGTATTTGTTTCCATACTGTTAGATAGGACTATGGCCTTTTTAAAGTTATACTACAACAATTCACTACGTGTCCTGGTTGGAATAACCTGAAATGCCCTAGTTCGTGCGCAACACTGGATACCTTCAGTCGTATCCCACCACTGTACACCAATTTGTTAAGACCGATTTCTGAACTCTGTCCTGGTGGCGCAGAAGTTTAGAAGGCCAACCTAATTACTTGGAACAGGGTAACTTCTGGACGAGCCAGACCAATCAAGGTAGCGATCGCGGCGGTCAAGACTAGGTCTCAAGAGGGGTGAGGGTGACTGAAAGCCCGCAATGAGCACACAAAGCAAGATCACTTACAAACTACTCCAAACAGTTGTTATATCAAAAATATATACAAATTTATTTTAAGGCCTTTAAAACAATGACCGTAGCGAGAAAATCACAATATTACAATATTAAGCCAACACATACCATATCAACACAATATATATACAAATACGACAGTCGCAAGCGTTGTATGCACGAAATGTGTAGTCCACCTGAAAGGGAAGGAAAACAGGCAGTGCGATAATGCTTTAGACTCAGTTCGCCTTCAGGGGCACCTAACTAGATGGAAGTCCGAGCCCTGCGAAGAGTGGAGCCTTGTGCTCAAAGTACCTGCACACGCTGGTGCCAACGGGCAAAAGGAGAAGCTCTTCGGAGGAAGTCAGGCAGTTCGGGTTAGTGCACAACAGAAGAAGAACAGGTTCCGCGACTCAAGCGCAGCCTCCACAGTGAGCAGAAGCAGAGCGCTAGTACGGACAAAAGGGTGCTGTTTTTACACAGCGGGGAAAAGCAATGGGCTACTGCAGGAGGGCGACCAGATCCTAGCTATACTACTCACCGGTCCCCGATGCAAGCAGACCCAGGCTTCTCCACGTTAGTTTCAGCAGCTGGCAGGTTCAGAAGAGCCGGGAATGCCTTGTCGTCGTGTAGAGAAAAAAGACGTCCCAATCGAAGAAACCTGCACAGTTTTGTCACCACAGCAGGGCAACGGAGCGGCCGTGTTTATCTGAGCCAAATGTACACTACTCACTTCAGACTTGGGAACGCCAAGTGTACTAAGCGTGTGAGAGTGACAAGGACTCGAAATACAACACAACCTGGCGGCGGTTACAGAGCAGGACTCCCGTGTAAGCTGGTCAGTCAACTGGATGGCCCAGAGACGCTTCCGAAGGCTTACTGGCAGGAGATGATGAAGTCGCCGAGAATAGCTGTTCCTGCTATTCCAAAGGTCGAAGCACCAGTACAGGCCTTCTGGTTTGATCAAAGGAGGAAAGGGTTTCACAGGACGACAGCAGTGCAAAGGAGGAGTCCTTCAGCGGGTCACCAGCGATTCCTGCTTGTCATGCTGGAACACATTTTTGCATCTTTTTCCCCGGAGCTTAAGCAGCATTTGGCCTATTCGAAGGAGATAGATCCTAAGAAGCTGGCCATTGCAGCAGACTTATGGGTGTCACATCGAGTGTCCCATAAGGACAAAACTCATCCTGGTAAGCAGGAGGAAGGGAAAAAGTCCAAAGATAAGGAGGGTGGAGAATCCGATAAATCTTCTTCTCAAAAGGGCCACAAAAAGAAAAATAAGGGTAAGACACAAGAGAACTCACAGGGTAGTGGAGGTCAGCCTCCGAAACAGAACTCTGGTTACAATAAGCCTCCCTATGTAAACAGACCCAATGGATCTTGTTTTGCTTGTGGAGCAACTGACCACGTGAAGGGGGATCCCCAGTGTAAGGTTAGACCTTTGGGGGTCCACTCCGCTAATCTGGCCTTCTCCTCCTACGAGGAAGAAGAGATTACAGGAGCATCCTTCTCCTCAGACTCATTTCCCAGCGGGATAGAGGCTGAGGTAGTTTTAGTTTCCCTGGGTTCCTGGGAGCCTAAAGTCGCAGAGGCTTATGCTAGGATTCCAGATAATACCAAGCACTACTTTAAAGACAGTGGCCCTCATTACGACCCTGGCGGAAATCGAAAAACGATGGCGGAAATGGAATACCGCCATCGAATAGCGCTCGGTGCGATTATGACCCGTCACCGTAAAGTACGATGCCATTAGCGACACCGTAGTGAACGCCAACGCTAACTGCACCAAGTACGCGCACGCGCGCCATGCCAAACCGTAATTACCACCATGGCGCAATGGTACGCGAATTCTGACCCTAGCGGACATGTACCTAACGCCATCAAGCATGGCGGAAAGTACCATTCCGCCATGGTGAGAAGTACGGCATCGCGAATCAACCGTAAACGGCCCTACTGAGTGCCTGTACACCACTCCCTGGCCACATTGCACAACTCCTCGTAGGTGCAATGAAGTCACACAATGCAACCAGTCAAATGTACAAGTCACCCATGCATGCCAACGAACAAATGAATCTAGGGGCTCCAAGTGCCTTGTGAGTGGCCATCCATATTTGCCATGGCACCATTGCCGCACTGATGCAGCACAGGCATGTGAAGGTTCAAGTACAGCAACATGAGCAGAAAAATGAGACAAACAAAAACAGGCCCCCCCATCGACTGACACCAGTGTAAGGCAACATTCAAAGCAGTATCCTGAGTGAGACTGCACCAGCCCTGTACTCCTGCCAGTAAACAAACCAACCATCAGCATAAGCATGTACCACACAAGTTGGCAGAGTGACTGAGCAGCCAGGCACATCTCAAGAGGGGCCAATGGGAGCTGCAGGGCACAGATGGCACGAATACAGAAGCTATTCCAATGGACATGACCTCAGTCTCCCTCCAAGAAGCGCACGCAAACACAGGCACCTGTGACCAGCCATATACTGATAATCACATCATTCCACCAATCCACCTGGCTGACCGGCATCTGTTACACAAAAGCTAATCCCCCGCCCCTGAGCATGACATCATCAAAACAGTCATAATGGTAGCCCCTATCCCTGACCACACTGGGCTTCGTAGGCAAACGCGGCCAGTACAGTACCACGCAACTATACTCAGAAGCCGGAACCCAATGCAGATCTACTCACAATACATCGCTCCACAAATAGGAATATGCTACATTACTTGCAAAGAATAACGCTACACGGTTAATATCAGAATAGAAATTTAATGCACCACAAAATCACCAAGCCCATACAGCCATTAGGTCATGAACCCCAAAATATATTTCATCATTGTGGGCTGCATCCGCAATAAATGACCAGCTTCTTCTTGTGTGACGCCCTGTTCCTTCATGGTACACAGGGGCTACATTCACGTTAAAAAAGGCAACATGGAAGCGCCTAGAACCGCAGGGCCGTCCCATTAGGTAGGCACTAGTCCAGCTGAAAGGTCGAAATGTTGCTCCTAGCCACTAGTACCGCGTAAGGGCATGTGGCCCATTGGCGATCGTCCCATAAGATCGTAATGGTGCTCCATTGATTAACTTGAAGCAGCAGGTGTCGGGAGTAAAAGCCATCTGCAGGAGTGGCATACAGATGGCAGCGGCAAAAGGGGAGGAGATACCTGTCACCCAAATGAAATGAAAAAGAATAGTATGGCCATCAGAACTTGATTTGTATTACTCACTTCAATGATCACACTAAATCTACAGCCATATGCATGCTAGCCCACTCCAAAGGATTATTCCCACCCAAATATCACTTGGGAATCATAACTATAAATATCGAGGTGAAAACACTATTACAAACGAGTGTTTGTGTGCATGCGTCTGTCAAAACAGAATCCATTCGATGGGATTAGTAACGTGCATAGACACAAGTGTTTGAAGGCGCGTCGAGACAGGGAGGGTTCAACAAGGCCAGATAGACGATGGTCCCACTATGGCAGCTCTGCATCACATAGCGCAGGGGAGGTGGATAGATTCCAAAAAGCCCTGTACATGGCAAACTCTCCATCAAATCATCTCTCCATGCATCCATACATCATTCCCTCATCCCTGTATGAAAACGCCTGATTATGTACTCACATAACATGTGAAATTTCCATTGAGTCTGTGCGTAATGCAGTCTGCAAAATCCACTGTGCTCCAGGCCGGAATTCCAGTGTTGTGAAGTAACATGTATTTGGGAACGTCCTGACTTATCGTCCACCACGCTATTGCGCATCCCATACTATTCATATCAATCATTGCATTCTCGCCATGGCCCCTGTCCCAAGGACATTAAACAATAGAACGTTATATTCGCAGTCAGACCTGTGGGCGTCTCCTCGCCGCTAGCTGAAGACCGAAAGCGCCGTCCTTCGAATTCCTCATTTGCAACATCACGTCGAAAAGGCATCTGTGACCGCTTGAAATAACAAATCCATCCATGTAGTGCGGCAATGTGTGAAAATGCAAAGTGGCTTCACTCACAAATGGGACGCCCCGCCCGTCGGTGAACCGCGGTACAGTGCTGCATGAGGGTCCACCGTTAATCGAGTACTACATTCCACTGACCCTTCACAAGTTTGTTCGCGACTGCAAAGATAGTATGTGAAACAATGGGACCATAGCAGAATGAACATATGAACCAATATTTCACTGCTATCGGGATCAAATACATGATTGTAATAGCAAGATGCCATGCGTCGAATTGCAGCGTTGCGTGCGGGACGTGCTCGCCCAAAGGGGATTGCAGCTTGCACAGGTGGAATGAATCACCACAGGTGGAGGCAATACAGCTTGAAAACACATAAATTGCACACCCAACCCCCTCACACAACCACACCCACTCCAAAATGCTACCGGCAGGACTAGCGATGTTGGCCCTGGGGGACCTGATAGCACTGCAAGTACTCCAACTTCAAGAAGAAGACGAACACCAACTACTACAACAACCGGCCGCACAGAGGAGACGCAGGAGGAGGAGGAGGGCAAGGCAGGGCCAGCAAGGCCCGCCAGCACAGCCACTACCACCACGCAGGCAGCCCGCAATCCCACGCCTCCGAGCACATCCGTTCAACCTCACGGATGAGCAGATCCACACCCTCTACCGTTTGGACCGGGACACCATAACCGCCATTGTGGACATGACACAGGCTGACCTTGTCAGCATGATAGATAGCCCAACCGCCATCCCACCCCTACTGAAGGTGGTGTCTGTACTCCACTTCCTGGCCACAGGCACCTACCGGCACACAGTCGGACAGTTGCATGGCATTTCACAGCCAGTGTTCTCACGGACACTATTGTAAGTGCTCGATGCCCTCCTGAAGCACGCAGACGACTACATCTCTCTACCACGCTCGGAGCAGGAAATTACGAACACAAAAGTGGGATTCCATGCACTTGGTGGCATACCGGGTTGCATTGGTGCCATCGACTGCACCCTTGTTGAATTGGTCGTCCCACATGCCATGGAGGCTCAGTACCGCAACCGAAAACAATTTCATTCTCTTAATGTACAAATGGTGTGTGACTCCAACAGGATCATTACACATTGTTGTGCACGCTTTCCTGGATCAACCCATGATTCTATGGTCTTGAGGAACTCTAGAATACCACGCTACATGGAGCGACACGCAGGGAACAGATCCTGGCTACTCGGTGAGTCTCATTTCATGCATGATAATGTGGGGTATGTGATGCGGCAATGACCTGGCAGGAGGGGGGGGGGCGTACGTAGCAATGTCATTCCACAAACATCCTTTATTGTCCACATACAGGTGATGCCGGGTATCCACTGAAGAGATGGCTCCTTACACCACTCCGGAACCCACAGAACCAGCCTGAGGAGGACTACAACCATGCCCACTCACGTACCCGTGTAGTCATAGAACAGGCATTCGGCCTACTGAAGACTCGTTTCCGCTGCCTCAGCTGGTCTGGCGGGGCACTCCTGTACCGCCATGAGAAGGTTGCAAAGATGGTCATGGCATGTGTCATGCTACACAACATGTGCGTACGTAGAAATGTGCCCATGCCCCCTGACGCAGAACTGCAAGCACCTGAAGATGGTCATGATGAGGGTGGGGATGTGGCAGCACCTCAAGGAGTCCGCGAGGCACAGGAGGGCCGTGAGATTCGTCAGAATATCATAGATGCATGCTTCTAGCACTCACGCCTGGTGGCTGTTACATGTGGACTGTACGCCTATAAAGGCCTCGTACACAAAGATCAATGTCCACACATCTCATTGGATGATTATGAAATGTTTATAGCATATGTGAAATTATGTTACACACCCCATCGACCCGCCACCCAAGTGAGCCCAACACACCCCCTCCACCCTCCTACCTCCCCCCCGAACACCAGTGTCCGAAGATGCTCATTGTCAGTGGGCAGACGCTATTGCAAGCCCCCTCTCCGGGTATCAGGGGCACCCCTGCCTGTGGAGCGCAGGTTCCTCCCAGATCTACGTTGGGGGCTGCCCTGGACGGAACTTGCAACGGATGATGTCTCTGCCTGCTCACGTCCATGCATGTCCCTAAGGGTTTGTGAGAGCTCAGTGAGCACACGGCGCACAGCGGCAAGTTCAGCACATACGTCTTTGGACGTCGCATGCAGTTGCCCCCTCAGGCTCTCGGTGCTTCTCTCCATTTGTGCCCTTAGTGTCTCTGTACTTCTCTCCATTTCTGCCCTAAGTGTCTCAGTTGATGTTTCTATGGCTGCCTTAGTGCCCCCACATTCATCAGCATGGTCCTTGAGGAGCGTGGCCAGTTGCTGCTGTTGCACGATCACCTGGTCGAGGGACTGTTGCCTCTGCTGTGCCATGGCCATTTGCGGTGGTGTCACAGAGGGGCTGGACACCTCATGTTGCCTTGCCACAGGGCTTGTGGGGGATGGCCAGTCGTCGTCTTGTGGGTTCCCCTGCGTGGTATCCTCATGGTGTACGGGATGGAACAAACAGGGGGATTGAGACAGGTCATGGATGGATCTTACTTCGACATCCCCGTTTTCTGTGTCGGAGCATGCTGCCATTAATGCAGTGTCACCTATGGTGCTGCTGCCACCAGAAGCAGTGCCTTCTGTGGCATCCATTGGGGGGACCTGTGGTGGTGCTGTTGTGGGCATGCTGGCTGCTGGGGTGCCTGTTGAAGTTCCCTCCTGTGTGCTGCCACTTGATTTGTGCTGCTGCCGTGTCTTGATGCGTGCAGCTGAGGTGGAGGGTCTTTGGCCGTTGGTCTTGGCCGTCTTTGCAGGTGTGCTGGTAGGGGTGTCCTGGAGCTCGTCGTTTGAATCGGACCCTGTGGTGGAGTAAAGGAGGGCGAGCGTTATTAATGGGTCTGTTGAAATTGGAATGGCAATGTATCACATGCATTGGGGTGGTACCTAAGGGTGATTTGGGTCGGGGCCTTGGAGGTGGTTTCATTTTTGTGTGGATTGAGGATGCAGTTGTTTTGCAGCCTGCAGTTAGGGTGTGCCTGCTGCACGTGTAGAGGGTGTTTTTAGGATTTTTAATGATTTCTGTATTTAATGTGAGTTTTAAAGTGCGCTATCAGGCCAATGTATGTGGACGTTCTCCTGGACATGTGTTACTGTTGCACTATGTGGACACATGGTACTTCACATGATTGGACATTGTGAATTTAGCATTGTTTTATTTGGCCCACCTACCTGATTCTTCGGATGTCTGCACTCCTTTCTCCATCCCTCCGACTCCCTCTATACTCTCCATTCCAATGGTGGAGGCACAGATTTCTTCCCAGGGGGTCAACTTGATGGGTGATTCCGATCCTCTCTCGGTAGCTGTGGCAATGTTACGGTTGGCGGATAGTATGCTCCGTACGCGTATCCGCAGGTCGTCCCATCGCTTTCTGCATTGCTGTGGGTTGCGGGGTGCGTTCCCCACCGCATTTACCAGCTGTGCCACCAGGGCCCATATGGCCTTCTTGTTCGCAAGTGCTGCCCTGGTCATTTGCGTCGAGAAGACGACGGCAGCATTCTCCTGGAGGGTCTCTGTGAGCACGGTGAGTTCCTCACGGGAGAAGTGGACCTGCCGCTTGCGGTCGCACGCTTTTTTCGCTACTTTTCCCATTTTTATTGCTTTCACTGGGGTGGATGACGGGTTGGGATGTGTCTCAGGGTAGTATTTTTTATGGTTGTGTGGGAATTCAGATTTTATAGGTGTACGCCGTGCTGTTTCCCGTTCCGGGACCATTTTTTAACTTCCGTTTCCGTATATTTACGGTCACCGTACTTTCCGATTGCCGCTCATTACGGTGACCGCTCAGATGGGTGGCGGAATTGCACCTAGGGCGCCGTACGACGGCGGTGAGGGGCGTTTTGGGGACATTTCCGCCATCGCGGACTTTGCACTTCCGCCATGGCGTAGTGCTCGTGCACGATGGGTCGGAATTAGCCAAACTTTGCTACGTCGTGCAATGGCGGAAACGCTATTTACGCTATGGCGGTCAGGTCAGTCACTTTCCGCCAGGGTCGTAATGAGGGCCAGTGTGCTGATCAATGGAGTAGATACTCCAGCTCTTAGGGATAGTGGGTGCAGTCGAACTGTAGTGGATTCTACCTTGGTAGACTCAGAGGAAGTTGCCAGAGCTACTCTGATGCCCACTAAGTTGGCTGACGGCCCACTCCGTATGTTCCCAGTAATACCTGTAAATCTTACTTTAAATGGTACAGCAGTCAGGATTCCAGTGAGCATTCAGAGAAACGTCCCGGGAAAGGTCTTGTTAGGTAATGATCTCAGAGCTTTAGGGCTCGTAGGAGACACTGCCGAAAGACCCTACACACGGTCTCAAGCACGGGCAGCATTGGCCAAGACCAATACGCCGCCCCAGCCGAAGGGGAAACCCAAGGCGAAAGGAGTCAACAAGTCAAGACGAGGGAAAGAGAATATTCCCCCGAGCTCGCCTACCACTGCGGTGGAGGAAGTTGGTCAATCGCCCGGGCCTGACGAGGAGGTGGCGATGCCTGAAGTATTTGACCCCAACGACCATCCTGAACTAAAAGACTTGTTAGTTGAAGGAGGTCCTGATAGGGACGAATTCAGTAAAGGCCAACGTGAGTGCCCATCTCTGGAAGGCCTAAGGAGACAGGCCTGCTCCCAGCTTGAGGGTGAACCTCCTGGGACGCATAGGATTTATTGGGAAGGTGGACTCCTGTATAGTGAGCCCACAGAGTCTACAGAAGGAGACCATAGGAGGTTGGTGGTTCCCCTTGCTGTTAGGCCCTTCCTCCTGCAGTTGGCGCATGAAGTGCTCCTTGCTGGTCACCTTGGTATTAAGAGGACCAAGCAAAGGTTATCCATGCACTTCTACTGGCCCAAGATAGGGGTGCAAGTAGAAAGTCACTGCAGGAGTTGTGCCTCCTGCCAGTTATCTGGTAAGGTTGGCTCGACAATCCAAGCTCCGTTGGTACCGCTCCCAGTTGTGGGGGTACCATTTGAAAGGGTAGGGATCGACATCGTTGGTCCCCTTGACCCGCAAACATCCTCGGGCAATAGGTTTATCCTGGTGCTGGTCGACCATGCAAACAGATATCCTGAGGCCATCCCATTGAAAACTGTAACTGCCAAGTCAGTTGCAAAAGCTTTACTTGGCATATTTACTAGGGTTGGCTTCCCTAAAGAAGTTGTGTCAGATCATGGCAGCAACTTTATGTCGAAGTATATGCAGGCTATGTGGAAAGAATGTGGGGTCACCTACAAGTTCTCTTCTGCATACCACCCCCAGACCAATGGTCTGGTGGAACGTTTCAACAGAACGTTAAAAAGCATGATTGGGGCTCTGGAGAAGCTTCAGAGAAGACAATGGGATCTTCTTTTACCATGCTTACTGTTTGCCTACCGAGAGGTACCACAGGAGGGTGTTGGCTTCAGCCCCTTCAAACTTCTGTTTGGTCATCCTGTACGGGGACCCTTAGCCATAGTCAAAGAGGGATGGGAGATGCCCACTCCCCCTGTTACTACCAACGTAGTTGATTATGTGCTAGGGCTCAGAAAACGGATGGTACTTCTCATGGGCTTGGCTAGTGATAAATTGAAGGCAGTACAAGCGCTGGTGAAACATTGGTACGACCAGAAAGCTTCCCTCATCAACTTTACACCTGGTCAGCAAGTCCTGATCATGAATCCCATAAGGCCTTGAGCTTTACAGGACAAATGGTCAGGCCCTTACACAGTGGTGGAGCCCCAGGGTGAGGTTAACTATTTAGTGGACCTTGGAAGGCCTGGACAGGCTCCAAAAGTGTTTCACGTGAATAGGCTGAAGGCTTTCGTCCCAAGAGTCGAAATCGCAGCACTGTTACTGGCTTCAGATGTTGAGGAAGAGGAGTCTGAACCTTTCCCCGACCTGTTCCAAAGCGGTCCTTCAGATAGCTCCTTTGAGGGTGTCCGAGTGGCCCCTCACCTGACTTCTGATCAGCAGGCTGAGGTGAAAAGTTTGCTTAGGCAGTTTTCCCCCCTGTTTTCACAGTCGTCTGGTTTGACACCTTGGTGCAAACATAACATAGACACAGGAGACAGTGTACCTACCAAAAGTAGGGGATACAGGATGTCAGACAAAGTACGGTCTTATATTAAGACCGAGGTCAACAAGATGTTAGACCTTGGGGTGATTGAACCCTCTAGTAGTCCTTGGTCCAGCCCTGTGGTTTTCGTTCCAAAGGCAGGCACTTCTGAATTGAGGTTCTGCGTGGATTACAGGGCTCTGAATGCTGTCACCAAGACAGATGCACACCCCTTGCCTCGAACAGATGAGCTGGTGGATACTTTGGGTGCCTCCAAGTACCTCAGCACGTTTGACCTCACTGCTGGCTATTGGCAAATAGCTTTAGCAGAACATGCCAAGGAGAAGACAGCGTTTTCTACTCCAGACGGCCTTTACCAATTCCGGGTAATGCCGTTCGGGTTGAAGAATGCACCTGCCACTTTCCAGAGGCTTGTGCATCATGTTTTGAATGGGTTGGACGAATTCTGTCTTGCATATCTGGACGATATAGCAGTTTTCAGTGCCACCTGGGAAGACCATGTGAAACACCTCGGGATTGTGCTCCAGGCTCTTCAGAAAGTACACTTGACCATAAAGGCTAGTAAACGCCAGATTGGACAAGGCTCAGTGTTTTACCTTGGACATGAAGTAGGTGGAGGGAGGATACAGCCTCTACCCAGTAAAGTACAAGCAGTACAAGACTGGCCTACCCCCACTACACAAACCCAAGTGAGAGCCTTCTTAGGACTCACGGGGTATTGCCGCAATTTTGTGGCAGACTATGGCACCATAGCTGCCCCTCTGACTGCCCTCACAACTCTGAAGAAACCCAAGAAGGTAACTTGGACCGACGAGTGTGAGAAGGCCTTCAATGGCTTAAAAGACTCCTTGTGCCAGGCCCCTGTCCTCAGGGCCCCTGATTATCAAAGACCTTTTATCGTGCAGACGGACGCCTCTGACACTGTGATAGGAGCTGTACTATCGCAAGTAGATGAGAAGGGTAAGGGACACCCTATTGGTTTTATTAGTCGCCAGTTTAAGGACAGAGAGCTCAGATGGTCCACGGTAGAGAAAGAATGTTTCTCTGTTGTGTGGGCCCTAAGGAAGCTGAGGCCCTACCTCTATGGGACCCACTTCACTGTGCAAACTGACCATAAGCCCTTAAAGTGGCTAATAAACATGAAGGGGGAGAATCCAAAGTTGCTTAGGTGGTCCATAAGTCTACAAGGCTTTGACTTCACTATTGAGCATAGGCCAGGTGTCCAACATAGCAATGCTGATGGGTTGTGCAGAATGTTTAACCGACCTGAACAAGAGACTCATCCAGGGGTGGAATAGTTCCCCCTGTCCATAGTCTGGGAGGGGCGAGTGTTAGGAAAGATTTCGTAATTGTAGGTAATTTTCCTTCCATGTGGCAACCCCTAAACTTTTTGCTGTTGTTTTTCACCTTGTTCTCGACTTTGCCCGAGAAGTGCAGCCTTCTGCCGCACTCCTCTGGGCTTTCGCTCCTTTCTTACGGGGAAACTGTCATGCCCTTAAGACAGTCAGTACCAGGAAACGCTGGTTTCCGTAGTTTCTTGTATCATGTTGCGGCTTTCGTGCAACATGACACAAGAGGGCACTGTAAGCTAAGTTACTGCTCTCTTGGGTCTCTAGCCTTCTACAGGCCCTAGATACTCTTTCAGGATTGTAACTGATCGGTGCAAGTGATTCACGGACGGGAATGGTGGCAGCGATCGTTTCTTGTGTTTTGAGCTCCTTTTGGCGTTCTAAGCGCGTTTCTCGCGCTTAACCCAAAATGATGGCCTAGATCCCAAAATGGCCAGACCACGAGGCTCCTTTGTCCTGTCCGCTGACCGTCTTGCTCCCTTCACCTTCCCCAGGTCGAGCCGACCTGGGGCCTTCCTTATTTGGGCATGTGCTTTCCCGCGAAACACAGATGCTTTCGCAGGCTTCTACATGTCTTGTGTGTGCCTCCAGGATGTGGGCTGGGATGTCTGGTCCCAATACACATCCTGGGTGCCAGAGAGTCTAGGGTGGTGTGAATGCCTGGGACCACCGTGGTCCGTGATAGGTCCACGAATGGTGTGAGTGTTGATGAGCGGATCTCCCATTGGGTCCCCTCCGTTTTGGCGCGAAGGGAACCGTGGATAAGAGGGGGCTGGAAACACCACTACCATGTCGATCTCCTGAGTTCTCACGAACGAAGGAATACAGGAGCCAAGTATCCTGCAACCAAGAGGCTGAACCGAGGAAACGCTGGTGACCCGCTGAAGGACTGCTCCTCTGCACTGCTGTCGCCTTGTGAAACCCTTTTCACCTTTGATCGAACCAGAAGGCCTGTACTGGTACTTCGACCCTTGGAATAGCGGGGACAGCTATTCTCGGCATCTTCACCATCTCCTGCTAGTAAGCCTTCGGAAGCGTCTCTGGGCCATCCAGCAGACTGACCAGCCTACACAGGAGTCTTGCTCTGTAACCGCCGCCAGGTTGTGTAGTATATCGAGTCCTTGTCACTCTCACATGATTCGTACACTTGGCGTTCCCAGGTCTGAAGTGAGTAGTGTACATTTGGCTCAGATACACACGGCCGCTCCGTTGCCCTGCTGTGGTAACAAACTGTGCGGGTTCCTTCGTTTGGGACGTCTTTTACTCAACTCTGCTGCTGCAGACTAAACACGACGACGAGACGTCCCCTGCTCTTCTGAACCTGCCAGCGACTGAAACTGATGCGGAGAAGCCTGGGTCTGCTTGCATCGTGGACCGGTGAGTAGCATAGCTAGGAACTGGTCGCCCTCCTGCAGGAGCCCATAGCTTTTCCCCGCTGTGTCAAAACAGCACGCCTTTCCGTACTCGCGCTCTGCTTCTGCCCACAGTGGAGGCTGCGCTTGAGTCGCGGAACACTGTTCTTCTTCGTTTGTGCACTAAACTGAACTGCCTGATCTCCCTCGAAGAGACTCCCCTTTTGCCCGTTGGCACCAGCGTGTGCAGGTACTTTTGAGCGCAAGGCTCCACTCTTCGTAGGGCTCGGACTTCCTTTTAGTTAGGTGCCTCTGAAGGCGGACTGGGTCTAAGCATTATTTCGCACTGCCTGTTTTCCTTCCCTTTTAGGTGGACTACACATTTCGTGCATCTAACGCTTGAGACTTGTTTGTATTTGTATATATATTGTATTGGTATGGTATGTGTTGGTTTACTAGAGTTGTATTGTGATTTCTCGCTACGGTCATTGTTTTAAAGGCCTTGGAATAAATGTGTATATATTTTTAATATAGCACCTGTTTGGAGTAGTTTGTAAGTGTCCTTGCTTTGTGTGCTCATTGCGGGCTTTCAGTCACCCTCACCTCTCTTGAGACCTAGTCTTGACCGCCGCGATCGCTACCTTGATTGGTCTGGCTTGTCCAGAGGTTACCCTGTTCCAAGAAATTAGGTTGGCCATCTGAACTTCTGCGCCACCAGGACAGAGTTCAGAAATCCGTCTTAACAATATCCAACTCCTTCCCGTTCCAAACCTGAGACCCTTCCTATAGCATGAGATGTGATATCCAACTCCTTCCCATCCCAATCCTGAGACATTTCCGATTGCAGAGATGTGATATCTCAATGCTTATACCAAACCTGAGACTCTTCCTATAACATGAGATGTGATATCCAACTCCTTCCCGTTCCAAACCTGAGACCCTTCCTATAGCATGAGATGTGATATCCAACTACTTCCCATTCCAATCCTGAGACCCTTCCGATGGCATGAGATGTGATATCTCAATGCTTCTAATACCAAACCTGAGATCCTTCCTATAACATGTGATGTGATATCCAAATTCTTCCCCTTCCAAACCTGAGACCCTCCCTTTAGCATGAGATGTGATATCCAACTCCTTCCCATTCCAATCCTGAGACCCTTATGATAGCATGAGATGTGATATCTCAATGCCTCTAATACCAAACCTGAGATCCTTCCTATAACATGAGATGTGATATCCAAATCCTTCCCCTTCCAAACCTGAGACCCTCCCTTTAGCATGAGATGTGATATCCAACTCCTTCCCATTCCAATCCTGAGACCCTTCTGATAGCATGAGATGTGATATCTCAATGCCTCTAATACCAAACCTGATATCCTACCTCTAACATGAAATGTGATATCCAACTCCTTCCGTTTCCAAACCTGAGACCCTGCCTATAGCATGAGATGTGATATCCAAGTCCTTCCCATTCCAATCCTGAGACCCTTCCTATAGCATGTGATGTGATATCTCAATGCTTATACCAAACCTGAGACCCTTCCTATGGCATGAGATGTCATATACAACTCCTTCCCATTCCAATCCTGAGACCCTTCCTATAGCATGTGATGTGATATCTCAATGCTTATACCAAACCTGAGACCCTTCCTATAGCTTGAGATGTGATATCCAACTCCTTCCCATTCCAATCCTGAGACCCTTCCTATAGTATGAGATGTGATATCCAAATCCTTCCCCTTCCAAACCTGAGACCCTCCCTTTAGCATGAGATGTGATATCCAACTCCTTCCCATTCCAATCCTGAGACCCTTCTGAAAGCATGAGATGTGATATCTCAATGCTTCTAATACCAAACCTGAGATCCTTCCGATAGCATGAGATGTGATATCTCAATGCTTCTAATACCAAACCTGAGCTCCTTCTTATAACATGAGATGTGATATGCAAATCCTTCCCCTTCCAAACCTGAGACCCTCCCTTTAGCATGAGATGTGATATCCAACTCCTTCCCATTCCAATCCTGAGACCCTTCTGATAGCATGAGATGTGATATCTCAATGCCTCTAATACCAAACCTGAGATCCTACCTCTAACATGAAATGTGATATCCAACTCTTTCCCCTTCCAAACCTGAGAGCCTTCCTATAGCATGAGATGTGATATCCAACTCCTTCCCGTTCCAAACCTGAGACCCTTCCTATAGCATGAGATGTGATATCCAACTCCTTCCCATCCCAATCCTGAGACATTTCCGATTGCAGAGATGTGATATCTCAATGCTTATACCAAACCTGAGACTCTTCCTATAACATGAGATGTGATATCCAACTCCTTCCCGTTCCAAACCTGAGACCCTTCCTATAGCATGAGATGTGATATCCAACTCCTTCCCATTCCAATCCTGAGACCCTTCCGATAGCATGAGATGTGATATCTCAATGCTTCTAATACCAAACCTGAGATCCTTCCTATAACATGTGATGTGATATCCAAATTCTTCCCCTTCCAAACCTGAGACCCTCCCTTTAGCATGAGATGTGATATCCAACTCCTTCCCATTCCAATCCTGAGACCCTTATGATAGCATGAGATGTGATATCTCAATGCCTCTAATACCAAACCTGAGATCCTTCCTATAACATGAGATGTGATATCCAAATCCTTCCCCTTCCAAACCTGAGACTCTCCCTTTAGCATGAGATGTGATATCCAACTCCTTCCCATTCCAATCCTGAGACCCTTCTGATAGCATGAGATGTGATATCTCAATGCCTCTAATACCAAACCTGATATCCTACCTCTAACATGAAATGTGATATCCAACTCCTTCCCTTTCCAAACCTGAGACCCTGCCTATAGCATGAGATGTGATATCCAAGTCCTTCCCATTCCAATCCTGAGACCCTTCCTATAGCATGTGATGTGATATCTCAATGCTTATACCAAACCTGAGACCCTTCCTATGGCATGAGATGTCATATACAACACCTTCCCATTCCAATCCTGAGACCCTTCCTATAGCATGTGATGTGATATCTCAATGCTTATACCAAACCTGAGACCCTTCCTATAGCTTGAGATGTGATATCCAACTCCTTCCCATTCCAATCCTGAGACCCTTCCTATAGCATGAGATGTGATATCTCAATACTTCTAATACCAAACCTGAGATCCTTCCGATAACATGAGATGTGATATCCAAATCCTTCCCCTTCCAAACCTGAGACCCTCCGTTTAGCATGAGATGTGATATCCAACTCCTTCCCATTCCAATCCTGAGACCCTTCTGATAGCATGAGATGTGATATCTCAATGCTTCTAATACCAAACCTGAGATCCTTCCGATAGCATGAGATGTGATATCTCAATGCTTCTAATACCAAACCTGAGCTCCTTCTTATAACATGAGATGTGATATCCAAATCCTTCCCCTTCCAAACCTGAGACCCTCCCTTTAGCATGAAATGTGATATCCAACTCATTCCCATTCCAATCCTGAGACCCTTCTGATAGCATGAGATGTGATATCTCAATGCCTCTAATACCAAACCTGAGATCCTACCTCTAACATGAAATGTGATATCCAACTCTTTCCCCTTCCAAACCTGAGAGCCTTCCTATAGCATGAGATGTGATATCCAAGTCCTTCCCATTCCAATCCTGAGACCCTTCCTATAACATGAGATGTGATATCCAACTCCTTCCCATTCCAACCTGAGACCCTTTCTATAGCATGAGATGGGATATCCAACTCCTTCCAAATCCAATCCTGATACCCTTCCGATAGCATGAGATGTGATATCCCAATGCTTATACCAAACCTGAGACCCATACTATGGCATGAGATGTGATATCAAACTCCTTCCCATTCCAATCCTGAGACCCTTCCTATAGCTTGAGATGTGATATCCAACTCCTTCCCATTCTAATTCTGAGACCCTTCCTATACCATGAGACTTGATATCTCAATGCTTCTAATACCAAACCTGAGAACCGCCCTATAACATGAGATGTGATATCCAAATCCTTCCCCTTCCAAACCTTAGACCCTTCCTTTATCATGAGATGTGATATCCAACTCCTTCCCATTCCAATCCTGAGACCCTTCCGATATCATGAGATGTGATATCTCAATGCTTCTAATATCAAACTTGAGACCCTCCCTATAGCATGAGATGTGATATCCAAGTCCTTCCCATTCCAATCCTGAGACCCTTCCTATAGCATGAGATGTGATGTCTCAATGCTTCTAATACCAAACCTGAGACCCTTCCTATAACATGAGATGGGAATATCCAACTCCTTCCCATTCCAATCCTGAGACCCTTCCGATAGCAGAGATGTGATATCTCAATGCTTATACCAAACCTGAGATCCTTCCTATAACATGAGATGTGATATCCAACTCCTTCCCATTCCAATCCTGAGACACTTCCTATAGCATGAGATGTGATATCTCACTGCTTATACCAAACCTGAGACCCATCCTATAGCATGAGATGTGATATCCAACTCCTTCCCATTCCAATCCTGAGACCCTTCCTATAGCATGAGATGTGATATCTCAATGCTTCTAATATCAAACGTGAGATCCTCCCTATAGCATGAGATGTGATATCCAAGTCCTTCCCATTCCAATCCTGAGACACTTCCTATAGCGTGAGATGTGATATCTCAATGCTTCTAATACCAAACCTGAGACTCTTCCTATAACATGAGATGGGATATCCAACTCCTTCCCATTCCAATCCTGAGACCTTTCCGATAGCAGAGATGTGATATCTCAATGCTTATACCAAACCTGAGACCCTTCCTACGGCATGAGATGTCATATACAACTCCTTCCCATTCCAATCCTGAGACCCTTCCTATAGCATGAGATGTGATATCTCAATGCTTATAGCAAACCAGAGACCCTTCCTATAGCATGAGATGTGATATCCAACTCCTTCCCATTCCAATCCTGAGACCCTTCCTATAGCATGAGATGTGATGTCTCAATGCTTCTAATACCAAACCTGAGATCCTTCATATAACATGAGATGTGATATCCAACTCCTTCCCATTCCAATCCTGAGACCCTTATGATAGCATGAGATGTGATATCTCAATGCCTCTTATACCAAACCTGAGATCCTTCCGATAGCATGAGATGTGATATCTCAATGCTTCTAATACCAAACCTGAGATCCTTCCTATAATATGAGATGTGATTTCCAAATCCTTCCCCTTCCAAACCTGAGACCCTGCCTTTAGCATGAAATGTGATATCCAACTCCTTCCCATTCCAATCCTGAGACCCTTGTGATAGCATGAGATGTGATATCTCAATGCCTCTAATACCAAACCTGAGATCCTACCTCTAACATGAAATGTGATATCCATCTCCTTCCCTTTCCAAACCTGAGACCCTGCCTATAGCATGAGATGTGATATCCAAGTCCTTCCCATTCCAATCCTGAGACCCTTCCTATAGCATGTGATGTGATATCTCAATGCTTATACCAAACCTGAGACCCTTCCTATGGCATGAGATGTCATATACAACTCCTTCCCATTCCAACCCTGAGACCCTTCCTATAGCATGAGATGTGATATCTCAATGCTTATACCAAACCTGAGACCCTTCCGATAGCATGAGATGTGATATCCAACTTCTTCCCATTCCAATCCTGAGACCCTTCCTATAGCATGAGATGTGATATCTCAATGCTTATACCAAACCTGAGACCCTTCCTATAGCTTGAGATGTGATATCCAACTCCTTCCCATTCCAATCCTGAGACCCTTCCTATAGCATGAGATGTGATATCTCAAGGCCTCTAATACCAAACCTGAGATCCTTCCTCTAACATGAAATGTGATATCCAACTCCTTCCCCTTCCAAACCTGAGAGCCTTCCTATAGCATGAGATATGATATCCAAGTCCTTCCCATTCCAATCCTGAGACCCTTCCTATAACATGAAATGTGATATCCAACTCCTTCCCATTCTAACCTGAGACCCTTCCTATAGCATGAGATGGGATATCCAACTCCTTCCAAATCCAATACTGATACCCTTCCGATAGCATGAGATGTGATATCCCAATGCTTCTACCAAACCTGAGACCCATACTATGGCATGAGATGTGATATCAAACTCCTTCCCATTCCAATCCTGAGACGCTTCCTATAGCTTGAGATGTGATATCCAACTCCTTCCCATTCCAATTCTGAGACCCTTCTTATACCATGACACTTGATATCTCAATGCTTCTAATACCAAACCTGAGACCCGTCCTATAACATGAGATGTGATATCCAAATCCTTCCCCTTCCAAACCTTAGACCCTTCCTTTATAATGAGATGTGACATCCAAGTCCTTCCCATTCCAATCCTGAGACCCTTCCTATAGCATGAGATGTGATATCTCAATGCTTCTAATACCAAACCTGAGACCCTTCCTATAACATGAGATGGGATATCCAACTCCTTCCCATTCCAATCCTGAGACCCTTCCGATAGCAGAGATGTGATATCTCAATGCTTATACCAAACCTGAGACCCTTCTTAAGGCCTGAGATGTCATATACAACTCCTTCCCATTGCAATCCTGAGACCCTTCCTATAGCATGAGATGTGATATCTCAATGCTTATACCAAATCTGAGACCCTTCCTATAGCATGAGATGTGATATCCAACACCTTCCCATTCCAATTCTGAGACCCTTCCTATAGCATGAGAAGTGATATTTCCATGCTTATACCAAACCTGAGACCCTTCCAATAGCATGAGATGTGATATCCAAATCCTTCCCATTCCAATCATGAGACCCTTCCTATAGCATTAGATGTGATATCTCAATGCTTATACCAAACCTGAGAGCCTACCTATAGCATGAGATGTGATATCCAAGTCCATCCCATTCCAATCCTTAGACCCTTCTGATAGCATGAGATGTGATATCTCAATGCCTCTAATACCAAACCTGAGATCCTACCTCTAACATGAAATGTGATATCCATCTCCTTCCCTTTCCAAACCTGAGACCCTGCCTATAGCATGAGATGTGATATCCAAGTCCTTCCCATTCCAATCCTGAGACCCTTCCTATAGCATGTGATGTGATATCTCAATGCTTATACCAAACCTGAGACCCTTCCTATGGCATGAGATGTCATATACAACTCCTTCCCATTCCAACCCTGAGACCCTTCCTATAGCATGAGATGTGATATCTCAATGCTTATACCAAACCTGAGACCCTTCCGATAGCATGAGATGTGATATCCAACTTCTTCCCATTCCAATCCTGAGACCCTTCCTATAGCATGAGATGTGATATCTCAATGCTTATACCAAACCTGAGACCCTTCCTATAGCTTGAGATGTGATATCCAACTCCTTCCCATTCCAATCCTGAGACCCTTCCTATAGCATGAGATGTGATATCTCAAGGCCTCTAATACCAAACCTGAGATCCTTCCTCTAACATGAAATGTGATATCCAACTCCTTCCCCTTCCAAACCTGAGAGCCTTCCTATAGCATGAGATATGATATCCAAGTCCTTCCCATTCCAATCCTGAGACCCTTCCTATAACATGAAATGTGATATCCAACTCCTTCCCATTCTAACCTGAGACCCTTCCTATAGCATGAGATGGGATATCCAACTCCTTCCAAATCCAATACTGATACCCTTCCGATAGCATGAGATGTGATATCCCAATGCTTCTACCAAACCTGAGACCCATACTATGGCATGAGATGTGATATCAAACTCCTTCCCATTCCAATCCTGAGACGCTTCCTATAGCTTGAGATGTGATATCCAACTCCTTCCCATTCCAATTCTGAGACCCTTCTTATACCATGACACTTGATATCTCAATGCTTCTAATACCAAACCTGAGACCCGTCCTATAACATGAGATGTGATATCCAAATCCTTCCCCTTCCAAACCTTAGACCCTTCCTTTATAATGAGATGTGACATCCAAGTCCTTCCCATTCCAATCCTGAGACCCTTCCTATAGCATGAGATGTGATATCTCAATGCTTCTAATACCAAACCTGAGACCCTTCCTATAACATGAGATGGGATATCCAACTCCTTCCCATTCCAATCCTGAGACCCTTCCGATAGCAGAGATGTGATATCTCAATGCTTATACCAAACCTGAGACCCTTCTTAAGGCCTGAGATGTCATATACAACTCCTTCCCATTGCAATCCTGAGACCCTTCCTATAGCATGAGATGTGATATCTCAATGCTTATACCAAATCTGAGACCCTTCCTATAGCATGAGATGTGATATCCAACACCTTCCCATTCCAATTCTGAGACCCTTCCTATAGCATGAGAAGTGATATTTCCATGCTTATACCAAACCTGAGACCCTTCCAATAGCATGAGATGTGATATCCAAATCCTTCCCATTCCAATCATGAGACCCTTCCTATAGCATTAGATGTGATATCTCAATGCTTATACCAAACCTGAGAGCCTACCTATAGCATGAGATGTGATATCCAAGTCCATCCCATTCCAATCCTTAGACCCTTCCTACAGCATGCGATTGTTAAGACGGATTTCTGAACTCTGTCCTGGTGGCGCAGAAGTTCAGAAGGCCAACCTAATTACTTGGAACAGGGTAACCTCTGGACAAGCCAGACCAATCAAGGTAGCGATCGCGGCGGTCAAGACTAGGTCTCAAGAGGGGTGAGGGTGACTGAAAGCCCGCAATGAGCACACAAAGCAAGAGCGCTTACAAACTACTCCAAACAGTTGTTATATCAAAAATAGATACACATTTATTTTAAGGCCTTTAAAATAATGACCGTAGCGAGAAAATCACAATATCACAATATTAAACCAACACATACCATATCAACACAATATATATACAAATACACAGTCGCAAGCGTTTAAAGCACGAAATATGTAGTCCACCTGCCAGGGAAGGAAAACAGGCAGTGCGATACCGCTTTAGACTCAGTTCGCCTTCAGAGGCACCTACTAGATGGAAGTCCGAGCCCTGCGAAGAGTGGAGCCTTGTGCTCAAAGTACCTGCCACGCTGGTGCCAACGGGCAAAAGGGGAAGCTCTTCGGAGGAAGTCAGGCAGTTCGGGTTAGTGCACAGCAGAAGGAGAACAGGTTCAGTAACTCAAGCGCAGCCTCCACAGCGGGCAGAAGCAGAGCGCGAGTACGGCCAAAAGGGTGCTGTTTTTACACAGCAGGGAAAAGCAATGGGATACTGCAGGAGGGCGACCAGATCCTAGCTAAACTACGCACCGGTCCCCGAAGCAAGCAGACCCAGGCTTCTCCACGTTCGTTTCAGCAGCTGGCAGGTACAGAAGAGCAGGGAACGCCTCGTAGTCGTGTAGAGCAAAAAGACGTCCCAATCGACGAAACCAGCACAGTTTGTTGCCGCAGCAGGACAACGGAGCGGCCGTGTGTATTCGAGCCAAATGTACACTCCTCCCTTCAGACTTGGGAACGCCAAGTGTACGAAGCGTGGGAGAGTGACAAGGACTCGGAATACAACACAACCTGGCGGCGGTTACAGAGCAGGACTCCCTTGTAAGCTGGTCAGTCAACTGGATGGCCCAGAGACACTTCCGAAGGCTTACTTGGCAGGAGAGGATGAAGTCGCCGGGAATAGCTGTTCCTGCTATTCCAAAGGTCGAAGCACCAGTACAGGCCTTCTGGTTCGATCCAAGGAGGAAAGGGTTTTACAGGACGACAGCAGTGCAAAGGAGGATTCCTTCAGCGGGTCACCAGCGATTCCTCGGTCCAGCCTCTTGGTTGCAGGATACTTGGCTCCTGTATTCCTTCGTTCGTGAGAACTCAGGAGATCGACCTGGTAGTGGTGTTTCCAGCTCCCTCTTATCCACGGTTCCCTTCGCGCCAAAACGGAGGGGAGCAAATGGGAGATCCGCTCATCAACACACATACCATACGTGGACCAATCACGGACCACGGTGGTCCCAGGCATTCACACCACCCTAGACTCTCTGGCACCCAGGATGTGTATTGGGACCAGACATCCCAGCCCCCACCCTGGAGGCACACAAACGACATGTAGAAGCCCGCGAAAGCAACCACGTTTCGCGGGAAAGTACATGCCCAAATAAGGAAGGCCCCGGGTCGCCCGACCTGGGGAAGGTGAAGGGAGCAAGACGGTCAGTGGACAGGACAAAGGAGCCTCGTGGTCTGGCCATTTTGGGAGCCAGGCCACCATTTTGGGTTCAGTGCGAAAAACGTGCTCAGAACGCCAAAAGGAGCTCAAAATAAACAAAACGATCGCTGCCACCATTCCAGTCCCTGAATGACTTGCACCGATCAAATACCATCCTAAAAGAGTATCTAGGGCCTGTAGAAGGCTAGAGACCCAAGAGAGCTGTAACTTAGCTTACAGTGCCCTCTTGTGTCATGTTGCACTAAAGCCGCAACATGATAAAAGAAACTACGGGAAACAGCGTTCCCCGGTACTGACTGCCTTAAGGGCATGTCAGTTTCCCCGTAAGAAAGGAGCGAAAGCCCAGAGAAGTGCGGCAGAAGGCTGTACTTCTCTGGCAAAGTCAAGAACAAGGTTAAAAACAATAGCAAAAAGTTTAGGGGTTGCCACATGGAAGGAAAATTCCCTACAATTACGAAATCTTTCCTAACACTCGCCCCTCCCAGACTATGGACAGGGGGAACTAATCCACCCCTGGATGAGTCTCTTGTTCAGGTCTGTGAAACATTCTGGACAACCCATCAGCATTGCTATGTTGGACACCTGGCCTATGCTCAATAGTGAAGTCGAAGCCTTGTAGACTTATGGACCACCTAAGCAACTTTGGATTCTCCCCCTTCATGTTCATTAGCCACTTTAACGGCTTATGGTCAGTCTGCACAGTGAAGTGGGTCCCATAGAGGTAGGGCCTCAGCTTCCTTAGGGCCCACACAACAGAGAAACATTCTTTCTCTACCGTGGACCATCTGAGCTCTCTGTCCTTAAGCTGGCGACTAATAAAACCGATAGGGTGTTCCTTACCCTTCTCATCTACTTGTGATCGTACAGCTCCTATCCCAGTGTCAGAGGCATCCGTCTGCACGATAAAAGGTCTTTGATAATCCGGGGCCCTAAGGACAGGGGCCTGGCACAAGGAGTCTTTTAAGCCATTGAAGGCCTTCTCACACTCGTCGGTCCAAGTTACCTTCTTGGGTTTCTTCGGAGTTGTCAGGGCAGTCAGAGGAGCAGCTATGGTGCCATAGTCTGCCACAAAAGTGCGGTAATACCCCGTGAGTCCTAAAAAGGCTCTCACTTGGGTTTGCGTAGTGGGGGTAGGCCAGTCTTGTACTGCTTGTACCTGACTGAGTAGAGGCTGTCTCCTCCCTCCACCTACTTCATGTCCAAGGTAAACCACTGAGCCTTGTCCATTTTGGTGAGGGGCCACGCGGACACCCTCAAAAGAGCTCTCTGAAGGACTGCTTTGGAACAGGTCGGGGAGAGGTTCAGACTCCTCTTCCTCAACGTCTGAAGCCAATAGCAGTGCTGCGATTTCGCCGCTTGGGACGAAAGCCTTCAGCCTATTCATGTGAAACACTTTGGGAGCCTTTCCAGGCCTTCCAAGGTCCACTGAATAGTTAACCTCACCCAGGGGCTCCACCACTGGGTAAGGGCCTGACCAATTGTCCTGTAAAGCTCGAGGCCTTATGGGATTCATGATCAGGACTTGCTGACCAAGTGTAAAGTTGATGAGGGAAGCTTTCTGGTCGTACCAAGGTTTCACCAGCGCTTGCCCTGCCTTCAATTTATCACTAGCCAAGCCCATCAGAAGTACCATCCGTTTTCTGAGCCCTAGCACATAATCAACTACATTGGTAGTAACAGGGGGAGTGGGCGTCTCCCATCCCTCCTTGACAATGGCTAAGGGCCCCCGTACGGGATGACCGAACAGAAGTTTGAAGGGGCTGAAGCCAACACCCTCCTGTGGTACCTCTCGGTAGGCAAACAGTAAGCATGAAACAAGAAGATCCCATTTTCTTCTCTGGGGCTCCTCCAGAGCCCCAATCATGCTCGTTAACGTCCTGTCGAAACGCCCCCCCAGACCATAGGTGACCCCACATTCTTTCCACATAGCCTGCCTATACTTCGACATAAAGTTGCTGCCATGATCCGACACAACTTCTTTAGGGAAGCCAACCCTAGTAAACATGCCGAGTAAAGCTTCTGCAACTGGCTTGGCAGTTACAGTTGTAAATGGGACGGCCTCAGGATACCTGGTTGCATGGTCGACCAGCACCAGGATAAACCTATTGCCTGAGGATGTTTGCGGGTCAAGGGGACCAACCATGTCGATCCCTACCCTTTCAAATGGTACCCCCACAACTGGGAGCGGTACCAACGGAGCTTGGATTGTCGCGCCAACCTTACCAGACAACTGGCAGGAGGCACAACTCCTGCAGTGACTTTCTACTTGCTCCCCCATCTTGGGCCAGTAGAAGTGCATGGATAACCTTTGCTTGGTTTTCCTCATACCGAGGTGACCAGCAATGGGAACTTCATGCGCCAACTGCAGGAGGAAGGGCCTAACAGCAAGGGGAACCACCAACCTCCTATGGTCTCCTTCTGTAGACTCTGTGGGCTCACTATACAGGAGTCCACCTTCCTGGTAAATCCTACGCATCCCAGGAGGTTCACCCTCAAGCTGGGAGCAGGCCTGTCTCCTTAGGCCTTCCAGAGATAGGCACTCACGTTGGCCTTTACTGAATTCGTCCCTATCAGGACCTCCTTCAACTAACAAGTCTTTTAGTTCAGGATGATCGTTGGGGTCGAATACTTCAGGCATCGCCACCTCCTCGTCAGGCCCGGGCGATTGACCAACTTCCTCCACCGCAGTGGTAGGCGAGCTCGGGGGAATATTCTCTTTCCCTCGTTTTGACTTGTAGACTCCTTTCGCCTTGGGCTTCCCCTTCGGCTGGGGCGGCGTATTGGACTTGGCCAATGCTGCCCGTGCTTGAGACCGTGTGTAGGGTCTTTCGGCAGTGTCTCCTACGAGCCCTAAAGCTCTGAGATCATTACCTAACAAGACCTTTCCCGGGACGTTTCTCTGAATGCTCACTGGAATCCTGACTGCTGTACCATTTAAAGTAAGATTTACAGGGATCACGGGAAACATACGGAGGGGGCTGTCAGCCAACTTAGTGGGCATCAGAGTAGCTCTGGCAACTTCCTCTGAGTCTACCAAGGTAGAATCCACTACAGTGCGACTGCACCCACTATCCCTAAGAGCTGGAGTATCCACTCCATTGATCAGCACATTGTCTTTAAAGTAGTGCTTGGTATTATCCGGAATCCTAGCATAAGCCTCTGCGACTTTAGGCTCCCAGGAACCCAGGGACACTAAAACTACCTCAGCCTCTATCCCGCTGGGAAATGAGTCTGAGGAGAAGGATGCTCCTGTAATCTCTTCTTCCTCGTAGGAGGAGAAGGCCAGATTAGCGGAGTGGACCCCCAAAGGTCTAACCTTACACCGGGGATCCCCCTTCACATGGTCAGTTGCTCCACAAGACAAACAAGCCCCAGTGGGTCTGTTTACGTAGGGAGGCTTATTGTAACCAGAGTTCTGTTTCGGAGGCTGACCTCCACTACCCTGTGAGTTCTCTTGTGTCTTACCCTTGTTTTTCTTTTTGTGGCCCTTATGGGAAGAAGATTTAGCAGATTCCCCACCCTCCATATCTTTGGACTTTTTCCCTTCCTCCTGCTTACCAGGATGAGTTTTGTCCTTATGGGACACTCGATGTGACACCCATAAGTCTGCTGCAATGGCCAGCTTCTTAGGATCTATCTCCTTCGAATCGGCCAAATGCTGCTTAAGCTCCGGGGAAGAAGAAGCAAAAATATGTTCCAGCATGACAAGATTTATCATGCCTTCGAAGGTAGAAACCTTATAATCTTCGACCCAGCCAGTTAAGTTTTTCAAGGATTCAGCGACATAAGATACCCAAGTACCACCTTCCTTTTTCTTATACTCTCGAAAACGCTTTAAATATTGGGCCGGAGTCTTCCCAAACTTTAAAATGAGAGTTTGCTTTAACATTGCGAAATCAGCCCGCTCAGCCTTCGACATTTCCATAATGGCACTACAGCCAGAATGGGGCAGTCTACTGAGCAACCACGCAATCTTATCAGCACTGTCAACTTTTTGAACCTCGCATGCATACTCAAACGCATTCAGCCAGTCCATAATGTCATTCCTTTCTTCATATACACTGAGCAGATCTTTTGGAAACCGTGGATGAGAGGAAGCCCCAGACCCATGTCCAGGACCCTTGGACCCATTTGCAACCTGAAGCTTGGCCAGTTCCAACTGGTGATCCCTGTCTTTCTGTTTTTCTGCCTGTTCGATTTTTAGTTTGGCTATGCTGAATTCAAGCTCCTGCTGCCTAAACCGCAGCTCTTGCTTCTTGAATTCAAGCATAGCCTCCCCATCAACACTGGCAGAGGAAACATTAGACATTACATCCTCCCTGTCCTCGTGGTCGCGATGGATCAGTGCAGCGGCAGAACCGTCGGTTCTACCAGTGAGAGCAGCCCCACCACCTTCTGCACTGTCCTCGGAAGTTATAGCGTCAAGCTGCGCTTCTTGCCACGCCACGATTCTCTGGATCATTTCCAATTTTGTGCCTTGAGAGGAAACACCTCTCTCCGCACACATCTTTTTCAATGTTTCTGATTTGGAAGCATTTAAAGTTAACAAGGTATTTGCTTCCATACTGTTTGATAGGACTATGGCCTTTTTAAAGTTATTCTATAACAATTCACTACGTGTACTGTTTGGAATAACCTGAAATGCCTTAGTTCGAGCGCAACACTGGATACCTTCAGTCGTATCCCACCGCTGTACACCAATTTGTTAAAACGGATTTCTGAACTCTGTCCTGGTGGCGCAGAAGTTCAGAAGGCCAACCTAATTACTTGGAACAGGGTAACCTCTGGACAAGCCAGACCAATCAAGGTAGCGATCGCGGCGGTCAAGACTAGGTCTCAAGAGGGGTGAGGGTGACTGAAAGCCCGCAATGAGCACACAAAGCAAGAGCGCTTACAAACTACTCCAAACAGTTGTTATATCAAAAATAGATATACATTTATTTTAAGGCCTTTAAAATAATGACCGTAGCGAGAAAATCACAATATCACAATATTAAACCAACACATACCATATCAACACAATATATATACAAATACACAGTCGCAAGCGTTTAAAGCACGAAATATGTAGTCCACCTGCCAGGGAAGGAAAACAGGCAGTGCGATACCGCTTTAGACTCAGTTCGCCTTCAGAGGCACCTACTAGATGGAAGTCCGAGCCCTGCGAAGAGTGGAGCCTTGTGCTTAAAGTACCTGCCACGCCGGTGCCAACGGGCAAAAGGGGAAGCTCTTCGGAGGAAGTCAGGCAGTTCGGGTTAGTGCACAGCAGAAGGAGAACAGGTTCCGTAACTCAAGCGCAGCCTCCACAGCGGGCAGAAGCAGAGCGCGAGTACGGCCAAAAGGGTGCTGTTTTTACACAGCAGGGAAAAGCAATGGGATACTGCAGGAGGGCGACCAGATCCTAGCTAAACTACTCACCGGTCCCCGAAGCAAGCAGACCCAGGCTTCTCCACGTTCGTTTTAGCAGCTGGCAGGTTCAGAAGAGCAGGGAACGCCTCGTAGTCGTGTAGAGCAAAAAGACGTCCCAATCGACGAAACCAGCACAGTTTGTTGCCGCAGCAGGACAACGGAGCGGCCGTGTGTATTCGAGCCAAATGTACACTCCTCCCTTCAGACTTGGGAACGCCAAGTGTACGAAGCGTGGGAGAGTGACAAGGACTCGGAATACAACACAACCTGGCGGCGGTTACAGAGCAGGACTCCCTTGTAAGCTGGTCAGTCAACTGGATGGCCCAGAGACACTTCCGAAGGCTTACTTGGCAGGAGAGGATGAAGTCGCCGGGAATAGCTGTTCCTGCTATTCCAAAGGTCGAAGCACCAGTACAGGCCTTCTGGTTCGATCCAAGGAGGAAAGGGTTTCACAGGACGACAGCAGTGCAAAGGAGGATTCCTTCAGCGGGTCACCAGCGATTCCTCGGTCCAGCCTCTTGGTTGCAGGATACTTGGCTCCTGTATTCCTTCGTTCGTGAGAACTCAGGAGATCGACCTGGTAGTGGTGTTTCCAGCTCCCTCTTATCCACGGTTCCCTTCGCGCCAAAACGGAGGGGAGCCAATGGGAGATCCGCTCATCAACACACATACCATACGTGGACCAATCACGGACCACGGTGGTCCCAGGCATTCACACCACCCTAGACTCTCTGGCACCCAGGATGTGTATTGGGACCAGACATCCCAGCCCCCACCCTGGAGGCACACAAACGACATGTAGAAGCCCGCGAAAGCAACCACGTTTCACGGGAAAGTACATGCCCAAATAAGGAAGGCCCCGGGTCGCCCGACCTGGGGAAGGTGAAGGGAGCAAGACGGTCAGTGGACAGGACAAAGGAGCCTCGTGGTCTGGCCATTTTGGGAGCCAGGCCACCATTTTGGGTTCAGTGCGAAAAACGTGCTCAGAACGCCAAAAGGAGCTCAAAATAAACAAAACTATCGCTGCCACCATTCCAGTCCCTGAATGACTTGCACCGATCAAATACCATCCTAAAAGAGTATCTAGGGCCTGTAGAAGGCTAGAGACCCAAGAGAGCTGTAACTTAGCTTACAGTGCCCTCTTGTGTCATGTTGCACTAAAGCCGCAACATGATAAAAGAAACTACGGGAAACAGCGTTCCCCGGTACTGACTGTCTTAAGGGCATGTCAGTTTCCCCGTAAGAAAGGAGCGAAAGCCCAGAGAAGTGCGGCAGAAGGCTGTACTTCTCTGGCAAAGTCAAGAACAAGGTTAAAAACAATAGCAAAAAGTTTAGGGGTTGCCACATGGAAGGAAAATTCCCTACAATTACGAAATCTTTCCTAACAGCGATGTGATATCTCAATGATTCTAATACCAAACCAGAGACCCGTCCTTTAACATGAGATGGGATATCCAACTCCTTCCCATTCCAATCCTGAGCCACTCCTGATAGCAGAGATGTGATATCTCAATGCTTATACCAAACCTGAGACCCTTCCTATAACATGAGATGTGATATCCAACTCCTTCCCGTTCCAAACCTAAGACACTTCCTATAGCATATGTGATATCCAACTCCTTCCCATTCCAAACATGAGACCCTTCCTATAGCAAGAATGTAATATCCAACTCCTACCCATTCCAATCCTGAGACCATTCCTATAGCATGAGATGTGATGTCTCAATGCTTCCAATACCAAACCTGAGATCCTTCCTATAACATGAGATGTGATATCCAACTCCTTCCCATTCCAATCCTGAGACCCTTATGATAGCATGAGATGTGATATCTCAATGCCTCTTATACCAAACCTGAGATCCTTCCGATAGCATGAGATGTGATATCTCAATGCTTCTAATACCAAACCTGAGATCCTTCCTATAATATGAGATGTGATTTCCAAATCCTTCCCCTTCCAAACCTGAGACCCTCCCTTTAGCATGAGATGTGATATCCAACTCCTTCCCATTCCAATCCTGAGACCCTTCTGATAGCATGAGATGTGATTTCTCAATGCCTCTAATACCAGACCTGAGATCCTACCTCTAACATGAAATGTGATATCCATCTCCTTCCCTTTCCAAACCTGAGACCCTGCCTATAGCATGATATGTGATATCCAAGTCCTTCCCATTCCAATCCTGAGACCCTTCCTATAGCATGTGATGTGATATCTCAATGCTTATACCAAACCTGAGACCCTTCCTATGGCATGAGATGGCATATACAACTCCTTCCCATTCCAATCCTGAGACCCTTCTTATAGCATGAGATGTGATATCTCAATGCTTATACCAAACCTGAGACCCTTCCTATAGCATGAGATGTGATATCCAACTTCTTCCCATTCCAATCCTGAGACCCTTCCTATAGCATGAGATGTGATATCTCAATGCTTATACCAAACCTGAGACCCTTCCTATAGCTTGAGATGTGATATCCAACTCCTTCCCATTCCAATCCTGAGACCCTTCCTATAGCATGAGATGTGATATCTCAAGGCCTCTAATACCAAACCTGAGATCCTTCCTCTAACATGAAATGTGATATCCAACTCCTTCCCCTTCCAAACCTGAGACCCTTCCTATAGCATGAGATATGATATCCAAGTCCTTCCCATTCCAATCCTGAGACCCTTCCTATAACATGAAATGTGATATCCAACTCCTTCCAATTCCAACCTGAGACCCTTCCTATAGCATGAGATGGGATATCCAACTACTTCCAAATCCAATACTGATACCCTTCCGATAGCATGAGATGTGATATCCCAATGCTTCTACCAAACCTGAGACCCATACTATGGCATGAGATGTGATATCAAACTCCTTCCCATTCCAATCCTGAGACCCTTCTTATACCATGAGACTTGATATCTCAATGCTTCTAATACCAAACCTGAGACCCGTCCTATAACATGAGATGTGATATCCAAATCCTTCCCCTTCCAAACCTTAGACCCTTCCTTTATCATGAAATGTGATATCCAACTCCTTCCCATTCCAATCCTGAGACCCTTCCGATATCATGAGATGTGATATCTCAATGCTTATACCAAATCTGAGACCCTTCCTATGGCCTGAGATGTCATATACAACTCCTTCCCATTCCAATCCTGAGACCCTTCCTATAGCATGAGATGTGATATCTCAATGCTTATACCAAATCTGAGACCCTTCCTATAGCATGAGATGTGATATCCAACTCCTTCCCATTCCAATCCTGAGACCCTTCCTATAACATGAAATGTGATATCCAACTCCTTCCCATTATAACCTGAGACCCTTCCTATAGCATGAGATGGGATATCCAACTCCTTCCAAATCCAATACTGATACCCTTCTGATAGCATGAGATGTGATATCCCAATGCTTCTACCAAACCTGAGACCCATACTATGGCATGAGATGTGATATCAAACTCCTTCCCATTCCAATCCTGAGACGCTTCCTATAGCTTGAGATGTGATATCCAACTCCTTCCCATTCCAATTCTGAGACCCTTCTTATACCATGACACTTGATATCTCAATGCTTCTAATACCAAACCTGAGACCCGTCCTATAACATGAGATGTGATATCCAAATCCTTCCCCTTCCAAACCTTAGACCCTTCCTTTATAATGAGATGTGATATCCAACTCCTTTCCATTCCAATCCTGAGACCCTTCCGATATCATGAGATTTGTTATCTCAATGCTTCTAATATCAAACTTGAGACCCTCCCTATAGCATGAGATGTGACATCCAAGTCCTTCCCATTCCAATCCTGAGACCCTTCCTATAGCATGAGATGTGATATCTCAATGCTTCTAATACCAAACCTGAGACCCTTCCTATAACATGAGATGGGATATCCAACTCCTTCCCATTCCAATCCTGAGACCCTTCCGATAGCAGAGATGTGATATCTCAATGCTTATACCAAACCTGAGACCCTTCCTAAGGCCTGAGATGTCATATACAACTCCTTCCCATTGCAATCCTGAGACCCTTCCTATAGCATGAGATGTGATATCTCAATGCTTATACCGAATCTGAGACCCTTCCTATAGCATGAGATGTGATATCCAACACCTTCCCATTCCAATCCTGAGACCCTTCCTATAGCATGTGATGTGATATCTCAATGCTTATACCAAACCTGAGACCCTTCCTATGGCATGAGATGTCATATACAACTCCTTCCCATTCCAATCCTGAGACCCTTCCTATAGCATGAGATGTGATATCTCAATGCTTATACCAAACCTGAGACCCTTCCTATAGCATGAGATGTGATATCCAACTTCTTCCCATTCCAATCCTGAGACCCTTCCTATAACATGAGATGTGATGTCTCAATGCTTCTAATACCAAACCTGAGATCTTTCCTATAACATGAGATGTGATATCCAACTCCTTCCCATTCCAATCCTGAGACCCTTCCTATAGCATGAGATGTGATATCTCAAGGCCTCTAATACCAAACCTGAGATCCTTCCTCTAACATGAAATGTGATATCCAACTCTTTCCCCTTCCAAACCTGAGAGCCTTCCTATAGCATGAGATATGATATCCAAATCCTTCCCATTCCAATCCTGAGACCCTTCCTATAACATGAAATGTGATATCCTACTCCTTCCCATTCCATCCTGGGACCCTTCCTATATCATGAGATGGGATATCTCAATGCTTCTAATACCAAACCTGAGACCCTTCCTATAACATGAGATGGGAATATCCAACTCCTTCCCATTCCAATCCTGAGACCCTTCCGATAGCAGAGATGTGATATCTCAATGCTTATACCAAACCTGAGATCCTTCCTATAACATGAGATGTGATATCCAACTCCTTCCCATTCCAATCCTGAGACACTTCCTATAGCATGAGATGTGATATCTCAATGCTTATACCAAATCTGAGACCCTTCCTATAGCATGAGATGTGATATCCAACTCCTTCCCATTCCAATCCTGAGACCCTTCCTATAGCATGAGATGTGATATCTCAAGGCCTCTAATACCAAACCTGAGATCCTTCCTCTAACATGAAATGTGATATCCAACTCTTTCCCCTTCCAAACCTGAGAGCCTTCCTATAGCATGAGATATGATAGCCAAGTCCTTCCAATTCCAATCCTGAGACCCTTCCTATAACATGAAATGTGATGTCCAACTCCTTCCCATTCCAACCTGAGACCCTTCCTATAGCATGAGATGGGATATCTCAATGCTTCTAATACCAAACCTGAGACTCTTCCTATAACATGAGATGGGATATCCAACTCATTCCCATTCCAATCCTGAGACCCTTCCGATAGCAGAGATGTGATATCTCAATGCTTATACCAAACCTGAGACCCTTCCTATGGCCTGAGATGTCATATACAACTCCTTCCCATTCCAATCCTGAGACCCTTCCTATAGCATGAGATGTGATATCTCAATGCTTATACCAAATCTGAGACCCTTCCTATAGCATGAGATGTGATATCCAACTCCTTCCCATTCCAATCCTGAGACCCTTCCTATAGCATGAGATGTGATGTCTCAATGCTTCTAATACCAAACCTGAGATCCTTCCTATAACATGAGATGTGATATCCAACTCCTTCCCATTCCAATCCTGAGACCCTTATGATAGCATGAGATGTGATATCTCAATGCCTCTAATACCAAACCTGAGATACTTCCGATAGCATGAGATGTGATATCTCAATGCTTCTAATACCAAACCTGAGATCCTTCCTATAACATGAGATGTGATTTCCAAATCCTCCCCCTTCCAAACCTGAGACCCTCCCTTTAGCATGAGATGTGATATCCAACTCCTTCCCATTCCAATCCTGAGACCCTTCTGATAGCATGAGATGTGATATCTCAATGCCTCTAATTCCAAACCTGAGATCCTACCTCTAACATGAAATGTGATATCCATCTCTTTCCCTTTCCAAACCTGAGACCCTGCCTATAGCATGAGATGTGATATCCAAGTCCTTCCCATTCCAATCCTGAGACCCTTCCTATAGCATGTGATGTGATATCTCAATGCTTATACCAAACCTGAGACCCTTCCTATGGCATGAGATGTCATATACAACTCCTTCCCATTCCAATCCTGAGACCCTTCCTATAGCATGAGATGTGATATCTCAATGCTTATACCAAACCTGAGACCCTTCCTATAGCATGAGATGTGATATCCAACTTCTTCCCATTCCAATCCTGAGACCCTTCCTATAACATGAGATGTGATGTCTCAATGCTTCTAATACCAAACCTGAGATCTTTCCTATAACATGAGATGTGATATCCAACTCCTTCCCATTCCAATCCTGAGACCCTTCCTATAGCATGAGATGTGATATCTCAAGGCCTCTAATACCAAACCTGAGATCCTTCCTCTAACATGAAATGTGATATCCAACTCTTTCCCCTTCCAAACCTGAGAGCCTTCCTATAGCATGAGATATGATATCCAAATCCTTCCCATTCCAATCCTGAGACCCTTCCTATAACATGAAATGTGATATCCTACTCCTTCCCATTCCATCCTGGGACCCTTCCTATATCATGAGATGGGATATCTCAATGCTTCTAATACCAAACCTGAGACCCTTCCTATAACATGAGATGGGAATATCCAACTCCTTCCCATTCCAATCCTGAGACCCTTCCGATAGCAGAGATGTGATATCTCAATGCTTATACCAAACCTGAGATCCTTCCTATAACATGAGATGTGATATCCAACTCCTTCCCATTCCAATCCTGAGACACTTCCTATAGCATGAGATGTGATATCTCACTGCTTATACCAAACCTGAGACCCTTCCTATAGAATGAGATGTGATATCCAACTCCTTCCCATTCCAATCCTGAGACCATTCCTATAGCATGAGATGTGATATCTCAATGCTTCTAATATCAAACTTGAGACCCTCCCTATAGCATGAGATGTGATACCCAAGTCCTTCCCATTCCAATCCTGAGATACTTCCTATAGCATGAGATGTGATATCTCAATGCTTCTAATACCAAACCTGAGACTCTTCCTATAACATGAGATGGGATATCCAACTCCTTCCCATTCCAATCCTGAAACCCTTCCAATAGCAGAGATGTGATATCTCAATGCTTATACCAAACCTAAGACCCTTCCTATGGCATGAGATGTGATATCCAACTCCTTCCCATTCCAATCCCGAGACCCTTCCTATAGCATGAGATGTGATATCTCGATGCTTATACCAAATCTGAGACCCTTCCTATAGCATGAGATGTGATATCCAACTCCTTCCCATTCCAATCCCAAGGCCCTTCCTATAGCATGAGATGTGATTTCTCAATGCTTCTAATACCAAACCTGAGATCCTTCCTATAACATGAGATGTGATATCCAACTCCTTCCCATTCCAATCCTGAGACCCTTCCTATAGCATGAGATGTGATGTCTCAATGCTTCTAATACCAAACCTGAGAACCTTCCTACAGCATGCGATGTGATATCTCAATGCTTCTAATACCAAACCTGAGACCAGTCCTATAACATGAGATTGGATATCCAACTCCTTCCCCTTCCAAACCTGAGACCCTTCCTATAGCATGAGATGTGATATCCAACTTCTTCCCATTCCAATCCTGAGACCCTTCCTATAACATGAGATGTGATGTCTCAATGCTTCTAATACCAAACCTGAGATCTTTCCTATAACATGAGATGTAATATCCAACTCCTTCCCATTCCAATCCTGAGACACTTCCTATAGCATGAGATGTGCTATCTCAATGCTTATACCAAACCTGAGACCCTTCCTAAAGCTTGAGATGTGATATCCAACTCCTTCCCATTCCAATCCTGAGACCCTTCCTATAGCATGATATGTGATATCTCAATGCCTCTAATACCAAACCTGAGATCCTTCCTCTAACATGAAATGTGATATCGAACTCCTTCCCTTTCCAAACCTGAGAGCCTACCTATAGCATGAGATGTGATATCCAAGTCCTTCCCATTCCAATCCTTAGACCCTTCCTACAGCATGCAATATGATATCTCAATGATTCTAATAACAAACCTGAGACCCGTCCTATAACATGAGATGTGATATCCAACTCCTTCCCGTTTCAAACCTGAGACCCTTCCTATAACATGAGATGTGATATCCAACTCCTTCCCGTTTCAAACCTGAGACCCTTCCTATAGCATATGTGATATCCAACTCCTTCCCATTCCAAACATGAGACCCTTCCTATAGCAAGAATGTAATATCCAACTCCTTCCCATTCCAATCCTGAGACCATTCCTATAGCATGAGATGTGATATCTCAATGCTTCTAATACCAAACCTGAGATCCTTCCTATGACATGAGATGTGATATCCAATTCCTCCCCATTCCAAACCTGAGAACCTTCCTACAGCATGCGATGTGATATCTCAATGCTTCTAATACCAAACCTGAGACCAGTCCTATAACATGAGATTGGATATCCAACTCCTTCCCCTTCCAAACCTGAGACCCTTCCTATAGCATGAGATGTGATATCCAACTTCTTCCCATTCCAATCCTGAGACCCTTCCTATAACATGAGATGTGATGTCTCAATGCTTCTAATACCAAACCTGAGATCTTTCCTATAACATGAGATGTGATATCCAACTCCTTCCCATTCCAATCCTGAGACCCTTCCTATAGCATGAGATGTGCTATCTCAATGCTTATACCAAACCTGAGACCCTTCCTAAAGCTTGAGATGTGATATCCAACTCCTTCCCATTCCAATCCTGAGACCCTTCCTATAACATGAAATGTGATATCCAACTCCTTCCCATTCCAACCTGAGACCCTTCCCATAGCATGAGATGGGACATCCAACTCCTTCCAAATCCAATACTGATACCCTTCCAATAGCATGAGATGTGATATCCCAATGCTTCTACCAAACCTGAGAACCATACTATGGCATGAGATGTGATATCAAACTCCTTCCCATTCCAATCCTGAGACTCTTCCTATAGCTTGAGATGTGATATCCGAAATCCTTCCCATTCCAATTCTGAGACCCTTCCTATACCATGAGACTTGATATCTCAATGCTTCTAATACCAAACCTGAGACCCGTCCTATAACATGAGATGTGATATCAAACTCCTTCCCATTCCAATCCTGAGACTCTTCCTATAGCTTGAGATGTGATATCCGAAATCCTTCCCATTCCAATTCTGAGACCCTTCCTATACCATGAGACTTGATATCTCAATGCTTCTAATACCAAACCTGAGACCCGTCCTATAACATGAGATGTGATATCAAACTCCTTCCCATTCCAATCCTGAGACTCTTCCTATAACATGAGATGTGATATCCAACTCCTTCCCATTCCAATCCTGAGACCCTTCCGATATCATGAGATTTGTTATCTCAATGCTTCTAATATCAAAATTGAGACCCGCCTATAACATGAGATGTGATATCCAAATCTTTCCCCTTCCAAACCTTAGACCCTTCCTTTATCATGAGATGGGATATCCAACTCCTTCCCATTCCAATCCTGAGACCCTTCCGATAACAGAGATGTGATATCTCAATGCTTATACCAATCCTGAGACCCTTCCTATGGCCTGAGATGTCATATACAACTCCTTCCCAATCCAATCCTGAGACCCTTCCTATAGCATGAGATGTGATATCTCAATGCTTATACCAAATCTGAGACCCTTCCTATAGCATGAGATGTGATATCCAACTCCTTCCCATTCCAATCCTGAGACCCTTCCTATAGCATGAGATGTGATGTCTCAATGCTTCTAATACCAAACCTGAGATCCTTCCTATAACATGAGATGTGATATCCAACTCCTTCCCATTCCAATCCTGAGACCCTTCCTATAGCATGAGATGTGATGTCTCAATGCTTCTAATACCAAACCTGAGAACCTTCCTACAGCATGCGATGTGATATCTCAATGCTTCTAATACCAAACCTGAGACCAGTCCTATAACATGAGATTGGATATCCAACTCCTTCCCCTTCCAAACCTGAGACCCTTCCTATAGCATGAGATGTGATATCCAACTTCTTCCCATTCCAATCCTGAGACCCTTCCTATAACATGAGATGTGATGTCTCAATGCTTCTAATACCAAACCTGAGATCTTTCCTATAACATGAGATGTAATATCCAACTCCTTCCCATTCCAATCCTGAGACCCTTCCTATAGCATGAGATGTGCTATCTCAATGCTTACACCAAACCTGAGACCCTTCCTAAAGCTTGAGATGTGATATCCAACTCCTTCCCATTCCAATCCTGAGACCCTTCCTATAGCATGAGATGTGATATCTCAATGCTTCTAATATCAAACTTGAGACCCTTCCTATATTGCATGAGATGTGATATCCAACTCCTTCCCATTCCAATCCTGAGACCCTTCCTATAGCATGAGATGTGATGTCTCAATGCTTCTAATACCAAACCTGAGATCCTCCCTATAACATGAGATGTGATATCCAACTCCTTCCCATTCTAATCCCGAGACCCTTCCTATAGCATGAGATGTGATATCTCGATGCTTATACCAAACCTGAGACCCTTCCTATAGCATGAGATGTGATATCCAACTCCTTCCCATTCCAATCCTGAGACCCTTCCTATAGCATGAGATGTGATATCTCAATGCCTCTAATACCAAACCTGAGATCCTTCCTCTAACATGAAATGTGATATCCAACTCCTTCCCTTTCCAAACCTGAGAGCCTACCTATAGCATGAGATGTGATATCCAAGTCCTTCCCATTCCAATCCTTAGACCCTTCCTACAGCATGCAATATGATATCTCAATGATTCTAATAACAAACCTGAGACCCATCCTATAACATGAGATGGGATATCCAACTCCTTCCTATTCCAATCCTGAGACACTTCCGATAGCAGAGATGTGATATCTCAATGCTTATACCAAACCTGAGACCCTTCCTATAACATGAGATGTGATATCCAACTCCTTCCCGGTCCAAACCTGAGACCCTTCCTATAGCATATGTGATATCCAACTCCTTCCCATTCCAAACATGAGACCCTTCCTATAGCAAGAATGTAATATCCAACTCCTTCCCATTCCAATCCTGAGACCATTCCTATAGCATGCGATGTGATATCTCAATGCTTCTAATACCAAACCCGAGACCAGTCCTATAACATGAGATTGGATATCCAACTCCTTCCCCTTCCAAACCTGAGACCCTTCCTATAGCATGAGATGTGATATCCAACTTCTTCCCATTCCACTCCTGAGACCCTTCCTATAACATGAGATGTGATATCTCAATGCTTCTAATACCAAACCTGAGATCTTTCCTATAACATGAGATGTGATATCCAACTCCTTCCCATTCCAATCCTGAGACCCTTCCTATAGCATGAGATGTGATATCTCAATGCTTATACCAAACCTGAGACCCTTCCTATAGCTTGAGATGTGATATCCAACTCCTTCCCATTCCAATCCTGAGACCCTTCCTATAGCATGAGATGTGATATCTCAAGGCCTCTAATACCCAACCTGAGATTCTTCCTCTAACATGAAATGTGATATCCAACTCCTTCCCCTTCCAAACCTGAGAGCCTTCCTATAGCATGAGATATGATATCCAAGTCCTTCCCATCCAATCCTGAGACCCTTCCTATAACATGAAATGTGATATCCAACTCCTTCCCATTCCAACCTGAGACCCTTCCTATAGCATGAGATGGGATATCCAATTCCTTCCAAATCCAATACTGATACCCTTCCGATAGCATGAGATGTGATATCCCAATGCTTCTACCAAACCTGAGACCCATACTATGGCATGAGATGTGATATCAAACTCCTTCCCATTCCAATCCTGAGACCCTACCTATAGCTTGAGATGTGATATCCAACTCCTTCCCATTCCAATTCTGAGACCCTTCCTATACCATGAGACTTGATATCTCAATGCTTCTAATACAAAACCTGAGACCCGTCCTATAACATGAGATGTGATATCCAAATCCTTCCCCTTCCAAACTTTAGACCCTTCCTTTATCATGAGATGTGATATCCAATTCCTTCCCATTCCAATCCTGAGACCCTTCCGATATCATGAGATTTGTTATCTCAATGCTTCTAATATCAAACTTGAGACCCTCCCTATAGCATGAGATGTGACATCCAAGTCCTCCCCATTCCAATCCTGAGACTCTTCCTATAGCATGAGATGTGATATCTCAATGCTTCTAATACCAAACCTGAGACCCTTCCTATAACATGAGATGGGATATCCAACTCCTTCCCATTCCAATCCTGAGACCCTTCCGATAGCAGAGATGTGATATCTCAATGCTTATACCAAACCTGAGACCCTTCCTATGGCCTGATTTGTCATATACAACTCCTTCCCATTCCAATCCTGAGACCCTTCCTACAGCATGAGATGTGATATCTCAATGCTTATACCGAATCCGAGACCCTTGCTATAGCATGAGATGTGATATCCAACTCCTTCCTATTCCAATCCTGAGACCCTTCCTATAGCATGAGATGTGATGTCTCAATGCTTCTAATACCAAACCTGAGATCCTTCTGATAGCATGAGATGTGATATCTCAATGCTTCTAGTACCAAACCTGAGATCCTTCCTATAACATGAGATGTGATTTCCAAATCCTTCCACTTCCAAACCTGAGACACTCCCTTTAGCATGAGATGTGATATCCAACTCCTTCCCATTCCAATCCTGAGACCCTTGTGATAGCATGAGATGTGATATTTCAATGCCTCTAATACCAAACCTGAGATCCTACCTCTAACATGAAATGTGATATCCATCTCCTTCCCTTTCCAAACCTGAGACCCTGCCTATAGCATGAGATGTGATATCAAAAGTCCTTCCCATTCCAATCCTGAGACCCTTCCTATAGCATGTGATGTGATATCTCAATGCTTATACCAAACCTGAGACCCTTCCTATGGCATGAGATGTCATATACAACTCCTTCCCATTCCAATCCTGAGACCCTTCCTATAGCATGAGATGTGATATCTCAATGCTTATACCAAACCTGAGACCCTTCCTATAGCATGAGATGTGATATCCAACTTCATCCCATTCCAATCCTGAGACCCTTCCTATAACATGAGATGTGATGTCTCAATGCTTCTAATACCAAACCTGAGACCCTTCCTATAACATGAGATGGGATATCCAACTCCTTCCCATTCCAATCCTGAGACCCTTCCGATAGCAGAGATGTGATATCTCAATGCTTATACCAAACCTGAGACCCTTCCTATGGCCTGAGATGTCATATACAACTCCTTCCCATTCCAATCCTGAGACCGTTCCTATAGCATGAGATGTGATATCTCAATGCTTATACCAAATCTGAGACCCTTCCTATAGCATGAGATGTGATATCCAACTCCTTCCCATTCCAATCCTGAGACCCTTCCTATAGTATGAGATGTGATATCTCAATGCCTCTAATACCAAACCTGAGATACTTCCGATAGCATGAGATGTGATATCTCAATGCTTCTAATACCAAACCTGAGATCCTTCCTATAACATGAGATGTGATTTCCAAATCCTTCCCCTTCCAAACCTGAGACCCTCCCTTTAGCATGAGATGTGATATCCAACTCCTTCCCATTCCAATCCTGAGACCCTTCTGATAGCATGAGATGTGATATTTCAATGCCTCTAATACCAAACCTGAGATCCTACCTCTAACATGAAATGTGATATCCATCTCCTTCCCTTTCCAAACCTGAGACCCTGCCTATAGCATGAGATGTGATATCCAAGTCCTTCCCATTACAATCCTGAGACCCTTCCTATAACATGAGATGTGATGTCTCAATGCTTCTAATACCAAATCTGAGATCTTTCCTATAACATGAGATGTGATATCCAACTCCTTCCCATTCCAATCCTGAGACCCTTCCTATAGCATGAGATGTGATATCTCAAGGCCTCTAATACCAAACCTCAGATCGTTCCTCTAACATGAAATGTGATATCCAACTCCTTCCCCTTCCAAACCTGAGAGCCTTCCTATAGCATGAGATATGATAGCCAAGTCCTTCCAATTCCAATCCTGAGACCCTTCCTATAACATGAAATGTGATATCCAACTCCTTCCCATTCCAACCTGAGACCCTTCCTATAGCATGAGATGGGATATCTCAATGCTTCTAATACCAAACCTGAGACTCTTCCTATAACATGAGATGGGATATCCAACTCCTTCCCATTCCAATCCTGAGACCCTTCCGATAGCAGAGATGTGATATCTCAATGCTTATACCAAACCTGAGACCCTTCCTATGGCCTGAGATGTGATATCCAACTGCTTCCCATTCCAATCCTGAGACCCTTCCTATAGCATGAGATGTGATATCTCAATGCTTATACCAAATCTGAGACCCTTCCTATAGCATGAGATGTGATATCCAACTCCTTCCCATTCCAATCCTGAGACCCTTCCTATAGCATGAGATGTGATGTCTCAATGCTTCTAATACCAAACCTGAGATCCTTCCTATAACATGAGATGTGATATCCAACTCCTTCCGATTCCAATCCTGAGACCCTTATGATAGCATGAGATGTGATATCTCAATGCTTCTAATACCAAACCTGAGATCCTTCCTATAACATGAGATGTGATTTCCAAATCCTTCCCCTTCCAAACCTGAGACCCTCCCTTTAGCATGAGATGTGATATCCAACTCCTTCCCATTCCAATCCTGAGACCCTTCTGATAGCATGAGATGTGATATCTCAATGCCTCTAATTCCAAACCTGAGATCCTACCTCTAACATGAAATGTGATATCCATCTCCTTCCCTTTCCAAACCTGAGACCCTGTCTATAGCATGAGATGTCATATACAACTCCTTCCCATTCCAATCCTGAGACCCTTCCTTTAGCACGAGATGTGATATCTCAATGCTTATACCAAACCTGAGACCCTTCCTATAGCATGAGATGTGATATCCAACTCCTTCCCATTCCAATCCTGAGACCCTTCCTTTAGCATGAGATGTGATATCCAACTCCTTCCCATTCCAATCCTGAGACCCTTCCTATAGCCTGAGATGTGATATCTCAATGCCTCTAATACCAAACCTGAGATCCTTCCTCTAACATGAAATGTGATATCCAACTCCTTCCCTTTCCAAACCTGAGAGCCTATCTATAGCATGAGATGTGATATCCAAGTCCTTCCCATTCCAATCCTGAGACACTTCCGATAGCAGAGATGTGATATCTCAATGCTTATACCAAACCTGAGACCCTTCCTATAACATGAGATGTGATATCCAACTCCTTCCCGTTCCAAACCTGAGACCCTTCCTTTAGCATGAGATGTGATATCCAGCTCCTTCCCATTCCAATCCTGAGACACTTCCGATAGCATGAGATGTGATATCTCAATGCTTCTAATATCAAAACTGAGACCCTCCCTATAGCATGATATGTGATATCTAAGTCCTTCCCATTCCAATCCTGAGACCCTTCCTATAGCATGAGATGTGATATCTCAATGCTTCTACCAAACCTGAGACCCTTCCTTTAGCATGAGATGTGATAACCAACTCCTTCCCATTCCAATCCTGAGACCCTTCCTATAGCATGAGATGTGATATCTCAATACTTCTAATACCAAACCTGAGATCCTTCCGATAACATGAGATGTGATATCCAAATCCTTCCCCTTCCAAACCTGAGACCCTCCCTTTAGCATGAGATGTGATATCCAACTCCTTCCCATTCCAATCCTGAGACCCTTCTGATAGCATGAGATGTGATATCTCAATGCTTCTATACCAAACCTGAGATCCTTCCGATAGCATGAGATGTGATATCTCAATGCTTCTAATACCAAACCTGAGATCCTTCCTATAACATGAGATGTGATATCCAAATCCTTCCCCTTCCAAACCTGAGACCCTCCCTTTAGCATGAGATGTGATATCCAACTCCTTCCCATTCCAATCCTGAGACCCTTCCGATATCATGAGATTTGTTATCTCAATGCTTCTAATATCAAACTTGAGACCCTCCCTATAGCATGAGATGTGACATCCAAGTCCTCCCCATTCCAATCCTGAGACTCTTCCTATAGCATGAGATGTGATATCTCAATGCTTCTAATACCAAACCTGAGACCTTTCCTATAACATATCCAACTCCTTCCCATTCCAATTCTGAGACCCTTCCTATACCATGAGACTTGATATCTCAATGCTTCTAATACCAAACCTGAGACCCGTCCTATAACATGAGATGTGATATCCAAATCCTTCCCCTTCCAAACCTTAGACCCTTCCTTTATCATGAGATGTGATATCCAACTCCTTCCCATTCCAATCTTGAGACCCTTCCGATATCATGAAATGTGATACATCAATGCTTCTAATATCAAACTTGAGACCCTCCCTATAGCAAGAGATGTGATATCCAAGTCCTTCCCATTCCAATCCTGAGACCCTTCCTATAGCATGAGATGTGATATCTCAATGCTTCTAATACCAAACCTGAGACCCTTCCTATAACATGAGATGGGAATATCCAACTCCTTCCCATTCCAATCCTGAGACCCTTCCGATAGCAGAGATGTGATATCTCAATGCTTATACCAAACCTGAGATCCTTCCTATAACATGAGATGTGATATCCAACTCCTTCCCATTCCAATCCTGAGACACTTCCTATAGCATGAGATGTGATATCTCACTGCTTATACCAAACCTGAGACCCTTCCTATAGCATGAGATGTGATATCTCAATGCTTCTAATATCAAACTTGAGACCCTCCCTATAGCATGAGATGTGATACCCAAGTCCTTCCCATTCCAATCCTGAGACACTTCCTATAGCATGAGATGTGATATCTCAATGCTTATACCAAACCTGATGACCCTTCCTATGGCATTAGATGTGATATCCAACTCCTTCACATTCCAATCCTGAGTTCCTTCCTATAGCATGAGATGTGATATCTCAATGCTTCTATCAAACCTGATACCCTTCCTTTAGCATGAGATGTGATATTCAACTCCTTCCCATTCCAATCCTGAGACCCTTCCTATAACATGAGACGTGATATCCAACTCCTTCCCATTCCAATCCTGAGACACCTCCTATAGCAAGAGATGTGATATCCAATTCCTTCCCATTCCAATCCTGAGACCCTTTCTATAACGAGATGTGATATCCAACTCCTTCCCATTCCAACCTGAGACCCTTCCTGTAGCATGAGAAGGGAGATCCAAATCCTTCCCATTCCAATCCTGAGACCCTTCCTATACCATGAGATGTGATATCTCAATGCTTCTAATACCAAACCTGGGACCCGTCCTATAACATGAGATACGTCCTATAACATGAGATATGATATCCAAATCCTTCCCCTTCCAAACCTGAGACCCTTCCTTTAGCATGAGATGTGATATCAAAATCCTTCCCATTCCAATACTGAAACCCTTCCTATAGCATGAGATGTCATATCACAATGTTTCTAATAGAAAACCTGAGACCCTTCCTATAGCAAGAGATGTGATATCCAAATCCTTCCCATTTCAATCTTGAGACCCTTCCTATAACATGAGATGTGATATCCAACTCCTACCCATTCCAACCTGAGACCCTTCCTATAGCATGAGAAGGGATATCCAATTCCTTCCCAATCCAATACTTAGACCCTTCCGATAGCAGAGATGTGATATCTCAATGCTTCTAATACAAAACCTGAGATCCTTCCTATAACATGAGATGTGATATCCAAGTCCTTCCCATTCCAATCCTGAGACCCTTCCTATAACATGACATGTGATATCCAACTCCTTCTATTCCAACCTGAGACCCTTCCTATAGCATGAGATGGGATATCCAACTCCTTCCAAATCCAATCCTGATACCCTTCCGATAGCATGAGATGTGATATCCCAATGCTTCTACAAAACCTGAGACCCATACCATGGCATGAGATGTGATATCAAACTCCCGTCCTATACCATGAGACTTGATATCTCAATGCTTCTAATACCAAACCTGAGACCGGTCCAATAACATGAGATGTGATATCCAAATCCTTCCCCTTCCAAACCTTACACCCTTCCTTTATCATGAGATGTGATATCCAAGTCCTTCCCATTCCATTCCTGAGACCCTTCCTATAGCATGAGATGTGATATCTCAATGCTTCTAATACCAAACCTGAGACCCTTCCTATAACATGAGATGTGATATCCAAATCCTTCCCATTCCAATCCTGAGACCCTTCCGATAGCAGAGATGTGATATCTCAATGCTTATACCAAACCTGAGACCCTTCCGATAGCATGAGATGTGATATCTCAATGCTTCTAATACCAAACCTCAGATCCTTCCAATAACATGAGATGTGATGTCCAAATCCTTCCCCTTCCAAACCTTAGACCCTCCCTTTAGCATGAGATGTGATATCCAACTCCTTCCCATTCCAATCCTGAGACCCTTCTGATGGCATGAGATGTCATATCTCAATGCCTCTAATACCAAACCTGAGATGTGATATCAAACTCCTTCCCATTCCAAACCTGAGACCCTTCCGATAGCATGAGATGTGATATTTCAATGCTTCTAAAACCAAACATGAGAACCATCCTATAACATGAGATGTGAAATCCAAATCATTCCCTTTCCAAACCTGAGGCCCTTCCTATACCTTGAGATGTGATATCAAACTACTTCCCATTCAATGTGATATCCAACTCCTTCCCATTCCAATCCTGGGACCCTTCCTATACCATGGGATGTGATATTTCAATGCTTCTAATACGAAACCTGAGACCCGTCCTAAAACATGAGATGTGAGATCCAAATCCTTCCCCTTCCAAACCTGAGACCCTTCCTATAGCTTGATATGTGATATCAAACTCCTTCCCATTCCAAACCTGAGATAGCTTGAGATGTGATATCCAACTCCATCCCATTCCAATCCTGAGACCCTTCGATAGCATGAGATGTGATAGCTCAATGCTTCTAATATCAAAACTGAGACCCTCCCTATAGTATGAGATGTGAAATCTAAGTCCTTCCCATTCCTATCCTGAGACCCTTCCGATAGCAGAGATGTGATTTCTCAATGCTTATACCGAACCTGATGACCCTTCCTTTAGCATGAGATGTGATATTCAACTCCTTCCCATGCCAATCCTGAGACCCTTCCTATAACATGAGACGTGATATCCAACTCCTTCCCATTCCAAACCTGAGACCTTTCCTTTAGCATATGTGATATCCAACTACTTCCCATTCCAATCCTGAGACCCTTCCGATAGCATGAGATGTGATATCCAACTCCTTCCAATTCCAATACTGAGACCCTCCCAATAGCATATGTGATATCTCAATGCTTCTAATATCAAAACTGAGACCCTCCCTATAACATGAGATGTGATATCCAACTCCTTCCCATTCCAATACTGAGACCCTTCCAATAGCATATGTGATATCTCAATGCTTCTAATATCAAAACTGAGACCCTCCCTATAACATGAGATGTGAAATCCAACTCCTTCCCATTCCAATCGAGACCCTTCCTATAACATGAGATGTGATATCTCTATGCTTCTAATACCAAACCTGAGGCCCTTCCCGTAGTATATGTGAAATCCAACTCCTTCCCATTCCAAACTTGTGACCCTTCCTGTAGCATGAAATGTGATTTTTCACCCCTTCCAATACCATACCCGAGACCATTCCCACAGCCTGAGATTTGAAATCTCATTTCTTCCAATACCAAACCCGAGACCCTTCCGATAGGATGTGATTTGATATCACAGTGCTTCTAATACCAAACCTGAGACCCTCCCTATAACAAGAGATATCATATCCAACTCGTTCCCATTCCAATCCTGAGACTCTTCCTATAGCATATGTGATATCGAACTTCCCATTCAAATCCTGAGACTCAGACCTCCCCGTCTAACCTCACCACTCCTAGCTCCCGGATTGATAATGCACTCCTGCTGTGTCTTCTCTCCCTTCTTCTGCTTCCTTTCCTCTCTCCTTCCTCATGTGCCCTAGGTCAGGCTCCTTCTACACCTCCGCAAGGATTACTGATTTGTACCCCTCCCCACTCTCAACTCTCACTCAGTTAACACTCATCTGACATCTGCCATTTCCTGGAAGAACCCGACCTTGATGTCCTTGGTCTAACCGAGACATGGATGACGGCCAGCGCTGTCTCGAGCTCTGACACTTTCCTCCCTGATGACAAGATCCTCTCCATGCCCAGATCCAACCATTCTTGAGGGGGGAGTATCCTTGATTCCTGTAGTAAATTGCTTTCCTTTGCAGGCCGACTCCTCTCACGAATGCCTTGTCTGCATGCATTCTCTCTTTCCTGGCCATTCTCTCACCGTGGCTATTTGCCTACCCCTTCCTCTCTCAGTGGATGGACTTCTCCATCCTAGCCTCCTACCACTCAACTCCGCCTACTTGGAGAATTCAAAATGAACCTGTATGCTTCCTGACCTGGACTTTTACGAGATCTGCAACTCTTCCTGTCTCTGGCCCTACACACTGCAGGGAATACTCAGGATTTTCTGATCTCAGACATCCCCCTATGTAACCCTCTCAACAATCCTCTCCCGTGGTGATCAAGTTCTCATCTCCAAAGAAGGCTAACTACCAGCTGTTCCTCCTCAGTGGAGTTCTCCCTTTCTCCCTTTCTGTCCCTGCTCTCTGCACCGTTTCGCGTTGCAAACACTCGCTTCCCTGCTCTCTGGTTTAGACGCTTTTCCTTCTTCCTTTCTGTGCTTGTTCTCTGCATCGTTTCGCGTTGCAGAGAACAACTCGCTTACCAGCTCTCTGGTTTAGACGTGTGTTCCCGGCCTTCTCTCTTCCCGCTGCCTTCAAATCAACAAATGAGCTTCAAAAGATACACGGTGCTCAGAATGCTTTATAACACCCATTATTCAAGATATAGCTGTAACCCGCTAGACGTATTGAAAAGTGCTAAAAACTAGCAAAAATAGCTAGAAAATGTTCTTTCCTCGCGTTTTGGTAAATACGAATTCTGGTGGATTCCCATTTTGTACTCCGTGCATTTGTTCAGTCGAATCCTGATGTTTTTAACCACTCGTCACCCATGCAAGGGGGGGATCAAAATCTACTGTTCACAGGCTGAATGTATACTGCTGAAATCGTCAATGCATTATCGGGTAAACCGACTGTTCTGGAAAGTGTATTTGCCATCTGTTATTCCAGTCAGCATGTTTTCATCGTCCCTTCTTGTTTCAAGGCTGCACTCCCGTGGTGATCACATTCTCCTCTCCAGAGCAGGCTAACTACCAGCTGCTCCTCCTCAGAGGCGTTCCACCTTTCTGTCCCTGCTGCCTGCACCGTTTCGCGTTGCATGTACTCGCTTCCCAGCTCTCTGGTTTAGATGCGTGTTCCCTGCCTTCTCTCCTCTTCCTACAGCCTTCCAATGAGCTCCACAAGATAGTGTTCAGAATGCTTTATAACCCCATTATTCAACATATAGCTGTAACCCGCTAGACGTATTGAAACGTGCTAAAAACTACCAAAAATAGCTAGAAAATGTACTTCCCTCGCGTTTTTGTAAATGCGAATTCTGGTGGGTTCCCATGTTGTATGTACTGTGTCCGTGCGTTTGTGTCGAATCCTGAAGTTTTTAACCACTGTTCTCCCATACTAGGGAGGGGGGGTCAACATCTACTGCTGTTCACAGGCTGAATGTATACGGCTGAAATCTTCAAGGCATTATCAGCTTTCCTGTTTTGGAACGTGTATTTGCCATCTGTTAATGCAGTCGCCCTTTGTTCATCGTTCCTTCTAGTTTACAGGCTGCACTCCCCTAGTGATCACATTCTTCTCTCCTATGCAGGCTAACTACCAGCTGCTCCTCCTCATAGGTGTTCATCCTTTCTGTCCCTGCTCCCTGCACCGTTTCGCGTTGCATGTACTCGCTTCCCAGCTCTCTGGTTGAGATGCGTGTTCCCTGCCTTCTCTCCTCTTGCTACAGCCTTCCAATTTGCTCCACAAGATACAGTGTTCAGAATGCTTTTAACCCCATTATTCAACATATAGCTGTAACCCGCTAGACGTATTGAAACGTGCTAAAAACTAGCAAAAACAGCTAGAAAATGTACTTCCCTCGCGTTTTGGTAAATGCAGGGTACACGCGTCTAAACCAGAGAGCAGGGAAGCGAGCATTTCAGCAGTATAAATTCAGCCTGTGAACAACACATTTTGACCCTCCCTTGTATGGAAGAAGAGTGGTTCAAAAGACCAGGATTCGACTGAAGAAACGCACGAACAGAGTGCAAAATGGGAATCCACCAGAATTCGCATTTACCAAAACGCGAGGAAAGTACATTTTCTAACTGTTTCTGCTCGTTTTTAGCACGTTTCAATACGTCTAGCGGGTTACAGCTATATGTTGAATAATGGGAGTTATAAAGCATTCTGAACACTGTATCTTGTGGAGCTCATTGGAAGGCTGTAGGAAGAGGCGAGAAGGCAGGGAACACGCATCTAAACCAGAGAGCTGGGAAGCGAGTACATGCAACGCGAAACGGTGCAGGGAGCAGGGACACAAAGGATGAACGCCTATGAGGAGGAGCAGCTGGTAGTCAGCCTGCTCTGGAGAGGAGAATGTGATCACCAGGGGAGTGCAGCCTGTAAAGTAGAAGGGACGATGAACACAGGGCGACTGCATTAACAGATGGCAAATACACGTTCCAAAACAGTCAGGAAAGCTGATAATGCCTTGAAGATTTCAGCCGTATACATTCAGCCTGTGAACAGCAGTAGACGTTGACCCCCCCCTTGTATGGGAGAACAGTGGTTAAAAACTTCAGGATTCGACAACAAACGCACGGACAGTACATACATGGGAACCCATCAGAATTAGCATTTATAAAAACACGAGGAAAGTACATTTTCTAGCTGTTTTTGCTAGTTTACAGCACGTTTCAATACGTCTAGCGGGTTACGGCTATATGTTGAATAATGGGTGTTATAGAGCATTCTGAGCACTGTGTATCTTTTGGAACTCATTTTTTGATTTGAAGGCAGCGGGAAGAGGAGAGAAGGCAGGGAACACGCGTCTAAACCAGAGAGCTGGGAAGCGAGTACTTGCAACGCGAAAAGGGCAGAAAGGAAGAAGGCCTCTGAGAAGGAAAGGCGTCTAAACCAGAGAGCAGGGAAGCGAGTGTTTGCAACGCGAAACGGTGCAGGGAGCAGGGACAGAAAGGGAGAACTCCTCTGAGGAGGAACAGCTGGCAGTTAGCCTTCTTTGGAGATGAGAACTTGATCACCACGGGAGAGGATTGTTGAGAGGGTTACAGAGGGGGAGGTCTGAGATCAGAAAATCCTGAGTATTCCCTGCAGTGTGTAGGGCCAGCGACATGAAGAGTTGCAGATCTCGTAAAAGTCCAGGTCAGGAAGCATACAGGTTCATGTTGAATTCTCCAAGTAGGCGGAGTTGAGTGGTAGGAGGCTAGGATGGAGAAGTCCATCCACTGAGAGAGGAAGGGGGTAGGCAAATAGCCACGGTGAGAGAATGGCCAGGAGAGAATGCATGCAGACAAGGCATTCGTGACAGGAGTCGGCCTGCAAAGGAAATCAATTTACTACAGGAATCAAGGATAAGCATTGAGATATCACATCTCATGCTATAGGAAGGGTCTCAGGATTGAATGGGAAGGACTTAGATATCACATATCATGCTATAGGGAGGGTCTCAGTTTCGATATTAGAAGCATTGAGATATCACATCTCATGCTATCGGAAGTGTCTCAGGATTGGAATGGGAAGGAGCTGGATATCACATCTCATGCTAAAGGAAGGGTCTCAGGTTTGGAACGGGAAGGAGTTGGATATCACATCTCGTTATAGGAAGGGTCTCAGGTTTGGTATAAACATTGAGATATCACATCTCTGCTATCGGAAGTGTCTCAGGATTGGAATGGGAAGGAGTTGGATATCCCATCTCATGTTATAGGACGGGTCTCAGGTTTTTTATTAAAATCATTGAGATATCATATTGCATGCCGTAGGAAGGGTCTAAGGATTGGAATGGGAAGGACTTGGATATCACATCTCATGCTATGGATAGGCTCTCAGGTTTGGAAAGTGAAGGAGTTGGATATCACATTTCATGTTAGAGGAAGGATCTCAGGTTTGGTATTAGAGGCATTGAGATATCACATCTGAGGCTATAGGAAGGGTCTCAGGATTGGAATGGGAAGGAGTTGGATATCACATCTCATGCTATAGGAAGGGTCTCAGGTTTTGTTATAAGCATTGAGATATCACATCTCATGCTATAGGAAGGGTCTCAGGATTGGAATGGAAGGAGTTGGATATCACATCTCATGTTATAGGAAGGATCTCAGGTTTGGTATTAGAAGCATTGAGACATCACATCTCATGCTATAGGAAGGGTCTCAGGATTGGAATGGGAAGGACTTGGATATCACATCTCTTGCTATAGGGAGGGTCTCAAGTTTGATATTAGAAGCATTGAGGTATCACATTTCATAATATGGGAAGGGTCTCAAGATTGGAATGGGAAGGAGTTGGATATCACATCTCATGCTATAGGAAGGGTCTCAGGATTGGAATGGGAACGAGTTGTATATGACATCTCATGCCGTAGGGAGGGTCTCAGGTTTGGTATAAACATTGAGATATCACATCTCTGCTATCGAAAGGGAATCAGGATTGGAATGGGAAGGAGTTGGATATCCCATCTCATGTTATAGGAAGAGTCTCAGGTTTGGTATTAGAAACATTGAGATATCACATCTCATGCTATAGGAAGTGTCTCAGGATTGGAATGGGAAGGAGTTGGATATCACATCTCATGTTATAGGAAGGATCTCAGGTTTGGTATAAGCATTGAGATATCACATCTCTGCTATCGGAAGGGTCTCAGGATTGGAATGGGAAGGAGTTGGATATTCCCATCTCATGTTATAGGAAGGGTCTCAGGTTTGGTATTAGAAGCATTGAGATATCACATCTCATGCTATAGGAAGGGTCTCAGGATTGGAATGGGAAGGACTTGGATATCACATCTCTTGCTATAGGGAGGGTCTCAAGTTTGATATTAGAAGCATTGAGGTATCACATTTCATAATATGGGAAGGGTCTCAAGATTGGAATGGGAAGGAGTTGGATATCACATCTCATGATAAAGGAAGGGTCTAAGGTTTGGAAGGGGAAGTATTTGGATATCACATCTCATGTTATAGGACGGGTCTCAGGTTTGGTATTAGAAGCATTGAGATATCAAGTCTCATGGTATAGGAAGGGTCTCAGAATTGGAATGGGAAGGAGTTGGATATCACATCTCAAGCTATAGGAAGGGTCTCAGGATTAGAATGGGAAGGAGTTTGATATCACATCTCATGCCATAGTATGGGTCTCAGGTTTGGTAGAAGCATTGGAATATCACATCTCATGTTATCGGAAGGGTATCGGGATTGGATTTGGAAGGAGTTGGATATCCCATCTCATGCTATAGGAAGGGTCTCAGGTTGGAATGGGAAGGAGTTGGATATCACATCTCATGTTATAGGAAGGGTCTCAGGATTGGAATGGGAAGGACTTGGATATCACATCTCATGCTATAGGAAGGCTCTCAGGTTTGCAAGGGGAAAGAGTTGGATATCACATTTCATGCTATCAGAAGGATCTCAGGTTTGGTATAGAAGCATTGAGATATCATATCTTATGCTATCAGAAGAGTCTCAGGATTGGAATGGGAAGGAGTTGGATATCACATCTCATGCTAAAGGGAGGGTCTCAGGTTTGGAAGATAAGGATTTGGATATCACATCTCATGTTATAGGAAGGATCTCAGGTTTGGTATTAGAAGTATTGAGACATCACATCTCATGCTATAGGAAGGGTCTCAGGATTGGAATAGGAAGGAGTTGGATATCACATCTCATGCTATAGGAAGGGTCTCAGGATTGGAATGGGAAGGAGTTGTATATGACATCTCATGCCGTAGGGAGGGTCTCAGGTTTGGTATAAACATTGAGATATCACATCTCTGCTATCGAAAGGGAATCAGGATTGGAATGGGAAGGAGTTGGATATCCCATCTCATGTTATAGGAAGAGTCTCAGGTTTGGTATTAGAAGCATTGAGATATCACATCTCATGCTATAGGAAGTGTCTCAGGATTGGAATGGGAAGGACTTGGGTATCACATCTCATGCTATAGGGAGGGTCTCAAGTTTGATATTAGAAGCAATGAGATATCACATCTCATGCTATAGGAAGGGTCTCAGGTTTGGTATAAGCAGTGAGATATCACATCTCATGCTATAGGAATTGTCTCAGGATTGGAATGGGAAGGAGTTGGATATCACATCTCATGTTATAGGAAGATTCTCAGGTTTGGTATAAGCATTGAGATATCACATCTCTGCTATCGGAAGGGTCTCAGGATTGGAATGGGAAGGAGTTGGATATTCCCATCTCATGTTATAGGAAGGGTCTCAGGTTTGGTATTAGAAGCATTGAGATATCACATCTCATGCTATAGGAAGGGTCTCAGGATTGGAATGGGAAGGACTTGGATATCACATCTCTTGCTATAGGGAGGGTCTCAAGTTTGATATTAGAAGCATTGAGGTATCACATTTCATGATATCGGAAGGGTCTCAAGATTGGAATGGGAAGGAGTTGGATATCACATCTCATGATAAAGGAAGGGTCTAAGGTTTGGAAGGGGAAGGATTTGGATATCACATCTCATGTTATAGGACGGGTCTCAGTTTTGGTATTAGAAGCATTGAGATATCAAGTCTCATGGTATAGGAAGGGTCTCAGAATTGGAATGGGAAGGAGTTGGATATCACATCTCAAGCTATAGGAAGGGTCTCAGGATTAGAATGGGAAGGAGTTTGATATCACATCTCATGCCATAGTATGGGTCTCAGGTTTGGTAGAAGCATTGGGATATCACATCTCATGTTATCGGAAGGGTATCGGGATTGGATTTGGAAGGAGTTGGATATCCCATCTCATGCTATAGGAAGGGTCTCAGGTTGGAATGGGAAGGAGTTGGATATCACATCGCATGTTATAGGAAGGGTCTCAGGATTGGAATGGGAAGGACTTGGATATCACATCTCATGCTATAGGAAGGCTCTCAGGTTTGCAAGGGGAAAGCGTTGGATATCACATTTCATGCTATCAGAAGGATCTCAGGTTTGGTATAGAAGCATTGAGATATCATATCTTATGCTATCAGAAGAGTCTCAGGATTGGAATGGGAAGGAGTTGGATATCACATCTCATGCTAAAGGGAGGGTCTCAGGTTTGGAAGATAAGGATTTGGATATCACATCTCATGTTATAGGAAGGATCTCAGGTTTGGTATTAGAAGTATTGAGATATCACATCTCATGCTATCGGAAGGATCTCAGGTTTGGTATAGAAGCATTGAGATATCATATCTTATGCTATCAGAAGGGTCTCAGGATTGGAATGGGAAGGAGTTGGATATCACATCTCATGCTAAAGGGAGGGTCTCAGGTTTGGAAGGGGAAGGATTTGGATATCACATCTCATGTTATAGGATGGATCTCAGGTTTGGTATTAGAAGTATTGAGATATCACATCTCATGTTATCGGAAGGATCTCAGGTTTGGTATTAGAAGTATTGAGATATCACATCTCATGCTATAGGAAGGGTCTCAGGATTGGAATGGGAAGGAGTTGGATATCACATCTCATGCTAAAGGAAGGGTCTCAGGTTTGGTAGAAGCATTGAGATATCACATCTCATGCTATAGGAAGGGTCTCAGGATTGGAATGGGAAGGACGTAGATATCACATATCATGCTATAGGTAGGGTCTCAAGTTTGTTATTAGAAGCATTGAGATATCACATCTCATGCTATAGGAAGGGTCTGAGGATTGGAATGGGAAGGAGTTGGATATCACATCTCATGCTATGGAAAGGGTCTCAGGTTTGGTATAAGCAGTGAGATATCACATCTCATGCTATAGGAAGTGTCTCAGGATTGGAATGGGAAGGAGTTGGATATCACATCTCATGTTATAGGAAGGATCTCAGGTTTGGTATAAGCATTGAGATATCACATCTCTGCTATCGGAAGGGTCTCAGGATTGGAATGGGAAGGAGTTGGATATTCCCATCTCATGTTATAGGAAGGGTCTCAGGTTTGGTATTAGAAGCATTGAGATATCACATCTCATGCTATAGGAAGGGTCTCAGGATTGGAATGGGAAGGACTTGGATATCACACCTCATGCTATAGGGAGGGTCTCAAGTTTGATATTAGAAGCTTTGAGATATCACATCTCATGATATCGGAAGGGTCTCAGGATTGGAATGGGAAGGAGTTGGATATCACATCTTATGATAAAGGAAGGGTCTAAGGTTTGGAAGGGGAAGGATTTGGATATCACATCTCATGCTATAGGGAGGGTCTCAAGTTTGATATTAGAAGCTTTGAGATATCACACCTCATGATATCGGAAGGGTCTCAGGATTGGAATGGGAAGGAGTTGGATATCACATCTCATGATAAAGGAAGGGTCTAAGGTTTGGAAGGGGAAGGATTTGGATATCACATCTCATGTTATATTACGGGTCTCAGGTTTGGTATTAGAAGCATTGAGATATCAAGTCTCATAGTATAGGAAGGGTCTCAGAATTGGAATGGGAAGGAGTTGGATATCACATCTCAAGCTATAGGAAGGGTCTCAGGATTGGAATGGGAAGGACTTGGCTATCACATCTCATGCTATAGGAAGGCTCTCAGGTTTGGAAGGGGAAAGAGTTGGATATCACATTTCATGTTTGAGGTAGGATCTCAGGTTTGGTATTAGAGGCATTGAGATATCACATCTCATGCTATCAGAAGGGTCTCAGGAATGAAATGGGAAGGAGTTGGATATCACATCTCATGCTAAAGGGAGGGTCTCAGGTTTGGAAGGGGAAGGATTTGGATATCACATCTCATGTTATAGGAAGGATCTCAGGTTTGGTATTAGAAGCATTGAGATATCACATCTCATGCTATCGGAAGGATCTCAGGTTTGGTATTAGAAGCATTGAGATATCACATCTCATGCTATCAGAAGGGTCTCAGGTTGGAATGGGAAGGAGTTGGATATCACATCTCATGTTATAGGAAGGGTCTCAGGATTGGAATGGGAAGGACTTGGATATCACATCTCATGCTATAGGAAGGCTCTCAGGTTTGCAAGGGGAAAGAGTTGGATATCACATTTCATGCTATAGGAAGGCTCTCAGGTTTGCAAGGGGAAAGAGTTGGATATCACATCTCATGCTAAAGGGAGGGTCTCAGGTTTGGAAGATAAGGATTTGGATATCACATCTCATGTTATAGGAAGGATCTCAGGTTTGGTATTAGAAGTATTGAGACATCACATCTCATGCTATAGGAAGGGTCTCAGGATTGGAATAGGAAGGAGTTGGATATCACATCTCATGCTATAGGAAGGGTCTCAGGATTGGAATGGGAAGGAGTTGTATATGACATCTCATGCCGTAGGGAGGGATCTCAGGTTTGGTATAAACATTGAGATATCACATCTCTGCTATCGAAAGGGAATCAGGATTGGAATGGGAAGGAGTTGGATATCCCATCTCATGTTATAGGAAGAGTCTCAGGTTTGGTATTAGAAGCATTGAGATATCACATCTCATGCTATAGGAAGTGTCTCAGGATTGGAATGGGAAGGACTTGGGTATCACATCTCATGCTATAGGGAGGGTCTCAAGTTTGATATTAGAAGCATTGAGATATCACATCTCATGCTATAGGAAGGGTCTCAGGTTTGGTATAAGCAGTGAGATATCACATCTCATGCTATAGGAAGTGTCTCAGGATTGGAATGGGAAGGAGTTGGATATCACATCTCATGTTATAGGAAGGATCTCAGGTTTGGTATAAGCATTGAGATATCACATCTCTGCTATCGGAAGGGTCTCAGGATTGGAATGGGAAGGAGTTGGATATTCCCATCTCATGTTATAGGAAGGGTCTCAGGTTTGGTATTAGAAGCATTGAGATATCACATCTCATGCTATAGGAAGGGTCCCAGGATCGGAATGGGAAGGACTTGGATATCACATCTCTTGCTATAGGGAGGGTCTCAAGTTTGATATTAGAAGCATTGAGGTATCACATTTCATGATATCGGAAGGGTCTCAAGATTGGAATGGGAAGGAGTTGGATATCACATCTCATGATAAAGGAAGGGTCTAAGGTTTGGAAGGGGAAGGATTTGGATATCACATCTCATGTTATAGGACGGGTCTCAGGTTTGGTATTAGAAGCATTGAGATATCAAGTCTCATGGTATAGGAAGGGTCTCAGAATTGGAATGGGAAGGAGTTGGATATCACATCTCAAGCTATAGGAAGGGTCTCAGGATTAGAATGGGAAGGAGTTTGATATCACATCTCATGCCATAGTATGGGTCTCAGGTTTGGTAGAAGCATTGGGATATCACATCTCATGTTATCGGAAGGGTATCGGGATTGGATTTGGAAGGAGTTGGATATCCCATCTCATGCTATAGGAAGGGTCTCAGGTTGGAATGGGAAGGAGTTGGATATCACATCGCATGTTATAGGAAGGGTCTCAGGATTGGAATGGGAAGGACTTGGATATCACATCTCATGCTATAGGAAGGCTCTCAGGTTTGCAAGGGGAAAGAGTTGGATATCACATTTCATGCTATCAGAAGGATCTCAGGTTTGGTATAGAAGCATTGAGATATCATATCTTATGCTATCAGAAGAGTCTCAGGATTGGAATGGGAAGGAGTTGGATATCACATCTCATGCTAAAGGGAGGGTCTCAGGTTTGGAAGATAAGGATTTGGATATCACATCTCATGTTATAGGAAGGATCTCAGGTTTGGTATTAGAAGCATTGAGATATCACATCTCATGCTATCGGAAGGATCTCAGGTTTGGTATTAGAAGCATTGAGATATCACATCTCATGCTATCAGAAGGGTCTCAGGTTGGAATGGGAAGGAGTTGGATATCACATCTCATGTTATAGGAAGGGTCTCAGGATTGGAATGGGAAGGACTTGGATATCACATCTCATGCTATAGGAAGGCTCTCAGGTTTGCAAGGGGAAAGAGTTGGATATCACATTTCATGCTATAGGAAGGCTCTCAGGTTTGCAAGGGGAAAGAGTTGGATATCACATCTCATGCTAAAGGGAGGGTCTCAGGTTTGGAAGATAAGGATTTGGATATCACATCTCATGTTATAGGAAGGATCTCAGGTTTGGTATTAGAAGTATTGAGACATCACATCTCATGCTATAGGAAGGGTCTCAGGATTGGAATAGGAAGGAGTTGGATATCACATCTCATGCTATAGGAAGGGTCTCAGGATTGGAATGGGAAGGAGTTGTATATGACATCTCATGCCGTAGGGAGGGATCTCAGGTTTGGTATAAACATTGAGATATCACATCTCTGCTATCGAAAGGGAATCAGGATTGGAATGGGAAGGAGTTGGATATCCCATCTCATGTTATAGGAAGAGTCTCAGGTTTGGTATTAGAAGCATTGAGATATCACATCTCATGCTATAGGAAGTGTCTCAGGATTGGAATGGGAAGGACTTGGGTATCACATCTCATGCTATAGGGAGGGTCTCAAGTTTGATATTAGAAGCATTGAGATATCACATCTCATGCTATAGGAAGGGTCTCAGGTTTGGTATAAGCAGTGAGATATCACATCTCATGCTATAGGAAGTGTCTCAGGATTGGAATGGGAAGGAGTTGGATATCACATCTCATGTTATAGGAAGGATCTCAGGTTTGGTATAAGCATTGAGATATCACATCTCTGCTATCGGAAGGGTCTCAGGATTGGAATGGGAAGGAGTTGGATATTCCCATCTCATGTTATAGGAAGGGTCTCAGGTTTGGTATTAGAAGCATTGAGATATCACATCTCATGCTATAGGAAGGGTCCCAGGATCGGAATGGGAAGGACTTGGATATCACATCTCTTGCTATAGGGAGGGTCTCAAGTTTGATATTAGAAGCATTGAGGTATCACATTTCATGATATCGGAAGGGTCTCAAGATTGGAATGGGAAGGAGTTGGATATCACATCTCATGATAAAGGAAGGGTCTAAGGTTTGGAAGGGGAAGGATTTGGATATCACATCTCATGTTATAGGACGGGTCTCAGGTTTGGTATTAGAAGCATTGAGATATCAAGTCTCATGGTATAGGAAGGGTCTCAGAATTGGAATGGGAAGGAGTTGGATATCACATCTCAAGCTATAGGAAGGGTCTCAGGATTAGAATGGGAAGGAGTTTGATATCACATCTCATGCCATAGTATGGGTCTCAGGTTTGGTAGAAGCATTGGGATATCACATCTCATGTTATCGGAAGGGTATCGGGATTGGATTTGGAAGGAGTTGGATATCCCATCTCATGCTATAGGAAGGGTCTCAGGTTGGAATGGGAAGGAGTTGGATATCACATCGCATGTTATAGGAAGGGTCTCAGGATTGGAATGGGAAGGACTTGGATATCACATCTCATGCTATAGGAAGGCTCTCAGGTTTGCAAGGGGAAAGAGTTGGATATCACATTTCATGCTATCAGAAGGATCTCAGGTTTGGTATAGAAGCATTGAGATATCATATCTTATGCTATCAGAAGAGTCTCAGGATTGGAATGGGAAGGAGTTGGATATCACATCTCATGCTAAAGGGAGGGTCTCAGGTTTGGAAGATAAGGATTTGGATATCACATCTCATGTTATAGGAAGGATCTCAGGTTTGGTATTAGAAATATTGAGATATCACATCTCATGCTATCGGAAGGATCTCAGGTTTGGTATAGAAGCATTGAGATATCATATCTTATGCTATCAGAAGGGTCTCAGGATTGGAATGGGAAGGAGTTGGATATCACATCTCATGCTAAAGGGAGGGTCTCAGGTTTGGAAGGGGAAGGATTTGGATATCACATCTCATGTTATAGGATGGATCTCAGGTTTGGTATTAGAAGTATTGAGATATCACATCTCATGTTATCGGAAGGATCTCAGGTTTGGTATTAGAAGTATTGAGATATCACATCTCATGCTATAGGAAGGGTCTCAGGATTGGAATGGGAAGGAGTTGGATATCACATCTCATGCTAAAGGAAGGGTCTCAGGTTTGGTAGAAGCATTGAGATATCACATCTCATGCTATAGGAAGGGTCTCAGGATTGGAATGGGAAGGACGTAGATATCACATATCATGCTATAGGGAGGGTCTCAGTTTTGATATTAGAAGCATTGAGATATCACATCTCATGCTATCGGAAGTGTCTCAGGATTGGAATGGGAAGGAGCTGGATATCACATCTCATGCTAAAGGAAGGGTCTCAGGTTTGGAACGGGAAGGAGTTGGATATCACATCTCATGTTATAGGAAGGGTCTCAGGTTTGGTATAAACATTGAGATATCACATCTCTGCTATAGGAAGTGTCTCAGGATTGGAATGGGAAAGACTTGGATATCACATCTCATGCTATAGGTAGGGTCTCAAGTTTGTTATTAGAAGCATTGAGATATCACATCTCATGCTATAGGAAGGGTCTGAGGATTGGAATGGGAAGGAGTTGGATATCACATCTCATGCTATGGGAAGGGTCTCAGGTTTGGTATTAGAAGCATTGAGATATCAAGTCTCATGGTATAGGAAGGGTCTCAGAATTGGAATGGGAAGGAGTTGGATATCACATCTCAAGCTATAGGAAGGGTCTCAGGATTAGAATGGGAAGGAGTTTGATATCACATCTCATGCCATAGTATGGGTCTCAGGTTTGGTAGAAGCATTGGAATATCACATCTCATGTTATCGGAAGGGTATCGGGATTGGATTTGGAAGGAGTTGGATATCCCATCTCATGCTATAGGAAGGGCCTCAGGTTGGAATGGGAAGGAGTTGGATATCACATCTCATGTTATAGGAAGGGTCTCAGGATTGGAATGGGAAGGACTTGGATATCACATCTCATGCTATAGGAAGGCTCTCAGGTTTGCAAGGGGAAAGAGTTGGATATCACATTTCATGCTATCAGAAGGATCTCAGGTTTGGTATAGAAGCATTGAGATATCATATCTTATGCTATCAGAAGAGTCTCAGGATTGGAATGGGAAGGAGTTGGATATCACATCTCATGCTAAAGGGAGGGTCTCAGGTTTGGAAGATAAGGATTTGGATATCACATCTCATGTTATAGGAAGGATCTCAGGTTTGGTATTAGAAGTATTGAGACATCACATCTCATGCTATAGGAAGGGTCTCAGGATTGGAATAGGAAGGAGTTGGATATCACATCTCATGCTATAGGAAGGGTCTCAGGATTGGAATGGGAAGGAGTTGTATATGACATCTCATGCCGTAGGGAGGGTCTCAGGTTTGGTATAAACATTGAGATATCACATCTCTGCTATCGAAAGGGAATCAGGATTGGAATGGGAAGGAGTTGGATATCCCATCTCATGTTATAGGAAGAGTCTCAGGTTTGGTATTAGAAGCATTGAGATATCACATCTCATGCTATAGGAAGTGTCTCAGGATTGGAATGGGAAGGACTTGGGTATCACATCTCATGCTATAGGGAGGGTCTCAAGTTTGATATTAGAAGCATTGAGATATCACATCTCATGCTATAGGAAGGGTCTCAGGTTTGGTATAAGCAGTGAGATATCACATCTCATGCTATAGGAATTGTCTCAGGATTGGAATGGGAAGGAGTTGGATATCACATCTCATGTTATAGGAAGATTCTCAGGTTTGGTATAAGCATTGAGATATCACATCTCTGCTATCGGAAGGGTCTCAGGATTGGAATGGGAAGGAGTTGGATATCACATCTCATGTTATAGGAAGGATCTCAGGTTTGGTATAAGCATTGAGATATCACATCTCTGCTATCGGAAGGGTCTCAGGATTGGAATGGGAAGGAGTTGGATATTCCCATCTCATGTTATAGGAAGGGTCTCAGGTTTGGTATTAGAAGCATTGAGATATCACATCTCATGCTATAGGAAGGGTCCCAGGATCGGAATGGGAAGGACTTGGATATCACATCTCTTGCTATAGGGAGGGTCTCAAGTTTGATATTAGAAGCATTGAGGTATCACATTTCATGATATCGGAAGGGTCTCAAGATTGGAATGGGAAGGAGTTGGATATCACATCTCATGATAAAGGAAGGGTCTAAGGTTTGGAAGGGGAAGGATTTGGATATCACATCTCATGTTATAGGACGGGTCTCAGGTTTGGTATTAGAAGCATTGAGATATCAAGTCTCATGGTATAGGAAGGGTCTCAGAATTGGAATGGGAAGGAGTTGGATATCACATCTCAAGCTATAGGAAGGGTCTCAGGATTAGAATGGGAAGGAGTTTGATATCACATCTCATGCCATAGTATGGGTCTCAGGTTTGGTAGAAGCATTGGGATATCACATCTCATGTTATCGGAAGGGTATCGGGATTGGATTTGGAAGGAGTTGGATATCCCATCTCATGCTATAGGAAGGGTCTCAGGTTGGAATGGGAAGGAGTTGGATATCACATCGCATGTTATAGGAAGGGTCTCAGGATTGGAATGGGAAGGACTTGGATATCACATCTCATGCTATAGGAAGGCTCTCAGGTTTGCAAGGGGAAAGAGTTGGATATCACATTTCATGCTATCAGAAGGATCTCAGGTTTGGTATAGAAGCATTGAGATATCATATCTTATGCTATCAGAAGAGTCTCAGGATTGGAATGGGAAGGAGTTGGATATCACATCTCATGCTAAAGGGAGGGTCTCAGGTTTGGAAGATAAGGATTTGGATATCACATCTCATGTTATAGGAAGGATCTCAGGTTTGGTATTAGAAATATTGAGATATCACATCTCATGCTATCGGAAGGATCTCAGGTTTGGTATAGAAGCATTGAGATATCATATCTTATGCTATCAGAAGGGTCTCAGGATTGGAATGGGAAGGAGTTGGATATCACATCTCATGCTAAAGGGAGGGTCTCAGGTTTGGAAGGGGAAGGATTTGGATATCACATCTCATGTTATAGGATGGATCTCAGGTTTGGTATTAGAAGTATTGAGATATCACATCTCATGTTATCGGAAGGATCTCAGGTTTGGTATTAGAAGTATTGAGATATCACATCTCATGCTATAGGAAGGGTCTCAGGATTGGAATGGGAAGGAGTTGGATATCACATCTCATGCTAAAGGAAGGGTCTCAGGTTTGGTAGAAGCATTGAGATATCACATCTCATGCTATAGGAAGGGTCTCAGGATTGGAATGGGAAGGACGTAGATATCACATATCATGCTATAGGGAGGGTCTCAGTTTTGATATTAGAAGCATTGAGATATCACATCTCATGCTATCGGAAGTGTCTCAGGATTGGAATGGGAAGGAGCTGGATATCACATCTCATGCTAAAGGAAGGGTCTCAGGTTTGGAACGGGAAGGAGTTGGATATCACATCTCATGTTATAGGAAGGGTCTCAGGTTTGGTATAAACATTGAGATATCACATCTCTGCTATAGGAAGTGTCTCAGGATTGGAATGGGAAAGACTTGGATATCACATCTCATGCTATAGGTAGGGTCTCAAGTTTGTTATTAGAAGCATTGAGATATCACATCTCATGCTATAGGAAGGGTCTGAGGATTGGAATGGGAAGGAGTTGGATATCACATCTCATGCTATGGGAAGGGTCTCAGGTTTGGTATTAGAAGCATTGAGATATCAAGTCTCATGGTATAGGAAGGGTCTCAGAATTGGAATGGGAAGGAGTTGGATATCACATCTCAAGCTATAGGAAGGGTCTCAGGATTAGAATGGGAAGGAGTTTGATATCACATCTCATGCCATAGTATGGGTCTCAGGTTTGGTAGAAGCATTGGAATATCACATCTCATGTTATCGGAAGGGTATCGGGATTGGATTTGGAAGGAGTTGGATATCCCATCTCATGCTATAGGAAGGGCCTCAGGTTGGAATGGGAAGGAGTTGGATATCACATCTCATGTTATAGGAAGGGTCTCAGGATTGGAATGGGAAGGACTTGGATATCACATCTCATGCTATAGGAAGGCTCTCAGGTTTGCAAGGGGAAAGAGTTGGATATCACATTTCATGCTATCAGAAGGATCTCAGGTTTGGTATAGAAGCATTGAGATATCATATCTTATGCTATCAGAAGAGTCTCAGGATTGGAATGGGAAGGAGTTGGATATCACATCTCATGCTAAAGGGAGGGTCTCAGGTTTGGAAGATAAGGATTTGGATATCACATCTCATGTTATAGGAAGGATCTCAGGTTTGGTATTAGAAGTATTGAGACATCACATCTCATGCTATAGGAAGGGTCTCAGGATTGGAATAGGAAGGAGTTGGATATCACATCTCATGCTATAGGAAGGGTCTCAGGATTGGAATGGGAAGGAGTTGTATATGACATCTCATGCCGTAGGGAGGGTCTCAGGTTTGGTATAAACATTGAGATATCACATCTCTGCTATCGAAAGGGAATCAGGATTGGAATGGGAAGGAGTTGGATATCCCATCTCATGTTATAGGAAGAGTCTCAGGTTTGGTATTAGAAGCATTGAGATATCACATCTCATGCTATAGGAAGTGTCTCAGGATTGGAATGGGAAGGACTTGGGTATCACATCTCATGCTATAGGGAGGGTCTCAAGTTTGATATTAGAAGCATTGAGATATCACATCTCATGCTATAGGAAGGGTCTCAGGTTTGGTATAAGCAGTGAGATATCACATCTCATGCTATAGGAATTGTCTCAGGATTGGAATGGGAAGGAGTTGGATATCACATCTCATGTTATAGGAAGATTCTCAGGTTTGGTATAAGCATTGAGATATCACATCTCTGCTATCGGAAGGGTCTCAGGATTGGAATGGGAAGGAGTTGGATATTCCCATCTCATGTTATAGGAAGGGTCTCAGGTTTGGTATTAGAAGCATTGAGATATCACATCTCATGCTATAGGAAGGGTCTCAGGATTGGAATGGGAAGGACTTGGATATCACATCTCTTGCTATAGGGAGGGTCTCAAGTTTGATATTAGAAGCATTGAGGTATCACATTTCATGATATCGGAAGGGTCTCAAGATTGGAATGGGAAGGAGTTGGATATCACATCTCATGATAAAGGAAGGGTCTAAGGTTTGGAAGGGGAAGGATTTGGATATCACATCTCATGTTATAGGACGGGTCTCAGTTTTGGTATTAGAAGCATTGAGATATCAAGTCTCATGGTATAGGAAGGGTCTCAGAATTGGAATGGGAAGGAGTTGGATATCACATCTCAAGCTATAGGAAGGGTCTCAGGATTAGAATGGGAAGGAGTTTGATATCACATCTCATGCCATAGTATGGGTCTCAGGTTTGGTAGAAGCATTGGGATATCACATCTCATGTTATCGGAAGGGTATCGGGATTGGATTTGGAAGGAGTTGGATATCCCATCTCATGCTATAGGAAGGGTCTCAGGTTGGAATGGGAAGGAGTTGGATATCACATCGCATGTTATAGGAAGGGTCTCAGGATTGGAATGGGAAGGACTTGGATATCACATCTCATGCTATAGGAAGGCTCTCAGGTTTGCAAGGGGAAAGCGTTGGATATCACATTTCATGCTATCAGAAGGATCTCAGGTTTGGTATAGAAGCATTGAGATATCATATCTTATGCTATCAGAAGAGTCTCAGGATTGGAATGGGAAGGAGTTGGATATCACATCTCATGCTAAAGGGAGGGTCTCAGGTTTGGAAGATAAGGATTTGGATATCACATCTCATGTTATAGGAAGGATCTCAGGTTTGGTATTAGAAGTATTGAGATATCACATCTCATGCTATCGGAAGGATCTCAGGTTTGGTATAGAAGCATTGAGATATCATATCTTATGCTATCAGAAGGGTCTCAGGATTGGAATGGGAAGGAGTTGGATATCACATCTCATGCTAAAGGGAGGGTCTCAGGTTTGGAAGGGGAAGGATTTGGATATCACATCTCATGTTATAGGATGGATCTCAGGTTTGGTATTAGAAGTATTGAGATATCACATCTCATGTTATCGGAAGGATCTCAGGTTTGGTATTAGAAGTATTGAGATATCACATCTCATGCTATAGGAAGGGTCTCAGGATTGGAATGGGAAGGAGTTGGATATCACATCTCATGCTAAAGGAAGGGTCTCAGGTTTGGTAGAAGCATTGAGATATCACATCTCATGCTATAGGAAGGGTCTCAGGATTGGAATGGGAAGGACGTAGATATCACATATCATGCTATAGGTAGGGTCTCAAGTTTGTTATTAGAAGCATTGAGATATCACATCTCATGCTATAGGAAGGGTCTGAGGATTGGAATGGGAAGGAGTTGGATATCACATCTCATGCTATGGGAAGGGTCTCAGGTTTGGTATAAGCAGTGAGATATCACATCTCATGCTATAGGAAGTGTCTCAGGATTGGAATGGGAAGGAGTTGGATATCACATCTCATGTTATAGGAAGGATCTCAGGTTTGGTATAAGCATTGAGATATCACATCTCTGCTATCGGAAGGGTCTCAGGATTGGAATGGGAAGGAGTTGGATATTCCCATCTCATGTTATAGGAAGGGTCTCAGGTTTGGTATTAGAAGCATTGAGATATCACATCTCATGCTATAGGAAGGGTCTCAGGATTGGAATGGGAAGGACTTGGATATCACACCTCATGCTATAGGGAGGGTCTCAAGTTTGATATTAGAAGCTTTGAGATATCACATCTCATGATATCGGAAGGGTCTCAGGATTGGAATGGGAAGGAGTTGGATATCACATCTTATGATAAAGGAAGGGTCTAAGGTTTGGAAGGGGAAGGATTTGGATATCACATCTCATGCTATAGGGAGGGTCTCAAGTTTGATATTAGAAGCTTTGAGATATCACACCTCATGATATCGGAAGGGTCTCAGGATTGGAATGGGAAGGAGTTGGATATCACATCTCATGATAAAGGAAGGGTCTAAGGTTTGGAAGGGGAAGGATTTGGATATCACATCTCATGTTATATTACGGGTCTCAGGTTTGGTATTAGAAGCATTGAGATATCAAGTCTCATAGTATAGGAAGGGTCTCAGAATTGGAATGGGAAGGAGTTGGATATCACATCTCAAGCTATAGGAAGGGTCTCAGGATTGGAATGGGAAGGACTTGGCTATCACATCTCATGCTATAGGAAGGCTCTCAGGTTTGGAAGGGGAAAGAGTTGGATATCACATTTCATGTTTGAGGTAGGATCTCAGGTTTGGTATTAGAGGCATTGAGATATCACATCTCATGCTATCAGAAGGGTCTCAGGAATGAAATGGGAAGGAGTTGGATATCACATCTCATGCTAAAGGGAGGGTCTCAGGTTTGGAAGGGGAAGGATTTGGATATCACATCTCATGTTATAGGAAGGATCTCAGGTTTGGTATTAGAAGCATTGAGATATCACATCTCATGCTATCGGAAGGATCTCAGGTTTGGTATTAGAAGCATTGAGATATCACATCTCATGCTATCAGAAGGGTCTCAGGTTGGAATGGGAAGGAGTTGGATATCACATCTCATGTTATAGGAAGGGTCTCAGGATTGGAATGGGAAGGACTTGGATATCACATCTCATGCTATAGGAAGGCTCTCAGGTTTGCAAGGGGAAAGAGTTGGATATCACATCTCATGCTAAAGGGAGGGTCTCAGGTTTGGAAGATAAGGATTTGGATATCACATCTCATGTTATAGGAAGGATCTCAGGTTTGGTATTAGAAGTATTGAGACATCACATCTCATGCTATAGGAAGGGTCTCAGGATTGGAATAGGAAGGAGTTGGATATCACATCTCATGCTATAGGAAGGGTCTCAGGATTGGAATGGGAAGGAGTTGTATATGACATCTCATGCCGTAGGGAGGGATCTCAGGTTTGGTATAAACATTGAGATATCACATCTCTGCTATCGAAAGGGAATCAGGATTGGAATGGGAAGGAGTTGGATATCCCATCTCATGTTATAGGAAGAGTCTCAGGTTTGGTATTAGAAGCATTGAGATATCACATCTCATGCTATAGGAAGTGTCTCAGGATTGGAATGGGAAGGACTTGGGTATCACATCTCATGCTATAGGGAGGGTCTCAAGTTTGATATTAGAAGCATTGAGATATCACATCTCATGCTATAGGAAGGGTCTCAGGTTTGGTATAAGCAGTGAGATATCACATCTCATGCTATAGGAAGTGTCTCAGGATTGGAATGGGAAGGAGTTGGATATCACATCTCATGTTATAGGAAGGATCTCAGGTTTGGTATAAGCATTGAGATATCACATCTCTGCTATCGGAAGGGTCTCAGGATTGGAATGGGAAGGAGTTGGATATTCCCATCTCATGTTATAGGAAGGGTCTCAGGTTTGGTATTAGAAGCATTGAGATATCACATCTCATGCTATAGGAAGGGTCCCAGGATCGGAATGGGAAGGACTTGGATATCACATCTCTTGCTATAGGGAGGGTCTCAAGTTTGATATTAGAAGCATTGAGGTATCACATTTCATGATATCGGAAGGGTCTCAAGATTGGAATGGGAAGGAGTTGGATATCACATCTCATGATAAAGGAAGGGTCTAAGGTTTGGAAGGGGAAGGATTTGGATATCACATCTCATGTTATAGGACGGGTCTCAGGTTTGGTATTAGAAGCATTGAGATATCAAGTCTCATGGTATAGGAAGGGTCTCAGAATTGGAATGGGAAGGAGTTGGATATCACATCTCAAGCTATAGGAAGGGTCTCAGGATTAGAATGGGAAGGAGTTTGATATCACATCTCATGCCATAGTATGGGTCTCAGGTTTGGTAGAAGCATTGGGATATCACATCTCATGTTATCGGAAGGGTATCGGGATTGGATTTGGAAGGAGTTGGATATCCCATCTCATGCTATAGGAAGGGTCTCAGGTTGGAATGGGAAGGAGTTGGATATCACATCGCATGTTATAGGAAGGGTCTCAGGATTGGAATGGGAAGGACTTGGATATCACATCTCATGCTATAGGAAGGCTCTCAGGTTTGCAAGGGGAAAGAGTTGGATATCACATTTCATGCTATCAGAAGGATCTCAGGTTTGGTATAGAAGCATTGAGATATCATATCTTATGCTATCAGAAGAGTCTCAGGATTGGAATGGGAAGGAGTTGGATATCACATCTCATGCTAAAGGGAGGGTCTCAGGTTTGGAAGATAAGGATTTGGATATCACATCTCATGTTATAGGAAGGATCTCAGGTTTGGTATTAGAAATATTGAGATATCACATCTCATGCTATCGGAAGGATCTCAGGTTTGGTATAGAAGCATTGAGATATCATATCTTATGCTATCAGAAGGGTCTCAGGATTGGAATGGGAAGGAGTTGGATATCACATCTCATGCTAAAGGGAGGGTCTCAGGTTTGGAAGGGGAAGGATTTGGATATCACATCTCATGTTATAGGATGGATCTCAGGTTTGGTATTAGAAGTATTGAGATATCACATCTCATGTTATCGGAAGGATCTCAGGTTTGGTATTAGAAGTATTGAGATATCACATCTCATGCTATAGGAAGGGTCTCAGGATTGGAATGGGAAGGAGTTGGATATCACATCTCATGCTAAAGGAAGGGTCTCAGGTTTGGTAGAAGCATTGAGATATCACATCTCATGCTATAGGAAGGGTCTCAGGATTGGAATGGGAAGGACGTAGATATCACATATCATGCTATAGGGAGGGTCTCAGTTTTGATATTAGAAGCATTGAGATATCACATCTCATGCTATCGGAAGTGTCTCAGGATTGGAATGGGAAGGAGCTGGATATCACATCTCATGCTAAAGGAAGGGTCTCAGGTTTGGAACGGGAAGGAGTTGGATATCACATCTCATGTTATAGGAAGGGTCTCAGGTTTGGTATAAACATTGAGATATCACATCTCTGCTATAGGAAGTGTCTCAGGATTGGAATGGGAAAGACTTGGATATCACATCTCATGCTATAGGTAGGGTCTCAAGTTTGTTATTAGAAGCATTGAGATATCACATCTCATGCTATAGGAAGGGTCTGAGGATTGGAATGGGAAGGAGTTGGATATCACATCTCATGCTATGGGAAGGGTCTCAGGTTTGGTATAAGCAGTGAGATATCACATCTCATGCTATAGGAAGTGTCTCAGGATTGGAATGGGAAGGAGTTGGATATCACATCTCATGTTATAGGAAGGATCTCAGGTTTGGTATAAGCATTGAGATATCACATCTCTGCTATCGGAAGGGTCTCAGGATTGGAATGGGAAGGAGTTGGATATTCCCATCTCATGTTATAGGAAGGGTCTCAGGTTTGGTATTAGAAGCATTGAGATATCACATCTCATGCTATAGGAAGGGTCTCAGGATTGGAATGGGAAGGACTTGGATATCACATCTCATGCTATAGGGAGGGTCTCAAGTTTGATATTAGAAGCTTTGAGATATCACATCTCATGATATCGGAAGGGTCTCAGGATTGGAATGGGAAGGAGTTGGATATCACATCTCATGATAAAGGAAGGGTCTAAGGTTTGGAAGGGGAAGGATTTGGATATCACATCTCATGCTATAGGGAGGGTCTCAAGTTTGATATTAGAAGCTTTGAGATATCACATCTCATGATATCGGAAGGGTCTCAGGATTGGAATGGGAAGGAGTTGGATATCACATCCCATGATAAAGGAAGGGTCTAAGGTTTGGAAGGGGAAGGATTTGGATATCACATCTCATGTTATATTACGTGTCTCAGGTTTGGTATTAGAAGCATTGAGATATCAAGTCTCATAGTATAGGGAGGGTCTCAGAATTGGAATGGGAAGGAGTTGGATATCACATCTCAAGCTATAGGAAGGGTCTCAGGATTGGAATGGGAAGGACTTGGCTATCACATCTCATGCTATAGGAAGGCTCTCAGGTTTGGAAGGGGAAAGAGTTGGATATCACATTTCATGTTAGAGGTAGGATCTCAGGTTTGGTATTAGAGGCATTGAGATATCACATCTCATGCTATCAGAAGGGTCTCAGGAATGGAATGGGAAGGAGTTGGATATCACATCTCATGCTAAAGGGAGGGTCTCAGGTTTGGAAGGGGAAGGATTTGGATATCACATCTCATGTTATAGGAAGGATCTCAGGTTTGGTATTAGAAGCATTGAGATATCACATCTCATGCTATCGGAAGGATCTCAGGTTTGGTATTAGAAGCATTGAGATATCACATCTCATGCTATCAGAAGAGTCTCAGGATTGGAATAGGAAGGAGTTGGATATCACATCTCATGCTAAAGGGAGGGTCTCAGGTTTGGAAGGGGAAGGATTTGGATATCACATCTCATGTTAGCGGAAGGATCTCACGTTTGGTATTAGAAGTATTGAGATATCATATCTCATGCTATAGGAAGGGTCTCAGGATTGGAATGGGAAGGAGTTGGATATCACATCTCATGCTATAGGGAGGGTCTCAGGATTGGAATGGGAAGGACTTGGATATCACATCTCATGCTATAGGGAGGGTCTCAAGTTTGATATTAGAAGCTTTGAGATATCACATCTCATGATATCGGAAGGGTCTCAGGATTGGAATGGGAAGGAGTTGGATATCACATCTCATGATAAAGGAAGGGTCTAAGGTTTGGAAGGGGAAGGATTTGGATATCACATCTCATGCTATAGGGAGGGTCTCAAGTTTGATATTAGAAGCTTTGAGATATCACATCTCATGATATCGGAAGGGTCTCAGGATTGGAATGGGAAGGAGTTGGATATCACATCTCATGATAAAGGAAGGGTCTAAGGTTTGGAAGGGGAAGGATTTGGATATCACATCTCATGTTATATTACGGGTCTCAGGTTTGGTATTAGAAGCATTGAGATATCAAGTCTCATAGTATAGGGAGGGTCTCAGAATTGGAATGGGAAGGAGTTGGATATCACATCTCAAGCTATAGGAAGGGTCTCAGGATTGGAATGGGAAGGACTTGGCTATCACATCTCATGCTATAGGCAGGCTCTCAGGTTTGGAAGGGGAAAGAGTTGGATATCACATTTCATGTTAGAGGTAGGATCTCAGGTTTGGTATTAGAGGCATTGAGATATCACATCTCATGCTATCAGAAGGGTCTCAGGAATGGAATTGGAAGGAGTTGGATATCACATCTCATGCTAAAGGGAGGGTCTCAGGTTTGGAAGGGGAAGGATTTGGATATCACATCTCATGTTATAGGAAGGATCTCAGGTTTGGTATTAGAAGCATTGAGATATCACATCTCATGCTATCGGAAGGATCTCAGGTTTGGTATTAGAAGCATTGAGATATCACATCTCATGCTATCAGAAGAGTCTCAGGATTGGAATAGGAAGGAGTTGGATATCACATCTCATGCTAAAGGGAGGGTCTCAGGTTTGGAAGGGGAAGGATTTGGATATCACATCTCATGTTATCGGAAGGATCTCACGTTTGGTATTAGAAGTATTGAGATATCACATCTCATGATATCGGAAGGGTCTCAGGATTGGAATGGGAAGGAGTTGGATATCACATCTCATGATAAAGGAAGGGTCTAAGGTTTGGAAGGGGAAGGATTTGGATATCACATCTCATGCTATAGGGAGGGTCTCAAGTTTGATATTAGAAGCTTTGAGATATCACATCTCATGATATCGGAAGGGTCTCAGGATTGGAATGGGAAGGAGTTGGATATCACATCCCATGATAAAGGAAGGGTCTAAGGTTTGGAAGGGGAAGGATTTGGATATCACATCTCATGTTATATTACGTGTCTCAGGTTTGGTATTAGAAGCATTGAGATATCAAGTCTCATAGTATAGGGAGGGTCTCAGAATTGGAATGGGAAGGAGTTGGATATCACATCTCAAGCTATAGGAAGGGTCTCAGGATTGGAATGGGAAGGACTTGGCTATCACATCTCATGCTATAGGAAGGCTCTCAGGTTTGGAAGGGGAAAGAGTTGGATATCACATTTCATGTTAGAGGTAGGATCTCAGGTTTGGTATTAGAGGCATTGAGATATCACATCTCATGCTATCAGAAGGGTCTCAGGAATGGAATGGGAAGGAGTTGGATATCACATCTCATGCTAAAGGGAGGGTCTCAGGTTTGGAAGGGGAAGGATTTGGATATCACATCTCATGTTATAGGAAGGATCTCAGGTTTGGTATTAGAAGCATTGAGATATCACATCTCATGCTATCGGAAGGATCTCAGGTTTGGTATTAGAAGCATTGAGATATCACATCTCATGCTATCAGAAGAGTCTCAGGATTGGAATAGGAAGGAGTTGGATATCACATCTCATGCTAAAGGGAGGGTCTCAGGTTTGGAAGGGGAAGGATTTGGATATCACATCTCATGTTATCGGAAGGATCTCACGTTTGGTATTAGAAGTATTGAGATATCATATCTCATGCTATAGGAAGGGTCTCAGGATTGGAATGGGAAGGAGTTGGATATCACATCTCATGCTATAGGGAGGGTCTCAGGATTGGAATGGGAAGGACTTGGATATCACATCTCATGCTATAGGGAGGGTCTCAAGTTTGATATTAGAAGCTTTGAGATATCACATCTCATGATATCGGAAGGGTCTCAGGATTGGAATGGGAAGGAGTTGGATATCACATCTCATGATAAAGGAAGGGTCTAAGGTTTGGAAGGGGAAGGATTTGGATATCACATCTCATGCTATAGGGAGGGTCTCAAGTTTGATATTAGAAGCTTTGAGATATCACATCTCATGATATCGGAAGGGTCTCAGGATTGGAATGGGAAGGAGTTGGATATCACATCTCATGATAAAGGAAGGGTCTAAGGTTTGGAAGGGGAAGGATTTGGATATCACATCTCATGTTATATTACGGGTCTCAGGTTTGGTATTAGAAGCATTGAGATATCAAGTCTCATAGTATAGGGAGGGTCTCAGAATTGGAATGGGAAGGAGTTGGATATCACATCTCAAGCTATAGGAAGGGTCTCAGGATTGGAATGGGAAGGACTTGGCTATCACATCTCATGCTATAGGAAGGCTCTCAGGTTTGGAAGGGGAAAGAGTTGGATATCACATTTCATGTTAGAGGTAGGATCTCAGGTTTGGTATTAGAGGCATTGAGATATCACATCTCATGCTATCAGAAGGGTCTCAGGAATGGAATTGGAAGGAGTTGGATATCACATCTCATGCTAAAGGGAGGGTCTCAGGTTTGGAAGGGGAAGGATTTGGATATCACATCTCATGTTATAGGAAGGATCTCAGGTTTGGTATTAGAAGCATTGAGATATCACATCTCATGCTATCGGAAGGATCTCAGGTTTGGTATTAGAAGCATTGAGATATCACATCTCATGCTATCAGAAGAGTCTCAGGATTGGAATAGGAAGGAGTTGGATATCACATCTCATGCTAAAGGGAGGGTCTCAGGTTTGGAAGGGGAAGGATTTGGATATCACATCTCATGTTATCGGAAGGATCTCACGTTTGGTATTAGAAGTATTGAGATATCATATCTCATGCTATAGGAAGGGTCTCAGGATTGGAATGGGAAGGAGTTGGATATCACATCTCATGCTATAGGGAGGGTCTCAGGATTGGAATGGGAAGGACTTAGATATCACATATCATGCTATAGGGAGGGTCTCAGTTTTGATATTAGAAGCATTGAGATATCACATCTCATGCTATCGGAAGTGTCTCAGGATTGGAATGGGAAGGAGCTGGATATCACATCTCATGCTAAAGGAAGGGTCTCAGGTTTGGAACGGGAAGGATTTGGATATCACATCTCATGTTATAGTAAGGGTCTCAGGTTTGGTATAAGCAATGAGATATCACATCTCTGCTATCGGAAGTGTCTCAGGATTGGAATGGGAAGGAGTTGGATATCCCATCTCATGTTATAGGACGGGTCTCAGGTTTGTTATTAGAATCATTGAGATATCATATTGCATGCTGTAGGAAGGGTCTAAGGGTTGGAATGTGAAGGACTTGGATATCACATCTCATGCTATAGATAGGCTCTTAGGTTTGGAAAGGGAAGGAGTTGGATATCACATTTCATGTTAGAGGAAGGATCTCAGGTTTGGTATTAGAAGCATTGAGATATCACATCTCATGCTATAGGAAGGGTCTCAGGATTGGAATGGGAAGCAGTTGGATATCACATCTCATGCTATAGGAAGGGTCTCAGGTTTGGTATAAGCATTGAGATATCACATCTCATGCTATAGGACGGGTCTCAGGATTGGAATGGAAGGAGTTGGATATCACATCTCATGTTATAGGAAGGATCTCAGGTTTGGTATTAGAAGCATTGAGACATCACATCTCATGCTATAGGAAGGGTCTCAGGGTTGGAATGGGAAGGAGTTGGATATCACATCTCATCCAATAGGAAGGGTCTCAGGTTTGGTATTAGAAGCATTGTGATATCACATCTCATGCTATAGGAAGGATCTCAGGTTTGGTATTAGAAGCATTGAGATATCACATCTCATGCTATCGGAAGTGTCTCAGGTTTGGAAGGGGAAGGAGTTGGATATCACATCTCATGTTATAGGAAGGATCTCAGGTTTGGTATTAGAAGCATTGTGATATCACATCTCATGCTATAGGAAGGGTCTCAGGATTGGAATGGGAAGGAGTTGGATATCACATCTCATGCTAAAGGGAGGGTCTCAGGTTTGGAAGGGGAAGGATTTGGATATCACATCTCATGTTATAGGATGGATCTCAGGTTTGGTATTAGAAGTATTGAGATATCACATCTCATGTTATCGGAAGGATCTCAGGTTTGGTATTAGAAGTATTGAGATATCACATCTCATGCTATAGGAAGGGTCTCAGGATTGGAATGGGAAGGAGTTGGATATCACATCTCATGCTAAAGGAAGGGTCTCAGGTTTGGTAGAAGCATTGAGATATCACATCTCATGCTATAGGAAGGGTCTCAGGATTGGAATGGGAAGGACGTAGATATCACATATCATGCTATAGGGAGGGTCTCAGTTTTGATATTAGAAGCATTGAGATATCACATCTCATGCTATCGGAAGTGTCTCAGGATTGGAATGGGAAGGAGCTGGATATCACATCTCATGCTAAAGGAAGGGTCTCAGGTTTGGAACGGGAAGGAGTTGGATATCACATCTCATGTTATAGGAAGGGTCTCAGGTTTGGTATAAACATTGAGATATCACATCTCTGCTATAGGACGTGTCTCAGGATTGGAATGGGAAAGACTTGAATATCACATCTCATGCTATAGGTAGGGTCTCAAGTTTGTTATTAGAAGCATTGAGATATCACATCTCATGCTATAGGAAGGGTCTGAGGATTGGAATGGGAAGGAGTTGGATATCACATCTCATGCTATGGGAAGGGTCTCAGGTTTGGTATAAGCAGTGAGATATCACATCTCATGCTATAGGAAGTGTCTCAGGATTGGAATGGGAAGGAGTTGGATATCACATCTCATGTTATAGGAAGGATCTCAGGTTTGGTATAAGCATTGAGATATCACATCTCTGCTATCGGAAGGGTCTCAGGATTGGAATGGGAAGGAGTTGGATATTCCCATCTCATGTTATAGGAAGGGTCTCAGGTTTGGTATTAGAAGCATTGAGATATCACATCTCATGCTATAGGAAGGGTCTCAGGAGTGGAATGGGAAGGACTTGGATATCACATCTCATGCTATAGGGAGGGTCTCAAGTTTGATATTAGAAGCTTTGAGATATCACATCTCATGATATCGGAAGGGTCTCAGGATTGTAATGGGAAGGAGTTGGATATCACATCTCATGATAAAGGAAGGGTCTAAGGTTTGGAAGGGGAAGGATTTGGATATCACATCTCATGTTATAGGAAGGATCTCAGATTTGGTATTAGAAGCATTGAGATATCACATCTCATGCTATCGAAAGGATCTCAGGTTTGGTATTAGAAGCATTGAGATATCACATCTCATGCTATCAGAAGAGTCTCAGGATTGGAATAGGAAGGTGTTGGATATCACATCTCATGCTAAAGGGAGGGTCTCAGGTTTGGAAGGGGAAGGATTTGGATATCACATCTCATGTTATCGGAAGGATCTCACGTTTGGTATTAGAAGTATTGAGATATCATATCTCATGCTATAGGAAGGGTCTCAGGATTGGAATGGGAAGGAGTTGGATATCACATCTCATGCTATAGGGAGGGTCTCAGGATTGGAATGGGAAGGACTTAGATATCACATATCATGCTATAGGGAGGGTCTCAGTTTTGATATTAGAAGCATTGAGATATCACATCTCATGCTATCGGAAGTGTCTCAGGATTGGAATGGGAAGGAGCTGGATATCACATCTCATGCTAAAGGAAGGGTCTCAGGTTTGGAACGGGAAGGATTTGGATATCACATCTCATGTTATAGTAAGGGTCTCAGGTTTGGTATAAGCATTGAGATATCACATCTCTGCTATCGGAAGTGTCTCAGGATTGGAATGGGAAGGAGTTGGATATCCCATCTCATGTTATAGGACGGGTCTCAGGTTTGTTATTAGAATCATTGAGATATCATATTGCATGCTGTAGGAAGGGTCTAAGGGTTGGAATGTGAAGGACTTGGATATCACATCTCATGCTATAGATAGGCTCTTAGGTTTGGAAAGGGAAGGAGTTGGATATCACATTTCATGTTAGAGGAAGGATCTCAGGTTTGGTATTAGAAGCATTGAGATATCACATCTCATGCTATAGGAAGGGTCTCAGGATTGGAATGGGAAGCAGTTGGATATCACATCTCATGCTATAGGAAGGGTCTCAGGTTTGGTATAAGCATTGAGATATCACATCTCATGCTATAGGACGGGTCTCAGGATTGGAATGGAAGGAGTTGGATATCACATCTCATGTTATAGGAAGGATCTCAGGTTTGGTATTAGAAGCATTGAGACATCACATCTCATGCTATAGGAAGGGTCTCAGGGTTGGAATGGGAAGGAGTTGGATATCACATCTCATCCAATAGGAAGGGTCTCAGGTTTGGAATGGGAAGGAATTGGATATCGCATCTCATGTTATAGGAAGGATCTCAGGTTTGGTATTAGAAGCATTGTGATATCACATCTCATGCTATAGGAAGGGTCTCAGGATTGGAATGGGAAGGAGTTGGATATCACATCTCATGCTAAAGGGAGGGTCTCAGGTTTGGATGGGAAGGATTTGGATATCACATTTCATGTTATAGGATGGATCTCAGTTTTGGTATTAGAAGTATTGAGATATCACATCTCATGTTATCGGAAGGGTCTCAGGTTTGGTAGAAGCATTGAGATATCACATCTCATGCTATAGGAAGGGTCTCAGGATTGGAATGGGAAGGACGTAGATATCACATATCATGCTATAGGGAGGGTCTCAGTTTTGATATTAGAAGCATTGAGATATCACATCTCATGCTATCGGAAGTGTCTCAGGATTGGAATGGGAAGGAGCTGGATATCACATCTCATGCTAAAGGAAGGGTCTCAGGTTTGGAACGGGAAGGAGTTGGATATCACATCTCATGTTATAGGAAGGGTCTCAGGTTTGGTATAAACATTGAGATATCACATCTCTGCTATAGGAAGTGTCTCAGGATTGGAATGGGAAAGATCACATCTCATGCTATAGGTAGGGTCTCAAGTTTGTTATTAGAAGCATTGAGATATCACATCTCATGCTATAGGAAGGGTCTGAGGATTGGAATGGGAAGGAGTTGGATATCACATCTCATGCTATTGGAAGGGTCTCAGGTTTGGTATAAGCAGTGAGATATCACATCTCATGCTATAGGAAGTGTCTCAGGATTGGAATGGGAAGGAGTTGGATATCACATCTCATGTTATAGGAAGGATCTCAGGTTTGGTATAAGCATTGAGATATCACATCTCTGCTATCGGAAGGGTCTCAGGATTGGAATGGGAAGGAGTTGGATATTCCCATCTCATGTTATAGGAAGGGTCTAAGGTTTGGTATTAGAAGCATTGAGATATCACATCTCATGCTATAGGAAGGGTCTCAGGATTGGAATGGGAAGGACTTGGATATCACATCTCATGCTATAGGGAGGGTCTCAAGTTTGATATTAGAAGCTTTGAGATATCACATCTCATGATATCGGAAGGGTCTCAGGATTGGAATGGGAAGGAGTTGGATATCACATCTCATGATAAAGGAAGGGTCTAAGGTTTGGAAGGGGAAGGATTTGGATATCACATCTCATGTTATATCACGGGTCTCACGTTTGGTATTAGAAGCATTGAGATATCAAGTCTCATAGTATAGGAAGGGTCTCAGAATTGGAATGGGAAGGAGTTGGATATCACATCTCAAGCTATAGGAAGGGTCTCAGGATTGGAATGGGAAGGACTTGGATATCACATCTCATGCTATAGGAAGGCTCTCAGGTTTGGAAGGGGAAAGAGTTGGATATCAGATTTCATGTTAGAGGTAGGATCTCAGGTTTGGTATTAGAGGCATTGAGATATCACATCTCATGCTATCAGAAGGGTCTCAGGAATGGAATGGGAAGGAGTTGGATATCACATCTCATGCCAAAGGGAGGGTCTCAGGTTTGGAAGGGGAAGGATTTGGATATCACATCTCATGTTATAGGAAGGATCTCAGGTTTGGTATTAGAAGCATTGAGATATCACATCTCATGCTATCGGAAGGATCTCAGGTTTGGTATTAGAAGCATTTAGATATCACATCTCATGCTATCAGAAGAGTCTCAGGATTGGAATAGGAAGGAGTTGGATATCACATCTCATGCTAAAGGGAGGGTCTCAGGTTTGGAAGGGGAAGGATTTGGATATCACATCTCATGTTATCGGAAGGATCTCAAGTTTGGTATTAGAAGTATTGAGATATCATATCTCATGCTATAGGAAGGGTCTCAGGATTGGAATGGGAAGGAGTTGGATATCACATCTCATGCTATAGGGAGGGTCTCAGGATTGGAATGGGAAGGACTTAGATATCACATATCATGCTATAGGGAGGGTCTCAGTTTTGATATTAGAAGCATTGAGATATCACATCTCATGCTATCGGAAGTGTCTCAGGATTGGAATGGGAAGGTGCTGGATATCACATCTCATGCTAAAGGAAGGGTCTCAGGTTTGGAACGGGAAGGATTTGGATATCACATCTCATGTTATAGGAAGGGTCTCAGGTTTGGTATAAGCATTGAGATATCACATCTCTGCTATCGGAAGTGTCTCAGGATTGGAATGGGAAGGAGTTGGATATCCCATCTCATGTTATAGGACGGGTCTCAGGTTTGTTATTAGAATCATTGAGATATCATATTGCATGCTGTAGGAAGGGTCTAAGGGTTGGAATGGGAAGGACTTGGATATCACATCTCATGCTATAGATAGGCTCTTAGGTTTGGAAAGGGAAGGAGTTGGATATCACATTTCATGTTAGAGGAAGGATCTCAGGTTTGGTATTAGAAGCATTGAGATATCACATCTCATGCTATAGGAAGGGTCTCAGGATTGGAATGGGAAGCAGTTGGATATCACATCTCATGCTATAGGAAGGGTCTCAGGTTTGGTATAAGCATTGAGATATCACATCTCATGCTATAGGACGGGTCTCAGGATTGGAATGGAAGGAGTTGGATATCACATCTCATGTTATAGGAAGGATCTCAGGTTTGGTATTAGAAGCATTGAGACATCACATCTCATGCTATAGGAAGGGTCTCAGGATTGGAATGGGAAGGAGTTGGATATCACATCTCATGATAAAGGAAGGGTCTAAGGTTTGGAAGGGGAAGGATTTGGATATCACATCTCATGTTATAGGACGGGTCTCAGGTTTGGTATTAGAAGCATTGAGATATCAAGTCTCATGGTATAAGAAGGGTCTCAGAATTGGAATGGGAAGGAGTTGGATATCACACCTCAAGCTACAGGAAGGGTCTCAGGATTGGAATGGGAAGGAGTTTGATATCACATCTCATGCCATAGTATGGGTCTCAGGTTTGGTAGAAGCATTGGGATATCACATCTCATGCTATCGGAAGGGTATCAGTATTGGACTTGGAAGAAGTTGGATATCCCATCTCATGCTATAGGAAGGGTCTCAGGTTGGAATGGGAAGGAGTTGGATATCACATTTCATGTCATAGGAGGGGTCTCAGGATTGGAATGGGAAGGACTTGGATATCATATCTCATGCTATAGGACGGGTCTCAGGTTTGTTATTAGAATCATTGAGATATCATATTGCATGCTGTAGGAAGGGTCTAAGGATTGGAATGGGAAGGACCTGGATATCACATCTCATGCTATAGATAGGCTCTTAGGTTTGGAAAGGGAAGGAGTTGGATATCACATTTCATGTTAGAGGAAGGATCTCAGGTTTGGTATTAGAAGCATTGAGATATCACATCTCATGCTATAGGAAGGGTCTCAGGATTGGAATGGGAAGTAGTTGGATATCACATCTCATGCTATAGGAAGGGTCTCAGGTTTGGTATAAGCATTGAGATATCACATCTCATGCTATAGGACGGGTCTCAGGATTGGAATGGAAGGAGTTGGATATCACATCTCATGTTATAGGAAGGATCTCAGGTTTGGTATTAGAAGCATTGAGACATCACATCTCATGCTATAGGAAGGGTCTCAGGGTTGGAATGGGAAGGAGTTGGATATCACAACTCATCCAATAGGAAGGGTCTCAGGTTTGGAATGGGAAGGAATTGGATATCACATCTCATGTTATAGGAAGGATCTCAGGTTTGGTATTAGAAGCATTGAGATATCACATCTCATGCTATAGGAAGGGTCTCAGGATTGGAATGTGAAGGATTTGGATATCACATCTCATGCTAAAGGAAGGGTCTCAGGTTTGGTAGAAGCATTGAGATATCACGTCTCTGCTATCGGATGGGTCTCAGGATTTGAATGGCAAGGAGTTGGATATCACATCTCATGCTATAGGAAGGGTCTCAGGATTGGAATGGGAAGTAGTTGTATATGACATCTCAGGCCTTAGGAAGGGTCTCAGGTTTGGTATAAGCATTGAGATATCACATCTCTGCTATCGGAAGGGTCTCAGGATTGGAATGGGAAGGAGTTGGATATTCCCATCTCATGTTATAGGAAGGGTCTCAGGTTCAGTATTAGAAGCATTGAGATATCACATCTCATGCTATAGGAAGGGTCTCAGGATTGGAATGGGAAGGACTTGGATATCACATCTCATGCTATAGGGAGGGTCTCAAGTTTGATATTAGAAGCTTTGAGATATCACATCTCATGATATCGGAAGGGTCTAAGGATTGGAATGGGAAGGAGTTGGATATCACATCTCATGATAAAGGAAGTGTCTAAGGATTGGAATGGGAAGGACTTGGATATCACATCTCATGCTATAGGAAGGCTCTCAGGTTTGGAAGGGGAAAGAGTTGGATATCACATTTCATGTTAGAGGTAGGATCTCAGGTTTGGTATTAGAGGCATTGAGATATCACATCTCATGCTATCAGAAGGGTCTCAGGAATGGAATGGGAAGGAGTTGGATATCACATCTCATGCTAAAGGGAGGGTCTCAGGTTTGGAAGGGGAAGGATTTGGATATCACATCTCATGTTATAGGAAGGATCTCAGGTTTGGTATTAGAAGCATTGAGATATCACATCTCATGCTATCTGAAGGATCTCAGGTTTGGTATTAGAAGCATTGAGATATCACATCTCATGCTATCAGAAGGGTCTCAGGATTGGAATGGGAAGGAGTTGGATATCACATCTCATGCTAAAGGGAGGGTCTCAGGTTTGGAAGGGGAAGGATTTGGATATCACATCTCATGTTATCGGAAGGATCTCACGTTTGGTATTAGAAGTATTGAGATATCATATCTCATGCTATAGGAAGGGTCTCAGGATTGGAATGGGAAGGAGTTGGATATCACATCTCATGCTATAGGAAGTGTCTCAGGATTGGAATGGGAAGGACTTGGATATCACATCTCATGCTATAGGTAGGGTCTCAAGTTTGATATTAGAAGCATTGAGATATCACATCTCATGCTATAGGAAGGGTCTGAGGATTGGAATGGGAAGGAGTTGGATATCACATCTCATGCTATGGGAAGGGTCTCAGGTTTGGTATAAGCAGTGAGATATCACATCTCATGCTATAGGAAGTGTCTCAGGATTGGAATGGGAAGGAGTTGGATATCACATCTCATGTTATAGGAAGGATCTCAGGTTTGGTATAAGCATTGAGATATCACATCTCTGCTATCGGAAGGGTCTCAGGATTGGAATGGGAAGGAGTTGGATATTCCCATCTCATGTTATAGGAAGGGTCTCAGGTTTGGTATTAGAAGCATTGAGATATCACATCTCATGCTATAGGAAGGGTCTCAGGATTGGAATGGGAAGGACTTGGATATCACATCTCATGCTATAGGGAGGGTCTCAAGTTTGATATTAGAAGCTTTGAGATATCACATCTCATGATATCGGAAGGGTCTCAGGATTGGAATGGGAAGGAGTTGGATATCACATCTCATGATAAAGGAAGGGTCTAAGGTTTGGAAGGGGAAGGATTTGGATATCACATCTCATGTTATATTACGGGTCTCACGTTTGGTATTAGAAGCATTGAGATATCAAGTCTCATAGTATAGGAAGGGTCTCAGAATTGGAATGGGAAGGAGTTGGATATCACATCTCAAGCTATAGGAAGGGTCTCAGGATTGGAATGGGAAGGACTTGGATATCACATCTCATGCTATAGGAAGGCTCTCAGGTTTGGAAGGGGAAAGAGTTGGATATCAGATTTCATGTTAGAGGTAGGATCTCAGGTTTGGTATTAGAGGCATTGAGATATCACATCTCATGCTATCAGAAGGGTCTCAGGAATGGAATGGGAAGGAGTTGGATATCACATCTCATGCTAAAGGGAGGGTCTCAGGTTTGGAAGGGGAAGGATTTGGATATCACATCTCATGTTATAGGAAGGATCTCAGGTTTGGTATTAGAAGCATTGAGATATCACATCTTATGCTATCGGAAGGATCTCAGGTTTGGTATTAGAAGCATTTAGATATCACATCTCATGCTATCAGAAGAGTCTCAGGATTGGAATAGGAAGGAGTTGGATATCACATCTCATGCTAAAGGGAGGGTCTCAGGTTTGGAAGGGGAAGGATTTGGATATCACATCTCATGTTATCGGAAGGATCTCACGTTTGGTATTAGAAGTATTGAGATATCATATCTCATGCTATAGGAAGGGTCTCAGGATTGGAATGGGAAGGAGTTGGATATCACATCTCATGCTATAGGGAGGGTCTCAGGATTGGAATGGGAAGGACTTAGATATCACATATCATGCTATACGGAGGGTCTCAGTTTTGATATTAGAAGCATTGAGATATCACATCTCATGCTATCGGAAGTGTCTCAGGATTGGAATGGGAAGGTGCTGGATATCACATCTCATGCTAAAGAAAGGGTCTCAGGTTTGGAATGGGAAGGAGTTGGATATCCCATCTCATGTTATAGGACGGGTCTCAGGTTTGTTATTAGAATCATTGAGATATCATATTGCATGCTGTAGGAAGGGTCTAAGGGTTGGAATGGGAAGGACTTGGATATCACATCTCATGCTATAGATAGGCTCTTAGGTTTGGAAAGGGAAGGAGTTGGATATCACATTTCATGTTAGAGGAAGGATCTCAGGTTTGGTATTAGAAGCATTGAGATATCACATCTCATGCTATAGGAAGGGTCTCAGGATTGGAATGGGAAGCAGTTGGATATCACATCTCATGCTATAGGAAGGGTCTCAGGTTTGGTATAAGCATTGAGATATCACATCTCATGCTATAGGACGGGTCTCAGGATTGGAATGGAAGGAGTTGGATATCACATCTCATGTTATAGGAAGGATCTCAGGTTTGGTATTAGAAGCATTGAGACATCACATCTCATGCTATAGGAAGGGTCTCAGGGTTGGAATGGGAAGGAGTTGGATATCACATCTCATCCAATAGGAAGGGTCTCAGGTTTGGAATGGGAAGGAATTGGATATCACATCTCATGTTATAGGAAGGATCTCAGGTTTGGTATTAGAAGCATTGAGATATCACATCTCATGCTATAGGAAGGGTCTCAGGATTGGAATGTGAAGGATTTGGATATCACATCTCATGCTAAAGGAAGGGTCTCAGGTTTGGTAGAAGCATTGAGATATCACGTCTCTGCTATCGGAAGGGTCTCAGGATTGGATTGGGAAGGAGTTGGATATCACATCTCATGCCATAGGAAGGGTCTCAAGTTTGGTATAAGCATTGAGACATCACATCTCTGCTATCGGAAGGGTCTCAGGATTGGATTGGGAAGGAGTTGGATATCCCTTCTCATGCTATAGGAAGTGTCTCAGGTTGGAATGGGAAGGAGTTGGATATCACATCTCATGTTATAGGAAGGGTCTCAGGATTGGAATGGGAAGGATTTGGATATCACATCTCTTGCTATAGGAAGGGTCTCAGGATTGGAATGGGTAGGAGTTGGATATTACTTTCTTGCTATAGGAAGGTCTCATGTTTGGAATGGGAAGGAGTTGGATATCACATATGCTATAGTTAGTGTCTCAGGTTTGGAACGGGAAGGAGTTGGATATCACATCTCATGTTATAGGAAGGGTCTCAGGTTTGGTATAAGCATTGAGATATCACATCTCTGCTATCGGAAGCGGCTCAGGATTGGAATGGGAAGGAGTTGGATATCCCATCTCATGTTATAGGAAGAGTCTCTGGTTTGGTATTAGAATCATTGAGATATCACATCGCATGCTGTAGGAAGGGTCTAAGGATTGGAATGGGATGGACTTGGATATCACATCTCATGCTATAGGTAGGCTCTCAGGTTTGGTATAAGCATTCCCGTCCTATAACATGAGATGTGATATCCAAATCCTTCCCCTTCCAAACCTTAGACCCTTCCTTTATCATGAGATGTGATATCCAACTCCTTCCCATTCCAATCCTGAGACCGTTCCGATATCATGAGATTTGTTATCTCAATGCTTCTAATATCAAACTTGAGACCCTCCCTATAGCATGAGATGTGACATCCAAGTCCTTCCCATTCCAATCCTGAGACCCTTCCTATAGCATGAGATGTGATATCTCAATGCTTCTAATACCAAACCTGAGACCCTTCCTATAACATGAGATGGGATATCCAACTCCTTCCCATTCCAATCCTGAGACCCTTCCGATAGCAGAGATGTGATATCTCAATGCTTATACCAAACCTGAGACCCTTCCTAAGGCCTGAGATGTCATATACAACTACTTCCCATTCCAATCCTGAGACCCTTCCTATAGCATGAGATGTGATATCTCAATGCTTATACCAAATCTGAGACCCTTCCTATAGCATGAGATGTGATATCCAACACCTTCCCATTCCAATCCTGAGACCCTTCCTATAGCATAAGATGTGATATCCAAATCCTTCCTATTCCAATCCTGAGACCCTTCCTATAGCATGAGATGTGATATCTCAATGCTTATACCAAACCTGAGACCCTTCCTATAGCATGAGATGTGATATCCAACTCCTTCCCATTCCAATCCTGAGACCCTTCCTATAGCATGAGATGTGATGTCTCAATGCTTCTAATACCAAACCTGAGATCCTTCCTATAACATGAGATGTGATATCCAACTCCTTCCCATTCCAATCCTGAGACCCTTATGATAGCATGAGATGTAATATCTCAATGCCTCTTATACCAAACCTGAGATCCTTCCGATAGCATGAGATGTGATATCTCAATGCTTCTAATACCAAACCTGAGATCCTTCCTATAATATGAGATGTGATTTCCAAATCCTTCCCCTTCCAAACCTGAGACCCTCCCTTTAGCATGAAATGTGATATCCAACTCCTTCCCATTCCAATCCTGAGACCCTTCTGATAGCATGAGATGTGATATCTCAATGCCTCTAATACCAAACCTGAGATCCTACCTCTAACATGAAATGTGATATCCATCTCCTTCCCTTTCCAAACCTGAGACCCTGCCTATAGCATGAGATGTGATATCCAAGTCCTTCCCATTCCAATCCTGAGACCCTTCCTATAGCATGTGATGTGATATCTCAATGCTTATACCAAACCTGAGACCCTTCCTATGGCATGAGATGTCATACACAACTCCTTCCCATTCCAACCCTGAGACCCTTCCTATAGCATGAGATGTGATATCTCAATGCTTATACCAAACCTGAGACCCTTCCTATAGCATGAGATGTGATATCCAACTTCTTCCCATTCCAATCCTGAGACCCTTCCTATAGCATGAGATAAGATATCTCAATGCTTATACCAAACCTGAGACCCTTCCTATAGCATAAGATGTGATATCCAAATCCTTCCCATTCCAATCCTGAGACCCTTCCTATAGCATGAGATGTGATATCTCAATGCTTATACCAAACCTGAGACCCTTCCTATAGCATGAGATGTGATATCCAACTCCTTCCCATTCCAATCCTGAGACCCTTCCTATAGCATGAGATGTGATGTCTCAATGCTTCTAATACCAAACCTGAGATCCTTCCTATAACATGAGATGTGATATCCAACTCCTTCCCATTCCAATCCTGAGACCCTTATGATAGCATGAGATGTGATATCTCAATGGCCCTCATTACGACCCTGGCGGAAAGTGACTGACCTGACCGCCATAGCGTAAATAGCGTTTCCGCCATTGCACGACGTAGCAAAGTGCGGCTAATTCCGACCCATCGGGCACGAGCACTACGCCATGGCGGAAGTGCAAAGTCCGCGATGGCGGAAAAGTCCCCAAAACGCCCCTCACCGCCGTCGTACGGCGCCCTAGGTGCAATTCCGCCACCCATCTGAGCGGTCACCGTAATGAGCGGCAATCGGAAAGTACGGTGACCGTAAATATACGAAAACGGAAGTCAAAAAATGGTCCCGGAACGGGAAACAGCACGGCGTACACCTATAAAATCAGAATTCCCACACAACCATAAAAAAAACTACCCTGAGACACATCCCAACCCGTCATCCACCCCAGTGAAAGCAATAAAAATGGGAAAAGTTGCGAAAAAAGCGTGCGACCGCAAGCGGCAGGTCCACTTCTCCCGTGAGGAACTCACCGTGCTCACAGAGACCCTCCAGGAGAATGCTGCCGTCGTCTTCTCGACACAAATGACCAGGACGGCACTTGCGAACAAGAAGGCCATATGGGCCCTGGTGGCACAGCGGGTAAGTGCGGTGGGGACCGCACCCCGCAACCCACAGCAATGCAGAAAGCGATGGGACGACCTGCGGATACGCGTACGGAGCATACTATCCGCCAACCGTAACATTGCCACAGCTACCGGGGGAGGATCGGAATCACCCATCAAGTTGACCCCCTGGGAAGAAATCTGTGCCTCCACCATTGGAATGGAGAGTATAGAGGGAGTCGGAGGGATGGAGAAAGGAGTGCAGACATCCGAAGAATCAGGTAGGTGGGCCAAATAAAACAATGCTAAATCCACAATGTCCAATCATGTGAAGTACCATGTGTCCACATAGTGCAACAGTAACACATGTCCAGGAGAACGTCCACATACATTGGCCTGATAGCGCACTTTAAAAATCACATAAAATACATAAATAATTAAAAATCCTAAAAACACCCTCTACACGTGCAGCAGGCACACCCTAACTGCAGGCTGCAAAACAACTGCATCCTCAATCCGCACAAAAATGAAACCACCTCCAAGGCACCGACCCAAATCACCCTCAGGTACCACCCCAATGCATGTGATACATTGCCATTCCAATTTCAACAGACCCATTAATAACGCTCGCCCTCCTTTACTCCACCACAGGGTCCGATTCAAACGACGAGCTCCAGGACACCCCTACCAGCACACCTGCAAAGAGGGCCAAGACCAACGGCCAAAGACCCTCCACCTCAGCTGCACGCATCAAGACACGGCAGCAGCACAAATCAAGTGGCAGCACACAGGAGGGAACTTCAACAGGCACCCCAGCAGCCAGCATGCCCACAACAGCACCACCACAGGTCCCCCCAAGGGATGCCACAGAAGGCACTGCTTCTGGTGGCAGCAGCACCATAGGTGACACTGCATTAATGGCAGCATGCTCCGACACAGAAAACGGGGATGTCGAAGTAAGATCCATCCATGACCTGTCTCAATCCCCCTGTTTGTTCCATCCCGTACACCATGAGGATACCACGCAGGGGCACCCACAAGACGACGACTGGTCATCCCCCGCAAGCCCTGTGGCAAGGCAACATGAGGTGACCAGCCCCTCTGTGACACCACCGCAAATGGACATGGCACAGCAGAGGCAACAGTCCCTCGACCAGGTGATCGTGCAACAGCAGCAACTGGCCACGCTCCTCAAGGACCATGCTGATGAATGTGGGGGTACTAAGGCAGCCATAGAAACATCAACTGAGACACTTAGGGCAGAAATGGAGAGAAGTACAGAGACACTAAGGGCACAAATGGAGAGAAGCACCGAGAGCCTGAGGGGGCAACTGCATGCGACGTCCAAAGACGTATGTGCTGAACTTGCCGCTGTGCGCTGTGTGCTCACTGAGCTCTCACAAACCCTTAGGGACATGCATGGACGTGAGCAGGCAGAGACATCATCCGTTGCAAGTTCCGTCCAGGGCAGCCCCCAACGTAGATCTGGGAGGAACCTGCGCTCCACAGGCAGGGGTGCCCCTGATACCCGGAGAGGGGGCTTGCAATAGCGTCTGCCCACTGACAATGAGCATCTTCGGACACTGGTGTTCGGGGGGGAGGTAGGAGGGTGGAGGGGGTGTGTTGGGCTCACTTGGGTGGCGGGTCGATAGGGTGTTTAACATGATATCACATATGCCATAAACAATGCACGATCATGCAATGAGATGTGTGGACATTGATCTTTGTGTACGAGGCCATTATAGGCGTACAGTCCATATTGTGCATGTTCCAGACACACACAGTGCCACGAGTCCCGTGTCCATGTATCAGCCACCAGGCGTGAGTGCTAGAAGCATGCATCTATGAGATGCTGACGAATGTCACGGCCCTCCTGTGCCTCGCAGACTCCTTCAGGTGCTGCCACATCCCCACCCTCATCATGACCATCATCAGGTGCTTGCAGCTCTGCGTCAGGGGGCATGGGCACATTTCTACGTACGCACATGTTGTGTAGCATGACACATGCCATGACCATCTTTGCAACCTTCTCATGGCAGTACAGGAGTGCCCCGCCAGACCTGCTGAGGCAGCGGAAACGAGCCTTCAGTAGGCCGAATGCCTGTTCTATGACTACACGGGTACGTGAGTGGGCATGGTTGTAGTCCTCCTCAGGCTGGTTCTGTGGGTTCCGGAGTGGTGTAAGGAGCCATCTCTTCAGTGGATACCCGGCATCGCCTGTATGTGGACAATAAAGGATGTTTGTGGAATGACATTGCTACGTACGCCCCCCCCCCTCCTGCCAGGTCATTGCCGCATCACATACCCCACATTATCATGCATGAAATGAGACTCACCGAGTAGCCAGGATCTGTTCCCTGCGTGTCGCTCCATGTAGCGTGGTATTCTAGAGTTCCTCAAGACCATAGAATCATGGGTTGATCCAGGAAAGCGTGCACAACAATGTGTAATGATCCTGTTGGAGTCACACACCATTTGTACATTAAGAGAATGAAATTGTTTTCGGTTGCGGTACTGAGCCTCCATGGCATGTGGGACGACCAATTCAACATGGGTGCAGTCGATGGCACCAATGCAACCCGGTATGCCGCCAAGTGCATGGAATCCCACTTTTGTGTTCGTAATTTCCTGCTCCGAGCGTGGTAGAGAGATGTAGTCGTCTGCGTGCTTCAGGAGGGCATCGAGCACTTGCAATAGTGTCCGTGAGAACAGTGGCTGTGAAATGCCATGCAACTGTCCGACTGTGTGCTGGTAGGTGCCTGTGGCCAGGAAGTGGAGTACAGACACCACCTTCAGTAGGGGTGGGATGGCGGTTGGGCTATCTATCATGCTGACAAGGTCAGCCTGTGTCATGTCCACAATGGCGGTTATGGTGTCCCGGTCCAAACGGTAGAGGGTGTGGATCTGCTCATCCGTCAGGTTGAACGGATGTGCTCGGAGGCGTGGGATTGCGGGCTGCCTGCGTGGTGGTAGTGGCTGTGCTGGCGGGCCTTGCTGGGCCTGCCTTGCCCTCCTCCTCCTCCTGCGTCTCCTCTGTGCGGCCGGTTGTTGTAGTAGTTGCTGTTCGTCTTCTTCTTGAAGTTGGAGTACTTGCAGTGCTATCAGGTCCCCCAGGGCCAACATCGCTAGTCCTGCCGGTAGCATTTTGGAGTGGGTGTGGTTGTGTGAGGGGGTTGGGTGTGCAATTTATGTGTTTTCAAGCTGTAATGCCTCCACCTGTGGTGATTCATTCCACCTGTGCAAGCTGCAATCCCCTTTGGGCGAGCACGTCCCGCACGCAACGCTGCAATTCGACGCATGGCATCTTGCTATTACAATCATGTATTTGATCCCGATGGCAGTGAAATATTGGCTCATATGTTCATTCTGCTATGGTCCCATTGTTTCCCATACTATCTTTGCAGTCGCGAACAAACTTGTGAAGGGTCAGTGGAATGTAGTACTCGATTAACGGTGGACCGTCATGCAGCACTGTACCGCGGCTCAACGACGGGCGGGGCGTCCCATTTGTGAGTGAAGCCACTTTGCATTTTCACACATTGCCGCACTACATGGATGGATTTGTGATTTCAAGCGGTCACAGATGCCTTTTCGACGTGATGTTGCAAATGAGGAATTCGAAGGACGGCGCTTTCGGTCTTCAGCTAGCGGCGAGGAGACGCCCACAGGTCTGACTGAAAATATAACGTTCTATTGTTTAATGTCCTTGGGACAGGGGCCATGGCGAGAATGCAATGATTGATATGAATAGTATGGGATGCGCAATAGCGTGGTGGACGATAAGGCAGGACGTTCCCAAATACATGTTACTTCACAACACTGGAATTCCGGCCTGGAGCACAGTGGATTTTGCAGACTGCATTACGCACAGACTCAATGGAAATTGCACATGTTATGTGAGTACATAATCAGGCGTTTTCATACCGGGATGAGGGAATGATGTATGGATGCATGGACAGATGATTTGATGGAGAGTTTGCCATGTACAGGGCTTTTTGGAATCTATCCACCTCCCCTGCGCTATGTGATGCAGAGCTGCCATAGTGGGACCATCGTCTATCTGGCCTTGTTGAACCCTCCCTGTCTCGACGCGCCTTCAAACACTTGTGTCTATGCACGTTACTAATCCCATCGAATGGATTCTGTTTTGACAGACGCATGCACACAAACACTCGTTTGTAATAGTGTTTTCACCTCGATATTTATAGTTATGATTCGCAAGTGATATTTGGGTGGGAATAATCCTTTGGAGTGGGCTAGCATGCATATGGCTGTAGATTTAGTGTGATCATTGAAGTGAGTAATACAAATCAAGTTCTGATGGCCATACTATTCTTTTTCATTTCATTTGGGTGACAGGTATCTCCTCCCCTTTTGCCGCTGCCATCTGTATGCCACTCCTGCAGATGGCTTTTACTCCCGACACCTGCTGCTTCGAGTTAATCAGTGGAGCACCATTACGATCTTATGGGACGATCGCCAATGGGCCACATGCCCTTACGCGGTACTAGTGGCTAGGAGCAACATTTCGACCTTTCAGCTGGACTAGTGCCTACCTAATGGAACGGCCCTGCGGTTCTAGGCACTTCCATGTTGCCTTTTTGAACGTGAATGTAGCCCCTGTGTACCATGAAGGAACAGGGCGTCACACAAGAAGAAGCTGGTCATTTATTGCGGATGCAGCCCACAATGATGAAATATATTTTTGGGGTTCATGACCTAATGGCTGTATGGGCTTGGTGATTTTGTGGTGCATTAAATTTCTATTCTGATATTAACCGTGTAGCGTTATTCTTTGCAAGTAATGTAGCATATTCCTATTTGTGGAGCGATGTATTGTGAGTAGATCTGCATTGGGTTCCGGCTTCTGAGTATAGTTGCGTGGTACTGTACTGGCCGCGTTTGCCTACGAAGCCCAGTGTGGTCAGGGATAGGGGCTACCATTATGACTGTTTTGATGATGTCATGCTCAGGGGCGGGGGATTAGCTTTTGTGTAACAGATGCCGGTCAGCCAGGTGGATTGGTGGAATGATGTGATTATCAGTATATGGCTGGTCACAGGTGCCTGTGTTTGCGTGCGTTTCTTGGAGGGAGACTGAGGTCATGTCCATTGGAATAGCTTCTGTATTCGTGCCATCTGTGCCCTGCAGCTCCCATTGGCCCCTCTTGAGATGTGCCTGGCTGCTCAGTCACTCTGCCAACTTGTGTGGTACATGCTTATGCTGATGGTTGGTTTGTTTACTGGCAGGAGTACAGGGCTGGTGCAGTCTGACTCAGGATACTGCTTTGAATGTTGCCTTACACTGGTGTCAGTCGATGGGGGGGGCCTGTTTTTGTTTGTCTCATTTTTCTGCTCATGTTGCTGTACTTGAACCTTCGCATGCCTGTGCTGCATCAGTGCGGCAATGGTGCCATGGCAAATATGGATGGCCACTCACAAGGCACTTGGAGCCCCTAGATTAATTTGTTCGTTGCCATGCATGGGTGACTTGTACATTTGACTGGTTGCATTGTGTGACTTCATTGCACCTACGAGGAGTTGTGCAATGTGGCCAGGGAGTGGTGTACAGGCACTCAGTAGGGCCGTTTACGGTTGATTCGCAATGCCGTACTTCTCACCATGGCGGAATGGTACTTTCCGCATTGCTTGATTGCGTTAGGTACATGTCCGCTAGGGTCAGAATTCGCGTACCATTGCGCCATGGTGGTAATTACGGTTTGGAATGGCGCGCGTGCGCGTACTTGGTGCAGTTAGCGTTGGCGTTCACTACGGTGTCGCTAATGGCATCGTACTTTACGGTGACGGGTCATATTCGCACCGAGCGCTATTCGATGGCGGTATTCCATTTCCGCCATCGTTTTTCGATTTCCGCCAGGGTCGTAATGAGGGCCAATGCCTCTTACACCAAACCTGAGATCCTTCCGATAGCATGAGATGTGATATCTCAATGCTTCTAATACCAAACCTGAGATCCTTCATATAATATGAGATGTGATTTACAAATCCTTCCCCTTCCAAACCTGAGACCCTCCCTTTAGCATGAAATGTGATATCCAACTCCTTCCCATTCCAATCCTGAGACCCTTCTGATAGCATGAGATGTGATATCTCAATGTCTCTAATACCAAACCTGAGATCCTACCTCTAACATGAAATGTGATATCCATCTCCTTCCCTTTCCAAACCTGAGACCCTGCCTATAGCATGAGATGTGATATCCAAGTCCTTCCCATTCCAATCCTGAGACCATTCCTATAGCATGTGATGTGATATCTCAATGCTTATACCAAACCTGAGACCCTTCCTATGGCATGAGATGTCATATACAACTCCTTCCCATTCCAACCCTGAGACCCTTCCTATAGCATGAGATGTGATATCTCAATGCTTATACCAAACCTGAGACCCTTCCTATAGCATGAGATGTGATATCCAACTTCTTCCCATTCCAATCCTGAGACCCTTCCTATAGCATGAGATGTGATATCTCAATGCTTATACCAAACCTGAGACCCTTCCTATAGCTTGAGATGTGATATCCAACTCCTTCCCATTCCAATCCTGAGACCCTTCCTATAGCATGAGATGTGATATCTCAAGGCCTCTAATACCAAACCTGAGATCCTTCCTCTAACATGAAATGTGATATCCAACTCCTTCCCCTTCCAAACCTGAGAGCCTTCCTATAGCATGAGATATGATATCCAAGTCCTTCCCATTCCAATCCTGAGACCCTTCCTATAACATGAAATGTGATATCCAACTCCTTCCCATTCTAACCTGAGACCCTTCCTATAGCATGAGATGGGATATCCAACTCCTTCCAAATCCAATACTGATACCCTTCCGATAGCATGAGATGTGATATCCCAATGCTTCTACCAAACCTGAGACCCATACTATGGCATGAGATGTGATATCAAACTCCTTCCCATTCCAATCCTGAGACGCTTCCTATAGCTTGAGATGTGATATCCAACTCCTTCCCATTCCAATTCTGAGACCCTTCTTATACCATGAGACTTGATATCTCAATGCTTCTAATACCAAACCTGAGACCCGTCCTATAACATGAGATGTGATATCCAAATCCTTCCCCTTCCAAACCTTAGACCCTTCCTTTATCATGAGATGTGATATCCAGCTCCTTCCCATTCCAATCCTGAGACCCTTCCGATATCATGAGATTTGAAATCTCAATGCTTCTAATATCAAACTTGAGACCCTCCCTATAGCATGAGATGTGACATCCAAGTTCTTCCCATTCCAATCCTGAGACCCTTCCTATAGCATGAGATGTGATATCTCAATGCTTCTAATACCAAACCTGAGACCCTTCCTATAACATGAGATGGGATATCCAACTCCTTCCCATTCCAATCCTGAGACCCTTCCGATAGCAGAGATGTGATATCTCAATGCTTATACCAAACCTGAGACCCTTCCTAAGGCCTGAGATGTCATATACAACTCCTTCCCATTCCAATCCTGAGACCCTTCCTATCGCATGAGATGTGATATCTCAATGCTTATACCAAATCTGAGACCCTTCCTATAGCATGAGATGTGATATCCAACACCTTCCCATTCCAATCCTGAGACCCTTCCTATAGCATAAGATGTGATATCCAAATCCTTCCTATTCCAATCCTGAGACCCTTCCTATAGCATGAGATGTGATATCTCAATGCTTATACCAAACCTGAGACCCTTCCTATAGCATGAGATGTGATATCCAACTATTTCCCATTCCAATCCTGAGACCCTTCCTATAGCATGAGATGTGATATCTCAATGCTTCTAATACCAAACCTGAGACCCTTCCTATAACATGAGATGGGATATCCAACTCCTTCCCATTCCAATCCTGAGACCCTTCCGATAGCAGAGATGTGATATCTCAATGCTTATACCAAACCTGAGACCCTTCCTATGGCATGAGATGTCATATACAACTCCTTCCCATTCCAACCCTGAGACCCTTCCTATAGCATAAGATGTGATATCTCAATGCTTCTAATACCAAACCTGAGACCCTTCCTATAACATGAGATGGGATATCCAACTCCTTCCCATTCCAATCCTGAGACCCTTCCGATAGCAGTGATGTGATATCTCAATGCTTATACCAAACCTGAGACCCTTCCTATGGCATGAGATGTCATATACAACTCCTTCCCATTCCAACCCTGAGACCCTTCCTATAGCATGAGATGTGATATCTCAATGCTTATACCAAACCTGAGACCCTTCCTATAGCATGAGATGTGATATCCAACTTCTTCCCATTCCAATCCTGAGACCCTTCCTATAGCATGAGATGTGATATCTCAATGCTTATACCAAACCTGAGACCCTTCCTATAGCTTGAGATGTGATATCCAACTCCTTCCCATTCCAATCCTGAGACCCTTCCTATAGCATGAGATGTGATATCTCAAGGCCTGTAATACCAAACCTGAGATCCTTCCTCTAACATGAAACGTGATATCCAACTCCTTCCCCTTCCAAACCTGAGAGCCTTCCTATAGCATGAGATATGATATCCAAGTCCTTCCCATTCCAATCCTGAGACCCTTCCTATAACATGAAATGTGATATCCAACTCCTTCCCATTCTAACCTGAGACCCTTCCTATAGCATGAGATGGGATATCCAACTCCTTCCAAATCCAATACTGATACCCTTCTGATAGCATGAGATGTGATATCCCAATGCTTCTACCAAACCTGAGACCCATACTATGGCATGAGATGTGATATCAAACTCCTTCCCATTCCAATCCTGAGACGCTTCCTATAGCTTGAGATGTGATATCCAACTCCTTCCCATTCCAATTCTGAGACCCTTCTTTTACCATGAGACTTGATATCTCAATGCTTCTAATACCAAACCTGAGACCCGTCCTATAACATGAGATGTGATATCCAAATCCTTCCCCTTCCAAACCTTAGACCCTTCCTTTATCATGAGATGTGATATCCAACTCCTTACCATTCCAATCCTGAGACCCTTCCGATATCATGAGATTTGTTATCTCAATGCTTCTAATATCAAACTTACGACCCTCCCTATAGCATGAGATGTGACATCCAAGTCCTTCCCATTCCAATCCTGAGACCCTTCCTATAGCATGAGATGTGATATCTCAATGCTTCTAATACCAAACCTGAGACCCTTCCTATAACATGAGATGGGATATCCAACTCCTTCCCATTCCAATCCTGAGACCCTTCCGATAGCAGAGATGTGATATCTCAATGCTTATACCAAACCTGAGACCCTTCCTAAGGCCTGAGATGTCATATACAACTCCTTCCCATTCCAATCCTGAGACCCTTCCTATAGCATGAGATGTGATATCTCAATGCTTATACCAAATCTGAGACCCTTCCTATAGCATGAGATGTGATATCCAACACCTTCCCATTCCAATCCTGAGACCCTTCCTATAGCATGAGAAGTGATATCTCCATGCTTATAACAAACCTGAGACCCTTCCTATAGCATGAGATGTGATATCCAAATCCTTCCCATTCCAATCCTGAGACCCTTCCTATAGCATGAGATGTGATATCTCAATGCTTATACCAAACCTGAGAGCCTACCTATAGCATGAGATGTGATATCCAAGTCCATCCCATTCCAATCCTTAGACCCTTCCTACAGCATGCGATGTGATATCTCAATGATTCTAATACCAAACCAGAGACCCGTCCTTTAACATGAGATGGGATATCCAACTCCTTCCCATTCCAATCCTGAGCCACTCCTGATAGCAGAGATGTGATATCTCAATGCTTATACCAAACCTGAGACCCTTCCTATGGCATGAGATGTCATATACAACTCCTTCCCATTCCAACCCTGAGACCCTTCCTATAGCATAAGATGTGATATCTCAATGCTTCTAATACCAAACCTGAGACCCTTCCTATAACATGAGATGGGATATCCAACTCCTTCCCATTCCAATCCTGAGACCCTTCCGATAGCAGTGATGTGATATCTCAATGCTTATACCAAACCTGAGACCCTTCCTATGGCATGAGATGTCATATACAACTCCTTCCCATTCCAACCCTGAGACCCTTCCTATAGCATGAGATGTGATATCTCAATGCTTATACCAAACCTGAGACCCTTCCTATAGCATGAGATGTGATATCCAACTTCTTCCCATTCCAATCCTGAGACCCTTCCTATAGCATGAGATGTGATATCTCAATGCTTATACCAAACCTGAGACCCTTCCTATAGCTTGAGATGTGATATCCAACTCCTTCACATTCCAATCCTGAGACCCTTCCTATAGCATGAGATGTGATATCTCAAGGCCTGTAATACCAAACCTGAGATCCTTCCTCTAACATGAAACGTGATATCCAACTCCTTCCCCTTACAAACCTGAGAGCCTTCCTATAGCATGAGATATGATATCCAAGTCCTTCCCATTCCAATCCTGAGACCCTTCCTATAACATGAAATGTGATATCCAACTCCTTCCCATTCTAACCTGAGACCCTTCCTATAGCATGAGATGGGATATCCAACTCCTTCCAAATCCAATACTGATACCCTTCTGATAGCATGAGATGTGATATCCCAATGCTTCTACCAAACCTGAGACCCATACTATGGCATGAGATGTGATATCAAACTCCTTCCCATTCCAATCCTGAGACGCTTCCTATAGCTTGAGATGTGATATCCAACTCCTTCCCATTCCAATTCTGAGACCCTTCTTTTACCATGAGACTTGATATCTCAATGCTTCTAATACCAAACCTGAGACCCGTCCTATAACATGAGATGTGATATCCAAATCCTTCCCCTTCCAAACCTTAGACCCTTCCTTTATCATGAGATGTGATATCCAACTCCTTACCATTCCAATCCTGAGACCCTTCCGATATCATGAGATTTGTTATCTCAATGCTTCTAATATCAAACTTACGACCCTCCCTATAGCATGAGATGTGACATCCAAGTCCTTCCCATTCCAATCCTGAGACCCTTCCTATAGCATGAGATGTGATATCTCAATGCTTCTAATACCAAACCTGAGACCCTTCCTATAACATGAGATGGGATATCCAACTCCTTCCCATTCCAATCCTGAGACCCTTCCGATAGCAGAGATGTGATATCTCAATGCTTATACCAAACCTGAGACCCTTCCTAAGGCCTGAGATGTCATATACAACTCCTTCCCATTCCAATCCTGAGACCCTTCCTATAGCATGAGATGTGATATCTCAATGCTTATACCAAATCTGAGACCCTTCCTATAGCATGAGATGTGATATCCAACACCTTCACATTCCAATCCTGAGACCCTTCCTATAGCATGAGAAGTGATATCTCCATGCTTATACCAAACCTGAGACCCTTCCTATAGCATGAGATGTGATATCCAAATCCTTCCCATTCCAATCCTGAGACCCTTCCTATAGCATGAGATGTGATATCTCAATGCTTATACCAAACCTGAGAGCCTACCTATAGCATGAGATGTGATATCCAAGTCCATCCCATTCCAATCCTTAGACCCTTCCTACAGCATGCGATGTGATATCTCAATGATTCTAATACCAAACCAGAGACCCGTCCTTTAACATGAGATGGGATATCCAACTCCTTCCCATTCCAATCCTGAGCCACTCCTGATAGCAGAGATGTGATATCTCAATGCTTATACCAAACCTGAGACCCTTCCTATAACATGAGATGTGATATCCAACTCCTTCCCGTTCCAAACCTGAGACACTTCCTATAGCATATGTGATATCCAACTCCTTCCCATTCCAAACATGAGACCCTTCCTATAGCAAGAATGTAATATCCAACTCCTACCCATTCCAATCCTGAGACCATTCCTATAGCATGAGATGTGATATATCAATGCTTCTAATACCAAACCTGAGATCCTTCCTATGACATGAGATGTGATATCCAAATCCTTCCCATTCCAATCCTGAGACCCTTCCTATAGCAAGAGATGTGATATCCAAATCCTTCCCATTCCAATCCTGAGACCCTTCCTATAACATGAGATGTGATATTCAACTCCTTCCCATTCCAACCTGAGAAACTTCCTATAGCATGAGAAGGGATATCCAACTCCTTCCCAATCCAATCCTGAGAACCTTCCGATAGCAGAGATGTGATATCTCAATGCTTATACCAAACCTGAGACCCTTCCTATGGCATGAGATGTGATATCCAACTCCTTGCCATTCAAATCCTGAGACCCTTCCTATAGCATGAGATGTGATATCTCAATGCTTCTACCAAACCTGAGACCCTTCCTTTAGCATGAGATGTGATATCCAAATCCTTCACATTCCAATCCTGAGACCCTTCCTATAGCATAAGATGTGATATCTCAATGCTTCTAATACCAAACCTGAGATCCTTCCTATAACATGAGATGTGATATCCAATTCCTTCCCATTCCAAACCTGAGACCCTTCCTATTGGATGAGATGTGATATCCAACTCCTTCCCATTCCAACCCTGAGACCCTTCCTATACCATGAGATGTGATATCTCAATGCTTCTAATACCAAACCTGGGAACCGTCCTATAACATGAGATGTGATATCTCAATGTTTCTAATAAAAAACCTGAGACCCTACCTATAACATGAGATGTGATATCCAATTCCTTCCCATTCCAAACCTGAGACCCTTCCTATTGGATGAGATGTGATATCCAAATCCTTCCCCTTCCAAACCTGAGACCCTTCCTTTAGCATGAGATGTGATATCCAAATGCTTCCCATTCCAATCCTAAAACCCTTCCTATAGCATGAGATGTGATATCTCAATGTTTCTAATAAAAAACCTGAGACCCTTCCTATAGCAAGAGATGTGATATCCAAATCCTTCCCATTCCAATCCTGAGACCCTTCCTGTATATAACATGAGATGTGATATCCAACTCCTTCCCATTCCAACCTGAGACCCTTCCTATAGCATGAGATGTGATATCCAACTCCATACCATTCAAATCCTGAGACCCTCCCTATAACAAGAGATGTCATATCCAACTCCTTCCCATTCCAAACCTGAGACCCTTCCTATAACATGAGATGTGATATCCAACTCCTTCCCATTCCAAACCTGAGACCCTTCCGATAGCATGAGATGTGATATCTCAATGCTTCAAAAACCAAACATGAGAAACATCCTATAACATGAGATGTGAAATCCAAATCCTTCCCTTCCCAAACCTGAGACTCTTCCTATAGCATGAGATGTGATATCTCAATGCTTCTACCAAACCTGAAACCCTTCCTATAGCATGAGATGTGATATCCAATTCCTTCCCATTCCAATCCTGAGACACATCCTATAGCATGAGATGTGATATCACAATGCTTCTAATACCAAACCTGAGACCCGTCCTATAACATGAGATGTGATATCCAAATCCTTCCCCTTCCAAACTTGAGACCCTTCCTTTAGCATGAGATGTGATATCCAGCTCCTCCCATTCCAATCCTGAGACCCTTCCGATAGCAGAGATGTGATATTTCAATGCTTATACCAAACCTGAGACCCTTCCCATAGCATGAGATGTGATATCCAACTCCTTCCCATTCCAATCCTGAGACCCTTCCTATAGCATGAGATGTGATATCTCAATGCTTCTAATACCAAACCTGAGATCCTTCCTATAACATGAGATGTGATATCCAACTCCTTCCCATTCCAATCCTGAGACCCTTCCTATAGCATGAGATGTGATATCTCAATGCTTCTAATACCAAACCTGAGATCCTTCCTATAACATGAGATGTGATATCCAACTCCTTCCCATTCCAATCCCGAGACCCTTCCGATAGCATGAGATGTGATATCTCAATGCTTCTAATACCAAACCTAAGGTCCTTCCTATAACATGAGATGTGATATCCAAATCCTTCCCATTCCAAACCTGAGACCCTCCCTTTAGCATGAGATGTGATATCCAACTCCTTCCCATTCCAATCCTGATACCCTTCTGATAGCATGAGATGTGATATCTCAATGCCTCTAATACCAAACCTGAGATCATACCTCTAACATGAAATGTGATATCCAACTCCTTCCTTTTCCAAACCTGAGACCCTTCCTACAGCATGAGATGTGATATCCAAGTCCTTCCCATTCCAATCCTGAGACCATTCCTATAACATGAGATGTGATATCCAACTCCTTCTATTCCAACCTGAGACCCTTCCTATAGCATGAGATGGGATATCCAACTCCTTCCAAATCCAATCCTGATACCCTTCCGATAGCATGAGATGTGATATCCCAATGCTTCTACAAAACCTGAGACCCATACCATGGCATGAGATGTGATATCAAACTCCCGTCCTATACCATGAGACTTGATATCTCAATGCTTCTAATACCAAACCCGAGACCGGTCCAATAACATGAGATGTGATATCCAAATCCTTCCCCTTCCAAACCTTAGACCCTTCCTTTATCATGAGATGTGATATCCAAGTCCTTCCCATTCCATTCCTGAGACCCTTCCTATAGCATGAGATGTGATATCTCAATGCCTCTAAAACCAAACCTGAGATCCTACCTCTAACATGAAATGTGATATCCAACTCCTTCCCCTTCCAACCCTGAGAGCCTTCCTATAGAATGAGATGTGATATCCAAGTCCTTCCCATTCCAATCCTGAGACCCTTCCTATAACATGAGATGTGATATCCAACTCCTTCCCATTCCAATCATGAGACCCTTCCTATAGCTTGAGATGTGATATCCAACTCCTTCTCATTCCAATTCTGAGACCCGTCCTATACCATGAGACTTGATATCTCAATGCTTCAAATACCAAACCTGAGACCGGTCCTATAACATGAGATGTGATACCCAAATCCGTCCCCTTCCAAACCTTAGACCCTTCCTATAGCATGAGATGTGATATCTCATTGCTTCTAATCCCAAACCTGAGACCCTTCCTATAACGAGATGGGATATCCAACTCCTTCCCATTCCAATCCTGAGACCCTTCAGATAGCAGAGATGTGATATCCAACTCCTTCCCATTCCAAACCTGAGACCCTTCCTATAGCATGAGATGTTATAATGTAATGCTTCTAAAACCAAACCTGAGAACCATCCTATAACATGTGAAATCCAAATCCTTCCCTTTCCAAACCTGAGACCCTTCCGATAGCATGAGATGTGATATCTCAATGCTTCTAAAACCAAACATGAGAACCATCATATAACATGAGATGTGAAATCCAAATCCTTCCCTTTCCAAACCTGAGACCTTTCCTATAGCTTGAGATGAAATATCAAACTCCTTCCCATTCCAATCCTGAGATAGCTTGAGATGTGATATCCAACTCCATCCCATTCCAATCCTGAGACCCTTCCGATAGCATGAGATGTGATAGCTCAATGCTTCTAATATCAAAACTGAGACCCTCCCTATAGTATGAGACGTGAATTCTAAGTCCTTCCCATTCCTTTCCTGAGACCCTTCCGATAGCAGAGATGTGATATCTCAATGCCTATACCAAACCTGATGACCCTTCCTATGGCATTAGATGTGATATCCAACTCCTTCCCATTCCAATCCTGAGTTCCTTCCTATAGCATGAGATGTGATATCTCAATGCTTCTATCAAACCTGATACCCTTCCTTTAGCATGAGATGTGATATTCAACTCCTTCCCATTCCAATCCTGAGACCCTTCCTATAACATGAGACGTGATATCCAACTCCTTCCCATTCCAATCCTGAGACTCCTCCTATAGCATGAGATGTGATATCTCAATGCTTCTAATACCAGACCTGGGACCGGTCCTATAACATGAGATATGATATCCAAATCCTTCCCCTTCCAAACCTGAGACCCTTCCTATAGCAAGAGATGTGATATCCAATTCCTTCCCATTCCAATCCTGAGACCCTTCCTATAACGAGATGTGATATCCAACTCCTTCCCATTCCAACCTGAGACCCTTCCTGTAGCATGAGAAGGGAGATCCAACTCCTTCCCATTCTAATCCTGAGACCCTTCCTATACCATGAGATGTGATATCTCAATGCTTCTAATACCAAACCTGGGACCCGTCCTATAACATGAGATACGTCCTATAACATGAGATATGATATCCAAATCCTTCCCCTTCCAAACCTGAGACCCTTCATTTAGCATGAGATGTGATATCCAATTCCTTCCCATTCCAATCCTGAGACCCTTCCTATAACGAGATGTGATATCCAACTCCTTCCCATTCCAACCTGAGACCCTTCCTGTAGCATGAGAAGGGAGATCCAACTCCTTCTCATTCCAATCCTGAGACCCTTCCTATACCATGAGATGTGATATCTCAATGCTTCTAATACCAAACCTGGGACCCGTCCTATAACATGAGATACGTCCTATAACATGAGATGTGATATCCAAATCCTTCCCATTTCAATCTTGAGACCCTTCCTATAACATGAGATGTGATATCCAACTCCTACCCATTCCAACCTGAGACCCTTCCTATAGCATGAGAAGGGATATCCAATTCCTTCCCAATCCAATCCTTAGACCCTTCCGATAGCAGAGATGTGATATCTCAATGCTTATACCAAACCTGAGACCCTTCCTTTAGCATGAGATGTGATATCCAAATCCTTCACATTCCAATCCTGAGACCCTTCTAATAGCATGAGATGTGATATCTCAATGCTTCTAATACAAAACCTGAGATCCTTCCTATAACATGAGATGTGATATCCAAGTCCTTCCCATTCCAATCCTGAGACCCTTCCTATAACATGAGATGTGATATCCAACTCCTTCTATTCCAACCTGAGACCCTTCCTATAGCATGAGATGTGATATCCCAATGCTTCTACAAAACCTGAGACCCATACCATGGCATGAGATGTGATATCAAACTCCCGTCCTATACCATGAGACTTGATATCTCAATGCTTCTAATACCAAACCTGAGACCGGTCCAATAACATGAGATGTGATATCCAAATCCTTCCCCTTCCAAACCTTAGACCCTTCCTTTATCATGAGATGTGATATCCAAGTCCTTCCCATTCCATTCCTGAGACCCTTCCTATAGCATGAGATGTGATATCTCAATGCTTCTAATACCAAACCTGAGACCCTTCCTATAACATGAGATGTGATATCCAAATCCTTCCCATTCCAATCCTGAGACCCTTCCGATAGCAGAGATGTGATATCTCAATGCTTATACCAAACCTGAGACCCTTCCGATAGCAAGAGATGTGATATCTCAATGCTTCTAATACCAAACCTCAGATCCTTCCAATAACATGAGATGTGATGTCCAAATCCTTCCCCTTCCAAACCTTAGACCCTCCCTTTAGCATGAGATGTGATATCCAACTCCTTCCCATTCCAATCCTGAGACCCTTCTGATGGCATGAGATGTCATATCTCAATGCCTCTAATACCAAATCTGAGATCCTACCTCTAACATGAGATGTGATATCAAACTCCTTCCCATTCCAATCCCGAGACCCTTCCGATAGCATGAGATGTGATATCTCAATGCTTCTAATACCAAACCTAAGGTCCTTCCTATAACATGAGATGTGATATCCAAATCCTTCCCATTCCAAACCTGAGACCCTCCCTTTAGCATGAGATGTGATATCCAACTCCTTCCCATTCCAATCCTGATACCCTTCTGATAGCATGAGATGTGATATCTCAATGCCTCTAATACCAAACCTGAGATCCTACCTCTAACATGAAATGTGATATCCAACTCCTTCCTTTTCCAAACCTGAGACCCTTCCTACAGCATGAGATGTGATATCCAAGTCCTTCCCATTCCAATCCTGAGACCATTCCTATAACATGAGATGTGATATCCAACTCCTTCTATTCCAACCTGAGACCCTTCCTATAGCATGAGATGGGATATCCAACTCCTTCCAAATCCAATCCTGATACCCTTCCGATAGCATGAGATGTGATATCCCAATGCTTCTACAAAACCTGAGACCCATACCATGGCATGAGATGTGATATCAAACTCCCGTCCTATACCATGAGACTTGATATCTCAATGCTTCTAATACCAAACCTGAGACCGGTCCAATAACATGAGATGTGATATCCAAATCCTTCCCCTTCCAAACCTTAGACCCTTCCTTTATCATGAGATGTGATATCCAAGTCCTTCCCATTCCATTCCTGAGACCCTTACTATAGCATGAGATGTGATATCTCAATGCCTCTAAAACCAAACCTGAGATCCTACCTCTAACATGAAATGTGATATCCAACTCCTTCCCCTTCCAACCCTGAGAGCCTTCCTATAGAATGAGATGTGATATCCAAGTCCTTCCCATTCCAATCCTGAGACCCTTCCTATAACATGAGATGTGATATCCAACTCCTTCCCATTCCAATCATGAGACCCTTCCTATAGCTTGAGATGTGATATCCAACTCCTTCTCATTCCAATTCTGAGACCCGTCCTATACCATGAGACTTGATATCTCAATGCTTCAAATACCAAACCTGAGACCGGTCCTATAACATGAGATGTGATACCCAAATCCGTCCCCTTCCAAACCTTAGACCCTTCCTATAGCATGAGATGTGATATCTCATTGCTTCTAATACCAAACCTGAGACCCTTCCTATAACGAGATGGGATATCCAACTCCTTCCCATTCCAATCCTGAGACCCTTCAGATAGCAGAGATGTGATATCCAACTCCTTCCCATTCCAAACCTGAGACCCTTCCTATAGCATGAGATGTTATAATGTAATGCTTCTAAAACCAAACCTGAGAACCATCCTATAACATGTGAAATCCAAATCCTTCCCTTTCCAAACCTGAGACCCTTCCGATAGCATGAGATGTGATATCTCAATGCTTCTAAAACCAAACATGAGAACCATCATATAACATGAGATGTGAAATCCAAATCCTTCCCTTTCCAAACCTGAGACCTTTCCTATAGCTTGAGATGAAATATCAAACTCCTTCCCATTCCAATCCTGAGATAGCTTGAGATGTGATATCCAACTCCATCCCATTCCAATCCTGAGACCCTTCCGATAGCATGAGATGTGATAGCTCAATGCTTCTAATATCAAAACTGAGACCCTCCCTATAGTATGAGACGTGAATTCTAAGTCCTTCCCATTCCTTTCCTGAGACCCTTCCGATAGCAGAGATGTGATATCTCAATGCCTATACCAAACCTGATGACCCTTCCTATGGCATTAGATGTGATATCCAACTCCTTCCCATTCCAATCCTGAGTTCCTTCCTATAGCATGAGATGTGATATCTCAATGCTTCTATCAAACCTGATACCCTTCCTTTAGCATGAGATGTGATATTCAACTCCTTCCCATTCCAATCCTGAGACCCTTCCTATAACATGAGACGTGATATCCAACTCCTTCCCATTCCAATCCTGAGACTCCTCCTATAGCATGAGATGTGATATCTCAATGCTTCTAATACCAGACCTGGGACCGGTCCTATAACATGAGATATGATATCCAAATCCTTCCCCTTCCAAACCTGAGACCCTTCCTATAGCAAGAGATGTGATATCCAATTCCTTCCCATTCCAATCCTGAGACCCTTCCTATAACGAGATGTGATATCCAACTCCTTCCCATTCCAACCTGAGACCCTTCCTGTAGCATGAGAAGGGAGATCCAACTCCTTCCCATTCTAATCCTGAGACCCTTCCTATACCATGAGATGTGATATCTCAATGCTTCTAATACCAAACCTGGGACCCGTCCTATAACATGAGATACGTCCTATAACATGAGATATGATATCCAAATCCTTCCCCTTCCAAACCTGAGACCCTTCATTTAGCATGAGATGTGATATCCAATTCCTTCCCATTCCAATCCTGAGACCCTTCCTATAACGAGATGTGATATCCAACTCCTTCCCATTCCAACCTGAGACCCTTCCTGTAGCATGAGAAGGGAGATCCAACTCCTTCTCATTCCAATCCTGAGACCCTTCCTATACCATGAGATGTGATATCTCAATGCTTCTAATACCAAACCTGGGACCCGTCCTATAACATGAGATACGTCCTATAACATGAGATGTGATATCCAAATCCTTCCCATTTCAATCTTGAGACCCTTCCTATAACATGAGATGTGATATCCAACTCCTACCCATTCCAACCTGAGACCCTTCCTATAGCATGAGAAGGGATATCCAATTCCTTCCCAATCCAATCCTTAGACCCTTCCGATAGCAGAGATGTGATATCTCAATGCTTATACCAAACCTGAGACCCTTCCTTTAGCATGAGATGTGATATCCAAATCCTTCACATTCCAATCCTGAGACCCTTCTAATAGCATGAGATGTGATATCTCAATGCTTCTAATACAAAACCTGAGATCCTTCCTATAACATGAGATGTGATATCCAAGTCCTTCCCATTCCAATCCTGAGACCCTTCCTATAACATGAGATGTGATATCCAACTCCTTCTATTCCAACCTGAGACCCTTCCTATAGCATGAGATGTGATATCCCAATGCTTCTACAAAACCTGAGACCCATACCATGGCATGAGATGTGATATCAAACTCCCGTCCTATACCATGAGACTTGATATCTCAATGCTTCTAATACCAAACCTGAGACCGGTCCAATAACATGAGATGTGATATCCAAATCCTTCCCCTTCCAAACCTTAGACCCTTCCTTTATCATGAGATGTGATATCCAAGTCCTTCCCATTCCATTCCTGAGACCCTTCCTATAGCATGAGATGTGATATCTCAATGCTTCTAATACCAAACCTGAGACCCTTCCTATAACATGAGATGTGATATCCAAATCCTTCCCATTCCAATCCTGAGACCCGTCCGATAGCAGAGATGTGATATCTCAATGCTTATACCAAACCTGAGACCCTTCCGATAGCAAGAGATGTGATATCTCAATGCTTCTAATACCAAACCTCAGATCCTTCCAATAACATGAGATGTGATGTCCAAATCCTTCCCCTTCCAAACCTTAGACCCTCCCTTTAGCATGAGATGTGATATCCAACTCCTTCCCATTCCAATCCTGAGACCCTTCTGATGGCATGAGATGTCATATCTCAATGCCTCTAATACCAAATCTGAGATCCTACCTCTAACATGAGATGTGATATCAAACTCCTTCCCATTCCAAACCTGAGACCCTTCCGATAGCATGAGATGTGATATTTCAATGCTTCTAAAACCAAACATGAGAACCATCCTATAACATGAGATGTGAAATCCAAATCATTCCCTTTCCAAACCTGAGGCCCTTCCTATAGCTTGAGGTGTGATATCAAACTCCTTCCCATTCAATGTGATATCCAACTCCTTCCCATTCCAATCCTGGGACCCTTCCTATACCATGAGATGTGATATTTCAATGCTTCTAATACCAAACCTGAGACCCGTCCTAAAACATGAGATGTGAGATCCAAATCCTTCCCCTTCCAGACCTGAGACCTTTCCTTTAGCATGAGATGTGATATCCAACTCCTTCCCATTCCAAACCTGAGACCCTTCCCATAGCATGAGATGTGATATCTCAATGCTTCTAAAACCAAACATGAGAACCATCCTATAACATGAGATGTGAAATCCAAATCCTTCCCTTTCCAAACCTGAGACCCTTCCTATAGCTTGAGATGAAATATCAAACTCCTTCCCATTCCAATCCTGAGATAGCTTGAGATGTGAGATCCAAATCCTTCCCCTTCCAAACCTGAGACCCTTCCTATAGCTTGATATGTGATATCAAACTCCTTCCCATTACAATCCTGAGATAGCTTGAGATGTGATATCCAACTCCATCCCATTCCAATCCTGAGACCCTTCCGATAGCATGAGATGTGATAGCTCAATGCTTCTAATATCAAAACTGAGACCCTCCCTATAGTATGAGATGTGATATTCAACTCCTTCCCATTCCAATCCTGAGACCCTTCCTATAACATGAGACGTGATATCCAACTCCTTCCCATTCCAATCCTGAGACCCTTCCGATAGCATGAGATGTGATATCCAACTCCTTCCAATTCCAATACTGAGACCCTTCCAATAGCATATGTGATATCTCAATGCTTCTAATATCAAAACTGAGACCCTCCCTATAACATGAGATGTGATATCCAACTCCTTCCCATTCCAATACTGAGACCCTTCCAATAGCATATGTGATATCTCAATGCTTCTAATATCAAAACTGAGACCCTCCCTATAACATGAGATGTGATATCCAACTCCTACCCATTCCAATCGAGACCCTTCCTATAACATGAGATGTGATATCTCTATGCTTCTAATACCAAACCTGAGGCCCTTCACGTAGTATATGTGAAATCCAACTCCTTCCCATTCCAACCTTGTGACCCTTCCTGTAGCATGAAATGTGATTTTTCACCCCTTCCAATACCATACCCGAGACCATTCCCACAGCCTGAGATTTGAAATCTCATTTCTTCCAATACCAAACCCGAGACCCTTCCGATAGGATGTGATTTGATATCTCAGTTCTTCTAATACCAAACCTGAGACCCTCCCTATAACAAGAGATATCATATCCAACTCCTTCCCATTCCAATCCTGAGACTCTTCCTATAGCATGACATGTGATATCGAACTTCCCATTCAAATCCTGAGACTCAGACCTCCCCGTCTAACCTCACCACTCCTAGCTCCCGGATTGATAATGCACTCCTGCTGTGTCTTCTCTCCCTTCTTCTGCTTCCTTTCCTCTCACCTTCCTCATGTGCCCTAGGTCAGGCTCCTTCTACACCTCCGCAAGGATTACTGATTTGTACCCCTCCCCACTCTCAACTCTCACTCAGTTAACACTCATCTGACATCTGCCATTTCCTGGAAGAACCCGACCTTGATGTCCTTGGTCTAACCGAGACATGGATGACGGCCAGCGCTGTCTCGAACTCTGACACTTTCCTCCCTGATGACAAGTTCCTCTCCATGCCCAGATCCACCGTTCTTGAGGGGGAGTATCCTTGATTCCTGTAGTAAATTTCTTTCCTTTGCAGGCCGACTCCTTTCCCGAATGCCTTGTCTGCATGCATTCTCTCTTTCCTGGCCATTCTCTCACCGTGGCTATTTGCCTACCCTCTTCCTCTCTCAGTGGATGGACTTCTCCATCCTAGCCTCCTACCACTCAACTCCGCCTACTTGGAGAATTCAAAATGAACCTGTATGCTTCCTGACCTGGACTTTTACGAGATCTGCAACTCTTCATGTCTCTGGCCCTACACACTGCAGGGAATACTCAGGATTTTCTGATCTCAGACATCCCCCTATGTAACCCTCTCAACATTCCTCTCCCGTGGTGATCAAGTTCTCATCTCCAAAGAAGGCTAACTACCAGCTGTTCCTCCTCAGTGGAGTTCTCCCTTTCTCCCTTTCTGTCCCTGCTCTCTGCACCGTTTCGCGTTGCAAACACTCGCTTCCCTGCTCTCTGGTTTAGACGCTTTTCCTTCTTCCTTTCTGTGCTTGTTCTCTGCATCGTTTCGCGTTGCAGAGAACAACTCGCTTCCCAGCTCTCTGGTTTAGACGTGTGTTCCCTGCCATCTCTCCTCTTCCCGCTGCCTTCAAATCAACAAATGAGCTTCAAAAGATACACGGTGCTAAGAATGCTTTATAACACCCATTATTCAAGATATAGCTGTAACCCGCTTGACGTATTGAAAAGTGCTAAAAACTAGCAAAAATAGCTAGAAAATGTTCTTTCCACGCGTTTTGGTAAATACGAATTCTGGTGGATTCCCATTTTGTACTCCGTGCATTTGTTCAGTCGAATCCTGATGTTTTTAACCACTCGTCACCCATACAAGGAGGGATCAAAATCTACTGTTCACAGGCTGAATGTATACTGCTGAAATCGTCAATGCATTATCGGGTAAACCGACTGTTCTGGAAAGTGTATTTGCCATCTGTTATTCCAGTCAGCATGTTTTCATCGTCCCTTCTTGTTTCAAGGCTGCACTCCCGTGGTGATCACATTCTCCTCTCCAGAGCAGGCTAACTACCAGCTGCTCCTCCTCAGAGGCGTTCCACCTTTCTGTCCCTGCTCCCTGCACCGTTTCGCGTTGCATGTACTCGCTTCCCAGCTCTCTGGTTTAGATGCGTGTTCCCTGCCTTCTCTCCTCTTCCTACAGCCTTCCAATGAGCTCCACAAGATAGTGTTCAGAATGCTTTATAACCCCATTATTCAACATATAGCTGTAACCCGCTAGACGTATTGAAACGTGCTAAAAACTAGCAAAAATAGCTAGAAAATGTACTTCCCTCGCGTTTTTGTAAATGCGAATTCTGGTGGGTTCCCATGTTGTATGTACTGTGTCCGTGCGTTTGTGTCGAATCCTGAAGTTTTTAACCACTGTTCTCCCATACTAGGGAGGGGGGGGTCAACATCTACTGCTGGTCACAGGCTGAATGTATACGGCTGAAATCTTCAAGGCATTATCAGCTTTCCTGACTGTTTTGGAACGTGTATTTGCCATCTGTTAATGCAGTCGCCCTTTGTTCATCGTTCCTTCTAGTTTACAGGCTGCACTCCCCTAGTGATCACATTCTTCTCTCCTATGCAGGCTAACTACCAGCTGCTCCTCCTCATATGTGTTCATCCTTTCTGTCCCTGCTCCCTGCACCGTTTCGCGTTGCATGTACTCGCTTCCCAGCTCTCTGGTTGAGATGCGTGTTCCCTGCCTTCTCTCCTCTTGCTACAGCCTTCCAATTTGCTCCACAAGATACAGTGTTCAGAATGCTTTATAACACCCATTATTCAACATATAGCTGTAACCCGCTAGACGTATTGAAACGTGCTAAAAACTAGCAAAAACAGCTAGAAAATGTACTCCCCTCGCGTTTTGGTAAATGCAGGGTACACGCGTCTAAACCAGAGAGCAGGGAAGCGAGTATTTCAGCAGTATAAATTCAGCCTGTGAACAACACATTTTGACCCTCCCTTGTATGGGAGAAGAGTGGTTCAAAAGACCAGGATTCGACTGAACAAACGCACGAACAGAGTACAAAATGGGAATCCACCAGAATTCGCATTTACCAAAACGCGAGGAAAGTATTTTCTAGCTGTTTCTGCTCGTTTTTAGCACGTTTCAATACGTCTAGCGGGTTACAGCTATATGTTGAATAATGGGTGTTATAGAGCATTCTGAGCACTGTGTATCTTTTGGAGCTCATTTTTTGATTTGAAGGCAGCGGGAAGAGGAGAGAAGGCAGGGAACACGCGTCTAAACCAGAGAGCTGGGAAGCGAGTACTTGCAACGCGAAAAGGGCAGAAAGGAAGAAGGCCTCTGAGAAGGAAAAGCATCTAAACCAGAGAGCAGGGAAGCGAGTGTTTGCAACGCGAAACTGTGCAGGGAGCAGGGACAGAAAGGGAGAACTCCTCTGAGGAGGAACAGCTGGCAGTTAGCCTTCTTTGGAGATGAGAACTTGATCACCACGGGAGAGGATTGTTGAGAGGGTTACAGAGGGGGAGGTCTGAGATCAGAAAATCCTGAGTATTCCCTGCAGTGTGTAGGGCCAGCGACATGAAGAGTTGCAGATCTCGTAAAAGTCCAGGTCAGGAAGCATACAGGTTCATGTTGAATTCTCCAAGTAGGCGGAGTTGAGTGGTAGGAGGCTAGGATGGAGAAGTCCATCCACTGAGAGAGGAAGGGGGTAGGCAAATAGCCACGGTGAGAGAATGGGCAGGAGAGAATGCATGCAGACAAGGCATTCGTGACAGGAGTCGGCCTGCAAAGGAAATCAATTTACTACAGGAATCAAGGATAAGCATTGAGATATCACATCTCATGCTATAGGAAGGGTCTCAGGATTGGAATGGGAAGGACTTAGATATCACATATCATGCTATAGGGAGGGTCTCAGTTTTGATATTAGAAGCATTGAGATATCACATCTCATGCTATCGGAAGTGTCTCAGGATTGGAATGGGAAGGAGCTGGATATCACATCTCTGCTATCGGAAGTGTCTCAGGATTGGAATGGGAAGGAGTTGGATATCCCATCTCATGTTATATGACGGGTCTCAGGTTTTTTATTAAAATCATTGAGATATCATATTGCATGCTGTAGGAAGGGTCTAAGGATTGGAATGGGAAGGACTTGGATATCACATCTCATGCTATAGATAGGCTCTCAGGTTTGGAAAGTGAAGGAGTTGGATATCACATTTCATGTTAGAGGAAGGATCTCAGGTTTGGTATTAGAAGCATTGAGACATCACATCTCATGCTATAGGAAGGGTCTCAGGATTGGAATGGGAAGGAGTTGGATATCACATCTCATGCTATAGGAAGGGTCTCAGGATTGGAATGGGAAGGAGTTGTATATGACATCTCATGCCGTAGGGAGGGTCTCAGGTTTGGTATAAACATTGAGATATCACATCTCTGCTATCGAAAGGGTCTCAGGATTGGAATGGGAAGGAGTTGGATATCCCATCTCATGTTATAGGAAGAGTCTCAGGTTTGGTATTAGAAGCATTGAGATATCACATCTCATGCTATAGGAAGTGTCTCAGGATTGGAATGGGAAGGACTTGGGTATCACATCTCATGCTATAGGGAGGGTCTCAAGTTTGATATTAGAAGCATTGAGATATCACATCTCATGCTATAGGAAGGGTCTCAGGTTTGGTATAAGCAGTGAGATATCACATCTCATGCTATAGGAAGTGTCTCAGGATTGGAATGGGAAGGAGTTGGATATCACATCTCATGTTATAGGAAGGATCTCAGGTTTGGTATAAGCATTGAGATATCACATCTCTGCTATCGGAAGGGTCTCAGGATTGGAATGGGAAGGAGTTGGATATTCCCATCTCATGTTATAGGAAGGGTCTCAGGTTTGGTATTAGAAGCATTGAGATATCACATCTCATGCTATAGGAAGGGTCTCAGGATTGGAATGGGAAGGACTTGGATATCACATCTCATGCTATAGGGAGGGTCTCAAGTTTGATATTAGAAGCATTGAGATATCACATTTCATAATATCGGAAGGGTCTCAAGATTGGAATGGGAAGAAGTTGGATATCACATCTCATGATAAAGGAAGGGTCTAAGGTTTGGAAGGGGAAGGACTTGGATATCACATCTCTGCTATCGAAAGGGTCTCAGGATTGGAATGGGAAGGAGTTGGATATCCCATCTCATGTTATAGGAAGAGTCTCAGGTTTGGTATTAGAAGCATTGAGATATCACATCTCATGCTATAGGAAGTGTCTCAGGATTGGAATGGGAAGGACTTGGGTATCACATCTCATGCTATAGGGAGGGTCTCAAGTTTGATATTAGAAGCATTGAGATATCACATCTCATGCTATAGGAAGGGTCTCAGGATTGGAATGGGAAGGAGTTGGATATCACATCTCATGCTATAGGAAGGGTCTCAGGTTTGGTATAAGCAGTGAGATATCACATCTCATGCTATAGGAAGTGTCTCAGGATTGGAATGGGAAGGAGTTGGATATCACATCTCATGTTATAGGAAGGATCTCAGGTTTGGTATAAGCATTGAGATATCACATCTCTGCTATCGGAAGGGTCTCAGGATTGGAATGGGAAGGAGTTGGATATTCCCATCTCATGTTATAGGAAGGGTCTCAGGTTTGGTATTAGAAGCATTGAGATATCACATCTCATGCTATAGGAAGGGTCTCAGGATTGAAATGGGAAGGACTTGGATATCACATCTCATGCTACAGGGAGGGTCTCAAGTTTGATATTAGAAGCATTGAGATATCACATTTCATGATATCGGAAGGGTCTCAAGATTGGAATGGGAAGGAGTTGGATATCACATCTCATGATAAAGGAAGGGTCTAAGGTTTGGAAGGGGAAGGATTTGGATATCACATCTCATGTTATAGGACGGGTCTCAGGTTTGGTATTAGAAGCATTGAGATATCAAGTCTCATGGTATAGGAAGGGTCTCAGAATTGGAATGGGAAGGAGTTGGATATCACATCTCAAGCTATAGGAAGGGTCTCAGGATTAGAATGGGAATGAGTTTGATATCACATCTCATGCCATAGTATGGGTCTCAGGTTTGGTAGAAGCATTGGGATATCACATCTCATGCTATCGGAAGGGTCTCAGGATTGGAATGCGAAGGAGTTGGATATCACATCTCATGCTATAGGAAGGGTCTCAGGTTTTGTTATAAGCATTGAGATATCACTTCTCATGCTATAGGAAGGGTCTCAGGATTGGAATGGAAGGAGTTGGATATCACATCTCATGTTATAGGAAGGATCTCAGGTTTGGTATTAGAAGCATTGGGATATCACATCTCATGCTATCGGAAGGGTCTCAGGATTGGAATGCGAAGGAGTTGGATATCACATCTCATGCTATAGGAAGGGTCTCAGGTTTTGTTATAAGCATTGAGATATCACTTCTCATGCTATAGGAAGGGTCTCAGGATTGGAATGGAAGGAGTTGGATATCACATCTCATGTTATAGGAAGGATCTCAGGTTTGGTATTAGAAGCATTGAGATATCACATCTCTGCTATCGGAAGGGTCTCAGGATTGGAATGGGATGGAGTTGGATATTCCCATCTCATGTTATAGGAAGGGTCTCAGGTTTGGTATTAGAAGCATTGAGATATCACATCTCATGCTATAGGAAGGGTCTCAGGATTGAAATGGGAAGGACTTGGATATCACATCTCATGCTATAGGGAGGGTCTCAAGTTTGATATTAGAAGCATTGAGATATCACATTTCATGATATCGGAAGGGTCTCAAGATTGGAATGGGAAGGAGTTGGATATCACATCTCATGATAAAGGAAGGGTCTAAAGTTTGGAAGGGGAAGGATTTGGATATCACATCTCATGTTATAGGACGGGTCTCAGGTTTGGTATTAGAAGCATTGAGATATCAAGTCTCATGGTATAGGAAGGGTCTCAGAATTGGAATGGGAAGGAGTTGGATATCACATCTCAAGCTATAGGAAGGGTCTCAGGATTAGAATGGGAATGAGTTTGATATCACATCTCATGCCATAGTATGGGTCTCAGGTTTGGTAGAAGCATTGGGATATCACATCTCATGCTATCGGAAGGGTCTCAGGATTGGAATGCGAAGGAGTTGGATATCACATCTCATGCTATAGGAAGGGTCTCAGGTTTTGTTATAAGCATTGAGATATCACTTCTCATGCTATAGGAAGGGTCTCAGGATTGGAATGGAAGGAGTTGGATATCACATCTCATGTTATAGGAAGGATCTCAGGTTTGGTATTAGAAGCATTGGGATATCACATCTCATGCTATCGGAAGGGTCTCAGGATTGGAATGCGAAGGAGTTGGATATCACATCTCATGCTATAGGAAGGGTCTCAGGTTTTGTTATAAGCATTGAGATATCACTTCTCATGCTATAGGAAGGGTCTCAGGATTGGAATGGAAGGAGTTGGATATCACATCTCATGTTATAGGAAGGATCTCAGGTTTGGTATTAGAAGCATTGAGACATCACATCTCATGCTATAGGAAGGGTCTCAGGATTGGAATGGGAAGGAGTTGGATATCACATCTCATGCTATAGGAAGGGTCTCAGGATTGGAATGGGAAGGAGTTGTATATGACATCTCATGCCATAGGGAGGGTCTCAGGTTTGGTATAAACATTGAGATATCACATCTCTGCTATCGAAAGGGTCTCAGGATTGGAATGCGAAGGAGTTGGATATCCCATCTCATGTTATAGGAAGAGTCTCAGGTTTGGTATTAGAAGCATTGAGATATCACATCTCATGCTATAGGAAGTGTCTCAGGATTGGAATGGGAAGGACTTGGGTATCACATCTCATGCTATAGGGAGGGTCTCAAGTTTGATATTAGAAGCATTGAGATATCACATCTCATGCTATAGGAAGGGTCTCAGGTTTGGTATAAGCAGTGAGATATCACATCTCATGCTATAGGAAGTGTCTCAGGATTGGAATGGGAAGGAGTTGGATATCACATCTCATGTTATAGGAAGTATCTCAGGTTTGGTATAAGCATTGAGATATCACATCTCTGCTATCGGAAGGGTCTCAGGATTGGAATGGGAAGGAGTTGGATATTCCCATCTCATGTTATAGGAAGGGTCTCAGGTTTGGTATTAGAAGCATTGAGATATCACATCTCATGCTATAGGAAGGGTCTCAGGATTGGAATGGGAAGGACTTGGATATCACATCTCATGCTATAGGGAGGGTCTCAAGTTTGATATTAGAAGCATTGAGATATCACATTTCATAATATCGGAAGGGTCTCAAGATTGGAATGGGAAGAAGTTGGATATCACATCTCATGATAAAGGAAGGGTCTAAGGTTTGGAAGGGGAAGGACTTGGATATCACATCTCTGCTATCGAAAGGGTCTCAGGATTGGAATGGGAAGGAGTTGGATATCCCATCTCATGTTATAGGAAGAGTCTCAGGTTTGGTATTAGAAGCATTGAGATATCACATCTCATGCTATAGGAAGTGTCTCAGGATTGGAATGGGAAGGACTTGGGTATCACATCTCATGCTATAGGGAGGGTCTCAAGTTTGATATTAGAAGCATTGAGATATCACATCTCATGCTATAGGAAGGGTCTCAGGATTGGAATGGGAAGGAGTTGGATATCACATCTCATGCTATAGGAAGGGTCTCAGGTTTGGTATAAGCAGTGAGATATCACATCTCATGCTATAGGAAGTGTCTCAGGATTGGAATGGGAAGGAGTTGGATATCACATCTCATGTTATAGGAAGGATCTCAGGTTTGGTATAAGCATTGAGATATCACATCTCTGCTATCGGAAGGGTCTCAGGATTGGAATGGGAAGGAGTTGGATATTCCCATCTCATGTTATAGGAAGGGTCTCAGGTTTGGTATTAGAAGCATTAAGATATCACATCTCATGCTATAGGAAAGGTCTCAGGATTGAAATGGGAAGGACTTGGATATCACATCTCATGCTATAGGGAGGGTCTCAAGTTTGATATTAGAAGCATTGAGATATCACATTTCATGATATCGGAAGGGTCTCAAGATTGGAATGGGAAGGAGTTGGATATCACATCTCATGATAAAGGAAGGGTCTAAGGTTTGGAAGGGGAAGGATTTGGATATCACATCTCATGTTATAGGACGGGTCTCAGGTTTGGTATTAGAAGCATTGAGATATCAAGTCTCATGGTATAGGAAGGGTCTCAGAATTGGAATGGGAAGGAGTTGGATATCACATCTCAAGCTATAGGAAGGGTCTCAGGATTAGAATGGGAATGAGTTTGATATCACATCTCATGCCATAGTATGGGTCTCAGGTTTGGTAGAAGCATTGGGATATCACATCTCATGCTATCGGAAGGGTATCGGGATTGGATTTGGAAGGAGTTGGATATCCCATCTCATGCTATAGGAAGGGTCTCAGGTTGGAATGGGAAGGAGTTGGATATCACATCTCATGTTATAGGAAGGGTCTCAGGATTGGAATGGGAAGGACTTGGATATCACATCTCATGCTATAGGAAGGCTCTCAGGTTTGCAAGGGGAAAGAGTTGGATATCACATTTCATGTTAGAGGTAGGATCTCAGGTTTGGTATGCAGGGTATTTTGTGGAGATTTGGGGCCTGACGGTATTTTATTACTGCCGAAAAATAACTTAGCAATAATCACTCTTTGTATTCAGATTTGGCCATGTGCAACAATAATACAATGGACATGCATTATTTCAGCACCCAGACCTGCATATTTGGTATACGTGGTTGGTGGTATTTTGGTGAGCATAATTCCCTTGTTTTATTTGTGGCCCCAATGTCCAGAATCCCTTATATTTGCTTAGATTTTTCGTGTGATCACTAGAGAGACCTCAGACCTGCATTCTAGGAATACCACATTTTCCAGTGATAGTGTTGGTGTGCCACCATGGGCGAACTCACTGACTTATTTACGACAGTAATTTCCACTACCTTATATACGGTAGGGAGCTATGTTCAGAGAGTCTCTCTTCCCGTTGGCTCATGTACCTCCAACAAGCTATGCTACAGTCACTCACAATTATTCATACTGATTCTGACATGCACACATCTGTCTTAAAATGACCATTGCACTGTTTAAAAATCTCCCCACATCATCAGCATTGTAATGGTAAACAATAAACATCACCCGTCTGTTTTCAAATATTTTTCTGTATTATAAAAGTTGTATTTAAACACGATCTCATTCTTTACAGAAATAAAATGGTACAGTCAAAGCATTGTCTGTGACACACTGCAAAGAGAGTGGCGGAGAACAGAACTCAAATTGCAACATTAGCACTTGATTAAGACACGCACAGGAATCCTACACTGACTGCATATTACCGTACACACTCAGCTCCCACACTTCTCATTACCTTATCTTTTTAGTTGTTCTCTTTGGCTGTTCTCTTTGTGAATGTGGCTCCCTTGGATTAACTCCAGCAAAAAGGAACGCTTGCCTTCTCAAACCGGGTTCATTGCCTGGAATTCTCAGCTTTTGCAGATAGGAATGCCTCAGCCAGTGGAAAGGTCCTTCTTTCAGCTCTCCCCAATCTCGACTGCAGCAGGACACAGGAATCTGCATTCAGTCAGGAGCCCCACAGCCAGCTTCTTCTCCCCAGTAGTGCAGAAAAATGTCTCCTCTCTTTTTCCCCGTTACTGCCCACTAAAACTTTCCTCTCAGCCCTCTGTATGACGTGTCCCAATGAAATCCATCATCTCTCATCCTCCTACTCTTCAACAATAGCTTCGCTTATACATTTGCAATTGTTGCAAATCTGACTTCCTTCTTCCTGCAGTTACTGTGCACAAAAACACGGAGAATCAGGCAGAGAAGAGAAGAAAAAAAAATCTGCACACACATTTAAATGGTTTTCAGAGTATGCCTAATTCTGCAGTGGAGAACACATTTTGTTAGTGGGTTATGTTAAATAAGGTTTTATTAGTCATGTTAATGGTTAATAGGTTAGCTGTTAATTTTCAAATGTGTCTCTCGCACCATAGGCATTTCAGGTGAAAAATAGTGTGCATTTTTAAATGAGCACGTGTGCTTTTAACTGTAAAAATAGATTTGCATCTTATATGTTAAAATCGTTTTTGACTGAATAGCCTGTCTTTCCTTGTTAATCTGGTAACCCATATAGCAATGTACCGCACCCTTGTGGTGGTGCTGCAAAAAAAATGTGCTACTTGTGCAGTAGTGCTGTACTCTGTGCTGTAACATGCCAAATATCCTTACATATACCCTCCTTTTGTTTTTAGAACTTGGCTATAATCCAAGCCAATTCCTAAAAACAACTTGTTCTTTCTTTTTCTTTTAAAATGCATGTGTATTGGGATATCTTTCTCTTCCTGACGTAGTCAGTAAAATCAGTAACATTTTCATTTTTACTGATAGCACAATCAGCCATCCACCCATGATTAGCACCAGGATAGCCAAACCCACTATTGAGCGTTCCCCCCAGGTTCCCCAATTAAATCTTTCCACTTCTATTATGCCCAGATTACTAATTGTAATATTGTTTTTTCGCAAATTCATTTTCATAACATGTCTTTCTTTGTGATTCAATAAATATTCCACATCTGGATCTATTGGAAAAGTATCCCTTTGAAAAAAATCGATATTTTCCACTTGGCTTTCCCAAACATCATTTGTTACATGAAACAATGTTAATCCCCCAATTGACACAATTGCATCCTTTGGAACCTGTAAATAAAAACATTATATTTTACCTGTTTAACCACGTATGTTCCATGGTTTAAATGTACTACCGTCATGTTCTTTAAACAGGTGCTGACCAACCATTTACCTCTGACCATCTTAGCCTGTGCCATTTCTTCACTCCCCATATTACTAATAATCACTTCACATCCCTCTGATATATTTGGGTCAGATTTCAATCCACAAATAGCATCTGTGGCATCAGGAACAAACGGTTTACCTGGACACATATAATTTTGTTCTTTAAATGTTACACATGTTTCCAGGTTTGGTATTAAATAAACTTCAGGTTCCCATGACTGAAATGCCACCACTTCTGGAGTCTTAATCTTAATGAATTTGTCCTCTTGCCAAAATCCCACGTTGTGTACCCACTTCGTTTGATAAATAAGTTCAGGGGCTACAAATGGGATGCATAGCAAAAATCCGATCTCTAGTCTTTCCAAGTCCACATATAACGGCATTGCATTCCCCATTTCGAATGCAATTTTTACCTGTATAAGGTCAATTTCCCTCCTGGTCAATCTTTCTATCATTTGACGAATGATATCCTGCGAAACAAAATACAAGGGAATATGTCCTTGAATCAATTGTGAAACTGCAGTTTGAACTTCTCTCATATAATTCGTTAATAGTCTATCAACAGGACTCATTATGTTCAATATTTCATTTAAAGTTCTGTCATGCTTAAGTATTATTTTAGTCGCCCGTTGCATCACATCCGCTTGTTCATTTAGAATGATTGCAGTTTCATTCATGAATCTTACTTGTTCATCCAGTCCCCCTCTAATTCCATCTAATGTCTTTTGTATTATTTCTAGGTCAATACTCAGTTGTTGTGCTTTAGTACTCAGTGTTCCTACCGAAATAGAATTGGCTGTTGATATTGTGGTACCTATTATTGCTCCAATTATAGACATTACCATTGATATCGCGAGCATCACCGCACCTCTCTTTCCTCTCTTCTTCTTAATGTCTGCTGAATTCACGAATGTTTTTTCCAATTGCATTAATATATCTCTTATTGACTGCTTAGTGTCCTCTTTTCTTATTTCCAGCCACTCTTTAGTCTGTTCAATCTTAATTCCGGTATTGTTCAAGTGTTTTTCAATCAAAATCTCAGGATTTAACGGAATGTATATATTTTGGAAAATCATCCTTCTATCACTCATGATGAATCCTGGTGCCTCTTCCACCGCGATACCAGATGCTGGTCCAGGTTCAATGACAACCTGTGCTTCTGAATTCTTGAAGATCCCTCCAAATATCATCATCATTAAACATGTCATCGGTATCATCTTCAATGCTGATCGCTTTGTAGCCTTGGTCTTCACCCCTCTTTGGGGCTTTCCCGGAATCCGTCCTCGCGGGCTCCAGGACTCCATCGTCTCCCGTGGCCTCTGGTCCCAGAACCTCCGACCAAATAATGTTAATTTTCTAAATCAAAATAGAAAATAAACAAATTAAGTACATAGCACAATACTAATTTCCACCTTTTGCCAAAAATAAAACATGCTTGGTAAAAATATTTCGTTTATATTTTTTTTCTGTTTTTTTTTCTGAAATCAAATACAAGTTAAAAGAAAACAAGCATATATAAAACAGCATTCAATATTTAATACACTTTCTCTCTGCACACCAACCACGAGCTTCCGTTATATGTGCATTTATTTATTTATTTATTTATTTATTTATTTATTTATTTATATTATATATTTTTACATATATTACAGTGTTTATGTGCCATCATAACAATCAACTTTTTTTTAACTTCTTTGTCACTGCCTCCTGATTACACCCATTTATTTTCTCAAGGGACTCTATCTGTTTCTACATGCTCAAGCTGCCTGATCTCATGCCTGGGATGGCATGGTTTGATTTGATTTACATGGACAAACTGCTCTATTGCTGTTTCACCTTCATTTTTCAAAATTTTATACACTACAGGAGAGACCTTATCTATAATTCGAAATGGCCCCTGCCAGGCCGCTAGAAATTTAGAATTTTTCTGTTTACTTTTTCCAAAATGAAACTTGTACACCTGATCCCCTACACTGTATTCCTTTACTGATGTCTTTTTATCATAATATGACTTTGCACTGTCAGCAGCTCTTTCCAGATTTCTCTGCACAAAAGCAAATGCATGTTGCAAATGTCTCCTCAGTTCATCAATATATTCATGAACTGTGGATGCACTCACTAGAGTTTGCTCATGTGTTCTGTATAGTAGGTGTTGTGGTAACACCATTTTCCTACCTGTCAAGACCTCATGGGGGCTAACACCTGTTGCTTTGGCAGGAGTCGACCTGATTGCCATCAGAACCAACGGTAAACGTAAATCCCAGCTGGAACCTGCTTCTGCCACAAATTTCTTCAAAATATCCACAACAGACCTATTGCTTCTTTCAACTGTACCTGAAGATGCCGCCCGATATGCGATATGTAGTTTCCTTTTTACACCTAGTATTTGCCATACCTTACTCATTAGAGTACTTGTGAAATGACTTCCTCTGTCTGACTCAATTCTTTGTGGCAACCCAAACCTTGAGAACACATGGTTCACCAGCAATGTGGCTGCTGTTTGCGCACTACAATCTGGTGCAGGAATGCATTCAATCCACTTTGACATCAAACATACCACACTCAAAATATAACGGTGTCCCCTGCTCGACCTTTTTAAAGGACCTACATAGTCTATTTGCAAATCTGACCATGGGAGAGTTAGGCCTCTTTTCATCAATGGTGCTCTATGCATTGGTGAAGCAGGTTTAAATTGGGCGCATACTAGACATCCTCTAGTATATAATTCCACATATTGGGACATATGTGGCCAGTAAGCATAATCTTTTAATATTTCTAATGTTTTTTGTGAACCTCTATGGCCTGCAGTTATGGCATCATGTGCATGGTGTAGCATTAGTCCTCTGAATGAAAGGGGTACTACCCACTGTATTTGCCCTGTTATGGACTCTCTAATCATGAGTCCATCCTGTAATCTAATTCGTGTTTTGTTCTTTAATAACACCCTCAACTCTTCTTTTCCCATACAATCATTTTCTGTTAAAGGATTTTGTTCAGGATCTATCAAATGATTATAATAGATTCCCAAAATTTGATCATTCTTTTGTGCCTCAATCAAATCTTGGTCTGGCGTGTCATGACTCCACTGCACCACCGGTTGATCTATCTCCTTTGGTGCTTTAGAACGTGTGACTGCATCAATTTGTATTTCACCCATTAAATAATCAATAGGTAGCAATTCTCCCATCAAAGCCCCAATCTTAGCCAGATGGTCTGCCTTATCATTTCCCTCCTTATCCTCTCCTGGTGTTTTTAAATGCCCACGAATTTTTCTCCAGTATATTGTTAAATTATTTTCTGACACCAATTTGTCTATGGCTTGTATCATTTTTCCATGTTTAAGTGGCTTTTTGTTGTATGTAACCATGCCTCTTGCTTTCCAACCAGGCAAATACTCCACAAAGCTATTCCGTGCATAGTCAGAATCAGTCACCAGGACAATTTCACTGAACTTTTTATCAACTGCAGTAGCAATTGCTTTATAGATGGCTGCCAATTCCGCCACCTGACTGCTCCTATCTCCAATCCTCATCCCTATACTAGGAACGCCTTCACATTTCAACCAGACATTTCCTATTCCTGCCACTAATTGTTTATTACTGTCATTTTCAATGTGAAAAGCACAACCATCCACATATACAGTTGGCAAATCCTTGCATGTTTTTTCATCAAAAGCTTTGTGTGATGATTGTTCAAATTCCTGCAAACTAGTTTCCACTTCCATTTCATTTGGTATTTGTTCAGCTGCACAGTCATGTAAGTCAGCTAACCCTTGAGCAATTGGGCTCTTTTTATTTTGTCCATATCTCACTTCTACGGGAAAACCTTGTAATGCCAGCGTCCATGAAGTGATTCTGGATTGCGCTAGATTGCCTGATCTAATTCTTTTACTCTCTAAAAATTGCAAAGGTTGATGATTTGTTTCAATAATCACCTTTTCTCCCTGAACAATGGGGCGGAAATGTTGTAGCGCCCACACAGTGGTTAATAGGGCCTTTTCACATTCATTAAATTTCATTTCAACTTGGGAAAATGCCTTACTTGCATATGCAATGGTTTTGTGATTCAAATCGTGTTTTTGTGATAACACTGCTGACATACAATGTTCAGAAAAACCTATTTCTATAAAGAAATCCCTGTCCTGTATGGGGTATGCTAAACATGGTGCCTTTACAAGACATTCCTTCAATCTAGCCACTGCATCAGACTGCTCCTTTTCCCATCTCCAGGGAGTATTTAGTTTAAGCAGTTTAGTCAATGGTTGAGTGATTTCTGCATAATTCTCAATGAACTTTCTGTTATAGCCTGTCATCCCTAATAAACTTTTTACTCCTTTCACATTTTTAGGATCTTTTAATCTTTGTATGGCCTCTATTTTCTTCCTTTGTGGATTTAGCCCATGTTCAGTCACTTCATGCCCTAGAAAGTTCACTTTTTTCTTGCACCATTGTGCTTTTTGCAAAGATACTTTGGCGCCTGCTTTCTGCAATTGGCCAAGTACATGTCTTATTTCATCAAAATGGCTTTTTAGGCTTTCATTTTTTATCAGGACATCATCCACATAAACTATTGTTCCTCTTTCCGCTGCATCCGGCATGGCCTCAAAAATATGCCAAATTCACTGCCACTATTGATGTACCCGAACGGAGCTCTAAGCCAGGCATATTGAGTCCTGTCAAATGTAAAGGAAAATAAGTGTTGTATCTCCTCTGCCAATGGCACACACCAATATCCAGATGTGAGATCTAACGTGGTAAATACATTTGAACCATGTATCTGAGCTAGGCCCTGATCAATGAATGGTAGTGGCCATCTAGATACTGGTACTCTTTTATTTAACTCTCTTAAGTCTGCACACAGCCGCCATTGACCATTTGGCTTTAACACACCTAAAATAGGCGTATTGGATGTGCTATGAATGGGCCTGATTATTCCCCGTGATTCCAAATTTTTAATAATCTCTGCCAATGATTCTAAACATGCCAGCGGTAGTCTATACTGGCGTACAAACACTGGATTTCTACTACAACCTTCTGGTAGTGTGGCCACATGTAAATCAGTTAAACCACAATCATAAGCATCTTTTGCAAATACATCCTTAAACTCCATAAATATTTCCCTCAGATTGCGTCGATCCTCATCGCTGCCACATGCATCCGCTAAGGAGATCTGCTCTTCTACCATTCTGGAAAATTCTGGAAACTCTTCTGGTAAAGGAATCTCAGCGCTTTCCTCTAACTGTGTGGCTGTGTCTTTTTGTAGAGCTGCCACTTTTAAATATTTTGGCATATCAGCTTCCACTTCAATGGGCTGATTTCCTGTTTCATTTTCATTTAAATTAAATATTATGCAATCCTCTTGATGGCAGCACACTGTCTCATTTGAATCATAAGGATACACAGAATGAATTTTAAATATTCCTTTGGGCTGAGAGTCCAGGTGTTCTGGCAACTCGCCCTTGGCATCTACATATTTTTCAGGAATATTCCCAATCACCATGTTATTTAAATCTGCCGTATAATGTGATTTTTGTATGGCCATTCCTAATGGGGAGTTTTCCTCTAAATGAATATCCTGACAACCTTTATTATTTACCATGATTTTTACAGATCCCTCACCAATGTCTACCAATGGAATGTATTCATAATCCAGGCCTTGCGGTTTTATGGATTCATTCAGGCATACAAATGCATCAGAGCCTTTCATCTGCTGTCCATTTTTGCATTTCAGTGTTATTGCAAACTGTTTTGTAAATGCAGGAATAATAGTATTTTTCCTCATTTGTAATTCGACTGCATAAGGAACCAGTTGTGCACAATGATAAGCCCTTCTTTTGTCTTCAAATTCAGGTGCCGGACCACCTAGGCGTGACCATATTTTTTGATTAAGGAAATCTAACACCATACACATTCTGTGCATGATGTCATTGCCCATGTAAAATTCATTTTGTACTCCATTCACTATCCATACATTATGGTAAATTGTTTTCTGCCCAATGCTAATTTTAAGCATGCATCTGCCTGCAATTCGGTTTTCAAAGTCTGGATTGTCCAACCCAGAAACATATTGGTTTTTAATCCTAAATTTCGGGATTTCTTCCCTCTCCATAATTTTTTGCAACAATTTCTCATTAATGAAACTCCTTTCATGTCCAAGCGCTAAAGTGGCTTTTATTGTTTTAAGATAATCATTTATACCAACATGAACCCATGGTTGCTCATCTTCCATGTGTATTTCTGCCAGAGTGGTAATGTGTTTTTCTGAATCTGTTTTAGGAACAATATTCTGTTTGCATGTTTTCTCTTTTAAATAGAAACGTAATGTGTGCTCATCTATGGCAGTCTGCCAATCTTTCCTTGGGTCCAAGTATATTTGTACAGGTAGTTTTTCATTGTCGCTCTGATCTTTGTCTTGACACATTAATATAACAGTGACACTAGGTATGCAGCTATTCTGGAGATATACCTCCACAGCATCATTTGTTTTGGCAACGGTGTGACATTCTTTTATATTGCTGTTTTGTGATTTTAGTTTCTTAGGCCTCAATGGTTTTTTGGTTAAGGACCACAGCACTCCATTCACCCCATCTATGAGAGGAGACAATCTTTTCAGGCAATCTGTCCCCATCAGAAATGGAATTTCACAAATAGATGTGATCAATACCTCTTGTTTCATTCTGTGCTTTCCTATTTTTATGTCAACCTCAGTTACACCTATGATGGGCACCTCCTCCCCATTAAAGTTATGCACTGGGCCTTGATTTTCCTTCACTGTGATCTGACTCTGTGGAGGCCTCCCTTCATTGATACTCTTTACCAGCTCCTTGGACATAATTGTGGCCTGTGCGCCAGTGTCAATCATAGCAAAGGTGTGGCACTTTTCTTCTACAGTGATGGGTGCATAATATCTGTCCTCAACTTCCTTTAATACACATAAGAAATGTGAATTCTTACTGATTTCAGGGCTCACCTTTCTCAGGTCTTTTTCACTTTTGGCTAAGCACATTGGTAAATGAAAAGACATTTTTCCCTCCTTTTTACCCATTTCTGTGCGAGATATTTTATTCATTTCTCCATGTTCAGAGGTTTTTTGGAGTGTGGCCACTGTTCGCCCATCCATCTGGGTAACATCAGAGACCACATTACAACCTTCCAACTGAACATGTGTAACAACATCATTCAGCAATTTGTCATTTTTTAATTCTGTGCATTTGTGATCATTTAGTGTAATACCAGCCCTTTCAGCCTCTTCAAAAATATGTGGCTCAAAGAATTTTTCAGGTGATTGACTTGTACCCTCCTTGTGAGTATTTCCTTTTTCTGTCCGTGTTTGGTCATTGTTTTGCTTGCCCAGGGAAGGAGCTATGGCATCCCCACTTACTCCCTGTTCACTGGTATTCCCCATGCATGAGTCATTTTTCTTAAATCTGTCCCTTTGTTCTTTTGGAATTCCTAATGTTTCTTTTTCATTTGTGCAAATCTTTACTGTTTTATTTAGCTCTAAGCTAAACCGTACCTCTTTTTTAGAAATATTTGCACTTTCTGTCACAATTTCATTTACTGGTACTTTCATTTTTAATCCATTAGGCATCTCAGAGTTGTTATGCAAAATTATATCAGAGCAATCTGTCATTTTGGCACTGCAGTTATCATGAGTACTTAGTCACTTTTCGGAAGCCCCCCGGTCATTGCTATGGCCATCAGCCCCCTCTTTGGAAGGTTGTTTTTGCGCTGTATAGAGCTTTCCTATTTGCTCAGCTAACATTTTCACTTGGGCCTCAAGGCACTGGAACCTTTCCATCTCTCTAGGATCCTCTTTCTGTGGCCTAGGTCGATATTGGTTGTTTTCCCCCTGATTGGATCTATTCTGATACCTCTCAGGTGATTGATGTCGGTTGGGATGGTTTCTGAACTCTTGATTCATTTGTGGAGGGGAGCGGGTTGCACCCATCCTTTGATTATAGTCCCCTGGTGGGGAATCATTGTACTGGCGTGGACTGTAGTTCACGTTTTGCCTCATGTCCTGTCTCTCAGATTGTGGGTACTGGCCCCTATGTTGATTTCCATTATCAGTAAATCGATCCACATATCGGGGCCTATCCTGATTACCATATATCATGGTGTTGGGATCAAACCTACTCTGTGTCCCCAATGACTGGTAGGGACCATCATTTCTTTGATCTTGATTTTGTCTCTGGTTATTGTTCATACCTGCCATATCAGGCCGATATCCTACCCGGGGTCTGTCCCCTTGATACCTAGGGCTGATGTAGCTCTCTCTATTACTAGGATCATGTGATTGGAACATCGGTACAGGAAATGGCGATCTTTGTTGATTACCCCTTTGTTCAGGTGTCACATTATTTTTACCTTGACTTTGAGCAGACTCAAAGGACATTTTGGCTGACCTGATTTCCATTACTGTGGCTGAGGGTTCTTTAGATTTAGGCCTAGTATCTTTCATTTTATCACTTTCTCTACCCTGACAATAGAGTACCTCATATAGCTTTGTGCTTTGATGTACAATCCATTCAAGGGACTTGTCACGGTCAAATTCACGGACCAATTGGGATATGATGTCTTTCTGTAGCCCATAGAAGTATGCAGTTTTAAACTCATTGGAATTTGAGTCAAAAGATACATCAAAGCGAGAGAATGCTCTTTTTAAGTCTTGTAAAAATTGGCGAGGGGATGTATTAGGTCCAGCAGTAATTGTGTACGCGACTTTCTTTGCCTCCTGCAATGACTGAAAAGGAGAAAAATGACGCCTAATTTCTTTTTCAAACTCCAGCCATGTCATATTCTGCTGTTCATTTAATCCCCTTATGATGCTGGCCGTCGGGGCATCTAAAGTTAAATGAAAATATTGTCTGTACTGTTCCTTAGGTATCTGGAGTGCTTTAAAAATGTCATGCACCGCTTCTAAGTGATCCTCAATGCAGCATTCACCTCCCTTTTTAAATGGTTTGATCAGGGCTTTAATGGATTTCATTATTTTTATGGGGCTACTTGTTGCAATACATGGAATTGCACTATTTTGTGAGTCAATCCTGTTTTCAGGTGTATGAGATTGGTGACTGCCCCCAATGGGAGTATCAAATCCCCCAAGGGCGCTGCAACCAAGTTCAGTCACCGGCCCAGTCACTGGGGCACTAGCTCTTTGGGCAGAGCTAGAATTCACCTCCACTCCATTGAATGTGGTACCCTGCCGCCTCTCTTGGGACCTGGGAATGCACATTTGCTGTTCTAAGTCCTTACACTTTTTAAGGAGTCTGGTTGCTTCATTCTGCAAATAATTATTTTCATCGCTCATTTTATTAATCGCCTCCTGCATGTCGCACATTTGCATTTGGCATTCATTGAACTCTTTATTTCTCTTGTCTCTTTCTTGGATCATTTTAATCATTTCTTGTTCTGCACTCTGGAGATCACCTTCTTTTTCACAATGTTCTTTTTGTAAAATCTGCATTTCTGAAACAACCTCATCTTTATCCTGCCTAATGTGATCCACTAAGGCTTTTAAGTGTGCCAATTCTTGCTCACTATCTTCAAATTGTTTCTTGCTTTTGGATAACTGAGTATCAAAGTCTCTGCATTTTAATTGCATGTCTTTTTGGCATACATCCAATTCTGCTCTCAACATTTCCTGATTTTTACTTGCCCCCTCTAATTCAGTCTTTAACCTGTTAATTAGCTGAGTATCATTCTCTTGCATTCGCAGGGACTTGTTTAAAATAAACCATATTTTGCCGCATAGCCGTATTAAACAGTCTTTCTCTGCACTTTTATCAGCTGCATTCAATAATCTTGTAAGGCAGACCTGAATTATGCTGCCTTCTGCAAAAATATTGTCTAGTTTTTCTTTCTGCACCTCACCCTGAATGCGGTTACTCCATTCTAACGTGCTATTCGAAGACCAATTCCCATGTGCAAATAACTTTGCCTCTAAATATTGCACTAGATCTGAGAATGTGGTTTCCCTTTGTGACATTCTGAAATTCGTTTTTAGTGGCACACTGCTATTATAAAATGGGTTCCCTTTAATGTGCAAATGGCAGTGTGAGACACACTTGCCACGCCCAGTAGGTACTCTATGATCACTTTCCCGGCCTGCAACGCACCATAAATATGTAGGGTATTTTGTGGAGATTTGGGGCCTGACGGTATTTTATTACCGCCGAAAAATAACTTAGCAATAATCACTCTTTGTATTCAGATTTGGCCATGTGCAACAATAATACAATGGACATGCATTATTTCAGCACCCAGACCTGCATATTTGGTATACGTGGTTGGTGGTATTTTGGTGAGCATAATTCCCTTGTTTTATTTGTGGCCCCAATGTCCAGAATCCCTTATATTTGCTTAGATTTTTCGTGTGATCACTAGAGAGACCTCAGACCTGCATTCTAGGAATACCACATTTTCCAGTGATAGTGTTGGTGTGCCACCATGGGCGAACTCACTGACTTATTTACGACAGAGAGCTATATGTGGTAGTCTTGTGGTAATTTCCACTACCTTATATACGGTAGGGAGCTATGTTCAGAGAGTCTCTCTTCCCATTGGCTCATGTACCTCCAACAAGCTATGCTACAGTCACTCACAATTATTCATACTGATTCTGACATGCACACATCTGTCTTAAAATGACCATTGCACTGTTTAAAAATCTCCCCACATCATCAGCATTGTAATGGTAAACAATAAACATCACCCGTCTGTTTTCAAATATTTTTCTGTATTATAAAAGTTGTATTTAAACACGATCTCATTCTTTACAGAAATAAAATGGTACAGTCAAAGCATTGTCTGTGACACACTGCAAAGAGAGTGGCGGAGAACAGAACTCAAATTGCAACATTAGCACTTGATTAAGACACGCACAGGAATCCTACACTGACTGCATATTACCGTACACACTCAGCTCCCACACTTCTCATTACCTTATCTTTTTAGTTGTTCTCTTTGGCTGTTCTCTTTGTGAATGTGGCTCCCTTGGATTAACTCCAGCAAAAAGGAACGCTTGCCTTCTCAAACCGGGTTCATTGCCTGGAATTCTCAGCTTTTGCAGATAGGAATGCCTCAGCCAGTGGAAAGGTCCTTCTTTCAGCTCTCCCCAATCTCGACTGCAGCAGGACACAGGAATCTGCATTCAGTCAGGAGCCCCACAGCCAGCTTCTTCTCCCCAGTAGTGCAGAAAAATGTCTCCTCTCTTTTTCCCCGTTACTGCCCACTAAAACTTTCCTCTCAGCCCTCTGTATGACGTGTCCCAATGAAATCCATCATCTCTCATCCTCCTACTCTTCAACAATAGCTTCGCTTATACATTTGCAATTGTTGCAAATCTGACTTCCTTCTTCCTGCAGTTACTGTGCACAAAAACACGGAGAATCAGGCAGAGAAGAGAAGAAAAAAAAATCTGCACACACATTTAAATGGTTTTCAGAGTATGCCTAATTCTGCAGTGGAGAACACATTTTGTTAGTGGGTTATGTTAAATAAGGTTTTATTAGTCATGTTAATGGTTAATAGGTTAGCTGTTAATTTTCAAATGTGTCTCTCGCACCATAGGCATTTCAGGTGAAAAATAGTGTGCATTTTTAAATGAGCACGTGTGCTTTTAACTGTAAAAATAGATTTGCATCTTATATGTTAAAATCGTTTTTGACTGAATAGCCTGTCTTTCCTTGTTAATCTGGTAACCCATATAGCAATGTACCGCACCCTTGTGGTGGTGCTGCAAAAAAAATGTGCTACTTGTGCAGTAGTGCTGTACTCTGTGCTGTAACATGCCAAATATCCTTACAGGTATTAGAAGTATTGAGATATCACATCTCATGCTATCAGAAGGATCTCAGGTTTGGTATAGAAGCATTGAGATATCATATCTTATGCTATCAGAAGAGTCTCAGGATTGGAATGGGAAGGAGTTGGATATCACATCTCATGCTAAAGGGAGGGTCTCAGGTTTGGAAGATAAGGATTTGGATATCACATCTCATGTTATAGGAAGGATCTCAGGTTTGGTATTAGAAGTATTGAGATATCACATCTCATGCTATAGGAAGGGTCTCAGGATTGAAATGGGAAGGACTTGGATATCACATCTCATGCTATAGGGAGGGTCTCAAGTTTGATATTAGAAGCATTGAGATATCACATTTCATGATATCGGAAGGGTCTCAAGATTGGAATGGGAAGGAGTTGGATATCACATCTCATGATAAAGGAAGGGTCTAAGGTTTGGAAGGGGAAGGATTTGAATATCACATCTCATGTTATAGGACGGGTCTCAGGTTTGGTATTAGAAGCATTGAGATATCAAGTCTCATGGTATAGGAAGGGTCTCAGAATTGGAATGGGAAGGAGTTGGATATCACATCTCAAGCTATAGGAAGGGTCTCAGGATTAGAATGGGAATGAGTTTGATATCACATCTCATGCCATAGTATGGGTCTCAGGTTTGGTAGAAGCATTGGGATATCACATCTCATGCTATCGGAAGGGTCTCAGGATTGGAATGCGAAGGAGTGGGATATCACATCTCATGCTATAGGAAGGGTCTCAGGTTTTGTTATAAGCATTGAGATATCACTTCTCATGCTATAGGAAGGGTCTCAGGATTGGAATGGAAGGAGTTGGATATCACATCTCATGTTATAGGAAGGATCTCAGGTTTGGTATTAGAAGCATTGGGATATCACATCTCATGCTATCGGAAGGGTCTCAGGATTGGAATGCGAAGGAGTTGGATATCACATCTCATGTTATAGGAAGGATCTCAGGTTTTGTTATAAGCATTGAGATATCACTTCTCATGCTATAGGAAGGGTCTCAGGATTGGAATGGAAGGAGTTGGATATCACATCTCATGTTATAGGAAGGATCTCAGGTTTGGTATTAGAAGCATTGAGACATCACATCTCATGCTATAGGAAGGGTCTCAGGATTGGAATGGGAAGGAGTTGGATATCACATCTCATGCTATAGGAAGGGTCTCAGGATTGGAATGGGAAGGAGTTGTATATGACATCTCATGCCGTAGGGAGGGTCTCAGGTTTGGTATAAACATTGAGATATCACATCTCTGCTATCGAAAGGGTCTCAGGATTGGAATGGGAAGGAGTTGGATATCCCATCTCATGTTATAGGAAGAGTCTCAGGTTTGGTATTAGAAGCATTGAGATATCACATCTCATGCTATAGGAAGTGTCTCAGGATTGGAATGGGAAGGACTTGGGTATCACATCTCATGCTATAGGGAGGGTCTCAAGTTTGATATTAGAAGCATTGAGATATCACATCTCATGCTATAGGAAGGGTCTCAGGTTTGGTATAAGCAGTGAGATATCACATCTCATGCTATAGGAAGTGTCTCAGGATTGGAATGGGAAGGAGTTGGATATCACATCTCATGTTATAGGAAGGATCTCAGGTTTGGTATAAGCATTGAGATATCACATCTCTGCTATCGGAAGGGTCTCAGGATTGGAATGGGAAGGAGTTGGATATCACATCTCATGCTAAAGGAAGGGTCTCAGGTTTGGTAGAAGCATTGTGATATCACATCTCATGCTATCGGAAGTGTCTCAGGATTGGAATGGGAAGGAGCTGGATATCACATCTCATGCTATAGGGAGGGTCTCAAGTTTGATATTAGAAGCATTGAGATATCACATTTCATAATATCAGAAGGGTCTCAAGATTGGAATGGGAAGAAGTTGGATATCACATCTCATGATAAAGGAAGGGTCTAAGGTTTGGAAGGGGAAGGACTTGGATATCACATCTCTGCTATCGAAAGGGTCTCAGGATTGGAATGGGAAGGAGTTGGATATCCCATCTCATGTTATAGGAAGAGTCTCAGGTTTGGTATTAGAAGCATTGAGATATCACATCTCATGCTATAGGAAGTGTCTCAGGATTGGAATGGGAAGGACTTGGGTATCACATCTCATGCTATAGGGAGGGTCTCAAGTTTGATATTAGAAGCATTGAGATATCACATCTCATGCTATAGGAAGGGTCCCAGGATTGGAATGGGAAGGAGTTGGATATCACATCTCATGCTATAGGAAGGGTCTCAGGTTTGGTATAAGCAGTGAGATATCACATCTCATGCTATAGGAAGTGTCTCAGGATTGGAATGGGAAGGAGTTGGATATCACATCTCATGTTATAGGAAGGATCTCAGGTTTGGTATAAGCATTGAGATATCACATCTCTGCTATCGGAAGGGTCTCAGGATTGGAATGGGAAGGAGTTGGATATTTCCATCTCATGTTATAGGAAGGGTCTCAGGTTTGGTATTAGAAGCATTGAGATATCACATCTCATGCTATAGGAAGGGTCTCAGGATTGGAATGGGAAGGACTTGGATATCACATCTCATGCTATAGGGAGGGTCTCAAGTTTGATATTAGAAGCATTGAGATATCACATTTCATGATATCGGAAGGGTCTCAAGATTGGAATGGGAAGGAGTTGGATATCACATCTCATGATAAAGGAAGGGTCTAAGGTTTGGAAGGGGAAGGATTTGGATATCACATCTCATGTTATAGGACGGGTCTCAGGTTTGGTATTAGAAGCATTGAGATATCAAGTCTCATGGTATAGGAAGGGTCTCAGAATTGGAATGGGAAGGAGTTGGATATCACATCTCAAGCTATAGGAAGGGTCTCAGGATTAGAATGGGAATGAGTTTGATATCACATCTCATGCCATAATATGGGTCTCAGGTTTGGTAGAAGCATTGGGATATCACATCTCATGCTATCGGAAGGGTATCGGGATTGGATTTGGAAGGAGTTGGATATCCCATCTCATGCTATAGGAAGGGTCTCAGGTTGGAATGGGAAGGAGTTGGATATCAAATCTCATGTTATAGGAAGGGTCTCAGGATTGGAATGGGAAGGACTTGGATATCACATCTCATGCTATAGGAAGGCTCTCAGGTTTGCAAGGGGAAAGAGTTGGATATCACATTTCATGTTAGAGGTAGGATCTCAGGTTTGGTATTAGAAGTATTGAGATATCACATCTCATGCTATCAGAAGGATCTCAGGTTTGGTATAGAAGCATTGAGATATCATATCTTATGCTATCAGAAGAGTCTCAGGATTGGAATGGGAAGGAGTTGGATATCACATCTCATGCTAAAGGGAGGGTCTCAGGTTTGGAAGATAAGGATTTGGATATCACATCTCATGTTATAGGAAGGATCTCAGGTTTGGTATTAGAAGTATTGAGATATCACATCTCATGCTATCGGAAGGATCTCAGGTTTGGTATAGAAGCATTGAGATATCATATCTTATGCTATCAGAAGGGTCTCAGGATTGGAATGGGAAGGAGTTGGATATCACATCTCATGCTAAAGGGAGGGTCTCAGGTTTGGAAGGGGAAGGATTTGGATATCACATCTCATGTTATAGGATGGATCTCAGGTTTGGTTTTAGAAGTATTGAGATATCACATCTCATGTTATCGGAAGGATCTCAGGTTTGGTATTAGAAGTATTGAGATATCACATCTCATGCTATAGGAAGGGTCTCAGGATTGGAATGGGAAGGAGTTGGATATCACATCTCATGCTAAAGGAAGGGTCTCAGGTTTGGTAGAAGCATTGAGATATCACATCTCATGCTATAGGAAGGGTCTCAGGACTGGAATGGGAAGGACTTAGATATCACATATCATGCTATAGGGAGGGTCTCAGTTGTGATATTAGAAGCATTGAGATATCACATCTCATGCTATCGGAAGTGTCTCAGGATTGGAATGGGAAGGAGCTGGATATCACATCTCATGCTAAAGGAAGGGTCTCAGGTTTGGAACGGGAAGGAGTTGGATATCACATATGTTATAGGAAGGGTCTCAGGTTTGGTATAAACATTGAGATATCACATCTCTGCTATCGGAAGTGTCTCAGGATTGGAATGGGAAGGAGTTGGATATCCCATCTCATGTTATAGGAAGGATCTCAGGTTTGGTATTAGAAGCATTGAGACATCACATCTCATGCTATAGGAAGGGTCTCAGGTTTGGAAAGTGAAGGAGTTGGATATCACATTTCATGTTAGAGGAAGGATCTCAGGTTTGGTATTAGAGGCATTGAGATATCACATCTCAGGCTATAGGAAGGGTCTCAGGATTGGAATGGGAAGGAGTTGGATATCACATCTCATGCTATAGGAAGGGTCTCAGGTTTGGTATAAGCATTGAGATATCACATCTCATGCTATAGGAAGGGTCTCCGGATTGGAATGGAAGGAGTTGGATATCACATCTCATGTTATAGGAAGGATCTCAGGTTTGGTATTAGAAGCATTGAGACATCACATCTCATGCTATAGGAAGGGTCTCAGGATTGGAATGGGAAGGAGTTGGATATCACATCTCATGCTATAGGAAGGGTCTCAGGATTGGAATGGGAAGGAGTTGGATATCACATCTCAAGCTATAGGAAGGGTCTCAGGATTAGAATGGGAATGAGTTTGATATCACATCTCATGCCATAATATGGGTCTCAGGTTTGGTAGAAGCATTGGGATATCACATCTCATGCTATCGGAAGGGTATCGGGATTGGATTTGGAAGGAGTTGGATATCCCATCTCATGCTATAGGAAGGGTCTCAGGTTGGAATGGGAAGGAGTTGGATATCAAATCTCATGTTATAGGAAGGGTCTCAGGATTGGAATGGGAAGGACTTGGATATCACATCTCATGCTATAGGAAGGCTCTCAGGTTTGCAAGGGGAAAGAGTTGGATATCACATTTCATGTTAGAGGTAGGATCTCAGGTTTGGTATTAGAAGTATTGAGATATCACATCTCATGCTATCAGAAGGATCTCAGGTTTGGTATAGAAGCATTGAGATATCATATCTTATGCTATCAGAAGAGTCTCAGGATTGGAATGGGAAGGAGTTGGATATCACATCTCATGCTAAAGGGAGGGTCTCAGGTTTGGAAGATAAGGATTTGGATATCACATCTCATGTTATAGGAAGGATCTCAGGTTTGGTATTAGAAGTATTGAGATATCACATCTCATGCTATCGGAAGGATCTCAGGTTTGGTATAGAAGCATTGAGATATCATATCTTATGCTATCAGAAGGGTCTCAGGATTGGAATGGGAAGGAGTTGGATATCACATCTCATGCTAAAGGGAGGGTCTCAGGTTTGGAAGGGGAAGGATTTGGATATCACATCTCATGTTATAGGATGGATCTCAGGTTTGGTTTTAGAAGTATTGAGATATCACATCTCATGTTATCGGAAGGATCTCAGGTTTGGTATTAGAAGTATTGAGATATCACATCTCATGCTATAGGAAGGGTCTCAGGATTGGAATGGGAAGGAGTTGGATATCACATCTCATGCTAAAGGAAGGGTCTCAGGTTTGGTAGAAGCATTGAGATATCACATCTCATGCTATAGGAAGGGTCTCAGGACTGGAATGGGAAGGACTTAGATATCACATATCATGCTATAGGGAGGGTCTCAGTTGTGATATTAGAAGCATTGAGATATCACATCTCATGCTATCGGAAGTGTCTCAGGATTGGAATGGGAAGGAGCTGGATATCACATCTCATGCTAAAGGAAGGGTCTCAGGTTTGGAACGGGAAGGAGTTGGATATCACATATGTTATAGGAAGGGTCTCAGGTTTGGTATAAACATTGAGATATCACATCTCTGCTATCGGAAGTGTCTCAGGATTGGAATGGGAAGGAGTTGGATATCCCATCTCATGTTATAGGAAGGATCTCAGGTTTGGTATTAGAAGCATTGAGACATCACATCTCATGCTATAGGAAGGGTCTCAGGTTTGGAAAGTGAAGGAGTTGGATATCACATTTCATGTTAGAGGAAGGATCTCAGGTTTGGTATTAGAGGCATTGAGATATCACATCTCAGGCTATAGGAAGGGTCTCAGGATTGGAATGGGAAGGAGTTGGATATCACATCTCATGCTATAGGAAGGGTCTCAGGTTTGGTATAAGCATTGAGATATCACATCTCATGCTATAGGAAGGGTCTCCGGATTGGAATGGAAGGAGTTGGATATCACATCTCATGTTATAGGAAGGATCTCAGGTTTGGTATTAGAAGCATTGAGACATCACATCTCATGCTATAGGAAGGGTCTCAGGATTGGAATGGGAAGGAGTTGGATATCACATCTCATGCTATAGGAAGGGTCTCAGGATTGGAATGGGAAGGAGTTGGATATCACATCTCATGCTATAGGAAGGGTCTCAGGTTTGGTATAAACATTGAGATATCACATCTCATGCTATAGGAAGGGTCTCAGGATTGGAATGGAAGGATTTGGATATCACATCTCATGTTATAGGAAGGATCTCAGGTTTGGTATTAGAAGTATTGAGATATCACATCTCATGCTATCGGAAGGATCTCAGGTTTGGTATAGAAGCATTGAGATATCATATCTTATGCTATCAGAAGGGTCTCAGGATTGGAATGGGAAGGAGTTGGATATCACATCTCATGCTAAAGGGAGGGTCTCAGGTTTGGAAGGGGAAGGATTTGGATATCACATCTCATGTTATAGGATGGATCTCAGGTTTGGTTTTAGAAGTATTGAGATATCATATCTCATGTTATCGGAAGGATCTCAGGTTTGGTATTAGAAGTATTGAGATATCACATCTCATGCTATAGGAAGGGTCTCAGGATTGGAATGGGAAGGAGTTGGATATCACATCTCATGCTAAAGGAAGGGTCTCAGGTTTGGTAGAAGCATTGAGATATCACATCTCATGCTATAGGAAGGGTCTCAGGACTGGAATGGGAAGGACTTAGATATCACATATCATGCTATAGGGAGGGTCTCAGTTGTGATATTAGAAGCATTGAGATATCACATCTCTGCTATCAAAAGGGTCTCAGGATTGGAATGGGAAGGAGTTGGATATCCTATCTCATGTTATAGGAAGAGTCTCAGGTTTGGTATTAGAAGCATTGAGATATCACATCTCATGCTATAGGAAGTGTCTCAGGATTGGAATGGGAAGGACTTGGATATCACATCTCATGCTATAGGTAGGGTCTCAAGTTTGATATTAGAAGCATTGAGATATCACATCTCATGCTATAGGAAGGGTCTGAGGATTGGAATGGGAAGGAGTTGGATATCACATCTCATGCTATGGGAAGGGTCTCAGGTTTGGTATAAGCAGTGAGATATCACATCTCATGCTATAGGAAGTGTCTCAGGATTGGAATGGGAAGGACTTGGATATCACATCTCATGCTATAGGGAGGGTCTCAAGTTTGATATTAGAAGCTTTGAGATATCACATCTCATGATATCGGAAGGGTCTCAGGATTGGAATGGGAAAGAGTTGGATATCACATCTCAGGATAAAGGAAGGGTCTAAGGTTTGGAAGGGGAAGGATTTGGATATCACATCTCATGTTATATTACGGGTCTCAGGTTTGGTATTAGAAGCATTGAGATATCAAGTCTCATAGTATAGGAAGGGTCTCAGAATTGGAATGGGAAGGAGTTGGATATCACATCTCAAGCTATAGGAAGGGTCTCAGGATTGGAATGGGAAGGACTTGGATATCACATATGATAAAGGAAGGGTCTAAGGTTTGGAAGGGGAAGGACTTGGATATCACATCTCTGCTATCGAAAGGGTCTCAGGATTGGAATGGGAAGGAGTTGGATATTCCCATCTCATGTTATAGGAAGGGTCTCAGGTTTGGTATTAGAAGCATTGAGATATCACATCTCATGCTATAGGAAGGGTCTCAGGATTGGAATGGGAAGGACTTGGATATCACATCTCATGCTATAGGGAGGGTCTCAAGTTTGATATTAGAAGCTTTGAGATATCACATCTCATGATATCGGAAGGGTCTCAGGATTGGAATGGGAAGGAGTTGGATATCACATCTCAAGCTATAGGAAGGGTCTCAGGATTGGAATGGGAAGGACTTGGATATCACATCTCATGCTATAGGAAGGCTCTCAGGTTTGGAAGGGGAAAGAGTTGGATATCACATTTCATGTTAGAGGTAGGATCTCAGGTTTGGTATTAGAGGCATTGAGATATCACATCTCATGCTATCAGAAGGGTCTCAGGAATGGAATGGGAAGGAGTTGGATATCACATCTCATGCTAAAGGGAGGGTCTCAGGTTTGGAAGGGGAAGGATTTGGATATCACATCTCATGTTATAGGAAGGATCTCAGGTTTGGTATTAGAAGCATTGAGATATCACATCTCATGCTATCGGAAGGATCTCAGGTTTGGTATTAGAAGCATTGAGATATCACATCTCATGCTATCAGAAGAGTCTCAGGATTGGAATAGGAAGGAGTTGGATATCACATCTCATGCTAAAGGGAGGGTCTCAGGTTTGGAATGGGAAGGATTTGGATATCACATCTCATGTTATCGGAAGGATCTCACGTTTGGTATTAGAAGTATTGAGATATCATATCTCATGCTATAGGAAGGGTCTCAGGATTGGAATGGGAAGGAGTTGGATATCACATCTCATGCTATAGGGAGGGTCTCAGGATTGGAATGGGAAGGACTTAGATATCACATATCATGCTATAGGGAGGGTCTCAGTTTTGATATTAGAAGCATTGAGATATCACATCTCATGCTATCGGAAGTGTCTCAGGATTGGAATGGGAAGGAGCTGGATATCACATCTCATGCTAAAGGAAGGGTCTCAGGTTTGGAACGGGAAGGATTTGGATATCACATCTCATGTTATAGGAAGTGTCTCAGGTTTGGTATAAGCATTGAGATATCACATCTCTGCTATCGGAAGTGTCTCAGGATTGGAATGGGAAGGAGTTGGATATCCCATCTCATGTTATAGGACGGGTCTCAGGTTTGTTATTAGAATCATTGAGATATCATATTGCATGCTGTAGGAAGGGTCTAAGGGTTGGAATGTGAAGGACTTGGATATCACATCTCATGCTATAGATAGGCTCTTAGGTTTGGAAAGGGAAGGAGTTGGATATCACATTTCATGTTAGAGGAAGGATCTCAGGTTTGGGATTAGAAGCATTGAGATATCACATCTCATGCTATAGGAAGGGTCTCAGGATTGGAATGGGAAGCAGTTGGATATCACATCTCATGCTATAGGAAGGGTCTCAGGTTTGGTATAAGCATTGAGATATCACATCTCATGCTATAGGACGGGTCTCAGGATTGGAATGGAAGGAGTTGGATATCACATCTCATGTTATAGGAAGGATCTCAGATTTGGTATAAGAAGCATTGAGACATCACATCTCATGCTATAGGAAGGGTCTCAGGGTTGGAATGGGAAGGAGTTGGATATCACATCTCATCCAATAGGAAGGGTCTCAGGTTTGGAATGGGAAGGAATTGGATATCACATCTCATGTTATAGGAAGGATCTCAGGTTTGGTATTAGAAGCATTGAGATATCACATCTCATGCTATAGGAAGGGTCTCAGGATTGGAATGTGAAGGATTTGGATATCACATCTCATGCTAAAGGAAGGGTCTCAGGTTTGGTAGAAGCATTGAGATATCACGTCTCTGCTATCGGAAGGGTCTCAGGATTGGATTGGGAAGGAGTTGGATATCCCTTCTCATGCTATAGGAAGGGTCTCAGGATTTGAATGGCAAGGACTTGGATATCACATCTCATGCCATAGGAAGGGTCTCAGGTTTGGTATAAGCATTGAGATATCACATCTCTGCTATCGGAAGGGTCTCAGGATTGGATTGGGAAGGAGTTGGATATCCCTTCTCATGCTATAGGAAGTGTCTCAGGTTGGAATGGGAAGGAGTTGGATATCACATCTCATGTTATAGGAAGGGTCTCAGGATTGGAATGGGAAGGATTTGGATATCACATCTCTTGCTATAGGAAGGGTCTCAGGATTGGAATGGGTAGGAGTTGGATATTACTTTCTTGCTATAGGAAGGGTCTCATGTTTGGAATGGGAAGGAGTTGGATATCACATATGCTATAGTTAGTGTCTCAGGTTTGGAACGGGAAGGAGTTGGATATCACATCTCATGTTATAGGAAGGGTCTCAGGTTTGGTATAAGCATTGAGATATCATATCTCTGCTATCGGAAGCGGCTCAGGATTGGAATGGGAAGGAGTTGGATATCCCATCTCATGTTATAGGAAGAGTCTCTGGTTTGGTATTAGAATCATTGAGATATCACATCGCATGCTGTAGGAAGGGTCTAAGGATTGGAATGGGATGGACTTGGATATCACATCTCATGCTATAGGTAGGCTCTCAGGTTTGGTATAAGCATTGAGATATCACATCTCATGCTATAGGAAGGGTCTCAGGATTGGAATGGGAAGGACTTGGATGTCACATCTCATGCTATAGGGAGGGTCTCAAGTTTGATATTAGAAGCATTGAGATAACAAATCTCATGATATCGGAAGGGTCTCAGGATTGGAATGGGAAGGAGTTGGATATCACATCTCATGATAAAGGAAGGGTCTAAGGTTTGGAAGGGGAAGGATTTGGATATCACATCTCATGTTATAGGACGGGTCTCAGGTTTGGTATTAGAAGCATTGAGATATCAAGTCTCATGGTATAAGAAGGGTCTCAGAATTGGAATGGGGAGGAGTTGGATATCACACCTCAAGCTATAGGAAGGGTCTCAGGATTGGAATGGGAAGGAGTTTGATATCACATCTCATGCCATAGTATGGGTCTCAGGTTTGGTAGAAGCATTGGGATATCACATCTTATGCTATCGGAAGGGTATCAGTATTGGATTTGGAAGAAGTTGGATATCCCATCTCATGCTATAGGAAGGGTCTCAGGTTGGAATGGGAAGGAGTTGGATATCACATTTCATGTTAGAGGAAGGATCTCAGGTTTGGTATTAGAGGCATTGAGATATCACATCTCAGGCTATAGGAAGGGTCTCAGGATTGGAATGGGAAGGAGTTGGATATCACATCTCATGCTATAGGAAGGGTCTCAGGTTTGGTATAAGCATTGAGATATCACATCTCATGCTATAGGAAGGGTCTCAGGATTGGAATGGAAGGAGTTGGATATCACATCTCATGTTATAGGAAGGATCTCAGGTTTGGTATTAGAAGCATTGAGACATCACATCTCATGCTATAGGAAGGGTCTCAGGATTGGAATGGGAAGGAGTTGGATATCACATCTCATGCTATAGGAAGGGTCTCAGGATTGGAATGGGAAGGAGTTGGATATCACATCTCATGCTATAGGAAGGGTCTCAGGTTTGGTATAAACATTGAGATATCACATCTCATGCTATAGGAAGGGTCTCAGGATTGGAATGGAAGGATTTGGATATCACATCTCATGTTATAGGAAGGATCTCAGGTTTGGTATTAGAAGTATTGAGATATCACATCTCATGCTATCGGAAGGATCTCAGGTTTGGTATAGAAGCATTGAGATATCATATCTTATGCTATCAGAAGGGTCTCAGGATTGGAATGGGAAGGAGTTGGATATCACATCTCATGCCAAAGGGAGGGTCTCAGGTTTGGAAGGGGAAGGATTTGGATATCACATCTCATGTTATAGGATGGATCTCAGGTTTGGTTTTAGAAGTATTGAGATATCACATCTCATGTTATCGGAAGGATCTCAGGTTTGGTATTAGAAGTATTGAGATATCACATCTCATGCTATAGGAAGGGTCTCAGGATTGGAATGGGAAGGAGTTGGATATCACATCTCATGCTAAAGGAAGGGTCTCAGGTTTGGTAGAAGCATTGAGATATCACATCTCATGCTATAGGAAGGGTCTCAGGACTGGAATGGGAAGGACTTAGATATCACATATCATGCTATAGGGAGGGTCTCAGTTGTGATATTAGAAGCATTGAGATATCACATCTCTGCTATCAAAAGGGTCTCAGGATTGGAATGGGAAGGAGTTGGATATCCTATCTCATGTTATAGGAAGAGTCTCAGGTTTGGTATTAGAAGCATTGAGATATCACATCTCATGCTATAGGAAGTGTCTCAGGATTGGAATGGGAAGGACTTGGATATCACATCTCATGCTATAGGTAGGGTCTCAAGTTTGATATTAGAAGCATTGAGATATCACATCTCATGCTATAGGAAGGGTCTGAGGATTGGAATGGGAAGGAGTTGGATATCACATCTCATGCTATGGGAAGGGTCTCAGGTTTGGTATAAGCAGTGAGATATCACATCTCATGCTATAGGAAGTGTCTCAGGATTGGAATGGGAAGGACTTGGATATCACATCTCATGCTATAGGGAGGGTCTCAAGTTTGATATTAGAAGCTTTGAGATATCACATCTCATGATATCGGAAGGGTCTCAGGATTGGAATGGGAAAGAGTTGGATATCACATCTCAGGATAAAGGAAGGGTCTAAGGTTTGGAAGGGGAAGGATTTGGATATCACATCTCATGTTATATTACGGGTCTCAGGTTTGGTATTAGAAGCATTGAGATATCAAGTCTCATAGTATAGGAAGGGTCTCAGAATTGGAATGGGAAGGAGTTGGATATCACATCTCAAGCTATAGGAAGGGTCTCAGGATTGGAATGGGAAGGACTTGGATATCACATATGATAAAGGAAGGGTCTAAGGTTTGGAAGGGGAAGGACTTGGATATCACATCTCTGCTATCGAAAGGGTCTCAGGATTGGAATGGGAAGGAGTTGGATATTCCCATCTCATGTTATAGGAAGGGTCTCAGGTTTGGTATTAGAAGCATTGAGATATCACATCTCATGCTATAGGAAGGGTCTCAGGATTGGAATGGGAAGGACTTGGATATCACATCTCATGCTATAGGGAGGGTCTCAAGTTTGATATTAGAAGCTTTGAGATATCACATCTCATGATATCGGAAGGGTCTCAGGATTGGAATGGGAAGGAGTTGGATATCACATCTCAAGCTATAGGAAGGGTCTCAGGATTGGAATGGGAAGGACTTGGATATCACATCTCATGCTATAGGAAGGCTCTCAGGTTTGGAAGGGGAAAGAGTTGGATATCACATTTCATGTTAGAGGTAGGATCTCAGGTTTGGTATTAGAGGCATTGAGATATCACATCTCATGCTATCAGAAGGGTCTCAGGAATGGAATGGGAAGGAGTTGGATATCACATCTCATGCTAAAGGGAGGGTCTCAGGTTTGGAAGGGGAAGGATTTGGATATCACATCTCATGTTATAGGAAGGATCTCAGGTTTGGTATTAGAAGCATTGAGATATCACATCTCATGCTATCGGAAGGATCTCAGGTTTGGTATTAGAAGCATTGAGATATCACATCTCATGCTATCAGAAGAGTCTCAGGATTGGAATAGGAAGGAGTTGGATATCACATCTCATGCTAAAGGGAGGGTCTCAGGTTTGGAAGGGGAAGGATTTGGATATCACATCTCATGTTATCGGAAGGATCTCACGTTTGGTATTAGAAGTATTGAGATATCATATCTCATGCTATAGGAAGGGTCTCAGGATTGGAATGGGAAGGAGTTGGATATCACATCTCATGCTATAGGGAGGGTCTCAGGATTGGAATGGGAAGGACTTAGATATCACATATCATGCTATAGGGAGGGTCTCAGTTTTGATATTAGAAGCATTGAGATATCACATCTCATGCTATCGGAAGTGTCTCAGGATTGGAATGGGAAGGAGCTGGATATCACATCTCATGCTAAAGGAAGGGTCTCAGGTTTGGAACGGGAAGGATTTGGATATCACATCTCATGTTATAGGAAGTGTCTCAGGTTTGGTATAAGCATTGAGATATCACATCTCTGCTATCGGAAGTGTCTCAGGATTGGAATGGGAAGGAGTTGGATATCCCATCTCATGTTATAGGACGGGTCTCAGGTTTGTTATTAGAATCATTGAGATATCATATTGCATGCTGTAGGAAGGGTCTAAGGGTTGGAATGTGAAGGACTTGGATATCACATCTCATGCTATAGATAGGCTCTTAGGTTTGGAAAGGGAAGGAGTTGGATATCACATTTCATGTTAGAGGAAGGATCTCAGGTTTGGGATTAGAAGCATTGAGATATCACATCTCATGCTATAGGAAGGGTCTCAGGATTGGAATGGGAAGCAGTTGGATATCACATCTCATGCTATAGGAAGGGTCTCAGGTTTGGTATAAGCATTGAGATATCACATCTCATGCTATAGGACGGGTCTCAGGATTGGAATGGAAGGAGTTGGATATCACATCTCATGTTATAGGAAGGATCTCAGATTTGGTATAAGAAGCATTGAGACATCACATCTCATGCTATAGGAAGGGTCTCAGGGTTGGAATGGGAAGGAATTGGATATCACATCTCATCCAATAGGAAGGGTCTCAGGTTTGGAATGGGAAGGAATTGGATATCACATCTCATGTTATAGGAAGGATCTCAGGTTTGGTATTAGAAGCATTGAGATATCACATCTCATGATATAGGAAGGGTCTCAGGATTGGAATGTGAAGGATTTGGATATCACATCTCATGCTAAAGGAAGGGTCTCAGGTTTGGTAGAAGCATTGAGATATCACGTCTCTGCTATCGGAAGGGTCTCAGGATTGGATTGGGAAGGAGTTGGATATCCCTTCTCATGCTATAGGAAGGGTCTCAGGATTTGAATGGCAAGGAGTTGGATATCACATCTCATGCCATAGGAAGGGTCTCAGGTTTGGTATAAGCATTGAGATATCACATCTCTGCTATCGGAAGGGTCTCAGGATTGGATTGGGAAGGAGTTGGATATCCCTTCTCATGCTATAGGAAGTGTCTCAGGTTGGAATGGGAAGGAGTTGGATATCACATCTCATGTTATAGGAAGGGTCTCAGGATTGGAATGGGAAGGATTTGGATATCACATCTCTTGCTATAGGAAGGGTCTCAGGATTGGAATGGGTAGGAGTTGGATATTACTTTCTTGCTATAGGAAGGGTCTCATGTTTGGAATGGGAAGGAGTTGGATATCACATATGCTATAGTTAGTGTCTCAGGTTTGGAACGGGAAGGAGTTGTATATCACATCTCATGTTATAGGAAGGGTCTCAGGTTTGGTATAAGCATTGAGATATCATATCTCTGCTATCGGAAGCGGCTCAGGATTGGAATGGGAAGGAGTTGGATATCCCATCTCATGTTATAGGAAGAGTCTCTGGTTTGGTATTAGAATCATTGAGATATCACATCGCATGCTGTAGGAAGGGTCTAAGGATTGGAATGGGATGGACTTGGATATCACATCTCATGCTATAGGTAGGCTCTCAGGTTTGGTATAAGCATTGAGATATCACATCTCATGCTATAGGAAGGGTCTCAGGATTGGAATGGGAAGGACTTGGATGTCACATCTCATGCTATAGGGAGGGTCTCAAGTTTGATATTAGAAGCATTGAGATAACAAATCTCATGATATCGGAAGGGTCTCAGGATTGGAATGGGAAGGAGTTGGATATCACATCTCATGATAAAGGAAGGGTCTAAGGTTTGGAAGGGGAAGGATTTGGATATCACATCTCATGTTATAGGACGGGTCTCAGGTTTGGTATTAGAAGCATTGAGATATCAAGTCTCATGGTATAAGAAGGGTCTCAGAATTGGAATGGGAAGGAGTTGGATATCACACCTCAAGCTATAGGAAGGGTCTCAGGATTGGAATGGGAAGGAGTTTGATATCACATCTCATGCCATAGTATGGGTCTCAGGTTTGGTAGAAGCATTGGGATATCACATCTCATGCTATCGGAAGGGTATCAGTATTGGATTTGGAAGAAGTTGGATATCCCATCTCATGCTATAGGAAGGGTCTCAGGTTGGAATGGGAAGGAGTTGGATATCACATTTCATGTTATAGGAAGGGTCTCAGGATTGGAATGGGAAGGACTCGGATATCAAATCTCATGCTATAGGACGGGTCTCAGGTTTGTTATTAGAATCATTGAGATATCATATTGCATGCTGTAGGAAGGGTCTAAGGATTGGAATGGGAAGGATCTGGATATCACATCTCATGCTATAGATAGGCTCTTAGGTTTGGAAAGGGAAGGAGTTGGATATCACATTTCATGTTAGAGGAAGGATCTCAGGTTTGGTATTAGAAGCATTGAGATATCACATCTCATGCTATAGGAAGGGTCTCAGGATTGGAATGGGAAGTAGTTGGATATCACATCTCATGCTATAGGAAGGGTCTCAGGTTTGGTATAAGCATTGAGATATCACATCTCATGCTATAGGACGGGTCTCAGGATTGGAATTGAAGGAGTTGGATATCACATCTCATGTTATAGGAAGGATCTCAGGTTTGGTATTAGAAGCATTGAGATATCACATCTCAAGCTATAGGAAGGGTCTCAGGATTGGAATGGGAAGTAGTTGGATATCACATCTCATGCTATAGGAAGGGTCTCAGGTTTGGTATAATTATTGAGATATCACATCTCATGCTATAGGACGGGTCTCAGGGTTGGAATGGGAAGGAGTTGGATATCACAACTCATCCAATAGGAAGGGTCTCAGGTTTGGAATGGGAAGGAATTGGATATCACATCTCATGTTATAGGAAGGATCTCAGGTTTGGTATTAGAAGCATTGAGATATCACATCTCATGCTATCGGAAGGGTCTCAGGATTGGAATGTGAAGGATTTGGATATCACATCTCATGCTAAAGGAAGGGTCTCAGGTTTGGTAGAAGCATTGAGATATCACGTCTCTGCTATCGGAAGGTTCTCAGGATTGGATTGGGAAGGAGTTGGATATCCCTTCTCATGCTATAGGAAGGGTCTCAGGATTTGAATGGCAAGGAGTTGGATATCACATCTCATGCCATAGGAAGGGTCTCAGGTTTGGTATAAGCATTGAGATATCACATCTCTGCTATCGGAAGGGTCTCAGGATTGGAATGGGAAGGAGTTGTGTTAAGACAGATTTCTGAACTCTGTCCTGGTGGCGCAGAAGTTCAGAAGGCCAACCTAATTACTTGGAACAGGATAACCTCTGGACGAGCCAGACCAATCAAGGTAGCGATCGCGGCGGTCAAGACTAGGTCTCAAGAGGGGTGAGGGTGACTGAAAGCCCGCAATGAGCACACAAAGCAAGAGCGCTTACAAACTACTCCAAACAGTTGTTATATCAAAAATATATACACATTTATTTTAAGGCCTTTAAAATAATGACCGTAGCGAAAAAATCACAATATCACAGTATTAAACCAACACATACCATATCAACACAATATATATACAAATACGACAGTCTTAAGCATTAGAGGCACGAAATGTGTAGTCCACCTGCCAGGGAAGGAAAACAGGCAGTGCCATAACGCTTTAGACTCAGTTCGCCTTCAGAGGCACCTAACTAGATGGAAGTCCGAGCCCTGCGAAGAGTGGAGCCTTGTGCTCAAAGTACCTGCCACGCCGGTGCCAACGGGCAAAAAGAGAAGCTCTTCAGAGGAAGTCAGGCAGTTCGGGTTAGTGCACAGCAGAAGGAGAACAGGTTCCGCAACTCAAGCGCAGCCTCCACAGCGAGCAGAAGCAGAGCGCGAGTACGGCAAAAGGGTGCTGTTTTTACACAGCAGGGAAAAGCAATGGGATACTGCAGGAGGGCGACCAGATCCTAGCTATACTACTCACCGGTCCCCGAAGCAAGCAGACCCAGGCTTCTCCACGTTAGTTTCAGCAGCTGGCAGGTTCAGAAGAGCAGGGAACGCCTCGTAGTCGTGTAGAGCAAAAAGACGTCCCACTCGACGAAACCGGCACAGTTTGTTGCCGCAGCAGGACAACGGAGCGGCCGTGTGTATTCGAGCCAAATGTACACTCCTCCCTTCAGACTTGGGAACGTCAAGTGTACGAAGCGTGGGAGAGTGACAAGGACTCGAAATACAACACAACCTGGCGGCGGTTACAGAGCAGGACTCCCTTGTAAGCTGGTCAGTCAACTGGATGGCCCAGAGACACTTCCGAAGGCTTACTTGGCAGGAGATGATGAAGTCGCCGGGAATAGCTGTTCCTGCTATTCCAAAGGTCGAAGCACCAGTACAGGCCTTCTGGTTCGATCAAAGGAGGAAAGGGTTTCACAGGACGACAGCAGTGCAAAGGAGGATTCCTTCAGCGGGTCACCAGCGATTCCTCGGTCCAGCCTCGTGGTTGCAGGATACTTGGCTCCTGTATTCCTTCGTTCGTGAGAACTCAGGAGATCGACATGGTAGTGGTGTTTCCAGCCCCCTCTTATCCACGGTTCCCTTCGCGCCAAAACGGAGGGGAGCCAATGGGAGATCCGCTCATCAACACACATACCATACGTGGACCAATCACGGACCACGGTGGTCCCAGGCATTCACACCACCCTAGACTCTCTGGCACCCAGGATGTGTATTGGGACCAGACATCCCAGCCCACACCCTGGAGGCACACAAACGACATGTGGAAGCCGGCGAAAGCAACCACGTTTCGCGGGAAAGTACATGCCCAAATAAGGAAGGCCCCGGGTCGCTCGACCTGGGGAAGGTGAAGGGAGCAAGACGGTCAGTGGACAAGACAAAGGAGCCTCGTGGTCTGGCCATTTTGGGAGCCAGGCCACCATTTTGGGTTCAGTGCGAAAAACGTGCTCAGAACGCCAAAAGGAGCTCAAAATAAACAAAACGATCGCTGCCACCATTCCAGTCACTGAATGACTTGCACCGATCAAATACCATCCTAAAAGAGTATCTAGGGCCTGTAGAAGGCTAGAGACCCAAGAGAGCTGTAACTTAGCTTACAGTGCCCTCTTGTGTCATGTTGCACTAAAGCCGCAACATGATAAAAGAAACTACGGGAAACAGCGTTCCCCGGTACTGGCTGTCTTAAGGGCATGTCAGTTTCCCCGTAAGAAAGAAGCGAAAGCCCAGAGGAGTGCGGCAGAAGGCTGCACTTCTCTGGCAAAGTCAAGAACAAGGTGAAAACAACAGCAAAAAGTTTAGGGGTTGCCACATGGAAGGAAAATTACCTACAATTACGAAATCTTTCCTAACACTCACCCCTCCCAGACTAATCCACCCCTGGGTGAGTCTCTTGTTCAGGTCGGTTAAACATTCTGGACAACCCATCAGCATTGCTATGTTGGACACCTGGCCTATGCTCAATAGTGAAGTCGAAGCCTTGTAGACTTATGGACCACCTAAGCAACTTTGGATTCTCCCCCTTCATGTTCATTAGCCACTTTAACGGCTTATGGTCAGTTTGCACAGTGAAGTGGGTCCCATAGAGGTAGGGCCTCAGCTTCCTTAGGGCCCACACAACAGAGAAACATTCTTTCTCTACCGTGGACCATCTGAGCTCTCTGTCCTTAAGCTGGCGACTAATAAAACCGATAGGGTGTTCCTTACCCTTCTCATCTACTTGTGATAGTACAGCTCCTATCCCAGTGTCAGAGGCGTCCGTCTGCACGATAAAAGGTCTTTGATAATCAGGGGCCCTAAGGACAGGGGCCTGGCACAAGGAGTCTTTTAAGCCATTGAAGGCCTTCTCACACTCGTCGGTCCAAGTTACCTTCTTGGGTTTCTTCGGAGTTGTGAGGGCAGTCAGAGGAGCAGCTATGGTGCCATAGTCTGCCACAAAATTGCGGTAATACCCCGTGAGTCCTAAAAAGGCTCTCACTTGGGTTTGCGTAGTGGGGGTAGGCCAGTCTTGTACTGCTTGTACCTGACTGAGTAGAGGCTGTCTCCTCCCTCCACCTACTTCATGTCCAAGGTAAACCACTGAGCCTTGTCCATTTTGGTGAGGGGCCACTCGGACCCCCTCAAAAGAGCTATCTGAAGGACTGCTTGGGAACAGGTCGGGGAGAGGTTCAGACTCCTCTCCCGCAACGTCTGAAGCCAGTAGCAGTGCTGCGATTTCGACGCTTGGGCCGAAAGCCTTCAGCCTATTCGCGTGAAACACTTTTGGAGCCTGTCCAGGCCTTCCAAGGTCCACTGAATAGTTAACCTCACCCAGGGGCTCCACCACTGGGTAAGGGCCTGACCATTTGTCCTGTAAAGCTCGAGGCCTTATGGGATTCATGATCAGGACTTGCTGACCAAGTGTAAAGTTGATGAGGGAAGCTTTCTGGTCGTACCAATGTTTCACCAGCGCTTGCCCTGCCTTCAATTTATCACTAGCCAAGCCCATCAGAAGTACCATCCCTTTTCTGAGCCCTAGCACATAATCAACTACGTTGGTAGTAACAGGGGGAGTGGGCATCTCCCATCCCTCTTTGACGATGGCTAAGGGTCCCCGTACGGGATGACCGAACAGAAGTTCGAAGGGGCTGAAGCCAACACCCTCCTGTGGTACCTCTCGGTAGGCAAACAGTAAGCATGAAACAAGAAGATCCCATTTTCTTCTCTGAGGCTCCTCCAGAGCCCCAATCATGCTCTTTAACGTCCTGTTGAAACGCCCCCCCAGACCATTGGTCTGGGGGTGGTATGCAGAAGAGAACCTGTAGGTGACCCCACATTCTTTCCACATAGCCTGCCTATACTTCGACATAAAGTTGCTGCCATCATCCGGCACAACTTCTTTAGGGAAGCCAACCCTAGTAAATATGCCAAGTAAAGCTTCTGCAACTGACTTGGCAGTTACAGTTTTCCATGGGATGGCCTCAGGATACCTGGTTGCATGGTCGACCAGCACCAGGATAAACCTATTGCCCGAGGATGTTTGCGGGTCAAGGGGACCAACCATGTCGATCCCTACCCTTTCAAATGGTACCCCCACAACTGGGAGCGGTACCAACGGAGCTTGGATTGTCGCGCCAACCTTACCAGACAACTGGCAGGAGGCACAACTCCTGCAGTGACTTTCTACTTGCACCCCCATCTTGGGCCAGTAGAAGTGCATGGATAACCTTTGCTTGGTCCTCTTCATACCAAGGTGACCAGCAAGGGGAACTTCATGCGCCAACTGCAGGAGGAAGGGCCTAACAGCAAGGGGAACCACCAACCTCCTATGGTCTCCTTCTGTAGACTCTGTGGGCTCACTATACAGGAGTCCACCTTCCCAATAAATCCTATGCTTGCCAGGAGGTTCACCCTCAAGCTGGGAGCAGGCCTGTCTCCTTAGGCCTTCCAGAGATGGGCACTCACGTTGGCCTTTACTGAATTCGTCCCTATCAGGACCTCCTTCAACTAACAAGTCTTTTAGTTCAGGATGATCGTTGGGGTCGAATACTTCAGGCATCGCCACCTCCTCGTCAGGCCCGGGCGATTGACCAACTTCCTCCACCGCAGTGGTAGGCGAGCTCGGGGGAATATTCTCTTTCCCTCGTTTTGACTTGTAGACTCCTTTCGCCTTGGGTTTCCCCTTCGGCTGGGGCGGCGTATTGGACTTGGCCAATGCTGCCCGTGCTTGAGACCGTGTGTAGGGTCTTTCGGCAGTGTCTCCTACGAGCCCTAAAGCTCTGAGATCATTACCTAACAAGACCTTTCCCGGGACGTTTCTCTGAATGCTCACTGGAATCCTGACTGCTGTACCATTTAAAGTAAGATTTACAGGTATTACTGGAAACATACGGAGGGGGCCGTCAGCCAACTTAGTGGGCATCAGAGTAGCTCTGGCAACTTCCTCTGAGTCTACCAAGGTAGAATCCACTACAGTGCGACTGCACCCACTATCCCTAAGAGCTGGAGTATCCACTCCAGTGATCAGCACACTGTCTTTAAAGTAGTGCTTGGTATTATCCGGAATCCTAGCATAAGCCTCTGCGACTTTCGGCTCCCAGGAACCTAGGGACACTAAAACTACCTCAGCCTCTATTCCGCTGGGAAACGAGTCTGAGGAGAAGGATGCTCCTGTAATCTCTTCTTCCTCGTAGGAGGAGAAGGCCAGATTAGCGGAGTGGACCCCCAAAGGTCTAACCTTACACCGGGGATCCCCCTTCACATGGTCAGTTGCTCCACAAGAAAAACAAGCCCCAGTGGGTCTGTTTACGTAGGGAGGCTTATTGTAACCAGAGTTCTGTTGCGGAGGCGGACCTCCACTACCCTGTGAGTTCTCTTGTGTCTTACCCTTATTTTTCTTTTTGTGGCCCTTATGGGAAGAAGATTTAGCAGATTCCCCACCCTCCATATCTTTGGACTTTTTCCCTTCCTCCTGCTTACCAGGATGAGTTTTGTCCTTATGGGACACTCGATGTGACACCCATAAATCTGCTGCAATGGCCAGCTTCTTAGGATCTATCTCCTTCGAATCGGCCAAATGCTGCTTAAGCTCCGGGGAAGAAGAACCAAAAATGTGTTCCAGCATGACAAGATTTATCATGCCTTCGAAGGTAGAAACCTTATAACCTTCGACCCAGCCAGTTAAGTTTTTCAAAGATTCAGCGACATAAGATACCCAAGTACCACCTTCCTTTTTCTTATACTCTCGAAAACGCTTTAAATATTGGGCCGGAGTCTTCCCAAACTTTAAAATGAGAGTTTGCTTTAACATTGCGAAATCAGCTCGCTCAGCCTTCGACATTTCCATAATGGCACTACAGCCAGAATGGGGCAGTCTGCTGAGTAACCAAGCAATCTTATCAGCATTGTCAACTTTCTGAACTTCGCATGCATACTCAAACGCATTCAGCCAGTCCATAATGTCATTCCGTTCTTCATACACACTGAGCAGATCTTTTGGAAACCGTGGATGAGAGGAGGCCCCAGACCGATGTCCAGGACCCTGGGACCCATTTGCAACCTGAAGCTTGGCCAGTTCCAACTGGTGATCCCTGTCTTTCTGTTTTTCTGCCTGTTCGATTTTTAGTTTGGCTATGCTGAATTCAAGCTCCTGCTGCCTAAACTGCAGCTCTTGCTTCTTGAATTCAAGCATAGCATCCCCATCAACACTGGCAGAGGAAACATTAGACATCTCGTCCTCCCTGTCCTCGTGGTCGCGATGGATCAGTGCAGCGGCAGAACCGTCGGTTCTACCAGTGAGAGCAGCCCCACCACCTTCTGCACTGTCCTCAGAAGTTATAGCGTCAAGCAGCGCTTCTTGCCACGCCACGATTCTTTGGATCATTTCCAATTTAGTGCCTTGAGAGGAAACACCTCTCTTCGCACACATCTTCTTCAATGTTTCTGATTTGGAAGCATTTAAAGTTAACAAGGTATTTGTTTCCATACTGTTTGATAGGACTATGGCCTTTTTAAAGTTATACTACAACAATTCACTACGTGTACTGGTTGGAATAACCTGAAATGCCTTAGTTCGAGCGCAACACTGGATACCCTCAGTCGTATCCCACCGCTGTACACCAATTTGTTAAGACGGATTTCTGAACTCTGTCCTGGTGGCGCAGAAGTTCAGAAGGCCAACCTAATTACTTGGAACAGGGTAACCTCTGGACGAGCCAGACCAATCAAGGTAGCGATCGCGGCGGTCAAGACTAGGTCTCAAGAGGGGTGAGGGTGACTGAAAGCCTGCAATGAGCACACAAAGCAAGAGCGCTTACAAACTACTCCAAACAGTTGTTATATCAAAAATATATACACATTTATTTTAGGGCCTTTAAAAAAATGACCGTAGCGAAAAAATCACAATATCACAGTATTAAACCAACACATACCATATCAACACAATATATATACAAATACGACAGTCTTAAGCATTAGAGGCACGAAATGTGTAGTCCACCTGCCAGGGAAGGAAAACAGGCAGTGCGATAACGCTTTAGACTCAGTTCGCCTTCAGAGGCACCTAACTAGATGGAAGTCCGAGCCCTGCGAAGAGTGGAGCCTTGTGCTCAAAGTACCTGCCACGCCGGTGCCAACGGGCAAAAGGAGAAGCTCTTCAGAGGAAGTCAGGCAGTTCGGGTTAGTGCACAGCAGAAGGAGAACAGGTTCCGCAACTCAAGCGCAGCCTCCACAGCGAGCAGAAGCAGAGCGCGAGTACGGCAAAAGGGTGCTGTTTTTACACAGCAGGGAAAAGCAATGGGATACTGCAGGAGGGCGACCAGATCCTAGCTATACTACTCACCGGTCCCCGAAGCAAGCAGACCCAGGCTTCTCCACGTTAGTTTCAGCAGCTGGCAGGTTCAGAAGAGCAGGGAACGCCTCGTAGTCGTGTAGAGCAAAAAGACGTCCCACTCGACGAAACCGGCACAGTTTGTTGCCGCAGCAGGACAACGGAGCGGCCGTGTGTATTCGAGCCAAATGTACACTCCTCCCTTCAGACTTGGGAACGCCAAGTGTACGAAGCGTGGGAGAGTGACAAGGACTCGAAATACAACACAACCTGGCGGCGGTTACAGAGCAGGACTCCCTTGTAAGCTGGTCAGTCAACTGGATGGCCCAGAGACACTTCCGAAGGCTTACTTGGCAGGAGATGATGAAGTCGCCGGGAATAGCTGTTCCTGCTATTCCAAAGGTCGAAGCACCAGTACAGGCCTTCTGGTTCAATCAAAGGAGGAAAGGCTTTCACAGGACGACAGCAGTGCAAAGGAGGATTCCTTCAGCGGGTCACCAGCGATTCCTCGGTCCAGCCTCGTGGTTGCAGGATACTTGGCTCCTGTATTCCTTCGTTCGTGAGAACTCAGGAGATCGACATGGTAGTGGTGTTTCCAGCCCCCTCTTATCCACGGTTCCCTTCGCGCCAAAACAGAGGGCAGCCAATGGGAGATCCGCTCATCAACACACATACCATACGTGGACCAATCACGGACCACGGTGGTCCCAGGCATTCACACCACCCTAGACTCTCTGGCACCCAGGATGTGTATTGGGACCAGACATCCCAGCCCACACCCTGGAGGCACACAAACGACATGTAGAAGCCCGCGAAAGCAACCACGTTTCGCGGGAAAGTACATGCCCAAATAAGGAAGGCCCCGGGTCGCTCGACCTGGGGAAGGTGAAGGGAGCAAGACGGTCAGTGGACAAGACAAAGGAGCCTCATGGTCTGGCCATTTTGGGAGCCAGGCCACCATTTTGGGTTCAGTGCGAAAAACGTGCTCAGAACGCCAAAAGGAGCTCAAAATAAACAAAACGATCGCTGCCACCATTCCAGTCCCTGAATGACTTGCACCGATCAAATACCATCCTAAAAGAGTATCTAGGGCCTGTAGAAGACTAGAGACCCAAGAGAGCTGTAACTTAGCTTACAGTGCCCTCTTGTATCATGTTGCACTAAAGCCGCAACATGATAAAAGAAACTACGGGAAACAGCGTTCCCCGGTACTGGCTGTCTTAAGGGCATGTCAGTTTCCCCGTAAGAAAGGAGCGAAAGCCCAGAGGAGTGCGGCAGAAGGCTGCACTTCTCTGGCAAAGTCAAGAACAAGGTGAAAACAACAGCAAAAAGTTTAGGGGTTGCCACATGGAAGGAAAATTACCTACAATTACGAAATCTTTCCTAACACTCACCCCTCCCAGACTATGGACAGGGGGAACTAATCCACCCCTGGATGAGTCTCTTGTTCAGGTCGGTTAAACATTCTGGACAACCCATCAGCATTGCTATGTTGGACACCTGGCCTATGCTCAATAGTGAAGTCGAAGCCTTGTAGACTTATGGACCACCTAAGCAACTTTGGATTCTCCCCCTTCATGTTCATTAGCCACTTTAACGGCTTATGGTCAGTTTGCACAGTGAAGTGGGTCCCATAGAGGTAGGGCCTCAGCTTCCTTAGGGCCCACACAACAGAGAAACATTCTTTCTCTACCGTGGACCATCTGAGCTCTCTGTCCTTAAGCTGGCGACTAATAAAACCGATAGGGTGTTCCTTACCCTTCTCATCTACTTGTGATAGTACAGCTCCTATCCCAGTGTCAGAGGCGTCCGTCTGCACGATAAAAGGTCTTTGATAATCAGGGGCCCTAAGGACAGGGGCCTGGCACAAGGAGTCTTTTAAGCCATTGAAGGCCTTCTCACACTCGTCGGTCCAAGTTACCTTCTTGGGTTTCTTCGGAGTTGTGAGGGCAGTCAGAGGAGCAGCTATGGTGCCATAGTCTGCCACAAAATTGCGGTAATACCCCGTGAGTCCTAAAAAGGCTCTCACTTGGGTTTGCGTAGTGGGGGTAGGCCAGTCTTGTACTGCTTGTACCTGACTGAGTAGAGGCTGTCTCCTCCCTCCACCTACTTCATGTCCAAGGTAAACCACTGAGCCTTGTCCATTTTGGTGAGGGGCCACTCGGACCCCCTCAAAAGAGCTATCTGAAGGACTGCTTGGGAACAGGTCGGGGAGAGGTTCAGACTCCTCTCCCGCAACGTCTGAAGCCAGTAGCAGTGCTGCGATTTCGACGCTTGGGCCGAAAGCCTTCAGCCTATTCGCGTGAAACACTTTTGGAGCCTGTCCAGGCCTTCCAAGGTCCACTGAATAGTTAACCTCACCCAGGGGCTCCACCACTGGGTAAGGGCCTGACCATTTGTCCTGTAAAGCTCGAGGCCTTATGGGATTCATGATCAGGACTTGCTGACCAAGTGTAAAGTTGATGAGGGAAGCTTTCTGGTCGTACCAATGTTTCACCAGCGCTTGCCCTGCCTTCAATTTATCACTAGCCAAGCCCATTGTTAAGACGGATTTCTGAACTCTGTCCTGGTGGCGCAGAAGTTCAGAAGGCCAACCTAATTACTTGGAACAGGGTAACCTCTGGACAAGCCAGACCAATCAAGGTAGCGATCGCGGCGGTCAAGACTAGGTCTCAAGAGGGGTGAGGGTGACTGAAAGCCCGCAGTGAGCACACAAAGCAAGAGCGCTGACAAACTACTCCAAACAGTTGTTATATCAAAAATAGATACACATTTATTTTAAGGCCTTTAAAACAATGACCGTAGCGAGAAAATCACAATATCACAATATTAAACCAACTCATACCATATCAACACAATATATATACAAATACACAGTCGCAAGCGTTTAAAGCACGAAATATGTAGTCCACCTGCCAGGGAAGGAAAACAGGCAGTGCGATACCGCTTTAGACTCAGTTCGCCTTCAGAGGCACCTAACTAGATGGAAGTCCGAGCCCTGCGAAGAGTGGAGCCTTGTGCTCAAAGTACCTGCCACGCCGGTGCCAACGGGCAAAAGGGGAAGCTCTTCGGAGGAAGTCAGGCAGTTCGGGTTAGTGCACAGCAGAAGGAGAACAGGTTCCGCAACTCAAGCGCAGCCTCCACAGCAGGCAGAAGCAGAGCGCGAGTACGGCAAAAAGGGTGCTGTTTTTACACAGCAGGGAAAAGCAATGGGATACTGCAGGAGGGCGACCAGATCCTAGCTAATCTACTCACCGGTCCCCGAAGCAAGCAGACCCAGGCTTCTCCACGTTAGATTCAGTAGCTGGCAGGTTCAGAAGAGCAGGGAACGCCTCGTAGTCGTGTAGAGCAAAAAGACGTCCCAATCGACGAAACCAGCACAGTTTGTTGCCGCAGCAGGACAACGGAGCGGCCGTGTGTATTCAAGCCAAATGTACACTCCTCCCTTCAGACTTGGGAACGCCAAGTGTACGAAGCGTGGGAGAGTGACAAGGACTCGAAATACACGCAACCTGGCGGCAGTTACAGAGCAGGACTCCCTTGTAAGCTGGTCAGTCAACTGGATGGCCCAGAGACACTTCCGAAGGCTTACTTGGCAGGAGATGATGAAGTCGCCGGGAATAGCTGTTCCTGCTATTCCAAAGGTCGAAGCACCAGTACAGGCCTTCTGGTTCGATCCAAGGAGGAAAGGGCTTCGCAGGACGACAGCAGTGCAAAGGAGGATTCCTTCAGCGGGTCACCAGCGATTCCTCGGTCCAGCCTCTTGGTTGCAGGATACTTGGCTCCTGTATTCCTTCGTTCGGGAGAACTCAGGAGATCGACATGGTAGTGGTGTTTCCAGCTCCCTCTTATCCACGGTTCCCTTCGCGCCAAAACGGAGGGGAGCCAATGGGAGATCCGCTCATCAACACACATACCATACGTGGACCAATCACGGACCACGGTGGTCCCAGGCATTCACACCACCCTAGACTCTCTGGCACCCAGGATGTGTATTGGGACCAGACATCCCAGCCCACATCCTGGAGGCACACAAACGACATGTAGAAGCCCGCGAAAGCAACCACGTTTCGCGGGAAAGTACATGCCCAAATAAGGAAGGCCCCGGGTCGCCCGACCTGGGGAAGGTGAAGGGAGCAAAACGGTCAGTGGACAGGACAAAGGAGCCTCGTGGACTGGCCATTTTGGGAGCCAGGCCACCATTTTGGGTTCAGTGCGAAAAACGTGCTCAGAACGCCAAAAGGAGCTCAAAATAAACAAAACGATCGCTGCCACCATTCCAGTCCCTGAATGACTTGCACCGATCAAATACCATCCTAAAAGAGTATCTAGGGCCTGTAGAAGGCTAGAGACCCAAGAGAGCTGTAACTTAGCTTACAGTGCCCTCTTGTGTCATGTTGCACTAAAGCCGCAACATGATAAAGGAAACTACGGGAAACAGCGTTCCCCGGTACTGACTGTCTTAAGGGCATGTCAGTTTCCCCGTAAGAAAAGGAGCGAAAGCCCAGAGAAGTGCGGCAGAAGGCTGTACTTCTCTGGCAAAGTCAAGAACAAGATTAAAAACAATAGCAAAACGTTTAGGGGTTGCCACATGGAAGGAAAATTCCCTACAATTACGAAATCTTTCCTAACACCCATCAGAAGTACCATCCCTTTTCTGAGCCCTAGCACATAATCAACTACGTTGGTAGTAACAGGGGGAGTGGGCATCTCCCATCCCTCTTTGACGATGGCTAAGGGTCCCCGTACGGGATGACCGAACAGAAGTTCGAAGGGGCTGAAGCCAACACCCTCCTGTGGTACCTCTCGGTAGGCAAACAGTAAGCATGAAACAAGAAGATCCCATTTTCTTCTCTGAGGCTCCTCCAGAGCCCCAATCATGCTCTTTAACGTCCTGTTGAAACGCCCCCCCAGACCATTGGTCTGGGGGTGGTATGCAGAAGAGAACCTGTAGGTGACCCCACATTCTTTCCACATAGCCTGCCTATACTTCGACATAAAGTTGCTGCCATCATCCGGCACAACTTCTTTAGGGAAGCCAACCCTAGTAAATATGCAGAGTAAAGCTTCTGCAACTGACTTGGCAGTTACAGTTTTCCATGGGATGGCCTCAGGATACCTGGTTGCATGGTCGACCAGCACCAGGATAAACCTATTGCCCGAGGATGTTTGCGGGTCAAGGGGACCAACCATGTCGATCCCTACCCTTTCAAATGGTACCCCCACAACTGGGAGCGGTACCAACGGAGCTTGGATTGTCGCGCCAACCTTACCAGACAACTGGCAGGAGGCACAACTCCTGCAGTGACTTTCTACTTGCACCCCCATCTTGGGCCAGTAGAAGTGCATGGATAACCTTTGCTTGGTCCTCTTCATACCAAGGTGACCAGCAAGGGGAACTTCATGCGCCAACTGCAGGAGGAAGGGCCTAACAGCAAGGGGAACCACCAACCTCCTATGGTCTCCTTCTGTAGACTCTGTGGGCTCACTATACAGGAGTCCACCTTCCCAATAAATCCTATGCTTCCCAGGAGGTTCACCCTCAAGCTGGGACCAGGCCTGTCTCCTTAGGCCTTCCAGAGATGGGCACTCACGTTGGCCTTTACTGAATTCGTCCCTATCAGGACCTCCTTCAACTAACAAGTCTTTTAGTTCAGGATGATCGTTGGGGTCGAATACTTCAGGCATCGCCACCTCCTCGTCAGGCCCGGGCGATTGACCAACTTCCTCCACCGCAGTGGTAGGCGAGCTCGGGGGAATATTCTCTTTCCCTCGTTTTGACTTGTAGACTCCTTTCGCCTTGGGTTTCCCCTTCGGCTGGGGTGGCGTATTGGACTTGGCCAATGCTGCCCGTGCTTGAGACCGTGTGTAGGGTCTTTCGGCAATGTCTCCTACGAGCCCTAAAGCTCTGAGATCATTACCTAACAAGACCTTTCCTGGGACGTTTCTCTGAATGCTCACTGGAATCCTGACTGCTGTACCATTTAAAGTAAGATTTACAGGTATTACTGGAAACATACGGAGGGGGCCGTCAGCCAACTTAGTGGGCATCAGAGTAGCTCTGGCAACTTCCTCTGAGTCTACCAAGGTAGAATCCACTACAGTGCGACTGCACCCACTATCCCTAAGAGCTGGAGTATCCACTCCAGTGATCAGCACACTGTCTTTAAAGTAGTGCTTGGTATTATCCGGAATCCTAGCATAAGCCTCTGCGACTTTCGGCTCCCAGGAACCTAGGGACACTAAAACTACCTCAGCCTCTATTCCGCTGGGAAACGAGTCTGAGGAGAAGGATGCTCCTGTAATCTCTTCTTCCTCATAGGAGGAGAAGGCCAGATTAGCGGAGTGGACCCCCAAAGGTCTAACCTTACACCGGGGATCCCCCTTCACATGGTCAGTTGCTCCACAAGAAAAACAAGCCCCAGTGGGTCTGTTTACGTAGGGAGGCTTATTGTAACCAGAGTTCTGTTGCGGAGGCGGACCTCCACTACCCTGTGAGTTCTCTTGTGTCTTACCCTTATTTTTCTTTTTGTGGCCCTTATGGGAAGAAGATTTAGCAGATTCCCCACCCTCCATATCTTTGGACTTTTTCCCTTCCTCCTGCTTACCAGGATGAGTTTTGTCCTTATGGGACACTCGATGTGACACCCATAAATCTGCTGCAATGGCCAGCTTCTTAGGATCTATCTCCTTCGAATCGGCCAAATGCTGCTTAAGCTCCGGGGAAGAAGAACCAAAAATGTGTTCCAGCATGACAAGATTTATCATGCCTTCGAAGGTAGAAACCTTATAACCTTCGACCCAGCCAGTTAAGTTTTTCAAAGATTCAGCGACATAAGATACCCAAGTACCACCTTCCTTTTTCTTATACTCTCGAAAACGCTTTAAATATTGGGCCGGAGTCTTCCCAAACTTTAAAATGAGAGTTTGCTTTAACATTGCGAAATCAGCTCGCTCAGCCTTCGACATTTCCATAATGGCACTACAGCCAGAATGGGGCAGTCTGCTGAGTAACCACGCAATCTTATCAGCATTGTCAAATTTCTGAACTTCGCATACATACTCAAACGCATTCAGCCAGTCCATAATGTCATTCCGTTCTTCATACACACTGAGCAGATCTTTTGGAAACCGTGGATGAGAGGAGGCCCCAGACCCATGTCCAGGACCCTGGGACCCATTTGCAACCTGAAGCTTGGCCAGTTCCAACTGGTGATCCCTGTCTTTCTGTTTTTCTGCCTGTTCGATTTTTAGTTTGGCTATGCTGAATTCAAGCTCCTGCTGCCTAAACCGCAGCTCTTGCTTCTTGAATTCAAGCATAGCATCCCCATCAACACTGGCAGAGGAAACATTAGACATCTCGTCCTCCCTGTCCTCGTGGTCGCGATGGATCAGTGCAGCGGCAGAACCGTCGGTTCTACCAGTGAGAGCAGCCCCACCACCTTCTGCACTGTCCTCAGAAGTTATAGCGTCAAGCTGCGCTTCTTGCCACGCCACGATTCTTTGGATCATTTCCAATTTAGTGCCTTGAGAGGAAACACCTCTCTTCGCACACATCTTCTTCAATGTTTCTGATTTGGAAGCATTTAAAGTTAACAAGGTATTTGTTTCCATACTGTTTGATAGGACTATGGCCTTTTTAAAGTTATACTACAACAATTCACTACGTGTACTGGTTGGAATAACCTGAAATGCCTTAGTTCGAGCGCAACACTGGATACCCTCAGTCGTATCCCACCGCTGTACACCAATTTGTTAAGACGGATTTCTGAACTCTGTCCTGGTGGCGCAGAAGTTCAGAAGGCCAACCTAATTACTTGGAACAGGGTAACCTCTGGACGAGCCAGACCAATCAAGGTAGCGATCGCGGCGGTCAAGACTAGGTCTCAAGAGGGGTGAGGGTGACTGAAAGCCCGCAATGAGCACACAAAGCAAGAGCGCTTACAAACTACTCCAAACAGTTGTTATATCAAAAATATATACACATTTATTTTAAGGCCTTTAAAATAATGACCGTAGCGAAAAAATCACAATATCACAGTATTAAACCAACACATACCATATCAACACAATATATATACAAATACGACAGTCTTAAGCATTAGAGGCACGAAATGTGTAGTCCACCTGCCAGGGAAGGAAAACAGGCAGTGCGATAACGCTTTAGACTCAGTTCGCCTTCAGAGGCACCTAACTAGATGGAAGTCCGAGCCCTGCGAAGAGTGGAGCCTTGTGCTCAAAGTACCTGCCACGCCGGTGCCAACGGGCAAAAGGAGAAGCTCTTCGGAGGAAGTCAGGCAGTTCGGGTTAGTGCACAGCAGAAGGAGAACAGGTTCCGCAACTCAAGCGCAGCCTCCACAGCGAGCAGAAGCAGAGCGCGAGTACGGCAAAAGGGTGCTGTTTTTACACAGCAGGGAAAAGCAATGGGATACTGCAGGAGGGCGACCAGATCCTAGCTATACTACTCACCGGTCCCCGAAGCAAGCAGACCCAGGCTTCTCCACGTTAGTTTCAGCAGCTGGCAGGTTCAGAAGAGCAGGGAACGCCTCGTAGTCGTGTAGAGCAAAAAGACGTCCCAATCGACGAAACCGGCACAGTTTGTTGCCGCAGCAGGACAACGGAGCGGCCGTGTGTATTAGAGCCAAATGTACACTCCTCCCTTCAGACTTGGGAACGCCAAGTGTACGAAGCGTGGGAGAGTGACAAGGACTCGAAATACAACACAACCTGGCGGCGGTTACAGAGCAGGACTCCCTTGTAAGCTGGTCAGTCAACTGGATGGCCCAGAGACACTTCCGAAGGCTTACTTGGCAGGAGATGATGAAGTCGCCGGGAATAGCTGTTCCTGCTATTCCAAAGGTCGAAGCACCAGTACAGGCCTTCTGGTTCGATCAAAGGAGGAAAGGGTTTCACAGGACGACAGCAGTGCAAAGGAGAATTCCTTCAGCGGGTCACCAGCGATTCCTCGGTCAAGCCTCGTGGTTGCAGGATACTTGGCTCCTGTATTCCTTCGTTCGTGAGAACTCAGGAGATCGACATGGTAGTGGTGTTTCCAGCCCCCTCTTATCCACAGTTCCCTTCGCGCCAAAACGGAGGGGAGCCAATGGGAGATCCGCTCATCAACACACATACCATACGTGGACCAATCACGGACCACGGTGGTCCCAGGCATTCACACCACCCTAGACTCTCTGGCACCCAGGATGTGTATTGGGACCAGACATCCCAGCCCACACCCTGGAGGCACACAAACGACATGTAGAAGCCTGCGAAAGCAACCACGTTTCGCGGGAAAGTACATGCCCAAATAAGGAAGGCCCCGGGTCGCTCGACCTGGGGAAGGTGAAGGGAGCAAGACGGTCAGTGGACAAGACAAAGGAGCCTCGTGGTCTGGCCATTTTGGGAGCCAGGCCACCATTTTGGGTTCAGTGCGAAAAACGTGCTCAGAACGCCAAAAGGAGCTCAAAATAAACAAAACGATCGCTGCCACCATTCCAGTCCCTGAATGACTTGCACCGATCAAATACCATCCTAAAAGAGTATCTAGGGCCTGTAGAAGGCTAGAGACCCAAGAGAGCTGTAACTTAGCTTACAGTGCCCTCTTGTGTCATGTTGCACTAAAGCCGCAACACGATAAAAGAAACTACGGGAAACAGCGTTCCCCGGTACTGACTGTCTTAAGGGCATGTCAGTTTCCCCGTAAGAAAGGAGCGAAAGCCCAGAGGAGTGCGGCAGAAGGCTGCACTTCTCTGGCAAAGTCAAGAACAAGGTGAAAACAACAGCAAAAAGTTTAGGGGTTGCCACATGGAAGGAAAATTACCTACAATTACGAAATCTTTCCTAACAGTTGGATATTCCCATCTCATGTTATAGGAAGGGTCTCAGGTTTGGTATTAGAAGCATTGAGATATCACATCTCATGCTATAGGAAGGGTCTCAGGATTGGAATGGGAAGGACTTGGATATCACATCTCATGCTATAGGGAGGGTCTCAAGTTTGATATTAGAAGCTTTGAGATATCACATCTCATGATATCGGAAGGGTCTCAGGATTGGAATGGGAAGGAGTTGGATATCACATCTCATGATAAAGGAAGGGTCTAAGGTTTGGAAGGGGAAGGATTTGGATATCACATCTCATGTTATATTACGGGTCTCATGTTTGGTATTAGAAGCATTGAGATATCAAGTCTCAGAGTATAGGAAGGGTCTCAGAATTGGAATGGGAAGGAGTTGGATATCACATCTCAAGCTATAGGAAGGGTCTCAGGATTGGAATGGGAAGGACTTGGATATCACATCTCATGCTATAGGAAGGCTCTCAGGTTTGGAAGGGGAAAGAGTTGGATATCACATTTCATGTTAGAGGTAGGATCTCAGGTTTGGTATTAGAGGCATTGAGATATCACATCTCATGCTATCAGAAGGGTCTCAGGAATGGAATGGGAAGGAGTTGGATATCACATCTCATGCTAAAGGGAGGGTCTCAGGTTTGGAAGAGGAAGGATTTGGATATCACATCTCATGTTATAGGAAGGATCTCAGGTTTGGTATTAGAAGCATTGAGATATCACATCTCATGCTATCGGAAGGATCTCAGGTTTGGTATTAGAAGCATTGAGATATCACATCTCATTCTATCAGAAGGGTCTCAGGATTGGAATAGGAAGGAGTTGGATATCACATCTCATGCTAAAGGGAGGGTCTCAGGTTTGGAAGGGGAAGGATTTGGATATCACATCTCATGTTATCGGAAGAATCTCACGTTTGGTATTAGAAGTATTGAGATATCATATCTCATGCTATAGGAAGGGTCTCAGGATTGGAATGGGAAGGAGTTGGATATCACATCTCATGCTATAGGAAGTGTCTCAGGATTGGAATGGGAAGGACTTGGATATCACATCTCATGCTATAGGTAGGGTCTCAAGTTTGATATTAGAAGCATTGAGATATCACATCTCATGCTATAGGAAGGGTCTGAGGATTGGAATGGGAAGGAGTTGGATATCACATCTCATGCTATGGGAAGGGTCTCAGGTTTGGTATAAGCAGTGAGATATCACATCTCATGCTATAGGAAGTGTCTCAGGATTGGAATGGGAAGGAGTTGGATATCACATCTCATGTTATAGGAAGGATCTCAGGTTTGGTATAAGCATTGAGATATCACATCTCTGCTATCGGAAGGGTCTCAGGATTGGAATCGGAAGGAGTTGGATATTCCCATCTCATGTTATAGGAAGGGTCTCAGGTTTGGTATTAGAAGCATTGAGATATCACATCTCATGCTATAGGAAGGGTCTCAGGATTGGAATGGGAAGGACTTGGATATCACATCTCATGCTATAGGGAGGGTCTCAAGTTTGATATTAGAAGCTTTGAGATATCACATCTCATGATATCGGAAGGGTCTCAGGATTGGAATGGGAAGGAGTTGGATATCACATCTCATGATAAAGGAAGGGTCTAAGGTTTGGAAGGGGAAGGATTTGGATATCACATCTCATGTTATATTACGGGTCTCACGTTTGGTATTAGAAGCATTGAGATATCAAGTCTCATAGTATAGGAAGGGTCTCAGAATTGGAATGGGAAGGAGTTGGATATCACATCTCAAGCTATAGGAAGGGTCTCAGATTGGAATGGGAAGGACTTGGATATCACATCTCATGCTATAGGAAGGCTCTCAGGTTTGGAAGGGGAAAGAGTTGGATATCACATTTCATGTTAGAGGTAGGATCTCAGGTTTGGTATTAGAGGCATTGAGATATCACATCTCATACTATCAGAAGGGTCTCAGGAATGGAATGGGAAGGAGTTGGATAACACATCTCATGCTAAAGGGAGGGTCTCAGGTTTGGAAGGGGAAGGATTTGGATATCACATCTCATGTTATAGGAAGGATCTCAGGTTTGGTATTAGAAGCATTGAGATATCACATCTCATGCTATCGGAAGGATCTCAGGTTTGGTATTAGAAGCATTGAGATATCACATCTCATGCTATCAGAAGAGTCTCAGGATTGGAATAGGAAGGAGTTGGATATCACATCTCATGCTAAAGGGAGGGTCTCAGGTTTGGAAGGGGAAGGATTTGTATATCACATCTCATGTTATCGGAAGGATCTCACGTTTGGTATTAGAAGTATTGAGATATCATATCTCATGCTATAGGAAGGGTCTCAGGATTGGAATGGGAAGGAGTTGGATATCACATCTCATGCTATAGGGAGGGTCTCAGGATTGGAATGGGAAGGACTTAGATATCACATATCATGCTATAGGGAGGGTCTCAGTTTTGATATTAGAAGCATTGAGATATCACATCTCATGCTATCGGAAGTGTCTCAGGATTGGAATGGGAAGGTGCTGGATATCACATCTCATGCTAAAGGAAGGGTCTCAGGTTTGGAACGGGAAGGATTTGGATATCACATCTCATGTTATAGGAAGGGTCTCAGGTTTGGTATAAGCATTGAGATATCACATCTCTGCTATCGGAAGTGTCTCAGGATTGGAATGGGAAGGAGTTGGATATCCCATCTCATGTTATAGGACGGGTCTCAGGTTTGTTATTAGAATCATTGAGTTATCATATTGCATGCTGTAGGAAGGGTCGAAGGGTTGGAATGGGAAGGACTTGGATATCACATCTCATGCTATAGATAGGCTCTTAGGTTTGGAAAGGGAAGGAGTTGGATATCACATTTCATGTTAGAGGAAGGATCTCAGGTTTGGTATTAGAAGCATTGAGATATCACATCTCATGCTATAGGAAGGGTCTCAGGATTGGAATGGGAAGCAGTTGGATATAACATCTCATGCTATAGGAAGGGTCTCAGGTTTGGTATAAGCATTGAGATATCACATCTCATGCTATAGGACGGGTCTCAGGATTGGAATGGAAGGAGTTGGATATCACATCTCATGTTATAGGAAGGATCTCAGGTTTGGTATTAGAAGCATTGAGACATCACATCTCATGCTATAGGAAGGGTCTCAGGGTTGGAATGGGAAGGAGTTGGATATCACATCTCATCCAATAGGAAGGGTCTCAGGTTTGGAATGGGAAGGAATTGGATATCACATCTCATGTTATAGGAAGGATCTCAGGATTGGTATTAGAAGCATTGAGATATCACATCTCATGCTATAGGAAGGGTCTCAGGATTGGAATGTGAAGGATTTGGATATCACATCTCATGCTAAAGGAAGGGTCTCAGGTTTGGTAGAAGCATTGAGATATCACGTCTCTGCTATCGGAAGGGTCTCAGGATTGGATTGGGAAGGAGTTGGATATCACATCTCATGCCATAGGAAGGGTCTCAGGTTTGGTATAAGCATTGAGATATCACATCTCTGCTATCGGAAGGGTCTCAGGATTGGATTGGGAAGGAGTTGGATATCCCTTCTCATGCTATAGGAAGTGTCTCAGGTTGGAATGGGAAGGCGTTGGATATCACATCTCATGTTATAGGAAGGGTCTCAGGATTGGAATGGGAAGGATTTGGATATCACATCTCTTGCTATAGGAAGGGTCTCAGGATTGGAATGGGTAGGAGTTGGATATTACTTTCTTGCTATAGGAAGGGTCTCATGTTTGGAATGGGAAGGAGTTGGATATCACATATGCTATAGTTAGTGTCTCAGGTTTGGAACGGGAAGGAGTTGGATATCACATCTCATGTTATAGGAAGGGTCTCAGGTTTGGTATAAGCATTGAGATATCACATCTCTGCTATCGGAAGCGGCTCAGGATTGGAATGGGAAGGAGTTGGATATCCCATCTCATGTTATAGGAAGAGTCTCTGGTTTGGTATTAGAATCATTGAGATATCACATCGCATGCTGTAGGAAGGGTCTAAGGATTGGAATGGGATGGACTTGGATATCACATCTCATGCTATAGGTAGGCTCTCAGGTTTGGTATAAGCATTGAGATATCACATCTCATGCTATAGGAAGGGTCTCAGGATTGGAATGGGAAGGAATTGGATATCACATCTCATGCTATAGGAAGGGTCTCAGATTTGGTATAAGCATTGAGATATCACATCTCATGCTAAAGGAAGGGTCTCAGGATTGGAATGGGAAGGAGTTGTATATGACATCTCAGGCCATAGGAAGGTTCTCAGGTTTGGTATAAGCATTGAGATATCACATCTCTGCTATCGGAAGGGTCTCAGGATTGGAATGGGAAGGAGTTGGATATCCCATCTCATGTTATAGGAAGGGTCTCAGGTTTGGTATTAGAAGCATAGAGATATCACATCTCATGCTATAGGAAGGGTCTCAGGATTTGAATGGCAAGGAGTTGGATATCACATCTCATGCCATAGGAAGGGTCTCAGGTTTGGTATAAGCATTGAGATATCACATCTCTGCTATCGGAAGGGTCTCAGGATTGGAATGGGAAGGAGTTGGATATCCCATCTCATGTTATAGGAAGGGTCTCAGGTTTGGTATTAGAAGCATAGAGATATCACATCTCATGCTATAGGAAGGGTCTCAGGATTGGAATGGGAAGGACTTGGATGTCACATCTCATGCTATAGGGAGGGTCTCAAGTTTGATATTAGAAGCATTGAGATAACAAATCTCATGATATCGGAAGGGTCTCAGGATTGGAATGGGAAGGAGTTGGATATCACATCTCATGATAAAGGAAGGGTCTAAGGTTTGGAAGGGGAAGGATTTGGATATCACATCTCATGTTATAGGACGGGTCTCAGGTTTGGTATTAGAAGCATTGAGATATCAAGTCTCATGGTATAAGAAGGGTCTCAGAATTGGAATGGGAAGGAGTTGGATATCACACCTCAAGCTATAGGAAGGGTCTCAGGATTGGAATGGGAAGGAGTTTGATATCACATCTCATGCCATAGTATGGGTCTCAGGTTTGGTAGAAGCATTGGGATATCACATCTCATGGTATCGGAAGGGTATCAGTATTGGATTTGGAAGAAGTTGGATATCCCATCTCATGCTATAGGAAGGGTCTCAGGTTGGAATGGGAAGGAGTTGTATATCACATTTCATGTTATAGGAAGGGTCTCAGGATTGGAATGGGAAGGACTTGGATATCATATCTCATGCTATAGGACGGGTCTCAGGTTTTTTATTAGAATCATTGAGATATCATATTGCATGCTGTAGGAAGGGTCTAAGGATTGGAATGGGAAGGACTTGGATATCACATCTCATGCTATAGATAGGCTCTTAGGTTTGGAAAGGGAAGGAGTTGGATATCACATCTCATGTTATAGGAAGGATCTCAGGTTTGGTATTAGAAGCATTGAGACATCACATCTCATGCTATAGGAAGGGTCTCAGGGTTGGAATGGGAAGGAGTTGGATATCACATCTCATCCAATAGGAAGGGTCTCAGGTTTGGAATGGGAAGGAATTGGATATCACATCTCATGTTATAGGAAGGATCTCAGGTTTGGTATTAGAAGCATTGAGCTATCACATCACATGCTATAGGAAGGGTCTCAGGATTGGAATGTGAAGGATTTGGATATCACATCTCATGCTAAAGGAAGGGTCTCAGGTTTTGTAGAAGCAATGAGATATCACGTCTCTGCTATCGGAAGGGTCTCAGGATTGGATTGGGAAGGAGTTGTATATGACATCTCAGGCCATAGGAAGGTTCTCAGGTTTGGTATAAGCATTGAGATATCACATCTCTGCTATCGGAAGGGTCTCAGGATTGGAATGGGAAGGAGTTGGATATCCCATCTCATGTTATAGGAAGGGTCTCAGGTTTGGTATTAGAAGCATAGAGATATCACATCTCATGCTATAGGAAGGGTCTCAGGATTTGAATGGCAAGGAGTTGGATATCACATCTCATGCCATAGGAAGGGTCTCAGGTTTGGTATAAGCATTGAGATATCACATCTCTGCTATCGGAAGGGTCTCAGGATTGGAATGGGAAGGAGTTGGATATCCCATCTCATGTTATAGGAAGGGTCTCAGGTTTGGTATTAGAAGCATAGAGATATCACATCTCATGCTATAGGAAGGGTCTCAGGATTGGAATGGGAAGGACTTGGATGTCACATCTCATGCTATAGGGAGGGTCTCAAGTTTGATATTAGAAGCATTGAGATAACAAATCTCATGATATCGGAAGGGTCTCAGGATTGGAATGGGAAGGAGTTGGATATCACATCTCATGATAAAGGAAGGGTCTAAGGTTTGGAAGGGGAAGGATTTGGATATCACATCTCATGTTATAGGACGGGTCTCAGGTTTGGTATTAGAAGCATTGAGATATCAAGTCTCATGGTATAAGAAGGGTCTCAGAATTGGAATGGGAAGGAGTTGGATATCACACCTCAAGCTATAGGAAGGGTCTCAGGATTGGAATGGGAAGGAGTTTGATATCACATCTCATGCCATAGTATGGGTCTCAGGTTTGGTAGAAGCATTGGGATATCACATCTCATGGTATCGGAAGGGTATCAGTATTGGATTTGGAAGAAGTTGGATATCCCATCTCATGCTATAGGAAGGGTCTCAGATTGGAATGGGAAGGAGTTGTATATCACATTTCATGTTATAGGAAGGGTCTCAGGATTGGAATGGGAAGGACTTGGATATCATATCTCATGCTATAGGACGGGTCTCAGGTTTTTTATTAGAATCATTGAGATATCATATTGCATGCTGTAGGAAGGGTCTAAGGATTGGAATGGGAAGGACTTGGATATCACATCTCATGCTATAGATAGGCTCTTAGGTTTGGAAAGGGAAGGAGTTGGATATCACATCTCATGTTATAGGAAGGATCTCAGGTTTGGTATTAGAAGCATTGAGACATCACATCTCATGCTATAGGAAGGGTCTCAGGGTTGGAATGGGAAGGAGTTGGATATCACATCTCATCCAATAGGAAGGGTCTCAGGTTTGGAATGGGAAGGAATTGGATATCACATCTCATGTTATAGGAAGGATCTCAGGTTTGGTATTAGAAGCATTGAGCTATCACATCACATGCTATAGGAAGGGTCTCAGGATTGGAATGTGAAGGATTTGGATATCACATCTCATGCTAAAGGAAGGGTCTCAGGTTTGGTAGAAGCAATGAGATATCACGTCTCTGCTATCGGAAGGGTCTCAGGATTGGATTGGGAAGGAGTTGGATATCCCTTCTCATGCTATAGGAAGGGTCTCAGGATTTGAATGGCAAGGAGTTGGATATCACATCTCATGCCATAGGAAGGGTCTCAGGTTTGGTATAAGCATTGAGATATCACATCTCTGCTATCGGAAGGGTCTCAGGATTGGAATGGGAAGGAGTTGGATATTCCCATCTCATGTTATAGGAAGGGTCTCAGGTTTGGTATTAGAAGCATTGAGATATCACATCTCATGCTATAGGAAGGGTCTCAGGATTGGAATGGGAACGACTTGGATATCACATCTCATGCTATAGGGAGGGTCTCAAGTTTGATATTAGAAGCTTTGAGATATCACATCTCATGATATCGGAAGGGTCTCAGGATTGGAATGGGAAGGAGTTGGATATCACATCTCATGATAAAGGAAGGGTCTAAGGTTTGGAAGGGGAAGGATTTGGATATCACATCTCATGTTATATTACGGGTCTCAGGTTTGGTATTAGAAGCCTGAGACCCTTCCGATAGCAGAGATGTGATATCTCAATGCTTATACCAAACCTGAGACCGTTCCTATGGCATGAGATGTGATATCCAACTCCTTGCCATTCAAATCCTGAGACCCTTCCTATAGCATGAGAAGGGATATCCAACTCCTTCCCAATCCAATCCTGAGAACCTTCCGATAGCAGAGACGTGATATCTCAATGCTTCTACCAAACCTGAGACCCTTCCTTTAGCATGAGATGTGATATCCAAATCCTTCACATTCCAATCCTGAGACCCTTCCTATAGCATGAGATGTGATATCTCAATGATTCTAATACCAAACCTGAGATCCTTCCTATAACATGAGATGTGATATCCAATTCCTTCCTATTCCAAACCTGAGACCCTTCCTATTGGATGAGATGTGATATCCAACTCCTTCCCATTCCAACCCTGAGACCCTTCCTATAGCATGAGATGTGATGTCTCAATGCTTCTAATACCAAACCTGAGATCCTTCCTATAACATGAGATGTGATATCCAACTCCTTCCATTCCAATCCTGAGACCCGTCCTATAGCATGAGATGTGATATCTCAATGCTTATACCAAACCTGAGACCCTTCCTATAGCATGAGATGTGATATCCAACTGCTTCCCATTCCAATTCTGAGACCCTTCCTATAGCATGAGATGTGATATCTCAATGCTTCTAATACCAAACCTGAGATCCTTCCTCTAACATGAAATGTGATATCCAACTCCTTCCCTTTCCAAACCTAAGAGCCTATCTATAGCATGAGATGTGATATCCAAGTCCTTCACATTCCAACCCTTAGACCCTTCCTACAGCATGCAATATGATATCTCAATGATTCTAATAACAAACCTGAGACCCGTCCTATAACATGAGATGGGATATCCAACTCCTTCCCATTCCAATCCTGAGACACTTCCGATAGCAGAGATGTGATATCTCAATGCTTATACCAAACCTGAGACCCTTCCTATAACATGAGATGTGATATCCAAATCCTTCCCGTTCCAAACCTGAGACCCTTCCTTTAGCATGAGATGTGATATCCAGCTCCTTCCCATTCCAATCCTGAGACACTTCCGATAGCATGAGATGTGATATCTCAATGCTTCTAATATCAAAACTGAGACCCTCCCTATAGCATGATATGTGATATCTACGTCCTTCCCATTCCAATCCTGAGACCCTCCCTATAGCATGAGATGTGATATCCAACTCCTTCCCATTCCAATCCTGAGACCCTTCCTATAGCATGAGATATGATATCTCAATACTTCTAATACCAAACGTGAGATCCTTCCGATAACATGAGATGTGATATCCAAATCCTTCCCCTTCCAAACCTGAGACCCTCCCTTTAGCATGAGATGTGATATCCAACTCCTTCCTATTCCAATCCTGAGACTCTTCTGATAGCATGAGATATGATATCTCAATGCTTCTAATACCAAACCTGAGATCCTTCCGATAGCATGAGATGTGATATCTCAATGCTTCTAATACCAAACCTGAGATCCTTCCTATAACATGAGATGTGATATCCAAATCCTTCGCCTTCCAAACCTGAGACCCTCCCTTTAGCATGAGATGTGATATCCAACTCCTTCCCATTCCATTCCTGAGACCCTTCTGATAGCATGAGATGTGATATCTCAATGCCTCTAATACCAAACCTGAGATCCTACCTCTAACATGAAATGTGATATCCAACTCTTTCCCCTTCCAAACCTGAGAGCCTTCCTATAGCATGAGATGTGATATCCAAGTCCTTCCCATTCCAATCCTGAGACCCTTCCTATAGCTTGAGATGTGATATCCAACTCCTTCCCATTCCAATTCTGAGACCCTTCCTATACTATGAGACTTGATATCTCAATGCTTCTAATACCAAACCTGAGACACGTAATATAACATGAGATGTGATATCCAAATCCTTCCCCTTCCAAACCTTAGACCCTTCCTTTATCATGAGATGTGATATCCAACTCCTTCCCATTCCAATCCTGAGACCCTTCCGATATCATGAGATGTGATATCTCAAAGCTTCTAATATCAAACTTGAGACCCTCCCTATAGCATGAGATGTGATATCCAAGTCCTTCCCATTCCAATCCTGAGACCCTTCCTATAGCATGAGATGTGATATCTCAATGCTTATACCAAACCTGAGACCCTTCCTATAGCATGAGATGTGATATCCAACTGCTTCCCATTCCAATCCTGAGACCCTTCCTATAGCATGAGATGTGATATCTCTATGCTTCTAATACCAAACCTGAGATCCTTCCTCTAACATGAAATGTGATATCCAACTCCTTCCCTTTCCAATCCTGAGACACTTCCTATAGCATGAGATGTGATATCTCAATGCTTCTAATACCAAACCTGAGACTCTTCCTATAACATGAGATGGGATATCCAACTCCTTCCCATTCCAATCCTGAGACCCTTTTGATAGCAGAGATGTGATATCTCAATGTTTATACCAAACCTGAGACCCTTCCTACGGCATGAGATGTCATATTCAACTCCTTCCCATTCCAATCCTGAGACCCTTCCTATAGCATGAGATGTGATATCCAACTCCTTCCCATTCCAATCCTGAGACCCTTCCTATAGCATGAGATGTGATGTCTCAATGCTTCTAATACCAAACCTGAGATCCTTCCTATAACATGAGATGTGATATCCAACTCCTTCCATTCCAATCCTGGACCCTTCCTATAGCATGAGATGTGATATCTCAATGCTTATACCAAACCTGAGACCCTTCCTATAGCATGAGATGTGATATCCAACTCCTTCCCATTCCAATCCTGAGACCCTTCCTATAGCCTGAGATGTGATATCTCAATGCCTCTAATACCAAACCTGAGATCCTTCCTCTAACATGAAATGTGATATCCAACTCCTTCACTTTCCAAACCTGAGAGCCTATCTATAGCATGAGATGTGATATCCAAGTCCTTCCCATTCCAATCCTTAGACCCTTCCTACAGCATGCAATATGATATCTCAATGATTCTAATAAAAAACCTGAGACCCGTCCTATAACATGAGATGGGATATCCAACTCCTTCCCATTCCAATCCTGAGACACTTCCGATAGCAGAGATGTGATATCTCAATGTTTATACCAAACCTGAGACCCTTCCTATAACATGAGATGTGATATCCAACTCCTTCCAGTTCCAAACCTGAGACCCTTCCTTTAGCATGAGATGTGATATCCAGCTCCTTCCCATTCCAATCCTGAGACACTTCCGATAGCATGAGATGTGATATCTCAATGCTTCTAATATCAAAACTGAGACCCTCCCTATAGCATGATATGTGATATCTAAGTCCTTCCCATTCCAATCCTGAGACCCTTCCTATAGCATGAGATGTGATATCTCAATGCTTCTACCAAACCTGAGACCCTTCCTTTAGCATGAGATGTAATATCCAACTCCTTCCCATTCCAATACTGAGACACTTCCTATAGCATGAGAGGTGATATCTCAATACTTCTAATACCAAACCTGAGATCCTTCCGATAACATAAGATGTGATATCTCAATACTTCTAATACCAAACCTGAGATCCATCCTATAACATGAGATGTGATATCCAAATCCTTCCCCTTCCAAACCTGAGACCCTCCCTTTAGCATGAGATGTGATATCCAACTCCTTCCCATTCCAATCCTGAGACCCTTCTGATAGCATAAGATATGATATCTCAATGCTTCTATACCAAACCTGAGATCCTTCCGATAGCATGAGATGTGATATCTCAATACTTCTAATACCAAACCTGAGATCTTTCCTATAACATGAGATGTGATATCCAAATCCTTATCTTCCAAACCGGAGACCCTCCCTTTAGCATGAGATGTGATATCCAACTCCTTCCCATTCCAATCCTGAGACTCTTCTGATAGCATAAGATATGATATCTCAATGCTTCTATACCAAACCTGAGATCCTTCTGATAGCATGAGATGTGATATCTCAATACTTCTAATACCAAACCTGAGATCCTACCTCTAACATGAAATGTGATATCCAACTCTTTCCCCTTGCAAACCTGAGAGCCTTCCTATAGCATGAGATGTGATATCCAAGTCCTTCCCATTCCAATCCTGAGACCCTTCCTATAACATGAGATGTGATATCCAACTCCTTCCCATTCCAACCTGAGACCCTTCCTATAGCATGAGATGGGATAACCAACTCCTTCCAAATCCAATCCCGATACCCTTCCGATAGCATGAGATCTGATATCCCAATGCTTCTACCAAACCTGAGACCCATACTATGGCATGAGATGTGATATCAAACTCCTTCCCATCCTAATCCTGAGACCCTTCCTATAGCTTGAGATGTGATATCCAACTCCTTCCCATTCCAATTCTGAGACCCTTCCATACCATGAGACTTGATATCTCAATGCTTCTAATACCAAACCTGAGACCCGTCCTACAACATGAGATGTGATATCCAAATCCTTCCCCTTCCAAACCTTAGACCCTTCCTTTATCATGAGATGTGATAGCCAACTCCTTCCCATTCCAATCTTGAGACCCTTCCGATATCATGAAATGTGATATCTCAATGCTTCTAATATCAAACTTGAGACCCTCCCTATAACATGAGATGGGAATATCCAACTCCTTCCCATTCCAATCCTGAGACCCTTCCGATAGCAGAGATGTGATATCTCAATGCTTATACCAAACCTGAGATCCTTCCTATAACATGAGATGTGATATCCAACTCCTTCCCATTCCAATCCTGAGACACTTCCTATAGCATGAGATGTGATATCCAACTCCTTCCCATTCCAATCCTGAGACCCTTCCTATAGCATGAGATATGATATCTCAATACTTCTAATACCAAACGTGAGATCCTTCCGATAACATGAGATGTGATATCCAAATCCTTCCCCTTCCAAACCTGAGACCCTCCCTTTAGCATGAGATGTGATATCCAACTCCTTCCCATTCCAATCCTGAGACCCTTCTGATAGCATGAGATGTGATATCTCAATGCTTCTAATACCAAACCTGAGATCCTTCCGATAGCATGAGATGTGATATCTCAATGCTTCTAATACCAAACCTGAGATCCTTCCTATAACATGAGATGTGATATCCAAATCCTTCCCCTTCCAAACCTGAGACCCTCTCTTTAGCATGAGATGTGATATCCAACTCCTTCCCATTCCATTCCTGAGACCCTTCTGATAGCATGAGATGTGATATCTCAATGCCTCTAATACCAAACCTGAGATCCTACCTCTAACATGAAATGTGATATCCAACTCTTTCCCCTTCCAAACCTGAGAGCCTTCCTATAGCATGAGATGCGATATCCAAGTCCTTCCCATTCCAATCCTGAGACCCTTCCTATAGCTTGAGATGTGATATCCAACTCCTTCCCATTCCAATTCTGAGACCCTTCCTATACTCTGAGACTTGATATCTCAATGCTTCTAATACCAAACCTGAGACCCGTAATATAACATGAGATGTGATATCCAAATCCTTCCCCTTCCAAAACTTAGACCCTTCCTTTATCATGAGATGTGATATCCAACTCCTTCCCATTCCAATCCTGAGACCCTTCCGATATCATGAGATGCGATATCTCAAAGCTTCTAATATCAAACTTGAGACCCTCCCTATAGCATGAGATGTGATATCCAAGTCCTTCCCATTCCAATCCTGAGACCCTTCCTATAGCATGAGATGTGATATCTCAATGCTTCTAATACCAAACCTGAGACCCTTCCTATAACATGAGATGGGAATATCCAACTCCTTCCCATTCCAATCCTGAGACCCTTCCGATAGCAGAGATGTGATATCTCAATGCTTATACCAAACCTGAGACCCTTCCTATGGCATGAGATGTGATATCCAACTCCTTGCCATTCAAATCCTGAGACCCTTCCTATAGCATGAGAAGGGATATCCAACTCCTTCCCAATCCAATCCTGAGACCCTTCCGATAGCAGAGACGTGATATCTCAATGCTTCTACCAAACCTGAGACCCTTCGTTTAGCATGAGATGTGATATCCAAATCCTTCACATTCCAATCCTGAGACCCTTCCTATAGCATGAGATGTGATATCTCAATGCTTCTAATACCAAACCTGAGATCCTTCCTATAACATGAGATGTGATATCCAATTCCTTCCCATTCCAAACCTGAGACCCTTCCTATTGGATGAGTTGTGATATCCAACTCCTTCCCATTCCAACCCTGAGACCCTTCCTATAGCATGAGATGTGATGTCTCAATGCTTCTAATACCAAACCTGAGATCCTTCCTATAACATGAGATGTGATATCCAACTCCTTCCATTCCAATCCTGAGACCCGTCCTATAGCATGAGATGTGATATCTCAATGCTTATACCAAACCTGAGACCCTTCCTATAGCATGAGATGTGATATCCAACTACTTCCCATTCCAATCCTGAGACCCTTCCTATAGCATGAGATATGATATCTCAATGCTTCTAATACCAAACCTGAGATCCTTCCTCTAACATGAAATGTGATATCCAACTCCTTCCCTTTCCAAACCTAAGAGCCTATCTATAGCATGAGATGTGATATCCAGGTCCTTCCCATTCCAATCCTTAGACCCTTCCTACAGCATGCAATATGATATCTCAATGATTCTAATAACAAACCTGAGACCCGTCCTATAGCATGAGATATGATATCCAAGTCCTTCCCATTCCAATCCTGAGACCCTTCCTATAACATGAAATGTGATATCCAACTCCTTCCCATTCCAACCTGAGACCCTTCCTATAGCATGAGATGGGATATCCAACTTCTTCCAAATCCAATACTGATACCCTTCCGATAGCATGAGATGTGATATCCCAATGCTTCTACCAAACCTGAGACCCATACTATGGCATGAGATGTGATATCAAACTCCTTCCCATTCCAATCCTGAGACCCTTCCTATAGCTTGAGGTGTGATATCCAACTCCTTCCCATTCCAATTCCGAGACCCTTCTTATACCATGAGACTTGATATCTCAATGCTTCTAATACCAAACCTGAGACCCGTCCTATAACATGAGATGTGATATCCAAATCCTTCCCCTTCCAAACCTTAGACCCTTCCTTTATCATGAGATGTGATATCCAACTCCTTCCCATTCCAATCCTGAGACCCTTCCGATATCATGAGATTTGTTATCTCAATGCTTCTAATATCAAACTTGAGACCCTCCCTATAGCATGAGATATGACATCCAAGTCCTTCCCATTCCAATCCTGAGACCCTTCCTATAGCATGAGATGTGATATCTCTATGCTTCTAATACCAAACCTGAGACCCTTCCTATAACATGAGATGGGATATCCAACTCCTTCCCATTCCAATACTGAGACCATTCCGATAGCAGAGATGTGATATCTCAATGCTTATACCAAACCTGAGAACCTTCCTATGGCCTGAGATGTGATATACAACTCCTTCCCATTCCAATCCTGAGACCCTTCCTTTAGCATGAGATGTGATATCTCAATGCTTATACCAAATCTGAGACCCTTCCTATAGCATGAGATGTGATATCCAATTCCTTCCCATTCCAATCTTGAGACCCTTCCTATAGCATGAGATGTGATATCTCAATGCTTATACCAAACCTGAGAGCCTACCTATAGCATGAGATGTGATATCCAAGTCCATCCCATTCCAATCCTTAGACCCTTCCTACAGCATGCGATGTGATATCTCAATGATTCAAATACCAAAGCAGAGACTCTTCCTATAACATGAGATGGGATATCCAACTCCTTCCCATTCCAATCCTGAGCCGCTTCCGATAGCAGAGATGTGATATCTCAATGCTTATACCAAACCTGAGACCCTTCCTATAACATGAGATGTGATATCCAACTCCTTCCCGTTCCAAACCTGCGACACTAACTATAGCATATGTGATATCCAACTCCTTCCCATTCCAAACATGAGACCCTTCCTATAGCAAGAAAGTAATATCCAACTCCTACCCATTCCAATCCTGAGACCCTTCCTATAGCAAGAGATGTGATATCCAAATCCTTCCCATTCCAATCCTGAGACCCTTCCTATAACATGAGATGTGATATCCAACTCCTTCCCATTCCAACCTGAGACACTTCCTATAGCATGAGAAGGGATATCCAACTCCTTCCCAATCCAATCCTGAGACCCTTTCGATAGAGAGATGTGATATCTCAATGCTTATACCAAACCTGAGACCCTTCCTATGGCATGAGATGTGATATCCAACTCCTTGCCATTCAAATCCTGAGACCCTTCCTATAGCATGAGAAGGGATATCCAACTCCTTCCCAATCCAATCCTGAGACCCTTCCGATGGCAGAGACGTGATATCTCAATGCTTCTACCAAACCTGAGACCCTTCCTTTAGCATGAGATGTGATATCCAAATCCTTCACATTCCAATCCTGAGACCCTTCCTATAGCATGAGATGTGATATCTCAATGCTTCTAATACCAAACCTGAGATCCTTCCTATAACATGAGATGTGATATCCAATTCCTTCCTATTCCAAACCTGAGACCCTTCCTATTGGATGAGATGTGATATCCAACTCCTTCCCATTCCAACCCTGAGACCCTTCCTATAGCATGAGATGTGATGTCTCAATGCTTCTAATACCAAACCTGAGATCCTTCCTATAACATGAGATGTGATATCCAACTCCTTCCATTCCAATCCTGAGACCCGTCCTATAGCATGAGATGTGATATCTCAATGCTTATACCAAACCTGAGACCCTTCCTATAGCATGAGATGTGATATCCAACTGCTTCCCATTCCAATCCTGAGACCCTTCCTATAGCATGAGATGTGATATCTCAATGCTTATACCAAACCTGAGACCCTTCCTATAGCATGAGATGTGATATCCAAGTCCTTCACATTCCAACCCTTAGACCCTTCCTACAGCATGCAATATGATATCTCAATGATTCTAATAACAAACCTGAGACCCGTCCTATAACATGAGATGGGATATCCAACTCCTTCCCATTCCAATCCTGAGACACTTCCGATAGCAGAGATGTGATATCTCAATGCTTATACCAAACCTGAGACCCTTCCTATAACATGAGATGTGATATCCAAATCCTTCCCGTTCCAAACCTGAGACCCTTCCTTTAGCATGAGATGTGATCTCCAGCTCCTTCCCATTCCAATCCTGAGACACTTCCGATAGCATGAGATGTGATATCTCAATGCTTCTAATATCAAAACTGAGACCCTCCCTATAGCATGATATGTGATATCTAAGTCCTTCCCATTCCAATCCTGAGACCCTCCCTATAGCATGAGATGTGATATCCAACTCCTTCTCATTCCAATCCTGAGACCCTTCCTATAGCATGAGATATGATATCTCAATACTTCTAATACCAAACGTGAGATCCTTCCGATAACATGAGATGTGATATCCAAATCCTTCCCCTTCCAAACCTGAGACCCTCCCTTTAGCATGAGATGTGATATCCAACTCCTTCCTATTCCAATCCTGAGACTCTTCTGATAGCATGAGATGTGATTTCTCAATGCTTCTAATACCAAACCTGAGATCCTTCCGATAGCATGAGATGTGATATCTCAATGCTTCTAATACCAAACCTGAGATCCTTCCTATAACATGAGATGTGATATCCAAATCCTTCCCCTTCCAAACCTGAGACCCTCCCTTTAGCATGAGATGTGATATCCAACTCCTTCCCATTCCATTCCTGAGACCCTTCTGATAGCATGAGATGTGATATCTCAATGCCTCTAATACCAAACCTGAGATCCTACCTCTAACATGAAATGTGATATCCAACTCTTTCCCCTTCCAAACCTGAGAGCCTTCCTATAGCATGAGATGTGATATCCAAGTCCTTCCCATTCCAATCCTGAGACCCTTCCTATAGCTTGAGATGTGATATCCAACTCCTTCCCATTCCAATTCTGAGACCCTTCCTATACTATGAGACTTGATATCTCAATGCTTCTAATACCAAACCTGAGACCCGTTATATAACATGAGATGTGATATCCAAATCCTTCCCCTTCCAAACCTTAGACCCTTCCTTTATCATGAGATGTGATATCCAACTCCTTCCCATTCCAATCCTGAGACCCTTCCGATATCATGAGATGTGATATCTCAAAGCTTCTAATATCAAACTTGAGACCCTCCCTATAGCATGAGATGTGATATCCAAGTCCTTCCCATTCCAATCCTGAGACCCTTCCTATAGCATGAGATGTGATATCTCAATGCTTATACCAAACCTGAGACCCTTCCTATAGCATGAGATGTGATATCCAACTGCTTCCCATTCCAATCCTGAGACCCTTCCTATAGCATGAGATGTGATATCTCAATGCTTCTAATACCAAACCTGAGATCCTTCCTCTAACATGAAATGTGATATCCAACTCCTTCCCTTTCCAAACCTAAGAGCCTATCTATAGCATGAGATGTGATATCCAAGTCCTTCACATTCCAACCCTTAGACCCTTCCTACAGCATGCAATATGATATCTCAATGATTCTAATAACAAACCTGAGACCCGTCCTATAACGTGAGATGGGATATCCAACTCCTTCCCATTCCAATCCTGAGACTCTTCCGACAACAGAGATGTGATATCTCAATGCTTATACCAAACCTGAGACCCTTCCTATAACATGAGATGTGATATCCAAATCCTTCCCGTTCCAAACCTGAGACCCTTCCTTTAGCATGAGATGTGATATCCAGCTCCTTCCCATTCCAATCCTGAGACACTTCCGATAGCATGAGATGTGATATCTCAATGCTTCTAATATCAAAACTGAGACCCTCCCTATAGCATGATATGTGATATCTAAGTCCTTCCCATTCCAATCCTGAGACCCTCCCTATAGCATGAGATGTGATATCCAACTCCTTCCCATTCCAATCCTGAGACCCTTCCTATAGCATGAGATATGATATCTCAATACTTCTAATACCAAACGTGAGATCCTTCCGATAACATGAGATGTGATATCCAAATCCTTCCCCTTCCAAACCTGAGACCCTCCCTTTAGCATGAGATGTGATATCCAACTCCTTCCTATTCCAATCCTGAGACTCTTCTGATAGCATGAGATGTGATATCTCAATGCTTCTAATACCAAACCTGAGATCCTTCCGATAGCATGAGATGTGATATCTCAATGCTTCTAATACCAAACCTGAGATCCTTCCTATAACATGAGATGTGATATCCAAATCCTTCCCCTTCCAAACCTGAGACCCTCCTTTAGCATGAGATGTGATATCCAACTCCTTCCCATTCCATTCCTGAGACCCTTCTGATAGCATGAGATGTGATATCTCAATGCCTCTAATACCAAACCTGAGATCCTACCTCTAACATGAAATGTGATATCCAACTCTTTCCCCTTCCAAACCTGAGAGCCTTCCTATAGCATGAGATGTGATATCCAAGTCCTTCCCATTCCAATCCTGAGACCCTTCCTATAGCTTGAGATGTGATATCCAACTCCTTCCCATTCCAATTCTGAGACCCTTCCTATACTATGAGACTTGATATCTCAATGCTTCTAATACCAAACCTGAGACCCGTAATTTAGCATGAGATGTGATATCCAACTCCTTCCCATTCCAATCCTGAGACCCTTCCTATAGCATGAGATATGATATCTCAATACTTCTAATACCAAACGTGAGATCCTTCCGATAACATGAGATGTGATATCCAAATCCTTCCCCTTCCAAACCTGAGACCCTCCCTTTAGCATGAGATGTGATATCCAACTCCTTCCTATTCCAATCCTGAGACTCTTCTGATAGCATGAGATGTGATATCTCAATGCTTCTAATACCAAACCTGAGATCCTTCCGATAGCTTGAGATGTGATATCTCAATGCTTCTAATACCAAACCTGAGATCCTTCCTATAACATGAGATGTGATATCCAAATCCTTCCCCTTCCAAACCTGAGACCCTCCCTTTAGCATGAGATGTGATATCCAACTCCTTCCCATTCCATTCCTGAGACCCTTCTGATAGCATGAGATGTGATATCTCAATGCCTCTAATACCAAACCTGAGATCCTACCTCTAACATGAAATGTGATATCCAACTCTTTCCCCTTCCAAACCTGAGAGCCTTCCTATAGCATGAGATGTGATATCCAAGTCCTTCCCATTCCAATCCTGAGACCCTTCCTATAGCTTGAGATGTGATATCCAACTCCTTCCCATTCCAATTCTGAGACCCTTCCTATACTATGAGACTTGATATCTCAATGCTTCTAATACCAAACCTGAGACCCGTAATTTCACATGAGATGTGATATCCAAATCCTTCCCCTTCCAAACCTTAGACCCTTCCTTTATCATGAGATGTGATATCCAACTCCTTCCCATTCCAATCCTGAGACCCTTCCGATATCATGAGATGTGATATCTCAAAGCTTCTAATATCAAACTTGAGACCCTCCCTATAGCATGAGATGTGATATCCAAGTCCTTCCAATTCCGATCCTGAGACCCTTCCTATAGCATGAGATGTGATATCTCAATGCTTCTAATACCAAACCTGAGACCCTTCCTATAACATGAGATGGGAATATCCAACTCCTTCCCATTCCAATCCTGAGACCCTTCCGATAGCAGAGATGTGATATCTCAATGCTTATACCAAACCTGAGATCCTTCCTATAACATGAGATGTGATATCCAACTCCTTCCCATTCCAATCCTGAGACACTTCCTATAGCATGAGATGTGATATCTCACTGCTTATACCAAACCTGAGACCCTTCCCATAGCATGAGATGTGATATCCAACTCCTTCCCATTCCAATCCTCAGACCCTTCCTATAGCATGAGATGTGATATCTCAATGCTTCGAATATCAAACTTGAGACCCTACCTATAGCATGAGATGTGATATCCAAGTCCTTCCCATTCCAATCCTGAGACACTTCCTATAGCATGAGATGTGATATCTCAATGCTTCTAATACCAAACCTGTGACTCTTCCTATAACATGAGATGGGATATCCAACTCCTTCCCATTCCAATCCTGAGACCCTTTTGATAGCAGAGATGTGATATCTCAATGTTTATACCAAACCTGAGACCCTTCCTACGGCATGAGATGTCATATTCAACTCCTTCCCATTCCAATCCTGAGACCCTTCCTATAGCATAAGATGTGATATCCAACTCCTTCCCATTCCAATCCTGAGACCCTTGCTATAGCATGAGATGTGATGTCTCAATGCTTCTAATACCAAACCTGAGATCCTTCCTATAACATGAGATGTGATATCCAACTCCTTCCATTCCAATCCTGGACCCTTCCTATAGCATGAGATGTGATATCTCAATGCTTATACCAAACCTGAGACCCTTCCTATAGCATGAGATGTGATATCCAACTCCTTCCCATTCCAATCCTGAGACCCTTCCTATAGCCTGAGATGTGATATCTCAATGCCTCTAATACCAAACCTGAGATCCTTCCTCTAACATGAAATGTGATATCCAACTCCTTCACTTTCCAAACCTGAGAGCCTATCTATAGCATGAGATGTGATATCCAAGTCCTTCCCATTCCAATCCTTAGACCCTTCCTACAGCATGCAATATGATATCTCAATGATTCTAATAAAAAACCTGAGTCCCGTCCTATAACATGAGATGGGATATCCAACTCCTTCCCATTCCAATCCTGAGACACTTCCGATAGCAGAGATGTGATATCTCAATGTTTATACCAAACCTGAGACCCTTCCTATAACATGAGATGTGATATCCAACTCCTTCCCGTTCCAAACCTGAGACCCTTCCTTTAGCATGAGATGTGATATCCAGCTCCTTCCCATTCCAATCCTGAGACACTTCCGATAGCATGAGATGTGATATCTCAATGCTTCTAATATCAAAACTGAGACCCTCCCTATAGCATGATATGTGATATCTAAGTCCTTCCCATTCCAATCCTGAGACCCTTCCTATAGCATGAGATGTGATATCTCAATGCTTCTACCAAACCTGAGACCCTTCCTTTAGCATGAGATGTGATATCCAACTCCTTCCCATTCCAATCCTGAGACCCTTCCTATAGCATGAGAGGTGATATCTCAATACTTCTAATACCAAACCTGAGATCCTTCCGATAACATGAGATGTGATATCTCAATACTTCTAATACCAAACCTGAGATCCATCCTATAACATGAGATGTGATATCCAAATCCTTCCCCTTCCAAACCTGAGACCCGCCCTTTAGCATGAGATGTGATATCCAACTCCTTCCTATTCCAATCCTGAGACTCTTCTGATAGCATGAGATGTGATATCTCAATGCTTCTAATACCAAACCTGAGATCCTTCCGATAGCATGAGATGTGATATCTCAATGCTTCTAATACCAAACCTGAGATCCTTCCTATAACATGAGATGTGATATCCAAATCCTTCCCCTTCCAAACCTGAGACCCTCCCTTTAGCATGAGATGTGATATCCAACTCCTTCCCATTCCATTCCTGAGACCCTTCTGATAGCATGAGATGTGATATCTCAATGCCTCTAATACCAAACCTGAGATCCTACCTCTAACATGAAATGTGATATCCAACTCTTTCCCCTTCCAAACCTGAGAGCCTTCCTATAGCATGAGATGTGATATCCAAGTCCTTCCCATTCCAATCCTGAGACCCTTCCTATAGCTTGAGATGTGATATCCAACTCCTTCCCATTCCAATTATGAGACCCTTCCTATACTATGAGACTTGATATCTCAATGCTTCTAATACCAAACCTGAGACCCGTAATTTTGCATGAGATGTGATATCCAACTCCTTCCCATTCCAATCCTGAGACCCTTCCTATAGCATGAGATATGATATCTCAATACTTCTAATACCAAAAGTGAGATCCTTCCGATAACATGAGATGTGATACCCAAATCCTTCCCCTTCCAAACCTGAGACCCTCCCTTTAGCATGAGATGTGATATCCAACTCCTTCCTATTCCAATCCTGAGACTCTTCTGATAGCATGAGATGTGATATCTCAATGCTTCTAATACCAAACCTGAGATCCTTCCGATAGCATGAGATGTGATATCTCAATGCTTCTAATACCAAACCTGAGATCCTTCCTATAACATGAGATGTGATATCCAAATCCTTCCCCTTCTAAACCTGAGACCCTCCCTTTAGCATGAGATGTGATATCCAACTCCTTCCCATTCCATTCCTGAGACCCTTCTGATAGCATGAGATGTGATATCTCAATGCCTCTAATACCAAACCTGAGATCCTACCTCTAACATGAAATGTGATATCCAACTCTTTCCCCTTCCAAACCTGAGAGCCTTCCTATAGCATGAGATGTGATATCCAAGTCCTTCCCATTCCAATCCTGAGACCCTTCCTATAGCTTGAGATGTGATATCCAACTCCTTCCCATTCCAATTCTGAGACCCTTCCTATACTATGAGACTTGATATCTCAATGCTTCTAATACCAAACCTGAGACCCGTAATTTAACATGAGATGTGATATCCAAATCCTTCCCCTTCCAAACCTTAGACCCTTCCTTTATCATGAGATGTGATATCCAACTCCTTCCCATTCCAATCCTGAGACCCTTCCGATATCATGAGATGTGATATCTCAAAGCTTCTAATATCAAACTTGAGACCCTCCCTATAGCATGAGATGTGATATCCAAGTCCTTCCCATTCCAATCCTGAGACCCTTCCTATAGCATGAGATGTGATATCTCAATGCTTCTAATACCAAACCTGAGACCCTTCCTATAACATGAGATGGGAATATCCAACTCCTTCCCATTCCAATCCTGAGACCCTTCCGATAGCAGAGATGTGATATCTCAATGCTTATACCAAACCTGAGATCCTTCCTATAACATGAGATGTGATATCCAAGTCCTTCCCATTCCAATCCTGAGACCCTTCCTATAGCTTGAGATGTGATATCCAACTCCTTCCCATTCCAATTATGAGACCCTTCCTATACTATGAGACTTGATATCTCAATGCTTCTAATACCAAACCTGAGACCCGTAATTTAGCATGAGATGTGATATCCAACTCCTTCCCATTCCAATCCTGAGACCCTTCCTATAGCATGAGATATGATATCTCAATACTTCTAATACCAAAAGTGAGATCCTTCCGATAACATGAGATGTGATATCCAAATCCTTCCCCTTCCAAACCTGAGACCCTCCCTTTAGCATGAGATGTGATATCCAACTCCTTCCTATTCCAATCCTGAGACTCTTCTGATAGCATGAGATGTGATATCTCAATGCTTCTAATACCAAACCTGAGATCCTTCCGATAGCATGAGATGTGATATCTCAATGCTTCTAATACCAAACCTGAGATCCTTCCTATAACATGAGATGTGATATCCAAATCCTTCCCCTTCCAAACCTGAGACCCTCCCTTTAGCATGAGATGTGATATCCAACTCCTTCCCATTCCATTCCTGAGACCCTTCTGATAGCATGAGATGTGATATCTCAATGCCTCTAATACCAAACCTGAGATCCTACCTCTAACATGAAATGTGATATCCAACTCTTTCCCCTTCCAAACCTGAGAGCCTTCCTATAGCATGAGATGTGATATCCAAGTCCTTCCCATTCCAATCCTGAGACCCTTCCTATAGCTTGAGATGTGATATCCAACTCCTTCCCATTCCAATTCTGAGACCCTTCCTATACTATGAGACTTGATATCTCAATGCTTCTAATACCAAACCTGAGACCCGTAATTTAACATGAGATGTGATATCCAAATCCTTCCCCTTCCAAACCTTAGACCCTTCCTTTATCATGAGATGTGATATCCAACTCCTTCCCATTCCAATCCTGAGACCCTTCCGATATCATGAGATGTGATATCTCAAAGCTTCTAATATCAAACTTGAGACCCTCCCTATAGCATGAGATGTGATATCCAAGTCCTTCCCATTCCAATCCTGAGACCCTTCCTATAGCATGAGATGTGATATCTCAATGCTTCTAATACCAAACCTGAGACCCTTCCTATAACATGAGATGGGAATATCCAACTCCTTCCCATTCCAATCCTGAGACCCTTCCGATAGCAGAGATGTGATATCTCAATGCTTATACCAAACCTGAGATCCTTCCTATAACATGAGATGTGATATCCAACTCCTTCCCATTCCAATCCTGAGACACTTCCTATAGCATGAGATGTGATATCTCACTGCTTATACCAAACCTGAGACCCTTCCCATAGCATGAGATGTGATATCCAACTCCTTCCCATTCCAATCCTCAGACCCTTCCTATAGCATGAGATGTGATATCTCAATGCTTCGAATATCAAACTTGAGACCCTACCTATAGCATGAGATGTGATATCCAAGTCCTTCCCATTGCAATCCTGAGACACTTCCTATAGCATGAGATGTGATATCTCAATGCTTCTAATACCAAACCTGAGACTCTTCCTATAACATGAGATGGGATATCCAACTCCTTCCCATTCCAATCCTGAGACCCTTTTGATAGCAGAGATGTGATATCTCAATGTTTATACCAAACCTGAGACCCTTCCTACGGCATGAGATGTCATATTCAACTCCTTCCCATTCCAATCCTGAGACCCTTCCTATAGCATGAGATGTGATATCCAACTCCTTCCCATTCCAATCCTGAGACCCTTGCTATAGCATGAGATGTGATGTCTCAATGCTTCTAATACCAAACCTGAGATCCTTCCTATAACATGAGATGTGATATCCAACTCCTTCCATTCCAATCCTGGACCCTTCCTATAGCATGAGATGTGATATCTCAATGCTTATACCAAACCTGAGACCCTTCCTATAGCATGAGATGTGATATCCAACTCCTTCCCATTCCAATCCTGAGACCCTTCCTATAGCCTGAGATGTGATATCTCAATGCCTCTAATACCAAACCTGAGATCCTTCCTCTAACATGAAATGTGATATCCAACTCCTTCACTTTCCAAACCTGAGAGCCTATCTATAGCATGAGATGTGATATCCAAGTCCTTCCCATTCCAATCCTTAGACCCTTCCTACAGCATGCAATATGATATCTCAATGATTCTAATAAAAAACCTGAGTCCCGTCCTATAACATGAGATGGGATATCCAACTCCTTCCCATTCCAATCCTGAGACACTTCCGATAGCAGAGATGTGATATCTCAATGTTTATACCAAACCTGAGACCCTTCCTATAACATGAGATGTGATATCCAACTCCTTCCCGTTCCAAACCTGAGACCCTTCCTTTAGCATGAGATGTGATATCCAGCTCCTTCCCATTCCAATCCTGAGACACTTCCGATAGCATGAGATGTGATATCTCAATGCTTCTAATATCAAAACTGAGACCCTCCCTATAGCATGATATGTGATATCTAAGTCCTTCCCATTCCAATCCTGAGACCCTTCCTATAGCATGAGATGTGATATCTCAATGCTTCTACCAAACCTGAGACCCTTCCTTTAGCATGAGATGTGATATCCAACTCCTTCCCATTCCAATCCTGAGACCCTTCCTATAGCATGAGAGATGATATCTCAATACTTCTAATACCAAACCTGAGATCCTTCCGATAACATGAGATGTGATATCTCAATACTTCTAATACCAAACCTGAGATCCATCCTATAACATGAGATGTGATATCCAAATCCTTCCCCTTCCAAACCTGAGACCCGCCCTTTAGCATGAGATGTGATATCCAACTCCTTCCCATTCCAATCCTGAGACCCTTCTGATAGCATAAGATATGATATCTCAATGCTTCTATACCAAACCTGAGATCCTTCCGATAGCATGAGATGTTATATCTCAATACTTCTAATACCAAACCTGAGATCCTTCCTATAACATGAGATGTGATATCCAAATCCTTATCTTCCAAACCTGAGACCCTCCCTTTAGCATGAGATGTGATATCCAACTCCTTCCCATTCCAATCCTGAGACTCTTCTGATAGCATAAGTTATGATATCTCAATGCTTTTATACCAAACCTGAGATCCTTCTGATAGCATGAGATGTGATATCTCAATACTTCTAATACCAAACCTGAGATCCTACCTCTAACATGAAATGTGATATCCAACTCTTTCCCCTTGCAAACCTGAGAGCCTTCCTATAGCATGAGATGTGATATCCAAGTCCTTCCCATTCCAATCCTGAGACCCTTCCTATAACATGAGATGTGATACCCAACTCCTTCCCATTCCAACCTGAGACCCTTCCTCTAGCATGAGATGGGATATCCAACTCCTTCCAAATACAATCCCGATAACCTTCCGATAGCATGAGATCTGATATCCCAATGCTTCTACCAAACCTGAGACCCATACTATGGCATGAGATGTGATATCAAACTCCTTCCCATTCTAATCCTGAGACCCTTCCTATAGCTTGAGATGTGATATCCAACTCCTTCCCATTCCAATTCTGAGACCCTTCCTATACCATGAGACTTGATATCTCAATGCTTCTAATACCAAACCTGAGACCCGTCCTATAACATGAGATGTGATATCCAAATGCTTCCCCTTCCAAACCTTAGACCCTTCCTTTATCATGAGATGTGATAGCCAACTCCTTCCCATTCCAATCTTGAGACCCTTCCGATATCATGAAATGTGATATCTCAATGCTTCTAATATCAAACTTGAGACCCTCCCTATAACATGAGATGGGAATATCCAACTCCTTCCCATTCCAATCCTGAGACCCTTCCGATAGCAGAGATGTGATATCTCAATGCTTATACCAAACCTGAGATCCTTCCTATAACATGAGATGTGATATCCAACTCCTTCCCAATCCAATCCTGAGACACTTCCTATAGCATGAGATGTGATATCTCACTGCTTATACCAAACCTGAGACCCTTCCTATAGCATGAGATGTGATATCCAACTCCTTCCCATTCCAATCCTGAGACCCTTCCTACAGCATGCAATATGATATCTCAATGATTCTAATAAAAAACCTGAGTCCCGTCCTATAACATGAGATGGGATATCCAACTCCTTCCCATTCCAATCCTGAGACACTTCCGATAGCAGAGATGTGATATCTCAATGTTTATACCAAACCTGAGACCCTTCCTATAACATGAGATGTGATATCCAACTCCTTCCCGTTCCAAACCTGAGACCCTTCCTTTAGCATGAGATGTGATATCCAGCTCCTTCCCATTCCAATCCTGAGACACTTCCGATAGCATGAGATGTGATATCTCAATGCTTCTAATATCAAAACTGAGACCCTCCCTATAGCATGATATGTGATATCTAAGTCCTTCCCATTCCAATCCTGAGACCCTTCCTATAGCATGAGATGTGATATCTCAATGCTTCTACCAAACCTGAGACCCTTCCTTTAGCATGAGATGTGATATCCAACTCCTTCCCATTCCAATCCTGAGACCCTTCCTATAGCATGAGAGGTGATATCTCAATACTTCTAATACCAAACCTGAGATCCTTCCGATAACATGAGATGTGATATCTCAATACTTCTAATACCAAACCTGAGATCCATCCTATAACATGAGATGTGATATCCAAATCCTTCCCCTTCCAAACCTGAGACCCGCCCTTTAGCATGAGATGTGATATCCAACTCCTTCCCATTCCAATCCTGAGACCCTTCTGATAGCATAAGATATTATATCTCAATGCTTCTATACCAAACCTGAGATCCTTCCGATAGCATGAGATGTTATATCTCAATACTTCTAATACCAAACCTGAGATCCTTCCTATAACATGAGATGTGATATCCAAATCCTTATCTTCCAAACCTGAGACCCTCCCTTTAGCATGAGATGTGATATCCAACTCCTTCCCATTCCAATCCTGAGACTCTTCTGATAGCATAAGTTATGATATCTCAATGCTTTTATACCAAACCTGAGATCCTTCTGATAGCATGAGATGTGATATCTCAATACTTCTAATACCAAACCTGAGATCCTACCTCTAACATGAAATGTGATATCCAACTCTTTCCCCTTGCAAACCTGAGAGCCTTCCTATAGCATGAGATGTGATATCCAAGTCCTTCCCATTCCAATCCTGAGACCCTTCCTATAACATGAGATGTGATACCCAACTCCTTCCCATTCCAACCTGAGACCCTTCCTCTAGCATGAGATGGGATATCCAACTCCTTCCAAATACAATCCCGATAACCTTCCGATAGCATGAGATCTGATATCCCAATGCTTCTACCAAACCTGAGACCCATACTATGGCATGAGATGTGATATCAAACTCCTTCCCATTCTAATCCTGAGACCCTTCCTATAGCTTGAGATGTGATATCCAACTCCTTCCCATTCCAATTCTGAGACCCTTCCTATACCATGAGACTTGATATCTCAATGCTTCTAATACCAAACCTGAGACCCGTCCTATAACATGAGATGTGATATCCAAATGCTTCCCCTTCCAAACCTTAGACCCTTCCTTTATCATGAGATGTGATAGCCAACTCCTTCCCATTCCAATCTTGAGACCCTTCCGATATCATGAAATGTGATATCTCAATGCTTCTAATATCAAACTTGAGACCCTCCCTATAACATGAGATGGGAATATCCAACTCCTTCCCATTCCAATCCTGAGACCCTTCCGATAGCAGAGATGTGATATCTCAATGCTTATACCAAACCTGAGATCCTTCCTATAACATGAGATGTGATATCCAACTCCTTCCCAATCCAATCCTGAGACACTTCCTATAGCATGAGATGTGATATCTCACTGCTTATTCCAAACCTGAGACCCTTCCTATAGCATGAGATGTGATATCCAACTCCTTCCCATTCCAATCCTGAGACCCTTCCTATAGCATGGGATGTGATATCTCAATGCTTCTAATATCAAACTTGAGACCCTCCCTATAGCATGAGATGTGATACCCAAGTCCTTCCCATTCCAATCCTGAGACACTTCCTATAGCATGAGATGTGATATCCAACTGCTTCCCATTCCAATCCTGAGACCCTTCCTATAGCATGAGATGTGTTATCTCTATGCTTCTAATACCAAACCTGAGATCCTTCCTCTAACATGAAATGTGACATCCAACTCCTTCCCTTTCCAAACCTAAGAGCCTATCTATAGCATGAGATGTGATATCCAAGTCCTTCACATTCCAACCCTTAGACCCTTCCTACAGCATGCAATATGATATCTCAATGATTCTAATAACAAACCTGAGACCCGTCCTATAACATGAGATGGGATATTCAACTCCTTCCCATTCCAATCCTGAGACTCTTCCGATAGCAGAGATGTGATATCTCAATGCTTATACCAAACCTGAGACCCTTCCTATAACATGAGATGTGATATCCAAATCCTTCCCGTTCCAAACCTGAGACCCTTCCTTTAGCATGAGATGTGATATCCAGCTCCTTCCCATTCCAATCCTGAGACACTTCCGATAGCATGAGATGTGATATCTCAATGCTTCTAATATCAAAACTGAGACCCTCCCTATAGCATGATATGTGATATCTAAGTCCTTCCCATTCCAATCCTGAGACCCTCCCTATAGCATGAGATGTGATATCCAACTCCTTCCCATTCCAATCCTGAGACCCTTCCTATAGCATGAGATGTGATATCTCAATGCTTCTAATACCAAACCTGAGATCCTTCCGATAGCATGAGATGTGATATCTCAATGCTTCTAATACCAAACCTGAGATCCTTCCTATAACATGAGATGTGATATCCAAATCCTTCCCCTTCCAAACCTGAGACCCTCCCTTTAGCATGAGATGTGATATCCAACTCCTTCCCATTCCATTCCTGAGACCTTCTGATAGCATGAGATGTGATATCTCAATGCCTCTAATACCAAACCTAAGATCCTACCTCTAACATGAAATGTGATATCCAACTCTTTCCCCTTCCAAACCTGAGAGCCTTCCTATAGCATGAGATGTGATATCCAAGTCCTTCCCATTCCAATCCTGAGACCCTTCCTATAGCTTGAGATGTGATATCCAACTCCTTCCCATTCCAATTCTGAGACCCTTCCTATACTATGAGACTTGATATCTCAATGCTTCTAATACCAAACCTGAGACCCGTAATATAACATGAGATGTGCTATCCAAATCCTTCCCCTTCCAAACCTTAGACCCTTCCTTTATCATGAGATGTGATATCCAACTCCTTCCCATTCCAATCCTGAGACCCTTCCGATATCATGAGATGTGATATCTCAAAGCTTCTAATATCAAACTTGAGACCCTCCCTATAGCATGAGATGTGATATCCAAGTCCTTCCCATTCCAATCCTGAGACCCTTCCTATAGCATGAGATGTGATATCTCAATGCTTATACCAAACCTGAGACCCTTCCTATAGCATGAGATGTGATATCCAACTGCTTCCCATTCCAATCCTGAGACCCTTCCTATAGCATGAGATGTGATATCTCTATGCTTCTAATACCAAACCTGAGATCCTTCCTCTAACATGAAATGTGATATCCAACTCCTTCCCTTTCCAAACCTAAGAGCCTATCTATAGCATGAGATGTGATATCCAAGTCCTTCACATTCCAACCCTTAGACCCTTCCTACAGCATGCAATATGATATCTCAATGATTCTAATAACAAACCTGAGACCCGTCCTATAACATGAGATGGGATATCCAACTCCTTCCCATTCCAATCCTGAGACTCTTCCGATAGCAGAGATGTGATATCTCAATGCTTATACCAAACCTGAGACCCTTCCTATAACATGAGATGTGATATCCAAATCCTTCCCGTTCCAAACCTGAGACCCTTCCTTTAGCATGAGATGTGATATCCAGCTCCTTCCCATTCCAATCCTGCGACACTTCCGATAGCATGAGATGTGATATCTCAATGCTTCTAATATCAAAACTGAGACCCCCCCTATAGCATGATATGTGATATCTAGGTCCTTCCCATTCCAATCCTGAGACCCTCCCTATAGCATGAGATGTGATATCCAACTCCTTCCCATTCCAATCCTGAGACCCTTCCTATAGCATGAGATATGATATCTCAATACTTCTAATACCAAACGTGAGATCCTTCCGATAACATGATATGTGATATCTAAGTCCTTCCCCTTCCAAACCTGAGACCCTCCCTTTAGCATGAGATGTGATATCCAACTCCTTCCTATTCCAATCCTGAGACTCTTCTGATAGCATGAGATGTGATATCTCAATGCTTCTAATACCAAACCTGAGATCCTTCCGATAGCATGAGATGTGATATCTCAATGCTTCTAATACCAAACCTGATTTCCTTCCTATAACATGAGATGTGATATCCAAATCCTTCCCCTTCCAAACCTGAGACCCTCCCTTTAGCATGAGATGTGATATCCAACTCCTTCCCATTCCATTCCTGAGACCCTTCTGATAGCATGAGATGTGATATATCAATGCCTCTAATACCAAACCTGAGATCCTACCTCTAACATGAAATGTGATATCCAACTCTTTCCCCTTCCAAACCTGAGAGCCTTCCTATAGCATGAGATGTGATATCCAAGTCCTTCCCATTCCAATCCTGAGACCCTTCCTATAGCTTGAGATGTGATATCCAACTCCTTCCCATTCCAATTCTGAGACCCTTCCTATACTATGAGACTTGATATCTCAATGCTTCTAATACCAAACCTGAGACCCGTAATATAACATGAGATGTGATATCCAAATCCTTCCCCTTCCAAACCTTAGACCCTTCCTTTATCATGAGATGTGATATCCAACTCCTTCCCATTCCAATCCTGAGACCCTCCCGATATCATGAGATGTGATATCTCAAAGCTTCTAATATCAAACTTGAGACCCTCCCTATAGCATGAGATGTGATATCCAAGTCCTTCCCATTCCAATCCTGAGACCCTTCCTATGGCATGAGATGTGATATCTCAATGCTTCTAATAACAAACCTGAGACCCTTCCTATAACATGAGATGGGAATATCCAACTCCTTCCCATTCCATTCCTGAGACCCTTCCGATAGCAGAGATGTGATATCTCAATGCTTATACCAAACCTGAGATCCTTCCTATAACATGAGATGTGATATCCAACTCCTTCCCATTCCAATCCTGAGACACTTCCTATAGCATGAGATGTGATATCTCACTGCTTATACCAAACCTGAGACCCTTCCCATAGCATGAGATGTGATATCCAACTCCTTCCCATTCCAATCCTCAGACCCTTCCTATAGCATGAGATGTGATATCTCAATGCTTCTAATATCAAGCTTGAGACCCTACCTATAGCATGAGATGTGATATCCAAGTCCTTCCCATTCCAATCCTGAGACACTTCCTATAGCATGAGATGTGATATCTCAATGCTTCTAATACCAAACCTGAGACTCTTCCTATAACATGAGATGGGATATCCAACTCCTTCCCATTCCAATCCTGAGACCCTTTTGATAGCAGAGATGTGATATCTCAATGTTTATACCAAACCTGAGACCCTTCCTACGGCATGAGATGTCATATTCAACTCCTTCCCATTCCAATCCTGAGACCCTTCCTATAGCATGAGATGTGATATCCAACTCCTTCCCATTCCAATCCTGAGACCCTTCCTATAGCATGAGATGTGATGTCTCAATGCTTCTAATACCAAACCTGAGATCCTTCCTATAACATGAGATGTGATATCCAACTCCTTCCATTCCAATCCTGGACCCTTCCTATAGCATGAGATGTGATATCTCAATGCTTATACCAAACCTGAGACCCTTCCTATAGCATGAGATGTGATATCCAACTCCTTCCCATTCCAATCCTGAGACCCTTCCTATAGCCTGAGATGTGATATCTCAATGCCTCTAATACCAAACCTGAGATCCTTCCTCTAACATGAAATGTGATATCCAACTCCTTCACTTTCCAAACCTGAGAGCCTATCTATAGCATGAGATGTGATATCCAAGTCCTTCCCATTCCAATCCTTAGACCCTTCCTACAGCATGCAATATGATATCTCAATGATTCTAATAAAAAACCTGAGACCCGTCCTATAACATGAGATGGGATATCCAACTCCTTCCCATTCCAATCCTGAGACACTTCCGATAGCAGAGATGTGATATCTCAATGTTTATACCAAACCTGAGACCCTTCCTATAACATGAGATGTGATATCCAACTCCTTCCCGTTCCAAACCTGAGACCCTTCCTTTAGCATGAGATGTGATATCCAGCTCCTTCCCATTCCAATCCTGAGACACTTCCGATAGCATGAGATGTGATATCTCAATGCTTCTAATATCAAAACTGAGACCCTCCCTATAGCATGATATGTGATATCTAAGTCCTTCCCATTCCAATCCTGAGACCCTTCCTATAGCATGAGATGTGATATCTCAATGCTTCTACCAAACCTGAGACCCTTCCTTTAGCATGAGATGTGATATCCAACTCCTTCCCATTCCAATCCTGAGACCCTTCCTATAGCATGAGAGGTGATATCTCAATACTTCTAATACCAAACCTGAGATCCTTCCAATAACATGAGATGTGATATCTCAATACTTCTAATACCAAACCTGAGATCCATCCTATAACATGAGATGTGATATCCAAATCCTTCCCCTTCCAAACCTGAGACCCTCCCTTTAGCATGAGATGTGATATCCAACTCCTTCCCATTCCAATCCTGAGACCCTTCTGATAGCATAAGATATGATATCTCAATGCTTCTATACCAAACCTGAGATCCTTCCGATAGCATGAGATGTGATATCTCAATACTTCTAATACCAAACCTGAGATCCTTCCTATAACATGAGATGTGATATCCAAATCCTTATCTTCCAAACCTGAGACCCTTCCTTTAGCATGAGATGTGATATCCAACTCCTTCCCATTCCAATCCTGAGACCCTTCCTATAGCATGAGAGGTGATATCTCAATACTTCTAATACCAAACCTGAGATCCTTCCAATAACATGAGATGTGATATCTCAATACTTCTAATACCAAACCTGAGATCCATCCTATAACATGAGATGTGATATCCAAATCCTTCCCCTTCCAAACCTGAGACCCTCCCTTTAGCATGAGATGTGATATCCAACTCCTTCCCATTCCAATCCTGAGACTCTTCTGATAGCATAAGATATGATATCTCAATGCTTCTATACCAAACCTGAGATCCTTCTGATAGCATGAGATGTGATATCTCAATACTTCTAATACCAAACCTGAGATCCTACCTCTAACATGAAATGTGATATCCAACTCTTTCCCCTTGCAAACCTGAGAGCCTTCCTATAGCATGAGATGTGATATCCAAGTCCTTCCCATTCCAATCCTGAGACCCTTCCTATAACATGAGATGTGATATCCAACTCCTTCCCATTCCAACCTGAGACCCTTCCTATAGCATGAGATGGGATATCCAACTCCTTCCAAATCCAATCCCGATACCCTTCCGATAGCATGAGATCTGATATCCCAATGCTTCTACCAAACCTGAGACCCATACTATGGCATGAGATGTGATATCAAACTCCTTCCCATTCTAATCCTGAGACCCTTCCTATAGCTTGAGATGTGATATCCAACTCCTTCCCATTCCAATTCTGAGACCCTTCCTATACCATGAGACTTGATATCTCAATGCTTCTAATACCAAACCTGAGACCCGTCCTATAACATGAGATGTGATATCCAAATCCTTCCCCTTCCAAACCTTAGACCCTTCCTTTATCATGAGATGTGATAGCCAACTCCTTCCCATTCCAATCTTGAGACCCTTCCGATATCATGAAATGTGATATCTCAATGCTTCTAATATCAAACTTGAGACCCTCCCTATAACATGAGATGGGAATATCCAACTCCTTCCCATTCCAATCCTGAGACCCTTCCGATAGCAGAGATGTGATATCTCAATGCTTATACCAAACCTGAGATCCTTCCTATAACATGAGATGTGATATCCTACTCCTTCCCATTCCAATCCTGAGACACTTCCTATAGCATGAGATGTGATATCTCACTGCTTATACCAAACCTGAGACCCTTCCTATAGCATGAGATGTGATATCCAACTCCTTCCCATTCCAATCCTGAGACCCTTCCTATAGCATGAGATGTGATATCTCAATGCTTCTAATATCAAACTTGAGACCCTCCCTATAGCATGAGATGTGATACCCAAGTCCTTCCCATTCCAATCCTGAGACACTTCCTATAGCATGAGATGTGATATCCAACTGCTTCCCATTCCAATCCTGAGACCCTTCCTATAGCATGAGATGTGATATCTCTATGCTTCTAATACCAAACCTGAGATCCTTCCTCTAACATGAAATGTGATATCCAACTCCTTCCCTTTCCAAACCTAAGAGCCTATCTATAGCATGAGATGTGATATCCAAGTCCTTCACATTCCAACCCTTAGACCCTTCCTACAGCATGCAATATGATATCTCAATGATTCTAATAACAAACCTGAGACCCGTCCTATAACATGAGATGGGATATTCAACTCCTTCCCATTCCAATCCTGAGACTCTTCCGATAGCAGAGATGTGATATCTCAATGCTTATACCAAACCTGAGACCCTTCCTATAACATGAGATGTGATATCCAAATCCTTCCCGTTCCAAACCTGAGACCCTTCCTTTAGCATGAGATGTGATATCCAGCTCCTTCCCATTCCAATCCTGAGACACTTCCGATAGCATGAGATGTGATATCTCAATGCTTCTAATATCAAAACTGAGACCCTCCCTATAGCATGATATGTGATATCTAAGTCCTTCCCATTCCAATCCTGAGACCCTCCCTATAGCATGAGATGTGATATCCAACTCCTTCCCATTCCAATCCTGAGACCCTTCCTATAGCATGAGATATGATATCTCAATACTTCTAATACCAAACGTGAGATCCTTCCGATAACATGAGATGTGATATCCAAATCCTTCCCCTTCCAAACCTGAGACCCTCCCTTTAGCATGAGATGTGATATCCAACTCCTTCCTATTCCAATCCTGAGACTCTTCTGATAGCATGAGATGTGATATCTCAATGCTTCTAATACCAAACCTGAGATCCTTCCGATAGCATGAGATGTGATATCTCAATGCTTCTAATACCAAACCTGAGATCCTTCCTATAACATGAGATGTGATATCCAAATCCTTCCCCTTCCAAACCTGAGACCCTCCCTTTAGCATGAGATGTGATATCCAACTCCTTCCCATTCCATTCCTGAGACCCTTCTGATAGCATGAGATGTGATATCTCAATGCCTCTAATACCAAACCTGAGATCCTACCTCTAACATGAAATGTGATATCCAACTCTTTCCCCTTTCAAACCTGAGAGCCTTCCTATAGCATGAGATGTGATATCCAAGTCCTTCCCATTCCAATCCTGAGACCCTTCCTATAGCTTGAGATGTGATATCCAACTCCTTCCCATTCCAATTCTGAGACCCTTCCTATACTATGAGACTTGATATCTCAATGCTTCTAATACCAAACCTGAGACCCGTAATATAACATGAGATGTGATATCCAAATCCTTCCCCTTCCAAACCTTAGACCCTTCCTTTATCATGAGATGTGATATCCAACTCCTTCCCATTCCAATCCTGAGACCCTTCCGATATCATGAGATGTGATATCTCAAAGCTTCTAATATCAAACTTGAGACCCTCCCTATAGCATGAGATGTGATATCCAAGTCCTTCCCATTCCAATCCTGAGACCCTTCCTATAGCATGAGATGTGATATCTCAATGCTTCTAATACCAAACCTGAGACCCTTCTTATAACATGAGATGGGAATATCCAACTCCTTCCCATTCCAATCCTGAGACCCTTCCGATAGCAGAGATGTGATATCTCAATGCTTATACCAAACCTGAGACCCTTCCTATAACATGAGATGTGATATCCAACTCCTTCCCATTCCAATCCTGAGACACTTCCTATAGCATGAGATGTGATATCTCACTGCTTATACCAAACCTGAGACCCTTCCCATAGCATGAGATGTGATATCCAACTCCTTCCCATTCCAATCCTCAGACCCTTCCTATAGCATGAGATGTGATATCTCAATGCTTCTAATATCAAACTTGAGACCCTACCTATAGCATGAGATGTGATATCCAAGTCCTTCCCATTCCAATCCTGAGACACTTCCTATAGCATGAGATGTGATATCTCAATGCTTCTAATACCAAACCTGAGACTCTTCCTATAACATGAGATGGGATATCCAACTCCTTCTCATTCCAATCCTGAGACCCTTTTGATAGCAGAGATGTGATATCTCAATGTTTATACCAAACCTGAGACCCTTCCTACGGCATGAGATGTCATATTCAACTCCTTCCCATTCCAATCCTGAGACCCTTCCTATAGCATGAGATGTGATATCCAACTCCTTCCCATTCCAATCCTGAGACCCTTCCTATAGCATGAGATGTGATGTCTCAATGCTTCTAATACCAAACCTGAGATCCTTCCTATAACATGAGATGTGATATCCAACTCCTTCCATTCCAATCCTGGACCCTTCCTATAGCATGAGATGTGATATCTCAATGCTTATACCAAACCTGAGACCCTTCCTATAGCATGAGATGTGATATCCAACTCCTTCCCATTCCAATCCTGAGACCCTTCCTATAGCCTGAGATGTGCTATCTGAATGCCTCTAATACCAAACCTGAGATCCTTCCTCTAACATGAAATGTGATATCCAACTCCTTCACTTTCCAAACCTGAGAGCCTATCTATAGCATGAGATGTGATATCCAAGTCCTTCCCATTCCAATCCTTAGACCCTTCCTACAGCATGCAATATGATATCTCAATGATTCTAATAAAAAACCTGAGACCCGTCCTATAACATGAGATGGGATATCCAACTCCTTCCCATTCCAATCCTGAGACACTTCCGATAGCAGAGATGTGATATCTCAATGTTTATACCAAACCTGAGACCCTTCCTATAACATGAGATGTGATATCCAACTCCTTCCCGTTCCAAACCTGAGACCCTTCCTTTAGCATGAGATGTGATATCCAGCTCCTTCCCATTCCAATCCTGAGACACTTCCGATAGCATGAGATGTGATATCTCAATGCTTCTAATATCAAAACTGAGACCCTCCCTATAGCATGATATGTGATATCTAAGTCCTTCCCATTCCAATCCTGAGACCCTTCCTATAGCATGAGATGTGATATCTCAATGCTTCTACCAAACCTGAGACCCTTCCTTTAGCATGAGATGTGATATCCAACTCCTTCCCATTCCAATCCTGAGACCCTTCCTATAGCATGAGAGGTGATATCTCAATACTTCTAATACCAAACCTGAGATCCTTCCGATAACATGAGATGTGATATCTCAATACTTCTAATACCAAACCTGAGATCCATCCTATAACATGAGATGTGATATCCAAATCCTTCCCCTTCCAAACCTGAGACCCTCCCTTTAGCATGAGATGTGATATCCAAATCCTTCCCATTCCAATCCTGAGACCCTTCTGATAGCATAAGATATGATATCTCAATGCTTCTATACCAAACCTGAGATCCTTCCGATAGCATGAGATGTGATATCTCAATACTTCTAATACCAAACCTGAGATCCTTCCTATAACATGAGATGTGATATCCAAATCCTTATCTTCCAAACCTGAGACCCTCCCTTTAGCATGAGATGTGATATCCAACTCCTTCCCATTCCAATCCTGAGACTCTTCTGATAGCATAAGATATGATATCTCAATGCTTCTATACCAAACCTGAGATCCTTCTGATAGCATGAGATGTGATATCTCAATACTTCTAATACCAAACCTGAGATCCTACCTCTAACATGAAATGTGATATCCAACTCTTTCCCCTTGCAAACCTGAGAGCCTTCCTATAGCATGAGATGTGATATCCAAGTCCTTCCCATTCCAATCCTGAGACCCTTCCTATAACATGAGATGTGATATCCAACTCCTTCCCATTCCAACCTGAGACCCTTCCTATAGCATGAGATGGGATATCCAACTCCTTCCAAATCCAATCCCGATACCCTTCCGATAGCATGAGATCTGATATCCCAATACTTCTACCAAACCTGAGACCCATACTATGGCATGAGATGTGATATCAAACTCCTTCCCATTCTAATCCTGAGACCCTTCCTATAGCTTGAGATGTGATATCCAACTCCTTCCCATTCCAATTCTGAGACCCTTCCTATACCATGAGACTTGATATCTCAATGCTTCTAATACCAAACCTGAGACCCGTCCTATAACATGAGATGTGATATCCAAATCCTTCCCCTTCCAAACCTTAGACCCTTCCTTTATCATGAGATGTGATAGCCAACTCCTTCCCATTCCAATCTTGAGACCCTTCCGATATCATGAAATGTGATATCTCAATGCTTCTAATATCAAACTTGAGACCCTCCCTATAACATGAGATGGGATTATCCAACTCCTTCCCATTCCAATCCTGAGACCCTTCCGATAGCAGAGATGTGATATCTCAATGCTTATACCAAACCTGAGATCCTTCCTATAACATGAGATGTGATATCCTACTCCATCCCATTCCAATCCTGAGACACTTCCTATAGCATGAGATGTGATATCTCACTGCTTATACCAAACCTGAGACCCTTCCTATAGCATGAGATGTGATATCCAACTCCTTCCCATTCCAATCCTGAGACCCTTCCTATAGCATGAGATGTGATATCTCAATGCTTCTAATATCAAACTTGAGACCCTCCCTATAGCATGAGATGTGATACCCAAGTCCTTCCCATTCCAATCCTGAGACACTTCCTATAGCATGAGATGTGATATCCAACTGCTTCCCATTCCAATCCTGAGACCCTTCCTATAGCATGAGATGTGATATCTCTATGCTTCTAATACCAAACCTGAGATCCTTCCTCTAACATGAAATGTGATATCCAACTCCTTCCCTTTCCAAACCTAAGAGCCTATCTATAGCATGAGATGTGATATCCAAGTCCTTCACATTCCAACCCTTAGACCCTTCCTACAGCATGCAATATGATATCTCAATGATTCTAATAACAAACCTGAGACCCGTCCTATAACATGAGATGGGATATTCAACTCCTTCCCATTCCAATCCTGAGACTCTTCCGATAGCAGAGATGTGATATCTCAATGCTTATACCAAACCTGAGACCCTTCCTATAACATGAGATGTGATATCCAAATCCTTCCCGTTCCAAACCTGAGACCCTTCCTTTAGCATGAGATGTGATATCCAGCTCCTTCCCATTCCAATCCTGAGACACTTCCGATAGCATGAGATGTGATATCTCAATGCTTCTAATATCAAAACTGAGACCCTCCCTATAGCATGATATGTGATATCTAAGTCCTTCCCATTCCAATCCTGAGACCCTCCCTATAGCATGAGATGTGATATCCAACTCCTTCCCATTCCAATCCTGAGACCCTTCCTATAGCATGAGATATGATATCTCAATACTTCTAATACCAAACGTGAGATCCTTCCGATAACATGAGATGTGATATCCAAATCCTTCCCCTTCCAAACCTGAGACCCTCCCTTTAGCATGAGATGTGATATCCAACTCCTTCCTATTCCAATCCTGAGACTCTTCTGATAGCATGAGATGTGATATCTCAATGCTTCTAATACCAAACCTGAGATCCTTCCGATAGCATGAGATGTGATATCTCAATGCTTCTAATACCAAACCTGAGATCCTTCCTATAACATGAGATGTGATATCCAAATCCTTCCCCTTCCAAACCTGAGACCCTCCCTTTAGCATGAGATGTGATATCCAAATCCTTCCCATTCCATTCCTGAGACCCTTCTGATAGCATGAGATGTGATATCTCAATGCCTCTAATACCAAACCTGAGATCCTACCTCTAACATGAAATGTGATATCCAACTCTTTCCCCTTCCAAACCTGAGAGCCTTCCTATAGCATGAGATGTGATATCCAAGTCCTTCCCATTCCAATCCTGAGACCCTTCCTATAGCTTGAGATGTGATATCCAACTCCTTCCCATTCCAATTCTGAGACCCTTCCTATACTATGAGACTTGATATCTCAATGCTTCTAATACCAAACCTGAGACCCGTAATATAACATGAGATGTGATATCCAAATCCTTCCCCTTCCAAACCTTGGACCCTTCCTATAGCTTGAGATGTGATATCCAACTCCTTCCCATTCCAATTCTGAGACCCTTCCTATACTATGAGACTTGATATCTCAATGCTTCTAATACCAAACCTGAGACCCGTAATATAACATGAGATGTGATATCCAAATCCTTCCCCTTCCAAACCTTAGACCCTTCCTTTATTATGAGATGTGATATCCAACTCCTTCCCATTCCAATCCTGAGACCCTTCCTATAACATGAGATGTGATATCCTACTCCTTCCCATTCCAATCCTGAGACACTTCCTATAGCATGAGATGTGATATCTCACTGCTTATACCAAACCTGAGACCCTTCCTATAGCATGAGATGTGATATCCAACTCCTTCCCATTCCAATCCTGAGACCCTTCCTATAGCATGAGATGTGATATCTCAATGCTTCTAATATCAAACTTGAGACCCTCCCTATAGCATGAGATGTGATACCCAAGTCCTTCCCATTCCAATCCTGAGACACTTCCTATAGCATGAGATGTGATATCCAACTGCTTCCCATTCCAATCCTGAGACCCTTCCTATAGCATGAGATGTGATATCTCTATGCTTCTAATACCAAACCTGAGATCCTTCCTCTAACATGAAATGTGATATCCAACTCCTTCCCTTTCCAAACCTAAGAGCCTATCTATAGCATGAGATGTGATATCCAAGTCCTTCACATTCCAACCCTTAGACCCTTCCTACAGCATGCAATATGATATCTCAATGATTCTAATAACAAACCTGAGACCCGTCCTATAACATGAGATGGGATATTCAACTCCTTCCCATTCCAATCCTGAGACTCTTCCGATAGCAGAGATGTGATATCTCAATGCTTATACCAAACCTGAGACCCTTCCTATAACATGAGATGTGATATCCAAATCCTTCCCGTTCCAAACCTGAGACCCTTCCTTTAGCATGAGATGTGATATCCAGCTCCTTCCCATTCCAATCCTGAGACACTTCCGATAGCATGAGATGTGATATCTCAATGCTTCTAATATCAAAACTGAGACCCTCCCTATAGCATGATATGTGATATCTAAGTCCTTCCCATTCCAATCCTGAGACCCTCCCTATAGCATGAGATGTGATATCCAACTCCTTCCCATTCCAATCCTGAGACCCTTCCTATAGCATGAGATATGATATCTCAATACTTCTAATACCAAACGTGAGATCCTTCCGATAACATGAGATGTGATATCCAAATCCTTCCCCTTCCAAACCTGAGACCCTCCCTTTAGCATGAGATGTGATATCCAACTCCTTCCTATTCCAATCCTGAGACTCTTCTGATAGCATGAGATGTGATATCTCAATGCTTCTAATACCAAACCTGAGATCCTTCCGATAGCATGAGATGTGATATCTCAATGCTTCTAATACCAAACCTGAGATCCTTCCTATAACATGAGATGTGATATCCAAATCCTTCCCCTTCCAAACCTGAGACCCTCCCTTTAGCATGAGATGTGATATCCAACTCCTTCCCATTCCATTCCTGAGACCCTTCTGATAGCATGAGATGTGATATCTCAATGCCTCTAATACCAAACCTGAGATCCTACCTCTAACATGAAATGTGATATCCAACTCTTTCCCCTTCCAAACCTGAGAGCCTTCCTATAGCATGAGATGTGATATCCAAGTCCTTCCCATTCCAATCCTGAGACCCTTCCTATAGCTTGAGATGTGATATCCAACTCCTTCCCATTCCAATTCTGAGACCCTTCCTATACTATGAGACTTGATATCTCAATGCTTCTAATACCAAACCTGAGACCCGTAATATAACATGAGATGTGATATCCAAATCCTTCCCCTTCCAAACCTTAGACCCTTCCTTTATCATGAGATGTGATATCCAACTCCTTCCCATTCCAATCCTGAGACCCTTCCGATATCATGAGATGTGATATCTCAAAGCTTCTAATATCAAACTTGAGACCCTCCCTATAGCATGAGATGTGATATCCAAGTCCTTCCCATTCCAATCCTGAGACCCTTCCTATAGCATGAGATGTGATATCTCAATGCTTCTAATACCAAACCTGAGACCCTTCTTATAACATGAGATGGGAATATCCAACTCCTTCCCATTCCAATCCTGAGACCCTTCCGATAGCAGAGATGTGATATCTCAATGCTTATACCAAACCTGAGACCCTTCCTATAACATGAGATGTGATATCCAACTCCTTCCCATTCCAATCCTGAGACACTTCCTATAGCATGAGATGTGATATCTCACTGCTTATACCAAACCTGAGACCCTTCCCATAGCATGAGATGTGATATCCAACTCCTTCCCATTCCAATCCTCAGACCCTTCCTATAGCATGAGATGTGATATCTCAATGCTTCTAATATCAAACTTGAGACCCTACCTATAGCATGAGATGTGATATCCAAGTCCTTCCCATTCCAATCCTGAGACACTTCCTATAGCATGAGATGTGATATCTCAATGCTTCTAATACCAAACCTGAGACTCTTCCTATAACATGAGATGGGATATCCAACTCCTTCTCATTCCAATCCTGAGACCCTTTTGATAGCAGAGATGTGATATCTCAATGTTTATACCAAACCTGAGACCCTTCCTACGGCATGAGATGTCATATTCAACTCCTTCCCATTCCAATCCTGAGACCCTTCCTATAGCATGAGATGTGATATCCAACTCCTTCCCATTCCAATCCTGGGACCCTTCCTATAGCATGAGATGTGATGTCTCAATGCTTCTAATACCAAACCTGAGATCCTTCCTATAACATGAGATGTGATATCCAACTCCTTCCATTCCAATCCTGGACCCTTCCTATAGCATGAGATGTGATATCTCAATGCTTATACCAAACCTGAGACCCTTCCTATAGCATGAGATGTGATATCCAACTCCTTCCCATTCCAATCCTGAGACCCTTCCTATAGCCTGAGATGTGCTATCTGAATGCCTCTAATACCAAACCTGAGATCCTTCCTCTAACATGAAATGTGATATCCAACTCCTTCACTTTCCAAACCTGAGAGCCTATCTATAGCATGAGATGTGATATCCAAGTCCTTCCCATTCCAATCCTTAGACCCTTCCTACAGCATGCAATATGATATCTCAATGATTCTAATAAAAAACCTGAGACCCGTCCTATAACATGAGATGGGATATCCAACTCCTTCCCATTCCAATCCTGAGACACTTCCGATAGCAGAGATGTGATATCTCAATGTTTATACCAAACCTGAGACCCTTCCTATAACATGAGATGTGATATCCAACTCCTTCCCGTTCCAAACCTGAGACCCTTCCTTTAGCATGAGATGTGATATCCAGCTCCTTCCCATTCCAATCCTGAGACACTTCCGATAGCATGAGATGTGATATCTCAATGCTTCTAATATCAAAACTGAGACCCTCCCTATAGCATGATATGTGATATCTAAGTCCTTCCCATTCCAATCCTGAGACCCTTCCTATAGCATGAGATGTGATATCTCAATGCTTCTACCAAACCTGAGACCCTTCCTTTAGCATGAGATGTGATATCCAACTCCTTCCCATTCCAATCCTGAGACCCTTCCTATAGCATGAGAGGTGATATCTCAATACTTCTAATACCAAACCTGAGATCCTTCCGATAACATGAGATGTGATATCTCAATACTTCTAATACCAAACCTGAGATCCATCCTATAACATGAGATGTGATATCCAAATCCTTCCCCTTCCAAACCTGAGACCCTCCCTTTAGCATGAGATGTGATATCCAAATCCTTCCCATTCCAATCCTGAGACCCTTCTGATAGCATAAGATATGATATCTCAATGCTTCTATACCAAACCTGAGATCCTTCCGATAGCATGAGATGTGATATCTCAATACTTCTAATACCAAACCTGAGATCCTTCCTATAACATGAGATGTGATATCCAAATCCTTATCTTCCAAACCTGAGACCCTCCCTTTAGCATGAGATGTGATATCCAACTCCTTCCCATTCCAATCCTGAGACTCTTCTGATAGCATAAGATATGATATCTCAATGCTTCTATACCAAACCTGAGATCCTTCTGATAGCATGAGATGTGATATCTCAATACTTCTAATACCAAACCTGAGATCCTACCTCTAATATGAAATGTGATATCCAACTCTTTCCCCTTGCAAACCTGAGAGCCTTCCTATAGCATGAGATGTGATATCCAAGTCCTTCCCATTCCAATCCTGAGACCCTTCCTATAACATGAGATGTGATATCCAACTCCTTCCCATTCCAACCTGAGACCCTTCCTATAGCATGAGATGGGATATCCAACTCCTTCCAAATCCAATCCCGATACCCTTCCGATAGCATGAGATCTGATATCCCAATACTTCTACCAAACCTGAGACCCATACTATGGCATGAGATGTGATATCAAACTCCTTCCCATTCTAATCCTGAGACCCTTCCTATAGCTTGAGATGTGATATCCAACTCCTTCCCATTCCAATTCTGAGACCCTTCCTATACCATGAGACTTGATATCTCAATGCTTCTAATACCAAACCTGAGACCCGTCCTATAACATGAGATGTGATATCCAAATCCTTCCCCTTCCAAACCTTAGACCCTTCCTTTATCATGAGATGTGATAGCCAACTCCTTCCCATTCCAATCTTGAGACCCTTCCGATATCATGAAATGTGATATCTCAATGCTTCTAATATCAAACTTGAGACCCTCCCTATAACATGAGATGGGATTATCCAACTCCTTCCCATTCCAATCCTGAGACCCTTCCGATAGCAGAGATGTGATATCTCAATGCTTATACCAAACCTGAGATCCTTCCTATAACATGAGATGTGATATCCTACTCCATCCCATTCCAATCCTGAGACACTTCCTATAGCATGAGATGTGATATCTCACTGCTTATACCAAACCTGAGACCCTTCCTATAGCATGAGATGTGATATCCAACTCCTTCCCATTCCAATCCTGAGACCCTTCCTATAGCATGAGATGTGATATCTCAATGCTTCTAATATCAAACTTGAGACCCTCCCTATAGCATGAGATGTGATACCCAAGTCCTTCCCATTCCAATCCTGAGACACTTCCTATAGCATGAGATGTGATATCCAACTGCTTCCCATTCCAATCCTGAGACCCTTCCTATAGCATGAGATGTGATATCTCTATGCTTCTAATACCAAACCTGAGATCCTTCCTCTAACATGAAATGTGATATCCAACTCCTTCCCTTTCCAAACCTAAGAGCCTATCTATAGCATGAGATGTGATATCCAAGTCCTTCACATTCCAACCCTTAGACCCTTCCTACAGCATGCAATATGATATCTCAATGATTCTAATAACAAACCTGAGACCCGTCCTATAACATGAGATGGGATATTCAACTCCTTCCCATTCCAATCCTGAGACTCTTCCGATAGCAGAGATGTGATATCTCAATGCTTATACCAAACCTGAGACCCTTCCTATAACATGAGATGTGATATCCAAATCCTTCCCGTTCCAAACCTGAGACCCTTCCTTTAGCATGAGATGTGATATCCAGCTCCTTCCCATTCCAATCCTGAGACACTTCCGATAGCATGAGATGTGATATCTCAATGCTTCTAATATCAAAACTGAGACCCTCCCTATAGCATGATATGTGATATCTAAGTCCTTCCCATTCCAATCCTGAGACCCTCCCTATAGCATGAGATGTGATATCCAACTCCTTCCCATTCCAATCCTGAGACCCTTCCTATAGCATGAGATATGATATCTCAATACTTCTAATACCAAACGTGAGATCCTTCCGATAACATGAGATGTGATATCCAAATCCTTCCCCTTCCAAACCTGAGACCCTCCCTTTAGCATGAGATGTGATATCCAACTCCTTCCTATTCCAATCCTGAGACTCTTCTGATAGCATGAGATGTGATATCTCAATGCTTCTAATACCAAACCTGAGATCCTTCCGATAGCATGAGATGTGATATCTCAATGCTTCTAATACCAAACCTGAGATCCTTCCTATAACATGAGATGTGATATCCAAATCCTTCCCCTTCCAAACCTGAGACCCTCCCTTTAGCATGAGATGTGATATCCAACTCCTTCCCATTCCATTCCTGAGACCCTTCTGATAGCATGAGATGTGATATCTCAATGCCTCTAATACCAAACCTGAGATCCTACCTCTAACATGAAATGTGATATCCAACTCTTTCCCCTTCCAAACCTGAGAGCCTTCCTATAGCATGAGATGTGATATCCAAGTCCTTCCCATTCCAATCCTGAGACCCTTCCTATAGCTTGAGATGTGATATCCAACTCCTTCCCATTCCAATTCTGAGACCCTTCCTATACTATGAGACTTGATATCTCAATGCTTCTAATACCAAACCTGAGACCCGTAATATAACATGAGATGTGATATCCAAATCCTTCCCCTTCCAAACCTTAGACCCTTCCTATAGCTTGAGATGTGATATCCAACTCCTTCCCATTCCAATTCTGAGACCCTTCCTATACTATGAGACTTGATATCTCAATGCTTCTAATACCAAACCTGAGACCCGTAATATAACATGAGATGTGATATCCAAATCCTTCCCCTTCCAAACCTTAGACCCTTCCTTTATTATGAGATGTGATATCCAACTCCTTCCCATTCCAATCCTGAGACCCTTCCTATAACATGAGATGTGATATCCTACTCCTTCCCATTCCAATCCTGAGACACTTCCTATAGCATGAGATGTGATATCTCACTGCTTATACCAAACCTGAGACCCTTCCTATAGCATGAGATGTGATATCCAACTCCTTCCCATTCCAATCCTGAGACCCTTCCTATAGCATGAGATGTGATATCTCAATGCTTCTAATATCAAACTTGAGACCCTCCCTATAGCATGAGATGTGATACCCAAGTCCTTCCCATTCCAATCCTGAGACACTTCCTATAGCATGAGATGTGATATCCAACTGCTTCCCATTCCCATCCTGAGACCCTTCCTATAGCATGAGATGTGATATCTCTATGCTTCTAATACCAAACCTGAGATCCTTCCTCTAACATGAAATGTGATATCCAACTCCTTCCCTTTCCAAACCTAAGAGCCTATCTATAGCATGAGATGTGATATCCAAGTCCTTCACATTCCAACCCTTAGACCCTTCCTACAGCATGCAATATGATATCTCAATGATTCTAATAACAAACCTGAGACCCGTCCTATAACATGAGATGGGATATTCAACTCCTTCCCATTCCAATCCTGAGACTCTTCCGATAGCAGAGATGTGATATCTCAATGCTTATACCAAACCTGAGACCCTTCCTATAACATGAGATGTGATATCCAAATCCTTCCCGTTCCAAACCTGAGACCCTTCCTTTAGCATGAGATGTGATATCCAGCTCCTTCCCATTCCAATCCTGAGACACTTCCGATAGCATGAGATGTGATATCTCAATGCTTCTAATATCAAAACTGAGACCCTCCCTATAGCATGATATGTGATATCTAAGTCCTTCCCATTCCAATCCTGAGACCCTCCCTATAGCATGAGATGTGATATCCAACTCCTTCCCATTCCAATCCTGAGACCCTTCCTATAGCATGAGATATGATATCTCAATACTTCTAATACCAAACGTGAGATCCTTCCGATAACATGAGATGTGATATCCAAATCCTTCCCCTTCCAAACCTGAGACCCTCCCTTTAGCATGAGATGTGATATCCAACTCCTTCCTATTCCAATCCTGAGACTCTTCTGATAGCATGAGATGTGATATCTCAATGCTTCTAATACCAAACCTGAGATCCTTCCGATAGCATGAGATGTGATATCTCAATGCTTCTAATACCAAACCTGAGATCCTTCCTATAACATGAGATGTGATATCCAAATCCTTCCCCTTCCAAACCTGAGACCCTCCCTTTAGCATGAGATGTGATATCCAACTCCTTCCCATTCCATTCCTGAGACCCTTCTGATAGCATGAGATGTGATATCTCAATGCCTCTAATACCAAACCTGAGATCCTACCTCTAACATGAAATGTGATATCCAACTCTTTCCCCTTCCAAACCTGAGAGCCTTCCTATAGCATGTGATGTGATATCCAAGTCCTTCCCATTCCAATCCTGAGACCCTTCCTATAGCTTGAGATGTGATATCCAACTCCTTCCCATTCCAATTCTGAGACCCTTCCTATACTATGAGACTTGATATGTCAATGCTTCTAATACCAAACCTGAGACCCGTAATATAACATGAGATGTGATATCCAAATCCTTCCCATTCCAAACCTTAGACCCTTCCTTTATCATGAGATGTGATATCCAACTCCTTCCCATTCCAATCCTGAGACCCTTCCGATATCATGAGATGTGATATCTCAAAGCTTCTAATATCAAACTTGAGACCCTCCCTATAGCATGAGATGTGATATCCAAGTCCTTCCCATTCCAATCCTGAGACCCTTCTGATAGCATAAGATATGATATCTCAATGCTTCTATACCAAACCTGAGATCCTTCCGATAGCATGAGATGTGATATCCAAATCCTTCCCCTTCCAAACCTGAGACCCTCCCTTTAGCATGAGATGTGATATCCAAATCCTTCCCATTCCAATCCTGAGACCCTTCTGATAGCATAAGATATGATATCTCAATGCTTCTATACCAAACCTGAGATCCTTCCGATAGCATGAGATGTGATATCTCAATACTTCTAATACCAAACCTGAGATCCTTCCTATAACATGAGATGTGATATCCAAATCCTTATCTTCCAAACCTGAGACCCTCCCTTTAGCATGAGATGTGATATCCAACTCCTTCCCATTCCAATCCTGAGACTCTTCTGATAGCATAAGATATGATATCTCAATGCTTCTATACCAAACCTGAGATCCTTCTGACAGCATGAGATGTGATATCTCAATACTTCTAATACCAAACCTGAGATCCTACCTCTAACATGAAATGTGATATCCAACTCTTTCCCCTTGCAAACCTGAGAGCCTTCCTATAGCATGAGATGTGATATCCAAGTCCTTCCCATTCCAATCCTGAGACCCTTCCTATAACATGAGATGTGATATCCAACTCCTTCCCATTCCAACCTGAGAGCCTTCCTATAGCATGAGATGGGATATCCAACTCCTTCCAAATCCAATCCCGATACCCTTCCGATAGCATGAGATCTGATATCCCAATGCTTCTACCAAACCTGAGACCCATACTATGGCATGAGATGTGATATCAAACTCCTTCCCATTCTAATCCTGAGACCCTTCCTATAGCTTGAGATGTGATATCCAACTCCTTCCCATTCCAATTCTGAGACCCTTCCTATACCATGAGACTTGATATCTCAATGCTTCTAATACCAAACCTGAGACCCGTCCTATAACATGAGATGTGATATCCAAATCCTTCCCCTTCCAAACCTTAGACCCTTCCTTTATCATGAGATGTGATAGCCAACTCCTTCCCATTCCAATCTTGAGACCCTTCCGATATCATGAAATGTGATATCTCAATGCTTCTAATATCAAACTTGAGACCCTCCCTATAACATGAGATGGGAATATCCAACTCCTTCCCATTCCAATCCTGAGACCCTTCCGATAGCAGAGATGTGATATCTCAATGCTTATACCAAACCTGAGATCCTTCCTATAACATGAGATGGGAATATCCAACTCCTTCCCATTCCAATCCTGAGACCCTTCCTATAGCATGAGATGTGATATCTCAATGCTTCTAATATCAAACTTGAGACCCTCCCTATAGCATGAGATGTGATACCCAAGTCCTTCCCATTCCAATCCTGAGACACTTCCTATAGCATGAGATGTGATATCTCAATGCTTCTAATACCAAACCTGAGACTTTTCCTATAACATGAGATGGGATATCCATCTCCTTTCCATTCCAATCCTGAGACCCTTTCGATAGCAGAGATGTGATATCTCAATGTTTATACCAAACCTGAGACCCTCACTACGGCATGAGATGTCATATACAACTCCTTCCCATTCCAATCCTGAGACCCTTCCTATAGCATGAGATGTGATATCCAACTCCTTCCCATTCCAATCCTGAGACCCTTCCTATAGCATGAGATGTGATGTCTCAATGCTTCTAATACCAAACCTGAGATCCTTCCTATAACATGAGATGTGATATCCAACTCCTTCCATTCCAATCCTGAGACCCTTCCTATAGCATGAGATGTGATATCTCAAGACCCTTCCTATAGCATGAGATGTGATATCCAACTCCTTCCCATTCCAATCCTGAGACCCTTCCTATAGCCTGAGATGTGATATCTGAATGCCTCTAATACCAAACCTGAGATCCTTCCTCTAACATGAAATGTGATATCCAACTCCTTCACTTTCCAAACCTGAGAGCCTATCTATAGCATGAGATGTGATATCCAAGTCCTTCCCATTCCAATCCTTAGACCCTTCCTACAGCATGCAATATAATATCTCAATGATTTTAATAAAAAACCTGAGACCCGTCCTATAACATGAGATGGGATATCCAACTCCTTCCCATTCCAATCCTGAGACACTTCCGATAGCAGAGATGTGATATCTCAATGTTTATACGAAACCTGAGACCCTTCCTATAACATGAGATGTGATATCCAACTCCTTCCCGTTCCAGACCTGAGACCCTTCCTTTAGCATGAAATGTGATATCCAGCTCCTTCCCATTCCAATCATGAGACACTTCCGATAGCATGAGATGTGATATCTCAATGCTTCTAATATCAAAACTGAGACCCTCCCTATAGCATATGTGATATCTAAGTCCTTCCCATTCCAATCCTGAGACCCTTCCTATAGCATGAGATGTGATATCCAACTCCTTCCCGTTCCAAACCTGAGACCCTTCCTTTAGCATGAGATGTGATATCCAGCTCCTTCCCATTCCAATCCTGAGACACTTCCGATAGCATGAGATGTGATATCTCAATGCTTCTAATATCAAAACTGAGACCCTCCCTATAGCATATGTGATATCTAAGTCCTTCCCATTCCAATCCTGAGACCCTTCCTATAGCATGAGATGTGATATCTCAATGCTTATCCTTGATTCCTGTAGTAAATTGCTTTCCTTTGCAGGCCGACTCCTCTCACGAATGCCTTGTCTGCATGCATTCTCTCCTGGCCATTCTCTCACCGTGGCTATTTGCCTACCCCCTTCCTCTCTCAGTGGATGGACTTCTCCATCCTAGCCTCCTACCACTCAACTCCGCCTACTTGGAGAATTCAACATGAACCTGTATGCTTCCTGACCTGGACTTTTACGAGATCTGCAACTCTTCATGTCGCTGGCCCTACACACTGCAGGGAATACTCAGGATTTTCTGATCTCAGACCTCCCCCTCTGTAACCCTCTCAACAATCCTCTCCCGTGGTGATCAAGTTCTCATCTCCAAAGAAGGCTAACTGCCAGCTGTTCCTCCTCAGAGGAGTTCTCCCTTTCTGTCCCTGCTCCCTGCGCGTTGCAAACACTGGCTTCCCTGCTCTCTGGTTTAGACGCTTTTCCTTCTCAGAGGCCTTCTTCCTTTCTGCCCTTTTCGCGTTGCAAGTACTCGCTTCCCAGCTCTCTGGTTTAGACGCGTGTTCCCTGCCTTCTCTCCTCTTCCCGCTGCCTTCAAATCAAAAAATGAGCTCCAAAAGATACACAGTGCTCAGAATGCTCTATAACACCCATTATTCAACATATAGCCGTAACCCGCTAGACGTATTGAAACGTGCTGAAACTAGCAAAAACAGCTAGAAAATGTACTTTCCTCGCGTTTTTGTAAATGCTAATTCTGATGGGTTCCCATGTATGTACTGTCCGTGCGTTTGTTGTCGAATCCTGAAGTTTTTAACCACTGTTCTCCCACACAAGGGGGGGTCAACGTCTACTGCTGTTCACAGGCTGAATGTATACGGCTGAAATCTTCAAGGCATTATCAGCTTTCCTGTTTTGGAACGTGTATTTGCCATCTGTTAATGCAGTCGCCCTGTGTTCATCGTCCCTTCTACTTTACAGGCTGCACTCCCCTGGTGATCACATTCTCCTCTCCAGAGCAGGCTGACTACCAGCTGCTCCTCCTCATAGGCGTTCATCCTTTCTGTCCCTGCTCCCTGCACCGTTTCGCGTTGCATGTACTCGCTTCCCAGCTCTCTGGTTTAGATGCGTGTTCCCTGCCTTCTCTCCTCTTCCTACAGCCTTCCAATGAGCTCCACAAGATACAGTGTTCAGAATGCTTTATAACACCCATTATTCAACATATAGCTGTAACCCGCTAGACGTATTGAAACGTGCTAAAAACGAGCAGAAACAGCTAGAAAATGTACTTTCCTCGCGTTTTGGTAAATGCGAATTCTGGTGGATTCCCATTTTGTACTCTGTTCGTGCGTTTGTTCAGTCGAATCCTGGTCTTTTGAACCACTCTTCTCCCATACAAGGGAGGGTCAAAATGTGTTGTTCACAGGCTGAATTTATACTGCTGAAATGCTCGCTTGCCTGCTCTCTGGTTTAGACGCGTGTACCCTGCATTTACCAAAACGCGAGGGAAGTACATTTTCTAGCTGTTTTTGCTAGTTTTTAGCACGTTTCAATACGTCTAGCTGGTTACAGCTATATGTTGAATAATGGGTGTTATAAAGCATTCTGAACACTGTATCTTGTGGAGCAAATTGGAAGGCTGTAGCAAGAGGAGAGAAGGCAGGGAACACGCATCTCAACCAGAGAGCTGGGAAGCGAGTACATGCAACGCGAAATGGTGCAGGGAGCAGGGACAGAAAGGATGAACGCCTATGAGGAGGAGCAGCTGGTAGTTAGCCTGCATAGGAGAGAAGAATGTGATAACTAGGGGAGTGCAGCCTGTAAACTAGAAGGAACGATGAACAAAGGGCGACTGCATTAACAGATGGCAAATACACGTTCCAAAACAGTCAGGAAAGCTGATAATGCCTTGAAGATTTCAGCCGTATACATTCAGCCTGTGAACAGCAGTAGATGTTGACCCCCACTCCCTAGTATGGGAGAACAGTGGTTAAAAACTTCAGGATTCGACACAAACGCACGGACACAGTACATACAACATGGGAACCCACCAGAATTCGCATTTACAAAAACGCGAGGGAAGTACATTTTCTAGCTATTTTTGCTAGTTTTTAGCACGTTTCAATACGTCTAGCGGGTTACAGCTATATGTTGAATAATGGGGTTATAAAGCATTCTGAACACTATCTTGTGGAGCTCATTGGAAGGCTGTAGGAAGAGGAGAGAAGGCAGGGAACACGCATCTAAACCAGAGAGCTGGGAAGCGAGTACATTCAACGCGAAACGGTGCAGAGAGCAGGGACAGAAAGGGAGAAAGGTCGAACGCCTCTGAGGAGGAGCAGCTGGTAGTTAGCCTGCTCTGGAGAGAAGAATGTGATCACCACGGGAGTGCAGCCTTGAAACAAGAAGGGACGATGAAAACATGCTGACTGGAATAACAGATGGCAAATACACTTTCCAGAACAGTCGGTTTACCCGATAATGCATTGACGATTTCAGCAGTATACATTCAGCCTGTGAACAGTAGATTTTGATCCCCCCCTTGCATGGGTGACGAGTGGTTAAAAACATCAGGATTCGACTGAACAAATGCACGAACAGAGTACAAAATGGGAATCCACCAGAATTCGTATTTACCAAAACGCGAGGAAAGAACATTTTCTAGCTATTTTTGCTAGTTTTTAGCACTTTTCAATACGTCTAGCGGGTTACAGCTATATCTTGAATAATGGGTGTTATAAAGCATTCTGAGCACCGTGTATCTTTTGAAGCTCATTTGTTGATTTGAAGGCAGCGGGAAGAGGAGAGAAGGCAGGGAACACACGTCTAAACCAGAGAGCTGGGAAGCGAGTTGATTTCTGCAACGCGAAACGATGCAGAGAACAGGCACAGAAAGGAAGAAGGAAAAGCGTCTAAACCAGAGAGCAGGGAAGCGAGTGTTTGCAACGCGAAACGGTGCAGAGAGCAGGGACAGAAAGGGAGAACTCCACTGAGGAGGAACAGCTGGTAGTTAGCCTTCTTTGGAGATGAGAACTTGATCACCACGGGAGAGGATTGTTGAGAGGGTTACATAGGGGGATGTCTGAGATCAGAAAATCCTGAGTATTCCCTGCAGTGTGTAGGGCCAGAGACATGAAGAGTTGCAGATCTCGTAAAAGTCCAGGTCAGGAAGCATACAGGTTCATTTTGAATTCTCCAAGTAGGCGGAGTTGAGTGGTAGGAGGCTAGGATGGAGAAGTCCATCCACTGAGAGAGGAAGGGGGTAGGCAAATAGCCACGGTGAGACAATGGCCAGGAAAGAGAGAATGCATGCAGACAAGGCATTCGTGAGAGGAGTCGGCCTGCAAAGGAAAGCAATTTACTACAGGAATCAAGGATACTCCCCCTCATGAACGGTTGGATCTGGGCATGGAGAGGAACTTGTCATCAGGGAGGAAAGTGTCAGAGCTCCAGACAGCGCTGGCCGTCATCCATGTCTCGGTTAGACCAAGGACATCAAGGTCGGGTTCTTCCAGGAAATGGCAGATGTCAGATGAGTGTTAACTGAGTGAGAGTTGAGAGTGGGGAGGGGTACAAATCAGTAATCCTTGCGGAGGTGTAGAAGGAGCCTGACCTAGGGCACATGAGGAAGGAGAGAGGAAAGGAAGCAGAAGAAGGGAGAGAAGACACAGCAGGAGTGCATTATCAATCCGGGAGCTAGGAGTGGTGAGGTTAGACGGGGAGGTCTGAGTCTCAGGATTTGAATGGGAAGTTCGATATCACATGTCATGCTATAGGAAGAGTCTCAGGATTGGAATGGGAAGGAGTTGGATATGATATCTCTTGTTATAGGGAGGGTCTCAGGTTTGGTATTAGAAGCACTGAGATATCAAATCACATCCTATCGGAAGGGTCTCGGGTTTGGTATTGGAAGAAATGAGATTTCAAATCTCAGGCTGTGGGAATGGTCTAGGCTAGGGTATGGTATTGGAAGGGGTGAAAAATCACATTTCATGCTACAGGAAGGGTCACAAGTTTGGAATGGGAAGGAGTTGGATTTCACATATACTACGGGAAGGGCCTCAGGTTTGGTATTAGAAGCATAGAGATATCACATCTCATGTTATAGGAAGGGTCTCGATTGGAATGGGAAGGAGTTGGATATCACATCTCATGTTACAGGGAGGGTCTCAGTTTTCATATTAGAAGCATTGAGATATCACATATGCTATTGGAAGGGTCTCAGTATTGGAATGGGAAGGAGTTGGATATCACATCTCATGTTATAGGGAGGGTCTCAGTTTTGATATTAGAAGCATTGAGATATCACATATGCTATTGGAAGGGTCTCAGTATTGGAATTGGAAGGAGTTGGATATCACATATGCTAAAGGAAAGGTCTCAGGTTTGGAATGGGAAGGAGTTGGATATCACGTCTCATGTTATAGGAAGGGTCTCAGGTTTGGAATGGGAAGGAGTTGAATATCACATCTCATGCTAAAGGAAGGGTCATCAGGTTCGGTATAAGCATTGAGATATCACATCTCTGCTATCGGAAGGGTCTCAGGATAGGAATGGGAAGGACTTAGAATTCACATCTCATACTATAGGGAGGGTCTCAGTTTTGATATTAGAAGCATTGAGCTATCACATCTCATGCTATCGGAAGGGTCTCAGGATTGGAATGGGATGGAGTTGGATATCACATCTCAAGCTATCTCAGGATTGGAATGGGAAGGAGTTTGATATTTCATCTCAAGCTATAGGAAGGGTCTCAGGTTTGGAAAGGGAAGGATTTGGATTTCACATCTCATGTTATAGGATGGTTCTCATGTTTGGTTTTAGAAGCATTGAGATATCACATCTCATGCTATCGGAAGGGTCTCAGGTTTGGAAAGGGAAGGATTTGGATTTCACATGTTATAGGATGGTTCTCAGGTTTGGTTTTAGAAGCATTAAATTATAACATCTCATGCTATAGCAAGGGTCTCAGGTTTGGAATGGGAAGGAGTTGGATATCACATCTCTGCTATCTGAAGGGTCTCAGGATTGGAATGGGAAGGAGTTGGATATCCCATCTCGTTATAGGAAGGGTCTCAGGTTTGGTATTAGAAGCAATGAGATATCAAATCTCATGCTATAGGAAGGGTCTAAGGTTTGGAAGGGGACGGATTTGGGTATCACATCTCATGTTATAGGACCGGTCTCAGGTTTGGTATTTGAAGCATTGAGATATCAAGTCTCATGGTATAGGACGGGTCTCAGAATTGGAATGAGAAGGAGTTGGATATCACATCTCAAGCTATAGGAAGGGTCTCATGATTGGAATGGGAAGGAGTTGGATATCACATCTCATGTTATAGGAAGGGTCTCAGGATTGGAATGGGAAGGACTTGGATATCACATCTCATTCTATAGGAAGGCTCTCAGGGTTGGAAGGGGAAGGAGTTGGATATCACATTTCATGTTAGAGGTAGGATCTCAGGTTTGGTTTTAGAGGCATTGAGATATCACATCTCATGCCATCAGAAGGGTCTCAGGATTGGAATGGGAAGGAGTTGGATATCAAATCTCATGCTAAAGGGATGGTCTAAGGTTTGGAAGGGGAGGGATTTGGACATCATATCTCATGTTATTGGAAGGATCTCAGGTTTGGTATTAGAAGCATTGAGATATCACATCTCATGCTATCGGAAGGGTCTTAGGTTTGGTATAAGCATTGAGATATCACATCTCTGCTATCGGAAGGGTCTCAGGATTGGAATGGGAAGGATTTGGATATCACAATTCATGTTATAGGAAGGGTCTCAGGTTTGGTATTAGAAGCATTGAGATATCACATCTCATGCTATAGGAAGGGTCTCAGGATTGGAATGGGAAGGACTTGGATATCACATCTCATGTTATAGGAAGGGTCTCAGGTTTGGTATTAGAAGCATTGAGATATCACATCTCATGCTATAGGAAGGGTCTCAGGAATGGAATGGGAAGGACTTGGATATCACATCTCATGATAAAGGAAGGGTCTAAGGTTTGGAAGGGGAAGGATTTGGATATCACATCTCATGTTATTGGACCGGTCTCAGGTTTGGTATTAGAAGCATTGAGATATCAAGTCTCAGGGTATAGGACGGGAGTTTGATATCACATCTCATGCCATGGTATGGGTCTCAGGTTTTGTAGAAGCATTTGGATATCACATCTCATGCTATCGGAAGGGTATCAGGATTGGATTTGGAAGGAGTTGGATATCCCATCTCATGCTATAGGAAGGGTCTCAGGTTGGAATAGAAGGAGTTGGATATCACATCTCATGTTATAGGAAGGGTCTCAGGATTGGAATGGGAAGGACTTGGATATCACATCTCATGCTGTAGGAAGGGTCTCAGGTTTGGAAAAGGAAGGAGTTGGATATCACATTTCATGTTAGAGGTAGGATCTCAGGTTTGGTATTAGAGGCATTGAGATATCACATCTCATGCTATCAGAAGGGTATCAGGATTGGAATGGGAAGGAGTTGGATATCACATCTCATGCTAAAGGGAGGGTCTCAGGTTTGGAATGGGAAGGATTTGGATATCACATCTCATGTTATAGGAAGGACCTTAGGTTTGGTATTAGAAGCATTGAGATATCACATCTCATGCTATAGGAAGGGTCTCGGGATTGGAATGGGAAGGAGTTGGATATCACATCTCATGTTATAGGAAGGATCTCAGGTTTGGTATTAGAAGCATTGAGATATCACATCTCATGCTATAGGAAGGGTCTCAGGATTGGAATGGGAAGGAGTTGGATATCACATCTCATGCTATGGGAAGGGTCTCAGGTTTGGTATGAGCATTGAAATATCACATCTCTGCTATCGGAAGGGTCTCAGGATTGGAATGGGAGGAGCTGGATATCACATCTCATGCTATGGGAAGGGTCTCAGGTTTGGTATAAGCATTGAAATATCACATCTCTGCTATCGGAAGGGTCTCAGGATTGGAATGGGAGGAGCTGGATATCACATCTCATGCTAAAGGAAGGGTCTCAGGTTTGGAAGGGGAAGGAGTTGGATATCACATCTCATGCTAAAGGGAGGGTCTCAGGTTTGGAATGGGAAGGATTTGGATATCACATCTCATGTTATAGGAAGGACCTTAGGTTTGGTATTAGAAGCATTGAGATATCACATCTCATGCTATAGGAAGGGTCTCGGGATTGGAATGGGAAGGAGTTGGATATCACATCTCATGTTATTGGAAGGATCTCAGGTTTGGTATTAGAAGCATTGAGATATCACATCTCATGCTATCGGAAGGGTCTTAGGTTTGGTATAAGCATTGAGATATCACATCTCTGCTATCGGAAGGGTCTCAGGATTGGAATGGGAAGGATTTGGATATCATAATTCATGTTATAGGAAGGGTCTCAGGTTTGGTATTAGAAGCATTGAGATATCACATCTCATGCTATAGGAAGGGTCTCAGGATTGGAATGGGAAGGACTTGGATATCACAGCTCATGTTATAGGAAGGGTCTCAGGTTTGGTATTAGAAGCATTGAGATATCACATCTCATGCTATAGGAAGGGTCTCAGGAATGGAATGGGAAGGACTTGGATATCACATCTCATGATAAAGGAAGGGTCTAAGGTTTGGAAGGGGAAGGATTTGGATATCACATCTCATGTTATTGGACCGGTCTCAGGTTTGGTATTAGAAGCATTGAGATATCAAGTCTCATGGTATAGGACGGGAGTTTGATATCACATCTCATGCCATGGTATGGGTCTCAGGTTTTGTAGAAGCATTGGTATATCACATCTCATGCTATCGGAAGGGTATCAGGATTGGAATAGAAGGAGTTGGATATCACATCTCATGTTATAGGAAGGGTCTCAGGATTGGAATGGGAAGGACTTGGATATCACATCTCATGCTGTAGGAAGGGTCTCAGGTTTGGAAAAGGAAGGAGTTAGATATCACATTTCATGTTAGAGGTAGGATCTCAGGTTTGGTATTAGAGGCATTGAGATATCAGATCTCATGCTATCAGAAGGGTATCAGGATTGGAATGGGAAGGAGTTGGATATCACATCTCATGCTAAAGGGAGGGTCTCAGGTTTGGAATGGGAAGGATTTGGATATCACATCTCATGTTATAGGAAGGACCTTAGGTTTGGTATTAGAAGCATTGAGATATCACATCTCATACTATAGGAAGGGTCTCAGGATTGGAATGGGAAGGATTTGGATATCACATCTCATGCTATGGGAAGGGTCTCAGGTTTGGTATAAGCATTGAAATATCACATCTCTGCTATCGGAAGGGTCTCAGGATTGGAATGGGAGGAGCTATATATCACATCTCATGCTAAAGGAAGGGTCTCAGGTTTGGAAGGGGAAGGATTTGGATATCACATCTCATGTTATAGGACGGGTCTCAGGTTTGGTATTAGAAGCATTGTGATATCACATCTCATGCTATAGGATGTGTCTCAGGATTGGAATGGGAAGGAGTTGGATATCACATCTCATGCTATAGGAAGGGTTTCAGGTTTGGTAGAAGCATTGAGATATCACATCTCATGCTATAGGAAGAGTCTCAGGTTTGGGAAGGGAAGGATTTGGATTTCACATCTCATGTTATAGGATGGTTCTCATGTTTGGTTTTTGAAGCATTGAGATATCACATCTCATGCTATCGGAAGGGTCTCAGGTTTGGAATGGGAAGGAGTTGGATATCAGATCTCATGTTATAGGAAGGGTCTCAGGTTTGGAATGGGAAGGAGTTGGATATGACATCTCTTGTTATAGGGAGGGTCTCAGGATTTGAATGGTAAGGAGTTGGATATCACATCTCATGCTATAGGAAGGGTCTCAGGTTGGAATGGGAAGGAGTTGGATATCACATCTCATGCTATAGGAAGGGTCTCAGGTTGGAATGGGAAGGATTTGGATATCACATCTCTTGATATAGGAAGGGTCTCAGGTTTTTTATTAGAAACATTGAGATATCACATCTCATGCTATAGGAAGGGTTTTAGGATTGGAATGGGAAGTATTTGGATATAACATCTCATGCTAAAGGAAGGGTCTCAGGTTTGGAAGGGGAAGGATTTGGATATCACATCTCATCCAATAGGAAGGGTCTCAGGTTTGGAATGGGAAGGAATTGGATATCACATCTCATGTTATAGGAAGGGTCTCAGGGTTTTTATTAGAAACATTGAGATATCACATCTCATGTTATAGGACGGTTCCCAGGTTTGGTATTAGAAGCATTGAGATATCACATCTCATGGTATAGGAAGGGTCTCAGGGTTGGAATGGGAAGGAGTTGGATATCACATCTCATCCAATAGGAAGGGTCTCAGGTTTGGAATGGGAAGGAATTGGATATCACATCTCATGTTATAGGAAGGATCTCAGGTTTGGTATTAGAAGCATTGAGATATCACATCTCATGCTATAGGAAGGGTCTCAGGATTGGAATGTGAAGGATTTGGATATCACATCTCATGCTAAAGGAAGGGTCTCAGGTTTGGTAGAAGCATTGAGATATCACATCTCATGCTATAGGAAGGGTCTCAGGATTTGAATGGCAAGGAGTTGGATATCACATCTCATGCCATAGGAAGGGTCTCAGGTTTGGTATAAGCATTGAGATATCACATCTCTGCTATCGGAAGGTTCTCAGGATTGGATTGGGAAGGAGTTGGATATCCCTTCCCATGCTATAGGAAGTGTCTCAGGTTGGAATGGGAAGGAGTTGAATATCACATCTCATGTTATAGGAAGGGTCTCAGGATTGGAATGGGAAGGATTTGGATATCACATCTCTTGCTATAGGAAGGGTCTCAGGATTGGAATGGGAAGGATTTGGATATCACATCTCATGTCATAGGAAGGATCTCAGGTTTGGTATTAGAAGCATTGATATATCACATCTCTGCTATCGGAAGGGTCTCAGGATTGGAATGGGAGGAGCTGGATATCACATCTCATGCTATGGGAAGGGTCTCAGGTTTGGTATAAGCATTGAAATATCACATCTCTGCTATCGGAAGGGTCTCAGGATTGGAATGGGAGGAGCTGGATATCACATCTCATGCTAAAGGAAGGGTCTCAGGTTTGGAAGGGGAAGGAGTTGGATATCACATCTCATGCTAAAGGGAGGGTCTCAGGTTTGGAATGGGAAGGATTTGGATATCACATCTCATGTTATAGGAAGGACCTTAGGTTTGGTATTAGAAGCATTGAGATATCACATCTCATGCTATAGGAAGGGTCTCGGGATTGGAATGGGAAGGAGTTGGATATCACATCTCATGTTATTGGAAGGATCTCAGGTTTGGTATTAGAAGCATTGAGATATCACATCTCATGCTATCGGAAGGGTCTTAGGTTTGGTATAAGCATTGAGATATCACATCTCTGCTATCGGAAGGGTCTCAGGATTGGAATGGGAAGGATTTGGATATCATAATTCATGTTATAGGAAGGGTCTCAGGTTTGGTATTAGAAGCATTGAGATATCACATCTCATGCTATAGGAAGGGTCTCAGGATTGGAATGGGAAGGACTTGGATATCACAGCTCATGTTATAGGAAGGGTCTCAGGTTTGGTATTAGAAGCATTGAGATATCACATCTCATGCTATAGGAAGGGTCTCAGGAATGGAATGGGAAGGACTTGGATATCACATCTCATGATAAAGGAAGGGTCTAAGGTTTGGAAGGGGAAGGATTTGGATATCACATCTCATGTTATTGGACCGGTCTCAGGTTTGGTATTAGAAGCATTGAGATATCAAGTCTCATGGTATAGGACGGGAGTTTGATATCACATCTCATGCCATGGTATGGGTCTCAGGTTTTGTAGAAGCATTGGTATATCACATCTCATGCTATCGGAAGGGTATCAGGATTGGAATAGAAGGAGTTGGATATCACATCTCATGTTATAGGAAGGGTCTCAGGATTGGAATGGGAAGGACTTGGATATCACATCTCATGCTGTAGGAAGGGTCTCAGGTTTGGAAAAGGAAGGAGTTGGATATCACATTTCATGTTAGAGGTAGGATCTCAGGTTTGGTATTAGAGGCATTGAGATATCAGATCTCATGCTATCAGAAGGGTATCAGGATTGGAATGGGAAGGAGTTGGATATCACATCTCATGCTAAAGGGAGGGTCTCAGGTTTGGAATGGGAAGGATTTGGATATCACATCTCATGTTATAGGAAGGACCTTAGGTTTGGTATTAGAAGCATTGAGATATCACATCTCATGCTATAGGAAGGGTCTCAGGATTGGAATGGGAAGGAGTTGGATATCACATCTCATGCTATGGGAAGGGTCTCAGGTTTGGTATAAGCATTGAAATATCACATCTCTGCTATCGGAAGGGTCTCAGGATTGGAATGGGAGGAGCTATATATCACATCTCATGCTAAAGGAACGGTCTCAGGTTTGGAAGGGGAAGGATTTGGATATCACATCTCATGTTATAGGACGGGTCTCAGGTTTGGTATTAGAAGCATTGTGATATCACATCTCATGCTATAGGATGTGTCTCAGGATTGGAATGGGAAGGAGTTGGATATCACATCTCATGCTATAGGAAGGGTTTCAGGTTTGGTAGAAGCATTGAGATATCACATCTCATGCTATAGGAAGAGTCTCAGGTTTGGGAAGGGAAGGATTTGGATTTCACATCTCATGTTATAGGATGGTTCTCATGTTTGGTTTTTGAAGCATTGAGATATCACATCTCATGCTATCGGAAGGGTCTCAGGTTTGGAATGGGAAGGAGTTGGATATCAGATCTCATGTTATAGGAAGGGTCTCAGGTTTGGAATGGGAAGGAGTTGGATATGACATCTCTTGTTATAGGGAGGGTCTCAGGATTTGAATGGTAAGGAGTTGGATATCACATCTCATGCTATAGGAAGGGTCTCAGGTTGGAATGGGAAGGAGTTGGATATCACATCTCATGCTATAGGAAGGGTCTCAGGTTGGAATGGGAAGGATTTGGATATCACATCTCTTGATATAGGAAGGGTCTCAGGTTTTTTATTAGAAACATTGAGATATCACATCTCATGCTATAGGAAGGGTTTTAGGATTGGAATGGGAAGTATTTGGATATCACATCTCATGCTAAAGGAAGGGTCTCAGGTTTGGAAGGGGAAGGATTTGGATATCACATCTCATCCAATAGGAAGGGTCTCAGGTTTGGAATGGGAAGGAATTGGATATCACATCTCATGTTATAGGAAGGGTCTCAGGGTTTTTATTAGAAACATTGAGATATCACATCTCATGTTATAGGACGGTTCCCAGGTTTGGTATTAGAAGCATTGAGATATCACATCTCATGGTATAGGAAGGGTCTCAGGGTTGGAATGGGAAGGAGTTGGATATCACATCTCATCCAATAGGAAGGGTCTCAGGTTTGGAATGGGAAGGAATTGGATATCACATCTCATGTTATAGGAAGGATCTCAGGTTTGGTATTAGAAGCATTGAGATATCACATCTCATGCTATAGGAAGGGTCTCAGGATTGGAATGTGAAGGATTTGGATATCACATCTCATGCTAAAGGAAGGGTCTCAGGTTTGGTAGAAGCATTGAGATATCACATCTCATGCTATAGGAAGGGTCTCAGGATTTGAATGGCAAGGAGTTGGATATCACATCTCATGCCATAGGAAGGGTCTCAGGTATGGTATAAGCATTGAGATATCACATCTCTGCTATCGGAAGGTTCTCAGGATTGGATTGGGAAGGAGTTGGATATCCCTTCCCATGCTATAGGAAGTGTCTCAGGTTGGAATGGGAAGGAGTTGAATATCACATCTCATGTTATAGGAAGGGTCTCAGGATTGGAATGGGAAGGATTTGGATATCACATCTCTTGCTATAGGAAGGGTCTCAGGATTGGAATGGGAAGGATTTGGATATCACATCTCATGTCATAGGAAGGATCTCAGGTTTGGTATTAGAAGCATTGATATATCACATCTCATGCTATAGGAATGGTCTCAGGATTGGAATGGGTAGGAGTTGGATATTACATTCTTGCTATAGTAAGGGTCTCATGTTTGGAATGGGAAGGAGTTGGATATCACATATGCTATAGGAAGTGTCTCAGGTTTGGAACGGGAAGGAGTTGGATATCACATCTCATGTTATAGGAAGGGTCTCAGGTTTGGTATAAGCATTGAGATATCACATCTCTGCTATCAGGAGTGGCTCAGGATTGGAATGGGAAGGAGTTGGATATCCCATCTCATGTTAAAGGACGGGTCTCTGGTTTGGTATTAGAATCATTGAGATATCACATCGCATGCTGTAGGAAGGGTCTAAGGATTGGAATGGGATGGACTTGGATATCACATCTCATGCTATAGGTAGACTCTCAGGTTTGGTATAAGCATTGAGATATCACATCTCATGCTATAGGAAGGGTCTCAGGATTGGAATGGGAAGGATTTGGATATCACATCTCATGCTATAGGAAGGGTCTCAGATTTGGTATAAGCATTGAGATATCACATCTCATGCTATAGGAAGGGTCTCAGGATTGGAATGGGAAGGAGTTGTATATGACATCTCAAGCCTTAGGAAGGGTCTCAGGTTTGGTATAAGCATTGAGATATCACATCTCTGCTATCGGAAGGGTCTCAGGATTGGAATGGGAAGGAGTTGGATATCCCATCTCATGTTATAGGAAGGGTCTCAGGTTTGGTATTAGAAGCATTGAGATATCACATCTCATGCTATAGGAAGGGTCTCAGGATTGGAATGGGAAGGACTTGGATGTCACATCTCATGCTATAGGGAGGGTCTCAAATTTGATATTAGAAGCATTGAGATAACAAATCTCATGATATCGGAAGGGTCTCAGGATTGGAATGGGAAGGAGTTGGATATCACATCTCATTATAAAGGAAGGGTCTAAGGTTTGGAAGGGGAAGGATTTGGATATCACATCTCATGTTATATGACGGGTCTCAGGTTTGGTATTAGAAGCATTGAGATATCAAGTCTCATGGTATAAGAAGGGTCTCAGAATTGGAATGGGAAGGAGTTGGATATCACATCTCAAGCTATAGGAAGCGTCTCAGGATTGGAATGGGAAGGAGTTTGATATCACATCTCATGCCATAGTATGGGTCTCAGGTTTGGTAGAAGCATTGGGATATCACATCTCATGCTATAGGAAGGGTCTCAGGATTGGAATGGGAAGAAGTTGGATATCACATCTCAAGCTATAGGAAGGGTCTCAGGTTTGGTATAAGCATTGAGATATCACATCTCATGCTATAGGAAGGGTCTCAGGGTTGGAATGGGAAGGAGTTGTATATGACATCTCATGCCATAGGAAGGGTCTCAGGTTTGGTATAAGCATTGAGATATCACATCACATGCTATAGGAAGGGTCTCAGGATTGGAATGGGAAGGACTTGGATATCACATCTCATGTTATAGGAAGGGTCTCAGGATTGGAATGGGAAGGACTTGGATGTCACATCTCATGCTATAGGGAGGGTCTCAAATTTGATATTAGAAGCATTGAGATAACAAATCTCATGATATCGGAAGGGTCTCAGGATTGGAATGGGAAGGAGTTGGATATCACATCTCATGCTATAGGCAGGGTCTCAGGTTTGGAAAGGGAAGGAGATGGATATCACATTTCATGTTAGAGGTAGGATCTCAGGTTTGGTATTAGAGGCAATGAGATATCACATCTCATGCTATCAGAAGGGTCTCAGGATTGGAATGGGAAGGAGTTGGATATCACATTTCATGCTAAAGGGAGGGTCTCAGGTTTGGAAGGGGAAGGATTTGGAAATCACATCTCATATTATAGGAAGGATCTCAGGTTTGGTATTAGAAGCATTGAGATATCACATCTCATGCCATCGGAAGGATCTCAGGTTTGGTATAAGAGGCATTGAGATATCACATCTCAAGCTATCATAAGGGTCTCAGGATTGGAATGGGAAGGAGTTGGATATCACATCTCATGTTATAGGAAGGATCTCAGGTTTGGTATTAGAAGCATTGAGACATCACATCTCATGCTATAGGAAAGGTCTCAGGATTGGAATGGGAAGGAGTTGGATATCACATCTCATGCTATAGGAAGGGTCTCAGGTTTGGTATAAGCATTGAGATATCACATCTCATGCTATAGGAAGGGTCTCAGGATTGGAATGGGAAGGATTTGGATATCACATCTTATGCTATTGGAAGGGTCTCAGGTTTGGTATAAGCACTGAGATATCACATCTCATGCTATATGAAGGGTCTCAGGATTGGAATGGGAAGAAGTTGGATATCACATCTCATGCTATAGGAAGGGTCTCAGGTTTGGTATAAGCATTGAGATATCACATCTCATGCTATAGGAAGGGTCTCAGGGTTGGAATGGGAAGGAGTTGTATATGACATCTCATGCCATAGGAAGGGTCTCAGGTTTGGTATAAGCATTGAGATATCACATCACATGCTATAGGAAGGGTCTCACGATTGGAATGGGAAGGACTTGGATATCACATCTCATGCTATAGGCAGGGTCTCAGGTTTGGAAAGGGAAGGAGATGGATATCACATTTCATGTTAGAGGTAGGATCTCAGGTTTGGTATTAGAGGCATTGAGATATCACATCTCATGCTATCAGAAGGGTCTCAGGATTGGAATGGGAAGGAGTTGGATATCACATTTCATGCTAAAGGGAGGGTCTCAGGTTTGGAAGGGGAAGGATTTGGAAATCACATCTCATATTATAGGAAGGATCTCAGGTTTGGTATTAGAAGCATTGAGATATCACATCTCATGCTATCGGAAGGATCTCAGGTTTGGTATAAGAGGCATTGAGATATCACATCTCATGCTATCATAAGGGTCTCAGGATTGGAATGGGAAGGAGTTGGATATCACATCTCATGTTATAGGAAGGATCTCAGGTTTGGTATTAGAAGCATTGAGACATCACATCTCATGCTATAGGAAGGGTCTCAGGATTGGAATGGGAAGGAGTTGGATATCACATCTCATGCTATAGGAAGGGTCTCAGGTTTGGTATAAGCATTGAGATATCACATCTCATGCTATAGGAAGGGTCTCAGGATTGGAAAGGGAAGGATTTGGATATCACATCTTATGCTATAGGAAGGGTCTCAGGTTTGGTATAAGCATGGAGATATCACTTCTCATGCTATAGGAAGGGTCTCAGGATTGGAATGGGAAGGAGTTGGATATCACATCTCATGCTATAGGAAGGGTCTCAGATTTGGTATAAGCATTGAGATATCACATCTCATGCTATAGGAAGGGTCTCAGGATTGGAATGGGAAGGAGTTGTATATGACATCTCAGGCTATAGGAAGGGTCTCAGATTTGGTATAAGCATTGAGATATCACATGTCATGATATCGGAAGGGTCTCAGGATTGGAATGGGAAGGAGTTGGATATCACATTTCATGATAAAGGAAGGGTCTAAGGTTTGGAAGGGGAAGGATTTGGATATCACATCTCATGTTATAGGACGGGTCTCAGGTTTGGTATTAGAAGCATTGAGATATCAAGTCTCATGGTATAAGAAGGGTCTCAGGATTGGAATGGGAAGGAGTTTGATATCACATCTCATGCCATAGTATGGGTCTCAGGTTTGGTAGAAGCATTGGGATATCACATCTCATGCTATCGGAAGGGTATCAGTATTGGATTTGGAAGGAGTTGGATATCCCATCTCATGCTATAGGAAGGGTCTCAGGTTGGAATGGGAAGGAGTTGGATATCACATTTCATGTTATAGGAAGGGTCTCAGGATTGGAATGGGAAGGACTTGGATATCATATCTCATGCTATAGGAAGGCTCTCAGGTTTGGAAGGGGAAGGAGTTGGATATCACATTTCATGTTAGAGGAAGGATCTCAGGTTTGGTATTAGAGGCCTTGAGATATCACATCTCATGCTATAGGAAGGGTCACAGGATTGGAATGGGAAGGAGTTGGATATCAGATCTCAAGCTATAGGAAGGGTCTCAGGTTTGGTATAAGCATTGAGATATCACATCTCATGCTATAGGAAGGGTCTCCTGATTGGAATGGGAAGAAGTTGGATATCACATCTCATGCTATAGGAAGGGTCTCAGGTTTGGTATAAGCATTGAGATATCACATCTCATGCTATAGGAAGGGTCTCAGGATTGGAATGGGAAGGAGTTGTATATGCCATCTCATGCCATAGGAAGGGTCTCAGGTTTGGTATAAGCATTGAGATATCACATCCCATGCTATAGGAGGGTCTCAGGATTGGAATGGGAAGGACTTGGATATCACATATCATGCTATAGGCAGGGTCTCAGGTTTGAAAAGGGAAGGAGATGGATATCACATTTCATGTTAGAGGTAGGATCTCAGGTTTGGTATTAGAGGCATTGAGAAATCACATCTCATGCTATCAGAAGGGTCTCAGGATTGGAATGGGAAGGAGTTGGATATCACATCTCATGCTAAAGGGAGGGTCTCAGGTTTGGAAGGGGAAGGATTTGGAAATCACATCTCATATTATAGGAAGGATCTCAGGTTTGGTATTAGAGGCATTGAGATATCACATCTCATGCTATCATAAGGGTCTCAGGATTGGAATGGGAAGGAGTTGGATATCACATCTCATGTTATAGGAAGGATCTCAGGTTTGGTATTGGAAGCATTGAGACATCACATCTCATGCTATAGGAATGGTCTCAGGATTGGAATGGGTAGGAGTTGGATATTACATTCTTGCTATAGGAAGGGTCTCATGTTTGGAATGGGAAGGAGTTGGATATCACATATGCTATAGGAAGTGTCTCAGGTTTGGAACGGGAAGGAGTTGGATATCACATCTCATGTTATAGGAAGGGTCTCAGGTTTGGTATAAGCATTGAGATATCACATCTCTGCTATCAGGAGTGGCTCAGGATTGGAATGGGAAGGAGTTGGATATCCCATCTCATGTTAAAGGACGGGTGTCTGGTTTTGTATTAGAATCATTGAGATATCACATCGCATGCTGTAGGAAGGGTCTAAGGATTGGAATGGGATGGACTTGGATATCACATCTCATGCTATAGGTAGGCTCTCAGGTTTGGTATAAGCATTGAGATATCACATCTCATGCTATAGGAAGGGTCTCAGGATTGGAATGGGAAGGATTTGGATATCACATCTCATGCTATAGGAAGGGTCTCAGGTTTGGTATAAGCATGGAGATATCACTTCTCATGCTATAGGAAGGGTCTCAGGATTGGAATGGGAAGGTGTTGGATATCACATCTCATGCTATAGGAAGGGTCTCAGATTTGGTATAAGCATTGAGATATCACATCTCATGCTCTAGGAAGGGTCTCAGGATTGCAATGGGAAGGAGTTGTATATGACATCTCAGGCCTTAGGAAGGGTCTCAGGTTTGGTATAAGCATTGAGATATCACATCTCTGCTATCGGAAGGGTCTCAGGATTGGAATGGGAAGGAGTTGGATATCCCATCTCATGTTATAGGAAGGGTCTCAGGTTTGGTATTAGAAGCATTGAGATATCACATCTCATGCTATAGGAAGGGTCTCAGGATTGGAATGGGAAGGACTTGGATGTCACATCTCATGCTATAGGGAGGGTCTCAAGTTCGATATTAGAAGCATTGAGATAACAAATCTCATGATATCGGAAGGGTCTCAGGATTGGAATGGGAAGGAGTTGGATATCACATCTCATTATAAAGGAAGGGTCTAAGGTTTGGAAGGGGAAGGATTTGGATATCACATCTCATGTTATAGGACGGGTCTCAGGTTTGGTATTAGAAGCATTGAGATATCAAGTGTCATGGTATAAGAAGGGTCTCAGAATTGGAATGGGAAGGAGTTGGACATCACATCTCAAGCTATAGAAAGCGTCTCAGGATTAGAATGGGAAGGAGTTTGATATCACATCTCATGCCATAGTATGGGTCTCAGGTTTGGTAGAAGCATTGGGATATCACATCTCATGCTATCGGAAGGGTATCAGTATTGGATTTGGAAGGAGTTGGATATCCCATCTCATGCTATAGGAAGGGTCTCAGGTTAGAATGGGAAGGACTTGGATATCATATCTCATGCTATAGGAAGGCTCTCAGGTTTGGAAGGGGAAGGAGTTGGATATCACATTTCATGTTAGAGGAAGGATCTCAGGTTTGGTATTAGAGGCCTTGAGATATCACATCTCATGCTATAGGAAGGGTCTCAGGATTGGAATGGGAAGGAGTTGGATATCACATCTCAAGCTATAGGAAGGGTCTCAGGTTTGGTATAAGCATTGAGATATCACATCTCATGCTATAGGAAGGGTCTCAGGATTGGAATGGGAAGAAGTTGGATATCACATCTCATGCTATAGGAAGGGTCTCAGGTTTGGTATAAGCATTGAGATATCACATCTCATGCTATAGGAAGGGTCTCAGGGTTGGAATGGGAAGGAGTTGTATATGACATCTCATGCCATAGGAAGGGTCTCAGGTTTGGTATAAGCAATGAGATATCACATCACATGCTATAGGAAGGGTCTCAGGATTGGAATGGGAAGGACTTGGATATCACATCTCATGCTATAGGGAGGGTCTCAGGTTTGGAAAGGGAAGGAGATGGATATCACATTTCATGTTAGAGGTAGGATCTCAGGTTTGGTATTAGAGGCATTGAGATATCACATCTCATGCTATCAGAAGGGTCTCAGGATTGGAATGGGAAGGAGTTGGATATCAAATCTCATGCTAAAGGGATGGTCTAAGGTTTGGAAGGGGAGGGATTTGGACATCATATCTCATGTTATTGGAAGGATCTCAGGTTTGGTATTAGAAGCATTGAGATATCACATCTCATGCTATCGGAAGGGTCTTAGGTTTGGTATAAGCATTGAGATATCACATCTCTGCTATCGGAAGGGTCTCAGGATTGGAATGGGAAGGATTTGGATATCACAATTCATGTTATAGGGAGGGTCTCAGTTTTCATATTAGAAGCATTGAGATATCACATATGCTATTGGAAGGGTCTCAGTATTGGAATGGGAAGGAGTTGGATATCACATCTCATGTTATAGGGATGGTCTCAGTTTTGATATTAGAAGCATTGAGATATCACATATGCTATTGGAAGGGTCTCAGTATTGGAATTGGAAGGAGTTGGATATCACATATGCTAAAGGAAAGGTCTCAGGTTTGGAATGGGAAGGAGTTGGATATCACGTCTCATGTTATAGGAAGGGTCTCAGGTTTGGAATGGGAAGGAGTTGAATATCACATCTCATGCTAAAGGAAGGGTCATCAGGTTCGGTATAAGCATTGAGATATCACATCTCTGCTATCGGAAGGGTCTCAGGATAGGAATGGGAAGGACGTAGATTTCACATCTCATACTATAGGGAGGGTCTCAGTTTTGATATTAGAAGCATTGAGCTATCACATCTCATGCTATCGGAAGGGTCTCAGGATTGGAATGGGATGGAGTTGGATATCACATCTCAAGCTATATCAGGATTGTAATGGGAAGGAGTTTGATATCACATATCAAGCTATAGGAAGGGTCTCAGGTTTGGAAGGGGAAGGATTTGGATCTCACATCTCAAGCTATCTCAGGATTGGAATGGGAAGGAGTTTGATATTTCATCTCAAGCTATAGGAAGGGTCTCAGGTTTGGAAAGGGAAGGATTTGGATTTCACATCTCATGTTATAGGATGGTTATCATGTTTGGTTTTAGAAGCATTGAGATATCACATCTCATGCTATGGGAAGGGTCTCAGGTTTGGAATGGGAAGGAGTTGGTTATCACATCTCATGCTAAAGGAAAGGTCTCAGGTCTGGAAGGAGAAGGATTTGGATCTCACATCTCATGTTTTAGGACGGGTCTCAGGTTTGGTATTAGAAGCATTGAACTATCACATCTCATGGTATAGGAAGGGTCCCAGGATTGGAATGGGAAGGAGTTGGATATCACATTGAATGGGAAGGAGTTTGATATCACATCTCAAGCTATAGGAAGGGCCTCATGTTTGGAATGGGAATGATTTGGATTTCACATCTCATGTTATAGGATGGTTCTCATGTTTGGTTTTAGAAGCATTGAAATATCACATCTCATGCTATCTGAAGGGTCTCAGGTTTGGAATGGGAAGGAGTTTGATATCACATCTCATGTTAGAGGTAGGATCTCAGGTTTGGTATTAGAGGCATTGAGATATGACATCTCATGCCATCAGAAGGGTCTCAGGATTGGAATGGGAAGGAGTTGGATATCACATCTCATGCTAAAGGGAGGGTCTAAGGTTTGGAAGGGGAAGGATTTGGACATCACATCTCATGTTATTGGAAGGATCTGAGGTTTGGTATTAGAAGCATTGAGATATCACATCTCATGCTATCGGAAGGGTCTCAGGTTTGGTATAAGCATTGAGATATCACATCTCTGCTATCGGAAGGGTCTCAGGATTGGAATGGGAAGGATTTGGATATCACATCTCATGTTATAGGAAGGGTCTCAGGTTTGGTATTAGAAGCATTGAGATATCACATCTCATGCTATATTAAGGGTCTCAGGAATGGAATGGGAAGGACTTGGATATCACATCTCATGATAAAGGAAGGGTCTAAGGTTTGGAAGGGGAAGGATTTGGATATCACATCTCATGTTATTGGACCGGTCTCAGGTTTGGTATTAGAAGCATTGAGATATCAAGTCTCATGGTATAGGACGGGAGTTTGATATCACATCTCATGCCATGGTATGGGTCTCAGGTTTTGTAGAAGCATTGGGATATCACATCTCATGCTATTGGAAGGGTATCAGGATTGGATTTGGAAGGAGTTGGATATCCCATCTCATGCTATAGGAAGGGTCTCAGGTTGGAGTAGAAGCAGTTGGATATCACATCTCATGTTATAGGAAGGGTCTCAGGATTGGAATGGGAAGGACTTGGATATCACATCTCATGTTATAGGAAGGATCTCAGGTTTTGTATTAGAAGCATTGAGATATCACATCTCATGCTATTAGAAGGGTCTCAGGATTGGAATGTGAAGGATTTGGATATCACATCTCATGCTAAAGGAAGGGTCTCAGGTTTGGTATAAGCATTGAGATATCACATCTCTGCTATCGGAAGGGTCTAAGGATTGGATTGGGAAGGAATTGGATATCCCTTCTCATGCTATAGGAAGGGTCTCAGGTTGGAATGGGTAGGAGTTGGATATCACATCTCATGTTATAGGAAGGGTCTCAAGATTGAAATGGGAAGGATTTGGATATCACATCTCTTGCTATAGGAAGGGTCTCAGGTTTTCTATTAGAAACATTGAGATATGACATCTCATGCTATAGGAAGGGTTTCAGTATTGGAATGGGAAGGATTTGGATATCACATCTCATGCTAAAGGAAGGGTCTCAGGTTTGGAAGGGGAAGGATTTGGATTTCATATCTCATGTTATAGGACATATCTCATGTTATAGGACGGGTCCCAGGTTTGGTATTAGAAGCATTGAGATATCACATCTCATGGTATAGGAAGGGTCTCAGGATTGGAATGGGAAGGAGTTGGATCTCCCTTCTCATGCTACAGGAAGGGTCTCAGGTTGGAATGGGAAGGAGTTGGATATCACATCTCGTTATAGGAAGGGTCTCAGGATTGGAATGGGAAGGAATTGGATATCACATCTCTTGCTATAGGAAGGGTCTCAGGTTTGGAAGGGGAAGGATTTGGATATCATATCTCATGTTATAGGACCGGTCCCAGGTCTGGTATTAGAAGCATTGAGATATCACATCTCATGCTATAGGAGGAGTCTCAGGATTGGAATGGGAAGGAGTTGGATATCACGTCTCATGATATAGGAAGGGTCTCAGGATTGGAATGGGCAGGAGTTGAATATCACCTCTCATGCTAAAGGAAGGGTATCAGGTTTGATAGAAGCATTGAGATATCACATCTCATGCTATAGGAAGGAACTCAGGATTGGAATGGGAAGGAGTTGGATATCACATCTAATGCCATAGGAAGGGTCATCAGGTTTGGTATAAGCATTGAGATATCACATCTCTGCTATCGGAAGGGTCTCAGGATAGGAATGGGAAGGACTTAGAATTCACATCTCATACTATAGGGAGGGTCTCAGTTTTGATATTGGAAGCATTGAGCTATCACATCTCATGCTATCGGAAGGGTCTCAGGATTGGAATGAGATGGAGTTGGATATCACATCTCAAGCTATCTCAGGATTGGAATGGGAAGGAGTTTGATATTTCATCTCAAGCTATAGGAAGGGTCTCAGGTTTGGAAAGGGAAGGATTTGGATTTCACATCTCATGTTATAGGATGGTTCTCATGTTTGGTTTTAGAAGCATTGAGATATCACATCTCATGCTATCGGAAGGGTCTCAGGTTTGGAAAGGGAAGGATTTGGATTTCACATGTTATAGGATGGTTCTCAGGTTTGGTTTTAGAAGCATTAAATTATAACATCTCATGCTATAGGAAGGGTCTCAGGTTTGGAATGGGAAGGAGTTGGATATCACATCTCTGCTATCTGAAGGGTCTCAGGATTGGAATGGGAAGGAGTTGGATATCCCATCTCGTTATAGGAAGGGTCTCAGGTTTGGTATTAGAAGCAATGAGATATCACATCTCATGCTATAGGAAGGGTCTAAGGTTTGGAAGGGGACGGATTTGGGTATCACATCTCATGTTATAGGACCGGTCTCAGGTTTGGTATTTGAAGCATTGAGATATCAAGTCTCATGGTATAGGACGGGTCTCAGAATTGGAATGAGAAGGAGTTGGATATCACATCTCAAGCTATAGGAAGGGTCTCATGATTGGAATGGGAAGGAGTTGGATATCACATCTCATGTTATAGGAAGGGTCTCAGGATTGGAATGGGAAGGACTTGGATATCACATCTCATTCTATAGGAAGGCTCTCAGGGTTGGAAGGGGAAGGAGTTGGATATCACATTTCATGTTAGAGGTAGGATCTCAGGCTTGGTTTTAGAGGCATTGAGATATCACATCTCATGCCATCAGAAGGGTCTCAGGATTGGAATGGGAAGGAGTTGGATATCAAATCTCATGCTAAAGGGATGGTCTAAGGTTTGGAAGGGGAGGGATTTGGACATCATATCTCATGTTATTGGAAGGATCTCAGGTTTGGTATTAGAAGCATTGAGATATCACATCTCATGCTATCGCAAGGGTCTTAGGTTTGGTATAAGCATTGAGATATCACATCTCTGCTATCAGAAGGGTCTCAGGATTGGAATGGGAAGGATTTGGATATCACAATTCATGTTATAGGAAGGGTCTCAGGTTTGGTATTAGAAGCATTGAGATATCACATCTCATGCTATAGGAAGGGTCTCAGGATTGGAATGGGAAGGACTTGGATATCACATCTCATGTTATAGGAAGGGTCTCAGGTTTGGTATTAGAAGCATTGAGATATCACATCTCATGCTATAGGAAGGGTCTCAGGAATGGAATGGGAAGGACTTGGATATCACATCTCATGATAAAGGAAGGGTCTAAGGTTTGGAAGGGGAAGGATTTGGATATCACATCTCATGTTATTGGACCGGTCTCAGGTTTGGTATTAGAAGCATTGAGATATCACATCTCATGCTATAGGAAGGGTCTCAGGATTGGAATGGGAAGGAGTTGTATATGCCATCTCATGCCATAGGAAGGGTCTCAGGTTTGGTATAAGCATTGAGATATCACATCACATGCTATAGGAAGGGTCTCAGGATTGGATTTGGAAGGAGTTGGATATCCCATCTCATGCTATAGGAAGGGTCTCAGGTTGGAATAGAAGGAGTTGGATATCACATCTCATGTTATAGGAAGGGTCTCAGGATTGGAATGGGAAGGACTTGGATATCACATCTCATGCTGTAGGAAGGGTCTCAGGTTTGGAAAAGGAAGGAGTTGGATATCACATTTCATGTTAAAAGGTAGGATCTCAGGTTTGGTATTAGAGGCATTGAGATATCACATCTCATGCTATCAGAAGGGTATCAGGATTGGAATGGGAAGGAGTTGGATATCACATCTCATGCTAAAGGGAGGGTCTCAGGTTTGGAATGGGAAGGATTTGGATATCACATCTTATGTTATAGGAAGGACCTTAGGTTTGGTATTAGAAGCATTGAGATATCACATCTCATGCTAAAGGGAGGGTCTCGGGATTGGAATGGGAAGGAGTTGGATATCACATCTCATGTTATAGGAAGGATCTCAGGTTTGGTATTAGAAGCATTGAGATATCACATCTCATGCTATAGGAAGGGTCTCAGGATTGGAATGGGAAGGAGTTGGATATCACATCTCATGCTATGGGAAGGGTCTCAGGTTTGGTATAAGCATTGAAATATCACATCTCTGCTATCGGAAGGGTCTCAGGATTGGAATGGGAGGAGCTGGATATCACATCTCATGCTATGGGAAGGGTCTCAGGTTTGGTATAAGCATTGAAATATCACATCTCTGCTATCGGAAGGGTCTCGGGATTGGAATGGGAGGAGCTGGATATCACATCTCATGCTAAAGGAAGGGTCTCAGGTTTGGAAGGGGAAGGAGTTGGATATCACATCTCATGCTAAAGGGAGGGTCTCAGGTTTGGAATGGGAAGGATTTGGATATCACATCTCATGTTATAGGAAGGACCTTAGGTTTGGTATTAGAAGCATTGAGATATCACATCTCATGCTATAGGAAGGGTCTCGGGATTGGAATGGGAAGGAGTTGGATATCACATCTCATGTTATTGGAAGGATCTCAGGTTTGGTATTAGAAGCATTGAGATATCACATCTCATGCTATCGGAAGGGTCTTAGGTTTGGTATAAGCATTGAGATATCACATCTCTGCTATCGGAAGGGTCTCAGGATTGGAATGGGAAGGATTTGGATATCATAATTCATGTTATAGGAAGGGTCTCAGGTTTGGTATTAGAAGCATTGAGATATCACATCTCATGCTATAGGAAGGGTCTCAGGATTGGAATGGGAAGGACTTGGATATCACATCTCATGTTATAGGAAGGGTCTCAGGTTTGGTATTAGAAGCATTGAGATATCACATCTCATGCTATAGGAAGGGTCTCAGGAATGGAATGGGAAGGACTTGGATATCACATCTCATGATAAAGGAAGGGTCTAAGGTTTGGAAGGGGAAGGATTTGGATATCACATCTCATGTTATTGGACCGGTCTCAGGTTTGGTATTAGAAGCATTGAGATATCAAGTCTCATGGTATAGGACGGGAGTTTGATATCACATCTCATGCCATGGTATGGGTCTCAGGTTTTGTAGAAGCATTGGTATATCATATCTCATGCTATCGGAAGGGTATCAGGATTGGATTTGGAAGGAGTTGGATATCCCATCTCATGCTATAGGAAGGGTCTTAGGTTGGAATAGAAGGAGTTGGATATCACATCTCATGTTATAGGAAGGGTCTCAGGATTGGAATGGGAAGGACTTGGATATCACATCTCATGCTGTAGGAAGGGTCTCAGGTTTGGAAAAGGAAGGAGTTGGATATCACATTTCATGTTAGAGGTAGGATCTCAGGTTTGGTATTAGAGGCATTGAGATATCAGATCTCATGCTATCAGAAGGGTATCAGGATTGGAATGGGAAGGAGTTGGATATCACATCTCATGCTAAAGGGAGGGTCTCAGGTTTGGAATGGGAAGGATTTGGATATCACATCTCATGTTATAGGAAGGACCTTAGGTTTGGTATTAGAAGCATTGAGATATCACATCTCATGCTATAGGAAGGGTCTCGGGATTGGAATGGGAAGGAGTTGGATATCACATTTCATGTTATAGGAAGGATCTCAGGTTTGGTATTAGAAGCATTGAGATATCACATCTCATGCTATAGGAAGGGTCTCAGGATTGGAATGGGAAGGAGTTGGATATCACATCTCATGCTATGGGAATGGTCTCAGGTTTGGTATAAGCATTGAAATATCACATCTCTGCTATCGGAAGGGTCTCAGGATTGGAATGGGAGGAGCTATATATCACATCTCATGCTAAAGGAAGGTTCTCAGGTTTGGAAGGGGAAGGATTTGGATATCACATCTCATGTTATAGGACGGGTCTCAGGTTTGGTATTAGAAGCATTGTGATATCACATCTCATGCTATAGGATGTGTCTCAGGATTGGAATGGGAAGGAGTTGGATATCACATCTCATGCTATAGGAAGGGTTTCAGGTTTGGTAGAAGCATTGAGATATCACATCTCATGCTTTAGGAAGAGTCTCAGGTTTGGGAAGGGAAGGATTTGGATTTCACATCTCATGTTATAGGATGGTTCTCATGTTTGGTTTTTGAAGCATTGAGATATCACATCTCATGCTATCGGAAGGGTCTCAGGTTTGGAATGGGAAGGAGTTGGATATCAGATCTCATGTTATAGGAAGGGTCTCAGGTTTGGAATGGGAAGGAGTTGGATATGACATCTCTTTTTATAGGGAGGGTCTCAGGATTTGAATGGTAAGGAGTTGGATATCACATCTCATGCTATAGGAAGGGTCTCAGGTTGGAATGGGAAGGAGTTGGATATCACATCTCATGTTATATACAGGAAGGGTCTCAGGATTGGAATGGGAAGGATTTGGATATCACATCTCTTGCTATAGGAAGGGTCTCAGGTTTTTTATTAGAAACATTGAGATATCACATCTCATGCTATAGGAAGGGTTTTAGGATTGGAATGGGAAGTATTTGGATATCACATCTCATGCTAAAGGAAGGGTCTCAGGTTTGGAAGGGGAAGGATTTGGATATCACATCTCATCCAATAGGAAGGGTCTCAGGTTTGGAATGGGAAGGAATTGGATATCACATCTCATGTTATAGGAAGGGTCTCAGGTTTTTTATTAGAAACATTGAGATATCACGGGCCTCATTACGACTCAGGCGGTAAGGGGTTTACGGCGGCGTAAACAGCGCCGACCCTTACCGCCTGATTCCGAGGTCCCTTAGCGCCATGGAGGTTTTAACACCTGCTTTTAGCAGGTGTTAAAATCCATGGCGCTAAGGGACCTTGATGTTAATTACGCCACCGTAATTTACGGTGGCGTAATTAACGCCTTCCCCACTCCCATTATGCCCTATGGGGCAAAAATGGGAATGGGGAAGGGTAAATGGGGATTGGGGACTTACCGCCCCGCCAACCTCGGAATGGGGCGGTAAGTCCGCCAACCACCATGGCGTAAACGTAGTTTACGCCATGGTGGTAAAGGTACGACCCAGGCGGTAACTTACCGCCTGGGTCGTAATGAGGCCCCACATCTCATGTTATAGGACGGTTCCCAGGTTTGGTATTAGAAGCATTGAGATATCACATCTCATGGTATAGGAAGGGTCTCAGGGTTGGAATGGGAAGGAGTTGGATATCACATCTCATCCAATAGGAAGGGTCTCAGGTTTGGAATGGGAAGGAATTGGATATCACATCTCATGTTATAGGAAGGATCTCAGGTTTGGTATTAGAAGCATTGAGATATCACATCTCATGCTATAGGAAGGGTCTCAGGATTGGAATGTGAAGGATTTGGATATCACATCTCATGCTAAAGGAAGGGTCTCAGGTTTGGTAGAAGCATTGAGATATCACATCTCATGCTATAGGAAGGGTCTCAGGATTTGAATGGCAAGGAGTTGGATATCACATCTCATGACATAGGAAGGGTCTCAGGTTTGGTATAAGCATTGAGATATCACATCTCTGCTATCGGAAGGTTCTCAGGATTGGATTGGGAAGGAGTTGGATATCCCTTCCCATGCTATAGGAAGTGTCTCAGGTTGGAATGGGAAGGAGTTGAATATCACATCTCATGTTATAGGAAGGGTCTCAGGATTGGAATGGGAAGGATTTGGATATCACATCTCTTGCTATAGGAAGGGTCTCAGGATTGGAATGGGAAGGATTTGGATATCACATCTCATGTCATAGGAAGGATCTCAGGTTTGGTATTAGAAGCATTGATATATCACATCTCATGCTATAGGAATGGTCTCAGGATTGGAATGGGTAGGAGTTGGATATTACATTCTTGCTATAGTAAGGGTCTCATGTTTGGAATGGGAAGGAGTTGGATATCACATATGCTATAGGAAGTGTCTCAGGTTTGGAACGGGAAGGAGTTGGATATCACATCTCATGTTATAGGAAGGGTCTCAGGTTTGGTATAAGCATTGAGATATCACATCTCTGCTATCAGGAGTGGCTCAGGATTGGAATGGGAAGGAGTTGGATATCCCATCTCATGTTAAAGGACGGGTCTCTGGTTTGGTATTAGAATCATTGAGATATCACATCGCATGCTGTAGGAAGGGTCTCAGGATTGGAATGGGAAGGATTTGGATATCACATCTCATGCTATAGGAAGGGTCTCAGATTTGGTATAAGCATTGAGATATCACATCTCATGCTATAGGAAGGGTCTCAGGATTGGAATGGGAAGGAGTTGTATATGACATCTCAAGCCTTAGGAAGGGTCTCAGGTTTGGTATAGGCATTGAGATATCACATCTCTGCTATCGGAAGGGTCTCAGGATTGGAATGGGAAGGAGTTGGATATCCCATCTCATGTTATAGGAAGGGTCTCAGGTTTGGTATTAGAAGCATTGAGATATCACATCTCATGCTATAGGAAGGGTCTCAGGATTGGAATGGGAAGGACTTGGATGTCACATCTCATGCTATAGGGAGGGTCTCAAGTTTGATATTAGAAGCATTGAGATAACAAATCTCATGATATCGGAAGGGTCTCAGGATTGGAATGGGAAGGAGTTGGATATCACATCTCATTATAAAGGAAGGGTCTAAGGTTTGGAAGGGGAAGGATTTGGATATCACATCTCATGTTATAGGACGGGTCTCAGGTTTGGTATTAGAAGCATTGAGATATCAAGTCTCATGGTATAAGAAGGGTCTCAGAATTGGAATGGGAAGGAGTTGGATATCACATCTCAAGCTATAGGAAGCGTCTCAGGATTGGAATGGGAAGGAGTTTGATATCACATCTCATGCCATAGTATGGGTCTCAGGTTTGGTAGAAGCATTGGGATATCACATCTCATGCTATAGGAAGGGTCTCAGGATTGGAATGGGAAGAAGTTGGATATCACATCTCAAGCTATAGGAAGGGTCTCAGGTTTGGTATAAGCATTGAGATATCACATCTCATGCTATAGGAAGGGTCTCAGGGTTGGAATGGGAAGGAGTTGTATATGACATCTCATGCCATAGGAAGGTTCTCAGGTTTGGTATAAGCATTGAGATATCACATCACATGCTATAGGAAGGGTCTCAGGATTGGAATGGGAAGGACTTGGATATCACATCACATGCTATAGGAAGGGTCTCAGGATTGGAATGGGAAGGACTTGGATATCACATCTCATGCTATAGGCAGGGTCTCAGGTTTGGAAAGGGAAGGAGATGGATATCACATTTCATGTTAGAGGTAGGATCTCAGGTTTGATATTAGAGGCAATGAGATATCACATCTCATGCTATCAGAAGGGTCTCAGGATTGGAATGGGAAGGAGTTGGATATCACATTTCATGCTAAAGGGAGGGTCTCAGGTTTGGAAGGGGAAGGATTTGGAAATCACATCTCATATTATAGGAAGGATCTCAGGTTTGGTATTAGAAGCATTGAGATATCACATCTCATGCTATCGGAAGGATCTCAGGTTTGGTATAAGAGGCATTGAGATATCACATCTCATGCTATCATAAGGGTCTCAGGATTGGAATGGGAAGGAGTTGGATATCACATCTCATGTTATAGGAAGGATCTCAGGTTTGGTATTAGAAGCATTGAGACATCACATCTCATGCTATAGGAAGGGTCTCAGGATTGGAATGGGAAGGAGTTGGATATCACATCTCATGCTATAGGAAGGGTCTCAGGTTTGGTATAAGCATTGAGATATCACATCTCATGCTATAGGAAGGGTCTCAGGATTGGAATGGGAAGGATTTGGATATCACATCTTATGCTATAGGAAGGGTCTCAGGTTTGGTATAAGCACTGAGATATCACATCTCATGCTATAGGAAGGGTCTCAGGATTGGAATGGGAAGAAGTTGGATATCACATCTCATGCTATAGGAAGGGTCTCAGGTTTGGTATAAGCATTGAGATATCACATCTCATGCTATAGGAAGGGTCTCAGGGTTGGAATGGGAAGGAGTTGTATATGACATCTCATGCCATAGGAAGGGTCTCAGGTTTGGTATAAGCATTGAGATATCACATCACATGCTATAGGAAGGGTCTCACGATTGGAATGGGAAGGACTTGGATATCACATCTCATGCTATAGGCAGGGTCTCAGGTTTGGAAAGGGAAGGAGATGGATATCACATTTCATGTTAGAGGTAGGATCTCAGGTTTGGTATTAGAGGCATTGAGATATCACATCTCATGCTATCAGAAGGGTCTCAGGATTGGAATGGGAAGGAGTTGGATATCACATTTCATGCTAAAGGGAGGGTCTCAGGTTTGGAAGGGGAAGGATTTGGAAATCACATCTCATATTATAGGAAGGATCTCAGGTTTGGTATTAGAAGCATTGAGATATCACATCTCATGATATCGGAAGGATCTCAGGTTTGGTATAAGAGGCATTGAGATATCACATCTCATGCTATCATAAGGGTCTCAGGATTGGAATGGGAAGGAGTTGGATATCACATCTCATGTTATATGAAGGATCTCAGGTTTGGTATTAGAAGCATTGAGACATCACATCTCATGCTATAGGAAGGGTCTCAGGATTGGAATGGGAAGGAGTTGGATATCACATCTCATGCTATAGGAAGGGTCTCAGGTTTGGTATAAGCATTGAGATATCACATCTCATGCTATAGGAAGGGTCTCAGGATTGGAAAGGGAAGGATTTGGATATCACATCTTATGCTATAGGAAGGGTCTCAGGTTTGGTATAAGCATGGAGATATCACTTCTCATGCTATAGGAAGGGTCTCAGGATTGGAATGGGAAGGAGTTGGATATCACATCTCATGCTATAGGAAGGGTCTCAGATTTGGTATAAGCATTGAGATATCACATCTCATGCTATAGGAAGGGTCTCAGGATTGGAATGGGAAGGAGTTGTATATGACATCTCAGGCCATAGGAAGGGTCTCAGATTTGGTATAAGCATTGAGATATCACATCTCATGATATCGGAAGGGTCTCAGGATTGGAATGGGAAGGAGTTGGATATCACATTTCATGATAAAGGAAGGGTCTAAGGTTTGGAAGGGGAAGGATTTGGATATCACATCTCATGTTATAGGACGGGTCTCAGGTTTGGTATTAGAAGCATTGAGATATCAAGTCTCATGGTATAAGAAGGGTCTCAGGATTGGAATGGGAAGGAGTTTGATATCACATCTCATGCCATAGTATGGGTCTCAGGTTTGGTAGAAGCATTGGGATATCACATCTCATGCTATCGGAAGGGTATCAGTATTGGATTTGGAAGGAGTTGGATATCCCATCTCATGCTATAGGAAGGGTCTCAGGTTGGAATGGGAAGGAGTTGGATATCACATTTCATGTTATAGGAAGGGTCTCAGGATTGGAATGGGAAGGACTTGGATATCATATCTCATGCTATAGGAAGGCTCTCAGGTTTGGAAGGGGAAGGAGTTGGATATCACATTTCATGTTAGAGGAAGGATCTCAGGTTTGGTATTAGAGGCCTTGAGATATCACATCTCATGCTATAGGAAGGGTCTCAGGATTGGAATGGGAAGGAGTTGGATATCAGATCTCAAGCTATAGGAAGGGTCTCAGGTTTGGTATAAGCATTGAGATATCACATCTCATGCTATAGGAAGGGTCTCCTGATTGGAATGGGAAGAAGTTGGATATCACATCTCATGCTATAGGAAGGGTCTCAGGTTTGGTATAAGCATTGAGATATCACATCTCATGCTATAGGAAGGGTCTCAGGATTGGAATGGGAAGGAGTTGTATATGCCATCTCATGCCATAGGAAGGGTCTCAGGTTTGGTATAAGCATTGAGATATCACATCACATGCTATCATAAGGGTCTCAGGATTGGAATGGGAAGGAGTTGGATATCACATCTCATGTTATATGAAGGATCTCAGGTTTGGTATTAGAAGCATTGAGACATCACATCTCATGCTATAGGAAGGGTCTCAGGATTGGAATGGGAAGGAGTTGGATATCACATCTCATGCTATAGGAAGGGTCTCAGGTTTGGTATAAGCATTGAGATATCACATCTCATGCTATAGGAAGGGTCTCAGGATTGGAAAGGGAAGGATTTGGATATCACATCTTATGCTATAGGAAGGGTCTCAGGTTTGGTATAAGCATGGAGATATCACTTCTCATGCTATAGGAAGGGTCTCAGGATTGGAATGGGAAGGAGTTGGATATCACATCTCATGCTATAGGAAGGGTCTCAGATTTGGTATAAGCATTGAGATATCACATCTCATGCTATAGGAAGGGTCTCAGGATTGGAATGGGAAGGAGTTGTATATGACATCTCAGGCCATAGGAAGGGTCTCAGATTTGGTATAAGCATTGAGATATCACATCTCATGATATCGGAAGGGTCTCAGGATTGGAATGGGAAGGAGTTGGATATCACATTTCATGATAAAGGAAGGGTCTAAGGTTTGGAAGGGGAAGGATTTGGATATCACATCTCATGTTATAGGACGGGTCTCAGGTTTGGTATTAGAAGCATTGAGATATCAAGTCTCATGGTATAAGAAGGGTCTCAGGATTGGAATGGGAAGGAGTTTGATATCACATCTCATGCCATAGTATGGGTCTCAGGTTTGGTAGAAGCATTGGGATATCACATCTCATGCTATCGGAAGGGTATCAGTATTGGATTTGGAAGGAGTTGGATATCCCATCTCATGCTATAGGAAGGGTCTCAGGTTGGAATGGGAAGGAGTTGGATATCACATTTCATGTTATAGGAAGGGTCTCAGGATTGGAATGGGAAGGACTTGGATATCATATCTCATGCTATAAGAAGGCTCTCAGGTTTGGAAGGGGAAGGAGTTGGATATCACATTTCATGTTAGAGGAAGGATCTCAGGTTTGGTATTAGAGGCCTTGAGATATCACATCTCATGCTATAGGAAGGGTCTCAGGATTGGAATGGGAAGGAGTTGGATATCAGATCTCAAGCTATAGGAAGGGTCTCAGGTTTGGTATAAGCATTGAGATATCACATCTCATGCTATAGGAAGGGTCTCCTGATTGGAATGGGAAGAAGTTGGATATCACATCTCATGCTATAGGAAGGGTCTCAGGTTTGGTATAAGCATTGAGATATCACATCTCATGCTATAGGAAGGGTCTCAGGATTGGAATGGGAAGGAGTTGTATATGCCATCTCATGCCATAGGAAGGGTCTCAGGTTTGGTATAAGCATTGAGATTTCACATCACATGCTATAGGAAGGGTCTCAGGATTGGAATGGGAAGGACTTGGATATCACATATCATGCTATAGGCAGGGTCTCAGGTTTGGAAAGGGAAGGAGATGGATATCACATCTCATGTTAGAGGTAGGATCTCAGGTTTGGTATTAGAGGCATTGAGAAATCACATCTCATGCTATCAGAAGGGTCTCAGGATTGGAATGGGAAGGAGTTGGATATCACATCTCATGCTAAAGGGAGGGTCTCAGGTTTGGAAGGGGAAGGATTTGGAAATCACATCTCATATTATAGGAAGGATCTCAGGTTTGGTATTAGAAGCATTGAGATATCAGATCTCATGCTATCGGAAGGATCTCAGGTTTGGTATAAGAGGCATTGAGATATCACATCTCATGCTATCATAAGGGTCTCAGGATTGGAATGGGAAGGAGTTGGATATCACATCTCATGTTATAGGAAGGATCTCAGGTTTGGTATTGGAAGCATTGAGACATCACATCTCATGCTATAGGAATGGTCTCAGGATTGGAATGGGTAGGAGTTGGATATTACATTCTTGCTATAGGAAGGGTCTCATGTTTGGAATGGGAAGGAGTTGGATATCACATATGCTATAGGAAGTGTCTCAGGTTTGGAACGGGAAGGAGTTGGATATCACATCTCATGTTATAGGAAGGGTCTCAGGTTTGGTATAAGCATTGAGATATCACATCTCTGCTATCAGGAGTGGCTCAGGATTGGAATGGGAAGGAGTTGGATATCCCATCTCATGTTAAAGGACGGGTCTCTGGTTTGGTATTAGAATCATTGAGATATCACATCGCATGCTGTAGGAAGGGTCTAAGGATTGGAATGGGATGGACTTGGATATCACATCTCATGCTATAGGTAGGCTCTCAGGTTTGGTATAAGCATTGAGATATCACATCTCATGCTATAGGAAGGGTCTCAGGATTGGAATGGGAAGGATTTGGATATCACATCTCATGCTATAGGAAGGGTCTCAGGTTTGGTATAAGCATGGAGATATCACTTCTCATGCTATAGTAAGGGTCTCAGGATTGGAATGGGAAGGTGTTGGATATCACATCTCATGCTATAGGAAGGGTCTCAGATTTGGTATAAGCATTGAGATATCACATCTCATGCTCTAGGAAGGGTCTCAGGATTGCAATGGGAAGGAGTTGTATATGACATCTCAGGCCTTAGGAAGGGTCTCAGGTTTGGTATAAGCATTGAGATATCACATCTCATGGTATAGGAAGGGTCTCAGGATTGGAATGGGAAGGAGTTGGATCTCCCTTCTCATGCTACAGGAAGGGTCTCAGGTTGGAATGGGAAGGAGTTGGATATCACATCTCGTTATAGGAAGGGTCTCAGGATTGGAATGGGAAGGAATTGGATATCACATCTCTTGCTATAGGAAGGGTCTCAGGTTTGGAAGGGGAAGGATTTGGATATCATATATCATGTTATAGGACCGGTCCCAGGTCTGGTATTAGAAGCATTGAGATATCACATCTCATGCTATAGGAGGAGTCTCAGGATTGGAATGGGAAGGAGTTGGATATCACGTCTCATGATATAGGAAGGGTCTCAGGATTGGAATGGGCAGGAGTTGAATATCACCTCTCATGCTAAAGGAAGGGTATCAGGTTTCATAGAAGCATTGAGATATCACATCTCATGCTATAGGAAGGAACTCAGGATTGGAATGGGAAGGAGTTGGATATCACATCTAATGCCATAGGAAGGGTCATCAGGTTTGGAATAAGCATTGAGATATCACATCTCTGCTATCGGAAGGGTCTCAGGATAGGAATGGGAAGGACTTAGAATTCACATCTCATACTATAGGGAGGGTCTCAGTTTTGATATTAGAAGCATTGAGCTATCACATCTCATGCTATCGGAAGGGTCTCAGGATTGGAATGGGATGGAGTTGGATATCACATCTCAAGCTATCTCAGATTTGGAATGGGAAGGAGTTTGATATTTCATCTCAAGCTATAGGAAGGGTCTCGGGTTTGGAAAGGGAAGGATTTGGATTTCACATCTCATGTTATAGGATGGTTCTCATGTTTGGTTTTAGAAGCATTGAGATATCACATCTCATGCTATCGGAAGGGTCTCAGGTTTGGAAAGGGAAGGATTTGGATTTCACATGTTATAGGATGGTTCTCAGGTTTGGTTTTAGAAGCATTAAATTATAACATCTCATGCTATAGGAAGGGTCTCAGGTTTGGAATGGGAAGGAGTTGGATATCACATCTCTGCTATCTGAAGGGTCTCAGGATTGGAATGGGAAGGAGTTGGATATCCCATCTCGTTATAGGAAGGGTCTCAGGTTTGGTATTAGAAGCAATGAGATATCACATCTCATGCTATAGGAAGGGTCTAAGGTTTGGAAGGGGACGGATTTGGGTATCACATCTCATGTTATAGGACCGGTCTCAGGTTTGGTATTTGAAGCATTGAGATATCAAGTCTCATGGTATAGGACGGGTCTCAGAATTGGAATGAGAAGAAGTTGGATATCACATCTCAAGCTATAGGAAGGGTCTCATGATTGGAATGGGAAGGAGTTGGATATCGCATCTCATGTTATAGGAAGGGTCTCAGGATTGGAATGGGAAGGACTTGGATATCACATCTCATTCTATAGGAAGGCTCTCAGGGTTGGAAGGGGAAGGAGTTGGATATCACATTTCATGTTAGAGGTAGGATCTCAGGTTTGGTTTTAGAGGCATTGAGATATCACATCTCATGCCATCAGAAGGGTCTCAGGATTGGAATGGGAAGGAGTTGGATATCAAATCTCATGCTAAAGGGATGGTCTAAGGTTTGGAAGGGGAGGGATTTGGACATCATATCTCATGTTATTGGAAGGATCTCAGGTTTGGTATTAGAAGCATTGAGATATCACATCTCATGCTATCGGAAGGGTCTTAGGTTTGGTATAAGCATTGAGATATCACATCTCTGCTATCGGAAGGGTCTCAGGATTGGAATGGGAAGGATTTGGATATCACAATTCATGTTATAGGAAGGGTCTCAGGTTTGGTATTAGAAGCATTGAGATATCACATCTCATGCTATAGGAAGGGTCTCAGGATTGGAATGGGAAGGACTTGGATATCACATCTCATGTTATAGGAAGGGTCTCAGGTTTGGTATTAGAAGCATTGAGATATCACATCTCATGCTATAGGAAGGGTCTCAGGAATGGAATGGGAAGGACTTGGATATCACATCTCATGATAAAGGAAGGGTCTAAGGTTTGGAAGGGGAAGGATTTGGATATCACATCTCATGTTATTGGACCGGTCTCAGGTTTGGTATTAGAAGCATTGAGATATCAAGTCTCATGGTATGGGACGGGAGTTTGATATCACATCTCATGCCATGGTATGGGTCTCAGGTTTTGTAGAAGCATTGGGATATCACATCTCATGCTATCGGAAGGGTATCAGGATTGGATTTGGAAGGAGTTGGATATCCCATCTCATGCTATAGGAAGGGTCTCAGGTTGGAATAGAAGGAGTTGGATATCACATCTCATGTTATAGGAAGGGTCTCAGGATTGGAATGGGAAGGACTTGGATATCACATCTCATGCTGTAGGAAGGGTCTCAGGTTTGGAAAAGGAAGGAGTTGGATATCACATTTCATGTTAGAGGTAGGATCTCAGGTTTGGTATTAGAGGCATTGAGATATCACATCTCATGCTATCAGAAGGGTATCAGGATTGGAATGGGAAGGAGTTGGATATCACATCTCATGCTAAAGGGAGGGTCTCAGGTTTGGAATGGGAAGGATTTGGATATCACATCTCATGTTATAGGAAGGACCTTAGGTTTGGTATTAGAAGCATTGAGATATCACATCTCATGCTATAGGAAGGGTCTCGGGATTGGAATGGGAAGGAGTTGGATATCACATCTCATGTTATAGGAAGGATCTCAGGTTTGGTATTAGAAGCATTGAGATATCACATCTCATGCTATAGGAAGGGTCTCAGGATTGGAATGGGAAGGAGTTGGATATCACATCTCATGCTATGGGAAGGGTCTCAGGTTTGGTATAAGCATTGAAATATCACATCTCTGCTATCGGAAGGGTCTCAGGATTGGAATGGGAGGAGCTGGATATCACATCTCATGCTATGGGAAGGGTCTCAGGTTTGGTATAAGCATTGAAATATCACATCTCTGCTATCTGAAGGGTCTCAGGATTGGAATGGGAGGAGCTGGATATCACATCTCATGCTAAAGGAAGGGTCTCAGGTTTGGAAGGGGAAGGAGTTGGATATCACATCTCATGCTAAAGGGAGGGTCTCAGGTTTGGAATGGGAAGGATTTGGATATCACATCTCATGTTATAGGAAGGACCTTAGGTTTGGTATTAGAAGCATTGAGATATCACATCTCATGCTATAGGAAGGGTCTCGGGATTGGAATGGGAAGGAGTTGGATATCACATCTCATGTTATTGGAAGGATCTCAGGTTTGGTATTAGAAGCATTGAGATATCACATCTCATGCTATCGGAAGGGTCTTAGGTTTGGTATAAGCATTGAGATATCACATCTCTGCTATCGGAAGGGTCTCAGGATTGGAATGGGAAGGATTTGGATATCATAATTCATGTTATAGGAAGGGTCTCAGGTTTGGTATTAGAAGCATTGCAATATCACATCTCATGCTATAGGAAGGGTCTCAGGATTGGAATGGGAAGGACTTGGATATCACATCTCATGTTATAGGAAGGGTCTCAGGTTTGGTATTAGAAGCATTGAGATATCACATCTCATGCTATAGGAAGGGTCTCAGGAATGGAATGGGAAGGACTTGGATATCACATCTCATGATAAAGGAAGGGTCTAAGGTTTGGAAGGGGAAGGATTTGGATATCACATCTCATGTTATTGGACCGGTCTCAGGTTTGGTATTAGAAGCATTGAGATATCAATTCTCATGGTATAGGACGGGAGTTTGATATCACATCTCATGCCATGGTATGGGTCTCAGGTTTTGTAGAAGCATTGGTATATCACATCTCATGCTATCGGAAGGGTATCAGGATTGGATTTGGAAGGAGTTGGATATCCCATCTCATGCTATAGGAAGGGTCTCAGGTTGGAATAGAAGGAGTTGGATATCACATCTCATGTTATAGGAAGGGTCTCAGGATTGGAATGGGAAGGACTTGGATATCACATCTCATGCTGTAGGAAGGGTCTCAGGTTTGGAAAAGGAAGGAGTTGGATATCCCATTTCATGTTAGAGGTAGGATCTCAGGTTTGGTATTAGAGGCATTGAGATATCAGATCTCATGCTATCAGAAGGGTATCAGGATTGGAATGGGAAGGAGTTGGATATCACATCTCATGCTAAAGGGAGGGTCTCAGGTTTGGAATGGGAAGGATTTGGATATCACATCTCATGTTATAGGAAGGATCTTAGGTTTGGTATTAGAAGCATTGAGATATCACATCTCATGCTATAGGAAGGGTCTCGGGATTGGAATGGGAAGGAGTTGGATATCACATCTCATGTTATAGGAAGGATCTCAGGTTTGGTATTAGAAGCATTGAGATATCACATCTCATGCTATAGGAAGGGTCTCAGGATTGGAATGGGAAGGAGTTGGATATCACATCTCATGCTATGGGAAGGGTCTCAGGTTTGGTATAAGCATTGAAATATCACATCTCTGCTATCGGAAGGGTCTCAGGATTGGAATGGGAGGAGCTATATATCACATCTCATGCTAAAGGAAGGGTCTCAGGTTTGGAAGGGGAAGGATTTGGATATCACATCTCATGTTATAGGACGGGTCTCAGGTTTGGTATTAGAAGCATTGTGATATCACATCTCATGCTATAGGAAGGGTCTCAGGATTGGAATGGGAAGCAGTTGGATATCACATCTCATGCTATAGGAAGGGTCTCAGGTTTGGTATAAGCATTGAGATATCACATCTCATGCTATAGGACGGGTCTCAGGATTGGAATGGAAGGAGTTGGATATCACATCTCATGTTATAGGAAGGATCTCAGGTTTGGTATTAGAAGCATTGAGACATCACATCTCATGCTATAGGAAGGGTCTCAGGGTTGGAATGGGAAGGAGTTGGATATCACATCTCATCCAATAGGAAGGGTCTCAGGTTTGGAATGGGAAGGAATTGGATATTGCATCTCATGTTATAGGAAGGATCTCAGGTTTGGTATTAGAAGCATTGTGATATCACATCTCATGCTATAGGAAGGGTCTCAGGGTTGGAATGTGAAGGATTTGGATATCACATCTCATGCTAAAGGAAGGATCTCAGGTTTGGTAGAAGCATTGAGATATCACGTCTCCGCTATCGGAAGGGTCTCAGGATTGGATTGGGAAGGAGTTGGATATCCCTTCTCATGCTATAGGAAGGGTCTCAGGATTTGAATGGCAAGGAGTTGGATATCACATCTCATGCCATAGGAAGGGTCTCAGGTTTGGTATAAGCATTGAGATATCACATCTCTGCTATCGGAAGGGTCTCAGGATTGGATTGGGAAGGAGTTGGATATCCCTTCTCATGCTATAGGAAGTGTCTCAGGTTGGAATGGGAAGGAGTTGGATATCACATCTCATTTTATAAGAAGGGTCTCAGGATTGGAATGGGAAGGATTTGGATATCACATCTCTTGCTATAGGAAGGGTCTCAGGATTGGAATGGGTAGGAGTTGGATATTACTTTCTTGCTATAGGAAGGGTCTCATGTTTGGAATGGGAAGGAGTTGGATATCACATATGCTATAGTTAGTGTCTCAGGTTTGGAACGGGAAGGAGTTGGATATCACATCTCATGTTATAGGAAGGGTCTCAGGTTTGGTATAAGCATTGAGATATCACATCTCTGCTATCGGAAGCGGCTCAGGATTGGAATCGGAAGGAGTTGGATATCCCATCTCATGTTATAGGAAGAGTCTCTGATTTGGTATTAGAATCATTGAGATATCACATCGCATGCTGTAGGAAGGGTCTAAGGATAGGAATGGGATGGACTTGGATATCACATCTCATGCTATAGGTAGGCTCTCAGGTTTGGTATAAGCATTGAGATATCACATCTCATCCTATAGGAAGGGTCTCAGGATTGGAATGGGAAGGAATTGGATATCACATCTCATGCTATAGGAAGGGTCTCAGATTTGGTATAAGCATTGAGATATCACATCTCATGCTAAAGGAAGGGTCTCAGGATTGGAATGGGAAGGAGTTGTATATGACATCTCAGGCCATAGGAAGGTTCTCAGGTTTGGTATAAGCATTGAGATATCACATCTCTGCTATCGGAAAGGTCTCAGGATTGGAATGGGAAGGAGTTGGATATCCCATCTCATGTTATAGGAAGGGTCTCAGGTTTGGTATTAGAAGCATAGAGATATCACATCTCATGCTATAGGAAGGGTCTCAGGATTGGAATGGGAAGGACTTGGATGTCACATCATGCTATAGGGAGGGTCTCAAGTTTGATATTAGAAGCATTGAGATAACAAATCTCATGATATCGGAAGGGTCTCAGGATTGGAATGGGAAGGAGTTGGATATCACATCTCATGATAAAGGAAGGGTCTAAGGTTTGGAAGGGGAAGGATTTGGATATCACATCTCATGTTATAGGACGGGTCTCAGGTTTGGTATTAGAAGCATTGAGATATCAAGTCTCATGGTATAAGAAGGGTCTCAGAATTGGAATGGGAAGGAGTTGGATATCACACCTCAAGCTATAGGAAGGGTCTCAGGATTGGAATGGGAAGGAGTTTGATATCACATCTCATGCCATAGTATGGGTCTCAGGTTTGGTAGAAGCATTGGGATATCACATCTCATGCTATCGGAAGGGTATCAGTATTGGACTTGGAAGAAGTTGGATATCCCATCTCATGCTATAGGAAGGGTCTCAGGTTGGAATAGAAGGAGTTGGATATCACATCTCATGTTATAGGAAGGGTCTCAGGATTGGAATGGGAAGGACTTGGATATCACATCTCATGCTGTAGGAAGGGTCTCAGGTTTGGAAAAGGAAGGAGTTGGATATCACATTTCATGTTAGAGGTAGGATCTCAGGTTTGGTATTAGAGGCATTGAGATATCACATCTCATGCTATCAAAAGGGTATCAGGATTGGAATGGGAAGGAGTTGGATATCACATCTCATGCTAAAGGGAGGGTCTCAGGTTTGGAATGGGAAGGATTTGGATATCACATCTCATGTTATAGGAAGGACCTTAGGTTTGGTATTAGAAGCATTGAGATATCACATCTCATGCTAAAGGGAGGGTCTCGGGATTGGAATGGGAAGGAGTTGGATATCACTTCTCATGTTATAGGAAGGATCTCAGGTTTGGTATTAGAAGCATTGAGATATCACATCTCATGCTATAGGAAGGGTCTCAGGATTGGAATGGGAAGGAGTTGGATATCACATCTCATGCTATGGGAAGGGTCTCAGGTTTGGTATAAGCATTGAAATATCACATCTCTGCTATCGGAAGGGTCTCAGGATTGGAATGGGAGGAGCTGGATATCACATCTCATGCTATGGGAAGGGTCTCAGGTTTGGTATAAGCATTGAAATATCACATCTCTGCTATCGGAAGGGTCTCAGGATTGGAATGGGAGGAGCTGGATATCACATCTCATGCTAAAGGAAGGGTCTCAGGTTTGGAAGGGGAAGGAGTTGGATATCACATCTCATGCTAAAGGGAGGGTCTCAGGTTTGGAATGGGAAGGATTTGGATATCACATCTCATGTTATAGGAAGGACCCTAGGTTTGGTATTAGAAGCATTGAGATATCACATCTCATGCTATAGGAAGGGTCTCGGGATTGGAATGGGAAGGAGTTGGATATCACATCTCATGTTATTGGAAGGATCTCAGGTTTGGTATTAGAAGCATTGAGATATCACATCTCATGCTATCGGAAGGGTCTTAGGTTTGGTATAAGCATTGAGATATCACATCTCTGCTATCGGAAGGGTCTCAGGATTGGAATGGGAAGGATTTGGATATCATAATTCATGTTATAGGAAGGGTCTCAGGTTTGGTATTAGAAGCATTGAGATATCACATCTCATGCTATAGGAAGGGTCTCAGGATTGGAATGGGAAGGACTTGGATATCACAGCTCATGTTATAGGAAGGGTCTCAGGTTTGGTATTAGAAGCATTGAGATATCACATCTCATGCTATAGGAAGGGTCTCAGGAATGGAATGGGAAGGACTTGGATATCACATCTCATGATAAAGGAAGGGTCTAAGGTTTGGAAGGGGAAGGATTTGGATATCACATCTCATGTTATTGGACCGGTCTCAGGTTTGGTATTAGAAGCATTGAGATATCAAGTCTCATGGTATAGGACGGGAGTTTGATATCACATCTCATGCCATGGTATGGGTCTCAGGTTTTGTAGAAGCATTGGTATATCACATCTCATGCTATAGGAAGGGTCTCAGGATTGGAATGGGTAGGAGTTGGATATTACTTTCTTGCTATAGGAAGGGTCTCATGTTTGGAATGGGAAGGAGTTGGATATCACATATGCTATAGTTAGTGTTTCAGGTTTGGAACGGGAAGGAGTTGGATATCACATCTCATGTTATAGGAAGGGTCTCAGGTTTGGTATAAGCATTGAGATATCACATCTCTGCTATCGGAAGCGGCTCAGGATTGGAATCGGAAGGAGTTGGATATCCCATCTCATGTTATAGGAAGAGTCTCTGGTTTGGTATTAGAATCATTGAGATATCACATCGCATGCTGTAGGAAGGGTCTAAGGATTGGAATGGGATGGACTTGGATATCACATCTCATGCTATAGGTAGGCTCTCAGGTTTGGTATAAGCATTGAGATATCACATTTCATCCTATAGGAAGGGTCTCAGGATTGGAATGGGAAGGAATTGGATATCACATCTCATGCTATAGGAAGGGTCTCAGATTTGGTATAAGCATTGAGATATCACATCTCTGCTATCGGAAAGGTCTCAGGATTGGAATGGGAAGGAGTTGGATATCCCATCTCATGTTATAGGAAGGGTCTCAGGTTTGATATTAGAAGCATAGAGATATCACATCTCATGCTATAGGAAGGGTCTCAGGATTGGAATGGGAAGGACTTGGATGTCACATCATGCTATAGGGAGGGTCTCAAGTTTGATATTAGAAGCATTGAGATAACAAATCTCATGATATCGGAAGGGTCTCAGGATTGGAATGGGAAGGAGTTGGATATCACATCTCATGATAAAGGAAGGGTCTAAGGTTTGGAAGGGGAAGGATTTGGATATCACATCTCATGTTATAGGACGGGTCTCAGGTTTGGTATTAGAAGCATTGAGATATCAAGTCTCATGGTATAAGAAGGGTCTCAGAATTGGAATGGGAAGGAGTTGGATATCACACCTCAAGCTATAGGAAGGGTCTCAGGATTGGAATGGGAAGGAGTTTGATATCACATCTCATGCCATAGTAAGGGTCTCAGGTTTGGTAGAAGCATTGGGATATCACATCTCATGCTATCGGAAGGGTATCAGTATTGGACTTGGAAGAAGTTGGATATCCCATCTCATGCTATAGGAAGGGTCTCAGGTTGGAATAGAAGGAGTTGGATATCACATCTCATGTTATAGGAAGGGTCTCAGGATTGGAATGGGAAGGACTTGGATATCACATCTCATGCTGTAGGAAGGGTCTCAGGTTGGAATAGAAGGAGTTGGATATCACATTTCATGTTAGAGGTAGGATCTCAGGTTTGGTATTAGAGGCATTGAGATATCACATCTCATGCTATCAGAAGGGTATCAGGATTGGAATGGGAAGGAGTTGGATATCACATCTCATGCTAAAGGGAGGGTCTCAGGTTTGGAATGGGAAGGATTTGGATATCACATCTCATGTTATAGGAAGGACCTTAGGTTTGGTATTAGAAGCATTGAGATATCACATCTCATGCTAAAGGGAGGGTCTCGGGATTGGAATGGGAAGGAGTTGGATATCACATCTCATGTTATAGGAAGGATCTCAGGTTTGGTATTAGAAGCATTGAGATATCACATCTCATGCTATAGGAAGGGTCTCAGGATTGGAATGGGAAGGAGTTGGATATCACATCTCATGCTATGGGAAGGGTCTCAGGTTTGGTATAAGCATTGAAATATCACATCTCTGCTATCGGAAGGGTCTCAGGATTGGAATGGGAGGAGCTGGATATCACATCTCATGCTATGGGAAGGGTCTCAGGTTTGGTATAAGCATTGAAATATCACATCTCTGCTATCAGAAGGGTCTCAGGATTGGAATGGGAGGAGCTGGATATCACATCTCATGCTAAAGGAAGGGTCTCAGGTTTGGAAGGGGAAGGAGTTGGATATCACATCTCATGCTATAGGAAGGGTCTCAGGTTGGAATAGAAGGAGTTGGATATCACATTTCATGTTAGAGGTAGGATCTCAGGTTTGGTATTAGAGGCATTGAGATATCACATCTCATGCTATCAGAAGGGTATCAGGATTGGAATGGGAAGGAGTTGGATATCACATCTCATGCTAAAGGGAGGGTCTCAGGTTTGGAATGGGAAGGATTTGGATATCACATCTCATGTTATAGGAAGGACCTTAGGTTTGGTATTAGAAGCATTGAGATATCACATCTCATGCTAAAGGGAGGGTCTCGGGATTGGAATGGGAAGGAGTTGGATATCACATCTCATGTTATAGGAAGGATCTCAGGTTTGGTATTAGAAGCATTGAGATATCACATCTCATGCTATAGGAAGGGTCTCAGGATTGGAATGGGAAGGAGTTGGATATCACATCTCATGCTATGGGAAGGGTCTCAGGTTTGGTATAAGCATTGAAATATCACATCTCTGCTATCGGAAGGGTCTCAGGATTGGAATGGGAGGAGCTGGATATCACATCTCATGCTATGGGAAGGGTCTCAGGTTTGGTATAAGCATTGAAATATCACATCTCTGCTATCAGAAGGGTCTCAGGATTGGAATGGGAGGAGCTGGATATCACATCTCATGCTAAAGGAAGGGTCTCAGGTTTGGAAGGGGAAGGAGTTGGATATCACATCTCATGCTAAAGGGAGGGTCTCAGGTTTGGAATGGGAAGGATTTGGATATCACATCTCATGTTATAGGAAGGACCTTAGGTTTGGTATTAGAAGCATTGAGATATCACATCTCATGCTATAGGAAGGGTCTCGGGATTGGAATGGGAAGGAGTTGGATATCACATCTCATGTTATTGGAAGGATCTCAGGTTTGGTATTAGAAGCATTGAGATATCACATCTCATGCTATCGGAAGGGTCTTAGGTTTGGTATAAGCATTGAGATATCACATCTCTGCTATCGGAAGGGTCTCAGGATTGGAATGGGAAGGATTTGGATATCATAATTCATGTTATAGGAAGGGTCTCAGGTTTGGTATTAGAAGCATTGAGATATCACATCTCATGCTATAGGAAGGGTCTTAGGATTGGAATGGGAAGGACTTGGATATCACAGCTCATGTTATAGGAAGGGTCTCAGGTTTGGTATTAGAAGCATTGAGATATCACATCTCATGCTATAGGAAGGGTCTCAGGAATGGAATGGGAAGGACTTGGATATCACATCTCATGATAAAGGAAGGGTCTAAGGTTTGGAAGGGGAAGGATTTGGATATCACATCTCATGTTATTGGACCGGTCTCAGGTTTGGTATTAGAAGCATTGAGATATCAAGTCTCATGGTATAGGACGGGAGTTTGATATCACATCTCATGCCATGGTATGGGTCTCAGGTTTTGTAGAAGCATTGGTATATCACATCTCATGCTATCGGAAGGGTATCAGGATTGGATTTGGAAGGAGTTGGATATCCCATCTCATGCTATAGGAAGGGTCTCAGGTTGGAATAGAAGGAGTTGGATATCACATCTCATGTTATAGGAAGGGTCTCAGGATTGGAATGGGAAGGACTTGGATATCACATCTCATGCTGTAGGAAGGGTCTCAGGTTTGGAAAAGGAAGGAGTTGGATATCACATTTCATGTTAGAGGTAGGATCTCAGGTTTGGTATTAGAGGCATTGAGATATCAGATCTCATGCTATCAGAAGGGTATCAGGATTGGAATGGGAAGGAGTTGGATATCACATCTCATGCTAAAGGGAGGGTCTCAGGTTTGGAATGGGAAGGATTTGGATATCACATCTCATGTTATAGGAAGGACCTTAGGTTTGGTATTAGAAGCATTGAGATATCACATCTCATGCTATAGGAAGGGTCTCAGGATTGGAATGGGAAGGAGTTGGATATCACATCTCATGCTATGGGAAGGGTCTCAGGTTTGGTATAAGCATTGAAATATCACATCTCTGCTATCGGAAGGGTCTCAGGATTGGAATGGGAGGAGCTATATATCACATCTCATGCTAAAGGAAGGGTCTCAGGTTTGGAAGGGGAAGGATTTGGATATCACATCTCATGTTATAGGACGGGTCTCAGGTTTGGTATTAGAAGCATTGTGATATCACATCTCATGCTATAGGATGTGTCTCAGGATTGGAATGGGAAGGAGTTGGATATCACATCTCATGCTATAGGAAGGGTTTCAGGTTTGGTAGAAGCATTGAGATATCACATCTCATGCTATAGGAAGAGTCTCAGGTTTGGGAAGGGAAGGATTTGGATTTCACATCTCATGTTATAGGATGGTTCTCATGTTTGGTTTTTGAAGCATTGAGATATCACATCTCATGCTATCGGAAGGGTCTCAGGTTTGGAATGGGAAGGAGTTGGATATCAGATCTCATGTTATAGGAAGGGTCTCAGGTTTGGAATGGGAAGGAGTTGGATATGACATCTCTTGTTATAGGGAGGGTCTCAGGATTTGAATGGTAAGGAGTTGGATATCACATCTCATGCTATAGGAAGGGTCTCAGGTTGGAATGGGAAGGAGTTGGATATCACATCTCATGTTATATACAGGAAGGGTCTCAGGATTGGAATGGGAAGGATTTGGATATCACATCTCTTGCTATAGGAAGGGTCTCAGGTTTTTTATTAGAAACATTGAGATATCACATCTCATGCTATAGGAAGGGTTTTAGGATTGGAATGGGAAGTATTTGGATATCACATCTCATGCTAAAGGAAGGGTCTCAGGTTTGGAAGGGGAAGGATTTGGATATCACATCTCATCCAATAGGAAGGGTCTCAGGTTTGGAATGGGAAGGAATTGGATATCACATCTCATGTTATAGGAAGGGTCTCAGGTTTTTTATTAGAAACATTGAGATATCACATCTCATGTTATAGGACGGTTCCCAGGTTTGGTATTAGAAGCATTGAGATATCACATCTCATGGTATAGGAAGGGTCTCAGGGTTGGAATGGGAAGGAGTTGGATATCACATCTCATCCAATAGGAAGGGTCTCAGGTTTGGAATGGGAAGGAATTGGATATCACATCTCATGTTATAGGAAGGATCTCAGGTTTGGTATTAGAAGCATTGAGATATCACATCTCATGCTATAGGAAGGGTCTCAGGATTGGAATGTGAAGGATTTGGATATCACATCTCATGCTAAAGGAAGGGTCTCAGGTTTGGTAGAAGCATTGAGATATCACATCTCATGCTATAGGAAGGGTCTCAGGATTTGAATGGCAAGGAGTTGGATATCACATCTCATGCCATAGGAAGGGTCTCAGGTTTGGTATAAGCATTGAGATATCGCATCTCTGCTATCGGAAGGTTCTCAGGATTGGATTGGGAAGGAGTTGGATATCCCTTCCCATGCTATAGGAAGTGTCTCAGGTTGGAATGGGAAGGAGTTGAATATCACATCTCATGGTATAGGAAGGGTCTCAGGATTGGAATGGGAAGGATTTGGATATCACATCTCTTGCTATAGGAAGGGTCTCAGGATTGGAATGGGAAGGATTTGGATATCACATCTCATGTCATAGGAAGGATCTCAGGTTTGGTATTAGAAGCATTGATATATCACATTTCATGCTATAGGAATGGTCTCAGGATTGGAATGGGTAGGAGTTGGATATTACATTCTTGCTATAGTAAGGGTCTCATGTTTGGAATGGGAAGGAGTTGGATATCACATATGCTATAGGAAGTGTCTCAGGTTTGGAACGGGAAGGAGTTGGATATCACATCTCATGTTATAGGAAGGGTCTCAGGTTTGGTATAAGCATTGAGATATCACATCTCTGCTATCAGGAGTGGCTCAGGATTGGAATGGGAAGGAGTTGGATATCCCATCTCATGTTAAAGGACGGGTCTCTGGTTTGGTATTAGAATCATTGAGATATCACATCGCATGCTGTAGGAAGGGTCTAAGGATTGGAATGGGATGGACTTGGATATCACATCTCATGCTATAGGTAGGCTCTCAGGTTTGGTATAAGCATTGAGATATCACATCTCATGCTATAGGAAGGGTCTCAGGATTGGAATGGGAAGGATTTGGATATCACATCTCATGCTATAGGAAGGGTCTCAGATTTGGTATAAGCATTGAGATATCACATCTCATGCTATAGGAAGGGTCTCAGGATTGGAATGGGAAGGAGTTGTATATGACATCTCAAGCCTTAGGAAGGGTCTCAGGTTTGGTATAAGCATTGAGATATCACATCTCTGCTATCGGAAGGGTCTCAGGATTGGAATGGGAAGGAGTTGGATATCCCATCTCATGTTATAGGAAGGGTCTCAGGTTAGGTATTAGAAGCATTGAGATATCACATCTCATGCTATAGGAAGAGTCTCAGGATTGGAATGGGAAGGACTTGGATGTCACATCTCATGCTATAGGGAGGGTCTCAAGTTTGATATTAGAAGCATTGAGATAACAAATCTCATGATATCGGAAGGGTCTCAGGATTGGAATGGGAAGGAGTTGGATATCACATCTCATTATAAAGGAAGGGTCTAAGGTTTGGAAGGGGAAGGATTTGGATATCACATCTCATGTTATATGACGGGTCTCAGGTTTGGTATTAGAAGCATTGAGATATCAAGTCTCATGGTATAAGAAGGGTCTCAGAATTGGAATGGGAAGGAGTTGGATATTACATTCTTGCTATAGTAAGGGTCTCATGTTTGGAATGGGAAGGAGTTGGATATCACATATGCTATAGGAAGTGTCTCAGGTTTGGTATAAGCATTGAGATATCACATCTCATGCTATAGGAAGGGTCTCAGGATTGGAATGGGAAGGATTTGGATATCACATCTTATGCTATAGGAAGGGTCTCAGGTTTGGTATAAGCACTGAGATATCACATCTCATGCTATAGGAAGGGTCTCAGGATTGGAATGGGAAGAAGTTGGATATCACATCTCATGCTATAGGAAGGGTCTCAGGTTTGGTATAAGCATTGAGATATCACATCTCATGCTATAGGAAGGGTCTCAGGGTTGGAATGGGAAGGAGTTGTATATGACATCTCATGCCATAGGAAGGGTCTCAGGTTTGGTATAAGCATTGAGATATCACATCACATGCTATAGGAAGGGTCTCACGATTGGAATGGGAAGGACTTGGATATCACATCTCATGCTATAGGCAGGGTCTCAGGTTTGGAAAGGGAAGGAGATGGATATCACATTTCATGTTAGAGGTAGGATCTCAGGTTTGGTATTAGAAGCATTGAGATATCACATCTCATGCTATCAGAAGGGTCTCAGGATTGGAATGGGAAGGAGTTGGATATCACATTTCATGCTAAAGGGAGGGTCTCAGGTTTGGAAGGGGAAGGATTTGGAAATCACATCTCATATTATAGGAAGGATCTCAGGTTTGGTATTAGAAGCATTGAGATATCACATCTCATGATATCGGAAGGATCTCAGGTTTGGTATAAGAGGCATTGAGATATCACATCTCATGCTATCATAAGGGTCTCAGGATTGGAATGGGAAGGAGTTGGATATCACATCTCATGTTATATGAAGGATCTCAGGTTTGGTATTAGAAGCATTGAGACATCACATCTCATGCTATAGGAAGGGTCTCAGGATTGGAATGGGAAGGAGTTGGATATCACATCTCATGCTATAGGAAGGGTCTCAGGTTTGGTATAAGCATTGAGATATCACATCTCATGCTATAGGAAGGGTCTCAGGATTGGAAAGGGAAGGATTTGGATATCACATCTTATGCTATAGGAAGGGTCTCAGGTTTGGTATAAGCATGGAGATATCACTTCTCATGCTATAGGAAGGGTCTCAGGATTGGAATGGGAAGGAGTTGGATATCACATCTCATGCTATAGGAAGGGTCTCAGATTTGGTATAAGCATTGAGATATCACATCTCATGCTATAGGAACGGTCTCAGGATTGGAATGGGAAGGAGTTGTATATGACATCTCAGGCCATAGGAAGGGTCTCAGATTTGGTATAAGCATTGAGATATCACATCTCATGATATCGGAAGGGTCTCAGGATTGGAATGGGAAGGAGTTGGATATCACATTTCATGATAAAGGAAGGGTCTAAGGTTTGGAAGGGGAAGGATTTGGATATCACATCTCATGTTATAGGACGGGTCTCAGGTTTGGTATTAGAAGCATTGAGATATCAAGTCTCATGGTATAAGAAGGGTCTCAGGATTGGAATGGGAAGGAGTTTGATATCACATCTCATGCCATAGTATGGGTCTCAGGTTTGGTAGAAGCATTGGGATATCACATCTCATGCTATCGGAAGGGTATCAGTATTGGATTTGGAAGGAGTTGGATAGCCCATCTCATGCTATAGGAAGGGTCTCAGGTTGGAATGGGAAGGAGTTGGATATCACATTTCATGTTATAGGAAGGGTCTCAGGATTGGAATGGGAAGGACTTGGATATCATATCTCATGCTATAGGAAGGCTCTCAGGTTTGGAAGGGGAAGGAGTTGGATATCACATTTCATGTTAGAGGAAGGATCTCAGGTTTGGTATTAGAGGCCTTGAGATATCACATCTCATGCTATAGGAAGGGTCTCAGGATTGGAATGGGAAGGAGTTGGATATCAGATCTCAAGCTATAGGAAGGGTCTCAGGTTTGGTATAAGCATTGAGATATCACATCTCATGCTATAGGAAGGGTCTCAGGATTGGAATGGGAAGGAGTTGTATATGCCATCTCATGCCATAGGAAGGGTCTCAGGTTTGGTATAAGCATTGAGATATCACATCTCATGCTATAGGAAGGGTCTCAGGATTGGAATGGGAAGGAGTTGTATATGCCATCTCATGCCATAGGAAGGGTCTCAGGTTTGGTATAAGCATTGAGATATCACATCACATGCTATCATAAGGGTCTCAGGATTGGAATGGGAAGGAGTTGGATATCACATCTCATGTTATATGAAGGATCTCAGGTTTGGTATTAGAAGCATTGAGACATCACATCTCATGCTATAGGAAGGGTCTCAGGATTGGAATGGGAAGGAGTTGGATATCACATCTCATGCTATAGGAAGGGTCTCAGGTTTGGTATAAGCATTGAGATATCACATCTCATGCTATAGGAAGGGTCTCAGGATTGGAAAGGGAAGGATTTGGATATCACATCTTATGCTATAGGAAGGGTCTCAGGTTTGGTATAAGCATGGAGATATCACTTCTCATGCTATAGGAAGGGTCTCAGGATTGGAATGGGAAGGAGTTGGATATCACATCTCATGCTATAGGAAGGGTCTCAGATTTGGTATAAGCATTGAGATATCACATCTCATGCTATAGGAACGGTCTCAGGATTGGAATGGGAAGGAGTTGTATATGACATCTCAGGCCATAGGAAGGGTCTCAGATTTGGTATAAGCATTGAGATATCACATCTCATGATATCGGAAGGGTCTCAGGATTGGAATGGGAAGGAGTTGGATATCACATTTCATGATAAAGGAAGGGTCTAAGGTTTGGAAGGGGAAGGATTTGGATATCACATCTCATGTTATAGGACGGGTCTCAGGTTTGGTATTAGAAGCATTGAGATATCAAGTCTCATGGTATAAGAAGGGTCTCAGGATTGGAATGGGAAGGAGTTTGATATCACATCTCATGCCATAGTATGGGTCTCAGGTTTGGTAGAAGCATTGGGATATCACATCTCATGCTATCGGAAGGGTATCAGTATTGGATTTGGAAGGAGTTGGATATCCCATCTCATGCTATAGGAAGGGTCTCAGGTTGGAATGGGAAGGAGTTGGATATCACATTTCATGTTATAGGAAGGGTCTCAGGATTGGAATGGGAAGGACTTGGATATCATATCTCATGCTATAGGAAGGCTCTCAGGTTTGGAAGGGGAAGGAGTTGGATATCACATTTCATGTTAGAGGAAGGATCTCAGGTTTGGTATTAGAGGCCTTGAGATATCACATCTCATGCTATAGGAAGGGTCTCAGGATTGGAATGGGAAGGAGTTGGATATCAGATCTCAAGCTATAGGAAGGGTCTCAGGTTTGGTATAAGCATTGAGATATCACATCTCATGCTATAGGAAGGGTCTCCTGATTGGAATGGGAAGAAGTTGGATATCACATCTCATGCTATAGGAAGGGTCTCAGGTTTGGTATAAGCATTGAGATATCACATCTCATGCTATAGGAAGGGTCTCAGGATTGGAATGGGAAGGAGTTGTATATGCCATCTCATGCCATAGGAAGGGTCTCAGGTTTGGTATAAGCATTGAGATTTCACATCACATGCTATAGGAAGGGTCTCAGGATTGGAATGGGAAGGACTTGGATATCACATATCATGCTATAGGCAGGGTCTCAGGTTTGGAAAGGGAAGGAGATGGATATCACATTTCATGTTAGAGGTAGGATCTCAGGTTTGGTATTAGAGGCATTGAGAAATCACATCTCATGCTATCAGAAGGGTCTCAGGATTGGAATGGGAAGGAGTTGGATATCACATCTCATGCTAAAGGGAGGGTCTCAGGTTTGGAATGGGAAGGATTTGGATATCACATCTCATGTTATAGGAAGGACCTTAGGTTTGGTATTAGAAGCATTGAGATATCACATCTCATGCTATAGGAAGGGTCTCAGGATTGGAATGGGAAGGAGTTGGATATCACATCTCATGCTATGGGAAGGGTCTCAGGTTTGGTATAAGCATTGAAATATCACATCTCTGCTATCGGAAGGGTCTCAGGATTGGAATGGGAGGAGCTATATATCACATCTCATGCTAAAGGAAGGGTCTCAGGTTGGAATAGAAGGAGTTGGATATCACATCTCATGTTATAGGAAGGGTCTCAGGATTGGAATGGGAAGGACTTGGATATCACATCTCATGCTGTAGGAAGGGTCTCAGGTTTGGAAAAGGAAGGAGTTGGATATCACATTTCATGTTAGAGGTAGGATCTCAGGTTTGGTATTAGAGGCATTGAGATATCAGATCTCATGCTATCAGAAGGGTATCAGGATTGGAATGGGAAGGAGTTGGATATCACATCTCATGCTAAAGGGAGGGTCTCAGGTTTGGAATGGGAAGGATTTGGATATCACATCTCATGTTATAGGAAGGACCTTAGGTTTGGTATTAGAAGCATTGAGATATCACATCTCATGCTATAGGAAGGGTCTCAGGATTGGAATGGGAAGGAGTTGGATATCACATCTCATGCTATGGGAAGGGTCTCAGGTTTGGTATAAGCATTGAAATATCACATCTCTGCTATCGGAAGGGTCTCAGGATTGGAATGGGAGGAGCTATATATCACATCTCATGCTAAAGGAAGGGTCTCAGGTTTGGAAGGGGAAGGATTTGGATATCACATCTCATGTTATAGGACGGGTCTCAGGTTTGGTATTAGAAGCATTGTGATATCACATCTCATGCTATAGGATGTGTCTCAGGATTGGAATGGGAAGGAGTTGGATATCACATCTCATGCTATAGGAAGGGTTTCAGGTTTGGTAGAAGCATTGAGATATCACATCTCATGCTATAGGAAGAGTCTCAGGTTTGGGAAGGGAAGGATTTGGATTTCACATCTCATGTTATAGGATGGTTCTCATGTTTGGTTTTTGAAGCATTGAGATATCACATCTCATGCTATCGGAAGGGTCTCAGGTTTGGAATGGGAAGGAGTTGGATATCAGATCTCATGTTATAGGAAGGGTCTCAGGTTTGGAATGGGAAGGAGTTGGATATGACATCTCTTGTTATAGGGAGGGTCTCAGGATTTGAATGGTAAGGAGTTGGATATCACATCTCATGCTATAGGAAGGGTCTCAGGTTGGAATGGGAAGGAGTTGGATATCACATCTCATGTTATATACAGGAAGGGTCTCAGGATTGGAATGGGAAGGATTTGGATATCACATCTCTTGCTATAGGAAGGGTCTCAGGTTTTTTATTAGAAACATTGAGATATCACATCTCATGCTATAGGAAGGGTTTTAGGATTGGAATGGGAAGTATTTGGATATCACATCTCATGCTAAAGGAAGGGTCTCAGGTTTGGAAGGGGAAGGATTTGGATATCACATCTCATCCAATAGGAAGGGTCTCAGGTTTGGAATGGGAAGGAATTGGATATCACATCTCATGTTATAGGAAGGGTCTCAGGTTTTTTATTAGAAACATTGAGATATCACATCTCATGTTATAGGACGGTTCCCAGGTTTGGTATTAGAAGCATTGAGATATCACATCTCATGGTATAGGAAGGGTCTCAGGGTTGGAATGGGAAGGAGTTGGATATCACATCTCATCCAATAGGAAGGGTCTCAGGTTTGGAATGGGAAGGAATTGGATATCACATCTCATGTTATAGGAAGGATCTCAGGTTTGGTATTAGAAGCATTGAGATATCACATCTCATGCTATAGGAAGGGTCTCAGGATTGGAATGTGAAGGATTTGGATATCACATCTCATGCTAAAGGAAGGGTCTCAGGTTTGGTAGAAGCATTGAGATATCACATCTCATGCTATAGGAAGGGTCTCAGGATTTGAATGGCAAGGAGTTGGATATCACATCTCATGCCATAGGAAGGGTCTCAGGTTTGGTATAAGCATTGAGATATCGCATCTCTGCTATCGGAAGGTTCTCAGGATTGGATTGGGAAGGAGTTGGATATCCCTTCCCATGCTATAGGAAGTGTCTCAGGTTGGAATGGGAAGGAGTTGAATATCACATCTCATGGTATAGGAAGGGTCTCAGGATTGGAATGGGAAGGATTTGGATATCACATCTCTTGCTATAGGAAGGGTCTCAGGATTGGAATGGGAAGGATTTGGATATCACATCTCATGTCATAGGAAGGATCTCAGGTTTGGTATTAGAAGCATTGATATATCACATCTCATGCTATAGGAATGGTCTCAGGATTGGAATGGGTAGGAGTTGGATATTACATTCTTGCTATAGTAAGGGTCTCATGTTTGGAATAGGAAGGAGTTGGATATCACATATGCTATAGGAAGTGTCTCAGGTTTGGAACGGGAAGGAGTTGGATATCACATCTCATGTTATAGGAAGGGTCTCAGGTTTGGTATAAGCATTGAGATATCACATCTCTGCTATCAGGAGTGGCTCAGGATTGGAATGGGAAGGAGTTGGATATCCCATCTCATGTTAAAGGACGGGTCTCTGGTTTGGTATTAGAATCATTGAGATATCACATCGCATGCTGTAGGAAGGGTCTAAGGATTGGAATGGGATGGACTTGGATATCACATCTCATGCTATAGGTAGGCTCTCAGGTTTGGTATAAGCATTGAGATATCACATCTCATGCTATAGGAAGGGTCTCAGGATTGGAATGGGAAGGATTTGGATATCACATCTCATGCTATAGGAAGGGTCTCAGATTTGGTATAAGCATTGAGATATCACATCTCATGCTATAGGAAGGGTCTCAGGATTGGAATGGGAAGGAGTTGTATATGACATCTCAAGCCTTAGGAAGGGTCTCAGGTTTGGTATAAGCATTGAGATATCACATCTCTGCTATCGGAAGGGTCTCAGGATTGGAATGGGAAGGAGTTGGATATCCCATCTCATGTTATAGGAAGGGTCTCAGGTTAGGTATTAGAAGCATTGAGATATCACATCTCATGCTATAGGAAGAGTCTCAGGATTGGAATGGGAAGGACTTGGATGTCACATCTCATGCTATAGGGAGGGTCTCAAGTTTGATATTAGAAGCATTGAGATAACAAATCTCATGATATCGGAAGGGTCTCAGGATTGGAATGGGAAGGAGTTGGATATCACATCTCATTATAAAGGAAGGGTCTAAGGTTTGGAAGGGGAAGGATTTGGATATCACATCTCATGTTATATGACGGGTCTCAGGTTTGGTATTAGAAGCATTGAGATATCAAGTCTCATGGTATAAGAAGGGTCTCAGAATTGGAATGGGAAGGAGTTGGATATTACATTCTTGCTATAGTAAGGGTCTCATGTTTGGAATGGGAAGGAGTTGGATATCACATATGCTATAGGAAGTGTCTCAGGTTTGGTATAAGCATTGAGATATCACATCTCATGCTATAGGAAGGGTCTCAGGATTGGAATGGGAAGGATTTGGATATCACATCTTATGCTATAGGAAGGGTCTCAGGTTTGGTATAAGCACTGAGATATCACATCTCATGCTATAGGAAGGGTCTCAGGATTGGAATGGGAAGAAGTTGGATATCACATCTCATGCTATAGGAAGGGTCTCAGGTTTGGTATAAGCATTGAGATATCACATCTCATGCTATAGGAAGGGTCTCAGGGTTGGAATGGGAAGGAGTTGTATATGACATCTCATGCCATAGGAAGGGTCTCAGGTTTGGTATAAGCATTGAGATATCACATCACATGCTATAGGAAGGGTCTCACGATTGGAATGGGAAGGACTTGGATATCACATCTCATGCTATAGGCAGGGTCTCAGGTTTGGAAAGGGAAGGAGATGGATATCACATTTCATGTTAGAGGTAGGATCTCAGGTTTGGTATTAGAAGCATTGAGATATCACATCTCATGCTATCAGAAGGGTCTCAGGATTGGAATGGGAAGGAGTTGGATATCACATTTCATGCTAAAGGGAGGGTCTCAGGTTTGGAAGGGGAAGGATTTGGAAATCACATCTCATATTATAGGAAGGATCTCAGGTTTGGTATTAGAAGCATTGAGATATCACATCTCATGATATCGGAAGGATCTCAGGTTTGGTATAAGAGGCATTGAGATATCACATCTCATGCTATCATAAGGGTCTCAGGATTGGAATGGGAAGGAGTTGGATATCACATCTCATGTTATATGAAGGATCTCAGGTTTGGTATTAGAAGCATTGAGACATCACATCTCATGCTATAGGAAGGGTCTCAGGATTGGAATGGGAAGGAGTTGGATATCACATCTCATGCTATAGGAAGGGTCTCAGGTTTGGTATAAGCATTGAGATATCACATCTCATGCTATAGGAAGGGTCTCAGGATTGGAAAGGGAAGGATTTGGATATCACATCTTATGCTATAGGAAGGGTCTCAGGTTTGGTATAAGCATGGAGATATCACTTCTCATGCTATAGGAAGGGTCTCAGGATTGGAATGGGAAGGAGTTGGATATCACATCTCATGCTATAGGAAGGGTCTCAGATTTGGTATAAGCATTGAGATATCACATCTCATGCTATAGGAAGGGTCTCAGGATTGGAATGGGAAGGAGTTGTATATGACATCTCAGGCCATAGGAAGGGTCTCAGATTTGGTATAAGCATTGAGATATCACATCTCATGATATCGGAAGGGTCTCAGGATTGGAATGGGAAGGAGTTGGATATCACATTTCATGATAAAGGAAGGGTCTAAGGTTTGGAAGGGGAAGGATTTGGATATCACATCTCATGTTATAGGACGGGTCTCAGGTTTGGTATTAGAAGCATTGAGATATCAAGTCTCATGGTATAAGAAGGGTCTCAGGATTGGAATGGGAAGGAGTTTGATATCACATCTCATGCCATAGTATGGGTCTCAGGTTTGGTAGAAGCATTGGGATATCACATCTCATGCTATCGGAAGGGTATCAGTATTGGATTTGGAAGGAGTTGGATAGCCCATCTCATGCTATAGGAAGGGTCTCAGGTTGGAATGGGAAGGAGTTGGATATCACATTTCATGTTATAGGAAGGGTCTCAGGATTGGAATGGGAAGGACTTGGATATCATATCTCATGCTATAGGAAGGCTCTCAGGTTTGGAAGGGGAAGGAGTTGGATATCACATTTCATGTTAGAGGAAGGATCTCAGGTTTGGTATTAGAGGCCTTGAGATATCACATCTCATGCTATAGGAAGGGTCTCAGGATTGGAATGGGAAGGAGTTGGATATCAGATCTCAAGCTATAGGAAGGGTCTCAGGTTTGGTATAAGCATTGAGATATCACATCTCATGCTATAGGAAGGGTCTCAGGATTGGAATGGGAAGGAGTTGTATATGCCATCTCATGCCATAGGAAGGGTCTCAGGTTTGGTATAAGCATTGAGATATCACATCTCATGCTATAGGAAGGGTCTCAGGATTGGAATGGGAAGGAGTTGTATATGCCATCTCATGCCATAGGAAGGGTCTCAGGTTTGGTATAAGCATTGAGATATCACATCACATGCTATCATAAGGGTCTCAGGATTGGAATGGGAAGGAGTTGGATATCACATCTCATGTTATATGAAGGATCTCAGGTTTGGTATTAGAAGCATTGAGACATCACATCTCATGCTATAGGAAGGGTCTCAGGATTGGAATGGGAAGGAGTTGGATATCACATCTCATGCTATAGGAAGGGTCTCAGGTTTGGTATAAGCATTGAGATATCACATCTCATGCTATAGGAAGGGTCTCAGGATTGGAAAGGGAAGGATTTGGATATCACATCTTATGCTATAGGAAGGGTCTCAGGTTTGGTATAAGCATGGAGATATCACTTCTCATGCTATAGGAAGGGTCTCAGGATTGGAATGGGAAGGAGTTGGATATCACATCTCATGCTATAGGAAGGGTCTCAGATTTGGTATAAGCATTGAGATATCACATCTCATGCTATAGGAAGGGTCTCAGGATTGGAATGGGAAGGAGTTGTATATGACATCTCAGGCCATAGGAAGGGTCTCAGATTTGGTATAAGCATTGAGATATCACATCTCATGATATCGGAAGGGTCTCAGGATTGGAATGGGAAGGAGTTGGATATCACATTTCATGATAAAGGAAGGGTCTAAGGTTTGGAAGGGGAAGGATTTGGATATCACATCTCATGTTATAGGACGGGTCTCAGGTTTGGTATTAGAAGCATTGAGATATCAAGTCTCATGGTATAAGAAGGGTCTCAGGATTGGAATGGGAAGGAGTTTGATATCACATCTCATGCCATAGTATGGGTCTCAGGTTTGGTAGAAGCATTGGGATATCACATCTCATGCTATCGGAAGGGTATCAGTATTGGATTTGGAAGGAGTTGGATATCACATTTCATGTTAGAGGAAGGATCTCAGGTTTGGTATTAGAGGCCTTGAGATATCACATCTCATGCTATAGGAAGGGTCTCAGGATTGGAATGGGAAGGAGTTGGATATCAGATCTCAAGCTATAGGAAGGGTCTCAGGTTTGGTATAAGCATTGAGATATCACATCTCATGCTATAGGAAGGGTCTCCTGATTGGAATGGGAAGAAGTTGGATATCACATCTCATGCTATAGGAAGGGTCTCAGGTTTGGTATAAGCATTGAGATATCACATCTCATGCTATAGGAAGGGTCTCAGGATTGGAATGGGAAGGAGTTGTATATGCCATCTCATGCCATAGGAAGGGTCTCAGGTTTGGTATAAGCATTGAGATTTCACATCACATGCTATAGGAAGGGTCTCAGGATTGGAATGGGAAGGACTTGGATATCACATATCATGCTATAGGCAGGGTCTCAGGTTTGGAAAGGGAAGGAGATGGATATCACATTTCATGTTAGAGGTAGGATCTCAGGTTTGGTATTAGAGGCATTGAGAAATCACATCTCATGCTATCAGAAGGGTCTCAGGATTGGAATGGGAAGGAGTTGGATATCACATCTCATGCTAAAGGGAGGGTCTCAGGTTTGGAAGGGGAAGGATTTGGAAATCACATCTCATATTATAGGAAGGATCTCAGGTTTGGTATTAGAAGCATTGAGATATCAGATCTCATGCTATCGGAAGGATCTCAGGTTTGGTATAAGAGGCATTGAGATATCACATCTCATGCTATCATAAGGGTCTCAGGATTGGAATGGGAAGGAGTTGGATATCACATCTCATGTTATAGGAAGGATCTCAGGTTTGGTATTGGAAGCATTGAGACATCACATCTCATGCTATAGGAATGGTCTCAGGATTGGAATGGGTAGGAGTTGGATATTACATTCTTGCTATAGTAAGGGTCTCATGTTTGGAATGGGAAGGAGTTGGATATCACATATGCTATAGGAAGTGTCTCAGGTTTGGAACGGGAAGGAGTTGGATATCACATCTCATGTTATAGGAAGGGTCTCAGGTTTGGTATAAGCATTGAGATATCACATCTCTGCTATCAGGAGTGGCTCAGGATTGGAATGGGAAGGAGTTGGATATCCCATCTCATGTTAAAGGACGGGTCTCTGGTTTGGTATTAGAATCATTGAGATATCACATCGCATGCTGTAGGAAGGGTCTAAGGATTGGAATGGGATGGACTTGGATATCACATCTCATGCTATAGGTAGGCTCTCAGGTTTGGTATAAGCATTGAGATATCACATCTCATGCTATAGGAAGGGTCTCAGGATTGGAATGGGAAGGATTTGGATATCACATCTCATGCTATAGGAAGGGTCTCAGATTTGGTATAAGCATTGAGATATCACATCTCATGCTATAGGAAGGGTCTCAGGATTGGAATGGGAAGGAGTTGTATATGACATCTCAAGCCTTAGGAAGGGTCTCAGGTTTGGTATAAGCATTGAGATATCACATCTCTGCTATCGGAAGGGTCTCAGGATTGGAATGGGAAGGAGTTGGATATCCCATCTCATGTTATAGGAAGGGTCTCAGGTTTGGTATTAGAAGCATTGAGATATCACATCTCATGCTATAGGAAGGGTCTCAGGATTGGAATGGGAAGGACTTGGATGTCACATCTCATGCTATAGGGAGGGTCTCAAGTTTGATATTAGAAGCATTGAGATAACAAATCTCATGATATCGGAAGGGTCTCAGGATTGGAATGGGAAGGAGTTGGATATCACATCTCATTATAAAGGAAGGGTCTAAGGTTTGGAAGGGGAAGGATTTGGATATCACATCTCATGTTATATGACGGGTCTCAGGTTTGGTATTAGAAGCATTGAGATATCAAGTCTCATGGTATAAGAAGGGTCTCAGAATTGGAATGGGAAGGAGTTGGATATCACATCTCAAGCTATAGGAAGCGTCTCAGGATGGGAATGGGAAGGAGTTTGATATCACATCTCATGCCATAGTATGGGTCTCAGGTTTGGTAGAAGCATTGGGATATCACATCTCATGCTATAGGAAGGGTCTCAGGATTGGAATGGGAAGAAGTTGGATATCACATCTCAAGCTATAGGAAGGGTCTCAGGTTTGGTATAAGCATTGAGATATCACATCTCATGCTATAGGAAGGGTCTCAGGGTTGGAATGGGAAGGAGTTGTATATGACATCTCATGCCATAGGAAGGGTCTCAGGTTTGGTATAAGCATTGAGATATCACATCACATGCTATAGGAAGGGTCTCAGGTTTGGAATGGGAAGGACTTGGATATCACATCACATGCTATAGGAAGGGTCTCAGGATTGGAATGGGAAGGACTTGGATATCACATCTCATGCTATAGGCAGGGTCTCAGGTTTGGAAAGGGAAGGAGATGGATATCACATTTCATGTTAGAGGTAGGATCTCAGGTTTGGTATTAGAGGCAATGAGATATCACATCTCATGCTATCAGAAGGGTCTCAGGATTGGAATGGGAAGGAGTTGGATATCACATTTCATGCTAAAGGGAGGGTCTCAGGTTTGGAAGGGGAAGGATTTGGAAATCACATCTCATATTATAGGAAGGATCTCAGGTTTGGTACTAGAAGCATTGAGATATCACATCTCATGCCATCGGAAGGATCTCAGGTTTGGTATAAGAGGCATTGAGATATCACATCTCATGCTATCATAAGGGTCTCAGGATTGGAATGGGAAGGAGTTGGATATCACATCTCATGTTATAGGAAGGATCTCAGGTTTGGTATTAGAAGCATTGAGACATCACATCTCATGCTATAGGAAAGGTCTCAGGATTGGAATGGGAAGGAGTTGGATATCACATCTCATGCTATAGGAAGGGTCTCAGGTTTGGTATAAGCATTGAGATATCACATCTCATGCTATAGGAAGGGTCTCAGGATTGGAATGGGAAGGATTTGGATATCACATCTTATGCTATTGGAAGGGTCTCAGGTGTGGTATAAGCACTGAGATATCACATCTCATGCTATAGGAAGGGTCTCAGGATTGGAATGGGAAGAAGTTGGATATCACATCTCATGCTATAGGAAGGGTCTCAGGTTTGGTATAAGCATTGAGATATCACATCTCATGCTATAGGAAGGGTCTCAGGGTTGGAATGGGAAGGAGTTGTATATGACATCTCATGCCATAGGAAGGGTCTCAGGTTTGGTATAAGCATTGATATATCACATCACATGCTATAGGAAGGGTCTCACGATTGGAATGGGAAGGACTTGGATATCACATCTCATGCTATAGGCAGGGTCTCAGGTTTGGAAAGGGAAGGAGATGGATATCACATTTCATGTTAGAGGTAGGATCTCAGGTTTGGTATTAGAGGCATTGAGATATCACATCTCATGCTATCAGAAGGGTCTCAGGATTGGAATGGGAAGGAGTTGGATATCACATTTCATGCTAAAGGGAGGGTCTCAGGTTTGGAAGGGGAAGGATTTGGAAATCACATCTCATATTATAGGAAGGATCTCAGGTTTGGTATTAGAAGCATTGAGATATCACATCTCATGCTATCGGAAGGATCTCAGGTTTGGTATAAGAGGCATTGAGATATCACATCTCATGCTATCATAAGGGTCTCAGGATTGGAATGGGAAGGAGTTGGATATCACATCTCATGTTATAGGAAGGATCTCAGGTTTGGTATTAGAAGCATTGAGACATCACATCTCATGCTATAGGAAGGGTCTCAGGATTGGAATGGGAAGGAGTTGGATATCACATCTCATGCTATAGGAAGGGTCTCAGGTTTGGTATAAGCATTGAGATATCACATCTCATGCTATAGGAAGGGTCTCAGGATTGGAAAGGGAAGGATTTGGATATCACATCTTATGCTATAGGAAGGGTCTCAGGTTTGGTATAAGCATGGAGATATCACTTCTCATGCTATAGGAAGGGTCTCAGGATTGGAATGGGAAGGAGTTGGATATCACAGCTCATGCTATAGGAAGGGTCTCAGATTTGGTATAAGCATTGAGATATCACATCTCATGCTATAGGAAGGGTCTCAGGATTGGAATGGGAAGGAGTTGTCTATGACATCTCAGGCCATAGGAAGGGTCTCAGATTTGGTATAAGCATTGAGATATCACATCTCATGATATCGGAAGGGTCTCAGGATTGGAATGGGAAGGAGTTGGATATCACATTTCATGATAAAGGAAGGGTCTAAGGTTTGGAAGGGGAAGGATTTGGATATCACATCTCATGTTATAGGACGGGTCTCAGGTTTGGTATTAGAAGCATTGAGATATCAAGTCTCATGGTATAAGAAGGGTCTCAGGATTGGAATGGGAAGGAGTTTGATATCACATCTCATGCCATAGTATGGGTCTCAGGTTTGGTAGAAGCATTGGGATATCACATCTCATGCTATCGGAAGGGTATCAGTATTGGATTTGGAAGGAGTTGGATATCCCATCTCATGCTATAGGAAGGGTCTCAGGTTGGAATGGGAAGGAGTTGGATATCACATCTCATGCTATAGGAAGGCTCTCAGGTTTGGAAGGGGAAGGAGTTGGATATCACATTTCATGTTAGAGGAAGGATCTCAGGTTTGGTATTAGAGGCCTTGAGATATCACATCTCATGCTATAGGAAGGGTCTCAGGATTGGAATGGGAAGGAGTTGGATATCAGATCTCAAGCTATAGGAAGGGTCTCAGGTTTGGTATAAGCATTGAGATATCACATCTCATGCTATAGGAAGGGTCTCCTGATTGGAATGGGAATAAGTTGGATATCACATCTCATGCTATAGGAAGGGTCTCAGGTTTGGTATAAGCATTGAGATATCACATCTCATGCTATAGGAAGGGTCTCAGGATTGGAATGGGAAGGAGTTGTATATGCCATCTCATGCCATAGGAAGGGTCTCAGGTTTGGTATAAGCATTGAGATATCACATCACATGCTATAGGAAGGGTCTCAGGATTGGAATGGGAAGGACTTGGATATCACATATCATGCTATAGGCAGGGTCTCAGGTTTGAAAAGGGAAGGAGATGGATATCACATTTCATGTTAGAGGTAGGATCTCAGGTTTGGTATTAGAGGCATTGAGAAATCACATCTCATGCTATCAGAAGGGTCTCAGGATTGGAATGGGAAGGAGTTGGATATCACATCTCATGCTAAAGGGAGGGTCTCAGGTTTGGAAGGGGAAGGATTTGGAAATCACATCTCATATTATAGGAAGGATCTCAGGTTTGGTATTAGAAGCATTGAGATATCACATCTCATGCTATCGGAAGGATCTTAGGTTTGGTATAAGAGGCATTGAGATATCACATCTCATGCTATCATAAGGGTCTCAGGATTGGAATGGGAAGGAGTTGGATATCACATCTCATGTTATAGGAAGGATCTCAGGTTTGGTATTGGAAGCATTGAGACATCACATCTCATGCTATAGGAATGGTCTCAGGATTGGAATGGGTAGGAGTTGGATATTACATTCTTGCTATAGGAAGGGTCTCATGTTTGGAATGGGAAGGAGTTGGATATCACATATGCTATAGGAAGTGTCTCAGGTTTGGAACGGGAAGGAGTTGGATATCACATCTCATGTTATAGGAAGGGTCTCAGGTTTGGTATAAGCATTGAGATATCACATCTCTGCTATCAGGAGTGGCTCAGGATTGGAATGGGAAGGAGTTGGATATCCCATCTCATGTTAAAGGACGGGTCTCTGGTTTGGTATTAGAATCATTGAGATATCACATCGCATGCTGTAGGAAGGGTCTAAGGATTGGAATGGGATGGACTTGGATATCACATCTCATGCTATAGGTAGGCTCTCAGGTTTGGTATAAGCATTGAGATATCACATCTCATGCTATAGGAAGGGTCTCAGGATTGGAATGGGAAGGATTTGGATATCACATCTCATGCTATAGGAAGGGTCTCAGGTTTGGTATAAGCATGGAGATATCACTTCTCATGCTATAGGAAGGGTCTCAGGATTGGAATGGGAAGGTGTTGGATATCACATCTCATGCTATAGGAAGGGTCTCAGATTTGGTATAAGCATTGAGATATCACATCTCATGCTCTAGGAAGGGTCTCAGGATTGCAATGGGAAGGAGTTGTATATGACATCTCAGGCCTTAGGAAGGGTCTCAGGTTTGGTATAAGCATTGAGATATCACATCTCTGCTATCGGAAGGGTCTCAGGATTGGAATGGGAAGGAGTTGGATATCCCATCTCATGTTATAGGAAGAGTCTCAGGTTTGGTATTAGAAGCATTGAGATATCACATCTCATGCTATAGGAAGGGTCTCAGGATTGGAATGGGAAGGACTTGGATGTCACATCTCATGCTATAGGGAGGGTCTCAAGTTTGATATTAGAAGCATTGAGATAACAAATCTCATGATATCGGAAGGGTCTCAGGATTGGAATGGGAAGGAGTTGGATATCACATCTCATTATAAAGGAAGGGTCTAAGGTTTGGAAGGGGAAGGATTTGGATATCACATCTCATGTTATAGGACGGGTCTCAGGTTTGGTATTAGAAGCATTGAGATATCAAGTGTCATGGTATAAGAAGGGTCTCAGAATTGGAATGGGAAGGAGTTGGATATCACATCTCAAGCTATAGGAAGCGTCTCAGGATTAGAATGGGAAGGAGTTTGATATCACATCTCATGCCATAGTATGGGTCTCAGGTTTGGTAGAAGCATTGGGATATCACATCTCATGCTATCGGAAGGGTATCAGTATTGGATTTGGAAGGAGTTGGATATCCCATCTCATGCTGTAGGAAGGGTCTCAGGTTAGAATGGGAAGGAGTTGGATATCACATTTCGTGTTATAGGAAGGGTCTCAGGATTGGAATGGGAAGGACTTGGATATCATATCTCATGCTATAGGAAGGCTCTCAGGTTTGGAAGGGGAAGGAGTTGGATATCACATTTCATGTTAGAGGAAGGATCTCAGGTTTGGTATTAGAGGCCTTGAGATATCACATCTCATGCTATAGGAAGGGTCTCAGGATTGGAATGGGAAGGAGTTGGATATCACATCTCAAGCTATAGGAAGGGTCTCAGGTTTGGTATAAGCATTGAGATATCACATCTCATGCTATAGGAAGGGTCTCAGGATTGGAATGGGAAGAAGTTGGATATCACATCTCATGCTATAGGAAGGGTCTCAGGTTTGGTATAAGCATTGAGATATCACATCTCATGCTATAGGAAGGGTCTCAGGGTTGGAATGGGAAGGAGTTGTATATGACATCTCATGCCATAGGAAGGGTCTCAGGTTTGGTATAAGCATTGAGATATCACATCACATGCTATAGGAAGGGTCTCAGGATTGGAATGGGAAGGACTTGGATATCACATCTCATGCTATAGGCAGGGTCTCAGGTTTGGAAAGGGAAGGAGATGGATATCACATTTCATGTTAGAGGTAGGATCTCAGGTTTGGTATTAGAGGCATTGAGATATCACATCTCATGCTATCAGAAGGGTCTCAGGATTGGAATGGGAAGGAGTTGGATATCAAATCTCATGCTAAAGGGATGGTCTAAGGTTTGGAAGGGGAGGGATTTGGACATCATATCTCATGTTATTGGAAGGATCTCAGGTTTGGTATTAGAAGCATTGAGATATCACATCTCATGCTATCGGAAGGGTCTTAGGTTTGGTATAAGCATTGAGATATCACATCTCTGCTATCGGAAGGGTCTCAGGATTGGAATGGGAAGGATTTGGATATCACAATTCATGTTATAGGGAGGGTCTCAGTTTTCATATTAGAAGCATTGAGATATCACATATGCTATTGGAAGGGTCTCAGTATTGGAATGGGAAGGAGTTGGATATCACATCTCATGTTATAGGGATGGTCTCAGTTTTGATATTAGAAGCATTGAGATATCACATATGCTATTGGAAGGGTCTCAGTATTGGAATTGGAAGGAGTTGGATATCACATATGCTAAAGGAAAGGTCTCAGGTTTGGAATGGGAAGGAGTTGGATATCACGTCTCATGTTATAGGAAGGGTCTCAGGTTTGGAATGGGAAGGAGTTGAATATCACATCTCATGCTAAAGGAAGGGTCATCAGGTTCGGTATAAGCATTGAGATATCACATCTCTGCTATCGGAAGGGTCTCAGGATAGGAATGGGAAGGACGTAGATTTCACATCTCATACTATAGGGAGGGTCTCAGTTTTGATATTAGAAGCATTGAGCTATCACATCTCATGCTATCGGAAGGGTCTCAGGATTGGAATGGGATGGAGTTGGATATCACATCTCAAGTTATCTCAGGATTGTAATGGGAAGGAGTTTGATATCACATATCAAGCTATAGGAAGGGTCTCAGGTTTGGAAGGGGAAGGATTTGGATCTCACATCTCAAGCTATCTCAGGATTGGAATGGGAAGGAGTTTGATATTTCATCTCAAGCTATAGGAAGGGTCTCAGGTTTGGAAAGGGAAGGATTTGGATTTCACATCTCATGTTATAGGATGGTTCTCATGTTTGGTTTTAGAAGCATTGAGATATCACATCTCATGCTATGGGAAGGGTCTCAGGTTTGGAATGGGAAGGAGTTGGTTATCACATCTCATGCTAAAGGAAAGGTCTCAGGTCTGGAAGGAGAAGGATTTGGATCTCACATCTCATGTTTTAGGACGGGTCTCAGGTTTGGTATTAGAAGCATTGAACTATCACATCTCATGGTATAGGAAGGGTCCCAGGATTGGAATGGGAAGGAGTTGGATATCACATTGAATGGGAAGGAGTTTGATATCACATCTCAAGCTATAGGAAGGGCCTCATGTTTGGAATGGGAATGATTTGGATTTCACATCTCATGTTATAGGATGGTTCTCATGTTTGGTTTTAGAAGCATTGAAATATCACATCTCATGCTATCTGAAGGGTCTCAGGTTTGGAATGGGAAGGAGTTTGATATCACATCTCATGTTAGAGGTAGGATCTCAGGTTTGGTATTAGAGGCATTGAGATATGACATCTCATGCCATCAGAAGGGTCTCAGGATTGGAATGGGAAGGAGTTGGATATCACATCTCATGCTAAAGGGAGGGTCTAAGGTTTGGAAGGGGAAGGATTTGGACATCACATCTCATGTTATTGGAAGGATCTGAGGTTTGGTATTAGAAGCATTGAGATATCACATCTCATGCTATCGGAAGGGTCTCAGGTTTGGTATAAGCATTGAGATATCACATCTCTGCTATCGGAAGGGTCTCAGGATTGGAATGGGAAGGATTTGGATATCACATCTCATGTTATAGGAAGGGTCTCAGGTTTGGTATTAGAAGCATTGAGATATCACATCTCATGCTATATTAAGGGTCTCAGGAATGGAATGGGAAGGACTTGGATATCACATCTCATGATAAAGGAAGGGTCTAAGGTTTGGAAGGGGAAGGATTTGGATATCACATCTCATGTTATTGGACCGGTCTCAGGTTTGGTATTAGAAGCATTGAGATATCAAGTCTCATGGTATAGGACGGGAGTTTGATATCATATCTCATGCCATGGTATGGGTCTCAGGTTTTGTAGAAGCATTGGGATATCACATCTCATGCTATTGGAAGGGTATCAGGATTGGATTTGGAAGGAGTTGGATATCCCATCTCATGCTATAGGAAGGGTCTCAGGTTGTAGTAGAAGGAGTTGGATATCACATCTCATGTTATAGGAAGGGTCTCAGGATTGGAATGGGAAGGACTTCGATATCACATCTCATGTTATAGGAAGGATCTCAGGTTTTGTATTAGAAGCATTGAGATATCACATCTCATGCTATAGTAAGGGTCTCAGGATTGGAATGTGAAGCATTTGGATATCACATCTCTGCTATCGGAAGGGTCTAAGGATTGGATTGGGAAGGAATTGGATATCCCTTCTCATGCTATAGGAAGGGTCTCAGGTTTGGTATTAGAAGCATTGAGATATCACATCTCATGCTATATTAAGGGTCTCAGGAATGGAATGGGAAGGACTTGGATATCACATCTCATGATAAAGGAAGGGTCTAAGGTTTGGAAGGGGAAGGATTTGGATATCACATCTCATGTTATTGGACCGGTCTCAGGTTTGGTATTAGAAGCATTGAGATATCAAGTCTCATGGTATAGGACGGGAGTTTGATATCATATCTCATGCCATGGTATGGGTCTCAGGTTTTGTAGAAGCATTGGGATATCACATCTCATGCTATTGGAAGGGTATCAGGATTGGATTTGGAAGGAGTTGGATATCCCATCTCATGCTATAGGAAGGGTCTCAGGTTGTAGTAGAAGGAGTTGGATATCACATCTCATGTTATAGGAAGGGTCTCAGGATTGGAATGGGAAGGACTTGGATATCACATCTCATGTTATAGGAAGGATCTCAGGTTTTGTATTAGAAGCATTGAGATATCACATCTCATGCTATAGTAAGGGTCTCAGGATTGGAATGTGAAGCATTTGGATATCACATCTCTGCTATCGGAAGGGTCTAAGGATTGGATTGGGAAGGAATTGGATATCCCTTCTCATGCTATAGGAAGGGTCTCAGGTTGGAATGGGTAGGAGTTGGATATCACATCTCATGTTATAGGAAGGGTCTCAAGATTGAAATGGGAAGGATTTGGATATCACATCTCTTGCTATAGGAAGGGTCTCAGGTTTTCTATTAGAAACATTGAGATATGACATCTCATGCTATAGGAAGGGTTTCAGTATTGGAATGGGAAGGATTTGGATATCACATCTCATGCTAAAGGAAGGGTCTCAGGTTGGAAGGGGAAGGATTTGGATTTCATATCTCATGTTATAGGACATATCTCATGTTATAGGACGGGTCCCAGGTTTGGTATTAGAAGTATTGAGATATCACATCTCATGGTATAGGAAGGGTCTCAGGATTGGAATGGGAAGGAGTTGGATCTCCCTTCTCATGCTACAGGAAGGGTCTCAGGTTGGAATGGGAAGGAGTTGGATATCACATCTCGTTATAGGAAGGGTCTCAGGATTGGAATGGGAAGGAATTGGATATCACATCTCTTGCTATAGGAAGGGTCTCAGGTTTGGAAGGGGAAGGATTTGGATATCATATCTCATGTTATAGGACCGGTCCCAGGTCTGGTATTAGAAGCATTGAGATATCACATCTCATGCTATAGGAGGAGTCTCAGGATTGGAATGGGAAGGAGTTGGATATCACGTCTCATGATATAGGAAGGGTCTCAGGATTGGAATGGGCAGGAGTTGAATATCACCTCTCATGCTAAAGGAAGGGTATCAGGTTTGATAGAAGCATTGAGATATCACATCTCATGCTATAGGAAGGAACTCAGGATTGGAATGGGAAGGAGTTGGATATCACATCTAATGCCATAGGAAGGGTCATCAGGTTTGGTATAAGCATTGAGATATCACATCTCTGCTATCGGAAGGGTCTCAGGATAGGAATGGGAAGGACTTAGAATTCACATCTCATACTATAGGGAGGGTCTCAGTTTTGATATTAGAAGCATTGAGCTATCACATCTCATGCTATCGGAAGGGTCTCAGGATTGGAATGGGATGGAGTTGGATATCACATCTCAAGCTATCTCAGGATTGGAATGGGAAGGAGTTTGATATTTCATCTCAAGCTATAGGAAGGGTCTCAGGTTTGGAAAGGGAAGGATTTGGATTTCACATCTCATGTTATAGGATGGTTCTCATGTTTGGTTTTAGAAGCATTGAGATATCACATCTCATGCTATCGGAAGGGTCTCAGGTTTGGAAAGGGAAGGATTTGGATTTCACATGTTATAGGATGGTTCTCAGGTTTGGTTTTAGAAGCATTAAATTATAACATCTCATGCTATAGGAAGGGTCTCAGGTTTGGAATGGGAAGGAGTTGGATATCACATCTCTGCTATCTGAAGGGTCTCAGGATTGGAATGGGAAGGAGTTAGATATCCCATCTCGTTATAGGAAGGGTCTCAGGTTTGGTATTAGAAGCAATGAGATATCACATCTCATGCTATAGGAAGGGTCTAATGTTTGGAAGGGGACGGATTTGGGTATCACATCTCATGTTATAGGACCGGTCTCAGGTTTGGTATTTGAAGCATTGAGATATCAAGTCTCATGGTATAGGACGGGTCTCAGAATTGGAATGAGAAGGAGTTGGATATCACATCTCAAGCTATAGGAAGGGTCTCATGATTGGAATGGGAAGGAGTTGGATATCACATCTCATGTTATAGGAAGGGTCTCAGGATTGGAATGGGAAGGACTTGGATATCACATCTCATTCTATAGGAAGGCTCTCAGGGTTGGAAGGGCAAGGAGTTGGATATCACATTTCATGTTAGAGGTAGGATCTCAGGTTTGGTTTTAGAGGCATTGAGATATCACATCTCATGCCATCAGAAGGGTCTCAGGATTGGAATGGGAAGGAGTTGGATATCAAATCTCATGCTAAAGGGATGGTCTAAGGTTTGGAAGGGGAGGGATTTGGACATCATATCTCATGTTATTGGAAGGATCTCAGGTTTGGTATTAGAAGCATTGAGATATCACATCTCATGCTATCGCAAGGGTCTTAGGTTTGGTATAAGCATTGAGATATCACATCTCTGCTATCAGAAGGGTCTCAGGATTGGAATGGGAAGGATTTGGATATCACAATTCATGTTATAGGAAGGGTCTCAGGTTTGGTATTAGAAGCATTGAGATATCACATCTCATGCTATCGCAAGGGTCTTAGGTTTGGTATAAGCATTGAGATATCACATCTCTGCTATCAGCAGGGTCTCAGGAATGGAATGGGAAGGACTTGGATATCACATCTCATGATAAAGGAAGGGTCTAAGGTTTGGAAGGGGAAGGATTTGGATATCACATCTCATGTTATTGGACCGGTCTCAGGTTTGGTATTAGAAGCATTGAGATATCAAGTCTCATGGTATAGGACGGGAGTTTGATATCACATCTCATGCCATGGTATGGGTCTCAGGTTTTGTAGAAGCATTGGGATATCACATCTCATGCTATCGGAAGGGTATCAGGATTGGATTTGGAAGGAGTTGGATATCCCATCTCATGCTATAGGAAGGGTCTCAGGTTGGAATAGAAGGAGTTGGATATCACATCTCATGTTATAGGAAGGGTCTCAGGATTGGAATGGGAAGGACTTGGATATCACATCTCATGCTGTAGGAAGGGTCTCAGGTTTGGAAAAGGAAGGAGTTGGATATCACATTTCATGTTAGAGGTAGGATCTCAGGTTTGGTATTAGAGGCATTGAGATATCACATCTCATGCTATCAGAAGGGTATCAGGATTGGAATGGGAAGGAGTTGGATATCACATCTCATGCTAAAGGGAGGGTCTCAGGTTTGGAATGGGAAGGATTTGGATATCACATCTCATGTTATAGGAAGGACCTTAGGTTTGGTATTAGAAGCATTGAGATATCACATCTCATGCTAAAGGGAGGGTCTCGGGATTGGAATGGGAAGGAGTTGGATATCACATCTCATGTTATAGGAAGGATCTCAGGTTTGGTATTAGAAGCATTGAGATATCACATCTCATGCTATAGGAAGGGTCTCAGGATTGGAATGGGAAGGAGTTGGATATCACATCTCATGCTATGGGAAGGGTCTCAGGTTTGGTATAAGCATTGAAATATCACATCTCTGCTATCGGAAGGGTCTCAGGATTGGAATGGGAGGAGCTGGATATCACATCTCATGCTATGGGAAGGGTCTCAGGTTTGGTATAAGCATTGAAATATCACATCTCTGCTATCGGAAGGGTCTCAGGATTGGAATGGGAGGAGCTGGATATCACATCTCATGCTAAAGGAAGGGTCTCAGGTTTGGAAGGGGAAGGAGTTGGATATCACATCTCATGCTAAAGGGAGGGTCTCAGGTTTGGAATGGGAAGGATTTGGATATCACATCTCATGTTATAGGAAGGACCTTAGGTTTGGTATTAGAAGCATTGAGATATCACATCTCATGCTATAGGAAGGGTCTCGGGATTGGAATGGGAAGGAGTTGGATATCACATCTCATGTTATTGGAAGGATCTCAGTTTTGGTATTAGAAGCATTGAGATATCACATCTCATGCTATCGGAAGGGTCTTAGGTTTGGTATAAGCATTGAGATATCACATCTCTGCTATCGGAAGGGTCTCAGGATTGGAATGGGAAGGATTTGGATATCATAATTCATGTTATAGGAAGGGTCTCAGGTTTGGTATTAGAAGCATTGAGATATCACATCTCATGCTATAGGAAGGGTCTCAGGTTTGGAATGGGAAGGAGTTGGATATCACATCTCTGCTATCTGAAGGGTCTCAGGATTGGAATGGGAAGGAGTTGGATATCCCATCTCGTTATAGGAAGGGTCTCAGGTTTGGTATTAGAAGCAATGAGATATCACATCTCATGCTATAGGAAGGGTCTAAGGTTTGGAAGGGGACGGATTTGGGTATCACATCTCATGTTATAGGACCGGTCTCAGGTTTGGTATTTGAAGCATTGAGATATCAAGTCTCATGGTATAGGACGGGTCTCAGAATTGGAATGAGAAGGAGTTGGATATCACATCTCAAGCTATAGGAAGGGTCTCATGATTGGAATGGGAAGGAGTTGGATATCACATCTCATGTTATAGGAAGGGTCTCAGGATTGGAATGGGAAGGACTTGGATATCACATCTCATTCTATAGGAAGGCTCTCAGGGTTGGAAGGGGAAGGAGTTGGATATCACATTTCATGTTAGAGGTAGGATCTCAGGTTTGGTTTTAGAGGCATTGAGATATCACATCTCATGCCATCAGAAGGGTCTCAGGATTGGAATGGGAAGGAGTTGGATATCAAATCTCATGCTAAAGGGATGGTCTAAGGTTTGGAAGGTGAGGGATTCGGACATCATATCTCATGTTATTGGAAGGATCTCAGGTTTGGTATTAGAAGCATTGAGATATCACATCTCATGCTATCGCAAGGGTCTTAGGTTTGGTATAAGCATTGAGATATCACATCTCTGCTATCAGAAGGGTCTCAGGATTAGAATGGGAAGGATTTGGATATCACATCTCATGATAAAGGAAGGGTCTAAGGTTTGGAAGGGGAAGGATTTGGATATCACATCTCATGTTATTGGACCGGTCTCAGGTTTGGTATTAGAAGCATTGAGATATCAAGTCTCATGGTATAGGACGGGAGTTTGATATCACATCTCATGCCATGGTATGGGTCTCAGGTTTTGTAGAAGCATTGGGATATCACATCTCATGCTATCGGAACGGTATCAGGATTGGATTTGGAAGGAGTTGGATATCCCATCTCATGCTATAGGAAGGGTCTCAGGTTGGAATAGAAGGAGTTGGATATCACATCTCATGTTATAGGAAGGGTCTCAGGATTGGAATGGGAAGGACTTGGATATCACATCTCATGCTGTAGGAAGGGTCTCAGGTTTGGAAAAGGAAGGAGTTGGATATCACATTTCATGTTAGAGGTAGGATCTCAGGTTTGGTATTAGAGGCATTGAGATATCACATCTCATGCTATCAGAAGGGTATCAGGATTGGAATGGGAAGGAGTTGGATATCACATCTCATGCTAAAGGGAGGGTCTCAGGTTTGGAATGGGAAGGATTTGGATATCACATCTCATGTTATAGGAAGGACCTTAGGTTTGGTATTAGAAGCATTGAGATATCACATCTCATGCTAAAGGGAGGGTCTCAGGATTGGAATGGGAAGGAGTTGGATATCACATCTCATGTTATAGGAAGGATCTCAGGTTTGGTATTAGAAGCATTGAGATATCACATCTCATGCTATAGGAAGGGTCTCAGGATTGGAATGGGAAGGAGTTGGATATCACATCTCATGCTATGGGAAGGGTCTCAGGTTTGGTATAAGCATTGAAATATCACATCTCTGCTATCGGAAGGGTCTCAGGATTGGAATGGGAGGAGCTGGATATCACATCTCATGCTATGGGAAGGGTCTCAGGTTTGGTATAAGCATTGAAATATCACATCTCTGCTATCGGAAGGGTCTCAGGATTGGAATGGGAGGAGCTGGATATCACATCTCATGCTAAAGGAAGGGTCTCAGGTTTGGAAGGGGAAGGAGTTGGATATCACATCTCATGCTAAAGGGAGGGTCTCAGGTTTGGAATGGGAAGGATTTGGATATCACATCTCATGTTATAGGAAGGACCTTAGGTTTGGTATTAGAAGCATTGAGATATCACATCTCATGCTATAGGAAGGGTCTCGGGATTGGAATGGGAAGGAGTTGGATATCACATCTCATGTTATTGGAAGGATCTCAGGTTTGGTATTAGAAGCATTGAGATATCACATCTCATGCTATCGGAAGGGTCTTAGGTTTGGTATAAGCATTGAGATATCACATCTCTGCTATCGGAAGGGTCTCAGGATTGGAATGGGAAGGATTTGGATATCATAATTCATGTTATAGGAAGGGTCTCAGGTTTGGTATTAGAAGCATTGAGATATCACATCTCATGCTATAGGAAGGGTCTCAGGATTGGAATGGGAAGGACTTGGATATCACATCTCATGTTATAGGAAGGGTCTCAGGTTTGGTATTAGAAGCATTGAGATATCACATCTCATGCTATAGGAAGGGTCTCAGGAATGGAATGGGAAGGACTTGGATATCACATCTCATGATAAAGGAAGGGTCTAAGGTTTGGAAGGGGAAGGATTTGGATATCACATCTCATGTTATTGGACCAGTCTCAGGTTTGGTATTAGAAGCATTGAGATATCAAGTCTCATGGTATAGGACGGGAGTTTGATATCACATCTCATGCCATGGTATGGGTCTCAGGTTTTGTAGAAGCATTGGTATATCACATCTCATGCTATCGGAAGGGTATCAGGATTGGATTTGGAAGGAGTTGGATATCCCATCTCATGCTATAGGAAGGGTCTCAGGTTGGAATAGAAGGAGTTGGATATCACATCTCATGTTATAGGAAGGGTCTCAGGATTGGAATGGGAAGGACTTGGATATCACATCTCATGCTGTAGGAAGGGTCTCAGGTTTGGAAAAGGAAGGAGTTGGATATCACATTTCATGTTAGAGGTAGGATCTCAGGTTTGGTATTAGAGGCATTGAGATATCAGATCTCATGCTATCAGAAGGGTATCAGGATTGGAATGGGAAGGAGTTGGATATCACATCTCATGCTAAAGGGAGGGTCTCAGGTTTGGAATGGGAAGGATTTGGATATCATATCTCATGTTATAGGAAGGACCTTAGGTTTGGTATTAGAAGCATTGAGATATCACATCTCATGCTATAGGAAGGGTCTCGGGATTGGAATGGGAAGGAGTTGGATATCACATCTCATGTTATAGGAAGGATCTCAGGTTTGGTATTAGAAGCATTGAGATATCACATCTCATGCTATAGGAAGGGTCTCAGGATTGGAATGGGAAGGAGTTGGATATCACATCTCATGCTATGGGAAGGGTCTCAGGTTTGGTATAAGCATTGAAATATCACATCTCTGCTATCGGAAGGGTCTCAGGATTGGAATGGGAGGAGCTATATATCACATCTCATGCTAAAGGAAGGTTCTCAGGTTTGGAAGGGGAAGGATTTGGATATCACATCTCATGTTATAGGACGGGTCTCAGGTTTGGTATTAGAAGCATTGTGATATCACATCTCATGCTATAGGATGTGTCTCAGGATTGGAATGGGAAGGAGTTGGATATCACATCTCATGCTATAGGAAGGGTTTCAGGTTTGGTAGAAGCATTGAGATATCACATCTCATGCTATAGGAAGAGTCTCAGGTTTGGGAAGGGAAGGATTTGGATTTCACATCTCATGCTATAGGATGGTTCTCATGTTTGGTTTTTGAAGCATTGAGATATCACATCTCATGCTATCGGAAGGGTCTCAGGTTTGGAATGGGAAGGAGTTGGATATCAGATCTCATGTTATAGGAAGGGTCTCAGGTTTGGAATGGGAAGGAGTTGGATATGACATCTCTTGTTATAGGGAGGGTCTCAGGATTTGAATGGTAAGGAGTTGGATATCACATCTCATGCTATAGGAAGGGTCTCAGGTTGGAATGGGAAGGAGTTGGATATCACATCTCATGTTATATACAGGAAGGGTCTCAGGATTGGAATGGGAAGGATTTGGATATCACATCTCTTGCTATAGGAAGGGTCTCAGGTTTTTTATTAGAAACATTGAGATATCACATCTCATGCTATAGGAAGGGTTTTAGGATTGGAATGGGAAGTATTTGGATATCACATCTCATGCTAAAGGAAGGGTCTCAGGTTTGGAAGGTGAAGGATTTGGATATCACATCTCATCCAATAGGAAGGGTCTCAGGTTTGGAATGGGAAGGAATTGGATATCACATCTCATGTTATAGGAAGGGTCTCAGGTTTTTTATTAGAAACATTGAGATATCACGGGCCTCATTACGACTCAGGCGGTAAGGGGTTTACGGCTGCGTAAACAGCGCCGACCCTTACCGCCTGATTCCGAGGTCCCTTAGCGCCATGGAGGTTTTAACACCTGCTTTTAGCAGGTGTTAAAATCCATGGCGCTAAGGGACCTTGATGTTAATTACGCCACCGTAATTTACGGTGGCGTAATTAACGCCTTCCCCACTGCCATTATGCCCTATGGGGCAAAAATGGGAATGGGGAAGGGTAAATGGGGATTGGGGACTTACCGCCCCGCCAACCTCGGAATGGGGCGGTAAGTCCGCCAACCACCATGGCGTAAACGTAGTTTACGCCATGGTGGTAAAGGTACGACCCAGGCGGTAACTTACCGCCTGGGTCGTAATGAGGCCCCACATCTCATGGTATAGGACGGTTCCCAGGTTTGGTATTAGAAGCATTGAGATATCACATCTCATGGTATAGGAAGGGTCTCAGGGTTGGAATGGGAAGGAGTTGGATATCACATCTCATGCTATAGGAAGGGTCTCAGGTTTGGTATTAGAAGCATTGAGATATCACATCTCATGGTATAGGAAGGGTCTCAGGGTTGGAATGGGAAGGAGTTGGATATCACATCTCATCCAATAGGAAGGGTCTCAGGTTTGGAATGGGAAGGAATTGGATATCACATCTCATGTTATAGGAAGGATCTCAGGTTTGGTATTAGAAGCATTGAGATATCACATCTCATGCTATAGGAAGGGTCTCAGGATTGGAATGTGAAGGATTTGGATATCACATCTCATGCTAAAGGAAGGGTCTCAGGTTTGGTAGAAGCATTGAGATATCACATCTCATGCTGTAGGAAGGGTCTCAGGATTTGAATGGCAAGGAGTTGGATATCACATCTCATGCCATAGGAAGGGTCTCAGGTTTGGTATAAGCATTGAGATATCACATCTCTATTATCGGAAGGTTCTCAGGATTGGATTGGGAAGGAGTTGGATATCCCTTCCCATGCTATAGGAAGTGTCTCAGGTTGGAATGGGAAGGAGTTGAATATCACATCTCATGTTATAGGAAGGGTCTCCGGATTGGAATGGGAAGGATTTGGATATCACATCTCTTGCTATAGGAAGGGTCTCAGGATTGGAATGGGAAGGATTTGGATATCACATCTCATGTCATAGGAAGGATCTCAGGTTTGGTATTAGAAGCATTGATATATCACATCTCATGCTATAGGAATGGCCTCAGGATTGGAATGGGTAGGAGTTGGATATTACATTCTTGCTATAGTAAGGGTCTCATGTTTGGAATGGGAAGGAGTTGGATATCGCATATGCTATAGGAAGTGTCTCAGGTTTGGAACGGGAAGGAGTTGGATATCACATCTCATGTTATAGGAAGGGTCTCAGGTTTGGTATAAGCATTGAGATATCACATCTCTGCTATCAGGAGTGGCTCAGGATTGGAATGGGAAGGAGTTGGATATCCCATCTCATGTTAAAGGACGGGTCTCTGGTTTGGTATTAGAATCATTGAGATATCACATCGCATGCTGTAGGAAGGGTCTAAGGATTGGAATGGGATGGACTTGGATATCACATCTCATGCTATAGGTAGGCTCTCAGGTTTGGTATAAGCATTGAGATATCACATCTCATGCTATAGGAAGGGTCTCAGGATTGGAATGGGAAGGATTTGGATATCACATCTCATGCTATAGGAAGGGTCTCAGATTTGGTATAAGCATTGAGATATCACATCTCATGCTATAGGAAGGGTCTCAGGATTGGAATGGGAAGGAGTTGTATATGACATCTCAAGCCTTAGGAAGGGTCTCAGGTTTGGTATAAGCATTGAGATATCACATCTCTGCTATCGGAAGGGTCTCAGGATTGGAATGGGAAGGAGTTGGATATCCCATCTCATGTTATAGGAAGGGTCTCAGGTTTGGTATTAAAAGCATTGAGATATCACATCTCATGCTATAGGAAGGGTCTCAGGATTGGAATGGGAAGGACTTGGATGTCACATCTCATGCTATAGGGAGGGTCTCAAGTTTGATATTAGAAGCATTGAGATAACAAATCTCATGATATCGGAAGGGTCTCAGGATTGGAATGGGAAGGAGTTGGATATCACATCTCATTATAAAGGAAGGGTCTAAGGTTTGGAATGGGAAGGAGTTGGATATCACATCTCATGCTTTAGGAAGGGTTTCAGGTTTGGTAGAAGCATTGAGATATCACATCTCATGCTATAGGAAGAGTCTCAGGTTTGGGAAGGGAAGGATTTGGATTTCACATCTCATGTTATAGGATGGTTCTCATGTTTGGTTTTTGAAGCATTGAGATATCACATCTCATGCTATCGGAAGGGTCTCAGGTTTGGAATGGGAAGGAGTTGGATATCAGATCTCATGTTATAGGAAGGGTCTCAGGTTTGGAATGGGAAGGAGTTGGATATGACATCTCTTGTTATAGGGAGGGTCTCAGGATTTGAATGGTAAGGAGTTGGATATCACATCTCATGCTATAGGAAGGGTCTCAGGTTGGAATGGGAAGGAGTTGGATATCACATCTCATGTTATATACAGGAAGGGTCTCAGGATTGGAATGGGAAGGATTTGGATATCACATCTCTTGCTATAGGAAGGGTCTCAGGTTTTTTATTAGAAACATTGAGATATCACATCTCATGCTATAGGAAGGGTTTTAGGATTGGAATGGGAAGTATTTGGATATCACATCTCATGCTAAAGGAAGGGTCTCGGGTTTGGAAGGGGAAGGATTTGGATATCACATCTCATCCAATAGGAAGGGTCTCAGGTTTGGAATGGGAAGGAATTGGATATCACATCTCATGTTATAGGAAGGGTCTCAGGGTTTTTATTAGAAACATTGAGATATCACATCTCATGTTATAGGACGGTTCCCAGGTTTGGTATTAGAAGCATTGAGATATCACATCTCATGGTATAGGAAGGGTCTCAGGGTTGGAATGGGAAGGAGTTGGATATCACATCTCATCCAATAGGAAGGGTCTCAGGTTTGGAATGGGAAGGGATTGGATATCACATCTCATGTTATAGGAAGGATCTCAGGTTTGGTATTAGAAGCATTGAGATATCACATCTCATGCTATAGGAAGGGTCTCAGGATTGGAATGTGAAGGATTTGGATATCACACCTCATGCTAAAGGAAGGGTCTCAGGTTTGGTAGAAGCATTGAGATATCACATCTCATGCTATAGGAAGGGTCTCAGGATTTGAATGGCAAGGAGTTGGATATCACATCTCATGCCATAGGAAGGGTCTCAGGTTTGGTATAAGCATTGAGATATCACATCTCTGCTATCGGAAGGTTCTCAGGATTGGATTGGGAAGGAGTTGGATATCCCTTCCCATGCTATAGGAAGTGTCTCAGGTTGGAATGGGAAGGAGTTGAATATCACATCTCATGTTATAGGGAGGGTCTCAGGATTGGAATGGGAAGGATTTGGATATCACATCTCTTGCTATAGGAAGGGTCTCAGGATTGGAATGGGAAGGATTTGGATATCACATCTCATGTCATAGGAAGGATCTCAGGTTTGGTATTAGAAGCATTGATATATCACATCTCATGCTATAGGAATGGTCTCAGGATTGGAATGGGTAGGAGTTGGATATTATATTCTTGCTATAGTAAGGTTCTCATGTTTGGAATGGGAAGGAGTTGGATATCACATATGCTATAGGAAGTGTCTCAGGTTTGGAACGGGAAGGAGTTGGATATCACATCTCATGTTATAGGAAGGGTCTCAGGTTTGGTATAAGCATTGAGATATCACATCTCTGCTATCAGGAGTGGCTCAGGATTGGAATGGGAAGGAGTTGGATATCCCATCTCATGTTAAAGGACGGGTCTCTGGTTTGGTATTAGAATCATTGAGATATCACATCGCATGCTGTAGGAAGGGTCTAAGGATTGGAATGGGATGGACTTGGATATCACATCTCATGCTATAGGTAGGCTCTCAGGTTTGGTATAAGCATTGAGATATCACATCTCATGCTATAGGAAGGGTCTCAGTATTGGAATGGGAAGGATTTGGATATCACATCTCATGCTATAGGAAGGGTCTCAGATTTGGTATAAGCATTGAGATATCACATCTCATGCTATAGGAAGGGTCTCAGGATTGGAATGGGAAGGAGTTGTATATGACATCTCAAGCCTTAGGAAGGGTCTCAGGTTTGGTATAAGCATTGAGATATCACATCTCTGCTATCGGAAGGGTCTCAGGATTGGAATGGGAAGGAGTTGGATATCCCATCTCATGTTATAGGAAGGGTCTCAGGTTTGGTATTAGAAGCATTGAGATATCACATCTCATGCTATAGGAAGGGTCTCAGGATTGGAATGGGAAGGACTTGGATGTCACATCTCATGCTATAGGGAGGGTCTCAAGTTTGATATTAGAAGCATTGAGATAACAAATCTCATGATATCGGAAGGGTCTCAGGATTGGAATGGGAAGGAGTTGGATATCACATCTCATTTTAAAGGAAGGGTCTAAGGTTTGGAAGGGGAAGGATTTGGATATCACATCTCATGTTATAGGACGGGTCTCAGGTTTGGTATTAGAAGCATTGAGATATCAAGTCTCATGGTATAAGAAGGGTCTCAGAATTGGAATGGGAAGGAGTTGGATATCACATCTCAAGCTATAGGAAGCGTCTCAGGATTGGAATGGGAAGGAGTTTGATATCACATCTCATGCCATAGTATGGGTCTCAGGTTTGGTAGAAGCATTGGGATATCACATCTCATGCTATAGGAAGGGTCTCAGGATTGGAATGGGAAGAAGTTGGATATCACATCTCAAGCTATAGGAAGGGTCTCAGGTTTGGTATAAGCATTGAGATATCACATCTCATGCTATACGAAGGGTCTCAGGGTTGGAATGGGAAGGAGTTGTATATGACATCTCATGTCATAGGAAGGGTCTCAGGTTTGGTATAAGCATTGAGATATCACATCACATGCTATAGGAAGGGTCTCAGGATTGGAATGGGAAGGACTTGGATATCACATCACATGCTATAGGAAGGGTCTCAGGATTGGAATGGGAAGGACTTGGATATCACATCTCATGCTATAGGCAGGGTCTCAGGTTTGGAAAGGGAAGGAGATGGATATCACATTTCATGTTAGAGGTAGGATCTCAGGTTTGGTATTAGAGGCAATGAGATATCACATCTCATGCTATCAGAAGGGTCTCAGGATTGGAATGGGAAGGAGTTGGATATCACATTTCATGCTAAAGGGAGGGTCTCAGGTTTGGAAGGGGAAGGATTTGGAAATCACATCTCATATTATAGGAAGGATCTCAGGTTTGGTATTAGAAGCATTGAGATATCACATCTCATGCTATCGGAAGGATCTCAGGTTTGGTATAAGAGGCATTGAGATATCACATCTCATGCTATCATAAGGGTCTCAGGATTGGAATGGGAAGGAGTTGGATATCACATCTCATGTTATAGGAAGGATCTCAGGTTTGGTATTAGAAGCATTGAGACATCACATCTCATGCTATAGGAAGGGTCTCAGGATTGGAATGGGAAGGAGTTGATATCACATCTCATGCTATAGGAAGGGTCTCAGGTTTGGTATAAGCATTGAGATATCACATCTCATGCTATAGGAAGGGTCTCAGGATTGGAATGGGAAGGAGTTGTATATGACATCTCAAGCCTTAGGAAGGGTCTCAGGTTTGGTATAAGCATTGAGATATCACATCTCTGCTATCGGAAGGGTCTCAGGATTGGAATGGGAAGGAGTTGGATATCCCATCTCATGTTATAGGAAGGGTCTCAGGTTTGGTATTAGAAGCATTGAGATATCACATCTCATGCTATAGGAAGAGTCTCAGGATTGGAATGGGAAGGACTTGGATGTCACATCTCATGCTATAGGGAGGGTCTCAAGTTTGATATTAGAAGCATTGAGATAACAAATCTCATGATATCGGAAGGGTCTCAGGATTGGAATGGGAAGGAGTTGGATATCACATCTCATTATAAAGGAAGGGTCTAAGGTTTGGAAGGGGAAGGATTTGGATATCACATCTCATGTTATATGACGGGTCTCAGGTTTGGTATTAGAAGCATTGAGATATCAAGTCTCATGGTATAAGAAGGGTCTCAGAATTGGAATGGGAAGGAGTTGGATATTACATTCTTGCTATAGTAAGGGTCTCATGTTTGGAATGGGAAGGAGTTGGATATCACATATGCTATAGGAAGTGTCTCAGGTTTGGTATAAGCATTGAGATATCACATCTCATGCTATAGGAAGGGTCTCAGGATTGGAATGGGAAGGATTTGGATATCACATCTTATGCTATAGGAAGGGTCTCAGGTTTGGTATAAGCACTGAGATATCACATCTCATGCTATAGGAAGGGTCTCAGGATTGGAATGGGAAGAAGTTGGATATCACATCTCATGCTATAGGAAGGGTCTCAGGTTTGGTATAAGCATTGAGATATCACATCTCATGCTATAGGAAGGGTCTCAGGGTTGGAATGGGAAGGAGTTGTATATGACATCTCATGCCATAGGAAGGGTCTCAGGTTTGGTATAAGCATTGAGATATCACATCACATGCTATAGGAAGGGTCTCACGATTGGAATGGGAAGGACTTGGATATCACATCTCATGCTATAGGCAGGGTCTCAGGTTTGGAAAGGGAAGGAGATGGATATCACATTTCATGTTAGAGGTAGGATCTCAGGTTTGGTATTAGAAGCATTGAGATATCACATCTCATGCTATCAGAAGGGTCTCAGGATTGGAATGGGAAGGAGTTGGATATCACATTTCATGCTAAAGGGAGGGTCTCAGGTTTGGAAGGGGAAGGATTTGGAAATCACATCTCATATTATAGGAAGGATCTCAGGTTTGGTATTAGAAGCATTGAGATATCACATCTCATGATATCGGAAGGATCTCAGGTTTGGTATAAGAGGCATTGAGATATCACATCTCATGCTATCATAAGGGTCTCAGGATTGGAATGGGAAGGAGTTGGATATCACATCTCATGTTATATGAAGGATCTCAGGTTTGGTATTAGAAGCATTGAGACATCACATCTCATGCTATAGGAAGGGTCTCAGGATTGGAATGGGAAGGAGTTGGATATCACATCTCATGCTATAGGAAGGGTCTCAGGTTTGGTATAAGCATTGAGATATCACATCTCATGCTATAGGAAGGGTCTCAGGATTGGAAAGGGAAGGATTTGGATATCACATCTTATGCTATAGGAAGGGTCTCAGGTTTGGTATAAGCATGGAGATATCACTTCTCATGCTATAGGAAGGGTCTCAGGATTGGAATGGGAAGGAGTTGGATATCACATCTCATGCTATAGGAAGGGTCTCAGATTTGGTATAAGCATTGAGATATCACATCTCATGCTATAGGAAGGGTCTCAGGATTGGAATGGGAAGGAGTTGTATATGACATCTCAGGCCATAGGAAGGGTCTCAGATTTGGTATAAGCATTGAGATATCACATCTCATGATATCGGAAGGGTCTCAGGATTGGAATGGGAAGGAGTTGGATATCACATTTCATGATAAAGGAAGGGTCTAAGGTTTGGAAGGGGAAGGATTTGGATATCACATCTCATGTTATAGGACGGGTCTCAGGTTTGGTATTAGAAGCATTGAGATATCAAGTCTCATGGTATAAGAAGGGTCTCAGGATTGGAATGGGAAGGAGTTTGATATCACATCTCATGCCATAGTATGGGTCTCAGGTTTGGTAGAAGCATTGGGATATCACATCTCATGCTATCGGAAGGGTATCAGTATTGGATTTGGAAGGAGTTGGATAGCCCATCTCATGCTATAGGAAGGGTCTCAGGTTGGAATGGGAAGGAGTTGGATATCACATTTCATGTTATAGGAAGGGTCTCAGGATTGGAATGGGAAGGACTTGGATATCATATCTCATGCTATAGGAAGGCTCTCAGGTTTGGAAGGGGAAGGAGTTGGATATCACATTTCATGTTAGAGGAAGGATCTCAGGTTTGGTATTAGAGGCCTTGAGATATCACATCTCATGCTATAGGAAGGGTCTCAGGATTGGAATGGGAAGGAGTTGGATATCAGATCTCAAGCTATAGGAAGGGTCTCAGGTTTGGTATAAGCATTGAGATATCACATCTCATGCTATAGGAAGGGTCTCAGGATTGGAATGGGAAGGAGTTGTATATGCCATCTCATGCCATAGGAAGGGTCTCAGGTTTGGTATAAGCATTGAGATATCACATCTCATGCTATAGGAAGGGTCTCAGGATTGGAATGGGAAGGAGTTGTATATGCCATCTCATGCCATAGGAAGGGTCTCAGGTTTGGTATAAGCATTGAGATATCACATCACATGCTATCATAAGGGTCTCAGGATTGGAATGGGAAGGAGTTGGATATCACATCTCATGTTATATGAAGGATCTCAGGTTTGGTATTAGAAGCATTGAGACATCACATCTCATGCTATAGGAAGGGTCTCAGGATTGGAATGGGAAGGAGTTGGATATCACATCTCATGCTATAGGAAGGGTCTCAGGTTTGGTATAAGCATTGAGATATCACATCTCATGCTATAGGAAGGGTCTCAGGATTGGAAAGGGAAGGATTTGGATATCACATCTTATGCTATAGGAAGGGTCTCAGGTTTGGTATAAGCATGGAGATATCACTTCTCATGCTATAGGAAGGGTCTCAGGATTGGAATGGGAAGGAGTTGGATATCACATCTCATGCTATAGGAAGGGTCTCAGATTTGGTATAAGCATTGAGATATCACATCTCATGCTATAGGAAGGGTCTCAGGATTGGAATGGGAAGGAGTTGTATATGACATCTCAGGCCATAGGAAGGGTCTCAGATTTGGTATAAGCATTGAGATATCACATCTCATGATATCGGAAGGGTCTCAGGATTGGAATGGGAAGGAGTTGGATATCACATTTCATGATAAAGGAAGGGTCTAAGGTTTGGAAGGGGAAGGATTTGGATATCACATCTCATGTTATAGGACGGGTCTCAGGTTTGGTATTAGAAGCATTGAGATATCAAGTCTCATGGTATAAGAAGGGTCTCAGGATTGGAATGGGAAGGAGTTTGATATCACATCTCATGCCATAGTATGGGTCTCAGGTTTGGTAGAAGCATTGGGATATCACATCTCATGCTATCGGAAGGGTATCAGTATTGGATTTGGAAGGAGTTGGATATCCCATCTCATGCTATAGGAAGGGTCTCAGGTTGGAATGGGAAGGAGTTGGATATCACATTTCATGTTATAGGAAGGGTCTCAGGATTGGAATGGGAAGGACTTGGATATCATATCTCATGCTATAGGAAGGCTCTCAGGTTTGGAAGGGGAAGGAGTTGGATATCACATTTCATGTTAGAGGAAGGATCTCAGGTTTGGTATTAGAGGCCTTGAGATATCACATCTCATGCTATAGGAAGGGTCTCAGGATTGGAATGGGAAGGAGTTGGATATCAGATCTCAAGCTATAGGAAGGGTCTCAGGTTTGGTATAAGCATTGAGATATCACATCTCATGCTATAGGAAGGGTCTCCTGATTGGAATGGGAAGAAGTTGGATATCACATCTCATGCTATAGGAAGGGTCTCAGGTTTGGTATAAGCATTGAGATATCACATCTCATGCTATAGGAAGGGTCTCAGGATTGGAATGGGAAGGAGTTGTATATGCCATCTCATGCCATAGGAAGGGTCTCAGGTTTGGTATAAGCATTGAGATTTCACATCACATGCTATAGGAAGGGTCTCAGGATTGGAATGGGAAGGACTTGGATATCACATATCATGCTATAGGCAGGGTCTCAGGTTTGGAAAGGGAAGGAGATGGATATCACATTTCATGTTAGAGGTAGGATCTCAGGTTTGGTATTAGAGGCATTGAGAAATCACATCTCATGCTATCAGAAGGGTCTCAGGATTGGAATGGGAAGGAGTTGGATATCACATCTCATGCTAAAGGGAGGGTCTCAGGTTTGGAAGGGGAAGGATTTGGAAATCACATCTCATATTATAGGAAGGATCTCAGGTTTGGTATTAGAAGCATTGAGATATCAGATCTCATGCTATCGGAAGGATCTCAGGTTTGGTATAAGAGGCATTGAGATATCACATCTCATGCTATCATAAGGGTCTCAGGATTGGAATGGGAAGGAGTTGGATATCACATCTCATGTTATAGGAAGGATCTCAGGTTTGGTATTGGAAGCATTGAGACATCACATCTCATGCTATAGGAATGGTCTCAGGATTGGAATGGGTAGGAGTTGGATATTACATTCTTGCTATAGTAAGGGTCTCATGTTTGGAATGGGAAGGAGTTGGATATCACATATGCTATAGGAAGTGTCTCAGGTTTGGAACGGGAAGGAGTTGGATATCACATCTCATGTTATAGGAAGGGTCTCAGGTTTGGTATAAGCATTGAGATATCACATCTCTGCTATCAGGAGTGGCTCAGGATTGGAATGGGAAGGAGTTGGATATCCCATCTCATGTTAAAGGACGGGTCTCTGGTTTGGTATTAGAATCATTGAGATATCACATCGCATGCTGTAGGAAGGGTCTAAGGATTGGAATGGGATGGACTTGGATATCACATCTCATGCTATAGGTAGGCTCTCAGGTTTGGTATAAGCATTGAGATATCACATCTCATGCTATAGGAAGGGTCTCAGGATTGGAATGGGAAGGATTTGGATATCACATCTCATGCTATAGGAAGGGTCTCAGATTTGGTATAAGCATTGAGATATCACATCTCATGCTATAGGAAGGGTCTCAGGATTGGAATGGGAAGGAGTTGTATATGACATCTCAAGCCTTAGGAAGGGTCTCAGGTTTGGTATAAGCATTGAGATATCACATCTCTGCTATCGGAAGGGTCTCAGGATTGGAATGGGAAGGAGTTGGATATCCCATCTCATGTTATAGGAAGGGTCTCAGGTTTGGTATTAGAAGCATTGAGATATCACATCTCATGCTATAGGAAGGGTCTCAGGATTGGAATGGGAAGGACTTGGATGTCACATCTCATGCTATAGGGAGGGTCTCAAGTTTGATATTAGAAGCATTGAGATAACAAATCTCATGATATCGGAAGGGTCTCAGGATTGGAATGGGAAGGAGTTGGATATCACATCTCATTATAAAGGAAGGGTCTAAGGTTTGGAAGGGGAAGGATTTGGATATCACATCTCATGTTATATGACGGGTCTCAGGTTTGGTATTAGAAGCATTGAGATATCAAGTCTCATGGTATAAGAAGGGTCTCAGAATTGGAATGGGAAGGAGTTGGATATCACATCTCAAGCTATAGGAAGCGTCTCAGGATGGGAATGGGAAGGAGTTTGATATCACATCTCATGCCATAGTATGGGTCTCAGGTTTGGTAGAAGCATTGGGATATCACATCTCATGCTATAGGAAGGGTCTCAGGATTGGAATGGGAAGAAGTTGGATATCACATCTCAAGCTATAGGAAGGGTCTCAGGTTTGGTATAAGCATTGAGATATCACATCTCATGCTATAGGAAGGGTCTCAGGGTTGGAATGGGAAGGAGTTGTATATGACATCTCATGCCATAGGAAGGGTCTCAGGTTTGGTATAAGCATTGAGATATCACATCACATGCTATAGGAAGGGTCTCAGGTTTGGAATGGGAAGGACTTGGATATCACATCACATGCTATAGGAAGGGTCTCAGGATTGGAATGGGAAGGACTTGGATATCACATCTCATGCTATAGGCAGGGTCTCAGGTTTGGAAAGGGAAGGAGATGGATATCACATTTCATGTTAGAGGTAGGATCTCAGGTTTGGTATTAGAGGCAATGAGATATCACATCTCATGCTATCAGAAGGGTCTCAGGATTGGAATGGGAAGGAGTTGGATATCACATTTCATGCTAAAGGGAGGGTCTCAGGTTTGGAAGGGGAAGGATTTGGAAATCACATCTCATATTATAGGAAGGATCTCAGGTTTGGTATTAGAAGCATTGAGATATCACATCTCATGCCATCGGAAGGATCTCAGGTTTGGTATAAGAGGCATTGAGATATCACATCTCATGCTATCATAAGGGTCTCAGGATTGGAATGGGAAGGAGTTGGATATCACATCTCATGTTATAGGAAGGATCTCAGGTTTGGTATTAGAAGCATTGAGACATCACATCTCATGCTATAGGAAAGGTCTCAGGATTGGAATGGGAAGGAGTTGGATATCACATCTCATGCTATAGGAAGGGTCTCAGGTTTGGTATAAGCATTGAGATATCACATCTCATGCTATAGGAAGGGTCTCAGGATTGGAATGGGAAGGATTTGGATATCACATCTTATGCTATTGGAAGGGTCTCAGGTGTGGTATAAGCACTGAGATATCACATCTCATGCTATAGGAAGGGTCTCAGGATTGGAATGGGAAGAAGTTGGATATCACATCTCATGCTATAGGAAGGGTCTCAGGTTTGGTATAAGCATTGAGATATCACATCTCATGCTATAGGAAGGGTCTCAGGGTTGGAATGGGAAGGAGTTGTATATGACATCTCATGCCATAGGAAGGGTCTCAGGTTTGGTATAAGCATTGATATATCACATCACATGCTATAGGAAGGGTCTCACGATTGGAATGGGAAGGACTTGGATATCACATCTCATGCTATAGGCAGGGTCTCAGGTTTGGAAAGGGAAGGAGATGGATATCACATTTCATGTTAGAGGTAGGATCTCAGGTTTGGTATTAGAGGCATTGAGATATCACATCTCATGCTATCAGAAGGGTCTCAGGATTGGAATGGGAAGGAGTTGGATATCACATTTCATGCTAAAGGGAGGGTCTCAGGTTTGGAAGGGGAAGGATTTGGAAATCACATCTCATATTATAGGAAGGATCTCAGGTTTGGTATTAGAAGCATTGAGATATCACATCTCATGCTATCGGAAGGATCTCAGGTTTGGTATAAGAGGCATTGAGATATCACATCTCATGCTATCATAAGGGTCTCAGGATTGGAATGGGAAGGAGTTGGATATCACATCTCATGTTATAGGAAGGATCTCAGGTTTGGTATTAGAAGCATTGAGACATCACATCTCATGCTATAGGAAGGGTCTCAGGATTGGAATGGGAAGGAGTTGGATATCACATCTCATGCTATAGGAAGGGTCTCAGGTTTGGTATAAGCATTGAGATATCACATCTCATGCTATAGGAAGGGTCTCAGGATTGGAAAGGGAAGGATTTGGATATCACATCTTATGCTATAGGAAGGGTCTCAGGTTTGGTATAAGCATGGAGATATCACTTCTCATGCTATAGGAAGGGTCTCAGGATTGGAATGGGAAGGAGTTGGATATCACAGCTCATGCTATAGGAAGGGTCTCAGATTTGGTATAAGCATTGAGATATCACATCTCATGCTATAGGAAGGGTCTCAGGATTGGAATGGGAAGGAGTTGTCTATGACATCTCAGGCCATAGGAAGGGTCTCAGATTTGGTATAAGCATTGAGATATCACATCTCATGATATCGGAAGGGTCTCAGGATTGGAATGGGAAGGAGTTGGATATCACATTTCATGATAAAGGAAGGGTCTAAGGTTTGGAAGGGGAAGGATTTGGATATCACATCTCATGTTATAGGACGGGTCTCAGGTTTGGTATTAGAAGCATTGAGATATCAAGTCTCATGGTATAAGAAGGGTCTCAGGATTGGAATGGGAAGGAGTTTGATATCACATCTCATGCCATAGTATGGGTCTCAGGTTTGGTAGAAGCATTGGGATATCACATCTCATGCTATCGGAAGGGTATCAGTATTGGATTTGGAAGGAGTTGGATATCCCATCTCATGCTATAGGAAGGGTCTCAGGTTGGAATGGGAAGGAGTTGGATATCACATCTCATGCTATAGGAAGGCTCTCAGGTTTGGAAGGGGAAGGAGTTGGATATCACATTTCATGTTAGAGGAAGGATCTCAGGTTTGGTATTAGAGGCCTTGAGATATCACATCTCATGCTATAGGAAGGGTCTCAGGATTGGAATGGGAAGGAGTTGGATATCAGATCTCAAGCTATAGGAAGGGTCTCAGGTTTGGTATAAGCATTGAGATATCACATCTCATGCTATAGGAAGGGTCTCCTGATTGGAATGGGAATAAGTTGGATATCACATCTCATGCTATAGGAAGGGTCTCAGGTTTGGTATAAGCATTGAGATATCACATCTCATGCTATAGGAAGGGTCTCAGGATTGGAATGGGAAGGAGTTGTATATGCCATCTCATGCCATAGGAAGGGTCTCAGGTTTGGTATAAGCATTGAGATATCACATCACATGCTATAGGAAGGGTCTCAGGATTGGAATGGGAAGGACTTGGATATCACATATCATGCTATAGGCAGGGTCTCAGGTTTGAAAAGGGAAGGAGATGGATATCACATTTCATGTTAGAGGTAGGATCTCAGGTTTGGTATTAGAGGCATTGAGAAATCACATCTCATGCTATCAGAAGGGTCTCAGGATTGGAATGGGAAGGAGTTGGATATCACATCTCATGCTAAAGGGAGGGTCTCAGGTTTGGAAGGGGAAGGATTTGGAAATCACATCTCATATTATAGGAAGGATCTCAGGTTTGGTATTAGAAGCATTGAGATATCACATCTCATGCTATCGGAAGGATCTCAGGTTTGGTATAAGAGGCATTGAGATATCACATCTCATGCTATCATAAGGGTCTCAGGATTGGAATGGGAAGGAGTTGGATATCACATCTCATGTTATAGGAAGGATCTCAGGTTTGGTATTGGAAGCATTGAGACATCACATCTCATGCTATAGGAATGGTCTCAGGATTGGAATGGGTAGGAGTTGGATATTACATTCTTGCTATAGGAAGGGTCTCATGTTTGGAATGGGAAGGAGTTGGATATCACATATGCTATAGGAAGTGTCTCAGGTTTGGAACGGGAAGGAGTTGGATATCACATCTCATGTTATAGGAAGGGTCTCAGGTTTGGTATAAGCATTGAGATATCACATCTCTGCTATCAGGAGTGGCTCAGGATTGGAATGGGAAGGAGTTGAATATCCCATCTCATGTTAAAGGACGGGTCTCTGGTTTGGTATTAGAATCATTGAGATATCACATCGCATGCTGTAGGAAGGGTCTAAGGATTGGAATGGGATGGACTTGGATATCACATCTCATGCTATAGGTAGGCTCTCAGGTTTGGTATAAGCATTGAGATATCACATCTCATGCTATAGGAAGGGTCTCAGGATTGGAATGGGAAGGATTTGGATATCACATCTCATGCTATAGGAAGGGTCTCAGGTTTGGTATAAGCATGGAGATATCACTTCTCATGCTATAGGAAGGGTCTCAGGATTGGAATGGGAAGGTGTTGGATATCACATCTCATGCTATAGGAAGGGTCTCAGATTTGGTATAAGCATTGAGATATCACATCTCATGCTCTAGGAAGGGTCTCAGGATTGCAATGGGAAGGAGTTGTATATGACATCTCAGGCCTTAGGAAGGGTCTCAGGTTTGGTATAAGCATTGAGATATCACATCTCTGCTATCGGAAGGGTCTCAGGATTGGAATGGGAAGGAGTTGGATATCCCATCTCATGTTATAGGAAGAGTCTCAGGTTTGGTATTAGAAGCATTGAGATATCACATCTCATGCTATAGGAAGGGTCTCAGGATTGGAATGGGAAGGACTTGGATGTCACATCTCATGCTATAGGGAGGGTCTCAAGTTTGATATTAGAAGCATTGAGATAACAAATCTCATGATATCGGAAGGGTCTCAGGATTGGAATGGGAAGGAGTTGGATATCACATCTCATTATAAAGGAAGGGTCTAAGGTTTGGAAGGGGAAGGATTTGGATATCACATCTCATGTTATAGGACGGGTCTCAGGTTTGGTATTAGAAGCATTGAGATATCAAGTGTCATGGTATAAGAAGGGTCTCAGAATTGGAATGGGAAGGAGTTGGATATCACATCTCAAGCTATAGGAAGCGTCTCAGGATTAGAATGGGAAGGAGTTTGATATCACATCTCATGCCATAGTATGGGTCTCAGGTTTGGTAGAAGCATTGGGATATCACATCTCATGCTATCGGAAGGGTATCAGTATTGGATTTGGAAGGAGTTGGATATCCCATCTCATGCTGTAGGAAGGGTCTCAGGTTAGAATGGGAAGGAGTTGGATATCACATTTCGTGTTATAGGAAGGGTCTCAGGATTGGAATGGGAAGGACTTGGATATCATATCTCATGCTATAGGAAGGCTCTCAGGTTTGGAAGGGGAAGGAGTTGGATATCACATTTCATGTTAGAGGAAGGATCTCAGGTTTGGTATTAGAGGCCTTGAGATATCACATCTCATGCTATAGGAAGGGTCTCAGGATTGGAATGGGAAGGAGTTGGATATCACATCTCAAGCTATAGGAAGGGTCTCAGGTTTGGTATAAGCATTGAGATATCACATCTCATGCTATAGGAAGGGTCTCAGGATTGGAATGGGAAGAAGTTGGATATCACATCTTATGCTATAGGAAGGGTCTCAGGTTTGGTATAAGCATTGAGATATCACATCTCATGCTATAGGAAGGGTCTCAGGGTTGGAATGGGAAGGAGTTGTATATGACATCTCATGCCATAGGAAGGGTCTCAGGTTTGGTATAAGCATTGAGATATCACATCACATGCTATAGGAAGGGTCTCAGGATTGGAATGGGAAGGACTTGGATATCACATCTCATGCTATAGGCAGGGTCTCAGGTTTGGAAAGGGAAGGAGATGGATATCACATTTCATGTTAGAGGTAGGATCTCAGGTTTGGTATTAGAGGCATTGAGATATCACATCTCATGCTATCAGAAGGGTCTCAGGATTGGAATGGGAAGGAGTTGGATATCAAATCTCATGCTAAAGGGATGGTCTAAGGTTTGGAAGGGGAGGGATTTGGACATCATATCTCATGTTATTGGAAGGATCTCAGGTTTGGTATTAGAAGCATTGAGATATCACATCTCATGCTATCGGAAGGGTCTTAGGTTTGGTATAAGCATTGAGATATCACATCTCTGCTATCGGAAGGGTCTCAGGATTGGAATGGGAAGGATTTGGATATCACAATTCATGTTATAGGGAGGGTCTCAGTTTTCATATTAGAAGCATTGAGATATCACATATGCTATTGGAAGGGTCTCAGTATTGGAATGGGAAGGAGTTGGATATCACATCTCATGTTATAGGGATGGTCTCAGTTTTGATATTAGAAGCATTGAGATATCACATATGCTATTGGAAGGGTCTCAGTATTGGAATTGGAAGGAGTTGGATATCACATATGCTAAAGGAAAGGTCTCAGGTTTGGAATGGGAAGGAGTTGGATATCACGTCTCATGTTATAGGAAGGGTCTCAGGTTTGGAATGGGAAGGAGTTGAATATCACATCTCATGCTAAAGGAAGGGTCATCAGGTTCGGTATAAGCATTGAGATATCACATCTCTGCTATCGGAAGGGTCTCAGGATAGGAATGGGAAGGACGTAGATTTCACATCTCATACTATAGGGAGGGTCTCAGTTTTGATATTAGAAGCATTGAGCTATCACATCTCATGCTATCGGAAGGGTCTCAGGATTGGAATGGGATGGAGTTGGATATCACATCTCAAGTTATCTCAGGATTGTAATGGGAAGGAGTTTGATATCACATATCAAGCTATAGGAAGGGTCTCAGGTTTGGAAGGGGAAGGATTTGGATCTCACATCTCAAGCTATCTCAGGATTGGAATGGGAAGGAGTTTGATATTTCATCTCAAGCTATAGGAAGGGTCTCAGGTTTGGAAAGGGAAGGATTTGGATTTCACATCTCATGTTATAGGATGGTTCTCATGTTTGGTTTTAGAAGCATTGAGATATCACATCTCATGCTATGGGAAGGGTCTCAGGTTTGGAATGGGAAGGAGTTGGTTATCACATCTCATGCTAAAGGAAAGGTCTCAGGTCTGGAAGGAGAAGGATTTGGATCTCACATCTCATGTTTTAGGACGGGTCTCAGGTTTGGTATTAGAAGCATTGAACTATCACATCTCATGGTATAGGAAGGGTCCCAGGATTGGAATGGGAAGGAGTTGGATATCACATTGAATGGGAAGGAGTTTGATATCACATCTCAAGCTATAGGAAGGGCCTCATGTTTGGAATGGGAATGATTTGGATTTCACATCTCATGTTATAGGATGGTTCTCATGTTTGGTTTTAGAAGCATTGAAATATCACATCTCATGCTATCTGAAGGGTCTCAGGTTTGGAATGGGAAGGAGTTTGATATCACATCTCATGTTAGAGGTAGGATCTCAGGTTTGGTATTAGAGGCATTGAGATATGACATCTCATGCCATCAGAAGGGTCTCAGGATTGGAATGGGAAGGAGTTGGATATCACATCTCATGCTAAAGGGAGGGTCTAAGGTTTGGAAGGGGAAGGATTTGGACATCACATCTCATGTTATTGGAAGGATCTGAGGTTTGGTATTAGAAGCATTGAGATATCACATCTCATGCTATCGGAAGGGTCTCAGGTTTGGTATAAGCATTGAGATATCACATCTCTGCTATCGGAAGTGTCTCAGGATTGGAATGGGAAGGATTTGGATATCACATCTCATGTTATAGGAAGGGTCTCAGGTTTGGTATTAGAAGCATTGAGATATCACATCTCATGCTATATTAAGGGTCTCAGGAATGGAATGGGAAGGACTTGGATATCACATCTCATGATAAAGGAAGGGTCTAAGGTTTGGAAGGGGAAGGATTTGGATATCACATCTCATGTTATTGGACCGGTCTCAGGTTTGGTATTAGAAGCATTGAGATATCAAGTCTCATGGTATAGGACGGGAGTTTGATATCATATCTCATGCCATGGTATGGGTCTCAGGTTTTGTAGAAGCATTGGGATATCACATCTCATGCTATTGGAAGGGTATCAGGATTGGATTTGGAAGGAGTTGGATATCCCATCTCATGCTATAGGAAGGGTCTCAGGTTGTAGTAGAAGGAGTTGGATATCACATCTCATGTTATAGGAAGGGTCTCAGGATTGGAATGGGAAGGACTTGGATATCACATCTCATGTTATAGGAAGGATCTCAGGTTTTGTATTAGAAGCATTGAGATATCACATCTCATACTATAGTAAGGGTCTCAGGATTGGAATGTGAAGCATTTGGATATCACATCTCTGCTATCGGAAGGGTCTAAGGATTGGATTGGGAAGGAATTGGATATCCCTTCTCATGCTATAGGAAGGGTCTCAGGTTTGGTATTAGAAGCATTGAGATATCACATCTCATGCTGTAGGAAGGGTCTCAGGTTAGAATGGGAAGGAGTTGGATATCACATTTCGTGTTATAGGAAGGGTCTCAGGATTGGAATGGGAAGGACTTGGATATCATATCTCATGCTATAGGAAGGCTCTCAGGTTTGGAAGGGGAAGGAGTTGGATATCACATTTCATGTTAGAGGAAGGATCTCAGGTTTGGTATTAGAGGCCTTGAGATATCACATCTCATGCTATAGGAAGGGTCTCAGGATTGGAATGGGAAGGAGTTGGATATCACATCTCAAGCTATAGGAAGGGTCTCAGGTTTGGTATAAGCATTGAGATATCACATCTCATGCTATAGGAAGGGTCTCAGGATTGGAATGGGAAGAAGTTGGATATCACATCTTATGCTATAGGAAGGGTCTCAGGTTTGGTATAAGCATTGAGATATCACATCTCATGCTATAGGAAGGGTCTCAGGGTTGGAATGGGAAGGAGTTGTATATGACATCTCATGCCATAGGAAGGGTCTCAGGTTTGGTATAAGCATTGAGATATCACATCACATGCTATAGGAAGGGTCTCAGGATTGGAATGGGAAGGACTTGGATATCACATCTCATGCTATAGGCAGGGTCTCAGGTTTGGAAAGGGAAGGAGATGGATATCACATTTCATGTTAGAGGTAGGATCTCAGGTTTGGTATTAGAGGCATTGAGATATCACATCTCATGCTATCAGAAGGGTCTCAGGATTGGAATGGGAAGGAGTTGGATATCAAATCTCATGCTAAAGGGATGGTCTAAGGTTTGGAAGGGGAGGGATTTGGACATCATATCTCATGTTATTGGAAGGATCTCAGGTTTGGTATTAGAAGCATTGAGATATCACATCTCATGCTATCGGAAGGGTCTTAGGTTTGGTATAAGCATTGAGATATCACATCTCTGCTATCGGAAGGGTCTCAGGATTGGAATGGGAAGGATTTGGATATCACAATTCATGTTATAGGGAGGGTCTCAGTTTTCATATTAGAAGCATTGAGATATCACATATGCTATTGGAAGGGTCTCAGTATTGGAATGGGAAGGAGTTGGATATCACATCTCATGTTATAGGGATGGTCTCAGTTTTGATATTAGAAGCATTGAGATATCACATATGCTATTGGAAGGGTCTCAGTATTGGAATTGGAAGGAGTTGGATATCACATATGCTAAAGGAAAGGTCTCAGGTTTGGAATGGGAAGGAGTTGGATATCACGTCTCATGTTATAGGAAGGGTCTCAGGTTTGGAATGGGAAGGAGTTGAATATCACATCTCATGCTAAAGGAAGGGTCATCAGGTTCGGTATAAGCATTGAGATATCACATCTCTGCTATCGGAAGGGTCTCAGGATAGGAATGGGAAGGACGTAGATTTCACATCTCATACTATAGGGAGGGTCTCAGTTTTTATATTAGAAGCATTGAGCTATCACATCTCATGCTATCGGAAGGGTCTCAGGATTGGAATGGGATGGAGTTGGATATCACATCTCAAGTTATCTCAGGATTGTAATGGGAAGGAGTTTGATATCACATATCAAGCTATAGGAAGGGTCTCAGGTTTGGAAGGGGAAGGATTTGGATCTCACATCTCAAGCTATCTCAGGATTGGAATGGGAAGGAGTTTGATATTTCATCTCAAGCTATAGGAAGGGTCTCAGGTTTGGAAAGGGAAGGATTTGGATTTCACATCTCATGTTATAGGATGGTTCTCATGTTTGGTTTTAGAAGCATTGAGATATCACATCTCATGCTATGGGAAGGGTCTCAGGTTTGGAATGGGAAGGAGTTGGTTATCACATCTCATGCTAAAGGAAAGGTCTCAGGTCTGGAAGGAGAAGGATTTGGATCTCACATCTCATGTTTTAGGACGGGTCTCAGGTTTGGTATTAGAAGCATTGAACTATCACATCTCATGGTATAGGAAGGGTCCCAGGATTGGAATGGGAAGGAGTTGGATATCACATTGAATGGGAAGGAGTTTGATATCACATCTCAAGCTATAGGAAGGGCCTCATGTTTGGAATGGGAATGATTTGGATTTCACATCTCATGTTATAGGATGGTTCTCATGTTTGGTTTTAGAAGCATTGAAATATCACATCTCATGCTATCTGAAGGGTCTCAGGTTTGGAATGGGAAGGAGTTTGATATCACATCTCATGTTAGAGGTAGGATCTCAGGTTTGGTATTAGAGGCATTGAGATATGACATCTCATGCCATCAGAAGGGTCTCAGGATTGGAATGGGAAGGAGTTGGATATCACATCTCATGCTAAAGGGAGGGTCTAAGGTTTGGAAGGGGAAGGATTTGGACATCACATCTCATGTTATTGGAAGGATCTGAGGTTTGGTATTAGAAGCATTGAGATATCACATCTCATGCTATCGGAAGGGTCTCAGGTTTGGTATAAGCATTGAGATATCACATCTCTGCTATCGGAAGTGTCTCAGGATTGGAATGGGAAGGATTTGGATATCACATCTCATGTTATAGGAAGGGTCTCAGGTTTGGTATTAGAAGCATTGAGATATCACATCTCATGCTATATTAAGGGTCTCAGGAATGGAATGGGAAGGACTTGGATATCACATCTCATGATAAAGGAAGGGTCTAAGGTTTGGAAGGGGAAGGATTTGGATATCACATCTCATGTTATTGGACCGGTCTCAGGTTTGGTATTAGAAGCATTGAGATATCAAGTCTCATGGTATAGGACGGGAGTTTGATATCATATCTCATGCCATGGTATGGGTCTCAGGTTTTGTAGAAGCATTGGGATATCACATCTCATGCTATTGGAAGGGTATCAGGATTGGATTTGGAAGGAGTTGGATATCCCATCTCATGCTATAGGAAGGGTCTCAGGTTGTAGTAGAAGGAGTTGGATATCACATCTCATGTTATAGGAAGGGTCTCAGGATTGGAATGGGAAGGACTTGGATATCACATCTCATGTTATAGGAAGGATCTCAGGTTTTGTATTAGAAGCATTGAGATATCACATCTCATACTATAGTAAGGGTCTCAGGATTGGAATGTGAAGCATTTGGATATCACATCTCTGCTATCGGAAGGGTCTAAGGATTGGATTGGGAAGGAATTGGATATCCCTTCTCATGCTATAGGAAGGGTCTCAGGTTTGGTATTAGAAGCATTGAGATATCACATCTCATGCTATATTAAGGGTCTCAGGAATGGAATGGGAAGGACTTGGATATCACATCTCATGATAAAGGAAGGGTCTAAGGTTTGGAAGGGGAAGGATTTGGATATCACATCTCATGTTATTGGACCGGTCTCAGGTTTGGTATTAGAAGCATTGAGATATCAAGTCTCATGGTATAGGACGGGAGTTTGATATCATATCTCATGCCATGGTATGGGTCTCAGGTTTTGTAGAAGCATTGGGATATCACATCTCATGCTATTGGAAGGGTATCAGGATTGGATTTGGAAGGAGTTGGATATCCCATCTCATGCTATAGGAAGGGTCTCAGGTTGTAGTAGAAGGAGTTGGATATCACATCTCATGTTATAGGAAGGGTCTCAGGATTGGAATGGGAAGGACTTGGATATCACATCTCATGTTATAGGAAGGATCTCAGGTTTTGTATTAGAAGCATTGAGATATCACATCTCATGCTATAGTAAGGGTCTCAGGATTGGAATGTGAAGCATTTGGATATCACATCTCTGCTATCGGAAGGGTCTAAGGATTGGATTGGGAAGGAATTGGATATCCCTTCTCATGCTATAGGAAGGGTCTCAGGTTGGAATGGGTAGGAGTTGGATATCACATCTCATGTTATAGGAAGGGTCTCAAGATTGAAATGGGAAGGATTTGGATATCACATCTCTTGCTATAGGAAGGGTCTCAGGTTTTCTATTAGAAACATTGAGATATGACATCTCATGCTATAGGAAGGGTTTCAGTATTGGAATGGGAAGGATTTGGATATCACATCTCATGCTAAAGGAAGGGTCTCAGGTTGGAAGGGGAAGGATTTGGATTTCATATCTCATGTTATAGGACATATCTCATGTTATAGGACGGGTCCCAGGTTTGGTATTAGAAGTATTGAGATATCACATCTCATGGTATAGGAAGGGTCTCAGGATTGGAATGGGAAGGAGTTGGATCTCCCTTCTCATGCTACAGGAAGGGTCTCAGGTTGGAATGGGAAGGAGTTGGATATCACATCTCGTTATAGGAAGGGTCTCAGGATTGGAATGGGAAGGAATTGGATATCACATCTCTTGCTATAGGAAGGGTCTCAGGTTTGGAAGGGGAAGGATTTGGATATCATATCTCATGTTATAGGACCGGTCCCAGGTCTGGTATTAGAAGCATTGAGATATCACATCTCATGCTATAGGAGGAGTCTCAGGATTGGAATGGGAAGGAGTTGGATATCACGTCTCATGATATAGGAAGGGTCTCAGGATTGGAATGGGCAGGAGTTGAATATCACCTCTCATGCTAAAGGAAGGGTATCAGGTTTGATAGAAGCATTGAGATATCACATCTCATGCTATAGGAAGGAACTCAGGATTGGAATGGGAAGGAGTTGGATATCACATCTAATGCCATAGGAAGGGTCATCAGGTTTGGTATAAGCATTGAGATATCACATCTCTGCTATCGGAAGGGTCTCAGGATAGGAATGGGAAGGACTTAGAATTCACATCTCATACTATAGGGAGGGTCTCAGTTTTGATATTAGAAGCATTGAGCTATCACATCTCATGCTATCGGAAGGGTCTCAGGATTGGAATGGGATGGAGTTGGATATCACATCTCAAGCTATCTCAGGATTGGAATGGGAAGGAGTTTGATATTTCATCTCAAGCTATAGGAAGGGTCTCAGGTTTGGAAAGGGAAGGATTTGGATTTCACATCTCATGTTATAGGATGGTTCTCATGTTTGGTTTTAGAAGCATTGAGATATCACATCTCATGCTATCGGAAGGGTCTCAGGTTTGGAAAGGGAAGGATTTGGATTTCACATGTTATAGGATGGTTCTCAGGTTTGGTTTTAGAAGCATTAAATTATAACATCTCATGCTATAGGAAGGGTCTCAGGTTTGGAATGGGAAGGAGTTGGATATCACATCTCTGCTATCTGAAGGGTCTCAGGATTGGAATGGGAAGGAGTTAGATATCCCATCTCGTTATAGGAAGGGTCTCAGGTTTGGTATTAGAAGCAATGAGATATCACATCTCATGCTATAGGAAGGGTCTAATGTTTGGAAGGGGACGGATTTGGGTATCACATCTCATGTTATAGGACCGGTCTCAGGTTTGGTATTTGAAGCATTGAGATATCAAGTCTCATGGTATAGGACGGGTCTCAGAATTGGAATGAGAAGGAGTTGGATATCACATCTCAAGCTATAGGAAGGGTCTCATGATTGGAATGGGAAGGAGTTGGATATCACATCTCATGTTATAGGAAGGGTCTCAGGATTGGAATGGGAAGGACTTGGATATCACATCTCATTCTATAGGAAGGCTCTCAGGGTTGGAAGGGCAAGGAGTTGGATATCACATTTCATGTTAGAGGTAGGATCTCAGGTTTGGTTTTAGAGGCATTGAGATATCACATCTCATGCCATCAGAAGGGTCTCAGGATTGGAATGGGAAGGAGTTGGATATCAAATCTCATGCTAAAGGGATGGTCTAAGGTTTGGAAGGGGAGGGATTTGGACATCATATCTCATGTTATTGGAAGGATCTCAGGTTTGGTATTAGAAGCATTGAGATATCACATCTCATGCTATCGCAAGGGTCTTAGGTTTGGTATAAGCATTGAGATATCACATCTCTGCTATCAGAAGGGTCTCAGGATTGGAATGGGAAGGATTTGGATATCACAATTCATGTTATAGGAAGGGTCTCAGGTTTGGTATTAGAAGCATTGAGATATCACATCTCATGCTATCGCAAGGGTCTTAGGTTTGGTATAAGCATTGAGATATCACATCTCTGCTATCAGCAGGGTCTCAGGAATGGAATGGGAAGGACTTGGATATCACATCTCATGATAAAGGAAGGGTCTAAGGTTTGGAAGGGGAAGGATTTGGATATCACATCTCATGTTATTGGACCGGTCTCAGGTTTGGTATTAGAAGCATTGAGATATCAAGTCTCATGGTATAGGACGGGAGTTTGATATCACATCTCATGCCATGGTATGGGTCTCAGGTTTTGTAGAAGCATTGGGATATCACATCTCATGCTATCGGAAGGGTATCAGGATTGGATTTGGAAGGAGTTGGATATCCCATCTCATGCTATAGGAAGGGTCTCAGGTTGGAATAGAAGGAGTTGGATATCACATCTCATGTTATAGGAAGGGTCTCAGGATTGGAATGGGAAGGACTTGGATATCACATCTCATGCTGTAGGAAGGGTCTCAGGTTTGGAAAAGGAAGGAGTTGGATATCACATTTCATGTTAGAGGTAGGATCTCAGGTTTGGTATTAGAGGCATTGAGATATCACATCTCATGCTATCAGAAGGGTATCAGGATTGGAATGGGAAGGAGTTGGATATCACATCTCATGCTAAAGGGAGGGTCTCAGGTTTGGAATGGGAAGGATTTGGATATCACATCTCATGTTATAGGAAGGACCTTAGGTTTGGTATTAGAAGCATTGAGATATCACATCTCATGCTAAAGGGAGGGTCTCGGGATTGGAATGGGAAGGAGTTGGATATCACATCTCATGTTATAGGAAGGATCTCAGGTTTGGTATTAGAAGCATTGAGATATCACATCTCATGCTATAGGAAGGGTCTCAGGATTGGAATGGGAAGGAGTTGGATATCACATCTCATGCTATGGGAAGGGTCTCAGGTTTGGTATAAGCATTGAAATATCACATCTCTGCTATCGGAAGGGTCTCAGGATTGGAATGGGAGGAGCTGGATATCACATCTCATGCTATGGGAAGGGTCTCAGGTTTGGTATAAGCATTGAAATATCACATCTCTGCTATCGGAAGGGTCTCAGGATTGGAATGGGAGGAGCTGGATATCACATCTCATGCTAAAGGAAGGGTCTCAGGTTTGGAAGGGGAAGGAGTTGGATATCACATCTCATGCTAAAGGGAGGGTCTCAGGTTTGGAATGGGAAGGATTTGGATATCACATCTCATGTTATAGGAAGGACCTTAGGTTTGGTATTAGAAGCATTGAGATATCACATCTCATGCTATAGGAAGGGTCTCGGGATTGGAATGGGAAGGAGTTGGATATCACATCTCATGTTATTGGAAGGATCTCAGTTTTGGTATTAGAAGCATTGAGATATCACATCTCATGCTATCGGAAGGGTCTTAGGTTTGGTATAAGCATTGAGATATCACATCTCTGCTATCGGAAGGGTCTCAGGATTGGAATGGGAAGGATTTGGATATCATAATTCATGTTATAGGAAGGGTCTCAGGTTTGGTATTAGAAGCATTGAGATATCACATCTCATGCTATAGGAAGGGTCTCAGGTTTGGAATGGGAAGGAGTTGGATATCACATCTCTGCTATCTGAAGGGTCTCAGGATTGGAATGGGAAGGAGTTGGATATCCCATCTCGTTATAGGAAGGGTCTCAGGTTTGGTATTAGAAGCAATGAGATATCACATCTCATGCTATAGGAAGGGTCTAAGGTTTGGAAGGGGACGGATTTGGGTATCACATCTCATGTTATAGGACCGGTCTCAGGTTTGGTATTTGAAGCATTGAGATATCAAGTCTCATGGTATAGGACGGGTCTCAGAATTGGAATGAGAAGGAGTTGGATATCACATCTCAAGCTATAGGAAGGGTCTCATGATTGGAATGGGAAGGAGTTGGATATCACATCTCATGTTATAGGAAGGGTCTCAGGATTGGAATGGGAAGGACTTGGATATCACATCTCATTCTATAGGAAGGCTCTCAGGGTTGGAAGGGGAAGGAGTTGGATATCACATTTCATGTTAGAGGTAGGATCTCAGGTTTGGTTTTAGAGGCATTGAGATATCACATCTCATGCCATCAGAAGGGTCTCAGGATTGGAATGGGAAGGAGTTGGATATCAAATCTCATGCTAAAGGGATGGTCTAAGGTTTGGAAGGGGAGGGATTCGGACATCATATCTCATGTTATTGGAAGGATCTCAGGTTTGGTATTAGAAGCATTGAGATATCACATCTCATGCTATCGCAAGGGTCTTAGGTTTGGTATAAGCATTGAGATATCACATCTCTGCTATCAGAAGGGTCTCAGGATTAGAATGGGAAGGATTTGGATATCACATCTCATGATAAAGGAAGGGTCTAAGGTTTGGAAGGGGAAGGATTTGGATATCACATCTCATGTTATTGGACCGGTCTCAGGTTTGGTATTAGAAGCATTGAGATATCAAGTCTCATGGTATAGGACGGGAGTTTGATATCACATCTCATGCCATGGTATGGGTCTCAGGTTTTGTAGAAGCATTGGGATATCACATCTCATGCTATCAGAACGGTATCAGGATTGGATTTGGAAGGAGTTGGATATCCCATCTCATGCTATAGGAAGGGTCTCAGGTTGGAATAGAAGGAGTTGGATATCACATCTCATGTTATAGGAAGGGTCTCAGGATTGGAATGGGAAGGACTTGGATATCACATCTCATGCTGTAGGAAGGGTCTCAGGTTTGGAAAAGGAAGGAGTTGGATATCACATTTCATGTTAGAGGTAGGATCTCAGGTTTGGTATTAGAGGCATTGAGATATCACATCTCATGCTATCAGAAGGGTATCAGGATTGGAATGGGAAGGAGTTGGATATCACATCTCATGCTAAAGGGAGGGTCTCAGGTTTGGAATGGGAAGGATTTGGATATCACATCTCATGTTATAGGAAGGACCTTAGGTTTGGTATTAGAAGCATTGAGATATCACATCTCATGCTAAAGGGAGGGTCTCAGGATTGGAATGGGAAGGAGTTGGATATCACATCTCATGTTATAGGAAGGATCTCAGGTTTGGTATTAGAAGCATTGAGATATCACATCTCATGCTATAGGAAGGGTCTCAGGATTGGAATGGGAAGGAGTTGGATATCACATCTCATGCTATGGGAAGGGTCTCAGGTTTGGTATAAGCATTGAAATATCACATCTCTGCTATCGGAAGGGTCTCAGGATTGGAATGGGAGGAGCTGGATATCACATCTCATGCTATGGGAAGGGTCTCAGGTTTGGTATAAGCATTGAAATATCACATCTCTGCTATCGGAAGGGTCTCAGGATTGGAATGGGAGGAGCTGGATATCACATCTCATGCTAAAGGAAGGGTCTCAGGTTTGGAAGGGGAAGGAGTTGGATATCACATCTCATGCTAAAGGGAGGGTCTCAGGTTTGGAATGGGAAGGATTTGGATATCACATCTCATGTTATAGGAAGGACCTTAGGTTTGGTATTAGAAGCATTGAGATATCACATCTCATGCTATAGGAAGGGTCTCGGGATTGGAATGGGAAGGAGTTGGATATCACATCTCATGTTATTGGAAGGATCTCAGGTTTGGTATTAGAAGCATTGAGATATCACATCTCATGCTATCGGAAGGGTCTTAGGTTTGGTATAAGCATTGAGATATCACATCTCTGCTATCGGAAGGGTCTCAGGATTGGAATGGGAAGGATTTGGATATCATAATTCATGTTATAGGAAGGGTCTCAGGTTTGGTATTAGAAGCATTGAGATATCACATCTCATGCTATAGGAAGGGTCTCAGGATTGGAATGGGAAGGACTTCGATATCACATCTCATGTTATAGGAAGGGTCTCAGGTTTGGTATTAGAAGCATTGAGATATCACATCTCATGCTATAGGAAGGGTCTCAGGAATGGAATGGGAAGGACTTGGATATCACATCTCATGATAAAGGAAGGGTCTAAGGTTTGGAAGGGGAAGGATTTGGATATCACATCTCATGTTATTGGACCAGTCTCAGGTTTGGTATTAGAAGCATTGAGATATCAAGTCTCATGGTATAGGACGGGAGTTTGATATCACATCTCATGCCATGGTATGGGTCTCAGGTTTTGTAGAAGCATTGGTATATCACATCTCATGCTATCGGAAGGGTATCAGGATTGGATTTGGAAGGAGTTGGATATCCCATCTCATGCTATAGGAAGGGTCTCAGGTTGGAATAGAAGGAGTTGGATATCACATCTCATGTTATAGGAAGGGTCTCAGGATTGGAATGGGAAGGACTTGGATATCACATCTCATGCTGTAGGAAGGGTCTCAGGTTTGGAAAAGGAAGGAGTTGGATATCACATTTCATGTTAGAGGTAGGATCTCAGGTTTGGTATTAGAGGCATTGAGATATCAGATCTCATGCTATCAGAAGGGTATCAGGATTGGAATGGGAAGGAGTTGGATATCACATCTCATGCTAAAGGGAGGGTCTCAGGTTTGGAATGGGAAGGATTTGGATATCATATCTCATGTTATAGGAAGGACCTTAGGTTTGGTATTAGAAGCATTGAGATATCACATCTCATGCTATAGGAAGGGTCTCGGGATTGGAATGGGAAGGAGTTGGATATCACATCTCATGTTATAGGAAGGATCTCAGGTTTGGTATTAGAAGCATTGAGATATCACATCTCATGCTATAGGAAGGGTCTCAGGATTGGAATGGGAAGGAGTTGGATATCACATCTCATGCTATGGGAAGGGTCTCAGGTTTGGTATAAGCATTGAAATATCACATCTCTGCTATCGGAAGGGTCTCAGGATTGGAATGGGAGGAGCTATATATCACATCTCATGCTAAAGGAAGGTTCTCAGGTTTGGAAGGGGAAGGATTTGGATATCACATCTCATGTTATAGGACGGGTCTCAGGTTTGGTATTAGAAGCATTGTGATATCACATCTCATGCTATAGGATGTGTCTCAGGATTGGAATGGGAAGGAGTTGGATATCACATCTCATGCTATAGGAAGGGTTTCAGGTTTGGTAGAAGCATTGAGATATCACATCTCATGCTATAGGAAGAGTCTCAGGTTTGGGAAGGGAAGGATTTGGATTTCACATCTCATGCTATAGGATGGTTCTCATGTTTGGTTTTTGAAGCATTGAGATATCACATCTCATGCTATCGGAAGGGTCTCAGGTTTGGAATGGGAAGGAGTTGGATATCAGATCTCATGTTATAGGAAGGGTCTCAGGTTTGGAATGGGAAGGAGTTGGATATGACATCTCTTGTTATAGGGAGGGTCTCAGGATTTGAATGGTAAGGAGTTGGATATCACATCTCATGCTATAGGAAGGGTCTCAGGTTGGAATGGGAAGGAGTTGGATATCACATCTCATGTTATATACAGGAAGGGTCTCAGGATTGGAATGGGAAGGATTTGGATATCACATCTCTTGCTATAGGAAGGGTCTCAGGTTTTTTATTAGAAACATTGAGATATCACATCTCATGCTATAGGAAGGGTTTTAGGATTGGAATGGGAAGTATTTGGATATCACATCTCATGCTAAAGGAAGGGTCTCAGGTTTGGAAGGTGAAGGATTTGGATATCACATCTCATCCAATAGGAAGGGTCTCAGGTTTGGAATGGGAAGGAATTGGATATCACATCTCATGTTATAGGAAGGGTCTCAGGTTTTTTATTAGAAACATTGAGATATCACGGGCCTCATTACGACTCAGGCGGTAAGGGGTTTACGGCTGCGTAAACAGCGCCGACCCTTACCGCCTGATTCCGAGGTCCCTTAGCGCCATGGAGGTTTTAACACCTGCTTTTAGCAGGTGTTAAAATCCATGGCGCTAAGGGACCTTGATGTTAATTACGCCACCGTAATTTACGGTGGCGTAATTAACGCCTTCCCCACTCCCATTATGCCCTATGGGGCAAAAATGGGAATGGGGAAGGGTAAATGGGGATTGGGGACTTACCGCCCCGCCAACCTCGGAATGGGGCGGTAAGTCCGCCAACCACCATGGCGTAAACGTAGTTTACGCCATGGTGGTAAAGGTACGACCCAGGCGGTAACTTACCGCCTGGGTCGTAATGAGGCCCCACATCTCATGGTATAGGACGGTTCCCAGGTTTGGTATTAGAAGCATTGAGATATCACATCTCATGGTATAGGAAGGGTCTCAGGGTTGGAATGGGAAGGAGTTGGATATCACATCTCATCCAATAGGAAGGGTCTCAGGTTTGGAATGGGAAGGAATTGGATATCACATCTCATGTTATAGGAAGGATCTCAGGTTTGGTATTAGAAGCATTGAGATATCACATCTCATGCTATAGGAAGGGTCTCAGGATTGGAATGTGAAGGATTTGGATATCACATCTCATGCTAAAGGAAGGGTCTCAGGTTTGGTAGAAGCATTGAGATATCACATCTCATGCTGTAGGAAGGGTCTCAGGATTTGAATGGCAAGGAGTTGGATATCACATCTCATGCCATAGGAAGGGTCTCAGGTTTGGTATAAGCATTGAGATATCACATCTCTGCTATCGGAAGGTTCTCAGGATTGGATTGGGAAGGAGTTGGATATCCCTTCCCATGCTATAGGAAGTGTCTCAGGTTGGAATGGGAAGGAGTTGAATATCACATCTCATGTTATAGGAAGGGTCTCCGGATTGGAATGGGAAGGATTTGGATATCACATCTCTTGCTATAGGAAGGGTCTCAGGATTGGAATGGGAAGGATTTGGATATCACATCTCATGTCATAGGAAGGATCTCAGGTTTGGTATTAGAAGCATTGATATATCACATCTCATGCTATAGGAATGGCCTCAGGATTGGAATGGGTAGGAGTTGGATATTACATTCTTGCTATAGTAAGGGTCTCATGTTTGGAATGGGAAGGAGTTGGATATCGCATATGCTATAGGAAGTGTCTCAGGTTTGGAACGGGAAGGAGTTGGATATCACATCTCATGTTATAGGAAGGGTCTCAGGTTTGGTATAAGCATTGAGATATCACATCTCTGCTATCAGGAGTGGCTCAGGATTGGAATGGGAAGGAGTTGGATATCCCATCTCATGTTAAAGGACGGGTCTCTGGTTTGGTATTAGAATCATTGAGATATCACATCGCATGCTGTAGGAAGGGTCTAAGGATTGGAATGGGATGGACTTGGATATCACATCTCATGCTATAGGTAGGCTCTCAGGTTTGGTATAAGCATTGAGATATCACATCTCATGCTATAGGAAGGGTCTCAGGATTGGAATGGGAAGGATTTGGATATCACATCTCATGCTATAGGAAGGGTCTCAGATTTGGTATAAGCATTGAGATATCACATCTCATGCTATAGGAAGGGTCTCAGGATTGGAATGGGAAGGAGTTGTATATGACATCTCAAGCCTTAGGAAGGGTCTCAGGTTTGGTATAAGCATTGAGATATCACATCTCTGCTATCGGAAGGGTCTCAGGATTGGAATGGGAAGGAGTTGGATATCCCATCTCATGTTATAGGAAGGGTCTCAGGTTTGGTATTAGAAGCATTGAGATATCACATCTCATGCTATAGGAAGGGTCTCAGGATTGGAATGGGAAGGACTTGGATGTCACATCTCATGCTATAGGGAGGGTCTCAAGTTTGATATTAGAAGCATTGAGATAACAAATCTCATGATATCGGAAGGGTCTCAGGATTGGAATGGGAAGGAGTTGGATATCACATCTCATTATAAAGGAAGGGTCTAAGGTTTGGAATGGGAAGGAGTTGGATATCACATCTCATGCTTTAGGAAGGGTTTCAGGTTTGGTAGAAGCATTGAGATATCACATCTCATGCTATAGGAAGAGTCTCAGGTTTGGGAAGGGAAGGATTTGGATTTCACATCTCATGTTATAGGATGGTTCTCATGTTTGGTTTTTGAAGCATTGAGATATCACATCTCATGCTATCGGAAGGGTCTCAGGTTTGGAATGGGAAGGAGTTGGATATCAGATCTCATGTTATAGGAAGGGTCTCAGGTTTGGAATGGGAAGGAGTTGGATATGACATCTCTTGTTATAGGGAGGGTCTCAGGATTTGAATGGTAAGGAGTTGGATATCACATCTCATGCTATAGGAAGGGTCTCAGGTTGGAATGGGAAGGAGTTGGATATCACATCTCATGTTATATACAGGAAGGGTCTCAGGATTGGAATGGGAAGGATTTGGATATCACATCTCTTGCTATAGGAAGGGTCTCAGGTTTTTTATTAGAAACATTGAGATATCACATCTCATGCTATAGGAAGGGTTTTAGGATTGGAATGGGAAGTATTTGGATATCACATCTCATGCTAAAGGAAGGGTCTCGGGTTTGGAAGGGGAAGGATTTGGATATCACATCTCATCCAATAGGAAGGGTCTCAGGTTTGGAATGGGAAGGAATTGGATATCACATCTCATGTTATAGGAAGGGTCTCAGGGTTTTTATTAGAAACATTGAGATATCACATCTCATGTTATAGGACGGTTCCCAGGTTTGGTATTAGAAGCATTGAGATATCACATCTCATGGTATAGGAAGGGTCTCAGGGTTGGAATGGGAAGGAGTTGGATATCACATCTCATCCAATAGGAAGGGTCTCAGGTTTGGAATGGGAAGGAATTGGATATCACATCTCATGTTATAGGAAGGATCTCAGGTTTGGTATTAGAAGCATTGAGATATCACATCTCATGCTATAGGAAGGGTCTCAGGATTGGAATGTGAAGGATTTGGATATCACACCTCATGCTAAAGGAAGGGTCTCAGGTTTGGTAGAAGCATTGAGATATCACATCTCATGCTATAGGAAGGGTCTCAGGATTTGAATGGCAAGGAGTTGGATATCACATCTCATGCCATAGGAAGGGTCTCAGGTTTGGTATAAGCATTGAGATATCACATCTCTGCTATCGGAAGGTTCTCAGGATTGGATTGGGAAGGAGTTGGATATCCCTTCCCATGCTATAGGAAGTGTCTCAGGTTGGAATGGGAAGGAGTTGAATATCACATCTCATGTTATAGGGAGGGTCTCAGGATTGGAATGGGAAGGATTTGGATATCACATCTCTTGCTATAGGAAGGGTCTCAGGATTGGAATGGGAAGGATTTGGATATCACATCTCATGTCATAGGAAGGATCTCAGGTTTGGTATTAGAAGCATTGATATATCACATCTCATGCTATAGGAATGGTCTCAGGATTGGAATGGGTAGGAGTTGGATATTATATTCTTGCTATAGTAAGGTTCTCATGTTTGGAATGGGAAGGAGTTGGATATCACATATGCTATAGGAAGTGTCTCAGGTTTGGAACGGGAAGGAGTTGGATATCACATCTCATGTTATAGGAAGGGTCTCAGGTTTGGTATAAGCATTGAGATATCACATCTCTGCTATCAGGAGTGGCTCAGGATTGGAATGGGAAGGAGTTGGATATCCCATCTCATGTTAAAGGACGGGTCTCTGGTTTGGTATTAGAATCATTGAGATATCACATCGCATGCTGTAGGAAGGGTCTAAGGATTGGAATGGGATGGACTTGGATATCACATCTCATGCTATAGGTAGGCTCTCAGGTTTGGTATAAGCATTGAGATATCACATCTCATGCTATAGGAAGGGTCTCAGGATTGGAATGGGAAGGATTTGGATATCACATCTCATGCTATAGGAAGGGTCTCAGATTTGGTATAAGCATTGAGATATCACATCTCATGCTATAGGAAGGGTCTCAGGATTGGAATGGGAAGGAGTTGTATATGACATCTCAAGCCTTAGGAAGGGTCTCAGGTTTGGTATAAGCATTGAGATATCACATCTCTGCTATCGGAAGGGTCTCAGGATTGGAATGGGAAGGAGTTGGATATCCCATCTCATGTTATAGGAAGGGTCTCAGGTTTGGTATTAGAAGCATTGAGATATCACATCTCATGCTATAGGAAGGGTCTCAGGATTGGAATGGGAAGGACTTGGATGTCACATCTCATGCTATAGGGAGGGTCTCAAGTTTGATATTAGAAGCATTGAGATAACAAATCTCATGATATCGGAAGGGTCTCAGGATTGGAATGGGAAGGAGTTGGATATCACATCTCATTATAAAGGAAGGGTCTAAGGTTTGGAAGGGGAAGGATTTGGATATCACATCTCATGTTATAGGACGGGTCTCAGGTTTGGTATTAGAAGCATTGAGATATCAAGTCTCATGGTATAAGAAGGGTCTCAGAATTGGAATGGGAAGGAGTTGGATATCACATCTCAAGCTATAGGAAGCGTCTCAGGATTGGAATGGGAAGGAGTTTGATATCACATCTCATGCCATAGTATGGGTCTCAGGTTTGGTAGAAGCATTGGGATATCACATCTCATGCTATAGGAACGGTCTCAGGATTGGAATGGGAAGAAGTTGGATATCACATCTCAAGCTATAGGAAGGGTCTCAGGTTTGGTATAAGCATTGAGATATCACATCTCATGCTATACGAAGGGTCTCAGGGTTGGAATGGGAAGGAGTTGTATATGACATCTCATGCCATAGGAAGGGTCTCAGGTTTGGTATAAGCATTGAGATATCACATCACATGCTATAGGAAGGGTCTCAGGATTGGAATGGGAAGGACTTGGATATCACATCACATGCTATAGGAAGGGTCTCAGGATTGGAATGGGAAGGACTTGGATATCACATCTCATGCTATAGGCAGGGTCTCAGGTTTGGAAAGGGAAGGAGATGGATATCACATTTCATGTTAGAGGTAGGATCTCAGGTTTGGTATTAGAGGCAATGAGATATCACATCTCATGCTATCAGAAGGGTCTCAGGATTGGAATGGGAAGGAGTTGGATATCACATTTCATGCTAAAGGGAGGGTCTCAGGTTTGGAAGGGGAAGGATTTGGAAATCACATCTCATATTATAGGAAGGATCTCAGGTTTGGTATTAGAAGCATTGAGATATCACATCTCATGCTATCGGAAGGATCTCAGGTTTGGTATAAGAGGCATTGAGATATCACATCTCATGCTATCATAAGGGTCTCAGGATTGGAATGGGAAGGAGTTGGATATCACATCTCATGTTATAGGAAGGATCTCAGGTTTGGTATTAGAAGCATTGAGACATCACATCTCATGCTATAGGAAGGGTCTCAGGATTGGAATGGGAAGGAGTTGGATATCACATCTCATGCTATAGGAAGGGTCTCAGGTTTGGTATAAGCATTGAGATATCACATCTCATGCTATAGGAAGGGTCTCAGGATTGGAATGGGAAGGATTTGGATATCACATCTTATGCTATAGGAAGGGTCTCAGGTTTGGTATAAGCACTGAGATATCACATCTCATGCTATAGGAAGGGTCTCAGGATTGGAATGGGAAGAAGTTGGATATCACATCTCATGCTATAGGAAGGGTCTCAGGTTTGGTATAAGCATTGAGATATCACATCTCATGCTATAGGAAGGGTCTCAGGGTTGGAATGGGAAGGAGTTGTATATGACATCTCATGCCATAGGAAGGGTCTCAGGTTTGGTATAAGCATTGAGATATCACATCACATGCTATAGGAAGGGTCTCACGATTGGAATGGGAAGGACTTGGATATCACATCTCATGCTATAGGCAGGGTCTCAGGTTTGGAAAGGGAAGGAGATGGATATCACATTTCATGTTAGAGGTAGGATCTCAGGTTTGGTATTAGAGGCATTGAGATATCACATCTCATGCTATCAGAAGGGTCTCAGGATTGGAATGGGAAGGAGTTGGATATCACATTTCATGCTAAAGGGAGGGTCTCAGGTTTGGAAGGGGAAGGATTTGGAAATCACATCTCATATTATAGGAAGGATCTCAGGTTTGGTATTAGAAGCATTGAGATATCACATTTCATGCTATCGGAAGGATCTCAGGTTTGGTATAAGAGGCATTGAGATATCACATCTCATGCTATCATAAGGGTCTCAGGATTGGAATGGGAAGGAGTTGGATATCACATCTCATGTTATAGGAAGGATCTCAGGTTTGGTATTAGAAGCATTGAGACATCACATCTCATGCTATAGGAAGGGTCTCAGGATTGGAATGGGAAGGAGTTGGATATCACATCTCATGCTATAGGAAGGGTCTCAGGTTTGGTATAAGCATTGAGATATCACATCTCATGCTATAGGAAGGGTCTCAGGATTGGAAAGGGAAGGATTTGGATATCACATCTTATGCTATAGGAAGGGTCTCAGGTTTGGTATAAGCATGGAGATATCACTTCTCATGCTATAGGAAGGGTCTCAGGATTGGAATGGGAAGGAGTTGGATATCACATCTCATGCTATAGGAAGGGTCTCAGATTTGGTATAAGCATTGAAATATCACATCTCATGCTATAGGAAGGGTCTCAGGATTGGAATGGGAAGGAGTTGTATATGACATCTCAGGCCATAGGAAGGGTCTCAGATTTGGTATAAGCATTGAGATATCACATCTCATGATATCAGAAGGGTCTCAGGATTGGAATGGGAAGGAGTTGGATATCACATTTCATGATAAAGTAAGGGTCTAAGGTTTGGAAGGGGAAGGATTTGGATATCACATCTCATGTTATAGGACGGGTCTCAGGTTTGGTATTAGAAGCATTGAGATATCAAGTCTCATGGTATAAGAAGGGTCTCAGGATTGGAATGGGAAGGAGTTTGATATCACATCTCATGCCATAGTATGGGTCTCAGGTTTGGTAGAAGCATTGGGATATCACATCTCATGCTATCGGAAGGGTATCAGTATTGGATTTGGAAGGAGTTGGATATCCCATCTCATGCTATAGGAAGGGTCTCAGGTTGGAATGGGAAGGAGTTGGATATCACATTTCATGTTATAGGAAGGGTCTCAGGATTGGAATGGGAAGGACTTGGATATCATATCTCATGCTATAGGAAGGCTCTCAGGTTTGGAAGGGGAAGGAGTTGGATATCACATTTCATGTTAGAGGAAGGATCTCAGGTTTGGTATTAGAGGCCTTGAGATATCACATCTCATGCTATAGGAAGGGTCTCAGGATTGGAATGGGAAGGAGTTGGATATCAGATCTCAAGCTATAGGAAGGGTCTCAGGTTTGGTATAAGCATTGAGATATCACATCTCATGCTATAGGAAGGGTCTCCTGATTGTAATGGGAAGAAGTTGGATATCACATCTCATGCTATAGGAAGGGTCTCAGGTTTGGTATAAGCATTGAGATATCACATCTCATGCTATAGGAAGGGTCTCAGGATTGGAATGGGAAGGAGTTGTATATGCCATCTCATGCCATAGGAAGGGTCTCAGGTTTGGTATAAGCATTGAGATATCACATCACATGCTATAGGAAGGGTCTCAGGATTGGAATGGGAAGGACTTGGATATCACATATCATGCTATAGGCAGGGTCTCAGGTTTGGAAAGGGAAGGAGATGGATATCACATTTCATGTTAGAGGTAGGATCTCAGGTTTGGTATTAGAGGCATTGAGAAATCACATCTCATGCTATCAGAAGGGTCTCAGGATTGGAATGGGAAGGAGTTGGATATCACATCTCATGCTAAAGGGAGGGTCTCAGGTTTGGAAGGGGAAGGATTTGGAAATCACATCTCATATTATAGGAAGGATCTCAGGTTTGGTATTAGAAGCATTGAGATATCACATCTCATGCTATCGGAAGGATCTCAGGTTTGGTATAAGAGGCATTGAGATATCACATCTCATGCTATCATAAGGGTCTCAGGATTGGAATGGGAAGGAGTTGGATATCACATCTCATGTTATAGGAAGGATCTCAGGTTTGGTATTGGAAGCATTAAGACATCACATCTCATGCTATAGGAATGGTCTCAGGATTGGAATGGGTAGGAGTTGGATATTACATTCTTGCTATAGGAAGGGTCTCATGTTTGGAATAGGAAGGAGTTGGATATCACATATGCTATAGGAAGTGTCTCAGGTTTGGAACGGGAAGGAGTTGAATATCACATCTCATGTTATAGGAAGGGTCTCAGGTTTGGTATAAGCATTGAGATATCACATCTCTGCTATCAGGAGTGGCTCAGGATTGGAATGGGAAGGAGTTGGATATCCCATCTCATGTTAAAGGACGGGTCTCTGGTTTGGTATTAGAATCATTGAGATATCACATCGCATGCTGTAGGAAGGGTCTAAGGATTGGAATGGGAAGGATTTGGATATCACATCTCATGCTATAGGTAGGCTCTCAGGTTTGGTATAAGCATTGAGATATCACATCTCATGCTATAGGAAGGGTCTCAGGATTGGAATGGGAAGGATTTGGATATCACATCTCATGCTATAGGAAGGGTCTCAGGTTTGGTATAAGCATGGAGATATCACTTCTCGTGCTATAGGAAGGGTCTCAGGATTGGAATGGGAAGGTGTTGGATATCACATCTCATGCTATAGGAAGGGTCTCAGATTTGGTATAAGCATTGAGATATCACATCTCATGCTCTAGGAAGGGTCTCAGGATTGCAATGGGAAGGAGTTGTATATGACATCTCAGGCCTTAGGAAGGGTCTCAGGTTTGGTATAAGCATTGAGATATCACATCTCTGCTATCGGAAGGGTCTCAGGATTGGAATGGGAAGGAGTTGGATATCCCATCTCATGTTATAGGAAGGGTCTCAGGTTTGGTATTAGAAGCATTGAGATATCACATCTCATGCTATAGGAAGGGTCTCAGGATTGGAATGGGAAGGACTTGGATGTCACATCTCATGCTTTAGGGAGGGTCTCAAGTTTGATATTAGAAGCATTGAGATAACAAATCTCATGATATCGGAAGGGTCTCAGGATTGGAATGGGAAGGAGTTGGATATCACATCTCATTATAAAGGAAGGGTCTAAGGTTTGGAAGGGGAAGGATTTGGATATCACATCTCATGTTATAGGACGGGTCTCAGGTTTGGTATTAGAAGCATTGAGATATCAAGTGTCATGGTATAAGAAGGGTCTCAGAATTGGAATGGGAAGGAGTTGGATATCACATCTCAAGCTATAGGAAGCGTCTCAGGATTAGAATGGGAAGGAGTTTGATATCACATCTCATGCCATAGTATGGGTCTCAGGTTTGGTAGAAGCATTGGGATATCACATCTCATGCTATCGGAAGGGTATCAGTATTGGATTTGGAAGGAGTTGGATATCCCATCTCATGCTATAGGAAGGGTCTTAGGTTAGAATGGGAAGGAGTTGGATATCACATTTCATGTTATAGGAAGGGTCTCAGGATTGGAATGGGAAGGACTTGGATATCATATCTCATGCTATAGGAAGGCTCTCAGGTTTGGAAGGGGAAGGAGTTGGATATCACATTTCATGTTAGAGGAAGGATCTCAGGTTTGGTATTAGAGGCCTTGAGATATCACATCTCATGCTATAGGAAGGGTCTCAGGATTGGAATGGGAAGGAGTTGGATATCACATCTCAAGCTATAGGAAGGGTCTCAGGTTTGGTATAAGCATTGAGATATCACATCTCATGCTATAGGAAGGGTCTCAGGATTGGAATGGGAAGAAGTTGGATATCACATCTCATGCTATAGGAAGGGTCTCAGGTTTGGTATAAGCATTGAGATATCACATCTCATGCTATAGGAAGGGTCTCAGGTTTGGAATGGGAAGGAGTTGTATATGACATCTCATGCCATAGGAAGGGTCTCAGGTTTGGTATAAGCATTGAGATATCACATCACATGCTATAGGAAGGGTCTCAGGATTGGAATGGGAAGGACTTGGATATCACATCTCATGCTATAGGCAGGGTCTCAGGTTTGGAAAGGGAAGGAGATGGATATCACATTTCATGTTAGAGGTAGGATCTCAGGTTTGGTATTAGAGGCATTGAGATATCACATCTCATGCTATCAGAAGGGTCTCAGGATTGGAATGGGAAGGAGTTGGATATCAAATCTCATGCTAAAGGGATGGTCTAAGGTTTGGAAGGGGAGGGATTTGGACATCATATCTCATGCTATCGGAAGGGTCTTAGGTTTGGTATAAGCATTGAGATATCACATCTCTGCTATCGGAAGGGTCTCAGGATTGGAATGGGAAGGATTTGGATATCACAATTCATGTTATAGGGAGGGTCTCAGTTTTCATATTAGAAGCATTGAGATATCACATATGCTATTGGAAGGGTCTCAGTATTGGAATCGGAAGGAGTTGGATATCACATCTCATGTTATAGGGAGGGTCTCAGTTTTGATATTAGAAGCATTGAGATATCACATATGCTATTGGAAGGGTCTCAGTATTGGAATTGGAAGGAGTTGGATATCACATATGCTAAAGGAAAGGTCTCAGGTTTGGGATGGGAAGGAGTTGGATATCACGTCTCATGTTATAGGAAGGGTCTCAGGTTTGGAATGGGAAGGAGTTGAATATCACATCTCATGCTAAAGGAATGGACATCAGGTTCGGTATAAGCATTGAGATATCACATCTCTGCTATCGGAAGGGTCTCAGGATAGGAATGGGAAGGACGTAGATTTCACATCTCATACTATAGGGAGGGTCTCAGTTTTGATATTAGAAGCATTGAGCTATCACATCTCATGTTATAGGAAAGATCTCAGGTTTGGTATTAGAAGCATTGAGACATCACATCTCATGTTATAGGAAGGGTCTCAGGATTGGAATGGGATGGAGTTGGATATCACATCTCAAGCTATCTCAGGATTGTAATGGGAAGGAGTTTGATATCACATATCAAGCTATAGGAAGGGTCTCAGGTTTGGAAGGGGAAGGATTTGGATCTCACATCTCAAGCTATCTCAGGATTGGAATCGGAAGGAGTTTGATATTTCATCTCAAGCTATAGGAAGGGTCTCAGGTTTGGAAAGGGAAGGATTTGGATTTCACATCTCATGTTATAGGATGGTTCTCATGTTTGGTTTTAGAAGCATTGAGATATCACATCTCATGCTATGGGAAGGGTCTCAGGTTTGGAATGGGAAGGAGTTGGTTATCACATCTCATGCTAAAGGAAAGGTCTCAGGTCTGGAAGGTGAAGGATTTGGATCTCACATCTCATGTTTTAGGACGGGTCTCAGGTTTGGTATTAGAAGCATTGAACTATCACATCTCATGGTATAGGAAGGGTCCCAGGATTGGAATGGGAAGGAGTTGGATATCACATTGAATGGGAAGGAGTTTGATATCACATCTCAAGCTATAGGAAGGGCCTCATGTTTGGAATGGGAATGATTTGGATTTCACATCTCATGTTATAGGATGGTTCTCATGTTTGGTTTTAGAAGCATTGAAATATCACATCTCATGCTATCTGAAGGGTCTCAGGTTTGGAATGGGAAGGAGTTTGATATCACATCTCATGTTAGAGGTAGGATCTCAGGTTTGGTATTAGAGGCATTGAGATATGACATCTCATGCCATCAGAAGGGTCTCAGGATTGGAATGGGAAGGAGTTGGATATCACATCTCATGCTAAAGGGAGGGTCTAAGGTTTAGAAGGGGAAGGATTTGGACATCACATCTCATGTTATTGGAAGGATCTGAGGTTTGGTATTAGAAGCATTGAGATATCACATCTCATGCTATCGGAAGGGTCTCAGGTTTGGTATAAGCATTGAGATATCACATCTCTGCTATCGGAAGGGTCTCAGGATTGGAATGGGAAGGATTTGGATGTCACATCTCATGTTATAGGAAGGGTCTCAGGTTTGGTATTAGAAGCATTGAGATATCACATCTCATGCTATATTAAGGGTCTCAGGAATGGAATGGGAAGGACTTGGATATCACATCTCATGATAAAGGAAGGGTCTAAGGTTTGGAAGGGGAAGGATTTGGATATCACATCTCATGTTATTGGACCGGTCTCAGGTTTGGTATTAGAAGCATTGAGATATCAAGTCTCATGGTATAGGACGGGAGTTTGATATCACATCTCATGCCATGGTATGGGTCTCAGGTTTTGTAGAAGCATTGGGATATCACATCTCATGCTATTGGAAGGGTATCAGGATTGGATTTGGAAGGAGTTGGATATCCCATCTCATGCTATAGGAAGGGTCTCAGGTTGGAGTAGAAGGAGTTGGATATCACATCTCATGTTATAGGAAGGGTCTCAGGATTGGAATGGGAAGGACTTGGATATCACATCTCATGTTATAGGAAGGATCTCAGGTTTTGTATTAGAAGCATTGAGATATCACATCTCATGCTATAGTAAGGGTCTCAGGATTGGAATGTGAAGCATTTGGATATCACATCTCATGCTAAAGGAAGGGTCTCAGGTTTGGTATAAGCATTGAGATATCACATCTCTGCTATCGGAAGGGTCTAAGGATTGGATTGGGAAGGAATTGGATATCCCTTCTCATGCTATAGGAAGGGTCTCAGGTTGGAATGGGTAGGAGTTGGATATCACATCTCATGGTATAGGAAGGGTCTCAAGATTGAAATGGGAAGGATTTGGATATCACATCTCTTGCTATAGGAAGGGTCTCAGGTTTTCTATTAGAAACATTGAGATATGACATCTCATGCTATAGGAAGGGTTTCAGTATTGGAATGGGAAGGATTTGGATATCACATCTCATGCTAAAGGAAGGGTCTCAGGTTTGGAAGGGGAAGGATTTGGATATCATATCTCATGTTATAGGACATATCTCATGTTATAGGACGGGTCCCAGGTTTGGTATTAGAAGCATTGAGATATCACATCTCATGGTATAGGAAGGGTCTCAGGATTGGAATGGGAAGGAGTTGGATCTCCCTTCTCATGCTACAGGAAGAGTCTCAGGTTGGAATGGGAAGGAGTTGGATATCACATCTCGTTATAGGAAGGGTCTCAGGATTGGAATGGGAAGGAATTGGATATCACATCTCTTGCTATAGGAAGGGTCTCAGGTTTGGAAGGGGAAGGATTTGGATATCATATATCATGTTATAGGACCGGTCCCAGGTCTGGTATTAGAAGCATTGAGATATCACATCTCATGCTATAGGAGGAGTCTCAGGATTGGAATGGGAAGGAGTTGGATATCACGTCTCATAATATAGGAAGGGTCTCAGGATTGGAATGGGCAGGAGTTGAATATCACCTCTCATGCTAAAGGAAGGGTATCAGGTTTCATAGAAGCATTGAGATATCACATCTCATGCTATAGGAAGGAACTCAGGATTGGAATGGGAAGGAGTTGGATATCACATCTAATGCCATAGGAAGGGTCATCAGGTTTGGAATAAGCATTGAGATATCACATCTCTGCTATCGGAAGGGTCTCAGTATAGGAATGGGAAGGACTTAGAATTCACATCTCATACTATAGGGAGGGTCTCAGTTTTGATATTAGAAGCATTGAGCTATCACATCTCATGCTATCGGAAGGGTCTCAGGATTGGAATGGGATGGAGTTGGATATCACATCTCAAGCTATCTCAGGATTGGAATGGGAAGGAGTTTGATATTTCATCTCAAGCTATAGGAAGGGTCTCAGGTTTGGAAAGGGAAGGATTTGGATTTCACATCTCATGTTATAGGATGGTTCTCATGTTTGGTTTTAGAAGCATTGAGATATCACATCTCATGCTATCGGAAGGGTCTCAGGTTTGGAAAGGGAAGGATTTGGATTTCACATGTTATAGGATGGTTCTCAGGTTTGGTTTTAGAAGCATTAAATTATAACATCTCATGCTATAGGATGGGTCTCAGGTTTGGAATGGGAAGGAGTTGGATATCACATCTCTGCTATCTGAAGGGTCTCAGGATTGGAATGGGAAGGAGTTGGATATCCCATCTCGTTATAGGAAGGGTCTCAGGTTTGGTATTAGAAGCAATGAGATATCACATCTCATGCTATGGGAAGGGTCTAAGGTTTGGAAGGGGACGGATTTGGGTATCACATCTCATGTTATAGGACCGGTCTCAGGTTTGGTATTTGAAGCATTGAGATATCAAGTCTCATGGTATAGGACGGGTCTCAGAATTGGAATGAGAAGGAGTTGGATATCACATCTCAAGCTATAGGAAGGGTCTCATGATTGGAATGGGAAGGAGTTGGATATCACATCTCATGTTATAGGAAGGGTCTCAGGATTGGAATGGGAAGGACTTGGATATCACATCTCATTCTATAGGAAGGCTCTCAGGGTTGGAAGGGGAAGGAGTTGGATATCACATTTCATGTTAGAGGTAGGATCTCAGGTTTGGTTTTAGAGGCATTTAGATATCACATCTCATGCCATCAGAAGGGTCTCAGGATTGGAATGGGAAGGAGTTGGATATCAAATCTCATGCTAAAGGGATGGTCTAAGGTTTGGAAGGGGAGGGATTTGGACATCATATCTCATGTTATTGGAAGGATCTCAGGTTTGGTATTAGAAGCATTGAGATATCACATCTCATGCTATCGGAAGGGTCTTAGGTTTGGTATAAGCATTGAGATATCACATCTCTGCTATCGGAAGGGTCTCAGGATTGGAATGGGAAGGATTTGGATATCACAATTCATGTTATAGGAAGGGTCTCAGGTTTGGTATTAGAAGCATTGAGATATCACATCTCATGCTATAGGAAGGGTCTCAGGATTGGAATGGGAAGGACTTGAATATCACATCTCATGTTATAGGAAGGGTCTCAGGTTTGGTATTAGAAGCATTGAGATATCACATCTCATGCTATAGGAAGGGTCTCAGGAATGGAATGGGAAGGACTTGGATATCACATCTCATGATAAAGGAAGGGTCTAAGGTTTGGAAGGGGAAGGATTTGGATATCACATCTCATGTTATTGGACCGGTCTCAGGTTTGGTATTAGAAGCATTGAGATATCAAGTCTCATGGTAATGGACGGGAGTTTGATATCACATCTCATGCCATGGTATGGGTCTCAGGTTTTGTAGAAGCATTGGGATATCACATCTCATGCTATCGGAAGGGTATCAGGATTGGATTTGGAAGGAGTTGGATATCCCATCTCATGCTATAGGAAGGGTCTCAGGTTTGGAAAAAGAAAGAAGTTGGATATCACATTTCATGTTAGAGGTAGGATCTCAGGTTTGGTATTAGAGGCATTGAGATATCACATCTCATGCTATCAGAAGGGTATCAGGATTGGAATGGGAAGGAGTTGGATATCACATCTCATGCTAAAGGGAGGGTCTCAGGTTTGGAATGGGAAGGATTTGGATATCACATCTCATGTTATAGGAAGGACCTTAGGTTTGGTATTAGAAGCATTGAGATATCACATCTCATGCTATAGGAAGGGTCTCGGGATTGGAATGGGAAGGAGTTGGATATCACATCTCATGTTATAGGAAGGATCTCAGGTTTGGTATTAGAAGCATTGAGATATCACATCTCATGCTATAGGAAGGGTCTCAGGATTGGAATGGGAAGGAGTTGGATATCACATCTCATGCTATGGGAAGGGTCTCAGGTTTGGTATAAGCATTGAAATATCACATCTCTGCTATCGGAAGGGTCTCAGGATTGGAATGGGAGGAGCTGGATATCACATCTCATGCTATGGGAAGGGTCTCAGGTCTGGTATAAGCATTGAAATATCACATCTCTGCTATCGGAAGGGTCTCAGGATTGGAATGGGAGGAGCTGGATATCACATCTCATGCTAAAGGAAGGGTCTCAGGTTTGGAATGGGAAGGATTTGGATATCACATCTCATGTTATAGGAAGGACCTTAGGTTTGGTATTAGAAGCATTGAGATATCACATCTCATGCTATAGGAAGGGTCTCGGGATTGGAATGGGAAGGAGTTGGATATCACATCTCATGTTATTGGAAGGATCTCAGGTTTGGTATTAGAAGCATTGAGATATCACATCTCATGCTATCGGAAGGGTCTTAGGTTTGGTATAAGCATTGAGATATCACATCTCTGCTATCGGAAGGGTCTCAGGATTGGAATGGGAAGGATTTGGATATCATATTTCATGTTATAGGAAGGGTCTCAGGTTTGGTATTAGAAGCATTGCGATATCACATCTCATGCTATAGGAAGGGTCTCAGGATTGGAATGGGAAGGACTTGGATATCACATCTCATGTTATAGGAAGGTTCTCAGGTTTGGTATTAGAAGCATTGAGATATCACATCTCATGCTATAGGAAGGGTCTCAGGAATGGAATGGGAAGGACTTGGATATCACATCTCATGATAAAGGAAGGGTCTAAGGTTTGGAAGGGGAAGGATTTGGATATCACATCTCATGTTATTGGACCGGTCTCAGGTTTGGTATTAGAAGCATTGAGATATCAAGTCTCATGGTATAGGACGGGAGTTTGATATCACATCTCATGCCATGGTATGGGTCTCAGGTTTTGTAGAAGCATTGGTATATCACATCTCATGCTATCGGAAGGGTATCAGGATTGGATTTGGAAGGAGTTGGATATCCCATCTCATGCTATAGGAAGGGTCTCAGGTTGGAATAGAAGGAGTTGGATATCACATCTCATGTTATAGGAAGGGTCTCAGGATTGGAATGGGAAGGACTTGGATATCACATCTCATGCTGTAGGAAGGGTCTCAGGTTTGGAAAAGGAAGGAGTTGGATATCACATTTCATGTTAGAGGTAGGATCTCAGGTTTGGTATTAGAGGCATTGAGATATCAGATCTCATGCTATCAGAAGGGTATCAGGATTGGAATGGGAAGGAGTTGGATATCACATCTCATGCTAAAGGGAGGGTCTCAGGTTTGGAATGGGAAGGATTTGGATATCACATCTCATGTTATAGGAAGGACCTTAGGTTTGGTATTAGAAGCATTGAGATATCACATCTCATGCTATAGGAAGGGTCTCGGGATTGGAATGGGAAGGAGTTGGATATCACATCTCATGTTATAGGAAGGATCTCAGGTTTGGTATTAGAAGCATTGAGATATCACATCTCATGCTATAGGAAGGGTCTCAGGATTGGAATGGGAAGGAGTTGGATATCACATCTCATGCTATGGGAAGGGTCTCAGGTTTGGTATAAGCATTGAAATATCACATCTCTGCTATCGGAAGGGTCTCAGGATTGGAATGGGAGGAGCTATATATCACATCTCATGCTAAAGTAAGGGTCTCAGGTTTGGAAGGGGAATGATTTGGATATCACATCTCATGTTATAGGACGGGTCTCAGGTTTGGTATTAGAAGCATTGTGATATCACATCTCATGCTTTAGGAAGGGTCTCAGGATTGGAATGGGAAGCAGTTGGATATCACATCTCATGCTATAGGAAGGGTCTCAGGTTTGGTATAAGCATTGAGATATCACATCTCATGCTATAGGACGGGTCTCAGGATTGGAATGGAAGGAGTTGGATATCACATCTCATGTTATAGGAAGGATCTCAGGTTTGGCATTAGAAGCATTGAGACATCACATCTCATGCTATAGGAATGGTCTCAGGGTTGGAATGGGAAGGAGTTGGATATCACATCTCATCCAATAGGAAGGGTCTCAGGTTTGGAATGGGAAGGAATTGGATATCGCATCTCATGTTATAGGAAGGATCTCAGGTTTGGTATTAGAAGCATTGTGATATCACATCTCATGCTATAGGAAGGGTCTCAGGATTGGAATGTGAAGGATTTGGATATCACATCTCATGCTAAAGGAAGGGTCTCAGGTTTGGTAGAAGCATTGAGATATCACGTCTCTGCTATCGGAAGGGTCTCAGGATTGGATTGGGAAGGAGTTGGATATCCCTTCTCATGCTATAGGAAGTGTCTCAGGTTGGAATGGGAAGGAGTTGGATATCACATCTCATGTTATAAGAAGGGTCTCAGGATTGGAATGGGAAGGATTTGGATATCACATCTCTTGCTATAGGAAGGGTCTCAGGATTGGAATGGGTAGGAGTTGGATATTACTTTCTTGCTATAGGAAGGGTCTCATGTTTGGAATGGGAAGGAGTTGGATATCACATATGCTATAGTTAGTGTCTCAGGTTTGGAACGGGAAGGAGTTGGATATCACATCTCATGTTATAGGAAGAGTCTCAGGTTTGGTATAAGCATTGAGATATCACATCTCTGCTATCGGAAGCGGCTCAGGATTGGAATCGGAAGGAGTTGGATATCCCATCTCATGTTATAGGAAGAGTCTCTTGTTTGGTATTAGAATCATTGAGATATCACATCGCATGCTGTAGAAAGGGTCTAAGGATTGGAATGGGATGGACTTGGATATCACATCTCATGCTATAGGTAGGCTCTCAGGTTTGGTATAAGCATTGAGATATCACATCTCATCCTATAGGAAGGGTCTCAGGATTGGAATGGGAAGGAATTGGATATCACATCTCATGCTATAGGAAGGGTCTCAGATTTGGTATAAGCATTGAGATATCACATCTCATGCTAAAGGAAGGGTCTCAGGATTGGAATGGGAAGGAGTTGTATATGACATCTCAGGCCATAGGAAGGTTCTCAGGTTTGGTATAAGCATTGAGATATCACATCTCTGCTATCGGAAAGGTCTCAGGATTGGAATGGGAAGGAGTTGGATATCCCATCTCATGTTATAGGAAGGGTCTCAGGTTTGGTATTAGAAGCATAGAGATATCACATCTCATGCTATAGGAAGGGTCTCAGGATTGGAATGGGAAGGACTTGGATGTCACATCATGCTATAGGGAGGGTCTCAAGTTTGATATTAGAAGCATTGAGATAACAAATCTCATGATATCGGAAGGGTCTCAGGATTGGAATGGGAAGGAGTTGGATATCACATCTCATGATAAAGGAAGGGTCTAAGGTTTGGAAGGGGAAGGATTTGGATATCACATCTCATGTTATAGGACGGGTCTCAGGTTTGGTATTAGAAGCATTGAGATATCAAGTCTCATGGTATAAGAAGGGTCTCAGAATTGGAATGGGAAGGAGTTGGATATCACACCTCAAGCTATAGGAAGGGTCTCAGGATTGGAATGGGAAGGAGTTTGATATCACATCTCATGCCATAGTATGGGTCTCAGGTTTGGTAGAAGCATTGGGATATCACATCTCATGCTATCGGAAGGGTATCAGTATTGGACTTGGAAGAAGTTGGATATCCGATCTCATGCTATAGGAAGGGTCTCAGGTTGGAATGGGAAGGAGTTGGATATCACATTTCATGTCATAGGAAGGGTCTCAGGATTGGAATGGGAAGGACTTGGATATCATATCTCATGCTATAGGACGGGTCTCAGGTTTGTTATTAGAATCATTGAGATATCATATTGCATGCTGTAGGAAGGGTCTAAGGATTGGAATGGGAAGGACCTGGATATCACATCTCATGCTATAGATAGGCTCTTAGGTTTGGAAAGGGAAGGAGTTGGATATCACGTCTCATGTTATAGGAAGGATCTCAGGTTTGGTATTAGAAGCATTGAGACATCACATCTCATGCAATAGGAAGGGTCTCAGGATTGGAATGGGAAGTAGTTGGATATCACATCTCATGCTAAAGGGAGGGTCTCAGGTTTGGAAGGGGAAGGATTTGGATATTACATCTCGTGTTATAGGAATGATCTCAGGTTTGGTATTAGAAGCATTCAGATATCACATCTCATGCTATCGGAAGGATCTCAGGTTTGGTATTAGAAGCATTGAGATATCAAATCTCATGCTATAGGAAGGGTCGCAGGATTGGAATGGGAAGGAGTTCGATATCACATCTCATGCTATGGGAAGGGTCTCAGGATTGGAATGGGAAGGAGTTTTATATGACATCTCATGCCATAGGAAGGATCTCAGGTTTGGTATTAGAAGCATTGAGACATAACATCTCATGTTATAGGAAGGGTCTCAGGATTGGAATGGGAAGGAGTTGGATATCACATCTCATGCTATAGGAAGGGTCTCAGGTTTGGTATAAGTATTGAGATATCACATCTCATGCTATAGGAAGGGTCTCATGATTGGAATGGGAAGGAGTTGTATATGACATCTCATGCCACAGGAAGGGTCTCAGGTTTGGTATAAGCATTGAGATATCACATCTCTGCTATCGGAAGGGTCTCAGGATTGGAATGGGAAGGAGTTGGATATCCCATCCTACGTTATAGGAAGGGTCTCAGGTTTGGTATTAGAAGCATTGAGATATCACATCTCATGCTATAGGAAGGGTCTCAGGATTGGAATGGGAAGGACTTGGATATCACATCTCATTCTATAGGGAGGGTCTCACGTTTGGAAAGGGAAGGAGTTGGATATCACATTTCATGTTAGATGTAGGATCTCAGGTTTGGTATTAGAGGCATTGAGATATCACATCTCATGCTCTCAGAAGGGTCTCAGGATTGGAATGGGAAGGAGTTGGATATCACATCTCATCCTAAAGGGAGGGTCTCAGGAATGGAAGGGGAAGGATTTGGATATCACATCTCATGTTATAGGAAGCATCTCAGGTTTGGTATTGGAGGGGCAAGCGCTGGTGAAACATTGGTACGACCAGAAAGCTTCCCTCATCAACTTTACACTTGGTCAGCAAGTCCTGATCATGAATCCCATAAGGCCTCGAGCTTTACAGGACAAATGGTCAGGCCCTTACCCAGTGGTGGAGCCCCTGGGTGAGGTTAACTATTCAGTGGACCTTGGAAGGCCTGGACAGGCTCCAAAAGTGTTTCACGCGAATAGGCTGAAGGCTTTCGGCCCAAGCGTCGAAATCGCAGCACTGCTACTGGCTTCAGACGTTGCGGGAGAGGAGTCTGAACCTCTCCCCGACCTGTTCCCAAGCAGTCCTTCAGATAGCTCTTTTGAGGGGGTCCGAGTGGCCCCTCACCAAAATGGACAAGGCTCAGTGGTTTACCTTGGACATGAAGTAGGTGGAGGGAGGAGACAGCCTCTACTCAGTCAGGTACAAGCAGTACAAGACTGGCCTACCCCCACTACGCAAACCCAAGTGAGAGCCTTTTTAGGACTCACGGGGTATTACCGCAATTTTGTGGCAGACTATGGTACCATAGCTGCTCCTCTGACTGCCCTCACCACTCCGAAGAAACCCAAGAAGGTAACTTGGACTGACGAGTGTGAGAAGGCCTTCAATGGCTTAAAAGACTCCTTGTGCCAGGCCCCTGTCCTTAGGGCCCCTGATTATCAAAGACCTTTTATCGTGCAGACGGACGCCTCTGACACTGGGATAGGAGCTGTACTATCACAAGTAGATGAGAAGGGTAAGGAACACCCTATCGGTTTTATTAGTCGCCAGCTTAAGGACAGAGAGCTCAGATGGTCCACGGTAGAGAAAGAATGTTTCTCTGTTGTGTGGGCCCTAAGGAAGCTGAGGCCCTACCTCTATGGGACCCACTTCACTGTGCAGACTGACCATAAGCCGTTAAAGTGGCTAATGAACATGAAGGGGGAGAATCCAAAGTTGCTTAGGTGGTCCATAAGTCTACAAGGCTTCGACTTCACTATTGAGCATAGGCCAGGTGTCCAACATAGCAATGCTGATGGGTTGTCCAGAATGTTTAACCGACCTGAACAAGAGACTCATCCAGGGGTGGATTAGTTCCCCCTGTCCATAGTCTGGGAGGGGCGAGTGTTAGGAAAGATTTCGTAATACTAGGTAATTTTCCTTCCATGTGGCAACCCCTAAACTTTTTGCTGTTGTTTTTCACCTTGTTCTTGACTTTGCCAGAGAAGTGCAGCCTTCTGCCGCACTCCTCTGGGCTTTCGCTCCTTTCTTACGGGGAAACTGACATGCCCTTAAGACAGTCTGTACCGGGGAACGCTGTTTCCCGTAGTTTCTTTTATCATGTTGCAGCTTTAGTGCAACATGACACAGGAGGGCACTGTAAGCTAAGTTACAGCTCTCTTGGGTCTCTAGCCTTCTACAGGCCCTAGATACTCTTTTAGGATGGTATTTTGATCGGTGCAAGTCATTCAGGGACTGGAATGGTGGCAGCGATCGTTTTGTTTATTTTGAGCTCCTTTTGGCGTTCTGAGCGCGTTTTTCGCACTGAACCCAAAATGGTGGCCTGGCTCCCAAAATGGCCAGACCACGATGCTCTTTTGTCCTGTCCACTGACCGTCTTGCTCCCTTCACCTTCCCCAGGTCGAGCGACCCGGGGCCTTCCTTATTTGGGCATGTACTTTCCCGCGAAACGTGGTTGCTTTCGCGGGCTTCTACATGTCTTTTGTGTGCCTCCAGGGTGTGGGCTGGGATGTCTGGTCCCAATATACATCCTGGGTGCCAGAGAGTCTAGGGTGGTGTGAATGCCTGGGACCACCGTGGTCCGTGATTGGTCCACGTATGGTATGTGTGTTGATGAGCGGATCTCCCATTGGCTCCCCTCCGTTTTGGCGCGAAGGGAACCGTGGATAAGAGGGGGTTGGAAACACCACTACCATGTCGATCTCCTGAGTTCTCACGAACGAAGGAATACAGGAGCCAAGTATCCTGCAACCAAGAGGCTGGACCGAGGAATCGCTGGTGACCCGCTGAAGGAATCCTCCTTTGCACTGCTGTCGTCCTGTGAAACCCTTTCCTCCTTTGATCGAACCAGAAGGCCTGTACTGGTGCTTCGACCTTTGGAATAGCAGGAACAGCTATTCCCGGCGACTTCATCAACTCCTGCCAAGTAAGCCTTCGGAAGTGTCTCTGGGCCATCCAGTTGACTGACCAGCTTACAAGGGAGTCGTGCTCTGTAACCGCCGCCAGGTTGTGTTGTATTTCGAGTCCTTGTCACTCTCCCACGCTTCGTACACTTGGCGTTCCCAAGTCTGAAGGGAGGAGTGTACATTTGGCTCGAATACACACGGCCGCTCCGTTGTCCTGCTGCGGCAACAAACTGTGCCGGTTTCGTCGATTGGGACGTCTTTTTGCTCTACACGACTACGAGGCGTTCCCTGCTCTTCTGAACCTGCCAGCTGCTGAAACTAACGTGGAGAAGCCTGGGTCTGCTTGCTTCGGGGACCGGTGAGTAATATAGCTAGGATCTGGTCGCCCTCCTGCAGTATCCCATTGCTTTTCCCTGCTGTGTAAAAACAGCACCCTTTTGCCGTACTCGCGCTCTGCTTCTGCTCGCTGTGGAGGCTGCGCTTGAGTTGCGGAACCTGTTCTCCTTCTGCTGTGCACTAACCCGAACTGCCTGACTTCCTCTGAAGAGCTTCTCCTTTTGCCCGTTGGCACCGGCGTGGCAGGTACTTTGAGCACAAGGCTCTACTCTTCGCAGGGCTCGGACTTCCATCTAGTTAGGTGCCTCTGAAGGCGAACTGAGTCTAAAGCGTTATCGCACTGCCTGTATTCCTTCCCTGGCAGGTGGACTACACATTTCGTGCCTCTAATGCTTAAGACTGTCGTATTTGTATATATATTGTGTTGATATGGTATGTGTTGGTTTAGTATTGTGATATTGTGATTTTCTCGCTACGGTCATTATTTTAAAGGCCTTAAAATAAATGTGTATCTATTTTTGATATAACAACTGTTTGGAGTAGTTTGTAAGCGCTCTTGCTTTGTGTGCTCATTGCGGGCTTTCAGTCACCCTCACCCGTCTTGAGACCTAGTCTTGACCGCCGCGATCGCTACCTTGATTGGTCTGGCTCGTCCAGAGGTTACCCTGTTCCAAGTAATTAGGTTGGCCTTCTGAACTTCTGCGCCACCAGGACAGAGTTCAGAAATCCGTCTTAACAGTTGGATATCACATTTCATGCTAAAGGGAGGGTCTCAGGTTTGGAAGGGGAAGGATTTGGAAATCACATCTCATATTATAGGAAGGATCTCAGGTTTGGTATTAGAAGCATTGAGATATCACATCTCATGCTATCGGAAGGATCTCAGGTTTGGTATAAGAGGCATTGAGATATCACATCTCATGCTATCATAAGGGTCTCAGGATTGGAATGGGAAGGAGTTGGATATCACATCTCATGTTATAGGAAGGATCTCAGGTTTGGTATTAGAAGCATTGAGACATCACATCTCTTGCTATAGGAAGGGTCTCAGGATTGGAATGGGAAGGAGTTGGATATCACATCTCATGCTATAGGAAGGGTCTCAGGTTTGGTATAAGCATTGAGATATCACATCTCATGCTATAGGAAGGGTCTCAGGATTGGAATGGGAAGGATTTGGATATCACATCTTATGCTATAGGAAGGGTCTCAGGTTTGGTATAAGCATGGAGATATCACTTCTCATGCTATAGGAAGGGTCTCAGGATTGGAATGAGAAGGAGTTGGATATCACATCTCATGCTATAGGAAGGGTCTCAGATTTGGTATAAGCATTGAGATATCACATCTCATGCTATAGGAAGGGTCTCAGGATTGGAATGGGAAGGAGTTGTATAGGACATCTCAGGCCATAGGAAGGGTCTCAGATTTGGTATAAGCATTGAGATATCACATCTCATGATATCGGAAGGGTCTCAGGATTGGAATGGGAAGGAGTTGGATATCACATCTCATGATAAAGGAAGGGTCTAAGGTTTGGAAGGGGAAGGATTTGGATATCACATCTCATGTTATAGGACGGGTCTCAGGTTTGGTATTAGAAGCATTGAGATATCAAGTCTCATGGTATAAGAAGGGTCTCAGGATTGGAATGGGAAGGAGTTTGATATCACATCTCATGCCATAGTATGGGTCTCAGGTTTGGTAGAAGCATTGGGATATCACATCTCATGCTATCGGAGGGTATCAGTATTGGATTTGGAAGGAGTTGGATATCCCATCTCATGCTATAGGAAGGGTCTCAGGTTGGAATGGGAAGGAGTTGGATATCACATTTCATGTTATAGGAAGGGTCTCAGGATTGGAATGGGAAGGACTTGGATATCATATCTCATGCTATAGGAAGGCTCTCAGGTTTGGAAGGGGAAGGAGTTGGATATCACATTTCATGTTAGAGGAAGGATCTCAGGTTTGGTATTAGAGGCCTTGAGATATCACATCTCATGCTATAGAAAGGGTCTCAGGATTGGAATGGGAAGGAGTTGGATATCACATCTCAAGCTATAGGAAGGGTCTCAGGTTTGGTATAAGCATTGAGATATCACATCTCATGCTATAGGAAGGGTCTCAGGATTGGAATGGGAAGAAGTTGGATATCACATCTCATGCTATAGGAAGGGTCTCAGGTTTGGTATAAGCATTGAGATATCACATCTCATGCTATAGGAAGGGTCTCAGGATTGGAATGGGAAGGAGTTGTATATGCCATCTCATGCCATAGGAAGGGTCTCAGGTTTGGTATAAGCATTGAGATATCACATCACATGCTATAGGAAGGGTCTCAGGATTGGAATGGGAAGGACTTGGATATCACATATCATGCTATAGGCAGGGTCTCAGGTTTGGAAATTGAAGGAGATGGATATCACATTTCATGTTAGAGGTAGGATCTCAGGTTTGGTATTAGAGGCATTGAGATATCACATCTCATGCTATCAGAAGGGTCTCAGGATTGGAATGGGAAGGAGTTGGATATCACATCTCATGCTAAAGGGAGGGTCTCAGGTTTGGAAGGGGAAGGATTTGGAAATCACATCTCATATTATAGGAAGGATCTCAGGTTTGGTATTAGAAGCATTGAGATATCACATCTCATGCTATCGGAAGGATCTCAGGTTTGGTATAAGAGGCATTGAGATATCACATCTCATGCTATCATAAGGGTCTCAGGATTGGAATGGGAAGGAGTTGGATATCACATCTCATGTTATAGGAAGGATCTCAGGTTTGGTATTGGAAGCATTGAGACATCACATCTCATGCTATAGGAAGGGTCTCAGGATTGGAATGGGAAGGAGTTGGATATCACATCTCATGCTATAGGAAGGGTCTCAGATTTGGTATAAGCATTGAGATATCACATCTCATGCTATAGGAAGGGTCTCAGGATTGGAATGGGAAGGAGTTGGATATCACATCTCAGGCCATAGGAAGGGTCTCAGGTTTGATATAAGCATTGAGATATCACATCTCTGCTATCGGAAGGGTCTCAGGATTGGAATGGGAAGGAGATGGATATCCCATCTGAGTTGGATATCCCATCTCATGTTATAGGAAGGGTCTCAGGTTTGGTATTAGAAGCATTGAGATATCACATCTCATGCTATAGGAAGGGTCTCAGGATTGGAATGGGGAGGACTTGGATGTCACATCTCATGCTATAGGGAGCGTCTCAAGTTTGATATTAGAAGCATTGAGATAACAAATGTCATGATATCGGAAGGGTCTCAGGATTGGAATGGGAAGGAGTTGGATATCACATCTCATGATAAAGGAAGGGTCTAAGGTTTGGAAGGGGAAGGATTTGGATATCACATCTCATGTTATAGGACGGGTCTCAGGTTTGGTATTAGAAGCATTGAGATATCAAGTCTCATGGTATAGGAAGGGTCTCAGAATTGGAATGGGAAGAAGTTGGATATCACATCTCAAGCTATAGGAAGGGTCTCAGGATTGGAATGGGAAGGAGTTTGATATCACATCTCATGCCATAGTATGGGTCTCAGATTTGGTAGAAGCATTGGGATATCACATCTCATGCTATCGGAATGGTATCAGTATTGGATTTGGAAGGAGTTGGATATCCCATCTCATGCTATAGGAAAGGTCTCAGGTTGGAATGGGATGGAGTTGGATATCACATTTCATGTTATAGGAAGTGTCTCAGGATTGGAATGGGAAGGACTTGGATATCATATCTCATGCTATAGGAAGGCTCTCAGGTTTGGAAGGGGAAGGAGTTGGATATCACATTTCATGTTAGAGGAAGGATCTCAGGTTTGGTATTAGAGGCCTTGAGATATCACATCTCATGCTATAGGAAGGGTCTCAGGATTGGAATGGGAAGGAGTTGGATATCACATCTCAAGCTATAGGAAGGGTCTCAGGTTTGGTATAAGCATTGAGATATCACATCTCATTCTATAGGAAGGGTCTCAGGATTGGAATGGGAAGGAGTTGGATATCACATCTCATGTTATAGGAAAGATCTCAGGTTTGGTATTAGAAGCATTGAGACATCACATCTCATGTTATAGGAAGGGTCTCAGGATTGGAATGGGAAGAAGTTGGATATCACATCTCATGCTATAGGAAGGGTCTCAGGTTTGGAAGGGGAAGGAGTTGGATATCCAATCTCATGTTATAGGACTGGTCTCAGGTTTGGTATTAGAAGCATTGAGATATCACATTGCATGCTGTAGGAAGGATCTCAGGTTTGGAATGGGGAGGAATTGGATATCACATCTCATGTCATAGGAAGGATCTCAGGTTTGGTATTAGAAGCATTGAGATATCACATCTCATGCTATAGGAATGGTCTCCGGGTTGGAATGGGAAGGAGTTGGATATTACATTCTTGCTATAGGAAGGGTCTCATGTTTGGAATGGGAAGGAGTTGGATATCACATATGCTATAGGAAGGGTCTCAGGTTTGGAACGGGAAGGAGTTGGATATCCGATCTCATGTTATAGGAAGGGTCTCAGGTTTGGTATAAGCATTGAGATATCACATCTCTGCTATCAGAAGTGTCTCAGGATTGGAATGGGAAGGAGTTGGATATCCCATCTCATGTTATAGGACGGGTCTCAGGTTTGTTATTAGAATCACTGAGATATCATATTGCACGCTGCAGGAAGGGTCTAAGGATTGGAATGGGAAGGACTTGGATATCACATCTCATGCTATAGATAGGCTCTCAGATTTGGAAAGGGAAGGAGTTGGATATCACATTTCATGTTAGAGGAAGGATCTCAGTTTTGGTATTAGAAGCATTGAGATATCACATCTCATGCTATAGGAATGGTCTCCGGGTTGGAATGGGAAGGAGTTGGATATTACATTCTTGCTATAGGAAGCGTCTCAGGATTGGAATGGGAAGGAGTTGGATATCACATATGCTATAGGAAGGGTCTCAGGTTTGGAACGGGAAGGAGTTGGATATCCGATCTCATGTTATAGGAAGGGTCTCAGGTTTGGTATAAGCATTGAGATATCACATCTCTGCTATCAGAAGTGTCTCAGGATTGGAATGGGAAGGAGTTGGATATCCCATCTCATGTTATAGGACGGGTCTCAGGTTTGTTATTAGAATCACTGAGATATCATATTGCACGCTGCAGGAAGGGTCTAAGGATTGGAATGGGAAGGACTTGGATATCACATCTCATGCTATAGATAGGCTCTCAGATTTGGAAAGGGAAGGAGTTGGATATCACATTTCATGTTAGAGGAAGGATCTCAGTTTTGGTATTAGAGGCATTGAGATATCACATCTCATGCTATAGGAAGCGTCTCAGGATTGGAATGGGAAGGAGTTGGGTATCACATCTCATGCTATAGGAAGGGTCTCAGGATTGGAAGGGGAAGGAGTTGGATATCACATTTCATGTTAGAGGAAGGATCTCAGGTTTGGTATTAGAGGCCTTGAGATATCACATCTCATGCTATAGGAAGGGTCTCAGGATTGGAATGGGAAGGAGTTGTATATCACATCTCAAGCTATAGGAAGGGTCTCAGGTTTGGTATAAGCATTGAGATATCACATCTCATTCTATAGGAAGGGTCTCAGGATTGGAATGGGAAGGAGTTGGATATCACATCTCATGTTATAGGAAAGATCTCAGGTTTGGTATTAGAAGCATTGAGACATCACATCTCATGTTATAGGAAGGGTCTCAGGATTAGAATGGGAAGAAGTTGGATATCACATCTCATGCTATAGGAAGGGTCTCAGGTTTGGAAGGGGAAGGAGTTGGATATCCAATCTCATGTTATAGGACTGGTCTCAGGTTTGGTATTAGAAGCATTGAGATATCACATTGCATGCTGTAGGAAGGATCTCAGGTTTGGAATGGGGAGGAATTGGATATCACATCTCATGTCATAGGAAGGATCTCAGGTTTGGTATTAGAAGCATTGAGATATCACATCTCATGCTATAGGAATGGTCTCTGGGTTGGAATGGGAAGGAGTTGGATATTACATTCTTGCTATAGGAAGGGTCTCATGTTTGGAATGGGAAGGAGTTGGATATCACATATGCTATAGGAAGGGTCTCAGGTTTGGAACGGGAAGGAGTTGGATATCCGATCTCATGTTATAGGAAGGGTCTCAGGTTTGGTATAAGCATTGAGATATCACATCTCTGCTATCAGAAGTGTCTCAGGATTGGAATGGGAAGGAGTTGGATATCCCATCTCATGTTATAGGACGGGTCTCAGGTTTGTTATTAGAATCATTGAGATATCATATTGCACGCTGCAGGAAGGGTCTAAGGATTGGAATGGGAAGGACTTGGATATCACATCTCATGCTATAGATAGGCTCTCAGATTTGGAAAGGGAAGGAGTTGGATATCACATTTCATGTTAGAGGAAGGATCTCAGGTTTGGTATTAGAGGCATTGAGATATCACATCTCATGCTATAGGAAGCGTCTCAGGATTGGAATGGGAAGGAGTTGGGTATCACATCTCATGCTATAGGAAGGGTCTCAGGATTGGTATAAGTATTGAGATATAACATCTCATGCTATAGGAAGGGTCTCAGGATTGGAATGGAAGGAGTTGGATATCACATCTCATGCTATAGGAAGGGTCTCAGGATTGGAATGGGAAGGAGTTGTATATGACATCTCATGCCGTAGGAAGGGTCTCAGGTTTCGTATAAGCATTGAGATATCACATCTCTGCTATCGGAAGGGTCTCAGGATTGGAATGGGAAGGAGTTGGATATCCCATCTCATGTTATAGGAAGAGTCTCAGGTTTGGTATTAGAAGCATTGGATATCACATATCATGCTATAGGAAGTGTCTCAGGATTGGAATGGGAAGGACTTGGATATCACATCTCATGCTATAGGGAGGGTCTCAAGTTTGATATTAGAAGCATTGAGATATCACATCTCATGCTATAGGAAGGGTCTCAGGATTGGAATGGGAAGGAGTTGGATATCAAATCTCATGCTATAGGAAGGGTCTCAGGTTTGGTATAAGCAGTGAGATATCACATCTCATGCTATAGGAAGGGTCTCAGGATTGGAATGGGAAGGAGTTGGATATCACATCTCATGTTATAGGAAGGATCTCAGGTTCGGTATAAGCATTGAGATATCACATCTCTGCTATTGGAAGGGTCTCAGGATTGGAATGGGAAGGAGTTGGATATTCCCATCTCATGTTATAGGAAGGGTCTCAGGTTTGGTATTAGAAGCATTGAGATATCACATCTCATGCTGTAGGAAGGGTCTCAGGATTGGAATTGGAAGGAGTTGGATATCACATCTCATGCTATAGGAAGGATCACAGGTTTGGTATTAGAAGCATTGAGATATCACATCTCATGCTATCAGAAGGGTCTCAGGATTGGAATGGGAAGGAGTTGGATATCACATCTCATGCTATAGGAAGGGTCTCAGGTTTGGAACGGGAAGGAGTTGGATATCATATCTCATGTTATAGGAAGAGTCTCAGGTTTGGTATAAGCATTGAGATATCACATCTCTGCTATTGGAGGTGTCTCAGGATTGGGATGGGAAGGAGTTGGATATCACATCTCATGCTATAGGAAGGGTATCAGGTTTGGAACGGGAAGGAGTTGGATATCCCATCTCATGTTATAGGACGGGTCTCAGGTTTGGTATTAGAAGCATTGAGATATCACATCGCGTGCTGTAGGAAGGATCTCAGGTTTGGAATGGGAAGGAATTGGATATCACATCTCATGTCATAGGAAGTATCTCAGGTTTGGTATTAGAAGCATTGAGATATCACATCTCATGCTATAGGAATGGTCTCAGGATTGGAATGGGTAGGAGTTGGATATTACATTCTTGCTATAGGAAGGGTCTCATGTTTGGAATGGGAAGGAGTTGGATATCACATATGCTATAGGAAGGGTCTCAGGTTTGGAACGGGAAGGAGTTGGATATCACATCTCATGCTATAGGTAGGCTCTCAGGTTTGGTATAAGCATTGAGATATCACATCTCATGCTATAGGAAGGGTCTCAGGATTGGAATGGGAAGGATTTGGATATCACATCTCATGCTATAGGAAGGGTCTCAGGTTTGGTATAAGCATGGAGATATCACTTCTCATGCTATAGGAAGTGTCTCAGGATTGGAATGGGAAGGAGTTGGATATCACATCTCATGTTATAGGAAGGATCTCAGGTTTGGTATTAGAAGCATTGAGACATCACATCTCATGCTATAGGAAGGGTCTCAGGATTGGAATGGGAAGTAGTTGGATATCACATCTCATGCTAAAGGGAGGGTCTCAGGTTTGGAAGGGGAAGGATTTGGATATTACATCTCGTGTTATAGGAATGATCTCAGGTTTGGTATTAGAAGCATTCAGATATCACATCTCATGCTATCGGAAGGATCTCAGGTTTGGTATTAGAAGCATTGAGATATCAAATCTCATGCTATAGGAAGGGTCGCAGGATTGGAATGGGAAGGAGTTCGATATCACATCTCATGCTATGGGAAGGGTCTCAGGATTGGAATGGGAAGGAGTTTTATATGACATCTCATGCCATAGGAAGGATCTCAGGTTTGGTATTAGAAGCATTGAGACATAACATCTCATGTTATAGGAAGGGTCTCAGGATTGGAATGGGAAGGAGTTGGATATCACATCTCATGCTATAGGAAGGGTCTCAGGTTTGGTATAAGTATTGAGATATCACATCTCATGCTATAGGAAGGGTCTCATGATTGGAATGGGAAGGAGTTGTATATGACATCTCATGCCACAGGAAGGGTCTCAGGTTTGGTATAAGCATTGAGATATCACATCTATGCTATCGGAAGGGTCTCAGGATTGGAATGGGAAGGAGTTGGATATCCCATCTTACGTTATAGGAAGGGTCTCAGGTTTGGTATTAGAAGCATTGAGATATCACATCTCATGCTATAGGAAGGGTCTCAGGATTGGAATGGGAAGGACTTGGATATCACATCTCATTCTATAGGGAGGGTCTCACGTTTGGAAAGGGAAGGAGTTGGATATCACATTTCATGTTAGATGTAGGATCTCAGGTTTGGTATTAGAGGCATTGAGATATCACATCTCATGCTATCAGAAGGGTCTCAGGATTGGAATGGGAAGGAGTTGGATATCACATCTCATCCTAAAGGGAGGGTCTCAGGAATGGAAGGGGAAGGATTTGGATATCACATCTCATGTTATAGGAAGGATCTCAGGTTTGGTATTAGAGGCATTGAGATATCACATCTCATGCTAAAGGGAGGGTCTCAGATTTCGAAGGGGAAGGATTTGGATATCACATCTCTTGTTATAGGAAGGATCACAGGTTTGGTATTAGAAGCATTGAGATATCACATCTCATGCTTTGGGAAGGGTCTCAGGATTGGAATGGGAAGGAGTTGGATATCGCATCTCATGCTATAGGAAGGGTCTCAGGTTTGGAACGGGAAGGAGTTAGATATCACATCTCATGTTATAGTAAGAGTCTCAGGTTTGGTATAAGCATTGAGATTTCACATCTCTGCTATCGGAGGTGTCTCAGGATTGGGATGGGAAGGAATTGGATATCACATCTCATGCTATAGGAAGGGTATCAGGTTTGGTATAAGCATTGAGATATCACATCTCATGCTGTAGGAAGGGTCTCAGGTTTGGAATGAGAAGGATTTAGATATCACATCTCATGTCATAGGAAGGATCTCAGGTTTGGTATAAGCATTGAGATATCACATCTCTGCTATTGGAAAGGTCTCAAGATTGGAATGGGAAGGACTTGGATATCACAATTCATGTTATAGGAAGAGTCTCAGGTTTGGTATAAGCATTGAGATATCACATCTCATGCTATAGGAAGGGTCTCAGGATTGGAATGGGAAGGAGTTGGATATCACATCTCATGTTATAGGAAGGATCTCAGGTTTGGTATTAGAAGCATTGAGACATCACATCTCATGCTATCGGAAGGGTCTCAGGATTGGAATGGGAAGGAGTTGGATATCCCATCTCATGTTATAGGAAGAGTCTCAGGTTTGGTATTAGAAGCATTGAGATATCACATCTCATGCTATAGGAAGTGTCTCAGGATTGGAATCGGAAGGACTTGGATATCACATCTCATGCTATAGGGAGGGTCTCAAGTTTGATAATAGAAGCATTGAGATATCACATCTCATGCTATAGGAAGGGTCTCAGGATTGGAATGGGAAGGAGTTGGATATCACATCTCATGCTATAGGAAGGGTCTCAGGTTTGGTATAAGCAGTGAGATATCACATCTCATGCTATAGGAAGTGTCTCAGGATTGGAATGGGAAGGAGTTGGATATCACATCTCATGTTATAGGAAGGATCTCAGGTTTGGTATAAGCATTGAGATATCACATCTCTGCTATCGGAAGGGTCTCAGGATTGGAATGGGAAGGAGTTGGATATTCCCATCTCATGTTATAGGAAGGGTCTCAGGTTTGGTATTAGAAGCATTGAGATATCACATCTCATGCTATAGGAAGGGTCTCAAGATTGGAATGGGAAGGACTTGGATATCACATCTCATGCTATAGGGAGGGTCTCAAGTTTGATATTAGAAGCATTGAGATATCACATCTCATGATATCGGAAGGGTCTCAGGGATGGAATGGGAAGGAGTTGGATATCACATCTCATGATAAAGGAAGGGTCTAAGGTTTGGAAGGGGAAGGAGTTTGATATCACATCTCATGCCATAGTATGGGTCTCAGGTTTGGTAGAAGCATTGGGATATCACATCTCATGCTATCGGAAGGGTATCAGGATTGGATTTGGAAGGAGTTGGATATCCCATCTCATGCTATAGGAAGGGTCTCAGGTTGGAATGGGAAGGAGTTGGATATCACATCTCATGTTATAGGAAGGGTCTCAGGATTGGAATGGGAAGGACTTGGATATCACATCTCATGCTATAGGAAGGCTCTCAGGTTTGGAAGGGGAAAGAGTTGGATATCACATTTCATGTTAGAGGTAGGATCTCAGGTTTGGTATTAGAGGCATTGAGATATCACATCTCATGCTATCAGAAGAGTCTCAGGATTGGAATGGGAAGGAGTTGGATATCACATCTCATGCTAAAGGGAGGGTCTCAGGTTTGGAAGGGGAAGGATTTGGATATCACATCTCATGTTATAGGAAGGATCTCAGGTTTGGTATTAGAAGCATTGAGATATCACATCTCATGCTATCGGAAGGATCTCAGGTTTGGTATAGAAGCATTGAGATATCACATCTCATGCTATCAGAAGGGTCTCAGGATTGGAATGGGAAGGAGTTGGATATCACATCTCATGCTAAAGGGAGGGTCTCAGGTTTGGAAGGGGAAGGATTTGGATACCACATCTCATGTTATCGGAAGGATCTCAGGTTTGGTATTAGAAGTATTGAGATATCACATCTCATGCTATAGGAAGGGTCTCAGGATTGGAATGGGAAGGATATCACATCTCATGCTATAAGTAGGCTCTCAGGTTTGGAAAGGGAAGGAGTTCGATATCACATTTCATGTTAGAGGAAGGATCTCAGGTTTGGTATTAGAGGCATTGAGATATCACATATCATGCTATAGGAAGGGTCTCATGATTGGAATGGGAAGGAGTTGGATATCACATCTCAAGCTTTAGGAAGGGTCTCAGGTTTGGTATAAGCATTGCGATAGCACATCTCATGCTATAGGAAGGGTCTCAGGATTGGAATGGGAAGGAGTTGGATATTACATCTCATGTTATAGGAAAGATCTCAGGTTTGGTATTAGAAGCCATGAGACATCACATCTCATGTTATAGGAAGGGTCTCAGGATTGGAATGGGAAGAAGTTGGATATCACATCTCATGCTATAGGAAGGGTCTCAGGTTTGGAAGGGGAAGGAGTTGGATATCCAATCTCATGTTATAGGACTGGTCTCAGGTTTGGTATTAGAAGCATTGAGATTTCACATCGCATGCTGTAGGAAGGTTCTCAGGTTTGGTATTAGAAGCATTGAGACATCACATCTCATGCTATAGGAAGGGTCTCAGGATTGGAATGGGAAGGAGTTGGATATCACATCTCATGTTATAGGACGGGTCTCAATTTTGATATTAGAAGCATTGAGATAACAAATCTCATGATATCGGAAGGGTCTCAGGATTGGAATGGGAAGGAGTTGGATATCACATCTCACGATAAAGGAAGGGTCTAAGGTTTGGAAGGGGAAAGATTTGGATATCACATCTCATGTTATAGGACGGGTCTCAGGTTTGGTATTAGAAGCATTGAGATATCAAGTCTCATGGTATAGGAAGGGTCTCAGAATTGGAATGGGAAGGATTTGGATATCACATCTCAAGCTATAGGAAGAGTCTCAGGATTGGAATGAGAAGGAGTTTGATATCACATCTCATGCCATAGTATGGTTCTCAGGTTTGGTAGAAGCATTGGGATATCACATCTCATGCTATTGGAAGGGTATCAGTATTGGATTTGGAAGGAGTTGGATATCCCATCTCATGCTATAGGAAGGGTCTCAGGTTGGAATGGGAAGGAGTTGGATATCACATTTCATGTTATAGGAAGGGTCTCAGGATTGGAATGGGAAGGAGTTGGATATCACATCTCAAGCTTTAGGAAGGGTCTCAGGTTTGGTATAAGCATTGAGATAGCACATCTCATGCTATAGGAAGGGTCTCAGGATTGGAATGGGAAGGAGTTGGATATCACATCTCATGTTATAGGAAAGATCTCAGGTTTGGTATTAGAAGCATTGAGACATCACATCTCATGTTATAGGAAGGGTCTCAGGATTGGAATGGGAAGAAGTTGGATATCACATCTCATGCTATAGGAAGGGCCTCAGGTTTGGACGCGGAAGGAGTTGGATATCCAATCTCATGTTATAGGACTGGTCTCAGGTTTGGTATTAGAAGCATTGAGATATCACATCGCATGCTGTAGGAAGGTTCTCAGGTTTGGAATGGGGAGGAATTGGATATCACATCTCATGTCATAGGAAGGATCTCAGGTTTGGTATTAGAAGCATTGAGATATCACATCTCATGCTATAGGAATGGTCTCAGGATTGGAATGGGAAGGAGTTGGATATTACATTCTTGCTATAGGAAGGGTCTCATGTTTGGAATGGGAAGGAGTTGGATATCACATATGCTATAGGAAGGGTCTCAGGTTTGAAACGGGAAGGAGTTGGATATCACATCTCATGTTATAGGAAGGGTCTCAGGTTTGGTATAAGCATTGAGATATCACATCTCTGCTATCGGAAGTGTCTCAGGATTGGAATGGGAAGGTGTTGGATATCCCATCTCATGTTATAGGACGGGTCTCAGGTTTGTTATTAGAATCATTGAGATATCATATTGCATGCTGTAGGAAGGGTCTAAGGATTGGAATGGGAAGGACTTGGATATCACATCTCATGCTATAGGTAGGCTCTCAGGTTTGGAAAGGGAAGGAGTTCGATATCACATTTCATGTTAGAGGAAGGATCTCAGGTTTGGTATTAGAGGCATTGAGATATCACATCTCATGCTATAGGAAGGGTCTCAGGATTGAAATGGGAAGGAGTTGGATATCACATCTCATGCTATAGGAAGGGTCTCAGGTTTGGTATAAGCATTGAGATATCACATCTCATGCTATAGGAAGGGTCTCAGGATTGGAATGGGAAGGAGTTGGATATCCCATCTCATGTTATAGGAAGAGTCTCAGGTTTGGTATTAGAAGCATTGAGATATCACATCTCATGCTATAGGAAGTGTCTCAGGATTGGAATCGGAAGGACTTGGATATCACATCTCATGCTATAGGGAGGGTCTCAAGTTTGATATTAGAAGCATTGAGATATCACATCTCATGCTATAGGAAGGGTCTCAGGATTGGAATGGGAAGGAGTTGGATATCACATCTCATGCTATAGGAAGGGTCTCAGGTTTGGTATAAGCAGTGAGATATCACATCTCATGCTATAGGAAGTGTCTCAGGATTGGAATGGGAAGGAGTTGGATATCACATCTCATGTTATAGGAAGGATCTCAGGTTTGGTATAAGCATTGAGATATCACATCTCTGCTATCGGAAGGGTCTCAGGATTGGAATGGGAAGGAGTTGGATATTCCCATCTCATGTTATAGGAAGGGTCTCAGGTTTGGTATTAGAAGCATTGAGATATCACATCTCATGCTATAGGAAGGGTCTCAAGATTGGAATGGGAAGGACTTGGATATCACATCTCATGCTATAGGGAGGGTCTCAAGTTTGATATTAGAAGCATTGAGATATCACATCTCATGATATCGGAAGGGTCTCAGGGATGGAATGGGAAGGAGTTGGATATCACATCTCATGATAAAGGAAGGGTCTAAGGTTTGGAAGGGGAAGGAGTTTGATATCACATCTCATGCCATAGTATGGGTCTCAGGTTTGGTAGAAGCATTGGGATATCACATCTCATGCTATCGGAAGGGTATCAGGATTGGATTTGGAAGGAGTTGGATATCCCATCTCATGCTATAGGAAGGGTCTCAGGTTGGAATGGGAAGGAGTTGGATATCACATCTCATGTTATAGGAAGGGTCTCAGGATTGGAATGGGAAGGACTTGGATATCACATCTCATGCTATAGGAAGGCTCTCAGGTTTGGAAGGGGAAAGAGTTGGATATCACATTTCATGTTAGAGGTAGGATCTCAGGTTTGGTATTAGAGGCATTGAGATATCACATCTCATGCTATCAGAAGAGTCTCAGGATTGGAATGGGAAGGAGTTGGATATCACATCTCATGCTAAAGGGAGGGTCTCAGGTTTGGAAGAGGAAGGATTTGGATATCACATCTCATGTTATAGGAAGGATCTCAGGTTTGGTATTAGAAGCATTGAGATATCACATCTCATGCTATCGGAAGGATCTCAGGTTTGGTATAGAAGCATCGAGATATCACATCTCATGCTATCAGAAGGGTCTCAGGATTGGAATGGGAAGGAGTTGGATATCACATCTCATGCTAAAGGGAGGGTCTCAGGTTTGGAAGGGGAAGGATTTGGATACCACATCTCATGTTATCGGAAGGATCTCAGGTTTGGTATTAGAAGTATTGAGATATCACATCTCATGCTATAGGAAGGGTCTCAGGATTGGAATGGGAAGGAGTTGGTTATCACATCTCATGCTAAAGGAAGGGTCTCAGGTTTGGTAGAAGCATTGAGATATCACATCACATGCTATAGGAAGGGTCTCAGGATTGGAATGGGAAGGAGCTGGATATCACATCTCATGCTAAAGGAAGGGTCTCAGGTTTGGAACGGGAAGGAGTTGGATATCACATCTCATGTTATAGGAAGGGTCTCAGGTTTGGTATAAGCATTGAGATATCACATCTCTGCTATCGGAAGTGTCTCAGGATTGGAATGGGAAGGACTTGGATATCACATCTCATGCTATAGATAGGCTCTCAGGTTTGGAAAGGGAAGGAGTTGGATATCACATTTCATGTTAGAGGAAGGATCTCAGGTTTGGTATTAGAGGCATTGAGATATCACATCTCAGGCTATAGGAAGGGTCTCAGGATTGGAATGGGAAGGAGTTGGATATCACATCTCATGCTAAAGGAAGGGTCTCAGGATTGGAATGGGAAGGAGTTGGATATCACATCTCATGCTATAGGAAGGGTCTCAGGTTTGGTATAAGCATTGAGATATCACATCTCGTGCTATAGGACGGGTCTCAGTATTGGAATGGGAAGGAGTTGTATATGACATCTCATGCTATAGACAGGGTCTCAGGTTTGGAAAGGGAAGGAGATGGATATCACATTTCATGTTAGAGGTAGGATCTCAGGTTTGGTATTAGAGGCATTGAGATATCACATCTCATGCTATCAGAAGGGTCTCAGGATTGGAATGGGAAGGAGTTGGATATCACATCTCATGCTAAAGGGACGGTCTCAGGTTTGGAAGGGGAAGGATTTGGAAATCACATCTCATGTTATAGGAAGGATCTCAGGTTTGGTATTAGAAGCATTGAGATATCACATCTCATGCTATCATAAGGGTCTCAGGATTGGAATCGGAAGGAGTTGGATATCACATCTCATGTTATAGGAAGGATCTCAGGTTTGGTATTAGAAGCATTGAGACATCACATCTCATGCTATAGGAAGGGTCTCAGGATTGGAATGGGAAGGAGTTGGATATCACATCTCATGCTATAGGAAGGGTCTCAGATTTGGTATAAGCATTGAGATATCACATTGTTAGGAAAGATTTCATGATTGCAGGTAATTTTCCTTCCATGTGGCAACCGCTAAACTTTTTGCTATTGTTTTTAACCTTGTTCTTGACTTTGCCAGAGAAGTACAGCCTTCTGCCGCACTTCTCTGGGCTTTCGCTCCTTTCTTACGGGGAAACTGACATGCCCTTAAGACAGTCAGTACCGGGGAACGCTGTTTCCCGTAGTTTCTTTTATCGTGTTGCGGCTTTAGTGCAACATGACACAAGAGGGCACTGTAAGCTAAGTTACAGCTCTCTTGGGTCTCTAGCCTTCTACAGACCCTAGATACTCTTTTAGGATGGTATTTGATCGGTGCAAGTCATTCAGGGACTGGAATGGTGGCAGCGATCGTTTTGTTTATTTTGAGCTCCTTTTGGCGTTCTGAGCACGTTTTTCGCACTGAACCCAAAATGGTGGCCTGGCTCCCAAAATGGCCAGACCACGAGGCTCCTTTGTCCTGTCCACTGACCGTCTTGCCCCCTTCACCTTCCCCAGGTCGGGCGACCCGGGGCCTTCCTTATGTGGGCATGTACTTTCCCGCGAAACGTGGTTGCTTTCGCGGGCTTCTACATGTCGTTTGTGTGCCTCCAGGGTGTGGGCTGGGATGTCTGGTCCCAATACACATCCTGGGTGCCAGAGAGTCTAGGGTGGTGTGAATGCCTGGGACCACCGTGGTCCATGATTGGTCCACGTATGGTATGTGTGTTGATGAGCGGATCTCCCATTGGCTCCCCTCCGTTTTGGCGCGAAGGGAACCGTGGATAAGAGGGAGCTGGAAACACCACTACCATGTCGATCGCCTGAGTTCTCACGAACGAAGGAATACAGGAGCCAAGTATCCTGCAACCAAGAGGCTGGACCGAGGAATCGCTGGTGACCCGCTGAAGGAATCCTTCTTTGCACTGCTGTCGTCCTGTGAAACCCTTTCCTCCTTGGATCGAACCAGAAGGCCTGTACTGGTGCTTCGACCTTTGGAATAGCAGGAACAGCTATTCCCGGCGACTTCATCCTCTCCTGCCAAGTAAGTCTTCGGAAGTGTCTCTGGGCCATCCAGTTGACTGACCAGCTTACAAGGGAGTCCTGCTCTGTAACTGCCGCCAGGTTGTGTTGTATTTCGAGTCCTTGTCACTCTCCCACGCTTCGTACGCTTGGCGTCCCCAGGTCTGAAGGGAGGAGTGTACATTTGGCTTGAATACACACGGCCGCTCCGTTGTCCTGCTGCGGCAACAAACTGTGCTGGTTTCGTCGATTGGGACGTCTTTTTGCTCTACACGACTACGAGGCGTTCCCTGCTCTTCTGAACCTGCCAGCTGCTGAAACTAACGTGGAGAAGCCTGGGTCTGCTTGCTTCGGGGACCGGTGAGTAGTTTAGCTAGGATCTGGTCGCCCTCCTGCAGTATCCCATTGCTTTTCCCTGCTGTGTAAAAACAGCCCCCTTTTGGCCGTACTCGCGCTCTGCTTCTGCCCGCTGTGGAGGCTGCGCTTGAGTTGCGGAACCTGTTCTCCTTCTGCTGTGCACTAACCCGAACTGCCTGACTTCCTACGAAGAGCTTCCCCTTTTGCCCGTTGGCACCGGCGTGGCAGGTACTTTGAGCACAAGGCTCCACTCTTCGCAGGGCTCGGACTTCCATCTAGTTAGGTGCCTCTGAAGGCGAACTGAGTCTAAAGCGTTATCGCACTGCCTGTTTTCCTTTCCTTTCAGGTGGACTACATATTTCGTGCTTTAAACGCTTGCGACTGTGTATTTGTATATATATTGTGTTGATATGGTATGTGTTGGTTTAATATTGTGATATTGTGATTTTCTCGCTACGGTCATTGTTTTAAAGGCCTTAAAATAAATGTGTATCTATTTTTGATATAACAACTGTTTGGAGTAGTTTGTAAGCGCTCTTGCTTTGTGTGCTCATTGCGGGCTTTCAGTCACCCTCACCCCTCTTGAGACCTAGTCTTGACCGCCGCGATCGCTACCTTGATTGGTCTGGCTTGTCCAGAGGTTACCCTGTTCCAAGTAATTAGGTTGGCCTTCTGAACTTCTGCGCCACCAGGACAGAGTTCAGAAATCCGTCTTAACAAATTGGTGGCAGGGGTGGGATATGACTGAAGGTATCCAGTGTTGCGCTCGAACTAAGGCATTTCAGGTTATTCCAAACAGTACACGTAGTGAATTGTTGTAATATAACTTTAAAAAGGCCATAGTCCTATCAAACAGTATGGAAGCAAATACCTGGTTAACTTTAAATGCTTCCAAATCAGAAACGCTGAAAAAGATGTGTGCAGAGAGAGGTGTTTCCTCTCAAGGCACAAAATTGGAAATGATCCAGAGAATCGTGGCGTGGCAAGAAGCGCAGCTTGACGCTATAACTTCCGAGGACAGTGCAGAAGGTGGTGGGGCTGCTCTCACTGGTAGAACCGACGGTTCTGCCGCTGCACTGATCCATCGCGACCACGAGGACAGGGAGGATGTGATGTCTAATGTTTCCTCTGCCAGTGTTGATGGGGAGGCTATGCTTGAATTCAAGAAGCAAGAGCTGCGGTTTAGGCAGCAGGAGCTTGAATTCAGCATAGCCAAACTAAAAATCGAACAGGCAGAAAAACAGAAAGACAGGGATCACCAGTTGGAACTGGCCAAGCTTCAGGTTGCAAATGGATCCAAGGGTCCTGGACATGGGTCTGGGGCTTCCTCTCATCCACGGTTTCCAAAAGATCTGCTCAGTGTGTATGAAGAAAGGAATGACATTATGGACTGGCTGAATGCGTTTGAGTATGCATGCGAAGTTCAAGAAGTTGACAATGCTGATAAGATTGCGTGGTTGCTCAGTAGACTGCCCCATTCTGGCTGTAGTGCCATTATGGAAATGTCGAAGACTGAGCAAGCTGATTTCGCAATGTTAAAGCAAACTCTCATTTTAAAGTTTGGGAAGACTCCGGCCCAATATTTAAAGCGTTTTCGAGAGTATAAGAAAAAGGAAGGTGGTACTTGGGTATCTTATGTCGCTGAATCCTTGAAAAACGTAACTGGCTGGGTCGAAGGTTATAAGGTTTCTACCTTCGAAGGCATGATAAATCTTGTCATGGTGGAACACATTTTTGGTTCTTCTTCCCCGGAGCTTAAGCAGCATTTGGCCGATTCGAAGGAGATAGATCCTAAGAAGCTGGCCATTGCAGCAGACTTATGGGTGTCACATCGAGTGTCCCATAAGGACAAAACTCATCCTGGTAAGCAGGAGGAAGGGAAAAAGTCCAAAGATATGGAGGGTGGGGAATCTACTAAATCTTCTTCCCATAAGGGCCACAAAAAGAAAAATAAGGGTAAGACACAAGAGAACTCACAGGGCAGTGGAGGTCCGCCTCCAAAACAGAACTCTGGTTACAATAAACCTCCCTACGTAAACAGACCCAATGGGGCTTGTTTTTCTTGTGGAGCAACTGACCATGTGAAGGGGGATCCCCGTTGTAAGGTTAGACCTTTGGGGGTCCACTCCGCTAATCTGGCCTTCTCCTCCTACGAGGAAGAAGAGATTACAGGAGCATCCTTCTCCTCAGACTCATTTCCCAGTGGGATAGAGGCTGAGGTAGTTTTAGTGTCCCTGCGTTCCTGGGAGCCTAAAGTCGCAGAGGCTTATGCTAGGATTCCGGATAATACCAAGCACTACTTTAAAGACAGTGTGCTGATCAATGGAGTGGATACTCCAGCTCTTAGGGATAGTGGGTGCAGTCGCACTGTAGTGGATTCTACCTTGGTAGACTCAGAGGAAGTTGCCAGAGCTACTCTGATGCCCACTAAGTTGGCTGACGGCCCCCTCCGTATGTTTCCCGTGATCCCTGTAAATCTTACTTTAAATGGTACAGCAGTCAGGATTCCAGTGAGCATTCAGAGAAACGTCCCGGGAAAGGTCTTGTTAGGTAATGATCTCAGAGCTTTAGGGCTCGTAGGAGACACTGCCGAAAGACCCTACACACGGTCTCAAGCACGGGCTGCATTGGCCAAGTCCAATACGCCGCCCCAGCCGAAGGGGAAACCCAAGGCGAAAGGAGTCTACAAGTCAAGACGAGGGAACGAGAATATTCCCCCGAGCTCGCCTACCACTGCGGTGGAGGAAGTTGGTCAATCGCCCGGGCCTGACGAGGAGGTGGCGATGCCTGAAGTATTCGACCCCAACGATCATCCTGAACTAAAAGACTTGTTAGTTGAAGGAGGTCCTGATAGGGACGAATTCAGTAAAGGCCAACGTGAGTGCCCATCTCTGGAAGGCCTAAGGAGACAGGCCTGCTCCCAGCTTGAGGGTGAACCTCCTGGGAAGCATAGGATTTATTGGGAAGGTGGACTCCTGTATAGTGAGCCCACAGAGTCTACAGAAGGAGACCATAGGAGGTTGGTGGTTCCCCTTGCTGTTAGGCCCTTCCTCCTGCAGTTGGCGCATGAAGTTCCCCTTGCTGGTCACCTTGGTATGAAGAGGACCAAGCAAAGGTTATCCATGCACTTCTACTGGCCCAAGATGGGGGTGCAAGTAGAAAGTCACTGCAGGAGTTGTGCCTCCTGCCAGTTGTCTGGTAAGGTTGGCGCGACAATCCAAGCTCCGTTGGTACCGCTCCCAGTTGTGGGGGTACCATTTGAAAGGGTAGGGATCGACATCGTTGGTCCCCTTGACCCGCAAACATCCTCGGGCAATAGGTTTATCCTGGTGCTGGTCGACCATGCAACCAGGTATCCTGAGGCCATCCCATTGAAGACTGTAACTGCCAAGTCAGTTGCAAAAGCTTTACTCGGCATATTTACTAGGGTTGGCTTCCCTAAAGAAGTTGTGTCAGATCGTGGCAGCAAAATTATGTCGAAGTATATGCAGGCTATGTGGAAAGAATGTGGGGTCACCTACAAGTTCTCTTCTGCATATCACCCCCAGACCAATGGTCTGGTGGAACGTTTCAACAGAACGTTAAAGAGCATGATTGGGGCTCTGGAGGAGCCCCAGAGAAGAAAATGGGATCTTCTTTTACCATGCTTACTGTTTGCCTACCGAGAGGTACCACAGGAGGGTGTTGGCTTCAGCCCCTTCGAACTTCTGTTCGGTCATCCCGTACGGGGACCCTTAGCCATCGTCAAAGAGGGATGGGAGATGCCCACTCCCCCTGTTACTACCAATGTAGTTGATTATGTGCTAGGGCTCAGAAAACGGATGGTACTTCTGATGGGCTTGGCTAGTGATAAATTGAAGGCAGGGCAAGCGCTGGTGAAACATTGGTACGACCAGAAAGCTTCCCTCATCAACTTTACACCTGGTCAGCAAGTCCTGATCATGAATCCCATAAGGCCTCGAGCTTTACAGGACAAATGGTCAGGCCCTTACACAGTGGTGGAGCCCCTGGGTGAGGTGAACTATTTAGTGGACCTTGGAAGGCCTGGACAGGCTCCAAAAGTGTTTCACGTAAATAGGCTGAAGGCTTTCGTCCCAAGAGTCGAAATCGCAGCACTGCTACTGGCTTCAGACGTTGAGGAAGAGGAGTCTGAACCTCTTCCCGACCTGTTCCAAAGCGGTCCTTCAGATAGCTCCGTTGAGGGTGTCCGAGTGGCCCCTCACCTGACTTCTGATCAGCAGGCTGAGGTGAAAAGTTTGCTTAGGCAGTTTTCCCCCCTGTTTTCACAGTCGCCTGGTTTGACACCTTGGTGCAAACATAACATTGACACAGGAGACAGTGTACCTGCCAAAAGTAGGGGATACAGGATGTCAGATAAAGTACGGTCTTATATTAAGACCGAGGTCAACAAGATGTTAGATCTTGGGGTGATTGAACCCTCTAGTAGTCCTTGGTCCAGTCCTGTGGTGTTGGTTCCAAAAGCAGGCACTTCTGAATTGAGGTTCTGCGTGGATTACAGGGCTCTGAATGCTGTCACCAAGACAGACGCCCACCCCTTGCCTCGAACAGATGAGCTGGTGGATACTTTGGGTGCCTCCAAGTACCTCAGCACGTTTGACCTCACTGCTGGCTATTGGCAAATAGCTTTAGCAGAACATGCCAAGGAGAAGACAGCATTTTCTACTCCAGACGGCCTTTACCAATTCCGGGTAATGCCGTTCGGGTTGAAGAATGCACCTGCCACTTTCCAGAGGCTTGTGAATCATGTGTTGAATGGGTTGGACGAATTCTGTCTTGCATATCTGGACGATATAGCAGTTTTCAGTGCCACCTGGGAAGACCATGTGAAACACCTCGGGATTGTGCTCCAGGCTCTTCAGAAAGCCCACTTGACCATAAAGGCTAGTAAATGCCAGATTGGACAAGGCTCAGTGGTTTACCTTGGACATGAAGTAGGTGGAGGGAGGATACAGCCTCTACCCAGTAACGTACAAGCAGTACAAGACTGGCCTACCCCCACTACGCAAACCCAAGTGAGAGCCTTTTTAGGACTCACGGGGTATTACCGCAATTTTGTGGCAGGCTATGGTACCATAGCTGCTCCTCTGACTGCCCTCACAACTCCGAAGAAACCCAAGAAGGTAACTTGGACTGACGAGTGTGAGAAGGCCTTCAATGGCTTAAAAGACTCCTTGTGCCAGGCCCCTGTCCTAAGGGCCCCTGATTATCAAAGACCTTTTATCGTGCAGACGGATGCCTCTGACACTGGGATAGGAGCTGTACTATCACAAGTAGATGAGAAGGGTAAGGAACACCCTATCGGTTTTATTAGTCGCCAGCTTAAGGACAGAGAGCTCAGATGGTCCACGGTAGAGAAAGAATGTTTCTCTGTTGTGTGGGCCCTAAGGAAGCTGAGGCCCTACCTCTATGGGACCCACTTCACTGTGCAGACTGACCATAAGCCGTTAAAGTGGCTAATGAACATGAAGGGGGAGAATCCAAAGTTGCTTAGGTGGTCCATAAGTCTACAAGGCTTCGACTTCACTATTGAGCATAGGCCAGGTGTCCAACATAGCAATGCTGATGGGTTGTCCAGAATGTTTTACCGACCTGAACAAGAGACTCATCCAGGGGTGGATTAGTTCCCCCTGTCCATAGTCTGGGAGGGGCGAGTGTTAGGAAAGATTTCATGATTGCAGATAATTTTCCTTCCATGTGGCAACCCCTAAACTTTTTGCTATTGTTTTTAACCTTGTTCTTGACTTTGCCAGAGAAGTACAGCCTTCTGCCGCACTTCTCTGGGCTTTCGCTCCTTTCTTACGGGGAAACTGACATGCCCTTAAGACAGTCAGTACCGGGGAACGCTGTTTCCCGTAGTTTCTTTTATCGTGTTGCGGCTTTAGTGCAACATGACACAAGAGGGCACTGTAAGCTAAGTTACAGCTCTCTTGGGTCTCTAGCCTTCTACAGACCCTAGATACTCTTTTAGGATGGTATTTGATCGGTGCAAGTCATTCAGGGACTGGAATGGTGGCAGCGATCGTTTTGTTTATTTTGAGCTCCTTTTGGCGTTCTGAGCACGTTTTTCGCACTGAACCCAAAATGGGGGCCTGGCTCCCAAAATGGCCAGACCACGAGGCTCCTTTGTCCTGTCCACTGACCGTCTTGCCCCCTTCACCTTCCCCAGGTGGGGCGACCCGGGGCCTTCCTTATTTGGGCATGTACTTTCCCGCGAAACATGGTTGCTTTCGCGGGCTTCTACATGTCGTTTGTGTGCCTCCAGGGTGTGGGCTGGGATGTCTGGTCCCAATACACATCCTGGGTGCCAGAGAGTCTAGGGTGGTGTGAATGCCTGGGACCACCGTGGTCCGTGATTGGTCCACGTATGGTATGTGTGTTGATGAGCGGATCTCCCATTGGCTCCCCTCCGTTTTGGCGCGAAGGGAACCGTGGATAAGAGGGAGCTGGAAACACCACTACCATGTCGATCGCCTGAGTTCTCACGAACGAAGGAATACAGGAGCCAAGTATCCTGCAACCAAGAGGCTGGACCGAGGAATCGCTGGTGACCCGCTGAAGGAATCCTCCTTTGCACTGCTGTCGTCCTGTGAAACCCTTTCCTCCTTGGATCGAACCAGAAGGCCTGTACTGGTGCTTCGACCTTTGGAATAGCAGGAACAGCTATTCCCGGCGACTTCATCCTCTCCTGCCAAGTAAGCCTTCGGAAGTGTCTCTGGGCCATCCAGTTGACTGACCAGCTTACAAGGGAGTCCTGCTCTGTAACTGCCGCCAGGTTGTGTTGTATTTCGAGTCCTTGTCACTCTCCCACGCTTCGTACGCTTGGCGTCCCCAGGTCTGAAGGGAGGAGTGTACATTTGGCTTGAATACACACGGCCGCTCCGTTGTCCTGCTGCGGCAACAAACTGTGCTGGTTTCGTCGATTGGGACGTCTTTTTGCTCTACACGACTACGAGGCGTTCCCTGCTCTTCTGAACCTGCCAGCTGCTGAAACTAACGTGGAGAAGCCTGGGTCTGCTTGCTTCGGGGACCGGTGAGTAGTTTAGCTAGGATCTGGTCGCCCTCCTGCAGTATCCCGTTGCTTTTCCCTGCTGTGTAAAAACAGCCCCCTTTTGGCCGTACTCGCGCTCTGCTTCTGCCCGCTGTGGAGGCTGCGCTTGAGTTGCGGAACCTGTTCTCCTTCTGCTGTGCACTAACCCAAACTGCCTGACTTCCTACGAAGAGCTTCCCCTTTTGCCCGTTGGCACCGGCGTGGCAGGTACTTTGAGCACAAGGCTCCACTCTTCGCAGGGCTCGGACTTCCATCTAGTTAGGTGCCTCTGAAGGCGAACTGAGTCTAAAGCGTTATCGCACTGCCTGTTTTCCTTTCCTTTCAGGTGGACTACATATTTCGTGCTTTAAACGCTTGCGACTGTGTATTTGTATATATATTGTGTTGATATGGTATGTGTTGGTTTAATATTGTGATATTGTGATTTTCTCGCTACGGTCATTGTTTTAAAGGCCTTAAAATAAATGTGTATCTATTTTTGATATAACAACTGTTTGGAGTAGTTTGTAAGCGCTCTTGCTTTGTGTGCTCATTGCGGGCTTTCAGTCACCCTCACCCCTCTTGAGACCTAGTCTTGACCGCCGCGATAGCTACCTTGATTGGTCTGGCTTGTCCAGAGGTTACCCTGTTCCAAGTAATTAGGTTGGCCTTCTGAACTTCTGCGCCACCAGGACAGAGTTCAGAAATCCGTCTTAACACACATCTCATGCTATAGGAAGGATCTCAGGATTGGAATGGGAAGCAGTTGGATATCACATCTCAGGCCATAGGAAGGGTCTCAGGTTTGGTATAAGCATTGAGATATCACATCTCTGCTATCGGAAGGGTCTCAGGATTGGAATGGGAAGGAGTTGGATATCCCATCTCATGTTATAGGAAGAGTCTCAGGTTTGGTATTAGAAGCATTGAGATATCCCATCTCATGCTATAGGAAGGGTCTCAGGTTGGAATGGGAAGGAGTTGGATATCACATTTCATGTTATAGGAAGGGTCTCAGGATTGGAATTGGAAGGACTTGGCTATCATATCTCATGCTATAGGAAGGCTCTCAGGTTTGGAAGGGGAAGGAGTTGGATATCACATTTCATGTTAGAGGAACGATCTCAGGTTTGGTATTAGAGGCCTTGAGATATCACATCTCATGCTATAGGAAGGGTCTCAGTATTGGAATGGGAAGGAGTTGGATATCACATCTCAAGCTATAGGAACGGTCTCAGGTTTGGTATAAGCATTGTGATATCACATCTCATGCTATAGGAAGGGTCTCAGGATTGGAATGGGAAGGAGTTGGATATCACATCTCATGTTATAGGAAAGATCTCAGGTTTGGTATTAGAAGCATTGAGACATCACATCTCATGTTATAGGAAGGGTCTCAGGATTGGAATGGGAAGAAGTTGGATATCACATCTCATGCTATAGGAAGGGTCTCAGGTTTGGTATAAGCATTGAGATATCACATCTCATGCTATAGGAAGGGTCTCAGAATTGGAATGGGAAGGAGTTGTATATGACATCTCATGCCATAGGAAGGGTCTCAGGTTTGGTATAAGCATTGAGATATCACATCACATGCTATAGGAAGGGTCTCAGGATTGTAACGGGAAGGACTTGGATATCACATCTCATGCTATAGGCAGGGTCTCAGGTTTGGAAAGGGAAGGAGATGGATATCACATTTCATGTTAGAGGTAGGATCTCAGGTTTGGTATTAGAGGCATTGAAATATCACATCTCATGCTATCAGAAGGGTCTCAGGATTGGAATGGGAAGGAGTTGGATATCACATCTCATGCTAAAGGGAGGGTCTCAGGTTTGGAGGGGGAAGGATTTGGAATCACATCTCATGTTATAGGAAGGATCTCAGGTTTGGTATTAGAAGCATTGAGATATCACATCTCATGCTATCGGAAGTATCTCAGGTTTGGTATTAGAGGCATTGAGATATCACATCTCATGCTATCATAAGGGTCTCAGGATTGGAATGGGAAGGAGTTGGATATCACATCTCATGTCATAGGAAGGATCTCAGGTTTGGTATTAGAAGCATTGAGACATCACATTTCATGCTATAGGAAGGGTCTCAGGATTGGAATGGGAAGGAGATGGATATCACATCTCATGCTATAGGAAGGGTTTCAGATTTGGTATAAGCATTGAGATATCACATCTCATGCTATAGGAACGGTCTCAGGATTTGAATGGGAAGGAGTTGTATATGACATCTCAGGCCATAGGAAGGGTCTCAGGTTTGGTATAAGCATTGAGATATCACATCTCTGCTATCCGAAGGGTCTCAGGATTGGAATGGGAAGGAGTTGGATATCCCATCTCATGTTATAGGAAGGGTCTCAGGTTTGGTATTAGAAGCATTGAGACATCACATCTCATGCTATAGGAAGGGTCTCAGGATTGGAATGAGAAGGACTTGGATATCACATCTCATGCTATAGGGAGGGTCTCAAGTTTGATATTAGAAGCATTGAGATATCACATCTCATGATATCGGAAGGGTCTCAGGGATGGAATGGGAAGGAGTTGGATATCACATCTCATGATAAAGGAAGGGTCTACGGTTTGGAAGGGGAAGGAGTTTGATATCACATCTCATGCCATAGTATGGGTCTCAGGTTTGGTAGAAGCATTGGGATATCACATCTCATGCTATCGGAAGGGTATCAGGATTGGATTTGGAAGGAGTTGGATATCCCATCTCATGCTATAGGAAGGGTCTCAGGTTGGAATGGGAAGGAGTTGGATATCACATCTCATGTTATAGGAAGGGTCTCAGGATTGGAATGGGAAGGACTTGGATTTCACATCTCATGCTATAGGAAGGCTCTCAGGTTTGGAAGGGGAAAGAGTTGGATATCAAATTTCATGTTAGAGGTAGGATCTCAGGTTTGGTATTAGAGGCATTGAGATATCACATCTCATGCTATCAGAAGAGACTCAGGATTGGAATGGGAAGGAGTTGGATATCACATCTCATGCTAAAGGGAGGGTCTCAGGTTTGGAAGGGGAAGGATTTGGATATCACATCTCATGTTATAGGAAGGATCTCAGGTTTGGTATTAGAAGCATTGAGATATCACATCTCATGCTATCGGAAGGATCTCAGGTTTGGTATAGAAGCATTGAGATATCACATCTCATGCTATCAGAAGGGTCTCAGGATTGGAATGGGAAGGAGTTGGATATCACATCTCATGCTAAAGGGAGGGTCTCAGGTTTGGAAGGGGAAGGATTTGGATATCACATCTCATGTTATCGGAAGGATCTCAGGTTTGGTATTAGAAGTATTGAGATATCACATCTCATGCTATAGGAAGGGTCTCAGGATTGGAATGGGAAGGAGTTGGTTATCACATCTCATGCTAAAGGAAGGGTCTCAGGTTTGGTAGAAGCATTGAGATATCACATCTCATGCTATAGGAAGGGTCTCAGGATTGGAATGGGAAGGACTTAGATATCACATAACATGCTATAGGGAGGGTCTCAGTTTTGATATTAGAAGCATTGAGATATCACATCTCATGCTATCGGAAGTGTCTCAGGATTGGAATGGGAAGGAGCTGGATATCACATCTCATGCTAAAGGAAGGGTCTCAGGTTTGGAACGGGAAGGAGTTGGATATCACATCTCATGTTATAGGAAGGGTCTCAGGTTCGGTATAAGCATTGAGATATCACATCTCTGCTATCGGAAGTGTCTCAGGATTGGAATGGGAAGGACTTGGATATCACATCTCATGCTATAGATAGGCTCTCAGGTTTGGAAAGGGAAGGAGTTGGATATCACATTTCATGTTAGAGGAAGGATCTCAGGTTTGGTATTAGAGGCATTGAGATATCACATCTCAGGCTATAGGAAGGGTCTCAGGATTGGAATGGGAAGGAGTTGGATATCACATCTCATGCTAAAGGAAGGGTCTCAGGATTGGAATGGGAAGGAGTTGGATATCACATCTCATGCTATAGGAAGGGTCTCAGGTTTGGTATAAGCATTGAGATATCACATCGCGTGCTATAGGAAGGGTCTCAGGATTGGAATGGGAAGGAGTTGTATATGACTTCTCATGCTATAGACAGGGTCTCAGGTTTGGAAAGGGAAGGAGATGGATATCACATTTCATGTTAGAGGTAGGATCTCAGGTTTGGTATTAGAGGCATTGAGATATCACATCTCATGCTATCAGAAGGGTCTCAGGATTGGAATGGGAAGGAGTTGGATATCACATCTCATGCTAAAGGGAGGGTCTCAGGTTTGGAAGGGGAAGGATTTGGAAATCACATCTCATGTTATAGGAAGGATCTCAGGTTTGGTATTAGAAGCATTGAGATATCACATCTCATGCTATCATAAGGGTCTCAGGATTGGAATCGGAAGGAGTTGGATATCACATCTCATGTTATAGGAAGGATCTCAGGTTTGGTATTAGAAGCATTGAGACATCACATCTCATGCTATAGGAAGGGTCTCAGGATTGGAATGGGAAGGAGTTGGATATCACATCTCATGCTATAGGAAGGGTCTCAGATTTGGTATAAGCATTGAGATATCACATCTCATGCTATAGGAAGGATCTCAGGATTGGAATGGGAAGCAGTTGGATATCACATCTCAGGCCATAGGAAGGGTCTCAGGTTTGGTATAAGCATTGAGATATCACATCTCTGCTATCGGAAGGGTCTCAGGATTGGAATGGGAAGGAGTTGGATATCCCATCTCATGTTATAGGAAGAGTCTCAGGTTTGGTATTAGAAGCATTGAGATATCCCATCTCATGCTATAGGAAGGGTCTCAGGTTGGAATGGGAAGGAGTTGGATATCACATTTCATGTTATAGGAAGGGTCTCAGGATTGGAATTGAAAGGACTTGGCTATCATATCTCATGCTATAGGAAGGCTCTCAGGTTTGGAAGGGGAAGGAGTTGGATATCACATTTCATGTTAGAGGAACGATCTCAGGTTTGGTATTAGAGGCCTTGAGATATCACATCTCATGCTATAGGAAGGGTCTCAGTATTGGAATGGGAAGGAGTTGGATATCACATCTCAAGCTATAGGAACGGTCTCAGGTTTGGTATAAGCATTGTGATATCACATCTCATGCTATAGGAAGGGTCTCAGGATTGGAATGGGAAGGAGTTGGATATCACATCTCATGTTATAGGAAAGATCTCAGGTTTGGTATTAGAAGCATTGAGACATCACATCTCATGTTATAGGAAGGGTCTCAGGATTGGAATGGGAAGAAGTTGGATATCACATCTCATGCTATAGGAAGGGTCTCAGGTTTGGTATAAGCATTGAGATATCACATCTCATGCTATAGGAAGGGTCTCAGGATTGGAATGGGAAGGAGTTGTATATGACATCTCATGCCATAGGAAGGGTCTCAGGTTTGGTATAAGCATTGAGATATCACATCACATGCTATAGGAAGGGTCTCAGGATTGTAATGGGAAGGACTTGGATATCACATCTCATGCTATAGGCAGGGTCTCAGGTTTGGAAAGGGAAGGAGATGGATATCACATTTCATGTTAGAGGTAGGATCTCAGGTTTGGTATTAGAGGCATTGAAATATCACATCTCATGCTATCAGAAGGGTCTCAGGATTGGAATGGGAAGGAGTTGGATATCACATCTCATGCTAAAGGGAGGGTCTCAGGTTTGGAAGGGGAAGGATTTGGAAATCACATCTCATGTTATAGGAAGGATCTCAGGTTTGGTATTAGAAGCATTGAGATATCACATCTCATGCTATCGGAAGTATCTCAGGTTTGGTATTAGAGGCATTGAGATATCACATCTCATGCTATCATAAGGGTCTCAGGATTGGAATGGGAAGGAGTTGGATATCACATCTCATGTTATAGGAAGGATCTCAGGTTTGGTATTAGAAGCATTGAGAATTCACATCTCATGCTATAGGAAGGGTCTCAGGATTGGAATGGGAAGGAGATGGATATCACATCTCATGCTATAGGAAGGGTCTCAGATTTGGTATAAGCATTGAGATATCACATCTCATGCTATAGGAACGGTCTCAGGATTTGAATGGGAAGGAGTTGTATATGACATCTCAGGCCATAGGAAGGGTCTCAGGTTTGGTATAAGCATTGAGATATCACATCTCTGCTATCCGAAGGGTCTCAGGATTGGAATGGGAAGGAGTTGGATATCCCATCTCATGTTATAGGAAGGGTCTCAGGTTTGGTATTAGAAGCATTGAGACATCACATCTCATGCTATAGGAAGGGTCTCAGGATTGGAATGAGAAGGACTTGGATATCACATCTCATGCTATAGGGAGGGTCTCAAGTTTGATATTAGAAGCATTGAGATATCACATCTCATGATATCGGAAGGGTCTCAGGGATGGAATGGGAAGGAGTTGGATATCACATCTCATGATAAAGGAAGGGTCTAAGGTTTGGAAGGGGAAGGAGTTTGATATCACATCTCATGCCATAGTATGGGTCTCAGGTTTGGTAGAAGCATTGGGATATCACATCTCATGCTATCGGAAGGGTATCAGGATTGGATTTGGAAGGAGTTGGATATCCCATCTCATGCTATAGGAAGGGTCTCAGGTTGGAATGGGAAGGAGTTGGATATCACATCTCATGTTATAGGAAGGGTCTCAGGATTGGAATGGGAAGGACTTGGATTTCACATCTCATGCTATAGGAAGGCTCTCAGGTTTGGAAGGGGAAAGAGTTGGATATCAAATTTCATGTTAGAGGTAGGATCTCAGGTTTGGTATTAGAGGCATTGAGATATCACATCTCATGCTATCAGAAGAGACTCAGGATTGGAATGGGAAGGAGTTGGATATCACATCTCATGCTAAAGGGAGGGTCTCAGGTTTGGAAGGGGAAGGATTTGGATATCACATCTCATGTTATAGGAAGGATCTCAGGTTTGGTATTAGAAGCTTTGAGATATCACATCTCATGCTATCGGAAGGATCTCAGGTTTGGTATAGAAGCATTGAGATATCACATCTCATGCTATCAGAAGGGTCTCAGGATTGGAATGGGAAGGAGTTGGATATCACATCTCATGCTAAAGGGAGGGTCTCAGGTTTGGAAGGGGAAGGATTTGGATATCACATCTCATGTTATCGGAAGGATCTCAGGTTTGGTATTAGAAGTATTGAGATATCACATCTCATGCTATAGGAAGGGTCTCAGGATTGGAATGGGAAGGAGTTGGTTATCACATCTCATGCTAAAGGAAGGGTCTCAGGTTTGGTAGAAGCATTGAGATATCACATCTCATGCTATAGGAAGGGTCTCAGGATTGGAATGGGAAGGACTTAGATATCACATAACATGCTATAGGGAGGGTCTCAGTTTTGATATTAGAAGCATTGAGATATCACATCTCATGCTATCGGAAGTGTCTCAGGATTGGAATGGGAAGGAGCTGGATATCACATCTCATGCTAAAGGAAGGGTCTCAGGTTTGGAACGGGAAGGAGTTGGATATCACATCTCATGTTATAGGAAGGGTCTCAGGTTCGGTATAAGCATTGAGATATCACATCTCTGCTATCGAAAGTGTCTCAGGATTGGAATGGGAAGGACTTGGATATCACATCTCATGCTATAGATAGGCTCTCAGGTTTGGAAAGGGAAGGAGTTGGATATCACATTTCATGTTAGAGGAAGGATCTCAGGTTTGGTATTAGAGGCATTGAGATATCACATCTCAGGCTATAGGAAGGGTCTCAGGATTGGAATGGGAAGGAGTTGGATATCACATCTCATGCTAAAGGAAGGGTCTCAGGATTGGAATGGGAAGGAGTTGGATATCAGATCTCATGATATAGGAAGGGTCTCAGGTTTGGTATAAGCATTGAGATATCACATCATGTGCTATAGGAAGGGTCTCAGGATTGGAATGGGAAGGAGTTGTATATGACATCTCATGCTATAGACAGGGTCTCAGGTTTGGAAAGGGAAGGAGATGGATATCACATTTCATGTTAGAGGTAGGATCTCAGGTTTGGTATTAGAGGCATTGAGATATCACATCTCATGCTATCAGAAGGGTCTCAGGATTGGAATGGGAAGGAGTTGGATATCACATCTCATGCTAAAGGGAGGGTCTCAGGTTTGGAAGGGGAAGGATTTGGAAATCACATCTCATGTTATAGAAAGGATCTCAGGTTTGGTATTAGAAGCATTGAGATATCACATCTCATGCTATCATAAGGGTCTCAGGATTGGAATCGGAAGGAGTTGGATATCACATCTCATGTTATAGGAAGGATCTCAGGTTTGGTATTAGAAGCATTGAGACATCACATCTCATGCTATAGGAAGGGTCTCAGGATTGGAATGGGAAGGAGTTGGATATCACATCTCATGCTATAGGAAGGGTCTCAGATTTGGTATAAGCATTGAGATATCACATCTCATGCTATAGGAAGGATCTCAGGATTGGAATGGGAAGCAGTTGGATATCACATCTCAGGCCATAGGAAGGGTCTCAGGTTTGGTATAAGCATTGAGATATCACATCTCTGCTATCGGAAGGGTCTCAGGATTGGAATGGGAAGGAGTTGGATATCCCATCTCATGTTATAGGAAGAGTCTCAGGTTTGGTATTAGAAGCATTGAGATATCCCATCTCATGCTATAGGAAGGGTCTCAGGTTGGAATGGGAAGGAGTTGGATATCACATTTCATGTTATAGGAAGGGTCTCAGGATTGGAATTGAAAGGACTTGGCTATCATATCTCATGCTATAGGAAGGCTCTCAGGTTTGGAAGGGGAAGGAGTTGGATATCACATTTCATGTTAGAGGAACGATCTCAGGTTTGGTATTAGAGGCCTTGAGATATCACATCTCATGCTATAGGAAGGGTCTCAATATTGGAATGGGAAGGAGTTGGATATCACATCTCAAGCTATAGGAACGGTCTCAGGTTTGGTATAAGCATTGTGATATCACATCTCATGCTATAGGAAGGGTCTCAGGATTGGAATGGGAAGGAGTTGGATATCACATCTCATGTTATAGGAAAGATCTCAGGTTTGGTATTAGAAGCATTGAGACATCACATCTCATGTTATAGGAAGGGTCTCAGGATTGGAATGGGAAGAAGTTGGATATCACATCTCATGCTATAGGAAGGGTCTCAGGTTTGGTATAAGCATTGAGATATCACATCTCATGCTATAGGAAGGGTCTTAGGATTGGAATGGGAAGGAGTTGTATATGACATCTCATGCCATAGGAAGGGTCTCAGGTTTGGTATAAGCATTGAGATATCACATCACATGCTATAGGAAGGGTCTCAGGATTGTAATGGGAAGGACTTGGATATCACATCTCATGCTATAGGCAGGGTCTCAGGTTTGGAAAGGGAAGGAGATGGATATCACAATTCATGTTAGAGGTAGGATCTCAGGTTTGGTATTAGAGGCATTGACATATCACATCTCATGCTATCAGAAGGGTCTCAGGATTGGAATGGGAAGGAGTTGGATATCACATCTCATGCTAAAGGGAGGGTCTCAGGTTTGGAAGGGGAAGGATTTGGAAATCACATCTCATGTTATAGGAAGGATCTCAGGTTTGGTATTAGAAGCATTGAGATATCACATCTCATGCTATCGGAAGTATCTCAGGTTTGGTATTAGAGGCATTGAGATATCACATCTCATGCTATCATAAGGGTCTCAGGATTGGAATGGGAAGGAGTTGGATATCACATCTCATGTTATAGGAAGGATCTCAGGTTTGGTATTAGAAGCATTGAGAATTCACCTCTCATGCTATAGGAAGGGTCTCAGGATTGGAATGGGAAGGAGATGGATATCACATCTCATGCTATAGGAAGGGTCTCAGATTTGGTATAAGCATTGAGATATCACATCTCATGCTATAGGAACGGTCTCAGGATTTGAATGGGAAGGAGTTGTATATGACATCTCAGGCCATAGGAAGGGTCTCAGGTTTGGTATAAGCATTGAGATATCACATCTCTGCTATCGGAAGGGTCTCAGGATTGGAATGGGAAGGAGTTGGATATCCCATCTCATGTTATAGGAAGGGTCTCAGGTTTGGTATTAGAAGCATTGAGACATCACATCTCATGCTATAGGAAGGGTCTCAGGATTGGAATGGGAAGGACTTGGATATCACATCTCATGCTATAGGGAGGGTCTCAAGTTTGATATTAGAAGCATTGAGATATCACATCTCATGATATCGGAAGGGTCTCAGGGATGGAATGGGAAGGAGTTGGATATCACATCTCATGATAAAGGAAGGGTCTAAGGTTTGGAAGGGGAAGGAGTTTGATATCACATCTCATGCCATAGTATGGGTCTCAGGTTTGGTAGAAGCATTGGGATATCACATCTCATGCTATCGGAAGGGTATCAGGATTGGATTTGGAAGGAGTTGGATATCCCATCTCATGCTATAGGAAGGGTCTCAGGTTGGAATGGGAAGGAGTTGGATATCACATCTCATGTTATAGGAAGGGTCTCAGTATTGGAATGGGAAGGACTTGGATATCACATCTCATGCTATAGGAAGGCTCTCAGGTTTGGAAGGGGAAAGAGTTGGATATCACATTTCATGTTAGAGGTAGGATCTCAGGTTTGGTATTAGAGGCATTGAGATATCACATCTCATGCTATCAGAAGAGTCTCAGGATTGGAATGGGAAGGAGTTGGATATCACATCTCATGTTATAGGAAGGATCACAGGTTTGGTATTAGAAGCATTGAGACATCACATCTCATGCTATAGGAAGGGTCTCAGGATTGGAATGGGAAGGAGTTGGATATCACATCTCATGCTATAGGAAGGGTCTCAGATTTGGTATAAGCATTGAGATATCACATCTCATGCTATAGGAAGGATCTCAGGATTGGAATGGGAAGCAGTTGGATATCACATCTCAGGCCATAGGAAGGGTCTCAGGTTTGGTATAAGCATTGAGATATCACATCTCTGCTATCGGAAGGGTCTCAGGATTGGAATGGGAAGGAGTTGGATATCCCATCTCATGTTATAGGAAGAGTCTCAGGTTTGGTATTAGAAGCATTGAGATATCCCATCTCATGCTATAGGAAGGGTCTCAGGTTGGAATGGGAAGGAGTTGGATATCACATTTCATGTTATAGGAAGGGTCTCAGGATTGGAATTGAAAGGACTTGGCTATCATATCTCATGCTATAGGAAGGCTCTCAGGTTTGGAAGGGGAAGGAGTTGGATATCACATTTCATGTTAGAGGAACGATCTCAGGTTTGGTATTAGAGGCCTTGAGATATCACATCTCATGCTATAGGAAGGGTCTCAATATTGGAATGGGAAGGAGTTGGATATCACATCTCAAGCTATAGGAACGGTCTCAGGTTTGGTATAAGCATTGTGATATCACATCTCATGCTATAGGAAGGGTCTCAGGATTGGAATGGGAAGGAGTTGGATATCACATCTCATGTTATAGGAAAGATCTCAGGTTTGGTATTAGAAGCATTGAGACATCACATCTCATGTTATAGGAAGGGTCTCAGGATTGGAATGGGAAGAAGTTGGATATCACATCTCATGCTATAGGAAGGGTCTCAGGTTTGGTATAAGCATTGAGATATCACATCTCATGCTATAGGAAGGGTCTCAGGATTGGAATGGGAAGGAGTTGTATATGACATCTCATGCCATAGGAAGGGTCTCAGGTTTGGTATAAGCATTGAGATATCACATCACATGCTATAGGAAGGGTCTCAGGATTGTAATGGGAAGGACTTGGATATCACATCTCATGCTATAGGCAGGGTCTCAGGTTTGGAAAGGGAAGGAGATGGATATCACATTTCATGTTAGAGGTAGGATCTCAGGTTTGGTATTAGAGGCATTGACATATCACATCTCATGCTATCAGAAGGGTCTCAGGATTGGAATGGGAAGGAGTTGGATATCACATCTCATGCTAAAGGGAGGGTCTCAGGTTTGGAAGGGGAAGGATTTGGAAATCACATCTCATGTTATAGGAAGGATCTCAGGTTTGGTATTAGAAGCATTGAGATATCACATCTCATGCTATCGGAAGTATCTCAGGTTTGGTATTAGAGGCATTGAGATATCACATCTCATGCTATCATAAGGGTCTCAGGATTGGAATGGGAAGGAGTTGGATATCACATCTCATGTTATAGGAAGGATCTCAGGTTTGGTATTAGAAGCATTGAGAATTCACATCTCATGCTATAGGAAGGGTCTCAGGATTGGAATGGGAAGGAGATGGATATCACATCTCATGCTATAGGAAGGGTCTCAGATTTGGTATAAGCATTGAGATATCACATCTCATGCTATAGGAACGGTCTCAGGATTTGAGTGGGAAGGAGTTGTATATGACATCTCAGGCCATAGGAAGGGTCTCAGGTTTGGTATAAGCATTGAGATATCACATCTCTGCTATCGGAAGGGTCTCAGGATTGGAATGGGAAGGAGTTGTATATGACATCTCATGCCATAGGAAGGGTCTCAGGTTTGGTATAAGCATTGAGATATCACATCACATGCTATAGGAAGGGTCTCAGGATTGTAATGGGAAGGACTTGGATATCACATCTCATGCTATAGGCAGGGTCTCAGGTTTGGAAAGGGAAGGAGATGGATATCACATTTCATGTTAGAGGTAGGATCTCAGGTTTGGTATTAGAGGCATTGACATATCACATCTCATGCTATCAGAAGGGTCTCAGGATTGGAATGGGAAGGAGTTGGATATCACATCTCATGCTAAAGGGAGGGTCTCAGGTTTGGAAGGGGAAGGATTTGGAAATCACATCTCATGTTATAGGAAGGATCTCAGGTTTGGTATTAGAAGCATTGAGATATCACATCTCATGCTATCGGAAGTATCTCAGGTTTGGTATTAGAGGCATTGAGATATCACATCTCATGCTATCATAAGGGTCTCAGGATTGGAATGGGAAGGAGTTGGATATCACATCTCATGTTATAGGAAGGATCTCAGGTTTGGTATTAGAAGCATTGAGAATTCACATCTCATGCTATAGGAAGGGTCTCAGGATTGGAATGGGAAGGAGATGGATATCACATCTCATGCTATAGGAAGGGTCTCAGATTTGGTATAAGCATTGAGATATCACATCTCATGCTATAGGAACGGTCTCAGGATTTGAGTGGGAAGGAGTTGTATATGACATCTCAGGCCATAGGAAGGGTCTCAGGTTTGGTATAAGCATTGAGATATCACATCTCTGCTATCGGAAGGGTCTCAGGATTGGAATGGGAAGGAGTTGGATATCCCATCTCATGTTATAGGAAGGGTCTCAGGTTTGGTATTAGAAGCATTGAGACATCACATCTCATGCTATAGGAAGGGTCTCAGGATTGGAATGGGAAGGACTTGGATATCACATCTCATGCTATAGGGAGGGTCTCAAGTTTGATATTAGAAGCATTGAGATATCACATCTCATGATATCGGAAGGGTCTCAGGGATGGAATGGGAAGGAGTTGGATATCACATCTCATGATAAAGGAAGGGTCTAAGGTTTGGAAGGGGAAGGAGTTTGATATCACATCTCATGCCATAGTATGGGTCTCAGGTTTGGTAGAAGCATTGGGATATCACATCTCATGCTATCGGAAGGGTATCAGGATTGGATTTGGAAGGAGTTGGATATCCCATCTCATGCTATAGGAAGGGTCTCAGGTTGGAATGGGAAGGAGTTGGATATCACATCTCATGTTATAGGAAGGGTCTCAGTATTGGAATGGGAAGGACTTGGATATCACATCTCATGCTATAGGAAGGCTCTCAGGTTTGGAAGGGGAAAGAGTTGGATATCACATTTCATGTTAGAGGTAGGATCTCAGGTTTGGTATTAGAGGCATTGAGATATCACATCTCATGCTATCAGAAGAGTCTCAGGATTGGAATGGGAAGGAGTTGGATATCACATCTCATGCTAAAGGGAGGGTCTCAGGTTTGGAAGGGGAAGGGTTTGGATATCACATCTCATGTTATAGGAAGGATCTCAGGTTTGGTATTAGAAGCATTGAGATATCACATCTCATGCTATCGGAAGGATCTCAGGTTTGGTATAGAAGCATTGAGATATCACATCTCATGCTATCAGAAGGGTCTCAGGATTGGAATGGGAAGGAGTTGGATATCACATCTCATGCTAAAGGGAGGGTCTCAGGTTTGGAAGGGGAAGGATTTGGATATCACATCTCATGTTATCAGAAGGATCTCAGGTTTGGTATTAGAAGTATTGAGATATCACATCTCATGCTATAGGAAGGGTCTCAGGATTGGAATGGGAAGGAGTTGGTTATCACATCTCATGCTAAAGGAAGGGTCTCAGGTTTGGTAGAAGCATTGAGATATCACATCTCATGCTATAGGAAGGGTCTCAGGATTGGAATGGGAAGGACTTAGATATCACATAACATGCTATAGGGAGGGTCTCAGTTTTGATATTAGAAGCATTGAGATATCACATCTCATGCTATCGGAAGTGTCTCAGGATTGGAATGGGAAGGAGCTGGATATCACATCTCATGCTAAAGGAAGGGTCTCAGGTTTGGAACGGGAAGGAGTTGGATATCACATCTCATGTTATAGGAAGGGTCTCAGGTTTGGTATAAGCATTGAGATATCACATCTCTGCTATCGGAAGTGTCTCAGGATTGGAATGGGAAGGACTTGGATATCACATCTCATGCTATAGATAGGCTCTCAGGTTTGGAAAGGGAAGGAGTTGGATATCAAATTTCATGTTAGAGGAAGGATCTCAGGTTTGGTATTAGAGGCATTGAGATATCACATCTCAGGCTATAGGAAGGGTCTCAGGATTGGAATGGGAAGGAGTTGGATATCACATCTCATGCTATAGGAAGGGTCTCAGATTTGGTATAAGCATTGAGATATCACATCTCATGCTATAGGAACGGTCTCAGGATTTGAATGGGAAGGAGTTGTATATGACATCTCAGGCCATAGGAAGGGTCTCAGGTTTGGTATAAGCATTGAGATATCACATCTCTGCTATCGGAAGGGTCTCAGGATTGGAATGGGAAGGAGTTGGATATCCCATCTCATGTTATAGGAAGGGTCTCAGGTTTGGTATTAGAAGCATTGAGACATCACATCTCATGCTATAGGAAGGGTCTCAGGATTGGAACGGGAAGGACTTGGATATCACATCTCATGCTATAGGGAGGGTCTCAAGTTTGATATTAGAAGCATTGAGATATCACATCTCATGATATCGGAAGGGTCTCAGGGATGGAATGGGAAGGAGTTGGATATCACATCTCATGATAAAGGAAGGGTCTAAGGTTTGGAAGGGGAAGGAGTTTGATATCACATCTCATGCCATAGTATGGGTCTCAGGTTTGGTAGAAGCATTGGGATATCACATCTCATGCTATCGGAAGGGTATCAGGATTGGATTTGGAAGGAGTTGGATATCCCATCTCATGCTATAGGAAGGGTCTCAGGTTGGAATGGGAAGGAGTTGGATATCACATCTCATGTTATAGGAAGGGTCTCAGGATTGGAATGGGAAGGACTTGGATATCACATCTCATGCTATAGGAAGGCTCTCAGGTTTGGAAGGGGAAAGAGTTGGATATCACATTTCATGTTAGAGGTAGGATCTCAGGTTTGGTATTAGAGGCATTGAGATATCACATCTCATGCTATCAGAAGAGTCTCAGGATTGGAATGGGAAGGAGTTGGATATCACATCTCATGCTAAAGGGAGGGTCTCAGGTTTGGAAGGGGAAGGATTTGGATATCACATCTCATGTTATAGGAAGGATCTCAGGTTTGGTATTAGAAGCATTGAGATATCACATCTCATGCTATCGGAAGGATCTCAGGTTTGGTATAGAAGCATTGAGATATCACATCTCATGCTATCAGAAGGGTCTCAGGATTGGAATGGGAAGGAGTTGGATATCACATCTCATGCTAAAGGGAGGGTCTCAGGTTTGGAAGGGGAAGGATTTGGATATCACATCTCATGTTATCGGAAGGATCTCAGGTTTGGTATTAGAAGTATTGAGATATCACATCTCATGCTATAGGAAGGGTCTCAGGATTGGAATGGGAAGGAGTTGGTTATCACATCTCATGCTAAAGGAAGGGTCTCAGGTTTGGTAGAAGCATTGAGATATCACATCTCATGCTATAGGAAGGGTCTCAGGATTGGAATGGGAAGGACTTAGATATCACATAACATGCTATAGGGAGGGTCTCAGTTTTGATATTAGAAGCATTGAGATATCACATCTCATGCTATCGGAAGTGTCTCAGGATTGGAATGGGAAGGAGCTGGATATCACATCTCATGATAAAGGAAGGGTCTAAGGTTTGGAAGGGGAAGGAGTTTGATATCACATCTCATGCCATAGTATGGGTCTCAGGTTTGGTAGAAGCATTGGGATATCACATCTCATGCTATCGGAAGGGTATCAGGATTGGATTTGGAAGGAGTTGGATATCCCATCTCATGCTATAGGAAGGGTCTCAGGTTGGAATGGGAAGGAGTTGGATATCACATCTCATGTTATAGGAAGGGTCTCAGGATTGGAATGGGAAGGACTTGGATATCACATCTCATGCTATAGGAAGGCTCTCAGGTTTGGAAGGGGAAAGAGTTGGATATCACATTTCATGTTAGAGGTAGGATCTCAGGTTTGGTATTAGAGGCATTGAGATATCACATCTCATGCTATCAGAAGAGTCTCAGGATTGGAATGGGAAGGAGTTGGATATCACATCTCATGCTAAAGGGAGGGTCTCAGGTTTGGAAGGGGAAGGATTTGGATATCACATCTCATGTTATAGGAAGGATCTCAGGTTTGGTATTAGAAGCATTGAGATATCACATCTCATGCTATCGGAAGGATCTCAGGTTTGGTATAGAAGCATTGAGATATCACATCTCATGCTATCAGAAGGGTCTCAGGATTGGAATGGGAAGGAGTTGGATATCACATCTCATGCTAAAGGGAGGGTCTCAGGTTTGGAAGGGGAAGGATTTGGATATCACATCTCATGTTATCGGAAGGATCTCAGGTTTGGTATTAGAAGTATTGAGATATCACATCTCATGCTATAGGAAGGGTCTCAGGATTGGAATGGGAAGGAGTTGGTTATCACATCTCATGCTAAAGGAAGGGTCTCAGGTTTGGTAGAAGCATTGAGATATCACATCTCATGCTATAGGAAGGGTCTCAGGATTGGGATGGGAAGGACTTAGATATCACATAACATGCTATAGGGAGGGTCTCAGTTTTGATATTAGAAGCATTGAGATATCACATCTCATGCTATCGGAAGTGTCTCAGGATTGGAATGGGAAGGAGCTGGATATCACATCTCATGCTAAAGGAAGGGTCTCAGGTTTGGAACGGGAAGGAGTTGGATATCACATCTCATGTTATAGGAAGGGTCTCAGGTTTGGTATAAGCATTGAGATATCACATCTCTGCTATCGGAAGTGTCTCAGGATTGGAATGGGAAGGACTTGGATATCACATCTCATGCTATAGATAGGCTCTCAGGTTTGGAAAGGGAAGGAGTTGGATATCACATTTCATGTTAGAGGAAGGATCTCAGGTTTGGTATTAGAGGCATTGAGATATCACATCTCAGGCTATAGGAAGGGTCTCAGGATTGGAATGGGAAGGAGTTGGATATCACATCTCATGCTAAAGGAAGCGTCTCAGGATTGGAATGGGAAGGAGTTGGATATCACATCTCATGCTATAGGAAGGGTCTCAGGTTTGGTATAAGCATTGAGATATCACATCTCGTGCTATAGGAAGGGTCTCAGGATTGGAATGGGAAGGAGTTGTATATGACATCTCATGCTATAGACAGGGTCTCAGGTTTGGAAAGGGAAGGAGATGGATATCACATTTCATGTTAGAGGTAGGATCTCAGGTTTGGTATTAGAGGCATTGAGATATCACATCTCATGCTATCAGAAGGGTCTCAGGATTGGAATGGGAAGGAGTTGGATATCACATCTCATGCTAAAGGGAGGGTCTCAGGTTTGGAAGGGGAAGGATTTGGAAATCACATCTCATGTTATAGGAAGGATCTCATGTTTGGTATTAGAAGCATTGAGATATCACATCTCATGCTATAGGAAGGGTCTCAGGATTGGAATCGGAAGGAGTTGGATATCACATCTCATGTTATAGGAAGGATCTCAGGTTTGGTATTAGAAGCATTGAGACATCACATCTCATGCTATAGGAAGGGTCTCAGGATTGGAATGGGAAGGAGTTGGATATCACATCTCATGCTATAGGAAGGGTCTCAGATTTGGTATAAGCATTGAGATATCACATCTCATGCTATAGGAAGGATCTCAGGATTGGAATGGGAAGCAGTTGGATATCACATCTCAGGCCATAGGAAGGGTCTCAGGTTTGGTATAAGCATTGAGATATCACATCTCTGCTATCGGAAGGGTCTCAGGATTGGAATGGGAAGGAGTTGGATATCCCATCTCATGTTATAGGAAGAGTCTCAGGTTTGGTATTAGAAGCATTGAGATATCCCATCTCACGCTATAGGAAGGGTCTCAGGTTGGAATGGGAAGGAGTTGGATATCACATTTCATGTTATAGGAAGGGTCTCAGGATTGGAATTGGAAGGACTTGGCTATCATATCTCATGCTATAGGAAGGCTCTCAGGTTTGGAAGGGGAAGGAGTTGGATATCACATTTCATGTTAGAGGAACGATCTCAGGTTTGGTATTAGAGGCCTTGAGATATCACATCTCATGCTATAGGAAGGGTCTCAGGATTGGAATGGGAAGGAGTTGGATATCACATCTCAAGCTATAGGAACGGTCTCAGGTTTGGTATAAGCATTGTGATATCACATCTCATGCTATAGGAAGGGTCTCAGGATTGGAATGGGAAGGAGTTGGATATCACATCTCATGTTATAGGAAAGATCTCAGGTTTGGTATTAGAAGCATTGAGACATCACATCTCATGTTATAGGAAGGGTCTCAGGAATGGATTGGGAAGAAGTTGGATATCACATCTCATGCTATAGGAAGGGTCTCAGGTTTGGTATAAGCATTGAGATATCACATCTCATGCTATAGGAAGGGCCTCAGGATTGTAATGGGAAGGAGTTGTATATGACATCTCATGCCATAGGAAGGGTCTCAGGTTTGGTATAAGCATTGAGATATCACATCACATGCTATAGGAAGGGTCTCAGGATTGTAATGGGAAGGACTTGGATATCACATCTCATGCTATAGGCAGGGTCTCAGGTTTGGAAAAGGAAGGAGATGGATATCACATTTCATGTTAGAGGTAGGATCTCAGGTTTGGTATTAGAGGCATTGAAATATCACATCTCATGCTATCAGAAGGGTCTCAGGATTGGAATGGGAAGGAGTTGGATATCACATCTCATGCTAAAGGGAGGGTCTCAGGTTTGGAAGGGGAAGGATTTGGAAATCACATCTCATGTTATAGGAAGGATCTCAGGTTTGGTATTAGAAGCATTGAGATATCACATCTCATGCTATCGGAAGTATCTCAGGTTTGGTATTAGAGGCATTGAGATATCACATCTCATGCTATCATAAGGGTCTCAGGATTGGAATGGGAAGGAGTTGGATATCACATCTCATGTTATAGGAAGGATCTCAGGTTTGGTATTAGAAGCATTGAGACATCACATCTCATGCTATAGGAAGGGTCTCAGGATTGGAATGGGAAGGAGATGGATATCACATCTCATGCTATAGGAAGGGTCTCAGATTTGGTATAAGCATTGAGATATCACATCTCATGCTATAGGAACGGTCTCAGGATTTGAATGGGAAGGAGTTGTATATGACATCTCAGGCCATAGGAAGGGTCTCAGGTTTGGTATAAGCATTGAGATATCACATCTCTGCTATCGGAAGGGTCTCAGGATTGGAATGGGAAGGAGTTGGATATCACATCTCATGCTATAGGAAGGGTCTCAGGTTTGGTATAAGCATTGAGATATCACATCTCATGCTATAAGAAGGGTCTCAGGATTGGAATGGGAAGGAGTTGTATATGACATCTCATGCCATAGGAAGGGTCTCAGGTTTGGTATAAGCATTGAGATATCACATCACATGCTATAGGAAGGGTCTCAGGATTGGAATGGGAAGGACTTTTGATATCACATCTCATGCTATAGGCAGGGTGTTAGGAAAGATTTCGTTATTGTAGGGAATTTTCCTTCCATGTGGCAACCCCTAAACTTTTTGCTATTGTTTTTAACCTTGTTCTTGACTTTGCCAGAGAAGTACAGCCTTCTGCCGCACTTCTCTGGGCTTTCGCTCCTTTCTTACGGGGAAACTGACATGCCCTTAAGACAGTCAGTACCGGGGAACGTGGTTTCCCGTAGTTTCTTTTATCGTGTCGCAGCTTTAGTGCAACACGACACAAGAGGGCACTGTAAGCTAAGTTACAGCTCTCTTGGGTCTCTAGCCTTCTACAGGCCCTAGATACTCTTTTAGGATGGTATTTGATCGGTGCAAGTCATTCAGGGACTGGAATGGTGGCAGCGATCGTTTTGTTTATTTTGAGCTCCTTTTGGCGTTCTGAGCACGTTTTTGCACTGAACCCAAAATGGTGGCCTGGCTCCCAAAATGGCCAGGCCGCGAGGCTCCTTTGTCTTGTCCACTGTCCGTCTTGCTCCCTTCACCTTCCCCAGGTCCGGCGACCCGGGGCCTTCCTTATTTGGGCATGTACTTTCCCGCGAAACGTGGATGCTTTCGCGGGCTTCTACATGTCGTTTGTGTGCCTCTAGGGTGTGGGCTGGGATGTCTGGTCCCAATACACATCCTGGGTGCCAGAGAGTCTAGGGTGGTGTGAATGCCTGGGACCACCGTGGTCCGTGATTGGTCCACGTATGGTATGTGTTTTGATGAGCGGATCTCCCATTGGCTCCCCTCCGTTTTGGCGCGAAGGGAACCGTGGATAAGAGGGGGCTGGAAACACCACTACCATGTCGATCTCCTGAGTTCTCACGAACGAAGGAATACAGGAGCCAAGTATCCTGCAACTACGAGGCTGGACCGAGGAATCGCTGGTGACCCGCTGAAGGAATCCTCCTTTGCACTGCTGTCGTCCGGAGAGCCCCTGTCCTCCTTTGATCGAACCAGAAGGCCTGTACTGGTGCTTCGACCTTTGGAATAGCAGGAACAGCTATTCCCGGCATCTTCAACCATCTCCTGCCAAGTAAGCCTTCGGAAGCGTCTCTGGGCCATCCAGTTGACTGACCAGCTTACAAAGGAGTTTGGCTCTGCAACCGCCGCCAGGTTGTGTTGTATTGCGAGTCCTTGTCCCTCTCCCACGCTTCGTACGCTTGGCGTCCCCAGGTCTGAAGGGAGGAGGGTTCATTTGGCTCGAATACACACGGCCGCTCCGTTGTCCTGTGCGGCAACAAAACTGTGCCGGTTTCGTCGATTGGGACGTCTTTTTGCTCTACACGACTACAAAGCGTTTCCTGCTCTTCTGAACCTGCCAGCTGCTGAAACAATCGTGGAGAAGCCTGGGTCTGCTTGCTTCGGGGACCGGTGAGTAGTATATCTAGGATCTGGTCGCCCTCCTGCAGTATCCCATTGCTTTTCCCTGCTGTGTAAAAACAGCACCCTTTTGCCGCGCTCGCGCTCTGCTTCTGCCCGCTGTGGAGGCTGCGCTTGAGTTGCGGAACCTGTTCTTCTTCTGCCGTGCACTAACGTGAACCGCCTGACTTCCTCCGAAGAGCTTCCCCTTGTGCCCGTCGGCACCGGCGTGGCAGGTACTTTGAGCACAAGGCTCCACTCTTCGCAGGGCTCGGACTTCCATCTAGTTAGGTGCCTATGAAGGCGAACTGAGTCGAAAGCATTATCGCACTGCCTGTTTTCCTTCCCTGGCAGGTGGACTACATATTTCGTGCTTGAAACGCTTGCGACTGTGTATTTGTATATATATTGTGTTGATATGGTATGTGTTGGTTTAATATTGTGATATTGTGATTGTCTCGCTACGGTCATTATTTTAAAGGCCTTAAAATAAATGTGTATCTATTTTTGATATAACAACTGTTTGGAGTAGTTTGTAAGCGCTCTTGCTTTGTGTGCTCATTGCGGGCTTTCAGTCACCCTCACCCCTCTTGAGACCTAGTCTTGACCGCCGCGATCGCTACCTTGATTGGTCTGGCTTGTCCAGAGGTTACCCTGTTCCAAGTAATTAGGTTGGCCTTCTGAACTTCTGCGCCACCAGGACAGAGTTCAGAAATCCGTCTTAACAAATTGGTGTACAGCGGTGGGATACGACTGAAGGTATCCAGTGTTGCGCTCGAACTAAGGCATTTCAGGTTATTCCAAACAGTACACGTAGTGAATTGTTATAGTATAACTTTAAAAAGGCCATAGTCCTATCAAACAGTATGGAAACAAGTACGTTGTTAACTTTAAATGCTTCCAAATCAGAAACGCTGAAAAAGATGTGTGCGGAGAGAGGTGTTTCCTCTCAAGGCACGAAATTGGAAATGATCCAAAGAATCGTGGCGTGGCAAGAAGCGCAGCTTGACGCTATTACTTCTGAGGACAGTGCGGAAGGTGGTGGGGCTGCTCCCACTGGTAGAACCGACGGTTCTGCCGCCGCACTGTTCCACCGCGACCACGAGGACAGGGAGGACGAGCTGTCTAATGTTTCCTCTGCCAGTGCTGATGAGGAGGCTATGCTTGAATTCAAGAAGCAAGAGCTGCGGTTTAGGCAGCAGGAGCTTGAATTCAGCATAGCCAAACTAAAAATCGAACAGGCAGAAAAACAAAAAGACAGGGATCACCAGTTGGAACTGGCCAAGCTTCAGGTTGCAAATGGATCCAAGGGTCCTGGACATGGGTCTGGGGCCTCCTCTCATCCACGGTTTCCAAAAGATCTGCTCAGTGTGTATGAAGAGAGGAATGACATTATGGACTGGCTGAATGCGTTTGAGTATGCATGCGAGGTCCAGGAAGTTGACAATGCTGATAAGATTGCGTGGTTGCTCAGTAGACTGCCCCATTCTGGCTGTAGTGCCATTATGGAAATGTCGAAGGCTGAGCGGGCTGATTTCGCAATGTTAAAGCAGACTCTCATTTTAAAGTTTGGGAAGACTCCGGCCCAATATTTAAAGCTTTTTCGAGAGTATAAGAAAAAGGAAGGTGGTACTTGGGTATCTTATGTCGCTGAATCTTTGAAAAACTTAACTGGCTGGGTCGAAGGCTATAAGGTTTCTACCTTCGACGGCATGATAAATCTTGTCATGCTGGAACACATTTTTGCTTCTTCTTCCCCGGAGCTTAAGCAGCATTTGGCCGATTCGAAGGAGATAGATCCTAAGAAGCTGGCCATTGCAGCAGACTTATGGGTGTCACATCGAGTGTCCCATAAGGACAAAACTCATCCTGGTAAGCAGGAGGAGGGGAAAAAGTCCAAAGATATGGAGGGTGGGGAATCTGCCAAATCTTCTTCCCAAAAGGGCCACAAAAAGAAAAACAAGGGTAAGACACAAGAGAACTCACAGGGTAGTGGAGGTGCGCCTCCGAAACAGAACTCTGGTTACAATAAGCCTCCCTACGTAAACAGACCCTCTGGGGCTTGTTTTTCTTGTGGAGCAACTGACCATGTGAAGGGGGATCCCCGTTGTAAGGTTAGACCTTTGGGGGTCCACTCCGCTAATCTGGCCTTCTCCTCCTACGAGGAAGAAGAGATTACAGGAGCATCCTTCTCCTCGGACTCATTTCCCAGCGGAATAGAGGCCGAGGTAGTTTTAGTGTCCCTGGGTTCCTGGGAGCCTAAAGTCGCAGAGGCTTATGCTAGGATTCCGGATAATACCAAGCACTACTTTAAAGACAGTGGCCCTCATTACGACCCTTGCGGAAATCGACTGACCGGAGCGCCACAGCGTAAATAGCGTTTCCGCCATTGCACGAAGGAGCAAAGTGCGGCCCATTCCGACCCATCGGGCACGAGCACCACGGCATGGCGGAAGTGCAAAGTCCGCGATGGCGGAAAAGACCCCAAAACGGCCCACACCGCCGCCGTACGGCGCCCCAGGTGCAATACTGCCACCCCTCTTAGCGGTCACCGCAGTGTGCGCCTACCGGAAAGTACGGTGGCCGGAAATATACGGAAACGGAAGTTAAAACACGGGCCCGGAACGGGAAACATCCAGGCGTACACCTATAAATACACTAAAACCACACAACCACTAAAAACACTACCCTGAGACACACCCCACCCCGTCAACCACCCTAGCGAAACCAAGAAAAATGGGAAAAGCAGCGAAGAAAGCGTGCGACCGCAAGCGGCAGGTCCACTTCTCCCGTGAGGAACTCACCGTGCTAACAGAGACCCTCCAGGAGAATGCTGCCGTGGTCTTCTCCACGCAAATGACCAGGACGGCACTTGCAAACAAGAAGGCCATATGGGCTCTGGTGGCACAGCGGGTAAGTGCGGTGGGGACCGCACCCCGCACCCCACAGCAATGCCGCAAGCGATGGGACGACCTGCGGATACGCGTCCGCAGCATACTCTCTGCCAACCGCAACATTGCCACAGCCACCGGGGGAGGTCCTGAATCACCCATCAAGTTGACCCCCTGGGAAGAAATCTGTGCCTCCACCATCGGAATGGAGAGCATTGAGGGAGTCGGAGGGATGGAGAAAGGAGTGCAGACATCCGAAGATTCAGGTAGGTGGGCCAGATAAAACAATCCACACAGTCCATCCATGTGAAGTACCATGCGTCCACATAGTGCAACAGAAACACATGTCCAGGAGAACGTCCACACACATCGGCCTGATAGCGCACGTTAAAAACCACAATAAATACATAAATAATTAAAAACCCCTAAAACACGCACTACACGTGCAGCAGGCACACCCTAACTGCAGGCTGCCAAACAACTGCACCCTCACTCCACACACAAATCAATGCACCTCCAAGGCCCCGACCCAAAACACCCTCAGGTACCACCCCAAAGCATGTGATACTATGCCATTCCAATTCCCACAGACCCATCAATAACCCTCGCTCTCCTTAACTCCACCACAGGGTCCGATCCAAACGACGAGCAACAGGACACCCCTACCAGCACACCTGCAAAGAGGGCCAAGACCAACGGCCAGAGACCCTCCACCTCAGCTGCACGCATCAAGACACGGCAGCAGCACAAATCAGGTGGCAGCACACAGGAGGGGACATCAACAGGCACCCCAGCAGCCAGCATGCCCACAACACCACCACCACAGGTCCCCCCAATGGATGCCACAGAAGGCACAGCCTCTGGTGGCAGCAGCACCATAGGTGACACCCCATTGATGGCAGCATGCTCGGACACAGAAAACGGGGATGCCGAAGTCAGATCCATCCATGACCTGTCCCAATCCCCCTGTCTGTCCCATCCCGTACAACATGAGGATACCACGCAGGGGCACCCACAAGACGACGACTGGCCATCCCCCCCAAGCCCTGTGGGAAGGCAACATGAGGTCAACAGCCCCTCTGCGACACCCCCGCAAATGTCCATGGCCCAGCAGAGGCAACAGTCCCTCGACCAGTTGATCGAACAACAGCAGCAACTGTCCACACTCCTCAAGGACCATGCCGATGAATGTGGGGGCACCAAGGCAGACATAGAAACATCAACTGAGACACTTAGGGCAGAAATGGAGAGAGGCACAGAGACGCTAAGGTCACAAATTGAGAGAAGCACCGAGAGCCTGAGGGGGGAACTGCATGCGACGTCCAAAGACGTATGTGCCGAACTTGCCGCAGTGCGCCGTGTGCTCACTGAGCTCTCGCAAACCCTTAGGGACATGCATGGACGTGAGCAGGCAGACACATCATCCGTTGCAAGTTCCGTCCAGGGCAGCCCCCAACGTATATCTGGGAGGACCCGGCGCTCCACAGGCAGGGGTGCCCCTGATACCCGCAGAGGGGGCATGCAATAGCGACAGCCCACTGAAAATGAGCATCTTTGAACACTGGTGTTCGGGGGGGAGGTAGGAGGGTGGAGGGGGTGTGTTGGGCTCACTTGGGTGGCGGGTCGATAGGGTGTACAACATGATATCACATATGCCATAAACAGTGCACGATCAACCAATGAGATGTGTGGACATTGATCTTTGTGTACTAGGCCATCATAGGCGTACAGTCCATTTCGTGCATGTTCCAGACACACACAGTGCCACGTGTCCCGTGTCCATGTATCAGCCACCAGGCATGAGTGCTAGAAGCATACATCAATGAGATGCTGACGAATGTCACGGGCCTCCGGTGCCTCGCAGACTCCTTGAGGTGCTGCCACATCCCCACCCTCATCATGACCATCATCCGGTGCTTGCAGTTCTGCGTCAGGGGGCATGGGCACATTTCTACGTACGCACATGTTGTGGAGCATGACACATGCCATCACCATCTTTGCAACCTTCTCATGGCGGTACAGGAGTGCCCCGCCAGACCTGCTGAGGCAGCGGAAACGGCCCTTCAGTAGGCCGAATTCCTGCTCAATGACTACACGGGTACGTGAGTGGGCATGGTTGTAGTCCTCCTCATGCTGGTCCCGTGGGTTCCGGACTGGTGTGAGGAGCCATCTCTTCAGTGGATATCCAGCATCACCTGTATGTGGACGAGAAACGTAGGATGTGGGTTGCCATTGATACGTACGCACACCCCCCCCCTTCCTGCCAGTACATTGCCAAATCACATACCCCACATCATCATGCATGCAATGAGACTCACCGAGTAGCCAGGATCTGTTCCCTGCGTGTCGCTCCATGTAGCGTGGTATGGTAGAGTTCCTCAAGACCATGGAATCATGGGTTGATCCAGGGAATCGGGCACAACAATGCGTAAAGATCCTGTTGGAGTCACACACCATTTGTACATTCAGGGAATGAAATTGTTTTCGGTTGCGGTACTGGGCCTCCATGGCATGTGGCACGACCAATTCAACATGGGTGCAGTCGATGGCACCAATGCAACCCGGTATGCCGCCAAGTGCATGGAATCCCACTTTTGTGTTGGTTATTTCCTGCTCCGAGCGTGGTAGGGAGATGTAGTCGTCTGCGTGCTGCAGGAGGGCATCGAGCACTTGGAATAGTGTCCGTGAGAACAGTGGCTGAGAAATGCCATGCAACTGTCCGACTGTGTGCTGGTAGGTGCCTGTGGCCAGGAAGTGGAGTACAGACACCACCTTCAGTAGGGGTGGGATTGCGGTTGGGCTATCTATCATGCTGACTAGGTCAGCCTGTGTCATGTCCACAATGGCGGCTATGGTGTCCCGGTCCAGACGGTAGAGGGTGTGGATCTGCTCATCAGTGAGGTTGAACGGATGTGCTCGGAGGCGTGGGATTGCGGGCTGCCTGCGTGGTGGTAGTGGCTGTGCTGGCGGCCCTTGCTGGCCCTGCCTTGGCCTCCTCCTCCTCCTGCGTCTCCTCCGTGCGGCCGGTTGTAGTTGGTGTTCGTCTTCTTCTTGGAGTCGGAGCACTTGCAGTGCTATCAGGTCCCCCAGGGCCAACATCGCGAGTCCTGCCGGTAGCATTTCGCTGTGGTTGTGGGAGGAGACTGGCTGTGCAATTTATGTGTTTTCAGGCTGTATGGCCTCCACCTGTGGTGATTGATTCCACCTGTGCAAACTGCTCTCCCCTTTGGCCGAGCACGTCCCGCGCACTACGCTGCAATTCGGGGAATGGTATCTTGCTATTGCAATCATGTATTTGTACCCGATGGGCGTGTAAGATTCGTTGATATGTTCATTCTGCTGTGGTCCCATTGTTTCCCATACTATCTGTGCAGTCGCGAACGGACTTGTGAAGGGTCAGTGGAACGTAGTACTCGAGTAACGGTGGGCCCTCATGCATCACTGTACCGAGTTGCAACGACGGGCGGGGCGTCCCATTTGTGGGTGAAGGCAGTTGCCATTTTCACACACAGCCGCACTCGATGGAATAATTAGTGATTTCAAACGGCCACAGATGCCTTTTCGACGTGATGTTGCAAATGAGGAATTCGAAGGGCGGCGCTTTCGGTTTCCAGCTAGCGGCGAGGAGATGCCCACAGGTCTGACTGCAAATATAACGTTCTATTGTTCTATGTCCTTGAGACAGGGCCCATGGCGAGGGAGCAATGATTGATATGAATAGTTTGGGATGCGCAATAGCTACGTGGGCGATGAGGCCGGCCATTCCCAAATACATGTTACTTCACAACACTGGATTTACGGGCTGGGGCACTGTGGATTTAGCAGGCTGCATTACGCACAGACTCAATGGACGTTTCTAATGTCATGTGAGTAATTATTCAGGCGTTTTGATCCCGGGATGAGGGAATGATGAATGGATGCATGGGCAGGTGATTTGATGCAGAGTTTGCCATGTACAGGGCTTCTTGGGATCTATCCGCCTCCCCTACGCTATGTGATGCAGGGCTGCCATAGTGGGACCATCGTCTATCTGGCCTTGTTGAGCCCTCCCTGTCTCGACGCGCCCTCAGACACTTGTGTCCATGCACGTTAACATTCCCATCTGATGGATTCTGTTTTGGCAGACGCATGCACAGGTACACTCGTTCGTGATGGTGTTTACACCTAGGTATAGATGGTTATGAGTCGCAAGTGGCTTTGGGGTGGTGATGATCCTTTGGAGTGGGCTAGCATGCATATGGCTGTGGATTTCGTGTGCTCATTGAAGTGAGTTGTTCGAATGTAGTTCTGATGGCCATTCTGTTCTTGTTCTTTTCTTTTGGTTGACAGGTATCTCCTCCCCTTTTGCCACTGCCATCTGTATGCCACTCCTGCAGATGGATTTTACTCCCGACACCTGCTGCTTCGTGTTAATCGGTGGAGCAGCATTACGATCTTATGGGACGATCGCCAGTGGCCCACATGCCCTTACGCAGTACTGGTGGCTCGGAGCAACATTTCGGCCTTTCAGCTGGACTAGTGCCTCCCCATTGGGACGGCCCTGCGGTTGTGTGCGCTTCCTTTTTGCCTTTTCGTACGTGATTGTGGCTCTGTGTACCATGATGGGACAGGGCGTCACACAAGTAGTGGCTGGTCATTTCTTGCGGATGCAGCCCACAATGGTGAAATGTGTTTTGGAGTTCATGGCCTGATGGCTGTATGGGCTTGGTGATTTTGTTGTGCATTAAATTTCTATTCTGATTTGGCCCGTGTAGCGTTTTTCTTTGCAAGTGATGTGGCATGTGCCTATATGTGGGGCGATGTATTGTGAGGAGATCTGCATTGGGTTCCTGCTTCGGGGTTTAGTTGCGTGGTACTGTGCTGGGCGCGTTTGCCTACTGAGCCCGTGAGGTCAGGGATGGGGGCTGCCTATATGACAGTTTGGATGTTGTCATGCTCAGGGGCGGGGGATTGGGTTTTGTGTGACAGATGGCGGTCAGCCAGGTGGACTGGTGGAATGATGTGAATTTCGGAATGTTGCTGGTCACAGGTGCCTGTGTTTGCGTGCGTTTCTTGGTGGGGGACTGTGGTCATGTCCATTGGGATGGCTTCTGTATTCGTGCCATCTGTGACCTGCAGCTCCCATTGGCCCCTCTTGTGTTGCTTTTGTTCGTTGGCATGAATGGGTGCTTTGTACATTTCACTGGTTGCATTGTGACTTCATTGCACCTACAGGGAGTTGTACTTTGTGGGCAGGGAGCGGTGTACAGGCACTCAGTGGGGCCGTTTACGGTTGATTCGCGATGCCGTACTTCTCGCCATGGCGGAATGGTCCATTCCGCCATGCCTGATGGCGTTAGGTACATGTCCGCTAGGGTCGGAATTGGCGTACCGTTGCACCATGGTGGTGTTTGCGGTTTGGCATGGCGCGCGCGCGCGTGCTTAGTGCAGTTAGCGTTGGCGTTCACTACGGTGTCGCTAATGGCTTCGTACTTTGCGGTGACGGGTCATAGTCGCACCGAGCGCTATTCGATGGCGGTATTGCATTTCCGCCATCGTTTTCCCCTTTCCGCCAGGGTCGTAATGAGGGCCAGTGTGCTGATCAATGGAGTGGATACTCCAGCTCTTAGGGATAGTGGGTGCAGTCGAACTGTAGTGGATTCTACCTTGGTAGACTCAGAGGAAGTTGCCAGAGCTACTCTGATGCCCACTAAGTTGGCTGACGGCCCCCTCCGTATGTTTCCCGTGATCCCTGTTTATCTAACTTTAAATGGTACAGCTGTCCATGATTCCAGTGAGCATTCAGAGAAACGTCCCGGGAAAGGTCTTATTAGGTAATGATCTCAGAGCTTTAGGGCTCGTAGGAGACACTGCCGAACGACCCTACACACGGTCTCAAGCACGGGCAGCATTGGCCAAGTCCAATACGCCGCCCCAGCCGAAGGGGCAACCCAAGGCGAAAGGAGTCTACAAGTCAAGACGGGGGAAAGAGAATATTCCCCCGAGCTCGCCTACCACTGCGGTGGAGGAAGTTGGTCAATCGCCCGAGCCTGACGAGGAGGTGGCGATGCCTGAAGTATTCAACCCCAACGATCATCCTGAACTAAAAGACTTGTTAGTTGAAGGAGGTCCTGATAGGGACGAATTCAGTAAAGGCCAACGTGAGTGCCCATCTCTGGAAGGCCTAAGGAGACAGGCCTGCTCCCAGCTTGAGGGTGAACCTCCTGGGAAGCATAGGATTTATTGGGAAGGTGGACTCCTGTATAGTGAGCCCACAGAGTCTACAGAAGGAGACCATAGGAGGTTGGTGGTTCCCCTTGCTGTTAGACCCTTCCTCCTGCAGTTGGCGCATGAAGTTCCCCTTGCTGGTCACCTTGGTATGAAGAGGACCAAGCAAAGGTTATCCATGCACTTCTACTGGCCCAAGATGGGGGTGCAAGTAGAAAGTCACTGCAGGAGTTGCGCCTCCTGCCAGTTGTCTGGTAAGGTTGGCGCGGCAATCCAAGCTCCGTTGGTACCGCTCCCAGTTGTGGGGGTACCATTTGAAAGGGTAGGGATCGACATGGTTGGTCCCCTTGACCCGCAAACATCCTCAGGCAATAGGTTTATCCTGGTGCTGGTCGACCATGCAACCAGGTATCCTGAGGCCGTCCCATTGACAACTGTAACTGCCAAGCCAGTTGCAGAACCTTTACTCGGCATGTTTACTAGGGTTGGCTTCCCTAAAGAAGTTGTGTCGGATCATGGCAGCAACTTTATGTCGAAGTATAGGCAGGCTATGTGGAAAGAATGTGGGGTCACCTACAGGTTCTCTTCTGCATACCGCCCCCAGACCGATGGTCTGGGGGGGCGTTTCAACAGGACGTTAACGAGCATGATTGGGGCTCTGGAGGAGCCTCAGAGAAGAGAATGGGATCTTCTTGTTTCATGCTTACTGTTTGCCTACCGAGAGGTACCACAGGAGGGTGTTGGCTTCAGCCCCTTCGAACTTCTGTTCGGTCATCCCGTACGGGGACCCTTAGCCATCGTCAAAGAGGGATGGGAGATGCCCACTCCCCCTGTTACTACCAATGTAGTTGATTATGTGCTAGGGCTCAGAAAACGGATGGTACTTCTGGTGGGCTTGGCTAGTGATAAATTGAAGGCAGGGCAAGCGCTGGTGAAACATTGGTACGACCAGAAAGCTTCCCTCATCAACTTTACACTTGGTCAGCAAGTCCTGATCATGAATCTCATAAGGCCTCGAGCTTTACAGGACAAATGGTCAGGCCCTTGCCCAGTGGTGGAGCCCCTGGGTGAGGTTAACTATTCAGTGGACCTTGGAAGGCCTGGACAGGCTCCAAAAGTGTTTCACGTGAATAGGCTGAAGGCTTTCGTCCCAAGCGGCGAAATCGCAGCACTGCTATTGGCTTCAGACGTTGCGGGAGAGGAGTCTGAACCTCTCCCCGACCTGTTCCCAAGCAGTCCTTCAGATAGCTCTTTTGAGGGTGTCCGAGTGGCCCCTCACCAAAATGGACAAGGCTCAGTGGTTTACCTTGGACATGAAGTAGGTGGAGGGAGGAGACAGCCTCTACTCAGTCAGGTACAAGCAGTACAAAACTGGCCTACCCCCACTACGCCAACCCAAGTGAGAGCCTTTTTAGGACTCACGGGGTATTACCGCAATTTTGTGGCAGACTATGGTACCATAGCTGCTCCTCTGACTGCCCTCACAACTCCGAAGAAACCCAAGAAGGTAACTTGGACCGACGAGTGTGAGAAGGCCTTCAATGGCTTAAAAGACTTCTTGTGCCAGGCGCCTGTGCTTAGGGCCCCTGATTATCAAAGACCTTTTATCGTGCAGACAGATGCCTCTGACACTGGGATAGGAGCTGTACTATCACAAGTAGATGAGAAGGGTAAGGAACACCCTATCGGTTTTATTAGTCGCCAGCTTAAGGACAGAGAGCTCAGATGGTCCACGGTAGAGAAAGAATGTTTCTCTGTTGTGTGGGCCCTAAGGAAGCTGAGGCCCTACCTCTATGGGACCCACTTCACTGTGCAGACTGACCATAAGCCGTTAAAGTGGCTAATGAACATGAAGGGGGAGAATCCAAAGTTGCTTAGGTGGTCCATAAGTCTTCAAGGCTTCGACTTCACTATTGAGCATAGGCCAGGTGTCCAACATAGCAATGCTGATGGGTTGTCCAGAATGTTTAACCGACCTGAACAAGAGACTCATCCAGGGGTGGATTAGTTCCCCCTGTCCATAGTCTGGGAGGGGCGAGTGTTAGGAAAGATTTCGTTATTGTAGGGAATTTTCCTTCCATGTGGCAACCCCTAAACTTTTTGCTATTGTTTTTAACCTTGTTCTTGACTTTGCCAGAGAAGTACAGCCTTCTGCCGCACTTCTCTGGGCTTTCGCTCCTTTCTTACGGGGAAACTGACATGCCCTTAAGACAGTCAGTACCGGGGAACGTGGTTTCCCGTAGTTTCTTTTATCGTGTCGCAGCTTTAGTGCAACACGACACAAGAGGGCACTGTAAGCTAAGTTACAGCTCTCTTGGGTCTCTAGCCTTCTACAGGCCCTAGATACTCTTTTAGGATGGTATTTGATCGGTGAAAGTCATTCAGGGACTGGAATGGTGGCAGCGATCGTTTTGTTTTTTTTTAGCTCCTTTTGGCGTTCTGAGCACGTTTTTGCACTGAACCCAAAATGGTGGCCTGGCTCCCAAAATGGCCAGGCCGCGAGGCTCCTTTGTCTTGTCCACTGTCCGTCTTGCTCCCTTCACCTTCCCCAGGTCCGGCGACCCGGGGCCTTCCTTATTTGGGCATGTACTTTCCCGCGAAACGTGGTTGCTTTCGCGGGCTTCTACATGTCGTTTGTGTGCCTCCAGGGTGTGGGCTGGGATGTCTGGTCCCAATACACATCCTGGGTGCCAGAGAGTCTAGGGTGGTGTGAATGCCTGGGACCACCGTGGTCCGTGATTGGTCCACGTATGGTATGTGTTTTGATGAGCGGATCTCCCATTGGCTCCCCTCCGTTTTGGCGCGAAGGGAACCGTGGATAAGAGGGGGCTGGAAACACCACTACCATGTCGATCTCCTGAGTTCTCACGAACGAAGGAATACAGGAGCCAAGTATCCTGCAACTACGAGGCTGGACCGAGGAATCGCTGGTGACCCGCTGAAGGAATCCTCCTTTGCACTGCTGTCGTCCGGAGAGCCCCTGTCCTCCTTTGATCGAACCAGAAGGCCTGTACTGGTGCTTCGACCTTTGGAATAGCAGGAACAGCTATTCCCGGCATCTTCAACCATCTCCTGCCAAGTAAGCCTTCGGAAGCGTCTCTGGGCCATCCAGTTGACTGACCAGCTTACAAAGGAGTTTGGCTCTGCAACCGCCGCCAGGTTGTGTTGTATTGCGAGTCCTTGTCCCTCTCCCACGCTTCGTACGCTTGGCGTCCCCAGGTCTGAAGGGAGGAGGGATCATTTGGCTCGAATACACACGGCCGCTCCGTTGTCCTGTGCGGCAACAAAACTGTGCCGGTTTCGTCGATTGGGACGTCTTTTTGCTCTACACGACTACAAAGCGTTTCCTGCTCTTCTGAACCTGCCAGCTGCTGAAACAATCGTGGAGAAGCCTGGGTCTGCTTGCTTCGGGGACCGGTGAGTAGTATATCTAGGATCTGGTCGCCCTCCTGCAGTATCCCATTGCTTTTCCCTGCTGTGTAAAAACAGCACCCTTTTGCCGCGCTCGCGCTCTGCTTCTGCCCGCTGTGGAGGCTGCGCTTGAGTTGCGGAACCTGTTCTTCTTCTGCCGTGCACTAACGTGAACCGCCTGACTTCCTCCGAAGAGCTTCCCCTTGTGCCCGTCGGCACCGGCGTGGCAGGTACTTTGAGCACAAGGCTCCACTCTTCGCAGGGCTCGGACTTCCATCTAGTTAGGTGCCTATGAAGGCGAACTGAGTCGAAAGCATTATCGCACTGCCTGTTTTCCTTCCCTGGCAGGTGGACTACATATTTCGTGCTTGAAACGCTTGCGACTGTGTATTTGTATATATATTGTGTTGATATGGTATGTGTTGGTTTAATATTGTGATATTGTGATTTTCTCGCTACGGTCATTATTTTAAAGGCCTTAAAATAAATGTGTATCTATTTTTGATATAACAACTGTTTGGAGTAGTTTGTAAGCGCTCTTGCTTTGTGTGCTCATTGCGGGCTTTCAGTCACCCTCACCCCTCTTGAGACCTAGTCTTGACCGCCGCGATCGCTACCTTGATTGGTCTGGCTTGTCCAGAGGTTACCCTGTTCCAAGTAATTAGGTTGGCCTTCTGAACTTCTGCGCCACCAGGACAGAGTTCAGAAATCCGTCTTAACACAGGGTCTCAGGTTTGGAAAGGGAAGGAGATGGATATCACATTTCATGTTAGAGGTAGGATCTCAGGTTTGGTATTAGAGGCATTGAAATATCACATCTCATGCTATCAGAAGGGTCTCAGGATTGGAATGGGAAGGAGTTGGATATCACATCTCATGCTAAAGGGAGGGTCTCAGGTTTGGAAGTGGAAGGATTTGGAAATCACATCTCATGTTATAGGAAGGATCTCAGGTTTGGTACTAGAAGCATTGAGATATCACATCTCATGCTATCAGAAGTATCTCAGGTTTGGTATTAGAGGCATTGAGATATCACATCTCATGCTATCATAAGGGTCTCAGGATTGGAATGGGAAGGGGTTGGATATCACATCTCATGTTATAGGAAGGATCTCAGGTTTGGTATTAGAAGCATTGAGACATCACATCTCATGCTATAGTAAGGGTCTCAGGATTGGAATGGGAAGGAGTTGGATATCACATCTCATGCTATAGGAAGGGTCTCGGATTTGGTATAAGCATTGAGATATCACATTTCATGCTATAGGAAGGGTCTCAGGATTGGAATGGGAAGGAGTTGGATATTACATTCTTGCTATAGGAAGGGTCTCATGTTTGGAATGGGAAGGAGTTGGATATCACATATGCTATAGGAAGGGTCTCAGGTTTGAAACGGGAAGGAGTTGGATATCACATCTCATGTTATAGGAAGGGTCTCAGGTTTGGTAAAGCATTGAGATATCACATCTCTGCTATCGGAAGTGTCTCAGGATTGGAATGGGAAGGTGTTGGATATCCCATCTCATGTTATAGGACGGGTCTCAGGTTTGTTATTAGAATCATTGAGATATCATATTGCATGCTGTAGGAAGGGTCTAAGGATTGGAATGGGAAGGACTTGGATATCACATCTCATGCTATAGGTAGGCTCTCAGGTTTGGAAAGGGAAGGAGTTCGATATCACATTTCATGTTAGAGGAAGGATCTCAGGTTTGGTATTAGAGGCATTGAGATATCACATCTCATGCTATAGGAAGGGTCTCAGGATTGGAATGGGAAGGAGTTGGATATCACATCTCATGCTATAGGAAGGGTCTCAGGATTGGAATGGGAAGGAGTTGGATATCACATCTCATGTTATAGGAAGGATCTCAGGTTTGGTATTAGAAGCATTGAGACATCACATCTCATGCTATCGGAAGGGTCTCAGGATTGGAATGGGAAGGAGTTGGATATCCCATCTCATGTTATAGGAAGAGTCTCAGGTTTGGTATTAGAAGCATTGAGATATCACATCTCATGCTATAGGAAGTGTCTCAGGATTGGAATCGGAAGGACTTGGATATCACATCTCATGCTATAGGGAGGGTCTCAAGTTTGATATTAGAAGCATTGAGATATCACATCTCATGCTATAGGAAGGGTCTCAGGATTAGAATGGGAAGGAGTTGGATATCACATCTCATGCTATAGGAAGGGTCTCAGGTTTGGTATAAGCAGTGAGATATCACATCTCATGCTATAGGAAGTGTCTCAGGATTGGAATGGGAAGGAGTTGGATATCACATCTCATGTTATAGGAAGGATCTCAGGTTTGGTATAAGCATTGAGATATCACATCTCTGCTATCGGAAGGGTCTCAGGATTGGAATGGGAAGGAGTTGGATATTCCCATCTCATGTTATAGGAAGGGTCTCAGGTTTGGTATTAGAAGCATTGAGATATCACATCTCATGCTATAGGAAGGGTCTCAGGATTGGAATGGGAAGGACTTGGATATCACATCTCATGCTATAGGGAGGGTCTCAAGTTTGATATTAGAAGCATTGAGATATCACATCTCATGATATCGGAAGGGTCTCAGGGATGGAATGGGAAGGAGTTGGATATCACATCTCATGATAAAGGAAGGGTCTAAGGTTTGGAAGGGGAAGGAGTTTGATATCACATCTCATGCCATAGTATGGGTCTCAGGTTTGGTAGAAGCATTGGGATATCACATCTCATGCTATCGGAAGGGTATCAGGATTGGATTTGGAAGGAGTTGGATATCCCATCTCATGCTATAGGAAGGGTCTCAGGTTGGAATGGGAAGGAGTTGGATATCACATCTCATGTTATAGGAAGGGTCTCAGGATTGGAATGGGAAGGACTTGGATATCACATCTCATGCTATAGGAAGGCTCTCAGGTTTGGAAGTGGAAAGAGTTGGATATCACATTTCATGTTAGAGGTAGGATCTCAGGTTTGGTATTAGAGGCATTGAGATATCACATCTCATGCTATCAGAAGAGTCTCAGGATTGGAATGGGAAGGAGTTGGATATCACATCTCATGCTAAAGGGAGGGTCTCAGGTTTGGAAGGGGAAGGATTTGGATATCACATCTCATGTTATAGGAAGGATCTCAGGTTTGGTATTAGAAGCATTGAGATATCACATCTCATGCTATCGGAAGGATCTCAGGTTTGGTATAGAAGCATTGAGATATCACATCTCATGCTATCAGAAGGGTCTCAGGATTGGAATGGGAAGGAGTTGGATATCACATCTCATGCTAAAGGGAGGGTCTCAGGTTTGGAAGGGGAAGGATTTGGATATCACATCTCATGTTATCGGAAGGATCTCAGGTTTGGCATTAGAAGTATTGAGATATCACATCTCATGCTATAGGAAGGGTCTCAGGATTGGAATGGGAAGGAGTTGGTTATCACATCTCATGCTAAAGGAAGGGTCTCAGGTTTGGTAGAAGCATTGAGATATCACATCTCATGCTATAGGAAGGGTCTCAGGATTGGAATGGGAAGGACTTAGATATCACATATCATGCTATAGGGAGGGTCTCAGTTTTGCTATTAGAAGCATTGAGATATCACATCTCATGCTATTGGAAGTGTCTCAGGATTGGAATGGGAAGGAGCTGGATATCACATCTCATGCTAAAGGAAGGGTCTCAGGTTTGGAACGGGAAGGAGTTGGATATCACATCTCATGTTATAGGAAGGGTCTCAGGTTTGGTATAAGCATTGAGATATCACATCTCTGCTATCGGAAGTGTCTCAGGATTGGAATGGGAAGGACTTGGATATCACATCTCATGCTATAGATAGGCTCTCAGGTTTGGAAAGGGAAGGAGTTGGATATCACATTTCATGTTAGAGGAAGGATCTCAGGTTTGGTATTAGAGGCATTGAGATATCACATCTCAGGCTATAGGAAGGGTCTCAGGATTGGAATGGGAAGGAGTTGGATATCACATCTCATGCTAAAGGAAGGGTCTCAGGATTGGAATGGGAAGGAGTAGGATATCACATCTCATGCTATAGGAAGGGTCTCAGGTTTGGTATAAGCATTGAGATATCACATCTCGTGCTATAGGAAGGGTCTCAGGATTGGAATGGGAAGGAGTTGTATATGACATCTCATGCTATAGACAGGGTCTCAGGTTTGGAAAGGGAAGGAGATGGATATCACATTTCATGTTAGAGGTAGGATCTCAGGTTTGGTATTAGAGGCATTGAGATATCACATCTCATGCTATCAGAAGGGTCTCAGGATTGGAATGGGAAGGAGTTGGATATCACATCTCATGCTAAAGGGAGGGTCTCAGGTTTGGAAGGGGAAGGATTTGGATATCACATCTCATGTTATAGGAAGGATCTCAGGTTTGGTATTAGAAGCATTGAGATATCACATCTCATGCTATCGGAAGGATCTCAGGTTTGGTATAGAAGCATTGAGATATCACATCTCATGCTATCAGAAGGGTCTCAGGATTGGAATGGGAAGGAGTTGGATATCACATCTCATGCTAAAGGGAGGGTCTCAGGTTTGGAAGGGGAAGGATTTGGATATCACATCTCATGTTATCGGAAGGATCTCAGGTTTGGTATTAGAAGTATTGAGATATCACATCTCATGCTATAGGAAGGGTCTCAGGATTGGAATGGGAAGGAGTTGGTTATCACATCTCATGCTAAAGGAAGGGTCTCAGGTTTGGTAGAAGCATTGAGATATCACATCTCATGCTATAGGAAGGGTCTCAGGATTGGAATGGGAAGGACTTAGATATCACATATCATGCTATAGGGAGGGTCTCAGTTTTGCTATTAGAAGCATTGAGATATCACATCTCATGCTATTGGAAGTGTCTCAGGATTGGAATGGGAAGGAGCTGGATATCACATCTCATGCTAAAGGAAGGGTCTCAGGTTTGGAACGGGAAGGAGTTGGATATCACATCTCATGTTATAGGAAGGGTCTCAGGTTTGGTATAAGCATTGAGATATCACATCTCTGCTATCGGAAGTGTCTCAGGATTGGAATGGGAAGGACTTGGATATCACATCTCATGCTATAGATAGGCTCTCAGGTTTGGAAAGGGAAGGAGTTGGATATCACATTTCATGTTAGAGGAAGGATCTCAGGTTTGGTATTAGAGGCATTGAGATATCACATCTCAGGCTATAGGAAGGGTCTCAGGATTGGAATGGGAAGGAGTTGGATATCACATCTCATGCTAAAGGAAGGGTCTCAGGATTGGAATGGGAAGGAGTAGGATATCACATCTCATGCTATAGGAAGGGTCTCAGGTTTGGTATAAGCATTGAGATATCACATCTCGTGCTATAGGAAGGGTCTCAGGATTGGAATGGGAAGGAGTTGTATATGACATCTCATGCTATAGACAGGGTCTCAGGTTTGGAAAGGGAAGGAGATGGATATCACATTTCATGTTAGAGGTAGGATCTCAGGTTTGGTATTAGAGGCATTGAGATATCACATCTCATGCTATCAGAAGGGTCTCAGGATTGGAATGGGAAGGAGTTGGATATCACATCTCATGCTAAAGGGAGGGTCTCAGGTTTGGAAGGGGAAGGATTTGGAAATCACATCTCATGTTATAGGAAGGATCTCAGGTTTGGTATTAGAAGCATTGAGATATCACATCTCATGCTATCATAAGGGTCTCAGGATTGGAATCGGAAGGAGTTGGATATCACATCTCATGTTATAGGAAGGATCTCAGGTTTGGTATTAGAAGCATTGAGACATCACATCTCATGCTATAGGAAGGGTCTCAGGATTGGAATGGGAAGGAGTTGGATATCACATCTCATGCTACAGGAAGGGTCTCAGATTTGGTATAAGCATTGAGATATCACATCTCATGCTATAGGAAGGGTCTCAGGATTGGAATGGGAAGCAGTTGGATATCACATCTCAGGCCATAGGAAGGGTCTCAGGTTTGGTATAAGCATTGAGATATCACATCTCTGCTATCGGAAGGGTCTCAGGATTGGAATGGGAAGGAGTTGGATATCCCATCTCATGTTATAGGAAGAGTCTCAGGTTTGGTATTAGAAGCATTGAGATATCCCATCTCATGCTATAGGAAGGGTCTCAGGTTGGAAAGGGAAGGAGTTGGATATCACATTTCATGTTATAGGAAGGGTCTCAGGATTGGAATTGGAAGGACTTGGCTATCATATCTCATGCTATAGGAAGGCTCTCAGGTTTGGAAGGGGAAGGAGTTGGATATCACATTTCATGTTAGAGGAACAATCTCAGGTTTGGTATTAGAGGCCTTGAGATATCACATCTCATGCTATTGGAAGGGTCTCAGGATTGGAATGGGAAGGAGTTGGATATCACATCTCATGTTATAGGAAAGATCTCAGGTTTGGTATTAGAAGCATTGAGACATCACATCTCATGTTATAGGAAGGGTCTCAGGATTGGAATGGGAAGAAGTTGGATATCACATCTCATGCTATAGGAAGGGTCTCAGGTTTGGTATAAGCATTGAGATATCACATCTCATGCTATAGTAAGGGTCTCAGGATTGGAATGGGAAGGAGTTGTATATGACATCTCATGCCATAGGAAGGGTCTCAGGTTTGGTATAAGCATTGAGATATCACATCACATGCTATAGGAAGGGTCTCAGGATTGTAATGGGAAGGAATTGGATATCACATCTCATGCTATAGGCAGGGTCTCAGGTTTGGAAAGGGAAGGAGATGGATATCACATTTCATGTTAGAGGTAGGATCTCAGGTTTGGTATTAGAGGCATTGAAATATCACATCTCATGCTATCAGAAGGGTCTCAGGATTGGAATGGGAAGGAGTTGGATATCACATCTCATGCTAAAGGGAGGGTCTCAGGTTTGGAAGGGGAAGGATTTGGAAATCACATCTCATGTTATAGGAAGGATCTCAGGTTTGGTATTAGAAGCATTGAGATATCACATCTCATGCTATCGGAAGTATCTCAGGTTTGGTATTAGAGGCATTGAGATATCACATCTCATGCTATCATAAGGGTCTCAGGATTGGAATGGGAAGGAGTTGGATATCACATCTCATGTTATAGGAAGGATCTCAGGTTTGGTATTAGAAGCATTGAGACATCACATCTCATGCTATAGGAAGGGTCTCAGGATTGGAATGGGAAGGAGTTGGATATCACATCTCATGCTATAGGAAGGGTCTCAGATTTGGTATAAGCATTGAGATATCACATCTCATGCTATAGGAACGGTCTCAGGATTGGAATGGGAAGGAGTTGTATATGACATCTCAGGCCATAGGAAGTGTCTCAGGTTTGGTATAAGCATTGAGATATCACATCTCTGCTATCGGAAGGGTCTCAGGATTGGAATGGGAAGGAGTTGGATATCCCATCTCATGTTATAGGAAGGGTCTCAGGTTTGGTATTAGAAGCATTGAGACATCACATCTCATGTTATAGGAAGGGTCTCAGGATTGGAATGGGAAGAAGTTGGATATCACATCTCATGCTATAGGAAGGGTCTCAGGTTTGGTATAAGCATTGAGATATCACATCTCATGCTATAGGAAGGGTCTCAGGATTGGAATGGGAAGGAGTTGTATATGACATCTCATGCCATAGGAAGGGTCTCAGGTTTGGTATAAGCATTGAGATATCACATCACATGCTATAGGAAGGGTCTCAGGATTGGAATGGGAAGGACTTTTGATATCACATCTCATGCTATAGGCAGGGTCTCAGGTTTGGAAAGGGAAGGAGATGGATATCACATTTCATGTTAGAGGTAGGATCTCAGGTTTGGTATTAGAGGCATTGAAATATCACATCTCATGCTATCAGAAGGGTCTCAGGATTGGAATGGGAAGGAGTTGGATATCACATCTCATGCTAAAGGGAGTGTCTCAGGTTTGGAAGTGGAAGGATTTGGAAATCACATCTCATGTTATAGGAAGGATCTCAGGTTTGGTACTAGAAGCATTGAGATATCACATCTCATGCTATCAGAAGGATCTCAGGTTTGGTATTAGAAGCATTGAGACATCACATCTCATGCTATAGGAAGGGTCTCAGGATTGGAATGGGAAGGAGTTGGATATCACATCTCATGCTATAGGAAGGGTCTCGGATTTGGTATAAGCATTGAGATATCACATCTCATGCTATAGGAAGGGTCTCAGGATTGGAATGGGAAGGAGTTGTATATGACAAATCAGGCCATAGGAAGGGTCTCAGGTTGGTATAAGCATTGAGATATCACATCTCTGCTATCGGAAGGGTCTCAGGATTGGAATGGGAAGGAGTTGGATATCCCATCTCATGTTATAGGAAGGGTCTCAGGTTTGGTATTAGAAGCATTGAGATATCACATCTCATGCTATAGGAAGAGTCTCAGGATTGGAATGGGGAGGACTTGGATGTCACATCTCATGCTATAGGGAGGGTCTCAAGTTTGATATTAGAAGCATTGAGATAACAAATCTCATGATATCGGAAGGGTCTCAGGATTGGAATGGGAAGGAATTGGATATCACATCTCATGATAAAGGAAGGGTCTAAGGTTTGGAAGGGGAAGGATTTGGATATCAAATCTCATGTTATAGGACGGGTCTCAGGTTTTGTATTAGAAGCATTGAGATATCAAGTCTCATGGTATAGGAAGGGTCTCAGAATTGGAATGGGAAGGAGTTGGATATCACATCTCAAGCTATAGGTAGGGTCTCAGGATTGGAATGGGAAGGAGTTTGATATCACATCTCATGCCATAGTATGGGTCTCAGGTTTGGTAGAAGCATTGGGATATCACATCTCATGCTATCGGAAGGGTATCAGTTTTGGATTTGGAAGGAATTGGATATCCCATCTCATGCTATAGGAAGGGTCTCAGGTTGGAATGGGAAGGAGTTGGATATCACATTTCATGTTATAGGAAGGGTCTCAGGATTGGATGGGAAGGACTTGGATATCATATCTCATGCTATAGGAAGGCTCTCAGGTTTGGAAGGGGAAGGAGTTGGATATCACATTTCATGTTAGAGGAAGGATATCAGGTTTGGTATTAGAGGCCTTGAGATATCACATCTCATGCTATAGGAAGGGTCTCAGGATTGGAATGGGAAGGAGTTGGATATCACATCTCAAGCTATAGGAAGGGTCTCAGGTTTGGTATAAGCATTGAGATATCACATCTCATGCTATAGGAAGGGTCTCAGGATTGGAATGGGAAGGAGTTGGATATCACATCACATGTTATAGGAGAGATCTCAGGTTTGGTATTAGAAGCATTGAGACATCACATCTCATGTTATAGGAAGGGTCTCAGGAGTGGAATGGGAAGAAGTTGGATATCACATCTCATGCTATAGGAAGGGTCTCAGGTTTGGAAGGGGAAGGAGTTGGATATCCAATCTCATGTTATAGGGCTCGTCTCGGGTTTGGTATTAGAAGCATTGAGATATCACATCGCATGCTGTAGGAAGGTTCTCAGGTTTGGAATGGGGAGGAATTGGATATCACATCTCATGTCATAGGAAGGATCTCAGGTTTGGTATTAGAAGCATTGAGATATCACATCTCATGCTATAGGAATGGTCTCAGGATTGGAATGGGAAGGAGTTGGATATTACATTCTTGCTATAGGAAGGGTCTCATGTTTGGAATGGGAAGGAGTTGGATATCACATATGCTATAGGAAGGGTCTCAGGTTTGGACCGGGAAGAAGTTGGATATCACATCTCATGTTATAGGAAGGGTCTCAGGTTTGGTATAAGCATTGAGATATCACATCTCTGCTATCGGAAGTGTCTCAGGATTGGAATAGGAAGGAGTTGGATATCCCATCTCATGTTATAGGATGGGTCTCAGGTTTGTTATTAGAATCATTGAGATATCATATTGCATGCTGTAGGAAGGGTCTAAGGATTGGAATGGGAAGGACTTGGATATCACATCTCATGCTATAGGTAGGCTCTCAGGTTTGGAAAGGGAAGGAGTTGGATATCACATTTCATGTTAGAGGAAGGATCTCAGGTTTGGTATTAGAGGCATTGAGATATCACATCTCATGCTATAGGAAGGGTCTCAGGATTGGAATGGGAAGGAGTTGGATATCACATCTCATGCTATAGGAAGGGTCTCAGGTTTGGTATAAGCATCGAGATATCACATCTCATGCTATAGGAAGGGTCTCGGGATTAGAATGGGAAGGAGTTGGATATCACATCTCATGTTATCGGAAGGATCTCAGGTTTGGTATTAGAAGCATTGAGACATCACATCTCATGCTATAGGAAGGGTCTCAGGATTGGAATGGGAAGGAGTTGGATATCACATCTCATGCTATAGGAAGGGTCTCAGGTTTGGTATAAGCATTGAGATATCACATCTCATGCTATAGGAAGTGTCTCAGGATTGGAATGGGAAGGACTTGGGTATCACATCTCATGCTATAGCGAGGGTCTCAAGTTTGATGTTAGAAGCATTGAGATATCACATCTCATGCTATAGGAAGGGTCTCAGGATTGGAATGGGAAGGAGTTGGATATCACATCTCAAGCTTTAGGAAGGGTCTCAGGTTTGGTATAAGCATTGAGATAGCACATCTCATGCTATAGGAAGGGTCTCAGGATTGGAATGGGAAGGAGTTGGATATTACATCTCATGTTATAGGAAAGATCTCAGGTTTGGTATTAGAAGCATTGAGACATCACATCTCATGTTATAGGAAGGGTCTCAGGATTGGAATGGGAAGAAGTTGGATATCACATCTCATGCTATAGGAAGGGTCTCAGGTTTGGAAGGGGAAGGAGTTGGATATCCAATCTCATGTTATAGGACTGGTCTCAGGTTTGGTATTAGAAGCATTGAGATATCACATCGCATGCTGTAGGAAGGTTCTCAGGTTTGGTATTAGAAGCATTGAGACATCACATCTCATGCTATAGGAAGGGTCTCAGGATTGGAATGGGAAGGAGTTGGATATCACATCTCATGTTATAGGAAGGATCTCAGGTTTGGTATTAGAAGCATTGAGACATCACATCTCATGCTATAGGAAGGGTCTCAGGATTGGAATGGGAAGGAGTTGGATATCACATCTCATGCTATAGGAAGGGTCTCAGATTTGGTATAAGCATTGAGAAATCACATCTCATGCTATAGGAAGGGTCTCAAGATTGGATTGGGAAGGAGTTGTATATGACATCTCAGGCCATAGGAAGGGTCTCAGGATTGGTATAAGCATTGAGATATCACATCTCTGCTATCGGAAGGGTCTCAGGATTGGAATGGGAAGGAGTTGGATATCCCATCTCATGATAAAGGAAGGGTCTAAGGTTTGGAAGGGGAAAGATTTGGATATCACATCTCATGTTATAGGTGGGTCTCAATTTTGATATTAGAAGCATTGAGATAACAAATCTCATGATATCGGAAGGGTCTCAGGATTGGAATGGGAAGGAGTTGGATATCACATCTCATGATAAAGGAAGGGTCTAAGGTTTGGAAGGGGAAAGATTTGGATATCACATCTCATGTTATAGGACGGGTCTCAGGTTTGGTATTAGAAGCATTGAGATATCAAGTCTCATGGTATAGGAAGGGTCTCAGAATTGGAATGGGAAGGATTTCGGATATCACATCTCAAGCTATAGGAAGAGTCTCAGGATTGGAATGGGAAGGAGTTTGATATCACATCTCATGCCATAGTATGGTTCTCAGGTTTGGTAGAAGCATTGGGATATCACATCTCATGCTATTGGAAGGGTATCAGTATTGGATTTGGAAGGAGTTGGATATCCCATCTCATGCTATAGGAAGGGTCTCAGGTTGGAATGGGAAGGAGTTGGATATCACATTTCATGTTATAGGAAGGGTCTCAGGATTGGAATGGGAAGGAGTTGGATATCACATCTCAAGCTTTAGGAAGGGTCTCAGGTTTGGTATAAGCATTGAGATAGCACATCTCATGCTATAGGAAGGGTCTCAGGATTGGAATGGGAAGGAGTTGGATATCACATCTCATGTTATAGGAAAGATCTCAGGTTTGGTATTAGAAGCACTGAGACATCACATCTCATGTTATAGGAAGGGTCTCAGGATTGGAATGGGAAGAAGTTGGATATCACATCTCATGCTATAGGAAGGGTCTCAGGTTTGGAAGGGGAAGGAGTTGGATATCCAATCTCATGCTATAGGACTGGTCTCAGGTTTGGTATTAGAAGCATTGAGATATCACATCGCATGCTGTAGGAAGGTTCTCAGGTTTGGAATGGGGAGGAATTGGATATCACATCTCATGTCATAGGAAGGATCTCAGGTTTGGTATTAGAAGCATTGAGATATCACATCTCATGCTATAGGAATGGTCTCAGGATTGGAATGGGAAGGAGTTGGATATTACATTCTTGCTATAGGAAGGGTCTCATGTTTGGAATGGGAAGGAGTTGGATATCACATATGCTATAGGAAGGGTCTCAGGTTTGAAACGGGAAGGAGATGGATATCACATCTCATGTTATAGGAAGGGTCTCAGGTTTGAAACGGGAAGGAGTTGGATATCACATCTCATGTTATAGGACGGGTCTCCGGTTTGTTATTAGAATCATTGAGATATCATATTGCATGCTGTAGGAAGGGTCTAAGGATTGGAATGGGAAGGATTTGGATATCACATCTCATGCTATAGGTAGGCTCTCAGGTTTGGAAAGGGAAGGAGTTCGATATCACATTTCATGTTAGAGGAAGGATCTCAGGTTTGGTATTAGAGGCATTGAGATATCACATATCATGCTATAGGAAGGGTCTCAGGATTGGAATGGGAAGGAGTTGGATATCACATCTCAAGCTTTAGGAAGGGTCTCAGGTTTGGTATAAGCATTGAGATAGCACATCTCATGCTATAGGAAGGGTCTCAGGATTGGAATGGGAAGGAGTTGGATATTACATCTCATGTTATAGGAAAGATCTCAGGTTTGGTATTAGAAGCATTGAGACATCACATCTCATGTTATAGGAAGGGTCTCAGGATTGGAATGGGAAGAAGTAGGATATCACATCTCATGCTATAGGAAGGGTCTCAGGTTTGGAAGGGGAAGGAGTTGGATATCCAATCTCATGTTATAGGACTGGTCTCAGGTTTGGTATTAGAAGCATTGAGATATCACATCGCATGCTGTAGGAAGGTTCTCAGGTTTGGTATTAGAAGCATTGAGACATCACATCTCATGCTATAGGAAGGGTCTCAGGATTGGAATGGGAAGGAGTTGGATATCACATCTCATGTTATAGGAAGGATCTCAGGTTTGGTATTAGAAGCATTGAGACATCACATCTCATGCTATAGGAAGGGCCTCAGGATTGGAATGGGAAGGAGTTGGATATCACATCTCATGCTATAGGAAGGGTCTCAGATTTGGTATAAGCATCGAGATATCACATCTCATGCTATAGGAAGGGTCTCGGGATTGGAATGGGAAGGAGTTGGATATCACATCTCATGCCATAGGAAGGGTCTTAGGTTTGGTATAAGCATTGAGATATCACATCTCTGCTATTGGAAGGGTCTCAGGATTGGAATGGGAAGGAGTTGGATATCCCATCTCATGTTATAGGAAGAGTCTCAGGTTTGGTATTAGAAGCATTGAGATATCACATCTCATGCTATAGGAAGTGTCTCAGGATTGGAATGGGAAGGACTTGGGTATCACATCTCATGCTATAGGGAGGGTCTCAAGTTTGATATTAGAAGCATTGAGATATCACATCTCATGCTATAGGAATGGTCTCAGGATTGGAATGGGAAGGAGTTGGATATCACATCTCATTCTATAGGAAGGGTCTCAGGTTTGGTATAAGCAGTGAGATATCACATCTCATGCTATAGGAAGTGTCTCAGGATTGGAATGGGAAGGAGTTGGATATCACATCTCATGTTATAGGAAGGATCTCAGGTTTGGTATAAGCATTGAGATATCACATCTCTGCTATCGGAAGGGTCTCAGGATTGGAATGGGAAGGAGTTGGATATTCCCATCTCATGTTATAGGAAGGGTCTCAGGTTTGGTATTAGAAGCATTGAGATATCCCATCTCATGATATAGGAAGGGTCCCAGGTTGGAATGGGAAGGAGTAGGATATCACATTTCATGTTATAGGAAGGGTCTCAGGATTGGAATGGGAAGGATTTGGATATCATATCTCATGCTATAGGAAGGCTCTCAGGTTTGGTATTAGAAGCATTGAGATATCACATCTCATGCTATAGGAAGAGTCTCAGGATTGGAATGGGGAGGACTTGGATGTCACATCTCATGCTATAGGGAGGGTCTCAAGTTTGATATTAGAAGCATTGAGATAACAAATCTCATGATATCGGAAGGGTCTCAGGATTGGAATGGGAAGGAATTGGATATCACATCTCATGATAAAGGAAGGGTCTAAGGTTTGGAAGGGGAAGGATTTGGATATCACATCTCATGTTATAGGACGGGTCTCAGGTTTTGTATTAGAAGCATTGAGATATCAAGTCTCATGGTATAGGAATGGTCTCAGAATTGGAATGGGAAGGAGTTGGATATCACAACTCAAGCTATAGGTAGGGTCACAGGATTGGAATGGGAAGGAGTTTGATATCACATCTCATGCCATAGTATGGGTCTCAGGTTTGGTAGAAGCATTGGGATATCACATCTCATGCTATCGGAAGGGTATCAGTATTGGATTTGGAAGGAATTGGATATCCCATCTCATGCTATAGGAAGGGTCTCAGGTTGGAATGGGAAGGAGTTGGATATCACATTTCATGTTATAGGAAGGGTCTCAGGATTGGATGGGAAGGACTTGGATATCATATCTCATGCTATAGGAAGGCTCTCAGGTTTGGAAGGGGAAGGAGTTGGATATCACATTTCATGTTAGAGGAAGGATCTCAGGTTTGGTATTAGAGGCCTTGAGATATCACATCTCATGCTATAGGAAGGGTCTCAGTATTGGAATGGGAAGGAGTTGGATATCACATCTCAAGCTATAGGAAGGGTCTCAGGTTTGGTATAAGCATTGAGATATCACATCTCATGCTATAGGAAGGGTCTCAGGATTGGAATGGGAAGGAGTTGGATATCACATCACATGTTATAGGAAAGATCTCAGGTTTGGTATTAGAAGCATTGAGACATCACATCTCATGTTATAGGAAGGGTCTCAGGAGTGGAATGGGAAGAAGTTGGATATCACATCTCATGCTATAGGAAGGGTCTCAGGTTTGGAAGGGGAAGGAGTTGGATATCCAATCTCATGTTATAGGACTGGTCTCGGGTTTGGTATTAGAAGCATTGAGATATCACATCGCATGCTGTAGGAAGGTTCTCAGGTTTGGAATGGGGAGGAATTGGATATCACATCTCATGACATAGGAAGGATCTCAGGTTAGGTATTAGAAGCATTGAGATATCACATCTCATGCTATAGGAATGGTCTCAGGATTGGAATGGGAAGGAGTTGGATATTACATTCTTGCTATAGGAAGGGTCTCATGTTTGGAATGGGAAGGAGTTGGATATCACATATGCTATAGGAAGGGTCTCAGGTTTGGACCGGGAAGGAGTTGGATATCACATCTCATGTTATAGGAAGGGTCTCAGGTTTGGTATAAGCATTGAGATATCACATCTCTGCTATCGGAAGTGTCTCAGGATTGGAATAGGAAGGAGTTGGATATCCCATCTCATGTTATAGGATGGGTCTCAGGTTTGTTTTTAGAATCATTGAGATATCATATTGCATGCTGTAGGAAGGGTCTAAGGATTGGAATGGGAAGGACTTGGATATCACATCTCATGCTGTAGGTAGGCTCTCAGGTTTGGAAAGGGAAGGAGTTGGATATCACATTTCATGTTAGAGGAAGGATCTCAGGTTTGGTATTAGAGGCATTGAGATATCACATCTCATGCTATAGGAAGGGTCTCAGGATTGGAATGGGAAGGAGTTGGATATCACATCTCATGCTATAGGAAGGGTCTCAAGTTTGGTATAAGCATCGAAATATCACATCTCATGCTATAGGAAGGGTCTCGGGATTAGAATGGGAAGGAGTTGGATATCACATCTCATGTTATAGGAAGGATCTCAGGTTTGGTATTAGAAGCATTGAGACATCACATCTCATGCTATAGGAAGGGTCTCAGGATTGGAATGGGAAGGAGTTGGATATCACATCTCATGCTATAGGAAGGGTCTCAGGTTTGGTATAAGCATTGAGATATCACATCTCATGCTATAGGAAGTGTCTCAGGATTGGAATGGGAAGGACTTGGGTATCACATCTCATGCTATAGGGAGGGTCTCAAGTTTGATATTAGAAGCATTGAGATATCACATCTCATGCTATAGGAAGGGTCTCAGGATTGGAATGGGAAGGAGTTGGATATCACATCTCAAGCTTTAGGAAGGGTCTCAGGTTTGGTATAAGCATTGAGATAGCACATCTCATGCTATAGGAAGGGTCTCAGGATTGGAATGGGAAGGAGTTGGATATTACATCTCATGTTATAGGAAAGATCTCAGGTTTGGTATTAGAAGCATTGAGACATCACATCTCATGTTATAGGAAGGGTCTCAAGATTGGAATGGGAAGAAGTTGGATATCACATCTCATGCTATAGGAAGGGTCTCAGGTTTGGAAGGGGAAGGAGTTGGATATCCAATCTCATGTTATAGGACTGGTCTCAGGTTTGGTATTAGAAGCATTGAGATATCACATCGCATGCTGTAGGAAGGTTCTCAGGTTTGGTATTAGAAGCATTGAGACATCACATCTCATGCTATAGGAAGGGTCTCAGGATTGGAATGGGAAGGAGTTGGATATCACATCTCATGATAAAGGAAGGGTCCAAGGTTTGGAAGGGGAAAGATTTGGATATCACATCTCATGCTATAGGACGGGTCTCAGGTTTGGTATTAGAAGCATTGAGATATCAAGTCTCATGGTATAGGAAGGGTCTCAGAATTGGAATGGGAAGGATTTCGGATATCACATCTCAAGCTATAGGAAGAGTCTCAGGATTGGAATGGGAAGGAGTTTGATATCACATCTCATGCCATAGTATGGTTCTCAGGTTTGGTAGAAGCATTGGGATATCACATCTCATGCTATTGGAAGGGTATCAGTATTGGATTTGGAAGGAGTTGGATATCCAATCTCATGTTATAGGACTGGTCTCAGGTTTGGTATTAGAAGCATTGAGATATCACATCGCATGCTGTAGGAAGGTTCTCAGGTTTGGTATTAGAAGCATGAGACATCACATCTCATGCTATAGGAAGGGTCTCAGGATTGGAATAGGAAGGAGTTGGATATCACATCTCATGTTATAGGAAGGATCTCAGGTTTGGTATTAGAAGCATTGAGACATCACATCTCATGCTATAGGAAGGGTCTCAGGATTGGAATGGGAAGGAGTTGGATATCACATCTCATGCTTCAGGAAGGGTCTCAGATTTGGTATAAGCATTGAGATATCACATCTCATGCTATAGGAAGGGTCTCAGGATTGGATTGGGAAGGAGTTGTATATGACATCTCAGGCCATAGGAAGGGTCTCAGGATTGGTATAAGCATTGAGATATCACATCTCTGCTATCGGAAGGGTCTCAGGATTGGAATGGGAAGGAGTTGGATATCCCATCTCATGATAAAGGAAGGGTCTAAGGTTTGGAAGGGGAAAGATTTGGATATCACATCTCATGTTATAGGCGGGTCTCAATTTTGATATTAGAAGCATTGAGATAACAAATCTCATGATATCGGAAGGGTCTCAGGATTGGAATGGGAAGGAGTTAGATATCACATCTCATGATAAAGGAAGGGTCTAAGGTTTGGAAGGGGAAAGATTTGGATATCACATCTCATGTTATAGGACGGGTCTCAGGTTTGGTATTAGAAGCATTGAGATATCAAGTCTCATGGTATAGGAAGGGTCTCAGAATTGGAATGGGAAGGATTTCGGATATCACATCTCAAGTTATAGGAAGAGTCTCAGGATTGGAATGGGAAGGAGTTTGATATCACATCTCATGCCATAGTATGGTTCTCAGGTTTGGTAGAAGCATTGGGATATCACATCTCATGCTATTGGAAGGGTATCAGTATTGGATTTGGAAGGAGTTGGATATCCCATCTCATGCTATAGGAAGGGTCTCAGGTTGGAATGGGAAGGAGTTGGATATCACATTTCATGTTATAGGAAGGGTCTCAGGATTGGAATGGGAAGGAGTTGGATATCACATCTCAAGCTTTAGGAAGGGTCTCAGGTTTGGTATAAGCATTGAGATAGCACATCTCATGCTATAGGAAGGGTCTCAGGATTGGAATGGGAAGGAGTTGGATATCACATCTCATGTTATAGGAAAGATCTCAGGTTTGGTATTAGAAGCATTGAGACATCACATCTCATGTTATAGGAAGGGTCTCAGAATTGGAATGGGAAGAAGTTGGATATCACATCTCATGCTATAGGAAGGGTCTCAGGTTTGGAAGGGGAAGGAGTTGGATATCCAATCTCATGTTATAGGACTGGTCTCAGGTTTGGTATTAGAAGCATTGAGATATCACATCGCATGCTGTAGGAAGGTTCTCAGGTTTGGAATGGGGAGGAATTGGATATCACATCTCATGTCATAGGAAGGATCTCAGGTTTGGTATTAGAAGCATTGAGATATCACATCTCATGCTATAGGAATGGTCTCAGGATTGGAATGGGAAGGAGTTGGATATTACATTCTTGCTATAGGAAGGGTCTCATGTTTGGAATGGGAAGGAGTTGGATATCACATATGCTATAGGAAGGGTCTCAGGTTTGAAACGGGAAGGAGTTGGATATCACATCTCATGTTATAGGAAGGGTCTCAGGTTTGAAACGGGAAGGAGTTGGATATCACATCTCACGTTATAGGACGGGTCTCAGGTTTGTTATTAGAATCATTGAGATATCATATTGCATGCTGTAGGAAGGGTCTAAGGATTGGAATGGGAAGGACTTGGATATCACATCTCATGCTATAGGTAGGCTCTCAGGTTTGGAAAGGGAAGGAGTTCGATATCACATTTCATGTTAGAGGAAGGATCTCAGGTTTGGTATTAGAGGCATTGAGATATCACATATCATGCTATAGGAAGGGTCTCAGGATTGAAATGGGAAGGAGTTGGATATCACATCTCAAGCTTTAGGAAGGGTCTCAAGTTTGGTATAAGCATTGAGATAGCACATCTCATGCTATAGGAAGGGTCTCAGGATTGGAATGGGAAGAAGTTGGATATCACATCTCATGCTATAGGAAGGGTCTCAGGTTAGGAAGGGGAAGGAGTTGGATATCCAATCTCATGTTATAGTACTGGTCTCAGGTTTGGTATTAGAAGCATTGAGATATCACATTGCATGCTGTAGGAAGGTTCTCAGGTTTGGTATTAGAAGCATTGAGACATCACATCTCATGCTATAGGAAGGGTCTCAGGATTGGAATGGGAAGGAGTTGGATATCACATCTCATGTTATAGGAAGGATCTCAGGTTTGGTATTAGAAGCATTGAGACATCACATCTCATGCTATAGGAAGGGCCTCAGGATTGGAATGGGAAGGAGTTGGATATCACATCTCATGCTATAGGAAGGGTCTCAGATTTGGTATAAGCATCGAGATATCACATCTCATGCTATAGGAAGGGTCTCGGGATTGGAATGGGAAGGAGTTGGATATCACATCTCATGCCATAGGAAGGGTCTTAGGTTTGGTATAAGCATTGAGATATCACATCTCTGCTATTGGAAGGGTCTCAGGATTGGAATGGGAAGGAGTTGGATATCCCATCTCATGTTATAGGAAGAGTCTCAGGTTTGGTATTAGAAGCATTGAGATATCACATCTCATGCTATAGGAAGTGTCTCAGGATTGGAATGGGAAGGACTTGGGTATCACATCTCATGCTATAGGGAGGGTCTCAAGTTTGATATTAGAAGCATTGAGATATCACATCTCATGCTATAGGAATGGTCTCAGGATTGGAATGGGAAGGAGTTGGATATCACATCTCATTCTATAGGAAGGGTCTCAGGTTTGGTATAAGCAGTGAGATATCACATCTCATGCTATAGGAAGTGTCTCAGGATTGGAATGGGAAGGAGTTGGATATCACATCTCATGTTATAGGAAGGATCTCAGGTTTGGTATAAGCATTGAGATATCACATCTCTGCTATCGGAAGGGTCTCAGGATTGGAATGGGAAGGAGTTGGATATTCCCATCTCATGTTATAGGAAGGGTCTCAGGTTTGGTATTAGAAGCATTGAGATATCCCATCTCATGATATAGGAAGGGTCCCAGGTTGGAATGGGAAGGAGTAGGATATCACATTTCATGTTATAGGAAGGGTCTCAGGATTGGAATGGGAAGGATTTGGATATCATATCTCATGCTATAGGAAGGCTCTCAGGTTTGGAAGGGGAAAGAGTTGGATATCACATTTCATGTTAGAGGAAGGATCTCAGGTTTGGTATTAGAGGCCTTGAGATATCACATCTCATGCTATAGGAAGGGTCTCAGGATTGGAATGGGAAGGAGTTGGATATCACATCTCATGTTATAGGAAATATCTCAGGTTTGGTATTAGAAGCATTGAGACATCACATGTCATGTTATAGGAAGGGTCTCAGGATTGGAATGGGAAGAAGTTGGATATCACATCTCATGCTATAGGAAGGGTCTCAGGTTTGGTATAAGCATTGAGATATCACATCTCATGCTATAGGAAGGGTCTCAGGATTGGAATGGGAAGGAGTTGTATATGACATCTCATGCCATAGGAAGGGTCTCAGGTTTGGTATAAGCATTGAGATATCACATCACATGCTATAGGAAGGGTCTCAGGATTGGAATGAGAAGGACTTGGATATCACATCTCATGCTATAGGCAGGGTCTCAGGTTTGGAAAGGGAAGGAGATGGATATCACATTTCATGTTAGAGGTAGGATCTCAGGTTTGGTATTAGAGGCATTAAAATATCACAACTCATGCTATCAGAAGGGTCTCAGGATTGGAATGGGAAGGAGTTGGATATCACATCTCATGCTAAAGGGAGGGTCTCAGGTTTGGAAGGGGAAGGATTTGGAAATCACATCTCATGTTATAGGAAGGATCTCAGGTTTGGTATTAGAAGCATTGAGATATCACATCTCATGCTATCGGAAGTATCTCAGGTTTGGTATTAGAGGCATTGAGATATCACATCTCATGCTATCATAAGGGTCTCAGGATTGGAATGGGAAGGAGTTGGATATCACATCTCATGTTATAGGAAGGATCTCAGGTTTGGTATTAGAAGCATTGAGACATCACATCTCATGCTATAGGAAGGGTCTCAGGATTGGAATGGGAAGGAGTTGGATATCACATCTCATGCTATAGGAAGGGTCTCAGATTTGGTATAAGCATTGAGATATCACATCTCATGCTATAGGAACGGTCTCAGGATTGGAATGGGAAGGAGTTGTATATGACATCTCAGGCCATAGGAAGGGTCTCAGGTTTGGTATAAGCATTGAGATATCACATCTCTGCTATCGGAAGGGTCTCAGGATTGGAATGGGAAGGAGTTGGATATCCCATCTCATGTTATAGGAAGGGTCTCAGGTTTGGTATTAGAAGCATTGAGACATCACATCTCATGTTATAGGAAGGGTCTCAGATTTGGTATAAGCATTGAGATATCACATCTCATGCTATAGGAACGGTCTCAGGATTGGAATGGGAAGGAGTTGTATATGACATCTCAGGCCATAGGAAGGGTCTCAGGTTTGGTATAAGCATTGAGATATCACATCTCTGCTATCGGAAGGGTCTCAGGATTGGAATGGGAAGAAGTTGGATATCACATCTCATGCTATAGGAAGGGTCTCAGGTTTGGTATAAGCATTGAGATATCACATCTCATGCTATAGGAAGGGTCTCAGGATTGGAATGGGAAGGAGTTGTATATGACATCTCATGCCATAGGAAGGGTCTCAGGTTTGGTATAAGCATTGAGATATCACATCTCATGCTATAGGAAGGGTCTCAGGATTGGAATGGGAAGGACATTTGATATCACATCTCATGCTATAGGCAGGGTCTCAGGTTTGGAAAGGGAAGGAGATGGATATCACATTTCATGTTAGATGTAGGATCTCAGGTTTGGTATTAGAGGCATTGAAATATCACATCTCATGCTATCAGAAGGGTCTCAGGATTGGAATGGGAAGGAGTTGGATATCACATCTCATGCTAAAGGGAGTGTCTCAGGTTTGGAAGTGGAAGGATTTGGAAATCACATCGCATGTTATAGGAAGGATCTCAGGTTTGGTACTAGAAGCATTGAGATATCACATCTCATGCTATCAGAAGGATCTCAGGTTTGGTATTAGAAGCATTGAGACATCACATCTCATGCTATAGGAAGGGTCTCAGGATTGGAATGGGAAGGAGTTGGATATCACATCTCATGCTATAGGAAGGGTCTCGGATTTGGTATAAGCATTGAGATATCACATCTCAATCTATAGGAAGGGTCTCAGGATTGGAATGGGAAGGAGTTGTATATGACAAATCAGGCCATAGGAAGGGTCTCAGGTTTGGTATAAGCATTGAGATATCACATCTCTGCTATCGGAAGGGTCTCAGGATTGGAATGGGAAGGAGTTGGATATCCCATCTCATGTTATAGGAAGGGTCTCAGGTTTGGTATTAGAAGCATTGAGATATCACATCTCATGCTATAGGAAGAGTCTCAGGATTGGAATGGGGAGGACTTGGATGTCACATCTCATGCTATAGGGAGGGTCTCAAGTTTGATATTAGAAGCATTGAGATAACAAATCTCATGATATCGGAAGGGTCTCAGGATTGGAATGGGAAGGAATTGGATATCACATCTCATGATAAAGGAAGGGTCTAATTTTTGGAAGGGGAAGGATTTGGATATCACATCTCATGTTATAGGACGGGTCTCAGGTTTTGTATTAGAAGCATTGAGATATCAAGTCTCATGGTATAGGAAGGGTCTCAGAATTGGAATGGGAAGGAGTTGGATATCACATCTCAAGCTATAGGTAGGGTCTCAGGATTGGAATGGGAAGGAGTTTGATATCACATCTCATGCCATAGTATGGGTCTCAGGTTTGGTAGAAGCATTGGGATATCACATCTCATGCTATCGGAAGGGTATCAGTATTGGATTTGGAAGGAATTGGATATCCCATCTCATGCTATAGGAAGGGTCTCAGGTTGGAATGGGAAGGAGTTGGATATCACATTTCATGTTATAGGAAGGGTCTCAGGATTGGATGGGAAGGACTTGGATATCATATCTCATGCTATAGGAAGGCTCTCAGGTTTGGAAGGGGAAGGAGTTGGATATCACATTTCATGTTAGAGGAAGGATCTCAGGTTTGGTATTAGAGGCCTTGAGATATCACATCTCATGCTATAGGAAGGGTCTCAGGATTGGAATGGGAAGGAGTTGGATATCACATCTCAAGCTATAGGAAGGGTCTCAGGTTTGGTATAAGCATTGAGATATCACATCTCATGCTATAGGAAGGGTCTCAGGATTGGAATGGGAAGGAGTTGGATATCACATCACATGTTATAGGAAAGATCTCAGGTTTGGTATTAGAAGCATTGAGACATCACATCTCATGTTATAGGAAGGGTTTCAGGAGTGGAATGGGAAGAAGTTGGATATCACATCTCATGCTATAGGAAGGGTCTCAGGTTTGGAAGGGGAAGGAGTTGGATATCCAATCTCATGTTATAGGACTGGTCTCGGGTTTGGTATTAGAAGCATTGAGATATCACATCGCATGCTGTAGGAAGGTTCTCAGGTTTGGAATGGGGAGGAATTGGATATCACATCTCATGTCATAGGAAGGATCTCAGGTTTGGTATTAGAAGCATTGAGATATCACATCTCATGCTATAGGAATGGTCTCAGGATTGGAATGGGAAGGAGTTGGATATTACATTCTTGCTATAGGAAGGGTCTCATGTTTGGAATGGGAAGGAGTTGGATATCACATATGCTATAGGAAGGGTCTCAGGTTTGGACCGGGAAGGAGTTGGATATCACATCTCATGTTATAGGAAGGGTCTCAGGTTTGGTATAAGCATTGAGATATCACATCTCTGCTATCGGAAGTGTCTCAGGATTGGAATAGGAAGGAGTTGGATATCCAATCTCATGTTATAGGATGGGTCTCAGGTTTGTTATTAGAATCATTGAGATATCATATTGCATGCTGTAGGAAGGGTCTAAGGATTGGAATGGGAAGGACTTGGATATCACATCTCATGCTATAGGTAGGCTCTCAGGTTTGGAAAGGGAAGGAGTTGGATATTACATTTCATGTTAGAGGAAGGATCTCAGGTTTGGTATTAGAGGCATTGAGATATCACATCTCATGCTATAGGAAGGGTCTCAGGATTGGAATGGGAAGGAGTTGGATATCACATCTCATGCTATAGGAAGGGTCTCAGGTTTGGTATAAGCATCGAGATATCACATCTCATGCTATAGGAAGGGTCTCGGGATTAGAATGGGAAGGAGTTGGATATCACATCTCATGTTATAGGAAGGATCTCAGGTTTGGTATTAGAAGCATTGAGACATCACATCTCATGCTATAGGAAGGGTCTCAGGATTGGAATGGGAAGGAGTTGGATATCACATCTCATGCTATAGGGAGGGTCTCAGGTTTGGTATAAGCATTGAGATATCACATCTCATGCTATAGGAAGTGTCTCAGGATTGGAATGGGAAGAACTTGGGTATCACATCTCATGCTATAGGGAGGGTCTCAAGTTTGATATTAGAAGCATTGAGATATCACATCTCATGCTATAGGAAGGGTCTCAGGATTGGAATGGGAAGGAGTTGGATATCACATCTCAAGCTTTAGGAAGGGTCTCAGGTTTGGTATAAGCATTGAGATAGCACATCTCATGCTATAGGAAGTGTCTCAGGATTGGAATGGGAAGGAGTTGGATATCACATCTCATGTTATAGGACTGGTCTCAGGTTTGGTATTAGAAGCATTGAGATATCACATCGCATGCTGTAGGAAGGTTCTCAGGTTTGGTATTAGAAGCATTGAGACATCACATCTCATGCTATAGGAAGGGTCTCAGGATTGGAATGGGAAGGAGTTGGATATCACATCTCATGTTATAGGAAGGATCTCAGGTTTGGTATTAGAAGCATTGAGACATCACATCTCAAGCTATAGGAAGGGTCTCAGGATTGGAATGGGAAGGAGTTGGATATCACATCTCATGCTATAGGAAGGGTCTCAGATTTGGTATAAGCATTGAGATATCACATCTCATGCTATAGGAAGGGTCTCAGGATTGGATTGGGAAGGAGTTGTATATGACATCTCAGGCCATAGGAAGGGTCTCAGGATTGGTATAAGCATTGAGATATCACAACTCTGCTATCGGAAGGGTCTCAGGATTGGAATGGGAAGGAGTTGGATATCCCATCTCATGATAAAGGAAGGGTCTAAGGTTTGGAAGGGGAAAGATTTGGATATCACATCTCATGTTATAGGCGGGTCTCAATTTTGATATTAGAAGCATTGAAATAACAAATCTCATGATATCGGAAGGGTCTCAGGATTGGAATGGGAAGGAGTTGGATATCACATCTCATGATAAAGGAAGGGTCTAAGGTTTGGAAGGGGAAAGATTTGGATATCACATCTCATGTTATAGGACGGGTCTCAGGTTTGGTATTAGAAGCATTGAGATATCAAGTCTCATGGTATAGGAAGGGTCTCAGAATTGGAATGGGAAGGATTTCGGATATCACATCTCAAGCTATAGGAAGAGTCTCAGGATTGGAATGGGAAGGAGTTTGATATCACATCTCATGCCATAGTATGGTTCTCAGGTTTGGTAGAAGCATTGGGATATCACATCTCATGCTATTGGAAGGGTATCAGTATTGGATTTGGAAGGAGTTGGATATCCCATCTCATGCTATAGGAAGGGTCTCAGTTTGGAATGGGAAGGAGTTGGATATCACATTTCAGGTTATAGGAAGGGTCTCAGGATTGGAATGGGAAGGAGTTGGATATCACATCTCATGTTATAGGAAAGATCTCAGGTTTGGTATTAGAAGCATTGATACATCACATCTCATGTTATAGGAAGGGTCTCAGGATTGGAATGGGAAGAAGTTGGATATCACATCTCATGCTATAGGAAGGGTCTCAGGTTTGGAAGGGGAAGGAGTTGGATATCCAATCTCATGTTATAGGACTGGTCTCAGGTTTGGTATTAGAAGCATTTAGATATCACATCGCATTCTGTAGGAAGGTTCTCAGGTTTGGAATGGGGAGGAATTGGATATCACATCTCATGTCATAGGAAGGATCTCAGGTTTGGTATTAGAAGCATTGAGATATCACATCTCATGCTATAGGAATGGTCTCAGGATTGGAATGGGAAGGAGTTGGATATTACATTCTTGCTATAGGAAGGGTCTCATGTTTGGAATGGGAAGGAGTTGGATATCACATATGCTATAGGAAGGGTCTCAGGTTTGAAACGGGAAGGAGTTGGATATCACATCTCATGTTATAGGAAGGGTCTCAGGTTTGAAACGGGAAGGAGTTGGATATCACATCTCATGTTATAGGACGGGTCTCAGGTTTGTTATTAGAATCATTGAGATATCATATTGCATGCTGTAGGAAGGGTCTAAGGATTGGAATGGGAAGGACTTGGATATCACATCTCATGCTATAGGTAGGCTCTCAGGTTTGGAAAGGGAAGGAGTTCGATATCACATTTCATGTTAGAGGAAGGATCTCAGGTTTGGTATTAGAGGCATTGAGATATCACATATCATGCTATAGGAAGGGTCTCAGGATTGGAATGGGAAGGAGTTGGATATCACATCTCAGGCTTTAGGAAGGGTCTCAGGTTTGGTATAAGCATTGAGATAGCACATCTCATGCTATAGGAAGGGTCTCAGGATTGGAATGGGAAGGAGTTGGATATCACATCTCATGTTATAGGAAAGATCTCAGGTTTGGTATTAGAAGCATTGAGACATCACATCTCATGTTATAGGAAGGGTCTCAGGATTGGAATGGGAAGAAGTTGGATATCACATCTCATGCTATAGGAAGGGTCTCAGGTTTGGAAGGGGAAGGAGTTGGATATCCAATCTCATGTTATAGGACTGATCTCAGGTTTGGTATTAGAAGCATTTAGATATCACATCGCATTCTGTAGGAAGGTTCTCAGGTTTGGAATGGGGAGGAATTGGATATCACATCTCATGTCATAGGAAGGATCTCAGGTTTGGTATTAGAAGCATTGAGATATCACATCTCATGCTATAGGAATGGTCTCAGGATTGGAATGGGAAGGAGTTGGATATTACATTCTTGCTATAGGAAGGGTCTCATGTTTGGAATGGGAAGGAGTTGGATATCACATATGCTATAGGAAGGGTCTCAGGTTTGAAACGGGAAGGAGTTGGATATCACATCTCATGTTATAGGAAGGGTCTCAGGTTTGAAACGGGAAGGATTTGGATATCACATCTCATGTTATAGGACGGGTCTCAGGTTTGTTATTAGAATCATTGAGATATCATATTGCATGCTGTAGGAAGGGTCTAAGGATTGGAATGGGAAGGACTTGGATATCACATCTCATGCTATAGGTAGGCTCTCAGGTTTGGAAAGGGAAGGAGTTCGATATCACATTTCATGTTAGAGGAAGGATCTCAGGTTTGGTATTAGAGGCATTGAGATATCACATATCATGCTAAAGGAAGGGTCTCAGGATTGGAATGGGAAGGAGTTGGATATCACATCTCAAGCTTTAGGAAGGGTCTCAGGTTTGGTATAAGCATTGAGATAGCACATCTCATGCTATAGGAAGGGTCTCAGGATTGGAATGGGAAGGAGTTGGATATTACATCTCATGTTATAGGAAAGATCTCAGGTTTGGTATTAGAAGCATTGAGACATCACATCTCATGTTATAGGAAGGGTCTCAGGATTGGAATGGGAAGAAGTTGGATATCACATCTCATGCCATAGGAAGGGTCTCAGGTTTGGAAGGGGAAGGAATTGGATATCCAATCTCATGTTATAGGACTGGTCTCAGGTTTGGTATTAGAAGCATTGAGATATCACATCGCATGCTGTAGGAAGGTTCTCAGGTTTGGTATTAGAAGCATTGAGACATCACATCTCATGCTATAGGAAGGGTCTCAGGATTGGAATGGGAAGGAGTTGGATATCACATCTCATGTTATAGGAAGGATCTCAGGTTTGGTATTAGAAGCATTGAGACATCACATCTCATGCTATAGGAAGGGCCTCAGGATTGGAATGGGAAGGAGTTGGATATCACATATCATGCTATAGGAAGGGTCTCAGATTTGGTATAAGCATTGAGATATCACATCTCATGCTATAGGAAGGGTCTCGGGATTGGAATGGGAAGGAGTTGGATATCACATCTCATGCCATAGGAAGGGTCTTAGGTTTGGTATAAGCATTGAGATATCACATCTCTGCTATTGGAAGGGTCTCAGGATTGGAATGGGAAGGAGTTGGATATCCCATCTCATGTTGTAGGAAGAGTCTCAGGTTTGGTATTAGAAGCATTGAGATATCACATCTCATGCTATAGGAAGTGTCTCAGGATTGGAATGGGAAGGACTTGGGTATCACATCTCATGCTATAGGGAGGGTCTCAAGTTTGATATTAGAAGCATTGAGATATCACATCTCATGCTATAGGAATGGTCTCAGGATTGGAATGGGAAGGAGTTGGATATCACATCTCATTCTATAGGAAGGGTCTCAGGTTTGGTATAAGCAGTGAGATATCACATCTCATGCTATAGGAAGTGTCTCAGGATTGGAATGGGAAGGAGTTGGATATCACATCTCATGTTATAGGAAGGATCTCAGGTTTGGTATAAGCATTGAGATATCACATCTCTGCTATCGGAAGGGTCTCAGGATTGGAATGGGAAGGAGTTGGATATTCCCATCTCATGATATAGGAAGGGTCCCAGGTTGGAATGGGAAGGAGTAGGATATCACATTTCATGTTATAGGAAGGGTCTCAGGATTGGAATGGGAAGGATTTGGATATCATATCTCATGCTATAGGAAGGCTCTCAGGTTTGGTATTAGAAGCATTGAGATATCACATCTCATGCTATAGGAAGAGTCTCAGGATTGGAATGGGGAGGACTTGGATGTCACATCTCATGCTATAGGGAGGGTCTCAAGTTTGATATTAGAAGCATTGAGATAACAAATCTCATGATATCGGAAGGGTCTCAGGATTGGAATGGGAAGGAATTGGATATCACATCTCATGATAAAGGAAGGGTCTAAGGTTTGGAAGGGGAAGGATTTGGATATCACATCTCATGTTATAGGACGGGTCTCAGGTTTTGTATTAGAAGCATTGAGATATCAAGTCTCATGGTATAGGAAGTGTCTCAGAATTGGAATGGGAAGGAGTTGGATATCACATCTCAAGCTATAGGTAGGGTCTCAGGATTGGAATGGGAAGGAGTTTGATATCACATCTCATGCCATAGTATGGGTCTCAGGTTTGGTAGAAGCATTGGGATATCACATCTCATGCTATCGGAAGGGTATCAGTATTGGATTTGGAAGGAATTGGATATCCCATCTCATGCTATAGGAAGGGTCTCAGGTTGGAATGGGAAGGAGTTGGATATCACATTTCATGTTATAGGAAGGGTCTCAGGATTGGATGGGAAGGACTTGGATATCATATCTCATGCTATAGGAAGGCTCTCAGGTTTGGAAGGGGAAGGAGTTGGATATCACATTTCATGTTAGAGGAAGGATCTCAGGTTTGGTATTAGAGGCCTTGAGATATCACATCTCATGCTATAGGAAGGGTCTCAGGATTGGAATGGGAAGGAGTTGGATATCACATCTCAAGCTATAGGAAGGGTCTCAGGTTTGGTATAAGCATTGAGATATCACATCTCATGCTATAGGAAGGGTCTCAGGATTGGAATGGGAAGGAGTTGGATATCACATCACATGTTATAGGAAAGATCTCAGGTTTGGTATTAGAAGCATTGAGACATCACATCTCATGTTATAGGAAGGGTCTCAGGAGTGGAATGGGAAGAAGTCGGATATCACATCTCATGATAGGAAGGGTCTCAGGTTTGGAAGGGGAAGGAGTTGGATATCCAATCTCATGTTATAGGACTGGTCTCGGGTTTGGTATTAGAAGCATTGAGATATCACATCGCATGCTGTAGGAAGGTTCTCAGGTTTGGAATGGGGAGGAATTGGATATCACATCTCATGTCATAGGAAGGATCTCAGGTTTGGTATTAGAAGCATTGAGATATCAAATCTCATGCTATAGGAATGGTCTCAGGATTGGAATGGGAAGGAGTTGGATATTACATTCTTGCTATAGGAAGGGTCTCATGTTTGGAATGGGAAGGAGTTGGATGTCACATATGCTATAGGAAGGGTCTCAGGTTTGGACCGGGAAGGAGTTGGATATCACATCTCATGTTATAGGAAGGGTCTCAGGTTTGGTATAAGCATTGAGATATCACATCTCTGCTATCGGAAGTGTCTCAGGATTGGAATAGGAAGGAGTTGGATATCCCATCTCATGTTATAGGATGGGTCTCAGGTTTGTTATTAGAATCATTGAGATATCATATTGCATGCTGTAGGAAGGGTCTAAGGATTGGAATGGGAAGGACTTGGATATCACATCTCATGCTATAGGTAGGCTCTCAGGTTTGGAAAGGGAAGGAGTTGGATATCACATTTCATGTTAGAGGAAGGATCTCAGGTTTGGTATTAGAGGCATTGAGATATCACATCTCATGCTATAGGAAGGGTCTCAGGATTGGAATGGGAAGGAGTTGGATATCACATCTCATGCTATAGGAAGGGTCTCAGGTTTGGTATAAGCATCGAGATATCACATCTCATGCTATAGGAAGGGTCTCGGGATTAGAATGGGAAGGAGTTGGATATCACATCTCATGTTATAGGAAGGATCTCAGGTTTGGTATTAGAAGCATTGAGACATCACATCTCATGCTATAGGAAGGGTCTCAGGATTGGAATGGGAAGGAGTTGGATATCACATCTCATGCTATAGGAAGGGTCTCAGGTTTGGTATAAGCATTGAGATATCACATCTCATGCTATAGGAAGTGTCTCAGGATTGTAATGGGAAGGACTTGGGTATCACATCTCATGCTATAGGGAGGGTCTCAAGTTTGATATTAGAAGCATTGAGATATCACATCTCATGCTATAGGAAGGGTCTCAGGATTGGAATGGGAAGGAGTTGGATATCACATCTCAAGCTTTAGGAAGGGTCTCAGGTTTGGTATAAGCATTGAGATAGCACATCTCATGCTATAGGAAGGGTCTCAGGATTGGAATGGGAAGGAGTTGGATATTACATCTCATGTTATAGGAAAGATCTCAGGTTTTGGTATTAGAAGCATTGAGACATCACATCTCATGTTATAGGAAGGGTCTCAGGATTGGAATGGGAAGAAGTTGGATATCACATCTCATGCTATAGGAAGGGTCTCAGGTTTGGAAGGGGAAGGAGTTGGATATCCAATCTCATGTTATAGGACTGGTCTCAGGTTTGGTATTAGAAGCATTGAGATATCACATCGCATGCTGTAGGAAGGTTCTCAGGTTTGGTATTAGAAGCATTGAGACATCACATCTCATGCTATAGGAAGGGTCTCAGGATTGGAATGGGAAGGAGTTGGATATCACATCTCATGTTATAGGAAGGATCTCAGGTTTGGTATTAGAAGCATTGAGACATCACATCTCATGCTATAGGAAGGGTCTCAGGATTGGAATGGGAAGGAGTTGGATATCACATCTCATGCTATAGGAAGGGTCTCAGATTTGGTATAAGCATTGAGATATCACATCTCATGCTATAGGAAGGGTCTCAGGATTGGATTGGGAAGGAGTTGTATATGACATCTCAGGCCATAGGAAGGGTCTCAGGATTGGTATAAGCATTGAGATATCACATCTCTGCTATCGGAAGGGTCTCAGGATTGGAATGGGAAGGAGTTGGATATCCCATCTCATGATAAAGGAAGGGTCTAAGGTTTGGAAGGGGAAAGATTTGGATATCACATCTCATGTTATAGGCGGGTCTCAATTTTGATATTAGAAGCATTGAGATAACAAATATCATGATATCGGAAGGGTCTCAGGATTGGAATGGGAAGGAGTTGGATATCACATCTCATGATAAAGGAAGGGTCTAAGGTTTGGAAGGGGAAAGATTTGGATATCACATCTCATGTTATAGGACGGGTCTCAGGTTTGGTATTAGAAGCATTGAGATATCAAGTCTCATGGTATAGGAAGGGTCTCATAATTGGAATGGGAAGGATTTCGGATATCACATCTCAAGCTATAGGAAGAGTCTCAAGATTGGAATGGGAAGGAGTTTGATATCACATCTCATGCCATAGTATGGTTCTCAGGTTTGGTAGAAGCATTGGGATATCACATCTCATGCTATTGGAAGGGTATCAGTATTGGATTTGGAAGGAGTTGGATATCCAATCTCATGTTATAGGACTGGTCTCAGGTTTGGTATTAGAAGCATTGAGATATCACATCGCATGCTGTAGGAAGGTTCTCAGGTTTGGTATTAGAAGCATTGAGACATCACATCTCATGCTATAGGAAGGGTCTCAGGATTGGAATGGGAAGGAGTTGGATATCACATCTCATGTTATAGGAAGGATCTCAGGTTTGGTATTAGAAGCATTGAGACATCACATCTCATGCTATAGGAAGGGTCTCAGGATTGGAATGGGAAGGAGTTGGATATCACATCTCATGCTATAGGAAGGGTCTCAGATTTGGTATAAGCATTGAGATATCACATCTCATGCTATAGGAAGGGTCTCAGGATTGGATTGGGAAGGAGTTGTATATGACATCTCGGGCCATAGGAAGGGTCTCAGGATTGGTATAAGCATTGAGATATCACATCTCTGCTATCGGAAGGGTCTCAGGATTGGAATGGGAAGGAGTTGGATATCCCATCTCATGATAAAGGAAGGGTCTAAGGTTTGGAAGGGGAAAGATTTGGATATCACATCTCATGTTATAGGCGGGTCTCAATTTTGATATTAGAAGCATTGAGATAACAAATCTCATGATATCGGAAGGGTCTCAGGATTGGAATGGGAAGGAGTTGGATATCACATCTCATGATAAAGGAAGGGTCTAAGGTTTGGAAGGGGAAAGATTTGGATATCACATCTCATGTTATAGGACGGGTCTCAGGTTTGGTATTAGAAGCATTGAGATATCAAGTCTCATGGTATAGGAAGGGTCTCAGAATTGGAATGGGAAGGATTTCGGATATCACATCTCAAGCTATAGGAAGAGTCTCAGGATTGGAATGGGAAGGAGTTTGATATCACATCTCATGCCATAGTATGGTTCTCAGGTTTGGTAGAAGCATTGGGATATCACATCTCATGCTATTGGAAGGGTATCAGTATTGGATTTGGAAGGAGTTGGATATCCCATCTCATGCTATAGGAAGGGTCTCAGGTTGGAATGGGAAGGAGTTGGATATCACATTTCATGTTATAGGAAGGGTCTCAGGATTGGAATGGGAAGGAGTTGGTTATCACATCTCAAGCTTTAGGAAGGGTCTCAGGTTTGGTATAAGCATTGAGATAGCACATCTCATGCTATAGGAAGGGTCTCAGGATTGGAATGGGAAGGAGTTGGATATCACATCTCATGTTATAGGAAAGATCTCAGGTTTGGTATTAGAAGCATTGAGACATCACATCTCATGTTATAGGAAGGGTCTCAGGATTGGAATGGGAAGAAGTTGGATATCACATCTCATGCTATAGGAAGGGTCTCAGGTTTGGAAGGGGAAGGAGTTGGATATCCAATCTCATGTTATAGGACTGGTCTCAGGTTTGGTATTAGAAGCATTGAGATATCACATCACATGCTGTAGGAAGGTTCTCAGGTTTGGAATGGGGAGGAATTGGATATCACATCTCATGTCATAGGAAGGATCTCAGGTTTGGTATTAGAAGCATTGAGATATCACATCTCATGCTATAGGAATGGTCTCAGGATTGGAATGGGAAGGAGTTGGATATTACATTCTTGCTATAGGAAGGGTCTCATGTTTGGAATGGGAAGGAGTTGGATATCACATATGCTATAGGAAGGGTCTCAGTTTTGAAACGGGAAGGAGTTGGATATCACATCTCATGTTATAGGAAGGGTCTCAGGTTTGAAACGGGAAGGAGTTGGATATCACATCTCATGTTATAGGACGGGTCTCAGGTTTGTTATTAGAATCATTGAGATATCATATTGCATGCTGTAGGAAGGGTCTAAGGATTGGAATGGGAAGGACTTGGATATCACATCTCATGCTATAGGTAGGCTCTCAGGTTTGGAAAGGGAAGGAGTTCGATATCACATTTCATGTTAGAGGAAGGATCTCAGGTTTGGTATTAGAGGCATTGAGATATCACATATCATGCTATAGGAAGGGTCTCAGGATTGGAATGGGAAGGAGTTGGATATCACATCTCAAGCTTTAGGAAGGGTCTCAGGTTTGGTATAAGCATTGAGATAGCACATCTCATGCTATAGGAAGGGTCTCAGGATTGGAATGGGAAGAAGTTGGATATTACATCTCATGTTATAGGAAAGATCTCAGGTTTGGTATTAGAAGCATTGAGACATCACATCTCATGTTATAGGAAGGGTCTCAGGATTGGAATGGGAAGAAGTTGGATATCACATCTCATGCTATAGGAAGGGTCTCAGGTTTGGAAGGGGAAGGAGTTGGATATCCAATCTCATGTTATAGGACTGGTCTCAGGTTTGGTATTAGAAGCATTGAGATATCACATCGCATGCTGTAGGAAGGTTCTCAGGTTTGGTATTAGAAGCATTGAGACATCACATCTCATGCTATAGGAAGGGTCTCAGGATTGGAATGGGAAGGAGTTGGATATCACATCTCATGTTATAGGAAGGATCTCAGGTTTGGTATTAGAAGCATTGAGACATCACATCTCATGCTATAGGAAGGGCCTCAGGATTGGAATGGGAAGGAGTTGGATATCACATCTCATGCTATAGGAAGGGTCTCAGATTTGGTATAAGCATCGAGATATCACATCTCATTCTATAGGAAGGGTCTCGGGATTGGAATGGGAAGGAGTTGGATATCACATCTCATGCCATAGGAAGGGTCTTAGGTTTCGTATAAGCATTGAGATATCACATCTCTGCTATTGGAAGGGTCTCAGGATTGGAATGGGAAGGAGTTGGATATCCCATCTCATGTTATAGGAAGAGTCTCAGGTTTGGTATTAGAAGCATTGAGATATCACATCTCATGCTATAGGAAGTGTCTCAGGATTGGAATGGGAAGGACTTGGGTATCACATCTCATGCTATAGGGAGGGTCTCAAGTTTGATATTAGAAGCATTGAGATATCACATCTCATGCTATAGGAATGGTCTCAGGATTGGAATGGGAAGGAGTTGGATATCACATCTCATTCTATAGGAAGGGTCTCAGGTTTGGTATAAGCAGTGAGATATCACATCTCATGCTATAGGAAGTGTCTCAGGATTGGAATGGGAAGGAGTTGGATATCACATCTCATGTTATAGGAAGGATCTCAGGTTTGGTATAAGCATTGAGATATCACATCTCTGCTATCGGAAGGGTCTCAGGATTGGAATGGGAAGGAGTTGGATATTCCCATCTCATGTTATAGGAAGGGTCTCAGGTTTGGTATTAGAAGCATTGAGATATCCCATCTCATGATATAGGAAGGGTCCCAGGTTGGAATGGGAAGGAGTAGGATATCACATTTCATGTTATAGGAAGGGTCTCAGGATTGAAATGGGAAGGATTTGGATATCATATCTCATGCTATAGGAAGGCTCTCAGGTTTGGAAGGGGAAAGAGTTGGATATCACATTTCATGTTAGAGGAAGGATCTCAGGTTTGGTATTAGAGGCCTTGAGATATCACATCTCATGCTATAGGAAGGGTCTCAGGATTGGAATGGGAAGGAGTTGGATATCACATCTCATGTTATAGGAAAGATCTCAGGTTTGGTATTAGAAGCATTGAGACATCACATCTCATGTTATAGGAAGGGTCTCAGGATTGGAATGGGAAGAAGTTGGATATCACATCTCATGCTATAGGAAGGGTCTCAGATTTGGTATAAGCATCGAGATATCACATCTCATTCTATAGGAAGGGTCTCGGGATTGGAATGGGAAGGAGTTGGATATCACATCTCATGCCATAGGAAGGGTCTTAGGTTTCGTATAAGCATTGAGATATCACATCTCTGCTATTGGAAGGGTCTCAGGATTGGAATGGGAAGGAGTTGGATATCCCATCTCATGTTATAGGAAGAGTCTCAGGTTTGGTATTAGAAGCATTGAGATATCACATCTCATGCTATAGGAAGTGTCTCAGGATTGGAATGGGAAGGACTTGGGTATCACATCTCATGCTATAGGGAGGGTCTCAAGTTTGATATTAGAAGCATTGAGATATCACATCTCATGCTATAGGAATGGTCTCAGGATTGGAATGGGAAGGAGTTGGATATCACATCTCATTCTATAGGAAGGGTCTCAGGTTTGGTATAAGCAGTGAGATATCACATCTCATGCTATAGGAAGTGTCTCAGGATTGGAATGGGAAGGAGTTGGATATCACATCTCATGTTATAGGAAGGATCTCAGGTTTGGTATAAGCATTGAGATATCACATCTCTGCTATCGGAAGGGTCTCAGGATTGGAATGGGAAGGAGTTGGATATTCCCATCTCATGTTATAGGAAGGGTCTCAGGTTTGGTATTAGAAGCATTGAGATATCCCATCTCATGATATAGGAAGGGTCCCAGGTTGGAATGGGAAGGAGTAGGATATCACATTTCATGTTATAGGAAGGGTCTCAGGATTGGAATGGGAAGGATTTGGATATCATATCTCATGCTATAGGAAGGCTCTCAAGTTTGGAAGGGGAAAGAGTTGGATATCACATTTCATGTTAGAGGAAGGATCTCAGGTTTGGTATTAGAGGCCTTGAGATATCACATCTCATGCTATAGGAAGGGTCTCAGGATTGGAATGGGAAGGAGTTGGATATCACATCTCATGTTATAGGAAAGATCTCAGGTTTGGTATTAGAAGCATTGAGACATCACATCTCATGTTATAGGAAGGGTCTCAGGATTGGAATGGGAAGAAGTTGGATATCACATCTCATGCTATAGGAAGGGTCTCAGGTTTGGTATAAGCATTGAGATATCACATCTCATGCTATAGGAAGGGTCTCAGGATTGGAATGGGAAGGAGTTGTATATGACATCTCATGCCATAGGAAGGGTCTCAGGTTTGGTATAAGCATTGAGATATCACATCACATGCTATAGGAAGGGTCTCAGGATTGGAATGGGAAGGACTTGGATATCACATCTCATGCTATAGGCAGGGTCTCAGGTTTGGAAAGGGAAGGAGATGGATATCACATTTCATGTTAGAGGTAGGATCTCAGGTTTGGAATTAGAGGCATTGAGATATCACATCTCATGCTATCAGAAGGGTCTCAGGATTGGAATGGGAAGGAGTTGGATATCACATCTCATGCTAAAGGGAGGGTCTCAGGTTTGGAAGGGGAAGGATTTGGAAATCACATCTCATGTTATAGGAAGGATCTCAGGTTTGGTATTAGAAGCATTAAGATATCACATCTCATTCTATCGGAAGTATCTCAGGTTTGGTATTAGAGGCATTGAGATATCACATCTCATGCTATCATAAGGGTCTCAGGATTGGAATGGGAAGGAGTTGGATATCACATCTCATGTTATAGGAAGAATCTCAGGTTTGGTATTAGAAGCATTGAGACATCACATCTCATGCTATAGGAAGGGTCTCAGGATTGGAATGGGAAGGAGTTGGATATCACATCTCATGCTATAGGAAGGGTCTCAGATTTGGTATAAGCATTGAGATATCACATCTCATGCTATAGGAAGGGTCTCAGGATTGGAATGGGAAGGAGTTGTATATGACATCTCAGGCCATAGGAAGGGTCTCAGGTTTGGTATAAGCATTGAGATATCACATCTCTGCTATCGGAAGGGTCTCAGGATTGGAATGGGAATGAGTTGGATATCCCATCTCATGTTATAGGAAGAGTCTCAGGTTTGGTATTAGAAGCATTGAGATATCCCATCTCATGCTATAGGAAGGGTCTCAGGTTGGAATGGGAAGGAGTTGGATATCACATTTCATGTTATAGGAAGGGTCTCAGGATTGGAATTGGAAGGACTTGGCTATCATATCTCATGCTATAGGAAGGCTCTCAGGTTTGGAAGGGGAAGGAGTTGGATATCACATTTCATGTTAGAGGAACGATCTCAGGTTTGGTATTAGAGGCCTTGAGATATCACATCTCATGCTATAGGAAGGGTCTCAGGATTGGAATGGGAAGGAGTTGGATATCACATCTCAAGCTAAAGGGACGGTCTCAGGTTTGGTATAAGCATTGTGATATCACATCTCATGCTATAGGAAGGGTCTCAGGATTAGAATGGGAAGGAGTTGGATATCACATCTCATGTTATAGGAAAGATCTCAGGTTTGGTATTAGAAGCATTGCGACATCACATCTCATGTTATAGGAAGGGTCTCAGGATTGGAATGGGAAGAAGTTGGATATCACATCTCATGCTATAAGAAGGGTCTCAGGTTTGGTATAAGCATTGAGATATCACATCTCATGCTATAGGAAGGGTCTCAGGTTTGGAATGGGAAGGAGTTGTATATGACATCTCATGCCATAGGAAGGGTCTCAGGTTTGGTATAAGCATTGAGATATCACATCGCATGCTATAGGAAGGGTCTCAGGATTGGAATGGAAAGGACTTGGATATCACATCTCATGCTATAGGCAGGGTCTCAGGTTTGGAAAGGGAAGGATATGGATATCACATTTCATGTTCGAGGTAGGATCTCAGGTTTGGTATTAGAGGTATTGAAATATCACATCTCATGTTATAGGAAGGGTCTCAGGATTGGAATGGGAAGGAGTTGGATATCACATCTCATGCTAAAGGGAGGGTCTCAGGTTTGGAAGGGGAAGGATTTGGAAATCACATCTCATGCTATAGGAAGGGTCTCAGGATTAGAATGGGAAGGAGTTGGATATCACATCTCATGTTATAGGAAAGATCTCAGGTTTGGTATTAGAAGCATTGCGACATCACATCTCATGTTATAGGAAGGGTCTCAGGATTGGAATGGGAAGAAGTTGGATATCACATCTCATGCTATAAGAAGGGTCTCAGGTTTGGTATAAGCATTGAGATATCACATCTCATGCTATAGGAAGGGTCTCAGGTTTGGAATGGGAAGGAGTTGTATATGACATCTCATGCCATAGGAAGGGTCTCAGGTTTGGTATAAGCATTGAGATATCACATCACATGCTATAGGAAGGGTCTCAGGATTGGAATGGAAAGGACTTGGATATCACATCTCATGCTATAGGCAGGGTCTCAGGTTTGGAAAGGGAAGGAGATGGATATCACATTTCATGTTCGAGGTAGGATCTCAGGTTTGGTATTAGAGGTATTGAAATATCACATCTCATGCTATCAGAAGGGTCTCAGGATTGGAATGGGAAGGAGTTGGATATCACATCTCATGCTAAAGGGAGGGTCTCAGGTTTGGAAGGGGAAGGATTTGGAAATCACATCTCATGTTATAGGAAGGATCTCAGGTTTGGTATTAGAAGCATTGAGATATCACATCTCATGCTATCGTAAGTATCTCAGGTTTGGTATTAGAGGCATTGAGATATCACATCTCATGCTATCATAAGGGTCTCAGGATTGGAATGGGAAGGAGTTGGATATCACATCTCATGTTATAGGAAGGCTCTCAGGTTTGGAAGGGGAAGGAGTTGGATATCACATTTCATGTTAGAGGAACGATCTCAGGTTTGGTATTAGAGGCCTTGAGATATCACATCTCATGCTATAGGAAGGGTCTCAGGATTGGAATGGGAAGGAGTTGGATATCACATCTCAAGCTATAGGAACGGTCTCAGGTTTGGTATAAGCATTGTGATATCACATCTCATGCTATAGGAAGGGTCTCAGGATTGGAATGGGAAGGAGTTGGATATCACATCTCATGTTATAGGAAAGATCTCAGGTTTGGTATTAGAAGCATTGCGACATCACATCTCATGTTATAGGAAGGGTCTCAGGATTGGAATGGGAAGAAGTTGGATATCACATCTCATGCTATAGGAAGGGTCTCAGGTTTGGTATAAGCATTGAGATATCACATCTCATGCTATAGGAAGGGTCTCAGGATTGGAATGGGAAGGAGTTGTATATGACATCTCATGCCATAGGAAGGGTCTCAGGTTTGGTATAAGCATTGAGATATCACATCACATGCTATAGGAAGGGTCTCAGGATTGGAATGGAAAGGACTTGGATATCACATCTCATGCTATAGGCAGGGTCCCAGGTTTGGAAAGGGAAGGAGATGGATATCACATTTCATGTTAGAGGTAGGATCTCAGGTTTGGTATTAGAGGCATTGAAATATCACATCTCATGCTATCAGATGGGTCTCAGGATTGAAATGGGAAGGAGTTGGATATCACATCTCATGCTAAAGGGAGGGTCTCAGGTTTGGAAGGGGAAGGATTTGGAAATCACATCTCATGTTATAGGAAGGCTCTCAGGTTTGGTATTAGAAGCATTGAGATATCACATCTCATGCTATCGGAAGTATCTCAGGTTTGGTATTAGAGGCATTGAGATATCACATCTCATGCTATCATAAGGGTCTCAGGATTGGAATGGGAAGGAGTTGGATATCACATCTCATGTTATAGGAAGGATCTCAGGTTTGGTATTAGAAGCATTGAGACATCACATCTCATGCTATAGGAAGGGTCTCAGGATTGGAATGGGAAGGAGTTGGATATCACATCTCATGCTATAGGAAGGGTCTCAGATTTGGTATAAGCATTGAGATATCACATCTCATGCTATAGGAAGGGTCTCAGGATTGGAATGGGAAGGAGTTGTATATGACATCTCAGGCCATAGGAAGGGTCTCAGGTTTGGTAAAAGCATTGAGATATCACATCTCTGCTATCGGAAGGGTCTCAGGATTGGAATGGGAAGGAGTTGGATATCCCATCTCATGTTATAGGAAGGGTCTCAGGTTTGGTATTAGAAGCATTGAGACATCACATCTCATGTTATAGGAAGGGTCTCAGGATTGGAATGGGAAGAAGTTGGATATCACATCTCATGCTATAGGAAGGGTCTCAGGTTTGGTATAAGCATTGAGATATCACATCTCATGCTATAGGAAGGGTCTCAGGATTGGAATGGGAAGGAGTTGTATATGACATCTCATGCCATAGGAAGGGTCTCAGGTTTGGACTAAGCATTGAGATATCACATCACATGCTATAGGAAGGGTCTCAGGATTGGAATGGGAAGGACTTGGATATCACATCTCATGCTATAGGCAGGGTCTCAGGTTTGGAAAGGGAAGGAGATGGATATCACATTTCATGTTAGAGGTAGGATCTCAGGTTTGGTATTAGAGGCATTGAAATATCACATCTCATGCTATCAGAAGGTTCTCAGGATTGGAATGGGAAGGAGTTGGATATCACATCTCATGCTAAAGGTAGGGTCTCAGGTTTGGAAGTGGAAGGATTTGGAAATCACATCAAATGTTATAGGAAGGATCTCAGGTTTGGTATTAGAAGCATTGAGATATCACATCTCATGCTATCAGAAGTATCTCAGGTTTGGTATTAGAGGCATTGAGATATCACATCTCATGCTATCATAAGGGTCTCAGGATTGGAATGGGAAGGAGTTGGATATCACATCTCATGTTATAGGAAGGATCTCAGGTTTGGTATTAGAAGAATTGAGACATCACATCTCATGCTATAGGAAGGGTCTCAGGATTGGAATGGGAAGAAGTTGGATATCACATCTCATTCTATAGGAAGGGTCTCAGATTTGGTATAAGCATTGAGATATCACATCTAATGCTATAGGAAGGGTCTCAGGATTGGAATGGGAAGGAGTTGCATATGACATCTCAGGCCATAGGAAGGCTCTCAGGTTTGGTATAAGCATTGAGATATCACATCTCTGCTATCGGAAGGGTCTCAGGATTGGAATGGGAAGGAGTTGGATATCCCAAATCATGTTATAGGAAGGGTCTCAGGTTTGGTATTAGAAGCATTGAGATATCACATCTCATGCTATAGGAAGGGTCTCAGGATTGGAATGGGGAGGACTTGGATGTCACATCTCATGTTATAGGAAGGCTCTCAGGTTTGGAAGGGGAAGGAGTTGGATATCACATTTCATGTTAGAGGAACGATCTCAGGTTTGGTATTAGAGGCCTTGAGATATCACATCTCATGCTATAGGAAGGGTCTCAGGATTGGAATGGGAAGGAGTTGGATATCACATCTCAAGCTATAGGAACGGTCTCAGGTTTGGTATAAGCATTGTGATATCACATCTCATGCTATAGGAAGGGTCTCAGGATTGGAATGGGAAGGAGTTGGATATCACATCTCATGTTATAGGAAAGATCTCAGATTTGGTATTAGAAGCATTACGACATCACATCTCATGTTATAGGAAGGGTCTCAGGATTGGAATGGGAAGAAGTTGGATATCACATCTCATGCTATAGGAAGGGTCTCAGGTTTGGTATAAGCATTGAGATATCACATCTCATGCTATAGGAAGGGTCTCAGGATTGGAATGGGAAGGAGTTGTATATGACATCTCATGCCATAGGAAGGGTCTCAGGTTTGGTATAAGCATTGAGATATCACATCACATGCTATAGGAAGGGTCTCAGGATTGGAATGGAAAGGACTTGGATATCACATCTCATGCTAAAGGGAGGGTCTCAGGTTTGGAAAGGGAAGGAGATGGATATCACATTTCATGTTAGAGGTAGGATCTCAGGTTTGGTATTAGAGGCATTGAAATATCACATCTCATGCTATCAGATGGGTCTCAGGATTGGAATGGGAAGGAGTTGGATATCACATCTCATGCTAAAGGGAGGGTCTCAGGTTTGGAAGGGGAAGGATTTGGAAATCACATCTCATGTTATAGGAAGGATCTCAGGTTTGGTATTAGAAGCATTGAGATATCACATCTCATGCTATAGGAAGGGTCTCAGTATTGGAATGGGAAGGACTTGGATATCACATCTCATGCTATAGGGAGGGTCTCAAGTTTGATATTAGAAGCATTGAGATATCACATCTCATGATATCGGAAGAGTCTCAGGATTGGAATGAGAAGGAGTTGGATATCACATCTCATGATAAAGGAAGGGTCTAAGGTTTGGAAGGGGAAGGATTTGGATATCACATCTCATGTTATAGGACGGCTCTCAGGTTTGGTATTAGAAGCATTGAGATATCAAGTCTCATTGTATAGGAAGGGTCTCAGAATTGGAATGGGAAGGAGTTGGATATCACATCTCATGTTATAGGAAGAGTCTCAGGTTTGGTATTAGAAGCATTGAGACATCACATCGCATGCTGTAGGAAGGGTCTCAGGATTGGAATGGGAAGGACTTGGGTATCATCTCATGCTATAGGGAGAGTCTCAAGTTTGGTATTAGAAGCATTGAGATATCACATCTCATGCTATAGGAAGGGTCTCAGGATTGGAATGGGAAGGAGTTGGATATCACATCTCATGCTATAGGAAGGGTCTCAGGTTTGGTATAAGCAGTGAGATATCACATCTCATGCTATAGGAAGTGTCTCAGGATTGGAATGGGAAGGAGTTGGATATCACATCTCATGTTATAGGAAGGATCTCAGGTTTGGTATAAGCATTGAGATATCACATCTCTGCTATCGGAAGGGTCTCAGGATTGGAATGGGAAGGAGTTGGATATTCCCATCTCATGTTATAGGAAGGGTCTCAGGTTTGGTATTAGAAGCATTGAGATATCACATCTCATGCTATAGGAAGGGTCTCAGTATTGGAATGGGAAGGACTTGGATATCACATCTCATGCTATAGGGAGGGTCTCAAGTTTGATATTAGAAGCATTGAGATATCACATCTCATGATATCGGAAGAGTCTCAGGATTGGAATGAGAAGGAGTTGGATATCACATCTCATGATAAAGGAAGGGTCTAAGGTTTGGAAGGGGAAGGATTTGGATATCACATCTCATGTTATAGGACGGCTCTCAGGTTTGGTATTAGAAGCATTGAGATATCAAGTCTCATTGTATAGGAAGGGTCTCAGAATTGGAATGGGAAGGAGTTGGATATCACATCTCAAGCTATAGGAAGGGTCACAGGATTGGAATGGGAAGGAGTTTGATATCACATCTCATGCCATAGTATGGGTCTCAGGTTTGGTAGAAGCATTGGGATATCACATCTCATGCTATCGGAAGGGTCTCAGGATTGGATTTGGAAGGAGTTGGATATCCCATCTCATGCTATAGGAAGGGTCTCAGGTTGGAATGGGAAGGAGTTGGATATCACATCTCATGTTATAGGAAGGGTCTCAGGATTGGAATGGAAAGGACTTGGATATCATATCTCATGCTGTAGGAAGGCTCTCAGGTTTGGAAGGGGAAGGACTTGGATATCACATCTCATGCTATCGGAAGGCTCTCAGGTTTGCAACGGGAAAGAGTTGGATATCACATTTCATGTTAGAGGTAGGATCTCAGGTTTGGTATTAGAGGCATTGAGATATCACATCTCATGCTATCAGAAGAGTCTCAGAATTGGAATGGGAAGGAGTTGGATATCACATCTCATGCCATAGTATGGGTCTCAGGTTTGGTAGAAGCATTGGGATATCACATCTCATGCTATCGGAAGGATTTCAGGATTGGATTTGGAAGGAGTTGGATATCCCATCTCATGCTATAGGAAGGGTCTCAGGTTGGAATTGGAAGCAGTTTGATATCACATCTCATGCCATAGTATGGGTCTCAGGTTTGGTAGAAGCATTGGGATATCACATCTCATGCTATCGGAAGGGTATCAGGATTGGATTTGGAAGGAGTTGGATATCCCATCTCATGCTATAGGAAGGGTCTCAGGTTGGAATGGGAAGGAGTTGGATATCACATCTCATGTTATAGGAAGGGTCTCAGGATTGGAATGGAAAGGACTTGGATATCATATCTCATGCTATAGGAAGGCTCTCAGGTTTGGAAGGGGAAGGAGTTGGATATCACATTTCATGTTAGAGGAAGGATCTCAGGTTTGGTATTAGAGGCATTGAGATATCACATCTCATGCTATAGGAAGGGTCTCAGGATTGGAATGGGAAGGAGTTCGATATCACATCTCAAGCTATAGGAAGGGTCTCAGGTTTGGTATAAGCATTGAGATATCACATCTCATGCTATAGGAATGGTCTCAGGATTGGAATGGGAAGGAGTTGGATATCACATCTCATGTTATAGGAAAGATCTCAGGTTTGGTATTAGAAGCATTGAGATATCACATCTCATGCTATAAGCAGGGTCTCAGGATTGGAATGGGAAGGAGTTGTATATGGCATCTCATGCCATAGGAAGGGTCTCAGGTTTGGTATAAGCATTGAGATATCACATCTCATGCTATAGGAAGGGTCTCAGGATTGGAATGGGAAGGACTTGGATATCACATCTCATGCTATAGGCAGGATCTCAGGTTTGGAAAGGGAAGGAGTTGGATATCATATTTCATGTTAGAGGTAGGATCTCAGGTTTGGTATTAGAGGCATTGAGATATCACATCTCATGCTATCAGAAGGGTCTCAGGATTGGAATGGGAAGGAGTTGGATATCACATCTCATGCTAAAGGGAGGGTCTCAGGTTTGGAAGGGGAAGGATTTGGATATCACATCTCATGTTATAGGAAGGATCTCAGGTTTGGTATTAGAAGCATTGAGATATCACATCTCATGCTATCGGAAGTATCTCAGGTTTGGTATTAGAGGCATTGAGATATCACATCTCATGCTATCATAAGGGTCTCAGGATTGGAATGGGAAGGAGTTGGATATCACATTTCATGCTAAAGGGAGGGTTTCAGGTTTGGAAAGGGAAGGATTTGGATATCACATCACATGTTATAAGAAGGATCTCAGGTTTGGTATTAGAAGCATTGAGATATCACATCTCATGCTATCGGAAGGGTCTCAGGATTGGAATGGGAAGGAGTTGGATATCACATCTTATGCTATAGGAAGGGTCTCAGGTTTGGAACGGGAAGGAGTTGGATATCACATCTCATGTTATAGGAAGAGTCTCAGGTTTGGTATAAGCATTGAGATATCACATCTCTGCAATCGGAAGTGTCTCAGGATTGGGATGGGAAGGAGTTGGATATCACATCTCATGCTAGAGGAAGGGTCTCAGGTTTGGAACGGGAAGGAGTTGGATATCCCATCTCATGTTATAGGACGGGTCTCAGGTTTGGTATTAGAAGCATTGAGATACCACATCGCATGCTGTAGGAAGGGTCTCAGGATTGGAATGGGAAGGAGTTGGATATTACATTCTTGCTATAGGAAGGGTCTCATGTTTGGAATGGGAAGGAGTTGGATATCACATATGCTATAGGAAGGGTCTCAGGTTTGGAACGGGAAGGAGTTGGATATCACATCTCATGCTATAGGAAGGGTCTCAGGTTTGGAATAAGCATTGAGATATCACATCTCTGCTATCGGAAGTGTCTCAGGATTGGAATGGGAAGGAGTTGGATATCACATCTCATGTTATAGGACGGGTCTCAGGTTTGTTATTAGAATCATTGAGATATCATATTGTATGCTGCAGGAAGGGTCTAAGGATTGGAATGGGAAGGTCTTGGATATCACATCTCATGCTATAGGTAGGCTCTCAGGTTTGGAAAGGGAAGGAGTTGGATATCACATTTCATGTTAGAGGAAGGATTTCAGGTTTGGTATTAGAGGCATTGAGATATCGCATCTCATGCTATAGGAAGGGTCTCAGGATTGGAATGGGAAGGAGTTGCATATGACATCTCAGGCCATAGGAAGGGTCTCAGGTTTGGTATAAGCATTGAGATATCACATCTCTGCTATCGGAAGGGTCTCAGGATTGGAATGGGAAGGAGTTGGATATCCCAAATCATGTTATAGGAAGGGTCTCAGGTTTGGTATTAGAAGCATTGAGATATCACATCTCATGCTATAGGAATGGTCTCAGGATTGGAATGGGAAGGAGTTGGATATTACACTCTTGCTATAGGAAGGGTCTCATGTTTGGAATGGGAAGGAGTTGGATATCACATATGCTATAGGAAGGGTCTCAGGTTTGGACCGGGAAGGAGTTGGATATCACATCTCATGTTATAGGAAGGGTCTCAGGTTTGGTATAAGCATTGAGATATCACATCTCTGCTATCGGAAGTGTCTCAGGATTGGAATGGGAAGGAGTTGGATATCCCATCTCATGTTATAGGACGGGTCTCAGGTTTGTTATTAGAATCATTGAGATATCATATTGCATGCTGTAGGAAGGGTCTAAGGATTGGAATGGGAAGGAGTTGGATATCACATCTTATGCTATAGGAAGGGTCTCAGGTTTGGAACGGGAAGGAGTTGGATATCACATCTCATGTTATAGGAAGAGTCTCAGGTTTGGTATAAGCATTGAGATATCACATCTCTGCAATCGGAAGTGTCTCAGGATTGGGATGGGAAGGAGTTGGATATCACATCTCAAGCTATAGGACGGGTCTCAGGTTTGTTATTAGAATCATTGAGATATCATATTGTATGCTGTAGGAAGGGTCTAAGGATTGGAATGGGAAGGTCTTGGATATCACATCTCATGCTATAGGTAGGCTCTCAGGTTTGGAAAGGGAAGGAGTTGGATATCACATTTCATGTTAGAGGAAGGATTTCAGGTTTGTTATTAGAATCATTGAGATATCATATTGTATGCTGTAGGAAGGGTCTAAGGATTGGAATGGGAAGGTCTTGGATATCCCATCTCATGCTATAGGTAGGCTCTCAGGTTTGGAAAGGGAAGGAGTTGGATATCACATTTCATGTTAGAGGAAGGATCTCAGATTTGGTATTAGAGGCATTGAGATATCACATCTCATGCTATAGGAAGGTTCTCAGGATTGGAATGGGAAGGAGTTGGATATCACATCTCATGCTATAGGAAGGGTCTCAGGTTTGGTATGAACATTGAGATATCACATCTCATGCTATAGGAAGGGTCTCAGGATTGGAATGGGAAGGAGTTGGATATCACATCTGATGTTATAGGAAGGATCTCAGGTTTGGTATTAGAAGCATTGAGACATCACATCTCATGCTATAGGAAGGGTCTCAGGTTTGGTATAAGCATTGAGATATCACATCTCTGCTATCGGAAGGGTCTCAGGATTGGAATGGGAAGGAGTTGGATATCCCATCTCATGCTATAGGAAGAGTCTCAGGTTTGGTATTAGAAGCATTGAGATATCACATCTCATGCTATAGGAAGTGTCTCAGGATTGGAATGGGAAGGAGTTTGATATCACATCTCATGCCATGTATGGGTCTCAGGTTTTGTAGAAGCATTGGGATATCACATCTCATGCTATGGGAAGGGTATCAGGATTGGATTTGGAAGGATTTGGATATCACATTTCATGTTATAGGAAGGATCTCAGGTTTGGTATTAGAAGCATTGAGATATCACATCTCATGCTATCGGAAGGATCTCAGGTTTGGTATTATAGGCATTGAGATATCACATCTCATGCTATCAGAAGGGTCTCAGGATTGGAATGGGAAGGAGTCGGATATCACATCTCATGCTAAAGGGAGGGGCTCAGGTTTGGAAGTGGAAGGATTTGGATATCACATCTCATGTTATAGGAAGGATCTCAGGTTTGGTATTAGAAGCATTGAGATATCACATCTCATGCTATAGGAAGGGTCTCAGGATTGGAATGGGAAGGAGTTGGATATCACATCTCAAGCTATAGGAAGGGTCTCAGGATTGGAATGAGAAGGAGTTGGATATCACATCTCATGCTATAGGAAGGGTCTCAGGTCTGGAATCGGAAGGAGTTGTATATGACATTTCATGCCATAGGAAGGGTCTCAGGTTTGGTATAAGCATTGAGATATCACATCTCTGCTATTGGAAGGGTCTCAGGATTGGAATGGGAAGGAGTTGGATATCCCATCTCATTATAGGAAGGGTCTCAGGTTTGGTATTAGAAGCATTGAGATATCACATCTCATGGTATAGGACGGGTCTCAGGATTGGAATGGGAAGGACATGGATATCACATCTCTTGTTATAGGAAGGGTCTCAGGTTTGGTATTAGAAGCATTGAGATATCACATCTCATGCTATAGGAAGGGTCTCAGGATTGGAATGGGAAGGACTTGGATATCCCATCTCATGTTATAGGAAGGGTCCCAGGTTTGGTATTAGAAGCATTGAGATATCACATCTCATGCTATAGGAAGGGTCTCAGAATTGGAATGGGGAGGAGTTGGATATCACATCTCAAGCTATAGGAAGGGTCTCAGGATTGGAATGGGAAGGACTTGGATATCACATCTCATGCTATAGGAAGGCTCTCAGGTTTGGAAGGGGAAGGAGTTGGATATCACATTTCATGTTAGAGGTAGGATCTCAGGTTTGGTATTAGAGGCATTGAGATATCACATCTCATGCTATTAGAAGGATCTCAGGATTGGAATGGGAAGGAGTTGGATATCACATCTCATGCTAAAGGGAGGGTCTCAGGTTTGGAAGGGGAAGGATTTGGATATTACATCTCGTGTTATAGGAATGATCTCAGGTTTGGTATTAGAAGCATTGAGATATCACATCTCATGCTATCGGAAGGATCTCAGGTTTGGTGTTAGAAGCATTGAGATATCAAATCTCATGCTATAGGAAGGGTCTCAGGATTGGAATGGGAAGGAGTTGGATATCACATCTCATGCTATAGGAAGGGTCTCAGGATTGGAATGGGAAGGAGATGTATATGACATCTCATGCCACAGGTAGGATCTCAGGTTTGGTATTAGAGGCATTGAGATATCACATCTCATGCTATCGGAAGGGTCTCAGGATTGGAATGGGAAGGAGTTGGATATCACATCTTATGCTATAGGAAGGGTCTCAGGTTTGGAACGGGAAGGAGTTGGATATCACATCTCATGTTATAGGAAGAGTCTCAGGTTTGGTATAAGCATTGAGATATCACATCTCTGCAATCGGAAGTGTCTCAGGATTGGGATGGGAAGGAGTTGGATATCACATCTCATGCTATAGGAAGGGTCTCAGGTTTGGAACGGGAAGGAGTTGGATATCCCATCTCATGTTATAGGACGGGTCTCAGGTTTGGTATTAGAAGCATTGAGATATCACATCGCATGCTGTAGGAAGGGTCTCAGGATTGGAATGGGAAGGAGTTGGATATTACATTCTTGCTATAGGAAGGGTCTCATGTTTGGAATGGGAAGGAGTTGGATATCACATATGCTATAGGAAGGGTCTCAGGTTTGGAACGGGAAGGAGTTGGATATCACATCTCATGCTATAGGAAGGGTCTCAGGTTTGGAATAAGCATTGAGATATCACATCTCTGCTATCGGAAGTGTCTCAGGATTGGAATGGGAAGGAGTTGGATATCACATCTCATGTTATAGGACGGGTCTCAGGTTTGTTATTAGAATCATTGAGATATCATATTGTATGCTGTAGGAAGGGTCTAAGGATTGGAATGGGAAGGTCTTGGATATCACATCTCATGCTATAGGTAGGCTCTCAGGTTTGGAAAGGGAAGGAGTTGGATATCACATTTCATGTTAGAGGAAGGATCTCAGATTTGGTATTAGAGGCATTGAGATATCACATCTCATGCTATAGGAAGGTTCTCAGGATTGGAATGGGAAGGAGTTGGATATCACATCTCATGCTATAGGAAGGGTCTCAGGTTTGGTATGAACATTGAGATATCACATCTCATGCTATAGGAAGGGTCTCAGGATTGGAATGGGAAGGAGTTGGATATCACATCTGATGTTATAGGAAGGATCTCAGGTTTGGTATTAGAAGCATTGAGACATCACATCTCATGCTATAGGAAGGGTCTCAGGATTGAAATGGGAAGGAGTTGGATATCACATCTCATGCTATAGGAAGGGTCTCAGGTTTGGTATAAGCATTGAGATATCACATCTCTGCTAACGGAAGGGTCTCAGGATTGGAATGGGAAGGAGTTGGATATCCCATCTCATGTTATAGGAAGAGTCTCAGGTTTGGTATTAGAAGCATTGAGATATCACATCTCATGCTATAGGAAGTGTCTCAGGATTGGAATGGGAAGGAGTTTGATATCACATCTCATGCCATGTATGGGTCTCAGGTTTTGTAGAAGCATTGGGATATCACATCTCATGCTATCGGAAGGGTATCAGGATTGGATTTGGAAGGATTTGGATATCACATTTCATGTTATAGGAAGGATCTCAGGTTTGGTATTAGAAGCATTGAGATATCACATCTCATGCTATCGGAAGGATCTCAGGTTTGGTATTATAGGCATTGAGATATCACATCTCATGCTATCAGAAGGGTCTCAGGATTGGAATGGGAAGGAGTCGGATATCACATCTCATGCTAAAGGGAGGGTCTCAGGTTTGGAAGTGGAAGGATTTGGATATCACATCTCATGCTATCGGAAGGGTATCAGGATTGGATTTGGAAGGATTTGGATATCACATTTCATGTTATAGGAAGGGTCTCAGGATTGGAATGGGAAGGAGTTGGATCTCACATCTCAAGCTATAGGAAGGGTCTCAGGATTGGAATGAGAAGGAGTTGGATATCACATCTCATGCTATAGGAAGGGTCTCAGGTCTGGAATCGGAAGGAGTTGTATATGACATTTCATGCCATAGGAAGGGTCTCAGGTTTGGTATAAGCATTGAGATATCACATCTCTGCTATTGGAAGGGTCTCAGGATTGGAATGGGAAGGAGTTGGATATCCCATCTCATTATAGGAAGGGTCTCAGGTTTGGTATTAGAAGCATTGAGATATCACATCTCATGGTATAGGACGGGTCTTAGGATTGGAATGGGAAGGACATGGATATCACATCTCTTGTTATAGGAAGGGTCTCAGGTTTGGTATTAGAAGCATTGAGATATCACATCTCATGCTATAGGAAGGGTCTCAGGATTGGAATGGGAAGGACTTGGATATCCCATCTCATGTTATAGGAAGGGTCCCAGGTTTGGTATTAGAAGCATTGAGATATCACATCTCATGCTATAGGAAGGGTCTCAGAATTGGAATGGGGAGGAGTTGGATATCACATCTCAAGCTATAGGAAGGGTCTCAGGATTGGAATGGGAAGGACTTGGATATCACATCTCATGCTATAGGAAGGCTCTCAGGTTTGGAAGGGGAAGGAGTTGGATATCACATTTCATGTTAGAGGTAGGATCTCAGGTTTGGTATTAGAGGCATTGAGATATCACATCTCATGCTATTAGAAGGATCTCAGGATTGGAATGGGAAGGAGTTGGATATCACATCTCATGCTAAAGGGAGGGTCTCAGGTTTGGAAGGGGAAGGATTTGGATATTACATCTCGTGTTATAGGAATGATCTCAGGTTTGGTATTAGAAGCATTGAGATATCACATCTCATGCTATCGGAAGGATCTCAGGTTTGGTGTTAGAAGCATTGAGATATCAAATCTCATGCTATAGGAAGGGTCTCAGGATTGGAATGGGAAGGAGTTGGATATCACATCTCATGCTATAGGAAGGGTCTCAGGATTGGAATGGGAAGGAGATGTATATGACATCTCATGCCACAGGAAGGGTCTCAGGTTTGGTATAAGCATTGAGATATCACATCTCTGCTATCGGAAGGGTCTCAGGATTGGAATGGGAAGGAGTTGGATATCCCATCTTATGTTATAGGAAGGGTCTCAGGTTTGGTATTAGAAGCATTGAGATATCACATCTCATGCTATCAGAAGGGTCTCAGGATTGGAATGGGAAGGAGTCGGATATCACATCTCATGCTAAAGGGAGGGTCTCAGGTTTGGTATTAGAAGCATTGAGATATCACATCTCATGCTATAGGAAGGGTCTCAGGATTGGAATGGGAGGAGCTATATATCACATCTCATGCTATAGGAAGGGTCTCAGGATTGGAATGGGAAGGAGTTGGATATCACATCTCATGTTATAGGAAGGATCTCAGGTTTGGTATTAGAAGCATTGAGATATCACATCTCATGCTATAGGAAGGGTCTCAGGATTGGAATGGGAGGAGCTATATATCACATCTCATGCTAAAGGAAGGGTCTCAGGTTTGGAAGGGGAAGGATTTGGATATCACATCTCATGTTATAGGACGGGTCTCAGGTTTGGTATTAGAAGCATTGTGATATCACATCTCATGCTATAGGATGTGTCTCAGGATTGGAATGGGAAGGAGTTGGATATCACATCTCATGCTATAGGAAGGGTTTCAGGTTTGGTAGAAGCATTGAGATATCACATCTCATGCTATAGGAAGAGTCTCAGGTTTGGGAAGGGAAGGATTTGGATTTCACATCTCATGTTATAGGATGGTTCTCATGTTTGGTTTTTGAAGCATTGAGATATCACATCTCATGCTATCGGAAGGGTCTCAGGTTTGGAATGGGAAGGAGTTGGATATCAGATCTCATGTTATAGGAAGGATCTCAGGTTTGGAATGGGAAGGAGTTGGATATGACATCTCTTGTTATAGGGAGGGTCTCAGGATTTGAATGGTAAGGAGTTGGATATCACATCTCATGCTATAGGAAGGGTCTCAGGTTGGAATGGGAAGGAGTTGGATATCACATCTCATGTTATATACAGGAAGGGTCTCAGGATTGGAATGGGAAGGATTTGGATATCACATCTCTTGCTATAGGAAGGGTCTCAGGTTTTTTATTAGAAACATTGAGATATCACCTCTCATGCTATAGGAAGGGTTTTAGGATTGGAATGGGAAGTATTTGGATATCACATCTCATGCTAAAGGAAGGGTCTCAGGTTTGGAAGGGGAAGGATTTGGATATCACATCTCATCCAATAGGAAGGGTCTCAGGTTTGGAATGGGAAGGAATTGGATATCACATCTCATGTTATAGGAAGGGTCTCAGGTTTTTTATTAGAAACATTGAGATATCACATCTCATGTTATAGGACGGTTCCCAGGTTTGGTATTAGAAGCATTGAGATATCACATCTCATGGTATAGGAAGGGTCTCAGGGTTGGAATGGGAAGGAGTTGGATATCACATCTCATCCAATAGGAAGGGTCTCAGGTTTGGAATGGGAAGGAATTGGATATCACATCTCATGTTATAGGAAGGATCTCAGGTTTGGTATTAGAAGCATTGAGATATCACATCTCATGCTATAGGAAGGGTCTCAGGATTGGAATGTGAAGGATTTGGATATCACATCTCATGCTAAAGGAAGGGTCTCAGGTTTGGTAGAAGCATTGAGATATCACATCTCATGCTATAGGAAGGGTCTCAGGATTTGAATGGCAAGGAGTTGGATATCACATCTCATGCCATAGGAAGCGTCTCAGGTTTGGTATAAGCATTGAGATATCACATCTCTGCTATCGGAAGGTTCTCAGGATTGGATTGGGAAGGAGTTGGATATCCCTTCCCATGCTATAGGAAGTGTCTCAGGTTGGAATGGGAAGGAGTTGAATATCACATCTCATGTTATAGGAAGGGTCTCAGGATTGGAATGGGAAGGATTTGGATATCACATCTCTTGCTATAGGAAGGGTCTCAGGATTGGAATGGGAAGGATTTGGATATCACATCTCATGTCATAGGAAGGATCTCAGGTTTGGTATTAGAAGCATTGATATATCACATCTCATGCTATAGGAATGGTCTCAGGATTGGAATGGGTAGGAGTTGGATATTACATTCTTGCTATAGTAAGGGTCTCATGTTTGGAATGGGAAGGAGTTGGATATCACATCTCATGTTATAGGAAGGGTCTCAGGTTTGGTATAAGCATTGAGATATCACATCTCTGCTATCAGGAGTGGCTCAGGATTGGAATGGGAAGGAGTTGGATATCCCATCTCATGTTAAAGGACGGGTCTCTGGTTTGGTATTAGAATCATTGAGATATCACATCGCATGCTTTAGGAAGGGTCTAAGGATTGGAATGGGATGGACTTGGATATCACATCTCATGCTATAGGTAGGCTCTCAGGTTTGGTATAAGCATTGAGATATCACATCTCATGCTATAGGAAGGGTCTCAGGATTGGAATGGGAAGGATTTGGATATCACATCTCATGCTATAGGAAGGGTCTCAGATTTGGTATAAGCATTGAGATATCACATCTCATGCTATAGGAAGGGTCTCAGGATTGGAATGGGAAGGAGTTGTATATGACATCTCAAGCCTTAGGAAGGGTCTCAGGTTTGGTATAAGCATTGAGATATCACATCTCTGCTATCGGAAGGGTCTCAGGATTGGAATGGGAAGGAGTTGGATATCCCATCTCATGTTATAGGAAGGGTCTCAGGTTTGGTATTAGAAGCATTGAGATATCACATCTCATGCTATAGGAAGGGTCTCAGGATTGGAATGGGAAGGACTTGGATGTCACATCTCATGCTATAGGGAGGGTCTCAAGTTTGATATTAGAAGCATTGAGATAACAAATCTCATGATATCGGAAGGGTCTCAGGATTGGAATGGGAAGGAGTTGGATATCACATCTCATTATAAAGGAAGGGTCTAAGGTTTGGAAGGGGAAGGATTTGGATATCACATCTCATGTTATAGGACGGGTCTCAGGTTTGGTATTAGAAGCATTGAGATATCAAGTCTCATGGTATAATAAGGGTCTCAGAATTGGAATGGGAAGGAGTTGGATATCACATCTCAAGCTACAGGAAGCGTCTCAGGATTGGAATGGGAAGGAGTTTGATATCACATCTCATGCCATAGTATGGGTCTCAGGTTTGGTAGAAGCATTGGGATATCACATCTCATGCTATAGGAAGGGTCTCAGGATTGGAATGGGAAGAAGTTGGATATCACATCTCAAGCTATAGGAAGGGTCTCAGGTTTGGTATAAGCATTGAGATATCACATCTCATGCTATAGGAAGGGTCTCAGGGTTGGAATGGGAAGGAGTTGTATATGACATCTCATGCCATAGGAAGGGTCTCAGGTTTGGTATAAGCATTGAGATATCACATCACATGCTATAGGAAGGGTCTCAGGATTGGAATGGGAAGGACTTGGATATCACATCACATGCTATAGGAAGGGTCTCAGGATTGGAATGGGAAGGACTTGGATATCACATCTCATGCTATAGGCAGGGTCTCAGGTTTGGAAAGGGAAGGAGATGGATATCACATTTCATGTTAGAGGTAGGATCTCAGGTTTGGTATTAGAGGCAATGAGATATCACATCTCATGCTATCAGAAGGGTCTCAGGATTGGAATGGGAAGGAGTTGGATATCACATTTCATGCTAAAGGGAGGGTCTCAGGTTTGGAAGGGGAAGGATTTGGAAATCACATCTCATATTATAGGAAGGATCTCAGGTTTGGTATTAGAAGCATTGAGATATCACATCTCATGCTATCGGAAGGATCTCAGGTTTGGTATAAGAGGCATTGAGATATCACATCTCATGCTATCATAAGGGTCTCAGGATTGGAATGGGAAGGAGTTGGATATCACATCTCATGTTATAGGAAGGATCTCAGGTTTGGTATTAGAAGCATTGAGACATCACATCTCATGCTATAGGAAGGGTCTCAGGATTGGAATGGGAAGGAGTTGGATATCACATCTCATGCTATAGGAAGGGTCTCAGGTTTGGTATAAGCATTGAGATATCACATCTCATGCTATAGGAAGGGTCTCAGGATTGGCATGGGAAGGATTTGGATATCACATCTTATGCTATAGGAAGGGTCTCAGGTTTGGTATAAGCACTGAGATATCACATCTCATGCTATAGGAAGGGTCTCAGGATTGGAATGGGAAGAAGTTGGATATCACATCTCATGCTATAGGAAGGGTCTCAGGTTTGGTATAAGCATTGAGATATCACATCTCATGCTATAGGAAGGGTCTCAGGTTTGGTATAAGCATTGAGATATCACATCACATGCTATAGGAAGGGTCTCACGATTGGAATGGGAAGGACTTGGATATCACATCTCATGCTATAGGCAGGGTCTCAGGTTTGGAAAGGGAAGGAGATGGATATCACATTTCATGTTAGAGGTAGGATCTCAGGTTTGGTATTAGAGGCATTGAGATATCACATCTCATGCTATCAGAAGGGTCTCAGGATTGGAATGGGAAGGAATTGGATATCACATTTCATGCTAAAGGGAGGGTCTCAGGTTTGGAAGGGGAAGGATTTGGAAATCACATCTCATATTATAGGAAGGATCTCAGGTTTGGTATTAGAAGCATTGAGATATCACATCTCATGCTATCGGAAGGATCTCAGGTTTGGTATAAGAGGCATTGAGATATCACATCTCATGCTATCATAAGGGTCTCAGGATTGGAATGGGAAGGAGTTGGATATCACATCTCATGTTATAGGAAGGATCTCAGGTTTGGTATTAGAAGCATTGAGACATCACATCTCATGCTATAGGAAGGGTCTCAGGATTGGAATGGGAAGGAGTTGGATATCACATCTCATGCTATAGGAAGGGTCTCAGATTTGGTATAAGCATTGAGATATCACATCTCATGCTATAGGAAGGGTCTCAGGATTGGAATGGGAAGGAGTTGTATATGACATCTCAGGCCATAGGAAGGGTCTCAGATTTGGTATAAGCATTGAGATATCACATCTCATGATATCGGAAGGGTCTCAGGATTGGAATGGGAAGGAGTTGGATATCACATTTCATGATAAAGGAAGGGTCTAAGGTTTGGAAGGGGAAGGATTTGGATATCACATCTCATGTTATAGGACGGGTCTCAGGTTTGGTATTAGAAGCATTGAGATATCAAGTCTCATGGTATAAGAAGGGTCTCAGGATTGGAATGGGAAGGAGTTTGATATCACATCTTATGCCATAGTATGTGTCTCAGGTTTGGTAGAAGCATTGGGATATCACATCTCATGCTATCGGAAGGGTATCAGTATTGGATTTGGAAGGAGTTGGATATCCCATCTCATGCTATAGGAAGGGTCTCAGGTTGGAATGGGAAGGAGTTGGATATCACATTTCATGTTATAGTAAGGGTCTCAGGATTGGAATGGGAAGGACTTGGATATCATATCTCATGCTATAGGAAGGCTCTCAGGTTTGGAAGGGGAAGGAGTTGGATATCACATTTCATGTTAGAGGAAGGATCTCAGGTTTGGTATTAGAGGCCTTGAGATATCACATCTCATGCTATAGGAAGGGTCTCAGGATTGGAATGGGAAGGAGTTGGATATCACATCTCAAGCTATAGGAAGGGTCTCAGGTTTGGTATAAGCATTGAGATATCACATCTCATGCTATAGGAAGGGTCTCCTGATTGGAATGGGAAGAAGTTGGATATCACATCTCATGCTATAGGAAGGGTCTCAGGTTTGGTATAAGCATTGAGATATCACATCTCATGCTATAGGAAGGGTCTCAGGATTGGAATGGGAAGGACTTGGATATCACATATCATGCTATAGGCAGGGTCTCAGGTTTGGAAAGGGAAGGAGATGGATATCACATTTCATGTTAGAGGTAGGATCTCAGGTTTGGTATTAGAGGCATTGAGAAATCACATCTCATGCTATCAGAAGGGTCTCAGGATTGGAATGGGAAGGAGTTGGATATCACATCTCATGCTAAAGGGAGGGTCTCAGGTTTGGAAGGGGAAGGATTTGGAAATCACATCTCATATTATAGGAAGGATCTCAGGTTTGGTATTAGAAGCATTGAGATATCACATCTCATGCTATCGGAAGGATCTCAGGTTTGGTATAAGAGGCATTGAGATATCACATCTCATGCTATCATAAGGGTCTCAGGATTGGAATGGGAAGGAGTTGGATATCACATCTCATGTTAGAGGAAGGATCTCAGGTTTGGTTTTGGAAGCATTGAGATATCACATCTCATGCTATAGGAAGGGTCTCAGGATTGGAATGGGAGGAGCTATATATCACATCTCATGCTAAAGGAAGGGTCTCAGGTTTGGAAGGGGAAGGATTTGGATATCACATCTCATGTTATAGGACGGGTCTCAGGTTTGGTATTAGAAGCATTGTGATATCACATCTCATGCTATAGGATGTGTCTCAGGATTGGAATGGGAAGGAGTTGGATATCACATCTCATGCTATAGGAAGGGTTTCAGGTTTGGTAGAAGCATTGAGATATCACATCTCATGCTATAGGAAGAGTCTCAGGTTTGGGAAGGGAAGGATTTGGATTTCACATCTCATGTTATAGGATGGTTCTCATGTTTGGTTTTTGAAGCATTGAGATATCACATCTCATGCTATCGGAAGGGTCTCAGGTTTGGAATGGGAAGGAGTTGGATATCAGATCTCATGTTATAGGAAGGATCTCAGGTTTGGAATGGGAAGGAGTTGGATATGACATCTCTTGTTATAGGGAGGGTCTCAGGATTTGAATGGTAAGGAGTTGGATATCACATCTCATGCTATAGGAAGGGTCTCAGGTTGGAATGGGAAGGAGTTGGATATCACATCTCATGTTATATACAGGAAGGGTCTCAGGATTGGAATGGGAAGGATTTGGATATCACATCTCTTGCTATAGGAAGGGTCTCAGGTTTTTTATTAGAAACATTGAGATATAACCTCTCATGCTATAGGAAGGGTTTTAGGATTGGAATGGGAAGTATTTGGATATCACATCTCATGCTAAAGGAAGGGTCTCAGGTTTGGAAGGGGAAGGATTTGGATATCACATCTCATCCAATAGGAAGGGTCTCAGGTTTGGAATGGGAAGGAATTGGATATCACATCTCATGTTATAGGAAGGGTCTCAGGTTTTTTATTAGAAACATTGAGATATCACATCTCATGTTATAGGACGGTTCCCAGGTTTGGTATTAGAAGCATTGAGATATCACATCTCATGGTATAGGAAGGGTCTCAGGGTTGGAATGGGAAGGAGTTGGATATCACATCTCATCCAATAGGAAGGGTCTCAGGTTTGGAATGGGAAGGAATTGGATATCACATCTCATGTTATAGGAAGGATCTCAGGTTTGGTATTAGAAGCATTGAGATATCACATCTCATGCTATAGGAAGGGTCTCAGGATTGGAATGTGAAGGATTTGGATATCACATCTCATGCTAAAGGAAGGGTCTCAGGTTTGGTAGAAGCATTGAGATATCACATCTCATGCTATAGGAAGGGTCTCAGGATTTGAATGGCAAGGAGTTGGATATCACATCTCTTGCTATAGGAAGGGTCTCAGGTTTTTTATTAGAAACATTGAGATATCACCTCTCATGCTATAGGAAGGGTTTTAGGATTGGAATGGGAAGTATTTGGATATCACATCTCATGCTAAAGGAAGGGTCTCAGGTTTGGAAGGGGAAGGATTTGGATATCACATCTCATCCAATAGGAAGGGTCTCAGGTTTGGAATGGGAAGGAATTGGATATCACATCTCATGTTATAGGAAGGGTCTCAGGTTTTTTATTAGAAACATTGAGATATCACATCTCATGTTATAGGACGGTTCCCAGGTTTGGTATTAGAAGCATTGAGATATCACATCTCATGGTATAGGAAGGGTCTCAGGGTTGGAATGGGAAGGAGTTGGATATCACATCTCATCCAATAGGAAGGGTCTCAGGTTTGGAATGGGAAGGAATTGGATATCACATCTCATGTTATAGGAAGGATCTCAGGTTTGGTATTAGAAGCATTGAGATATCACATCTCATGCTATAGGAAGGGTCTCAGGATTGGAATGTGAAGGATTTGGATATCACATCTCATGCTAAAGGAAGGGTCTCAGGTTTGGTAGAAGCATTGAGATATCACATCTCATGCTATAGGAAGGGTCTCAGGATTTGAATGGCAAGGAGTTGGATATCACATCTCATGCCATAGGAAGCGTCTCAGGTTTGGAATGGGAAGGATTTGGATATCACATCTCATGTCATAGGAAGGATCTCAGGTTTGGTATTAGAAGCATTGATATATCACATCTCATGCTATAGGAAAGGTCTCAGGATTGGAATGGGTAGGAGTTGGATATTACATTCTTGCTATAGTAAGGGTCTCATGTTTGGAATGGGAAGGAGTTGGATATCACATCTCATGTTATAGGAAGGGTCTCAGGTTTGGTATAAGCATTGAGATATCACATCTCTGCTATCAGGAGTGGCTCAGGATTGGAATGGGAAGGAGTTGGATATCCCATCTCATGTTAAAGGACGGGTCTCTGGTTTGGTATTAGAATCATTGAGATATCACATCGCATGCTTTAGGAAGGGTCTAAGGATTGGAATGGGATGGACTTGGATATCACATCTCATGCTATAGGTAGGCTCTCAGGTTTGGTATAAGCATTGAGATATCACATCTCATGCTATAGGAAGGGTCTCAGGATTGGAATGGGAAGGATTTGGATATCACATCTCATGCTATAGGAAGGGTCTCAGATTTGGTATAAGCATTGAGATATCACATCTCATGCTATAGGAAGGGTCTCAGGATTGGAATGGGAAGGAGTTGTATATGACATCTCAAGCCTTAGGAAGGGTCTCAGGTTTGGTATAAGCATTGAGATATCACATCTCTGCTATCGGAAGGGTCTCAGGATTGGAATGGGAAGGAGTTGGATATCCCATCTCATGTTATAGGAAGGGTCTCAGGTTTGGTATTAGAAGCATTGAGATATCACATCTCATGCTATAGGAAGGGTCTCAGGATTGGAATGGGAAGGACTTGGATGTCACATCTCATGCTATAGGGAGGGTCTCAAGTTTGATATTAGAAGCATTGAGATAACAAATCTCATGATATCGGAAGGGTCTCAGGATTGGAATGGGAAGGAGTTGGATATCACATCTCATTATAAAGGAAGGGTCTAAGGTTTGGAAGGGGAAGGATTTGGATATCACATCTCATGTTATAGGACGGGTCACAGGTTTGGTATTAGAAGCATTGAGATATCAAGTCTCATGGTATAATAAGGGTCTCAGAATTGGAATGGGAAGGAGTTGGATATCACATCTCAAGCTACAGGAAGCATCTCAGGATTGGAATGGGAAGGAGTTTGATATCACATCTCATGCCATAGTATGGGTCTCAGGTTTGGTAGAAGCATTGGGATATCACATCTCATGCTATAGGAAGGGTCTCAGGATTGGAATGGGAAGAAGATGGATATCACATCTCAAGCAATAGGAAGGGTCTCAGGTTTGGTATAAGCATTGAGATATCACATCTCATGCTATAGGAAGGGTCTCAGGGTTGGAATGGGAAGGAGTTGTATATGACATCTCATGCCATAGGAAGGGTCTCAGGTTTGGTATAAGCATTGAGATATCACATCACATGCTATAGGAAGGGTCTCAGGATTGGAATGGGAAGGACTTGGATATCACATCACATGCTATAGGAAGGGTCTCAGGATTGGAATGGGAAGGACTTGGATATCACATCTCATGCTATAGGCAGGGTCTCAGGTTTGGAAAGGGAAGGAGATGGATATCACATTTCATGTTAGAGGTAGGATCTCAGGTTTGGTATTAGAGGCAATGAGATATCACATCTCATGCTATCAGAAGGGTCTCAGGATTGGAATGGGAAGGAGTTGGATATCACATTTCATGCTAAAGGGAGGGTCTCAGGTTTGGAAGGGGAAGGATTTGGAAATCACATCTCATATTATAGGAAGGATCTCAGGTTTGGTATTAGAAGCATTGAGATATCACATCTCATGCTATCGGAAGGATCTCAGGTTTGGTATAAGAGGCATTGAGATATCACATCTCATGCTATCATAAGGGTCTCAGGATTGGAATGGGAAGGAGTTGGATATCACATCTCATGTTATAGGAAGGATCTCAGGTTTGGTATTAGAAGCATTGAGACATCACATCTCATGCTATAGGAAGGGTCTCAGGATTGGAATGGGAAGGAGTTGGATATCACATCTCATGCTATAGGAAGGGTCTCAGGTTTGGTATAAGCATTGAGATATCACATCTCATGCTATAGGAAGGGTCTCAGGATTGGAATGGGAAGGATTTGGATATCACATCTTATGCTATAGGAAGGGTCTCAGGTTTGGTATAAGCACTGAGATATCACATCTCATGCTATAGGAAGGGTCTCAGGATTGGAATGGGAAGAAGTTGGATATCACATCTCATGCTATAGGAAGGGTCTCAGGTTTGGTATAAGCATTGAGATATCACATCTCATGCTATAGGAAGGGTCTCAGGTTTGGTATAAGCATTGAGCTATCACATCACATGCTATAGGAAGGGTCTCACGATTGGAATGGGAAGGACTTGGATATCACATCTCATGCTATAGGCAGGGTCTCAGGTTTGGAAAGGGAAGGAGATGGATATCACATTTCATGTTAGAAGTAGGATCTCAGGTTTGGTATTAGAGGCATTGAGATATCACATCTCATGCTATCAGAAGGGTCTCAGGATTGGAATGGGAAGGAATTGGATATCACATTTCATGCTAAAGGGAGGGTCTCAGGTTTGGAAGGGGAAGGATTTGGAAATCACATCTCATATTATAGGAAGGATCTCAGGTTTGGTATTAGAAGCATTGAGATATCACATCTCATGCTATCGGAAGGATCTCAGGTTTGGTATAAGAGGCATTGAGATATCACATCTCATGCTATCATAAGGGTCTCAGGATTGGAATGGGAAGGAGTTGGATATCACATCTCATGTTATAGGAAGGATCTCAGGTTTGGTATTAGAAGCATTGAGACATCACATCTCATGCTATAGGAAGGGTCTCAGGATTGGAATGGGAAGGAGTTGGATATCACATCTCATGCTATAGGAAGGGTCTCAGATTTGGTATAAGCATTGAGATATCACATCTCATGCTATAGGAAGGGTCTCAGGATTGGAATGGGAAGGAGTTGTATATGACATCTCAGGCCATAGGAAGGGTCTCAGATTTGGTATAAGCATTGAGATATCACATCTCATGATATCGGAAGGGTCTCAGGATTGGAATGGGAAGGAGTTGGATATCACATTTCATGATAAAGGAAGGGTCTAAGGTTTGGAAGGGGAAGGATTTGGATATCACATCTCATGTTATAGGACGGGTCTCAGGTTTGGTATTAGAAGCATTGAGATATCAAGTCTCATGGTATAAGAAGGGTCTCAGGATTGGAATGGGAAGGAGTTTGATATCACATCTTATGCCATAGTATGTGTCTCAGGTTTGGTAGAAGCATTGGGATATCACATCTCATGCTATCGGAAGGGTATCAGTATTGGATTTGGAAGGAGTTGGATATCCCATCTCATGCTATAGGAAGGGTCTCAGGTTGGAATGGGAAGGAGTTGGATATCACATTTCATGTTATAGGAAGGGTCTCAGGATTGGAATGGGAAGGACTTGGATATCATATCTCATGCTATAGGAAGGCTCTCAGGTTTGGAAGGGGAAGGAGTTGGATATCACATTTCATGTTAGAGGAAGGATCTCAGGTTTGGTATTAGAGGCCTTGAGATATCACATCTCATGCTATAGGAAGGGTCTCAGGATTGGAATGGGAAGGAGTTGGATATCACATCTCAAGCTATAGGAAGGGTCTCAGGTTTGGTATAAGCATTGAGATATCACATCTCATGCTATAGGAAGGGTCTCCTGATTGGAATGGGAAGAAGTTGGATATCACATCTCATGCTATAGGAAGGGTCTCAGGTTTGGTATAAGCATTGAGATATCACATCTCATGCTATAGGAAGGGTCTCAGGATTGGAATGGGAAGGAGTTGTATATGCCATCTCATGCCATAGGAAGGGTCTCAGGTTTGGTATAAGCATTGAGATATCACATCACATGCTATAGGAAGGGTCTCAGGATTGGAATGGGAAGGACTTGGATATCACATATCATGCTATAGGCAGGGTCTCAGGTTTGGAAAGGGAAGGAGATGGATATCACATTTCATGTTAGAGGTAGGATCTCAGGTTTGGTATTAGAGGCATTGAGAAATCACATCTCATGCTATCAGAAGGGTCTCAGGATTGGAATGGGAAGGAGTTGGATATCACATCTCATGTTAGAGGAAGGATCTCAGGTTTGGTTTTGGAAGAATTGAGACATCACATCTCATGCTATAGGAATGGTCTCAGGATTGGAATGGGTAGGAGTTGGATATTACATTCTTGCTATAGGAAGGGTCTCATGTTTGGAATGGGAAGGAGTTGGATATCACATATGCTATAGGAAGTGTCTCAGGTTTGGAACGGGAAGGAGTTGGATATCACATCTCATGTTATAGGAAGGGTCTCAGGTTTGGTATAAGCATTGAGATATCACATCTCTGCTATCAGGAGTGGCTCAGGATTGGAATGGGAAGGAGTTGGATATCCCATCTCATGTTAAAGGAGGGGTCTCTGGTTTGGTATTAGAATCATTGAGATATCACATCGCATGCTGTAGGAAGGGTCTAAGGATTGGAATGGGATGGACTTGGATATCACATCTCATGCTATAGGTAGGCTCTCGGGTTTGGTATAAGCATTGAGATATCACATCTCATGCTATAGGAAGGGTCTCAGGATTGGAATGGGAAGGATTTGGATATCACATCTCATGCTATAGGAAGGGTCTCAGGTTTGGTATAAGCATGGAGATATCACTTCTCATGCTATAGGAAGGGTCTCAGGATTGGAATGGGAAGGTGTTGGATATCACATCTCATGCTATAGGAAGGGTCTCAGATTTGGTATAAGCATTGAGATATCACATCTCATGCTCTAGGAAGGGTCTCAGGATTGCAATGGGAAGGAGTTGTATATGACATCTCAGGCCTTAGGAAGGGTCTCAGGTTTGGTATAAGCATTGAGATATCACATCTCTGCTATCGGAAGGGTCTCAGGATTGGAATGGGAAGGAGTTGGATATCCCATCTCATGTTATAGGAAGGGTCTCGGGTTTGGTATTAGAAGCATTGAGATATCACATCTCATGCTATAGGAAGGGTCTCAGGATTGGAATGGGAAGGACTTGGATGTCACATCTCATGCTATAGGGAGGGTCTCAAGTTTGATATTAGAAGCATTGAGATAACAAATCTCATGATATCGGAAGGGTCTCAGGATTGGAATGGGAAGGAGTTGGATATCACATCTCATTATAAAGGAAGGGTCTAAGGTTTGGAAGGGGATGGATTTGGATATCACATCTCATGTTATAGGACGGGTCTCAGGTTTGGTATTAGAAGCATTGAGATATCAAGTGTCATGGTATAAGAAGGGTCTCAGAATTGGAATGGGAAGGAGTTGGATATCACATCTCAAGCTATAGGAAGCGTCTCAGGATTGGAATGGGAAGGAGTTTGATATCACATCTCATGCCATAGTATGGGTCTCAGGTTTGGTAGAAGCATTGGGATATCACATCTCATGCTATCGGAAGGGTATCAGTATTGGATTTGGAAGGAGTTGGATATCCCATCTCATGCTATAGGAAGGGTCTCAGGTTAGAATGGGAAGGAGTTGGATATCACATTTCATGTTATAGGAAGGGTCTCAGGATTGGAATGGGAAGGACTTGGATATCATATCTCATGCTATAGGAAGGCTCTCAGGTTTGGAAGGGGAAGGAGTTGGATATCACATTTCATGTTAGAGGAAGGATCTCAGGTTTGGTATTAGAGGCCTTGAGATATCACATCTCATGCTATAGGAAGGGTCTCAGGATTGGAATGGGAAGGAGTTGGATATCACATCTCAAGCTATAGGAAGGGTCTCAGGTTTGGTATAAGCATTGAGATATCACATCTCATGCTATAGGAAGGGTCTCAGGATTGGAATGGGAAGAAGTTGGATATCACATCTCATGCTATAGGAAGGGTCTCAGGTTTGGTATAAGCATTGAGATATCACATCTCATGCTATAGGAAGGGTCTCAGGGTTGGAATGGGAAGGAGTTGTATATGACATCTCATGCCATAGGAAGGGTCTCAGGTTTGGTATAAGCATTGAGATATCACATCACATGCTATAGGAAGGGTCTCAGGATTGGAATGGGAAGGACTTGGATATCACATCTCATGCTATAGGCAGGGTCTCAGGTTTGGAAAGGGAAGGAGATGGATATCACATTTCATGTTAGAGGTAGGATCTCAGGTTTGGTATTAGAGGCATTGAGATATCACATCTCATGCTATCAGAAGGGTCTCAGGATTGGAATGGGAAGGAGTTGGATATCAAATCTCATGCTAAAGGGATGGTCTAAGGTTTGGAAGGGGAGGGATTTGGACATCATATCTCATGTTATTGGAAGGATCTCAGGTTTGGTATTAGAAGCATTGAGATATCACATCTCATGCTATCGGAAGGGTCTTAGGTTTGGTACAAGCATTGAGATATCACATCTCTGCTATCGGAAGGGTCTCAGGATTGGAATGGGAAGGATTTGGATATCACAATTCATGTTATAGGGAGGGTCTCAGTTTTCATATTAGAAGCATTGAGATATCACATATGCTATTGGAAGGGTCTCAGTATTGGAATGGGAAGGAGTTGGATATCACATCTCATGTTATAGGGAGGGTCTCAGTTTTGATATTAGAAGCATTGAGATATCACATATGCTATTGGAAGGGTCTCAGTATTGGAATTGGAAGGAGTTGGATATCACATATGCTAAAGGAAAGGTATAGGAAAGATCTCAGGTTTGGTATTAGAAGCATTGAGACATCACATCTCATGTTATAGGAAGGGTCTCAGGATTGGAATGGGAAGAAGTTGGATATCACATCTCATGCTATAGGAAGGGTCTCAGGTTTGGAAGGGGAAGGAGTTGGATATCCAATCTCATGTTATAGGACTGGTCTCAGGTTTGGTATTAGAAGCATTGAGATATCACATCGCATGCTGTAGGAAGGTTCTCAGGTTTGGAATGGGGAGGAATTGGATATCACATCTCATGTCATAGGAAGGATCTCAGGTTTGGTATTAGAAGCATTGAGATATCACATCTCATGCTATAGGAATGGTCTCAGGATTGGAATGGGAAGGAGTTGGATATTACATTCCTGCTATAGGAAGGGTCTCATGTTTGGAATGGGAATTTGTTGGATATCACATATGCTATAGGAAGGGTCTCAGGTTTGGAACGGGAAGGAGTTGGAAATCACATCTCATGTTATAAGAAGGGTCTCAGGTTTGGTATAAGCATTGAGATATCACATCTCTGCTATCGGAAGTGTCTCAGGATTGGAATGGGAAGGTGTTGGATATCCCATCTCATGTTATAGGACGGGTCTCAGGTTTGTTATTAGAATCATTGAGATATCATATTGCATGCTGTAGGAAGGGTCTAAGGATTGGAATGGGAAGGAGTTGGATATCCCATCTCATGTTATAGGAAGAGTCTCAGGATTGGAATGGGAAGGAGTTGGATATCACATTTCATGTTAGAGGAAGGATCTCAGGTTTGGTATTGGAGGCATTGAGATATCACATCTCATGCTATAGGAAGGGTCTCAGGATTGGAATGGGAAGGAGTTGGATATCACATCTCATGTTATAGGAAGGGTCTCAGGTTTGGTATAAGCATTGAGATATCACATCTCATGCTATAGGAAGGGTCTCAGGATTGGAATGGGAAGGAGTTGGATATCACATCTCATGTTATAGGAAGGATCTCAGGTTTGGTATTAGAAGCATTGAGACATCACATCTCATGCTATCGGAAGGGTCTCAGGATTGGAATGGGAAGGACTTGGATATCACATCTCATGCTATAGGGAGGGTCTCAAGTTTGATATTAGAAGCATTGAGATATCATATCTCATGCTATAGGAAGGGTCTCAGGATTGGAATGGGAAGGAGTTGGATATCACATCTCATGCTATAGGAAGGGTCTCAGGTTTGGTATAAGCAGTGAGATATTACATCTCATGCTATAGGAAGTGTCTCAGGATTGGAATGGGAAGGAGTTGGATATCACATCTCATGTTATAGGAAGGATCTCAGGTTTGGTATAAGCATTGAGATATCACATCTCTACTATCGGAAGGGTCTCAGGATTGGAATGGGAAGGAGTTGGATATTCCCATCTCATGTTATAGGAAGGGTCTCAGGTTTGGTATTAGAAGCATTGAGATATCACATCTCATGCTATAGGAAGGGTCTCAGGATTGGAATGGGAAGGACTTGGATATCACGTCTCATGCTATAAGGAGGGTCTCAAGTTTGATATTAGAAGCATTGAGATATCACATCTCATGATATCGGAAGGGTCTCAGGGATGGAATGGGAAGGAGTTGGATATCACATCTCATGATAAAGGAAGTGTCTAAGGTTTGGAAGGGGAAGGAGTTTGATATCACATCTCATGCCATAGTATGGGTCTCAGGTTTGGTAGAAGCATTGGGATATCACATCTCATGCTATCGGAAGGGTATCAGGATTGGATTTGGAAGGAGTTGGATATCCCATCTCATGCTATAGGAAGGGTCTCAGGTTGGAATGGGAAGGAGTTGGATATCACATCTCATGTTATAGGAAGGGTCTCAGGATTGGAATTAGAAGGACTTGGATATCACATCTCATGCTATAGGAAGGCTTTCAGGTTTGGAAGGGGAAAGAGTTGGATATCACATTTCATGTTAGAGGTAGGATCTCAGGTTTGGTATTAGAGGCATTGAGATATCACATCTCATGCTATCAGAAGAGTCTCAGGATTGGAATGGGAAGGAGTTGGATATCACATCTCATGCTAAAGGGAGGGTCTCAGGTTTGGAAGGGGAAGGATTTGGATATCACATCTCATGTTATAGGAAGGATCTCAGGTTTGGTATTAGAAGCATTGAGATATCACATCTCATGCTATCGGAAGGATCTCAGGTTTGGTATAGAAGCATTGAGATATCACATCTCATGCTATCAGAAGGTTCTCAGGATTGGAATGGGAAGGAGTTGGATATCACATCTCATGCTAAAGGGAGGGTCTCAGGTTTGGAAGGGGAAGGATTTGGATATCACATCTCATGTTATCGGAAGGATCTCAGGTTTGGTATTAGAAGTATTGAGATATCACATCTCATGCTATAGGAAGGGTCTCAGGATTGGAATGGGAAGGAGTTGGTTATCACATCTCATGCTAAAGGAAGGGTCTCAGGTTTGGTAGAAGCATTGAGATATCACATCTCATGCTATAGGAAGGGTCTCAGGATTGGAATGGGAAGGACTTAGATATCACATATCATGCTATACGGAGGGTCTCAGTTTTGATATTAGAAGCATTGAGATATCACATCTCATGCTATCGGAAGTGTCTCAGGATTGGAATGGGAAGGAGCTGGATATCACATCTCATGCTAAAGGAAGGGTCTCAGGTTTGGAACAGGAAGGAGTTGGATATCACATCTCATGTTATAGGAAGGGTCTCAGGTTTGGTATAAGCATTGAGATATCACATCTCTGCTATCGGAAGTGTCTCAGGATTGGAATGGGAAGGACTTGGATATCACATCTCATGCTATAGATAGGCTCTCAGGTTTGGAAAGGGAAGGAGTTGGATATCACATTTCATGTTAGAGGAAGGATCTCAGGTTTGGTATTAGAGGCATTGAGATATCAGATCTCAGGCTATAGGAAGGGTCTCAGGATTGGAATGGGAAGGAGTTGGATATCACATCTCATGCTATAGGAAGGGTCTCAGGATTGGAATGGGAAGGAGTTGTATATGACATCTCATGCCGTAGGAAGGGTCTCAGGTTTGGTATAAGCATTGAGATATCACATCTCTGCTATCGAAAGGGTCTTAGGATTGGAATGGGAAGGAGTTGGATATCCCATCTCATGTTATAGGAAGAGTCTCAGGTTTGGTATTAGAAGCATTGAGATATCCCATCTCATGATATAGGAAGGGTCTCAGGTTGGAATGGGAAGGAGTTTGATATCACATTTCATGTTATAGGAAGGGTCTCAGGATTGGAATGGGAAGGACTTGGATATCATATCCCATGCTATAGGAAGGCTCTCAGGTTTAGAAGGGGAAGGAGTTGGATATCACATTTCATGGTAGAGGAAGGATCTCAGGTTTGGTATTAGAGGCCTTGAGATATCACATCTCATGCTATAGGAAGGGTCTCAGGATTGGAATGGGAAGGAGTTGGATATCACATCTCAAGCTATAGGAACGGTCTCAGGTTTGGTATGAGCATTGTGATATCACATCTCATGCTATAGGAAGGGTCTCAGGATTGGAATGGGAAGGAGTTGGATATCACATCTCATGTTATAGGAAAGATCTCAGGTTTGGTATTAGAAGCATTGAGACATCACATCTCATGTTATAGGAAGGGTCTCAGGATTGGAATGGGAAGAAGTTGGATATCACATCTCTTGCTATAGGAAGGGTCTCAGATTTGGTATAAGCATTGAGATATCACATCTCATGCTATAGGAAGGGTCTCAGGATTGGAATGGGAAGGAGTTGTATATGACATCTCATGCCATAGGAAGGGTCTCAGGTTTGGTATAAGCATTGAGATATCACATCACATGCTATAGGAAGGGTCTCAGGATTGGAATGGGAAGGACTTGGATATCACATCTCATGCTATAGGCAGGGTCTCAGGTTTGGAAAGGGAATGAGATGGATATCACATTTCATGTTAGAGGAAGGATCTCAAGTTTGGTATTAGAGGCATTGAGATATCACATCTCATGCTATCAGAAGGGTCTCAGGATTGGAATGGGAAGGAGTTGGATATCACATCTCATGCTAAAGGGAGGGTCTCAGGTTTGGAAGGGGAAGGATTTGGAAATCACATCTCATGTTATAGGAAGGATCTCAGGTTTGGTATTAGAAGCATTGAGATATCACATCTCATGCTTTCATAAGGGTCTCAGGATTGGAATGGGAAGGAGTTGGATATCACATCTCATGTTATAGGAAGGATCTCAGGTTTGGTATTAGAAGCATTGAGACATCACATCTCCTGCTATAGGAAGGGTCTCAGAATTGGAATGGGAAGGAGTTGGATATCACATCTCATGCTATAGGAAGGGTCTCAGATTTGGTATAAGCATTGAGATATCACATCTCATGCTATAGGAAGGGTCTCAGGATTGGAATGGGAAGGAATTGGATATCACATCTCATGCTATAGGAAGGGTCTCAGATTTGGTATAAGCATTGAGATATCACATCTCATGCTAAAGGATGGGTCTCAGGATTGGAATGGGAAGGAGTTGTATATGACATCTCAGGCCATAGGAAGGGTCTCAGGTTTGGTATAAGCATTGAGATATCACATCTCATGCTATAGGAAGGGTCTCAGGATTGGAATGGGAAGGATTTGGATATCATATCTCATGCTATAGGAAGGGTCTCAGGTTTGGTATAAGCATGGAGATATCACTTCTCATGCTATAGGAAGGGTCTCAGGATTGGAATGGGAAGGTGTTGGATATCACATCTCATGCTATAGGAAGGGTCTCAGATTTGGTATAAGCATTGAGATATCACATCTCATGCTCTAGGAAGGGTCTAAGGATTGCAATGGGAAGGAGTTGTATATGACATCTCAGGCCTTAGGAAGGGTCTCAGGTTTGGTATAAGCATTGAGATATCACATCTCTGCTATCGGAAGGGTCTCAGGATTGGAATGGGAAGGAGTTGGATATCCCATCTCATGTTATAGGAAGGGTCTCAGGTTTGGTATTAGAAGCATTGAGATATCACATCTCATGCTATAGGAAGGGTCTCAGGATTGGAATGGGAAGGACTTGGATGTCACATCTCATGCTATAGGGAGGGTCTCAAGTTTGATATTAGAAGCATTGAGATAACAAATCTCATGATATCGGAAGGGTCTCAGGATTGGAATGGGAAGGAGTTGGATATCACATCTCATTATAAAGGAAGGGTCTAAGGTTTGGAAGGGGATGGATTTGGATATCACATCTCATGTTATAGGACGGGTCTCAGGTTTGGTATTAGAAGCATTGAGATATCAAGTGTCATGGTATAAGAAGGGTCTCAGAATTGGAATGGGAAGGAGTTGGATATCACATCTCAAGCTATAGGAAGCGTCTCAGGATTGGAATGGGAAGGAGTTTGATATCACATCTCATGCCATAGTATGGGTCTCAGGTTTGGTAGAAGCATTGGGATATCACATCTCATGCTATCGGAAGGGTATCAGTATTGGATTTGGAAGGAGTTGGATATCCCATCTCATGCTATAGGAAGGGTCTCAGGTTAGAATGGGAAGGAGTTGGATATCACATTTCATGTTATAGGAAGGGTCTCAGGATTGGAATGGGAAGGACTTGGATATCATATCTCATGCTATAGGAAGGCTCTCAGGTTTGGAAGGGGAAGGAGTTGGATATCACATTTCATGTTAGAGGAAGGATCTCAGGTTTGGTATTAGAGGCCTTGAGATATCACATCTCATGCTATAGGAAGGGTCTCAGGATTGGAATGGGAAGGAGTTGGATATCACATCTCAAGCTATAGGAAGGGTCTCAGGTTTGGTATAAGCATTGAGATATCACATCTCATGCTATAGGAAGGGTCTCAGGATTGGAATGGGAAGAAGTTGGATATCACATCTCATGCTATAGGAAGGGTCTCAGGTTTGGTATAAGCATTGAGATATCACATCTCATGCTATAGGAAGGGTCTCAGGGTTGGAATGGGAAGGAGTTGTATATGACATCTCATGCCATAGGAAGGGTCTCAGGTTTGGTATAAGCATTGAGATATCACATCACATGCTATAGGAAGGGTCTCAGGATTGGAATGGGAAGGACTTGGATATCACATCTCATGCTATAGGCAGGGTCTCAGGTTTGGAAAGGGAAGGAGATGGATATCACATTTCATGTTAGAGGTAGGATCTCAGGTTTGGTATTAGAGGCATTGAGATATCACATCTCATGCTATCAGAAGGGTCTCAGGATTGGAATGGGAAGGAGTTGGATATCAAATCTCATCCTAAAGGGATGGTCTAAGGTTTGGAAGGGGAGGGATTTGGACATCATATCTCATGTTATTGGAAGGATCTCAGGTTTGGTATTAGAAGCATTGAGATATCACATCTCATGCTATCGGAAGGGTCTTAGGTTTGGTATAAGCATTGAGATATCACATCTCTGCTATCGGAAGGGTCTCAGGATTGGAATGGGAAGGATTTGGATATCACAATTCATGTTATAGGGAGGGTCTCAGTTTTCATATTAGAAGCATTGAGATATCACATATGCTATTGGAAGGGTCTCAGTATTGGAATGGGAAGGAGTTGGATATCACATCTCATGTTATAGGGAGGGTCTCAGTTTTGATATTAGAAGCATTGAGATATCACATATGCTATTGGAAGGGTCTCAGTATTGGAATTGGAAGGAGTTGGATATCACATATGCTAAAGGAAAGGTATAGGAAAGATCTCAGGTTTGGTATTAGAAGCATTGAGACATCACATCTCATGTTATAGGAAGGGTCTCAGGATTGGAATGGGAAGAAGTTGGATATCACATCTCATGCTATAGGAAGGGTCTCAGGTTTGGAAGGGGAAGGAGTTGGATATCCAATCTCATGTTATAGGACTGGTCTCAGGTTTGGTATTAGAAGCATTGAGATATCACATCGCATGCTGTAGGAAGGTTCTCAGGTTTGGAATGGGGAGGAATTGGATATCACATCTCATGTCATAGGAAGGATCTCAGGTTTGGTATTAGAAGCATTGAGATATCACATCTCATGCTATAGGAATGGTCTCAGGATTGGAATGGGAAGGAGTTGGATATTACATTCCTGCTATAGGAAGGGTCTCATGTTTGGAATGGGAATGTGTTGGATATCACATATGCTATAGGAAGGGTCTCAGGTTTGGAACGGGAAGGAGTTGGATATCACATCTCATGTTATAAGAAGGGTCTCAGGTTTGGTATAAGCGCTGAGATATCACATCTCTGCTATCGGAAGTGTCTCAGGATTGGAATGGGAAGGTGTTGGATATCCCATCTCATGTTATAGGACGGGTCTCAGGTTTGTTATTAGAATCATTGAGATATCATATTGCATGCTGTAGGAAGGGTCTAAGGATTGGAATGGGAAGGAGTTGGATATCCCATCTCATGTTATAGGAAGAGTCTCAAGTTTGGTATTAGAAGCATTTAGATATCACATCTCATGCTATAGTAAGTGTCTCAGGATTGGAATGGGAAGGAGTTGGATATCACATTTCATGTTAGAGGAAGGATCTCAGGTTTGGTATTAGAGGCATTGAGATATCACATCTCATGCTATAGGAAGGGTCTCAGGATTGGAATGGGAAGGAGTTGGATATCACATCTCATGCTATAGGAAGGGTCTCAGGTTTGGTATAAGCATTGAGATATCACATCTCATGCTATAGGAAGGGTCTCAGGATTGGAATGGGAAGGAGTTGGATATCACATCTCATGTTATAGGAAGGATCTCAGGTTTGGTATTAGAAGCATTGAGACATCACATCTCATGCTATCGGAAGGGTCTCAGGATTGGAATGGGAAGGACTTGGATATCACATCTCATGCTATAGGGAGGGTCTCAAGTTTGATATTAGAAGCATTGAGATATCATATCTCATGCTATAGGAAGGGTCTCAGGATTGGAATGGGAAGGAGTTGGATATCACATCTCATGCTATAGGAAGGGTCTCAGGTTTGGTATAAGCAGTGAGATATTACATCTCATGCTATAGGAAGTGTCTCAGGATTGGAATGGGAAGGAGTTGGATATCACATCTCATGTTATAGGAAGGATCTCAGGTTTGGTATAAGCATTGAGATATCACATCTCTACTATCGGAAGGGTCTCAGGATTGGAATGGGAAGGAGTTGGATATTCCCATCTCATGTTATAGGAAGGATCTCAGGTTTGGTATTAGAAGCTTTGAGATATCACATCTCATGCTATAGGAAGGGTCTCAGGATTGGAATGGGAAGGACTTGGATATCACGTCTCATGCTATAAGGAGGGTCTCAAGTTTGATATTAGAAGCATTGAGATATCACATCTCATGATATCGGAAGGGTCTCAGGGATGGAATGGGAAGGAGTTGGATATCACATCTCATGATAAAGGAAGTGTCTAAGGTTTGGAAGGGGAAGGAGTTTGATATCACATCTCATGCCATAGTATGGGTCTCAGGTTTGGTAGAAGCATTGGGATATCACATCTCATGCTATCGGAAGGGTATCAGGATTGGATTTGGAAGGAGTTGGATATCCCATCTCATGCTATAGGAAGGGTCTCAGGTTGGAATGGGAAGGAGTTGGATATCACATCTCATGTTATAGGAAGGGTCTCAGGATTGGAATTAGAAGGACTTGGATATCACATCTCATGCTATAGGAAGGCTTTCTGGTTTGGAAGGGGAAAGAGTTGGATATCACATTTCATGTTAGAGGTAGGATCTCAGGTTTGGTATTAGAGGCATTGAGATATCACATCTCATGCTATCAGAAGAGTCTCAGGATTGGAATGGGAAGGAGTTGGATATCACATCTCATGCTAAAGGGAGGGTCTCAGGTTTGGAAGGGGAAGGATTTGGATATCACATCTCATGTTATAGGAAGGATCTCAGGTTTGGTATTAGAAGCATTGAGATATCACATCTCATGCTATCGGAAGGATCTCAGGTTTGGTATAGAAGCATTGAGATATCACATCTCATGCTATCAGAAGGTTCTCAGGATTGGAATGGGAAGGATTTGGATATCACATCTCATGCTAAAGGGAGGGTCTCAGGTTTGGAAGGGGAAGGATTTGGATATCACATCTCATGTTATCGGAAGGATCTCAGGTTTGGTATTAGAAGTATTGAGATATCACATCTCATGCTATAAGAAGGGTCTCAGGATTGGAATGGGAAGGAGTTGGTTATCACATCTCATGCTAAAGGAAGGGTCTCAGGTTCTGTAGAAGCATTGAGATATCACATCTCATGCTATAGGAAGGGTCTCAGGATTGGAATGGGAAGGACTTAGATATCACATATCATGCTATACGGAGGGTCTCAGTTTTGATATTAGAAGCATTGAGATATCACATCTCATGCTATCGGAAGTGTCTCAGGATTGGAATGGGAAGGAGCTGGATATCACATCTCATGCTAAAGGAAGGGTCTCGGGTTTGGAACGGGAAGGAGTTGGATATCACATCTCATGTTATAGGAAGGGTCTCAGGTTTGGTATAAGCATTGAGATATCACATCTCTGCTATCGGAAGTGTCTCAGGATTGGAATGGGAAGGACTTGGATATCACATCTCATGCTATAGATAGGCTCTCAGGTTTGGAAAGGGAAGGAGTTGGATATCACATTTCATGTTAGAGGAAGGATCTCAGGTTTGGTATTAGAGGCATTCGATATCAGATCTCAGGCTATAGGAAGGGTCTCAGGATTGGAATGGGAAGGAGTTGGATATCACATCTCATGCTATAGGAAGGGTCTCAGGATTGGAATGGGAAGGAGTTGGATATCACATCTCATGCTAGAGGAAGGGTCTCAGGTTTGGTATAAGCATTGAGATATCACATCTCGTGCTAAAGGAAGGGTCTCAGGATTGGAATGGGAAGGAGTTGTATATGACATCTCATGCCGTAGAAAGGGTCTCAGGTTTGGTATAAGCATTGAGATATCACATCTCTGCTATCGAAAGGGTCTTAGGATTGGAATGGGAAGGAGTTGGATATCCCATCTCATGTTATAGGAAGAGTCTCAGGTTTGGTATTAGAAGCATTGAGATATCCCATCTCATGATATAGGAAGGGTCTCAGGTTGGAATGGGAAGGAGTTTGATATCACATTTCATGTTATAGGAAGGGTCTCAGGATTGGAATGGGAAGGACTTGGATATCATATCCCATGCTATAGGAAGGCTCTCAGGTTTGGAAGGGGAAGGAGTTGGATATCACATTTCATGGTAGAGGAAGGATCTCAGGTTTGGTATTAGAGGCCTTGAGATATCACATCTCATGCTATAGGAAGGGTCTCAGGATTGGAATGGGAAGGAGTTGGATATCACATCTCAAGCTATAGGAACGGTCTCAGGTTTGGTATAAGCATTGTGATATCACATCTCATGCTATAGGAAGGGTCTCAGGATTGGAATGGGAAGGAGTTGGATATCACATCTCATGTTATAGGAAAGATCTCAGGTTTGGTATTAGAAGCATTGAGACATCACATCTCATGTTATAGGAAGGGTCTCAGGATTGGAATGGGAAGAAGTTGGATATCACATCTCTTGCTATAGGAAGGGTCTCAGATTTGGTATAAGCATTGAGATATCACATCTCATGCTATAGGAAGGGTCTCAGGATTGGAATGGGAAGGAGTTGTATATGACATCTCATGCCATAGGAAGGGTCTCAGGTTTGGTATAAGCATTGAGATATCACATCACATGCTATAGGAAGGGTCTCAGGATTGGAATGGGAAGGACTTGGATATCACATCTCATGCTATAGGCAGGGTCTCAGGTTTGGAAAGGGAATGAGATGGATATCACATTTCATGTTAGAGGTAGGATCTCAGGTTTGGTATTAGAGGCATTGAGATATCACATCTCATGCTATCAGAAGGGTCTCAGGATTGGAATGGGAAGGAGTTGGATATCACATCTCATGCTAAAGGGAGGGTCTCAGGTTTGGAAGGGGAAGGATTTGGAAATCACATCTCATGTTATAGGAAGGATCTCAGGTTTGGTATTAGAAGCATTGAGATATCACATCTCATGCTTTCATAAGGGTCTCAGGATTGGAATGGGAAGGAGTTGGATATCACATCTCATGTTATAGGAAGGATATCAGGTTTGGTATTAGAAGCATTGAGACATCACATCTCATGCTATAGGAAGGGTCTCAGAATTGGAATGGGAAGGAGTTGGATATCACATCTCATGCTATAGGAAGGGTCTCAGATTTGGTATAAGCATTGAGATATCACATCTCATGCTATAGGAAGGGTCTCAGGATTGGAATGGGAAGGAATTGGATATCACATCTCATGCTATAGGAAGGGTCTCAGATTTGGTATAAGCATTGAGATATCACATCTCATGCTAAAGGATGGGTCTCAGGATTGGAATGGGAAGGAGTTGTATATGACATCTCAGGCCATAGGAAGGGTCTCAGGTTTGGTATAAGCATTGAGATATCACATCTCATGCTATAGGAAGGGTCTCAGGATTGGAATGGGAAGGAGTTGGATATCACATCTCATGTTATAGGAAGGATCTCAGGTTTGGTATTAGAAGCATTGAGACATCACATCTCATGCTATCGGAAGGGTCTCAGGATTGGAATGGGAAGGACTTGGATATCACATCTCATGCTATAGGGAGGGTCTCAAGTTTGATATTAGAAGCATTGAGATATCATATCTCATGCTATAGGAAGGGTCTCAGGATTGGAATGGGAAGGAGTTGGATATCACATCTCATGCTATAGGAAGCTTCCTATAGCATGAGATGTGATATCTCAATGCTTCTAATACCAAACCTGAGATCCTTCCTCTAACATGAAATGTGATATCCAACTCCTTCCCTTTCCAAACCTAAGAGCCTATCTACAGCATGAGATGTGATATCCAAGTCCTTCCCATTCCAATCCTTAGACCCTTCCTACAGCATGCAATATGATATCTCAATGATTCTAATAACAAACCTGAGACCCGTCCTATAGCATGAGATATGATATCCAAGTCCTTCCCATTCCAATCCTGAGACCCTTCCTATAACATGAAATGTGATATCCAACTCCTTCCCATTCCAACCTGAGACCCTTCCTATAGCATGAGATGGGATATCCAACTTCTTCCAAATCCAAAACTGATACCCTTCCGATAGCATGAGATGTGATATCCCAATGCTTCTACCAAACCTGAGACCCATACTATGGCATGAGATGTGATATCAAACTCCTTCCCATTCCAATCCTGAGACCCTTCCTATAGCTTGAGGTGTGATATCCAACTCCTTCCCATTCCAATTCTGAGACCCTTCTTATACCATGAGACTTGATATCTCAATGCTTCTAATACCAAACCTGAGACCCGTCCTATAACATGAGATGTGATATCCAAATCCTTCCCCTTCCAAACCTTAGACCCTTCCTTTATCATGAGATGTGATATCCAACTCCTTCCCATTCCAATCCTGAGACCCTTCCGATATCATGAGATTTGTTATCTCAATGCTTCTAATATCAAACTTGAGACCCTCCCTATAGCATGAGATGTGACATCCAAGTCCTTCCCATTCCAATCCTGAGACCCTTCCTATAGCATGAGATGTGATATCTCTATGCTTCTAATACCAAACCTGAGACCCTTCCTATAACATGAGATGGGATATCCAACTCCTTCCCATTCCAATCCTGAGACCCTTCCGATAGCAGAGATGTGATATCTCAATGCTTATACCAAACCTGAGAACCTTCCTATGGCCTGAGATGTCATATACAACTCCTTCCCATTCCAATCCTGAGACCCTTCCTTTAGCATGAGATGTGATATCTCAATGCTTATACCAAATCTGAGACCCTTCCTATAGCATGAGATGTGATATCCAATTCCTTCCCATTCCAATCCTGAGACCCTTCCTATAGCATGAGATGTGATATCTCAATGCTTATACCAAACCTGAGAGCCTACCTATAGCATGAGATGTGATATCCAAGTCCATCCCATTCCAATCCTTAGACCCTTCCTACAGCATGCGATGTGATATCTCAATGATTCTAATACCAAACCAGAGACTCTTCCTATAACATGAGATGGGATATCCAACGCCTTCCCATTCCAATCCTGAGCCGCTTCCGATAGCAGAGATGTGATATCTCAATGCTTATACCAAACCTGAGACCCTTCCTATAACATGAAATGTGATATCCAACTCCTTCCCGTTCCAAACCTGAGACACTAACTATAGCATATGTGATATCCAACTCCTTCCCATTCCAAACATGAGACCCTTCCTATAGCAAGAAAGTAATATCCAACTCCTACCCATTCCAATCCTGAGACCCTTCCTATAGCAAGAGATGTGATATCCAAATCCTTCCCATTCCAATCCAGAGACCCTTCCTATAACATGAGATGTGATATCCAACTCCTTCCCATTCCAACCTGAGACACTTCCTATAGCATGAGAAGGGATATCCAACTCCTTCCCAATCCAATCCTGAGACCCTTCCGATAGCAGAGATGTGATATCTCAATGCGTATACCAACCTGAGACCCTTCCTATGGCATGAGATGTGATATCCAACTCCTTCCCAATCCAATCCTGAGACCCTTCCGATAGCAGAGACGTGATATCTCAATGCTTCTACCAAACCTGAGACCCTTCCTTTAGCATGAGATGTGATATCCAAATCCTTCACATTCCAATCCTGAGACCCTTCCTATAGCATGAGATGTGATATCTCAATGCTTCTAATACCAAACCTGAGATCCTTCCTATAACATGAGACGTGATATCCAATTCCTTCCCATTCCAAACCTGAGACACTTCCTATTGGATGAGATGTGATATCCAACTCCTTCCCATTCCAACCCTGAGACCCTTCCTATAGCATGAGATGTGATGTCTCAATGCTTCTAATACCAAACCTGAGATCCTTCCTATAACATGAGATGTGATATCCAACTCCTTCCATTCCAATCCTGAGACCCGTCCTATAGCATGAGATGTGATATCTCAATGCTTATACCAAACCTGAGACCCTTCCTATAGCATGAGATGTGATATCCAACTGCTTCCCATTCCAATCCTGAGACCCTTCCTATAGCATGAGATGTGATATCTCAATGCTTATACCAAACCTGAGACCCTTCCTATAACATGAGATGTGATATCCAATTCCTTCCCATTCCAAACCTGAGACCCTTCCTACAGCATGTGATGTGATATCTCAATGCTTCTAATACCAAACCTGAGACCAGTCCTATAACATGAGATGGGATATCCAACTCCTTCCCGTTCCAAACCTGAGACCCTTCCTATAGCATGAGATGTGATATCCAACTCCTTCCCATACCAATCCTGAGACACTTCCGATTGCAGAGATGTGATATCTCAATGCTTATACCAAATCTGAGACTCTTCCTATAACATGAGATGTGATATCCAACTCCTTCCCGTTCCAAACCTGAGATCCTTCCTATAGCATGAGATGTGATATCCAACTCCTTCCCATTCCAATCCTGAGACCCTTATGATAGCATGAGATGTAATATCTCAATGGCTCTAATACCAAATCTGAGATTCTTCCGATAGCATGAGATGTGATATCTCAATGCTTCTTATACCCAACCTGAGATCCTTCCTATAACATGAGATGTGATATCCAAATCCTTCCCCTTCCAAACCTGAGACCCTCCCTTTAGCATGAGATGTGATATCCAAGTCCTTCCCATTCCAATCCTGAGACCCTTCCTATAGCATGTGATGTGATATCTCAATGCTTATACCAAACCTGAGACCCTTCCTATGGCATGAGATGTCATATACAACTCCTTCCCATTCCAATCCTGAGCCCTTCCTATATCATGAGATGTGATATCTCAATGCTTATACCAAACCTGAGACCCTCCCTTTAGCATGAGATGTGATATCCAACTCCTTCCGATTCCAATCCTGAGACCATTCTGATAGCATGAGATGTGATATCTCAATGCTTCTAATACCAAACCTGAGATCCTTCCGATAGCATGAGATGTGATATCTCAATGCTTCTAATACCAAACCTGAGATCCTTCCTATAACATGAGATGTGATATCCAAATCCTTCCCCTTCCAAACCTGAGACCCTCCCTTTAGCATGAGATGTGATATCCAACTCCTTCCCATTCCAATCCTGAGACCCTTCTGATAGCATGAGATGTGATATCTCAATGCCTCTAATACCAAACCTGAGATCCTACCTCTAACATGAAATGTGATATCCAACTCTTTCCCCTTCCAAACCTGAGAGCCTTCCTATAGCATGAGATGTGATATCCAAGTCCTTCCCATTCCAATCCTGAGACCCTTCCTATAACATGAGATGTGATATCCAACTCCTTCCCATTCCAACCTGAGACCCTTCGTATAGCATGAGATGGGATATCCAGCTCCTTCCAAATCCAATCCTGATACCCTTCCGATAGCATGAGATGTGATATCCCAATGCTTATACCAAACCTGAGACCCATACTATTGCATGAGACTTGATATCTCAGTGCTTCTAATACCAAACCTGAGACCCGTCCTATAACATGAGATGTGATATCCAAATCCTTCCCCTTCAAACCTTAGACCCTTCCTTTATCATGAGATGTGATATCCAACTCCTTCCCATTCCAATCCTGAGACCCTTCCGATATCGTGAGATGTGATATCTCAATGCTTCTAATATCAAACTTGAGACCCTCCCTATAGCATGAGATGTGATATCCAAGTCCTTCCCATTCCAATCCTGAGACCCTTCCTATAGCATGAGATGTGATATCTCAATGCTTCTAATACCAGACCTGAGACCCTTCCTATAACATGAGATGGGAATATCCAACTCTTCCCATTCCAATCCTGAGACCCTTCCGATAGAAGAGATGTGATATCTCAATGCTTATACCAAACCTGAGATCCTTCCTATAGCATGAGATGTGATATCCTACTCCTTCCCATTCCAATCCTGAGACCCTTCCTATAGCATAAGATGTGATATCTCAATGCTTCTAATATCAAACTTGAGACCCTCCCTATAGCATGAGATGTGATATCCAAGTCCTTCCCATTCCAATCCTGAGACACTTCCTATAGCATGAGATGTGATATCTCAATGCTTCTAATACCAAACCTGAGACTCTTCCTATAACATGAGATGGGATATCCAACTCCTTCCCATTCCAATCCTGAGACCCTTCCGATAGCAGAGATGTGATATCTCAAAGCTTATACCAAACCTGAGACCCTTCCTATGGCTTGAGATGTCATATACAACTCCTTCCCATTCCAATCCTGAGACCCTTCCGATAGCATGAGATGTGATATCTCAATGCTTATACCAAGCCTGAGACCCTTCCTATAGCATGAGATGTGATATCCAACTCCTTCCCATTCCAATCCTGAGACCCTTCCTATAGCATGAGATGTGATGTCTCAATGCTTCTAATACCAAACCTGAGATCCTTCGTTTAACATGAGATGTGATATCCAACTCCTTCCATTCCAATCCTGAGACCCTTCCTATAGCATGAGATGTGATATCTCAATGCTTATACCAAACCTGAGACCCTTCCTATAGCATGAGATGTGATATCCAACTCCTTCCCATTCCAATCCTGAGACCCTTCCTATAGCATGAGATGTGATATCTCAATGCCTCTAATACCAAACCTGAGATCCTTCCTCTAACATGAAATGTGATATCCAACTCCTTCCCTTTCCAAACCTGAGAGCCTATCCATAGCATGAGATGTGATATCCAAGTCCTTCCCATTCCAATCCTTAGACCCTTCCTACAGCATGCAATATATATGATATCTCAATGATTCTAATAACAATCCTGAGACCCGTCCTATAACATGAGATGGGATATCCAACTCCTTCCCATCCCAATCCTGAGACACTTCCGATTGCAGAGATGTGATATCTCAATGCTTATACCAAACCTGAGACTCTTCCTATAACATGAGATGTGATATCTGTTAGGAAAGATTTCGTAATTGTAGGTAATTTTCCTTCCATGTGGCAACCCCTAAACTTTTTGCTGTTGTTTTTCACCTTGTTCTCGACTTTGCCAGAGAAGTGCAGCCTTCTGCCGCACTCCTCTGGGCTTTCGCTCCTTTCTTACGGGGAAACTTGCATGGCCTTAAGACAGTCAGTACCGGGAAACGCTGTTTTCCGTAGTTTCTTTTATCATGTTGCGGCTTTCGTGCAACATGACACAAGAGGGCACTGTAAGCTAAGTTACTGCTCTCTTGGGATTCTAGCCTTCTACAGGCCCTAGATACTCTTTCAGGATTGTAACTGATCGGTGCAAGTGATTCACGGACGGGAATGGTGGCAGCGATCGTTTCTTGTGTTTTGAGCTCCTTTTGGCGTTCTAAGCGCGTTTCTCGCACTTAACCCAAAATGATGGCCTGGCTCCCAAAATTGGCCAGACCACGAGGCTCCTTTGTCCTGTCCGCTGACCGTCTTGCTCCCTTCACCTTCCCCAGGTCGAGCCGACCCGGGGCCTTCCTTATTTGGGCATGTACTTTCCCGCGAAACACGGATGCTTTCGCGGGCTTCTACATGTCTTGTGTGTGCCTCCAGGATGTGGGCTGGGATGTCTGGTCCCGTGTGAATGCCTGGGACCACCGTGGTCCGTGATAGGTCCACGAATGGTGTGAGTGTTGATGAGCGGATCTCCCATTGGGTCCCCACCGTTTTGGCGCGAAGGGAACCGTGGATAAGAGGGGGCTGGAAACACCACTACCATGTCGATCTCCTGAGTTCTCACGAACGAAGGAATACAGGAGCCAAGTATCCTGCAACCAAGAGGCTGAACCGAGGAATCGCTGGTGACCCGCTGAAGGACTGCTCCTCTGCACTGCTGTCGCCTTGTGAAACCCTTTTCACCTTTGATCGAACCAGAAGGCCTGTACTAGTACTTCGACCCTTGGAATAGCGGGGACAGCTATTCTCGGCATCTTCACCAGCTCCTGCTAGTAAGCCTTCGGAAGCGTCTCTGGCCCATCCAGCAGACTGACCAGCCTACACAGGAGTCTTGCTCTGTAACTGCCACCAGGTTGTGTAGTATATCGAGTCCTTGTCACTCTCAGACGATTCGTACACTTGGCGTTCCCAGGTCTGAAGTGAGTAGTGTACATTTGGCTCAGATACACACAGCCGCTCCGTTGCCCTGCTGTGGTAACAAACTGTGCGGGTTCCTTCGTTTGGGACGTCTTTTACTCAACTCTGCTGCTGCAGTCTCAACACGACGACGAGACATCCCCTGCTCTTCTGAACCTGCCAGCGACTGAAACTGACGCGGAGAAGCCTGGGTCTGCTTGCATCGGGGACCGGTGAGTAGCATAGCTAGGAACTGGTCGTCCTCCTGCAGGAACCCATAGCTTTTCCCCGCTGTGTCAAAACAGCACGCCTTTCCGTACTCGCGCTCTGCTTCTGCCCTTGAGTCGCGGAACACTGCTCTTCGTCGTTTGTGCACTAAACTGAACTGCCTGATCTCCCTCGAAGAGACTCCCCTTTTGCCCGTTGGCACCAGCGTGTGCAGGTACTTTTGAGCACAAGGCTCCACTCTTCGTAGGGCTCGGACTTCCTTTTAGTTAGGTGCCTCTGAAGGCGGACTGGGTCTAAGCATTATTTCGCACTGCCTGTTTTCCTTCCCTTTTAGGTGGACTACACATTTCGTGCATCTAACGCTTGAGACTTGTTTGTATTTGTATATATATTGTATTGGTATGGTATGTGTTGGTTTACTAGAGTTGTATTGTGATTTCTCGCTACGGTCATTGTTTTATGGCGACTAATAAAACCGATAGGGTGTTCCTTACCCTTCTCATCTACTTGTGATAGTACAGCTCCTATCCCAGTGTCAGAGGCGTCCGTCTGCACGATAAAAGGTCTTTGATAATCAGGGGCCCTGAGGACAGGGGCCTGGCACAAGGAGTCTTTTAAGCCATTGAAGGCCTTCTCACACTCGTCGGTCCAAGTTACCTTCTTGGGTTTCTTCGGAGTTGGGAGGGCAGTCAGAGGAGCAGCTATGGTGCCATAGTCTGCCACAAAATTGCGGTAATACCCCGTGAGTCCTAAGAAGGCTCTCACTTGGGTTTGCGTAGTGGGGGTAGGCCAGTCTTGTACTGCTTGTACTTTACTGGGTAGAGGCTGTATCCTCCCTCCACCTACTTCATGTCCAAGGTAAACCACTGAGCCTTGTCCAATCTGGCATTTACTAGCCTTAATGGTCAAGTGGGCTTTCTGAAGAGCCTGGAGCACAATCCCGAGGTGTTTTACATGGTCTTCCCAGGTGGCACTGAAAACTGCTATATCATCCAGATATGCAAGACAGAATTCGTCCAACCCATTCAACACATGATTCACAAGCCTCTGGAAAGTGGCAGGTGCATTCTTCAACCTGAACAGCATTACCCGGAATTGGTAAAGGCCGTCTGGAGTAGAAAATGCTGTCTTCTCCTTGGCATGTTCTGCTAAAGCTATTTGCCAATAGCCAGCAGTGAGGTCAAACGTGCTGAGGTACTTGGAGGCACCCAAAGTATCCACCAGCTCAACTGTTCGAGGCAAGAGGTGTGCATCTGTCTTGGTGACAGCATTCAGAGCCCTGTAATCCACGCAGAACTTCAATTCAGAAGTGCCTGCCTTTGGAACCAAAACCACAGGGCTGGACCAAGGACTACTAGAGGGTTCAATCACCCCAAGGTCTAACATTTTGTTGACCTCGGTCTTAATATAAGACCGTACTTTGTCTGACATCCTGTATCCCCTACTTTTGGTAGGTACACTGTCTCCTGTGTCAATGTTATGTTTGCACCAAGGTGTCAAACCAGGCGGCTGTGAAAACAGGGGGGAAAACTGCCTAAGCAAACTTTTCACCTCAGCCTGCTTATCAGAAGTCAGGTGAGGGGCCACTCGGACACCCTCAAAGGAGCTATCTGAAGGACCGCTTTGGAACAGGTCGGGGAGAGGTTCAGACTCCTCTTCCTCAACATCTGAAGCCAGTAGCAGTGCTGCGATTTCGACTCTTGGGACGAAAGCCTTCAGCCTATTTACGTGAAACACTTTTGGAGCCTGTCCAGGCCTTCCAAGGTCCACTAAATAGTTAACCTCACCCAGGGGCTCCACCACTGTGTAAGGGCCTGACCATTTGTCCTGTAAAGCTCGAGGCCTTATGGGATTCATGATCAGGACTTGCTGACCAGGTGTAAAGTTGATGAGGGAAGCTTTCTGGTCGTACCAATGTTTCACCAGCGCTTGCCCTGCCTTCAATTTATCACTAGCCAAGCCCTTCAGAAGTACCATCCGTTTTCTGAGCCCTAGCACATAATCAACTACGTTGGTAGTGACAGGGGGAGTGGGCATCTCCCATCCCTCTTTGACGATGGCTAAGGGTCCCCGTACGGGATGACCGAACAGAAGTTCGAAGGGGCTGAAGCCAACACCCTCCTGTGGTACCTCTCGGTAGGCAAACAGTAAGCATGGTAACAGAAGATCCCATTTTCTTCTCTGAGGCTCCTCCAGAGCCCCAATCATGCTCTTTAATGTTCTATTGAAACGTTCCACCAGACCATTGGTCTGGGGGTGGTATGCAGAAGAGAACTTGTAGGTGACCCCACATTCTTTCCACATAGCCTGCATATACTTCGACATAAAGTTGCTGCCACGATCTGACACAACTTCTTTAGGGAAGCCAACCCTAGTAAATATGCCGAGTAAAGCTTTTGCAACTGACTTGGCAGTTACAGTTTTCAATGGGATGGCCTCAGGATACCTGGTTGCATGGTCGACCAGCACCAGGATAAACCTATTGCCCGAGGATGTTTGCGGGTCAAGGGGACCAACGATGTCGATCCCTACCCTTTCAAATGGTACCCCCACAACTGGGAGCGTTACCAACGGAGCTTGGATTGTCGCGCCAACCTTACCAGACAACTGGCAGGAGGTACAACTCCTGCAGTGACTTTCTACTTGCACCCCCATCTTGGGCCAGTAGAAGTGCATGGATAACCTTTGCTTGGTCCTCTTCATACCAAGGTGACCAGCAAGGGGAACTTCATGCGCCAACTGCAGGAGGAAGGGCCTAACAGCAAGGGGAACCACCAACCTCCTATGGTCTCCTTCTGTAGACTCTGTGGGCTCGCTATACAGGAGTCCACCTTCCCAATAAATCCTATGCGTCCCAGGAGGTTCACCCTCAAGCTGGGCGCAGGCCTGTCTCCTTAGGCCTTCCAGAGATGGGCACTCACGTTGGCCTTTACTGAATTCGTCCCTATCAGGACCTCCTTCAACTAACAAGTCTTTTAGTTCAGGATGATCGTTGGGGTCAAATACTTCAGGCATCGCCACCTCCTCGTCAGGCCCGGGCGATTGACCAACTTCCTCCACCGCAGTGGTAGGCGAGCTCGGGGGAATATTCTCTTTCCCTCGTCGTGACTTGTTGACTCCTTTCTCCTTGGGTTTCCCCTTTGGCTGGGGCGGCGTATTGGACTTGGCCAATGCTGCCCGTGCTTGAGACCGTGTGTAGGGTCTTTCGGCAGTGTCTCCTACGAGCCCTAAAGCTCTGAGATCATTACCTAACAAGACCTTTCCCGGGACGTTTCTCTGAATGCTCACTGGAATCCTGACTGCTGTACCATTTAAAGTAAGATTTACAGGTATTACTGGAAACATACGGAGGGGGCCGTCAGCCAATTTAGTGGGCATCAGAGTAGCTCTGGCAACTTCCTCTGAGTCTACCAAGGTAGAATCCACTACAGTGCGACTGCACCCACTATCCCTAAGAGCTGGAGTATCCACTCCATTGATCAGCACACTGTCTTTAAAGTAGTGCTTGGTATTATCCGGAATCCTAGCATAAGCCTCTGCGACTTTAGGCTCCCAGGAACCCAGGGACACTAAAACTACCTCAGCCTCTATCCCACTGGGAAATGAGTCTGAGGAGAAGGATGCTCCTGTAATCTCTTCTTCCTCGTAGGAGGAGAAGGCCAGATTAGCGGAGTGGACCCCCAAAGGTCTAACCTTACAACGGGGATCCCCCTTCACATGGTCAGTTGATCCACAAGCAAAACACGATCCATTGGGTCTGTTTACATAGGGAGGCTTATTGTAACCAGAGTTCTGTTTCGGAGGCGGACCTCCACTACCCTGCGAGTTCTCTTGTGTCTTACCCTTATTTTTCTTTTTGTGGCCCTTATGAGAAGAAGATTTAGCAGATTCTCCACCCTCCATATCTTTGGACTTTTTCCCTTCCTCCTGCTTACCAGGATGAGTTTTGTCCTTATGGGACACTCGATGTGACACCCATAAGTCTGCTGCAATGGCCAGCTTCTTAGGATCTATCTCCTTCGAATCGGCCAAATGCTGCTTAAGCTCCGGGGAAGAAGAAGCAAAAATGTGTTCCAGCATGACAAGATTTATCATGCCTTCGAAGGTAGAAACCTTATAACCTTCGACCCAGCCAGTTAAGTTTTTCAAGGATTCAGTGACATAAGATACCCAAGTACCACCTTCCTTTTTCTTATACTCTCTGAAACGTTTCAAATATTGGGCCGGAGTCTTCCCAAACTTTAAAATGAGAGTTTGCTTTAACATTGCGAAATCAGCTCGCTCAGCCTTCGACATTTCCATAATGGCACTACAGCCAGAATGGGGCAGTCTGCTGAGTAACCAGGCAATCTTATCAGCATTGTCAACTTGTTGAACTTCGCATGCATACTCAAGCGCATTCAGCCAGTCCATAATGTCATTCCTTTCTTCATACACACTGAGCAGATCTTTCGGAAACCGTGGATGAGAGGAAGCCCCAGACCCATGTCCAGGACCCTTGGACCCATTTGCAAACTGAAGCTTGGCCAGTTCCAACTGGTGATCCCTGTCTTTTTGTTTTTCTGCCTGTTCGATTTTTAGTTTGGCTATGCTGAATTCAAGCTCCTGCTGCCTAAACCGCAGCTCTTGCTTCTTGAATTCAAGCATAGCCTCCCCATCAACACTGGCAGAGGAAACATTAGACATCACATTCTCCCTGTCCTCGTGGTCGCGATGGATCAGTGCAGCGGCAGAACCGTCGGTTCTACCAGTGAGAGCAGCCCCACCACCTTCTGCACTGTCCTCAGAAGTTATAGCGTCAAGCTGCGCTTCTTGCCACGCCACGATTCTTTGGATCATTTCCAATTTAGTGCCTTGAGAGGAAACACCTCTCTCCGCACACATCTTCTTCAATGTTTCTGATTTGGAAGCATTTAAAGTTAACAAGGTATTTGTTTCCATACTGTTAGATAGGACTATGGCCTTTTTAAAGTTATACTACAAAAATTCACTACGTGTCCTGGTTGGAATAACCTGAAATGCCCTAGTTCGTGCGCAACACTGGATACCTTCAGTCGTATCCCACCACTGTACACCAATTTGTTAAGACGGATTTCTGAACTCTGTCCTGGTGGCGCAGAAGTTCAGAAGGCCAACCTAATTACTTGGAACAGGGTAACCTCTGGACGAGCCAGACCAATCAAGGTAGCGATCGCGGCGGTCAAGACTAGGTCTCAAGAGGGGTGAGGGTGACTGAAAGCCCGCAATGAGCACACAAAGCAAGATCACTTACAAACTACTCCAAACAGTTGTTATATCAAAAATATATACAAATTTATTTTAAGGCCTTTAAAACAATGACCGTAGCGAGAAAATCACAATATCACAATATTAAGCCAACACATACCATATCAACACAATATATATACAAATACGACAGTCGCAAGCGTTATATGCACGAAATGTGTAGTCCACCTGAAAGGGAAGGAAAACAGGCAGTGCGATAATGCTTTAGACTCAGTTCGCCTTCAGGGGCACCTAACTAGATGGAAGTCCGAGCCCTGCGAAGAGTGGAGCCTTGTGCTCAAAGTACCTGCACACGCTGGTGCCAACGGGCAAAAGGAGAAGCTCTTCGGAGGAAGTCAGGCAGTTCGGGTTAGTGCACAACAGAAGAAGAACAGGTTCCGCGACTCAAGCGCAGCCTCCACAGTGAGCAGAAGCAGAGCGCTAGTACGGACAAAAGGGTGCTGTTTTTACACAGCGGGGAAAAGCAATGGGCTACTGCAGGAGGGCGACCAGATCCTAGCCATACTACTCACCGGTCCCCGATGCAAGCAGACCCAGGCTTCTCCACGTTAGTTTCAGCAGCTGGCAGGTTCAGAAGAGCAGGGAATGCCTTGTCGTCGTGTAGAGAAAAAAGACGTCCCAATCGAAGAAACCTGCACAGTTTTGTCACCACAGCAGGGCAACGGAGCGGCCGTGTTTATCTGAGCCAAATGTACACTACTCACTTCAGACTTGGGAACGCCAAGTGTACTAAGCGTGTGAGAGTGACAAGGACTCGAAATACAACACAACCTGGCGGCGGTTACAGAGCAGGACTCCCGTGTAAGCTGGTCAGTCAACTGGATGGCCCAGAGACGCTTCCGAAGGCTTACTGGCAGGAGATGATGAAGTCGCCGAGAATAGCTGTTCCTGCTATTCCAAAGGTCGAAGCACCAGTACAGGCCTTCTGGTTCGATCAAAGGAGGAAAGGGTTTCACAGGACGACAGCAGTGCAAAGGAGGAGTCCTTCAGTGGGTCACGAGCGATTCCTCTGTCCAGCCTCTTGGTTGCAGGATACTTGGCTCCTGTATTCCTTTGTTCGTGAGAACTCAGGAGATCGACATGGTAGTGGTGTTTCCAGCCCCCTCTTATCCACGGTTCCCTTCGCGCCAAAACGGAGGGGAGCCAATGGGAGATCCGCTCATCAACACACACACCATTCGTGGACCAATCACGGACCACGGTGGTCCCAGGCATTCACACTACCCTACACTCTCTGGCACCCAGGATGTGTATTGGGACCAGACATCCCAGCCCACACCCTGGAGGCACACAAAAGACATGTAGAAGCCCGCGAAAGCATCCGTGTTTCGCGGGAAAGTACATGCCCAAATAAGGAAGGCCCCGGGTCGCTCGACCTGGGGAAGGTGAAGGGAGCAAGACGGTCAGTGGACAGGACAAAGGAGCCTCGTGGTCTGGCCATTTTGGGAGCCAGGCCACCATTTTGGGTTCAGCGCGAAAAACGCGCTTAGAACGCCAAAAGGAGCTCAAAATACACAAAACGATCGCTGCCACCATTCCAGTCCCTGAATGACTTGCACCGATCAAATACAATCCTAAACGAGTATCTAGGGCCTGTAGAAGGCTAGAGACCCAAGAGAACTGTAACTTAGCTTACAGTGCCCTCTTGTGTCATGTTGCACTAAAGCCGCAACATGATAAAAGAAACTACGGGAAACAGCGTTCCCCGGTACTGACTGTCTTAAGGGCATGTCAGTTTCCCCATAAGAAAAGAGCGAAAGCCCAGAGGAGTGCGGCAGAAGGCTGCACTTCTCTGGCAAAGTCAAGAACAAGGTGAAAAACAACAGCAAAAAGTTTAGGGGTTGCCACATGGAAGGAAAATTACCTACAATTACGAAATCTTTCCTAACAACGGTTTCCGAAAGATCTGGTCAGTGTGTATGAGGAAAGGAATGACATTATGGACTGGCTGAATGCGTTTGAGTATGCATGCGAAGTTCAACAAGTTGACAATGCTGATAAGATTGCCTGGTTACTCAGCAGACTGCCCCATTCTGGCTGTAGTGCCATTATGGAAATGTCGAAGGCTGAGCGAGCTGATTTCGCAATGTTAAAGCAAACTCTCATTTTAAAGTTTGGGAAGACTCCGGCCCAATATTTGAAACGATTCATAGAGTATAAGAAAAAGGAAGGTGGTACTTGGGTATCTTATGTCACTGAATCCTTGAAAAACTTAACTGGCTGGGTCGAAGGTTATAAGGTTTCTACCTTCGAAGGCATGATAAATCTTGTCATGCTGGAACACATTTTTGCATCTTTTTCCCCGGAGCTTAAGCAGCATTTGGCCTATTCGAAGGAGATAGATCCTAAGAAGCTGGCCATTGCAGCAGACTTATGGGTGTCACATCGAGTGTCCCATAAGGACAAAACTCATCCTGGTAAGCAGGAGGAAGGGAAAAAGTCCAAAGATAAGGAGGGTGGAGAATCTGATAAATCTTCTTCTCAAAAGGGCCACAAAAAGAAAAATAAGGGTAAGACACAAGAGAACTCACAGGGTAGTGGAGGTCAGCCTCCGAAACAGAACTCTGGTTACAATAAGCCTCCCTATGTAAACAGACCCAATGGATCTTGTTTTGCTTGTGGAGCAACTGACCACGTGAAGGGGGATCCCCGGTGTAAGGTTAGACCTTTGGGGGTCCACTCCGCTAATCTGGCCTTCTCCTCCTACGAGGAAGAAGAGATTACAGGAGCATCCTTCTCCTCAGACTCATTTCCCAGCGGGATAGAGGCTGAGGTAGTTTTAGTTTCCCTGGGTTCCTGGGAGCCTAAAGTCGCAGAGGCTTATGCTAGGATTCCAGATAATACCAAGCACTACTTTAAAGACAGTGGCCCTCATTATGACCCTGGCGGAAATCGAAAAACGATGGCGGAAATGGAATACCGCCATCGAATAGCGCTCGGTGCGATTATGACCCGTCACCGTAAAGTACGATGCCATTAGCGACACCGTAGTGAACGCCAACGCTAACTGCACCAAGTACGCGCACGCGCGCCATGCCAAACCGTAATTACCACCATGGCGCAATGGTACGCGAATTCTGACCCTAGCGGACATGTACCTAACGCCATCAAGCATGGCAGAAAGTACCATTCCGCCATGGTGAGAAGTACGGCATCGCGAATCAACCGTAAACGGCCCTACTGAGTGCCTGTACACCACTCCCTGGCCACATTGCACAACTCCTCGTAGGTGCAATGAAGTCACACAATGCAACCAGTCAAATGTACAAGTCACCCATGCATGCCAACGAACAAATGAATCTAGGGGCTCCAAGTGCCTTGTGAGTGGCCATCCATATTTGCCATGGCACCATTGCCGCACTGATGCAGCACAGGCATGTGAAGGTTCAAGTACAGCAACATGAGCAGAAAAATGAGACAAACAAAAACAGGCCCCCCCATCGACTGACACCAGTGTAAGGCAACATTCAAAGCAGTATCCTGAGTGAGACTGCACCAGCCCTGTACTCCTGCCAGTAAACAAACCAACCATCAGCATAAGCATGTACCACACAAGTTGGCAGAGTGACTGAGCAGCCAGGCACATCTCAAGAGGGGCCAATGGGAGCTGCAGGGCACAGATGGCACGAATACAGAAGCTATTCCAATGGACATGACCTCAGTCTCCCTCCAAGAAGCGCACGCAAACACAGGCACCTGTGACCAGCCATATACTGATAATCACATCATTCCACCAATCCACCTGGCTGACCGGCATCTGTTACACAAAAGCTAATCCCCCGCCCCTGAGCATGACATCATCAAAACAGTCATAATGGTAGCCCCTATCCCTGACCACACTGGGCTTCGTAGGCAAACGCGGCCAGTACAGTACCACGCAACTATACTCAGAAGCCGGAACCCAATGCAGATCTACTCACAATACATCGCTCCACAAATAGGAATATGCTACATTACTTGCAAAGAATAACGCTACACGGTTAATATCAGAATAGAAATTTAATGCACCACAAAATCACCAAGCCCATACAGCCATTAGGTCATGAACCCCAAAATATATTTCATCATTGTGGGCTGCATCCGCAATAAATGACCAGCTTCTTCTTGTGTGACGCCCTGTTCCTTCATGGTACACAGGGGCTACATTCACGTTAAAAAAGGCAACATGGAAGCGCCTAGAACCGCAGGGCCGTCCCATTAGGTAGGCACTAGTCCAGCTGAAAGGTCGAAATGTTGCTCCTAGCCACTAGTACCGCGTAAGGGCATGTGGCCCATTGGCGATCGTCCCATAAGATCGTAATGGTGCTCCACTGATTAACTCGAAGCAGCAGGTGTCGGGAGTAAAAGCCATCTGCAGGAGTGGCATACAGATGGCAGCGGCAAAAGGGGAGGAGATACCTGTCACCCAAATGAAATGAAAAAGAATAGTATGGCCATCAGAACTTGATTTGTATTACTCACTTCAATGATCACACTAAATCTACAGCCATATGCATGCTAGCCCACTCCAAAGGATTATTCCCACCCAAATATCACTTGCGAATCATAACTATAAATATCGAGGTGAAAACACTATTACAAACGAGTGTTTGTGTGCATGCGTCTGTCAAAACAGAATCCATTCGATGGGATTAGTAACGTGCATAGACACAAGTGTTTGAAGGCGCGTCGAGACAGGGAGGGTTCAACAAGGCCAGATAGACGATGGTCCCACTATGGCAGCTCTGCATCACATAGCGCAGGGGAGGTGGATAGATTCCAAAAAGCCCTGTACATGGCAAACTCTCCATCAAATCATCTGTCCATGCATCCATACATCATTCCCTCATCCCGGTATGAAAACGCCTGATTATGTACTCACATAACATGTGCAATTTCCATTGAGTCTGTGCGTAATGCAGTCTGCAAAATCCACTGTGCTCCAGGCCGGAATTCCAGTGTTGTGAAGTAACATGTATTTGGGAACGTCCTGCCTTATCGTCCACCACGCTATTGCGCATCCCATACTATTCATATCAATCATTGCATTCTCGCCATGGCCCCTGTCCCAAGGACATTAAACAATAGAACGTTATATTTGCAGTCAGACCTGTGGGCGTCTCCTCGCCGCTAGCTGAAGACCGAAAGCGCCGTCCTCATTTGCAACATCACGTCGAAAAGGCATCTGTGACCGCTTGAAATAACAAATCCATCCATGTAGTGCGGCAATGTGTGAAAATGCAAAGTGGCTTCACTCACAAATGGGACGCCCCGCCCGTCGGTGAACCGCGGTACAGTGCTGCATGAGGGTCCACCGTTAATCGAGTACTACATTCCACTGACCCTTCACAAGTTTGTTCGCGACTGCAAAGATAGTATGTGAAACAATGGGACCATAGCAGAATGAACATATGAACCAATATTTCACTGCCATCGGGATCAAATACATGATTGTAATAGCAAGATGCCATGCGCCGAATTGCAGCGTTGCGTGCGGGACGTGCTCGCCCAAAGGGGATTGCAGCTTGCACAGGTGGAATGAATCACCACAGGTGGAGGCAATACAGCTTGAAAACACATAAATTGCACACCCAACCCCCTCACACAACCACACCCACTCCAAAATGCTACCGGCAGGACTAGCGATGTTGGCCCTGGGGGACCTGATAGCACTGCAAGTACTCCAACTTCAAGAAGAAGACGAACACCAACTACTACAACAACCGGCCGCACAGAGGAGACGCAGGAGGAGGAGGAGGGCAAGGCAGGGCCAGCAAGGCCCGCCAGCACAGCCACTACCACCACGCAGGCAGCCCGCAATCCCACGCCTCCGAGCACATCCGTTCAACCTGACGGATGAGCAGATCCACACCCTCTACCGTTTGGACCGGGACACCATAACCGCCATTGTGGACATGACACAGGCTGACCTTGTCAGCATGATAGATAGCCCAACCGCCATCCCACCCCTACTGAAGGTGGTGTCTGTACTCCACTTCCTGGCCACAGGCACCTACCAGCACACAGTCGGACAGTTGCATGGCATTTCACAGCCAGTGTTCTCACGGACACTATTGTAAGTGCTCGATGCCCTCCTGAAGCACGCAGACGACTACATCTCTCTACCACGCTCGGAGCAGGAAATTACGAACACAAAAGTGGGATTCCATGCACTTGGCGGCATACCGGGTTGCATTGGTGCCATCGACTGCACCCATGTTGAATTGGTCGTCCCACATGCCATGGAGGCTCAGTACCGCAACCGAAAACAATTTCATTCTCTTAATGTACAAATGGTGTGTGACTCCAACAGGATCATTACACATTGTTGTACACGCTTTCCTGGATCAACCCATGATTCTATGGTCTTGAGGAACTCTAGAATACCACGCTACATGGAGCGACACGCAGGGAACAGATCCTGGCTACTCGGTGAGTCTCATTTCATGCATGATAATGTGGGGTATGTGATGCGGCAATGACCTGGCAGGAGGGGGGGGGGCGTACGTAGCAATGTCATTCCACAAACATCCTTTATTGTCCACATACAGGTGATGCCGGGTATCCACTGAAGAGATGGCTCCTTACACCACTCCGGAACCCACAGAACCAGCCTGAGGAGGACTACAACCATGCCCACTCACGTACCCGTGTAGTCATAGAACAGGCATTCGGCCTACTGAAGACTCGTTTCCGCTGCCTCAGCTGGTCTGGCGGGGCACTCCTGTACCGCCATGAGAAGGTTGCAAAGATGGTCATGGCATGTGTCATGCTACACAACATGTGCGTACGTAGAAATGTGCCCATGCCCCCTGACGCAGAACTGCAAGCACCTGAAGATGGTCATGATGAGGGTGGGGATGTGGCAGCACCTCAAGGAGTCCGCGAGGCACAGGAGGGCCGTGAGATTCGTCAGAATATCATAGATGCATGCTTCTAGCACTCACGCCTGGTGGCTGTTACATGGACACGGGACTTGTGGCACTGTGTGTGTCTGGAACATGCACAATGTGGACTGTACGCCTATAAAGGCCTCGTACACAAAGATCAATGTCCACACATCTCATTGGATGATTATGAAATGTTTATAGCATATGTGAAATTATGTTACACACCCCATCGACCCGCCACCCAAGTGAGCCCAACACACCCCCTCCACCCTCCTACCTCCCCCCCGAACACCAGTGTCCGAAGATGCTCATTGTCAGTGGGCAGACGCTATTGCAAGCCCCCTCTCCGGGTATCAGGGGCACCCCTGCCTGTGGAGCGCAGGTTCCTCCCAGATCTACGTTGGGGGCTGCCCTGGACGGAACTTGCAACGGATGATGTCTCTGCCTGCTCACGTCCATGCATGTCCCTAAGGGTTTGTGAGAGCTCAGTGAGCACACGGCGCACAGCGGCAAGTTCAGCACATACGTCTTTGGACGTCGCATGCAGTTGCCCCCTCAGGCTCTCGGTGCTTCTCTCCATTTGTGCCCTTAGTGTCTCTGTACTTCTCTCCATTTCTGCCCTAAGTGTCTCAGTTGATGTTTCTATGGCTGCCTTAGTGCCCCCACATTCATCAGCATGGTCCTTGAGGAGCGTGGCCAGTTGCTGCTGTTGCACGATCACCTGGTCGAGGGACTGTTGCCTCTGCTGTGCCATGGCCATTTGCGGTGGTGTCACAGAGGGGCTGGACACCTCATGTTGCCTTGCCACAGGGCTTGTGGGGGATGGCCAGTCGTCGTCTTGTGGGTTCCCCTGCGTGGTATCCTCATGGTGTACGGGATGGAACAAACAGGGGGATTGAGACAGGTCATGGATGGATCTTACTTCGACATCCCCGTTTTCTGTGTCGGAGCATGCTGCCATTAATGCAGTGTCACCTATGGTGCTGCTGCCACCAGAAGCAGTGCCTTCTGTGGCATCCATTGGGGGGACCTGTGGTGGTGCTGTTGTGGGCATGCTGGCTGCTGGGGTGCCTGTTGAAGTTCCCTCCTGTGTGCTGCCACTTGATTTGTGCTGCTGCCGTGTCTTGATGCGTGCAGCTGAGGTGGAGGGTCTTTGGCCGTTGGTCTTGGCCGTCTTTGCAGGTGTGCTGGTAGGGGTGTCCTGGAGCTCGTCGTTTGAATCGGACCCTGTGGTGGAGTAAAGGAGGGTGAGCGTTATTAATGGGTCTGTTGAAATTGGAATGGCAATGTATCACATGCATTGGGGTGGTACCTGAGGGTGATTTGGGTCGGGGCCTTGGAGGTGGTTTCATTTTTGTGTGGATTGAGGATGCAGTTGTTTTGCAGCCTGCAGTTAGGGTGTGCCTGCTGCACGTGTAGAGGGTGTTTTTAGGATTTTTAATGATTTCTGTATTTAATGTGAGTTTTAAAGTGCGCTATCAGGCCAATGTATGTGGACGTTCTCCTGGACATGTGTTACTGTTGCACTATGTGGACACATGGTACTTCACATGATTGGACATTGTGGATTTAGCATTGTTTTATTTGGCCCACCTACCTGATTCTTCGGATGTCTGCACTCCTTTCTCCATCCCTCCGACTCCCTCTATACTCTCCATTCCAATGGTGGAGGCACAGATTTCTTCCCAGGGGGTCAACTTGATGGGTGATTCCGATCCTCCCCCGGTAGCTGTGGCAATGTTACGGTTGGCGGATAGTATGCTCCGTACGCGTATCCGCAGGTCGTCCCATCGCTTTCTGCATTGCTGTGGGTTGCGGGGTGCGGTCCCCACCGCATTTAACCGCTGTGCCACCAGGGCCCATATGGCCTTCTTGTTCGCAAGTGCTGCCCTGGTCATTTGCGTCGAGAAGACGACGGCAGCATTCTCCTGGAGGGTCTCTGTGAGCACGGTGAGTTCCTCACGGGAGAAGTGGACCTGCCGCTTGCGGTCACACGCTTTTTTCGCTACTTTTCCCATTTTTATTGCTTTCACTGGGGTGGATGACGGGTTGGGATGTGTCTCAGGGTAGTATTTTTTATGGTTGTGTGGGAATTCAGATTTTATAGGTGCTGTTTCCCGTTCCGGGACCATTTTTTAACTTCCGTTTCCGTATATTTACGGTCACCGTACTTTCCGATTGCCGCTCATTACGGTGACCGCTCAGATGGGTGGCGGAATTGCACCTAGGGCGCCGTACAACGGCGGTGAGGGGCGTTTTGGGGACATTTCCGCCATCGCTGACTTTGCACTTCCGCCATGGCGTAGTGCTCGTGCACGATGGGTCGGAATTAGCCAAACTTTGCTACGTCGTGCAATGGCGGAAACGCTATTTACGCTATGGCGGTCAGGTCAGTCACTTTCCGCCAGGGTCGTAATGAGGGCCAGTGTGCTGATCAATGGAGTAGATACTCCAGCTCTTAGGGATAGTGGGTGCAGTCGAACTGTAGTGGATTCTACCTTGGTAGACTCAGAGGAAGTTGCCAGAGCTACTCTGATGCCCACTAAGTTGGCTGACGGCCCACTCCGTATGTTCCCAGTAATACCTGTAAATCTTACTTTAAATGGTACAGCAGTCAGGATTCCAGTGAGCATTCAGAGAAACGTCCCGGGAAAGGTCTTGTTAGGTAATGATCTCAGAGCTTTAGGGCTCGTAGGAGACACTGCCGAAAGACCCTACACACGGTCTCAAGCACGGGCAGCATTGGCCAAGACCAATACGCCGCCCCCAGCCGAAGGGGAAACCCAAGGCGAAAGGAGTCAACAAGTCAAGACGAGGGAAAGAGAATATTCCCCCGAGCTCGCCTACCACTGCGGTGGAGGAAGTTGGTCAATCGCCCGGGCCTGACGAGGAGGTGGCGATGCCTGAAGTATTTGACCCCAACGACCATCCTGAACTAAAAGACTTGTTAGTTGAAGGAGGTCCTGATAGGGACGAATTCAGTAAAGGCCAACGTGAGTGCCCATCTCTGGAAGGCCTAAGGAGACAGGCCTGCTCCCAGCTTGAGGGTGAACCTCCTGGGACGCATAGGATTTATTGGGAAGGTGGACTCCTGTATAGTGAGCCCACAGAGTCTACAGAAGGAGACCATAGGAGGTTGGTGGTTCCCCTTGCTGTTAGGCCCTTCCTCCTGCAGTTGGCGCATGAAGTGCTCCTTGCTGGTCACCTTGGTATTAAGAGGACCAAGCAAAGGTTATCCATGCACTTCTACTGGCCCAAGATGGGGGTGCAAGTAGAAAGTCACTGCAGGAGTTGTGCCTCCTGCCAGTTATCTGGTAAGGTTGGCTCGACAATCCAAGCTCCGTTGGTACCGCTCCCAGTTGTGGGGGTACCATTTGAAAGGGTAGGGATCGACATCGTTGGTCCCCTTGACCCGCAAACATCCTCGGGCAATAGGTTTATCCTGGTGCTGGTCGACCATGCAAACAGATATCCTGAGGCCATCCCATTGAAAACTGTAACTGCCAAGTCAGTTGCAAAAGCTTTACTTGGCATATTTACTAGGGTTGGCTTCCCTAAAGAAGTTGTGTCAGATCGTGGCAGCAACTTTATGTTGAAGTATATGCAGGCTATGTGGAAAGAATGTGGGGTCACCTACAAGTTCTCTTCTGCATACCACCCCAGACCAATGGTCTGGTGGAACGTTTCAACAGAACGTTAAAAAGCATGATTGGGGCTCTGGAGAAGCTTCAGAGAAGACAATGGGATCTTCTTTTACCATGCTTACTGTTTGCCTACCGAGAGGTACCACAGGAGGGTGTTGGCTTCAGCCAATTCAAACTTCTGTTTGGTCATCCTGTACGGGGACCCTTAGCCATAGTCAAAGAGGGATGGGAGATGCCCACTCCCCCTGTTACTACCAACGTAGTTGATTATGTGCTAGGGCTCAGAAAACGGATGGTACTTCTCATGGGCTTGGCTAGTGATAAATTGAAGGCAGTACAAGCGCTGGTGAAACATTGGTACGACCAGAAAGCTTCCCTCATCAACTTTACACCTGGTCAGCAAGTCCTGATCATGAATCCCATAAGGCCTTGAGCTTTACAGGACAAATGGTCAGGCCCTTACACAGTGGTGGAGCCCCTGGGTGAGGTTAACTATTTAGTGGACCTTGGAAGGCCTGGACAGGCTCCAAAAGTGTTTCACGTGAATAGGCTGAAGGCTTTCGTCCCAAGAGTCGAAATCGCAGCACTGTTACTGGCTTCAGATGTTGAGGAAGAGGAGTCTGAACCTTTCCCCGACCTGTTCCAAAGCGGTCCTTCAGATAGCTCCTTTGAGGGTGTCCGAGTGGCCCCTCACCTGACTTCTGATCAGCAGGCTGAGGTGTAAAGTTTGCTTAGGCAGTTTTCCCCCCTGTTTTCACAGTCGCCTGGTTTGACACCTTGGTGCAAACATAACATAGTCACAGGAGACAGTGTACCTACCAAAAGTAGGGGATACAGGATGTCAGACAAAGTACGGTCTTATATTAAGACCGAGGTCAACAAGATGTTAGACCTTGGGGTGATTGAACCCTCTAGTAGTCCTTGGTCCAGCCCTGTGGTTTTCGTTCCAAAGGCAGGCACTTCTGAATTGAGGTTCTGCGTGGATTACAGGGCTCTGAATGCTGTCACCAAGACAGATGCACACCCCTTGCCTCGAACAGATGAGCTGGTGGATACTTTGGGTGCCTCCAAGTACCTCAGCACGTTTGACCTCACTGCTGGCTATTGGCAAATAGCTTTAGCAGAACATGCCAAGGAGAAGACAGCGTTTTCTACTCCAGACCGCCTTTACCAATTCCGGGTAATGCCGTTCGGGTTGAAGAATGCACCTGCCACTTTCCAGAGGCTTGTGCATCATGTTTTGAATGGGTTGGACGAATTCTGTCTTGCATATCTGGACGATATAGCAGTTTTCAGTGCCACCTGGGAAGACCATGTGAAACACCTCGGGATTGTGCTCCAGGCTCTTCAGAAAGTACACTTGACCATAAAGGCTAGTAAACGCCAGATTGGACAAGGCTCAGTGTTTTACCTTGGACATGAAGTAGGTGGAGGGAGGATACAGCCTCTACCCAGTAAAGTACAAGCAGTACAAGACTGGCCTACCCCCACTACACAAACCCAAGTGAGAGCCTTCTTAGGACTCACGGGGTATTACCGCAATTTTGTGGCAGACTATGGCACCATAGCTGCCCCTCTGACTGCCCTCACAACTCTGAAGAAACCCAAGAAGGTAACTTGGACCGACGAGTGTGAGAAGGCCTTCAATGGCTTAAAAGACTCCTTGTGCCAGGCCCCTGTCCTCAGGGCCCCTGATTATCAAAGACCTTTTATCGTGCAGACGGACGCCTCTGACACTGTGATAGGAGCTGTACTATCGCAAGTAGATGAGAAGGGTAAGGAACACCCTATTGGTTTTATTAGTCGCCAGTTTAAGGACAGAGAGCTCAGATGGTCCACGGTAGAGAAAGAATGTTTCTCTGTTGTGTGGGCCCTAAGGAAGCTGAGGCCCTACCTCTATGGGACCCACTTCACTGTGCAAACTGACCATAAGCCCTTAAAGTGGCTAATAAACATGAAGGGGGAGAATCCAAAGTTGCTTAAGTGGTCCATAAGTCTACAAGGCTTCGACTTCACTATTGAGCATAGGCCAGGTGTCCAACATAGCAATGCTGATGGGTTGTGCAGAATGTTTAACCGACCTGAACAAGAGACTCATCCAGGGGTGGAATAGTTCCCCCTGTCCATAGTCTGGGAGGGGCGAGTGTTAGGAAGGATTTCGTAATTGTAGGTAATTTTCCTTCCATGTGGCAACCCCTAAACTTTTTGCTGTTGTTTTTCACCTTGTTCTCGACTTTGCCCGAGAAGTGCAGCCTTCTGCCGCACTCCTCTGGGCTTTCGCTCCTTTCTTACGGGGAAACTGTCATGCCCTTAAGACAGTCAGTACCAGGAAACGCTGGTTTCCGTAGTTTCTTGTATCATGTTGCGGCTTTCGTGCAACATGACACAAGAGGGCACTGTAAGCTAAGTTACTGCTCTCTTGGGTCTCTAGCCTTCTACAGGCCCTAGATACTCTTTCAGGATTGTAACTGATCGGTGCAAGTGATTCACGGACGGGAATGGTGGCAGCGATCGTTTCTTGTGTTTTGAGCTCCTTTTGGCGTTCTAAGCGCGTTTCTCGCGCTTAACCCAAAATGGTGGCCTAGATCCCAAAATGGCCAGACCACGAGGCTCCTTTGTCCTGTCCGCTGACCGTCTTGATCCCTTCACCTTCCCCAGGTCGAGCCGACCTGGGGCCTTCCTTATTTGGGCATGTGCTTTCCCGCGAAACACAGATGCTTTCGCAGGCTTCTACATGTCTTGTGTGTGCCTCCAGGATGTGGGCTGGGATGTCTGGTCCCAATACACATCCTGGGTGCCAGAGAGTCTAGGGTGGTGTGAATGCCTGGGACCACCGTGGTCCGTGATAGGTCCACGAATGGTGTGAGTGTTGATGAGCGGATCTCCCATCGGGTCCCCTCCGTTTTGGCGCGAAGGGAACCGTGGATAAGAGGGGGCTGGAAACACCACTACCATGTCGATCTCCTGAGTTCTCACGAACGAAGGAATACAGGAGCCAAGTATCCTGCAACCAAGAGGCTGAACCGAGGAATCGCTGGTGACCCGCTGAAGGACTGCTCCTCTGCACTGCTGTCGCCTTGTGAAACCCTTTTCACCTTTGATCGAACCAGAAGGCCTGTACTGGTACTTCGACCCTTGGAATAGCGGGGACAGCTATCCTCGGCATCTTCACCATCTCCTGCTAGTAAGCCTTCGGAAGCGTCTCTGGGCCATCCAGCAGACTGACCAGCCTACACAGGAGTCTTGCTCTGTAACCGCCGCCAGGTTGTGTAGTATATCGAGTCCTTGTCACTCTCACATGATTCGTACACTTGGCGTTCCCAGGTCTGAAGTGAGTAGTGTACATTTGGCTCAGATACACACCGCCGCTCCGTTGCCCTGCTGTGGTAACAAACTGTGCGGGTTCCTTCGTTTGGGACGTCTTTTACTCAACTCTGCTGCTGCAGACTCAACACGACGACGAGACATTGAGATATCACATCTCATGCTATAGGAAGGGTCTCAGGATTGGAATGGGAAGGACTTGGATATCACATCTCATGCTATAGGCAGGGTCTCAGGTTTGGAAAGGGAAGGAGTTGGATATCACATTTCATTTTAGAGGTAGGATCTCAGGTTTGGTATTAGAGGCATTGAGATATCACATCTCATGCTATCAGAAGGGTCTCAGGATTGGAATGGGAAGGAGTTAGATATCACATCTCATGTTATAGGAAGGATCTCAGGTTTGGTATTAGAAGCATTGAGATATCACATCTCATGCTATCGGAAGTATCTCAGGTTTGGTATTAGAGGCATTGAGATATCACATCTCATGCTATCATAAGGGTCTCAGGATTGGAATGGGAAGGAGTTGGATATCACATCTCATGCTAAAGGGAGGGTCTCAGGTTTGGAAGGGGAAGGAATTGAATATCACATCACATGTTATAGGAAGGATCTCAGGTTTGGTATTAGAGGCATTGAGATATCACATCTCATGCTATCGGAAGGGTCTCAGGATTGGAATGGGAAGGAGTTGGATATCACATCTCATGCTATAGGAAGGGTCTTAGGTTTGGAACGGGAAGGAGTTGTATATCACATCTCATGTTATAGGAAGAGTCTCAGGTTTGGTATAAGCATTGAGATATCACATCTCTACAATCGGAAGTGTTTCAGGATTGGAACGGGAAGGAGTTGGATATCCCATCTCATGTTATAGGACTGGTCTCAGGTTTGGTATTAGAAGCATTGAGATATCACATCGCATGCTGTAGGAAGGGTCTCAGGTTTGGAATGGGAAGGAATTGGATATCACATCTCATGTCATAGGAAGGATCTCAGGTTTGGTATTAGAAGCATTGAGATACCACATCTCATGCTATAGGAATGGTCTCAGGATTGGAATGGGAAGGAGTTGGATATTACATTCTTGCTATGGGAAGGGTCTCATATTTGGAATTGGAAGGAGTTGGATATCACATCTCATGTTATAGGAAGGGTCTCAGGTTTGGTATAAGCATTGAGATATCACATCTCTGCTATCGGAAGTGTCTCAGGATTGGAATGGGAAGGAGTTGGATATCCCATCTCATGTTATAGGACAGGTCTCAGGTTTGTTATTAGAATCATTGAGATATCATATTGCATGCTATAGGAAGGGTCTAAGGATTGGAATGGGAAGGACTTGGATATCACATCTCATGCTATAGGTAGGCTCTCAGGTTTGGAAAGGGAAGGAGTTGGATATCACATTTCATGCTAGAGGTAGGATCTCAGGTTTGGTATTAGAGGCATTGAGATATCACATCTCATGCTATCAGAAGGGTCTCAGGATTGGAATGGGAAGGAGTTGGATATCACATCTCATGTTATAGGAAGGATCTCAGGTTTGGTATTAGAAGCATTGAGATATCACATCTCATGCTATAGGAAGTATCTCAGGTTTGGTATTAGAGGCATTGAGATATCACATCTCATGCTATCATAAGGGTCTCAGGATTGGAATTGGAAGGAGTTGGATATCACATCTCATGCTAAAGGGAGGGTCTCAGGTTTGGAAGGGGAAGGAATTGAATATCACATCACATGTTATAGGAAGGATCTCAGGTTTGCTATTAGAGGCATTGAGATATCACATCTCATGCTATCGGAAGGGTCTCAGGATTGGAATGGGAATTAGTTGGATATCACATCTCATGCTATATGAAGGGTCTCAGGTTTGGAACGGGAAGGAGTTGGATATCACATCTCATGTTATAGGAAGAGTCTCAGGTTTGGTATAAGCATTGAGATATCACATCTCTGCAATCGGAAGTGTCTCAGGATTGGAACGGGAAGGAGTTGGATATCCCATCTCATGTTATAGGACTGGTCTCAGGTTTGGTATTAGAAGCATTGAGATATCACATCGCATGCTGTAGGAAGGGTCTCAGGTTTGGAATGGGAAGGAATTGGATGTCACATCTCATGTCATAGGAAGGATCTCAGGTTTGGTATTAGAAGCATTGAGATATCACATCTCATGCTATAGGAATGGTCTCAGGATTGGAATGGGAAGGAGTTGGATATTACATTCTTGCTATGGGAAGGGTCTCATGTTTGGAATTGGAAGGAGTTGGATATCACATATGCTATAGGAAGGGTATCAGGTTTGGAATGGGAAGGAGTTGGATATCACATCTCATGTTATAGGAAGGGTCTCAGGTTTGGTATAAGCATTGAGATATCACATCTCTGCTATCGGAAGTGTCTCAGGATTGGAATGGGAAGGAGTTGGATATCCCATCTCATGTTATAGGACGGGTCTCAGGTTTGTTATTAGAATCATTGAGATATCATATTGCATGCTATAGGAAGGGTCTAAGGATTGGAATGGGAAGGACTTGGATATCACATCTCATGCTATAGGTAGGCTCTCAGGTTTGGAAAGGGAAGGAGTTGGATATCACATTTCATGTTAGAGGAAGGATCTCAGGTTTGGTATTAGAGACATTGAGCTATCACATCTCATGCTATAGGAAGGGTCTCAGGATTGGAATGGGAAGGAGTTGGATATCCCATCTCATGTTATAGGAAGAGTCTCAGGTTTGGTATTAGAAGCATTGAGATATCACATCTCATGCTATAGGAAGTTTCTCAGGATTGGAATGGGAAGGAATTGGATATCACATCTCATGCTATAGGGAGGGTCTCAAGTTTGATATTCGAAGCATTGAGATATCACATCTCATGCTATAGGAAGGGTCTCAGGATTGGAATGGAAGGAGTTGGATATCACATCTCATGTTATAGGAAGGATCTCAGGTTTGGTATTAGAAGCATTGAGACATCACATCTCATGCTATAGGAAGGGACTCAGGATTGTAATGGGAAGGAGTTGGATATCACATCTCATGCTATATGAAGGGTCTCAGGTTTGGTATAAGCATTGAGATATCACATCTCATGCTATGGGAAGGGTCTCAGGATTGGAATGGGAAGGAGTTGTATATGACATCTCATGCCGTAGAAAGGGTCTCAGGTTTGGTATAAGCATTGAGATATCACATCTCTGCTATCGGAAGGGTCTCAGGATTGGAATGGGAAGGAGTTGGATATCCCATCTCATGTTATAGGACGGGTCTCAGGTTTGTTATTAGAATCATTGAGATATCATATTGCATGCTATAGGAAGGGTCTAAGGATTGGAATGGGAAGGACTTGGATATCACATCTCATGCTATAGAAGGGTCTCAGGTCTGGTATAAGCATTGAGATATCACATCTCATGCTATAGGAAGGGTCTCAGGATTGGAATGGGAAGGATATGTATATGACATCTCATGCCATAGGAAGGGTCTCAGGTTTGGTATAAGCATTGAGATATCACATCTCTGCTTTTGGAAGGGTCTCAGGATTGGAATGGGAAGGAGTTGGATATCCCATCTCATGTTATAGGAAGAGTCTCAGGTTTGGTATTAGATTCATTGAGATATCATATTGCATGCTATAGGAAGGGTCTAAGGATTGGAATGGGAAGGACTTGGATATCACATCTCATGCTATAGGAAGGGTCTCAGGTTTGGTATAAGCATTGAGATATCACATCTCATGCTATAGGAAGGGTCTCAGGATTGGAATGGGAAGGATATGTATATGACATCTCATGCCATAGGAAGGGTCTCAGGTTTGGTATAAGCATTGAGATATCACATCTCTGCTTTTGGAAGGGTCTCAGGATTGGAATGGGAAGGAGTTGGATATCCCATCTCATGTTATAGGAAGAGTCTCAGGTTTGGTATTAGAAGCATTGAGATATCACATCTCATGCTATAGGAAGTGTCTCAGGATTGGAATGGGAAGGACTTGGATATCACATCTCATGCTATAGGGAGGGTCTCAAGTTTGATATTAGAAGCATTGAGATATCACATCTCATGCTATAGGATATTCAATGCCTCTAATACCAAACCTGAGATCCTACCTCTAACATGAAATGTGATATCCAACTCCTTCCCTTTCCAAACGTGAGAGCCTCCCTATAGCATGAGATGGGATATTCAAGTCCTTCCCATTCCAATCCTGAGACCCTTCCTATAGCATGAGATGTGATATCTCAATGCTTCTAATACCAAACCTGAGACCCTTCCTGTAACATAAGATGGGATATCCAACTCCTTCCCATTCCAATCCTGAGACCCTTCCGATAGCAGAGATGTGATATCTCAATGCTGATACCAAACCTGAGACCCTTCCTATGGCATGAGATGTCATATACAACTCCTTCCCATTCCAATCCTGAGACCCTTCCTATAGCATGAGATGTGATATCTCAATGCTTATACCAAACCTGAGACCCTTCCTATAGCATGAGATGTGATATCCAACTCCTTCCCATTCCAATCCTGAGACCCTTCCTATAACATGAGATGTGATGTCTCAATGCTTCTAATACCAAACCTGAGATCCTTCCTATGGCATGAGATGTCATATAAAACTCCTTCCCATTCCATTCCTGAGACCCTTCCTATAGCATGAGATGTGATATCCAACTCCTTCCCATTCCAATCCTGAGACCCTTCCTATAGCATGAGACGTGATATCCAAATCCTTCCCATTCCAATCGTGAGACCCTTCCTATAGCATGAGATGTGATATCCAAAACCTTCCCTTTCCAAAACTGAGAGCCTACCTGTAGCATGAGATGTGATATCCAACTCCTTCCCATTCCAATCCTGAGACCCTTCCTATAGCATGAGATGTGATATCTCAATGCTTATACCAAACCTGAGACCCTTCCTATAGCACGAGATTTGATATCCAAATCCTTCCCATTCCAATCCTGAGACCCTTCCTATAGCATGAGATGTGATATCCAAATCCTTCCCCTTCCAAACCTGAGACCCTCCCTTTAGCATGAGATGTGATATCCAACTCCTTCCCATTCCAATCCTGAGACCCTTCTGATAGCATGAGATGTTATATCTCAATGCCTCTTATACCAAACCTGAGATCCTACCTCTAACATGAAATGTGATATCCAACTCCTTCCCCTTCTAAACCTGGGAGCCTTCCTATAACATGAGATGTGATATCGAAGTGCTTCCCATTCCAATCCTGAGACCCTTCCTATAACATGAGATGTGATATCCAACTCCTTCCCATTCCAATCCTGAGACCCTTCCTATAGCATGAGATGTGATGTCTCAATGCTTCTAATACCAAATCTGAGATCCTTCCTATAACATGAGATGTGATATCCAACTCCTTCCCATTGCAATCTTGAGACCGTTTCTATAGCATGAGATGTGATATCTCAGTGCTTATACCAAACCTGAGACCCTTCCTATAGCATGAGATGTGATATCCAAATCCTTCCCATTCCAATCGTGAGACCCTTCCTATAGCATGAGATGTGATATCTCAATGCTTATACCAAACCTGAGATCCTACCTCTAAAATGAAATTTGATATGCAACTCCTTCCCCTTCCAAACCTGATAGCCTTCCTATAGCATGAGATGTGATATCCAAGTCCTTCCCATTCCAACCTGAGACCCTTCCTATAGCATGAGATGTGATATCTCAATGCTTATACCAAACCTGAGGCCCTTCCTATAGCATGAGATGTGATATCCAACTTCTTCCCATTCCAATCCTGAGACCCTTCCTATAGCATGAGATGTGATATCTCAATGCTTATCCCAAACCTGAGACCCTTCCTATAGCATGAGATGTGATATCTCAAGGCCTCTAATACCAAACCTGAGATCCTTCCTCTAACATGAGATGTGATATCCATCTCCTTCCCGTTCCAAACCTGAGACACTTCCTATAGCATATGTGATATCCAACTCCTTCCCATTCCAAACATGAGGCCCTTCCTATAGCAAGAATGTAATATCCAACTCCTACCAATTCCAATCCTGAGACCCTTCCTATAGCAAGAGATGTGATATCCAAATCCTTCCCATTCCAATCCTGAGACCCTTCCTATAACATGAGATGTGATATCCAACTCCTTCCCATTCCAACCTGAGACACTTCCTATAGCATGAGAAGGGATATCCAACTCCTTCCCAATCCAATCCGGAGACCCTTCCGATAGCAGAGATGTGATATTTCAATGCTTATACGAAACCTGAGACCCTTCCTATGGCATGATATGTGATATCCAACTCCTTGCCATTCAAATCCTGAGACCCTTCCTATAGCATGAGAAGGGATATCCAACTCCTTCCCATCCCAATCCTGAGACTTCTCCGATAGCAGAGATGTGATATCTCAATGCTTATACCAAACCTGAGACTCTTCCTATAACATGAGATGTGATATCTAACTCCTTCCCGTTCCAAACCTGAGACCCTTTCTATAGCATGAGATGTGATATCCAACTCCTTCCCATTCCAATCCTGAGACCCTTCCTATAACATGAGATGTGATGTCTCAATGCTTCTAATACCAAACCTGAGATCTTTCCTATAACATGAGATGTGATATCCAACTCCTTCCCATTCCAATCCTTAGACCCTTCCTATAGCATGAGATGTGCTATCTCAATGCTTATACCAAACCTGAGACCCTTCCTAAAGCTTGAGATGTGATATCCAACTCCTTCCCATTCCAATCCTGAGACCCTTCCTATAGCATGAGATGTGATATCTCAAGGCCTCTAATACCAAACCTGAGATCCTTCCTCTAACATGAAATGTGATATCCAACTCCTTCCCCTTCCAAACCTGAGAGCCTTCCTATAGCATGAGATATGATATCCAAGTCTATCCCATTCCAATCCTGAGACCCTTCCTATAACATGAAATGTGATATCCAACTCCTTCCCATTCCAACCTGAGACCCTTCCTATAGCATGAGATGGGATATCCAACTCCTTCCAAATCCAATACTGATACCCTTCCAATAGCATGAGATGTGATATCCCAATGCTTCTACCAAACCTGAGACCCATACTATGGCATAAGATGTGATATCAAACTCCTTCCCATTCCAATCCTGAGACCGTTCCTATAGCTTGAGATGTGATATCCAACTCCTTCCCATTCCAATTCGGAGACCCTTCCTATACCATGAGACTTGATATCTCAATGCTTCTAATACCAAACCTGAGACCCGTCCTATGACATGAGATGTGATATCCAAATCCTTCCCCTTCCAAACCTTAGACCCTTCCTTTATCATGAGATGTGATATCCAACTCCTTCCCATTCCAATTCTGAGACCCTTCCGATATCATGAGATCTGTTATCTCAATGCTTCTAATATCAAACTTGAGACCCTCCCTATAGCATGAGATGTGACATCCAAGTCCTCCCCATTCCAATCCTGAGACCCTTCCTATAGCATGAGATGTGATATCTCAATGCTTCTAATACCAAACCTGAGACCCTTCCTATAACATGAGATGGGATATCCAACTCCTTCCCATTCCAATCCTGAGACCCTTCCGATAGCAGAGATGTGATATCTCAATGCGTATAGCAAACCTGAGACCCTTCCTATGGCCTGAGATGTCATATACAGCTCCTTCCCAATCCAATCCTGAGACCCTTCCTATAGCATGAGATGTGATATCTCAATGCTTATACCAAATCTGAGACCCTTCCTATAGCATGAGATGTGATATCCAACTCCTTCCCATTCCAATCCTGAGACCCTTCCTATAGCATGAGATGTGATATCTTAATGCTTCTAATACCAAACCTGAGATCCTTCCTATAACATGAGATGTGATATCCAACTCCTTCCCATTCCAATCCTGAGACCCTTATGATAGCATGAGATGTGATATCTCAATGCCTCTAATACCAAACCTGAGATACTTCCGATAGCATGAGATGTGATATCTCAATGCTTCTAATACCAAACCTGAGATCCTTCCTATAACATGAGATGTGATTTCCAAATCCTTCCCCTTCCAAACCTGAGACCCTCCCTTTAGCATGAGATGTGATATACAACTCCTTCCCATTCCAATCCTGAGACCCTTCTGATAGCATGAGATGTGATATCTCAATGCCTCTAATACCAAACCTGAGATCCTACCTCTAACATGAAATGTGATATCCATCTCCTTCCCTTTCCAAACCTGAGACCCTGCCTATAGCATGAGATGTGATATCCAAGTCCTTCTCATTCCAATCCTGAGACCCTTCCTATAGCATGTGATGTGATATCTCAATGCTTATACCAAACCTGAGACCCTTCGTATGGCATGAGATGTCATATACAACTCCTTCCCATTCCAATCCTGAGACCCTTCCTATAGCATGAGATGTGATATCTCAATGCTTATACCAAACCTGAGACCCTTCCTATAGCATGAGATGTGATATCCAACTTCTTCCCATTCCAATCCTAAGACCCTTCCTATAACATGAGATGTGATGTCTCAATGCTTCTAATACCAAACCTGAGATCTTTCCTATAACATGAGATGTGATATCCAACTCCTTCCCATTCCAATCCTGAGACCCTTCCTATAGCATGAGATGTGATATCTCAATGCGTATACCAAACCTGAGACCCTTCCTATAGCTTGAGATGTGATATCCAACTCCTTCCCATTCCAATCCTGAGACCCTTCCTATAGCATGAGATGTGATATCTCAAGGCCTTTAATACCAAACCTGAGATCCTTCCTCTAACATGAAATGTGATATCCAACTCCTTCCCCTTCCAAACCTGAGAGCCTTCCTATAGCATGAGATATGATATCCACGTCCTTCCCATTCCAATCCTGAGACCCTTCCTATAACATGAAATGTGATATCCAACTCCTTCCCATTCCAACCTGAGACCCTTCCAATAGCATGAGATGGGATATCCAACTCCTTCCAAATCCAATACTGATACCCTTCCAATAGCATGAGATGTGATATCCCAATGCTTCTACCAAACCTGAGACCCATACTATGGCATAAGATGTGATATCAAACTCCTTCCCATTCCAATCCTGAGACCCTTCCTATAGCTTGAGATGTGATATCCAACTCCTTCCCATTCCAATTCTGAGACCCTTCCTATACCATGAGACTTGATATCTCAATGCTTCTAATCCCAAACCTGAGACCCGTCCTATAACATGAGATGTGATATCCAAATCCTTCCCCTTCCAAACCTTAGACCCTTCCTTTATCATGAGATGTGATATCCAACTCCTTCCCATTCCAATCCTGAGACCCTTCCGATATCATGAGATTTGTTATCTCAATGCTTCTAATATCAAACTTGAGACCTTCCCTATAGCATGAGATGTGATATCTCAATGCTTCTAATACCAAACCTGAGAACCTTCCTATAACATGAGATGGGATATCCAACTCCTTCCCATTCCAATCCTGAGACACTTCCGATAGCAGAGATGTGATATCTCAATGCTTATACCAAACCTGAGACCCTTCCTATAACATGAGATGTATTATCCAAATCCTTCCCGTTCCAAACCCGAGACCCTTCCTTTAGCATGAGATGTGATATCCAGCACCTTCCCATTCCAATCCTGAGACACTTCCGATAGCATGAGATGTGATATCTCAATGCTTCTAATATCAAAACTGAGACCCTCCCTATAGCATGATATGTGATATCTAAGTCCTTCCCATTCCAATCCTGAGACCCTCCCTATAGCATGAGATGTGATATCCAACTCCTTCCCATTCCAATCCTGAGACCCTTCCTATAGAATGAGATATGATATCTCAATACTTCTAATACCAAACGTGAGATCCTTCCGATAACATGAGATGTGATATCCAAATCCTTCCCATTCCAAACCTGAGACCCTCCCTTTAGCATGAGATGTGATATCCAACTCCTTCCCATTCCAATCCTGAGACTCTTCTGATAGCATGAGATGTGATATCTAAATGCTTCTAATACCAAACCTGAGATCCTTCCGATAGCATGAGATGTGATATCTCAATGCTTCTAATACCAAACCTGAGATCCTTCCTATAACATGAGATGTGATATCCAAATCCTTCCCCTTCCAAACCTGGGACCCTCCCTTTAGCATGAGATGTGATATCCAACTCCTTCCCATTCCATTCCTGAGACCCTTCTGATAGCATGAGATGTGATATCTCAATGCCTCTAATACCAAACCTGAGATCCTACCTCTAACATGAAATGTGATATCCAACTCTTTCCCCTTCCAAACCTGAGAGCCTTCCTATAGCATGAGATGTGATATCCAAGTCCTTCCCATTCCAATCCTGAGACCCTTCCTATAGCTTGAGATGTGATATCCAACTCCTTCCCATTCCAATCCTGAGACCCTTCCGATATCATGAGATGTGATATCTCAAAGCTTCTAATATCAAACTTGAGACCCTCCCTATAGCATGAGATGTGATATCCAAGTCCTTCCCATTCCAATCCTGAGACCCTTCCTATAGCATGAGATGTGATATCTCAATGCTTCTAATACCAAACCTGAGACCCTTCCTATAACATGAGATGGGAATATCCAACTCCTTCCCATTCCAATCCTGAGACCCTTCCAATAGCAGAGATGTGATATCTCAATGCTTATACCAAACCTGAGATCCTTCCTACAACATGAGATGTGATATCCAACTCCTTCCCATTCCAATCCTGAGACACTTCCTATAGCATGAGATGTGATATCTCACTGCTTATACCAAACCTGAGACCCTTCCCATAGCATGAGATGTGATATCCAACTCCTTCCCATTCCAATCCTCAGACCCTTCCTATAGCATGAGATGTGATATCTCAATGCTTCTAATATCAAACTTAAGACCCTACCTATAGCATGAGATGTGATATCCAAGTCCTTCCCATTCCAATCCTGAGACACTTCCTATAGCATGAGATGTGATATCCAACTCCTTCCCATTCCAATCCTGAGACCCTTCCTATAGCATGAGATATGATATCTCAATACTTCTAATACCAAACGTGAGATCCTTCCGATAACATGAGATGTGATATCCAAATCCTTCCCCTTCCAAACCTGAGACCCTCCCTTTAGCATGAGATGTGATATCCAACTCCTTCCCATTCCAATCCTGAGACCCTTCTGATAGCATGAGATGTGATATCTCAATGCTTCTAATACCAAACCTGAGATCCTTCCGATAGCATGAGATGTGATATCTCAATGCTTCTAATAACAAACCTGAGATCCTTCCTATAACATGAGATGTGATATCCAAATCCTTCCCCTTACAAACCTGAGACCCTCCCTTTAGCATGAGATGTGATATCCAAGTCCTTCCCATTCCAATCCTGAGACCCTTCCTATAGCTTGAGATGTGATATCCAACTCCTTCCCATTCCAATTCTGAGACCCTTCCTATACCATGAGACTTGATATCTCAATGCTTCTAATACCAAACGTGAGACCCGTAATATAACATGAGATGTGATATCCAAATCCTTCCCCTTCCAAACCTTAGACCCTTCCTTTATCATGAGATGTGATATCCAACTCCTTCCCATTCCATTCCTGAGACCTTTTCCTTCCATGTGGCAACCCCTAAACTTTTTGCTGTTGTTTTTCACCTTGTTCTTGACTTTGCCAGAGAAGTGCAGCCTTCTGCCGCACTTCTCTGGGCTTTCGCTCCTTTTCTTACGGGGAAACTGACATGCCCTTAAGACAGTCAGTACCGGGGAACGCCGTTTCCCGTAGTTTCTTTTATCATGTTGCGGCTTTAGTGCAACATGACACAAGAGGGCACTGTAAGCTAAGTTACAGCTCTCTTGGGTCTCTAGCCTTCTACAGGCCCTAGATACTCTTTTAGGATGGTATTTTGATCGGTGCAAGTCATTCAGGGACTGGAATGGTGGCAGCGATCGTTTTGTTTATTTTGAGCTCATTTTGGCGTTCTGAGCGCGTTTTTCGCACTGAACCCGAAATGGTGGCCTGGCTCCCAAAATGGCCAGACCACGAGGCTCCTTTGTCCTGTCCACTGACCGTCTTGCTCCCTTCACCTTCCCCAGGTCGAGCGACCCGGGGCCTTCCTTATTTGGGCATGTACTTTCCCGCGAAACGTGGTTGCTTTCGCGGGCTTCTACATGTCGTTTGTTTGCCTCCAGGGTGTGGGCTGGGATGTCTGGTCCCAATACACATCCTGGGTGCCAGAGAGTCTAGGGTGGTGTGAATGCCTGGGACCACCGTGGTCCGTGATTGGTCCACGTATGGTATGTGTGTTGATGAGCGGATCTCCCATTGGCTCCCCTCCGTTTTGGCGCGAAGGGAACCGTGGATAAGAGGGGGCTGGAAACACCACTACCATGTCGATCTCCTGAGTTCTCACGAACGAAGGAATACAGGAGCCAAGTATCCTGCAACCACGAGGCTGGACCGAGGAATCGCTGGTGACCCGCTGAAGGAATCCTCCTTTGCACTGCTGTCGTCCTGTGAAACCCTTTCCTCCTTTGATCGAACCAGAAGGCCTGTACTGGTGCTTCGACCTTTGGAATAGCAGGAACAGCTATTCCCGGCGACTTCATCATCTCCTGCCAAGTAAGCCTTCGGAAGTGTCTCTGGGCCATCCAGTTGACTGACCAGCTTACAAGGGAGTCCTGCTCTGTAACCGCCGCCAGGTTGTGTTGTATTTCGAGTCCTTGTCACTCTCCCACGCTTCGTACACTTGGCGCTCCCAAGTCTGAAGGGAGGAGTGTACATTTGGCTCGAATACACACGGCCGCTCCGTTGTCCTGCTGCGGCAACAAACTGTGCCGGTTTCGTCGATTGGGACGTCTTTTTGCTCTACACGACTACGAGGCGTTCCCTGCTCTTCTGAACCTGCCAGCTGCTGAAACTAACGTGGAGAAGCCTGGGTCTGCTTGCTTCGGGGACCGGTGAGTAGTATAGCTAGGATCTGGTCGCCCTCCTGCAGTATCCCATTGCTTTTCCCTGCTGTGTAAAAACAGCACCCTTTTTGCCGTACTCGCGCTCTGCTTCTGCCCGCTGTGGAGGCTGCGCTTGAGTTGCGGAACCTGTTCTCCTTCTGCTGTGCACTAACCCGAACTGCCTGACTTCCTCCGAAGAGCTTCTCCTTTTGCCCGTTGGCACCGGCGTGGCAGGTACTTTGAGCACAAGGCTCCACTCTTCGCAGGGCTCGGACTTCCATCTAGTTAGGTGCCTGTGAAGGCGAACTGAGCCTAAAGCGTTATCGCACTGCCTGTTTTCCTTCCCTTGCAGGTGGACTACACATTTCGTGCCTCTAATGCTTAAGACTGTCGTATTTGTATATATATTGTGTTGATATGGTATGTGTTGGCTTAATAGTGTGATATTGTGATTTTCTCGCTTCGGTCATTGTTTTAAAGGCCTTAAAATAAATGTGTATATATTTTTGATATAACAACTGTTTGGAGTAGTTTGTAAGCGCTCTTGCTTTGTGTGCTCATTGCGGGCTTTCAGTCACCCTCACCCCTCTTGAGACCTAGTCTTGACCGCCGCGATCGCTACCTTGATTGGTCTGGCTCGTCCAGAGGTTACCCTGTTCCAAGTAATTAGGTTGGCCTTCTGAACTTCTGCGCCACCAGGACAGAGTTCAGAAATCCGTCTTAACAATGTATACTGCTGAAATCGTCAATGCATTATCGGGTAAACTGACTGTTCTGGAAAGTGTATTTGCCATCTGTTATTCCAGTCAGCATGTTTTCATCGTCCCTTCTTGTTTCAAGGCTGCACTCCCCTAGTGATCACATTCTTCTCTCCTATGCAGGCTAACTACCAGCTGCTCCTCCTCATAGGTGTTCATCCTTTCTGTCCCTGCTCCCTGCACCGTTTCGCGTTGCATGTACTCGCTTCCCAGCTCTCTGGTTGAGATGCGTGTTCCCTGCCTTCTCTCCTCTTGCTACAGCCTTCCAATTTGCTCCACAAGATACAGTGTTCAGAATGCTTTATAACCCCATTATTCAACATATAGCTGTAACCCGCTAGACGTATTGAAACGTGCTAAAAACTAGCAAAAACAGCTAGAAAATGTACTTCCCTCGCGTTTTGGTAAATGCAGGGTACACGCGTCTAAACCAGAGAGCAGGGAAGCGAGCATTTCAGCAGTATAAATTCAGCCTGTGAACAACACATTTTGACCCTCCCTTGTATGGGAGAAGAGTGGTTCAAAAGACCAGGATTCGACTGAACAAACGCACGAACAGAGTACAAAATGGGAATCCACCAGAATTCGCATTTACCAAAACGCGAGGAAAGTACATTTTCTAGCTGTTTCTGCTCGTTTTTAGCACGTTTCAATACGTCTAGCGGGTTACAGCTATATGTTGAATAATGGGAGTTATAAAGCATTCTGAACACTGTATCTTGTGGAGCTCATTGGAAGGCTGTAGGAAGAGGAGAGAAGGCAGGGAACACGCATCTAAACCAGAGAGCTGGAAAGCGAGTACATGCAACGCGAAATGGTGCAGGGAGCAGGGACAGAAAGGATGAACGCCTATGAGGAGGAGCAGCTGGTAGTCAGCCTGCTCTGGAGAGGAGAATGTGATCACCAGGGGAGTGCAGCCTGTAAAGTAGAAGGGACGATGAACACAGGGCGACTGCATTAACAGATGGCAAATACACGTTCCAAAACAGTCAGGAAAGCTGATAATGCCTTGAAGATTTCAGCCGTATACATTCAGCCTGTGAACAGCAGTAGACGTTGACCCCCCCCTTGTATGGGAGAACAGTGGTTAAAAACTTCAGGATTCGACAACAAACGCACGGACAGTACATACATGGGAACCCATCAGAATTAGCATTTACAAAAACGCGAGGAAAGTACATTTTCTAGCTGTTTTTGCTAGTTTACAGCACGTTTCAATACGTCTAGCGGGTTACGGCTATATGTTGAATAATGGGTGTTATAGAGCATTCTGAGCACTGTGTATCTTTTGGAGCTCATTTTTTGATTTGAAGGCAGCGGGAAGAGGAGAGAGGCAGGGAACACGCGTCTAAACCAGAGAGCTGGGAAGCGAGTACTTGCAACGCGAAAAGGGCAGAAAGGAAGAAGGCCTCTGAGAAGGAAAAGCGTCTAAACCAGAGAGCAGGGAAGCGAGTGTTTGCAACGCGAAACGGTGCAGGGAGCAGGGACAGAAAGGGAGAACTCCTCTCAGGCTGAACAGCTGGCAGTTAGCCTTCTTTGGAGATGAGAACTTGATCACCACGGGAGAGGATTGTTGAGAGGGTTACAGAGGGGAGGTCTGAGATCAGAAAATCCTGAGTATTCCCTGCAGTGTGTAGGGCCAGCGACATGAAGAGTTGCAGATCTCGTAAAAGTCCAGGTCAGGAAGAATACAGGTTCATGTTGAATTCTCCAAGTAGGCGGAGTTGAGTGGTAGGAGGCTAGGATGGAGAAGTCCATCCACTGAGAAAGGAAGGCGGTAGTCAAATAGCCACGGTGAGAGAATGGCCAGGAGAGAATGCATGCAGACAAGGCATTCGTGACAGGAGTCGGCCTGCAAAGGAAATCAATTTACTACAGGAATCAAGGATAAGCATTGAGATATCACATCTCATGCTATAGGAAGGGTCTCAGGATTGGAATGGGAAGGACTTAGATATCACATATCATGCAATAGGGAGGGTCTCAGTTTTGATATTAGAAGCATTGAGATATCACATCTCATGCTATCGGAAGTGTCTCAGGATTGGAATGGGAAGGAGCTGGATATCACATCTCATGCTAAAGGAAGGGTCTCAGGTTTGGAACGGGAAGGAGTTGGATATCACATCACGTTATAGGAAGGGTGTCAGGTTTGGTATAAACATTGAGATATCACATCTCTGCTATCGGAAGTGTCTCAGGATTGGAATGGGAAGGAGTTGGATATCCCATCTCATGTTATAGGACGGGTCTCAAGTTTTTTATTAAAATCATTGAGATATCATATTGCATGCTGTAGGAAGGGTCTAAGGATTGGAATGGGAAGGACTTGGATATCACATCTCATGCTATAGGAAGGGTCTCAGGTTTTGTTATAAGCATTGAGATATCACATCTCATGCTATAGGAAAGGTCTCAGGATTGGAATGGAAGGAGTTGGATATCACATCTCATGTTATAGGAAGGATCTCAGGTTTGGTATTAGAAGCATTGAGACATCACATCTCATGCTATAGGAAGGGTCTCAGGATTGGAATGGGAAGGAGTTGGATATCACATCTCATGCTATAGGAAGGGTCTCAGGATTGGAATGGGAAGGAGTTGTATATGACATCTCATGCCGTAGGGAGGGTCTCAGGTTTGGTATAAACATTGAGATATCACATCTCTGCTATCGGAAGTGTCTCAGGATTGGAATGGGAAGGAGTTGGATATTCCCATCTCATGTTATAGGAAGGGTCTCAGGTTTGGTATTAGAAGCATTGAGATATCACATCTCATGCTATAGGAAGGGTCTCAGGATTGGAATGGGAAGGACTTGGGTATCACATCTCATGCATTAGGGAGGGTCTCAAGTTTGATATTAGAAGCATTGAGATATCACATCTCATGCTATAGGAAGGGTCTCAGGTTTGGTATAAGCAGTGAGATATCACATCTCATGCTATAGGAAGTGTCTCAGGATTGGAATGGGAAGGAGTTGGATATCACATCTCATGTTATAGGAAGGATCTCAGGTTTGGTATAAGCATTGAGATATCACATCTCTGCTATCGGAAGTGTCTCAGGATTGGAATGGGAAGGAGTTGGATATTCCCATCTCATGTTATAGGAAGGGTCTCAGGTTTGGTATTAGAAGCATTGAGATATCACATCTCATGCTATAGGAAGGGTCTCAGGATTGGAATGGGAAGGACTTGGATATCACATCTAATGCTATAGGGAGGGTCTCAAGTTTGATATTAGAAGCATTGAGGTATCACATTTCATGATATCGGAAGGGTCTCAAGATTGGAATGGGAAGGAGTTGGATATCACATCTCATGATAAAGGAAGGGTCTAAGGTTTGGAAGGGGAAGGATTTGGATATCACATCTCATGTTATAGGACTGGTCTCAGGTTTGGTATTAGAAGCATTGAGATATCAAGTCTCATGGTATAGGAAGGGTCTCAGAATTGGAATGGGAAGGAGTTGGATATCACATCTCAAGCTATAGGAAGGGTCTCAGGATTAGAATGGGAAGGAGTTTGATATCACATCTCATGCCATAGTATGGGTCTCAGGTTTGATAGAAGCATTGGGATATCACATCTCATGTTATCGGAAGGGTATCGGGATTGGATTTGGAAGGAGTTGGATATCCCATCTCATGCTATAGGAAGGGTCTCAGGTTGGAATGGGAAGGAGTTGGATATCACATCTCATGTTATAGGAAGGGTCTCAGGATTGGAATGGGAAGGACTTGGATATCACATCTCATGCTATAGGAAGGCTCTCAGGTTTGCAAGGGGAAAGAGTTGGATATCACATTTCATGCTATCAGAAGGATCTCAGGTTTGGTATAGAAGCATTGAGATATCATATCTTATGCTATCAGAAGAGTCTCAGGATTGGAATGGGAAGGAGTTGGATATCACATCTCATGCTAAAGGGAGGGTCTCAGGTTTGGAAGATAAGGATTTGGATATCACATCTCATGTTATAGGAAGGATCTCAGGTTTGGTATTAGAAGTATTGAGATATCACATCTCATGCTATCAGAAGGATCTCAGGTTTGGTATAGAAGCATTGAGATATCATATCTTATGCTATCAGAAGGGTCTCAGGATTGGAATGGGAAGGAGTTGGATATCACATCTCATGCTAAAGGGAGGGTCTCAGGTTTGGAAGGGGAAGGATTTGGATATCACATCTCATGTTATAGGATGGATCTCAGGTTTGGTATTAGAAGTATTGAGATATCACATCTCATGTTATCGGAAGGATCTCAGGTTTGGTATTAGAAGTATTGAGATATCACATCTCATGCTATAGGAAGGGTCTCAGGATTGGAATGGGAAGGAGTTGGATATCACATCTCATGCTAAAGGAAGGGTCTCAGGTTTGGTAGAAGCATTGAGATATCACATCTCATGCTATAGGAAGGGTCTCAGGATTGGAATGGGAAGGACGTAGATATCACATATCATGCTATAGGGAGGGTCTCAGTTTTGATATTAGAAGCATTGAGATATCACATCTCATGCTATCGGAAGTGTCTCTGGATTGGAATGGGAAGGAGCTGGATATCACATCTCATGCTAAAGGAAGGGTCTCAGGTTTGGAACGGGAAGGAGTTGGATATCACATCTCATGTTATAGGAAGGGTCTCAGGTTTGGTATAAACATTGAGATATCACATCTCTGCTATAGGAAGTGTCTCAGGATTGGAATGGGAAGGACTTGGATATCACATCTCATGCTATAGGTAGGGTCTCAAGTTTGTTATTAGAAGCATTGAGATATCACATCTCATGCTATAGGAAGGGTCTGACGATTGGAATGGGAAGGAGTTGGATATCACATCTCATGCTATGGGAAGGCTCTCAGGTTTGGTATAAGCAGTGAGATATCACATCTCATGCTATAGGAAGTGTCTCAGGATTGGAATGGGAAGGAGTTGGATATCACATCTCATGTTATAGGAAGGATCTCAGGTTTGGTATAAGCATTGAGATATCACATCTCTGCTATCGGAAGGGTCTCAGGATTGGAATGGGAAGGAGTTGGATATTCCCATCTCATGTTATAGGAAGGGTCTCAGGTTTGGTATTAGAAGCATTGAGATATCACATCTCATGCTATAGGAAGGGTCTCAGGAGTGGAATGGGAAGGACTTGGATATCACATCTCATGCTATAGGGAGGGTCTCAAGTTTGATATTAGAAGCTTTGAGATATCACATCTCATGATATCGGAAGGGTCTCAGGATTGGAATGGGAAGGAGTTGGATATCACATCTCATGATAAAAGAAGGGTCTAAGGTTTGGAAGGGGAAGGATTTGGATATCACATCTCATGTTATATTACGGGTCTCAGGTTTGGTATTAGAAGCATTGAGATATCAAGTATCATAGTATAGGAAGAGTCTCAGAAATCGAATGGGAAGGAGTTGGATATCACATCTCAAGCTATAGGAAGGGTCTCAGGATTGGAATGGGAAGGACTTGGATATCACATCTCATGCTATAGGAAGGCTCTCAGGTTTGGAAGGGGAAAGAGTTGGATATCACATTTCATGTTAGAGGTAGGATCTCAGGTTTGGTATTAGAGGCATTGAGATATCACATCTCATGCTATCAGAAGGGTCTCAGGAATGGAATGGGAAGGAGTTGGATATCACATCTCATGCTAAAGGGAGGGTCTCAGGTTTGGAAGGGGAAGGATTTGGATATCACATCTCATGTTATAGGAAGGATCTCAGGTTTGGTATTAGAAGCATTGAGATATCACATCTCATGCTATCGGAAGGATCTCAGGTTTGGTATTAGAAGCATTGAGATATCACATCTCATGCTATCAGAAGAGTCTCAGGATTGGAATAGGAAGGAGTTGGATATCACATCTCATGCTAAAGGGAGGGTCTCAGGTTTGGAAGGGGAAGGATTTGGATATCACATCTCATGTTATCGGAAGGATCTCACGTTTGGTATTAGAAGTATTGAGATATCATATCTCATGCTATAGGAAGGGTCTCAGGATTGGAATGGGAAGGAGTTGGATATCACATCTCATGCTATAGGGAGGTTCTCAGGATTGGAATGGGAAGGACTTAGATATCACATATCATGCTATAGGGAGGGTCTCAGTTTTGATATTAGAAGCATTGAGATATCACATCTCATGCTATCGGAAGTGTCTCAGGATTGGAATGGGAAGGAGCTGGATATCACATCTCATGCTAAAGGAAGGGTCTCAGGTTTGGAACGGGAAGGATTTGGATATCACATCTCATGTTATAGTAAGGGTCTCAGGTTTGGTATAAGCATTGAGATATCACATCTCTGCTATCGGAAGTGTCTCAGGATTGGAATGGGAAGGAGTTGGATATCCCATCTCATGTTATAGGACGGGTCTCAGGTTTGTTATTAGAATCATTGAGATATCATATTGCATGCTGTAGGAAGGGTCTAAGGGTTGGAATGTGAAGGACTTGGATATCACATCTCATGCTATAGATAGGCTCTTAGGTTTGGAAAGGGAAGGAGTTGGATATCACATTTCATGTTAGAGGAAGGATCTCAGGTTTGGTATTAGAAGCATTGAGATATCACATCTCATGCTATAGGAAGGGTCTCAGGATTGGAATGGGAAGCAGTTGGATATCACATCTCATGCTATAGGAAGGGTCTCAGGTTTGGTATAAGCATTGAGATATCACATCTCATGCTATAGGACGGGTCTCAGGATTGGAATGGAAGGAGTTGGATATCACATCTCATGTTATAGGAAGGATCTCAGGTTTGGTATTAGAAGCATTGAGACATCACATCTCATGCTATAGGAAGGGTCTCAGGGTTGGATTGGGAAGGAGTTGGATATCACATCTCATCCAATAGGAAGGGTCTCAGGTTTGGAATGGGAAGGAATTGGATATCACATCTCATGTTATAGGAAGGATCTCAGGTTTGGTATTAGAAGCATTGAGATATCACATCTCATGCTATAGGAAGGGTCTCAGGATTGGAATGCGAAGGATTTGGATATCACATCTCATGCTAAAGGAAGGGTCTCAGGTTTGGTAGAAGCATTGAGATATCACGTCTCTGCTATCGGAAGGGTCTCAGGATTGGATTGGGAAGGAGTTGGATATCCCTTCTCATGCTATAGGAAGGGTCTCAGGATTTGAATGGCAAGGAGTTGGATATCACATCTCATGCCATAGGAAGGGTCTCAGGTTTGGTATAAGCATTGAGATATCACATCTCTGCTATCGGAAGGGTCTCAGGATTGGATTGGGAAGGAGTTGAATATCCCTTCTCATGCTATAGGAAGTGTCTCAGGTTGGAATGGGAAGGAGTTGGATATCACATCTCATGTTATAGGAAGGGTCTCAGGATTGGAATGGGAAGGATTTGGATATCACATCTCTTGCTATAGGAAGGGTCTCAGGATTGGAATGGGTAGGAGTTGGATATTACTTTCTTGCTATAGTTAGTGTCTCATGTTTGGAATGGGAAGGAGTTGGATATCACATATGCTATAGTTAGTGTCTCAGGTTTGGAACGGGAAGGAGTTGGATATCACTTCTCATGTTATAGGAAGGGTCTCAGGTTTGGTATAAGCATTGAGATATCACATCTCTGCTATCGGAAGCGGCTCAGGATTGGAATGGGAAGGAGTTGGATATCCCATCTCATGTTATAGGAAGAGTCTCTGGTTTGGTATTAGAATCATTGAGATATCACATCGCATGCTGTAGGAAGGGTCTAAGGATTGGAATGGGATGGACTTGGATATCACATCTCATGCTATAGGTAGGCTCTCAGGTTTGGTATAAGCATTGAGATATCACATCTCATGCTATAGGAAGGGTCTCAGGATTGGAATGGGAAGGAATTGGATATCACATCTCATGCTATAGGAAGGGTCTCAGATTTGGTATAAGCATTGAGATATCACATCTCATGCTAAAGGAAGGGTCTCAGGATTGGAATGGGAAGGAGTTGTATATGACATCTCAGGCCATAGGAAGGTTCTCAGGTTTGGTATAAGCATTGAGATATCACATCTCTGCTATCGGAAAGGTCTCAGGATTGGAATGGGAAGGAGTTGGATATCCCATCTCATGTTATAGGAAGGGTCCCAGGTTTGGTATTAGAAGCATAGAGATATCACATCTCATGCTATAGGAAGGGTCTCAGGATTGGAATGGGAAGGACTTGGATGTCACATCATGCTATAGGGAGGGTCTCAAGTTTGATATTAGAAGCATTGAGATAACAAATCTCATGATATCGGAAGGGTCTCAGGATTGGAATGGGAAGGAGTTGGATATCACATCTCATGATAAAGGAAGGGTCTAAGGTTTGGAAGGGGAAGGATTTGGATATCACATCTCATGTTATAGGACGGGTCTCAGGTTTGGTATTAGAAGCATTGAGATATCAAGTCTCATGGTATAAGAAGGGTCTCAGAATTGGAATGGGAAGGAGTTGGATATCACACCTCAAGCTATAGGAAGGGTCTCAGGATTGGAATGGGAAGGAGTTTGATATCACATCTCATGCCATAGTATGGGTCTCAGGTTTGGTAGAAGCATTGGGATATCACATCTCATGCTATCGGAAGGGTATCAGTATTGGACTTGGAAGAAGTTGGATATCCCATCTCATGCTATAGGAAGGGTCTCAGGTTGGAATGGGAAGGAGTTGGATATCACATTTCATGTTATAGGAAGGGTCTCAGGATTGGAATGGGAAGGACTTGGATATCATATCTCATGCTATAGGACGGGTCTCAGGTTTGTTATTAGAATCATTGAGATATCATATTGCATGCTGTAGGAAGGGTCTAAGGATTGGAATGGGAAGGACCTGGATATCACATCTCATAATATAGATAGGCTCTTAGGTTTGGAAAGGGAAGGAGTTGGATATCACATTTCATGTTAGAGGAAGGATCTCAGGTTTGGTATTAGAAGCATTGAGATATCACATCTCATGCTATAGGAAGGGTCTCAGGATTGGAAAGGGAAGTAGTTGGATATCACATCTCATGCTATAGGAAGGGTCTCAGGTTTGGTATAAGCATTGAAATATCACATCTCATGCTATCGGAAGGGTATCAGTATTGGACTTGGAAGAAGTTGGATATCCCATCTCATGCTATAGGAAGGGTCTCAGGTTGGAATGGGAAGGAGTTGGATATCACATTTCATGTTATAGGAAGGGTCTCAGTATTGGAATGGGAAGGACTTGGATATCATATCTCATGCTATAGGACGGGTCTCAGGTTTGTTATTAGAATCATTGAGATATCATATTGCATGCTGTAGGAAGGGTCTAAGGATTGGAATGGGAAGGACCTGGATATCACATCTCATGTTATAGGAAGGATCTCAGGTTTGGTATTAGAAGCATTGAGATATCACATCTCATGCTATAGGAAGGGTCTCAGGATTGGAATGTGAAGGATTTGGATATCACATCTCATGCTAAAGGAAGGGTCTCAGGTTTGGTAGAAGCATTGAGATATCACGTCTCTGCTATCGGAAGGGTCTCAGGATTTGAATGGCAAGGAGTTGGATATCACATCTCATGCCATAGGAAGGGTCTCAGGTTTGGTATAAGCATTGAGACATCACATCTCTGCTATCGGAAGGGTCTCAGGATTGGAATGGGAAGGAGTTGGATATTCCCATCTCATGTTATAGGAAGGGTCTCAGGTTTGGTATTAGAAGCATTGAGATATCACATCTCATGCTATAGGAAGGGTCTCAGGATTGGAATGGGAAGGACTTGGATATCACATCTCATGCTATAGGGAGGGTCTCAAGTTTAATATTAGAAGCTTTGAGATATCACATCTCATGATATCGGAAGGGTCTCAGGATTGGAATGGGAAGGAGTTGGATATCACATCTCATGATAAAGGAAGGGTCTAAGGTTTGGAAGGGGAAGGATTTGGATATCACATCTCATGCTATAGGAAGGCTCTCAGGTTTGGAAGGGGAAAGAGTTGGATATCACATTTCATGTTAGAGGTAGGATCTCAGGTTTGGTATTAGAGGCATTGAGATATCACATCTCATGCTATCAGAAGGGTCTCAGGAATGGAATGGGAAGGAGTTGGATATCACATCTCATGCTAAAGGGAGGGTCTCAGGTTTGGAAGGGGAAGGATTTGGATATCACATCTCATGTTATAGGAAGGATCTCAGGTTTGGTATTAGAAGCATTGAGATATCACATCTCATGCTATCGGAAGGATCTCAGGTTTGGTATTAGAAGCATTGAGATATCACATCTCATGCTATCAGAAGGGTCTCAGGATTGGAATGGGAAGGAGTTGGATATCACATCTCATGCTAAAGGGAGGGTCTCAGGTTTGGAAGGGGAAGGATTTGGATCACATCTCATGTTATCGGAAGGATCTCACGTTTGGTATTAGAAGTATTGAGATATCATATCTCATGCTATAGGAAGGGTCTCAGGATTGGAATGGGAAGGAGTTGGATATCACATCTCATGCTATAGGAAGTGTCTCAGGACTGGAATGGGAAGGACTTGGATATCACATATCATGCTATAGGTAGGGTCTCAAGTTTGATATTAGAAGCATTGAGATATCACATCTCATGCTATAGGAAGGGTCTGAGGATTGGAATGGGAAGGAGTTGGATATCACATCTCATGCTATGGGAAGGGTCTCAGGTTTGGTATAAGCAGTGAGATATCACATCTCATGCTATAGGAAGTGTCTCAGGATTGGAATGGGAAGGAGTTGGATATCACATCTCATGTTATAGGAAGGATCTGTAGGGTATTTTGTGGAGATTTGGGGCCTGACGGTATTTTATTACCGCCGAAAAATAACTTAGCAATAATCACTCTTTGTATTCAGATTTGGCCATGTGCAACAATAATACAATGGACATGCATTATTTCAGCACCCAGACCTGCATATTTGGTATACGTGTTTGGTGGTATTTTGGTGAGCATAATTCCCTTGTTTTATTTGTGGCCCCAATGTCCAGAATCCCTTATCTTTGCTTAGATTTTTCGTGTGATCACTAGAGAGACCTCAGACCTGCATTCTAGGAATACCACATTTTCCAGTGATAGTGTTGGTGTGCCACCATGGGCGAACTCACTGACTTATTTACGACAGAGAGCTATATATGGTAGTCTTGTGGTAATTTCCACTATCTTATATACGGTAGGGAGCTATGTTCAGAGAGTCTCTCTTCCCGTTGGCTCATGTACCTCCAACGAGCTATGCTACAGTCACTCACAATTATTCATACTGATTCTGACATGCACACATCTGTCTTAAAATGACCATTGCACTGTTTAAAAATCTCCCCACATCATCAGCATTGTAATGGTAAACAATAAACATCACCCGTCTGTTTTCAAATATTTTTCTGTATTATAAAAGTTGTATTTAAACACGATCTCATTCTTTACAGAAATAAAATGGTACAGTCAAAGCATTGTCTGTGACACACTGCAAAGAGAGTGGCGGAGAACAGAACTCAAATTGCAACATTAGCACTTGAGACACGCACAGGAATCCCCTTTCCTACACTGACTGCATATTTTCGTGCACACACACGGCTCCCACGCTTATGTAATTACCTTATCTGAGTTTTCTTCAGCTGTTCTCTTTCTGAATGTAGCTCCCTTGAAGATTAACCCCAGTAAAAGGATCGCCTTTCCTTCTCAAACCGGGGTCATTGCCTGGAATTCTCAGCTTTTTCAGATAGGAATGCCTCAGCCAGTGGAAAGGTTTTTCTTTCAGCTCTCCCCAATCTCGACTGCAGCAGGACACAGGAATCTGCATTCAGTCAGGAGCCCTACAGCCAGGTCTTCTCCCCAGTAGTGCAGAAAAATGTCTGCCTGGAATTTTCCCCGTTACTGCCCACTAAAACTTTCCTCTCAGCCCTCTGTATGACGTGTCCCAATGAAATCCATCATCTCTCATCCTCCTACTCTTCAACAATAGCTTCGCTTATACATTTGCAATTGTTGCAAATCTGACTTCCTTCTTCCTGCAGTTACTGTGCACAAAAACACGGAGAATCAGGCAGAGAAGAGAAGAAAAAAAAATCTGCACACACATTTAAATGGTTTTCAGAGTATGCCTAATTCTGCAGTGGAGAACACATTTTATTAGTGGGTTATATTAAATAAGGTTTTATTAGTCAGGTTAATGGTTAATAGGTTAGCTGTTAATTTTCAAATGTGTCTCTCGCACCATAGGCATTTCAGGTGAAAAATAGTGTGCATTTTTTAAATGAACACGTGTGCTTTTAACTGTAAAAATAGATTTGCATCTTATATGTTAAAATCGTTTTTTGACTGAATAGCCTGTCTTTCCTTGTTAATCTGCTAACCCATATAGCAATGCACCGCACCCTTGTGGTGGTGGTGCTGCAAAAAAAAATTTGCTACTTGTGCAGTAGCGCTGTACTCTGTGCTGTTTGCTAAATATCCTTACATATACCCTCCTTTTGTTTTTAGAACTTGGCTATAATCCAAGCCAATTCCTAAAAACAACTTGTTCTTTTTTTTTTTTTTTTTACAATATAGCAATCCAACAAAATGAATATTCATGTGCATCAATGAAAATTTGCAATCAACATTTCATCTGAGTCCATCAGTTCATAAAATGTTCCACATTTGCCTTCTCAGTGGAAGTGGCATTACTTTCAGTTTAAATTTTCCAAGTCAATTAAAAACAATGAAATAAAACAACTAACTAAAACAAATAATTAATATAACAAATTAAAATAAATAATTAAAATAATAAATACGTGGAACTTCATATGCCGGAACTTCTGTTTTGTCTCTTTTGGTATGTCCCAACCAGCGATGTTATTCGGTTCATTCGAGTATTCTTTCATCTTGGCAATCTTGAATCCACAGCAGTCATCTCTTTTGGCATTCCGGTTATTTTGTCTTCACCTCCACCTGGAGGCAGGCATCTTTTGGTCTTCATCCAGGGGACTCCAGGACTCCATCGTCTCTCCCGTGGGCTCTGATCTCGGAACCTCCGATCAAATAATGTTAATTGTCTAAATCAAAATAGAAAATAAACAAATTAAGTACATAGCACAATACTAATTTCCACCTTTTGCCAAAAATAAAACATGCTTGGTAAAAATATTTCGTTTATATATTTTTTTCTGTTTTTTTTTTCTGAAATCAAATACAAGTTAAAAGAAAACAAGCATATATAAAACAGCATTCAATATTTAATACACTTTCTCTCTGCACACCAACCACGAGCTTCCGTTATATGTGCATTTATTTATTTATTTATTTATTTATTTATTTATTTATTTATATTATATATTTTTACATATATTACAGTGTTTATGTGCCATCATAACAATCAACTTTTTTTAACTTCTTTGTCACTGCCTCCTGATTACACCCATTTATTTTCTCAAGGGACTCTATCCGTTTCTACATGCTCAAGCTGCCTGATCTCATGTCTGGGATGGCATGGTTTGATTTGATTTACATGGACAAACTGCTCTATTGCTGTTTCACCTTCATTTTTCAAAATTTTATACACTACAGGAGAGACCTTATCTATAATTCGAAATGGCCCCTGCCAGGCTGCTAGAAATTTAGAATTTTTCTGTTTACTTTTTCCAAAATGAAACTTGTACACCTGATCCCCTACACTGTATTCCTTTACTGATGTCTTTTTATCATAATATGACTTTGCACTGTCAGCAGCTCTTTCCAGATTTATCTGCACAAAAGCAAATGCATGTTGCAAATGTCTCCTCAGTTCATCAATATATTCATGAACTGTGGATGCACTCACAAGGGTTTGCTCATGTGTCCTGTATAGTAGGTGTTGTGGTAACACCATTTTCCTACCTGTTAAGACCTCATGGGGGCTAACACCTGTTGCTTTGGCAGGAGTCGACCTGATTGCCATCAAAACCAATGGTAAACGCAAATCCCAGCTGGAACCTGCTTCTGCCACAAATTTCTTTAAAATATCCACAACAGACCTATTGCTTCTTTCAACTGTACCTGAAGACGCCGCCCGATATGCGATATGTAGTTTCCTTTTCACACCTAGTATTTGCCATACCTTACTCATTAGAGCACTTGTGAAATGACTTCCTCTGTCTGACTCAATTCTTTGTGGCAACCCAAACCTTGAGAACACATGGTTCACCAGCAATGTGGCTGCTGTTTGCGCACTACAATCTGGTGCAGGAATGCATTCAATCCACTTTGACATCAAACATACCACACTCAAAATATAACGGTGTCCCCTGCTCGACCTTTTTAAAGGACCTACATAGTCTATTTGCAAATCTGACCATGGGAGAGTTAGGCCTCTTTTCATCAATGGTGCTCTATGCATTGGTGAAGCAGGTTTAAATTGGGCGCATACTAGACATCCTCTAGTATATAATTCCACATCTTGGGACATATGTGGCCAGTAAGCATAATCTTTTAGTATTTCTAATGTCTTTTGTGAACCTATATGGCCTGCAGTTATGGCATCATGTGCATGGTGTAGCATTAGTCTTCTGAATGAAAGGGGTACTACCCACTGTATTTGCCCTGTTATGGACTCTCTAATCATGAGCCCATCCTGTAATCTAATTTGTGTTTTGTTCTTTAATAACACCCTCAACTCTTCTTTTCCCATACAATCTTTTTCTGTTACAGGATTTTGTTCAGGATCTATCAAATGATTATAATAGATTCCCAAAATTTGATCATTCTTTTGTGCCTCAATCAAATCTTGGTCTGGCGTGTCATGACTCCACTGCACCACCGGTTGATCTACCTCCTTTGGTGCTTTAGAACGTGTGACTGCATCAATTTGTATTTCACCCATTAAATAATCAATAGGTAGCAATTCTCCCATCACAGCCCCAATCTTAGCCAGATGGTCTGCCTTATCATTTCCCTCCTTATCCTCTCCTGGTGTTTTTAAATGCCCACGAATTTTTCTCCAGTATATTGTTAAATTATTTTCTGACACCAATTTGTCTATGGCTTGTATCATTTTTCCATGTTTAAGTGGCTTTTTGTTGTATGTAACCATGCCTTTTGCTTTCCAACCAGCCAAATACTCCACAAAGCTATTCCGTGCATAGTCAGAATCAGTCACCAGGACAATTTCACTGAACTTTTTATCAACTGCAGTAGCAATTGCTTTATAGATGGCTGCCAATTCCGCCACCTGACTGCTCCTATCCCCAATCCTCATCCCTATACTGGGGACGCCTTCACATTTCAACCAGACATTTCCTATTCCTGCCACTAATTGTTTATTACTGTCATTTACAATGTGAAAAGCACAACCATCCACATATACAGTTGGCAAATACTTGCATGTTTTTTCATCAAAAGCTTTGTGTGATGATTGTTCAAATTCCTGCAAACTAGTTTCCACTTCCATTTCATTTGGTATTTGTTCAGCTGCACAGTCATGTAAGTCAGCTAACCCTTGAGCAATTGGGCTCTTTCTATTTTGTCCATATCTCACTTCTACGGGAAAACCTTGTAATGCCAGCGTCCATGAAGTGATTCTGGATTGCGCTAGATTGCCTGATCTAATCCTTTTACTCTCTAAAAATTGCAAAGGTTGATGATTTGTTTCAATAATCACCTTTTCTCCCTGAACAATGGGGCGGAAATGTTGTAGCGCCCACACAGTGGTTAATAGGGCCTTTTCACATTCATTAAATTTCATTTCAACTTGGGAAAATGCCTTACTTGCATATGCAATGGTTTTGTGATTCAAATCGTGTTTTTGTGATAATACTGCTGACATACAATGTTCAGAAAAACCTATTTCTATGAAGAAATCCCTGTCCTTTATGGGGTATGCTAAACATGGTGCCTTTACAAGACATTCCTTCAATCTAGCCACTGCATCAGACTGCTCTCTTTCCCATCTCCAGGGAGTATTTAGTTTAAGCAGTTTAGTTAATGGTTGAGTGATTTCTGCATAATTCTCAATGAACTTTCTATTATAGCCTGTCATCCCTAATAAACTTTTTACTCCTTTCACATCTTTAGGATCTTTTAATCTTTGTATGGCCTCTATTTTCTTCCTTTGTGGATTTAGCCCACGTTCAGTCACTTCATGCCCTAGAAAGTTCACTTTTTTCTTGCACCATTGTGCTTTTTGCAAAGATACTTTGGCGCCTGCTTTCTGCAATTGGCCAAGTATATGTCTTATTTCATCAAAATGGCTTTTAAGGCTTTCATTTTTTATCAGGACATCATCCACATAAACTATTGTTCCTCTTTCCGCTGCATCCGGCATGGCCTTTCTCAAAAATATGCCAAATTCACTCCCACTATTGATGTACCCGAACGGAGCTCTAAGCCAGGCATATTGAGTCCTGTCAAATGTAAAGGAAAATAAGTGTTGTATCTCCTCTGCCAATGGCACACACCAATATCCAGAGGTGAGATCTAACGTGGTAAATACATTTGAACCATGTATCTGAGCTAGGCCCTGATCAATGAGTGGTAGTGGCCATCTAGATACTGGTATTCTTTAATTTAACTCTCTTAAGTCTGCACACAGCCGCCATTGACCATTTGGCTTTAACACACCTAAAATAGGCGTATTGGATGTGCTATGAATGGGCCTGATTATTCCCCGTGATTCCAAATTTTTAATAATCTCTGCCAATGATTCTAAACATGCCAGCGGTAGTCTATACTGGCGTACAAACACTGGATTTCTGCTACAACCTTCTGGTAGTGTGGCCACATGTAAATCAGTTAAACCACAATCATAAGCATCTTTTGCAAATACATCCTTAAACTCCATAAATATTTCCCTCAGGTCGTCTCGATCCTCATCGCTGTCACATGCATCCGCTAAGGAGATCTGCTCTTCTACCATTCTGGAAAATTCTGGAAACTCTTCTGGTAAAGGAATCTCAGCGCTTTCCTCTAACTGTGTGGCTGTATCTTTTTGTAGAGCTGCCACTTTTAAATATTTTGGCATATCAGCTTCCACTTCAATGGGCTGATTTCCTGTTTCATTTTCATTTAAATTAAAAATTATGCAATCCTCTTGATGGCAGCACACTGTCTCATTTGAATCACAAGGATACACAGAATGAATTTTAAATATTCCTTTGGGCTGAGAGTCCAGGTGTTCTGGCAACTCGCCCTTGGCATCTACATATTTTTCAGGAATATTCCCAATCACCATGTTATTTAAATCTGCCGTATAATGTGATTTTTGTATGGCCATTCCTAATGGGGAGTTTTCCTCTAAATGAATATCCTGACAACCTTTATTATTTACCATGATTTTTACAGATCCCTCACCAATGTCTACCAATGGAATGTATTCATAATCCAGGCCTTGCTGTTTTATGGATTCATTCAGGCATACAAATGCATCAGAGCCTTTCATCTGCTGTCCATTTTTGCATTTCAGTGTTATTGCAAACTGTTTTGTAAATGCAGGAATAATAGTATTTTTCCTCATTTGTAATTCGACTGCATAAGGAACTAGTTGTGCACAATGATAAGCCCTTCTTTTGTCTTCAAATTCAGGTGCCGGACCACCTAGGCGTGACCATATTTTTTGATTAAGGAAATCTAACACCATACACATTCTGTGCATGATGTCATTGCCCATGTAAAATTCATTTTGTGCTCCACTCACTATCCATACATTATGGTAAATTATTTTCTGCCCAATGCTAATTTTAAGCATGCATCTGCCTGCAATTCGGTTTTCAAAGTCTGGACTGTCCAACCCAGAAACATATTGGTTTTTAATCCTAAATTTCGGGATTTCTTCCCTCTCCATAATTTTTTGCAACAATCTCTCATTAATGAAACTCCTTTCATGTTCAAGTGCTAAAGTGGCTTTTATTGTTTTAAGATAATCATTTATACCAACATGAACCCATGGTTGCTCATCTTCCATGTGTATTTCTGCCAGAGTGGTAATGTGTTTTTCTGAATCTGTTTTAGGAACAATATTCTGTTTGCATGTTTTCTCTTTTAAATAGAAACGTAATGTGTGCTCATATATGGCAGTCTGCCAATCTTTCCTTGGGTCCAAGTATATTTGTACAGGTAGTTTTTCATTGTCGCTCTGCATTTTGTCTTGACACATTAATATAACAGTGACACTAGGTATGCAGCTATTCTGGAGATATACCTCCACAGCATCATTTGTTTTGGCAACGGTGTGACATTCTTTTATATTGCTGTTTTGTGATTTTAGTTTCTTAGGCCTCAATGGTTTTTTGGTTAAGGACCACAGCACTCCATTCACCCCATCTATGAGAGGAGACAATCTTTTCAGGCAATCTGTCCCCATCAGAAATGGAATTTCACAAATAGATGTGATCAATACCTCTTGTTTCATTCTGTGCTTTCCTATTTTTATGTCAACCTCAGTTACACCTATGATGGGCACCTCCTCCCCATTAAAGTTATGCACTGGGCCTTGATTTTCCTTCACTGTGATCTGACTCTGTGGAGGCCTCCCTTCATTGATACTCTTTACCAGCTCCTTGGACATAATGGTGGCCTGTGCGCCAGTGTCAATCATAGCAAAGGTGTGGCACTTTTCTTCTACAGTGATGGGTGCATAATATCTGTCCTCAACTTCCTCTAATACACATAAGAAATGTGAATTCTTACTGATTTCAGGGCTCACCTTTCTCAGGTCTTTTTCACTTTTGGCTAAGCACATTGGTAAATGAAAAGACATTTTTCCCTCCTTTTTACCCATTTCTGTGCGAGATATTTTATTCATTTCTCCATGTTCAGAGGTTTTTTGGAGTGTGGCCACTGTTCGCCCATCCATCTGGGTAACATCAGAGACCACATTACAACCTTCCAACTGAACATGTGTAACAACATCATTCAGCAATTTGTCATTTTTTAATTCTGTGCATTTGTGATCATTTAGTGTAATACCAGCCCTTTCAACCTCTTCAAAAATATGTGGCTCAAAGAATTCTTCAGGTGATTGACTTGTACCCTCCTTGTGAGTATTTCCTTTTTCTGTCTGTGTTTGGTCATTGTTTTGCTTGCCCAGGGAAGGAGCTATGGCATCCCCACTTACTCCCTGTTCACTGGTATTCCCCATGCATGAGTCATTATTCTTAAATCTGTTCCTTTGTTCTTTTGGAATTCCTAATGTTTCTTTTTCATTTGTGCAAATCTTTACTGTTTTATTTAGCTCTAAGCTAAACCGTACCTCTTTTTTAGAAATATTTGCACTTTCTGTCACAATTTCATTTACTGGTACTTTCATTTTTAATCCATTAGGCATCTCAGAGTTGTTATGCAAAATTATATCAGAGCAATCTGTCATTTTGGCACTGCGATTATCATGAGTACTTAGTCACTTCTCGGAAGCCCCCCGGTCATTGCTATGGCCATCAGCCCCCTCTTTGGAAGGTTGTTTTTGCGCTTTATAGAGCTTTCCTATTTGCTCAGCTAACATTTTCACTTGGGCCTCAAGGCACTGGAACCTTTCCATCTCTCTAGGATCCTCTTTCTGTGGCCTAGGTCGATATTGGTTGTTTTCCCCCTGATTGGATCTATTCTGATACCTCTCAGGTGATTGATACCGGTTGGGATGGTTTCTGAACTCTTGATTCATTTGTGGAGGGGAGCGGGTTGCACCCATCCTTTGATTATAGTCCCCTGGTGGGGAATCATTGTTCTGGCGTGGATTGTAGTTCACGTTTTGCCTCATGTCCTGTCTCTCAGATTGTGGGTACTGGCCCCTATGTTGATTTCCATTATCAGTAAATCGATCCACATATCGGGGCCTATCCTGATTACCATATATCATGGTGCTGGGATCAAATCTGCTCTGTGTCCCCAATGACTGGTAGGGACCATCATTTCTTTGATCTTGATTTTGTCTCTGGTTATTGTTCATACCTGCCATATCAGACCGGTATCTTACCCGGGGTCTATCCCCTAAATACCTAGGGCTGATGTAGCTCTCTCTATTACTAGGATCATGTGTTTGGAATATTGGTACAGGAAATGGCGATCTTTGTTGATTACCCCTTTGTTCAGGTGTCACATTATTTTTACCTTGACTTTGAGCAGACTCAAGGGACATTTTGGCTGACCTGATTTCCATTACTGTGGCTGAGGGTTCTTTAGATTTAGGCCTGGTATCTTTCATTTTATCACTTTCTCTACCCTGACAATAGAGTACCTCATATAGCTTTGTGCTTTGATGTACAATCCATTCAAGGGACTTGTCACGGTCAAATTCACGGACCAATTGGGATATGATGTCTTTCTGTAGCCCATAGAAGTATGCAGTTTTAAACTCATTGGAATTTGAGTCAAAAGATGCATCAAAGCGAGAGAATGCTCTTTTTAAGTCTTGTAAAAATTGGCGAGGGGATGTATTAGGTCCAGCAGTAATTGTGTACGCGACTTTCTTTGCCTCCTGCAATGACTGAAAAGGAGAAAAATGACGCCTAATTTCTTTTTCAAACTCCAGCCATGTCATATTCTGCTGTTCATTTAATCCCCTTATGATGCTGGCCGTCGGGGCATCTAAAGTTAAATGAAAATATTGTCTGTACTGTTCCTTAGGTATCTGGAGTGCTTTAAAAATGTCATGCACCGCTTCTAAGTGATCCTCAATGCAGCATTCACCTCCCTTTTTAAATGGTTTGATCAGGGCTTTAATGGATTTCATTATTTTTATGGGGCTACTTGTTGCAATACATGGAATTACACTATTTTGTGAGTCAATCCTGTTTTCAGGTGTATGAGATTGGTGGCTGCCCCCAATGGGAGTATCAAATCCCCCAAGGGCGCTGCAACCAAGTTCAGTCACCGGCCCAGTCTCTGGGGCACTAGCTCTTTGGGCAGAGCTAGACTTCACCTCCACTCCATTGAATGTGGTACCCTGCCGCCTCTCCTGGGACCTGGGAATGCACATTTGCTGTTCTACGTCCTTACACTTTTTAAGGAGTCTGGTTGCTTCATTCTGCAAATAATTATTTTCATCGCTCATTTTATTAATCGCCTCCTGCATGTCGCACATTTGCATTTGGCATTCATTGAACTCTTTATTTCTTTTGTCTCTTTCTTGAATCATTTTAATCATTTCTTGTTCTGCGCTCTGGAGATCACGTTCTTTTTCACAGTGTTCTTTTTGTAAAATCTGCATTTCTGAAACAACCTCATCTTTATCCTGCCTAATGTGATCCACTAAGGCTTTTAAGTGTGCCAATTCTTGCTCACTATCTTCAAATTGTTTCTTGCTTTTGGATAACTGAGTATCAACGTCTCTGCATTTTAATTGCATGTCTTTTTGGCATACATCCAATTCTGCTCTCAACATTTCCTGATTTTTACTTGCCCCCTCTAATTCAGTCTTTAACCTGTTAATTAGCTGAGTATCATTCTCTTGCATTCGCAGGGACTTGTTTAAAATAAACCATATTTTGCCGCATAGCCGTATTAAACAGTCTTTCTCTGCATTTTTATCGGCTGCATTCAATAATCTTGTAAGGCAGACCTGAATTATGCTGCCTTCTGCAAAAATATTGTCTAGTTTTTCTTTCTGCACCTCACCCTGAATGCGGTTACTCCATTCTAACGTGCTATTCGAAGACCACTTCCCATGTGCAAATAACTTTGCCTCTAAATATTGCACTAGATCTGAGAATGTGGTTTCCCTTTGTGACATTCTGAAATTCGTTTTTAGTGGCACACTGCTATTATAAAATGGGTTCCCTTTAATGTGCAAATGGCAGTGTGAGACACACTTGCCACGCCCAGTAGGTACTCTATGATCACTTTCCCGGCCTGCAACGCACCAAAAATATGTAGGGTATTTTGTGGAGATTTGGGGCCTGACGGTATTTTATTACCGCCGAAAAATAACTTAGCAATAATCACTCTTTGTATTCAGATTTGGCCATGTGCAACAATAATACAATGGACATGCATTATTTCAGCACCCAGACCTGCATATTTGGTATACGTGGTTGGTGGTATTTTGGTGAGCATAATTCCCTTGTTTTATTTGTGGCCCCAATGTCCAGAATCCCTTATCTTTGCTTAGATTTTTTGTGTGATCACTAGAGAGACCTCAGACCTGCATTCTAGGAATACCACATTTTCCGGTGATAGTGTTGGTGTGCCACCATGGGCGAACTCACTGACTTATTTACAACAGAGAGCTATATATGGTAGTCTTGTGGTAATTTCCACTACCTTATATACGGTAGGGAGCTATGTTCAGAGAGTCTCTCTTCCCGTTGGCTCATGTACCTCCAACGAGCTATGCTACAGTCACTCACAATTATTCATACTGATTCTGACATGCACACATCTGTCTTAAAATGACCATTGCACTGTTTAAAAATCTCCCCACATCATCAGCATTGTAATGGTAAACAATAAACATCACCCGTCTGTTTTCAAATATTTTTCTGTATTATAAAAGTTGTATTTAAACACGATCTCATTCTTTACAGAAATAAAATGGTACAGTCAAAGCATTGTCTGTGACACACTGCAAAGAGAGTGGCGGAGAACAGAACTCAAATTGCAACATTAGCACTTGAGACACGCACAGAAATCCCCTTTCCTACACTGACTGCATATTTTCGTGCACACACACGGCTCCCACGCTTATGTAATTACCTTATCTGAGTTTTCTTCAGCTGTTCTCTTTCTGAATGTAGCTCCCTTGAAGATTAACCCCAGTAAAAGGATCGCCTTTCCTTCTCAAACCGGGGTCATTGCCTGGAATTCTCAGCTTTTTCAGATAGGAATGCCTCAGCCAGTGGAAAGGTTTTTCTTTCAGCTCTCCCCAATCTCGACTGCAGCAGGACACAGGAATCTGCATTCAGTCAGGAGCCCTACAGCCAGGTCTTCTCCCCAGTAGTGCAGAAAAATGTCTGCCTGGAATTTTCCCCGTTACTGCCCACTAAAACTTTCCTCTCAGCCCTCTGTATGACGTGTCCCAATGAAATCCATCATCTCTCATCCTCCTACTCTTCAACAATAGCTTCGCTTATACATTTGCAATTGTTGCAAATCTGACTTCCTTCTTCCTGCAGTTACTGTGCACAAAAACACGGAGAATCAGGCAGAGAAGAGAAGAAAAAAAAATCTGCACACGCATTTAAATGGTTTTCAGAGTATGCCTAATTCTGCAGTGGAGAACACATTTTATTAGTGGGTTATATTAAATAAGGTTTTATTAGTCAGGTTAATGGTTAATAGGTTAGCTGTTAATTTTCAAATGTGTCTCTCGCACCATAGGCATTTCAGGTGAAAAATAGTGTGCATTTTTTAAATGAACACGTGTGCTTTTAACTGTAAAAATAGATTTGCATCTTATATGTTAAAATCGTTTTTTGACTGAATAGCCTGTTTTTCCTTGTTAATCTGCTAACCCATATAGCAATGCACCGCACCCTTGTGGTGGTGGTGCTGCAAAAAAAAATGTGCTACTTGTGCAGTAGCGCTGTACTCTGTGCTGTTTGCTAAATATCCTTACAGATCTCAGGTTTGGTATAAGCATTGAGATATCACATCTCTGCTATCGGAAGGGTCTCAGGATTGGAATGGGAAGGAGTTGGATATTCCCATCTCATGTTATAGGAAGGGTCTCAGGTTTGGTATTAGAAGCATTGAGATATCACATCTCATGCTATAGGAAGGGTCTCAGGATTGGAATGGGAAGGACTTGGATATCACATCTCATGCTATAGGGAGGGTCTCAAGTTTGATATTAGAAGCTTTGAGATATCACATCTCATGATATCGGAAGGGTCTCAGGATTGGAATGGGAAGGAGTTGGATATCACATCTCATGATAAAGGAAGGGTCTAAGGTTTGGAAGGGGAAGGATTTGGATATCACATCTCATATTATATTACGGGTTTCACGTTTGGTATTAGAAGCATTGAGATATCAAGTCTCATAGTATAGGAAGGGTCTCAGAATTGGAATGGGAAGGAGTTGGATATCACATCTCAAGCTATAGGAAGGGTCTCAGGATTGGAATGGGAAGGACTTGGATATCACATCTCATGCTATAGGAAGGCTCTCAGGTTTGGAAGGGGAAAGAGTTGGATATCACATTTCATGTTAGAGGTAGGATCTCAGGTTTGGTATTAGAGGCATTGAGATATCACATCTCATGCTATCAGAAGGGTCTCAGGAATGGAATGGGAAGGAGTTGGATATCACATCTCATGCTAAAGGGAGGGTCTCAGGTTTGGAAGGGGAAGGATTTGGATATCACATCTCATGTTATAGGAAGGATCTCAGGTTTGGTATTAGAAGCATTGAGATATCACATCTCATGCTATCGGAAGGATCTCAGGTTTGGTATTAGAAGCATTTAGATATCACATCTCATGCTATCAGAAGAGTCTCAGGATTGGAATAGGAAGGAGTTGGATATCACATCTCATGCTAAAGGGAGGGTCTCAGGTTTGGAAGGGGAAGGATTTGGATATCACATCTCATGTTATCGGAAGGATCTCACGTTTGGTATTAGAAGTATTGAGATATCATATCTCATGCTATAGGAAGGGTCTCAGGATTGGAATGGGAAGGAGTTGGATATCACATCTCATGCTATAGGGAGGGTCTCAGGATTGGAATGGGAAGGACTTAGATATCACATATCATGCTATAGGGAGGGTCTCAGTTTTGATATTAGAAGCATTGAGATATCACATCTCATGCTATCGGAAGTGTCTCAGGATTGGAATGGGAAGGTGCTGGATATCACATCTCATGCTAAAGGAAGGGTCTCAGGTTTGGAACGGGAAGGATTTGGATATCACATCTCATGTTATAGGAAGGGTCTCTGGTTTGGTATAAGCATTGAGATATCACATCTCTGCTATCGGAAGTGTCTCAGGATTGGAATGGGAAGGAGTTGGATATCCCATCTCATGTTATAGGACGGGTCTCAGGTTTGTTATTAGAATCATTGAGATATCATATTGCATGCTGTAGGAAGGGTCTAAGGGTTGGAATGGGAAGGACTTGGATATCACATCTCATGCTATAGATAGGCTCTTAGGTTTGGAAAGGGAAGGAGTTGGATATCACATTTCATGTTAGAGGAAGGATCTCAGGTTTGGTATTAGAAGCATTGAGGTATCACATCTCATGCTATAGGAAGGGTCTCAGGATTGGAATGGGAAGCAGTTGGATATCACATCTCATGCTATAGGAAGGGTCTCAGGTTTGGTATAAGCATTGAGATATCACATCTCATGCTATAGGACGGGTCTCAGGATTGGAATGGAAAGAGTTGGATATCACATCTCATGTTATAGGAAGGATCTCAGGTTTGGTATTAGAAGCATTGAGACATCACATCTCATGCTATAGGAAGGGTCTCAGGGTTGGAATGGGAAGGAGTTGGATATCACATCTCATCCAATAGGAAGGGTCTCAGGTTTGGAATGGGAAGGAATTGGATATCACATCTCATGTTATAGGAAGGATCTCAGGTTTGGTATTAGAAGCATTGAGATATCACATCTCATGCTATAGGAAGGGTCTCAGGATTGGAATGTGAAGGATTTGGATATCACATCTCATGCTAAAGGAAGGGTCTCAGGTTTGGTAGAAGCATTGAGATATCACGTCTCTGCTATCGGAAGGGTCTCAGGATTGGATTGGGAAGGAGTTGGATATCACATCTCATGCCATAGGAAGGGTCTCAGGTTTGGTATAAGCATTGAGATATCACATCTCTGCTATCGGAAGGGTCTCAGGATTGGATTGGGAAGGAGTTGGATATCCCTTCTCATGCTATAGGAAGTGTCTCAGGTTGGAATGGGAAGGAGTTGGATATCACATCTCATGTTATAGGAAGGGTCTCAGGATTGGAATGGGAAGGATTTGGATATCACATCTCTTGCTATAGGAAGGGTCTCAGCATTGGAATGGGTAGGAGTTGGATATTACTTTCTTGCTATAGGAAGGGTCTCATGTTTGGAATGGGAAGGAGTTGGATATCACATATGCTATAGTTAGTGTCTCAGGTTTGGAACGGGAAGGAGTTGGATATCACATCTCATGTTATAGGAAGGGTCTCAGGTTTGGTATAAGCATTGAGATATCACATCTCTGCTATCGGAAGCGGCTCAGGATTGGAATGGGAAGGAGTTGGATATCCCATCTCATGTTATAGGAAGAGTCTCTGGTTTGGTATTAGAATCATTGAGATATCACATCGCATGCTGTAGGATGGGTCTAAGGATTGGAATGGGATGGACTTGGATATCACATCTCATGCTATAGGTAGGCTCTCAGGTTTGGTATAAGCATTGAGATATCACATCTCATGCTATAGGAAGGGTCTGAGGATTGGAATGGGAAGGAATTGGATATCACATCTCATGCTATAGGAAGGGTCTCAGATTTGGTATAAGCATTGAGATATCACATCTCATGCTAAAGGAAGGGTCTCAGGATTGGAATGGGAAGGAGTTGTATATGACATCTCAGGCCATAGGAAGGTTCTCAGGTTTGGTATAAGCATTGAGATATCACATCTCTGCTATCGGAAGGGTCTCAGGATTGGAATGGGAAGGAGTTGGATATCCCATCTCATGTTATAGGAAGGGTCTTAGGTTTGGTATTAGAAGCATAGAGATATCACATCTCATGCTATAGGAAGGGTCTCAGGATTTGAATGGCAAGGAGTTGGATATCACATCTCATGCCATCTCTGCTATCGGAAGGGTCTCAGGATTGGATTGGGAAGGAGTTGGATATCCCTTCTCATGCTATAGGAAGTGTCTCAGGTTGGAATGGGAAGGAGTTGGATATCACATCTCATGTTATAGGAAGGGTCTCAGGATTGGAATGGGAAGGATTTGGATATCACATCTCTTGCTATAGGAAGGGTCTCAGGATTGGAATGGGTAGGAGTTGGATATTACTTTCTTGCTATAGGAAGGGTCTCATGTTTGGAATTGGAAGGAGTTGGATATCACATATGCTATAGTTAGTGTCTCAGGTTTGGAACGGGAAGGAGTTGGATATCACATCTCATGTTATAGGAAGGGTCTCAGGTTTGGTATAAGCATTGAGATATCACATCTCTGCTATCGGAAGCGGCTCAGGATTGGAATGGGAAGGAGTTGGATATCCCATCTCATGTTATAGGAAGAGTCTCTGGTTTGGTATTAGAATCATTGAGATATCACATCGCATGCTGTAGGAAGGGTCTAAGGATTGGAATGGGATGGACTTGGATATCACATCTCATGCTATAGGTAGGCTCTCAGGTTTGGTATAAGCATTGAGATATCACATCTCATGCTATAGGAAGGGTCTCAGGATTGGAATGGGAAGGAATTGGATATCACATCTCATGCTATAGGAAGGGTCTCAGATTTGGTATAAGCATTGAGATATCACATCTCATGCTAAAGGAAGGGTCTCAGGATTGGAATGGGAAGGAGTTGTATATGACATCTCAGGCCATAGGAAGGTTCTCAGGTTTGGTATAAGCATTGAGATATCACATCTCTGCTATCGGAAGGGTCTCAGGATTGGAATGGGAAGGAGTTGGATATCCCATCTCATGTTATAGGAAGGGTCTCAGGTTTGGTATTAGAAGCATAGAGATATCACATCTCATGATATAGGAAGGGTCTCAGGATTGGAATGGGAAGGATTTGGATGTCACATCTCATGCTATAGGGAGGGTCTCAAGTTTGATATTAGAAGCATTGAGATAACAAATCTCATGATATCGGAAGGGTCTCAGGATTGGAATGGGAAGGAGTTGGATATCACATCTCATGATAAAGGAAGGGTCTAAGGTTTGGAAGGGGAAGGATTTGGATATCACATCTCATGTTATAGGACGGGTCTCAGGTTTGGTATTAGAAGCATTGAGATATCAAGTCTCATGGTATAAGAAGGGTCTCAGAATTGGAATGGGAAGGAGTTGGATATCACACCTCAAGCTATAGGAAGGGTCTCAGGATTGGAATGGGAAGGAGTTTGATATCACATCTCATGCCATAGTATGGGTCTCAGGTTTGGTAGAAGCATTGGGATATCACATCTCATGCTATCGGAAGGGTATCAGTATTGGATTTGGAAGAAGTTGGATATCCCATCTCATGCTATAGGAAGGGTCTCAGGTTGGAATGGGAAGGAGTTGGATATCACATTTCATGTTATAGGAAGGGTCTCAGGATTGGAATGGGAAGGACTTGGATATCATATCTCATGCTATAGGACGGGTCTCAGGTTTGTTATTAGAATCATTGAGATATCATATTGCATGCTGTAGGAAGGGTCTAAGGATTGGAATGGGAAGGACTTGGATATCACATCTCATGCTATAGATAGGCTCTTAGGTTTGGAAAGGGAAGGAGTTGGATATCACATTTCATGTTAGAGGAAGGATCTCAGGTTTGGTATTAGAAGCATTGAGATATCACATCTCATGCTATAGGAAGGGTCTCAGGATTGGAATGGGAAGTAGTTGGATATCACATCTCATGCTATAGGAAGGGTCTCAGGTTTGGTATAAGCATTGAGATATCACATCTCATGCTATAGGACGGGTCTCAGGATTGGAATGGAAGGAGTTGGATATCACATCTCATGTTATAGGAATGATCTCAGATTTGGTATTAGAAGCATTGAGACATCACATCTCATGCTATAGGAAGGGTCTCAGGGTTGGAATGGGAAGGAGTTGGATATCACATCTCATCCAATAGGAAGGGTCTCAGGTTTGGAATGGGAAGGAATTGGATATCACATCTCATGTTATAGGAAGGATCTCAGGTTTGGTATTAGAAGCATTGAGATATCACATCTCATGCTATAGGAAGGGTCTCAGGATTGGAATGTGAAGGATTTGGATATCACATCTCATGCTAAAGGAAGGGTCTCAGGTTTGGTAGAAGCATTGAGATATCACGTCTCTGCTATCGGAAGGGTCTCAGGATTGGATTGGGAAGGAGTTGGATATCCCTTCTCATGCTATAGGAAGGGTCTCAGGATTTGAATGGCAAGGAGTTGGAAATCACATCTCATGCCATAGGAAGGGTCTCAGGATTGGAATGGGAAGGAGTTGGATATTCCCATCTCATGTTATAGGAAGGGTCTCAGGTTTGGTATTAGAAGCATTGAGATATCACATCTCATGCTATAGGAAGGGTCTCAGGATTGGAATGGGAAGGACTTGGATATCACATCTCATGCTATAGGGAGGGTCTCAAGTTTGATATTAGAAGCTTTGAGATATCACATCTCATGATATCGGAAGGGTCTCAGGATTGGAATGGGAAGGAGTTGGATATCACATCTCATGATAAAGGAAGGGTCTAAGGTTTGGAAGGGGAAGAATTTGGATATCACATCTCATGTTATATTACGGGTCTCAGGTTTGGTATTAGAAGCATTGAGATATCAAGTCTCAGAGTATAGGAAGTGTCTCAGAATTGGAATGGGAAGGAGTTGGATATCACATCTCAAGCTATAGGAAGGGTCTCAGGATTGGAATGGGAAGGACTTGGATATCACATCGCATGCTATAGGAAGGCTCTCAGGTTTGGAAGGGGAAAGAGTTGGATATCACATTTCATGTTAGAGGTAGGATCTCAGATTTGGTATTAGAGGCATTGAGATATCACATCTCATGCTATCAGAAGGGTCTCAGGAATGGAATGGGAAGGAGTTGGATATCACATCTCATGCTAAAGGGAGGGTCTCAGGTTTGGAAGGGGAAGGATTTGGATATCACATCTCATGTTATAGGAAGGATCTCAGGTTTGGTATTAGAAGCATTGAGATATCACATCTCATGCTATCGGAAGGATCTCAGGTTTGGTATTAGAAGCATTGAGATATCACATCTCATGCTATCAGAAGGGTCTCAGGATTGGAATGGGAAGGAGTTGGATATCACATCTCATGCTAAAGGGAGGGTCTCAGGTTTGGAAGGGGAAGGATTTGGATATCACATCTCATGTTATCGGAAGGATCTCACGTTTGGTATTAGAAGTATTGAGATATCATATCTCATGCTATAGGAAGGGTCTCAGGATTGGAATGGGAAAGAGTTGGATAACACATCTCATGCTATAGGGAGTGTCTCAGGATTGGAATGGGAAGGACTTATATATCACATATCATGCTATAGGGAGGGTCTCAGTTTTGATATTAGAAGCATTGAGATATCACATCTCATGCTATCGGAAGTGTCTCAGGATTGGAATGGGAAGGAGCTGGATATCACATCTCATGCTAAAGGAAGGGTCTCAGGTTTGGAACGGGAAGGATTTGGATATCACATCTCATGTTATAGGAAGGGTCTCAGGTTTGGTATAAGCATTGAGATATCACATCTCTGCTATCGGAAGTGTCTCAGGATTGGAATGGGAAGGAGTTGGATATCCCATCTCATGTTATAGGACGGGTCTCAGGTTTGTTATTAGAATCATTGAGATATCATATTGCATGCTGTAGGAAGGGTCTAAGGGTTGGAATGGGAAGGACTTGGATATCACATCTCATGTGTTATAGGAAGGGTCTCAGGTTTGGTATAAGCATTGAGATATCACATCTCTGCTATCGGAAGTGTCTCAGGATTGGAATGGGAAGGAGTTGGATATCCCATCTCATGTTATAGGACGGGTCTCAGGTTTGTTATTAGAATCATTGAGATATCATATTGCATGCTGTAGGAAGGGTCTCAGGATTGGAATGGAAGGAGTTGGATATCACATCTCATGTTATAGGAAGGATCTCAGGTTTGGTATTAGAAGCATTGAGACATCACATCTCATGCTATAGGAAGGGTCTCAGGGTTGGAATGGGAAGGAGTTGGATATCACAACTCATCCAATAGGAAGGGTCTCAGGTTTGGAATGGGAAGGAATTGGATATCACATCTCATGTTATAGGAAGGATCTCAGGTTTGGTATTAGAAGCATTGAGATATCACATCTCATGCTATAGGAATGGTCTCAGGATTGGAATGTGAAGGATTTGGATATCACATCTCATGCTAAAGGAAGGGTCTCAGGTTTGGTAGAAGCATTGAGATATCACGTCTCTGCTATCGGAAGGGTCTCAGGATTGGATTGGGAAGGAGTTGGATATCCCTTCTCATGCTATAGGAAGGGTCTCAGGATTTGAATGGCAAGGAGTTGGATATCACATCTCATGCCATAGGAAGGGTCTCAGGTTTGGTATAAGCATTGAGATATAACATCTATGCTATCGGAAGGGTCTCAGGATTGGAATGGGAAGGACTTGGATATCACATCTCATGCTATAGGGAGGGTCTCAGATTTGGTATTAGAAGCATTGAGATATCACATCTCATGCTATAGGAAGGGTCTCAGGATTGGAATGGGAAGGATTGGATATCACATCTCATGCTATAGGGAGGGTCTCAAGTTTGATATTAGAAGCTTTGAGATATCACATCTCATGATATCGGAAGGGTCTCAGGATTGGAATGGGAAGGAGTTGGATATCACATCTCATGATAAAGGAAGGGTCTAAGGTTTGGAAGGGGAAGGATTTGGATATCACATCTCATGTTATATTACGGGTCTCATGTTTGGTATTAGAAGCATTGAGATATCAAGTCTCAGAGTATAGGAAGGGTCTCAGAATTGGAATGGGAAGGAGTTGGATATCACATCTCAAGCTATAGGAAGGGTCTCAGGATTGGAATGGGAAGGACTTGGATATCACATCTCATGCTATAGGAAGGCTCTCAGGATTGGAAGGGGAAAGAGTTGGATATCACATTTCATGTTAGAGGTAGGATCTCAGGTTTGGTATTAGAGGCATTGAGATATCACATCTCATGCTATCAGAAGGGTCTCAGGAATGGAATGTGTTAGGAAAGATTTCGTAATTGTAGGTAATTTTCCTTCCATGTGGCAACCCCTAAACTTTTTGCTGTTGTTTTTCACCTTGTTCTTGACTTTGCCAGAGAAGTGCAGCCTTCTGCCGCACTCCTCTGGGCTTTCGCTCCTTCTTACGGGGAAACTGACATGCCCTTAAGACAGTCAGTACCGGGGAACGCTGTTTCCCGTAGTTTCTTTTATCATGTTGCGGCTTTAGTGCAACATGACACAAGAGGGCACTGTAAGCTAAGTTACAGCTCTCTTGGGTCTCTAGCCTTCTACGGGCCCTAGATACTCTTTTAGGATGGTATTTGATCGGTGCAAGTCATTCAGGGACTGGAATGGTGGCAGCGATCGTTTTGTTTATTTTGAGCTCCTTTTGGCGTTCTGAGCACGTTTTTTGCACTGAACCCAAAATGGTGGCCTGGCTCCCAAAATGGCCAGACCACGAGGCTCCTTTGTCCTGTCCACTGACCGTCTTGCTCCCTTCACCTTCCCCAGGTCGAGCGACCCGGGGCCTTCCTTATTTGGGCATGTACTTTCCCGCGAAACGTGGTTGCTTTCGCGGGCTTCTACATGTCGTTTGTGTGCCTCCAGGGTGTGGGCTGGGATGTCTGGTCCCAATACACATCCTGGGTGCCAGAGAGTCTAGGGTAGTGTGAATGCCTGGGACCACCGTGGTCCGTGATTGGTCCACGTATGGTATGTGTGTTGATGAGCGGATCTCCCATTGGTTCCCCTCCGTTTTGGCGCGAAGGGAACCGTGGATAAGAGGGGGCTGGAAACACCACTACCTTGTCGATCTCCTGAGTTCTCACGAACGAAGGAATACAGGAGCCAAGTGTCCTGCAACCACGAGGCTGGACCGAGGAATCGCTGGTGACCCGCTGAAGGAATCCTCCTTTGCACTGCTGTCGTCCTGTGAAACCCTTTCCTCCTTTGATCGAACCAGAAGGCCTGTACTGGTGCTTCGACCTTTGGAATAGCAGGAACAGCTATTCAGGGCGACTTCATCATCTCCTGCCAAGTAAGCCTTCGGAAGTGTCTCTGGGCCATCCAGTTGACTGACCAGCTTACAAGGGAGTCCTGCTCTGTAACCGCCGCCAGGTTGTGTTGTATTTCGAGTCCTTGTCACTCTCCCACGCTTCGTACACTTGGCGTTCCCAAGTCTGAAGGGAGGAGTGTACATTTGGCTCGAATACACACGGCCGCTCCGTTGTCCTGCTGCGGCAACAAACTGTGCCGGTTTCGTCGATTGGGACGTCTTTTTGCTCTACACGACTACGAGGCGTTCCCTGCTCTTCTGAACCTGCCAGCTGCTGAAACTAACGTGGAGAAGCCTGGGTCTGCTTGCTTCGGGGACCGGTGAGTAGTTTAGCTAGGATCTGGTCGCCCTCCTGCAGTATCCCATTGCTTTTCCCTGCTGTGTAAAAACAGCACCCTTTTGGCCGTACTCGCGCTCTGCTTCTGCCCGCTGTGGAGGCTGCGTTTGAGTTGCGGAACCTGTTCTCCTTCTGCTGTGCACTAACCCGAACTGCCTGACTTCCTCCGAAGAGCTTCTCCTTTTGCCCGTTGGCACCGGCGTGGCAGGTACTTTGAGCACAAGGCTCCACTCTTCGCAGGGCTCGGACTTCCATCTAGTTAGGTGCCTCTGAAGGCGAACTGAGTCTAAAGCGTTATCGCACTGCCTGTTTTCCTTCCCTTGCAGGTGGACTACACATTTCGTGCCTCTAATGCTTAAGACTGTAGTATTTGTATGTATATTGTGTTGATATGGTATGTGTTGGTTTAGTATTGTGATATTGTGATTTTCTCGCTACGGTCATTATTTTAAAGGCCTTTAAATAAATGTGTATCTATTTTTTATATAACAACTGTTTGGAGTAGTTTGTAAGCGCTCTTGCTTTGTGTGCTCATTGCAGGCTTTCAGTCACCCTCACCCCTCTTGAGACCTAGTCTTGACCGCCGCGATCGCTACCTTGATTGGTCTGGCTCGTCCAGAGGTTACCCTGTTCCAAGTAATTAGGTTGGCCTTCTGAACTTCTGCGCCACCAGGACAGAGTTCAGAAATCCGTCTTAACAGAATGGGAAGGAGTTCGATATCACATCTCATGCTAAAGGGAGGGTCTCAGGTTTGGAAGGGGAAGGATTTGGATATCACATCTCATGTTATAGGAAGGATCTCAGGTTTGGTATTAGAAGCATTGAGATATCACATCTCATGCTATCGGAAGGACCTCAGGTTTGGTATTAGAAGCATTGAGATATCACATCTCATGCTATCAGAAGGGTCTCAGGATTGGAATGGGAAGGAGTTGGATATCACATCTCATGCTAAAGGGAGGGTCTCAGGTTTGGAAGGGGAAGGATTTGGATATCACATCTCATGTTATCGGAAGGATCTCACGTTTGGTATTAGAAGTATTGAGATATCATATCTCATGCTATAGGAAGGGTCTCAGGATTGGAATGGGAAGGAGTTGGATATCAAATCTCATGCTATAGGAAGTGTCTCAGGATTGGAATGGGAAGGACTTGGATATCACATCTCATGCTATAGGTAGGGTCTCAAGTTTGATATTAGAAGCATTGAGATATCACATCTCATGCTATAGGAAGGGTCTGAGGATTGGAATGGGAAGGAGTTGGATATCACATCTCATGCTATGGGAAGGGTCTCAGGTTTGGTATAAGCAGTGAGATATCACATCTCATGCTATAGGAAGTGTCTCAGGATTGGAATGGGAAGGAGTTGGATATCACATCTCATGTTATAGGAAGGATCTCAGGTTTGGTATAAGCATTGAGATATCACATCTCTGCTATCGGAAGGGTCTCAGGATTGGAATGGGAAGGAGTTGGATATTCCCATCTCATGTTATAGGAAGGGTCTCAGGTTTGGTATTAGAAGCATTGAGATATCACATCTCATGCTATAGGAAGGGTCTCAGGATTGGAATGGGAAGGACTTGGATATCACATCTCATGCTATAGGGAGGGTCTCAAGTTTGATATTAGAAGCTTTGAGATATCACATCTCATGATATCGGAAGGGTCTCAGGATTGGAATGGGAAGGAGTTGGATATCACATCTCATGATAAAGGAAGGGTCTAAGGTTTGGAAGGGGAAGGATTTGGATATCACATCTCATGTTATATTACGGGTCTCACGTTTGGTATTAGAAGCATTGAGATATCAAGTCTCATAGTATAGGAAGGGTCTCAGAATTGGAATGCGAAGGAGTTGGATATCACATCTCAAGGTATAGGAAGGGTCTCAGGATTGGAATGGGAAGGACTTGGATATCACATCTCATGCTATAGGAAGGCTCTCAGGTTTGGAAGGGGAAAGAGTTGGATATCACATTTCATGTTAGAGGTAGGATCTCAGGTTTGGTATTAGAGGCATTGAGATATCACATCTCATGCTATCAGAAGGGTCTCAGGAATGGAATGGGAAGGAGTTGGATATCACATCTCATGCTAAAGGGAGGGTCTCAGGTTTGGAAGGGGAAAGATTTGGATATCACATCTCATGTTATAGGAAGGATCTCAGGTTTGGTATTAGAAGCATTGAGATATCACATCTCATGCTATCGGAAGGACCTCAGGTTTGGTATTAGAAGCATTGAGATATCACATCTCATGCTATCAGAAGAGTCTCAGGATTGGAATAGGAAGGAGTTGGATATCACATCTCATGCTAAAGGGAGGGTCTCAGGTTTGGAAGGGGAAGGATTTGAATATCACATCTCATGCTATAGGGAGGGTCTCAGGATTGGAATGGGAAGGACTTAGATATCACATATCATGCTATAGGGAGGGTCTCAGTTTTGATATTAGAAGCATTGAGATATCACATCTCATGCTATCGGAAGTGTCTCAGGATTGGAATGGGAAGGTGCTGGATATCACATCTCATGCTAAAGGAAGGGTCTCAGGTTTGGAACGGGAAGGATTTGGATATCACATCTCATGTTATAGGAAGGGTCTCAGGTTTGGTATAAGCATTGAGATATCACATCTCTGCTATCGGAAGTGTCTCAGGATTGGAATGGGAAGGAGTTGGATATCCCATCTCATGTTATAGGACGGGTCTCAGGTTTGTTATTAGAATCATTGAGATATCATATTGCATGCTGTAGGAAGGGTCTAAGGGTTGGAATGGGAAGGACTTGGATATCACATCTCATGCTATAGATAGGCTCTTAGGTTTGGAAAGGGAAGGAGTTGGATATCACATTTCATGTTAGAGGAAGGATCTCAGGTTTGGTATTAGAAGCATTGAGATATCACATCTCATGCTATAGGAAGGGTCTCAGGATTGGAATGGGAAGCAGTTGGATATCACATCTCATGCTATAGGAAGGGTCTCAGGTTTGGTATAAGCATTGAGATATCACATCTCATGCTATAGGACGGGTCTCAGGATTGGAATGGAAGGAGTTGGATATCACATCTCATGTTATAGGAAGGATCTCAGGTTTGGTATTAGAAGCATTGAGACATCACATCTCATGCTATAGGAAGGGTCTCAGGGTTGGAATGGGAAGGAGTTGGATATCACATCTCATCCAATAGGAAGGGTCTCAGGTTTGGAATGGGAAGGAATTGGATATCACATCTCATGTTATAGGAAGGATCTCAGGTTTGGTATTAGAAGCATTGAGATATCACATCTCATGCTATAGGAAGGGTCTCAGGATTGGAATGTGAAGGATTTGGATATCACATCTCATGCTAAAGGAAGGGTCTCAGGTTTGGTAGAAGCATTGAGATATCACGTCTCTGCTATCGGAAGGGTCTCAGGATTGGATTGGGAAGGAGTTGGATATCACATCTCATGCCATAGGAAGGGTCTCAGGTTTGGTATAAGCATTGAGATATCACATCTCTGCTATCGGAAGGGTCTCAGGATTGGATTGGGAAGGAGTTGGATATCCCTTCTCATGCTATAGGGAGTGTCTCAGGTTGGAATGGGAAGGAGTTGGATATCACATCTCATGTTATAGGAAGGGTCTCAGGATTGGAATGGGAAGGATTTGGATATCACATCTCTTGCTATAGGAAGGGTCTCAGGATTGGAATGGGTAGGAGTTGGATATTACTTTCTTGCTATAGGAAGGGTCTCATGTTTGGAATGGAAAGGAGTTGGATATCACATCTCAAGCTATAGGAAGGGTCTCAGGATTGGAATGGGAAGGACTTGGATATCACATCTCATGCTATAGGAAGGCTCTCAGGTTTGGAAGGGGAAAGAGTTGGATATCACATTTCATGTTAGAGGTAGGATCTCAGGTTTGGTATTAGAGGCATTGAGATATCACATCTCATGCTATCAGAAGGGTCTCAGGAATGGAATGGGAAGGAGTTGGATATCACATCTCATGCTAAAGGGAGGGTCTCAGGTTTGGAAGGGGAAGGATTTGGATATCACATCTCATGTTATAGGAAGGATCTCAGGTTTGGTATTAGAAACATTGAGATATCACATCTCATGCTATCGGAAGGATCTCAGGTTTGGTATTAGAAGCATTGAAATATCACATCTCATGCTATCAGAAGGGTCTCAGGATTGGAATGGGAAGGAGTTGGATATCACATCTCATGCTAAAGGGAGGGTCTCAGGTTTGGAAGGGGAAGGATTTGGATATCACATCTCATGTTATCGGAAGGATCTCACGTTTGGTATTAGAAGTATTGAGATATCATATCTCATGCTATAGGAAGGGTCTCAGGATTGGAATGGGAAGGAGTTGGATATCACATCTCATGCTATAGGAAGTGTCTCAGGATTGGAATGGGAAGGACTTGGATATCACATCTCATGCTATAGGTAGGGTCTCAAGTTTGATATTAGAAGCATTGAGATATCACATCTCATGCTATAGGAAGGGTCTGAGGATTGGAATGGGAAGGAGTTGGATATCACATCTCATGCTATGGGAAGGGTCTCAGGTTTGGTATAAGCAGTGAGATATCACATCTCATGCTATAGGAAGTGTCTCAGGATTGGAATGGGAAGGAGTTGGATATCACATCTCATGTTATAGGAAGGATCTCAGGTTTGGTATAAGCATTGAGATATCACATCTCTGCTATCGGAAGGGTCTCAGGATTGGAATGGGAAGGAGTTGGATATTCCCATCTCATGTTATAGGAAGGGTCTCAGGTTTGGTATTAGAAGCATTGAGATATCACATCTCATGCTATAGGAAGGGTCTCAGGATTGGAATGGGAAGGACTTGGATATCACATCTCATGCTATAGGGAGGGTCTCAAGTTTGATATTAGAAGCTTTGAGATATCACATCTCATGATATCGGAAGGGTCTCAGGATTGGAAGGGGAAGGATTTGGATATCACATCTCATGTTATATTACGGGTCTCACGTTTGGTATTAGAAGCATTGAGATATCAAGTCTCATAGTATAGGAAGGGTCTCAGAATTGGAATGGGAAGGAGTTGGATATCACATCTCAAGCTATAGGAAGGGTCTCCGGATTGGAATGGGAAGGACTTGGATATCACATCTCATGCTATAGGAAGGCTCTCAGGTTTGGAAGGGGAAAGCGTTGGATATCACATTTCATGTTAGAGGTAGAATCTCAGGTTTGGTATTAGAGGCATTGAGATATCACATCTCATGCTATCAGAAGGGTCTCAGGAATGGAATGGGAAGGAGTTGGATATCACATCTCATGCTAAAGGGAGGGTCTCAGGTTTGGAAGGAGAAGGATTTGGATATCACATCTCATGTTATAGGAAGGATCTCAGGTTCGGTATTAGAAGCATTGAGATATCACATCTCATGCTATCGGAAGGATCTCAGGTTTGGTATTAGAAGCATTTAGATATCACATCTCATGCTATCAGAAGAGTCTCAGGATTGGAATAGGAAGGAGTTGGATATCACATCTCATGCTAAAGGGAGGGTCTCAGGTTTGGAAGGGGAAGGATTTGGATATCACATCTCATGTTATCGGAAGGATCTCACGTTTGGTATTAGAAGTATTGAGATATCATATCTCATGCTATAGGAAGGGTCTCAGGATTGGAATGGGAAGGAGTTGGATATCACATCTCATGCTATAGGGAGGGTCTCAGGATTGGAATGGGAAGGACTTAGATATCACATATCATGCTATAGGGAGGGTCTCAGTTTTGATATTAGAAGCATTGAGATATCACATCTCATGCTATCGGAAGTGTCTCAGGATTGGAATGGGAAGGTGCTGGATATCACATCTCATGCTAAAGGAAGGGTCTCAGGTTTGGAACGGGAAGGATTTGGATATCACATCTCATGTTATAGGAAGGGTGTCAGGTTTGGTATAAGCATTGAGATATCACATCTCTGCTATCGGAAGTGTCTCAGGATTGGAATGGGAAGGAGTTGGATATCCCGTCTCATGTTATAGGACGGGTCTCAGGTTTGTTATTAGAATCATTGAGATATCATATTGCATGCTGTAGGAAGGGTCTAAGGGTTGGAATGGGAAGGACTTGGATATCACATCTCATGCTATAGATAGGCTCTTAGGTTTGGAAAGGGAAGGAGTTGGATTTCACATTTCATGTTAGAGGAAGGATCTCAGGTTTGGTATTAGAAGCATTGAGATATCACATCTCATGCTATAGGAAGGGTCTCAGGATTGGAATGGGAAGCAGTTGGATATCACATCTCATGCTATAGGAAGGGTCTCAGGTTTGGTATAAGCATTGAGATATCACATCTCATGCTATAGGACGGGTCTCAGGATTGGAATGGAAGGAGTTGGATATCACATCTCTTGTTATAGGAAGGATCTCAGGTTTGGTATTAGAAGCATTGAGACATCACATCTCATGCTATAGGAAGGGTCTCAGGGTTGGAATGGGAAGGAGTTGGATATCACATCTCATCCAATAGGAAGGGTCTCGGGTTTGGAATGGGAAGGAATTGGATATCACATCTCATGTTATAGGAAGGATCTCAGGTTTGGTATTAGAAGCATTGAGATATCACATCTCATGCTATAGTAAGGGTCTCAGGATTGAAATGTGAAGGATTTGGATATCACATCTCATGCTAAAGGAAGGGTCTCAGGTTTGGTAGAAGCATTGAGATATCACGTCTCTGCTATCGGAAGGGTCTCAGGATTGGATTGGGAAGGAGTTGGATATCACATCTCATGCCATAGGAAGGGTCTCAGGTTTGGTATACGCATTGAGATATCACATCTCTGCTATCGGAAGGGTCTCAGGATTGGATTGGGAAGGAGTTGGATATTCCCATCTCATGCTAAAGGGAGGGTCTCAGGTTTGGAAGGGGAAGGATTTGGATATCACATCTCATGTTATCGGAAGGATCTCACGTTTGGTATTAGAAGTATTGAGATATCATATCTCATGCTATAGGAAGGGTCTCAGGATTGGAATGGGAAGGAGTTGGATATCACATCTCATGCTATAGGAAGTGTCTCAGGATTGGAATGGGAAGGACTTGGATATCACATCTCATGCTATAGGTAGGGTCTCAAGTTTGATATTAGAAGCATTGAGATATCACATCTCATGCTATAGGAAGGGTCTGAGGATTGGAATGGGAAGGAGTTGGATATCACATCTCATGCTATGGGAAGGGTCTCAGGTTTGGTATAAGCAGTGAGATATCACATCTCATGCTATAGGAAGTGTCTCAGGATTGGAATGGGAAGGAGTTGGATATCACATCTCATGTTATAGGAAGGATCTCAGGTTTGGTATAAGCATTGAGATATCACATCTCTGCTATCGGAAGGGTCTCAGGATTGGAATGGGAAGGAGTTGGATATTCCCATCTCATGTTATAGGAAGGGTCTCAGGTTTGGTATTAGAAGCATTGAGATATCACATCTCATGCTATAGGAAGGTTCTCAGGATTGGAATGGGAAGGACTTGAATATCACATCTCATGCTATAGGGAGGGTCTCAAGTTTGATATTAGAAGCTTTGAGATACCACATCTCATGATATCGGAAGGGTCTCAGGATTGGAAGGGGAAGGATTTGGATATCACATCTCATGTTATATTACGGGTCTCACGTTTGGTATTAGAAGCATTGAGATATCAAGTCTCATAGTATAGGAAGGGTCTCAGAATTGGAATGGGAAGGAGTTGGATATCACATCTCAAGCTATAGGAAGGGTCTCAGGATTGGAATGGGAAGGACTTGGATATCACATCTCATGCTATAGGAAGGCTCTCAGGTTTGGAAGGGGAAAGCGTTGGATATCACATTTCATGTTAGAGGTAGGATCTCAGGTTTGGTATTAGAGGCATTGAGATATCACATCTCATGCTATCAGAAGGGTCTCAGGAATGGAATGGGAAGGAGTTGGATATCACATCTCATGCTGAAGGGAGGGTCTCAGGTTTGGAAGGGGAAGGATTTGGATATCACATCTCATGTTATAGGAAGGATCTCAGGTTCGGTATTAGAAGCATTGAGATATCACATCTCATGCTATCGGAAGGATCTCAGGTTTGGTATTAGAAGCATTTAGATATCACATCTCATGCTATCAGAAGAGTCTCAGGATTGGAATAGGAAGGAGTTGGATATCACATCTCATGCTAAAGGGAGGGTCTCAGGTTTGGAAGGGGAAGGATTTGGATATCACATCTCATGTTATCGGAAGGATCTCACGTTTGGTATTAGAAGTATTGAGATATCATATCTCATGCTATAGGAAGGGTCTCAGGATTGGAATGGGAAGGAGTTGGATATCACATCTCATGCTATAGGGAGGGTTTCAGGATTGGAATGGGAAGGACTTAGATATCACATATCATGCTATAGGGAGGGTCTCAGTTTTGATATTAGAAGCATTGAGATATCACATCTCATGCTATCGGAAGTGTCTCAGGATTGGAATGGGAAGGTGCTGGATATCACATCTCATGCTAAAGGAAGGGTCTCAGGTTTGGAACGGGAAGGATTTGGATATCACATCTCATGTTATAGGAAGGGTCTCAGGTTTGGTATAAGCATTGAGATATCACATCTCTGCTATCGGAAGTGTCTCAGGATTGGAATGGGAAGGAGTTGGATATCCCGTCTCATGTTATAGGACGGGTCTCAGGTTTGTTATTAGAATCATTGAGATATCATATTGCATGCTGTAGGAAGGGTCTAAGGGTTGGAATGGGAAGGACTTGGATATCACATCTCATGCTATAGATAGGCTCTTAGGTTTGGAAAGGGAAGGAGTTGGATTTCACATTTCATGTTAGAGGAAGGATCTCAGGTTTGGTATTAGAAGCATTGAGATATCACATCTCATGCTATAGGAAGGGTCTCAGGATTGGAATGGGAAGCAGTTGGATATCACATCTCATGCTATAGGAAGGGTCTCAGGTTTGGTATAAGCATTGAGATATCACATCTCATGCTATAGGACGGGTCTCAGGATTGGAATGGAAGGAGTTGGATATCACATCTCATGTTATAGGAAGGATCTCAGGTTTGGTATTAGAAGCATTGAGACATCACATCTCATGCTATAGGAAGGGTCTCAGGGTTGGAATGGGAAGAAGTTGGATATCACATCTCATCCAATAGGAAGGGTCTCAGGTTTGGAATGGGAAGGAATTGGATATCACATCTCATGTTATAGGAAGGATCTCAGGTTTGGTATTAGAAGCATTGAGATATCACATCTCATGCTATAGGAAGGGTCTCAGGATTGGAATGTGAAGGATTTGGATATCACATCTCATGCTAAAGGAAGGGTCTCAGGTTTGGTAGAAGCATTGAGATATCACGTCTCTGCTATCGGAAGGGTCTCAGGATTGGATTGGGAAGGAGTTGGATATCACATCTCATGCCATAGGAAGGGTCTCAGGTTTGTTATACGCATTGAGATATCACATCTCTGCTATCGGAAGGGTCTCAGGATTGGATTGGGAAGGAGTTGGATATCCCTTCTCATGCTATAGGAAGTGTCTCAGGTTGGAATGGGAAGGAGTTGGATATCACATCTCATGTTATAGGAAGGGTCTCTGGATTGGAATGGGAAGGATTTGGATATCACATCTCTTGCTATAGGAAGGGTCTCAGGATTGGAATGGGTAGGAGTTGAATATTACTTTCTTGCTATAGGAAGGGTCTCATGTTTGGAATGGGAAGGAGTTGGATATCACATATGCTATAGTTAGTGTCTCAGGTTTGGAACGGGAAGGAGTTGGATATCACATCTCATGTTATAGGAAGGGTCTCAGGTTTGGTATAAGCATTGAGATATCACATCTCTGCTATCGGAAGCGGCTCAGGATTGGAATGGGAAGGCGTTGGATATCCCATCTCATGTTATAGGAAGAGTCTCTGGTTTGGTATTAGAATCATTGAGATATCACATCGCATGCTGTAGGAAGGGTCTAAGGATTGGAATGGGATGGACTTGGATATCACATCTCATGCTATAGGTAGGCTCTCAGGTTTGGTATAAGCATTGAGATATCACATCTCATGCTATAGGAAGGGTCTCAGGATTGGAATGGGAAGGAGTTGGATATCACATCTCATGCTATAGGGAGGGTTTCAGGATTGGAATGGGAAGGACTTAGATATCACATATCATGCTATAGGGAGGGTCTCAGTTTTGATATTAGAAGCATTGAGATATCACATCTCATGCTATCGGAAGTGTCTCAGGATTGGAATGGGAAGGTGCTGGATATCACATCTCATGCTAAAGGAAGGGTCTCAGGTTTGGAACGGGAAGGATTTGGATATCACATCTCATGTTATAGGAAGGGTCTCAGGTTTGGTATAAGCATTGAGATATCACATCTCTGCTATCGGAAGTGTCTCAGGATTGGAATGGGAAGGAGTTGGATATCCCGTCTCATGTTATAGGACGGGTCTCAGGTTTGTTATTAGAATCATTGAGATATCATATTGCATGCTGTAGGAAGGGTCTAAGGGTTGGAATGGGAAGGACTTGGATATCACATCTCATGCTATAGATAGGCTCTTAGGTTTGGAAAGGGAAGGAGTTGGATTTCACATTTCATGTTAGAGGAAGGATCTCAGGTTTGGTATTAGAAGCATTGAGATATCACATCTCATGCTATAGGAAGGGTCTCAGGATTGGAATGGGAAGCAGTTGGATATCACATCTCATGCTATAGGAAGGGTCTCAGGTTTGGTATAAGCATTGAGATATCACATCTCATGCTATAGGACGGGTCTCAGGATTGGAATGGAAGGAGTTGGATATCACATCTCATGTTATAGGAAGGATCTCAGGTTTGGTATTAGAAGCATTGAGACATCACATCTCATGCTATAGGAAGGGTCTCAGGGTTGGAATGGGAAGAAGTTGGATATCACATCTCATCCAATAGGAAGGGTCTCAGGTTTGGAATGGGAAGGAATTGGATATCACATCTCATGTTATAGGAAGGATCTCAGGTTTGGTATTAGAAGCATTGAGATATCACATCTCATGCTATAGGAAGGGTCTCAGGATTGGAATGTGAAGGATTTGGATATCACATCTCATGCTAAAGGAAGGGTCTCAGGTTTGGTAGAAGCATTGAGATATCACGTCTCTGCTATCGGAAGGGTCTCAGGATTGGATTGGGAAGGAGTTGGATATCACATCTCATGCCATAGGAAGGGTCTCAGGTTTGTTATACGCATTGAGATATCACATCTCTGCTATCGGAAGGGTCTCAGGATTGGATTGGGAAGGAGTTGGATATCCCTTCTCATGCTATAGGAAGTGTCTCAGGTTGGAATGGGAAGGAGTTGGATATCACATCTCATGTTATAGGAAGGGTCTCTGGATTGGAATGGGAAGGATTTGGATATCACATCTCTTGCTATAGGAAGGGTCTCAGGATTGGAATGGGTAGGAGTTGGATATTACTTTCTTGCTATAGGAAGGGTCTCATGTTTGGAATGGGAAGGAGTTGGATATCACATATGCTATAGTTAGTGTCTCAGGTTTGGAACGGGAAGGAGTTGGATATCACATCTCATGTTATAGGAAGGGTCTCAGGTTTGGTATAAGCATTGAGATATCACATCTCTGCTATCGGAAGCGGCTCAGGATTGGAATGGGAAGGCGTTGGATATCCCATCTCATGTTATAGGAAGAGTCTCTGGTTTGGTATTAGAATCATTGAGATATCACATCGCATGCTGTAGGAAGGGTCTAAGGATTGGAATGGGATGGACTTGGATATCACATCTCATGCTATAGGTAGGCTCTCAGGTTTGGTATAAGCATTGAGATATCACATCTCATGCTATAGGAAGGGTCTCAGGATTGGAATGGGAAGGAATTGGATATCACATCTCATGTTATAGGAAGGGTCTCAGGTTTGGTATAAGCATTGAGATATCACATCTCTGCTATCGGAAGTGTCTCAGGATTGGAATGGGAAGGAGTTGGATATCCCGTCTCATGTTATAGGACGGGTCTCAGGTTTGTTATTAGAATCATTGAGATATCATATTGCATGCTGTAGGAAGGGTCTAAGGGTTGGAATGGGAAGGACTTGGATATCACATCTCATGCTATAGATAGGCTCTTAGGTTTGGAAAGGGAAGGAGTTGGATTTCACATTTCATGTTAGAGGAAGGATCTCAGGTTTGGTATTAGAAGCATTGAGATATCACATCTCATGCTATAGGAAGGGTCTCAGGATTGGAATGGGAAGCAGTTGTATATCACATCTCATGCTATAGGAAGGGTCTCAGGTTTGGTATAAGCATTGAGATATCACATCTCATGCTATAGGACGGGTCTCAGGATTGGAATGGAAGGAGTTGGATATCACATCTCATGTTATAGGAAGGATCTCAGGTTTGGTATTAGAAGCATTGAGACATCACATCTCATGCTATAGGAAGGGTCTCAGGGTTGGAATGGGAAGGAGTTGGATATCACATCTCATCCAATAGGAAGGGTCTCAGGTTTGGAATGGGAAGGAATTGGATATCACATCTCATGTTATAGGAAGGATCTCAGGTTTGGTATTAGAAGCATTGAGATATCACATCTCATGCTATAGGAAGGGTCTCAGGATTGGAATGTGAAGGATTTGGATATCACATCTCATGCTAAAGGAAGGGTCTCAGGTTTGGTAGAAGCATTGAGATATCACGTCTCTGCTATCGGAAGGGTCTCAGGATTGGATTGGGAAGGAGTTGGATATCACATCTCATGCCATAGGAAGGGTCTCAGGTTTGGTATACGCATTGAGATATCACATCTCTGCTATCGGAAGGGTCTCAGGATTGGATTGGGAAGGAGTTGGATATCCCTTCTCATGCTATAGGAAGTGTCTCAGGTTGGAATGGGAAGGAGTTGGATATCACATCTCATGTTATAGGAAGGGTCTCTGGATTGGAATGGGAAGGATTTGGATATCACATCTCTTGCTATAGGAAGGGTCTCAGGATTGGAATAGGTAGGAGTTGGATATTACTTTCTTGCTATAGGAAGGGTCTCATGTTTGGAATGGGAAGGAGTTGGATATCACATATGCTATAGTTAGTGTCTCAGGTTTGGAACGGGAAGGAGTTGGATATCACATCTCATGTTATAGGAAGGGTCTCAGGTTTGGTATAAGCATTGAGATATCACATCTCTGCTATCGTAAGCGGCTCAGGATTGGAATGGGAAGGCGTTGGATATCCCATCTCATGTTATAGGAAGAGTCTCTGGTTTGGTATTAGAATCATTGAGATATCACATCGCATGCTGTAGGAAGGGTCTAAGGATTGGAATGGGATGGACTTGGATATCACATCTCATGCTATAGGTAGGCTCTCAGGTTTGGTATAAGCATTGAGATATCACATCTCATGCTATAGGAAGGGTCTCAGGATTGGAATGGGAAGGAATTGGATATCACATCTCATGCTATAGGAAGGGTCTCAGATTTGGTATAAGCATTGAGATATCACATCTCATGCTAAAGGAAGGGTCTCAGGATTGGAATGGGAAGGAGTTGTATATGACATCTCAGGCCATAGGAAGGTTCTCAGGTTTGGTATAAGCATTGAGATATCACATCTCTGCTATCGGAAGGGTCTCAGGATTGGAATGGGAAGGAGTTGGATATCCCATCTCATGTTATAGGAAGGGTCTCAGGTTTGGTATTAGAAGCATAGAGATATCACATCTCATGCTATAGGAAGGGTCTCAGGATTGGAATGGGAAGGACTTGGATGTCACATCTCATGCTATAGGGAGGGTCTCAAGTTTGATATTAGAAGCATTGAGATAACAAATCTCATGATATCGGAAGGGTCTCAGGATTGGAATGGGAAGGAGTTGGATATCACATCTCATGATAAAGGAAGGGTCTAAGGTTTGGAAGGGGAAGGATTTGGATATCACATCTCATGTTATAGGACGGGTCTCAGGTTTGGTATTAGAAGCATTGAGATATCAAGTCTCATGGTATAAGAAGGGTCTCAGAATTGGAATGGGAAGGTGTTGGATATCACACCTCAAGCTATAGGAAGGGTCTCAGGATTGGAATGGGAAGGAGTTTGATATCACATCTCATGCCATAGTATGGGTCTCAGGTTTGGTAGAAGCATTGGGATATCACATCTCATGCTATCGGAAGGGTATCAGTTTTGGATTTGGAAGAAGTTGGATATCCCATCTCATGCTATAGGAAGGGTCTCAGGTTGGAATGGGAAGGAGTTGGATATCACATTTCATGTTATAGGAAGGGTCTCAGGATTGGAATGGGAAGGACTTGGATATCATATCTCATGCTATAGGACGGGTCTCAGGTTTGTTATTAGAATCATTGAGATATCATATTGCATGCTGTAGGAAGGGTCTAAGGATTGGAATGGGAAGGACTTGGATATCACATCTCATGCTATAGATAGGCTCTTAGGTTTGGAAAGGGAAGGAGTTGGATATCACATTTCATGTTAGAGGAAGGATCTCAGGTTTGGTATTAGAAGCATTGAGATATCACATCTCATGCTATAGGAAGGGTCTCAGGATTGGAATGGGAAGTAGTTGGATATCACATCTCATGCTATAGGAAGGGTCTCAGGTTTGGTATAAGCATTGAGATATCACATCTCATGCTATAGGACGGGTCTCAGGATTGGAATGGAAGGAGTTGGATATCACATCTCATGTTATAGGAAGGATCTCAGGTTTGGTATTAGAAGCATTGAGACATCACATCTCATGCTATAGGAAGGGTCTCAGGGTTGGAATGGGAAGGAGTTGGATATCACATCTCATCCAATAGGAAGGGTCTCAGGTTTGGAATGGGAAGGAATTGGATATCACATCTCATGTTATAGGAAGGATCTCAGGTTTGGTATTAGAAGCATTGAGATATCACATCTCATGCTATAGGAAGGGTCTCAGGATTGGAATGTGAAGGATTTGGATATCACATCTCATGCTAAAGGAAGGGTCTCAGGTTTGGTAGAAGCATTGAGATATCACGTCTCTGCTATCGGAAGGGTCTCAGGATTGGATTGGGAAGGAGTTGGATATCCCTTCTCATGCTATAGGAAGGGTCTCAGGATTTGAATGGCAAGGAGTTGGATATCACATCTCATGCCATAGGAAGGGTCTCAGGTTTGGTATTAGAAGCATTGAGATATCACATCTCATGCTATAGGAAGGGTCTCAGGATTGGAATGGGAAGGACTTGGATATCACATCTCATGCTATAGGGAGGGTCTCAAGTTTGATATTAGAAGCTTTGAGATATCACATCTCATGATATCGGAAGGGTCTCAGGATTGGAATGGGAAGGAGTTTGATATCACATCTCATGATATCGGAAGGGTCTAAGGTTTGGAAGGGGAAGGATTTGGATATCACATCTCATGTTATATTACGGGTCTCAGGTTTGGTATTAGAAGCATTGAGATATCAAGTCTCAGAGTATAGGAAGGGTCTCAGAATTGGAATGGGAAGGAGTTGGATATCACATCTCAAGCTATAGGAAGGGTCTCAGGATTGGAATGGGAAGGACTTGGATATCACATCTCATGCTATAGGAAGGCTCTCAGGTTTGGAAGGGGAAAGAGTTGGATATCACATTTCATGTTAGAGGTAGGATCTCAGGTTTGGTATTAGAGGCATTGAGATATCACATCTCATGCTATCAGAAGAGTCTCAGGATTGGAATAGGAAGGAGTTGGATATCACATCTCATGCTAAAGGGAGGGTCTCAGGTTTGGAAGGGAAAGGATTTGGATATCACATCTCATGTTATCGGAAGGATCTCACGTTTGGTATTAGAAGTATTGAGATATCATATCTCATGCTATAGGAAGGGTCTCAGGATTGGAATGGGAAGGAGTTGGATATCACATCTCATGCTATAGGGAGGGTCTCAGGATTGGAATGGGAAGGACTTAGATATCACATATCATGCTATAGGGAGGGTCTCAGTTTTGATATTAGAAGCATTGAGATATCACATCTCATGCTATCGGAAGTGTCTCAGGATTGGAATGGGAAGGTGCTGGATATCACATCTCATGCTAAAGGAAGGGTCTCAGGTTTGGAACGGGAAGGATTTGGATATCACATCTCATGTTATAGGAAGGGTCTCAGGTTTGGTATAAGGATTGAGATATCACATCTCTGCTATCGGAAGTGTCTCAGGATTGGAATGGGAAGGAGTTGGATATCCCATCTCATGTTATAGGACGGGTCTCAGGTTTGTTATTAGAATCATTGAGATACCATATTGCATGCTGTAGGAAGGGTCTAAGGGTTGGAATGGGAAGGACTTGGATATCACATCTCATGCTATAGATAGGCTCTTAGGTTTGGATAGGGAAGGAGTTGGATATCACATCTCATGCTATAGGAAGGGTCTCAGGATTGGAATGGGAAGCAGTTGGATATCACATCTCATGCTATAGGAAGGGTCTCAGGTTTGGTATAAGCATTGAGATATCACATCTCATGCTATAGGACGGGTCTCAGGATTGGAATGGAAGGAGTTGGATATCACATCTCATGTTATAGGAAGGATCTCAGGTTTGGTATTAGAAGCATTGAGACATCACATCTCATGCTATAGGAAGGGTCTCAGGGTTGGAATGGGAAGGAGTTGGATATCACATCTCATCCAATAGGAAGGGTCTCAGGTTTGGAATGGGAAGGAATTGGATATCACATCTCATGTTATAGGAAGGATCTCAGGTTTGGTATTAGAAGCATTGAGATATCACATCTCATGCTATAGGAAGGGTCTCAGGATTGGAATGTGAAGGATTTGGATATCACATCTCATGCTAAAGGAAGGGTCTCAGGTTTGGTAGAAGCATTGAGATATCACGTCTCTGCTATAGAAAGGGTCTCAGGATTGGATTGGGAAGGAGTTGGATATCACATCTCATGCCATAGGAAGGGTCTCAGGTTTGGTATACGCATTGAGATATCACATCTCTGCTATCGGAAGGGTCTCAGGATTGGATTGGGAAGGAGTTGGATATCCCTTCTCATGCTATAGGAAGTGTCTCAGGTTGGAATGGGAAGGAGTCGGATATCACATCTCATGTTATAGGAAGGGTCTCAGGATTGGAATGGGAAGGATTTGGATATCACATCGCTTGCTATAGGAAGGGTCTCAGGATTGGAATGGGTAGGAGTTGGATATTACTTTCTTGCTATAGGAAGGGTCTCATGTTTGGAATGGGAAGGAGTTGGATATCACATATGCTATAGTTAGTGTCTCAGGTTTGGAACGGGAAGGAGTTGGATATCACATCTCATGTTATAGGAAGGGTCTCAGGTTTGGTATAAGCATTGAGATATCACATCTCTGCTATCGGAAGCGGCTCAGGATTGGAATGGGAAGGAGTTGGATATCCCATCTCATGTTATAGGAAGAGTCTCTGGTTTGGTATTAGAATCATTGAGATATCACATCGCATGCTGTAGGAAGGATCTAAGGATTGGAATGGGATGGACTTGGATATCACATCTCATGCTATAGGTAGGCTCTCAGGTTTGGTATAAGCATTGAGATATCACATCTCATGCTATAGGAAGGGTCTCAGGATTGGAATGGGAAGGAATTGGATATCACATCTCATGCTATAGGAAGGGTCTCAGATTTGGTATAAGCATTGAGATATCACATCTCATGCTAAAGGAAGGGTCTCAGGATTGGAATGGGAAGGAGTTGTATATGACATCTCAGGCCATAGGAAGGTTCTCAGGTTTGGTATAAGCATTGAGATATCACATCTCTGCTATCGGAAGGGTCTCAGGATTGGAATGGGAAGGAGTTGGATATCCCATCTCATGTTATAGGAAGGGTCTCAGGTTTGGTATTAGAAGCATAGAGATATCACATCTCATGCTATAGGAAGGGTCTCAGGATTGGAATGGGAAGGACTTGGATGTCACATCTCATGCTATAGGGAGGGTCTCAAGTTTGATATTAGAAGCATTGAGATAACAAATCTCATGATATCGGAAGGGTCTCAGGATTGGAATGGGAAGGAGTTGGATATCACATCTCATGATAAAGGAAGGGTCTAAGGTTTGGAAGGGGAAGGATTTGGATATCACATCTCATGTTATATGACGGGTCTCAGGTTTGGTATTAGAAGCATTGAGATATCAAGTCTCATGGTATAAGAAGGGTGAGATGTGATATCTCAATGCTTCTAATACCAAACCTGAGATTCTTCCTATAACATGAGATGTGATATCCAATTCCTTCCCATTCCAAACCTGAGACCCTTCCTATTGGATGAGATGTGATATCCAACTCCTTCCCATTCCAACCCTGAGACCCTTCCTATAGCATGAGATGTGATGTCTCAATGCATCTAATACCAAACCTGAGATCCTTCCTATAACATGAGATGTGATATCCAACTCCTTCCATTCCAATCCTGAGACCCGTCCTATAGCATGAGATGTGATATCTCAATGCTTATACCAAACCTGAGACCCTTCCTATAGCATGAGATGTGATATCCAACTACTTCCCATTCCAATCCTGAGACCCTTCCTATAGCATGAGATGTGATATCTCAATGCTTCTAATACCAAACCTGAGATCCTTCCTCTAACATGAAATGTGATATCCAACTCCTTCCCTTTCCAAACCTGAGACCCTTCCTTAAGCATGAGATGTGATATCTCAATGCTTATACCAAATCTGAGACCCTTCCTATAGCATGAGATGTGATATCCAAATCCTTCCCATTCCAATCCTGAGACCCTTCCTATAGCATGAGATGTGATATCTCAATGCTTATACCAAACCTGAGAGCCTACCTATAGCATGAGATGTGATATCCAAGTCCATCCCATTCCAATCCTTAGACCCTTCCAACAGCATGCGATGTGATATCTCAATGATTCTAATACCAAACCAGAGACTCTTCCTATAACATGAGATGGGATATCCAACTCCTTCCCATTCCAATCCTGAGCCGCTTCCGATAGCAGAGATGTGATATCTCAATGCTTATACCAAACCTGAGACCCTTCCTATAACATGAGATGTGATATCCAACTCCTTCCCGTTCCAAACCTGAGACATTAACTATAGCATATGTGATATCCAACTCCTTCCCATTCCAAACATGAGACCCTGCCTATAGCAAGAAAGTAATATCCAACTCCTTCCCATTCCAATCCTGAGACCCTTCCTATAGCAAGAGATGTGATATCCAAATCCTTCCCATTCCAATCCTGAGACCCTTCCTATAACATGAGATGTGATATCCAACTCCTTACCATTCCAACCTGAGACACTTCCTATAGCATGAGAAGGGATATCCAACTCCTTCCCAATCCAATCCTGAGACCCTTCCGATAGCAGAGATGTGATATCTCAATGCTTATACCAAACCTGAGACCCTTCCTATGGCATGAGATGTGATATCCAACTCCTTGCCATTCAAATCCTGAGACCCTTCCTATAGCATGAGAAGGGATATCCAACTCCTTCCCAATCCATTCCTGAGACCCTTCCGATAGCAGAGACGTGATATCTCAATGCTTCTACCAAACCTGAGACCCTTCCTTTAGCATGAGATGTGATATCCAAATCCTTCACATTCCAATCCTGAGACCCTTCCTATAGCATGAGATGTGATATCTCAATGCTTCTAATACCAAACCTGAGATCCTTCCTATAACATGAGATGTGATATCCAATTCCTTCCCATTCCAAACCTGAGACCCTTCCTATTGGATGAGATGTGATATCCAACTCCTTCCCATTCCAACCCTGAGACCCTTCCTACAGCATGAGATGTGATGTCTCAATGCTTCTAATACCAAACCTGAGATCCTTCCTATAACATGAGATGTGATATCCAACTCCTTCCATTCCAATCCTGAGACCCGTCCTATAGCATGAGATGTGATATCTCAATGCTTATACCAAACCTGAGACCCTTCCTATAGCATGAGATGTGATATCCAACTACTTCCCATTCCAATCCTGAGACCCTTCCTATAGCATGAGATGTGATATCTCAATGCTTCTAATACCAAACCTGAGATCCTTCCTCTAACATGAAATGTGATATCCAACTCCTTCCCTTTCCAAACCTAGGAGCCTAACTATAGCATGAGATGTGATATCCAAGTCCTTCTCATTCCAACCCTTAGACCCTTCCTACAGCATGCAATATGATATCTCAATGATTCTAATAACAAACCTGAGACCCGTCCTATAACATGAGATGGGATATCCAACTCCTTCCCATTCCAATCCTGAGACACTTCCGATAGCAGAGATGTGATATCTCAATGCTTATACCAAACCTGAGACCCTTCCTATATCATGAGATGTGATATCCAAATCCTTCCCGTTCCAAACCTGAGACCCTTCCTTTAGCATGAGATGTGATATCCAGCTCCTTCCCATTCCAATCCTGAGACCCTTCCTATAGCATGAGATGTGATATCTCAATGCTTCTAATACCAAACCTGAGATCCTTCCTCTAACATGAAATGTGATATCCAACTCCTTCCCTTTCCAAACCTAAGAGCCTATCTATAGCATGACATGTGATATCCAAGTCCATCCCATTCCAATCCTTAGACCCTTCCTACAGCATGCGATGTGATATCTCAATGATTCTAATACCAAACCAGAGACTCGTCCTATAACATGAGATGGGATATCCAACTCCTTCCCATTCCAATCCTGAGCCACTTCCGATAGCAGAGATGTGATATCTCAATGCTTATACCAAACCTGAGACCCTTCCTATAACATGAGATGTGATATCCAACTCCTTCCCGTTCCAAACCTGAGACACTAACTATAGCATATGTGATATCCAACTCCTTCCCATTCCAAACATGAGACCCTTCCTATAGCAAGAAAGTAATACCCAACTCCTACCCATTCCAATCCTGAGACCCTTCCTATAGCAAGAGATGTGATATCCAAATCCTTCCCATTCCAATCCTGAGACCCTTCCTATAACATGAGATGTGATATCCAACTCCTTCCCATTCCAACCTGAGACACTTCCTATAGCATGAGAAGGGATATCCAACTCCTTCCCAATCCAATCCTGAGACCCTTCCGATAGCAGAGATGTGATATCTCAATGCTTATACCAAACCTGAGACCCTTCCTATAGCATGAGAAGGGATATCCAACTCCTTCCCAATCCAATCCTGAGACCCTTCCTATAGCATGAGAAGGGATATCTCAATGCTTCTAATACCAAACCTGAGATCCTTCCTATAACATGAGATGTGATATCCAATTCCTTCCCATTCCAATCCTGAGACCCTTCCGATAGCAGAGATGTGATATCTCAATGCTTATACCAAACCTGAGACCCTTCCTATGGCCTGAGATGTCATATACAACTCCTTCCCATTCCAATCCTGAGACCCTTCCTATAGCATGAGATGTGATATCTCAATGCTTATACCAAATCTGAGACCCTTCCTATAGCATGAGATGTGATATCCAACTCCTTCCCATTCCAATCCTGAGACCCTTCCTATAGCATGAGATGTGATGTCTCAATGCTTCTAATACCAAACCTGAGATCCTTCCTATAACATCAGATGTGATATCCAACTCCTTCCCATTCCAATCCTGAGACCCTTATGAAAGCATGAGATGTGATATCTCAATGCTTCTAATACCAAACCTGAGATCCTTCCTATAACATGAGATGTGATTTCCAAATCCTTCCCCTTCTAAACCTGAGACCCTCCCTTTAGCATGAGATGTGATATCCAACTCCTTCCCATTCCAATCCTGAGACCCTTCTGATAGCATGAGATGTGATATCTCAATGCCTCTAATACCAAACCTGAGATCCTACCTCTAACATGAAATGTGATATCCATCTCATTCCCTTTCCAAACCTGAGACCCTGCCTATAGCATGAGATGTGATATCCAAGTCCTTCCCATTCCAATCCTGAGACCCTTCCTATAGCATGTGATGTGATATCTCAATGCTTATACCAAACCTGAGACCCTTCCTATGGCATGATATGTCATATACAACTCCTTCCCATTCCAATCCTGAGACCCTTCCTATAGCATGAGATGTAATATCTCAATGCTTATACCAAACCTGAGACCCTTCCTATAGCATGAGATGTGATATCCAACTTCTTCCCATTCCAATCCTGAGACCCTTCCTATAACATGAGATGTGATGTCTCAATGCTTCTAATGCCAAACCTGAGATCTTTCCTATAACATGAGATGTGATATCCAACTCCTTCCCATTCCAATCCTGAGACCCTTCCTATAGCATGAGATGTGATATCACAATGCTTATACCAAACCTGAGACCGTTCCTATAGCTTGAGATGTGATATCCAACTCCTTCCCATTCCAATCCTGAGACCCTTCCTATAGCATGAGATGTGATATCTCAAGGCCTCTAATACCAAACCTGAGATCCTTCCTCTAACATGAAATGTGATATCCAACTCCTTCCCCTTCCAAACCTGAGAGCCTTCCTATAGCATGGGATATGATATCCAAGTCCTTCCCATTCCAATCCTGAGACCCTTCCTATAACATGAAATGTGATATCCAACTCCTTCCCATTCCAAACTGAGACCCTTCCTATATCATGAGATGGGATATCTCAATGCTTCTAATACCAAACCTGAGACTCTTCCTATAACATGAGATGGGATATCCAACTCCTTCCCATTCCAATCCTAAGACCCTTTCGATAGCAGAGATGTGATATCTCAATGCTTATACCAAACCTGAGACCCTTCCTACGGCATGAGATGTCATATACAACTCCTTCCCATTCCAATCCTGAGACCCTTCCTATAGCACGAGATGTGATATCTCAATGCTTCTACCAAACCTGAGACCCTTCCTCTAGCATGAGATGTGATATCCAACTCCTTCCCATTCCAATCCTGAGACCCTTCCTATAGCCTGAGATCTGATATCTCAATGCCTCTAATACCAAACCTGAGATCCTTCCTCTAACATGAAATGTGATATCCAACTCCTTCCCATTCCAATCCTGAGACACTTCCGATAGCAGAGATGTGATATCTCAATGCTTATACCAAACCTGAGACCCTTCCTATAACATGAGATGTGATATCCAACTCCTTCCCGTTCCAAACCTGAGACCCTTTCTTTAGCATGAGATGTGATAACCAGCTCCTTCCCATTCCAATCCTGAGACCCTTCTGATAGCATGAGATGTGATATCTCAATGCTTCTAATATCAAAACTGAGACCCTCCCTATAGCATGATATGTGATATCTAAGTCCTTCCCATTCCAATCCTGAGACCCTTCCTATAGCATGAGATGTGATATCTCAATGCTTCTACCAAACCTGAGACCCTTCCTTTAGCATGAGATGTGATAACCAACTCCTTCCCATTCCAATCCTGAGACCCTTCCTATAGCATGAGATGTGATATCTCAATACTTCTAATACCAAACCTGAGATCCTTCTGATAACATGAGATATGATATCCAAATCCTTCCCCTTCCAAACCTGAGACCTCCCTTTAGCATGAGATGTGATATCCAACTCCTTCCCATTCCAATCCTGAGAACCTTCTGATAGCATGAGATGTGATATCTCAATGCTTCTATACCAAACCTGAGATCCTTCCGATAGCATGAGATGTGATATCTCAATGCTTCTAATACCAAACCTGAGATCCTTCCTATAACATGAGATGTGATATCCAAATCCTTCCCCTTCCAAACCTGAGACCCTCCCTTTAGCATGAGATGTGATATCCAACTCCTTCCCATTCCAATCCTGAGACTCTTCTGATAACATGAGATGTGATATCTCAATGCCTCTAATACCAAACCTGAGATCCTACCTCTAACATGAAATGTGATATCCAACTCTTTCCCCTTCCAAACCTGAGAGCCTTCCTATAGCATGAGATGTGATATCCAAGTCCTTCTAATTCCAATCCTGAGACCCTTCCTATAACATGAGATGTGATATCCAACTCCTTTAAATTCCAACCTGAGACCCTTCCTATAGCATGAGATGGGATATCCAACTCCTTCCAAATCCAATCCTGATACCCTTCCGATAGCATGAGATGTGATATCCCAATGCTTCTACCAAACCTGAGACCCATACTATGGCATGAGATGTGATATCAAACTCCTTCCCCTTCCAAACTTTAGACACTTCCTTTATCATGAGATGTGATATCCAACTCCTTCCCATTCCATCCCTGAGACCCTTCCGATATCATGAGATGTGATATCTCAATGCTTCTAATATCAAACTTGAGACCCTCCTTATAGCATGAGATGTGATATCCAAGTCCTTCCCATTCCAATCCTGAGACCCTTCCTATAGCATGAGATGTGATATCTCAATGCTTCTAATACCAAACCTGAGACCCTTCCTATAACATGAGATGGGAATATCCAACTCCTTCCCATTCCAATCCTGAGACCCTTCCGATAGTAGAGATGTGATATCTCAATGCTTATACCAAACCTGAGATCCTTCCTATAACATGAGATGTGATATCCAACTCCTTCCCATTCCAATCCTGAGACACTTCCTATAGCATGAGATGTGATATCTCACTGCTTATACCAAACCTGAGACCCTTCCTATAGCATGAGATGTGATATCCAACTCCTTCCCATTCCAATCCTGAGACCCTTCCTATAGCATGAGATATGATATCTCAATGCTTCTAATATCAAACTTGAGACCCTCCCTATAGCATGAGATGTGATATCCAAGTCCTTCCCATTCCAATCCTGAGACCCTTCCGATAGCATGAGATGTGATGTCTCAATGCTTCTAATACCAAACCTGAGATCCTTCCTATAACATGAGATGTGATATCCAACGCCTTCCCATTCCAATCCTGAGACCCTTCCTATAGCATGAGATGTGATATCTCAATGCTTATACCAAACCTGAGACCCTTCCTATAGCATGAGATGTGATATCCAACTCCTTCCCATTCCAATCCTGAGACCCTTCCTATAGCATGAGATGTGATATCTCAATGCCTCTAATACCAAACCTGAGATCCTTCCTCTAACATGAAATGTGATATCCAACTCCTTCCCATTCCAATCATGAGACACTTCCTATAGCATGAGATGTGATATCTAAATGCTTCTAATACCAAACTTGAGACTCTTCCTATAACATGAGATGGGATATCCAACTCCTTCCCATTCCAATCCTTAGACCCTTCCTACAGCATGCAATATGATATCTCAATGATTCTAATAACAAACCTGAGACCCATCCTATAACATGAGATGGGATATCCAACACCTTCCCATTCCAATCCTGAGACACTTCCGATAGCAGAGATGTGATATCTCAATGCTTATACCAAACCTGAGACCCTTCCTATAACATGAGATGTGATATCCAACTCCTTCCCGTTCCAAACCTGAGACCCTTCCTATAGCATATGTGATATCCAACACATTCCCATTCCAAACATGAGACCCTTCCTATAGCAGGAATGTAATATCCAACTCCTTCCCATTCCAATCCTGAGACCATTCCTATAGCATGCGATGTGATATCTCAATGCTTCTAATACCAAACCTGAGATCCTTCCTATGACATGAGATGTGATATCCAATTCCTCCCCATTCCAAACCTGAGAACCTTCCTACAGCATGCGATGTGATATCTCAATGCTTCTAATACCAAACCTGAGACCAGTCCTATAACATGAGATTGGATATCCAACTCCTTCCCCTTCCAAACCTGAGACCCTTCCTATAGCATGAGATGTGATATCCAACTTCTTCCCATTCCAATCCTGAGACCCTTCCTATAACATGAGATGTGATGTCTCAATGCTTCTAATACCAAACCTGAGATCTTTCCTATAACATGAGATGTGATATCCAACTCCTTCCCATTCCAATCCTGAGACCCTTCCTATAGCATGAGATGTGCTATCTCAATGCTTATACCAAACCTGAGACCCTTCCTAAAGCTTGAGATGTGATATCCAACTCCTTCCCATTCCAATCCTGAGACCCTTCCTATAACATGAAATGTGAAATCCAACTCCTTCCCATTCCAACCTGAGACCCTTCCTATAGCATGAGATGTGATATCTCAAGGCCTCTAATACCAAACCTGAGATCCTTCCTCTAACATGAAATGTGATATCCAACTCCTTCTCCTTCCAAACCTGAGAGCCTTCCTATAGCATGAGATATGATATCCAAGTCCTTCCCATTCCAATCCTGAGACCCTTCCTATAACATGAAATGTGATATCCAACTCCTTCCCATTCCAACCTGAGACCCTTCCTATAGCATGAGATGGGATATCCAACTCCTTCCAAATCCAATACTGATACCCTTCCAATAGCATGAGATGTGATATCCCAATGCTTCTATCAAACCTGAGAACCATACTATGGCATGATATGTGATATCAAACTCCTTCCCACTCCAATCCTGAGACTCTTCCTATAGCTTGAGATGTGATATCCAACTCCTTCCCATTCCAATTCTGAGACCCTTCCTATACCATGAGACTTGATATCTCAATGCATCTAATACCAAACCTGAGAACCGTCCTATAACATGAGATGTGATATCCAAATCTTTCCCCTTCCAAACCTTAGACCCTTCCTTTATCATGAGATGTGATATCCAACTCCTTCCCATTCTAATCCTGAGACCCTTCCGATATCATGAGATTTGTTATCTCAATGCTTCTAATATCAAAATTGAGACCCTCCCTATAGCATGAGATGGGATATCCAACTCCTTCCCATTCCAATCCTGAGACTCTTCCGATAGCAGAGATGTGATATCTCAATGCTTATACCAAATCTGAGACCCTTCCTATAGCATGAGATGTGATATCCAACTCCTTCCCATTCCAATCCTGAGACCCTTCCTATAGCATGAGATGTGATGTCTCAATGCTTCTAATACCAAACCTGAGATCCTTCCTATAACATGAGATGTGATATCCAACTCCTTCCCATTCCAATCCTGAGACCCTTCCTATAGCATGAGATGTGCTATCTCAATGCTTATACCAAACCTGAGACCCTTCCTAAAGCTTGAGATGTGATATCCAACTCCTTCCCATTCCAATCCTGAGACCCTTCCTATAGCATGAGATGTGATATCTCAAGGCCTCTAATACCAAACCTGAGATCCTTCCTCTAACATGAAATGTGATATCCAACTCCTTCCCCTTCCAAACCTGAGAGCCTTCCTATAGCATGAGATATGATATCCAAGTCCTTCCCATTCCAATCCTGAGACCCTTCCTATAACATGAAATGTGATATCCAACTCCTTCCCATTCCAACCTGAGACCCTTCCTATAACATGAAATGTGATATCCAACTCCTTCCAAATCCAATACTGATACCCTTCCAATAGCATGAGATGTGATATCCCAATGCTTCTACCAAACCTGAGACCCATACTATGGCATGAGATGTGATATCAAACTCCTTCCCATTCCAATCCTGAGACTCTTCCTATAGCTTGAGATGTGATATCCAACTCCTTCACATTCCAATTCTGAGACCCTTCCTATGCCATGAGACTTGATATCTCAATGCTTCTAATACCAAACCTGAGACCCTTCCTATAACATGAGATGTGATATCCAAATCTTTCCCCTTCCAAACCTTAGACCCTTCCTTTATCATGATATGTGATATCCAACTCCTTCCCATTCCAATCCTGAGACCCTTCCGATATCATGAGATTTGTTATCTCAATGCTTCTAATATCAAACTTGAGACCCTCCCTATAGCATGAGATGTGACATCCAAGTCCTCCCCATTCCAATCCTGAGACCCTTCCTATAGCATGAGATGTGATATCTCAATGCTTCTAATACCAAACCTGAGACCCTTCCTATAACATGAGATGGGATATCCAACTCCTTCCCATTCCAATCCTGAGACCCTTCCGATAGCAGAGATGTGATATCTCAATGCTTATACCAATCCTGAGACGCTTCCTATGGCCTGAGATGTCATATACAACTCCTTCCCAATCCAATCCTGAGACCCTTCCTATAGCATGAGATGTGATATCTCAATGCTTATACCAAATGTGAGACCCTTCCTATAGCATGAGATGTGATATCCAACTCCTTCCCATTCCAATCCTGAGACCCTTCCTATAGCATGAGATGTGATGTCTCAATGCTTCTAATACCAAACCTGAGATCCTTCCTATAACATGAGATGTGATATCCAACTCCTTCCCATTCCAATCCTGAGACCCTTCCTATAGCATGAGATGTGATGTCTCAATGCTTCTAATACCAAACCTGAGAACCTTCCTACAGCATGCGATGTGATATCTCAATGCTTCTAATACCAAACCTGAGACCAGTCCTATAACATGAGATTGGATATCCAACTCCTTCCCCTTCCAAACCTGAGACCCTTCCTATAGCATGAGATGTGATATCCAACTTCTTCCCATTCCAATCCTGAGACCCTTCCTATAACATGAGATGTGATGTCTCAATGCTTCTAATACCAAACCTGAGATCTTTCCTATAACATGAGATGTGATATCCAACTCCTTCCCATTCCAATCCTGAGACCCTTCCTATAGCATGAGATGTGCTATCGCAATGCTTATACCAAACCTGAGACCCTTCCTAAAGCTTGAGATGTGATATCCAACTCCTTCCCATTCCAATCCTGAGACCCGTCCTATAACATGAGATGTGATATCCAAATCTTTCCCCTTCCAAACCTTAGACCCTTCCTTTATCATGAGATGTGATATCCAACTCCTTCCCATTCCAATCCTGAGACCCTTCCGATATCATGAGATTTGTTATCTCAATGCTTCTAATATCAAACTTGAGACCCTCCCTATAGCATGAGATGTGACATCCAAGTCCTCCCCATTCCAATCCTGAGACCCTTCCTATAGCATGAGATGTGATATCTCAATGCTTCTAATACCAAACCTGAGACCCTTCCTATAACATGAGATGTCATATACAACTCCTTCCCAATCCAATCCTGAGACCCTTCCTATAGCATGAGATGTGATATCTCAATGCTTATACCAAATCTGAGACCCTTCCTATAGCATGAGATGTGATATCCAACTCCTTCCCATTCCAATCCTGAGACCCTTCCTATAGCATGAGATGTGATGTCTCAATGCTTCTAATACCAAACCTGCAATCCTTCCAATAACATGAGATGTGATATCCAACTCCTTCCCATTCCAATCCTGAGACCCTTATGATAGCCTGAGATGTGATATCTCAATGCATCTAATACCAAACCTGAGATACTTCCGATAGCATGAGATGTGATATCTCAATGCTTCTAATACCAAACCTGAGATCCTTCCTATAACATGAGATGTGATTTCCAAATCCTTCCCCTTCCAAACCTGAGACCCTCCATTTAGCATGAGATGTGATATACAACTCCTTCCCATTCCAATCCTGAGACCCTTCTGATAGCATGAGATGTGATATCTCAATGCCTCTAATACCAAACCTGAGATCCTATCTCTAACATGAAATGTGATATCCATCTCCTTCCCTTTCCAAACCTGAGGCCCTGCCTATAGCATGAGATGTGATATCCAAGTCCTTCCCATTCCAATCCTGAGACCCTTCCTATAGCATGTGATGTGATATCTCAATGCTTATACCAAACCTGAGACCCTTCCTATGGCATGAGATGTCATATACAACTCCTTCCCATTCCAATCCTGAGACCCTTCCTATAGCATGAGATGTGATATCTCAATGCTTATACCAAACCTGAGACCCTTCCTATAGCATGAGATGTGATATCCAACTTCTTCCCATTCCAATCCTGAGACCCTTCCTATAACATGAGATGTGATGTCTCAATGCTTCTAATACCAAACCTGAGATATTTCCTATAACATGAGATGTGATATCCAACTCCTTCCCATTCCAATCCTGAGACCCTTCCTATAGCATGAGATGTGATATCTCAATGCTTATACCAAACCTGAGACCCTTCCTATAGCTTGAGATGTGATATCCAACTCCTTCCCATTCCAATCCTGAGACCCTTCCTATAGCATGAGATGTGATATCTCAAGGCCTCTAATACCAAACCTGAGATCCTTCCTCTAACATGAAATGTGATATCCACCTCCTTCCCCTTCCAAACCTGAGAGCCTTCCTATAGCATGAGATATGATATCCAAGTCCTTCCCATTCCAATCCTGAGACCCTTCCTATAACATGAAATGTGATATCCAACTCCTTCCCATTCCAACCTGAGACCCTTCCTATAGCATGAGATGGGATATCCAACTTCTTCCAAATCCAATACTGATACCCTTCCGATAGCATGAGATGTGATATCCCAATGCTTCTACCAAACCTGAGACCCATACTATGGCATGAGATGTGATATCAAACTCCTTCCCATTCCAATCCTGAGACCCTTCATATAGCTTGAGGTGTGATATCCAACTCCTTCCCATTCCAATTCTGAGACCCTTCTTATACCATGAGACTTGATATCTCAATGCTTCTAATACCAAACCTGAGACCCGTCCTATAACATGAGATGTGATATCCAAATCCTTCCCCTTCCAAACCTTAGACCCTTCCTTTATCATGAGATGTGACATCCAAGTCCTTCCCATTCCAATCCTGAGACCCTTCCTATAGCATGAGATGTGATATCTCTATGCTTCTAATACCAAACCTGAGACCATTCCTATAACATGAGATGGGATATCCAACTCCTTCCCATTCCAATCCTGAGACCCTTCCGATAGCAGAGATGTGATATCTCAATGCTTATACCAAACCTGAGACCCTTCCTATGGCCTGAGATGTCATATACAACTCCTTCCCATTCCAATCCTGAGACCCTTCCTTTAGCATGAGATGTGATATCTCAATGCTTATACCAAATCTGAGACCCTTCCTACAGCATGAGATGTGATATCCAATTCCTTCCCATTCCAATCCTGAGACCCTTCCTATAGCATGAGATGTGATATCTCAATGCTTATGCCAAACCTGAGAGCCTACCTATAGCATGAGATGTGATATCCAAGTCCATCCCATTCCAATCCTTAGACCCTTCCTACAGCATGCAATGTGATATCTCAATGATTCTAATACCAAACCAGAGACTCTTCCTATAACATGAGATGGGATATCCAACTCCTTCCCATTCCAATCCTGAGCCGCTTCCGATAGCAGAGATGTGATATCTCAATGCTTATACCAAACCTGAGACCCTTCCTATAACATGAGATGTGATATCCAACTCCTTCCCGTTCCAAACCTGAGACACTAACTATAGCATATGTGATATCCAACTCCTTCCCATTCCAAACATGAGACCCTTCCTATAGCAAGAAAGTAATATCCAACTCCTACCCATTCCAATCCTGAGACCCTTCCTATAGCAAGAGATGTGATATCCAAATCCTTCCCATTCCAATCCTGAGACCCTTCCTATAACATGAGATGTGATATCCAACTCCTTCCCATTCCAACCTGAGACACTTCCTATAGCATGAGAAGGGATATCCAACTCCTTCCCAATCCAATCCTGAGACCCTTCCGATAGCAGAGATGTGATATCTCAATGCTTATACCAAACCTGAGACCCTTCCTATGGCATGAGATGTGATATCCAACTCCTTGCCATTCAAATCCTGAGACCCTTCCTATAGCATGAGAAGGGATATCCAACTCCTTCCCAATCCAATCCTGAGACCCTTCCGATAGCAGAGACGTGATATCTCAATGCTTCTACCAAACCTGAGACCCTTCCTTTAGCATGAGATGTGATATCCAAATCCTTCACATTCCAATCCTGAGACCCTTCCTATAGCATGAGATGTGATATCTCAATGCTTCTAATACCAAACCTGAGATCCTTCCTATAACATAAGATGTGATATCCAATTCCTTCCCATTCCAAACCTGAGACCCTTCCTATTGGATGAGATGTGATATCCAACTCCTTCCCATTCCAACCCTGAGACCCTTCCTATAGCATGAGATGTGATGTCTCAATGCTTCTAATACCAAACCTGAGATCCTTCCTATAACATGAGATGTGATATCCAACTCCTTCCATTCCAATCCTGAGACCCGTCCTATAGCATGAGATGTGATATCTCAATGCTTATACCAAACCTGAGACCCTTCCTATAGCATGAGATGTGATATCCAACTTCTTCCCATTCCAATCCTGAGACCCTTCCTTTAACATGAGATGTGATGTCTCAATGCTTCTAATACCAAACCTGAGATATTTCCTATAGCTTGAGATGTGATATCCAACTCCTTCCCATTCCAATCCTGAGACCCTTCCTATAGCATGAGATGTGATATCTCAAGGCCTCTAATACCAAACCTGAGATCCTTCCTCTAACATGAAATGTGATATCCAACTCCTTCCCCTTCCAAACCTGAGAGCCTTCCTATAGCATGAGATGGGATATCCAACTTCTTCCAAATCCAATACTGATACCCTTCCGATAGCATGAGATGTGAGATCCAAGTCCTTCCCATTCCAATCCTGAGACCCTTCCTATAACATGAAATGTGATATCCAACTCCTTCCCATTCCAACCTGAGACCCTTCCTATAGCATGAGATGGGATATCCAACTTCTTCCAAATCCAATACTGATACCCTTCCGATAGCATGAGATGTGATATCCCAATGCTTCTACCAAACCTGAGACCCATACTATGGCATGAGATGTGATATCAAACTCCTTCCCATTCCAATCCTGAGACCCTTCCTATAGCATGAGATGTGATATCTCAAGGCCTCTAATACCAAACCTGAGATCCTTCCTCTAACATGAAATGTGATATCCAACTCCTTCCCCTTCCAAACCTGAGAGCCTTCCTATAGCATGAGATATGATATCCAAGTCCTTCCCATTCCAATCCTGAGACCCTTCCTATAACATGAAATGTGATATCCAACTCCTTCCCATTCCAACCTGAGACCCTTCCTATAACATGAAATGTGATATCCAACTCCTTCCAAATCCAATACTGATACCCTTCCAATAGCATGAGATGTGATATCCCAATGCTTCTACCAAACCTGAGACCCATACTATGGCATGAGATGTGATATCAAACTCCTTCCCATTCCAATCCTGAGACTCTTCCTATAGCTTGAGATGTGATATCCAATTCCTTCACATTCCAATTCTGAGACCCTTCCTATGCCATGAGACTTGATATCTCAATGCTTCTAATACCAAACCTGAGACCCGTCCTATAACATGAGATGTGATATCCAAATCTTTCCCCTTCCAAACCTTAGACCCTTCCTTTATCATGAGATGTGATATCCAACTCCTTCCCATTCCAATCCTGAGACCCTTCCGATATCATGAGATTTGTTATCTCAATGCTTCTAATATCAAACTTGAGACCCTCCCTATAGCATGAGATGTGACATCCAAGTCCTCCCCATTCCAATCCTGAGACCCTTCCTATAGCATGAGATGTGATATCTCAATGCTTCTAATACCAAACCTGAGACCCTTCCTATAACATGAGATGGGATATCCAACTCCTTCCCATTCCAATCCTGAGACCCTTCCGATAGCAGAGATGTGATATCTCAATGCTTATACCAATCCTGAGACCCTTTCTATGGCCTGAGATGTCATATACAACTCCTTCCCATTCCAATCCTGAGACACTTCCGATAGCAGAGATGTGATATCTCAATGCTTATACCAAACCTGAGACCCTTCCTATAACATGAGATGTGATATCCAAATCCTTCCCGTTCCAAACCTGAGACCCTTCCTTTAGCATGAGATGTGATATCCAGCACCTTCCCATTCCAATCCTGAGACACTTCCGATAGCATGAGATGTGATATCTCAATGCGTCTAATACCAAACCTGAGATCCTTCCTATAACATGAGATGTGATATCCAAATCCTTCCCCTTCCAAACCTGAGACCCTCCCTTTAGCATGAGATGTGATATCCAACTCCTTCCCATTCCAATCCTGAGACTCTTCTGATAGCATGAGATGTGATATCTCAATGCCTCTAATACCAAACCTGAGATCCTACCTCTAACATGAAATGTGATATCCAACTCTTTCCCCTTCCAAACCTGAGAGCCTTCCTATAGCATGAGATGTGATATCCAAGTCCTTCTAATTCCAATCCTGAGACCCTTCCTATAACATGAGATGTGATATCCAACTCCTTCCCATTCCAAACTGAGACCCTTCCTATAGCATGAGATGGGATATCCAACTCCTTCCAAATCCAATCCTGATACCCTTCCGATAGCATGAGATGTGATATCCCAATGCTTCTACCAAACCTGAGACCCATACTATGGCATGAGATGTGATATCAAACTCCTTCCCCTTCCAAACCTTAGACACTTCCTTTATCATGAGATGTGATATCCAACTCCTTCCCATTCCATCCCTGAGACCCTTCCGATATCATGAGATGTGATATCTCAATGCTTCTAATATCAAACTTGAGACCCTCCTTATAGCATGAGATGTGATATCCAAGTCCTTCCCATTCCAATCCTGAGACCCTTCCTATAGCATGAGATGTGATATCTCAATGCTTCTAATACCAAACCTGAGACCCTTCCTATAACATGAGATGGGAATATCCAACTCCTTCCCATTCCAATCCTGAGACCCTTCCGATAGTAGAGATGTGATATCTCAATGCTTATACCAAACCTGAGATCCTTCCTATAACATGAGATGTGATATCCAACTCCTTCCCATTCCAATCCTGAGACACTTCCTATAGCATGAGATGTGATATCTCACTACTTATACCAAACCTGAGACCCTTCCTATAGCATGAGATGTGATATCCAACTCCTTCCCATTCCAATCCCGAGACCCTTCCTATAGCATGAGATATGATATCTCAATGCTTCTAATATCAAACTTGAGATCCTCCCTATAGCATGAGATGTGATATCCAAGTCCTTCCCATTCCAATCCTGAGACCCTTCCGATAGCATGAGATGTGATGTCTCAATGCTTCTAATACCAAACCTGAGATCCTTCCTATAACATGAGATGTGATATCCAACTCCTTCCCATTCCAATCCTTAGACCCTTCCTACAGCATGCAATATGATATCTCAATGATTCTAAAAACAAACCTGAGACCCGTCCTATAACATGAGATGGGATATCCAACACCTTCCCATTCCAATCCTGAGACACTTCCGATAGCAGAGATGTGATATCTCAATGCTTATACCAAACCTGAGACCCTTCCTATAACATTAGATGTGATATCCAACTCCTTCCCGTTCCAAACATGAGACCCTTCCTATAGCATATGTGATATCCAACACATTCCCATTCCAAACATGAGACCCTTCCTATAGCAGGAATGTAATATCCAACTCCTTCCCATTCCAATCCTGAGACCATTCCTATAGCATGAGATGTGATATCTCAATGCTTCTAATACCAAACCTGAGATCCTTCCTATGACATGAGATGTGATATCCAATTCCTCCCCATTCCAAACCTGAGAACCTTCCTACAGCATGCGATGTGATATCTCAATGCTTCTAATACCAAACCTGAGACCAGTCCTATAACATGAGATTGGATATCCAACTCCTTCCCCTTCCAAACCTGAGACCCTTCCTATAGCATGAGATGTGATATCCAACTTCTTCCCATTCCAATCCTGAGACCCTTCCTATAACATGGGATGTGATGTCTCAATGCTTCTAATACCAAACCTGAGATCTTTCCTATAACATGAGATGTGATATCCAACTCCTTCCCATTCCAATCCTGAGACCCTTCCTATAGCATGAGATGTGCTATCTCAATGCTTATACCAAACCTGAGACCCTTCCTAAAGCTTGAGATGTGATATCCAACTCCTTCCCATTCCAATCCTGAGACCCTTCCTATAACATGAAATGTGATATCCAACTCCTTCCCATTCCAACCTGAGACCCTTCCTATAGCATGAGATGTGATATCTCAAGGCCTCTAATACCAAACCTGAGATCCTTCCTCTAACATGAAATGTGATATCCAACTCCTTCTCCTTCCAAACCTGAGAGCCTTCCTATAGCATGAGATATGATATCCAAGTCCTTCCCATTCCAATCCTGAGACCCTTCCTATAACATGAAATGTGATATCCAACTCCTTCCCATTCCAACCTGAGACCCTTCCTATAGCATGAGATGGGATATCCAACTACTTCCAAATCCAATACTGATACCCTTCCAATAGCATGAGATGTGATATCCCAATGCTTCTATCAAACCTGAGAACCATACTATGGCATGAGATGTGATATCAAACTCCTTCCCATTCCAATCCTGAGACTCTTCCTATAGCTTGAGATGTGATATTAAACTCCTTCCCATTCCAATTCTGAGACCCTTCCTATACCATGAGACTTGATATCTCAATGCTTCTAATACCAAACCTGAGACCCGTCCTATAACATGAGATGTGATATCCGAATCTTTCCCCTTCCAAACCTTAGACCCTTCCTTTATCATGAGATGTGATATCCAACTCCTTCCCATTCCAATCCTGAGACCCTTCCGATATCATGAGATTTGTTATCTCAATGCTTCTAATATCAAAATTGAGACCCTCCCTATAGCATGAGATGGGATATCCAACTCCTTCCCATTCCAATCCTGAGACCCTTCCGATAGCAGAGATGTGATATCTCAATGCTTATACCAAATCTGAGACCCTTCCTATAGCATGAGATGTGATATCCAACTCCTTCCCATTCCAATCCTGAGACCCTTCCTATAGCATAAGATGTGATGTCTCAATGCTTCTAATACCAAACCTGAGATCCTTCCTATAACATGAGATGTGATATCCAACTCCTTCCCATTCCAATCCTGAGACCCTTCCTATAGCATGAGATGTGCTATCTCAATGCTTATACCAAACCTGAGACCCTTCCTAAAGCTTGAGATGTGATATCCAACTCCTTCCCATTCCAATCCTGAGACCCTTCCTATAGCATGAGATGTGATATCTCAAGGCCTCTAATACCAAACCTGAGATCCTTCCTCTAACATGAAATGTGATATCCAACTCCTTCCCCTTCCAAACCTGAGAGCCTTCCTATAGCATGAGATATGATATCCAAGTCCTTCCCATTCCAATCCTGAGACCCTTCCTATAACATGAAATGTGATATCCAACTCCTTCCCATTCCAACCTGAGACCCTTCCTATAACATGAAATGTGATATCCAACTCCTTCCAAATCCAATACTGATACCCTTCCAATAGCATGAGATGTGATATCCCAATGCTTCTACCAAACCTGAGACTCATACTATGGCATGAGATGTGATATCAAACTCCTTCACATTCCAATTCTGAGACCCTTCCTATGCCATGAGACTTGATATCTCAATGCTTCTAATACCAAACCTGAGACCCGTCCTATAACATGAGATGTGATATCCAAATCTTTCCCCTTCCAAACCTTAGACCCTTCCTTTATCATGAGATGTGATATCCAACTCCTTCCCATTCCAATCCTGAGACCCTTCCGATATCATGAGATTTGTTATCTCAATGCTTCTAATATCAAACTTGAGACCCTCCCTATAGCATGAGATGTGACATCCAAGTCCTCCCCATTCCAATCCTGAGACCCTTCCTATAGCATGAGATGTGATATCTCAATGCTTCTAATACCAAACCTGAGACCCTTCCTATAACATGAGATGGGATATCCAACTCCTTCCCATTCCAATCCTGAGACCCTTCCGATAGCAGAGATGTGATATCTCAATGCTTATACCAATCCTGAGACCCTTCCTATGGCCTGAGATGTCATATACAACTCCTTCCCAATCCAATCCTGAGACCCTTCCTATAGCATGAGATGTGATATTTCAATGCTTATACCAAATGTGAGACCCTTCCTATAGCATGAGATGTGATATCCAACTCCTTCCCATTCCAATCCTGAGACCCTTCCTATAGCATGAGATGTGATGTCTCAATGCTTCTAATACCAAACCTGAGATCCTTCCTATAACATGAGATGTGATATCCAACTCCTTCCCATTCCAATCCTGAGACCCTTCCTATAGCATGAGATGTGATGTCTCAATGCTTCTAATACCAAACCTGAGAACCTTCCTACAGCATGCAATGTGATATCTCAATGCTTCTAATACCAAACCTGAGACCAGTCCTATAACATGAGATTGGATATCCAACTCCTTCCCCTTCCAAACCTGAGACCCTTCCTATAGCATGAGATGTGATATCCAACTTCTTCCCATTCCAATCCTGAGACCCTTCCTATAACATGAGATGTGATGTCTCAATGCTTCTAATACCAAACCTGAGATCTTTCCTATAACATAAGATGTGATATCCAACTCCTTCCCATTCCAATCCTGAGACCCTTCCTATAGCATGAGATGTGATATCCAACTCCTTCCCATTCCAATCCTGAGACCCTTCCTATAGCATGAGATGTGATGTCTCAATGCTTCTAATACCAAACCTGAGATCCTTCCTATAACATGAGATGTGATATCCAACTCCTTCCCATTCCAATCCTGAGACCCTTCCTATAGCATGAGATGTGCTATCTCAATGCTTATACCAAACCTGAGACCCTTCCTAAAGCTTGAGATGTTATATCCAACTCCTTCCCATTCCAATCCTGAGACCCTTCCTATAGCATGAGATGTGATATCTCAAGGCCTCTAATACCAAACCTGAGATCCTTCCTCTAACATGAAATGTGATATCCAACTCCTTCCCCTTCCAAACCTGAGAGCCTTCCTATAGCATGAGATATGATATCCAAGTCCTTCCCATTCCAATCCTGAGACCCTTCCTATAACATGAAATGTGATATCCAACTCCTTCCCATTCCAACCTGAGACCCTTCCTATAACATGAAATGTGATATCCAACTCCTTCCAAATCCAATACTGATACCCTTCCAATAGCATGAGATGTGATATCCCAATGCTTCTACCAAACCTGAGACCCATACTATGGCATGAGATGTGATATCAAACTCCTTCCCATTCCAATCCTGAGACTCTTCCTATAGCTTGAGATGTGATATCCAACTCCTTCACATTCCAATTCTGAGACCCTTCCTATGCCATGAGACTTGATATCTCAATGCTTCTAATACCAAACCTGAGACCCGTCCTATAACATGAGATGTGATATCCAAATCTTTCCCCTTCCAAACCTTAGACCCTTCCTTTATCATGAGATGTGATATCCAACTCCTTCCCATTCCAATCCTGAGACCCTTCCGATATCATGAGATTTGTTATCTCAATGGTTCTAATATCAAACTTGAGACCCTCCCTATAGCATGAGATGTGACATCCAAGTCCTCCCCATTCCAATCCTGAGACCCTTCCTATAGCATGAGATGTGATATCTCAATGCTTCTAATACCAAACCTGAGATCCTTCCTATAACATGAGATGTGATATCCAAATCCTTCCCCTTCCAAACCTGAGACCCTCCCTTTAGCATGAGATGTGATATCCAACTCCTTCCCATTCCAATCCTGAGACTCTTCTGATAGCATGAGATGTGATATCTCAATGCCTCTAATACCAAACCTGAGATCCTACCTCTAACATGAAATGTGATATCCAACTCTTTCCCCTTCCAAACCTGAGAGCCTTCCTATAGCATGAGATGTGATATCCAAGTCCTTCTAATTCCAATCCTGAGACCCTTCCTATAACATGAGATGTGATATCCAACTCCTTCCCATTCCAAACTGAGACCCTTCCTATAGCATGAGATGGGATATCCAACTCCTTCCAAATCCAATCCTGATACCCTTCCGATAGCATGAGATGTGATATCCCAATGCTTCTACCAAACCTGAGACCCATACTATGGCATGAGATGTGATATCAAACTCCTTCCCCTTCCAAACCTTAGACACTTCCTTTATCATGAGATGTGATATCCAACTCCTTCCCATTCCATCCCTGAGACCCTTCCGATATCATGAGATGTGATATCTCAATGCTTCTAATATCAAACTTGAGACCCTCCTTATAGCATGAGATGTGATATCCAAGTCCTTCCCATTCCAATCCTGAGACCCTTCCTATAGCATGAGATGTGATATCTCAATGCTTCTAATACCAAACCTGAGACCCTTCCTATAACATGAGATGGGAATATCCAACTCCTTCCCATTCCAATCCTGAGACCCTTCCGATAGTAGAGATGTGATATCTCAATGCTTATACCAAACCTGAGATCCTTCCTATAACATGAGATGTGATATCCAACTCCTTCCCATTCCAATCCTGAGACACTTCCTATAGCATGAGATGTGATATCTCACTACTTATACCAAACCTGAGACCCTTCCTATAGCATGAGATGTGATATCCAACTCCTTCCCATTCCAATCCTGAGACCCTTCCTATAGCATGAGATATGATATCTCAATGCTTCTAATATCAAACTTGAGACCCTCCCTATAGCATGAGATGTGATATCCAAGTCCTTCCCATTCCAATCCTGAGACCCTTCCGATAGCATGAGATGTGATGTCTCAATGCTTCTAATACCAAACCTGAGATCCTTCCTATAACATGAGATGTGATATCCAACTCCTTCCCATTCCAATCCTTAGACCCTTCCTACAGCATGCAATATGATATCTCAATGATTCTAAAAACAAACCTGAGACCCGTCCTATAACATGAGATGGGATATCCAACACCTTCCCATTCCAATCCTGAGACACTTCCGATAGCAGAGATGTGATATCTCAATGCTTATACCAAACCTGAGACCCTTCCTATAACATTAGATGTGATATCCAACTCCTTCCCGTTCCAAACATGAGACCCTTCCTATAGCATATGTGATATCCAACACATTCCCATTCCAAACATGAGACCCTTCCTATAGCAGGAATGTAATATCCAACTCCTTCCCATTCCAATCCTGAGACCATTCCTATAGCATGAGATGTGATATCTCAATGCTTCTAATACCAAACCTGAGATCCTTCCTATGACATGAGATGTGATATCCAATTCCTCCCCATTCCAAACCTGAGAACCTTCCTACAGCATGCGATGTGATATCTCAATGCTTCTAATACCAAACCTGAGACCAGTCCTATAACATGAGATTGGATATCCAACTCCTTCCCCTTCCAAACCTGAGACCCTTCCTATAGCATGAGATGTGATATCCAACTTCTTCCCATTCCAATCCTGAGACCCTTCCTATAACATGGGATGTGATGTCTCAATGCTTCTAATACCAAACCTGAGATCTTTCCTATAACATGAGATGTGATATCCAACTCCTTCCCATTCCAATCCTGAGACCCTTCCTATAGCATGAGATGTGCTATCTCAATGCTTATACTAAACCTGAGACCCTTCCTAAAGCTTGAGATGTGATATCCAACTCCTTCCCATTCCAATCCTGAGACCCTTCCTATAACATGAAATGTGATATCCAACTCCTTCCCATTCCAACCTGAGACCCTTCCTATAGCATGAGATGTGATATCTCAAGGCCTCTAATACCAAACCTGAGATCCTTCCTCTAACATGAAATGTGATATCCAACTCCTTCTCCTTCCAAACCTGAGAGCCTTCCTATAGCATGAGATATGATATCCAAGTCCTTCCCATTCCAATCCTGAGACCCTTCCTATAACATGAAATGTGATATCCAACTCCTTCCCATTCCAACCTGAGACCCTTCCTATAGCATGAGATGGGATATCCAACTCCTTCCAAATCCAATACTGATACCCTTCCAATAGCATGAGATGTGATATCCCAATGCTTCTATCAAACCTGAGACCCATACTATGGCATGAGATGTGATATCAAACTCCTTCCCATTCCAATCCTGAGACTCTTCCTATAGCTTGAGATGTGATATTAAACTCCTTCCCATTCCAATTCTGAGACCCTTCCTATACCATGAGACTTGATATCACAATGCTTCTAATACCAAACCTGAGACCCGTCCTATAACATGAGATGTGATATCCGAATCTTTCCCCTTCCAAACCTTAGACCCTTCCTTTATCATGAGATGTGATATCCAACTCCTTCCCATTCCAATCCTGAGACCCTTCCGATATCATGAGATTTGTTATCTCAATGCTTCTAATATCAAACTTGAGACCCTCCCTATAGCATGAGATGTGACATCCAAGTCCTCCCCATTCCAATCCTGAGACCCTTCCTATAGCATGAGATGTGATATCTCAATGCTTCTAATACCAAACCTGAGACCCTTCCTATAACATGAGATGGGATATCCAACTCCTTCCCATTCCAATCCTGAGACCCTTCCGATAGCAGAGATGTGATATCTCAATGCTTATACCAATCCTGAGACCCTTCCTATGGCCTGAGATGTCATATACAACTCCTTCCCAATCCAATCCTGAGACCCTTCCTATAGCATGAGATGTGATATTTCAATGCTTATACCAAATGTGAGACCCTTCCTATAGCATGAGATGTGATATCCAACTCCTTCCCATTCCAATCCTGAGACCCTTCCTATAGCATGAGATGTGATGTCTCAATGCTTCTAATACCAAACCTGAGATCCTTCCTATAACATGAGATGTGATATCCAACTCCTTCCCATTCCAATCCTGAGACCCTTCCTATAGCATGAGATGTGATGTCTCAATGCTTCTAATACCAAACCTGAGAACCTTCCTACAGCATGCAATGTGATATCTCAATGCTTCTAATACCAAACCTGAGACCAGTCCTATAACATGAGATTGGATATCCAACTCCTTCCCCTTCCAAACCTGAGACCCTTCCTATAGCATGAGATGTGATATCCAACTTCTTCCCATTCCAATCCTGAGACCCTTCCTATAACATGAGATGTGATGTCTCAATGCTTCTAATACCAAACCTGAGATCTTTCCTATAACATAAGATGTGATATCCAACTCCTTCCCATTCCAATCCTGAGACCCTTCCTATAGCATGAGATGTGATATCCAACTCCTTCCCATTCCAATCCTGAGACCCTTCCTATAGCATGAGATGTGATGTCTCAATGCTTCTAATACCAAACCTGAGATCCTTCCTATAACATGAGATGTGATATCCAACTCCTTCCCATTCCAATCCTGAGACCCTTCCTATAGCATGAGATGTGCTATCTCAATGCTTATACCAAACCTGAGACCCTTCCTAAAGCTTGAGATGTTATATCCAACTCCTTCCCATTCCAATCCTGAGACCCTTCCTATAGCATGAGATGTGATATCTCAAGGCCTCTAATACCAAACCTGAGATCCTTCCTCTAACATGAAATGTGATATCCAACTCCTTCCCCTTCCAAACCTGAGAGCCTTCCTATAGCATGAGATATGATATCCAAGTCCTTCCCATTCCAATCCTGAGACCCTTCCTATAACATGAAATGTGATATCCAACTCCTTCCCATTCCAACCTGAGACCCTTCCTATAACATGAAATGTGATATCCAACTCCTTCCAAATCCAATACTGATACCCTTCCAATAGCATGAGATGTGATATCCGAATGCTTCTACCAAACCTGAGACCCATACTATGGCATGAGATGTGATATCAAACTCCTTCCCATTCCAATCCTGAGACTCTTCCTATAGCTTGAGATGTGATATCCAACTCCTTCACATTCCAATTCTGAGACCCTTCCTATGCCATGAGACTTGATATCTCAATGCTTCTAATACCAAACCTGAGACCCGTCCTATAACATGAGATGTGATATCCAAATCTTTCCCCTTCCAAACCTTAGACCCTTCCTTTATCATGAGATGTGATATCCAACTCCTTCCCATTCCAATCCTGAGACCCTTCCGATATCATGAGATTTGTTATCTCAATGGTTCTAATATCAAACTTGAGACCCTCCCTATAGCATGAGATGTGACATCCAAGTCCTCCCCATTCCAATCCTGAGACCCTTCCTATAGCATGAGATGTGATATCTCAATGCTTCTAATACCAAACCTGAGACCCTTCCTATAACATGAGATGGGATATCCAACTCCTTCCCATTCCAATCCTGAGACCATTCCGATAGCAGAGATGTGATATCTCAATGCTTATACCAATCCTGAGACCCTTCCTATGGCCTGAGATGTCATATACAACTCCTTCCCATTCCAATCCTGAGACACTTCCGTTAGCAGAGATGTGATATCTCAATGCTTATACCAAACCTGAGACCCTTCCTATAACATGAGATGTGATATCCAAATCCTTCCCGTTCCAAACCTGAGACCCTTCCTTTAGCATGAGATGTGATATCCAGCACCTTCCCATTCCAATCCTGAGACACTTCCGATAGCATGAGATGTGATATATCAATGCTTCTAATACCAAACCTGAGATCCTTCCTATAACATGAGATGTGATATCCAAATCCTTCCCCTTCCAAACCTGAGACCCTCCCTTTAGCCTGAGATGTGATATCCAACTCCTTCCCATTCCAATCCTGAGACTCTTCTGATAGCATGAGATGTGATATCTCAATGCCTCTAATACCAAACCTGAGATCCTACCTCTAACATGAAATGTGATATCCAACTCTTTCCCCTTCCAAACCTGAGAGCCTTCCTATAGCATGAGATGTGATATCCAAGTCCTTCTAATTCCAATCCTGAGACCCTTCCTATAACATGAGATGTGATATCCAACTCCTTCCCATTCCAAACTGAGACCCTTCCTATAGCATGAGATGGGATATCCAACTCCTTCCAAATCCAATCCTGATACCCTTCCGATAGCATGAGATGTGATATCCCAATGCTTCTACCAAACCTGAGACCCATACTATGGCATGAGATGTGATATCAAACTCCTTCCCCTTCCAAACCTTAGACACTTCCTTTATCATGAGATGTGATATCCAACTCCTTCCCATTCCATCCCTGAGACCCTTCCGATATCATGAGATGTGATATCTCAATGCTTCTAATATCAAACTTGAGACCCTCCTTATAGCATGAGATGTGATATCCAAGTCCTTCCCATTCCAATCCTGAGACCCTTCCTATAGCATGAGATGTGATATCTCAATGCTTCTAATACCAAACCTGAGACCCTTCCTATAACATGAGATGGGAATATCCAACTCCTTCCCATTCCAATCCTGAGACCCTTCCGATAGTAGAGATGTGATATCTCAATGCTTATACCAAACCTGAGATCCTTCCTATAACATGAGATGTGATATCCAACTCCTTCCCATTCCAATCCTGAGACACTTCCTATAGCATGAGATGTGATATCTCACTGCTTATACCAAACCTGAGACCCTTCCTATAGCATGAGATGTGATATCCAACTCCTTCCCATTCCAATCCTGAGACCCTTCCTATAGCATGAGATATGATATCTCAATGCTTCTAATATCAAACTTGAGACCCTCCCTATAGCATGAGATGTGATATCCAAGTCCTTCCCATTCCAATCCTGAGACCCTTCCGATAGCATGAGATGTGATGTCTCAATGCTTCTAATACCAAACCTGAGATCCTTCCTATAACATGAGATGTGATATCCAACTCCTTCCCATTCCAATCCTGAGACCCTTCCTATAGCATGAGATGTGATATCTCAATGCTTATACCAAACCTGAGACCCTTCCTATAACATGAGATGGGATATCCAACTCCTTCCCATTCCAATCCTTAGACCCTTCCTACAGCATGCAATATGATATCTCAATGATTCTAAAAACAAACCTGAGACCCGTCCTATAACATGAGATGGGATATCCAACACCTTCCCATTCCAATCCTGAGACACTTCCGATAGCAGAGATGTGATATCTCAATGCTTATACCAAACCTGAGACCCTTCCTATAACATTAGATGTGATATCCAACTCCTTCCCGTTCCAAACATGAGACCCTTCCTATAGCATATGTGATATCCAACACATTCCCATTCCAAACATGAGACCCTTCCTATAGCAGGAATGTAATATCCAACTCCTTCCCATTCCAATCCTGAGACCATTCCTATAGCATGAGATGTGATATCTCAATGCTTCTAATACCAAACCTGAGATCCTTCCTATGACATGAGATGTGATATCCAATTCCTCCCCATTCCAAACCTGAGAACCTTCCTACAGCATGCGATGTGATATCTCAATGCTTCTAATACCAAACCTGAGACCAGTCCTATAACATGAGATTGGATATCCAACTCCTTCCCCTTCCAAACCTGAGACCCTTCCTATAGCATGAGATGTGATATCCAACTTCTTCCCATTCCAATCCTGAGACCCTTCCTATAACATGGGATGTGATGTCTCAATGCTTCTAATACCAAACCTGAGATCTTTCCTATAACATGAGATGTGATATCCAACTCCTTCCCATTCCAATCCTGAGACCCTTCCTATAGCATGAGATGTGCTATCTCAATGCTTATACCAAACCTGAGACCCTTCCTAAAGCTTGAGATGTGATATCCAACTCCTTCCCATTCCAATCCTGAGACCCTTCCTATAGCATGAGATGTGATATCTCAAGGCCTCTAATACCAAACCTGAGATCCTTCCTCTAACATGAAATGTGATATCCAACTCCTTCCCCTTCCAAACCTGAGAGCCTTCCTATAGCATGAGATATGATATCCAAGTCCTTCCCATTCCAATCCTGAGACCCTTCCTATAACATGAAATGTGATATCCAACTCCTTCCCATTCCAACCTGAGACCCTTCCTATAACATGAAATGTGATATCCAACTCCTTCCAAATCCAATACTGATACCCTTCCAATAGCATGAGATGTGATATCCCAATGCTTCTACCAAACCTGAGACCCATACTATGGCATGAGATGTGATATCAAACTCCTTCCCATTCCAATCCTGAGACTCTTCCTATAGCTTGAGATGTGATATCCAACTCCTTCACATTCCAATTCTGAGACCCTTCCTATGCCATGAGACTTGATATCTCAATGCTTCTAATACCAAACCTGAGACCCGTCCTATAACATGAGATGTGATATCCAAATCTTTCCCCTTCCAAACCTTAGACCCTTCCTTTATCATGAGATGTGATATCCAACTCCTTCCCATTCCAATCCTGAGACCCTTCCGATATCATGAGATTTGTTATCTCAATGCTTCTAATATCAAACTTGAGACCCTCCCTATAGCATGAGATGTGACATCCAAGTCCTCCCCATTCCAATCCTGAGACCCTTCCTATAGCATGAGATGTGATATCTCAATGCTTCTAATACCAAACCTGAGACCCTTCCTATAACATGAGATGGGCTATCCAACTCCTTCCCATTCCAATCCTGAGACCCTTCCGATAGCAGAGATGTGATATCTCAATGCTTATACCAATCCTGAGACCCTTCCTATGGCCTGAGATGTCATATACAACTCCTTCCCATTCCAATCCTGAGACACTTCCGATAGCAGAGATGTGATATCTCAATGCTTATACCAAACCTGAGACCCTTCCTATAACATGAGATGTGATATCCAAATCCTTCCCGTTCCAAACCTGAGATCCTTCCTTTAGCATGAGATGTGATATCCAGCACCTTCCCATTCCAATCCTGAGACACTTCCGATAGCATGAGATGTGATATCTCAATGCTTCTAATACCAAACCTGAGATCCTTCCTATAACATGAGATGTGATATCCAAATCCTTCCCCTTCCAAACCTGAGACCCTCCCTTTAGCATGAGATGTGATATCCAACTCCTTCCCATTCCAATCCTGAGACTCTTCTGATAGCATAAGATGTGATATCTCAATGCCTCTAATACCAAACCTGAGATCCTACCTCTAACATGAAATGTGATATCCAACTCTTTCCCCTTCCAAACCTGAGAGCCTTCCTATAGCATGAGATGTGATATCCAAGTCCTTCTAATTCCAATCCTGAGACCCTTCCTATAACATGAGATGTGATATCCAACGCCTTCCCATTCCAAGCTGAGACCCTTCCTATAGCATGAGATGGGATATCCAACTCCTTCCAAATCCAATCCTGATACCCTTCCGATAGCATGAGATGTGATATCCCAATGCTTCTACCAAACCTGAGACCCATACTATGGCATGAGATGTGATATCAAACTCCTTCCCCTTCCAAACCTTAGACACTTCCTTTATCATGAGATGTGATATCCAACTCCTTCCCATTCCATCCCTGAGACCCTTCCGATATCATGAGATGTGATATCTCAATGCTTCTAATATCAAACTTGAGACCCTCCTTATAGCATGAGATGTGATATCCAAGTCCTTCCCATTCCAATCCTGAGACCCTTCCTATAGCATGAGATGTGATATCTCAATGCTTCTAATACCAAACCTGAGACCCTTCCTATAACATGAGATGGGAATATCCAACTCCTTCCCATTCCAATCCTGAGACCCTTCCGATAGTAGAGATGTGATATCTCAATGCTTATACCAAACCTGAGATCCTTCCTATAACATGAGATGTGATATCCAACTCCTTCCCATTCCAATCCTGAGACACTTCCTATAGCATGAGATGTGATATCTCACTGCTTATACCAAACCTGAGACCCTTCCTATAGCATGAGATGTGATATCCAACTCCTTCCCATTCCAATCCTGAGACCCTTCCTATAGCATGAGATATGATATCTCAATGCTTCTAATATCAAACTTGAGACCCTCCCTATAGCATGAGATGTGATATCCAACTCCTTCCCATTCCAATCCTGAGACCCTTCCTATAGCATGAGATATGATATCTCAATGCTTCTAATATCAAACTTGAGACCCTCCCTATAGCATGAGATGTGATATCCAAGTCCTTCCCATTCCAATCCTTAGACCCTTCCTACAGCATGCAATATGATATCTCAATGATTCTAAAAACAAACCTGAGACCCGTCCTATAACATGAGATGGGATATCCAACACCTTCCCATTCCAATCCTGAGACACTTCCGATAGCAGAGATGTGATATCTCAATGCTTATACCAAACCTGAGACCCTTCCTATAACATTAGATGTGATATCCAACTCCTTCCCGTTCCAAACATGAGACCCTTCCTATAGCATATGTGATATCCAACACATTCCCATTCCAAACATGAGACCCTTCCTATAGCAGGAATGTAATATCCAACTCCTTCCTATTCCAATCCTGAGACCATTCCTATAGCATGAGATGTGATATCTCAATGCTTCTAATACCAAACCTGAGATCCTTCCTATGACATGAGATGTGATATCCAATTCCTCCCCATTCCAAACCTGAGAACCTTCCTACAGCATGCGATGTGATATCTCAATGCTTCTAATACCAAACCTGAGACCAGTCCTATAACATGAGATTGGATATCCAACTCCTTCCCCTTCCAAACCTGAGACCCTTCCTATAGCATGAGATGTGATATCCAACTTCTTCCCATTCCAATCCTGAGACCCTTCCTATAACATGGGATGTGATGTCTCAATGCTTCTAATACCAAACCTGAGATCTTTCCTATAACATGAGATGTGATATCCAACTCCTTCCCATTCCAATCCTGAGACCCTTCCTATAGCATGAGATGTGCTATCTCAATGCTTATACCAAACCTGAGACCCTTCCTAAAGCTTGAGATGTGATATCCAACTCCTTCCCATTCCAATCCTGAGACCCTTCCTATAACATGAAATGTGATATCCAACTCCTTCCCATTCCAACCTGAGACCCTTCCTATAGCATGAGATGTGATATCTCAAGGCCTCTAATACCAAACCTGAGATCCTTCCTCTAACATGAAATGTGATATCCAACTCCTTCTCCTTCCAAACCTGAGAGCCTTCCTATAGCATGAGATATGATATCCAAGTCCTTCCCATTCCAATCCTGAGACCCTTCCTATAACATGAAATGTGATATCCAACTCCTTCCCATTCCAACCTGAGACCCTTCCTATAGCATGAGATGGGATATCCAACTCCTTCCAAATCCAATACTGATACCCTTCCAATAGCATGAGATGTGATATCCCAATGCTTCTATCAAACCTGAGAACCATACTATGGCATGAGATGTGATATCAAACTCCTTCCCATTCCAATCCTGAGACTCTTCCTATAGCTTGAGATGTGATATTAAACTCCTTCCCATTCCAATTCTGAGACCCTTCCTATACCATGAGACTTGATATCTCAATGCTTCTAATACCAAACCTGAGACCCGTCCTATAACATGAGATGTGATATCCAAATCTTTCCCCTTCCAAACCTTAGACCCTTCCTTTATCATGAGATGTGATATCCAACTCCTTCCCATTCCAATCCTGAGACCCTTCCGATATCATGAGATTTGTTATCTCAATGCTTCTAATATCAAAATTGAGACCCTCCCTATAGCATGAGATGGGATATCCAACTCCTTCCCATTCCAATCCTGAGACCCTTCCGATAGCAGAGATGTGATATCTCAATGCTTATACCAAATCTGAGACCCTTCCTATAGCATGAGATGTGATATCCAACTCCTTCCCATTCCAATCCTGAGACCCTTCCTATAGCATGAGATGTGATGTCTCAATGCTTCTAATACCAAACCTGAGATCCTTCCTATAACATGAGATGTGATATCCAACTCCTTCCCATTCCAATCCTGAGACCCTTCCTATAGCATGAGATGTGCTATCTCAATGCTTATACCAAACCTGAGACCCTTCCTAAAGCTTGAGATGTGATATCCAACTCCTTCCCATTCCAATCCTGAGACCCTTCCTATAGCATGAGATGTGATATCTCAAGGCCTCTAATACCAAACCTGAGATCCTTCCTCTAACATGAAATGTGATATCCAACTCCTTCCCCTTCCAAACCTGAGAGCCTTCCTATAGCATGAGATATGATATCCAAGTCCTTCCCATTCCAATCCTGAGACCCTTCCTATAACATGAAATGTGATATCCAACTCCTTCCCATTCCAACCTGAGACCCTTCCTATGCTTCTAATACCAAACCTGAGACCCGTCCTATAACATGAGATGTGATATCCAAATCTTTCCCCTTCCAAACCTTAGACCCTTCCTTTATCATGAGATGTGATATCCAACTCCTTCCCATTCCAATCCTGAGACCCTTCCGATATCATGAGATTTGTTATCTCAATGCTTCTAATATCAAACTTGAGACCCTCCCTATAGCATGAGATGTGATATCCAACTTCTTCCCATTCCAATCCTGAGACCCTTCCTATAACATGGGGTGTGATGTCTCAATGCTTCTAATACCAAACCTGAGATCTTTCCTATAACATGAGATGTGATATCCAACTCCTTCCCATTCCAATCCTGAGACCCTTCCTATAGCATGAGATGTGCTATCTCAATGCTTATACCAAACCTGAGACCCTTCCTAAAGCTTGAGATGTGATATCCAACTCCTTCCCATTCCAATCCTGAGACCCTTCCTATAACATGAAATGTGATATCCAACTCCTTCCCATTCCAACCTGAGACCCTTCCTATAGCATGAGATGTGATATCTCAAGGCCTCTAATACCAAACCTGAGATCCTTCCTCTAACATGAAATGTGATATCCAACTCCTTCTCCTTCCAAACCTGAGAGCCTTCCTATAGCATGAGATATGATATCCAAGTCCTTCCCATTCCAATCCTGAGACCCTTCCTATAACATGAAATGTGATATCCAACTCCTTCCCATTCCAACCTGAGACCCTTCCTATAGCATGAGATGGGATATCCAACTCCTTCCAAATCCAATACTGATACCCTTCCAATAGCATGAGATGTGATATCCCAATGCTTCTATCAAACCTGAGAACCATACTATGGCATGAGATGTGATATCAAACTCCTTCCCATTCCAATCCTGAGACTCTTCCTATAGCTTGAGATGTGATATTAAACTCCTTCCCATTCCAATTCTGAGACCCTTCCTATACCATGAGACTTGATATCTCAATGCTTCTAATACCAAACCTGAGACCCGTCCTATAACATGAGATGTGATATCCGAATCTTTCCCCTTCCAAACCTTAGACCCTTCCTTTATCATGAGATGTGATATCCAACTCCTTCCCATTCCAATCCTGAGACCCTTCCGATATCATGAGATTTGTTATCTCAAAGCTTCTAATATCAAAATTGAGACCCTCCCTATAGCATGAGATGGGATATCCAACTCCTTCCCATTCCAATCCTGAGACCCTTCCGATAGCAGAGATGTGATATCTCAATGCTTATACCAAATCTGAGACCCTTCCTATAGCATGAGATGTGATATCCAACTCCTTCCCATTCCAATCCTGAGACCCTTCCTATAGCATGAGATGTGATGTCTCAATGCTTCTAATACCAAACCTGAGATCCTTCCTATAACATGAGATGTGATATCCAACTCCTTCCCATTCCAATCCTGAGACCCTTCCTATAGCATGAGATGTGCTATCTCAATGCTTATACCAAACCTGAGACCCTTCCTAAAGCTTGAGATGTGATATCCAACTCCTTCCCATTCCAATCCTGAGACCCTTCCTATAGCATGAGATGTGATATCTCAAGGCCTCTAATACCAAACCTGAGATCCTTCCTCTAACATGAAATGTGATATCCAACTCCTTCCCCTTCCAAACCTGAGAGCCTTCCTATAGCATGAGATATGATATCCAAGTCCTTCCCATTCCAATCCTGAGACCCTTCCTATAACATGAAATGTGATATCCAACTCCTTCCCATTCCAACCTGAGACCCTTCCTATAACATGGAATGTGATATCCAACTCCTTCCAAATCCAATACTGATACCCTTCCAATAGCATGAGATGTGATATCCCAATGCTTCTACCAAACCTGAGACCCATACTATGGCATGAGATGTGATATCAAACTCCTTCCCATTCCAATCCTGTGACTCTTCCTATAGCTTGAGATGTGATATCCAACTCCTTCACATTCCAATTCTGAGACCCTTCCTATGCCATGAGACTTGATATCTCAATGCTTCTAATACCAAACCTGAGACCCGTCCTATAACATGAGATGTGATATCCAAATCTTTCCCCTTCCAAACCTTAGACCCTTCCTTTATCATGAGATGTGATATCCAACTCCTTCCCATTCCAATCCTGAGACCCTTCCGATATCATGAGATTTGTTATCTCAATGCTTCTAATATCAAACTTGAGACCCTCCCTATAGCATGAGATGTGACATCCAAGTCCTCCCCATTCCAATCCTGAGACCCTTCCTATAGCATGAGATGTGATATCTCAATGCTTCTAATACCAAACCTGAGACCCTTCCTATAACATGAGATGGGATATCCAACTCCTTCCCATTCCAATCCTGAGACCCTTCCGATAGCAGAGATGTGATATCTCAATGCTTATACCAATCCTGAGACCCTTCCTATGGCCTGAGATGTCATATACAACTCCTTCCCAATCCAATCCTGAGACCCTTCCTATAGCATGAGATGTGATATCTCAATGCTTATACCAAATGTGAGACCCTTCCTATAGCATGAGATGTGATATCCAACTCCTTCCCATTCTAATCCTGAGTCCCTTCCTATAGCATGAGATGTGATGTCTCAATGCTTCTAATACCAAACCTGAGATCCTTCCTATAACATGAGATGTGATATCCAACTCCTTCCCATTCCAATCCTGAGACCCTTCCTATAGCATGAGATGTGATGTCTCAATGCTTCTAATACCAAACCTGAGAACCTTCCTACAGGATGCGATGTGATATCTCAATGCTTCTAATACCAAACCTGAGACCAGTCCTATAACATGAGATTGGATATCCAACTCCTTCCCCTTCCAAACCTGAGACCCTTCCTATAGCATGAGATGTGATATCCAACTTCTTCCCATTCCAATCCTGAGACCCTTCCTATAGCATGAGATGTGATGTCTCAATGCTTCTAATACCAAACCTGAGATCTTTCCTATAACATGAGATGTGATATCCAACTCCTTCCCATTCCAATCCTGAGACCCTTCCTATAGCATGAGATGTGCTATCTCAATGCTTATACCAAACCTGAGACCCTTCCTAAAGCTTGAGATGTGATATCCAACTCCTTCCCATTCCAATCCTGAGACCCTTCCTATAGCATGAGATGTGATATCTCAAGGCCTCTAATACCAAACCTGAGATCCTTCCTCTAACATGAAATGTGATATCCAACTCCTTCCCCTTCCAAACCTGAGAGCCTTCCTATAGCATGAGATATGATATCCAAGTCCTTCCCATTCCAATCCTGAGACCCTTCCTATAACATGAAATGTGATATCCAACTCCTTCCCATTCCAACCTGAGACCCTTCCTATAACATGAAATGTGATATCCAATACTGATACCCTTCCAATAGCATGAGATGTGATATCCCAATGCTTCTACCAAACCTGAGACCCATACTATGGCATGAGATGTGATATCAAACTCCTTCCCATTCCAATCCTGAGACTCTTCCTATAGCTTGAGATGTGATATCCAACTCCTTCACATTCCAATTCTGAGACCCTTCCTATGCCATGAGACTTGATATCTCAATGCTTCTAATACCAAACCTGAGACCCGTCCTATAACATGAGATGTGATATCCAAATCTTTCCCCTTCCAAACCTTAGACCCTTCCTTTATCATGAGATGTGATATCCAACTCCTTCCCATTCCAATCCTGAGACCCTTCCGATATCATGAGATTTGTTATCTCAATGCTTCTAATATCAAACTTGAGACCCTCCCTATAGCATGAGATGTGACATCCAAGTCCTCCCCATTCCAATCCTGAGACCCTTCCTATAGCATGAGATGTGATATCTCAATGCTTCTAATACCAAACCTGAGACCCTTCCTATAACATGAGATGGGATATCCAACTCCTTCCCATTCCAATCCTGAGACCCTTCCGATAGCAGAGATGTGATATCTCAATGCTTATACCAATCCTGAGACCCTTCCTATGGCCTGAGATGTCATATACAACTCCTTCCCATTCCAATCCTGAGACACTTCCGATAGCAGAGATGTGATATCTCAATGCTTATACCAAACCTGAGACCCTTCCTATAACATGAGATGTGATATCCAAATCCTTCCCGTTCCAAACCTGAGACCCTTCCTTTAGCATGAGATGTGATATCCAGCACCTTCCCATTCCAATCCTGAGACACTTCCGATAGCATGAGATGTGATATCTCAATGCTTCTAATACCAAACCTGAGATCCTTCCTATAACATGAGATGTGATATCCAAATCCTTCCCCTTCCAAACCTGAGACCCTCCCTTTAGCATGAGATGTGATATCCAACTCCTTCCCATTCCAATCCTGAGACTCTTCTGATAGCATGAGATGTGATATCTCAATGCCTCTAATACCAAACCTGAGATCCTACCTCTAACATGAAATGTGATATCCAACTCTTTCCCCTTCCAAACCTGAGAGCCTTCCTATAGCATGAGATGTGATATCCAAGTCCTTCTAATTCCAATCCTGAGACCCTTCCTATAACATGAGATGTGATATCCAACTCCTTCCCATTCCAAACTGAGACCCTTCCTATAGCATGAGATGGGATATCCAACTCCTTCCAAATCCAATCCTGATACCCTTCCGATAGCATGAGATGTGATATCCCAATGCTTCTACCAAACCTGAGACCCATACTATGGCATGAGATGTGATATCAAACTCCTTCCCCTTCCAAACCTTAGACACTTCCTTTATCATGAGATGTGATATCCAACTCCTTCCCATTCCATCCCTGAGACCCTTCCGATATCATGAGATGTGATATCTCAATGCTTCTAATATCAAACTTGAGACCCTCCTTATAGCATGAGATGTGATATCCAAGTCCTTCCCATTCCAATCCTGAGACCCTTCCTATAGCATGAGATGTGATATCTCAATGCTTCTAATACCAAACCTGAGACCCTTCCTATAACATGAGATGGGAATATCCAACTCCTTCCCATTCCAATCCTGAGACCCTTCCGATAGTAGAGATGTGATATCTCAATGCTTATACCAAACCTGAGATCCTTCCTATAACATGAGATGTGATATCCAACTCCTTCCCATTCCAATCCTGAGACACTTCCTATAGCATGAGATGTGATATCTCACTGCTTATACCAAACCTGAGACCCTTCCTATAGCATGAGATGTGATATCCAACTCCTTCCCATTCCAATCCTGAGACCCTTCCTATAGCATGAGATATGATATCTCAATGCTTCTAATATCAAACTTGAGACCCTCCCTATAGCATGAGATGTGATATCCAAGTCCTTCCCATTCCAATCCTGAGACCCTTCCTATAGCATGAGATGTGATATCTCAATGCTTATACCAAACCTGAGACCCTTCCTATAACATGAGATGGGATATCCAACTCCTTCCCATTCCAATCCTTAGACCCTTCCTACAGCATGCAATATGATATCTCAATGATTCTAAAAACAAACCTGAGACCCGTCCTATAACATGAGATGGGATATCCAACACCTTCCCATTCCAATCCTGAGACACTTCCGATAGCAGAGATGTGATATCTCAATGCTTATACCAAACCTGAGACCCTTCCTATAACATTAGATGTGATATCCAACTCCTTCCCGTTCCAAACATGAGACCCTTCCTATAGCATATGTGATATCCAACACATTCCCATTCCAAACATGAGACCCTTTCTATAGCAGGAATGTAATATCCAACTCCTTCCCATTCCAATCCTGAGACCATTCCTATAGCATGAGATGTGATATCTCAATGCTTCTAATACCAAACCTGAGATCCTTCCTATGACATGAGATGTGATATCCAATTCCTCCCCATTCCAAACCTGAGAACCTTCCTACAGCATGCGATGTGATATCTCAATGCTTCTAATACCAAACCTGAGACCAGTCCTATAACATGAGATTGGATATCCAACTCCTTCCCCTTCCAAACCTGAGACCCTTCCTATAGCATGAGATGTGATATCCAACTTCTTCCCATTCCAATCCTGAGACCCTTCCTATAACATGGGATGTGATGTCTCAATGCTTCTAATACCAAACCTGAGATCTTTCCTATAACATGAGATGTGATATCCAACTCCTTCCCATTCCAATCCTGAGACCCTTCCTATAGCATGAGATGTGCTATCTCAATGCTTATACCAAACCTGAGACCCTTCCTAAAGCTTGAGATGTGATATCCAACTCCTTCCCATTCCAATCCTGAGACCCTTCCTATAACATGAAATGTGATATCCAACTCCTTCCCATTCCAACCTGAGACCCTTCCTATAGCATGAGATGTGATATCTCAAGGCCTCTAATACCAAACCTGAGATCCTTCCTCTAACATGAAATGTGATATCCAACTCCTTCTCCTTCCAAACCTGAGAGCCTTCCTATAGCATGAGATATGATATCCAAGTCCTTCCCATTCCAATCCTGAGACCCTTCCTATAACATGAAATGTGATATCCAACTCCTTCCCATTCCAACCTGAGACCCTTCCTATAGCATGAGATGGGATATCCAACTCCTTCCAAATCCAATACTGATACCCTTCCAATAGCATGAGATGTGATATCCCAATGCTTCTATCAAACCTGAGAACCATACTATGGCATGAGATGTGATATCAAACTCCTTCCCATTCCAATCCTGAGACTCTTCCTATAGCTTGAGATGTGATATTAAACTCCTTCCCATTCCAATTCTGAGACCCTTCCTATACCATGAGACTTGATATCTCAATGCTTCTAATACCAAACCTGAGACCCGTCCTATAACATGAGATGTGATATCCGAATCTTTCCCCTTCCAAACCTTAGACCCTTCCTTTATCATGAGATGTGATATCCAACTCCTTCCCATTCCAATCCTGAGACCCTTCCGATATCATGAGATTTGTTATCTCATTGCTTCTAATATCAAAATTGAGACCCTCCCTATAGCATGAGATGGGATATCCAACTCCTTCCCATTCCAATCCTGAGACCCTTCCGATAGCAGAGATGTGATATCTCAATGCTTATACCAAATCTGAGACCCTTCCTATAGCATGAGATGTGATATCCAACTCCTTCCCATTCCAATCCTGAGACCCTTCCTATAGCATGAGATGTGATGTCTCAATGCTTCTAATACCAAACCTGAGATCCTTCCTATAACATGAGATGTGATATCCAACTCCTTCCCATTCCAATCCTGAGACCCTTCCTATAGCATGAGATGTGCTATCTCAATGCTTATACCAAACCTGAGACCCTTCCTAAAGCTTGAGATGTGATATCCAACTCCTTCCCATTCCAATCCTGAGACCCTTCCTATAGCATGAGATGTGATATCTCAAGGCCTCTAATACCAAACCTGAGATCCTTCCTCTAACATGAAATGTGATATCCAACTCCTTCCCCTTCCAAACCTGAGAGCCTTCCTATAGCATGAGATATGATATCCAAGTCCTTCCCATTCCAATCCTGAGACCCTTCCTATAACATGAAATGTGATATCCAACTCCTTCCCATTCCAACCTGAGACCCTTCCTATAACATGAAATGTGATATGCAACTCCTTCCAAATCCAATACTGATACCCTTCCAATAGCATGAGATGTGATATCCCAATGCTTCTACCAAACCTGAGACCCATACTATGGCATGAGATGTGATATCAAACTCCTTCCCATTCCAATCCTGAGACTCTTCCTATAGCTTGAGATGTGATATCCAACTCCTTCACATTCCAATTCTGAGACCCTTCCTATGCCATGAGACTTGATATCTCAATGCTTCTAATACCAAACCTGAGACCCGTCCTATAACATGAGATGTGATATCCAAATCTTTCCCCTTCCAAACCTTAGACCCTTCCTTTATCATGAGATGTGATATCCAACTCCTTCCCATTCCAATCCTGAGACCCTTCCGATATCATGAGATTTGTTATCTCAATGCTTCTAATATCAAACTTGAGACCCTCCCTATAGCATGAGATGTGACATCCAAGTCCTCCCCATTCCAATCCTGAGACCCTTCCTATAGCATGAGATGTGATATCTCAATGCTTCTAATACCAAACCTGAGACCCTTCCTATAACATGAGATGGGATATCCAACTCCTTCCCATTCCAATCCTGAGACCCTTCCGATAGCAGAGATGTGATATCTCAATGCTTATACCAATCCTGAGACCCTTCCTATGGCCTGAGATGTCATATACAACTCCTTCCCAATCCAATCCTGAGACCCTTCCTATAGCATGAGATGTGATATCTCAATGCTTATACCAAATGTGAGACCCTTCCTATAGCATGAGATGTGATATCCAACTCCTTCCCATTCCAATCCTGAGACCCTTCCTATAGCATGAGATGTGATGTCTCAATGCTTCTAATACCAAACCTGAGATCCTTCCTATAACATGAGATGTGATATCCAACTCCTTCCCATTCCAATCCTGAGACCCTTCCTATAGCATGAGATGTGATGTCTCAATGCTTCTAATACCAAGCCTGAGAACCTTCCTACAGCATGCGATGTGATATCTCAATGCTTCTAATACCAAACCTGAGACCAGTCCTATAACATGAGATTGGATATCCAACTCCTTCCCCTTCCAAACCTGAGACCCTTCCTATAGCATGAGATGTGATATCCAACTTCTTCCCATTCCAATCCTGAGACCCTTCCTATAACATGAGATGTGATGTCTCAATGCTTCTAATACCAAACCTGAGATCTTTCCTATAACATGAGATGTGATATCCAACTCCTTCCCATTCCAATCCTGAGACCCTTCCTATAGCATGAGATGTGCTATCGCAATGCTTATACCAAACCTGAGACCCTTCCTAAAGCTTGAGATGTGATATCCAACTCCTTCCCATTCCAATCCTGAGACCCTTCCTATAGCATGAGATGTGATATCTCAAGGCCTCTAATACCAAACCTGAGATCCTTCCTCTAACATGAAATGTGATATCCAACTCCTTCCCCTTCCAAACCTGAGAGCCTTCCTATAGCATGAGATATGATATCCAAGTCCTTCCCATTCCAATCCTGAGACCCTTCCTATAACATGAAATGTGATATCCAACTCCTTCCCATTCCAACCTGAGACCCTTCCTATAGCATGAGATGGGATATCCAACTCCTTCGAAATCCAATACTGATACCCTTCCAATAGCATGAATTGTGATATCCCAATGCTTCTACCAAACCTGAGACCCATACTATGGCATGAGATGTGATATCAAACTCATTCCCATTCCAATCCTGAGACTCTTCCTATAGCTTGAGATGTGATATACAACTCCTTCCCATTCCAATTCTGAGACCCTTCCTATGCCATGAGACTTGATATCTCAATGCTTCTAATACCAAACCTGAGACCCGTCCTATAACATGAGATGTGATATCCAAATCTTTCCCCTTCCAAACCTTAGACCCTTCCTTTATCATGAGATGTGATATCCAACTCCTTCCCATTCCAATCCTGAGACCCTTCCGATATCATGAGATTTGTTATCTCAATGCTTCTAATATCAAACTTGAGACCCTCCCTATAGCATGAGATGTGACATCCAAGTCCTCCCCATTCCAATCCTGAGACCCTTCCTATAGCATGAGATGTGATATCTCAATGCTTCTAATACCAACCCTGAGACCCTTCCTATAACATGAGATGTCATATACAACTCCTTCCCAATCCAATCCTGAGACCCTTCCTATAGCATGAGATGTGATATCTCAATGCTTATACCAAATCTGAGACCCTTCCTATAGCATGAGATGTGATATCCAACTCCTTCCCATTCCAATCCTGAGACCCTTCCTATAGCATGAGATGTGATGTCTCAATGCTTCTAATACCAAACCTGCGATCCTTCCAATAACATGAGATGTGATATCCAACTCCTTCCCATTCCAATCCTGAGACCCTTATGATAGCATGAGATGTGATATCTCAATGCCTCTAATACCAAACCTGAGATACTTCCGATAGCATGAGATGTGATATCTCAATGCTTCTAATACCAAACCTGAGATCCTTCCTATAACATGAGATGTGATTTCCAAATCCTTCCCCTTCCAAACCTGAGACCCTCCATTTAGCATGAGATGTGATATACAACTCCTTCCCATTCCAATCCTGAGACCCTTCTGATAGCATGAGATGTGATATCTCAATGCCTCTAATACCAAACCTGAGATCCTATTTCTAACATGAAATGTGATATCCATCTCCTTCCCTTTCCAAACCTGAGGCCCTGCCTATAGCATGAGATGTGATATCCAAGTCCTTCCGATTCCAATCCTGAGACCCTTCCTATAGCATGTGATGTGATATCTCAATGCTTATACCAAACCTGAGACCCTTCCTATGGCATGAGATGTCATATACAACTCCTTCCCATTCCAATCCTGAGACCCTTCCTATAGCATGAGATGTGATATCTCAATGCTTATACCAAACCTGAGACCCTTCCTATAGCATGAAATGTGATATCCAACTTCTTCCCATTCCAATCCTGAGACCCTTCCTATAACATGAGATGTGATGTCTCAATGCTTCTAATACCAAACCTGAGATATTTCCTATAACATGAGATGTGATATCCAACTCCTTCCCATTCCAATCCTGAGACCCTTCCTATAGCATGAGATGTGATATCTCAATGCTTATACCAAACCTGAGACCCTTCCTCTAGCTTGAGATGTGATATCCAACTCCTTCCCATTCCAATCCTGAGACCCTTCCTATAGCATGAGATGTGATATCTCAAGGCCTCTAATACCAAACCTAAGATCCTTCCTCTAACATGAAATGTGATATCCAACTCCTTCCCCTTCCAAACCTGAGAGCCTTCCTATAGCATGAGATATGATATCCAAGTCCTTCCCATTCCAATCCTGAGACCCTTCCTATAACATGAAATGTGATATCCAACTCCTTCCCATTCCAACCTGAGACCCTTCCTATAGCATGAGATGAGATATCCAACTTCTTCCAAATCCAATACTGATACCCTTCCGATAGCATGAGATGTGATATCCCAATGCTTCTACCAAACCTGAGACCCATACTATGGCATGAGATGTGATATCCAAATCCTTCCCCTTCCAAACCTTAGACCCTTCCTTTATCATGAGATGTGATATCCAACTCCTTCCCATTCCAATCCTGAGACCCTTCCGATATCATGAGATTTGTTATCTCAATGCTTATACCAAACCTGAGACCCTTCCTATGGCCTGAGATGTCATATACAACTCCTTCCCATTCCAATCCTGAGACCCTTCCTTTAGCATGAGATGTGATATCTCAATGCTTATACCAAATCTGAGACCCTTCCTACAGCATGAGATGTGATATCCAATTCCTTCCCATTCCAATCCTGAGACCCTTCCTATAGCATGAGATGTGATATCTCAATGCTTATACCAAACCTGAGAGCCTACCTATAGCATGAGATGTGATATCCAAGTCCATCCCATTCCAATCCTTAGACCCTTCCTACAGCATGCAATGTGATATCTCAATGATTCTAATACCAAACCAGAGACTCTTCCTATAACATGAGATGGGATATCCAACTCCTTCCCATTCCAATCCTGAGCCGCTTCCGATAGCAGAGATGTGATGTCTCAATGCTTATACCAAACCTGAGACCCTTCCTATAACATGAGATGTGATATCCAACTCCTTCCCGTTCCAAACCTGAGACACTAACTATAGCATATGTGATATCCAACTGCTTCCCATTCCAAACATGAGACCCTTCCTATAGCAAGAAAGTAATATCCAACTCCTACCCATTCCAATCCTGAGACCCTTCCTATAACAAGAGATGTGATATCCAAATCCTTCCCATTCCAATCCTGAGACCCTTCCTATAACATGAGATGTGATATCCAACTCCTTCCCATTCAAATCCTGAGACCCTTCCTATAGCATGAGAAGGGATATCCAACTCCTTCCCAATCCAATCCTGAGACCCTTCCGATAGCAGAGACGTGATATCTCAATGCTTCTACCATACCTGAGACCCTTCCTTTAGCATGAGATGTGATATCCAAATCCTTCACATTCCAATCCTGAGACCCTTCCTATAGCATGAGATGTGATATCTCAATGCTTCTAATACCAAACCTGAGATCCTTCCTATAACATGAGATGTAATATCCAAATACTTCCCATTCCAAACCTGAGACCCTTCCTATTGGATGAGATGTGATATCCAACTCCTTCCCATTCCAACCCTGAGACCCTTCCTATAGCATGAGATGTGATGTCTCAATGCTTCTAATACCAAACCTGAGATCCTTCCTATAACATGAGATGTGATATCCAACTCCTTCCATTCCAATCCTGAGACCCGTCCTATAGCATGAGATGTGATATCTCAATGCTTATACCAAACCTGAGACCCTTCCTATAGCATGAGATGTGATATCCAACTACTTCCCATTCCAATCCTGAGACCCTTCCTATAGCATGAGATGTGATATCTCAATGCTTCTAATACCAAACCTGAGATCCTTCCTCTAACATGAAATGTGATATCCAACTCCTTCCCTTTCCAAACCTAAGAGCCTATCTATAGCATGAGATGTGATATCCAAGTCCTTCCCATTCCAATCCTTAGACCCTTCCAACAGCATGCAATATGATATATCAATGATTCTAATAACAAACCTGAGACCCGTCCTATAGCATGAGATATGATATCCAAGTCCTTCCCATTCCAATCCTGAGACCCTTCCTATAACATGAAATGTGATATCCAACTCCTTCCCATTCCAACCTGAGACCCTTCCTATAGCATGAGATGGGATATCCAACTTCTTCCAAATCCAATACTGATACCCTTCCGATAGCATGAGATGTGATATCCCAATGCTTCTACCAAACCTGAGACCCATACTATGGCATGAGATGTGATATCAAACTCCTTCCCATTCCAATCCTGAGACCCTTCCTATAGCTTGAGGTGTGATATCCAACTCCTTCCCATTCCAATTCTGAGACCCTTCTTATACCATGAGACTTGATATCTCAATGCTTCTAATACCAAACCTGAGACCCGTCCTATAACATGAGATGTGATATCCAAATCCTTCCCCTTCCAAACCTTAGACCCTTCCTTTATCATGAGATGTGGTATCCAACTCCTTCCCATTCAAATCCTGAGACCCTTCCGATATCATGAGATTTGTTATCTCAATGCTTCTAATATCAAACTTGAGACCCTCCCTATAGCATGAGATGTGACATCCAAGTCCTTCCCATTCCAATCCTGAGACCCTTCCTATAGCATGAGATGTGATATCTCTATGCTTCTAATACCAAACCTGAGACCCTTCCTATAACATGAGATGGGATATCCAACTCCTTCCCATTCCAATCCTGAGACCCTTCCGATAGCAGAGATGCGATATCTCAATGCTTATACCAAACCTGAGACCCTTCCTATGGCCTGAGATGTCATATACAACTCCTTCCCATTCCAATCCTGAGACCCTTCCTTTAGCATGAGATGTGATATCTCAATGCTTATACCAAATCTGAGACCCTTCCTATACCATGAGATGTGATATCCAAATCCTTCCCATTCCAATCCTGAGACCCTTCCTATAGCATGAGATGTGATATCTCAATGCTTATACCAAACCTGAGAGCCTACCTATAGCATGAGATGTGATATCCAAGTCCATCCCATTCCAATCCTTAGACCCTTCCTACAGCATGCGATGTGATATCTCAATGATTCTAATACCAAACCAGAGACTCTTACTATAACATGAGATGGGATATCCAACTCCTTCCCATTCCAATCCTGAGCCGCTTCCGATAGCAGAGATGTGATATCTCAATGCTTATACCAAACCTGAGACCCTTCCTATAACATGAGATGTGATATCCAACTCCTTCCCGTTCCAAACCTGAGACACTAACTATAGCATATGTGATATCCAACTCCTTCCCATTCCAAACATGAGACCCTTCCTATAGCAAGAAAGTAATATCCAACTCCTACCCATTCCAATCCTGAGACCCTTCCTATAGCAAGAGATGTGATATCCAAATCCTTCCCATTCCAATCCTGAGACCCTTCCTATAACATGAGATGTGATATCCAACTCCTTCCCATTCCAACCTGAGACACTTCCTATAGCATGAGAAGGGATATCCAACTCCTTCCCAATCCAATCCTGAGACCCTTCCGATAGCAGAGATGTGATATCTCAATGCTTATACCAAACCTGAGACCCTTCCTATGGCATGAGATGTGATATCCAACTCCTTGCCATTCAAATCCTGAGACCCTTCCTATAGCATGAGAAGGGATATCCAACTCCTTCCCAATCCAATCCTGAGACCCTTCCGATAGCAGAGACGTGATATCTCAATGCTTCTACCAAACCTGAGACCCTTCCTTTAGCATGAGATGTGATATCCAAATCCTTCACATTCCAATCCTGAGACCCTTCCTATAGCATGAGATGTGATATCTCAATGCTTCTAATACCAAACCTGAGATCCTTCCTATAACATAAGATGTGATATCCAATTCCTTCCCATTCCAAACCTGAGACCCTTCCTATTGGATGAGATGTGATATCCAACTCCTTCCCATTCCAACCCTGAGACCCTTCCTATAGCATGAGATGTGATGTCTCAATGCTTCTAATACCAAACCTGAGATCCTTCCTATAACATGAGATGTGATATCCAACTCCTTCCATTCCAATCCTGAGACCCGTCCTATAGCAGGAGATGTGATATCTCAATGCTTATACCAAACCTGAGACCCTTCCTATAGCATGAGATGTGATATCCAACTTTTTCCCATTCCAATCCTGAGACCCTTCCTATAACATGAGATGTGATGTCTCAATGCTTCTAATACCAAACCTGAGATATTTCCTATAGCTTGAGATGTGATATCCAACTCCTTCCCATTCCAATCCTGAGACCCTTCCTATAGCATGAGATGTGATATCTCAAGGCCTCTAATACCAAACCTGAGATCCTTCCTCTAACATGAAATGTGATATCCAACTCCTTCCCCTTCCAAACCTGAGAGCCTTCCTATAGCATGAGATATGATATCCAAGTCCTTCCCATTCCAATCCTGAGACCCTTCCTATAACATGAAATGTGATATCCAACTCCTTCCCATTCCAACCTGAGACCCTTCCTATAGCATGAGATGGGATATCCAACTTCTTCCAAATCCAATACTGATACCCTTCCGATAGCATGAGATGTGATATCCCAATGCTTCTACCAAACCTGAGACCCATACTATGGCATGAGATGTGATATCAAACTCCTTCCCATTCCAATCCTGAGACCCTTCCTATAGCTTGAGGTGTGATATCCAACTCCTTCCCATTCCAATTCTGAGACCCTTCTTATACCATGAGACTTGATATCTCAATGCTTCTAATACCAAACCTGAGACCCGTCCTATAACATGAGATGTGATATCCAAATCCTTCCCCTTCCAAACCTTAGACCCTTCCTTTATCATGAGATGTGATATCCAACTCCTTCCCATTCCAATCCTGAGACCCTTCCGATATCATGAGATTTGTTATCTCAATGCTTCTAATATCAAACTTGAGACCCTCCCTATAGCATGAGATGTGACATCCAAGTCCTTCCCATTCCAATCCTGAGACCCTTCCTATAGCATGAGATGTGATATCTCTATGCTTCTAATACCAAACCTGAGAGCATTCCTATAACATGAGATGGGATATCCAACTCCTTCCCATTCCAATCCTAAGACCCTTCCGATAGCAGAGATGTGATATCTCAATGCTTATACCAAACTTGAGACCCTTCCTATGGCCTGAGATGTCATATACAACTCCTTCCCATTCCAATCCTGAGACCCTTCCTTTAGCATGAGATGTGATATCTCAATGCTTATACCAAATCTGAGACCCTTCCTATAGCATGAGATGTGATATCCAATTCCTTCCCATTCCAATCCTGAGACCCTTCCTATAGCATGAGATGTGATATCTCAATGCTTATACCAAACCTGAGAGCCTACCTATAGCATGAGATGTGATATCCAAGACCATCCCATTCCAATCCTTAGACCCTTCCTACAGCATGCGATGTGATATCTCAATGATTCTAATACCAAACCAGAGACTCTTCCTATAACATGAGATGGGATATCCAACTCCTTCCCATTCCAATCCTGAGCCGCTTCCGATATCATGAGATTTGTTATCTCAATGCTTCTAATATCAAACTTGAGACCCTCCCTATAGCATGAGATGTGACATCCAAGTCCTTCCCATTCCAATCCTGAGACCCTTCCTATAGCATGAGATGTGATATCTCAATGCTTCTAATATCAAACTTGAGACCCTCCCTATAACATGAGATGTGATATCCAACTCCTTCCCTTTCCAAACCTAAGAGCCTATCTATAGCATGAGATGTGATATCTCAATGCTTATACCAAACCTGAGACCCTTCCTATAGCATGAGATGTGATATCCAACTACTTCCCATTCCAATCCTGAGACCCTTCCTATAGCATGAGATGTGATATCTCAATGCTTCTAATACCAAACCTGAGATCCTTCCTCTAACATGAAATGTGATATCCAACTCCTTCCCTTTCCAAACCTAAGAGCCTATCTATAGCATGAGATGTGATATCCAAGTCCTTCCCATTCCAATCCTTAGACCCTTCCTACAGCATGCAATATGATATCTCAATGATTCTAATAACAAACCTGAGACCCGTCCTATAGCATGAGATATGATATCCAAGTCCTTCCCATTCCAATCCTGAGACCCTTCCTATAACATGAAATGTGATATCCAACTCCTTCCCATTCCAACCTGAGACCCTTCCTATAGCATGAGATGGGATATCCAACTTCTTCCAAATCCAATACTGATACCTTTCCGATAGCATGAGATGTGATATCCCAATGCTTCTACCAAACCTGAGACACATACTATGGCATGAGATTTGATATCAAACTCCTTCCCATTCCAATCCTGAGACCCTTCCTATAGCTTGAGGTGTGATATCCAACTCCTTCCCATTCCAATTCTGAGACCCTTCTTATACCATGAGACTTGATATCTCAATGCTTCTAATACCAAACGTGAGACCTGTCCTATAACATGAGATGTGATATCCAAATCCTTCCCCTTCCAAACCTTAGACCCTTCCTTTATCATGAGATGTGGTATCCAACTCCTCCCCATTCCAATCCTGAGACCCTTCCTTTAGCATGAGATGTGATATCTCAATGCTTATACCAAATCTGAGACCCTTCCTATAGCATGAGATGTGATATCCAAATCCTTCCCATTCCAATCCTGAGACCCTTCCTATAGCATGAGATGTGATATCTCAATGCTTATACCAAACCTGAGAGCCTACCTATAGCATGAGATGTGATATCCAAGTCCATCCCATTCCAATCCTTAGACCCTTCCTACAGCATGCAATGTGATATCTCAATGATTCTAATACCAAACCAGAGACTCTTACTATAACATGAGATGGGATATCCAACTCCTTCCCATTCCAATCCTGAGCCGCTTCCGATAGCAGAGATGTGATATCTCAATGCTTATACCAAACCTGAAACCCTTCCTATGGCCTGAGATGTCATATACAACTCCTTCCCATTCCAATCCTGAGACCCTTCCTTTAGCATGAGATGTGATATCTCAATGCTTATACCAAATCTGAGACCCTTCCTATAGCATGAGATGTGATATCCAAATCCTTCCCATTCCAATCCTGAGACCCTTCCTATAGCATGAGATGTGATATCTCAATGCTTATACCAAACCTGAGAGCCTACCTATAGCATGAGATGTGATATCCAAGTCCATCCCATTCCAATCCTTAGACCCTTCCTACAGCATGCAATGTGATATCTCAATGATTCTAATACCAAACCAGAGACTCTTACTATAACATGAGATGGGATATCCAACTCCTTCCCATTCCAATCCTGAGCAGCTTCCGATAGCAGAGATGTGATATCTCAATGCTTATACCAAACCTGAGACCCTTCCTATAACATGAGATGTGATATCCAACTCCTTCCCGTTCCAAACCTGAGACACTAACTATAGCATATGTGATATCCAACTCCTTCCCATTCCAAACATGAGACCCTTCCTATAGCAAGAAAGTAATATCCAACTCCTACCCATTCCAATCCTGAGACCCTTCCTATAGCAAGAGATGTGATATCCAAATCCTTCCCATTCCAATCCTGAGACCCTTCCTATAACATGAGATGTGATATCCAACTCCTTCCCATTCCAACCTGAGACACTTCCTATAGCATGAGAAGGGATATCCAACTCCTTCCCAATCCAATCCTGAGACCCTTCCGATAGCAGAGATGTGATATCTCAATGCTTATACCAAACCTGAGACCCTTCCTATGGCATGAGATGTGATATCCAACTCCTTGCCATTCAAATCCTGAGACCCTTCCTATAGCATGAGAAGGGATATCCAACTCCTTCCCAATCCAATCCTGAGACCCTTCCGATAGCAGAGACGTGATATCTCAATGCTTCTACCAAACCTGAGACCCTTCCTTTAGCATGAGATGTGATATCCAAATCCTTCACATTCCAATCCTGAGACCCTTCCTATAGCATGAGATGTGATATCTCAATTCTTCTAATACCAAACCTGAGATCCTTCCTATAACATAAGATGTGATATCCAATTCCTTCCCATTCCAAACCTGAGACCCTTCCTATTGGATGAGATGTGATATCCAACTCCTTCCCATTCCAACCCTGAGACCCTTCCTATAGCATGAGATGTGATGTCTCAATGCTTCTAATACCAAACCTGAGATCCTTCCTCTAACATGAAATGTGATATCCAACTCCTTCCCTTTCCAAACCTAAGAGCCTATCTATAGCATGAGATGTGATATCCAAGTCCTTCCCATTCCAACCCTTAAACCCTTCCTACAGCATGCAATATGATATCTCAATGATTCTAATAACAAACCTGAGACCCGTCCTATAACATGAGATGGGATATCCAACTCCTTCCCATTCCAATCCTGAGACACTTCCGATAGCAGAGATGTGATATCTCAATGCTTATACCAAACCTGAGACCCTTCCTATAACATGAGATGTGATATCCAAATCCTTCCCGTTCCAAACCTGAGACCCTTCCTTTAGCATGAGATGTGATATCCAGCTCCTTCCCATTCCAATCCTGAGACACTTCCGATAGCATGAGATGTGATATCTCAATGCTTCTAATATCAAAACTGAGACCCTCCCTATAGCATGATATGTGATATCTAAGTCCTTCCCATTCCAATCCTGAGACACTCCCTATAGCATAAGATGGGATATCCAACTCTTTCCCATTCCAATCCTGAGACCCTTCCTATAGCATGAGATATGATATCTCAATACTTCTAATACCAAACGTGAGATCCTTCCGATAACATGAGATGTGATATCCAAATCCTTCCCCTTCCAAACCTGAGACCCTCCCTTTAGCATGAGATGTGATATCCAACTCCTTCCCATTCCAATCCTGAGACCCTTCTGATAGCATGAGATGTGATATCTCAATGCTTCTAATACCAAACCTGAGATCCTTCCGATAGCATGAGATGTGATATCTCAATGCTTCTAATACCAAACCTGAGATCCTTCCTATAACATGAGATGTGATATCCAAATCCTTCCCCTTCCAAACCTGAGACCCTCCCTTTAGCATGAGATGTGATATCCAACTCCTTCCCATTCCATTCCTGAGACCCTTCTGATAGCATGAGATGTGATATCTCAATGCCTCTAATACCAAACCTGAGATCCTACCTCTAACATGAAATGTGATATCCAACTCTTTCCCCTTCCAAACCTGAGAGCCTTCCTATAGCATGAGATGTGATATCCAAGTCCTTCCCATTCCAATCCTGAGACCCTTCCTATAGCTTGAGATGTGATATCCAACTCCTTCCCATTCCAATTCTGAGACCCTTCCTATACTCTGAGACTTGATATCTCAATGCTTCTAATACCAAACCTGAGACCCGTAATATAACATGAGATGTGATATCCAAATCCTTCCCCTTCCAAACCTTAGACCCTTCCTTTATCATGAGATGTGATATCCAACTCCTTCCCATTCCAATCCTGAGACCCTTCCGATATCATGAGATGTGATATCTCAAAGCTTCTAATATCAAACTTGAGACCCTCCCTATAGCATGAGATGTGATATCCAAGTCCTTCCCATTCCAATCCTGAGACCCTTCCTATAGCATGAGATGTGATATCTCAATGCCTCTACTACCAAACCTGAGACCCTTCCTATAACATGAGATGGGAATATCCAACTCCTTCCCATTCCAATCCTGAGACCCTTCCGATAGCAGAGATGTGATATCTCAATGCTTATACCAAACCTGAGACCCTTCCTATGGCATGTGATGTGATATCCAACTCCTTGCCATTCAAATCCTGAGACCCTTCCTATAGCATGAGAAGGGATATCCAACTCCTTCCCAATCTTATCCTGAGACCCTTCCGATAACAGAGACGTGATATCCCAATGCTTCTACCAAACCTGAGACCCTTCCTTTAGCATGAGATGTGATATCCAAATCCTTCACATTCCAATCCTGAGACCCTTCCTATAGCATGAGATGTGATGTCTCAATGCTTCTAATACCAAACCTGAGATCCTTCCTATAACATGAGATGTGATATCCAAATCCTTCCATTCCAATCCTGAGACCCGTCCTATAGCATGAGATGTGATATCTCAATGCTTATACCAAACCTGAGACCCTTCCTATAGCATGAGATGTGTTATCCAACTACTTCCCATTCCAATCCTGAGACCCTTCCTATAGCATGAGATGTGATATCTCAATGCTTCTAATACCAAACCTGAGATCCTTCCTCTAACATGAAATGTGATATCCAACTCCTTCCCTTTCCAAACCTAAGAGCCTATCTATAGCATGAGATGTGATATCCAAGTCCTTCCCATTCCAATCCTTAGACCCTTCTTACAGCATGCAATATGATATCTCAATGATTCTAATAACAAACCTGAGACCCATCCTATAGCATGAGATATGATATCCAAGTCCTTCCCATTCCAATCCTGAGACCCTTCCTATAACATGAAATGTGATATCCAACTCCTTCCCATTCCAACCTGAGACCCTTCCTATAGCATGAGATGGGATATCCAACTTCTTCCAAATCCAATACTGAGACCCATACTATGGCATGAGATGTGATATCAAACTCCTTCCCATTCCAATCCTGAGACCCTTCCTATAGCTTGAGGTGTGATATCCAACTCCTTCCCATTCCAATTCTGAGACCCTTCTTATACCATGAGACTTGATATCTCAATGCTTCTAATACCAAACCTGAGACCCGTCCTATAACATGAGATGTGATATCCAAATCCTTCCCCTTCCAAACCTTAGACCCTTCCTTTATCATGAGATGTGGTATCCAACTCCTTCCCATTCCAATCCTGAGACCCTTCCGATATCATGAGATTTGTTATCTCAATGCTTCTAATATCAAACTTGAGACCCTCCCTATAGCATGAGATGTGACATCCAAGTCCTTCCCATTCCAATCCTGAGACCCTTCCTATAGCATGAGATGTGATATCTCTATGCTTCTAATACCAAACCTGAGACCCTTCCTATAACATGAGATGGGATATCCAACTCCTTCCCATTCCAATCCTGAGACCCTTCCGATAGCAGAGATGTGATATCTCAATGCTTATACCAAACCTGAGACCCTTCCTATGGCCTGAGATGTCATATACAACTCCTTCCCATTCCAATCTTGAGACCCTTCCTTTAGCATGAGATGTGATATCTCAATGCCTATACCAAATCTGAGACCCTTCCTATAGCATGAGATGTGATATCCAAATCCTTCCCATTCCAATCCTGAGACCCTTCCTATAGCATGAGATGTGATATCTCAATGCTTATACCAAACCTGAGAGCCTACCTATAGCATGAGATGTGATATCCAAGTCCATCCCATTCCAATCCTTAGACCCTTCCTACAGCATGCGATGTGATATCTCAATGATTCTAATACCAAACCAGAGACTCTTACTATAACATGAGATGGGATATCCAACTCCTTCTCATTCCAATCCTGAGCCGCTTCCGATAGCAGAGATGTGATATCTCAATGCTTATACCAAACCTGAGACCCTTCCTATAACATGAGATGTGATATCCAACTCCTTCCCGTTCCAAACCTGAGACACTAACTATAGCATATGTGATATCCAACTCCTTCCCATTCCAAACATGAGACCCTTCCTATAGCAAGAAAGTAATATCCAACTCCTACCCATTCCAATCCTGAGACCCTTCCTATAGCAAGAGATGTGATATCCAAATCCTTCCCATTCCAATCCTGAGACCCTTCCTATAACATGAGATGTGATATCCAACTCCTTCCCATTCCAACCTGAGACACTTCCTATAGCATGAGAAGGGATATCCAACTACTTCCCAATCCAATCCTGAGACCCTTCCGATAGCAGAGATGTGATATCTCAATGCTTATACCAAACCTGAGACCCTTCCTATGGCATGAGATGTGATATCCAACTCCTTGCCATTCAAATCCTGAGACCCTTCCTAAAGCATGAGAAGGGATATCCAACTCCTTCCCAATCCAATCCTGAGACCCTTCCGATAGCAGAGACGTGATATCTCAATGCTTCTACCAAACCTGAGACCCTTCCTTTAGCATGAGATGTGATATCCAAATCCTTCACATTCCAATCCTGAGACCCTTCCTATAGCATGAGATGTTATATCTCAATGCTTCTAATACCAAACCTGAGATCCTTCCTATAACATGAGATGTGATATCCAATTCCTTCCCATTCCAAACCTGAGACCCTTCCTATTGGATGAGATGTGATATCCAACTTCTTCCCATTCCAACCCTGAGACCCTTCCTATAGCATGAGATGTGATGTCTCAATGCTTCTAATACCAAACCTGAGATCCTTCCTATAACATGAGATGTGATATCCAACTCCTTCCATTCCAATCCTGAGACCCGTCCTATAGCATGAGATGTGATATCTCAATGCTTATACCAAACCTGAGACCCTTCCTATAGCATGAGATGTGATATCCAACTACTTCAAATTCCAATCCTGAGACCCTTCCTATTGCATGAGATGTGATATCTCAATGCTTCTAATACCAAACCTGAGATCCTTCCTCTAACATGAAATGTGATATCCAACTCCTTCCCTTTCCAAACCTAAGAGCCTATCTATAGCATGAGATGTGATATCCAAGTCCTTCCCATTCCAACCCTTAGACCCTTCCTACAGCATGCAATATGATATCTCAATGATTCTAATAACAAACCTGAGACCCGTCCTATAACATGAGATGGGATATCCAACTCCTTCCCATTCCAATCCTGAGACACTTCCGATAGCAGAGATGTGATATCTCAATGCTTATACCAAACCTGAGACCCTTCCTATAACATGAGATGTGATATCCAACTCATTCCCGTTCCAAACCTGAGACCCTTCCTTTAGCATGAGATGTGATATCCAGCTCCTTCCCATTCCAATCCTGAGACACTTCCGATACCATGAGATGTGATATCTCAATGCTTCTAATATCAAAACTGAGACCCTCCCTATAGCATGATATGTGATATCTAAGTCCTTCCCATTCCAATCCTGAGACACTCCCTATAGCATGAGATGTGATATACAACTCTTTCCCATTCCAATCCTGAGACCCTTCCTATAGCATGAGATATGATATCTCAATACTTCTAATACCAAACGTGAGATCCTTCCGATAACATGAGATGTGATATCCAAATCCTTCCCCCTTCCAAACCTGAGACCCTCCCTTTAGCATGAGATGTGATATCCAACTCCTTCCCATTCCAATCCTGAGACCCTTCTGATAGCATGAGATGTGATATCTCAATGCTTCTAATACCAAACCTGAGATCCTTCCGATAGCATGAGATGTGATATCTCAATGCTTCTAATACCAAACCTGAGATCCTTCCTAAACCATTAGATGTGATATCCAACTCCTTCCCATTCCATTCCTGAGACCCTTCTGATAGCACGAGATGTGATATCTCAATGCCTCTAATACCAAACCTGAGATCCTACCTCTAACATGAGATGTGATATCCAAATCCTTCACATTCCAATCCTGAGACCCTTCCTATAGCATGTGATGTGATATCTCAATGCTTCTAATACCAAACCTGAGATCCTTCCTATAACATGAGATGTGATATCCAATTCCTTCCCATTCCAAACCTGAGACCCTTCCTATTGGATGAGATGTGATATCCAACTCCTTCCCATTCCAACCCTGAGACCCTTCCTATAGCATGAGATGTGATGTCTCAATGCTTCTAATACCAAACCTGAGATCCTTCCTATAACATGAGATGTGATATCCAACTCCTTCCCTTTCCAAACCTAAGAGCCTATCTATAGCATGAGATGTGATATCCAAGTCCTTCCCATTCCAATCCTTAGACCCTTCCTACAGCATGCAATATGATATCTCAATGATTCTAATAAAAAACCTGAGACCCGTCCTATAGCATGAGATATGATATCCAAGTCCTTCCCATTCCAATCCTGAGACCCTTCCTATAACATGAAATGTGATATCCAACTCCTTCCCATTCCAACCTGAGACCCTTCCTATAGCATGAGATGGGATATCCAACTTCTTCCAAATCCAATACTGATACCCTTCCGATACCATGAGATGTGATATCCCAATGCTTCTACCAAACCTGAGACCCATACTATGGCATGAGATGTGATATCAAACTCCTTCCCATTCCAATCCTGAGACCCTTCCTATAGCTTGAGGTGTGATATCCAACTCCTTCCCATTCCAATTCTGAGACCCTTCTTATACCATGAGACTTGATATCTCAATGCTTCTAATACCAAACCTGAGACCCGTCCTATAACATGAGATGTGATATCCAAATCCTTCCCCTTCCAAACCTTAGACCCTTCCTTTATCATGAGATGTGATATCCAACTCCTTCCCATTCCAATCCTGAGACCCTTCCGATATCATGAGATTTGTTATCTCAATGCTTCTAATATCAAACTTGAGACCCTCCCTATAGCATGAGATGTGACATCCAAGTCCTTCCCATTCCAATCCTGAGACCCTTCCTATAGCATGAGATGTGATATCTCTATGCTTCTAATACCAAACCTGAGACCCTTCCTATAACATGAGATGGAATATCCAACTCCTTCCCATTCCAATCCTGAGACCCTTCCGATAGCAGAGATGTGATATCTCAATGCTTATACCAAACCTGAGAACCTTCCTATGGGCTGAGATGTCATATACAACTCCTTCCCATTCCAATCCTGAGACCCTTCCTTTAGCATGAGATGTGATATCTCAATGCTTATACCAAATCTGAGACCCTTCCTATAGCATGAGATGTGATATCCAATTCCTTCCCATTCCAATCCTGAGACCCTTCCTATAGCATGAGATGTGATATCTCAATGCTTATACCAAACCTGAGAGCCTACCTATAGCATGAGATGTGATATCCAAGTCCATCCCATTCCAATCCTTAGACCCTTCCTACAGCATGCGATGTTATATCTCAATGATTCTAATACCAAACCAGAGACTCTTCCTATAACATGAGATGGGATATCCAACTCCTTCCCATTCCAATCCTGAGCCGCTTCCGATAGCAGAGATGTGATATCTCAATGCTTATACCAAACCTGAGACCCTTCCTATAACATGAGATGTGATATCCAAATCCTTCCCGTTCCAAACCTGAGACACTAACTATAGCATATGTGATATCCAACTCCTTCCCATTCCAAACATGAGACCCTTCCTATAGCAAGAAAGTAATATCCAACTCCTACCCATTCCAATCCTGAGACCCTTCCTATAGCAAGAGATGTGATATCCAAATCCTTCATATTCCAATCCTGAGACCCTTCCTATAACATGAGATGTGATATCCAACTCCTTCCCATTCCAACCTGAGACACTTCCTATAGCATGAGAAGGGATATCCAACTCCTTCCCAATCCAATCCTGAGACCCTTCCGATAGCAGAGATGTGATATCTCAATGCTTATACCAAACCTGAGACCCTTCCTATGGCATGAGATGTGATATCCAACTCCTTGCCATTCAAATCCTGAGACCCTTCCTATAGCATGAGATGTGATATCTCTATGCTTCTAATACCAAACCTGAGACCCTTCCTATAACATGAGATGGGATATCCAACTCCTTCCCATTCCAATCCTGAGACCCTTCCGATAGCAGAGATGTGATATCTCAATGCTTATACCAAACCTGAGAACCTTCCTATGGCCTGAGATGCAATATACAACTCCTTCCCATTCCAATCCTGAGACCCTTCCTTTAGCATGAGATGTGATATCTCAATGCTTATACCAAATCTGAGACCCTTCCTATAGCATGAGATGTGATATCCAATTCCTTCCCATTCCAATCATGAGACCCTTCCTATAGCATGAGATGTGATATCTCAATGCTTATACCAAACCTGAGAGCCTACCTATAGCATGAGATGTGATATCCAAGTCCATCCCATTCCAATCCTTAGACCCTTCCTACAGCATGCGATGTGATATCTCAATGATTCTAATACCAAACCAGAGACTCTTCCTATAACATGAGATGGGATATCCAACTCCTTCCCATTCCAATCCTGAGCCGCTTCCGATAGCAGAGATGTGATATCTCAATGCTTATACCAAACCTGAGACCCTTCCTATAACATGAGATGTGATATCCAACTCCTTCCCGTTCCAAACCTGAGACACTAACTATAGCATATGTGATATCCAACTCCTTCCCATTCCAAACATGAGACCCTTCCTATAGCAAGAAAGTAATATCCAACTCCTACCCATTCCAATCCTGAGACCCTTCCTATAGCAAGAGACGTGATATCCAAATCCTTCCCATTCCAATCCTGAGACCCTTCCTATAACATGAGATGTGATATCCAACTCCTTCCCATTCCAACCTGAGACACTTCCTATAGCATGAGAAGGGATATCCAACTCCTTCCCAATCCAATCCTGAGACCCTTCCGATAGCAGAGATGTGATATCTCAATGCTTATACCAAACCTGAGACCCTTCCTATGGCATGAGATGTGATATCCAACTCCTTCCCAATCCAATCCTGAGACCCTTCCGATAGCAGAGACGTGATATCTCAATACTTCTACCAAACCTGAGACCCTTCCTTTAGCATGAGATGTGATATCCAAATCCTTCACATTCCAATCCTGAGACCCTTCCTATAGCATGAGATGTGATATCTCAATGCTTCTAATACCAAACCTGAGATCCTTCCTATAACATGAGATGTGATATCCAATTCCTTCTCATTCCAAACCTGAGACCCTTCCTATTGGATGAGATGTGATATCCAACTCCTTCCCATTCCAACCCTGAGACCCTTCCTATAGCATGAGATGTGATGTCTCAATGCTTCTAATACCAAACCTGAGATCCTTCCTATAACATGAGATGTGATATCCAACTCCTTCCATTCCAATCCTGAGACCCGTCCTATAGCATGAGATGTGATATCTCAATGCTTATACCAAACCTGAGACCCTTCCTATAGCATGAGATGTGATATCCAACTGCTTCCCATTCCAATCCTGAGACCCTTCCTATAGCATGAGATGTGATATCTCAATGCTTCTAATACCAAACCTGAGATCCTTCCTCTAACATGAAATGTGATATCCAACTCCTTCCCTTTCCAAACCTAAGAGCCTATCTATAGCATGAGATGTGATATCCAAGTCCTTCCCATTCCAACCCTTAGACCCTTCCTACAGCATGCAATATGATATCTCAATGATTCTAATAACAAACCTGAGACCCGTCCTATAACATGAGATGGGATATCCAACTCCTTCCCATTCCAATCCTGAGACACTTCCGATAGCAGAGATGTGATATCTCAATGCTTATACCAAACCTGAGACCCTTCCTATAACATGAGATGTGATATCCAAATCCTTCCCGTTCCAAACCTGAGACCCTTCCATTAGCATGAGATGTGATATCCAGCACCTTCCCATTCCAATCCTGAGACACTTCCGATAGCATGAGATGTGATATCTCAATGCTTCTAATATCAAAACTGAGACCCTCCCTATAGCATGATATGTGATATCTAAGTCCTTCCCATTCCAATCCTGAGACCCTTCCTATAGCATGAGATATGATATCTCAATACTTCTAATACCAAACGTGAGATCCTTCCGATAACATGAGATGTGATATCCAAATCCTTCCCCTTCCAAACCTGAGACCCTCCCTTTAGCATGAGATGTGATATCCAACTCCTTCCTATTCCAATCCTGAGACTCTTCTGATAGCATGAGATGTGATATCTCAATGCTTCTAATACCAAACCTGAGATCCTTCCGATAGCATGAGATGTGATATCTCAATGCTTCTAATACCAAACCTGAGATCCTTCCTATAACATGAGATGTGATATCCAAATCCTTCACCTTCCAAACCTGAGACCCTCCCTTTAGCATGAGATGTGATATCCAACTCCTTCCCATTCCATTCCTGAGACCCTTCTGATAGCATGAGATGTGATATCTCAATGCCTCTAATACCAAACCTGAGATCCTACCTCTAACATGAAATGTGATATCCAACTCTTTCCCCTTCCAAACCTGAGAGCCTTCCTATAGCATGAGATGTGATATCCAAGTCCTTCCCATTCCAATCCTGAGACCCTTCCTATAGCTTGAGATGTGATATCCAACTCCTTCCCATTCCAATTCTGAGACCCTTCCTATACTATGAGACTTGATATCTCAATGCTTCTAATACCAAAAGTGAGACCCGTAATATAACATGAGATGTGATATCCAAATCCTTCCCCTTCCAAACCTTAGACCCTTCCTTTATCATGAGATGTGATATCCAACTCCTTCCCATTCCAATCCTGAGACCCTTCCGATATCATGAGATGTGATATCTCAAAGCTTCTAATATCAAACTTGAGACCCTCCCTATAGCATGAGATGTGATATCCAAGTCCTTCCCATTCCAATCCTGAGACCCTTCCTATAGCATGAGATGTGATATCTCAATGCTTCTAATACCAAACCTGAGACCCTTCCTATAACATGAGATGGGAATATCCAACTCCTTCCCATTCCAATCCTGAGACCCTTCCGATAGCAGAGATGTGATATCTCAATGCTTATACCAAACCTGAGATCCTTCATATAACATGAGATGTGATATTCAACTCCTTCCCATTCCAATCCTGAGACACTTCCTATAGCATGAGATGTGATATCTCACTGCTTATACCAAACCTGAGACCCTTCCCATAGCATGAGATGTGATATCCAACTCCTTCCCATTCCAATCCTCAGACCCTTCCTATAGCATGAGATGTGATATCTCAATGCTTCTAATATCAAACTTGAGACCCTACCTATAGCATGAGATGTGATATCCAAGTCCTTCCCATTCCAATCCTGAGACACTTCCTATAGCATGAGATGTGATATCCAACTCCTTCCCATTCCAATCCTGAGACCCTTCCTATAGCATGAGATATGATATCTCAATACTTCTAATACCAAACGTGAGATCCTTCCGATAACATGAGATGTGATATCCAAATCCTTCCCCTTCCAAACCTGAGACCCTCCCTTTAGCATGAGATGTAATATCCAACTCCTTCCTATTCCAATCCTGAGACCCTTCTGATAGCATGAGATGTGATATCTCAATGCTTCTAATACCAAACCTGAGATCCTTCCGATAGCATGAGATGTGATATCTCAATGCTTCTAATACCAAACCTGAGATCCTTCCTATAACATGAGATGTGATATCCAAATCCTTCCCCTTCCAAACCTGAGACCCTCCCTTTAGCATGAGATGTGATATCCAACTCCTTCCCATTCCATTCCTGAGACCCTTCTGATAGCATGAGATGTGATATCTCAATGCCTCTAATACCAAACCTGAGATCCTACCTCTAACATGAAATGTGATATCCAACTCTTTCCCCTTCCAAACCTGAGAGCCTTCCTATAGCATGAGATGTGATATCCAAGTCCTTCCCATTCCAATCCTGAGACCCTTCCTATAGCTTGAGATGTGATATCCAACTCCTTCCCATTCCAATCCTGAGACCCTTCCGATATCATGAGATGTGATATCTCAAAGCTTCTAATACCAAACATGAGACCCGTAATATAACATGAGATGTGATATCCAAATCCTTCCCCTTCCAAACCTTAGACCCTTCCTTTATCATGAGATGTGATATCCAACTCCTTCCCATTCCAATCCTGAGACCCTTCCGATATCATGAGATGTGATATCTCAAAGCTTCTAATATCAAACTTGAGACCCTCCCTATAGCATGAGATGTGATATCCAAGTCCTTCCCATTCCAATCCTGAGACCCTTCCTATAGCATGAGATGTGATATCTCAATGCTTCTAATACCAAACCTGAGACCCTTCCTATAACATGAGATGGGAATATCCAACTGTTAGGAAAGATTTCGTAATTGTAGGTAATTTTCCTTCCATGTGGCAACCCCTAAACTTTTTGCTGTTGTTTTCACCTTGTTCTTGACTTTGCCAGAGAAGTGCAGCCTTCTGCCGCACTCCTCTGGGCTTTCGCTCCTTTCTTACGGGGAAACTGACATGCCCTTAAGACAGTCAGTACCGGGGAACGCTGTTTCCCATAGTTTCTTTTATCATGTTGCGGCTTTAGTGCAACATGACACAAGAGGGCACTGTAAGCTAAGTTACAGCTCTCTTGGGTCTCTAGCCTTCTACAGGCCCTAGATACTCTTTTAGGATGGTATTTGATCGGTGCAAGTCATTCAGGGACTGGAATGGTGGCAGCGATCGTTTTGTTTATTTTGAGCTCCTTTTGGCGTTCTGAGCACGTTTTTCGCACTGAACCCAAAATGGTGGCCTGGCTCCCAAAATGGCCAGACCACGAGGCTCCTTTGTCTTGTCCACTGACCGTCTTGCTCCCTTCACCTTCCCCAGGTCGAGCGACCCGGGGCCTTCCTTATTTGGGCATGTACTTTCCCGCGAAACGTGGTTGCTTTCGCGGGCTTCTACATGTCGTTTGTGTGCCTCCAGGGTGTGGGCTGGAATGTCTGGTCCCAATACACATCCTGGGTGCCAGAGAGTCTAGGGTGGTGTGAATGCCTGGGACCACCGTGGTCCGTGATTGGTCCACGTATGGTATGTGTGTTGATGAGCGGATATCCCATTGGCTCCCCTCCGTTTTGGCGCGAAGGGAACCGTGGATAAGAGGGGGCTGGAAACACCACTACCATGTCGATCTCCTGAGTTCTCACGAACGAAGGAATACAGGAGCCAAGTATCCTGCAACCACGAGGCTGGACCGAGGAATCGCTGGTGACCCGCTGAAGGAATCCTCCTTTGCACTGCTGTCGTCCTGTGAAACCCTTTCCTCCTTTGATCGAACCAGAAGGCCTGTACTGGTGCTTCGACCTTTGGAATAGCAGGAACAGCTATTCCCGGCGACTTCATCATCTCCTGCCAAGTAAGCCTTCGGAAGTGTCTCTGGGCCATCCAGTTGACTGACCAGCTTACAAGGGAGTCCTGCTCTGTAACCGCCGCCAGGTTGTGTTGTATTTCGAGTCCTTGTCACTCTCCCACGCTTCGTACACTTGGCGTTCCCAAGTCTGAAGGGAGGAGTGTACATTTGGCTCGAATACACACGGCCGCTCCGTTGTCCTGCTGCGGCAACAAACTGTGCCGGTTTCGTCGATTGGGACGTCTTTTTGCTCTACACGACTACGAGGCGTTCCCTGCTCTTCTGAACCTGCCAGCTGCTGAAACTAACGTGGAGAAGCCTGGGTCTGCTTGCTTCGGGGACCGGTGAGTAGTATAGCTAGGATCTGGTCGCCCTCCTGCAGTATCCCATTGCTTTTCCCTGCTGTGTAAAAACAGCACCCTTTTGCCGTACTCGCGCTCTGCTTCTGCTCGCTGTGGAGGCTGCGCTTGAGTTGCGGAACCTGTTCTCCTTCTGCTGTGCACTAACCCGAACTGCCTGACTTCCTCCGAAGAGCTTCTCCTTTTGCCCGTTGGCACCGGCGTGGCAGGTACTTTGAGCACAAGGCTCCACTCTTCGCAGGGCTCGGACTTCCATCTAGTTAGGTGCCTCTGAAGGCGAACTGAGTCTAAAGCGTTATCGCACTGCCTGTTTTCCTTCCCTGGCAGGTGGACTACACATTTCGTGCCTCTAATGCTTAAGACTGTCGTATTTGTATATATATTGTGTTGATATGGTATGTGTTGGTTTAATACTGTGATATTGTGATTTTTTCGCTACGGTCATTATTTTAAAGGCCTTAAAATAAATGTGTATATATTTTTGATATAACAACTGTTTGGAGTAGTTTGTAAGCGCTCTTGCTTTGTGTGCTCATTGCGGGCTTTCAGTCACCCTCACCCCTCTTGAGACCTAGTCTTGACCGCCGCGATCGCTACCTTGATTGGTCTGGCTCGTCCAGAGGTTACCCTGTTCCAAGTAATTAGGTTGGCCTTCTGAACTTCTGCGCCACCAGGACAGAGTTCAGAAATCCGTCTTAACAAATTGGTGTACAGCGGTGGGATACGACTGAGGGTATCCAGTGTTGCGCTCGAACTAAGGCATTTCAGGTTATTCCAACCAGTACACGTAGTGAATTGTTGTAGTATAACTTTAAAAAGGCCATAGTCCTATCAAACAGTATGGAAACAAATACCTTGTTAACTTTAAATGCTTCCAAATCAGAAACATTGAAGAAGATGTGTGCGGAGAGAGGTGTTTCCTCTCAAGGCACTAAATTGGAAATGATCCAAAGAATCGTGGCGTGGCAAGAAGCGCAGCTTGACGCTATAACTTCTGAGGACAGTGCAGAAGGTGGTGGGGCTGCTCTCACTGGTAGAACCGACGGTTCTGCCGCTGCACTGATCCATCGCGACCACGAGGACAGGGAGGACGAGATGTCTAATGTTTCCTCTGCCAGTGTTGATGGGGATGCTATGCTTGAATTCAAGAAGCAAGAGCTGCGGTTTAGGCAGCAGGAGCTTGAATTCAGCATAGCCAAACTAAAAATCGAACAGGCAGAAAAACAGAAAGACAGGGATCACCAGTTGGAACTGGCCAAGCTTCAGGTTGCAAATGGGTCCCAGGGTCCTGGACATGGGTCTGGGGCCTCCTCTCATCCACGGTTTCCAAAAGATCTGCTCAGTGTGTATGAAGAACGGAATGACATTATGGACTGGCTGAATGCGTTTGAGTATGCATGCGAAGTTCAGAAAGTTGACAATGCTGATAAGATTGCGTGGTTACTCAGCAGACTGCCCCATTCTGGCTGTAGTGCCATTATGGAAATGTCGAAGGCTGAGCGAGCTGATTTCGCAATGTTAAAGCAAACTCTCATTTTAAAGTTTGGGAAGACTCCGGCCCAATATTTAAAGCGTTTTCGAGAGTATAAGAAAAAGGAAGGTGGTACTTGGGTATCTTATGTCGCTGAATCTTTGAAAAACTTAACTGGCTGGGTCGAAGGTTATAAGGTTTCTACCTTCGAAGGCATGATAAATCTTGTCATGCTGGAACACATTTTTGGTTCTTCTTCCCCGGAGCTTAAGCAGCATTTGGCCGATTCGAAGGAGATAGATCCTAAGAAGCTGGCCATTGCAGCAGATTTATGGGTGTCACATCGAGTGTCCCATAAGGACAAAACTCATCCTGGTAAGCAGGAGGAAGGGAAAAAGTCCAAAGATATGGAGGGTGGGGAATCTGCTAAATCTTCTTCCCATAAGGGCCACAAAAAGAAAAATAAGGGTAAGACACAAGAGAACTCACAGGGTAGTGGAGGTCCGCCTCCGCAACAGAACTCTGGTTACAATAAGCCTCCTTACGTAAACAGACCCACTGGGGCTTGTTTTTCTTGTGGAGCAACTGACCATGTGAAGGGGGATCCCCGGTGTAAGGTTAGACCTTTGGGGGTCCACTCTGCTAATCTGGCCTTCTCCTCCTACGAAGGAAGGAAGAAGAGATTACAGGAGCATCCTTCTCCTCAGACTCGTTTCCCAGCGGAATAGAGGCTGAGGTAGTTTTAGTGTCCCTAGGTTCCTGGGAGCCGAAAGTCGCAGAGGCTTATGCTAGGATTCCGGATAATACCAAGCACTACTTTAGAGACAGTGTGCTGATCACTGGAGTGGATACTCCAGCTCTTAGGGATAGTGGGTGCAGTCGCACTGTAGTGGATTCTACCTTGGTAGACTCAGAGGAAGTTGCCAGAGCTACTCTGATGCCCACTAAGTTGGCTGACGGCCCCCTCCGTATGTTTCCAGTAATACCTGTAAATCTTACTTTAAATGGTACAGCAGTCAGGATTCCAGTGAGCATTCAGAGAAACGTCCCGGGAAAGGTCTTGTTAGGTAATGATCTCAGAGCTTTAGGGCTCGTAGGAGACACTGCCGAAAGACCCTACACACGGTCTCAAGCACGGGCAGCATTGGCCAAGTCCAATACGCCGCCCCAGCCGAAGGGGAAACCCAAGGCGAAAGGAGTCTACAAGTCAAAACGAGGGAAAGAGAATATTCCCCCGAGCTCGCCTACCACTGCGGTGGAGGAAGTTGGTCAATCGCCCGGGCCTGACGAGGAGGTGGCGATGCCTGAAGTATTCGACCCCAACGATCATCCTGAACTAAAAGACTTGTTAGTTGAAGGAGGTCCTGATAGGGACGAATTCAGTAAAGGCCAACGTGAGTGCCCATCTCTGGAAGGCCTAAGGAGACAGGCCTGCTCCCAGCTTGAGGGTGAACCTCCTGGGAAGCATAGGATTTATTGGGAAGGTGGACTCCTGTATAGTGAGCCCACAGAGTCTACAGAAGGAGACCATAGGAGGTTGGTGGTTCCCCTTGCTGTTAGGCCCTTCCTCCTGCAGTTGGCGCATGAAGTTCCCCTTGCTGGTCACCTTGGTATGAAGAGGACCAAGCAAAGGTTATCCATGCACTTCTACTGGCCCAAGATGGGGGTGCAAGTAGAAAGTCACTGCAGGAGTTGTGCCTCCTGCCAGTTGTCTGGTAAGGTTGGCGCGACAATCCAAGCTCCGTTGGTACCGCTCCCAGTTGTGGGGGTACCATTTGAAAGGGTAGGGATCGACATGGTTGGTCCCCTTGACCCGCAAACATCCTCGGGCAATAGGTTTATCCTGGTGCTGGTCGACCATGCAACCAGGTATCCTGAGGCCATCCCATGGAAAACTGTAACTGCCAAGTCAGTTGCAGAATACTCGGCATATTTACTAGGGTTGGCTTCCCTAAAGAAGTTGTGCCGGATGATGGCAGCAACTTTATGTCGAAGTATAGGCAGGCTATGTGGAAAGAATGTGGGGTCACCTACAGGTTCTCTTCTGCATACCACCCCCAGACCAATGGTCTGGGGGGGCGTTTCAACAGGACGTTAAAGAGCATGATTGGGGCTCTGGAGGAGCCTCAGAGAAGAAAATGGGATCTTCTTGTTTCATGCTTACTGTTTGCCTACCGAGAGGTACCACAGGAGGGTGTTGGCTTCAGCCCCTTCGAACTTATGTTAGGTCATCCCGTACGGGGACCCTTAGCCATCGTCAAAGAGGGATGGGAGATGCCCACTCCCCCTGTTACTACCAACGTAGTTGATTATGTGCTAGGGCTCAGAAAACGGATGGTACTTCTGATGGGCTTGGCTAGTGATAAATTGAAGGCAGGGCAAGCGCTGGTGAAACATTGGTACGACCAGAAAGCTTCCCTCATCAACTTTACACTTGGTCAGCAAGTCCTGATCATGAATCCCATAAGGCCTCGAGCTTTACAGGACAAATGGTCAGGCCCTTACCCAGTGGTGGAGCCCCTGGGTGAGGTTAACTATTCAGTGGACCTTGGAAGGCCTGGACAGGCTCCAAAAGTGTTTCACGCGAATAGGCTGAAGGCTTTCGGCCCAAGCGTCGAAATCGCAGCACTGCTACTGGCTTCAGACGTTGCGGGAGAGGAGTCTGAACCTCTCCCCGACCTGTTCCCAAGCAGTCCTTCAGATAGCTCTTTTGAGGGGGTCCGAGTGGCCCCTCACCAAAATGGACAAGGCTCAGTGGTTTACCTTGGACATGAAGTAGGTGGAGGGAGGAGACAGCCTCTACTCAGTCAGGTACAAGCAGTACAAGACTGGCCTACCCCCACTACGCAAACCCAAGTGAGAGCCTTTTTAGGACTCACGGGGTATTACCGCAATTTTGTGGCAGACTATGGCACCATAGCTGCTCCTCTGACTGCCCTCACAACTCCGAAGAAACCCAAGAAGGTAACTTGGACCGACGAGTGTGAGAAGGCCTTCGATGGCTTAAAAGACTCCTTGTGCCAGGCCCCTGTCCTTAGGGCCCCTGATTATCAAAGACCTTTTATCGTGCAGACGGACGCCTCTGACACTGGGATAGGAGCTGTACTATCACAAGTAGATGAGAAGGGTAAGGAACACCCTATCGGTTTTATTAGTCGCCAGCTTAAGGACAGAGAGCTCAGATGGTCCACGGTAGAGAAAGAATGTTTCTCTGTTGTGTGGGCCCTAAGGAAGCTGAGGCCCTACCTCTATGGGACCCACTTCACTGTGCAAACTGACCATAAGCCCTTAAAGTGGCTAATGAACATGAAGGGGGAGAATCCAAAGTTGCTTAGGTGGTCCATAAGTCTACAAGGCTTCGACTTCACTATTGAGCATAGGCCAGGTGTCCAACATAGCAATGCTGATGGGTTGTCCAGAATGTTTAACCGACCTGAACAAGAGACTCATCCAGGGGTGGATTAGTTCCCCCTGTCCATAGTCTGGGAGGGGCGAGTGTTAGGAAAGATTTCGTAATTGTAGGTAATTTTCCTTCCATGTGGCAACCCCTAAACTTTTTGCTGTTGTTTTCACCTTGTTCTTGACTTTGCCAGAGAAGTGCAGCCTTCTGCCGCACTCCTCTGGGCTTTCGCTCCTTTCTTACGGGGAAACTGACATGCCCTTAAGACAGTCAGTACCGGGGAACGCTGTTTCCCGTAGTTTCTTTTATCATGTTGCGGCTTTAGTGCAACATGACACAAGAGGGCACTGTAAGCTAAGTTACAGCTCTCTTGGGTCTCTAGCCTTCTACAGGCCCTAGATACTCTTTTAGGATGGTATTTGATCGGTGCAAGTCATTCAGGGACTGGAATGGTGGCAGCGATCGTTTTGTTTATTTTGAGCTCCTTTTGGCGTTCTGAGCACGTTTTTCGCACTGAACCCAAAATGGTGGCCTGGCTCCAAAATCGCCAGACCACGAGGCTCCTTTGTCTTGTCCACTGACCGTCTTGCTCCCTTCACCTTCCCCAGGTCGAGCGACCCGGGGCCTTCCTTATTTGGGCATGTACTTTCCCGCGAAACGTGGTTGCTTTCGCGGGCTTCTACATGTCGTTTGTGTGCCTCCAGGGTGTGGGCTGGGATGTCTGGTCCCAATACACATCCTGGGTGCCAGAGAGTCTAGGGTGGTGTGAATGCCTGGGACCACCGTGGTCCGTGATTGGTCCACGTATGGTATGTGTGTTGATGAGCGGATCTCCCATTGGCTCCCCTCCGTTTTGGCGCGAAGGGAACCGTGGATAAGAGGGGGCTGGAAACACCACTACCATGTCGATCTCCTGAGTTCTCACGAACGAAGGAATACAGGAGCCAAGTATCCTGCAACCACGAGGCTGGACCGAGGAATCGCTGGTGACCCGCTGAAGGAATCCTCCTTTGCACTGCTGTCGTCCTGTGAAACCCTTTCCTCCTTTGATCGAACCAGAAGGCCTGTACTGGTGCTTCGACCTTTGGAATAGCAGGAACAGCTATTCCCGGCGACTTCATCATCTCCTGCCAAGTAAGCCTTCGGAAGTGTCTCTGGGCCATCCAGTTGACTGACCAGCTTACAAGGGAGTCCTGCTCTGTAACCGCCGCCAGGTTGTGTTGTATTTCGAGTCCTTGTCACTCTCCCACGCTTCGTACACTTGGCGTTCCCAAGTCTGAAGGGAGGAGTGTACATTTGGCTCGAATACACACGGCCGCTCCATTGTCCTGCTGCGGCAACAAACTGTGCCGGTTTCGTCGATTGGGACGTCTTTTTGCTCTACACGACTACGAGGCGTTCCCTGCTCTTCTGAACCTGCCAGCTGCTGAAACTAACGTGTAGAAGCCTGGGTCTGCTTGCTTCGGGGACCGGTGAGTAGTATAGCTAGGATCTGGTCGCCCTCCTGCAGTATCCCATTGCTTTTCCCTGCTGTGTAAAAACAGCACCCTTTTGCCGTACTCGCGCTCTGCTTCTGCTCGCTGTGGAGGCTGCGCTTGAGTTGCGGAACCTGTTCTCCTTCTGCTGTGCACTAACCCGAACTGCCTGACTTCCTCCGAAGAGCTTCTCCTTTTGCCCGTTGGCACCGGCGTGGCAGGTACTTTGAGCACAAGGCTCCACTCTTCGCAGGGCTCGGACTTCCATCTAGTTAGGTGCCTCTGAAGGCGAACTGAGTCTAAAGCGTTATCGCACTGCCTGTTTTCCTTCCCTGGCAGGTGGACTACACATTTTGTGCCTCTAATGCTTAAGACTGTCGTATTTGTATATATATTGTGTTGATATGGTATGTGTTGGTTTAATACTGTGATATTGTGATTTTTTCGCTACGGTCATTATTTTAAAGGCCTTAAAATAAATGTGTATATATTTTTGATATAACAACTGTTTGGAGTAGTTTGTAAGCGCTCTTGCTTTGTGTGCTCATTGCGGGCTTTCAGTCACCCTCACCCCTCTTGAGACCTAGTCTTGACCGCCGCGATCGCTACCTTGATTGGTCTGGCTCGTCCAGAGGTTACCCTGTTCCAAGTAATTAGGTTGGCCTTCTGAACTTCTGCGCTACCAGGACAGAGTTCAGAAATCCGTCTTAACACCAACTCCTTCCCATTCCAATCCTGAGACCCTTCCGATAGCAGAGATGTGATATCTCAATGCTTATACCAAACCTGAGACCCTTCCTATGGCATGAGATGTGATATCCAACTCCTTGCCATTCAAATCCTGAGACCCTTCCTATAGCATGAGAAGGGATATCCAACTCCTTCCCAATCCAATCCTGAGAACCTTCCGATAGCAGAGACGTGATATCTCAATGCTTCTACCAAACCTGACACCCTTCCTTTAGCATGAGATGTGATATCCAAATCCTTCACATTCCAATCCTGAGACCCTTCCTATAGCATGAGATGTGATATCTCAATGCTTCTAATACCAAACCTGAGATCCTTCCTATAACATGAGATGTGATATCCAATTCCTTCCCATTCCAAACCTGAGACCCTTCCTATTGGATGAGTTGTGATATCCAACTCCTTCCCATTCCAACCCTGAGACCCGTCCTATAGCATGAGATGTGATATCTCAATGCTTATACCAAACCTGAGACCCTTCCTATAGCATGAGATGTGATATCCAACTACTTCCCATTCCAATCCTGAGACCCTTCCTATAGCATGAGATGTGATATCTCAATGCTTCTAATACCAAACCTGATATCCTTCCTATAACATGAGATGTGATATCCAACTCCTTCCATTCCAATCCTGAGACCCGTCCTATAGCATGAGATGTGATATCTCAATGCTTATACCAAACCTGAGACCCTTCCTATAGCATGAGATGTGATATCCAACTACTTCCCATTCCAATCCTGAGACCCTTCCTATAGCATGAGATGTGATATCTCAATGCTTCTAATACCAAACCTGAGATCCTTCCTCTAACATGAAATGTGATATCCAACTCCTTCCCTTTCCAAACCTAAGAGCCTATCTATAGCATGAGATGTGATATCCAGGTCCTTCCCATTCCAATCCTTAGACCCTTCCTACAGCATGCAATATGATATCTCAATGATTCTAATAACAAACCTGAGACCCATCCTATAGCATGAGATATGATATCCAAGTCCTTCCCATTCCAATCCTGAGACCCTTCCTATAACATGAAATGTGATATCCAACTCCTTCCCATTCCAACCTGAGACCCTTCCTATAGCATGAGATGGGATATCCAACTTCTTCCAAATCCAATACTGATACCCTTCCGATAGCATGAGATGTGATATCCCAATGCTTCTACCAAACCTGAGACCCATACAATGGCATGAGATGTGATATCAAACTCCTTCCCATTCCAATCCTGAGACCCTTCCTATAGCTTGAGGTGTGATATCCAACTCCTTCCCATTCCAATTCTGAGACCCTTCTTATACCATGAGACTTGATATCTCAATGTTTCTAATACCAAACCTGAGACCCGTCCTATAACATGAGATGTGATATCCAAATCCTTCCCCTTCCAAACCTTAGACCCTTCCTTTATCATGAGATGTGATATCCAACTCCTTCCCATTCCAATCCTGAGACCCTTCCGATATCATGAGATTTGTTATCTCAATGCTTCTAATATCAAACTTGAGACCCTCCCTATAGCATGAGATGTGACATCCAAGTCCTTCCCATTCCAATCCTGAGACCCTTCCGATAGCAGAGATGTGATATCTCAATGCTTATACCAAACCTGAGAACCTTCCTATGGCCTGAGATGTCATATACACCTCCTTCCCATTCCAATCCTGAGACTCTTCCTTTAGCATGAGATGTGATATCTCAATGCTTATACCAAATCTGAGACCCTTCCTATAGCATGAGATGTGTTGTCCAATTCCTTCCCATTCCAATCCTGAGACCCTTCCTATAGCATGAGATGTGATATCTCAATGCTTATACCAAACCTGAGAGCCTACCTATAGCATGAGATGTGATATCCAAGTCCATCCCATTCCAATCCTTAGACCCTTCCTACAGCATGCGATGTGATATCTCAATGATTCTAATACCAAACCAGAGACTCTTCCTATAACATGAGATGGGATATCCAACTCCTTCCCATTCCAATCCTGAGCCCCTTCCGATAGCAGAGATGTGATATCTCAATGCTTATACCAAACCTGAGACCCTTCCTATAACATGAGATGTGATATCCAACTCCTTCCCGTTCCAAACCTGAGACACTAACTATAGCATATGTGATATCCAACTCCTTCCCATTCCAAACATGAGACCCTTCCTATAGCAAGAAAGTAATATCCAACTCCTACCCATTCCAATCCTGAGACCCTTCCTATAGCAAGAGATGTGATATCCAAATCCTTCCCATTCCAATCCTGAGACCCTTCCTATAACATGAGATGTGATATCCAACTCCTTCCCATTCCAACCTGAGACACTTCCTATAGCATGAGAAGGGATATCCAACTCCTTCCCAATCCAATCCTGAGACCCTTCCGATAGCAGAGATGTGATATCTCAATGCTTATACCAAACCTGAGACCCTTCCTATGGCATGAGATGTGATATCCAACTCCTTGCCACTCAAATCCTGAGACCCTTCCTATAGCATGAGAAGGGATATCCAACTCCTTCCCAATCCAATCCTGAGACCCTTCCGATAGCAGAGACGTGATATCTCAATGCTTCTACCAAACCTGAGACCCTTCCTTTAGCATGAGATGTGATATCCAAATCCTTCACATTCCAATCCTGAGACCCTTCCTATAGCATGAGATGTGATATCTCAATGCTTCTAATACCAAACCTGAGATCCTTCCTATAACATGAGATGTGATATCCAATTCCTTCCCATTCCAAACTTGAGACCCTTCCTATTGGATGAGATGTGATATCCAACTCCTTCCCATTCCAACCCTGAGACCCTTCCTATAGCATGAGATGTGATGTCTCAATGCTTCTAATACCAAACCTGAGATCCTTCCTATAACATGAGATGTGATATCCAACTCCTTCCATTCCAATCCTGAGACCCGTCCTATAGCATGAGATGTGAAATCTCAATGCTTATACCAAACCTGAGACCCTTCCTATAGCATGAGATGTGATATCCAACGGCTTCCCATTCCAATCCTGAGACCCTTCCTATAGCATGAGATGTGATATCTCAATGCTTCTAATACCAAACCTGAGATCCTTCCTCTAACATGAAATGTGATATCCAACTCCTTCCCTTTCCAAACCTAAGAGCCTATCTATAGCATGAGATGTGATATCCAAGTCCTTCACATTCCAACCCTTAGACCCTTCCTACAGCATGCAATATGATATCTCAATGATTCTAATAACAAACCTGAGACCCGTCCTATAACATGAGATGGGATATCCAACTCCTTCCCATTCCAATCCTGAGACACTTCCTATAACATGAGATGTGATATCCAAATCCTTCCCGTTCCAAACCTGAGACCCTTCCTTTAGCATGAGATGTGATATCCAGCTCCTTCCCATTCCAATCCTGAGACACTTCCGATAGCATGAGATGTGATATCTCAATGCTTCTAATATCAAAACTGAGACCCTCCCTATAGCATGATATGTGATATCTAAGTCCTTCCCATTCCAATCCTGAGACCCTCCCTATAGCATGAGATGTGATATCCAACTCCTTCCCAATCCAATCCTGAGACCCTTCCTATAGCATGAGATATGATATCTCAATACTTCTAATACCAAACGTGAGATCCTTCCGATAACATGAGATGTGATATCCAAATCCTTCCCCTTCCAAACCTGAGACCCTCCCTTTAGCATGAGATGTGATATCCAACTCCTTCCTATTCCAATCCTGAGACTCTTCTGATAGCATGAGATGTGATATCTCAATGCTTCTAATGCCAAACCTGAGATCCTTCCGATAGCATGAGATGTGATATCTCAATGCTTCTAATACCAAACCTGAGATCCTTCCTATAACATGAGATGTGATATCCAAATCCTTCCCCTTCCAAACCTGAGACCCTCCCTTTAGCATGAGATGTGATATCCAACTCCTTCCCATTCCATTCCTGAGACCCTTCTGATAGCATGAGATGTGATATCTCAATGCCTCTAATACCAAACCTGAGATCCTACCTCTAACATGAAATGTGATATCCAACTCTTTCCCCTTCCAAACCTGAGAGCCTTCCTATAGCATGAGATGTGATATCCAAGTCCTTCCCATTCCAATCCTGAGACCCTTCCTATAGCTTGAGATGTGATATCCAACTCCTTCCCATTCCAATTCTGAGACCCTTCCTATACTATGAGACTTGATATCTCAATGCTTCTAATACCAAACCTGAGACCCGTAATATAACATGAGATGTGATATCCAAATCCTTCCCCTTCCAAACCTTAGACCCTTCCGTTATCATGAGATGTGATATCCAACTCCTTCCCATTCCAATCCTGAGACCCTTCCGATATCATGAGATGTGATATCTCAAAGCTTCTAATATCAAACTTGAGACCCTCCCTTTAGCATGAGATGTGATATCCAAGTCCTTCCCATTCCAATCCTGAGACCCTTCCTATAGCATGAGATGTGATATCTCAATGCTTCTAATACCAAACCTGAGACCCTTCCTATAACATGAGATGGTAATATCCAACTCCTTCCCATTCCAATCCTGAGACCCTTTCGATAGCAGAGATGTGATATCCAAGTCCTTCCCCTTCCAAACCTTAGACCCTTCCTTTATCATGAGATGTGATATCCAAGTCCTTCTCATTCCAATCCTGAGACCCTTCCTATAGCTTGAGATGTGATATCCAACTCCTTCCCATTCCAATTCTGAGACCCTTCCTATACTATGAGACTTGATATCTCAATGCTTCTAATACCAAACCTGAGACCCGTAATATAACATGAGATGTGATATCCAAATCCTTCCCCTTCCAAACCTTAGACCCTTACTTTATCCTGAGATGTGATATCCAACTCCTTCCCATTCCAATCCTGAGACCCTTCCGATATCATGAGATGTGATATCTCAAAGCTTCTAATATCAAACTTGAGACCCTCCCTATAGCATGAGATGTGATATCCAAGTCCTTCCCATTCCAATCCTGAGACACTTCCTATAGCATGAGATGTGATATCTCACTGCTTATACCAAATCTGAGACCCTTCCCATAGCATGAGATGTGATATCCAACTCCTTCCCATTCCAATCCTGAGACCCTTCCTATAGCATGAGATGTGATATCCAACTCCTTCCCATTCCAATCCTGAGACCCTTCCTATAGCATGAGATGTGATGTCTCAATGCTTCTAATACCAAACCTGAGATCCTTCCTAAAACATGAGATGTGATATCCAACTCCTTCCATTCCAATCCTGAGACCCTTCCTATAGCATGAGATGTGATATCTCAATGCTTATACCAAACCTGAGACCCTTCCTATAGCATGAGATGTGATATCCAACTCCTTCCCATTCCAATCCTGAGACCCTTCCTATAGCCTGAGATGTGATATCTCAAAGCCTCTAATACCAAACCTGAGATCCTTCCTCTAACATGAAATGTGATATCCAACTCCTTCACTTTCCAAACCTGAGACCCTTCCTATAGCATGAGATGTGATGTCTCAATGCTTCTAATACCAAACCTGAGATCCTTCCTATAACATGAGATGGGATATCCAACTCCTTCCCATTCCAATCCTGAGACACTTCCGATAGCAGAGATGTGATATCTCAATGTTTATACCAAACCTGAGACCCTTCCTATAACATATGTGATATCCAACTCCTTCCCGTTCCAATCCTGAGACACTTCCGATAGCATGAGATGTGATATCCAGCTCCTTCCCATTCCAATCCTGAGACACTTCCGATAGCATGAGATGTGATATCTCAATGCTTCTAATATCAAAACTGAGACCCTCCCTATAGCATGATATGTGATATCTAAGTCCTTCCCATTCCAATCCTGAGACCCTTCCTATAGCATGAGATGTGATATCTCAATGCTTCTACCAAACCTGAGACCCTTCCTTTAGCATGAGATGTGATATCCAACTCCTTCCCATTCCAATCCTGAGACCCTTCCTATAGCATGAGATGTGATATCTCAATACTTCTAATACCAAACCTGAGATCCTTCCGATAACATGAGATGTGATATCTCAATACTTCTAATACCAAACCTGAGATCCACCTATAACATGAGATGTGATATCCAAATCCTTCCCCTTCCAAACCTGAGACCCTCCCTTTAGCATGAGATGTGATATCCAAATCCTTCCCATTCCAATCCTGAGACCCTTCTGATAGCATAAGATATGATATCTCAATGCTTCTATACCAAACCTGAGATCCTTCCGGTAGCATGAGATGTGATATCTCAATACTTCTAATACCAAACCTGAGATCCTTCCTATAACATGAGATGTGATATCCAAATCCTTATCTTCCAAACCTGAGACCTCCCTTTAGCATGAGATGTGATATCTAACTCCTTCCCATTCCAATCCTGAGACTCTTCTGATAGCATAAGATATGATATCTCAATGCTTCTATACCAAACCTGAGATCCTTCTGATAGCATGAGATGTGATATCTCAATACTTCCAATACCAAACCTGAGATCCTACCTCTAACATGAAATGTGATATCCAACTCTTTCCCCTTGCAAACCTGAGAGCCTTCCTATAGCATGAGATGTGATATCCAAGTCCTTCCCATTCCAATCCTGAGACCCTTCCTATAACATGAGATGTGATATCCAACTCCTTCCCATTCCAACCTTAGACCCTTCCTATAGCATGAGATGGGATATCCAACTCCTTCCAAATCCAATCCCGATACCCTTCCGATAGCATGAGATGTGATATCCCAATGCTTCTACCAAACCTGAGACCCATACTATGGCATGAGATGTGATATCAAACTCATTCCCATTCTAATCCTGAGACCCTTTCTATAGCTTGAGATGTGATATCCAAATCCTTCCCCTTCCAAACCTTAGACCCTTCCTTTATCATGAGATGTGATATCCAACTCCTTCCCATTCCAATCTTGAGACCCTTCCGATATCATGAAATGTGATATCTCAATGCTTCTAATATCAAACTTGAGACCCTCCCTATAGCATGAGATGTGATATCCAAGTCCTTCCCATTCCAATCCTGAGACCCTTCCTATAGCATGAGATGTGATATCTCAATGCTTCTAATACCAAACCTGAGACCCTTCCTATAACATGAGATGGGAATATCCAACTTCTTCCCATTCCAATCCTGAGACCCTTCCTATAACATGAGATGTGATGTCTCAATGCTTCTAATACCAAACCTGAGATCTTTCCTATAACATGAGATGTGATATCCAACTCCTTCCCATTCCAATCCTGAGACCCTTCCTATAGCATGAGATGTGCTATCGCAATGCTTATACCAAACCTGAGACCCTTCCTAAAGCTTGAGATGTGATATCCAACTCCTTCCCATTCCAATCCTGAGACCCTTCCTATAGCATGAGATGTGATATCTCAAGGCCTCTAATACCAAACCTGAGATCCTTCCTCTAACATGAAATGTGATATCCAACTCCTTCCCCTTCCAAACCTGAGAGCCTTCCTATAGCATGAGATATGATATCCAAGTCCTTCCCATTCCAATCCTGAGACCCTTCCTATAACATGAAATGTGATATCCAACTCCTTCCCATTCCAACCTGAGACCCTTCCTATAGCATGAGATGGGATATCCAACTCCTTCGAAATCCAATACTGATACCCTTCCAATAGCATGAATTCTGATATCCCAATGGTTCTACCAAACCTGAGACCCATACTATGGCATGAGATGTGATATCAAACTCATTCCCATTCCAATCCTGAGACTCTTCCTATAGCTTGAGATGTGATATCCAACTCCTTCCCATTCCAATTCTGAGACCCTTCCTATGCTATGAGACTTGATATCTCAATGCTTCTAATACCAAACCTGAGACCCGTCCTATAACATGAGATGTGATATCCAAATCTTTCCCCTTCCAAACCTTAGACCCTTCCTTTATCATGAGATGTGATATCCAACTCCTTCCCATTCCAATCCTGAGACCCTTCCGATATCATGAGATTTGTTATCTCAATGCTTCTAATATCAAACTTGAGACCCTCCCTATAGCATGAGATGTGACATCCAAGTCCTCCCCATTCCAATCCTGAGAACCTTCCTATAGCATGAGATGTGATATCTCAATGCTTCTAATACCAAACCTGAGACCCTTCCTATAACATGAGATGTCATATACAACTCCTTCCCAATCCAATCCTGAGACCCTTCCTATAGCATGACATGTGATATCTCAATGCTTATACCAAATCTGAGACCCTTCCTATAGCATGAGATGTGATATCCAACTCCTTCCCATTCCAATCCTGAGACCCTTCCTATAGCATGCGATGTGATGTCTCAATGCTTCTAATACCAAACCTGCGATCCTTCCAATAACATGAGATGTGATATCCAACTCCTTCCCATTCCAATCCTGAGACCCTTATGATAGCATGAGATGTGATATCTCAATGCCTCTAATACCAAACCTGAGATACTTCCGATAGCATGAGATGTGATATCTCAATGCTTCTAATACCAAACCTGAGATCCTTCCTATAACATGAGATGTGATTTCCAAATCCTTCCCCTTCCAAACCTGAGACCCTCCATTTAGCATGAGATGTGATATACAACTCCTTCCCATTCCAATCCTGAGACCCTTCTGATAGCATGAGATGTGATATCTCAATGCCTCTAATACCAAAACTGAGATCCTATCTCTAACATGAAATGTGATATCCATCTCCTTCCCTTTCCAAACTTGAGGCCCTGCCTATAGCATGAGATGTGATATCCAAGTCCTTCCCATTCCAATCCTGAGACCCTTCCTATAGCATGTGATGTGATATCTCAATGCTTATACCAAACCTGAGACCCTTCCTATGGCATGAGATGTCATATACAACTCCTTCCCATTCCAATCCTGAGACCCTTCCTATAGCATGAGATGTGATATCTCAATGCTTATACCAAACCTGAGACCCTTCCTATAGCATGAGATGTGATATCCAACTTCTTCCCATTCCAATCCTGAGACCCTTCCTATAACATGAGATGTGATGTCTCAATGCTTCTAATACCAAGCCTGAGATATTTCCTATAACATGAGATGTGATATCCAACTCCTTCCCATTCCAATCCTGAGGCCCTTCCTATAGCATGAGATGTGATATCTCAATGCTTATACCAAACCTGAGACCCTTCCTATAGCTTGAGATGTGATATCCAACTCCTTCCCATTCCAATCCTGAGACCCTTCCTATAGCATGAGATGTGATATCTCAAGGCCTCTAATACCAAACCTGAGATCCTTCCTCTAACATGAAATGTGATATCCAACTCCTTCCCCTTCCAAACCTGAGAGCCTTCCTATAGCATGAGATATGATATCCAAGTCCTTCCCATTCCAATCCTGAGACCCTTCCTATAACATGAAATGTGATATCCAACTCCTTCCCATTCCAACCTGAGACCCTTCCTATAGCATGAGATGGGATATCCAACTTCTTCCAAATCCAATACTGATACCCTTCCGATAGCATGAGATGTGATATCCCAATGCTTCTACCAAACCTGAGACCCATACTATGGCATGAGATGTGATATCAAACTCCTTCCCATTCCAATCCTGAGACCCTTCCTATAGCTTGAGGTGTGATATCCAACTCCTTCACATTCCAATTCTGAGACCCTTCTTATACCATGAGACTTGATATCTCAATGCTTCTAATACCAAACCTGAGACCCGTCCTATAACATGAGATGTGATATCCAAATCCTTCCCCTTCCAAACCTTAGACCCTTCCTTTATCATGAGATGTGATATCCAACTCCTTCCCATTCCAATCCTGAGACCCTTCCGATATCATGAGATTTGTTATCTCAATGCTTCTAATATCAAACTTGAGACCCTCCCTATAGCATGAGATGTGACATCCAAGTCCTTCCCATTCCAATCCTGAGACCCTTCCTATAGCATGAGATGTGATATCTCTATGCTTCTAATACCAAACCTGAGACCCTTCCTATAACATGAGATGGGATATCCAACTCCTTCCCATTCCAATCCTGAGACCCTTCCGATAGCAGAGATGTGATATCTCAATGCTTATACCAAACCTGAGACCCTTCCTATGGCCTGAGATGTCATATACAACTCCTTTCCATTCCAATCCTGAGACCCTTCCTTTAGCATGAGATGTGATATCTCAATGCTTATACCAAATCTGAGACCCTTCCTACAGCATGAGATGTGATATCCAATTCCTTCCCATTCCAATCCTGAGACCCTTCCTACAGCATGAGATGTGATATCTCAATGCTTATACCAAACCTGAGAGCCTACCTATAGCATGAGATGTGATATCCAAGTCCATCCCATTCCAATCCTTAGACCCTTCCTACAGCATGCAATGTGATATCTCAATGATTCTAATACCAAACCAGAGACTCTTCCTATAACATGAGATGGGATATCCAACTCCTTCCCATTCCAATCCTGAGCCGCTTCCGATAGCAGAGATGTGATATCTCAATGCTTATACCAAACCTGAGACCCTTCCTATAACATGAGATGTGATATCCAACTCCTTCCCGTTCCAAACCTGAGACACTAACTATAGCATATGTGATATCCAACTGCTTCCCATTCCAAACATGAGACCCTTCCTATAGCAAGAAAGTAATATCCAACTCCTACCCATTCCAATCCTGAGACCCTTCCTATAGCAAGAGATGTGATATCCAAATCCTTCCCATTCCAATCCTGAGACCCTTCCTATAACATGAGATGTGATATCCAACTCCTTCCCATTCAAATCCTGAGACCCTTCCTATAGCATGAGAAGGGATATCCAACTCCTTCCCAATCCAATCCTGAGACCCTTCCGATAGCAGAGACGTGATATCTCAATGCTTCTACCATACCTGAGACCCTTCCTTTAGCATGAGATGTGATATCCAAATCCTTCACATTCCAATCCTGAGACCCTTCCTATAGCATGAGATGTGATATCTCAATGCTTCTAATACCAAACCTGAGATCCTTCCTATAACATGAGATGTGATATCCAATTCCTTCCCATTCCAAACCTGAGACCCTTCCTATTGGATGAGATGTGATATCCAACTCCTTCCCATTCCAACCCTGAGACCCTTCCTATAGCATGAGATGTGATGTCTCAATGCTTCTAATACCAAACCTGAGATCCTTCCTATAACATGAGATGTGATATCCAACTCCTTCCATTCCAATCCTGAGACCCGTCCTATAGCATGAGATGTGATATCTCAATGCTTATACCAAACCTGAGACCCTTCCTATAGCATGAGATGTGATATCCAACTACTTCCCATTCCAATCCTGAGACCCTTCCTATAGCATGAGATGTGATATCTCAATGCTTCTAATACCAAACCTGAGATCCTTCCTCTAACATGAAATGTGATATCCAACTCCTTCCCTTTCCAAACCTAAGAGCCTATCTATAGCATGAGATGTGATATCCAAGTCCTTCCCATTCCAATCCTTAGACCCTTCCAACAGCATGCAATATGATATCTCAATGATTCTAATAACAAACCTGAGACCCGTCCTATAGCATGAGATATGATATCCAAGTCCTTCCCATTCCAATCCTGAGACCCTTCCTATAACATGAAATGTGATATCCAACTCCTTCCCATTCCAACCTGAGACCCTTCCTATAGCATGAGATGGGATATCCAACTTCTTCCAAATCCAATACTGATACCCTTCCGATAGCATGAGATGTGATATCCCAATGCTTCTACCAAACCTGAGACCCATACTATGGCATGAGATGTGATATCAAACTCCTTCCCATTCCAATCCTGAGACCCTTCCTATAGCTTGAGGTGTGATATCCAACTCCTTCCCATTCCAATTCTGAGACCCTTCTTATACCATGAGACTTGATATCTCAATGCTTCTAATACCAAACCTGAGACCCGTCCTATAACATGAGATGTGATATCCAAATCCTTCCCCTTCCAAACCTTAGACCCTTCCTTTATCATGAGATGTGGTATCCAACTCTTTCCCATTCCAATCCTGAGACCCTTCCGATATCATGAGATTTGTTATCTCAATGCTTCTAATATCAAACTTGAGACCCTCCCTATAGCATGAGATGTGACATCCAAGTCCTTCCCATTCCAATCCTGAGACCCTTCCTATAGCATGAGATGTGATATCTCTATGCTTCTAATACCAAACCTGAGACCCTTCCTATAACATGAGATGGGATATCCAACTCCTTCCCATTCCAATCCTGAGACCCTTCCGATAGCAGAGATGTGATATCTCAATGCTTATACCAAACCTGAGACCCTTCCTATGGCCTGAGATGTCATATACAACTCCTTCCCATTCCAATCCTGAGACCCTTCCTTTAGCATGAGATGTGATATCTCAATGCTTATACCAAATCTGAGACCCTTCCTATAGCATGAGATGTGATATCCAAATCCTTCCCATTCCAATCCTGAGACCCTTCCTATAGCATGAGATGTGATATCTCAATGCTTATACCAAACCTGAGAGCCTACCTATAGCATGAGATGTGATATCCAAGTCCATCCCATTCCAATCCTTAGACCCTTCCTACAGCATGCGATGTGATATCTCAATGATTCTAATACCAAACCAGAGACTCTTACTATAATATGAGATGGGATATCCAACTCTCTCCCATTCCAATCCTGAGCCGCTTCCGATAGCAGAGATGTGATATCTCAATGCTTATACCAAACCTGAGACCCTTCCTATAACATGAGATGTGATATCCAACTCCTTCCCGTTCCAAACCTGAGACACTAACTATAGCATATGTGATATCCAACTCCTTCCCATTCCAAACATGAGACCCTTCCTATAGCAAGAAAGTAATATCCAACTCCTACCCATTCCAATCCTGAGACCCTTCCTATAGCAAGAGATGTGATATCCAAATCCTTCCCATTCCAATCCTGAGATCCTTCCTATAACATGAGATGTGATATCCAACTCCTTCCCATTCCAACCTGAGACACTTCCTATAGCATGAGAAGGGATATCCAACTCCTTCCCAATCCAATCCTGAGACCCTTCCGATAGCAGAGATGTGATATCTCAATGCTTATACCAAACCTGAGACCCTTCCTATGGCATGAGATGTGATATCCAACTCCTTGCCATTCAAATCCTGAGACCCTTCCTATAGCATGAGAAGGGATATCCAACTCCTTCCCAATCCAATCCTGAGACCCTTCCGATAGCAGAGACGTGATATCTCAATGCTTCTACCAAACCTGAGACCCTTCCTTTAGCATGAGATGTGATATCCAAATCCTTCACATTCCAATCCTGAGACCCTTCCTATAGCATGAGATGTGATATCTCAATGCTTCTAATACCAAACCTGAGATCCTTCCTATAACATAAGATGTGATATCCAATTCCTTCCCATTCCAAACCTGAAACCCTTCCTATTGGATGAGATGTGATATCCAACTCCTTCCCATTCCAACCCTGAGACCCTTCCTATAGCATGAGATGTGATGTCTCAATGCTTCTAATACCAAACCTGAGATCCTTCCTATAACATGAGATGTGATATCCAACTCCTTCCATTCCAATCCTGAGACCCGTCCTATAGCATGAGATGTGATATCTCAATGCTTATACCAAACCTGAGACCCTTCCTATAGCATGAGATGTGATATCCAACTTCTTCCCATTCCAATCCTGAGACCCTTCCTATAGCATGAGATGTGATATCTCAAGGCCTCTAATACCAAACCTGAGATCCTTCCTCTAACATGCAATGTGATATCCAACTCCTTCCCCTTCCAAACCTGAGAGCCTTCCTATAGCATGAGATATGAGATCCAAGTCCTTCCCATTCCAATCCTGAGACCCTTCCTATAACATGAAATGTGATATCCAACTCCTTCCCATTCCAACCTGAGACCCTTCCTATAGCATGAGATGGGATATCCAACTTCTTCCAAATCCAATACTGATACCCTTCCGATAGCATGAGATGTGATATCCCAATGCTTCTACCAAACCTGAGACCCATACTATGGCATGAGATGTGATATCAAACTCCTTCCCATTCCAATCCTGAGACCCTTCCTATAGCTTGAGGTGTGATATCCAACTCCTTCCCATTCCAATTCTGAGACCCTTCTTATACCATGAGACTTGATATCTCAATGCTTCTAATACCAAACCTGAGACCCGTCCTATAACATGAGATGTGATATCCAAATCCTTCCCCTTCCAAACCTTAGACCCTTCCTTTATCATGAGATGTGATATCCAACTCCTTCCCATTCCAATCCTGAGACCCTTCCGATATCATGAGATTTGTTATCTCAATGCTTCTAATATCAAACTTGAGACCCTCCCTATAGCATGAGATGTGACATCCAAGTCCTTCCCATTCCAATCCTGAGACCCTTCCTATAGCATGAGATGTGATATCTCTATGCTTCTAATACCAAACCTGAGAGCATTCCTATAACATGAGATGGGATATCCAACTCCTTCCCATTCCAATCCTGAGACCCTTCCGATAGCAGAGATGTGATATCTCAATGCTTATACCAAACTTGAGACCCTTCCTATGGCCTGAGATGTCATATACAACTCCTTCCCATTCCAATCCTGAGACCCTTCCTTTAGCATGAGATGTGATATCTCAATGCTTATACCAAATCTGAGACCCTTCCTATAGCATGAGATGTGATATCCAATTCCTTCGCATTCCAATCCTGAGACCCTTCCTATAGCATGAGATGTGATATCTCAATGCTTATACCAAACCTGAGAGCCTACCTATAGCATGAGATGTGATATCCAAGTCCATCCCATTCCAATCCTTAGACCCTTCCTACAGCATGCGATGTGATATCTCAATGATTCTAATACCAAACCAGAGACTCTTCCTATAACATGAGATGGGATATCCAACTCCTTCCCATTCCAATCCTGAGCCGCTTCCGATAGCAGAGATGTGATATCTCAATGCTTATACCAAACCTGAGACCCTTCCTATAACATGAGATGTGATATCCAACTCCTTCCCGTTCCAAACCTGAGACACTAACTATAGCATATGTGATATCCAACTGCTTCCCATTCCAAACATGAGACCCTTCCTATAGCAAGAAAGTAATATCCAACTCCTACCCATTCCAATCCTGAGACCCTTCCTATAGCAAGAGATGTGATATCCAAATCCTTCCCATTCTAATCCTGAGACCCTTCCTATAACATGAGATGTGATATCCAACTCCTTCCCATTCAAATCCTGAGACCCTTCCTATAGCATGAGAAGGGATATCCAACTCCTTCCCAATCCAATCCTGAGACCCTTCCGATAGCAGAGACGTGATATCTCAATGCTTCTACCAAACCTGAGACCCTTCCTTTAGCATGAGATGTGATATCCAAATCCTTCACATTCCAATCCTGAGACCCTTCCTATAGCATGAGATGTGATATCTCAATGCTTCTAATACCAAACCTGAGATCCTTCCTATAACATGAGATGTGATATCCAACTCCTTCCATTCCAATCCTGAGACCCGTCCTATAGCATGAGATGTGATATCTCAATGCATATACCAAACCTGAGACCCTTCCTATAGCATGAGATGTGATATCCAACTACTTCCCATTCCAATCCTGAGACCCTTCCAATAGCATGAGATGTGATATCTCAATGCTTCTAATACCAAACCTGAGATCCCACCTCTAACATGAAATGTGATATCCAACTCCTTCCCTTTCCAAACCTAAGAGCCTATCTATAGCATGAGATGTGATATCCAAGTCCTTCCCATTCCAATCCTTAGACCCTTCCTACAGCATGCAATATGATATCTCAATGATTCTAATAACAAACCTGAGACCCGTCCTATAGCATGAGATATGATATCCAAGTCCTTCCCATTCCAATCCTGAGACCCTTCCTATAACATGAAATGTGATATCCAACTCCTTCCCATTCCAACCTGAGACCCTTCCTATAGCATGAGATGGGATATCCAACTTCTTCCAAATCCAATACTGATACCTTTCCGATAGCATGAGATGTGATATCCCAATGCTTCTACCAAACCTGAGACCCATACTATGGCATGAGATGTGATATCAAACTCCTTCCCATTCCAATCCTGAGACCCTTCCTATAGCTTGAGGTGTGATATCCAACTCCTTCCCATTCCAATTCTTAGACCCTTCTTATACCATGAGACTTGATATCTCAATGCTTCTAATACCAAATCTGAGACCCGTCCTATAACATGAGATGTGATATCCAAATCCTTCCCCTTCCAAACCTTAGACCCTTCCTTTATCATGAGATGTGGTATCCAACTCCTTCCCATTCCAATCCTGAGACCCTTCCGATATCATGAGATTTGTTATCTCAATGCTTCTAATATCAAACTTGAGACCCTCCCTATAGCATGAGATGTGACATCCAAGTCCTTCCCATTCCAATCCTGAGACCCTTCCTATAGCATGAGATGTGATATCTCTATGCTTCTAATACCAAACCTGAGACCCTTCCTATAACATGAGATGGGATATCCAACTCCTTCCCATTCCAATCCTGAGACCCTTCCGATAGCAGAGATGTGATATCTCAATGCTTATACCAAACCTGAGACCCTTCCTATGGCCTGAGATGTCATATACAACTCCTTCCCATTCCAATCCTGAGACCCTTCCTTTAGCATGAGATGTGATATCTCAATGCTTATACCAAATCTGAGACCCTTCCTATAGCATGAGATGTGATATCCAAATCCTTCCCATTCCAATCCTGAGACCCTTCCTATAGCATGAGATGTGATATCTCAATGCTTATACCAAACCTGAGAGCCTACCTATAGCATGAGATGTGATATCCAAGTCCATCCCATTCCAATCCTTAGACCCTTCCTACAGCATGCAATGTGATATCTCAATGATTCTAATACCAAACCAGAGACTCTTACTATAACATGAGATGGGATATCCAACTCCTTCCCATTCCAATCCTGAGCCGCTTCCGATAGCAGAGATGTGATATCTCAATGCTTATACCAAACCTGAGACCCTTCCTATAACATGAGATGTGATATCCAACTCCTTCCCAATCCAATCCTGAGACCCTTCCGATAGCAGAGATGTGATATCTCAATGCTTATACCAAACCTGAGACCCTTCCTATGGCATGAGATGTGATATCCAACTCCTTGCCATTCAAATCCTGAGACCCTTCCTATAGCATGAGAAGGGATATCCAACTCCTTCCCAATCCAATCCTGAGACCCTTCCGATAGCAGAGACGTGATATCTCATTGCTTCTACCAAACCTGAGACCCTTCCTTTAGCATGAGATGTGATATCCAAATCCTTCACATTCCAATCCTGAGACCCTTCCTATAGCATGAGATGTGATATCTCAATGCTTCTAATACCAAACCTGAGATCCTTCCTATAACATAAGATGTGATATCCAATTCCTTCCCATTCCAAACCTGAGACCCTTCCTATTGGATGAGATGTGATATCCAACTCCTTCCCATTCCAACCCTGAGACCCTTCCTATAGCATGAGATGTGATGTCTCAATGCTTCTAATACCAAACCTGAGATCCTTCCTATAACATGAGATGTGATATCCAACTCCTTCCATTCCAATCCTGAGACCCGTCCCATAGCATGAGATGTGATATCTCAATGCTTATACCAAACCTGAGACCCTTCCTATAGCATGAGATGTGATATCCAACTACTTCCCATTCCAATCCTGAGACCCTTCCTATAGCATGAGATGTGATATCTCAATGCTTCTAATACCAAACCTGAGATCCTTCCTCTAACATGAAATGTGATATCCAACTCCTTCCCTTTCCAAACCTAAGAGCCTATCTATAGCATGAGATGTGATATCCAAGTCCTTCCCATTCCAACCCTTAGACCCTTCCTACAGCATGCAATATGATATCTCAATGATTCTAATAACAAACCTGAGACCCGTCCTATAACATGAGATGGGATATCCAACTCCTTCCCATTCCAATCCTGAGACACTTCCGATAGCAGAGATGTGATATCTCAATGCTTATACCAAACCTGAGACCCTTCCTATAACATGAGATGTGATATCCAAATCCTTCCCGTTCCAAACCTGAGACCCTTCCTTTAGCATGAGATGTGATATCCAGCTCCTTCCCATTCCAATCCTGAGACACTTCTGATAGCATGAGATGTGATATCTTAATGCTTCTAATACCAAACCTGAGATCCTTCCGATAGCATGAGATGTGATATCTCAATGCTTCTAATACCAAACCTGAGATCCTTCCTATAACATGAGATGTGATATCCAAATCCTTCCCCTTCCAAACCTGAGACCCTTCTGATAGCATGAGATGTGATATCTCAATGCCTCTAATACCAAACCTGAGATCCTACCTCTAACATGAAATGTGATATCCAACTCTTTCCCCTTCCAAACCTGAGAGCCGTCCTATAGCATGAGATGTGATATCCAAGTCCTTCCCATTCCAATCCTGAGACCCTTCCTATAGCTTGAGATGTGATATCCAACTCCTTCCCATTCCAATTCTGAGACCCTTCCTATACTCTGAGACTTGATATCTCAATGCTTCTAATACCAAACCTGAGACCCGTAATATAACATGAGATGTGATATCCAAATCCTTCCCCTTCCAAACCTTAGACCCTTCCTTTATCATGAGATGTGATATCCAACTCCTTCCCATTCCAATCCTGAGACCCTTCCGATATCATGAGATGTGATATCTCAAAGCTTCTAATATCAAACTTGAAACCCTCCCTATAGCATGAGATGTGATATCCAAGTCCTTCCCATTCCAATCCTGAGACCCTTCCTATAGCATGAGATGTGATATCTCAATGCTTCTAATACCAAACCTGAGACCCTTCCTATAACATGAGATGGGAATATCCAACTCCTTCCCATTACAATCCTGAGACCCTTCCGATAGCAGAGATGTGATATCTCAATGCTTATACCAAACCTGAGACCCTTCCTATGGCATGAGATGTGATATCCAACTCCTTGCCATTCAAATCCTGAGACCCTTCCTATAGCATGAGAAGTGATATCCAACTCCTTCCCAATCCAATCCTGAGACCCTTCCGATAGCAGAGACGTGATATCTCAATGCTTCTACCAAACCTGAGACCCTTCCTTTAGCATGAGATGTGATATCCAAATCCTTCACATTCCAATCCTGAGACCCTTCCTATAGCATGAGATGTGATGTCTCAATGCTTCTAATACCAAACCTGAGATCCTTCCTATAACATGAGATGTGATATCCAACTCCTTCCATTCCAATCCTGAGACCCGTCCTATAGCATGAGATGTGATATCTCAATGCTAATACCAAACCTGAGACCCTTCCTATAGCATGAGATGTGATATCCAACTACTTCCCATTCCAATCCTGAGACCCTTCCTATAGCATGAGATGTGATATCTCAATGCTTCTAATACCAAACCTGAGATCCTTCCTCTAACATGAAATGTGATATCCAACTCCTTCCCTTTCCAAACCTACGAGCCTATCTATAGCATGAGATGTGATATCCAAGTCCTTCCCATTCCAATCCTTAGACCCTTCCTACAGCATGCAATATGATATCTCAATGATTCTAATAACAAACCTGAGACCCATCCTATAGCATGAGATACGATATCCAAGTCCTTCCCATTCCAATCCTGAGACCCTTCCTATAACATGAAATGTGATATCCAACTCCTTCCCATTCCAACCTGAGACCCTTCCTATAGCATGAGATGGGATATCCAACTTCTTCCAAATCCAATACTGATACCCTTCCGATAGCATGAGATGTGATATCCCAATGCTTCTACCAAACCTGAGACCCATACTATGGCATGAGATGTGATATCAAACTCCTTCCCATTCCAATCCTGAGACCCTTCCTATAGCTTGAGGTGTGATATCCAACTCCTTCCCATTCCAATTCTGAGACCCTTCTTATACCATGAGACTTGATATCTCAATGCTTCTAATACCAAACCTGAGACCCGTCCTATAACATGAGATGTGATATCCAAATCCTTCCCCTTCCAAACCTTAGACCCCTTCCTTTATCATGAGATGTGGTATCCAGCTCCTTCCCATTCCAATCCTGAGACCCTTCCGATATCATGAGATTTGTTATCTCAATGCTTCTAATATCAAACTTGAGACCCTCCCTATAGCATGAGATGTGACATCCAAGTCCTTCCCATTCCAATCCTGAGACCCTTCCTATAGCATGAGATGTGATATCTCTATGCTTCTAATACCAAACCTGAGACCCTTCCTATAACATGAGATGGGATATCCAACTCCTTCCCATTCCAATCCTGAGACCCTTCCGATAGCAGAGATGTGATATCTCAATGCTTATACCAAACCTGAGACCCTTCCTATGGCCTGAGATGTCATATACAACTCCTTCCCATTCCAATCCTGAGACCCTTCCTTTAGCATGAGATGTGATATCTCAATGCTTATACCAAATCTGAGACCCTTCCTATAGCATGAGATGTGATATCCAAATCCTTCCCATTCCAATCCTGAGACCCTTCCTATAGCATGAGATGAGATATCTCAATGCTTATACCAAACCTGAGAGCCTACCTATAGCATGAGATGTGATATCCAAGTCCATCCCATTCCAATCCTTAGACCCTTCCTACAGCATGCGATGTGATATCTCAATGATTCTAATACCAAACCAGAGACTCTTACTATAACATGAGATGGGATATCCAACTCCTTCTCATTCCAATCCTGAGCCGCTTCCGATAGCAGAGATGTGATATCTCAATGCTTATACCAAACCTGAGACCCTTCCTATAACATGAGATGTGATATCCAACTCCTTCCCGTTCCAAACCTGAGACACTAACTATAGCATATGTGATATCCAACTCCTTCCCATTCCAAACATGAGACCCTTCCTATAGCAAGAAAGTAATATCCAACTCCTACCCATTCCAATCCTGAGACCCTTCCTATAGCAAGAGATGTGATATCCAAATCCTTCCCATTCCAATCCTGAGACCCTTCCTATAACATGAGATGTGATATCCAACTCCTTCCCATTCCAACCTGAGACACTTCCTATAGCATGAGAAGGGATATCCAACTACTTCCCAATCCAATCTTGAGACCCTTCCGATAGCAGAGATGTGATATCTCAATGCTTATACCAAACCCGAGACCCTTCCTATGGCATGAGATGTGATATCCAACTCCTTGCCATTCAAATCCTGAGACCCTTCCTATAGCATGAGAAGGGATATCCAACTCCTTCCCAATCCAATCCTGAGACCCTTCCGATAGCAGAGACGTGATATCTCAATGCTTCTACCAAACCTGAGACCCTTCCTTTAGCATGAGATGTGATATCCAAATCCTTCACATTCCAATCCTGAGACCCTTCCTATAGCATGAGATGTTATATCTCAATGCTTCTAATACCAAACCTGAGATCCTTCCTATAACATGAGATGTGATATCCAATTCCTTCCCATTCCAAACCTGAGACCCTTCCTATTGGATGAGATGTGATATCCAACTCCTTCCCATTCCAACCCTGAGACCCTTCCTATAACATGAGATGTGATGTCTCAATGCTTCTAATACCAAACCTGAGATCCTTCCTATAACTTGAGATGTGATGTCCAACTCCTTCCATTCCAATCCTGAGACCCGTCCTATAGCATGAGATGTGATATCCAACTCCTTGCCATTCAAATCCTGAGACCCTTCCTATAGCATGAGAAGGGATATCCAACTCCTTCCCAATCCAATCCTGAGACCCTTCCGATAGCAGAGACGTGATATCTCAATGCTTCTACCAAACCTGAGACCCTTCCTTTAGCATGAGATGTGATATCCAAATCCTTCACATTCCAATCCTGAGACCCTTCCTATAGCATGAGATGTGATGTCTCAATGCTTCTAATACCAAACCTGAGATCCTTCCTATAACATGAGATGTGATATCCAACTCCTTCCATTCCAATCCTGAGACCCGTCCTATAGCATGAGATGTGATATCTCAATGCTTATACCAAACCTGAGACCCTTCCTATAGCATGAGATGTGATATCCAACTACTTCCCATTCCAATCCTGAGACCCTTCCTATAGCATGAGATGTGATATCTCAATGCTTCTAATACCAAACCTGAGACCCATCCTATAGCATGAGATATGATATCCAAGTCCTTCCCATTCCAATCCTGAGACCCTTCCTACAGCTTGCAATATGATATCTCAATGATTCTAATAACAAACCTGAGACCCATCCTATAGCATGAGATATGATATCCAAGTCCTTCCCATTCCAATCCTGAGACCCTTCCTATAACATGAAATGTGATATCCAACTCCTTCCCATTCCAACCTGAGACCCTTCCTATAGCATGAGATGGGATATCCAACTTCTTCCAAATCCAATACTGATACCCTTCCGATAGCATGAGATGTGATATCCCAATGCTTCTACCAAACCTGAGACCCATACTATGGCATGAGATGTGATATCAAACTCCTTCCCATTCCAATCCTGAGACCCTTCCTATAGCTTGAGGTGTGATATCCAACTCCTTCCCATTCCAATTCTGAGACCCTTCTTATACCATGAGACTTGATATCTCAATGCTTCTAATACCAAACCTGAGACCCGTCCTATAACATGAGATGTGATATCCAAATCCTTCCCCTTCCAAACCTTAGACCCCTTCCTTTATCATGAGATGTGGTATCCAACTCCTTCCCATTCCAATCCTGAGACCCTTCCGATATCATGAGATTTGTTATCTCAATGCTTCTAATATCAAACTTGAGACCCTCCCTATAGCATGAGATGTGACATCCAAGTCCTTCCCATTCCAATCCTGAGACCCTTCCTATAGCATGAGATGTGATATCTCTATGCTTCTAATACCAAACCTGAGACCCTTCCTATAACATGAGATGGGATATCCAACTCCTTCCCATTCCAATCCTGAGACCCTTCCGATAGCAGAGATGTGATATCTCAATGCTTCTACCAAACCTGAGACCCTTCCTATAGCATGAGATGTGATATCTCTATGCTTCTAATACCAAACCTGAGACACTTCCTATAGCATGAGAAGGGATATCCAACTACTTCCCAATCCAATCTTGAGACCCTTCCGATAGCAGAGATGTGATATCTCAATGCTTATACCAAACCCGAGACCCTTCCTATGGCATGAGATGTGATATCCAACTCCTTGCCATTCAAATCCTGAGACCCTTCCTATAGCATGAGAAGGGATATCCAACTCCTTCCCAATCCAATCCTGAGACCCTTCCGATAGCAGAGACGTGATATCTCAATGCTTCTACCAAACCTGAGACCCTTCCTTTAGCATGAGATGTGATATCCAAATCCTTCACATTCCAATCCTGAGACCCTTCCTATAGCATGAGATGTTATATCTCAATGCTTCTAATACCAAACCTGAGATCCTTCCTATAACATGAGATGTGATATCCAATTCCTTCCCATTCCAAACCTGAGACCCTTCCTATTGGATGAGATGTGATATCCAACTCCTTCCCATTCCAACCCTGAGACCCTTCCTATAACATGAGATGTGATGTCTCAATGCTTCTAATACCAAACCTGAGATCCTTCCTATAACTTGAGATGTGATATCCAACTCCTTCCATTCCAATCCTGAGACCCGTCCTATAGCATGAGATGTGATATCTCAATGCTTATACCAAACCTGAGACCCTTCCTATAGCATGAGATGTGATATCCAACTACTTCAAATTCCAATCCTGAGACCCTTCCTATAGCATGAGATGTGATATCTCAATGCTTCTAATACCAAACCTGAGATCCTTCCTCTAACATGAAATGTGATATCCAACTCCTTCCCTTTCCAAACCTAAGAGCCTATCTATAGCATGAGATGTGATATCCAAGTCCTTCCCATTCCAACCCTTAGACCCTTCCTACAGCATGCAATATGATATCTCAATGATTCTAATAACAAACCTGAGACCCGTCCTATAACATGAGATGGGATATCCAACTCCTTCCCATTCCAATCCTGAGACACTTCCGATAGCAGAGATGTGATATCTCAATGCTTATACCAAACCTGAGACCCTTCCTATAACATGAGATGTGATATCCAAATCCTTCCCGTTCCAAACCTGAGACCCTTCCTTTAGCATGAGATGTGATATCCAACTCCTTCCCGTTCCAAACCTGAGACCCTTCCTTCAGCATGAGATGTGATATCCAGCTCCTTCCCATTCCAATCCTGAGACACTTCCGATAGCATGAGATGTGATATCTCAATGCTTCTAATATCAAAACTGAGACCCTCCCTATAGCATGATATGTGATATCTAAGTCCTTCCCATTCCAATCCTGAGACACTCCCTATAGCATGAGATGTGATATCCAACTCTTTCCCATTCCAATCCTGAGACCCTTCCTATAGCATGAGATATGATATCTCAATACTTCTAATACCAAACGTGAGATCCTTCCGATAACATGAGATGTGATATCCAAATCCTTCCCCTTCCAAACCTGAGACCCTCCCTTTAGCATGAGATGTGATATCCAACTCCTTCCCATTCCAATCCTGAGACCCTTCTGATAGCATGAGATGTGATATCTCAATGCTTCTAATACTAAACCTGAGATCCTTCCGATAGCATGAGATGTGATATCTCAATGCTTCTAATACCAAACCTGAGATCCTTCCTATAACATGAGATGTATTATCCAAATCCTTCCCCTTCCAAACCTGAGACCCTCCCTTTAGCATGAGATGTGATATCCAACTCCTTCCCATTCCATTCCTGAGACCCTTCTGATAGCATGAGATGTGATATCTCAATGCCTCTAATACCAAACCTGAGATCCTACCTCTAACTTGAAATGTGATATCCAACTCTTTCCCCTTCCAAACCTGAGAGCCTTCCTATAGCATGAGATGTGATATCCAAGTCCTTTCCATTCCAATCCTGAGACCCTTCCTATAGCTTGAGATGTGATATCCAACTATTTCCCATTCCAATTCTGAGACCCTTCCTATACTCTGAGACTTGATATCTCAATGCTTCTAATACCAAACCTGAGACCCGTAATATAACATGAGATGTGATATCCAAATCCTTCCCCTTCCAAACCTTAGACCCTTCCTTTATCATGAGATGTGATATCCAACTCCTTCCCATTCCAATCCTGAGACCCTTCCGATATCATGAGATGTGATATCTCAAAGCTTCTAATATCAAACTTGAGACCCTCCCTATAGCATGAGATGTGATATCCAAGTCGTTCCCATTCCAATCCTGAGACCCTTCCTATAGCATGAGATGTGATATCTCAATGCTTCTAATACCAAACCTGAGACCCTTCCTATAACATGAGATGGGAATATCCAACTCCTTCCCATTCCAATCCTGAGACCCTTCCGATAGCAGAGATGTGATATCTCAATGCTTATACCAAACCTGAGACCCTTCCTATGGCATGAGATGTGATATCCAACTCCTTGCCATTCAAATCCTGAGACCCTTCCTATAGCATGAGAAGGGATATCCAACTCCTTCCCAATCCAATCCTGAGACCCTTCCGATAGCAGAGACGTGATATCTCATTGCTTCTACCAAACCTGAGACCCTTCCTTTAGCATGAGATGTGATATCCAAATCCTTAACATCCCAATCCTGAGACCCTTCCTATAGCATGTGATGTGATATCTCAATGCTTCTAATACCAAACCTGAGATCCTTCCTATAACATGAGATGTGATATCCAATTCCTTCCCATTCCAAACCTGAGACCCTTCCTATTGGATGAGATGTGATATCCAACTCCTTCCCATTCCAACCCTGAGACCCTTCCTATAGCATGAGATGTGATGTCTCAATGCTTCTAATACCAAACCTGAGATCCTTCCTATAACATGAGATGTGATATCCAACTCCTTCCCTTTCCAAACCTAAGAGCCTATCTATAGCATGAGATGTGATATCCAAGTCCTTCCCATTCCAATCCTTAGACCCTTCCTACAGCATGCAATATGATATCTCAATGATTCTAAAAAAAAACCTGAGACCCGTTCTATAGCATGAGATATGATATCCAAGTCCTTCCCATTCCAATCCTGAGACCCTTCCTATAACATGAAATGTGATATCCAACTCCTTCCCATTCCAACCTGAGACCCTTCCTATAGCATGAGATGGGATATCCAACTTCTTCCAAATCCAATACTGATACCCTTCCGATACCATGAGATGTGATATCCCAATGCTTCTACCAAACCTGAGACCCATACTATGGCATGAGATGTGATATCAAACTCCTTCCCATTCCAATCCTGAGACCCTTCCTATAGCTTGAGGTGTGATATCCAACTCCTTCCCATTCCAATTCTGAGACCCTTCTTATACCATGAGACTTGATATCTCAATGCTTCTAATACCAAACCTGAGACCCGTCCTATAACATGAGATGTGATATCCAAATCCTTCCCCTTCCAAACCTTAGACCCTTCCTTTATCATGAGATGTGATATCCAACTCCTTCCCATTCCAATCCTGAGACACTTCCGATATCATGAGATTTGTTATCTCAATGCTTCTAATATCAAACTTGAGACCCTCCCTATAGCATGAGATGTGACATCCAAGTCCTTCCCATTCCAATCCTGAGACCCTTCCTATAGCATGAGATGTGATATCTCTATGCTTCTAATACCAAACCTGAGACCCTTCCTATAACATGAGATGGGATATCCAACTCCTTCCCATTCCAATCCTGAGACCCTTCCGATAGCAGAGATGTGATATCTCAATGCTTATACCAAACCTGAGAACCTTCCTATGGCCTGAGATGTCATATACAACTCCTTCCCATTCCAATCCTGAGACCCTTCCTTTAGCATGAGATGTGATATCTCAATGCTTATACCAAATCTGAGACCCTTCTTATAGCATGAGATGTGATATCCAATTCCTTCCCATTCCAATCCTGAGACCCTTCCTATAGCATGAGATGTGATATCGCAATGCTTATACCAAACCTGAGAGCATACCTATAGCATGAGATGTGATATCCAAGTCCATCCCATTCCAATCCTTAGACCCTTCCTACAGCATGCGATGTGATATCTCAATGATTCTAATACCAAACCAGAGACTCTTCCTATAACATGAGATGGGATATCCAACTCCTTCCCATTCCAATCCTGAGCCGCTTCCGATAGCAGAGATGTGATATCTCAATGCTTATACCAAACCTGAGACCCTTCCTATAACATGAGATGTGATATCCAACTCCTTCCCGTTCCAAACCTGAGACACTAACTATAGCATATGTGATATCCAACTCCTTCCCATTCCAAACATGAGACCCTTCCTATAGCAAGAAAGTAATATCCAACTCCTACCCATTCCAATCCTGAGACCCTTCCTATAGCAAGAGATGTGATATCCAAATCCTTCATATTCCAATCCTGAGACCCTTCCTATAACATGAGATGTGATATCCAACTCCTTCCCATTCCAACCTGAGACACTTCCTATAGCATGAGAAGGGATATCCAACTCCTTCCCAATCCAATCCTGAGACCCTTCCGATAGCAGAGATGTGATATCTCAATGCTTATACCAAACCTGAGACCCTTCCTATGGCATGAGATGTGATATCCAACTCCTTGCCATTCAAATCCTGAGACCCTTCCTATAGCATGAGATGTGATATCTCTATGCTTCTAATACCAAACCTGAGACCCTTCCTATAACATGAGATGGGATATCCAACTCCTTCCCATTCCAATCCTGAGACCCTTCCGATAGCAGAGATGTGATATCTCAATGCTTATACCAAACCTGAGAACCTTCCTATGGCCTGAGATGTCATATACAACTCCTTCCCATTCCAATCCTGAGACCCTTCCTTTAGCTTGAGATGTGATATCTCAATGCTTATACCAAATCTGAGACCCTTCCTATAGCATGAGATGTGATATCCAATTCCTTCCCATTCCAATCCTGAGACCCTTCCTATAGCATGAGATGTGATATCTCAATGCTTATACCAAACCTGAGAGCCTACCTATAGCATGAGATGTGATATCCAAGTCCATCCCATTCCAATCCTTAGACCCTTCCTACAGCATGCGATGTGATATCTCAATGATTCTAATACCAAACCAGAGACTCTTCCTATAACATGAGATGGGATATCCAACTCCTTCCCATTCCAATCCTGAGCCGCTTCCGATAGCAGAGATGTGATATCTCAATGCTTATACCAAACCTGAGACCCTTCCTATAACATGAGATGTGATATCCAACTCCTTCCCGTTCCAAACCTGAGACACTAACTATAGCATATGTGATATCCAACTCCTTCCCATTCCAAACATGAGACCCTTCCTATAGCAAGAAAGTAATATCCAACTCCTACCCATTCCAATCCTGAGACCCTTCCTATAGCAAGAGATGTGATATCCAAATCCTTCCCATTCCAATCCTGAGACCCTTCCTATAACATGAGATGTGATATCCAACTCCTTCCCATTCCAACCTGAGACACTTCCTATAGCATGAGAAGGGATATCCAACTCCTTCCCAATCCAATCCTGAGTCCCTTCCGATAGCAGAGATGTGATATCTCAATGCTTATACCAAACCTGAGACCCTTCCTATGGCATGAGATGTGATATCCAACTCCTTCCCAATCCAATCCTGAGACCCTTTCGATAGCAGAGACGTGATATCTCAATGCTTCTACCAAACCTGAGACCCTTCCTTTAGCATGAGATGTGATATCCAAATCCTTCACATTCCAATCCTGAGACCCTTCCTATAGCATGAGATGTGATATCTCAATGCTTCTAATACCAATCCTGAGATCCTTCCTATAACATGAGATGTGATATCCAATTCCTTCCCATTCCAAACCTGAGACCCTTCCTATTGGATGAGATGTGATATCCAACTCCTTCCCATTCCAACCCTGAGACCCTTCCTATAGCATGAGATGTGATGTCTCAATGCTTCTAATACCAAACCTGAGATCCTTCCTATAACATGAGATGTGATATCCAACTCCTTCCATTCCAATCCTGAGACCCGTCCTATAGCATGAGATGTGATATCTCAATGCTTATACCAAACCTGAGACCCTTCCTATAGCATGAGATGTTATATCCAACTGCTTCCCATTCCAATCCTGAGACCCTTCCTATAGCATGAGATGTGATATCTCAATGCTTCTAATACCAAACCTGAGATCCTTCCTCTAACATGAAATGTGATATCCAACTCCTTCCCTTTCCAAACCTAAGAGCCTATCTATAGCATGAGATGTGATATCCAAGTCCTTCCCATTCCAACCCTTAGACCCTTCCTACAGCATGCAATATGATATCTCAATGATTCTAATAACAAACCTGAGACCCGTCCTATAACATGAGATGGGATATCCAACTCCTTCCCATTCCAATCCTGAGACACTTCCGATAGCAGAGATGTGATATCTCAATGCTTATACCAAACCTGAGACCCTTCCTATAACATGAGATGTGATATCCAAATCCTTCCCGTTCCAAACCTGAGACCCTTCCTTTAGCATGAGATGTGATATCCAGCACCTTCCCATTCCAATCCTGAGAACTTCCGATAGCATGAGATGTGATATCTCAATGCTTCTAATATCAAAACTGAGACCCTCCCTATAGCATGATATGTGATATCTAAGTCCTTCCCATTCCAATCCTGAGACCCTCCCTATAGCATGAGATGTGATATCCAACTCCTTCCCATTCCAATCCTGAGACCCTTCCTATAGCATGAGATATGATATCTCAATACTTCTAATACCAAACGTGAGATCCTTCCGATAACATGAGATGTGATATCCAAATCCTTCCCCTTCCAAACCTGAGACCCTCCCTTTAGCATGAGATGTGATATCCAACTCCTTCCTATTCCAATCCTGAGACTCTTCTGATAGCATGAGATGTGATATCTCAATGCTTCTAATACCAAACCTGAGATCCTTCCGATAGCATGAGATGTGATATCTCAATGCTTCTAATACCAAACCTGAGATCCTTCCTATAACATGAGATGTGATATCCAAATCCTTCCCCTTCCAAACCTGAGACCCTCCCTTTAGCATGAGATGTGATATCCAACTCCTTCCCATTCCATTCCTGAGACCCTTCTGATAGCATGAGATGTGATATCTCAATGCCTCTAATACCAAACCTGAGATCCTACCTCTAACATGAAATGTGATATCCAACTCTTTCCCCTTCCAAACCTGAGAGCCTTCCTATAGCATGAGATGTGATATCCAAGTCCTTCCCATTCCAATCCTGAGACCCTTCCTATAGCTTGAGATGTGATATCCAACTCCTTCCCATTCCAATTCTGAGACCCTTCCTATACTATGAGACTTGATATCTCAATGCTTCTAATACCAAACGTGAGACCCGTAATATAACATGAGATGTGATATCCAAATCCTTCCCCTTCCAAACCTTAGACCCTTCCTTTATCATGAGATGTGATATCCAACTCCTTCCCATTCCAATCCTGAGACCCTTCCGATATCATGAGATGTGATATCTCAAAGCTTCTAATATCAAACTTGAGACCCTCCCTATAGCATGAGATGTGATATCCAAGTCCTTCCCATTCCAATCCTGAGACCCTTCCTATAGCATGAGATGTGATATCTCAATGCTTCTAATACCAAACCTGAGACCCTTCCTATAACATGAGATGGGAATATCCAACTCCTTCCCATTCCAATCCTGAGACCCTTCCGATAGCAGAGATGTGATATCTCAATGCTTATACCAAACCTGAGATCCTTCCTATAACATGAGATGTGATATCCAACTCCTTCCCATTCCAATCCTGAGACACTTCCTATAGCATGAGATGTGATATCTCACTGCTTATACCAAACCTGAGACCCTTCCCATAGCATGAGATGTAATATCCAACTCCTTCCCATTCCAATCCTCAGACCCTTCCTATAGCATGAGATGTGATATCTCAATGCTTCTAATATCAAACTTGAGACCCTACCTATAGCATGAGATGTGATATCCAAGTCCTTCCCATTCCAATCCTGAGACACTTCCTATAGCATGAGATGTGATATCCAACTCCTTCCCATTCCAATCCTGAGACCCTTCCTATAGCATGAGATATGATATCTCAATACTTCTAATACCAAACGTGAGATCCTTCCGATAACATGAGATGTGATATCCAAATCCTTCCCCTTCCAAACCTGAGACCCTCCCTTTAGCATGAGATGTGATATCCAACTCCTTCCTATTCCAATCCTGAGACCCTTCTGATAGCATGAGATGTGATATCTCAATGCTTCTAATACCAAACCTGAGATCCTTCCGATAGCATGAGATGTGATATCTCAATGCTTCTAATACCAAACCTGAGATCCTTCCTATAACATGAGATGTGATATCCAAATCCTTCCCCTTCCAAACCTGAGACCCTCCCTTTAGCATGAGATGTGATATCCAACTCCTTCCCATTCCATTCCTGAGACCCTTCTGATAGCATGAGATGTGATATCTCAATGCCTCTAATACCAAACCTGAGATCCTACCTCTAACATGAAATGTGATATCCAACTCTTTCCCCTTCCAAACCTGAGAGCCTTCCTATAGCATGAGATGTGATATCCAAGTCCTTCCCATTCCAATCCTGAGACCCTTCCTATAGCTTGAGATGTGATATCCAACTCCTTCCCATTCCAATTCTGAGACCCTTCCTATACTCTGAGACTTGATATCTCAATGCTTCTAATACCAAACATGAGACCCGTAATATAACATGAGATGTGATATCCAAATCCTTCCCCTTCCAAACCTTAGACCCTTCCTTTATCATGAGATGTGATATCCAACTCCTTCCCATTCCAATCCTGAGACCCTTCCGATATCATGAGATGTGATATCTCAAAGCTTCTAATATCAAACTTGAGACCCTCCCTATAGCATGAGATGTGATATCCAAGTCCTTCCCATTCCAATCCTGAGACCCTTCCTATAGCATGAGATGTGATATCTCAATGCTTCTAATACCAAACCTGAGACCCTTCCTATAACATGAGATGGGAATATCCAACTGTTAGGAAAGATTTCGTAATTGTAGGTAATTTTCCTTCCATGTGGCAACCCCTAAACTTTTTGCTGTTGTTTTCACCTTGTTCTTGACTTTGCCAGAGAAGTGCAGCCTTCTGCCGCACTCCTCTGGGCTTTCGCTCCTTTCTTACGGGGAAACTGACATGCCCTTAAAACAGTCAGTACCGGGGAACGCTGTTTCCCGTAGTTTCTTTTATCGTGTTGCGGCTTTAGTGCAACATGACACAAGAGGGCACTGTAAGCTAAATTACAGCTCTCTTGGGTCTCTAGCCTTCTACAGGCCCTAGATACTCTTTTAGGATGGTATTTGATCGGTGCAAGTCATTCAGGGACTGGAATGGTGGCAGCGATCGTTTTGTTTATTTTGAGCTCCTTTTGGCGTTCTGAGCACGTTTTTCGCACTGAACCCAAAATGGTGGCCTGGCTCCCAAAATGGCCAGACCACGAGGCTCCTTTGTCTTGTCCACTGACCGTCTTGCTCCCTTCACCTTCCCCAGGTCGAGCGACCCGGGGCCTTCCTTATTTGGGCATGTACTTTCCCGCGAAACGTGGTTGCTTTCGCGGGCTTCTACATGTCGTTTGTGTGCCTCCAGGGTGTGGGCTGGGATGTCTGGTCCCAATACACATCCTGGGTGCCAGAGAGTCTGGGGTGGTGTGAATGCCTGGGACCACCGTGGTCCGTGATTGGTCCACGTATGGTATGTGTGTTGATGAGCGGATCTCCCATTGGCTCCCCTCCGTTTTGGCGCGAAGGGAACCGTGGATAAGAGGGGGCTGGAAACACCACTACCATGTCGATCTCCTGAGTTCTCACGAACGAAGGAATACAGGAGCCAAGTATCCTGCAACCACGAGGCTGGACCGAGGAATCGCTGGTGACCCGCTGAAGGAATCCTCCTTTGCACTGCTGTCGTCCTGTGAAACCCTTTCCTCCTTTGATCGAACCAGAAGGCCTGTACTTCTGCTTCGACCTTTGGAATAGCAGGAACAGCTATTCCCGGCGACTTCATCATCTCCTGCCAAGTAAGCCTTCGGAAGTGTCTCTGGGCCATCCAGTTGACTGACCAGCTTACAAGGGAGTCCTGCTCTGTAACCGCCGCCAGGTTGTGTTGTATTTCGAGTCCTTGTCACTCTCCCACGCTTCGTACACTTGGCGTTCCCAAGTCTGAAGGGAGGAGTGTACATTTGGCTCGAATACACACGGCCGCTCCGTTGTCCTGCTGCGGCAACAAACTGTGCCGGTTTCGTCGATTGGGACGTCTTTTTGCTCTACACGACTACGAGGCGTTCCCTGCTCTTCTGAACCTGCCAGCTGCTGAAACTAACGTGGAGAAGCCTGGGTCTGCTTGCTTCGGGGACCGGTGAGTAGTATAGCTAGGATCTGGTCGCCCTCCTGCAGTATCCCATTGCTTTTCCCTGCTGTGTAAAAACAGCACCCTTTTGCCGTACTCGCGCTCTGCTTCTGCTCGCTGTGGAGGCTGCGCTTGAGTTGCGGAACCTGTTCTCCTTCTGCTGTGCACTAACCCGAACTGCCTGACTTCCTCTGAAGAGCTTCTCCTTTTGCCCGTTGGCACCGGAGTGGCAGGTACTTTGAGCACAAGGCTCCACTCTTCGCAGGGCTCGGACTTCCATCTAGTTAGGTGCCTCTGAAGGCGAACTGAGTCTAAAGCGTTATCGCACTGCCTGTTTTCCTTCCCTGGCAGGTGGACTACACATTTCGTGCCTCTAATGCTTAAGACTGTCGTATTTGTATATATATTGTGTTGATATGGTATGTGTTGGTTTAATACTGTGATATTGTGATTTTTTCGCTACGGTCATTATTTTAAAGGCCTTAAAATAAATGTGTATATATTTTTGATATAACAACTGTTTGGAGTAGTTTGTAAGCGCTCTTGCTTTGTGTGCTCATTGCGGGCTTTCAGTCACCCTCACCCCTCTTGAGACCTAGTCTTGACCGCCGCGATCGCTACCTTGATTGGTCTGGCTCGTCCAGAGGTTACCCTGTTCCAAGTAATTAGGTTGGCCTTCTGAACTTCTGCGCCACCAGGACAGAGTTCAGAAATCCGTCTTAACACCAACTCCTTCCCATTCCAATCCTGAGACCCTTCCGATAGCAGAGATGTGATATCTCAATGCTTATACCAAACCTGAGACCCTTCCTATGGCATGAGATGTGATATCCAACTCCTTGCCATTCAAATCCTGAGACCCTTCCTATAGCATGAGAAGGGATATCCAACTCCTTCCCAATCCAATCCTGAGAACCTTCCGATAGCAGAGACGTGATATCTCAATGCTTCTACCAAACCTGAGACCCTTCCTTTAGCATGAGATGTGATATCCAAATCCTTCACATTCCAATCCTGAGACCCTTCCTATAGCATGAGATGTGATATCTCAATGCTTCTAATACCAAACCTGAGATCCTTCCTATAACATGAGATGTGATATCCAATTCCTTCCCATTCCAAACCTGAGACCCTTCCTATTGGATGAGTTGTGATATCCAACTCCTTCCCATTCCAATCCTGAGACCCTTCCTATAGCATGAGATGTGATATCTCAATGCTTCTAATACCAAACCTGAGATCCTTCCTATAACATGAGATGTGATATCCAACTCCTTCCATTCCAATCCTGAGACCCGTCCTATAGCATGAGATGTGATATCTCAATGGTTATACCAAACCTGAGACCCTTCCTATAGCATGAGATGTGATATCCAACTACTTCCCATTCCAATCCTGAGACCCTTCCTATAGCATGAGATGTGATATCTCAATGCTTCTAATACCAAACCTGAGATCCTTCCTCTAACATGAAATGTGATATCCAACTCCTTCCCTTTCCAAACCTAAGAGCCTATCTATAGCATGAGATGTGCTATCCAGGTCCTTCCCATTCCAATCCTTAGACCCTTCCTACAGCATGCAATATGATATCTCAATGATTCTAATAACAAACCTGAGACCCGTCCTATAGCATGAGATATGATATCCAAGTCCTTCCCATTCCAATCCTGAGACCCTTCCTATAACATGAAATGTGATATCCAACTCCTTCCCATTCCAACCTGAGACCCTTCCTATAGCATGAGATGGGATATCCAACTTCTTCCAAATCCAATACTGATACCCTTCCGATAGCATGAGATGTGATATCCCAATGCTTCTACCAAACCTGAGACCCATACTATGGCATGAGATGTGATATCAAACTCCTTCCCATTCCAATCCTGAGACCCTTCCTATAGCTTGAGGTGTGATATCCAACTCCTTCCCATTCCAATTCTGAGACCCTTCTTATACCATGAGACTTGATATCTCAATGCTTCTAATACCAAACCTGAGACCCGTCCTATAACATGAGATGTGATATCCAAATCCTTCCCCTTCCAAACCTTAGACCCTTCCTTTATCATGAGATGTGATATCCAACTCCTTCCCATTCCAATCCTGAGACCCTTCCGATATCATGAGATTTGTTATCTCAATGCTTCTAATATCAAACTTGAGATCCTCCCTATAGCATGAGATGTGACATCCAAGTCCTTCCCATTCCAATCCTGAGACCCTTCCTATAGCATGAGATGTGATATCTCTATGCTTCTAATACCAAACCTGAGACCCTTCCTATAACATGAGATGGGATATCCAACTCCTTCCCATTCCAATCCTGAGACCTTTCCGATAGCAGAGATGTGATATCTCAATGCTTATACCAAACCTGAGAACCTTCCTATGGCCTGAGATGTCATATACAACTCCTTCCCATTCCAATCCTGAGACCCTTCCTTTAGCATGAGATGTGATATCTCAATGCTTATACCAAATCTGAGACCCTTCCTGTAGCATGAGATGTGATATCCAATTCCTTCCCATTCCAATCCTGAGACCCTTCCTATAGCATGAGATGTGATATCTCAATGCTTATACCAAACCTGAGAGCCTACCTATAGCATGAGATGTGATATCCAAGTCCATCCCATTCCAATCCTTAGACCCTTCCTACAGCATGCGATGTGATATCTTAATGATTCTAATACCAAACCAGAGACTCTTCCTATAACATGAGATGGGATATCCAACTCCTTCCCATTCCAATCCTGAGCCGCTTCCGATAGCAGAGATGTGATATCTCAATGCTTATACCAAACCTGAGACCCTTCCTATAACATGAGATGTGATATCCAACTCCTTCCCGTTCCAAACCTGAGACACTAACTATAGCATATGTGATATCCAACTCCTTGCCATTCCAAACATGAGACCCTTCCTATAGCAAGAAAGTAATATCCAACTCCTACCCATTCCAATCCTGAGACCCTTCCTATAGCAAGAGATGTGATATCCAAATCCTTCCCATTCCAATCCTGAGACCCTTACTATAACATGAGATGTGATATCCAACTCCTTCCCATTCCAACCTGAGACACTTCCTATAGCATGAGAAGGGATATCCAACTCCTTCCCAATCCAATCCTGAGACCCTTCCGATAGCAGAGATGTGATATCTCAATGCTTATACCAAACCTGAGACCCTTCCTATGGCATGAGATGTGATATCCAACTCCTTGCCATTCAAATCCTGAGACCCTTCCTATAGCATGAGAAGGGATATCCAACTCCTTCCCAATCCAATCCTGAGACCCTTCCGATAGCAGAGACGTGATATCTCAATGCTTCTACCAAACCTGAGACCCTTCCTTTAGCATGAGATGTGATATCCAAATCCTTCACATTCCAATTCTGAGACCCTTCCTATAGCATGAGATGTGATATCTCAATGCTTCTAATACCAAACCTGAGATCCTTCCTATAACATGAGATGTGATATCCAATTCCTTCCCATTCCAAACCTGAGACCCTTCCTATTGGATGAGATGTGATATCCAACTCCTTCCCATTCCAACCCTGAGACCCTTCCTATAGCATGAGATGTGATGTCTCAATGCTTCTAATACCAAACCTGAGATCCTTCCTATAACATGAGATGTGATATCCAACTCCTTCCATTCCAATCCTGAGACCCGTCCTATAGCATGAGATGTGATATCGCAATGCTTATACCAAACCTGAGACCCTTCCTATAGCATGAGATGTGATATCCAACTGCTTCCCATTCCAATCCTGAGACCCTTCCTATAGCATGAGATGTGATATCTCAATGCTTCTAATACCAAACCTGAGATCCTTCCTCTAACATGAAATGTGATATCCAACTCCTTCCCTTTCCAAACCTAAGAGCCTATCTATAGCATGAGATGTGATATCCAAGTCCTTCATATTCCAACCCTTAGACCCTTCCTACAGCATGCAATATGATATCTCAGTGATTCTAATAACAAACCTGAGACCCGTCCTATAACATGAGATGGGATATCCAACTCCTTCCCATTCCAATCCTGAGACACTTCCGATAGCAGAGATGTGATATCTCAATGCTTATACCAAACCTGAGACCCTTCCTATAACATGAGATGTGATATCCAAATCCTTCCCGTTCCAAACCTGAGACCCTTCCTTTAGCATGAGATGTGATATCCAGCTCCTTCCCATTCCAATCCTCAGACCCTTCCTATAGCATGAGATGTGATATCTCAATGCTTCTAATATCAAACTTGAGACCCTACCTATAGCATGAGATGTGATATCCAAGTCCTTCCCATTCCAATCCTGAGACACTTCCTATAGCATGAGATGTGATATCCAACTCCTTCCCATTCCAATCCTGAGACCCTTCCTATAGCATGAGATATGATATCTCAATACTTCTAATACCAAACGTGAGATCCTTCCGATAACATGAGATGTGATATCCAAATCCTTCCCCTTCCAAACCTGAGACCCTCCCTTTAGCATGAGATGTAATATCCAACTCCTTCCTATTCCAATCCTGAGACCCTTCTGATAGCATGAGATGTGATATCTCAATGCTTCTAATACCAAACCTGAGATCCTTCCGATAGCATGAGATGTGATATCTCAATGCTTCTAATACCAAACCTGAGATCCTTCCTATAACATGAGATGTGATATCCAAATCCTTCCCCTTCCAAACCTGAGACCCTCCCTTTAGCATGAGATGTGATATCCAACTCCTTCCCATTCCATTCCTGAGACCCTTCTGATAGCATGAGATGTGATATCTCAATGCCTCTAATACCAAACCTGAGATCCTACCTCTAACATGAAATGTGATATCCAACTCTTTCCCCTTCCAAACCTGAGAGCCTTCCTATAGCATGAGATGTGATATCCAAGTCCTTCCCATTCCAATCCTGAGACCCTTCCTATAGCTTGAGATGTGATATCCAACTCCTTCCCATTCCAATTCTGAGACCCTTCCTATACTCTGAGACTTGATATCTCAATGCTTCTAATACCAAACATGAGACCCGTAATATAACATGAGATGTGATATCCAAATCCTTCCCCTTCCAAACCTTAGACCCTTCCTTTATCATGAGATGTGATATCCAACTCCTTCCCATTCCAATCCTGAGACCCTTCCGATATCATGAGATGTGATATCTCAAAGCTTCTAATATCAAACTTGAGACCCTCCCTATAGCATGAGATGTGATATCCAAGTCCTTCCCATTCCAATCCTGAGACCCTTCCTATAGCATGAGATGTGATATCTCAATGCTTCTAATACCAAACCTGAGATCCTTCCTATAACATGAGATGGGATATCCAACTCCTTCCCATTCCAATCCTGAGACCCTTCCGATAGCAGAGATGTGATATCTCAATGCTTATACCAAACCTGAGATCCTTCCTATAACATGAGATGTGATATCCAACTCCTTCCCATTCCAATCCTGAGACACTTCCTATAGCATGAGATGTGATATCTCACTGCTTATACCAAACCTGAGACCCTTCCTATAGCATGAGATGTGATATCCAACTCCTTCCCATTCCAATCCTGGGACCCTTCCTATAGCATGAGAGGTGATATCTCAATACTTCTAATACCAAACCTGAGATCCTTCCTCTAACATGAAATGTGATATCCATCTCCTTCCCTTTCCAAACCTTAGACCCTTCCTATAGCATGAAATGTGATATCCAACTCCTTCCCATTCCAACCTGAGACCCTTCCTATAGCATGAGATGGGATATCCAACTCCTTCCCATTCCAATTCTGAGACCCTTCCTACAGCATGAGATGGGATATCCAAATCCTTCCCATTCCAATCCTGAGACCCTTCCTATAGCATGAGATGTGATATCTCAATGCCTCTAATACCAAACCTGAGATCCTTCCTTGAACATGAAATGTGATATCCCACTCCTTCCCTTTCCAAACCTGAGAGTCTACCTATAGCATGAGATGTGATATCCAAGTCCTTCCCATTCCAATCCTTAGACACTTCCTACAGCATGAGATGTGATATCTCAATGATTCTATTACCAAACCTGAGACCCGTCCTATAACATGAGATGTGATATCCAACTCCTTCCCGTTCCAAACCTGAGACCCTTTCTATAGCAAGAATCTAATATCCAACTCCTTCCCATTCCAATCCTGAGACCATTCCTATAGCATGAGATGTGATATCTCAATGCTTCTAATACCAAACCTGAGAACCTTCCTATAACATGAGATGTGATATCCAAGTCCTTCCCATTCCAATCCTGAGACCCTCCCTTTAGCATGAGATGTGATATCCAACTCCTTCCCATTCCAATCCTGAGACCGTTCTGATAGCATGAGATGTGATATCTCAATGCTTCTAATACCAAACCTGAGATCCTTCCGATAGCATGAGATGTGATATTTCAATTCTTCTAATACCAAACCTGAGATCCTTCCTATAACACGAGATGTGATATTCAAATCCTTCCCCTTCCAAACCTGAGACCCTCCCTTTAGCATGAGATGTGATATCCAACTCCTTCTCATTCCAATCCTGAGACCCTTCTGATAGCATGAGATGTTATATCTCAATGCCTCTAATACCAAACCTGAGATTCTACCTCTAACATTAAATGTGATATCCAACTCCTTCCCCTTCCAAACCTGGGAGCCTTCCTATAACATGATATGTGATATCGAAGTCCTTCCCATTCCAATCCTGAGACCCTTCCTATAACATGAGATGTGATATCCAACTCCTTCCCATTCCAATCCTGAGACCCTTCCCATAGCATGAGATGTGATGTCTCAATGCTTCTAATACCAAATCTGAGATCCTTCCTATAACATGAGATGTGATATCCAACTCCTTCCATTCCAATCCTGAGACCCTTCCTATAGCATGGGATGTGATATTTCAATGCTTATAGCAAACCTGAGACCCTTCCTATAGCATGAGATGTGATATCCAAATCCTTCCCATTCCAATCGTGAGACCCTTCCTATAGCATGAAATGTGATATCTCAATGCCTCTAATACCAAACCTGAGATCCTTCCTCTAACATGAAATGTGATATCCAAATCCTTCCCTTTCCAAACCTGAGAGCCTACCTATAGCATGAGATGTGATATCCAACTCCTTCCCATTCCAATCCTGAGACCCTTCCTATAGCATGAGATGTGATATCTCAATGCTTATACCAAACCTGAGACCCTTCCTATAGCATGAGATGTGATATCCAAATCCTTCCCATTCCAATCCTGAGACCCTTCCTATAGCATGAGATGTGATATCTCAATGCCTCTAATACCAAACCTGAGATCCTTCCTTGAACATGAAATGTGATATCCCACTCCTTCCCTTTCCAAACCAGAGAGTCTACCTATAGCATGAGATGTGATATCCAAGTCCTTCCCATTCCAATCCTTAGACACTTCCTACAGCATGAGATGTGATATCTCAATGATTCTATTACCAAACCTGAGACCCGTCCTATAACATGAGATGGGATATCCAACTCCTTCCCATTTCAATCCTGAGAAACTTCCGATAGCAGAGATGTGATATCTCAATGCTTAGACCAAACCTGAGACCCTTCCTATAACATGAGATGTGATATCCAACTCCTTCCCGTTCCAAACCTGAGACCCTTTCTATAGCAAGAATCTAATATCCAACTCCTTCCCATTCCAATCCTGAGACCATTCCTATAGCATGAGATGTGATATCTCAATGCTTCTAATACCAAACCTGAGATCCTTCCTATGACATGAGATGTGATATCCAATTCCTTCCCATTCCAAACCTGAGACCCTTCCTATAGCATGAGATGTGATATCTCAATGCTTCTAATACCAAACCTGAGATCCTTCCTATAACATGAGATGTGATATCCAAATCCTTCCCCTTCCAAACCAGAGACCCTCCCTTTAGCATGAGATGTGATATCCAACTCCTTCCCATTCCAATCCTGAGACATTTCTGATAGCATGAGATGTGATATCTCAATGCCTCTAATACCAAACCTGAGATCCTACCTCTAACATGAAATGTGATATCCAACTCCTTCCCCTTGCAAACCTGAGAGCCTTCCTATAGCATGAGATGTGATATCGAAGTATTTCCCATTCCAATCCTGAGACCCTTCCTATAACATGAGATGTGATATCCAACTCCTTCCCATTCCAACCTGAGACCCTTCCTATAGCATGAGATGGGATATCCAACTACTTCCAAATCCAATCCTGATACCCTTCCGATAGCATGAGATGTGATATCTCAATCCCTCTAATACCAAACCTGAGATGCTTCCTATAACATGAGATGTGATATCAAAATCCTTCCCCTTCCAAACCTGAGACCCTCCCTTTAGCATGAGATGTGATATCCAACTCCTTCCCATTCCAATCCTGAGACCCTTCTGATAGCATGAGATGTGATATTCAATGCCTCTAATACCAAACCTGAGATCCTACCTCTAACATGAAATGTGATATCCAACTCCTTCCCTTTCCAAACGTGAGAGCCTCCCTATAGCATGAGATGGGATATTCAAGTCCTTCCCATTCCAATCCTGAGACCCTTCCTATAGCATGAGATGTGATATCTCAATGCTTCTGATACCAAACCTGAGACCGTTCCTATAACATAAGATGGGATATCCAACTCCTTCTCATTCCAATCCTGAGACCCTTCCGATAGCAGAGATGTGATATCTCAATGCTGATACCAAACCTGACACCCTTCCTATGGCATGAGATGTCATATACAACTCCTTCCCATTCCAATCCTGAGACCATTCCTATAGCATGAGATGTGATATCTCAATGCTTCTAATACCAAACCTGAGATCCTTCCTATGACATGAGATGTGATATCCAATTCCTTCCCATTCCAAACCTGAGACCCTTCCTATAGCATGAGATGTGATATCTCAATGCTTCTAATACCAAACCTGAGATCCTTCCTATAACATGAGATGTGATATCCAAATCCTTCCCCTTCCAAACCAGAGACCCTCCCTTTAGCATGAGATGTGATATCCAACTCCTTCCCATTCCAATCCTGAGACATTTCTGATAGCATGAGATGTGATATCTCAATGCCTCTAATACCAAACCTGAGATCCTACCTCTAACATGAAATGTGATATCCAACTCCTTCCCCTTGCAAACCTGAGAGCCTTCCTATAGCATGAGATGTGATATCGAAGTATTTCCCATTCCAATCCTGAGACCCTTCCTATAACATGAGATGTGATATCCAACTCCTTCCCATTCCAACCTGAGACCCTTCCTATAGCATGAGATGGGATATCCAACTACTTCCAAATCCAATCCTGATACCCTTCCGATAGCATGAGATGTGATATCTCAATCCCTCTAATACCAAACCTGAGATCCTTCCTATAACATGAGATGTGATATCAAAATCCTTCCCCTTCCAAACCTGAGACCCTCCCTTTAGCATGAGATGTGATATCCAACTCCTTCCCATTCCAATCCTGAGACCCTTCTGATAGCATGAGATGTGATATTCAATGCCTCTAATACCAAACCTGAGATCCTACCTCTAACATGAAATGTGATATCCAACTCCTTCCCTTTCCAAACGTGAGAGCCTCCCTATAGCATGAGATGGGATATTCAAGTCCTTCCCATTCCAATCCTGAGACCCTTCCTGTAGCATGAGATGTGATATCTCAATGCTTCTAATACCAAACCTGAGACCCTTCCTATAACATAAGATGGGATATCCAACTCCTTCCCATTCCAATCCTGAGACCCTTCCGATAGCAGAGATGTGATATCTCAATGCTGATACCAAACCTGAGACCCTTCCTATGGCATGAGATGTCATATACAACTCCTTCCCATTCCAATCCTGAGACCCTTCCTATAGCATGGGATGTGATATCTCAATGCTTATACCAAACCTGAGACCCTTCCTATAGCATGAGATGTGATATCCAACTCCTTCCCATTCCAATCCTGAGACCCTTCCTATAACATGAGATGTGATGTCTCAATGCTTCTAATACCAAACCTGAGATCCTTCCTATGGCATGAGATGTCATATAAAACTCCTTCCCATTCCATTCCTGAGACCCTTCCTATAGCATGAGATGTGATATCCAACTCCTTCCCATTCCAATCCTGAGACCCTTCCTATAGCATGAGATGTGATATCCAAATCCTTCCCATTCCAATCGTGAGACCCTTCCTATAGCATGAGATGTGATATCCAAAACCTTCCCTTTCCAAAACTGAGAGCCTACCTATAGCATGAGATGTGATATCCAACTCCTTCCCATTCCAATCCTGAGACCCTTCCTATAGCATGAGATGTGATATCTCAATGCTTATACCAAACCTGAGACCCTTCCTATAGCATGAGATGTGATATCCAAATCCTTCCCATTCCAATCCTGAGACCCTTCCTATAGCAGGAGATGTTATATCTCAATGCCTCTAATACCAAACCTGAGATCCTACCTCTAACATGAAATGTGATATCCAACTCCTTCCCCTTCTAAACCTGGGAGCCTTCCTATAACATGAGATGTGATATCGAAGTGCTTCCCATTCCAATCCTGAGACCCTTCCTATAACATGAGATGTGATATCCAACTCCTTCCCATTCCAATCCTGAGACCCTTCCTATAGCATGAGATGTGATGTCTCAATGCTTCTAATACCAAATCTGAGATCCTTCCTATAACATGGGATGTGATATCCAACTCCTTCCCATTGCAATCTTGAGACCGTTTCTATAGCATGAGATGTGATATCTCAATGCTTATACCAAACCTGAGACCCTTCCTATAGCATGAGATGTGATATCCAAATCCTTCCCATTCCAATCGTGAGACCCTTCCTATAGCATGAGATGTGATATCTCAATGCCTCTAATACCAAACCTGAGATCCTACCTCTATAATGAAATTTGATATGCAACTCCTTCCCCTTCCAAACCTGATAGCCTTCCTATAGCATGAGATGTGATATCCAAGTCCTTCCCATTCCAATCCTGATACCCTTCCTATAACATGAGATGTGATATCCAACTCCTTCCCATTCCAACCTGAGACCCTTCCTATAGCATGAGATGGGATATCCAACTCCTTCCAAATCCAATCCTGATACCCTTCCGATAGCATGAGATGTGATATCCCAATGCTTCTACAAAACCTGAGACCCATACCATGGCATGAGATGTGATATCAAACTCCTTCCCATTCCAATCCTGACACCCTTCCTATAGCTTGAGATGTGATATCCAACTCCTTCCCATTCCAATTCTGAGACCCGTCCTATACCATGGGACTTGATATCTCAATGCTTCTAATACCAAACCTGAGACCGGTCCTATAACATGAGATGTGATATCCAAATCCTTCCCCTTCCAAACCTTAGACCCTTCCTTTATCATGAGATGTGATATCCAAGTCGTTCCCATTCCAATCCTGAGACCCTTCCTATAGCATGAGATGTGATATCTCAATGCTTCTAATACCAAACCTGAGACCCTTGCTATAACATGAGATGTGATATTCAAGTCCTTCCCATTCCAATCCTGAGACCCTTCCTATAGCATGAGATGTGATATCTCAATGCTTCTAATACCAAACCTGAGACCCTTCCTATAATGAGATGGGATATCCAACTCCTTCCCATTCCAATCCTGAGACCCTTCCGATAGCAGAGATGTGATATCTCAATGCTTATACCAAACCTGAGACCCTTCCTATGGCATGAGATGTCAAATACAACTCCTTCCGATTCCAATCCTGAGACCCTTCCTATAGCATGAGATGTGATATCTCAATGCTTCTAATAATAAACCTGAGATCCTTCCTATAACATGAGATGTGATATCCAACTCCTTCCCATTCCAAACCTGAGACCCTTCCGATTGCATGAGATGTGATATCAAACTCCTTCGCATTCCAATCCTGAGACCCTTCCTATACCATGAGATGTGATATCTCAATGCTTCTAATACCAAACCTGACACCCGTCCTAAAACATGAGATGTGATGTCCAAATCCTTCCCCTTCCAAACCTGAGATCTTTCCTTTAGCATGAGATGTGATATCCAACTCCTTCCCATTCCAATCCTGAGACCCTTCCTATACCATGAGATGTGATATCTCAATGCTTCTAATACCAAACCTGACACCCGTCCTAAAACATGAGATGTGATGTCCAAATCCTTCCCCTTCCAAACCTGAGATCTTTCCTTTAGCATGAGATGTGATATCCAACTCCTTCCCATTCCAATCCTGAGACCCTTCCTATACCATGAGATGTGATATCTCAATGCTTCTAATACCAAACCTGACACCCGTCCTAAAACATGAGATGTGATGTCCAAATCCTTCCCCTTCCAAACCTGAGATCTTTCCTTTAGCATGAGATGTGATATCCAACTCCTTCCCATTCCAATCCTGAGACCCTTCCTATAGCATGATATGTGATATCACAATTTTTCTAATACCAAACCTGAGATCCTTCCTATAACATGAGATGTGTATCCAACTCCTTCCCATTCCAAACCTGAGACCCTTCCTATAGCCTGAGATGTGATATCTTAATGCTTCTAAAACCAAACCTGAGAACCATCCAATAACATATGTGAAATCCAAATCCTTCCCTTTCCAAACCTGAGACCCTCCCTATAGCATGAGATGTGATATCTAAGTCCTTCCCATTCCTATCCTGAGACCCTTCCGATAGCAGAGATGTGATATCTCAATGCTTGGACCAAACCTGAGACCCTTCCTATGGCATGAGATGTGATATCCAACTCCTTCCCATTCCAATCTTGAGACGCTTCCTATAGCATGAGATGTGATATCTCAATGCTTCTATCAAACCTGAGTCCCTTCCTTTAGCATGAGATGTGATATCCAACTCCTTCCCATTCCAATCCTGAGACCCTTCCTATAGCATGAGATGTGATATTTCAAAGCTTCTAATACCAAACCTGGGACCCGTCCTATAACATGAGATATGATATCCAAATCCTTCCCCTTCCAAACCTGAGACCCTTCCTTTAGCATGAGATGTGATATCTCAATGTTTCTAATAAAAAACCTGAGACTCTTCCTATAGCAAGAGATGTGATATCCAAATCCTTCCCATTCCAATCCTGAGACCCTTCCTATAACATGAGATGTGATATCTCAATGCCTCTAATACCAAACCTGAGATTCTTCCTATAACATGAGATGTGATATCTCAATGCTTCCAATACCAAACCTGAGACCCTCCCTTTAGCATGAGATGTGATATCCGACTCCTTCCCATTCCAATCCTGAGACCCTTCTGATAGCATGAGATGTGATATCTCAATGCCTCTAATACCAAACCAGAGATTCTTCCTATAACATGAGATGTGATATCTCAATGCTTCTAATACCAAACCTGAGACCCTCCCTTTAGCATGAGATGTGATATCCGACGCCTTCCCATTCCAATCCTGAGACCCTTCTGATAGCATGAGATGTGATATCTCAATGCTTCTAATACCAAACCTGAGACCCTTCCTATAACATAAGATGGGATATCCAACTCCTTCCCATTCCAATCCTGAGACCCTTCCGATAGCAGAGATGTGATATCTCAATGCTTATACCAAACCTGAGACCCTTCCTGTGGCATGAGATGTCATATCCAACTCCTTCCCATTCCAATCCTGAGACCCTTCCTATAGCATGATATGTGATATCACAATTTTTCTAATATCAAACCTGAGATCCTTCCTATAACATGAGATGTGTATCCAACTCCTTCCCATTCCAAAACCTGAGACCCTTCCTATAGCATGAGATGTGATATCTTAATGCTTCTAAAACCAAACCTGAGAACCATCCAATAACATATGTGAAATCCAAATCCTTCCCTTTCCAAACCTGAGACCCTTCCGATAGCATTAGATGTGATATCTCAATGCTTCTAAAACCAAACATGAGAACCATCCTATAACATGAGATGTGAAATCCAAATCCTTCCCTTTCCAAACCTGAGACCCTTCCTATAGCTTGAGATGTGATATCAAACTCCTTCCCATTTCAATCCTGTGATAGCTTGAGATGTGATATCCAACTCCTTCCCATTCCAATCCTGAGATAGCTTGAGATGTGATATCCAACTCCTTCCCATTCCTATCCTGAGACCCTTCCGATAGCAGAGATGTGATATCTCAATGCTTGTACCAAACCTGAGACCCTTCCTATGGCATGAGATGTGATATCCAACTCCTTCCCATTCCAATCCTGAGACCCTTCCTATAGCATGAGATGTGATATCTCAATGCTTATACCAAACCTGAGACCCTTCCTATAGCATGAGATGTGATATCCAAATCCTTCCCATTCCAATCCTGAGACCCTTCCTATAGCATGAGATGTGATATCTCAATGCCTCTAATAACAAACCTGAGATCCTTCCTTGAACATGAAATGTGATATCCCACTCCTTCCCTTTCCAAACCTGAGAGTCTACCTATAGCATGAGATGTGATATCCAAGTCCTTCCCATTCCAATCCTTAGACACTTCCTACAGCATGAGATGTGATATCTCAATGATTCTTTTACCAAACCTGAGACCCGTCCTATAACATGAGATGGGATATCCAACTCCTTCCCATTTCAATCCTGAGAAACTTCTGATAGCAGAGATGTGATATCTCAATGCTTAGACCAAACCTGAGACCCTTCCTATAACATGAGATGTGATATCCAACTCCTTCCCGTTCCAAACCTGAGACCCTTTCTATAGCAAGAATCTAATATCCAACTCCTTCCCATTCCAATCCTGAGACCATTCCTATAGCATGAGATGTGATATCTCAATGCTTCTAATACCAAACCTGAGATCCTTCCTATGACATGAGATGTGATATCCAATTCCTTCCCATTCCAAACCTGAGACCCTTCCTATAGCATGAGATGTGATATCTCAATGCTTCTAATACCAAACCTGAGATCCTTCCTATAACATGAGATGTGATATCCAAATCCTTCCCCTTCCAAACCAGAGACCCTCCCTTTAGCATGCGATGTGATATCCAACTCCTTCCCATTCCAATCCTGAGACATTTCTGATAGCATGAGATGTGATATCTCAATGCCTCTAATACCAAACCTGAGATCCTACCTCTAACATGAAATGTGATATCCAACTCCTTCCCCTTGCAAACCTGAGAGCCTTCCTATAGCATGAGATGTGATATCGAAGTATTTCCCATTCCAATCCTGAGACCCTTCCTATAACATGAGATGTGATATCCAACTCCTTCCCATTCCAACCTGAGACCCTTCCTATAGCATGAGATGGGATATCCAACTACTTCCAAATCCAATCCTGATACCCTTCCGATAGCATGAGATGTGATACCTCAATCCCTCTAATACCAAACCTGAGATCCTTCCTATAACATGAGATGTGATATCAAAATCCTTCCCCTTCCAAACCTGAGACCCTCCCTTTAGCATGAGATGTGATATCCAACTCCTTCCCATTCCAATCCTGAGACCCTTCTGATAGCATGAGATGTGATATTCAATGCCTCTAATACCAAACCTGAGATCCTACCTCTAACATGAAATGTGATATCCAACTCCTTCACTTTCCAAACGTGAGAGCCTCCCTATAGCATGAGATGGGATATTAAAGTCCTTCCCATTCCAATCCTGAGACCCTTCCTATAGCATGAGATGTGATATCTCAATGCTTCTAATACCAAACCTGAGACCCTTCCTATAACATAAGATGGGATATCCAACTCCTTCCCATTCCAATCCTGAGACCCTTCCGATAGCAGAGATGTGATATCTCAATGCTGATACCAAACCTGAGACCCTTCCTATGGCATGAGATGTCATATACAACTCCTTCCCATTCCAATCCTGAGACCCTTCCTATAGCATGAGATGTGATATCTCAATGCTTATACCAAACCTGAGACCCTTCCTATAGCATGAGATGTGATATCCAACTCCTTCCCATTCCAATCCTGAGACCCTTCCTATAACATGAGATGTGATGTCTCAATGCTTCTAATACCAAACCTGAGATCCTTCCGATGGCATGAGATGTCATATAAAACTCCTTCCCATTCCATTCCTGAGACCCTTCCTATAGCATGAGATGTGATATCCAACTCCTTCCCATTCCAATCCTGAGACCCTTCCTATAGCATGAGATGTGATATCCAAATCCTTCCCATTCCAATCGTGAGACCCTTCCTATAGCATGAGATGTGATATCCAAAACCTTCCCTTTCCAAAACTGAGAGCCTACCTATAGCATGAAATGTGATATCCAACTCCTTCCCATTCCAATCCTGAGACCCTTCCTATAGCATGAGATGTGATATCTCAATGCTTATACCAAACCTGAGACCCTTCCTATAGCATGAGATGTGATATCCAAATCCTTCCCATTCCAATCCTGAGACCCTTCCTATAGCATGAGATGTGATATCCAAATCCTTCCCCTTCCAAACCTGAGACCCTCCCTTTAGCATGAGATGTGATATCCAACTCCTTCCCATTCCAATCCTGAGACCCTTCTGATAGCATGAGATGTTATATCTCAATGCCTCTAATACCAAACCTGAGATCCTACCTCTAACATGAAATGTGATATCCAACTCCTTCCCCTTCTAAACCTGGGAGCCTTCCTATAACATGAGATGTGATATCGAAGTGCTTCCCATTCCAATCCTGAGACCCTTCCTATAACATGAGATGTGATATCCAACTCCTTCCCATTCCAATCCTGAGACCCTTCCTATAGCATGAGATGGGATGTCTCAATGCTTCTAATACCAAATCTGAGATCCTTCCTATAACATGAGATGTGATATCCAACTCCTTCCCATTGCAATCTTGAGACCGTTTCTATAGCATGAGATGTGATATCTCAATGCTTATACCAAACCTGAGACCCTTCCTATAGCATGAGATGTGATATCCAAATCCTTCCCATTCCAATCGTGAGACCCTTCCTATAGCATGAGATGTGATATCTCAATGCCTCTAATACCAAACCTGAGATCCTACCTCTAAAATGAAATTTGATATGCAACTCCTTCCCCTTCCAAACCTGATAGCCTTCCTATAGCATGAGATGTGATATCCAAGTCCTTCCCATTCCAATCCTGATACCCTTCCTATAACATGAGATGTGATATCCAATTCCTTCCCATTCCAACCTGAGACCCTTCCTATAGCATGAGATGGGATATCCAACTCCTTCCAAATCCAATCCTGATACCCTTCCGATAGCATGAGATGTGATATCCCAATGCTTCTACAAAACCTGAGACCCATACCATGGCATGAGATGTGATATCAAACTCCTTCCCATTCCAATCCTGACACCCTTCCTATAGCTTGAGATGTGATATCCAACTCCTTCCCATTCCAATTCTGAGACCCGTCCTATACCATGGGACTTGATATCTCAATGCTTCTAATACCAAACCTGAGACCGGTCCTATAACATGAGATGTGATATCCAAATCCTTCCCCTTCCAAACCTTAGACCCTTCCTTTATCATGAGATGTGATATCCAAGTCGTTCCCATTCCAATCCTGAGACCCTTCCTATAGCATGAGATGTGATATCTCAATGCTTCTAATACCAAACCTGAGACCCTTGCTATAACATGAGATGTGATATTCAAGTCCTTCCCATTCCAATCCTGAGACCCTTCCTATAGCATGAGATGTGATATCTCAATGCTTCTAATACCAAACCTGAGACCCTTCCTATAATGAGATGGGATATCCAACTCCTTCCCATTCCAATCCTGAGACCCTTCCGATAGCAGAGATGTGATATCTCAATGCTTATACCAAACCTGAGACCCTTCCTATGGCATGAGATGTCAAATACAACTCCTTCCGATTCCAATCCTGAGACCCTTCCTATAGCATGAGATGTGATATCTCAATGCTTCTAATAATAAACCTGAGATCCTTCCTATAACATGAGATGTGATATCCAACTCCTTCCCATTCCAAACCTGAGACCCTTCCGATTGCATGAGATGTGATATCAAACTCCTTCCCATTCCAATCCTGAGATAGCTTGAGATGTGACATCCAACTCCTTCCCATTCCAATCCTGAGACCCTTCCTATACCATGAGATGTGATATCTCAATGCTTCCAATACCAAACCTGACACCCGTCCTAAAACATGAGATGTGAGATCCAAATCCTTCCCCTTCCAAACCTGAGATCTTTCCTTTAGCATGAGATGTGATACCCAACTCCTTCCCATTCCAATCCTGAGACCCTTCCTATAGCATGATATGTGATATCACAATTTTTCTAATACCAAACCTGAGATCCTTCCTATAACATGAGATGTGTATCCAACTCCTTCCCATTCCAAACCTGAGACCCTTCCTATAGCCTGAGATGTGATATCTTAATGCTTCTAAAACCAAACCTGAGAACCATCCAATAACATATGTGAAATCCAAATCCTTCCCTTTCCAAACCTGAGACCCTTCCGATAGCATTACATGTGATATCTCAATGCTTCTAAAACCAAACATGAGAACCATCCTATAACATGAGATGTGAAATCCAAATCCTTCCCTTTCCAAACCTGAGACCCTCCCTATAGCATGGGATGTGATATCTAAGTCCTTCCCATTCCTATCCTGAGACCCTTCCGATAGCAGAGATGTGATATCTCAATGCTTGGACCAAACCTGAGACCCTTCCTATGACATGAGATGTGATATCCAACTCCTTCCCATTCCAATCCTGAGACCCTTCCTATAGCATGAGATGTGATATCTCAATGCTTCTATCAAACCTGAGTCCCTTCCTTTAGCATGAGATGTGATATCCAACTCCTTCCCATTCCAATCCTGAGACCCTTCCTATAGCATGAGATGTGATATTTCAAAGCTTCTAATACCAAACCTGGGACCCGTCCTATAACATGAGATATGATATCCAAATCCTTCCCCTTCCAAACCTGAGACCCTTCCTTTAGCATGAGATGTGATATCCAAATCCTTCCCATTCCAATCCTGAAACCCTTCCTATAGCATGAGATGTGATATCTCAATGTTTCTAATAAAAAACCTGAGACTCTTCCTATAGCAAGAAATGTGATATCCAAATCCTTCCCATTCCAATCCTGAGACCCTTCCTATAACATGAGATGTGATATCTCAATGCCTCTAATACCAAACCTGAGATTCTTCCTATAACATGAGATGTGATATCTCAATGCTTCTAATACCAAACCTGAGACCCTCCCTTTAGCATGAGATGTAATATCCGACTCCTTCCCATTCCAATCCTGAGACCCTTCTGATAGCATGAGATGTGATATCTCAATGCCTCTAATACCAAACCAGAGATTCTTCCTATAACATGAGATGTGATATCTCAATGCTTCTAATACCAAACCTGAGACCCTCCCTTTAGCATGAGATGTGATATCTGACTCCTTCCCATTCCAATCCTGAGACCCTTCTGATAGCATGAGATGTGATATCTCAATGCTTCTAACACCAAACCTGAGACCCTTCCTATAACATAACATGGGATATCCAACTCCTTCCCATTCAATCCTGAGACCCTTCCGATAGCAGAGATGTGATATCTCAATGCTTATACCAAACCTGAGACCCTTCCTGTGGCATGAGATGTCATATCCAACTCCTTCCCATTCCAATCCTGAGACCCTTCCTATAGCATGATATGTGATATCACAATTTTTCTAATACCAAACCTGAGATCCTTCCTATAACATGAGATGTGTATCCAACTCCTTCCCATTCCAAAACCTGAGACCCTTCCTATAGCATGAGATGTGATATCTTAATGCTTCTAAAACCAAACCTGAGAACCATCCAATAACATATGTGAAATCCAAATCCTTCCCTTTCCAAACCTGAGACCCTTCCGATAGCATTAGATGTGATATCTCAATGCTTCTAAAACCAAACATGAGAACCATCCTATAACATGAGATGTGAAATCCAAATCCTTCCCTTTCCAAACCTGAGACCCTTCCTATAGCTTGAGATGTGATATCAAACTCCTTCCCATTCCAATCCTGTGATAGCTTGAGATGTGATATCCAACTCCTTCCCATTCCAATCCTGAGACCCTTCCTATACCATGAGATGTGATATCTCAATGCTTCTAATACCAAACCTGAGACCCGTCCTAAAACATGAGATGTGAGATCCAAATCCTTCCCCTTCCAAACCTGAGAACCTTCCTATAGCTTGAGATGTGATATCAAACTCCTTCCCATTCCAATCCTGAGATAGCTTGAGATGTGATATCCAACTCCTTCCCATTCCTATCCTGAGACCCTTCCGATAGCAGAGATGTGATATCTCAATGCTTGTACCAAACCTGAGACCCTTCCTATGGCATGAGATGTGATATCCAACTCCTTCCCATTCCAATCCTGAGACCCTTCCTATAGCATGAGATGTGATATCTCAATGCTTCTATCAAACCTGAGTCCCTTCCTTTAGCATGAGATGTGATATCCAACTCCTTCCCATTCCAATCCTGAGACCCTTCCTATAGCATGAGATGTGATATCTCAAAGCTTCTAATACCAAACCTGGGACCCGTCCTATAACATGAGATATGATATCCAAATCCTTCCCCTTCCAAACCTGAGACCCTTCCTTTAGCATGAGATGTGATATCCAAATCCTTCCCATTCCAATCCTGAAACCCTTCCTATAGCATGAGATGTGATATCTCAATGTTTCTAATAAAAAACCTGAGACCCTTCCTATAGCAAGAGATGTGATATCCAAATCCTTCCCATTCCAATCCTGAGACCCTTCCTATAACATGAGATGTGATATCCAACTCCTTCCCATTCCAACCTGAGAACCTTCCTATAGCATGAGAAGGGATATCCAACTCCTTCCCATTCCAATCCTGAGACCTTCCTATAGCATGAGATGTGATATCTCAAAGCTTCTAATACCAAACCTGCGACCCGTCCTATAACATGAGATATGATATCCAAATCCTTCCCCTTCCAAACCTGAGACCCTTCCTTTAGCATGAGATGTGATATACAAATCCTTCCCATTCCAATCCTGAAACCCTTCCTATAGCATGAGATGTGATATCTCAATGTTTCTAATAAAAAAACTGAGACCCTTCCTATAGCAAGAGATGTGACATCCAAATCCTTCCCATTCCAATCATGAGACCCTTCCTATACCATGAGATGTGATATCTCAATGCTTCTACCAAAACTGAGACCCTTCCTTTAGCATGAGATGTGATATCCAACTCCTTCCCATTCCAATCCTGAGACCCTTCCTATAGCATGAGATGTGATATTTCAAAGCTTCTAATACCAAACCTGGGACCCGTCCTATAACATGAGATATGATATCCAAATCCTTCCCCTTCCAAACCTGAGACCCTTCCTTTAGCATGAGATGTGATATCCAAATCCTTCCCATTCCAATCCTGAAACCCTTCCTATAGCATGAGATGTGATATCTCAATGTTTCTAATAAAAAACCTGAGACTCTTCCTATAGCAAGAGATGTGATATCCAAATCCTTCCCATTCCAATCCTGAGACCCTTCCTATAACATGAGATGTGATATCTCAATGCCTCTAATACCAAACCTGAGATTCTTCCTATAACATGAGATGTGATATCTCAATGCTTCTAATACCAAACCTGAGACCCTCCCTTTAGCATGAGATGTAATATCCGACTCCTTCCCATTCCAATCCTGAGACCCTTCTGATAGCATGAGATGTGATATCTCAATGCCTCTAATACCAAACCAGAGATTCTTCCTATAACATGAGATGTGATATCTCAATGCTTCTAATACCAAACCTGAGACCCTCCCTTTAGCATGAGATGTGATATCTGACTCCTTCCCATTCCAATCCTGAGACCCTTCTGATAGCATGAGATGTGATATCTCAATGCTTCTAACACCAAACCTGAGACCCTTCCTATAACATAACATGGGATATCCAACTCCTTCCCATTCAATCCTGAGACCCTTCCGATAGCAGAGATGTGATATCTCAATGCTTATACCAAACCTGAGACCCTTCCTGTGGCATGAGATGTCATATCCAACTCCTTCCCATTCCAATCCTGAGACCCTTCCTATAGCATGATATGTGATATCACAATTTTTCTAATACCAAACCTGAGATCCTTCCTATAACATGAGATGTGTATCCAACTCCTTCCCATTCCAAAACCTGAGACCCTTCCTATAGCATGAGATGTGATATCTTAATGCTTCTAAAACCAAACCTGAGAACCATCCAATAACATATGTGAAATCCAAATCCTTCCCTTTCCAAACCTGAGACCCTTCCGATAGCATTAGATGTGATATCTCAATGCTTCTAAAACCAAACATGAGAACCATCCTATAACATGAGATGTGAAATCCAAATCCTTCCCTTTCCAAACCTGAGACCCTTCCTATAGCTTGAGATGTGATATCAAACTCCTTCCCATTCCAATCCTGTGATAGCTTGAGATGTGATATCCAACTCCTTCCCATTCCAATCCTGAGACCCTTCCTATACCATGAGATGTGATATCTCAATGCTTCTAATACCAAACCTGAGACCCGTCCTAAAACATGAGATGTGAGATCCAAATCCTTCCCCTTCCAAACCTGAGAACCTTCCTATAGCTTGAGATGTGATATCAAACTCCTTCCCATTCCAATCCTGAGATAGCTTGAGATGTGATATCCAACTCCTTCCCATTCCTATCCTGAGACCCTTCCGATAGCAGAGATGTGATATCTCAATGCTTGTACCAAACCTGAGACCCTTCCTATGGCATGAGATGTGATATCCAACTCCTTCCCATTCCAATCCTGAGACCCTTCCTATAGCATGAGATGTGATATCTCAATGCTTCTATCAAACCTGAGTCCCTTCCTTTAGCATGAGATGTGATATCCAACTCCTTCCCATTCCAATCCTGAGACCATTCCTATAGCATGAGATGTGATATCTCAAAGCTTCTAATACCAAACCTGGGACCCGTCCTATAACATGAGATATGATATCCAAATCCTTCCCCTTCCAAACCTGAGACCCTTCCTTTAGCATGAGATGTGATATCCAAATCCTTCCCATTCCAATCCTGAAACCCTTCCTATAGCATGAGATGTGATATCTCAATGTTTCTAATAAAAAACCTGAGACCCTTCCTATAGCAAGAGATGTGATATCCAAATCCTTCCCATTCCAATCCTGAGACCCTTCCTATAACATGAGATGTGATATCCAACTCCTTCCCATTCCAACCTGAGAACCTTCCTATAGCATGAGAAGGGATATCCAACTCCTTCCCATTCCAATCCTGAGACCTTCCTATAGCATGAGATGTGATATCTCAAAGCTTCTAATACCAAACCTGCGACCCGTCCTATAACATGAGATATGATATCCAAATCCTTCCCCTTCCAAACCTGAGACCCTTCCTTTAGCATGAGATGTGATATACAAATCCTTCCCATTCCAATCCTGAAACCCTTCCTATAGCATGAGATGTGATATCTCAATGTTTCTAATAAAAAAACTGAGACCCTTCCTATAGCAAGAGATGTGACATCCAAATCCTTCCCATTCCAATCATGAGACCCTTCCTATACCATGAGATGTGATATCTCAATGCTTCTACCAAAACTGAGACCCTTCCTTTAGCATGAGATGTGATATCCAACTCCTTCCCATTCCAATCCTGAGACCCTTCCTATAGCATGAGATGTGATATCTCAATGCCTCTAATACCAAACCTGAGATTCTTCCTATAACATGAGATGTGATATCTCAATGCTTCTAATACCAAACCTGAGACCCTCCCTTTAGCATGAGATGTGATATCCGACTCCTTCCCATACCAATCCTAAAACCCTTCTGATAGCATGAGATGTGATATCTCAATGCCTCTAATACCAAACCTGAGATTCTTCCTATAACATGAGATGTGATATCTCAATGCTTCTAATACCAAACCTGAGACCCTCCCTTTAGCATGAGATGTGATATCCGACTCCTTCCCATTCCAATCCTGAGACCCTTCTGATAGCATGAGATGTGATATCTCAATGCTTCTAATACCAAACCTGAGACCCTTCCTATAACATAAGATGGGATATCCAACTCCTTCCCATTCCAATCCTGAGACCCTTCCGATAGCAGAGATGTGATATCTCAATGCTTATACCAAACCTGAGACCCTTCCTGTGGCATGAGATGTCATATACATCTCCTTCCCATTCCAATCCTGAGACCCTTCCTATAGCATGAGATGTGATATCCAACTCCTTCCCATTCCAATCCTGAGACCCTTCCTATAGCATGAGATTTGATATCTCAATGCTTCTAACACCAAACCTGAGATCCTTCCGATAGCATGAGATGTGATATCTCAATGCTTCTAATACCAAACCTGAGATCATTCCTATAACACGAGATGTAATATCCAAATCCTTCCCCTTCCAAACCTGAGACCCTCCCTTTAGCATGAGATGTGATATCCAACTCCTTCCCATTCCAATCCTGAGATCCTTCTAATAGCATGAGATGTGATATCTCAATGCCTCTAATACCAAACCTGAGATCCTACCTCTAACATGAAATGTGATATCCAACTCCTTCCCCTTCCAAACCTGAGAGCCTTCCTATAGCATGAGATGTGATATCCAAGTCCTTCCCATTCCAATCCTGAGACCCTTCCTATAGCTTGAGATGTGATATCCAACTCCTCCCCATTCCAATTCTGAGACCCTTCCTATAGCATGAGATGTGATATCTCAATGCTTCTAATACCAAACCTGGGACCCTTCCTATAACATGAGATGGGATATCCAAGTCCTTCCCATTCCAATCCTGAGACCCTTCCTATAGCATGAGATGTGATATCTCAATGCTTCTAATACCAAACCTGAGACCCTTCCTATAACAAGAGATGTGATATCCATGTCCTTCCCATTCCAATCCTGAGACCCGTCCTATACCATGAGATGTGATATCTCAATGCTTCTAATACCAAACCTGAGACCCTTCCTATAATGAGATGGGATATCCAACTCCTTCCCATTCCAATCCTGAGACCCTTCCAATAGCAGAGATGTGATATCTCAATGCTTATACCAAACCTGAGACCCTTCCTATGGCATGAAATGTCATATACAACTCCTTCCGATTCCAGACCTGAGACCCTTCCTATAGCATGAGATGTGATATCCAACTCCTTCTCATTCCAATCCTGAGACCCTTCCTATAGCTTGAGATGTGATATCCAACTCCTTCCCATTCCAATCCTGAGACCCTTCCTATAGCATGAGATGTGATATCTCAATGCTTCTAATACCAAACCTGAGATCCTTCCTATAACATGAGATGTGATATCCAAATCCTTCCACTTCCAAACCTGAGACCCTCCCTTTAGCATGAGATGTGATATCCGACTCCTTCCCATTCCAATCCTGAGACCCTTCTGATAGCATGAGATGTGATATCTCAATGCCTATAATACCAAACCTGAGATCCTTCCGATAGCATGAGATGTGATATCTCAATGCTTCTAATACCAAACCTGAGATCCTTCCTATAACATGAAATGTGATATCCAAATCCTTCCAAATCCAATCCTGATACCCTTCCGATAGCATGAGATGTGATATCCCAATGCTTCTACAAAACCTGAGACCCATACATGGCATGAGATGTGATATCAAACTCCTTCCCATTCCAATCCTGAGACACTTCCTATAGCATGAGATGTGATATCTCAATGCTTCTAATACCAAACCTGAGACTCTTCCTATAACATGAGATGGGATATCCAACTCCTTCCCATTCCAATCCTGAGACCCTTCCGATAGCAGAGATGTGATATCTCAATGCTTATACCAAACCTGAGACCCTTCCTATAGCATGAGATGTGATATCCAACTCCTTCCCATTTCAATCCTGAGACCCTTCCTATAGCATGAGATGTGATGTCTCAATGCTTCTAATACCAAACCTGAGATCCTTCCTATAACATCAGATGTGATATCCAACTCCTTCCCATTCCAATCCTGAGACCCTTCCTATAGCATGAGATGTGATATCTCAATGTTCATACCAAACCTGAGACCCTTCCTATAGCATGAGATGTGATATCCAACTCCTTCCCATTCCAATCCTGAGAACCTTCCTATAGCATGAGATGTGATATCTCAATGCCTCTAATACCAAATCTGAGATCCTTCCTCTAACATGAAATGTGATATCCAACTCCTTCCCTTTCCAAACCTGAGAGCCTACCTATAGCATGAGATGTGATATCCAAGACCTTCCCATTCCAATCCTTAGACCCTTCCTACAGCATACAATATGATATCTCAATGATTCTAATAACAAACCTGAGACCCGTCCTATAACATGAGATGTGATATCCAACTCCTTCCCATTCCAATCCTGAGACACTTCCGATAGCAGAGATGTGATATCTCAATGCTTATTCCAAACCTGAGACCCTTCCTATAGCATGAGATGTGATATCCAACTCCTTCCCGTTCCAAACCTGAGACCCTTCCTATAGCATATGTGATATCCAACTCCTTCCCATTCCAAACATGAGACCCTTCCTATAGCAAGAATGTAATATCCAACTCCTTCCCATTCCAATCCTGAGACCCTTCCTACAGCATGCGATGTGATATCTCAATGCTTCTAATACCAAACCTGAGACCCGTCCTATAACATGAGATGGGATATCCAACTCCTTCCCGTTCCAAACCTGAGACCCTTCCTATAGCATGAGATGTGATATCCAACTCCTTCCCATCCCAATCCTGAGACACTTCCGATTGCAGAGATGTGATATCTTAATGCTTATACCAAACCTGAGACTCTTCCTATAACATGAGATGTGATATCCAACTCCTTCCCGTTCCAAACCTGAGACCCTTCCTATAGCATAAGATGTGATATCCAACTCCTTCCCATTCCAATCCTGAGACCCTTCCGATAGCATGAGATGTGATATCTCAATGCCTCTAATACCAAACCTGAGATCCTACCTGTGGCATGAGATGTCATATACATCTCCTTCCCATTCTAATCCTGAGACCCTTCCTATAGCATGAGATGTGATATCCAACTCCTTCCCATTCCAATCCTGAGACCCTTCCTATAGCATGAGATTTGATATCTCAATGCTTCTAACACCAAACCTGAGATCCTTCCGATAGCATGAGATGTGATATCTCAATGCTTCTAATACCAAACCTGAGATCATTCCTATAACACGAGATGTAATATCCAAATTCTTCCCCTTCCAAACCTGAGACCCTCCCTTTAGCATGAGATGTGATATCCAACTCCTTCCCATTCCAATCCTGAGATCCTTCTAATAGCATGAGATGTGATATCTCAATGCCTCTAATACCAAACCTGAGATCCTACCTCTAACATGAAATGTGATATCCAACTCCTTCCCCTTCCAAACCTGAGAGCCTTCCTATAGCATGAGATGTGATATCCAAGTCCTTCCCATTCCAATCCTGAGACCCTTCCTATAGCTTGAGATGTGATATCCAACTCCTCCCCATTCCAATTCTGAGACCCTTCCTATAGCATGAGATGTGATATCTCAATGCTTCTAATACCAAACCTATGACCCTTCCTATAACATGAGATGGGATATCCAAGTCCTTCCCATTCCAATCCTGAGACCCTTCCTATAGCATGAGATGTGATATCTCAATGCTTCTAATACCAAACCTGAGACCCTTCCTATAACAAGAGATGTGATATCCATGTCCTTCCCATTCCAATCCTGAGACCCGTCCTATACCATGAGATGTGATATCTCAATGCTTCTAATACCAAACCTGAGACCCTTCCTATAATGAGATGGGATATCCAACTCCTTCCCATTCCAATCCTGAGACCCTTCCAATAGCAGAGATGTGATATCTCAATGCTTATACCAAACCTGAGACCCTTCCTATGGCATGAAATGTCATATACAACTCCTTCCGATTCCAGACCTGAGACCCTTCCTATAGCATGAGATGTGATATCCAACTCCTTCTCATTCCAATCCTGAGACCCTTCCTATAGCTTGAGATGTGATATCCAACTCCTTCCCATTCCAATCCTGAGACCCTTCCTATAGCATGAGATGTGATATCTCAATGCCTATAATACCAAACCTGAGATCCTTCCGATAGCATGAGATGTGATATCTCAATGCTTCTAATACCAAACCTGAGATCCTTCCTATAACATGAAATGTGATATCCAAATCCTTCCAAATCCAATCCTGATACCCTTCCGATAGCATGAGATGTGATATCCCAATGCTTCTACAAAACCTGAGACCCATACATGGCATGAGATGTGATATCAAACTCCTTCCCATTCCAATCCTGAGACACTTCCTATAGCATGAGATGTGATATCTCAATGCTTCTAATACCAAACCTGAGACTCTTCCTATAACATGAGATGGTATATCCAACTCCTTCCCATTCCAATCCTGAGACCCTTCCGATAGCAGAGATGTGATATCTCAATGCTTATACCAAACCTGAGACCCTTCCTATAGCATGAGATGTGATGTCTCAATGCTTCTAATACCAAACCTGAGATCCTTCCTATAACATCAGATGTGATATCCAACTCCTTCCCATTCCAATCCTGAGACCCTTCCTATAGCATGAGATGTGATATCTCAATGTTCATACCAAACCTGAGACCCTTCCTATAGCATGAGATGTGATATCCAACTCCTTCCCATTCCAATCCTGAGAACCTTCCTATAGCATGAGATGTGATATCTCAATGCCTCTAATACCAAATCTGAGATCCTTCCTCTAACATGAAATGTGATATCCAACTCCTTCCCTTTCCAAACCTGAGAGCCTACCTATAGCATGAGATGTGATATCCAATACCTTCCCATTCCAATCCTTAGACCCTTCCTACAGCATACAATATGATATCTCAATGATTCTAATAACAAACCTGAGACCCGTCCTATAACATGAGATGTGATATCCAACTCCTTCCCATTCCAATCCTGAGACACTTCCGATAGCAGAGATGTGATATCTCAATGCTTATTCCAAACCTGAGACCCTTCCTATAGCATGAGATGTGATATCCAACTCCTTCCCGTTCCAAACCTGAGACCCTTCCTATAGCATATGTGATATCCAACTCCTTCCCATTCCAAACATGAGACCCTTCCTATAGCAAGAATGTAATATCCAACTCCTTCCCATTCCAATCCTGAGACCCTTCCTACAGCATGCGATGTAATATCTCAATGCTTCTAATACCAAACCTGAGACCCGTCCTATAACATGAGATGGGATATCCAACTCCTTCCCGTTCCAAACCTGAGACCCTTCCTATAGCATGAGATGTGATATCCAACTCCTTCCCATCCCAATCCTGAGACACTTCCGATTGCAGAGATGTGATATCTCAATGCTTATCCCAAACCTGAGACTCTTCCTATAACATGAGATGTGATATCCAACTCCTTCCCGTTCCAAACCTGAGACCCTTCCTATAGCATAAGATGTGATATCCAACTCCTTCCCATTCCAATCCTGAGACCCTTCCGATAGCATGAGATGTGATATCTCAATGCTTCTAATACCAAACCTGAGATCCTTCTTATAACATGTGATGTGATATCCAAATCCTTCCCTTTCCAAACCTGAAACCCTCCCTTTAGCATGAAATGTGATATCCAACTCCTTCCCATTCCAATCCTGAGACCCTTATGATAGCATGAGATGTGATATATCTCAATGCCTCTAATACCAAACCTGAGATACTTCCGATAGCATGAGATGTGATATCTCAATGCTTCTAATACCAAACCTGAGATCCTTCCTATAACATGAGATGTGATATCCAAATCCTTCCCCTTCCAAACCTGAGACCCTCCCTTTAGCATGAGATGTGATATCCAACTCCTTCCCATTCCAATCCTGAGACCCTTCTGATAGCATGAGATGTGATATCTCAATGCCTCTAATACCAAACCTGAGATCCTACCTCTAACATGAAATATGATATCCAACTCCTTCCCTTTCCAAACCTGAGATCCTGCCTATAGCATGAGATGTGATATCCAAGTCCTTCCCATTCCAATCCTGAGACCCTTCCTATAGCATGAGATGTGATATCTCAATGCTTATACCAAACCTGAGACCCTTCCTATGGCATGAGATGCCATATACAACTCCTTCCCATTCCAATCCTGAGACACTGCTTATAGCATGAGATGTGATATCTCAATGCTTCTAATACCAAACCTGAGATCTTTCCTATAACATGAGATGTGATATCCAACTCCTTCCCATTCCAATCCTGAGACCATTCCTATAGCATGAGATGTGATATCTCAATGCTTATACCAAACCTGAGACCCTTCCTATAGCTTGAGATGTGATATCGAACTCCTTCCCATTCCAATCCTGAGACCCTTCCTATAGCATGAGATGTGATATCTCAATGCCTCTAATACCAAACCTGAGATCCTTCCTCTAACATGAAATGTGATATCCAACTCCTTCCCCTTCCAAACCTGAGAGCCTTCCTATAGCATGAGATATGATATCCAAGTCCTTTCCATTCCAATCCTGAGACCCTTCCTATAACATGAGATGTGATATCCAACTCCTTCCCATTCCAACCTGAGACCCTTCCTATAGCATGAGATGGGATATCCAACTCCTTCCAAATCCAATCCTGATACCCTTCCGATAGCATGAGATGTGATATCCCAATGCTTCTACCAAACCTGAGACCCATACTATGGCATGAGATGTGATATCAAACTGCTTCCAATTCCAACCTGAGACCCTTCCTATAGCATGAGATGGGATATCCAACTCCTTCCAAATCCAATCCTGAAATCCTTCCGATAGCATGAGATGTGATATCCCAATGCTTCTACCAAACCTGAGACCCATACTATGGCATGAGATGTGATATCCAACTCCTTCCCATTCCAATTCTGAGACTCTTCTGATAGCATGAGATATGATATCTCAATGCCTCTAATACCAAACCTGAGATCCTACCTGTAACATGAAATGTGATATCCAACTCTTTCCCGTTGCAAACCTGAGAGCCTTCCTATAGCATGAGATGTGATATCCAAGTCCTTCCCATTCCAATCCTGAGACCCTTCCTATAACATGAGATGTGATATCCAACTCCTTCCCATTCCAACCTGAGACCCTTCCTGTAGCATGAGATGGGATATCCAACTCCTTCCAAATCCAATCCTGATACCCTTCCGATAGCATGAGATGTGATATCCCAATGCTTCTACCAAACCTGAGACCCATACTATGGCATGAGATGTGATATCAAACTCCTTCCCATTCCAATCCTGTGACCCTTCCTATACAATGAGACTTGATATCTCAATGCTTCTAATACCAAACCTGAGAGCCGTCCTATAACATGAGATGTGATATCCAAATCCTTCCCCTTCCAAACCTTAGACCCTTCCTTTATCATGAGATGTGATATCCAACTCCTTCCCATTCCAATCCTGAGACTCTTCCGATATCATGAGATGTGATATCTCAATGCTTCTAATACCAAACCTGAGACCCTTCCTATAACATGAGATGGGAATATCCAACTCCTTCCCATTCCAATCCTGAGACCCTTCCGATAGCAGAGATGTGATATCTCACTGCTTATACCAAACCTGAGACCCTTCCTATAGCATGAGATGTGATATCCAACTCCGTCCCATTCCAATCCTGAGACCCTTCCTATAGCATGAGATGTGATATCTCAATGCTTCTAATATCAAACTTGAGACTCTCCCTATAGCATGAGATGTGATACCCAAGTCCTTCCCATTCCAATCCTGAGACCCTTCCTACAGCATGCAATGTGATGTCTCAATGCTTCTAATACCAAACCTGAGACTCTTCCTATAACATGAGATGGGATATCCAACTCCTTCCCATTCCAATCGTGAGACCCTTCCGATAGCAGAGATGTGATATCTCAATGCTTATACCAAACCTAAGACCCTTCCTATGGCATGAGATGTCATATACAACTCCTTCCCATTCCAATCCTGAGACCCTTCCTATAGCATGAGATGTGATATCTCAATGCTTATACCAAACCTGAGACCCTTCCTATAGCATGAGATGTGATATCCAACTCCTTCCCATTCCAATCCTGAGACCCTTCCTATAGCATGAGATGTGATGTCTCAATGCTTCTAATACCAAACCTGAGATCCTTCCTATAACATCAGATGTGATATCCAACTCCTTCCCATTCCAATCCTGAGACCCTTCCTATAGCATGAGATGTGATATCTCAATGTTCATACCAAACCTGAGACCCTTCCTATAGCATGAGATGTGATATCCAACTCCTTCCCATTCCAATCCTGAGAACCTTCCTATAGCATGAGATGTGATATCTCAATGCCTCTAATACCAAATCTGAGATCCTTCCTCTAACATGAAATGTGATATCCAACTCCTTCCCTTTCCAAACCTGAGAGCCTACCTATAGCATGAGATGTGATATCCAATACCTTCCCATTCCAATCCTTAGACCCTTCCTACAGCATACAATATGATATCTCAATGATTCTAATAACAAACCTGAGACCCGTCCTATAACATGAGATGTGATATCCAACTCCTTCCCATTCCAATCCTGAGACACTTCCGATAGCAGAGATGTGATATCTCAATGCTTATTCCAAACCTGAGACCCTTCCTATAGCATGAGATGTGATATCCAACTCCTTCCCGTTCCAAACCTGAGACCCTTCCTATAGCATATGTGATATCCAACTCCTTCCCATTCCAAACATGAGACCCTTCCTATAGCAAGAATGTAATATCCAACTCCTTCCCATTCCAATCCTGAGACCCTTCCTACAGCATGCGATGTAATATCTCAATGCTTCTAATACCAAACCTGAGACCCGTCCTATAACATGAGATGGGATATCCAACTCCTTCCCGTTCCAAACCTGAGACCCTTCCTATAGCATGAGATGTGATATCCAACTCCTTCCCATCCCAATCCTGAGACACTTCCGATTGCAGAGATGTGATATCTCAATGCTTATCCCAAACCTGAGACTCTTCCTATAACATGAGATGTGATATCCAACTCCTTCCCGTTCCAAACCTGAGACCCTTCCTATAGCATAAGATGTGATATCCAACTCCTTCCCATTCCAATCCTGAGACCCTTCCGATAGCATGAGATGTGATATCTCAATGCTTCTAATACCAAACCTGAGATCCTTCTTATAACATGTGATGTGATATCCAAATCCTTCCCTTTCCAAACCTGAAACCCTCCCTTTAGCATGAAATGTGATATCCAACTCCTTCCCATTCCAATCCTGAGACCCTTATGATAGCATGAGATGTGATATATCTCAATGCCTCTAATACCAAACCTGAGATACTTCCGATAGCATGAGATGTGATATCTCAATGCTTCTAATACCAAACCTGAGATCCTTCCTATAACATGAGATGTGATATCCAAATCCTTCCCCTTCCAAACCTGAGACCCTCCCTTTAGCATGAGATGTGATATCCAACTCCTTCCCATTCCAATCCTGAGACCCTTCTGATAGCATGAGATGTGATATCTCAATGCCTCTAATACCAAACCTGAGATCCTACCTCTAACATGAAATATGATATCCAACTCCTTCCCTTTCCAAACCTGAGATCCTGCCTATAGCATGAGATGTGATATCCAAGTCCTTCCCATTCCAATCCTGAGACCCTTCCTATAGCATGAGATGTGATATCTCAATGCTTATACCAAACCTGAGACCCTTCCTATGGCATGAGATGCCATATACAACTCCTTCCCATTCCAATCCTGAGACACTGCTTATAGCATGAGATGTGATATCTCAATGCTTCTAATACCAAACCTGAGATCTTTCCTATAACATGAGATGTGATATCCAACTCCTTCCCATTCCAATCCTGAGACCATTCCTATAGCATGAGATGTGATATCTCAATGCTTATACCAAACCTGAGACCCTTCCTATAGCTTGAGATGTGATATCGAACTCCTTCCCATTCCAATCCTGAGACCCTTCCTATAGCATGAGATGTGATATCTCAATGCCTCTAATACCAAACCTGAGATCCTTCCTCTAACATGAAATGTGATATCCAACTCCTTCCCCTTCCAAACCTGAGAGCCTTCCTATAGCATGAGATATGATATCCAAGTCCTTTCCATTCCAATCCTGAGACCCTTCCTATAACATGAGATGTGATATCCAACTCCTTCCCATTCCAACCTGAGACCCTTCCTATAGCATGAGATGGGATATCCAACTCCTTCCAAATCCAATCCTGATACCCTTCCGATAGCATGAGATGTGATATCCCAATGCTTCTACCAAACCTGAGACCCATACTATGGCATGAGATGTGATATCAAACTGCTTCCAATTCCAACCTGAGACCCTTCCTATAGCATGAGATGGGATATCCAACTCCTTCCAAATCCAATCCTGAAATCCTTCCGATAGCATGAGATGTGATATCCCAATGCTTCTACCAAACCTGAGACCCATACTATGGCATGAGATGTGATATCCAACTCCTTCCCATTCCAATTCTGAGACTCTTCTGATAGCATGAGATATGATATCTCAATGCCTCTAATACCAAACCTGAGATCCTACCTGTAACATGAAATGTGATATCCAACTCTTTCCCGTTGCAAACCTGAGAGCCTTCCTATAGCATGAGATGTGATATCCAAGTCCTTCCCATTCCAATCCTGAGACCCTTCCTATAACATGAGATGTGATATCCAACTCCTTCCCATTCCAACCTGAGACCCTTCCTGTAGCATGAGATGGGATATCCAACTCCTTCCAAATCCAATCCTGATACCCTTCCGATAGCATGAGATGTGATATCCCAATGCTTCTACCAAACCTGAGACCCATACTATGGCATGAGATGTGATATCAAACTCCTTCCCATTCCAATCTTGTGACCCTTCCTATACAATGAGACTTGATATCTCAATGCTTCTAATACCAAACCTGAGAGCCGTCCTATAACATGAGATGTGATATCCAAATCCTTCCCCTTCCAAACCTTAGACCCTTCCTTTATCATGAGATGTGATATCCAACTCCTTCCCATTCCAATCCTGAGACTCTTCCGATATCATGAGATGTGATATCTCAATGCTTCTAATACCAAACCTGAGACCCTTCCTATAACATGAGATGGGAATATCCAACTCCTTCCCATTCCAATCCTGAGACCCTTCCGATAGCAGAGATGTGATATCTCACTGCTTATACCAAACCTGAGACCCTTCCTATAGCATGAGATGTGATATCCAACTCCGTCCCATTCCAATCCTGAGACCCTTCCTATAGCATGAGATGTGATATCTCAATGCTTCTAATATCAAACTTGAGACTCTCCCTATAGCATGAGATGTGATACCCAAGTCCTTCCCATTCCAATCCTGAGACCCTTCCTACAGCATGCAATGTGATGTCTCAATGCTTCTAATACCAAACCTGAGACTCTTCCTATAACATGAGATGGGATATCCAACTCCTTCCCATTCCAATCGTGAGACCCTTCCGATAGCAGAGATGTGATATCTCAATGCTTATACCAAACCTAAGACCCTTCCTATGGCATGAGATGTCATATACAACTCCTTCCCATTCCAATCCTGAGACCCTTCCTATAGCATGAGATGTGATATCTCAATGCTTATACCAAACCTGAGACCCTTCCTATAGCATGAGATGTGATATCCAACTCCTTCCCATTCCAATCCTGAGACCCTTCCTATAGCATGAGATGTGATGTCTCAATGCTTCTAATACCAAACCTGAGATCCTTCCTATAACATGAGATGTGATATCCAACTCCTTCCCATTCCAATCCCGAGACCCTTCCTATAGCATGAGATGTGATATCTCAATGCTTATACCAAACCTGAGACCCTTCCTATAGCATGAGATGTGATATCCAACTCCTTCCCATTCCAATCCTGAGACTCTTCCTATAGCATGAGATGTGATATCTCAATGCCTCTAATACCAAACCTGAGATCCTTCCTCTAACATGAGATGTGATATCCAAGTCCTTCCCATTCCAATCCTTAGACCCTTCCTACAGCATGCAATATGATATCTCAATGATTCTAATAACAAACCTGAGACCCGTCCTATAACATGAGATGGGATATCCAACTCCTTCCCATTCCAATCCTGAGACACTTCCGATAGCAGAGATGTGATATCTCAATGCTTATACCAAACCTGAGACCCTTCCTATAACATGAGATGTGATATCCAACTCCTTCCCGGTCCAAACCTGAGACCCTTCCTATAGCATATGTGATATCCAACTCCTTCCCATTCCAAACATGAGACCCTTCCTATAGCAAGAGTGTAATATCCAACTCCTTCCCATTCCAATCCTGAGACCATTCCTATAGCATGAGATGTGATATCTCAATGCTTCTAATACCAAACCTGAGATCCTTCCTATGACATGAGATGTGATATACAATTCCTCCCCATTCCAAACCTGAGAACCTTCCTACAGCATGCGATGTGATATCTCAATGCTTCTAATACCAAACCCGAGACCAGTCCTATAACATGAGATTGGATATCCAACTCCTTCCCCTTCCAAACCTGAGACTCTTCCTATAGCATGAGATGTGATATCCAACTTCTTCCCATTCCAATCCTGAGACCCTTCCTATAACATGAGATTTGATGTCTCAATGCTTCTAATACCAAACCTGAGATCTTTCCTATAACATGAGATGTGATATCCAACTCCTTCCCATTCCAATCCTGAGACCCTTCCTAAAGCATGAGATGTGATATCTCAATGCTTATACCAAACCTGAGACCCTTCCTATAGCTTGAGATGTGATATCCAACTCCTTCCCATTCCAATCCTGAGACCCTTCCTATAGCATGAGATGTGATATCTCAAGGCCTCTAATACCAAACCTGAGATCCTTCCTCTAACATGAAATGTGATATCCAACTCCTTCCCCTTCCAAACCTGAGAGCCTTCCTATAACATGAAATGTGATATCCAATTCCTTCCCATTCCAACCTGAGACCCTTCCTATAGCATGAGATGGGATATCCAACTCCTTCCAAATCCAATACTGATACCCTTCCGATAGCATGAGATGTGATATCCCAATGCTTCTACGAAACCTGAGACCCATACTATGGCATGAGATGTGATATCAAACTCCTTCCCATTCCAATCCTGAGACCCTACCTATAGCTTGAGATGTGATATCCAACTCCTTCCCATTCCAATTCTGAGACCCTTCCTATACCATGAGACTTGATATCTCAATGCTTCTAATACCAAACCTGAGACCCGTCCTATAACATGAGATGTGATATTCAAATCCTTCCCCTTCCAAACCTTAGACCCTTCCTTTATCATGAGATGTGATATCCAATTCCTTCCCATTCCAATCCTGAGACCCTTCCGATATCATGAGATTTTTTTATCTCAATGCTTCTAATATCAAACTTGAGACCCTCCCTATAACATGAGATGTGACATCCAAGTCCTCCCCATTCCAATCCTGAGACCCTTCCTATAGCATGAGATGTGATATCTCAATGCTTCTAATACCAAACCTGAGACCCTTCCTATAACATGATTTGGGATATCCAACTCCTTCCCATTCCAATCCTGAGACCCTTCCGATAGCAGAGATGTGATATCTCAATGCTTATACCAAACCTGAGACCCTTCCTATGGCCTGAGATGTCATATGCAACTCCTTCCCATTCCAATCCTGAGACCCTTCCTATAGCATGAGATGTGATATCTCAATGCCTCTAATACCAAACCTGAAATCCTTCCTCTAACATGAAATGTGATATCCAACTCCTTCCCTTTCCAAACCTGAGAGCCTACCTATAGCATGAGATGTGATATCCAAGACCTTCCCATTCCAATCCTTAGACCCTTCCTACAGCATACAATATGATATCTCAATGATTCTAATAACAAACCTGAGACCCGTCCTATAACATGAGATGTGATATCCAACTCCTTCCCATTCCTATCCTGAGACACTTCCGATAGCAGAGATGTGATATCTCAATGCTTATTCCAAACCTGAGACCCTTCCTATAGCATGAGATGTGATATCCAACTCCTTCCCGTTCCAAACCTGAGACCCTTCCTATAGCATATGTGATATCCAACTCCTTCCCATTCCAAACATGAGACCCTTCCTATAGCAAGAATGTAATATCCAACTCCTTCCCATTCCAATCCTCAGACCCTTCCTACAGCATGCGATATGATATCTCAATGCTTCTAATACCAAACCTGAGACCCGTCCTATAACATGAGATGGGATATCCAACTCCTTCCCGTTCCAAACCTGAGACCCTTCCTATAGCTTGAGATGTGATATCCAACTCCTTCCCATCCCAATCCTGAGACACTTCCGATTGCAGAGATGTGATATCTCAATGCTAATACCAAACCTGAGATCTTTCCTATAACATGAGATGTGATATCCAACTCCTTCCCATTCCAATCCTGAGACCATTCCTATAGCATGAGATGTGATATCTCAATGCTTATACCAAACCTGAGACCCTTCCTATAGCTTGAGATGTGATATCGAACTCCTTCCCATTCCAATCCTGAGACCCTTCCTATAGCATGAGATGTGATATCTCAATGCCTCTAATACCAAACCTGAGATCCTTCCTCTAACATGAAATGTGATATCCAACTCCTTCCCCTTCCAAACCTGAGAGCCTTCCTATAGCATGAGATATGATATCCAAGTCCTTTCCATTCCAATCCTGAGACCCTTCCTATAACATGAGATGTGATATCCAACTCCTTCCCATTCCAACCTGAGACCCTTCCTATAGCATGAGATGGGATATCCAACTCCTTCCAAATCCAATCCTGATACCCTTCCGATAGCATGAGATGTGATATCCCAATGCTTCTACCAAACCTGAGACCCATACTATGGCATGAGATGTGATATCAAACTGCTTCCAATTCCAACCTGAGACCCTTCCTATAGCATGAGATGGGATATCCAACTCCTTCCAAATCCAATCCTGAAATCCTTCCGATAGCATGAGATGTGATATCCCAATGCTTCTACCAAACCTGAGACCCATACTATGGCATGAGATGTGATATCCAACTCCTTCCCATTCCAATTCTGAGACTCTTCTGATAGCATGAGATATGATATCTCAATGCCTCTAATACCAAACCTGAGATCCTACCTGTAACATGAAATGTGATATCCAACTCTTTCCCGTTGCAAACCTGAGAGCCTTCCTATAGCATGAGATGTGATATCCAAGTCCTTCCCATTCCAATCCTGAGACCCTTCCTATAACATGAGATGTGATATCCAACTCCTTCCCATTCCAACCTGAGACCCTTCCTGTAGCATGAGATGGGATATCCAACTCCTTCCAAATCCAATCCTGATACCCTTCCGATAGCATGAGATGTGATATCCCAATGCTTCTACCAAACCTGAGACCCATACTATGGCATGAGATGTGATATCAAACTCCTTCCCATTCCAATCCTGTGACCCTTCCTATACAATGAGACTTGATATCTCAATGCTTCTAATACCAAACCTGAGAGCCGTCCTATAACATGAGATGTGATATCCAAATCCTTCCCCTTCCAAACCTTAGACCCTTCCTTTATCATGAGATGTGATATCCAACTCCTTCCCATTCCAATCCTGAGACTCTTCCGATATCATGAGATGTGATATCTCAATGCTTCTAATACCAAACCTGAGACCCTTCCTATAACATGAGATGGGAATATCCAACTCCTTCCCATTCCAATCCTGAGACCCTTCCGATAGCAGAGATGTGATATCTCACTGCTTATACCAAACCTGAGACCCTTCCTATAGCATGAGATGTGATATCCAACTCCGTCCCATTCCAATCCTGAGACCCTTCCTATAGCATGAGATGTGATATCTCAATGCTTCTAATATCAAACTTGAGACTCTCCCTATAGCATGAGATGTGATACCCAAGTCCTTCCCATTCCAATCCTGAGACCCTTCCTACAGCATGCAATGTGATGTCTCAATGCTTCTAATACCAAACCTGAGACTCTTCCTATAACATGAGATGGGATATCCAACTCCTTCCCATTCCAATCGTGAGACCCTTCCGATAGCAGAGATGTGATATCTCAATGCTTATACCAAACCTAAGACCCTTCCTATGGCATGAGATGTCATATACAACTCCTTCCCATTCCAATCCTGAGACCCTTCCTATAGCATGAGATGTGATATCTCAATGCTTATACCAAACCTGAGACCCTTCCTATAGCATGAGATGTGATATCCAACTCCTTCCCATTCCAATCCTGAGACCCTTCCTATAGCATGAGATGTGATGTCTCAATGCTTCTAATACCAAACCTGAGATCCTTCCTATAACATGAGATGTGATATCCAACTCCTTCCCATTCCAATCCCGAGACCCTTCCTATAGCATGAGATGTGATATCTCAATGCTTATACCAAACCTGAGACCCTTCCTATAGCATGAGATGTGATATCCAACTCCTTCCCATTCCAATCCTGAGACTCTTCCTATAGCATGAGATGTGATATCTCAATGCCTCTAATACCAAACCTGAGATCCTTCCTCTAACATGAGATGTGATATCCAAGTCCTTCCCATTCCAATCCTTAGACCCTTCCTACAGCATGCAATATGATATCTCAATGATTCTAATAACAAACCTGAGACCCGTCCTATAACATGAGATGGGATATCCAACTCCTTCCCATTCCAATCCTGAGACACTTCCGATAGCAGAGATGTGATATCTCAATGCTTATACCAAACCTGAGACCCTTCCTATAACATGAGATGTGATATCCAACTCCTTCCCGGTCCAAACCTGAGACCCTTCCTATAGCATATGTGATATCCAACTCCTTCCCATTCCAAACATGAGACCCTTCCTATAGCAAGAGTGTAATATCCAACTCCTTCCCATTCCAATCCTGAGACCATTCCTATAGCATGAGATGTGATATCTCAATGCTTCTAATACCAAACCTGAGATCCTTCCTATGACATGAGATGTGATATACAATTCCTCCCCATTCCAAACCTGAGAACCTTCCTACAGCATGCGATGTGATATCTCAATGCTTCTAATACCAAACCCGAGACCAGTCCTATAACATGAGATTGGATATCCAACTCCTTCCCCTTCCAAACCTGAGACTCTTCCTATAGCATGAGATGTGATATCCAACTTCTTCCCATTCCAATCCTGAGACCCTTCCTATAACATGAGATGTGATGTCTCAATGCTTCTAATACCAAACCTGAGATCTTTCCTATAACATGAGATGTGATATCCAACTCCTTCCCATTCCAATCCTGAGACCCTTCCTAAAGCATGAGATGTGATATCTCAATGCTTATACCAAACCTGAGACCCTTCCTATAGCTTGAGATGTGATATCCAACTCCTTCCCATTCCAATCCTGAGACCCTTCCTATAGCATGAGATGTGATATCTCAAGGCCTCTAATACCAAACCTGAGATCCTTCCTCTAACATGAAATGTGATATCCAACTCCTTCCCCTTCCAAACCTGAGAGCCTTCCTATAACATGAAATGTGATATCCAATTCCTTCCCATTCCAACCTGAGACCCTTCCTATAGCATGAGATGGGATATCCAACTCCTTCCAAATCCAATACTGATACCCTTCCGATAGCATGAGATGTGATATCCCAATGCTTCTACGAAACCTGAGACCCATACTATGGCATGAGATGTGATATCAAACTCCTTCCCATTCCAATCCTGAGACCCTACCTATAGCTTGAGATGTGATATCCAACTCCTTCCCATTCCAATTCTGAGACCCTTCCTATACCATGAGACTTGATATCTCAATGCTTCTAATACCAAACCTGAGACCCGTCCTATAACATGAGATGTGATATTCAAATCCTTCCCCTTCCAAACCTTAGACCCTTCCTTTATCATGAGATGTGATATCCAATTCCTTCCCATTCCAATCCTGAGACCCTTCCGATATCATGAGATTTTTTTATCTCAATGCTTCTAATATCAAACTTGAGACCCTCCCTATAATATGAGATGTGACATCCAAGTCCTCCCCATTCCAATCCTGAGACCCTTCCTATAGCATGAGATGTGATATCTCAATGCTTCTAATACCAAACCTGAGACCCTTCCTATAACATGATTTGGGATATCCAACTCCTTCCCATTCCAATCCTGAGACCCTTCCGATAGCAGAGATGTGATATCTCAATGCTTATACCAAACCTGAGACCCTTCCTATGGCCTGAGATGTCATATGCAACTCCTTCCCATTCCAATCCTGAGACCCTTCCTATAGCATGAGATGTGATATCTCAATGCCTCTAATACCAAACCTGAAATCCTTCCTCTAACATGAAATGTGATATCCAACTCCTTCCCTTTCCAAACCTGAGAGCCTACCTATAGCATGAGATGTGATATCCAAGACCTTCCCATTCCAATCCTTAGACCCTTCCTACAGCATACAATATGATATCTCAATGATTCTAATAACAAACCTGAGACCCGTCCTATAACATGAGATGTGATATCCAACTCCTTCCCATTCCTATCCTGAGACACTTCCGATAGCAGAGATGTGATATCTCAATGCTTATTCCAAACCTGAGACCCTTCCTATAGCATGAGATGTGATATCCAACTCCTTCCCGTTCCAAACCTGAGACCCTTCCTATAGCATATGTGATATCCAACTCCTTCCCATTCCAAACATGAGACCCTTCCTATAGCAAGAATGTAATATCCAACTCCTTCCCATTCCAATCCTCAGACCCTTCCTACAGCATGCGATATGATATCTCAATGCTTCTAATACCAAACCTGAGACCCGTCCTATAACATGAGATGGGATATCCAACTCCTTCCCGTTCCAAACCTGAGACCCTTCCTATAGCTTGAGATGTGATATCCAACTCCTTCCCATCCCAATCCTGAGACACTTCCGATTGCAGAGATGTGATATCTCAATGCTTATACCAAACCTGAGACTCTTCCTATAACATGAGATGTGATATCCAACTCCTTCCCGTTCCAAACCTGAGACCCTTCCTATAGCATAAGATGTGATATCCAACTCCTTCCCATTCCAATCCTTAGACCCTTCCTACAGCATGCAATATGATATCTCAATGATTCTAATAACAAACCTGAGACCCGTCCTATAACATGAGATGGGATATCCAACTCCTTCCCATTCCAATCCTGAGACACTTCCGATAGCAGAGATGTGATATCTCAATGCTTATACCAAACCTGAGACCCTTCCTATAACATGAGATGTGATATCCAACTCCTTCCCGGTCCAAACCTGAGACCCTTCCTATAGCATATGTGATATCCAACTCCTTCCCATTCCAAACATGAGACCCTTCATATAGCAAGAGTGTAATATCCAACTCCTTCCCATTCCAATCCTGAGACCATTCCTATAGCATGAGATGTGATATCTCAATGCTTCTAATACCAAACCTGAGACCCGTCCTATAACATGAGATGGGATATCCAACTCCTTCCCGTTCCAAACCTGAGACCCTTCCTATAGCTTGAGATGTGATATCCAACTCCTTCCCATCCCAATCCTGAGACCCTTCCTATAGCATATGTGATATCCAACTCCTTCCCATTCCAAACATGAGACCCTTCCTATAGCAAGAATGTAATATCCAACTCCTTCCCATTCCAATCCTGAGACCCTTCCTACAGCATGCGATGTGATATCTCAATGCTTCTAATACCAAACCTGAGACCCGTCCTATAACATGAGATGGGATATCCAACTCCTTCCCGTTCCAAACCTGAGACCCTTCCTATAGCATGAGATGTGATATCCAACTCCTTCCCATCCCAATCCTGAGACACTTCCGATTGCAGAGATGTGATATCTCAATGCTTATCCCAAACCTGAGACTCTTCCTATAACATGAGATGTGATATCCAACTCCTTCCCGTTCCAAACCTGAGACCCTTCCTATAGCATAAGATGTGATATCCAACTCCTTCCCATTCCAATCCTGAGACCCTTCCGATAGCATGAGATGTGATATCTCAATGCTTCTAATACCAAACCTGAGATCCTTCTTATAACATGTGATGTGATATCCAAATCCTTCCCTTTCCAAACCTGAAACCCTCCCTTTAGCATGAAATGTGATATCCAACTCCTTCCCATTCCAATCCTGAGACCCTTATGATAGCATGAGATGTGATATATCTCAATGCCTCTAATACCAAACCTGAGATACTTCCGATAGCATGAGATGTGATATCTCAATGCTTCTAATACCAAACCTGAGATCCTTCCTATAACATGAGATGTGATATCCAAATCCTTCCCCTTCCAAACCTGAGACCCTCCCTTTAGCATGAGATGTGATATCCAACTCCTTCCCATTCCAATCCTGAGACCCTTCTGATAGCATGAGATGTGATATCTCAATGCCTCTAATACCAAACCTGAGATCCTACCTCTAACATGAAATATGATATCCAACTCCTTCCCTTTCCAAACCTGAGATCCTGCCTATAGCATGAGATGTGATATCTCAATGCTTATACCAAACCTGAGACCCTTCCTATGGCATGAGATGCCATATACAACTCCTTCCCATTCCAATCCTGAGACACTGCTTATAGCATGAGATGTGATATCTCAATGCTTCTAATACCAAACCTGAGATCTTTCCTATAACATGAGATGTGATATCCAACTCCTTCCCATTCCAATCCTGAGACCATTCCTATAGCATGAGATGTGATATCTCAATGCTTATACCAAACCTGAGACCCTTCCTATAGCTTGAGATGTGATATCGAACTCCTTCCCATTCCAATCCTGAGACCCTTCCTATAGCATGAGATGTGATATCTCAATGCCTCTAATACCAAACCTGAGATCCTTCCTCTAACATGAAATGTGATATCCAACTCCTTCCCCTTCCAAACCTGAGAGCCTTCCTATAGCATGAGATATGATATCCAAGTCCTTTCCATTCCAATCCTGAGACCCTTCCTATAACATGAGATGTGATATCCAACTCCTTCCCATTCCAACCTGAGACCCTTCCTATAGCATGAGATGGGATATCCAACTCCTTCCAAATCCAATCCTGATACCCTTCCGATAGCATGAGATGTGATATCCCAATGCTTCTACCAAACCTGAGACCCATACTATGGCATGAGATATGATATCAAACTGCTTCCAATTCCAACCTGAGACCCTTCCTATAGCATGAGATGGGATATCCAACTCCTTCCAAATCCAATCCTGAAATCCTTCCGATAGCATGAGATGTGATATCCCAATGCTTCTACCAAACCTGAGACCCATACTATGGCATGAGATGTGATATCCAACTCCTTCCCATTCCAATTCTGAGACTCTTCTGATAGCATGAGATATGATATCTCAATGCCTCTAATACCAAACCTGAGATCCTACCTGTAACATGAAATGTGATATCCAACTCTTTCCCGTTGCAAACCTGAGAGCCTTCCTATAGCATGAGATGTGATATCCAAGTCCTTCCCATTCCAATCCTGAGACCCTTCCTATAACATGAGATGTGATATCCAACTCCTTCCCATTCCAACCTGAGACCCTTCCTGTAGCATGAGATGGGATATCCAACTCCTTCCAAATCCAATCCTGATACCCTTCCGATAGCATGAGATGTGATATCCCAATGCTTCTACCAAACCTGAGACCCATACTATGGCATGAGATGTGATATCAAACTCCTTCCCATTCCAATCCTGTGACCCTTCCTATACAATGAGACTTGATATCTCAATGCTTCTAATACCAAACCTGAGAGCCGTCCTATAACATGAGATGTGATATCCAAATCCTTCCCCTTCCAAACCTTAGACCCTTCCTTTATCATGAGATGTGATATCCAACTCCTTCCCATTCCAATCCTGAGACTCTTCCGATATCATGAGATGTGATATCTCAATGCTTCTAATACCAAACCTGAGACCCTTCCTATAACATGAGATGGGAATATCCAACTCCTTCCCATTCCAATCCTGAGACCCTTCCGATAGCAGAGATGTGATATCTCACTGCTTATACCAAACCTGAGACCCTTCCTATAGCATGAGATGTGATATCCAACTCCGTCCCATTCCAATCCTGAGACCCTTCCTATAGCATGAGATGTGATATCTCAATGCTTCTAATATCAAACTTGAGACTCTCCCTATAGCATGAGATGTGATACCCAAGTCCTTCCCATCCAATCCTGAGACCCTTCCTACAGCATGCAATGTGATGTCTCAATGCTTCTAATACCAAACCTGAGACTCTTCCTATAACATGAGATGGGATATCCAACTCCTTCCCATTCCAATCGTGAGACCCTTCCGATAGCAGAGATGTGATATCTCAATGCTTATACCAAACCTAAGACCCTTCCTATGGCATGAGATGTCATATACAACTCCTTCCCATTCCAATCCTGAGACCCTTCCTATAGCATGAGATGTGATATCTCAATGCTTATACCAAACCTGAGACCCTTCCTATAGCATGAGATGTGATATCCAACTCCTTCCCATTCCAATCCTGAGACCCTTCCTATAGCATGAGATGTGATGTCTCAATGCTTCTAATACCAAACCTGAGATCCTTCCTATAACATGAGATGTGATATCCAACTCCTTCCCATTCCAATCCCGAGACCCTTCCTATAGCATGAGATGTGATATCTCAATGCTTATACCAAACCTGAGACCCTTCCTATAGCATGAGATGTGATATCCAACTCCTTCCCATTCCAATCCTGAGACTCTTCCTATAGCATGAGATGTGATATCTCAATGCCTCTAATACCAAACCTGAGATCCTTCCTCTAACATGAAATGTGATATCCAACTCCTTCCCTTTACAAACCTGAGAGCCTACCTATAGCATGAGATGTGATATCCAAGTCCTTCCCATTCCAATCCTTAGACCCTTCCTACAGCATGCAATATGATATCTCAATGATTCTAATAACAAACCTGAGACCCGTCCTATAACATGAGATGGGATATCCAACTCCTTCCCATTCCAATCCTGAGACACTTCCGATAGCAGAGATGTGATATCTCAATGCTTATACCAAACCTGAGACCCTTCCTATAACATGAGATGTGATATCCAACTCCTTCCCGGTCCAAACCTGAGACCCTTCCTATAGCATATGTGAAATCCAACTCCTTCCCATTCCAAACATGAGACCCTTCCTATAGCAAGAGTGTAATATCCAACTCCTTCCCATTCCAATCCTGAGACCATTCCTATAGCATGAGATGTGATATCTCAATGCTTCTAATACCAAACCTGAGATCCTTCCTATGACATGAGATGTGATATCCAATTCCTCCCCATTCCAAACCTGAGAACCTTCCTACAGCATGCGATGTGATATCTCAATGCTTCTAATACCAAACCCGAGACCAGTCCTATAACATGAGATTGGATATCCAACTCCTTCCCCTTCCAAACCTGAGACTCTTCCTATAGCATGAGATGTGATATCCAACTTCTTCCCATTCCAATCCTGAGACCCTTCCTATAACATGAGATGTGATGTCTCAATGCTTCTAATACCAAACCTGAGATCTTTCCTATAACATGAGATGTGATATCCAACTCCTTCCCATTCCAATCCTGAGACCCTTCCTAAAGCATGAGATGTGATATCTCAATGCTTATACCAAACCTGAGACCCTTCCTATAGCTTGAGATGTGATATCCAACTCCTTCCCATTCCAATCCTGAGACCCTTCCTATAGCATGAGATGTGATATCTCAAGGCCTCTAATACCAAACCTGAGATCCTTCCTCTAACATGAAATGTGATATCCAACTCCTTCCCCTTCCAAACCTGAGAGCCTTCCTATAACATGAAATGTGATATCCAATTCCTTCCCATTCCAACCTGAGACCCTTCCTATAGCATGAGATGGGATATCCAACTCCTTCCAAATCCAATACTGATACCCTTCCGATAGCATGAGATGTGATATCCCAATGCTTCTACGAAACCTGAGACCCATACTATGGCATGAGATGTGATATCAAACTCCTTCCCATTCCAATCCTGAGACCCTACCTATAGCTTGAGATGTGATATCCAACTCCTTCCCATTCCAATTCTGAGACCCTTCCTATACCATGAGACTTGATATCTCAATGCTTCTAATACCAAACCTGAGACCCGTCCTATAACATGAGATGTGATATTCAAATCCTTCCCCTTCCAAACCTTAGACCCTTCCTTTATCATGAGATGTGATATCCAATTCCTTCCCATTCCAATCCTGAGACCCTTCCGATATCATGAGATTTTTTTATCTCAATGCTTCTAATATCAAACTTGAGACCCTCCCTATAACATGAGATGTGACATCCAAGTCCTCCCCATTCCAATCCTGAGACCCTTCCTATAGCATGAGATGTGATATCTCAATGCTTCTAATACCAAACCTGAGACCCTTCCTATAACATGATTTGGGATATCCAACTCCTTCCCATTCCAATCCTGAGACCCTTCCGATAGCAGAGATGTGATATCTCAATGCTTATACCAAACCTGAGACCCTTCCTATAGCTTGAGATGTGATATCCAACTCCTTCCCATCCCAATCCTGAGACACTTCCGATTGCAGAGATGTGATATCTCAATGCTTATACCAAACCTGAGACTCTTCCTATAACATGAGATGTGATATCCAACTCCTTCCCGTTCCAAACCTGAGACCCTTCCTATAGCATAAGATGTGATATCCAACTCCTTCCCATTCCAATCCTTAGACCCTTCCTACAGCATGCAATATGATATCTCAATGATTCTAATAACAAACCTGAGACCCGTCCTAGAACATGAGATGGGATATCCAACTCCTTCCCATTCCAATCCTGAGACACTTCCGATAGCAGAGATGTGATATCTCAATGCTTATACCAAACCTGAGACCCTTCCTATAACATGAGATGTGATATCCAACTCCTTCCCGGTCCAAACCTGAGACCCTTCCTATAGCATATGTGATATCCAACTCCTTCCCATTCCAAACATGAGACCCTTCATATAGCAAGAGTGTAATATCCAACTCCTTCCCATTCCAATCCTGAGACCATTCCTAGAGCATGAGATGTGATATCTCAATGCTTCTAATACCAAACCTGAGACCCTTCCTATAACATGATTTGGGATATCCAACTCCTTCCCATTCCAATCCTGAGACCCTTCCGATAGCAGAGATGTGATATCTCAATGCTTATACCAAACCTGAGACCCTTCCTATGGCCTGAGATGTCATATGCAACTCCTTCCCATTCCAATCCTGAGACCCTTCCTATAGCATGAGATATGATATCTCAATGCCTCTACTACCAAACCTGAAATCCTTCCTCTAACATGAAATGTGATATCCAACTCCTTCCCTTTCCAAACCTGAGAGCCTACCTATAGCATGAGATGTGATATCCAAGACCTTTCCATTCCAATCCTTAGACCCTTCCTACAGCATACAATATGATATCTCAATGATTCTAATAACAAACCTGAGACCCGTCCTATAACATGAGATGTGATATCCAACTCCTTCCCATTCCAATCCTGAGACACTTCCGATAGCAGAGATGTGATATCTCAATGCTTATTCCAAACCTGAGACCCTTCCTATAGCATGAGATGTGATATCCAACTCCTTCCCGTTCCAAACCTGAGACCCTTCCTATAGCATATGTGATATCCAACTCCTTCCCATTCCAAACATGAGACCCTTCCTATAGCAAGAATGTAATATCCAACTCCTTCCCATTCCAATCCTCAGACCCTTCCTACAGCATGAGATGTGATATCTCAATGCTTCTAATACCAAACCTGAGACCCGTCCTATAACATGAGATGGGATATCCAACTCCTTCCCGTTCCAAACCTGAGACCCTTCCTATAGCTTGAGATGTGATATCCAACTCCTTCCCATCCCAATCCTGAGACACTTCCGATTGCAGAGATGTGATATCTCAATGCTTATACCAAACCTGAGACTCTTCCTATAACATGAGATGTGATATCCAACTCCTTCCCGTTCCAAACCTGAGACCCTTCCTATAGCATAAGATGTGATATCCAACTCCTTCCCATTCCAATCCTTAGACCCTTCCTACAGCATGCAATATGATATCTCAATGATTCTAATAACAAACCTGAGACCCGTCCTATAACATGAGACGGGATATCCAACTCCTTCCCATTCCAATCCTGAGACACTTCCGATAGCAGAGATGTGATATCTCAATGCTTATACCAAACCTGAGACCCTTCCTATAACATGAGATGTGATATCCAACTCCTTCCCGGTCCAAACCTGAGACCCTTCCTATAGCATATGTGATATCCAACACCTTCCCATTCCAAACATGAGACCCTTCCTATAGCAAGAGTGTAATATCCAACTCCTTCCCATTCCAATCCTGAGACCATTCCTATAGCATGAGATGTGATATCTCAATGCTTCTAATACCAAACCTGAGATCCTTCCTATGACATGAGATGTGATATCCAATTCCTCCCCATTCCAAACCTGAGAACCTTCCTACAGCATGCGATGTGATATCTCAATGCTTCTAATACCAAACCCGAGACCAGTCCTATAACATGAGATTGGATATCCAACTCCTTCCCCTTCCAAACCTGAGACTCTTCCTATAGCATGAGATGTGATATCCAACTTCTTCCCATTCCAATCCTGAGACCCTTCCTATAACATGAGATGTGATGTCTCAATGCTTCTAATACCAAACCTGAGATCTTTCCTATAACATGAGATGTGATATCCAACTCCTTCCCATTCCAATCCTGAGACCCTTCCTATAGCATGAGATGTGATATCTCAATGCTTATACCAAACCTGAGACCCTTCCTATAGCTTGAGATGTGATATCCAACTCCTTCCCATTCCAATCCTGAGACCCTTCCTATAGCATGAGATGTGATATCTCAAGGCCTCTAATACCAAACCTGAGATCCTTCCTCTAACATGAAATGTGATATCCAACTCCTTCCCATTCCAATCCTGAGACCCTTCCGATAGCAGAGATGTGATATCTCAATGCTTATACCAAACCTGAGACCCTTCCTATGGCCTGAGATGTCATATGCAAGTCCTTCCCATTCCAATCCTGAGACCCTTCCTATAGCATGAGATGTGATATCTCAATGCCTCTAATACCAAACCTGAAATCCTTCCTCTAACATGAAATGTGATATCCAACTCCTTCCCATTCCAATCCTGAGACACTTCCGATAGCAGAGATGTGATATCTCAATGCTTATTCCAAACCTGAGACCCTTCCTATAGCATGAGATGTGATATCCAACTCCTTCCCGTTCCAAACCTGAGACCCTTCCTATAGCATATGTGATATCCAACTCCTTCCCATTCCAAACATGAGACCCTTCCTATAGCAAGAATGTAATATCCAACTCCTTCCCATTCCAATCCTCAGACCCTTCCTACAGCATGCGATGTGATATCTCAATGCTTCTAATACCAAACCTGAGACCCGTCCTATAACATGAGATGGGATATCCAACTCCTTCCCGTTCCAAACCTGAGACCCTTCCTATAGCATGAGATGTGATATCCAACTCCTTCCCATCCCAATCCTGAGACACTTCCGATTGCAGAGATGTGATATCTCAATGCTTATACCAAACCTGAGACTCTTCCTATAACATGAGATGTGATATCCAACTCCTTCCCGTTCCAAACCTGAGACCCTTCCTATAGCATAATATGTGATATCCAACTCCTTCCCATTCCAATCCTGAGACCCTTCCGATAGCATGAGATGTGATATCTCAATGCTTCTAATACCAAACCTGAGATCCTTCTTATAACATGTGATGTGATATCCAAATCCTTCCCCTTCCAAACCTGAGACCCTCCCTTTAGCATGAAATGTGATATCCAACTCCTTCCCATTCCAATCCTGAGACCCTTATGATAGCATGAGATGTGATATCTCAATGCCTCTAATACCAAACCTGAGATACTTCCGATAGCATGAGATGTGATATCTCAATGCTTCTAATACCAAACCTGAGATCCTTCCTATAACATGAGATGTGATATCCAAATCCTTCCCCTTCCAAACCTGAGACCCTCCCTTTAGCATGAGATGTGATATCCAACTCCTTCCCATTCCAATCCTGAGACCCTTCTGATAGCATGAGATGTGATATCTCAATGACTCTAATACCAAACCTGAGATCCTACCTCTAACATGAAATATGATATCCAACTCCTTCCCTTTCCAAACCTGAGATCCTGCTTATAGCATGAGATGTGATATCTCAATGCTTCTAATACCAAACCTGAGATCTTTCCTATAACATGAGATGTGATATCCAACTCCTTCCCATTCCAATCCTGAGACCATTCCTATAGCATGAGATGTGATATCTCAATGCTTATACCAAACCTGAGACCCTTCCTATAGCTTGAGATGTGATATCCAACTCCTTCCCATTCCAATCCTGAGACCCTTCCTATAGCATGAGATGTGATATCTCAATGCCTCTAATACCAAACCTGAGATCCTTCCTCTAACATGAAATGTGATATCCAACTCCTTCCCCTTCCAAACCTGAGAGCCTTCCTATAGCATGAGATATGACATCCAAGTCCTTTCCATTCCAATCCTGAGACCCTTCCTATAACATGAGATGTGATATCCAACTCCTTCCCATTCCAACCTGAGACCCTTCCTATAGCATGAGATGGGATATCCAACTCCTTCCAAATCCAATCCTGATACCCTTCCGATAGCATGAGATGTGATATCCCAATGCTTCTACCAAACCTGAGACCCATACTATGGCATGAGATGTGATATCAAACTCCTTCCCATTCCAACCTGAGACCCTTCCTATAGCATGAGATGGGATATCCAACTCCTTCCAAATCCAATCCTGAAATCCTTCCGATAGCATGAGATGTGATATCCCAATGCTTCTACCAAACCTGAGACCCATACTATGGCATGAGATGTGATATCCAACTCCTTCCCATTCCAATTCTGAGACTCTTCTGATAGCATGAGATGTGATATCTCAATGCCTCTAATACCAAACCTGAGATCCTACCTCTAACATGAAATGTGATATCCAACTCTTTCCCGTTGCAAACCTGAGAGCCTTCCTATAGCATGAGATGTGATATCCAAGTCCTTCCCATTCCAATCCTGAGACCCTTCCTATAACATGAGATGTGATATCCAACTCCTTCCCATTCCAACCTGAGACCCTTCCTATAGCATGAGATGGGATATCCAACTCCTTCCAAATCCAATCCTGATACCCTTCCGATAGCATGAGATGTGATATCCCAATGCTTCTACCAAACCTGAGACCCATACTATGGCATGAGATGTGATATCAAACTCCTTCCCATTCCAATCCTGTGACCCTTCCTATAGCTTGAGATGTGATATCCAACTCCTTCCCATTCCAATTCTGAGACCCTTCCTATACAATGAGACTTGATATCTCAATGCTTCTAATACCAAACCTGAGACCCGTCCTATAACATGAGATGTGATATCCAAATCCTTCCCCTTCCAAACCTTAGACCCTTCCTTTATCATGAGACGTGATATCCAACTCCTTCCCATTCCAATCCTGAGACTCTTCCGATATCATGAGATGTGATATCTCAATGCTTCTAATATCAAACTTGAGACCCTCCCTATAGCATGAGATGTGATATCCAAGTCCTTCCCATTCCAATCCTGAGACCCTTCCTATAGCATGAGATGTGATATCTCAATGCTTCTAATACCAAACCTGAGACCCTTCCTATAACATGAGATGGGAATATCCAACTCCTTCCCATTCCAATCCTGAGACCCTTCCGATAGCAGAGATGTGATATCTCAATGCTTATACCAAACCTGAGATCCTTCCTATAACATGAGATGTGATATCCAACTCCTTCCCATTCCAATCCTGAGACACTTCCTATAGCATGAGATGTGATATCTCACTGCTTATACCAAACCTGAGACCCTTCCTATAGCATGAGATGTGATATCCAACTCCTTCCCATTCCAATCCTGCGACCCTTCCTATAGCATGAGATGTGATATCTCAATGCTTCTAATATCAAACTTGAGACCCTCCCTATAGCATGAGATGTGATACCCAAGTCCTTCCCATTCCAATCCTGAGACCCTTCCTACAGCATGCGATGTGATGTCTCAATGCTTCTAATACCAAACCTGAGACTCTTCCTATAACATGAGATGGGATATCCAACTCCTTCCCATTCCAATCCTGAGACCCTTCCGATAGCAGAGATGTGATATCTCAATGCTTATACCAAACCTAAGACCCTTCCTATGGCATGAGATGTCATATACAACTCCTTCCCATTCCAATCCTGAAACCCTTCCTATAGCATGAGATGTGATATCTCAATGCTTATACCAAACCTGAGACCCTTCCTATAGCATGAGATGTGATATCCAACTCCTTCCCATTCCAATCCTGAGACCCTTCCTATAGCATGAGATGTGATGTCTCAATGCTTCTAATACCAAACCTGAGATCCTTCCTATAACATGAGATGTGATATCCAACTCCTTCCCATTCCAATCCCGAGACCCTTCCTATAGCATGAGATGTGATATCTCAATGCTTATACCAAACCTGAGACCCTTCCTATAGCATGAGATGTGATGTCCAACTCCTTCCCATTCCAATCCTGAGACTCTTCCTATAGCATGAGATGTGATATCTCAATGCCTCTAATACCAAACCTGAGATCCTTCCTCTAACATGAAATGTGATATCCAACTCCTTCCCTTTCCAAACCTGAGAGCCTACCTATAGCATGAGATGTGATATCCAAGTCCTTCCCATTCCAATCCTTAGACCCTTCCTACAGCATGCAATATGATATCTCAATGATTCTAATAACAAACCTGAGACCCGTCCTATAACATGAGATGGGATATCCAACTCCTTCCCATTCAAATCCTGAGACACTTCCGATAGCAGAGATGTGATATCTCAATGCTTATACCAAACCTGAGACCCTTCCTATAACATGAGATGTGATATCCAACTCCTTCCCGGTCCAAACCTGAGACCCTTCCTATAGCATATGTGATATCCAACTCCTTCCCATTCCAAATATGAGACCCTTCCTATAGCAAGAGTGTAATATCCAACTCCTTCCCATTCCAATCCTGAGACCATTCCTATAGCATGAGATGTGATATCTCAATGCTTCTAATACCAAACCTGAGATCCTTCCTATGACATGAGATGTGATATCCAATTCCTCCCCATTCCAAACCTGAGAACCTTCCTACAGCATGCGATGTGATATCTCAATGCTTCTAATACCAAACCCGAGACCAGTCCTATAACATGAGATTGGATATCCAACTCCTTCCCCTTCCAAACCTGAGACTCTTCCTATAGCATGAGATGTGATATCCAACTTCTTCCCATTCCAATCCTGAGACCCTTCCTATAACATGAGATGTGATGTCTCAATGCTTCTAATACCAAACCTGAGATCTTTCCTATAACATGAGATGTGATATCCAACTCCTTCCCATTCCAATCCTGAGACCCTTCCTATAGCATGAGATGTGATATCTCAATGCTTATACCAAACCTGAGACCCTTCCTATAGCTTGAGATGTGATATCCAACTCCTTCCCATTCCAATCCTGAGACCCTTCCTATAGCATGAGATGTGATATCTCAAGGCCTCTAATACCAAACCTGAGATCCTTCCTCTAACATGAAATGTGATATCCAACTCCTTCCCCTTCCAAACCTGAGAGCCTTCCTATAACATGAAATGTGATATCCAATTCCTTCCCATTCCAACCTGAGACCCTTCCTATAGCATGAGATGGGATATCCAACTCCTTCCAAATCCAATACTGATACAATTCCGATAGCATGAGATGTGATATCCCAATGCTTCTACCAAACCTGAGACCCATACTATGGCATGAGATGTGATATCAAACTCCTTCCCATTCCAATCCTGAGACCCTACCTATAGCTTGAGATGTGATATCCAACTCCTTCCCATTCCAATTCTGAGACCCTTCCTATACCATGAGACTTGATATCTCAATGCTTCTAATACCAAACCTGAGACCCGTCCTATAACATGAGATGTGATATCCAAATCCTTCCCCTTCCAAACCTTAGACCCTTCCTTTATCATGAGATGTGATATCCAATTCCTTCCCATTCCAATCCTGAGACCCTACCGATATCATGAGATTTGTTATCTCAATGCTTCTAATATCAAACTTGAGACCCTCCCTATAACATGAGATGTGACATCCAAGTCCTCCCCATTCCAATCCTGAGACCCTTCCTATAGCATGAGATGTGATATCTCAATGCTTCTAATACCAAACCTGAGACCCTTCCTATAACATGATTTGGGATATCCAACTCCTTCCCATTCCAATCCTGAGACCCTTCCGATAGCATTAGATGTGATATCTCAATGCTTATACCAAACCTGAGACCCTTCCTATAGCATGAGATGTCATATGCAACTCCTTCCCATTCCAATCCTGAGACCCTTCCTATAGCATTAGATGTGATATCTCAATGCTTATACCAAATCTGAGACCCTTCCTATAGCATGAGATGTGATATCCAACTTCTTCCCATTCCAATCCTGAGACCCTTCCTATAGCATGAGATGTGATGTCTCAATTCTTCTAATACCAAACCTGAGATCCTTCCTATAACATGAGATGTGATATCCAACTCCTTCCCATTCCAATCCTGAGACCCTTATGATAGCATGAGATGTGATATCTCAATGCCTCTAATACCAAACCTGAGATACTTCTGATAGCATGAGATGTGATATCTCAATGCTTCTAATAGCAAACCTGAGATCCTTCCTATAACATGAGATGTGATTTCCAAATCCTTCCACTTCCAAACCCGAGACCCTCCCTTTAGCATGAGATGTGATATCCAACTCCTTCCCATTCCAATCCTGAGACCCTTCTGATAGCATGAGATGTGATATTTCAATGCCTCTAATACCAAACCTGAGATCCTGCCTCTAACATGAAATGTGATATCCATCTCCTTCCCTTTCCAAACCTGAGACCCTGCCTATAGCATGAGATGTGATATCCAAGTCCTTCCCATTCCAATCCTGAGACCCTTCCTATAGCATGTGATGTGATATCTCAATGCTTATACCAAATCTGAGACCCTTCCTATAGCATGAGATGTGATATCCAACTCCTTCCCATTCCAATCCTGAGACCCTTCCTATAGCATGAGATGTGATGTCTCAATGCTTCTAATACCAAACCTGAGATCCTTCCTATAACATGAGATGTGATATCCAACTCCTTCCCATTCCAATCCTGAGACCCTTATGATAGCATGAGATGTGATATCTCAATGCCTCTAATACCAAACCAGAGATACTTCCGATAGCATGAGATGTGATATCTCAATGCTTCTAATACCGAACCTGAGATCCTTCCTATAACATGAGATGTGATTTCCAAATCCTTCCCCTTCCAAACCTGAGACCCTCCCTTTAGCATGAGATGTGATATCCAACTCCTTCCCATTCCAATCCTGAGACCCATCTGATAGCATGAGATGTGATATTTCAATGCCTCTAATACCAAACCTGAGATCCTACCTCTAACATGAAATGTGATATCCATCTCCTTCCCTTTCCAAACCTGAGACCCTGCCTATAGCATGAGATGTGATATCCAAGTCCTTTCCATTCCAATCCTGAGACCCTTCCTATAGCATGTGATGTGATATCTCAATGCTTATACCAAACCTGAGACCCTTCCTATGGCATGAGATGTCATATACAACTCCTTCCCATTCCAATCCTGAGACCCTTCCTATAGCATGAGATGTGATATCTCAATGCTTATACCAAACCTGAGACCCTTCCTATAGCATGAGATGTGATATCCAACTTCTTCCCATTCCAATCCTGAGACCCTTCCTATAACATGAGATGTGATGTCGCAATGCTTCTAATACCAAACCTGAGATCTTTCCTATAACATGAGATGTGATATCCAACTCCTTCCCATTCCAATCCTGAGACCCTTCCTATAGCATGAGATGTGATATCACAATGCTTATACCAAACCTGAGACCGTTCCTATAGCTTGAGATGTGATATCCAACTCCTTCCCATTCCAATCCTGAGACCCTTCCTATAGCATGAGATGTGATATCTCAAGGCCTCTAATACCAAACCTGAGATCGTTCCTCTAACATGAAATGTGATATCCAACTCCTTCCCCTTCCAAACCTGAGAGCCTTCCTATAACATGAGATGTGACATCCAAGTCCTCCCCATTCCAATCCTGAGACCCTTCCTATAGCATGAGATGTGATATCTCAATGCTTCTAATACCAAACCTGAGACCCTTCCTATAACATGATTTGGGATATCCAACTCCTTCCCATTCCAATCCTGAGACCCTTCCGATAGCAGAGATGTGATATCTCAATGCTTATACCAAACCTGAGAGCCTTCCTATGGCCTGAGATGTCATATGCAACTCCTTCCCATTCCAATCCTGAGACCCTTCCTATAGCATTAGATGTGATATCTCAATGCTTATACCAAATCTGAGACCCTTCCTATAGCATGAGATGTGATATCCAACTTCTTCCCATTCCAATCCTGAGACCCTTCCTATAACATGAGATGTGATGTCTCAATTCTTCTAATACCAAACCTGAGATCCTTCCTATAACATGAGATGTGATATCCAACTCCTTCCCATTCCAATCCTGAGACCCTTATGATAGCATGAGATGTGATATCTCAATGCCTCTAATACCAAACCTGAGATACTTCTGATAGCATGAGATGTGATATCTCAATGCTTCTAATACCAAACCTGAGATCCTTCCTATAACATGAGATGTGATTTCCAAATCCTTCCACTTCCAAACCTGAGACCCTACCTTTAGCATGAGATGTGATATCCAACTCCTTCCCTTTCCAAACCTGAGACCCTGCCTATAGCATGAGATGTGATATCCAAGTCCTTCCCATTCCAATCCTGAGACCCTTCTGATAGCATGGAATGTGATATTTCAATGCCTCTAATACCAAACCTGAGATCCTACCTCTAACATGAAATGTGATATCCATCTCCTTCCCTTTCCAAACCTGAGACCCTGCCTATAGCATGAGATGTGATATCCAAGTCCTTCCCATTCCAATCCTGAGACCCTTCCTATAGCATGTGATGTGATATCTCAATGCTTAGTCCAAACCTGAGACCCTTCCTATGGCATGAGATGTCATATACAACTCCTTCCCATTCCAATCCTGAGACCCTTCCTATAGCATGCGATGTGATATCTCAATGCTTATACCAAACCTGAGACCCTTCCTATAGCATGAGATGTGATATCCAACTTCTTCCCATTCCAATCCTGAGACCCTTCCTATAACATGAGATGTGATGTCTCAATGCTTCTAATACCAAACCTGAGACCCTTCCTATAACATGAGATGGGATATCCAACTCCTTCCCATTCCAATCCTGAGACCCTTCCGATAGCAGAGATGTGATATCTCAATGCTTTTACCAAACCTGAGACCCTTCCTATGGCCTGAGATGTCATATACAACTCCTTCCCATTCCAATCCTGAGACCCTTCCTATAGCATGAGATGTGATATCTCAATGCTTATACCAAATCTGAGACCCTTCCTATAGCATGAGATGTGATATCCAACTCCTTCCCATTCCAATCCTGAGACCCTTCCTATAGCATGAGATGTGATGTCTCAATGCTTCTAATACCAAACCTGAGATCCTTCCTATAACATGAGATGTGATATCCAACTCCTTCCCATTCCAATCCTGAGACCCTTATGATAGCATGAGATGTGATATCTCAATGCCTCTAATACCAAACCTGAGATACTTCCGATAGCATGAGATGTGATATCTCAATGCTTCTAATACCAAACCTGAGAGCCTTCCTATAACATGAGATGTGATTTCCAAATCCTTCCCCTTCCAAACCTGAGACCCTCCCTTTAGCATGAGATGTGATATCCAACTCCTTCCCATTCCAATCCTGAGACCCATCTGATAGCATGAGATGTGATATTTCAATGCCTCTAATACCAAACCTGAGATCCTACCTCTAACATGAAATGTGATATCCATCTCCTTCCCTTTCCAAACCTGGGACCCTGCCTATAGCATGAGATGTGATATCCAAGTCCTTTCCATTCCAATCCTGAGACCCTTCCTATAGCATGTGATGTGATATCTCAATGCTTATACCAAACCTGAGACCCTTCCTATGGCATGAGATGTCATATACAACTCCTTCCCATTCCAATCCTGAGACCCTTCCTATAGCATGAGATGTGATATCTCAATGCTTATACCAAACCTGAGACCCTTCCTATAGCATGAGATGTGATATCCAACTTCTTCCCATTCCAATCCTGAGACCCTTCCTATAACATGAGATGTGATGTCGCAATGCTTCTAATACCAAACCTGAGATCTTTCCTATAACATGAGATGTGATATCCAACTCCTTCCCATTCCAATCCTGAGACCCTTCCTATAGCATGAGATGTGATATCTCAAGGCCTCTAATACCAAACCTGAGATCGTTCCTCTAACATGAAATGTGATATCCAACTCCTTCCCCTTCCAAACCTGAGAGCCTTCCTATAACATGAGATGTGATATCCAACTCCTTCCCATTCCAATCCTGAGACCCTTATGATAGCATGAGATGTGATATCTCAATGCCTCTAATACCAAACCTGAGATACTTACGATAGCATGAGATGTGATATCTCAATGCTTCTAATACCAAACCTGAGATCCTTCCTATAACATGAGATGTGATTTCCAAATCCTTCCCCTTCCAAACCTGAGACCCTCCCTTTAGCATGAGATGTGATATCCAACTCCTTCCCATTCCAATCCTGAGACCCTTCTGATAGCATGAGATGTGATATTTCAATACCTCTAATACCAAACCTGAGATCCTACCTCGAACATGAAATGTGATATCCATCCCCTTCCCTTTCCAAACCTGAGACCCTGCCTATAGCATGAGATGTGATATCCAAGTCCTTTCCATTCCAATCCTGAGACCCTTCCTATAGCATGTGATGTGATATCTCAATGCTTATACCAAACCTGAGACCCTTCCTATGGCATGAGATGTCATATCCAACTTCTTCCCATTCCAATCCTGAGACCCTTCCTATAACATGAGATGTGATGTCGCAATGCTTCTAATACCAAACCTGAGATCTTTCCTATAACATGAGATGTGATATCCAACTCCTTCCCATTCCAATCCTGAGACCCTTCCTATAGCATGAGATGTGATATCACAATGCTTATACCAAACCTGAGACCGTCCCTTTAGCTTGAGATGTGATATCCAACTCCTTCCCATTCCAATCCTGAGACCCTTCCTATAGCATGAGATGTGATATCTCAAGGCCTCTAATACCAAACCTGAGATCGTTCCTCTAACATGAAATGTGATATCCAACTCCTTCCCCTTCCAAACCTGAGAGCCTTCCTATAGCATGAGATATGATAGCCAAGTCCTTCCAATTCCAATCCTGAGACCCTTCCTATAACATGAAATGTGATATCCAACTCCTTCCCATTCCAACCTGAGACCCTTCCTATAGCATGAGATGGGATATCTCAATGCTTCTAATACCAAACCTGAGACTCTTCCTATAACATGAGATGGGATATCCAACTCATTCCCATTCCAATCCTGAGACCCTTCCGATAGCATAGATGTGATATCTCAATGCTTATACCAAACCTGAGACCCTTCCTATGGCCTGAGATGTCATATACAACTCCTTCCCATTCCAATCCTGAGACCCTTCCTATAGCATGAGATGTGATATCTCAATGCTTATACCAAATCTGAGACCCTTCCTATAGCATGAGATGTGATATCCAACTCCTTCCCATTCCAATCCTGAGACCCTTCCTATAGCATGAGATGTGATGTCTCAATGCTTCTAATACCAAACCTGAGATTCTTCCTATAACATGAGATGTGATATCCAACTCCTTCCCTTTCCAATCCTGAGACCCTTATGATAGCATGAGATATGATATCTCAATGCCTCTAATACCAAACCTGAGATACTTCCGATAGAATGAGATGTGATATCTTAATGCTTCTAATACCAAACCTGAGATCCTTCCTATAACATGAGATGTGATTTCCAAATCCTCCCCCTTCCAAACCTGAGACCCTCCCTTTAGCATGAGATGTGATATCCAACTCCTTCCCATTCCAATCCTGAGACCCTTCTGATAGCATGAGATGTGATATCTCAATGCCTCTAATTCCAAACCTGAGATCCTACCTCTAACATGAAATGTGATATCCATCTCCTTCCCTTTCCAAACCTGAGACCCTGCCTATAGCATGAGATGTGATATCCAAGTCCTTCCGATTCCAATCCTGAGACCCTTCCTATAGCATGTGATGTGATATCTCAATGCTTATACCAAACCTGAGACCCTTCCTATGGCATGAGATGTCATATACAACTCCTTCCCATTCCAATCCTGAGACCCTTCCTATAGCATGAGATGTGATATCTCAATGCTTATACCAAACCTGAGACCCTTCCTATAGCATGAGATGTGATATCCAACTTCTTCCCATTCCAATCCTGAGACCCTTCCTATAACATGAGATGTGATGTCTCAATGCTTCTAATACCAAACCTGAGATCTTTCCTATAACATGAGATGTGATATCCAACTCCTTCCCATTCCAATCCTGAGACCCTTCCTATAGCATGAGATGTGATATCTCAAGGCCTCTAATACCAAACCTGAGATCCTTCCTCTAACATGAAATGTGATATCCAACTCTTTCCCCTTCCAAACCTGAGAGCCTTCCTATAGCATGAGATATGATATCCAAATCCTTCCCATTCCAATCCTGAGACCCTTCCTATAACATGAAATGTGATATCCTACTCCTTCCCATTCCAACCTGGGACCCTTCCTATATCATGAGATGGGATATCTCAATGCTTCTAATACCAAACCTGAGACCCTTCCTATAACATGAGATGGGAATATCCAACTCCTTCCCATTCCAATCCTGAGACCCTTCCGATAGCAGAGATGTGATATCTCAATGCTTATACCAAACCTGAGATCCTTCCTATAACATGAGATGTGATATCCAACTCCTTCCCATTCCAATCCTGAGACACTTCCTATAGCATGAGATGTGATATCTCACTGCTTATACCAAACCTGAGACCCTTCCTATAGAATGAGATGTGACATCCAACTCCTTCCCATTCCAATCCTGAGACCATTCCTATAGCATGAGATGTGATATCTCAATGCTTCTAATATCAAACTTGAGACCCTCCCTATAGCATGAGATGTGATACCCAAGTCCTTCCCATTCCAATCCTGAGACACTTCCTATAGCATGAGATGTGATATCTCAATGCTTCTAATACCAAACCTGAGACTCTTCCTATAACATGAGATGGGATATCCAACTCCTTCCCATTCCAATCCTGAGACCCTTCCAATAGCAGAGATGTGATATCTCAATGCTTATACCAAACCTAAGACCCTTCCTATGGCATGAGATGTGATATCCAACTCCTTCCCATTCCAATCCCGAGACCCTTCCGATAGCATGAGATGTGATATCTCGATGCTTATACCAAATCTGAGACCCTTCCTATAGCATGAGATGTGATATCCAACTCCTTCCCATTCCAATCCTGAGGCCCTTCCTATAGCATGAGATGTGATGTCTCAATGCTTCTAATACCAAACCTGAGATCCTTCCTATAACATGAGATGTGATATCCAACTCCTTCCCATTCCAATCCTGAGACCCTTCCTATAGCATGAGATGTGATGTCTCAATGCTTCTAATACCAAACCTGAGAACCTTCCTACAGCATGCGATGTGATATCTCAATGCTTCTAATACCAAACCTGAGACCAGTCCTATAACATGAGATTGGATATCCAACTCCTTCCCCTTCCAAACCTGAGACCCTTCCTATAGCATGAGATGTGATATCCAACTTCTTCCCATTCCAATCCTGAGACCCTTCCTATAACATGAGATGTGATGTCTCAATGCTTCTAATACCAAACCTGAGATCTTTCCTATAACATGAGATGTAATATCCAACTTCTTCCCATTCCAATCCTGAGACCCTTCCTATAGCATGAGATGTGCTATCTCAATGCTTATACCAAACCTGAGACCCTTCCTAAAGCTTGAGATGTGATATCCAACTCCTTCCCATTCCAATCCTGAGACCCTTCCTATAGCATGATATGTGATATCTCAATGCCTCTAATACCAAACCTGAGATCCTTCCTCTAACATGAAATGTGATATCGAACTCCTTCCCTTTCCAAACCTGAGAGCCTACCTATAGCATGAGATGTGATATCCAAGTCCTTCCCATTCCAATCCTTAGACCCTTCCTACAGCATGCAATATGATATCTCAATGATTCTAATAACAAACCTGAGACCCGTCCTATAACATGAGATGTGATATCCAACTCCTTCCCGTTTCAAACCTGAGACCCTTCCTATAACATGAGATGTGATATCCAACTCCTTCCCGTTTCAAACCTGAGACCCTTCCTATAGCATATGTGATATCCAACTCCTTCCCATTCCAAACATGAGACCCTTCCTATAGCAAGAATGTAATATCCAACTCCTTCCCATTCCAATCCTGAGACCATTCCTATAGCATGAGATGTGATATCTCAATGCTTCTAATACCAAACCTGAGATCCTTCCTATGACATGAGATGTGATATCCAATTCCTCCCCATTCCAAACCTGAGAACCTTCCTACAGCATGCGATGTGATATCTCAATGCTTCTAATACCAAACCTGAGACCAGTCCTATAACATGAGATTGGATATCCAACTCCTTCCCCTTCCAAACCTGAGACCCTTCCTATATCATGAGATGTGATATCCAACTTCTTCCCATTCCAATACTGAGACCCTTCCTATAACATGAGATGTGATGTCTCAATGCTTCTAATACCAAACCTGAGATCTTTCCTATAACATGAGATGTGATATCCAACTCCTTCCCATTCCAATCCTGAGACCCTTCCTATAGCATGAGATGTGCTATCTCAATGCTTATACCAAACCTGAGACCCTTCCTAAAGCTTGAGATGTGATATCCAACTCCTTCCCATTCCAATCCTGAGACCCTTCCTATAACATGGGATGTGATATCCAACTCCTTCCCATTGCAATCTTGAGACCGTTTCTATAGCATGAGATGTGATATCTCAATGCTTATACCAAACCTGAGACCCTTCCTATAGCATGAGATGTGATATCCAAATCCTTCCCATTCCAATCGTGAGACCCTTCCTATAGCATGAGATGTGATATCTCAATGCCTCTAATACCAAACTTGAGATCCTACCTCTATAATGAAATTTGATATGCAACTCCTTCCCCTTCCAAACCTGATAGCCTTCCTATAGCATGAGATGTGATATCCAAGTCCTTCCCATTCCAATCCTGATACCCTTCCTATAACATGAGATGTGATATCCAACTCCTTCCCATTCCAACCTGAGACCCTTCCTATAGCATGAGATGGGATATCCAACTCCTTCCAAATCCAATCCTGATACCCTTCCGATAGCATGAGATGTGATATCCCAATGCTTCTACAAAACCTGAGACCCATACCATGGCATGAGATGTGATATCAAACTCCTTCCCATTCCAATCCTGACACCCTTCCTATAGCTTGAGATGTGATATCCAACTCCTTCCCATTCCAATTCTGAGACCCGTCCTATACCATGGGACTTGATATCTCAATGCTTCTAATACCAAACCTGAGACCGGTCCTATAACATGAGATGTGATATCCAAATCCTTCCCCTTCCAAACCTTAGACCCTTCCTTTATCATGAGATGTGATATCCAAGTCGTTCCCATTCCAATCCTGAGACCCTTCCTATAGCATGAGATGTGATATCTCAATGCTTCTAATACCAAACCTGAGACCCTTGCTATAACATGAGATGTGATATTCAAGTCCTTCCCATTCCAATCCTGAGACCCTTCCTATAGCATGAGATGTGATATCTCAATGCTTCTAATACCAAACCTGAGACCCTTCCTATAATGAGATGGGATATCCAACTCCTTCCCATTCCAATCCTGAGACCCTTCCGATAGCAGAGATGTGATATCTCAATGCTTATACCAAACCTGAGACCCTTCCTATGGCATGAGATGTCAAATACAACTCCTTCCGATTCTAATCCTGAGACCCTTCCTATAGCATGAGATGTGATGTCTCAATGCTTCTAATAATAAACCTGAGATCCTTCCTATAACATGAGATGTGATATCCAACTCCTTCCCATTCCAAACCTGAGACCCTTCCGATTGCATGAGATGTGATATCAAACTCCTTACCATTCCAATCCTGAGACCCTTCCTATACCATGAGATGTGATATCTCAATGCTTCTAATACCAAACCTGACACCCGTCCTAAAACATGAGATGTGATGTCCAAATCCTTCCCCTTCCAAACCTGAGATCTTTCCTTTAGCATGAGATGTGATATCCAACTCCTTCCCATTCCAATCCTGAGACCCTTCCTATACCATGAGATGTGATATCTCAATGCTTCTAATACCAAACCTGACACCCGTCCTAAAACATGAGATGTGATGTCCAAATCCTTCCCCTTCCAAACCTGAGATCTTTCCTTTAGCATGAGATGTGATATCCAACTCCTTCCCATTCCAATCCTGAGACCCTTCCTATACCATGAGATGTGATATCTCAATGCTTCTAATACCAAACCTGACACCAGTCCTAAAACATGAGATGTGATGTCCAAATCCTTCCCCTTCCAAACCTGAGATCTTTCCTTTAGCATGAGATGTGATATCCAACTCCTTCCCATTCCAATCCTGAGACCCTTCCTATAGCATGATATGTGATATCACAATTTTTCTAATACCAAACCTGAGATCCTTCCTATAACATGAGATGTGTATCCAACTCCTTCCCATTCCAAAACTGAGACCCTTCCTATAGCCTGAGATGTGATATCTTAATGCTTCTAAAACCAAACCTGAGAACCATCCAATAACATATGTGAAATCCAAATCCTTCCCTTTCCAAACCTGAGACCCTTCCGATAGCATTAGATGTGATATCTCAATGCTTCTAAAACCAAACATGAGAACCATCCTATAACATGAGATGTGAAATCCAAATCCTTCCCTTTCCAAACCTGAGACCCTCCCTATAGCATGAGATGTGATATCTAAGTCCTTCCCATTCCTATCCTGAGACCCTTCCGATAGCAGAGATGTGATATCTCAATGCTTGGACCAAACCTGAGACCCTTCCTATGGCATGAGATGTGATATCCAACTCCTTCCCATTCCAATCTTGAGACGCTTCCTATAGCATGAGATGTGATATCTCAATGCTTCTATCAAACCTGAGTCCCTTCCTTTAGCATGAGATGTGATATCCAACTCCTTCCCATTCCAATCCTGAGACCCTTCCTATAGCATGAGATGTGATATTTCAAAGCTTCTAATACCAAACCTGGGACCCGTCCTATAACATGAGATATGATATCCAAATCCTTCCCCTTCCAAACCTGAGACCCTTCCTTTAGCATGAGATGTGATATCTCAATGTTTCTAATAAAAAACCTGAGACTCTTCCTATAGCAAGAGATGTGATATCCAAATCCTTCCCATTCCAATCCTGAGACGCTTCCTACAACATGAGATGTGATATCTCAATGCCTCTAATACCAAACCTGAGATTCTTCCTATAACATGAGATGTGATATCTCAATGCTTCTAATACCAAACCTGAGACCCTCCCTTTAGCATGAGATGTGATATCCGACTCCTTCCCATTCCAATCCTGAGACCCTTCTGATAGCATGAGATGTGATATCTCAATGCCTCTAATACCAAACCAGAGATTCTTCCTATAACATGAGATGTGATATCTCAATGCTTCTAATACCAAACCTGAGACCCTCCCTTTAGCATGAGATGTGATATCCGACTCCTTCCCATTCCAATCCTGAGACCCTTCTGATAGCATGAGATGTGATATCTCAATGCTTCTAATACCAAACCTGAGACCCTTCCTATAACATAAGATGGGATATCCAACTCCTTCCCATTCCAATCCTGAGACCCTTCCGATAGCAGAGATGTGATATCTCAATGCTTATACCAAACCTGAGACCCTTCCTGTGGCATGAGATGTCATATCCAACTCCTTCCCATTCCAATCCTGAGACCCTTCCTATAGCATGATATGTGATATCACAATTTTTCTAATACCAAACCTGAGATCCTTCCTATAACATGAGATGTGTATCCAACTCCTTCCCATTCCAAAACCTGAGACCCTTCCTATAGCATGAGATGTGATATCTTAATGCTTCTAAAACCAAACCTGAGAACCATCCAATAACATATGTGAAATCCAAATCCTTCCCTTTCCAAACCTGAGACCCTTCCGATAGCATTAGATGTGATATCTCAATACTTCTAAAACCAAACATGAGAACCATCCTATAACATGAGATGTGAAATCCAAATCCTTCCCTTTCCAAACCTGAGACCCTTCCTATAGCTTGAGATGTGATATCAAACTCCTTCCCATTCCAATCCTGTGATAGCTTGAGATGTGATATCCAACTCCTTCCCATTCCAATCCTGAGATAGCTTGAGATGTGATATCCAACTCCTTCCCATTCCTATCCTGAGACCCTTCCGATAGCAGAGATGTGATATCTCAATGCTTGTACCAAACCTGAGACCCTTCCTATGGCATGAGATGTGATATCCAACTCCTTCCCATTCCAATCCTGAGACCCTTCCTATAGCATGAGATGTGATATCTCAATGCTTATACCAAACCTGAGACCCTTCCTATAGCATGAGATGTGATATCCAAATCCTTCCCATTCCAATCCTGAGACCCTTCCTATAGCATGAGATGTGATATCTCAATGCCTCTAATACCAAACCTGAGATCCTTCCTTGAACATGAAATGTGATATCCCACTCCTTCCCTTTCCAAACCTGAGAGTCTACCTATAGCATGAGATGTGATATCCAAGTCCTTCCCATTCCAATCCTTAGACACTTCCTACAGCATGAGATGTGATATCTCAATGATTCTATTACCAAACCTGAGACCCGTCCTATAACATGAGATGGGATATCCAACTCCTTCCCATTTCAATCCTGAGAAACTTCTGATAGCAGAGATGTGATATCTCAATGCTTAGACCAAACCTGAGACCCTTCCTATAACATGAGATGTGATATCCAACTCCTTCCCGTTCCAAACCTGAGACCCTTTCTATAGCAAGAATCTAATATCCAACTCCTTCCCATTCCAATCCTGAGACCATTCCTATAGCATGAGATGTGATATCTCAATGCTTCTAATACCAAACCTGAGATCCTTCCTATGACATGAGATGTGATATCCAATTCCTTCCCATTCCAAACCTGAGACCCTTCCTATAGCATGAGATGTGATATCTCAATGCTTCTAATACCAAACCTGAGATCCTTCCTATAACATGAGATGTGATATCCAAATCCTTCCCCTTCCAAACCAGAGACCCTCCCTTTAGCATGAGATGTGATATCCAACTCCTTCCCATTCCAATCCTGAGACATTTCTGATAGCATGAGATGTGATATCTCAATGCCTCTAATACCAAACCTGAGATCCTACCTCTAACATGAAATGTGATATCCAACTCCTTCCCCTTGCAAACCTGAGAGCCTTCCTATAGCATGAGATGTGATATCGAAGTATTTCCCATTCCAATCCTGAGACCCTTCCTATAACATGAGATGTGATATCCAACTCCTTCCCATTCCAACCTGAGACCCTTCCTATAGCATGAGATGGGATATCCAACTACTTCCAAATCCAATCCTGATACCCTTCCGATAGCATGAGATGTGATATCTCAATCCCTCTAATACCAAACCTGAGATCCTTCCTATAACATGAGATGTGATATCAAAATCCTTCCCCTTCCAAACCTGAGACCCTCCCTTTAGCATGAGATGTGATATCCAACTCCTTCCCATTCCAATCCTGAGACCCTTCTGATAGCATGAGATGTGATATTCAATGCCTCTAATACCAAACCTGAGACCCTTCCTATAACATAAGATGGGATATCCAACTCCTTCCCATTCCAATCCTGAGACCCTTCCGATAGCAGAGATGTGATATCTCAATGCTGATACCAAACCTGAGACCCTTCCTATGGCATGAGATGTCATATACAACTCCTTCCCATTCCAATCCTGAGACCCTTCCTATAGCATGAGATGTGATATCTCAATGCTTATACCAAACCTGAGACCCTTCCTATAGCATGAGATGTGATATCAACTCCTTCCCATTCCAATCCTGAGACCCTTCCTATAACATGAGATGTGATGTCTCAATGCTTCTAATACCAAACCTGAGATCCTTCCGATGGCATGAGATGTCATATAAAACTCCTTCCCATTCCATTCCTGAGACCCTTCCTATAGCATGAGATGTGATATCCAACTCCTTCCCATTCCAATCCTGAGACCCTTCTGATAGCATGAGATGTGATATTTCAATGCCTCTAATACCAAACTTGAGATCCTGCCTCTAACATGAAATGTGATATCCATCTCCTTCCCTTTCCAAACCTGAGACCCTGCCTATAGCATGAGATGTGATATCCAAGTCCTTCCCATTCCAATCCTGAGACCCTTCCTATAGCATGTGATGTGATATCTCAATGCTTATACCAAATCTGAGACCCTTCCTATAGCATGAGATGTGATATCCAACTCCTTCCCATTCCAATCCTGAGACCCTTCCTATAGCATGAGATGTGATGTCTCAATGCTTCTAATACCAAACCTGAGATCCTTCCTATAACATGAGATGTGGTATCCAACTCCTTCCCATTCCAATCCTGAGACCCTTATGATAGCATGAGATGTGATATCTCAATGCCTCTAATACCAAACCAGAGATACTTCCGATAGCATGAGATGTGATATCTCAATGCTTCTAATACCAAACCTGAGATCCTTCCTATAACATGAGATGTGATTTCCAAATCCTTCCCCTTCCAAACCTGAGACCCTCCCTTTAGCATGAGATGTGATATCCAACTCCTTCCCATTCCAATCCTGAGACCCATCTGATAGCATGAGATGTGATATTTCAATGCCTCTAATACCAAACCTGAGATCCTACCTCTAACATGAAATGTGATATCCATCTCCTTCCCTTTCCAAACCTGAGACCCTGCCTATAGCATGAGATGTGATATCCAAGTCCTTTCCATTCCAATCCTGAGACCCTTCCTATAGCATGTGATGTGATATCTCAATGCTTATACCAAACCTGAGACCCTTCCTATGGCATGAGATGTCATATACAACTCCTTCCCATTCCAATCCTGAGACCCTTCCTATAGCATGAGATGTGATATCTCAATGCTTATACCAAACCTGAGACCCTTCCTATAGCATGAGATGTGATATCCAACTTCTTCCCATTCCAATCCTGAGACCCTTCCTATAACATGAGATGTGATGTCGCAATGCTTCTAATACCAAACCTGAGATCTTTCCTATAACATGAGATGTGATATCCAACTCCTTCCCATTCCAATCCTGATACCCTTCCTATAGCATGAGATGTGATATCACAATGCTTATACCAAACCTGAGACCGTTCCTATAGCTTGAGATGTGATATCCAACTCCTTCCCATTCCAATCCTGAAACCCTTCCTATAGCATGAGATGTGATATCTCAAGGCCTCTAATACCAAACCTGAGATCGTTCCTCTAACATGAAATGTGATATCCAACTCCTTCCCCTTCCAAACCTGAGAGCCTTCCTATAACATGAGATGTGACATCCAAGTCCTCCCCATTCCAATCCTGAGACCCTTCCTATAGCATGAGATGTGATATCTCAATGCTTCTAATACCAAACCTGAGACCCTTCCTATAACATGATTTGGGATATCCAACTCCTTCCCATTCCAATCCTGAGACCCTTCCGATAGCAGAGATGTGATATCTCAATGCTTATACCAAACCTGAGAGCCTTCCTATGGCCTGAGATGTCATATGCAACTCCTTCCCATTCCAATCCTGAGACCCTTCCTATAGCATTAGATGTGATATCTCAATGCTTATACCAAATCTGAGACCCTTCCTATAGCATGAGATGTGATATCCAACTTCTTCCCATTCCAATCCTGAGACCCTTCCTATAACATGAGATGTGATGTCTCAATTCTTCTAATACCAAACCTGAGATCCTTCCTATAACATGAGATGTGATATCCAACTCCTTCCCATTCCAATCCTGAGACCCTTATGATAGCATGAGATGTGATATCTCAATGCCTCTAATACCAAACCTGAGATACTTCTGATAGCATGAGATGTGATATCTCAATGCTTCTAATACCAAGCCTGAGATCCTTCCTATAACATGAGATGTGATTTCCAAATCCTTCCACTTCCAAACCTGAGACCCTACCTTTAGCATGAGATGTGATATCCAACTCCTTCCCATTCCAATCCTGAGACCCTTCTGATAGCATGGAATGTGATATTTCAATGCCTCTAATACCAAACCTGAGATCCTACCTCTAACATGAAATGTGATATCCATCTCCTTCCCTTTCCAAACCTGAGACCCTGCCTATAGCATGAGATGTGATATCCAAGTCCTTCCCATTCCAATCCTGAGACCCTTCCTATAGCATGTGATGTGATATCTCAATGCTTAGTCCAAACCTGAGACCCTTCCTATGGCATGAGATGTCATATACAACTCCTTCCCATTCCAATCCTGAGACCCTTCCTATAGCATGAGATGTGATATCTCAATGCTTATACCAAACCTGAGACCCTTCCTATAGCATGAGATGTGATATCCAACTTCTTCCAATTCCAATCCTGAGACCCTTCCTATAACATGAGATGTGATGTCTCAATGCTTCTAATACCAAACCTGAGACTCTTCCTATAACATGAGATGGGATATCCAACTCATTCCCATTCCAATCCTGAGACCCTTCCGATAGCAGAGATGTGATATCTCAATGCTTATACCAAACCTGAGACCCTTCCTATGGCCTGAGATGTCATATACAACTCCTTCCCATTCCAATCCTGAGACCCTTCCTATAGCATGAGATGTGATATCTCAATGCTTATACCAAATCTGAGACCCTTCCTATAGCATGAGATGTGATATCCAACTCCTTCCCATTCCAATCCTGAGACCCTTCCTATAGCATGAGATGTGATGTCTCAATGCTTCTAATACCAAACCTGAGATTCTTCCTATAACATGAGATGTGATATCCAACTCCTTCCCATTCCAATCCTGAGACCCTTATGATAGCATGAGATGTGATATCTCAATGCCTCTAATACCAAACCTGAGATACTTCCGATAGAATGAGATGTGATATCTTAATGCTTCTAATACCAAACCTGAGATCCTTCCTATAACATGAGATGTGATTTCCAAATCCTCCCCCTTCCAAACCTGAGACCCTCCCTTTAGCATGAGATGTGATATCCAACTCCTTCCCATTCCAATCCTGAGACCCTTCTGATAGCATGAGATGTGATATCTCAATGCCTCTAATTCCAAACCTGAGATCCTACCTCTAACATGAAATGTGATATCCATCTCCTTCCCTTTCCAAACCTGAGACCCTGCCTATAGCATGAGATGTGATATCCAAGTCCTTCCCATTCCAATCCTGAGACCCTTCCTATAGCATGTGATGTGATATCTCAATGCTTATACCAAACCTGAGACCCTTCCTATGGCATGAGATGTCATATACAACTCCTTCCCATTCCAATCCTGAGACCCTTCCTATAGCATGAGATGTGATATCTCAATGCTTATACCAAACCTGAGACCCTTCCTATAGCATGAGATGTGATATCCAACTTCTTCCCATTCCAATCCTGAGACCCTTCCTATAACATGAGATGTGATGTCTCAATGCTTCTAATACCAAACCTGAGATCTTTCCTATAACATGAGATGTGATATCCAACTCCTTCCCATTCCAATCCTGAGACCCTTCCTATAGCATGAGATGTGATATCTCAAGGCCTCTAATACCAAACCTGAGATCCTTCCTCTAACATGAAATGTGATATCCAACTCTTTCCCCTTCCAAACCTGAGAGCCTTCCTATAGCATGAGATATGATATCCAAATCCTTCCCATTCCAATCCTGAGACCCTTCCTATAACATGAAATGTGATATCCTACTCCTTCCCATTCCAACCTGGGACCCTTCCTATATCATGAGATGGGATATCTCAATGCTTCTAATACCAAACCTGAGACCCTTCCTATAACATGAGATGGGAATATCCAACTCCTTCCCATTCCAATCCTGAGACCCTTCCGATAGCAGAGATGTGATATCTCAATGCTTATACCAAACCTGAGATCCTTCCTATAACATGAGATGTGATATCCAACTCCTTCCCATTCCAATCCTGAGACACTTCCTATAGCATGAGATGTGATATCTCACTGCTTATACCAAACCTGAGACCCTTCCTATAGAATGAGATGTGATATCCAACTCCTTCCCATTCCAATCCTGAGACCATTCCTATAGCATGAGATGTGATATCTCAATGCTTCTAATATCAAACTTGAGACCCTCCCTATAGCATGAGATGTGATACCCAAGTCCTTCCCATTCCAATCCTGAGACACTTCCTATAGCATGAGATGTGATATCTCAATGCTTCTAATACCAAACCTGAGACTCTTCCTATAACATGAGATGGGATATCCAACTCCTTCCCATTCCAATCCTGAGACCCTTCCAATAGCAGAGATGTGATATCTCAATGCTTATACCAAACCTAAGACCCTTCCTATGGCATGAGATGTGATATCCAACTCCTTCCCATTCCAATCCCGAGACCCTTCCTATAGCATGAGATGTGATATCTCGATGCTTATACCAAATCTGAGACCCTTCCTATAGCATGAGATGTGATATCCAACTCCTTCCCATTCCAATCCTGAGGCCCTTCCTATAGCATGAGATGTGATGTCTCAATGCTTCTAATACCAAACCTGAGATCCTTCCTATAACATGAGATGTGATATCCAACTCCTTCCCATTCCAATCCTGAGACCCTTCCTATAGCATGAGATGTGATGTCTCAATGCTTCTAATACCAAACCTGAGAACCTTCCTACAGCATGCGATGTGATATCTCAATGCTTCTAATACCAAACCTGAGACCAGTCCTATAACATGAGATTGGATATCCAACTCCTTCCCCTTCCAAACCTGAGATCTTTCCTATAACATGAGATGTAATATCCAACTTCTTCCCATTCCAATCCTGAGACCCTTCCTATAGCATGAGATGTGCTATCTCAATGCTTATACCAAACCTGAGACCCTTCCTAAAGCTTGAGATGTGATATCCAACTCCTTCCCATTCCAATCCTGAGACCCTTCCTATAGCATGATATGTGATATCTCAATGCCTCTAATACCAAACCTGAGATCCTTCCTCTAACATGAAATGTGATATCGAACTCCTTCCCTTTCCAAACCTGAGAGCCTACCTATAGCATGAGATGTGATATCCAAGTCCTTCCCATTCCAATCCTTAGACCCTTCCTACAGCATGCAATATGATATCTCAATGATTCTAATAACAAACCTGAGACCCGTCCTATAACATGAGATGTGATATCCAACTCCTTCCCGTTTCAAACCTGAGACCCTTCCTATAACATGAGATGTGATATCCAACTCCTTCCCGTTTCAAACCTGAGACCCTTCCTATAGCATATGTGATATCCAACTCCTTCCCATTCCAAACATGAGACCCTTCCTATAGCAAGAATGTAATATCCAACTCCTTCCCATTCCAATCCTGAGACCATTCCTATAGCATGAGATGTGATATCTCAATGCTTCTAATACCAAACCTGAGATCCTTCCTATGACATGAGATGTGATATCCAATTCCTCCCCATTCCAAACCTGAGAACCTTCCTACAGCATGCGATGTGATATCTCAATGCTTCTAATACCAAACCTGAGACCAGTCCTATAACATGAGATTGGATATCCAACTCCTTCCCCTTCCAAACCTGAGACCCTTCCTATAGCATGAGATGTGATATCCAACTTCTTCCCATTCCAATCCTGAGACCCTTCCTATAACATGAGATGTGATGTCTCAATGCTTCTAATACCAAACCTGAGATCTTTCCTATAACATGAGATGTGATATCCAACTCCTTCCCATTCCAATCCTGAGACCCTTCCTATAGCATGAGATGTGCTATCTCAATGCTTATACCAAACCTGAGACCCTTCCTAAAGCTTGAGATGTGATATCCAACTCCTTCCCATTCCAATCCTGAGACCCTTCCTATAACATGAAATGTGATATCCAACTCCTTCCCATTCCAACCTGAGACCCTTCCTATAGCATGAGATGGGATATCCAACTCCTTCCAAATCCAATACTGATACCCTTCCAATAGCATGAGATGTGATATCCCAATGCTTCTACCAAACCTGAGAACCATACTATGGCATGAGATGTGATATCAAACTCCTTCCCATTCCAATCCTGAGACTCTTCCTATAGCTTGAGATGTGATATCCGAAATCCTTCCCATTCCAATTCTGAGACCCTTCCTATACCATGAGACTTGATATCTCAATGCTTCTAATACCAAACCTGAGACCCGTCCTATAACATGAGATGTGATATCCAAATCTTTCCCCTTCCAAACCTTAGACCCTTCCTTTATCATGAGATGTGATATCCAACTCCTTCCCATTCCAATCCTGAGACCCTTCCGATATCATGAGATTTGTTATCTCAATGCTTCTAATATCAAAATTGAGACCCGCCTATAACATGAGATGTGATATCCAAATCTTTCCCCTTCCAAACCTTAGACCCTTCCTTTATCATGAGATGGGATATCCAACTCCTTCCCATTCCAATCCTGAGACCCTTCCGATAGCAGAGATGTGATATCTCAATGCTTATACCAATCCTGAGACCCTTCCTATGGCCTGAGATGTCATATACAACTCCTTCCCAATCCAATCCTGAGACCCTTCCTATAGCATGAGATGTGATATCTCAATGCTTATACCAAATCTGAGACCCTTCCTATAGCATGAGATGTGATATCCAACTCCTTCCCATTCCAATCCTGAGACCCTTCCTATAGCATGAGATGTGATGTCTCAATGCTTCGAATACCAAACCTGAGATCCTTCCTATAACATGAGATGTGATATCCAACTCCTTCCCATTCCAATCCTGAGACCCTTCCTATAGCATGAGATGTGATGTCTCAATGCTTCTAATACAAACCTGAGAACCTTCCTACAGCATGCGATGTGATATCTCAATGCTTCTAATACCAAACCTGAGACCAGTCCTATAACATGAGATTGGATATCCAACTCCTTCCAAATCCAATACTGATACCCTTCCAATAGCATGAGATGTGATATCCCAATGCTTCTACCAAACCTGAGAACCATACTATGGCATGAGATGTGATATCAAACTCCTTCCCATTCCAATCTTGAGACTCTTCCTATAGCTTGAGATGTGATATCCGAAATCCTTCCCATTCCAATTCTGAGACCCTTCCTTGAGATGTGATATCCAACTCCTTCCCATTCCAATCCTGAGACCCTTCCTATAGCATGAGATGTGATATCTCAATGCTTCTAATATCAAACTTGAGACCCTCCCTATAGCATGAGATGTGATACCCAAGTCCTTCCCATTCCAATCCTGAGACACTTCCTATAGCATGAGATGTGATATCTCAATGCTTATACCAAACCTGAGACCCTTCCTATAGCATGAGATGTGATATCCAACTCCTTCCCATTCCAATCCTGAGACCCTTCCTATAGCATGAGATGTGATGTCTCAATGCCATGAGACTTGATATCTCAATGCTTCTAATACCAAACCCGAGACCCTTCCTATAACATGAGATGTGATATCCAAATCTTTCCCCTTCCAAACCTTAGACCCTTCCTTTATCATGAGATGTGATATCCAACTCCTTCCCATTCCAATCCTGAGACCCTTCCGATATCATGAGATTTGTTATCTCAATGCTTCTAATATCAAAATTGAGACCCGCCTATAACATGAGATGTGATATCCAAATCTTTCCCCTTCCAAACCTTAGACCCTTCCTTTATCATGAGATGGGATATCCAACTCCTTCCCATTCCAATCCTGAGACCCTTCCGATAGCAGAGATGTGATATCTCAATGATTATACCAATCCTGAGACCCTTCCTATGGCCTGAGATGTCATATACAACTCCTTCCCAATCCAATCCTGAGACCCTTCCTATAGCATGAGATGTGATATCTCAATGCTTATACCAAATCTGAGACCCTTCCTATAGCATGAGATGTGATATCCAACTCCTTCCCATTCCAATCCTGAGACCCTTCCTATAGCATGAGATGTGATGTCTCAATGCTTCTAATACCAAACCTGAGATCCTTCCTATAACATGAGATGTGATATCCAACTCCTTCCCATTCCAATCCTGAGACCCTTCCTATAGCATGAGATGTGATGTCTCAATGCTTCTAATACCAAACCTGAGAACCTTCCTACAGCATGCGATGTGATATCTCAATGCTTCTAATACCAAACCTGAGACCAGTCCTATAACATGAGATTGGATATCCAACTCCTTCCCCTTCCAAACCTGAGACCCTTCCTATAGCATGAGATGTGATATCCAACTTCTTCCCATTCCAATCCTGAGACCCTTCCTATAACATGAGATGTGATGTCTCAATGCTTCTAATACCAAACCTGAGATCTTTCCTATAACATGAGATGTAATATCCAACTCCTTCCCATTCCAATCCTGAGACCCTTCCTATAGCATGAGATGTGCTATCTCAATGCTTATACCAAACCTGAGACCCTTCCTAAAGCTTGAGATGTGATATCCAACTCCTTCCCATTCCAATCCTGAGACCCTTCCTATAGCATGAGATGTGATATCTCAATGCTTCTAATATCAAACTTGAGACCCTCCCTATAGCATGAGATGTGATACCCAAGTCCTTCCCATTCCAATCCTGAGACACTTCCTATAGCATGAGATGTGATATCTCAATGCTTATACCAAACCTGAGACCCTTCCTATAGCATGAGATGTGATATCCAACTCCTTCCCATTCCAATCCTGAGACCCTTCCTATAGCATGAGATGTGATGTCTCAATGCTTCTAATACCAAACCTGAGATCCTTCCTATAACATGAGATGTGATATCCAACTCCTTCCCATTCTAATCCCGAGAACCTTCCTATAGCATGAGATGTGATATCTCGATGCTTATACCAAACCTGAGACCCTTCCTATAGCATGAGATGTGATATCCAACTCCTTCCCATTCCAATCCTGAGACCCTTCCTATAGCATGAGATGTGATATCTCAATGCCTCTAATACCAAACCTGAGATCCTTCCTCTAACATGAAATGTGATATCCAACTCCTTCCCTTTCCAAACCTGAGAGCCTACCTATAGCATGAGATGTGATATCCAAGTCCTTCCCATTCCAATCCTTAGACCCTTCCTACAGCATGCAATATGATATCTCAATGATTCTAATAACAAACCTGAGACCCATCCTATAACATGAGATGGGATATCCAACTCCTTCCTATTCCAATCCTGAGACACTTCCGATAGCAGAGATGTGATATCTCAATGCTTATACCAAACCTGAGACCCTTCCTATAACATGAGATGTGATATCCAACTCCTTCCCGGTCCAAACCTGAGACCCTTCCTATAGCATATGTGATATCCAACTCCTTCCCATTCCAAACATGAGACCCTTCCTATAGCAAGAATGTAATATCCAACTCCTTCCCATTCCAATCCTGAGACCATTCCTATAGCATGAGATGTGATATCTCAATGCTTCTAATACCAAACCTGAGATCCTTCCTATGACATGAGATGTGATATCCAATTCCTCCCCATTCCAAACCTGAGAACCTTCCTACAGCATGCGATGTGATATCTCAATGCTTCTAATACCAAACCCGAGACCAGTCCTATAACATGAGATTGGATATCCAACTCCTTCCCCTTCCAAACCTGAGACCCTTCCTATAGCATGAGATGTGATATCCAACTTCTTCCCATTCCACTCCTGAGACCCTTCCTATAACATGAGATGTGATGTCTCAATGCTTCTAATACCAAACCTGAGATCTTTCCTATAACATGTGATGTGATATCCAACTCCTTCCCATTCCAATCCTGAGACCCTTCCTATAGCATGAGATGTGATATCTCAATGCTTATACCAAACCTGAGACCATTCCTATAGCTTGAGATGTGATATCCAACTCCTTCCCATTCCAATCCTGAGACCCTTCCTATAGCATGAGATGTGATATCTCAAGGCCTCTAATACCAAACCTGAGATCCTTCCTCTAACATGAAATGTGATATCCAACTCCTTCCCCTTCCAAACCTGAGAGCCTTCCTATAGCATGAGATATGATATCCAAGTCCTTCCCATCCAATCCTGAGACCCTTCCTATAACATGAAATGTGATATCCAACTCCTTCCCATTCCAACCTGAGACCCTTCCTATAGCATGAGATGGGATATCCAATTCCTTCCAAATCCAATACTGATACCCTTCCGATAGCATGAGATGTGATATCCCAATGCTTCTACCAAACCTGAGACCCATACTATGGCATGAGATGTGATATCAAACTCCTTCCCATTCCAATCCTGAGACCCTACCTATAGCTTGAGATGTGATATCCAACTCCTTCCCATTCCAATTCTGAGACCCTTCCTATACCATGAGACTTGATATCTCAATGCTTCTAATACAAAACCTGAGACCCGTCCTATAACATGAGATGTGATATCCAAATCCTTCCCATTCCAATCCTGAGACCCTTCCTATAACATGAAATGTGATATCCTACTCCTTCCCATTCCAACCTGGGACCCTTCCTATATCATGAGATGGGATATCTCAATGCTTCTAATACCAAACCTGAGACCCTTCCTATAACATGAGATGGGAATATCCAACTCCTTCCCATTCCAATCCTGAGACCCTTCCGATAGCAGAGATGTGATATCTCAATGCTTATACCAAACCTGAGATCCTTCCTATAACATGAGATGTGATATCCAACTCCTTCCCATTCCAATCCTGAGACACTTCCTATAGCATGAGATGTGATATCTCACTGCTTATACCAAACCTGAGACCCTTCCTATAGATAGAGATGTGATATCCAACTCCTTCCCATTCCAATCCTGAGACCATTCCTATAGCATGAGATGTGATATCTCAATGCTTCTAATATCAAACTTGAGACCCTCCCTATAGCATGAGATGTGATACCCAAGTCCTTCCCATTCCAATCCTGAGACACTTCCTATAGCATGAGATGTGATATCGCAATGCTTCTAATACCAAACCTGAGACTCTTCCTACAACATGAGATGGGATATCCAACTCCTTCCCATTCCAATCCTGAGACCCTTCCAATAGCAGAGATGTGATATCTCAATGCTTATACCAAACCTAAGACCCTTCCTATGGCATGAGATGTGATATCCAACTACTTCCCATTCCAATCCCGAGACCCTTCCTATAGCATGAGATGTGATATCTCGATGCTTATACCAAATCTGAGACCCTTCCTATAGCATGAGATGTGATATCCAACTCCTTCCCATTCCAATCCTGAGGCCCTTCCTATAGCATGAGATGTGATGTCTCAATGCTTCTAATACCAAACCTGAGATCCTTCCTATAACATGAGATGTGATATCCAACTCCTTCCCATTCCAATCCTGAGACCCTTCCTATAGCATGAGATGTGATGTCTCAATGCTTCTAATACCAAACCTGAGAACCTTCCTACAGCATGCGATGTGATATCTCAATGCTTCTAATACCAAACCTGAGACCAGTCCTATAACATGAGATTGGATATCCAACTCCTTCCCCTTCCAAACCTGAGACCCTTCCTATGGCATGAGATGTGATATCCAACTTCTTCCCATTCCAATCCTGAGACCCTTCCTATAACATGAGATGTGCTATCTCAATGCTTATACCAAACCTGAGACCCTTCCTAAAGCTTGAGATGTGATATCCAACTCCTTCCCATTCCAATCCTGAGACCCTTCCTATAGCATGATATGTGATATCTCAATGCCTCTAATACCAAACCTGAGATCCTTCCTCTAACATGAAATGTGATATCGAACTCCTTCCCTTTCCAAACCTGAGAGCCTACCTATAGCATGAGATGTGATATCCAAGTCCTTCCCATTCCAATCCTTAGACCCTTCCTACAGCATGCAATATGATATCTCACTGATTCTAATAACAAACCTGAGACCCGTCCTATAACATGAGATGTGATATCCAACTCCTTCCCGTTTCAAACCTGAGACCCTTCCTATAACATGAGATGTGATATCCAACTCCTTCCCGTTTCAAACCTGAGACCCTTCCTATAGCATATGTGATATCCAACTCCTTCCCATTCCAAACATGAGACCCTTCCTATAGCAAGAATGTAATATCCAACTCCTTCCCATTCCAATCCTGAGACCATTCCTATAGCATGAGATGTGATATCTCAATGCTTCTAATACCAAACCTGAGATCCTTCCTATGACATGAGATGTGATATCCAATTCCTCCCCATTCCAAACCTGAGAACCTTCCTACAGCATGCGATGTGATATCTCAATGCTTCTAATACCAAACCTGAGACCAGTCCTATAACATGAGATTGGATATCCAACTCCTTCCCCTTCCAAACCTGAGACCCTTCCTATAGCATGAGATGTGATATCCAACTTCTTCCCATTCCAATCCTGAGACCCTTCCTATAACATGAGATGTGATGTCTCAATGCTTCTAATACCAAACCTGAGATCTTTCCTATAACATGAGATGTGATATCCAACTCCTTCCCATTCCAATCCTGAGACCCTTCCTATAGCATGAGATGTGCTATCTCAATGCTTATACCAAACCTGAGACCCTTCCTAAAGCTTGAGATGTGATATCCAACTCCTTCCCATTCCAATCCTGAGACCCTTCCTATAACATGAAATGTGATATCCAACTCCTTCCCATTCCAACCTGAGACCCTTCCTATAGCATGAGATGGGATATCCAACTCCTTCCAAATCCAATACTGATACCCTTCCAATAGCATGAGATGTGATATCCCAATGCTTCTACCAAACCTGAGAACCATACTATGGCATGAGATGTGATATCAAACTCCTTCCCATTCCAATCCTGAGACTCTTCCTATAGCTTGAGATGTGATATCCGAAATCCTTCCCATTCCAATTCTGAGACCCTTCCTATACCATGAGACTTGATATCTCAATGCTTCTAATACCAAACCTGAGACCCGTCCTATAACATGAGATGTGATATCCAAATCTTTCCCCTTCCAAACCTTAGACCCTTCCTTTATCATGAGATGTGATATCCAACTCCTTCCCATTCCAATCCTGAGACCCTTCCGATATCATGAGATTTGTTATTTCAATGCTTCTAATATCAAAATTAAGACCCGCCTATAACATGAGATGTGATATCCAAATCTTTCCCCTTCCAAACCTTAGACCCTTCCTTTATCATGAGATGGGATATCCAACTCCTTCCCATTCCAATCCTGAGACCCTTCCGATAGCAGAGTTGTGATATCTCAATGCTTATACCAATCCTGAGACCCTTCCTATGGCCTGAGATGTCATATACAACTCCTTCCCAATCCAATCCTGAGACCCTTCCTATAGCATGAGATGTGATATCTCAATGCTTATACCAAATCTGAGACCCTTCCTATAGCATGAGATGTGATATCCAACTCCTTCCCATTCCAATCCTGAGACCCTTCCTATAGCATGAGATGTGATGTCTCAATGCTTCTAATACCAAACCTGAGATCCTTCCTATAACATGAGATGTGATATCCAACTCCTTCCCATTCCAATCCTGAGACCCTTCCTATAGCATGAGATGTGATGTCTCAATGCTTCTAATACCAAACCTGAGAACCTTCCTACAGCATGCGATGTGATATCTCAATGCTTCTAATACCAAACCTGAGACCAGTCCTATAACATGAGATGTGATATCCAACTCCTTCCCATTCCAATCCTGAGACACTTCCTATAGCATGAGATGTGCTATCTCAATGCTTATACCAAACCTGAGACCCTTCCTAAAGCTTGAGATGTGATATCCAACTCCTTCCCATTCCAATCCTGAGACCCTTCCTATAGCATGAGATGTGATATCTCAATGCTTCTAATATCAAACTTGAGACCCTCCCTATAGCATGAGATGTGATACCCAAGTCCTTCCCATTCCAATCCTGAGACACTTCCTATAGCATGAGATGTGATATCTCAATGCTTATACCAAACCTGAGACCCTTCCTATAGCATGAGATGTGATATCCAACTCCTTCCCATTCCAATCCTGAGACCCTTCCTATAGCATGAGATGTGATGTCTCAATGCTTCTAATACCAAACCTGAGATCCTTCCTATAACATGAGATGTGATATCCAACTCCTTCCCATTCTAATCCCGAGACCCTTCCTATAGCATGAGATGTGATATCTCGATGCTTATACCAAACCTGAGACCCTTCCTATAGCATGAGATGTGATATCCAACTCCTTCCCATTCCAATCCTGAGACCCTTCCTATAGCATGAGATGTGATATCTCAATGCCTCTAATACCAAACCTGAGATCCTTCCTCTAACATGAAATGTGATATCCAACTCCTTCCCTTTCCAAACCTGAGAGCCTATCTATAGCATGAGATGTGATATCCAAGTCCTTCCCATTCCAATCCTTAGACCCTTCAAACAGCATGCAATATGATATCTCAATGATTCTAATAACAAACCTGAGACCCATCCTATAACATGAGATGGGATATCCAACTCCTTCCTATTCCAATCCTGAGACACTTCCGATAGCAGAGATGTGATATCTCAATGCTTATACCAAACCTGAGACCCTTCCTATAACATGAGATGTGATATCCAACTCCTTCCCGGTCCAAACCTGAGACCCTTCCTATAGCACATGTGATATCCAACTCCTTCCCATTCCAAACATGAGACCCTTCCTATAGCAAGAATGTAATATCCAACTCCTTCCCATTCCAATCCTGAGACCATTCCTATAGCATGAGATGTGATATCTCAATGCTTCTAATACCAAACCTGAGATCCTTCCTATGACATGAGATGTGATATCCAATTCCTCCCCATTCCAAACCTGAGAACCTTCCTACAGCATGCGATGTGATATCTCAATGCTTCTAATACCAAACCCGAGACCAGTCCTATAACATGAGATTGGATATCCAACTCCTTCCCCTTCCAAACCTGAGACCCTTCCTATAGCATGAGATGTGATATCCAACTTCTTCCCATTCCACTCCTGAAACCCTTCCTATAACATGAGATGGGATGTCTCAATGCTTCTAATACTAAACCTGAGATCTTTCCTATAACATGTGATGTGATATCCAACTCCTTCCCATTCCAATCCTGAGACCCTTCCTATAGCATGAGATGTGATATCTCAATGCTTATACCAAACCTGAGACCCTTCCTATAGCTTGAGATGTGATATCCAACTCCTTCCCATTCCAATCCTGAGACCCTTCCTATAGCATGAGATGTGATATCTCAAGGCCTCTAATACCAAACCTGAGATCCTTCCTCTAACATGAAATGTGATATCCAACTCCTTCCCCTTCCAAACCTGAGAGCCTTCCTATAGCATGAGATATGATATCCAAGTCCTTCCCATCCAATCCTGAGACCCTTCCTATAACATGAAATGTGATATCCAACTCCTTCCCATTCCAACCTGAGACCCTTCCTATAGCATGAGATGGGATATCCAATTCCTTCCAAATCCAATACTGATACCCTTCCGATAGCATGAGATGTGATATCCCAATGCTTCTACCAAACCTGAGACCCATACTATGGCATGAGATGTGATATCAAACTCCTTCCCATTCCAATCCTGAGACCCTACCTATAGCTTGAGATGTGATATCCAACTCCTTCCCATTCCAATTCTGAGACCCTTCCTATCCCATGAGACTTGATATCTCAATGCTTCTAATACAAAACCTGAGACCCGTCCTATAACATGAGATGTGATATCCAAATCCTTCCCCTTCCAAGAATTAGACCCTTCTCTTATCATGAGATGTGATATCCAATTCCTTCCCATTCCAATCCTGAGACCCTTCCGATATCATGAGATTTGTTACCTCAATGCTTCTAATATCAAACTTGAGACCCTCCCTATAGCATGAGATGTGACATCCAAGTCCTCCCCATTCCAATCCTGAGACTCTTCCTATAGCATGAGATGTGATATCTCAATGCTTCTAATACCAAACCTGAGACCCTTCCTATAACATGAGATGGGATATCCAACTCCTTCCCATTCCAATCCTGAGACCCTTCCGATAGCAGAGATGTGATATCTCAATGCTTATACCAAACCTGAGACCCTTCCTATGGCCTGATTTGTCATATACAACTCCTTCCCATTCCAATCCTGAGACCCTTCCTATAGATTGAGATGTGATATCTCAATGCTTATACCAAATCCGAGACCCTTCCTATAGCATGAGATGTGATATCCAACTCCTTCCCATTCCAATCCTGAGACCCTTCCTATAGCATGAGATGTGATGTCTCAATGCTTCTAATACCAAACCTGAGATCCTTCTGATAGCATGAGATGTGATATCTCAATGCTTCTAGTACCAAACCTGAGATCCTTCCTATAACATGCGATGTGATTTCCAAATCCTTCCACTTCCAAACCTGAGACACTCCCTTTAGCATGAGATGTGATATACAACTCCTTCCCATTCCAATCCTGAGACCCTTCTGATAGCATGAGATGTGATATTTCAATACCTCTAATACCAAACCTGAGATCCTACCTCTAACATGAAATGTGATATCCATCTCCTTCCCTTTCCAAACCTGAGACCCTGCCTATAGCATGAGATGTGATATCAAATGTCCTTCCCATTCCAATCCTGAGACCCTTCCTATAGCATGTGATGTGATATCTCAATGCTTATACCAAACCTGAGACCCTTCCTATGGCATGAGATGTCATATACAACTCCTTCCCATTCCAATCCTGAGACCCTTCCTATAGCATGAGATGTGATATCTCAATGCTTATACCAAACCTGAGACCCTTCCTATAGCATGAGATGTGATATCCAACTTCTTCCCATTCCAATCCTGAGACCCTTCCTATAACATGAGATGTGATGTCTCAATGCTTCTAATACCAAACCTGAGACCCTTCCTATAACATGAGATGGGATATCCAACTCCTTCCCATTCCAATCCTGAGACCCTTCCGATAGCAGAGATGTGATATCTCAATGCTTATACCAAACCTGAGACCCTTCCTATGGCCTGAGATGTCATATACAACTCCTTCCCATTCCAATCCTGAGACCGTTCCTATAGCATGAGATGTGATATCTCAATGCTTATACCAAATCTGAGACCCTTCCTATAGCATGAGATGTGATATCCAACTCCTTCCCATTCCAATCCTGAGACCCTTCCTATAGCATGAGATGTGATGTCTCAATGCTTCTAATACCAAACCTGAGATCCTTCTTATAACATGAGATGTGATATCCAACTCCTTCCCATTCCAATCCTGAGACCCTTCTGATAGCATGAGATGTGATATTTCAATGCCTCTAATACCAAACCTGAGATACTTCCGATAGCATGAGATGTGATATCTCAATGCTTCTAATACCAAACCTGAGATCCTTCCTATAACATGAGATGTGATTTCCAAATCCTTCCCCTTCCAAACCTGAGACCCTCCCTTTAGCATGAGATGTGATATCCAACTCCTTCCCATTCCAATCCTGAGACCCTTCTGATAGCATGAGTTGTGATATTTCAATGCCTCTAATACCAAACCTGAGATCCTACCTCTAACATGAAATGTGATATCCATCTCCTTCCCTTTCCAAACCTGAGACCCTGCCTATAGCATGAGATGTGATATCCAAGTCCTTCCCATTCCAATCCTGAGACCCTTCCTATAGCATGTGATGTGATATCTCAATGCTTATACCAAACCTGAGACCCTTCCTATGGCATGAGATGTCATATACAACTCCTTCCCATTCCAATCCTGAGACCCTTCCTATAGCATGAGATGTGATATCTCAATGCTTATACCAAACCTGAGACCCTTCCTATAGCATGAGATGTGATATCCAACTTCTTCCCATTCCAATCCTGAGACCCTTCCTATAACATGAGATGTGATGTCTCAATGCTTCTAATACCAAACCTGAGATCTTTCCTATAACATGAGATGTGATATCCAACTCCTTCCCATTCCAATCCTGAGACCCTTCCTATAGCATGAGATGTGATATCTCAAGGCCTCTAATACCAAACCTGAGATCCTTCCTCTAACATGAAATGTGATATCCAACTCTTTCCCCTTCCAAACCTGAGAGCCTTCCTATAGCATGAGATATGATATCCAAATCCTTCCCATTCCAATCCTGAGACCCTTCCTATAACATGAAATGTGATATCCTACTCCTTCCCATTCCAACCTGGGACCCTTCCTATGTCATGAGATGGGATATCTCAATGCTTCTAATACCAAACCTGAGACCCTTCCTATAACATGAGATGGGAATATCCAACTCCTTCCCATTCCAATCCTGAGACCCTTCCGATAGCAGAGATGTGATATCTCAATGCTTATACCAAACCTGAGATCCTTCCTATAACATGAGATGTGATATCCAACTCCTTCCCATTCCAATCCTGAGACACTTCCTATAGCATGAGATGTGATATCTCACTGCTTATACCAAACCTGAGACCCTTCCTATAGAATGAGATGTGATATCCAACTCCTTCCCATTCCAATCCTGAGACCATTCCTATAGCATGAGATGTGATATCTCAATGCTTCTAATATCAAACTTGAGACCCTCCCTATAGCATGAGATGTGATACCCAAGTCCTTCCCATTCCAATCCTGAGACACTTCCTATAGCATGAGATGTGATATCTCAATGCTTCTAATACCAAACCTGAGACTCTTCCTATAACATGAGATGGGATATCCAACTCCTTCCCATTCCAATCCTGAGACCCTTCCAATAGCAGAGATGTGATATCTCAATGCTTATACCAAACCTAAGACCCTTCCTATGGCATGAGATGTGATATCCAACTCCTTCCCATTCCAATCCCGAGACCCTTCCTATAGCATGAGATGTGATATCTCGATGCTTATACCAAATCTGAGACCCTTCCTATAGCATGAGATGTGATATCCAACTCCTTCCCATTCCAATCCTGAGGCCCTTCCTATAGCATGAGATGTGATGTCTCAATGCTTCTAATACCAAACCTGAGACCAGTACTATAACATGAGATTGGATATCCAACTCCTTCCCCTTCCAAACCTGAGACCCTTCCTATAGCATGAGATGTGATATCCAACTTCTTCCCATTCCAATCCTGAGACCCTTCCTATAGCATGAGATGTGCTATCTCAATGCTTATACCAAACCTGAGACCCTTCCTAAAGCTTGAGATGTGATATCCAACTCCTTCCCATTCCAATCCTGAGACCCTTCCTATAGCATGATATGTGATATCTCAATGCCTCTAATACCAAACCTGAGATCCTTCCTCTAACATGAAATGTGATATCGAACTCCTTCCCTTTCCAAACCTGGGAGCCTACCTATAGCATGAGATGTGATATCCAAGTCCTTCCCATTCCAATCCTTAGACCCTTCCTACAGCATGCAATATGATATCTCAATGATTCTAATAACAAACCTGAGACCCGTCCTATAACATGAGATGTGATATCCAACTCCTTCCCGTTTCAAACCTGAGACCCTTCCTATAACATGAGATGTGATATCCAACTCCTTCCCGTTTCAAACCTGAGACCCTTCCTATAGCATATGTGATATCCAACTCCTTCCCATTCCAAACATGAGACCCTTCCTATAGCAAGAATGTAATATCCAACTCCTTCCCATTCCAATCCTGAGACCATTCCTATAGCATGAGATGTGATATCTCAATGCTTCTAATACCAAACCTGAGATCCTTCCTATGACATGAGATGTGATATCCAATTCCTCCCCATTCCAAACCTGAGAACCTTCCTACAGCATGCGATGTGATATCTCAATGCTTCTAATACCAAACCTGAGACCAGTCCTATAACATGAGATTGGATATCCAACTCCTTCCCCTTCCAAACCTGAGACCCTTCCTATAGCATGAGATGTGATATCCAACTTCTTCCCATTCCAATCCTGAGACCCTTCCTATAACATGAGATGTGATGTCTCAATGCTTCTAATACCAAACCTGAGATCTTTCCTATAACATGAGATGTGATATCCAACTCCTTCCCATTCCAATCCTGAGACCCTTCCTATAGCATGAGATGTGCTATCTCAATGCTTATACCAAACCTGAGACCCTTCCTAAAGCTTGAGATGTGATATCCAACTCCTTCCCATTCCAATCCTGAGACCCTTCCTATAACATGAGATGTGATATCCAACTACTTCCCATTCCAACCTGAGACCCTTCCTATAGCATGAGATGGGATATCCAACTCCTTCCAAATCCAATACTGATACCCTTCCAATAGCATGAGATGTGATATCCCAATGCTTCTACCAAACCTGAGAACCATACTATGGCATGAGATGTGATATCAAACTCCTTCCCATTCCAATCCCGAGACTCTTCCTATAACTTGAGATGTGATATCCGAAATCCTTCCCATTCCAATTCTGAGACCCTTCCTATACCATGAGACTTGATATCTCAATGCTTCTAATACCAAACCTGAGACCCGTCCTATAACATGAGATGTGATATCCAAATCTTTCCCCTTCCAAACCTTAGACCCTTCCTTTATCATGAGATGTGATATCCAACTCCTTCCCATTCCAATCCTGAGACCCTTCCGATATCATGAAATTTGTTATCTCAATGCTTCTAATATCAAAATTGAGACCCGCCTATAACATGAGATGTGATATCCAAATCTTTCCCCTTCCAAACCTTAGACCCTTCCTTTATCATGAGATGGGATATCCAACTCCTTCCCATTCCAATCCTGAGACCCTTCCGATAGCAGAGATGTGATATCTCAATGCTTATACCAATCCTGAGACCCTTCCTATGGCCTGAGATGTCATATACAACTCCTTCCCAATCCAATCCTGACAATCTTCCTATAGCATGAGATGTGATATCTCAATGCTTATACCAAATCTGAGACCCTTCCTATAGCATGAGATGTGATATCCAACTCCTTCCCATTCCAATCCTGAGACCCTTCCTATAGCATGAGATGTGATGTCTCAATGCTTCTAATACCAAACCTGAGATCCTTCCAATAACATGAGATGTGATATCCAACTCCTTCCCATTCCAATCCTGAGACCCTTCCTATAGCATGAGATGTGATGTCTCAATGCTTCTAATACCAAACCTGAGAACCTTCCTACAGCATGCGATGTGATATCTCAATGCTTCTAATACCAAACCTGAGACCAGTCCTATAACATGAGATTGGATATCCAACTCCTTCCAAATCCAATACTGATACCCTTCCAATAGCATGAGATGTGATATCCAAATGCTTCTACCAAACCTGAGAACCATACTATGGCATGAGATGTGATATCAAACTCCTTCCCATTCCAATCCTGAGACTCTTCCTATAGCTTGAGATGTGATATCCGAAATCCTTCCCATTCCAATTCTGAGACCCTTCCTATACCATGAGACTTGATATCTCAATGCTTCTAATACCAAACCTGAGACCCGTCCTATAACATGAGATGTGATATCCAAATCTTTCCCCTTCCAAACCTTAGACCCTTCCTTTATCATGAGATGTGATATCCAACTCCTTCCCATTCCAATCCTGAGACCCTTCCGATATCATGAAATTTGTTATCTCAATGCTTCTAATATCAAAATTGAGACCCGCCTATAACATGAGATGTGATATCCAAATCTTTCCCCCTCCAAACCTTAGACCCTTCCTTTATCATGAGATGGGATATCCAACTCCTTCCCATTCCAATCCTGAGACCCTTCCGATAGCAGAGATGTGATATCTCAATGCTTATACCAATCCTGAGACCCTTCCTATGGCCTGAGATGTCATATACAACTCCTTCCCAATCCAATCCTGACAATCTTCCTATAGCATGAGATGTGATATCTCAATGCTTATACCAAATCTGAGACCCTTCCTATAGCATGAGATGTGATATCCAACTCCTTCCCATTCCAATCCTGAGACCCTTCCTATAGCATGAGATGTGATGTCTCAATGCTTCTAATACCAAACCTGAGATCCTTCCAATAACATGAGATGTGATATCCAACTCCTTCCCATTCCAATCCTGAGACCCTTCCTATAGCATGAGATGTGATGTCTCAATGCTTCTAATACCAAACCTGAGAACCTTCCTACAGCATGCGATGTGATATCTCAATGCTTCTAATACCAAACCTGAGACCAGTCCTATAACATGAGATTGGATATCCAACTCCTTCCAAATCCAATACTGATACCCTTCCAATAGCATGAGATGTGATATCCAAATGCTTCTACCAAACCTGAGAACCATACTATGGCATGAGATGTGATATCAAACTCCTTCCCATTCCAATCCTGAGACTCTTCCTATAGCTTGAGATGTGATATCCGAAATCCTTCCCATTCCAATTCTGAGACCCTTCCTATACCATGAGACTTGATATCTCAATGCTTCTAATACCAAACCTGAGACCCGTCCTATAACATGAGATGTGATATCCAAATCTTTCCCCTTCCAAACCTTGGACCCTTCCTTTATCATGAGATGTGATATCCAACTCCTTCCCATTCCAATCCTGAGACCCTTCCGATATCATGAGATTTGTTATCTCAATGCTTCTAATATCAAAATTGAGACCCGCCTATAACATGAGATGTGATATCCAAATCTTTCCCCTTCCAAACCTTAGACCCTTCCTTTATCATGAGATGGGATATCCAACTCCTTCCCATTCCAATCCTGAGACCCTTCCGATAGCAGAGATGTGATATCTCAATGCTTATACCAATCCTGAGACCCTTCCTATGGCCTGAGATGTCATATACAACTCCTTCCCAATCCAATCCTGAGACCCTTCCTATAGCATGAGATGTGATATCTCAATGCTTATACCAAATCTGAGGCCCTTCCTATAGCATGAGATGTGATATCCAACTCCTTCCCATTCCAATCCTGAGACCCTTCCTATAGCATGAGATGTGATATCTCAATGCTTCTAATACCAAACCTGAGACCCTTCCTATAACATGAGATGGGATATCCAACTCCTTCCCATTCCAATCCTGAGACCCTTCCGATAGCAGAGATGTGATATCTCAATGCTTATACCAAACCTGAGACCCTTCCTATGGCCTGATTTGTCATATACAACTCCTTCCCATTCCAATCCTGAGACCCTTCCTATAGATTGAGATGTGATATCTCAATGCTTATACCAAATCCGAGACCCTTCCTATAGCATGAGATGTGATATCCAACTCCTTCCCATTCCAATCCTGAGACCCTTCCTATAGCATGAGATGTGATGTCTCAATGCTTCTAATACCAAACCTGAGATCCTTCTGATAGCATGAGATGTGATATCTCAATGCTTCTAGTACCAAACCTGAGATCCTTCCTATAACATGCGATGTGATTTCCAAATCCTTCCACTTCCAAACCTGAGACACTCCCTTTAGCATGAGATGTGATATCCAACTCCTTCCCATTCCAATCCTGAGACCCTTCTGATAGCATGAGATGTGATATTTCAATGCCTCTAATACCAAACCTGAGATCCTACCTCTAACATGAAATGTGATATCCATCTCCTTCCCTTTCCAAACCTGAGACCCTGCCTATAGCATGAGATGTGATATCAAATGTCCTTCCCATTCCAATCCTGAGACCCTTCCTATAGCATGTGATGTGATATCTCAATGCTTATACCAAACCTGAGACCCTTCCTATGGCATGAGATGTCATATACAACTCCTTCCCATTCCAATCCTGAGACCCTTCCTATAGCATGAGATGTGATATCTCAATGCTTATACCAAACCTGAGACCCTTCCTATAGCATGAGATGTGATATCCAACTTCTTCCCATTCCAATCCTGAGACCCTTCCTATAACATGAGATGTGATGTCTCAATGCTTCTAATACCAAACCTGAGACCCTTCCTATAACATGAGATGGGATATCCAACTCCTTCCCATTCCAATCCTGAGACCCTTCCGATAGCAGAGATGTGATATCTCAATGCTTATACCAAACCTGAGACCCTTCCTATGGCCTGAGATGTCATATACAACTCCTTCCCAATCCAATCCTGACAATCTTCCTATAGCATGAGATGTGATATCTCAATGCTTATACCAAATCTGAGACCCTTCCTATAGCATGAGATGTGATATCCAACTCCTTCCCATTCCAATCCTGAGACCCTTCCTATAGCATGAGATGTGATGTCTCAATGCTTCTAATACCAAACCTGAGATCCTTCCAATAACATGAGATGTGATATCCAACTCCTTCCCATTCCAATCCTGAGACCCTTCCTATAGCATGAGATGTGATGTCTCAATGCTTCTAATACCAAACCTGAGAACCTTCCTACAGCATGCGATGTGATATCTCAATGCTTCTAATACCAAACCTGAGACCAGTCCTATAACATGAGATTGGATATCCAACTCCTTCCAAATCCAATACTGATACCCTTCCAATAGCATGAGATGTGATATCCAAATGCTTCTACCAAACCTGAGAACCATACTATGGCATGAGATGTGATATCAAACTCCTTCCCATTCCAATCCTGAGACTCTTCCTATAGCTTGAGATGTGATATCCGAAATCCTTCCCATTCCAATTCTGAGACCCTTCCTATACCATGAGACTTGATATCTCAATGCTTCTAATACCAAACCTGAGACCCGTCCTATAACATGAGATGTGATATCCAAATCTTTCCCCTTCCAAACCTTAGACCCTTCCTTTATCATGAGATGTGATATCCAACTCCTTCCCATTCCAATCCTGAGACCCTTCCGATATCATGAAATTTGTTATCTCAATGCTTCTAATATCAAAATTGAGACCCGCCTATAACATGAGATGTGATATCCAAATCTTTCCCCCTCCAAACCTTAGACCCTTCCTTTATCATGAGATGGGATATCCAACTCCTTCCCATTCCAATCCTGAGACCCTTCCGATAGCAGAGATGTGATATCTCAATGCTTATACCAATCCTGAGACCCTTCCTATGGCCTGAGATGTCATATACAACTCCTTCCCAATCCAATACTGACAATCTTCCTATAGCATGAGATGTGATATCTCAATGCTTATACCAAATCTGAGACCCTTCCTATAGCATGAGATGTGATATCCAACTCCTTCCCATTCCAATCCTGAGACCCTTCCTATAGCATGAGATGTGATGTCTCAATGCTTCTAATACCAAACCTGAGATCCTTCCAATAACATGAGATGTGATATCCAACTCCTTCCCATTCCAATCCTGAGACCCTTCCTATAGCATGAGATGTGATGTCTCAATGCTTCTAATACCAAACCTGAGAACCTTCCTACAGCATGCGATGTGATATCTCAATGCTTCTAATACCAAACCTGAGACCAGTCCTATAACATGAGATTGGATATCCAACTCCTTCCAAATCCAATACTGATACCCTTCCAATAGCATGAGATGTGATATCCAAATGCTTCTACCAAACCTGAGAACCATACTATGGCATGAGATGTGATATCAAACTCCTTCCCATTCCAATCCTGAGACTCTTCCTATAGCTTGAGATGTGATATCCGAAATCCTTCCCATTCCAATTCTGAGACCCTTCCTATACCATGAGACTTGATATCTCAATGCTTCTAATACCAAACCTGAGACCCGTCCTATAACATGAGATGTGATATCCAAATCTTTCCCCTTCCAAACCTTGGACCCTTCCTTTATCATGAGATGTGATATCCAACTCCTTCCCATTCCAATCCTGAGACCCTTCCGATATCATGAGATTTGTTATCTCAATGCTTCTAATATCAAAATTGAGACCCGCCTATAACATGAGATGTGATATCCAAATCTTTCCCCTTCCAAACCTTAGACCCTTCCTTTATCATGAGATGGGATATCCAACTCCTTCCCATTCCAATCCTGAGACCCTTCCGATAGCAGAGATGTGATATCTCAATGCTTATACCAATCCTGAGACCCTTCCTATGGCCTGAGATGTCATATACAACTCCTTCCCAATCCAATCCTGAGACCCTTCCTATAGCATGAGATGTGATATCTCAATGCTTATACCAAATCTGAGGCCCTTCCTATAGCATGAGATGTGATATCCAACTCCTTCCCATTCCAATCCTGAGACCCTTCCTATAGCATGAGATGTGATATCTCAATGCTTCTAATACCAAACCTGAGACCCTTCCTATAACATGAGATGGGATATCCAACTCCTTCCCATTCCAATCCTGAGACCCTTCCGATAGCAGAGATGTGATATCTCAATGCTTATACCAAACCTGAGACCCTTCCTATGGCCTGATTTGTCATATACAACTCCTTCCCATTCCAATCCTGAGACCCTTCCTATAGATTGAGATGTGATATCTCAATGCTTATACCAAATCCGAGACCCTTCCTATAGCATGAGATGTGATATCCAACTCCTTCCCATTCCAATCCTGAGACCCTTCCTATAGCATGAGATGTGATGTCTCAATGCTTCTAATACCAAACCTGAGATCCTTCTGATAGCATGAGATGTGATATCTCAATGCTTCTAGTACCAAACCTGAGATCCTTCCTATAACATGCGATGTGATTTCCAAATCCTTCCACTTCCAAACCTGAGACACTCCCTTTAGCATGAGATGTGATATCCAACTCCTTCCCATTCCAATCCTGAGACCCTTCTGATAGCATGAGATGTGATATTTCAATGCCTCTAATACCAAACCTGAGATCCTACCTCTAACATGAAATGTGATATCCATCTCCTTCCCTTTCCAAACCTGAGACCCTGCCTATAGCATGAGATGTGATATCAAATGTCCTTCCCATTCCAATCCTGAGACCCTTCCTATAGCATGTGATGTGATATCTCAATGCTTATACCAAACCTGAGACCCTTCCTATGGCATGAGATGACATATACAACTCCTTCCCATTCCAATCCTGAGACCCTTCCTATAGCATGAGATGTGATATCTCAATTCTTATACCAAACCTGAGACCCTTCCTATAGCATGAGATGTGATATCCAACTTCTTCCCATTCCAATCCTGAGACCCTTCCTATAACATGAGATGTGATGTCTCAATGCTTCTAATACCAAACCTGAGACCCTTCCTATAACATGAGATGGGATATCCAACTCCTTCCCATTCCAATCCTGAGACCCTTCCGATAGCAGAGATGTGATATCTCAATGCTTATACCAAACCTGAGACCCTTCCTATGGCCTGAGATGTCATATACAACTCCTTCCCATTCCAATCCTGAGACCGTTCCTATAGCATGAGATGTGATATCTCAATGCTTATACCAAATCTGAGACCCTTCCTATAGCATGAGATGTGATATCCAACTCCTTCCCATTCCAATCCTGAGACCCTTCCTATAGCATGAGATGTGATGTCTCAATGCTTCTAATACCAAACCTGAGATCCTTCTTATAACATGAGATGTGATATCCAACTCCTTCCCATTCCAATCCTGAGACCCTTATGATAGCATGAGATGTGATATCTCAATGCCTCTAATACCAAACCTGAGATACTTCCGATAGCATGAGATGTGATATCTCAATGCTTCTAATACCAAACCTGAGATCCTTCCTATAACATGAGATGTGATTTCCAAATCCTTCCCCTTCCAAACCTGAGACCCTCCCTTTAGCATGAGATGTGATATCCAACTCCTTCCCATTCCAATCCTGAGACCCTTCTGATAGCATGAGTTGTGATATTTCAATGCCTCTAATACCAAACCTGAGATCCTACCTCTAACATGAAATGTGATATCCATCTCCTTCCCTTTCCAAACCTGAGACCCTGCCTATAGCATGAGATGTGATATCCAAGTCCTTCCCATTCCAATCCTGAGACCCTTCCTATAGCATGTGATGTGATATCTCAATGCTTATACCAAACCTGAGACCCTTCTTATGGCATGAGATGTCATATACAACTCCTTCCCATTCCAATCCTGAGACCCTTCCTATAGCATGAGATGTGATATCTCAATGCTTATACCAAACCTGAGACCCTTCCTATAGCATGAGATGTGATATCCAACTTCTTCCCATTCCAATCCTGAGACCCTTCCTATAACATGAGATGTGATGTCTCAATGCTTCTAATACCAAACCTGAGATCTTTCCTATAACATGAGATGTGATATCCAACTCCTTCCCATTACAATCCTGAGACCCTTCCTATAGCATGAGATGTGATATCTCAAGGCCTCTAATACCAAACCTGAGATCCTTCCTCTAACATGAAATGTGATATCCAACTCTTTCCCCTTCCAAACCTGAGAGCCTTCCTATAGCATGAGATATGATATCCAAATCCTTCCCATTCCAATCCTGAGACCCTTCCTATAACTTGAAATGTGATATCCTACTCCTTCCCATTCCAACCTGGGACCCTTCCTATATCATGAGATGGGATATCTCAATGCTTCTAATACCAAACCTGAGACCCTTCCTATAACATGAGATGGGAATATCCAACTCCTTCCCATTCCAATCCTGAGACCCTTCCGATAGCAGAGATGTGATATCTCAATGCTTATACCAAACCTGAGATCCTTCCTATAACATGAGATGTGATATCCAACTCCTTCCCATTCCAATCCTGAGACACTTCCTATAGCATGAGATGTGATATCTCACTGCTTATACCAAACCTGAGACCCTTCCTATAGAATGAGATGTGATATCCAACTCCTTCCCATTCCAATCCTGAGACCATTCCTATAGCATGAGATGTGATATCTCAATGCTTCTAATATCAAACTTGAGACCCTCCCTATAGCATGAGATGTGATACCCAAGTCCTTCCCATTCCAATCCTGAGACACTTCCTATAGCATGAGATGTGATATCTCAATGCTTCTAATACCAAACCTGAGACTCTTCCTATAACATGAGATGGGATATCCAACTCCTTCCCATTCCAATCCTGAGACCCTTCCAATAGCAGAGATGTGATATCTCAATGCTTATACCAAACCTAAGACCCTTCCTATGGCATGAGATGTGATATCCAACTCCTTCCCATTCCAATCCTGAGGCCCTTCCTATAGCATGAGATGTGATGTCTCAATGCTTCTAATACCAAACCTGAGACCAGTACTATAACATGAGATTGGATATCCAACTCCTTCCCCTTCCAAACCTGAGACCCTTCCTATAGCATGAGAGGTGATATCCAACTTCTTCCCATTCCAATCCTGAGACCCTTCCTATAGCATGAGATGTGCTATCTCAATGCTTATACCAAACCTGAGACCCTTCCTAAAGCTTGAGATGTGATATCCAACTCCTTCCCATTCCAATCCTGAGACCCTTCCTATAGCATGATATGTGATATCTCAATGCCTCTAATACCAAACCTGAGATCCTTCCTCTAACATGAAATGTGATATCGAACTCCTTCCCTTTCCAAACCTGGGAGCCTACCTATAGCATGAGATGTGATATCCAAGTCCTTCCCATTCCAATCCTTAGACCCTTCCTACAGCATGCAATATGATATCTCAATGATTCTAATAACAAACCTGAGACCCGTCCTATAACATGAGATGTGATATCCAACTCCTTCCCGTTTCAAACCTGAGACCCTTCCTATAACATGAGATGTGATATCCAACTCCTTCCCGTTTCAAACCTGAGACCCTTCCTATAGCATATGTGATATCCAACTCCTTCCCATTCCAAACATGAGACCCTTCCTATAGCAAGAATGTAATATCCAACTCCTTCCCATTCCAATCCTGAGACCATTCCTATAGCATGAGATGTGATATCTCAATGCTTCTAATACCAAACCTGAGATCCTTCCTATGACATGAGATGTGATATCCAATTCCTCCCCATTCCAAACCTGAGAACCTTCCTACAGCATGCGATGTGATATCTCAATGCTTCTAATACCAAACCTGAGACCAGTCCTATAACATGAGATTGGATATCCAACTCCTTCCCCTTCCAAACCTGAGACCCTTCCTATAGCATGAGATGTGATATCCAACTTCTTCCCATTCCAATCCTGAGACCCTTCCTATAACATGAGATGTGATGTCTCAATGCTTCTAATACCAAACCTGAGATCTTTCCTATAACATGAGATGTGATATCCAACTCCTTCCCATTCCAATCCTGAGACCCTTCCTATAGCATGAGATGTGCTATCTCAATGCTTATACCAAACCTGAGACCCTTCCTAAAGCTTGAGATGTGATATCCAACTCCTTCCCATTCCAATCCCGAGACTCTTCCTATAACTTGAGATGTGATATCCGAAATCCTTCCCATTCCAATTCTGAGACCCTTCCTATACCATGAGACTTGATATCTCAATGCTTCTAATACCAAACCTGAGACCCGTCCTATAACATGAGATGTGATATCCAAATATTTCCCCTTCCAAACCTTAGACCCTTCCTTTATCATGAGATGTGATATCCAACTCCTTCCCATTCCAATCCTGAGACCCTTCCGATATCATGAAATTTGTTATCTCAATGCTTCTAATATCAAAATTGAGACCCGCCTATAACATGAGATGTGATATCCAAATCTTTCCCCTTCCAAACCTTAGACCCTTCCTTTATCATGAGATGGGATATCCAACTCCTTCCCATTCCAATCCTGAGACCCTTCCGATAGCAGAGATGTGATATCTCAATGCTTATACCAATCCTGAGACCCTTCCTATGGCCTGAGATGTCATATACAACTCCTTCCCAATCCAATCCTGACAATCTTCCTATAGCATGAGATGTGATATCTCAATGCTTATACCAAATCTGAGACCCTTCCTATAGCATGAGATGTGATATCCAACTCCTTCCCATTCCAATCCTGAGACCCTTCCTATAGCATGAGATGTGATGTCTCAATGCTTCTAATACCAAACCTGAGATCCTTCCTATAACATGAGATGTGATATCCAACTCCTTCCCATTCCAATCCTGAGACCCTTCCTATAGCATGAGATGTGATGTCTCAATGCTTCTAATACCAAACCTGAGAACCTTCCTACAGCATGCGATGTGATATCTCAATGCTTCTAATACCAAACCTGAGACCAGTCCTATAACATGAGATTGGATATCCAACTCCTTCCAAATCCAATACTGATACCCTTCCAATAGCATGAGATGTGATATCCCAATGCTTCTACCAAACCTGAGAACCATACTATGGCATGAGATGTGATATCAAACTCCTTCCCATTCCAATCCTGAGACTCTTCCTATAGCTTGAGATGTGATATCCGAAATCCTTCCCATTCCAATTCTGAGACCCTTCCTATACCATGAGACTTGATATCTCAATGCTTCTAATACCAAACCTGAGACCCGTCCTATAACATAAGATGTGATATCCAAATCTTTCCCCTTCCAAACCTTGGACCCTTCCTTTATCATGAGATGTGATATCCAACTCCTTCCCATTCCAATCCTGAGACCCTCCCGATATCATGAGATTTGTTATCTCAATGCTTCTAATATCAAAATTGAGACCCGCCTATAACATGAGATGTGATATCCAAATCTTTCCCCTTCCAAACCTTAGACCCTTCCTTTATCATGAGATGGGATATCCAACTCCTTCCCATTCCAATCCTGAGACCCTTCCGATAGCAGAGATGTGATATCTCAATGCTTATACCAATCCTGAGACCCTTCCTATGGCCTGAGATGTCATATACAACTCCTTCCCAATCCAATCCTGAGACCCTTCCTATAGCATGAGATGTGATATCTCAATGCTTATACCAAATCTGAGGCCCTTCCTATAGCATGAGATGTGATATCCAACTCCTTCCCATTCCAATCCTGAGACCCTTCCTATAGCATGAGATGTGATGTCTCAATGCTTCTAATACCAAACCTGAGAACCTTCCTACAGCATGCGATGTGATATCTCAATGCTTCTAATACCAAACCTGAGACCAGTCCTATAACATGAGATGTGATATCCAACTCCTTCCCATTCCAATCCTGAGACCCTTCCTATAGCATGAGATGTGATGTCTCAATGCTTCTAATACCAAACCTGAGAACCTTCCTACAGCATGCGATGTGATATCTCAATGCTTCTAATACCAAACCTGAGACCAGTCCTATAACATGAGATTGGATATCCAACTCCTTCCCCTTCCAAACCTGAGACCCTTCCTATAGCATGAGATGTGATATCCAACTTCTTCCCATTCCAATCTTGAGACCCTTCCTATAACATGAGATGTGATGTCTCAATGCTTCTAATACCAAACCTGAGATCTTTCCTATAACATGAGATGTAATATCCAACTCCTTCCCATTCCAATCCTGAGACCCTTCCTATAGCATGAGATGTGCTATCTCAATGCTTATACCAAACCTGAGACCCTTCCTAAAGCTTGAGATGTGATATCCAACTCCTTCCCATTCCAATCCTGAGACCCTTCCTATAGCATGAGATGTGATATCTCAATGCTTCTAATATCAAACTTGAGACCCTCCCTATAGCATGAGATGTGATACCCAAGTCCTTCCCATTCCAATCCTGAGACACTTCCTATAGCATGAGATGTGATATCTCAATGCTTATACCAAACCTGAGACCCTTCCTATAGCATGAGATGTGATATCCAACTCCTTCCCATTCCAATCCTGAGACCCTTCCTATAGCATGAGATGTGATGTCTCAATGCTTCTAATACCAAACCTGAGATCCTTCCTATAACATGAGATGTGATATCCAACTCCTTCCCATTCTAATCCCGAGACCCTTCCTATAGCATGAGATGTGATATCTCGATGCTTATACCAAACCTGAGACCCTTCCTATAGCATGAGATGTGATATCCAACTCCTTCCCATTCCAATCCTGAGACCCTTCCTATAGCATGAGATGTGATATCTCAATGCCTCTAATACCAAACCTGAGATCCTTCCTCTAACATGAAATGTGATATCCAACTCCTTCCCTTTCCAAACCTGAGAGCCTACCTACAGCATGAGATGTGATATCCAAGTCCTTCCCATTCCAATCCTTAGACCCTTCCTACAGCATGCAATATGATATCTCAATGATTCTAATAACAAACCTGAGACCCATCCTATAACATGAGATGGGATATCCAACTCCTTCCTATTCCAATCCTGAGACACTTCCGATAGCAGAGATGTGATATCTCAATGCTTATACCAAACCTGAGACCCTTCCTATAACATGAGATGTGATATCCAACTCCTTCCCGGTCCAAACCTGAGACCCTTCCTATAGCATATGTGATATCCAACTCCTTCCCATTCCAAACATGAGACCCTTCCTATAGCAAGAATGTAATATCCAACTCCTTCCCATTCCAATCCTGAGACCATTCCTATAGCATGAGATGTGATATCTCAATGCTTCTAATACCAAACCTGAGATCCTTCCTATGACATGAGATGTGATATCCAATTCCTCACCATTCCAAACCTGAGAACCTTCCTACAGCATGCGATGTGATATCTCAATGCTTCTAATACCAAACCCGAGACCAGTCCTATAACATGAGACTGGATATCCAACTCCTTCCCCTTCCAAACCTGAGACCCTTCCTATAGCATGAGATGTGATATCCAACTTCTTCCCATTCCACTCCTGAGACCCTTCCTATAACATGAGATGTGATGTCTCAATGCTTCTAATACCAAACCTGAGATCTTTCCTATAACATGTGATGTGATATCCAACTCCTTCCCATTCCAATCCTGAGACCCTTCCTATAGCATGAGATGTGATATCTCAATGCTTATACCAAACCTGAGACCCTTCCTATAGCTTGAGATGTGATATCCAACTCCTTCCCATTCCAATCCTGAGACCCTTCCTATAGCATGAGATGTGATATCTCAAGGCCTCTAATACCAAACCTGAGATCCTTCCTCTAACATGAAATGTGATATCCAACTCCTTCCCCTTCCAAACCTGAGAGCCTTCCTATAGCATGAGATATGATATCCAAGTCCTTCCCATCCAATCCTGAGACCCTTCCTATAACATGAAATGTGATATCCAACTCCTTCCCATTCCAACCTGAGACCCTTCCTATAGCATGAGATGGGATATCCAATTCCTTCCAAATCCAATACTGATACCCTTCCGATAGCATGAGATATGATATCCCAATGCTTCTACCAAACCTGAGACCCATACTATGGCATGAGATGTGATATCAAACTCCTTCCCATTCCAATCCTGAGACCCTACCTATAACTTGAGATGTGATATCCAACTCCTTCCCATTCCAATTCTGAGACCCTTCCTATACCATGAGACTTGATATCTCAATGCTTCTAATACAAAACCTGAGACCCGTCCTATAACATGAGATGTGATATCCAAATCCTTCCCCTTCCAAACCTTAGACCCTTCCTTTATCATGAGATGTGATATCCAATTCCTTCCCATTCCAATCCTGAGACCCTTCCGATATCATGAGATTTGTTATCTCAATGCTTCTAATATCAAACTTGAGACCCTCCCTATAGCATGAGATGTGACATCCAAGTCCTCCCCATTCCAATCCTGAGACACTTCCTATAGTATGAGATGTGATATCTCAATGCTTCTAATACCAAACCTGAGAGCCTTCCTATAGCATGAGATATGATATCCAAATCCTTCCCATTCCAATCCTGAGACCCTTCCTATAACATGAAATGTGATATCCTACCCCTTCCCATTCCAACCTGGGACCCTTCCTATATCATGAGATGGGATATCTCAATGCTTCTAATACCAAACCTGAGACCCTTCCTATAACATGAGATGGGAATATCCAACTCCTTCCCATTCCAATCCTGAGACCCTTCCGATAGCAGAGATGTGATATCTCAATGCTTATACCAAACCTGAGATCCTTCCTATAACATGAGATGTGATATCCAACTCCTTCCCATTCCAATCCTGAGACACTTCCTATAGCATGAGATGTGATATCTCACTGCTTATACCAAACCTGAGACCCTTCCTATAGAATGAGATGTGATATCCAACTCCTTCCCATTCCAATCCTGAGACCATTCCTATAGCATGAGATGTGATATCTCAATGCTTCTAATATCAAACTTGAGACCCTCCCTATAGCATGAGATGTGATACCCAAGTCCTTCCCATTCCAATCCTGAGACACTTCCTATAGCATGAGATGTGATATCTCAATGCTTCTAATACCAAACCTGAGACTCTTCCTATAACATGAGATGGGATATCCAACTCCTTCCCATTCCAATCCTGAGACCCTTCCAATAGCAGAGATGTGATATCTCAATGCTTATACCAAACCTAAGACCCTTCCTATGGCATGAGATGTGATATCCAACTCCTTCCCATTCCAATCCCGAGACCCTTCCTATAGCATGAGATGTGATATCTCGATGCTTATACCAAATCTGAGACCCTTCCTATAGCATGAGATGTGATATCCAACTCCTTCCCATTCCAATCCTGAGGCCCTTCCTATAGCATGAGATGTGATGTCTCAATGCTTCTAATACCAAACCTGAGATCCTTCCTATAACATGAGATGTGATATCCAACTTCTTCCCATTCCAATCCTGAGACCCTTCCTATAGCATGAGATGTGATATCTCAATGCTTCTAATACCAAACCTGAGATCCTTCCTATGACATGAGATGTGATATCCAATTCCTCCCCATTCCAAACCTGAGAACCTTCCTACAGCATGCGATGTGATATCTCAATGCTTCTAATACCAAACCCGAGACCAGTCCTATAACATGAGATTGGATATCCAACTCCTTCCCCTTCCAAACCTGAGACCCTTCCTATAGCATGAGATGTGATATCCAACTTCTTCCCATTCCACTCCTGAGACCCTTCCTATAACATGAGATGTGATGTCTCAATGCTTCTAATACCAAACCTGAGATCTTTCCTATAACATGTGATGTGATATCCAACTCCTTCCCATTCCAATCCTGAGACCCGTCCTATAGCATGAGATGTGATATCTCAATGCTTATACCAAACCTGAGACCATTCCTATAGCTTGAGATGTGATATCCAACTCCTTCCCATTCCAATCCTGAGACCCTTCCTATAGCATGAGATGTGATATCTCAAGGCCTCTAATACCAAACCTGAGATCCTTCCTCTAACATGAAATGTGATATCCAACTCCTTCCCCTTCCAAACCTGAGAGCCTTCCTATAGCATGAGATATGATATCCAAGTCCTTCCCATCCAATCCTGAGACCCTTCCTATAACATGAAATGTGATATCCAACTCCTTCCCATTCCAACCTGAGACCCTTCCTATAGCATGAGATGGGATATCCAATTCCTTCCAAATCCAATACTGATACCCTTCCGATAGCATGAGATGTGATATCCCAATGCTTCTACCAAACCTGAGACCCATACTATGGCATGAGATGTGATATCAAACTCCTTCCCATTCCAATCCTGAGACCCTACCTATAGCTTGAGATGTGATATCCAACTCCTTCCCATTCCAATTCTGAGACCCTTCCTATACCATGAGACTTGATATCTCAATGCTTCTAATACAAAACCTGAGACCCGTCCTATAACATGAGATGTGATATCCAAATCCTTCCCATTCCAATCCTGAGACCCTTCCTATAACATGAAATGTGATATCCTACTCCTTCCCATTCCAACCTGGGACCCTTCCTATATCATGAGATGGGATATCTCAATGCTTCTAATACCAAACCTGAGACACTTCCTATAGCATGAGATGTGATATCTCACTGCTTATACCAAACCTGAGACCCTTCCTATAGAATGAGATGTGATATCCAACTCCTTCCCATTCCAATCCTGAGACCATTCCTATAGCATGAGATGTGATATCTCAATGCTTCTAATATCAAACTTGAGACCCTCCCTATAGCATGAGATGTGATACCCAAGTCCTTCCCATTCCAATCCTGAGACACTTCCTATAGCATGAGATGTGATATCTCAATGCTTCTAATACCAAACCTGAGACTCTTCCTACAACATGAGATGGGATATCCAACTCCTTCCCATTCCAATCCTGAGACCCTTCCAATAGCAGAGATGTGATATCTCAATGCTTATACCAAACCTAAGACCCTTCCTATGGCATGAGATGTGATATCCAACTACTTCCCATTCCAATCCCGAGACCCTTCCTATAGCATGAGATGTGATATCTCGATGCTTATACCAAATCTGAGACCCTTCCTATAGCATGAGATGTGATATCCAACTCCTTCCCATTCCAATCCTGAGGCCCTTCCTATAGCATGAGATGTGATGTCTCAATGCTTCTAATACCAAACCTGAGATCCTTCCTATAACATGAGATGTGATATCCAACTCCTTCCCATTCCAATCCTGAGACCCTTCCTATAGCATGAGATGTGATGTCTCAATGCTTCTAATACCAAACCTGAGAACCTTCCTACAGCATGCGATGTGATATCTCAATGCTTCTAATACCAAACCTGAGACCAGTCCTATAACATGAGATTGGATATCCAACTCCTTCCCCTTCCAAACCTGAGACCCTTCCTATGGCATGAGATGTGATATCCAACTTCTTCCCATTCCAATCCTGAGACCCTTCCTATAACATGAGATGTGCTATCTCAATGCTTATACCAAACCTGAGACCCTTCCTAAAGCTTGAGATGTGATATCCAACTCCTTCCCATTCCAATCCTGAGACCCTTCCTATAGCATGATATGTGATATCTCAATGCCTCTAATACCAAACCTGAGATCCTTCCTCTAACATGAAATGTGATATCGAACTCCTTCCCTTTCCAAACCTGAGAGCCTACCTATAGCATGAGATGTGATATCCAAGTCCTTCCCATTCCAATCCTTAGACCCTTCCTACAGCATGCAATATGATATCTCACTGATTCTAATAACAAACCTGAGACCCGTCCTATAACATGAGATGTGATATCCAACTCCTTCCCGTTTCAAACCTGAGACCCTTCCTATAACATGAGATGTGATATCCAACTCCTTCCCGTTTCAAACCTGAGACCCTTCCTATAGCATATGTGATATCCAACTCCTTCCCATTCCAAACATGAGACCCTTCCTATAGCAAGAATGTAATATCCAACTCCTTCCCATTCCAATCCTGAGACCATTCCTATAGCATGAGATGTGATATCTCAATGCTTCTAATACCAAACCTGAGATCCTTCCTATGACATGAGATGTGATATCCAATTCCTCCCCATTCCAAACCTGAGAACCTTCCTACAGCATGCGATGTGATATCTCAATGCTTCTAATACCAAACCTGAGACCAGTCCTATAACATGAGATTGGATATCCAACTCCTTCCCCTTCCAAACCTGAGACCCTTCCTATAGCATGAGATGTGATATCCAACTTCTTCCCATTCCAATCCTGAGACCCTTCCTATAACATGAGATGTGATGTCTCAATGCTTCTAATACCAAACCTGAGATCTTTCCTATAACATGAGATGTGATATCCAACTCCTTCCCATTCCAATCCTGAGACCCTTCCTATAGCATGAGATGTGCTATCTCAATGCTTATACCAAACCTGAGACCCTTCCTAAAGCTTGAGATGTGATATCCAACTCCTTCCCATTCCAATCCTGAGACCCTTCCTATAACATGAAATGTGATATCCAACTCCTTCCCATTCCAACCTGAGACCCTTCCTATAGCATGAGATGGGATATCCAACTCCTTCCAAATCCAATACTGATACCCTTCCAATAGCATGAGATGTGATATCCCAATGCTTCTACCAAACCTGAGAACCATACTATGGCATGAGATGTGATATCAAACTCCTTCCCATTCCAATCCTGAGACTCTTCCTATAGCTTGAGATGTGATATCCGAAATCCTTCCCATTCCAATTCTGAGACCCTTCCTATACCATGAGACTTGATATCTCAATGCTTCTAATACCAAACCTGAGACCCGTCCTATAACATGAGATGTGATATCCAAATCTTTCCCCTTCCAAACCTTAGACCCTTCCTTTATCATGAGATGTGATATCCAACTCCTTCCCATTCCAATCCTGAGACCCTTCCGATATCATGAGATTTGTTATTTCAATGCTTCTAATATCAAAATTGAGACCCGCCTATAACATGAGATGTGATATCCAAATCTTTCCCCTTCCAAACCTTAGACCCTTCCTTTATCATGAGATGGGATATCCAACTCCTTCCCATTCCAATCCTGAGACCCTTCCGATAGCAGAGTTGTGATATCTCAATGCTTATACCAATCCTGAGACCCTTCCTATGGCCTGAGATGTCATATACAACTCCTTCCCAATCCAATCCTGAGACCCTTCCTTTAGCATGAGATGTGATATCTCAATGCTTATACCAAATCTGAGACCCTTCCTATAGCATGAGATGTGATATCCAACTCCTTCCCATTCCAATCCTGAGACCCTTCCTATAGCATGAGATGTGATGTCTCAATGCTTCTAATACCAAACCTGAGATCCTTCCTATAACATGAGATGTGATATCCAACTCCTTCCCATTCCAATCCTGAGACCCTTCCTATAGCATGAGATGTGATGTCTCAATGCTTCTAATACCAAACCTGAGAACCTTCCTACAGCATGCGATGTGATATCTCAATGCTTCTAATACCAAACCTGAGACCAGTCCTATAACATGAGATGTGATATCCAACTCCTTCCCATTCCAATCCTGAGACACTTCCTATAGCATGAGATGTGCTATCTCAATGCTTATACCAAACCTGAGACCCTTCCTAAAGCTTGAGATGTGATATCCAACTCCTTCCCATTCCAATCCTGAGACCCTTCCTATAGCATGAGATGTGATATCTCAATGCTTCTAATATCAAACTTGAGACCCTCCCTATAGCATGAGATGTGATACCCAAGTCCTTCCCATTCCAATCCTGAGACACTTCCTATAGCATGAGATGTGATATCTCAATGCTTATACCAAACCTGAGACCCTTCCTATAGCATGAGATGTGATATCCAACTCCTTCCCATTCCAATCCTGAGACCCTTCCTATAGCATGAGATGTGATGTCTCAATGCTTCTAATACCAAACCTGAGATCCTTCCTATAACATGAGATGTGATATCCAACTCCTTCCCATTCTAATCCCGAGACCCTTCCTATAGCATGAGATGTGATATCTCGATGCTTATACCAAACCTGAGACCCTTCCTATAGCATGAGATGTGATATCCAACTCCTTCCCATTCCAATCCTGAGACCCTTCCTATAGCATGAGATGTGATATCTCAATGCCTCTAATACCAAACCTGAGATCCTTCCTCTAACATGAAATGTGATATCCAACTCCTTCCCTTTCCAAACCTGAGAGCCTATCTATAGCATGAGATGTGATATCCAAGTCCTTCCCATTCCAATCCTTAGACCCTTCAAACAGCATGCAATATGATATCTCAATGATTCTAATAACAAACCTGAGACCCATCCTATAACATGAGATGGGATATCCAACTCCTTCCTATTCCAATCCTGAGACACTTCCGATAGCAGAGATGTGATATCTCAATGCTTATACCAAACCTGAGACCCTTCCTATAACATGAGATGTGATATCCAACTCCTTCCCGGTCCAAACCTGAGACCCTTCCTATAGCACATGTGATATCCAACTCCTTCCCATTCCAAACATGAGACCCTTCCTATAGCAAGAATGTAATATCCAACTCCTTCCCATTCCAATCCTGAGACCATTCCTATAGCATGAGATGTGATATCTCAATGCTTCTAATACCAAACCTGAGATCCTTCCTATGACATGAGATGTGATATCCAATTCCTCCCCATTCCAAACCTGAGAACCTTCCTACAGCATGCGATGTGATATCTCAATGCTTCTAATACCAAACCCGAGACCAGTCCTATAACATGAGATTGGATATCCAACTCCTTCCCCTTCCAAACCTGAGACCCTTCCTATAGCATGAGATGTGATATCCAACTTCTTCCCATTCCACTCCTGAAACCCTTCCTATAACATGAGATGGGATGTCTCAATGCTTCTAATACCAAACCTGAGATCTTTCCTATAACATGTGATGTGATATCCAACTCCTTCCCATTCCAATCCTGAGACCCTTCCTATAGCATGAGATGTGATATCTCAATGCTTATACCAAACCTGAGACCCTTCCTATAGCTTGAGATGTGATATCCAACTCCTTCCCATTCCAATCCTGAGACCCTTCCTATAGCATGAGATGTGATATCTCAAGGCCTCTAATACCAAACCTGAGATCCTTCCTCTAACATGAAATGTGATATCCAACTCCTTCCCCTTCCAAACCTGAGAGCCTTCCTATAGCATGAGATATGATATCCAAGTCCTTCCCATCCAATCCTGAGACCCTTCCTATAACATGAAATGTGATATCCAACTCCTTCCCATTCCAACCTGAGACCCTTCCTATAGCATGAGATGGGATATCCAATTCCTTCCAAATCCAATACTGATACCCTTCCGATAGCATGAGATGTGATATCCCAATGCTTCTACCAAACCTGAGACCCATACTATGGCATGAGATGTGATATCAAACTCCTTCCCATTCCAATCCTGAGACCCTACCTATAGCTTGAGATGTGATATCCAACTCCTTCCCATTCCAATTCTGAGACCCTTCCTATCCCATGAGACTTGATATCTCAATGCTTCTAATACAAAACCTGAGACCCGTCCTATAACATGAGATGTGATATCCAAATCCTTCCCCTTCCAAGAATTAGACCCTTCTCTTATCATGAGATGTGATATCCAATTCCTTCCCATTCCAATCCTGAGACCCTTCCGATATCATGAGATTTGTTACCTCAATGCTTCTAATATCAAACTTGAGACCCTCCCTATAGCATGAGATGTGACATCCAAGTCCTCCCCATTCCAATCCTGAGACTCTTCCTGTAGCATGAGATGTGATATCTCAATGCTTCTAATACCAAACCTGAGACCCTTCCTATAACATGAGATGGGATATCCAACTCCTTCCCATTCCAATCCTGAGACCCTTCCGATAGCAGAGATGTGATATCTCAATGCTTATACCAAACCTGAGACCCTTCCTATGGCCTGATTTGTCATATACAACTCCTTCCCATTCCAATCCTGAGACCCTTCCTATAGATTGAGATGTGATATCTCAATGCTTATACCAAATCCGAGACCCTTCCTATAGCATGAGATGTGATATCCAACTCCTTCCCATTCCAATCCTGAGACCCTTCCTATAGCATGAGATGTGATGTCTCAATGCTTCTAATACCAAACCTGAGATCCTTCTGATAGCATGAGATGTGATATCTCAATGCTTCTAGTACCAAACCTGAGATCCTTCCTATAACATGCGATGTGATTTCCAAATCCTTCCACTTCCAAACCTGAGACACTCCCTTTAGCATGAGATGTGATATCCAACTCCTTCCCATTCCAATCCTGAGACCCTTCTGATAGCATGAGATGTGATATTTCAATGCCTCTAATACCAAACCTGAGATCCTACCTCTAACATGAAATGTGATATCCATCTCCTTCCCTTTCCAAACCTGAGACCCTGCCTATAGCATGAGATGTGATATCAAATGTCCTTCCCATTCCAATCCTGAGACCCTTCCTATAGCATGTGATGTGATATCTCAATGCTTATACCAAACCTGAGACCCTTCCTATGGCATGAGATGTCATATACAACTCCTTCCCATTCCAATCCTGAGACCCTTCCTATAGCATGAGATGTGATATCTCAATGCTTATACCAAACCTGAGACCCTTCCTATAGCATGAGATGTGATATCCAACTTCTTCCCATTCCAATCCTGAGACCCTTCCTATAACATGAGATGTGATGTCTCAATGCTTCTAATACCAAACCTGAGACCCTTCCTATAACATGAGATGGGATATCCAACTCCTTCCCATTCCAATCCTGAGACCCTTCCGATAGCAGAGATGTGATATCTCAATGCTTATACCAAACCTGAGACCCTTCCTATGGCCTGAGATGTCATATACAACTCCTTCCCATTCCAATCCTGAGACCGTTCCTATAGCATGAGATGTGATATCTCAATGCTTATACCAAATCTGAGACCCTTCCTATAGCATGAGATGTGATATCCAACTCCTTCCCATTCCAATCCTGAGACCCTTCCTATAGCATGAGATGTGATGTCTCAATGCTTCTAATACCAAACCTGAGATCCTTCTTATAACATGAGATGTGATATCCAACTCCTTCCCATTCCAATCCTGAGACCCTTCTGATAGCATGAGATGTGATATTTCAATGCCTCTAATACCAAACCTGAGATACTTCCGATAGCATGAGATGTGATATCTCAATGCTTCTAATACCAAACCTGAGATCCTTCCTATAACATGAGATGTGATTTCCAAATCCTTCCCCTTCCAAACCTGAGACCCTCCCTTTAGCATGAGATGTGATATCCAACTCCTTCCCATTCCAATCCTGAGACCCTTCTGATAGCATGAGTTGTGATATTTCAATGCCTCTAATACCAAACCTGAGATCCTACCTCTAACATGAAATGTGATATCCATCTCCTTCCCTTTCCAAACCTGAGACCCTGCCTATAGCATGAGATGTGATATCCAAGTCCTTCCCATTCCAATCCTGAGACCCTTCCTATAGCATGTGATGTGATATCTCAATGCTTATACCAAACCTGAGACCCTTCCTATGGCATGAGATGTCATATACAACTCCTTCCCATTCCAATCCTGAGACCCTTCCTATAGCATGAGATGTGATATCTCAATGCTTATACCAAACCTGAGACCCTTCCTATAGCATGAGATGTGATATCCAACTTCTTCCCATTCCAATCCTGAGACCCTTCCTATAACATGAGATGTGATGTCTCAATGCTTCTAATACCAAACCTGAGATCTTTCCTATAACATGAGATGTGATATCCAACTCCTTCCCATTCCAATCCTGAGACCCTTCCTATAGCATGAGATGTGATATCTCAAGGCCTCTAATACCAAACCTGAGATCCTTCCTCTAACATGAAATGTGATATCCAACTCTTTCCCCTTCCAAACCTGAGAGCCTTCCTATAGCATGAGATATGATACCAAATCCTTCCCATTCCAATCCTGAGACCCTTCCTATAACATGAAATGTGATATCCTACTCCTTCCCATTCCAACCTGGGACCCTTCCTATGTCATGAGATGGGATATCTCAATGCTTCTAATACCAAACCTGAGACCCTTCCTATAACATGAGATGGGAATATCCAACTCCTTCCCATTCCAATCCTGAGACCCTTCCGATAGCAGAGATGTGATATCTCAATGCTTATACCAAACCTGAGATCCTTCCTATAACATGAGATGTGATATCCAACTCCTTCCCATTCCAATCCTGAGACACTTCCTATAGCATGAGATGTGATATCTCACTGCTTATACCAAACCTGAGACCCTTCCTATAGAATGAGATGTGATATCCAACTCCTTCCCATTCCAATCCTGAGACCATTCCTATAGCATGAGATGTGATATCTCAATGCTTCTAATATCAAACTTGAGACCCTCCCTATAGCATGAGATGTGATACCCAAGTCCTTCCCATTCCAATCCTGAGACGCTTCCTATAGCATGAGATGTGATATCTCAATGCTTCTAATACCAAACCTGAGACTCTTCCTATAACATGAGATGGGATATCCAACTCCTTCCCATTCCAATCCTGAGACCCTTCCAATAGCAGAGATGTGATATCTCAATGCTTATACCAAACCTAAGACCCTTCCTATGGCATGAGATGTGATATCCAACTCCTTCCCATTCCAATCCCGAGACCCTTCCTATAGCATGAGATGTGATATCTCGATGCTTATACCAAATCTGAGACCCTTCCTATAGCATGAGATGTGATATCCAACTCCTTCCCATTCCAATCCTGAGGCCCTTCCTATAGCATGAGATGTGATGTCTCAATGCTTCTAATACCAAACCTGAGACCAGTACTATAACATGAGATTGGATATCCAACTCCTTCCCCTTCCAAACCTGAGACCCTTCCTATAGCATGAGATGTGATATCCAACTTCTTCCCATTCCAATCCTGAGACCCTTCCTATAGCATGAGATGTGCTATCTCAATGCTTATACCAAACCTGAGACCCTTCCTAAAGCTTGAGATGTGATATCCAACTCCTTCCCATTCCAATCCTGAGACCCTTCCTATAGCATGATATGTGATATCTCAATGCCTCTAATACCAAACCTGAGATCCTTCCTCTAACATGAAATGTGATATCGAACTCCTTCCCTTTCCAAACCTGGGAGCCTACCTATAGCATGAGATGTGATATCCAAGTCCTTCCCATTCCAATCCTTAGACCCTTCCTACAGCATGCAATATGATATCTCAATGATTCTAATAACAAACCTGAGACCCGTCCTATAACATGAGATGTGATATCCAACTCCTTCCCGTTTCAAACCTGAGACCCTTCCTATAACATGAGATGTGATATCCAACTCCTTCCCGTTTCAAACCTGAGACCCTTCCTATAGCATATGTGATATCCAACTCCTTCCCATTCCAAACATGAGACCCTTCCTATAGCAAGAATGTAATATCCAACTCCTTCCCATTCCAATCCTGAGACCATTCCTATAGCATGAGATGTGATATCTCAATGCTTCTAATACCAAACCTGAGATCCTTCCTATGACATGAGATGTGATATCCAATTCCTCCCCATTCCAAACCTGAGAACCTTCCTACAGCATGCGATGTGATATCTCAATGCTTCTAATACCAAACCTGAGACCAGTCCTATAACATGAGATTGGATATCCAACTCCTTCCCCTTCCAAACCTGAGACCCTTCCTATAGCATGAGATGTGATATCCAACTTCTTCCCATTCCAATCCTGAGACCCTTCCTATAACATGAGATGTGATGTCTCAATGCTTCTAATACCAAACCTGAGATCTTTCCTATAACATGAGATGTGATATCCAACTCCTTCCCATTCCAATCCTGAGACCCTTCCTATAGCATGAGATGTGCTATCTCAATGCTTATACCAAACCTGAGACCCTTCCTAAAGCTTGAGATGTGATATCCAACTCCTTCCCATTCCAATCCTGAGACCCTTCCTATAACATGAGATGTGATATCCAACTCCTTCCCATTCCAACCTGAGACCCTTCCTATAGCATGAGATGGGATATCCAACTCCTTCCAAATCCAATACTGATACCCTTCCAATAGCATGAGATGTGATATCCCAATGCTTCTACCAAACCTGAGAACCATACTATGGCATGAGATGTGATATCAAACTCCTTCCCATTCCAATCCCGAGACTCTTCCTATAACTTGAGATGTGATATCCGAAATCCTTCCCATTCCAATTCTGAGACCCTTCCTATACCATGAGACTTGATATCTCAATGCTTCTAATACCAAACCTGAGACCCGTCCTATAACATGAGATGTGATATCCAAATCTTTCCCCTTCCAAACCTTAGACCCTTCCTTTATCATGAGATGTGATATCCAACTCCTTCCCATTCCAATCCTGAGACCCTTCCGATATCATGAAATTTGTTATCTCAATGCTTCTAATATCAAAATTGAGACCCGCCTATAACATGAGATGTGATATCCAAATCTTTCCCCTTCCAAACCTTAGACCCTTCCTTTATCATGAGATGGGATATCCAACTCCTTCCCATTCCAATCCTGAGACCCTTCCGATAGCAGAGATGTGATATCTCAATGCTTATACCAATCCTGAGACCCTTCCTATGGCCTGAGATGTCATATACAACTCCTTCCCAATCCAATCCTGACAATCTTCCTATAGCATGAGATGTGATATCTCAATGCTTATACCAAATCTGAGACCCTTCCTATAGCATGAGATGTGATATCCAACTCCTTCCCATTCCAATCCTGAGACCCTTCCTATAGCATGAGATGTGATGTCTCAATGCTTCTAATACCAAACCTGAGATCCTTCCAATAACATGAGATGTGATATCCAACTCCTTCCCATTCCAATCCTGAGACCCTTCCTATAGCATGAGATGTGATGTCTCAATGCTTCTAATACCAAACCTGAGAACCTTCCTACAGCATGCGATGTGATATCTCAATGCTTCTAATACCAAACCTGAGACCAGTCCTATAACATGAGATTGGATATCCAACTCCTTCCAAATCCAATACTGATACCCTTCCAATAGCATGAGATGTGATATCCAAATGCTTCTACCAAACCTGAGAACCATACTATGGCATGAGATGTGATATCAAACTCCTTCCCATTCCAATCCTGAGACTCTTCCTATAGCTTGAGATGTGATATCCGAAATCCTTCCCATTCCAATTCTGAGACCCTTCCTATACCATGAGACTTGATATCTCAATGCTTCTAATACCAAACCTGAGACCCGTCCTATAACATGAGATGTGATATCCAAATCTTTCCCCTTCCAAACCTTAGACCCTTCCTTTATCATGAGATGTGATATCCAACTCCTTCCCATTCCAATCCTGAGACCCTTCCGATATCATGAAATTTGTTATCTCAATGCTTCTAATATCAAAATTGAGACCCGCCTATAACATGAGATGTGATATCCAAATCTTTCCCCCTCCAAACCTTAGACCCTTCCTTTATCATGAGATGGGATATCCAACTCCTTCCCATTCCAATCCTGAGACCCTTCCGATAGCAGAGATGTGATATCTCAATGCTTATACCAATCCTGAGACCCTTCCTATGGCCTGAGATGTCATATACAACTCCTTCCCAATCCAATCCTGACAATCTTCCTATAGCATGAGATGTGATATCTCAATGCTTATACCAAATCTGAGACCCTTCCTATAGCATGAGATGTGATATCCAACTCCTTCCCATTCCAATCCTGAGACCCTTCCTATAGCATGAGATGTGATGTCTCAATGCTTCTAATACCAAACCTGAGATCCTTCCAATAACATGAGATGTGATATCCAACTCCTTCCCATTCCAATCCTGAGACCCTTCCTATAGCATGAGATGTGATGTCTCAATGCTTCTAATACCAAACCTGAGAACCTTCCTACAGCATGCGATGTGATATCTCAATGCTTCTAATACCAAACCTGAGACCAGTCCTATAACATGAGATTGGATATCCAACTCCTTCCAAATCCAATACTGATACCCTTCCAATAGCATGAGATGTGATATCCAAATGCTTCTACCAAACCTGAGAACCATACTATGGCATGAGATGTGATATCAAACTCCTTCCCATTCCAATCCTGAGACTCTTCCTATAGCTTGAGATGTGATATCCGAAATCCTTCCCATTCCAATTCTGAGACCCTTCCTATACCATGAGACTTGATATCTCAATGCTTCTAATACCAAACCTGAGACCCGTCCTATAACATGAGATGTGATATCCAAATCTTTCCCCTTCCAAACCTTGGACCCTTCCTTTATCATGAGATGTGATATCCAACTCCTTCCCATTCCAATCCTGAGACCCTTCCGATATCATGAGATTTGTTATCTCAATGCTTCTAATATCAAAATTGAGACCCTCCTATAACATGAGATGTGATATCCAAATCTTTCCCCTTCCAAACCTTAGACCCTTCCTTTATCATGAGATGGGATATCCAACTCCTTCCCATTCCAATCCTGAGACCCTTCCGATAGCAGAGATGTGATATCTCAATGCTTATACCAATCCTGAGACCCTTCCTATGGCCTGAGATGTCATATACAACTCCTTCCCAATCCAATCCTGAGACCCTTCCTATAGCATGAGATGTGATATCTCAATGCTTATACCAAATCTGAGGCCCTTCCTATAGCATGAGATGTGATATCCAACTCCTTCCCATTCCAATCCTGAGACCCTTCCTATAGCATGAGATGTGATATCTCAATGCTTCTAATACCAAACCTGAGACCCTTCCTATAACATGAGATGGGATATCCAACTCCTTCCCATTCCAATCCTGAGACCCTTCCGATAGCAGAGATGTGATATCTCAATGCTTATACCAAACCTGAGACCCTTCCTATGGCCTGATTTGTCATATACAACTCCTTCCCATTCCAATCCTGAGACCCTTCCTATAGATTGAGATGTGATATCTCAATGCTTATACCAAATCCGAGACCCTTCCTATAGCATGAGATGTGATATCCAACTCCTTCCCATTCCAATCCTGAGACCCTTCCTATAGCATGAGATATGATGTCTCAATGCTTCTAATACCAAACCTGAGATCCTTCTAATAGCATGAGATGTGATATCTCAATGCTTCTAGTACCAAACCTGAGATCCTTCCTATAACATGCGATGTGATTTCCAAATCCTTCCACTTCCAAACCTGAGACACTCCCTTTAGCATGATATGTGATATCCAACTCCTTCCCATTCCAATCCTGAGACCCTTCTGATAGCATGAGATGTGATATTTCAATGCCTCTAATACCAAACCTGAGATCCTACCTCTAACATGAAATGTGATATCCATCTCCTTCCCTTTCCAAACCTGAGACCCTGCCTATAGCATGAGATGTGATATCAAATGTCCTTCCCATTCCAATCCTGAGACCCTTCCTATAGCATGTGATGTGATATCTCAATGCTTATACCAAACCTGAGACCCTTCCTATGGCATGAGATGTCATATACAACTCCTTCCCATTCCAATCCTGAGACCCTTCCTATAGCATGAGATGTGATATCTCAATGCTTATACCAAACCTGAGACCCTTCCTATAGCATGAGATGTGATATCCAACTTCTTCCCATTCCAATCCTGAGACCCTTCCTATAACATGAGATGTGATGTCTCAATGCTTCTAATACCAAACCTGAGACCCTTCCTATAACATGAGATGGGATATCCAACTCCTTCCCATTCCAATCCTGAGACCCTTCCGATAGCAGAGATGTGATATCTCAATGCTTATACCAAACCTGAGACCCTTCCTATGGCCTGAGATGTCATATACAACTCCTTCCCATTCCAATCCTGAGACCGTTCCTATAGCATGAGATGTGATATCTCAATGCTTATACCAAATCTGAGACCCTTCCTATAGCATGAGATGTGATATCCAACTCCTTCCCATTCCAATCCTGAGACCCTTCCTATAGCATGAGATGTGATGTCTCAATGCTTCTAATACCAAACCTGAGATCCTTCATATAACATGAGATGTGATATCCAACTCCTTCCCATTCCAATCCTGAGACCCTTATGATAGCATGAGATGTGATATCTCAATGCCTCTAATACCAAACCTGAGATACTTCCGATAGCATGAGATGTGATATCTCAATGCTTCTAATACCAAACCTGAGATCCTTCCTATAACATGAGATGTGATTTCCAAATCCTTCCCCTTCCAAACCTGAGACCCTCCCTTTAGCATGAGATGTGATATCCAACTCCTTCCCATTCCAATCCTGAGACCCTTCTGATAGCATGAGTTGTGATATTTCAATGCCTCTAATACCAAACCTGAGATCCTACCTCTAACATGAAATGTGATATCCATCTCCTTCCCTTTCCAAACCTGAGACCCTGCCTATAGCATGAGATGTGATATCCAAGTCCTTCCCATTCCAATCCTGAGACCCTTCCTATAGCATGTGATGTGATATCTCAATGCTTATACCAAACCTGAGACCCTTCTTATGGCATGAGATGTCATATACAACTCCTTCCCATTCCAATCCTGAGACCCTTCCTATAGCATGAGATGTGATATCTCAATGCTTATACCAAACCTGAGACCCTTCCTATAGCATGAGATGTGATATCCAACTTCTTCCCATTCCAATCCTGAGACCCTTCCTATAACATGAGATGTGATGTCTCAATGCTTCTAATACCAAACCTGAGATCTTTCCTATAACATGAGATGTGATATCCAACTCCTTCCCATTACAATCCTGAGACCCTTCCTATAGCATGAGATGTGATATCTCAAGGCCTCTAATACCAAACCTGAGATCCTTCCTCTAACATGAAATGTGATATCCAACTCTTTCCCCTTCCAAACCTGAGAGCCTTCCTATAGCATGAGATATGATATCCAAATCCTTCCCATTCCAATCCTGAGACCCTTCCTATAACTTGAAATGTGATATCCTACTCCTTCCCATTCCAACCTGGGACCCTTCCTATATCATGAGATGGGATATCTCAATGCTTCTAATACCAAACCTGAGACCCTTCCTATAACATGAGATGGGAATATCCAACTCCTTCCCATTCCAATCCTGAGACCCTTCCGATAGCAGAGATGTGATATCTCAATGCTTATACCAAACCTGAGATCCTTCCTATAACATGAGATGTGATATCCAACTCCTTCCCATTCCAATCCTGAGACACTTCCTATAGCATGAGATGTGATATCTCACTGCTTATACCAAACCTGAGACCCTTCCTATAGAATGAGATGTGATATCCAACTCCTTCCCATTCCAATCCTGAGACCATTCCTATAGCATGAGATGTGATATCTCAATGCTTCTAATATCAAACTTGAGACCCTCCCTATAGCATGAGATGTGATACCCAAGTCCTTCCCATTCCAATCCTGAGACACTTCCTATAGCATGAGATGTGATATCTCAATGCTTCTAATACCAAACCTGAGACTCTTCCTATAACATGAGATGGGATATCCAACTCCTTCCCATTCCAATCCTGAGACCCTTCCAATAGCAGAGATGTGATATCTCAATGCTTATACCAAACCTAAGACCCTTCCTATGGCATGAGATGTGATATCCAACTCCTTCCCATTCCAATCCCGAGACCCTTCCTATAGCATGAGATGTGATATCTCGATGCTTATACCAAATCTGAGACCCTTCCTATAGCATGAGATGTGATATCCAACTCCTTCCCATTCCAATCCTGAGGCCCTTCCTATAGCATGAGATGTGATGTCTCAATGCTTCTAATACCAAACCTGAGACCAGTACTATAACATGAGTTTGGATATCCAACTCCTTCCCCTTCCAAACCTGAGACCCTTCCTATAGCATGAGAGGTGATATCCAACTTCTTCCCATTCCAATCCTGAGACCCTTCCTATAGCATGAGATGTGCTATCTCAATGCTTATACCAAACCTGAGACCCTTCCTAAAGCTTGAGATGTGATATCCAACTCCTTCCCATTCCAATCCTGAGACCCTTCCTATAGCATGATATGTGATATCTCAATGCCTCTAATACCAAACCTGAGATCCTTCCTCTAACATGAAATGTGATATCGAACTCCTTCCCTTTCCAAACCTGGGAGCCTACCTATAGCATGAGATGTGATATCCAAGTCCTTCCCATTCCAATCCTTAGACCCTTCCTACAGCATGCAATATGATATCTCAATGATTCTAATAACAAACCTGAGACCCGTCCTATAACATGAGATGTGATATCCAACTCCTTCCCGTTTCAAACCTGAGACCCTTCCTATAACATGAGATGTGATATCCAACTCCTTCCCGTTTCAAACCTGAGACCCTTCCTATAGCATATGTGATATCCAACTCCTTCCCATTCCAAACATGAGACCCTTCCTATAGCAAGAATGTAATATCCAACTCCTTCCCATTCCAATCCTGAGACCATTCCTATAGCATGAGATGTGATATCTCAATGCTTCTAATACCAAACCTGAGATCCTTCCTATGACATGAGATGTGATATCCAATTCCTCCCCATTCCAAACCTGAGAACCTTCCTACAGCATGCGATGTGATATCTCAATGCTTCTAATACCAAACCTGAGACCAGTCCTATAACATGAGATTGGATATCCAACTCCTTCCCCTTCCAAACCTGAGACCCTTCCTATAGCATGAGATGTGATATCCAACTTCTTCCCATTCCAATCCTGAGACCCTTCCTATAACATGAGATGTGATGTCTCAATGTTTCTAATACCAAACCTGAGATCTTTCCTATAACATGAGATGTGATATCCAACTCCTTCCCATTCCAATCCTGAGACCCTTCCTATAGCATGAGATGTGCTATCTCAATGCTTATACCAAACCTGAGACGCTTCCTAAAGCTTGAGATGTGATATCCAACTCCTTCCCATTCCAATCCCGAGACTCTTCCTATAACTTGAGATGTGATATCCGAAATCCTTCCCATTCCAATTCTGAGACCCTTCCTATACCATGAGACTTGATATCTCAATGCTTCTAATACCAAACCTGAGACCCGTCCTATAACATGAGATGTGATATCCAAATCTTTCCCCTTCCAAACCTTAGACCCTTCCTTTATCATGAGATGTGATATCCAACTCCTTCCCATTCCAATCCTGAGACCCTTCCGATATCATGAAATTTGTTATCTCAATGCTTCTAATATCAAAATTGAGACCCGCCTATAACATGAGATGTGATATCCAAATCTTTCCCCTTCCAAACCTTAGACCCTTCCTTTATCATGAGATGGGATATCCAACTCCTTCCCATTCCAATCCTGAGACCCTTCCGATAGCAGAGATGTGATATCTCAATGCTTATACCAATCCTGAGACCCTTCCTATGGCCTGAGATGTCATATACAACTCCTTCCCAATCCAATCCTGACAATCTTCCTATAGCATGAGATGTGATATCTCAATGCTTATACCAAATCTGAGACCCTTCCTATAGCATGAGATGTGATATCCAACTCCTTCCCATTCCAATCCTGAGACCCTTCCTATAGCATGAGATGTGATGTATCAATGCTTCTAATACCAAACCTGAGATCCTTCCTATAACATGAGATGTGATATCCAACTCCTTCCCATTCCAATCCTGAGACCCTTCCTATAGCATGAGATGTGATGTCTCAATGCTTCTAATACCAAACCTGAGAACCTTCCTACAGCATGCGATGTGATATCTCAATGCTTCTAATACCAAACCTGAGACCAGTCCTATAACATGAGATTGGATATCCAACTCCTTCCAAATCCAATACTGATACCCTTCCAATAGCATGAGGTGTGATATCCCAATGCTTCTACCAAACCTGAGAACCATACTATGGCATGAGATGTGATATCAAACTCCTTCCCATTCCAATCCTGAGACTCTTCCTATAGCTTGAGATGTGATATCCGAAATCCTTCCCATTCCAATTCTGAGACCCTTCCTATACCATGAGACTTGATATCTCAATGCTTCTAATACCAAACCTGAGACCCGTCCTATAACATGAGATGTGATATCCAAATCTTTCCCCTTCCAAACCTTGGACCCTTCCTTTATCATGAGATGTGATATCCAACTCCTTCCCATTCCAATCCTGAGACCCTTCCGATATCATGAGATTTGTTATCTCAATGCTTCTAATATCAAAATTGAGACCCGCCTATAACATGAGATGTGATATCCAAATCTTTCCCCTTCCAAACCTTAGACCCTTCCTTTATCATGAGATGGGATATCCAACTCCTTCCCATTCCAATCCTGAGACCCTTCCGATAGCAGAGATGTGATATCTCAATGCTTATACCAATCCTGAGACCCTTCCTATGGCCTGAGATGTCATATACAACTCCTTCCCAATCCAATCCTGAGACCCTTTCTATAGCATGAGATGTGATATCTCAATGCTTATACCAAATCTGAGGCCCTTCCTATAGCATGAGATGTGATATCCAACTCCTTCCCATTCCAATCCTGAGACCCTTCCTATAGCATGAGATGTGATGTCTCAATGCTTCTAATACCAAACCTGAGATCCTTCCTATAACATGAGATGTGATATCCAACTCCTTCCCATTCCAATCCTGAGACCCTTCCTATAGCATGAGATGTGATGTCTCAATGCTTCTAATACCAAACCTGAGAACCTTCCTACAGCATGCGATGTGATATCTCAATGCTTCTAATACCAAACCTGAGACCAGTCCTATAACATGAGATTGGATATCCAACTCCTTCCCCTTCCAAACCTGAGACCCTTCCTATAGCATGAGATGTGATATCCAACTTCTTCCCATTCCAATCTTGAGACCCTTCCTATAACATGAGATGTGATGTCTCAATGCTTCTAATACCAAACCTGAGATCTTTCCTATAACATGAGATGTAATATCCAACTCCTTCCCATTCCAATCCTGAGACCCTTCCTATAGCATGAGATGTGATATCTCAATGCTTATACCAAACCTGAGACCCTTCCTAAAGCTTGAGATGTGATATCCAACTCCTTCCCATTCCAATCCTGAGACCCTTCCTATAGCATGAGATGTGATATCTCAATGCTTCTAATATCAAACTTGAGACCCTCCCTATAGCATGAGATGTGATACCCAAGTCCTTCCCATTCCAATCCTGAGACACTTCCTATAGCATGAGATGTGATATCTCAATGCTTATACCAAACCTGAGACCCTTCCTATAGCATGAGATGTGATATCCAACTCCTTCCCATTCCAATCCTGAGACCCTTCCTATAGCATGAGATGTGATGTCTCAATGCTTCTAATACCAAACCTGAGATCCTTCCTATAACATGAGATGTGATATCCAACTCCTTCCCATTCTAATCCCGAGACCCTTCCTATAGCATGAGATGTGATATCTCGATGCTTATACCAAACCTGAGACCCTTCCTATAGCATGAGATGTGATATCCAACTCCTTCCCATTCCAATCCTGAGACCCTTCCTATAGCATGAGATGTGATATCTCAATGCCTCTAATACCAAACCTGAGATCCTTCCTCTAACATGAAATGTGATATCCAACTCCTTCCCTTTCCAAACCTGAGAGCCTACCTACAGCATGAGATGTGATATCCAAGTCCTTCCCATTCCAATCCTTAGACCCTTCCTACAGCATGCAATATGATATCTCAATGATTCTAATAACAAACCTGAGACCCATCCTATAACATGAGATGGGATATCCAACTCCTTCCTATTCCAATCCTGAGACACTTCCGATAGCAGAGATGTGATATCTCAATGCTTATACCAAACCTGAGACCCTTCCTATAACATGAGATGTGATATCCAACTCCTTCCCGGTCCAAACCTGAGACCCTTCCTATAGCATATGTGATATCCAACTCCTTCCCATTCCAAACATGAGACCCTTCCTATAGCAAGAATGTAATATCCAACTCCTTCCCATTCCAATCCTGAGACCATTCCTATAGCATGAGATGTGATATCTCAATGCTTCTAATACCAAACCTGAGATCCTTCCTATGACATGAGATGTGATATCCAATTCCTCACCATTCCAAACCTGAGAACCTTCCTACAGCATGCGATGTGATATCTCAATGCTTCTAATACCAAACCCGAGACCAGTCCTATAACATGAGACTGGATATCCAACTCCTTCCCCTTCCAAACCTGAGACCCTTCCTATAGCATGAGATGTGATATCCAACTTCTTCCCATTCCACTCCTGAGACCCTTCCTATAACATGAGATGTGATGTCTCAATGCTTCTAATACCAAACCTGAGATCTTTCCTATAACATGTGATGTGATATCCAACTCCTTCCCATTCCAATCCTGAGACCCTTCCTATAGCATGAGATGTGATATCTCAATGCTTATACCAAACCTGAGACCCTTCCTATAGCTTGAGATGTGATATCCAACTCCTTCCCATTCCAATACTGAGACCCTTCCTATAGCATGAGATGTGATATCTCAAGGCCTCTAATACCAAACCTGAGATCCTTCCTCTAACATGAAATGTGATATCCAACTCCTTCCCCTTCCAAACCTGAGAGCCTTCCTATAGCATGAGATATGATATCCAAGTCCTTCCCATCCAATCCTGAGACCCTTCCTATAACATGAAATGTGATATCCAACTCCTTCCCATTCCAACCTGAGACCCTTCCTATAGCATGAGATGGGATATCCAATTCCTTCCAAATCCAATACTGATACCCTTCCGATAGCATGAGATATGATATCCCAATGCTTCTACCAAACCTGAGACCCATACTATGGCATGAGATGTGATATCAAACTCCTTCCCATTCCAATCCTGAGACCCTACCTATAACTTGAGATGTGATATCCAACTCCTTCCCATTCCAATTCTGAGACCCTTCCTATACCATGAGACTTGATATCTCAATGCTTCTAATACAAAACCTGAGACCCGTCCTATAACATGAGATGTGATATCCAAATCCTTCCCCTTCCAAACCTTAGACCCTTCCTTTATCATGAGATGTGATATCCAATTCCTTCCCATTCCAATCCTGAGACCCTTCCGATATCATGAGATTTGTTATCTCAATGCTTCTAATATCAAACTTGAGACCCTCCCTATAGCATGAGATGTGACATCCAAGTCCTCCCCATTCCAATCCTGAGACACTTCCTATAGCATGAGATGTGATATCTCAATGCTTCTAATACCAAACCTGAGAGCCTTCCTATAGCATGAGATATGATATCCAAATCCTTCCCATTCCAATCCTGAGACCCTTCCTATAACATGAAATGTGATATCCTACCCCTTCCCATTCCAACCTGGGACCCTTCCTATATCATGAGATGGGATATCTCAATGCTTCTAATACCAAACCTGAGACCCTTCCTATAACATGAGATGGGAATATCCAACTCCTTCCCATTCCAATCCTGAGACCCTTCCGATAGCAGAGATGTGATATCTCAATGCTTATACCAAACCTGAGATCCTTCCTATAACATGAGATGTGATATCCAACTCCTTCCCATTCCAATCCTGAGACACTTCCTATAGCATGAGATGTGATATCTCACTGCTTATACCAAACCTGAGACCCTTCCTATAGAATGAGATGTGATATCCAACTCCTTCCCATTCCAATCCTGAGACCATTCCTATAGCATGAGATGTGATATCTCAATGCTTCTAATATCAAACTTGAGACCCTCCCTATAGCATGAGATGTGATACCCAAGTCCTTCCCATTCCAATCCTGAGACACTTCCTATAGCATGAGATGTGATATCTCAATGCTTCTAATACCAAACCTGAGACTCTTCCTATAACATGAGATGGGATATCCAACTCCTTCCCATTCCAATCCTGAGACCCTTCCAATAGCAGAGATGTGATATCTCAATGCTTATACCAAACCTAAGACCCTTCCTATGGCATGAGATGTGATATCCAACTCCTTCCCATTCCAATCCCGAGACCCTTCCTATAGCATGAGATGTGATATCTCGATGCTTATACCAAATCTGAGACCCTTCCTATAGCATGAGATGTGATATCCAACTCCTTCCCATTCCAATCCTGAGGCCCTTCCTATAGCATGAGATGTGATGTCTCAATGCTTCTAATACCAAACCTGAGATCCTTCCTATAACATGAGATGTGATATCCAACTTCTTCCCATTCCAATCCTGAGACCCTTCCTATAGCATGAGATGTGATGTCTCAATGCTTCTAATACCAAACCTGAGAACCTTCCTACAGCATGCGATGTGATATCTCAATGCTTCTAATACCAAACCTGAGACCAGTCCTATAACATGAGATTGGATATCCAACTCCTTCCCCTTCCAAACCTGAGACCCTTCCTATAGCATGAGATGTGATATCCAACTTCTTCCCATTCCAATCCTGAGACCCTTCCTATAACATGAGATGTGATGTCTCAATGCTTCTAATACCAAACCTGAGATCTTTCCTATAACATGAGATGTGATATCCAACTCCTTCCCATTCCAATCCTGAGACCCTTCCTATAGCATGAGATGTGCTATCTCAATGCTTATACCAAACCTGAGACCCTTCCTAAAGCTTGAGATGTGATATCCAACTCCTTCCCATTCCAATCCTGAGACCCTTCCTATAGCATGATATGTGATATCTCAATGCCTCTAATACCAAACCTGAGATCCTTCCTCTAACATGAAATGTGATATCGAACTCCTTCCCTTTCCAAACCTGAGAGCCTACCTATAGCATGAGATGTGATATCCAAATCCTTCCCATTCCAATCCTTAGACCCTTCCTACAGCATGCAATATGATATCTCAATGATTCTAATAACAAACCGGAGACCCGTCCTATAACATGAGATGTGATATCCAACTCCTTCCCGTTTCAAACCTGAGACCCTTCCTATAACATGAGATGTGATATCCAACTCCTTCCCGTTTCAAACCTGAGACCCTTCCTATAGCATATGTGATATCCAACTCCTTCCCATTCCAAACATGAGACCCTTCCTATAGCAAGAATGTAATATCCAACTCCTTCCCATTCCAATCCTGAGACCATTCCTATAGCATGAGATGTGATATCTCAATGCTTCTAATACCAAACCTGAGATCCTTCCTATGACATGAGATGTGATATCCAATTCCTCCCCATTCCAAACCTGAGGACCTTCCTACAGCATGCGATGTGATATCTCAATGCTTCTAATACCAAACCTGAGACCAGTCCTATAGCATGAGATTGGATATCCAACTCCTTCCCCTTCCAAACCTGAGACCCTTCCTATAGCATGAGATGTGATATCCAACTTCTTCCCATTCCAATCCTGAGACCCTTCCTATAACATGAGATGTGATGTCTCAATGCTTCTAATACCAAACCTGAGATCTTTCCTATAACATGAGATGTGATATCCAACTCCTTCCCATTCCAATCCTGAGACCCTTCCTATAGCATGAGATGTGCTATCTCAATGCTTATACCAAACCTGAGACCCTTCCTAAAGCTTGAGATGTGATATCCAACTCCTTGCCATTCCAATCCTGAGACCCTTCCTATAACTTGAAATGTGATATCCTACTCCTTCCCATTCCAACCTGGGACCCTTCCTATATCATGAGATGGGATATCTCAATGCTTCTAATACCAAACCTGAGATCCTTCCTATAACATGAGATGGGAATATCCAACTCCTTCCCATTCCAATCCTGAGACCCTTCCGATAGCAGAGATGTGATATCTCAATGCTTATACCAAACCTGAGATCCTTCCTATAACATGAGATGTGATATCCAACTCCTTCCCATTCCAATCCTGAGACACTTCCTATAGCATGAGATGTGATATCTCACTGCTTATACCAAACCTGAGACCCTTCCTATAGAATGAGATGTGATATCCAACTCCTTCCCATTCCAATCCTGAGACCATTCATATAGCATGAGATGTGATATCTCAATGCTTCTAATATCAAACTTGAGACCCTCCCTATAGCATGAGATGTGATACCCAAGTCCTTCCCATTCCAATCCTGAGACACGTCCTATAGCATGAGATGTGATATCTCAATGCTTCTAATACCAAACCCCTGAGACTCTTCCTATAACATGAGATGGGATATCCAACTCCTTCCCATTCCAATCCTGAGACCCTTCCAATAGCAGAGATGTGATATCTCAATGCTTATACCAAACCTAAGACCCTTCCTATGGCATGAGATGTGATATCCAACTCCTTCCCATTCCAATCCCGAGACCCTTCCTATAGCATGAGATGTGATATCTCGATGCTTATACCAAATCTGAGACCCTTCCTATAGCATGAGATGTGATATCCAACTACTTCCCATTCCAATCCTGAGGCCCTTCCTATAGCATGAGATGTGATGTCTCAATGCTTCTAATACCAAACCTGAGACCAGTACTATAACATGAGATTGGATATCCAACTCCTTCCCCTTCCAAACCTGAGACCCTTCCTATAGCATGAGAGGTGATATCCAACTTCTTCCCATTCCAATCCTGAGACCCTTCCTATAGCATGAGATGTGCTATCTCAATGCTTATACCAAACCTGAGACCCTTCCTAAAGCTTGAGATGTGATATCCAACTCCTTCCCATTCCAATCCTGAGACCCTTCCTATAGCATGATATGTGATATCTCAATGCCTCTAATACCAAACCTGAGATCCTTCCTCTAACATGAAATGTGATATCGAACTCCTTCCCTTTCGAAACCTGGGAGCCTACCTATAGCATGAGATGTGATATCCAAGTCCTTCCCATTCCAATCCTTAGACCCTTCCTACAGCATGCAATATGATATCTCAATGATTCTAATAACAAACCTGAGACCCGTCCTATAACATGAGATGTGATATCCAACTCCTTCCCGTTTCAAACCTGAGACCCTTCCTATAACATGAGATGTGATATCCAACTCCTTCCCGTTTCAAACCTGAGACCCTTCCTATAGCATATGTGATATCCAACTCCTTCCCATTCCAAACATGAGACCCTTCCTATAGCAAGAATGTAATATCCAACTCCTTCCCATTCCAATCCTGAGACCATTCCTATAGCATGAGATGTGATATCTCAATGCTTCTAATACCAAACCTGAGATCCTTCCTATGACATGAGATGTGATATCCAATTCCTCCCCATTCCAAACCTGAGAACCTTCCTACAGCATGCGATGTGATATCTCAATGCTTCTAATACCAAACCTGAGACCAGTCCTATAACATGAGATTGGATATCCAACTCCTTCCCCTTCCAAACCTGAGACCCTTCCTATAGCATGAGATGTGATATCCAACTTCTTCCCATTCCAATCCTGAGACCCTTCCTATAACATGAGATGTGATGTCTCAATGCTTCTAATACCAAACCTGAGATCTTTCCTATAACATGAGATGTGATATCCAACTCCTTCCCATTCCAATCCTGAGACCCTTCCTATAGCATGAGATGTTCTATCTCAATGCTTATACCAAACCTGAGACCCTTCCTAAAGCTTGAGATGTGATATCCAACTCCTTCCCATTCCAATCCTGAGACCCTTCCTATAACATGAGATGTGATATCCAACTCCTTCCCATTCCAACCTGAGACCCTTCCTATAGCATGAGATGGGATATCCAACTCCTTCCAAATCCAATACTGATACCCTTCCAATAGCATGAGATGTGATATCCCAATGCTTCTACCAAACCTGAGAACCATACTATGGCATGAGATGTGATATCAAACTCCTTCCCATTCCAATCCCGAGACTCTTCCTATAACTTGAGATGTGATATCCGAAATCCTTCCCATTCCAATTCTGAGACCCTTCCTATACCATGAGACTTGATATCTCAATGCTTCTAATACCAAACCTGAGACCCGTCCTATAACATGAGATGTGATATCCAAATCTTTCCCCTTCCAAACCTTAGACCCTTCCTTTATCATGAGATGTGATATCCAACTCCTTCCCATTCCAATCCTGAGACCCTTCCGATATCATGAAATTTGTTATCTCAATGCTTCTAATATCAAAATTGAGACCCTCCTATAACATGAGATGTGATATCCAAATCTTTCCCCTTCCAAACCTTAGACCCTTCCTTTATCATGAGATGGGATATCCAACTCCTTCCCATTCCAATCCTGAGACCCTTCCGATAGCAGAGATGTGATATCTCAATGCTTATACCAATTCTGAGACCCTTCCTATGGCCTGAGATGTCATATACAACTCCTTCCCAATCCAATCCTGACAATCTTCCTATAGCATGAGATGTGATATCTCAATGCTTATACCAAATCTGAGACCCTTCCTATAGCATGAGATGTGATATCCAACTCCTTCCCATTCCAATCCTGAGACCCTTCCTATAGCATGAGATGTGATGTCTCAATGCTTCTAATACCAAACCTGAGATCCTTCCTATAACATGAGATGTGATATCCAACTCCTTCCCATTCCAATCCTGAGACCCTTCCTATAGCATGAGATGTGATGTCTCAATGCTTCTAATACCAAACCTGAGAACCTTCCTACAGCATGCGATGTGATATCTCAATGCTTCTAATACCAAACCTGAGACCAGTCCTATAACATGAGATTGGATATCCAACTCCTTCCAAATCCAATACTGATACCCTTCCAATAGCATGAGATGTGATATCCCAATGCTTCTACCAAACCTGAGAACCATACTATGGCATGAGATGTGATATCAAACTCCTTCCCATTCCAATCCTGAGACTCTTCCTATAGCTTGAGATGTGATATCCGAAATCCTTCCCATTCCAATTCTGAGACCCTTCCTATACCATGAGACTTGATATCTCAATGCTTCTAATACCAAACCTGAGACCCGTCCTATAACATGAGATGTGATATCCAAATCTTTCCCCTTCCAAACCTTGGACCCTTCCTTTATCATGAGATGTGATATCCAACTCCTTCCCATTCCAATCCTGAGACCCTTCCGATATCATGAGATTTGTTATCTCAATGCTTCTAATATCAAAATTGAGACCCGCCTATAACATGAGATGTGATATCCAAATCTTTCCCCTTCCAAACCTTAGACCCTTCCTTTATCATGAGATGGGATATCCAACTCCTTCCCATTCCAATCCTGAGACCCTTCCGATAGCAGAGATGTGATATCTCAATGCTTATACCAATCCTGAGACCCTTCCTATGGCCTGAGATGTCATATACAACTCCTTCCCAATCCAATCCTGAGACCCTTCCTATAGCATGAGATGTGATATCTCAATGCTTATACCAAATCTGAGGCCCTTCCTATAGCATGAGATGTGATATCCAACTCCTTCCCATTCCAATCCTGAGACCCTTCCTATAGCATGAGATGTGATGTCTCAATGCTTCTAATACCAAACCTGAGATCCTTCCTATAACATGAGATGTGATATCCAACTCCTTCCCATTCCAATCCTGAGACCCTTCCTATAGCATGAGATGTGATGTCTCAATGCTTCTAATACCAAACCTGAGAACCTTCCTACAGCATGCGATGTGATATCTCAATGCTTCTAATACCAAACCTGAGACCAGTCCTATAACATGAGATTGGATATCCAACTCCTTCCCCTTCCAAACCTGAGACCCTTCCTATAGCATGAGATGTGATATCCAACTTCTTCCCATTCCAATCTTGAGACCCTTCCTATAACATGAGATGTGATGTCTCAATGCTTCTAATACCAAACCTGAGATCTTTCCTATAACATGAGATGTAATATCCAACTCCTTCCCATTCCAATCCTGAGACCCTTCCTATAGCATGAGATGTGCTATCTCAATGCTTATACCAAACCTGAGACCCTTCCTAAAGCTTGAGATGTGATATCCAACTCCTTCCCATTCCAATCCTGAGACCCTTCCTATAGCATGAGATGTGATATCTCAATGCTTCTAATATCAAACTTGAGACCCTCCCTATAGCATGAGATGTGATACCCAAGTCCTTCCCATTCCAATCCTGAGACACTTCCTATAGCATGAGATGTGATATCTCAATGCTTATACCAAACCTGAGACCCTTCCTATAGCATGAGATGTGATATCCAACTCCTTCCCATTCCAATCCTGAGACCCTTCCTATAGCATGAGATGTGATGTCTCAATGCTTCTAATACCAAACCTGAGATCCTTCCTATAACATGAGATGTGATATCCAACTCCTTCCCATTCTAATCCCGAGACCCTTCCTATAGCATGAGATGTGATATCTCGATGCTTATACCAAACCTGAGACCCTTCCTATAGCATGAGATGTGATATCCAACTCCTTCCCATTCCAATCCTGAGACCCTTCCTATAGCATGAGATGTGATATCTCAATGCCTCTAATACCAAACCTGAGATCCTTCCTCTAACATGAAATGTGATATCCAACTCCTTCCCTTTCCAAACCTGAGAGCCTACCTACAGCATGAGATGTGATATCCAAGTCCTTCCCATTCCAATCCTTAGACCCTTCCTACAGCATGCAATATGATATCTCAATGATTCTAATAACAAACCTGAGACCCATCCTATAACATGAGATGGGATATCCAACTCCTTCCTATTCCAATCCTGAGACACTTCCGATAGCAGAGATGTGATATCTCAATGCTTATACCAAACCTGAGACCCTTCCTATAACATGAGATGTGATATCCAACTCCTTCCCGGTCCAAACCTGAGACCCTTCCTATAGCATATGTGATATCCAACTCCTTCCCATTCCAAACATGAGACCCTTCCTATAGCAAGAATGTAATATCCAACTCCTTCCCATTCCAATCCTGAGACCATTCCTATAGCATGAGATGTGATATCTCAATGCTTCTAATACCAAACCTGAGATCCTTCCTATGACATGAGATGTGATATCCAATTCCTCACCATTCCAAACCTGAGAACCTTCCTACAGCATGCGATGTGATATCTCAATGCTTCTAATACCAAACCCGAGACCAGTCCTATAACATGAGACTGGATATCCAACTCCTTCCCCTTCCAAACCTGAGACCCTTCCTATAGCATGAGATGTGATATCCAACTTCTTCCCATTCCACTCCTGAGACCCTTCCTATAACATGAGATGTGATGTCTCAATGCTTCTAATACCAAACCTGAGATCTTTCCTATAACATGTGATGTGATATCCAACTCCTTCCCATTCCAATCCTGAGACCCTTCCTATAGCATGAGATGTGATATCTCAATGCTTATACCAAACCTGAGACCCTTCCTATAGCTTGAGATGTGATATCCAACTCCTTCCCATTCCAATACTGAGACCCTTCCTATAGCATGAGATGTGATATCTCAAGGCCTCTAATACCAAACCTGAGATCCTTCCTCTAACATGAAATGTGATATCCAACTCCTTCCCCTTCCAAACCTGAGAGCCTTCCTATAGCATGAGATATGATATCCAAGTCCTTCCCATCCAATCCTGAGACCCTTCCTATAACATGAAATGTGATATCCAACTCCTTCCCATTCCAACCTGAGACCCTTCCTATAGCATGAGATGGGATATCCAATTCCTTCCAAATCCAATACTGATACCCTTCCGATAGCATGAGATATGATATCCCAATGCTTCTACCAAACCTGAGACCCATACTATGGCATGAGATGTGATATCAAACTCCTTCCCATTCCAATCCTGAGACCCTACCTATAACTTGAGATGTGATATCCAACTCCTTCCCATTCCAATTCTGAGACCCTTCCTATACCATGAGACTTGATATCTCAATGCTTCTAATACAAAACCTGAGACCCGTCCTATAACATGAGATGTGATATCCAAATCCTTCCCCTTCCAAACCTTAGACCCTTCCTTTATCATGAGATGTGATATCCAATTCCTTCCCATTCCAATCCTGAGACCCTTCCGATATCATGAGATTTGTTATCTCAATGCTTCTAATATCAAACTTGAGACCCTCCCTATAGCATGAGATGTGACATCCAAGTCCTCCCCATTCCAATCCTGAGACACTTCCTATAGCATGAGATGTGATATCTCAATGCTTCTAATACCAAACCTGAGAGCCTTCCTATAGCATGAGATATGATATCCAAATCCTTCCCATTCCAATCCTGAGACCCTTCCTATAACATGAAATGTGATATCCTACCCCTTCCCATTCCAACCTGGGACCCTTCCTATATCATGAGATGGGATATCTCAATGCTTCTAATACCAAACCTGAGACCCTTCCTATAACATGAGATGGGAATATCCAACTCCTTCCCATTCCAATCCTGAGACCCTTCCGATAGCAGAGATGTGATATCTCAATGCTTATACCAAACCTGAGATCCTTCCTATAACATGAGATGTGATATCCAACTCCTTCCCATTCCAATCCTGAGACACTTCCTATAGCATGAGATGTGATATCTCACTGCTTATACCAAACCTGAGACCCTTCCTATAGAATGAGATGTGATATCCAACTCCTTCCCATTCCAATCCTGAGACCATTCCTATAGCATGAGATGTGATATCTCAATGCTTCTAATATCAAACTTGAGACCCTCCCTATAGCATGAGATGTGATACCCAAGTCCTTCCCATTCCAATCCTGAGACACTTCCTATAGCATGAGATGTGATATCTCAATGCTTCTAATACCAAACCTGAGACTCTTCCTATAACATGAGATGGGATATCCAACTCCTTCCCATTCCAATCCTGAGACCCTTCCAATAGCAGAGATGTGATATCTCAATGCTTATACCAAACCTAAGACCCTTCCTATGGCATGAGATGTGATATCCAACTCCTTCCCATTCCAATCCCGAGACCCTTCCTATAGCATGAGATGTGATATCTCGATGCTTATACCAAATCTGAGACCCTTCCTATAGCATGAGATGTGATATCCAACTCCTTCCCATTCCAATCCTGAGGCCCTTCCTATAGCATGAGATGTGATGTCTCAATGCTTCTAATACCAAACCTGAGATCCTTCCTATAACATGAGATGTGATATCCAACTTCTTCCCATTCCAATCCTGAGACCCTTCCTATAGCATGAGATGTGATGTCTCAATGCTTCTAATACCAAACCTGAGAACCTTCCTACAGCATGCGATGTGATATCTCAATGCTTCTAATACCAAACCTGAGACCAGTCCTATAACATGAGATTGGATATCCAACTCCTTCCCCTTCCAAACCTGAGACCCTTCCTATAGCATGAGATGTGATATCCAACTTCTTCCCATTCCAATCCTGAGACCCTTCCTATAACATGAGATGTGATGTCTCAATGCTTCTAATACCAAACCTGAGATCTTTCCTATAACATGAGATGTGATATCCAACTCCTTCCCATTCCAATCCTGAGACCCTTCCTATAGCATGAGATGTGCTATCTCAATGCTTATACCAAACCTGAGACCCTTCCTAAAGCTTGAGATGTGATATCCAACTCCTTCCCATTCCAATCCTGAGACCCTTCCTATAGCATGATATGTGATATCTCAATGCCTCTAATACCAAACCTGAGATCCTTCCTCTAACATGAAATGTGATATCGAACTCCTTCCCTTTCCAAACCTGAGAGCCTACCTATAGCATGAGATGTGATATCCAAATCCTTCCCATTCCAATCCTTAGACCCTTCCTACAGCATGCAATATGATATCTCAATGATTCTAATAACAAACCGGAGACCCGTCCTATAACATGAGATGTGATATCCAACTCCTTCCCGTTTCAAACCTGAGACCCTTCCTATAACATGAGATGTGATATCCAACTCCTTCCCGTTTCAAACCTGAGACCCTTCCTATAGCATATGTGATATCCAACTCCTTCCCATTCCAAACATGAGACCCTTCCTATAGCAAGAATGTGATATCCAACTCCTTCCCATTCCAATCCTGAGACCATTCCTATAGCATGAGATGTGATATCTCAATGCTTCTAATACCAAACCTGAGATCCTTCCTATGACATGAGATGTGATATCCAATTCCTCCCCATTCCAAACCTGAGAACCTTCCTACAGCATGCGATGTGATATCTCAATGCTTCTAATACCAAACCTGAGACCAGTCCTATAGCATGAGATTGGATATCCAACTCCTTCCCCTTCCAAACCTGAGACCCTTCCTATAGCATGAGATGTGATATCCAACTTCTTCCCATTCCAATCCTGAGACCCTTCCTATAACATGAGATGTGATGTCTCAATGCTTCTAATACCAAACCTGAGATCTTTCCTATAACATGAGATGTGATATCCAACTCCTTCCCATTCCAATCCTGAGACCCTTCCTATAGCATGAGATGTGCTATCTCAATGCTTATACCAAACCTGAGACCCTTCCTAAAGCTTGAGATGTGATGTCCAACTCCTTGCCATTCCAATCCTGAGACCCTTCCTATAACATGAAATGTGATATCCAACTCCTTCCCATTCCAACCTGAGACCCTTCCTATAGCATGAGATGGGATATACAACTCCTTCCAAATCCAATACTGATACCCTTCCAATAGCATGAGATGTGATATCCCAATGCTTCTACCAAACCTGAGAACCATACTATGGCATGAGATGTGATATCAAACTCCTTCCCATTCCAATCCTGAGACTCTTCCTATAGCTTGAGATGTGATATCCGAAATCCTTCCCATTCCAATTCTGAGACCCTTCCTATACCATGAGACTTGATATCTCAATGCTTCTAATACCAAACCTGAGACCCGTCCTATAACATGAGATGTGATATCCAAATCTTTCCCCTTCCAAACCTTAGACCCTTCCTTTATCATGAGATGTGATATCCAACTCCTTCCCATTCCAATCCTGAGACCCTTCCGATATCATGAGATTTGTTATCTCAATGCTTCTAATATCAAAATTGAGACCCACCTATAACATGAGATGTGATATCCAAATCTTTCCCCTTCCAAACCTTAGACCCTTCCTTTATCATGAGATGGGATATCCAACTCCTTCCCATTCCAATCCTGAGACCCTTCCGATAGCAGAGATGTGATATCTCAATGCTTATACCAATCCTGAGACCCTTCCTATGGCCTGAGATGTCATATACAACTCCTTCCCAATCCAATCTTGAGACCCTTCCCATAGCATGAGATGTGATATCTCAATGCTTATACCAAATCTGAGACCATCCTATAGCATGAGATGTGATATCCAACTCCTTCCCATTCCAATCCTGAGACCCTTCCTATAGCATGATATGTGATATCTCAATGCCTCTAATACCAAACCTGAGATCCTTCCTCTAACATGAAATGTGATATCGAACTCCTTCCCTTTCGAAACCTGGGAGCCTACCTATAGCATGAGATGTGATATCCAAGTCCTTCCCATTCCAATCCTTAGACCCTTCCTACAGCATGCAATATGATATCTCAATGATTCTAATAACAAACCTGAGACCCGTCCTATAACATGAGATGTGATATCCAACTCCTTCCCGTTTCAAACCTGAGACCCTTCCTATAACATGAGATGTGATATCCAACTCCTTCCCGTTTCAAACCTGAGACCCTTCCTATAGCATATGTGATATCCAACTCCTTCCCATTCCAAACATGAGACCCTTCCTATAGCAAGAATGTAATATCCAACTCCTTCCCATTCCAATCCTGAGACCATTCCTATAGCATGAGATGTGATATCTCAATGCTTCTAATACCAAACCTGAGATCCTTCCTATGACATGAGATGTGATATCCAATTCCTCCCCATTCCAAACCTGAGAACCTTCCTACAGCATGCGATGTGATATCTCAATGCTTCTAATACCAAACCTGAGACCAGTCCTATAACATGAGATTGGATATCCAACTCCTTCCCCTTCCAAACCTGAGACCCTTCCTATAGCATGAGATGTGATATCCAACTTCTTCCCATTCCAATCCTGAGACCCTTCCTATAACATGAGATGTGATGTCTCAATGCTTCTAATACCAAACCTGAGATCTTTCCTATAACATGAGATGTGATATCCAACTCCTTCCCATTCCAATCCTGAGACCCTTCCTATAGCATGAGATGTTCTATCTCAATGCTTATACCAAACCTGAGACCCTTCCTAAAGCTTGAGATGTGATATCCAACTCCTTCCCATTCCAATCCTGAGACCCTTCCTATAACATGAGATGTGATATCCAACTCCTTCCCATTCCAACCTGAGACCCTTCCTATAGCATGAGATGGGATATCCAACTCCTTCCAAATCCAATACTGATACCCTTCCAATAGCATGAGATGTGATATCCCAATGCTTCTACCAAACCTGAGAACCATACTATGGCATGAGATGTGATATCAAACTCCTTCCCATTCCAATCCCGAGACTCTTCCTATAACTTGAGATGTGATATCCGAAATCCTTCCCATTCCAATTCTGAGACCCTTCCTATACCATGAGACTTGATATCTCAATGCTTCTAATACCAAACCTGAGACCCGTCCTATAACATGAGATGTGATATCCAAATCTTTCCCCTTCCAAACCTTAGACCCTTCCTTTATCATGAGATGTGATATCCAACTCCTTCCCATTCCAATCCTGAGACCCTTCCGATATCATGAAATTTGTTATCTCAATGCTTCTAATATCAAAATTGAGACCCTCCTATAACATGAGATGTGATATCCAAATCTTTCCCCTTCCAAACCTTAGACCCTTCCTTTATCATGAGATGGGATATCCAACTCCTTCCCATTCCAATCCTGAGACCCTTCCGATAGCAGAGATGTGATATCTCAATGCTTATACCAATTCTGAGACCCTTCCTATGGCCTGAGATGTCATATACAACTCCTTCCCAATCCAATCCTGACAATCTTCCTATAGCATGAGATGTGATATCTCAATGCTTATACCAAATCTGAGACCCTTCCTATAGCATGAGATGTGATATCCAACTCCTTCCCATTCCAATCCTGAGACCCTTCCTATAGCATGAGATGTGATGTCTCAATGCTTCTAATACCAAACCTGAGATCCTTCCTATAACATGAGATGTGATATCCAACTCCTTCCCATTCCAATCCTGAGACCCTTCCTATAGCATGAGATGTGATGTCTCAATGCTTCTAATACCAAACCTGAGAACCTTCCTACAGCATGCGATGTGATATCTCAATGCTTCTAATACCAAACCTGAGACCAGTCCTATAACATGAGATTGGATATCCAACTCCTTCCAAATCCAATACTGATACCCTTCCAATAGCATGAGATGTGATATCCCAATGCTTCTACCAAACCTGAGAACCATACTATGGCATGAGATGTGATATCAAACTCCTTCCCATTCCAATCCTGAGACTCTTCCTATAGCTTGAGATGTGATATCCGAAATCCTTCCCATTCCAATTCTGAGACCCTTCCTATACCATGAGACTTGATATCTCAATGCTTCTAATACCAAACCTGAGACCCGTCCTATAACATGAGATGTGATATCCAAATCTTTCCCCTTCCAAACCTTGGACCCTTCCTTTATCATGAGATGTGATATCCAACTCCTTCCCATTCCAATCCTGAGACCCTTCCGATATCATGAGATTTGTTATCTCAATGCTTCTAATATCAAAATTGAGACCCGCCTATAACATGAGATGTGATATCCAAATCTTTCCCCTTCCAAACCTTAGACCCTTCCTTTATCATGAGATGGGATATCCAACTCCTTCCCATTCCAATCCTGAGACCCTTCCGATAGCAGAGATGTGATATCTCAATGCTTATACCAATCCTGAGACCCTTCCTATGGCCTGAGATGTCATATACAACTCCTTCCCAATCCAATCCTGAGACCCTTCCTATAGCATGAGATGTGATATCTCAATGCTTATACCAAATCTGAGGCCCTTCCTATAGCATGAGATGTGATATCCAACTCCTTCCCATTCCAATCCTGAGACCCTTCCTATAGCATGAGATGTGATGTCTCAATGCTTCTAATACCAAACCTGAGATCCTTCCTATAACATGAGATGTGATATCCAACTCCTTCCCATTCCAATCCTGAGACCCTTCCTATAGCATGAGATGTGATGTCTCAATGCTTCTAATACCAAACCTGAGAACCTTCCTACAGCATGCGATGTGATATCTCAATGCTTCTAATACCAAACCTGAGACCAGTCCTATAACATGAGATTGGATATCCAACTCCTTCCCCTTCCAAACCTGAGACCCTTCCTATAGCATGAGATGTGATATCCAACTTCTTCCCATTCCAATCTTGAGACCCTTCCTATAACATGAGATGTGATGTCTCAATGCTTCTAATACCAAACCTGAGATCTTTCCTATAACATGAGATGTAATATCCAACTCCTTCCCATTCCAATCCTGAGACCCTTCCTATAGCATGAGATGTGCTATCTCAATGCTTATACCAAACCTGAGACCCTTCCTAAAGCTTGAGATGTGATATCCAACTCCTTCCCATTCCAATCCTGAGACCCTTCCTATAGCATGAGATGTGATATCTCAATGCTTCTAATATCAAACTTGAGACCCTCCCTATAGCATGAGATGTGATACCCAAGTCCTTCCCATTCCAATCCTGAGACACTTCCTATAGCATGAGATGTGATATCTCAATGCTTATACCAAACCTGAGACCCTTCCTATAGCATGAGATGTGATATCCAACTCCTTCCCATTCCAATCCTGAGACCCTTCCTATAGCATGAGATGTGATGTCTCAATGCTTCTAATACCAAACCTGAGATCCTTCCTATAACATGAGATGTGATATCCAACTCCTTCCCATTCTAATCCCGAGACCCTTCCTATAGCATGAGATGTGATATCTCGATGCTTATACCAAACCTGAGACCCTTCCTATAGCATGAGATGTGATATCCAACTCCTTCCCATTCCAATCCTGAGACCCTTCCTATAGCATGAGATGTGATATCTCAATGCCTCTAATACCAAACCTGAGATCCTTCCTCTAACATGAAATGTGATATCCAACTCCTTCCCTTTCCAAACCTGAGAGCCTACCTACAGCATGAGATGTGATATCCAAGTCCTTCCCATTCCAATCCTTAGACCCTTCCTACAGCATGCAATATGATATCTCAATGATTCTAATAACAAACCTGAGACCCATCCTATAACATGAGATGGGATATCCAACTCCTTCCTATTCCAATCCTGAGACACTTCCGATAGCAGAGATGTGATATCTCAATGCTTATACCAAACCTGAGACCCTTCCTATAACATGAGATGTGATATCCAACTCCTTCCCGGTCCAAACCTGAGACCCTTCCTATAGCATATGTGATATCCAACTCCTTCCCATTCCAAACATGAGACCCTTCCTATAGCAAGAATGTAATATCCAACTCCTTCCCATTCCAATCCTGAGACCATTCCTATAGCATGAGATGTGATATCTCAATGCTTCTAATACCAAACCTGAGATCCTTCCTATGACATGAGATGTGATATCCAATTCCTCACCATTCCAAACCTGAGAACCTTCCTACAGCATGCGATGTGATATCTCAATGCTTCTAATACCAAACCCGAGACCAGTCCTATAACATGAGACTGGATATCCAACTCCTTCCCCTTCCAAACCTGAGACCCTTCCTATAGCATGAGATGTGATATCCAACTTCTTCCCATTCCACTCCTGAGACCCTTCCTATAACATGAGATGTGATGTCTCAATGCTTCTAATACCAAACCTGAGATCTTTCCTATAACATGTGATGTGATATCCAACTCCTTCCCATTCCAATCCTGAGACCCTTCCTATAGCATGAGATGTGATATCTCAATGCTTATACCAAACCTGAGACCCTTCCTATAGCTTGAGATGTGATATCCAACTCCTTCCCATTCCAATACTGAGACCCTTCCTATAGCATGAGATGTGATATCTCAAGGCCTCTAATACCAAACCTGAGATCCTTCCTCTAACATGAAATGTGATATCCAACTCCTTCCCCTTCCAAACCTGAGAGCCTTCCTATAGCATGAGATATGATATCCAAGTCCTTCCCATCCAATCCTGAGACCCTTCCTATAACATGAAATGTGATATCCAACTCCTTCCCATTCCAACCTGAGACCCTTCCTATAGCATGAGATGGGATATCCAATTCCTTCCAAATCCAATACTGATACCCTTCCGATAGCATGAGATATGATATCCCAATGCTTCTACCAAACCTGAGACCCATACTATGGCATGAGATGTGATATCAAACTCCTTCCCATTCCAATCCTGAGACCCTACCTATAACTTGAGATGTGATATCCAACTCCTTCCCATTCCAATTCTGAGACCCTTCCTATACCATGAGACTTGATATCTCAATGCTTCTAATACAAAACCTGAGACCCGTCCTATAACATGAGATGTGATATCCAAATCCTTCCCCTTCCAAACCTTAAACCCTTCCTTTATCATGAGATGTGATATCCAATTCCTTCCCATTCCAATCCTGAGACCCTTCCGATATCATGAGATTTGTTATCTCAATGCTTCTAATATCAAACTTGAGACCCTCCCTATAGCATGAGATGTGACATCCAAGTCCTCCCCATTCCAATCCTGAGACACTTCCTATAGCATGAGATGTGATATCTCAATGCTTCTAATACCAAACCTGAGAGCCTTCCTATAGCATGAGATATGATATCCAAATCCTTCCCATTCCAATCCTGAGACCCTTCCTATAACATGAAATGTGATATCCTACCCCTTCCCATTCCAACCTGGGACCCTTCCTATATCATGAGATGGGATATCTCAATGCTTCTAATACCAAACCTGAGACCCTTCCTATAACATGAGATGGGAATATCCAACTCCTTCCCATTCCAATCCTGAGACCCTTCCGATAGCAGAGATGTGATATCTCAATGCTTATACCAAACCTGAGATCCTTCCTATAACATGAGATGTGATATCCAACTCCTTCCCATTCCAATCCTGAGACACTTCCTATAGCATGAGATGTGATATCTCACTGCTTATACCAAACCTGAGACCCTTCCTATAGAATGAGATGTGATATCCAACTCCTTCCCATTCCAATCCTGAGACCATTCCTATAGCATGAGATGTGATATCTCAATGCTTCTAATATCAAACTTGAGACCCTCCCTATAGCATGAGATGTGATACCCAAGTCCTTCCCATTCCAATCCTGAGACACTTCCTATAGCATGAGATGTGATATCTCAATGCTTCTAATACCAAACCTGAGACTCTTCCTATAACATGAGATGGGATATCCAACTCCTTCCCATTCCAATCCTGAGACCCTTCCAATAGCAGAGATGTGATATCTCAATGCTTATACCAAACCTAAGACCCTTCCTATGGCATGAGATGTGATATCCAACTCCTTCCCATTCCAATCCCGAGACCCTTCCTATAGCATGAGATGTGATATCTCGATGCTTATACCAAATCTGAGACCCTTCCTATAGCATGAGATGTGATATCCAACTCCTTCCCATTCCAATCCTGAGGCCCTTCCTATAGCATGAGATGTGATGTCTCAATGCTTCTAATACCAAACCTGAGATCCTTCCTATAACATGAGATGTGATATCCAACTTCTTCCCATTCCAATCCTGAGACCCTTCCTATAGCATGAGATGTGATGTCTCAATGCTTCTAATACCAAACCTGAGAACCTTCCTACAGCATGCGATGTGATATCTCAATGCTTCTAATACCAAACCTGAGACCAGTCCTATAACATGAGATTGGATATCCAACTCCTTCCCCTTCCAAACCTGAGACCCTTCCTATAGCATGAGATGTGATATCCAACTTCTTCCCATTCCAATCCTGAGACCCTTCCTATAACATGAGATGTGATGTCTCAATGCTTCTAATACCAAACCTGAGATCTTTCCTATAACATGAGATGTGATATCCAACTCCTTCCCATTCCAATCCTGAGACCCTTCCTATAGCATGAGATGTGCTATCTCAATGCTTATACCAAACCTGAGACCCTTCCTAAAGCTTGAGATGTGATATCCAACTCCTTCCCATTCCAATCCTGAGACCCTTCCTATAGCATGATATGTGATATCTCAATGCCTCTAATACCAAACCTGAGATCCTTCCTCTAACATGAAATGTGATATCGAACTCCTTCCCTTTCCAAACCTGAGAGCCTACCTATAGCATGAGATGTGATATCCAAATCCTTCCCATTCCAATCCTTAGACCCTTCCTACAGCATGCAATATGATATCTCAATGATTCTAATAACAAACCGGAGACCCGTCCTATAACATGAGATGTGATATCCAACTCCTTCCCGTTTCAAACCTGAGACCCTTCCTATAACATGAGATGTGATATCCAACTCCTTCCCGTTTCAAACCTGAGACCCTTCCTATAGCATATGTGATATCCAACTCCTTCCCATTCCAAACATGAGACCCTTCCTATAGCAAGAATGTGATATCCAACTCCTTCCCATTCCAATCCTGAGACCATTCCTATAGCATGAGATGTGATATCTCAATGCTTCTAATACCAAACCTGAGATCCTTCCTATGACATGAGATGTGATATCCAATTCCTCCCCATTCCAAACCTGAGAACCTTCCTACAGCATGCGATGTGATATCTCAATGCTTCTAATACCAAACCTGAGACCAGTCCTATAGCATGAGATTGGATATCCAACTCCTTCCCCTTCCAAACCTGAGACCCTTCCTATAGCATGAGATGTGATATCCAACTTCTTCCCATTCCAATCCTGAGACCCTTCCTATAACATGAGATGTGATGTCTCAATGCTTCTAATACCAAACCTGAGATCTTTCCTATAACATGAGATGTGATATCCAACTCCTTCCCATTCCAATCCTGAGACCCTTCCTATAGCATGAGATGTGCTATCTCAATGCTTATACCAAACCTGAGACCCTTCCTAAAGCTTGAGATGTGATGTCCAACTCCTTGCCATTCCAATCCTGAGACCCTTCCTATAACATGAAATGTGATATCCAACTCCTTCCCATTCCAACCTGAGACCCTTCCTATAGCATGAGATGGGATATACAACTCCTTCCAAATCCAATACTGATACCCTTCCAATAGCATGAGATGTGATATCCCAATGCTTCTACCAAACCTGAGAACCATACTATGGCATGAGATGTGATATCAAACTCCTTCCCATTCCAATCCTGAGACTCTTCCTATAGCTTGAGATGTGATATCCGAAATCCTTCCCATTCCAATTCTGAGACCCTTCCTATACCATGAGACTTGATATCTCAATGCTTCTAATACCAAACCTGAGACCCGTCCTATAACATGAGATGTGATATCCAAATCTTTCCCCTTCCAAACCTTAGACCCTTCCTTTATCATGAGATGTGATATCCAACTCCTTCCCATTCCAATCCTGAGACCCTTCTGATATCATGAGATTTGTTATCTCGATGCTTATACCAAATCTGAGACCCTTCCTATAGCAGAGATGTGATATCTCAATGCTTATACCAAACCTAAGACCCTTCCTATGGCATGAGATGTGATATCCAACTCCTTCCCATTCCAATCCCGAGACCCTTCCTATAGCATGAGATGTGATATCTCGATGCTTATACCAAATCTGAGACCCTTCCTATAGCATGAGATGTGATATCCAACTCCTTCCCATTCCAATCCTGAGGCCCTTCCTATAGCATGAGATGTGATGTCTCAATGCTTCTAATACCAAACCTGAGATCCTTCCTATAACATGAGATGTGATATCCAACTTCTTCCCATTCCAATCCTGAGACCCTTCCTATAGCATGAGATGTGATGTCTCAATGCTTCTAATACCAAACCTGAGAACCTTCCTACAGCATGCGATGTGATATCTCAATGCTTCTAATACCAAACCTGAGACCAGTCCTATAACATGAGATTGGATATCCAACTCCTTCCCCTTCCAAACCTGAGACCCTTCCTATAGCATGAGATGTGATATCCAACTTCTTCCCATTCCAATCCTGAGACCCTTCCTATAACATGAGATGTGATGTCTCAATGCTTCTAATACCAAACCTGAGATCTTTCCTATAACATGAGATGTGATATCCAACTCCTTCCCATTCCAATCCTGAGACCCTTCCTATAGCATGAGATGTGCTATCTCAATGCTTATACCAAACCTGAGACCCTTCCTAAAGCTTGAGATGTGATATCCAACTCCTTCCCATTCCAATCCTGAGACCCTTCCTATAGCTTGATATGTGATATCTCAATGCCTCTAATACCAAACCTGAGATCCTTCCTCTAACATGAAATGTGATATCGAACTCCTTCCCTTTCCAAACCTGAGAGCCTACCTATAGCATGAGATGTGATATCCAAATCCTTCCCATTCCAATCCTTAGACCCTTCCTACAGCATGCAATATGATATCTCAATGATTCTAATAACAAACCGGAGACCCGTCCTATAACATGAGATGTGATATCCAACTCCTTCCCGTTTCAAACCTGAGACCCTTCCTATAACATGAGATGTGATATCCAACTCCTTCCCGTTTCAAACCTGAGACCCTTCCTATAGCATATGTGATATCCAACTCCTTCCCATTCCAAACATGAGACCCTTCCTATAGCAAGAATGTGATATCCAACTCCTTCCCATTCCAATCCTGAGACCATTCCTATAGCATGAGATGTGATATCTCAATGCTTCTAATACCAAACCTGAGATCCTTCCTATGACATGAGATGTGATATCCAATTCCTCCCCATTCCAAACCTGAGAACCTTCCTACAGCATGCGATGTGATATCTCAATGCTTCTAATACCAAACCTGAGACCAGTCCTATAGCATGATATTGGATATCCAACTCCTTCCCCTTCCAAACCTGAGACCCTTCCTATAGCATGAGATGTGATATCCAACTTCTTCCCATTCCAATCCTGAGACCCTTCCTATAACATGAGATGTGATGTCTCAATGCTTCTAATACCAAACCTGAGATCTTTCCTATAACATGAGATGTGATATCCAACTCCTTCCCATTCCAATCCTGAGACCCTTCCTATAGCATGAGATGTGCTATCTCAATGCTTATACCAAACCTGAGACCCTTCCTAAAGCTTGAGATGTGATGTCCAACTCCTTGCCATTCCAATCCTGAGACCCTTCCTATAACATGAAATGTGATATCCAACTCCTTCCCATTCCAACCTGAGACCCTTCCTATAGCATGAGATGGGATATACAACTCCTTCCAAATCCAATACTGATACCCTTCCAATAGCATGAGATGTGATATCCCAATGCTTCTACCAAACCTGAGAACCATACTATGGCATGAGATGTGATATCAAACTCCTTCCCATTCCAATCCTGAGACTCTTCCTATAGCTTGAGATGTGATATCCGAAATCCTTCCCATTCCAATTCTGAGACCCTTCCTATACCATGAGACTTGATATCTCAATGCTTCTAATACCAAACCTGAGACCCGTCCTATAACATGAGATGTGATATCCAAATCTTTCCCCTTCCAAACCTTAGACCCTTCCTTTATCATGAGATGTGATATCCAACTCCTTCCCATTCCAATCCTGAGACCCTTCTGATATCATGAGATTTGTTATCTCAATGCTTCTAATATCAAAATTGAGACCCACCTATAACATGAGATGTGATATCCAAATCTTTCCCCTTCCAAACCTTAGACCCTTCCTTTATCATGAGATGGGATATCCAACTCCTTCCCATTCCAATCCTGAGACCCTTCCGATAGCAGAGATGTGATATCTCAATGCTTATACCAATCCTGAGACCCTTCCTATGGCCTGAGATGTCATATACAACTCCTTCCCAATCCAATCTTGAGACCCTTCCCATAGCATGAGATGTGATATCTCAATGCTTATACCAAATCTGAGACCATCCTATAGCATGAGATGTGATATCCAACTCCTTCCCATTCCAATCCTGACACCCTTCCTATAGCATGAGATGTGATGTCTCAATGCTTCTAATACCAAACCTGAGATCCTTCCTATAACATGAGATGTGATATCCAACTCCTTCCCATTCCAATCCTGAGACCCTTCCTATAGCATGAGATGTGATGTCTCAATGCTTCTAATACCAAACCTGAGAACCTTCCTACAGCATGCGATGTGATATCTCAATGATTCTAATACCAAACCTGAGACCAGTCCTATAACATGAGATTGGATATCCAACTCCTTCCCCTTCCAAACCTGAGACCCTTCCTATAGCATGAGATGTGATATCCAACTTCTTCCCATTCCAATCCTGAGACCCTTCCTATAACATGAGATGTGATGTCTCAATGCTTCTAATACCAAACCTGAGATCTTTCCTATAACATGAGATGTAATATCCAACTCCTTCCCATTCCAATCCTGAGACCCTTCCTATAGCATGAGATGTGCTATCTCAATGCTTATACCAAACCTGAGACCCTTCCTAAAGCTTGAGATGTGATATCCAACTCCTTCCCATTCCAATCCTGAGACCCTTCCTACAGCATGAGATGTGATATCTCAATGCTTCTAATATCAAACTTGAGACCCTCCCTATAGCATGAGATGTGATACCCAAGTCCTTCCCATTCCAATCCTGAGACACTTCCTATAGCATGAGATGTGATATCTCAATGCTTATACCAAACCTGAGACCCTTCCTATAGCATGAGATGTGATATCCAACTCCTTCCCATTCCAATCCTGAGACCCTTCCTATAGCATGAGATGTGATGTCTCAATGCTTCTAATACCAAACCTGAGATCCTTCCTATAACATGAGATGTGATATCCAACTCCTTCCCATTCTAATCCCGAGACCCTTCCTATAGCATGAGATGTGATATCTCGATGCTTATACCAAACCTGAGACCCTTCCTATAGCATGAGATGTGATATCCAACTCCTTCCCATTCCAATCCTGAGACCCTTCCTATAGCATGAGATGTGATATCTCAATGCCTCTAATACCAAACCTGAGATCCTTCCTCTAACATGAAATGTGATATCCAACTCCTTCCCTTTCCAAACCTGAGAGCCTACCTATAGCATGAGATGTGATATCCAAGTCCTTCCCATTCCAATCCTTAGACCCTTCCTACAGCATGCAATATGATATCTCAATGATTCTAATAACAAACCTGAGACCCATCCTATAACATGAGATGGGATATACAACTCCTTCCTATTCCAATCCTGAAACACTTCCGATAGCAGAGATGTGATATCTCAATGCTTATACCAAACCTGAGACCCTTCCTATAACATGAGATGTGATATCCAACTTCTTCCCGGTCCAAACCTGAGACCCTTCCTATAGCATATGTGATATCCAACTCCTTCCCATTCCAAACATGAGACCCTTCCTATAGCAAGAATGTAATATCCAACTCCTTCCCATTCCAATCCTGAGACCATTCCTATAGCATGAGATGTGATATCTCAATGCTTCTAATACCAAACCTGAGAACCTTCCTATGACATGAGATGTGATATCCAATTCCTCCCCATTCCAAACCTGAGAACCTTCCTACAGCATGCGATGTGATATCTCAATGCTTCTAATACCAAACCCGAGACCAGCCCTATAACATGAGATTGGATATCCAACTCCTTCCCCTTCCAAACCTGAGACCCTTCCTATAGCATGAGATGTGATATCCAACTTCTTCCCATTCCACTCCTGAGACCCTTCCTATAACATGAGATGTGATGTCTCAATGCTTCTAATACCAAACCTGAGATCTTTCCTATAACATGTGATGTGATATCCAACTCCTTCCCATTCCAATCCTGAGACCCTTCCTATAGCATGAGATGTGATATCTCAATGCTTATACCAAACCTGAGACCCTTCCTATAGCTTGAGATGTGATATCCAACTCCTTCCCATTCCAATCCTGAGACCCTTCCTATAGCATGAGATGTGATATCTCAAGGCCTCTAATACCAAACCTGAGATCCTTCCTCTAACATGAAATGTGATATCCAACTCCTTCCCCTTCCAAACCTGAGAGCCTTCCTATAGCATGAGATATGATATCCAAGTCCTTCCCATCCAATCCTGAGACCCTTCCTATAACATGAAATGTGATATCCAACTCCTTCCCATTCCAACCTAAGACCCTTCCTATAGCATGAGATGGGATATCCAATTCCTTCCAAATCCAATACTGATACCCTTCCGATAGCATGAGATGTGATATCCCAATGCTTCTACCAAACCTGAGACCCATACTATGGCATGAGATGTGATATCAAACTCCTTCCCATTCCAATCCTGAGACCCTACCTATAGCTTGAGATGTGATATCCAACTCCTTCCCATTCCAATTCTGAGACCCTTCCTATACCATGAGACTTGATATCTCAATGCTTCTAATACAAAACCTGAAACCCGTCCTATAACATGAGATTTGATATCCAAATCCTTCCCCTTCCAAACCTTAGAGCCTTCCTTTATCATGAGATGTGATATCCAATTCCTTCCCATTCCAATCCTGAGACCCTTCCGATATCATGAGATTTGTTATCTCAATGCTTCTAATATCAAACTTGAGACCCTCCCTATAGCATGAGATGTGACATCCAAGTCCTCCCCATTCCAATCCTGAGACTCTTCCTATAGCATGAGATGTGATATCTCAATGCTTCTAATACCAAACCTGAGACCCTTCCTATAACATGAGATGGGATATCCAACTCCTTCCCATTCGAATCCTGAGACCCTTCCGATAGCAGAGATGTGATATCTCAATGCTTATACCAACCTGAGACCCTTCCTATGGCCTGATTTGTCATATACAACTCCTTCCCATTCCAATCCTGAGACCCTTCCTATAGCATGAGATGTGATATCTCAATGCTTATACCAAATCCGAGACCCTTCCTATAGCATGAGATGTGATATCCAACTCCTTCCCATTCCAATCCTGAGACCCTTCCTATAGCATGAGATGTGATGTCTCAATGCTTCTAATACCAAACCTGAGATCCTTCTGATAGCATGAGATGTGATATCTCAATGCTTCTAGTACCAAACCTGAGATCCTTCCTATAACATGAGATGTGATTTCCAAATCCTTCCACTTCCAAACCTGAGACACTCCCTTTAGCATGAGATGTGATATCCAAATCCTTCCCATTCCAATCCTGAGACCCTTCTGATAGCATGAGATGTGATATTTCAATGCCTCTAATACCAAACCTGAGATCCTACCTCTAACATGAAATGTGATATCCATCTCCTTCCCTTTCCAAACCTGAGACCCTGCCTATAGCATGAGATGTGATATCAAAAGTCCTTCCCATTCCAATCCTGAGACCCTTCCTATAGCATGTGATGTGATATCTCAATGCTTATACCAAACCTGAGACCCTTCCTATGGCATGAGATGTCATATACAACTCCTTCCCATTCCAATCCTGAGACCCTTCCTATAGCATGAGATGTGATATCTCAATGCTTATACCAAACCTGAGACCCTTCCTATAGCATGAGATGTGATATCCAACTTCTTCCCATTCCAATCCTGAGACCCTTCCTATAACATGAGATGTGATGTCTCAATGCTTCTAATACCAAACCTGAGACCCTTCCTATAACATGAGATGGGATATCCAACTCCTTCCCATTCCAATCCTGAGACCCTTCCGATAGCAGAGATGTGATATCTCAATGCTTATACCAAACCTGAGACCCTTCCTATGGCCTGAGATGTCATATACAACTCCTTCCCATTCCAATCCTGAGACCGTTCCTATAGCATGAGATGTGATATCTCAATGCTTATACCAAATCTGAGACCCTTCCTATAGCATGAGATGTGATATCCAACTCCTTCCCATTCCAATCCTGAGACCCTTCCTATAGCATGAGATGTGATGTCTCAATGCTTCTAATACCAAACCTGAGATCCTTCCTATAACATGAGATGTGATATCCAACTCCTTCCCATTCCAATCCTGAGACCCTTATGATAGCATGAGATGTGATATCTCAATGCCTCTAATACCAAACCTGAGATACTTCCGATAGCATGAGATGTGATATCTCAATGCTTCTAATACCAAACCTGAGATCCTTCCTATAACATGAGATGTGATTTCCAAATCCTTCCCCTTCCAAACCTGAGACCCTCCCTTTAGCATGAGATGTGATATCCAACTCCTTCCCATTCCAATCCTGAGACCCTTCTGATAGCATGAGATGTGATATTTCAATGCCTCTAATACCAAACCTGAGATCCTACCTCTAACATGAAATGTGATATCCATCTCCTTCCCTTTCCAAACCTGAGACCCTGCCTATAGCATGAGATGTGATATCCAATTCCTTCCCATTACAATCCTGAGACCCTTCCTATAGCATGTGATGTGATATCTCAATGCTTATACCAAACCTGAGACCCTTCCTATGGCATGAGATGTCATATACAACTCCTTCCCATTCCAATCCTGAGACCCTTACTATAGCATGAGATGTGATATCTCAATGCTTATACCAAACCTGAGACCCTTCCTATAGCATGAGATGTGATATCCAACTTCTTCCCATTCCAATCCTGAGACCCTTCCTATAACATGAGATGTGATGTCTCAATGCTTCTAATACCAAACCTGAGATCTTTCCTATAACATGAGATGTGATATCCAACTCCTTCCCATTCCAATCCTGAGACCCTTCCTATAGCATGAGATGTGATATCTCAAGGCCTCTAATACCAAACCTGAGATTGTTCCTCTAACATGAAATGTGATATCCAACTCCTTCCCCTTCCAAACCTGAGAGCCTTCCTATAGCATGAGATATGATAGCCAAGTCCTTCCAATTCCAATCCTGAGACCCTTCCTATAACATGAAATGTGATATCCAACTCCTTCCCATTCCAACCTGAGACCCTTCCTATAGCATGAGATGGGATATCTCAATGCTTCTAATACCAAACCTGAGACTCTTCCTATAACATGAGATGGGATATCCAACTCCTTCCCATTCCAATCCTGAGACCCTTCCGATAGCAGAGATGTGATATCTCAATGCTTATACCAAACCTGAGACCCTTCCTATGGCCTGAGATGTGATATCCAACTGCTTCCCATTCCAATCCTGAGACCCTTCCTATAGCATGAGATGTGATATCTCAATGCTTATACCAAATCTGAGACCCTTCCTGTAGCATGAGATGTGATATCCAACTCCTTCCCATTCCAATCCTGAGACCCTTCCTATAGCATGAGATGTGATGTATCAATGCTTCTAATACCAAACCTGAGATCCTTCCTATAACATGAGATGTGATATCCAACTCCTTCCGATTCCAATCCTGAGACCCTTATGATAGCATGAGATGTGATATCTCAATGCTTCTAATACCAAACCTGAGATCCTTCCTATAACATGAGATGTGATTTCCAAATCCTTCCCCTTCCAAACCTGAGACCCTCCCTTTAGCATGAGATGTGATATCCAACTCCTTCCCATTCCAATCCTGAGACCCTTCTGATAGCATGAGATGTGATATCTCAATGCCTCTAATACCAAACCTGAGATCCTACCTCTAACATGAAATGTGATATCCATCTCCTTCCCTTTCCAAACCTGAGACCCTGTCTATAGCATGAGATGTCATATACAACTCCTTCCCATTCCAATCCTGAGACCCTTCCTATAGCACGAGATGTGATATCTCAATGCTTATACCAAACCTGAGACCCTTCCTATAGCATGAGATGTGATATCCTACTCCTTCCCATTCCAATCCTGAGACCCTTTCTTTAGCATGAGATGTGATATCCAACTCCTTCCCATTCCAATCCTGAGACCCTTCCTATAGCCTGAGATGTGATATCTCAATGCCTCTAATACCAAACCTGAGATCCTTCCTCTAACATGAAATGTGATATCCAACTCCTTCCCTTTCCAAACCTGAGAGCCTATCTATAGCATGAGATGTGATATCCAAGTCCTTCCCATTCCAATCCTGAGACACTTCCGATAGCAGAGATGTGATATCTCAATGCTTATACCAAACCTGAGACCCTTCCTATAACATGAGATGTGATATCCAACTCCTTCCCGTTCCAAACCTGAGACCCTTCCTTTAGCATGAGATGTGATATCCAGCTCCTTCCCATTCCAATCCTGAGACACTTCCGATAGCATGAGATGTGATATCTCAATGCTTCTAATAGCAAAACTGAGACCCTCCCTATAGCATGATATGTGATATCTAAGTCCTTCCCATTCCAATCCTGAGACCCTTCCTATAGCATGAGATGTGATATCTCAATGCTTCTACCAAACCTGAGACCCTTCCTTTAGCATGAGATGTGATAACCAACTCCTTCCCATTCCAATCCTGAGACCCTTCCTATAGCATGAGATGTGATATCTCAATACTTCTAATACCAAACCTGAGATCCTTCCGATAACATGAGATGTGATATCCAAATCCTTCCCCTTCCAAACCTGAGACCCTCCCTTTAGCATGAGATGTGATATCCAACTCCTTCCCATTCCAATCCTGAGACACTTCTGCTAGCATGAGATGTGATATCTCAATGCTTCTATACCAAACCTGAGATCCTTCCGATAGCATGAGATGTGATATCTCAATGCTTCTAATACCAAACCTGAGATCCTTCCTATAACATGAGATGTGATATCCAAATCCTTCCCCTTCCAAACCTGAGACCCTCCCTTTAGCATGAGATGTGATATCCAACTCCTTCCCATTCCAATCCTGAGACTCTTCTGATAGCATGAGATGTGATATCTCAATGCCTCTAATACCAAACCTGAGATCCTACCTCTAACATGAAATGTGATATCCAACTCGTTCCCCTTCCAAACCTGAGAGCCTTCCTATAGCATGAGATGTGATATCCAAGTCCTTCCCATTCCAATCCTGAGACCCTTCCTATAACATGAGATGTGATATCCAACTCCTTCCCATTCCAACCTGAGACCCTTCCTATAGCATGAGATGGGATATCCAACTCCTTCCAAATCCAATCCTGATACCCTTCCGATAGCATGAGATGTGATATCCCAATGCTTCTACCAAACCTGAGACCCATACTATGGCATGAGATGTGATATCAAACTCCTTCCCCTTCCAAACCTTAGACCCTTCCTTTATCATGAGATGTGATATCCAACTCCTTCCCATTCCATCCCTGAGACCCTTCCGATATCATGAGATGTGATATCTCAATGCTTCTAATATCAAACTTGAGACCCTCCCTATAGCATGAGATGTGATATCCAAGTCCTTCCCATTCCAATCCTATAGCATGAGATGTGATATCTCAATGCTTCTAATACCAAACCTGAGACCCTTCCTATAACATGAGATGGGAATATCCAACTCCTTCCCATTCCAATCCTGAGACCCTTCCGATAGCAGAGATGTGATATCTCAATGCTTATACCAAACCTGAGATCCTTCCTATAACATGAGATGTGATATCCAACTCCTTCCCATTCCAATCCTGAGACACTTCCTATAGCATGAGATGTGATATCTCACTGCTTATACCAAACCTGAGACCCTTCCTATAGCATGAGATGTGATATCCAACTCCTTCCCATTCTAATCCTGAGACCCTTCCTATAGCATGAGATGTGATATCTCAATGCTTCTAATATCAAACTTGAGACCCTCCCTATAGCATGAGATGTGATATCCAAGTCCTTCCGATTCCAATCCTGAGACACTTCCGATAGCATGAGATGTGAAGTCTCAATGCTTTTAATACCAAACCTGAGATCCTTCCTATAACATGAGATGTGATATCCAACTCCTTCCCATTCCAATCCTGAGACCCTTCCTATAGCATGAGATGTGATATCCAACTCCTTCCCATTCCAATCCTGAGACCCTTCCTATAGCATGAGATGTGATATCTCAATGCCTCTAATACCAAACCTGAGATCCTTCCTCTAACATGAAATGTGATATCGAACTCCTTCCCTTTCCAAACCTGAGAGCCTACCTATAGCATGAGATGTGATATCCAAGTCCTTCCCATTCCAATCCTTAGACCCTTCCTACAGCATACAATATGATATCTCAATGATTCTAATAACAAACCTGAGACCCGTCCTATAACATGAGATGGGATATCCAACACCTTCCCATTCCAATCCTGAGACACTTCCGATAGCAGAGATGTGATATCTCAATGCTTATACCAAACCTGAGACCCTTCCTATAACATGAGATGTGATATCCAACTCCTTCCCGTTTCAAACCTGAGACCCTTCCTATAGCATATGTGATATCCAACTCCTTCCCATTCCAAACATGAGACCCTTCCTATAGCAAGAATGTAATATCCAACTCCTTCCCATTCCAATCCTGAGACCCTTCCTATAGCATGAAATGTGATATCTCAATGCTTATACCAAATCCGAGACCCTTCCTATAGCATGAGATGTGATATCCAACTCCTTCCCATTCCAATCCTGAGACCCTTCCTATAGCATGAGATGTGATGTCTCAATGCTTCTAATACCAAACCTGAGATCCTTCCTATAACATGAGATGTGATATCCAACCCCTTCCCATTCCAATCCTGAGACCCTTATGATAGCATGAGATGTGATATCTCAATGCCTCTAATACCAAACCTGAGATACTTCTGATAGCATGAGATGTGATATCTCAATGCTTCTAGTACCAAACCTGAGATCCTTCCTATAACATGAGATGTGATTTCCAAATCCTTCCACTTCCAAACCTGAGACCCTCCCTTTAGCATGAGATGTGATATCCAACTCCTTCCCATTCCAATCCTGAGACCCTTCTGATAGCATGAGATGTGATATTTCAATGCCTCTAATACCAAACCTGAGATCCTACCTCTAACATGAAATGTGATATCCATCTCCTTCCCTTTCCAAACCTGAGACCCTGCCTATAGCATGAGATGTGATATCAAAAGTCCTTCCCATTCCAATCCTGAGACCCTTCCTATAGCATGTGATGTGATATCTCAATGCTTATACCAAACCTGAGACCCTTCCTATGGCATGAGATGTCATATACAACTCCTTCCCATTCCAAACCTGAGACCCTTCTTATAGCATGAGATGTGATATCTCAATGCTTATACCAAACCTGAGACCCTTCCTATAGCATGAGATGTGATATCCAACTCCTTCCCATTCCAATCCTGAGACCCTTCCGATAGCAGAGATGTGATATCTCAATGCTTATACCAAACCTGAGACCCTTCCTATGGCCTGAGATGTCATATACAACTCCTTCCTGTTAGGAAAGATTTCGTTATTGTAGGGAATTTTCCTTCCATGTGGCAACCCCTAAACTTTTTGCTATTGTTTTTAACCTTGTTCTTGACTTTGCCAGAGAAGTACAGCCTTCTGCCGCACTTCTCTGGGCTTTCGCTCCTTTCTTACGGGGAAACGGACATGCCCTTAAGACAGTCAGTACCGGGGAACGTGGTTTCCCGTAGTTTCTTTTATCGTGTCGCAGCTTTAGTGCAACACGACACAAGAGGGCACTGTAAGCTAAATTACAGCTCTCTTGGGTCTCTAGCCTTCTACAGGCCCTAGATACTCTTTTAGGATGGTATTTGATCGGTGCAAGTCATTCAGGGACTCGAATGGTGGCAGCGATCGTTTTGTTTATTTTGAGCTCCTTTTGGCGTTCTGAGCACGTTTTTGCACTGAACCCAAAATGGTGGCCTGGCTCCCAAAATGGCCAGGCCGCGAGGCTCCTTTGTCTTGTCCACTGACTGTCTTGCTCCCTTCACCTTCCCCAGGTCCGGCGACCCGGGGCCTTCCTTATTTGGGCATGTACTTTCCCGCGAAACGTGGTTGCTTTCGCGGGCTTCTACATGTCGTTTGTGTGCCTCCAGGGTGTGGGCTGGGATGTCTGGTCCCAATACACATCCTGGGTGCCAGAGAGTCTAGGGTGGTGTGAATGCCTGGGACCACCGTGGTCCGTGATTGGTCCACGTATGGTATGTGTTTTGATGAGCGGATCTCCCATTGGCTCCCCTCCGTTTTGGCGCGAAGGGAACCGTGGATAAGAGGGGGCTGATAACACCACTACCATGTCGATCTCCTGAGTTCTCACGAACGAAGGAATACAGGAGCCAAGTATCCTGCAACTACGAGGCTGGACCGAGGAATCGCTGGTGACCCGCTGAAGGAATCCTCCTTTGCACTGCTGTCGTCCGGAGAGCCCCTGTCCTCCTTTGATCGAACCAGAAGGCCTGTACTGGTGCTTCGACCTTTGGAATAGCAGGAACAGCTATTCCCGGCGACTTCATCAACTCCTGCCAAGTAAGCCTTCGGAAGTGTCTCTGGGCCATCCAGTTGACTGACCAGCTTACAAGGGAGTCCTGCTCTGTAACCGCCGCCAGGTTGTGTTGTATTGCGAGTCCTTGTCCCTCTCCCACGCTTCGTACGCTTGGCGTCCCCAGGTCTGAAGGGAGGAGGGTTCATTTGGCTCGAATACACACGGCCGCTCCGTTGTCCTGTGCGGCAACAAAACTGTGCCGGTTTCGTCGATTGGGACGTCTTTTTGCTCTACACGACTACAAAGCGTTCCCTGCTCTTCTGAACCTGCCAGCTGCTGAAACTATCGTGGAGGAGCCTGGGTCTGCTTGCTTCGGGGACCGGTGAGTAGTATATCTAGGATCTGGTCGCCCTCCTGCAGTATCCCATTGCTTTTCCCTGCTGTGTAAAAACAGCACCCTTTTGCCGCGCTCGCGCTCTGCTTCTGCCCGCTGTGGAGGCTGCGCTTGAGTTGCGGAACCTGTTCTTCTTCTGCTGTGCACTAACGTGAACCGCCTGACTTCCTCCGAAGAGCTTCCCCTTGTGCCCGTCGGCACCGGCGTGGCAGGTACTTTGAGCACAAGGCTCCACTCTTCGCAGGGCTCGGACTTCCATCTAGTTAGGTGCCTATGAAGGCGAACTGAGTCGAAAGCATTATCGCACTGCCTGTTTTCCTTCCCTGGCAGGTGGACTACATATTTCGTGCTTTAAACGCTTGCGACTGTGTATTTGTATATATATTGTGTTGATATGGTATGTGTTGGTTTAATATTGTGATATTGTGATTTTCTCGCTACGGTCATTATTTTAAAGGCCTTAAAATAAATGTGTATCTATTTTTGATATAACAACTGTTTGGAGTAGTTTGTCAGCGCTCTTGCTTTGTGTGCTCACTGCGGGCTTTCAGTCACCCTCACCCCTCTTGAGACCTAGTCTTGACCGCCGCGATCGCTACCTTGATTGGTCTGGCTTGTCCAGAGGTTACCCTGTTCCAAGTAATTAGGTTGGCCTTCTGAACTTCTGCGCCACCAGGACAGAGTTCAGAAATCCGTCTTAACAAATTGGTGTACAGCGGTGGGATACGACTGAAGGTATCCAGTGTTGCGCTCGAACTAAGGCATTTCAGGTTATTCCAAACAGTACACGTAGTGAATTGTTATAGTATAACTTTAAAAAGGCCATAGTCCTATCAAACAGTATGGAAACAAGTACGTTGTTAACTTTAAATGCTTCCAAATCAGAAACGCTGAAAAAGATGTGTGCGGAGAGAGGTGTTTCCTCTCAAGGCACGAAATTGGAAATGATCCAAAGAATCGTGGCGTGGCAAGAAGCGCAGCTTGACGCTATTACTTCTGAGGACAGTGCGGAAGGTGGTGGGGCTGCTCTCACTGGTAGAACCGACGGTTCTGCCGCCGCACTGTTCCACCGCGACCACGAGGACATGGAGGATGTAATGTCTAATGTTTCCTCTGCCAGTGCTGATGGGGAGGCTATGCTTGAATTCAAGAAGCAAGAGCTGCGGTTTAGGCAGCAGGAGCTTGAATTCAGCATAGCCAAACTAAAAATCGATCAGGCAGAAAAACAAAAAGACAGGGATCACCAGTTGGAACTGGCCAAGCTTCAGGTTGCAAATGGATCCAAGGGTCCTGGACATGGGTCTGGGGCTTCCTCTCATCCACGGTTTCCAAAAGATCTGCTCAGTGTGTATGAAGAGAGGAATGACATTATGGACTGGCTGAATGCGTTTGAGTATGCATGCGAGGTCCAGGAAGTTGACAATGCTGATAAGATTGCGTGGTTGCTCAGTAGACTGCCCCATTCTGGCTGTAGTGCCATTATGGAAATGTCGAAGGCTGAGCGGGCTGATTTCGCAATGTTAAAGCAGACTCTCATTTTAAAGTTTGGGAAGGCTCCGGCCCAATATTTAAAGCGTTTTCGAGAGTATAAGAAAAAGGAAGGTGGTACTTGGGTATCTTATGTCGCTGAATCTTTGAAAAACTTAACTGGCTGGGTCGAAGGCTATAAGGTTTCTACCTTCGACGGCATGATAAATCTTGTCATGCTGGAACACATTTTTGCTTCTTCTTCCCCGGAGCTTAAGCAGCATTTGGCCGATTCGAAGGAGATAGATCCTAAGAAGCTGGCCATTGCAGCAGACTTATGGGTGTCACATCGAGTGTCCCATAAGGACAAAACTCATCCTGGTAAGCAGGAGGAGGGGAAAAAGTCCAAAGATATGGAGGGTGGGGAATCTGCTAAATCTTCTTCCCAAAAGGGCCACAAAAAGAAAAACAAGGGTAAGACACAAGAGAACTCACAGGGTAGTGGAGGTGCGCCTCCGAAACAGAACTCTGGTTACAATAAGCCTCCCTACGTAAACAGACCCACTGGGGCTTGTTTTTCTTGTGGAGCAACTGACCATGTGAAGGGGGATCCCCGTTGTAAGGTTAGACCTTTGGGGGTCCACTCCGCTAATCTGGCCTTCTCCTCCTACGAGGAAGAAGAGATTACAGGAGCATCCTTCTCCTCGGACTCATTTCCCAGCGGAATAGAGGCCGAGGTAGTTTTAGTGTCCCTGGGTTCCTGGGAGCCTAAAGTCGCCGAGGCGTATGCTAGGATTCCGGATAATACCAAGCAATACTTTAAAGACAGTGTGCTGATCAATGGAGTGGATACTCCAGCTCTTAGGGATAGTGGGTGCAGTCGCACTGTAGTGGATTCTACCTTGGTAGACTCAGAGGAAGTTGCCAGAGCTACTCTGATGCCCACTAAGTTGGCTGACGGCCCCCTCCGTATGTTTCCCGTGATCCCTGTAAATCTTACTTTAAATGGTACAGCAGTCAGGATTCCAGTGAGCATTCAGAGAAACGTCCCGGGAAAGGTCTTGTTGGGTAATGATCTCAGAGCTTTAGGGCTCGTAGGAGACACTGCCGAAAGACCCTACACACGGTCTCAAGCACGGGCAGCATTGGCCAAGTCCAATACGCCGCCCCAGCCAAAGGGGAAACCCAAGGCGAAAGGAGTCTACAAGTCAAGACGGGGGAAAGAGAATATTCCCCCGAGCTCGCCTACCACTGCGGTGGAGGAAGTTGGTCAATCGCCCGAGCCTGACGAGGAGGTGGCGATGCCTGAAGTATTCGACCCCAACGACCATCCGGAACTAAAAGACTTGTTAGTTGAAGGAGGTCCTGATAGGGACGAATTCAGTAAAGGCCAACGTGAGTGCCCATCTCTGGAAGGCCTAAGGAGACAGGCCTTCTCCCAGCTTGAGGGTGAACCTCCTGGGAAGCATAGGATTTATTGGGAAGGTGGACTCCTGTATAGTGAGCCCACAGAGTCTACAGAAGGAGACCATAGGAGGTTGGTGGTTCCCCTTGCTGTTAGGCCCTTCCTCCTGCAGTTGGCGCATGAAGTTCCCCTTGCTGGTCACCTTGGTATGAAGAGAACCAAGCAAAGGTTATCCATGCACTTCTACTGGCCCAAGATGGGGGTGCAAGTAGAAAGTCACTGCAGGAGTTGTGCCTCCTGCCAGTTGTCTGGTAAGGTTGGCGCGACAATCCAAGCTCCGTTGGTACCGCTCCCAGTTGTGGGGGTACCATTTGAAAGGGTAGGGATCGACATCGTCGGTCCCCTTGACCCGCAAACATCCTCGGGCAATAGGTTTATCCTGGTGCTGGTCGACCATGCAACCAGGTATCCTGAGGCCATCCCATTGAAAACTGTAACTGCCAAGTCAGTTGCAAAAGCTTTACTCGGCATATTTACTAGGGTTGGCTTCCCTAAAGAAGTTGTGTCAGATCGTGGCAGCAACTTTATGTCGAAGTATATGCAGGCTATGTGGAAAGAATGTGGGGTCACCTACAAGTTCTCTTCTGCATACCACCCCCAGACCAATGGTCTGGTGGAACGTTTCAACAGAACGTTAAAGAGCATGATTGGGGCTCTGGAGGAGCCTCAGAGAAGAAAATGGGATCTTCTTTTACCATGCTTACTGTTTGCCTACCGAGAGGTACCACAGGAGGGTGTTGGCTTCAGCCCCTTCGAACTTCTGTTCGGTCATCCCGTACGGGGACCCTTAGCCATTGTCAAGGAGGGATGGGAGATGCCCACTCCCCCTGTTACTACCAATGTAGTTGACTATGTGCTAGGGCTCAGAAAACGGATGGTACTTCTGATGGGCTTGGCTAGTGATAAATTGAAGGCAGGGCAAGCGCTGGTGAAACATTGGTACGACCAGAAAGCTTCCCTCATCAACTTTACACCTGGTCAGCAAGTCCTGATCATGAATCCAATAAGGCCTCGCGCTTTACAGGACAAATGGTCAGGCCCTTACACAGTGGTGGAGCCCCTGGGTGAGGTAAACTATTTAGTGGACCTTGGAAGGCCTGGACAGGCTCCAAAAGTGTTCCACGTGAATAGGCTGAAGGCTTTCGTCCCAAGAGTCGAAATCGCAGCACTGCTACTGGCGTCAGACGTTGAGGAAGAGGAGTCTGAACCTCTCCCCGACCTGTTCCAGAGCGGTCCTTCAGATAGCTCCGTTGAGGGTGTCCGAGTGGCCCCTCACCTGACTTCTGATCAACAGGCTGAGGTGAAAAGTTTGCTTAGGCAGTTTTCCCCCCTGTTTTCACAGTCCCCTGGTTTGACACCTTGGTGCAAACATAACATTGACACAGGAGACAGTGTACCTACCAAAAGTAGGGGATACAGGATGTCGGATAAAGTACGGTCTTATATTAAGACCGAGGTCAACAAAATGTTAGACCTTGGGGTGATTGAACCCTCTAGTAGTCCTTGGTCCAGTCCTGTGGTTCTGGTTCCAAAGGCAGGCACTTCTGAATTGAGGTTCTGCGTGGATTACAGGGCTCTGAATGCTGTCACCAAGACAGATGCCCACCCCTTGCCTCGAACAGATGAGCTGGTGGATACTTTGGGTGCCTCCAAGTACCTCAGCACGTTTGACCTCACTGCTGGCTATTGGCAAATAGCGTTAGCAGAACATGCCAGGGAGAAGACAGCATTTTCTACACCAGACGGCCTTTACCAATTCCGGGTAATGCCGTTCGGGTTGAAGAATGCACCTGCCACTTTCCAGAGGCTTGTGAATCATGTGTTGAATGGGTTGGACGAATTCTGTCTTGCATATCTGGACGATATAGCAGTTTTCAGTGCCACCTGGGAAGACCATGTGAAACACCTCAGGATTGTGCTCCAGGCTCTTCAGAAAGCCCACTTGACCATAAAGGCTAGTAAATGCCTTGGACATGAAGTAGGTGGAGGGAGGATACAGCCTCTACCCAGTAAAGTACAAGCAGTACAAGACTGGCCTACCCCCACTACGCAAACCCAAGTGAGAGCCTTCTTAGGACTCACGGGGTATTATCACAATTTTGTGGCAGACTATGGCACCATAGCTGCTCCTCTGACTGCCCTCACAACTCCGAAGAAACCCAAGAAGGTAACTTGGACCGACGAGTGTGAGAAGGCCTTCAATGGCTTAAAAGACTCCTTGTGCCAGGCCCCTGTGCTCAGGGCCCCTGATTATCAAAGACCTTTTATCGTGCAGACGGATGCCTCTGACACTGGGATAGGAGCTGTACTATCACAAGTAGATGAGAAGGGTAAGGAACACCCTATCGGTTTTATTAGTCGCCAGCTTAAGGACAGAGAGCTCAGATGGTCCACGGTAGAGAAAGAATGTTTCTCTGTTGTGTGGGCCCTAAGGAAGCTGAGGCCCTACCTCTATGGGACCCACTTCACTGTGCAGACTGACCATAAGCCATTAAAGTGGCTAATGAACATGAAGGGGGAGAATCCAAAGTTGCTTAGGTGGTCCATAAGTCTTCAAGGCTTCGACTTCACTATTGAGCATAGGCCAGGTGTCCAACATAGCAATGCTGATGGGTTGTCCAGAATGTTTAACCGACCTGAACAAGAGACTCATCCAGGGGTGGATTAGTTCCCCCTGTCCATAGTCTGGGAGGGGCGAGTGTTAGGAAAGATTTCGTTATTGTAGGGAATTTTCCTTCCATGTGGCAACCCCTAAACTTTTTGCTATTGTTTTTAACCTTGTTCTTGACTTTGCCAGAGAAGTACAGCCTTCTGCCGCACTTCTCTGGGCTTTCGCTCCTTTCTTACGGGGAAACTGACATGCCCTTAAGACAGTCAGTACCGGGGAACGTGGTTTCCCGTAGTTTCTTTTATCGTGTCGCAGCTTTAGTGCAACACGACACAAGAGGGCACTGTAAGCTAAGTTACAGCTCTCTTGGGTCTCTAGCCTTCTACAGGCCCTAGATACTCTTTTAGGATGGTATTTGATCGGTGCAAGTCATTCAGGGACTCGAATGGTGGCAGCGATCGTTTTGTTTATTTTAAGCTCCTTTTGGCGTTCTGAGCACGTTTTTGCACTGAACCCAAAATGGTGGCCTGGCTCCCAAAATGGCCAGGCCGCGAGGCTCCTTTGTCTTGTCCACTGACCGTCTTGCTCCCTTCACCTTCCCCAGGTCCGGCGACCCGGGGCCTTCCTTATTTGGGCATGTACTTTCCCGCGAAACGTGGTTGCTTTCGCGGGCTTCTACATGTCGTTTGTGTGCCTCCAGGGTGTGGGCTGGGATGTCTGGTCCCAATACACATCCTGGGTGCCAGAGAGTCTAGGGTGGTGTGAATGCCTGGGACCACCGTGGTCCGTGATTGGTCCACGTATGGTATGTGTTTTGATGAGCGGATCTCCCATTGGCTCCCCTCCGTTTTGGCGCGAAGGGAACCGTGGATAAGAGGGGGCTGGAAACACCACTACCATGTCGATCTCCTGAGTTCTCACGAACGAAGGAATACAGGAGCCAAGTATCCTGCAACTACGAGGCTGGACCGAGGAATCGCTGGTGACCCGCTGAAGGAATCCTCCTTTGCACTGCTGTCGTCCGGAGAGCCCCTGTCCTCCTTTGATCGAACCAGAAGGCCTGTACTGGTGCTTCGACCTTTGGAATAGCAGGAACAGCTATTCCCGGCGACTTCATCAACTCCTGCCAAGTAAGCCTTCGGAAGTGTCTCTGGGCCATTCAGTTGACTGACCAGCTTACAAGGGAGTCCTGCTCTGTAACCGCCGCCAGGTTGTGTTGTATTGCGAGTCCTTGTCCCTCTCCCACGCTTCGTATGCTTGGCGTCCCCAGGTCTGAAGGGAGGAGGGTTCATTTGGCTCGAATACACACGGCCGCTCCGTTGTCCTGTGCGGCAACAAAACTGTGCCGGTTTCGTCGATTGGGACGTCTTTTTGCTCTACACGACTACAAAGCGTTCCCTGCTCTTCTGAACCTGCCAGCTGCTGAAACTATCGTGGAGGAGCCTGGGTCTGCTTGCTTCGGGGACCGGTGAGTAGTATATCTAGGATCTGGTCGCCCTCCTGCAGTATCCCATTGCTTTTCCCTGCTGTGTAAAAACAGCACCCTTTTGCCGCGCTCGCGCTCTGCTTCTGCCCGCTGTGGAGGCTGCGCTTGAGTTGCGGAACCTGTTCTTCTTCTGCTGTGCACTAACGTGAACCGCCTGACTTCCTCCGAAGAGCTTCCCCTTGTGCCCGTCGGCACCGGCGTGGCAGGTACTTTGAGCACAAGGCTCCACTCGTCGCAGGGCTCGGACTTCCATCTAGTTAGGTGCCTATGAAGGCGAACTGAGTCGAAAGCATTATCGCACTGCCTGTTTTCCTTCCCTGGCAGGTGGACTACATATTTTGTGCTTTAAACGCTTGCGACTGTGTATTTGTATATATATTGTGTTGATATGGTATGTGTTGGTTTAATATTGTGATATTGTGATTTTCTCGCTACGGTCATTATTTTAAAGGCCTTAAAATAAATGTGTATCTATTTTTGATATAACAACTGTTTGGAGTAGTTTGTCAGCGCTCTTGCTTTGTGTGCTCACTGTGGGCTTTCAGTCACCCTCACCCCTCTTGAGACCTAGTCTTGACCGCCGTGATCGCTACCTTGATTGGTCTGGCTTGTCCAGAGGTTACCCTGTTCCAAGTAATTAGGTTGGCCTTCTGAACTTCTGCGCCACCAGGACAGAGTTCAGAAATCCGTCTTAACACTTCCCATTCAAATCCTGAGACCGTTCCTATAGCATGAGATGTGATATCTCAATGCTTATACCAAATCTGAGACCCTTCCTATAGCATGAGATGTGATATCCATCTCCTTCCCATTCCAATCCTGAGACCCTTCCTATAGCATGAGATGTGATGTCTCAATGCTTCTAATACCAAACCTGAGATCCTTCCTATAACATGAGATGTGATATCCAACTCCTTCCCATTCCAATCCTGAGACCCTTATGATAGCATGAGATGTGATATCTCAATGCCTCTAATACCAAACCTGAGATACTTCCGATAGCATGAGATGTGATATCTCAATGCTTCTAATACCAAACCTGAGATCCTTCCTATAACATGAGATGTGATTTCCAAATCCTTCCCCTTCCAAACCTGAGACCCTCCCTTTAGCATGAGATGTGATATCCAACTCCTTCCCATTCCAATCCTGAGACCCTTCTGATAGCATGAGATGTGATATTTCAATGCCTCTAATACCAAACCTGAGATCCTACCTCTAACATGAAATGTGATATCCATCTCCTTCCCTTTCCAAACCTGAGACCCTGCCTATAGCATGAGATGTGATATCCAAGTCCTTCCCATTACAATCCTGAGACCCTTCCTATAGCATGTGATGTGATATCTCAATGCTTATACCAAACCTGAGACCCTTCCTATGGCATGAGATGTCATATACAACTCCTTCCCATTACAATCCTGAGACCCTTCCTATAGCATGAGATGTGATATCTCAATGCTTATACCAAACCTGAGACCCTTCCTATAGCATGAGATGTGATATCCAACTTCTTCCCAATCCAATCCTGAGACCCTTCCTATAACATGAGATGTGATGTCTCAATGCTTCTAATACCAAACCTGAGATCTTTCCTATAACATGAGATGTGATATCCAACTCCTTCCCATTCCAATCCTGAGACCCTTCCTATAGCATGAGATGTGATATCACAATGCTTATACCAAACCTGAGACCGTTCCTATAGCTTGAGATGTGATATCCAACTCCTTCCCATTCCAATCCTGAGACCCTTCCTATAGCATGAGATGTGATATCTCAAGGCCTCTAATACCAAACCTGAGTTCGTTCCTCTAACATGAAATGTGATATCCAACTCCTTCCCCTTCCAAACCTGAGAGCCTTCCTATAGCATGAGATATGATAGCCAAGTCCTTCCAATTCCAATCCTGAGACCCTTCCTATAACATGAAATGTGATATCCAACTCCTTCCCATTCCAACCTGAGACCCTTCCTATAGCATGAGATGGGATTTCTCAATGCTTCTAATACCAAACCTGAGACTCTTCCTATAACATGAGATGGGATATCCAACTCCTTCCCATTCCAATCCTGAGACCCTTCCGATAGCAGAGATGTGATATCTCAATGCTTATACCAAACCTGAGACCCTTCCTATGGCCTGAGATGTGATATCCAACTGCTTCCCATTCCAATCCTGAGATCCTTCCTATAGCATGAGATGTGATATCTCAATGCTTATACTAAATCTGAGACCCTTCCTATAGCATGAGATGTGATATCCAACTCCTTCCCATTCCAATCCTGAGACCCTTCCTATAGCATGAGATGTGATGTCTCAATGCTTCTAATACCAAACCTGAGATCCTTCCTATAACATGAGATGTGATATCCAACTCCTTCCGATTCCAATCCTGAGACCCTTCCTATAGCATGAGATGTGATATCTCAATGCTACTAATACCAAACCTGAGATCCTTCCTATAACATGAGATGTGATTTCCAAATCCTTCCCCTTCCAAACCTGAGACCCTCCCTTTAGCATGAGATGTGATATCCAACTCCTTCCCATTCCAATCCTGAGACCCTTCTGATAGCATGAGATGTGATATCTCAATGCCTCTAATACCAAACCTGAGATCCTACCTCTAACATGAAATGTGATATCCATCTCCTTCCCTTTCCAAACCTGAGACCCTGTCTATAGCATGAGATGTCATATACAACTCCTTCCCATTCCAATCCTGAGACCCTTCCTATAGCACGAGATGTGATATCTCAATGCTTATACCAAACCTGAGACCCTTCCTATAGCATGAGATGTGATATCCAACTCCTTCCCATTCCAATCCTGAGACGCTTCCTTTAGCATGAGATGTGATATCCAACTCCTTCCCATTCCAATCCTGAGACCCTTCCTATAGCCTGAGATGTGATATCTCAATGCCTCTAATACCAAACCTGAGATCCTTCCTCTAACATGAAATGTGATATCCAACTCCTTCCCTTTCCAAACCTGAGAGCCTATCTATAGCATGAGATGTGATATCCAAGTCCTTCCCATTCCAATCCTGAGACACTTCCGATAGCAGAGATGTGATATCTCAATGCTTATACCAAACCTGAGACCCTTCCTATAACATGAGATGTGATATCCAACTCCTTCCCGTTCCAAACCTGAGACCCTTCCTTTAGCATGAGATGTGATATCCAGCTCCTTCCCATTCCAATCCTGAGACACTTCCGATAGCATGAGATGTGATATCTCAATGCTTCTAATATCAAAACTGAGACCCTCCCTATAGCATGTTATGTGATATCTAAGTCCTTCCCATTCCAATCCTGAGACCCTTCCTATAGCATGAGATCTGATATCTCAATGCTTCTACCAAACCTGAGACCCTTCCTTTAGCATGAGATGTGATAACCAACTCCTTCCCATTCCAATCCTGAGACCCTTCCTATAGCATGAGATGTGATATCTCAATACTTCTAATACCAAACCTGAGATCCTTCCGATAACATGAGATGTGATATCCAAATCCTTCCCCTTCCAAACCTGAGACCCTCCCTTTAGCATGAGATGTGATATCCAACTCCTTCCCATTCCAATCCTGAGACCCTTCTGATAGCATGAGATGTGATATCTCAATGCTTCTATACCAAACCTGAGATCCTTCCGATAGCATGAGATGTGATATCTCAATGCTTCTAATACCAAACCTGAGATCCTTCCTATAACATGAGATGTGATATCCAAATCCTTCCCCTTCCAAACCTGAGACCCTCCCTTTAGCATGAGATGTGATATCCAACTCCTTCCCATTCCAATCCTGAGACTCTTCTGATAGCATGAGATGTGATATCTCAATGCCTCTAATACCAAACCTGAGATCCTACCTCTAACATGAAATGTGATATCCAACTCTTTCCCCTTCCAAACCTGAGAGCCTTCCTATAGCATGAGATGTGATATCCAAGTCCTTCCCATTCCAATCCTGAGACCCTTCCTATAACATGAGATGTGATATCCAACTCCTTCCCATTCCAACCTGAGACCCTTCCTATAGCATGAGATGGGATATCCAACTCCTTCCAAATCCAATCCTGATACCCTTCCGATAGCATGAGATGTGATATCCCAATGCTTCTACCAAACCTGAGACCCATACTATGGCATGAGATGTGATATCAAACTCCTTCCCCTTCCAAACCTTAGACCCTTCCTTTATCATGAGATGTGATATCCAACTCCTTCCCATTCCATCCCTGAGACCCTTCCGATATCATGAGATGTGATATCTCAATGCTTCTAATATCAAACTTGAGACCCTCCCTATAGCATGAGATGTGATATCCAAGTCCTTCCCATTCCAATCCTGAGACCCTTCCTATAGCATGAGATGTGATGTCTCAATGCTTCTAATACCAAACCTGAGACCCTTCCTATAACATAAGATGGGATATCCAACTCCTTCCCATTCCAACCTGAGACCCTTCCTATAGCATGAGATGGGATATCCAACTCCTTCCAAATCCAATCCTGATACCCTTCCGATAGCATGAGATGTGATATCCCAATGCTTCTACCAAACCTGAGACCCATACTATGGCATGAGATGTGATATCAAACTCCTTCCCCTTCCAAACCTTAGACCCTTCCTTTATCATGAGATGTGATATCCAACTCCTTCCCATTCCATCCCTGAGACCCTTCCGATATCATGAGATGTGATATCTCAATGCTTCTAATATCAAACTTGAGACCCTCCCTATAGCATGAGATGTGATATCCAAGTCCTTCCCATTCCAATCCTGAGACCCTTCCTATAGCATGAGATGTGATGTCTCAATGCTTCTAATACCAAACCTGAGACCCTTCCTATAACATGAGATGGGATATCCAACTCCTTCCCATTCCAATCCTGAGACCCTTCCGATAGCAGAGATGTGATATCTCAATGCTTATACCAAACCTGAGACCCTTCCTATGGCCTGAGATGTCATATACAACTCCTTCCCATTCAAATCCTGAGACCGTTCCTATAGCATGAGATGTGATATCTCAATGCTTATACCAAATCTGAGACCCTTCCTATAGCATGAGATGTGATATCCATCTCCTTCCCATTCCAATCCTGAGACCCTTCCTATAGCATGAGATGTGAATTCTCAATGCTTCTAATACCAAACCTGAGATCCTTCCTATAACATGAGATGTGATATCCAACTCCTTCCCATTCCAATCCTGAGACCCTTATGATAGCATGAGATGTGATATCTCAATGCCTCTAATACCAAACCTGAGATACTTCCGATAGCATGAGATGTGATATCTCAATGCTTCTAATACCAAACCTGAGATCCTTCCTATAACATGAGATGTGATTTCCAAATCCTTCCCCTTCCAAACCTGAGACCCTCCCTTTAGCATGAGATGTGATATCCAACTCCTTCCCATTCCAATCCTGAGACCCTTCTGATAGCATGAGATGTGATATTTCAATGCCTCTAATACCAAACCTGAGATCCTACCTCTAACATGAAATGTGATATCCATCTCCTTCCCTTTCCAAACCTGAGACCCTGCCTATAGCATGAGATGTGATATCCAAGTCCTTCCCATTACAATCCTGAGACCCTTCCTATAGCATGTGATGTGATATCTCAATGCTTATACCAAACCTGAGACCCTTCCTATGGCATGAGATGTCATATACAACTCCTTCCCATTCCAATCCTGAGACCCTTCCTATAGCATGAGATGTGATATCTCAATGCTTATACCAAACCTGAGACCCTTCCTATAGCATGAGATGTGATATCCAACTTCTTCCCATTCCAATCCTGAGACCCTTCCTATAACATGAGATGTGATGTCTCAATGCTTCTAATACCAAACCTGAGATCTTTCCTATAACATGAGATGTGATATCCAACTCCTTCCCATTCCAATCCTGAGACCCTTCCTATAGCATGAGATGTGATATCACAATGCTTATACCAAACTTGAGACCGTTCCTATAGCTTGAGATGTGATATCCAACTCCTTCCCATTCCAATACTGAGACCCTTCCTATAGCATGAGATGTGATATCTCAAGGCCTCTAATACCAAACCTGAGATCGTTCCTCTAACATGAAATGTGATATCCAACTCCTTCCCCTTCCAAACCTGAGAGCCTTCCTATAGCATGAGATATGATAGCCAAGTCCTTCCAATTCCAATCCTGAGACCCTTCCTATAACATGAAATGTGATATCCAACTCCTTCCCATTCCAACCTGAGACCCTTCCTATAGCATGAGATGGGATATCTCAATGCTTCTAATACCAAACCTGAGACTCTTCCTATAACATGAGATGGGATATCCAACTCCTTCCCATTCCAATCCTGAGACCCTTCCGATAGCAGAGATGTGATATCTCAATGCTTATACCAAACCTGAGACCCTTCCTATGGCCTGAGATGTGATATCCAACTGCTTCCCATTCCAATCCTGAGATCCTTCCTATAGCATGAGATGTGATATCTCAATGCTTATACCAAATCTGAGACCCTTCCTATAGCATGAGATGTGATATCCAACTCCTTCCCATTCCAATCCTGAGACCCTTCCTATAGCATGAGATGTGATGTCTCAATGCTTCTAATACCAAACCTGAGATCCTTCCTATAACATGAGATGTGATATCCAACTCCTTCCGATTCCAATCCTGAGACCCTTATGATAGCATGAGATGTGATATCTCAATGCTTCTAATACCAAACCTGAGATCCTTCCTATAACATGAGATGTGATTTCCAAATCCTTCCCCTTCCAAACCTGAGACCCTCCCTTTAGCATGAGATGTGATATCCAACTCCTTCCCATTCCAATCCTGAGACCCTTCTGATAGCATGAGATGTGATATCTCAATGCCTCTAATACCAAACCTGAGATCCTACCTCTAACATGAAATGTGATATCCATCTCCTTCCCTTTCCAAACCTGAGACCCTGTCTATAGCATGAGATGTCATATACAACTCCTTCCCATTCCAATCCTGAGACCCTTCCTATAGCACGAGATGTGATATCTCAATGCTTATACCAAACCTGAGACCCTTCCTATAGCATGAGATGTGATATCCAACTCCTTCCCATTCCAATCCTGAGACCCTTCCTTTAGCATGAGATGTGATATCCAACTCCTTCCCATTCCAATCCTGAGACCCTTCCTATAGCCTGAGATGTGATATCTCAATGCCTCTAATACCAAACCTGAGATCCTTCCTCTAACATGAAATGTGATATCCAACTCCTTCCCTTTCCAAACCTGAGAGCCTATCTATAGCATGAGATGTGATATCCAAGTCTTTCCCATTCCAATCCTGAGACACTTCCGATAGCAGAGATGTGATATCTCAATGCTTATACCGAACCTGAGACCCTTCCTATAACATGAGATGTGATATCCAACTCCTTCCCGTTCCAAACCTGAGACCCTTCCTTTAGCATGAGATGTGATATCCAGCTCCTTCCCATTCCAATCCTGAGACACTTCCGATAGCATGAGATGTGATATCTCAATGCTTCTAATATCAAAACTGAGACCCTCCCTATAGCATGTTATGTGATATCTAAGTCCTTCCCATTCCAATCCTGAGACCCTTCCTATAGCATGAGATCTGATATCTCAATGCTTCTACCAAACCTGAGACCCTTCCTTTAGCATGAGATGTGATAACCAACTCCTTCCCATTCCAATCCTGAGACCCTTCCTATAGCATGAGATGTGATATCTCAATACTTCTAATACCAAACCTGAGATCCTTCCGATAACATGAGATGTGATATCCAAATCCTTCCCCTTCCAAACCTGAGACCCTCCCTTTAGCATGAGATGTGATATCCAACTCCTTCCCATTCCAATCCTGAGACCCTTCTGATAGCATGAGATGTGATATCTCAATGCTTCTATACCAAACCTGAGATCCTTCCGATAGCATGAGATGTGATATCTCAATGCTTCTAATACCAAACCTGAGATCCTTCCTATAACATGAGATGTGATATCCAAATCCTTCCCCTTCCAAACCTGAGACCCTCCCTTTAGCATGAGATGTGATATCCAACTCCTTCCCATTCCAATCCTGAGACTCTTCTGATAGCATGAGATGTGATATCTCAATGCCTCTAATACCAAACCTGAGATCCTACCTCTAACATGAAATGTGATATCCAACTCTTTCCCCTTCCAAACCTGAGAGCCTTCCTATAGCATGAGATGTGATATCCAAGTCCTTCCCATTCCAATCCTGAGACCCTTCCTATAACATGAGATGTGATATCCAACTCCTTCCCATTCCAACCTGAGACCCTTCCTATAGCATGAGATGGGATATCCAACTCCTTCCAAATCCAATCCTGATACCCTTCCGATAGCATGAGATGTGATATCCCAATGCTTCTACCAAACCTGAGACCCATACTATGGCATGAGATGTGATATCAAACACCTTCCCCTTCCAAACCTTAGACCCTTCCTTTATCATGAGATGTGATATCCAACTCCTTCCCATTCCATCCCTGAGACCCTTCCGATATCATGAGATGTGATATCTCAATGCTTCTAATATCAAACTTGAGACCCTCCCTATAGCATGAGATGTGATATCCAAGTCCTTCCCATTCCAATCCTGAGACCCTTCCTATAGCATGAGATGTGATGTCTCAATGCTTCTAATACCAAACCTGAGACCCTTCCTATAACATAAGATGGGATATCCAACTCCTTCCCATTCCAACCTGAGACCCTTCCTATAGCATGAGATGGGATATCCAACTCCTTCCAAATTCAATCCTGATACCCTTCCGATAGCATGAGATGTGATATCCCAATGCTTCTACCAAACCTGAGACCCATACTATGGCATGAGATGTGATATCAAACTCCTTCCCCTTCCAAACCTTAGACCCTTCCTTTATCATGAGATGTGATATCCAACTCCTTCCCATTCCATCCCTGAGACCCTTCCGATATCATGAGATGTGATATCTCAATGCTTCTAATATCAAACTTGAGACCCTCCCTATAGCATGAGATGTGATATCCAAGTCCTTCCCATTCCAATCCTGAGACCCTTCCTATAGCATGAGATGTGATGTCTCAATGCTTCTAATACCAAACCTGAGACCCTTCCTATAACATGAGATGGGATATCCAACTCCTTCCCATTCCAATCCTGAGACCCTTCCGATAGCAGAGATGTGATATCTCAATGCTTATACCAAACCTGAGACCCTTCCTATGGCCTGAGATGTCATATACAACTCCTTCCCATTCAAATCCTGAGACCGTTCCTATAGCATGAGATGTGATATCTCAATGCTTATACCAAATCTGAGACCCTTCCTATAGCATGAGATGTGATATCCATCTCCTTCCCATTCCAATCCTGAGACCCTTCCTATAGCATGAGATGTGAATTCTCAATGCTTCTAATACCAAACCTGAGATCCTTCCTATAACATGAGATGTGATATCCAACTCCTTCCCATTCCAATCCTGAGACCCTTATGATAGCATGAGATGTGATATCTCAATGCCTCTAATACCAAACCTGAGATACTTCCGATAGCATGAGATGTGATATCTCAATGCTTCTAATGCCAAACCTGAGATCCTTCCTATAACATGAGATGTGATTTCCAAATCCTTCCCCTTCCAAACCTGAGACCCTCCCTTTAGCATGAGATGTGATATCCAACTCCTTCCCATTCCAATCCTGAGACCCTTCTGATAGCATGAGATGTGATATTTCAATGCCTCTAATACCAAACCTGAGATCCTACCTCTAACATGAAATGTGATATCCATCTCCTTCCCTTTCCAAACCTGAGACCCTGCCTATAGCATGAGATGTGATATCCAAGTCCTTCCCATTACAATCCTGAGACCCTTCCTATAGCATGTGATGTGATATCTCAATGCTTATACCAAACCTGAGACCCTTCCTATGGCATGAGATGTCATATACAACTCCTTCCCATTCCAATCCTGAGACCCTTCCTATAGCATGAGATGTGATATCTCAATGCTTATACCAAACCTGAGACCCTTCCTATAGCATGAGATGTGATATCCAACTTCTTCCCATTCCAATCCTGAGACCCTTCCTATAACATGAGATGTGATGTCTCAATGCTTCTAATACCAAACCTGAGATCTTTCCTATAACATGAGATGTGATATCCAACTCCTTCCCATTCCAATCCTGAGACCCTTCCTATAGCATGAGATGTGATATCACAATGCTTATACCAAACTTGAGACCGTTCCTATAGCTTGAGATGTGATATCCAACTCCTTCCCATTCCAATACTGAGACCCTTCCTATAGCATGAGATGTGATATCTCAAGGCCTCTAATACCAAACCTGAGATCGTTCCTCTAACATGAAATGTGATATCCAACTCCTTCCCCTTCCAAACCTGAGAGCCTTCCTATAGCATGAGATATGATAGCCAAGTCCTTCCAATTCCAATCCTGAGACCCTTCCTATAACATGAAATGTGATATCCAACTCCTTCCCATTCCAACCTGAGACCCTTCCTATAGCATGAGATGGGATATCTCAATGCTTCTAATACCAAACCTGAGACTCTTCCTATAACATGAGATGGGATATCCAACTCCTTCCCATTCCAATCCTGAGACCCTTCCGATAGCAGAGATGTGATATCTCAATGCTTATACCAAACCTGAGACCCTTCCTATGGCCTGAGATGTGATATCCAACTGCTTCCCATTCCAATCCTGAGATCCTTCCTATAGCATGAGATGTGATATCTCAATGCTTATACCAAATCTGAGACCCTTCCTATAGCATGAGATGTGATATCCAACTCCTTCCCATTCCAATCCTGAGACCCTTCCTATAGCATGAGATGTGATGTCTCAATGCTTCTAATACCAAACCTGAGATCCTTCCTATAACATGAGATGTGATATCCAACTCCTTCCGATTCCAATCCTGAGACCCTTATGATAGCATGAGATGTGATATCTCAATGCTTCTAATACCAAACCTGAGATCCTTCCTATAACATGAGATGTGATTTCCAAATCCTTCCCCTTCCAAACCTGAGACCCTCCCTTTAGCATGAGATGTGATATCCAACTCCTTCCCATTCCAATCCTGAGACCCTTCTGATAGCATGAGATGTGATATCTCAATGCCTCTAATACCAAACCTGAGATCCTACCTCTAACATGAAATGTGATATCCATCTCCTTCCCTTTCCAAACCTGAGACCCTGTCTATAGCATGAGATGTCATATACAACTCCTTCCCATTCCAATCCTGAGACCCTTCCTATAGCACGAGATGTGATATCTCAATGCTTATACCAAACCTGAGACCCTTCCTATAGCATGAGATGTGATATCCAACTCCTTCCCATTCCAATCCTGAGACCCTTCCTTTAGCATGAGATGTGATATCCAACTCCTTCCCATTCCAATCCTGAGACCCTTCCTATAGCCTGAGATGTGATATCTCAATGCCTCTAATACCAAACCTGAGATCCTTCCTCTAACATGAAATGTGATATCCAACTCCTTCCCTTTCCAAACCTGAGAGCCTATCTATAGCATGAGATGTGATATCCAAGTCTTTCCCATTCCAATCCTGAGACACTTCCGATAGCAGAGATGTGATATCTCAATGCTTATACCGAACCTGAGACCCTTCCTATAACATGAGATGTGATATCCAACTCCTTCCCGTTCCAAACCTGAGACCCTTCCTTTAGCATGAGATGTGATATCCAGCTCCTTCCCATTCCAATCCTGAGACACTTCCGATAGCATGAGATGTGATATCTCAATGCTTCTAATATCAAAACTGAGACCCTCCCTATAGCATGTTATGTGATATCTAAGTCCTTCCCATTCCAATCCTGAGACCCTTCCTATAGCATGAGATGTGATATCTCAATGCTTCTACCAAACCTGAGACCCTTCCTTTAGCATGAGTTGTGATAACCAACTCCTTCCCATTCCAATCCTGAGACCCTTCCTACAGCATGAGATGTGATATCTCAATACTTCTAATACCAAACCTGAGATCCTTCCGATAACATGAGATGTGATATCCAAATCCTTCCCCTTCCAAACCTGAGACCCTCCCTTTAGCATGAGATGTGATATCCAACTCCTTCCCATTCCAATCCTGAGACCCTTCTGATAGCATGAGATGTGATATCTCAATGCTTCTATACCAAACCTGAGATCCTTCCGATAGCATGAGATGTGATATCTCAATGCTTCTAATACCAAACCTGAGATCCTTCCTATAACATGAGATGTGATATCCAAATCCTTCCCCTTCCAAACCTGAGACCCTCCCTTTAGCATGAGATGTGATATCCAACTCCTTCCCATTCCAATCCTGAGACTCTTCTGATAGCATGAGATGTGATATCTCAATGCCTCTAATACCAAACCTGAGATCCTACCTCTAACATGAAATGTGATATCCAACTCTTTCCCCTTCCAAACCTGAGAGCCTTCCTATAGCATGAGATGTGAAATCCAAGTCCTTCCCATTCCAATCCTGAGACCCTTCCTATAACATGAGATGTGATATCCAACTCCTTCCCATTCCAACCTGAGACCCTTCCTATAGCATGAGATGGGATATCCAACTCCTTCCAAATCCAATCCTGATACCCTTCCTATAGCATGAGATGTGATATCCCAATGCTTCTACCAAACCTGAGACCCATACTATGGCATGAGATGTGATATCAAACTCCTTCCCCTTCCAAGCCTTAGACCCTTCCTTTATCATGAGATGTGATATCCAACTCCTTCCCATTCCATCCCTGAGACCCTTCCGATATCATGAGATGTGATATCTCAATGCTTCTAATATCAAACTTGAGACCCTCCCTATAGCATGAGATGTGATATCCAAGTCCTTCTCATTCCAATCCTGAGACCCTTCCTATAGCATGAGATGTGATGTCTCAATGCTTCTAATACCAAACCTGAGACCCTTCCTATAACATGAGATGGGATATCCAACTCCTTCCCATTCCAATCCTGAGACCCTTCGGATAGCAGAGATGTGATATCTCAATGCTTATACCAAACCTGAGACCCTTCCTATGGCCTGAGATGTCATATACAACTCCTTCCCATTCAAATCCTGAGACCGTTCCTATAGCATGAGATGTGATATCTCAATGCTTATACCAAATCTGAGACCCTTCCTATAGCATGAGATGTGATATCCATCTCCTTCCCATTCCAATCCTGAGACCCTTCCTATAGCATGAAATGTGATGTCTCAATGCTTCTAATACCAAACCTGAGATCCTTCCTATAACATGAGATGTGATATCCAACTCCTTCCCATTCCAATCCTGAGACCCTTATGATAGCATGAGATGTGATATCCAACTGCTTCCCATTCCAATCCTGAGATCCTTCCTATAGCATGAGATGTGATATCTCAATGCTTATACCAAATCTGAGACCCTTCCTATAGCATGAGATGTGATATCCAACTCCTTCCCATTCCAATCCTGAGACCCTTCCTATAGCATGAGATGTGATGTCTCAATGCTTCTAATACCAAACCTGAGATCCTTCCTATAACATGAGATGTGATATCCAACTCCTTCCGATTCCAATCCTGAGACCCTTATGATAGCATGAGATGTGATATCTCAATGCTTCTAATACCAAACCTGAGATCCTTCCTATAACATGAGATGTGATTTCCAAATCCTTCCCCTTCCAAACCTGAGACCCTCCCTTTAGCATGAGATGTGATATCCAACTCCTTCCCATTCCAATCCTGAGACCCTTCTGATAGCATGAGATGTGATATCTCAATGCCTCTAATACCAAACCTGAGATCCTACCTCTAACATGAAATGTGATATCCATCTCCTTCCCTTTCCAAACCTGAGACCCTGTCTATAGCATGAGATGTCATATACAACTCCTTCCCATTCCAATCCTGAGACCCTTCCTATAGCACGAGATGTGATATCTCAATGCTTATACCAAACCTGAGACCCTTCCTATAGCATGAGATGTGATATCCAACTCCTTCCCATTCCAATCCTGAGACCCTTCCTTTAGCATGAGATGTGATATCCAACTCCTTCCCATTCCAATCCTGAGACCCTTCCTATAGCCTGAGATGTGATATCTCAATGCCTCTAATACCAAACCTGAGATCCTTCCTCTAACATGAAATGTGATATTCAACTCCTTCCCTTTCCAAACCTGAGAGCCTATCTATAGCATGAGATGTGATATCCAAGTCTTTCCCATTCCAATCCTGAGACACTTCCGATAGCAGAGATGTGATATCTCAATGCTTATACCGAACCTGAGACCCTTCCTATAACATGAGATGTGATATCCAACTCCTTCCCGTTCCAAACCTGAGACCCTTCCTTTAGCATGAGATGTGATATCCAGCTCCTTCCCATTCCAATCCTGAGACACTTCCGATAGCATGAGATGTGATATCTCAATGCTTCTAATATCAAAACTGAGACCCTCCCTATAGCATGTTATGTGATATCTAAGTCCTTCCCATTCCAATCCTGAGACCCTTCCTATAGCATGAGATGTGATATCTCAATGCTTCTACCAAACCTGAGACCCTTCCTTTAGCATGAGTTGTGATAACCAACTCCTTCCCATTCCAATCCTGAGACCCTTCCTATAGCATGAGATGTGATATCTCAATACTTCTAATACCAAACCTGAGATCCTTCCGATAACATGAGATGTGATATCCAAATCCTTCCCCTTCCAAACCTGAGACCCTCCCTTTAGCATGAGATGTGATATCCAACTCCTTCCCATTCCAATCCTGAGACCCTTCTGATAGCATGAGATGTGATATCTCAATGCTTCTATACCAAACCTGAGATCCTTCCGATAGCATGAGATGTGATATCTCAATGCTTCTAATACCAAACCTGAGATCCTTCCTATAACATGAGATGTGATATCCAAATCCTTCCCCTTCCAAACCTGAGACCCTCCCTTTAGCATGAGATGTGATATCCAACTCCTTCCCATTCCAATCCTGAGACTCTTCTGATAGCATGAGATGTGATATCTCAATGCCTCTAATACCAAACCTGAGATCCTACCTCTAACATGAAATGTGATATCCAACTCTTTCCCCTTCCAAACCTGAGAGCCTTCCTATAGCATGAGATGTGAAATCCAAGTCCTTCCCATTCCAATCCTGAGACCCTTCCTATAACATGAGATGTGATATCCAACTGCTTCCCATTCCAACCTGAGACCCTTCCTATAGCATGAGATGGGATATCCAACTCCTTCCAAATCCAATCCTGATACCCTTCCTATAGCATGAGATGTGATATCCCAATGCTTCTACCAAACCTGAGACCCATACTATGGCATGAGATGTGATATCAAACTCCTTCCCCTTCCAAACCTTAGACCCTTCCTTTATCATGAGATGTGATATCCAACTCCTTCCCATTCCATCCCTGAGACCCTTCCGATATCATGAGATGTGATATCTCAATGCTTCTAATATCAAACTTGAGACCCTCCCTATAGCATGAGATGTGATATCCAAGTCCTTCTCATTCCAATCCTGAGACCCTTCCTATAGCATGAGATGTGATGTCTCAATGCTTCTAATACCAAACCTGAGACCCTTCCTATAACATGAGATGGGATATCCAACTCCTTCCCATTCCAATCCTGAGACCCTTCGGATAGCAGAGATGTGATATCTCAATGCTTATACCAAACCTGAGACCCTTCCTATGGCCTGAGATGTCATATACAACTCCTTCCCATTCAAATCCTGAGACCGTTCCTATAGCATGAGATGTGATATCTCAATGCTTATACCAAATCTGAGACCCTTCCTATAGCATGAGATGTGATATCCATCTCCTTCCCATTCCAATCCTGAGACCCTTCCTATAGCATGAAATGTGATGTCTCAATGCTTCTAATACCAAACCTGAGATCCTTCCTATAACATGAGATGTGATATCCAACTCCTTCCCATTCCAATCCTGAGACCCTTATGATAGCATGAGATGTGATATCTCAATGCCTCTAATACCAAACCTGAGATACTTCCGATAGCATGAGATGTGATATCTCAATGCTTCTAATACCAAACCTGAGATCCTTCCTATAACATGAGATGTGATTTCCAAATCCTTCCCCTTCCAAACCTGAGACCCTCCCTTTAGCATGAGATGTGATATCCAACTCCTTCCCATTCCAATCCTGAGACCCTTCTGATAGCATGAGATGTGATATTTCAATGCCTCTAATACCAAACCTGAGATCCTACCTCTAACATGAAATGTGATATCCATCTCCTTCCCTTTCCAAACCTGAGACCCTGCCTATAGCATGAGATGTGATATCCAAGTCCTTCCCATTACAATCCTGAGACCCTTCCTATAGCATGTGATGTGATATCTCAATGCTTATACCAAACCTGAGACCCTTCCTATGGCATGAGATGTCATATACAACTCCTTCCCATTCCAATCCTGAGACCCTTCCTATAGCATGAGATGTGATATCTCAATGCTTATACCAAACCTGAGACCCTTCCAATAGCATGAGATGTGATATCCAACTTCTTCACATTCCAATCCTGAGACCCTTCCTATAACATGAGATGTGATGTCTCAATGCTTCTAATACCAAACCTGAGATCTTTCCTATAACATGAGATGTGATATCCAACTCCTTCCCATTCCAATCCTGAGACCCTTCCTATAGCATGAGATGTGATATCACAATGCTTATACCAAACCTGAGACCGTTCCTATAGCTTGAGATGTGATATCCAACTCCTTCCCATTCCAATACTGAGACCCTTCCTATAGCATGAGATGTGATATCTCAAGGCCTCTAATACCAAACCTGAGATCGTTCCTCTAACATGAAATGTGATATCCAACTCCTTCCCCTTCCAAACCTGAGAGCCTTCCTATAGCATGAGATATGATAGCCAAGTCCTTCCAATTCCAATCCTGAGACCCTTCCTACAACATGAAATGTGATATCCAACTCCTTCCCATTCCAACCTGAGACCCTTCCTATAGCATGAGATGGGATATCTCAATGCTTCTAATACCAAACCTGAGACTCTTCCTATAACATGAGATGGGATATCCAACTCCTTCCCATTCCAATCCTGAGACCCTTCCGATAGCAGAGATGTGATATCTCAATGCTTATACCAAACCTGAGACCCTTCCTATGGCCTGAGATGTGATATCCAACTGCTTCCCATTCCAATCCTGAGATCCTTCCTATAGCATGAGATGTGTGTTAAGACGGATTTCTGAACTCTGTCCTGGTGGCGCAGAAGTTCAGAAGGCCAACCTAATTACTTGGAACAGGGTAACCTCTGGACAAGCCAGACCAATCAAGGTAGCGATCGCAGCGGTCAAGACTAGGTCTCAAGAGGGGTAAGGGTGACTGAAAGCCCGCAATGAGCACACAAAGCAAGAGCGCTTACAAACTACTCCAAACAGTTGTTATATCAAAAATAGATACACATTTATTTTAAGGCCTTTAAAACAATGACCGTAGCGAGAAAATCACAATATCACAATATTAAAACAACACATACCATATCAACACAATATATATACAAATACACAGTCGCAAGCGTTTAAAGCACGAAATATGTAGTCCACCTGAAAGGAAAGGAAAACAGGCAGTGCGATAACGCTTTAGACTCAGTTCGCCTTCAGAGGCACCTAACTAGATGGAAGTCCGAGCCCTGCGAAGAGTGGAGCCTTGTGCTCAAAGTACCTGCCACGCCGGTGCCAACGGGCAAAAGGGGAAGCTCTTCGTAGGAAGTCAGGCAGTTTGGGTTAGTGCACAGCAGAAGGAGAACAGGTTCCGCAACTCAAGCGCAGCCTCCACAGCGGGCAGAAGCAGAGCGCGAGTACGGCCAAAAGGGTGCTGTTTTTACACAGCAGGGAAAAGCAATGGGATACTGCAGGAGGGCGACCAGATCCTAGCTAAACTACTCACCGGTCCCCGAAGCAAGCAGACCCAGGCTTCTCCACGTTAGTTTCAGCAGCTGGCAGGTTCAGAAGAGCAGGGAACGCCTCGTAGTCGTGTAGAGCAAAAAGACGTCCCAATCGACGAAACCAGCACAGTTTGTTGCCGCAGCAGGACAACGGAGCGGCCGTGTGTATTCAAGCCAAATGTACACTCCTCCCTTCAGACCTGGGGACGCCAAGCGTACGAAGCGTGGGAGAGTGACAAGGACTCGAAATACAACACAACCTGGCGGCAGTTACAGAGCAGGACTCCCTTGTAAGCTGGTCAGTCAACTGGATGGCCCAGAGACACTTCCGAAGGCTTACTTGGCAGGAGAGGAGGAAGTCGCCGGGAATAGCTGTTCCTGCTATTCCAAAGGTCGAAGCACCAGTACAGGCCTTCTGGTTCGATCCAAGGAGGAAAGGGTTTCACAGGACGACAGCAGTGCAAAGGAGGATTCCTTCAGCGGGTCACCAGCGATTCCTCGGTCCAGCCTCTTGGTTGCAGGATACTTGGCTCCTGTATTCCTTCGTTCGTGAGAACTCAGGCGATCGACATGGTAGTGGTGTTTCCAGCTCCCTCTTATCCACGGTTCCCTTCGTGCCAAAACGGAGGGGAGCCAATGGGAGATCCGCTCATCAACACACATACCATACGTGGACCAATCACAGACCACGGTGGTCCCAGGCATTCACACCACCCTAGACTCTCTGGCACCCAGGATGTGTATTGGGACCAGACATCCCAGCCCACACCCTGGAGGCACACAAACGACATGTAGAAGCCCGCGAAAGCAACCACGTTTCGCGGGAAAGTACATGCCCAAATAAGGAAGGCCCCGGGTCGCCCGACCTGGGGAAGGTGAAGGGGGCAAGACGGTCAGTGGACAGGACAAAGGAGCCTCGTGGTCTGGCCATTTTGGGAGCCAGGCCACCATTTTGGGTTCAGTGCGAAAAACGTGCTCAGAACGCCAAAAGGAGCTCAAAATAAACAAAACGATCGCTGCCACCATTCCAGTCCCTGAATGACTTGCACCGATCAAATACCATCCTAAAAGAGTATCTAGGGTCTGTAGAAGGCTAGAGACCCAAGAGAGCTGTAACTTAGCTTACAGTGCCCTCTTGTGTCATGTTGCACTAAAGCCGCAACACGATAAAAGAAACTACGGGAAACAGCGTTCCCCGGTACTGACTGTCTTAAGGGCATGTCAGTTTCCCCGTAAGAAAGGAGCGAAAGCCCAGAGAAGTGCGGCAGAAGACTGTACTTCTCTGGCAAAGTCAAGAACAAGGTTAAAAACAATAGCAAAAAGTTTAGGGGTTGCCACATGGAAGGAAAATTATCTGCAATCATGAAATCTTTCCTAACACTCGCCCCTCCCAGACTATGGACAGGGGGAACTAATCCACCCCTGGATGAGTCTCTTGTTCAGGTCGGTAAAACATTCTGGACAACCCATCAGCATTGCTATGTTGGACACCTGGCCTATGCTCAATAGTGAAGTCGAAGCCTTGTAGACTTATGGACCACCTAAGCAACTTTGGATTCTCCCCCTTCATGTTCATTAGCCACTTTAACGGCTTATGGTCAGTCTGCACAGTGAAGTGGGTCCCATAGAGGTAGGGCCTCAGCTTCCTTAGGGCCCACACAACAGAGAAACATTCTTTCTCTACCGTGGACCATCTGAGCTCTCTGTCCTTAAGCTGGCGACTAATAAACCGATAGGGTGTTCCTTACCCTTCTCATCTACTTGTGATAGTACAGCTCCTATCCCAGTGTCAGAGGCATCCGTCTGCACGATAAAAGGTCTTTGATAATCAGGGGCCCTTAGGACAGGGGCCTGGCACAAGGAGTCTTTTAAGCCATTGAAGGCCTTCTCACACTCGTCAGTCCAAGTTACCTTCTTGGGTTTCTTCGGAGTTGTGAGGGCAGTCAGAGGAGCAGCTATGGTACCATAGTCTGCCACAAAATTGCGGTAATACCCCGTGAGTCCTAAAAAGGCTCTCACTTGGGTTTGCGTAGTGGGGGTAGGCCAGTCTTGTACTGCTTGTACTTTACTGGGTCGAGGCTGTATCCTCCCTCCACCTACTTCATGTCCAAGGTAAACCACTGAGCCTTGTCCAATCTGGCATTTACTAGCCTTTATGGTCAAGTGGGCTTTCTGAAGAGCCTGGAGCACAATCCCGAGGTGTTTCACATGGTCTTCCCAGGTGGCACTGAAAACTGCTATATCGTCCAGATATGCAAGACAGAATTCGTCCAACCCATTCAACACATGATTCACAAGCCTCTGGAAAGTGGCAGGTGCATTCTTCAACCCGAACGGCATTACCCGGAATTGGTAAAGGCCGTCTGGAGTAGAAAATGCTGTCTTCTCCTTGGCATGTTCTGCTAAAGCTATTTGCCAATAGCCAGCAGTGAGGTCAAACGTGCTGAGGTACTTGGAGGCACCCAAAGTATCCACCAGCTCATCTGTTCGAGGCAAGGGGTGGGCGTCTGTCTTGGTGACAGCATTCAGAGCCCTGTAATCCACGCAGAACCTCAATTCAGAAGTGCCTGCTTTTGGAACCAACACCACAGGACTGGACCAAGGACTACTAGAGGGTTCAATCACCCCAAGATCTAACATCTTGTTGACCTCGGTCTTAATATAAGACCGTACTTTATCTGACATCCTGTATCCCCTACTTTTGGCAGGTACACTGTCTCCTGTGTCAATGTTATGTTTGCACCAAGGTGTCAAACCAGGCGACTGTGAAAACAGGGGGGAAAACTGCCTAAGCAAACTTTTCACCTCAGCCTGCTGATCAGAAGTCAGGTGAGGGGCCACTCGGACACCCTCAACGGAGCTATCTGAAGGACCGCTTTGGAACAGGTCGGGAAGAGGTTCAGACTCCTCTTCCTCAACGTCTGACGCCAGTAGCAGTGCTGCGATTTCGACTCTTGGGACGAAAGCCTTCAGCCTATTTACGTGAAACACTTTTGGAGCCTGTCCAGGCCTTCCAAGGTCCACTAAATAGTTCACCTCACCCAGGGGCTCCACCACTGTGTAAGGGCCTGACCATTTGTCCTGTAAAGCTCGAGGCCTTATGGGATTCATGATCAGGACTTGCTGACCAGGTGTAAAGTTGATGAGGGAAGCTTTCTGGTCGTACCAATGTTTCACCAGCGCTTGCCCTGCCTTCAATTTATCACTAGCCAAGCCCATCAGAAGTACCATCCGTTTTCTGAGCCCTAGCACATAATCAACTACATTGGTAGTAACAGGGGGAGTGGGCATCTCCCATCCCTCTTTGACGATGGCTAAGGGTCCCCGTACGGGATGACCGAACAGAAGTTCGAAGGGGCTGAAGCCAACACCCTCCTGTGGTACCTCTCGGTAGGCAAACAGTAAGCATGGTAAAAGAAGATCCCATTTTCTTCTCTGGGGCTCCTCCAGAGCCCCAATCATGCTCTTTAACGTTCTGTTGAAACGTTCCACCAGACCATTGGTCTGGGGGTGATATGCAGAAGAGAACTTGTAGGTGACCCCACATTCTTTCCACATAGCCTGCATATACTTCGACATAAAGTTGCTGCCACGATCTGACACAACTTCTTTAGGGAAGCCAACCCTAGTAAATATGCCGAGTAAAGCTTTTGCAACTGACTTGGCAGTTACAGTCTTCAATGGGATGGCCTCAGGATACCTGGTTGCATGGTCGACCAGCACCAGGATAAACCTATTGCCCGAGGATGTTTGCGGGTCAAGGGGACCAACGATGTCGATCCCTACCCTTTCAAATGGTACCCCCACAACTGGGAGCGGTACCAACGGAGCTTGGATTGTCGCGCCAACCTTACCAGACAACTGGCAGGAGGCACAACTCCTGCAGTGACTTTCTACTTGCACCCCCATCTTGGGCCAGTAGAAGTGCATGGATAACCTTTGCTTGGTCCTCTTCATACCAAGGTGACCAGCAAGGGGAACTTCATGCGCCAACTGCAGGAGGAAGGGCCTAACAGCAAGGGGAACCACCAACCTCCTATGGTCTCCTTCTGTAGACTCTGTGGGCTCACTATACAGGAGTCCACCTTCCCAATAAATCCTATGCTTCCCAGGAGGTTCACCCTCAAGCTGGGAGCAGGCCTGTCTCCTTAGGCCTTCCAGAGATGGGCACTCACGTTGGCCTTTACTGAATTCGTCCCTATCAGGACCTCCTTCAACTAACAAGTCTTTTAGTTCAGGATGATCGTTGGGGTCGAATACTTCAGGCATCGCCACCTCCTCGTCAGGCCCGGGCGATTGACCAACTTCCTCCACCGCAGTGGTAGGCGAGCTCGGGGGAATATTCTCGTTCCCTCGTCTTGACTTGTAGACTCCTTTCGCCTTGGGTTTCCCCTTCAGCTGGGGCGGCGTATTGGACTTGGCCAATGCTGCCCGTGCTTGAGACCGTGTGTAGGGTCTTTCGGCAGTGTCTCCTACGAGCCCTAAAGCTCTGAGATCATTACCTAACAAGACCTTTCCCGGGACGTTTCTCTGAATGCTCACTGGAATCCTGACTGCTGTACCATTTAAAGTAAGATTTACAGGGATCACGGGAAACATACGGAGGGGGCCGTCAGCCAACTTAGTGGGCATCAGAGTAGCTCTGGCAACTTCCTCTGAGTCTACCAAGGTAGAATCCACTACAGTGCGACTGCACCCACTATCCCTAAGAGCTGGAGTATCCACTCCATTGATCAGCACACTGTCCGGAATCCTAGCATAAGCCTCTGCGACTTTAGGCTCCCAGGAACCCAGGGACACTAAAACTACCTCAGCCTCTATCCCACTGGGAAATGAGCCTGAGGAGAAGGATGCTCCTGTAATCTCTTCTTCCTCGTAGGAGGAGAAGGCCAGATTAGCGGAGTGGACCCCCAAAGGTCTAATCTTACAACGGGGATCCCCCTTCACATGGTCAGTTGCTCCACAAGAAAAACAACCCCCATTGGGTCTGTTTACGTAGGGAGGCTTATTGTAACCAGAGTTCTGTTTTGGAGGCGGACCTCCACTGCCCTGTGAGTTCTCTTGTGTCTTACCCTTATTTTTCTTTTTGTGGCCCTTATGGGAAGAAGATTTAGCAGATTCCCCACCCTCCATATCTTTGGACTTTTTCCCTTCCTCCTGCTTACCAGGATGAGTTTTGTCCTTATGGGACACTCGATGTGACACCCATAAGTCTGCTGCAATGGCCAGCTTCTTAGGATCTATCTCCTTCGAATCGGCCAAATGCTGCTTAAGCTCCGGGGAAGAAGAACCAAAAATGTGTTCCAGCATGACAAGATTTATCATGCCTTCGAAGGTAGAAACCTTATAACCTTCGACCCAGCCAGTTAAGTTTTTCAAGGATTCAGCGACATAAGATACCCAAGTACCACCTTCCTTTTTCTTATACTCTCGAAAACGCTTTAAATATTGGGCCGGAGTCTTCCCAAACTTTAAAATGAGAGTTTGCTTTAACATTGCGAAATCAGCTCGCTCAGTCTTCGACATTTCCATAATGGCACTACAGCCAGAATGGGGCAGTCTACTGAGCAACCACGCAATCTTATCAGCATTGTCAACTTCTTGAACTTCGCATGCATACTCAAACGCATTCAGCCAGTCCATAATGTCATTCCTTTCTTCATACACACTGAGCAGATCTTTTGGAAACCGTGGATGAGAGGAAGCCCCAGACCCATGTCCAGGACCCTTGGATCCATTTGCAACCTGAAGCTTGGCCAGTTCCAACTGGTGATCCCTGTCTTTCTGTTTTTCTGCCTGTTCGATTTTTAGTTTGGCTATGCTGAATTCAAGCTCCTGCTGCCTAAACCGCAGCTCTTGCTTCTTGAATTCAAGCATAGCCTCCCCATCAACACTGGCAGAGGAAACATTAGACATCACATCCTCCCTGTCCTCGTGGTCGCGATGGATCAGTGCAGCGGCAGAACCGTCGGTTCTACCAGTGAGAGCAGCCCCACCACCTTCTGCACTGTCCTCGGAAGTTATAGCGTCAAGCTGCGCTTCTTGCCACGCCACGATTCTCTGGATCATTTCCAATTTTGTGCCTTGAGAGGAAACACCTCTCTCTGCACACATCTTTTTCAGCGTTTCTGATTTGGAAGCATTTAAAGTTAACAAGGTATTTGCTTCCATACTGTTTGATAGGACTATGGCCTTTTTAAAGTTATATTACAACAATTCACTACGTGTACTGTTTGGAATAACCTGAAATGCCTTAGTTCGAGCGCAACACTGGATACCTTCAGTCGTATCCCACCGCTGCCACCAATTTGTTAAGACGGATTTCTGAACTCTGTCCTGGTGGCGCAGAAGTTCAGAAGGCCAACCTAATTACTTGGAACAGGGTAACCTCTGGACAAGCCAGACCAATCAAGGTAGCGATCGCGGCGGTCAAGACTAGGTCTCAAGAGGGGTGAGGGTGACTGAAAGCCCGCAATGAGCACACAAAGCAAGAGCGCTTACAAACTACTCCAAACAGTTGTTATATCAAAAATAGATACACATTTATTTTAAGGCCTTTAAAACAATGACCGTAGCGAGAAAATCACAATATCACAATATTAAACCAACACATACCATATCAACACAATATATATACAAATACACAGTCGCAAGCGTTTAAAGCACGAAATATGTAGTCCACCTGAAAGGAAAGGAAAACAGGCAGTGCGATAACGCTTTAGACTCAGTTCGCCTTCAGAGGCACCTAACTAGATGGAAGTCCGAGCCCTGCGAAGAGTGGAGCCTTGTGCTCAAAGTACCTGCCACGCCGGTGCCAACGGGCAAAAGGGGAAGCTCTTCGTAGGAAGTCAGGCAGTTCGGGTTAGTGCACAGCAGAAGGAGAACAGGTTCCGCAACTCAAGCGCAGCCTCCACAGCGGGCAGAAGCAGAGCGCGAGTACGGCCAAAAGGGGGCTGTTTTTACACAGCAGGGAAAAGCAATGGGATACTGCAGGAGGGCGACCAGATCCTAGCTAAACTACTCACCGGTCCCCGAAGCAAGCAGACCCAGGCTTCTCCACGTTAGTTTCAGCAGCTGGCAGGTTCAGAAGAGCAGGGAACGCCTCGTAGTCGTGTAGAGCAAAAAGACGTCCCAATCGACGAAACCAGCACAGTTTGTTGCCGCAGCAGGACAATGGAGCGGCCGTGTGTATTCAAGCCAAATGTACACTCCTCCCTTCAGACCTTGGGACGCCAAGCGTACGAAGCGTGGGAGAGTGACAAGGACTCGAAATACAACACAACCTGGCGGCAGTTACAGAGCAGGACTCCCTTGTAAGCTGGTCAGTCAACTGGATGGCCCAGAGACACTTCCGAAGGCTTACTTGGCAGGAGAGGATGAAGTCGCCGGGAATAGCTGTTCCTGCTATTCCAAAGGTCGAAGCACCAGTACAGGCCTTCTGGTTCGATCCAAGGAGGAAAGGGTTTCACAGGACGACAGCAGTGCAAAGGAGGATTCCTTCAGCGGGTCACCAGCGATTCCTCGGTCCAGCCTCTTGGTTGCAGGATACTTGGCTCCTGTATTCCTTCGTTCGTGAGAACTCAGGCGATCGACATGGTAGTGGTGTTTCCAGCTCCCTCTTATCCACGGTTCCCTTCGCGCCAAAACGGAGGGGAGCCAATGGGAGATCCGCTCATCAACACACATACCATACGTGGACCAATCACGGACCACGGTGGTCCCAGGCATTCACACCACCCTAGACTCTCTGGCACCCAGGATGTGTATTGGGACCAGACATCCCAGCCCACACCCTGGAGGCACACAAACGACATGTAGAAGCCCGCAAAAGCAACCACGTTTCGCGGGAAAGTACATGCCCACATAAGGAAGGCCCCGGGTCGCCCGACCTGGGGAAGGTGAAGGGGGCAAGACGGTCAGTGGACAGGACAAAGGAGCCTCGTGGTCTGGCCATTTTGGGAGCCAGGCCACCATTTTGGGTTCAGTGCGAAAAACGTGCTCAGAACGCCAAAAGGAGCTCAAAATAAACAAAACGATCGCTGCCACCATTCCAGTCCCTGAATGACTTGCACCGATCAAATACCATCCTAAAAGAGTATCTAGGGTCTGTAGAAGGTTAGAGACCCAAGAGAGCTGTAACTTAGCTTACAGTGCCCTCTTGTGTCATGTTGCACTGAAGCCGTAACACGATAAAAGAAACTACTTGAAACAGCGTTCCCCGGTACTGACTGTCTTAAGGGCATGTCAGTTTCCCCGTAAGAAAGGAGCGAAAGCCCAGAGAAGTGCGGCAGAAGGCTGTACTTCTCTGGCAAAGTCAAGAACAAGGTTAAAAACAATAGCAAAAAGTTTAGGGGTTGCCACATGGAAGGAAAATTACCTGCAATCATGAAATCTTTCCTAACAATGTGATATCTCAATGCTTATACCAAATCTGAGACCCTTCCTATAGCATGAGATTTGATATCCAACTCCTTCCCATTCCAATCCTGAGACCTTTCTATAGCATGAGATGTGATGTCTCAATGCTTCTAATACCAAACCTGAGATCCTTCCTATAACATGAGATGTGATATCCAACTCCTTCCGATTCCAATCCTGAGACCCTTATGATAGCATGAGATGTGATATCTCAATGCTTCTAATACCAAACCTGAGATCCTTCCTATAACATGAGATGTGATTTCCAAATCCTTCCCCTTCCAAACCTGAGACCCTCCCTTTAGCATGAGATGTGATATCCAACTCCTTCCCATTCCAATCCTGAGACCCTTCCTTCAGCATGAGATGTGATATCTCAATGCCTCTAATACCAAACCTGAGATCCTACCTCTAACATGAAATGTGATATCCATCTCCTTCCCTTTCCAAACCTGAGACCCTGTCTATAGCATGAGATGTCATATACAACTCCTTCCCATTCCAATACTGAGACCCGTCCTATAGCACGAGATGTGATATCTCAATGCTTATACCAAACCTGAGACCCTTCCTATAGCATGAGATGTGATATCCAACTCCTTCCCATTCCAATCCTGAGACCCTTCCTTTAGCATGAGATGTGATATCCAACTCCTTCCCATTCCAATCCTGAGACCCTTCTGATAGCATGAGATGTGATATCTCAATGCCTCTAATACCAAACCTGAGATCCTACCTCTAACATGAAATGTGATATCCATCTCCTTCCCTTTCCAAACCTGAGACCCTTCCTATAGGATGAGATGTGATATCTCAATGCTTATACCAAACCTGAGAGCCTACCTATAGCATGAGATGTGATATCCAAGTCCATCCCATTCCAATCCTTAGACCCTTCCTACAGCATGCGATGTGATATCTCAATGATTCTAATACCAAACCAGAGACTCTTCCTATAACATGAGATGGGATATCCAACTCCTTCCGATTCCAATCCTGAGCCGCTTCCGATAGCAGAGATGTGATATCTCAATGCTTATACCAAACCTGAGACCCTTCCTATAACATGAGATGTGATATCCAACTCCTTCCCGTTCCAAACCTGAGACACTAACTATAGCATATGTGATATCCAACTCCTTCCCATTCCAAACATGAGACCCTTCCTATAGCAAGAAAGTAATATCCAACTCCTACCCATTCCAATCCTGAGACCCTTTCTATAGCAAGAGATGTGATATCCAAATACTTCCCATTCCAATCCTGAGACCCTTCTTATAACATGAGATGTGATATCCAACTCCTTCCCATTCCAACCTGAGACACTTCCTATAGCATGAGAAGGGATATCCAACTCCTTCCCAATCCAATCCTGAGACCCTTCCGATAGCAGAGATGTGATATCTCAATGCTTATACCAAACCTGAGACCCTTCCTATGGCATGAGATGTGATATCCAACTCCTTGCCATTCAAATCCTGAGACCCTTCCTATAGCATGAGAAGGGATATCCAACTCCTTCCCAATCCAATCCTGAGACCCTTCCGATAGCAGAGACGTGATATCTCAATGCTTCTACCAAACCTGAGACCCTTCCTTTAGCATGAGATGTGATATCCAAATCCTTCACATTCCAATCCTGAGACCCTTCCTATAGCATGAGATGTGATATCACAATGCTTCTAATACCAAACCTGAGATCCTTCCTATAACATGAGATGCGATATCCAATTCCTTCCCATTCCAAACCTGAGACCCTTCCTATTGGATGAGATGTGATATCCAACTCCTTCCCATTCCAACCCTGAGACCCTTCCTATAGCATGAGATGTGATGTCTCAATGCTTCTAATACCAAACCTGAGATCCTTCCTATAACATGAGATGTGATATCCAACTCCTTCCATTCCAATCCTGAGACCCGTCCTATAGCATGAGATGTGATATCTCAATGCTTATACCAAACCTGAGACCCTTCCTATAGCATGAGATGTGATATCCAACTGCTTCCCATTCCAATCCTGAGACCCTTCCTATAGCATGAGATGTGATATCACAATGCTTCTAATACCAAACCTGAGACCCGTCCTATAACATGAGATGTGATATCCAAATCCTTCCCCTTCCAAACCTGAGACCCTTCCTTTAGCATGAGATGTGATATATAGCTCCTCCCATTCCAATCCTGAGACCCTTCCGATAGCAGAGATGTGATATTTCAATGCTTATACCAAACCTGAGACCCTTCCCATAGCATGAGATGTGATATCCAACTCCTTCCCATTCCAATCCTGAGACCCTTCCTATAGCATGAGATGTGATATCTCAATGCTTCTAATACCAAACCTGAGATCCTTCCTATAACATGAGATGTGATATTCAACTCCTTCCCATTCCAATCCCGAGACCCTTCCTATAGCATGAGATGTGATATCTCAATGCTTCTAATACCAAACCTAAGGTCCTTCCTATAACATGAGATGTGATATCCAAATCCTTCCCATTCCAAACCTGAGACCCTCCCTTTAGCATGAGATGTGATATCCAACTCCTTCCCATTCCAATCCTGATACCCTTCTGATAGCATGAGATCTGATATCTCAATGCCTCTAATACCAAACCTGAGATCCTACCTCTAACATGAAATGTGATATCCAACTCCTTCCTTTTCCAAACCTGAGACCCTTCCTACAGCATGAGATGTGATATCCAAGTCCTTCCCATTCCAATCCTGAGACCCTTCCTATAACATGAGATGTGATATCCAACTCCTTCTATTCCAACCTGAGACTCTTCCTATAGCATGAGATGGGATATCCAACTCCTTCCAAATCCAATCCTGATACCCTTCCGATAGCATGAGATGTGATATACCAATGCTTCTACAAAACCTGAGACCCATACCATGGCATGAGATGTGATATCAAACTCCCGTCCTATACCATGAGACTTGATATCTCAATGCTTCTAATCCCAAACCTGAGACCGGTCCAATAACATGAGATGTGATATCCAAATCCTTCCCCTTCCAAACCTTAGACCCTTCCTTTATCATGAGATGTGATATCCAAGTCCTTCCCATTCCATTCCTGAGACCCTTCCTATAGCATGAGATGTGATATCTCAATGCTTCTAATACCAAACCTGAGACCCTTCCTATAACATGAGATGTGATATCCAAGTCCTTCCCATTCCAATCCTGAGACCCTTCCTATAGCATGAGATGTGATATCGCAATGCTTCTAATACCAAACCTGAGACCATTCCTATAACATGAATTATGATATCCAAATCCTTCCCATTCCAATCCTGAGACCCTTCCGATAGCAGAGATGTGATATCTCAATGCTTATACCAAACCTAAGACCCTTCCGATAGCATGAGATGTGATATCTCAATGCTTCTAATACCAAACCTAAGGTCCTTCCTATAACATGAGATGTGATATCCAAATCCTTCCCATTCCAAACCTGAGACCCTCCCTTTAGCATGAGATGTGATATCCAACTCCTTCCCCTTCCAAACCTGAGACCCTTCCATTAGCATGAGATGTGATATCCAGCTCCTCCCATTCCAATCCTGAGACCCTTCCGATAGCAGAGATGTGATATTTCAATGCTTATACCAAACCTGAGACCCTTCCCATAGCATGAGATGTGATATCCAGCTCCTCCCATTCCAATCCTGAGACCCTTCCGATAGCAGAGAAGTGATATTTCAATGCTTATACCAAACCTGAGACCCTTCCCATAGCATGAGATGTGATATCTCAATGCTTCTAATACCAAACCTGAGATCCTTCCTATAACATGAGATGTGATATCCAACTCCTTCCCATTCCAATCCCGAGACCCTTCCTATAGCATGAGATGTGATATCTCAATGCTTCTAATACCAAACCTAAGGTCCTTCCTATAACATGAGATGTGATATCCAAATCCTTCCCATTCCAAACCTGAGACCCTCCCTTTAGCATGAGATGTGATATCCAACTCCTTCCCATTCCAATCCTGATACCCTTCTGATAGCATGAGATGTGATATCTCAATGCCTCTAATACCAAACCTGAGATCCTACCTCTAACATGAAATGTAATATCCAACTCCTTCCTTTTCCAAACCTGAGACCCTTCCTACAGCATGAGATGTGATATCCAAGTCCTTCCCATTCCAATCCTGAGACCCTTCCTATAACATGAGATGTGATATCCAACTCCTTCTATTCCAACCTGAGACCCTTCCTATAGCATGAGATGGGATATCCAACTCCTTCCAAATCCAATCCTGATACCCTTCCGATAGCATGAGATGTGATATCCCAATGCTTCTACAAAACCTGAGACCCATACCATGGCATGAGATGTGATATCAAACTCCCGTCCTATACCATGAGACTTGATATCTCAATGCTTCTAATACCAAACCTGAGACCGGTCCAATAACATGAGATGTGATATCCAAATCCTTCCCCTTCCAAACCTTAGACCCTTCCTTTATCATGAGATGTGATATCCAAGTCCTTCCCATTCCATTCCTGAGACCCTTCCTATAGCATGAGATGTGATATCTCAATGCTTCTTATACCAAACCTGAGACCCTTCCTATAACATGAGATGTGATATCCAAGTCCTTCCCATTCCAATCCTGAGACCCTTCCTATAGCATGAGATGTGATATCTCAATGCTTCTAATACCAAACCTGAGACCCTTCCTATAACATGAATTGTGATATCCAAATCCTTCCCCTTCCAATCCTGAGACCCTTCCGATAGCAGAGATGTGATATCTCAATGCTTATACCAAACCTAAGACCCTTCCGATAGCATGAGATGTGATATCTCAATGCTTCTAATACCAAACCTGAGATCCTTCCAATAACATGAGATATGATGTCCAAATCCCTCCCCTTCCAAACCTTAGACCATCCCTTTAGCATGAGATTTGATATCCAACTCCTTCCCATTCCAATCCTGAGACCCTTCTGATGGCATGAGATCTGATATCTCAATGCCTCTAAAACCAAACCTGAGATCCTACCTCTAACATGAAATGTGATATCCAACTCCTTCCCCTTCCAACCCTGAGAGCCTTCCTATAGAATGAGATGTGATATCCAAGTCCTTCCCATTCCAATCCTGAGACCCTTCCTATAACATGAGATGTGATATCCAACTCCTTCCCATTCCAATCATGAGACCGGTCCTATAACATGAGATGTGATACCCAAATCCGTCCCCTTCCAAACCTTAGACCCTTCCTATAGCATGAGATGTGATATCTCATTGCTTCTAATACCAAACCTGAGACCCTTCCTATAACGAGATGGGATATCCAACTCCTTCCCATTCCAATCCTGAGACCCTTCAGATAGCAGAGATGTGATATCCAACTCCTTCCCATTCCAAACCTGAGACCCTTCCTATAGCATGAGATGTTATAATTTAATGCTTCTAAAACCAAACCTGAGAACCATCCTATAACATGTGAAATCCAAATCCTTCCCTTTCCAAACCTGAGACCCTTCCGATAGCATGAGATGTGATATCTCAATGCTTCTAAAACCAAACATGAGAACCATCCTATAACATGAGATGTGAAATCCAAATCCTTCCCTTTCCAAACCTGAGACCCTTCCTATAGCTTGAGATGAAATATCAAACTCCTTCCCATTCCAATCCTGAGATAGCTTGAGATGTGATATCCAACTCCATCCCATTCCAATCCTGAGACCCTTCCGATAGCATGAGATGTGATAGCTCAATGCTTCTAATATCAAAACTGAGACCCTCCCTATAGTATGAGAAGTGAATTCTAAGTCCTTCCCATTCCTATCCTGAGACCCTTCCGATAGCAGAGATGTGATATCTCAATGCTTATTCCAAACCTGATGACCCTTCCTATGGCATTAGATGTGATATCCAACTCCTTCCCATTCCAATCCTGAGTTCCTTCCTATAGCATGAGATGTGATATCTCAATGCTTCTATGAAACCTGATACCATTCTTTTAGCATGAGAGGTGATATTCAACTCCTGCCCATTCCAATCCTGAGACCCTTCCTATATCATGAGACGTGATATCCAACTCCTTCCCATTCCAATCCTGAGACTCCTCCTATAGCATGAGATGTGATATCTCAATGCTTCTAATACCAGACCTGGGACCGGTCCTATAACATGATATATGATATCCAAATCCTTCCCCTTCCAAACCTGAGACCCTTCCTATAGCAAGAGATGTGATATCCAATTCCTTCCCATTCCAATCCTGAGACCCTTTCTATAACGAGATGTGATATCCAACTCCTTCCCATTCCAACCTGAGACCCTTCCTGTAGCATGAGAAGGGAGATCCAACTCCTTCCCATTCCAATCCTGAGACCCTTCCTATACCATGAGATGTGATATCTCAATGCTTCTAATACCAAACCTGGGACCCGTCCTATAACATGAGATATGTCCTATAACATGAGATATGATATCCAAATCCTTCCCCTTCCAAACCTGAGACCCTTCCTTTAGCATGAGATGTGATATCCAAATCCTTCCCATTCCAATACTGAAACCCTTCCTATAGCATGAGATGTCATATCTCAATGTTTCTAATAGAAAACCTGAGACCCTTCCTATAGCAAGAGATGTGATATCCAAATCCTTCCCATTTCAATCTTGAGACCCTTCCTATAACATGAGATGTGATATCCAACTCCTACCCATTCCAACCTGAGACCCTTCCTATAGCATGAGAAGGGATATCCAATTCCTTCCCAATCCAATCCTTAGACCCTTCCGATAGCAGAGATGTGATATCTCAATGCTTATACCAAACCTGAGACCCTTCCTTTAGCATGAGATGTGATATCCAAATGCTTCACATTCCAATCCTGAGACCCTTACTATAGCATGAGATGTGATATCTCAATGCTTCTAATACAAAACCTGAGATCCTTCCTATAACATGAAATGTGATATCCAAGTCCTTCCCATTCCGATCCTGAGACCCTTCCTATAACATGAGATGTGATATCCAACTCCTTCTACTCCAACCTGAGACCCTTCCTATAGCATGAGATGGGATATCCAACTCCTTCCAAATCCAATCCTGATACCCTTCCAATAGCATGAGATGTGATATCCCAATGCTTCTACAAAACCTGAGACCCATACCATGGCATGAGATGTGATATCAAACTCCCGTCCTATACCATGAGACTTGATATCTCAATGCTTCTAATACCAAACCTGAGACCGGTCCAATAACATGAGATGTGATATCCAAATCCTTCCCCTTCCAAACCTTAGACCCTTCCTTTATCATGAGATGTGATATCCAAGTCCTTCCCATTCCATTCCTGAGACCCTTAATATAGCATGAGATGTGATATCTCAATGCTTCTAATACCAAACCTGAGACCCTTCCTATAACATGAGATGTGATATCCAAATCCTTCCCATTCCAATCCTGAGACCCTTCCGATAGCAGAGATGTGATATCTCAATGCTTATACAAAACCTGAGACCCTTCCGATAGCATGAGATGTGATATCTCAATGCTTCTAATACCAAACCTCAGATCCTTCCAATAACATGAGATGTGATGTCCAAATCCTTCCCCTTCTAAACCTTAGACCCTCCCTTTAGCATGAGATGTGATATCCAACTCCTTCCCATTCCAATCCTGAGACCCTTCTGATGGCATGAGATGTCATATCTCAATGCCTCTAATACCAAACCTGAGATCCTACCTCTAACATGAGATGTGATATCAAACTCCTTCCCATTCCAAACCTGAGACCCTTCAGATAGCATGAGATGTGATATTTCAATGCTTATAAAACCAAACATGAGAACCATCCTATAACATGAGATGTGAAATCCAAATCATTCCCATTCCAAACATGAGGCCCTTCCTATAGCTTGAGATGTGATATCAAACTCCTTCCCATTCAATGTGATATCCAACTCCTTCCCATTCCAATCCTGGGACCCTTCCTATACCATGAGATGTGATAGTTCAATGCTTCTAATACCAAACCTGAGACCCGTCCTAAAACATGAGATGTGAGATCCAAATCCTTCCCCTTCCAGACCTGAGACCTTTCCTTTAGCATGAGATGTGATAACCAACTCCTTCCCATTCCAAACCTGAGACCCTTCCCATAGCATGAGATGTGATATCTCAATGCTTCTAAAACCAAACATGAGAACCATCCTATAACATGAGATGTGAAATCCAAATCCTTCCCTTTCCAAACCTGAGACCCTTCCTATAGCTTGAGATGAAATATCAAACTCCTTCCCATTCCAATCCTGAGATAGCTTGAGATGTGAGATCCAAATCCTTCCCCTTCCAAACCTGAGACCCTTCCTATAGCTTGATATGTGATATCAAACTCCTTCCCATTACAATCCTGAGATAGCTTGAGATGTGATATCCAACTCCATCCCATTCCAATCCTGAGACCCTTCCTATAACATGAGATGTGATGTCTCAATGCTTCTAATACCAAACCTGAGATCTTTCCTATAACATGAGATGTGATAGCTCAATGCTTCTAATATCAAAACTGAGACCCTCCCTATAGTATGAGATGTGAAATCTACGTCCTTCCCATTCCTATCCTGAGACCCTTCCGATAGCAGAGATGTGATATCTCAATGCTTATACCGAACCTGATGACCCTTCCTTTAGCATGAGATGTGATATTCAACTCCTTCCCATTCCAAACCTGAGACCCTTCCTATAACATGAGACGTGATATCCAACTCCTTCCCATTCCAAACCTGAGACCTTTCCTTTAGCATATGTGATATCCAACTCCTTCCAATTCCAATACTGAGACCCTTCCAATAGCATATGTGATATCTCAATGCTTCTAATATCAAAACTGAGACCCTCCCTATAACATGAGATGTGATATCCAACTCCTTCCCATTCCAATACTGAGACCCTTCCAATAGCATATGTGATATCTCAATGCTTCTAATATGAAAACTGAGACCCGCCCTATAACATGAATTGTGATATCCAAATCCTTCCCATTCCAATCCTGAGACCCTTCCGATAGCAGAGATGTGATATCTCAATGCTTATACCAAATCTAAGACCCTTCCGATAGCATGAGATGTGATATCTCAATGCTTCTAATACCAAACCTGAGATCCTTCCAATAACATGAGATATGATGTCCAAATCCCTCCCCTTCCAAACCTTAGACCATCTTTTTAGCATGAGATTTGATATCCAACTCCTTCCCATTCCAATCCTGAGACCCTTCTGATAGCATGAGATGTGATATCTCAATGCCTCTAATACCAAACCTGAGATCCTACCTCTAACATGAAATGTGATATCCATCTCCTTCCCTTTCCAAACCTGAGACCCTGCCTATAGCATGAGATGTGATATCCAAGTCCTTCCCATTCCAATCCTGAGACCCTTCCTATAGCATGTGATGTGATATCTCAATGCTTATACCAAACCTGAGACCCTTCCTATGGCATGAGATGTCATATACAACTCCTTCCCATTCCAAACCTGAGACCCTTCCTATAGCATGAGATGTGATATCTCAATGCTTATACCAAACCTGAGACCCTTCCTATAGCATGAGATGTGATATCCAACTTCTTCCCAATTTCAATCCTGAGACCCTTCCTATAGCATGAGATGTGATATCTCAATGCTTATACCAAACCTGAGACCCTTCCTATAGCTTGAGATGTGATATCCAACTCCTTCCCATTCCAATCCTGAGACCCTTCCTATAGCATGAGATGTGATATCTCAAGGCCTCTAATACCAAACCTGAGATCCTTCCTCTAACATGAAATGTGATATCCAACTCCTTCCCCTTCCAAACCTGAGAGCCTTCCTATAGCATGAGATATGATATCCAAGTCCTTCCTATTCTAACCTGAGACCCTTCCTATAGCATGAGATGGGATATCCAACTCCTTCCAAATCCAATACTGATACCCTTCCGATAGCATGAGATGTGATATCCCAATGCTTCTACCAAACCTGAGACCCATACTATGGCATGAGATGTGATATCAAACTCCTTCCCATTCTAATCCTGAGACGCTTCCTATAGCTTGAGATGTGATATCCAACTCCTTCCCATTCCAATTCTGAGACCCTTCTTATACCATGACACTTGATATCTCAATGCTTCTAATACCAAACCTGAGACCCGTCCTATAACATGAGATGTGATATCCAAATCCTTCCCCTTCCAAACCTTAGACCCTTCCTTTATAATGAGATGTGATATCCAACTCCTTCCCATTTCAATCCTGAGACCCTTCCGATATCATGAGATTTGTTATCTCAATGCTTCTAATATCAAACTTGAGACCCTCCCTATAGCATGAGATGTGACATCCAAGTCCTTCCCATTCCAATCCTGAGACCCTTCCTATAGCAAGAGATGTGATATCTCAATGCTTCTAATACCAAACCTGAGACCCTTCCTATAACATGAGATGGGATATCCAACTCCTTCCCATTCCAATCCTGAGACCCTTCCGATAGCAGAGATGTGATATCTCAATGCTTATACCAAACCTGAGACCCTTCCTAAGGCCTGAGATGTCATATACAACTCCTTCCCATTGCAATCCTGAGACCCTTCCTAGAGCATGAGATGTGATATCTCAATGCTTATACCAAATCTGAGACCCTTCCTATAGCATGAGATGTGATATCCAACACCTTCCCATTCCAATCCTGAGACCCTTCCTATAGCATGAGAAGTGATATCTCCATGCTTATACCAAACCTGAGACCCTTCCTATAGCATGAGATGTGATATCCAAATCCTTCCCATTCCAATCCTGAGACCCTTCCTATAGCATGAGATGTGATATCTCAATGCTTATACCAAACCTGAGAGCCTACCTATAGCATGAGATGTGATATCCAAGTCCATCCCATTCCAATCCTTAGACCCTTCCTACAGCATGCGATGTGATATCTCAATGATTCTAATACCAAACCAGAGACCCGTCCTTTAACATGAGATGGGATATCCAACTCCTTCCCATTCCAATCCTGAGCCACTCCTGATAGCAGAGATATGATATCTCAATGCTTATACCAAACCTGAGTCCCTTCCTATAACATGAGATGTGATATCCAACTCCTTCCCGTTCCAAACCTGAGACACTTCCTATAGCATATGTGATATCCAACTCCTTCCCATTCCAAACATGAGACCCTTCCTATCGCAAGAATGTAATATCCAACTCCTACCCATTCCAATCCTGAGACCATTCCTATAGCATGAGATGTGATGTCTCAATGCTTCCAATACCAAACCTGAGATCCTTCCTATAACATGAGATGTGATATCCAACTCCTTCCCATTCCAATCCTGAGACCCTTATGATAGCATGAGATGTGATATCTCAATGCCTCTTATACCAAACCTGAGATCCTTCCGATAGCATGAGATGTGATATCTCAATGCTTCTAATACCAAACCTGAGATCCTTCCTATAATATGAGATGTGATTTCCAAATCCTTCCCCTTCCAAACCTGAGACCCTCCCTTTAGCATGAGATGTGATATCCAACTCCTTCCCATTCCAATCCTGAGACCCTTCTGATAGCATGAGATGTGATTTCTCAATGCCTCTAATACCAAACCTGAGATCCTACCTCTAACATGAAATGTGATATCCATCTCCTTCCCTTTCCAAACCTGAGACCCTGCCTATAGCATGATATGTGATATCCAAGTCCTTCCCATTCCAATCCTGAGACCCTTCCTATAGCATGTGATGTGATATCTCAATGCTTATACCAAACCTGAGACCCTTCCTATGGCATGGAATGGCATATACAACTCCTTCCCATTCCAATCCTGAGACCCTTCCTATAGCATGAGATGTGATATCTCAATGCTTATACCGAACCTGAGACCCTTCCTATAGCATGAGATGTGATATCCAACTTCTTCCCATTCCAATCAGGAGACCCTTCCTATAGCATGAGATGTGATATCTCAATGCTTATACCAAACCTGAGACCCTTCCTATAGCTTGAGATCTGATATCCAACTCCTTCCCATTCCAATCCTGAGACCCTTCCTATAGCATGAGATGTGATATCTCAATGCCTCTAATACCAAACCTGAGATCCTACCTCTAACATGAAATGTGATATCCATCTCCTTCCCTTTCCAAACCTGAGACCCTGCCTATAGCATGATATGTGATATCCAAGTCCTTCCCATTCCAATCCTGAGACCCTTCCTATAGCATGTGATGTGATATCTCAATGCTTATACCAAACCTGAGACCCTTCCTATGGCATGGAATGGCATATACAACTCCTTCCCATTCCAATCCTGAGACCCTTCCTATAGCATGAGATGTGATATCTCAATGCTTATACCGAACCTGAGACCCTTCCTATAGCATGAGATGTGATATCCAACTTCTTCCCATTCCAATCAGGAGACCCTTCCTATAGCATGAGATGTGATATCTCAATGCTTATACCAAACCTGAGACCCTTCCTATAGCTTGAGATCTGATATCCAACTCCTTCCCATTCCAATCCTGAGACCCTTCCTATAGCATGAGATGTGATATCTCAAGGCCTCTAATACCAAACCTGAGATCCTTCCTCTAACATGAAATGTGATATCCAACTCCTTCCCCTTCCAAACCTGAGAGCCTTCCTATAGCATGAGATATGATATCCAAGTCCTTCCCATTCCAATCCTGAGACCCTTCCTATAACATGAAATGTGATATCCAACTCCTTCCCATTCCAACCTGAGACCCTTCCTATAGCATGAGATGGGATATCCAACTCCTTCCAAATCCAATACTGATACCCTTCCGATAGCATGAGATGTGATATCCCAATGCTTCTACCAAACCTGAGACCCATACTATGGCATGAGATGTGATATCAAACTCCTTCCCATTCCAATCCTGAGACCCTTCTTATACCATGAGACTTGATATCTCAATGCTTCTAAAACCAAACCTGAGACCCGTCCTATAACATGAGATGTGATATCCAAATCCTTCCCCTTCCAAACCTTAGACCCTTCCTTTATCATGAAATGTGATATCCAACTCCTTCCCATTCCAATCCTGAGACCCTTCCGATATCATGAGATGTGATATCTCAATGCTTATACCAAATCTGAGACCCTTCCTATGGCCTGAGATGTCATATACAACTCCTTCCCATTCCAATCCTGAGACCCTTCCTATAGCATGAGATGTGATATCTCAATGCTTTTACCAAATCTGAGACCCTTCCTATAGCATGAGATGTGATATCCAACTCCTTCCCATTCCAATCCTGAGACCCTTCCTATAGCATGAGAAGTGATATCTCCATGCTTATACCAAACCTGAGACCCTTCCTATAGCATAAGATGTGATATCCAAATCCTTCCCTTTCCAATCCTGAGACCCTTCCTATAGCATGAGATGTGATATCTCAATGCTTATACCAAACCTGAGACCCTTCCTATAGCATGAGATGTGATATCCAACTCCTTCCCATTCCAATCCTGAGACCCTTCCTATAGCATGAGATGTGATGTCTCAATGCTTCTAATACCAAACCTGAGATCCTTCCTATAACATGAGATGTGATATCCAACTCCTTCCCATTCCAATCCTGAGACCCTTATGATAGCATGAGATGTGATATCTCAATGCCTCTTATACCAAACCTGAGATCCTTCCGATAGCATGAGATGTGATATCTCAATGCTTCTAATACCAAACCTGAGATCCTTCCTATAATATGAGATGTGATTTCCAAATCCTTCCCCTTCCAAACCTGAGACCCTCCCTTTAGCATGAAATGTGATATCCAACTCCTTCCCATTCCAATCCTGAGACCCTTCTGATAGCATGAGATGTGATATCTCAATGCCTCTAATACCAAACCTGAGATCCTACCTCTAACATGAAATGTGATATCCATCTCCTTCCCTTTCCAAACCTGAGACCCTGCCTATAGCATGAGATGTGATAGCCAAGTCCTTCCCATTCCAATCGTGAGACCCTTCCTATAGCATGTGATGTGATATCTCAATGCTTATACCAAACCTGAGACCCTTCCTATGGCATGAGATGTCATATACAACTCCTTCCCATTCCAACCCTGAGACCCTTCCTATAGCATGAGATGTGATATCTCAATGCTTATACCAAACCTGAGACCCTTCCTATAGCATGAGATGTGATATCCAACTTCTTCCCATTCCAATCCTGAGACCCTTCCTATAGCATGAGATGTGATATCTCAGTGCTTATACCAAACCTGAGACCCTTCCTATAGCATAAGATGTGATATCCAAATCCTTCCCATTCCAATCCTGAGACCCTTCCTATAGCATGAGATGTGATATCTCAATGCTTATACCAAACCTGAGACCCTTCCTATAGCATGAGATGTGATATCCAACTCCTTCCCATTCCAATCCTGAGACCCTTCCTATAGCATGAGATGTGATGTCTCAATGCTTCTAATACCAAACCTGAGATCCTTCCTATAACATGAGATGTGATATCCAACTCCTTCCCATTCCAATCCTGAGACCCTTATGACAGCATGAGATGTGATATCTCAATGCCTCTTATACCAAACCTGAGATCCTTCCGATAGCATGAGATGTGATATCTCAATGCTTCTAATACCAAACCTGAGATCCTTCCTATAATATGAGATGTGATTTCCAAATCCTTCCCCTTCCAAACCTGAGACCCTCCCTTTAGCATGAAATGTGATATCCAACTCCTTCCCATTCCAATCCTGAGACCCTTCTGATAGCATGAGATGTGATATCTCATTGCCTCTAATACCAAACCTGAGATCCTACCTCTAACATGAAATGTGATATCCATCTCCTTCCCTTTCCAAACCTGAGACCCTGCCTATAGCATGAGATGTGATATCCAAGTCCTTCCCATTCCAATCCTGAGACCCTTCCTATAGCATGTGATGTGATATCCAAGTCCTTCCCATTCCAATCCTGAGACCCTTCCTATAGCATGTGATGTGATATCTCAATGCTTATACCAAACCTGAGACCCTTCCTATGGCATGAGATGTCATATACAACTCCTTCCCATTCCAACCCTGAGACCCTTCCTATAGCATGAGATGTGATATCTCAATGCTTATACCAAACCTGAGACCCTTCCTATAGCTTGAGATGTGATATCCAACTTCTTCCCATTCCAATCCTGAGACCCTTCCTATAGCATGAGATGTGATATCCCAATGCTTCTACCAAACCTGAGACCCATACTATGGCATGAGATGTGATATCAAACTCCTTCCCATTCCAATCCTGAGACGCTTCCTATAGCTTGAGATGTGATATCCAACTCCTTCCCATTCCAATTCTGAGACCCTTCTTATACCATGAGACTTGATATCTCAATGCTTCTAATACCAAACCTGAGACCCGTCCTATAACATGAGATGTGATATCCAAATCCTTCCCCTTCCAAACCTTAGACCCTTCCTTTATAATGAGATGTGATATCCAACTCCTTCCCATTCCAATCCTGAGACCCTTCCGATATCATGAGATTTGTTATCTCAATGCTTCTAATATCAAACTTGAGACCCTCCCTATAGCATGAGATGTGACATCCAAGTCCTTCCCATTCCAATCCTGAGACCCTTCCTATAGCATGAGATGTGATATCTCAATGCTTCTAATACCAAACCTGAGACCCTTCCTATAACATGAGATGGGATATCCAACTCCTTCCCATTCCAATCCTGAGACCCTTCCGATAGCAGAGATGTGATATCTCAATGCTTATACCAAACCTGAGACCCTTCCTAAGGCTTGAGATGTCATATACAACTCCTTCCCATTCCAATCCTGAGACCCTTCCTATAGCATGAGATGTGATATCTCAATGCTTATACCAAATCTGAGACCCTTCCTATAGCATGAGATGTGATATCCAAATCCTTCCCATTCCAATCCTGAGACCCTTCCTATAGCATGAGATGTGATATCTCAATGCTTATACCAAACCTGAGAGCCTACATATAGCATGAGATGTGATATCCAAGTCCATCCCATTCCAATCCTTAGACCCTTCCTACAGCATGCGATGTGATATCTCAATGATTCTAATACCAAACCAGAGACCCGTCCTTTAACATGAGATGGGATATCCAACTCCTTCCCATTCCAATCCTGAGCCACTCCTGATAGCAGAGATGTGATATCTCAATGCTTATACCAAACCTGATACCCTTCCTATATCATGAGATGTGATATCCAACTCCTTCCCGTTCCAAACCTGAGACACTTCCTATAGCATATGTGATATCCAACTCCTTCCCATTCCAAACATGAGACCCTTACTATAGCAAGAATGTAATATCCAACTCCTACCCATTCCAATCCTGAGACCATTCCTATAGCATGAGATGTGATATATCAATGCTTCTAATACCAAACCTGAGATCCTTCCTATGACATGAGATGTGATATCCAAATCCTTCCCATTCCAATCCTGAGACCCTTCCTATAGCAAGAGATGTGATATCCAAATCCTTCCCATTCCAATCCTGAGACCCTTCCTATAACATGAGATGTGATATTCAACTCCTTCCCATTCCAACCTGAGACACTTTCTATAGCATGGGAAGGGATATCCAACTCCTTCCCAATCCAATCCTGAGAACCTTCCGATAGCAGAGATGTGCTATCTCAATGCTTATACCAAACCTGAGACCCTTCCTATGGCATGAGATGTGATATCCAACTCCTTGCCATTCAAATCCTGAGACCCTTCCTATAGCATGAGATGTGATATCTCAATGCTTCTACCAAACCTGAGACCCTTCCTTTAGCATGAGATGTGATATCCAAATCCTTCACATTCCAATCCTGAGACCCTTCCTATAGCATGAGATGTGATATCTCAATGCTTCTAATACCAAACCTGAGATCCTTCCTATAACATGAGATGTGATATCCAATTCCATCCCATTCCAAACCTGAGACCCTTCCTATTGGATGAGATGTGATATCCAACTCCTTCCCATTCCAACCCTGAGACCCTTCCTATACCATGAGATGTGATATCTCAATGCTTCTAATACCAAACCTGGGAACCGTCCTATAACATGAGATGTGATATCTCAATGTTTCTAATAAAAAACCTGAGACCCTTCCTATAACATGAGATGTGATATCCAATTCCTTCCCATTCCAAACCTGAGACCCTTCCTATTGGATGAGATGTGATATCCAAATCCTTCCCCTTCCAAACCTGAGACCCATCCTTTAGCATGAGATGTGATATCCAAATACTTCCCATTCCAATCCTGAGACCCTTCCTATAGCATGAGATGTGATATCTCAATGCTTATACCAAACCTGAGACCCTTCCTATAGCTTGAGATGTGATATCCAACTCCTTCCCATTCCAATCCTGAGACCCTTCCTATAGCATGAGATGTGATATCTCAAGGCCTCTAATACCAAACCTGAGATCCTTCCTCTAACATGAAATGTGATATCCAACTCCTTCCCCTTCCAAACCTGAGAGCCTTCCTATAGCATGAGATATGATATCCAAGTCCTTCCTATTCTAACCTGAGACCCTTCCTATAGCATGAGATGGGATATCCAACTCCTTCCAAATCCAATACTGATACCCTTCCGATAGCATGAGATGTGATATCCCAATGCTTCTACCAAACCTGAGACCCATACTATGGCATGAGATGTGATATCAAACTCCTTCCCATTCTAATCCTGAGACGCTTCCTATAGCTTGAGATGTGATATCCAACTCCTTCCCATTCCAATTCTGAGACCCTTCTTATACCATGACACTTGATATCTCAATGCTTCTAATACCAAACCTGAGACCCGTCCTATAACATGAGATGTGATATCCAAATCCTTCCCCTTCCAAACCTTAGACCCTTCCTTTATAATGAGATGTGATATCCAACTCCTTCCCATTTCAATCCTGAGACCCTTCCGATATCATGAGATTTGTTATCTCAATGCTTCTAATATCAAACTTGAGACCCTCCCTATAGCATGAGATGTGACATCCAAGTCCTTCCCATTCCAATCCTGAGACCCTTCCTATAGCAAGAGATGTGATATCTCAATGCTTCTAATACCAAACCTGAGACCCTTCCTATAACATGAGATGGGATATCCAACTCCTTCCCATTCCAATCCTGAGACCCTTCCGATAGCAGAGATGTGATATCTCAATGCTTATACCAAACCTGAGACCCTTCCTAAGGCCTGAGATGTCATATACAACTCCTTCCCATTGCAATCCTGAGACCCTTCCTAGAGCATGAGATGTGATATCTCAATGCTTATACCAAATCTGAGACCCTTCCTATAGCATGAGATGTGATATCCAACACCTTCCCATTCCAATCCTGAGACCCTTCCTATAGCATGAAAAGTGATATCTCCATGCTTATACCAAACCTGAGACCCTTCCTATAGCATGAGATGTGATATCCAAATCCTTCCCATTCCAATCCTGAGACCCTTCCTATAGCATGAGATGTGATATCTCAATGCTTATACCAAACCTGAGAGCCTACCTATAGCATGAGATGTGATATCCAAGTCCATCCCATTCCAATCCTTAGACCCTTCCTACAGCATGCGATGTAATATCTCAATGATTCTAATACCAAACCAGAGACCCGTCCTTTAACATGAGATGGGATATCCAACTCCTTCCCATTCCAATCCTGAGCCACTCCTGATAGCAGAGATGTGATATCTCAATGCTTATACCAAACCTGAGTCCCTTCCTATAACATGAGATGTGATATCCAACTCCTTCCCGTTCCAAACCTGAGACACTTCCTATAGCATATGTGATATCCAACTCCTTCCCATTCCAAACATGAGACCCTTCCTATAGCAAGAATGTAATATCCAACTCCTACCCATTCCAATCCTGAGACCATTCCTATAGCATGAGATGTGATGTCTCAATGCTTCCAATACCAAACCTGAGATCCTTCCTATAACATGAGATGTGATATCCAACTCCTTCCCATTCCAATCCTGAGACCCTTATGATAGCATGAGATGTGATATCTCAATGCCTCTTATACCAAACCTGAGATCCTTCCGATAGCATGAGATGTGATATCTCAATGCTTCTAATACCAAACCTGAGATCCTTCCTATAATATGAGATGTGATTTCCAAATCCTTCCCCTTCCAAACCTGAGACCCTCCCTTTAGCATGAGATGTGATATCCAACTCCTTCCCATTCCAATCCTGAGACCCTTCTGATAGCATGAGATGTGATTTCTCAATGCCTCTAATACCAAACCTGAGATCCTACCTCTAACATGAAATGTGATATCCATCTCCTTCCCTTTCCAAACCTGAGACCCTGCCTATAGCATGATATGTGATATCCAAGTCCTTCCCATTCCAATCCTGAGACCCTTCCTATAGCATGTGATGTGATATCTCAATGCTTATACCAAACCTGAGACCCTTCCTATGGCATGGAATGGCATATACAACTCCTTCCCATTCCAATCCTGAGACCCTTCCTATAGCATGAGATGTGATATCTCAATGCTTATACCGAACCTGAGACCCTTCCTATAGCATGAGATGTGATATCCAACTTCTTCCCATTCCAATCAGGAGACCCTTCCTATAGCATGAGATGTGATATCTCAATGCTTATACCAAACCTGAGACCCTTCCTATAGCTTGAGATCTGATATCCAACTCCTTCCCATTCCAATCCTGAGACCCTTCCTATAGCATGAGATGTGATATCTCAAGGCCTCTAATACCAAACCTGAGATCCTTCCTCTAACATGAAATGTGATATCCAACTCCTTCCCCTTCCAAACCTGAGAGCCTTCCTATAGCATGAGATATGATATCCAAGTCCTTCCCATTCCAATCCTGAGACCCTTCCTATAACATGAAATGTGATATCCAACTCCTTCCCATTCCAACCTGAGACCCTTCCTATAGCATGAGATGGGATATCCAACTCCTTCCAAATCCAATACTGATACCCTTCCGATAGCATGAGATGTGATATCCCAATGCTTCTACCAAACCTGAGACCCATACTATGGCATGAGATGTGATATCAAACTCCTTCCCATTCCAATCCTGAGACCCTTCTTATACCATGAGACTTGATATCTCAATGCTTCTAAAACCAAACCTGAGACCCGTCCTATAACATGAGATGTGATATCCAAATCCTTCCCCTTCCAAACCTTAGACCCTTCCTTTATCATGAAATGTGATATCCAACTCCTTCCCATTCCAATCCTGAGACTCTTCCGATATCATGAGATGTGATATCTCAATGCTTATACCAACTCTGAGACCCTTCCTATGGCCTGAGATGTCATATACAACTCCTTCCCATTCCAATCCTGAGACCCTTCCTATAGCATGAGATGTGATATCTCAATGCTTATACCAAATCTGAGACCCTTCCTATAGCATGAGATGTGATATCCAACTCCTTCCCATTCCAATCCTGAGACCCTTCCTATAGCATGAGAAGTGATATCTCCATGCTTATACCAAACCTGAGACCCTTCCTATAGCATAAGATGTGATATCCAAATCCTTCCCTTTCCAATCCTGAGACCCTTCCTATAGCATGAGATGTGATATCTCAATGCTTATACCAAACCTGAGACCCTTCCTATAGCATGAGATGTGATATCCAACTCCTTCCCATTCCAATCCTGAGACCCTTCCTATAGCATGAGATGTGATGTCTCAATGCTTCTAATACCAAACCTGAGATCCTTCCTATAACATGAGATGTGATATCCAACTCCTTCCCATTCCAATCCTGAGACCCTTATGATAGCATGAGATGTGATATCTCAATGCCTCTTATACCAAACCTGAGATCCTTCCGATAGCATGAGATGTGATATCTCAATGCTTCTAATACCAAACCTGAGATCCTTCCTATAATATGAGATGTGATTTCCAAATCCTTCCCCTTCCAAACCTGAGACCCTCCCTTTAGCATGAAATGTGATATCCAACTCCTTCCCATTCCAATCCTGAGACCCTTCTGATAGCATGAGATGTGATATCTCAATGCCTCTAATACCAAACCTGAGATCCTACCTCTAACATGAAATGTGATATCCATCTCCTTCCCTTTCCAAACCTGAGACCCTGCCTATAGCATGAGATGTGATAGCCAAGTCCTTCCCATTCCAATCGTGAGACCCTTCCTATAGCATGTGATGTGATATCTCAATGCTTATACCAAACCTGAGACCCTTCCTATGGCATGAGATGTCATATACAACTCCTTCCCATTCCAACCCTGAGACCCTTCCTATAGCATGAGATGTGATATCTCAATGCTTATACCAAACCTGAGACCCTTCCTATAGCATGAGATGTGATATCCAACTTCTTCCCATTCCAATCCTGAGACCCTTCCTATAGCATGAGATGTGATATCTCAGTGCTTATACCAAACCTGAGACCCTTCCTATAGCATAAGATGTGATATCCAAATCCTTCCCATTCCAATCCTGAGACCCTTCCTATAGCATGAGATGTGATATCTCAATGCTTATACCAAACCTGAGACCCTTCCTATAGCATGAGATGTGATATCCAACTCCTTCCCATTCCAATCCTGAGACCCTTCCTATAGCATGAGATGTGATGTCTCAATGCTTCTAATACCAAACCTGAGATCCTTCCTATAGCATGAGATGTGATATCCAACACCTTCCCATTCCAATCCTGAGACCCTTCCTATAGCATGAGAAGTGATATCTCCATGCTTATACCAAACCTGAGACCCTTCCTATAGCATGAGATGTGATATCCAAATCCTTCCCATTCCAATCCTGAGACCCTTCCTATAGCATGAGATGTGATATCTCAATGCTTATACCAAACCTGAGAGCCTACCTATAGCATGAGATGTGATATCCAAGTCCATCCCATTCCAATCCTTAGACCCTTCCTACAGCATGCGATGTGATATCTCAATGATTCTAATACCAAACCAGAGACCCGTCCTTTAACATGAGATGTGATATCCAACTCCTTCCCGTTCCAAACCTGAGACACTTCCTATAGCATATGTGATATCCAACTCCTTCCCATTCCAAACATGAGACCCTTCCTATAGCAAGAATGTAATATCCAACTCCTACCCATTCCAATCCTGAGACCATTCCTATAGCATGAGATGTGATGTCTCAATGCTTCCAATACCAAACCTGAGATCCTTCCTATAACATGAGATGTGATATCCAACTCCTTCCCATTCCAATCCTGAGACCCTTATGATAGCATGAGATGTGATATCTCAATGCCTCTTATACCAAACCTGAGATCCTTCCGATAGCATGAGATGTGATATCTCAATGCTTCTAATACCAAACCTGAGATCCTTCCTATAATATGAGATGTGATTTCCAAATCCTTCCCCTTCCAAACCTGAGACCCTCCCTTTAGCATGAGATGTGATATCCAACTCCTTCCCATTCCAATCCTGAGACCCTTCTGATAGCATGAGATGTGATTTCTCAATGCCTCTAATACCAAACCTGAGATCCTACCTCTAACATGAAATGTGATATCCATCTCCTTCCCTTTCCAAACCTGAGACCCTGCCTATAGCATGATATGTGATATCCAAGTCCTTCCCATTCCAATCCTGAGACCCTTCCTATAGCATGTGATGTGATATCTCAATGCTTATACCAAACCTGAGACCCTTCCTATGGCATGGAATGGCATATACAACTCCTTCCCATTCCAATCCTGAGACCCTTCCTATAGCATGAGATGTGATATCTCAATGCTTATACCGAACCTGAGACCCTTCCTATAGCATGAGATGTGATATCCAACTTCTTCCCATTCCAATCAGGAGACCCTTCCTATAGCATGAGATGTGATATCTCAATGCTTATACCAAACCTGAGACCCTTCCTATAGCTTGAGATCTGATATCCAACTCCTTCCCATTCCAATCCTGAGACCCTTCCTATAGCATGAGATGTGATATCTCAAGGCCTCTAATACCAAACCTGAGATCCTTCCTCTAACATGAAATGTGATATCCAACTCCTTCCCCTTCCAAACCTGAGAGCCTTCCTATAGCATGAGATATGATATCCAAGTCCTTCCCATTCCAATCCTGAGACCCTTCCTATAACATGAAATGTGATATCCAACTCCTTCCCATTCCAACCTGAGACCCTTCCTATAGCATGAGATGGGATATCCAACTCCTTCCAAATCCAATACTGATACCCTTCCGATAGCATGAGATGTGATATCCCAATGCTTCTACCAAACCTGAGACCCATACTATGGCATGAGATGTGATATCAAACTCCTTCCCATTCCAATCCTGAGACCCTTCTTATACCATGAGACTTGATATCTCAATGCTTCTAAAACCAAACCTGAGACCCGTCCTATAACATGAGATGTGATATCCAAATCCTTCCCCTTCCAAACCTTAGACCCTTCCTTTATCATGAAATGTGATATCCAACTCCTTCCCATTCCAATCCTGAGACCCTTCCGATATCATGAGATGTGATATCTCAATGCTTATACCAAATCTGAGACCCTTCCTATGGCCTGAGATGTCATATACAACTCCTTCCCATTCCAATCCTGAGACCCTTACTATAGCATGAGATGTGATATCTCAATGCTTATACCAAATCTGAGACCCTTCCTATAGCATGAGATGTGATATCCAACTCCTTCCCATTCCAATCCTGAGACCCTTCCTATAGCATGAGAAGTGATATCTCCATGCTTATGCCAAACCTGAGACCCTTCCTATAGCATAAGATGTGATATCCAAATCCTTCCCTTTCCAATCCTGAGACCCTTCCTATAGCATGAGATGTGATATCTCAATGCTTATACCAAACCTGAGACCCTTCCTATAGCATGAGATGTGATATCCAACTCCTTCCCATTCCAATCCTGAGACCCTTCCTATAGCATGAGATGTGATGTCTCAATGCTTCTAATACCAAACCTGAGATCCTTCCGATAACATGAGATGTGATATCCAACTCCTTCCCATTCCAATCCTGAGACCCTTATGATAGCATGAGATGTGATATCTCAATGCCTCTTATACCAAACCTGAGATCCTTCCGATAGCATGAGATGTGATATCTCAATGCTTCTAATACCAAACCTGAGATCCTTCCTATAATATGAGATGTGATTTCCAAATCCTTCCCCTTCCAAACCTGAGACCCTCCCTTTAGCATGAAATGTGATATCCAACTCCTTCCCATTCCAATCCTGAGACCCTTCTGATAGCATGAGATGTGATATCTCAATGCCTCTAATACCAAACCTGAGATCCTACCTCTAACATGAAATGTGATATCCATCTCCTTCCCTTTCCAAACCTGAGACCCTGCCTATAGCATGAGATGTGATAGCCAAGTCCTTCCCATTCCAATCGTGAGACCCTTCCTATAGCATGTGATGTGATATCTCAATGCTTATACCAAACCTGAGACCCTTCCTATGGCATGAGATGTCATATACAACTCCTTCCCATTCCAACCCTGAGACCCTTCCTATAGCATGAGATGTGATATCTCAATGCTTATACCAAACCTGAGACCCTTCCTATAGCATGAGATGTGATATCCAACTTCTTCCCATTCCAATCCTGAGACCCTTCCTATAGCATGAGATGTGATATCTCAGTGCTTATACCAAACCTGAGACCCTTCCTATAGCATAAGATGTGATATCCAAATCCTTCCCATTCCAATCCTGAGACCCTTCCTATAGCATGAGATGTGATATCTCAATGCTTATACCAAACCTGAGACCCTTCCTATAGCATGAGATGTGATATCCAACTCCTTCCCATTCCAATCCTGAGACCCTTCCTATAGCATGAGATGTGATGTCTCAATGCTTCTAATACCAAACCTGAGATCCTTCCTATAACATGAGATGTGATATCCAACTCCTTCCCATTCCAATCCTGAGACCCTTATGATAGCATGAGATGTGATATCTCAATGCCTCTTATACCAAACCTGAGATCCTTCCGATAGCATGAGATGTGATATCTCAATGCTTCTAATACCAAACCTGAGATCCTTCCTATAATATGAGATGTGATTTCCAAATCCTTCCCCTTCCAAACCTGAGACCCTCCCTTTAGCATGAAATGTGATATCCAACTCCTTCCCATTCCAATCCTGAGACCCTTCTGATAGCATGAGATGTGATATCTCATTGCCTCTAATACCAAACCTGAGATCCTACCTCTAACATGAAATGTGATATCCATCTCCTTCCCTTTCCAAACCTGAGACCCTGCCTATAGCATGAGATGTGATATCCAAGTCCTTCCCATTCCAATCCTGAGACCCTTCCTATAGCATGTGATGTGATATCCAAGTCCTTCCCATTCCAATCCTGAGACCCTTCCTATAGCATGTGATGTGATATCTCAATGCTTATACCAAACCTGAGACCCTTCCTATGGCATGAGATGTCATATACAACTCCTTCCCATTCCAACCCTGAGACCCTTCCTATAGCATGAGATGTGATATCTCAATGCTTATACCAAACCTGAGACCCTTCCTATAGCTTGAGATGTGATATCCAACTTCTTCCCATTCCAATCCTGAGAACCTTCCTATAGCATGAGATGTGATATCCCAATGCTTCTACCAAACCTGAGACCCATACTATGGCATGAGATGTGATATCAAACTCCTTCCCATTCCAATCCTGAGACGCTTCCTATAGCTTGAGATGTGATATCCAACTCCTTCCCATTCCAATTCTGAGACCCTTCTTATACCATGAGACTTGATATCTCAATGCTTCTAATACCAAACCTGAGACCCGTCCTATAACATGAGATGTGATATCCAAATCCTTCCCCTTCCAAACCTTAGACCCTTCCTTTATAATGAGATGTGATATCCAACTCCTTCCCATTCCAATCCTGAGACCCTTCCGATATCATGAGATTTGTTATCTCAATGCTTCTAATATCAAACTTGAGACCCTCCCTATAGCATGAGATGTGACATCCAAGTCCTTCCCATTCCAATCCTGAGACCCTTCCTATAGCATGAGATGTGATATCTCAATGCTTCTAATACCAAACCTGAGACCCTTCCTATAACATGAGATGGGATATCCAACTCCTTCCCATTCCAATCCTGAGACCCTTCCGATAGCAGAGATGTGATATCTCAATGCTTATACCAAACCTGAGACCCTTCCTAAGGCTTGAGATGTCATATACAACTCCTTCCCATTCCAATCCTGAGACCCTTCCTATAGCATGAGATGTGATATCTCAATGCTTATACCAAATCTGAGACCCTTCCTATAGCATGAGATGTGATATCCAAATCCTTCCCATTCCAATCCTGAGACCCTTCCTATAGCATGAGATGTGATATCTCAATGCTTATACCAAACCTGAGAGCCTACCTATAGCATGAGATGTGATATCCAAGTCCATCCCATTCCAATCCTTAGACCCTTCCTACAGCATGCGATGTGATATCTCAATGATTCTAATACCAAACCAGAGACCCGTCCTTTAACATGAGATGGGATATCCAACTCCTTCCCATTCCAATCCTGAGCCACTCCTGATAGCAGAGATGTGATAGCTCAATGCTTATACCAAACCTGAGACCCTTCCTATAACATGAGATGTGATATCCAACTCCTTCCCGTTCCAAACCTGAGACACTTCCTATAGCATATGTGATATCCAACTCCTTCCCATTCCAAACATGAGACCCATACTATAGCAAGAATGTAATATCCAACTCCTACCCATTCCAATCCTGAGACCATTCCTATAGCATGAGATGTGATATATCAATGCTTCTAATACCAAACCTGAGATCCTTCCTATGACATGAGATGTGATATCCAAATCCTTCCCATTCCAATCCTGAGACCCTTCCTATAGCAAGAGATGTGATATCCAAATCCTTCCCATTCCAATCCTGAGACCCTTCCTATAACATGAGATGTGATATTCAACTCCTTCCCATTCCAACCTGAGACACTTTCTATAGCATGGGAAGGGATATCCAACTCCTTCCCAATGCAATCCTGAGAACCTTCCGATAGCAGAGATGTGCTATCTCAATGCTTATACCAAACCTGAGACCCTTCCTATGGCATGAGATGTGATATCCAACTCCTTGCCATTCAAATCCTGAGACCCTTCCTATAGCATGAGATGTGATATCTCAATGCTTCTACCAAACCTGAGACCCTTCCTTTAGCATGAGATGTGATATCCAAATCCTTCACATTCCAATCCTGAGACCCTTCCTATAGCATGAGATGTGATATCTCAATGCTTCTAATACCAAACCTGAGATCCTTCCTATAACATGAGATGTGATATCCAATTCCTTCCCATTCCAAACCTGAGACCCTTCCTATTGGATGAGATGTGATATCCAACTCCTTCCCATTCCAACCCTGAGACCCTTCCTATACCATGAGATGTGATATCTCAATGCTTCTAATACCAAACCTGGGAACCGTCCTATAACATGAGATGTGATATCTCAATGTTTCTAATAAAAAACCTGAGACCCTTCCTATAACATGAGATGTGATATCCAATTCCTTCCCATTCCAAACCTGAGACCCTTCCTATTGGATGAGATGTGATATCCAAATCCTTCCCCTTCCAAACCTGAGACCCTTCCTTTAGCATGAGATGTGATATCCAAATACTTCCCATTCCAATCCTAAAACCCTTCCTATAGCATGAGATGTGATATCTCAATGTTTCTAATAAAAAACCTGAGACCCTTCCTATAGCAAGAGATGTGATATCCAAATCCTTCCCATTCCAATCCTGAGACCCTTCCTGTATATAACATGAGATGTGATATCCAACTCCTTCCCATTCCAACCTGAGACCCTTCCTATAGCATGAGATGTGATATCCAACTCCTTACCATTCAAATCCTGAGACCCTCCCTTTAGCATGAGATGTGATATCCAACTCCTTCCCATTCCAATCCTGAGACCCTTCTGATAGCATGAGATGTGATATCTCAATGCCTCTAATACCAAACCTGAGATCCTACCTCTAACATGAAATGTGATATCCATCTCCTTCCCTTTCCAAACCTGAGACCCTTCCTATAGGATGAGATGTGATATCTCAATGCTTATACCAAACCTGAGAGCCTACCTATAGCATGAGATGTGATATCCAAGTCCATCCCATTCCAATCCTTAGACCCTTCCTACAGCATGCGATGTGATATCTCAATGATTCTAATACCAAACCAGAGACTCTTCCTATAACATGAGATGGGATATCCAACTCCTTCCGATTCCAATCCTGAGCCGCTTCCGATAGCAGAGATGTGATATCTCAATGCTTATACCAAACCTGAGACCCTTCCTATAACATGAGATGTGATATCCAACTCCTTCCCGTTCCAAACCTGAGACACTAACTATAGCATATGTGATATCCAACTCCTTCCCATTCCAAACATGAGACCCTTCCTATAGCAAGAAAGTAATATCCAACTCCTACCCATTCCAATCCTGAGACCCTTTCTATAGCAAGAGATGTGATATCCAAATACTTCCCATTCCAATCCTGAGACCCTTCTTATAACATGAGATGTGATATCCAACTCCTTCCCATTCCAACCTGAGACACTTCCTATAGCATGAGAAGGGATATCCAACTCCTTCCCAATCCAATCCTGAGACCCTTCCGATAGCAGAGATGTGATATCTCAATGCTTATACCAAACCTGAGACCCTTCCTATGGCATGAGATGTGATATCCAACTCCTTGCCATTCAAATCCTGAGACCCTTCCTATAGCATGAGAAGGGATATCCAACTCCTTCCCAATCCAATCCTGAGACCCTTCCGATAGCAGAGACGTGATATCTCAATGCTTCTACCAAACCTGAGACCCTTCCTTTAGCATGAGATGTGATATCCAAATCCTTCACATTCCAATCCTGAGACCCTTCCTATAGCATGAGATGTGATATCACAATGCTTCTAATACCAAACCTGAGATCCTTCCTATAACATGAGATGCGATATCCAATTCCTTCCCATTCCAAACCTGAGACCCTTCCTATTGGATGAGATGTGATATCCAACTCCTTCCCATTCCAACCCTGAGACCCTTCCTATAGCATGAGATGTGATGTCTCAATGCTTCTAATACCAAACCTGAGATCCTTCCTATAACATGAGATGTGATATCCAACTCCTTCCATTCCAATCCTGAGACCCGTCCTATAGCATGAGATGTGATATCTCAATGCTTATACCAAACCTGAGACCCTTCCTATAGCATGAGATGTGATATCCAACTGCTTCCCATTCCAATCCTGAGACCCTTCCTATAGCATGAGATGTGATATCACAATGCTTCTAATACCAAACCTGAGACCCGTCCTATAACATGAGATGTGATATCCAAATCCTTCCCCTTCCAAACCTGAGACCCTTCCTTTAGCATGAGATGTGATATATAGCTCCTCCCATTCCAATCCTGAGACCCTTCCGATAGCAGAGATGTGATATTTCAATGCTTATACCAAACCTGAGACCCTTCCCATAGCATGAGATGTGATATCCAACTCCTTCCCATTCCAATCCTGAGACCCTTCCTATAGCATGAGATGTGATATCTCAATGCTTCTAATACCAAACCTGAGATCCTTCCTATAACATGAGATGTGATATTCAACTCCTTCCCATTCCAATCCCGAGACCCTTCCTATAGCATGAGATGTGATATCTCAATGCTTCTAATACCAAACCTAAGGTCCTTCCTATAACATGAGATGTGATATCCAAATCCTTCCCATTCCAAACCTGAGACCCTCCCTTTAGCATGAGATGTGATATCCAACTCCTTCCCATTCCAATCCTGATACCCTTCTGATAGCATGAGATCTGATATCTCAATGCCTCTAATACCAAACCTGAGATCCTACCTCTAACATGAAATGTGATATCCAACTCCTTCCTTTTCCAAACCTGAGACCCTTCCTACAGCATGAGATGTGATATCCAAGTCCTTCCCATTCCAATCCTGAGACCCTTCCTATAACATGAGATGTGATATCCAACTCCTTCTATTCCAACCTGAGACTCTTCCTATAGCATGAGATGGGATATCCAACTCCTTCCAAATCCAATCCTGATACCCTTCCGATAGCATGAGATGTGATATACCAATGCTTCTACAAAACCTGAGACCCATACCATGGCATGAGATGTGATATCAAACTCCCGTCCTATACCATGAGACTTGATATCTCAATGCTTCTAATCCCAAACCTGAGACCGGTCCAATAACATGAGATGTGATATCCAAATCCTTCCCCTTCCAAACCTTAGACCCTTCCTTTATCATGAGATGTGATATCCAAGTCCTTCCCATTCCATTCCTGAGACCCTTCCTATAGCATGAGATGTGATATCTCAATGCTTCTAATACCAAACCTGAGACCCTTCCTATAACATGAGATGTGATATCCAAGTCCTTCCCATTCCAATCCTGAGACCCTTCCTATAGCATGAGATGTGATATCGCAATGCTTCTAATACCAAACCTGAGACCATTCCTATAACATGAATTATGATATCCAAATCCTTCCCATTCCAATCCTGAGACCCTTCCGATAGCAGAGATGTGATATCTCAATGCTTATACCAAACCTAAGACCCTTCCGATAGCATGAGATGTGATATCTCAATGCTTCTAATACCAAACCTAAGGTCCTTCCTATAACATGAGATGTGATATCCAAATCCTTCCCATTCCAAACCTGAGACCCTCCCTTTAGCATGAGATGTGATATCCAACTCCTTCCCCTTCCAAACCTGAGACCCTTCCATTAGCATGAGATGTGATATCCAGCTCCTCCCATTCCAATCCTGAGACCCTTCCGATAGCAGAGATGTGATATTTCAATGCTTATACCAAACCTGAGACCCTTCCCATAGCATGAGATGTGATATCCAGCTCCTCCCATTCCAATCCTGAGACCCTTCCGATAGCAGAGAAGTGATATTTCAATGCTTATACCAAACCTGAGACCCTTCCCATAGCATGAGATGTGATATCTCAATGCTTCTAATACCAAACCTGAGATCCTTCCTATAACATGAGATGTGATATCCAACTCCTTCCCATTCCAATCCCGAGACCCTTCCTATAGCATGAGATGTGATATCTCAATGCTTCTAATACCAAACCTAAGGTCCTTCCTATAACATGAGATGTGATATCCAAATCCTTCCCATTCCAAACCTGAGACCCTCCCTTTAGCATGAGATGTGATATCCAACTCCTTCCCATTCCAATCCTGATACCCTTCTGATAGCATGAGATGTGATATCTCAATGCCTCTAATACCAAACCTGAGATCCTACCTCTAACATGAAATGTAATATCCAACTCCTTCCTTTTCCAAACCTGAGACCCTTCCTACAGCATGAGATGTGATATCCAAGTCCTTCCCATTCCAATCCTGAGACCCTTCCTATAACATGAGATGTGATATCCAACTCCTTCTATTCCAACCTGAGACCCTTCCTATAGCATGAGATGGGATATCCAACTCCTTCCAAATCCAATCCTGATACCCTTCCGATAGCATGAGATGTGATATCCCAATGCTTCTACAAAACCTGAGACCCATACCATGGCATGAGATGTGATATCAAACTCCCGTCCTATACCATGAGACTTGATATCTCAATGCTTCTAATACCAAACCTGAGACCGGTCCAATAACATGAGATGTGATATCCAAATCCTTCCCCTTCCAAACCTTAGACCCTTCCTTTATCATGAGATGTGATATCCAAGTCCTTCCCATTCCATTCCTGAGACCCTTCCTATAGCATGAGATGTGATATCTCAATGCTTCTTATACCAAACCTGAGACCCTTCCTATAACATGAGATGTGATATCCAAGTCCTTCCCATTCCAATCCTGAGACCCTTCCTATAGCATGAGATGTGATATCTCAATGCTTCTAATACCAAACCTGAGACCCTTCCTATAACATGAATTGTGATATCCAAATCCTTCCCCTTCCAATCCTGAGACCCTTCCGATAGCAGAGATGTGATATCTCAATGCTTATACCAAACCTAAGACCCTTCCGATAGCATGAGATGTGATATCTCAATGCTTCTAATACCAAACCTGAGATCCTTCCAATAACATGAGATATGATGTCCAAATCCCTCCCCTTCCAAACCTTAGACCATCCCTTTAGCATGAGATTTGATATCCAACTCCTTCCCATTCCAATCCTGAGACCCTTCTGATGGCATGAGATCTGATATCTCAATGCCTCTAAAACCAAACCTGAGATCCTACCTCTAACATGAAATGTGATATCCAACTCCTTCCCCTTCCAACCCTGAGAGCCTTCCTATAGAATGAGATGTGATATCCAAGTCCTTCCCATTCCAATCCTGAGACCCTTCCTATAACATGAGATGTGATATCCAACTCCTTCCCATTCCAATCATGAGACCGGTCCTATAACATGAGATGTGATACCCAAATCCGTCCCCTTCCAAACCTTAGACCCTTCCTATAGCATGAGATGTGATATCTCATTGCTTCTAATACCAAACCTGAGACCCTTCCTATAACGAGATGGGATATCCAACTCCTTCCCATTCCAATCCTGAGACCCTTCAGATAGCAGAGATGTGATATCCAACTCCTTCCCATTCCAAACCTGAGACCCTTCCTATAGCATGAGATGTTATAATTTAATGCTTCTAAAACCAAACCTGAGAACCATCCTATAACATGTGAAATCCAAATCCTTCCCTTTCCAAACCTGAGACCCTTCCGATAGCATGAGATGTGATATCTCAATGCTTCTAAAACCAAACATGAGAACCATCCTATAACATGAGATGTGAAATCCAAATCCTTCCCTTTCCAAACCTGAGACCCTTCCTATAGCTTGAGATGAAATATCAAACTCCTTCCCATTCCAATCCTGAGATAGCTTGAGATGTGATATCCAACTCCATCCCATTCCAATCCTGAGACCCTTCCGATAGCATGAGATGTGATAGCTCAATGCTTCTAATATCAAAACTGAGACCCTCCCTATAGTATGAGAAGTGAATTCTAAGTCCTTCCCATTCCTATCCTGAGACCCTTCCGATAGCAGAGATGTGATATCTCAATGCTTATTCCAAACCTGATGACCCTTCCTATGGCATTAGATGTGATATCCAACTCCTTCCCATTCCAATCCTGAGTTCCTTCCTATAGCATGAGATGTGATATCTCAATGCTTCTATGAAACCTGATACCATTCTTTTAGCATGAGAGGTGATATTCAACTCCTGCCCATTCCAATCCTGAGACCCTTCCTATATCATGAGACGTGATATCCAACTCCTTCCCATTCCAATCCTGAGACTCCTCCTATAGCATGAGATGTGATATCTCAATGCTTCTAATACCAGACCTGGGACCGGTCCTATAACATGATATATGATATCCAAATCCTTCCCCTTCCAAACCTGAGACCCTTCCTATAGCAAGAGATGTGATATCCAATTCCTTCCCATTCCAATCCTGAGACCCTTTCTATAACGAGATGTGATATCCAACTCCTTCCCATTCCAACCTGAGAACCTTCCTGTAGCATGAGAAGGGAGATCCAACTCCTTCCCATTCCAATCCTGAGACCCTTCCTATACCATGAGATGTGATATCTCAATGCTTCTAATACCAAACCTGGGACCCGTCCTATAACATGAGATATGTCCTATAACATGAGATATGATATCCAAATCCTTCCCCTTCCAAACCTGAGACCCTTCCTTTAGCATGAGATGTGATATCCAAATCCTTCCCATTCCAATACTGAAACCCTTCCTATAGCATGAGATGTCATATCTCAATGTTTCTAATAGAAAACCTGAGACCCTTCCTATAGCAAGAGATGTGATATCCAAATCCTTCCCATTTCAATCTTGAGACCCTTCCTATAACATGAGATGTGATATCCAACTCCTACCCATTCCAACCTGAGACCCTTCCTATAGCATGAGAAGGGATATCCAATTCCTTCCCAATCCAATCCTTAGACCCTTCCGATAGCAGAGATGTGATATCTCAATGCTTATACCAAACCTGAGACCCTTCCTTTAGCATGAGATGTGATATCCAAATGCTTCACATTCCAATCCTGAGACCCTTACTATAGCATGAGATGTGATATCTCAATGCTTCTAATACAAAACCTGAGATCCTTCCTATAACATGAAATGTGATATCCAAGTCCTTCCCATTCCGATCCTGAGACCCTTCCTATAACATGAGATGTGATATCCAACTCCTTCTACTCCAACCTGAGACCCTTCCTATAGCATGAGATGGGATATCCAACTCCTTCCAAATCCAATCCTGATACCCTTCCAATAGCATGAGATGTGATATCCCAATGCTTCTACAAAACCTGAGACCCATACCATGGCATGAGATGTGATATCAAACTCCCGTCCTATACCATGAGACTTGATATCTCAATGCTTCTAATACCAAACCTGAGACCGGTCCAATAACATGAGATGTGATATCCAAATCCTTCCCCTTCCAAACCTTAGACCCTTCCTTTATCATGAGATGTGATATCCAAGTCCTTCCCATTCCATTCCTGAGACCCTTAATATAGCATGAGATGTGATATCTCAATGCTTCTAATACCAAACCTGAGACCCTTCCTATAACATGAGATGTGATATCCAAATCCTTCCCATTCCAATCCTGAGACCCTTCCGATAGCAGAGATGTGATATCTCAATGCTTATACAAAACCTGAGACCCTTCCGATAGCATGAGATGTGATATCTCAATGCTTCTAATACCAAACCTCAGATCCTTCCAATAACATGAGATGTGATGTCCAAATCCTTCCCCTTCTAAACCTTAGACCCTCCCTTTAGCATGAGATGTGATATCCAACTCCTTCCCATTCCAATCCTGAGACCCTTCTGATGGCATGAGATGTCATATCTCAATGCCTCTAATACCAAACCTGAGATCCTACCTCTAACATGAGATGTGATATCAAACTCCTTCCCATTCCAAACCTGAGACCCTTCAGATAGCATGAGATGTGATATTTCAATGCTTATAAAACCAAACATGAGAACCATCCTATAACATGAGATGTGAAATCCAAATCATTCCCATTCCAAACATGAGGCCCTTCCTATAGCTTGAGATGTGATATCAAACTCCTTCCCATTCAATGTGATATCCAACTCCTTCCCATTCCAATCCTGGGACCCTTCCTATACCATGAGATGTGATAGTTCAATGCTTCTAATACCAAACCTGAGACCCGTCCTAAAACATGAGATGTGAGATCCAAATCCTTCCCCTTCCAGACCTGAGACCTTTCCTTTAGCATGAGATGTGATAACCAACTCCTTCCCATTCCAAACCTGAGACCCTTCCCATAGCATGAGATGTGATATCTCAATGCTTCTAAAACCAAACATGAGAACCATCCTATAACATGAGATGTGAAATCCAAATCCTTCCCTTTCCAAACCTGAGACCCTTCCTATAGCTTGAGATGAAATATCAAACTCCTTCCCATTCCAATCCTGAGATAGCTTGAGATGTGAGATCCAAATCCTTCCCCTTCCAAACCTGAGACCCTTCCTATAGCTTGATATGTGATATCAAACTCCTTCCCATTACAATCCTGAGATAGCTTGAGATGTGATATCCAACTCCATCCCATTCCAATCCTGAGACCCTTCCTATAACATGAGATGTGATGTCTCAATGCTTCTAATACCAAACCTGAGATCTTTCCTATAACATGAGATGTGATAGCTCAATGCTTCTAATATCAAAACTGAGACCCTCCCTATAGTATGAGATGTGAAATCTACGTCCTTCCCATTCCTATCCTGAGACCCTTCCGATAGCAGAGATGTGATATCTCAATGCTTATACCGAACCTGATGACCCTTCCTTTAGCATGAGATGTGATATTCAACTCCTTCCCATTCCAAACCTGAGACCCTTCCTATAACATGAGACGTGATATCCAACTCCTTCCCATTCCAAACCTGAGACCTTTCCTTTAGCATATGTGATATCCAACTCCTTCCAATTCCAATACTGAGACCCTTCCAATAGCATATGTGATATCTCAATGCTTCTAATATCAAAACTGAGACCCTCCCTATAACATGAGATGTGATATCCAACTCCTTCCCATTCCAATACTGAGACCCTTCCAATAGCATATGTGATATCTCAATGCTTCTAATATGAAAACTGAGACCCGCCCTATAACATGAATTGTGATATCCAAATCCTTCCCATTCCAATCCTGAGACCCTTCCGATAGCAGAGATGTGATATCTCAATGCTTATACCAAATCTAAGACCCTTCCGATAGCATGAGATGTGATATCTCAATGCTTCTAATACCAAACCTGAGATCCTTCCAATAACATGAGATATGATGTCCAAATCCCTCCCCTTCCAAACCTTAGACCATCTTTTTAGCATGAGATTTGATATCCAACTCCTTCCCATTCCAATCCTGAGACCCTTCTGATAGCATGAGATGTGATATCTCAATGCCTCTAATACCAAACCTGAGATCCTACCTCTAACATGAAATGTGATATCCATCTCCTTCCCTTTCCAAACCTGAGACCCTGCCTATAGCATGAGATGTGATATCCAAGTCCTTCCCATTCCAATCCTGAGACCCTTCCTATAGCATGTGATGTGATATCTCAATGCTTATACCAAACCTGAGACCCTTCCTATGGCATGAGATGTCATATACAACTCCTTCCCATTCCAAACCTGAGACCCTTCCTATAGCATGAGATGTGATATCTCAATGCTTATACCAAACCTGAGACCCTTCCTATAGCATGAGATGTGATATCCAACTTCTTCCCATTCCAATCCTGAGACCCTTCCTATAGCATGAGATGTGATATCTCAATGCTTATACCAAACCTGAGACCCTTCCTATAGCTTGAGATGTGATATCCAACTCCTTCCCATTCCAATCCTGAGACCCTTCCTATAGCATGAGATGTGATATCTCAAGGCCTCTAATACCAAACCTGAGATCCTTCCTCTAACATGAAATGTGATATCCAACTCCTTCCCCTTCCAAACCTGAGAGCCTTCCTATAGCATGAGATATGATATCCAAGTCCTTCCTATTCTAACCTGAGACCCTTCCTATAGCATGAGATGGGATATCCAACTCCTTCCAAATCCAATACTGATACCCTTCCGATAGCATGAGATGTGATATCCCAATGCTTCTACCAAACCTGAGACCCATACTATGGCATGAGATGTGATATCAAACTCCTTCCCATTCTAATCCTGAGACGCTTCCTATAGCTTGAGATGTGATATCCAACTCCTTCCCATTCCAATTCTGAGACCCTTCTTATACCATGACACTTGATATCTCAATGCTTCTAATACCAAACCTGAGACCCGTCCTATAACATGAGATGTGATATCCAAATCCTTCCCCTTCCAAACCTTAGACCCTTCCTTTATAATGAGATGTGATATCCAACTCCTTCCCATTTCAATCCTGAGACCCTTCCGATATCATGAGATTTGTTATCTCAATGCTTCTAATATCAAACTTGAGACCCTCCCTATAGCATGAGATGTGACATCCAAGTCCTTCCCATTCCAATCCTGAGACCCTTCCTATAGCAAGAGATGTGATATCTCAATGCTTCTAATACCAAACCTGAGACCCTTCCTATAACATGAGATGGGATATCCAACTCCTTCCCATTCCAATCCTGAGACCCTTCCGATAGCAGAGATGTGATATCTCAATGCTTATACCAAACCTGAGACCCTTCCTAAGGCCTGAGATGTCATATACAACTCCTTCCCATTGCAATCCTGAGACCCTTCCTAGAGCATGAGATGTGATATCTCAATGCTTATACCAAATCTGAGACCCTTCCTATAGCATGAGATGTGATATCCAACACCTTCCCATTCCAATCCTGAGACCCTTCCTATAGCATGAGAAGTGATATCTCCATGCTTATACCAAACCTGAGACCCTTCCTATAGCATGAGATGTGATATCCAAATCCTTCCCATTCCAATCCTGAGACCCTTCCTATAGCATGAGATGTGATATCTCAATGCTTATACCAAACCTGAGAGCCTACCTATAGCATGAGATGTGATATCCAAGTCCATCCCATTCCAATCCTTAGACCCTTCCTACAGCATGCGATGTGATATCTCAATGATTCTAATACCAAACCAGAGACCCGTCCTTTAACATGAGATGGGATATCCAACTCCTTCCCATTCCAATCCTGAGCCACTCCTGATAGCAGAGATATGATATCTCAATGCTTATACCAAACCTGAGTCCCTTCCTATAACATGAGATGTGATATCCAACTCCTTCCCGTTCCAAACCTGAGACACTTCCTATAGCATATGTGATATCCAACTCCTTCCCATTCCAAACATGAGACCCTTCCTATCGCAAGAATGTAATATCCAACTCCTACCCATTCCAATCCTGAGACCATTCCTATAGCATGAGATGTGATGTCTCAATGCTTCCAATACCAAACCTGAGATCCTTCCTATAACATGAGATGTGATATCCAACTCCTTCCCATTCCAATCCTGAGACCCTTATGATAGCATGAGATGTGATATCTCAATGCCTCTTATACCAAACCTGAGATCCTTCCGATAGCATGAGATGTGATATCTCAATGCTTCTAATACCAAACCTGAGATCCTTCCTATAATATGAGATGTGATTTCCAAATCCTTCCCCTTCCAAACCTGAGACCCTCCCTTTAGCATGAGATGTGATATCCAACTCCTTCCCATTCCAATCCTGAGACCCTTCTGATAGCATGAGATGTGATTTCTCAATGCCTCTAATACCAAACCTGAGATCCTACCTCTAACATGAAATGTGATATCCATCTCCTTCCCTTTCCAAACCTGAGACCCTGCCTATAGCATGATATGTGATATCCAAGTCCTTCCCATTCCAATCCTGAGACCCTTCCTATAGCATGTGATGTGATATCTCAATGCTTATACCAAACCTGAGACCCTTCCTATGGCATGGAATGGCATATACAACTCCTTCCCATTCCAATCCTGAGACCCTTCCTATAGCATGAGATGTGATATCTCAATGCTTATACCGAACCTGAGACCCTTCCTATAGCATGAGATGTGATATCCAACTTCTTCCCATTCCAATCAGGAGACCCTTCCTATAGCATGAGATGTGATATCTCAATGCTTATACCAAACCTGAGACCCTTCCTATAGCTTGAGATCTGATATCCAACTCCTTCCCATTCCAATCCTGAGACCCTTCCTATAGCATGAGATGTGATATCTCAATGCCTCTAATACCAAACCTGAGATCCTACCTCTAACATGAAATGTGATATCCATCTCCTTCCCTTTCCAAACCTGAGACCCTGCCTATAGCATGATATGTGATATCCAAGTCCTTCCCATTCCAATCCTGAGACCCTTCCTATAGCATGTGATGTGATATCTCAATGCTTATACCAAACCTGAGACCCTTCCTATGGCATGGAATGGCATATACAACTCCTTCCCATTCCAATCCTGAGACCCTTCCTATAGCATGAGATGTGATATCTCAATGCTTATACCGAACCTGAGACCCTTCCTATAGCATGAGATGTGATATCCAACTTCTTCCCATTCCAATCAGGAGACCCTTCCTATAGCATGAGATGTGATATCTCAATGCTTATACCAAACCTGAGACCCTTCCTATAGCTTGAGATCTGATATCCAACTCCTTCCCATTCCAATCCTGAGACCCTTCCTATAGCATGAGATGTGATATCTCAAGGCCTCTAATACCAAACCTGAGATCCTTCCTCTAACATGAAATGTGATATCCAACTCCTTCCCCTTCCAAACCTGAGAGCCTTCCTATAGCATGAGATATGATATCCAAGTCCTTCCCATTCCAATCCTGAGACCCTTCCTATAACATGAAATGTGATATCCAACTCCTTCCCATTCCAACCTGAGACCCTTCCTATAGCATGAGATGGGATATCCAACTCCTTCCAAATCCAATACTGATACCCTTCCGATAGCATGAGATGTGATATCCCAATGCTTCTACCAAACCTGAGACCCATACTATGGCATGAGATGTGATATCAAACTCCTTCCCATTCCAATCCTGAGACCCTTCTTATACCATGAGACTTGATATCTCAATGCTTCTAAAACCAAACCTGAGACCCGTCCTATAACATGAGATGTGATATCCAAATCCTTCCCCTTCCAAACCTTAGACCCTTCCTTTATCATGAAATGTGATATCCAACTCCTTCCCATTCCAATCCTGAGACCCTTCCGATATCATGAGATGTGATATCTCAATGCTTATACCAAATCTGAGACCCTTCCTATGGCCTGAGATGTCATATACAACTCCTTCCCATTCCAATCCTGAGACCCTTCCTATAGCATGAGATGTGATATCTCAATGCTTATACCAAATCTGAGACCCTTCCTATAGCATGAGATGTGATATCCAACTCCTTCCCATTCCAATCCTGAGACCCTTCCTATAGCATGAGAAGTGATATCTCCATGCTTATACCAAACCTGAGACCCTTCCTATAGCATAAGATGTGATATCCAAATCCTTCCCTTTCCAATCCTGAGACCCTTCCTATAGCATGAGATGTGATATCTCAATGCTTATACCAAACCTGAGACCCTTCCTATAGCATGAGATGTGATATCCAACTCCTTCCCATTCCAATCCTGAGACCCTTCCTATAGCATGAGATGTGATGTCTCAATGCTTCTAATACCAAACCTGAGATCCTTCCTATAACATGAGATGTGATATCCAACTCCTTCCCATTCCAATCCTGAGACCCTTATGATAGCATGAGATGTGATATCTCAATGCCTCTTATACCAAACCTGAGATCCTTCCGATAGCATGAGATGTGATATCTCAATGCTTCTAATACCAAACCTGAGATCCTTCCTATAATATGAGATGTGATTTCCAAATCCTTCCCCTTCCAAACCTGAGACCCTCCCTTTAGCATGAAATGTGATATCCAACTCCTTCCCATTCCAATCCTGAGACCCTTCTGATAGCATGAGATGTGATATCTCAATGCCTCTAATACCAAACCTGAGATCCTACCTCTAACATGAAATGTGATATCCATCTCCTTCCCTTTCCAAACCTGAGACCCTGCCTATAGCATGAGATGTGATAGCCAAGTCCTTCCCATTCCAATCGTGAGACCCTTCCTATAGCATGTGATGTGATATCTCAATGCTTATACCAAACCTGAGACCCTTCCTATGGCATGAGATGTCATATACAACTCCTTCCCATTCCAACCCTGAGACCCTTCCTATAGCATGAGATGTGACATCTCAATGCTTATACCAAACCTGAGACCCTTCCTATAGCATGAGATGTGATATCCAACTTCTTCCCATTCCAATCCTGAGACCCTTCCTATAGCATGAGATGTGATATCTCAGTGCTTATACCAAACCTGAGACCCTTCCTATAGCATAAGATGTGATATCCAAATCCTTCCCATTCCAATCCTGAGACCCTTCCTATAGCATGAGATGTGATATCTCAATGCTTATACCAAACCTGAGACCCTTCCTATAGCATGAGATGTGATATCCAACTCCTTCCCATTCCAATCCTGAGACCCTTCCTATAGCATGAGATGTGATGTCTCAATGCTTCTAATACCAAACCTGAGATCCTTCCTATAACATGAGATGTGATATCCAACTCCTTCCCATTCCAATCCTGAGACCCTTATGACAGCATGAGATGTGATATCTCAATGCCTCTTATACCAAACCTGAGATCCTTCCGATAGCATGAGATGTGATATCTCAATGCTTCTAATACCAAACCTGAGATCCTTCCTATAATATGAGATGTGATTTCCAAATCCTTCCCCTTCCAAACCTGAGACCCTCCCTTTAGCATGAAATGTGATATCCAACTCCTTCCCATTCCAATCCTGAGACCCTTCTGATAGCATGAGATGTGATATCTCATTGCCTCTAATACCAAACCTGAGATCCTACCTCTAACATGAAATGTGATATCCATCTCCTTCCCTTTCCAAACCTGAGACCCTGCCTATAGCATGAGATGTGATATCCAAGTCCTTCCCATTCCAATCCTGAGACCCTTCCTATAGCATGTGATGTGATATCCAAGTCCTTCCCATTCCAATCCTGAGACCCTTCCTATAGCATGTGATGTGATATCTCAATGCTTATACCAAACCTGAGACCCTTCCTATGGCATGAGATGTCATATACAACTCCTTCCCATTCCAACCCTGAGACCCTTCCTATAGCATGAGATGTGATATCTCAATGCTTATACCAAACCTGAGACCCTTCCTATAGCTTGAGATGTGATATCCAACTTCTTCCCATTCCAATCCTGAGACCCTTCCTATAGCATGAGATGTGATATCCCAATGCTTCTACCAAACCTGAGACCCATACTATGGCATGAGATGTGATATCAAACTCCTTCCCATTCCAATCCTGAGACGCTTCCTATAGCTTGAGATGTGATATCCAACTCCTTCCCATTCCAATTCTGAGACCCTTCTTATACCATGAGACTTGATATCTCAATGCTTCTAATACCAAACCTGAGACCCGTCCTATAACATGAGATGTGATATCCAAATCCTTCCCCTTCCAAACCTTAGACCCTTCCTTTATAATGAGATGTGATATCCAACTCCTTCCCATTCCAATCCTGAGACCCTTCCGATATCATGAGATTTGTTATCTCAATGCTTCTAATATCAAACTTGAGACCCTCCCTATAGCATGAGATGTGACATCCAAGTCCTTCCCATTCCAATCCTGAGACCCTTCCTATAGCATGAGATGTGATATCTCAATGCTTCTAATACCAAACCTGAGACCCTTCCTATAACATGAGATGGGATATCCAACTCCTTCCCATTCCAATCCTGAGACCCTTCCGATAGCAGAGATGTGATATCTCAATGCTTATACCAAACCTGAGACCCTTCCTAAGGCTTGAGATGTCATATACAACTCCTTCCCATTCCAATCCTGAGACCCTTCCTATAGCATGAGATGTGATATCTCAATGCTTATACCAAATCTGAGACCCTTCCTATAGCATGAGATGTGATATCCAAATCCTTCCCATTCCAATCCTGAGACCCTTCCTATAGCATGAGATGTGATATCTCAATGCTTATACCAAACCTGAGAGCCTACATATAGCATGAGATGTGATATCCAAGTCCATCCCATTCCAATCCTTAGACCCTTCCTACAGCATGCGATGTGATATCTCAATGATTCTAATACCAAACCAGAGACCCGTCCTTTAACATGAGATGGGATATCCAACTCCTTCCCATTCCAATCCTGAGCCACTCCTGATAGCAGAGATGTGATATCTCAATGCTTATACCAAACCTGATACCCTTCCTATATCATGAGATGTGATATCCAACTCCTTCCCGTTCCAAACCTGAGACACTTCCTATAGCATATGTGATATCCAACTCCTTCCCATTCCAAACATGAGACCCTTACTATAGCAAGAATGTAATATCCAACTCCTACCCATTCCAATCCTGAGACCATTCCTATAGCATGAGATGTGATATATCAATGCTTCTAATACCAAACCTGAGATCCTTCCTATGACATGAGATGTGATATCCAAATCCTTCCCATTCCAATCCTGAGACCCTTCCTATAGCAAGAGATGTGATATCCAAATCCTTCCCATTCCAATCCTGAGACCCTTCCTATAACATGAGATGTGATATTCAACTCCTTCCCATTCCAACCTGAGACACTTTCTATAGCATGGGAAGGGATATCCAACTCCTTCCCAATCCAATCCTGAGAACCTTCCGATAGCAGAGATGTGCTATCTCAATGCTTATACCAAACCTGAGACCCTTCCTATGGCATGAGATGTGATATCCAACTCCTTGCCATTCAAATCCTGAGACCCTTCCTATAGCATGAGATGTGATATCTCAATGCTTCTACCAAACCTGAGACCCTTCCTTTAGCATGAGATGTGATATCCAAATCCTTCACATTCCAATCCTGAGACCCTTCCTATAGCATGAGATGTGATATCTCAATGCTTCTAATACCAAACCTGAGATCCTTCCTATAACATGAGATGTGATATCCAATTCCATCCCATTCCAAACCTGAGACCCTTCCTATTGGATGAGATGTGATATCCAACTCCTTCCCATTCCAACCCTGAGACCCTTCCTATACCATGAGATGTGATATCTCAATGCTTCTAATACCAAACCTGGGAACCGTCCTATAACATGAGATGTGATATCTCAATGTTTCTAATAAAAAACCTGAGACCCTTCCTATAACATGAGATGTGATATCCAATTCCTTCCCATTCCAAACCTGAGACCCTTCCTATTGGATGAGATGTGATATCCAAATCCTTCCCCTTCCAAACCTGAGACCCATCCTTTAGCATGAGATGTGATATCCAAATACTTCCCATTCCAATCCTGAGACCCTTCCTATAGCATGAGATGTGATATCTCAATGCTTATACCAAACCTGAGACCCTTCCTATAGCTTGAGATGTGATATCCAACTCCTTCCCATTCCAATCCTGAGACCCTTCCTATAGCATGAGATGTGATATCTCAAGGCCTCTAATACCAAACCTGAGATCCTTCCTCTAACATGAAATGTGATATCCAACTCCTTCCCCTTCCAAACCTGAGAGCCTTCCTATAGCATGAGATATGATATCCAAGTCCTTCCTATTCTAACCTGAGACCCTTCCTATAGCATGAGATGGGATATCCAACTCCTTCCAAATCCAATACTGATACCCTTCCGATAGCATGAGATGTGATATCCCAATGCTTCTACCAAACCTGAGACCCATACTATGGCATGAGATGTGATATCAAACTCCTTCCCATTCTAATCCTGAGACGCTTCCTATAGCTTGAGATGTGATATCCAACTCCTTCCCATTCCAATTCTGAGACCCTTCTTATACCATGACACTTGATATCTCAATGCTTCTAATACCAAACCTGAGACCCGTCCTATAACATGAGATGTGATATCCAAATCCTTCCCCTTCCAAACCTTAGACCCTTCCTTTATAATGAGATGTGATATCCAACTCCTTCCCATTTCAATCCTGAGACCCTTCCGATATCATGAGATTTGTTATCTCAATGCTTCTAATATCAAACTTGAGACCCTCCCTATAGCATGAGATGTGACATCCAAGTCCTTCCCATTCCAATCCTGAGACCCTTCCTATAGCAAGAGATGTGATATCTCAATGCTTCTAATACCAAACCTGAGACCCTTCCTATAACATGAGATGGGATATCCAACTCCTTCCCATTCCAATCCTGAGACCCTTCCGATAGCAGAGATGTGATATCTCAATGCTTATACCAAACCTGAGACCCTTCCTAAGGCCTGAGATGTCATATACAACTCCTTCCCATTGCAATCCTGAGACCCTTCCTAGAGCATGAGATGTGATATCTCAATGCTTATACCAAATCTGAGACCCTTCCTATAGCATGAGATGTGATATCCAACACCTTCCCATTCCAATCCTGAGACCCTTCCTATAGCATGAAAAGTGATATCTCCATGCTTATACCAAACCTGAGACCCTTCCTATAGCATGAGATGTGATATCCAAATCCTTCCCATTCCAATCCTGAGACCCTTCCTATAGCATGAGATGTGATATCTCAATGCTTATACCAAACCTGAGAGCCTACCTATAGCATGAGATGTGATATCCAAGTCCATCCCATTCCAATCCTTAGACCCTTCCTACAGCATGCGATGTGATATCTCAATGATTCTAATACCAAACCAGAGACCCGTCCTTTAACATGAGATGGGATATCCAACTCCTTCCCATTCCAATCCTGAGCCACTCCTGATAGCAGAGATGTGATATCTCAATGCTTATACCAAACCTGAGTCCCTTCCTATAACATGAGATGTGATATCCAACTCCTTCCCGTTCCAAACCTGAGACACTTCCTATAGCATATGTGATATCCAACTCCTTCCCATTCCAAACATGAGACCCTTCCTATAGCAAGAATGTAATATCCAACTCCTACCCATTCCAATCCTGAGACCATTCCTATAGCATGAGATGTGATGTCTCAATGCTTCCAATACCAAACCTGAGATCCTTCCTATAACATGAGATGTGATATCCAACTCCTTCCCATTCCAATCCTGAGACCCTTATGATAGCATGAGATGTGATATCTCAATGCCTCTTATACCAAACCTGAGATCCTTCCGATAGCATGAGATGTGATATCTCAATGCTTCTAATACCAAACCTGAGATCCTTCCTATAATATGAGATGTGATTTCCAAATCCTTCCCCTTCCAAACCTGAGACCCTCCCTTTAGCATGAGATGTGATATCCAACTCCTTCCCATTCCAATCCTGAGACCCTTCTGATAGCATGAGATGTGATTTCTCAATGCCTCTAATACCAAACCTGAGATCCTACCTCTAACATGAAATGTGATATCCATCTCCTTCCCTTTCCAAACCTGAGACCCTGCCTATAGCATGATATGTGATATCCAAGTCCTTCCCATTCCAATCCTGAGACCCTTCCTATAGCATGTGATGTGATATCTCAATGCTTATACCAAACCTGAGACCCTTCCTATGGCATGGAATGGCATATACAACTCCTTCCCATTCCAATCCTGAGACCCTTCCTATAGCATGAGATGTGATATCTCAATGCTTATACCGAACCTGAGACCCTTCCTATAGCATGAGATGTGATATCCAACTTCTTCCCATTCCAATCAGGAGACCCTTCCTATAGCATGAGATGTGATATCTCAATGCTTATACCAAACCTGAGACCCTTCCTATAGCTTGAGATCTGATATCCAACTCCTTCCCATTCCAATCCTGAGACCCTTCCTATAGCATGAGATGTGATATCTCAAGGCCTCTAATACCAAACCTGAGATCCTTCCTCTAACATGAAATGTGATATCCAACTCCTTCCCCTTCCAAACCTGAGAGCCTTCCTATAGCATGAGATATGATATCCAAGTCCTTCCCATTCCAATCCTGAGACCCTTCCTATAACATGAAATGTGATATCCAACTCCTTCCCATTCCAACCTGAGACCCTTCCTATAGCATGAGATGGGATATCCAACTCCTTCCAAATCCAATACTGATACCCTTCCGATAGCATGAGATGTGATATCCCAATGCTTCTACCAAACCTGAGACCCATACTATGGCATGAGATGTGATATCAAACTCCTTCCCATTCCAATCCTGAGACCCTTCTTATACCATGAGACTTGATATCTCAATGCTTCTAAAACCAAACCTGAGACCCGTCCTATAACATGAGATGTGATATCCAAATCCTTCCCCTTCCAAACCTTAGACCCTTCCTTTATCATGAAATGTGATATCCAACTCCTTCCCATTCCAATCCTGAGACTCTTCCGATATCATGAGATGTGATATCTCAATGCTTATACCAACTCTGAGACCCTTCCTATGGCCTGAGATGTCATATACAACTCCTTCCCATTCCAATCCTGAGACCCTTCCTATAGCATGAGATGTGATATCTCAATGCTTATACCAAATCTGAGACCCTTCCTATAGCATGAGATGTGATATCCAACTCCTTCCCATTCCAATCCTGAGACCCTTCCTATAGCATGAGAAGTGATATCTCCATGCTTATACCAAACCTGAGACCCTTCCTATAGCATAAGATGTGATATCCAAATCCTTCCCTTTCCAATCCTGAGACCCTTCCTATAGCATGAGATGTGATATCTCAATGCTTATACCAAACCTGAGACCCTTCCTATAGCATGAGATGTGATATCCAACTCCTTCCCATTCCAATCCTGAGACCCTTCCTATAGCATGAGATGTGATGTCTCAATGCTTCTAATACCAAACCTGAGATCCTTCCTATAACATGAGATGTGATATCCAACTCCTTCCCATTCCAATCCTGAGACCCTTATGATAGCATGAGATGTGATATCTCAATGCCTCTTATACCAAACCTGAGATCCTTCCGATAGCATGAGATGTGATATCTCAATGCTTCTAATACCAAACCTGAGATCCTTCCTATAATATGAGATGTGATTTCCAAATCCTTCCCCTTCCAAACCTGAGACCCTCCCTTTAGCATGAAATGTGATATCCAACTCCTTCCCATTCCAATCCTGAGACCCTTCTGATAGCATGAGATGTGATATCTCAATGCCTCTAATACCAAACCTGAGATCCTACCTCTAACATGAAATGTGATATCCATCTCCTTCCCTTTCCAAACCTGAGACCCTGCCTATAGCATGAGATGTGATAGCCAAGTCCTTCCCATTCCAATCGTGAGACCCTTCCTATAGCATGTGATGTGATATCTCAATGCTTATACCAAACCTGAGACCCTTCCTATGGCATGAGATGTCATATACAACTCCTTCCCATTCCAACCCTGAGACCCTTCCTATAGCATGAGATGTGATATCTCAATGCTTATACCAAACCTGAGACCCTTCCTATAGCATGAGATGTGATATCCAACTTCTTCCCATTCCAATCCTGAGACCCTTCCTATAGCATGAGATGTGATATCTCAGTGCTTATACCAAACCTGAGACCCTTCCTATAGCATAAGATGTGATATCCAAATCCTTCCCATTCCAATCCTGAGACCCTTCCTATAGCATGAGATGTGATATCTCAATGCTTATACCAAACCTGAGACCCTTCCTATAGCATGAGATGTGATATCCAACTCCTTCCCATTCCAATCCTGAGACCCTTCCTATAGCATGAGATGTGATGTCTCAATGCTTCTAATACCAAACCTGAGATCCTTCCTATAGCATGAGATGTGATATCCAACACCTTCCCATTCCAATCCTGAGACCCTTCCTATAGCATGAGAAGTGATATCTCCATGCTTATACCAAACCTGAGACCCTTCCTATAGCATGAGATGTGATATCCAAATCCTTCCCATTCCAATCCTGAGACCCTTCCTATAGCATGAGATGTGATATCTCAATGCTTATACCAAACCTGAGAGCCTACCTATAGCATGAGATGTGATATCCAAGTCCATCCCATTCCAATCCTTAGACCCTTCCTACAGCATGCGATGTGATATCTCAATGATTCTAATACCAAACCAGAGACCCGTCCTTTAACATGAGATGTGATATCCAACTCCTTCCCGTTCCAAACCTGAGACACTTCCTATAGCATATGTGATATCCAACTCCTTCCCATTCCAAACATGAGACCCTTCCTATAGCAAGAATGTAATATCCAACTCCTACCCATTCCAATCCTGAGACCATTCCTATAGCATGAGATGTGATGTCTCAATGCTTCCAATACCAAACCTGAGATCCTTCCTATAACATGAGATGTGATATCCAACTCCTTCCCATTCCAATCCTGAGACCCTTATGATAGCATGAGATGTGATATCTCAATGCCTCTTATACCAAACCTGAGATCCTTCCGATAGCATGAGATGTGATATCTCAATGCTTCTAATACCAAACCTGAGATCCTTCCTATAATATGAGATGTGATTTCCAAATCCTTCCCCTTCCAAACCTGAGACCCTCCCTTTAGCATGAGATGTGATATCCAACTCCTTCCCATTCCAATCCTGAGACCCTTCTGATAGCATGAGATGTGATTTCTCAATGCCTCTAATACCAAACCTGAGATCCTACCTCTAACATGAAATGTGATATCCATCTCCTTCCCTTTCCAAACCTGAGACCCTGCCTATAGCATGATATGTGATATCCAAGTCCTTCCCATTCCAATCCTGAGACCCTTCCTATAGCATGTGATGTGATATCTCAATGCTTATACCAAACCTGAGACCCTTCCTATGGCATGGAATGGCATATACAACTCCTTCCCATTCCAATCCTGAGACCCTTCCTATAGCATGAGATGTGATATCTCAATGCTTATACCGAACCTGAGACCCTTCCTATAGCATGAGATGTGATATCCAACTTCTTCCCATTCCAATCAGGAGACCCTTCCTATAGCATGAGATGTGATATCTCAATGCTTATACCAAACCTGAGACCCTTCCTATAGCTTGAGATCTGATATCCAACTCCTTCCCATTCCAATCCTGAGACCCTTCCTATAGCATGAGATGTGATATCTCAAGGCCTCTAATACCAAACCTGAGATCCTTCCTCTAACATGAAATGTGATATCCAACTCCTTCCCCTTCCAAATCTGAGAGCCTTCCTATAGCATGAGATATGATATCCAAGTCCTTCCCATTCCAATCCTGAGACCCTTCCTATAACATGAAATGTGATATCCAACTCCTTCCCATTCCAACCTGAGACCCTTCCTATAGCATGAGATGGGATATCCAACTCCTTCCAAATCCAATACTGATACCCTTCCGATAGCATGAGATGTGATATCCCAATGCTTCTACCAAACCTGAGACCCATACTATGGCATGAGATGTGATATCAAACTCCTTCCCATTCCAATCCTGAGACCCTTCTTATACCATGAGACTTGATATCTCAATGCTTCTAAAACCAAACCTGAGACCCGTCCTATAACATGAGATGTGATATCCAAATCCTTCCCCTTCCAAACCTTAGACCCTTCCTTTATCATGAAATGTGATATCCAACTCCTTCCCATTCCAATCCTGAGACCCTTCCGATATCATGAGATGTGATATCTCAATGCTTATACCAAATCTGAGACCCTTCCTATGGCCTGAGATGTCATATACAACTCCTTCCCATTCCAATCCTGAGACCCTTACTATAGCATGAGATGTGATATCTCAATGCTTATACCAAATCTGAGACCCTTCCTATAGCATGAGATGTGATATCCAACTCCTTCCCATTCCAATCCTGAGACCCTTCCTATAGCATGAGAAGTGATATCTCCATGCTTATGCCAAACCTGAGACCCTTCCTATAGCATAAGATGTGATATCCAAATCCTTCCCTTTCCAATCCTGAGACCCTTCCTATAGCATGAGATGTGATATCTCAATGCTTATACCAAACCTGAGACCCTTCCTATAGCATGAGATGTGATATCCAACTCCTTCCCATTCCAATCCTGAGACCCTTCCTATAGCATGAGATGTGATGTCTCAATGCTTCTAATACCAAACCTGAGATCCTTCCGATAACATGAGATGTGATATCCAACTCCTTCCCATTCCAATCCTGAGACCCTTATGATAGCATGAGATGTGATATCTCAATGCCTCTTATACCAAACCTGAGATCCTTCCGATAGCATGAGATGTGATATCTCAATGCTTCTAATACCAAACCTGAGATCCTTCCTATAATATGAGATGTGATTTCCAAATCCTTCCCCTTCCAAACCTGAGACCCTCCCTTTAGCATGAAATGTGATATCCAACTCCTTCCCATTCCAATCCTGAGACCCTTCTGATAGCATGAGATGTGATATCTCAATGCCTCTAATACCAAACCTGAGATCCTACCTCTAACATGAAATGTGATATCCATCTCCTTCCCTTTCCAAACCTGAGACCCTGCCTATAGCATGAGATGTGATAGCCAAGTCCTTCCCATTCCAATCGTGAGACCCTTCCTATAGCATGTGATGTGATATCTCAATGCTTATACCAAACCTGAGACCCTTCCTATGGCATGAGATGTCATATACAACTCCTTCCCATTCCAACCCTGAGACCCTTCCTATAGCATGAGATGTGATATCTCAATGCTTATACCAAACCTGAGACCCTTCCTATAGCATGAGATGTGATATCCAACTTCTTCCCATTCCAATCCTGAGACCCTTCCTATAGCATGAGATGTGATATCTCAGTGCTTATACCAAACCTGAGACCCTTCCTATAGCATAAGATGTGATATCCAAATCCTTCCCATTCCAATCCTGAGACCCTTCCTATAGCATGAGATGTGATATCTCAATGCTTATACCAAACCTGAGACCCTTCCTATAGCATGAGATGTGATATCCAACTCCTTCCCATTCCAATCCTGAGACCCTTCCTATAGCATGAGATGTGATGTCTCAATGCTTCTAATACCAAACCTGAGATCCTTCCTATAACATGAGATGTGATATCCAACTCCTTCCCATTCCAATCCTGAGACCCTTATGATAGCATGAGATGTGATATCTCAATGCCTCTTATACCAAACCTGAGATCCTTCCGATAGCATGAGATGTGATATCTCAATGCTTCTAATACCAAACCTGAGATCCTTCCTATAATATGAGATGTGATTTCCAAATCCTTCCCCTTCCAAACCTGAGACCCTCCCTTTAGCATGAAATGTGATATCCAACTCCTTCCCATTCCAATCCTGAGACCCTTCTGATAGCATGAGATGTGATATCTCATTGCCTCTAATACCAAACCTGAGATCCTACCTCTAACATGAAATGTGATATCCATCTCCTTCCCTTTCCAAACCTGAGACCCTGCCTATAGCATGAGATGTGATATCCAAGTCCTTCCCATTCCAATCCTGAGACCCTTCCTATAGCATGTGATGTGATATCCAAGTCCTTCCCATTCCAATCCTGAGACCCTTCCTATAGCATGTGATGTGATATCTCAATGCTTATACCAAACCTGAGACCCTTCCTATGGCATGAGATGTCATATACAACTCCTTCCCATTCCAACCCTGAGACCCTTCCTATAGCATGAGATGTGATATCTCAATGCTTATACCAAACCTGAGACCCTTCCTATAGCTTGAGATGTGATATCCAACTTCTTCCCATTCCAATCCTGAGAACCTTCCTATAGCATGAGATGTGATATCCCAATGCTTCTACCAAACCTGAGACCCATACTATGGCATGAGATGTGATATCAAACTCCTTCCCATTCCAATCCTGAGACGCTTCCTATAGCTTGAGATGTGATATCCAACTCCTTCCCATTCCAATTCTGAGACCCTTCTTATACCATGAGACTTGATATCTCAATGCTTCTAATACCAAACCTGAGACCCGTCCTATAACATGAGATGTGATATCCAAATCCTTCCCCTTCCAAACCTTAGACCCTTCCTTTATAATGAGATGTGATATCCAACTCCTTCCCATTCCAATCCTGAGACCCTTCCGATATCATGAGATTTGTTATCTCAATGCTTCTAATATCAAACTTGAGACCCTCCCTATAGCATGAGATGTGACATCCAAGTCCTTCCCATTCCAATCCTGAGACCCTTCCTATAGCATGAGATGTGATATCTCAATGCTTCTAATACCAAACCTGAGACCCTTCCTATAACATGAGATGGGATATCCAACTCCTTCCCATTCCAATCCTGAGACCCTTCCGATAGCAGAGATGTGATATCTCAATGCTTATACCAAACCTGAGACCCTTCCTAAGGCTTGAGATGTCATATACAACTCCTTCCCATTCCAATCCTGAGACCCTTCCTATAGCATGAGATGTGATATCTCAATGCTTATACCAAATCTGAGACCCTTCCTATAGCATGAGATGTGATATCCAAATCCTTCCCATTCCAATCCTGAGACCCTTCCTATAGCATGAGATGTGATATCTCAATGCTTATACCAAACCTGAGAGCCTACCTATAGCATGAGATGTGATATCCAAGTCCATCCCATTCCAATCCTTAGACCCTTCCTACAGCATGCGATGTGATATCTCAATGATTCTAATACCAAACCAGAGACCCGTCCTTTAACATGAGATGGGATATCCAACTCCTTCCCATTCCAATCCTGAGCCACTCCTGATAGCAGAGATGTGATATCTCAATGCTTATACCAAACCTGAGACCCTTCCTATAACATGAGATGTGATATCCAACTCCTTCCCGTTCCAAACCTGAGACACTTCCTATAGCATATGTGATATCCAACTCCTTCCCATTCCAAACATGAGACCCATACTATAGCAAGAATGTAATATCCAACTCCTACCCATTCCAATCCTGAGACCATTCCTATAGCATGAGATGTGATATATCAATGCTTCTAATACCAAACCTGAGATCCTTCCTATGACATGAGATGTGATATCCAAATCCTTCCCATTCCAATCCTGAGACCCTTCCTATAGCAAGAGATGTGATATCCAAATCCTTCCCATTCCAATCCTGAGACCCTTCCTATAACATGAGATGTGATATTCAACTCCTTCCCATTCCAACCTGAGACACTTTCTATAGCATGGGAAGGGATATCCAACTCCTTCCCAATGCAATCCTGAGAACCTTCCGATAGCAGAGATGTGCTATCTCAATGCTTATACCAAACCTGAGACCCTTCCTATGGCATGAGATGTGATATCCAACTCCTTGCCATTCAAATCCTGAGACCCTTCCTATAGCATGAGATGTGATATCTCAATGCTTCTACCAAACCTGAGACCCTTCCTTTAGCATGAGATGTGATATCCAAATCCTTCACATTCCAATCCTGAGACCCTTCCTATAGCATGAGATGTGATATCTCAATGCTTCTAATACCAAACCTGAGATCCTTCCTATAACATGAGATGTGATATCCAATTCCTTCCCATTCCAAACCTGAGACCCTTCCTATTGGATGAGATGTGATATCCAACTCCTTCCCATTCCAACCCTGAGACCCTTCCTATACCATGAGATGTGATATCTCAATGCTTCTAATACCAAACCTGGGAACCGTCCTATAACATGAGATGTGATATCTCAATGTTTCTAATAAAAAACCTGAGACCCTTCCTATAACATGAGATGTGATATCCAATTCCTTCCCATTCCAAACCTGAGACCCTTCCTATTGGATGAGATGTGATATCCAAATCCTTCCCCTTCCAAACCTGAGACCCTTCCTTTAGCATGAGATGTGATATCCAAATACTTCCCATTCCAATCCTAAAACCCTTCCTATAGCATGAGATGTGATATCTCAATGTTTCTAATAAAAAACCTGAGACCCTTCCTATAGCAAGAGATGTGATATCCAAATCCTTCCCATTCCAATCCTGAGACCCTTCCTGTATATAACATGAGATGTGATATCCAACTCCTTCCCATTCCAACCTGAGACCCTTCCTATAGCATGAGATGTGATATCCAACTCCTTACCATTCAAATCCTGAGACCCTCCCTATAACAAGAGATGTCATATCCAACTCCTTCCCATTCCAAACCTGAGACCCGTCCTATAACATGAGATGTGATATCCAAATCCTTCCCCTTCCAAACCTGAGAACCTTCCTTTAGCATGAGATGTGATATATAGCTCCTCCCATTCCAATCCTGAGACCCTTCCGATAGCAGAGATGTGATATTTCAATGCTTATACCAAACCTGAGACCCTTCCCATAGCATGAGATGTGATATCCAACTCCTTCCCATTCCAATCCTGAGACCCTTCCTATAGCATGAGATGTGATATCTCAATGCTTCTAATACCAAACCTGAGATCCTTCCTATAACATGAGATGTGATATCCAACTCCTTCCCATTCCAATCCCGAGACCCTTCCTATAGCATGAGATGTGATATCTCAATGCTTCTAATACCAAACCTAAGGTCATTTCTATAACATGAGATGTGATATCCAAATCCTTCCCATTCCAAACCTGAGACCCTCCCTTTAGCATGAGATGTGATATCCAACTCCTTCCCATTCCAATCCTGATACCCTTCTGATAGCATGAGATCTGATATCTCAATGCCTCTAATACCAAACCTGAGATCCTACCTCTAACATGAAATGTGATATCCAACTCCTTCCTTTTCCAAACCTGAGACCCTTCCTACAGCATGAGATGTGATATCCAAGTCCTTCCCATTCCAATCCTGAGACCCTTCCTATAACATGAGATGTGATATCCAACTCCTTCTATTCCAACCTGAGACCCTTCCTATAGCATGAGATGGGATATCCAACTCCTTCCAAATCCAATCCTGATACCCTTCCGATAGCATGAGATGTGATATACCAATGCTTCTACAAAACCTGAGACCCATACCATGGCATGAGATGTGATATCAAACTCCCGTCCTATACCATGAGACTTGATATCTCAATGCTTCTAATACCAAACCTGAGACCGGTCCAATAACATGAGATGTGATATCCAAATCCTTCCCCTTCCAAACCTTAGACCCTTCCTTTATCATGAGATGTGATATCCAAGTCCTTCCCATTCCATTCCTGAGACCCTTCCTATAGCATGAGATGTGATATCTCAATGCTTCTAATACCAAACCTGAGACCCTTCCTATAACATGAGATGTGATATCCAAGTCCTTCCCATTCCAATCCTGAGACCCTTCCTATAGCATGAGATGTGATATCTCAATGCTTCTAATACCAAACCTGAGACCCTTCCTATAACATGAATTATGATATCCAAATCCTTCCCATTCCAATCCTGAGACCCTTCCGATAGCAGAGATGTGATATCTCAATGCTTCTAATACCAAACCTGAGATCCTTCCAATAACATGAGATGTGATATCCAACTCCTTCCCATTCCAATCCTGAGACCCTTCCTATAGCATGAGATGTGATATCTCAATGATTCTAATACCAAACCTAAGGTCCTTCCTATAACATGAGATGTGATATCCAAATCCTTCCCATTCCAAACCTGAGACCCTCCCTTTAGCATGAGATGTGATATCCAACTCCTTCCCCTTCCAAACCTGAGACCCTTCCTTTAGCATGAAATGTGATATCCAGCTCCTACCATTCCAATCCTGAGACCCTTCCGATAGCAGAGATGTGATATTTCAATGCTTATACCAAACCTGAGACCCTTCCCATAGCATGAGATGTCATATCCAGCTCCTCCCATTCCAATCCTGAGACCCTTCCGATAGCAGAGATGTGATATTTCAATGCTTATACCAAACCTGAGACCCTTCCCATAGCATGAGATGTGATATCCAACTCCTTCCCATTCCAATCCTGAGACCCTTCCTATAGCATGAGATGTGATATCTCAATGCTTCTAATACCAAACCTGAGATCCTTCCTATAACATGAGATGTGATATCCAACTCCTTCCCATTCCAATCCCGAGACCCTCCCTTTAGCATGAGATGTGATATCTCAATGCTTCTAATACCAAACCTAAGGTCCTTCCTATAACATGAGATGTGATATCCAAATCCTTCCCATTCCAAACCTGAGACCCTCCCTTTAGCATGAGATGTGATATCCAACTCCTTCCCATTCCAATCCTGATACCCTTCTGATAGCATGAGATGTGATATCTCAATGCCTCTAATACCAAACCTGAGATCCTACCTCTAACATGAAATGTGATATCCAACTCCTTCCTTTTCCAAACCTGAGACCCTTCCTACAGCATGAGATGTGATATCCAAGTCCTTCCCATTCCAATCCTGAGACCCTTCCTATAACATGAGATGTGATATCCAACTCCTTCTATTCCAACCTGAGACCCTTCCTATAGCATGAGATGGGATATCCAACTCCTTCCAAATCCAATCCTGATACCCTTCCGATAGCATGAGATGTGATATCCCAATGCTTCTACAAAACCTGAGACCCATACCATGGCATGAGATGTGATATCAAACTCCCGTCCTATACCATGAGACTTGAAATCTCAATGCTTCTAATACCAAACCTGAGACCGGTCCAATAACATGAGATGTGATATCAAAATCCTTCCCCTTCCAAACCTTAGACCCTTCCTTTATCATGAGATGTGATATCCAAGTCCTTCCCATTCCATTCCTGAGACCCTTCCTATTGCATGAGATGTGATATCTCAATGCTTCTAATACCAAACCTGAGACCCTTCCTATAACATGAGATGTGATATCCAAGTCCTTCCCATTCCAATCCTGAGACCCTTCCTATAACATGAGATGTGATATCCAACTCCTTCCCATTCCAATCATGAGACCCTTCCTATAGCTTGAGATGTGATATCCAACTCCTTCTCATTCCAATTCTGAGACCCGTCCTATACCATGAGACTTGATATCTCAATGCTTCAAATACCAAACCTGAGACCGGTCCTATAACATGAGATGTGATACCCAAATCCGTCCCCTTCCAAACCTTAGACACTTCCTATAGCATGAGATGTGATATCTCATTGCTTCTAATACCAAACCTGAGACCCTTCCTATAACGAGATGGGATATCCAACTCCTTCCCATTCCAATCCTGAGACCCTTCAGATAGCAGAGATGTGATATCCAACTCCTTCCCATTCCAAACCTGAGACCCTTCCTATAGCATGAGATGTTATAATTTAATGCTTCTAAAACCAAACCTGAGAACCATCCTATAACATGTGAAATCCAAATCCTTCCCTTTCCAAACCTGAGACCCTTCCGATAGCATGAGATGTGATATCTCAATGCTTCTAAAACCAAACATGAGAACCATCCTATAACATGAGATGTGAAATCCAAATCCTTCCCTTTCCAAACCTGAGACCCTTCCTATAGCTTGAGATGAAATATCAAACTCCTTCCCATTCCAATCCTGAGATAGCTTGAGATGTGATATCCAACTCCATCCCATTCCAATCCTGAGACCCTTCCGATAGCATGAGATGTGATAGCTCAATGCTTCTAATATCAAAACTGAGACCCTCCCTATAGTATGAGATGTGAATTCTAAGTCCTTCCCATTCCTATCCTGAGACCCTTCCGATAGCAGAGATGTGATATCTCAATGCTTATACCAAACCTGATGACCCTTCCTATGGCATTAGATGTGATATCCAACTCCTTCCCATTCCAATCCTGAGTTCCTTCCTATAGCATGAGATGTGATATCTCAATGCTTCTATCAAACCTGATACCCTTCCTTTAGCATGAGAGGTGATATTCAACTCCTGCCCATTCCAATCCTGAGACCCTTCCTATATCATGAGACGTGATATCCAACTCCTTCCCATTCCAATCCTGAGACTCCTCCTATAGCATGAGATGTGATATCTCAATGCTTCTAATACCAGACCTGGGACCGGTCCTATAACATGAGATATGATATCCAAATCCTTCCCCTTCCAAACCTGAGACCCTTCCTATAGCAAGAGATGTGATATCCAATTCCTTCCCATTCCAATCCTGAGACCCTTCCTATAACGAGATGTGATATCCAACTCCTTCCCATTCCAACCTGAGACCCTTCCTGTAGCATGAGAAGGGAGATCCAACTCCTTCCCATTCCAATCCTGAGACCCTTCCTATACCATGAGATGTGATATCTCAATGCTTCTAATACCAAACCTGGGACCCGTCCTATAACATGAGATATGTCCTATAACATGAGATATGAAATCCAAATCCTTCCCCTTCCAAACCTGAGACCCTTCCTTTAGCATGAGATGTGATATCCAAATCCTTCCCATTCCAATACTGAAACCCTTCCTATAGCATGAGATGTCATATCTCAATGTTTCTAATAGAAAACCTGAGACCCTTCCTATAGCAAGAGATGTGATATCCAAATCCTTCCCATTTCAATCTTGAGACCCTTCCTATAACATGAGATGTGATATCCAACTCCTACCCATTCCAACCTGAGACCCTTCCTATAGCATGAGAAGGGATATCCAATTCCTTCCCAATCCAATCCTTAGACCCTTCCGATAGCAGAGATGTGATATCTCAATGCTTATACCAAACCTGAGACCCTTCCTTTAGCATGAGATGTGAAATCCAAATGCTTCACATTCCAATCCTGAGACCCTTACTATAGCATGAGATGTGATATCTCAATGCTTCTAATACAAAACCTGAGATCCTTCCTATAACATGAGATGTGATATCCAAGTCCTTCCCATTAAAATCCTGAGACCCTTCCTATAACATGAGATGTGATATCCAACTCCTTCTACTCCAACCTGAGACCCTTCCTATAGCATGAGATGGGATATCCAACTCCTTCCAAATCCAATCCTGATACCCTTCCAATAGCATGAGATGTGATATCCCAATGCTTCTACAAAACCTGAGACCCATACCATGGCATGAGATGTGATATCAAACTCCCGTCCTATACCATGAGACTTGATATCTCAATGCTTCTAATACCAAACCTGAGACCGGTCCAATAACATGAGATGTGATATCCAAATCCTTCCCCTTCCAAACCTTAGACCCTTCCTTTATCATGAGATGTGATATCCAAGTCCTTCCCATTCCATTCCTGAGACCCTTAATATAGCATGAGATGTGACATCTCAATGCTTCTATTACCAAACCTGAGACCCTTCCTATAACATGAGATGTGATATCCAAATCCTTCCCATTCCAATCCTGAGACCCTTCCGATAGCAGAGATGTGATGTCTCAATGCTTATACCAAACCTGAGACCCTTCCGATAGCATGAGATGTGATATCTCAATGCTTCTAATACCAAACCTCAGATCCTTCCAATAACATGAGATGTGATGTCCAAATCCTTCCCCTTCCAAACCTTAGACCCTCCCTTTAGCATGAGATGTGATATCCAACTCCTTCCCATTCCAATCCTGAGACCCTTCTGATGGCATGAGATGTCATATCTCAATGCCTCTAATACCAAACCTGAGATCCTACCTCTAACATGAGATGTGATATCAAACTCCTTCCCATTCCAAACCTGAGACCCTTCAGATAGCATGAGATGTGATATTTCAATGCTTCTAAAACCAAACATGAGAACCATCCTATAACATGAGATGTGAAATCCAAATCATTCCCATTCCAAACATGAGGCCCTTCCTATAGCTTGAGATGTGATATCAAACTCCTTCCCATTCAATGTGATATCCAACTCCTTCCCATTCCAATCCTGGGACCCTTCCTATACCATGAGATGTGATAGTTCAATGCTTCTGATACCAAACCTGAGACCCGTCCTAAAACATGAGATGTGAGATCCAAATCCTTCCCCTTCCAGACCTGAGACCTTTCCTTTAGCATGAGATGTGATAACCAACTCCTTCCCATTCCAAACCTGAGACCCTTCCCATAGCATGAGATGTGATATCTCAATGCTTCTAAAACCAAACATGAGAACCATCCTATAATATGAGATGTGAAATCCAAATCCTTCCCTTTCCAAACCTGAGACCCTTCCTATAGCTTGAGATGAAATATCAAACTCCTTCCCATTCCAATCCTGAGATAGCTTGAGATGTGAGATCCAAATCCTTCCCCTTCCAAACCTGAGACCCTTCCTATAGCTTGATATGTGATATCAAACTCCTTCCCATTACAATCCTGAGATAGCTTGAGATGTGATATCCAACTCCATCCCATTCCAATCCTGAGACCCTTCCGATAGCATGAGATGTGATAGCTCAATGCTTCTAATATCAAAACTGAGACCCTCCCTATAGTATGAGATGTGAAATCTACGTCCTTCCCATTCCTATCCTGAGACCCTTCCGATAGCAGAGATGTGATATCTCAATGCTTATACCGAACCTGATGACCCTTCCTTTAGCATGAGATGTGATATTCAACTCCTTCCCATTCCAAACCTGAGACCCTTCCTATAACATGAGACGTGATATCCAACTCCTTCCCATTCCAAACCTGAGACCTTTCCTTTAGCATATGTGATATCCAACTCCTTCCAATTCCAATACTGAGACCCTTCCAATAGCATATGTGATATCTCAATGCTTCTAATATCAAAACTGAGACCATCCCTATAACATGAGATGTGATATCCAACTCCTTCCCATTCCAATACTGAGACCCTTCCAATAGCATATGTGATATCTCAATGCTTCTAATATGAAAACTGAGACCCTTCCTATAACATGAATTGTGATATCCAAATCCTTCCCATTCCAATCCTGAGACCCTTCCGATAGCAGAGATGTGATATCTCAATGCTTATACCAAACCTAAAACCCTTCCGATAGCATGAGATGTGATATCTCAATGCTTCTAATACCAAACCTGAGATCCTTCCAATAACATGAGATATGATGTCCAAATCCCTCCCCTTCCAAACCTTAGACCATCCCTTTAGCATGAGATTTGATATCCAACTCCTTCCCATTCCAATCCTGAGACCCTTCTGATAGCATGAGATGTGATATCTCAATGCCTCTAATACCAAACCTGAGATCCCACCTCTAACATGAAATGTGATATCCATCTCCTTCCCTTTCCAAACCTGAGACCCTGCCTATAGCATGAGATGTGATATCCAAGTCCTTCCCATTCCAATCCTGAGACCCTTCCTATAGCATGTGATGTGATATCTCAATGCTTATACCAAACCTGAGACCCTTCCTATGGCATGAGATGTCATATACAACTCCTTCCCATTCCAACCCTGATACCCTTCCTATAGCATGAGATGTGATATCTCAATGCTTATACCAAACCTGAGACCCTTCCTATAGCATGAGATGTGATATCCAACTTCTTCCCATTCCAATCCTGAGACCCTTCCTATAGCATGAGATGTGATATCTCAATGCTTATACCAAACCTGAGACCCTTCCTATAGCTTGAGATGTGATATCCAACTCCTTCCCATTCCAATCCTGAGACCCTTCCTATAGCATGAGATGTGATATCTCAAGGCCTCTAATACCAAACCTGAGATCCTTCCTCTAACATGAAATGTGATATCCAACTCCTTCCCCTTCCAAACCTGAGAGCCTTCCTATAGCATGAGATATGATATCCAAGTCCTTCCCATTCCAATCCTGAGACCCTTCCTATAACATGAAATGTGATATCCAACTCCTTCCCATTCTAACCTGAGACCCTTCCTATAGCATGAGATGGGATATCCAACTCCTTCCAAATCCAATACTGATACCCTTCCGATAGCATGAGATGTGATATCCCAATGCTTCTACCAAACCTGAGACCCATACTATGGCATGAGATGTGATATCAAACTCCTTCCCATTCTAATCCTGAGACGCTTCCTATAGCTTGAGATGTGATATCCAACTCCTTCCCATTCCAATTCTGAGACCCTTCTTATACCATGACACTTGATATCTCAATGCTTCTAATACCAAACCTGAGACCCGTCCTATAACATGAGATGTGATATCCAAACCTTCCCCTTCCAAACCTTAGACCCTTCCTTTATAATGAGATGTGATATCCAACTCCTTCCCATTCCAATCCTGAGACCCTTCCGATATCATGAGATTTGTTATCTCAATGCTTCTAATATCAAACTTGAGACCCTCCCTATAGCATGAGATGTGACATCCAAGTCCTTCCCATTCCAATCCTGAGACCCTTCCTATAGCATGAGATGTGATATCTCAATGCTTCTAATACCAAACCTGAGACCCTTCCTATAACATGAGATGGGATATCCAACTCCTTCCCATTCCAATCCTGAGACCCTTCCGATAGCAGAGATGTGATATCTCAATGCTTATACCAAACCTGAGACCCTTCCTAAGGCCTGAGATGTCATATACAACTCCTTCCCATTGCAATCCTGAGACCCTTCCTAGAGCATGAGATGTGATATCTCAATGCTTATACCAAATCTGAGACCCTTCCTATAGCATGAGATGTGATATCCAACACCTTCCCATTCCAATCCTGAGACCCTTCCTATAGCATGAGAAGTGATATCTCCATGCTTATACCAAACCTGAGACCCTTCCTATAGCATGAGATGTGATATCCAAATCCTTCCCATTCCAATCCTGAGACCCTTCCTATAGCATGAGATGTGATATCTCAATGCTTATACCAAACCTGAGAGCCTACCTATAGCATGAGATGTGATATCCAAGTCCATCCCATTCCAATCCTTAGACCCTTCCTACAGCATGCGATGTGATATCTCAATGACTCTAATACCAAACCAGAGACCCGTCCTTTAACATGAGATGGGATATCCAACTCCTTCCCATTCCAATCCTGAGCCACTCCTGATAGCAGAGATGTGATATCTCAATGCTTATACCAAACCTGAGACCCTTCCTATAACATGAGATGTGATATCCAACTCCTTCCCGTTCCAAACCTGAGACACTTCCTATAGCATATGTGATATCCAACTCCTTCCCAGTCCAAACATGAGACCCTTCCTATAGCAAGAATGTAATATCCAACTCCTACCCATTCCAATCCTGAGACCATTCCTATAGCATGAGATGTGATGTCTCAATGCTTCCAATACCAAACCTGAGATCCTTCCTATAACATGAGATGTGATATCCAACTCCTTCCCATTCCAATCCTGAGACCCTTATGATAGCATGAGATGTGATATCTCAATGCCTCTTATACCAAACCTGAGATCCTTCCGATAGCATGAGATGTGATATCTCAATGCTTCTAATACCAAACCTGAGATCCTTCCTATAATATGAGATGTGATTTCCAAATCCTTCCCCTTCCAAACCTGAGACCCTCCCTTTAGCATGAGATGTGATATCCAACTCCTTCCCATTCCAATCCTGAGACCCTTCTGATAGCATGAGATGTGATTTCTCAATGCCTCTAATACCAAACCTGAGATCCTACCTCTAACATGAAATGTGATATCCATCTCCTTCCCTTTTCAAACCTGAGACCCTGCCTATAGCATGATATGTGATATCCAAGTCCTTCCCATTCCAATCCTGAGACCCTTCCTATAGCATGTGATGTGATATCTCAATGCTTATACCAAACCTGAGACCCTTCCTATGGCATGAGATGGCATATACAACTCCTTCCCATTCCAATCCTGAGACCCTTCCTATAGCATGAGATGTGATATCTCAATGCTTATACCAAACCTGAGACCCTTCCTATAGCATGAGATGTGATATCCAACTTCTTCCCATTCCAATCAGGAGACCCTTCCTATAGCATGAGATGTGATATCTCAATGCTTATACCAAACCTGAGACCCTTCCTATAGCTTGAGATCTGATATCCAACCCCTTCCCATTCCAATCCTGAGACCCTTCCTATAGCATGAGATGTGATATCTCAAGGCCTCTAATACCAAACCTGAGATCCTTCCTCTAACATGAAATGTGATATCCAACTCCTTCCCCTTCCAAACCTGAGAGCCTTCCTATAGCATGAGATATGATATCCAAGTCCTTCCCATTCCAATCCTGAGACCCTTCCTATAACATGAAATGTGATATCCAACTCCTTCCCATTCCAACCTGAGACCCTTCCTATAGCATGAGATGGGATATCCAACTCCTTCCAAATCCAATACTGATACCCTTCCGATAGCATGAGATGTGATATCCCAATGCTTCTACCAAACCTGAGACCCATACTATGGCATGAGATGTGATATCAAACTCCTTCCCATTCCAATCCTGAGACCCTTCTTATACCATGAGACTTGATATCTCAATGCTTCTAATACCAAACCTGAGACCCGTCCTATAACATGAGATGTGATATCCAAATCCTTCCCCTTCCAAACCTTAGACCCTTCCTTTATCATGAAATGTGATATCCAACTCCTTCCCATTCCAATCCTGAGACCCTTCCGATATCATGAGATGTGATATCTTAATGCTTATACCAAATCTGAGACCCTTCCTATGGCCTGAGATGTCATATACAACTCCTTCCCATTCCAATCCTGAGACCCTTCCTATAGCATGAGATGTGATATCTCAATGCTTATACCAAATCTGAGACCCTTCCTATAGCATGAGATGTGATATCCAACTCCTTCCCATTCCAATCCTGAGACCCTTCCTATAGCATGAGAAGTGATATCTCCATGCTTATACCAAACCTGAGACCCTTCTGTAGGGTATTTTGTGGAGATTTGGGGCCTGACGGTATTTTATTACCGCCGAAAAATAACTTCGCAATAATCACTCTTTGTATTCAGATTTGGCCATGTGCAACAATAATACAATGGACATGCATTATTTCAGCACCCAGACCTGCATATTTGGTATACGTGGTTGGTGGTATTTTGGTGAGCATAATTCCCTTGTTTTATTTGTGGCCCCAATGTCCAGAATCCCTTATCTTTGCTTAGATTTTTCGTGTGATCACTAGAGAGACCTCAGACCTGCATTCTAGGAATACCACATTTTCCAGTGATAGTGTTGGTGTGCCACCATGGGCGAACTCACTGACTTATTTACGACAGAGAGCTATATGTGGTAGTCTTGTGGTAATTTCCACTACCTTATATACGGTAGGGAGCTATGTTCAGAGAGTCTCTCTTCCCGTTGGCTCATGTACCTCCAACAAGCTATGCTACAGTCACTCACAATTATTCATACTGATTCTGACATGCACACATCTGTCTTAAAATGACCATTGCACTGTTTAAAAATCTCCCCACATCATCGGCATTGTAATGGTAAATAGAAAATAAACCACCCGTCTGTTTTCAAATATTTTTCTGTATTATAAAAGTTGCATTTAAACACGATCTCATTCTTTACAGAAATAAATAAAATGGTACAGTAAAAGCATTGTCTATGACACACTGCAAAGAGCGTGGCGGAGAACAGAACTCAAATTGCAACATTGGTATTTGATTAAGACACGCACAGGAATCCTACACTGACTGCATATTTTCGTGCACACACACGGCTCCCACGCTTATGTAATTACCTTATCTGAGTTTTCTTCAGCTGTTCTCTTTCTGAATGTAGCTCCCTTGAAGATTAACCCCAGTAAAAGGATCGCCTTTCCTTCTCAAACCGGGGTCATTGCCTGGAATTCTCAGCTTTTTCAGATAGGAACGCCTCAGCCAGTGGAAAGGTTTTTCTTTCAGCTCTCCCCAATCTCGACTGCAGCAGGACACAGGAATCTGCATTCAGTCAGGAGCCCCACAGCCAGGTCTTCTCCCCAGTAGTGCAGAAAATGTCTGCCTGGAATTTTCCCCGTTACTGCCCACTAAAACTTTCCTCTCAGCCCTCTGTATGACGTGTCCCAATGAAATCCATCATCTCTCATCCTCCTACTCTTCAACAATAGCTTCGCTTATACATTTGCAATTGTTGCAAATCTGACTTCCTTCTTCCTGCAGTTACTGTGCACAAAAACACGGAGAATCAGGCAGAGAAGAGAAGAAAAAAAATCTGCACACACATTTAAATGGTTTTCATAGTATGCCTAATTCTGCAGTGGAGAACACATTTTATTAGTGGGTTATGTTAAATAAGGTTTTATTAGTCAGGTTAATGGTTAATAGGTTAGCTGTTAATTTTCAAATGTGTCTCTCGCACCATAGGCATTTCAGGTGAAAAATAGTGTGCATTTTTAAATGAGCACGTGTGCTTTTAACTGTAAAAATAGATTTGCATCTTATATGTTAAAATCGTTTTTGACTGAACAGCCTGTCTTTCCTTGTTAATCTGGTAACCCATATAGCAATGCACCGCACCCTTGTGGTGGTAATGCAAAAAAAAAATGTGCTACTTGTGCAGTAGTGCTGTACTCTGTGCTGTTTGCTAAATATCCTTACATATACCCTCCTTTTGTTTTTAGAACTTGGCTATAATCCAAGCCAATTCCTAAAAACAACTTGTTCTTTTTTTTTTTTTTACAATATAGCAATCCAACAAAATGAATATTCATGTGCATCAATGAAAATTTGCAATCAATATTTCATCTGAGTCCATCAGTTCATAAAATGTTCCACATTTGTCTTCTCAGTGGAAGTGGCATTACTTTAAGTTTAAATTTTCCAAGTCAATTAAAAACAACGAAATAAAACAACTAACTAAAACAAATAATTAATATAACAAATTAAAATAAATAATTAAAATAATAAATACGTGGAACTTCATATGCCGGAACTTCTGTTTTGTCTCTTTTGGTATGTCCCGACCAGCGATGTTATTCGGTTCATTCGAGTATTCTTTCATCTTGGCAATCTTGAATCCACAGCAGTCATCTCTTTTGGCATTCCGGTTATTTTGTCTTCACCTCCACCTGGAGGCAGGCATCTTTTGGTCTTCATCCAGGGGACTCCAGGACTCCATCGTCTCTCCCGTGGGCTCTGATCTCGGAACCTCCGATCAAATAATGTTAATTGTCTAAATCAAAATAGAAAATAAACAGATTAAGTACATAGCACAATACTAACTTCATCCTTTTGCCAAAAATAAAACATGCTTGGTAAAAATATTTCATTTTTTTTTTTCTGAAATTAAACACAAGTTAAAAGAAAACAAGCAGATATTCAATATTTAACACACTTTCTCTCTGCACACCAACCATGAGCTTCCATTATATGTGCATTTATTTATTTATTTATTTATTTATATTTATTTTATATTATATTTTACATATACTACAGTGTTTATGTGCCATCATAACAATCAACTTTTTAACTTCTTTGTCACTGCCTCCTGATTGTACCCATTTATTTTCTCTTTTTGTGTTCAAGGGATTTTATCTGTTTCTACATGCTCAAGCCGCCTGATCTCATGTCTGGGATGGCATGGTTTGATTTGATTTACATGGACAAACTGCTCTATTGCTGTTTCACCTTCATTTTTCAAAATTTTATACACTACAGGAGAGACCTTATCTATAATCCGAAATGGCCCCTGCCAGGCTGCTAGAAATTTAGAATTTTTCTGTTTACTTTTTCCAAAATGAAACTTGTACACCTGATCCCCTACACTGTATTCCTTTACTGATGTCTTTTTATCATAATATGACTTTGCACTGTCAGCAGCTCTTTCCAGATTTCTCTGCACAAAAGCAAATGCATGTTGCAAATGTCTCCTCAGTTCATCAATATATTCATGAACTGTGGATGCACTCACAAGGGTTTGCTCATGTGTCCTGTATAGTAGGTGTTGTGGTAACACCATTTTCCTACCTGTTAAGACCTCATGGGGGCTAACACCTGTTGCTTTGGCAGGAGTCGACCTGATTGCCATCAGAACCAACGGTAAACGTAAATCCCAGCTGGAACCTGCTTCTGCCACAAATTTCTTTAAAATATCCACAACAGACCTATTGCTTCTTTCAACTGTACCTGAAGACGCCGCCCGATATGCGATATGTAGTTTCCTTTTTACACCTAGTATTTGCCATACCTTACTCATTAGAGTACTTGTGAAATGACTTCCTCTGTCTGACTCAATTCTTTGTGGCAACCCAAACCTTGAGAACACATGGTTCACCAGCAATGTGGCTGCTGTTTGCGCACTACAATCTGGTGCAGGAATGCACTCAATCCACTTCGACATCAAACATACCACACTCAAAATATAACGGTGTCCCCTGCTCGACCTTTTTAAAGGACCTACATAGTCTATTTGCAAATCTGACCATGGGAGAGTTAGGCCTCTTTTCATCAATGGTGCTCTATGCATTGGTGAAGCAGGTTTAAATTGGGCGCATACTAGACATCCTCTAGTATATAATTCCACATCTTGGGACATATGTGGCCAGTAAGCATAATCTTTTAGTATTTCTAATGTTTTTTGTGAACCTCTATGGCCTGCAGTTATGGCATCATGTGCATGGTGTAGCATTAGTCCTCTGAATGAAAGGGGTACTACCCACTGTATTTGCCCTGTTATGGACTCTCTAATCATGAGCTCATCCTGTAATCTAATTCGTGTTTTGTTCTTTAATAACACCCTCAACTCTTCTTTTCCCATACAATCTTTTTCTGTTAAAGGATTTTGTTCAGGATCTATCAAATGATTATAATAGATTCCCAAAATTTGATCATTCTTTTGTGCCTCAATCAAATCTTGGTCTGGCGTGTCATGACTCCACTGCACCACCGGTTGATCTATCTCCTTTGGTGCTTTAGAACGTGTCACTGCATCAATTTGTATTTCACCCATTAAATAATCAATAGGTAGCAATTCTCCCATCACAGCCCCAATCTTAGCCAGATGGTCTGCCTTATCATTTCCCTCCTTATCCTCTCCTGGTGTTTTTAAATGCCCACGAATTTTTCTCCAGTATATTGTTAAATTATTTTCTGACACCAATTTGTCTATGGCTTGTATCATTTTTCCATGTTTAAGTGGCTTTTTGTTGTATGTAACCATGCCTCTTGCTTTCCAACCAGGCAAATACTCCACAAAGCTATTCCGTGCATAGTCAGAATCAGTCACCAGGACAATTTCACTGAACTTTTTATCAACTGCAGTAGCAATTGCTTTATAAATGGCTGCCAATTCCGCCACCTGACTGCTCCTATCTCCAATCCTCATCCCTATACTGGGAACGCCTTCACATTTCAACCAGACATTTCCTATTCCTGCCACTAACTGTTTATTACTGTCATTTTCAATGTGAAAAGCACAACCATCCACATATACAGTTGGCAAATCCTTGCATGTTTTTTCATCAAAAGCTTTGTGTGGTGATTGTTCAAATTCCTGTAAACTAGTTTCCACTTCCATTTCATTTGGTATTTGTTCAGCTGCACAGTCATGTAAGTCAGCTAACCCTTGAGCAATTGGGCTCTTTTTATTTTGTCCATATCTCACTTCTACGGGAAAACCTTGTAATGCCAGCGTCCATGAAGTGATTCTGGATTGCGCTAGATTGCCTGATCTAATTCTTTTACTCTCTAAAAATTGCAAAGGTTGATGATTTGTTTCAATAATCACCTTTTCTCCCTGAACAATGGGGCGGAAATGTTGTAGCGCCCACACAGTGGTTAATAGGGCCTTTTCACATTCATTAAATTTCATTTCAACTTGGGAAAATGCCTTACTTGCATATGCAATGGTTTTGTGATTCAAATCGTGTTTTTGTGATAACACTGCTGACATACAATGTTCAGAAAAACCTATTTCTATGAAGAAATCCCTGTCCTTTATGGGGTATGCTAAACATGGTGCTTTTACAAGACATTCCTTCAATCTAGCCACTGCATCAGACTGCTCTCTTTCCCATCTCCACGGAGTATTTAGTTTAAGCAGTTTAGTCAATGGTTGAGTGATTTCTGCATAATTCTCAATGAACTTTCTGTTATAGCCTGTCATCCCTAATAAACTTTTTACTCCTTTCACATCTTTAGGATCTTTTAATCTTTGTATGGCCTCTATTTTCTTCCTTTGTGGATTTAGCCCACGTTCAGTCACTTCATGCCCTAGAAAGTTCACTTTTTTCTTGCACCATTGTGCTTTTTGCAAAGATACTTTGGCGCCTGCTTTCTGCAATTGGCCAAGTATATGTCTTATTTCATCAAAATGGCTTTTAAGGCTTTCATTTTTTATCAGGACATCATCCACATAAACTATTGTTCCTCTTTCCGCTGCATCCGGCATGGCCTTTCTCAAAAATATGCCAAATTCACTCCCACTATTGATGTACCCGAACGGAGCTCTAAGCCAGGCATATTGAGTCCTGTCAAATGTAAAGGAAAATAAGTGTTGTATCTCCTCTGCCAATGGCACACACCAATATCCAGAGGTGAGATCTAATGTGGTAAATACCTTTGAACCATGTATCTGAGCTAGGCCCTGATCAATGAATGGTAGTGGCCATCTAGATACTGGTACTCTTTTATTTAACTCTCTTAAGTCTGCACACAGCCGCCATTGACCATTTGGCTTTAACACACCTAAAATAGGCGTATTGGATGTGCTATGAATGGGCCTGATTATTCCCCGTGATTCCAAATTTTTAATAATCTCTGCCAATGATTCTAAACATGCCAGCGGTAGTCTATACTGGCGTACAAACACTGGATTTCTGCTACAACCTTCTGGTAGTGTGGCCACATGTAAATCAGTTAAACCACAATCATAAGCATCTTTTGCAAATACATCCTTAAACTCCATAAATATTTCCCTCAGATTGTTTCGATCCTCATCGCTGTCACATGCATCCGCTAAGGAGATCTGCTCTTCTACCATTCTGGAAAATTCTGGAAACTCTTCTGGTAAAGGAATCTCAGCGCTTTCCTCTAACTGTGTGGCTGTGTCTTTTTGTAGAGCTGCCACTTTTAAATATTTTGGCATATCAGCTTCCACTTCAATGGGCTGATTTCCTGTTTCATTTTCATTTAAATTAAATATTATGCAATCCTCTTGATGGCAGCACACTGTCTCATTTGAATCATAAGGATACACAGAATGAATTTTAAATATTCCTTTGGGCTGAGAGTCCAGGTGTTCTGGCAACTCGCCCTTGGCATCTACATATTTTTTAGGAATATTCCCAATCACCATGTTATTTAAATCTGCCGTATAATGTGATTTTTGTATGGCCATTCCTAATGGGGAGTTTTCCTCTAAATGAATATCCTGACAACCTTTATTATTTACCATGATTTTTACAGATCCCTCACCAATGTCTACCAATGGAATGTATTCATAATCCAGGCCTTGCTGTTTTATGGATTCATTCAGGCATACAAATGCATCAGAGCCTTTCATCTGCTGTCCATTTTTGCATTTCAGTGTTATTGCAAACTGTTTTGTAAATGCAGGAATAATAGTATTTTTCCTCATTTGTAATTCGACTGCATAAGGAACCAGTTGTGCACAATGATAAGCCCTTCTTTTGTCTTCAAATTCAGGTGCCGGACCACCTAGGCGTGACCATATTTTTTGATTAAGTAAATCTAACACCATACACATTCTGTGCATGATGTCATTGCCCATGTAAAATTCATTTTGTGCTCCACTCACTATCCATACATTATGGTAAATTATTTTCTGCCCAATGCTAATTTTAAGCATGCATCTGCCTGCAATTCGGTTTTCAAAGTCTGGACTGTCCAACCCAGAAACATATTGGTTTTTAATCCTAAATTTCGGGATTTCTTCCCTCTCCATAATTTTTTGCAACAATTTCTCATTAATGAAACTCCTTTCATGTTCAAGTGCTAAAGTGGCTTTTATTGTTTTAAGATAATCATTTATACCAACATGAACCCATGGTTGCTCATCTTCCATGTGTATTTCTGCCAGAGTGGTAATGTGTTTTTCTGAATCTGTTTTAGGAACAATATTCTGTTTGCATGTTTTCTCTTTTAAATAGAAACGTAATGTGTGCTCATCTATGGCAGTCTGCCAATCTTTCCTTGGGTCCAAGTATATTTGTACAGGTAGTTTTTCATTGTCGCTCTGCATTTTGTCTTGACACATTAATATAACAGTGACACTAGGTATGCAGCTATTCTGGAGATATACCTCCACAGCATCATTTGTTTTGGCAACGGTGTGACATTCTTTTATATTGCTGTTTTGTGATTTTAGTTTCTTAGGCCTCAATGGTTTTTTGGTTAAGGACCACAGCACTCCATTCACCCCATCTATGAGAGGAGACAATCTTTTCAGGCAATCTGTCCCCATCAGAAATGGAATTTCACAAATAGATGTGATCAATACCTCTTGTTTCATTCTGTGCTTTCCTATTTTTATGTCAACCTCAGTTACACCTATGATGGGCACCTCCTCCCCATTAAAGTTATGCACTGGGCCTTGATTTTCCTTCACTGTGATCTGACTCTGTGGAGGCCTCCCTTCATTGATACTCTTTACCAGCTCCTTGGACATAATTGTGGCCTGTGCGCCAGTGTCAATCATAGCGAAGGTGTGGCATTTTTCTTCTACAGTGATGGGTGCATAATATCTGTCCTCAACTTCCTCTAATACACATAAGAAATGTGAATTCTTACTGATTTCAGGGCTCACCTTTCTCAGATCTTTTTCACTTTTGGCTAAGCACATTGGTAAATGAAAAGACATTTTTCCCTCCTTTTTAACCCATTTCTGTGCGAGATATTTTATTCATTTCTCCATGTTCAGAGGTTTTTTGGAGTGTGGCCACTGTTCGCCCATCCATCTGGGTAACATCAGAGACCACATTACAACCTTCCAACTGAACATGTGTAACAACATCATTCAGCAATTTGTCATTTTTTAATTCTGTGCATTTGTGATCATTTAGTGTCATATCAGCCCTTGCAGCCTCTTCAAGAATATGTGGCTCAAAGAATTCTTCAGGTGATTGACTTGTACCCTCCTTGTGAGTATTTCCTTTTTCTGTCTGTGTTTGGTCATTGTTTTGCTTGCCCAGGGAAGGAGCTATGGCATCCCCACTTACTCCCTGTTCACTGGTATTCCCCATGCATGAGTCATTTTTCTTAAATCTGTCCCTTTGTTCTTTTGGAATTCCTAATGTTTCTTTTTCATTTGTGCAAATCTTTACTGTTTTATTTAGCTCTAAGTTAAACCGTACCTCTTTTTTAGAAGTATTTGCACTTTCTATCACAATTTCATTTACTGGTACTTTCATTTTTAATCCATTAGTCACCTCAGAGTTGTTATGCAAAATTATATCAGAGCAATCTGTCATTTTGGCACTGCGATTATCATGAGTACTTTTCGGAAGCCCCCCGGTCATTGCTATGGCCATCAGCCCCCTCTTTGGAAGGTTGTTTTTGCGCTGTATAGAGCTTTCCTATTTGCTCAGCTAACATTTTCACTTGGGCCTCAAGGCACTGGAACCTTTCCATCTCTCTAGGATCCTCTTTCTGTGGCCTAGGTCGATATTGGTTGTTTTCCCCCTGATTGGATCTATTTTGATACCTCTCAGGTGATTGATGTCGGTTGGGATGGTTTCTGAACTCTTGATTCATTTGTGGAGGGGAGCGGGTTGCACCCATCCTTTGATTATAGTCCCCTGGTGGGGAATCATTGTACTGGCGTGGATTGTAGTTCACGTTTTGCCTCATGTCCTGTCTCTCAGATTGTGGGTACTGGCCCCTATGTTGATTTCCATTATCAGTAAATCGATCCACATATCGGGGCCTATCCTGATTACCATATATCATGGTGCTGGGATCAAATCTGCTCTGTGTCCCCAATGACTGGTAGGGACCATCATTTCTTTGATCTTGATTTTGTCTCTGGTTATTGTTCATACCTGCCATATCAGGCCGATATCCTACCCGGGGTCTGTCCCCTTGATATCTAGGGCTGATGTAGCTCTCTCTATTACTAGGATCATGTGTTTGGAACATTGGTACAGGAAATGGCGATCTTTGTTGATTACCCCTTTTTTCAGGTGTCACATTATTTTTACCTTGGCTTTGAGCAGACTCAAGGGACATTTTGGCTGACCTGATTTCCATTACTGTGGCCGAAGGTTCTTTAGATTTAGGCCTGGTATCTTTCATTTTATCACTTTCTCTACCCTGACAATAGAGTACCTCATATAGCTTTGTGCTTTGATGTACAATCCATTCAAGGGACTTGTCACGGTCAAATTCACGGACCAATTGGGATATGATGTCTTTCTGTAGCCCATAAAAGTATGCGGTTTTAAACTCATTGGAATTTGAGTCAAAAGATACATCAAAGCGAGAGAATGCTCTTTTTAAGTCTTGTAAAAATTGGCGAGGGGATGTATTAGGTCCAGCAGTAATAGTGTACGCGACTTTCTTTGCCTCCTGCAATGACTGAAAAGGAGAAAAATGACGCCTAATTTCTTTTTCAAACTCCAGCCATGTCATATTCTGCTGTTCATTTAATCCCCTTATGATGCTGGCCGTCGGGGCATCTAAAGTTAAATGAAAATATTGTCTGTACTGTTCCCTAGGTATCTGGAGTGCTTTAAAAATGTCATGCACCGCTTCTAAGTGATCCTCAATGCAGCATTCACCTCCCTTTTTAAATGGTTTGATCAGGGCTTTAATGGATTTCATTATTTTTATGGGGCTACTTGTTGCAATGCATGGAATTGCACTATTTTGTGAGTCAATCCTGTTTTCAGGTGTATGAGATTGGTGACTGCCCCCAATGGGAGTATCAAATCCCCCAAGGGCGCTGCAACCAAGTTCAGTCACCGGCCCAGTCACTGGGGCACTAGCTCTTTGGGCAGAGCTAGACTTCACCTCCACTCCATTGAATGTGGTACCCTGCCGCCTCTCCTGGGACCTGGGAATGCACATTTGCTGTTCTAAGTCCTTACACTTTTTAAGGAGTCTGTTGGCTTCATCATGCAAATAATTATTTTCATCACTCATTTTATTAATCACCTCCTGCATTTCGCACATTTGCATTTGGCATTCATTGAACTCTTTATTTCTCTTGTCTCTTTCTTGGATCATTTTAATCATTTCTTGTTCTGCACTCTGGAGATCACCTTCTTTTTCACAATGTTCTTTTTGTAAAATCTGCATTTCTGAAACAACCTCATCTTTATCCTGCCTAATGTGATCCACTAAGGCTTTTAAGTGTGCCAATTCTTGCTCACTATCCTCAAATTGTTTCTTGCTTTTGGATAACTGAGTATCAAAGTCTCTGCATTTTAATTGCATGTCTTTTTGGCATACATCCAATTCTGCTCTCAACATTTCCTGATTTTTACTTGCCCCTTCTAATTCAGTCTTTAACCTGTTAATTAGCTGAGTATCATTCTCTTGCATTCGCAGGGACTTGTTTAAAATAAACCATATTTTGCCGCATAGCCGTATTAAACAGTCTTTCTCTGCACTTTTATCGGCTGCATTCAATAATCTTGTAAGGCAGACCTGAATTATGCTGCCTTCTGCAAAAATATTGTCTAGTTTTTCTTTCTGCACCTCACCCTGAATGCGGTTACTCCATTCTAACGTGCTATTCGAAGACCAATTCCCATGTGCAAATAACTTTGCCTCTAAATATTGCACTAGATCTGAGAATGTGATTTCCCTTTGTGACATTCTGAAATTCGTTTTTAGTGGCACACTGCTATTATAAAATGGGTTCCCTTTAATGTGCAAATGGCAGTGTGAGACACGCTTGCCACGCCCAGTAGGTACTCTATGATCACTTTCCCGGCCTGCAACGCACCATAAATATGTAGGGTATTTTGTGGAGATTTGGGGCCTGACGGTATTTTATTACCGCCGAAAAATAACTTAGCAATAATCACTCTTTGTATTCAGATTTGGCCATGTGCAACAATAATACAATGGACATGCATTATTTCAGCACCCAGACCTGCATATTTGGTATACGTGGTTGGTGGTATTTTGGTGAGCATAATTCCCTTGTTTTATTTGTGGCCCCAATGTCCAGAATCCCTTATCTTTGCTTAGATTTTTCGTGTGATCACTAGAGAGACCTCAGACCTGCATTCTAGGAATACCACATTTTCCAGTGATAGTGTTGGTGTGCCACCATGGGCGAACTCACTGACTTATTTACGACAGAGAGCTATATGTGGTAGTCTTGTGGTAATTTCCACTACCTTATATACGGTAGGGAGCTATGTTCAGAGAGTCTCTCTTCCCGTTGGCTCATGTACCTCCAACAAGCTATGCTACAGTCACTCACAATTATTCATACTGATTCTGACATGCACACATCTGTCTTAAAATGACCATTGCACTGTTTAAAAATCTCCCCACATCATCGGCATTGTAATGGTAAATAGAAAATAAACCACCCGTCTGTTTTCAAATATTTTTCTGTATTATAAAAGTTGCATTTAAACACGATCTCATTCTTTACAGAAATAAATAAAATGGTACAGTAAAAGCATTGTCTATGACACACTGCAAAGAGCGTGGCGGAGAACAGAACTCAAATTGCAACATTGGTATTTGATTAAGACACGCACAGGAATCCTACACTGACTGCATATTTTCGTGCACACACACGGCTCCCACGCTTATGTAATTACCTTATCTGAGTTTTCTTCAGCTGTTCTCTTTCTGAATGTAGCTCCCTTGAAGATTAACCCCAGTAAAAGGATCGCCTTTCCTTCTCAAACCGGGGTCATTGCCTGGAATTCTCAGCTTTTTCAGATAGGAACGCCTCAGCCAGTGGAAAGGTTTTTCTTTCAGCTCTCCCCAATCTCGACTGCAGCAGGACACAGGAATCTGCATTCAGTCAGGAGCCCCACAGCCAGGTCTTCTCCCCAGTAGTGCAGAAAATGTCTGCCTGGAATTTTCCCCGTTACTGCCCACTAAAACTTTCCTCTCAGCCCTCTGTATGACGTGTCCCAATGAAATCCATCATCTCTCATCCTCCTACTCTTCAACAATAGCTTCGCTTATACATTTGCAATTGTTGCAAATCTGACTTCCTTCTTCCTGCAGTTACTGTGCACAAAAACACGGAGAATCAGGCAGAGAAGAGAAGAAAAAAAATCTGCACACACATTTAAATGGTTTTCAGAGTATGCCTAATTCTGCAGTGGAGAACACATTTTATTAGTGGGTTATGTTAAATAAGGTTTTATTAGTCAGGTTAATGGTTAATAGGTTAGCTGTTAATTTTCAAATGTGTCTCTCGCACCATAGGCATTTCAGGTGAAAAATAGTGTGCATTTTTAAATGAGCACGTGTGCTTTTAACTGTAAAAATAGATTTGCATCTTATATGTTAAAATCGTTTTTGACTGAACAGCCTGTCTTTCCTTGTTAATCTGGTAACCCATATAGCAATGCACCGCACCCTTGTGGTGGTAATGCAAAAAAAAAATGTGCTACTTGTGCAGTAGTGCTGTACTCTGTGCTGTTTGCTAAATATCCTTACACTTCCTATAGCATAAGATGTGATATCCAAATCCTTCCCTTTCCAATCCTGAGACCCTTCCTGTAGCATGAGATGTGATATCTCAATGCTTATACCAAACCTGAGACCCTTCCTATAGCATGAGATGTGATATCCAACTCCTTCCCATTCCAATCCTGAGACCCTTCCTATAGCATGAGATGTGATGTCTCAATGCTTCTAATACCAAACCTGAGATCCTTCCTATAACATGAGATGTGATATCCAACTCCTTCCCATTCCAATCCTGAGACCCTTATGATAGCATGAGATGTGATATCTCAATGCCTCTTATACCAAACCTGAGATCCTTCCGATAGCATGAGATGTGATATCTCAATGCTTCTAATACCAAACCTGAGATCCTTCCTGTAATATGAGATGTGATTTCCAAATCCTTCCCCTTCCAAACCTGAGACCCTCCCTTTAGCATGAAATGTGATATCCAACTCCTTCCCATTCCAATCCTGAGACCCTTCTGATAGCATGAGATGTGATATCTCAATGCCTCTAATACCAAACCTGAGATCCTACCTCTAACATGAAATGTGATATCCATCTCCTTCCCTTTCCAAACCTGAGACCCTGCCTATAGCATGAGATGTGATATCCAAGTCTTTCCCATTCCAATCGTGAGACCCTTCCTATAGCATGTGATGTGATATCTCAATGCGTATACCAAACCTGAGACCCTTCCTATGGCATGAGATGTCATATACAACTCCTTCCCATTCCAACCCTGAGACCCTTCCTATAGCATGAGATGTGATATCTCAATGCTTATACCAAACCTGAGACCCTTCCTATAGCATGAGATGTGATATCCAACTTCTTCCCATTCCAATCCTGAGACCCTTCCTATAGCATGAGATGTGATATCTCAGTGCTTATACCAAACCTGAGACCCTTCCAATAGCATAAGATGTGATATCCAAATCCTTCCCATTCCAATCCTGAGACCCTTCCTATAGCATGAGATGTGATATCTCAATGCTTATACCAAACCTGAGACCCTTCCTATAGCATGAGATGTGATATCCAACTCCTTCCCATTCCAATCCTGAGACCTTTCCTATAGCATGAGATGTGATGTCTCAATGCTTCTAATACCAAACCTGAGATCCTTCCTATAACATGAGATGTGATATCCAACTCCTTCCCATTCCAATCCTGAGACCCTTATGATAGCATGAGATGTGATATCTCAATGCCTCTTATACCAAACCTGAGATCCTTCCGATGGCATGAGATGTGATATCTCAATGCTTCTAATACCAAACCTGAGATCCTTCCTATAATATGAGATGTGATTTCCAAATCCTTCCCCTTCCAAACCTGAGACCCTCCCTTTAGCATGAAATGTGATATCCAACTCCTTCCCATTCCAATCCTGAGACCCTTCTGATAGCATGAGATGTGATATCTCATTGCCTCTAATACCAAACCTGAGATCCTACCTCTAACATGAAATGTGATATCCATCTCCTTCCCTTTCCAAACCTGAGACCCTGCCTATAGCATGAGATGTGATATCCAAGTCCTTCCCATTCCAATCCTGAGACCCTTCCTATAGCATGTGATGTGATATCCAAGTCCTTCCCATTCCAATCCTGAGACCCTTCCTATAGCATGTGATGTGATATCTCAATGCTTATACCAAACGTGAGACCCTTCCTATGGCATGAGATGTCATATACAACTCCTTCCCATTCCAACCCTGAGACCCTTCCTATAGCATGAGATGTGATATCTCAATGCTTATACCAAACCTGAGACCCTTCCTATAGCTTGAGATGTGATATCCAACTTCTTCCCATTCCAATCCTGAGACCCTTCCTATAGCATGAGATGTGATATCCCAATGCTTCTACCAAACCTGAGACCCATACTATGGCATGAGATGTGATATCAAACTCCTTCCCATTCCAATCCTGAGACGCTTCCTATAGCTTGAGATGTGATATCCAACTCCTTCCCATTCCAATTCTGAGACCCTTCTTATACCATGAGACTTGATATCTCAATGCTTCTAATACCAAACCTGAGACCCGTCATATAACATGAGATGTGATATCCAAATCCTTCCCCTTCCAAACCTTAGACCCTTCCTTTATAATGAGATGTGATATCCAACTCCTTCCCATTCCAATCCTGAGACCCTTCCGATATCATGAGATGTGATATCTCAAAGCTTCTAATATCAAACTTGAGACCCTCCCTATAGCATGAGATGTGATATCCAAGTCCTTCCCATTCCAATCCTGAGACCCTTCCTATAGCATGAGATGTGATATCTCAATGCTTCTAATACCAAACCTGAGACCCTTCCTATAACATGAGATGGGAATATCCAACTCCTTCCCATTCCAATCCTGAGACCCTTCCGATAGCAGAGATGTGATATCTCAATGCTTATACCAAACCTGAGACCCTTCCTATGGCATGAGATGTGATATCCAACTCCTTGCCATTCAAATCCTGAGACCCTTCCTATAGCATGAGAAGGGATATCCAACTCCTTCCCAATCCAATCCTGAGACCCTTCCGATAGCAGAGACGTGATATCTCAATGCTTCTACCAAACCTGAGACCCTTCCTTTAGCATGAGATGTGATATCCAAATCCTTCACATTCCAATCCTGAGACCCTTCCTATAGCATGAGATGTGATATCTCAATAACAGGAGATACGTCCTATAACATGAGATATGATATCCAAATCCTTCCCCTTCCAAACCTGAGACCCTTCCTTTAGCATGAGATGTGATATCCAAATCCTTCCCATTTCAATCTTGAGACCCTTCCTATAACATGAGATGTGATATCCAACTCCTACCCATTCCAACCTGAGACCCTTCCTATAGCATGAGAAGGGATATCCAATTCCTTCCCAATCCAATCCTTAGACCCTTCCGATAGCAGAGATGTGATATCTCAATGCTTATACCAAACCTGAGACCCTTCCTTTAGCATGAGATGTGATATCCAAATCCTTCACATTCCAATCCTGAGACCCTTCCTATAGCATGAGATGTGATATCTCAATGCTTCTAATACAAAACCTGAGATCCTTCCTATAACATGAGATGTGATATCCAAGTCCTTCCCATTCCAATCCTGAGACCCTTCCTATAACATGAGATGTGATATCCAACTCCTTCTATTCCAACCTGAGACCCTTCCTATAACATGAGACGTGATATCCAACTCCTTCCCAATCCAATCCTTAGACCCTTCCGATAGCAGAGATGTGATATCTCAATGCTTATACCAAACCTGATGACCCTTCCTATGGCATTAGATGTGATATCCAACTCCTTCCCATTCCAATCCTGAGTTCCTTCCTATAGCATGAGATGTGATATCTCAATGCTTCTATCAAACCTGATACCCTTCCTTTAGCATGAGAAGTGATATTCAACTCCTTCCCATTCCAATCCTGAGACCCTTCCTATAACATGAGACGTGATATCCAACTCCTTCCCATTCCAATCCTGAGACACCTCCTATAGCAAGAGATGTGATATCCAATTCCTTCCCATTCCAATCCTGAGACCCTTTCTATAACGAGATGTGATATCCAACTCCTTCCCATTCCAACCTGAGACCCTTCCTGTAGCATGAGAAGGGAGATCCAAATCCTTCCCATTCCAATCCTGAGACCCTTCCTATACCATGAGATGTGATATCTCAATGCTTCTAATACCAAACCTGGGACCCGTCCTATAACATGAGATACGTCCTATAACATGAGATATGATATCCAAATCCTTCCCCTTCCAAACCTGAGACCCTTCCTATAGCAAGAGATGTGATATCCAAATCCTTCCCATTTCAATCTTGAGACCCTTCCTATAACATGAGATGTGATATCCAACTCCTACCCATTCCAACCTGAGACACTTCCTATAGCATGAGAAGGGATATCCAACTCCTTCCCAATCCAATCCTGAGACCCTTCCGATAGCAGAGATGTGATATCTCAATGCTTATACCAAACCTGAGACCCTTCCTATGGCATGAGATGTGATATCCAACTCCTTCCCAATCCAATCCTGAGACCCTTCCGATAGCAGAGACGTGATATCTCAATGCTTCTACCAAACCTGAGACCCTTCATTTAGCATGAGATGTGATATCCAAATCCTTCACATTCCAATCCTGAGACCCTTCCTATAGCATGAGATGTGATATCTCAATGCTTCTAATACCAATCCTGAGATCCTTCCTATAACATGAGATGTGATATCCAATTCCTTCCCATTCCAAACCTGAGACCCTTCCTATTGGATGAGATGTGATATCCAACTCCTTCCCATTCCAACCCTGAGACCCTTCCTATAGCATGAGATGTGATGTCTCAATGCTTCTAATACCAAACCTGAGATCCTTCCTATAACATGAGATGTGATATCCAACTCCTTCCATTCCAATCCTGAGACCCGTCCTATAGCATGAGATGTGATATCTCAATGCTTATACCAAACCTGAGACCCTTCCTATAGCATGAGATGTTATATCCAACTGCTTCCCATTCCAATCCTGAGACCCTTCCTATAGCATGAGATGTGATATCTCAATGCTTCTAATACCAAACCTGAGATCCTTCCTCTAACATGAAATGTGATATCCAACTCCTTCCCTTTCCAAACCTAAGAGCCTATCTATAGCATGAGATGTGATATCCAAGTCCTTCCCATTCCAACCCTTCGACCCTTCCTACAGCATGCAATATGATATCTCAATGATTCTAATAACAAACCTGAGACCCGTCCTATAACATGAGATGGGATATCCAACTCCTTCCCATTCCAATCCTGAGACACTTCCGATAGCAGAGATGTGATATCTCAATGCTTATACCAAACCTGAGACCCTTCCTATAACATGAGATGTGATATCCAAATCCTTCCCGTTCCAAACCTGAGACCCTTCCTTTAGCATGAGATGTGATATCCAGCACCTTCCCATTCCAATCCTGAGACACTTCCGATAGCATGAGATGTGATATCTCAATGCTTCTAATATCAAAACTGAGACCCTGCCTATAGCATGATATGTGATATCTAAGTCCTTCCCATTCCAATCCTGAGACCCTCCCTATAGCATGAGATGTGATATCCAACTCCTTCCCATTCCAATCCTGAGACCCTTCCTATAGCATGAGATATGATATCTCAATACTTCTAATACCAAACGTGAGATCCTTCCGATAACATGAGATGTGATATCCAAATCCTTCCCCTTCCAAACCTGAGACCCTCCCTTTAGCATGAGATGTGATATCCAACTCCTTCCTATTCCAATCCTGAGACTCTTCTGATAGCATGAGATGTGATATCTCAATGCTTCTAATACCAAACCTGAGATCCTTCCGATAGCATGAGATGTGATATCTCAATGCTTCTAATACCAAACCTGAGATCCTTCCTATAACATGAGATGTGATATCCAAATCCTTCCCCTTCCAAACCTGAGACCCTCCCTTTAGCATGAGATGTGATATCCAACTCCTTCCCATTCCATTCCTGAGACCCTTCTGATAGCATGAGATGTGATATCTCAATGCCTCTAATACCAAACCTGAGATCCTACCTCTAACATGACATGTGATATCCAACTCTTTCCCCTTCCAAACCTGAGAGCCTTCCTATAGCATGAGATGTGATATCCAAGTCCTTCCCATTCCAATCCTGAGACCCTTCCTATAGCTTGAGATGTGATATCCAACTCCTTCCCATTCCAATTCTGAGACCCTTCCTATACTATGAGACTTGATATCTCAATGCTTCTAATACCAAACGTGAGACCCGTAATATAACATGAGATGTGATATCCAAATCCTTCCCCTTCCAAACCTTAGACCCTTCCTTTATCATGAGATGTGATATCCAACTCCTTCCCATTCCAATCCTGAGACCCTTCCGATATCATGAGATGTGATATCTCAAAGCTTCTAATATCAAACTTGAGACCCTCCCTATAGCATGAGATGTGATATCCAAGTCCTTCCCATTCCAATCCTGAGACCCTTCCTATAGCATGAGATGTGATATCTCAATGCTTCTAATACCAAACCTGAGACCCTTCCTATAACATGAGATGGGAATATCCAACTCCTTCCCATTCCAATCCTGAGACCCTTCCGATAGCAGAGATGTGATATCTCAATGCTTATACCAAACCTGAGATCCTTCCTATAACATGAGATGTGATATCCAACTCCTTCCCATTCCAATCCTGAGACAATTCCTATAGCATGAGATGTGATATCTCACTGCTTATACCAAACCTGAGACCCTTCCCATAGCATGAGATGTGATATCCATCTCCTTCCCATTCCAATCCTCAGACCCTTCCTATAGCATGAGATGTGATATCTCAATGCTTCTAATATCAAACTTGAGACCCTACCTATAGCATGAGATGTGATATCCAAGTCCTTCCCATTCCAATCCTGAGACACTTCCTATAGCATGAGATGTGATATCCAACTCCTTCCCATTCCAATCCTGAGACCCTTCCTATAGCATGAGATATGATATCTCAATACTTCTAATACCAAACGTGAGATTCTTCCGATAACATGAGATGTGATATCCCAATGCTTCTACCAAACCTGAGACCCATACTATGGCATGAGATGTGATATCAAACTCCTTCCCATTCCAATCCTGAGACCCTTCTTATACCATGAGACTTGATATCTCAATGCTTCTAATACCAAACCTGAGACCCGTCCTATAACATGAGATGTGATATCCAAATCCTTCCCCTTCCAAACCTTAGACCCTTCCTTTATCATGAAATGTGATATCCAACTCCTTCCCATTCCAACCTGAGACCCTTCCTATAGCATGAGATGGGATATCCAACTCCTTCCAAATCCAATACTGATACCCTTCCGATAGCATGAGATGTGATATCCCAATGCTTCTACCAAACCTGAGACCCATACTATGGCATGAGATGTGATATCAAACTCCTTCCCATTCCAATCCTGAGACCCTTCTTATACCATGAGACTTGATATCTCAATGCTTCTAATACCAAACCTGAGACCCGTCCTATAACATGAGATGTGATATCCAAATCCTTCCCCTTCCAAACCTTAGACCCTTCCTTTATCATGAAATGTGATATCCAACTCCTTCCCATTCCAATCCTGAGACCCTTCCGATATCATGAGATGTGATATCTTAATGCTTATACCAAATCTGAGACCCTTCCTATGGCCTGAGATGTCATATACAACTCCTTCCCATTCCAATCCTGAGACCCTTCCTATAGCATGAGATGTGATATCTCAATGCTTATACCAAATCTGAGACCCTTCCTATAGCATGAGATGTGATATCCAACTCCTTCCCATTCCAATCCTGAGACCCTTCCTATAGCATGAGAAGTGATATCTCCATGCTTATACCAAACCTGAGACCCTTCTGTAGGGTATTTTGTGGAGATTTGGGGCCTGACGGTATTTTATTACCGCCGAAAAATAACTTAGCAATAATCACTCTTTGTATTCAGATTTGGCCATGTGCAACAATAATACAATGGACATGCATTATTTCAGCACCCAGACCTGCATATTTGGTATACGTGGTTGGTGGTATTTTGGTGAGCATAATTCCCTTGTTTTATTTGTGGCCCCAATGTCCAGAATCCCTTATCTTTGCTTAGATTTTTCGTGTGATCACTAGAGAGACCTCAGACCTGCATTCTAGGAATACCACATTTTCCAGTGATAGTGTTGGTGTGCCACCATGGGCGAACTCACTGACTTATTTACGACAGAGAGCTATATGTGGTAGTCTTGTGGTAATTTCCACTACCTTATATACGGTAGGGAGCTATGTTCAGAGAGTCTCTCTTCCCGTTGGCTCATGTACCTCCAACAAGCTATGCTACAGTCACTCACAATTATTCATACTGATTCTGACATGCACACATCTGTCTTAAAATGACCATTGCACTGTTTAAAAATCTCCCCACATCATCGGCATTGTAATGGTAAATAGAAAATAAACCACCCGTCTGTTTTCAAATATTTTTCTGTATTATAAAAGTTGCATTTAAACACGATCTCATTCTTTACAGAAATAAATAAAATGGTACAGTAAAAGCATTGTCTATGACACACTGCAAAGAGCGTGGCGGAGAACAGAACTCAAATTGCAACATTGGTATTTGATTAAGACACGCACAGGAATCCTACACTGACTGCATATTTTCGTGCACACACACGGCTCCCACGCTTATGTAATTACCTTATCTGAGTTTTCTTCAGCTGTTCTCTTTCTGAATGTAGCTCCCTTGAAGATTAACCCCAGTAAAAGGATCGCCTTTCCTTCTCAAACCGGGGTCATTGCCTGGAATTCTCAGCTTTTTCAGATAGGAACGCCTCAGCCAGTGGAAAGGTTTTTCTTTCAGCACTCCCCAATCTCGACTGCAGCAGGACACAGGAATCTGCATTCAGTCAGGAGCCCCACAGCCAGGTCTTCTCCCCAGTAGTGCAGAAAATGTCTGCCTGGAATTTTCCCCGTTACTGCCCACTAAAACTTTCCTCTCAGCCCTCTGTATGACGTGTCCCAATGAAATCCATCATCTCTCATCCTCCTACTCTTCAACAATAGCTTCGCTTATACATTTGCAATTGTTGCAAATCTGACTTCCTTCTTCCTGCAGTTACTGTGCACAAAAACACGGAGAATCAGGCAGAGAAGAGAAGAAAAAAAATCTGCACACACATTTAAATGGTTTTCAGAGTATGCCTAATTCTGCAGTGGAGAACACATTTTATTAGTGGGTTATGTTAAATAAGGTTTTATTAGTCAGGTTAATGGTTAATAGGTTAGCTGTTAATTTTCAAATGTGTCTCTCGCACCATAGGCATTTCAGGTGAAAAATAGTGTGCATTTTTAAATGAGCACGTGTGCTTTTAACTGTAAAAATAGATTTGCATCTTATATGTTAAAATCGTTTTTGACTGAACAGCCTGTCTTTCCTTGTTAATCTGGTAACCCATATAGCAATGCACCGCACCCTTGTGGTGGTAATGCAAAAAAAAAATGTGCTACTTGTGCAGTAGTGCTGTACTCTGTGCTGTTTGCTAAATATCCTTACATATACCCTCCTTTTGTTTTTAGAACTTGGCTATAATCCAAGCCAATTCCTAAAAACAACTTGTTCTTTTTTTTTTTTTTACAATATAGCAATCCAACAAAATGAATATTCATGTGCATCAATGAAAATTTGCAATCAATATTTCATCTGAGTCCATCAGTTCATAAAATGTTCCACATTTGTCTTCTCAGTGGAAGTGGCATTACTTTAAGTTTAAATTTTCCAAGTCAATTAAAAACAACGAAATAAAACAACTAACTAAAACAAATAATTAATATAACAAATTAAAATAAATAATTAAAATAATAAATACGTGGAACTTCATATGCCGGAACTTCTGTTTTGTCTCTTTTGGTATGTCCCGACCAGCGATGTTATTCGGTTCATTCGAGTATTCTTTCATCTTGGCAATCTTGAATCCACAGCAGTCATCTCTTTTGGCATTCCGGTTATTTTGTCTTCACCTCCACCTGGAGGCAGGCATCTTTTGGTCTTCATCCAGGGGACTCCAGGACTCCATCGTCTCTCCCGTGGGCTCTGATCTCGGAACCTCCGATCAAATAATGTTAATTGTCTAAATCAAAATAGAAAATAAACAGATTAAGTACATAGCACAATACTAACTTCATCCTTTTGCCAAAAATAAAACATGCTTGGTAAAAATATTTCATTTTTTTTTTTCTGAAATTAAACACAAGTTAAAAGAAAACAAGCAGATATTCAATATTTAACACACTTTCTCTCTGCACACCAACCATGAGCTTCCATTATATGTGCATTTATTTATTTATTTATTTATTTATATTTATTTTATATTATATTTTACATATACTACAGTGTTTATGTGCCATCATAACAATCAACTTTTTAACTTCTTTGTCACTGCCTCCTGATTGTACCCATTTATTTTCTCTTTTTGTGTTCAAGGGATTTTATCTGTTTCTACATGCTCAAGCCGCCTGATCTCATGTCTGGGATGGCATGGTTTGATTTGATTTACATGGACAAACTGCTCTATTGCTGTTTCACCTTCATTTTTCAAAATTTTATACACTACAGGAGAGACCTTATCTATAATCCGAAATGGCCCCTGCCAGGCTGCTAGAAATTTAGAATTTTTCTGTTTACTTTTTCCAAAATGAAACTTGTACACCTGATCCCCTACACTGTATTCCTTTACTGATGTCTTTTTATCATAATATGACTTTGCACTGTCAGCAGCTCTTTCCAGATTTCTCTGCACAAAAGCAAATGCATGTTGCAAATGTCTCCTCAGTTCATCAATATATTCATGAACTGTGGATGCACTCACAAGGGTTTGCTCATGTGTCCTGTATAGTAGGTGTTGTGGTAACACCATTTTCCTACCTGTTAAGACCTCATGGGGGCTAACACCTGTTGCTTTGGCAGGAGTCGACCTGATTGCCATCAGAACCAACGGTAAACGTAAATCCCAGCTGGAACCTGCTTCTGCCACAAATTTCTTTAAAATATCCACAACAGACCTATTGCTTCTTTCAACTGTACCTGAAGACGCCGCCCGATATGCGATATGTAGTTTCCTTTTTACACCTAGTATTTGCCATACCTTACTCATTAGAGTACTTGTGAAATGACTTCCTCTGTCTGACTCAATTCTTTGTGGCAACCCAAACCTTGAGAACACATGGTTCACCAGCAATGTGGCTGCTGTTTGCGCACTACAATCTGGTGCAGGAATGCACTCAATCCACTTCGACATCAAACATACCACACTCAAAATATAACGGTGTCCCCTGCTCGACCTTTTTAAAGGACCTACATAGTCTATTTGCAAATCTGACCATGGGAGAGTTAGGCCTCTTTTCATCAATGGTGCTCTATGCATTGGTGAAGCAGGTTTAAATTGGGCGCATACTAGACATCCTCTAGTATATAATTCCACATCTTGGGACATATGTGGCCAGTAAGCATAATCTTTTAGTATTTCTAATGTTTTTTGTGAACCTCTATGGCCTGCAGTTATGGCATCATGTGCATGGTGTAGCATTAGTCCTCTGAATGAAAGGGGTACTACCCACTGTATTTGCCCTGTTATGGACTCTCTAATCATGAGCTCATCCTGTAATCTAATTCGTGTTTTGTTCTTTAATAACACCCTCAACTCTTCTTTTCCCATACAATCTTTTTCTGTTAAAGGATTTTGTTCAGGATCTATCAAATGATTATAATAGATTCCCAAAATTTGATCATTCTTTTGTGCCTCAATCAAATCTTGGTCTGGCGTGTCATGACTCCACTGCACCACCGGTTGATCTATCTCCTTTGGTGCTTTAGAACGTGTCACTGCATCAATTTGTATTTCACCCATTAAATAATCAATAGGTAGCAATTCTCCCATCACAGCCCCAATCTTAGCCAGATGGTCTGCCTTATCATTTCCCTCCTTATCCTCTCCTGGTGTTTTTAAATGCCCACGAATTTTTCTCCAGTATATTGTTAAATTATTTTCTGACACCAATTTGTCTATGGCTTGTATCATTTTTCCATGTTTAAGTGGCTTTTTGTTGTATGTAACCATGCCTCTTGCTTTCCAACCAGGCAAATACTCCACAAAGCTATTCCGTGCATAGTCAGAATCAGTCACCAGGACAATTTCACTGAACTTTTTATCAACTGCAGTAGCAATTGCTTTATAAATGGCTGCCAATTCCGCCACCTGACTGCTCCTATCTCCAATCCTCATCCCTATACTGGGAACGCCTTCACATTTCAACCAGACATTTCCTATTCCTGCCACTAACTGTTTATTACTGTCATTTTCAATGTGAAAAGCACAACCATCCACATATACAGTTGGCAAATCCTTGCATGTTTTTTCATCAAAAGCTTTGTGTGGTGATTGTTCAAATTCCTGTAAACTAGTTTCCACTTCCATTTCATTTGGTATTTGTTCAGCTGCACAGTCATGTAAGTCAGCTAACCCTTGAGCAATTGGGCTCTTTTTATTTTGTCCATATCTCACTTCTACGGGAAAACCTTGTAATGCCAGCGTCCATGAAGTGATTCTGGATTGCGCTAGATTGCCTGATCTAATTCTTTTACTCTCTAAAAATTGCAAAGGTTGATGATTTGTTTCAATAATCACCTTTTCTCCCTGAACAATGGGGCGGAAATGTTGTAGCGCCCACACAGTGGTTAATAGGGCCTTTTCACATTCATTAAATTTAATTTCAACTTGGGAAAATGCCTTACTTGCATATGCAATGGTTTTGTGATTCAAATCGTGTTTTTGTGATAACACTGCTGACATACAATGTTCAGAAAAACCTATTTCTATGAAGAAATCCCTGTCCTTTATGGGGTATGCTAAACATGGTGCTTTTACAAGACATTCCTTCAATCTAGCCACTGCATCAGACTGCTCTCTTTCCCATCTCCAGGGAGTATTTAGTTTAAGCAGTTTAGTCAATGGTTGAGTGATTTCTGCATAATTCTCAATGAACTTTCTGTTATAGCCTGTCATCCCTAATAAACTTTTTACTCCTTTCACATCTTTAGGATCTTTTAATCTTTGTATGGCCTCTATTTTCTTCCTTTGTGGATTTAGCCCACGTTCAGTCACTTCATGCCCTAGAAAGTTCACTTTTTTCTTGCACCATTGTGCTTTTTGCAAAGATACTTTGGCGCCTGCTTTCTGCAATTGGCCAAGTATATGTCTTATTTCATCAAAATGGCTTTTAAGGCTTTCATTTTTTATCAGGACATCATCCACATAAACTATTGTTCCTCTTTCCGCTGCATCCGGCATGGCCTTTCTCAAAAATATGCCAAATTCACTCCCACTATTGATGTACCCGAACGGAGCTCTAAGCCAGGCATATTGAGTCCTGTCAAATGTAAAGGAAAATAAGTGTTGTATCTCCTCTGCCAATGGCACACACCAATATCCAGAGGTGAGATCTAATGTGGTAAATACCTTTGAACCATGTATCTGAGCTAGGCCCTGATCAATGAATGGTAGTGGCCATCTAGATACTGGTACTCTTTTATTTAACTCTCTTAAGTCTGCACACAGCCGCCATTGACCATTTGGCTTTAACACACCTAAAATAGGCGTATTGGATGTGCTATGAATGGGCCTGATTATTCCCCGTGATTCCAAATTTTTAATAATCTCTGCCAATGATTCTAAACATGCCAGCGGTAGTCTATACTGGCGTACAAACACTGGATTTCTGCTACAACCTTCTGGTAGTGTGGCCACATGTAAATCAGTTAAACCACAATCATAAGCATCTTTTGCAAATACATCCTTAAACTCCATAAATATTTCCCTCAGATTGTTTCGATCCTCATCGCTGTCACATGCATCCGCTAAGGAGATCTGCTCTTCTACCATTCTGGAAAATTCTGGAAACTCTTCTGGTAAAGGAATCTCAGCGCTTTCCTCTAACTGTGTGGCTGTGTCTTTTTGTAGAGCTGCCACTTTTAAATATTTTGGCATATCAGCTTCCACTTCAATGGGCTGATTTCCTGTTTCATTTTCATTTAAATTAAATATTATGCAATCCTCTTGATGGCAGCACACTGTCTCATTTGAATCATAAGGATACACAGAATGAATTTTAAATATTCCTTTGGGCTGAGAGTCCAGGTGTTCTGGCAACTCGCCCTTGGCATCTACATATTTTTTAGGAATATTCCCAATCACCATGTTATTTAAATCTGCCGTATAATGTGATTTTTGTATGGCCATTCCTAATGGGGAGTTTTCCTCTAAATGAATATCCTGACAACCTTTATTATTTACCATGATTTTTACAGATCCCTCACCAATGTCTACCAATGGAATGTATTCATAATCCAGGCCTTGCTGTTTTATGGATTCATTCAGGCATACAAATGCATCAGAGCCTTTCATCTGCTGTCCATTTTTGCATTTCAGTGTTATTGCAAACTGTTTTGTAAATGCAGGAATAATAGTATTTTTCCTCATTTGTAATTCGACTGCATAAGGAACCAGTTGTGCACAATGATAAGCCCTTCTTTTGTCTTCAAATTCAGGTGCCGGACCACCTAGGCGTGACCATATTTTCTGATTAAGTAAATCTAACACCATACACATTCTGTGCATGATGTCATTGCCCATGTAAAATTCATTTTGTGCTCCACTCACTATCCATACATTATGGTAAATTATTTTCTGCCCAATGCTAATTTTAAGCATGCATCTGCCTGCAATTCGGTTTTCAAAGTCTGGACTGTCCAACCCAGAAACATATTGGTTTTTAATCCTAAATTTCGGGATTTCTTCCCTCTCCATAATTTTTTGCAACAATTTCTCATTAATGAAACTCCTTTCATGTTCAAGTGCTAAAGTGGCTTTTATTGTTTTAAGATAATCATTTATACCAACATGAACCCATGGTTGCTCATCTTCCATGTGTATTCCTGCCAGAGTGGTAATGTGTTTTTCTGAATCTGTTTTAGGAACAATATTCTGTTTGCATGTTTTCTCTTTTAAATAGAAACGTAATGTGTGCTCATCTATGGCAGTCTGCCAATCTTTCCTTGGGTCCAAGTATATTTGTACAGGTAGTTTTTCATTGTCGCTCTGCATTTTGTCTTGACACATTAATATAACAGTGACACTAGGTATGCAGCTATTCTGGAGATATACCTCCACAGCATCATTTGTTTTGGCAACGGTGTGACATTCTTTTATATTGCTGTTTTGTGATTTTAGTTTCTTAGGCCTCAATGGTTTTTTGGTTAAGGACCACAGCACTCCATTCACCCCATCTATGAGAGGAGACAATCTTTTCAGGCAATCTGTCCCCATCAGAAATGGAATTTCACAAATAGATGTGATCAATACCTCTTGTTTCATTCTGTGCTTTCCTATTTTTATGTCAACCTCAGTTACACCTATGATGGGCACCTCCTCCCCATTAAAGTTATGCACTGGGCCTTGATTTTCCTTCACTGTGATCTGACTCTGTGGAGGCCTCCCTTCATTGATACTCTTTACCAGCTCCTTGGACATAATTGTGGCCTGTGCGCCAGTGTCAATCATAGCGAAGGTGTGGCATTTTTCTTCTACAGTGATGGGTGCATAATATCTGTCCTCAACTTCCTCTAATACACATAAGAAATGTGAATTCTTACTGATTTCAGGGCTCACCTTTCTCAGATCTTTTTCACTTTTGGCTAAGCACATTGGTAAATGAAAAGACATTTTTCCCTCCTTTTTACCCATTTCTGTGCGAGATATTTTATTCATTTCTCCATGTTCAGAGGTTTTTTGGAGTGTGGCCACTGTTCGCCCATCCATCTGGGTAACATCAGAGACCACATTACAACCTTCCAACTGAACATGTGTAACAACATCATTCAGCAATTTGTCATTTTTTAATTCTGTGCATTTGTGATCATTTAGTGTCATATCAGCCCTTGCAGCCTCTTCAAGAATATGTGGCTCAAAGAATTCTTCAGGTGATTGACTTGTACCCTCCTTGTGAGTATTTCCTTTTTCTGTCTGTGTTTGGTCATTGTTTTGCTTGCCCAGGGAAGGAGCTATGGCATCCCCACTTACTCCCTGTTCACTGGTATTCCCCATGCATGAGTCATTTTTCTTAAATCTGTCCCTTTGTTCTTTTGGAATTCCTAATGTTTCTTTTTCATTTGTGCAAATCTTTACTGTTTTATTTAGCTCTAAGTTAAACCGTACCTCTTTTTTAGAAGTATTTGCACTTTCTATCACAATTTCATTTACTGGTACTTTCATTTTTAATCCATTAGTCACCTCAGAGTTGTTATGCAAAATTATATCAGAGCAATCTGTCATTTTGGCACTGCGATTATCATGAGTACTTTTCGGAAGCCCCCCGGTCATTGCTATGGCCATCAGCCCCCTCTTTGGAAGGTTGTTTTTGCGCTGTATAGAGCTTTCCTATTTGCTCAGCTAACATTTTCACTTGGGCCTCAAGGCACTGGAACCTTTCCATCTCTCTAGGATCCTCTTTCTGTGGCCTAGGTCGATATTGGTTGTTTTCCCCCTGATTGGATCTATTTTGATACCTCTCAGGTGATTGATGTCGGTTGGGATGGTTTCTGAACTCTTGATTCATTTGTGGAGGGGAGCGGGTTGCACCCATCCTTTGATTATAGTCCCCTGGTGGGGAATCATTGTACTGGCGTGGATTGTAGTTCACGTTTTGCCTCATGTCCTGTCTCTCAGATTGTGGGTACTGGCCCCTATGTTGATTTCCATTATCAGTAAATCGATCCACATATCGGGGCCTATCCTGATTACCATATATCATGGTGCTGGGATCAAATCTGCTCTGTGTCCCCAATGACTGGTAGGGACCATCATTTCTTTGATCTTGATTTTGTCTCTGGTTATTGTTCATACCTGCCATATCAGGCCGATATCCTACCCGGGGTCTGTCCCCTTGATATCTAGGGCTGATGTAGCTCTCTCTATTACTAGGATCATGTGTTTGGAACATTGGTACAGGAAATGGCGATCTTTGTTGATTACCCCTTTTTTCAGGTGTCACATTATTTTTACCTTGGCTTTGAGCAGACTCAAGGGACATTTTGGCTGACCTGATTTCCATTACTGTGGCCGAGGGTTCTTTAGATTTAGGCCTGGTATCTTTCATTTTATCACTTTCTCTACCCTGACAATAGAGTACCTCATATAGCTTTGTGCTTTGATGTACAATCCATTCAAGGGACTTGTCACGGGCAAATTCACGGACCAATTGGGATATGATGTCTTTCTGTAGCCCATAAAAGTATGCGGTTTTAAACTCATTGGAATTTGAGTCAAAAGATACATCAAAGCGAGAGAATGCTCTTTTTAAGTCTTGTAAAAATTGGCGAGGGGATGTATTAGGTCCAGCAGTAATAGTGTACGCGACTTTCTTTGCCTCCTGCAATGACTGAAAAGGAGAAAAATGACGCCTAATTTCTTTTTCAAACTCCAGCCATGTCATATTCTGCTGTTCATTTAATCCCCTTATGATGCTGGCCGTCGGGGCATCTAAAGTTAAATGAAAATATTGTCTGTACTGTTCCCTAGGTATCTGGAGTGCTTTAAAAATGTCATGCACCGCTTCTAAGTGATCCTCAATGCAGCATTCACCTCCCTTTTTAAATGGTTTGATCAGGGCTTTAATGGATTTCATTATTTTTATGGGGCTACTTGTTGCAATGCATGGAATTGCACTATTTTGTGAGTCAATCCTGTTTTCAGGTGTATGAGATTGGTGACTGCCCCCAATGGGAGTATCAAATCCCCCAAGGGCGCTGCAACCAAGTTCAGTCACCGGCCCAGTCACTGGGGCACTAGCTCTTTGGGCAGAGCTAGACTTCACCTCCACTCCATTGAATGTGGTACCCTGCCGCCTCTCCTGGGACCTGGGAATGCACATTTGCTGTTCTAAGTCCTTACACTTTTTAAGGAGTCTGTTGGCTTCATCATGCAAATAATTATTTTCATCACTCATTTTATTAATCACCTCCTGCATTTCGCACATTTGCATTTGGCATTCATTGAACTCTTTATTTCTCTTGTCTCTTTCTTGGATCATTTTAATCATTTCTTGTTCTGCACTCTGGAGATCACCTTCTTTTTCACAATGTTCTTTTTGTAAAATCTGCATTTCTGAAACAACCTCATCTTTATCCTGCCTAATGTGATCCACTAAGGCTTTTAAGTGTGCCAATTCTTGCTCACTATCCTCAAATTGTTTCTTGCTTTTGGATAACTGAGTATCAAAGTCTCTGCATTTTAATTGCATGTCTTTTTGGCATACATCCAATTCTGCTCTCAACATTTCCTGATTTTTACTTGCCCCTTCTAATTCAGTCTTTAACCTGTTAATTAGCTGAGTATCATTCTCTTGCATTCGCAGGGACTTGTTTAAAATAAACCATATTTTGCCGCATAGCCGTATTAAACAGTCTTTCTCTGCACTTTTATCGGCTGCATTCAATAATCTTGTAAGGCAGACCTGAATTATGCTGCCTTCTGCAAAAATATTGTCTAGTTTTTCTTTCTGCACCTCACCCTGAATGCGGTTACTCCATTCTAACGTGCTATTCGAAGACCAATTCCCATGTGCAAATAACTTTGCCTCTAAATATTGCACTAGATCTGAGAATGTGATTTCCCTTTGTGACATTCTGAAATTCGTTTTTAGTGGCACACTGCTATTATAAAATGGGTTCCCTTTAATGTGCAAATGGCAGTGTGAGACACGCTTGCCACGCCCAGTAGGTACTCTATGATCACTTTCCCGGCCTGCAACGCACCATAAATATGTAGGGTATTTTGTGGAGATTTGGGGCCTGACGGTATTTTATTACCGCCGAAAAATAACTTAGCAATAATCACTCTTTGTATTCAGATTTGGCCATGTGCAACAATAATACAATGGACATGCATTATTTCAGCACCCAGACCTGCATATTTGGTATACGTGGTTGGTGGTATTTTGGTGAGCATAATTCCCTTGTTTTATTTGTGGCCCCAATGTCCAGAATCCCTTATCTTTGCTTAGATTTTTCGTGTGATCACTAGAGAGACCTCAGACCTGCATTCTAGGAATACCACATTTTCCAGTGATAGTGTTGGTGTGCCACCATGGGCGAACTCACTGACTTATTTACGACAGAGAGCTATATGTGGTAGTCTTGTGGTAATTTCCACTACCTTATATACGGTAGGGAGCTATGTTCAGAGAGTCTCTCTTCCCGTTGGCTCATGTACCTCCAACAAGCTATGCTACAGTCACTCACAATTATTCATACTGATTCTGACATGCACACATCTGTCTTAAAATGACCATTGCACTGTTTAAAAATCTCCCCACATCATCGGCATTGTAATGGTAAATAGAAAATAAACCACCCGTCTGTTTTCAAATATTTTTCTGTATTATAAAAGTTGCATTTAAACACGATCTCATTCTTTACAGAAATAAATAAAATGGTACAGTAAAAGCATTGTCTATGACACACTGCAAAGAGCGTGGCGGAGAACAGAACTCAAATTGCAACATTGGTATTTGATTAAGACACGCACAGGAATCCTACACTGACTGCATATTTTCGTGCACACACACGGCTCCCACGCTTATGTAATTACCTTATCTGAGTTTTCTTCAGCTGTTCTCTTTCTGAATGTAGCTCCCTTGAAGATTAACCCCAGTAAAAGGATCGCCTTTCCTTCTCAAACCGGGGTCATTGCCTGGAATTCTCAGCTTTTTCAGATAGGAATGCCTCAGCCAGTGGAAAGGTTTTTCTTTCAGCTCTCCCCAATCTCGACTGCAGCAGGACACAGGAATCTGCATTCAGTCAGGAGCCCCACAGCCAGGTCTTCTCCCCAGTAGTGCAGAAAATGTCTGCCTGGAATTTTCCCCGTTACTGCCCACTAAAACTTTCCTCTCAGCCCTCTGTATGACGTGTCCCAATGAAATCCATCATCTCTCATCCTCCTACTCTTCAACAATAGCTTCGCTTATACATTTGCAATTGTTGCAAATCTGACTTCCTTCTTCCTGCAGTTACTGTGCACAAAAACACGGAGAATCAGGCAGAGAAGAGAAGAAAAAAAATCTGCACACACATTTAAATGGTTTTCAGAGTATGCCTAATTCTGCAGTGGAGAACACATTTTATTAGTGGGTTATGTTAAATAAGGTTTTATTAGTCAGGTTAATGGTTAATAGGTTAGCTGTTAATTTTCAAATGTGTCTCTCGCACCATAGGCATTTCAGGTGAAAAATAGTGTGCATTTTTAAATGAGCACGTGTGCTTTTAACTGTAAAAATAGATTTGCATCTTATATGTTAAAATCGTTTTTGACTGAACAGCCTGTCTTTCCTTGTTAATCTGGTAACCCATATAGCAATGCACCGCACCCTTGTGGTGGTAATGCAAAAAAAAAATGTGCTACTTGTGCAGTAGTGCTGTACTCTGTGCTGTTTGCTAAATATCCTTACACTTCCTATAGCATAAGATGTGATATCCAAATCCTTCCCTTTCCAATCCTGAGACCCTTCCTGTAGCATGAGATGTGATATCTCAATGCTTATACCAAACCTGAGACCCTTCCTATAGCATGAGATGTGATATCCAACTCCTTCCCATTCCAATCCTGAGACCCTTCCTATAGCATGAGATGTGATGTCTCAATGCTTCTAATACCAAACCTGAGATCCTTCCTATAACATGAGATGTGATATCCAACTCCTTCCCATTCCAATCCTGAGACCCTTATGATAGCATGAGATGTGATATCTCAATGCCTCTTATACCAAACCTGAGATCCTTCCGATAGCATGAGATGTGATATCTCAATGCTTCTAATACCAAACCTGAGATCCTTCCTGTAATATGAGATGTGATTTCCAAATCCTTCCCCTTCCAAACCTGAGACCCTCCCTTTAGCATGAAATGTGATATCCAACTCCTTCCCATTCCAATCCTGAGACCCTTCTGATAGCATGAGATGTGATATCTCAATGCCTCTAATACCAAACCTGAGATCCTACCTCTAACATGAAATGTGATATCCATCTCCTTCCCTTTCCAAACCTGAGACCCTGCCTATAGCATGAGATGTGATATCCAAGTCTTTCCCATTCCAATCGTGAGACCCTTCCTATAGCATGTGATGTGATATCTCAATGCGTATACCAAACCTGAGACCCTTCCTATGGCATGAGATGTCATATACAACTCCTTCCCATTCCAACCCTGAGACCCTTCCTATAGCATGAGATGTGATATCTCAATGCTTATACCAAACCTGAGACCCTTCCTATAGCATGAGATGTGATATCCAACTTCTTCCCATTCCAATCCTGAGACCCTTCCTATAGCATGAGATGTGATATCTCAGTGCTTATACCAAACCTGAGACCCTTCCAATAGCATAAGATGTGATATCCAAATCCTTCCCATTCCAATCCTGAGACCCTTCCTATAGCATGAGATGTGATATCTCAATGCTTATACCAAACCTGAGACCCTTCCTATAGCATGAGATGTGATATCCAACTCCTTCCCATTCCAATCCTGAGACCTTTCCTATAGCATGAGATGTGATGTCTCAATGCTTCTAATACCAAACCTGAGATCCTTCCTATAACATGAGATGTGATATCCAACTCCTTCCCATTCCAATCCTGAGACCCTTATGATAGCATGAGATGTGATATCTCAATGCCTCTTATACCAAACCTGAGATCCTTCCGATGGCATGAGATGTGATATCTCAATGCTTCTAATACCAAACCTGAGATCCTTCCTATAATATGAGATGTGATTTCCAAATCCTTCCCCTTCCAAACCTGAGACCCTCCCTTTAGCATGAAATGTGATATCCAACTCCTTCCCATTCCAATCCTGAGACCCTTCTGATAGCATGAGATGTGATATCTCATTGCCTCTAATACCAAACCTGAGATCCTACCTCTAACATGAAATGTGATATCCATCTCCTTCCCTTTCCAAACCTGAGACCCTGCCTATAGCATGAGATGTGATATCCAAGTCCTTCCCATTCCAATCCTGAGACCCTTCCTATAGCATGTGATGTGATATCCAAGTCCTTCCCATTCCAATCCTGAGACCCTTCCTATAGCATGTGATGTGATATCTCAATGCTTATACCAAACCTGAGACCCTTCCTATGGCATGAGATGTCATATACAACTCCTTCCCATTCCAACCCTGAGACCCTTCCTATAGCATGAGATGTGATATCTCAATGCTTATACCAAACCTGAGACCCTTCCTATAGCTTGAGATGTGATATCCAACTTCTTCCCATTCCAATCCTGAGACCCTTCCTATAGCATGAGATGTGATATCCCAATGCTTCTACCAAACCTGAGACCCATACTATGGCATGAGATGTGATATCAATCTCCTTCCCATTCCAATCCTGAGACGCTTCCTATAGCTTGAGATGTGATATCCAACTCCTTCCCATTCCAATTCTGAGACCCTTCTTATACCATGAGACTTGATATCTCAATGCTTCTAATACCAAACCTGAGACCCGTCATATAACATGAGATGTGATATCCAAATCCTTCCCCTTCCAAACCTTAGACCCTTCCTTTATAATGAGATGTGATATCCAACTCCTTCCCATTCCAATCCTGAGACCCTTCCGATATCATGAGATGTGATATCTCAAAGCTTCTAATATCAAACTTGAGACCCTCCCTATAGCATGAGATGTGATATCCAAGTCCTTCCCATTCCAATCCTGAGACCCTTCCTATAGCATGAGATGTGATATCTCAATGCTTCTAATACCAAACCTGAGACCCTTCCTATAACATGAGATGGGAATATCCAACTCCTTCCCATTCCAATCCTGAGACCCTTCCGATAGCAGAGATGTGATATCTCAATGCTTATACCAAACCTGAGACCCTTCCTATGGCATGAGATGTGATATCCAACTCCTTGCCATTCAAATCCTGAGACCCTTCCTATAGCATGAGAAGGGATATCCAACTCCTTCCCAATCCAATCCTGAGACCCTTCCGATAGCAGAGACGTGATATCTCAATGCTTCTACCAAACCTGAGACCCTTCCTTTAGCATGAGATGTGATATCCAAATCCTTCACATTCCAATCCTGAGACCCTTCCTATAGCATGAGATGTGATATCTCAATAACAGGAGATACGTCCTATAACATGAGATATGATATCCAAATCCTTCCCCTTCCAAACCTGAGACCCTTCCTTTAGCATGAGATGTGATATCCAAATCCTTCCCATTTCAATCTTGAGACCCTTCCTATAACATGAGATGTGATATCCAACTCCTACCCATTCCAACCTGAGACCCTTCCTATAGCATGAGAAGGGATATCCAATTCCTTCCCAATCCAATCCTTAGACCCTTCCGATAGCAGAGATGTGATATCTCAATGCTTATACCAAACCTGAGACCCTTCCTTTAGCATGAGATGTGATATCCAAATCCTTCACATTCCAATCCTGAGACCCTTCCTATAGCATGAGATGTGATATCTCAATGCTTCTAATACAAAACCTGAGATCCTTCCTATAACATGAGATGTGATATCCAAGTCCTTCCCATTCCAATCCTGAGACCCTTCCTATAACATGAGATGTGATATCCAACTCCTTCTATTCCAACCTGAGACCCTTCCTATAACATGAGACGTGATATCCAACTCCTTCCCAATCCAATCCTTAGACCCTTCCGATAGCAGAGATGTGATATCTCAATGCTTATACCAAACCTGATGACCCTTCCTATGGCATTAGATGTGATATCCAACTCCTTCCCATTCCAATCCTGAGTTCCTTCCTATAGCATGAGATGTGATATCTCAATGCTTCTATCAAACCTGATACCCTTCCTTTAGCATGAGAAGTGATATTCAACTCCTTCCCATTCCAATCCTGAGACCCTTCCTATAACATGAGACGTGATATCCAACTCCTTCCCATTCCAATCCTGAGACACCTCCTATAGCAAGAGATGTGATATCCAATTCCTTCCCATTCCAATCCTGAGACCCTTTCTATAACGAGATGTGATATCCAACTCCTTCCCATTCCAACCTGAGACCCTTCCTGTAGCATGAGAAGGGAGATCCAAATCCTTCCCATTCCAATCCTGAGACCCTTCCTATACCATGAGATGTGATATCTCAATGCTTCTAATACCAAACCTGGGACCCGTCCTATAACATGAGATACGTCCTATAACATGAGATATGATATCCAAATCCTTCCCCTTCCAAACCTGAGACCCTTCCTATAGCAAGAGATGTGATATCCAAATCCTTCCCATTTCAATCTTGAGACCCATCCTATAACATGAGATGTGATATCCAACTCCTACCCATTCCAACCTGAGACACATCCTATAGCATGAGAAGGGATATCCAACTCCTTCCCAATCCAATCCTGAGACCCTTCCGATAGCAGAGATGTGATATCTCAATGCTTATACCAAACCTGAGACCCTTCCTATGGCATGAGATGTGATATCCAACTCCTTCCCAATCCAATCCTGAGACCCTTCCGATAGCAGAGACGTGATATCTCAATGCTTCTACCAAACCTGAGACCCTTCATTTAGCATGAGATGTGATATCCAAATCCTTCACATTCCAATCCTGAGACCCTTCCTATAGCATGAGATGTGATATCTCAATGCTTCTAATACCAATCCTGAGATCCTTCCTATAACATGAGATGTGATATCCAATTCCTTCCCATTCCAAACCTGAGACCCTTCCTATTGGATGAGATGTGATATCCAACTCCTTCCCATTCCAACCCTGAGACCCTTCCTATAGCATGAGATGTGATGTCTCAATGCTTCTAATACCAAACCTGAGATCCTTCCTATAACATGAGATGTGATATCCAACTCCTTCCATTCCAATCCTGAGACCCGTCCTATAGCATGAGATGTGATATCTCAATGCTTATACCAAACCTGAGACCCTTCCTATAGCATGAGATGTTATATCCAACTGCTTCCCATTCCAATCCTGAGACCCTTCCTATAGCATGAGATGTGATATCTCAATGCTTCTAATACCAAACCTGAGATCCTTCCTCTAACATGAAATGTGATATCCAACTCCTTCCCTTTCCAAACCTAAGAGCCTATCTATAGCATGAGATGTGATATCCAAGTCCTTCCCATTCCAACCCTTCGACCCTTCCTACAGCATGCAATATGATATCTCAATGATTCTAATAACAAACCTGAGACCCGTCCTATAACATGAGATGGGATATCCAACTCCTTCCCATTCCAATCCTGAGACACTTCCGATAGCAGAGATGTGATATCTCAATGCTTATACCAAACCTGAGACCCTTCCTATAACATGAGATGTGATATCCAAATCCTTCCCGTTCCAAACCTGAGACCCTTCCTTTAGCATGAGATGTGATATCCAGCACCTTCCCATTCCAATCCTGAGACACTTCCGATAGCATGAGATGTGATATCTCAATGCTTCTAATATCAAAACTGAGACCCTGCCTATAGCATGATATGTGATATCTAAGTCCTTCCCATTCCAATCCTGAGACCCTCCCTATAGCATGAGATGTGATATCCAACTCCTTCCCATTCCAATCCTGAGACCCTTCCTATAGCATGAGATATGATATCTCAATACTTCTAATACCAAACGTGAGATCCTTCCGATAACATGAGATGTGATATCCAAATCCTTCCCCTTCCAAACCTGAGACCCTCCCTTTAGCATGAGATGTGATATCCAACTCCTTCCTATTCCAATCCTGAGACTCTTCTGATAGCATGAGATGTGATATCTCAATGCTTCTAATACCAAACCTGAGATCCTTCCAATAGCATGAGATGTGATATCTCAATGCTTCTAATACCAAACCTGAGATCCTTCCTATAACATGAGATGTGATATCCAAATCCTTCCCCTTCCAAACCTGAGACCCTCCCTTTAGCATGAGATGTGATATCCAACTCCTTCCCATTCCATTCCTGAGACCCTTCTGATAGCATGAGATGTGATATCTCAATGCCTCTAATACCAAACCTGAGATCCTACCTCTAACATGACATGTGATATCCAACTCTTTCCCCTTCCAAACCTGAGAGCCTTCCTATAGCATGAGATGTGATATCCAAGTCCTTCCCATTCCAATCCTGAGACCCTTCCTATAGCTTGAGATGTGATATCCAACTCCTTCCCATTCCAATTCTGAGACCCTTCCTATACTATGAGACTTGATATCTCAATGCTTCTAATACCAAACGTGAGACCCGTAATATAACATGAGATGTGATATCCAAATCCTTCCCCTTCCAAACCTTAGACCCTTCCTTTATCATGAGATGTGATATCCAACTCCTTCCCATTCCAATCCTGAGACCCTTCCGATATCATGAGATGTGATATCTCAAAGCTTCTAATATCAAACTTGAGACCCTCCCTATAGCATGAGATGTGATATCCAAGTCCTTCCCATTCCAATCCTGAGACCCTTCCTATAGCATGAGATGTGATATCTCAATGCTTCTAATACCAAACCTGAGACCCTTCCTATAACATGAGATGGGAATATCCAACTCCTTCCCATTCCAATCCTGAGACCCTTCCGATAGCAGAGATGTGATATCTCAATGCTTATACCAAACCTGAGATCCTTCCTATAACATGAGATGTGATATCCAACTCCTTCCCATTCCAATCCTGAGACACTTCCTATAGCATGAGATGTGATATCTCACTGCTTATACCAAACCTGAGACCCTTCCCATAGCATGAGATGTGATATCCATCTCCTTCCCATTCCAATCCTCAGACCCTTCCTATAGCATGAGATGTGATATCTCAATGCTTCTAATATCAAACTTGAGACCCTACCTATAGCATGAGATGTGATATCCAAGTCCTTCCCATTCCAATCCTGAGACACTTCCTATAGCATGAGATGTGATATCCAACTCCTTCCCATTCCAATCCTGAGACCCTTCCTATAGCATGAGATATGATATCTCAATACTTCTAATACCAAACGTGAGATTCTTCCGATAACATGAGATGTGATATCCAAATCCTTCCCCTTCCAAACCTGAGACCCTCCCTTTAGCATGAGATGTGATATCCAACTCCTTCCTATTCCAATCCTGAGACCCTTCTGATAGAATGAGATGTGATATCTCAATGCTTCTAATACCAAACCTGAGATCCTTCCGATAGCATGAGATGTGATATCTCAATGCTTCTAATACCAAACCTGAGATCCTTCCTATAACATGAGATGTGATATCCAAATCCTTCCTCTTCCAAACCTGAGACCCTCCCTTTAGCATGAGATGTGATATCCAACTCCTTCCCATTCCATTCCTGAGACCCTTCTGATAGCATGAGATGTGATATCTCAATGCCTCTAATACCAAACCTGAGATCCTACCTCTAACATGAAATGTGATATCCAACTCTTTCCCCTTCCAAACCTGAGAGCCTTCCTATAGCATGAGATGTGATATCCAAGTCCTTCCCATTCCAATCCTGAGACCCTTCCTATAGCTTGAGATGTGATATCCAACTCCTTCCCATTCCAATTCCGAGACCCTTCCTATACTCTGAGACTTGATATCTCAATGCTTCTAATACCAAACATGAGACCCGTAATATAACATGAGATGTGATATCCAAATCCTTCCCCTTCCAAACCTTAGACCCTTCCTTTATCATGAGATGTGATATCCAACTCCTTCCCATTCCAATCCTGAGACCCTTCCGATATCATGAGATGTGATATCTCAAAGCTTCTAATATCAAACTTGAGACCCTCCCTATAGCATGAGATGTGATATCCAAGTCCTTCCCATTCCAATCCTGAGACCCTTCCTATAGCATGAGATGTGATATCTCAATGCTTCTAATACCAAACCTGAGACCCTTCCTATAACATGAGATGGGAATATCCAACGGTTAGGAAAGATTTCGTAATTGTAGGTAATTTTCCTTCCATGTGGCAACCCCTAAACTTTTTGCTGTTGTTTTCACCTTGTTCTTGACTTTGCCAGAGAAGTGCAGCCTTCTGCCGCACTCCTCTGGGCTTTCGCTCCTTTCTTACGGGGAAACTGACATGCCCTTAAGACAGTCAGTACCGGGGAACGCTGTTTCCCGTAGTTTCTTTTATCGTGTTGCGGCTTTAGTGCAACATGACACAAGAGGGCACTGTAAGCTAAGTTACAGCTCTCTTGGGTCTCCAGCCTTCTACAGGCCCTCGATACTCTTTTAGGATGGTATTTGATCGGTGCAAGTCATTCAGGGACTGGAATGGTGGCAGCGATCGTTTTGTTTATTTTGAGCTCCTTTTGGCGTTCTGAGCACGTTTTTCGCACTGAACCCAAAATGGTGGCCTGGCTCCCAAAATGGCCAGACCACGAGGCTCCTTTGTCTTGTCCACTGACCGTCTTGCTCCCTTCACCTTCCCCAGGTCGAGCGACCCGGGGCCTTCCTTATTTGGGCATGTACTTTCCCGCGAAACGTGGTTGCTTTCGCGGGCTTCTACATGTCGTTTGTGTGCCTCCAGGGTGTGGGCTGGGATGTCTGGTCCCAATACACATCCTGGGTGCCAGAGAGTCTAGGGTGGTGTGAATGCCTGGGACCACCGTGGTCCGTGATTGGTCCACGTATGGTATGTGTGTTGATGAGTGGATCTCCCATTGGCTCCCCTCCGTTTTGGCGCGAAGGGAACCGTGGATAAGAGGGGGCTGGAAACACCACTACCATGTCGATCTCCTGAGTTCTCACGAACGAAGGAATACAGGAGCCAAGTATCCTGCAACCACGAGGCTGGACCAAGGAATCGCTGGTGACCCGCTGAAGGAATCCTCCTTTGCACTGCTGTCGTCCTGTGAAACCCTTTCCTCCTTTGATCGAACCAGAAGGCCTGTACTGGTGCTTCGACCTTTGGAATAGCAGGAACAGCTATTCCCGGCGACTTCATCATCTCCTGCCAAGTAAGCCTTCGGAAGTGTCTCTGGGCCATCCAGTTGACTGACCAGCTTACAAGGGAGTCCTGCTCTGTAACCGCCGCCAGGTTGTGTTGTATTTCGAGTCCTTGTCACTCTCCCACGCTTCGTACACTTGGCGTTCCCAAGTCTGAAGGGAGGAGTGTACATTTGGCTCGAATACACACGGCCGCTCCGTTGTCCTGCTGCGGCAACAAACTGTGCCAGTTTCGTCGTTTGGGACGTCTTTTTGCTCTACACGACTACGAGGCGTTCCCTGCTCTTCTGAACCTGCCAGCTGCTGAAACTAACGTGGAGAAGCCTGGGTCTGCTTGCTTCGGGGACCGGTGAGTAGTATAGCTAGGATCTGGTCGCCCTCCTGCAGTATCCCATTGCTTTTCCCTGCTGTGTAAAAACAGCACCCTTTTGCCGTACTCGCGCTCTGCTTCTGCTCGCTGTGGAGGCTGCGCTTGAGTTGCGGAACCTGTTCTCCTTCTGCTGTGCACTAACCCGAACTGCCTGACTTCCTCCGAAGAGCTTCTCCTTTTGCCCGTTGGCACCGGCGTGGCAGGTACTTTGAGCACAAGGCTCCACTCTTCGCAGGGCTCGGACTTCCATCTAGTTAGGTGCCTCTGAAGGCAAACTGAGTCTAAAGCGTTATCGCACTGCCTGTTTTCCTTCCCTGGCAGGTGGACTACACATTTCGTGCCTCTAATGCTTAAGACTGTCGTATTTGAATATATATTGTGTTGATATGGTATGTGTTGGTTTAATACTGTGATATTGTGATTTTTTCACTACGGTCATTATTTTAAAGGCCTTAAAATAAATGTGTATATATTTTTGATATAACAACTGTTTGGAGTAGTTTGTAAGCGCTCTTGCTTTGTGTGCTCATTGCGGGCTTTCAGTCACCCTCACCCCTCTTGAGACCTAGTCTTGACCGCCGCGATCGCTACCTTGATTGGTCTGGCTCGTCCAGAGGTTACCCTGTTCCAAGTAATTAGGTTGGCCTTCTGAACTTCTGCGCCACCAGGACAGAGTTCAGAAATCCGTCTTAACAAATTGGTGTACAGCGGTGGGATACGACTGAGGGTATCCAGTGTTGCGCTCGAACTAAGGCATTTCAGGTTATTCCAACCAGTACACGTAGTGAATTGTTGTAGTATAACTTTAAAAAGGCCATAGTCCTATCAAACAGTATGGAAACAAATACCTTGTTAACTTTAAATGCTTCCAAATCAGAAACATTGAAGAAGATGTGTGCGAAGAGAGGTGTTTCCTCTCAAGGCACTAAATTGGAAATGATCCAAAGAATCGTGGCGTGGCAAGAAGCGCAGCTTGACGCTATAACTTCTGAGGACAGTGCAGAAGGTGGTGGGGCTGCTCTCACTGGTAGAACCGACGGTTCTGCCGCTGCACTGATCCATCGCGACCACGAGGACAGGGAGGACGAGATGTCTAATGTTTCCTCTGCCAGTGTTGATGGGGATGCTATGCTTGAATTCAAGAAGCAAGAGCTGCGGTTTAGGCAGCAGGAGCTTGAATTCAGCATAGCCAAACTAAAAATCGAACAGGCAGAAAAACAGAAAGACAGGGATCACCAGTTGGAACTGGCCAAGCTTCAGGTTGCAAATGGGTCCCAGGGTCCTGGACATGGGTCTGGGGCCTCCTCTCATCCACGGTTTCCAAAAGATCTGCTCAGTGTGTATGAAGAACGGAATGACATTATGGACTGGCTGAATGCGTTTCAGTATGCATGCGAAGTTCAGAAAGTTGACAATGCTGATAAGATTGCGTGGTTACTCAGCAGACTGCCCCATTCTGGCTGTAGTGCCATTATGGAAATGTCGAAGGCTGAGCGAGCTGATTTCGCAATGTTAAAGCAAACTCTCATTTTAAAGTTTGGGAAGACTCCGGCCCAATATTTAAAGCGTTTTTGAGAGTATAAGAAAAAGGAAGGTGGTACTTGGGTATCTTATGTCGCTGAATCTTTGAAAAACTTAACTGGCTGGGTCGAAGGTTATAAGGTTTCTACCTTCGAAGGCATGATAAATCTTGTCATGCTGGAACACATTTTTGGTTCTTCTTCCCCGGAGCTTAAGCAGCATTTGGCCGATTCGAAGGAGATAGATCCTAAGAAGCTGGCCATTGCAGCAGATTTATGGGTGTCACATCGAGTGTCCCATAAGGACAAAACTCATCCTGGTAAGCAGGAGGAAGGGAAAAAGTCCAAAGATATGGAGGGTGGGGAATCTGCTAAATCTTCTTCCCATAAGGGCCACAAAAAGAAAAATAAGGGTAAGACACAAGAGAACTCACAGGGTAGTGGAGGTCCGCCTCCGCAACAGAACTCTGGTTACAATAAGCCTCCCTACGTAAACAGACCCACTGGGGCTTGTTTTTCTTGTGGAGCAACTGACCATGTGAAGGGGGATCCCCGGTGTAAGGTTAGACCTTTGGGGGTCCACTCCGCTAATCTGGCCTTCTCCTCCTACGAGGAAGAAGAGATTACAGGAGCATCCTTCTCCTCAGACTCGTTTCCCAGCGGAATAGAGGCTGAGGTAGTTTTAGTGTCCCTAGGTTCCTGGGAGCCGAAAGTCGCAGAGGCTTATGCTAGGATTCCGGATAATACCAAGCACTACTTTAAAGACAGTGTGCTGATCACTGGAGTGGATACTCCAGCTCTTAGGGATAGTGGGTGCAGTCGCACTGTAGTGGATTCTACCTTGGTAGACTCAGAGGAAGTTGCCAGAGCTACTCTGATGCCCACTAAGTTGGCTGACGGCCCCCTCCGTATGTTTCCAGTAATACCTGTAAATCTTACTTTAAATGGTACAGCAGTCAGGATTCCAGTGAGCATTCAGAGAAACGTCCCGGGAAAGGTCTTGTTAGGTAATGATCTCAGAGCTTTAGGGCTCGTAGGAGACACTGCCGAAAGACCCTACACACGGTCTCAAGCACGGGCAGCATTGGCCAAGTCCAATACGCCGCCCCAGCCGAAGGGGAAACCCAAGGCGAAAGGAGTCTACAAGTCAAAACGAGGGAAAGAGAATATTCCCCCGAGCTCGCCTACCACTGCGGTGGAGGAAGTTGGTCAATCGCCCGGGCCTGACGAGGAGGTGGCGATGCCTGAAGTATTCGACCCCAACGATCATCCTGAACTAAAAGACTTGTTAGTTGAAGGAGGTCCTGATAGGGACGAATTCAGTAAAGGCCAACGTGAGTGCCCATCTCTGGAAGGCCTAAGGAGACAGGCCTGCTCCCAGCTTGAGGGTGAACCTCCTGGGAAGCATAGGATTTATTGGGAAGGTGGACTCCTGTATAGTGAGCCCACAGAGTCTACAGAAGGAGACCATAGGAGGTTGGTGGTTCCCCTTGCTGTTAGGCCCTTCCTCCTGCAGTTGGCGCATGAAGTTCCCCTTGCTGGTCACCTTGGTATGAAGAGGACCAAGCAAAGGTTATCCATGCACTTCTACTGGCCCAAGATGGGGGTGCAAGTAGAAAGTCACTGCAGGAGTTGTGCCTCCTGCCAGTTGTCTGGTAAGGTTGGCGCGACAATCCAAGCTCCGTTGGTACCGCTCCCAGTTGTGGGGGTACCATTTGAAAGGGTAGGGATCGACATGGTTGGTCCCCTTGACCCGCAAACATCCTCGGGCAATAGGTTTATCCTGGTGCTGGTCGACCATGCAACCAGGTATCCTGAGGCCATCCCATGGAAAACTGTAACTGCCAAGTCAGTTGCAGAAGCTTTACTCTGCATATTTACTAGGGTTGGCTTCCCTAAAGAAGTTGTGCCGGATGATGGCAGCAACTTTATGTCGAAGTATAGGCAGGCTATGTGGAAAGAATGTGGGGTCACCTACAGGTTCTCTTCTGCATACCACCCCCAGACCAATGGTCTGGGGGGGCGTTTCAACAGGACGTTAAAGAGCATGATTGGGGCTCTGGAGGAGCCTCAGAGAAGAAAATGGGATCTTCTTGTTTCATGCTTACTGTTTGCCTACCGAGAGGTACCACAGGAGGGTGTTGGCTTCAGCCCCTTCAAACTTCTGTTCGGTCATCCCGTACAGAGACCCTTAGCCATCGTCAAAGAGGGATGGGAGATGCCGACTCCCCCTGTTACTACCAACGTAGTTGATTATGTGCTAGGGCTCAGAAAAGGGATGGTACTTCTGATGGGTGTTAGGAAAGATTTCGTAATTGTAGGGAATTTTCCTTCCATGTGGCAACCGCTAAACTTTTTGCTATTGTTTTTAATCTTGTTCTTGACTTTGCCAGAGAAGTACAGCCTTCTGCCGCACTTCTCTGGGCTTTCGCTCCTTTTCTTACGGGGAAACTGACATGCCCTTAAGACAGTCAGTACCGGGGAACGCTGTTTCCCGTAGTTTCCTTTATCATGTTGCGGCTTTAGTGCAACATGACACAAGAGGGCACTGTAAGCTAAGTTACAGCTCTCTTGGGTCTCTAGCCTTCTACAGGCCCTAGATACTCTTTTAGGATGGTATTTGATCGGTGCAAGTCATTCAGGGACTGGAATGGTGGCAGCGATCGTTTTGTTTATTTTGAGCTCCTTTTGGGGTTCTGAGCACGTTTTTCGCACTGAACCCAAAATGGTGGCCTGGCTCCCAAAATGGCCAGTCCACGAGGCTCCTTTGTCCTTTCCACTGACCGTCTTGCTCCCTTCACCTTCCCCAGGTCGGGCGACCCGGGGCCTTCCTTATTTGGGCATGTACTTTCCCGCGAAACGTGGTTGCTTTCGCGGGCTTCTACATGTTGTTTGTGTGCCTCCAGGATGTGGGCTGGGATGTCTGGTCCCAATACACATCCTGGGTGCCAGAGAGTCTAGGGTGGTGTGAATGCCTGGGACCACCGTGGTCCGTGATTGGTCCACGTATGGTATGTGTGTTGATGAGCGGATCTCCCATTGGCTCCCCTCCGTTTTGGCGCGAAGGGAACCGTGGATAAGAGGGAGCTGGAAACACCACTACCATGTCGATCTCCTGAGTTCTCCCGAACGAAGGAATACAGGAGCCAAGTATCCTGCAACCAAGAGGCTGGACCGAGGAATCGCTGGTGACCCGCTGAAGGAATCCTCCTTTGCACTGCTGTCGTCCTGCGAAGCCCTTTCCTCCTTGGATCGAACCAGAAGGCCTGTACTGGTGCTTCGACCTTTGGAATAGCAGGAACAGCTATTCCCGGCGACTTCATCATCTCCTGCCAAGTAAGCCTTCGGAAGTGTCTCTGGGCCATCCAGTTGACTGACCAGCTTACAAGGGAGTCCTGCTCTGTAACTGCCGCCAGGTTGTGTTGTATTTCGAGTCCTTGTCACTCTCCCACGCTTCGTACACTTGGCGTTCCCAAGTCTGAAGGGAGGAGTGTACATTTGGCTTGAATACACACGGCCGCTCCGTTGTCCTGCTGCGGCAACAAACTGTGCTGGTTTCGTCGATTGGGACGTCTTTTTGCTCTACACGACTACGAGGCGTTCCCTGCTCTTCTGAACCTGCCAGCTACTGAATCTAACGTGGAGAAGCCTGGGTCTGCTTGCTTCGGGGACCGGTGAGTAGATTAGCTAGGATCTGGTCGCCCTCCTGCAGTATCCCATTGCTTTTCCCTGCTGTGTAAAAACAGCACCCTTTTTGCCGTACTCGCGCTCTGCTTCTGCCCGCTGTGGAGGCTGCGCTTGAGTTGCGGAACCTGTTCTCCTTCTGCTGTGCACTAACCCGAACTGCCTGACTTCCTCCGAAGAGCTTCCCCTTTTGCCCGTTGGCACCGGCGTGGCAGGTACTTTGAGCACAAGGCTCCACTCTTCGCAGGGCTCGGACTTCCATCTAGTTAGGTGCCTCTGAAGGCGAACTGAGTCTAAAGCGGTATCGCACTGCCTGTTTTCCTTCCCTGGCAGGTGGACTACATATTTCGTGCTTTAAACGCTTGCGACTGTGTATTTGTATATATATTGTGTTGATATGGTATGTGTTGGTTTAATATTGTGATATTGTGATTTTCTCGCTACGGTCATTGTTTTAAAGGCCTTAAAATAAATGTGTATCTATTTTTGATATAACAACTGTTTGGAGTAGTTTGTCAGCGCTCTTGCTTTGTGTGCTCACTGCGGGCTTTCAGTCACCCTCACCCCTCTTGAGACCTAGTCTTGACCGCCGCGATCGCTGTTAAGACGGATTTCTGAACTCTGTCCTGGTGGCGCAGAAGTTCAGAAGGCCAACCTAATTACTTGGAACAGGGTAAACTCTGGACAAGCCAGACCAATCAAGGTAGCGATCGCGGCGGTCAAGACTAGGTCTCAAGAGGGGTGAGGGTGACTGAAAGCCCGCAATGAGCACAAAAACCAAAACGGAGGGGAGCCAATGGGAGATCCGCTCATCAAAACACATACCATACGTGGACCAATCACGGACCACGGTGGTCCCAGGCATTCACACCACCCTAGACTCTCTGGCACCCAGGATGTGTATTGGGACCAGACATCCCAGCCCACACCCTGGAGGCACACAAACGACATGTAGAAGCCCGCGAAAGCAACCACGTTTCGCGGGAAAGTACATGCCCAAATAAGGAAGGCCCCGGGTCGCCGGACCTGGGGAAGGTGAAGGGAGCAAGACGGTCAGTGGACAAGACAAAGGAGCCTCGCGGCCTGGCCATTTTGGGAGCCAGGCCACCATTTTGGGTTCAGTGCAAAAACGTGCTCAGAACGCCAAAAGGAGCTCAAAATAAACAATACGATCGCTGCCACCATTCGAGTCCCTGAATGACTTGCACCGATCAAATACATTCCTAAAAGAGTATCTAGGGCCTGTAGAAGGCTAGAGACCCAAGAGAGCTGTAACTTAGCTTACAGTGCCCTCTTGTGTCGTGTTGCGCTAAAGCTGCGACACGATAAAAGAAACTACGGGAAACCACGTTCCCCGGTACTGACTGTCTTAAGGGCATGTCAGTTTCCCCGTAAGAAAGGAGCGAAAGCCCAGAGAAGTGCGGCAGAAGGCTGTACTTCTCTGGCAAAGTCAAGAACAAGGTTAAAAACAATAGCAAAAAGTTTAGGGGTTGCCACACGGAAGGAAAATTCCCTACACTAACGAAATCTTTCCTAACACTCGCCCCTCCCAGACTATGGACAGGGGGAACTAATCCACCCCTGGATGAGTCTCTTGTTCAGGTCGGTTAAACATTCTGGACAACCCATCAGCATTGCTATGTTGGACACCTGGTCTATGCTCAATAGTGAAGGCGAAGCCTTGAAGACTTATGGACCACCTAAGCAACTTTGGATTCTCCCCCTTCATGTTCATTAGCCACTTTAACGGCTTATGGTCAGTCTGCACAGTGAAGTGGGTCCCATAGAGGTAGGGCCTCAGCTTCCTTAGGGCCCACACAACAGAGAAACATTCTTTCTCTACCGTGGACCACCTGAGCTCTCTGTCCTTAAGCTGGCGACTAATAAAACCGATAGGGTGTTCCTTACCCTTCTCATCTACTTGTGATAGTACAGCTCCTATCCCAGTGTCAGAGGCATCCGTCTGCACGATAAAAGGTCTTTGATAATCAGGGGCCCTGAGCACAGGGGCCTGGCACAAGGAGTCTTTCAAGCCATTGAAGGCCTTCTCACACTCGTCGGTCCAAGTTACCTTCTTGGGTTTCTTCGGAGTTGTGAGGGCAGTCAGAGGAGCAGCTATGGTGCCATAGTCTGCCACAAAATTGCGATAATACCCCGTGAGTCCTAAGAAGGCTCTCACTTGGGTTTGCGTAGTGGGGGTAGGCCAGTCTTGTACTGCTTGTACTTTACTGGGTAGAGGCTGTATCCTCCCTCCACCTACTTCATGTCCAAGGTAAACCACTGAGCCTTGTCCAATCTGGCATTTACTAGCCTTTATGGTCAAGTGGGCTTTCTGAAGAGCCTGGATCACAATCCCAAGGTGTTTCACATGGTCTTCCCAGGTGGCACTGAAAACTGCTATATCGTCCAGATATGCAAGGCAGAATTCGTCCAACCCATTCAACACATGATTCACAAGCCTCTGGAAAGTGGCAGGTGCATTCTTCAACCCGAACGGCATTACCCGGAATTGGTAAAGGCCGTCTGGAGTAGAAAATGCCGTCTTCTCCCTGGCATGTTCTGCTAAAGCTATTTGCCAATAGCCAGCAGTGAGGTCAAACGTGCTGAGGTACTTGGAGGCACCCAAAGTATCCACCAGCTCATCTGTTCGAGGCAAGGGGTGGGCATCTGTCTTGGTGACAGCATTCAGAGCCCTGTAATCCACGCAGAACCTCAATTCAGAAGTGCCTGCCTTTGGAACCAGAACCACAGGACTGGACCAAGGACTACTAGAGGGTTCAATCACCCCAAGGTCTAACATTTTGTTGACCTCGGTCTTAATATAAGACCGTACTTTATCCGACATCCTGTATCCCCTACTTTTGGTAGGTACACTGTCTCCTGTGTCAATGTTATGTTTGCACCAAGGTGTCAAACCAGGGGACTGTGAAAACAGGGGGGAAAACTGCCGAAGCAAACTTTTCACCTCAGCCTGCTGATCAGAAGTCAGGTGAGGGGCCACTCGGACACCCTCAACGGAGCTATCTGAAGGACCGCTCTGGAACAGGTCGGGGAGAGGTTCAGACTCCTCTTCCTCAACGTCTGACGCCAGTAGCAGTGCTGCGATTTCGACTCTTGGGACGAAAGCCTTCAGCCTATTTACGTGAAACACTTTTGGAGCCTGTCCAGGCCTTCCAAGGTCCACTAAATAGTTCACCTCACCCAGGGGCTCCACCACTGTGTAAGGGCCTGACCATTTGTCCTGTAAAGCGCGAGGCCTTATTGGATTCATGATCAGGACTTGCTGACCAGGTGTAAAGTTGATGAGGGAAGCTTTCTGGTCGTACCAATGTTTCACCAGCGCTTGCCCTGCCTTCAATTTATCACTAGCCAAGCCCATCATAAGTACCATCCGTTTTCTGAGCCCTAGCACATAGTCAACTACATTGGTAGTAACAGGGGGAGTGGGCATCTCCCATCCCTCCTTGACAATGGCTAAGGGCCCCCGTACGGGATGACCGAACAGAAGTTCGAAGGGGCTGAAGCCAACACCCTCCTGTGGTACCTCTCGGTAGGCAAACAGCAAGCATGGTAAAAGAAGATCCCATTTTCTTCTCTGGGGCTCCTCCAGAGCCCCAATCATGCTCTTTAACGTTCTGTTGAAACGTTCAACCAGACCATTGGTCTGGGGGTGGTATGCAGAAGAGAACTTGTAGGTGACCCCACATTCTTTCCACATAGCCTGCATATACTTCGACATAAAGTTGCTGCCACGATCTGACACAACTTCTTTAGGGAAGCCAACCCTAGTAAATATGCCGAGTAAAGCTTTTGCAACTGACTTGGCAGTTACAGTTTTTAATGGGATGGCCTCAGGATACCTGGTTGCATGGTCGACCAGCACCAGGATAAACCTATTGCCCGAGGATGTTTGCGGGTCAAGGGGACCGACGATGTCGATCCCTACCCTTTCAAATGGTACCCCCACAACTGGGAGCGGTACCAACGGAGCTTGGATTGTCGCGCCAACCTTACCAGACAACTGGCAGGAGGCGCAACTCCTGCAGTGACTTTCTACTTGCACCCCCATCTTGGGCCAGTAGAAGTGCATGGATAAACTTTGCTTGGTCCTCTTCATACCAAGGTGACCAGCAAGGGGAACTTCATGCGCCAACTGCAGGAGGAAGGGTCTAACAGCAAGGGGAACCACCAACCTCCTATGGTCTCCTTCTGTAGACTCTGTGGGCTCACTATACAGGAGTCCACCTTCCCAATAAATCCTATGCTTCCCAGGAGGTTCACCCTCAAGCTGGGAGCAGGCCTGTCTCCTTAGGCCTTCCAGAGATGGGCACTCACGTTGGCCTTTACTGAATTCGTCCCTATCAGGACCTCCTTCAACTAACAAGTCTTTTAGTTCCGGATGGTCGTTGGGGTCGAATACTTCAGGCATCGCCACCTCCTCGTCAGGCCCGGGCGATTGACCAACTTCCTCCACCGCAGTGGTAGGCGAGCTCGGGGGAATATTCTCTTTCCCCCGCCTTGACTTGTAGACTCCTTTCGCCTTGGGTTTCCCCTTCGGCTGGGGCGGCGTATTGGACTTGGCCAATGCTGCCCGTGCTTGAGACCGTGTGTAGGGTCGTTCGGCAGTGTCTCCTACGAGCCCTAAAGCTCTGAGATCATTACCTAATAAGACCTTTCCCGGGACGTTTCTCTGAATGCTCACTGGAATCCTGACAGCTGTACCATTTAAAGTTAGATTAACAGGGATCACGGGAAACATACGGAGGGGGCCGTCAGCCAACTTAGTGGGCATCAGAGTAGCTCTGGCAACTTCCTCTGAGTCTACCAAGGTAGAATCCACTACAGTTCGACTGCACCCACTATCCCTAAGAGCTGGAGTATCCACTCCATTGATCAGCACACTGTCTTTAAAGTAGTGCTTGGTATTATCCGGAATCCTAGCATACGCCTCTGCGACTTTAGGCTCCCAGGAACCCAGGGACACTAAAACTACCTCAGCCTCTATTCCGCTGGGAAATGAGTCTGAGGAGAAGGATGCTCCTGTAATCTCTTCTTCCTCGTAGGAGGAGAAGGCCAGATTAGCGAAGTGGACCCCCAAAGGTCTAACCTTACAACGGGGATCCCCCTTCACATGGTCAGTTGCTCCACAAGAAAAACAAGCCCCAGTGGGTCTGTTTACGTAGGGAGGCTTATTATAACCAGAGTTCTGTTTCGGAGGCGAACCTCCACTACCCTGTGAGTTCTCTTGTGTCTTACCCTTGTTTTTCTTTTTGTGGCCCTTATGGGAAGAAGATTTAGCAGATTCCCCACCCTCCATATCTTTGGACTTTTTCCCTTCCTCCTGCTTACCAGGATGAGTTTTGTCCTTATGGGACACTCGATGTGACACCCATAAGTCTGCTGCAATGGCCAGCTTCTTAGGATCTATCTCCTTCGAATCGGCCAAATGCTGCTTAAGCTCCGGGGAAGAAGAAGCAAAAATGTGTTCCAGCATGACAAGATTTATCATGCCGTCGAAGGTAGAAAACTTATAGCCTTCGACCCAGCCAGTTAAGTTTTTCAAAGATTCAGCGACATAAGATACCCAAGTACCACCTTCCTTTTTCTTATACTCTCGAAAACGCTTTAAATATTGGGCCGGAGTCTTCCCAAACTTTAAAATGAGAGTCTGCTTTAACATTGCGAAATCAGCCCGCTCAGCCTTCGACATTTCCATAATGGCACTACAGCCAGAATGGGGCAGTCTACTGAGCAACCACGCAATCTTATCAGCATTGTCAACTTCCTGGACCTCGCATGCATACTCAAACGCATTCAGCCAGTCCATTATGTCATTCCTCTCTTCATACACACTGAGCAGATCTTTTGGAAACCGTGGATGAGAGGAAGCCCCAGACCCATGTCCAGGACCCTTGGATCCATTTGCAACCTGAAGCTTGGCCAGTTCCAACTGGTGATCCCTGTCTTTTTGTTTTTCTGCCTGTTCGATTTTTAGTTTGGCTATGCTGAATTCAAGCTCCTGCTGCCTAAACCGCAGCTCTTGCTTCTTGAATTCAAGCATAGCCTCCCCATCAACACTGGCAGAGGAAACATTAGACATTACATCCTCCCCGTCCTCGTGGTCGCGGTGGAACAGTGCGGCGGCAGAACCGTCGGTTCTACCAGTGAGAGCAGCCCCACCACCTTCCGCACTGTCCTCAGAAGTAATAGCGTCAAGCTGCGCTTCTTGCCACGCCACGATTCTTTGGATCATTTCCAATTTCGTGCCTTGAGAGGAAACACCTCTCTCCGCACACATCTTTTTCAGCGTTTCTGATTTGGAAGCATTTAAAGTTAACAACGTACTTGTTTCCATACTGTTTGATAGGACTATGGCCTTTTTAACGTTATACTATAACAATTCACTACGTGTACTGTTTGGAATAACCTGAAATGCCTTAGTTCGAGCGCAACACTGGATACCTTCAGTCGTATCCCACCGCTGTACACCAATTTGTTAAGACGGATTTCTGAACTCTGTCCTGGTGGCGCAGAAGTTCAGAAGGCCAACCTAATTACTTGGAACAGGGTAACCTCTGGACAAGCCAGACCAATCAAGGTAGCGATCGTGGCGGTCAAGACTAGGTCTCAAGAGGGGTGAGGGTGACTGAAAGCCCGCAATGAGCACACAAAGCAAGAGCGCTTACAAACTACTCCAAACAGTTGTTATATCAAAAATATAAACACATTTATTTTAAGGCCTTTAAAACAATGACCGTAGCGAGAAAATCACAATATCACAATATTAAACCAATACATACCATATCAACACAATATATATACAAATACACAGTCGCAAGCGTTTAAAGCACGAAATATGTAGTCCACCTGAAAGGAAAGGAAAACAGGCAGTGCGATAATGCTTTCGACTCAGTTCGCCTTCATAGGCACCTAACTAGATGGAAGTCCGAGCCCTGCGAAGAGTGGAGCCTTTTGCTCAAAGTACCTGCCACGCCGGTGCCGACGGGCACAAGGGGAAGCTCTTCGGAGGAAGTCAGGCAGTTCACGTTAGTGCACAGCAGAAGAAGAACAGGTTCCGCAACTCAAGCGCAGCCTCCACAGCGGGCAGAAGCAGAGCGCGAGCGCGGCAAAAGGGTGCTGTTTTTACACAGCAGGGAAAAGCAATGGGATACTGCAGGAGGGCGACCAGATCCTAGATATACTACTCACCGGTCCCCGAAGCAAGCAGACCCAGGCTTCTCCACGATAGTTTCAGCAGCTGGCAGGTTCAGAAGAGCAGGGAACGCTTTGTAGTCGTGTAGAGCAAAAAGACGTCCCCATCGACGAAACCGGCACAGTTTTGTTGCCGCACAGGACAACGGAGCGGCCGTGTGTATTCGAGCCAAATGAACCCTCCTCCCTTCAGACCTGGGAACGCCAAGCGTACGAAGCGTGGGAGAGGGACAAGGACTCGCAATACAACACAACCTGGCGGCGGTTGCAGAGCCAAACTCCTTTGTAAGCTGGTCAGTCAACTGGATGGCCCAGAGACGCTTCCGAAGGCTTACTTGGCAGGAGATGGTTGAAGATGCCGGGAATAGCTGTTCCTGCTATTCCAAAGGTCGAAGCACCAGTACAGGCCTTCTGGTTCGATCAAAGGAGGACAGGGGCTCTCCGGACGACAGCAGTGCAAAGGAGGATTTCTTCAGCGGGTCACCAGCGATTCCTCGGTCCAGCCTCGTAGTTGCAGGATACTTGGCTCCTGTATTCCTTCGTTCGTGAGAACTCAGGAGATCGACATGGTAGTGGTGTTTCCAGCCCCCTCTTATCCACGGTTCCCTTCGCGCCAAAACGGAGGGGAGCCAATGGGAGATCCGCTCATCAAAACACATACCATACGTGGACCAATCACGGACCACGGTGGTCCCAGGCATTCACACCACCCTAGACTCTCTGGCACCCAGGATGTGTATTGGGACCAGACATCCCAGCCCACACCCTGGAGGCACACAAACGACATGTAGAAGCCCGCGAAAGCAACCACGTTTCGCGGGAAAGTACATGCCCAAATAAGGAAGGCCCCGGGTCGCCGGACCTGGGGAAGGTGAAGGGAGCCAGACGGTCAGTGGACAAGACAAAGGAGCCTCGCGGCCTGGCCATTTTGGGAGCCAGGCCACCATTTTGGGTTCAGTGCAAAAACGTGCTCAGAACGCCAAAAGGAGCTCAAAATAAACAATACGATCGCTGCCACCATTCGAGTCCCTGAATGACTTGCACCGATCAAATACATTCCTAAAAGAGTATCTAGGGCCTGTAGAAGGCTAGAGACCCAAGAGAGCTGTAACTTAGCTTACAGTGCCCTCTTGTGTCGTGTTGCACTAAAGCTGCGACACGATAAAAGAAACTACGGGAAACCACGTTCCCCGGTACTGACTGTCTTAAGGGCATGTCAGTTTCCCCGTAAGAAAGGAGCAAAAGCCCAGAGAAGTGCGGCAGAAGGCTGTACTTCTCTGGCAAAGTCAAGAACAAGGTTAAAAACAATAGCAAAAAGTTTAGGGGTTGCCACATGGAAGGAAAATTCCCTACACTAACGAAATCTTTCCTAACAATCGCTACCTTGATTGGTCTGGCTTGTCCAGAGGTTACCCTGTTCCAAGTAATTAGGTTGGCCTTCTGAACTTCTGCGCCACCAGGACAGAGTTCAGAAATCCGTCTTAACAATGGGCTTGGCTAGTGATAAATTGAAGGCAGGGCAAGCGCTGGTGAAACATTGGTACGACCAGAAAGCTTCCCTCATCAACTTTACACTTGGTCAGCAAGTCCTGATCATGAATCCCATAAGGCCTCGAGCTTTACAGGACAAATGGTCAGGCCCTTACCCAGTGGTGGAGCCCCTGGGTGAGGTTAACTTATCAGTGGACCTTGGAAGGCCTGGACAGGCTCCAAAAGTGTTTCACGCGAATAGGCTGAAGGCTTTCGGCCCAAGCGTCGAAATCGCAGCACTGCCACTGGCTTCAGACGTTGCGGGAGAGGAGTCTTAACCTCTCCCCGACCTGTTCCCAAGCAGTCCTTCAGATAGCTCTTTTGAGGGGGTCCGAGTGGCCCCTCACCAAAATGGACAAGGCTCAGTGGTTTACCTTGGACATGAAGTAGGTGGAGGGAGGAGACAGCCTCTACTCAGTCAGGTACAAGCAGTACAAGACTGGCCTACCCCCACTACGCAAACCCAAGTGAGAGCCTTTTTAGGACTCACGGGGTATTACCGCAATTTTGTGGCAGACTATGGCACCATAGCTGCTCCTCTGACTGCCCTCACAACTCCGAAGAAACCCAAGAAGGTAACTTGGACCGACAAGTGTGAGAAGGCCTTCAATGGCTTAAAAGACTCCTTGTGCCAGGCCCCTGTCCTTAGGGCCCCTGATTATCAAAGACCTTTTATCGTGCAGACGGACGCCTCTGACACTGGGATAGGAGCTGTACTATCACAAGTAGATGAGAAGGGTAAGGAACACCCTATCGGTTTTATTAGTCGCCAGTTTAAGGACAGAGAGCTCAGATGGTCCACGGTAGAGAAAGAATGTTTCTCTGTTGTGTGGGCCCTAAGGAAGCTGAGGCCCTACCTCTATGGGACCCACTTCACTGTGCAAACTGACCATAAGCCGTTAAAGTGGCTAATGAACATGAAGGGGGAGAATCCAAAGTTGCTTAGGTGGTCCATAAGTCTACAAGGCTTCGACTTCACTATTGAGCATAGGCCAGGTGTCCAACATAGCAATGCTGATGGGTTGTCCAGAATGTTTAACCGACTTGAACAAGAGACTCATCCAGGGGTGGATTAGTTCCCCCTGTCCATAGTCTGGGAGGGGTGAGTGTTAGGAAAGATTTCGTAATTGTAGGTAATTTTCCTTCCATGTGGCAACCCCTAAACTTTTTGCTGTTGTTTTCACCTTGTTCTTGACTTTGCCAGAGAAGTGCAGCCTTCTGCCGCACTCCTCTGGGCTTTCGCTCCTTTCTTACGGGGAAACTGACATGCCCTTAAGACAGCCAGTACCGGGGAACGCTGTTTCCCGTAGTTTCTTTTATCATGTTGCGGCTTTAGTGCAACATGACACAAGAGGGCACTGTAAGCTAAGTTACAGCTCTCTTGGGTCTCTAGCCTTCTACAGGCCCTAGATACTCTTTTAGGATGGTATTTGATCGGTGCAAGTCATTCAGGGACTGGAATGGTGGCAGCGATCGTTTTGTTTATTTTGAGCTCCTTTTGGCGTTCTGAGCACGTTTTTCGCACTGAACCCAAAATGGTGGCCTGGCTCCCAAAATGGCCAGACCACGAGGCTCCTTTGTCTTGTCCACTGACCGTCTTGCTCCCTTCACCTTCCCCAGGTCGAGCGACCCGGGGCCTTCCTTATTTGGGCATGTACTTTCCCGCGAAACGTGGTTGCTTTCGCGGGCTTCTACATGTCGTTTGTGTGCCTCCAGGGTGTGGGCTGGGATGTCTGGTCCCAATACACATCCTGGGTGCCAGAGAGTCTAGGGTGGTGTGAATGCCTGGGACCACCGTGGTCCGTGATTGGTCCACGTATGGTATGTGTGTTGATGAGCGGATCTCCCATTGGCTCCCCTCCGTTTTGGCGCGAAGGGAACCGTGGATAAGAGGGGGCTGGAAACACCACTACCATGTCGATCTCCTGAGTTCTCACGAACGAAGGAATACAGGAGCCAAGTATCCTGCCACCACGAGGCTGGACCGAGGAATCGCTGGTGACCCGCTGAAGGAATCCTCCTTTGCACTGCTGTCGTCCTGTGAAACCCTTTCCTCCTTTGATCGAACCAGAAGGCCTGTACTGGTGCTTCGACCTTTGGAATAGCAGGAACAGCTATTCCCGGCGACTTCATCATCTCCTGCCAAGTAAGCCTTCGGAAGTGTCTCTGGGCCATCCAGTTGACTGACCAGCTTACAAGGGAGTCCTGCTCTGTAACCGCCGCCAGGTTGTGTTGTATTTCGAGTCCTTGTCACTCTCCCACGCTTCGTACACTTGGCGTTCCCAAGTCTGAAGGGAGGAGTGTACATTTGGCTCGAATACACACGGCCGCTCCGTTGTCCTGCTGCAGCAACAAACTGTGCCGGTTTCGTCGATTGGGACGTCTTTTTGCTCTACACGACTACGAGGCGTTCCCTGCTCTTCTGAACCTGCCAGCTGCTGAAACTAACGTGGAGAAGCCTGGGTCTGCTTGCTTCGGGGACCGGTGAGTAGTATAGCTAGGATCTGGTCGCCCTCCTGCAGTATCCCATTGCTTTTCCCTGCTGTGTAAAAACAGCACCCTTTTGCCGTACTCGCGCTCTGCTTCTGCTCGCTGTGGAGGCTGCGCTTGAGTTGCGGAACCTGTTCTCCTTCTGCTGTGCACTAACCCGAACTGCCTGACTTCCTCTGAAGAGCTTCTCCTTTTGCCCGTTGGCACCGGCGTGGCAGGTACTTTGAGCACAAGGCTCCACTCTTCGCAGGGCTCGGACTTCCATCTAGTTAGGTGCCTCTGAAGGCGAACTGAGTCTAAAGCGTTATCGCACTGCCTGTTTTCCTTCCCTGGCAGGTGGACTACACATTTCGTGCCTCTAATGCTTAAGACTGTCGTATTTGTATATATATTGTGTTGATATGGTATGTGTTGGTTTAATACTGTGATATTGTGATTTTTTCGCTACGGTCATTATTTTAAAGGCCCTAAAATAAATGTGTATATATTTTTGATATAACAACTGTTTGGAGTAGTTTGTAAGCGCTCTTGCTTTGTGTGCTCATTGCGGGCTTTCAGTCACCCTCACCCCTCTTGAGACCTAGTCTTGACCGCCGCGATCGCTACCTTGATTGGTCTGGCTCGTCCAGAGGTTACCCTGTTCCAAGTAATTAGGTTGGCCTTCTGAACTTCTGCGCCACCAGGACAGAGTTCAGAAATCCGTCTTAACAAATTGGTGTACAGCGGTGGGATACGACTGAGGGTATCCAGTGTTGCGCTCGAACTAAGGCATTTCAGGTTATTCCAACCAGTACACGTAGTGAATTGTTGTAGTATAACTTTAAAAAGGCCATAGTCCTATCAAACAGTATGGAAACAAATACCTTGTTAACTTTAAATGCTTCCAAATCAGAAACATTGAAGAAGATGTGTGCGAAGAGAGGTGTTTCCTCTCAAGGCACTAAATTGGAAATGATCCAAAGAATCGTGGCGTGGCAAGAAGCGCAGCTTGACGCTATAACTTCTGAGGACAGTGCAGAAGGTGGTGGGGCTGCTCTCACTGGTAGAACCGACGGTTCTGCCGCTGCACTGATCCATCCCGACCACGAGGACAGGGAGGACGAGATGTCTAATGTTTCCTCTGCCAGTGTTGATGGGGATGCTATGCTTGAATTCAAGAAGCAAGAGCTGCGGTTTAGGCAGCAGGAGCTTGAATTCAGCATAGCCAAACTAAAAATCGAACAGGCAGAAAAACAGAAAGACAGGGATCACCAGTTGGAACTGGCCAAGCTTCAGGTTGCAAATGGGTCCCAGGGTCCTGGACATGGGTCTGGGGCCTCCTCTCATCCACGGTTTCCAAAAGATCTGCTCAGTGTGTATGAAGAACGGAATGACATTATGGACTGGCTGAATGCGTTTGAGTATGCATGCGAAGTTCAGAAAGTTGACAATGCTGATAAGATTGCGTGGTTACTCAGCAGACTGCCCCATTCTGGCTGTAGTGCCATTATGGAAATGTCGAAGGCTGAGCGAGCTGATTTCGCAATGTTAAAGCAAACTCTCATTTTAAAGTTTGGGAAGACTCCGGCCCAATATTTAAAGCGTTTTCGAGAGTATAAGAAAAAGGAAGGTGGTACTTGGGTATCTTATGTCGCTGAATCTTTGAAAAACTGAACTGGCTGGGTCGAAGGTTATAAGGTTTCTACCTTCGAAGGCATGATAAATCTTGTCATGCTGGAACACATTTTTGGTTCTTCTTCCCCGGAGCTTAAGCAGCATTTGGCCGATTCGAAGGAGATAGATCCTAAGAAGCTGGCCATTGCAGCAGATTTATGGGTGTCACATCGAGTGTCCCATAAGGACAAAACTCATCCTGGTAAGCAGGAGGAAGGGAAAAAGTCCAAAGATATGGAGGGTGGGGAATCTGCTAAATCTTCTTCCCATAAGGGCCACAAAAAGAAAAATAAGGGTAAGACACAAGAGAACTCACAGGGTAGTGGAGGTCCGCCTCCGCAACAGAACTCTGGTTACAATAAGCCTCCCTACGTAAACAGACCCACTGGGGCTTGTTTTTCTTGTGGAGCAACTGACCATGTGAAGGGGGATCCCCGGTGTAAGGTTAGACCTTTGGGGGTTAACTCCGCTAATCTGGCCTTCTCCTCCTACGAGGAAGAAGAGATTACAGGAGCATCCTTCTCCTCAGACTCGTTTCCCAGCGGAATAGAGGCTGAGGTAGTTTTAGTGTCCCTAGGTTCCTGGGAGCCGAAAGTCGCAGAGGCTTATGCTAGGATTCCGGATAATACCAAGCACTACTTTAAAGACAGTGTGCTGATCACTGGAGTGGATACTCCAGCTCTTAGGGATAGTGGGTGCAGTCGCACTGTAGTGGATTCTACCTTGGTAGACTCAGAGGAAGTTGCCAGAGCTACTCTGATGCCCACTAAGTTGGCTGACGGCCCCCTCCGTATGTTTCCAGTAATACCTGTAAATCTTACTTTAAATGGTACAGCAGTCAGGATTCCAGTGAGCATTCAGAGAAACGTCCCGGGAAAGGTCTTGTTAGGTAATGATCTCAGAGCTTTAGGGCTCGTAGGAGACACTGCCGAAAGACCCTACACACGGTCTCAAGCACGGGCAGCATTGGCCAAGTCCAATACGCCGCCCCAGCCGAAGGGGAAACCCAAGGCGAAAGGAGTCTACAAGTCAAAATGAGGGAAAGAGAATATTCCCCTGAGCTCGCCTACCACTGCGGTGGAGGAAGTTGGTCAATCGCCCGGGCCTGACGAGGAGGTGGCGATGCCTGAAGTATTCGACCCCAACGATCATCCTGAACTAAAAGACTTGTTAGTTGAAGGAGGTCCTGATAGGGACGAATTCAGTAAAGGCCAACGTGAGTGCCCATCTCTGGAAGGCCTAAGGAGACAGGCCTGCTCCCAGCTTGAGGGTGAACCTCCTGGGAAGCATAGGATTTATTGGGAAGGTGGACTCCTGTATAGTGAGCCCACAGAGTCTACAGAAGGAGACCATAGGAGGTTGGTGGTTCCCCTTGCTGTTAGGCCCTTCCTCCTGCAGTTGGCGCATGAAGTTCCCCTTGCTGGTCACCTTGGTATGAAGAGGACCAAGCAAAGGTTATCCATGCACTTCTACTGGCCCAAGATGGGGGTGCAAGTAGAAAGTCACTGCAGGAGTTGTGCCTCCTGCCAGTTGTCTGGTAAGGTTGGCGCGACAATCCAAGCTCCGTTGGTACCGCTCCCAGTTATGGGGGTACCATTTGAAAGGGTAGGGATCGACATGGTTGGTCCCCTTGACCCGCAAACATCCTCGGGCAATAGGTTTATCCTGGTGCTGGTCGACCATGCAACCAGGTATCCTGAGGCCATCCCATGGAAAACTGTAACTGCCAAGTCAGTTGCAGAAGCTTTACTCGGCATATTTACTAGGGTTGGCTTCCCTAAAGAAGTTGTGCCGGATGATGGCAGCAACTTTATGTCGAAGTATAGGCAGGCTATGTGGAAAGAATGTGGGGTCACCTACAGGTTCTCTTCTGCATACCACCCCCAGACCAATGGTCTGGGGGGGCGTTTCAACAGGACGTTAAAGAGCATGATTGGGGCTGTGGAGGAGCCTCAGAGAAGAAAATGGGATCTTCTTGTTTCATGCTTACTGTTTGCCTACCGAGAGGTACCACAGGAGGGTGTTGGCTTCAGCCCCTTCGAACTTCTGTTCGGTCATCCCGTACGGGGACCCTTAGCCATCGTCAAAGAGGGATGGGAGATGCCCACTCCCCCTGTTACTACCAACGTAGTTGATTATGTGCTAGGGCTCAGAAAAGGGATGGTACTTCTGATGGGCTTGGCTAGTGATAAATTGAAGGCAGGGCAAGCGCTGGTGAAACATTGGTACGACCAGAAAGCTTCCCTCATCAACTTTACACTTGGTCAGCAAGTCCTGATCATGAATCCCATAAGGCCTCGAGCTTTACAGGACAAATGGTCAGGCCCTTACCCAGTGGTGGAGCCCCTGGGTGAGGTTAACTACTCAGTGGACCTTGGAAGGCCTGGACAGGCTCCAAAAGTGTTTCACGCGAATAGGCTGAAGGCTTTCGGCCCAAGCGTCGAAATCGCAGCACTGCTACTGGCTTCAGACGTTACGGGAGAGGAGTCTGAACCTCTCCCCGACCTGTTCCCAAGCAGTCCTTCAGATAGCTCTTTTGAGGGGGTCCGAGTGGCCCCTCATCAAAATGGACAAGGCTCAGTGGTTTACCTTGGACATGAAGTAGGTGGAGGGAGGAGACAGCCTCTACTCAGTCAGGTACAAGCAGTACAAGACTGGCCTACCCCCACTACGCAAACCCAAGTGAGAGCCTTTTTAGGACTCACGGGGTATTACCGCAATTTTGTGGCAGACTATGGCACCATAGCTGCTCCTCTGACTGCCCTCACAACTCCGAAGAAACCCAAGAAGGTAACTTGGACCGACGAGTGTGAGAAGGCCTTCAATGGCTTAAAAGACTCCTTGTGCCAGGCCCCTGTCCTTAGGGCCCCTGATTATCAAAGACCTTTTATCGTGCAGACGGACGCCTCTGACACTGGGATAGGAGCTGTACTATCACAAGTAGATGAGAAGGGTAAGGAACACCCTATCGGTTTTATTAGTCGCCAGCTTAAGGACAGAGAGCTCAGATGGTCCACGGTAGAGAAAGAATGTTTCTCTGTTGTGTGGGCCCTAAGGAAGCTGAGGCCCTACCTCTATGGGACCCACTTCACTGTGCAAACTGACCATAAGCCGTTAAAGTGGCTAATGAACATGAAGGGGGAGAATCCAAAGTTGCTTAGGTGGTCCATAAGTCTACAAGGCTTCGACTTCACTATTGAGCATAGGCCAGGTGTCCAACATAGCAATGCTGATGGGTTGTCCAGAATGTTTAACCGACCTGAACAAGAGACTCATCCAGGGGTGGATTAGTTCCCCCTGTCCATAGTCTGGGAGGGGTGAGTGTTAGGAAAGATTTCGTAATTGTAGGTAATTTTCCTTCCATGTGGCAACCCCTAAACTTTTTGCTGTTGTTTTCACCTTGTTCTTGACTTTGCCAGAGAAGTGCAGCCTTCTGCCGCACTCCTCTGGGCTTTCGCTCCTTTCTTACGGGGAAACTGACATGCCCTTAAGACAGCCCGTACCGGGGAACGCTGTTTCCCGTAGTTTCTTTTATCATGTTGCGGCTTTAGTGCAACATGACACAAGAGGGCACTGTAAGCTAAGTTACAGCTCTCTTGGGTCTCTAGCCTTCTACAGGCCCTAGATACTCTTTTAGGATGGTATTTGATCGGTGCAAGTCATTCAGGGACTGGAATGGTGGCAGCGATCGTTTTGTTTATTTTGAGCTCCTTTTGGCGTTCTGAGCACGTTTTTCGCACTGAACCCAAAATGGTGGCCTGGCTCCCAAAATGGCCAGACCACGAGGCTCCTTTGTCTTGTCCACTGACCGTCTTGCTCCCTTCACCTTCCCCAGGTCGAGCGACCCGGGGCCTTCCTTATTTGGGCATGTACTTTCCCGCGAAACGTGGTTGCTTTCGCAGGCTTCTACATGTCGTTTGTGTGATTCCAGGGTGTGTGCTGGGATGTCTGGTCCCAATACACATCCTGGGTGCCAGAGAGTCTAGGGTGGTGTGAATGCCTGGGACCACCGTGGTCCGTGATTGGTCCACGTATGGTATGTGTGTAGATGAGCGGATCTCCCATTGGCTCCCCTCCGTTTTGGCGCGAAGGGAACCGTGGATAAGAGGGGGCTGGAAACACCACTACCATGTCGATCTCCTGAGTTCTCACGAACGAAGGAATACAGGAGCCAAGTATCCTGCAACCACGAGGCTGGACCGAGGAATCGCTGGTGACCCGCTGAAGGAATCCTCCTTTGCACTGCTGTCGTCCTGTGAAACCCTTTCCTCCTTTGATCGAACCAGAAGGCCTGTACTGGTGCTTCGACCTTTGGAATAGCAGGAACAGCTATTCCCGGCGACTTCATCATCTCCTGCCAAGTAAGCCTTCGGAAGTGTCTCTGGGCCATCCAGTTGACTGACCAGCTTACAAGGGAGTCCTGCTCTGTAACCGCCGCCAGGTTGTGTTGTATTTCGAGTCCTTGTCACTCTCCCACGCTTCGTACACTTGGCGTTCCCAAGTCTGAAGGGAGGAGTGTACATTTGGCTCGAATACACACGGCCGCTCCGTTGTCCTGCTGCGGCAACAAACTGTGCCGGTTTCGTCGATTGGGACGTCTTTTTGCTCTACACGACTACGAGGCGTTTCCTGCTCTTCTGAACCTGCCAGCTGCTGAAACTAACGTGGAGAAGCCTGGGTCTGCTTGCTTCGGGGACCGGTGAGTAGTATAGCTAGGATCTGGTCGCCCTCCTGCAGTATCCCATTGCTTTTCCCTGCTGTGTAAAAACAGCACCCTTTTGCCGTACTCGCGCTCTGCTTCTGCTCGCTGTGGAGGCTGCGCTTGAGTTGCGGAACCTGTTCTCCTTCTGCTGTGCACTAACCCGAACTGCCTGACTTCCTCTGAAGAGCTTCTCCTTTTGCCCGTTGGCACCGGCGTGGCAGGTACTTTGAGCACAAGGCTCCACTCTTCGCAGGGCTCGGACTTCCATCTAGTTAGGTGCCTCTGAAGGCGAACTGAGTCTAAAGCGTTATCGCACTGCCTGTTTTCCTTCCCTGGCAGGTGGACTACACATTTCGTGCCTCTAATGCTTAAAACTGTCGTATTTGTATATATATTGTGTTGATATGGTATGTGTTGGTTTAATACTGTGATATTGTGATTTTTTCGCTACGGTCATTATTTTAAAGGCCTTAAAATAAATGTGTATATATTTTTGATATAACAACTGTTTGGAGTAGTTTGTAAGCGCTCTTGCTTTGTGTGCTCATTGCGGGCTTTCAGTCACCCTCACCCCTCTTGAGACCTAGTCTTGACCGCCGCGATCGCTACCTTGATTGGTCTGGCTCGTCCAGAGGTTACCCTGTTCCAAGTAATTAGGTTGGCCTTCTGAACTTCTGCGCCACCAGGACAGAGTTCAGAAATCCGTCTTAACACCAACTCCTTCCCATTCCAATCCTGAGACCCTTCCGATAGCAGAGATGTGATATCTCAATGCTTATACCAAACCTGAGACCCTTCCTATGGCATGAGATGTGATATCCAACTCCTTGCCATTCAAATCCTGAGACCCTTCCTATAGCATGAGAAGGGATATCCAACTCCTTCCCAATCCAATCCTGAGAACCTTCCGATAGCAGAGACGTGATATCTCAATGCTTCTACCAAACCTGAGACCCTTCCTTTAGCATGAGATGTGATATCCAAATCCTTCACATTCCAATCCTCAGACCCTTCCGATAGCATGAGATGTGATATCTCAATGCTTCTAATACCAAACCTGAGATCCTTCCTATAACATGAGATGTGATATCCAATTCCTTCCCATTCCAAACCTGAGACCCTTCCTATTGGATGAGTTGTGATATCCAACTCCTTCCCATTCCAACCCTGAGACCCGTCCTATAGCATGAGATGTGATATCTCAATAATTATACCAAACCTGAGACCCTTCCTATAGCATGAGATGTGATATCCAACTACTTCCCATTCCAATCCTGAGACCCTTCCTATAGCATGAGATGTGATATCTCAATGCTTCTAATACCAAACCTGAGATCCTTCCTATAACATGAGATGTGATATCCAACTCCTTCCATTCCAATCCTGAGACCCGTCCTATAGCATGAGATGTGATATCTCAATGCTTATACCAAACCTGAGACCCTTCGTATAGCATGAGATGTGATATCCAACTACTTCCCATTCCAATCCTGAGACCCTTCCTATAGCATGAGATGTGATATCTCAATGCTTCTAATACCAAACCTGAGATCCTTCCTCTAACATGAAATGTGATATCCAACTCCTTCCCTTTCCAAACCTAAGAGCCTAGCTATAGCATGAGATGTGATATCCGGGTCCTTCCCATTCCAATCCTTAGACCCTTCCTACAGCATGCAATATGATATCTCAATGATTCTAATAACAAACCTGAGACCCGTCCTATAGCATGAGATATGATATCCAAGTCCTTCCCATTCCAATCCTGAGACCCTTCCTATAACATGAAATGTGATATCCAACTCCTTCCCATTCCAACCTGAGACCCTTCCTATAGCATGAGATGGGATATCCAACTTCTTCCAAATCCAATACTGATACCCTTCCGATAGCATGAGATGTGATATCCCAATGCTTCTACCAAACCTGAGACCCATACTATGGCATGAGATGTGATATCAAACTTCTTCCCATTCCAATCCTGAGACCCTTCCTATAGCTTGAGGTGTGATATCCAACTCCTTCCCATTCCAATTCTGAGACCCTTCTTATACCATGAGACTTGATATCTCAATGCTTCTAATACCAAACCTGAGACCCGTCCTATAACATGAGATGTGATATCCAAATCCTTCCCCTTCCAAACCTTAGACCCTTCCTTTATCATGAGATGTGATATCCAACTCCTTCCCATTCCAATCCTGAGACCCTTCCGATATCATGAGATTTGTTATCTCAATGCTTCTAATATCAAACTTGAGACCCTCCCTATAGCATGAGATGTGACATCCAAGTCCTTCCCATTCCAATCCTGAGACCCTTCCTATAGCATGAGATGTGATATCTCAATGCTTATACCAAACCTGAGAGCCTACCTATAGCATGAGATGTGATATCCAAGTCCATCCCATTCCAATCCTTAGACCCTTCCTACAGCATGCGATGTGATATCTCAATGATTCTAATACCAAACCAGAGACTCTTCCTATAACATGAGATGGGATATCCAACTCCTTCCCATTCCAATCCTGAGCCGCTTCCGATAGCAGAGATGTGATATCTCAATGCTTATACCAAACCTGAGACCCTTCCTATAACATGAGATGTGATATCCAACTCCTTCCCGTTCCAAACCTGAGACACTAACTATAGCATATGTGATATCCAACTCCTTCCCATTCCAAACATGAGACCCTTCCTATAGCAAGAAAGTAATATCCAACTCCTACCCATTCCAATCCTGAGACCCTTCCTATAGCAAGAGATGTGATATCCAAATCCTTCCCATTCCAATCCTGAGACCCTTCCTATAACATGAGATGTGATATCCAACTCCTTCCCATTCCAACCTGAGACACTTCCTATAGCATGAGAAGGGATATCCAACTCCTTCCCAATCCAATCCTGAGAAACTTCCGATAGCAGAGATGTGATATCTCAATGCTTATACCAAACCTGAGACCCTTCCTATGGCATGAGATGTGATATCCAACTCCTTGCCATTCAAATCCTGAGACCCTTCCTATAGCATGAGAAGGGATATCCAACTCCTTCCCAATCCAATCCTGAGACCCTTCCGATAGCAGAGACGTGATATCTCAATGCTTCTACCAAACCTGAGACCCTTCCTTTAGCATGAGATGTGATATCCAAATCCTTCACATTCCAATCCTGAGACCCTTCCTATAGCATGAGATGTGATATCTCAATGCTTCTAATACCAAACCTGAGATCCTTCCTATAACATGAGATGTGATATCCAATTCCTTCCCATTCCAAACCTGAGACCCTTCCTATTGGATGAGATGTGATATCCAACTCCTTCCCATTCCAACCCTGAGACCCTTCCTATAGCATGAGATGTGATGTCTCAATGCTTCTAATACCAAATCGGAGATCCTTCCTATAACATGAGATGTGATATCCAACTCCTTCCATTCCAATCCTGAGACCCGTCCTATAGCATGAGATGTGATATCTCAATGCTTATACCAAACCTGAGACCCTTCCTATAGCATGAGATGTGATATCCAACTGCTTCCCATTCCAATCCTGAGACCCTTCCTATAGCATGAGATGTGATATCTCAATGCTTCTAATACCAAACCTGAGATCCTTCCTCTAACATGAAATGTGATATCCAACTCCTTCCCTTTCCAAACCTAAGAGCCTATCTATAGCATGAGATGTGATATCCAAGTCCTTCACATTCCAACCCTTAGACCCTTCCTACAGCATGCAATATGATATCTCAATGATTCTAATAACAAACCTGAGACCCGTCCTATAACATGAGATGGGATATCCAACTCCTTCCCATTCCAATCCTGAGACACTTCCGATAGCAGAGATGTGATATCTCAATGCTTATACCAAACCTGAGACACTTCCTATAACATGAGATGTGATATCCAAATCCTTCCCGTTCCAAACCTGAGACCCTTCCTTTAGCATGAGATGTGATATCCAGCTCCTTCCCATTCCAATCCTGAGACACTTCCGATAGCATGAGATGTGATATCTCAATGCTTCTAATATCAAAACTGAGACCCTCCTTTTAGCATGATATGTGATATCTAAGTCCTTCCCATTCCAATCCTGAGACCCTCCCTATAGCATGAGACGTGATATCCAACTCCTTCCCATTCCAATCCTGAGACCCTTCCTATAGCATGAGATATGATATCTCAATACTTCTAATACCAAACGTGAGATCCTTCCGATAACATGAGATGTGATATCCAAATCCTTCCCCTTCCAAACCTGAGACCCTCCCTTTAGCATGAGATGTGATATCCAACTCCTTCCTATTCCAATCCTGAGACTCTTCTGATAGCATGAGATGTGATATCTCAATGCTTCTAATACCAAACCTGAGATCCTTCCGATAGCATGAGATGTGATATCTCAATGCTTCTAATACCAAACCTGAGATCCTTCCTATAACATGAGATGTGATATCCAAATCCTTCCCCTTCCAAACCTGAGACCCTCCCTTTAGCATGAGATGTGATATCCAACTCCTTCCCATTCCATTCCTGAGACCCTTCTGATAGCATGAGATGTGATATCTCAATGCCTCTAATACCAAACCTGAGATCCTACCTCTAACATGAAATGTGATATCCAACTCTTTCCCCTTCCAAACCTGAGAGCCTTCCTATAGCATGAGATGTGATATCCAAGTCCTTCCCATTCCAATCCTGAGACCCTTCCTATAGCTTGAGATGTGATATCCAACTCCTTCCCATTCCAATCCTGAGACCCTTCCGATATCATGAGATGTGATATCTCAAAGCTTCTAATATCAAACTTGAGACCCTCCCTATAGCATGAGATGTGATATCCAAGTCCTTCTCATTCCAATCCTGAGACCCTTCCTATAGCATGAGATGTGATATCTCAATGCTTCTAATACCAAACCTGAGACCCTTCCTATAACATGAGATGGGAATATCCAACTCCTTCCCATTCCAATCCTGAGACCCTTTCGATAGCAGAGATGTGATATCCAAGTCCTTCCCCTTCCAAACCTTAGACCCTTCCTTTATCATATGTGATATCCAAGTCCTTCCCATTCCAATCCTGAGACCCTTCCTATAGCTTGAGATGTGATATCCAACTCCTTCCCATTCCAATTCTGAGACCCTTCCTATACTATGAGACTTGATATCTCAATGCTTCTAATACCAAACCTGAGACCCGTAATATAACATGAGATGTGATATCCAAATCCTTCCCCTTCCAAACCTTAGACCCTTCCTTTATCCTGAGATGTGATATCCAACTCTTTCCCATTCCAATCCTGAGACCCTTCCGATATCATGAGATGTGATATCTCAAAGCTTCTAATATCAAACTTGAGACCCTCCCTATAGCATGAGATGTGATATCCAAGTCCTTCCCATTCCAATCCTGAGACACTTCCTATAGCATGAGATGTGATATCTCACTGCTTATACCAAACCTGAGACCCTTCCCATAGCATGAGATGTGATATCCAACTCTTTCCCATTCCAATCCTCAGACCCTTCCTATAGCATGAGATGTGATATCTCAATGCTTCTAATATCAAACTTGAGACCCTACCTATAGCATGAGATGTGATATCCAAGTCCTTCCCATTCCAATCCTGAGACACTTCCTATAGCATGAGATGTGATATCTCAATGCTTCTCATACCAAACCTGAGACTCTTCCTATAACATGAGATAGGATATCCAACTCGTTCCCATTCCAATCCTGAGACCCTTTTGATAGCAGAGATGTGATATCTCAATGTTTATACCAAACCTGAGACCCTTCCTACGGCATGAGATGTCATATTCAACTCCTTCCCATTCCAATCCTGAGACCCTTCCTATAGCATGAGATGTGAATATTCAACTCCTTCCCATTCCAATCCTGAGACCCTTCCTATAGCATGAGATGTGATGTCTCAATGCTTCTAATACCAAACCTGAGATCCTTCCTATAACATGAGATGTGATATCCAACTCCTTCCATTCCAATCCTGAGACCCTTCCTATAGCATGAGATGTGATATCTCAATGCTTATACCAAACCTGAGACCCTTCCTATAGCATGAGATGTGATATCCAACTCCTTCCCATTCCAATCCTGAGACCCTTCCTATAGCCTGAGATGTGCTATCTCAATGCCTCTAATACCAAACCTGAGATCCTTCCTCTAACATGAAATGTGATATCCAACTCCTTCACTTTCCAAACCTGAGACCCTTCCTATAGCATGAGATGTGATGTCTCAATGCTTCTAATACCAAACCTGAGATCCTTCCTATAACATGAGATGGGATATCCAACTCCTTCCCATTCCAATCCTGAGACACTTCCGATAGCAGAGATGTGATATCTCAATGTTTATACCAAACCTGAGACCCTTCCTATAACATATGTGATATCCAACTCCTTCCCGTTCCAAACCTGAGACCCTTCCTTTAGCATGAGATGTGATATCCAGCTCCTTCCCATTCCAATCCTGAGACACTTCCGATAGCATGAGATGTGATATCTCAATGCTTCTAATATCACAACTGAGACCCTCCCTATAGCATGATATGTGATATCTAAGTCCTTCCCATTCCAATCCTGAGACCCTTCCTATAGCATGAGTTGTGATATCTCAATGCTTCTACCAAACCTGAGACCCTTCCTTTAGCATGAGATGTGATATCCAACTCCTTCCCATTCCAATCCTGAGACCCTTCCTATAGCATGAGATGTGATATCTCAATACTTCTAATACCAAACCTGAGATCCTTCCGATAACATGAGATGTGATATCTCAATACTTCTAAAACCAAACCTGAGATCCATCCTATAACATGAGATGTGATATCCAAATCCTTCCCCTTCCAAACCTGAGACCCTCCCTTTAGCATGAGATGTGATATCCAACTCCTTCCCATTCCAATCCTGAGACCCTTCTGATAGCATAAGATATGATATCTCAATGCTTCTATACCAAACCTGAGATCCTTCCGATAGCATGAGATGTGATATCTCAATACTTCTAATACCAAACCTGAGATCCTTCCTATAACATGAGATGTGATATCCAAATCCTTATCTTCCAAACCTGAGACCCTCCCTTTAGCATGAGATGTGATATCCAACTCCTTCCCATTCCAATCCTGAGACTCTTCTGATAGCATAAGATATGATATCTCAATGCTTCTATACCAAACCTGAGATCCTTCTGATAGCATGAGATGTGATATCTCAAAACTTCTAATACCAAACCTGAGATCCTACCTCTAACATGAAATGTGATATCCAACTCTTTCCCCTTGCAAACCTGAGAGCCTTCCTATAGCATGAGATGTGATATCCAAGTCCTTCCCATTCCAATCCTGAGACCCTTCCTATAACATGAGATGTGATATCCAACTCCTTCCCATTCCAACCTGAGACCCTTCCTATAGCATGAGATGGGATATCCAACTCCTTCCAAATCCAATCCCGATACCCTTCCGATAGCATGAGATGTGATATCCCAATGCTTCTACCAAACCTGAGACCCATATTATGGCATGAGATGTGATATCAAACTCATTCCCATTCTAATCCTGTGACCCTTCCTATAGCTTGAGATGTGATATCCAACTCCTTCCCATTCCAATTCTGAGACCCTTCCTATACCATGAGACTTGATATCTCAATGCTTCTAATACCAAACCTGAGACCCGTCCTATAACATGAGATTTGATATCCAAATCCTTCCCCTTCCAAACCTTAGACCCTTCCTTTATCATGAGATGTGATATCCAACTCCTTCCCATTCCAATCTTGAGACCCTTCCGATATCATGAAATGTGATATCTCAATGCTTCTAATATCAAACTTGAGACCCTCCCTATAGCATGAGATGTGATATCCAAGTCCTTCCCATTCCAATCCTGAGACCCTTCCTATAGCATGAGATGTGATATCTCAATGCTTCTAATACCAAACCTGAGACCCTTCCTATAACATGAGATGGGAATATCCAACTCCTTCCCATTCCAATCCTGAGACCCTTCCGATAGCAGAGATGTGATATCTCAATGCTTATACCAAACCTGAGATCCTTCCTATAACATGAGATGTGATATCCAACTCCTTCCCATTCCAATCCTGAGACACTTCCTATAGCATGAGATGTGATATCTCACTGCTTATACCAAACCTGAGACCCTTCCTATAGCATGAGATGTGATATCCAACTCCTTCCCATTCCAATCCTGAGACCCTTCCTATAGCATGAGATGTGATATCTCAATGCTTCTAATATCAAACTTGAGACCCTCCCTATAGCATGAGATGTGATACCCAAGTCCTTCCCATTCCAATCCTGAGACACTTCCTATAGCATGAGATGTGATATCTCAATGCTTCTAATACCAAACCTGAGACTCTTCCTATAACATGAGATGGGATATCCAACTCCTTCCCATTCCAATCCTGAGACCCTTTCGATAGCAGAGATGTGATATCCAAGTCCTTCCCCTTCCAAACCTTAGACCCTTCCTTTATCATGAGATGTGATATCCAACTTCTTCCCATTCCAATCTTGAGGCCCTTCCGATATTATGAAATGTGATATCTCAATGCTTCTAATATCAAACTTGAGACCCTCCCTATAGCATGAGATGTGATATCCAGCTCCTTCCCATTCCAATCCTGAGACACTTCCGATAGCATGAGATGTGATATCTCAATGCTTCTACCAAACCTGAGACCCTTCCTTTAGCATGAGATGTGATATCCAACTCCTTCCCATTCCAATCCTGAGACCCTTCCTATAGCATGAGATGTGATATCTCAATACTTCTAATACCAAACCTGAGATCCTTCCGATAACATGAGATGTGATATCTCAATACTTCTAAAACCAAACCTGAGATCCATCCTATAATATGAGATGTGATATCCAAATCCTTCCCCTTTCAAACCTGAGACCCTCCCTTTAGCATGAGATGTGATATCCAACTCCTTCCCATTCCAATCCTGAGACCCTTCTGATAGCATAAGATATGATATCTCAATGCTTCTATACCAAACCTGAGATCCTTCCGATAGCATGAGATGTGATATCTCAATACTTCTAATACCAAACCTGAGATCCTTCCTATAACATGAGATGTGATATCCAAATCCTTATCTTCCAAACCTGAGACCCTCCCTTTAGCATGAGATGTGATATCCAACTCCTTCCCATTCCAATCCTGAGACTCTTCTGATAGCATAAGATATGATATCTCAATGCTTCTATACCAAACCTGAGATCCTTCTGATAGCATGAGATGTGATATCTCAATACTTCTAATACCAAACCTGAGATCCTACCTCTAACATGAAATGTGATATCCAACTCTTTCCCCTTGCAAACCTGAGAGCCTTCCTATAGCATGAGATGTGATATCCAAGTCCTTCCCATTCCAATCCTGAGACCCTTCCTATAACATGAGATGTGATATCCAACTCCTTCCCATTCCAACCTGAGACCCTTCCTATAGCATGAGATGGGATATCCAACTCCTTCCAAATCCAATCCCGATACCCTTCCGATAGCATGAGATGTGATATCCCAATGCTTCTACCAAACCTGAGACCCATACTATGGCATGAGATGTGATATCAAACTCATTCCCATTCTAATCCTGAGACCCTTCCTATAGCTTGAGATGTGATATCCAACTCCTTCCCATTCCAATTCTGAGACCCTTCCTATACCATGAGACTTGATATCTCAATGCTTCTAATACCAAACCTGAGACCCGTCCTATAACATGAGATGTGATATCCAAATCCTTCCCCTTCCAAACCTTAGACCCTTCCTTTATCATGAGATGTGATATCCAACTCCTTCCCATTCCAATCTTGAGACCCTTCCGATATCATGAAATGTGATATCTCAATGCTTCTAATATCAAACTTGAGACCCTCCCTATAGCATGAGATGTGATATCCAAGTCCTTCCCATTTCAATCCTGAGACCCTTCCTATAGCATGAGATGTGATATCTCAATGCTTCTAATACCAAACCTGAGACCCTTCCTATAACATGAGATGGGAATATCCAACTCCTTCCCATTCCAATCCTGAGACCCTTCCGATAGCAGAGATGTGATATCTCAATGCTTATACCAAACCTGATATCCTTCCTATAACATGAGATGTGATATCCAACTCCTTCCCATTCCAATCCTGAGACACTTCCTATAGCATGAGATGTGATATCTCACTGCTTATACCAAACCTGAGACCCTTCCTATAGCATGAGATGTGATATCCAACTCCTTCCCATTCCAATCCTGAGACCCTTCCTATAGCATGAGATGTGATATCTCAATGCTTCTAATATCAAACTTAAGACCCTCCCTATAGCATGAGATGTGATACCCAAGTCCTTCCCATTCCAATCCTGAGACACTTCCTATAGCATGAGATGTGATATCTCAATGCTTCTAATACCAAACCTGAGACTCTTCCTATAACATGAGATGGGATATCCAACTCCTTCCCATTCCAATCCTGAGACCCTTTCGATAGCAGAGATGTGATATCCAAGTCCTTCCCCTTCCAAACCTTAGACCCTTCCTTTATCATGAGAAGTGATATCCAACTTTTTCCCATTCCAATCTTGAGACCCTTCCGATATTATGATAGCAGAGATGTGATATCTCACTGCTTATACCAAACCTGAGACCCTTCCTATAGCATGAGATGTGATATCTCAATGCTTCTAATATCAAACTTGAGACCCTCCCTATAGCATGAGATGTGATACCCAAGTCCTTCCCATTCCAATCCTGAGACACTTCCTATAGCATGAGATGTGATATCTCAATGCTTCTAATACCAAACCTGAGACTCTTCCTATAACATGAGATGGGATATCCAACTCCTTCCCATTCCAATCCTGAGACCCTTTCGATAGCAGAGATGTGATATCTCAATGTTTATACCAAACCTGAGACCCTCCCTACGGCATGAGATGTCATATACAACTCCTTCCCATTCCAATCCTGAGACCCTTCCTATAGCATGAGATGTGATGTCTCAATGCTTCTAATACCAAACCTGAGATCCTTCCTATAACATGAGATGTGATATCCAACTCCTTCCATTCCAATCCTGAGACCCTTCCTATAGCATGAGAAGTGATATCTCAATGCTTATAACAAAACCTGAGACCCTTCCTATAGCATGAGATGTGATATCCAACTCCTTCGCATTCCAATCCTGAGACCCTTCCTATAGCCTGAGATGTGATATCTCAATGCCTCTAATACCAAACCTGAGATCCTTCCTCTAACATGAAATGTGATATCCAACTCCTTCACTTTCCAAACCTGAGACCCTATCTATAGCATGAGATGTGATATCCAAGTCCTTCCCATTCCAATCCCTAGACCCTTCCTACAGCATGCAATATGATATCTCAATGATTTTAATAAAAAACCTGAGACCCGTCATATAACATGAGATGGGATATCCAACTCCTTCCCATTCCAATCCTGAGACACTTCCGATAGCAGAGATGTGATATCTCAATGTTTATACCAAACCTGAGACCGTTCCTATAACATGAGATGTGATATCCAACTCCTTCCCGTTCCAAACCTGAGACCCTTCCTTTAGCATGAGATGTGATATCCAGCTCCTTCCCATTCCAATCCTGAGACACTTCCGATAGCATGAGATGTGATATCTCAATGCTTCTAATATCAAAACTGAGACCCTCCCTATAGCATGATATGTGATATCTAAGTCCTTCCCATTCCAATCCTGAGACCCTTCCTATAGCATGAGATGTGATATCTCAATGCTTATCCTTGATTCCTGTAGTAAATTGATTTCCTTTGCAGGCCGACTCCTGTCACGAATGCCTTGTCTGCATGCATTCTCTCCTGCCCATTCTCTCACCGTGGCTATTTGCCTACCCCCTTCCTCTCTCAGTGGATGGACTTCTCCATCCTAGCCTCCTACCACTCAACTCCGCCTACTTGGAGAATTCAACATGAACCTGTATGCTTCCTGACCTGGACTTTTACGAGATCTGCAACTCTTCATGTCGCTGGCCCTACACACTGCAGGGAATACTCAGGATTTTCTGATCTCAGACCTCCCCCTCTGTAACCCTCTCAACAATCCTCTCCCGTGGTGATCAAGTTCTCATCTCCAAAGAAGGCTAACTGCCAGCTGTTCCTCCTCAGAGGAGTTCTCCCTTTCTGTCCCTGCTCCCTGCACAGTTTCGCGTTGCAAACACTCGCTTCCCTGCTCTCTGGTTTAGACGCTTTTCCTTCTCAGAGGCCTTCTTCCTTTCTGCCCTTTTCGCGTTGCAAGTACTCGCTTCCCAGCTCTCTGGTTTAGACGCGTGTTCCCTGCCTTCTCTCCTCTTCCCGCTGCCTTCAAATCAAAAAATGAGCTCCAAAAGATACACAGTGCTCAGAATGCTCTATAACACCCATTATTCAACATATGCTAGACGTATTGAAACGTGCTAAAAACGAGCAGAAACAGCTAGAAAATGTACTTTCCTCGCGTTTTGGTAAATGCGAATTCTGGTGGATTCCCATTTTGTACTCTGTTCGTGCGTTTGTTCAGTCGAATCCTGGTCTTTTGAACCACTCTTCTCCCATACAAGGGAGGGTCAAAATGTGTTGTTCACAGGCTGAATTTATACTGCTGAAATACTCGCTTCCCTGCTCTCTGGTTTAGACGCGTGTACCCTGCATTTACCAAAACGCGAGGGAAGTACATTTTCTAGCTGTTTTTGCTAGTTTTTAGCACGTTTCAATACGTCTAGCGGGTTACAGCTATATGTTGAATAATGGGTGTTATAAAGCATTCTGAACACTGTATCTTGTGGAGCAAATTGGAAGGCTGTAGCAAGAGGAGAGAAGGCAGGGAACACGCATCTCAACCAGAGAGCTGGGAAGCGAGTACATGCAACGCGAAACGGTGCAGGGAGCAGGGACAGAAAGGATGAACACATATGAGGAGGAGCAGCTGGTAGTTAGCCTGCATAGGAGAGAAGAATGTGATCACTAGGGGAGTGCAGCCTGTAAACTAGAAGGAACGATGAACAAAGGGCGACTGCATTAACAGATGGCAAATACACGTTCCAAAACAGTCAGGAAAGCTGATAATGCCTTGAAGATTTCAGCCGTATACATTCAGCCTGTGAACAGCAGTAGATGTTGACCCCCCCCCCCCCTCCCTAGTATGGGAGAACAGTGGTTAAAAACTTCAGGATTCGACACAAACGCACGGACACAGTAGATACAACATGGGAACCCACCAGAATTCGCATTTACAAAAACGCGAGGGAAGTACATTTTCTAGCTATTTTTGCTAGTTTTTAGCACGTTTCAATACGTCTAGCGGGTTACAGCTATATGTTGAATAATGGGGTTATAAAGCATTCTGAACACTATCTTGTGGAGCTCATTGGAAGGCTGTAGGAAGAGGAGAGAAGGCAGGGAACACGCATCTAAACCAGAGAGCTGGGAAGCGAGTACATGCAACGCGAAACGGTGCAGAGAGCAGGGACAGAAAGGGAGAAAGGTGGAACGCCTCTGAGGAGGAGCAGCTGGTAGTTAGCCTGCTCTGGAGAGGAGAATGTGATCACCACGGGAGTGCAGCCTTGAAACAAGAAGGGACGATGAAAACATGCTGACTGGAATAACAGATGGCAAATACACTTTCCAGAACAGTCGGTTTACCCGATAATGCATTGACGATTTCAGCGGTATACATTCAGCCTGTGAACAGTAGATTTTGATCCCTCCTTGTATGGGTGACGAGTGGTTAAAAACATCAGGATTCGACTGAACAAATGCACGAACAGAGTACAAAATGGGAATCCACCAGAATTCGTATTTACCAAAACGCGTGGAAAGAACATTTTCTAGCTATTTTTGCTAGTTTTTAGCACTTTTCAATACGTCTAGCGGGTTACAGCTATAAGTTGAATAATGGGTGTTATAAAGCATTCTGAGCACCGTGTATCTTTTGAAGCTCATTTGTTGATTTGAAGGCAGCGGGAAGAGGAGAGAAGGCAGGGAACACACGTCTAAACCAGAGAGCTGGGAAGCGAGTTGTTCTCTGCAACGCGAAACGATGCAGAGAACAAGCACAGAAAGGAAGAAGGAAAAACGTCTAAACCAGAGAGCAGGGAAGCGAGTGTTTGCAACGCGAAACGGTGCAGAGAGCAGGGACAGAAAGGGAGAACTCCACTGAGGAGGAACAGCTGGTAGTTAGCCTTCTTTGGAGATGAGAACTTGATCACCACGGGAGAGGAATGTTGAGAGGGTTACATAGGGGGATGTCTGAGATCAGAAAATCCTGAGTATTCCCTGCAGTGTGTAGGGCCAGAGACATGAAGAGTTGCAGATCTCGTAAAAGTCCAGGTCAGGAAGCATACAGGTTCATTTTGAATTCTCCAAGTAGGCGGAGTTGAGTGGTAGGAGGCTAGGATGGAGAAGTCCATCCACTGAGAGAGGAAGGGGGTAGGCAAATAGCCACGGTGAGAGAATGGCCAGGAAAGAGAGAATGCATGCAGACAAGGCATTCGGGAGAGGAGTCGGCCTGCAAAGGAAAGCAATTTACTACAGGAATCAAGGATACGCCCCCTCAAGAACGGTGGATCTGGGCATGGAGAGGAACTTGTCATCAGGGAGGAAAGTGTCAGAGCTCGAGACAGCGCTGGCCGTCATCCATGTCTCGGTTAGACCAAGGACATCAAGGTCGGGTTCTTCCAGGAAATGGCAGATGTCAGATGAGTGTTAACTGAGTGAGAGTTGAGAGTGGGGAGGGGTACAAATCAGTAATCCTTGCGGAGGTGTAGAAGGAGCCTGACCTAGGGCACATGAGGAAGGTGAGAGGAAAGGAAGCAGAAGAAGGGAGAGAAGACACAGCAGGGTGCATTATCAATCCGGGAGCTAGGAGTGGTGAGGTTGGACGGGGAGGTCTGAGTCTCAGGATTTGAATGGGAAGTTCGATATCACATGTCATGCTATAGGAAGAGTCTCAGGATTGGAATGGGAAGGAGTTGGATATGATATCTCTTGTTATAGGGAGGGTCTCAGGTTTGGTATTAGAAGAACTGAGATATCAAATCACATCCTATCGGAAGGGTCTCGGGTTTGGTATTGGAAGAAATGAGATTTCAAATCTCAGGCTGTGGGAATGGTCTCGGATATGGTATTGGAAGGGGTGAAAAATCACATTTCATGCTACAGGAAGGGTCACAAGTTTGGAATGGGAAGGAGTTGGATTTCACATATACTACGGGAAGGGCCTCAGGTTTGGTATTAGAAGCATAGAGATATCACATCTCATGTTATAGGAAGGGTCTCGATTGGAATGGGTAGGAGTTGGATATCACATCTCATGTTATAGGGAGGGTCTCAGTTTTGATATTAGAAGCATTGAGATATCACATATGCTATTGGAAGGGTCTCAGTATTGGAATGGGAAGGAGTTGGATATCACATCTCATGTTATAGGGAGGGTCTCAGTTTTGATATTAGAAGCATTGAGATATCACATATGCTATTGGAAGGGTCTCAGTATTGGAATTGGAAGGAGTTGGATATCACATCTCATGCTATCGGAAGGGTCTCAGGATTGGAATGGGAAGTAGTTGGATATCACATATGCTAAAGGAAAGGTCTCAGGTTTGGAATGGGAAGGAGTTGGATATCACGTCTCATGTTATAGGAAGGGTCTCAGGATTGGAATGGGAAGGAGTTGAATATCACATCTCACGCTAAAGGAAGGGTCATCAGGTTCGGTATAAGCATTGAGATATCACATCTCTGCTATCGGAAGGGTCTCAGGATAGGAATGGGAAGGACTTAGATTTCACATCTCATACTATAGGGAGGGTCTCAGTTTTGATATTAGAAGCATTGAGCTATCACATCTCATGCTATCGGAAGGGTCTCAGGATTGGAATGGGATGGAGTTGGATATCACATCTCAAGCTACCTCAGGATTGTAATGGGAAGGAGTTTGATATCACATATCAAGCTATAGGAAGGGTCTCAGGTTTGGAAGGGGAAGGATTTGGATCTCACATCTCAAGCTATCTCAGGATTGGAATGGGAAGGAGTTTGATATTTCATCTCAAGCTATAGGAAGGGTCTCAGGTTTGGAAAGGGAAGGATTTGGATTTCACATCTCATGTTATAGCATGGTTCTCATGTTTGGTTTTAGAAGCATTGAGATATCACATCTCATGCTATGGGAAGGGTCTCAGGTTTGGAATGGGAAGGAGTTGGATATCACATCTCATGCTAAAGGAAAGGTCTCAGGTCTGGAAGGGGAAGGATTTGGATCTCACATCTCATGTTTTAGGACGGGTCTCAGGTTTGGTATTAGAAGCATTGAAATATCACATCTCATGGTATAGGAAGGGTCCCAGGATTGGAATGGGAAGGAGTTGGATATCACATTGAATGGGAAGGAGTTTGATATCACATCTCAAGCTATAGGAAGGGCCTCAGGTTTGGAAAGGGAATGATTTGGATTTCACATCTCATGTTATAGGATGGTTCTCATGTTTGGTTTTAGAAGCATTGAAATATCACATCTCATGCTATCGGAAGGGTCTCAGGTTTGGAATGGGAAGGAGTTTGATATCACATCTCATGTGAGAGGTAAGATCTCAGATTTGGTATTAGAGGCATTGAGATATGACATCTCATGCCATCAGAAGGGTCTCAGGATTGGAATGGGAAGGAGTTGGATATCACATCTCATGCTAAAGGGAGGGTCTAAGGTTTGGAAGGGGAAGGATTTGGACATCACATCTCATGTTATTGGAAGGATCTGAGGTTTGGTATTAGAAGCATTGAGATATCACATCTCTTGCTATCGGAAGGGTCTCAGGTTTGGTATAAGCATTGAGATATCACATCTCTGCTATCGGAAGGGTCTCAGGATTGGAATGGGAAGGATTTGGATATCACATCTCATGTTATAGGAAGGGTCTCAGGTTTGGTATTAGAAGCATTGAGATATCACATCTCATGCTATAGGAAGGGTCTCAGGAATGGAATGGGAAGGACTTGGATATCACATCTCATGATAAAGGAAGGGTCTAAGGTTTGGAAGGGGAAGGATTTGGATATCACATCTCATGTTATTGGACCGGTCTCAGGTTTGGTATTAGAAGCATTGAGATATCAAGTCTCATGGTATAGGACGGGAGTTTGATATCACATCTCATGCCATGGTATGGGTCTCAGGTTTTGTAGAAGCATTGGGATATCACATCTCATGCTATAGGAAGGGTCTCAGGTTGGAATAGAAGGAGTTGGATATCACATCTCATGTTATAGGAAGGGTCTCAGGATTGGAATGGGAAGGACTTGGATATCACATCTCATGTTATAGGAAGGATCTCAGGTTTTGTATTAGAAGCATTGAGATATCACATCTCATGCTATTAGAAGGGTCTCAGGATTGGAATGTGAAGGATTTGGATATCACATCTCATGCTAAAGGAAGGGACTCAGGTTTGGTATAAGCATTGAGATATCACATCTCTGCTATCGGAAGGGTCTAAGGATTGGATTGGGAAGGAATTGGATATCCCTTCTCATGCTATAGGAAGGGTCTCAGGTTGGAATGGGTAGGAGTTGGATATCACATCTCATGTTATAGGAAGGGTCTCAAGATTGAAATGGGAAGGATTTGGATATCACATCTCATGTTATAGGACGTATCTCATGTTATAGGACGGGTCCCAGGTTTGGTATTAGAAGCATTGAGATATCACATCTCATGGTATAGGAAGGGTCTCAGGATTGGAATGAGAAGGAGTTGGATCTCCCTTCTCATGCTACAGGAAGGGTCTCAGGTTGGAATGGGAAGGAGTTGGACATCACATCTCGTTATAGGAATGGTCTCAGGATTGGAATGGGAAGGAATTGGATATCACATCTCATGCTAAATGAAGGGTCTCAGGTTTGGAAGGGGAAGGATTTGGATATCATATCTCATGTTATAGGACGTATCTCATGTTATAGGACGGGTCCCAGGTTTGGTATTAGAAGCATTGAGATATCACATCTCATGGTATAGGAAGGGTCTCAGGATTGGAATGGGAAGGAGTTGGATCTCCCTTCTCATGCTACAGGAAGGGTCTCAGGTTGGAATGGGAAGGAGTTGGATATCACATCTCGTTATAGGAAGGGTCTCAGGATTGGAATGGGAAGGAATTGGATATCACATCTCTTGCTATAGGAAGGGTCTCAGGTTTGGAAGGGGAAGGATTTGGATGTCATATCTCATGTTATAGGACCGGTCCCAGGTCTGGTATTAGAAGCATTGAGATATCACATCTCATGCTATAGGAGGAGTCTCAGGATTGGAATGGGAAGGAGTTGGATATCACGTCTCATGTTATAGGAAGGGTCTCAGGATTGGAATGGGAAGGAGTTGAATATCACATCTCATGCTAAAGGAAGGGTATCAGGTTTGATAGAAGCATTGAGATATCACATCTCATGCTATAGGAAGGAACTCAGGATTGGAATGGGAAGGAGTTGGATATCACATCTAATGCCATAGGAAGGGTCATCAGGTTTGGTATAAGCATTGAGATATCACATCTCTGCCATCGGAAGGGTCTCAGGAAAGGAATGGGAAGGACTTAGAATTCACGTCTCATACTATAGGGAGGGTCTCAGTTTTGATATTAGAAGCATTGAGCTATCACATCTCATGCTATCGGAAGGGTCTCAGGATTGGAATGGGATGGAGTTGGATATCACATCTCAAGCTATCTCAGGATTGGAATGGGAAGGAGTTTGATATTTCATCTCAAGCTATAGGAAAGGTCTCAGGTTTGGAAAGGGAAGGATTTGGATTTCACATCTCATGTTATATGATGGTTCTCATGTTTGGTTTTAGAAGCATTGAGATATCACATCTCATGCTATCGGAAGGGTCTCAGGTTTGGAAAGGGAAGGATTTGGATTTCACATGTTATAGGATGGTTCTCAGGTTTGGTTTTAGAAGCATTACATTATAACATCTCATGCTATAGGAAGGGTCTCAGGTTTGGAATGGGAAGGAGTTGGATATCACATCTCTGCTATCTGAAGGGTCTCAGGATTGGAATGGGAAGGAGTTGGATATCCCATCTCGTTATAGGAAGGGTCTCAGGTTTGGTATTAGAAGCAATGAGATATCACATCTCATGCTATAGGAAGGGTCTAAGGTTTGGAAGGGGACGGATTTGGGTATCACATCTCATGTTATAGGACCGGTCTCAGGTTTGGTATTTGAAGCATTGAGATATCAAGTCTCATGGTATAGGACGGGTCTCAGAATTGGAATGAGAAGGAGTTGGATATCACATCTCAAGCTATAGGAAGGGTCTCATGATTGGAATGGGAAGGAGTTGGATATCACATCTCATGTTATAGGAAGGGTCTCAGGATTGGAATGGGAAGGACTTGGATATCACATCTCATTCTATAGGAAGGCTCTCAGGGTTGGAAGGGGAAGGAGTTGGATATCACATTTCATGTTAGAGGTGGGATCTCAGGTTTGGTTTTAGAGGCATTGAGATATCACATCTCATGCTATAGGAAGGGTCTCAGGAATGGAATGGGAAGGACTTGGATATCACATCTCATGATAAAGGAAGGGTCTAAGGTTTGGAAGGGGAAGGATTTGGATATCACATCTCATGTTATTGGACCGGTCTCAGGTTTGGTATTAGAAGCATTGAGATATCAAGTCTCATGGTATAGGACGGGAGTTTGATATCACATCTCATGCCATGGTATGGGTCTCAGGTTTTGTAGAAGCATTGGGATATCACATCTCATGCTATCGGAAGGGTATCAGGATTGGATTTGGAAGGAGTTGGATATCCCATCTCATGCTATAGGAAGGGTCTCAGGTTGGAATAGAAGGAGTTGGATATCACATCTCATGTTATAGGAACGGTCTCAGGATTGGAATGGGAAGGACTTGGATATCACATCTCATGCTAAAGGGAGGGTCTCAGGTTTGGAATGGGAAGGATTTGGATATCACATCTCATGTTATAGGAAGGACCTTAGGTTTGGTGTTAGAAGCATTGAGATATCACATCTCATGCTATAGGAAGGGTCTCGGGATTGGAATGGGAAGGAGTTGGATATCACATCTCATGTTATAGGAAGGATCTCAGGTTTGGTATTAGAAGCATTGAGATATCACATCTCATGCTATAGGAAGGGTCTCAGGATTGGAATGGGAAGGAGTTGGATATCACATCTCATGTTATAGGAAGGATCTCAGGTTTGGTATTAGAAGCATTGAGATATCACATCACATGCTATAGGAAGGGTCTCAGGATTGAAATGGGAAGGAGTTGGATATCACATCTCATGCTATGGGAAGGGTCTCAGGTTTGGTATAAGCTTTGAAATATCACATCTCTGCTATCGGAAGGGTCTCAGGATTGGAATGGGAGGAGCTGGATATCACATCTCATGCTAAAGGAAGGGTCTCAAGTTTGGAAGGGGAAGGATTTGGATATCACATCTCATGTTATAGGACGGGTCTCAGGTTTGGTATTAGAAGCATTGTGATATCACATCTCATGCTATAGGATGTGTCTCAGGATTGGAATGGGAAGGAATTGGATATCACATCTCATACTATAGGAAGGGTTTCAGGTTTGGTAGAAGCATTGAGATATCACATCTCATGCTATAGGAAGAGTCTCAGGTTTGGGAAGGGAAGGATTTGGATTTCACATCTCATGTTATAGGATGGTTCTCATGTTTGGTTTTTGAAGCATTGAGATATCACATCTCATGCTAACGGAAGGGTCTCAGGTTTGGAATGGGAAGGAGTTGGATATCACATCTCATGTTATAGGAAGGGTCTCAGGTTTGGAATGGGAAGGAGTTGGATATCACATCTCATGCTATAGGAAGGGTCTCAGGTTGGAATGGGAAGGAGTTGGATATCACATCTCATGTTATATACAGGAAGGGTCTCAGGATTGGAATGGGAAGGATTTGGATATCACATCTCTTGCTATATGAAGGGTCTCAGGTTTTTTATTAGAAACATTGAGATATCACATCTCATGCTATAGGAAGGGTTTTAGGATTGGAATGGGAAGTATTTGGATATCACATTTCATGCTAAAGGAAGGGTCTCAGGTTTGGAAGGGGAAGGATTTGGATATCACATCTCATCCAATAGGAAGGGTCTCAGGTTTGGAATGGGAAGGAATTGGATATCACATCTCATGTTATAGGTAGGGTCTCAGGTTTTTTATTAGAAACATTGAGATATCACATCTCATGTTATAGGACGGTTCCCAGGTTTGGTATTAGAAGCATTGAGATATCACATCTCATGGTATAGGAAGGGTCTCAGGGTTGGAATGGGAAGGAGTTGGATATCACATCTCATCCAATAGGAAGGGTCTCAGGTTTGGAATGGGAAGGAATTGGATATCACATCTCATGTTATAGGAAGGATCTCAGGTTTGGTATTAGAAGCATTGAGATATCACATCTTATGCTATAGGAAGGATCTCAGGATTGGAATGTGAAGGATTTGGATATCACATCTCATGCTAAAGGAAGGGTCTCAGGTTTGGTAGAAGCATTGAGATATCACATCTCATGCTATAGGAAGGGTCTCAGGATTTGAATGGCAAGGAGTTGGATATCACATCTCATGCCATAGGAAGGGTCTCAGGTTTGGTATAAGCATTGAGATATCACATCTCTGCTATCGGAAGGTTCTCAGGATTGGATTGGGAAGGAGTTGGATATCCCTTCTCATGCTATAGGAAGTGTCTCAGGTTGGAATGGGAAGGAGTTGAATATCACATCTCATGTTATAGGAAGGGTCTCAGGATTGGAATGGGAAGGATTTGGATATCACATCTCTTGCTATAGGAAGGGTCTCAGGATTGGAATGGGAAGGATTTGGATATCACATCTCATGTCATAGGAAGGATCTCAGGTTTGGTATTAGAAGCATTGATATATCACATCTCATGCTATAGGAATGGTCTCAGGATTGGAATGGGTAGGAGTTGGATATTACATTCTTGCTATAGGAAGGGTCTCATGTTTGGAATGGGAAGGAGTTGGATATCACATATGCTATAGGAAGTGTCTCAGGTTTGGAACGGGAAGGAGTTGGATATCACATCTCATGTTATAGGAAGGGTCTCAGGTTTGGTATAAGCATTGAGATATCACATCTCTGCTATCAGGAGTGGCTCATGATTGGAATGGGAAGGAGTTGGATATCCCATCTCATGTTAAAGGACGGGTCTCTGGTTTGGTATTAGAATCATTGAGATATCACATCGCATGCTGTAGGAAGGGTCTAAGGATTGGAATGGGATGGACTTGGATATCACATCTCATGCTATAGTTAGGCTCTCAGGTTTGGTATAAGCATTGAGATATCACATCTCATGCTATAGGAAGGGTCTCAGGATTGGAATGGGAAGGATTTGGATATCACATCTCATGCTATAGGAAGGGTCTCAGGTTTGGTATAAGCATGGAGATATCACTTCTCATGCTATAGGAAGGGTCTCAGGATTGGAATGGGAAGGTGTTGGATATCACATCTCATGCTATAGGAAGGGTCTCAGATTTGGTATAAGCATTGAGATATCACATCTCATGCTATAGGAAGGGTCTCAGGATTGGAATGGGAAGGAGTTGTATATGACATCTCAGGCCTTAGGAAGGGTCTCAGGTTTGGTATAAGCATTGAGATATCACAACTCTGCTATCGGAAGGGTCTCAGGATTGGAATGGGAAGGAGTTGGATATCCCATCTCATGTTATAGGAAGGGTCTCAGGTTTGGTATTAGAAGCATTGAGATATCACATCTCATGCTATAGGAAGGGTCTCAGGATTGGAATGGGAAGGACTTGGATATCACATCTCATGCTATAGGGAGATCGTAAGTTTGATATTAGAAGCATTGAGATAACAAATCTCATGATATCGGAAGGGTCTCAGGATTGGAATGGTAAGGAGTTGGATATCACATCTCATGATAAAGGAAGGGTCTAAGGTTTGGAAGGGGAAGGATTTGGATATCACATCTCATGTTATAGGACGGGTCTCAGGTTTGGTATTAGAAGCATTGAGATATCAAGTCTCATGGTATAAGAAGGGTCTCAGAATTGGAATGGGAAGGAGTTGGATATCACATCTCAAGCTATAGGAAGCGTCTCAGGATTGGAATGGGAAGGAGTTTGATATCACATCTCATGCCATAGTATGGGTCTCAGGTTTGGTAGAAGCATTGGGATATCACATCTCATGCTATCAGAAGGGTATCAGTATTGGATTTGGAAGGAGTTGGATATCCCATCTCATGCTATAGGAAGGGTCTCAGGTTAGAATGGGAAGGAGTTGGATATCACATTTCATGTTATAGGAAGGGTCTCAGGATTGGAATGGGAAGGACTTGGATATCATATCGCATGCTATAGGAAGGCTCTCAGGTTTGGAAGGGGAAGGAGTTGGATATCACGTTTCATGTTAGAGGAAGGATCTCAGGTTTGGTATTAGAGGCCTTGAGATATCACATCTCATGCTATAGGAAGGGTCTCAGGATTGGAATGGGAAGGAGTTGGATATCACATCTCAAGCTATAGGAAGGGTCTCAGGTTTGGTATAAGCATTGAGATATCACATCTCATGCTATAGGAAGGGTCTCAGGATTGGAATGGGAAGAAGTTGGATATCACATCTCATGCTATAGGAAGGGTCTCAGGTTTGGTATAAGCATTGAGATATCACATCTCATGCTATAGGAAGGGTCTCAGGGTTGGAATGGGAAGGAGTTGTATATGACATCTCATGCCATAGGAAGGGTCTCAGGTTTGGTATAAGCATTGAGATATCACATCACTGCTATCGGAAGGGTCTCAGGATTGGAATGGGAAGGAGTTGGATATCCCATCTCATGTTATAGGAAGGGTCTCAGGTTTGGTATTAGAAGCATTGAGATATCACATCTTATGCTATAGGAAGGGTCTCAGGGTTGGAATGGGAAGGAGTTGTATATGACATCTCATGCCATAGGAAGGGTCTCAGGTTTGGTATAAGCATTGAGATATCACATCTCTGCTATCGGAAGGGTCTCAGGATTGGAATGGGAAGGAGTTGGATATCCCATCTCATGTTATAGGAAGGGTCTCAGGTTTGGTATTAGAAGCATTGAGATATCACATCTCATGCTATAGGAAGGGTCTCAAGATTGGAATGGGAAATAGTTGGATATCACATCTCATGCTATAGGAAGGGTCTCAGGTTTGGTATAAGCATTGAGATATCACATCTCATGCTATAGGAAGGGTCTCAGGATTGGAATAGGAAGGATTTGGATATCACATCTTATGCTATAGGAAGGGTCTCAGGATTGGAATGGGAAGGTGTTGGATATCACATCTCATGCTATAGGAAGGGTCTCAGATTTGGTATAAGCATTGAGATATCACATCTCATGCTATAGGAAGGGTCTCAGGATTGGAATGGGAAGGAGTTGTATATGACATCTCAGGCCTTAGGAAGGGTCTCAGGTTTGGTATAAGCATTGAGATATCACATCTCTGCTATCGGAAGGGTCTCAGGATTGGAATGGGAAGGAGTTGGATATCCCATCTCATGTTATAGGAAGGGTCTCAGGTTTGGTATTAGAAGCATTGAGATATCACATCTCATGCTATAGGAAGGGTCTCAGGATTGGAATGGGAAGAACTTGGATGTCATATCTCATGCTATAGGGAGGGTCTCAAGTTTGATATTAGAAGCATTGAGATAACAAATCTCATGATATCTGAAGGGTCTCAGGATTGGAATGGGAAGGAGTTGGATATCACATCTCATGATAAAGGAAGGGTCTAAGGTTTGGAAGGGGAAGGATTTGGATATCACATCTCATGTTATAGGACGGGTCTCAGGTTTGGTATTAGAAGCATTGAGATATCAAGTCTCATGGTATAAGAAGGGTCTCAGAATTGGAATGGGAAGGAGTTGGATATCACATCTCAAGCTATAGGAAGCGTCTCAGGATTGGAATGGGAAGGAGTTTGATATCACATCTCATGCCATAGTATGGGTCTCAGGTTTGGTAGAAGCATTGGGATATCACATCTCATGCTATCGGAAGGGTATCAGTATTGGATTTGGAAGGAGTTGGATATCCCATCTCATGCTATAGGAAGGGTCTCAGGTTAGAATGGGAAGGAGTTGGATATCACATTTCATGTTATAGGAAGGGTCTCAGGATTGGAATGGGAAGGACTTGGATATCATATCTCATGCTATAGGAAGGCTCTCAGGTTTGGAAGGGGAAGGAGTTGGATATCACATTTCATGTTAGAGGAAGGATCTCAGGTTTGGTATTAGAGGCCTTGAGATATCACATCTCATGCTATAGGAAGGGTCTCAGGATTGGAATGGGAAGGAGTTGGATATCACATCTCAAGCTATAGGAAGGGTCTCAGGTTTGGTATAAGCATTGAGATATCACATCTCATGCTATAGGAAGGGTCTCAGGATTGGAATGGGAAGAAGTTGGATATCACATCTCATGCTATAGGAAGGGTCTCATGTTTGGTATAAGCATTGAGATATCACATCTCATGCTATAGGAAGGGTCTCAGGGTTGGAATGGGAAGGAGTTGTATATGACATCTCATGCCATAGGAAGGGTCTCAGGTTTGGTATAAGCATTGAGATATCACATCACATGCTATAGGAATGGTCTCAGGATTGGAATGGGAAGGACTTGGATATCACATCTCATGCTATAGGCAGGGTCTCAGGTTTGGAAAGGGAAGGAGATGGATATCACATTTCATGTTAGAGGTAGGATCTCAGGTTTGGTATTAGAGACATTGAGATATCACATCTCATGCTATCAGAAGGGTCTCAGGATTGGAATGGGAAGGAGTTGGATATCACATTTCATGCTAAAGGGAGGGTCTCAGGTTTGGAAGGGGAAGGATTTGTAAATCACATCTCATATTATATGAAGGATCTCAGGTTTGGTATTAGAAGCATTGAGATATCACATCTCATGCTATCGGAAGGATCTCAGGTTTGGTGTAAGAGGCATTGGCCCTCATTACGACCCTGGCGGAAATTGAAAAACAATGGCGAAAATGGAATACCGCCATCGAATAGCGCTCGGTGCGATTATGACCCGTCACCGTAAAGTACGATGCCATTAGCGACACCGTAGTGAACGCCAACGCTAACTGCACCAAGTACGCGCACGCGCGCCATGCCAAACCGTAATTACCACCATGGCGCAATGGTACGCGAATTCTGACCCTAGCGGACATGTACCTAACGCCATCAAGCATGGCGGAAAGTACCATTCCGCCATGGTGAGAAGTACGGCATCGCGAATCAACCGTAAACGGCCCTACTGAGTGCCTGTACACCACTCCCTGGCCACATTGCACAACTCCTCGTAGGTGCAATGAAGTCACACAATGCAACCAGTCAAATGTACAAGTCACCCATGCATGGCAACGAACAAATTAATCTAGGGGCTCCAAGTGCCTTGTGAGTGGCCATCCATATTTGCCATGGCACCATTGCCGCACTGATGCAGCACAGGCATGCGAAGGTTCAAGTACAGCAACATGAGCAGAAAAATGAGACAAACAAAAACAGGCCCCCCCCATCGACTGACACCAGTGTAAGGCAACATTCAAAGCAGTATCCTGAGTCAGACTGCACCAGCCCTGTACTCCTGCCAGTAAACAAACCAACCATCAGCATAAGCATGTACCACACAAGTTGGCAGAGTGACTGAGCAGCCAGGCACATCTCAAGAGGGGCCAATGGGAGCTGCAGGGCACAGATGGCACGAATACAGAAGCTATTCCAATGGACATGACCTCAGTCTCCCTCCAAGAAACGCACGCAAACACAGGCACCTGTGACCAGCCATATACTGATAATCACATCATTCCACCAATCCACCTGGCTGACCGGCATCTGTTACACAAAAGCTAATCCCCCGCCCCTGAGCATGACATCATCAAAACAGTCATAATGGTAGCCCCTATCCCTGACCACACTGGGCTTCGTAGGCAAACGCGGCCAGTACAGTATCACGCAACTATACTCAGAAGCCGGAACCCAATGCAGATCTACTCACAATACATCGCTCCACAAATAGGAATATGCTACATTACTTGCAAAGAATAACGCTACACGGTTAATATCAGAATAGAAATTTAATGCTCCACAAAATCACCAAGCCCATACAGCCATTAGGTCATGAACCCCAAAAATATATTTCATAATTGTGGGCTGCATCCGCAATAAATGACCAGCTTCTTCTTGTGTGACGCCCTGTTCCTTCATGGTACACAGGGGCTACATTCACGTTCAAAAAGGCAACATGGAAGCGCCTAGAACCGCAGGGCAGTTCCATTAGGTAGGCACTAGTCCAGCTGAAAGGTCGAAATGTTGCTCCTAGCCACTAGTACCGCGTAAGGGCATGTGGCCCATTGGCGATCGTCCCATAAGATCGTAATGGTGCTCCACTGATTAACTCGAAGCAGCAGGTGTCGGGAGTAAAAGCCATCTGCAGGAGTGGCATACAGATGGCAGCGGCAAAAGGGGAGGAGATACCTGTCACCCAAATGAAATGAAAAAGAATAGTATGGCCATCAGAACTTGATTTGTATTACTCACTTCAATGATCACACTAAATCTACAGCCATATGCATGCTAGCCCACTCCAAAGGATTATTCCCACCCAAATATCACTTGCGAATCATAACTATAAATATCGAGGTGAAAACACTATTACAAACGAGTGTTTGTGTGCATGCGTCTGTCAAAACAGAATCCATTCGATGGGATTAGTAACGTGCATAGACACAAGTGTTTGAAGGCGCGTCAAGACAGGGAGGGTTCAACAAGGCCAGATAGACGATGGTCCCACTATGGCAGCTCTGCATCACATAGCGCAGGGGAGGTGGATAGATTCCAAAAAGCCCTGTACATGGCAAACTCTCCATCAAATCATCTGTCCATGCATCCATACATCATTCCCTCATCCCGGTATGAAAACGCCTGATTATGTACTCACATAACATGTGCAATTTCCATTGAGTCTGTGCGTAATGCAGTCTGCAAAATCCACTGTGCTCCAGGCCGGAATTCCAGTGTTGTGAAGTAACATGTATTTGGGAACGTCCTGCCTTATCGTCCACCACGCTATTGCGCATCCCATACTATTCATATCAATCATTGCATTCTCGCCATGGCCCCTGTCCCAAGGACATTAAACAATAGAACGTTATATTTGCAGTCAGACCTGTGGGCGTCTCCTCGCCGCTAGCTGAAGACCGAAAGCGCCGTCCTTCGAATTCCTCATTTGCAACATCACGTCGAAAAGGCATCTGTGACCGCTTGAAATCACAAATCCATCCATGTAGTGCGGCAATGTGTGAAAATGCAAAGTGGCTTCACTCACAAATGGGACGCCCCGCCCGTCGTTGAGCCGCGGTACAGTGCTGCATGACGGTCCACCGTTAATCGAGTACTACATTCCACTGACCCTTCACAAGTTTGTTCGCGACTGCAAAGATAGTATGGGAAACAATGGGACCATAGCAGAATGAACATATGAGCCAATATTTCACTGCCATCGGGATCAAATACATGATTGTAATAGCAAGATGCCATGCGTCGAATTGCAGCGTTGCGTGCGGGACGTGCTCGCCCAAAGGGGATTGCAGCTTGCACAGGTGGAATGAATCACCACAGGTGGAGGCATTACAGCTTGAAAACACATAAATTGCACACCCAACCCCCTCACACAACCACACCCACTCCAAAATGCTACCGGCAGGACTAGCGATGTTGGCCCTGGGGGACCTGATAGCACTGCAAGTACTCCAACTTCAAGAAGAAGACGAACAGCAATTACTACAACAACCGGCCGCACAGAGGAGACGCAGGAGGAGGAGGAGGGCAAGGCAGGCCCAGCAAGGCCCGCCAGCACAGCCACTACCACCACGCAGGCAGCCCGCAATCCCACGCCTCCGAGCACATCCGTTCAACCTGACGGATGAGCAGATCCACACCCTCTACCGTTTGGACCGGGACACCATAACCGCCATTGTGGACATGACACAGGCTGACCTTGTCAGCATGATAGATAGCCCAACCGCCATCCCACCCCTACTGAAGGTGGTGTCTGTACTCCACTTCCTGGCCACAGGCACCTACCAGCACACAGTCGGACAGTTGCATGGCATTTCACAGCCACTGTTCTCACGGACACTATTGCAAGTGCTCGATGCCCTCCTGAAGCACGCAGACGACTACATCTCTCTACCACGCTCGGAGCAGGAAATTACGAACACAAAAGTGGGATTCCATGCACTTGGCGGCATACCGGGTTGCATTGGTGCCATCGACTGCACCCATGTTGAATTGGTCGTCCCACATGCCATGGAAGCTCAGTACCGCAACCGAAAACAATTTCATTCTCTTAATGTACAAATGGTGTTTGACTCCAACAGGATCATTACACATTGTTGTGCACGCTTTCCTGGATCAACCCATGATTCTATGGTCTTGAGGAACTCTAGAATACCACGCTACATGGAGCGACATGCAGGGAACAGATCCTGGCTACTCGGTGAGTCTCATTTCATGCATGATAATGTGGGGTATGTGATGCGGCAATGACCTGGCAGGAGGGGGGGGGGGCGTACGTAGCAATGTCATTCCACAAACATCATTTATTGTCCACATACAGGCGATGCCGGGTATCCACTGAAGAGATGGCTCCTTACACCACTCCGGAACCCACAGAACCAGCCTGAGGAGGACTACAACCATGCCCACTCACGTACCCGTGTAGTCATAGAACAGGCATTCGGCCTACTGAAGGCTCGTTTCCGCTGCCTCAGCAGGTCTGGCGGGGCACTCCTGTACTGCCATGAGAAGGTTGCAAAGATGGTCATGGCATGTGTCATGCTACACAACATGTGCGTACGTAGAAATGTGCCCATGCCCCCTGACGCAGAACTGCAAGCACCTGATGATGGTCATGATGAGGGTGGGGATGTGGCAGCACCTGAAGGAGTCTGCGAGGCACAGGAGGGCCGTGACATTCGTCAGCATCTCATAGATGCATGCTTCTAGCACTCACGCCTGGTGGCTGATACATGGACACGGGACTCGTGGCACTGTGTGTGTCTGGAACATGCACAATATGGACTGTACGCCTATAATGGCCTCGTACACAAAGATCAATGTCCACACATCTCATTGCATGATCGTGCATTGTTTATGGCATATGTGATATCATGTTAAACACCCTATCGACCCGCCACCCAAGTGAGCCCAACACACCCCCTCCACCCTCCTACCTCCCCCCCGAACACCAGTGTCCGAAGATGCTCATTGTCAGTGGGCAGACGCTATTGCAAGCCCCCTCTCCGGGTATCAGGGGCACCCCTGCCTGTGGAGCGCAGGTTCCTCCCAGATCTACGTTGGGGGCTGCCCTGGACGGAACTTGCAACGGATGATGTCTCTGCCTGCTCACGTCCATGCATGTCCCTAAGGGTTTGTGAGAGCTCAGTGAGCACACGGCGCACAGCGGCAAGTTCAGCACATACGTCTTTGGACGTCGCATGCAGTTGCCCCCTCAGGCTCTCGGTGCTTCTCTCCATTTGTGCCCTTAGTGTCTCTGTATTTCTCTCCATTTCTGCCCTAAGTGTCTCAGTTGATGTTTCTATGGCTGCCTTAGTACCCCCACATTCATCAGCATGGTCCTTGAGGAGCGTGGCCAGTTGCTGCTGTTGCACGATCACCTGGTCGAGGGACTGTTGCCTCTGCTGTGCCATGGCCATTTGCGGTGGTGTCACAGAGGGGCTGGTCACCTCATGTTGCCTTGCCACAGGGCTTGCGGGGGATGGCCAGTCGTCGTCTTGTGGGTGCCCCTGCGTGGTATCCTCATGGTGTACGGGATGGAACAAACAGGGGGATTGAGACAGGTCATGGATGGATCTTACTTCGACATCCCCGTTTTCTGTGTCGGAGCATGTTGCCATTAATGCAGTGTCACCTATGGTGCTGCTGCCACCAGAAGCAGTGCCTTCTGTGGCATCCCTTGGGGGGACCTGTGGTGGTGCTGTTGTGGGCATGCTGGCTGCTGGGGTGCCTGTTGAAGTTCCCTCCTGTGTGCTGCCACTTGATTTGTGCTGCTGCCGTGTCTTGATGCGTGCAGCTGAGGTGGAGGGTCTTTGGCCGTTGGTCTTGGCCCTCTTTGCAGGTGTGCTGGTAGGGGTGTCCTGGAGCTCGTCGTTTGAATCGGACCCTGTGGTGGAGTAAAGGAGGGCGAGCGTTATTAATGGGTCTGTTGAAATTGGAATGGCAATGTATCACATGCATTGGGGTGGTACCTGAGGGTGATTTGGGTCGGGGCCTTGGAGGTGGTTTCATTTTTGTGCGGATTGAGGATGCAGTTGTTTTGCAGCCTGCAGTTAGGGTGTGTCTGCTGCACGTGTAGAGGGTGTTTTTAGGATTTTTAATTATTTATGTATTTTATGTGATTTTTAAAGTGCGCTATCAGGCCAATGTATGTGGACGTTCTCCTGGACATGTGTTACTGTTGCACTATGTGGACACATGGTACTTCACATGATTGGACATTGTGGATTTAGCATTGTTTTATTTGGCCCACCTACCTGATTCTTCGGATGTCTGCACTCCTTTCTCCATCCCTCCGACTCCCTCTATACTCTCCATTCCAATGGTGGAGGCACAGATTTCTTCCCAGGGGGTCAACTTGATGGGTGATTCCGATCCTCCCCCGGTAGCTGTGGCAATGTTACGGTTGGCGGATAGTATGCTCCGTACGCGTATCCGCAGGTCGTCCCATCGCTTTCTGCATTGCTGTGGGTTGCGGGGTGCGGTCCCCACCGCACTTACCCGCTGTGCCACCAGGGCCCATATGGCCTTCTTGTTCGCAAGTGCCGTCCTGGTCATTTGTGTCGAGAAGACGACGGCAGCATTCTCCTGGAGGGTCTCTGTGAGCACGGTGAGTTCCTCACGGGAGAAGTGGACCTGCCGCTTGCGGTCGCACGCTTTTTTCGCAACTTTTCCCATTTTTATTGCTTTCACTGGGGTGGATGACGGGTTGGGATGTGTCTCAGGGTAGTATTTTTTATGGTTGTGTGGGAATTCTGATTTTATAGGTGTACGCCGTGCTGTTTCCCGTTCCGGGACCATTTTTTGACTTCCGTTTCCGTATATTTACGGTCACCGTACTTTCCGATTGCCGCTCATTACGGTGACCGCTCAGATGGGTGGCGGAATTGCACCTAGGGCGCCGTACGACGGCGGTGAGGGGCGTTTTGGGGACTTTTCCGCCATCGCGGACTTTGCACTTCCGCCATGGCGTAGTGCTCGTGCCCGATGGGTCGGAATTAGCCGCACTTTGCTACGTCGTGCAATGGCGGAAACGCTATTTACGCTATGGCGGTCAGGTCAGTCACTTTCCGCCAGGGTCGTAATGAGGGCCATTGAGATATCACATCTCATGCTATCATAAGGGTCTCAGGATTGGAATGGGAAGGAGTTGGATATCACATCTCATGTTATAGGAAGGATCTCAGGTTTGGTTTTAGAAGCATTGAGACATCACATCTCATGCTATAGGAAGGGTCTCAGGATTGGAATGGGAAGGAGTTGGATATCACATCTCATGCTATAGGAAGGGTCTCAGGTTTGGTATAAGCATTGAGATATCACATCTCATGCTATAGGAAGGGTCTCAGGATTGGAATGGGAAGGATTTGGATATCACATCTTATGCTATAGGAAGGGTCTCAGGTTTGGTATAAGCATTGAGATATCATATCTCATGCTATAGGAAGGGTCTCAGGATTGGAATGGGAAGAAGTTGGATATCACATCTCATGCTATAGGAAGGGTCTCAGGTTTGGTATAAGCATTGAGATATCACATCTCATGCTATAGGAAGGGTCTCAGGGTTGGAATGGGAAGGAGTTGTGTATGACATCTCATGCCATAGGAAGGGTCTCAGGTTTGGTATAAGCATTGAGATATCACATCACATGCTATAGGAAGGGTCTCAGGATTGGAATGGGAAGGACTTGGATATCACATCTCATGCTATAGGCAGGGTCTCAGGTTTGGAAAGGGAAGGAGATGGATATCACATTTCATGTTAGAGGTAGGATCTCAGGTTTGGTATTAGAGGCATTGAGATATCACATCTCATGCTATCAGAAGGGTCTCAGGATTGGAATGGGAAGGAGTTGGATATCACATTTCATGCTAAAGGGAGGGTCTCAGGTTTGGAAGGGGAAGGATTTGGAAATCACATCTCATATTATAGGAAGGATCTCAGGTTTGGTATTAGAAGCATTGAGATATCACATCTCATGCTATCGGAAGGATCTCAGGTTTGGTATAAGAGGCATTGAGATATCACATCTCATGCTATCATAAGGGTCTCAGGATTGGAATGGGAAGGAGTTGGATATCACATCTCATGTTATAGGAAGGATCTCAGGTTTGGTATTAGAAGCATTGAGACATCACAGCTCATGCTATAGGAAGGGTCTCAGGATTGGAATGGGAAGGAGTTGGATATCACATCTCATGCTATAGGAAGGGTCTCAGGTTTGGTATAAGCATTGAGATATCACATCTCATGCTATAGGAAGGGTCTCAGGATTGGAATAGGAGGGATTTGGGTATCACATCTTATGCTATAGGAAGGGTCTCAGGATTGGAATGGGAAGGTGTTGGATATCACATCTCATGCTATAGGAAGGGTCTCAGATTTGGTATAAGCATTGAGATATCACATCTCATGCTATAGGAAGGGTCTCAGGATTGGAATGGGAAGGAGTTGTATATGACATCTCAGGCCTTAGGAAGGGTCTCAGGTTTGGTATAAGCATTGAGATATCACATCTCTGCTATCGGAAGGGTCTCAGGATTGGAATGGGAAGGAGTTGGATATCCTATCTCATGTTATAGGAAGGGTCTCAGGTTTGGTATTAGAAGCATTGAGATATCACATCTCATGCTATAGGAAGGGTCTCAGGATTGGAATGGGAAGGACTTGGATGTCACATCTCATGCTATAGGGAGGGTCTCAAGTTTGATATTAGAAGCATTGAGATAACAAATCTCATGATATCGGAAGGGTCTCAGGATTGGAATGGGAAGGAGTTGGATATCACATCTCATGATAAAGGAAGGGTCTAAGGTTTGGAAGGGGAAGGATTTGGATATCACATCTCATGTTATAGGACGGGAATGCTTATACCAAACCTGAGAGCCTACCTATAGCATGAGATGTGATATCCAAGTCCATCCCATTCCAATCCTTAGACCCTTCCTACAGCATGCGATGTGATATCTCAATGATTCTAATACCAAACCAGAGACTCTTCCTATAACATGAGATGGGATATCCAACTCCTTCCCATTCCAATCCTGAGCCGCTTCCGATAGCAGAGATGTGATATCTCAATGCTTATACCAAACCTGAGACCCTTCCTATAACATGAGATGTGATATCCAACTCCTTCCCGTTCCACACCTGAGACACTAACTATAGCATATGTGATATCCAACTCCTTCCCATTCCAAACATGAGACCCTTCCTATAGCAAGAAAGTAATATCCAACTCCTACCCATTCCAATCCTGAGACCCTTCCTATAGCAAGAGATGTGATATCCAAATCCTTCCCATTCCAATCCTGAGACCCTTCCTATAACATGAGATGTGATATCCAACTCCTTCCCATTCCAACCTGAGACACTTCCTATAGCATGAGAAGGGATATCCAACTCCTTCCCAATCCAATCCTGAGACCCTTCCGATAGCAGAGATGTGATGTCTCAATGCTTATACCAAACTTGAGACCCTTCCTATGGCATGAGATGTGATATCCAACTCCTTCCCAATCCAATCCTGAGACCCTTCCGATAGCAGAGACGTGATATCTCAATGCTTCTACCAAACCTGAGACCCTTCCTTTAGCATGAGATGTGATATCCAAATCCTTCACATTCCAATCCTGAGACCCTTCCTATAGCATGAGATGTGATATCTCAATGCTTCTAATACCAAACCTGAGATCCTTCCTATAACATGAGATGTGATATCCAATTCCTTCCCATTCCAAACCTGAGACCCTTCCTATTGGATGAGATGTGATATCCAACTCCTTCCCATTCTAACCCTGAGACCCTTCCTATAGCATGAGATGTGATGTCTCAATGCTTCTAATACCAAACCTGAGATCCTTCCTATAACATGAGATGTGATATCCAACTCCTTCCATTCCAATCCTGAAACCCGTCCTATAGCATGAGATGTGATATCTCAATGCTTATACCAAACCTGAGACCCTTCCTATAGCATGAGATGTGATATCCAACTGCTTCCCATTCCAATCCTGAGACCCTTCCGATAGCATGAGATGTGATATCTCAATGCTTCTAATACCAAACCTGAGATCCTTCCTCTAACATGAAATGTGATATCCAACTCCTTCCCTTTCCAAACCTAAGAGCCTATCTATAGCATGAGATGTGATATCCAAGTCCTTCCCATTCCAACCCTTAGACCCTTCCTACAGCATGCAATATGATATCTCAATGATTCTAATAACAAACCTGAGACCCGTCCTATAACATGAGATGGGATATCCAACTCCTTCCCATTCCAATCCTGAGACACTTCCGATAGCAGAGATGTGATATCTCAATGCTTATACCAAACCTGAGACCCTTCCTATAACATGAGATGTGATATCCAAATCCTTCCCGTTCCAAACCTGAGACCCTTCCTTTAGCATGAGATGTGATATCCAGCACCTTCCCATTCCAATCCTGAGACACTTCCGATAGCATGAGATGTGATATCTCAATGCTTCTAATATCAAAACTGAGACCCTCCCTATAGCATGATATGTGATATCTAAGTCCTTCCCATTCCAATCATGAGACCCTCCCTATAGCATGAGATGTGATATCCAACTCCTTCCCATTCCAATCCTGAGACCCTTCCTATAGCATGAGATATGATATCTCAATACTTCTAATACCAAACGTGAGATCCTTCCGATAACATGAGATGTGATATCCAAATCCTTCGCCTTCCAAACCTGAGACCCTCCCTTTAGCATGAGATGTGATATCCAACTCCTTCCTATTCCAATCCTGAGACTCTTCTGATAGCATGAGATGTGATATCTAAATGCTTCTAATACCAAACCTGAGATCCTTCCGATAGCATGAGATGTGATATCTCAATGCTTCTAATACCAAACCTGAGATCCTACCTCTAACATGAAATCTGATATCCAACTCTTTCCCCTTCCAAACCTGAGAGCCTTCCTATAGCATGAGATGTGATATCCAAGTCCTTCCCATTCCAATCCTGAGACCCTTCCTATAGCTTGAGATGTGATATCCAACTCCTTCCCATTCCAATTGTGAGACCCTTCCTATACTATGAGACTTGATATCTCAATGCTTCTAATACCAAACGTGAGACCCGTAATATAACATGAGATGTGATATCCAAATCCTTCCCCTTCCAAACCTTAGACCCTTCCTTTATCATGAGATGTGATATCCAACTCCTTCCCATTCCAATCCTGAGACCCTTCCGATATCATGAGATGTGATATCTCAAAGCTTCTAATATCAAACTTGAGACCCTCCCTATAGCATGAGATGTGATATCCAAGTCCTTCCCATTCCAATCCTGAGACCCTTCCTATAGCATGAGATGTGATATCTCAATGCTTCTAATACCAAACCTGAGACCCTTCCTATAACATGAGATGGGAATATCCAACTCCTTCCCATTCCAATCCTGAGACCCTTCCGATAGCAGAGATGTGATATCTCAATGCTTATACCAAACCTGAGATCCTTCCTATAACATGAGATGTGATATCCAACTCCTTCCCATTCCAATCCTGAGACACTTCCTATAGCATGAGATGTGATATCTCACTGCTTATACCAAACCTGAGACCCTTCCCATAGCATGAGATGTGATATCCAACTCCTTCCCATTCCAATCCTCAGACCCTTCCTATAGCATGAGATGTGATATCTCAATGCTTCTAATATCAAACTTGAGACCCTACCTATAGCATGAGATGTGATATCCAAGTCCTTCCCATTCCAATCCTGAGACACTTCCTATAGCATGAGATGTGATATCCAACTCCTTCCCATTCCAATCCTGAGACCCTTCCTATAGCATGAGATATGATATCTCAATACTTCTAATACCAAACGTGAGATCCTTCCGATAACATGAGATGTGATATCCAAATCCTTCCCCTTCCAAACCTGAGACCCTCCCTTTAGCATGAGATGTGATATCCAACTCCTTCCCATTCCAATCCTGAGACCCTTCTGATAGCATGAGATGTGATATCTCAATGCTTCTAATACCAAACCTGAGATCCTTCAGATAGCATGAGATGTGATATCTCAATGCTTCTAATACCAAACCTGACATCCTTCCTATAACATGAGATGTGATATCCAAATCCTTCCCCTTCCAAACCTGAGACCCTCCCTTTAGCATGAGATGTGATATCCAACTCCTTCCCATTCCATTCCTGAGACCCTTCTGATAGCATGAGATGTGATATCTCAATGCCTCTAATACCAAACCTGAGATCCTACCTCTAACATGAAATGTGATATCCAACTCTTTCCCCTTCCAAACCTGAGAGCCTTCCTATAGCATGAGATGTGATATCCAAGTCCTTCCCATTCCAATCCTGAGACCCTTCCTATAGCTTGAGATGTGATATCCAACTCCTTCCCATTCCAATTCTGAGACCCTTCCTATACTCTGAGACTTGATATCTCAATGCTTCTAATACCAAACCTGAGACCCGTAATATAACATGAGATGTGATATCCAAATCCTTCCCCTTCCAAACCTTAGACCCTTCCTTTATCATGAGATGTGATATCCAACTCCTTCCCATTCCAATCCTGAGACCCTTCCGATATCATGAGATGTGATATCTCAAAGCTTCTAATATCAAACTTGAGACCCTCCCTATAGCATGAGATGTGATATCCAAGTCCTTCCCATTCCAATCCTGAGACCCTTCCTATAGCATGAGATGTGATATCTCAATGCTTCTAATACTGAACCTGAGACCCTTCCTATAACATGAGATGGGAATATCCAACTCCTTCCCATTCCAATCCTGAGACCCTTCCGATAGCAGAGATGTGATATCTCAATGCTTATACCAAACCTGAGACCCTTCCTATGGCATGAGATGTGATATCCAACTCCTTGCCATTCAAATCCTGAGACCCATCCGATAGCAGAGACGTGATATCTCAATGCTTCTACCAAACCTGAGACCCTTCCTTTAGCATGAGATGTGATATCCAAATCCTTCACATTCCAATCCTGAGACCCTTCCTATAGCATGAGATGTGATATCTCAATGCTTCTAATACCAAACCTGAGATCCTTCCTATAACATGAGATGTGATATCCAATTCCTTCCCATTCCAAACCTGAGACCCTTCCTATTGGATGAGTTGTGATATCCAACTCCTTCCCATTCCAACCCTGAGACCCTTCCTATAGCATGAGATGTGATGTCTCAATGCTTCTAATACCAAACCTGAGATCCTTCCTATAACATGAGATGTGATATCCAACTCCTTCCATTCCAATCCTGAGACCCGTCCTATAGCATGAGATGTGATATCTCAATGCTTATACCAAACCTGAGACCCTTCCTATAGCATGAGATGTGATATCCAACTACTTCCCATTCCAATCCTGAGACCCTTCCTATAGCATGAGATGTGATATCTCAATGCTTCTAATACCAAACCTGAGATCCTTCCTCTAACATGAAATGTGATATCCAACTCCTTCCCTTTCCAAACCTAAGAGCCTATCTATAGCATGAGATGTGATATCCAGGTCCTTCCCATTCCAATCCTTAGACCCTTCCTACAGCATGCAATATGATATCTCAATGATTCTAATAACAAACCTGAGACCCGTCCTATAGCATGAGATATGATATCCAAGTCCTTCCCATTCCAATCCTGAGACCCTTCCTATGACATGAAATGTGATATCCAACTCCTTCCCATTCCAACCTGAGACCCTTCCTATAGCATGAGATGGGATATCCAACTTCTTCCAAGTCCAATACTGATACCCTTCCGATAGCATGAGATGTGATATCCCAATGCTTCTACCAAACCTGAGACTCATACTATGGCATGAGATGTGATATCAAACTCCTTCCCATTCCAATCCTGAGACCCTTCCTATAGCTTGAGGTGTGATATCCAACTCCTTCCCATTCCAATTCTGAGACCCTTCTTATACCATGAGACTTGATATCTCAATGCTTCTAATACCAAACCTGAGACCCGTCCTATAACATGAGATGTGATATCCAAATCCTTCCCCTTCCAAACCTTAGACCCTTCCTTTATCATGAGATGTGATATCCAACTCCTTCCCATTCCAATCCTGAGACCCTTCCGATATCATGAGATTTGTTATCACAATGCTTCTAATATCAAACTTGAGACCCTCCCTATAGCATGATGTGACATCCAAGTCCTTCCCATTCCAATCCTGAGACCCTTCCTATAGCATGAGATGTGATATCTCTATGCTTCTAATACCAAACCTGAGACCCTTCCTATAACATGAGATGGGATATCCAACTCCTTCCCATTCCAATCCTGAGACCTTTCCGATAGCAGAGATGTGATATCTCAATGCTTATACCAAACCTGAGAACCTTCCTATGGCCTGAGATGTCATATACAACTCCTTCCCATTCCAATCCTGAGACCCTGCCTTTAGCATGAGATGTGATATCTCAATGCTTATACCAAATCTGAGACCCTTCCTATAGCATGAGATGTGATATCCAATTCCTTCCCATTCCAATCCTGAGACCCTTCCTATAGGATGAGATGTGATATCTCAATGCTTATACCAAACCTGAGAGCCTACCTATAGCATGAGATGTGATATCCAAGTCCATCCCATTCCAATCCTTAGACCCTTCCTACAGCATGCGATGTGATATCTCAATGATTCTAATACCAAACCAGAGACTCTTCCTATAACATGAGATGGGATATCCAACTCCTTCCGATTCCAATCCTGAGCCGCTTCCGATAGCAGAGATGTGATATCTCAATGCTTATACCAAACCTGAGACCCTTCCTATGACATGAGATGTGATATCCAACTCCTTCCCGTTCCAAACCTGAGACACTAACTATAGCATATGTGATATCCAACTCCTTCCCATTCCAAACATGAGACCCTTCCTATAGCAAGAAAGTAATATCCAACTCCTACCCATTCCAATCCTGAGACCCTTCCTATAGCAAGAGATGTGATATCCAAATCCTTCCCATTCCAATCCTGAGACCCTTCTTATAACATGAGATGTGATATCCAACTCCTTCCCATTCCAACCTGAGACACTTCCTATAGCATGAGAAGGGATATCCAACTCCTTCCCAATCCAATCCTGAGACCCTTCCGATGGCAGAGATGTGATATCTCAATGCTTATACCAAACCTGAGACCCTTCCTATGGCATGAGATGTGATATCCAACTCCTTGCCATTCAAATCCTGAGACCCTTCCTATAGCATGAGAAGGGATATCCAACTCCTTCCCAATCCAATCCTGAGACCCTTCCGATAGCAGAGATGTGATATCTCAATGCTTATACCAAACCTGAGACCCTTCCTATGGCATGAGATGTGATATCCAACTCCTTGCCATTCAAATCCTGAGACCCTTCCTATAGCATGAGAAGGGATATCAAACTCCTTCCCAATCCAATCCTGAGACCCTTCCGATAGCAGAGACGTGATATCTCAATGCTTCTACCAAACCTGAGACCCTTCCTTTAGCATGAGATGTGATATCCAAATCCTTCACATTCCAATCCTGAGAACCTTCCTATAGCATGAGATGTGATATCACAATGCTTCTAATACCAAACCTGAGATCCTTCCTATAACATGAGATGCGATATCAAATTCCTTCCCATTCCAACCCTGAGACCCTTCCTATAGCATGAGATGTGATGTCTCAATGCTTCTAATACCAAACCTGAGATCCTTCCTATAACATGAGATGTGATATCCAACTCCTTCCATTCCAATCCTGAGACCCGTCCTATAGCATGAGATGTGATATCTCAATGCTTATACCAAACCTGAGACCCTTCCTATAGCATGAGATGTGATATCCAACTGCTTCCCATTCCAATCCTGAGACCCTTCCTATAGCATGAGATGTGATATCTCAATGCTTCTAATACCAAACCTGAGATCCTTCCTCTAACATGAAATGTGATATCCAACTCCTTCCCTTTCCAAACCTAAGAGCCTATCTATAGCATGAGATGTGATATCCAAGTCCTTCACATTCCAACCCTTAGACCCTTCCTACAGCATGCAATATGATATCTCAATGATTCAAATAACAAACCTGAGACCCGTCCTATAACATGAGATGGGATATCCAACTCCTTCCCATTCCAATCCTGAGACACTTCCGATAGCAGAGATGTGATATCTCAATGCTTATACCAAACCTGAGACCCTTACTATAACATGAGATGTGATATCCAAATCCTTCCCGTTCCAAACCTGAGACCCTTCCTTTAGCATGAGATGTGATATCCAGCTCCTTCCCATTCCAATCCTGAGACACTTCCGATAGCATGAGATGTGATATCTCAATGCTTGTAATATCAAAACTGATACCCTCCCTATAGCATATGTGATATCTAAGTCCTTCCCATTCCAATCCTGAGACCCTCCCTATAGCATGAGATGTGATATCCAACTCCTTCCCATTCCAATCCTGAGACCCTTCCTATAGCATGAGATATGATATCTCAATACTTCTAATACCAAACGTGAGATCCTTCCGATAACATGAGATGTGATATCCAAATCCTTCCCCTTCCAAACCTGAGACCCTCCCTTTAGCATGAGATGTGATATCCAACTCCTTCCTATTCCAATCCTGAGACTCTTCTGATAGCATGAGATGTGATATCTCAATGCTTCTAATACCAAACCTGAGATCCTTCCGATAGCATGAGATGTGATATCTCAATGCTTCTAATACCAAACCTGAGATCCTTCCTATAACATGAGATGTGATATCCAAATCCTTCCCCTTCCAAACCTGAGACCCTCCCTTTAGCATGAGATGTGATATCCAACTCCTTCCCATTCCATTCCTGAGACCCTTCTGATAGCATGAGATGTGATATCTCAATGCCTCTAATACCAAACCTGAGATCCTACCTCTAACATGAAATGTGATATCCAACTCTTTCCCCTTCCAAACCTGAGAGCCTTCCTATAGCATGAGATGTGATAGCCAAGTACTTCCCATTCCAATCCTGAGACCCTTCCTATAGCTTGAGATGTGATATCCAACTCCTTCCCATTCCAATTCTGAGACCCTTCCTATACTATGAGACTTGATATCTCAATGCTTCTAATACCAAACCTGAGACCCGTAATATAACATGAGATGTGATATCCAAATCCTTCCCCTTCCAAACCTTAGACCCTTCCTTTATCATGAGATGTGATATCCAACTCCTTCCCATTACAATCCTGAGACCCTTCCGATATCATGAGATGTGATATCTCAAAGCTTATAATATCAAACTTGAGACCCACCCTATAGCATGAGATGTGATATCCAAGTCCTTCCCATTCCACTCCTGAGACCCTTCCTATAGCATGAGATGTGATATCTCAATGCTTCTAATACCAAACCTGAGACCCTTCCTATAACATCAGATGGGAATATCCAACTCCTTCCCATTCCAATCCTGAGACCCTTCCGATAGCAGAGATGTGATATCTCAATGCTTATACCAAACCCGAGATCCTTCCTATAACATGAGATGTGATATCCAACTCCTTCCCATTCCAATCCTGAGACACTTCCTATAGCATGAGATGTGATATCTCACTGCTTATACCAAACCTGAGACCCTTCCCATAGCATGAGATGTGATATCCAACTCCTTCCCATTCCAATCCTCAGACCCTTCCTATAGCATGAGATGTGATATCTCAATGCTTCTAATAACAAACTTGAGACCCTACCTATAGCATGAGATGTGATATCCAAGTCTTTCCCATTCCAATCCTGAGACACTTCCTATAGCAGAGATGTGATATCTCAATGTTTATACCAAACCTGAGACCCTTCCTATAACATGAGATGTGATATCCAACTCCTTCCCGTTCCAAACCTGAGACCCTTCCTTTAGCATGAGATGTGATATCCAGCTCCTTACCATTCCAATCCTGAGACACTTCCGATAGCATGAGATGTGATATCTCAATGCTTCTAATATCAAAACTGAGACCCTCCCTATAGCATGATATGTGATATCTACGTCCTTCCCATTCCAATCCTGAGACCCTACCTATAGCATGAGATGTGATATCTCAATGCTTCTACCAAACCTGAGACCCTTCCTTTAGCATGAGATGTGATATCCAACTCCTTCCCATTCCAATCCTGAGACCCTTCCTATAGCATGAGATGTGATATCTCAATACTTCTAATACCAAACCTGAGATCCTTCCGATAACATGAGATGTGATATCTCAATACTTCTAATACCAAACCTGAGATCCATCCTATAACATGAGATGTGATATCCAAATCCTTCCCCTTCCAAACCTGAGACCCTCCCTTTAGCATGAGATGTGATATCCAACTCCTTCCCATTCCAATCCTGAGACCCTTCCTATAGCATGAGATGTGATATCACGATGCTTCTAATACCAAACCTGAGATCCTTCCTATAACATGAGATGTGATATCCAATTCCTTCCCATTCCAAACCTGAGACCCTTCCTATTGGATGAGATGTGATATCCAACTCCTTCCCATTCCAACCCTGAGACCCTTCCTATAGCATGAGATGTGATGTCTCAATGCTTCTAATACCAAACCTGAGATCCTTCCTATAACATGAGATGTGATATCCAACTCCTTCCATTCCAATCCTGAGACCCGTCCTATAGCATGAGATGTGATATCTCAATGCTTATACCAAACCTGAGACCCTTCCTATAGCATGAGATGTGATATCCAACTGCTTCCCATTCCAATCCTGAGACCCTTCCTATAGCATGAGATGTGATATCTCAATGCTTCTAATACCAAACCTGAGATCCTTCCTCTAACATGAAATGTGATATCCAACTCCTTCCCTTTCCAAACCTAAGAGCCTATCTATAGCATGAGATGTGATATCCAAGTCCTTCACATTCCAACCCTTAGACCCTTCCTACAGCATGCAATATGATATCTCAATGATTCTAATAACAAACCTGAGACCCGTCCTATAACATGAGATGGGATATCCAACTCCTTCCCATTCCAATCCTGAGACACTTCCGATAGCAGAGATGTGATATCTCAATGCTTATACCAAACCTGAGACCCTTACTATAACATGAGATGTGATATCCAAATCCTTCATATTCCAAACCTGAGACCCTTCCTTTAGCATGAGATGTGATATCCAGCTCCTTCCCATTCCAATCCTGAGACACTTCCGATAGCATGAGATGTGATATCTCAATGCTTCTAATATCAAAACTGAGACCCTCCCTATAGCATGATATGTGATATCTAAGTCCTTCCCATTCCAATCCTGAGACCCTCCCTATAGCATGAGATGTGATATCCAACTCCTTCCCATTCCAATCCTGAGACCCTTCCTATAGCATGAGATATGATATCTCAATACTTCTAATACCAAACGTGAGATCCTTCCGATAACATGAGATGTGATATCGAAATCCTTCCCCTTCCAAACCTGAGACCCTCCCTTTAGCATGAGATGTGATATCCAACTCCTTCCTATTCCAATCCTGAGACTCTTCTGATAGCATGAGATGTGATATCTCAATGCTTCTAATACCAAACCTGAGATCCTTCCGATAGCATGAGATGTGATATCTCAATGCTTCTAATACCAAACCTGAGATCCTTCCTATAACATGAGATGTGATATCCAAATCCTTCCCCTTCCAAACCTGAGACCCTCCCTTTAGCATGAGATGTGATATCCAACTCCTTCCCATTCCATTCCTGAGACCCTTCTGATAGCATGAGATGTGATATCTCAATGCCTCTAATACCAAACCTGAGATCCTACCTCTAACATGAAATGTGATATCCAACTCTTTCCCCTTCCAAACCTGAGAGCCTTCCTATAGCATGAGATGTGATAGCCAAGTCCTTCCCATTCCAATCCTGAGACCCTTCCTATAGCTTGAGATGTGATATCCAACTCCTTCCCATTCCAATTCTGAGACCCTTCCTATACTATGAGACTTGATATCTCAATGCTTCTAATACCAAACCTGAGACCCGTAATATAACATGAGATGTGATATCCAAATCCTTCCCCTTCCAAACCTTAGACCCTTCCTTTATCATGAGATGTGATATCCAACTCCTTCCCATTCCAATCCTGAGACCCTTCCGATATCATGAGATGTGATATCTCAAAGCTTCTAATATCAAACTTGAGACCCTCCCTATAGCATGAGATGTGATATCCAAATCCTTCCCCTTCCAAACCTTAGACCCTTCCTTTATCATGAGATGTGATATCCAACTCCTTCCCATTCCAATCCTGAGACCCTTCCGATATCATGAGATGTGATATCTCAAAGCTTCTAATATCAAACTTGAGACCCTCCCTATAGCATGAGATGTGATATCCAAGTCCTTCCCATTCCAATCCTGAGACCCTTCCTATAGCATGAGATGTGATATCTCAATGCTTCTAATACCAAACCTGAGACCCTTCCTATAACATGAGATGGGAATATCCAACTCCTTCCCATTCCAATCCTGAGACCCTTCCGATAGCAGAGATGTGATATCTCAATGCTTATACCAAACCTGAGATCCTTCCTATAACATGAGATGTGATATCCAACTCCTTCCCATTCCAATCCTGAGACACTTCCTATAGCATGAGATGTGATATCTCACTGCTTATACCAAACATGAGACCCTTCCCATAGCATGAGATGTGATATCCAACTCCTTCCCATTCCAATCCTCAGACCCTTCCTATAGCATGAGATGTGATATCTCAATGCTTCTAATAACAAACTTGAGACCCTACCTATAGCATGAGATGTGATATCCAAGTCTTTCCCATTCCAATCCTGACACACTTCCTATAGCAGAGATGTGATATCTCAATGTTTATACCAAACCTGAGACCCTTCCTATAACATGATATGTGATATCCAACTCCTTCCCGTTCCAAACCTGAGACCCTTCCTTTAGCATGAGATGTGATATCCAGCTCCTTCCCATTCCAATCCTGAGACACTTCCGATAGCATGAGATGTGATATCTCAATGCTTCTAATATCAAAACTGAGACCCTCCCTATAGCATGATATGTGATATCTACGCCCTTCCCATTCCAATCCTGAGACCCTTTATATAGCATGAGATGTGATATCTCAATGCTTCTACCAAACCTGAGACCCTTCCTTTAGCATGAGATGTGATATCCAATTCCTTCCCATTCCAATCCTGAGACCCTTCCTATAGCATGAGATGTGATATCTCAATACTTCTAATACCAAACCTGAGATCCTTCCGATAACATGAGATGTGATATCTCAATACTTCTAATACCAAACCTGAGATCCATCCTATAACATGAGATGTGATATCCAAATCCTTCCCCTTCCAAACCTGAGACCCTCCCTTTAGCATGAGATGTGATATCCAACTCCTTCCCATTCCAATCCTGAGACCCTTCCTATAGCATGAGATGTGATATCACGATGCTTCTAATACCAAACCTGAGATCCTTCCTATAACATGAGATGTGATATCCAATTCCTTCCCATTCCAAACCTGAGACCCTTCCTATTGGATGAGATGTGATATCCAACTCCTTCCCATTCCAACCCTGAGACCCTTCCTATAGCATGAGATGTGATGTCTCAATGCTTCTAATACCAAACCTGAGATCCTTCCTATAACATGAGATGTGATATCCAACTCCTTCCATTCCAATCCTGAGACCCGTCCTATAGCATGAGATGTGATATCTCAATGCTTATACCAAACCTGAGACCCTTCCTATAGCATGAGATGTGATATCCAACTGCTTCCCATTCCAATCCTAAGACCCTTCCTATAGCATGAGATGTGATATCTCAATGCTTCTAATACCAAACCTGAGATCCTTCCTCTAACATGAAATGTGATATCCAACTCCTTCCCTTTCCAAACCTAAGAGCCTATCTATAGCATGAGATGTGATATCCAAGTCCTTCACATTCCAACCCTTAGACCCTTCCTACAGCATGCAATATGATATCTCAATGATTCTAATAACAAACCTGAGACCCGTCCTATAACATGAGATGGGATATCCAACTCCTTCCCATTCCAATCCTGAGACACTTCCGATAGCAGAGATGTGATATCTCAATGCTTATACCAAACCTGAGACCCTTACTATAACATGAGATGTGATATCCAAATCCTTCATATTCCAAACCTGAGACCCTTCCTTTAGCATGAGATGTGATATCCAGCTCCTTCCCATTCCAATCCTGAGACACTTCCGATAGCATGAGATGTGATATCTCAATGCTTCTAATATCAAAACTGAGACCCTCCCTATAGCATGATATGTGATATCTAAGTCCTTCCCATTCCAATCCTGAGACCCTCCCTATAGCATGAGATGTGATATCCAACTCCTTCCCATTCCAATCCTGAGACCCTTCCTATAGCATGAGATATGATATCTCAATACTTCTAATACCAAACGTGAGATCCTTCCGATAACATGAGATGTGATATCGAAATCCTTCCCCTTCCAAACCTGAGACCCTCCCTTTAGCATGAGATGTGATATCCAACTCCTTCCTATTCCAATCCTGAGACTCTTCTGATAGCATGAGATGTGATATCTCAATGCTTCTAATACCAAACCTGAGATCCTTCCGATAGCATGAGATGTGATATCTCAATGCTTCTAATACCAAACCTGAGATCCTTCCTATAACATGAGATGTGATATCCAAATCCTTCCCCTTCCAAACCTGAGACCCTCCCTTTAGCATGAGATGTGATATCCAACTCCTTCCCATTCCATTCCTGAGACCCTTCTGATAGCATGAGATGTGATATCTCAATGCCTCTAATACCAAACCTGAGATCCTACCTCTAACATGAAATGTGATATCCAACTCTTTCCCCTTCCAAACCTGAGAGCCTTCCTATAGCATGAGATGTGATAGCCAAGTCCTTCCCATTCCAATCCTGAGACCCTTCCTATAGCTTGAGATGTGATATCCAACTCCTTCCCATTCCAATTCTGAGACCCTTCCTATACTATGAGACTTGATATCTCAATGCTTCTAATACCAAACCTGAGACCCGTAATATAACATGAGATGTGATATCCAAATCCTTCCCCTTCCAAACCTTAGACCCTTCCTTTATCATGAGATGTGATATCCAACTCCTTCCCATTCCAATCCTGAGACCCTTCCGATATCATGAGATGTGATATCTCAAAGCTTCTAATATCAAACTTGAGACCCTCCCTATAGCATGAGATGTGATATCCAAATCCTTCCCCTTCCAAACCTTAGACCCTTCCTTTATCATGAGATGTGATATCCAACTCCTTCCCATTCCAATCCTGAGACCCTTCCGATATCATGAGATGTGATATCTCAAAGCTTCTAATATCAAACTTGAGACCCTCCCTATAGCATGAGATGTGATATCCAAGTCCTTCCCATTCCAATCCTGAGACCCTTCCTATAGCATGAGATGTGATATCTCAATGCTTCTAATACCAAACCTGAGACCCTTCCTATAACATGAGATGGGAATATCCAACTCCTTCCCATTCCAATCCTGAGACCCTTCCGATAGCAGAGATGTGATATCTCAATGCTTATACCAAACCTGAGATCCTTCCTATAACATGAGATGTGATATCCAACTCCTTCCCATTCCAATCCTGAGACACTTCCTATAGCATGAGATGTGATATCTCACTGCTTATACCAAACATGAGACCCTTCCCATAGCATGAGATGTGATATCCAACTCCTTCCCATTCCAATCCTCAGACCCTTCCTATAGCATGAGATGTGATATCTCAATGCTTCTAATAACAAACTTGAGACCCTACCTATAGCATGAGATGTGATATCCAAGTCTTTCCCATTCCAATCCTGACACACTTCCTATAGCAGAGATGTGATATCTCAATGTTTATACCAAACCTGAGACCCTTCCTATAACATGATATGTGATATCCAACTCCTTCCCGTTCCAAACCTGAGACCCTTCCTTTAGCATGAGATGTGATATCCAGCTCCTTCCCATTCCAATCCTGAGACACTTCCGATAGCATGAGATGTGATATCTCAATGCTTCTAATATCAAAACTGAGACCCTCCCTATAGCATGATATGTGATATCTACGCCCTTCCCATTCCAATCCTGAGACCCTTTATATAGCATGAGATGTGATATCTCAATGCTTCTACCAAACCTGAGACCCTTCCTTTAGCATGAGATGTGATATCCAATTCCTTCCCATTCCAATCCTGAGACCCTTCCTATAGCATGAGATGTGATATCTCAATACTTCTAATACCAAACCTGAGATCCTTCCGATAACATGAGATGTGATATCTCAATACTTCTAATACCAAACCTGAGATCCATCCTATAACATGAGATGTGATATCCAAATCCTTCCCCTTCCAAACCTGAGACCCTCCCTTTAGCATGAGATGTGATATCCAACTCCTTCCCATTCCATTCCTGAGACCCTTCCTATAGCATGAGATGTGATATCACGATGCTTCTAATACCAAACCTGAGATCCTTCCTATAACATGAGATGCGATATCCAATTCCTTCCCATTCCAAACCTGAGACCCTTCCTATTGGATGAGATGTGATATCCAACTCCTTCCCATTCCAACCCTGAGACCCTTCCTATAGCATGAGATGTGATGTCTCAATGCTTCTAATACCAAACCTGAGATCCTTCCTATAACATGAGATGTGATATCCAACTCCTTCCATTCCAATCCTGAGACCCGTCCTATAGCATGAGATGTGATATCTCAATGCTTATACCAAACCTGAGACTCTTCCTATAGCATGAGATGTGATATCCAACTGCTTCCCATTCCATTCCTGAGACCCTTCCTATAGCATGAGATGTGATATCTCAATGCTTCTAATACCAAACCTGAGATCCTTCCTCTAACATGAAATGTGATATCCAACTCCTTCCCTTTCCAAACCTAAGAGCCTATCTATAGCATGAGATGTGATATCCAAGTCCTTCACATTCCAACCCTTAGACCCTTCCTACAGCATGCAATATGATATCTCATTGATTCTAATAACAAACCTGAGACCCATCCTATAACATGAGATGGGATATCCAACTCCTTCCCATTCCAATCCTGAGACACTTCCGATAGCAGAGATGTGATATCTCAATGCTTATACCAAACCTGAGACCCTTACTATAACATGAGATGTGATATCCAAATCCTTCCCGTTCCAAACCTGAGACCCTTCCTTTAGCATGAGATGTGATATCCAGCTCCTTCCCATTCCAATCCTGAGACACTTCCGATAGCATGAGATGTGATATCTCAATGCTTCTAATATCAAAACTGAGACCCTCCCTATAGCATGATATGTGATATCTAAGTCCTTCCCATTCCAATCCTGAGACCCTCCCTATAGCATGAGATGTGATATCCAACTCCTTCCCATTCCAATCCTGAGACCCTTCCTATAGCATGAGATATGATATCTCAATACTTCTAATACCAAACGTGAGATCCTTCCGATAACATGAGATGTGATATCCAAATCCTTCCCCTTCCAAACCTGAGACCCTTCCTTTAGCATGAGATGTGATATCCAGCTCGTTCCCATTCCAATCCTGAGACACTTCCGATAGCATGAGATGTGATATCTCAATGCTTCTAATATCAAAACTGAGACCCTCCCTATAGCATGATATGTGATATCTACGTCCTTCCCATTCCAATCCTGAGACCCTTCCTATAGCATGAGATGTGATATCTCAATGCTTCTACCAAACCTGAGACCCTTCCTTTAGCATGAGATGTGATATCCAACTCCTTCCCATTCCAATCCTGAAACCCTTCCTATAGCATGAGATGTGATATCTCAATACTTCTAATACCAAACCTGAGATCCTTCCGATAACATGAGATGTGATATCTCAATACTTCTAATACCAAACCTGAGATCCATCCTATAACATGAGATGTGATATCCAAATCCTTCCCCTTCCAAACCTGAGACCCTCCCTTTAGCATGAGATGTGATATCCAACTCCTTCCCATTCCAATCCTGAGACCCTTCTGATAGCATAAGATATGATATCTCAATGCTTCTATACCAAACCTGAGATCCTTCCGATAGCATGAGATGTGATATCTCAATACTTCTAATACCAAACCTGAGATCCTTCCTATAACATGAGATGTGATATCCAAATCCTTATCTTCCAAACCTGAGACCCTCCCTTTAGCATGAGATGTGATATCCAACTCCTTCCCATTCCAATCCTGAGACTCTTCTGATAGCATAAGATATGATATCTCAATGCTTCTATACCAAACCTGAGATCCTTCTGATAGCATGAAATGTGATATCCAACTCTTTCCCCTTGCAAACCTGAGAGCCTTCCTATAGCATGAGATGTGATATCCAAGTCCTTCCCATTCCAATCCTGAGACCCTTCCTATAACATGCGATGTGATATCCAACTCCTTCCCATTCCAACCTGAGACCCTTCCTATAGCATGAGATGGGATATCCAACTCCTTCCAAATCCAATCCCGATACCCTTCCGATAACATGAGATGTGATATCCCAATGCTTCTACCAAACCTGAGACCCATACTATGGCATGAGATGTGATATCAAACTCCTTCCCATTCTAATCCTGAGACCCTTCCTATAGCTTGAGATGTGATATCCAACTCCTTCCCATTCCAATTCTGAGACCCTTCCTATACCATGAGACTTGATATCTCAATGCTTCTAATACCAAACCTGAGACCCGTCCTATAACATGAGATGTGATATCCAAATCCTTCCCCTTCCAAACCTTAGACCCTTCCTTTATCATGAGATGTGATATCCAACTCCTTCCCATTCCAATCTTGAGACCCTTCCGATATCATGAAATGTGATGCCTCAATGCTTCTAATATCAAACTTGAGACCCTCCCTATAGCAAGAGATGTGATATCCAAGTCCTTCCCATTCCAATCCTGAGACCCTTCCTATAGCATGAGATGTGATATCTCAATGCTTCTAATACCAAACCTGAGACCCTTCCTATAACATGAGATGGGAATATCCAACTCCTTCCCATTCCAATCCTGAGACCCTTCCGATAGCAGAGATGTGATATCTTAATGCTTATACCAAACCTGAGATCCTTCCTATAACATGAGATGTGAAATCCAACTCCTTCCCATTCCAATCCTGAGACACTTCCTATAGCATGAGATGTGATATCTCACTGCTTATACCAAACCTGAGACCCTTCCTATAGCATGAGATGTGATATCTCAATGCTTCTAATATCAAACTTGAGACCCTCCCTATAGCATGAGATGTGATACCCAAGTCCTTCCCATTCCAATCCTGAGACACTTCCTATAGCATGAGATGTGATATCTCAATGCTTCTAATACCAAACCTGAGACTCTTCCTATAACATGAGATGGGATATCCAACTCCTTCCCATTCCAATCCTGATTCCCTTTCGATAGCAGAGATGTGATATCTCAATGTTTATACCAAACCTGAGACCCTCCCTACGGCATGAGATGTCATATACAACTCCTTCCCATTCCAATCCTGAGACCCTTCCTATAGCATGAGATGTGATATCCAACTCCTTCCTATTCCAATCCTGAGACCCTTCCTATAGCATGAGATGTGATGTCTCAATACTTCTAATACCAAACCTGAGATCCTTCCTATAACATGAGATGTGATATCCAAATCCTTATCTTCCAAACCTGAGACCCTCCCTTTAGCATGAGATGTGATATCCAACTCCTTCCCATTCCAATCCTGAGACTCTTCTGATAGCATAAGATATGATATCTCAATGCTTCTATACCAAACCTGAGATCCTTCTGACAGCATGAAATGTGATATCCAACTCTTTCCCCTTGCAAACCTGAGAGCCTTCCTATAGCATGAGATGTGATATCCAAGTCCTTCCCATTCCAATCCTGAGACCCTTCCTATAACATGAGATGTGATATCCAACTCCTTCCCATTCCAACCTGAGACCCTTCTGATAGCATGAGATGTGATATCTCAATGCTTCTAATACCAAACCTGAGATCCTTCCGATAGCATGAGATGTGATATCTCAATGCTTCTAATACCAAACCTGAGATCCTTCCTATAACATGAGATGTGATATCCAAATCCTTCCCCTTCCAAACCTGAGACCCTCCCTTTAGCATGAGATGTGATATCCAACTCCTTCCCATTCCATTCCTGAGACCCTTCTGATAGCATGAGATGTGATATCTCAATGCCTCTAATACCAAACCTGAGATCCTACCTCTAACATGAAATGTGATATCCAACTCTTTCCCCTTCCAAACCTGAGAGCCTTCCTATAGCATGAGATGTGACAGCCAAGTCCTTCCCATTCCAATCCTGAGACCCTTCCTATAGCTTGAGATGTGATATCCAACTCCTTCCCATTCCAATTCTGAGACCCTTCCTATACTATGAGACTTGATATCTCAATGCTTCTAATACCAAACCTGAGACCCGTAATATAACATGAGATGTGATATCCAAATCCTTCCCCTTCCAAACCTTAGACCCTTCCTTTATCATGAGATGTGATATCCAACTCCTTCCCATTCCAATCCTGAGACCCTTCCGATATCATGAGATGTGATATCTCAAAGCTTCTAATATCAAACTTGAGACCCTCCCTATAGCATGAGATGTGATATCCAAATCCTTCCCCTTCCAAACCTTAGACCCTTCCTTTATCATGAGATGTGATATCCAACTCCTTCCCATTCCAATCCTGAGACCCTTCCGATATCATGAGATGTGATATCTCAAAGCTTCTAATATCAAACTTGAGACCCTCCCTATAGCATGAGATGTGATATCCAAGTCCTTCCCATTCCAATCCTGAGACCCTTCCTATAGCATGAGATGTGATATCTCAATGCTTCTAATACCAAACCTGAGACCCTTCCTATAACATGAGATGGGAATATCCAACTCCTTCCCATTCCAATCCTGAGACCCTTCCGATAGCAGAGATGTGATATCTCAATGCTTATACCAAACCTGAGATCCTTCCTATAACATGAGATGTGATATCCAACTCCTTCCCATTCCAATCCTGAGACACTTCCTATAGCATGAGATGTGATATCTCACTGCTTATACCAAACCTGAGACCCTTCCCATAGCATGAGATGTGATATCCAACTCCTTCCCATTCCAATCCTCAGACCCTTCCTATAGCATGAGATGTGATATCTCAATGCTTCTAATAACAAACTTGAGACCCTACCTATAGCATGAGATGTGATATCCAAGTCTTTCCCATTCCAATCCTGAGACACTTCCTATAGCAGAGATGTGATATCTCAATGTTTATACCAAACCTGAGACCCTTCCTATAACATGAGATGTGATATCCAACTCCTTCCCGTTCCAAACCTGAGACCCTTCCTTTAGCATGAGATGTGATATCCAGCTCCTTCCCATTCCAATCCTGAGACACTTCCGATAGCATGAGATGTGATATCTCAATGCTTCTACCAAACCTGAGACCCTTCTTTTAGCATGAGATGTGATATCCAACTCCTTCCCATTCCAATCCTGAGACCCTTCCTATAGCATGAGATGTGATATCTCAATACTTCTAATACCAAACCTGAGATCCTTCCGATAACATGAGATGTGATATCTCAATACTTCTAATACCAAACCTGAGATCCATCCTATAACATGAGATGTGATATCCAAATCCTTCCCCTTCCAAACCTGAGACCCTCCCTTTAGCATGAGATGTCATATCCAACTCCTTCCCATTCCAATCCTGAGACCCTTCTGATAGCATAAGATATGATATCTCAATGCTTCTATACCAAACATGAGATCCTTCCGATAGCATGAGATGTGATATCTCAATACTTCTAATACCAAACCTGAGATCCTTCCTATAACATGAGATGTGATATCCAAATCCTTATCTTCCAAACCTGAGACCCTCCCTTTAGCATGAGATGTGATATCCAACTCCTTCCCATTCCAATCCTGAGACTCTTCTGATAGCATAAGATATGATATCTCAATGCTTCTATACCAAACCTGAGATCCTTCTGATAGCATGAAATGTGATATCCAACTCTTTCCCCTTGCAAACCTGAGAGCCTTCCTATAGCATGAGATGTGATATCCAAGTCCTTCCCATTCCAATCCTGAGACCCTTCCTATAACATGCGATGTGATATCCAACTCCTTCCCATTCCAACCTGAGACCCTTCCTATAGCATGAGATGGGATATCCAACTCCTTCCAAATCCAATCCCGATACCCTTCCGATAACATGAGATGTGATATCCCAATGCTTCTACCAAACCTGAGACCCATACTATGGCATGAGATGTGATATCAAACTCCTTCCCATTCTAATCCTGAGACCCTTCCTATAGCTTGAGATGTGATATCCAACTCCTTCCCATTCCAATTCTGAGACCCTTCCTATACCATGAGACTTGATATCTCAATGCTTCTAATACCAAACCTGAGACCCGTCCTATAACATGAGATGTGATATCCAAATCCTTCCCCTTCCAAACCTTAGACCCTTCCTTTATCATGAGATGTGATATCCAACTCCTTCCCATTCCAATCTTGAGACCCTTCCGATATCATGAAATGTGATACCTCAATGCTTCTAATATCAAACTTGAGACCCTCCCTATAGCAAGAGATGTGATATCCAAGTCCTTCCCATTCCAATCCTGAGAACCTTCCTATAGCATGAGATGTGATATCTCAATGCTTCTAATACCAAACCTGAGACCCTTCCTATAACATGAGATGGGAATATCCAACTCCTTCCCATTCCAATCCTGAGACCCTTCCGATAGCAGAGATGTGATATCTCAATGCTTATACCAAACCTGAGATCCTTCCTATAACATGAGATGTGATATCCAACTCCTTCCCATTCCAATCCTGAGACACTTCCTATAGCATGAGATGTGATATCTCACTGCTTATACCAAACCTGAGACCCTTCCTATAGCATGAGATGTGATATCTCAATGCTTGTAATATCAAACTTGAGACCCTCCCTATAGCATGAGATGTGATACCCAAGTCCTTCCCATTCCAATCCTGAGACACTTCCTATAGCATGAGATGTGATATCTCAATGCTTCTAATACCAAACCTGAGACTCTTCCTATAACATGAGATGGGATATCCAACTCCTTCCCATTCCAATCCTGATTCCCTTTCGATAGCAGAGATGTGATATCTCAATGTTTATACCAAACCTGAGATCCTCCCTACGGCATGAGATGTCATATACAACTCCTTCCCATTCCAATCCTGAGACCCTTCCTATAGCATGAGATGTGATATCCAACTCCTTCCTATTCCAATCCTGAGACCCTTCCTATAGCATGAGATGTGATGTCTCAATACTTCTAATACCAAACCTGAGATCCTTCCTATAACATGAGATGTGATATCCAAATCCTTATCTTCCAAACCTGAGACCCTCCCTTTAGCATGAGATGTGATATCCAACTCCTTCCCATTCCAATCCTGAGACTCTTCTGATAGCATAAGATATGATATCTCAATGCTTCTATACCAAACCTGAGATCCTTCTGATAGCATGAAATGTGATATCCAACTCTTTCCCCTTGCAAACCTGAGAGCCTTCCTATAGCATGAGATGTGATATCCAAGTCCTTCCCATTCCAATCCTGAGACCCTTCCTATAACATGAGATGTGATATCCAACTCCTTCCCATTCCAACCTGAGACCCTTCCTATAGCATGAGATGGGATATCCAACTCCTTCCAAATCCAATCCCGATACCCTTCCGATAACATGAGATGTGATATTCCAATGCTTCTACCAAACCTGAGACCCATACTATGGCATGAGATGTGATATCAAACTCCTTCCCATTCTAATCCTGAGACCCTTCCTATAGCTTGAGATGTGATATCCAACTCCTTCCCATTCCAATTCTGAGACCCTTCCTATACCATGAGACTTGATATCTCAATGCTTCTAATACCAAACCTGAGACCCGTCCTATAACATGAGATGTGATATCCAAATCCTTCCCCTTCCAAACCTTAGACCCTTCCTTTATCATGAGATGTGATATCCAACTCCTTCCCATTCCAATCTTGAGACCCTTCCGATATCATGAAATGTGATACCTCAATGCTTCTAATATCAAACTTGAGACCCTCCCTATAGCAACAGATGTGATATCCAAGTCCTTCCCATTCCAATCCTGAGACCCTTCCTATAGCATGAGATGTGATATCTCAATGCTTCTAATACCAAACCTGAGACCCTTCCTATAACATGAGATGGGAATATCCAACTCCTTCCCATTCCAATCCTGAGACCCTTCCGATAGCAGAGATGTGATATCTCAATGCTTATACCAAACCTGAGATCCTTCCTATAACATGAGATGTGATATCCAACTCCTTCCCATTCCAATCCTGAGACACTTCCTATAGCATGAGATGTGATATCTCAATGCTTCTAATACCAAACCTGAGACTCTTCCTATAACATGAGATGGGATATCCAACTCCTTCCCATTCCAATCCTGATTCCCTTTCGATAGCAGAGATGTGATATCTCAATGTTTATACCAAACCTGAGACCCTCCCTACGGCATGAGATGTCATATACAACTCCTTCCCATTCCAATCCTGAGACCCTTCCTATAGCATGAGATGTGATATCCAACTCCTTCCCATTCCAATCCTGAGACCCTTCCTATAGCATGAGATGTGATGTCTCAATGCTTCTAATACCAAACCTGAGATCCTTCCTATAACATGAGATGTGATATCCAACTCCTTCCATTCCAATCCTGAGACCCTTCCTATAGCATGAGATGTGATATCTCAATGCTTATAACAAAACCTGAGACCCTTCCTATAGCATGAGATGTGATATCCAACTCCTTCCCATTCCAATCCTGAGACCCTTCCTATAGCCTGAGATGTGATATCTCAATGCCTCTAATACCAAACCTGAGATCCTTCCTCTAACATGAAATGTGATATCCAACTCCTTCACTTTCCAAACCTGAGAGCCTATCTATAGCATGAGATGTGATATCCAAGTCCTTCCCATTCCAATCCTTAGACCCTTCCTACAGCATGCAATATGATATCTCAATGATTTTAATAAAAAACCTGAGACCCGTCCTATAACATGAGATGGGATATCCAACTCCTTCCCATTCCAATCCTGAGACACTTCCGATAGCAGAGATGTGATATCTCAATGTTTATACCAAACCTGAGACCCTTCCTATAACGAGATGTGATATCCAACTCCTTCCCGTTCCAAACCTGAGACCCTTCCTTTAGCATGAGATGTGATATCCAGCTCCTTCCCATTCCAATCCTGAGACACTTCCGATAGCATGAGATGTGATATCTCAATGCTTCTAATATCAAAACTGAGACCCTCCCTATAGCATGATATGTGATATCTAAGTCCTTCCCATTCAATCCTGAGACCCTTCCTATAGCATGAGATGTGATATCTCAATGCTTATCCTTGATTCCTGTAGTAAATTGATTTCCTTTGCAGGCCGACTCCTGTCACGAATGCCTTGTCTGCATGCATTCTCTCCTGGCCATTCTCTCACCGTGGCTATTTGCCTACCCCCTTCCTCTCTCAGTGGATGGACTTCTCCATCCTAGCCTGGTACCACTCAACTCCGCCTACTTGGAGAATTCAACATGAACCTGTATGCTTCCCGACCTGGACTTTTACGAGATCTGCAACTCTTCATGTCGCTGGCCCTACACACTGCAGGGAATACTCAGGATTTTCTGATCTCAGACCTCCCCCTCTGTAACCCTCTCAACAATCCTCTCCCGTGGTGATCAAGTTCTCATCTCCAAAGAAGGCTAACTGCCAGCTGTTCCTCCTCAGAGGAGTTCTCCCTTTCTGTCCCTGCCCCCTGCACCGTTTCGCGTTGCAAACACTCGCTTCCCTGCTCTCTGGTTTAGACGCCTTTCCTTCTCAGAGGCCTTCTTCCTTTCTGCCCTTTTCGCGTTGCAAGTACTCGCTTCCCAGCTCTCTGGTTTAGACGCATGTTCCCTGCCTTCTCTCCTCTTCCCGCTGCCTTCAAATCAAAAAATGAGCTACAAAAGATACACTGTGCTCAGAATGCTCTATAACACCCATTATTCAACATATAGCCGTAACCCGCTAGACGTATTGAAACGTGCTGTAAACTAGCAAAAACAGCTAGAAAATGTACTTTCCTCGTGTTTTTGTAAATGCTAATTCTGATGGGTTCCCATGTATGTACTGTCCGTGCGTTTGTTGTCGAATCCTGAAGTTTTTAACCACTGTTCTCCCATACAAGGGGGGGGGTCAACGTCTACTGCTGTTCACAGGCTGAATGTATACGGCTGAAATCTTCAAGGCATTATCAGCTTTCCTGACTGTTTTGGAACGTGTATTTGCCATCTGTTAATGCAGTCGCCCTGTGTTCATCGTCCCTTCTACTTTACAGGCTGCACTCCCCTGGTGATCACATTCTCCTCTCCAGAGCAGGCTGACTACCAGCTGCTCCTCCTCATAGGCGTTCATCCTTTCTGTCCCTGCTCCCTGCACCGTTTCGCGTTGCATGTACTCGCTTCCCAGCTCTCTGGTTTAGATGCGTGTTCCCTGCCTTCTCTCCTCTTCCTACAGCCTTCCAATGAGCTCCACAAGATACAGTGTTCAGAATGCTTTATAACTCCCATTATTCAACATATAGCTGTAACCCGCTAGACGTATTGAAACGTGCTAAAAACGAGCAGAAACAGCTAGAAAATGTACTTTCCTCGCGTTTTGGTAAATGCGAATTCTGGTGGATTCCCATTTTGTACTCTGTTCGTGCGTTTGTTCAGTCGAATCCTGGTCTTTTGAACCACTCTTCTCCCATACAAGGGAGGTTCAAAATGTGTTGTTCACAGGCTGAATTTATACTGCTGAAATGCTCGCTTCCCTGCTCTCTGGTTTAGACGCGTGTACCCTGCATTTACCAAAACGCGAGGGAAGTACATTTTCTAGCTGTTTTTGCTAGTTTTTAGCACGTTTCAATACGTCTAGCGGGTTACAGCTATATGTTGAATAATGGGGTTATAAAGCATTCTGAACACTGTATCTTGTGGAGCAAATTGGAAGGCTGTAGCAAGAGGAGAGAAGGCAGGGAACACGCATCTCAACCAGAGAGCTGGGAAGCGAGTACATGCAACGCGAAACGGTGCAGGGAGCAGGGACAGAAAGGATGAACACCTATGAGGAGGAGCAGCTGGTAGTTAGCCTGCATAGGAGAGAAGAATGTGATCACTAGGGGAGTGCAGCCTGTAAACTAGAAGGAACGATGAACAAAGGGCGACTGCATTAACAGATGGCAAATACACGTTCCAAAACAGGAAAGCTGATAATGCCTTGAAGATTTCAGCCGTATACATTCAGCCTGTGAACAGCAGTAGATGTTGACCCCCCCTCCCTAGTATGGGAGAACAGTGGTTAAAAACTTCAGGATTCGACACAAACGCACGGACACAGTACATACAACATGGGAACCCACCAGAATTCGCATTTACAAAAACGCGAGGGAAGTACATTTTCTAGCTATTTTTGCTAGTTTTTAGCACGTTTCAATACGTCTAGCGGGTTACAGCTATATGTTGAATAATGGGGTTATAAAGCATTCTGAACACTATCTTGTGGAGCTCATTGGAAGGCTGTAGGAAGAGGAGAGAAGGCAGGGAACACGCATCTAAACCAGAGAGCTGGGAAGCGAGTACATGCAACGCGAAACGGTGCAGAGAGCAGGGACAGAAAGGGAGAAAGGTGGAACGCCTCTGAGGAGGAGCAGCTGGTAGTTAGCCTGCTCTGGAGAGGAGAATGTGATCACCACGGGAGTGCAGCCTTGAAACAAGAAGGGACGATGAAAACATGCTGACTGGAATAACAGATGGCAAATACACTTTCCAGAACAGTCGGTTTACCCGATAATGCATTGACGATTTCAGCAGTATACATTCAGCCTGTGAACAGTAGATTTTGATCCCCCCCTTGCATGGGTGACGAGTGGTTAAAAACATCAGGATTCGACTGAACAAATGCACGAACAGAGTACAAAATGGGAATCCACCAGAATTCGTATTTACCAAAACGCGAGGAAAGAACATTTTCTAGCTATTTTTGCTAGTTTTTAGCACTTTTCAATACATCAAGCGGGTTACAGCTATATCTTGAATAATGGGTGTTATAAAGCATTCTTAGCACCGTGTATCTTTTGAAGCTCATTTGTTGATTTGAAGGCAGCGGGAAGAGAGAAGGCCGGGAACACACGTCTAAACCAGAGAGCTGGGAAGCGAGTTGTTCTCTGCAACGCGAAACGATGCAGAGAACAAGCACAGAAAGGAAGAAGGAAAAGCGTCTAAACCAGAGAGCAGGGAAGCGAGTGTTTGCAACGCGAAACGGTGCAGAGAGCAGGGACAGAAAGGGAGAAAGGGAGAACTCCACTGAGGAGGAACAGCTGGTAGTTAGCCTTCTTTGGAGATGAGAACTTGATCACCACGGGAGAGGATTGTTGAGAGGGTTACATAGGGGGATGTCTGAGATCAGAAAATCCTGAGTATTCCCTGCAGTGTGTAGGGCCAGAGACAGGAAGAGTTGCAGATCTCGTAAAAGTCCAGGTCAGGAAGCATACAGGTTCATTTTGAATTCTCCAAGTAGGCGGAGTTGAGTGGTAGGAGGCTAGGATGGAGAAGTCCATCCACTGAGAGAGGAAGGGGGTAGGCAAATAGCCACGGTGAGAGAATGGCCAGGAAAGAGAGAATGCATGCAGAAAAGGCATTCGTGAGAGGAGTCGGCCTGCAAAGGAAAGCAATTTACTACAGGAATCAAGGATACTCCCCCTCAAGAATGGTTGGATCTGGGCATGGAGAGGAACTTGTCATCAGGGAGGAAAGTGTCAGAGCTCGAGACAACGCTGGCCGTCATCCATGTATCGGTCAGACCAAGGACATCAAGGTCGGGTTCTTCCAGGAAATGGCAGATGTCAGATGAGTGTTAACTGAGTGAGAGTTGAGAGTGGGGAGGGGTACAAATCAGTAATCCTTCCGGAGGTGTAGAAGGAGCCTGACCTAGGGCACATGAGGAAGGAGAGAGGAAAGGAAGCAGAAGAAGGGAGAGAAGACACAGCAGGAGTGCATTATCAATCCGGGAGCTAGGAGTGGTGAGGTTAGACGGGGAGGTGTGAGTCTCAGGATTTGAATGGGAAGTTCGATATCACATATGCTATAGGAAGAGTCTCAGGATTGGAATGGGAAGGAGTTGGATATGATATCTCTTGTTATAGGGAGGGTCTCAGGTTTGGTATTAGAAGCACTGTGATATCAAATCACATCCTATCGGAAGGGTCTCGGGTTTGGTATTGGAAGAAATGAGATTTCAAATCTCAGGCTGTGGGAATGGTCTCGGGTATGGTATTGGAAGGGGTGAAAAATCACATTTCATGCTACAGGAAGGGTCACAAGTTTGGAATGGGAAGGAGTTGGATTTCACATATACTACGGGAAGGGCCTCAGGTTTGGTATTAGAAGCATAGAGATATCACATCTCATGTTATAGGAAGGGTCTCGATTGGAATGGGAAGGAGTTGGATTTCACATCTCATGTTATAGGGAGGGTCTCAGTTTTGATATTAGAAGCATTGAGATATCACATATGCTATTGGAAGGGTCTCAGTATTGGAATGGGAAGGAGTTGGATATCACATCTCATGTTATAGGGAGGGTCTCAGTTTTGATATTAGAAGCATTGAGATATCACATATGCTATTGGGAGGGTCTCAGTATTGGAATTGGAAGGAGTTGGATATCACATCTCATGCTATCGGAAGGGTCTCAGGATTGGAATGGGAAGTAGTTGGATATCACATATGCTAAAGGAAAGGTCTCAGGTTTGGAATGGGAAGGAGTTGGATATCACGTCTCATGTTATAGGAAGGGTCTCAGGATTGGAATGGGAAGGAGTTGAATATCACATCTCATGCTAAAGGAAGGGTCATCAGGTTCGGTATAAGCATTGAGAAATCACATCTCTGCTATCGGAAGGGTCTCAGGATAGGAATGGGAAGGACTTAGATTTCACATCTCATACTATAGGGAGGGTCTCAGTTTTGATATTAGAAGCATTGAGCTATCACATCTCATGCTATCGGAAGGGTCTCAGGATTGGAATGGGATGGAGTTGGATATCACATCTCAAGCTATCTCAGGATTGTAATGGGAAGGAGTTTGATATCACATATCAAGCTATAGGAAGGGTCTCAGGTTTGGAAGGGGAAGGATTTGGATCTCACATCTCAAGCTATCTCAGGATTGGAATGGGAAGGAGTTTGATATTTCATCTCAAGCTATAGGAAGGGTCTAAGGTTTGGAAAGGGAAGGATTTGGATTTCACATCTCATGTTATAGGCTGGTTCTCATGTTTGGTTTTAGAAGCATTGAGATATCACATCTCATGCTATGGGAAGGGTCTCAGGTTTGGAATGGGAAGGAGTTGGATATCACATCTCATGCTAAAGGAAAGGTCTCAGGTCTGGAAGGGGAAGGATTTGGATCTCACATCTCATTTTTTAGGACGGGTCTCAGGTTTCGTATTAGAAGCATTGAAATATCACATCTCATGGTATAGGAAGGGTCCCAGGATTGGAATGGGAAGGAGTTGGATATCACATTGAATGGGAAGTAGTTTGATATCACATCTCAAGCTATAGGAAGGGCCTCAGGTTTGGAAAGGGAATGATTTGGATTTCACATCTCATGTTATAGGATGGTTCTCATGTTTGGTTTTAGAAGCATTGAAATATCACATCTCATGCTATCGGAAGGGTCTCAGGTTTGGAATGGGAAGGAGTTTGATATCACATCTCAGGTTTGGTATTAGAGGCATTGAGATATGACATCTCATGCCATCAGAAGGGTCTCAGGATTGGAATGGGAAGGAGTTGGATATCACATCTCATGCTAAAGGGAGGGTCTAAGGTTTGGAAGGGGAAGGATTTGGACATCACATCTCATGTTATTGGAAGGATCTGAGGTTTGGTATTAGAAGCATTGAGATATCACATCTCATGCTATCGGAAGGGTCTCAGGTTTGGTATAAGCATTGAGATATCACATCTCTGCTATCGGAAGGGTCTCAGGATTGGAATGGGAAGGATTTGGATATCACATCTCATGTTATAGGAAGGGTCTCAGGTTTGGTATTAGAAGCATTGAGATATCACATCTCATGCTATCGGAAGGGTCTCAGGTTTGGTATAAGCATTGAGATATCACATCTCTGCTATCGGAAGGGTCTCAGGATTGGAATGGGAAGGATTTGGATATCACATCTCATGTTATAGGAAGGGTCTCAGGTTTGGTATTAGAAGCATTGAGATATCACATCTCATGCTATAGGAAGGGTCTCAGGAATGGAATGGGAAGGACTTGGATATCACATCTCATGATAAAGGAAGGGTCTAAGGTTTGGAAGGGGAAGGATTTGGATATCACATCTCATGTTATTGGACCGGTCTCAGGTTTGGTATTAGAAGCATTGAGATATCAAGTCTCATGGTATAGGACGGGAGTTTGATATCACATCTCATGCCATGGTATGGGTCTCAGGTTTTGTAGAAGCATTGGGATATCACATCTCATGCTATCGGAAGGGTATCAGGATTGGATTTGAAAGGAGTTGGATATCCCATCTCATGCTATAGGAAGGGTCTCAGGTTGGAATAGAAGGAGTTGGATATCACATGTCATGTTATAGGAAGGGTTTCAGGATTGGAATGGGAAGGACTTGGATATCACATCTCATGTTATAGGAAGGATCTCAGGTTTTGTATTAGAAGCATTGAGATATCACATCTCTGCTATCGGAAGGGTCTAAGTATTGGATTGGGAAGGAATTGGATATCCCTTCTCATGCTATAGGAAGGGTCTGAGGTTGGAATGGGTAGGAGTTGGATATCACATCTCATGTTATAGGAAGGGTCTCAAGATTGAAATGGGAAGGATTTGGATATCACATCTCATGCTAAAGGAAGGGTCTCAGGTTTTCTATTAGAAACATTGTGATATGACATCTCATGCTATAGGAAGGGTTTCAGTATTGGAATGGGAAGGATTTGGATATCACATCTCATGCTAAAGGAAGGGTATCAGGTTTGGAAGGGGAAGGATTTGGATATCATATCTCATGTTATAGGACGTATCTCATGTTATAGGACGGGTCCCAGGTTTGGTATTAGAAGCATTGAGATATCACATCTCATGGTATAGGAAGGGTCTCAGGATTGGAATGGGAAGGATTTGGATCTCCCTTCTCATGCTACAGGAAGGGTCTCAGGTTGGAATGGGAAGGAGTTGGATATCACATCTCGTTATAGAAAGGGTCTCAGGATTGGAATGGGAAGGAATTGGATATCACATCTCTTGCTATAGGAGGTGTCTCAGGATTGGAATGGGAAGGAGTTGGATATCACGTCTCATGTTATAGGAAGGTTCTCAGGATTGGAATGGGAAGGAGTTGAATATCACATCTCATGCTAAAGGAAGGGTATCAGGTTTGATAGAAGCATTGAGATATCACATCTCATGCTATAGGAAGGAACTCAGGATTGGAATGGGAAGGAGTTGGATATCACATCTAATGCCATAGGAAGGGTCATCAGGTTTGGTATAAGCATTGAGATATCACATCTCTGCTATCGGAAGGGTCTAAGGATTGGATTGGGAAGGAGTTGGATATCACGTCTCATGTTATAGGAAGGGTCTCAGGTTGGAATAGAAGGAGTTGGATATCACATCTCATGTTATAGGAAGGGTCTCAGGATTGGAATGGGAAGGACTTGGATATCACATCTCATGTTATAGGAAGGATCTCAGGTTTTCTATTAGAAGCATTGAGATATCACATCTCATGCTATAGGAAGGGTCTCAGGATTGGAATGTGAAGGATTTGGATATCACATCTCATGCTAAAGGAAGGGTCTCAGGTTTGGTATAAGCATTGAGATATCACATCTCTGCTATCGGAAGGGTCTAAGGATTGGATTGGGAAGGAATTGGATATCCCTTCTCATGCTATAGGAAGGGTCTCAGGTTGGAATGGGTAGGAGTTGGATATCACATCTCATGTTATAGGAAGGGTCTCAAGATTGAAATGGGAAGGATTTGGATATCACATCTCATGCTAAAGGAAGGGTCTCAGGTTTGGAAGGGGAAGGATTTGGATATCATATCTCATGTTATAGGACGTATCTCCTGTTATTGAGATATCACATCTCATGCTATAGGAAGGATCTCAGGATTGGAATGTGAAGGATTTGGATATCACATCTCATGCTAAAGGAAGGGTCTCAGGTTTGGTAGAAGCATTGAGATATCACGTCTCTGCTATCGGAAGGGTCTCAGGATTGGATTGGGAAGGAGTTGGATATCCCTTCTCATGCTATAGGAAGGGTCTCAGGATTTGAATGGCAAGGAGTTGGATATCACATCTCATGCCATAGGAAGGGTCTCAGGTTTGGTATAAGCATTGAGATATCACATCTCTGCTATCGGAAGGGTCTCAGGATTGGAATGGGAAGGAGTTGGATATTCCCATCTCATGTTATAGGAAGGGTCTCAGGTTTGGTATTAGAAGCATTGAGATATCACATCTCATGCTATAGGAAGGGTCTCAGGATTGGAATGGGAAGGACTTGGATATCACATCTCATGCTATAGGGAGGGTCTCAAGTTTGATATTAGAAGCTTTGAGATATCACATCTCATGATATCGGAAGGGTCTCAGGATTGGAATGGGAAGGAGTTGGATATCACATCTCATGATAAAGGAAGGGTCTAAGGTTTGGAAGGGGAAGGATTTGGATATCACATCTCATGTTATATTACGGGTCTCAGGTTTGGTATTAGAAGCATTGAGATATCAAGTCTCAGAGTATAGGAAGGGTCTCAGAATTGGAATGGGAAGGAGTTGGATATCACATCTCAAGCTATAGGAAGGGTCTCAGGATTGGAATGGGAAGGACTTGGATATCACATCTCATGCTATAGGAAGGCTCTCAGGTTTGGAAGGGGAAAGAGTTGGATATCACATTTCATGTTAGAGGTAGGATCTCAGGTTTGGTATTAGAGGCATTGAGATATCACATCTCATGCTATCAGAAGGGTCTCAGGAATGGAATGGGAAGGAGTTGGATATCACATCTCATGCTAAAGGGAGGGTCTCAGGTTTGGAAGGGGAAGGATTTGGATATCACATCTCATGTTATAGGAAGGATCTCAGGTTTGGTATTAGAAGCATTGAGATATCACATCTCATGCTATCGGAAGGATCTCAGGTTTGGTATTAGAAGCATTGAGATATCACATCTCATGCTATCAGAAGGGTCTCAGGATTGGAATGGGAAGGAGTTGGATCTCACATCTCATGCTAAAGCGAGGGTCTCAGGTTTGGAAGGGGAAGGATTTGGATATCACATCTCATGTTATCGGAAGGATCTCACGTTTGGTATTAGAAGTATTGAGATATATCTCATGCTATAGGAAGGGTCTCAGGATTGGAATGGGAAGGAGTTGGATATCACATCTCATGTTATAGGAAGGATCTCAGGTTTGGTATTGGAAGCATTGAGATATCACATCTCATGCTATAGGAAGGGTCTCAGGATTGGAATATGAAGGATTTGGATATCACATCTCATGCTAAAGGAAGGGTCTCAGGTTTGGTAGAAGCATTGAGATATCACGTCTCTGCTATCGGAAGGGTCTCAGGATTGGATTGGGAAGGAGTTGGATATCCCTTCTCATGCTATAGGAAGGGTCTCAGGATTTGAATGGCAAGGAGTTGGATATCACATCTCATGCCATAGGAAGGGGCTCAGGTTTGGTATAAGCATTGAGATATCACATCTCTGCTATCGGAAGGGTCTCAGGATTGGAATGGGAAGGAGTTGGTGTTAAGACGGATTTCTGAACTCTGACGTGGTGGCGCAGAAGTTCAGAAGGCCAACCTAATTACTTGGAACAGGGTAACCTCTGGACGAGCCAGACCAATCAAGGTAGCGATCGCGGCGGTCAAGACTAGATCTCAAGAGGGGTGAGGGTGACTGAAAGCCCGCAATGAGCACACAAAGCAAGAGCGCTTACAAACTACTCCAAACAGTTGTTATATCAAAAATAGATACACATTTATTTTAAGGCCTTTAAAATAATGACCGTAGCGAGAAAATCACAATATCACAATATTAAACCAACACATACCATATCAACACAATATATATACAAATACACAGTCGCAAGCGTTTAAAGCACGAAATATGTAGTCCACCTGAAAGGAAAGGAAAACAGGCAGTGCGATAACGCTTTAGACTCAGTTCGCCTTCAGAGGCACCTAACTAGATGGAAGTCCGAGCCCTGCGAAGAGTGGAGCCTTGTGCTCAAAGTACCTGCCACGCCGGTGCCAACGGGCAAAAGGGGAAGCTCTTCGGAGGAAGTCAGGCAGTTCGGGTTAGTGCACAGCAGAAGGAGAACAGGTTCCGCAACTCAAGCGCAGCCTCCACAGCGGGCAGAAGCAGAGCGCGAGTACGGCCAAAAGGGTGCTGTTTTTACACAGCAGGGAAAAGCAATGGGATACTGCAGGAGGGCGACCAGATCCTAGCTAAACTACTCACCGGTCCCCGAAGCAAGCAGACCCAGGCTTCTCCACGTTAGTTTCAGTAGCTGGCAGGTTCAGATGGCCAGACCACGAGGCTCCTTTGTCCTGTGCGCTGACCGTCTTGCTCCCTTCACCTTCCCCAGGTCGGGCGACCCGGGGCCTTCCTTATTTGGGCATGTACTTTCCCGCGAAACGTGGTTGCTTTCGCGGGCTTCTACATGTCGTTTGTGTGCCTCCAGGGTGTGGGCTGGGATGTCTGGTCCCAATACACATCCTGGGTGCCAGAGAGTCTAGGGTGGTGTGAATGCCTGGGACCACCGTGGTCCGTGATTGGTCCACGTATGGTATGTGTGTTGATGAGCGGATCTCCCATTGGCTCCCCTCCGTTTTGGCGCGAAGGGAACCGTGGATAAGAGGGAGCTGGAAACACCACTACCATGTCGATCTCCTGAGTTCTCCCAAACGAAGGAATACAGGAGCCAAGTATCCTGCAACCAAGAGGCTGGACCGAGGAATCGAGGTGACCCGCTGAAGGAATCCTCCTGTGCACTGCTGTCGTCCTGTGAAGCCCTTTCCTCCTTGGATCGAACCAGAAGGCCTGTACTGGTGCTTCGACCTTTGGAATAGCAGGAACAGGTGCCTCTGAAGGCGAACTGAGTCTAAAGCGTTATCGCACTGCCTGTTTTCCTTTCCTTTCAGGTGGACTACATATTTCGTGCTTTAAACGCTTGCGACTGTGTATTTGTATATATATTGTGTTGATATGGTATGTGTTGGTTTAATATTGTGATATTGTGATTTTCTCGCTACGGTCATTATTTTAAAGGCCTTAAAATAAATGTGTATCTATTTTTGATATAACAACTGTTTGGAGTAGTTTGTAAGCGCTCTTGCTTTGTGTGCTCATTGCGGGCTTTCAGTCACCCTCACCCCTCTTGAGATCTAGTCTTGACCGCCACGATCGCTACCTTGATTGGTCTGGCTCGCCCAGAGGTTACCCTGTTCCAAGTAATTAGGTTGGCCTTCTGAACTTCTGCGCCACCAGGTCAGAGTTCAGAAATCCGTCTTAACACCAACTCCTTCCCATTCCAATCCTGAGACCCTTCCGATAGCAGAGATGTGATATCTCAATGCTTATACCAAGCCTGAGACCCTTCCTATGGCATGAGATGTGATATCCAACTCCTTGCCATTCAAATCCTGAGACCCTTCCTATAGCATGAGAAGGGATATCCAACTCCTTCCCAATCCAATCCTGAGACCCTTCCGATAGCAGAGACGTGATATCTCAATGCTTCTACCAAACCTGAGACCCTTCCTTTAGCATGAGATGTGATATCCAAATCCTTCATATTCCAATCCTGAGACCCTTCCTATAGCATGAGATGTGATATCTCAATGCTTCTAATACCAAACCTGAGATCCTTCCTATAACATGAGATGTGATATCCAACTCCTTCACATTCCAATCCTGAGACCCTTCCTATAGCATGAGATATGATATCTCAATACTTCTAATACCAAACGTGAGATCCTTCCGATAACATGAGATGTGATATCCAAATCCTTCCCCTTCCAAACCTGAGACCCTCCCTTTAGCATGAGATGTGAGATCCAACTCCTTCCCATTCCAATCCTGAGACCCTTCTGATAGCATGAGATGTGATATCTCAATGCTTCTAATACCAAACCTGAGATCCTTCCGATAGCATGAGATGTGATATCTCAATGCTTCTAATACCAAACCTGAGATCCTTCCTATAACATGAGATATGATATCCAAATCCTTCCCCTTCCAAACCTGAGACCCTCCCTTTAGCATGAGATGTGATATCCAACTCCTTCCCATTCCATTCCTGAGACCCTTCTGATAGCATGAGATGTGATATCTCAATGCCTCTAATACCAAACCTGAGATCCTACCTCTAACATGAAATGTGATATCCAACTCTTTCCCCTTCCAAACCTGAGAGCCTTCCTATAGCATGAGATGTGATATCCAAGTCCTTCCCATTCCAATCCTGAGACCCTTCCTATAGCTTGAGATGTGATATCCAACTCCTTCCCATTCCAATTCTGAGACCCTTCCTATACTCTGAGACTTGATATCTCAATGCTTCTAATACCAAACCTGAGACCCGTAATATAACATGAGATGTGATATCCAAATCCTTCCCCTTCCAAACCTTAGACCCTTCCTTTATCATGAGATGTGATATCCAACTCCTTCCCATTCCAATCCTGAGACCCTTCCGATATCATGAGATGTGATATCTCAAAGCTTCTAATATCAAACTTGAGACCCTCCCTATAGCATGAGATGTGATATCCAAGTCCTTCCCATTCCAATCCTGAGACCCTTCCTATAGCATGAGATGTGATATCTCAATGCTTCTAATACCAAACCTGAGACCCTTCCTATAACATGAGATGGGAATATCCAACTCCTTCCCATTCCAATCCTGAGACCCTTCCGATAGCAGAGATGTGATATCTCAATGCTTATACCAAACCTGAGACCCTTCCTATGGCATGAGATGTGATATCCAACTCCTTGCCATTCAAATCCTGAGACCCTTCCTATAGCATGAGAAGGGATATCCAACTCCTTCCCAATCCAATCCTGAGACCCTTCCGATAGCAGAGACGTGATATCTCAATGCTTCTACCAAACCTGAGACCCTTCCTTTAGCATGAGATGTGATATCCAAATCCTTCACATTCCAATCCTGAGACCCTTCCTATAGCATGAGATGTGATATCTCAATAACAGGAGATACGTCCTATAACATGAGATATGATATCCAAATCCTTCCCCTTCCAAACCTGAGACCCTTCCTTTAGCATGAGATGTGATATCCAAATCCTTCCCATTTCAATCTTGAGACCCTTCCTATAACATGAGATGTGATATCCAACTCCTACCCATTCCAACCTGAGACCCTTCCTATAGCATGAGAAGGGATATCCAATTCCTTCCCAATCCAATCCTTAGACCCTTCCGATAGCAGAGATGTGATATCTCAATGCTTATACCAAACCTGAGACCCTTCCTTTAGCATGAGATGTGATATCCAAATCCTTCACATTCCAATCCTGAGACCCTTCCTATAGCATGAGATGTGATATCTCAATGCTTCTAATACAAAACCTGAGATCCTTCCTATAACATGAGATGTGATATCCAAGTCCTTCCCATTCCAATCCTGAGACCCTTCCTATAACATGAGATGTGATATCCAACTCCTTCTATTCCAACCTGAGACCCTTCCTATAACATGAGACGTGATATCCAACTCCTTCCCATTTCAATCTTGAGACCCTTCCTATAACATGAGATGTGATATCCAACTCCTACCCATTCCAACCTGAGACCCTTCCTATAGCATGAGAAGGGATATCCAAATCCTTCCCATTTCAATCTTGAGACCCTTCCTATAACATGAGATGTGATATCCAACTCCTACCCATTCCAACCTGAGACCCTTCCTATAGCATGAGAAGGGATATCCAATTCCTTCCCAATCCAATCCTTAGACCCTTCCGATAGCAGAGATGTGATATCTCAATGCTTATACCAAACCTGATGACCCTTCCTATGGCATGAGATGTGATATCCAAATCCTTCCCATTCCAATACTGAAACCCTTCCTATAGCATGAGATGTCATATCACAATGTTTCTAATAGAAAACCTGAGACCCTTCCTATAGCAAGAGATGTGATATCCAAATCCTTCCCATTTCAATCTTGAGACCCTTCCTATAACATGAGATGTGATATCCAACTCCTACCCATTCCAACCTGAGACCCTTCCTATAGCATGAGAAGGGATATCCAATTCCTTCCCAATCCAATACTTAGACCCTTCCGATAGCAGAGATGTGATATCTCAATGCTTCTAATACAAAACCTGAGATCCTTCCTATAACATGAGATGTGATATCCAAGTCCTTCCCATTCCAATCCTGAGACCCTTCCTTTAACATGAGATGTGATATCCAACTCCTTCTATTCCAACCTGAGACCCTTCCTATAGCATGAGATGGGATATCCAACTCCTTCCAAATCCAATCCTGATACCCTTCCGATAGCATGAGATGTGATATCCCAATGCTTCTACAAAACCTGAGACCCATACCATGGCATGAGATGTGATATCAAACTCCCGTCCTATACCATGAGACTTGATATCTCAATGCTTCTAATACCAAACCTGAGACCGGTCCAATAACATGAGATGTGATATCCAAATCCTTCCCCTTCCAAACCTTAGACCCTTCCTTTATCATGAGATGTGATATCCAAGTCCTTCCCATTCCATTCCTGAGACCCTTCCTATAGCATGAGATGTGATATCTCAATGCTTCTAATACCAAACCTGAGACCCTTCCTATAACATGAGATGTGATATCCAAATCCTTCCCATTCCAATCCTGAGACCCTTCCGATAGCAGAGATGTGATATCTCAATGCTTATACCAAACCTGAGACCCTTCCGATAGCATGAGATGTGATATCTCAATGCTTCTAATACCAAACCTCAGATCCTTCCAATAACATGAGATGTGATGTCCAAATCCTTCCCCTTCCAAACCTTAGACCCTCCGTTTAGCATGAGATGTGATATCCAACTCCTTCCCATTACAATCCTGAGACCCTTCCGATATCATGAGATGTGATATCTCAAAGCTTATAATATCAAACTTGAGACCCACCCTATAGCATGAGATGTGATATCCAAGTCCTTCCCATTCCACTCCTGAGACCCTTCCTATAGCATGAGATGTGATATCTCAATGCTTCTAATACCAAACCTGAGACCCTTCCTATAACATGAGATGGGAATATCCAACTCCTTCCCATTCCAATCCTGAGACCCTTCCGATAGCAGAGATGTGATATCTCAATGCTTATACCAAACCCGAGATCCTTCCTATAACATGAGATGTGATATCCAACTCCTTCCCATTCCAATCCTGAGACACTTCCTATAGCATGAGATGTGATATCTCACTGCTTATACCAAACCTGAGACCCTTCCCATAGCATGAGATGTGATATCCAACTCCTTCCCATTCCAATCCTCAGACCCTTCCTATAGCATGAGATGTGATATCTCAATGCTTCTAATAACAAACTTGAGACCCTACCTATAGCATGAGATGTGATATCCAAGTCTTTCCCATTCCAATCCTGAGACACTTCCTATAGCAGAGATGTGATATCTCAATGTTTATACCAAACCTGAGACCCTTCCTATAACATGAGATGTGATATCCAACTCCTTCCCGTTCCAAACCTGAGACCCTTCCTTTAGCATGAGATGTGATATCCAGCTCCTTCCCATTCCAATCCTGAGACACTTCCGATAGCATGAGATGTGATATCTCAATGCTTCTAATATCAAAACTGAGACCCTCCCTATAGCATGATATGTGATATCTACGTCCTTCCCATTCCAATCCTGAGACCCTTCCTATAGCATGAGATGTGATATCTCAATGCTTCTACCAAACCTGAGACCCTTCCTTTAGCATGAGATGTGATATCCAACTCCTTCCCATTCCAATCCTGAGACCCTTCCTATAGCATGAGATGTGATATCTCAATACTTCTAATACCAAACCTGAGATCCTTCCGATAACATGAGATGTGATATCTCAATACTTCTAATACCAAACCTGAGATCCATCCTATAACATGAGATGTGATATCCAAACCCTTCCCCTTCCAAACCTGAGACCCTCCCTTTAGCATGAGATGTGATATCCAACTCCTTCCCATTCCAATCCTGAGACCCTTCCTATAGCATGAGATGTGATATCACAATGCTTCTAATACCAAACCTGAGATCCTTCCTATAACATGAGATGCGATATCCAATTCCTTCCCATTCCAAACCTGAGACCCTTCCTATTGGATGAGATGTGATATCCAACTCCTTCCCATTCCAACCCTGAGACCCTTCCTATAGCATGAGATGTGATGTCTCAATGCTTCTAATACCAAACCTGAGATCCTTCCTATAACATGAGATGTGATATCCAACTCCTTCCATTCCAATCCTGAGACCCGTCCTATAGCATGAGATGTGATATCTCAATGCTTATACCAAACCTGAGACCCTTCCTATAGCATGAGATGTGATATCCAACTGCTTCCCATTCCAATCCTGAGACCCTTCCTATAGCATGAGATGTGATATCTCAATGCTTCTAATACCAAACCTGAGATCCTTCCTCTAACATGAAATGTGATATCCAACTCCTTCCCTTTCCAAACCTAAGAGCCTATCTATAGCATGAGATGTGATATCCAAGTCCTTCACATTCCAACCCTTAGACCCTTCCTACAGCATGCAATATGATATCTCAATGATTCTAATAACAAACCTGAGACCCGTCCTATAACATGAGATGGGATATCCAACTCCTTCCCATTCCAATCCTGAGACACTTCCGATAGCAGAGATGTGATATCTCAATGCTTATACCAAACCTGAGACCCTTACTATAACATGAGATGTGATATCCAAATCCTTCCCGTTCCAAACCTGAGACCCTTCCTTTAGCATGAGATGTGATATCCAGCTCCTTCCCATTCCAATCCTGAGACACTTCCGATAGCATGAGATGTGATATCTCAATGCTTCTAATATCAAAACTGAGACCCTCCCTATAGCATGATATGTGATATCTAAGTCCTTCCCATTCCAATCCTGAGACCCTCCCTATAGCATGAGATGTGATATCCAACTCCTTCCCATTCCAATCCTGAGACCCTTCCTATAGCATGAGATATGATATCTCAATACTTCTAATACCAAACGTGAGATCCTTCCGATAACATGAGATGTGATATCCAAATCCTTCCCCTTCCAAACCTGAGACCCTCGCTTTAGCATGAGATGTGATATCCAACTCCTTCCTATTCCAATCCTGAGACTCTTCTGATAGCATGAGATGTGATATCTCAATGCTTCTAATACCAAACCTGAGATCCTTCCGATAGCATGAGATGTGATATCTCAATGCTTCTAATACCAAACCTGAGATCCTTCCTATAACATGAGATGTGATATCCAAATCCTTCCCCTTCCAAACCTGAGACCCTCCCTTTAGCATGAGATGTGATATCCAACTCCTTCCCATTCCATTCCTGAGACCCTTCTGATAGCATGAGATGTGATATCTCAATGCCTCTAATACCAAACCTGAGATCCTACCTCTAACATGAAATGTGATATCCAACTCTTTCCCCTTCCAAACCTGAGAGCCTTCCTATAGCATGAGATGTGATAGCCAAGTCCTTCCCATTCCAATCCTGAGACCCTTCCTATAGCTTGAGATGTGATATCCAACTCCTTCCCATTCCAATTCTGAGACCCTTCCTATACTATGAGACTTGATATCTCAATGCTTCTAATACCAAACCTGAGACCCGTAATATAACATGAGATGTGATATCCAAATCCTTCCCCTTCCAAACCTTAGACCCTTCCTTTATCATGAGATGTGATATCCAACTCCTTCCCATTCCAATCCTGAGACCCTTCAGATATCATGAGATGTGATATCTCAAAGCTTCTAATATCAAACTTGAGACCCTCCCTATAGCATGAGATGTGATATCCAAATCCTTCCCCTTCCAAACCTTAGACCCTTCCTTTATCATGAGATGTGATATCCAACTCCTTCCCATTCCAATCCTGAGACCCTTCCGATATCATGAGATGTGATATCTCAAAGCTTCTAATATCAAACTTGAGACCCTCCCTATAGCATGAGATGTGATATCCAAGTCCTTCCCATTCCAATCCTGAGACCCTTCCTATAGCATGAGATGTGATATCTCAATGCTTCTAATACCAAACCTGAGACCCTTCCTATAACATGAGATGGGAATATCCAACTCCTTCCCATTCCAATCCTGAGACCCTTCCGATAGCAGAGATGTGATATCTCAATGCTTATACCAAACCTGAGATCCTTCCTATAACATGAGATGTGATATCCAACTCCTTCCCATTCCAATCCTGAGACACTTCCTATAGCATGAGATGTGATATCTCACTGCTTATACCAAACCTGAGACCCTTCCCATAGCATGAGATGTGATATCCAACTCCTTCCCATTCCAATACTCAGACCCTTCCTATAGCATGAGATGTGATATCTCAATGCTTCTAATAACAAACTTGAGACCCTACCTATAGCATGAGATGTGATATCCAAGTCTTTCCCATTCCAATCCTGACACACTTCCTATAGCAGAGCTGTGATATCTCAATGTTTATACCAAACCTGAGACCCTTCCTATAACATGAGATGTGATATCCAACTCCTTCCCGTTCCAAACCTGAGACCCTTCCTTTAGCATGAGATGTGATATCCAGCTCGTTCCCATTCCAATCCTGAGACACTTCCGATAGCATGAGATGTGATATCTCAATGCTTCTAATATCAACACTGAGACCCTCCCTATAGCATGATATGTGATATCTACGTCCTTCCCATTCCAATCCTGAGACTCTTCCTATAGCATGAGATGTGATATCTCAATGCTTCTACCAAACCTGAGACCCTTCCTTTAGCATGAGATGTGATATCCAACTCCTTCCCATTCCAATCCTGAAACCCTTCCTATAGCATGAGACGTGATATCTCAATACTTCTAATACCAAACCTGAGATCCTTCCGATAACATGAGATGTGATATCTCAATACTTCTAATACCAAACCTGAGATCCATCCTATAACATGAGATGTGATATCCAAATCCTTCCCCTTCCAAACCTGAGACCCTCCCTTTAGCATGAGATGTGATATCCAACTCCTTCCCCTTCCAATCCTGAGACCCTTCTGATAGCATAAGATATGATATCTCAATGCTTCTATACCAAACCTGAGATCCTTCCGATAGCATGAGATGTGATATCTCAATACTTCTAATACCAAACCTGAGATCCTTCCTATAACATGAGATGTGATATCCAAATCCTTATCTTCCAAACCTGAGACCCTCCCTTTAGCATGAGATGTGATATCCAACTCCTTCCCATTCCAATCCTGAGACTCTTCTGATAGCATAAGATATGATATCTCAATGCTTCTATACCAAACCTGAGATCCTTCTGATAGCATGAAATGTGATATCCAACTCTTTCCCCTTGCAAACCTGAGAGCCTTCCTATAGCATGAGATGTGATATCCAAGTCCTTCCCATTCCAATCCTGAGACCCTTCCTATAACATGCGATGTGATATCCAACTCCTTCCCATTCCAACCTGAGACCCTTCCTATAGCATGAGATGGGATATCCAACTCCTTCCAAATCCAATCCCAATACCCTTCCGATAACATGAGATGTGATATCCCAATGCTTCTACCAAACCTGAGACCCATACTATGGCATGAGATGTGATATCAAACTCCTTCCCATTCTAATCCTGAGACCCTTCCTATAGCTTGAGATGTGATATCCAACTCCTTCCCATTCCAATTCTGAGACCCTTCCTATACCATGAGACTTGATATCTCAATGCTTCTAATACCAAACCTGAGACCCGTCCTATAACATGAGATGTGATATCCAAATCCTTCCCCTTCCAAACCTTAGACCCTTCCTTTATCATGAGATGTGATATCCAACTCCTTCCCATTCCAATCTTGAGACCCTTCCGATATCATGAAATGTGATACCTCAATGCTTCTAATATCAAACTTGAGACCCTCCCTATAGCAAGAGATGTGATATCCAAGTCCTTCCCATTCCAATCCTGAGACCCTTCCTATAGCATGAGATGTGATATCTCAATGCTTCTAATACCAAACCTGAGACCCTTCCTATAACATGAGATGGGAATATCCAACTCCTTCCCATTCCAATCCTGAGACCCTTCCGATAGCAGAGATGTGATATCTCAATGCTTATACCAAACCTGAGATCCTTCCTATAACATGAGATGTGATATCCAACTCCTTCCCATTCCAATCCTGAGACACTTCCTATAGCATGAGATGTGATATCTCACTGCTTATACCAAACCTGAGACCCTTCCTATAGCATGAGATGTGATATCTCAATGCTTCTAATATCAAACTTGAGACCCTCCCTATAGCATGAGATGTGATACCCAAGTCCTTCCCATTCCAATCCTGAGACACTTCCTATAGCATGAGATGTGATATCTCAATGCTTCTAATACCAAACCTGAGACTCTTCCTATAACATGAGATGGGATATCCAACTCCTTCCCATTCCAATCCTGATTCCCTTTCGATAGCAGAGATGTGATATCTCAATGTTTATACCAAACCTGAGACCCTCCCTACGGCATGAGATGTCATATACAACTCCTTCCCATTCCAATCCTGAGACCCTTCCTATAGCATGAGATGTGATATCCAACTCCTTCCTATTCCAATCCTGAGACCCTTCCTATAGCATGAGATGTGATGTCTCAATACTTCTAATACCAAACCTGAGATCCTTCCTATAACATGAGATGTGATATCCAAATCCTTATCTTCCAAACCTGAGACCCTCCCTTTAGCATGAGATGTGATATCCAACTCCTTCCCATTCCAATCCTGAGACTCTTCTGATAGCATAAGATATGATATCTCAATGCTTCTATACCAAACCTGAGATCCTTCTGATAGCATGAAATGTGATATCCAACTCTTTCCCCTTGCAAACCTGAGAGCCTTCCTATAGCATGAGATGTGATATCCAAGTCCTTCCCATTCCAATTCTGAGACCCTTCCTATACTATGAGACTTGATATCTCAATGCTTCTAATACCAAACCTGAGACCCGTAATATAACATGAGATGTGATATCCAAATCCTTCCCCTTCCAAACCTTAGACCCTTCCTTTATCATGAGATGTGATATCCAACTCCTTCCCATTCCAATCCTGAGACCCTTCCGATATCATGAGATGTGATATCTCAAAGCTTCTAATATCAAACTTGAGACCCTCCCTATAGCATGAGATGTGATATCCAAATCCCTCCCCTTCCAAACCTTAGACCCTTCCTTTATCATGAGATGTGATATCCAACTCCTTCCCATTCCAATCCTGAGACCCTTCCGATATCATGAGATGTGATATCTCAAAGCTTCTAATATCAAACTTGAGACCCTCCCTATAGCATGAGATGTGATATCCAAGTCCTTCCCATTCCAATCCTGAGACCCTTCCTATAGCATGAGATGTGATATCTCAATGCTTCTAATACCAAACCTGAGATCCTTCCGATAGCATGAGATGTGATATCTCAATGCTTCTAATACCAAACCTGAGATCCTTCCTATAACATGAGATGTGATATCCAAATCCTTCCCCTTCCAAACCTGAGACCCTCCCTTTAGCATGAGATGTGATATCCAACTCCTTCCCATTCCATTCCTGAGACCCTTCTGATAGCATGAGATGTGATATCTCAATGCCTCTAATACCAAACCTGAGATCCTACCTCTAACATGAAATGTGATATCCAACTCTTTCCCCTTCCAAACCTGAGAGCCTTCCTATAGCATGAGATGTGACAGCCAAGTCCTTCCCATTCCAATCCTGAGACCCTTCCTATAGCTTGAGATGTGATATCCAACTCCTTCCCATTCCAATTCTGTGACCCTTCCTATACTATGAGACTTGATATCTCAATGCTTCTAATACCAAACCTGAGACCCGTAATATAACATGAGAGGTGATATCCAAATCCTTCCCCTTCCAAACCTTAGACCCTTCCTTTATCATGAGATGTGATATCCAACTCCTTCCCATTCCAATCCTGAGACCCTTCCGATATCATGAGATGTGATATCTCAAAGCTTCTAATATCAAACTTGAGACCCTCCCTATAGCATGAGATGTGATATCCAAATCCTTCCCCTTCCAAACCTTAGACCCTTCCTTTATCATGAGATGTGATATCCAACTCCTTCCCATTCCAATCCTGAGACCCTTCCGATATCATGAGATGTGATATCTCAAAGCTTCTAATATCAAACTTGAGACCCTCCCTATAGCATGAGATGTGATATCCAAGTCCTTCCCATTCCAATCCTGAGACCCTTCCTATAGCATGAGATGTGATATCTCAATGCTTCTAATACCAAACCTGAGACCCTTCCTATAACATGAGATGGGAATATCCAACTCCTTCCCATTCCAATCCTGAGACCCTTCCGATAGCAGAGATGTGATATCTCAATGCTTATACCAAACCTGAGATCCTTCCTATAACATGAGATGTGATATCCAACTCCTTCCCATTCCAATCCTGAGACACTTCCTATAGCATGAGATGTGATATCTCACTGCGTATACCAAACCTGAGACCCTTCCCATAGCATGAGATGTGATATCCAACTCCTTCCCATTCCAATCCTCAGACCCTTCCTATAGCATGAGATGTGATATCTCAATGCTTCTAATAACAAACTTGAGACCCTACCTATAGCATGAGATGTGATATCCAAGTCTTTCCCATTCCAATCCTGAGACACTTCCTATAGCAGAGATGTGATATCTCAATGTTTATACCAAACCTGAGACCCTTCCTATAACATGAGATGTGATATCCAACTCCTTCCCGTTCCAAACCTGAGACCCTTCCTTTAGCATGAGATGTGATATCCAGCTCCTTCCCATTCCAATCCTGAGACACTTCCGATAGCATGAGATGTGATATCTCAATGCTTCTAATATCAAAATTGAGACCCTCCCTATAGCATGATATGTGATATCTACGTCCTTCCCATTCCAATCCTGAGACCCTTCCTATAGCATGAGATGTGATATCTCAATGCTTCTACCAAACCTGAGACCCTTCCTTTAGCATGAGATGTGATATCCAACTCCTTCCCATTCCAATCCTGAGACCCTTCCTATAGCATGAGATGTGATATCTCAATACTTCTAATACCAAACCTGAGATCCTTCCGATAACATGAGATGTGATATCTCAATACTTCTAATACCAAACCTGAGATCCATCCTATAACATGAGATGTGATATCCAAATCCTTCCCCTTCCAAACCTGAGACCCTCCCTTTAGCATGAGATGTCATATCCAACTCCTTCCCATTCCAATCCTGAGACCCTTCTGATAGCATAAGATATGATATCTCAATGCTTCTATACCAAACCTGAGATCCTTCCGATAGCATGAGATGTGATATCTCAATACTTCTAATACCAAACCTGAGATCCTTCCTATAACATGAGATGTGATATCCAAATCCTTATCTTCCAAACCTGAGACCCTCCCTTTAGCATGAGATGTGATATCCAACTCCTTCCCATTCCAATCCTGAGACTCTTCTGATAGCATAAGATATGATATCTCAATGCTTCTATACCAAACCTGAGATCCTTCTGATAGCATGAAATGTGATATCCAACTCTTTCCCCTTGCAAACCTGAGAGCCTTCCTATAGCATGAGATGTGATATCCAAGTCCTTCCCATTCCAATCCTGAGACCCTTCCTATAACATGCGATGTGATATCCAACTCCTTCCCATTCCAACCTGAGACCCTTCCTATAGCATGAGATGGGATATCCAACTCCTTCCAAATCCAATCCCGATACCCTTCCGATAACATGAGATGTGATATCCCAATGCTTCTACCAAACCTGAGACACATACTATGGCATGAGATGTGATATCAAACTCCTTCCCATTCTAATCCTGAGACCCTTCCTATAGCTTGAGATGTGATATCCAACTCCTTCCCATTCCAATTCTGAGACCCTTCCTATACCATGAGACTTGATATCTAAATGCTTCTAATACCAAACCTGAGACCCGTCCTATAACATGAGATGTGATATCCAAATCCTTCCCCTTCCAAACCTTAGACCCTTCCTTTATCATGAGATGTGATATCCAACTCCTTCCCATTCCAATCCTGAGACCCTTCCGATATCATGAGATGTGATATCTCAAAGCTTCTAATATCAAACTTGAGACCCTCCCTATAGCATGAGATGTGATATCCAAGTCCTTCCCATTCCAATCCTGAGACCCTTCCTATAGCATGAGATGTGATATCTCAATGCTTCTAATACCAAACCTGAGATCCTTCCGATAGCATGAGATGTGATATCTCAATGCTTCTAATACCAAACCTGAGATCCTTCCTATAACATGAGATGTGATATCCAAATCCTTCCCCTTCCAAACCTGAGACCCTCCCTTTAGCATGAGATGTGATATCCAACTCCTTCCCATTCCATTCCTGAGACCCTTCTGATAGCATGAGATGTGATATCTCAATGCCTCTAATACCAAACCTGAGATCCTACCTCTAACATGAAATGTGATATCCAACTCTTTCCCCTTCCAAACCTGAGAGCCTTCCTATAGCATGAGATGTGACAGCCAAGTCCTTCCCATTCCAATCCTGAGACCCTTCCTATAGCTTGAGATGTGATATCCAACTCCTTCCCATTCCAATTCTGTGACCCTTCCTATACTATGAGACTTGATATCTCAATGCTTCTAATACCAAACCTGAGACCCGTAATATAACATGAGATGTGATATCCAAATCCTTCCCCTTCCAAACCTTAGACCCTTCCTTTATCATGAGATGTGATATCCAACTCCTTCCCATTCCAATCCTGAGACCCTTCCGATATCATGAGATGTGATATCTCAAAGCTTCTAATATCAAACTTGAGACCCTCCCTATAGCATGAGATGTGATATCCAAATCCTTCCCCTTCCAAACCTTAGACCCTTCCTTTATCATGAGATGTGATATCCAACTCCTTCCCATTCCAATCCTGAGACCCTTCCGATATCATGAGATGTGATATCTCAAAGCTTCTAATATCAAACTTGAGACCCTCCCTATAGCATGAGATGTGATATCCAAGTCCTTCCCATTCCAATCCTGAGACCCTTCCTATAGCATGAGATGTGATATCTCAATGCTTCTAATACCAAACCTGAGACCCTTCCTATAACATGAGATGGGAATATCCAACTCCTTCCCATTCCAATCCTGAGACCCTTCCGATAGCAGAGATGTGATATCTCAATGCTTATACCAAACCTGAGATCCTTCCTATAACATGAGATGTGATATCCAACTCCTTCCCATTCCAATCCTGAGACACTTCCTATAGCATGAGATGTGATATCGCACTGCTTATACCAAACCTGAGACCCTTCCCATAGCATGAGATGTGATATCCAACTCCTTCCCATTCCAATCCTCAGACCCTTCCTATAGCATGAGATGTGATATCTCAATGCTTCTAATAACAAACTTGAGACCCTACCTATAGCATGAGATGTGATATCCAAGTCTTTCCCATTCCAATCCTGAGACACTTCCTATAGCAGAGATGTGATATCTCAATGTTTATACCAAACCTGAGACCCTTCCTATAACATGAGATGTGATATCCAACTCCTTCCCGTTCCAAACCTGAGACCCTTCCTTTAGCATGAGATGTGATATCCAGCTCCTTCCCATTCCAATCCTGAGACACTTCCGATAGCATGAGATGTGATATCTCAATGCTTCTAATATCAAAATTGAGACCCTCCCTATAGCATGATATGTGATATCTACGTCCTTCCCATTCCAATCCTGAGACCCTTCCTATAGCATGAGATGTGATATCTCAATGCTTCTACCAAACCTGAGACCCTTCCTTTAGCATGAGATGTGATATCCAACTCCTTCCCATTCCAATCCTGAGACCCTTCCTATAGCATGAGATGTGATATCTCAATACTTCTAATACCAAACCTGAGATCCTTCCGATAACATGAGATGTGATATCTCAATACTTCTAATACCAAACCTGAGATCCATCCTATAACATGAGATGTGATATCCAAATCCTTCCCCTTCCAAACCTGAGACCCTCCCTTTAGCATGAGATGTCATATCCAACTCCTTCCCATTCCAATCCTGAGACCCTTCTGATAGCATAAGATATGATATCTCAATGCTTCTATACCAAACCTGAGATCCTTCCGATAGCATGAGATGTGATATCTCAATACTTCTAATACCAAACCTGAGATCCTTCCTATAACATGAGATGTGATATCCAAATCCTTATCTTCCAAACCTGAGACCCTCCCTTTAGCATGAGATGTGATATCCAACTCCTTCCCATTCCAATCCTGAGACTCTTCTGATAGCATAAGATATGATATCTCAATGCTTCTATACCAAACCTGAGATCCTTCTGATAGCATGAAATGTGATATCCAACTCTTTCCCCTTGCAAACCTGAGAGCCTTCCTATAGCATGAGATGTGATATCCAAGTCCTTCCCATTCCAATCCTGAGACCCTTCCTATAACATGCGATGTGATATCCAACTCCTTCCCATTCCAACCTGAGACCCTTCCTATAGCATGAGATGGGATATCCAACTCCTTCCAAATCCAATCCCGATACCCTTCCGATAACATGAGATGTGATATCCCAATGCTTCTACCAAACCTGAGACACATACTATGGCATGAGATGTGATATCAAACTCCTTCCCATTCTAATCCTGAGACCCTTCCTATAGCTTGAGATGTGATATCCAACTCCTTCCCATTCCAATTCTGAGACCCTTCCTATACCATGAGACTTGATATCTCAATGCTTCTAATACCAAACCTGAGACCCGTCCTATAACATGAGATGTGATATCCAAATCCTTCCCCTTACAAACCTTAGACCCTTCCTTTATCATGAGATGTGATATCCAACTCCTTCCCATTCCAATCTTGAGACCCTTCCGATATCATGAAATGTGATACCTCAATGCTTCTAATATCAAACTTGAGACCCTCCCTATAGCAAGAGATGTGATATCCAAGTCCTTCCCATTCCAATCCTGAGAACCTTCCTATAGCATGAGATGTGATATCTCAATGCTTCTAATACCAAACCTGAGACCCTTCCTATAACATGAGATGGGAATATCCAACTCATTCCCATTCCAATCCTGAGACCCTTCCGATAGCAGAGATGTGATATCTCAATGCTTATACCAAACCTGAGATCCTTCCTATAACATGAGATGTGATATCCAACTCCTTCCCATTCCAATCCTGAGACACTTCCTATAGCATGAGATGTGATATCTCACTGCTTATACCAAACCTGAGACCCTTCCTATAGCATGAGATGTGATATCTCAATGCTTCTAATATCAAACTTGAGACCCTCCCTATAGCATGAGATGTGATACCCAAGTCCTTCCCATTCCAATCCTGAGACACTTCCTATAGCATGAGATGTGATATCTCAAAGCTTCTAATACCAAACCTGAGACTCTTCCTATAACATGAGATGGGATATCCAACTCCTTCCCATTCCAATCCTGATTCCCTTTCGATAGCAGAGATGTGATATCTCAATGTTTATACCAAACCTGAGACCCTCCCTACGGCATGAGATGTCATATACAACTCCTTCCCATTCCAATCCTGAGACCCTTCCTATAGCATGAGATGTGATATCCAACTCCTTCCTATTCCAATCCTGAGACCCTTCCTATAGCATGAGATGTGATGTCTCAATACTTCTAATACCAAACCTGAGATCCTTCCTATAACATGAGATGTGATATCCAAATCCTTATCTTCCAAACCTGAGACCCTCCCTTTAGCATGAGATGTGATATCCAACTCCTTCCCATTCCAATCCTGAGACTCTTCTGATAGCATAAGATATGATATCTCAATGCTTCTATACCAAACCTGAGATCCTTCTGATAGCATGAAATGTGATATCCAAGTCTTTCCCCTTGCAAACCTGAGAGCCTTCCTATAGCATGAGATGTGATATCCAAGTCCTTCCCATTCCAATTCTGAGACCCTTCCTATACTATGAGACTTGATATCTCAATGCTTCTAATACCAAACCTGAGACCCGTAATATAACATGAGATGTGATATCCAAATCCTTCCCCTTCCAAACCTTAGACCCTTCCTTTATCATGAGATGTGATATCCAACTCCTTCCCATTCCAATCCTGAGACCCTTCCGATATCATGAGATGTGATATCTCAAAGCTTCTAATATCAAACTTGAGACCCTCCCTATAGCATGAGATGTGATATCCAAATCCTTCCCCTTCCAAACCTTAGACCCTTCCTTTATCATGAGATGTGATATCCAACTCCTTCCCATTCCAATCCTGAGACCCTTCCGATATCATGAGATGTGATATCTCAAAGCTTCTAATATCAAACTTGAGACCCTCCCTATAGCATGAGATGTGATATCCAAGTCCTTCCCATTCCAATCCTGAGACCCTTCCTATAGCATGAGATGTGATATCTCAATGCTTCTAATACCAAACCTGAGATCCTTCCGATAGCATGAGATGTGATATCTCAATGCTTCTAATACCAAACCTGAGATCCTTCCTATAACATGAGATGTGATATCCAAATCCTTCCCCTTCCAAACCTGAGACCCTCCCTTTAGCATGAGATGTGATATCCAACTCCTTCCCATTCCATTCCTGAGACCCTTCTGATAGCATGAGATGTGATATCTCAATGCCTCTAATACCAAACCTGAGATCCTACCTCTAACATGAAATGTGATATCCAACTCTTTCCCCTTCCAAACCTGAGAGCCTTCCTATAGCATGAGATGTGACAGCCAAGTCCTTCCCATTCCAATCCTGAGACCCTTCCTATAGCTTGAGATGTGATATCCAACTCCTTCCCATTCCAATTCTGTGACCCTTCCTATACTATGAGACTTGATATCTCAATGCTTCTAATACCAAACCTGAGACCCGTAATATAACATGAGAGGTGATATCCAAATCCTTCCCCTTCCAAACCTTAGACCCTTCCTTTATCATGAGATGTGATATCCAACTCCTTCCCATTCCAATCCTGAGACCCTTCCGATATCATGAGATGTGATATCTCAAAGCTTCTAATATCAAACTTGAGACCCTCCCTATAGCATGAGATGTGATATCCAAATCCTTCCCCTTCCAAACCTTAGACCCTTCCTTTATCATGAGATGTGATATCCAACTCCTTCCCATTCCAATCCTGAGACCCTTCCGATATCATGAGATGTGATATCTCAAAGCTTCTAATATCAAACTTGAGACCCTCCCTATAGCATGAGATGTGATATCCAAGTCCTTCCCATTCCAATCCTGAGACCCTTCCTATAGCATGAGATGTGATATCTCAATGCTTCTAATACCAAACCTGAGACCCTTCCTATAACATGAGATGGGAATATCCAACTCCTTCCCATTCCAATCCTGAGACCCTTCCGATAGCAGAGATGTGATATCTCAATGCTTATACCAAACCTGAGATCCTTCCTATAACATGAGATGTGATATCCAACTCCTTCCCATTCCAATCCTGAGACACTTCCTATAGCATGAGATGTGATATCTCACTGCTTATACCAAACCTGAGACCCTTCCCATAGCATGAGATGTGATATCCAACTCCTTCCCATTCCAATCCTCAGACCCTTCCTATAGCATGAGATGTGATATCTCAATGCTTCTAATAACAAACTTGAGACCCTACCTATAGCATGAGATGTGATATCCAAGTCTTTCCCATTCCAATCCTGAGACACTTCCTATAGCAGAGATGTGATATCTCAATGTTTATACCAAACCTGAGACCCTTCCTATAACATGAGATGTGATATCCAACTCCTTCCCGTTCCAAACCTGAGACCCTTCCTTTAGCATGAGATGTGATATCCAGCTCCTTCCCATTCCAATCCTGAGACACTTCCGATAGCATGAGATGTGATATCTCAATGCTTCTAATATCAAAATTGAGACCCTCCCTATAGCATGATATGTGATATCTACGTCCTTCCCATTCCAATCCTGAGACCCTTCCTATAGCATGAGATGTGATATCTCAATGCTTCTACCAAACCTGAGACCCTTCCTTTAGCATGAGATGTGATATCCAACTCCTTCCCATTCCAATCCTGAGACCCTTCCTATAGCATGAGATGTGATATCTCAATACTTCTAATACCAAACCTGAGATCCTTCCGATAACATGAGATGTGATATCTCAATACTTCTAATACCAAACCTGAGATCCATCCTATAACATGAGATGTGATATCCAAATCCTTCCCCTTCCAAACCTGAGACCCTCCCTTTAGCATGAGATGTCATATCCAACTCCTTCCCATTCCAATCCTGAGACCCTTCTGATAGCATAAGATATGATATCTCAATGCTTCTATACCAAACCTGAGATCCTTCCGATAGCATGAGATGTGATATCTCAATACTTCTAATACCAAACCTGAGATCCTTCCTATAACATGAGATGTGATATCCAAATCCTTATCTTCCAAACCTGAGACCCTCCCTTTAGCATGAGATGTGATATCCAACTCCTTCCCATTCCAATCCTGAGACTCTTCTGATAGCATAAGATATGATATCTCAATGCTTCTATACCAAACCTGAGATCCTTCTGATAGCATGAAATGTGATATCCAACTCTTTCCCCTTGCAAACCTGAGAGCCTTCCTATAGCATGAGATGTGATATCCAAGTCCTTCCCATTCCAATCCTGAGACCCTTCCTATAACATGCAATGTGATATCCAACTCCTTCCCATTCCAACCTGAGACCCTTCCTATAGCATGAGATGGGATATCCAACTCCTTCCAAATCCAATCCCGATACCCTTCCGATAACATGAGATGTGATATCCCAATGCTTCTACCAAACCTGAGACACATACTATGGCATGAGATGTGATATCAAACTCCTTCCCATTCTAATCCTGAGACCCTTCCTATAGCTTGAGATGTGGTATCCAACTCCTTCCCATTCCAATTCTGAGACCCTTCCTATACCATGAGACTTGATATCTCAATGCTTCTAATACCAAACCTGAGACCCGTCCTATAACATGAGATGTGATATCCAAATCCTTCCCCTTCCAAACCTTAGACCCTTCCTTTATCATGAGATGTGATATCCAACTCCTTCCCATTCCAATCCTGAGACCCTTCCGATATCATGAGATGTGATATCTCAAAGCTTCTAATATCAAACTTGAGACCCTCCCTATAGCATGAGATGTGATATCCAAGTCCTTCCCATTCCAATCCTGAGACCCTTCCTATAGCATGAGATGTGATATCTCAATGCTTCTAATACCAAACCTGAGATCCTTCCGATAGCATGAGATGTGATATCTCAATGCTTCTAATACCAAACCTGAGATCCTTCCTATAACATGAGATGTGATATCCAAATCCTTCCCCTTCCAAACCTGAGACCCTCCCTTTAGCATGAGATGTGATATCCAACTCCTTCCCATTCCATTCCTGAGACCCTTCTGATAGCATGAGATGTGATATCTCAATGCCTCTAATACCAAACCTGAGATCCTACCTCTAACATGAAATGTGATATCCAACTCTTTCCCCTTCCAAACCTGAGAGCCTTCCTATAGCATGAGATGTGACAGCCAAGTCCTTCCCATTCCAATCCTGAGACCCTTCCTATAGCTTGAGATGTGATATCCAACTCCTTCCCATTCCAATTCTGTGACCCTTCCTATACTATGAGACTTGATATCTCAATGCTTCTAATACCAAACCTGAGACCCGTAATATAACATGAGATGTGATATCCAAATCCTTCCCCTTCCAAACCTTAGACCCTTCCTTTATCATGAGATGTGATATCCAACTCCTTCCCATTCCAATCCTGAGACCCTTCCGATATCATGAGATGTGATATCTCAAAGCTTCTAATATCAAACTTGAGACCCTCCCTATAGCATGAGATGTGATATCCAAATCCTTCCCCTTCCAAACCTTAGACCCTTCCTTTATCATGAGATGTGATATCCAACTCCTTCCCATTCCAATCCTGAGACCCTTCCGATATCATGAGATGTGATATCTCAAAGCTTCTAATATCAAACTTGAGACCCTCCCTATAGCATGAGATGTGATATCCAAGTCCTTCCCATTCCAATCCTGAGACCCTTCCTATAGCATGAGATGTGATATCTCAATGCTTCTAATACCAAACCTGAGACCCTTCCTATAACATGAGATGGGAATATCCAACTCCTTCCCATTCCAATCCTGAGACCCTTCCGATAGCAGAGATGTGATATCTCAATGCTTATACCAAACCTGAGATCCTTCCTATAACATGAGATGTGATATCCAACTCCTTCCCATTCCAATCCTGAGACACTTCCTATAGCATGAGATGTGATATCTCACTGCTTATACCAAACCTGAGACCCTTCCCATAGCATGAGATGTGATATCCAACTCCTTCCCATTCCAATCCTCAGACCCTTCCTATAGCATGAGATGTGATATCTCAATGCTTCTAATAACAAACTTGAGACCCTACCTATAGCATGAGATGTGATATCCAAGTCTTTCCCATTCCAATCCTGAGACACTTCCTATAGCAGAGATGTGATATCTCAATGTTTATACCAAACCTGAGACCCTTCCTATAACATGAGATGTGATATCCAACTCCTTCCCGTTCCAAACCTGAGACCCTTCCTTTAGCATGAGATGTGATATCCAGCTCCTTCCCATTCCAATCCTGAGACACTTCCGATAGCATGAGATGTGATATCTCAATGCTTCTAATATCAAAATTGAGACCCTCCCTATAGCATGATATGTGATATCTACGTCCTTCCCATTCCAATCCTGAGACCCTTCCTATAGCATGAGATGTGATATCTCAATGCTTCTACCAAACCTGAGACCCTTCCTTTAGCATGAGATGTGATATCCAACTCCTTCCCATTCCAATCCTGAGACCCTTCCTATAGCATGAGATGTGATATCTCAATACTTCTAATACCAAACCTGAGATCCTTCCGATAACATGAGATGTGATATCTCAATACTTCTAATACCAAACCTGAGATCCATCCTATAACATGAGATGTGATATCCAAATCCTTCCCCTTCCAAACCTGAGACCCTCCCTTTAGCATGAGATGTCATATCCAACTCCTTCCCATTCCAATCCTGAGACCCTTCTGATAGCATAAGATATGATATCTCAATGCTTCTATACCAAACCTGAGATCCTTCCGATAGCATGAGATGTGATATCTCAATACTTCTAATACCAAACCTGAGATCCTTCCTATAACATGAGATGTGATATCCAAATCCTTATCTTCCAAACCTGAGACCCTCCCTTTAGCATGAGATGTGATATCCAACTCCTTCCCATTCCAATCCTGAGACTCTTCTGATAGCATAAGATATGATATCTCAATGCTTCTATACCAAACCTGAGATCCTTCTGATAGCATGAAATGTGATATCCAACTCTTTCCCCTTGCAAACCTGAGAGCCTTCCTATAGCATGAGATGTGATATCCAAGTCCTTCCCATTCCAATCCTGAGACCCTTCCTATAACATGCGATGTGATATCCAACTCCTTCCCATTCCAACCTGAGACCCTTCCTATAGCATGAGATGGGATATCCAACTCCTTCCAAATCCAATCCCGATACCCTTCCGATAACATGAGATGTGATATCCCAATGCTTCTACCAAACCTGAGACACATACTATGGCATGAGATGTGATATCAAACTCCTTCCCATTCTAATCCTGAGACCCTTCCTATAGCTTGAGATGTGATATCCAACTCCTTCCCATTCCAATTCTGAGACCCTTCCTATACCATGAGACTTGATATCTCAATGCTTCTAATACCAAACCTGAGACCCGTCCTATAACATGAGATGTGATATCCAAATCCTTCCCCTTCCAAACCTTAGACCCTTCCTTTATCATGAGATGTGATATCCAACTCCTTCCCATTCCAATCTTGAGACCCTTCCGATATCATGAAATGTGATACCTCAATGCTTCTAATATCAAACTTGAGACCCTCCCTATAGCAAGAGATGTGATATCCAAGTCCTTCCCATTCCAATCCTGAGAACCTTCCTATAGCATGAGATGTGATATCTCAATGCTTCTAATACCAAACCTGAGACCCTTCCTATAACATGAGATGGGAATATCCAACTCATTCCCATTCCAATCCTGAGACCCTTCCGATAGCAGAGATGTGATATCTCAATGCTTATACCAAACCTGAGATCCTTCCTATAACATGAGATGTGATATCCAACTCCTTCCCATTCCAATCCTGAGACACTTCCTATAGCATGAGATGTGATATCTCACTGCTTATACCAAACCTGAGACCCTTCCTATAGCATGAGATGTGATATCTCAATGCTTCTAATATCAAACTTGAGACCCTCCCTATAGCATGAGATGTGATACCCAAGTCCTTCCCATTCCAATCCTGAGACACTTCCTATAGCATGAGATGTGATATCTCAATGCTTCTAATACCAAACCTGAGACTCTTCCTATAACATGAGATGGGATATCCAACTCCTTCCCATTCCAATCCTGATTCCCTTTCGATAGCAGAGATGTGATATCTCAATGTTTATACCAAACCTGAGACCCTCCCTACGGCATGAGATGTCATATACAACTCCTTCCCATTCCAATCCTGAGACCCTTCCCATAGCATGAGATGTGATATCCAACTCCTTCCCATTCCAATCCTCAGACCCTTCCTATAGCATGAGATGTGATATCTCAATGCTTCTAATAACAAACTTGAGACCCTACCTATAGCATGAGATGTGATATCCAAGTCTTTCCCATTCCAATCCTGAGACACTTCCTATAGCAGAGATGTGATATCTCAATGTTTATACCAAACCTGAGACCCTTCCTATAACATGAGATGTGATATCCAACTCCTTCCCATTCCAAACCTGAGACCCTTCCTTTAGCATGAGATGTGATATCCAGCTCCTTCCCATTCCAATCCTCAGACACTTCCGATAGCATGAGATGTGATATCTCAATGCTTCTAATATCAAAACTGAGACCCTCCCTACAGCATGATATGTGATATCTACGTCCTTCCCATTCCAATCCTGAGACCCTTCCTATAGCATGAGATGTGATATCTCAATGCTTCTACCAAACCTGAGACCCTTCCTTTAGCATGAGATGTGATATCCAACTCCTTCCCATTCCAATCCTGAGACCCTTCCTTTAGCATGAGATGTGATATCTCAATACTTCTAATACCAAACCTGAGATCCTTCCGATAACATGAGATGTGATATCTCAATACTTCTAATACCAAACCTGAGAACCATCCTATAACATGAGATGTGATATCCAAATCCTTCCCCTTCCAAACCTGAGACCCTCCCTTTAGCATGAGATGTGATATCCAACTCCTTCCCATTCCAATCCTGAGACCCTTCCTATAGCATGAGATGTGATATCACAATGCTTCTAATACCAAACCTGAGATCCTTCCTATAACATGAGATGCCATATCCAATTCCTTCCCATTCCAAACCTGAGACCCTTCCTATTGGATGAGATGTGATATCCAACTCCTTCCCATTCCAACCCTGAGACCCTTCCTATAGCATGAGATGTGATGTCTCAATGCTTCTAATACCAAACCTGAGATCCTTCCTATAACATGAGATGTGATATCCAACTCCTTCCATTCCAATCCTGAGACCCGTCCTATAGCATGAGATGTGATATCTCAATGCTTATACCAAACCTGAGACCCTTCCTATAGCATGAGATGTGATATCCAACTGCTTCCCATTCCAATCCTGAGACCCTTCCTATAGCATGAGATGTGATATCTCAATGCTTCTAATACCAAACCTGAGATCCTTCCTCTAACATGAAATGTGATATCCAACTCCTTCCCTTTCCAAACCTAAGAGCCTATCTATAGCATGAGATGTGATATCCAAGTCCTTCACATTCCAACCCTTAGACCCTTCCTACAGCATGCAATATGATATCTCAATGATTCTAATAACAAACCTGAGACCCGTCCTATAACATGAGATGGGATATCCAACTCCTTCCCATTCCAATCCTGAGACACTTCCGATAGCAGAGATGTGATATCTCAATGCTTATACCAAACCTGAGACCCTTACTATAACATGAGATGTGATATCCAAATCCTTCCGTTCCAAACCTGAGACCCTTCCTTTAGCATGAGATGTGATATCCAGCTCCTTCCCATTCCAATCCTGAGACACTTCCGATAGCATGAGATGTGATATCTCAGTGCTTCTAATATCAAAACTGAGACCCTCCCTATAGCATGATATGTGATATCTAAGTCCTTCCCATTCCAATCCTGAGACCCTCCCTATAGCATGAGATGTGATATCCAACTCCTTCCCATTCCAATCCTGAGACCCTTCCTATAGCATGAGATATGATATCTCAATACTTCTAATACCAAATGTGAGATCCTTCCGATAACATGAGATGTGATATCCAAATCCTTCCCCTTCCAAACCTGAGACCCTCGCTTTAGCATGAGATGTGATATCCAACTCCTTCCTGTTCCAATCCTGAGACTCTTCTGATAGCATGAGATGTGATATCTCAATGCTTCTAATACCAAACCTGAGATCCTTCCGATAGCATGAGATGTGATATCTCAATGCTTCTAATACCAAACCTGAGATCCTTCCTATAACATGAGATGTGATATCCAAATCCTTCCCCTTCCAAACCTGAGACCCTCCCTTTAGCATGAGATGTGATATCCAACTCCTTCCCATTCCATTCCTGAGACCCTTCTGATAGCATGAGATGTGATATCTCAATGCCTCTAATACCAAACCTGAGATCCTACCTCTAACATGAAATGTGATATCCAACTCTTTCCCCTTCCAAACCTGAGAGCCTTCCTATAGCATGAGATGTGATAGCCAAGTCCTTCCCATTCCAATCCTGAGACCCTTCCTATAGCTTGAGATGTGATATCCAACTCCTTCCCATTCCAATTCTGAGACCCTTCCTATACTATGAGACTTGATATCTCAATGCTTCTAATACCAAACCTGAGACCCGTAATATAACATGAGATGTGATATCCAAATCCTTCCCCTTCCAAACCTTAGACCCTTCCTTTATCATGAGATGTGATATCCAACTCCTTCCCATTCCAATCCTGAGACCCTTCCGATATCATGAGATGTGATATCTCAAAGCTTCTAATATCAAACTTGAGACCCTCCCTATAGCATGAGATGTGATATCCAAATCCTTCCCCTTCCAAACCTTAGACCCTTCCTTTATCATGAGATGTGATATCCAACTCCTTCCCATTCCAATCCTGAGACCCTTCCGATATCATGAGATGTGATATCTCAAAGCTTCTAATATCAAACTTGAGACCCTCCCTATAGCATGAGATGTGATATCCAAGTCCTTCCCATTCCAATCCTGAGAACCTTCCTATAGCATGAGATGTGATATCTCAATGCTTCTAATACCAAACCTGAGACCCTTCCTATAACATGAGATGGGAATATCCAACTCCTTCCCATTCCAATCCTGAGACCCTTCCGATAGCAGAGATGTGATATCTCAATGCTTATACCAAACCTGAGATCCTTCCTATAACATGAGATGTGATATCCAACTCCTTCCCATTCCAATCCTGAGACACTTCCTATAGCATGAGATGTGATATCTCACTGCTTATACCAAACCTGAGACCCTTCCCATAGCATGAGATGTGATATCCAACTCCTTCCCATTCCAATCCTCAGACCCTTCCTATAGCATGAGATGTGATATCTCAATGCTTCTAATAACAAACTTGAGACCCTACCTATAGCATGAGATGTGATATCCAAGTCTTTCCCATTCCAATCCTGACACACTTCCTATAGCAGAGATGTGATATCTCAATGTTTATACCAAACCTGAGACCCTTCCTATAACATGAGATGTGATATCCAACTCCTTCCCGTTCCAAACCTGAGACCCTTCCTTTAGCATGAGATGTGATATCCAGCTCGTTCCCATTCCAATCCTGAGACACTTCCGATAGCATGAGATGTGATATCTCAATGCTTCTAATATCAAAACTGAGACCCTCCCTATGGCATGATATGTGATATCTACGTCCTTCCCATTCCAATCCTGAGACTCTTCCTATAGCATGAGATGTGATATCTCAATGCTTCTACCAAACCTGAGACCCTTCCTTTAGCATGAGATGTGATATCCAACTCCTTCCCATTCCAATCCTGAAACCCTTCCTATAGCATGAGATGTGATATCTCAATACTTCTAATACCAAACCTGAGATCCTTCCGATAACATGAGATGTGATATCTCAATACTTCTAATACCAAACCTGAGATCCATCCTATAACATGAGATGTGATATCCAAATCCTTCCCCTTCCAAACCTGAGACCCTCCCTTTAGCATGAGATGTGATATCCAACTCCTTCCCATTCCAATCCTGAGACCCTTCTGATAGCATAAGATATGATATCTCAATACTTCTAATACCAAACCTGAGATCCTTCCTATAACATGAGATGTGATATCCAAATCCTTATCTTCCAAACCTGAGACCCTCCCTTTAGCATGAGATGTGATATCCAACTCCTTCCCATTCCAATCCTGAGACTCTTCTGATAGCATAAGATATGATATCTCAATGCTTCTATACCAAACCTGAGATCCTTCTGATAGCATGAAATGTGATATCCAACTCTTTCCCCTTGCAAACCTGAGAGCCTTCCTATAGCATGAGATGTGATATCCAAGTCCTTCCCATTCCAATCCTGAGACCCTTCCTATAACATGCGATGTGATATCCAACTCCTTCCCATTCCAACCTGAGACCCTTCCTATAGCATGAGATGGGATATCCAACTCCTTCCAAATCCAATCCCGATACCCTTCCGATATCATGAGATGTGATATCTCAAAGCTTCTAATATCAAACTTGAGACCCTCCCTATAGCATGAGATGTGATATCCAAATCCTTCCCCTTCCAAACCTTAGACCCTTCCTTTATCATGAGATGTGATATCCAACTCCTTCCCATTCCAATCCTGAGACCCTTCCGATATCATGAGATGTGATATCTCAAAGCTTCTAATATCAAACTTGAGACCCTCCCTATAGCATGAGATGTGATATCCAAGTCCTTCCCATTCCAATCCTGAGACCCTTCCTATAGCATGAGATGTGATATCTCAATGCTTCTAATACCAAACCTGAGACCCTTCCTATAACATGAGATGGGAATATCCAACTCCTTCCCATTCCAATCCTGAGACCCTTCCGATAGCAGAGATGTGATATCTCAATGCTTATACCAAACCTGAGATCCTTCCTATAACATGAGATGTGATATCCAACTCCTTCCCATTCCAATCCTGAGACACTTCCTATAGCATGAGATGTGATATCTCACTGCTTATACCAAACCTGAGACCCTTCCCATAGCATGAGATGTGATATCCAACTCCTTCCCATTCCAATCCTCAGACCCTTCCTATAGCATGAGATGTGATATCTCAATGCTTCTAATAACAAACTTGAGACCCTACCTATAGCATGAGATGTGATATCCAAGTCTTTCCCATTCCAATCCTGACACACTTCCTATAGCAGAGATGTGATATCTCAATGTTTATACCAAACCTGAGACCCTTCCTATAACATGAGATGTGATATCCAACTCCTTCCCGTTCCAAACCTGAGACCCTTCCTTTAGCATGAGATGTGATATCCAGCTCGTTCCCATTCCAATCCTGAGACACTTCCGATAGCATGAGATGTGATATCTCAATGCTTCTAATATCAAAACTGAGACCCTCCCTATAGCATGATATGTGATATCTACGTCCTTCCCATTCCAATCCTGAGACTCTTCCTATAGCATGAGATGTGATATCTCAATGCTTCTACCAAACCTGAGACCCTTCCATTAGCATGAGATGTGATATCCAACTCCTTCCCATTCCAATCCTGAAACCCTTCCTATAGCATGAGATGTGATATCTCAATACTTCTAATACCAAACCTGAGATCCTTCCGACAACATGAGATGTGATATCTCAATACTTCTAATACCAAACCTGAGATCCATCCTATAACATGAGATGTGATATCCAAATCCTTCCCCTTCCAAACCTGAGACCCTCCCTTTAGCATGAGATGTGATATCCAACTCCTTCCCATTCCAATCCTGAGACTCTTCTGATAGCATAAGATATGATATCTCAATGCTTCTATACCAAACCTGAGATCCTTCTGATAGCATGAAATGTGATATCCAACTCTTTCCCCTTGCAAACCTGAGAGCCTTCCTATAGCATGAGATGTGATATCCAAGTCCTTCCCATTCCAATCCTGAGACCCTTCCTATAACATGCGATGTGATATCCAACTCCTTCCCATTCCAACCTGAGACCCTTCCTATAGCATGAGATGGGATATCCAACTCCTTCCAAATCCAATCCCGATACCCTTCCGATATCATGAGATGTGATATCTCAAAGCTTCTAATATCAAACTTGAGACCCTCCCTATAGCATGAGATGTGATATCCAAATCCTTCCCCTTCCAAACCTTAGACCCTTCCTTTATCATGAGATGTGATATCCAACTCCTTCCCATTCCAATCCTGAGACCCTTCCGATATCATGAGATGTGATATCTCAAAGCTTCTAATATCAAACTTGAGACCCTCCCTATAGCATGAGATGTGATATCCAAGTCCTTCCCATTCCAATCCTGAGACCCTTCCTATAGCATGAGATGTGATATCTCAATGCTTCTAATACCAAACCTGAGACCCTTCCTATAACATGAGATGGGAATATCCAACTCCTTCCCATTCCAATCCTGAGACCCTTCCGATAGCAGAGATGTGATATCTCAATGCTTCTAATACCAAACCTGAGATCCTTCCTATAACATGAGATGTGATATCCAAATCCTTATCTTCCAAACCTGAGACCCTCCCTTTAGCATGAGATGTGATATCCAACTCCTTCCCATTCCAATCCTGAGACTCTTCTGATAGCATAAGATATGATATCTCAATGCTTCTATACCAAACCTGAGATCCTTCTGATAGCATGAAATGTGATATCCAACTCTTTCCCCTTGCAAACCTGAGAGCCTTCCTATAGCATGAGATGTGATATCCAAGTCCTTCCCATTCCAATCCTGAGACCCTTCCTATAACATGCGATGTGATATCCAACTCCTTCCAAATCCAATCCCGATACCCTTCCGATATCATGAGATGTGATATCTCAAAGCTTCTAATATCAAACTTGAGACCCTCCCTATAGCATGAGATGTGATATCCAAATCCTTCCCCTTCCAAACCTTAGACCCTTCCTTTATCATGAGATGTGATATCCAACTCCTTCCCATTCCAATCCTGAGACCCTTCCGATATCATGAGATGTGATATCTCAAAGCTTCTAATATCAAACTTGAGACCCTCCCTATAGCATGAGATGTGATATCCAAGTCCTTCCCATTCCAATCCTGAGACCCTTCCTATAGCATGAGATGTGATATCTCAATGCTTCTAATACCAAACCTGAGACCCTTCCTATAACATGAGATGGGAATATCCAACTCCTTCCCATTCCAATCCTGAGACCCTTCCGATAGCAGAGATGTGATATCCCAATGCTTCTACCAAACCTGAGACCCATACTATGGCATGAGATGTGATATCAAACTCCTTCCCATTCTAATCCTGAGACCCTTCCTATAGCTTGAGATGTGATATCCAACTCCTTCCCATTCCAATTCTGAGACCCTTCCTATACCATGAGACTTGATATCTCAATGCTTCTAATACCAAACCTGAGACCCGTCCTATAACATGAGATGTGATATCCAAATCCTTCCCCTTCCAAACCTTAGACCCTTCCTTTATCATGAGATGTGATATCCAACTCCTTCCCATTCCAATCTTGAGACCCTTCCGATATCATGAAATGTGATACCTCAATGCTTCTAATATCAAACTTGAGACCCTCCCTATAGCAAGAGATGTGATATCCAAGTCCTTCCCATTCCAATCCTGAGACCCTTCCTATAGCATGAGATGTGATATCTCAATGCTTCTAATACCAAACCTGAGACCCTTCCTATAACATGAGATGGGAATATCCAACTCCTTCCCATTCCAATCCTGAGACCCTTCCGATAGCAGAGATGTGATATCTCAATGCTTATACCAAACCTGAGATCCTTCCTATAACATGAGATGTGATATCCAACTCCTTCCCATTCCAATCCTGAGACACTTCCTATAGCATGAGATGTGATATCTCACTGCTTATACCAAACCTGAGACCCTTCCTATAGCATGAGATGTGATATCTCAATGCTTCTAATATCAAACTTGAGACCCTCCCTATAGCATGAGATGTGATACCCAAGTCCTTCCCATTCCAATCCTGAGACACTTCCTATAGCATGAGATGTGATATCTCAATGCTTCTAATACCAAACCTGAGACTCTTCCTATAACATGAGATGGGATATCCAACTCCTTCCCATTCCAATCCTGATTCCCTTTCGATAGCAGAGATGTGATATCTCAATGTTTATACCAAACCTGAGACCCTCCCTACGGCATGAGATGTCATATACAACTCCTTCCCATTCCAATCCTGAGACCCTTCCTATAGCATGAGATGTGATATCCAACTCCTTCCTATTCCAATCCTGAGACCCTTCCTATAGCATGAGATGTGATGTCTCAATACTTCTAATACCAAACCTGAGATCCTTCCTATAACATGAGATGTGATATCCAAATCCTTATCTTCCAAATCTGAGACCCTCCCTTTAGCATGAGATGTGATATCCAACTCCTTCCCATTCCAATCCTGAGACTCTTCTGATAGCATAAGATATGATATCTCAATGCTTCTATACCAAACCTGAGATCCTTCTGATAGCATGAAATGTGATATCCAACTCTTTCCCCTTGCAAACCTGAGAGCCTTCCTATAGCATGAGATGTGATATCCAAGTCCTTCCCATTCCAATTCTGAGACCCTTCCTATACTATGAGAGTTGATATCTCAATGCTTCTAATACCAAACCTGAGACCCGTAATATAACATGAGATGTGATATCCAAATCCTTCCCCTTCCAAACCTTAGACCCTTCCTTTATCATGAGATGTGATATCCAACTCCTTCCCATTCCAATCCTGAGACCCTTCCGATATCATGAGATGTGATATCTCAAAGCTTCTAATATCAAACTTGAGACCCTCCCTATAGCATGAGATGTGATATCCAAATCCTTCCCCTTCCAAACCTTAGACCCTTCCTTTATCATGAGATGTGATATCCAACTCCTTCCCATTCCAATCCTGAGACCCTTCCGATATCATGAGATGTGATATCTCAAAGCTTCTAATATCAAACTTGAGACCCTCCCTATAGCATGAGATGTGATATCCAAGTCCTTCCCATTCCAATCCTGAGACCCTTCCTATAGCATGAGATGTGATATCTCAATGCTTCTAATACCAAACCTGAGATCCTTCCGATAGCATGAGATGTGATATCTCAATGCTTCTAATACCAAACCTGAGATCCTTCCTATAACATGAGATGTGATATCCAAATCCTTCCCCTTCCAAACCTGAGACCCTCCCTTTAGCATGAGATGTGATATCCAACTCCTTCCCATTCCATTCCTGAGACCCTTCTGATAGCATGAGATGTGATATCTCAATGCCTCTAATACCAAACCTGAGATCCTACCTCTAACATGAAATGTGATATCCAACTCTTTCCCCTTCCAAACCTGAGAGCCTTCCTATAGCATGAGATGTGACAGCCAAGTCCTTCCCATTCCAATCCTGAGACCCTTCCTATAGCTTGAGATGTGATATCCAACTCCTTCCCATTCCAATTCTGAGACCCTTCCTATACTATGAGACTTGATACCTCAATGCTTCTAATACCAAACCTGAGACCCGTAATATAACATGAGATGTGATATCCAAATCCTTCCCCTTCCAAACCTTAGACCCTTCCTTTATCATGAGATGTGATATCCAACTCCTTCCCATTCCAATCCTGAGACCCTTCCGATATCATGAGATGTGATATCTCAAAGCTTCTAATATCAAACTTGAGACCCTCCCTATAGCATGAGATGTGATATCCAAATCCTTCCCCTTCCAAACCTTAGACCCTTCCTTTATCATGAGATGTGATATCCAACTCCTTCCCATTCCAATCCTGAGACCCTTCCGATATCATGAGATGTGATATCTCAAAGCTTCTAATATCAAACTTGAGACCCTCCCTATAGCATGAGATGTGATATCCAAGTCCTTCCCATTCCAATCCTGAGACCCTTCCTATAGCATGAGATGTGATATCTCAATGCTTCTAATACCAAACCTGAGACCCTTCCTATAACATGAGATGGGAATATCCAACTCCTTCCCATTCCAATCCTGAGACCCTTCCGATAGCAGAGATGTGATATCTCAATGCTTATACCAAACCTGAGATCCTTCCTATAACATGAGATGTGATATCCAACTCCTTCCCATTCCAATCCTGAGACACTTCCTATAGCATGAGATGTGATATCTCACTGCTTATACCAAACCTGAGACCCTTCCCATAGCATGAGATGTGATATCCAACTCCTTCCCATTCCAATCCTCAGACCCTTCCTATAGCATGAGATGTGATATCTCAATGCTTCTAATAACAAACTTGAGACCCTACCTATAGCATGAGATGTGATATCCAAGTCTTTCCCATTCCAATCCTGAGACACTTCCTATAGCAGAGATGTGATATCTCAATGTTTATACCAAACCTGAGACCCTTCCTATAACATGAGATGTGATATCCAGCTCCTTCCCATTCCAATCCTGAGACACTTCCGATAGCATGAGATGTGATATCTCAATGCTTCTAATATCAAAATTGAGACCCTCCCTATAGCATGATATGTGATATCTACGTCCTTCCCATTCCAATCCTGAGACCCTTCCTATAGCATGAGATGTGATATCTCAATGCTTCTACCAAACCTGAGACCCTTCCTTTAGCATGAGATGTGATATCCAACTCCTTCCCATTCCAATCCTGAGACCCTTCCTATAGCATGAGATGTGATATCTCAATACTTCTAATACCAAACCTGAGATCCTTCCGATAACATGAGATGTGATATCTCAATACTTCTAATACCAAACCTGAGATCCATCCTATAACATGAGATGTGATATCCAAATCCTTCCCCTTCCAAACCTGAGACCCTCCCTTTAGCATGAGATGTCATATCCAACTCCTTCCCATTCCAATCCTGAGACCCTTCTGATAGCATAAGATATGATATCTCAATGCTTCTATACCAAACCTGAGATCCTTCCGATAGCATGAGATGTGATATCTCAATACTTCTAATACCAAACCTGAGATCCTTCCTATAACATGAGATGTGATATCCAAATCCTTATCTTCCAAACCTGAGACCCTCCCTTTAGCATGAGATGTGATATCCAACTCCTTCCCATTCCAATCCTGAGATTCTTCTGATAGCATAAGATATGATATCTCAATGCTTCTATACCAAACCTGAGATCCTTCTGATAGCATGAAATGTGATATCCAACTCTTTCCCCTTGCAAACCTGAGAGCCTTCCTATAGCATGAGATGTGATATCCAAGTCCTTCCCATTCCAATCCTGAGACCCTTCCTATAACATGCGATGTGATATCCAACTCCTTCCCATTCCAACCTGAGACCCTTCCTATAGCATGAGATGGGATATCCAACTCCTTCCAAATCCAATCCCGATACCCTTCCGATAACATGAGATGTGATATCCCAATGCTTCTACCAAACCTGAGACCCATACTATGGCATGAGATGTGATATCAAACTCCTTCCCATTCTAATCCTGAGACCCTTCCTATAGCTTGAGATGTGATATCCAACTCCTTCCCATTCCAATTCTGAGACCCTTCCTATACCATGAGACTTGATATCTCAATGCTTCTAATACCAAACCTGAGACCCGTCCTATAACATGAGATGTGATATCCAAATCCTTCCCCTTCCAAACCTTAGACCCTTCCTTTATCATGAGATGTGATATCCAACTCCTTCCCATTCCAATCTTGAGACCCTTCCGATATCATGAAATGTGATACCTCAATGCTTCTAATATCAAACTTGAGACCCTCCCTATAGCAAGAGATGTGATATCCAAGTCCTTCCCATTCCAATCCTGAGAACCTTCCTATAGCATGAGATGTGATATCTCAATGCTTCTAATACCAAACCTGAGACCCTTCCTATAACATGAGATGGGAATATCCAACTCCTTCCCATTCCAATCCTGAGACCCTTCCGATAGCAGAGATGTGATATCTCAATGCTTATACCAAACCTGAGATCCTTCCTATAACATGAGATGTGATATCCAACTCCTTCCCATTCCAATCCTGAGACACTTCCTATAGCATGAGATGTGATATCTCACTGCTTATACCAAACCTGAGACCCTTCCTATAGCATGAGATGTGATATCTCAATGCTTCTAATATCAAACTTGAGACCCTCCCTATAGCATGAGATGTGATACCCAAGTCCTTCCCATTCCAATCCTGAGACACTTCCTATAGCATGAGATGTGATATCTCAATGCTTCTAATACCAAACCTGAGACTCTTCCTATAACATGAGATGGGATATCCAACTCCTTCCCATTCCAATCCTGATTCCCTTTCGATAGCAGAGATGTGATATCTCAATGTTTATACCAAACCTGAGACCCTCCCTACGGCATGAGATGTCATATACAACTCCTTCCCATTCCAATCCTGAGACCCTTCCTATAGCATGAGATGTGATATCCAACTCCTTCCTATTCCAATCCTGAGACCCTTTCTATAGCATGAGATGTGATGTCTCAATACTTCTAATACCAAACCTGAGATCCTTCCTATAACATGAGATGTGATATCCAAATCCTTATCTTCCAAACCTGAGACCCTCCCTTTAGCATGAGATGTGATATCCAACTCCTTCCCATTCCAATCCTGAGACTCTTCTGATAGTATAAGATATGATATCTCAATGCTTCTATACCAAACCTGAGATCCTTCTGATAGCATGAAATGTGATATCCAACTCTTTCCCCTTGCAAACCTGAGAGCCTTCCTATAGCATGAGATGTGATATCCAAGTCCTTCCCATTCCAATCCTGAGACCCTTCCTATAACATGAGATGTGATATCCAACTCCTTCCCATTCCAACCTGAGACCCTTCCTATAGCATGAGATGGGAAATCCAACTCCTTCCAAATCCAATCCCGATACCCTTCAAATAACATGAGATGTGATATTCCAATGCTTCTACCAAACCTGAGACCCATACTATGGCATGAGATGTGATATCAAACTCCTTCCCATTCTAATCCTGAGACCCTTCCTATAGCTTGAGATGTGATATCCAACTCCTTCCCATTCCAATTCTGAGACCCTTCCTATACCATGAGACTTGATATCTCAATGCTTCTAATACCAAACCTGAGACCCGTCCTATAACATGAGATGTGATATCCAAATCCTTCCCCTTCCAAACCTTAGACCCTTCCTTTATCATGAGATGTGATATCCAACTCCTTCCCATTCCAATCTTGAGACCCTTCCGATATCATGAAATGTGATACCTCAATGCTTCTAATATCAAACTTGAGACCCTCCCTATAGCAAGAGATGTGATATCCAAGTCCTTCCCATTCCAATCCTGAGACCCTTCCTATAGCATGAGATGTGATATCTCAATGCTTCTAATACCAAACCTGAGACCCTTCCTATAACATGAGATGGGAATATCCAACTCCTTCCCATTCCAATCCTGAGACCCTTCCGATAGCAGAGATGTGATATCTCAATGCTTATACCAAACCTGAGATCCTTCCTATAACATGAGATGTGATATCCAACTCCTTCCCATTCCAATCCTGAGACACTTCCTATAGCATGAGATGTGATATCTCAATGCTTCTAATACCAAACCTGAGACTCTTTCTATAACATGAGATGGGATATCCAACTCCTTCCCATTCCAATCCTGATTCCCTTTCGATAGCAGAGATGTGATATCTCAATGTTTATACCAAACCTGAGACCCTCCCTACGGCATGAGATGTCATATACAACTCCTTCCCATTCCAATCCTGAGACCCTTCCTATAGCATGAGATGTGATATCCAACTCCTTCCCATTCCAATCCTGAGACCCTTCCTATAGCATGAGATGTGATGTCTCAATGCTTCTAATACCAAACCTGAGATCCTTCCTATAACATGAGATGTGATATCCAACTCCTTCCATTCCAATCCTGAGACCCTTCCTATAGCATGAGATGTGATATCTCAATGCTTATAACAAAACCTGAGACCCAACCTATAGCATGAGATGTGATATCCAACTCCTTCCCATTCCAATCCTGAGACCCTTCCTATAGCCTGAGATGTGATATCTCAATGCCTCTAATACCAAACCTGAGATCCTTCCTCTAACATGAAATGTGATATCCAACTCCTTCACTTTCCAAACCTGAGAGCCTATCTATAGCATGAGATGTGATATCCAAGTCCTTCCCATTCCAATCCTTAGACCCTTCCTACAGCATGCAATATGATATCTCAATGATTTTAATAAAAAACCTGAGACCCGTCCTATAACATGAGATGGGATATCCAACTCCTTCCCATTCCAATCCTGAGACACTTCCGATAGCAGAGATGTGATATCTCAATGTTTATACCAAACCTGAGACCCTTCCTATAACGAGATGTGATATCCTACTCCTTCCCGTTCCAAACCTGAGACCCTTCCTTTAGCATGAGATGTGATATCCAGCTCCTTCCCATTCCAATCCTGAGACACTTCCGATAGCATGAGATGTGATATCTCAATGCTTCTAATATCAAAACTGAGACCCTCCCTATAGCATGATATGTGATATCTAAGTCCTTCCCATTCAATCCTGAGACCCTTCCTATAGCATGAGATGTGATATCTCAATGCTTATCCTTGATTCCTGTAGTAAATTGATTTCCTTTGCAGGCCGACTCCTGTCACGAATGCCTTGTCTGCATGCATTCTCTCCTGGCCATTCTCTCACCGTGGCTATTTGCCTACCCCCTTCCTCTCTCAGTGGATGGACTTCTCCATCCTAGCCTCCTACCACTCAACTCCGCCTACTTGGAGAATTCAACATGAACCTGTATGCTTCCTGACCTGGACTTTTACGAGATCTGCAACTCTTCATGTCGCTGGCCCTACACACTGCAGGGAATACTCAGGATTTTCTGATCTCAGACCTCCCCCTCTGTAACCCTCTCAACAATCCTCTCCCGTGGTGATCAAGTTCTCATCTCCAAAGAAGGCTAACTGCCAGCTGTTCCTCCTCAGAGGAGTTCTCCCTTTCTGTCCCTGCCCCCTGCACCGTTTCGCGTTGCAAACACTCGCTTCCCTGCTCTCTGGTTTAGACGCCTTTCCTTCTCAGAGGCCTTCTTCCTTTCTGCCCTTTTCGCGTTGCAAGTACTCGCTTCCCAGCTCTCTGGTTTAGACGCGTGTTCCCTGCCTTCTCTCCTCTTCCCGCTGCCTTCAAATCAAAAAATGAGCTACAAAAGATACACTGTGCTCAGAATGCTCTATAACACCCATTATTCAACATATAGCCGTAACCCGCTAGACGTATTGAAACGTGCTGTAAACTAGCAAAAACAGCTAGAAAATGTTCTTTCCTCGTGTTTTTGTAAATGCTAATTCTGATGGGTTCCCATGTATGTACTGTCCGTGCGTTTGTTGTCGAATCCTGAAGTTTTTAACCACTGTTCTCCCATACAAGGGGGGGGTCAACGTCTACTGCTGTTCACAGACTGAATGTATACGCTGAAATCTTCAAGGCATTATCAGCTTTCCTGACTGTTTTGGAACGTGTATTTGCCATCTGTTAATGCAGTCGCCCTGTGTTCATCGTCCCTTCTACTTTACAGGCTGCACTCCCCTGGTGATCACATTCTCCTCTCCAGAGCAGGCTGACTACCAGCTGCTCCTCTTCATAGGCGTTCATCCTTTCTGTCCCTGCTCCCTGCACCGTTTCGCGTTGCATGTACTCGCTTCCCAGCTCTCTGGTTTAGATGCGTGTTCCCTGCCTTCTCTCCTCTTCCTACAGCCTTCCAATGAGCTCCACAAGATACAGTGTTCAGAATGCTTTATAACTCCCATTATTCAACATATAGCTGTAACCCGCTAGACGTATTGAAACGTGCTAAAAACGAGCAGAAACACCTAGAAAATGTACTTTCCTCGCGTTTTGGTAAATGCGAATTCTGGTGGATTCCCATTTTGTACTCTGTTCGTGCGTTTGTTCAGTCGAATCCTGGTCTTTTGAACCACTCTTCTCCCATACAAGGGAGGGTCAAAATGTGTTGTTCAGAGGCTGAATTTATACTGCTGAAATGCTCGCTTCCCTGCTCTCTGGTTTAGACGCGTGTACCCTGCATTTACCAAAACGCGAGGGAAGTACATTTTCTAGCTGTTTTTGCTAGTTTTTAGCACGTTTCAATACGTCTAGCGGGTTACAGCTACATGTTGAATAATGGGGTTATAAAGCATTCTGAACACTGTATCTTGTGGAGCAAATTGGAAGGCTGTAGCAAGAGGAGAGAAGGCAGGGAACACGCATCTCAACCAGAGAGCTGGGAAGCGAGTACATGCAACGCGAAACGGTGCAGGGAGCAGGGACAGAAAGGATGAACACCTATGAGGAGGAGCAGCTGGTAGTTAGCCTGCATAGGAGAGAAGAATGTGATCACTAGGGGAGTGCAGCCTGTAAACTAGAAGGAACGATGAACAAAGGGCGACTGCATTAACAGATGGCAAATACACGTTCCAAAACAGGAAAGCTGATAATGCCTTGAAGATTTCAGCCGTATACATTCAGCCTGTGAACAGCAGTAGATGTTGACCCCCCCTCCCTAGTATGGGAGAACAGTGGTTAAAAACTTCAGGATTCGACACAAACGCACGGACACAGTACATACAACATGGGAACCCACCAGAATTCGCATTTACAAAAACGCGAGGGAAGTACATTTTCTAGCTATTTTTGCTAGTTTTTAGCACGTTTCAATACGTCTAGCGGGTTACAGCTATATGTTGAATAATGGGGTTATAAAGCATTCTGAACACTATCTTGTGGAGCTCATTGGAAGGCTGTAGGAAGAGGAGAGAAGGCAGGGAACACGCATCTAAACCAGAGAGCTGGGAAGCGAGTACATGCAACGCGAAACGGTGCAGAGAGCAGGGACAGAAAGGGAGAAAGGTGGAACGCCTCTGAGGAGGAGCAGCTGGTAGTTAGCCTGCTCTGGAGAGGAGAATGTGATCACCACGGGAGTGCAGCCTTGAAACAAGAAGGGACGATGAAAACATGCTGACTGGAATAACAGATGGCAAATACACTTTCCAGAACAGTCGGTTTACCCGATAATGCATTGACGATTTCAGCGGTATACATTCAGCCTGTGAACAGTAGATTTTGATCCCCCCCTTGCATGGGTGACGAGTGGTTAAAAACATCAGGATTCGACTGAACAAATGCACGAACAGAGTACAAAATGGGAATCCACCAGAATTCGTATTTACCAAAACGCGAGGAAAGAACATTTTCTAGCTATTTTTGCTAGTTTTTAGCACTTTTCAATACGTCTAGCGGGTTACAGCTATAAATTGAATAATGGGTGTTATAAAGCATTCTGAGCACCGTGTATCTTTTGAAGCTCATTTGTTGATTTGAAGGCAGCGGGAAGAGAGAAGGCCGGGAACACACGTCTAAACCAGAGAGCTGGGAAGCGAGTTGTTCTCTGCAACGCGAAACGATGCAGAGAACAAGCACAGAAAGGAAGAAGGAAAAGCGTCTAAACCAGAGAGCAGGGAAGCGAGTGTTTGCAACGCGAAACGGTGCAGAGAGCAGGGACAGAAAGGGAGAAAGGGAGAACTCCACTGAGGAGGAACAGCTGGTAGTTAGCCTTCTTTGGAGATGAGAACTTGATCACCACGGGAGAGGATTGTTGAGAGGGTTACATAGGGGGATGTCTGAGATCAGAAAATCCTGAGTATTCCCTGCAGTGTGTAGGGCCAGAGACAGGAAGAGTTGCAGATCTCGTAAAAGTCATTTTGAATTCTCCAAGTAGGCGGAGTTGAGTGGTAGGAGGCTAGGATGGAGAAGTCCATCCACTGAGAGAGGAAGGGGGTAGGCAAATAGCCACGGTGAGAGAATGGCCAGGAAAGAGAGAATGCATGCAGGCAAGGCATTCGTGAGAGGAGTCGGCCTGCAAAGGAAAGCAATTTACTACAGGAATCAAGGATACTCCCCCTCAAGAATGGTTGGATCTGGGCATGGAGAGGAACTTGTCATCAGGGAGGAAAGTGTCAGAGCTCGAGACAGCGCTGGCCGTCATCCATGTCTCGGTTAGACCAAGGACATCAAGGTCGGGTTCTTCCAGGACATGGCAGATGTCAGATGAGTGTTAACTGAGTGAGAGTTGAGAGTGGGGAGGGGTACAAATCAGTAATCCTTGCGGAGGTGTAGAAGGAGCCTGACCTAGGGCACATGAGGAAGGAGAGAGGAAAGGAAGCAGAAGAAGGGAGAGAAGACACAGCAGGAGTGCATTATCAATCCGGGAGCTAGGAGTGGTGAGGTTAGACGGGGAGGTCTGAGTCTCAGGATTTGAATGGGAAGTTCGATATCACATGTCATGCTATAGGAAGAGTCTCAGGATTGGAATGGGAAGGAGTTGGATATGATATCTCTTGTTATAGGGAGGGTCTCAGGTTTGGTATTAGAAGCACTGTGATATCAAATCACATCCTATCGGAAGGGTCTCGGGTTTGGTATTGGAAGAAATGAGATTTCAAATCTCAGGCTGTGGGAATGGTCTCGGGTATGGTATTGGAAGGGGTGAAAAATCACATTTCATGCTACAGGAAGGGTCACAAGTTTGGAATGGGAAGGAGTTGGATTTCACATATACTACGGGAAGGGCCTCAGGTTTGGTATTAGAAGCATAGAGATATCACATCTCATGTTATAGGAAGGGTCTCGATTGGAATGGGAAGGAGTTGGATTTCACATCTCATGTTATAGGGAGGGTCTCCGTTTTGATATTAGAAGCATTGAGAAATCACATCTCTGCTATCGGAAGGGTCTCAGGATAGGAATGGGAAGGACTTAGATTTCACATCTCATACTATAGGGAGGGTCTCAGTTTTGATATTAGAAGCATTGAGCTATCACATCTCATGCTATCGGAAGGGTCTCAGGATTGGAATGGGATGGAGTTGGATATCACATCTCAAGCTATCTCAGGATTGTAATGGGAAGGAGTTTGATATCACATATCAAGCTATAGGAAGGGTCTAAGGTTTGGAAAGGGAAGGATTTGGATTTCACATCTCATGTTATAGGCTGGTTCTCATGTTTGGTTTTAGAAGCATTGAGATATCACATCTCATGCTATGGGAAGGGTCTCAGGTTTGGAATGGGAAGGAGTTGGATATCACATCTCATGCTAAAGGAAAGGTCTCAGGTCTGGAAGGGGAAGGATTTGGATCTCACATCTCATTTTTTAGGACGGGTCTCAGGTTTCGTATTAGAAGCATTGAAATATCACATCTCATGGTATAGGAAGGGTCCCAGGATTGGAATGGGAAGGAGTTGGATATCACATTGAATGGGAAGTAGTTTGATATCGCATCTCAAGCTATAGGAAGGGCCTCAGGTTTGGAAAGGGAATGATTTGGATTTCACATCTCATGTTATAGGATGGTTCTCATGTTTGGTTTTAGAAGCATTGAAATATCACATCTCATGCTATCGGAAGGGTCTCAGGTTTGGAATGGGAAGGAGTTTGATATCACATCTCAGGTTTGGTATTAGAGGCATTGAGATATGACATCTCATGCCATCAGAAGGGTCTCAGGATTGGAATGGGAAGGAGTTGGATATCACATCTCATGCTAAAGGGAGGGTCTAAGGTTTGGAAGGGGAAGGATTTGGACATCACATATCATGTTATTGGAAGGATCTGAGGTTTGGTATTAGAAGCATTGAGATATCACATCTCATGCTATCGGAAGGGTCTCAGGTTTGGTATAAGCATTGAGATATCACATCTCTGCTATCGGAAGGGTCTCAGGATTGGAATGGGAAGGATTTGGATATCACATCTCATGTTATAGGAAGGGTCTCAGGTTTGGTATTAGAAGCATTGAGATATCACATCTCATGCTATAGGAAGGGTCTCAGGAATGGAATGGGAAGGACTTGGATATCACATCTCATGATAAAGGAAGGGTCTAAGGTTTGGAAGGGGAAGGATTTGGATATCACATCTCATGTTATTGGACCGGTCTCAGGTTTGGTATTAGAAGCATTGAGATATCAAGTCTCATGGTATAGGACGGGAGTTTGATATCACATCTCATGCCATGGTATGGGTCTCAGGTTTTGTAGAAGCATTGGGATATCACATCTCATGCTATAGGAAGGGTCTCAGGAATGGAATGGGAAGGACTTGGATATCACATCTCATGCTATAGGAAGGGTCTCAGGTTGGAATAGAAGGAGTTGGATATCACATGTCATGTTATAGGAAGGGTCTCAGGATTGGAATGGGAAGGACTTGGATATCACATCTCATGTTATAGGAAGGATCTCAGGTTTTGTATTAGAAGCATTGAGATATCACATCTCTGCTATCGGAAGGGTCTAAGTATTGGATTGGGAAGGAATTGGATATCCCTTCTCATGCTATAGGAAGGGTCTCAGGTTGGAATGGGTAGGAGTTGGATATCACATCTCATGTTATAGGAAGGGTCTCAAGATTGAAATGGGAAGGATTTGGATATCACATCTCTTGCTATAGGAAGGGTCTCAGGTTTTCTATTAGAAACATTGTGATATGACATCTCATGCTATAGGAAGGGTTTCAGTATTGGAATGGGAAGGATTTGGATATCACATCTCATGCTAAAGGAAGGGTCTCAGGTTTGGAAGGGGAAGGATTTGGATATCATATCTCATGTTATAGGACGTATCTCATGTTATAGGACGGGTCCCAGGTTTGGTATTAGAAGCATTGAGATATCACATCTCATGGTATAGGAAGGGTCTCAGGATTGGAATGGGAAGGATTTGGATCTCCCTTCTCATGCTACAGGAAGGGTCTCAGGTTGGAATGGGAAGGAGTTGGATATCACATCTCGTTATAGAAAGGGTCTCAGGATTGGAATGGGAAGGAATTGGATATCAAATCTCTTGCTATAGGAGGTGTCTCAGGATTGGAATGGGAAGGAGTTGGATATCACGTCTCATGTCATAGGAAGGGTCTCAGGATTGGAATGGGAAGGAGTTGAATATCACATCTCATGCTAAAGGAAGGGTATCAGGTTTGATAGAAGCATTGAGATATCACATCTCATGCTATAGGAAGGAACTCAGGATTGGAATGGGAAGGAGTTGGATATCACATCTAATGCCATAGGAAGGGTCATCAGGTTTGGTATAAGCATTGAGATATCACATCTCTGCTATCGGAAGGGTCTAAGGATTGGATTGGGAAGGAGTTGGATATCACGTCTCATGTTATAGGAAGGGTCTCAGGTTGGAATAGAAGGAGTTGGATATCACATCTCATGTTATAGGAAGGGTCTCAGGATTGGAATGGGAAGGACTTGGATATCACATCTCATGTTATAGGAAGGATCTCAGGTTTTGTATTAGAAGCATTGAGATATCACATCTCATGCTATAGGAAGGGTCTCAGGATTGGAATGTGAAGGATTTGGATATCACATCTCATGCTAAAGGAAGGGTCTCAGGTTTGGTATAAGCATTGAGATATCACATCTCTGCTATCGGAAGGGTCTAAGGATTGGATTGGGAAGGAATTGGATATCCCTTCTCATGCTATAGTAAGGGTCTCAGGTTGGAATGGGTAGGAGTTGGATATCACATCTCATGTTATAGGAAGGGTCTCAAGATTGAAATGGGAAGGATTTGGATATCACATCTCATGCTAAAGGAAGGGTCTCAGGTTTGGAAGGGGAAGGATTTGGATATCATATCTCATGTTATAGGACGTATCTCCTGTTATTGAGATATCACATCTCATGCTATAGGAAGGGTCTCAGGATTGGAATGTGAAGGATTTGGATATCACATCTCATGCTAAACGAAGGGTCTCAGGTTTGGTAGAAGCATTGAGATATCACGTCTCTGCTATCGGAAGGGTCTCAGGATTGGATTGGGAAGGAGTTGGATATCCCTTCTCATGCTATAGGAAGGGTCTCAGGATTTGAATGGCAAGGAGTTGGATATCACATCTCATGCCATAGGAAGGGTCTCAGGTTTGGTATAAGCATTGAGATATCACATCTCTGCTATCGGAAGGGTCTCAGGATTGGAATGGGAAGGAGTTGGATATTCCCATCTTATGTTATAGGAAGGGTCTCAGGTTTGGTATTAGAAGCATTGAGATATCACATCTCATGCTATAGGAAGGGTCTCAGGATTGGAATGGGAAGAACTTGGATATCACATCTCATGCTATAGGGAGGGTCATCAGGTTCGGTATAAGCATTGAGAAATCACATCTCTGCTATCGGAAGGGTCTCAGGATAGGAATGGGAAGGACTTAGATTTCACATCTCATACTATAGGGAGGGTCTCAGTTTTGATATTAGAAGCATTGAGCTATCACATCTCATGCTATCGGAAGGGTCTCAGGATTGGAATGGGAAGGACTTGGATATCACATCTCATGTTATAGGAAGGATCTCAGGTTTTGTATTAGAAGCATTGAGATATCACATCTCATGCTATAGGAAGGGTCTCAGGATTGGAATGTGAAGGATTTGGATATCACATCTCATGCTAAAGGAAGGGTCTCAGGTTTGGTATAAGCATTGAGATATCACATCTCTGCTATCGGAAGGGTCTAAGGATTGGATTGGGAAGGAATTGGATATCCCTTCTCATGCTATAGGAAGGGTCTCAGGTTGGAATGGGTAGGAGTTGGATATCACATCTCATGTTATAGGAAGGGTCTCAAGATTGAAATGGGAAGGATTTGGATATCACATCTCATGCTAAAGGAAGGGTCTCAGGTTTGGAAGGGGAAGGATTTGGATATCATATCTCATGTTATAGGACGTATCTCCTGTTATTGAGATATCACATCTCATGCTATAGGAAGGGTCTCAGGATTGGAATGTGAAGGATTTGGATATCACATCTCATGCTAAAGGAAGGGTCTCAGGTTTGGTAGAAGCATTGAGATATCACGTCTCTGCTATCGGAAGGGTCTCAGGATTGGATTGGGAAGGAGTTGGATATCCCTTCTCATGCTATAGGAAGGGTCTCAGGATTTGAATGGCAAGGAGTTGGATATCACATCTCATGCCATAGGAAGGGTCTCAGGTTTGGTATAAGCATTGAGATATCACATCTCTGCTATCGGAAGGGTCTCAGGATTGGAATGGGAAGGAGTTGGATATTCCCATCTCATGTTATAGGAAGGGTCTCAGGTTTGGTATTAGAAGCATTGAGATATCACATCTCATGCTATAGGAAGGGTCTCAGGATTGGAATGGGAAGAACTTGGATATCACATCTCATGCTATAGGGAGGGTCATCAGGTTCGGTATAAGCATTGAGAAATCACATCTCTGCTATCGGAAGGGTCTCAGGATAGGAATGGGAAGGACTTAGATTTCACATCTCATACTATAGGGAGGGTCTCAGTTTTGATATTAGAAGCTTTGAGATATCACATCTCATGATATCGGAAGGGTCTCAGGATTGGAATGGGAAGGAGTTGGATATCACATCTCATGATAAAGGAAGGGTCTAAGGTTTGGAAGGGGAAGGATTTGGATATCACATCTCATGTTATATTACGGGTCTCAGGTTTGGTATTAGAAGCATTGAGATATCAAGTCTCAGAGTATAGGAAGGGTCTCAGAATTGGAATGGGAAGGAGTTGGATATCACATCTCAAGCTATAGGAAGGGTCTCAGGATTGGAATGGGAAGGACTTGGATATCACATCTCATGCTATAGGAAGGCTCTCAGGTTTGGAAGGGGAAAGAGTTGGATATCACATTTCATGTTAGAGGTAGGATCTCAGGTTTGGTATTAGAGGCATTGAGATATCACATCTCATGCTATAGGAAGGGTCTCAGATTTGGTATAAGCATTGAGATATCACATCTCATGCTATAGGAAGGGTCTCAGGATTGGAATGTGAAGGATTTGGATATCACATCTCATGCTAAAGGAAGGGTCTCAGGTTTGGTATAAGCATTGAGATATCACATCTCTGCTATCGGAAGGGTCTAAGGATTGGATTGGGAAGGAATTGGATATCCCTTCTCATGCTATAGGAAGGGTCTCAGGTTGGAATGGGTAGGAGTTGGATATCACATCTCATGTTATAGGAAGGGTCTCAAGATTGAAATGGGAAGGATTTGGATATCACATCTCATGCTAAAGGAAGGGTCTCAGGTTTGGAAGGGGAAGGATTTGGATATCATATCTCATGTTATAGGACGTATCTCCTGTTATTGAGATATCACATCTCATGCTATAGGAAGGGTCTCAGGATTGGAATGTGAAGGATTTGGATATCACATCTCATGCTAAACGAAGGGTCTCAGGTTTGGTAGAAGCATTGAGATATCACGTCTCTGCTATCGGAAGGGTCTCAGGATTGGATTGGGAAGGAGTTGGATATCCCTTCTCATGCTATAGGAAGGGTCTCAGGATTTGAATGGCAAGGAGTTGGATATCACATCTCATGCCATAGGAAGGGTCTCAGGTTTGGTATAAGCATTGAGATATCACATCTCTGCTATCGGAAGGGTCTCAGGATTGGAATGGGAAGGAGTTGGATATTCCCATCTTATGTTATAGGAAGGGTCTCAGGTTTGGTATTAGAAGCATTGAGATATCACATCTCATGCTATAGGAAGGGTCTCAGGATTGGAATGGGAAGAACTTGGATATCACATCTCATGCTATAGGGAGGGTCATCAGGTTCGGTATAAGCATTGAGAAATCACATCTCTGCTATCGGAAGGGTCTCAGGATAGGAATGGGAAGGACTTAGATTTCACATCTCATACTATAGGGAGGGTCTCAGTTTTGATATTAGAAGCATTGAGCTATCACATCTCATGCTATCGGAAGGGTCTCAGGATTGGAATGGGAAGGACTTGGATATCACATCTCATGTTATAGGAAGGATCTCAGGTTTTGTATTAGAAGCATTGAGATATCACATCTCATGCTATAGGAAGGGTCTCAGGATTGGAATGTGAAGGATTTGGATATCACATCTCATGCTAAAGGAAGGGTCTCAGGTTTGGTATAAGCATTGAGATATCACATCTCTGCTATCGGAAGGGTCTAAGGATTGGATTGGGAAGGAATTGGATATCCCTTCTCATGCTATAGGAAGGGTCTCAGGTTGGAATGGGTAGGAGTTGGATATCACATCTCATGTTATAGGAAGGGTCTCAAGATTGAAATGGGAAGGATTTGGATATCACATCTCATGCTAAAGGAAGGGTCTCAGGTTTGGAAGGGGAAGGATTTGGATATCATATCTCATGTTATAGGACGTATCTCCTGTTATTGAGATATCACATCTCATGCTATAGGAAGGGTCTCAGGATTGGAATGTGAAGGATTTGGATATCACATCTCATGCTAAAGGAAGGGTCTCAGGTTTGGTAGAAGCATTGAGATATCACGTCTCTGCTATCGGAAGGGTCTCAGGATTGGATTGGGAAGGAGTTGGATATCCCTTCTCATGCTATAGGAAGGGTCTCAGGATTTGAATGGCAAGGAGTTGGATATCACATCTCATGCCATAGGAAGGGTCTCAGGTTTGGTATAAGCATTGAGATATCACATCTCTGCTATCGGAAGGGTCTCAGGATTGGAATGGGAAGGAGTTGGATATTCCCATCTCATGTTATAGGAAGGGTCTCAGGTTTGGTATTAGAAGCATTGAGATATCACATCTCATGCTATAGGAAGGGTCTCAGGATTGGAATGGGAAGAACTTGGATATCACATCTCATGCTATAGGGAGGGTCATCAGGTTCGGTATAAGCATTGAGAAATCACATCTCTGCTATCGGAAGGGTCTCAGGATAGGAATGGGAAGGACTTAGATTTCACATCTCATACTATAGGGAGGGTCTCAGTTTTGATATTAGAAGCTTTGAGATATCACATCTCATGATATCGGAAGGGTCTCAGGATTGGAATGGGAAGGAGTTGGATATCACATCTCATGATAAAGGAAGGGTCTAAGGTTTGGAAGGGGAAGGATTTGGATATCACATCTCATGTTATATTACGGGTCTCAGGTTTGGTATTAGAAGCATTGAGATATCAAGTCTCAGAGTATAGGAAGGGTCTCAGAATTGGAATGGGAAGGAGTTGGATATCACATCTCAAGCTATAGGAAGGGTCTCAGGATTGGAATGGGAAGGACTTGGATATCACATCTCATGCTATAGGAAGGCTCTCAGGTTTGGAAGGGGAAAGAGTTGGATATCACATTTCATGTTAGAGGTAGGATCTCAGGTTTGGTATTAGAGGCATTGAGATATCACATCTCATGCTATCAGAAGGGTCTCAGGAATGGAATGGGAAGGAGTTGGATATCACATCTCATGCTAAAGGGAGGGTCTCAGGTTTGGAAGGGGAAGGATTTGGATATCACATCTCATGTTATAGGAAGGATCTCAGGTTTGGTATTAGAAGCATTGAGATATCACATCTCATGCTATCGGAAGGATCTCAGGTTTGGTATTAGAAGCATTGAGATATCACATCTCATGCTATCAGAAGGGTCTCAGGATTGGAATGGGAAGGAGTTGGATCTCACATCTCATGCTAAAGGGAGGGTCTCAGGTTTGGAAGGGGAAGGATTTGGATATCACATCTCATGTTATCGGAAGGATCTCACGTTTGGTATTAGAAGTATTGAGATATCATATCTCATGCTATAGGAAGGGTCTCAGGATTGGAATGGGAAGGAGTTGGATATCACATCTCATGTTATAGGAAGGATCTCAGGTTTGGTATTGGAAGCATTGAGATATCACATCTCATGCTATAGGAAGGGTCTCAGGATTGGAATATGAAGGATTTGGATATCACATCTCATGCTAAAGGAAGGGTCTCAGGTTTGGCAGAAGCATTGAGATATCACGTTTCTGCTATCGGAAGGGTCTCAGGATTGGATTGGGAAGGAGTTGGATATTCCTTCTCATGCTATAGGAAGGGTCTCAGGATTTGAATGGCAAGGAGTTGGATATCACATCTCATGCCATAGGAAGGGTCTCAGGTTTGGTATAAGCATTGAGATATCACATCTCTGCTATCGGAAGGGTCTCAGGATTGGAATGGGAAGGAGTTGGTGTTAAGACGGATTTCTGAACTCTGACGTGGTGGCGCAGAAGTTCAGAAGGCCAACCTAATTACTTGGAACAGGGTAACCTCTGGACGAGCCAGACCAATCAAGGTAGCGATCGCGGCGGTCAAGACTAGATCTCAAGAGGGGTGAGGGTGACTGAAAGCCCGCAATGAGCACACAAAGCAAGAGCGCTTACAAACTACTCCAAACAGTTGTTATATCAAAAATAGATACACATTTATTTTAAGGCCTTTAAAATAATGACCGTAGCGAGAAAATCACAATATCACAATATTAAACCAACACATACCATATCAACACAATATATATACAAATACACAGTCGCAAGCGTTTAAAGCACGAAATATGTAGTCCACCTGAAAGGAAAGGAAAACAGGCAGTGCGATAACGCTTTAGACTCAAGTTCGCCTTCAGAGGCACCTAACTAGATGGAAGTCCGAGCCCTGCGAAGAGTGGAGCCTTGTGCTCAAAGTACCTGCCACGCCGGTGCCAACGGGCAAAAGGGGAAGCTCTTCAGAGGAAGTCAGGCAGTTCGGGTTAGTGCACAGCAGAAGGAGAACAGGTTCCGCAACTCAAGCGCAGCCTCCACAGCGGGCAGAAGCAGAGCGCGAGTACGGCCAAAAGGGTGCTGTTTTTACACAGCAGGGAAAAGCAATGGGATACTGCAGGAGGGCGACCAGATCCTAGCTAAACTACTCACCGGTCCCCGAAGCAAGCAGACCCAGGCTTCTCCACGTTAGTTTCAGTAGCTGGCAGGTTCAGATGGCCAGACCACGAGGCTCCTTTGTCCTGTGCGCTGACCGTCTTGCTCCCTTCACCTTCCCCAGGTCGGGCGACCCGGGGCCTTCCTTATTTGGGCATGTACTTTCCCGCGAAACGTGGTTGCTTTCGCGGGCTTCTACATGTCGTTTGTGTGCCTCCAGGGTGTGGGCTGGGATGTCTGGTCCCAATACACATCCTGGGTGCCAGAGAGTCTAGGGTGGTGTGAATGCCTGGGACCACCGTGGTCCGTGATTGGTCCACGTATGGTATGTGTGTTGATGAGCGGATCTCCCATTGGCTCCCCTCCGTTTTGGCGCGAAGGGAACCGTGGATAAGAGAGAGCTGGAAACACCACTACCATGTCGATCTCCTGAGTTCTCCCGAACGAAGGAATACAGGAGCCAAGTATCCTGCAACCAAGAGGCTGGACCGAGGAATCGCTGGTGACCCGCTGAAGGAATCCTCCTGTGCACTGCTGTCGTCCTGTGAAGCCCTTTCCTCCTTGGATCGAACCAGAAGGCCTGTACTGGTGCTTCGACCTTTGGAATAGCAGGAACAGGTGCCTCTGAAGGCGAACTGAGTCTAAAGCGTTATCGCACTGCCTGTTTTCCTTTCCTTTCAGGTGGACTACATATTTCGTGCTTTAAACGCTTGCGACTGTGTATTTGTATATATATTGTGTTGATATGGTATGTGTTGGTTTAATATTGTGATATTGTGATTTTCTCGCTACGGTCATTATTTTAAAGGCCTTAAAATAAATGTGTATCTATTTTTGATATAACAACTGTTTGGAGTAGTTTGTAAGCGCTCTTGCTTTGTGTGCTCATTGCGGGCTTTCAGTCACCCTCACCCCTCTTGAGATCTAGTCTTGACCGCCACGATCGCTACCTTGATTGGTCTGGCTCGCCCAGAGGTTACCCTGTTCCAAGTAATTAGGTTGGCCTTCTGAACTTCTGCGCCACCAGGTCAGAGTTCAGAAATCCGTCTTAACACCAACTCCTTCCCATTCCAATCCGGAGACCCTTCCGATAGCAGAGATGTGATATCTCAATGCTTATACCAAGCCTGAGACCCTTCCTATGGCATGAGATGTGATATCCAACTCCTTGCCATTCAAATCCTGAGACCCTTCCTATAGCATGAGAAGGGATATCCAACTCCTTCCCAATCCAATCCTGAGACCCTTCCGATAGCAGAGACGTGATATCTCAATGCTTCTACCAAACCTGAGACCCTTCCTTTAGCATGAGATGTGATATCCAAATCCTTCATATTCCAATCCTGATACCCTTCCTATAGCATGAGATGTGATATCTCAATGCTTCTAATACCAAACCTGAGATCCTTCCTATAACATGAGATGTGATATCCAACTCCTTCCCATTCCAATCCTGAGACCCTTCCTATAGCATGAGATATGATATCTCAATACTTCTAATACCAAACGTGAGATCCTTCCGATAACATGAGATGTGATATCCAAATCCTTCCCCTTCCAAACCTGAGACCCTCCCTTTAGCATGAGATGTGAGATCCAACTCCTTCCCATTCCAATCCTGAGACCCTTCTGATAGCATGAGATGTGATATCTCAATGCTTCTAATACCAAACCTGAGATCCTTCCGATAGCATGAGATGTGATATCTCAATGCTTCTAATACCAAACCTGAGATCCTTCCTATAACATGAGATGTGATATCCAAATCCTTCCCCTTCCAAACCTGAGACCCTCCCTTTAGCATGAGATGTGATATCCAACTCCTTCCCATTCCATTCCTGAGACCCTTCTGATAGCATGAGATGTGATATCTCAATGCCTCTAATACCAAACCTGAGATCCTACCTCTAACATGAAATGTGATATCCAACTCTTTCCCCTTCCAAACCTGAGAGCCTTCCTATAGCATGAGATGTGATATCCAAGTCCTTCCCATTCCAATCCTGAGACCCTTCCTATAGCTTGAGATGTGATATCCAACTCCTTCCCATTCCAATTCTGAGACCCTTCCTATACTCTGAGACTTGATATCTCAATGCTTCTAATACCAAACCTGAGACCCGTAATATAACATGAGATGTGATATCCAAATCCTTCCCCTTCCAAACCTTAGACCCTTCCTTTATCATGAGATGTGATATCCAACTCCTTCCCATTCCAATCCTGAGACCCTTCCGATATCATGAGATGTGATATCTCAAAGCGTCTAATATCAAACTTGAGACCCTCCCTATAGCATGAGATGTGATATCCAAGTCCTTCCTATTCCAATCCTGAGACCCTTCCTATAGCATGAGATGTGATATCTCAATGCTTCTAATACCAAACCTGAGACCCTTCCTATAACATGAGATGGGAATATCCAACTCCTTCCCATTCCAATCCTGAGACCCTTCCGATAGCAGAGATGTGATATCTCAATGCTTATACCAAACCCGAGACCCTTCCTATGGCATGAGATGTGATATCCAACTCCTTGCCATTCAAATCCTGAGACCCTTCCTATAGCATGAGAAGGGATATCCAACTCCTTCCCAATCCAATCCTGAGACCCTTCCGATAGCAGAGACGTGATATCTCAATGCTTCTACCAAACCTGAGACCCTTCCTTTAGCATGAGATGTGATATCCAAATCCTTCACATTCCAATCCTGAGACCCTTCCTATAGCATGAGATGTGATATCTCAATAACAGGAGATACGTCCTATAACATGAGATATGATATCCAAATCCTTCCCCTTCCAAACCTGAGACCCTTCCTTTAGCATGAGATGTGATATCCAAATCCTTCCCATTTCAATCTTGAGACCCTTCCTATAACATGAGATGTGATATCCAACTCCTACCCATTCCAACCTGAGACCCTTCCTATAGCATGAGAAGGGATATCCAATTCCTTCCCAATCCAATCCTTAGACCCTTCCGATAGCAGAGATGTGATATCTCAATGCTTATACCAAACCTGAGACCCTTCCTTTAGCATGAGATGTGATATCCAAATCCTTCACATTCCAATCCTGAGACCCTTCCTATAGCATGAGATGTGATATCTCAATGCTTCTAATACAAAACCTGAGATCCTTCCTATAACATGAGATGTGATATCCAAGTCCTTCCCATTCCAATCCTGAGACCCTTCCTATAACATGAGATGTGATATCCAACTCCTTCTATTCCAACCTGAGACCCTTCCTATAACATGAGACGTGATATCCAACTCCTTCCCATTTCAATCTTGAGACCCTTCCTATAACATGAGATGTGATATCCAACTCCTACCCATTCCAACCTGAGACCCTTCCTATAGCATGAGAAGGGATATCCAAATCCTTCCCATTTCAATCTTGAGACCCTTCCTATAACATGAGATGTGATATCCAACTCCTACCCATTCCAACCTGAGACCCTTCCTATAGCATGAGAAGGGATATCCAATTCCTTCCCAATCCAATCCTTAGACCCTTCCGATAGCAGAGATGTGATATCTCAATGCTTATACCAAACCTGATGACCCTTCCTATGGCATGAGATGTGATATCCAAATCCTTCCCATTCCAATACTGAAACCCTTCCTATAGCATGAGATGTCATATCACAATGTTTCTAATAGAAAACCTGAGACCCTTCCTATAGCAAGAGATGTGATATCCAAATCCTTCCCATTTCAATCTTGAGACCCTTCCTATAACATGAGATGTGATATCCAACTCCTACCCATTCCAACCTGAGACCCTTCCTATAGCATGAGAAGGGATATCCAATTCCTTCCCAATCCAAAACTTAGACCCTTCCGATAGCAGAGATGTGATATCTCAATGCTTCTAATACAAAACCTGAGATCCTTCCTATAACATGAGATGTGATATCCAAGTCCTTCCCATTCCAATCCTGAGACCCTTCCTATAACATGAGATGTGATATCCAACTCCTTCTATTCCAACCTGAGACCCTTCCTATAGCATGAGATGGGATATCCAACTCCTTCCAAATCCAATCCTGATACCCTTCCGATAGCATGAGATGTGATATCCCAATGCTTCTACAAAACCTGAGACCCATACCATGGCATGAGATGTGATATCTGTTAAGACGGATTTCTGAACTCTGTCCTGGTGGCGCAGAAGTTCAGAAGGCCAACCTAATTACTTGGAACAGGGTAACCTCTGGACAAGCCAGACCAATCAAGGTAGCGATCGCGGCGGTCAAGACTAGGTCTCAAGAGGGGTGAGGGTGACTGAAAGCCCGCAATGAGCACACAAAGCAAGAGCGCTAACAAACTACTCCAAACAGTTGTTATATCAAAAATAGATACACATTTATTTTAAGGCCTTTAAAATAATGACCGTAGCGAGAAAATCACAATATCACAATATTAAACCAACACATACCATATCAACACAATGGGCCTCATTACGACCCTGGCGGTAAGGGGTTAACGCCAGCGTTAGCTGCGCCGACCCCTTACCGCCAACTACGAGGTCCCTTAGCGCCATGGCGCTTTTAACACCTGCTTTTAGCAGGTGTTAAAATCCATGGCGCTAAGGGACCATGGAGTTAATTACGCCACCGTAATTTACGGTGGCGTAATTAACGCCTTCCCCACTCCCATTATGCCCTATGGGGCAAAAATGGGAATGGGGAAGGGTAAATGGGGATTGGGGACTTACCGCCCCGCCGACCTCGGAATGGGGCGGTAAGTCCGCCAACCACCATGGCGTAAACGTAGTTTACGCCATGGTGGTAAAGTCACGGCCCAGGCGGTAACTTACCGCCTGGGTCGTAATGAGGCCCAATATATATACAAATACACAGTCGCAAGCGTTTTAAGCACGAAATATGTAGTCCACCTGCCAGGGAAGGAAAACAGGCAGTGCGATAATGCTTTCGACTCAGTTCGCCTTCATAGGCACCTAACTAGATGGAAGTCCGAGCCCTACGAAGAGTGGAGCCTTGTGCTCAAAGTACCTGCCACGCCGGTGCCGACGGGCACAAGGGGAAGCTCTTCGGAGGAAGTCAGGCGGTTCACGTTAGTGCACAGCAGAAGAAGAACAGGTTCCGCAACTCAAGCGCAGCCTCCACAGCGGGCAGAAGCAGAGCGCGAGCGCGGCAAAAGGGTGCTGTTTTTACACAGCAGGGAAAAGCAATGGGATACTGCAGGAGGGCGACCAGATCCTAGATATACTACTCACCGGTCCCCGAAGCAAGCAGACCCAGGCTTCTCCACGATAGTTTCAGCAGCTGGCAGGTTCAGAAGAGCAGGAGACGCTTTGTAGTCGTGTAGAGCAAAAAGACGTCCCAATCGACGAAACCAGCACAGTTTTGTTGCCGCACAGGACAACGGAGCGGCCGTGTGTATTCGAGCCAAATGAACCCTCCTCCCTTCAGACCTGGGAACGCCAAGCGTACGAAGCGTGGGAGAGGGTCAAGGACTCGCAATACAACACAACCTGGCGGCGGTTGCAGAGCCAAACTCCTTGGTAAGCTGGTCAGTCAACTGGATGGCCCAGAGACGCTTCCGAAGGCTTACTTGGCAGGAGATGGTTGAAGATGCCGGGAATAGCTGTTCCTGCTATTCCAAAGGTCGAAGCACCAGTACAGGCCTTCTGGTTCGATCAAAGGAGGACAGGGGCTCTCCGGACGACAGCAGTGCAAAGGAGGATTCCTTCAGCGGGTCACCAGCGATTCCTCGGTCCAGCCTCGTAGTTGCAGGATACTTGGCTCCTGTATTCCTTCGTTCGTGAGAACTCAGGAGATCGACATGGTAGTGGTGTTTCCAGCCCCCTCTTATCTACGGTTCCCTTCGCGCCAAAACGGAGGGGAGCCAATGGGAGATCCGCTCATCAAAACACATACCATACGTGGACCAATCACGGACCACGGTGGTCCCAGGCATTCACACCACCCTAGACTCTCTGGCACCCAGGATGTGTATTGGGACCAGACATCCCAGCCCACACCCTGGAGGCACACAAACGACATGTAGAAGCCCGCGAAAGCAACCACGTTTCACGGGAAAGTACATGCCCAAATAAGGAAGGCCCCGGGTCGCCGGACCTGGGGAAGGTGAAGGGAGCAAGACGGTCAGTGGACAAGACAAAGGAGCCTCGCGGCCTGGCCATTTTGGGAGCCAGGCCACCATTTTGGGTTCAGTGCAAAAACGTGCTCAGAACGCCAAAAGGAGCTCAAAATAAACAAAACGATCGCTGCCACCATTCGAGTCCCTGAATGACTTGCACCGATCAAATACCATCCTAAAAGAGTATCTAGGGCCTGTAGAAGGCTAGAGACCCAAGAGAGCTGTAACTTAGCTTACAGTGCCCTCTTGTGTCGTGTTGCACTAAAGCTGCGACACGATAGAAGAAACTACGGGAAACCACGTTCCCCGGTACTGACTGTCTTAAGGGCATGTCAGTTTCCCCGTAAGAAAGGAGCGAAAGCCCAGAGAAGTGCGGCAGAAGGCTGTACTTCTCTGGCAAAGTCAAGAACAAGGTTAAAAACAATAGCAAAAAGTTTAGGGGTTGCCACATGGAAGGAAAATTCCCTACAGTAACGAAATCTTTCCTAACACTCGCCCCTCCCAGACTATGGACAGGGGGAACTAATCCACCCCTGGATGAGTCTCTTTTTCAGGTCGGTTAAACATTCTGTACAACCCATCAGCATTGCTATGTTGGACACCTGGTCTATGCTCAATAGTGAAGTCGAAGCTTTGAAGACTTATGGACCACCTAAGCAACTTTGGATTCTCCCCCTTCATGTTCATTAGCCACTTTAACGGCTTATGGTCAGTCTGCACAGTGAAGTGGGTCCCATAGAGGTAGGGCCTCAGCTTCCGTAGGGCCCACACAACAGAGAAACATTCTTTCTCTACCGTGGACCACCTGAGCTCTCTGTCCTTAAACTGGCGACTAATAAAACCGATAGGGTGTTCCTTACCCTTCTCATCTACTTGTGATAGTACAGCTCCTATCCCAGGGTCAGAGGCATCTGTCTGCACGATAAAAGGTCTTTGATAATCAGGGGCCCTGAGCACAGGGGCCTGGCACAAGGAGTCTTTTAAGCCATTGAAGGCCTTCTCACACTCGTCAGTCCAAGTTACCTTCTTGGGTTTCTTCGGAGTTGTGAGGGCAGTCAGAGGAGCAGCTATGGTGCCATAGTCTGCCACAAAATTGCGATAATACCCCGTGAGTCCTAAGAAGGCTCTCACTTGGGTTTGCGTAGTGGGGGTAGGCCAGTCTTGTACTGCTTGTACTTTACTGGGTAGAGGCTGTATCCTCCCTCCACCTACTTCATGTCCAAGGTAAACCACTGAGCCTTGTCCAATCTGGCATTTACTAGCCTTTATGGTCAAGTGGGCTTTCTGAAGAGCCTGGAGCACAATCCCGAGGTGTTTCACATGGTCTTCCCAGGTGGCACTGAAAACTGCTATATCGTCCAGATATGCAAGACAGAATTCGTCCAACCCATTCAACACATGATTCACAAGCCTCTGGAAAGTGGCAGGTGCATTCTTCAACCCGAACGGCATTACCCGGAATTGGTAAAGGCCGTCTGGCGTCGAAAATGCTGTCTTCTCCCTGGCATGTTCTGCTAACGCTATTTGCCAATAGCCAGCAGTGAGGTCAAACGTGCTGAGGTACTTGGAGGCACCCAAAGTATCCACCAGCTCATCTGTTCGAGGCAAGGGCTGGGCATCTGTCTTGGTGACAGCATTCAGAGCCCTGTAATCCACGCAGAACCTCAATTCAGAAGTGCCTGCCTTTGGAACCAGAACCACAGGACTGGACCAAGGACTACTAGAGGGTTCAATCACCCCAAGGTCTAACATTTTGTTGACCTCGGTCTTAATATAAGACCGTACTTTATCCGACATCCTGTATCCCCTACTTTTGGTAGGTACACTGTCTCCTGTGTCAATGTTATGTTTGCACCAAGGTGTCAAACCAGGGGACTGTGAAAACAGGGGGGAAAACTGCCTAAGCAAACTTTTCACCTCAGCCTGTTGATCAGAAGTCAGGTGAGGGGCCACTCGGACACCCTCAACGGAGCTATCTGAAGGACCGCTCTGGAACAGGTCGGGGAGAGGTTCAGACTCCTCTTCCTCAACGTCTGACGCCAGTAGCAGTGCTGCGATTTCGACTCTTGGGACGAAAGCCTTCAGCCTATTCACGTGGAACACTTTTGGAGCCTGTCCAGGCCTTCCAAGGTCCACTAAATAGTTTACCTCACCCAGGGGCTCCACCACTGTGTAAGGGCCTGACCATTTGTCCTGTAAAGCGCGAGGCCTTATTGGATTCATGATCAGGACTTGCTGACCAGGTGTAAAGTTGATGAGGGAAGCTTTCTGGTCGTACCAATGTTTCACCAGCGCTTGCCCTGCCTTCAATTTATCACTAGCCAAGCCCATCAGAAGTACCATCCGTTTTCTGAGCCCTAGCACATAGTCAACTACATTGGTAGTAACAGGGGGAGTGGGCATCTCCCATCCCTCCTTGACAATGGCTAAGGGTCCCCGTACGGGATGACCGAACAGAAGTTCGAAGGGGCTGAAGCCAACACCCTCCTGTGGTACCTCTCGGTAGGCAAACAGTAAGCATGGTAAAAGAAGATCCCATTTTCTTCTCTGAGGCTCCTCCAGAGCCCCAATCATGCTCTTTAACGTTCTGTTGAAACGTTCCACCAGACCATTGGTCTGGGGGTGGTATGCAGAAGAGAACTTGTAGGTGACCCCACATTCTTTCCACATAGCCTGCATATACTTCGACATAAAGTTGCTGCCACGATCTGACACAACTTCTTTAGGGAAGCCAACCCTAGTGAATATGCCGAGTAAAGCTTTTGCAACTGACTTGGCAGTTACAGTTTTCAATGGGATGGCCTCAGGATACCTGGTTGCATGGTCGACCAGCACCAGGATAAACCTATTGCCCGAGGATGTTTGCGGGTCAAGGGGACCAACGATGTCGATCCCTACCCTTTCAAATGGTACCCCCACAACTGGGAGCGGTACCAACGGAGCTTGGATTGTCGCGCCAACCTTACCAGACAACTGGCAGGAGGCGCAACTCCTGCAGTGACTTTCTACTTGCACCCCCATCTTGGGCCAGTAGAAGTGCATGGATAACCTTTGCTTGGTCCTCTTCATACCAAGGTGACCAGCAAGGGGAACTTCATGCGCCAACTGCAGGAGGAAGGGTCTAACAGCAAGGGGAACCACCAACCTCCTATGGTCTCCTTCTGTAGACTCTGTGGGCTCACTATACAGGAGTCCACCTTCCCAATAAATCCTATGCTTCCCAGGAGGTTCACCCTCAAGCTGGGAGCAGGCCTGTCTCCTTAGGCCTTCCAGAGATGGGCACTCACGTTGGCCTTTACTGAATTCGTCCCTATCAGGACCTCCTTCAACTAACAAGTCTTTTAGTTCCGGATGGTCGTTGGGGTCGAATACTTCAGGCATCGCCACCTCCTCGTCAGGCTCGGGCGATTGACCAACTTCCTCCACCGCAGTGGTAGGCGAGCTCGGGGGAATATTCTCTTTCCCCCGTCTTGACTTGTAGACTCCTTTCGCCTTGGGTTTCCCCTTCGGCTGGGGCGGCGTATTGGACTTGGCCAATGCTGCCCGTGCTTGAGACCGTGTGTAGGGTCGTTCGGCAGTGTCTCCTACGAGCCCTAAAGCTCTGAGATCATTACCTAATAAGACCTTTCCCGGGACGTTTCTCTGAATGCTCACTGGAATCCTGGCTGCTGTACCATTTAAAGTTAGATTAACAGGTATCACGGGAAACATACGGAGGGGGCCGTCAGCCAACTTAGTGGGCATCAGAGTAGCTCTGGCAACTTCCTCTGAGTCTACCAAGGTAGAATCCACTACAGTTCGACTGCACCCACTATCCCTAAGAGCTGGAGTATCCACTCCATTGATCAGCACACTGTCTTTAAAGTAGTGCTTGGTATTATCCGGAATCCTAGCATACGCCTCTGCGACTTTAGGCTCCCAGGAACCCAGGGACACTAAAACTACCTCGGCCTCTATTCCGCTGGGAAATGAGTCCGAGGAGAAGGATGCTCCTGTAATCTCTTCTTCCTCGTAGGAGGAGAAGGCCAGATTAGCGGAGTGGACCCCCAAAGGTCTAACCTTACAACGGGGATCCCCCTTCACATGGTCAGTTGCTCCACAAGAAAAACAAGCCCCAGTGGGTCTGTTTACGTAGGGAGGCTTATTGTAACCAGAGTTCTGTTTCGGAGGCGCACCTCCACTACCCTGTGAGTTCTCTTGTGTCTTACCCTTGTTTTTCTTTTTGTGGCCCTTTTGGGAAGAAGATTTAGCAGATTCCCCACCCTCCATATCTTTGGACTTTTTCCCCTCCTCCTGCTTACCAGGATGAGTTTTGTCCTTATGGGACACTCGATGTGACACCCATAAGTCTGCTGCAATGGCCAGCTTCTTAGGATCTATCTCCTTCGAATCGGCCAAATGCTGCTTAAGCTCCGGGGAAGAAGAAGCAAAAATGTGTTCCAGCATGACAAGATTTATCATGCCGTCGAAGGTAGAAACCTTATAGCCTTCGACCCAGCCAGTTAAGTTTTTCAAAGATTCAGCGACATAAGATACCCAAGTACCACCTTCCTTTTTCTTATACTCTCGAAAACGCTTTAAATATTGGGCCGGAGTCTTCCCAAACTTTAAAATGAGAGTCTGCTTTAACATTGCGAAATCAGCCCGCTCAGCCTTCGACATTTCCATAATGGCACTACAGCCAGAATGGGGCAGTCTACTGAGCAACCACGCAATCTTATCAGCATTGTCAACTTCCTGGACCTCGCATGCATACTCAAACGCATTCAGCCAGTCCATAATGTCATTCCTCTCTTCATACACACTGAGCAGATCTTTTGGAAACCGTGGATGAGAGGAGGCCCCAGACCCATGTCCAGGACCCTTGGATCCATTTGCAACCTGAAGCTTGGCCAGTTCCAACTGGTGATCCCTGTCTTTTTGTTTTTCTGCCTGTTCGATTTTTAGTTTGGCTATGCTGAATTCAAGCTCCTGCTGCCTAAACCGCAGCTCTTGCTTCTTGAATTCAAGCGTAGCCTCCCCATCAACACTGGCAGAGGAAACATTAGACATTACATCCTCCCCGTCCTCGTGGTCGCGGTGGAACAGTGCGGCGGCAGAACCGTTGGTTCTACCAGTGAGAGCAGCCCCACCACCTTCCGCACTGTCCTCAGAAGTAATAGCGTCAAGCTGCGCTTCTTGCCACGCCACGATTCTTTGGATCATTTCCAATTTCGTGCCTTGAGAGGAAACACCTCTCTCCGCACACATCTTTTTCAGCGTTTCTGATTTGGAAGCATTTACAGTTAACAACGTACTTGTTTCCTTACTGTTTGATAGGACTATGGCCTTTTTAAAGTTATACTATAACAATTCACTACGTGTACTGTTTGGAATAACCTGAAATGCCTTAGTTCGAGCGCAACACTGGATACCTTCAGTCGTATCCCACCGCTGTACACCAATTTGTTAAGACGGATTTCTGAACTCTGTCCTGGTGGCGCAGAAGTTCAGAAGGCCAACCTAATTACTTGGAACAGGGTAACCTCTGGACAAGCCAGACCAATCAAGGTAGCGATCGCGGCGGTCAAGACTAGGTCTCAAGAGGGGTGAGGGTGACTGAAAGCCCGCAATGAGCACACAAAGCAAGAGCGCTAACAAACTACTCCAAACAGTTGTTATATCAAAAATAGATACACATTTATTTTAAGGCCTTTAAAATAATGACCGTAGCGAGAAAATCACAATATCACAATATTAAACCAACACATACCATATCAACACAATATATATACAAATACACAGTCGCAAGCGTTTAAAGCACGAAATATGTAGTCCACCTGCCAGGGAAGGAAAACAGGCAGTGCGATAATGCTTTCGACTCAGTTCGCCTGCATAGGCACCTAACTAGATGGAAGTCCGAGCCCTACGAAGAGTGGAGCCTTGTGCTCAAAGTACCTGCCACGCCGGTGCCGACGGGCACAAGGGGAAGCTCTTCGGAGGAAGTCAGGCGGTTCACGTTAGTGCACAGCAGAAGAAGAACAGGTTCCGCAACTCAAGCGCAGCCTCCACAGCGGGCAGAAGCAGAGCGCGAGCGCGGCAAAAGGGTGCTGTTTTTACACAGCAGGGAAAAGCAATGGGATACTGCAGGAGGGCGACCAGATCCTAGATATACTACTCACCGGTCCCCGAAGCAAGCAGACCCAGGCTTCTCCACGATAGTTTCAGCAGCTGGCAGGTTCAGAAGAGCAGGAGACGCTTTGTAGTCGTGTAGAGCAAAAAGACGTCCCAATCGACGAAACCAGCACAGTTTTGTTGCCGCACAGGACAACGGAGCGGCCGTGTGTATTCGAGCCAAATGAACCCTCCTCCCTTCAGACCTGGGAACGCCAAGCGTACGAAGCGTGGGAGAGGGTCAAGGACTCGCAATACAACACAACCTGGCGGCGGTTGCAGAGCCAAACTCCTTGGTAAGCTGGTCAGTCAACTGGATGGCCCAGAGACGCTTCCGAAGGCTTACTTGGCAGGAGATGGTTGAAGATGCCGGGAATAGCTGTTCCTGCTATTCCAAAGGTCGAAGCACCAGTACAGGCCTTCTGGTTCGATCAAAGGAGGACAGGGGCTCTCCGGACGACAGCAGTGCAAAGGAGGATTCCTTCAGCGGGTCACCAGCGATTCCTCGGTCCAGCCTCGTAGTTGCAGGATACTTGGCTCCTGTATTCCTTCGTTCGTGAGAACTCAGGAGATCGACATGGTAGTGGTGTTTCCAGCCCCCTCTTATCCACGGTTCCCTTCGCGCCAAAACGGAGGGGAGCCAATGGGAGATCCGCTCATCAAAACACATACCATACGTGGACCAATCACGGACCACGGTGGTCCCAGGCATTCACACCACCCTAGACTCTCTGGCACCCAGGATGTGTATTGGGACCAGACATCCCAGCCCACACCCTGGAGGCACACAAACGACATGTAGAAGCCCGCGAAAGCAACCACGTTTCGCGGGAAAGTACATGCCCAAATAAGGAAGGCCCCGGGTCGCCGGACCTGGGGAAGGTGAAGGGAGCAAGACGGTCAGTGGACAAGACAAAGGAGCCTCGCGGCCTGGCCATTTTGGGAGCCAGGCCACCATTTTGGGTTCAGTGCAAAAACGTGCTCAGAACGCCAAAAGGAGCTCAAAATAAACAAAACGATCGCTGCCACCATTCGAGTCCCTGAATCACTTGCACCGATCAAATACCATCCTAAAAGAGTATCTAGGGCCTGTAGAAGGCTAGAGACCCAAGAGAGCTGTAATTTAGCTTACAGTGCCCTCTTGTGTCGTGTTGCACTAAAGCTGCGACACGATAGAAGAAACTACGGGAAACCACGTTCCCCGGTACTGACTGTCTTAAGGGCATGTCAGTTTCCCTGTAAGAAAGGAGCGAAAGCCCAGAGAAGTGCGGCAGAAGGCTGTACTTCTCTGGCAAAGTCAAGAACAAGGTTAAAAACAATAGCAAAAAGTTTAGGGGTTGCCACATGGAAGGAAAATTCCCTACAATAACGAAATCTTTCCTAACAATATCAAACTCCTGTCCTATACCATGAGACTTGATATCTCAATGCTTCTAATACCAAACCTGAGACCGGTCCAATAACATGAGATGTGATATCCAAATCCTTCCCCTTCCAAACCTTAGACCCTTCCTTTATCATGAGATGTGATATCCAAGTCCTTCCCATTCCATTCCTGAGACCCTTCCTATAGCATGAGATGTGATATCTCAATGCTTCTAATACCAAACCTGAGACCCTTCCTATAACATGAGATGTGATATCCAAATCCTTCCCATTCCAATCCTGAGACCCTTCTGATAGCAGAGATGTGATATCTCAATGCTTATACCAAACCTGAGACCCTTCCGATAGCATGAGATGTGATATCTCAATGCTTCTAATACCAAACCTCAGATCCTTCCAATAACATGAGATGTGATGTCCAAATCCTTCCCCTTCCAAACCTTAGACCCTCCGTTTAGCATGAGATGTGATATCCAACTCCTTCCCATTCCAATCCTGAGACCCTTCTGATGGCATGAGATGTCATATCTCAGTGCCTCTAATACCAAACCTGAGATCCTACCTCTAACATGAGATGTGATATCAAACTCCTTCCCATTCCAAACCTGAGACCCTTCCGATAGCATGAGATGTGATATTTCAATGCTTCTAAAACCAAACATGAGAACCATCCTATAACATGAGATGTGAAATCCAAATCATTCCCTTTCCAAACCTGAGGCCCTTCCTATAGCTTGAGATGTGATATCAAACTACTTCCCATTCAATGTGATATCCAACTCCTTCCCATTCCAATCCTGGGACCCTTCCTATACGATGACATGTGATATTTCAATGCTTCTAATACCAAACCTGAGACCCGTCCTAAAACATGAGATGTGAGATCCAAATCCTTCCCCTTCCAGACCTGAGACCTTTCCTTTAGCATGAGATGTGATATCCAACTCCTTCCCATTCCAAACCTGAGACCCTTCCCATAGCATGAGATGTGATATCTCAATGCTTCTAAAACCAAACATGAGAACCATCCTATAACATGAGATGTGAAATCCAAATCCTTCCCTTTCCAAACCTTAGACCCTTCCTATAGCTTGAGATGAAATATCAAACTCCTTCCCATTCCAATCCTGAGATAGCTTGAGATGTGAGATCCAAATCCTTCCCCTTCCAAACCTGAGACCCTTCCTATAGCTTGATATGTGATATCAAACTCCTTCCCATTACAATCCTGAGATAGCTTGAGATGTGATATCCAACTCCATCCCATTCCAATCCTGAGACCCTTCCGATAGCATGAGATGTGATAGCTCAATGCTTCTAATATCAAAACTGAGACCCTCCCTATAGTATGAGATGTGAAATCTAAGTCCTTCCCATTCCTATCCTGAGACCCTTCCGATAGCAGAGATGTGATTTCTCAATGCTTATACCGAACCTGATGACCCTTCCTTTAGCATGAGATGTGATATTCAACTCCTTCCCATTCCAATCCTGAGACCCTTCCTATAACATGAGACGTGATATCCAACTCCTTCCCATTCCAAACCTGAGACCTTTCCTTTAGCATATGTGATATCCAACTACTTCCCATTCCAATCCTGAGACCCGTCCGATAGCATGAGATGTGATATCCAACTCCTTCCAATTCCAATACTGAGACCCTCCCAATAGCATATGTGATATCTCAATGCTTCTGATATCAAAACTGAGACCCTCCCTATAACATGAGATGTGATATCCAACTCCTTCCCATTCCAATACTGAGACCCTTCCAATAGCATATGTGATATCTCAATGCTTCTAATATCAAAACTGAGACCCTCCCTATAACATGAGATGTGATATCCAACTCCTTCCCATTCCAATCGAGACCCTTCCTATAACATGAGATGTGATATCTCTATGCTTCTAATACCAAACCTGAGGCCCTTCCCGTAGTATATGTGAAATCCAACTCCTTCCCATTCCAAACTTGTGACCCTTCCTGTAGCATGAAATGTGATTTTTCACCCCTTCCAATACCATACCCGAGACCATTCCCACAGCCTGAGATTTGAAATCTCATTTCTTCCAATACCAAACCCGAGACCCTTCCGATAGGATGTGATTTGATATCACAGTGCTTCTAATACCAAACCTGAGACCCTCCCTATAACAAGAGATATCATATCCAACTCCTTCCCATTCCAATCCTGAGACTCTTCCTATAGCATATGTGATATCGAACTTCCCATTCAAATCCTGAGACTCAGACCTCCCCGTCTAACCTCACCACTCCTAGCTCCCGGATTGATAATGCACTCCTGCTGTGTCTTCTCTCCCTTCTTCTGCTTCCTTTCCTCTCTCCTTCCTCATGTGCCCTAGGTCAGGCTCCTTCTACACCTCCGCAAGGATTACTGATTTGTACCCCTCCCCACTCTCAACTCTCACTCAGTTAACACTCATCTGACATCTGCCATTTCCTGGAAGAACCCGACCTTGATGTCCTTGGTCTAACCGAGACATGGATGACGGCCAGCGCTGTCTCGAGCTCTGACACTTTCCTCCCTGATGACAAGTTCCTCTCCATGCCCAGATCCAACCATTCTTGAGGGGGAGTATCCTTGATTCCTGTAGTAAATTGCTTTCCTTTGCAGGCCGACTCCTCTCACGAATGCCTTGTCTGCATGCATTCTCTCTTTCCTGGCCATTCTCTCACCGTGGCTATTTGCCTACCCCCTTCCTCTCTCAGTGGGTGGACTTCTCCATCCTAGCCTCCTACCACTCAACTCCGCCTACTTGGAGAATTCAAAATGAACCTGTATGCTTCCTGACCTGGACTTTTACGAGATCTGCAACTCTTCCTGTCTCTGGCCCTACACACTGCAGGGAATACTCAGGATTTTCTGATCTCAGACATCCCCCTATGTAACCCTCTCAACAATCCTCTCCCGTGGTGATCAAGTTCTCATCTCCAAAGAAGGCTAACTACCAGCTGTTCCTCCTCAGTGGAGTTCTCCCTTTCTCCCTTTCTGTCCCTGCTCTCTGCACCGTTTCGCGTTGCAAACACTCGCTTCCCTGCTCTCTGGTTTAGACGCTTTTCCTTCTTCCTTTCTGTGCTTGTTCTCTGCATCGTTTCGCGTTGCAGAGAACAACTCGCTTCCCAGCTCTCTGGTTTAGACGTGTGTTCCCGGCCTTCTCTCTTCCCGCTGCCTTCAAATCAACAAATGAGCTTCAAAAGATACACGGTGCTCAGAATGCTTTATAACACCCATTATTCAAGATATAGCTGTAACTCGCTAGACGTATTGAAAAGTGCTAAAAACTAGCAAAAATAGCTAGAAAATGTTCTTTCCTCGCGTTTTGGTAAATACGAATTCTGGTGGATTCCCATTTTGTACTCTGTTCGTGCATTTGTTCAGTCGAATCCTGATGTTTTTAACCACTCGTCACCCATGCAAGGGGGGGATCAAAATCTACTGTTCACAGGCTGAATGTATACTGCTGAAATCGTCAATGCATTATCGGGTAAACCGACTGTTCTGGAAAGTGTATTTGCCATCTGTTATTCCAGTCAGCATGTTTTCATCGTCCCTTCTTGTTTCAAGGCTGCACTCCCGTGGTGATCACATTCTCCTCTCCAGAGCAGGCTAACTACCAGCTGCTCCTCCTCAGAGGCGTTCCACCTTTCTCCCTTTCTGTCCCTGCTCTCTGCACCGTTTCGCGTTGCATGTACTCGCTTCCCAGCTCTCTGGTTTAGATGCGTGTTCCCTGCCTTCTCTCCTCTTCCTACAGCCTTCCAATGAGCTCCACAAGATAGTGTTCAGAATGCTTTATAACCCCATTATTCAACATATAGCTGTAACCAGCTAGACGTATTGAAACGTGCTAAAAACTAGCAAAAATAACTAGAAAATGTACTTCCCTCGCGTTTTTGTAAATGCGAATTCTGGTGGGTTCCCATGTTGTATGTACTGTGTCCGTGCGTTTGTGTCGAATCCTGAAGTTTTTAACCACTGTTCTCCCATACTAGGGAGGGGGGGTCAACATCTACTGCTGTTCACAGGCTGAATGTATACGGCTGAAATCTTCAAGGCATTATCAGCTTTCCTGTTTTGGAACGTGTATTTGCCATCTGTTAATGCAGTCGCCCTTTGTTCATCGTTCCTTCTAGTTTACAGGCTGCACTCCCCTAGTGATCACATTCTTCTCTCCTATGCAGGCTAACTACCAGCTGCTCCTCCTCATAGGTGTTCATCCTTTCTGTCCCTGCTCCCTGCACCGTTTCGCGTTGCATGTACTCGCTTCCCAGCTCTCTGGTTGAGATGCGTGTTCCCTGCCTTCTCTCCTCTTGCTACAGCCTTCCAATTTGCTCCACAAGATACAGTGTTCAGAATGCTTTATAACCCCATTATTCAACATATAGCTGTAACCCGCTAGACGTATTGAAACGTGCTAAAAACTAGCAAAAACAGCTAGAAAATGTACTTCCCTCGCGTTTTGGTAAATGCAGGGTACACGCGTCTAAACCAGAGAGCAGGGAAGCGAGCATTTCAGCAGTATAAATTCAGCCTGTGAACAACACATTTTGACCCTCCCTTGTATGGGAGAAGAGTGGTTCAAAAGACCAGGATTCGACTGAACAAACGCACGAACAGAGTACAAAATGGGAATCCACCAGAATTCGCATTTACCAAAACGCGAGGAAAGTACATTTTCTAACTGTTTCTGCTCGTTTTTAGCACGTTTCAATACGTCTAGCGGGTTACAGCTATATGTTGAATAATGGGAGTTATAAAGCATTCTGAACACTGTATCTTGTGGAGCTCATTGGAAGGCTGTAGGAAGAGGAGAGAAGGCAGGGAACACGCATCTAAACCAGAGAGCTGGGAAGCGAGTACATGCAACGCGAAACGGTGCAGGGAGCAGGGACAGAAAGGATGAACGCCTATGAGGAGGAGCAGCTGGTAGTCAGCCTGCTCTGGAGAGGAGAATGTGATCACCAGGGGAGTGCAGCCTGTAAAGTAGAAGGGACGATGAACACAGGGCGACTGCATTAACAGATGGCAAATACACGTTCCAAAACAGTCAGGAAACCTGATAATGCCTTGAAGATTTCAGCCGTATACATTCAGCCTGTGAACAGCAGTAGACGTTGACCCCCCCCCCTTGTATGGGAGAACAGTGGTTAAAAACTTCAGGATTCGACAACAAACGCACGGACAGTACATACATGGGAACCCATCAGAATTAGCATTTACAAAAACACGAGGAAAGTACATTTTCTAGCTGTTTTTGCTAGTTTACAGCACGTTTCAATACGTCTAGCGGGTAACGGCTATATGTTGAATAATGGGTGTTATAGAGCATTCTGAGCACTGTGTATCTTTTGGAGCTCATTTTTTGATTTGAAGGCAGCGGGAAGAGGAGAGAAGGCAGGGAACACGCGTCTAAACCAGAGAGCTGGGAAGCGAGTACTTGCAACGCGAAAAGGGCAGAAAGGAAGAAGGCCTCTGAGAAAGAAAGGCGTCTAAACCAGAGAGCAGGGAAGCGAGTGTTTGCAACGCGAAACGGTGCAGGGAGCAGGGACAGAAAGGGAGAACTCCTCTGAGGAGGAACAGCTGGCAGTTAGCCTTCTTTGGAGATGAGAACTTGATCACCACGGGAGAGGATTGTTGAGAGGGTTACAGAGGGGGAGGTCTGAGATCAGAAAATCCTGAGTATTCCCTGCAGTGTGTAGGGCCAGCGACATGAAGAGTTGCAGATCTCGTAAAAGTCCAGGTCAGGAAGCATACAGGTTCATGTTGAATTCTCCAAGTAGGCGGAGTTGAGTGGTAGGAGGCTAGGATGGAGAAGTCCATCCACTGAGAGAGGAAGGGGGTAGGCAAATAGCCACGGTGAGAGAATGGCCAGGAGAGAATGCATGCAGACAAGGCATTCGTGACAGGAGTCGGCCTGCAAAGGAAATCAATTTACTACAGGAATCAAGGATAAGCATTGAGATATCACATCTCATGCTATAGGAAGGGTCTCAGGATTGAATGGGAAGGACTTAGATATCACATATCATGCTATAGGGAGGGTCTCAGTTTTGATATTAGAAGCATTGAGATATCACATCTCATGCTATCGGAAGTGTCTCAGGATTGGAATGGGAAGGAGCTGGATATCACATCTCATGCTAAAGGAAGGGACTCAGGTTTGGAACGGGAAGGAGTTGGATATCACATCTCGTTATAGGAAGGGTCTCAGGTTTGGTATAAACATTGAGATATCACATCTCTGCTATCGGAAGTGTCTCAGGATTGGAATGGGAAGGAGTTGGATATCCCATCTCATGTTATAGGACGGGTCTCAGGTTTTTTATTAAAATCATTGAGATATCATATTGCATGCTGTAGGAAGGGTCTAAGGATTGGAATGGGAAGGACTTGGATATCACATCTCATGCTATAGATAGGCTCTCAGGTTTGGAAAGTGAAGGAGTTGGATATCACATTTCATGTTAGAGGAAGGATCTCAGGTTTGGTATTAGAGGCATTGAGATATCACATCTCAGGCTATAGGAAGGGTCTCAGGATTGGAATGGGAAGGAGTTGGATATCACATCTCATGCTATAGGAAGGGTCTCAGGTTTTGTTATAAGCATTGAGATATCACATCTCATGCTATAGGAAGGGTCTCAGGATTGGAATGGAAGGAGTTGGATATCACATCTCATGTTATAGGAAGGATCTCAGGTTTGGTATTAGAAGCATTGAGACATCACATCTCATGCTATAGGAAGGGTCTCAGGATTGGAATGGGAAGGAGTTGGATATCACATCTCATGCTATAGGAAGGGTCTCAGGATTGGAATGGGAAGGAGTTGTATATGACATCTCATGCCGTAGGGAGGGTCTCAGGTTTGGTATAAACATTGAGATATCACATCTCTGCTATCGAAAGGGAATCAGGATTGGAATGGGAAGGAGTTGGATATCCCATCTCATGTTATAGGAAGAGTCTCAGGTTTGGTATTAGAAGCATTGAGATATCACATCTCATGCTATAGGAAGTGTCTCAGGATTGGAATGGGAAGGACTTGGGTATCACATCTCATGCTATAGGGAGGGTCTCAAGTTTGATATTAGAAGCATTGAGATATCACATCTCATGCTATAGGAAGGGTCTCAGGTTTGGTATAAGCAGTGAGATATCACATCTCATGCTATAGGAAGTGTCTCAGGATTGGAATGGGAAGGAGTTGGATATCACATCTCATGTTATAGGAAGGATCTCAGGTTTGGTATAAGCATTGAGATATCACATCTCTGCTATCGGAAGGGTCTCAGGATTGGAATGGGAAGGAGTTGGATATTCCCATCTCATGTTATAGGAAGGGTCTCAGGTTTGGTATTAGAAGCATTGAGATATCACATCTCATGCTATAGGAAGGGTCTCAGGATTGGAATGGGAAGGACTTGGATATCACATCTCTTGCTATAGGGAGGGTCTCAAGTTTGATATTAGAAGCATTGAGGTATCACATTTCATGATATCGGAAGGGTCTCAAGATTGGAATGGGAAGGAGTTGGATATCACATCTCATGATAAAGGAAGGGTCTAAGGTTTGGAAGGGGAAGGATTTGGATATCACATATGTTATAGGACGGGTCTCAGGTTTGGTATTAGAAGCATTGAGATATCAAGTCTCATGGTATAGGAAGGGTCTCAGAATTGGAATGGGAAGGAGTTGGATATCACATCTCAAGCTATAGGAAGGGTCTCAGGATTAGAATGGGAAGGAGTTTGATATCACATCTCATGCCATAGTATAGGTCTTAGGTTTGGTAGAAGCATTGGGATATCACATCTCATGTTATCAGAAGGGTATCGGGATTGGATTTGGAAGGAGTTGGATATCCCATCTCATGCTATAGGAAGGGTCTCAGGTTGGAATGGGAAGGAGTTGGATATCACATCTCATGTTATAGGAAGGGTCTCAGGATTGGAATGGGAAGGACTTGGATATCACATCTCATGCTATAGGAAGGCTCTCAGGTTTGCAAGGGGAAAGAGTTGGATATCACATTTCATGCTATCAGAAGGATCTCAGGTTTGGTATAGAAGCATTGAGATATCATATCTTATGGTATCAGAAGAGTCCCAGGATTGGAATGGGAAGGAGTTGGATATCACATCTCATGCTAAAGGGAGGGTCTCAGGTTTGGAAGATAAGGATTTGGATATCACATCTCATGTTATAGGAAGGATCTCAGGTTTGGTATTAGAAGTATTGAAACATCACATCTCATGCTATAGGAAGGGTCTCAGGATTGGAATGGGAAGGAGTTGGATATCACATCTCATGCTATAGGAAGGGTCTCAGGATTGGAATGGGAAGGAGTTGTATATGACATCTCATGCCGTAGGGAGGGTCTCAGGTTTGGTATAAACATTGAGATATCACATCTCTGCTATCGAAAGGGAATCAGGATTGGAATGGGAAGGAGTTGGATATCCCATCTCATGTTATAGGAAGAGTCTCAGGTTTGGTATTAGAAGCATTGAGATATCACATCTCATGCTATAGGAAGTGTCTCAGGATTGGAATGGGAAGGACTTGGGTATCACATCTCATGCTATAGGGAGGGTCTCAAGTTTGATATTAGAAGCATTGAGATATCACATCTCATGCTATAGGAAGGGTCTCAGGTTTGGTATAAGCAGTGAGATATCACATCTCATGCTATAGGAAGTGTCTCAGGATTGGAATGGGAAGGAGTTGGATATCACATCTCATGTTATAGGAAGGATCTCAGGTTTGGTATAAGCATTGAGTTATCACATCTCTGCTATCGGAAGGGTCTCAGGATTGGAATGGGAAGGAGTTGGATATTCCCATCTCATGTTATAGGAAGGGTCTCAGGTTTGGTATTAGAAGCATTGAGATATCACATCTCATGCTATAGGAAGGGTCTCAGGATTGGAATGGGAAGGACTTGGATATCACATCTCTTGCTATAGGGAGGGTCTCAAGTTTGATATTAGAAGCATTGAGGTATCACATTTCATGATATCGGAAGGGTCTCAAGATTGGAATGGGAAGGAGTTGGATATCACATCTCATGATAAAGGAAGGGTCTAAGGTTTGGGAGGGGAAGGATTTGGATATCACATCTCATGTTATAGGACGGGTCTCAGGTTTGGTATTAGAAGCATTGAGATATCAAGTCTCATGGTATAGGAAGGGTCTCAGAATTGGAATGGGAAGGAGTTGGATATGTTATAGGAAGGGTCTCAGGTTTGGTATTAGAAGCATTGAGATATCACATCTCATGCTATAGGAAGAGTCTCAGGATTGGAATGGGGAGGACTTGGATGTCACATCTCATGCTATAGGGAGGGTCTCAAGTTTGATATTAGAAGCATTGAGATAACAAATCTCATGATATCGGAAGGGTCTCAGGATTGGAATGGGAAGGAGTTGGATATCACATCTCATGCTAAAGGGAGGGTCTCAGGTTTGGAAGGGGAAGGGTTTGGATATCACATCTCATGTTATCGGAAGGATCTCAGGTTTGGTATTAGAAGTATTGAGATATCACATCTCATGCTATAGGAAGGGTCTCAGGATTGGAATGGGAAGGAGTTGGTTATCACATCTCATGCTAAAGGAAGGGTCTCAGGTTTGGTAGAAGCATTGAGATATCACATCTCATGCTATAGGAAGGGTCTCAGGATTGGAATGGGAAGGACTTAGATATCACATATCATGCTATAGGGAGGGTCTCAGTTTTGATATTAGAAGCATTGAGATATCACATCTCATGCTATCGGAAGTGTCTCAGGATTGGAATGGGAAGGAGCTGGATATCACATCTCATGCTAAAGGAAGGGTCTCAGGTTTGGAACGGGAAGGAGTTGGATATCACATCTCATGTTATAGGAAGGGTCTCAGGTTTGGTATAAGCATTGAGATATCACATCTCTGCTATCGGAAGTGTCTCAGGATTGGAATGGGAAGGACTTGGATATCACATCTCATGCTATAGATAGGCTCTCAGGTTTGGAAAGGGAAGGAGTTGGATATCACATTTCATGTTAGAGGAAGGATCTCAGGTTTGGTATTAGAGGCATTGAGATATCACATCTCAGGCTATAGGAAGGGTCTCAGGATTGGAATGGGAAGGAGTTGGATATCACATCTCATGCTAAAGGAAGGGTCTCAGGATTGGAATGGGAAGGAGTTGGATATCACATCTCATGCTATAGGAAGGGTCTCAGGTTTGGTATAAGCATTGAGATATCACATCTCGTGCTATAGGAAGGGTCTCAGGATTGGAATGGGAAGGAGTTGTATATGGCATCTCATGCTATAGACAGGGTCTCAGGTTTGGAAAGGGAAGGAGATGGATATCACATTTCATGTTAGAGGTAGGATCTCAGGTTTGGAATTAGAGGCATTGAGATATCACATCTCATGCTATCAGAAGGGTCTCAGGATTGGAATGGGAAGGAGTTGGATATCACATCTCATGCTAAAGGGAGGGTCTCAGGTTTGGAAGGGGAAGGATTTGGAAATCACATCTCATGTTATAGGAAGGATCTCAGGTTTGGTATTAGAAGCATTGAGATATCACATCTCATGCTATCATAAGGGTCTCAGGATTGGAATCGGAAGAAGTTGGATATCACATCTCATGTTATAGGAAGGATCTCAGGTTTGGTATTAGAAGCATTGAGACATCACATCTCATGCTATAGGAAGGGTCTCAGGATTGGAATGGGAAGGAGTTGGATATCACATCTCATGCTATAGGAAGGGTCTCAGATTTGGTATAAGCATTGAGATATCACATCTCATGCTATAGGAAGGGTCTCAGGATTGGAATGGGAAGCAGTTGGATATCACATCTCAGGCCATAGGAAGGGTCTCAGGTTTGGTATAAGCATTGAGATATCACATCTCTGCTATCGGAAGGGTCTCAGGATTGGAATGGGAAGGAGTTGGATATCCCATCTCATGTTATAGGAAGAGTCTCAGGTTTGGTATTAGAAGCATTGAGATATCCCATCTCATGCTATAGGAAGGGTCTCAGGTTGGAATGGGAAGGAGTTGGATATCACATTTCATGTTATAGGAAGGGTCTCAGGATTGGAATTGGAAGGACTTGGCTATCATATCTCATGCTATAGGAAGGCTCTCAGGTTTGGAAGGGGAAGGAGTTGGATATCACATTTCATGTTAGAGGAACGATCTCAGGTTTGGTATTAGAGGCCTTGAGATATCACATCTCATGCTATAGGAAGGGTCTCAGGATTGGAATGGGAATGAGTTGGATATCACATCTCATGTTATAGGAAAGATCTCAGGTTAGGTATTAGAAGCATTGAGACATCACATCTCATGTTATAGGAAGGGTCTCAGGATTGGAATGGGAAGAAGTTGGATATCACATCTCATGCTATAGGAAGGGTCTCAGGTTTGGTATAAGCATTGAGATATCACATCTCATGCAATAGGAAGGGTCTCAGGATTAGAATGGGAAGGAGTTGTATATGACATCTCATGCCATAGGAAGGGTCTCAGGTTTGGTATAAGCATTGAGATATCACATCACATGCTATAGGAAGGGTCTCAGGATTGTAATGGGAAGGACTTGGATATCACATCTCATGCTATAGGCAGGGTCTCAGGTTTGGAAAGGGAAGGAGATGGATATCACATTTCATGTTAGAGGTAGGATCTCAGGTTTGGTATTAGAGGCATTGAAATATCACATCTCATGCTATCTTAAGGGTCTCAGTATTGGAATGGGAAGGATTTGGATATCACATCTCATGCTAAAGGAAGGGTCTCAGGTTTGGAAGGGGAAGGATTTGGATATCATATCTCATGTTATAGGACGTATCTCATGTTATAGGACGGGTCCCAGGTTTGGTATTAGAAGCATTGAGATATCACATCTCATGGTATAGGAAGGGTCTCAGGATTGGAATGGGAAGGATTTGGATCTCCCTTCTCATGCTACAGGAAGGGTCTCAGGTTGGAATGGGAAGGAGTTGGATATCACATCTCGTTATAGAAAGGGTCTCAGGATTGGAATGGGAAGGAATTGGATATCACATCTCTTGCTATAGGAGGTGTCTCAGGATTGGAATGGGAAGGAGTTGGATATCACGTCTCATGTTATAGGAAGGGTCTCAGGATTGGAATATGAAGGATTTGGATATCACATCTCATGCTAAAGGAAGGGTCTCAGGTTTGGTAGAAGCATTGAGATATCACATCTCATGCTATCAGAAGGGTCTCAGGATTGGAATGGGAAGGAGTTGGATCTCACATCTCATGCTAAAGGGAGGGTCTCAGGTTTGGAAGGGGAAGGATTTGGATATCACATCTCATGTTATCGGAAGGATCTCACGTTTGGTATTAGAAGTATTGAGATATCATATCTCATGCTATAGGAAGGGTCTCAGGATTGGAATGGGAAGGAGTTGGATATCACATCTCATGTTATAGGAAGGATCTCAGGTTTGGTATTAGAAGCATTGAGATATCACATCTCATGCTATAGGAAGGGTCTCAGGATTGGAATATGAAGGATTTGGATATCACATCTCATGCTAAAGGAAGGGTCTCAGGTTTGGTAGAAGCATTGAGATATCACGTCTCTGCTATCGGAAGGGTCTCAGGATTGGATTGGGAAGGAGTTGGATATCCCTTCTCATGCTATAGGAAGGGTCTCAGGATTTGAATGGCAAGGAGTTGGATATCACATCTCATGCCATAGGAAGGGTCTCAGGTTTGGTATAAGCATTGAGATATCACATCTCTGCTATCGGAAGGGTCTCAGGATTGGAATGGGAAGGAGTTGGTGTTAAGACGGATTTCTGAACTCTGACGTGGTGGCGCAGAAGTTCAGAAGGCCAACCTAATTACTTGGAACAGGGTAACCTCTGGACGAGCCAGACCAATCAAGGTAGCGATCGCGGCGGTCAAGACTAGATCTCAAGAGGGGTGAGGGTGACTGAAAGCCCGCAATGAGCACACAAAGCAAGAGCGCTTACAAACTACTCCAAACAGTTGTTATATCAAAAATAGATACACATTTATTTTAAGGCCTTTAAAATAATGACCGTAGCGAGAAAATCACAATATCACAATATTAAACCAACACATACCATATCAACACAATATATATACAAATACACAGTCGCAAGCGTTTAAAGCACGAAATATGTAGTCCACCTGAAAGGAAAGGAAAACAGGCAGTGCGATAACGCTTTAGACTCAGTTCGCCTTCAGAGGCACCTAACTAGATGGAAGTCCGAGCCCTGCGAAGAGTGGAGTCTTGTGCTCAAAGTACCTGCCACGCCGGTGCCAACGGGCAAAAGGGGAAGCTCTTCGGAGGAAGTCAGGCAGTTCGGGTTAGTGCACAGCAGAAGGAGAACAGGTTCCGCAACTCAAGCGCAGCCTCCACAGCGGGCAGAAGCAGAGCGCGAGTACGGCCAAAAGGGTGCTGTTTTTACACAGCAGGGAAAAGCAATGGGATACTGCAGGAGGGCGACCAGATCCTAGCTAAACTACTCACCGGTCCCCGAAGCAAGCAGACCCAGGCTTCTCCACGTTAGTTTCAGTAGCTGGCAGGTTCAGATGGCCAGACCACGAGGCTCCTTTGTCCTGTGCGCTGACCGTCTTGCTCCCTTCACCTTCCCCAGGTCGGGCGACCCGGGGCCTTCCTTATTTGGGCATGTACTTTCCCGCGAAACGTGGTTGCTTTCGCGGGCTTCTACATGTCGTTTGTGTGCCTCCAGGGTGTGGGCTGGGATGTCTGGTCCCAATACACATCCTGGGTGCCAGAGAGTCTAGGGTGGTGTGAATGCCTGGGACCACCGTGGTCCGTGATTGGTCCACGTATGGTATGTGTGTTGATGAGCGGATCTCCCATTGGCTCCCCTCCGTTTTGGCGCGAAGGGAACCGTGGATAAGAGGGAGCTGGAAACACCACTACCATGTCGATCTCCTGAGTTCTCCCGAACGAAGGAATACAGGAGCCAAGTATCCTGCAACCAAGAGGCTGGACCGAGGAATCGCTGGTGACCCGCTGAAGGAATCCTCCTGTGCACTGCTGTCGTCCTGTGAAGCCCTTTCCTCCTTGGATCGAACCAGAAGGCCTGTACTGGTGCTTCGACCTTTGGAATAGCAGGAACAGGTGCCTCTGAAGGCGAACTGAGTCTAAAGCGTTATCGCACTGCCTGTTTTCCTTTCCTTTCAGGTGGACTACATATTTCGTGCTTTAAACGCTTGCGACTGTGTATTTGTATATATATTGTGTTGATATGGTATGTGTTGGTTTAATATTGTGATATTGTGATTTTCTCGCTACGGTCATTATTTTAAAGGCCTTAAAATAAATGTGTATCTATTTTTGATATAACAACTGTTTGGAGTAGTTTGTAAGCGCTCTTGCTTTGTGTGCTCATTGCGGGCTTTCAGTCACCCTCACCCCTCTTGAGATCTAGTCTTGACCGCCACGATCGCTACCTTGATTGGTCTGGCTCGTCCAGAGGTTACCCTGTTCCAAGTAATTAGGTTGGCCTTCTGAACTTCTGCGCCACCAGGTCAGAGTTCAGAAATCCGTCTTAACACCAACTCCTTCCCATTCCAATCCTGAGACCCTTCCGATAGCAGAGATGTGATATCTCAATGCTTATACCAAGCCTGAGACCCTTCCTATGGCATGAGATGTGATATCCAACTCCTTGCCATTCAAATCCTGAGACCCTTCCTATAGCATGAGAAGGGATATCCAACTCCTTCCCAATCCAATCCTGAGACCCTTCCGATAGCAGAGACGTTATATCTCAATGCTTCTACCAAACCTGAGACCCTTCCTTTAGCATGAGATGTGATATCCAAATCCTTCATATTCCAATCCTGAGACCCTTCCTATAGCATGAGATGTGATATCTCAATGCTTCTAATACCAAACCTGAGATCCTTCCTATAACATGAGATGTGATATCCAACTCCTTCCCATTCCAATCCTGAGACCCTTCCTATAGCATGAGATATGATATCTCAATACTTCTAATACCAAACGTGAGATCCTTCCGATAACATGAGATGTGATATCCAAATCCTTCCCCTTCCAAACCTGAGACCCTCCCTTTAGCATGAGATGTGAGATCCAACTCCTTCCCATTCCAATCCTGAGACCCTTCTGATAGCATGAGATGTGATATCTCAATGCTTCTAATACCAAACCTGAGATCCTTCCGATAGCATGAGATGTGATATCTCAATGCTTCTAATACCAAACCTGAGATCCTTCCTATAACATGAGATGTGATATCCAAATCCTTCCCCTTCCAAACCTGAGACCCTCCCTTTAGCATGAGATGTGATATCCAACTCCTTCCCATTCCATTCCTGAGACCCTTCTGATAGCATGAGATGTGATATCTCAATGCCTCTAATACCAAACCTGAGATCCTACCTCTAACATGAAATGTGATATCCAACTCTTTCCCCTTCCAAACTGAGAGCCTTCCTATAGCATGAGATGTGATATCCAAGTCCTTCCCATTCCAATCCTGAGACCCTTCCTATAGCTTGAGATGTGATATCCAACTCCTTCCCATTCCAATTCTGAGACCCTTCCTATACTCTGAGACTTGATATCTCAATGCTTCTAATACCAAACCTGAGACCCGTAATATAACATGAGATGTGATATCCAAATCCTTCCCCTTCCAAACCTTAGACCCTTCCTTTATCATGAGATGTGATATCCAACTCCTTCCCATTCCAATCCTGAGACCCTTCCGATATCATGAGATGTGATATCTCAAAGCTTCTAATATCAAACTTGAGACCCTCCCTATAGCATGAGATGTGATATCCAAGTCCTTCCCATTCCAATCCTGAGACCCTTCCTATAGCATGAGATGTGATATCTCAATGCTTCTAATACCAAACCTGAGACCCTTCCTATAACATGAGATGGGAATATCCAACTCCTTCCCATTCCAATCCTGAGACCCTTCCGATAGCAGAGATGTGATATCTCAATGCTTATACCAAACCTGAGACCCTTCCTATGGCATGAGATGTGATATCCAACTCCTTGCCATTCAAATCCTGAGACCCTTCCTATAGCATGAGAAGGGATATCCAACTCCTTCCCAATCCAATCCTGAGACCCTTCCGATAGCAGAGACGTGATATCTCAATGCTTCTACCAAACCTGAGACCCTTCCTTTAGCATGAGATGTGATATCCACATCCTTCACATTCCAATCCTGAGACCCTTCCTATAGCATGAGATGTGATATCTCAATAACAGGAGATACGTCCTATAACATGAGATATGATATCCAAATCCTTCCCCTTCCAAACCTGAGACCCTTCCTTTAGCATGAGATGTGATATCCAAATCCTTCCCATTTCAATCTTGAGACCCTTCCTATAACATGAGATGTGATATCCAACTCATACCCATTCCAACCTGAGACCCTTCCTATAGCATGAGAAGGGATATCCAATTCCTTCCCAATCCAATCCTTAGACCCTTCCGATAGCAGAGATGTGATATCTCAATGCTTATACCAAACCTGAGACCCTTCCTTTAGCATGAGATGTGATATCCAAATCCTTCACATTCCAATCCTGAGACCCTTCCTATAGCATGAGATGTGATATCTCAATGCTTCTAATACAAAACCTGAGATCCTTCCTATAACATGAGATGTGATATCCAAGTCCTTCCCATTCCAATCCTGAGACCCTTCCTATAACATGAGATGTGATATCCAACTCCTTCTATTCCAACCTGAGACCCTTCCTATAACATGAGACGTGATATCCAACTCCTTCCCAATCCAATCCTTAGACCCTTCCGATAGCAGAGATGTGATATCTCAATGCTTATATCAAACCTGATGACCCTTCCTATGGCATTAGATGTGATATCCAACTCCTTCCCATTCCAATCCTGAGTTCCTTCCTATAGCATGAGATGTGATATCTCAATGCTTCTATGAAACCTGATACCCTTCCTTTAGCATGACATGTGATATTCAACTCCTTCCCATTCCAATCCTGAGACCCTTCCTATAACATGAGACGTGATATCCAACTCCTTCCCATTCCAATCCTGAGACACCTCCTATAGCAAGAGATGTGATATCCAATTCCTTCCCATTCCAATCCTGAGACCCTTTCTATAACGAGATGTGATATCCAACTCCTTCCCATTCCAACCTGAGACCCTTCCTGTAGCATGAGAAGGGAGATCCAAATCCTTCCCATTCCAATCCTGAGACCCTTCCTATACCATGAGATGTGATATCTCAATGCTTCTAATACCAAACCTGGGACCCGTCCTATAACATGAGATACGTCCTATAACATGAGATATGATATCCAAATCCTTCCCCTTCCAAACCTGAGACCCTTCCTTTAGCATGAGATGTGATATCCAAATCCTTCCCATTCCAATACTGAAACCCTTCCTATAGCATGAGATATCATATCACAATGTTTCTAATAGAAAACCTGAGACCCTTCCTATAGCAAGAGATGTGATATCCAAATCCTTCCCATTTCAATCTTGAGACCCTTCCTATAACATGAGATGTGATATCCAACTCCTACCCATTCCAACCTGAGACCCTTCCTATAGCATGAGAAGGGATATCCAATTCCTTCCCAATCCAATACTTAGACCCTTCCGATAGCAGAGATGTGATATCTCAATGCTTCTAATACAAAACCTGAGATCCTTCCTATAACATGAGATGTGATATCCAAGTCCTTCCCATTCCAATCCTGAGACCCTTCCTATAACATGAGATGTGATATCCAACTCCTTCTATTCCAACCTGAGACCCTTCCTATAGCATGAGATGGGATATCCAACTCCTTCCAAATCCAATCCTGATACCCTTCCGATAGCATGAGATGTGATATCCCAATGCTTCTACAAAACCTGAGACCCATACCGTGGCATGAGATGTGATATCAAACTCCCGTCCTATACCATGAGACTTGATATCTCAATGCTTCTAATACCAAACCTGAGACCGGTCCAATAACATGAGATGTGATATCCAAATCCTTCCCCTTCCAAACCTTAGACCCTTCCTTTATCATGAGATGTGATATCCAAGTCCTTCCCATTCCATTCCTGAGACCCTTCCTATAGCATGAGATATGATATCTCAATGCTTCTAATACCAAACCTGAGACCCTTCCTATAACATGAGATGTGATATCCAAATCCTTCCCATTCCAATCCTGAGACCCTTCCGATAGCAGAGATGTGATATCTCAATGCTTATACCAAACCTGAGACGCTTCCGATAGCATGAGATGTGATATCTCAATGCTTCTAATACCAAACCTCAGATCCTTCCAATAACATGAGATGTGATGTCCAAATCCTTCCCCTTCCAAACCTTAGACCCTCCGTTTAGCATGAGATGTGATATCCAACTCCTTCCCATTCCAATCCTGAGACCCTTCTGATGGCATGAGATGTCATATCTCAATGCCTCTAATACCAAACCTGAGATCCTACCTCTAACATGAGATGTGATATCAAACTCCTTCCCATTCCAAACCTGAGACCCTTCCGATAGCATGAGATGTGATATTTCAATGCTTCTAAAACCAAACATGAGAACCATCCTATAACATGAGAGGTGAAATCCAAATCATTCCCTTTCCAAACCTGAGGCCCTTCCTATAGCTTGAGATGTGATATCAAACTACTTCCCATTCAATGTGATATCCAACTCCTTCCCATTCCAATCCTGGGACCCTTCCTATACCATGACATGTGATATTTCAATGCTTCTAATACCAAACCTGAGACCCGTCCTAAAACATGAGATGTGAGATCCAAATCCTTCCCCTTCCAGACCTGAGACCTTTCCTTTAGCATGAGATGTGATATCCAACTCCTTCCCATTCCAAACCTGAGACCCTTCCCATAGCATGAGATGTGATATCTCAATGCTTCTAAAACCAAACATGAGAACCATCCTATAACATGAGATGTGAAATCCAAATCCTTCCCTTTCCAAACCTTAGACCCTTCCTATAGCTTGAGATGAAATATCAAACTCCTTCCCATTCCAATCCTGAGATAGCTTGAGATGTGAGATCCAAATCCTTCCCCTTCCAAACCTGAGACCCTTCCTATAGCTTGATATGTGATATCAAACTCCTTCCCATTACAATCCTGAGATAGCTTGAGATGTGATATCCAACTCCATCCCATTCCAATCCTGAGACCCTTCCGATAGCATGAGATGTGATAGCTCAATGCTTCTAATATCAAAACTGAGACCCTCCCTATAGTATGAGATGTGAAATCTAAGTCCTTCCCATTCCTATCCTGAGACCCTTCCGATAGCAGAGATGTGATTTCTCAATGCTTATACCGAACCTGATGACCCTTCCTTTAGCATGAGATGTGATATTCAACTCCTTCCCATTCCAATCCTGAGACCCTTCCTATAACATGAGACGTGATATCCAACTCCTTCCCATTCCAAACCTGAGACCTTTCCTTTAGCATATGTGATATCCAACTACTTCCCATTCCAATCCTGAGACCCGTCCGATAGCATGAGATGTGATATCCAACTCCTTCCAATTCCAATACTGAGACCCTCCCAATAGCATATGTGATATCTCAATGCTTCTGATATCAAAACTGAGACCCTCCCTATAACATGAGATGTGATATCCAACTCCTTCCCATTCCAATACTGAGACCCTTCCAATAGCATATGTGATATCTCAATGCTTCTAATATCAAAACTGAGACCCTCCCTATAACATGAGATGTGATATCCAACTCCTTCCCATTCCAATCGAGACCCTTCCTATAACATGAGATGTGATATCTCTATGCTTCTAATACCAAACCTGAGGCCCTTCCCGTAGTATATGTGAAATCCAACTCCTTCCCATTCCAAACTTGTGACCCTTCCTGTAGCATGAAATGTGATTTTTCACCCCTTCCAATACCATACCCGAGACCATTCCCACAGCCTGAGATTTGAAATCTCATTTCTTCCAATACCAAACCCGAGACCCTTCCGATAGGATGTGGTTTGATATCACAGTGCTTCTAATACCAAACCTGAGACCCTCCCTATAACAAGAGATATCATATCCAACTCCTTCCCATTCCAATCCTGAGACTCTTCCTATAGCATATGTGATATCGAACTTCCCATTCAAATCCTGAGACTCAGACCTCCCCGTCTAACCTCACCACTCCTAGCTCCCGGATTGATAATGCACTCCTGCTGTGTCTTCTCTCCCTTATTCTGCTTCCTTTCCTCTCTCCTTCCTCATGTGCCCTAGGTCAGGCTCCTTCTACACCTCCGGAAGGATTACTGATTTGTACCCCTCCCCACTCTCAACTCTCACTCAGTTAACACTCATCTGACATCTGCCATTTCCTGGAAGAACCCGACCTTGATGTCCTTGGTCTAACCGAGACATGGATGACGGCCAGCGCTGTCTCGAGCTCTGACACTTTCCTCCCTGATGACAAGTTCCTCTCCATGCCCAGATCCAACCATTCTTGAGGGGGAGTATCCTTGATTCCTGTAGTAAATTGCTTTCCTTTGCAGGCCGACTCCTCTCACGAATGCCTTATCTGCATGCATTCTCTCTTTCCTGGCCATTCTCTCACCGTGGCTATTTGCCTACCCCCTTCCTCTCTCAGTGGATGGACTTCTCCATCCTAGCCTCCTACCACTCAACTCCGCCTACTTGGAGAATTCAAAATGAACCTGTATGCTTCCTGACCTGGACTTTTACGAGATCTGCAACTCTTCCTGTCTCTGGCCCTACACACTGCAGGGAATACTCAGGATTTTCTGATCTCAGACATCCCCCTATGTAACCCTCTCAACAATCCTCTCCCGTGGTGATCAAGTTCTCATCTCCAAAGAAGGCTAACTACCAGCTGTTCCTCCTCAGTGGAGTTCTCCCTTTCTGTCCCTGCTCTCTGCACCGTTTCGCGTTGCAAACACTCGCTTCCCTGCTCTCTGGTTTAGACGCTTTTCCTTCTTCCTTTCTGTGCTTGTTCTCTGCATCGTTTCGCGTTGCAGAGAACAGCTCGCTTCCCAGCTCTCTGGTTTAGACGTGTGTTCCCGGCCTTCTCTTCCCGCTGCCTTCAAATCAACAAATGAGCTTCAAAAGATACACGGTGCTCAGAATGCTTTATAACACCCATTATTCAAGATATAGCTGTAACCCGCTAGACGTATTGAAAAGTGCTAAAAACTAGCAAAAATAGCTAGAAAATGTTCTTTCCTCGCGTTTTGGTAAATACGAATTCTGGTGGATTCCCATTTTGTACTCTGTTCGTGCATTTGTTCAGTCGAATCCTGATGTTTTTAACCACTCGTCACCCATGCAAGGGGGGATCAAAATCTACTGTTCACAGGCTGAATGTATACTGCTGAAATCGTCAATGCATTATCGGGTAAACCGACTGTTCTGGAAAGTGTATTTGCCATCTGTTATTCCAGTCAGCATGTTTTCATCGTCCCTTCTTGTTTCAAGGCTGCACTCCCGTGGTGATCACATTCTCCTCTCCAGAGCAGGCTAACTACCAGCTGCTCCTCCTCAGAGGCGTTCCACCTTTCTCCCTTTCTGTCCCTGCTCTCTGCACCGTTTCGCGTTGCATGTACTCGCTTCCCAGCTCTCTGGTTTAGATGCGTGTTCCCTGCCTTCTCTCCTCTTCCTACAGCCTTCCAATGAGCTCCACAAGATAGTGTTCAGAATGCTTTATAACCCCATTATTCAACATATAGCTGTAACCCGCTAGACGTATTGAAACGTGCTAAAAACTAGCAAAAATAGCTAGAAAATGTACTTCCCTCGCGTTTTTGTAAATGCGAATTCTGGTGGGTGCCCATGTTGTATGTACTGTGTCCGTGCGTTTGTGTCGAATCCTGAAGTTTTTAACCACTGTTCTCCCATACTAGGGAGGGGGGGTCAACATCTACTGCTGTTCACAGGCTGAATGTATACGGCTGAAATCTTCAAGGCATTATCAGCTTTCCTGTTTTGGAACGTGTATTTGCCATCTGTTAATGCAGTCGCCCTTTGTTCATCGTTCCTTCTAGTTTACAGGCTGCACTCCCCTAGTGATCACATTCTTCTCTCCTATGCAGGCTAACTACCAGCTGCTCCTCCTCATAGGTGTTCATCCTTTCTGTCCCTGCTCCCTGCACCGTTTCGCGTTGCATGTACTCGCTTCCCAGCTCTCTGGTTGAGATGCGTGTTCCCTGCCTTCTCTCCTCTTGCTACAGCCTTCCAATTTGCTCCACAAGATACAGTGTTCAGAATGCTTTATAACCCCATTATTCAACATATAGCTGTAACCCGCTAGACGTATTGAAACGTGCTAAAAACTAGCAAAAACAGCTAGAAAATGTACTTCCCTCGCGTTTTGGTAAATGCAGGGTACACGCGTCTAAACCAGAGAGCAGGGAAGCGAGCATTTCAGCAGTATAAATTCAGCCTGTGAACAACACATTTTGAACCTCCCTTGTATGGGAGAAGAGTGGTTCAAAAGACCAGGATTCGACTGAACAAACGCACGAACAGAGTACAAAATGGGAATCCACCAGAATTCGCATTTAGCAAAACGCGAGGAAAGTACATTTTCTAACTGTTTCTGCTCGTTTTTAGCACGTTTCAATACGTCTAGCGGGTTACAGCTATATGTTGAAGAATGGGAGTTATAAAGCATTCTGAACACTGTATCTTGTGGAGCTCATTGGAAGGCTGTAGGAAGAGGAGAGAAGGCAGGGAACACGCATCTAAACCAGAGAGCTGGGAAGCGAGTACATGCAACGCGAAACGGTGCAGGGAGCAGGGACAGAAAGGATGAACGCCTATGAGGAGGAGCAGCTGGTAGTCAGCCTGCTCTGGAGAGGAGAATGTGATCACCAGGGGAGTGCAGCCTGTAAAGTAGAAGGGACGATGAACACAGGGCGACTGCATTAACAGATGGCAAATACACGTTCCAAAACAGTCAGGAAACCTGATAATGCCTTGAAGATTTCAGCCGTATACATTCAGCCTGTGAACAGCAGTAGACGTTGACCCCCCCCTTGTATGGGAGAACAGTGGTTAAAAACTTCAGGATTCGACAACAAACGCACGGACAGTACATACATGGGAACCCATCAGAATTAGCATTTACAAAAACACGAGGAAAGTACATTTTCTAGCTGTTTTTGCTAGTTTACAGCACGTTTCAATACGTCTAGCGGGTTACGGCTATATGTTGAATAATGGGTGTTATAGAGCATTCTGAGCACTGTGTATCTTTTGGAGCTCATTTTTTGATTTGAAGGCAGCGGGAAGAGGAGAGAAGGCAGGGAACACGCGTCTAAACCAGAGAGCTGGGAAGCGAGTACTTGCAACGCGAAAAGGGCAGAAAGGAAGAAGGCCTCTGAGAAGGAAAGGCGTCTAAACCAGAGAGCAGGGAAGCGAGTGTTTGCAACGCGAAACGGTGCAGGGAGCAGGGACAGAAAGGGAGAACTCCTCTGAGGAGGAACAGCTGGCAGTTAGCCTTCTTTGGAGATGAGAACTTGATCACCACGGGAGAGGATTGTTGAGAGGGTTACAGAGGGGGAGGTCTGAGATCAGAAAATCCTGAGTATTCCCTGCAGTGTGTAGGGCCAGCGACATGAAGAGTTGCAGATCTCGTAAAAGTCCAGGTCAGGAAGCATACAGGTTCATGTTGAATTCTCCAAGTAGGCGGAGTTGAGTGGTAGGAGGCTAGGATGGAGAAGTCCATCCACTGAGAGAGGAAGGGGGTAGGCAAATAGCCACGGTGAGAGAATGGCCAGGAGAGAATACATGCAGACAAGGCATTCGTGACAGGAGTCGGCCTGCAAAGGAAATCAATTTACCACAGGAATCAAGGATAAGCATTGAGATATCACATCTCATGCTATAGGAAGGGTCTCAGGATTGAATGGGAAGGACTTAGATATCACATATCATGCTATAGGGAGGGTCTCAGTTTTGATATTAGAAGCATTGAGATATCACATCTCATGCTATCGGAAGTGTCTCAGGATTGGAATGGGAAGGAGCTGGATATCACATCTCATGCTAAAGGAAGGGTCTCAGGTTTGGAACGGGAAGGAGTTGGATATCACATCTCGTTATAGGAAGGGTCTCAGGTTTGGTATAAACATTGAGATATCACATCTCTGCTATCGGAAGTGTCTCAGGATTGGAATGGGAAGGAGTTGGATATCCCATCTCATGTTATAGGACGGGTCTCAGGTTTTTTATTAAAATCATTGAGATATCATATTGCATGCTGTAGGAAGGGTCTAAGGATTGGAATGGGAAGGACTTGGATATCACATCTCATGCTATAGATAGGCTCTCAGGTTTGGAAAGTGAAGGAGTTGGATATCACATTTCATGTTAGAGGAAGGATCTCAGGTTTGGTATTAGAGGCATTGAGATATCACATCTCAGGCTATAGGAAGGGTCTCAGGATTGGAATGGGAAGGAGTTGGATATCACATCTCATGCTATAGGAAGGGTCTCAGGTTTTGTTATAAGCATTGAGATATCACATCTCATGCTATAGGAAGGGTCTCAGGATTGGAATGGAAGGAGTTGGATATCACATCTCATGTTATAGGAAGGATCTCAGGTTTGGTATTAGAAGCATTGAGACATCACATCTCATGCTATAGGAAGGGTCTCAGGATTGGAATGGGAAGGAGTTGGATATCACATCTCATGCTATAGGAAGGGTCTCAGGATTGGAATGGGAAGGAGTTGTATATGACATCTCATGCCGTAGGGAGGGTCTCAGGTTTGGTATAAACATTGAGATATCACATCTCTGCTATCGAAAGGGAATCAGGATTGGAATGGGAAGGAGTTGGATATCCCATCTCATGTTATAGGAAGAGTCTCAGGTTTGGTATTAGAAGCATTGAGATATCACATCTCATGCTATAGGAAGTGTCTCAGGATTGGAATGGGAAGGACTTGGGTATCACATCTCATGCTATAGGGAGGGTCTCAAGTTTGATATTAGAAGCATTGAGATATCACATCTCATGCTATAGGAAGGGTCTCAGGTTTGGTATAAGCAGTGAGATATCACATCTCATGCTATAGGAAGTGTCTCAGGATTGGAATGGGAAGGAGTTGGATATCACATCTCATGTTATAGGAAGGATCTCAGGTTTGGTATAAGCATTGAGATATCACATCTCTGCTATCGGAAGGGTCTCAGGATTGGAATGGGAAGGAGTTGGATATTCCCATCTCATGTTATAGGAAGGGTCTCAGGTTTGGTATTAGAAGCATTGAGATATCACATCTCATGCTATAGGAAGGGTCTCAGGATTGGAATGGGAAGGACTTGGATATCACATCTCTTGCTATAGGGAGGGTCTCAAGTTTGATATTAGAAGCATTGAGGTATCACATTTCATGATATCGGAAGGGTCTCAAGATTGGAATGGGAAGGAGTTGGATATCACATCTCATGATAAAGGAAGGGTCTAAGGTTTGGAATGGGAAGGAGTTGTATATGACATCTCATGCCGTAGGGAGGGTCTCAGGTTTGGTATAAACATTGAGATATCACATCTCTGCTATCGAAAGGGAATCAGGATTGGAATGGGAAGGAGTTGGATATCCCATCTCATGCTATAGGAAGGGTCTCAGGTTTGATTTTAGAAGCATTGAGATATCATATCTCATGCTATAGGAAGAGTCTCACGTTTGGAATGGGAAGGAGTTGGATATCATATCTAATGCTATAGGAAGGGTCTCAGGTTTGGAATGGGAAGGAGTTGGGCATCACATCTCATGTTATAGGATGGTTCTGAGGTTTGGTATTAGAAGCATTGAGATATCACATCTCATGCTATGGGAAGGGTCTCAGGTTTGGAATGGGAAGGAGTTGGATATCACATCTCATGTTATAGTAAGGGTCTCAGGTTTGGTATTAGAAGCATTGAGATTTCACATCTTATGCTGTAGGAAGGGTCTCAGGTTTGGAATGGGAAGGACTTGGATATCACATCTCATGTTATTGTAAGGGTCTCAGATTTGTTATTAGACGCATTGAGATATCACATCTCATGTTATAGGAAGGGTCTCAGGTTTGGAATGGGAAGTTGTTGGATATCACATTTCATGTTATAGGAAGTATCTCAGTTTTGGTATTAGAAGCATTTAGTTATCACATCTCATGTTATAGTAAGGGTCCCAGGTTTGGTATTAGAAGCATTGAGATATCACATCTTATGCTATAGGAAGGGTTGCAGATTTGGAATGGGAAGGAGTTGGATATCACATCTCATGCTATAGGAAGGGTCTCAGGTTTGGTATTAGACGCATTGAGACATCACATCTCATGCTATAGGAAGGGTCTCTGGTTTGGAATGGGAAGGAGTTGGATATCACATTTCATGTTATAGGAAGGATCTCAGGTTTGGTATTAGAAGCATTGAGATATCACATGTTATGCTATACGAAGGGTCTCAGGATTGGAATGGGAAGGAGACGAATATCACATCTCATGCTATAGGAAGGGTCTCAGGTTTGATTTTAGAAGCATTGAGATATCATATCTCATGCTATACGAATAGTCTGAGGTTTGGAATGGGAAGGAGAATGATATCACATCTCATGCTATAGGAACGGTCTCAGGTTTGGAATGGGAAGGGGTTGGACATCACATCTCATGTTATAGGAAGCGTCTGAGGTTTGGTATTAGAAGCATTGAGATATCACATCTCATGCTATAGGAAGGGTCTCAGGTTTGGAATGGGAAGGAGTTGGATATCACATCTCACAAAAGGAAGGGTCTCAGGGTTGTAATGGGAAGGAGTTGGATATCACATCTCATGCTATAGGAAGGGTCTCTGGTATGGAATGGGAAGGAGTTGGATATCACATTTCATGTTATAGGAAGTATCTCAGGTTTGGTATTAGAAACATTGAGATATCACATCTTATGCTATAGGAAGGGTCTCAGGTTTGGAATGGGAAGGAGTTGGATATCACATCTCATGCTATAGGAAGGGTCTCAGGTTCGGAATGGAAGGAGTTGGGTATCAAATCTCATGCTATAGGAAGAATTTAGGTTTGGTAGAAGCAGTGAGATATCACATCTGCTATAGGAAGGGTCTCAGGTTTGGAATGGAAAGGAGTTGGATATCCCATCTCATGCTATAAGAAGGGTCTCGGTTTGTAGAAGCATTGAGATATCAAATCTCGTGCTATAGGAAGGGTCTCAGGATTGGAATGGGAAAGAGTTGGATATCACATCTCATGTTATAGGAAGGATCTCAGGTTTATCACATCTCATGCTATTGGAAGGGTCTCAGGATTGGAATGGGAAGGAGTTGGATATCACATCTCATACTAAAAGAAGGGTCTCAGGGTTGGAATGGGAAGAAATTGGACATCACATCTCATGCTATAGGAAGGGTATCAGGTTTGGTATTCACATTGAGATATCACATCTTATGCTATAGGAAGGGTCTCAGGTTTGGAATGGTAAGGAGTTGGATATCACGTCTCATGCTAAAGGAAGGGTCTCAGGTTTGGTATTAGAAGCACTGAGATATCACATCTCATGCTATAGGAAGGGTCTCAGGATTGGAATGGGAAGGACTTGGATATCACATCTCATGTTATTGTAAGGGTCTCAGATTTGTTATTAGACGCATTGAGATATCACATCTCATGTTATAGGAAGGGTCTCAGGTTTGGAATGGGAAGTTGTTGGATATCACATCTCATGCTATAGGAAGGGTCTCAGGTTTGGAATGGGAAGGAGTTGGATATCACATTTCATGTTATAGGAAGTATCTCAGTTTTGGTATTAGAAGCATTTAGTTATCACATCTCATGTTATAGTAAGGGTCCCAGGTTTGGTATTAGAAGCATTGAGATATCACATCTTATGCTATAGGAAGGGTTGCAGATTTGGAATGGGAAGGAGTTGGATATCACATCTCATGCTATAGGAAGGGTCTCAGGTTTGGTATTAGACGCATTGAGACATCACATCTCATGCTATAGGAAGGGTCTCTGGTTTGGAATGGGAAGGAGTTGGATATCACATTTCATGTTATAGGAAGGATCTCAGGTTTGGTATTAGAAGCATTGAGATATCACATGTTATGCTATACGAAGGGTCTCAGGATTGGAATGGGAAGGAGACGAATATCACATCTCATGCTATAGGAAGGGTCTCAGGTTTGATTTTAGAAGCATTGAGATATCATATCTCATGCTATACGAATAGTCTGAGGTTTGGAATGGGAAGGAGAATGATATCACATCTCATGCTATAGGAACGGTCTCAGGTTTGGAATGGGAAGGGGTTGGACATCACATCTCATGTTATAGGAAGCGTCTGAGGTTTGGTATTAGAAGCATTGAGATATCACATCTCATGCTATAGGAAGGGTCTCAGGTTTGGAATGGGAAGGAGTTGGATATCACATCTCACAATAGGAAGGGTCTCAGGTTTGTAATGGGAAGGAGTTGGATATCACATCTCATGCTATAGGAAGGGTCTCTGGTATGGAATGGGAAGGAGTTGGATATCACATTTCATGTTATAGGAAGTATCTCAGGTTTGGTATTAGAAACATTGAGATATCACATCTTATGCTATAGGAAGGGTCTCAGGTTTGGAATGGGAAGGAGTTGGATATCACATCTCATGCTATAGGAAGGGTCTCAGGTTCGGAATGGAAGGAGTTGGGTATCAAATCTCATGCTATAGGAAGAATTTAGGTTTGGTAGAAGCAGTGAGATATCACATCTGCTATAGGAAGGGTCTCAGGTTTGGAATGGAAAGGAGTTGGATATCCCATCTCATGCTATAAGAAGGGTCTCGGTTTGTAGAAGCATTGAGATATCAAATCTCGTGCTATAGGAAGGGTCTCAGGATTGGAATGGGAAAGAGTTGGATATCACATCTCATGTTATAGGAAGGATCTCAGGTTTATCACATCTCATGCTATTGGAAGGGTCTCAGGATTGGAATGGGAAGGAGTTGGATATCACATCTCATACTAAAAGAAGGGTCTCAGGGTTGGAATGGGAAGAAATTGGACATCACATCTCATGCTATAGGAAGGGTATCAGGTTTGGTATTCACATTGAGATATCACATCTTATGTTATAGGAAGGGTCTCAGGTTTGGAATGGTAAGGAGTTGGATATCACGTCTCATGCTAAAGGAAGGGTCTCAGGTTTGGTATTAGAAGCACTGAGATATCACATCTCATGCTATAGGAAGGGTCTCAGGATTGGAATGGGAAGGAGTTGGATATCACATCTCATGCTACAGGAAGTGTCACAGGTTTGGTATTAGAAGCACTGATATATCACATCTCATGCTATTGGAAGGGTCTCAGGATTGGAATGGGAAGGAGTTGGATATCACATCTCATACTAAAAGAAGGGTCTCAGGGTTGGAATGGGAAGGAATTGGATATCACATCTCATGCTATAGGAAGGGTATCAGGTTTGGTATTCACATTGAGATATCACATCTTATGCTATAGGAAGGGTCTCAGGTTTGGAATGGGAAGGAGTTGGAAATCACATTTCATGTTATAGGAAGGGTCTGAGTTTTGGTATTAGAAGCATTGAGATATCAAATCTCATGCTATAGGAAGGGTCTCAGGTTTGGAATGGGAAGGAGTTGGATATCACATCTCATGTTATAGTAAGGGTCTCAGGTTTGGTATTAGAAGCATTGAGATATCACATCTCATGCTATAGGAAGGGTTTCAGGTTTGGTATCAGCAGCATTGAGATATCACATCTCATGCTGTAGGAATGGTTTCAGGATTGGAATGGGAAGGAGTTGGATATCACATCTCATGCTATAGGAAGGGTCTCAGGTTTGATTTTAGAAGCATTGAGATATCATATCTCATGCTATAGGAAGAGTCTCACGTTTGGAATGGGAAGGAGTTGGATATCATATCTAATGCTATAGGAAGGGTCTCAGGTTTGGAATGGGAAGGAGTTGGGCATCACATCTCATGTTATAGGATGGTTCTGAGGTTTGGTATTAGAAGCATTGAGATATCACATCTCATGCTATAGGAAGGGTCTCAGGTTTGGAATGGGAAGGAGTTGGATATCACATCTCATGTTATAGTAAGGGTCTCAGGTTTGGTATTAGAAGCATTGAGATTTCACATCTTATGCTGTAGGAAGGGTCTCAGGTTTGGAATGGGAAGGAGTTGGATATCACATCTCATGTTATTGTAAGGGTCTCAGATTTGTTATTAGACGCATTGAGATATCACATCTCATGTTATAGGAAGGGTCTCAGGTTTGGAATGGGAAGTTGTTGGATATCACATCTCATGCTATAGGAAGGGTCTCAGGTTTGGAATGGGAAGGAGTTGGATATCACATTTCATGTTATAGGAAGTATCTCAGTTTTGGTATTAGAAGCATTTAGTTATCACATCTCATGTTATAGTAAGGGTCCCAGGTTTGGTATTAGAAGCATTGAGATATCACATCTTATGCTAGAGTAAGGGTTGCAGATTTGGAATGGGAAGGAGTTGGATATCACATCTCATGCTATAGGAAGGGTCTCAGGTTTGGTATTAGACGCATTGAGACATCACATCTCATGCTATAGGAAGGGTCTCTGGTTTGGAATGGGAAGGAGTTGGATATCACATTTCATGTTATAGGAAGGATCTCAGGTTTGGTATTAGAAGCATTGAGATATCACATGTTATGCTATACGAAGGGTCTCAGGATTGGAATGGGAAGGAGACGAATATCACATCTCATGCTATAGGAAGGGTCTCAGGTTTGATTTTAGAAGCATTGAGATATCATATCTCATGCTATACGAATAGTCTGAGGTTTGGAATGGGAAGGAGAATGATATCACATCTCATGCTATAGGAACGGTCTCAGGTTTGGAATGGGAAGGGGTTGGACATCACATCTCATGTTATAGGAAGCGTCTGAGGTTTGGTATTAGAAGCATTGAGATATCACATCTCATGCTATAGGAAGGGTCTCAGGTTTGGAATGGGAAGGAGTTGGATATCACATTTCATGCTATAGGAAGGATCTCAGTTTTGGTATTAGAAGCATTGAGATATCACATCTCATTTTATAGTAAGGGTCTCAGGTTTGGTATTAGAAACATTGAGATTTCACATCTTATGCTATAGGAAGGTTTTCAGGTTTGGAATGGAAAGGAGTTGGATATCACATCTCACAATAGGAAGGGTCTCAGGTTTGTAATGGGAAGGAGTTGGATATCACATCTCATTTTATAGTAAGGGTCTCAGGTTTGGTATTAGACACATTGAGATATCACATCTCATGCTATAGGAAGGGTCTCTGGTATGGAATGGGAAGGAGTTGGATATCACATTTCATGTTATAGGAAGTATCTCAGGTTTGGTATTAGAAACATTGAGATATCACATCTTATGCTATAGGAAGGGTCTCAGGTTTGGAATGGGAAGGAGTTGGATATCACATCTCATGCTATAGGAAGGGTCTCAGGTTCGGAATGGAAGGAGTTGGGTATCAAATCTCATGCTATAGGAAGAATTTAGGTTTGGTAGAAGCAGTGAGATATCACATTTTATGCTATAGGAAGGGTCTCAGGTTTGGAATGGAAAGGAGTTGGATATCCCATCTCATGCTATAAGAAGGGTCTCGGTTTGTAGAAGCATTGAGATATCAAATCTCGTGCTATAGGAAGGGTCTCAGGATTGGAATGGGAAGGAGTTGGATATCACATCTCATGTTATCGGAAGGATCTCAGGTTTATCACATCTCATGCTATTGGAAGGGTCTCAGGATTGGAATGGGAAGGAGTTGGATATCACATCTCATACTAAAAGAAGGGTCTCAGGGTTGGAATGGGAAGGAATTGGATATCACATCTCATGCTATAGGAAGGGTATCAGGTTTGGTATTCACATTGAGATCTCACATCTTATGCTATAGGAAGGGTCTCAGGTTTGGAATGGGAAGGAGTTGGATATCACGTCTCATGCTAAAGGAAGGGTCTCAGGTTTGGTATTAGAAGCACTGAGATATCACATCTCATGCTATAGGAAGGGTCTCAGGATTGGAATGGGAAGGAGTTGGATATCACATCTCATGTTATAGTAAGGGTCTCAGGTTTGATATTAGAAGCATTGAGATTTCACATCTTATGCTGTAGGACGGGTCTCAGGTTTAGAATGGGAAGGAGTTGGATATCACATCTCATGTTATAGTAAGGGTCTCAGGTTTGGTATTAGAAGCATTGAGATATCACATCTCATGCTATAGGAAGGGTTTCAGGTTTGGAATGGGAAGGAGTTGGATATCACATCTCATGTTATAGTAAGGGTCTCAGGTTTGGTATTAGAAGCATTGAGATATCACATCTCATGCTATAGGAAGGGTTTCAGGTTTGGTATCAGCAGCATTGAGATATCACATCTCATGCTATAGGAAGGGTCTCAGGATTTGAATGGGAAGGAGTTAAATATCACATCTAATGCTATAGTAAGGGTCTCAGGTTTGGTATTAGAAGCATTGAGATATCACATCTCATGCTATAGGACGGGTCTCAGGTTTAGAATGGGAAGGAGTTGGATATCACATCTCATGTTATAGTAAGGGTCTCAGGTTTGGTATTAGAAGCATTGAGATATCACATCTCATGCTATAGGAAGGGTTTCAGGTTTGGAATGGGAAGGAGTTGGATATCACATCTCATGTTATAGTAAGGGTCTCAGGTTTGGTATTAGAAGCATTGAGATATCACATCTCGTTTTATAGTAAGGGTCTCAGGTTTGGTATTAGAAACATTGAGATTTCACATTTTATGCTATAGGAAGGTTCTCAGGTTTGGAATGGACAGGAGTTGGATATCACATCTCACAATAGGAAGGGTCTCAGGTTTGTAATGGGAAGGAGTTGGATATCACATCTCATGCTATAGGAAGGGTCTCTGGTATGGAATGGGAAGGAGTTGGATATCACATTTCATGTTATAGGAAGTATCTCAGGTTTGGTATTAGAAACATTGAGATATCACATCTTATGCTATAGGAAGGGTCTCAGGTTTGGAATGGGAAGGAGTTGGATATCACATCTCATGCTATAGGAAGGGTCTCAGGTTCGGAATGGAAGGTGTTGGGTATCAAATCTCATGCTATAGGAAGAATTTAGGTTTGGTAGAAGCAGTGAGATATCACATCTTCTGCTAAAGGAAGGGTCTCAGGTTTGGAATGGAAAGGAGTTGGATATCCCATCTCATGCTATAAGAAGGGTCTCGGTTTGTAGAAGCATTGAGATATCAAATCTCGTGCTATAGGAAGGGTCTCAGGATTGGAATGGGAAAGAGTTGGATATCACATCTCATGTTATAGGAAGGATCTCAGGTTTATCACATCTCATGCTATTGGAAGGGTCTCAGGATTGGAATGGGAAGGAGTTGGATATCACATCTCATACTAAAAGAAGGGTCTCAGGGTTGGAATGGGAAGAAATTGGACATCACATCTCATGCTATAGGAAGGGTATCAGGTTTGGTATTCACATTGAGATATCACATCTTATGCTATAGGAAGGGTCTCAGGTTTGGAATGGTAAGGAGTTGGATATCACGTCTCATGCTAAAGGAAGGGTCTCAGGTTTGGTATTAGAAGCACTGAGATATCACATCTCATGCTATAGGAAGGGTCTCAGGATTGGAATGGGAAGGAGTTGGATATCACATCTCATGCTACAGGAAGTGTCACAGGTTTGGTATTAGAAGGACTGATATATCACATCTCATGCTATTGGAAGGGTCTCAGGATTGGAATGGGAAGGAGTTGGATATCACATCTCATACTAAAAGAAGGGTCTCAGGGTTGGAATGGGAAGGAATTGGATATCACATCTCATGCTATAGGAAGGGTATCAGGTTTGGTATTCACATTGAGATATCACATCTTATGCTATAGGAAGGGTCTCAGGTTTGGAATGGGAAGGAGTTGGAAATCACATTTCATGTTATAGGAAGGGTCTGAGTTTTGGTATTAGAAGCATTGAGATATCAAATCTCATGCTATAGGAAGGGTCTCAGGTTTGGAATGGGAAGGAGTTGGATATCACATCTCATGTTATAGTAAGGGTCTCAGGTTTGGTATTAGAAGCATTGAGATATCACATCTCATGCTATAGGAAGGGTTTCAGGTTTGGTATCAGCAGCATTGAGATATCACATCTCATGCTATAGGAAGGGTCTCAGGATTGGAATGGGAAGGAGTTAAATATCACATCTAATGCTATAGGAAGGGTCTCAGGTTTGGTAGAAGCATTGAGATATCACATCTAATGCTATAGGAAGGGTCTCGGGATTGGAATGGGAAGGAGTTGGATATCACATCTCATGCTATAGGAAGGGTCTCAGGTTTGATTTTAGAAGCATTGAGATATCATATCTCATGCTATAGGAAGAGTCTCACGTTTGGAATGGGAAGGAGTTGGATATCATATCTAATGCTATAGGAAGGGTCTCAGGTTTGGAATGGGAAGGAGTTGGGCATCACATCTCATGTTATAGGATGGTTCTGAGGTTTGGTATTAGAAGCATTGAGATATCACATCTCATGCTATAGGAAGGGTCTCAGGTTTGGAATGGGAAGGAGTTGGATATCACATCTCATGTTATAGTAAGGGTCTCAGGTTTGGTATTAGAAGCATTGAGATTTCACATCTTATGCTATAGGAAGGGTCTCAGGTTTGGAATGGGAAGGAGTTGGATATCACATTTCATGTTATAGGAAGTATCTCAGTTTTGGTATTAGAAGCATTTAGTTATCACATCTCATGTTATAGTAAGGGTCCCAGGTTTGGTATTAGAAGCATTGAGATATCACATCTTATGCTAGAGGAAGGGTTGCAGATTTGGAATGGGAAGGAGTTGGATATCACATCTCATGCTATAGGAAGGGTCTCAGGTTTGGTATTAGACGCATTGAGACATCACATCTCATGCTATAGGAAGGGTCTCTGGTTTGGAATGGGAAGGAGTTGGATATCACATTTCATGTTATAGGAAGGATCTCAGGTTTAGTATTAGAAGCATTGAGATATCACATGTTATGCTATACGAAGGGTCTCAGGATTGGAATGGGAAGGAGACGAATATCACATCTCATGCTATAGGAAGGGTCTCAGGTTTGATTTTAGAAGCATTGAGATATCATATCTCATGCTATACGAATAGTCTGAGGTTTGGAATGGGAAGGAGAATGATATCACATCTCATGCTATAGGAACGGTCTCAGGTTTGGAATGGGAAGGGGTTGGACATCACATCTCATGTTATAGGAAGCGTCTGAGGTTTGGTATTAGAAGCATTGAGATATCACATCTCATGCTATAGGAAGGGTCTCAGGTTTGGAATGGGAAGGAGTTGGATATCACATTTCATGCTATAGGAAGGATCTCAGTTTTGGTATTAGAAGCATTGAGATATCACATCTCATTTTATAGTAAGGGTCTCAGGTTTGGTATTAGAAACATTGAGATTTCACATCTTATGCTATAGGAAGGTTCTCAGGTTTGGAATGGAAAGGAGTTGGATATCACATCTCACAATAGGAAGGGTCTCAGGTTTGTAATGGGAAGGAGTTGGATATCACATCTCATTTTATAGTAAGGGTCTCAGGTTTGGTATTAGACACATTGAGATATCACATCTCATGCTATAGGAAGGGTCTCTGGTATGGAATGGGAAGGAGTTGGATATCACATTTCATGTTATAGGAAGTATCTCAGGTTTGGTATTAGAAACATTGAGATATCACATCTTATGCTATAGGAAGGGTCTCAGGTTTGGAATGGGAAGGAGTTGGATATCACATCTCATGCTATAGGAAGGGTCTCAGGTTCGGAATGGAAGGAGTTGGGTATCAAATCTCATGCTATAGGAAGAATTTAGGTTTGGTAGAAGCAGTGAGATATCACATCTTATGCTATAGGAAGGGTCTCAGGTTTGGAATGGGAAGGAGTTGGATATCACATCTCATGTTATAGTAAGGGTCTCAGGTTTGGTATTAGAAGCATTGAGATATCACATCTCATGCTATAGGAAGGGTTTCAGGTTTGGTATCAGCAGCATTGAGATATCACATCTCATGCTATAGGAAGGGTCTCAGGATTGGAATGGGAAGGAGTTAAATATCACATCTAATGCTATAGGAAGGGTCTCAGGTTTGGTAGAAGCATTGAGATATCACATCTAATGCTATAGGAAGGGTCTCGGGATTGGAATGGGAAGGAGTTGGATATCACATCTCATGCTATAGGAAGGGTCTCAGGTTTGATTTTAGAAGCATTGAGATATCATATCTCATGCTATAGGAAGAGTCTCACGTTTGGAATGGGAAGGAGTTGGATATCATATCTAATGCTATAGGAAGGGTCTCAGGTTTGGAATGGGAAGGAGTTGGGCATCACATCTCATGTTATAGGATGGTTCTGAGGTTTGGTATTAGAAGCATTGAGATATCACATCTCATGCTATAGGAAGGGTCTCAGGTTTGGAATGGGAAGGAGTTGGATATCACATCTCATGTTATAGTAAGGGTCTCAGGTTTGGTATTAGAAGCATTGAGATTTCACATCTTATGCTATAGGAAGGGTCTCAGGTTTGGAATGGGAAGGAGTTGGATATCACATTTCATGTTATAGGAAGTATCTCAGTTTTGGTATTAGAAGCATTTAGTTATCACATCTCATGTTATAGTAAGGGTCCCAGGTTTGGTATTAGAAGCATTGAGATATCACATCTTATGCTAGAGGAAGGGTTGCAGATTTGGAATGGGAAGGAGTTGGATATCACATCTCATGCTATAGGAAGGGTCTCAGGTTTGGTATTAGATGCATTGAGACATCACATCTCATGCTATAGGAAGGGTCTCTGGTTTGGAATGGGAAGGAGTTGGATATCACATTTCATGTTATAGGAAGGATCTCAGGTTTAGTATTAGAAGCATTGAGATATCACATGTTATGCTATACGAAGGGTCTCAGGATTGGAATGGGAAGGAGACGAATATCACATCTCATGCTATAGGAAGGGTCTCAGGTTTGATTTTAGAAGCATTGAGATATCATATCTCATGCTATACGAATAGTCTGAGGTTTGGAATGGGAAGGAGAATGATATCACATCTCATGCTATAGGAACGGTCTCAGGTTTGGAATGGGAAGGGGTTGGACATCACATCTCATGTTATAGGAAGCGTCTGAGGTTTGGTATTAGAAGCATTGAGATATCACATCTCATGCTATAGGAAGGGTCTCAGGTTTGGAATGGGAAGGAGTTGGATATCACATTTCATGCTATAGGAAGGATCTCAGTTTTGGTATTAGAAGCATTGAGATATCACATCTCATTTTATAGTAAGGGTCTCAGGTTTGGTATTAGAAACATTGAGATTTCACATCTTATGCTATAGGAAGGTTCTCAGGTTTGGAATGGAAAGGAGTTGGATATCACATCTCATTTTATAGTAAGGGTCTCAGGTTTGGTATTAGACACATTGAGATATCACATCTCATGCTATAGGAAGGGTCTCTGGTATGGAATGGGAAGGAGTTGGATATCACATTTCATGTTATAGGAAGTATCTCAGGTTTGGTATTAGAAACATTGAGATATCACATCTTATGCTATAGGAAGGGTCTCAGGTTTGGAATGGGAAGGAGTTGGATATATCATCTCATGCTATAGGAAGGGTCTCAGGTTCGGAATGGAAGGAGTTGGGTATCAAATCTCATGCTATAGGAAGAATTTAGGTTTGGTAGAAGCAGTGAGATATCACATCTTATGCTATAGGAAGGGTCTCAGGTTTGGAATGGAAAGGAGTTGGATATCCCATCTTATGCTATAAGAAGGGTCTCGGTTTGTAGAAGCATTGAGATATCAAATCTCGTGCTATAGGAAGGGTCTCAGGATTGGAATGGGAAGGAGTTGGATATCACATCTCATGTTATCGGAAGGATCTCAGGTTTATCACATCTCATGCTATTGGAAGGGTCTCAGGATTGGAATGGGAAGGAGTTGGATATCACATCTCATACTAAAAGAAGGGTCTCAGGGTTGGAATGGGAAGGAATTGGATATCACATCTCATGCTATAGGAAGGGTATCAGGTTTGGTATTCACATTGAGATCTCACATCTTATGCTATAGGAAGGGTCTCAGGTTTGGAATGGGAAGGAGTTGGATATCACGTCTCATGCTAAAGGAAGGGTCTCAGGTTTGGTATTAGAAGCACTGAGATATCACATCTCATGCTATAGGAAGGGTCTCAGGATTGGAATGGGAAGGAGTTGGATATCACATCTCATGCTACAGGAAGTGTCACAGGTTTGGTATTAGAAGCACTGATATATCACATCTCATGCTATTGGAAGGGTCTCAGGATTGGAATGGGAAGGAGTTGGATATCACATCTCATACTAAAAGAAGGGTCTCAGGGTTGGAATGGGAAGGAATTGGATATCACATCTCATGCTATAGGAAGGGTATCAGGTTTGGTATTCACATTGAGATATCACATCTTATGCTATAGGAAGGGTCTCAGGTTTGGTAGAAGCATTGAGATATCACATCTAATGCTATAGGAAGGGTCTCGGGATTGGAATGGGAAGGAGTTGGATATCACATCTCATGCTATAGGAAGGGTCTCAGGTTTGATTTTAGAAGCATTGAGATATCATATCTCATGCTATAGGAAGAGTCTCACGTTTGGAATGGGAAGGAGTTGGATATCATATCTAATGCTATAGGAAGGGTCTCAGGTTTGGAATGGGAAGGAGTTGGGCATCACATCTCATGTTATAGGATGGTTCTGAGGTTTGGTATTAGAAGCATTGAGATATCACATCTCATGCTATAGGAAGGGTCTCAGGTTTGGAATGGGAAGGAGTTGGATATCACATCTCATGTTATAGTAAGGGTCTCAGGTTTGGTATTAGAAGCATTGAGATTTCACATCTTATGCTATAGGAAGGGTCTCAGGTTTGGAATGGGAAGGAGTTGGATATCACATTTCATGTTATAGGAAGTATCTCAGTTTTGGTATTAGAAGCATTTAGTTATCACATCTCATGTTATAGTAAGGGTCCCAGGTTTGGTATTAGAAGCATTGAGATATCACATCTTATGCTAGAGGAAGGGTTGCAGATTTGGAATGGGAAGGAGTTGGATATCACATCTCATGCTATAGGAAGGGTCTCAGGTTTGGTATTAGACGCATTGAGACATCACATCTCATGCTATAGGAAGGGTCTCTGGTTTGGAATGGGAAGGAGTTGGATATCACATTTCATGTTATAGGAAGGATCTCAGGTTTAGTATTAGAAGCATTGAGATATCACATGTTATGCTATACGAAGGGTCTCAGGATTGGAATGGGAAGGAGACGAATATCACATCTCATGCTATAGGAAGGGTCTCAGGTTTGATTTTAGAAGCATTGAGATATCATATCTCATGCTATACGAATAGTCTGAGGTTTGGAATGGGAAGGAGAATGATATCACATCTCATGCTATAGGAACGGTCTCAGGTTTGGAATGGGAAGGGGTTGGACATCACATCTCATGTTATAGGAAGCGTCTGAGGTTTGGTATTAGAAGCATTGAGATATCACATCTCATGCTATAGGAAGGGTCTCAGGTTTGGAATGGGAAGGAGTTGGATATCACATTTCATGCTATAGGAAGGATCTCAGTTTTGGTATTAGAAGCATTGAGATATCACATCTCATTTTATAGTAAGGGTCTCAGGTTTGGTATTAGAAACATTGAGATTTCACATCTTATGCTATAGGAAGGTTCTCAGGTTTGGAATGGAAAGGAGTTGGATATCACATCTCACAATAGGAAGGGTCTCAGGTTTGTAATGGGAAGGAGTTGGATATCACATCTCATTTTATAGTAAGGGTCTCAGGTTTGGTATTAGACACATTGAGATATCACATCTCATGCTATAGGAAGGGTCTCTGGTATGGAATGGGAAGGAGTTGGATATCACATTTCATGTTATAGGAAGTATCTCAGGTTTGGTATTAGAAACATTGAGATATCACATCTTATGCTATAGGAAGGGTCTCAGGTTTGGAATGGGAAGGAGTTGGATATCACATCTCATGCTATAGGAAGGGTCTCAGGTTCGGAATGGAAGGAGTTGGGTATCAAATCTCATGCTATAGGAAGAATTTAGGTTTGGTAGAAGCAGTGAGATATCACATCTTATGCTATAGGAAGGGTCTCAGGTTTGGAATGGGAAGGAGTTGGATATCACATCTCATGTTATAGTAAGGGTCTCAGGTTTGGTATTAGAAGCATTGAGATATCACATCTCATGCTATAGGAAGGGTTTCAGGTTTGGTATCAGCAGCATTGAGATATCACATCTCATGCTATAGGAAGGGTCTCAGGATTGGAATGGGAAGGAGTTAAATATCACATCTAATGCTATAGGAAGGGTCTCAGGTTTGGTAGAAGCATTGAGATATCACATCTAATGCTATAGGAAGGGTCTCGGGATTGGAATGGGAAGGAGTTGGATATCACATCTCATGCTATAGGAAGGGTCTCAGGTTTGATTTTAGAAGCATTGAGATATCATATCTCATGCTATAGGAAGAGTCTCACGTTTGGAATGGGAAGGAGTTGGATATCATATCTAATGCTATAGGAAGGGTCTCAGGTTTGGAATGGGAAGGAGTTGGGCATCACATCTCATGTTATAGGATGGTTCTGAGGTTTGGTATTAGAAGCATTGAGATATCACATCTCATGCTATAGGAAGGGTCTCAGGTTTGGAATGGGAAGGAGTTGGATATCACATCTCATGTTATAGTAAGGGTCTCAGGTTTGGTATTAGAAGCATTGAGATTTCACATCTTATGCTATAGGAAGGGTCTCAGGTTTGGAATGGGAAGGAGTTGGATATCACATTTCATGTTATAGGAAGTATCTCAGTTTTGGTATTAGAAGCATTTAGTTATCACATCTCATGTTATAGTAAGGGTCCCAGGTTTGGTATTAGAAGCATTGAGATATCACATCTTATGCTAGAGGAAGGGTTGCAGATTTGGAATGGGAAGGAGTTGGATATCACATCTCATGCTATAGGAAGGGTCTCAGGTTTGGTATTAGATGCATTGAGACATCACATCTCATGCTATAGGAAGGGTCTCTGGTTTGGAATGGGAAGGAGTTGGATATCACATTTCATGTTATAGGAAGGATCTCAGGTTTAGTATTAGAAGCATTGAGATATCACATGTTATGCTATACGAAGGGTCTCAGGATTGGAATGGGAAGGAGACGAATATCACATCTCATGCTATAGGAAGGGTCTCAGGTTTGATTTTAGAAGCATTGAGATATCATATCTCATGCTATACGAATAGTCTGAGGTTTGGAATGGGAAGGAGAATGATATCACATCTCATGCTATAGGAACGGTCTCAGGTTTGGAATGGGAAGGGGTTGGACATCACATCTCATGTTATAGGAAGCGTCTGAGGTTTGGTATTAGAAGCATTGAGATATCACATCTCATGCTATAGGAAGGGTCTCAGGTTTGGAATGGGAAGGAGTTGGATATCACATTTCATGCTATAGGAAGGATCTCAGTTTTGGTATTAGAAGCATTGAGATATCACATCTCATTTTATAGTAAGGGTCTCAGGTTTGGTATTAGAAACATTGAGATTTCACATCTTATGCTATAGGAAGGTTCTCAGGTTTGGAATGGAAAGGAGTTGGATATCACATCTCATTTTATAGTAAGGGTCTCAGGTTTGGTATTAGACACATTGAGATATCACATCTCATGCTATAATAAGGGTCTCTGGTATGGAATGGGAAGGAGTTGGATATCACATTTCATGTTATAGGAAGTATCTCAGGTTTGGTATTAGAAACATTGAGATATCACATCTTATGCTATAGGAAGGGTCTCAGGTTTGGAATGGGAAGGAGTTGGATATATCATCTCATGCTATAGGAAGGGTCTCAGGTTCGGAATGGAAGGAGTTGGGTATCAAATCTCATGCTATAGGAAGAATTTAGGTTTGGTAGAAGCAGTGAGATATCACATCTTATGCTATAGGAAGGGTCTCAGGTTTGGAATGGAAAGGAGTTGGATATCCCATCTTATGCTATAAGAAGGGTCTCGGTTTGTAGAAGCATTGAGATATCAAATCTCGTGCTATAGGAAGGGTCTCAGGATTGGAATGGGAAGGAGTTGGATATCACATCTCATGTTATCGGAAGGATCTCAGGTTTATCACATCTCATGCTATTGGAAGGGTCTCAGGATTGGAATGGGAAGGAGTTGGATATCACATCTCATACTAAAAGAAGGGTCTCAGGGTTGGAATGGGAAGGAATTGGATATCACATCTCATGCTATAGGAAGGGTATCAGGTTTGGTATTCACATTGAGATCTCACATCTTATGCTATAGGAAGGGTCTCAGGTTTGGAATGGGAAGGAGTTGGATATCACGTCTCATGCTAAAGGAAGGGTCTCAGGTTTGGTATTAGAAGCACTGAGATATCACATCTCATGCTATAGGAAGGGTCTCAGGATTGGAATGGGAAGGAGTTGGATATCACATCTCATGCTACAGGAAGTGTCACAGGTTTGGTATTAGAAGCACTGATATATCACATCTCATGCTATTGGAAGGGTCTCAGGATTGGAATGGGAAGGAGTTGGATATCACATCTCATACTAAAAGAAGGGTCTCAGGGTTGGAATGGGAAGGAATTGGATATCACATCTCATGCTATAGGAAGGGTATCAGGTTTGGTATTCACATTGAGATATCACATCTTATGCTATAGGAAGGGTCTCAGGTTTGGAATGGGAAGGAGTTGGAAATCACATTTCATGTTATAGGAAGGGTCTGAGTTTTGGTATTAGAAGCATTGAGATATCAAATCTCATGCTATAGGAAGGGTCTCAGGTTTGGAATGGGAAGGAGTTGGATATCACATCTCATGTTATAGTAAGGGTCTCAGGTTTGATATTAGAAGCATTGAGATTTCACATCTTATGCTGTAGGACGGGTCTCAGGTTTAGAATGGGAAGGAGTTGGATATCACATCTCATGTTATAGTAAGGGTCTCAGGTTTGGTATTAGAAGCATTGAGATATCACATCTCATGCTATAGGAAGGGTTTCAGGTTTGGAATGGGAAGGAGTTGGATATCACATCTCATGTTATAGTAAGGGTCTCAGGTTTGGTATTAGAAGCATTGAGATATCACATCTCATGCTATAGGAAGGGTTTCAGGTTTGGTATCAGCAGCATTGAGATATCACATCTCATGCTATAGGAAGGGTCTCAGGATTGGAATGGGAAGGAGTTAAATATCACATCTAATGCTATAGTAAGGGTCTCAGGTTTGGTATTAGAAGCATTGAGATATCACATCTCATGCTATAGGACGGGTCTCAGGTTTAGAATGGGAAGGAGTTGGATATCACATCTCATGTTATAGTAAGGGTCTCAGGTTTGGTATTAGAAGCATTGAGATATCACATCTCATGCTATAGGAAGGGTTTCAGGTTTGGAATGGGAAGGAGTTGGATATCACATCTCATGTTATAGTAAGGGTCTCAGGTTTGGTATTAGAAGCATTGAGATATCACATCTCGTTTTATAGTAAGGGTCTCAGGTTTGGTATTAGAAGCATTGAGATATCACATCTCATGCTATAGGACGGGTCTCAGGTTTAGAATGGGAAGGAGTTGGATATCACATCTCATGTTATAGTAAGGGTCTCAGGTTTGGTATTAGAAGCATTGAGATTTCACATTTTATGCTATAGGAAGGTTCTCAGGTTTGGAATGGAAAGGAGTTGGATATCACATCTCACAATAGGAAGGGTCTCAGGTTTGTAATGGGAAGGAGTTGGATATCACATCTCATGCTATAGGAAGGGTCTCTGGTATGGAATGGGAAGGAGTTGGATATCACATTTCATGTTATAGGAAGTATCTCAGGTTTGGTATTAGAAACATTGAGATATCACATCTTATGCTATAGGAAGGGTCTCAGGTTTGTAATGGGAAGGAGTTGGATATCACATCTCATGCTATAGGAAGGGTCTCAGGTTCGGAATGGAAGGTGTTGGGTATCAAATCTCATGCTATAGGAAGAATTTAGGTTTGGTAGAAGCAGTGAGATATCACATCTTCTGCTATAGGAAGGGTCTCAGGTTTGGAATGGAAAGGAGTTGGATATCCCATCTCATGCTATAAGAAGGGTCTCGGTTTGTAGAAGCATTGAGATATCAAATCTCGTGCTATAGGAAGGGTCTCAGGATTGGAATGGGAAAGAGTTGGATATCACATCTCATGTTATAGGAAGGATCTCAGGTTTATCACATCTCATGCTATTGGAAGGGTCTCAGGATTGGAATGGGAAGGAGTTGGATATCACATCTCATACTAAAAGAAGGGTCTCAGGGTTGGAATGGGAAGAAATTGGACATCACATCTCATGCTATAGGAAGGGTATCAGGTTTGGTATTCACATTGAGATATCACATCTTATGCTATAGGAAGGGTCTCAGGTTTGGAATGGTAAGGAGTTGGATATCACGTCTCATGCTAAAGGAAGGGTCTCAGGTTTGGTATTAGAAGCACTGAGATATCACATCTCATGCTATAGGAAGGGTCTCAGGATTGGAATGGGAAGGAGTTGGATATCACATCTCATGCTACAGGAAGTGTCACAGGTTTGGTATTAGAAGGACTGATATATCACATCTCATGCTATTGGAAGGGTCTCAGGATTGGAATGGGAAGGAGTTGGATATCACATCTCATACTAAAAGAAGGGTCTCAGGGTTGGAATGGGAAGGAATTGGATATCACATCTCATGCTATAGGAAGGGTATCAGGTTTGGTATTCACATTGAGATATCACATCTTATGCTATAGGAAGGGTCTCAGGTTTGGAATGGGAAGGAGTTGGAAATCACATTTCATGTTATAGGAAGGGTCTGAGTTTTGGTATTAGAAGCATTGAGATATCAAATCTCATGCTATAGGAAGGGTCTCAGGTTTGGAATGGGAAGGAGTTGGATATCACATCTCATGTTATAGTAAGGGTCTCAGGTTTGGTATTAGAAGCATTGAGATATCACATCTCATGCTATAGGAAGGGTTTCAGGTTTGGTATCAGCAGCATTGAGATATCACATCTCATGCTATAGGAAGGGTCTCAGGATTGGAATGGGAAGGAGTTAAATATCACATCTAATGCTATAGGAAGGGTCTCAGGTTTGGTAGAAGCATTGAGATATCACATCTAATGCTATAGGAAGGGTCTCGGGATTGGAATGGGAAGGAGTTGGATATCACATCTCATGCTATAGGAAGGGTCTCAGGTTTGATTTTAGAAGCATTGAGATATCATATCTCATGCTATAGGAAGAGTCTCACGTTTGGAATGGGAAGGAGTTGGATATCATATCTAATGCTATAGGAAGGGTCTCAGGTTTGGAATGGGAAGGAGTTGGGCATCACATCTCATGTTATAGGATGGTTTTGAGGTTTGGTATTAGAAGCATTGAGATATCACATCTCATGCTATAGGAAGGGTCTCGGGTTTGGAATGGGAAGGAGTTGGATATCACATCTCATGTTATAGTAAGGGTCTCAGGTTTGGTATTAGAAGCATTGAGATTTCACATCTTATGCTGTAGGAAGGGTCTCAGGTTTGGAATGGGAAGGAGTTGGATATCACATCTCATGTTATTGTAAGGGTCTCAGATTTGTTATTAGACGCATTGAGATATCACATCTCATGTTATAGGAAGGGTCTCAGGTTTGGAATGGGAAGTTGTTGGATATCACATCTCATGCTATAGGAAGGGTCTCAGGTTTGGAATGGGAAGGAGTTGGATATCACATTTCATGTTATAGGAAGTATCTCAGTTTTGGTATTAGAAGCATTTAGTTATCACATCTCATGTTATAGTAAGGGTCCCAGGTTTGGTATTAGAAGCATTGAGATATCACATCTTATGCTATAGGAAGGGTTGCAGATTTGGAATGGGAAGGAGTTGGATATCACATCTCATGCTATAGGAAGGGTCTCAGGTTTGGTATTAGACGCATTGAGACATCACATCTCATGCTATAGGAAGGGTCTCTGGTTTGGAATGGGAAGGAGTTGGATATCACATTTCATGTTATAGGAAGGATCTCAGGTTTGGTATTAGAAGCATTGAGATATCACATGTTATGCTATACGAAGGGTCTCAGGATTGGAATGGGAAGGAGACGAATATCACATCTCATGCTATAGGAAGGGTCTCAGGTTTGATTTTAGAAGCATTGAGATATCATATCTCATGCTATACGAATAGTCTGAGGTTTGGAATGGGAAGGAGAATGATATCACATCTCATGCTATAGGAACGGTCTCAGCATTGAGATTTCACATCTTATGCTGTAGGACGGGTCTCAGGTTTAGAATGGGAAGGAGTTGGATATCACATCTCATGCTATAGGAAGGGTCTCAGGATTGGAATGGGAAGGAGTTAAATATCACATCTAATGCTATAGGAAGGGTGTTATGCACAATAGGTCAGTTACACCCCCATACAACACCTTGCATAACACTCCGATACACAGTACCATCAGGCTCCCCGGTTCCCAGTCCAATCCTCAAATTGTCCAATCACCTAGGGTGCAGGGGAGTCGCCATCATCGAGGGTTTCGATTCACACGCAGAGGACGATGTGGTTTGTTTCCTCGTCTCCAATGGCAACTACCATGGAGATTGCGATCGGGCTGGAACAGCCGATCGCGATTGCTCCCTGGTTTCACGTCAACTTCCCGATCACGTGCACGGAACGCCACTCACGTGATCGAGAGGCGGCTCGCATAAAAGCCGGGAGCTTTGAATCACTCGCCGCTTCACAGCTGTTTTCTAACACTGTTCGGCGCTCTTGACTCTTGTTTGTGACCTCATCGGATTTCGACCTCAGGCTTACTCATCACGGATTTGATTTACTCTTGCTCCTTGGATACGGTTGCTAACACTCTGCACGGATACTGGTATTTTGGACCTTTGGCTAGTGCATAACGGACTGCTTTGGATTTTCCCTATCTGTTCACTTGTTACAACCTGGATTTTGACCCTTGGATTGTTTACGACCTTTCTACTGTTCTTTATTGCAAACATCACGAGTTACGGGTGGTCAGCCCGTACCTGCCTCCAGGTACTTGACTGTTATGAATCATCGGCGCTCCCTTGCACCAATTCCTCAGGCTCCCTTCCACTGAATATAGGTAAGAAAGTATCCTTTATTCACATTTAACTGAAAGCACTGTCTTTGCCTGTACTAACCCCGACTTCCTTCCAACAGCCTCTGGAGTCCTTGGCGCCATCTGATTCTACAACCAACAACCACCTGTGGCCTCAAAGCTCGCACAGGGAGTGTTTATCTTTCTCTCTCTGTGGGTGATTTGTGGACAGAGGCTCAATACTCTTCACTACGTGGCAAGTCTGGATAGACTGTGAAGCCGTTGTGTTGTGTTGAGTATGGAGCCGGTAGCCGAGGACCCCCTGGCTGCATTGGTACAGGCACTCACAGTGTTGAGGGCAGACATGACAGCCGCCAACGTGGCCATACATCAGAGGTTAGATATGCTCCAAAGTGTACAACACCCGTTACCCGCTGATGTAGAGTTCGGGGAAGCCGCTGCCCAACCCCCAGTGGTCCAACCTATTGCTCCCCCTGTAGCGCCACAAACTCCTCTACTCATGCCTACGCCCTTTCCCCTGGCCGCTCCAGAGAGATTCCACGGAGACCCCAGAAAGTTTCGCACCTTTGTGAATCAATGCAAGCTACATTTTCTTTGTAGACCTCAGGCCTTTCCCGACTCCACCACAAAGGCGGCTTTCACCTTGTCCCATCTGGCCGGCACTGCGGCAGCATGGGCCAATCCCCTCCTGGAAAACAACAGCCCTGTCCTATATGATTTCGAGTTATTGGTCACAGAAATGTCTCATGTATTCGACACACGTCACAAAGCCCAATCCCGGGATCTTGAATTGTTAGATCTAACTCAAGGAAAGGAGTCACTCATAGAGTACATTGCCCGATTTAACCAACTGGCTGCTGAAACATCTTGGCCTGAACCCAAAAGGGCAGTTGTGTTTTACAGAGGGCTCAATAATACCATGAAGGATGCTATGTCCGTCGTTCCTTCTTTGCCCACATCTCATACTGACTTAGTAGATCTCGCCCTACAGATCGATGCAAGGCGTTCTGAACGCAAATTTGAAACAGGGTTCCCTACCACTAGTTCGTCCTCCCCCTCCTCTGATTCCAGTGGTGAACCTATGCAAATAGGAGGTATTCGTAGCACGATCACGCAACTAGAGAGGGACCGCAGAAGAACCGACCATGCCTGCTTTTACTGTGGCCTGAGTGGGCATTTTGTAAAGTCCTGTCCCAGGCGCCCCAAGTTAAAAAATCCGGTTTTTCGGAATGCTCGACCCTAGATCCGGGGGCCGGATCGAGCAATCCCTCAAATCCCTCGGACAAGTTCCCCACATTTGGTAGGATCAGGCCGGTGATGGTACAGGCCACGTTAACACCCACACCCGACATTGTTCATACCGTTTCGATCTATATCAATTCTGGTGCCACTGGCAATTATGTCGATATAAATCTGGCTGGGTCATTGAATCTGCCCCTGATTACCAAACAGCATCCGGAACCGGTACAGGCGGGGGATTGCACAGCACTGATTTCAGGCCCAATTAGACAACAAACTGCCCCGATCACCTTAACTATACAGAAAACACATCAGGAAGTCTTATCCTTTGATTTGATCACCATGCCCCAATTCGGGATTATACTAGGGCTCCCATGGTTACATCAACACAACCCTTTGATCGACTGGAAGTCTGGGCAGGTTCACTTTGAATCGGAAATTTGCCAGAATTATTGCCTCACCACACCGACTCTCCTTCACGGGCCTTGGGGGCTGATGCACAACTCACCCTACACGAGGAAGCGTCCACATCCTTGGAGTCTCACATGGTCGGGGTGGTTGCTACAAGTATCCCTATGGAATATAAGGACTTTCTTGAGGTATTCGACAAGGGTTCATCGGAGGTACTACCACCACATCGTTCTTACGATTGCCCTATTGACCTCATCCCTGATTCCAGCATTCCTTCAGGACGTATTTACTCCCTGTCCCCCTCAGAGGAACAGGCATTGAAAGAATCCATTCAAGCGGCTTTGAAGGTTGGCCACAAACGTCCTTCCACCTCTCCGGCAGCTAGCCCTATTTTGTTTGTCCCCAAAAAGGAGGGCGACTTACGTCCTTGCGTGGACTACCGACGCTTGAATGCTATCACCATCAAGAACCGGTATCCGATTCCTCTGATTACACCATTGTTAGACAGGTTGAGTTATGCCAACATCTTCACGAAACTCGATCTCCGCGGAGCCTATAATTTAATCAGAATTCGCCCCGGAGACGAGTGGAAAACGGCTTTTTGCACTCGTTACGGACTGTTTGAGTACGTAGTCATGCCCTTCGGGCTTTGTAACGCCCCTGCTACGTTTCAGCGTTTCATGAATGAGATTTTCCATGATTTGCTGGACATCTGTGTAGCGGTATATCTCGATGACATCCTAATATTTTCACGGAACCTGAAGGAACATGTACTACATGTCCGCGAGGTATTGTCTCGACTTCGCTGTTTTTCACTCTATGCTAAGCCAGAAAAATGCCAGTTCCATACTGGAAGTGTGGAATTCTTGGGATTCCACATTACTCCTGGGGGTTTAGCGATGAACCAATCCAAAGTACGTGCAGTTTTGGACTGGCCAAAGCCCTGTAATATTAAGGCATTACAATCATTCCTTGGGTTTTCCAACTTTTACAGGCGCTTTATCCAAGATTTCTCATCTCTTGTAACACCTCTTACTGCCTTGACCAGCCCCAAGACACCTTTTATCTGGTTGGAACAACACCAGCAGGCTTTTGATGCATTAAAAACTGCATTTACTACCGCTCCTGTCCTGAAGCATCCCGATCCGGAACTCCCCTTCATTGTAGAGGCGGATGCATCCTCCTTTGCTCTTGGTGCGGTGTTGTCCCAACATTGTCCTTGTTCAGGTCGGCTACACCCGGTGGCGTTTCATTCTCGAAAATTTACTCCTACGGAAACGCACTATACGGTAACGGAGAAGGAATTGTTGGCCATCAAGGATGCCTTTCAGGTCTGGCGGCATCACCTGTTGGGAGCAAAACATGCAGTCACAGTATACACAGATCATCGTAATATCCAAGACTTAGCTTCACTCAAGTGCATTAATAGTCGGCAGGTGCGGTGGCATTTATTCTTTGCAGCTTTTGACTTCCAGATAAAACATCGGTCAGGTCTGTCCCATGGGAAGGCGGACGCCTTATCTCGTTCTCCTGGTGGGGTATCCTTGCCTGTTTTCCCTGAAAAACTACTAGATCAGCACGTCATTTGCCTCTGTACTCCTCCTTTACCGCTTCTAGAGTCCATTCGTGCATGGGTTTCGTTGCATCCCGAACAGATCTCTGAGTGGGATCCGGTGTTACATGATGGGCTGCCATTCATACAGAACAAGTTATGGTTACCAACAGCCGACGCGCATAACCTTGCACTGGAATGGTCCCACGATAGTGCCATTAATGGTCATCCGGGACAGAAGCGCACGCTGGACCTCCTCAGGCGATGGTGTTGGTGGCCCTCCATGAAACGCGATGTTGAAGGGTATGTCAAAACGTGCGCCGTGTGTGCCCAATGCAAACATCGCCGGGGACGTCCGGTGGGGCTCTTACTTCCCCTACCTATTCCTCCTAGGCCCTGGCACACAGTGTCGATGGATTTTGTGACAGATCTTCCTCGAACCAAGGGCTTCGACACCATTTGGGTGGTGGTCGATTCTTTCTCTAAAATGGCCCGTTTTGTTCCCTCTTCTGGCATTCCATCAGCACCGGCCCTGGCTGACCTTTTCTTTAGATCTATCTTCTGTCTTTTCGGGTTACCCACTATCATAATCTCGGACAGAGGACCCCAGTTCACTTCTCGGTTCTGGCGGGCGCTCACAGGCCTCTTGGGCATTGATTCCCGTTTTTCCTCTGCATATCACCCTGAGACAGACGGCCAAACGGAGAGGGTGAACCAGGCCATGGAGCAGTATTTACGTTGCCTCATTTTACAGCACCAGCAGTCCTGGCTGAGTGTACTGCATCTCGCTGAATTCTCATATAATAATGCTCTGCATTCTTCTACTGGCTTTTCTCCCTTTTTTGTTTTGTACGGCCAGCACCCCCGCACCCTTCCTGTTCCAGATCTTACACATTCTGCTAACCCCGCTGCTGTTTCCTGTGCACGTGACCTATCGGCCGTTCATGCCCAGACTCTCGCTCACCTTCGTGAGTCCCAAGTCTCTGCTAAATCTGCGGCTGACAGGCGGAGGGCCGTGGCACCTTCTTATGTAGTGGGGGACAGGGTGTGGCTTTCCTCTCGTCACCTCAGGCTACCTGGTTGTCGCAAATTGCTACCCTGTTTTGTGGGTCCTTATAGGATATCTGCTGTGATCAACCCGGTGGCTTATCGCCTTTCAGTTCCCACCTCCTGGCGCCTACACCCTGTATTCCATACTTCTTTGCTAAAACCTTGTCCTGCCCCTACTCGCCTTAGGTCTACGCCTAGTCCTGTGTCTGTGGGTAGCTCTGTGGAATATGAAGTGTCGAGTATACTGGGTTCTCGTAGGGTTCGTGGTTGTCTCCAGTATCTGGTGGACTGGGCGGGTTATGGTCCGGAGGAGCGGTGTTGGGTCCGCGAGTGATGTCCATGCCCCGAAGCTTGTCTCCCGTTTTCATTCAGACCATCCCACCTGCCCACGTGGTCGTGGGCCATTGAGGGGGGGCTCTGTTATGCACAATAGGTCAGTTACACCCCCAGACAACACCTTGCATAACACTCCGATACACAGTACCATCAGGCTCCCCGGTTCCCAGTCCAATCCTCAAATTGTCCAATCACCTAGGGTGCAGGGGAGTCGCCATCATCGAGGGTTTCGATTCACACGCAGAGGACGGTGTGGTTTGTTTCCTCGTCTCCAATGGCAACTACCATGGAGATTGCGATCGGGCTGGAACAGCCGATCGCGATTGCTCCCTGGTTTCACGTCAACTTCCCGATCACGTGCACGGAACGCCACTCACGTGATCGAGAGGTGGCTCGCATAAAAGCTGGGAGCTTTGAATCACTCGCCGCTTCACAGCTGTTTTCTAACACTGTTCGGCGCTCTTGACTCTTGTTTGTGACCTCATCGGATTTCGACCTCAGGCTTACGCATCACAGATTTGATTTACTCTTGCTCCTTGGATACGGTTGCTAACACTCTGCACGGATACTGGTATTTTGGACCTTTGGCTAGTGCATAACGGACTGCTTTGGATTTTCCCTATCTGTTCACTTGTTACAACCTGGATTTTGACCCTTGGATTGTTTACGACCTTTCTACTGTTCTTTCTTGCAAACATCACGAGTTACGGGTGGTCAGCCCGTACCTGCCTCCAGGTACTTGACTGTTAAGAATCATCGGCGCTCCCTTGCACCAATTCCTCAGGCTCCCTTCCACTGAATATAGGTAAGAAAGTATCCTTTATTCACATTTAACTGAAAGCACTGTCTTTGCCTGTACTAACCCCGACTTCCTTCCAACAGCCTCTGGAGTCCTTGGCGCCATCTGATTCTACAACCAACAACCACCTGTGGCCTCAAAGCTGGCACAGGGAGTGTTTATCTTTCTCTCTCTGTGGGTGATTTGTGGACAGAGGCTCAATACTCTTCACTATGTGGCAAGTCTGGACAAAGGGTCTCAGTTTTGGTAGAAGCATTGAGATATCACATCTCATGCTATAGGAAGGGTCTCGGGATTGGAATGGGAAGGAGTTGGATATCACATCTCATGCTATAGGAAGGGTCTCAGGTTTGATTTTAGAAGCATTGAAATATCATATCTCATGCTATAGGAAGAGTTTCAAGTTTGGAATGGGAAGGAGTTGGATATCACATCTAATGCTATAGGAAGGGTCTCAGGTTTGGAATGGGAAGGAGTTGGGCATCACATCTCATGTTATAGGATGGTTCTGAGGTTTGGTATTAGAAGCATTGAGATATCACATCTCATGCTATAGGAAGGGTCTCAGGTTTGGAATGGGAAGGAGTTGGATATCACATCTCATGTTATAGTAAGGGTCTCAGGTTTGGTATTAGAAGCATTGAGATTTCACATCTTATGCTGTAGGAAGGGTCTCAGGTTTGGAATGGGAAGGAGTTGGATATCACATCTCATGTTATCGTAAGGGTCTCAGGTTTGTTATTAGACGCATTGAGATATCACATCTCATGTTATAGGAAGGGTCTCAGGTTTGGAATGGGAAGTTGTTGGATATCACATCTCATGCTATAGGAAGGGTCTCAGGTTTGGAATGGGAAGGAGTTGAATATCACATTTTATGTTATAGGAAGTATCTCAGTTTTGGTATTAGAAGCATTTAGTTATCACATCTCATGTTATAGTAAGGGTCCCAGGTTTGGTATTAGAAGCATTGAGATATCACATCTTATGCTATAGGAAGGGTTGCAGATTTGGAATCGGAAGGAGTTGGATATCACGTCTCATGCTATAGGAAGGGTCTCAGGTTTGGAATGGGAAGGAGTTGGATATTACCTCTCATGTTATAGTAAGGGTCTCAGGTTTGGTATTAGACGCATTGAGATATCACATCTCATGCTATAGGAAGGGTCTCTGGTTTGGAATGGGATGGAGTTGGATATCACATTTCATGTTATAGGAAGGATCTCAGGTTTGGTATTAGAAGCATTGAGATATCACATTTTATGCTATAGGAAGGGTCTCAGGATTGGAATGGGAAGGAGTTGGATATCACATCTCATGCTATAGGAAGGGTCTTAGATTTGATTTTAGAAGCATTGAGATATCATATCTCATGCTATACGAAGAGTCTGAGGTTTGGAATGGGAAGGAGAATGATATCACATCTCATGCTATAGGAAGGGTCTCAGGTTTGGAATCGGAAGGGGTTGGACATCACATCTCATGTTATAGGAAGCGTCTGAGGTTTGGTATTAGAAGCATTGAGATATCACATCTCATGCTATAGGAAGGGTCTCAGGTTATTAGACACATTGAGATATCACATCTCATGCTATAGGAAGGGTCTCAGGTTTGGAATGGGAAGGAGTTGGATATCACATTTCATGCTATAGGAAGGATCTCAGTTTTGGTATTAGAAGCATTGAGATATCACATCTCATGTTATAGTAAGGGTCTCAGGTTTGGTATTAGAAACATTGAGATATCACATCTTATGCTATAGGAAGGTTCTCAGGTTTGGAATGGAAAGGAGTTGGATATCACATCTCACAATAGGAAGGGTCTCAGGTTTGTAATGGGAAGGAGTTGGATATCACATCTCATGTTATTTGAAGGATCTCAGGTATGAAATGGGAAGGAGATGGACATCACATCTCATGTTATAGTAAGGGTCTCAGGTTTGGTGTTAGACACATTGAGATATCATATCTCATGCGATCAGAAGGGTCTCAGGATTGGAATGGGAAGGAGTTGGATATCACATCTCATGCTATAGGAAGGGTCTCAGGTTTGGAATGGGAAGGAGATGGATATCACATCTCATGTTATAGTAAGGGTCTCAGGTTTGGTATTAGACGCATTGAGTTGTCACATCTCATGCTATCGGAAGGGTCTCAGGATTGTAATGGGAAGGAGTTGGATATCAGATCTCATGCTATAGGAAGGATCTCAGGTTTGGAATGGGAAGGAGTTGGATATTACATCTCATGGTATAGGAAGGGTCTCAGGTTTGGTAGAAGCATTGAGATATCACATCTCATGCTATAGGAAGGGTCTCAGGTTTGGAATCGAAGACATTGGATGTCACATCTCATGTTATAGGAAGGGTCTCAGGTTTGGTATTAGAAGCATTGAGATATCACATCTCATGCTATAGGAAGGGTCTCAGGATTGGAATGGGAAGGAGTTGGATATCACATCTCATGCTATAGGAAGGGTCTCAGGATTGGAATGGGAAGGCGTTGGATATCACATCTCATGCTACAGGAAGTGTCACAGGTGTGGAATGGGAAGGAGTTGGAAATCACATTTCATGTTATAAGAAGGGTCTGAGTTTTGGTATTAGAAGCATTGAGATATCAAATCTCATGCTATAGAAAGCGTCTCAGGTTTGGAATGGGAAGGAGTTGGATATCACATCTCATGTTATAGTAAGGGTCTCAGGTTTGATATTAGAAGTATTGAGATTTCACATCTTATGCTGTAGGATGGGTCTCAGGTTTGGAATGGGAAGGAGTTGGATATCACATCTCATGTTATAGTAAGGGTCTCAGGTTTGGTATTAGAAGCATTGAGATATCACATCTCATGCTATAGGAAGGGTTTCAGGTTTGGTATCAGCAGCATTGAGATATCACATCTCATGCTATAGGAAGGGTCTCAGGATTGGAATGGGAAGGAGTTAAATATCACATCTAATGCTATAGGAAGGGTCTCAGGTTTGGAATGGGAAGGAGTTGGGCATCACATCTCATGTTATACGATGGTTCTGAGGTTTGGTATTAGAAGCATTGAGATATCACATCTCATGCTATAGGAAGGGTCTCAGGTTTGGAATGGGAAGGAGTTGGATATCACATCTCATGTTATAGTAAGGGTCTCAGGTTTGGTATTAGAAGCATTGAGATTTCACATCTTATGCTGTAGGAAGGGTCTCAGGTTTGGAATGGGAAGGAGTTGGATATGACATCTCATGTTATCGTAAGGGTCTCAGGTTTGTTATTAGACACATTGAGATATCACATAACATGTTATAGGAAGGTTCTCAGATTTGGAATGGGAAGTTGTTGGATATCACATCTCATGCTATAGGAAGGGTCTCAGGTTTGGAATGGGAAGGAGTTGGATATCACATTTCATGTTATAGGAAGTATCTCAGTTTTGGTATTAGAAGCATTTAGTTATCACATCTCATGTTATAGTAAGGGTCCCAGGTTTGGAATTAGAAGCATTGAGATATCACATCTTATGCCATAGGAAGGGTCGCAGATTTGGAATGGGAAGGATTTGGATATCACATCTCATGCTATAGGAAGGGTCTCAGGTTTGGAATGGGAAGGAGTTGGATATTACCTCTCATGTTATAGTAAGGGTCTCAGGTTTGGTATTAGACGCATTGAGATATCACATCTCATGCTATAGGAAGCGTCTCTGGTTTGGAATGGGAAGGAGTTGGATATCACATTTCATGTTATAGGAAGGATCTCAGGTTTGGTATTAGAAGCATTGAGATATCACATTTGATGCTATAGGAAGGGTCTCAGGATTGGAATGGGAAGGAGTTGGATATCACATCTCATGTTATAGTAAGGGTCTCAGGTTTGGTATTAGAAGCATTGAGATATCACATCTCATGCTATAGGAAGGGTCTCAGGTTTGGAATGGGAAGGAGTTGGATATCACATTTCATGCTATAGGAAGGATCTCAGTTTTGGTATTAGAAGCATTGAGATATCACATCTCATGTTATAGTAAGCGTCTCAGGTTTGGTATTAGAAAGATTGAGATATCACATCTTATGCTATAGGAAGGTTCTCAGGTTTGGAATGGAAAGGAGTTGGATATCACATCTCACAATAGGAAGGGTCTCAGGTTTGTAATGGGAAGGAGTTGTATATTACATCTCATGCTATAGGAAGCGTCTCTGGTTTGGAATGGGAAGGAGTTGGATATCACATTTCATGTTATAGGAAGGATCTCAGGTTTGGTATTAGACACATTGAGATATCACATCTCATGCTATAGGAAGGGTCTTAGATTTGATTTTAGAAGCATTGAGATATCATATCTCATGCTATACGAAGAGTCTGAGGTTTGGAATGGGAAGGAGAATTATATCACATCTCATGCTATAGGAAGGGTCTCAGGTTTGGAATCGGAAGGGGTTGGACATCACATCTCATGTTATAGGAAGCGTCTGAGGTTTGGTATTAGAAGCATTGAGATATCACATCTCATGCTATAGGAAGGGTCTCAGGTTATTAGACACATTGAGATATCACATCTCATGCTATAGGAAGGGTCTCAGGTTTGGAATGGGAAGGAGTTGGATATCACATTTCATGCTATAGGAAGGATCTCAGTTTTGGTATTAGAAGCATTGAGATATCATATCTCATGTTATAGTAAGGGTCTCAGGTTTGGTATTAGAAACATTGAGATATCACATCTTATGCTATAGGAAGGTTCTCAGGTTTGGAATGGAAAGGAGTTGGATATCACATCTCACAATAGGAAGGGTCTCAGGTTTGTAATGGGAAGGAGTTGGATATCACATCTCATGTTATTTGAAGGATCTCAGGTATGAAATGGGAAGGAGATGGACATCACATCTCATGTTATTGTAAGGGTCTCAGGTTTGGTGTTAGACGCATTGAGATATCATATCTCATGCGATCAGCAGGGTCTCAGGATTGGAATGGGAAGGAGTTGGATATCACATCTCATGCTATAGGAAGGGTCTCAGGATTGGAATGGAAAGGAGATGGATATCACATCTCATGTTATAGTAAGGGTCTCAGGTTTGGTATTAGACGCATTGAGTTGTCACATCTCATGCTATCGGAAGGGTCTCAGGATTGTAATGGGAAGGAGTTGGATATCAGATCTCATGCTATAGGAAGGATCTCAGGTTTGGAATGGGAAGGAGTTGGATATTACATCTCATGGTATAGGAAGGGTCTCAGGTTTGGTAGAAGCATTGAGATATCACATCGCATGCTATAGGAAGGGTCTCAGGTTTGGAATCGAAGACATTGAATGTCACATCTCATGTTATAGGAAGGGTCTCAGGTTTGGAATCGGAAGGGGTTGGACATCACATCTCATGTTATAGGAAGCGTCTGAGGTTTGGTATTAGAAGCATTGAGATATCACATCTCATGCTATAGGAAGGGTCTCAGGTTATTAGACACATTGAGATATCACATCTCATGCTATAGGAAGGGTCTCAGGTTTGGAATGGGAAGGAGTTGGATATCACATTTCATGCTATAGGAAGGATCTCAGTTTTGGTATTAGAAGCATTGAGATATCATATCTCATGTTATAGTAAGGGTCTCAGGTTTGGTATTAGAAACATTGAGATATCACATCTTATGCTATAGGAAGGTTCTCAGGTTTGGAATGGAAAGGAGTTGGATATCACATCTCACAATAGGAAGGGTCTCAGGTTTGTAATGGGAAGGAGTTGGATATCACATCTCATGTTATTTGAAGGATCTCAGGTATGAAATGGGAAGGAGATGGACATCACATCTCATGTTATTGTAAGGGTCTCAGGTTTGGTGTTAGACGCATTGAGATATCATATCTCATGCGATCAGCAGGGTCTCAGGATTGGAATGGGAAGGAGTTGGATATCACATCTCATGCTATAGGAAGGGTCTCAGGATTGGAATGGAAAGGAGATGGATATCACATCTCATGTTATAGTAAGGGTCTCAGGTTTGGTATTAGACGCATTGAGTTGTCACATCTCATGCTATCGGAAGGGTCTCAGGATTGTAATGGGAAGGAGTTGGATATCAGATCTCATGCTATAGGAAGGATCTCAGGTTTGGAATGGGAAGGAGTTGGATATTACATCTCATGGTATAGGAAGGGTCTCAGGTTTGGTAGAAGCATTGAGATATCACATCGCATGCTATAGGAAGGGTCTCAGGTTTGGAATCGAAGACATTGAATGTCACATCTCATGTTATAGGAAGGGTCTCAGGTTTGGTATTAGAAGCATTGAGGTATCACATCTCATGCTATAGGAAGGGTCTCAGGATTGGAATGGGAAGGAGTTGGATATCACATCTCATGCTATAGGAAGGGTCTCAGGATTGGAATGGGAAGGCGTTGGATATCACATCTCATGCTACAGGAAGTGTCACAGGTGTGGAATGGGAAGGAGTTGGATATCACATTTCATGCTATAGGAAGGATCTCAGTTTTGGTATTAGAAGCATTGAGATATCACATCTCATGTTATAGTAAGGGTCTCAGGTTTGGTATTAGAAAGATTGAGATATCACATCTTATGCTATAGGAAGGTTGTCAGGTTTGGAATGGAAAGGAGTTGGATATCACATCTCACAATAGGAAGGGTCTCAGGTTTGTAATGGGAAGGAGTTGTATATTACATCTCATGCTATAGGAAGCGTCTCTGGTTTGGAATGGGAAGGAGTTGGATATCACATTTCATGTTATAGGAAGGATCTCAGGTTTAGTATTAGACACATTGAGATATCACATCTCATGCTATAGGAAGGGTCTTAAGATTTGATTTTAGAAGCATTGAGATATCATATCGCATGCTATACGAAGAGTCTGAGGTTTGGAATGGGAAGGAGAATTATATCACATCTCATGCTATAGGAAGGGTCTCAGGTTTGGAATCGGAAGGGGTTGGACATCACATCTCATGTTATAGGAAGCGTCTGAGGTTTGGTATTAGAAGCATTGAGATATCACATCTCATGCTATAGGAAGGGTCTCAGGTTATTAGACACATTGAGATATCACATCTCATGCTATAGGAAGGGTCTCAGGTTTGGAATGGGAAGGAGTTGGATATCACATTTCATGCTATAGGAAGGATCTCAGTTTTGGTATTAGAAGCATTGAGATATCATATCTCATGTTATAGTAAGGGTCTCAGGTTTGGTATTAGAAACATTGAGATATCACATCTTATGCTATAGGAAGGTTCTCAGGTTTGGAATGGAAAGGAGTTGGATATCACATCTCACAATAGGAAGGGTCTCAGGTTTGTAATGGGAAGGAGTTGGATATCACATCTCATGTTATTTGAAGGATCTCAGGTATGAAATGGGAAGGAGATGGACATCACATCTCATGTTATTGTAAGGGTCTCAGGTTTGGTGTTAGACGCATTGAGATATCATATCTCATGCGATCAGCAGGGTCTCAGGATTGGAATGGGAAGGAGTTGGATATCACATCTCATGCTATAGGAAGGGTCTCAGGATTGGAATGGAAAGGAGATGGATATCACATCTCATGTTATAGTAAGGGTCTCAGGTTTGGTATTAGACGCATTGAGTTGTCACATCTCATGCTATCGGAAGGGTGTCAGGATTGTAATGGGAAGGAGTTGGATATCAGATCTCATGCTATAGGAAGGATCTCAGGTTTGGAATGGGAAGGAGTTGGATATTACATCTCATGGTATAGGAAGGGTCTCAGGTTTGGTAGAAGCATTGAGATATCACATCGCATGCTATAGGAAGGGTCTCAGGTTTGGAATCGAAGACATTGAATGTCACATCTCATGTTATAGGAAGGGTCTCAGGTTTGGTATTAGAAGCATTGAGATATCACATCTCATGCTATAGGAAGGGTCTCAGGATTGGAATGGGAAGGAGTTGGATATCACATCTCATGCTATAGGAAGGGTCTCAGGATTGGAATGGGAAGGCGTTGGATATCACATCTCATGCTACAGGAAGTGTCACAGGTGTGGAATGGGAAGGAGTTGGAAATAACATTTCATGTTATAAGAAGGGTCTGAGTTTTGGTATTAGAAGCATTGAGATATCAAATCTCATGCTATAGAAAGCGTGTCAGGTTTGGAATGGGAAGGAGTTGGATATCACATCTCATGTTATAGTAAGGGTCTCAGGTTTGATATTAGAAGTATTGAGATTTCACATCTTATGCTGTAGGACGGGTCTCAGGTTTGGAATGGGAAGGAGTTGGATATCACATCTCATGTTATAGTAAGGGTCTCAGGTTCGGTATTAGAAGCATTGAGATATCACATCTCATGCTATAGGAAGGGTTTCAGGTTTGTATCAGCAGCATTGCGATATCACATCTCATGCTATAGGAAGGGTCTCAGGATTGGAATGGGAAGGAGTTAAATATCACATCTAATGCTATAGGAAGGGTCTCAGGTTTGGAATGGGAACGAGTTGGGCATCACATCTCATGTTATAGGATGGTTCTGAGGTTTGGTATTAGAAGCATTGAGATATCACATCTCATGCTATAGGAAGGGTCTCAGGTTTGGAATGGGAAGGAGTTGGGCATCACATCTCATGTTATAGGATGGTTCTGAGGTTTGGTATTAGAAGCATTGAGATATCACATCTCATGCTATAGGAAGGGTCTCAGGTTTGGAATGGGAAGGAGTTGGATATCACATCTCATGTTATAGTAAGGGTCTCAGGTTTGGTATTGGAAGCATTGAGATTTCACATCTTATGCTGTAGGAAGGGTCTCAGGTTTGGAATGGGAAGGAGTTGGATATGACATCTCATGTTATCGTAAGGGTCTCAGGTTTGTTATTAGATGCATTGAGATATCACATCTCATGTTATAGGAAGGTTCTCAGGTTTGGAATGGGAAGTTGTTGGATATCACATCTCATGCTATAGGAAGGGTCTCAGGTTTGGAATGGGAAGGAGTTGGATATCACATTTCATGTTATAGGAAGTATCTCAGTTTTGGTATTAGAAGCATTTAGTTATCACATCTCATGTTATAGTAAGGGTCCCAGGTTTGGAATTAAAAGCATTGAGATATCACATCTTATGCCATAGGAAGGGTCGCAGATTTGGAATGGGAAGGAGTTGGATATCACATCTCATGCTATAGTAAGGGTCTCAGGTTTGGTATTAGACGCATTGAGATATCACATCTCATGCTATAGGAAGCGTCTCTGGTTTGGAATGGGAAGGAGTTGGATATCACATTTCATGTTATAGGAAGGATCTCAGGTTTGGTATTAGAAGCATTGAGATATCACATTTTATGCTATAGAAACGGTCTCAGGATTGGAATGGGAAGGAGTTGGATATCACATCTCATGTTATAGTAAGGGTCTCAGGTTTGGTATTAGAAGCATTGAGATATCACATCTCACGCTATAGGAAGGGTCTCAGGTTTGGAATGGGAAGGGGTTGGACATCACATCTCATGTTATAGGAAGCGTCTGAGGTTTGGTATTAGAAGCATTGAGATATCACATCTCATGCTATAGGAAGGGTCTCAGGTTTGGAATGGGAAGGAGTTGGATATCACATTTCATGCTATAGGAAGGATCTCAGTTTTGGTATTAGAAGCATTGAGATATCACATCTCATGTTATAGTAAGGGTCTCAGGTTTGGTATTAGAAAGATTGAGATATCAGATCTTATGCTATAGGAAGGTTCTCAGGTTTGGAATGGAAAGGAGTTGGATATCACATCTCACAATAGGAAGGGTCTCAGGTTTGTAATGGGAAGGAGTTGTATATTACATCTCATGCTATAGGAAGCGTCTCTGGTTTGGAATGGGAAGGAGTTGGATATCACATTTCATGTTATAGGAGGGATCTCAGGTTTGGTATTAGACACATTGAGATATCACATCTCATGCTATAGGAAGGGTCTCAGGTTTGGAATGGGAAGGAGTTGGATATCACATTTCATGTTATAGGAAGTATCTCAGGTTTGGTATTAGAAACATTGAGATATCACATCGTATGCTATAGGAAGGGTGTCAGGTTTGGAATGGGAAGGAGTTGGATATCACATCTCATGCTATAGGAAGGGTCTCAGGTTCGGAATGGAAGGAGTTGGGTAACAAATCTCATGCTATAGGAAGGATTTAGGTTTGGTAGAAGCATTGAGATATCACATCTTATGCTATAGGAAGGGTCTCAGGTTTGGAATGGAAAGGAGTTGGATATTCCATCTCATGCTATAAGAAGGGTCTCGGTTTGTAGAAGCATTGAGATATCAAATCTCGTGCTATAGGAAGGGTCTCAGGTTTGGAATGGGAAGTTGTTGGATATCACATCTCATGCTATAGGAAGGGTCTCAGGTTTGGAATGGGAAGGAGTTGGATATCACATTTCATGTTATAGGAAGTATCTCAGTTTTGGTATTAGAAGCATTTAGTTATCACATCTCATGTTATAGTAAGGGTCCCAGGTTTGGAATTAGAAGCATTGAGATATCACATCTTATGCCATAGGAAGGGTCGCAGATTTGGAATGGGAAGGAGTTGGATATCACATCTCATGCTATAGGAAGGGTCTCAGGTTTGTAATGGGAAGGAGTTGGATATTACCTCTCATGTTATTGTAAGGGTCTCAGGTTTGGTATTAGACGCATTGAGATATCACATCTCATGCTATAGGAAGGGTCTCTGGTTTGGAATGGGAAGGAGTTGGATATCACATTTCATGTTATAGGAAGGATCTCAGGTTTGGTATTAGAAGCATTGAGATATCACATTTTATGCTATAGGAAGGGTCTCAGGATTGGAATGGGAAGGTGTTGGATATCACATCTCATGCTATAGGAAGGGTCTCAGGTTTGATTTTAGAAGCATTCAGATATCATATCTCATGCTATACGAAGAGTCTGAGGTTTGGAATCTGAAGGAGAATGATATCACATCTCATGCTATAGGAACGGTCTCAGGTTTGGAATGGGAAGGGGTAGGACATCACATCTCATGTTATAGGAAGCGTCTGAGGTTTGGTATTAGAAGCATTGAGATATCACATCTCATGCTATAGGAAGGGTCTCAGGTTTGGAATGGGAAGGAGTTGGATATCACATTTCATGCTATAGGAAGGATCTCAGTTTTGGTATTAGAAGCATTGAGATATCACATCTCATTTTATAGTAAGGGTCTCAGGTTTGGCATTAGAAACATTGAGATATCACATCTTATGCTATAGGAAGGTTCTCAGGTTTGTAATGGAAAGGAGTTGGATATCACATCTCACAATAGGAAGGGTCTCAGGTTTGTAATGGGAAGGAGTTGGATATCACATCTCATGTTATAGTAAGGGTCTCAGGTTTGGTATTAGACACATTGAGATATCACATCTCATGCTATAGGAAGGGTCTCTGGTATGGAATGGGAAGGAGTTTGATATCACATCTCATTTTATAGTAAGGGTCTCAGGTTTGGTATTAGAAACATTGAGATATCACATCTTATGCTATAGGAAGGTTCTCAGGTTTGGAATGGAAAGGAGTTGGATATCACACTCACAATAGGAAGGGTCTCAGGTTTGTAATGGGAAGGAGTTGGATATCACATCTCATGTTATAGTAAGGGTCTCAGGTTTGGTATTAGACACATTGAGATATCACATCTCATGCTATAGGAAGGGTCTCTGGTATGGAATGGGAAGGAGTTTGATATCACATTTCATGTTATAGGAAGTATCTCAGGTTTGGTATTAGAAACATTGAGATATCACATCTTATGCTATAGGAAGTATCTCAGGTTTGGTATTAGAAACATTGAGATATCACATCTTATGCTATAGGAAGGGTCTCAGGTTTGGAATGGAAAGGAGTTGGATATCCCATCTCATGCTATAAGAAGGGTCTTGGTTTGTAGAAGCATTGAGATATCAAATCTCGTGCTATAGGAAGGGTCTCAGGATTGGAATGGGAAGGAGTTGGATATCACATCTCATGTTATAGGAAGGATTTCAGGTTTGGTATTAGAAGCCTTGAGATATCACATCTCATGCTATTGGAAGGGTCTCAGGATTGGAATGGGAAGGAGTTGGATATAACATCTCATACTAAAAGAAGGGTCTCAGGGTTGGAATGGGAAGGAGTTAGATATCACATCTCATGCTATAGGAAGGGTCTCAGGTTTGGAATGGAAAGGAGTTGGATATCCCATCTCATACTAAAAGAAGGGTCTCAGGGTTGGAATGGTAAGGAGTTAGATATCACATCTCATGTTATAGTAAGGGTCTCAGGTTTGGTATTGGAAGCATTGAGATTTCACATCTTATGCTGTAGGAAGGGTCTCAGGTTTGGAATGGGAAGGAGTTGGATATGACATCTCATGTTATCGTAAGGGTCTCAGGTTTGTTATTAGATGCATTGAGATATCACATCTCATGTTATAGGAAGGTTCTCAGGTTTGGAATGGGAAGTTGTTGGATATCACATCTCATGCTATAGGAAGGGTCTCAGGTTTGGAATGGGAAGGAGTTGGATATCACATTTCATGTTATAGGAAGTATCTCAGTTTTGGTATTAGAAGCATTTAGTTATCACATCTCATGCTATAGGAAGCGTCTCTGGTTTGGAATGGGAAGGAGTTGGATATGACATCTCATGTTATCGTAAGGGTCCCAGGTTTGGAATTAGAAGCATTGAGATATCACATCTTATGCCATAGGAAGGGTCGCAGATTTGGAATGGGAAGGAGTTGGATATCACATCTCATGCTATAGGAAGGGTCTCAGGTTTGGAATGGGAAGGAGTTGGATATTACCTCTCATGTTATAGTAAGGGTCTCAGGTTTGGTATTAGACGCATTGAGATATCACATCTCATGCTATAGGAAGCGTCTCTGGTTTGGAATGGGAAGGAGTTGGATATCACATTTCATGTTATAGGAAGGATCTCAGGTTTGGTATTAGAAGCATTGAGATATCACATTTTATGCTATAGGAAGGGTCTCAGGATTGGAATGGGAAGGAGTTGGATATCACATCTCATGTTATAGTAAGGGTCTCAGGTTTGGTATTAGAAGCATTGAGATATCACATCTCACGCTATAGGAAGGGTCTCAGGTTTGGAATGGGAAGGGGTTGGACATCACATCTCATGTTATAGGAAGCGTCTGAGGTTTGGTATTAGAAGCATTGAGATATCACATCTCATGCTATAGGAAGGTTCTCAGGTTTGGAATGGAAAGGAGTTGGATATCACATCTCACAATAGGAAGGGTCTCAGGTTTGTAATGGGAAGGAGTTGTATATTACATCTCATGCTATAGGAAGCGTCTCTGGTTTGGAATGGGAAGGAGTTGGATATCACATTTCATGTTATAGGAAGGATCTCAGGTTTGGTATTAGACACATTGAGATATCACATCTCATGCTATAGGAAGGGTCTCAGGTTTGGAATGGGAAGGAGTTGGATATCACATTTCATGTTATAGGAAGTATCTCAGGTTTGGTATTAGAAACATTGAGATATCACATCGTATGCTATAGGAAGGGTCTCAGGTTTGGAATGGGAAGGAGTTGGATATCACATCTCATGCTATAGGAAGGGTCTCAGGTTCGGAATGGAAGGAGTTGGGTAACAAATCTCATGCTATAGGAAGGATTTAGGTTTGGTAGAAGCATTGAGATATCACATCTTATGCTATAGGAAGGGTCTCAGGTTTGGAATGGAAAGGAGTTGTATATTCCATCTCATGCTATAAGAAGGGTCTCGGTTTTTAGAAGCATTGAGAGATCAAATCTCGTGCTATAGGAAGGGTCTCAGGATTGGAATGGGAAGGAGTTGGATATCACATCTCATGTTATAGGAAGGATCTGAGGTTTGGTATTAGAAGCATTGAGATATCACATCTCATGCTATTGGAAGGGTCTCAGGATTGGAATGGGAAGGAGTTGGATATCACATCTCATACTAAAAGAAGGGTCTCAGGGTTGGAATGGGAAGGAATTGGATATCACATCTCATGCTATAGGAAGGTGTTAAGACGGATTTCTGAACTCTGTCCTGGTGGCGCAGAAGTTCAGAAGGCCAACCTAATTACTTGGAACAGGGTAACCTCTGGACAAGCCAGACCAATCAAGGTAGCGATCGCGGCGGTCAAGACTAGGTCTCAAGAGGGGTGAGGGTGACTGAAAGCCCGCAATGAGCACACAAAGCAAGAGCGCTTACAAACTACTCCAAACAGTTGTTATATCAAAAATAGATACACATTTATTTTAAGGCCTTTAAAACAATGACCGTAGCGAGAAAATCACAATATCACAATATTAAACCAACACATACCATATCAACACAATATATATACAAATACACAGTCGCAAGCGTTTAAAGCACGAAATATGTAGTCCACCTGCCAGGGAAGGAAAACAGGCAGTGCGATAATGCTTTCGACTCAGTTCGCCTTCATAGGCCCCTAACTAGATGGAAGTCCGAGCCCTGCGAAGAGTGGAGCCTTGTGCTCAAAGTACCTGCCACGCCGGTGCCGACGGGCACAAGGGGAAGCTCTTCGGAGGAAGTCAGGCGGTTCACGTTAGTGCACAGCAGAAGAAGAACAGGTTCCGCAACTCAAGCGCAGCCTCCACAGCGGGCAGAAGCAGAGCGCGAGCGCGGCAAAAGGGTGCTGTTTTTACACAGCAGGGAAAAGCAATGGGATACTGCAGGAGGGCGACCAGATCCTAGATATACTACTCACCGGTCCCCGAAGCAAGCAGACCCAGGCTTCTCCACGATAGTTTCAGCAGCTGGCAGGTTCAGAAGAGCAGGGAACGCTTTATAGTCGTGTAGAGCAAAAAGACGTCCCAATCGACGAAACCGGCACAGTTTTGTTGCCGCACAGGACAACGGAGCGGCCGTGTGTATTCAAGCCTAATGTACACTCCTCCCTTCAGACTTGGGAACGCCAAGTGTACGAAGCGTGGGAGAGTGACAAGGACTCGAAATACAACACAACCTGGCGGCGGTTGCAGAGCCAAACTCCTTTGTAAGCTGGTCAGTCAACTGGATGGCCCAGAGACGCTTCCGAAGGCTTACTTGGCAGGAGATGGTTGAAGATGCCGGGAATAGCTGTTCCTGCTATTCCAAAGGTCGAAGCACCAGTACAGGCCTTCTGGTTCGATCAAAGGAGGACAGGGGCTCTCCGGACGACAGCAGTGCAAAGGAGGATTCCTTCAGCGGGTCACCAGCGATTCCTCGGTCCAGCCTCGTAGTTGCAGGATACTTGGCTCCTGTATTCCTTCGTTCGTGAGAACTCAGGAGATCGACATGGTAGTGGTGTTTCCAGCCCCCTCTTATCCACGGTTCCCTTCACGCCAAAACGGAGGGGAGCCAATGGGAGATCCGCTCATCAAAACACATACCATACGTGGACCAATCACGGACCACGGTGGTCCCAGGCATTCACACCACCCTAGACTCTCTGGCACCCAGGATGTGTATTGGGACCAGACATCCCAGCCCACACCCTGGAGGCACACAAACGACATGTAGAAGCCCGCGAAAGCAACCACGTTTCGCGGGAAAGTACATGCCCAAATAAGGAAGGCCCCGGGTCGCCGGACCTGGGGAAGGTGAAGGGAGCAAGACGGACAGTGGACAGGACAAAGGAGCCTCGCGGCCTGGCCATTTTGGGAGCCAGGCCACCATTTTGGGTTCAGTGCAAAAACGTGCTCAGAACGCCAAAAGGAGCTCAAAATAAACAAAACGATCGCTGCCACCATTCCAGTCCCTGAATGACTTGCACCGATCAAATACCATCCTAAAAGAGTATCTAGGGCCTGTAGAAGGCTAGAGACCCAAGAGAGCTGTAACTTAGCTTACAGTGCCCTCTTGTGTCGTGTTGCACTAAAGCTGCGACACGATAAAAGAAACTACGGGAAACCACGTTCCCCAGTACTGACTGTCTTAAGGGCATGTCAGTTTCCCCGTAAGAAAGGAGCGAAAGCCCAGAGGAGTGCGGCAGAAGGCTGTACTTCTCTGGCAAAGTCAAGAACAAGGTTAAAACAATAGCAAAAAGTTTAGGGGTTGTCACATGGAAGGAAAATTCCCTACAATTACGAAATCTTTCCTAACACTCGCCCCTCCCAGACTATGGACAGGGGGAACTAATCCACCCCTGGATGAGTCTCTTGTTCAGGTCGGTTAAACATTCTGGACAACCCATCAGCATTGCTATGTTGGACACCTGGCCTATGCTCAATAGTGAAGTCGAAGCCTTGTAGACTTATGGACCACCTAAGCAACTTTGGATTCTCCCCCTTCATGTTCATTAGCCACTTTAACGGCTTATGGTCAGTCTGCACAGTGAAGTGGGTCCCATAGAGGTAGGGCCTCAGCTTCCTTAGGGCCCACACAACAGAGAAACATTCTTTCTCTACCGTGGACCATCTGAGCTCTCTGTCCTTAGGCTGGCGACTAATAAAACCGATAGGGTGTTCCTTACCCTTCTCATCTACTTGTGATAGTACAGCTCCTATCCCAGTGTCAGAGGCATCCGTCTGCACGATAAAAGGTCTTTGATAATCAGGGGCCCTTAGGACAGGGGCCTGGCACAAGGAGTCTTTTAAGCCATTGAAGGCCTTCTCACACTCGTCGGTCCAAGTTACCTTCTTGGGTTTCTTCGGAGTTGTGAGGGCAGTCAGAGGAGCAGCTATGGTACCATAGTCTGCCACAAAATTGCGGTAATACCCCGTGAGTCCTAAAAAGGCTCTCACTTGGGTTTGCGTAGTGGGGGTAGGCCAGTCTTGTACTGCTTGTACTTTACTGGGTAGAGGCTGTATCCTCCCTCCACCTACTTCATGTCCAAGGTAAACCACTGAGCCTTGTCCAATCTGGCATTTACTAGCCTTTATGGTCAAGTGGGCTTTCTGAAGAGCCTGGAGCACAATCCCGAGGTGTTTCACATGGTCTTCCCAGGTGGCACTGAAAACTGCTATATCGTCCAGATATGCAAGACAGAATTCGTCCAACCCATTCAACACATGATTCACAAGCCTCTGGAAAGTGGCAGGTGCATTCTTCAACCCGAACGGCATTACCCGGAATTGGTAAAGGCCGTCTGGTGTAGAAAATGCTGTCTTCTCCCTGGCATGTTCTGCTAACGCTATTTGCCAATAGCCAGCAGTGAGGTCAAACGTGCTGAGGTACTTGGAGGCACCCAAAGTATCCACCAGCTCATCTGTTCGAGGCAAGGGGTGGGCATCTGTCTTGGTGACAGCATTCAGAGCCCTGTAATCCACGCAGAACCTCAATTCAGAAGTGCCTGCCTTTGGAACCAGAACCACAGGACTGGACCAAGGACAACTAGAGGGTTCAATCACCCCAAGGTCTAACATTTTGTTGACCTCGGTCTTAATATAAGACCGTACTTTATCCGACATCCTGTATCCCCTACTTTTGGTAGGTACACTGTCTCCTGGGTCAATGTTATGTTTGCACCAAGGTGTCAAACCAGGCGACTGTGAGAACAGGGGGGAAAACTGCCTAAGCAAACTTTTCACCTCCGCCTGCTGATCAGAAGTCAGGTGAGGGGCCACTCGGACACCCTCAATGGAGCTATCTGAAGGACCGCTGTGGAAAAGGTCGGGGAGAGGTTCTGACTCCTCTTCCTCAACGTCTGACGCCAGTAGCAGTGCTGCGATTTCGACTCTTGGGACGAAAGCCTTCAGCCTATTCACGTGGAACACTTTTGGAGCCTGTCCAGGCCTTCCAAGGTCCACTAAATAGTTTACCTCACCCAGGGGCTCCACCACTGTGTAAGGGCCTGACCATTTGTCCTGTAAAGCTCGAGGCCTTATAGGATTCATGATCAGGACTTGCTGACCAGGTGTAAAGTTGATGAGGGAAGCTTTCTGGTCGTACCAATGTTTCACCAGCGCTTGCCCTGCCTTCAATTTATCACCAGCCAAGCCCATCAGAAGTACCATCCGTTTTCTGAGCCCTAGCACATAGTCAACTACATTGGTAGTAACAGGGGGAGTGGGCATCTCCCATCCCTCCTTGACAATGGCTAAGGGTCCCCGTACGGGATGACCGAACAGAAGTTCGAAGGGGCTGAAGCCAACACCCTCCTGTGGTACCTCTCGGTAGGCAAACAGTAAGCATGGTAAAAGAAGATCCCATTTTCTTCTCTGGGGCTCCTCCAGAGCCCCAATCATGCTCTTTAACGTTCTGTTGAAGCGTTCCACCAGACCATTGGTCTGGGGGTGGTATGCAGAAGAGAACTTGTAGGTGACCCCACATTCTTTCCACATAGCCTGCATATACTTCGACATAAAGTTGCTGCCACGATCTGACACAACTTCTTTAGGGAAGCCAACCCTAGTAAATATGCCGAGTAAAGCTTTTGCAACTGACTTGGCAGTTACAGTTTTCAATGGGATGGCCTCAGGATACCTGGTTGCATGGTCGACCAGCACCAGGATAAACCTATTGCCCGAGGATGTTTGCGGGTCAAGGGGACTGACGATGTCGATCCCTACCCTTTCAAATGGTACCCCCACAACTGGGAGCGGTACCAACGGAGCTTGGATTGTCGCGCCAACCTTACCAGACAACTGGCAGGAGGCGCAACTCCTGCAGTGACTTTCTACTTGCACCCCCATCTTGGTCCAGTAGAAGTGCATGGATAACCTTTGCTTGGTCCTCTTTATACCAAGGTGACCAGCAAGGGGAACTTCATGCGCCAACTGCAGGAGGAAGGGTCTAACAGCAAGGGGAACCTCCAACCTCCTATGGTCTCCTTCTGTAGACTCTGTGGGCTCACTATACAGGAGTCCACCTTCCCAATAAATCCTATGCTTCCCAGGAGGTTCACCCTCAAGCTGGGAGCAGGCCTGTCTCCTTAGGCCTTCCAGAGATGGGCACTCACGTTGGCCTTTACTGAATTCGTCCCTATCAGGACCTCCTTCAACTAACAAGTCTTTTAGTTCAGGATGATCGTTGGGGTCGAATACTTCAGGCATCGCCACCTCCTCGTCAGGCTCGGGCGATTGACCAACTTCCTCCACCGCAGTGGTAGGCGAGCTCGGGGGAATATTCTCTTTCCCCCGTCTTGACTTGTAGACTCCTTTCGCCTTGGGTTGCCCCTTCGGCTGGGGCGGCGTATTGGACTTGGCCAATGCTGCCCGTGCTTGAGACCGTGTGTAGGGTCGTTCGGCAGTGTCTCCTACGAGCCCTAAAGCTCTGAGATTACCTAATAAGACCTTTCCCGGGACGTTTCTCTGAATGCTCACTGGAATCCTGACTGCTGTACCATTTAAAGTTAGATTAACAGGGATCACGGGAAACATACGGAGGGGGCCGTCAGCCAACTTAGTGGGCATCAGAGTAGCTCTGGCAACTTCCTCTGAGTCTACCAAGGTAGAATCCACTACAGTTCGACTGCACCCACTATCCCTAAGAGCTGGAGTATCCACTCCATTGATCAGCACACTGTCTTTAAAGTAGTGCTTGGTATTATCCGGAATCCTAGCATAAGCCTCTGCGACTTTAGGCTCCCAGGAACCCAGGGACACTAAAACTACCTCGGCCTCTATTCCGCTGGGAAATGAGTCCGAGGAGAAGGATGCTCCTGTAATCTCTTCTTCCTCGTAGGAGGAGAAGGCCAGATTAGCGGAGTGGACCCCCAAAGGTCTAACCTTACAACGGGGATCCCCCTTCACATGGTCAGTTGCTCCACAAGAAAAACAAGCCCCAGTGGGTCTGTTTACGTAGGGAGGCTTATTGTAACCAGAGTTCTGTTTCGGAGGCGCACCTCCACTACCCTGTGAGTTCTCTTGTGTCTTACCCTTGTTTTTCTTTTTGTGGCCCTTTTGGGAAGAAGATTTAGCAGATTCCCCACCCTCCATATCTTTGGACTTTTTCCCCTCCTCCTGCTTACCAGGATGAGTTTTGTCCTTATGGGACACTCGATGTGACACCCATAAGTCTGCTGCAATGGCCAGCTTCTTAGGATCTATCTCCTTCGAATCGGCCAAATGCTGCTTAAGCTCCGGGGAAGAAGAAGCAAAAATGTGTTCCAGCATGACAAGATTTATCATGCCGTCGAAGGTAGAAACCTTATAGCCTTCGACCCAGCCAGTTAAGTTTTTCAAAGATTCAGCGACATAAGATACCCAAGTACCACCTTCCTTTTTCTTATACTCTCGAAAACGCTTTAAATATTGGGCCGGAGTCTTCCCAAACTTTAAAATGAGAGTCTGCTTTAACATTGCGAAATCAGCCCGCTCAGCCTTCGACATTTCCATAATGGCACTACAGCCAGAATGGGGCAGTCTACTGAGCAACCACGCAATCTTATCAGCATTGTCAACTTCCTGGACCTCGCATGCATACTCAAACGCATTCAGCCAGTCCATAATGTCATTCCTCTCTTCATACACACTGAGCAGATCTTTTGGAAACCGTGGATGAGAGGAGGCCCCAGACCCATGTCCAGGACCCTTGGATCCATTTGCAACCTGAAGCTTGGCCAGTTCCAACTGGTGATCCCTGTCTTTTTGTTTTTCTGCCTGTTCGATTTTTAGTTTGGCTATGCTGAATTCAAGCTCCTGCTGCCTAAACCGCAGCTCTTGCTTCTTGAATTCAAGCATAGCCTCCCCATCAGCACTGGCAGAGGAAACATTAGACAGCTCGTCCTCCCTGTCCTCGTGGTCACGGTGGAACAGTGCGGCGGCAGAACCGTCGGTTCTACCAGTGAGAGCAGCCCCACCACCTTCCGCACTGTCCTCAGAAGTAATAGCGTCAAGCTGCGCTTCTTGCCACGCCACGATTCTTTGGATCATTTCCAATTTCGTGCCTTGAGAGGAAACACCTCTCTCCGCACACATCTTTTTCAGCGTTTCTGATTTGGAAGCATTTAAAGTTAACAACGTACTTGTTTCCATACTGTTTGATAGGACTATGGCCTTTTTAAAGTTATACTATAACAATTCACTACGTGTACTGTTTGGAATAACCTGAAATGCCCTAGTTCGAGCGCAACACTGGATACCTTCAGTCGTATCCCACCGCTGCCACCAATTTGTTAAGACGGATTTCTGAACTCTGTCCTGGTGGCGCAGAAGTTCAGAAGGCCAACCTAATTACTTGGAACAGGGTAACCTCTGGACAAGCCAGACCAATCAAGGTAGCGATCGCGGCGGTCAAGACTAGGTCTCAAGAGGGGTGAGGGTGACTGAAAGCCCGCAATGAGCACAGAAAGCAAGAGCGCTTACAAACTACTCCAAACAGTTGTTATATCAAAAATAGATACACATTTATTTTAAGGCCTTTAAAACAATGACCGTAGCGAGAAAATCACAATATCACAATATTAAACCAACACAATATATATACAAATACACAGTCGCAAGCGTTTAAAGCACGAAATATGTAGTCCACCTGCCAGGGAAGGAAAACAGGCAGTGCGATAATGCTTTCGACTCAGTTCGCCTTCATAGGCCCCTAACTAGATGGAAGTCCGAGCCCTGCGAAGAGTGGAGCCTTGTGCTCAAAGTACCTGCCACGCCGGTGCCGACGGGCACAAGGGGAAGCTCTTCGGAGGAAGTCAGGCGGTTCACGTTAGTGCACAGCAGAAGAAGAACAGGTTCCGCAACTCAAGCGCAGCCTCCACAGCGGGCAGAAGCAGAGCGCGAGCGCGGCAAAAGGGTGCTGTTTTTACACAGCAGGGAAAAGCAATGGGATACTGCAGGAGGGCGACCAGATCCTAGATATACTACTCACCGGTCCCCGAAGCAAGCAGACCCAGGCTTCTCCACGATAGTTTCAGCAGCTGGCAGGTTCAGAAGAGCAGGGAACGCTTTGTAGTCGTGTAGAGCAAAAAGACGTCCCAATCGACGAAACCGGCACAGTTTTGTTGCCGCACAGGACAACGGAGCGGCCGTGTGTATTCAAGCCTAATGTACACTCCTCCCTTCAGACTTGGGAACGCCAAGTGTACGAAGCGTGGGAGAGTGACAAGGACTCGAAATACAACACAACCTGGCGGCGGTTGCAGAGCCAAACTCCTTTGTAAGCTGGTCAGTCAACTGGATGGCCCAGAGACGCTTCCGAAGGCTTACTTGGCAGGAGATGGTTGAAGATGCCGGGAATAGCTGTTCCTGCTATTCCAAAGGTCGAAGCACCAGTACAGGCCTTCTGGTTCGATCAAAGGAGGACAGGGGCTCTCCGGACGACAGCAGTGCAAAGGAGGATTCCTTCAGTGGGTCACCAGCGATTCCTCGGTCCAGCCTCGTAGTTGCAGGATACTTGGCTCCTGTATTCCTTCGTTCGTGAGAACTCAGGAGATCGACATGGTAGTGGTGTTTCCAGCCCCCTCTTATCCACGGTTCCCTTCGCGCCAAAACGGAGGGGAGCCAATGGGAGATCCGCTCATCAAAACACATACCATACGTGGACCAATCACGGACCACGGTGGTCCCAGGCATTCACACCACCCTAGACTCTCTGGCACCCAGGATGTGTATTGGGACCAGACATCCCAGCCCACACCCTGGAGGCACACAAACGACATGTAGAAGCCCGCGAAAGCAACCACGTTTCGCGGGAAAGTACATGCCCAAATAAGGAAGGCCCCGGGTCGCCGGACCTGGGGAAGGTGAAGGGAGCAAGACGGACAGTGGACAGGACAAAGGAGCCTCGCGGCCTGGCCATTTTGGGAGCCAGGCCACCATTTTGGGTTCAGTGCAAAAACGTGCTCAGAACGCCAAAAGGAGCTCAAAATAAACAAAACGATCGCTGCCACCATTCCAGTCCCTGAATGACTTGCACCGATCAAATACCATCCTAAAAGAGTATCTAGGGCGTGTAGAAGGCTAGAGACCCAAGAGAGCTGTAACTTAGCTTACAGTGCCCTCTTGTGTCGTGTTGCACTAAAGCTGCGACACGATAAAAGAAGCTACGGGAAACCACGTTCCCCGGTACTGACTGTCTTAAGGGCATGTCAGTTTCCCCGTAAGAAAGGAGCGAAAGCCCAGAGGAGTGCGGCAGAAGGCTGTACTTCTCTGGCAAAGTCAAGAACAAGGTTAAAAACAATAGCAAAAAGTTTAGGGGTTGCCACATGGAAGGAAAATTCCCTACAATTACGAAATCTTTCCTAACAGAAGGGTATCAGGTTTGGTATTCACATTGAGATATAACATCTTATGCTATAGGAAGGGTCTCAGGTTTGGAATGGGAAGGAGTTGGATATCACGTCTCATGCTAATGGAAGGGTCTCAGGTTTGGTTTTAGAAGCACTGAGATATCACATCTCATGCTATAGGAAGGGTCTCAGGATTGGAATGGGAAGGAGTTGGATATCACATCTCATGCTACAGGAAGTGTCACAGGTTTGGTATTAGAAGCACTGATATATCACATCTCATGCTATTGGAAGGGTCTCAGGATTGGAATGGGAAGGAGTTGGATATCACATCTCATACTAAAAGAAGGGTCTCAGGGTTGGAATGGGAAGGAATTGGATATCACATCTCATGCTATAGGAAGGGTATCAAGTTTGGTATTGACATTGAGATATCACATCTTATGCTATAGGAAGAGTCTCAGGTTTGGAATGGGAAGGAGTTGGAAATCACATTTCATGTTATAGGAAGGGTCTGAGTTTTGGTATTAGAAGCATTGAGATATCAAACCTCATGCTATAGGAAGGGTCTCAGGTTTGGAATGGGAAGGAGTTGGATATCACATCTCATGTTATAGTAAGGGTCTCAGGTTTGGTATTAGAAGCATTGAGATATCACATCTCATGCTATAGAAAGGGTTTCAGGTTTGGTATCAGCAGCATTGAGATATCACATCTCATGCTATAGGAAGGGTCTCAGGATTGGAATGGGAAGGAGTTAAATATCACATCTAATGCTATAGGAAGGGTCTCAGGTTTGGTAGAAGCATTGAGATATCACATCTCATGCTATAGGAAGGGTCTCGGGATTGGAATGGGAAGGAGTTGGATATCACATCTCATGCTATAGGAAGGGTCTCAGGTTTGATTTTAGAAGCATTGAGATATCATATCTCATGCTATAGGAAGAGTCTCAAGTTTGGAATGGGAAGGAGTTGGATATCACATCTAATGCTATAGGAAGGGTCTCAGGTTTGGAATGGGAAGGAGTTGGGCATCACATCTCATGTTATAGGATGGTTCTGAGGTTTGGTATTAGAAGCATTGAGGGATCACATCTCATGCTATACCAAGGGTCTCAGGTTTGGAATGGGAAGGAGTTGGATATCACATCTCATGTTATCGTAAGGGTCTCAGGTTTGTTATTAGACGCATTGAGATATCACATCTCATGTTATAGGAAGGGTCTCAGGTTTGGAATGGGAAGTTGTTGGATATCACATCTCATGCTATAGGAAGGGTCTCAGGTTTGGAATGGGAAGGAGTTGGATATCACATTTCATGTTATAGGAAGTATCTCAGTTTTGGTATTAGAAGCATTTAGTTATCACATCTCATGTTATAGTAAGGGTCCCAGGTTTGGAATTAGAAGCATTGAGATATCACATCTTATGCCATACGAAGGGTCGCAGATTTGGAATGGGAAGGAGTTGGATATCACATCTCATGCTATAGGAAGGGTCTCAGGTTTGGAATGGGAAGGAGTTGGATATTACCTCTCATGTTATTGTAAGGGTCTCAGGTTTGGTATTAGACGCATTGAGATATCACATCTCATGCTATAGGAAGGGTCTCTGGTTTGGAATGGGAAGGAGTTGGATATCACATTTCATGTTATAGGAAGGATCTCAGGTTTGGTATTAGAAGCATTGAGATATCACATTTTATGCTATAGGAAGGGTCTCAGGATTGGAATGGGAAGGAGTTGGATATCACATCTCATGCTATAGGAAGGGTCTCAGGTTTGATTTTAGAAGCATTCAGATATCATATCTCATGCTATACGAAGAGTCTGAGGTTTGGAATCTGAAGGAGAATGATATCACATCTCATGCTATAGGAACGGTCTCAGGTTTGGAATGGGAAGGGGTAGGACATCACATCTCATGTTATAGGAAGTGTCTGAGGTTTGGTATTAGAAGCATTGAGATATCACATCTCATGCTATAGGAAGGGCCTCAGGTTTGGAATGGGAAGGAGTTGGATATCACATTTCATGCTATAGGAAGGATCTCAGTTTTGGTATTAGAAGCATTGAGATATCACATCTCATTTTATAGTAAGGGTCTCAGGTTTGGTATTAGAAACATTGAGATATCACATCTTATGCTATAGGAAGGTTCTCAGGTTTGGAATGGAAAGGAGTTGGATATCACATCTCACAATAGGAAGGGTCTCAGGTTTGTAATGGGAAGGAGTTGGATATCACATCTCATGTTATAGTAAGGGTCTCAGGTTTGGTATTAGACACATTGAGATATCACATCTCATGCTATAGGAAGGGTCTCTGGTATGGAATGGGAAGGAGTTTGATATCACATTTCATGTTATAGGAAGTATCTCAGGTTTGGTATTAGAAACATTGATATATCACATCTTATGCTATAGGAAGGGTCTCAGGTTTGGAATGGGAAGGAGTTGGATATCACATCTCATGCTATAGGAAGGGTCTCAGGTTCGGAATGGAAGGAGATGGATATCAAATCTCATGCTATAGGAAGGATTTAGGTTTGGTAGAAGCATTGAGATATCACATGTTATGCTACAGGAAGGGTCTCAGGTTTGGAATGGAAAGGAGTTGGATATCCCATCTCATGCTATAAGAAGGGTCTCGGTTTGTAGAAGCATTGAGATATCAAATCTCGTGCTATAGGAAGGGTCTCAGGATTGGAATGGGAAGGAGTTGGATATCACATCTCATGTTATAGGAAATATTTCAGGTTTTGTATTAGAAGCCTTGAGATATCACATCTCATGCTATTGGAAGGGTCTCAGGATTGGAATGGGAAGGAGTTGGATATAACATCTCATACTAAAAGAAGGGTCTCAGGGTTGGAATGGGAAGGAGTTAGATATCACATCTCATGCTATAGGAAGGGTCTCAGGTTTGGAATGGAAAGGAGTTGGATATCCCATCTCATGCTATAAGAAGGGTCTCGGTTTGTAGAAGCATTGAGATATCAAATCTCGTGCTATAGGAAGGGTCTCAGGATTGGAATGGGAAGGAGTTGGATATCACATCTCATGCTATAGGAAGGGTCTCAGGTTTGATTTTAGAAGCATTGAGATATCATATCTCATGCTATAGGAAGAGTCTCAAGTTTGGAATGGGAAGGAGTTGGATATCACATCTAATGCTATAGGAAGGGTCTCAGGTTTGGAATGGGAAGGAGTTGGGCATCACATCTCATGTTATAGGATGGTTCTGAGGTTTGGTATTAGAATCATTGAGAAATCACATCTCATGCTATACCAAGGGTCTCAGGTTTGGAATGGGAAGGAGTTGGATATCACATCTCATGTTATCGTAAGGGTCTCAGGTTTGTTATTAGACGCATTGAGATATCACATCTCATGTTATAGGAAGGGTCTCAGGTTTGGAATGGGAAGTTGTTGGATATCACATCTCATGCTATAGGAAGGGTCTCAGGTTTGGAATGGGAAGGAGTTGGATATCACATTTCATGTTATAGGAAGTATCTCAGTTTTGGTATTAGAAGCATTTAGTTATCACATCTCATGTTATAGTAAGGGTCCCAGGTTTGGAATTAGAAGCATTGAGATATCACATTTTATGCCATAGGAAGGGTCGCAGATTTGGAATGGGAAGGAGTTGGATATCACATCTCATGCTATAGGAAGGGTCTCAGGTTTGGAATGGGAAGGAGTTGGATATTACCTCTCATGTTATTGTAAGGGTCTCAGGTTTGGTATTAGACGCATTGAGATATCACATCTCATGCTATAGGAAGGGTCTCTGGTTTGGAATGGGAAGGAGTTGGATATCACATCTCATGCTATAGGAAGGGTCTCAGGTTTGATTTTAGAAGCATTCAGATATCATATCTCATGCTATACGAAGAGTCTGAGGTTTGGAATCTGAAGGAGAATGATATCACATCTCATGCTATAGGAACGGTCTCAGGTTTGGAATGGGAAGGGGTAGGACATCACATCTCATGTTATAGGAAGCGTCTGAGGTTTGGTATTAGAAGCATTGAGATATCACATCTCATGCTTTAGGAAGGGTCTCAGGTTTGGAATGGGAAGGAGTTGGATATCACATTTCATGCTATAGGAAGGATCTCAGTTTTGGTATTAGAAGCATTGAGATATCACATCTCATTTTATAGTAAGGGTCTCAGGTTTGGTATTAGAAACATTGAGATATCACATCTTATGGTATAGGAAGGTTCTCAGGTTTGGAATGGAAAGGAGTTGGATATCACATCTCACAATAGGAAGGGTCTCAGGTTTGTAATGGGAAGGAGTTGGATATCACATCTCATGTTATAGTAAGGGTCTCAGGTTTGGTATTAGACACATTGAGATATCACATCTCATGCTATAGGAAGGGTCTCAGGATTGGAATGGGAAGGAGTTAAATATCACATCTAATGCTATAGGAAGGGTCTCAGGTTTGGTAGAAGCATTGAGATATCACATCTCATGCTATAGGAAGGGTCTCGGGATTGGAATGGGAAGGAGTTGGATATCACATCTCATGCTATAGGAAGGGTCTCAGGTTTGATTTTAGAAGCATTGAGATATCATATCTCATGCTATAGGAAGGGTCTCAGGTTTGGAATGGGAAGGAGTTGGGCATCACATCTCATGTTATAGGATGGTTCTGAGGTTTGGTATTAGAAGCATTGAGAGATCACATCTCATGCTATACCAAGGGTCTCAGGTTTGGAATGGGAAGGAGTTGGATATCACATCTCATGTTATCGTAAGGGTCTCAGGTTTGTTATTAGACGCATTGAGATATCACATCTCATGTTATAGGAAGGGTCTCAGGTTTGGAATGGGAAGTTGTTGGATATCACATCTCATGCTATAGGAAGGGTCTCAGGTTTGGAATGGGAAGGAGTTGGATATCACATTTCATGTTATAGGAAGTATCTCAGTTTTGGTATTAGAAGCATTTAGTTATCACATCTCATGTTATAGTAAGGGTCCCAGGTTTGGAATTAGAAGCATTGAGATATCACATCTTATGCCATAGGAAGGGTCGCAGATTCGGAATGGGAAGGAGTTGGATATCACATCTCATGCTATAGGAAGGGTCTCAGGTTTGGAATGGGAAGGAGTTGGATATTACCTCTCATGTTATTGTAAGGGTCTCAGGTTTGGTATTAGACGCATTGAGATATCACATCTCATGCTATAGGAAGGGTCTCTGGTTTGGAATGGGAAGGAGTTGGATATCACATTTCATGTTATAGGAAGGATCTCAGGTTTGGTATTAGAAGCATTGAGATATCACATTTTATGCTATAGGAAGGGTCTCAGGATTGGAATGGGAAGGAGTTGGATATCACATCTCATGCTATAGGAAGGGTCTCAGGTTTGATTTTAGAAGCATTCAGATATCATATCTCATGCTATACGAAGAGTCTGAGGTTTGGAATCTGAAGGAGAATGATATCACATCTCATGCTATAGGAAGGGTCTCAGGTTTGGAATGGGAAGGGGTAGGACATCACATCTCATGTTATAGGAAGTGTCTGAGGTTTGGTATTAGAAGCATTGAGATATCACATCTCATGCTATAGGAAGGGCCTCAGGTTTGGAATGGGAAGGAGTTGGATATCACATTTCATGCTATAGGAAGGATCTCAGTTTTGGTATTAGAAGCATTGAGATATCACATCTCATTTTATAGTAAGGGTCTCAGGTTTGGTATTAGAAACATTGAGATATCACATCTTATGCTATAGGAAGGTTCTCAGGTTTGGAATGGAAAGGAGTTGGATATCACATCTCACAATAGGAAGGGTCTCAGGTTTGTAATGGGAAGGAGTTGGATATCACATCTCATGTTATAGTAAGGGTCTCAGGTTTGGTATTAGACACATTGAGATATCACATCTCATGCTATAGGAAGGGTCTCTGGTATGGAATGGGAAGGAGTTTGATATCACATTTCATGTTATAGGAAGTATCTCAGGTTTGGTATTAGAAACATTGATATATCACATCTTATGCTATAGGAAGGGTCTCAGGTTTGGAATGGGAAGGAGTTGGATATCACATCTCATGCTATAGGAAGGGTCTCAGGTTCGGAATGGAAGGAGATGGATATCAAATCTCATGCTATAGGAAGGATTTAGGTTTGGTAGAAGCATTGAGATATCACATGTTATGCTACAGGAAGGGTCTCAGGTTTGGAATGGAAAGGAGTTGGATATCCCATCTCATGCTATAAGAAGGGTCTCGGTTTGTAGAAGCATTGAGATATCAAATCTCGTGCTATAGGAAGGGTCTCAGGATTGGAATGGGAAGGAGTTGGATATCACATCTCATGTTATAGGAAATATTTCAGGTTTTGTATTAGAAGCCTTGAGATATCACATCTCATGCTATTGGAAGGGTCTCAGGATTGGAATGGGAAGGAGTTGGATATAACATCTCATACTAAAAGAAGGGTCTCAGGGTTGGAATGGGAAGGAGTTAGATATCACATCTCATGCTATAGGAAGGGTCTCAGGTTTGGAATGGAAAGGAGTTGGATATCCCATCTCATGCTATAAGAAGGGTCTCGGTTTGTAGAAGCATTGAGATATCAAATCTCGTGCTATAGGAAGGGTCTCAGGATTGGAATGGGAAGGAGTTGGATATCACATCTCATGCTATAGGAAGGGTCTCAGGTTTGATTTTAGAAGCATTGAGATATCATATCTCATGCTATAGGAAGAGTCTCAAGTTTGGAATGGGAAGGAGTTGGATATCACATCTAATGCTATAGGAAGGGTCTCAGGTTTGGAATGGGAAGGAGTTGGGCATCACATCTCATGTTATAGGATGGTTCTGAGGTTTGGTATTAGAATCATTGAGAAATCACATCTCATGCTATACCAAGGGTCTCAGGTTTGGAATGGGAAGGAGTTGGATATCACATCTCATGTTATCGTAAGGGTCTCAGGTTTGTTATTAGACGCATTGAGATATCACATCTCATGTTATAGGAAGGGTCTCAGGTTTGGAATGGGAAGTTGTTGGATATCACATCTCATGCTATAGGAAGGGTCTCAGGTTTGGAATGGGAAGGAGTTGGATATCACATTTCATGTTATAGGAAGTATCTCAGTTTTGGTATTAGAAGCATTTAGTTATCACATCTCATGTTATAGTAAGGGTCCCAGGTTTGGAATTAGAAGCATTGAGATATCACATTTTATGCCATAGGAAGGGTCGCAGATTTGGAATGGGAAGGAGTTGGATATCACATCTCATGCTATAGGAAGGGTCTCAGGTTTGGAATGGGAAGGAGTTGGATATTACCTCTCATGTTATTGTAAGGGTCTCAGGTTTGGTATTAGACGCATTGAGATATCACATCTCATGCTATAGGAAGGGTCTCTGGTTTGGAATGGGAAGGAGTTGGATATCACATCTCATGCTATAGGAAGGGTCTCAGGTTTGATTTTAGAAGCATTCAGATATCATATCTCATGCTATACGAAGAGTCTGAGGTTTGGAATCTGAAGGAGAATGATATCACATCTCATGCTATAGGAACGGTCTCAGGTTTGGAATGGGAAGGGGTAGGACATCACATCTCATGTTATAGGAAGCGTCTGAGGTTTGGTATTAGAAGCATTGAGATATCACATCTCATGCTTTAGGAAGGGTCTCAGGTTTGGAATGGGAAGGAGTTGGATATCACATTTCATGCTATAGGAAGGATCTCAGTTTTGGTATTAGAAGCATTGAGATATCACATCTCATTTTATAGTAAGGGTCTCAGGTTTGGTATTAGAAACATTGAGATATCACATCTTATGGTATAGGAAGGTTCTCAGGTTTGGAATGGAAAGGAGTTGGATATCACATCTCACAATAGGAAGGGTCTCAGGTTTGTAATGGGAAGGAGTTGGATATCACATCTCATGTTATAGTAAGGGTCTCAGGTTTGGTATTAGACACATTGAGATATCACATCTCATGCTATAGGAAGGGTCTCAGGATTGGAATGGGAAGGAGTTAAATATCACATCTAATGCTATAGGAAGGGTCTCAGGTTTGGTAGAAGCATTGAGATATCACATCTCATGCTATAGGAAGGGTCTCGGGATTGGAATGGGAAGGAGTTGGATATCACATCTCATGCTATAGGAAGGGTCTCAGGTTTGATTTTAGAAGCATTGAGATATCATATCTCATGCTATAGGAAGGGTCTCAGGTTTGGAATGGGAAGGAGTTGGGCATCACATCTCATGTTATAGGATGGTTCTGAGGTTTGGTATTAGAAGCATTGAGAGATCACATCTCATGCTATACCAAGGGTCTCAGGTTTGGAATGGGAAGGAGTTGGATATCACATCTCATGTTATCGTAAGGGTCTCAGGTTTGTTATTAGACGCATTGAGATATCACATCTCATGTTATAGGAAGGGTCTCAGGTTTGGAATGGGAAGTTGTTGGATATCACATCTCATGCTATAGGAAGGGTCTCAGGTTTGGAATGGGAAGGAGTTGGATATCACATTTCATGTTATAGGAAGTATCTCAGTTTTGGTATTAGAAGCATTTAGTTATCACATCTCATGTTATAGTAAGGGTCCCAGGTTTGGAATTAGAAGCATTGAGATATCACATCTTATGCCATAGGAAGGGTCGCAGATTCGGAATGGGAAGGAGTTGGATATCACATCTCATGCTATAGGAAGGGTCTCAGGTTTGGAATGGGAAGGAGTTGGATATTACCTCTCATGTTATTGTAAGGGTCTCAGGTTTGGTATTAGACGCATTGAGATATCACATCTCATGCTATAGGAAGGGTCTCTGGTTTGGAATGGGAAGGAGTTGGATATCACATTTCATGTTATAGGAAGGATCTCAGGTTTGGTATTAGAAGCATTGAGATATCACATTTTATGCTATAGGAAGGGTCTCAGGATTGGAATGGGAAGGAGTTGGATATCACATCTCATGCTATAGGAAGGGTCTCAGGTTTGATTTTAGAAGCATTCAGATATCATATCTCATGCTATACGAAGAGTCTGAGGTTTGGAATCTGAAGGAGAATGATATCACATCTCATGCTATAGGAACGGTCTCAGGTTTGGAATGGGAAGGGGTAGGACATCACATCTCATGTTATAGGAAGTGTCTGAGGTTTGGTATTAGAAGCATTGAGATATCACATCTCATGCTATAGGAAGGGCCTCAGGTTTGGAATGGGAAGGAGTTGGATATCACATTTCATGCTATAGGAAGGATCTCAGTTTTGGTATTAGAAGCATTGAGATATCACATCTCATTTTATAGTAAGGGTCTCAGGTTTGGTATTAGAAACATTGAGATATCACATCTTATGCTATAGGAAGGTTCTCAGGTTTGGAATGGAAAGGAGTTGGATATCACATCTCACAATAGGAAGGGTCTCAGGTTTGTAATGGGAAGGAGTTGGATATCACATCTCATGTTATAGTAAGGGTCTCAGGTTTGGTATTAGACACATTGAGATATCACATCTCATGCTATAGGAAGGGTCTCTGGTATGGAATGGGAAGGAGTTTGATATCACATTTCATGTTATAGGAAGTATCTCAGGTTTGGTATTAGAAACATTGATATATCACATCTTATGCTATAGGAAGGGTCTCAGGTTTGGAATGGGAAGGAGTTGGATATCACATCTCATGCTATAGGAAGGGTCTCAGGTTCGGAATGGAAGGAGATGGATATCAAATCTCATGCTATAGGAAGGATTTAGGTTTGGTAGAAGCATTGAGATATCACATGTTATGCTACAGGAAGGGTCTCAGGTTTGGAATGGAAAGGAGTTGGATATCCCATCTCATGCTATAAGAAGGGTCTCGGTTTGTAGAAGCATTGAGATATCAAATCTCGTGCTATAGGAAGGGTCTCAGGATTGGAATGGGAAGGAGTTGGATATCACATCTCATGTTATAGGAAATATTTCAGGTTTTGTATTAGAAGCCTTGAGATATCACATCTCATGCTATTGGAAGGGTCTCAGGATTGGAATGGGAAGGAGTTGGATATAACATCTCATACTAAAAGAAGGGTCTCAGGGTTGGAATGGGAAGGAGTTAGATATCACATCTCATGCTATAGGAAGGGTCTCAGGTTTGGAATGGAAAGGAGTTGGATATCCCATCTCATGCTATAAGAAGGGTCTCGGTTTGTAGAAGCATTGAGATATCAAATCTCGTGCTATAGGAAGGGTCTCAGGATTGGAATGGGAAGGAGTTGGATATCACATCTCATGCTATAGGAAGGGTCTCAGGTTTGATTTTAGAAGCATTGAGATATCATATCTCATGCTATAGGAAGAGTCTCAAGTTTGGAATGGGAAGGAGTTGGATATCACATCTAATGCTATAGGAAGGGTCTCAGGTTTGGAATGGGAAGGAGTTGGGCATCACATCTCATGTTATAGGATGGTTCTGAGGTTTGGTATTAGAATCATTGAGAAATCACATCTCATGCTATACCAAGGGTCTCAGGTTTGGAATGGGAAGGAGTTGGATATCACATCTCATGTTATCGTAAGGGTCTCAGGTTTGTTATTAGACGCATTGAGATATCACATCTCATGTTATAGGAAGGGTCTCAGGTTTGGAATGGGAAGTTGTTGGATATCACATCTCATGCTATAGGAAGGGTCTCAGGTTTGGAATGGGAAGGAGTTGGATATCACATTTCATGTTATAGGAAGTATCTCAGTTTTGGTATTAGAAGCATTTAGTTATCACATCTCATGTTATAGTAAGGGTCCCAGGTTTGGAATTAGAAGCATTGAGATATCACATTTTATGCCATAGGAAGGGTCGCAGATTTGGAATGGGAAGGAGTTGGATATCACATCTCATGCTATAGGAAGGGTCTCAGGTTTGGAATGGGAAGGAGTTGGATATTACCTCTCATGTTATTGTAAGGGTCTCAGGTTTGGTATTAGACGCATTGAGATATCACATCTCATGCTATAGGAAGGGTCTCTGGTTTGGAATGGGAAGGAGTTGGATATCACATCTCATGCTATAGGAAGGGTCTCAGGTTTGATTTTAGAAGCATTCAGATATCATATCTCATGCTATACGAAGAGTCTGAGGTTTGGAATCTGAAGGAGAATGATATCACATCTCATGCTATAGGAACGGTCTCAGGTTTGGAATGGGAAGGGGTAGGACATCACATCTCATGTTATAGGAAGCGTCTGAGGTTTGGTATTAGAAGCATTGAGATATCACATCTCATGCTTTAGGAAGGGTCTCAGGTTTGGAATGGGAAGGAGTTGGATATCACATTTCATGCTATAGGAAGGATCTCAGTTTTGGTATTAGAAGCATTGAGATATCACATCTCATTTTATAGTAAGGGTCTCAGGTTTGGTATTAGAAACATTGAAATATCACATCTTATGGTATAGGAAGGTTCTCAGGTTTGGAATGGAAAGGAGTTGGATATCACATCTCACAATAGGAAGGGTCTCAGGTTTGTAATGGGAAGGAGTTGGATATCACATCTCATGTTATAGTAAGGGTCTCAGGTTTGGTATTAGACACATTGAGATATCACATCTCATGCTATAGGAAGGGTCTCTGGTATGGAATGGGAAGGAGTTTGATATCACATTTTATGTTATAGGAAGTATCTCAGGTTTGGTATTAGAAACATTGAGATATCACATCTTATGCTATAGGAAGGGTCTCAGGTTTGGAATGGGAAGGAGTTGGATATCACATCTCATGCTATAGGAAGGGTCTCAGGTTTGGAATGGAAGGAGTTGGATATCAAATCTCATGCTATAGGAAGGATTTAGGTTTGGTAGAAGCATTGAGATATCACATCTTATGCTATAGGAAGGGTCTCAGGTTTGGAATGGAAAGGAGTTGGATATCCCATCTCATGCTATAAGAAGGGTCTCGGTTTGTAGAAGCATTGAGATATAACATCTTATGCTATAGGAAGGGTCTCAGGTTTGGAATGGGAAGGAGTTGGATATCACGTCTCATGTGCTATAGGAAGGGTCTCAGGATTGGAATGGGAAGGAGTTGGATATCACATCTCATGTTATAGGAAGGATTTCAGGTTTGGTATTAGAAGCCTTGAGATATCACATCTCATGCTATTGGAAGGGTCTCAGGATTGGAATGGGAAGGAGTTGGATATAACATCTCATACTAAAAGAAGGGTCTCAGGGTTGGAATGGGAAGGAGTTAGATATCACATCTCATGCTATAGGAAGGGTATCAGGTTTGGTATTCACATTGAGATATCACATCTTATGCTATAGGAAGGGTCTCAGGTTTGGAATGGGAAGGAGTTGGATATCACATCTCATGTTATAGGAAGGATCTCAGGTTTGGTAGAAGCATTGAGATACCACATCTCATGCTATAGGAAGGGTTTCAGGATTGGAATGGGAAGGAGTTGGATATCACATCTCATGCTATAGGAAGGGTCGTAGGTTTGGTAGAAGCTTTGAGATATCACATTTTATGCTATAGGAAGGGTCTCAGGATTGGAATGGGAAGTAGTTGGATATCATATCTCATGCTATAGGAAGGGTCTCAGGTTTGGTATTAGAAGCATTGAGATATCACATCTCATGCTATCGGAAGGGTCTCAGGATTGCAATGGGAAGGAGTTGGATATCACATCTCATGCTATAGGAAGGGTCTCAGGTTTGGAATGGGAAGGTGTTGGATATCACATCTCATGCTATAGGAAGGGTCTCAGGTTTGATTTTAGAAGCATTCAGATATCATATCTCATGCTATACGAAGAGTCTGAGGTTTGGAATCTGAAGGAGAATGATATCACATCTCATGCTATAGGAACGGTCTCAGGTTTGGAATGGGAAGGGGTAGGACATCACATCTCATGTTATAGGAAGCGTCTGAGGTTTGGTATTAGAAGCATTGAGATATCACATCTCATGCTTTAGGAAGGGTCTCAGGTTTGGAATGGGAAGGAGTTGGATATCACATTTCATGCTATAGGAAGGATCTCAGTTTTGGTATTAGAAGCATTGAGATATCACATCTCATTTTATAGTAAGGGTCTCAGGTTTGGTATTAGAAACATTGAAATATCACATCTTATGGTATAGGAAGGTTCTCAGGTTTGGAATGGAAAGGAGTTGGATATCACATCTCACAATAGGAAGGGTCTCAGGTTTGTAATGGGAAGGAGTTGGATATCACATCTCATGTTATAGTAAGGGTCTCAGGTTTGGTATTAGACACATTGAGATATCACATCTCATGCTATAGGAAGGGTCTCTGGTATGGAATGGGAAGGAGTTTGATATCACATTTTATGTTATAGGAAGTATCTCAGGTTTGGTATTAGAAACATTGAGATATCACATCTTATGCTATAGGAAGGGTCTCAGGTTTGGAATGGGAAGGAGTTGGATATCACATCTCATGCTATAGGAAGGGTCTCAGGTTTGGAATGGAAGGAGTTGGATATCAAATCTCATGCTATAGGAAGGATTTAGGTTTGGTAGAAGCATTGAGATATCACATCTTATGCTATAGGAAGGGTCTCAGGTTTGGAATGGAAAGGAGTTGGATATCCCATCTCATGCTATAAGAAGGGTCTCGGTTTGTAGAAGCATTGAGATATAACATCTTATGCTATAGGAAGGGTCTCAGGTTTGGAATGGGAAGGAGTTGGATATCACGTCTCATGTGCTATAGGAAGGGTCTCAGGATTGGAATGGGAAGGAGTTGGATATCACATCTCATGTTATAGGAAGGATTTCAGGTTTGGTATTAGAAGCCTTGAGATATCACATCTCATGCTATTGGAAGGGTCTCAGGATTGGAATGGGAAGGAGTTGGATATAACATCTCATACTAAAAGAAGGGTCTCAGGGTTGGAATGGGAAGGAGTTAGATATCACATCTCATGCTATAGGAAGGGTATCAGGTTTGGTATTCACATTGAGATATCACATCTTATGCTATAGGAAGGGTCTCAGGTTTGGAATGGGAAGGAGTTGGATATCACATCTCATGTTATAGGAAGGATCTCAGGTTTGGTAGAAGCATTGAGATACCACATCTCATGCTATAGGAAGGGTTTCAGGATTGGAATGGGAAGGAGTTGGATATCACATCTCATGCTATAGGAAGGGTCGTAGGTTTGGTAGAAGCTTTGAGATATCACATTTTATGCTATAGGAAGGGTCTCAGGATTGGAATGGGAAGTAGTTGGATATCATATCTCATGCTATAGGAAGGGTCTCAGGTTTGGTATTAGAAGCATTGAGATATCACATCTCATGCTATCGGAAGGGTCTCAGGATTGCAATGGGAAGGAGTTGGATATCACATCTCATGCTATAGGAAGGGTCTCAGGTTTGGAATGGGAAGGTGTTGGATATCACATCTCATGCTATCGGAAGGGTCTCAGGTTTAGAATGGGAAGGAGCTGGATATCACATCTGATGTTCTTGGAAGGATCTCAGGTTTGGTATTAGAAGCATTGATTTATCACATCTCATGCTATAGGAAGGGTTTCAGGATTGGTATTAGAAGCATTGAGATATCACATCTCATGCTATAAGAAGGGTCTCAGGATTGGAATTGGACGGAGTTAGATATTACATCTAATGCTATAGGAAGGGTCTCAGATTTGGTAGAAGCATTGAGATATCACATCTCATGCTATAGGAAGGGTCTGAGGTATGGAATGGGAAGGAGTTGGATATCACATCTCATGTTATAGTGAGGGTCTCAGGTTTGGTGTTAGACACATTGAGATATCATATCTCATGCGATCGGAAGGGTCTCAGGATTGGAATGGGAAGGAGTTGGATATCATATCTCATGCTATAGGAAGGGTCTCAGGTTTGGAATGGGAAGGAGATGGATATCACATCTCATGTTATAGTAAGGGTCTCATGTTTGGTATTAGACGCATTGAGTTGTCACATCTCATGCTATCGGAAGGGTCTCAGGATTGGAATGGGAAGGAGTTGGATATCACATCTCATGCTATAGGAAGGGTCTCAGGTTTGGAATCGAAGAAATTGGATGTCACCTCTCATGTTATAGGAAGGGTCTCAGGTTTGGTATTAGAAGCATTGAGATATTACATATCATGCTATAGGAAGGGTCTCAGGATTGGAATGGGAAGGAGTTGGATATCACGTCTCATGCTAAAGGAGGGGTCTCAGGTTTGGTATTAGAAGCACTGAGATATCACATCTCATACTATAGGAAGGGTCTCAGGATTGGAATGGGAAGTCGTTGGATATCACATCTCATGCTACAGGAAGTGTCACAGGTGTGGAATGGGAAGGAGTTGGAAATCACATTTCATGTTATAGGAAGGGTCTGAGTTTTGGTATTAGAAGCATTGAGATATCACATCTCATGCTATAGGAAGGGTCTCAGGATTGGAATGAGAAGGAGTTGGATATCACGTCTCATGCTAAAGGAGGGGTCTCAGGTTTGGTATTAGAAGCACTGAGATATCACATCTCATACTATAGGAAGGGTCTCAGGATTGGAATGGGAAGGCGCTGGATATCACATCTCATGCTACAGGAAGTGTCACAGGTGTGGAATGGGAAGGAGTTGGAAATCACATTTCATGTTATAGGAAGGGTCTCAGGATTGGAATGGGAAGGAGTTGGATATCACATCTCATACTAAAAGAAGGGTCTCAGGGTTGGAATGGGAAGGAATTGGATATCACATCTCATGCTATAGGAAGGGTATCAGGTTTGGTATTCACATTGAGATATAACATTTTATGCTATAGGAAGGGTCTCAGGTTTGGAATGGGAAGGAGTTGGATATCAGGTCTCATGCTAATGGAAGGGTCTCAGGTTTGGTTTTAGAAGCACTGAGATATCACATCTCATGCTATAGGAAGGGTCTCAGGATTGGAATGGGAAGGAGTTGGATATCACATCTCATGCTACAGGAAGTGTCACAGGTTTGGTATTAGAAGCACTGATATATCACATCTCATGCTATTGGAAGGGTCTCAGGATTGGAATGGGAAGGAGTTGGATATCACATCTCATACTAAAAGAAGGGTCTCAGGGTTGGAATGGGAAGGAATTGGATATCACATCTCATGCTATAGGAAGGGTATCAGGTTTGGTATTGACATTGAGATATCACATCTTATGCTATAGGAAGAGTCTCAGGTTTGGAATGGGAAGGAGTTGGAAATCACATTTCATGTTATAGGAAGGGTCTGAGTTTTGGTATTAGAAGCATTGAGATATCAAATCTCATGCTATAGGAAGGGTCTCAGGTTTGGAATGGGAAGGAGTTGGATATCACATCTCATGTTATAGTAAGGGTCTCAGGTTTGGTATTAGAAGCATTGAGATATCACATCTCATGCTATAGGAAGGGTTTCAGGTTTGGTATCAGCAGCATTGAGATATCACATGCTATAGGAAGGGTCTCAGGATTGGAATGGGAAGGAGTTAAATATCACATCTAATGCTATAGGAAGGGTCTCAGGTTTGGTAGAAGCATTGAGATATCACATCTCATGCTATAGGAAGGGTCTCGGGATTGGAATGGGAAGGAGTTGGATATCACATCTCATGCTATAGGAAGGGTCTCAGGTTTGATTTTAGAAGCATTGAGATATCATATCTCATGCTATTTGAAGAGTCTCAAGTTTGGAATGGGAAGGAGTTGGATATCACATCTAATGCTACAGGAAGGGTCTCAGGTTTGGAATGGGAAGGAGTTGGGCATCACATCTCATGTTATAGGATGGTTCTGAGGTTTGGTATTAGAAGCATTGAGAGATCACATCTCATGCTATACCAAGGGTTTCAGGTTTGGAATGGGAAGGAGTTGGATATCACATCTCATGTTATCGTAAGGGTCTCAGGTTTGTTATTAGACGCATTGAGATATCACATCTCATGTTATAGGAAGGGTCTCAGGTTTGGAATGGGAAGTTGTTGGATATCACATCTCATGCTATAGGAAGGGTCTCAGGTTTGGAATGGGAAGGAGTTGGATATCACATTTCATGTTATAGGAAGTATCTCAGTTTTGGTATTAGAAGCATTTAGTTATCACATCTCATGTTATAGTAAGGGTCCCAGGTTTGGAATTAGAAGCATTGAGATATCACATCTTATGCCATAGGAAGGGTCGCAGATTTGGAATGGGAAGGAGTTGGATATCACATCTCATGCTATAGGAAGGGTCTCAGGTTTGGAATGGGAAGGAGTTGGATATTACCTCTCATGTTATTGTAAGGGTCTCAGGTTTGGTATTAGACGCATTGAGATATCACATCTCATGCTATAGGAAGGGTCTCTGGTTTGGAATGGGAAGGAGTTGGATATCACATTTCATGTTATAGGAAGGATCTCAGGTTTGGTATTAGAAGCATTGAGATATCACATTTTATGCTATAGGAAGGGTCTCAGGATTGGAATGGGAAGGAGTTGGATATCACATCTCATGCTATAGGAAGGGTCTCTGGTTTGGAATGGGAAGGAGTTGGATATCACATTTCATGTTATAGGAAGGATCTCAGGTTTGGTATTAGAAGCATTGAGATATCACATTTTATGCTATAGGAAGGGTCTCAGGATTGGAATGGGAAGGTGTTGGATATCACATCTCATGCTATAGGAAGGGTCTCAGGTTTGATTTTAGAAGCATTCAGATATCATATCTCATGCTATACGAAGAGTCTGAGGTTTGGAATCTGAAGGAGAATGATATCACATCTCATGCTATAGGAACGGTCTCAGGTTTGGAATGGGAAGGGGTAGGACATCACATCTCATGTTATAGGAAGCGTCTGAGGTTTGGTATTAGAAGCATTGAGATATCACATCTCATGCTATAGGAAGGGTCTCAGGTTTGGAATGGGAAGGAGTTGGATATCACATTTCATGCTATAGGAAGGATCTCAGTTTTGGTATTAGAAGCATTGAGATATCACATCTCATTTTATAGTAAGGGTCTCAGGTTTGGTATTAGAAACATTGAGATATATCATCTTATGCTATAGGAAGGTTCTCAGGTTTGGAATGGAAAGGAGTTGGATATCACATCTCACAATAGGAAGGGTCTCAGGTTTGTAATGGGAAGGAGTTGGATATCACATCTCATGTTATAGTAAGGGTCTCAGGTTTGGTATTAGACACATTGAGATATCACATCTCATGCTATAGGAAGGGTCTCTGGTATGGAATGGGAAGGAGTTTGATATCACATTTCATGTTATAGGAAGTATCTCAGGTTTGGTATTAGAAACATTGAGATATCACATCTTATGCTATAGGAAGGGTCTCAGGTTTGGAATGGGAAGGAGTTGGATATCACATCTCATGCTATAGGAAGGGTCTCAGGTTCGGAATGGAAGGAGTTGGATATCAAATCTCATGCTATAGGAAGGATTTAGGTTTGGTAGAAGCATTGAGATATCACATCTTATGCTATAGGAAGGGTCTCAGGTTTGGAATGGAAAGGAGCTGGATATCCCATCTCATGCTATAAGAAGGGTCTCGGTTTGTAGAAGCATTGAGATATCAAATCTCGTGCTATAGGAAGGGTCTCAGGATTGGAATGGGAAGGAGTTGGATATCACATCTCATGTTATAGGAAGGATTTCAGGTTTGGTATTAGAAGCCTTGAGATATCACATCTCATGCTATTGGAAGGGTCTCAGGATTGGAATGGGAAGGAGTTGGATATAACATCTCATACTAAAAGAAGGGTCTCAGGTTGGGAATGGAAAGGAGTTGGATATCCCATCTCATGCTATAAGAAGGGTCTCGGTTTGTAGAAGCATTGAGATATCAAATCTCGTGCTATAGGAAGGGTCTCAGGATTGGAATGGGAAGGAGTTGGATATCACATCTCATGCTATAGGAAGGGTCTCAGGTTTGATTTTAGAAGCATTGAGATATCATATCTCATGCTATAGGAAGAGTCTCAAGTTTGGAATGGGAAGGAGTTGGATATCACATCTAATGCTATAGGAAGGGTCTCAGGTTTGGAATGGGAAGGAGTTGGGCATCACATCTCATGTTATAGGATGGTTCTGAGGTTTGGTATTAGAAGCATTGAGAAATCACATCTCATGCTATACCAAGGGTCTCAGGTTTGGAATGGGAAGGAGTTGGATATCACATCTCATGTTATCGTAAGGGTCTCAGGTTTGTTATTAGACGCATTGAGATATCACATCTCATGTTATAGGAAGGGTCTCAGGTTTGGAATGGGAAGTTGTTGGATATCACATCTCATGCTATAGGAAGGGACTCAGGTTTGGAATGGGAAGGAGTTGGATATCACATTTCATGTTATAGGAAGTATCTCAGTTTTGGTATTAGAAGCATTTAGTTATCACATCTCATGTTATAGTAAGGGTCCCAGATTTGGAATTAGAAGCATTGAGATATCACATCTTATGCCATAGGAAGGGTCGCAGATTTGGAATGGAAAGGAGTTGGATATCACATCTCATGCTATAGGAAGGGTCTCAGGTTTGGAATGGGAAGGAGTTGGATATTACCTCTCATGTTATTGTAAGGGTCTCAGGTTTGGTATTAGACGCATTGAGATATCACATCTCATGCTATAGGAAGGGTCTCTGGTTTGGAATGGGAAGGAGTTGGATATCACATTTCATATTATAGGAAGGATCTCAGGTTTGGTATTAGAAGCATTGAGATATCACATTTTATGCTATAGGAAGGGTCTCAGGATTGGAATGGGAAGGAGTTGGATATCACATCTCATGCTATAGGAAGGGTCTCAGGTTTGATTTTAGAAGCATTCAGATATCATATCTCATGCTATACGAAGAGTCTGAGGTTTAGAATCTGAAGGAGAATGATATCACATCTCATGCTATAGGAACGGTCTCAGGTTTGGAATGGGAAGGGGTAGGACATCACATCTCATGTTATAGGAAGCGTCTGAGGTTTGGTATTAGAAGCATTGAGATATCACATCTCATGCTATAGGAAGGGTCTCAGGTTTGGAATGGGAAGGAGTTGGATATCACATTTCATGCTATAGGAAGGATCTCAGTTTTGGTATTAGAAGCATTGAGATATCACATCTCATTTTATAGTAAGGGTCTCAGGTTTGGTATTAGAAACATTGAGATATCACATCTTATGCTATAGGAAGGTTCTCAGGTTTGGAATGGAAAGGAGTTGGATATCACATCTCACAATAGGAAGGGTCTCAGGTTTGTAATGGGAAGGAGTTTGATATCACATCTCATGTTATAGTAAGGGTCTCAGGTTTGGTATTAGACACATTGGGCCTCATTACCACCCTGGCGGAGTGGGTTTACGCCAGCGTTATTCGCGGCGGACCCGTCCGCCCTACTACGAGTTCCCGTAGCGCCATGGAGCGTTTTCCGCCTGGTTTTTCCGGGCGGAGAAATCCATGGCGCTACGGGACCTTGTTGTTAATTACGCCACCGTATTTTACGGTGGCGTAATTAACGCCTTCCCCACTCCCATTATACCCTATGGGGCAAAAATGGGAATGGGGAAGGGTAAAATGGGGAATGGGGATTTACCGCCCCGCCAAGGTCGGAATGGGGCGGTAAATCCGCCAACCCCCATGGCGCTATCGGCAGCTTTCCGCCGTGCTCCATGGTGCATTTTGCACCGCGATTTCCGCCAGGGTCGTAATGAGGGCCATTGAGATATCACATCTCATGCTATAGGAAGGGTCTCTGGTATGGAATGGGAAGGAGTTTGATATCACATTTCATGTTATTTGAAGGATCTCAGGTATGAAATGGGAAGGAGATGGACATCACATCTCATGTTATAGTAAGGGTCTCAGGTTTGGTGTTAGACACATTGAGATATCATATCTCATGCGATCGGAAGGGTCTCAGGATTGGAATGGGAAGGAGTTGGATATCATATCTCATGCTATAGGAAGGGTCTCAGGTTTGGAATGGGAAGGAGATGGATATCACATCTCATGTTATAGTAAGGGTCTCATGTTTGGTATTAGACGCATTGAGTTGTCACATCTCATGCTATCGGAAGGGTCTCAGGATTGGAATGGGAAGGAGTTGGATATCACATCTCATGCTATAGGAAGGGTCTCAGGTTTGGAATCGAAGAAATTGGATGTCACCTCTCATGTTATAGGAAGGGTCTCAGGTTTGGTATTAGAAGCATTGAGATATTACATATCATGCTATAGGAAGGGTCTCAGGATTGGAATGGGAAGGAGTTGGATATCACGTCTCATGCTAAAGGAGGGGTCTCAGGTTTGGTATTAGAAGCACTGAGATATCACATCTCATACTATAGGAAGGGTCTCAGGATTGGAATGGGAAGTCGTTGGATATCACATCTCATGCTACAGGAAGTGTCACAGGTGTGGAATGGGAAGGAGTTGGAAATCACATTTCATGTTATAGGAAGGGTCTGAGTTTTGGTATTAGAAGCATTGAGATATCACATCTCATGCTATAGGAAGGGTCTCAGGATTGGAATGAGAAGGAGTTGGATATCACGTCTCATGCTAAAGGAGGGGTCTCAGGTTTGGTATTAGAAGCACTGAGATATCACATCTCATACTATAGGAAGGGTCTCAGGATTGGAATGGGAAGGCGCTGGATATCACATCTCATGCTACAGGAAGTGTCACAGGTGTGGAATGGGAAGGAGTTGGAAATCACATTTCATGTTATAGGAAGGGTCTCAGGATTGGAATGGGAAGGAGTTGGATATCACATCTCATACTAAAAGAAGGGTCTCAGGGTTGGAATGGGAAGGAATTGGATATCACATCTCATGCTATAGGAAGGGTATCAGGTTTGGTATTCACATTGAGATATAACATTTTATGCTATAGGAAGGGTCTCAGGTTTGGAATGGGAAGGAGTTGGATATCAGGTCTCATGCTAATGGAAGGGTCTCAGGTTTGGTTTTAGAAGCACTGAGATATCACATCTCATGCTATAGGAAGGGTCTCAGGATTGGAATGGGAAGGAGTTGGATATCACATCTCATGCTACAGGAAGTGTCACAGGTTTGGTATTAGAAGCACTGATATATCACATCTCATGCTATTGGAAGGGTCTCAGGATTGGAATGGGAAGGAGTTGGATATCACATCTCATACTAAAAGAAGGGTCTCAGGGTTGGAATGGGAAGGAATTGGATATCACATCTCATGCTATAGGAAGGGTATCAGGTTTGGTATTGACATTGAGATATCACATCTTATGCTATAGGAAGAGTCTCAGGTTTGGAATGGGAAGGAGTTGGAAATCACATTTCATGTTATAGGAAGGGTCTGAGTTTTGGTATTAGAAGCATTGAGATATCAAATCTCATGCTATAGGAAGGGTCTCAGGTTTGGAATGGGAAGGAGTTGGATATCACATCTCATGTTATAGTAAGGGTCTCAGGTTTGGTATTAGAAGCATTGAGATATCACATCTCATGCTATAGGAAGGGTTTCAGGTTTGGTATCAGCAGCATTGAGATATCACATGCTATAGGAAGGGTCTCAGGATTGGAATGGGAAGGAGTTAAATATCACATCTAATGCTATAGGAAGGGTCTCAGGTTTGGTAGAAGCATTGAGATATCACATCTCATGCTATAGGAAGGGTCTCGGGATTGGAATGGGAAGGAGTTGGATATCACATCTCATGCTATAGGAAGGGTCTCAGGTTTGATTTTAGAAGCATTGAGATATCATATCTCATGCTATTTGAAGAGTCTCAAGTTTGGAATGGGAAGGAGTTGGATATCACATCTAATGCTACAGGAAGGGTCTCAGGTTTGGAATGGGAAGGAGTTGGGCATCACATCTCATGTTATAGGATGGTTCTGAGGTTTGGTATTAGAAGCATTGAGAGATCACATCTCATGCTATACCAAGGGTTTCAGGTTTGGAATGGGAAGGAGTTGGATATCACATCTCATGTTATCGTAAGGGTCTCAGGTTTGTTATTAGACGCATTGAGATATCACATCTCATGTTATAGGAAGGGTCTCAGGTTTGGAATGGGAAGTTGTTGGATATCACATCTCATGCTATAGGAAGGGTCTCAGGTTTGGAATGGGAAGGATTTGGATATCACATTTCATGTTATAGGAAGTATCTCAGTTTTGGTATTAGAAGCATTTAGTTATCACATCTCATGTTATAGTAAGGGTCCCAGGTTTGGAATTAGAAGCATTGAGATATCACATCTTATGCCATAGGAAGGGTCGCAGATTTGGAATGGGAAGGAGTTGGATATCACATCTCATGCTATAGGATGGGTCTCAGGTTTGGAATGGGAAGGAGTTGGATATTACCTCTCATGTTATTGTAAGGGTCTCAGGTTTGGTATTAGACGCATTGAGATATCACATCTCATGCTATAGGAAGGGTCTCTGGTTTGGAATGGGAAGGAGTTGGATATCACATTTCATGTTATAGGAAGGATCTCAGGTTTGGTATTAGAAGCATTGAGATATCACATTTTATGCTATAGGAAGGGTCTCAGGATTGGAATGGGAAGGAGTTGGATATCACATCTCATGCTATAGGAAGGGTCTCAGGTTTGATTTTAGAAGCATTCAGATATCATATCTCATGCTATACGAAGAGTCTGAGGTTTGGAATCTGAAGGAGAATGATATCACATCTCATGCTATAGGAACGGTCTCAGGTTTGGAATGGGAAGGGGTAGGACATCACATCTCATGTTATAGGAAGCGTCTGAGGTTTGGTATTAGAAGCATTGAGATATCACATCTCATGCTATAGGAAGGGTCTCAGGTTTGGAATGGGAAGGAGTTGGATATCACATTTCATGCTATAGGAAGGAGCTCAGTTTTGGTATTAGAAGCATTGAGATATCACATCTCATTTTATAGTAAGGGTCTCAGGTTTGGTATTAGAAACATTGAGATATCACATCTTATGCTATAGGAAGGTTCTCAGGTTTGGAATGGAAAGGAGTTGGATATCACATCTCACAATAGGAAGGGTCTCAGGTTTGTAATGGGAAGGAGTTGGATATCACATCTCATGTTATAGTAAGGGTCTCAGGTTTGGTATTAGACACATTGAGATATCACATCTCATGCTATAGGAAGGGTCTCTGGTATGGAATGGGAAGGAGTTTGATATCACATTTCATGTTATAGGAAGTATCTCAGGTTTGGTATTAGAAACATTGAGATATCACATCTTATGCTATAGGAAGGGTCTCAGGTTTGGAATGGGAAGGAGTTGGATATCACATCTCATGCTATAGGAAGGGTCTCAGGTTCGGAATGGAAGGAGTTGGATATCAAATCTCATGCTATAGGAAGGATTTAGGTTTGGTAGAAGCATTGAGATATCACATCTTATGCTATAGGAAGGGTCTCAGGTTTGGAATGGAAAGGAGCTGGATATCCCATCTCATGCTATAAGAAGGGTCTCGGTTTGTAGAAGCATTGAGATATCAAATCTCGTGCTATAGGAAGGGTCTCAGGATTGGAATGGGAAGGAGTTGGATATCACATCTCATGTTATAGGAAGGATTTCAGGTTTGGTATTAGAAGCCTTGAGATATCACATCTCATGCTATTGGAAGGGTCTCAGGATTGGAATGGGAAGGAGTTGGATATAACATCTCATACTAAAAGAAGGGTCTCAGGTTGGGAATGGAAAGGAGTTGGATATCCCATCTCATGCTATAAGAAGGGTCTCGGTTTGTAGAAGCATTGAGATATCAAATCTCGTGCTATAGGAAGGGTCTCAGGATTGGAATGGGAAGGAGTTGGATATCACATCTCATGCTATAGGAAGGGTCTCAGGTTTGATTTTAGAAGCATTGAGATATCATATCTCATGCTATAGGAAGAGTCTCAAGTTTGGAATGGGAAGGAGTTGGATATCACATCTAATGCTATAGGAAGGGTCTCAGGTTTGGAATGGGAAGGAGTTGGGCATCACATCTCATGTTATAGGATGGTTCTGAGGTTTGGTATTAGAAGCATTGAGAAATCACATCTCATGCTATACCAAGGGTCTCAGGTTTGGAATGGGAAGGAGTTGGATATCACATCTCATGTTATCGTAAGGGTCTCAGGTTTGTTATTAGACGCATTGAGATATCACATCTCATGTTATAGGAAGGGTCTCAGGTTTGGAATGGGAAGTTGTTGGATATCACATCTCATGCTATAGGAAGGGACTCAGGTTTGGAATGGGAAGGAGTTGGATATCACATTTCATGTTATAGGAAGTATCTCAGTTTTGGTATTAGAAGCATTTAGTTATCACATCTCATGTTATAGTAAGGGTCCCAGATTTGGAATTAGAAGCATTGAGATATCACATCTTATGCCATAGGAAGGGTCGCAGATTTGGAATGGAAAGGAGTTGGATATCACATCTCATGCTATAGGAAGGGTCTCAGGTTTGGAATGGGAAGGAGTTGGATATTACCTCTCATGTTATTGTAAGGGTCTCAGGTTTGGTATTAGACGCATTGAGATATCACATCTCATGCTATAGGAAGGGTCTCTGGTTTGGAATGGGAAGGAGTTGGATATCACATTTCATATTATAGGAAGGATCTCAGGTTTGGTATTAGAAGCATTGAGATATCACATTTTATGCTATAGGAAGGGTCTCAGGATTGGAATGGGAAGGAGTTGGATATCACATCTCATGCTATAGGAAGGGTCTCAGGTTTGATTTTAGAAGCATTCAGATATCATATCTCATGCTATACGAAGAGTCTGAGGTTTAGAATCTGAAGGAGAATGATATCACATCTCATGCTATAGGAACGGTCTCAGGTTTGGAATGGGAAGGGGTAGGACATCACATCTCATGTTATAGGAAGCGTCTGAGGTTTGGTATTAGAAGCATTGAGATATCACATCTCATGCTATAGGAAGGGTCTCAGGTTTGGAATGGGAAGGAGTTGGATATCACATTTCATGCTATAGGAAGGATCTCAGTTTTGGTATTAGAAGCATTGAGATATCACATCTCATTTTATAGTAAGGGTCTCAGGTTTGGTATTAGAAACATTGAGATATCACATCTTATGCTATAGGAAGGTTCTCAGGTTTGGAATGGAAAGGAGTTGGATATCACATCTCACAATAGGAAGGGTCTCAGGTTTGTAATGGGAAGGAGTTTGATATCACATCTCATGTTATAGTAAGGGTCTCAGGTTTGGTATTAGACACATTGGGCCTCATTACCACCCTGGCGGAGTGGGTTTACGCCAGCGTTATTCGCGGCGGACCCGTCCGCCCTACTACGAGTTCCCGTAGCGCCATGGAGCGTTTTCCGCCTGGTTTTTCCGGGCGGAGAAATCCATGGCGCTACGGGACCTTGTTGTTAATTACGCCACCGTATTTTACGGTGGCGTAATTAACGCCTTCCCCACTCCCATTATACCCTATGGGGCAAAAATGGGAATGGGGAAGGGTAAAATGGGGAATGGGGATTTACCGCCCCGCCAAGGTCGGAATGGGGCGGTAAATCCGCCAACCCCCATGGCGCTATCGGCAGCTTTCCGCCGTGCTCCATGGTGCATTTTGCACCGCGATTTCCGCCAGGGTCGTAATGAGGGCCATTGAGATATCACATCTCATGCTATAGGAAGGGTCTCTGGTATGGAATGGGAAGGAGTTTGATATCACATTTCATGTTATTTGAAGGATCTCAGGTATGAAATGGGAAGGAGATGGACATCACATCTCATGTTATAGTAAGGGTCTCAGGTTTGGTGTTAGACACATTGAGATATCATATCTCATGCGATCGGAAGGGTCTCAGGATTGGAATGGGAAGGAGTTGGATATCATATCTCATGCTATAGGAAGGGTCTCAGGTTTGGAATGGGAAGGAGATGGATATCACATCTCATGTTATAGTAAGGGTCTCATGTTTGGTATTAGACGCATTGAGTTGTCACATCTCATGCTATCGGAAGGGTCTCAGGATTGGAATGGGAAGGAGTTGGATATCACATCTCATGCTATAGGAAGGGTCTCAGGTTTGGAATCGAAGAAATTGGATGTCACCTCTCATGTTATAGGAAGGGTCTCAGGTTTGGTATTAGAAGCATTGAGATATTACATATCATGCTATAGGAAGGGTCTCAGGATTGGAATGGGAAGGAGTTGGATATCACGTCTCATGCTAAAGGAGGGGTCTCAGGTTTGGTATTAGAAGCACTGAGATATCACATCTCATACTATAGGAAGGGTCTCAGGATTGGAATGGGAAGTCGTTGGATATCACATCTCATGCTACAGGAAGTGTCACAGGTGTGGAATGGGAAGGAGTTGGAAATCACATTTCATGTTATAGGAAGGGTCTGAGTTTTGGTATTAGAAGCATTGAGATATCACATCTCATGCTATAGGAAGGGTCTCAGGATTGGAATGAGAAGGAGTTGGATATCACGTCTCATGCTAAAGGAGGGGTCTCAGGTTTGGTATTAGAAGCACTGAGATATCACATCTCATACTATAGGAAGGGTCTCAGGATTGGAATGGGAAGGCGCTGGATATCACATCTCATGCTACAGGAAGTGTCACAGGTGTGGAATGGGAAGGAGTTGGAAATCACATTTCATGTTATAGGAAGGGTCTCAGGATTGGAATGGGAAGGAGTTGGATATCACATCTCATACTAAAAGAAGGGTCTCAGGGTTGGAATGGGAAGGAATTGGATATCACATCTCATGCTATAGGAAGGGTATCAGGTTTGGTATTCACATTGAGATATAACATTTTATGCTATAGGAAGGGTCTCAGGTTTGGAATGGGAAGGAGTTGGATATCAGGTCTCATGCTAATGGAAGGGTCTCAGGTTTGGTTTTAGAAGCACTGAGATATCACATCTCATGCTATAGGAAGGGTCTCAGGATTGGAATGGGAAGGAGTTGGATATCACATCTCATGCTACAGGAAGTGTCACAGGTTTGGTATTAGAAGCACTGATATATCACATCTCATGCTATTGGAAGGGTCTCAGGATTGGAATGGGAAGGAGTTGGATATCACATCTCATACTAAAAGAAGGGTCTCAGGGTTGGAATGGGAAGGAATTGGATATCACATCTCATGCTATAGGAAGGGTATCAGGTTTGGTATTGACATTGAGATATCACATCTTATGCTATAGGAAGAGTCTCAGGTTTGGAATGGGAAGGAGTTGGAAATCACATTTCATGTTATAGGAAGGGTCTGAGTTTTGGTATTAGAAGCATTGAGATATCAAATCTCATGCTATAGGAAGGGTCTCAGGTTTGGAATGGGAAGGAGTTGGATATCACATCTCATGTTATAGTAAGGGTCTCAGGTTTGGTATTAGAAGCATTGAGATATCACATCTCATGCTATAGGAAGGGTTTCAGGTTTGGTATCAGCAGCATTGAGATATCACATGCTATAGGAAGGGTCTCAGGATTGGAATGGGAAGGAGTTAAATATCACATCTAATGCTATAGGAAGGGTCTCAGGTTTGGTAGAAGCATTGAGATATCACATCTCATGCTATAGGAAGGGTCTCGGGATTGGAATGGGAAGGAGTTGGATATCACATCTCATGCTATAGGAAGGGTCTCAGGTTTGATTTTAGAAGCATTGAGATATCATATCTCATGCTATTTGAAGAGTCTCAAGTTTGGAATGGGAAGGAGTTGGATATCACATCTAATGCTACAGGAAGGGTCTCAGGTTTGGAATGGGAAGGAGTTGGGCATCACATCTCATGTTATAGGATGGTTCTGAGGTTTGGTATTAGAAGCATTGAGAGATCACATCTCATGCTATACCAAGGGTTTCAGGTTTGGAATGGGAAGGAGTTGGATATCACATCTCATGTTATCGTAAGGGTCTCAGGTTTGTTATTAGACGCATTGAGATATCACATCTCATGTTATAGGAAGGGTCTCAGGTTTGGAATGGGAAGTTGTTGGATATCACATCTCATGCTATAGGAAGGGTCTCAGGTTTGGAATGGGAAGGATTTGGATATCACATTTCATGTTATAGGAAGTATCTCAGTTTTGGTATTAGAAGCATTTAGTTATCACATCTCATGTTATAGTAAGGGTCCCAGGTTTGGAATTAGAAGCATTGAGATATCACATCTTATGCCATAGGAAGGGTCGCAGATTTGGAATGGGAAGGAGTTGGATATCACATCTCATGCTATAGGATGGGTCTCAGGTTTGGAATGGGAAGGAGTTGGATATTACCTCTCATGTTATTGTAAGGGTCTCAGGTTTGGTATTAGACGCATTGAGATATCACATCTCATGCTATAGGAAGGGTCTCTGGTTTGGAATGGGAAGGAGTTGGATATCACATTTCATGTTATAGGAAGGATCTCAGGTTTGGTATTAGAAGCATTGAGATATCACATTTTATGCTATAGGAAGGGTCTCAGGATTGGAATGGGAAGGAGTTGGATATCACATCTCATGCTATAGGAAGGGTCTCAGGTTTGATTTTAGAAGCATTCAGATATCATATCTCATGCTATACGAAGAGTCTGAGGTTTGGAATCTGAAGGAGAATGATATCACATCTCATGCTATAGGAACGGTCTCAGGTTTGGAATGGGAAGGGGTAGGACATCACATCTCATGTTATAGGAAGCGTCTGAGGTTTGGTATTAGAAGCATTGAGATATCACATCTCATGCTATAGGAAGGGTCTCAGGTTTGGAATGGGAAGGAGTTGGATATCACATTTCATGCTATAGGAAGGAGCTCAGTTTTGGTATTAGAAGCATTGAGATATCACATCTCATTTTATAGTAAGGGTCTCAGGTTTGGTATTAGAAACATTGAGATATCACATCTTATGCTATAGGAAGGTTCTCAGGTTTGGAATGGAAAGGAGTTGGATATCACATCTCACAATAGGAAGGGTCTCAGGTTTGTAATGGGAAGGAGTTGGATATCACATCTCATGTTATAGTAAGGGTCTCAGGTTTGGTATTAGACACATTGAGATATCACATCTCATGCTATAGGAAGGGTCTCTGGTATGGAATGGGAAGGAGTTTGATATCACATTTCATGTTATAGGAAGTATCTCAGGTTTGGTATTAGAAACATTGAGATATCACATCTTATGCTATAGGAAGGGTCTCAGGTTTGGAATGGGAAGGAGTTGGATATCACATCTCATGCTATAGGAAGGGTCTCAGGTTCGGAATGGAAGGAGTTGGATATCAAATCTCATGCTATAGGAAGGATTTAGGTTTGGTAGAAGCATTGAGATATCACATCTTATGCTATAGGAAGGGTCTCAGGTTTGGAATGGAAAGGAGCTGGATATCCCATCTCATGCTATAAGAAGGGTCTCGGTTTGTAGAAGCATTGAGATATCAAATCTCGTGCTATAGGAAGGGTCTCAGGATTGGAATGGGAAGGAGTTGGATATCACATCTCATGTTATAGGAAGGATTTCAGGTTTGGTATTAGAAGCCTTGAGATATCACATCTCATGCTATTGGAAGGGTCTCAGGATTGGAATGGGAAGGAGTTGGATATAACATCTCATACTAAAAGAAGGGTCTCAGGGTTGGAATGGGAAGGAGTTAGATATCACATCTCATGCTATAGGAAGGGTCTCAGGTTGGGAATGGAAAGGAGTTGGATATCCCATCTCATGCTATAAGAAGGGTCTCGGTTTGTAGAAGCATTGAGATATCAAATCTCGTGCTATAGGAAGGGTCTCAGGATTGGAATGGGAAGGAGTTGGATATCACATCTCATGCTATAGGAAGGGTCTCAGGTTTGATTTTAGAAGCATTGAGATATCATATCTCATGCTATAGGAAGAGTCTCAAGTTTGGAATGGGAAGGAGTTGGATATCACATCTAATGCTATAGGAAGGGTCTCAGGTTTGGAATGGGAAGGAGTTGGGCATCACATCTCATGTTATAGGATGGTTCTGAGGTTTGGTATTAGAAGCATTGAGAAATCACATCTCATGCTATACCAAGGGTCTCAGGTTTGGAATGGGAAGGAGTTGGATATCACATCTCATGTTATCGTAAGGGTCTCAGGTTTGTTATTAGACGCATTGAGATATCACATCTCATGTTATAGGAAGGGTCTCAGGTTTGGAATGGGAAGTTGTTGGATATCACATCTCATGCTATAGGAAGGGTCTCAGGTTTGGAATGGGAAGGAGTTGGATATCACATTTCATGTTATAGGAAGTATCTCAGTTTTGGTATTAGAAGCATTTAGTTATCACATCTCATGTTATAGTAAGGGTCCCAGGTTTGGAATTAGAAGCATTGAGATATCACATCTTATGCCATAGGAAGGGTCGCAGATTTGGAATGGAAAGGAGTTGGATATCACATCTCATGCTATAGGAAGGGTCTCAGGTTTGGAATGGGAAGGAGTTGGATATTACCTCTCATGTTATTGTAAGGGTCTCAGGTTTGGTATTAGACGCATTGAGATATCACATCTCATGCTATAGGAAGGGTCTCTGGTTTGGAATGGGAAGGAGTTGGATATCACATTTCATATTATAGGAAGGATCTCAGGTTTGGTATTAGAAGCATTGAGATATCACATTTTATGCTATAGGAAGGGTCTCAGGATTGGAATGGGAAGGAGTTGGATATCACATCTCATGCTATAGGAAGGGTCTCAGGTTTGATTTTAGAAGCATTCAGATATCATATCTCATGCTATACGAAGAGTCTGAGGTTTAGAATCTGAAGGAGAATGATATCACATCTCATGCTATAGGAACGGTCTCAGGTTTGGAATGGGAAGGGGTAGGACATCACATCTCATGTTATAGGAAGCGTCTGAGGTTTGGTATTAGAAGCATTGAGATATCACATCTCATGCTATAGGAAGGGTCTCAGGTTTGGAATGGGAAGGAGTTGGATATCACATTTCATGCTATAGGAAGGATCTCAGTTTTGGTATTAGAAGCATTGAGATATCACATCTCATTTTATAGTAAGGGTCTCAGGTTTGGTATTAGAAACATTGAGATATCACATCTTATGCTATAGGAAGGTTCTCAGGTTTGGAATGGAAAGGAGTTGGATATCACATCTCACAATAGGAAGGGTCTCAGGTTTGTAATGGGAAGGAGTTTGATATCACATCTCATGTTATAGTAAGGGTCTCAGGTTTGGTATTAGACACATTGGGCCTCATTACCACCCTGGCGGAGTGGGTTTACGCCAGCGTTATTCGCGGCGGACCCGTCCGCCCTACTACGAGTTCCCGTAGCGCCATGGAGCGTTTTCCGCCTGGTTTTTCCGGGCGGAGAAATCCATGGCGCTACGGGACCTTGTTGTTAATTACGCCACCGTATTTTACGGTGGCGTAATTAACGCCTTCCCCACTCCCATTATACCCTATGGGGCAAAAATGGGAATGGGGAAGGGTAAAATGGGGAATGGGGATTTACCGCCCCGCCAAGGTCGGAATGGGGCGGTAAATCCGCCAACCCCCATGGCGCTATCGGCAGCTTTCCGCCGTGCTCCATGGTGCATTTTGCACCGCGATTTCCGCCAGGGTCGTAATGAGGGCCATTGAGATATCACATCTCATGCTATAGGAAGGGTCTCTGGTATGGAATGGGAAGGAGTTGGATATCACATCTCATGCTATAGGAAGGGTCTCAGGTTCGGAATGGAAGGAGTTGGATATCAAATCTCATGCTATAGGAAGGATTTAGGTTTGGTAGAAGCATTGAGATATCACATCTTATGCTATTGGAAGGGTCTCAGGATTGGAATGGGAAGGAGTTGGATATAACATCTCATACTAAAAGAAGGGTCTCGGGGTTGGAATGGGAAGGAGTTAGATATCACATCTCAAGCTATAGGAAGGGTATCAGGTTTGGTATTCACATTGAGATATCACATTTTATGCTATAGGAAGGGTCTCAGGTTTGGAATGGGAAGGAGTTGGATATCACATCTCATGTTATAGGAAGGATCTCAGGTTTGGTAGAAGCATTGAGATACCACATCTCATGCTATAGGAAGGGTTTCAGGATTGGAATGGGAAGGAGTTGGATATCACATCTCATGCTATAGGAAGGGTCGTAGGTTTGGTAGAAGCTTTGAGATATCACATTTTATGCTATAGGAAGGGTCTCAGGATTGGAATGGGAAGTAGTTGGATATCATATCTCATGCTATAGGAAGGGTCTCAGGTTTGGTATTAGAAGCATTGAGATATCACATCTCATGCTATCGGAAGGGTCTCAGGATTGCAATGGGAAGGAGTTGGATATCACATCTCATGCTATAGGAAGGGTCTCAGGTTTGGAATGGGAAGGTGTTGGATATCACATCTCATGCTATCGGAAGGGTCTCAGGTTTAGAATGGGAAGGAGCTGGATATCACATCTGATGGTCTTGGAAGGATCTCAGGTTTGGTATTAGAAGCATTGATTTATCACATCTCATGCTATAGGAAGGGTTTCAGGTTTGGTATTAGAAGCCTTGAGATATCACATCTCATGCTATAAGAAGGGTCTCAGGATTGGAATTGGACGGAGTTAGATATTACATCTAATGCTATAGGAAGGGTCTCAGATTTGGTAGAAGCATTGAGATATCACATCTCATGCTATAGGAAGGGTCTGAGGTTTGGAATGGGAAGGAGTTGGATATCACATCTCATGTTATTTGAAGGATCTCAGGTATGAAATGGGAAGGAGATGGACATCACATCTCATGTTATAGTAAGGGTCTCAGGTTTGGTGTTAGACACATTGAGATATCATATCTCATGCGATCGGAAGGGTCTCAGGATTGGAATGGGAAGGAGTTGGATATCACATCTCATGCTATAGGAAGGGTCTCAGGTTTGGAATGGGAAGGAGATGGATATCACATCTCATGTTATAGTAAGGGTCTCATGTTTGGTATTAGACGCATTGAGTTGTCACATCTCATGCTATCGGAAGGTTCTCAGGATTGGAATGGGAAGGAGTTGGATATCACATCTCATGCTATCGGAAGGGTCTCAGCTTTGGAATCGAAGAAATTGGATGTCACCTCTCATGTTATAGGAAGGGTCTCAGGTTTGGTATTAGAAGCATTGGGATATCACATCTCATGCTATAGGAAGGGTCTCAGGATTGGAATGGGAAGGAGTTGGATATCACGTCTCATGCTAAAGGAGGGGTCTCAGGTTTGGTATTAGAAGCACTGAGATATCACATCTCATACTATAGGAAGGGTCTCAGGATTGGAATGGGAAGTCGTTGGATATCACATCTCATGCTACAGGAAGTGTCACAGGTGTGGAATGGGAAGGAGTTGGAAATCACATTTCATGTTATAGGAAGGGTCTGAGTTTTGGTATTAGAAGCATTGATATATCACATCTCATGCTATAGGAAGGGTCTCAGGATTGGAATGAGAAGGAGTTGGATATCACGTCTCATGCTAAAGGAGGGGTCTCAGGTTTGGTATTAGAAGCACTGAGATATCACATCTCACACTATAGGAAGGGTCTCAGGATTGGAATGGGAAGGCGTTGGATATCACATCTCATGCTACAGGAAGTGTCACAGGTGTGGAATGGGAAGGAGTTGGAAATCACATTTCATGTTATAGGAAGGGTCTGAGTTTTGGTATTAGAAGCATTGAGATATCACATCTCATGCTATAGGAAGGGTCTCAGGATTGGAATGGGAAGGAGTTGGATATCACGTCTCATGCTAAAGGAGGGGTCTCAGGTTTGGTATTAGAAGCACTGAGATATCACATCTCATACTATAGGAAGGGTCTCAGGATTGAAATGGGAAGGCGTTGGATATCACATCTCATGCTACAGGAAGTGTCACAGGTGTGAAATGGGAAGGAGTTGGAAATCACATTTCATGTTATAGGAAGGGTCTCAGGTTTGGTATTAGACGCATTGAGTTGTCACATCTCATGCTATCGGAAGGGTCTCAGGATTGGAATGGGAAGGAGTTGGATATCACATCTCATGCTATAGGAAGGATCTCAGGTTTGGAATGGGAAGGAGTTGGATATTAGATCTCATGGTATAGGAAGGGTCTCAGGTTTGGTAGAAGCATTGAGATATCACATCTCATGCTATAGGAAGGGTCTCAGGTTTGGAATCGAAGAAATTGGATGTCACATCTTATGTTATAGGAAGGGTCTAAGGTTTGGTATTAGGAGCATTGAGATATCACATCTCATGCTATAGGAAGGGTCTCAGGATTGGAATGGGAAGGAGTTGGATATCACGTCTCATGCTATAGGGAGGGTCTCAGGTTTGGTATTAGAAGCACTGAGATATCACATCTCATGCTATAGGAAGGGTCTCAGGATTGGAATGGGAAGGCGTTGGATATCACATCTCATGCTACAGGAAGTGTCACAGGTGTGGAATGGGAAGGAGTTGGAAATCACATTTCATGTTATAGGAAGGGTCTGAGTTTTGGTATTAGAAGCATTGAGATATCAAATCTCATGCTATAGAAAGCGTCTCAGGTTTGGAATGGGAAGGAGTTGGATATCACATCTCATGTTATAGTGAGGGTCTCAGGTTTGATATTAGGAGCATTGAGATTTCACATCTTATGCTGTAGGACGGGTCTGAGGTTTGGAATGGGAAGGAGTTGGATATCACATCTCATGTTATAGTAAGGGTCTCAGGTTTGGTATTAGAAGCATTGAGATATCACATCTCATGCTATAGGAAGGGTTTCAGGTTTGGTATCAGCAGCATTGAGATATCACATCTCATGCTATAGGAAGGGTCTCAGGATTGGAATGGGAAGGAGTTAAATATCACATCTAATGCTATAGGAAGGGTCTCAGGTTTGGTAGAAGCATTGAGATATCACATCTCATGCTATAGGAAGGGTCTCGGGATTGGAATGGGAAGGAGTTAGATATCGCATCTAATGCTATAGGAAGGGTCTCAGGTTTGGAATGGGAAGGAGTTGGGCATCACAACTCATGTTATAGGATGGTTCTGAGGTTTGGTATTAGAAGCATTGAGATATCACATCTCATGCTATAGGAAGGGTCTCAGGTTTGGAATGGGAAGGAGTTGGATATCACATCTCATGTTATAGTAAGGGTCTCAGGTTTGGTATTAGAAACATTGAGATTTCACATCTTATGCTGTATGAAGGGTCTCAGGTTTGGAATGGGAAGGAGTTGGATATCACATCTCATGTTATCGTAAGGGTCTCAGGTTTGTTATTAGACGAATTGAGATATCACATCTCATGTTATAGGAAGGGTCTCAGGTTTGGAATGGGAAGTTGTTGGATATCACATCTCATGCTATAGGAAGGGTCTCAGGTTTGGAATGGGAAGGAGTTGGATATCACATTTCTGTTATAGGAAGTATCTCAGTTTTGGTATTAGAAGCCTTTAGTTATCACATCTCATGTTATAGTAAGGGTCCCAGGTTTGGAATTAGAAGCATTGAGATATCACATCTTATGCCATAGGAAGGGTCGCAGATTTGGAATGGGAAGGAGTTGGATATCACATCTCATGCTACAGGAAGGGTCTCAGGTTTGGAATGGGAAGGAGTTGGATATTACCTCTCATGTTATAGTAAGGGTCTCAGGTTTGGTATTAGACGCATTGAGATATCACATCTCATGCTATAGGAAGGGTCTCTGGTTTGGAATGGGAAGGAGTTGGATATCACATTTCATGTTATAGGAAGGATCTCAGGTTTGATTTTAGAAGCATTGAGATATCATATCTCATGCTATACGAAGAGTCTGAGGTTTGGAATGGGAAGGAAAATTATATCACATCTCATGCTATATGAAGGGTCTCAGGATTGGAATGGGAAGGCGTTGGATATCACATCTCATGCTACAGGAAGTGTCACAGGTGTGGAATGGGAAGGAATTGGAAATCACATTTCATGTTATAGGAAGGGTCTGAGTTTTGGTATTAGAAGCATTGAGATATCAAATCTCATGCTATAGAAAGCGTCTCAGGTTTGGAATGGGAAGGAGTTGGATATCACATCTCATGTTATAGTAAGGGTCTCAGGTTTGATATTAGAAGCATTGAGATTTCACATCTTATGCTGTAGGACGGGTCTGAGGTTTGGAATGGGAAGGAATTGGATATCACATCTCATGTTATAGTAAGGGTCTCAGGTTTGGTATTAGAAGCATTGAGATATCACATCTCATGCTATAGGAAAGATTTCAGGTTTGGTATCAGCAGCATTGAGATATCACATATCATGCTATAGGAAGGATCTCAGGATTGGAATGGGAAGGAGTTAAATATCACATCTAATGCTATAGGAAGGGTCTCAGGTTTGGTAGAAGCATTGAGATATCACATCTCATGCTATAGGAAGGGTCTCGGGATTGGAATGGGAAGGAGTTGGATATCACATCTCATGCTATAGGAAGGGTCTCAGGTTTGATTTTAGAAGCATTGAGATATCATATCTCATGCTATAGGAAGAGTTTCAAGTTTGGAATGGGAAGGAGTTGGATATCACATCTAATGCTATAGGAAGGGTCTCAGGTTTGGAATGGGAAGGAGTTGGGCATCACATCTCATGTTATAGGATGGTTCTGAGGTTTGGTATTAGAAGCATTGAGATTTCACATCTTATGCTGTGGGAAGGGTCTCAGGTTTGGAATGGGAAGGAGTTGGATATCACATCTCATGTTATCGTAAGGGTCTCAGGTTTGTTATTAGACGCATTGAGATATCACATCTCATGTTATAGGAAGGGTCTCAGGTTTGGAATGGGAAGTTGTTGGATATTACATCTCATGCTATAGGAAGAGTCTCAGGTTTGGAATGGGAAGGAGTTGGATATCACATTTCATGTTATAGGAAGTATCTCAGTTTTGGTATTAGAAGCATTTAGTTATCACATCTCATGTTATAGTAAGGGTCCCAGGTTTGGAATTAGAAGCATTGAGATATCACATCTTATGCCATAGGAAGGGTTGCAGATTTTGAATGGGAAGGAGTTGGATATCACATCTCATTCTACAGGAAGGATCTCAGGTTTGTAATGGGAAGGAGTTGGATATTACCTCTCATGTTATAGTAAGGGTCTCAGGTTTGGTATTAGACGCATTGAGATATCACATCTCATGCTATAGGAAGGGTCTCTGGTTTGGAATGGGAAGGAGTTGGATATCACATTTCATGTTATAGGAAGGATCTCAGGTTTGGTATTAGAAGCATTGAGATATCACATTTTATGCTATAGGAAGGGTCTCAGGATTGGAATGGGAAGGAGTTGGATGTCACATCTCATGCTATAGGAAGGGTCTCAGGTTTGATTTTAGAAGCATTGAGATATCATATCTCATGCTATACGAAGAGTCTGAGGTTTGGAATGGGAAGGAGAATGATATCACATCTCATGCTATAGGAACGGTCTCAGGTTTGGAATGGGAAGGGGTTGGACATCACATCTCATGTTATAGGAAGCGTCTGAGGTTTGGTATTAGAACATTGAGATATCACATCCCATGCTATAGGAAGGGTCTCAGGTTTGGAATGGGAAGGAGTTGGATATCACATTTCATGCTATAGGAAGGATCTCAGTTTTGGTATTAGAAGCATTGAGATATCACATCTCATTTTATAGTAAGGGTCTCAGGTTTGGTATTAGAAACATTGAGATATCACATCTTATGCTAAAGGGTCTCAGGTTTGTAATGGGAAGGAGTTGGATATCACATCTAATGTTATAGTAAGGGTCTCAGGTTTGGTAGTAGACACATTGAGATATCACATCTCATGCTATAGGAAGGGTCTCTGGTATGGAATGGGAAGGAGTTGGATATCACATTTCATGTTATAGGAAGTATCTCAGTTTTGGTATTAGAAACGGTGTGCAGTCATAATGTCGACATCAATAATGTCGACAGTCAAAATGTCGACAAAATAATGTCGAAAATGTATAATGTCGACATACAAAAATGTCGACACAATACATTTTCGACATTATTTTGTCGACATTTAATAAAAGCATAAATACATTCTCTATATATATACACACAAATACGTTGTTGATGGTAAGTTTGATATATCAGTATGTTTATTAAATTGAAAGTAGTATGTGTAAGTAAACGTAACTGTACAACATAATAAATAAATAAAATTAACAATACTTTTACTTTAATAAATATATAATTAAATACAACACCTTTTTGTAATTCATTTTAACTTGTTATATAATAAAGAACCAGTAGATGGCGCTTGAGAGCTAAAAATGTATGTCTATAATTATTAACTTATAATTGTTTTGACTTTCTACGTAAGGTACGTAGCACAACGTAAACGTGAGCGCCATTTTTAAAGCTCACTTTCGACTTGTTTTTACCGCGGTCGCGTCCTCGTCCCTTCGCTCCATGGATTTGTTTTTTTTTTTGGGCATTTCATCATTTTTTTCATGGTTTTTCATCTGACGGACCGGGTCTTTGTGGATTTCAAGGATTTTGTCGTACGGATGGTGGATTTTTTTTTTCGGATATGGCTTTTTTGGAAGTTTTTATTTTCATGCAGTAGCGAGATTACCCGGAACTGATTATTGGACTTTCGAGTAATATGGATTTTGGACACTTTTCGGTGAGTTTGGATACCTTTTTTTACTGAAGCTGTGGATTTCAACAAGAAAACGGTACTTTTTCACGGTTAATGCAACGTCATTTTGCACCTGGATTCATGGATTTTATGGGGGATTCTTCACCTTTTTAACACGGAATCTTGGCCACCATGAACTGTAAGTACTCTTTTTAGCATTTTAAGTTAAAAGCTATGGAATCTAAGTAAATGTCCTTGTTCTCTACTGTGAATGCTTGTACTAATTGCACTAATTTACTATCATAGTCTCTGTATTTTTTGGTTTTCGGTGCCTGATTTGCCAAAGAAATTGTTTGCGAAATTCTCATTTCTTGGTGTTGTTCTTCTAACTTTAAGTCTCGCAAGAAATGCCACAAACTTGGATTTTGGGTATTGAAATTTTTACTTATGCGGCTATGCCAGCCTTCTAATGCGTTATTTGTTCGGGGTTTGTTCTCCATGGTGTTGCGGTAGCAGTTCCATAACTCAATTGTGTATTTTGGTCGGCGTCTGTTGCCACTCCGTGTTAACTGGCCTATCCATGTATTTTCGAAGTAGTCTAGTAAATTTGTTAATTCATTTTCATGATTTTTATAGTATTCACTGTCAATTAAATGTTCGTAATAATTAATAACATGATTCTCCGGTACAAAAGCCAATGCAAAAAGTTTTTTTACGTTAATCTGAAAGTAACTGTCCTCCGTATATTTTGCTGACAAACCTAATTTCTGTATTTTTCTCCAAACACTTTGAGTGAAATGAAAAAAACAACCCTTTATTGTAGTGTCTTTGTACACGCATGAAAAACCCTTGATTTGTGCTGTTTCAAAATCCATGATTATTGTCTCTGGTTGTGAATCGGGTGTAGTTTCCTTAATTTTATTGTATACGATTTTGTAAGCGTCCTCTGTTTTTTTTGGCATCAAAAAGTAAATCAGTGGTAATGTTTTGTCATTGATTGTTCCATGGACAGTATAAAATTGAAAAAACGGGTGGGGGCATACTTTAAACGTGGCGTCACTTTGCCAATATTTGCTTTGACTTAGATGGCGAAAGTTTTCAGAGGTAGCGAACACCAAGATTTTTTCATTGTTTATTCCCATTTCGCCACAATAAAAATGTTCTCCTCTCGCTGTAATCTTAAAAATATCCGGAATACGTATATGTTCAAAGGATGTAGGTGGAGGGGGTAGGTTTTCATTGGTATGTTTTGCTCGGTTCATAGTGCGTTGCATCAACTTTTCAGCTGGTAATTGCGCTGTTACATGCGTTGGTAATTGGCCACAAACTTCCCTGAGTACCGATCCACTAGTTTCCCCCTCATGTTCTACTGCTTTTCTTTTAAGTTCCGTTAATGTTTTCCTGATGATTATAGTTGTTTGATCAGGCATATGATTGTGTTCAGCGTTTCCCTTTACTTCTGTTCCCACTGTTACTGCGCGGGCTGAACATTTATTTTTTGTATATTCTGTGCAGCGCCAGTATATTCTCTCTTTTCGCTGAAGTTCTTTACAGAATATGTATCCATTCCATACCAGCTGCTTACTTCCTTTTTGGCTTTCTATAAATTCTATTTTGTTTTCCATTTTATCACCTGAAACGACACGTAAAAATAATTTTTTTGAGGTACTGTATACTATTTCCTTTATTGTAGACGTAATTTTTCATAATGGTAGTGCGTCTTACCTTTTCGCTAGAAAAAAGTACGAAAAAAATGCTGTCAATTGCCCGAAGTAACCTCTCAAGAGATGTTCTGTCAGGTAATGACGGTTTTTTCACAGCCGTTAACCGTTTCCTGCTATCAAAAACAAGGTGCTTTACTCAGGAATGTCATCTAGCGTGTTAACCATTTCGTAACCTATCTTTATCCAGTGTCACAGACAAGTGGGTGATTACGGACGAAGGGAAGGGGAGGGGGTGCTGGGATGGTTCGTGATGGAGGGTGAGGTTGGGGGGTTGGGGGGGGGACCCCCCCCAATGATTATTTCTGGTTATTGTCTATGATAATCGACCATTTTTTTTGTCGACATTTTTTTTTCGATAAATTGACTTCTTCCATTCTATGTATAGGATGTCGACATTATTGTTTTCGACATTTTTTTTTCGACATTTTTGCATGTCGACATTTTTTTGTCGACATTTTGACTATAAACCATTAGAAACATTGAGATATCACATCTTATGCTATAGGAAGGGTCTCAGGTTTGGAATGGGAAGGAGTTGGATATCACATCTCATGCTATAGGAAGGGTCTCAGGTTCGGAATGGAAGGAGTTGGATATCAAATCTCATGCTATAGGAAGGATTTAGGTTTGGTAGAAGCATTGAGATATCACATCTTATGCTATAGGAAGGGTCTCAGGTTTGGAATGGAAAGGAGTTGGATATCCCATCTCATGCTATAAGAAGGGTCTCGGTTTGTAGAAGCATTGAGATATCAAATCTCGTGCTATAGGAAGGTTCTCAGGATTGGAATGGGAAGGAGTTGGATATCACATCTCATGTTATAGGAAGGATTTCAGGTTTGGTATTAGAAGCCTTGAGATATCACATCTCATGCTATTGGAAGGGTCTCAGGATTGGAATGGGAAGGAGTTGGATATCACATCTCATACTAAAAGAAGGGTCTCAGGGTTGGAATGGGAAGGAGTTAGATATCGAATCTCATACTATAGGAAGGGTATCAGGTTTGGTATTCACATTGAGATATCACATCTTATGCTATAGGAAGGGTCTCAGGTTTGGAATGGGAAGGAGTTGGATATCACATCTCATGTTATAGGAAGGATCTCAGGTTTGGTAGAAGCATTGAGATACCACATCTCATGCTATAGGAAGGGTTTCAGGATTGGAATGGGAAGGAGTTGGATATCACATCTCATGCTATAGGAAGGATCTCAGGTTTGGTAGAAGCATTGAGATACCACATCTCATGCTATAGGAAGGGTTTCAGGATTGGAATGGGAAGGAGTTGGATATCACATCTCATGCTATAGGAAGGGTCGTAAATTTGGTAGAAGCTTTGAGATATCACATTTTATGCTATAGGAAGGGTCTCAGGATTGGAATGGGAAGTAATTGGATATCATATCTCATGCTATAGGAAGGGTCTCAGGTTTGGTATTAGAAGCATTGAGATATCACATCTCATGCTATCGGAAGGGTCTCAGGATTGGAATGGGAAGGAATTGGATATCACATCTCATGCTATAGGAAGGGTCTCAGGTTTGGAATGGGAAGGTGTTGGATATCACATCTCATGCTATCGGAAGGGTCTCAGGCTTGGATTGGGAAGGAGCTGGATATCACATCTGATGTTCTTGGAAGGATCTCAGGTTTGGTATTAGAAGCATTGATTTATCACATCTCATGCTATAGGAAGGGTTTCAGGTTTTGTATTAGAAGCATTGAGATATCACATCTCATGCTATAAGAAGAGTCTCAGGTTTGGAATTGGACGGAGTTAGATATTACATCTAATGCTATAGGAAGGGTCTCAGATTTGGTAGAAGCATTGAGATATCACATCTCATGCTATAGGAATGGTCTGAGGTTTGGAATGGGAAGGAGTTGGATATCACATCTCATGTTATTTGAAGGATCTCAGGTATGAAATGGGAAGGAGATGGACATCACATCTCATGTTATAGTAAGGGTCTCAGGTTTGGTGTTAGACGCATTGAGATATCATATCTCATGCGATCGGAAGGGTCTCAGGATTGGAATGGGAAGGAGTTGGATATCACATCTCATGCTATAGGAAGGGTCTCAGGTTTGGAATGGGAATTAGATGGATATCACATTTCATGTTATAGTAAGGGTCTCAGGTTTGGTATTAGACGCATTGAGTTGTCACATCTCATGCTATCGGAAGGGTCTCAGGATAGGAATGGGAAGGAGTTGGATATCACATCTCATGCTATAGGAAGGGTCTCAGGTTTGGAATCGAAGAAATTGGATGTCACATCTCATGTTATAGGAAGGGTCTCAGGTTTGGTATTAGAAGCATTGAGATATCACATCTCATGCTATAGGAAGGGTCTCAGAATTGGAATGGGAAGGCGTTGGATATCACTTCTCATGCTACAGGAAGTGTCACAGGTGTGGAATGGGAAGGAGTTGGAAATCACATTTCATGTTATAGGAAGGGTCTGAGTTTTGGTATTAGAAGCATTGAGATATCACATCTCATGCTATAGGAAGGGTCTCAGGATTGGAATGGGAAGGAGTTGGATATCACGTCTCATGCTAAAGGAGGGGTCTCAGGTTTGGTATTAGAAGCACTGAGATATCACATCTCATACTATAGGAAGGGTCTCAGGATTGGAATGGGAAGGCGTTGGATATCACATCTCATGCTACAGGAAATGTCACAGGTGTGGAATGGGAAGGAGTTGGAAATCACATTTCATGTTATAGGAAGGGTCTGAGTTTTGGTATTAGAAGCATTGAGATATCACATCTCATGCTATAGGAAGGGTCTCAGGATTGGAATGGGAAGGAATTGGATATCACGTCTCATGCTAAAGGAGGGGTCTCAGGTTTGGTATTAGAAGCACTGAGATATCACATCTCATACTATAGGAAGGGTCTCAGGATTGGAATGGGAAGGCGTTGGATATCACATGTCATGCTACAGGAAGTGTCACAGGTGTGGAATGGGAAGGAGTTGGAAATCACATTTCATGTTATAGGAAGGGTCTCAGGTTTGGTATTAGACGCATTGAGTTGTCACGTCTCATGCTATCGGAAGGGTCTCAGGATTGGAATGGGAAGGAGTTGGATATCACATCTCATGCTATAGGAAGGATCTCAGGTTTGGAATGGGAAGGAGTTGGATATTACATCTCATGGTATAGGAAGGGTCTCAGGTTTGGTAGAAGCATTGAGATATCACATCTCATGCTATAGGAAGGGTCTCAGGTTTGGAATCGAAGAAATTGGATGTCACATCTCATGTTATAGGAAGGGTCTCAGGTTTGGTATTAGAAGCACTGAGATATCACATCTCATGCTATAGGAAGGGTCTCAGGATTGGAATGGGAAGGTGTTGGATATCACATCTCATGCTACAGGAAGTGTCACAGGTGTGGAATGGGAAGGAGTTGGAAATCACATTTCATGTTATAGGAAGGGTCTGAGTTTTGGTATTAGAAGCATTGAGATATCAAATCTCATGCTATAGAAAGCGTCTCAGGTTTGGAATGGGAAGGAGTTGGATATCACATCTCATGTTATAGTGAGGGTCTCAGGTTTGATATTAGAAGCATTGAGATTTCACATCTTATGCTGTCGGACGGGTCTGAGGTTTGGAATGGGAAGGAGTTGGATATCACATCTCATGTTATAGTAAGGGTCTCAGGTTTGGTATTAGAAGCATTGAGATATCACATCTCGTGCTATAGGAAGGGTTTCAGGTTTGGTATCAGCAGCATTGAGATATCACATCTCATGCTATAGGAAGGGTCTCAGGATTTGAATGGGAAGGAGTTAAATATCACATCTAATACTATAGGAAGGGTCTCAGGTTTGGTAGAAGCATTGAGATATCACATCTCATGCTATAGGAAGGGTCTCGGGATTGGAATGGGAAGGAGTTGGATATCACATCTCATGCTATAGGAAGGGTCTCAGGTTTTATTTTAGAAGCATTGAGATATCACATCTCATGCTATAGGAAGGGTCTCGGGTTTGGAATGGGAAGGAGTTGGATATCACATCTAATGCTATAGGAAGGTCTCAGGTTTGGAATGGGAAGGAGTTGGGCATCACATCTCATGTTATAGGATGGTTCTGAGGTTTGGTATTAGAAGCATTGAGATATCACATCTCATGCTATAGGAAGGGTCTCAGGTTTGGAATGGGAAGGAGTAGGATATCACATCTCATGTTATAGTAAGGGTCTCAGGTTTGGTATTAGAAGCATTGAGATTTCACATCTTATGCTGTAGGAAGGGTCTCAGGTTTGGAATGGGAAGGAGTTGGATATCACATCTCATGTTATCGTAAGGGTCTCAGGTTTGTTATTAGACGCATTGAGATATCACATCTCATGTTATAGGAAGGGTCTCAGGTTTGGAATGGGAAGTTGTTGGATATCACATCTCATGCTATAGGAAGGGTCTCAGGTTTGGAATGGGAAGGAGTTGGATATCACATTTCATGTTATAGGAAGTATCTCAGTTTTGGTATTAGAAGCATTTAGTTATCACATCTCATGTTATAGTAAGGGTCCCAGGTTTGGAATTAGAAGCATTGAGATATCACATCTTATGCCATAGGAAGGGTCGCAGATTTGGAATGGGAAGGAGTTGGATATCACATCTCATGCTACAGGAAGGGTCTCAGGTTTGGTATTAGAAGCATTGAGATATCACATCTCATGCTATAGGAAGGGTCTCAGGATTGGAATGGGAAGGAGTTGGATATCACGTCTCATGCTAAAGGAGGGATCTCTGGTTTGGAATGGGAAGGAGTTGGATATCACATTTCATGTTATAGGAAGGATCTCAGGTTTGATATTAGAAGCATTGAGATTTCACATCTTATGCTGTAGGACGGGTCTGAGGTTTGGAATGGGAAGGAGTTGGATATCACATCTCATGTTATAGTAAGGGTCTCAGGTTTGGTATTAGAAGCATTGAGATATCACATCTCATGCTATAGGAAGGGTTTCAGGTTTGGTATCAGCAGCATTGAGATATCACATCTCATGCTATAGGAAGGGTCTCAGGATTGGAATGGGAAGGAGTTAAATATCACATCTAATGCTATAGGAAGGGTCTCAGGTTTGGTAGAAGCATTGAGATATCACATCTCATGCTATAGGAAGGGTCTCGGGATTGGAATGGAAAGGAGTTGGATATCACATCTCATGCTATAGGAAGGGTCTCAGGTTTGGAATGGGAAGGTGTTGGATATCACATCTCATGCTATAGGAAGGGTCTCAGGTTTGGAATCGAAGAAATTGGATGTCACATCTCATGTTATAGGAAGGGTCTCAGGTTTGGTATTAGAAGCATTGAGATATCACATCTCATGCTATAGGAAGGGTCTCAGGATTGGAATGGGAAGGAGTTGGATATCACGTCTCATGCTATTGGAAGGGTCTCAGGTTTGGTATTAGAAGCACTGAGATATCACATCTCATGCTATAGGAAGGGTCTCAGGATTGGAATGGGAAGGTGTTGGATAACACATCTCATGCTACAGGAAGTGTCACAGGTGTGGAATGGGAAGGAGTTGGAAATCACATCTCATGTTATAGTAAGGGTCTCAGGTTTGGTATTAGAAGCATTGAGATTTCACATCTTATGCTGTAGGAAGGGTCTCAGGTTTGGAATGGGAAGGAGTTGGATATAACATCTCATGTTATCGTAAGGGTCTCAGGTTTGTTATTAGACGCATTGAGATATCACATCTCATGTTATAGGAAGGATCTCAGGTTTGGAATGGGAAGTTGTTGCATATCACATCTCATGCTATAGGAAGGGTCTCAGGTTTGGAATGGGAAGGAGTTGGATATCACATTTCATGTTATAGGAAGTATCCCAGTTTTGGTATTAGAAGCATTTAGTTATCACATCTCATGTTATAGTAAGTTTCCCAGGTTTGGAATTAGAAGCATTGAGATATCACATCTTATGCCATAGGAAGGGTCGCAGATTTGGAATGGGAAGGAGTTGGATATCACATCTCATGCTACAGGAAGAGTCTCAGGTTTGGAATGGGAAGGAGTTGGATATTACCTCTCATGTTATAGTAAGGGTCTCAGGTTTGGTATTAGACGCATTGAGATATCACATCTCATGCTATAGGAAGGGTCTCTGGTTTGGAATGGGAAGGAGTTGGATATCACATTTCATGTTATAGGAAGGATCTCAGGTTTGGTATTAGAAGCATTGAGATATCACATTTTATGCTATAGGAAGGGTCTCAGGATTGGAATGGGAAGGAGTTAGATATCACATCTCATGCTATAGGAAGGGTCTCAGGTTTGATTTTAGAAGCATTGAGATATCATATCTCATGCTATACGAAGAGTCTGAGGTTTGGAATGGGAAGGAGAATGATATCACATCTCATGCTATAGGAACGGTCTCAGGTTTGGAATGGGAAGGGGTTGGACATCACATCTCATGTTATAGGAAGCGTCTGAGGTTTGGTATTAGAAGCATTGAGATATCACATCTCATGCTATAGGAAGGGTCTCAGGTTTGGAATGGGAAGGAGTTGGATATCACATTTCATGCTATAGGAAGGATCTCAGTTTTGGTATTAGAAGCATTGAGATATCACATCTCATTTTATAGTAAGGGTCTCAGGTTTGGTATTAGAAACATTGAGATATCACATCTTATGCTATAGGTAGGTTCTCAGGTTTGGAATGGAAAGGAGTTGGATATCACATCTCACAATAGGAAGGGTCTCAGGTTTGTAATGGGAAGGAGTTGGATATCACATCTCATGTTATAGTAAGGGTCTCAGGTTTGGTATTAGACACATTGAGATATCACATCTCATGCTATAGGAAGGGTCTCTGGTATGGAATGGGAAGGAGTTGGATATCACATTTCATGTTATAGGAAGTATCTCAGGTTTGGTATTAGAAACATTGAGATATCACATCTTATGCTATAGGAAGGGTCTCAGGTTTGGAATGGGAAGGAGTTGGATATCACATCTCATGCTATAGGAAGGGTCTCAGGTTCGGAATGGAAGGAGTTGGGTATCAAATCTCATGCTATAGGAAGGATTTAGGTTTGGTAGAAGCATTGAGATATCAAATCTTGTGCTATAGGAAGGGTCTCAGGATTGGAATGGGAAGGAGTTGGATATCACATCTCATGTTATAGGAAGGATCTCAGGTTTGGTATTAGAAGCATTGAGATATCACATCTCATGCTATTGGAAGGGTCTCAGGATTGGAATGGGAAGGAGTTGGATATCACACCTCATACTAAAATAAGGGTCTCAGGGTTGGAATGGGAAGGAATTGGATATCACATCTCATGCTATAGGAAGGGTATCAGGTTTGGTATTCACATTGAGATATCACATCTTATGCTATAGGAAGGGTCTCAGGTTTGTAATGGGAAGGAGTTGGATATCACGTCTCATGCTAAAGGAAGGGTCTCAGGTTTGGTATTAGAAGCACTGAGATATCACATCTCATGCTATAGGAAGGGTCTCAGGATTGGAATGGGAAGGAGTTGGATATCACATCTCATGCTACAGGAAGTGTCACAGGTTTGGTATTAGAAGCACTGATATATCACATCTCATGCTATTGGAAGGGTCTCAGGATTGGAATGGGAAGGAGTTGGATATCACATCTCATACTAAAAGAAGGGTCTCAGGGTTGGAATGGGAAGGAATTTGATATCACATCTCATGCTATAGGAAGGGTATCAGGTTTGGTATTCACATTGAGATATCACATCTTATGCTATAGGAAGGGTCTCAGGTTTGGAATGGGAAGGAGTTGGATGTCACATCTCATGTTATAGTAAGGGTCTCAGGTTTGATATTAGAAGCATTGAGATTTCACATCTTATGCTGTAGGACGGGTCTCAGGTTTAGAATGGGAAGGAGTTGGATATCACATCTCATGTTATAGTAAGGGTCTCAGGTTTGGTATTAGAAGCATTGAGATATCACATCTCATGCTATAGGAAGGGTTTCAGGTTTGGTATCAGCAGCATTGAGATATCACATCTCATGCTATAGGAAGGGTCTCAGGATTGGAATGGGAAGGAGTTAAATATCACATCTAATGCTATAGGAAGGGTCTCAGGTTTGGTAGAAGCATTGAGATATCACATCTCATGCTATAGGAAGGGTCTCGGGATTGGAATGGGAAGGAGTTGGATATCACATCTCATGCTATAGGAAGGGTCTCAGGTTTGATTTTAGAAGCATTGAGATATCATATCTCATGCTATAGGAAGAGTCTCAAGTTTGGAATGGGAAGGAGTTGGATATCACATCTAATGCTATAGGAAGGGTCTCAGGTTTGGAATGGGAAGGAGTTGGGCATCACATCTCATGTTATAGGATGGTTCTGAGGTTTGGTATTAGAAGCATTGAGATATCACATCTCATGCTATAGGAAGGATCTCAGGTTTGGAATGGGAAGGAGTTGGATATCACATCTCATGTTATAGTAAGGGTCTCAGGTTTGGTATTAGAAGCATTGAGATTTCACATCTTATGCTGTAGGAAGGGTCTCAGGTTTGGAATGGGAAGGAGTTGGATATCACATCTCATGTTATCGTAAGGGTCTCAGGTTTGTTATTAGACGCATTGAGATATCACATCTCATGTTATAGGAAGGGTCTCAGGTTTGGAATGGGAAGTTGTTGGATATCACATCTCATTCTATAGGAAGGGTCTCAGGTTTGGAATGGGAAGGAGTTGGATATCACATTTCATGTTATAGGAATGATCTCAGGTTTGGTATTAGACGCATTGAGATATCACATCTCATGCTATAGGAAGGGTCTCTGGTTTGGAATGGGAAGGAGTTGGATATCACATTTCATGTTATAGGAAGGATCTCAGGTTTGGTATTAGAAGCATTGAGATATCACATTTTATGCTATAGGAAGGGTCTCAGGATTGGAATGGGAAGGAGTTGGATATCACATCTCATGCTATAGGAAGGGTCTCAGGTTTGATTTTAGAAGCATTGAGATATCATATCTCATGCTATACCAAGAGTCTGAGGTTTGGAATGGGAAGGAGAATGATATCACATCTCATGCTATAGGAAGGGTCTCAGGTTTGGAATGGGAAGGGGTTGGACATCACATCTCATGTTATAGGAAGCGTCTGAGGTTTGGTATTAGAAGCATTGAGATATCACATCTCATGCTATAGGAAGGGTCTCAGGTTTGGAATGGGAAGGAGTTGGATATCACATTTCATGCTATAGGAAGGATCTCAGTTTTGGTATTAGAAGCATTGAGATATCACATCTCATGTTATAGTAAGGGTCTCAGGTTTGGTATTAGAAACATTGAGATATCACATCTTATGCTATAGGAAGGTTCTCAGGTTTGGAATGGAAAGGAGTTGGATATCACATCTCACAATAGGAAGGGTCTCAGGTTTGTAATGGGAAGGAGTTGGATATCACATCTCATGTTATTTGAAGGATCTCAGGTATGAAATGGGAAGGAGATGGACATCACATCTCATGTTATAGTAAGGGTCTCAGGTTTGGTGTTAGACGCATTGAGATATCATATCTCATGCGATCGGAAGGGTCTCAGGATTGGAATGGGAAGGAGTTGGATATCACATCTCATGCTATAGGAAGGGTCTCAGGTTTGGAATGGGAAGGAGATGGATATCACATCTCATGTTATAGTAAGGGTCTCAGGTTTGGTATTAGAAGCATTGAGATATCACATTTTATGCTATAGGAAGGGTCTCAGGATTGGAATGGGAAGGAGTTGGATATCACATCTCATGCTATAGGAAGGGTCTCGGGATTGGAATGTGAAGGAGTTGGATATCACATCTCATGCTATAGGAAGGGTCTCAGGTTTGATTTTAGAAGCATTGAGATATCATATCTCATGCTATAGGAAGAGTCTCAAGTTTGGAATGGGAAGGAGTTGGATATCACATCTAATGCTATAGGGAGGGTCTCAGGTTTGGAATGGGAAGGAGTTGGGCATCACATCTCATGTTATAGGATGGTTCTGAGGTTTGGTATTAGAAGCATTGAGATATCACATCTCATGCTATAGGAAGGATCTCAGGTTTGGAATGGGAAGGAGTTGGATATCACATCTCATGTTATAGTAAGGGTCTCAGGTTTGGTATTAGAAGCATTGAGATTTCACATCTTATGCTGTAGGAAGGGTCTCAGGTTTGGAATGGGAAGGAGTTGGATATCACATCTCATGTTATCGTAAGGGTCTCAGGTTTGTTATTAGACGCATTGAGATATCACATCTCATGTTATAGGAAGGGTCTCAGGTTTGGAATGGGAAGTTGTTGGATATCACATCTCATTCTATAGGAAGGGTCTCAGGTTTGGAATGGGAAGGAGTTATATATCACATTTCATGTTATAGGAAGTATCTCAGTTTTGGTATTAGAAGCATTTAGTTATCACATCTCATGTTATAGTGAGGGTCCCAGGTTTGGTATTAGAAGCATTGAGATATCACATCTTATGCTATGGGAAGGGTTGCAGATTTGGAATGGGGAGGAGTTGGATATCACATCTCATGCTATAGGAAGGGTCTCAGGTTTGGAATAAGAAGGAGTTGGATATCACATTTCATGTTATAGGAAGGATCTCAGGTTTGGTATTAGACGCATTGAGATATCACATCTCATGCTATAGGAAGGGTCTCTGGTTTGGAATGGGAAGGAGTTGGATATCACATTTCATGTTATAGGAAGGATCTCAGGTTTGGTATTAGAAGCATTGAGATATCACATTTTATGCTATAGGAAGGATCTCAGGATTGGAATGGGAAGGAGTTGGATATCACATCTCATGCTATAGGAAGGGTCTCAGGTTTGATTTTAGAAGCATTGAGATATCATATCTCATGCTATACCAAGAGTCTGAGGTTTGGAATGGGAAGGAGAATGATATCACATCTCATGCTATAGGAAGGGTCTCAGGTTTGGAATGGGAAGGGGTTGGACATCACATCTCATGTTATAGGAAGCGTCTGAGGTTTGGTATTAGAAGCATTGAGATATCACATCTCATGCTATAGGAAGGGTCTCAGGTTTGGAAGGGGAAGGAGTTGGATATCACATTTCATGCTATAGGAAGGATCTCAGTTTTGGTATTAGAAGCATTGAGATATCACATCTCATGTTATAGTAAGGGTATCAGGTTTGGTATTAGAAACATTGAGATATCACATCTTATGCTATAGGAAGGTCCTCAGGTTTGGAATGGAAAGGAGTTGGATATCACATCTCACAATAGGAAGGGTCTCAGGTTTGTAATGGGAAGGAGTTGGATATCACATCTCATGTTATAGTAAGGATCTCAGGTTTGGTATTAGACACATTGAGATATCACATCTCATGCTATAGGAAGGGTCTCTGGTATGGAATGGGAAGGAGTTGGATATCACATTTCATGTTATAGGAAGTATCTCAGGTTTGGTATTAGAAACATTGAGATATCACATCTTATGCTATAGGAAGGGTCTCAGGTTTGGAATGGGAAGGAGTTGGATATCACATCTCATGCTATAGGAAGGGTCTCAGGTTCGGAATGGAAGGAGTTGGGTATCAAATCTCATGCTATAGGAAGGATTTAGGTTTGGTAGAAGCATTGAGATATCAAATCTTGTGCTATAGGAAGGGTCTCAGGATTGGAATGGGAAGGAGTTGGATATCACATCTCATGTTATAGGAAGGATCTCAGGTTTGCTATTAGAAGCATTGAGATATCACATCTCATGCTATTGGAAGGGTCTCAGGATTGGAATGGGAAGGAGTTGGATATCACACCTCATACTAAAATAAGGGTCTCAGGTTTGGAATGGGAAGGAATTGGATATCACATCTCATGCTATAGGAAGGGTATCAGGTTTGGTATTCACATTGAGATATCACATCTTATGCTATAGGAAGGGTCTCAGGTTTGTAATGGGAAGGAGTTGGATATCACGTCTCATGCTAAAGGAAGGGTCTCAGGTTTGGTATTAGAAGCACTGAGATATCACATCTCATGCTATAGGAAGGGTCTCAGGATTGGAATGGGAAGGAGTTGGATATCACATCTCATGCTACAGGAAGTGTCACAGGTTTGGTATTAGAAGCACTGATATATCACATCTCATGCTATTGGAAGGGTCTCAGGATTGGAATGGGAAGGAGTTGGATATCACATCTCATACTAAAAGAAGGGTCTCAGGGTTGGAATGGGAAGGAATTTGATATCACATCTCATGCTATAGGAAGGGTATCAGGTTTGGTATTCACATTGAGATATCACATCTTATGCTATAGGAAGGGTCTCAGGTTTGGAATGGGAAGGAGTTGGATATCACATCTCATGTTATAGTAAGGGTCTCAGGTTTGATATTAGAAGCATTGAGATTTCACATCTTATGCTGTAGGACGGGTCTCAGGTTTAGAATGGGAAGGAGTTGGATATCACATCTCATGTTATAGTAAGGGTCTCAGGTTTGGTATTAGAAGCATTGAGATATCACATCTCATGCTATAGGAAGGGTTTCAGGTTTGGTATCAGCAGCATTGAGATATCACATCTCATCCTATAGGAAGGGTCTCAGGATTGGAATGGGAAGGAGTTAAATATCACATCTAATGCTATAGGAAGGGTCTCAGGTTTGGTAGAAGCATTGAGATATCACATCTCATGCTATAGGAAGGGTCTCGGGATTGGAATGGGAAGGAGTTGGATATCACATCTCATGCTATAGGAAGGGTCTCAGGTTTGATTTTAGAAGCATTGAGATATCATATCTCATGCTATAGGAAGAGTCTCAAGTTTGGAATGGGAAGGAGTTGGATATCACATCTAATGCTATAGGAAGGGTCTCAGGTTTGGAATGGGAAGGAGTTGGGCATCACATCTCATGTTATAGGATGGTTCTGAGGTTTGGTATTAGAAGCATTGAGATATCACATCTCATGTTATAGGAAGGGTCTCAGGTTTGGAATGGGAAGTTGTTGGATATCACATCTCATTCTATAGGAAGGGTCTCAGGTTTGGAATGGGAAGGAGTTGGATATCACATTTCATGTTATAGGAAGGATCTCAGGTTTGGTATTAGACGCATTGAGATATCACATCTCATGCTATAGGAAGGGTCTCTGGTTTGGAATGGGAAGGAGTTGGATATCACATTTCATGTTATAGGAAGGATCTCAGGTTTGGTATTAGAAACATTGAGATATCACATTTTATGCTATAGGAAGGGTCTCAGGATTGGAATGGGAAGGAGTTGGATATCACATCTCATGCTATAGGAAGGGTCTCAGGTTTGATTTTAGAAGCATTGAGATATCATATCTCATGCTATACCAAGAGTCTGAGGTTTGGAGTGGGAAGGAGAATGATATCACATCTCATGCTATAGGAAGGGTCTCAGGTTTGGAATGGGAAGGGGTTGGACATCACATCTCATGTTATAGGAAGCGTCTGAGGTTTGGTATTAGAAGCATTGAGATATCACATCTCATGCTATAGGAAGGGTCTCATGTTTGGAATGGGAAGGAGTTGGATATCACATTTCATGCTATAGGAAGGATCTCAGTTTTGGTATTAGAAGCATTGAGATATCACATCTCATGTTATAGTAAGGGTCTCAGGTTTGGTATTAGAAACATTGAGATATCACATCTTATGCTATAGGAAGGTTCTCAGGTTTGGAATGGAAAGGAGTTGGGTATTACATCTCACAATAGGAAGGGTCTCAGGTTTGTAATGGGAAGGAGTTGGATATCACATCTCATGTTATTTGAAGGATCTCAGGTATGAAATGGGAAGGAGATGGACATCACATCTCATGTTATAGTAAGGGTCTCAGGTTTGGTGTTAGACGCATTGAGATATCATATCTCATGCGATCGGAAGGGTCTCAGGATTGGAATGGGAAGGAGTTGGATATCACATCTCATGCTATAGGAAGGGTCTCGGGATTGGAATGGGAAGGAGTTGGATATCACATCTCATGCTATAGGAAGGGTCTCGGGATTGGAATGGGAAGGAGTTGGATATCACATCTCATGCTATAGGAAGGGTCTCAGGTTTGATTTTAGAAGCATTGAGATATCATATCTCATGCTATAGGAAGAGTCTCAAGTTTGGAATGGGAAGGAGTTGGATATCACATCTAATGCTGTAGGAAGGGTCTCAGGTTTGGAATGGGAAGGAGTTGGGCATCACATCTCATGTTATAGGATGGTTCTGAGGTTTGGTATTAGAAGCATTGAGATATCACATCTCATGCTATATGAAGGATCTCAGGTTTGGAATGGGAAGGAGTTGGATATCACATCTCATGTTATAGTAAGGGTCTCAGGTTTGGTATTAGAAGCATTGAGATTTCACATCTTATGCTGTAGGAAGGGTCTCAGGTTTGGAATGGGAAGGAGTTGGATATCACATCTCATGTTATCGTAAGGGTCTCAGGTTTGTTATTAGACGCATTGAGATATCACATCTCATGTTATAGGAAGGGTCTCAGGTTTGGAATGGGAAGTTGTTGGATATCACATCTCATTCTATAGGAAGGGTCTCAGGTTTGGAATGGGAAGGAGTTGGATATCACATTTCATGTTATAGGAAGTATCCCAGTTTTGGTATTAGAAGCATTTAGTTATCACATCTCATGTTATAGTTAGGGTCCCAGGTTTGGTATTAGAAGCATTGAGATATCACATCTTATGCTATGGGAAGGGTTTCAGATTTGGAATGGGGAGGAGTTGGATATCACATCTCATGCTATAGGAAGGGTCTCAGGTTTGGAATGGGAAGGAGTTGGATATCACATTTCATGTTATAGGAAGGATCTCAGGTTTGGTATTAGACGCATTGAGATATCACATCTCATGCTATAGGAAGGGTCTCTGGTTTGGAATGGGAAGGAGTTGGATATCACATTTCATGTTATAGGAAGGATCTCAGGTTTGGTATTAGAAGCATTGAGATATCACATTTTATGCTATAGGAAGGATCTCAGGATTGGAATGGGAAGGAGTTGGATATCACATCTCATGCTATAGGAAGGGTCTCAGGTTTGATTTTAGAAGCATTGAGATATCATATCTCATGCTATACCAAGAGTCTGAGGTTTGGAATGGGAAGGAGAATGATATCACATCTCATGCTATAGGAAGGGTCTCAGGTTTGGAATGGGAAGGGGTTGGACATCACATCTCATGTTATAGGAAGCGTCTGAGGTTTGGTATTAGAAGCATTGAGATATCACATCTCATGCTATAGGAAGGGTCTCAGGTTTGGAATGGGAAGGAGTTGGATATCACATCTCCTATAGGAAGGGTCTCAGGTTTGATTTTAGAAGCATTGAGATATCATATCTCATGCTATACCAAGAGTCTGAGGTTTGGAATGGGAAGGAGAATGATATCACATCTCATGCTATAGGAAGGGTCTCAGGTTTGGAATGGGAAGGGGTTGGACATCACATCTCATGTTATAGGAAGCGTCTGAGGTTTGGTATTAGAAGCATTGAGATATCACATCTCATGTTATAGTAAGGGTCTCAGGTTTGGTATTAGAAACATTGAGATATCACATCTTATGCTATAGGAAGGTTCTCAGGTTTGGAATGGAAAGGAGTTGGATATCACATCTCACAATAGGAAGGGTCTCAGGTTTGTAATGGGAAGGAGTTGGATATCACATCTCATGTTATTTGAAGGATCTCAGGTATGAAATGGGCAGGAGATGGACCTCACATCTCATGTTATAGTAAGGGTCTCAGGTTTGGTGTTAGACGCATTGAGATATCATATCTCATGCGATCGGAAGGGTCTCAGGATTGGAATGGGAAGGAGTTGGATATCACATCTCATGCTATAGGAAGGGTCTCAGGTTTGGAATGGGAAGGAGATGGATATCACATCTCATGTTATAGTAAGGGTCTCAGGTTTGGAATGGGAAGGAGTTGGATATCACATTTCATGCTATAGGAAGGATCTCAGTTTTGGTATTAGAAGCATTGAGATATCACATCTCATGTTATAGTAAGGGTCTCAGGTTTGGTATTAGAAGCATTGAGATATCACATTTTATGCTATAGGAAGGGTCTCAGGATTGGAATGGGAAGGAGTTGGATATCACATCTCATGCTATAGGAAGGGTCTCAGGTTTGATTTTAGAAGCATTTAGATATCATATCTCATGCTATACGAAGAGTCTGAGGTTTGGAATGGGAAGGAGAATGATCTCACATCTCATGCTATAGGAAGGGTCTCAGGATTGGAATGGGAAGGCGTTGGATATCACATCTCATGCTACAGGAAGTGTCACAGGTGTGGAATGGGAAGGAGTTGGAAATCACATTTCATGTTATAGGAAGGGTCTGAGTTTTGGTATTAGAAGCATTGAGATATCAAATCACATGCTATAGAAAGCGTCTCACGTTTGGAATGGGAAGGAGTTGGATATCACATCTCATGTTATAGTAAGGGTCTCCGGTTTGATATTAGAAGCATTGAGATTTCACATCTTATGCTGTAGGACGGGTCTGAGGTTTGGAATGGGAAGGAGTTGGATATCACATCTCTTGTTATAGTAAGGGTTTCAGGTTTGGTATCAGCAGCATTGAGATATCACATATCATGCTATAGGAAGGGTCTCAGGATTGGAATGGGGAGGAGTTAAATATCACATCTAATGCTATAGGAAGGGTCTCAGGTTTGGTAGAAGCATTGTTTGTTTATTTGTTTGTTTGTTTGTTTATTTATTTATATAGCGCTCTTGACCCAGGGGTATATGTGCGCTTTGAACATCAGGTTACAAATAACAGACAATAGTGCAGTAGTAATAGGTCATAGGAGAGCTGAACAAAAAGGCAGAAATGCATAGATAATAGTGGTCAAACAACATAAGTAAGATTGGAGATTGGGTGTGCATACATATGTGGTAGGACGGTTATTTGTTGATTAACCAGGAGATGACCTTGGTTCTGAAGGGTTGGAAGGTGGGTGTAGATTTAATATCCAGTGGGATGGAGTTCCAAAGTTGTGATGCCAGAGCTGGGAAGCTGGATCCGCCGGCTCTTTTGAGGGAGTATTTGGGAACTGTTAGTTGTAGTGTGTTGGACGATCTGGTGGTTCTGGTGTTCTGTCTTAAAGTAAATTTGTTAGAGAGGTAGGGCGGGGCAAGATGATTGAGGGCTTTGTATGTAAGGCATATAGTTTTCAGGTCTATTTTTTGTTGTATGGACAACCATTTACAGGCAGTTCTGGTGGCGGAGATGTGTTCCCTTCTGGGAATATTGAGGGCGGCACGGAGTGCATTATTTTGTAGGACTTGCAATTTATTGATTACTGTTTTGTTGGCACCTACATAGAGGCTGTTACAGTAATCCAGTTTAGATTGAATGAGTGCTCTGGCTAGGATGAGGCAATTGCTAGGGGAGATCAACGGTCTACAGGCCCTGATAAGTTTGCCAGTGTAGGCAGTGGCTGAGGCGGTCATATTGATTTGTTTAGCTAGGTTGGTGTTCGTGTCTAGGTAGAAGCCGAGGGTTTTTACGCTCTTGGCGATGGGTATGGTGTTACCGTCAATAGTGAAGCTAGTGTAGCCGGGACAGAGCTTTCGGATAGTGTTAGGTGAGCCGACAAGAAGCAGTTCGGTCTTGTCATCATTCAGGCACAGGCCATGTGTGGCCATCCATGCCTGAATGATGGAAAAGACTTCATTGATCCATTTGGCGTCCTTGTTGTAGTTACCTGATAAGGTGAGGAGTATCTGGGTGTCATCTGCGTAGTTTGTGTAGGTGACACCCAGATTGTCCAGCTTGTCGAATAGGGGCTTAGTGAATATATTGTATAGGGTAGGTGAGACACAGGATCCTTGTGGGACACCACAGGTGATGGGGATAGGTTCAGCCGCTGCTAGGGGAGAGAAGACCCGCATGGTTCTATTGTCCAGGAAAGATTGGATCCATGTGACCGCAGAGTGGGAGAAGTGTGCTGCCAGAGACAGATGGTTGCACAGGATTTTATGGTCGACCAGGTCAAAGGCGGCGGAGAGGTCAAGGAGTAGAAGGATGGCAGCCTTGCCTTTGTCTTTGAGTTCGTCTATCTGGCATTTGAGATCAACAAGGGCTGTTTCTGTCCCATGTTGTGGTCGAAAGCCGGATTGGCGAACTCCTAGTAGATGATTAGTCTCGAGGTAGTCCTGGATTTGTAGATAAGCCACTTTATCTAGGATTTTTAGTAGGAATGGGACGGTGGTAATAGGTCTATAATTCGTGGGTATGTCAGGGTTGAGAGTAGTTTTTTTTAGTAGAGGTAGGACCCATGACTGTTTCAGATTGCTGGGGACCATGTTATTGGCGAAGGACAGGTTTATTAATTTAGTGATAAAAGGGGAGAGATCCCTAGCTGCATCTTTTATAATCTGTGCGGGGCAGCTGTCCCCCTTGCAGTTCGATGGTTTCAGGGATGCTATAATTTTCTGAACCTCCAATATGGATACTTTTTTGAAGGTGAAGCCTGAACTAGTGGCAGTAAGTGGAGGGGGAGTGGGGGTGGAGGTAGGATCGAGGGTGAGTTGTTGTCGTTTGTTGTTGATTTTAGTTTGGAGCCCTGAGATTTTGTTAGCTAGGGCATTCTGGATCCCTGTGCACCAAGGTTTATCCTTGGTGCAGGAGTCGGTAGGAGTAATGGGGTTTTCTAATTCCTTTAGTATGTTAAAGAGCTCCTTAGTACTAGAGCTTGCCTGGGAGATCCTAGTATTGAGAGATTCTTTCTTGGCATGTATAATCTCATTTTTGTAGAGGGTGGAGATGTTGGTGAGATTAGTTCTGTTATTTACAGAAGGCACTGATTTCCATAGTGCTTCGAGTTTATTTTTTTGTTGACGGAGGGTTTTGAGCTCCGGGGTGTACCATGTGTTCAGGTGCGCTTTGGGTATCCCTTTACGCAGTTTCAGTGGGGCAATGATGTCAATGGCATTGGTCATGGACTCATTGTAGACGTTGACCAATTGGTTCAGGTCCGTTGTAACAGGTAGTGCGTTCAAAGTAGGGATCACTAGGGGTATTAAGGCTTCTGCTGTGATATTGCTCTTTTTCCTGGTAGGGCAAGCAGGTGCAATGATAGGCCTTTTATGTGCTGAATTACTGGTAAGAATGTCAAAAGGGAGGAGGTAGTGGTCAGTCCAAATGAGTTGTATAGGATTTTTCATAGTAATGTTGCAATTGAGGGTAGTTATCCAGTCGAGGATTCTACCTTTCGAATGGGTGGGTTTGGAGCAGAGTTGTTGGAGGCCATGCTCATCTAATGCCATCGCCAGGGCAGTGGCTGGGGTGTCTAGGGGGTCGTTAAACCCAAGATTAAAGTCTCCAAGTATAATCATTTGTGCTGATGGTTTGGAACTTTCAGCAACTAGTGAGGTGATGTCTTCCTCAAATGAGCCAGGTGGGCCCGGGGGTCGGTAAATTAGGTGTATCGTGATGGTACTTTTAGGGGAAGTTTGAAATTTAACTGTAATGTGTTCACAGGATTTGAGTGGGGGAGCAGAGGATAGTCTGATGTCAAGCGTGGACTTAAAGATAATAGCTACACCACCTCCTCGAACGTTCGGTCTATCTGCTCTAAGGATGGTGTAGTTATCAGGTATGGCTAGGGCGAGAGATGGACCTGCAGCATCGTGCAGCCAAGTTTCGGTTACCGCAAGGAAGTCCAGGTTGTTTGTTAGAATAATGTCTGCGACTTCTGTGGAATGGGCGACTAATGATCTGACATTTAGGAGAGCTCCTTTAGGACTGGGATGGATGGTGTTGATAGGTGTTACAGTGTGAGGGTTAGTCTTATTGAGTGATTTAGCTGGGCCTTTGCTAGGTCTATGGTAGGTTCTGGCGCCAAGTCTAGTATTCCGATCGGAAGGGATGAGGGTGGTGTTACGGGAGTTAGTAGGGTTAGCTATTGAAGAGGTGTTGTAGTCAATGGTGGGGCATGATGCTCTCGTGTTAATGGGGTTCAGCTTATAGACAGCTGGGTGTGTATTAGCTGGGACATGCGGAGCGTGTGCATGGCTATGGGTGGGATGGGCGGATTTAGTATCCGGGAGGAAGGCTGGTGTAGAGGGCAGGAATGGAGTAGGGCAGGTAATCGGGTGATGTCTTGGGCAGGCGGGTCTGACTAAACCATTGTTATAAGCTAGGTAACTGTTGCCAGTGCAAGGTGTGTTACTTTGCATGACACAGAAGGGGAACATAATCGCAGTCAGGCAAAGTAGCATGCTAGGGCTAGGCTGATATACAGAGGAGTGGCGGGTAGGGGGCATTGGCGATATAGGTGGGGCACAACACAATGCAAGTGATGTCTAGGCGACTATAGGGCACAACACAATGCGAATGAGGTCTGGGCGATCATAGGGCACAACACAATGCGAATGAGGTCTGGGCGACCATAGGGCACAACACAATGCGAATGAGGTCTGGGCGACCATAGGGCACAACACAATGCGAATGAGGTCTGGGCGACCATAGGGCACAACACAATGCGAATGTGGTCTAGTCGACCATAGGGCACAACACAATGCAAGTGATGTCTAGGCGACTATAGGGCACAACACAATGCGAATGAGGTCTGGGCGACCATAGGGCACAACACAATGCAAGTGATGTCTAGGCGACTATAGGGCACAACACAATGCGAATGAGATCTGGGCGACCATAGGGCACAACACAATGCAAGTGATGTCTAGGCGACTATAGGGCACAACACAATGCGAATGAGATCTGGGCGACCATAGGGCACAACACAATGCAAGTGATGTCTAGGCGACTATAGGGCACAACACAATGCGAATGTGGTCTAGGCGACCATAGGGCACAACACAAAGCGAATGCGAGTGTAATTAAAGGTAGTTTGTGAGCTCCGCGGAGCGTAGTTATTACAGGCACAGTGTTACCTTGGCCAGTGCGTATGGTGGACCAGGGGGTCTGGCAGATGGCAGGTAACAGGCAGAGAACAGGCTCCAGCCTTAGTCTCGAGGGCCTTGGACAGAGAGGGCCGGCTTCGCCTGCCGGCGTCCAATGGCTGTAGATGTGGTGCAGCTGGCCAATCAGGCAGGGCCAGGAGTGCTGCTGTGTGCCTGGTAAGGCACCACTCGAATTCGCCTAGAGTGCGGCGGCCATCTTTGGGAGGGGTACCTCGTGTACCAGAGGCTGTAGTTAGGGCAGTAAATTGCACTTCTCAGTGCAGGGCTAGTGCAGGGCTACTTGGCCTCTTAGTGGGGCATCAAGGTGCAGTTGTAGGAGAATGTGCAGCGAGTTCCGAGATTCGAGCACAAAGAATGCACAGTGAGGTAGCGCTTACCGGAATTCGGCATCTGCTTCCGGATGGATTCCTGGCCAGGCCCGCTGCTCCTGCAGTGTCGGGGCCTCGTGAGTGAGCTCCAGCTCCTCGGATGGGATCCTCCACTGAACCAGGCAGAGAACAGGCTCCAGCCTTAGTCTCGAGGGCCTTGGACAGAGAGGGCCGGCTTCGCCTGCCGGCGTCCAATGGCTGTAGATGTGGTGCAGCTGGCCAATCAGGCAGGGCCAGGAGTGCTGCTGTGTGCCTGGTAAGGCACCACTCGAATTCGCCTAGAGTGCGGCGGCCATCTTTGGGAGGGGTACCTCGTGTACCAGAGGCTGTAGTTAGGGCAGTAAATTGCACTTCTCAGTGCAGGGCTAGTGCAGGGCTACTTGGCCTCTTAGTGGGGCATCAAGGTGCAGTTGTAGGAGAATGTGCAGCGAGTTCCGAGATTCGAGCACAAAGAATGCACAGTGAGGTAGCGCTTACCGGAATTCGGCATCTGCTTCCGGATGGATTCCTGGCCAGGCCCGCTGCTCCTGCAGTGTCGGGGCCTCGTGAGTGAGCTCCAGCTCCTCGGATGGGATCCTCCATTGAGATATCACATCTCATGCTATAGGAAGGGTCTCGGGATTGGAATGGGAAGGAGTTGGATATCATATCTCATGCTATAGGAAGGGTCTCAGGTTTGATTTTAGAAGCATTGAGATATCATATCTCATGCTATAGGAAGAGTTTCAAGTTTGGAATGGGAAGGAGTTGGATATCACATCTAATGCTATAGGAAGGGTCTCAGGTTTGGAATGGGAAGGAGTTGGGCATCACATCTCATGTTATAGGATGTGTTAGGAAAGATTTCATAATTGTAGGGAATTTTCCTTCCATGTGGCAACCCCTAAACTTTTTGCTGTTGTTATTCACCTTGTTTTTGACTTTGCCAGAGAAGTACAGCCTTCTGCCGCACTCCTCTGGGCTTTCGCTCCTTTCTTACGGGGAAACTGACATGCCCTTAAGACAGTCAGTACTGGGGAACGCTGTTTCCCGTAGTTTCTTCTATCGTGTTGCGGCTTTAGTGCAACATGACACAAGAGGGCACTGTAAGCTAAGTTACAGCTCTCTTGGGTCTCTAGCCTTCTACAGGCCCTCGATACTCTTTTAGGAATGTATTTTGATCGGTGCAAGTCATTCAGGGACTGGAATGGTGGCAGCGATCGTTTTGTTTATTTTGAGCTCCTTTTGGCGTTCTGAGCACGTTTTTCGCACTGAACCCAAAATGGTGGCCTGGCTCCCAAAATGGCCAGTCCACTAGGCTCCTTTGTCCTGTGCACTGACCTTCCCCAGGTCGGGCGACCCGGGGCCTTCCTTATTTGGGCATGTACTTTCCCGCGAAACGTGGTTGCTTTCGCGGGCTTCTACATGTCGTTTGTGTGCCTCCAGGGTGTGGGCTGGGATGTCTGGTCCCAATACACATCCTGGGTGCCAGAGAGTCTAGGGTGGTGTGAATGCCTGGGACCACCGTGGTCCGTGATTGGTCCACGTATGGTATGTGTGTTGATGAGCGGATCTCCCATTGGCTCCCCTCCGTTTTGGCGCGAAGGGAACCGTGGATAAGAGGGAGCTGGAAACACCACTACCATGTCGATCTCTTGAGTTCTCACGAACGAAGGAATACAGGAGCCAAGTATCCTGCAACTACGAGGCTGGACCGAGGAATCGCTGGTGACCCGCTGAAGGAATCCTCCTTTGCACTGCTGTCGTCCTTTGAAACCCTTTCCTCCTTGGATCGAACCAGAAGGCCTGTACTGGTGCTTCGACCTTTGGAATAGCAGGAACAGCTCTTCCCGGCGACTTCATCCTCTCCTGCCAAGTAAGCCTTCGGAAGTGTCTCTGGGCCATCCAGTTGACTGACCAGCTTACAAGGGAGTCCTGCTCTGTAACTGCCGCCAGGTTGTGTTGTATTTCGAGTCCTGGTCACTCTCCCACGCTTCGTACGCTTGGCGTCCCCAGGTCTGAAGGGAGGAGTGTACATTTGGCTTGAATACACACGGCCGCTCCGTTGTCCTGCTGCGGCAACAAACTGTGCTGGTTTCGTCGATTGGGACGTCTTTTTGCTCTACACGACTACGAGGCGTTCCCTGCTCTTCTGAACCTGCCAGCTGCTGAAACTAACGTGGAGAAGCCTGGGTCTGCTTGCTTCGGGGACCGGTGAGTAGTTTAGCTAGGATCTGGTCGCCCTCCTGCAGTATCCCATTGCTTTTCCCTGCTGTGTAAAAACAGCACCCTTTTGGCCGTACTCGCGCTCTGCTTCTGCCCGCTGTGGAGGCTGCGCTTGAGTTGCGGAACCTGTTCTCCTTCTGCTGTGCACTAACCCGAACTGCCTGACTTCCTCCGAAGAGCTTCCCCTTTTGCCCGTTGGCACCGGCGTGGCAGGTACTTTGAGCACAAGGCTCCACTCTTCGCAGGGCTCGGACTTCCATCTAGTTAGGTGCCTCTGAAGGCGAACTGAGTCTAAAGCGTTATCGCACTGCCTGTTTTCCTTTCCTTTCAGGTGGACTACATATTTCGTGCTTTAAACGCTTGCGACTGTGTATTTGTATATATATTGTGTTGATATGGTATGTGTTGGTTTAATATTGTGATATTGTGATTTTCTCGCTACGGACGTTGTTTTAAAGGCCTTAAAATAAATGTGTTTATATTTTTGATATAACACCTGTTTGGAGTAGTTTGTAAGCGCTCTTGCTTTGTGTGCTCACTGCGGGCTTTCAGTCACCCTCACCCCTCTTGAGACCTAGTCTTGACCGCCGCGATCGCTACCTTGATTGGTCTGGCTTGTCCAGAGGTTACCCTGTTCCAAGTAATTAGGTTGGCCTTCTGAAGTTCTGCGCCACCAGGACAGAGTTCAGAAATCCGTCTTAACAAATTGGTGGCAGCGGTGGGATACGACTGAAGGTATCCAGTGTTGCGCTCGAACTAAGGCATTTCAGGTTATTCCAACCAGTACACGTAGTGAATTGTTGCAGTATAACTTTAAAAAGGCCATAGTCCTATCAAACAGTATGGAAACAAATACGTTGTTAACTTTAAATGCTTCCAAATCAGAAACGCTGAAAAAGATGTGTGCGGAGAGAGGTGTTTCCTCTCAAGGCACAAAATTAGAAATGATCCAAAGAATCGTGGCGTGGCAAGAAGTGCAGCTTGACGCTATAACTTCTGAGGACAGTGCGGAAGGTGGTGGGGCTGCTCTCACTGGTAGAACCGACGGTTCTGCCGCCGCACTGATCCATCGCGACCACGAGGACAGGGAGGACGAGCTGTCTAATGTTTCCTCTGCCAGTGCTGATGGGGAGGCTATGCTTGAATTCAAGAAGCAAGAGCTGCGGTTTAGGCAGCAGGAGCTTGAATTCAGCATAGCCAAACTAAAAATCGAACAGGCAGAAAAACAGAAAGACAGGGATCACCAGTTGGAACTGGCCAAGCTTCAGGTTGCCAATGGGTCCAAGGGTCCTGGACATGGTTCTGGGGCTTCCTCTCATCCACGGTTTCCAAAAGATCTGCTCAGTGTGTATGAAGAAAGGAATGACATTATGGACTGGCTGAATGCGTTTGAGTATGCATGCGAGGTTCAAAAAGTTGACAGTGCTGATAAGATTGCGTGGTTGCTCAGTAGACTGCCCCATTCTGGCTGTAGTGCCATTATGGAAATGTCGAAGGCTGAGCGGGCTGATTTTGCAATGTTAAAGCAGACTCTCATTTTAAAGTTTGGGAAGACTCCGGCCCAATATTTAAAGCGTTTTCGAGAGTATAAGAAAAAGGAAGGTGGTACTTGGGTATCTTATGTCGCTGAATCTTTGAAAAACTTAACTGGCTGGGTCGAAGGTTATAAGGTTTCTACCTTCGAAGGCATGATAAATCTTGTCATGCTGGAACATATTTTTGCTTCTTCTTCCCCGGAGCTTAAGCAGCATTTGGCCGATTCGAAGGAGATAGATCCTAAGAAGCTGGCCATTGCAGCAGACTTATGGGTGTCACATCGAGTGTCCCATAAGGACAAAACTCATCCTGGTAAGCAGGAGGAAGGGAAAAAGTCCAAAGATATGGAGGGTGGGGAATCTGCTAAATCTTCTTCCCATAAGAGCCACAAAAAGAAAAACAAGGGTAAGACACAAGAGAACTCACAGGGTAGTGGAGGTCCGCCTCCAAAACAGAACTCTGGTTATAATAAGCCTCCCTACGTAAACAGACCCAATGGGGCTTGTTTTTCTTGTGGAGCAACTGACCATGTGAAGGGGGATCCCCGGTGTAAGGTTAGACCTTTGGGGGTCCACTCCGCTAATCTGGCCTTCTCCTCCTACGAGGAAGAAGAGATTACAGGAGCATCCTTCTCCTCAGACTCGTTTCCCAGCGGGATAGAGGCTGAGGTAGTTTTAGTGTCCCTGGGTTCCTGGGAGCCTAAAGTCGCAGAGGCTTATGCTAGGATTCCGGATAATACCAAGCACTACTTTAAAGACAGTGTGCTGATCAATGGAGTGGATACTCCAGCTCTTAGGGATAGTGGGTGCAGTCGAACTGTAGTGGATTCTACCTTGGTAGACTCAGAGGAAGTTGCCAGAGCTACTCTGATGCCCACTAAGTTGGCTGACGGCCCCCTCCGTATGTTTCCCGTGATCCCTGTAAATCTTACTTTAAATGGTACAGCAGTCAGGATTCCAGTGAGCATTCAGAGAAACGTCCCGGGAAAGGTCTTGTTGGGTAATGATCTCAGAGCTTTAGGGCTCGTAGGAGACACTGCCGAAAGACCCTACACACGGTCTCAAGCACGGGCAGCATTGGCCAAGTCCAATACGCCGCCCCAGCCAAAGGGGAAACCCAAGGCGAAAGGAGTCTACAAGTCAAGACGAGGGAAAGAGAATATTCCCCCGAGCTCGCCTACCACTGCGGTGGAGGAAGCTGGTCAATCGCCCGGGCCTGACGAGGAGGTGGCGATGCCTGAAGTATTCGACCCCAACGATCATCCTGAACTAAAAGACTTGTTAGTTGAAGGAGGTCCTGATAGGGACGAATTCAGTAAAGGCCAACGTGAGTGCCCATCTCTGGAAGGCCTAAGGAGACAGGCCTGCTCCCAGCTTGAGGGTGAACCTCCTGGGAAGCATAGGATTTATTGGGAAGGTGGACTCCTGTATAGTGAGCCCACAGAGTCTACAGAAGGAGACCATAGGAAGTTGGTGGTTCCCCTTGCTGTTAGGCCCTTCCTCCTGCAGTTGGCGCATGAAGTTCCCCTTGCTGGTCACCTTGGTATGAAGAGGACCAAGCAAAGGTTATCCATGCACTTCTACTGGCCCAAGATGGGGGTGCAAGTAGAAAGTCACTGCAGGAGTTGTGCCTCCTGCCAGTTGTCTGGTAAGGTTGGCGCGACAATCCAAGCTCCGTTGGTACCGCTCCCAGTTGTGGGGGTACCATTTGAAAGGGTAGGGATCGACATCGTTGGTCCCCTTGACCCGCAAACATCCTCGGGCAATAGGTTTATCCTGGTGCTGGTCGACCATGCAACCAGGTATCCTGAGGCCATCCCATTGAAGACTGTAACTGCCAAGTCAGTTGCAAAAGCTTTACTCTGCATATTTACTAGGGTTGGCTTCCCTAAAGAAGTTGTGTCAGATCATGGCAGCAACTTTATGTCGAAGTATATGCAGGCTATGTGGAAAGAATGTGGGGTCACCTACAAGTTCTCTTCTGCATATCACCCCCAGACCAATGGTCTGGTGGAACGTTTCAACAGGACGTTAAAGAGCATGATTGGGGCTCTGGAGGAGCCCCAGAGAAGAAAATGGGATCTTCTTTTACCATGCTTGCTGTTTGCCTACCGAGAGGTACCACAGGAGGGTGTTGGCTTCAGCCCCTTCGAACTTCTGTTCGGACATCCCGTACGGGGACCCTTAGCCATCGTCAAAGAGGGATGGGAGATGCCCACTCCCCCTGTTACTACCAATGTAGTTGATTATGTGCTAGGGCTCAGAAAACGGATGGTACTTCTGATGGGCTTGGCTAGTGATAAATTGAAGGCAGGGCAAGCGCTGGTGAAACATTGGTACGACCAGAAAGCTTCCCTCATCAACTTTACACCTGGTCAGCAAGTCCTGATCATGAATCCAATAAGGCCTCGCGCTTTACAGGACAAATGGTCAGGCCCTTACACAGTGGTGGAGCCCCTGGGTGAGGTGAACTATTTAGTGGACCTTGGAAGGCCTGGACAGGCTCCAAAAGTGTTTCACGTGAATAGGCTGAAGGCTTTCGTCCCAAGAGTCGAAATCGCAGCACTGCTACTGGCGTCAGACGTTGAGGAAGAGGAGTCTGAACCTCTCCCCGACCTGTTCCAGAGCGGTCCTTCAGATAGCTCCGTTGAGGGTGTCCGAGTGGCCCCTCACCTGACTTCTGATCAGCAGGCTGAGGTGAAAAGTTTGCTTAGGCAGTTTTCCCCCCTGTTTTCACAGTCCCCTGGTTTGACACCTTGGTGCAAACATAACATTGACACAGGAGACAGTGTACCTACCAAAAGTAGGGGGTACAGGATGTCAGGTAAAGTACGGTCTTATATTAAGACCGAGGTCAACAAGATGTTAGATCTTGGGGTGATTGAACCCTCTAGTAGTCCTTGGTCCAGTCCTGTGGTGTTGGTTCCAAAGGCAGGCACTTCTGAATTGAGGTTCTGCGTGGATTACAGGGCTCTGAATGCTGTCACCAAGACAGATGCACACCCCTTGCCTCGAACAGATGAGCTGGTGGATACTTTGGGTGCTTCCAAGTACCTCAGCACGTTTGACCTCACTGCTGGCTATTGGCAAATAGCTTTAGCAGAACATGCCAAGGAGAAGACAGCATTTTCTACTCCAGACGGCCTTTACCAATTCCGGGTAATGCCGTTCGGGTTGAAGAATGCACCTGCCACTTTCCAGAGGCTTGTGAATCATGTGTTAAATGGGTTGGACAAATTCTGCCTTGCATATCTGGACGATATAGCAGTTTTCAGTGCCACCTGGGAAGACCATGTGAAACACCTCAGGATTGTGCTCCAGGCTCTTCAGAAAGCCCACTTGACCATAAAGGCTAGTAAATGCCAGATTGGACAAGGCTCAGTGGTTTACCTTGGACATGAAGTAGGTGGAGGGAGGATACAGCCTCTACCCAGTAAAGTACAAGCAGTACAAGACTGGCCTACCCCCACTACGCAAACCCAAGTGAGAGCCTTCTTAGGACTCACGGGGTATTATCGCAATTTTGTGGCAGACTATGGCACCATAGCTGCTCCTCTGACTGCCCTCACAACTCCGAAGAAACCCAAGAAGGTAACTTGGACCGACGAGTGTGAGAAGGCCTTCAATGGCTTGAAAGACTCCTTGTGCCAGGCCCCTGTGCTCATGGCCCCTGATTATCAAAGACCTTTTATCGTGCAGACGGATGCCTCTGACACTGGGATAGGAGCTGTACTATCACAAGTAGATGAGAAGGGTAAGGAACACCCTATCGGTTTTATTAGTCGCCAGTTTAAGGACAGAGAGCTCAGATGGTCCACGGTAGAGAAAGAATGTTTCTCTGTTGTGTGGGCCCTAAGGAAGCTGAGGCCCTACCTCTATGGGACCCACTTCACTGTGCAGACTGACCATAAGCCGTTAAAGTGGCTAATGAACATGAAGGGGGAGAATCCAAAGTTGCTTAGGTGGTCCATAAGTCTACAAGGCTTCGACTTCACTATTGAGCATAGGCCAGGTGTCCAACATAGCAATGCTGATGGGTTGTCCAGAATGTTTAACCGACCTGAACAAGAGACTCATCCAGGGGTGGATTAGTTCCCCCTGTCCATAGTCTGGGAGGGGCGAGTGTTAGGAAAGATTTCATAATTGTAGGGAATTTTCCTTCCATGTGGCAACCCCTAAACTTTTTGCTGTTGTTATTCACCTTGTTTTTGACTTTGCCAGAGAAGTACAGCCTTCTGCCGCACTCCTCTGGGCTTTCGCTCCTTTCTTACGGGGAAACTGACATGCCCTTAAGACAGTCAGTACCGGGGAATGCTGTTTCCCGTAGTTTCTTCTATCGTGTTGCGGCTTTAGTGCAACATGACACAAGAGGGCACTGTAAGCTAAGTTACAGCTCTCTTGGGTCTCTAGCCTTCTACAGGCCCTAGATACTCTTTTAGGAATGTATTTTGATCGGTGCAAGTCATTCAGGGACTGGAATGGTGGCAGCGATCGTTTTGTTTATTTTGAGCTCCTTTTGGCGTTCTGAGCACGTTTTTCGCACTGAACCCAAAATGGTGGCCTGGCTCCCAAAATGGCCAGTCCACGAGGCTCCTTTGTCCTGTCCACTGACCGTCTTGCTCCCTTCACCTTCCCCAGGTCGGGCGACCCGGGGCCTTCCTTATTTGGGCATGTACTTTCCCGCGAAACGTGGTTGCTTTCGCGGGCTTCTACATGTCGTTTGTGTGCCTCCAGGGTGTGGGCTGGGATGTCTGGTCCCAAAACACATCCTGGGTGCCAGAGAGTCTAGGGTGGTGTGAATGCCTGGGACCACCGTGGTCCGTGATTGGTCCACGTATGGTATGTGTGTTGATGAGCGGATCTCCCATTGGCTCCCCTCCGTTTTGGCGCGAAGGGAACCGTGGATAAGAGGGAGCTGGAAACACCACTACCATGTCGATCTCTTGAGTTCTCACGAACGAAGGAATACAGGAGCCAAGTATCCTGCAACTACGAGGCTTGACCGAGGAATCGCTGGTGACCCGCTGAAGGAATCCTCCTTTGCACTGCTGTCGTCCTTTGAAACCCTTTCCTCCTTGGATCGAACCAGAAGGCCTGTACTGGTGCTTCGACCTTTGGAATAGCAGGAACAGCTATTCCCGGCGACTTCATCCTCTCCTGCCAAGTAAGCCTTCGGAAGTGTCTCTGGGCCATCCAGTTGACTGACCAGCTTACAAGGGAGTCCTGCTCTGTAACTGCCGCCAGGTTGTGTTGTATTTCGAGTCCTGGTCACTCTCCCACGCTTCGTACGCTTGGCGTCCCCAGGTCTGAAGGGAGGAGTGTACATTTGGCTTGAATACACACGGCCGCTCCGTTGTCCTGCTGCGGCAACAAACTGTGCTGGTTTCGTCGATTGGGACGTCTTTTTGCTCTACACGACTACGAGGCGTTCCCTGCTCTTCTGAACCTGCCAGCTGCTGAAACTAACGTGGAGAAGCCTGGGTCTGCTTGCTTCGGGGACCGGTGAGTAGTTTAGCTAGGATCTGGTCGCCCTCCTGCAGTATCCCATTGCTTTTCCCTGCTGTGTAAAAACAGCACCCTTTTGGCCGTACTCGCGCTCTGCTTCTGCCCGCTGTGGAGGCTGCGCTTGAGTTGCGGAACCTGTTCTCCTTCTGCTGTGCACTAACCCGAACTGCCTGACTTCCTCCGAAGAGCTTCCCCTTTTGCCCGTTGGCACCGGCGTGGCAGGTACTTTGAGCACAAGGCTCCACTCTTCGCAGGGCTCGGACTTCCATCTAGTTAGGTGCCTCTGAAGGCGAACTGAGTCTAAAGCGTTATCGCACTGCCTGTTTTCCTTTCCTTTCAGGTGGACTACATATTTCGTGCTTTAAACGCTTGCGACTGTGTATTTGTATATATATTGTGTTGATATGGTATGTGTTGGTTTAATATTGTGATATTGTGATTTTCTCGCTACGGTCGTTGTTTTAAAGGCCTTAAAATAAATGTGTTTATATTTTTGATATAACACCTGTTTGGAGTAGTTTGTAAGCGCTCTTGCTTTGTGTGCTCACTGCGGGCTTTCAGTCACCCTCACCCCTCTTGAGACCTAGTCTTGACCGCCGCGATCGCTACCTTGATTGGTCTGGCTTGTCCAGAGGTTACCCTGTTCCAAGTAATTAGGTTGGCCTTCTGAACTTCTGCGCCACCAGGACAGAGTTCAGAAATCCGTCTTAACAGGATGGTTCTGAGGTTTGGTATTAGAAGCATTGAGATATCACATCTCATGCTATAGGAAGGGTCTCAGGTTTGGAATGGGAAGGAGTTGGATATCACATCTTATGCTATAGTAAGGGTCTCAGGTTTGGTATTAGAAGCATTGAGATTTCACATCTTATGCTGTAATAAGGGTCTCAGGTTTGGAATGGGAAGGAGTTGGATATAACATCTCATGTTATAGGAAGGGTCTCAGGTTTGGAATGGGAAGTTGTTGCATATCACATCTCATGCTATAGGAAGGGTCTCAGGTTTGGAATGGGAATGAGTTGGATATCACATTTCATGTTATAGGAAGTATCTCAGTTTTGGTATTAGAAGCATTTATTTATCACATCTCATGTTATAGTAAGGGTCCCAGGTTTGGAATTAGAAGCATTGAGATATCACATCTTATGCCATAGGAAGGGTCGCAGATTTGGAATGGGAAGGAGTTGGATATCACATCTCATGCTACAGGAAGGGTCTCAGGTTTGGAATGGGAAGGAGTTGGATATTACCTCTCATGTTATAGTAAGGGTCTCAGGTTTGGTATTAGACGCATTGAGATATCACATCTCATGCTATAGGAAGGGTCTCTGGTTTGGAATGGGAAGGAGTTGGATATCACATTTCATGTTATAGGAAGGATCTCAGGTTTGGTATTAGAAGCATTGAGATATCACATTTTATGCTATAGGAAGAGTCTCAGGATTGAAATGGGAAGGAGTTGGATATCACATCTCATGCTATAGGAAGGGTCTCAGGTTTGATTTTAGAAGCATTGAGATATCATATCTCATGCTATACGAAGAGTCTGAGGTTTGGAATGGCAAGGAGAATGATATCACATCTCATGCTATAGGAACGGTCTCAGGTTTGGAATGGGAAGGGGTTGGACATCACATCTCATGTTATAGGAAGCGTCTGAGGTTTGGTATTAGAAGCATTGAGATATCACATCTCATGCTATAGGAAGGGTCTCAGGTTTGGAATAGAAAGGAGTTGGATATCACATTTCATGCTATAGGAAGGATCTCAGTTTTGGTATTAGAAGCATTGAGATATCACATCTCATTTTATAGTAAGGGTCTCAGGTTTGGTATTAGAAACATTGAGATATCACATTTTATGCTATAGGAAGGTTCTCAGGTTTGGAATGGAAAGGAGTTGGATATCACATCTCACAATAGGAAGGGTCTCAGGTTTGTAATGGAAAGGAGTTGGATATCACATTTCATGTTATAGTAAGAGTATCAGGTTTGGTATTAGACACATTGAGATATCACATCTCATGCTATAGGAAGGGTCTCTGGTATGAAATGGGAAGGAGTTGGATATCACATTTCATGTTATAGGAAGTATCTCAGGTTTGGTATTAGAAACATTGAGATATCACATCTTATGCTATAGGAAGGGTCTCAGGTTTGGAATGGGAAGGAGTTGGATATCACATCTCATGCTATAGGAAGGGTCTCAGGTTCGGAATGGAAGGAGTTGGGTATCAAATCTCATGCTATAGGAAGGATTTAGGTTTGGTAGAAGCATTGAGATATCAAATCTTGTGCTATAGGAAGGGTCTCAGGATTGGAATGGGAAGGAGTTGGATATCACATCTCATGTTATAGGAAGGATCTCAGGTTTGGTATTAGAAGCATTGAGATATCACATCGCATGCTATTGGAAGGGTCTCAGGATTGGAATGGGAAGGAGTTGGATATCACATCTCATACTAAAATAAGGGTCTCAGGGGTGGAATGGAAGGAGTTGGGTATCAAATCTCATGCTATAGGAAGGATTTAGGTTTGGTAGAAGCATTGAGATATCAAATCTTATGCTATAGGAAGGGTCTCAGGTTTGTAATGGGAAGGAGTTGAATATCACGTCTCATGCTAAAGGAAGGGTCTCAGGTTTGGTATTAGAAGCACTGAGATATCACATCTCATGCTATAGGAAGGGTTTCAGGATTGGAATGGGAAGGAGTTGGATATCACATCTCATGCTACAGGAAGTGTCACAGGTTTGGTATTAGAAGCACTGATATATCACATCTCATGCTATTGGAAGGGTCTCGGGATTGGAATGGGAAGGAGTTGGATATCACATCTCATACTAAAAGAAGGGTCTCAGGGTTGGAATGGGAAGGAATTGGATATCACATCTCATGCTATAAGAAGGGTATCAGGTTTGGTATTCACATTGAGATATAACATCTTATGCTATAGGAAGGGTCTCAGGTTTGGAATGGGAAGGAGTTGGATATCACATCTCATGTTATAGTAAGGGTCTCAGGTTTGATATTAGAAGCATTGAGATTTCACATCTTATGCTGTAGGACGGGTCTCAGGTTTAGAATGGGAAGGAGTTGGATATCACATCTCATGTTATAGTAAGGGTCTCAGGTTTGGTATTAGAAGCATTGAGATATCACATCTCATGCTATAGGAAGGGTTTCAGGTTTGGTATCAGCAGCATTGAGATATCACATCTCATGCTATAGGAAGGGTCTCAGGATTGGAATGGGAAGGAGTTAAATATCACATCTAATGCTATAGGAAGGGTCTCAGGTTTGGTAAAAGCATTGAGATATCACATCTCATGCTATAGGAAGGGTCTCGGGATTGGAATGGGAAGGAGTTGGATATCACATCTCATGCTATAGGAAGGGTCTCAGGTTTGATTTTAGAAGCATTGAGATATCATATCTCATGCTATAGGAAGAGTCTCAAGTTTGGAATGGGAAGGAGTTTGATATCACATCTAATGCTATAGGAAGGGTCTCAGGTTTGGAATGGGAAGGAGTTGGGCATCACATCTCATGTTATAGGATGGTTCTGAGGTTTGGTATTAGAAGCATTGAGATATCACATCTCATGCTATAGGAAGGATCTCAGGTTTGGAATGGGAAGGAGTTGGATATCACATCTCATGTTATAGTAAGGGTCTCAGGTTTGGTATTAGAAGCATTGAGATTTCACATCTTATGCTGTAGGAAGGGTCTCAGGTTTGGAATGGGAAGGAGTTGGATATCACATCTCATGTTATCGTAAGGGTCTCAGGTTTGTTATTAGACGCATTGAGATATCACATCTCATGTTATAGGAAGGGTCTCAGGTTTGGAATGGGAAGTTGTTGGATATCACATCTCATGCTATAGGAAGGGTCTCAGGTTTGGAATGGGAAGGAGTTGGATATCACATTTCATGTTATAGGAAGTATCTCAGTTTTGGTATTAGAAGCATTTAGTTATCACATCTCATGTTATAGTGAGGGTCCCAGGTTTGGTATTAGAAGCATTGAGATATCACATCTTATGCTATGGGAAGGGTTGCAGATTTGGAATGGGAAGGAGTTGGATATCACATCTCATGCTATAGGAAGGGTCTCAGGTTTGGAATGGGAAGGAGTTGGATATCACATTTCATGTTATAGGAAGGATCTCAGGTTTGGTATTAGAAGCATTGAGATATCACATTTTATGCTATAGGAAGGGTCTCAGGATTGGAATGGGAAGGAGTTGGATATCAAATCTCATGCTATAGGAAGGGTCTTAGGTTTGATTTTAGAAGCATTGAGATATCATATCTCATGCTATACAAAGAGTCTGAGGTTTGGAATGGAAAGGAGAATGATATCACATCTCATGCTATAGGAAGGGTCTCAGGTTTGGAATGGGAAGGGGTTGGACATCACATCTCATGTTATAGGAAGCGTCTGAGGTTTGGTATTAGTAGCATTGAGATATCACATCTCATGCTATAGGAAGGGTCTCAGGTTTGGTGTTAGACGCATTGAGATATCATATCTCATGCGATCGGAAGGGTCTAAGGATTGGAATGGGAAGGAGTTGGATATCACATCTCATGCTATAGGAAGGGTCTCAGGTTTGGAATGGGAAGGAGTTGGATATCACATTTCATGTTATAGGAAGGATCTCAGGTTTGGTATTAGACGCATTGAGATATCACATCTCATGCTATAGGAAGGGTCTCTGGTTTGGAATGGGAAGGAGTTGGATATCACATTTCATGTTATAGGAAGGATCTCAGGTTTGGTATTAGAAGCATTGAGATATCACATTTTATGCTATAGGAAGGGTCTCAGGATTGGAATGGGAAGGAGTTGGATATCAAATCTCATGCTATAGGAAGGGTCTCAGGTTTGATTTTAGAAGCATTGAGATATCATATCTCATGCTATACAAAGAGTCTGAGGTTTGGAATGGGAAGGAGAATGATATCACATCTCATGCTATAGGAAGGATCTCAGGTTTGGAATGGGAAGGGGTTGGACATCACATCTCATGTTATAGGAAGCGTCTGAGGTTTGGTATTGGTAGCATTGAGATATCACATCTCATGCTATAGGAAGGGTCTCAGGTTTGGTGTTAGACGCATTGAGATATCATATCTCATGCGATCGGAAGGGTCTAAGGATTGGAATGGGAAGGAGTTGGATATCACATCTCATGCTATAGGAAGGGTCTCAGGTTTGGAATGGGAAGGAGATGGATATCACATCTCATGTTATAGTAAGGGTCTCAGGTTTGGTATTAGACGCATTGAGTTGTCACATCTCATGTTATCGGAAGGGTCTCAGGATTGGAATGGGAAGGAGTTGGATATCACATCTCATGCTATAGGAAGGATCTCAGGTTTGGAATGGGAAGGAGTTGGATATTACATCTCATGGTATAGGAAGGGTCTCAGGTTTGGTAGAAGCATTGAGATATCACATCTCATGCTATAGGAAGGGTCTCAGGTTTGGAATCGAAGAAATTGGATGTCACATCTCATGTTATAGGAAGGGTCTGAGGTTTGGTATTAAAAGCATTGAGATATCACATCTCGGGCTATAGGAAGGGTCTCAGGTTTGGAATGGGAAGGAGTTGGATATCACATTTCATGCTATAGGAAGGATCTCAGTTTTGGTATTAGAAGCATTGAGATATCACATCTCATTTTATAGTAAGGGTCTCAGGTTTGGTATTAGAAACATTGAGATATCACATCTTATGCTATAGGAAGGTTCTCAGGTTTGGAATGGAAAGGAGTTGGATATCACATCTCACAATAGGAAGGGTCTCAGGTTTGTAATGGGAAGGAGTTGGATATCACATCTCATGTTATAGTAAGGGTCTCAGGTTTGGTATTAGACACATTGAGATATCACATCTCATGCTATAGGAAGGGTCTCTGGTATGGAATGGGAAGGAGTTGGATATCACATTTCATGTTATAGGAAGTATCTCAGGTTTGGTATTAGAAATATTGAGATATCACATCTTATGCTATAGGAAGGGTCTCAGGTTTGGAATGGGAAGGAGTTGGATATCATATCTCATGCTATAGGAAGGGTCTCAGGTTCGGAATGGAAGGAGTTGGGTATCAAATCTCATGCTATAGGAAGGATTTAGGTTCGGTAGAAGCATTGAGATATCAAATCTTGTGCTGTAGGAAGGGTCTCAGGATTGGAATGGGAAGGAGTTGGATATCACATCTCATGTTATAGGAAGGATCTCAGGTTTGGTATTAGAAGCATTGAGATATCACATCTCATGCTATTGGAAGGGTCTCAGGATTGGAATGGGAAGGAGTTGGATATCACATCTCATACTAAAATAAGGGTCTCAGGGTTGGAATGGGAAGGAATTGGATATCACATCTCATGCTATAGGAAGGGTATCAGGTTTGGTATTCACATTGAGATATCACATCTTATGCTATAGGAAGGGTCTCAGGTTTGTAATGGGAAGGAGTTGGATATCACGTCTCATGCTAAAGGAAGGGTCTCAGGTTTGGTATTAGAAGCACTGAGATATCACATCTCATGCTATAGGAAGGGTCTCAGGATTGGAATGGGAAGGAGTTGGATATCACATCTCATGCTACAGGAAGTGTCACAGGTTTGGTATTAGAAGCACTGATATATCACATCTCATGCTATTGGAAGGGTCTCAGGATTGGAATGGGAAGGAGTTGGATATCACATCTCATACTAAAAGAAGGGTCTCATGGTTGGAATGGGAAGGAATTGGATATCACATCTCATGCTATAGAAAGGGTATCAGGTTTGGTATTCACATTGAGATATCACATCTTATGCTATAGGAAGGGTCTCAGGTTTGGAATGGGAAGGAGTTGGATATCACATCTCATGTTATAGTAAGGGTCTCAGGTTTGATATTAGAAGCATTGAGATTTCACATCTTATGCTGTAGGACGGGTCTCAGGTTTAGAATGGGAAGGAGTTGGATATCACATCTCATGTTATAGTAAGGGTCTCAGGTTTGGTATTAGAAGCATTGAGATATCACATCTCATGGTATAGGAAGGGTTTCAGGTTCGGTATCAGCAGCATTGAGATATCACATCTCATGCTATAGGAAGGGTCTCAGGATTGGAATGGGAAGGAGTTAAATATCACATCTAATGCTATAGGAAGGGTCTCAGGTTTGGTAGAAGCATTGAGATATCACATCTCATGCTATAGGAAGGGTCTCGGGATTGGAATGGGAAGGAGTTGGATATCACATCTCATGCTATAGGAAGGGTCTCAGGTTTGATTTTAGAAGCATTGAGATATCATATCTCCTGCTATAGGAAGAGTCTCAAGTTTGGAATGGGAAGGAGTTGGATATCACATCTAATGCTATAGGAAGGGTCTCAGGTTTGGAATGGGAAGGAGTTGGGCATCACATCTCATGTTATAGGATGGTTCTGAGGTTTGGTATTAGAAGCATTGAGATATCACATCTCATGCTATAGGAAGGATCTCAGGTTTGGAATGGGAAGGAGTTGGATATCACATCTCATGTTATAGTAAGGGTCTTAGGTTTGGTATTAAAAGCATTGAGATTTCACATCTTATGCTGTAGGAAGGGTCTCAGGTTTGGAATGGGAAGGAGTTGGATATCACATCTCATGTTACCGTAAGGGTCTCAGGTTTGTTATTAGACGCATTGAGATATCACATCTCATGTTATAGGAAGGGTCTCAGGTTTGGAATGGTAAGTTGTTGGATATCACATCTCATGCTTAGGAAGGGTCTCAGGTTTGGAATGGGAAGGAGTTGGATATCACATTTCATGTTATAGGAAGTATCTCAGTTTTGGTATTAGAAGCATTTAGTTATCACATCTCATGTTATAGTGAGGGTCCCAGGTTTGGTATTAGAAGCATTGAGATATCACATCTTATGCTATGGGAAGGGTTGCAGATTTGGAATGGGAAGGAGTTGGATATCACATCTCATGCTATAGGAAGGGTCTCAGGTTTGGAATGGGAAGGAGTTAGATATCACATTTCATGTTATAGGAAGGATCTCAGGTTTGGTATTAGACGCATTGAGATATCACATCTCATGCTATAGGAAGGGTCTCTGGTTTGGAATGGGAAGGAGTTGGATATCACATTTCATGTTATAGGAAGGATCTCAGGTTTGGTATTAGAAGCATTGAGATATCACATTTTATGCTATAGGAAGGGTCTCAGGATTGGAATGGGAAGGAGTTGGATATCACATCCCATGCTATAGGAAGGGTCTCAGGTTTGATTTTAGAAGCATTGAGATATCATATCTCATGCTATACGAAGAGTCTGAGGTTTGGAATGGGAAGGGGTTGGTGTCATGATGCCTACCTCCAAGGAGCCAGGTCCCACCCAGCAACCCCAGAGGCAGGCATCATTTCCCCCAGGAGAGTGCCAGCGGGCCCAAGCTGGGGCCCTTTGGACGCAGTCCTGGCGCCTTAGGCGCCAGGCTCATGTTGGACCCCTGTCCTGGCGCCTTAGGCGCCAGGCTCATAAAGCTAGGCATGTGTTCAAGTGTTTTAATGTGCACTTACCTGATGCAGACCATGCTGCTACATCCAGGCCCTCTTGAGGCCTGAATGGAACTACTTTACCTGTGGGACTACTTTCCACCCGGGTGTGGTCGGGGAAGGATACATACCTGATCGGTGGAAGGATACACACTGGGAACTTCTTTCCAAAGCTATTTAAACCACACCCGATCAGCAACTCATGCTTCACGTTGTTCTGCTCCTCGCAGCTGGACGCTCACCGTGTCAGCTCCTGCATCTGGACTTCAGCCACGCCTGTCAGCATCCTGAATCACCTGCAAAGGAAGGGAACAAGAGAACAGAAGAAGGAAAAGCATCCTGGATCACCTGCAAAGGGAGACAAGAGACCTTACCAGCTGAATCTGCACCACAGAGACATCACCGACGATCCTGAAAGGGAAGACATTATTTTTTAAAAGCATTTCGTTACGATCGCTGCAGCGCTGCATTTCACTCACCTTTCCTGGGTTCCTCCATCTTCAGCAGCGATCATCCGGATACACAGCCACTTCCCAGAGCCTAGAGAAAAAGACAAGAATAAGAGGTGAGAGAAGGAAGGGAATAAGACTTACCTGTTGGGTCATTCTCATTTCATTTCGGGTCTTGCCGCTTCCAGGCATTTTCCGGACCCCGGGCCCTATGGGGAAAAAAGACAAAGACATAGAATGAGCGTAAGCAAAGACAGTTCCCGAGCGCTCATCCAGATCTAACCTGCCATTTACTGGAACTGGAACTGCACGTTTCACTTCGGGTCGGTGCCATATCTCCGGCATTCCGAACCCCGGCCCCTAAGGGGAAAAAAGACATAAGCATTAGCGCTTGCTGCAAAAGACAATGAACATTATTATTAAGCTTGGACTTTTGAACTTGCAACAGAACTTTTACAAAGCCTTACCTGAATAGTCAAGCTTACCTGAACTCCCACCAATCCTCAATCCAGTGAAGTAACTGGGTTTCAACGCGCCCCTGCATCAGAAGCAGGATGGAGAGCTCATCCTTCCTGACCCTAAGGTGAGACTTCACGGGGAATCGTGGAAGGGTATCGTGGAGGGTTGGAAGAGAGTGGGAGGCTCGAGCATAACTCAGTCAGTAGGTAATACTCCCTTTTCACGCACAGGGGAATATTCCTGCGAGCCGGAGAAGCCAGAGTAGAGGGCCCTTCCTGTCCATCTTCAGAGCCCTGCGCTTCACCATTGAAGAAGCATCAGCACTCGAAGCCAGACCTGCGCCTCCGTGGGAATCAGGTGAGCGTTACAGAACGCGAAGCCTACCCACAATTTCCCACCCGGGCGCTATGGAGACTTCCGAGACTGACCAGCTGGCCCAGCTTTTGGGGGAATTACGGGCAGAGGTGCACTCAGCCCGCCAGGAGACTAACGCTCTCAAAAGAGAACTGATCTTATCCAAGGAAAGAACAGATGACTTAGCCAAAAGGTTATTACAGGCCCAGGCAGGGCACACTCCTTTACCTAATTCCGGAGACATTTCCACATCAATGGGTTTGAGTAACCCGGTACAAATTAATCTACCTGGACACATGCCTTTGGCCCAGCCTGAACGTTTTGCGGGGGATCCCAAGAAATATGCCGTCTTTATGAACCAATGTCGTTTACACTTTCTATGCAGACCCGGAGCCTTCCCTAACGACCAGACCAAGGTAGCCTTTATACTATCTTACCTCAGTGGCAGTGCTGCCGATTGGTCTATTCCATTGGTAAATCAGGATGATCCCATTCTCCGGAATTTTCAGGGCTTCCAGGCCAGCATGGAAAGATTGTTCGCTCGACACTCACACTCTCAAGGACAGGCCCTTGATAACGAACTGGTATCCTTACGACAAGGTAATCAGGATCTTCTGTCCTACATAGCCACCTTTAACAGACTGGTTGTGGAAACTGGATGGCCAGAAAGCAAAAGGATCACATTGTTTCATCGAGGCCTGCGCGGAGAGCTTAAGGATGTTCTAGCTCAGATAGTAAACCCACCCCAGGTCTGCGCAGACTACATTGACTTGGTGGTTCAACTTGATCACAGACTTCAAAATAGAAAAGCAGATCGGTTCAAGTATGAAAACCAAGCACCGATCAAAACCCACGCTAACTCCAAGAGTACCGACGTATCTGAACCTATGCAAATCGGTGGTGTTAAAAGTCCATTAACGCAGAAAGAACGAGAGAGAAGGCGGCAAATGCAACTTTGTCTGTATTGCGGGACTTCCGGTCACTTTCTTCGAAATTGTCCAGTTAAACCACTTAAGAAGGTGGTTGGAGCTACTGATAACGAATTAGTGACACCTGATTCGGGAAACGACCTAGCCCGGCAAGCGTAGGGGTCCGCTTGCCGAGCTTGAAAACTAACTCTTTGACCTCGCATTTTGTCATGCCAATGGTGCTCGTGGACCCAAAAGAGCCTCAGCAGTTGCATGCTATAAAAGCATACATCGACAGTGGAGCTATTGGAAATTACATAGACCGCGAATTGGCTTCCAGGATTAAGCTTCCTCTCCGCCCGAAAGTAACCCAAGATGTCATTACTACAGTAGATGGAACCGAAATAGCCTCAGGGCCTGTAACGCATTCCACTGTTAAAGTGACACTAGTGGGTCAGGATGGACATTGGGAAGCAATCGTGTTTGATGTGATCAAGGCCCCACAATTTCAAGTAATTCTTGGAATTCCTTGGTTAGAAACACATAATCCCAGAATTGACTGGCGAGCAAAGAAGATAAGTTTTCCTGATTGTGAACCAACTTGTTATCCAAGAAATCCAGCTATGGGTTTAGCCTCAGCAACTTCCACCCCTGTACAGCTACCGTCAGAATACCAAGAATTCCAAGACGTTTTTCAGAAAGAACAGACTATCGCGCCCTAAATCAAATAACGATTAAGAATCGTTATCCCCTGCCCTTGATCCCTGAGCTTATCGACCAGGTGAAAGACGCTTGTGTGTACACCAAGTTAGATCTCCGAGGAGCTTATCACCTGGTGCGCATAAAAGAAGGCGACGAATGGAAGACTGCATTCCGCACCAAGTTTGGGCTCTTCGAATATCAGGTGATGCCCTTCGGTTTGTGCAATGCACCTGCCGCCTTTCAGTACTTTATGAATGATGTTCTTCGGGAACTTATCGATGTCTGTGTCATTGTTTACATTGACGACATCCTGGTGTACTCTTCTTCAGAATCTGATCACAGAAAACATGTTAGGGCAGTTCTTGAGAAACTGCGCCAGCACAGATTATTTGCAAAACTCGAAAAATGCGTTTTTCATACCACAGAAGTTGAGTTTCTCTGATTCATCCTGACACCTCAAGGAGTCCGAATGGACTCGCGAAAGGTGGACGCCATCCTCAAATGGCCATCTCCAAGTTCGGTGAAGGGAGTTCAGAGCATGCTCGGCTTTGCCAATTTCTATCGAAGATTCATCCCGGAATTTTCACGAACAGTCCAACCCATCACCGCTCTCCTAAAGAAAAACAAACGCTTCGAATGGACTCTTGAGGCCGAACAAGCCTTCCAGGATCTGAAAACCAAATTCACCTCTGCACCTGTATTGAAGCACCCACACCCAGATCTCCCGTACATAGTGGAAACCGATGCATCCAGTTCGGCCATGGGAGCTGTCCTGTCGCAAAGAGACCCAAAAACTAACCAACTACACCCAGTGGCCTTTTGGTCCAGAAAATTTTTTCCTCCTGAAATCAACTACGCAATTACCGATAAAGAGTTACTGGCCATCAAATCTGCTTTCAAGGCTTGGCGTCACTACCTTCTCGGGGCAAGACACACCATCACCGTAATTACGGACCACAGAAACTTACAGTATTTAAAAACGGCCAAAGCTCAATCTTCACGACAACTCCGATGGGCTCTATTCTTTGCGGAATTTGATTTTGTAATTACCTATCGCCCTGGCTGCAAGAATGGAAAAGCGGACGCCTTATCCCGGATTGGCATGGAAGAACCTAATTCGAGCTTAGAACCTGTGCCCATCATACCTGAGCAAAGAATCTTAGGCTTAACTTCATTGCAAACTATTGAGGATATCCAAACGCAAGTAAAACAGCTTCTAGACTCTTCAACCTTACTGGAATGGAGTCAAAAGGGTCCTCATTACACCGTTAAGGATGACTTACCCTACTTCCAGGAGCGGTTGTTTCTGCCAAGTAAAGAATTGCAAGAACTTGTTATTGCCCATCATCATGAATCTTTAATGGAAGGACACCCTGGTATCGCTAAAACGGAGGAAAAAATCAAACGCCACTTCTGGTGGCCTTCTTGGAGAAAAGACATAAAGTCTTTTGTACTGTCTTGTGGAATTTGCGCCCAAAACAAGGCTCAAAAGAAAAGGCCAGCCGGCCTACTTCAACCCTTGGATATTCCACCGGCGCCATGGCACACCCTGTCAATGGACTTTATAACAGATCTGCCTCCTTGTGCTGGTTACAACACAATCCTTGTAATTGTGGACCTATTCTCCAAAATGGCCCACTTTATCCCTTTAAAGGGTTTGCCTTCAGCTTCCACCTTGGCCAAGGAATTCCTGGAGAATATAGTTCGCATACATGGTTTCCCTTCCATATTAGTCTTGGATCGTGGAAGTCAGTTTATCTCACATTTTTGGAAGAAGTGTTGCCAACTAGCACAAATAGATGTGCGGTTATCCACCAGCCACCACCCCCAGACCGACGGACAAACCGAGAGAACCAATCAGACTCTCGAGCAATATCTTCGGTGCATGTTACACCAATCCGAGTTAAATTGGAAAGATATCCTTTGGATCGCAGAATATGCATACAACAATTCAGTGCATTCGGGAACCGGACAAACCCCCTTTTATACTTTGTATGGTCACCATCCTCGGACCTCTGACCTAGATCCACCTCTGACCCTGGAAATGCCTGCAGTAAATCATCTGCATTCCACAATAACCCGAGCCTTCAAAGAAGCTACAACTCATTTACAGCAAGCCAAGAAAAAGTATAAAGAAAACGCTGATTTGCACCGAAGTAAAACTCCTCCTTACCAAGTAGGAGACCAGGTATGGCTAGCAACTAAACATTTACCCCTCAAGGGCCCGCGAACCTTCAATCCCAGATTCATAGGACCTTATCCCATCAAAGCTATAATCAACCCAGTGGCCTTTAAACTGGATCTACCGTCCAACATGCGTATTCATCCAGTTTTTCATGCATCACTTTTGAAGCCAGTACAACCAGGAACCCGATTGTCCAAGCCTCCAGATCCAGTTCAAATTGAAGGGGAATTAGAATTCGAAGTTAAAGACATTTTAGACTCCAAGGTGGTAAAGTCGAAACTCTTCTATCTTGTTGACTGGAAGGGATATGGACCTCAGGAGAGATCGTGGGAGCCTAGTAACCATGTCCACGCATCTCGATTAGTGCAAAGGTTTCACCGGAGATTTCCGAACAAGCCCAAACCCCCGGAGGGAAGAACCTTGGGAGGGGCCTTGAGGGGGGGTACTGTCATGATGCCTACCTCCAAGGAGCCAGGTCCCACCCAGCAACCCCAGAGGCAGGCATCATTTCCCCCAGGAGAGTGCCAGCGGGCCCAAGCTGGGGCCCTTTGGACGCAGTCCTGGCGCCTTAGGCGCCAGGCTCATGTTGGACCCCTGTCCTGGCGCCTTAGGTGCCAGGCTCATAAAGCTAGGCATGTGTTCAAGTGTTTTAATGTGCACTTACCTGATGCAGACCCTCTTGAGGCCTGAATGGAACTACTTTACCTGTGGGACTACTTTCCACCCGGGTGTGGTCGGGGAAGGATACATACCTGATCGGTGGAAGGATACACACTGGGAACTTCTTTCCAAAGCTATTTAAACCACACCCGATCAGCAACTCATGCTTCGCGTTGTTCTGCTCCTCGCAGCTGGACGCTCACCGTGTCAGCTCCTGCATCTGGACTTCAGCCACGCCTGTCAGCATCCTGAATCACCTGCAAAGGAAGGGAACAAGAGAACAGAAGAAGGAAAAGCATCCTGGATCACCTGCAAAGGGAGACAAGAGACCTTACCAGCTGAATCTGCACCACAGAGACATCACCGACGATCCTGAGAGGGAAGACATTATTTTTTAAAAGCATTTCGTTACGATCGCTGTAGCGCTGCATTTCACTCACCTTTCCTGGGTTCCTCCATCTTCAGCAGCGATCATCCGGATACACAGCCACTTCCCAGAGCCTAGAGAAAAAGACAAGAATAAGGGGTGAGAGAAGGAAGGGAATAAGACTTACCTGTTGGGTCATTCCCATTTCATTTCGGGTCTTGCCGCTTCCAGGCATTTTCCGGACCCCGGGCCCTATGGGGAAAAAAGACAAAGACATAGAATGAGCGTAAGCAAAGACAGTTCCCGAGCGCTCATCCAGATCTAACCTGCCATTTACTGGAACTGGAACTGCACGTTTCACTTCGGGTCGGTGCCATATCTCCGGCATTCCGAACCCCGGCCCCTAAGGGGAAAAAAGACATAAGCATTAGCGCTTGCTGCAAAAGACAATGAACATTATTATTAAGCTTGGACTTTTGAACTTGCAACAGAACTTTTACAAAGCCTTACCTGAATAGTCAAGCTTACCTGAACTCCCACCAATCCTCAATCCAGTGAAGTAACTGGGTTTCAACGCGCCCCTGCATCAGAAGCAGGATGGAGAGCTCATCCTTCCTGACCCTAAGGTGAGACTTCACGGGGAATCGTGGAAGGGTATCGTGGAGGGTTGGAAGAGAGTGGGAGGCTCGAGCATAACTCAGTCAGTAGGTAATACTCCCTTTTCACGCACAGGGGAATATTCCTGCGAGCCGGAGAAGCCAGAGTAGAGGGCCCTTCCTGTCCATCTTCAGAGCCCTGCGCTTCACCATTGAAGAAGCATCAGCACTCGAAGCCAGACCTGCGCCTCCGTGGGAATCAGGTGAGCGTTACAGTTGGACATCACATCTCATGTTATAGGAAGCGTCTGAGGTTTGGTATTAGAAGCATTGAGATATCACATCTCATGCTATAGGAAGGGTCTCAGGTTTGGAATGGGAAGGAGTTGGATATCACATTTCATGCTATAGGAAGGATCTCAGTTTTGGTATTAGAAGCATTGAGATATCACATCTCATGTTATAGTAAGGGTCTCAGGTTTGGTATTAGAAACATTGAGATATCACATCTTATGCTATAGGAATGTTCTCAGGTTTGGAATGGAAAGGAGTTGGATATCACATCTCACAATAGGAAGGGTCTCAGGTTTGTAATGGGAAGGATTTGGATATCACATCTCATGTTATTTGAAGGATCTCAGGTATGAAATGGGAAGGAGATGGACATCACATCTCATGTTATAGTAAGGGTCTCAGGTTTGGTGTTAGACGCATTGAGATATCATATCTCATGCGATCGGAAGGGTCTCAGGATTGGAATGGTAAGGAGTTGGATATCACATCTCATGCTATAGGAAGGGTCTCAGGTTTGGAATGGGAAGGAGATGGATATCACATCTCATGTTATAGTAAGGGTCTCAGGTTTGGTATTAGACGCATTGAGTTGTCACATCTCATGCTATCGGAAGGGTCTCAGGATTGGAATGGGAAGGAGTTGGATATCACATCTCATGCTATAGGAAGGATCTCAGGTTTGGAATGGGAAGGAGTTGGATATTACATCTCATGGTATAGGAAGGGTCTCAGGTTTGGTAGAAGCATTGAGATATCACATCTCATGCTATAGGAAGGGTCACAGGTTTGGAATCGAAGAAATTGGATGTCACATCTCATGTTATAGGAAGGGTCTCAGGTTTGGTATTAGAAGCATTGAGATATCACATCTCATGCTATAGGAAGGGTCTCAGGATTGGAATGGGAAGGAGTTGGATATCACGTCTCATGCTATAGGAAGGGTCTCAGGTTTGGTATTAGAAGCACTGAGATATCACATCTCATGCTATAGGAAGGGTCTCAGGATTGGAATGGGAAGGCGTTGGATATCACATCTCATGCTACAGGAAGTGTCACAGGTGTGGAATGGGAAGGAGTTGGAAATCACATTTCATGTCATAGGAAGGGTCTGAGTTTTGGTATTAGAAGCATTGAGATATCAAATCTCATGCTATAGAAAGCGTCTCAGGTTTGGAATGGTAAGGAGTTGGATATCACATCTCATGTTATAGTAAGGGTCTCAGGTTTCATATTAGAAGCATTGAGATTTCACATCTTATGCTGTAGGACGGGTCTCAGGTTTGGAATGGGAAGGAGTTGGATATCACATCTCATGTTATAGTAAGGGTCTCAGGTTTGGTATTAGAAGCATTGAGATATCACATCTCATGCTATAGGAAGGGTTTCAGGTTTGGTATCAGCAGCATTGAGATATCACATCTCATGCTATAGGAAGGGTCTCAGGATTGGAATGGAAAGGAGTTAAATATCACATCTAATGCTATAGGAAGGGTCTCAGGTGTGGTAGAAGCATTGAGATATCACATCTCATGCTATAGGAAGGATCTCGGGATTGGAATGGGAAGGAGTTGGATATCACATCTCATGCTATAGGAAGGGTCTCAGGTTTGATTTTAGAAGCATTGAGATATCATATCTCATGCTATAGGAAGAGTTTCAAGTTTGGAATGGGAGGAGTTGGATATCACATCTAATGCTATAGGAAGGGTCTCAGGTTTGGAATGGGAAGGAGTTGGATATCACATCTCATGTTATAGTAAGGGTCTCAGGTTTGGTATTAAAAGCATTGAGATTTCACATCTTATGCTGTAGGAAGGGTCTCAGGTTTGGAATGGGAAGGAGTTGGATATCACATCTCATGTTATCGTAAGGGTCTCAGGTTTGTTATTAGATGCATTGAGATATCACATCTCATGTTATAGGAAGGGTCTCAGGTTTGGAATGGGAAGTTGTTGGATATCACATCTCATGCTATAGGAAGGGTCTCAGGTTTGGAATGGGAAGGAGTTGGATATCACATTTCATGTTATAGGAAGTATCTCAGTTTTGGTATTAGAAGCATTTAGTTATCACATCTCATGTTATAGTAAGGGTCCCAGGTTTGGAATTAGAAGCATTGAGATATCACATCTTATGCCATAGGAAGGGTCGCAGATTTGGAATGGGAAGGAGTTGGATATCACATCTCACAATAGGAAGGGTCTCAGGTTTGTAATGGGAAGGAGTTGGATATAGCATCTCATGTTATAGTAAGGGTCTCAGGTTTGGTATTAGACACATTGAGATATCACATCTCATGCTATAGGAAGGGTCTCTGGTATGGAATGGGAAGGAGTTGGATATCACATTTCATGTTATAGGAAGTATCTCAGGTTTGGTATTAGTAACATTGAGATATCACATCTTATGCTATAGGAAGGGTCTCAGGTTTGGAATGGGAAGGAGTTGGATTTCACATCTCATGCTATAGGAAGGGTCTCAGGTTTGGAATGGGAAGGAGTTGGATATCACATTTCATGTTATAGGAAGGATCTCAGGTTTGGTATTAGACGCATTGAGATATCACATCTCATGCTATAGGAAGGGTCTCTGGTTTGGAATGGGAAGGAGTTGGATATCACATTTCATGTTATAGGAAGGATCTCAGGTTAGGTATTAGAAGCATTGAGATATCACATTTTATGCTATAGGAAGGGTCTCAGGATTGGAATGGGAAGGAGTTGGATATCACATCTCATGCTATAGGAAGGGTCTCAGGTTTGATTTTAGAAGCATTGAGATATCATATCTCATGCTATACGAAGAGTCTGAGGTTTGGAATGGGAAGGAGAATGATATCACATCTCATGCTATAGGAAGGGTCTCAGGTTTGGAATGGGAAGGGGTTGGACATCACATCTCATGTTATAGGAAGCGTCTGAGGTTTGGTATTAGTAGCATTGAGATATCACATCTCATGCTATAGGAAGGGTCTCAGGTTATTAGACACATTGAGATATCACATCTCATGCTATAGGAAGGGTCTCAGGTTTGTAATGGGAAGGAGTTGGATATCACATTTCATGCTATAGGAAGGATCTCAGTTTTGGTATTAGAAGCATTGAGATATCACATTTTATGCTATAGGAAGGGTCTCAGGATTGGAATGGGAAGGAGTTGGATATCACATCTCATGCTATAGGAAGGGTCTCAGGTTTGATTTTAGAAGCATTGAGATATCATATCTCATGCTATACGAAGAGTCTGAGGTTTCGAATGGGAAGGAGAATGATATCACATCTCATGCTATAGGAAGGGTCTCAGGTTTGGAATGGGAAGGGGTTGGACATCACATCTCATGTTATAGGAAGCGTCTGAGGTTTGGTATTAGTAGCATTGAGATATCACATCTCATGCTATAGGAAGGGTCTCAGGTTATTAGACACATTGAGATATCACATCTCATGTTATAGTAAGGGTCTCAGGTTTGGTATTAGAAACATTGAGATATCACATCTTATGCTATAGGAAGGTTCTCAGGTTTGGAATGGAAAGGAGTTGGATATCACATCTCACAATAGGAAGGTTCTCAGGTTTGTAATGGGAAGGAGTTGGATATCACATCTCATGTTATTTGAAGGATCTCAGGTATGAAATGGGAAGGAGATGGACATCACATCTCATGTTATAGTAAGGGTCACAGGTTTGGTGTTAGACGCATTGAGATATCATATCTCATGCGATCGGAAGGGTCTCAGGATTGGAATGGGAAGGAGTTGGATATCACATCTCATGCTATAGGAAGGGTCTCAGGTTTGGAATGGGAAGGAGATGGATATCACATCTCATGTTATAGTAAGGGTCTCAGGTTTGGTATTAGACGCATTGAGTAGTCACATCTCATGTTATCGGAAGGGTCTCAGGATTGGAATGGGAAGGAGTTGGATATCACATCTCATGCTATAGGAAGGATCTCAGGTTTGGAATGGGAAGGAGTTGGATATTACATTTCATGGTATAGGAAGGGTCTCAGGTTTGGTAGAAGCATTGAGATATCACATCTCATGCTATAGGAAGGGTCTCAGGTTTGGAATCGAAGAAATTGGATGTCACATCTCATGTTATAGGAAGGGTCTGAGGTTTGGTATTAGAAGCATTGAGATATCACATCTCATGCTATAGGAAGGGTCTCAGGTTTGGAATGGGAAGGAGTTGGATATCACATTTCATGCTATAGGAAGGATCTCAGTTTTGGTATTAGAAGCATTGAGATATCACATCTCATTTTATAGTAAGGGTCTCAGGTTTGGTATTAGAAACATTGAGATATCACATCTTATGCTATAGGAAGGTTCTCAGGTTTGGAATGGAAAGGAGTTGGATATCACATCTCACAATAGGAAGGGTCTCAGGTTTGTAATGGGAAGGAGTTGGATATCACATCTCATGTTATAGTAAGGGTCTCAGGTTTGGTATTAGACACATTGAGATATCACATCTCATGCTATAGGAAGGGTCTCTGGTATGGAATGGGAAGGAGTTGGATATCACATTTCATGTTATAGGAAGTATCTCAGGTTTGGTATTAGAAACATTGAGATATCACATCTTATGCTATAGGAAGGGTCGCAGGTTTGGAATGGGAAGGAGTTGGATATCACATCTCATGCTATAGGAAGGGTCTCAGGTTCGGAATGGAAGGAGTTGGGTATCAAATCTCATGCTATAGGAAGGATTTAGGTTTGGTAGAAGCATTGAGATATCAAATCTTGTGCAGTAGGAAGGGTCTCAGGATTGGAATGGGAAGGAGTTGGATATCACATTTCATGTTATAGGAAGGATCTCAGGTATGAAATGGGAAGGAGATGGACATCACATCTCATGTTATAGTAAGGGTCACAGGTTTGGTGTTAGACGCATTGAGATATCATATCTCATGCGATCGGAAGGGTCTCAGGATTGGAATGGGAAGGAGTTGGATATCACATCTCATGCTATAGGAAGGGTCTCAGGTTTGGAATGGGAAGGAGATGGATATCACATCTCATGTTATAGTAAGGGTCTCAGGTTTGGTATTAGACGCATTGAGTTGTCACATCTCATGTTATCGGAAGGGTCTCAGGATTGGAATGGGAAGGAGTTGGATATCACATCTCATGCTATAGGAAGGATCTCAGGTTTGGAATGGGAAGGAGTTGGATATTACATTTCATGGTATAGGAAGGGTCTCAGGTTTGGTAGAAGCATTGAGATATCACATCTCATGCTATAGGAAGGGTCTCAGGTTTGGAATGGGAAGGAGTTGGATATCACATTTCATGCTATAGGAAGGATCTCAGTTTTGGTATTAGAAGCATTGAGATATCACATCTCATTTTATAGTAAGGGTCTCAGGTTTGGTATTAGAAACATTGAGATATCACATCTTATGCTATAGGAAGGTTCTCAGGTTTGGAATGGAAAGGAGTTGGATATCACATCTCACAATAGGAAGGGTCTCAGGTTTGTAATGGGAAGGAGTTGGATATCACATTTCATGCTATAGGAAGGATCTCAGTTTTGGTATTAGAAGCATTGAGATATCACATCTCATTTTATAGTAAGGGTCTCAGGTTTGGTATTAGAAACATTGAGATATCACATCTTATGCTATAGGAAGGTTCTCAGGTTTGGAATGGAAAGGAGTTGGATATCACATCTCACAATAGGAAGGGTCTCAGGTTTGTAATGGGAAGGAGTTGGATATCACATCTCATGTTATAGTAAGGGTCTCAGGTTTGGTATTAGACACATTGAGATATCACATCTCATGCTATAGGAAGGGTCTCTGGTATGGAATGGGAAGGAGTTGGATATCACATTTCATGTTATAGGAAGTATCTCAGGTTTGGTATTAGAAACATTGAGATATCACATCTTATGCTATAGGAAGGGTCGCAGGTTTGGAATGGGAAGGAGTTGGATATCACATCTCATGCTATAGGAAGGGTCTCAGGTTCGGAATGGAAGGAGTTGGGTATCAAATCTCATGCTATAGGAAGGATTTAGGTTTGGTAGAAGCATTGAGATATCAAATCTTGTGCAGTAGGAAGGGTCTCAGGATTGGAATGGGAAGGAGTTGGATATCACATTTCATGTTATAGGAAGGATCTCAGGTTTGGTATTAGACGCATTGAGATATCACATCTCATGCTATAGGAAGGGTCTCTGGTTTGGAATGGGAAGGAGTTGGATATCACATTTCATGTTATAGGAAGGATCTCAGGTTAGGTATTAGAAGCATTGAGATATCACATTTTATGCTATAGGAAGGGTCTCAGGATTGGAATGGGAAGGAGTTGGATATCACATCTCATGCTATAGGAAGGGTCTCAGGTTTGATTTTAGAAGCATTGAGATATCATATCTCATGCTATATGAAGAGTCTGAGGTTTGGAATGGGAAGGAGATTGATATCACATCTCATGCTATAGGAAGGGTCTCAGGTTTGGAATGGGAAGGGGTTGGACATCACATCTCATGTTATAGGAAGCGTCTGAGGTTTGGTATTAGTAGCATTGAGATATCACATCTCATGCTATAGGAAGGGTCTCAGGTTATTAGACACATTGAGATATCACATCTCATGCTATAGGAAGGGTCTCAGGTTTGGAATGGGAAGGAGTTGGATATCACATTTCATGCTATAGGAAGGATCTCAGTTTTGGTATTAGAAGCATTGAGATATCACATTTTATGCTATAGGAAGGGTCTCAGGATTGGAATGGGAAGGAGTTGGATATCACATCTCATGCTATAGGAAGGGTCTCAGGTTTGATTTTAGAAGCATTGAGATATCATATATCATGCTATACGAAGAGTCTGAGGTTTGGAATGGGAAGGAGAATGATATCACATCTCATGCTATAGGAAGGGTCTCAGGTTTGGAATGGGAAGGGGTTGGACATCACATCTCATGTTATAGGAAGCGTCTGAGGTTTGGTATTAGTAGCATTGAGATATCACATCTCATGCTATAGGAAGGGTCTCAGGTTATTAGACACATTGAGATATCACATCTCATGTTATAGTAAGGGTCTCAGGTTTGGTATTAGAAACATTGAGATATCACATCTTATGCTATAGGAAGGTTCTCAGGTTTGGAATGGAAAGGAGTTGGATATCAAATCTCACAATAGGAAGGTTCTCAGGTTTGTAATGGGAAGGAGTTGGATATCACATCTCATGTTATTTGAAGGATCTCAGGTATGAAATGGGAAGGAGATGGACATCACATCTCATGTTATAGTAAGGGTCTCAGGTTTGGTGTTAGACGCATTGAGATATCATATCTCATGCGATCGGAAGGGTCTCAGGATTGGAATGGGAAGGAGTTGGATATCACATCTCATGCTATAGGAAGGGTCTCAGGTTTGGAATGGGAAGGAGATGGATATCACATCTCATGTTATAGTAAGGGTCTCAGGTTTGGTATTAGACGCATTGAGTTGTCACATCTCATGTTATCGGAAGGGTCTCAGGATTGGAATGGGAAGGAGTTGGATATCACATCTCATGCTATAGGAAGGATCTCAGGTTTGGAATGGGAAGGAGTTGGATATTACATCTCATGGTATAGGAAGGGTCTCAGGTTTGGTAGAAGCATTGAGATATCACATCTCATGCTATAGGAAGGGTCTCAGGCTTGGAATCGAAGAAATTGGATGTCACATCTCATGTTATAGGAAGGGTCTGAGGTTTGGTATTAGAAGCATTGAGATATCACATCTCATGCTATAGGAAGGGTCTCAGGTTTGGAATGGGAAGGAGTTGGATATCACATTTCATGCTATAGGAAGGATCTCAGTTTTGGTATTAGAAGCATTGAGATATCACATCTCATTTTATAGTAAGGGTCTCAGGTTTGGTATTAGAAATATTGAGATATCACATCTTATGCTATAGGAAGGTTCTCAGGTTTGGAATGGAAAGGAGTTGGATATCACATCTCACAATAGGAAGGGTCTCAGGTTTGTAATGGGAAGGAGTTGGATATCACATCTCATGTTATAGTAAGGGTCTCAGGTTTGGTATTAGACACATTGAGATATCACATCTCATGCTATAGGAAGGGTCTCTGGTATGGAATGGGAAGGAGTTGGATATCACATTTCATGTTATAGGAAGTATCTCAGGTTTGGTATTAGAAACATTGAGATATCACATCTTATGCTATAGGAAGGGTCTCAGGTTTGGAATGGGAAGGAGTTGGATATCACATCTCATGCTATAGGAAGGGTCTCAGGTTCGGAATGGAAGGAGTTGGGTATCAAATCTCATGCTATAGGAAGGATTTAGGTTTGGTAGAAGCATTGAGATATCAAATCTTGTGCAGTAGGAAGGGTCTCAGGATTGGAATGGGAAGGAGTTGGATATCACATCTCATGTTATTGGAAGGATCTCAGGTTTGGTATTAGAAGCATTGAGATATCACATCTCATGCTATTGGAAGGGTCTCAGGATTGGAATGGGAAGGAGTTGGATATCACATCTCATACTAAAATAAGGGTCTCAGTGTTGGAATGGGAAGGAATTGGATATCACATCTCATGCTATAGGAAGGGTATCAGGTTTGGTATTCACATTGAGATATCACATCTTATGCTATAGGAAGGGTCTCAGGTTTGTAATGCGAAGGAGTTGGATATCACGTCTCATGCTAAAGGAAGGGTCTCAGGTTTGGTATTAGAAGCACTGAGATATCACATCTCATGCTAGAGGAAGGGTCTCAGGATTGGAATGGGAAGGAGTTGGATATCACATCTCATGCTACAGGAAGTGTCACAGGTTTGGTATTAGAAGCACTGATATATCACATCTCATGCTATTGGAAGGGTCTCAGGATTGGAATGGGAAGGAGTTGGATATCACATCTCATACTAAAAGAAGGGTCTCAGTGTTGGAATGGGAAGGAATTGGATATCACATCTCAAGGGTATCAGGTTTGGTATTCACATTGAGATATCACATCTTATGCTATAGGAAGGGTCTCAGGTTTGGAATGGGAAGGAGTTGGATATCACATCTCATGTTATAGTAAGGGTCTCAGGTTTGGTATTAGAAGCATTGAGATATCACATCTCATGCTATAGGAAGGGTTTCAGGTTTGGTATCAGCAGCATTGAGATATCACATCTCATGCTATAGGAAGGGTCTCAGGATTGGAATGGGAAGGAGTTAAATATCACATCTAATGCTATAGGAAGGGTCTCAGGTTTGGTAGAAGCATTGAGATATCACATCTCATGCTATAGGAAGGGTCTCGGGATTGGAATGGGAAGGAGATGGAAATCACATCTCATGCTATAGGAAGGGCCTCAGGTTTGATTTTAGAAGCATTGAGATATCATATCTCCTGCTATAGGAAGAGTCTCAAGTTTGGAATGGGAAGGAGTTGGATATCACATCTAATGCTCTAGGAAGGGTCTCAGGTTTGGAATGGGAAGGAGTTGGGCATCACATCTCATGTTATAGGATGGTTCTGAGGTTTGGTATTAGAAGCATTGAGATATCACATCTCATGCTATAGGAAGGATCTCAGGTTTGGAATGGGAAGGAGTTGGATATCACATCTCATGTTATAGTAAGGGTCTCAGGTTTGGTATTAGAAGCATTGAGATTTCACATCTTATGCTGTAGGAAGGGTCTCAGGTTTGGAATGGGAAGGAGTTGGATATCACATCTCATGTTATCGTAAGGGTCTCAGGTTTGTTATTAGACGCATTGAGATATCACATCTCATGTTATAGGAAGGGTCTCAGGTTTGGAATGGTAAGTTGTTGGATATCACATCTCATGCTATAGGAAGGGTCTCAGGTTTGGAATGGGAAGGAGTTGGATATCACATTTCATGTTATAGGAAGTATCTCAGTTTTGGTATTAGAAGCATTTAGTTATCACATCTCATGTTATAGTGAGGGTCCCAGGTTTGGTATTAGAAGCATTGAGATATCACATCTTATGCTATGGGAAGGGTTGCAGATTTGGAATGGGAAGGAGTTGGATATCACATCTCATGCTATAGGAAGGGTCTCAGGTTTGGAATGGGAAGGAGTTGGATATCACATTTCATGTTATAGGAAGGATCTCAGGTTTGGTATTAGACGCATTGAGATATCACATCTTATGCTATAGGAAGGGTCTCTGGTTTGGAATGGGAAGGAGTTGGATATCACATTTCATGTTATAGGAAGGATCTCAGGTTTGGTATTAGAAGCATTGAGATATCACATTTTATGCTATAGGAAGGGTCTCAGGATTGGAATGGGAAGGAGTTGGATATCACATCTCATGCTATAGGAAGGGTCTCAGGTTTGATTTTAGAAGCATTGAGATATCACATCTCATGCTATAGGAAGGGTCTCAGGTTATTAGACACATTGAGATATCACATCTCATGCTATAGGAAGGGTCTCAGGTTTGGAATGGGAAGGAGTTGGATATCACATTTCATGCTATAGGAAGGATCTCAGTTTTGGTATTAGAAGCATTGAGATATCACATCTCATGTTATAGTAAGGGTCTCAGGTTTGGTATTAGAAACATTGAGATATCACATCTTATGTTATAGGAATGTTCTCAGGTTTGGAATGGAAAGGAGTTGGATATCACATCTCACAATAGGAAGGGTCTCAGGTTTGTAATGGGAAGGAGTTGGATATCACATCTCATGTTATTTGAAGGATCTCAGGTATGAAATGGGAAGGAGATGGACATCACATCTCATGTTATAGTAAGGGTCTCAGGTTTGGTGTTAGACGCATTGAGATATCATATCTCATGCGATCGGAAGGGTCTCAGGATTGGAATGGGAAGGAGTTGGATATCACATCTCATGCTATAGGAAGGGTCTCAGGTTTGGAATGGGAAGGAGATGGATATCACATCTCATGTTATGGTAAGGGTCTCAGGTTTGGTATTAGACGCATTGAGTTGTCACATCTCATGCTATCGGAAGGGTCTCAGGATTGGAATGGGAAGGAGTTGGATATCACATCTCATGCTATAGGAAGGATCTCAGGTTTGGAATGGGAAGGAGTTCGATATTACATCTCATGGTATAGGAAGGGTCTCAGGTTTGGTAGAAGCATTGAGATATCACATCTCATGCTATAGGAAGGGTCTCAGGTTTGGAATCGAAGAAATTGGATGTCAGATCTCATGTTATAGGAAGGGTCTCAGGTTTGGTATTAGAAGCATTGAGATATCACATCTCATGCTATAGGAAGGGTCTCAGGATTGGAATGGGAAGGAGTTGGATATCACGTCTCATGTCATAGGAAGGGTCTCAGGTTTGGTATTAGAAGCACTGAGATATCACATCTCATGCTATAGGAAGGGTCTCAGGATTAGAATGGGAAGGCGTTGGATATCACATCTCATGCTACAGGAAGTGTCACAGGTGTGGAATGGGAAGGAGTTGGAAATCACATTTCATGTCATAGGAAGGGTCTGAGTTTTGGTATTAGAAGCATTGAGATATCAAATCTCATGCTATAGAAGGCGTCTCAGGTTTGGAATGGGAAGGAGTTGGATATCACATCTCATGTTATAGTAAGGGTCTCAGGTTTCATATTAGAAGCATTGAGATTTCACATCTTATGCTGTAGGACGGGTCTCAGGTTTGGAATGGGAAGGAGTTGGATATCACATCTCATGTTATAGTAAGGGTCTCAGGTTTGGTATTAGAAGCATTGAGATATCACATCTCATGCTATAGGAAGGGTTTCAGGTTTGGTATCAGCAGCATTGAGATATCACATCTCATGCTATAGGAAGGGTCTCAGGATTGGAATGGGAAGGAGTTAAATATCACATCTAATGCTATAGGAAGGGTCTCAGGTGTGGTAGAAGCATTGAGATATCACATCTCATGCTATAGGAAGGATCTCGGGATTGGAATGGGAAGGAGTTGGATATCACATCTCATGCTATAGGAAGGGTCTCAGGTTTGATTTTAGAAGCATTGAGATATCATATCTCATGCTATAGGAAGAGTTTCAAGTTTGGAATGGGAGGAGTTGGATATCACATCTAATGCTATAGGAAGGGTCTCAGGTTTGGAATGGGAAGGAGTTGGATATCACATCTCATGTTATAGTAAGGGTCTCAGGTTTGGTATTAGAAGCATTGAGATTTCACATCTTATGCTGTAGGAAGGGTCTCAGGTTTGGAATGGGAAGGAGTTGGATATCACATCTCATGTTATCGTAAGGGTCTCAGGTTTGTTATTAGATGCATTGAGATATCACATCTCATGTTATAGGAAGGGTCTCAGGTTTGGAATGGGAAGTTGTTGGATATCACATCTCATGCTATAGGAAGGGTCTCAGGTTTGGAATGGGAAGGAGTTGGATATCACATTTCATGTTATAGGAAGTATCTCAGTTTTGGTATTAGAAGCATTTAGTTATCACATCTCATGTTATAGTAAGGGTCCCAGGTTTGGAATTAGAAGCATTGAGATATCACATCTTATGCCATAGGAAGGGTCGCAGATTTGGAATGGGAAGGAGTTGGATATCACATCTCACAATAGGAAGGGTCTCAGGTTTGTAATGGGAAGGAGTTGGATATAGCATCTCATGTTATAGTAAGGGTCTCAGGTTTGGTATTAGACACATTGAGATATCACATCTCATGCTATAGGAAGGGTCTCTGGTATGGAATGGGAAGGAGTTGGATATCACATTTCATGTTATAGGAAGTATCTCAGGTTTGGTATTAGTAACATTGAGATATCACATCTTATGCTATAGGAAGGGTCTCAGGTTTGGAATGGGAAGGAGTTGGATTTCACATCTCATGCTATAGGAAGGGTCTCAGGTTTGGAATGGGAAGGAGTTGGATATCACATTTCATGTTATAGGAAGGATCTCAGGTTTGGTATTAGACGCATTGAGATATCACATCTCATGCTATAGGAAGGGTCTCTGGTTTGGAATGGGAAGGAGTTGGATATCACATTTCATGTTATAGGAAGGATCTCAGGTTAGGTATTAGAAGCATTGAGATATCACATTTTATGCTATAGGGAGGGTCTCAGGATTGGAATGGGAAGGAGTTGGATATCACATCTCATGCTATAGGAAGGGTCTCAGGTTTGATTTTAGAAGCATTGAGATATCATATCTCATGCTATACGAAGAGTCTGAGGTTTGGAATGGGAAGGAGAATGATATCACATCTCATGCTATAGGAAGGGTCTCAGGTTTGGAATGGGAAGGGGTTGGACATCACATCTCATGTTATAGGAAGCGTCTGAGGTTTGGTATTAGTAGCATTGAGATATCACATCTCATGCTATAGGAAGGGTCTCAGGTTATTAGACACATTGAGATATCACATCTCATGCTATAGGAAGGGTCTCAGGTTTGGAATGGGAAGGAGTTGGATATCACATTTCATGCTATAGGAAGGATCTCAGTTTTGGTATTAGAAGCATTGAGATATCACATTTTATGCTATAGGAAGGGTCTCAGGATTGGAATGGGAAGGAGTTGGATATCACATCTCATGCTATAGGAAGGGTCTCAGGTTTGATTTTAGAAGCATTGAGATATCATATCTCATGCTATACGAAGAGTCTGAGGTTTCGAATGGGAAGGAGAATGATATCACATCTCATGCTATAGGAAGGGTCTCAGGTTTGGAATGGGAAGGGGTTGGACATCACATCTCATGTTATAGGAAGCGTCTGAGGTTTGGTATTAGTAGCATTGAGATATCACATCTCATGCTATAGGAAGGGTCTCAGGTTATTAGACACATTGAGATATCACATCTCATGTTATAGTAAGGGTCTCAGGTTTGGTATTAGAAACTTTGAGATATCACATCTTATGCTATAGGAAGGTTCTCAGGTTTGGAATGGAAAGGAGTTGGATATCACATCTCACAATAGGAAGGTTCTCAGGTTTGTAATGGGAAGGAGTTGGATATCACATCTCATGTTATTTGAAGGATCTCAGGTATGAAATGGGAAGGAGATGGACATCACATCTCATGTTATAGTAAGGGTCACAGGTTTGGTGTTAGACGCATTGAGATATCATATCTCATGCGATCGGAAGGGTCTCAGGATTGGAATGGGAAGGAGTTGGATATCACATCTCATGCTATAGGAAGGGTCTCAGGTTTGGAATGGGAAGGAGATGGATATCACATCTCATGTTATAGTAAGGGTCTCAGGTTTGGTATTAGACGCATTGAGTAGTCACATCTCATGTTATCGGAAGGGTCTCAGGATTGGAATGGGAAGGAGTTGGATATCACATCTCATGCTATAGGAAGGATCTCAGGTTTGGAATGGGAAGGAGTTGGATATTACATTTCATGGTATAGGAAGGGTCTCAGGTTTGGTAGAAGCATTGAGATATCACATCTCATGTTATAGGAAGGGTCTCAGGTTTGGAATCAAAGAAATTGGATGTCACATCTCATGTTATAGGAAGGGTCTGAGGTTTGGTATTAGAAGCATTGAGATATCACATCTCATGCTATAGGAAGGGTCTCAGGTTTGGAATGGGAAGGAGTTGGATATCACATTTCATGCTATAGGAAGGATCTCAGTTTTGGTATTAGAAGCATCGAGATATCACATCTCATTTTATAGTAAGGGTCTCAGGTTTGGTATTAGAAACATTGAGATATCACATCTTATGCTATAGGAAGGTTCTCAGGTTTGGAATGGAAAGGAGTTGGATATCACATCTCACAATAGGAAGGGTCTCAGGTTTGTAATGGGAAGGAGTTGGATATCACATCTCATGTTATAGTAAGGGTCTCAGGTTTGGTATTAGACACATTGAGATATCACATCTCATGCTATAGGAAGGGTCTCTGGTATGGAATGGGAAGGAGTTGGATATCACATTTCATGTTATAGGAAGTATCTCAGGTTTGGTATTAGAAACATTGAGATATCACATCTTATGCTATAGGAAGGGTCGCAGGTTTGGAATGGGAAGGAGTTGGATATCACATCTCATGCTATAGGAAGGGTCTCAGGTTCGGAATGGAAGGAGTTGGGTATCAAATCTCATGCTATAGGAAGGATTTAGGTTTGGTAGAAGCATTGAGATATCAAATCTTGTGCAGTAGGAAGGGTCTCAGGATTGGAATGGGAAGGAGTTGGATATCACATTTCATGTTATAGGAAGGATCTCAGGTATGAAATGGGAAGGAGATGGACATCACATCTCATGTTATAGTAAGGGTCACAGGTTTGGTGTTAGACGCATTGAGATATCATATCTCATGCGATCGGAAGGGTCTCAGGATTGGAATGGGAAGGAGTTGGATATCACATCTCATGCTATAGGAAGGGTCTCAGGTTTGGAATGGGAAGGAGATGGATATCACATCTCATGTTATAGTAAGGGTCTCAGGTTTGGTATTAGACGCATTGAGATATCACATCTCATGCTATAGGAAGGGTTTCAGGTTTGGTATCAGCAGCATTGAGATATCACATCTCATGCTATAGGAAGGGTCTCAGGATTGGAATGGAAAGGAGTTAAATATCACATCTAATGCTATAGGAAGGGTCTCAGGTGTGGTAGAAGCATTGAGATATCACATCTCATGCTATAGGAAGGATCTCGGGATTGGAATGGGAAGGAGTTGGATATCACATCTCATGCTATAGGAAGGGTCTCAGGTTTGATTTTAGAAGCATTGAGATATCATATCTCATGCTATAGGAAGAGTTTCAAGTTTGGAATGGGAGGAGTTGGATATCACATCTAATGCTATAGGAAGGGTCTCAGGTTTGGAATGGGAAGGAGTTGGATATCACATCTCATGTTATAGTAAGGGTCTCAGGTTTGGTATTAAAAGCATTGAGATTTCACATCTTATGCTGTAGGAAGGGTCTCAGGTTTGGAATGGGAAGGAGTTGGATATCACATCTCATGTTATCGTAAGGGTCTCAGGTTTGTTATTAGATGCATTGAGATATCACATCTCATGTTATAGGAAGGGTCTCAGGTTTGGAATGGGAAGTTGTTGGATATCACATCTCATGCTATAGGAAGGGTCTCAGGTTTGGAATGGGAAGGAGTTGGATATCACATTTCATGTTATAGGAAGTATCTCAGTTTTGGTATTAGAAGCATTTAGTTATCACATCTCATGTTATAGTAAGGGTCCCAGGTTTGGAATTAGAAGCATTGAGATATCACATCTTATGCCATAGGAAGGGTCGCAGATTTGGAATGGGAAGGAGTTGGATATCACATCTCACAATAGGAAGGGTCTCAGGTTTGTAATGGGAAGGAGTTGGATATAGCATCTCATGTTATAGTAAGGGTCTCAGGTTTGGTATTAGACACATTGAGATATCACATCTCATGCTATAGGAAGGGTCTCTGGTATGGAATGGGAAGGAGTTGGATATCACATTTCATGTTATAGGAAGTATCTCAGGTTTGGTATTAGTAACATTGAGATATCACATCTTATGCTATAGGAAGGGTCTCAGGTTTGGAATGGGAAGGAGTTGGATTTCACATCTCATGCTATAGGAAGGGTCTCAGGTTTGGAATGGGAAGGAGTTGGATATCACATTTCATGTTATAGGAAGGATCTCAGGTTTGGTATTAGACGCATTGAGATATCACATCTCATGCTATAGGAAGGGTCTCTGGTTTGGAATGGGAAGGAGTTGGATATCACATTTCATGTTATAGGAAGGATCTCAGGTTAGGTATTAGAAGCATTGAGATATCACATTTTATGCTATAGGAAGGGTCTCAGGATTGGAATGGGAAGGAGTTGGATATCACATCTCATGCTATAGGAAGGGTCTCAGGTTTGATTTTAGAAGCATTGAGATATCATATCTCATGCTATACGAAGAGTCTGAGGTTTGGAATGGGAAGGAGAATGATATCACATCTCATGCTATAGGAAGGGTCTCAGGTTTGGAATGGGAAGGGGTTGGACATCACATCTCATGTTATAGGAAGCGTCTGAGGTTTGGTATTAGTAGCATTGAGATATCACATCTCATGCTATAGGAAGGGTCTCAGGTTATTAGACACATTGAGATATCACATCTCATGCTATAGGAAGGGTCTCAGGTTTGTAATGGGAAGGAGTTGGATATCACATTTCATGCTATAGGAAGGATCTCAGTTTTGGTATTAGAAGCATTGAGATATCACATTTTATGCTATAGGAAGGGTCTCAGGATTGGAATGGGAAGGAGTTGGATATCACATCTCATGCTATAGGAAGGGTCTCAGGTTTGATTTTAGAAGCATTGAGATATCATATCTCATGCTATACGAAGAGTCTGAGGTTTCGAATGGGAAGGAGAATGATATCACATCTCATGCTATAGGAAGGGTCTCAGGTTTGGAATGGGAAGGGGTTGGACATCACATCTCATGTTATAGGAAGCGTCTGAGGTTTGGTATTAGTAGCATTGAGATATCACATCTCATGCTATAGGAAGGGTCTCAGGTTATTAGACACATTGAGATATCACATCTCATGTTATAGTAAGGGTCTCAGGTTTGGTATTAGAAACATTGAGATATCACATCTTATGCTATAGGAAGGTTCTCAGGTTTGGAATGGAAAGGAGTTGGATATCACATCTCACAATAGGAAGGTTCTCAGGTTTGTAATGGGAAGGAGTTGGATATCACATCTCATGTTATTTGAAGGATCTCAGGTATGAAATGGGAAGGAGATGGACATCACATCTCATGTTATAGTAAGGGTCACAGGTTTGGTGTTAGACGCATTGAGATATCATATCTCATGCGATCGGAAGGGTCTCAGGATTGGAATGGGAAGGAGTTGGATATCACATCTCATGCTATAGGAAGGGTCTCAGGTTTGGAATGGGAAGGAGATGGATATCACATCTCATGTTATAGTAAGGGTCTCAGGTTTGGTATTAGACGCATTGAGTAGTCACATCTCATGTTATCGGAAGGGTCTCAGGATTGGAATGGGAAGGAGTTGGATATCACATCTCATGCTATAGGAAGGATCTCAGGTTTGGAATGGGAAGGAGTTGGATATTACATTTCATGGTATAGGAAGGGTCTCAGGTTTGGTAGAAGCATTGAGATATCACATCTCATGCTATAGGAAGGGTCTCAGGTTTGGAATCGAAGAAATTGGATGTCACATCTCATGTTATAGGAAGGGTCTGAGGTTTGGTATTAGAAGCATTGAGATATCACATCTCATGCTATAGGAAGGGTCTCAGGTTTGGAATGGGAAGGAGTTGGATATCACATTTCATGCTATAGGAAGGATCTCAGTTTTGGTATTAGAAGCATTGAGATATCACATCTCATTTTATAGTAAGGGTCTCAGGTTTGGTATTAGAAACATTGAGATATCACATCTTATGCTATAGGAAGGTTCTCAGGTTTGGAATGGAAAGGAGTTGGATATCACATCTCACAATAGGAAGGGTCTCAGGTTTGTAATGGGAAGGAGTTGGATATCACATCTCATGTTATAGTAAGGGTCTCAGGTTTGGTATTAGACACATTGAGATATCACATCTCATGCTATAGGAAGGGTCTCTGGTATGGAATGGGAAGGAGTTGGATATCACATTTCATGTTATAGGAAGTATCTCAGGTTTGGTATTAGAAACATTGAGATATCACATCTTATGCTATAGGAAGGGTCGCAGGTTTGGAATGGGAAGGAGTTGGATATCACATCTCATGCTATAGGAAGGGTCTCAGGTTCGGAATGGAAGGAGTTGGGTATCAAATCTCATGCTATAGGAAGGATTTAGGTTTGGTAGAAGCATTGAGATATCAAATCTTGTGCAGTAGGAAGGGTCTCAGGATTGGAATGGGAAGGAGTTGGATATCACATTTCATGTTATAGGAAGGATCTCAGGTATGAAATGGGAAGGAGATGGACATCACATCTCATGTTATAGTAAGGGTCACAGGTTTGGTGTTAGACGCATTGAGATATCATATCTCATGCGATCGGAAGGGTCTCAGGATTGGAATGGGAAGGAGTTGGATATCACATCTCATGCTATAGGAAGGGTCTCAGGTTTGGAATGGGAAGGAGATGGATATCACATCTCATGTTATAGTAAGGGTCTCAGGTTTGGTATTAGACGCATTGAGTTGTCACATCTCATGTTATCGGAAGGGTCTCAGGATTGGAATGGGAAGGAGTTGGATATCACATCTCATGCTATAGGAAGGATCTCAGGTTTGGAATGGGAAGGAGTTGGATATTACATTTCATGGTATAGGAAGGGTCTCAGGTTTGGTAGAAGCATTGAGATATCACATCTCATGCTATAGGAAGGGTCTCAGGTTTGGAATGGGAAGGAGTTGGATATCACATTTCATGCTATAGGAAGGATCTCAGTTTTGGTATTAGAAGCATTGAGATATCACATCTCATTTTATAGTAAGGGTCTCAGGTTTGGTATTAGAAACATTGAGATATCACATCTTATGCTATAGGAAGGTTCTCAGGTTTGGAATGGAAAGGAGTTGGATATCACATCTCACAATAGGAAGGGTCTCAGGTTTGTAATGGGAAGGAGTTGGATATCACATTTCATGCTATAGGAAGGATCTCAGTTTTGGTATTAGAAGCATTGAGATATCACATCTCATTTTATAGTAAGGGTCTCAGGTTTGGTATTAGAAACATTGAGATATCACATCTTATGCTATAGGAAGGTTCTCAGGTTTGGAATGGAAAGGAGTTGGATATCACATCTCACAATAGGAAGGGTCTCAGGTTTGTAATGGGAAGGAGTTGGATATCACATCTCATGTTATAGTAAGGGTCTCAGGTTTGGTATTAGACACATTGAGATATCACATCTCATGCTATAGGAAGGGTCTCTGGTATGGAATGGGAAGGAGTTGGATATCACATTTCATGTTATAGGAAGTATCTCAGGTTTGGTATTAGAAACATTGAGATATCACATCTTATGCTATAGGAAGGGTCGCAGGTTTGGAATGGGAAGGAGTTGGATATCACATCTCATGCTATAGGAAGGGTCTCAGGTTCGGAATGGAAGGAGTTGGGTATCAAATCTCATGCTATAGGAAGGATTTAGGTTTGGTAGAAGCATTGAGATATCAAATCTTGTGCAGTAGGAAGGGTCTCAGGATTGGAATGGGAAGGAGTTGGATATCACATTTCATGTTATAGGAAGGATCTCAGGTTTGGTATTAGACGCATTGAGATATCACATCTCATGCTATAGGAAGGGTCTCTGGTTTGGAATGGGAAGGAGTTGGATATCACATTTCATGTTATAGGAAGGATCTCAGGTTAGGTATTAGAAGCATTGAGATATCACATTTTATGCTATAGGAAGGGTCTCAGGTTTGATTTTAGAAGCATTGAGATATCATATCTCATGCTATATGAAGAGTCTGAGGTTTGGAATGGGAAGGAGATTGATATCACATCTCATGCTATAGGAAGGGTCTCAGGTTTGGAATGGGAAGGGGTTGGACATCACATCTCATGTTATAGGAAGCGTCTGAGGTTTGGTATTAGTAGCATTGAGATATCACATCTCATGCTATAGGAAGGGTCTCAGGTTATTAGACACATTGAGATATCACATCTCATGCTATAGGAAGGGTCTCAGGTTTGGAATGGGAAGGAGATTGATATCACATCTCATGCTATAGGAAGGGTCTCAGGTTTGGAATGGGAAGGGGTTGGACATCACATCTCATGTTATAGGAAGCGTCTGAGGTTTGGTATTAGTAGCATTGAGATATCACATCTCATGCTATAGGAAGGGTCTCAGGTTATTAGACACATTGAGATATCACATCTCATGCTATAGGAAGGGTCTCAGGTTTGGAATGGGAAGGAGTTGGATATCACATTTCATGCTATAGGAAGGATCTCAGTTTTGGTATTAGAAGCATTGAGATATCACATTTTATGCTATAGGAAGGGTCTCAGGATTGGAATGGGAAGGAGTTGGATATCACATCTCATGCTATAGGAAGGGTCTCAGGTTTGATTTTAGAAGCATTGAGATATCATATATCATGCTATACGAAGAGTCTGAGGTTTGGAATGGGAAGGAGAATGATATCACATCTCATGCTATAGGAAGGGTCTCAGGTTTGGAATGGGAAGGGGTTGGACATCACATCTCATGTTATAGGAAGCGTCTGAGGTTTGGTATTAGTAGCATTGAGATATCACATCTCATGCTATAGGAAGGGTCTCAGGTTATTAGACACATTGAGATATCACATCTCATGTTATAGTAAGGGTCTCAGGTTTGGTATTAGAAACATTGAGATATCACATCTTATGCTATAGGAAGGTTCTCAGGTTTGGAATGGAAAGGAGTTGGATATCAACTCTCACAATAGGAAGGTTCTCAGGTTTGTAATGGGAAGGAGTTGGATATCACATCTCATGTTATTTGAAGGATCTCAGGTATGAAATGGGAAGGAGATGGACATCACATCTCATGTTATAGTAAGGGTCTCAGGTTTGGTGTTAGACGCATTGAGATATCATATCTCATGCGATCGGAAGGGTCTCAGGATTGGAATGGGAAGGAGTTGGATATCACATCTCATGCTATAGGAAGGGTCTCAGGTTTGGAATGGGAAGGAGATGGATATCACATCTCATGTTATAGTAAGGGTCTCAGGTTTGGTATTAGACGCATTGAGTTGTCACATCTCATGTTATCGGAAGGGTCTCAGGATTGGAATGGGAAGGAGTTGGATATCACATCTCATGCTATAGGAAGGATCTCAGGTTTGGAATGGGAAGGAGTTGGATATTACATCTCATGGTATAGGAAGGGTCTCAGGTTTGGTAGAAGCATTGAGATATCACATCTCATGCTATAGGAAGGGTCTCAGGCTTGGAATCGAAGAAATTGGATGTCACATCTCATGTTATAGGAAGGGTCTGAGGTTTGGTATTAGAAGCATTGAGATATCACATCTCATGCTATAGGAAGGGTCTCAGGTTTGGAATGGGAAGGAGTTGGATATCACATTTCATGCTATAGGAAGGATCTCAGTTTTGGTATTAGAAGCATTGAGATATCACATCTCATTTTATAGTAAGGGTCTCAGGTTTGGTATTAGAAATATTGAGATATCACATCTTATGCTATAGGAAGGTTCTCAGGTTTGGAATGGAAAGGAGTTGGATATCACATCTCACAATAGGAAGGGTCTCAGGTTTGTAATGGGAAGGAGTTGGATATCACATCTCATGTTATAGTAAGGGTCTCAGGTTTGGTATTAGACACATTGAGATATCACATCTCATGCTATAGGAAGGGTCTCTGGTATGGAATGGGAAGGAGTTGGATATCACATTTCATGTTATAGGAAGTATCTCAGGTTTGGTATTAGAAACATTGAGATATCACATCTTATGCTATAGGAAGGGTCTCAGGTTTGGAATGGGAAGGAGTTGGATATCACATCTCATGCTATAGGAAGGGTCTCAGGTTCGGAATGGAAGGAGTTGGGTATCAAATCTCATGCTATAGGAAGGATTTAGGTTTGGTAGAAGCATTGAGATATCAAATCTTGTGCAGTAGGAAGGGTCTCAGGATTGGAATGGGAAGGAGTTGGATATCACATCTCATGTTATTGGAAGGATCTCAGGTTTGGTATTAGAAGCATTGAGATATCACATCTCATGCTATTGGAAGGGTCTCAGGATTGGAATGGGAAGGAGTTGGATATCACATCTCATACTAAAATAAGGGTCTCAGTGTTGGAATGGGAAGGAATTGGATATCACATCTCATGCTATAGGAAGGGTATCAGGTTTGGTATTCACATTGAGATATCACATCTTATGCTATAGGAAGGGTCTCAGGTTTGTAATGCGAAGGAGTTGGATATCACGTCTCATGCTAAAGGAAGGGTCTCAGGTTTGGTATTAGAAGCACTGAGATATCACATCTCATGCTAGAGGAAGGGTCTCAGGATTGGAATGGGAAGGAGTTGGATATCACATCTCATGCTACAGGAAGTGTCACAGGTTTGGTATTAGAAGCACTGATATATCACATCTCATGCTATTGGAAGGGTCTCAGGATTGGAATGGGAAGGAGTTGGATATCACATCTCATACTAAAAGAAGGGTCTCAGTGTTGGAATGGGAAGGAATTGGATATCACATCTCAAGGGTATCAGGTTTGGTATTCACATTGAGATATCACATCTTATGCTATAGGAAGGGTCTCAGGTTTGGAATGGGAAGGAGTTGGATATCACATCTCATGTTATAGTAAGGGTCTCAGGTTTGGTATTAGAAGCATTGAGATATCACATCTCATGCTATAGGAAGGGTTTCAGGTTTGGTATCAGCAGCATTGAGATATCACATCTCATGCTATAGGAAGGGTCTCAGGATTGGAATGGGAAGGAGTTAAATATCACATCTAATGCTATAGGAAGGGTCTCAGGTTTGGTAGAAGCATTGAGATATCACATCTCATGCTATAGGAAGGGTCTCGGGATTGGAATGGGAAGGAGATGGAAATCACATCTCATGCTATAGGAAGGGCCTCAGGTTTGATTTTAGAAGCATTGAGATATCATATCTCCTGCTATAGGAAGAGTCTCAAGTTTGGAATGGGAAGGAGTTGGATATCACATCTAATGCTCTAGGAAGGGTCTCAGGTTTGGAATGGGAAGGAGTTGGGCATCACATCTCATGTTATAGGATGGTTCTGAGGTTTGGTATTAGAAGCATTGAGATATCACATCTCATGCTATAGGAAGGATCTCAGGTTTGGAATGGGAAGGAGTTGGATATCACATCTCATGTTATAGTAAGGGTCTCAGGTTTGGTATTAGAAGCATTGAGATTTCACATCTTATGCTGTAGGAAGGGTCTCAGGTTTGGAATGGGAAGGAGTTGGATATCACATCTCATGTTATCGTAAGGGTCTCAGGTTTGTTATTAGACGCATTGAGATATCACATCTCATGTTATAGGAAGGGTCTCAGGTTTGGAATGGTAAGTTGTTGGATATCACATCTCATGCTATAGGAAGGGTCTCAGGTTTGGAATGGGAAGGAGTTGGATATCACATTTCATGTTATAGGAAGTATCTCAGTTTTGGTATTAGAAGCATTTAGTTATCACATCTCATGTTATAGTGAGGGTCCCAGGTTTGGTATTAGAAGCATTGAGATATCACATCTTATGCTATGGGAAGGGTTGCAGATTTGGAATGGGAAGGAGTTGGATATCACATCTCATGCTATAGGAAGGGTCTCAGGTTTGGAATGGGAAGGAGTTGGATATCACATTTCATGTTATAGGAAGGATCTCAGGTTTGGTATTAGACGCATTGAGATATCACATCTTATGCTATAGGAAGGGTCTCTGGTTTGGAATGGGAAGGAGTTGGATATCACATTTCATGTTATAGGAAGGATCTCAGGTTTGGTATTAGAAGCATTGAGATATCACATTTTATGCTATAGGAAGGGTCTCAGGATTGGAATGGGAAGGAGTTGGATATCACATCTCATGCTATAGGAAGGGTCTCAGGTTTGATTTTAGAAGCATTGAGATATCACATCTCATGCTATAGGAAGGGTCTCAGGTTATTAGACACATTGAGATATCACATCTCATGCTATAGGAAGGGTCTCAGGTTTGGAATGGGAAGGAGTTGGATATCACATTTCATGCTATAGGAAGGATCTCAGTTTTGGTATTAGAAGCATTGAGATATCACATCTCATGTTATAGTAAGGGTCTCAGGTTTGGTATTAGAAACATTGAGATATCACATCTTATGTTATAGGAATGTTCTCAGGTTTGGAATGGAAAGGAGTTGGATATCACATCTCACAATAGGAAGGGTCTCAGGTTTGTAATGGGAAGGAGTTGGATATCACATCTCATGTTATTTGAAGGATCTCAGGTATGAAATGGGAAGGAGATGGACATCACATCTCATGTTATAGTAAGGGTCTCAGGTTTGGTGTTAGACGCATTGAGATATCATATCTCATGCGATCGGAAGGGTCTCAGGATTGGAATGGGAAGGAGTTGGATATCACATCTCATGCTATAGGAAGGGTCTCAGGTTTGGAATGGGAAGGAGATGGATATCACATCTCATGTTATGGTAAGGGTCTCAGGTTTGGTATTAGACGCATTGAGTTGTCACATCTCATGCTATCGGAAGGGTCTCAGGATTGGAATGGGAAGGAGTTGGATATCACATCTCATGCTATAGGAAGGATCTCAGGTTTGGAATGGGAAGGAGTTCGATATTACATCTCATGGTATAGGAAGGGTCTCAGGTTTGGTAGAAGCATTGAGATATCACATCTCATGCTATAGGAAGGGTCTCAGGTTTGGAATCGAAGAAATTGGATGTCAGATCTCATGTTATAGGAAGGGTCTCAGGTTTGGTATTAGAAGCATTGAGATATCACATCTCATGCTATAGGAAGGGTCTCAGGATTGGAATGGGAAGGAGTTGGATATCACGTCTCATGTCATAGGAAGGGTCTCAGGTTTGGTATTAGAAGCACTGAGATATCACATCTCATGCTATAGGAAGGGTCTCAGGATTAGAATGGGAAGGCGTTGGATATCACATCTCATGCTACAGGAAGTGTCACAGGTGTGGAATGGGAAGGAGTTGGAAATCACATTTCATGTCATAGGAAGGGTCTGAGTTTTGGTATTAGAAGCATTGAGATATCAAATCTCATGCTATAGAAGGCGTCTCAGGTTTGGAATGGGAAGGAGTTGGATATCACATCTCATGTTATAGTAAGGGTCTCAGGTTTCATATTAGAAGCATTGAGATTTCACATCTTATGCTGTAGGACGGGTCTCAGGTTTGGAATGGGAAGGAGTTGGATATCACATCTCATGTTATAGTAAGGGTCTCAGGTTTGGTATTAGAAGCATTGAGATATCACATCTCATGCTATAGGAAGGGTTTCAGGTTTGGTATCAGCAGCATTGAGATATCACATCTCATGCTATAGGAAGGGTCTCAGGATTGGAATGGGAAGGAGTTAAATATCACATCTAATGCTATAGGAAGGGTCTCAGGTGTGGTAGAAGCATTGAGATATCACATCTCATGCTATAGGAAGGATCTCGGGATTGGAATGGGAAGGAGTTGGATATCACATCTCATGCTATAGGAAGGGTCTCAGGTTTGATTTTAGAAGCATTGAGATATCATATCTCATGCTATAGGAAGAGTTTCAAGTTTGGAATGGGAGGAGTTGGATATCGCATCTAATGCTATAGGAAGGGTCTCAGGTTTGGAATGGGAAGGAGTTGGATATCACATCTCATGTTATAGTAAGGGTCTCAGGTTTGGTATTAGAAGCATTGAGATTTCACATCTTATGCTGTAGGAAGGGTCTCAGGTTTGGAATGGGAAGGAGTTGGATATCACATCTCATGTTATCGTAAGGGTCTCAGGTTTGTTATTAGATGCATTGAGATATCACATCTCATGTTATAGGAAGGGTCTCAGGTTTGGAATGGGAAGTTGTTGGATATCACATCTCATGCTATAGGAAGGGTCTCAGGTTTGGAATGGGAAGGAGTTGGATATCACATTTCATGTTATAGGAAGTATCTCAGTTTTGGTATTAGAAGCATTTAGTTATCACATCTCATGTTATAGTAAGGGTCCCAGGTTTGGAATTAGAAGCATTGAGATATCACATCTTATGCCATAGGAAGGGTCGCAGATTTGGAATGGGAAGGAGTTGGATATCACATCTCACAATAGGAAGGGTCTCAGGTTTGTAATGGGAAGGAGTTGGATATAGCATCTCATGTTATAGTAAGGGTCTCAGGTTTGGTATTAGACACATTGAGATATCACATCTCATGCTATAGGAAGGGTCTCTGGTATGGAATGGGAAGGAGTTGGATATCACATTTCATGTTATAGGAAGTATCTCAGGTTTGGTATTAGTAACATTGAGATATCACATCTTATGCTATAGGAAGGGTCTCAGGTTTGGAATGGGAAGGAGTTGGATTTCACATCTCATGCTATAGGAAGGGTCTCAGGTTTGGAATGGGAAGGAGTTGGATATCACATTTCATGTTATAGGAAGGATCTCAGGTTTGGTATTAGACGCATTGAGATATCACATCTCATGCTATAGGAAGGGTCTCTGGTTTGGAATGGGAAGGAGTTGGATATCACATTTCATGTTATAGGAAGGATCTCAGGTTAGGTATTAGAAGCATTGAGATATCACATTTTATGCTATAGGGAGGGTCTCAGGATTGGAATGGGAAGGAGTTGGATATCACATCTCATGCTATAGGAAGGGTCTCAGGTTTGATTTTAGAAGCATTGAGATATCATATCTCATGCTATACGAAGAGTCTGAGGTTTGGAATGGGAAGGAGAATGATATCACATCTCATGCTATAGGAAGGGTCTCAGGTTTGGAATGGGAAGGGGTTGGACATCACATCTCATGTTATAGGAAGCGTCTGAGGTTTGGTATTAGTAGCATTGAGATATCACATCTCATGCTATAGGAAGGGTCTCAGGTTATTAGACACATTGAGATATCACATCTCATGCTATAGGAAGGGTCTCAGGTTTGGAATGGGAAGGAGTTGGATATCACATTTCATGCTATAGGAAGGATCTCAGTTTTGGTATTAGAAGCATTGAGATATCACATTTTATGCTATAGGAAGGGTCTCAGGATTGGAATGGGAAGGAGTTGGATATCACATCTCATGCTATAGGAAGGGTCTCAGGTTTGATTTTAGAAGCATTGAGATATCATATCTCATGCTATACGAAGAGTCTGAGGTTTCGAATGGGAAGGAGAATGATATCACATCTCATGCTATAGGAAGGGTCTCAGGTTTGGAATGGGAAGGGGTTGGACATCACATCTCATGTTATAGGAAGCGTCTGAGGTTTGGTATTAGTAGCATTGAGATATCACATCTCATGCTATAGGAAGGGTCTCAGGTTATTAGACACATTGAGATATCACATCTCATGTTATAGTAAGGGTCTCAGGTTTGGTATTAGAAACATTGAGATATCACATCTTATGCTATAGGAAGGTTCTCAGGTTTGGAATGGAAAGGAGTTGGATATCACATCTCACAATAGGAAGGTTCTCAGGTTTGTAATGGGAAGGAGTTGGATATCACATCTCATGTTATTTGAAGGATCTCAGGTATGAAATGGGAAGGAGATGGACATCACATCTCATGTTATAGTAAGGGTCACAGGTTTGGTGTTAGACGCATTGAGATATCATATCTCATGCGATCGGAAGGGTCTCAGGATTGGAATGGGAAGGAGTTGGATATCACATCTCATGCTATAGGAAGGGTCTCAGGTTTGGAATGGGAAGGAGATGGATATCACATCTCATGTTATAGTAAGGGTCTCAGGTTTGGTATTAGACGCATTGAGTAGTCACATCTCATGTTATCGGAAGGGTCTCAGGATTGGAATGGGAAGGAGTTGGATATCACATCTCATGCTATAGGAAGGATCTCAGGTTTGGAATGGGAAGGAGTTGGATATTACATTTCATGGTATAGGAAGGGTCTCAGGTTTGGTAGAAGCATTGAGATATCACATCTCATGTTATAGGAAGGGTCTCAGGTTTGGAATCAAAGAAATTGGATGTCACATCTCATGTTATAGGAAGGGTCTGAGGTTTGGTATTAGAAGCATTGAGATATCACATCTCATGCTATAGGAAGGGTCTCAGGTTTGGAATGGGAAGGAGTTGGATATCACATTTCATGCTATAGGAAGGATCTCAGTTTTGGTATTAGAAGCATCGAGATATCACATCTCATTTTATAGTAAGGGTCTCAGGTTTGGTATTAGAAACATTGAGATATCACATCTTATGCTATAGGAAGGTTCTCAGGTTTGGAATGGAAAGGAGTTGGATATCACATCTCACAATAGGAAGGGTCTCAGGTTTGTAATGGGAAGGAGTTGGATATCACATCTCATGTTATAGTAAGGGTCTCAGGTTTGGTATTAGACACATTGAGATATCACATCTCATGCTATAGGAAGGGTCTCTGGTATGGAATGGGAAGGAGTTGGATATCACATTTCATGTTATAGGAAGTATCTCAGGTTTGGTATTAGAAACATTGAGATATCACATCTTATGCTATAGGAAGGGTCGCAGGTTTGGAATGGGAAGGAGTTGGATATCACATCTCATGCTATAGGAAGGGTCTCAGGTTCGGAATGGAAGGAGTTGGGTATCAAATCTCATGCTATAGGAAGGATTTAGGTTTGGTAGAAGCATTGAGATATCAAATCTTGTGCAGTAGGAAGGGTCTCAGGATTGGAATGGGAAGGAGTTGGATATCACATTTCATGTTATAGGAAGGATCTCAGGTATGAAATGGGAAGGAGATGGACATCACATCTCATGTTATAGTAAGGGTCACAGGTTTGGTGTTAGACGCATTGAGATATCATATCTCATGCGATCGGAAGGGTCTCAGGATTGGAATGGGAAGGAGTTGGATATCACATCTCATGCTATAGGAAGGGTCTCAGGTTTGGAATGGGAAGGAGATGGATATCACATCTCATGTTATAGTAAGGGTCTCAGGTTTGGTATTAGACGCATTGAATTGTCACATCTCATGCTATAGGAAGGGTCTCAGGTTTGGAATGGGAAGGAGTTGGATATCACATTTCATGTTATAGGAAGGATCTCAGGTTTGGTATTAGACGCATTGAGATATCACATCTCATGCTATAGGAAGGGTCTCTGGTTTGGAATGGGAAGGAGTTGGATATCACATTTCATGTTATAGGAAGGATCTCAGGTTAGGTATTAGAAGCATTGAGATATCACATTTTATGCTATAGGAAGGGTCTCAGGATTGGAATGGGAAGGAGTTGGATATCACATCTCATGCTATAGGAAGGGTCTCAGGTTTGATTTTAGAAGCATTGAGATATCATATCTCATGCTATACGAAGAGTCTGAGGTTTGGAATGGGAAGGAGAATGATATCACATCTCATGCTATAGGAAGGGTCTCAGGTTTGGAATGGGAAGGGGTTGGACATCACATCTCATGTTATAGGAAGCGTCTGAGGTTTGGTATTAGTAGCATTGAGATATCACATCTCATGCTATAGGAAGGGTCTCAGGTTATTAGACACATTGAGATATCACATCTCATGCTATAGGAAGGGTCTCAGGTTTGGAATGGGAAGGAGTTGGATATCACATTTCATGCTATAGGAAGGATCTCAGTTTTGGTATTAGAAGCATTGAGATATCACATTTTATGCTATAGGAAGGGTCTCAGGATTGGAATGGGAAGGAGTTGGATATCACATCTCATGCTATAGGAAGGGTCTCAGGTTTGATTTTAGAAGCATTGAGATATCATATCTCATGCTATACGAAGAGTCTGAGGTTTCGAATGGGAAGGAGAATGATATCACATCTCATGCTATAGGAAGGGTCTCAGGTTTGGAATGGGAAGGGGTTGGACATCACATCTCATGTTATAGGAAGCGTCTGAGGTTTGGTATTAGTAGCATTGAGATATCACATCTCATGCTATAGGAAGGGTCTCAGGTTATTAGACACATTGAGATATCACATCTCATGTTATAGTAAGGGTCTCAGGTTTGGTATTAGAAACATTGAGATATCACATCTTATGCTATAGGAAGGTTCTCAGGTTTGGAATGGAAAGGAGTTGGATATCACATCTCACAATAGGAAGGTTCTCAGGTTTGTAATGGGAAGGAGTTGGATATCACATCTCATGTTATTTGAAGGATCTCAGGTATGAAATGGGAAGGAGATGGACATCACATCTCATGTTATAGTAAGGGTCACAGGTTTGGTGTTAGACGCATTGAGATATCATATCTCATGCGATCGGAAGGGTCTCAGGATTGGAATGGGAAGGAGTTGGATATCACATCTCATGCTATAGGAAGGGTCTCAGGTTTGGAATGGGAAGGAGATGGATATCACATCTCATGTTATAGTAAGGGTCTCAGGTTTGGTATTAGACGCATTGAGTAGTCACATCTCATGTTATCGGAAGGGTCTCAGGATTGGAATGGGAAGGAGTTGGATATCACATCTCATGCTATAGGAAGGATCTCAGGTTTGGAATGGGAAGGAGTTGGATATTACATTTCATGGTATAGGAAGGGTCTCAGGTTTGGTAGAAGCATTGAGATATCACATCTCATGTTATAGGAAGGGTCTCAGGTTTGGAATCGAAGAAATTGGATGTCACATCTCATGTTATAGGAAGGGTCTGAGGTTTGGTATTAGAAGCATTGAGATATCACATCTCATGCTATAGGAAGGGTCTCAGGTTTGGAATGGGAAGGAGTTGGATATCACATTTCATGCTATAGGAAGGATCTCAGTTTTGGTATTAGAAGCATCGAGATATCACATCTCATTTTATAGTAAGGGTCTCAGGTTTGGTATTAGAAACATTGAGATATCACATCTTATGCTATAGGAAGGTTCTCAGGTTTGGAATGGAAAGGAGTTGGATATCACATCTCACAATAGGAAGGGTCTCAGGTTTGTAATGGGAAGGAGTTGGATATCACATCTCATGTTATAGTAAGGGTCTCAGGTTTGGTATTAGACACATTGAGATATCACATCTCATGCTATAGGAAGGGTCTCTGGTATGGAATGGGAAGGAGTTGGATATCACATTTCATGTTATAGGAAGTATCTCAGGTTTGGTATTAGAAACATTGAGATATCACATCTTATGCTATAGGAAGGGTCGCAGGTTTGGAATGGGAAGGAGTTGGATATCACATCTCATGCTATAGGAAGGGTCTCAGGTTCGGAATGGAAGGAGTTGGGTATCAAATCTCATGCTATAGGAAGGATTTAGGTTTGGTAGAAGCATTGAGATATCAAATCTTGTGCAGTAGGAAGGGTCTCAGGATTGGAATGGGAAGGAGTTGGATATCACATTTCATGTTATAGGAAGGATCTCAGGTATGAAATGGGAAGGAGATGGACATCACATCTCATGTTATAGTAAGGGTCACAGGTTTGGTGTTAGACGCATTGAGATATCATATCTCATGCGATCGGAAGGGTCTCAGGATTGGAATGGGAAGGAGTTGGATATCACATCTCATGCTATAGGAAGGGTCTCAGGTTTGGAATGGGAAGGAGATGGATATCACATCTCATGTTATAGTAAGGGTCTCAGGTTTGGTATTAGACGCATTGAATTGTCACATCTCATGTTATCGGAAGGGTCTCAGGATTGGAATGGGAAGGAGTTGGATATCACATCTCATGCTATAGGAAGGATCTCAGGTTTGGAATGGGAAGGAGTTGGATATTACATTTCATGGTATAGGAAGGGTCTCAGGTTTGGTAGAAGCATTGAGATATCACATCTCATGCTATAGGAAGGGTCTCAGGTTTGGAATCGAAGAAATTGGATGTCACATCTCATGTTATAGGAAGGGTCTGAGGTTTGGTATTAGAAGCATTGAGATATCACATCTCATGCTATAGGAAGGGTCTCAGGTTTGGAATGGGAAGGAGTTGGATATCACATTTCATGCTATAGGAAGGATCTCAGTTTTGGTATTAGAAGCATTGAGATATCACATCTCATTTTATAGTAAGGGTCTCAGGTTTGGTATTAGAAACATTGAGATATCACATCTTATGCTATAGGAAGGTTCTCAGGTTTGGAATGGAAAGGAGTTGGATATCACATCTCACAATAGGAAGGGTCTCAGGTTTGTAATGGGAAGGAGTTGGATATCACATCTCATGTTATAGTAAGGGTCTCAGGTTTGGTATTAGACACATTGAGATATCACATCTCATGCTATAGGAAGGGTCTCTGGTATGGAATGGGAAGGAGTTGGATATCACATTTCATGTTATAGGAAGTATCTCAGGTTTGGTATTAGAAACATTGAGATATCACATCTTATGCTATAGGAAGGGTCGCAGGTTTGGAATGGGAAGGAGTTGGATATCACATCTCATGCTATAGGAAGGGTCTCAGGTTCGGAATGGAAGGAGTTGGGTATCAAATCTCATGCTATAGGAAGGATTTAGGTTTGGTAGAAGCATTGAGATATCAAATCTTGTGCAGTAGGAAGGGTCTCAGGATTGGAATGGGAAGGAGTTGGATATCACATTTCATGTTATAGGAAGGATCTCAGGTTTGGTATTAGACGCATTGAGATATCACATCTCATGCTATAGGAAGGGTCTCTGGTTTGGAATGGGAAGGAGTTGGATATCACATTTCATGTTATAGGAAGGATCTCAGGTTAGGTATTAGAAGCATTGAGATATCACATTTTATGCTATAGGAAGGGTCTCAGGATTGGAATGGGAAGGAGTTGGATATCACATCTCATGCTATAGGAAGGGTCTCAGGTTTGATTTTAGAAGCATTGAGATATCATATCTCATGCTATACGAAGAGTCTGAGGTTTGGAATGGGAAGGAGATTGATATCACATCTCATGCTATAGGAAGGGTCTCAGGTTTGGAATGGGAAGGGGTTGGACATCACATCTCATGTTATAGGAAGCGTCTGAGGTTTGGTATTAGTAGCATTGAGATATCACATCTCATGCTATAGGAAGGGTCTCAGGTTATTAGACACATTGAGATATCACATCTCATGCTATAGGAAGGGTCTCAGGTTTGGAATGGGAAGGAGTTGGATATCACATTTCATGCTATAGGAAGGATCTCAGTTTTGGTATTAGAAGCATTGAGATATCACATTTTATGCTATAGGAAGGGTCTCAGGATTGGAATGGGAAGGAGTTGGATATCACATCTCATGCTATAGGAAGGGTCTCAGGTTTGATTTTAGAAGCATTGAGATATCATATATCATGCTATACGAAGAGTCTGAGGTTTGGAATGGGAAGGAGAATGATATCACATCTCATGCTATAGGAAGGGTCTCAGGTTTGGAATGGGAAGGGGTTGGACATCACATCTCATGTTATAGGAAGCGTCTGAGGTTTGGTATTAGTAGCATTGAGATATCACATCTCATGCTATAGGAAGGGTCTCAGGTTATTAGACACATTGAGATATCACATCTCATGTTATAGTAAGGGTCTCAGGTTTGGTATTAGAAACATTGAGATATCACATCTTATGCTATAGGAAGGTTCTCAGGTTTGGAATGGAAAGGAGTTGGATATCAAATCTCACAATAGGAAGGTTCTCAGGTTTGTAATGGGAAGGAGTTGGATATCACATCTCATGTTATTTGAAGGATCTCAGGTATGAAATGGGAAGGAGATGGACATCACATCTCATGTTATAGTAAGGGTCTCAGGTTTGGTGTTAGACGCATTGAGATATCATATCTCATGCGATCGGAAGGGTCTCAGGATTGGAATGGGAAGGAGTTGGATATCACATCTCATGCTATAGGAAGGGTCTCAGGTTTGGAATGGGAAGGAGATGGATATCACATCTCATGTTATAGTAAGGGTCTCAGGTTTGGTATTAGACGCATTGAGTTGTCACATCTCATGTTATCGGAAGGGTCTCAGGATTGGAATGGGAAGGAGTTGGATATCACATCTCATGCTATAGGAAGGATCTCAGGTTTGGAATGGGAAGGAGTTGGATATTACATCTCATGGTATAGGAAGGGTCTCAGGTTTGGTAGAAGCATTGAGATATCACATCTCATGCTATAGGAAGGGTCTCAGGTTTGGAATCGAAGAAATTGGATGTCACATCTCATGTTATAGGAAGGGTCTGAGGTTTGGTATTAGAAGCATTGAGATATCACATCTCATGCTATAGGAAGGGTCTCAGGTTTGGAATGGGAAGGAGTTGGATATCACATTTCATGCTATAGGAAGGATCTCAGTTTTGGTATTAGAAGCATTGAGATATCACATCTCATTTTATAGTAAGGGTCTCAGGTTTGGTATTAGAAATATTGAGATATCACATCTTATGCTATAGGAAGGTTCTCAGGTTTGGAATGGAAAGGAGTTGGATATCACATCTCACAATAGGAAGGGTCTCAGGTTTGTAATGGGAAGGAGTTGGATATCACATCTCATGTTATAGTAAGGGTCTCAGGTTTGGTATTAGACACATTGAGATATCACATCTCATGCTATAGGAAGGGTCTCTGGTATGGAATGGGAAGGAGTTGGATATCACATTTCATGTTATAGGAAGTATCTCAGGTTTGGTATTAGAAACATTGAGATATCACATCTTATGCTATAGGAAGGGTCTCAGGTTTGGAATGGGAAGGAGTTGGATATCACATCTCATGCTATAGGAAGGGTCTCAGGTTCGGAATGGAAGGAGTTGGGTATCAAATCTCATGCTATAGGAAGGATTTAGGTTTGGTAGAAGCATTGAGATATCAAATCTTGTGCAGTAGGAAGGGTCTCAGGATTGGAATGGGAAGGAGTTGGATATCACATCTCATGTTATTGGAAGGATCTCAGGTTTGGTATTAGAAGCATTGAGATATCACATCTCATGCTATTGGAAGGGTCTCAGGATTGGAATGGGAAGGAGTTGGATATCACATCTCATACTAAAATAAGGGTCTCAGTGTTGGAATGGGAAGGAATTGGATATCACATCTCATGCTATAGGAAGGGTATCAGGTTTGGTATTCACATTGAGATATCACATCTTATGCTATAGGAAGGGTCTCAGGTTTGTAATGCGAAGGAGTTGGATATCACGTCTCATGCTAAAGGAAGGGTCTCAGGTTTGGTATTAGAAGCACTGAGATATCACATCTCATGCTAGAGGAAGGGTCTCAGGATTGGAATGGGAAGGAGTTGGATATCACATCTCATGCTACAGGAAGTGTCACAGGTTTGGTATTAGAAGCACTGATATATCACATCTCATGCTATTGGAAGGGTCTCAGGATTGGAATGGGAAGGAGTTGGATATCACATCTCATACTAAAAGAAGGGTCTCAGTGTTGGAATGGGAAGGAATTGGATATCACATCTCAAGGGTATCAGGTTTGGTATTCACATTGAGATATCACATCTTATGCTATAGGAAGGGTCTCAGGTTTGGAATGGGAAGGAGTTGGATATCACATCTCATGTTATAGTAAGGGTCTCAGGTTTGGTATTAGAAGCATTGAGATATCACATCTCATGCTATAGGAAGGGTTTCAGGTTTGGTATCAGCAGCATTGAGATATCACATCTCATGCTATAGGAAGGGTCTCAGGATTGGAATGGGAAGGAGTTAAATATCACATCTAATGCTATAGGAAGGGTCTCAGGTTTGGTAGAAGCATTGAGATATCACATCTCATGCTATAGGAAGGGTCTCGGGATTGGAATGGGAAGGAGATGGAAATCACATCTCATGCTATAGGAAGGGCCTCAGGTTTGATTTTAGAAGCATTGAGATATCATATCTCCTGCTATAGGAAGAGTCTCAAGTTTGGAATGGGAAGGAGTTGGATATCACATCTAATGCTCTAGGAAGGGTCTCAGGTTTGGAATGGGAAGGAGTTGGGCATCACATCTCATGTTATAGGATGGTTCTGAGGTTTGGTATTAGAAGCATTGAGATATCACATCTCATGCTATAGGAAGGATCTCAGGTTTGGAATGGGAAGGAGTTGGATATCACATCTCATGTTATAGTAAGGATCTCAGTTTTGGTATTAGAAGCATTGAGATATCACATCTCATTTTATAGTAAGGGTCTCAGGTTTGGTATTAGAAATATTGAGATATCACATCTTATGCTATAGGAAGGTTCTCAGGTTTGGAATGGAAAGGAGTTGGATATCACATCTCACAATAGGAAGGGTCTCAGGTTTGTAATGGGAAGGAGTTGGATATCACATCTCATGTTATAGTAAGGGTCTCAGGTTTGGTATTAGACACATTGAGATATCACATCTCATGCTATAGGAAGGGTCTCTGGTATGGAATGGGAAGGAGTTGGATATCACATTTCATGTTATAGGAAGTATCTCAGGTTTGGTATTAGAAACATTGAGATATCACATCTTATGCTATAGGAAGGGTCTCAGGTTTGGAATGGGAAGGAGTTGGATATCACATCTCATGCTATAGGAAGGGTCTCAGGTTCGGAATGGAAGGAGTTGGGTATCAAATCTCATGCTATAGGAAGGATTTAGGTTTGGTAGAAGCATTGAGATATCAAATCTTGTGCAGTAGGAAGGGTCTCAGGATTGGAATGGGAAGGAGTTGGATATCACATCTCATGTTATTGGAAGGATCTCAGGTTTGGTATTAGAAGCATTGAGATATCACATCTCATGCTATTGGAAGGGTCTCAGGATTGGAATGGGAAGGAGTTGGATATCACATCTCATACTAAAATAAGGGTCTCAGTGTTGGAATGGGAAGGAATTGGATATCACATCTCATGCTATAGGAAGGGTATCAGGTTTGGTATTCACATTGAGATATCACATCTTATGCTATAGGAAGGGTCTCAGGTTTGTAATGCGAAGGAGTTGGATATCACGTCTCATGCTAAAGGAAGGGTCTCAGGTTTGGTATTAGAAGCACTGAGATATCACATCTAATGCTAGAGGAAGGGTCTCAGGATTGGAATGGGAAGGAGTTGGATATCACATCTCATGCTACAGGAAGTGTCACAGGTTTGGTATTAGAAGCACTGATATATCACATCTCATGCTATTGGAAGGGTCTCAGGATTGGAATGGGAAGGAGTTGGATATCACATCTCATACTAAAAGAAGGGTCTCAGTGTTGGAATGGGAAGGAATTGGATATCACATCTCAAGGGTATCAGGTTTGGTATTCACATTGAGATATCACATCTTATGCTATAGGAAGGGTCTCAGGTTTGGAATGGGAAGGAGTTGGATATCACATCTCATGTTATAGTAAGGGTCTCAGGTTTGGTATTAGAAGCATTGAGATATCACATCTCATGCTATAGGAAGGGTTTCAGGTTTGGTATCAGCAGCATTGAGATATCACATCTCATGCTATAGGAAGGGTCTCAGGATTGGAATGGGAAGGAGTTAAATATCACATCTAATGCTATAGGAAGGGTCTCAGGTTTGGTAGAAGCATTGAGATATCACATCTCATGCTATAGGAAGGGTCTCGGGATTGGAATGGGAAGGAGATGGAAATCACATCTCATGCTATAGGAAGGGCCTCAGGTTTGATTTTAGAAGCATTGAGATATCATATCTCCTGCTATAGGAAGAGTCTCAAGTTTGGAATGGGAAGGAGTTGGATATCACATCTAATGCTCTAGGAAGGGTCTCAGGTTTGGAATGGGAAGGAGTTGGGCATCACATCTCATGTTATAGGATGGTTCTGAGGTTTGGTATTAGAAGCATTGAGATATCACATCTCATGCTATAGGAAGGATCTCAGGTTTGGAATGGGAAGGAGTTGGATATCACATCTCATGTTATAGTAAGGGTCTCAGGTTTGGTATTAGAAGCATTGAGATTTCACATCTTATGCTGTAGGAAGGGTCTCAGGTTTGGAATGGGAAGGAGTTGGATATCACATCTCATGTTATCGTAAGGGTCTCAGGTTTGTTATTAGACGCATTGAGATATCACATCTCATGTTATAGGAAGGGTCTCAGGTTTGGAATGGTAAGTTGTTGGATATCACATCTCATGCTATAGGAAGGGTCTCAGGTTTGGAATGGGAAGGAGTTGGATATCACATTTCATGTTATAGGAAGTATCTCAGTTTTGGTATTAGAAGCATTTAGTTATCACATCTCATGTTATAGTGAGGGTCCCAGGTTTGGTATTAGAAGCATTGAGATATCACATCTTATGCTATGGGAAGGGTTGCAGATTTGGAATGGGAAGGAGTTGGATATCACATCTCATGCTATAGGAAGGGTCTCAGGTTTGGAATGGGAAGGAGTTGGATATCACATTTCATGTTATAGGAAGGATCTCAGGTTTGGTATTAGACGCATTGAGATATCACATCTTATGCTATAGGAAGGGTCTCTGGTTTGGAATGGGAAGGAGTTGGATATCACATTTCATGTTATAGGAAGGATCTCAGGTTTGGTATTAGAAGCATTGAGATATCACATTTTATGCTATAGGAAGGGTCTCAGGATTGGAATGGGAAGGAGTTGGATATCACATCTCATGCTATAGGAAGGGTCTCAGGTTTGATTTTAGAAGCATTGAGATATCACATCTCATGCTATAGGAAGGGTCTCAGGTTATTAGACACATTGAGATATCACATCTCATGCTATAGGAAGGGTCTCAGGTTTGGAATGGGAAGGAGTTGGATATCACATTTCATGCTATAGGAAGGATCTCAGTTTTGGTATTAGAAGCATTGAGATATCACATCTCATGTTATAGTAAGGGTCTCAGGTTTGGTATTAGAAACATTGAGATATCACATCTTATGTTATAGGAATGTTCTCAGGTTTGGAATGGAAAGGAGTTGGATATCACATCTCACAATAGGAAGGGTCTCAGGTTTGTAATGGGAAGGAGTTGGATATCACATCTCATGTTATTTGAAGGATCTCAGGTATGAAATGGGAAGGAGTTGGATATCACATCTCATGCTATAGGAAGGGTCTCAGGTTTGGAATGGGAAGGAGATGGATATCACATCTCATGTTATGGTAAGGGTCTCAGGTTTGGTATTAGACGCATTGAGTTGTCACATCTCATGCTATCGGAAGGGTCTCAGGATTGGAATGGGAAGGAGTTGGATATCACATCTCATGCTATAGGAAGGATCTCAGGTTTGGAATGGGAAGGAGTTCGATATTACATCTCATGGTATAGGAAGGGTCTCAGGTTTGGTAGAAGCATTGAGATATCACATCTCATGCTATAGGAAGGGTCTCAGGTTTGGAATCGAAGAAATTGGATGTCAGATCTCATGTTATAGGAAGGGTCTCAGGTTTGGTATTAGAAGCATTGAGATATCACATCTCATGCTATAGGAAGGGTCTCAGGATTGGAATGGGAAGGAGTTGGATATCACGTCTCATGTCATAGGAAGGGTCTCAGGTTTGGTATTAGAAGCACTGAGATATCACATCTCATGCTATAGGAAGGGTCTCAGGATTAGAATGGGAAGGCGTTGGATATCACATCTCATGCTACAGGAAGTGTCACAGGTGTGGAATGGGAAGGAGTTGGAAATCACATTTCATGTCATAGGAAGGGTCTGAGTTTTGGTATTAGAAGCATTGAGATATCAAATCTCATGCTATAGAAGGCGTCTCAGGTTTGGAATGGGAAGGAGTTGGATATCACATCTCATGTTATAGTAAGGGTCTCAGGTTTCATATTAGAAGCATTGAGATTTCACATCTTATGCTGTAGGACGGGTCTCAGGTTTGGAATGGGAAGGAGTTGGATATCACATCTCATGTTATAGTAAGGGTCTCAGGTTTGGTATTAGAAGCATTGAGATATCACATCTCATGCTATAGGAAGGGTTTCAGGTTTGGTATCAGCAGCATTGAGATATCACATCTCATGCTATAGGAAGGGTCTCAGGATTGGAATGGGAAGGAGTTAAATATCACATCTAATGCTATAGGAAGGGTCTCAGGTGTGGTAGAAGCATTGAGATATCACATCTCATGCTATAGGAAGGGTCTCGGGATTGGAATGGGAAGGAATTGGATATCACATCTCATGCTATAGGAAGGGTCTCAGGTTTGATTTTAGAAGCATTGAGATATCATATCTCATGCTATAGGAAGAGTTTCAAGTTTGGAATGGGAGGAGTTGGATATCACATCTAATGCTATAGGAAGGGTCTCTGGTTTGGAATGGGAAGGAGTTGGATATCACATTTCATCTTATAGGAAGGATCTCAGGTTTGGTATTAGAAGCATTGAGATATCACATTTTATGCTATAGGAAGGGTCTCAGGATTGGAATGGGAAGGAGTTGGATATCACATATCATGCTATAGGAAGGGTCTCAGGTGTGGTAGAAGCATTGAGATATCACATCTCATGCTATAGGAAGGGTCTCAGGATTGGAATGGGAAGGAGTTAAATATCACATCTAATGCTATAGGAAGGGTCTCAGGTGTGGTAGAAGCATTGAGATATCACATCTCATGCTATAGGAAGGGTCTCGGGATTGGAATGGGAAGGAATTGGATATCACATCTCATGCTATAGGAAGGGTCTCAGGTTTGATTTTAGAAGCATTGAGATATCATATCTCATGCTATAGGAAGAGTTTCAAGTTTGGAATGGGAGGAGTTGGATATCACATCTAATGCTATAGGAAGGGTCTCAGGTTTGGAATGGGAAGGAGTTGGATATCACATCTCATGTTATAGTAAGGGTCTCAGGTTTGGTATTAGAAGCATTGAGATTTCACATCTTATGCTGTAGGAAGGGTCTCAGGTTTGGAATGGGAAGGAGTTGGATATCACATCTCATGTTATCGTAAGGGTCTCAGGTTTGTTATTAGATGCATTGAGATATCACATCTCATGTTATAGGAAGGGTCTCAGGTTTAGAATGGGAAGTTGTTGGATATCACATCTCATGCTATAGGAAGGGTCTCAGGTTTGGAATGGGAAGGAGTTGGATATCACATTTCATGTTATAGGAAGTATCTCAGTTTTGGTATTAGAAGCATTTATTTATCACATCTCATGTTATAGTAAGGGTCCCAGGTTTGGAATTAGAAGCATTGAGATATCACATCTTATGCCATAGGAAGGGTCGCAGATTTGGAATGGGAAGGAGTTGGATATCACATCTCATGCTACAGGAAGGGTCTCAGGTTTGGAATGGGAAGGAGTTGGATATTACCTTAAATGTTATAGTAAGGGTCTCAGGTTTGGTATTAGACGCATTGAGATATCACATCTCATGCTATGGGAAGGGTCTCTGGTTTGGAATGGGAAGGAGTTGGATATCACATCTCACAATAGGAAGGGTCCCAGGTTTGTAATGGGAAGGAGTTGGATATCACATCTCATGTTATAGTAAGGGTCTCAGGTTTGGTATTAGACACATTGATATATCACTTCTCATGCTATAGGAAGGGTCTCTGGTATGGAATGGGAAGGAGTTGGATATCACATTTCATGTTATAGGAAGTATCTCAGGTTTGGTATTAGAAACATTGAGATATCACATGTTATGCTATAGGAAGGGTCTCAGGTTTGGAATGGGAAGGAGTTGGATATCACATCTCATGCTATAGGAAGGGTCTCAGGTTCGGAATGGAAGGAGTTGGGTATCAAATCTCATGCTATAGGAAGGATTTAGGTTTGGTAGAAGCATTGAGATATCAAATCTTGTGCTATAGGAAGGGTCTCAGGATTGGAATGGTAAGGAGTTGGATATCACATCTCATGTAATAGGAAGTATCTCAGGTTTGGTATTAGAAGCCTTGAGATATCACATCTCATGCTATTGGAAGGGTCTCAGGATTGGAATGGGAAGGAGTTGGATATCACATCTCATGCTATAGGAAGGGTATCAGGTTTGGTATTCACATTGAGATATCACATCTTATGCTATAGGAAGGGTCTCAGGTTTGTAATGGGAAGGAGTTGGATATCACGTCTCATGTTAAAGGAAGGGTCTCAGGTTTGGTATTAGAAGCACTGAGATATCACATCTCATGCTATAGGAAGGGTCTCAGGATTGGAATGGGAAGGAGTTGGATATCACATCTCATGCTACAGGAAGTGTCACTGGTTTGGTATTAGAAGCACTGATATATCACATCTCATACTATTGGAAGGGTCTCAGGATTGGAATGGGAAGGAGTTGGATATCACATCTCATACTAAAAGAAGGGTCTCAGGGTTGGAATGGGAAGGAATTGGATATCACATCTCATGCTATAGGAAGGGTATCAGGTTTGGTATTCACATTGAGATATCACATCTTATGCTATAGGAAGGGTCTCAGGTTTGGAATGGGAAGGAGTTGGAAATCACATTTCATGTTATAAGAAGGGTCTGAGTTTTGGTATTAGAAGCATTGAGATATCAAATCTCATGCTATAGGAAGGGTCTCAGGTTTGGAATGGGAAGGAGTTGGATATCACATCTCATGTTATAGTAAGGGTCTCAGGTTTGATATTAGAAGCATTGAGATTTCACATCTTATGCTGTAGGACGGGTCTCAGGTTTAGAATGGGAAGGAGTTTGATATCACATCTCATGTTATAGTAAGGGTCTCAGGTTTGGTATTAGAAGCATTGAGATATCACATCTCATGCTATAGGAAGGGTTTCAGGTTTGGTATCAGCAGCATTGAGATATCACATCTCATGCTATAGGAAGGGTCTCAGGATTGAAATGGGAAGGAGTTAAATATCACATCTAATGCTATAGGAAGGGTCTCAGGTTTTGTAGAAGCATTGAGATATCACATCTCATGCTATAGGAAGGGTCTCGGGATTGGAATGGGAAGGAGTTGGATATCACATCTCATGCTATAGGAAGGGTCTCAGGTTTGATTTTAGAAGCATTGAGATATCATATCTCATGCTATAGGAAGAGTCTCAAGTTTGGAATGGGAAGGAGTTGGATATCACATATAATGCTATAGGAAGGGTCTCAGGTTTGGAATGGGAAGGAGTTGGGCATCACATCTCATGTTATAGGATGGTTCTGAGGTTTGGTATTAGAAGCATTGAGATATCACATCTCATGCTATAGGAAGGATCTCAGGTTTGGAATGGGAAGGAGTTGGATATCACATCTCATGTTATAGTAAGGGTCTCAGGTTTGGTATTAGAAGCATTGAGATTTCACATCTTATGCTGTAGGAAGGGTCTCAGGTTTGGAATGGGAAGGAGTTGGATATCACATCTCATGTTATCGTAAGGGTCTCAGGTTTGTTATTAGACGCATTGAGATATCACATCTCATGTTATAGGAAGGGTCTCAGGTTTGGAATGGGAAGTTGTTGGATATCACATCTCATGTTATAGGAAGTATCTCAGTTTTGGTATTAGAAGCATTTAGTTATCACATCTCATGTTATAGTAAGGGTCCCAGGTTTGGTATTAGAAGCATTGAGATATCACATCTTATGCTATAGGAAGGGTTGCAGATTTGGAATGGGAAGGAGTTGGATATCACATCTCATGCTACAGGAAGGGTCTCAGGTTTGGAATGGGAAGGAGTTGGATATCACATTTCATGTTATAGGAAGTGTTAGGAAAGATTTCGTAATTGTAGGTAATTTTCCTTCCATGTGGCAACCCCTAAACTTTTTGCTGTTGTTTTTCACCTTGTTCTTGACTTTGCCAGAGAAGTGCAGCCTTCTGCCGCACTCCTCTGGGCTTTCGCTCCTTTTCTTATGGGGAAACTGACATGCCCTTAAGACAGTCAGTACCGGGGAACGCTGTTTCCCGTAGTTTTCTTTTTAAGTTACAGCTCTCTTGGGTCTCTAGCCTTCTACAGGCCCTAGATACTCTTTTAGGATGGTATTTTGATCGGTGCAAGTCATTCAGGGACTGGAATGGTGGCAGCGATCGTTTTGTTTATTTTGAGCTCCTTTTGGCGTTCTGAGCACGTTTTTCGCACTGAACCCAAAATGGTGGCCTGGCTCCCAAAATGGCCAGACCACGAGGCTCCTTTGTCCTGTCCACTGACCGTCTTGCTCCCTTCACCTTCCCCAGGTCGAGCGACCCGGGGCCTTCCTTATTTGGGCATGTACTTTCCCGCGAAACGTGGTTGCTTTCGCGGGCTTCTACATGTCGTTTGTGTGCCTCCAAGGTGTGGGCTGGGATGTCTGGTCCCAATACACATCCTGGGTGCCAGAGAGTCTAGGGTGGTGTGAATGCCTGGGACCACCGTGGTCTGTGATTGGTCCACGTATGGTATGTGTGTTGATGAGCGGATCTCCCATTGGCTCCCCTCCGTTTTGGCGCGAAGGGAACCGTGGATAAGAGGGGGCTGGAAACACCACTACCATGTCGATCTCCTGAGTTCTCACGAACGAAGGAATACAGGAGCCAAGTATCCTGCAACCACGAGGCTGGACCGAGGAATCGCTGGTGACCCGCTGAAGGAATCCTCCTTTGCACTGCTGTTGTCCTGTGAAACCCTTTCCTCCTTTGATCGAACCAGAAGGCCTGTACTGGTGCTTCGACCTTTGGAATAGCAGGAACAGCTATTCCCGGCGACTTCATCAACTCCTGCCAAGTAAGCCTTCGGAAGTGTCTCTGGGCCATCCAGTTGACTGACCAGCTTACAAGGGAGTCCTGCTCTGTAACCGCCGCCAGGTTGTGTTGTATTCCGAGTCCTTGTCACTCTCCCACGCTTCGTACACTTGGCGTTCCCAAGTCTGAAGGGAGGAGTGTACATTTGGCTCGAATACACACGGCCGCTCCGTTGTCCTGCTGCGGCAACAAACTGTGCTGGTTTCGTCGATTGGGACGTCTTTTTGCTCTACACGACTACGAGGCGTTCCCTGCTCTTCTGAACCTGCCAGCTGCTGAAACTAACGTGGAGAAGCCTGGGTCTGCTTGCTTCGGGGACCGGTGAGTAGTATAGCTAGGATCTGGTCGCCCTCCTGCAGTAGCCCATTGCTTTTCCCCGCTGTGTAAAAACAGCACCCTTTTGTCCGCCCTCGCGCTCTGCTTCTGCTCGCTGTGGAGGCTGCGCTTGAGTCGCGGAACCTGTTCTCCTTCTGTTGTGCACTAACCCGAACTGCCTGACTTCCTCCGAAGAGCTTCTCCTTTTGCCCGTTGGCACCGGCGTGGCAGGTACTTTGAGCACAAGGCTCCACTCTTCGCAGGGCTCGGACTTCCATCTAGTTAGGTGCCTCTGAAGGCGAACTGAGTCTAAAGCGTTATCGCACTGCCTGGTTTTCTTCCCTTTCAGGTGGACTACACATTTCGTGCTTATAACGCTAGCGACTGTTGTATTTGTATATATATTGTGTTGATATGGTATGTGTTGGTTTAGTATTGTGATATTGTGATTTTCTCACTACGGTCATTGTTTTAAAGGCCTTAAAATAAATGTGTATCTATTTTTGATATAACAACTGTTTGGAGTAGTTTGTAAGCGCTCTTGCTTTGTGTGCTCATTGCGGGCTTTCAGTCACCCTCACCCCTCTTGAGACCTAGTCTTGACCGCCGCAATCGCTACCTTGATTGGTCTGGCTTGTCCAGAGGTTACCCTGTTCCAAGTAATTAGGTTGGCCTTCTGAACTTCTGCGCCACCAGGACAGAGTTCAGAAATCCGTCTTAACAAATTGGTGTACAGCGGTGGGATACGACTGAAGGTATCCAGTGTTGCGCACGAACTAAGGCATTTCAGGTTATTCCAACCAGGACACGTAGTGAATTGTTGTAGTATAACTTTAAAAAGGCCATAGTCCTATCTAACAGTATGGAAACAAATACCTTGTTAACTTTAAATGCTTCCAAATCAGAAACATTGAAGAAGATGTGTGCGGAGAGAGGTGTTTCCTCTCAAGGCACGAAATTGGAAATGATCCAAAGAATCGTGGCGTGGCAAGAAGCGCAGCTTGACGCTATAACTTCTGAGGACAGTGCGGAAGGTGGTGGGGCTGCTCTCACTGGTAGAACCGACGGTTCTGCCGCCGCACTGATCCATCGCGACCACGAGGACAGGGAAGATGTGATGTCTAATGTTTCCTCTGCCAGTTCTGATGGGGAGGCTATGCTTGAATTCAAGAAGCAAGAGCTGCGGTTTAGGCAGCAGGAGCTTGAATTCAGCATAGCCAAACTAAAAATCGAACAGGCAGAAAAACAGAAAGACAGGGATCACCAGTTGGAACTGGCCAAGCTTCAGGTTGCAAATGGGTCCAAGGGTCCTGGACATGGGTCTGGGGCTTCCTCTCATCCACGGTTTCCGAAAGATCTGCTCAGTGTGTATGAAGAAAGGAATGACATTATGGACTGGCTGAATGCGTTTGAGTATGCATGCGAAGTTCAAGAAGTTGACAATGCTGATAAGATTGCGTGGTTGCTCAGTAGACTGCCCCATTCTGGCTGTAGTGCCATTATGGAAATGTCAAAGGCTGAGCGAGCTGATTTCGCAATGTTGAAGCAAACTCTCATTTTAAAGTTTGGGAAGACTCCGGCCCAATATTTAAAGCGTTTTCGAGAGTATAAGAAAAAGGAAAGTGGTACTTGGGTATCTTATGTCGCTGAATCCTTGAAAAACTTAACTGGCTGGGTCGAAGGTTATAAGGTTTCTACCTTCGAAGGCATGATAAATCTTGTCATGCTGGAACACATTTTTGCTTCTTCTTCCCCGGAGCTTAAGCAGCATTTGGCCGATTCGAAGGAGATAGATCCTAAGAAGCTGGCCATTGCAGCAGACTTATGGGTGTCACATCGAGTGTCCCATAAGGACAAAACTCATCCTGGTAAGCAGGAGGAAGGGAAAAAGTCCAAAGATATGGAGGGTGGGGAATCTGCTAAATCTTCTTCCCATAAGGGCCACAAAAAGAAAAACAAGGGTAAGACACAAGAGAACTCACAGGGTAGTGGAGGTCAGCCTCCGAAACAGAACTCTGGTTACAATAAGCCCCCCTACGTAAACAGACCCACTGGGGCTTGTTTTTCTTGTGGAGCAACTGACCACGTGAAGGGGGATCCCCATTGTAAGGTTAGACCTTTGGGGGTCCACTCCGCTAATCTGGCCTTCTCCTCCTACGAGGAAGAAGAGATTACAGGAGCATCCTTCTCCTCAGACTCATTTCCCAGCGGAATAGAGGCTGAGGTAGTTTTAGTGTCCCTGGGTTCCTGGGAGCCTAAAGTCGCAGAGGCTTATGCTAGGATTCCGGATAATACCAAGCACTACTTTAAAGACAGTGTGCTGATCAATGGAGTGGATACTTCAGCTCTTAGGGATAGTGGGTGCAGTCGCACTGTAGTGGATTCTACCTTGGTAGACTCAGAGGAAGTTGCCAGAGCTACTCTGATGCCCACTAAGTTGGCTGACGGCCCCCTCCGTATGTTTCCAGTAATACCTGTAAATCTTACTTCAAATGGTACAGCAGTCAGGATTCCAGTGAGCATTCAGAGAAACGTCCCGGGAAAGGTCTTGTTGGGTAATGATCTCAGAGCTTTAGGGCTCGTAGGAGACACTGCCGAAAGACCCTACACACGGTCTCAAGCACGGGCAGCATTGGCCAAGTCCAATACGCCGCCCCAGCCAAAGGGGAAACCCAAGGCGAAAGGAGTCTACAAGTCAAAATGAGGGAAAGAGAATATTCCCCCGAGCTCGCCTACCACTGCGGTGGAGGAAGTTGGTCAATCGCCCGGGCCTGACGAGGAGGTGGCGATGCCTGAAGTATTCGACCCCAACGATCATCCTGAACTAAAAGACTTGTTAGTTGAAGGAGGTCCTGATAGGGACGAATTCAGTAAAGGCCAACGTGAGTGCCCATCTCTGGAAGGCCTAAGGAGACAGGCCTGCTCCCAGCTTGAGGGTGAACCTCTTGGGAAGCATAGGATTTATTGGGAAGGTGGACTCCTGTATAGTGAGCCCACAGAGTCTACAGAAGGAGACCATAGGAGGTTGGTGGTTCCCCTTGCTGTTAGGCCCTTCCTCCTGCAGTTGGCGCATGAAGTTCCCCTTGCTGGTCACCTTGGTATGAAGAGGACCAAGCAAAGGTTATCCATGCACTTCTACTGGCCCAAGATGGGGGTGCAAGTAGAAAGTCACTGCAGGAGTTGTGCCTCCTGCCAGTTGTCTGGTAAGGTTGGCGCGACAATCCAAGCTCCGTTGGTACCGCTCCCAGTTGTGGGGGTACCATTTGAAAGGGTAGGGATCGACATCGTTGGTCCCCTTGACCCGCAAACATCCTCGGGCAATAGGTTTATCCTGGTGCTGGTCGACCATGCAACCAGATATCCTGAGGCCATCCCATTGAAAACTGTAACTGCCAAGTCAGTTGCAAAAGCTTTACTCAGCATATTTACTAGGGTTGGCTTCCCTAAAGAAGTTGTGTCAGATCGTGGCAGCAACTTTATGTCGAAGTATATGCAGGCTATGTGGAAAGAATGTGGGGTCACCTACAAGTTCTCTTCTGCATACCACCCCCAGACCAATGGTCTGGTGGAACGTTTCAACAGAACGTTAAAGAGCATGATTGGGGCTCTGGAGGAGCCCCAGAGAAGAAAATGGGATATTCTTTTACCATGCCTACTGTTTGCCTACCAAGAGGTACCACAGGAGGGTGTTGGCTTCAGCCCCTTCGAACTTCTGTTCGGTCATCCCGTACGGGGACCCTTAGCCATCGTCAAAGAGGGATGGGAGATGCCCACTCCCCTTGTTACTACCAATGTAGTTGATTATGTGCTAGGGCTCAGAAAACGGATGGTACTTCTAATGGGCTTGGCTAGTGATAAATTGAAGGCAGGGCAAGCGCTGGTGAAACATTGGTACGACCAGAAAGCTTCCCTCATCAACTTTACACCTGGTCAGCAAGTCCTGATCATGAATCCAATAAGGCCTTGCGCTTTACAGGACAAATGGTCAGGCCCTTACACAGTGGTGGAGCCCCTGGGTGAGGTTAACTATTTAGTGGACCTTGGAAGGCCTGGACAGGCTCCAAAAGTGTTTCACGTGAATAGGCTGAAGGCTTTCGTCCCAAGAGTCGAAATCGCAGCACTGCTACTGGCTTCAGATGTTGAGGAAGAGGAGTCTGAACCTCTCTCCGACCTGTTCCAGAGCGGTCCTTCAGATAGCTCCTTTGAGGGTGTCCAAGTGGCCCCTCACCTGACTTCTGATCAGCAGGCTGAGGTGAAAAGTTTGCTTAGGCAGTTTTCCCCCCTGTTTTCACAGTCCCCTGGTTTGACACCTTGGTGCAAACATAACATTGACACAGGAGACAGTGTACCTACCAAAAGTAGGGGATACAGGATGTCAGATAAAGTACGGTCTTATATTAAGACCGAGGTCAACAAGATGTTAGACCTTGGGGTGATTGAACCCTCTAGTAGTCCTTGGTCCAGCCCAGTGGTGTTGGTTCCAAAGGCAGGCACTTCTGAATTGAGGTTCTGCGTGGATTACAGGGCTCTGAATGCTGTCACCAAGACAGATGCACACCCCTTGCCTCGAACAGATGAGCTGGTGGATACTTTGGGTGCCTCCAAGTACCTCAGCACGTTTGACCTCACTGCTGGCTATTGGCAAATAGCTTTAGCAGAACGAGGAGAAGACAGCATTTTCTACTCCAGACGGCCTTTACCAATTCCGGGTAATGCCGTTCGGGTTGAAGAATGCACCTGCCACTTTCCAGAGGCTTGTGAATCATGTGTTGAATGGGTTGGACGAATTCTGCCTTGCATATCTGGACGATATAGCAGTTTTCAGTGCCACCTGGGAAGACCATGTGAAACACCTCGGGATTGTGCTCCAGGCTCTTCAGAAAGCCCACTTGACCATAAAGGCTAGTAAATGCCAGATTGGACAAGGCTCAGTGGTTTACCTTGGACATGAAGTAGGTGGAGGGAGGATACAGCCTCTACCCAGTAAAGTACAAGCAGTACGAGACTGGCCTACCCCCACTACGCAAACCCAAGTGAGAGCCTTCTTAGGACTCACGGGGTATTACCGCAATTTTGTGGCAGACTATGGCACCATAGCTGCTCCTCTGACTGCCCTCACAACTCCAAAGAAACCCAAGAAGGTAACTTGGACCGACGAGTGTGAGAAGGCCTTCAATGGCTTAAAAGACTCCTTGTGCCAGGCCCCTGTCCTTAGGGCCCCGGATTATCAAAGACCTTTTATCGTGCAGACGGACGCCTCTGACACTGGGATAGGAGCTGTACTATCACAAGTAGATGAGAAGGGTAAGGAACACCCTATCAGTTTTATTAGTCGCCAGCTTAAGGACAGAGAGCTCAGATGGTCCACGGTAGAGAAAGAATGTTTCTCTGTTGTGTGGGCCCTAAGGAAGCTGAGGCCCTACCTCTATGGGACCCACTTCACTGTGCAAACTGACCATAAGCCGTTAAAGTGGCTAATGAACATGAAGGGGGAGAATCCAAAGTTGCTTAGGTGGTCCATAAGTCTACAAGGCTTCGACTTCACTATTGAGCATAGGCCAGGTGTCCAACATAGCAATGCTGATGGGTTGTCCAGAATGTTTAACCGACCTGAACAAGAGACTCATCCAGGGGTGGATTAGTTCCCCCTGTCCATAGTCTGGGAGGGGCGAGTGTTAGGAAAGATTTCGTAATTGTAGGTAATTTTCCTTCCATGTGGCAACCCCTAAACTTTTTGCTGTTGTTTTTCACCTTGTTCTTGACTTTGCCAGAGAAGTGCAGCCTTCTGCCGCACTCCTCTGGGCTTTCGCTCCTTTTCTTATGGGGAAACTGACATGCCCTTAAGACAGTCAGTACCGGGGAACGCTGTTTCCCGTAGTTTCTTTTATCATGTTGCGGCTTTAGTGCAACATGACACAAGAGGGCACTGTAAGCTAAGTTACAGCTCTCTTGGGTCTCTAGCCTTCTACAGGCCCTAGATACTCTTTTAGGATGGTATTTTGATCGGTGCAAGACATTCAGGGACTGGAATGGTGGCAGCGATCGTTTTGTTTATTTTGAGCTCCTTTTGGCGTTCTGAGCACGTTTTTCGCACTGAACCCAAAATGGTGGCCTGGCTCCCAAAATGGCCAGACAACGAGGCTCCTTTGTCCTGTCCACTGACCGTCTTGCTCCCTTCACCTTCCCCAGGTCGAGCGACCCGGGGCCTTCCTTATTTGGGCATGTACTTTCCCGCGAAACGTGGTTGCTTTCGCGGGCTTCTACATGTCGTTTGTGTGCCTCCAGGGTGTGGGCTGGGATGTCTGGTCCCAATACACATCCTGGGTGCCAGAGAGTCTAGGGTGGTGTGAATGCCTGGGACCACCGTGGTCTGTGATTGGTCCACGTATGGTATGTGTGTTGATGAGCGGATCTCCCATTGGCTCCCCTCCGTTTTGGCGCGAAGGGAACCGTGGATAAGAGGGGGCTAGAAACACCACTACCATGTCGATCTCCTGAGTTCTCACGAACGAAGGAATACAGGAGCCAAGTATCCTGCAACCACGAGGCTGGACCGAGGAATCGCTGGTGACCCGCTGAAGGAATCCTCCTTTGCACTGCTGTCGTCCTGTGAAACCCTTTCCTCCTTTGATCGAACCAGAAGGCCTGTACTGGTGCTTCGACCTTTGGAATAGCAGGAACAGCTATTCCCGGCGACTTCATCAACTCCTGCCAAGTAAGCCTTCGGAAGTGTCTCTGGGCCATCCAGTTGACTGACCAGCTTACAAGGGAGTCCTGCTCTGTAACCGCCGCCAGGTTGTGTTGTATTCCGAGTCCTTGTCACTCTCCCACGCTTCGTATACTTGGCGTTCCCAAGTCTGAAGGGAGGAGTGTACATTTGGCTCGAATACACACGGCCGCTCCGTTGTCCTGCTGCGGCAACAAACTGTGCTGGTTTCGTCGATTGGGACGTCTTTTTGCTCTACACGACTACGAGGCGTTCCCTGCTCTTCTGAACCTGCCAGCTGCTGAAACTAACGTGGAGAAGCCTGGGTCTGCTTGCTTCGGGGACCAGTGAGTAGTATAGCTAGGATCTGGTCGCCCTCCTGCAGTAGCCCATTGCTTTTCCCCGCTGTGTAAAAACAGCACCCTTTTGTCCGCCCTCGCGCTCTGCTTCTGCTCGCTGTGGAGGCTGCGCTTGAGTCGCGGAACCTGTTCTCCTTCTGTTGTGCACTAACCCGAACTGCCTGACTTCCTCCGAAGAGCTTCTCCTTTTGCCCGTTGGCACCGGCGTGGCAGGTACTTTGAGCACAAGGCTCCACTCTTCGCAGGGCTCGGACTTCCATCTAGTTAGGTGCCTCTGAAGGCGAACTGAGTCTAAAGCGTTATCGCACTGCCTGTTTTCCTTCCCTTTCAGGTGGACTACACATTTCGTGCTTATAACGCTAGCGACTGTTGTATTTGTATATATATTGTGTTGATATGGTATGTGTTGGTTTAGTATTGTGATATTGTGATTTTCTCGCTACGGTCATTGTTTTAAAGGCCTTAAAATAAATGTGTATCTATTTTTGATATAACAACTGTTTGGAGTAGTTTGTAAGCGCTCTTGCTTTGTGTGCTCATTGCGGGCTTTCAGTCACCCTCACCCCTCTTGAGACCTAGTCTTGACCGCCGCGATCGCTACCTTGATTGGTCTGGCTTGTCCAGAGGTTACCCTGTTCCAAGTAATTAGGTTGGCCTTCTGAACTTCTGCGCCACCAGGACAGAGTTCAGAAATCCGTCTTAACAGGAAGGATCTCAGGTTTGGTATTAGACGCATTGAGATATCACATCTCATGCTATAGGAAGGGTCTCTGGTTTGGAATGGGAAGGAGTTGGATATCACATTTCATGCTATAGGAAGGATCTCCGTTTTGGTATTAGAAGCATTGAGATATCACGTTTCATGTTATAGGAAGGATCTCAGGTTTGGTATTAGAAGCATTGAGATATCACATTTTATGCTATAGGAAGGGTCTCAGGATTGGAATGGGAAGGAGTTGGATATCACATCTCATGCTATAGGAAGGGTCTCAGGTTTGATTTTAGAAGCATTGAGATATCATATCTCATGCTATACGAAGAGTCTGAGGTTTGGAATGTGAAGGAGAATGATATCACATCTCATGCTATAGGAAGGGTCTCAGGTTTGGAATGGGAAGGGGTTGGACATCACATCTCATGTTATAGGAAGCGTCTGAGGTTTGGTATTAGAAGCATTGAGATATCACATCTCATGCTATAGGAAGGGTCTCAGGGTATTAGACACATTGAGATATCACATCTCATGCTATAGGAAGGGTCTCAGGTTTGGAATGGGAAGGAGTTGGATATCACATTTCATGCTATAGGAAGGATCTCAGTTTTAGTATTAGAAGCATTGAGATATCACATCTCATGTTATAGTAAGGGTCTCAGGTTTGGTATTAGAAACATTGAGATATCATTTCTTATGCTATAGGAAGGTTCTCAGGTTTGGAATGTAAAGGAGTTGGATATCACATCTCACAATAGGAAGGGTCTCAGGTTTGTAATGGGAAGGAGTTGGATATCACATCTCATGTTATTTGAAGGATCTCAGGTATGAAATGGGAAGGAGATGGACATCACATCTCATGTTATAGTAAGGGTCTCAGGTTTGGTGTTAGACGCATTGAGATATCATATCTCATGCGATCGGAAGGGTCTCAGGATTGGAATGGGAAGGAGTTGGATATCACATCTCATGCTATAGGAAGGGTCTCAGGTTTGGAATGGGAAGGAGATGGATATCACATCTCATGTTATTTGAAGGATCTCAGGTATGAAATGGGAAGGAGATGGACATCACATCTCATGTTATAGTAAGGGTCTCAGGTTTGGTGTTAGACGCATTGAGATATCATATCTCATGCGATCGGAAGGGTCTCAGGATTGGAATGGGAAGGAGTTGGATATCACATCTCATGCTATAGGAAGGGTCTCAGGTTTGGAATGGGAAGGAGATGGATATCACATCTCATGTTATAGTAAGGGTCTCAGGTTTGGTATTAGACGCATTGAGTTGTCACATCACATTCTATCGGAAGGGTCTCAGGATTGGAATGGGAAGGAGTTGGATATCACATCTCATGCTATAGGAAGGATCTCAGGTTTGGAATGGGAAGGAGTTGGATATTACATCTCATGGTATAGGAAGGGTCTCGGGTTTGGTAGAAGCATTGAGATATCACATCTCATGCTATAGGAAGGGTCTCATGTTTGGTATTAGAAGCATTGAGATATCACATCTCATGCTATAGGAAGGGTCTCAGGTTTGGAATCGAAGAAATTGGATGTCACATCTCATGTTATAGGAAGGGTCTCAGGTTTGGTATTAGAAGCATTGCGATATCACATCTCATGCTATAGGAAGGGTCTCAGGTTTGGAATCGAAGAAATTGGATGTCACATCTCATGTTATAGGAAGGGTCTCAGGTTTGGTATTAGAAGCATTGAGATATCACATCTCATGCTATAGGAAGGGTCTCAGGTTTGGTATTAGAAGCACTGAGATATCACATCTCATGCTATAGGAAGGGTCTCAGGATTGGAATGGGAAGGCGTTGGATATCACATCTCATGCTACAGGAAGTGTCACAGGTGTGGAATGGGAAGGAGTTGGAAATCACATTTCATGTTATAGGAAGGGTCTGAGTTTTGGTATTAGAAGCATTGAGATATCAAATCTCATGCTATAGAAAGCGTCTCAGGTTTGGAATGGGAAGGAGTTGGATATCACATCTCATGTTATAGTAAGGGTCTCAGGTTTGGTATTAGAAGCATTGAGATATCACATCTCATGCTATAGGAAGGGTTTCAGGTTTGGTATCAGCAGCATTGAGATATCACATCTCATGCTATAGGAAGGGTCTCAGGATTGGAATGGGAAGGAGTTAAATATCACATCTAATGCTATAGGAAGGGTCTCAGGTTTGGTAGAAGCATTGAGATATCACATCTCATGCTATAGGAAGGGTCTCGGGATTGGAATGGGAAGGAGTTGGATATCACATCTCATGTTATAGTAAGGGTCTCAGGTTTGGTATTAGAAGCATTGAGATATCACATCTCATGCTATAGGAAGGGTTTCAGGTTTGGTATCAGCAGCATTGAGATATCAAATCTCATGCTATAGGAAGGGTCTCAGGATTGGAATGGAAGGAGTTAAATATCACATCTAATGCTATAGGAAGGGTCTCAGGTTTGGTAGAAGCATTGAGATATCACATCTCATGCTATAGGAAGGGTCTCGGGATTGGAATGGGAAGGAGTTGGAAATCACATCTCATGCTATAGGAAGGGCCTCAGGTTTGATTTTAGAAGCATTGAGATATCATATCTCCTGCTATAGGAAGAGTCTCAAGTTTGGAATGGGAAGGAGTTGGATATCACATCTAATGCTATAGGAAGGGTCTCAGGTTTGGAATGGGAAGGAGTTGGGCATCACATCTCATGTTATAGGATGGTTCTGAGGTTTGGTATTAGAATGATTGAGATATCACATCTCATGCTATAGGAAGGATCTCAGGTTTGGAATGGGAAGGAGTTGGATATGACATCTCAAGTTATAGTAAGGGTCTCAGGTTTGGTATTAGAAGCATTGAGATTTCACATCTTATGCTGTAGGAAGGGTCTCAGGTTTGGAATGGGAAGGAGTTGGATATTCCATCTCATGTTATCGTAAGGGTCTCAGGTTTGTTATTAGACGCATTGAGATATCACATCTCATGTTATAGGAAGGGTCTCAGGTTTGGAATGGTAAGTTGTTGGATATCACATCTCATGCTATAGGAAGGGTCTCAGGTTTGGAATGGGAAGGAGTTGGATATCTCATTTCATGTTATAGGAAGTATCTCAGTTTTGGTATTAGAAGCATTTAGTTATCACATCTCATGTTATAGTGAGGGTCCCAGGTTTGGTATTAGAAGCATTGAGATATCACATCTTATGCTATGGGAAGGGTTGCAGATTTGGAATGGGAAGGAGTTGGATATCACATCTCATGCTATAGGAAGGGTCTCAGGTTTGGAATGGGAAGGAGTTGGATATCACATTTCATGTTATAGGAAGGATCTCAGATTTGGTATTAGACGCATTGAGATATCACATCTCATGCTATAGGAAGGGTCTCTGGTTTGGAATGGGAAGGAGTTGGATATCACATTTCATGTTATAGGAAGGATCTCAGGTTTGGTATTAGAAGCATTGAGATATCACATTTTATGCTATAGGAAGGGTCTCAGGATTGGAATGGGAAGGAGTTGGATATCACATCTCATGCTATAGGAAGGGTCTCAGGTTTGATTTTAGAAGCATTGAGATATCATATCTCATGCTATAGGAAGGGTCTCAGGTTTGGAATGGGAAGGGGTTGGACATCACATCTCATGTTATAGGAAGCGTCTGAGGTTTGGTATTAGAAGCATTGAGATATCACATCTCATGCTATAGGAAGGGTCTCAGGTTATTAGACACATTGAGATATGACATCTCATGCTATAGGAAGGGTCTCAGGTTTGGAATGGGAAGGAGTTGGATATCACATTTCATGCTATAGGAAGGATCTCAGTTTTGGTATTAGAAGCATTGAGATATCACATCTCATGTTATAGTAAGGGTCTCAGTTTTGGTATTAGAAGCATTGAGATATCACATCTCATGTTATAGTAAGGGTCTCAGGTTTGGTATTAGAAACATTGAGATATCACATCTTATGTTATAGGAATGTTCTCAGGTTTGGAATGGGAAGGAGTTGGATATCACATCTCATGTTATTTGAAGGATCTCAGGTATGAAATGGGAAGGAGATGGACATCACATCTCATGTTATAGTAAGGGTCTCAGGTTTGGTGTTAGACGCATTGAGATATCATATCTCATGCGATCGGAAGGGTCTCAGGATTGGAATGGGAAGGAGTTGGATATCACATCTCATGCTATAGGAAGGGTCTCAGGTTTGGAATGGGAAGGAGATGGATATCACATCTCATGTTATGGTAAGGGTCTCAGGTTTGGTATTAGACGCATTGAGTTGTCACATCTCATGCTATCGGAAGGGTCTCAGGATTGGAATGGGAAGGAGTTGGATATCACATCTCATGCTATAGGAAGGATCTCAGGTTTGGAATGGGAAGGAGTTGGATATTACATCTCATGGTATAGGAAGGGTCTCAGGTTTGGTAGAAGCATTGAGATATCACATCTCATGCTATAGGAAGGGTCTCAGGTTTGGTATTAGAAGCATTGAGATATCACATCTCATGCTATAGGAAGGGTCTCAGGATTGGAATGGGAAGGAGTTGGATATCACGTCTCATGTTATAGGAAGGGTCTCAGGTTTGGTATTAGAAGCACTGAGATATCACATCTCATGCTATAGGAAGGGTCTCAGGATTGGAATGGGAAGGCGTTGGATATCACATCTCATGCTACAGGAAGTGTCACAGGTGTGGAATGGGAAGGAGTTGGAAATCACATTTCATGTCATAGGAAGGGTCTGAGTTTTGGTATTAGAAGCATTGAGATATCAAATCTCATGCTATAGAAAGCGTCTCAGGTTTGGAATGGGAAGGAGTTGGATATCACATCTCATGTTATAGTAAGGGTCTCAGGTTTCATATTAGAAGCATTGAGATTTCACATCTTATGCTGTAGGACGGGTCTCAGGTTTGGAATGGGAAGGAGTTGGATATCACATCTCATGTTATAGTAAGGGTCTCAGGTTTGGTATTAGAAGCATTGAGATATCACATCTCATGCTATAGGAAGGGTTTCAGGTTTGGTATCAGCAGCATTGAGATATCACATCTCATGCTATAGGAAGGGTCTCAGGATTGGAATGGGAAGGAGTTAAATATCACATCTAATGCTATAGGAAGGGTCTCAGGTGTGGTAGAAGCATTGAGATATCACATCTCATGCTATAGGAAGGGTCTCGGAATTGGAATGGTAAGGAGTTGGATATCACATCTCATGCTATAGGAAGGGTCTCAGGTTTGATTTTAGAAGCATTGAGATATCACATCTCATGTTATAGTAAGGGTCTCAGGTTTGGTATTAGAAGCATTGAGATTTCACATCTTATGCTGTAGGAAGGGTCTCAGGTTTGGAATGGGAAGGAGTTGGATATCACATCTCATGTTATCGTAAGGGTTTCAGGTTTGTTATTAGATGCATTGAGATATCACATCTCATGTTATAGGAAGGGTCTCAGGTTTGGAATGGGAAGTTGTTGGATATCACATCTCATGCTATAGGAAGGGTCTCAGGTTTGGAATGGGAAGGAGTTGGATATCACATTTCATGTTATAGGAAGTATCTCAGTTTTGGTATTAGAAGCATTTAGTTATCACATCTCATGTTATAGTAAGGGTCCCAGGTTTGGAATTAGAAGCATTGAGATATCACATCTTATGCCATGGGAAGGGTCGCAGATTTGGAATGGGAAGGAGTTGGATATCACATCTCATGCTACAGGAAGGGTCTCAGGTTTGGAATGGGAAGGAGTTGGATATTACCTTTCATGTTATAGTAAGGGTCTCAGGTTTGGTATTAGACGCATTGAGATATCACATCTCATGCTATAGGAAGGGTCTCTGGTTTGGAATGGGAAGGAGTTGGATATCACATCTCATGTTATAGTAAGGGTCTCAGGTTTGGTATTAGAAACATTGAGATATCACATCTTATGCTATAGGAAGGGTCTCAGGTTTGGAATGGGAAGGAGTTGGATATCACATCTCATGCTATAGGAAGGGTCTCAGGTTCGGAATGGAAGGAGTTGGGTATCAAATCTCATGCTATAGGAAGGATTTAGGTTTGGTAGAAGCATTGAGATATCAAATCTTGTGCTATAGGAAGGGTCTCAGGATTGGAATGGTAAGGAGTTGGATATCACATCTCATGTTATAGGAAGGATCTCAGGTTTGGTATTAGAAGCCTTGAGATATCACATCTCATGCTATTGGAAGGGTCTCAGGATTGGAATGGGAAGGAGTTGGATATCACATCTCATACTAAAATAAGGGTCTCAGGGTTGGAACGGGAAGGAATTGGATATCACATCTCATGCTATAGGAAGGGTATCAGGTTTGGTATTCACATTGAGATATCACATCTTATGCTATAGGAAGGGTCTCAGGTTTGTAATGGGAAGGAGTTGGATATCACGTCTCATGTTAAAGGAAGGGTCTCAGGTTTGGTATTAGAAGCACTGAGATATCACATCTCATGCTATAGGAAGGGTCTCAGGATTGGAATGGGAAGGAGTTGGATATCACATCTCATGTTATAGTAAGGGTCTCAGGTTTGATATTAGAAGCATTGAGATTTCACATCTTATGCTGTAGGACGGGTCTCAGGTTTAGAATGGGAAGGAGTTGGATATCACATCTCATGTTATAGTAAGGGTCTCAGGTTTGGTATTAGAAGCATTGAGATATCACATCTCATGCTATAGGAAGGGTTTCAGGTTTGGTATCAGCAGCATTGAGATATCACATCTCATGCTATAGGAAGGGTCTCAGGATTGGAATGGGAAGGAGTTAAGTATCACATCTAATGCTATAGGAAGGGTCTCAGGTTTGGTAGAAGCATTGAGATATCACATCTCATGCTATAGGAAGGGTCTCGGGATTGGAATGGGAAGGAGTTGGATATCACATCTCATGCTATAGGAAGGGTATCAGGTTTGATTTTAGAAGCATTGAGATATCATATCTCATGCTATAAGAAGAGTCTCAAGTTTGGAATGGGAAGGAGTTGGATATCACATCTAATGCTATAGGAAGGGTCTCAGGTTTGGAATGGGAAGGAGTTGGGCATCACATCTCATGTTATAGGATGGTTCTGAGGTTTGGTATTAGAAGCATTGAGATATCACATCTCATGCTATAGGAAGGATCTCATGTTTGGAATGGCAAGGAGTTGGATATCACATCTCATGTTATAGTAAGGGTCTCAGGTTTGGCATTAGAAGCATTGAGATTTCACATCTTATGCTGTAGGAAGGGTCTCAGGTTTGGAATGGGAAGGAGTTGGATATCACATCTCATGTTATCGTAAGGGTCTCAGGTTTGTTATTAGACGCATTGAGATATCACATCTCATGTTATAGGAATGGTCTCAGGTTTGGAATGGGAAGTTGTTGGATATCACATCTCATGTTATAGGAAGTATCTCAGTTTTGGTATTAGAAGCATTTAGTTATCACATCTCATGTTATAGTAAGGGTCCCAGGTTTGGTATTAGAAGCATTGAGATATCACATCTTATGCTATAGGAAGGGTTGCAGATTTGGAATGGGAAGGAGTTGGATATCACATCTCATGCTATAGGAAGGGTCTCAGGTTTGGAATGGGAAGGAGTTGGATATCACATTTCATGTTATAGGAAGGATCTCAGGTTTGGTATTAGACGCATTGAGATATCACATCTCATGCTATAGGAAGGGTCTCTGGTTTGGAATGGGAAGGAGTTGGATATCACATTTCATGCTATAGGAAGGATCTCCGTTTTGGTATTAGAAGCATTGAGATATCACATTTCATGTTATAGGAAGGATCTCAGGTTTGGTATTAGAAGCATTGAGATATCACATTTTATGCTATAGGAAGGGTCTCAGGATTGGAATGGGAAGGAGTTGGATATCACATCTCATGCTATAGGAAGGGTCTCAGGTTTGATTTTAGAAGCATTGAGATATCATATCTCATGCTATACGAAGAGTCTGAGGTTTGGAATGGGAAGGAGAATGATATCACATCTCATGCTATCGGAAGGGTCTCAGGTTTGGAATGGGAAGGGGTTGGACATCACATCTCATGTTATAGGAAGCGTCTGAGGTTTGGTATTAGAAGCATTGAGATATCACATCTCATGCTATAGGAAGGGTCTCAGGTTATTAGACACATTGAGATATCACATCTCATGCTATAGGAAGGGTCTCAGGTTTGGAATGGGAAGGAGTTGGATATCACATTTCATGCTATAGGAAGGATCTCAGTTTTGGTATTAGAAGCATTGAGATATCACATCTCATGTTATAGTAAGGGTCTCAGGTTTGGTATTAGAAACATTGAGATATCATTTCTTATGCTATAGGAAGGTTCTCAGGTTTGGAATGTAAAGGAGTTGGATATCACATCTCACAATAGGAAGGGTCTCAGGTTTGTAATGGGAAGGGGTTGGATATCACATCTCATGTTATTTGAAGGATCTCAGGTATGAAATGGGAAGGAGATGGACATCACATCTCATGTTATAGTAAGGGTCTCAGGTTTGGTGTTAGACGCATTGAGATATCATATCTCATGCGATCGGAAGGGTCTCAGGATTGGAATGGGAAGGAGTTGGATATCACATCTCATGCTATAGGAAGGGTCTCAGGTTTGGAATGGGAAGGAGATGGATATCACATCTCATGTTATTTGAAGGATCTCAGGTATGAAATGGGAAGGAGATGGACATCACATCTCATGTTATAGTAAGGGTCTCAGGTTTGGTGTTAGACGCATTGAGATATCATATCTCATGCGATCGGAAGGGTCTCAGGATTGGAATGGGAAGGAGTTGGATATCACATCTCATGCTATAGGAAGGGTCTCAGGTTTGGAATGGGAAGGAGATGGATATCACATCTCATGTTATAGTAAGGGTCTCAGGTTTGGTATTAGACGCATTGAGTTGTCACATCACATTCTATCGGAAGGGTCTCAGGATTGGAATGGGAAGGAGTTGGATATCACATCTCATGCTATAGGAAGGATCTCAGGTTTGGAATGGGAAGAAGTTGGATATTACATCTCATGGTATAGGAAGGGTCTCGGGTTTGGTAGAAGCATTGAGATATCACATCTCATGCTATAGGAAGGGTCTCAGGTTTGGTATTAGAAGCATTGAGATATCACATCTCATGCTATAGGAAGGGTCTCAGGTTTGGAATCGAAGAAATTGGATGTCACATCTCATGTTATAGGAAGGGTCTCAGGTTTGGTATTAGAAGCATTGAGATATCACATCTCATGCTATAGGAAGGGTCTCAGGTTTGGAATCGAAGAAATTGGATGTCACATCTCATGTTATAGGAAGGGTCTCAGGTTTGGTATTAGAAGCATTGAGATATCACATCTCATGCTATAGGAAGGGTCTCAGGTTTGGTATTAGAAGCACTGAGATATCACATCTCATGCTATAGGAAGGGTCTCAGGATTGGAATGGGAAGGCGTTGGATATCACATCTCATGCTACAGGAAGTGTCACAGGTGTGGAATGGGAAGGAGTTGGAAATCACATTTCATGTTATAGGAAGGGTCTGAGTTTTGGTATTTGAAGCATTGAGATATCAAATCTCATGCTATAGAAAGCGTCTCAGGTTTGGAATGGGAAGGAGTTGGATATCACATCTCATGTTATAGTAAGGGTCTCAGGTTTCATATTAGAAGCATTGAGATTGCACATCTTATGCTGTAGGACCGGTCTCAGGTTTGGAATGGGAAGGAGTTGGATATCACATCTCATGTTATAGTAAGGGTCTCAGGTTTGGTATTAGAAGCATTGAGATATCACATCTCATGCTATAGGAAGGGTTTCAGGTTTGGTATCAGCAGCATTGAGATATCACATCTCATGCTATAGGAAGGGTCTCAGGATTGGAATGGGAAGGAGTTAAATATCACATCTAATGCTATAGGAAGGGTCTCAGGTTTGGTAGAAGCATTGAGATATCACATCTCATGCTATAGGAAGGGTCTCGGGATTGGAATGGGAAGGAGTTGGATATCACATCTCATGCTATAGGAAGGGTCTCAGGTTTGATTTTAGAAGCATTGAGATATCATATCTCATGCTATAGGAAGAGTTTCAAGTTTGGAATGGGAGGAGTTGGATATCACATCTAATGCTATAGGAAGGGTCTCAGGTTTGGAATGGGAAGGAGTTGGGCATCACATCTCATGTTATAGGATGGTTCTGAGGTTTGGTATTAGAAGCATTGAGATATCACATCTCATGCTATAGGAAGGGTCTCAGGTTTGGAATGGGAAGGAGTTGGATATCACATCTCATGTTATAGTAAGGGTCTTAGGTTTGGTATTAGAAGCATTGAGATTTCACATCTTATGCTGTAGGAAGGGTCTCAGGTTTGGAATGGGAAGGAGTTGGATATGACATCTCATGTTATCGTAAGGGTCTCAGGTTTGTTATTAGACGCATTGAGATATCACATCTCATGTTATAGGAAGGTTCTCAGGTTTGGAATGGGAAGTTGTTGGATATCACATCTCATGCTATAGGAAGGGTCTCAGGTTTGGAATGGGAAGGAGTTGGATATCACATTTCATGTTATAGGAAGTATCTCAGTTTTGGTATTAGAAGCATTTAGTTATCACATCTCATGTTATAGGAAGGGTCTCAGGTTTGGAATCGAAGAAATTGGATGTCACATCTCATGTTATAGGAAGGGTCTCAGGTTTGGTATTAGAAGCATTGAGATATCACATCTCTGCTATCGGAAGGGTCTCAGGAATGGAATGGGAAGGAGTTGGATATCCCATTTCATGTTATAGGAAGGGTCTCAGGTTTGGTATTAGAAGCATTGAGATATCACATCTCATGCTATAGGAAGGGTCTCAGAATTGGAATGGGAAGGATCTGGATATCACATCTCATGTTATAGGACGGGTCTCAGATTTGCTATTAGAAGCATTGAGATATTGTGGTATAGGAAGGGTCTCAGGATTGGAATGGGAAGGAGTCGGATATCACATCTCATGCTATAGGAAGGGTCCAGGTTTGGTATTAGAAGCATTGAGATATCACATCTCATGCTATAGGAAGGATCCCAGGATTGGAATGGGAAGGAGTTGGATATCACATCTCGTCCAAAGGAAGGGTCTCAGGTTTGGAAAGGGAACGATTTGGATATCACATCTGATGTTATAGGATGGTTCTCAGGCTTGGTTTTAGAAGCATTGAGATATCACATCTCATGGTATAGGAAGGGTCTCAGGATTGGAATGGGAAGGATTTGGATATCACATCTCTTACTATAGCAAGGGTCTCAGGTTTGGTATTAGAAACATTGAGATATCACATCTCATGCTATAGGAAGGGTCTCAGGATTGGAATGGGAAGGATTTGGATATCACATCTCATGTTATAGGACGGGTCTCAGGTTTGGTATTAGAAGCACTGAGATATCACATCTCATGGTATAGGAAGGGTCTCATGATTGGAATCGGAAGGAGTTGGATATCACATCTCATGTTATAGGAAGGGTCTCAGGTTTGGTATTAGAAGCACTGAGATATCAAATCTCATGCTATAGGAAGGGACGCAGGATTGGAATGGGAAGGAATTGGCTATCACATCTCATGCTATAGGAAGGGTCCAGGTTTGGTAGTAGAAGCATTGAGATATCAAATCTCATGCTGTAGGAAGGGACGCAGGATTGGAATGGGAAGGAATTGGCTATCACATCTCATGCTATAGGAAGGGTCCAGGTTTGGTATTAGAAGCATTGAGATATCACATTGCATGCTGTAGGAAGGGTCTCCGGATTGGAATGGAAGGAGTTGGATATTACATTCTTGCTATAGGAAGGGTCTCAGGTTTGGTAGAAGCATTGAGATATCACATCTCATGCTATAGGAAGGGTCTCAGGATTGGAATGGGAAGGAGATGGATATCACATCTCATGCTAAAGGAATGGTCTCAGGTTTGGAAAGGGAAGGATTCGGATATCACATCTCATGTTATAGGACGGGTCTCAGGATTGGAATGGGAAGTAGTTGGGTATCAAATCTCATGCTATAGGAAGGGTCTCAGGTTTGGAATGGGAAGGAGTTGGATATCACTTCTCCTGTTATAGGAAGGATCTCAGGTTTGGTATTAGAAGCATTGAGATGTCACATCTCATGCTATAGGAAGGGTCTCAGGATTGGAATGGGAAGGAGTTGGATATCACATCTCGTGCTATAGGAAGGGTCTCAAGTTTGGTAGAAGCATTGAGATATCACATCTCATGCTATAGGAAGGGTCTCAGGATTGGAATGGGAAGGAGTTGCATATCACATCTCATGCCATTGGAAGGGCCTCGGGTTTGGTATAAGCATTGAGATATCACATCTCTGCTATCGTAAGGGTCTCAGTATTGGAATAGGAAGGAGTTGGATATCCCATTTCATGCGATAAGAAGGGTCTCAGGTTTGGAATGGGAAGGAGTTGGATATCACATCTCATGTTATAGGAAGGGTCTCAGGTTTGATATTAGAAGCATTGGGATATCACATCTCATGCTATAGGAAGGGTCTCAGGATTGGAATGGGAAGGAGCTGGATATCACATCTCATGGTATACGAAGGGTCTCAGGATTGGAATCGGAAGGAGTTGGATATCACATCTCATGTTATAGGAAGGGTCTCAGGTTTGGTATTAGAAGCACTGAGATATCAAACCTCATGCTATAGGAAGGGACGCAGGATTGGAATGGGATGGGTCTCAGGTTTGGTATTACAAGCATTGAGATATCACATCTCATGCTATAGGAAGGGTCTCAGGATCGGAATTGGAAGGAGTTGGATATCACATCTTATGCTATAGGAAGGGTCTCAGGTTTTGAATGGGAAGGATTTGGATATCACATCTCTTGCTATAGGAAGGGTCACAGGTTTGGTATTAGAAACTTTGAGATATCACATCTCATGCTATAGGAAGGGTCTCAGGATTGGAATGGGAAGGAGTTGGATATCACATCTCATGCTAAAGGAAGGGTCTCAGGTTTGGAAAGGGAAGGATTTGGATATCACATCTGATGTTATAGGATGGTTCTCAGGCTTGGTTCTAGAATAATTGAGATACCACATCTCATGGTATAGGAAGGGTCTCAGGATTGGAATGGGAAGGAGTTGGATATGGTATGATATGATATGATATGGCATTTGTAACGCGCCTATACACAAGTGTTTCAAGGCGCGATGAGGCAGGGAGGGGGGAACAAGGGGAAGACAGACAACGATCCTACTAGGCCAGGTGTCATTCAGATCGCGCAAGTGCAGGGGTAGGAGGGAAGAGGAAGAGGTGCAAGGGGAAGGGGAGGGGGGAAGTGCAGTACAAAGTAAGTAGAATAAAAATAAATAAATAGGGCCAGCTCGTGGCAAGTGCAAGGTAAGTGCAGACAAGAGCTGGGAAGGGGGGGCTGTAGGGATACAGAGACAGTCCCGCAGTGCAGGGGTTGCCAGGGAGGCAGTGCAAGTGGAGAGTGGCTGGGCCCAGGACCGAGGTCGCTGAGAGTGGCCCAGTTGCAGATTCAGTGCAGTTTCAGTGAAGAATTTAGCAGGGGAGAGGGAGAGAGAAAGCAGAAGCAAAGAGGAAGGTTTTGAGGTGCTTCCGGAACCGGAGATTTTTCTCCTCAAGTTTCAGGGAGGCAGGAAGGCTGTTCCAGAGGGAGGCCCCTGCTGCGGAGAGAGATCTACCCCCAGCTCGTTGCTTCGAGAAGCGGTTGACCCTGAGGGAGTTGGAGACGGATATCACATCTCATGCTATAGGAAGGGTCTCAGGTTTGGAATGGGAAGGAGTTGGATATCACATCTCATGTTATAGGAAGGATCTCAGGTTTGGTATTAGAAGCATTGAGATATCACATCTCATGCTATAGGAAGGGTCTCAGGATTGGAATAGGAAGGAGCTGGATATCACATCTCATGGTATACGAAGGGTCTCAGGATTGGAATCGGAAGGAGTAGGATATCACATCTCATGTTATAGGAAGGGTCTCACGTTTGGTATTAGAAGCACTGAGATATCAAACCTCATGCTATAGGAAGGGACGCAGGATTGGAATGGGATGGGTCTCAGGTTTGGTATTACAAGCAATGAGATATCACATCTCATGCTATAGGAAGGGTCTCAGGATCGGAATTGGAAGGAGTTGGATATCACATCTCATGCTATAGGCAGGGTCAAAGGTTTTGAATTTGAAGAATTTGGATATCACATCTCTTGCTATAGGAAGGGTCACAGGTTTGGTATTAGAAACGTTGAGATATCACATCTCATGCTATAGGAAGGGTCTCAGGATTGGAATGGGAAGGAGTTGGATATCACATCTCATGCTAAAGGAAGGGTCTCAGGTTTGGAAAGGGAAGGATTTGGATATCACATCTGATGTTATAGGGTGGTTCTCAGGCTTGGTTTTAGAATAATTGAGATACCACATCTCATGGTATAGGAAGGGTCTCAGGATTGGAATGGGAAGGAGTTGGATATGGTATGATATGATATGATATGGCATTTGTAACGCGCCTATACACAAGTGTTTCAAGGCGCGACGAGGCAGGGAGGGGGGAACAAGGGGAAGACAGACAACGATCCTACTAGGCCAGGTGTCATTCAGATCGCGCAAGTGCAGGGGTAGGGGGGAAGGGAAGAAGTGCAAGGGGAAGGGGAGGGGGGAAGTGCAGTACAAAGTAAGTAGAATAAAAATAAATAAATAGGGCCAGCTGGTGGCAAGTGCAAGGTAAGTGCAGACAAGAGCTGGGAAGGGGGGGCTGTAGGGATACAGAGACAGTCCCGCAGTGCAGGGGTTGCCAGGGAGGCAGTGCAAGTGGAGAGTGGCTGGGCCCAGGACCAAGGTCGCTGAGAGTGGCCCAGTTGCAGATTCAGTGCAGTTTCAGTGAAGAATTTAGCAGGGGAGAGGGAGAGAGAAAGCAGAAGCAAAGAGGAAGGTTTTGAGGTGCTTCCGGAACCGGAGATTTTTCTCCTCAAGTTTCAGGGAGGCAGGAAGGCTGTTCCAAAGGGAGGCCCCTGCTGCGGAGAGAGATCTACCCCCAGATCGTTGCTTCGAGAAGCGGCTGACCCTGAGGGAGTTGGAGACGGATATCACATCTCATGCTATAGGAAGGGTCTCAGGTTTGGAATGGGAAGGAGTTGGATATCACATCTCATGTTATAGGAAGGATCTCAGGTTTGGTATTAGAATCATTGAGATATCACATCTCATGCTATAGGAAGGGTCTCAGGATTGGAATGGGAAGGAGTTGGATATCACATCTCATGTTATAGGAAGGATCTCAGGTTTGGTACAAGCATTGAGATATCACATCTCTGCTATCGGAAGGGTCTCAGGAATGGAATGGGAAGGAGTTGGATATCCCATTTCATGTTATAGGAAGGGTCTCAGGTTTGGTATTAGAAGCATTGAGATATCACATCTCATGCTATAGGAAGGGTCTCAGGTTTGGTATTAGTAACATTGAGATATCACATCTCATGCTATAGGAAAGGTCTCAGAATTGGAATGGGAAGGATCTGGATATCACATCTCATGTTATAGGACGGGTCTCAGATTTGCTATTAGAAGCATTGAGATATTGTGGTATAGGAAGGGTCTCAGGATTGGAATCGGAAGGAGTTGGATATCACATATCATGTTATAGGAAGGGTTTCAGGTTTGTTATTAGAAGCACTGAGATATCAAATCTCATGCTATAGGAAGTGAAGCAGGATTGGAATGGGAAGGAGTTGGATATCACATCTCATGCTATAGGAAGGGTCCAGGTTTGGTATTAGAAGCATTGAGATATCACATCTCATGCTATAGGAAGGATCCCAGGATTGGAATGGGAAGGAGTTGGATATCACATCTCGTGCTAAAGGAAGGGTCTCAGGTTTGGAAAGGGAACGATTTGGATATCACATCTGATGTTATAGGATGGTTCTCAGGCTTGGTTTTAGAAGCATTGAGATATCACATCTCATGGTATAGGAAGGGTCTCAGGATTGGAATGGGAAGGATTTGGATATCACATCTCTTACTATAGCAAGGGTCTCAGGTTTGGTATTAGAAACATTGAGATATCACATCTCATGGTATAGGAAGGGTCTCATGATTGGAATCGGAAGGAGTTGGATATCACATCTCATGTTATAGGAAGGGTCTCAGGTTTGGTATTAGAAGCACTGAGATATCAAATCTCATGCTATAGGAAGGGACGCAGGATTGGAATGGGAAGGAATTGGCTATCACATCTCATGCTATAGGAAGGGTCCAGGTTTGGTAGTAGAAGCATTGAGATATCAAATCTCATGCTGTAGGAAGGGACGCAGGATTGGAATGGGAAGGAATTGGCTATCACATCTCATGCTATAGGAAGGGTCCAGGTTTGGTATTAGAAGCATTGAGATATCACATTGCATGCTATAGGAAGGGTCTCAGGATTGGAATGGAAGGAGTTGGATATTACATTCTTGCTATAGGAAGGGTCTCAGGTTTGGTAGAAGCATTGAGATATCACATCTCATGCTATAGGAAGGGTCTCAGGATTGGAATGGGAAGGAGATGGATATCACATCTCATGCTAAAGGAATGGTCTCAGGTTTGGAAAGGGAAGGATTTGGATATCACATCTCATGTTATAGGACGGGTCTCAGGATTGGAATGGGAAGTAGTTGGGTATCAAATCTCATGCTATAGGAAGGGTCTCAGGTTTGGAATGGGAAGGAGTTGGATATCACTTCTCCTGTTATAGGAAGGATCTCAGGTTTGGTATTAGAAGCATTGAGATGTCACATCTCATGCTATAGGAAGGGTCTCAGGATTGGAATGGGAAGGAGTTGGATATCACATCTCGTGCTATAGGAAGGGTCTCAAGTTTGGTAGAAGCATTGAGATATCACATCTCATGCTATAGGAAGGGTCTCAGGATTGGAATGGGAAGGAGTTGCATATCACATCTCATGCCATTGGAAGGGCCTCGGGTTTGGTATAAGCATTGAGATATCACATCTCTGCTATCGTAAGGGTCTCAGTATTGGAATAGGAAGGAGTTGGATATCCCATTTCATGCGATAAGAAGGGTCTCAGGTTTGGAATGGGAAGGAGTTGGATATCACATCTCATGTTATAGGAAGGGTCTCAGGTTTGGTATTAGAAGCATTGGGATATCACATCTCATGCTATAGGAAGGGTCTCAGGATTGGAATGGGAAGGAGCTGGATATCACATCTCATGGTAGACGAAGGGTCTCAGGATTGGAATCGGAAGGAGTTGGATATCAAATCTCATGTTATAGGAAGGGTCTCAGGTTTGGTATTAGTAGCACTGAGATATCAAACCTCATGCTATAGGAAGGGACGCAGGATTGGAATGGGATGGGTCTCAGGTTTGGTATTACAAGCATTGAGATATCACATCTCATGCTATAGGAAGGGTCTCAGGATCGGAATTGGAAGGAGTTGGATATCACATCTTATGCTATAGGAAGGGTCTCAGGTTTTGAATGGGAAGGATTTGGATATCACATCTCTTGCTATAGGAAGGGTCACAGGATTGGAATGGGAAGGAGTTGGATATCACATCTCATGCTAAAGGAAGGGTCTCAGGTTTGGAAAGGGAAGGATTTGGATATCACATCTGATGTTATAGGATGGTTCTCAGGCTTGGTTCTAGAATCATTGAGATACCACATCTCATGGTATAGGAAGGGTCTCAGGATTGGAATGGGAAGGAGTTGGATATGGTATGATATGATATGATATGGCATTTGTAACGCGCCTATACACAAGTGTTTCAAGGCCCGACGAGGCAGGGAGGGGGGAACAAGGGGAAGACAGACAACGATCCTACTAGGCCAGGTGTCATTCAGATCGCGCAAGTGCAGGGGTAGGAGGGAAGGGAAGAAGTGCAAGGGGAAGGGGAGGGGGGAAGTGCAGTACAAAGTAAGTAGAATAAAAATAAATAAATAGGGCCAGCTCGTGGCAAGTGCAAGGTAAGTGCAGACAAGAGCTGGGAAGGGGGGGCTGTAGGGATACAGAGACAGTCCCGCAGTGCAGGGGTTGCCAGGGAGGCAGTGCAAGTGGAGAGTGGCTGGGCCCAGGACCGAGGTCGCTGAGAGTGGCCCAGTTGCAGATTCAGTGCAGTTTCAGTGAAGAATTTAGCAGGGGAGAGGGAGAGAGAAAGCAGAAGCAAAGAGGAAGGTTTTGAGGTGCTTCCGGAACCGGAGATTTTTCTCCTCAAGTTTCAGGGAGGCAGGAAGGCTGTTTCAGAGGGAGGCCCCTGCTGCGGAGAGAGATCTACCCCCAGCTTGTTGCTTCGAGAAGCGGTTGACCCTGAGCGAGTTGGAGACGGATATCACATCTCATGCTATAGGAAGGGTCTCAGGTTTGGAATGGGAAGGAGTTGGATATCACATCTCATGTTATAGGAAGGATCTCAGGTTTGGTATTAGAAGCATTGAGATATCACATCTCATGCTATAGGAAGGGTCTCAGGATTGGAATGGGAAGGAGCTGGATATCACATCTCATGGTATACGAAGGGTCTCAGGATTGGAATCGGAAGGAGTAGGATATCACATCTCATGTTATAGGAAGGGTCTCAGGTTTGGTATTAGAAGCACTGAGATATCAAACCTCATGCTATAGGAAGGGACGCAGGATTGGAATGGGATGGGTCTCAGGTTTGGTATTACAAGCAATGAGATATCACATCTCATGCTATAGGAAGGGTCTCAGGATCGGAATTGGAAGGAGTTGGATATCACATCTCATGTTATAGGAAGGGTCTCAGGTTTGGTATTAGAAGCACTGAGATATCAAACCTCATGCTATAGGAAGGGACGCAGGATTGGAATGGGATGGGTCACAGGTTTGGTATTAGAAACGTTGAGATATCACATCTCATGCTATAGGAAGGGTCTCAGGATTGGAATGGGAAGGAGTTGGATATCACATCTCATGCTAAAGGAAGGGTCTCAGGTTTGGAAAGGGAAGGATTTGGATATCGCATCTGATGTTATAGGATGGTTCTCAGGCTTGGTTTTAGAATAATTGAGATACCACATCTCATGGTATAGGAAGGGTCTCAGGATTGGTATGGGAAGGAGTTGGATATGGTATGATATGATATGGCATTTGTAACGCGCCTATACACAAGTGTTTTAAGGCGCGATGAGGCAGGGAGGGGGGAACAAGGGGAAGACAGACAACGATCCTACTAGGCCAGGTGTCATTCAGATCGTGCAAGTGCAGGGGTAGGGGGGAAGGGAAGAAGTGCAAGGGGAAGGGGAGGGGGGAAGTGCAGTACAAAGTAAGTAGAATAAAAATAAATAAATAGGGCCAGCTGGTGGCAAGTGCAAGGTAAGTGCAGACAAGAGCTGGGAAGGGGGGGCTGTAGGGATACAGAGACAGTCCCGCAGTGCAGGGGTTGCCAGGGAGGCAGTGCAAGTGGAGAGTGGCTGGGCCCAGGACCGAGGTCGCTGAGAGTGGCCCAGTTGCAGATTCAGTGCAGTTTCAGTGAAGAATTTAGCAGGGGAGAGGGAGAGAGAAAGCAGAAGCAAAGAGGAAGGTTTTGAGGTGCTTCCGGAACCTGAGATTTTTCTCCTCAAGTTTCAGGGAGGCAGGAAGGCTGTTCCAAAGGGAGGCCCCTGCTGCGGAGAGAGATCTACCCCCAGCTCGTTGCTTCGAGAAGCGGCTGATCCTGAGGGAGTTGGAGACGGATATCACATCTCATGCTATAGGAAGGGTCTCAGGTTTGGAATGGGAAGGAGTTGGATATCACATCTCATGTTATAGGAAGGATCTCAGGTTTGGTATTAGAAGCATTGAGATATCACATCTCATGCTATAGGAAGGGTCTCAGGATTGGAATGGGAAGGAGTTGGATATCACATCTCATGTTATAGGAAGGATCTCTGGTTTGGTACAAGCATTGAGATATCACATATCTGCTATCGGAAGGGTCTCAGGAATGGAATGGGAAGGAGTTGGATATCCCATTTCATGTTATAGGAAGGGTCTCAGGTTTGGTATTAGAAGCATTGAGATATCACATCTCATGCTATAGGAAGGGTCTCAGGATTGGAATGGGAAGGAGCTGGATATCACATCTCATGGTATACGAAGGGTCTCAGGATTGGAATCGGAAGGAGTAGGTTATCACATCTCATGTTATAGGAAGAGTCTCAGGTTTGGTATTAGAAGCACTGAGATATCAAACCTCATGCTATAGGAAGGGACGCAGGATTGGAATGGGATGGGTCTCAGGTTTGGTATTACAAGCAATGAGATATCACATCTCATGCTATAGGAAGGGTCTCAGGATCGGAATTGGAAGGAGTTGGATATCACATCTCATGCTATAGGCAGGGTCAAAGGTTTTGAATTTGAAGAATTTGGATATCACATCTCTTGCTATAGGAAGGGTCACAGGTTTGGTATTAGAAACGTTGAGATATCACATCTCATGCTATAGGAAGGGTCTCAGGATTGGAATGGGAAGGAGTTGGATATCACATCTCATGCTAAAGGAAGGGTCTCAGGTTTGGAAAGGGAAGGATTTGGATATCGCATCTGATGTTATAGGATGGTTCTCAGGCTTGGTTTTAGAATAATTGAGATACCACATCTCATGGTATAGGAAGGGTCTCAGGATTGGAATGGGAAGGAGTTGGATATGGTATGATATGATATGATATGGCATTTGTAACGCGCCTATACACAAGTGTTTCAAGGCGCGATGAGGCAGGGAGGGGGGAACAAGGGGAAGACAGACAACGATCCTACTAGGCCTGGTGTCATTCAGATCGTGCAAGTGCAGGGGTAGGGGGAAGGGAAGAAGTGCAAGGGGAAGGGGAGGGGGGAAGTGCAGTACAAAGTAAGTAGAATAAAAATAAATAAATAGGGCCAGCTGGTGGCAAGTGCAAGGTAAGTGCAGACAAGAGCTGGGAAGGGGGGGCTGTAGGGATACAGAGACAGTCCCGCAGTGCAGGGGTTGCCAGGGAGGCAGTGTAAGTGGAGAGTGGCTGGGCCCAGGACCGAGGTCGCTGAGAGTGGCCCAGTTGCAGATTCAGTGCAGTTTCAGTGAAGAATTTAGCAGAGGAGAGGGAGAGAGAAAGCAGAAGCAAAGAGGAAGGTTTTGAGGTGCTTCCGGAACCTGAGATTTTTCTTCTCAAGTTTCAGGGAGGCAGGAAGGCTGTTCCAAAGGGAGGCCCCTGCTGCGGAGAGAGATCTACTCCCAGCTCGTTGCTTCGAGAAGCGGCTGATCCTGAGGGAGTTGGAGACTGATATCACATCTCATGCTATAGGAAGGGTCTCAGGTTTGGAATGGGAAGGAGTTGGATATCACATCTCATGTTATAGGAAGGATCTCAGGTTTGGTATTAGAAGCATTGAGATATCACATCTCATGCTATAGGAAGGGTCTCAGGATTGGAATGGGAAGGAGTTGGATATCACATCTCATGTTATAGGAAGGATCTCTGGTTTGGTACAAGCATTGAGATATCACATCTCTGCTATCGGAAGGGTCTCAGGAATGGAATGGGAAGGAGTTGGATATCCCATTTCATGTTATAGGAAGGGTCTCAGGTTTGGTATTAGAAGCATTGAGATATCACATCTCATGCTATAGGAAGGGTCTCAGGTTTGGTATTAGTAACATTGAGATATCACATCTCATGCTATAGGAAGGGTCTCAGAATTGGAATGGGAAGGATCTGGATATCACATCTCATGGTATAGGACGGGTCTCAGGTTTGCTATTAGAAGCATTGAGATATTGTGGTATAGGAAGGGTCTCAGGATTGGAATCGGAAGGAGTTGGATATCACATATCATGTTATACGAAGGGTTTCAGGTTTGTTATTAGAAGCACTGAGATATCAAATCTCATGCTATAGGAAGGGAGGCAGGATTGGAATGGGAAGTAGTTGGATATCACATCTCATGCTATACGAAGGGTCTCAGGATCGGAATTGGAAGGAGTTGGATATCACATCTCATGCTATAGGAAGGGTCTCAGGTTTTGAATGGGAAGGATTTGGATATCACATCTCTTGCTATAGGAAGGGTCACAGGTTTGGTATTAGAAACTTTGAGATATCACATCTCATGCTATAGGAAGGGTCTCAGGATTGGAATGGGAAGGAGTTGGATATCACATCTCATGCTAAAGGAAGGGTCTCAGGTTTGGAAAGGGAAGGATTTGGATATCACATCTGATGTTATAGGATGGTTCTCAGGCTTGGTTTTAGAAGCATTGAGATATCACATCTCATGGTATAGGAAGGGTCTCAGGATTGGAATGGGAAGGAGTTGGATATGGTATGATATGATATGATATGGCATTCGTAACGCACCTATACACAAGTGTTTCAAGGCGCGACGAGGCAGGGAGAGGGGAACAAGGGCAAGACAGACAACGATCCTACTAGGCCAGGTGTCATTCAGATCGCGCAAGTGCAGGGGTAGGGGGAAGGGAAGAAGTGCAAGGGGAAGGGGAGGGGGGAAGTGCAGATCAAAGTAAGTAGAATAAAAATAAATAAATAGGGCCAGCTGGTGGCAAGTGCAAGGTAAGTGCAGACAAGAGCTGGGAAGGGGGGGCTGTAGGGATACAGAGACAGTCCCGCAGTGCAGGGGTTGCCAGGGAGGCAGTGCAAGTGGAGAGTGGCTGGGCCCAGGACCGAGGTCGCTTAGAGTGGCCCAGTTGCAGATTCAGTGCAGTTTCAGTGAAGAATTTAGCAGGGGAGAGGAAGAGAGAAAGCAGAAGCAAAGAGGAAGGTTTTGAGGTGCTTCCGGAACCGGAGATGGTTCTCCTCAAGTTTCAGGGAGGCAGGAAGGCTGTTCCAGAGGGAGGCCCCTGCCGCAGAGAGAGATCTACCCCCAGCTCGTTGCTTCGAGAAGCGGCTGACCCTGAGGGAGTTGGAAGCGGATTTCACATCTCATGCTATAGGAAGGGTCTCAGGTTTGGAATGGGAAGGAGCTGGATATCACATCTCATGTTATAGGAAGGATCTCAGGTTTGGTATTAGAAGCATTGAGATATCACATCTCATGCTATAGGAAGGGTCTCAGGATTGGAATGGGAAGGAATTGGATATCACATCTCATGTTATAGGAAGTATCTCAGGTTTGGTCGAAGCATTGAGATATCACATATCTGCTATCGGAAGGGTCTCAGGAATGGAATGGGAAGGAGTTGGATATCCCATTTCATGTTATAGGAAGGGTCTCAGGTTTGGTATTAGAAGCATTGAGATATCACATCTCATGCTATAGGAAGGGTCTCAGGATTGGAATGGGAAGGAGCTGGATATCACATCTCATGGTATACGAAGGGTCTCAGGATTGGAATCGGAAGGAGTAGGTTATCACATCTCATGTTATAGGAAGAGTCTCAGGATTGGAATCGGAAGGAGTAGGTTATCACATCTCATGTTATAGGAAGAGTCTCAGGTTTCGTATTAGAAGCACTGAGATATCAAACCTCATGCTATAGGAAGGGACGCAGGATTGGAATGGGATGGGTCTCAGGTTTGGTATTACAAGCAATGAGATATCACATCTCATGCTATAGGAAGGGTCTCAGGATCGGAATTGGAAGGAGTTGGATATCACATCTCATGCTATAGGCAGGGTCAAAGGTTTTGAATTTGAAGAATTTGGATATCACATCTCTTGCTATAGGAAGGGTCACAGGTTTGGTATTAGAAACGTTGAGATATCACATCTCATGCTATAGGAAGGGTCTCAGGATTGGAATGGGAAGGAGTTGGATATCACATCTCATGCTAAAGGAAGGGTCTCAGGTTTGGAAAGGGAAGGATTTGGATATCGCATCTGATGTTATAGGATGGTTCTCAGGCTTGGTTTTAGAATAATTGAGATACCACATCTCATGGTATAGGAAGGGTCTCAGGATTGGAATGGGAAGGAGTTGGATATGGTATGATATGATATGATATGGCATTTGTAACGCGCCTATACACAAGTGTTTCAAGGCGCGATGAGGCAGGGAGGGGGGAACAAGGGGAAGACAGACAACGATCCTACTAGGCCAGGTGTCATTCAGATCGTGCAAGTGCAGGGGTAGGGGAAAGGGAAGAAGTGCAAGGGGAAGGGGAGGGGGGAAGTGCAGTACAAAGTAAGTAGAATAAAAATAAATAAATAGGGCCAGCTGGTGGCAAGTGCAAGGTAAGTGCAGACAAGAGCTGGGAAGGGGGGGCTGTAGGGATACAGAGACAGTCCCGCAGTGCAGGGGTTGCCAGGGAGGCAGTGCAAGTGGAGAGTGGCTGGGCCCAGGACCGAGGTCGCTTAGAGTGGCCCAGTTGCAGATTCAGTGCAGTTTCAGTGAAGAATTTAGCAGGGGAGAGGAAGAGAGAAAGCAGAAGCAAAGAGGAAGGTTTTGAGGTGCTTCCGGAACCGGAGATGGTTCTCCTCAAGTTTCAGGGAGGCAGGAAGGCTGTTCCAGAGGGAGGCCCCTGCCGCAGAGAGAGATCTACCCCCAGCTCGTTGCTTCGAGAAGCGGCTGACCCTGAGGGAGTTGGAGGCGGATTTCACATCTCATGCTATAGGAAGGGTCTCAGGTTTGGAATGGGAAGGAGCTGGATATCACATCTCATGTTATAGGAAGGATCTCAGGTTTGGTATTAGAAGCATTGAGATATCACATCTCATGCTATAGGAAGGGTCTCAGGTTTGGAAAGGGAAGGATTTGGATATCGCATCTGATGTTATAGGATGGTTCTCAGGCTTGGTTTTAGAATAATTGAGATACCACATCTCATGGTATAGGAAGGGTCTCAGGATTGGAATGGGAAGGAGTTGGATATGGTATGATATGATATGATATGGCATTTGTAACGCGCCTATACACAAGTGTTTCAAGGCGCGATGAGGCAGGGAGGGGGGAACAAGGGGAAGACAGACAACGATCCTACTAGGCCTGGTGTCATTCAGATCGTGCAAGTGCAGGGGTAGGGGGAAGGGAAGAAGTGCAAGGGGAAGGGGAGGTGGGAAGTGCAGTACAAAGTAAGTAGAATAAAAATAAATAAATAGGGCCAGCTGGTGGCAAGTGCAAGGTAAGTGCAGACAAGAGCTGGGAAGGGGGGGCTGTAGGGATACAGAGACAGTCCCGCAGTGCAGGGGTTGCCAGGGAGGCAGTGTAAGTGGAGAGTGGCTGGGCCCAGGACCGAGGTAGCTGAGAGTGGCCCAGTTGCAGATTCAGTGCAGTTTCAGTGAAGAATTTAGCAGGGGAGAGGGAGAGAGAAAGCAGAAGCAAAGAGGAAGGTTTTGAGGTGCTTCCGGAACCTGAGATTTTTCTTCTCAAGTTTCAGGGAGGCAGGAAGGCTGTTCCAAAGGGAGGCCCCTGCTGCGGAGAGAGATCTACTCCCAGCTCGTTGCTTCGAGAAGCGGCTGATCCTGAGGGAGTTGGAGACTGATATCACATCTCATGCTATAGGAAGGGTCTCAGGTTTGGAATGGGAAGGAGTTGGATATCACATCTCATGTTATAGGAAGGATCTCAGGTTTGGTATTAGAAGCATTGAGATATCACATCTCATGCTATAGGAAGGGTCTCAGGATTGGAATGGGAAGGAGTTGGATATCACATCTCATGTTATAGGAAGGATCTCTGGTTTGGTACAAGCATTGAGATATCACATCTCTGCTATCGGAAGGGTCTCAGGAATGGAATGGGAAGGAGTTGGATATCCCATTTCATGTTATAGGAAGGGTCTCAGGTTTGGTATTAGAAGCATTGAGATATCACATCTCATGCTATAGGAAGGGTCTCAGGTTTGGTATTAGTAACATTGAGATATCACATCTCATGCTATAGGAAGGGTCTCAGAATTGGAATGGGAAGGATCTGGATATCACATCTCATGGTATAGGACGGGTCTCAGGTTTGCTATTAGAAGCATTGAGATATTGTGGTATAGGAAGGGTCTCAGGATTGGAATCGGAAGGAGTTGGATATCACATATCATGTTATACGAAGGGTTTCAGGTTTGTTATTAGAAGCACTGAGATATCAAATCTCATGCTATAGGAAGGGAGGCAGGATTGGAATGGGAAGTAGTTGGATATCACATCTCATGCTATACGAAGGGTCTCAGGATCGGAATTGGAAGGAGTTGGATATCACATCTCATGCTATAGGAAGGGTCTCAGGTTTTGAATGGGAAGGATTTGGATATCACATCTCTTGCTATAGGAAGGGTCACAGGTTTGGTATTAGAAACTTTGAGATATCACATCTCATGCTATAGGAAGGGTCTCAGGATTGGAATGGGAAGGAGTTGGATATCACATCTCATGCTAAAGGAAGGGTCTCAGGTTTGGAAAGGGAAGGATTTGGATATCACATCTGATGTTATAGGATGGTTCTCAGGCTTGGTTTTAGAAGCATTGAGATATCACATCTCATGGTATAGGAAGGGTCTCAGGATTGGAATGGGAAGGAGTTGGATATGGTATGATATGATATGATATGGCATTCGTAACGCACCTATACACAAGTGTTTCAAGGCGCGACGAGGCAGGGAGAGGGGAACAAGGGCAAGACAGACAACGATCCTACTAGGCCAGGTGTCATTCAGATCGCGCAAGTGCAGGGGTAGGGGGAAGGGAAGAAGTGCAAGGGGAAGGGGAGGGGGGAAGTGCAGATCAAAGTAAGTAGAATAAAAATAAATAAATAGGGCCAGCTGGTGGCAAGTGCAAGGTAAGTGCAGACAAGAGCTGGGAAGGGGGGGCTGTAGGGATACAGAGACAGTCCCGCAGTGCAGGGGTTGCCAGGGAGGCAGTGCAAGTGGAGAGTGGCTGGGCCCAGGACCGAGGTCGCTTAGAGTGGCCCAGTTGCAGATTCAGTGCAGTTTCAGTGAAGAATTTAGCAGGGGAGAGGAAGAGAGAAAGCAGAAGCAAAGAGGAAGGTTTTGAGGTGCTTCCGGAACCGGAGATGGTTCTCCTCAAGTTTCAGGGAGGCAGGAAGGCTGTTCCAGAGGGAGGCCCCTGCCGCAGAGAGAGATCTACCCCCAGCTCGTTGCTTCGAGAAGCGGCTGACCCTGAGGGAGTTGGAGGCGGATTTCACATCTCATGCTATAGGAAGGGTCTCAGGTTTGGAATGGGAAGGAGCTGGATATCACATCTCATGTTATAGGAAGGATCTCAGGTTTGGTATTAGAAGCATTGAGATATCACATCTCATGCTATAGGAAGGGTCTCAGGATTGGAATGGGAAGGAATTGGATATCACATCTCATGTTATAGGAAGTATCTCAGGTTTGGTAGAAGCATTGAGATATCACATATCTGCTATCGGAAGGGTCTCAGGAATGGAATGGGAAGGAGTTGGATATCCCATTTCATGTTATAGGAAGGGTCTCAGGTTTGGTATTAGAAGCATTGAGATATCACATCTCATGCTATAGGAAGGGTCTCAGGATTGGAATGGGAAGGAGCTGGATATCACATCTCATGGTATACGAAGGGTCTCAGGATTGGAATCGGAAGGAGTAGGTTATCACATCTCATGTTATAGGAAGAGTCTCAGGATTGGAATCGGAAGGAGTAGGTTATCACATCTCATGTTATAGGAAGAGTCTCAGGTTTGGTATTAGAAGCACTGAGATATCAAACCTCATGCTATAGGAAGGGACGCAGGATTGGAATGGGATGGGTCTCAGGTTTGGTATTACAAGCAATGAGATATCACATCTCATGCTATAGGAAGGGTCTCAGGATCGGAATTGGAAGGAGTTGGATATCACATCTCATGCTATAGGCAGGGTCAAAGGTTTTGAATTTGAAGAATTTGGATATCACATCTCTTGCTATAGGAAGGGTCACAGGTTTGGTATTAGAAACGTTGAGATATCACATCTCATGCTATAGGAAGGGTCTCAGGATTGGAATGGGAAGGAGTTGGATATCACATCTCATGCTAAAGGAAGGGTCTCAGGTTTGGAAAGGGAAGGATTTGGATATCGCATCTGATGTTATAGGATGGTTCTCAGGCTTGGTTTTAGAATAATTGAGATACCACATCTCATGGTATAGGAAGGGTCTCAGGATTGGAATGGGAAGGAGTTGGATATGGTATGATATGATATGATATGGCATTTGTAACGCGCCTATACACAAGTGTTTCAAGGCGCGATGAGGCAGGGAGGGGGGAACAAGGGGAAGACAGACAACGATCCTACTAGGCCAGGTGTCATTCAGATCGTGCAAGTGCAGGGGTAGGGGAAAGGGAAGAAGTGCAAGGGGAAGGGGAGGGGGGAAGTGCAGTACAAAGTAAGTAGAATAAAAATAAATAAATAGGGCCAGCTGGTGGCAAGTGCAAGGTAAGTGCAGACAAGAGCTGGGAAGGGGGGGCTGTAGGGATACAGAGACAGTCCCGCAGTGCAGGGGTTGCCAGGGAGGCAGTGCAAGTGGAGAGTGGCTGGGCCCAGGACCGAGGTCGCTTAGAGTGGCCCAGTTGCAGATTCAGTGCAGTTTCAGTGAAGAATTTAGCAGGGGAGAGGAAGAGAGAAAGCAGAAGCAAAGAGGAAGGTTTTGAGGTGCTTCCGGAACCGGAGATGGTTCTCCTCAAGTTTCAGGGAGGCAGGAAGGCTGTTCCAGAGGGAGGCCCCTGCCGCAGAGAGAGATCTACCCCCAGCTCGTTGCTTCGAGAAGCGGCTGACCCTGAGGGAGTTGGAGGCGGATTTCACATCTCATGCTATAGGAAGGGTCTCAGGTTTGGAATGGGAAGGAGCTGGATATCACATCTCATGTTATAGGAAGGATCTCAGGTTTGGTATTAGAAGCATTGAGATATCACATCTCATGCTATAGGAAGGGTCTCAGGTTTGGAAAGGGAAGGATTTGGATATCGCATCTGATGTTATAGGATGGTTCTCAGGCTTGGTTTTAGAATAATTGAGATACCACATCTCATGGTATAGGAAGGGTCTCAGGATTGGAATGGGAAGGAGTTGGATATGGTATGATATGATATGATATGGCATTTGTAACGCGCCTATACACAAGTGTTTCAAGGCGCGATGAGGCAGGGAGGGGGGAACAAGGGGAAGACAGACAACGATCCTACTAGGCCTGGTGTCATTCAGATCGTGCAAGTGCAGGGGTAGGGGGAAGGGAAGAAGTGCAAGGGGAAGGGGAGGGGGGAAGTGCAGTACAAAGTAAGTAGAATAAAAATAAATAAATAGGGCCAGCTGGTGGCAAGTGCAAGGTAAGTGCAGACAAGAGCTGGGAAGGGGGGGCTGTAGGGATACAGAGACAGTCCCGCAGTGCAGGGGTTGCCAGGGAGGCAGTGTAAGTGGAGAGTGGCTGGGCCCAGGACCGAGGTCGCTGAGAGTGGCCCAGTTGCAGATTCAGTGCAGTTTCAGTGAAGAATTTAGCAGGGGAGAGGGAGAGAGAAAGCAGAAGCAAAGAGGAAGGTTTTGAGGTGCTTCCGGAACCTGAGATTTTTCTTCTCAAGTTTCAGGGAGGCAGGAAGGCTGTTCCAAAGGGAGGCCCCTGCTGCGGAGAGAGATCTACTCCCAGCTCGTTGCTTCGAGAAGCGGCTGATCCTGAGGGAGTTGGAGACTGATATCACATCTCATGCTATAGGAAGGGTCTCAGGTTTGGAATGGGAAGGAGTTGGATATCACATCTCATGTTATAGGAAGGATCTCAGGTTTGGTATTAGAAGCATTGAGATATCACATCTCATGCTATAGGAAGGGTCTCAGGATTGGAATGGGAAGGAGTTGGATATCACATCTCATGTTATAGGAAGGATCTCTGGTTTGGTACAAGCATTGAGATATCACATCTCTGCTATCGGAAGGGTCTCAGGAATGGAATGGGAAGGAGTTGGATATCCCATTTCATGTTATAGGAAGGGTCTCAGGTTTGGTATTAGAAGCATTGAGATATCACATCTCATGCTATAGGAAGGGTCTCAGGTTTGGTATTAGTAACATTGAGATATCACATCTCATGCTATAGGAAGGGTCTCAGAATTGGAATGGGAAGGATCTGGATATCACATCTCATGGTATAGGACGGGTCTCAGGTTTGCTATTAGAAGCATTGAGATATTGTGGTATAGGAAGGGTCTCAGGATTGGAATCGGAAGGAGTTGGATATCACATATCATGTTATACGAAGGGTTTCAGGTTTGTTATTAGAAGCACTGAGATATCAAATCTCATGCTATAGGAAGGGAGGCAGGATTGGAATGGGAAGTAGTTGGATATCACATCTCATGCTATACGAAGGGTCTCAGGATCGGAATTGGAAGGAGTTGGATATCACATCTCATGCTATAGGAAGGGTCTCAGGTTTTGAATGGGAAGGATTTGGATATCACATCTCTTGCTATAGGAAGGATCACAGGTTTGGTATTAGAAACTTTGAGATATCACATCTCATGCTATAGGAAGGGTCTCAGGATTGGAATGGGAAGGAGTTGGATATCACATCTCATGCTAAAGGAAGGGTCTCAGGTTTGGAAAGGGAAGGATTTGGATATCACATCTGATGTTATAGGATGGTTCTCAGGCTTGGTTTTAGAAGCATTGAGATATCACATCTCATGGTATAGGAAGGGTCTCAGGATTGGAATGGGAAGGAGTTGGATATGGTATGATATGATATGATATGGCATTCGTAACGCACCTATACACAAGTGTTTCAAGGCGCGACGAGGCAGGGAGAGGGGAACAAGGGCAAGACAGACAACGATCCTACTAGGCCAGGTGTCATTCAGATCGCGCAAGTGCAGGGGTAGGGGGAAGGGAAGAAGTGCAAGGGGAAGGGGAGGGGGGAAGTGCAGATCAAAGTAAGTAGAATAAAAATAAATAAATAGGGCCAGCTGGTGGCAAGTGCAAGGTAAGTGCAGACAAGAGCTGGGAAGGGGGGGCTGTAGGGATACAGAGACAGTCCCGCAGTGCAGGGGTTGCCAGGGAGGCAGTGCAAGTGGAGAGTGGCTGGGCCCAGGACCGAGGTCGCTTAGAGTGGCCCAGTTGCAGATTCAGTGCAGTTTCAGTGAAGAATTTAGCAGGGGAGAGGAAGAGAGAAAGCAGAAGCAAAGAGGAAGGTTTTGAGGTGCTTCCGGAACCGGAGATGGTTCTCCTCAAGTTTCAGGGAGGCAGGAAGGCTGTTCCAGAGGGAGGCCCCTGCCGCAGAGAGAGATCTACCCCCAGATCGTTGCTTCGAGAAGCGGCTGACCCTGAGGGAGTTGGAGGCGGATTTCACATCTCATGCTATAGGAAGGGTCTCAGGTTTGGAATGGGAAGGAGCTGGATATCACATCTCATGTTATAGGAAGGATCTCAGGTTTGGTATTAGAAGCATTGAGATATCACATCTCATGCTATAGGAAGGGTCTCAGGATTGGAATGGGAAGGAATTGGATATCACATCTCATGTTATAGGAAGTATCTCAGGTTTGGTAGAAGCATTGAGATATCACATATCTGCTATCGGAAGGGTCTCAGGAATGGAATGGGAAGGAGTTGGATATCCCATTTCATGTTATAGGAAGGGTCTCAGGTTTGGTATTAGAAGCATTGAGATATCACATCTCATGCTATAGGAAGGGTCTCAGGATTGGAATGGGAAGGAGCTGGATATCACATCTCATGGTATACGAAGGGTCTCAGGATTGGAATCGGAAGGAGTAGGTTATCACATCTCATGTTATAGGAAGAGTCTCAGGATTGGAATCGGAAGGAGTAGGTTATCACATCTCATGTTATAGGAAGAGTCTCAGGTTTGGTATTAGAAGCACTGAGATATCAAACCTCATGCTATAGGAAGGGACGCAGGATTGGAATGGGATGGGTCTCAGGTTTGGTATTACAAGCAATGAGATATCACATCTCATGCTATAGGAAGGGTCTCAGGATCGGAATTGGAAGGAGTTGGATATCACATCTCATGCTATAGGCAGGGTCAAAGGTTTTGAATTTGAAGAATTTGGATATCACATCTCTTGCTATAGGAAGGGTCACAGGTTTGGTATTAGAAACGTTGAGATATCACATCTCATGCTATAGGAAGGGTCTCAGGATTGGAATGGGAAGGAGTTGGATATCACATCTCATGCTAAAGGAAGGGTCTCAGGTTTGGAAAGGGAAGGATTTGGATATCGCATCTGATGTTATAGGATGGTTCTCAGGCTTGGTTTTAGAATAATTGAGATACCACATCTCATGGTATAGGAAGGGTCTCAGGATTGGAATGGGAAGGAGTTGGATATGGTATGATATGATATGATATGGCATTTGTAACGCGCCTATACACAAGTGTTTCAAGGCGCGATGAGGCAGGGAGGGGGGAACAAGGGGAAGACAGACAACGATCCTACTAGGCCAGGTGTCATTCAGATCGTGCAAGTGCAGGGGTAGGGGAAAGGGAAGAAGTGCAAGGGGAAGGGGAGGGGGGAAGTGCAGTACAAAGTAAGTAGAATAAAAATAAATAAATAGGGCCAGCTGGTGGCAAGTGCAAGGTAAGTGCAGACAAGAGCTGGGAAGGGGGGGCTGTAGGGATACAGAGACAGTCCCGCAGTGCAGGGGTTGCCAGGGAGGCAGTGTAAGTGGAGAGTGGCTGGGCCCAGGACCGAGGTCGCTGAGAGTGGCCCAGTTGCAGATTCAGTGCAGTTTCAGTGAAGAATTTAGCAGGGGAGAAGGAGAGAGAAAGCAGAAGCAAAGAGGAAGGTTTTGAGGTGCTTCCGGAACCTGAGATTTTTCTTCTCAAGTTTCAGGGAGGCAGGAAGGCTGTTCCAAAGGGAGGCCCCTGCTGCGGAGAGAGATCTACCCCCAGCTCGTTGCTTCGAGAAGCGGCTGATCCTGAGGGAGTTGGAGACGGATATCACATCTCATGCTATAGGAAGGGTCTCAGGTTTGGAATGGGAAGGAGTTGGATATCACATCTCATGTTATAGGAAGGATCTCAGGTTTGGTATTAGAAGCATTGAGATATCACATCTCATGCTATAGGAAGGGTCTCAGGATTGGAATGGGAAGGAGTTGGATATCACATCTCATGTTATAGGAAGGATCTCTGGTTTGGTACAAGCATTGAGATATCACATCTCTGCTATCGGAAGGGTCTCAGGAATGGAATGGGAAGGAGTTGGATATCCCATTTCATGTTATAGGAAGGGTCTCAGGTTTGGTATTAGAAGCATTGAGATATCACATCTCATGCTATAGGAAGGGTCTCAGGATTGGAATGGGAAGGAGCTGGATATCACATCTCATGGTATACGAAGGGTCTCAGGATTGGAATCGGAAGGAGTAGGTTATCACATCTCATGTTATAGGAAGAGTCTCAGGTTTGGTATTAGAAGCACTGAGATATCAAACCTCATGCTATAGGAAGGGACGCAGGATTGGAATGGGATGGGTCTCAGGTTTGGTATTACAAGCAATGAGATATCACATCTCATGCTATAGGAAGGGTCTCAGGATCGGAATTGGAAGGAGTTGGATATCACATCTCATGCTATAGGCAGGGTCAAAGGTTTTGAATTTGAAGAATTTGGATATCACATCTCTTGCTATAGGAAGGGTCACAGGTTTGGTATTAGAAACGTTGAGATATCACATCTCATGCTATAGGAAGAGTCTCAGGATTGGAATGGGAAGGAGTTGGATATCACATCTCATGCTAAAGGAAGGGTCGCAGGTTTGGAAAGGGAAGGATTTGGATATCGCATCTGATGTTATAGGATGGTTCTCAGGCTTGGTTTTAGAATAATTGAGATACCACATCTCATGGTATAGGAAGGGTCTCAGGATTGGAATGGGAAGGAGTTGGATATGGTATGATATGATATGATATGGCATTTGCAACGCGCCTATACACAAGTGTTTCAAGGCGCGATGAGGCAGGGAGGGGGGAACAAGGGGAAGACAGACAACGATCCTACTAGGCCAGGTGTCATTCAGATCGTGCAAGTGCAGGGGTAGGGGGAAGGGAAGAAGTGCAAGGGGAAGGGGAGGGGGGAAGTGCAGTACAAAGTAAGTAGAATAAAAATAAATAAATAGGGCCAGCTGGTGGCAAGTGCAAGGTAAGTGCAGACAAGAGCTGGGAAGGGGGGGCTGTAGGGATACAGAGACAGTCCCGCAGTGCAGGGGTTGCCAGGGAGGCAGTGTAAGTGGAGAGTGGCTGGGCCCAGGACCGAGGTCGCTGAGAGTGGCCCAGTTGCAGATTCAGTGCAGTTTCAGTGAAGAATTTAGCAGGGGAGAGGGAGAGAGAAAGCAGAAGCAAAGAGGAAGGTTTTGAGGTGCTTCCGGAACCTGAGATTTTCTTCTCAAGTTTCAGGGAGGCAGGAAGGCTGTTCCAAAGGGAGGCCCCTGCTGCGGAGAGAGATCTACCCCCAGCTCGTTGCTTCGAGAAGCGGCTGATCCTGAGGGAGTTGGAGACGGATATCACATCTCATGCTATAGGAAGGGTCTCAGGTTTGGAATGGGAAGGAGTTGGATATCACATCTCATGTTATAGGAAGGATCTCAGGTTTGGTATTAGAAGCATTGAGATATCACATCTCATGCTATAGGAAGGGTCTCAGGATTGGAATGGGAAGGAGTTGGATATCACATCTCATGTTATAGGAAGGATCTCTGGTTTGGTACAAGCATTGAGATATCACATCTCTGCTATCGGAAGGGTCTCAGGAATGGAATGGGAAGGAGTTGGATATCCCATTTCATGTTATAGGAAGGGTCTCAGGTTTGGTATTAGAAGCATTGAGATATCACATCTCATGCTATAGGAAGGGTCTCAGGTTTGGTATTAGTAACATTGAGATATCACATCTCATGCTATAGGAAGGGTCTCAGAATTGGAATGGGAAGGATCTGGATATCACATCTCATGTTATAGGACGGGTCTCAGGTTTGCTATTAGAAGCATTGAGATATTGTGGTATAGGAAGGGTCTCAGGATTGGAATCGGAAGGAGTTGGATATCACATATCATGTTATACGAAGGGTTTCAGGTTTGTTATTAGAAGCACTGAGATATCAAATCTCATGCTATAGGAAGGGAGGCAGGATTGGAATGGGAAGTAGTTGGATATCACATCTCATGCTATACGAAGGGTCTCAGGATCGGAATTGGAAGGAGTTGGATATCACATCTCATGCTATAGGAAGGGTCTCAGGTTTTGAATGGGAAGGATTTGGATATCACATCTCTTGCTATAGGAAGGGTCACAGGTTTGGTATTAGAAACTTTGAGATATCACATCTCATGCTATAGGAAGGGTCTCAGGATTGGAATGGGAAGGAATTGGATATCACATCTCATGTTATAGGAAGTATCTCAGGTTTGGTAGAAGCATTGAGATATCACATCTCTGCTATCGGAAGGGTCTCAGGAATGGGAAGGAGTTGGATATCCCATTTCATGTTATAGGAAGGGTCTCAGGTTTGGTATTAGAAGCATTGAGATATCACAATTCATGCTATAGGAAGGGTCTCAGGTTTGGTATTAGTAACATTGAGATATCACATCTCATGCTATAGGAAGGGTCTCAGAATTGGAATGAGAAGGATCTGGATATCACATCTCATGTTATAGGACGGGTCTCAGGTTTGCTATTAGAAGCATTGAGATATCGTGGTATAGGAAGGGTCCCAGGATTGGAATCGGAAGGAGTTGGATATCACATATCATGTTATAGGAAGGGTTTCAGGTTTGTTATTAGAAGCACTGAGATATGAAATCTCATGCTATAGGAAGGGAGGCAGGATTGGAATGAGAAGCAGTTGGATATCACATCTCATGCTATAGGCAGGGTCCAGGTTTGGTATTAGAAGCATTGAGATATCACAACTCATGCTATAGGAAGGATCCCAGGATTGGAATGGGAAGGAGTTGGATATCACATCTCGTGCTAAAGGAAGGGTCTCAGGTTTGGAAAGGGAAGGATTTGGATATCACATCTGATGTTATAGGATTGTTCTCAGGCTTGGTTTTAGAAGCATTGAGATATCACATCTCATGGTATAGGAAGGGTCTCAGGATTGGAATGGGAAGGATTTGGATATCACATCTCTTACTATAGGAAGGCTCTCAGGTTTGGTATTAGAAACATTGGGATATCACATCTCATGGTATAGGAAGGGTCTCAGGATTGGAATGGGAAGGATTTGGAGATCACATCTAATGTTATAGGACGGGTCTCAGGTTTGGTATTAGAAGCACTGAGATATCACATCTCATGGTATAGGAAGGGTCTCAGGATTGGAATCGGAAGGAGTTGGATATCACATCTCATGTTATAGGAAGGGTCTCAGGTTTGGTATTAGAAGCACTGAGATATCATATCTCATGCTATAGGAAGGGACGCAGGATTGGAATGGGAAGGAATTGGCTATCACATCTTATGCTATAGGAAGGGTCCTGGTTTGGTAGTAGAAGCATTGAGATATCAAATCTCATGCTGTAGGAAGGGATGCAGGATTGGAATGGGAAGGAATTGGCTATCACATCTCATGCTATAGGAAGGGTCCAGGTTTGGTATTAGAAGCATTGAGATATGACATTGCATGCTATAGGAAGGGTCTCAGGATTGGAATGGGAAGGAGATGGATATCACATCTCATGCTAAAGGAATGGTCTCAGGTGTGGAAAGGGAAGGATTCGGATATCACATCTCATGTTATAGGACGGGTCTCAGGATTGGAATGGGAAGTAGTTGGGTATCAAATCTCATGCTATAGGAAGGGTCTCAGGTTTGGAATGGGAAGGAGTTAGATATCACTTCTCCTGTTATAGGAAGGATCTCAGGTTTGGTATTAGAAGCATTGAAATGTCACATCTCATGCTATAGGAAGGGTCTCAGGATTGGAATGGGAAGGAGTTGGATATCACATCTCGTGCTATAGGAAGGGTCTCAAGTTTGGTAGAAACATTGAGATATCACATCTCATGCTATAGGAAGGGTCTCAGGATTGGAATGGGAAGGAGTTGCATATCACATCTCGTGCCATAGGAAGGGCCTCAGGTTTGGTATAAGCATTGAGATATCACATCTCTGCTATCGTAAGGGTCTCAGTATTGGAATAGGAAGGAGTTGGATATCCCATTTCATGCGATAAGAAGGGTCTCAGGTTTGGAATGGGAAGAAGTTGGATATCACATCTCATGTTATAGGAAGGGTCTCAGGTTTGGTATTAGAAGCATTGGGATATCACATCTCATGCTATAGGAAGGGTCTCGGGATTGGAATGGGAAGGAGCTGGATATCACATCTCATGGTATAAGAAGGGTCTCAGGATTGGAATCGGAAGGAGTTGGATATCACATCTCATGTTATAGGAAGGGTCTCAGGTTTGGTATTAGAAGCACTGAGATATCAAACCTCATGCTATAGGAAGGGTCTCAGAATTGGAATGGGAAGGATCTAGATATCACATCTCATGTTATAGGACGGGTCTCAGGTTTGCTATTAGAAGCATTGAGATATCGTGGTATAGGAAGGGTCTCAGGATTGGAATCGGAAGGAGTTGGATATCACATCTCATGCTATATGAAGGGTCCAGGTTTGGTATTAGAAGCATTGAGATATCACATCTCATGCTATAGGAAGGGTCTCAGGATTGTAATGGAAAGGATTTGGATATCACATCTCTTACTATAGGAAGGGTCTCGGGTTTATTATTAGAAGGGTTTCAGGATTGGAATGGGAAGAATTTGGATATCACATCTCATGTTACAGGACGGGTCTCAGGTTTGGTATTAGAAGCACTGAGATATCACATCTCATGGTATAGGAAGGGTCTCAGGATTGGAATCGGAAGGAGTTGGATATCACATCTCATGTTATAGGAAGGGTCTCAGGTTTGGTATTAGAAGCACTGAGATATCAAATCTCATGCTATAGGAAGGGACGCAGGATTGGAATGGGAAGGAATTGGCTATCACATCTCATGCTATAGGAAGGGTCCAGGTTTGGTAGTAGAAGCATTGAGATATCAAATCTCATGCAGTAGGAAGGGACGCAGGATTGGAATGGGAAGGAATTGGCTATCACATCTCATGCTATAGGAAGGGTCCAGGTTTGGTATTAGAAGCATTGAGATATCACATTGCATGCTGTAGGAAGGGTCTCTGGATTGGAATGGAAGGAGTTGGATATTACATTCTTGCTATAGGAAGGGTCTCAGGTTTGGTAGAAGCATTGAGATATCACATCTCATGCTAAAGGAATGGTCTCAGGTTTGGAAAGGGAAGGGTTCGGATATCACATCTCATGTTATAGGACGGGTCTCAGGATTGGAATGGGAAGTAGTTGGGTATCAAATCTCATGCTATAGGAAGGGTCTCAGGTTTGGAATGGGAAGGAGTTGGATATCACTTCTCCTGTTATAGGAAGGATCTCAGGTTTGGTATTAGAAGCATTGAGATGTCACATCTCATGCTATAGGAAGGGTCTCAGGATTGGAATGGGAAGGAGTTGGATATCACATCTCGTGCTATAGGAAGGGTCTCAAGTTTGGTAGAAGCATTGAGATATCACATCTCATGCTATAGGAAGGGTCTCAGGATTGGAATGGGAAGGAGTTGCATATCACATCTCATGCCATTGGAAGGGCCTCAGGTTTGGTATAAGCATTGAGATATCACATCTCTGCTATCGTAAGGGTCTCAGTATTGGAATAGGAAGGAGTTGGATATCCCATTTCATGCGATAAGAAGGGTCTCAGGTTTGGAATGGGAAGGAGTTGGATATCTCATGTTATAGGAAGGGTCTCAGGTTTGGTATTAGAAGCATTGGGATATCACATCTCATGCTATAGGAAGGGTCCCAGGATTGGAATGGGAAGGAGCTGGATATCACATCTCATGGTATACGAAGGGTCTCAGGATTGGAATCGGAAGGAGTTGGATATCACATCTCATGTTATAGGAAGGGTCTCAGGTTTGGTATTAGAAGCACTGAGATATCAGGGACGCAGGATTGGAATGGGATGGGTCTCAGGTTTGGTATTACAAGCATTGAGATATCACATCTCATGCTATAGGAAGGGTCTCAGGATCGGAATTGGAAGGAGTTGGATATCACATCTCATGCTATAGGAAGGGTCTCAGGTTTTGAATGGGAAGGATTTGGATATCACATCTCTTGCTATAGGAAGGGTCACAGGTTTGGTATTAGAAACTTTGAGATATCACATCTCATGCTATAGGAAGGGTCTCAGGATTGGAATGCGAAGGAGTTGGATATCACATCTCATGCTAAAGGAAGGGTCTCAGGTTTGGAAAGGGAAGGATTTGGATATCACATCTGATGTTATAGGATGGTTCTCAGGCTTGGTTCTAGAATCATTGAGATACCACATCTCATGGTATAGGAAGGGTCTCAGGATTGGAATGGGAAGGAATTGGATATGGTATGATATGATATGATATGGCATTTGTAACGCACCTATACACAAGTGTTTCAAGGCGCGACGAGGCAGGGAGGGGGGAACAAGAGGAAGACAGACAACGATCCTACTAGGCCAGGTGTCATTCAGATCGCGCAAGTGCAGGGGTAGGGGGGAAGGGAAGAAGTGCAAGGGGAAGGGGAGGGGGGAAGTGCAGTACAAAGTAAGTAGAATAAAAATAAATAAATAGGGCCAGCTGGTGGCAAGTGCAAGGTAAGTGCAGACAAGAGCTGGGAAGGGGGGGCTGTAGGGATACAGAGACAGTCTCGCAGTGCAGGGGTTGCCAGGAAGGCAGTGCAAGTGGAGAGTGGCTGGGCCCAGGACCGAGGTCACTGAGAGTGGCCCAGTTGCAGATTCAGTGCAGTTTCAGTGAAGAATTTAGCAGGGGAGAGGGAGAGAGAAAGCAGAAGCAAAGAGGAAGGTTTTGAGGTGCTTCCGGAACCGGAGATTTTTCTCCTCAAGTTTCAGGGAGGCAGGAAGGCTGTTCCAGAGGGAGGCCCCTGCTGCGGAGAGAGATCTACCCCCAGCTCGTTGCTTCGAGAAGCGGCTGACCCTGAGGGAGTTGGAGACAGATATCACATCTCATGCTATAGGAAGGGTCTCAGGTTTGGAATGGGAAGGAGCTGGATATCACATCTCATGTTATAGGAAGGATCTCAGGTTTGGTATTAGAAGCATTGAGATATCACATATCATGCTATAGGAAGGGTCTCAGGATTGGAATGGGAAGGAGCTGGATATCACATCTCATGGTATACGAAGGGTCTCAGGATTGGAATCGGAAGGAGTTGGATATCACATCTCATGTTATAGGAAGGGTCTCAGGTTTGGTATTAGAAGCACTGAGATATCAAACCTCATGCTATAGGAAGGGACGCAGGATTGGAATGGGATGGGTCTCAGGTTTGGTATTACAAGCATTGAGATATCACATCTCATGCTATAGGAAGGGTCTCAGGATCGGAATTGGAAGGAGTTGGATATCACATCTCATGCTATAGGCAGGGTCTCAGGTTTTGAATTTGAAGGATTTGGATATCACATCTCTTGCTATAGGAAGGGTCACAGGTTTGGTATTAGAAACTTTGAGATATCACATCTCATGCTATAGGAAGGGTCTCAGGATTGGAATGGGAAGGAGTTGGATATCACATCTCATGCTAAAGGAAGGGTCTCAGGTTTGGAAAGGGAAGGATTTGGATATCACATCTGATGTTATAGGATGGTTCTCAGGCTTGGTTTTAGAATAATTGAGATACCACATCTCATGGTATAGGAAGGGACCCAGGATTGGAATGGGAAGGAGTTCGATATGGTATGATATGATATGATATGGCATTTGTAACGCACCTATACACAAGTGTTTCAAGGCGCGACGAGGCAGGGAGGGGGGAACAAGGGGAAGACAGACAACGATCCTACTAGGCCAGGCGTCATTCAGATCGCGCAAGTGCAGGGGTAGGGGGGAAGGGAAGAAGTGCAAGGGGAAGGGGAGGGGGGAAGTGCAGTACAAAGTAAGTAGAATAAAAATAAATAAATAGGGCCAGCTGGTGGCAAGTGCAAGGTAAGTGCAGACAAGAGCTGGGAAGGGGGGGCTGTAGGGATACAGAGACAGTCCCGCAGTGCAGGGGTTGCCAGGGAGGCAGTGCAAGTGGAGAGTGGCTGGGCCCAGGACCGAGGTCGCTGAGAGTGGCCCAGTTGCAGATTCAGTGCAGTTTCAGTGAAGAATTTAGCAGGGGAGAGGGAGAGAGAAAGCAGAAGCAAAGAGGAAGGTTTTGAGGTGCTTCCGGAACCGGAGATTTTTCTCCTCAAGTTTCAGGGAGGCAGGAAGGCTGTTCCAAAGGGAGGCCCCTGCTGCGGAGAGAGATCTACCCCCAGCTCGTTGCTTCAAGAAGCGGCTGACCCTGAGGGAGTTGGAGACGGATATCACATCTCATGCTATAGGAAGGGTGTCAGGTTTGGAATGGGAAGGAGTTGGATATCACATCTCATGTTATAGTAAGGATCTCAGGTTTGTATTAGAAGCATTGAGATATCACATCTCATGCTATAGGAAGGGTCTCAGGATTGGAATGGGAAGGAGTTGGATATCACATCTCATGTTATAGGAAGGATCTCAGGTTTGGTACAAGCATTGAGATATCACATCTCTGCTATCGGAAGGGTCTCAGGAATGGAATGGGAAGGAGTTGGATATCCCATTTCATGTTATAGGAAGGGTCTCAGGTTTGGTATTAGAAGCATTGAGATATCACATCTCATGCTATAGGAAGGGTCTCAGGTTTGGTATTACTAACATTGAGATATCACATCTCATGCTATAGGAAGGGTCTCAGAATTGGAATGGGAAGGATCTGGATATCACATCTCATGTTATAGGACGGGTCTCAGGTTTGCTATTAGAAGCATTGAGATATTGTGGTATAGGAAGGGTCTCAGGATTGGAATCGGAAGGAGTTGGATATCACATATCATGTTATAGGAAGGGTTTCAGGTTTGTTATTAGAAGCACTGAGATATCAAATCTCATGCTATAGGAAGTGAGGCAGGATTGGAATGGGAAGGAGTTGGATATCACATCTCATGCTATCAGAAGGGTCCAGGTTTGGTATTAGAAGCATTGAGATATCACATCTCATGCTATAGGAAGGATCCCAGGATTGGAATGGGAAGGAGTTGGATATCACATCTCGTGCTAAAGGAAGGGTCTCAGGTTTGGAAAGGGAAGGATTTGGATATCACATCTGATGTTATAGGATGGTTCTCAGGCTTGGTTTTAGAAGCATTGAGATATCACATCTCATGGTATAGGAAGTTCTCAGGATTGGAATGGGAAGGATTTGGATATCACATCTCTTACTACAGGAAGGGTCTCAGGTTTGGTATTAGAAACATTGAGATATCACATCTCATGCTATAGGAAGGGTCTCAGGATTGGAATGGGAAGGATTTGGATATCACATCTCATGTATAGGACGGGTCTCAGGTTTGGTATTAGAAGCACTGAGATATCACATCTCATGGTATAGGAAGGGTCTCAGGATTGGAATCGGAAGGAGTTGGATATCACATCTCATGTTATAGGAAGGGTCTCAGGTTTGGTATTAGAAGCACTGAGATATCAAATCTCATGCAATAGGAAGGGACGCAGGATTGGAATGGGAAGGAATTGGCTATCACATCTCATGCTATAGGAAGGGTCCGGGTTTGGTAATAGAAGCATTGAGATATCAAATCTCATGCTGTAGGAAGGGACGCAGGATTGGAATGGGAAGGAATTGGCTATCACATCTCATGCTATAGGAAGGGTCCAGGTTTGGTATTAGAAGCATTGAGATATGACATTGCATGCTATAGGAAGGGTCTCAGGATTGGAATGGGAAGGAGATGGATATCACATCTCATGCTAAAGGAATGGTCTCAGGTGTGGAAAGGGAAGGATTCGGATATCACATCTCATGTTATAGGACGGGTCTCAGGATTGGAATGGGAAGTAGTTGGGTATCAAATCTCATGCTATAGGAAGGGTCTCAGGTTTGGAATGGGAAGGAGTTGGATATCACTTCTCCTGTTATAGGAAGGATCTCAGGTTTGGTATTAGAAGCATTGAAATGTCACATCTCATGCTATAGGAAGGGTCTCAGGATTGGAATGGGAAGGAGTTGGATATCACATCTCGTGCTATAGGAAGGGTCTCAAGTTTGGTAGAAACATTGAGATATCACATCTCATGCTATAGGAAGGGTCTCAGGATTGGAATGGGAAGGAGTTGCATATCACATCTCGTGCCATAGGAAGGGCCTCAGGTTTGGTATAAGCATTGAGATATCACATCTCTGCTATCGTAAGGGTCTCAGTATTGGAATAGGAAGGAGTTGGATATCCCATTTCATGCGATAAGAAGGGTCTCAGGTTTGGAATGGGAAGGAGTTGGATATCACATCTCATGCTATAGGAAGGGTCTCGGGATTGGAATGGGAAGGAGCTGGATATCACATCTCATGGTATAAGAAGGGTCTCAGGATTGGAATCGGAAGGAGTTGGATATCACATCTCATGTTATAGGAAGGGTCTCAGGTTTGGTATTAGAAGCACTGAGATATCAAACCTCATGCTATAGGAAGGGTCTCAGAATTGGAATGGGAAGGATCTAGATATCACATCTCATGTTATAGGACGGGTCTCAGGTTTGCTATTAGAAGCATTGAGATATCGTGGTATAGGAAGGGTCTCAGGATTGGAATCGGAAGGAGTTGGATATCACATCTCATGCTATATGAAGGGTCCAGGTTTGGTATTAGAAGCATTGACATATCACATCTCATGCTATAAGAAGGGTCTCAGGATTGTAATGGAAAGGATTTGGATATCACATCTCTTACTATAGGAAGGGTCTCGGGTTTATTATTAGAAGGGTTTCAGGATTGGAATGGGAAGAATTTGGATATCACATCTCATGTTACAGGACGGGTCTCAGGTTTGGTATTAGAAGCACTGAGATATCACATCTCATGGTATAGGAAGGGTCTCAGGATTGGAATCGGAAGGAGTTGGATATCACATCTCATGTTATAGGAAGGGTCTCAGGTTTGGTATTAGAAGCACTGAGATATCAAATCTCATGCTATAGGAAGGGACGCAGGATTGGAATGGGAAGGAATTGGCTATCACATCTCATGCTATACGAAGGGTCCAGGTTTGGTAGTAGAAGCATTGAGATATCAAATCTCATGCAGTAGGAAGGGACGCAGGATTGGAATGGGAAGGAATTGGCTATCACATCTCATGCTATAGGAAGGGTCCAGGTTTGGTATTAGAAGCATTGAGATATCACATTGCATGCTGTAGGAAGGGTCTCTGGATTGGAATGGAAGGAGTTGGATATTACATTCTTGCTATAGGAAGTGTCTCAGGTTTGGTAGAAGCATTGAGATATCACATCTCATGCTAAAGGAATGGTCTCAGGTTTGGAAAGGGAAGGGTTCGGATATCACATCTCATGTTATAGGACGGGTCTCAGGATTGGAATGGGAAGTAGTTGGGTATCAAATCTCATGCTATAGGAAGGGTCTCAGGTTTGGAATGGGAAGGAGTTGGATATCACTTCTCCTGTTATAGGAAGGATCTCAGGTTTGGTATTAGAAGCATTGAGATGTCACATCTCATGCTATAGGAAGGGTCTCAGGATTGGAATGGGAAGGAGTTGGATATCACATCTCATGCTAAAGGAAGGGTCGCAGGTTTGGAAAGGGAAGGATTTGGATATCGCATCTGATGTTATAGGATGGTTCTCAGGCTTGGTTTTAGAATAATTGAGATACCACATCTCATGGTATAGGAAGGGTCTCAGGATTGGAATGGGAAGGAGTTGGATATGGTATGATATGATATGATATGGCATTTGCAACGCGCCTATACACAAGTGTTTCAAGGCGCGATGAGGCAGGGAGGTGGGAACAAGGGGAAGACAGACAATGATCCTACTAGGCCAGGTGTCATTCAGATCGTGCAAGTGCAGGGGTAGGGGGAAGGGAAGAAGTGCAAGGGGAAGGGGAGGGGGGAAGTGCAGTACAAAGTAAGTAGAATAAAAATAAATAAATAGGGCCAGCTGGTGGCAAGTGCAAGGTAAGTGCAGACAAGAGCTGGGAAGGGGGGGCTGTAGGGATACAGAGACAGTCCCGCAGTGCAGGGGTTGCCAGGGAGGCAGTGTAAGTGGAGAGTGGCTGGGCCCAGGACCGAGGTCGCTGAGAGTGGCCCAGTTACAGATTCAGTGCAGTTTCAGTGAAGAATTTAGCAGGGGAGAGGGAGAGAGAAAGCAGAAGCAAAGAGGAAGGTTTTGAGGTGCTTCCGGAACCTGAGATTTTTCTTCTCAAGTTTCAGGGAGGCAGGAAGGCTGTTCCAAAGGGAGGCCCCTGCTGCGGAGAGAGATCTACCCCCAGCTCGTTGCTTCGAGAAGCGGCTGATCCTGAGGGAGTTGGAGACGGATATCACATCTCATGCTATAGGAAGGGTCTCAGGTTTGGAATGGGAAGGAATTGGATATCACATCTCATGTTATAGGAAGGATCTCAGGTTTGGTATTAGAAGCATTGAGATATCACATCTCATGCTATAGGAAGGGTCTCAGGATTGGAATGGGAAGGAGTTGGATATCACATCTCATGTTATAGGAAGGATCTCTGGTTTGGTACAAGCATTGAGATATCACATCTCTGCTATCGGAAGGGTCTCAGGAATGGAATGGGAAGGAGTTGGATATCCCATTTCATGTTATAGGAAGGGTCTCAGGTTTGGTATTAGAAGCATTGAGATATCACATCTCATGCTATAGGAAGGGTCTCAGGTTTGGTATTAGTAACATTGAGATATCACATCTCATGCTATAGGAAGGGTCTCAGAATTGGAATGGGAAGGATCTGGATATCACATCTCATGTTATAGGACGGGTCTCAGGTTTGCTATTAGAAGCATTGAGATATTGTGGTATAGGAAGGGTCTCAGGATTGGAATCGGAAGGAGTTGGATATCACATATCATGTTATACGAAGGGTTTCAGGTTTGTTATTAGAAGCACTGAGATATCAAATCTCATGCTATAGGAAGGGAGGCAGGATTGGAATGGGAAGTAGTTGGATATCACATCTCATGCTATACGAAGGGTCTCAGGATCGGAATTGGAAGGAGTTGGATATCACATCTCATGCTATAGGAAGGGTCTCAGGTTTTGAATGGGAAGGATTTGGATATCACATCTCTTGCTATAGGAAGGGTCACAGGTTTGGTATTAGAAACTTTGAGATATCACATCTCATGCTATAGGAAGGGTCTCAGGATTGGAATGGGAAGGAGTTGGATATCACATCTCATGCTAAAGGAAGGGTCTCAGGTTTGGAAAGGGAAGGATTTGGATATCACATCTGATGTTATAGGATGGTTCTCAGGCTTGGTTTTAGAAGCATTGAGATATCACATCTCATGGTATAGGAAGGGTCTCAGGATTGGAATGGGAAGGAGTTGGATATGGTATGATATGATATGATATGGCATTCGTAACGCACCTATACACAAGTGTTTCAAGGCGCGACGAGGCAGGGAGAGGGGAACAAGGGCAAGACAGACAACGATCCTACTAGGCCAGGTGTCATTCAGATCGCGCAAGTGCAGGGGTAGGGGGAAGGGAAGAAGTGCAAGGGGAAGGGGAGGGGGGAAGTGCAGATCAAAGTAAGTAGAATAAAAATAAATAAATAGGGCCAGCTGGTGGCAAGTGCAAGGTAAGTGCAGACAAGAGCTGGGAAGGGGGGGCTGTAGGGATACAGAGACAGTCACGCAGTGCAGGGGTTGCCAGGGAGGCAGTGCAAGTGGAGAGTGGCTGGGCCCAGGACCGAGGTCGCTGAGAGTGGCCCAGTTGCAGATTCAGTGCAGTTTCAGTGAAGAATTTAGCAGGGGAGAGGAAGAGAGAAAGCAGAAGCAAAGAGGAAGGTTTTGAGGTGCTTCCGGAACCGGAGATGGTTCTCCTCAAGTTTCAGGGAGGCAGGAAGGCTGTTCCAGAGGGAGGCCCCTGCCGCAGAGAGAGATCTACCCACAGCTCGTTGCTTCGAGAAGCGGCTGACCCTGAGGGAGTTGGAGGCGGATTTCACATCTCATGCTATAGGAAGGGTCTCAGGTTTGGAATGGGAAGGAGCTGGATATCACATCTCATGTTATAGGAAGGATCTCAGGTTTGGTATTAGAAGCATTGAGATATCACATCTCATGCTATAGGAAGGGTCTCAGGATTGGAATGGGAAGGAATTGGATATCACATCTCATGTTATAGGAAGTATCTCAGGTTTGGTAGAAGCATTGAGATATCACATCTCTGCTATCGGAAGGGTCTCAGGAATGGGAAGGAGTTGGATATCCCATTTCATGTTATAGGAAGGGTCTCAGGTTTGGTATTAGAAGCATTGAGATATCACAATTCATGCTATAGGAAGGGTCTCAGGTTTGGTATTAGTAACATTGAGATATCACATCTCATGCTATAGGAAGGGTCTCAGAATTGGAATGAGAAGGATCTGGATATCACATCTCATGTTATAGGACGGGTCTCAGGTTTGCTATTAGAAGCATTGAGATATCGTGGTATAGGAAGGGTCCCAGGATTGGAATCGGAAGGAGTTGGATATCACATATCATGTTATAGGAAGGGTTTCAGGTTTGTTATTAGAAGCACTGAGATATGAAATCTCATGCTATAGGAAGGGAGGCAGGATTGGAATGAGAAGCAGTTGGATATCACATCTCATGCTATAGGCAGGGTCCAGGTTTGGTATTAGAAGCATTGAGATATCACAACTCATGCTATAGGAAGGATCCCAGGATTGGAATGGGAAGGAGTTGGATATCACATCTCGTGCTAAAGGAAGGGTCTCAGGTTTGGAAAGGGAAGGATTTGGATATCACATCTGATGTTATAGGATTGTTCTCAGGCTTGGTTTTAGAAGCATTGAGATATCACATCTCATGGTATAGGAAGGGTCTCAGGATTGGAATGGGAAGGATTTGGATATCACATCTCTTACTATAGGAAGGCTCTCAGGTTTGGTATTAGAAACATTGGGATATCACATCTCATGGTATAGGAAGGGTCTCAGGATTGGAATGGGAAGGATTTGGAGATCACATCTAATGTTATAGGACGCGTCTCAGGTTTGGTATTAGAAGCACTGAAATATCACATCTCATGGTATAGGAAGGGTCTCAGGATTGGAATCGGAAGGAGTTGGATATCACATCTCATGTTATAGGAAGGGTCTCAGGTTTGGTATTAGAAGCACTGAGATATCATATCTCATGCTATCGGAAGGGACGCAGGATTGGAATGGGAAGGAATTGGCTATCACATCTTATGCTATAGGAAGGGTCCTGGTTTGGTAGTAGAAGCATTGAGATATCAAATCTCATGCTGTAGGAAGGGATGCAGGATTGGAATGGGAAGGAATTGGCTATCACATCTCATGCTATAGGAAGGGTCCAGGTTTGGTATTAGAAGCATTGAGATATGACATTGCATGCTATAGGAAGGGTCTCAGGATTGGAATGGGAAGGAGATGGATATCACATCTCATGCTAAAGGAATGGTCTCAGGTGTGGAAAGGGAAGGATTCGGATATCACATCTCATGTTATAGGACGGGTCTCAGGATTGGAATGGGAAGTAGTTGGGTATCAAATCTCATGCTATAGGAAGGGTCTCAGGTTTGGAATGGGAAGGAGTTAGATATCACTTCTCCTGTTATAGGAAGGATCTCAGGTTTGGTATTAGAAGCATTGAAATGTCACATCTCATGCTATAGGAAGGGTCTCAGGATTGGAATGGGAAGGAGTTGGATATCACATCTCGTGCTATAGGAAGGGTCTCAAGTTTGGTAGAAACATTGAGATATCACATCTCATGCTATAGGAAGGGTCTCAGGATTGGAATGGGAAGGAGTTGCATATCACATCTCGTGCCATAGGAAGGGCCTCAGGTTTGGTATAAGCATTGAGATATCACATCTCTGCTATCGTAAGGGTCTCAGTATTGGAATAGGAAGGAGTTGGATATCCCATTTCATGCGATAAGAAGGGTCTCAGGTTTGGAATGGGAAGGAGTTGGATATCACATCTCATGTTATAGGAAGGGTCTCAGGTTTGGTATTAGAAGCATTGGGATATCACATCTCATGCTATAGGAAGGGTCTCGGGATTGGAATGGGAAGGAGCTGGATATCACATCTCATGGTATAAGAAGGGTCTCAGGATTGGAATCGGAAGGAGTTGGATATCACATCTCATGTTATAGGAAGGGTCTCAGGTTTGGTATTAGAAGCACTGAGATATCAAACCTCATGCTATAGGAAGGGTCTCAGAATTGGAATGGGAAGGATCTAGATATCACATCTCATGTTATAGGACGGGTCTCAGGTTTGCTATTAGAAGCATTGAGATATCGTGGTATAGGAAGGGTCTCAGGATTGGAATCGGAAGGAGTTGGATATCACATCTCATGCTATATGAAGGGTCCAGGTTTGGTATTAGAAGCATTGAGATATCACATCTCATGCTATAGGAAGGGTCTCAGGATTGTAATGGAAAGGATTTGGATATCACATCTCTTACTATAGGAAGGGTCTCGGGTTTATTATTAGAAGGGTTTCAGGATTGGAATGGGAAGAATTTGGATATCACATCTCATGTTACAGGACGGGTCTCAGGTTTGGTATTAGAAGCACTGAGATATCACATCTCATGGTATAGGAAGGGTCTCAGGATTGGAATCGGAAGGAGTTGGATATCACATCTCATGTTATAGGAAGGGTCTCAGGTTTGGTATTAGAAGCACTGAGATATCAAATCTCATGCTATAGGAAGGGACGCAGGATTGGAATGGGAAGGAATTGGCTATCACATCTCATGCTATAGGAAGGGTCCAGGTTTGGTAGTAGAAGCATTGAGATATCAAATCTCATGCAGTAGGAAGGGACGCAGGATTGGAATGGGAAGGAATTGGCTATCACATCTCATGCTATAGGAAGGGTCCAGGTTTGGTATTAGAAGCATTGAGATATCACATTGCATGCTGTAGGAAGGGTCTCTGGATTGGAATGGAAGGAGTTGGATATTACATTCTTGCTATAGGAAGGGTCTCAGGTTTGGTAGAAGCATTGAGATATCACATCTCATGCTAAAGGAATGGTCTCAGGTTTGGAAAGGGAAGGGTTCGGATATCACATCTCATGTTATAGGACGGGTCTCAGGATTGGAATGGGAAGTAGTTGGGTATCAAATCTCATGCTATAGGAAGGGTCTCAGGTTTGGAATGGGAAGGAGTTGGATATCACTTCTCCTGTTATAGGAAGGATCTCAGGTTTGGTATTAGAAGCATTGAGATGTCACATCTCATGCTATAGGAAGGGTCTCAGGATTGGAATGGGAAGGAGTTGGATATCACATCTCGTGCTATAGGAAGGGTCTCAAGTTTGGTAGAAGCATTGAGATATCACATCTCATGCTATAGGAAGGGTCTCAGGATTGGAATGGGAAGGAGTTGCATATCACATCTCATGCCATTGGAAGGGCCTCAGGTTTGGTATAAGCATTGAGATATCACATCTCTGCTATCGTAAGGGTCTCAGTATTGGAATAGGAAGGAGTTGGATATCCCATTTCATGCGATAAGAAGGGTCTCAGGTTTGGAATGGGAAGGAGTTGGATATCTCATGTTATAGGAAGGGTCTCAGGTTTGGTATTAGAAGCATTGGGATATCACATCTCATGCTATAGGAAGGGTCCCAGGATTGGAATGGGAAGGAGCTGGATATCACATCTCATGGTATACGAAGGGTCTCAGGATTGGAATCGGAAGGAGTTGGATATCACATCTCATGTTATAGGAAGGGTCTCAGGTTTGGTATTAGAAGCACTGAGATATCAGGGACGCAGGATTGGAATGGGATGGGTCTCAGGTTTGGTATTACAAGCATTGAGATATCACATCTCATGCTATAGGAAGGGTCTCAGGATCGGAATTGGAAGGAGTTGGATATCACATCTCATGCTATAGGAAGGGTCTCAGGTTTTGAATGGGAAGGATTTGGATATCACATCTCTTGCTATAGGAAGGGTCACAGGTTTGGTATTAGAAACTTTGAGATATCACATCTCATGCTATAGGAAGGGTCTCAGGATTGGAATGCGAAGGAGTTGGATATCACATCTCATGCTAAAGGAAGGGTCTCAGGTTTGGAAAGGGAAGGATTTGGATATCACATCTGATGTTATAGGATGGTTCTCAGGCTTTGTTCTAGAATCATTGAGATACCACATCTCATGGTATAGGAAGGGTCTCAGGATTGGAATGGGAAGGAATTGGATATGGTATGATATGATATGATATGGCATTTGTAACGCGCCTATACACAAGTGTTTCAAGGCGCGACGAGGCAGGGAGGGGGGAACAAGAGGAAGACAGACAACGATCCTACTAGGCCAGGTGTCATTCAGATCGCGCAAGTGCAGGGGTAGGGGGGAAGGGAAGAAGTGCAAGGGGAAGGGGAGGGGGGAAGTGCAGTACAAAGTAAGTAGAATAAAAATAAATAAATAGGGCCAGCTGGTGGCAAGTGCAAGGTAAGTGCAGACAAGAGCTGGGAAGGGGGGGCTGTAGGGATACAGAGACAGTCTCGCAGTGCAGGGGTTGCCAGGAAGGCAGTGCAAGTGGAGAGTGGCTGGGCCCAGGACCGAGGTCACTGAGAGTGGCCCAGTTGCAGATTCAGTGCAGTTTCAGTGAAGAATTTAGCAGGGGAGAGGGAGAGAGAAAGCAGAAGCAAAGAGGAAGGTTTTGAGGTGCTTCCGGAACCGGAGATTTTTCTCCTCAAGTTTCAGGGAGGCAGGAAGGCTGTTCCAGAGGGAGGCCCCTGCTGCGGAGAGAGATCTACCCCCAGCTCGTTGCTTCGAGAAGCGGCTGACCCTGAGGGAGTTGGAGACAGATATCACATCTCATGCTATAGGAAGGGTCTCAGGTTTGGAATGGGAAGGAGCTGGATATCACATCTCATGTTATAGGAAGGATCTCAGGTTTGGTATTAGAAGCATTGAGATATCACATATCATGCTATAGGAAGGGTCTCAGGATTGGAATGGGAAGGAGCTGGATATCACATCTCATGGTATACGAAGGGTCTCAGGATTGGAATCGGAAGGAGTTGGATATCACATCTCATGTTATAGGAAGGGTCTCAGGTTTGGTATTAGAAGCACTGAGATATCAAACCTCATGCTATAGGAAGGGACGCAGGATTGGAATGGGATGGGTCTCAGGTTTGGTATTACAAGCATTGAGATATCACATCTCATGCTATAGGAAGGGTCTCAGGATCGGAATTGGAAGGAGTTGGATATCACATCTCATGCTATAGGCAGGGTCTCAGGTTTTGAATTTGAAGGATTTGGATATCACATCTCTTGCTATAGGAAGGGTCACAGGTTTGGTATTAGAAACTTTGAGATATCACATCTCATGCTATAGGAAGGGTCTCAGGATTGGAATGGGAAGGAGTTGGATATCACATCTCATGCTAAAGGAAGGGTCTCAGGTTTGGAAAGGGAAGGATTTGGATATCACATCTGATGTTATAGGATGGTTCTCAGGCTTGGTTTTAGAATAATTGAGATACCACATCTCATGGTATAGGAAGGGACCCAGGATTGGAATGGGAAGGAGTTGGATATGGTATGATATGATATGATATGGCATTTGTAACGCACCTATACACAAGTGTTTCAAGGCGCGACGAGGCAGGGAGGGGGGAACAAGGGGAAGACAGACAACGATCCTACTAGGCCAGGCGTCATTCAGATCGCGCAAGTGCAGGGGTAGGGGGGAAGGGAAGAAGTGCAAGGGGAAGGGGAGGGGGGAAGTGCAGTACAAAGTAAGTAGAATAAAAATAAATAAATAGGGCCAGCTGGTGGCAAGTGCAAGGTAAGTGCAGACAAGAGCTGGGAAGGGGGGGCTGTAGGGATACAGAGACAGTCCCGCAGTGCAGGGGTTGCCAGGGAGGCAGTGCAAGTGGAGAGTGGCTGGGCCCAGGACCGAGGTCGCTGAGAGTGGCCCAGTTGCAGATTCAGTGCAGTTTCAGTGAAGAATTTAGCAGGGGAGAGGGAGAGAGAAAGCAGAAGCAAAGAGGAAGGTTTTGAGGTGCTTCCGGAACCGGAGATTTTTCTCCTCAAGTTTCAGGGAGGCAGGAAGGCTGTTCCAAAGGGAGGCCCCTGCTGCGGAGAGAGATCTACCCCCAGCTCGTTGCTTCAAGAAGCGGCTGACCCTGAGGGAGTTGGAGACGGATATCACATCTCATGCTATAGGAAGGGTGTCAGGTTTGGAATGGGAAGGAGTTGGATATCACATCTCATGTTATAGTAAGGATCTCAGGTTTGTATTAGAAGCATTGAGATATCACATCTCATGCTATAGGAAGGGTCTCAGGATTGGAATGGGAAGGAGTTGGATATCACATCTCATGTTATAGGAAGGATCTCAGGTTTGGTACAAGCATTGAGATATCACATCTCTGCTATCGGAAGGGTCTCAGGAATGGAATGGGAAGGAGTTGGATATCCCATTTCATGTTATAGGAAGGGTCTCAGGTTTGGTATTAGAAGCATTGAGATATCACATCTCATGCTATAGGAAGGGTCTCAGGTTTGGTATTACTAACATTGAGATATCACATCTCATGCTATAGGAAGGGTCTCAGAATTGGAATGGGAAGGATCTGGATATCACATCTCATGTTATAGGACGGGTCTCAGGTTTGCTATTAGAAGCATTGAGATATTGTGGTATAGGAAGGGTCTCAGGATTGGAATCGGAAGGAGTTGGATATCACATATCATGTTATAGGAAGGGTTTCAGGTTTGTTATTAGAAGCACTGAGATATCAAATCTCATGCTATAGGAAGTGAGGCAGGATTGGAATGGGAAGGAGTTGGATATCACATCTCATGCTATAGGAAGGGTCCAGGTTTGGTATTAGAAGCATTGAGATATCACATCTCATGCTATAGGAAGGATCCCAGGATTGGAATGGGAAGGAGTTGGATATCACATCTCGTGCTAAAGGAAGGGTCTCAGGTTTGGAAAGGGAAGGATTTGGATATCACATCTGATGTTATAGGATGGTTCTCAGGCTTGGTTTTAGAAGCATTGAGATATCACATCTCATGGTATAGGAAGGGTCTCAGGATTGGAATGGGAAGGATTTGGATATCACATCTCTTACTACAGGAAGGGTCTCAGGTTTGGTATTAGAAACATTGAGATATCACATCTCATGCTATAGGAAGGGTCTCAGGATTGGAATGGGAAGGATTTGGATATCACATCTCATGTATAGGACGGGTCTCAGGTTTGGTATTAGAAGCACTGAGATATCACATCTCATGGTATAGGAAGGGTCTCAGGATTGGAATCGGAAGGAGTTGGATATCACATCTCATGTTATAGGAAGGGTCTCAGGTTTGGTATTAGAAGCACTGAGATATCAAATCTCATGCAATAGGAAGGGACGCAGGATTGGAATGGGAAGGAATTGGCTATCACATCTCATGCTATAGGAAGGGTCCGGGTTTGGTAATAGAAGCATTGAGATATCAAATCTCATGCTGTAGGAAGGGACGCAGGATTGGAATGGGAAGGAATTGGCTATCACATCTCATGCTATAGGAAGGGTCCAGGTTTGGTATTAGAAGCATTGAGATATGACATTGCATGCTATAGGAAGGGTCTCAGGATTGGAATGGGAAGGAGATGGATATCACATCTCATGCTAAAGGAATGGTCTCAGGTGTGGAAAGGGAAGGATTCGGATATCACATCTCATGTTATAGGACGGGTCTCAGGATTGGAATGGGAAGTAGTTGGGTATCAAATCTCATGCTATAGGAAGGGTCTCAGGTTTGGAATGGGAAGGAGTTGGATATCACTTCTCCTGTTATAGGAAGGATCTCAGGTTTGGTATTAGAAGCATTGAAATGTCACATCTCATGCTATAGGAAGGGTCTCAGGATTGGAATGGGAAGGAGTTGGATATCACATCTCGTGCTATAGGAAGGGTCTCAAGTTTGGTAGAAACATTGAGATATCACATCTCATGCTATAGGAAGGGTCTCAGGATTGGAATGGGAAGGAGTTGCATATCACATCTCGTGCCATAGGAAGGGCCTCAGGTTTGGTATAAGCATTGAGATATCACATCTCTGCTATCGTAAGGGTCTCAGTATTGGAATAGGAAGGAGTTGGATATCCCATTTCATGCGATAAGAAGGGTCTCAGGTTTGGAATGGGAAGGAGTTGGATATCACATCTCATGCTATTGGAAGGGTCTCGGGATTGGAATGGGAAGGAGCTGGATATCACATCTCATGGTATAAGAAGGGTCTCAGGATTGGAATCGGAAGGAGTTGGATATCACATCTCATGTTATAGGAAGGGTCTCAGGTTTGGTATTAGAAGCACTGAGATATCAAACCTCATGCTATAGGAAGGGTCTCAGAATTGGAATGGGAAGGATCTAGATATCACATCTCATGTTATAGGACGGGTCTCAGGTTTGCTATTAGAAGCATTGAGATATCGTGGTATAGGAAGGGTCTCAGGATTGGAATCGGAAGGAGTTGGATATCACATCTCATGCTATATGAAGGGTCCAGGTTTGGTATTAGAAGCATTGAGATATCACATCTCATGCTATAAGAAGGGTCTCAGGATTGTAATGGAAAGGATTTGGATATCACATCTCTTACTATAGGAAGGGTCTTGGGTTTATTATTAGAAGGGTTTCAGGATTGGAATGGGAAGAATTTGGATATCACATCTCATGTTACAGGACGGGTCTCAGGTTTGGTATTAGAAGCACTGAGATATCACATCTCATGGTATAGGAAGGGTCTCAGGATTGGAATCGGAAGGAGTTGGATATCACATCTCATGTTATAGGAAGGGTCTCAGGTTTGGTATTAGAAGCACTGAGATATCAAATCTCATGCTATAGGAAGGGACGCAGGATTGGAATGGGAAGGAATTGGCTATCACATCTCATGCTATACGAAGGGTCCAGGTTTGGTAGTAGAAGCATTGAGATATCAAATCTCATGCAGTAGGAAGGGACGCAGGATTGGAATGGGAAGGAATTGGCTATCACATCTCATGCTATAGGAAGGGTCCAGGTTTGGTATTAGAAGCATTGAGATATCACATTGCATGCTGTAGGAAGGGTCTCTGGATTGGAATGGAAGGAGTTGGATATTACATTCTTGCTATAGGAAGTGTCTCAGGTTTGGTAGAAGCATTGAGATATCACATCTCATGCTAAAGGAATGGTCTCAGGTTTGGAAAGGGAAGGGTTCGGATATCACATCTCATGTTATAGGACGGGTCTCAGGATTGGAATGGGAAGTAGTTGGGTATCAAATCTCATGCTATAGGAAGGGTCTCAGGTTTGGAATGGGAAGGAGTTGGATATCACTTCTCCTGTTATAGGAAGGATCTCAGGTTTGGTATTAGAAGCATTGAGATGTCACATCTCATGCTATAGGAAGGGTCTCAGGATTGGAATGGGAAGGAGTTGGATATCACATCTCGTGCTATAGGAAGGGTCTCAAGTTTGGTAGAAGCATTGAGATATCACATCTCATGCTATAGGAAGGGTCTCAGGATTGGAATGGGAAGGAGTTGCATATCACATCTCATGCCATTGGAAGGGCCTCAGGTTTGGTATAAGCATTGAGATATCACATCTCTGCTATCGTAAGGGTCTCAGTATTGGAATAGGAAGGAGTTGGATATCCCATTTCATGCGATAAGAAGGGTCTCAGGTTTGGAATGGGAAGGAGTTGGATATCTCATGTTATAGGAAGGGTCTCAGGTTTGGTATTAGAAGCATTGGGATATCACATCTCATGCTATAGGAAGGGTCCCAGGATTGGAATGGGAAGGAGCTGGATATCACATCTCATGGTATACGAAGGGTCTCAGGATTGGAATCGGAAGGAGTTGGATATCACATCTCATGTTATAGGAAGGGTCTCAGGTTTGGTATTAGAAGCACTGAGATATCAGGGACGCAGGATTGGAATGGGATGGGTCTCAGGTTTGGTATTACAAGCATTGAGATATCACATCTCATGCTATAGGAAGGGTCTCAGGATCGGAATTGGAAGGAGTTGGATATCACATCTCATGCTATAGGAAGGGTCTCAGGTTTTGAATGGGAAGGATTTGGATATCACATCTCTTGCTATAGGAAGGGTCACAGGTTTGGTATTAGAAACTTTGAGATATCACATCTCATGCTATAGGAAGGGTCTCAGGATTGGAATGCGAAGGAGTTGGATATCACATCTCATGCTAAAGGAAGGGTCTCAGGTTTGGAAAGGGAAGGATTTGGATATCACATCTGATGTTATAGGATGGTTCTCAGGCTTGGTTCTAGAATCATTGAGATACCACATCTCATGGTATAGGAAGGGTCTCAGGATTGGAATGGGAAGGAATTGGATATGGTATGATATGATATGATATGGCATTTGTAACGCGCCTATACACAAGTGTTTCAAGGCGCGACGAGGCAGGGAGGGGGGAACAAGAGGAAGACAGACAACGATCCTACTAGGCCAGGTGTCATTCAGATCGCGCAAGTGCAGGGGTAGGGGGGAAGGGAAGAAGTGCAAGGGGAAGGGGAGGGGGGAAGTGCAGTACAAAGTAAGTAGAATAAAAATAAATAAATAGGGCCAGCTGGTGGCAAGTGCAAGGTAAGTGCAGACAAGAGCTGGGAAGGGGGGGCTGTAGGGATACAGAGACAGTCCCGCAGTGCAGGGGTTGCCAGGAAGGCAGTGCAAGTGGAGAGTGGCTGGGCCCAGGACCGAGGTCACTGAGAGTGGCCCAGTTGCAGATTCAGTGCAGTTTCAGTGAAGAATTTAGCAGGGGAGAGGGAGAGAGAAAGCAGAAGCAAAGAGGAAGGTTTTGAGGTGCTTCCGGAACCGGAGATTTTTCTCCTCAAGTTTCAGGGAGGCAGGAAGGCTGTTCCAGAGGGAGGCCCCTGCTGCGGAGAGAGATCTACCCCCAGCTCGTTGCTTCGAGAAGCGGCTGACCCTGAGGGAGTTGGAGACAGATATCACATCTCATGCTATAGGAAGGGTCTCAGGTTTGGAATGGGAAGGAGCTGGATATCACATCTCATGTTATAGGAAGGATCTCAGGTTTGGTATTAGAAGCATTGAGATATCACATATCATGCTATAGGAAGGGTCTCAGGATTGGAATGGGAAGGAGCTGGATATCACATCTCATGGTATACGAAGGGTCTCAGGATTGGAATCGGAAGGAGTTGGATATCACATCTCATGTTATAGGAAGGGTCTCAGGTCTGGTATTAGAAGCACTGAGATATCAAACCTCATGCTTTAGGAAGGGACGCAGGATTGGAATGGGATGGGTCTCAGGTTTGGTATTACAAGCATTGAGATATCACATCTCATGCTATAGGAAGGGTCTCAGGATCGGAATTGGAAGGAGTTGGATATCACATCTCATGCTATAGGCAGGGTCTCAGGTTTTGAATTTGAAGGATTTGGATATCACATCTCTTGCTATAGGAAGGGTCACAGGTTTGGTATTAGAAACTTTGAGATATCACATCTCATGCTATAGGAAGGGTCTCAGGATTGGAATGGGAAGGAGTTGGATATCACATCTCATGCTAAAGGAAGGGTCTCAGGTTTGGAAAGGGAAGGATTTGGATATCACATCTGATGTTATAGGATGGTTCTCAGGCTTGGTTTTAGAATAATTGAGATACCACATCTCATGGTATAGGAAGGGACCCAGGATTGGAATGGGAAGGAGTTGGATATGGTATGATATGATATGATATGGCATTTGTAACGCGCCTATACACAAGTGTTTCAAGGCGCGACGAGGCAGGGAGGGGGGAACAAGGGGAAGACAGACAACGATCCTACTAGGCCAGGTGTCATTCAGATCGCGCAAGTGCAGGGGTAGGGGGGAAGGGAAGAAGTGCAAGGGGAAGGGGAGGGGGGAAGTGCAGTACAAAGTAAGTAGAATAAAAATAAATAAATAGGGCCAGCTGGTGGCAAGTGCAAGGTAAGTGCAGACAAGAGCTGGGAAGGGGGGGCTGTAGGGATACAGAGACAGTCCCGCAGTGCAGGGGTTGCCAGGGAGGCAGTGCAAGTGGAGAGTGGCTGGGCCCAGGACCGAGGTCGCTGAGAGGGGCCCAGTTGCAGATTCAGTGCAGTTTCAGTGAAGAATTTAGCAGGGGAGAGGGAGAGAGAAAGCAGAAGCAAAGAGGAAGGTTTTGAGGTGCTTCCGGAACCGGAGATTTTTCTCCTCAAGTTTCAGGGAGGCAGGAAGGCTGTTCCAAAGGGAGGCCCCTGCTGCGGAGAGAGATCTACCCCCAGCTCGTTGCTTCAAGAAGCGGCTGACCCTGAGGGAGTTGGAGACGGATATCACATCTCATGCTATAGGAAGGGTGTCAGGTTTGGAATGGGAAGGAGTTGGATATCACATCTCATGTTATAGGAAGGATCTCAGGTTTGTATTAGAAGCATTGAGATATCACATCTCATGCTATAGGAAGGGTCTCAGGATTGGAATGGGAAGGAGTTGGATATCACATCTCATGTTATAGGAAGGATCTCAGGTTTGGTACAAGCATTGAGATATCACATCTCTGCTATCGGAAGGGTCTCAGGAATGGAATGGGAAGGAGTTGGATATCCCATTTCATGTTATAGGAAGGGTCTCAGGTTTGGTATTAGAAGCATTGAGATATCACATCTCATGCTATAGGAAGGGTCTCAGGTTTGGTATTACTAACATTGAGATATCACATCTCATGCTATAGGAAGGGTCTCAGAATTGGAATGGGAAGGATCTGGATATCACATCTCATGTTATAGGACGGGTCTCAGGTTTGCTATTAGAAGCATTGAGATATTGTGGTATAGGAAGGGTCTCAGGATTGGAATCGGAAGGAGTTGGATATCACATATCATGTTATAGGAAGGGTTTCAGGTTTGTTATTAGAAGCACTGAGATATCAAATCTCATGCTATAGGAAGTGAGGCAGGATTGGAATGGGAAGGAGTTGGATATCACATCTCATGCTATAGGAAGGGTCCAGGTTTGGTATTAGAAGCATTGAGATATCACATATCATGCTATAGGAAGGATCCCAGGATTGGAATGGGAAGGAGTTGGATATCACATCTCGTGCTAAAGGAAGGGTCTCAGGTTTGGAAAGGGAAGGATTTGGATATCACATCTGATGTTATAGGATGGTTCTCAGGCTTGGTTTTAGAAGCATTGAGATATCACATCTCATGGTATAGGAAGGGTTTAAGGATTGGAATGGGAAGGATTTGGATATCACATCTCTTACTACAGGAAGGGTCTCAGGTTTGGTATTAGAAACATTGAGATATCACATCTCATGCTATAGGAAGGGTCTCAGGATTGGAATGGGAAGGATTTGGATATCACATCTCATGTATAGGACGGGTCTCAAGTTTGGTATTAGAAGCACTGAGATATCACATCTCATGGTATAGGAAGGGTCTCAGGATTGGAATCGGAAGGAGTTGGATATCACATCTCATGTTATAGGAAGGGTCTCAGATTTGGTATTAGAAGCACTGAGATATCAAATCTCATGCAATAGGAAGGGACGCAGGATTGGAATGGGAAGGAATTGGCTATCACATCTCATGCTATAGGAAGGGTCCGGGTTTGGTAATAGAAGCATTGAGATATCAAATCTCATGCTGTAGGAAGGGACGCAGGATTGGAATATGAAGGAATTGGCTATCACATCTCATGCTATAGGAAGGGTCCAGGTTTGGTATTAGAAGCATTGAGATATCACATTGCATGCTGTAGGAAGGGTCTCCGGATTGGAATGGAAGGAGTTGGATATTACATTCGTGCTATAGGAAGGGTCTCAGGTTTGGTAGAAGCATTGAGATATCACATCTCATGCTATAGGAAGGGTCTCAGGATTGGAATGGGAAGGAGATGGATATCACATCTCATGCTAAAGGAATGGTCTCAGGTTTGGAAAGGGAAGGATTCGGATATCACATCTCATGTTATAGGACGGGTCTCAGGATTGGAATGGGAAGTAGTTGGGTATCAAATCTCATGCTATAGGAAGGGTCTCAGGTTTGAAATGGGAAGGAGTTGGATATCACTTCTCCTGTTATAGGAAGGATCTCAGGTTTGGTATTAGAAGCATTGAGATGTCACATCTCATGCTATAGGAAGGGTCTCAGGTTTGGAATGGGAAGGAGTTGGATATCACATCTCATGTTATAGGAAGGGTCTCAGGCTTGGTTCTAGAATCATTGAGATACCACATCTCATGGTATAGGAAGGGTCTCATGATTGGAATGGGAAGGAGTTGGATATGGTATGATATGATATGATATGGCATTTGTAACGCGCCTATACACAAGTGTTTCAAGGCGCGACGAGGCAGGGAGGGGGGAACAAGGGGAAGACAGACAACGATCTTACTAGGCCAGGTGTCATTCAGATCGCGCAAGTGCAGGGGTAGGGGGGAAGGGAAGAAGTGCAAGGGGAAGGGGAGGGGGGAAGTGCAGTACAAAGTAAGTAGAATAAAAATAAATAAATAGGGCCAGCTGGTGGCAAGGTAAGTGCAGACAAGAGCTGGGAAGGGGGGGCTGTAGGGATACAGAGACAGTCCCGCAGTGCAGGGGTTGCCAGAGAGGCAGTGCAAGTGGAGAGTGGCTGGGCCCAGGACCGAGGTCGCTGAGAGTGGCCCAGTTGCAGATTCAGTGCAGTTTCAGTGAAGAATTTAGCAGGGGAGAGGGAGAGAGAAAGCAGAAGCAAAGAGGAAGGTTTTGAGGTGCTTCCGGAACCGGAGATTTGTCTCCTCAAGTTTCAGGGAGGCAGGAAGGCTGTTCCAGAGGGAGGCCCCTGCTGCGGAGAGAGATCCACCCCCAGCTCGTTGCTTCGAGAAGCGGCTGACCCTGAGGGAGTTGGAGACGGATATCACATCTCATGCTATAGGAAGGGTCTCAGGTTTGGAATGGGAAGGAGTTGGATATCACATCTCATGTTATAGGAAGGATCTCAGGTTTGGTATTAGAAGCATTGAGATATCACATCTCATGCTATAGGAAGGGTCTCAGGATTGGAATGGGAAGGAGCTGGATATCACATCTCATGGTATACGAAGGGTCTCAGGATTGGAATCGGAAGGAGTTGGATATCACATCTCATGTTATAGGAAGGGTCTCAGGTTTGGTATAAGAAGCACTGAGATATCAAACCTCATGCTATAGGAAGGGACGCAGAATTGGAATGGGATGGGTCTCAGGTTTGGTATTACAAGCATTGAGATATCACATCTCATGCTATAGGAAGGGTCTCAGGATTGGAATGGGAAGGAGTTGGATATCACATCTCATGTTATAGGAAGGATCTCAGGTTTGGTACAAGCATTGAGATATCACATCTCTGCTATTGGAAGGGTCTCAGGAATGGAATGGGAAGGAGTTGGATATCCCATTTCATGTTATAGGAAGGGTCTCAGGTTTGGTATTAGAAGCATTGAGATATCACATCTCATGCTATAGGAAGGGTCTCAGGTTTGGTATTAGTAACATTGAGATATCACATCTCATGCTATAGGAAGGGTCTCAGAATTGGAATGGGAAGGTTCTGGATATCACATCTCATGTTATAGGACGGGTCTCAGGTTTGCTATTAGAAGCATTGAGATATTGTGGTATAGGAAGGGTCTCAGGATTGGAATCGGAAGGAGTTGGATATCACATATCATGCTATAGGAAGGGTCCAGGTTTGGTATTAGAAGCATTGAGATATCACATCTCATGCTATAGGAAGGATCCCAGGATTGGAATGGGAAGGAGTTGGATATCACATCTCGTGCTAAAGGAAGGGTCTCAGGTTTGGAAAGGGAAGGATTTGGATATCACATCTGATGTTATATGATGGTTCTCAGGCTTGGTTTTAGAAGCATTGAGATATCACATCTCATGGTATAGGAAGGGTCACAGGATTGGAATGGGAAGGATTTGGATATCACATCTCTTACTATAGGAAGGGTCTCAGGTTTGGTATTAGAAACATTGAGATATCACATCTCATGCTATAGGAAGGGTTTCAGGATTGGAATCGGAAGGAGTTGGATATCAAATCTCATGTTATAGGAAGGGTCTCAGGTTTGGTATTAGAAGCACTGAGATATCACATCTCATGGCATAGGAATGGTCTCAGGATTGGAATCGGAAGGAGTTGGATATCAAATCTCATGTTATAGGAAGGGTCTCAGGTTTGGTATTAGAAGCACTGAGATATCAAATCTCATGCTATAGGAAGGGACGCAGAATTGGAATGGGAAGGAGTTGGATATCACATCTCATGTTATAGGAAGGGTCTCAGGTTTGGTAGTACAAGCATTGAGATATCAAATCTCATGCTGTAGGAAGGGAGGCAGGATTGGAATGGGAAGGAGTTGGCTATCACATCTCATGCTATAGGAAGGGTCCAGGTTTGGTATTAGAAACATTGAGATATCACATCGCATGCTGTAGGAAGGATCTCAGGTTTGGAATGGGAAGGAGTTGGATATCACATCTCATGTCATAGGAAGGATCTCAGGTTTGGTATTAGAAGCATTGAGATCTCACATCTCATGCTATAGGAAGGGTCTCCGGATTGGAATGGAAGGAGTTGGATATCACATCTCATGTTATAGGAAGGGTCTCAGGTTTGGTAGTACAAGCATTGAGATATCAAATCTCATGCTGTAGGAAGGGAGGCAGAATTGGAATGGGAAGGAGTTGGATATCACATCTCATGTTATAGGAAGGGTCTCAGGTTTGGTAGTACAAGCATTGAGATATCAAATCTCATGCTGTAGGAAGGGAGGCAGGATTGGAATGGGAAGGAGTTGGCTATCACATCTCATGCTATAGGAAGGGTCCAGGTTTGGTATTAGAAACATTGAGATATCACATCGCATTCTGTAGGAAGGATCTCAGGTTTGGAATGGGAAGGAGTTGGATATCACATCTCATGTCATAGGAAGGATCTCAGGTTTGGTATTAGAAGCATTGAGATCTCACATCTCATGCTATAGGAAGGGTCTCCGGATTGGAATGGAAGGAGTTGGATATCACATCTCATGCTATAGGAAGGGTCTCAGGATTGGAATGGGAAGGAGTTGGATATCACATCTCATGACATAGGAAGGGTCTCAGGTTTGGTATAAGCATTGAGATATCACATCTCTGCTATCTTAAGGGTCTCAGGATTGGAATAGGAAGGAGTTGGATATCCCATCTCATGCTATAAGAAGGGTCTCAGGTTTGGAATGGAAAGGAGTTGGATATCACATCTCATGTTATAGGAAGGGTCTCAGGTTTGGTATTAGAAGCATTGAGATATCACATCTCATGTTATAGGAAGGGTCTCAGGATTGGAATGGGAAGGAGCTGGATATCCCATCTCATGCTAAAGGAATGGTCTCAGGTTTGGAAAAGAAGGATTTGTATATCACATCTCATGTTATAGGACGGGTCTCAGGATTGGAATGGTAAGTAGTTGGATATCAAATCTCATGCTATAGGAAGGGTCTCAGGTTTGGAATGGGAAGGAGTTGGATATCACTTCTCCTGTCATAGGAAGGATCTCAGGTTTGGTATTAGAAGCATTGAGATGTCACATCTCATGCTATAGGAAGGGTCTCAGGATTGGAATGGGAAGGAGTTGGATATCACATCTCATGCTAAAGGAAGGGTCTCAGGTTTGGAAAGGGAAGGATTTGGATATCACATCTGATGTTATAGGATGGTTCTCAGGCTTGGTTCTAGAATCATTGAGATACCACATCTCATGGTATAGGAAGGGTCTCATGATTGGAATGGGAAGGAGTTGGATATGGTATGATATGATATGATATGATATGGCATTTGTAACGCGCCTATACACAAGTGTTTCAAGGCGCGACGAGGCAGGGAGGGGGGAACAAGGGGAAGACAGACAACGATCCTACTAGGCCAGGTGTCATTCAGATCGCGCAAGTGCAGGGGTAGGGGGGAAGGGAAGAAGTGCAAGGGGAAGGGGAGGGGGGAAGTGCAGTACAAAGTAAGTAGAATAAAAATAAATAAATAGGGCCAGCTGGTGGCAAGGTAAGTGCAGACAAGAGCTGGGAAGGGGGGGCTGTAGGGATACAGAGACAGTCCCGCAGTGCAGGGGTTGCCAGAGAGGCAGTGCAAGTGGAGAGTGGCTGGGCACAGGACCGAGGTCGCTGAGAGTGGCCCAGTTGCAGATTCAGTGCAGTTTCAGTGAAGAATTTAGCAGGGGAGAGGGAGAGAGAAAGCAGAAGCAAAGAGGAAGGTTTTGAGGTGCTTCCGGAACCGGAGATTTTTCTCCTCAAGTTTCAGGGAGGCAGGAAGGCTGTTCCAGAGGGAGGCCCCTGCTGCGGAGAGAGATCTACCCCCAGCTCGTTGCTTCGAGAAGCGGCTGACCCTGAGGGAGTTGGAGACGGATATCACATCTCATGCTATAGGAAGGGTCTCAGGTTTGGAATGGGAAGGAGTTGGATATCACATCTCATGTTATAGGAAGGATTTCAGGTTTGGTATTAGAAGCATTGAGATATCATATCTCATGCTATAGGAAGGGTCTCAGGATTGGAATGGGAAGGAGCTGGATATCACATCTCATGGTATACGAAGGGTCTCAGGATTGGAATCGGAAGGAGTTGGATATCACATCTCATGTTATAGGAAGGGTCTCAGGTTTGGTATAAGAAGCACTGAGATATCAAACCTCATGCTATAGTAAGGGACGCAGGATTGGAATGGGATGGGTCTCAGGTTTGGTATTACAAGCATTGAGATATCACATCTCATGCTATAGGAAGGGTCTCAGGATTGGAATGGGAAGGAGTTGGATATCACATCTCATGTTATAGGAAGGATCTCAGGTTTGGTACAAGCATTGAGATATCACATCTCTGCTATTGGAAGGGTCTCAGGAATGGAATGGGAAGGAGTTGGATATCCCATTTCATGTTATAGGAAGGGTCTCAGGTTTGGTATTAGAAGCATTGAGATATCACATCTCATGCTATAGGAAGGGTCTCAGGTTTGGTATTAGTAACATTGAGATATCACATCTCATGCTATAGGAAGGGTCTCAGAATTGGAATGGGAAGGTTCTGGATATCACATCTCATGTTATAGGACGGGTCTCAGGTTTGCTATTAGAAGCATTGAGATATTGTGGTATAGGAAGGGTCTCAGGATTGGAATCGGAAGGAGTTGGATATCACATATCATGCTATAGGAAGGGTCCAGGTTTGGTATTAGAAGCATTGAGATATCACATCTCATGCTATAGGAAGGATCCCAGGATTGGAATGGGAAGGTTCTGGATATCACATCTCATGTTATAGGACGGGTCTCAGGTTTGCTATTAGAAGCATTGAGATATCCTGGTATAGGAAGGGTCTCAGGATTGGAATCGGAAGGAGTTGGATATCACATTTCATGTTATAGGAAGGGTTTCAGGTTTGTTATTAGAAGCACTGAGATATCAAATCTCATGCTATAGGAAGGGAGGCAGGATTGGAATGAGAAGCAGTTGGATATCACATCTCATGCTATAGGCAGGGTCCAGGTTTGGTATTAGAAGCATTGAGATATCACAACTCATGCTATAGGAAGGATCCCAGGATTGGAATGGGAAGGAGTTGGATATCACATCTCGTGCTAAAAGAAGGGTCTCAGGTTTGGAAAGGGAAGGATTTGGATATCACATCTGATGTTATAGGATGGTTCTCAGGCTTGGTTTTAGAAGCATTGAGATATCACATCTCATGGTATAGGAAGGGTCTCAGGATTGGAATGGGAAGGATTTGGATATCACATCTCATGCTATAGGAAGGGTCTCAGGATTGGAATGGGAAGGAGTTGGATATCACATATCATGTTATAGGAAGGGTTTCAGGTTTGTTATTAGAAGCACTGAGATATCAAATCTCATGCTATAGAAGTGAGGCAGGATTGGAATGGGAAGGAGTTGGATATCACATCTCATGCTATAGGAAGGGTCTCAGGATTGGAATGGGAAGGAGTTGGAAATCACATCTCATGTTATAGGAAGGATCTCAGGTTTGGTACAAGCATTGAGATATCACATCTCTGCTATCGGAAGGGTCTCAGGAATGGAATGGGAAGGAGTTGGATATCCCATTTCATGTTATAGGAAGGGTCTCAGGTTTGGTATTAGAAGCATTGAGATATCACATCTCATGCTATAGGAAGGGTCTCAGGTTTGGTATTACTAACATTGAGATATCACATCTCATGCTATAGGAAGGGTCTCAGAATTGGAATGGGAAGGATCTGGATATCACATCTCATGTTATAGGATGGGTCTCAGGTTTGCTATTAGAAGCATTGAGATATTGTGGTATAGGAAGGGTCTCAGGATTGGAATCGGAAGGAGTTGGATATCACATATCATGTTATAGGAAGGGTTTCAGGTTTGTTATTAGAAGCACTGAGATATCAAATCTCATGCTATAGGAAGTGAGGCAGGATTGGAATGGGAAGGAGTTGGATATCACATCTCATGCTATAGGAAGGGTCCAGGTTTGGTATTAGAAGCATTGAGATATCACATCTCATGCTATAGGAAGGATCCCAGGATTGGAATGGGAAGGAGTTGGATATCACATCTCGTGCTAAAGGAAGGGTCTCAGGTTTGGAAAGGGAAGGATTTGGATATCACATCTGATGTTATAGGATGGTTCTCAGGCTTGGTTTTAGAAGCATTGAGATATCACATCTCATGGTATAGGAAGGGTCTCAGGATTGGAATGGGATGGATTTGGATATCACATCTCTTAATACAGGAAGGGTCTCAGGTTTGGTATTAGAAACATTGAGATATCACATCTCATGCTATAGGAAGGGTCTCAGGATTGGAATCGGAAGGAGTTGGATATCACATCTCATGCTATAGGAAGGGTCCGGGTTTGGTAATAGAAGCATTGAGATATCAAATCTCATGCTGTAGGAAGGGACGCAGGATTGGAATGTGAAGGAATTGGCTATCACATCTCATGCTATAGGAAGGGTCCAGGTTTGGTATTAGAAGCATTGAGATATCACATTGCATGCTGTAGGAAGGGTCTCCGGATTGGAATGGAAGGAGCTGGATATTACATTCGTGCTATAGGAAGGGTCTCAGGTTTGGTAGAAGCATTGAGATATCACATCTCATGCTATAGGAAGGGTCTCAGGATTGGAATGGGAAGGAGATGGATATCACATCTCATGCTAAAGGAATGGTCTCAGGTTTGGAAAGGGAAGGATTCGGATATCACATCTCATGTTATAGGACGGGTCGCAGGATTGGAATGGGAAGTAGTTGGGTATCAAATCTCATGCTATAGGAAGGGTCTCAGGTTTGAAATGGGAAGGAGTTGGATATCACTTCTCCTGTTATAGGAAGGATCTCAGGTTTGGTATTAGAAGCATTGAGATGTCACATCTCATGCTATAGGAAGGGTCTCAGGATTGGAATGGGAAGGAGTTGGATATCAGGAAGGGTCTCAAGTTTGGTAGAAGCATTGAGATATCACATCTCATGCTATAGATAGGGTCTCAGGATTGTAATGGGAAGGAGTTGCATATCACATCTCATGCCATTGGAAGGGCCTCAGGTTTGGTATAAGCATTGAGATATCACATCTCTGCTATCGTAAGGGTCTCAGTATTGGAATAGGAAGGAGTTGGATATCCCATTTCATGCGACAAGAAGGGTCTCAGGTTTGGAATGGGAAGGAGTAGGATATCACATCTCATGTTATAGGAAGGGTCTCAGGTTTGGTATTAGAAGCATTGGGATATCACATCTCATGCTATAGGAAGGGTCTCAGGATTGGAATGGGAAGGAGCTGGATATCACATCTCATGGTATACGAAGGGTCTCAGGATTGGAATCGGAAGGAGTTGGATATCACATCTCATGTTATAGGAAGGGTCTCAGGTTTGGTATTAGAAGCACTGAGATATCAAACCTCATGCTATAGGAAGGGACGCAGGATTGAAATGGGATGGGTCTCAGGTTTGGTATTACTAGCATTGAGATATCACATCTCATGCTATAGGAAGGGTCTCAGGATCGGAATTGGAAGGAGTTGGATATCACATCTCATGCTATAGGAAGGGTCTCAGGTTTTGAATGGGAAGGATTTGGATATCACATCTCTTGCTATTGGAAGGGTCACAGGTTTGGTATTAGAAACTTTGAGATATCACATCTCATGCTATAGGAAGGGTCTCAGGATTGGAATGGGAAGGAGTTGGATATCACATCTCATGCTAAAGGAAGGGTCTCAGGTTTGGAAAGGGAAGGATTTGGATATCACATCTGATGTTATAGGATGGTTCTCAGGCTTGGTTCTAGAATCATTGAGATACCACATCTCATGGTATAGGAAGGGTCTCATGATTGGAATGGGAAGGAGTTGGATATGGTATGATATGATATGGCATTTGTAACGCGCCTATACACAAGTGTTTCAAGGCGCGACGAGGCAGGGGGGGGGAACAAGGGGAAGACAGACAACGATCCTACTAGGCCAGGTGTCATTCAGATCGCGCAAGTGCAGGGGTATGGGGGAAGGGAAGAAGTGCAAGGGGAAGGGGAGGGGGGAAGTGCAGTACAAAGTAAGTAGAATAAAAATAAATAAATAGGGCCAGCTGGTGGCAAGGTAAGTGCAGACAAGAGCTGGGAAGGGGGGGCTGTAGGGATACAGAGACAGTCCCGCAGTGCAGGGGTTGCCAGAGAGGCAGTGCAAGTGGAGAGTGGCTGGGCCCAGGACCAAGGTCGCTGAGAGTGGCCCAGTTGCAGATTCAGTGCAGTTTCAGTGAAGAATTTAGCAGGGGAGAGGGAGAGAGAAAGCAGAAGCAAAGAGGAAGGTTTTGAGGTGCTTCCGGAACCGGAGATTTTTCTCCTCAAGTTTCAGGGAGGCAGGAACGCTGTTCCAGAGGGAGGCCCCTGCTGCGGAGAGAGATCTACCCCCAGCTCGTTGCTTCGAGAAGCGGCTGACCCTGAGGAAGTTGGAGACAGATATCACAAATCATGCTATAGGAAGGGTCTCAGGTTTGGAATGGGAAGGAGTTGGATATCACATCTCATGTTATAGGAAGGATCTCAGGTTTGGTATTAGAAGCATTGAGATATCACATCTCATGCTATAGGAAGGGTCTCAGGATTGGAATGGGAAGGAGCTGGATATCACGTCTCATGGTATACGAAGGGTCTCAGGATTGGAATCGGAAGGAGTTGGATTTCACATCTCATGTTATAGGAAGGGTCTCAGGTTTGGTATAAGAAGCACTGAGATATCAAACCTCATGCTATAGGAAGGGACGCAGGATTGGAATGGGATGGGTCTCAGGTTTGGTATTACAAGCATTGAGATATCACATCTCATGCTATAGGAAGGGTCTCAGGATTGGAATGGGAAGGAGTTGGATATCACATCTCATGTTATAGGAAGGATCTCAGGTTTGGTACAAGCATTGAGATATCACATCTCTGCTATTGGAAGGGTCTCAGGAATGGAATGGGAAGGAGTTGGATATCCCATTTCATGTTATAGGAAGGTTCTCAGGTTTGGTATTAGAAGCATTGAGATATCACATCTCATGCTATAGGAAGGGTCTCAGGTTTGGTATTAGTAACATTGAGATATCACATCTCATGCTATAGGAAGGGTCTCAGAATTGGAATGGGAAGGTTCTGGATATCACATCTCATGTTATAGGACGGGTCTCAGGTTTGCTATTAGAAGCATTGAGATATCACATCTCATGCTATAGGAAGGGTCCAGGTTTGGTATTAGAAGCATTGAGATATCACATCTCATGCTATAGGAAGGATCCCAGGATTGGAATGGGAAGGAGTTGGATATCACATCTCGTGCTAAAGGAAGGGTCTCAGGTTTGGAAAGGGAAGGATTTGGATATCACATCTGATGTTATATGATGGTTCTCAGGCTTGGTTTTAGAAGCATTGAGATATCACATCTCATGGTATAGGAAGGGTCTCAGGATTGGAATGGGAAGGATTTGGATATCACATCTCTTACTATAGGAAGGGTCTCAGGTTTGGTATTAGAAACATTGAGATATCACATCTCATGCTATAGGAAGGGTCTCAGGATTGGAATAGGAAGGCTTTGGATATCACATCTCATGTTATAGGACGGGTCTCAGGTTTGGTATTAGAAGCACTGAGATATCACATCTCATGGCATAGGAAGGGTCTCAGGATTGGAATCGGAAGGAGTTGGATATCAAATCTCATGTTATAGGAAGGGTCTCAGGTTTGGTATTAGAAGCACTGAGATATCAAATCTCATGCTATAGGAAGGGACGCAGAATTGGAATGGGAAGGAGTTGGATGTCACATCTCATGTTATAGGAAGGGTCTCAGGTTTGGTAGTAGAAGCATTGAGATATCAAAACTCATGCTGTAGGAAGGGACGCAGGATTGGAATGGGAAGGAGTTGGCTATCACATCTCATGCTATAGGAAGGGTCCAGGTTTGGTATTAGAAGCATTGAGATCTCACATCTCATGCTATAGGAAGGGTCTCCGGATTGGAATGGAAGGAGTTGGATATTACATTCTTGCTATAGGAAGGGTCTCAGGTTTGGTAGAAGCATTGAGATATCACATCTCATGCTATAGGAAGGGTCTCAGGATTGGAATGGGAAGGAGTTGGATATCACATCTCATGACATAGGAAGGGTCTCAGGTTTGGTATAAGCATTGAGATATCACATCTCTGCTATCTTAAGGGTCTCAGGATTGGAATAGGAAGGAGTTGGATATCCCATCTCATGCTATAAGAAGGGACTCAGGTTTGGAATGGAAAGGAGTTGGATATCACATCTCATGTTATAGGAAGGGTCTCAGGTTTGGTATTAGAAGCATTGAGATATCACATCTCATGCTATAGGAAGGGTCTCAGGATTGGAATGGGAAGGAGCTGGATATCCCATCTCATGCTAAAGGAATGGTCTCAAGTTTGGAAAAGGAAGGATTTGGATATCACATCTCATGTTATAGGACGGGTGTCAGGATTGGAATGGGAAGTAGTTGGATATCAAATCTCATGCTATAGGAAGGGTCTCAGGTTTGGAATGGGAAGGAGTTGGATATCACTTCTCCTGTCATAGGAAGGATCTCAGGTTTGGTATTAGAAGCATTGAGATGTCACATCTCATGCTATAGGAAGGGTCTCAGGATTGTAATGAGAAGGAGTTGGATATCACATCTCATGGCATACGAAGGGTCTCAGGATTGGAATCGGAAGGAGTTGGATATCACATCTCATGTTATAGGAAGGGTCTCAGGTTTGGTATTAGAAGCACTGAGATATCAAACCTCATGCTATAGGAAGGGACGCAGGATTGAAATGGGATGGGTCTCAGGTTTGGTATTACAAGCATTGAGATATCACATCTCATGCTATAGGAAGGGTCTCAGGATCGGAATTGGAAGGAGTTGGATATCACATCTCATGCTATAGGAAGGGTCTCAGGTTTTGAATGGGAAGGATTTGGATATCACATCTCTTGCTATTGGAAGGGTCACAGGTTTGGTATTAGAAACTTTGAGATATCACATCGCATGCTATAGGAAGGGTCTCAGGATTGGAATGGGAAGGAGTTGGATATCACATCTCATGCTAAAGGAAGGGTCTCAGGTTTGGAAAGGGAAGGATTTGGATATCACATCTGATGTTATAGGATGGTTCTCAGGCTTGGTTCTAGAATCATTGAGATACCACATCTCATGGTATAGGAAGGGTCTCATGATTGGAATGGGAAGGAGTTGGATATGGTATGATATGATATGATATGGCATTTGTAACGCGCCTATACACAAGTGTTTCAAGGCGCGACGGGGCTGGGGGGGGGAAAGGGGAAGACAGACAACGATCCTACTAGGCCAGGTGTCATTCAGATCGCGCAAGTGCAGGGGTATGGGGGAAGGGAAGAAGTGCAAGGGGAAGGGGAGGGGGGAAGTGCAGTACAAAGTAAGTAGAATAAAAATAAATAAATAGGGCCAGCTGGTGGCAAGGTAAGTGCAGACAAGAGCTGGGAAGGGGGGGCTGTAGGGATACAGAGACAGTCCCGCAGTGCAGGGGTTGCCAGAGAGGCGGTGCAAGTGGAGAGTGGCTGGGCCCAGGACCAAGGTCGCTGAGAGTGGCCCAGTTGCAGATTCAGTGCAGTTTCAGTGAAGAATTTAGCAGGGGAGAGGGAGAGAGAAAGCAGAAGCAAAGAGGAAGGTTTTGAGGTGCTTCCGGAACCGGAGATTTTTCTCCTCAAGTTTCAGGGAGGCAGGAACGCTGTTCCAGAGGGAGGCCCCTGCTGCGGAGAGAGATCTACCCCCAGCTCGTTGCTTCGAGAAGCGGCTGACCCTGAGGGAGTTGGAGACGGATATCACATCTCATGCTATAGGAAGGGTCTCAGGTTTGGAATGGGAAGGAGTTGGATATCACATCTCATGTTATAGGAAGGATCTCAGGTTTGGTATTAGAAGCATTGAGATATCACATCTCATGCTATAGGAAGGGTCTCAGGATTGGAATGGGAAGGAGCTGGATATCACATCTCATGGTATACGAAGGGTCTCAGGATTGGAATCGGAAGGATTTGGATATCACATCTCATGTTATAGGAAGGGTCTCAGGTTTGGTATAAGAAGCACTGAGATATCAAACCTCATGCTATAGGAAGGGACGCAGGATTGGAATGGGATGGGTCTCAGGTTTGGTATTACAAGCATTGAGATATCACATCTCATGCTCTAGGAAGGGTCTCAGGATTGGAATGGGAAGGAGTTGGATATCACATCTCATGTTATAGGAAGGATCTCAGGTTTGGTACAAGCATTGAGATATCACATCTCTGCTATTGGAAGGGTCTCAGGAATGGAATGGGAAGGAGTTGGATATCCCATTTCATGTTATAGGAAGGGTCTCAGGTTTGGTATTAGAAGCATTGAGATATCACATCTCATGCTATAGGAAGGGTCTCAGGTTTGGTATTAGTAACATTGAGATATCACATCTCATGCTATAGGAAGGGTCTCAGAATTGGAATGGGAAGGTTCTGGATATCAAATCTCATGTTATAGGACGGGTCTCAGGTTTGCTATTAGAAGCATTGAGATATTGTGGTATAGGAAGGGTCTCAGGATTGGAATCGGAAGGAGTTGGATATCACATATCATGTTATAGGAAGGGTTTCAGGTTTGTTATTAGAAGCACTGAGATATCAAATCTCATGCTATAGGAAGGGAGGCAGGATTGGAATGGGAAGGAGTTGGATATCACATCTCATGCTATAGGAAGGGTCCAGGTTTGGTATTAGAAGCATTGAGATATCACATCTCATGCTATAGGAAGGATCCCAGGATTGGAATGGGAAGGAGTTGGATATCACATCTCATGCTAAAGGAAGGGTCTCAGGTTTGGAAAGGGAAGGATTTGGATATCACATCTGATGTTATATGATGGTTCTCAGGCTTGGTTTTAGAAGCATTGAGATATCACATCTCATGGTATAGGAAGGGTCTCAGGATTGGAATGGGAAGGATTTGGATATCACATCTCTTACTATAGGAAGGGTCTCAGGTTTGGTATTAGAAATATTGAGATATCACATCTCATGCTATAGGAAGGGTCTCAGGATTGGAATGGGAAGGATTTGGATATCACATCTCATGTTATAGGACGGGTCTCAGGTTTGGTATTAGAAGCACTGAGATATCACATCTCATGGCATAGGAAGGGTCTCAGGATTGGAATCGGAAGGAGTTGGATATCAAATCTCATGTTATAGGAAGGGTCTCAGGTTTGGTATTAGAAGCACTGAGATATCAAATCTCATGCTATAGGAGGGGACGCAGAATTGGAATGGGAAGGAGTTGGATGTCACATGTCATGTTATAGGAAGGGTCTCAGGTTTGGTAGTAGAAGCATTGAGATATCAAAACTCATGCTGTAGGAAGGGACGCAGGATTGGAATGGGAAGGAGTTGGCTATCACATCTCATGCTATAGGAAGGGTCCAGGTTTGGTATTAGAAGCATTGAGATCTCACATCTCATGCTATAGGAAGGGTCTCCGGATTGGAATGGAAGGAGTTGGATATTACATTCTTGCTATAGGAAGGGTCTCAGGTTTGGTAGAAGCATTGAGATATCACATCTCATGCTATAGGAAGGGTCTCAGGATTGGAATGGGAAGGAGTTGGATATCACATCTCATGACATAGGAAGGGTCTCAGGTTTGGTATAAGCATTGAGATATCACATCTCTGCTATTTTAAGGGTCTCAGGATTGGAATAGGAAGGAGTTGGATATCCCATCTCATGCTATAAGAAGGGTCTCAGGTTTGGTATTAGAAGCATTGAGATATCACATCTCATGCTATAGGAAGGGTCTCAGGATTAGAATGGGAAGGAGCTGGATATCCCATCTCATGCTAAAGGAATGGTCTCAGGTTTGGAAAAGGAAGGATTTGGATATCACATCTCATGTTATAGGACGGGTCTCAGGATTGGAATGGGAAGTAGTTGGATATCAAATCTCTTGCTATAGGAAGGGTCTCAGGTTTGGAATGGGAAGGAGTTGGATATCACTTCTCCTGTCATAGGAAGGATCTCAGGTTTGGTATTAGAAGCATTGAGATGTCACATCTCATGCTATAGGAAGGGTCTCAGGATTGGAATGAGAAGGAGTTGGATATCACATCTCGTGCTATAGGAAGGGTCTCAAGTTTGGTAGAAGCATTGAGATATCACATCTCTGCTATCGTAAGGGTCTCAGTATTGGAATAGGAAGGAGTTGGATATCCCATTTCATGCGATAAGAAGGGTCTCAGGTTTGGAATGGGAAGGAGTTGGATATCACATCTCATGTTATAGGACGGGTCGCTGGTTTGGTATTAGAAGCATTGGGATAGCACATCTCATGCTATAGGAAGGGTCTCAGGATTGGAATGGGAAGGAGCTGGATATCACATCTCATGCTATAGGAAGGGTCTCAGGTTTGGTATTACAAGCATTGAGATATCACATCTCATGCTATACGAAGGGTCTCAGGATCGGAATTGGAAGGAGTTGGATGTCACATCTCATGCTATAGGAAGGGTCTCAGGTTTTGAATGGGAAGGATTTGGATATCACATCTCTTGCTATAGGAAGGGTCACAGGTTTGGTATTTGAAACTTTGAGATATCACATCTCATGCTATAGGAAGGGTCTCAGGATTGGAATGGGAAGGAGTTGGATATCACATCTCATGCTAAAGGAAGGGTCTCAGGTTTGGAAAGGGAAGGATTTGGATATCACATCTGATGTTATAGGATGGTTCTCAGGCTTGGTTTTAGAAGCATTGAGATATCACATCTCATGGTATCGGAAGGGTCTCAGGATTGGAATGGGAAGGAGTTGGATATGGTATGATATGATATGATATGGCATTCGTAACGCACCTATACACAAGTGTTTCAAGGCGCGACGAGGCAGGGAGAGGGGAACAAGGGGAAGACAGACAACGATCCTACTAGGCCAGGTGTCATTCAGATCGCGCAAGTGCAGGGGTAGGGGGAAGGGAAGAAGTGCAAGGGGAAGGGGAGGGGGAAGGTGCAGTACAAAGTAAGTAGAATAAAAATAAATAAATAGGGCCAGCTGGTGGCAAGTGCAAGGTAAGTGCAGACAAGAGCTGGGAAGGGGGGGCTGTAGGGATACAGAGACAGTCCCGCAGTGCAGGGGTTGCCAGGGAGGCAGTGCAAGTGGAGAGTTGCTGGGCCCAGGACCGAGGTCGCTGAGAGTGGCCCAGTTGCAGATTCAGTGCAGTTTCAGTGAAGAATTTAGCAGGGGAGAGGGAGAGAGAAAGCAGAAGCAAAGAGGAAGGTTTTGAGGTGCTTCCGGAACCGGAGATTTTTCTCCTCAAGTTTCAGGGAGGCAGGAAGGCTGTTCCAGAGGGAGGCCCCTGCTGCGGAGAGAGATCTAACCCCAGCTCGTTGCTTCGAGAAGCGGCTGACCCTGAGGGAGTTGGAGACGGATATCACATCTCATGCTATAGGAAGGGTCTCAGGTTTGGAATGGGAAGGAGTTGGATATCACATCTCATGTTATAGGAAGGATCTCAGGTTTGGTATTAGAAGCATTTAGATATCACATCTCATGCTATAGGAAGGGTCTCAGGATTGGAATGGGAAGGAGTTGGATATCACATCTCATGTTATAGGAAGGATCTCAGGTTTGTTAGAAGCATTGAGATATCACATCACTGCTATCGGAAGGGTCTCAGGAATGGGAAGGAGTTGGATATCCCACTTCATGTTATAGGAAGGGTCTCAGGTTTGGTATTAGAAGCATTGAGATATCACATCTCATGCTATAGGAAGGGTCTCAGGTTTGGTATTAGTAACATTGAGATATCACATCTCATGCTATAGGAAGGGTCTCAGAATTGGAATGAGAAGGATCTGGATATCACATCTCATGTTATAGGACGGGTCTCAGGTTTGCTATTAGAAGCATTGAGATATCGTGGTATAGGAAGGGTCTCAGGATTGGAATCGGAAGGAGTTGGATATCACATTTCATGTTATAGGAAGGGTTTCAGGTTTGTTATTAGAAGCACTGAGATATCAAATCTCATGCTATAGGAAGGGAGGCAGGATTGGAATGAGAAGCAGTTGGATATCACATCTCATGCTATAGGCAGGGTCCAGGTTTGGTATTAGAAGCATTGAGATATCACAACTCATGCTATAGGAAGGATCCCAGGATTGGAATGGGAAGGAGTTGGATATCACATCTCGTGCTAAAGGAAGGGTCTCAGGTTTGGAAAGGGAAGGATTTGGATATCACATCTGATGTTATAGGATGGTTCTCAGGCTTGGTTTTAGAAGCATTGAGATATCACATCTCATGGTATAGGAAGGGTCTCAGGATTGGAATGAGAAGGATTTGGATATCACATCTCATGCTATAGGAAGGGTCTCAGGATTGGAATGGGAAGGATTTGGAAATCACATCTCATGTTATAGGACGGGTCTCAGGTTTGGTATTAGAATTACTAAGATATCACATCTCATGGTATAGGAAGGGTCTCAGGATTGGAATCGGAAGGAGTTGGATATCACATCTCATGTAATAGGAAGGGTCTCAGGTTTGGTATTAGAAGCACTGAGATATCAAATCTCATGCTATAGGCAGGGACGCAGGATTGGAATGGGAAGGAGTTGGATATCACATCTCATGCTATAGGAAGGGTCTAGGTTTGGTATTAGAAGCATTGAGATATCACATGAAACCCTTTTTTTACCTCTGATCGAACCAGAAGGCCTGCACTGGTACTTCGACCCTTGGAATAGCGGGAACAGCTATTCTCGGCATCTTCACCATCTCCTGCACCTAAGCCTTCGGAAGTGTCTCTGGGCCATCCAACAGACTGACCAGCCTACCCAGGAGTCTTGCTCTGTAACCGCCGCCAGGTTGTGTTGTATTTCTAGTCCTTGTCACTCTCACACGATTCGTACACTTGGCGTTCCCAGGTCTGAAGTGAGTAGTGTACATTTGGCTGAGATACAGACGGCCGCTCTGTTGCCCTGCTGTGGTAACAAACTGTGCGGGTTCACTTCGTTTGGGACATCTTTAACTCAACTCTGCTGCTGCAGAATCTACACGACGACGAGACGTCCCCTGCTCTTCTGAACCTGCCAGCACTGAAACTGACGCGGAGAAGCCTGGGTCTGCTTGCATCGTGGACCGGTGAGTAGCATAGCTAGGAACTGGTCGCCCTCCTGCAGGAGCCCATAGCTTTTCCCCGCTGTGTCAAAACAGCACGCCTTTCCGTACTCGCGCTCTGCTTCTGCCCACAGTGGAGGCTGCTCTTGAGTCGCGGAACTCTGTTCTTCTTCATTTGTGCACTAAACTGAACTGCCTGATTCCCTCGAAGAGACTCCCCTTTTTGCCCGTTGGCACCAGCGTGTGCAGGTACTTTTGAGCACAAGGCTCCACTCTTCGTAGGGCTCGGACTTCCTTTTAGTTAGGTGCCTCTGAAGGCGGACTGGGTCTAAGCATTATTTCGCACTGCCTGTTTTCCTTCCCTTCTAGGTGGACTACACATTTCGTGCATCTAACGCTTTAGACTCGTTTGTATTTGTATATATATTGTATTGGTTTGCTATGTGTTGGTTTACTAGAGTTGTATTGTGATTTCTCGCTACGGTCATAGTTTTAAAGGCCTTGGAATAAATGTGTATATATTTTTAATATAACACCTGTTTGGAGTAGTTTGTAAGTGTCCTTGCTTTGTGTGCTCATTGCGGGCTTTCAGTCACCCTCACCCCTCATGAGACCTAGTCTTGACCGCCGCGATCGCTACCCTGATTGGTCTGGCTTGTCCAGAGGTTACCCTGTTCCAAGTAATTAGGTTGGCCTTCTGAACTTCTGCGCCACCTGGACAGAGTTCAGAAATCCGTCTTAACAAATTGGTGTACAGCGGTGGGATACGACTGAAGGTATCCAGTGTTGCGCACGAACTAAGGCATTTCAAGTTATTCCTACCAGGACACGTAGTGAATTGTTACAGTTTAACTTTAAAAAGGCCATAGTCCTATCTAACAGTATGGAAAAAAATACCTTGTTAACTTTAAATGCTTCCAAATCAGAAACATTGAAAAATATGTGTGCGGAGAGAGGTGTTTCCTCTCAAGGCACAAAATTGGATATGATCCAAAGAATCGTGGCGTGGCAAGAAGCGCAGTTTGACGCTATAACTTCTGAGGACAGTGCGGAAGGAGGTGGGGCTGCTCTCACTGGTAGAACCGACGGTTCTGCCGCTGCACTGATCCACCGTGATCACAAGGACAGGGAGGATGAGATTTCTAATGTTTCCTCTGCCAGTGCTGATGGGGAGGCTATGCTTGAATTCAAGAAGCAAGAGCTGCGGTTTAGGCAGAAGGAGCTTGAGTTCAGCATAGCCAAACTAAAAATCGAACAGGCAGAAAAACAGAGAGACAGGGATCACCAGTTGGAACTGGCCAAGCTTCAGGTTGCAAATGGGTCCAAGGGTCCTGGACATTGGTCTGGGGCCTCCTCTCATCCACGGTTTCCGAAAGATCTGCTCAGTGTGTATGAGGAAAGGAATGACATTATGGACTGGCTGAATACGTTTGAGTATGCATGTGAAGTTCAAGAAGTTGACAATGCTGATAAGATTGCCTGGTTACTCAGCAGACTGCCCCATTCTGGCTGTAGTGCCATTATGGAAATGTCGAAGGCTGAGCGAGCTGATTTTGCAATGTTAAAGCAAACTCTCATTTTAAAGTTTGGAAAGACTCCGGCCCAATATTTAAAACGATTCCGAGAGTACAAGAAAAAAGAAGGTGGTACTTGGGTATCTTATGTAACCGAATCCTTAAAAAACTTGACTGGCTGGGTCGAAGGTTATAAGGTTAACCTTTGAAGGCATGATAAATCTTGTCATGCTGGAACACATTTTTGCATCTTCTTCCCCGGAGCTTAAGCAGCATTTGGCCGATTCGAAGGAGATAGATCCTAAGAAGCTGGCCATTGCAGCAGACTTATGGGTGTCACATCGAGTGTCCCATAAGGACAAAACTCATCCTGGTAAGCAGGAGGAAGGGAAAAAGTCCAAAGATAAGGAGGGTGGAGAATCTGATAAATCTTCTTCTCAAAAGGGCCACAAAAAGAAAAATAAGGGTAAGACACAAGAGAACTCACAGGGTAGTGGAGGTCAGCCTCCGAAACAGAACTCTGGTTACAATAAGCCTCCCTATGTAAACAGACCCAATGGATCTTGTTTTGCTTGTGGAGCAACTGACCACGTGAAGGGGGATCCCCGGTGTAAGGTTAAACCTTTGGGGGTCCACTCCGCTAATCTGGCCTTCTCCTCCTACGAGGAAGAAGAGATTACAGGAGCATCCTTCTCCTCAGACTCATTTCCCAGTGGGATAGAAGCTGAGGTAGTTTTAGTGTCCCTGGGTTCCTGGGAGCCTAAAGTCGCAGAGGCTTATGCTAGGATTCCGGATAATACCAAGCACTACTTTAAAGACAGTGTGCTGATCAATGAAGCAGATACTCCAGCTCTTAGGGATAGTGGGTGGAGTCGAACTGTAGTGGATTCTACCTTTGTAGACTCAGAGGAAGTTGCCAGAGCTACTCTGATGCCCACTAAATTGGCTGACGGCCCACTCCGTATGTTCCCAGTAATACCTGTAAATCTTACTTTAAATGGTACAGCAGTCAGGATTCCAGTGAGCATTCAGAGAAACGTCCCAGGAAAGGTCTTGTTAGGTAATGATCTCAGAGCTTTAGGGCTCGTAGGAGACACTGCCGACGGACCCTATACACGGTCTCAAGCACGGGCAGCATTTGCCAAGACCAATACGCCGCCCCAGCCGAAGGGGAAACCCAAGGCGAAAGGAGTAAACAAGTCAAGTCGAGGGAAAGAGAATATTCCTCCGAGCTCGCCTACCACTGCGGTGGAGGAAGTTGGTCAATCGCCCGGGCCTGACAAGGAGGTGGCGATGCCTGAAGTATTTGACCCCAACGACCATCCTGAACTAAAAGACTTGTTAGTAGAAGGTGGTCCTGATAGGGACGAATTCAGTAAAGGCCAACGTGAGTGCCCATCTCTGGAAGGCCTAAGGAGACAGGCCTGCTCCCAGCTTGAGGGTGAACCTCCTGGGACGCATCGGATTTATTGGGAAGGTGGACTCCTGTATAGTGAGCCCACAGAGTCTACAGAAGGAGACCATAGGAGGTTGGTGGTTCCCCTTGCTGTAAGACCCTTCTTTGTGCAACGACATGACCTATGCCTTATGCAACATATTTCTTGTCAAAGAATTAAAAGTCCTTATTGTTATTTAATTAATTCGCACCTACACGATTCTATGCTGTAGCTGCCCATCCACCCCCCCCCTTTTTACCGACATCCATGGAAAACAAAATTGAACTTGTTTCCTTTATAATTGTCTTACACTGCACCGACACGATCCAATGCTGCAGCTACTCATCTCACCATTCTATTGATATCTATGCGTGAGAATCAACCACAATACCTGACATACCTTTAACTCAATAACACTTACTCCCCTGTTTGCGACTCTTTCCATCGCGCATGCCCCGCTGACTAGTATCATCCACTGCACATGCGCGCGACCAGCTTCCTTGCGGTCCGATTACGCGCATGCGCAGTTTATAGCACCTCCTAGCTCCCCCAGTCGGAGACAGCTCATTCTTCGTGCACCGCTCTCGTCTCACGACCAGAAGCGCTACTTTCATCTGATACTCAGCCTCAGTTGGTAAGTGCTTACAGCCCTAGCTTCACCAACCGTGCGTCCTGGCCCTTTTTTACTCGGACATAGGCTCTAGTTTCCATCAACTAGCGCCATTTTTATTCATTCACCAGGGACGGCCTTACTACACCGCCCTTTATATGTTAGTCTTTACAACATCCCACTGCAGTGACTTAATCGTGCACTGTTTATTTATTCATTTATCATTTTCTATTTCTATTTTATTTTGACCAATATGTGTTCGGTTGTGCACTTTAGGACACTTTTCCCTTAAGTAACTTTGTCACCACCATTTTTTCAGTACCATCAACGTTTGGACACGGCATTCAACTGCCTCCGCTCTACAGCCTCGCATTTCCTCTTTTGACTAAGGTAACCCTTTAAATTATATGATATGTTCGCCATCCTGTAGATTTCTCTGCACTCAGATAACTTACCGTTATCCATTTTCCCTGTAGACTCCGGCTACAGCGTTCCGCCTAGCTCATTACGCAGGCCTTCTTCAAAAGATTACCCATTCTGACCGTTCATGTTGCACAAGGTAGGCTCCGACCTCGCAGTTTTTGAGGCTCCTTCCCCCCCCCTTTTTTCTAAACACTATTTTAACCTTTCCTATCCTTTTGTAGATACCCACCCCCTTGAACCACGTCCTGATGAAAGTCCGGACCCTTCACTAAACTACACCACAACGCTCAAGTGAAGTCATATTTCCATCCCGGACTGGAAACATATTTATGTGTCAGGTTTTGTGTTTAGACCCATTGTTTTTTAAAAAATGTGTAAATAAATTGTTGTTTTTGCTGTAATCTCCTCAGCCTCTCTACTCTTTCGCCAGCATTTATACACTGGCTATCTGCTTCCTCTCAGCCTACCTTTCTATATGGTCAGACTAGGGGTAGCCTGTGACTCTTCCTTTTTCTTCCTGTAAGACCCTTCCTCCTGCAGTTGGCGCATGAAGTGCCCCTTGCTGGTCACCTTGGTATTAAGAGGACCAAGCAAAGGTTATCTATGCACTTCTACTGGCCCAAGATGGGGGTGCAAGTAGAAAGTCACTGCAGGAGTTGTGCCTCCTTCCAGTTATCTGGTAAGGTTGGCGCGACAATCCAAGCTCCATTGGTACCACTCCCAGTTGTGGGAAAACCATTCGAAAGGGTAGGGATCGACATCGTTGGTCCCCTTGACCCGCAAACATCCTCAGGCAATAGGTTTATCCTGGTGCTGGTCGACCATGCAACCAGATATCCTGAGGCCATCCCATTGAAAACTGTAACTGCCAAGTCAGTTGCAAAAGCGTTACTTGGCATATTTACTAGGGTTGGCTTCCCTAAAGAAGTTGTGTCGGATCGTGGCAGCAACTTTATGTCAAAGTATATGCAGGCTATGTGGAAAGAATGTGGGGTCACCTACAAGTTCTCTTCTGCATACCACCCCCAGACCAATGGTCTGGTGGAACGTTTCAACAGAATGTTAATGAGCATGATTGGGGCTCTGGAAGAACCTCAGAGAAGAAAATGGGATCTTCTTTTACCATGCTTACTGTTTGCCTACCGAGAGGTACCACAGGAGGGTGTTGGCTTCAGCCCCTTCGAACTTCTGTTCGGTCATCCTGTACGGGGACCCTTAGCAACAGTCAAAGAGGGATGGGAGATGCCCACTCCCCCTGTTACTACCAATGTAGTAGATTATGTGCTGGGGCTGAGAAAACGGATGGTACTTCTGATGGGCTTGGCTAGTGATAAATTAAAGGCAGGACAAGCGCTGGTGAAACATTGGTACGACAAGAAAGCTTCCCTCATCAACTTTACACCTGGTCAGCAAGTCCTGATCATGAATCCGATAAGGCCTCGAGCTTTACAGGACAAATGGTCAGGCCCTTACACAGTGGTGGAGCCCCTGGGTGAGGTTAACTATTTAGTGGACCTTGGAAGGCCTGGACAGGCTCCAAAAGTGTTTCACGTGAATAGGCTGAAGGCTTTCGTCCCAAGAGTTGAAATCGCAGCACTGCTACTGGCTTCAGATGTTGAGGAAGAGGAGTCTGAACCCCTCCCCGACCTGTTCCAAAGCGGTCCTTCAGATAGCTCCTTTGAGGGTGTCCGAGTGGCCCCTCACCTGAATTCTGATCAGCAGGCTGAGGTGAAAAGTTTTCTTAGGCAGTTTTCCCCCCTGTTTTCACAGTCGGCTGGTTTGACACCTTGGTGCAAACATAGCATAGACACAGGAGACAGTGTACCTACCAAAAGTAGGGGATACAGGATGTCAGACAAAGTACGGTCTTATATTAAGACCGAGGTCAACAAGATGTTAGACCTAGGGGTGATTGAACCCTCTAGTAGTCCTTGGTCCAGCCCTGTGGTTTTGGTTCCAAAGGCAGGCACTTCTGAATTGAGGTTCTGCGTGGATTACAGGGCTCTGAATGCTGTCACCAAGACAGATGCACACCCCTTGCCTCGAACAGATGAGCTGGTGGATACTTTGGGTGCCTCCAAGTACCTCAGCACATTTGACCTCACTGCTGGCAATTGGCAAATAGCATTAGCAGAATATGCCAAGGAGAAGACAGCGTTTTCTACTCCCGACGGCCTTTACCAATTCAGGGTAATGCCGTTCGGGTTGAAAAATGCACCTGCCACTTTCCAGAGGCTTGTGAATCATGTGTTGAATGGGTTGGACGAATTCTGTCTTGCATATCTGGACGATATAGCAGTTTTCAGTGCCACCTGGGAAGACCATGTGAAACACCTCGGGATTGTGCTCCAGGCTCTTCAGAAAGCACACTTGACCATAAAGGCTAGTAAATGCCAGATTGGACAAGGCTCAGTGGTTTACCTTGGATATGAAGTAGGTGGAGGGAGGATACAGCCTCTTCCCAGTAAAGTACAAGCAGTACAAGACTGGCCTACCCCCACTACACAGACCCAAGTGAGAGCCTTCTTAGGACTCACGGGGTATTACCGCAACTTTGTGGCAGACTATGGCACCATAGCTACCCCTCTGACTGCCCTCACCACTCCGAAGGCCTTCAATGGCTTAAAAGACTCCTTGTGCCAGGCCCCTGTCCTCAGGGCCCCTGATTATCAAAGACCTTTTATTGTGCAGACGGACGCCTCTGACACTGGGATAGGAGCTGTACTATCGCAAGTAGATGAGAAGGGTAAGGAACACCCTATTGGTTTTATTAGTCGGAGCTTAAGGACAGAGAGCTCAGATGGTCCACAGTGGAGAAAGAATGTTTCTCTGTTGTGTGGGCCCTACGGAAGCTGAGGCCCTACCTCTATGGGACCCACTTCACTGTGCAAACTGACCATAAGCCCTTAAAGTGGCTAATGAACATGAAGGGGGAGAATCCAAAGTTGCTTAGGTGGTCCATAAGTCTACAAGGCTTCGACTTCACTATTGAGCATAGGCCAGGTATCCAACATAGCAATGCTGATGGGTTGTCCAGAATGTTTAACCGACCTGAACAAGAGACTCATCCAGGGGTGGATTAGTTCCCCCTGTCCATAGTCTGGGAAGGGCGAGTGTTAGGAAAGATTTCTTAATTGTGGGTAATTTTCCTTCCATGTGGCAACCCCTAAACTTTTTGCTGTTGTTTTTCACCATGATCTAGACTTTGCCAGAGAAGTGCAGCCTTCTGCCGCACTCCTCTGGGCTTTCGCTCCATTCTTACGGGGAAACTGACATGCCCTTAAGACAGTCAGTACCGGAAAACGCTGTTTTCCGTAGTTTCTTTATCATGTTGCGGCTTTCGTGAAACATGACACAAGAGGGCACTGTAAGCTAAGTTACCGCTCTCTTGGGTCTCTAGCCTTCTACAGGCCCTAGATACTCTTTTTGGATTGTAACTGATCGGTGCAAGTGAATCACAGACGGGACTGGTGGCAGCGATCGTTTCTTGTGTTTTGAGCTCCTTTTGGCGTTTTAAGCGCGTTTCTCGCACTTAGCCCAAAATGGTGGCCTGGCTCCCAAAATGGCCAGACCACGAGGCTCCTTTGTCCTGTCCGCTGACTGTCTTGCTCCCTTCACCTTCCCCAGGTCGAGCCGACCCGGGGCCTTCCTTATTTGGGCATGTACTTTCCCGCGAAACACAGATGCTTTCGCGGGCTTCTACAGGCCTTGTGTGTGCCTCCAGGATGTGGGCTGGGATGTCTGGTCCCAATACACATCCTGGGTGCCAGAGAGTCTAGGGTGGTGTGAATGCCTGGGACCACCGTGGTCCGTGATAGGTCCACGTATGGTTTGAGTGTTGATGAGCGGATCTCCCATGGGGTCCCCTCCGTTTTGGCACGAAGGGAACCGTGGATAAGAGGGGGCTGGAAACGCCACTACCATGTCGATGTCCTGAGTTCTCACGAACAAAGGAATACAGGAGCCAAGTATCCTGCAACCACGAGGCTGAACCGAGGAATCGCTGGTGACCCGCTGAAGGACTGCTCCTCTGCACTGCTGTCGCCTTGTGAAACCCTTTTTTTACCTCTGATCGAACCAGAAGGCCTGTACTGGTACTTCGACCCTTGGAATAACGGGAACAGCTATTCTCGGCATCTTCACCATCTCCTGCATGTAAGCCTTCGGAAGTGTCTCTGGGCCATCCAGCAGACTGACCAGCCTACCCAGGAGTCTTGCTCTGTAACCGCCGCCGGGTTGTGTTGTATTGAAGTGAGTAGTGTACATTTGGCTGAGATACACACGGCCGCTCCATTGCCCTGCTGTGGTAACAAACTGTGCATGTTCACTTCGTTTGGGACATCTTTAACTCAACTCTGCTGCTGCAGAATCTACACAACGACGAGACGTCCCCTGCTCTCCTGAACCTGCCAGCACTGAAACTGACGTGGAGAAGCCTGGGTCTGCTTGCATCGGGGACCGGTGAGTAGCATAGCTAGGAACTGGTCGCCCTCCTGCAGGAGCCCATAGCTTTTCCCCGCTGTGTCAAAACAGCACGCCTTTCCGTACTCGCGCTCTGCTTCTGCCCACAGTGGAGGCTGCGCTTGTGTCGCGGAACTCTGTTCTTCTTCATTTGTGCACTAAATTGAACTGCCTGATTCCCTCGAAGAGACTCCCCTTTTTGCCCGTTGGCACCAGCGTGTGGAGGTACTTTTGAGCACAAGGCTCCACTCTTCGTAGGGCTCGGACTTCCTTTTAGTTAGGTGCCTCTGAAGGCGGACTGGGTCTAAGCATTATTTCGCACTGCCTGTTTTCCTTCCCTTCTAGGTGGACTACACATTTCGTGCATCTAACGCTTTAGACTCGTTTGTATTTGTATATATATTGTATTGGTTTGCTATGTGTTGGTTTACTAGAGTTGTATTGTGATTTCTCGCTACGGTCATTGTTTTAAAGGCCTTGGAATAAATGTGTATATATTTTTAATATAACACCTGTTTGGAGTAGTTTGTAAGTGTCCTTGCTTTGTGTGCTCATTGCGGGCTTTCAGTCACCCTCACCCCCCTTGAGACCTAGTCTTGACCGCCGCGATCGCTACCCTGATTGGTCTGGCTTGTCCAGAGGTTACCCTGTTCCAAGTATTTAGGTTGGCCTTCTGAACTTCTGCGCCACCAGGACAGAGTTCAGAAATCCGTCTTAACATCGGAAGGGTCTCAGGTTTGGTAGAAGCATTGAGATATCACATCTCATTCTATAGGAAGGGCTTCAGGATGGGAATGGGAAGGAGTTGGATATCACATCTCATGACATAGGAAGGGTCTCAGGTTTGGTATAAGCATTGAGATATCACATCTCTGCTATCGTAAGGGTCTCAGGATTGGAATAAGAAGGAGTTGGATATCCCATCTCATGCTATAAGAAGGGTCTCAGGTTTGGAATGGAAAGGAGTTGGATATCACATCTCATGTTATAGGAAGGATCTCAGGTTTGGAACGGGAAGGAGTTGGATATCCCATCTCATGTTATAGGAAGGGTCTCAGGTTTGGTATTAGAATCATTGAGATATCACATCTCAAGGTATAGGAAGGGTCTCAGGATTGGAATGGGAAGGAGTTGGATATCCCATCTCATGTTATAGGAAGGGTCTCAGGTTTGGTATTAGAAGCATTGAGATAGCATATATCATGCTATAGGATTGGAATGGGAAGGACTTGGATATCACATCTCATGCTATAGGGAGGGTATCAGGTTTGGTATTACAAGCATTGAGATATCACATCTCATGCTAAAGGAAGGGTCTCAGGGTTGGAAGGGGAAGGATATGGATATCATATCTCATGTTATAGGACGGGTCTCAGGTTTGGTATTAGAAGCATTGAGACAACAAATCGCATGCTGTAGTAAGGATCTCAGGTTTGGAATGGGAAGGAGTTGGATATCACATCTCATGTCATAGGAAGGATCTCAGGTTTGGTATTAGAAGCATTGAGATATCACATCTCATGCTATAGGAAGGGTCTCAGGATTGGAATGGAAGGAGTTGGATATTACATTCTTGCTATAGGAAGGGTCTCAGGTTTGGAATGAGAAGGAGTTGGATATCACATCTCATGCTATAGGAAGGGTCTCAGGTTTGGTATTAGAAGCATTGAGATATCACATCTCATACTATAGGAAGGGGTGGTCAGTCATAATTTCAAATGCAATAATGTCGAAAGTGAAAATGTCGAAAATATTTGATCGGAAAAAAAATGTCAAAAATCAATAATGTCGAATAATTATTTTAGGTAAGTAACACAAATAGGATATTAATAATACAATTCATGCAATGTTTATTTAACAAATATGTGATTTTATTTTATTATTATATTGTTTAATATCTTTTATAAATTTTTTGAATTAATACTTATTTTATTCAACTGTAAAAATATTGATAAATATAACATGACTGTAAATGTATTGATAAATATATATATATATATATCATGAAGTTCAAATTGTAATATACTTATTGTCCATTAGATGGTGATAGAGCATTAGAAACATGCATTTAACTGTACATTAAAGTTTGTTAATGTTTTCCTATGTACGGTACGTCTGCCTACGTATACATAAGCACCATTTTTAAAGCTCTTTTTACAAACGGTTCTCCAGCGGTCGCGTCTCCCTTACTCCGGTCGTGGATTTCATGGATTTTTCATGTTTTTTTCTCGGAGCAATCATGTTTTTTTACATTGGATTAACTGCTTTTCATGGATTTTTAATCCCTTTTCTTCCAGATCATCGAGGATCGTGGATTGTTTTTCGTATGGGTCTTTTTTGGATTTGCACTTTTTTTTCCTTGCTGGATTTGGATTTTTCTTGTTTTTTTTCTTGGCACATTTACATGGATTGCCGTTACAGACTTGGATTTTTCGGAGTTTCTCATCCAGGATTGTGTATTTTTTCCTTCGTGCTGGATTAGGATTTTTCTTGGGTTTTTTTTGGCATATTTACATGGATTCCCGTTGCAGATTTGGTTTTATGGAGCTGCAGGTTGGTGTTTTCGGATTTACTTCGCCGATGCCACACTGGATCGTAGATGTCCATGAATCGTAAGTTTGCTTAACATTTTAAGTTAAATGCCACTGAATTCAAGAAGTTTTCTTTATTCTGTGCGTTAAAATCTTGTATTAGTTGTACCAGTTTACTTTCATAATCCCTGTATTTTTTTCTTTTTGGTCCTTGGTTAGCCAATGAAAGTGTTTGTGATATCCTAAATTCTTGGTGTTGTTCTTCAATTTGCAAGTCCTTCAAAAAATGCCATAAAGTAGGGTTGTGAATGTTGAAATTTTTACTTAATCTGCTATGCCATCCCTCTAATGTGTTATTGGTGCGTGGTGTACTTTCTAATGTAGCTTGGTAACAATTCCACAATGGTACTGGGTATTTTGGCCTTCGTCTTGTTCCATTTCGAGTTAATTGTCCTATCCATGTGTTCTCAAAATAGTCCAATAAATCAGTATTTTCCTCCTCATGATTCTTGTAGTATTCAGTTTCAAACAAATGTTCGTAAAAATCAACAACATAATTTTCCTGTACAAAAGCCAATGCAAAAAGTTTCTTTATGTTATATTGGTAACAACTGTCCTCTGTATATTTAGTACTTAATCCTACTTTTTGCAACTTTCGCCATATACTTTGTGTAAAATGAAAAAAACATCCCTGAACCCTTGTCCCTTTGTACACTGATGAAAATCCCTTAATTTGAGCCGTTTCGTAGTCCATGATTATTGTAGTTGGATTAGAATCAGGTGCAGTCTCTTTAATTTTATTGAACACGATTCTATATGTTTCCTCACTTTTTTTTGGCATTAAAATATATACAAGCGGTACGATTTTATCATTAATTGTCCAATGCACTGTGTAAAACTGGTGAAAAGGTTGTGGGCACACTTTAAACGTTGCGTCACTTTGCCAATTTTGACTATAAGTGAGATGTTGAAAGTTCGCAGCAGTAGAGGATATCAATATTTTTTCATTGTTCAATTTCAGTGTGGCATGGTGAAAACTCTCTCCTTTGGCGGTTAATTTGAAAACATCCGGGATTGTAATATCACTAAATAACATTGGTGCCGGTGGTAGATTCTCTTTCTGATGTTTAGTATGGTTTATTGTACGCTGCATCAATTTTTCAGCTGGTAACTGAGCCGTAATATGTGTGGGTAATTTGTCACAAACACCTGCAAGTAATGATCCACTAGCTTCACCCTGACTTTCCATGGCTTTTCTTTTTAGTTCGGTTAATGTTTTTCGGATAATAATATTGGTCTGATCTGGCAGATGGTTGTGTTCATTTTTACTTTTTATATCTGCGCCCTCTGTAATCGCTCGTGCGCTGCATTTAGTTTTCGCATGCTCTGTGCATTTCCAGTAAATGCGTTCATTTTTTTGGCTTTCCTTATAGAAAACGTATCCATTTAAAACCAACTTCTTTCCTCCTTTTTGTGTGGTGATGAACTCCACTTTGTTCTCCATTTTTTATTCTAAAATAAACGAGAAAATTAACTGTTTTATCTTTCCTGTTACACAATTGTATGTTGTATGATATCTTAATGTCTAGTTACATGTTCGTTATAACAATATTACCTATTTTGGTGTGAAGCAACTCCAATCGATTTCCTGCAATACGTTCTCAAATGATGTTCTGTCAGGTAATGACGGTTTTCCACAACCGTTATCGGTTTCTTTTTACCTAAACAAGGTTCTTTACTTGTGGTTGTCACCTATGAGTTTAACCCTTTCTTACCCTTTTGTGTTGTATATGAGGGGTGAGAGGGTGGTCGAAGGGGGTGGGGGGAGATGCTCTTTTTGTTTCTTTAAATCAGGTTATTGATATTGTTAATCGACCTTTTTTTGACATGTATTTTTCGAAAAAAATTACTTTTAATTATATGTATATCTTTTCGATATTCTGATTTTCAACATTTTTTTTCAACATTTTTGTAGTTCGACATTTTTTTTAATATTTTCACTATAAACCTGAGATTTCACATCTCAGGCTATGGGAATAGTCTCAGGTTTGGTATTGGAAGGAGTGAGATATCACATCTCATGATATAGGAATGGTCTCGGGTTTGCTATTAGCAGCATTGAGATATCATATCTCATGCTACAGGAAGGGATTCAGGTTTGGAATGGAAGGAGTTGGATATAACATCTCATGCTATAGGAAGGGCCACGTGTTTGGTATTAGAAGCATTGAGATATCAGATTTCATGCTATAGGAAGGTTCTCAGGTTGGAAATGAGAAGGAGTTGAATATCACATTTCATGTTATAGGAATGGTCTCGGGTTTGGTATTAGAAGCATTGAGATATCACATCTCATCCTATGGGAAGGGTTTTGGGTTTGGTATTAGAAGCATTGAGATATCACATCTCATCCAATAGTAAGGGTCTCAGGTTTGGTACTGGAAGGAGTGAAATAACAAATCTCATCCTATTTGAAGGGTCTCAGGTTTGGTATTGGAAGGATTTGGATATCACATCCCATCCTATAGTAAAGGTCTCATGATTGGAATGGTAAGGAGTTGGATATCAAATCCCATCCTATAGGAAAGGTCTCAGCATTGGAATAGGAAGGAGTGAGATTTCACATCTCAGGCTATTGGACTAGTCTCAGGTTTGGTATTGGAGGGAGTGAGATATCACATCTCATGATATAGGAATGGTCTCGGGTTTGGTATTAGCAGCATTGAGATATCACATCTCATGCCACAGGAAGGGTCTCAGGTTTGGAATGGGAAAGAGTTGGATATCACATCTCATGCTATCGGAAGGGTCTCAGAAATGGAATGGGAAGGAGTTGGATATCACATCTCATGTTATAGTAAGGGTCTCAGGTTTGGTATTAGAAGCACTGAGATATCACATCAAATGGTACAGGATGGATCTCAGTTAAGGAATGGCAAGGTGTCGGATATCACATCTCATGCTACAGGAAGGATCTCAGGTTTATAATGAGAAGGAGTTGGGTATCACATCTCATGCTTTCGGAAGGGTCTCAGGATTGGAATGGGAAGGAGTTGGATATCACATCTCATGCTACAGGAAGGATATCAGGATTGGAATGGGAAGGAGTTGAATATCACATCTCAGGACATAGGAATGGTATTGGGTTTGGAAGGGGAAGGATTTGGGTATCACATCTCATGCTATAGGAAGGGTCTCCAGTTTGCTATTAGAAACATTGGAGTATTAGATCTCATGCCATAGAAGGGATCTCAAGATTGGAACGGGAAGCTGTTGGATATCGCATCTCATCCTATTGGAAGTGTCTCGGGTTTGGAATTAGAAGCATTGAGATATCATATCTCATCCTATGGTTAGGGTCTCAGGTTTGGTATTCGAAGGAGTGAGATATCAAATCTCATCCTATTAAAAGGGTCTTGTGTTTGGTACTAGAAGCATTGACATATCACATCTCATCCTATAGGAAGGGTCCTAAGTTTGGTATTGGAAGGAGTGAGATAACAAATCTCATCCTATTTGAAGGGTCTCAGGTTTGGTATTGGAAGAATTTGGATATCACATCCCTGCCTATAGTAAGGGTTTCATGATTGGAATGGGAAGGGGTTGGATATCAAATCCCATCCTATAGGAAGGGTCTCAGGATTGGAATAGGAAGGAGTGAGATTTCACATCTTAGGTTATGGGAATAGTCTCAGGTTTGGTATTGGAAGGAGGAAGATATCACATCTCATTATATAGGAATGGTCTCGGGGTTGGTATAAGCAGCATTGAGGTATCATATTGTTAAGATCGATTTCTGAACTCTGACCTCGAGGGGCAGAGGTTCAGAAGGCCAGCCTAGTTTCTTGGAACAGGGTAACCTCTGGACAAGCCAGACCAATCAAGGTACCGGTCAAGACTAGGTCTCAAGAGGGGTGAGGGTGACTGAAAGCCCGCAATGAGCACACAAAGCAAGGACACTTACAAATTACTCCAAGGCCTTTGTAATATTGACGATAGCAAAGAATCACGATAAAACTCAAGTAAACCAACACATCACAATCAAATACAATATGTATACAATTACCGAAGGGTCTAAAGAGTTCGAAGGACGAAATATGCAGACCACCTACATGGGGAGGAAAACAGGCAGTGCAAGTAATCGTTAGACCCAGTTCGCCTTCAGAGACCACCTAACTAGAAGGAAGTCCGAACCCTATGAAGAGTGGAGCCTTGTGCTCAAAAGTACCTGCACACGCTGGTGCCAATGGGCCAAGGGGAGTCTCTTCAAGGGAGTAAGGCAGTTCAGAGCGGTGAACAAAGGAGGGCGAACAGATCTCCGCTACTCAAGCGCAGCCTCCACTTGCGGGCAGAAACAGAGAGCGAGTGCGAAAAAGGTGTGCTGTTTAACACAGCGAGGAAATGCTACGGGCTACTGCAGGAGGGCGACCAGTTCCTAGCGTTGCTACTCACCGGTCGCCGATGCAGGCAGACCCAGGCTTCTCCGCGTCAGTTTCAGTGCTGGCAGGTTCAGATATGAGCAGGGGACGTCTCGGCGTCGTGTAGATTCCGCGGCAGCAGAAGTTAGAGTTGAGGATGTCCCAAACGCAGTGAACCCGCACAGATTGTTACCACAGTAGAGCAACGAAGTGGCCGTGTTTGTTTCAGCCCAAAGTACACTTCTCACTTCAGACCTGGGAATGCCAAGTGTACGAATCGTGTGAGAGTGCTAAGGACTCGGAATACAACAGCAACCTGACCGCGGTAACAGAGCAAGACTCCTGTGTAGGCTGGTCAGTCCACTGGATGGCCCAGAGACGCTTCCGAAGGCTTACATGCAGGAGATGATGAAGATGCCGAGAATAGTTGTTCCCTTTTTTCCAAAGGGTCTAAGTACCAGGACAGGCCTTCTCGTTCGATCAGAGGCAGAATGGTCTCACAGAGCGACAGCAGTGCAGAGGAGCAGTCCTTCAGCGGGTCACCAGCGATTCCTCGGTTCAGCCTCTTGGTTGCAGGATACTTGGCTCCTGTATCCCTTGTTCGTGAGAACTCAGGAGATCGACATGGTAGTGGTGTTTCCAGCCTCCTCTTATCCAGAGTTCCTTTCGCGCCAAAAGGGAGGGAACCCAATGGGAGATCTGCTCACAAAACACTCACAACATACATGGACCGGTCATGGACCACGGTGGTCCCAGGCATTAAAGACACACTGGCACCCAGGATGTGTATTGGGACCAGACATCCCAGCCCACATCCTGGAGGCACACACAAGGCCTGTAGAAGCCCGCGAAGGCATCTGGGTTTCGCCGGAAAGTACATGCCCAAATAAGGAAGGCCCTGGGTCGGCTCGACCGGGGGAAAGTCAAGGGGGCAAGACGGTCAGCGGGCAGGACAAAGAACCTGATGGTCTGGCCATTTTGGAAGCCAGGCTACCATTTTGGGCTAAGCGCGAGAAACGCGCTTAAACAGCCAAAAGGAGCTCAAAACATAAAGAAGCGATCGCTGCCACCAGTCCCGTCCGTGATTCACTTGCACCGTTCGTTAACAATCCAATGAGAGGTTCTAGGGCGTGTAGAGTGACTAGAGACCCAAGAGAGCAGTAACTTAGCTTACAGTGCCCTCTTGTGTCATGTTGCGCGAAAGCTGCAACATGAGAAAAAGAACTACGGAAAACAATGTTTCCCGGTACTGACTGTCTTAAGGGCATGTCAGTTTCCCCGTAAGAATGGAGCGAAAGCCTAGAGGAGTGCGGCGGAAGGCTGCGCTTCTCTAGAAAAGTCTAGATCAGGGTGTAAAACAACAGCAAAAAGTTTGGGGATTGCCACATGGAAGGAAAATTACCTACAATATGAAATCTTTCCTAACACTCGCCCCTCCCAGACTATGGACAGGGGGAACTAATCCACCCCTGGATGAGTCTCTTGTTCAGGTCGGTTAAACATTCTGGACAACCCATCAGCATTGCTATGTTGGACACCTGGCCTATGATCAATAGTGAAGTCAAAGCCTTGTAGACTTATGGACCACCTAAGCAACTTTGGATTCTCTCCCTTCACGTTCATTAGCCACTTTAAGGGCTTATGGTCAGTTTGCACAGTGAAGTGGGTCCCATAGAGTTAGGGCCTCAGCTTCCGTAGGGCCCACACAACAGAGAAACATTCTTTCTCCACTGTGGACCATCTGAGCTCTCTGTCCTTAAGCTGGCGACTAATGAAACCAATAGGGTTTTCTTACACTTCTCATCTACTTGCGATAGTACAGCTCCTATCCCAGTGTTAGAGGCATCTGTCTGCACAATAAAAGGTCTCGGATAATCAGGGGCCCTAAGGACAGGGGCCTGGCACAAGGAGTCTTTTAACCGTTGAAGGCCTTCTCACACTCGTCGGTCTAAGTTACCTTCTTGGGTTTCTTCGGAGTGGTGAGGGCAGTCAGAGGGGCAGCTTTTGTGCCATAGTCTGCCATGAAGTTGCGGTAATACCCCGTGAGTCCTAAGAAGGCTCTCACTTGGGTCTGTGTAGTGGGGGTAGGCCAGTCTTGTACTGCTTGTACTTTACTGGGAAGAAACTGTATCCTCCCTCCACCTACTTCATGTCCAAGGTAAACCACTGAGCCTTGTCCAATCTGGCATTTACTAGCCTTTATGGTCAAGTGTGCTTTCTGAAGAGCCTGTAGCACAATCCCGAGGTGTTTCACACATTCCCAGGTAGCGCTGAAAACTGCTATATCATCCAGATATGCAAGACAGAATTCATCCAACCCATTCAACACATGATTCACAAGCCTCTGGAAAGTGGCAGGTGCATTCTTCAACCCGAACGGCATTACCCTGAATTGGTAAAGACCGTCTGGAGTTGAAAATGCTGTCTTCTCCTTGGCATGTTCTGCTAAGGCTATTTGCCAATAGCCCGCAGTGAGGTCAAACCTTCTGAGGTACTTGGAGGCACCCAATGTATCCACCAACTCATATGTTCGAGGAAAGGGGTGTACATCTGTCTTGGTGACAGCATTTAGAGCCCTGTAATCCACGCGGAATCTCAATTCAGAAGTGCCTGCTTTTGGAACCAAAACCACAGACTACTAGAGGGTTCAATCACCCCAAGATCTAACATTTTGTTGACCTCTGTCTTAATGTAAGACCGTACTTTGTCTGACATCCTGTATCCTGTACTTTTGGTAGGAACGCTGTCTCCTGTGTCTATGTTATGTTTGCACCAAGGTGTCAAACCAGGGGACTGCGAAAACAGGGGGGAAAATTGCCTAAGCAAACTTTTCACCTCAGCCTGTGGATCAGAAGTCAGGTGAGGGGCCACTCAGACACCCTCAAAGGAGCTATCTGAAGGACCACTTTGGAACAGGTCGGGGAGAGGTTCAGACTCCTCTTCCTCAACATCTGAAGCCAGTAGCAGTGCTGCGATTTCGACTCTTGGGACGAAAGCCTTCAGCCTATTTACTTGGAACACTTTTGGAGCCTGTCCAGACCTTCCAAGGTCCACTAAATAGTTGACCTCACCCAGGGGCTCCACCACTGTGTAAGGGCCTGACCATTTGTCCTGTAAAGCTCTAGGCCTTATGGGATTCATGATCAGGACTTGCTGACCAGGTGTAAAGTTGATGAGGGAAGCTTTCTGGTCGTACCAACGTTTCATCAGTGCTTGTCCTGCCTTCAACTTGTCACTAGCCAGACCCATCAGAAGTACCATCCGTTTTCTGAGCCCTAACACATAGTCTACTACGTTGGTAGTAATAGGGGGAGTGGGCATCTCCCATCCCTCCTTGACTATGGCTAACGGTCCCCGCACAGGGTGACCAAACAAAAGTTCGAAGGGGCTGAAGCCAACACTCTCCTGTGGTACCTCTCGGTAGGCAAACAGTAAGCATGGTAAAAGAAGATCCCATTTCTTCTTTGAGGTTCTTCCAGAGCCCCAATCATACTCTTTAACGTTCTGTTGAACCGTTCCACCAGACCATTGGTCTGGGGGTGGTATGCGGAAGAGAACTTGTAGGTGACCCCACATTCTTTCCACATAGCCTGCATGTACTTTGACATAAAGTTGCTGCCTCTGTCAGACAGAACTTCTTTAGTGAAGCCAACCCTAGTAAAGATGCCAAGTAACGATTTTGCAACTGACTTGGCAGTTACAGTTTTCATGGGGATGGCCTCAGGATATCTGGTAGCATAGTCGACCAGCACCAGGATAAACCTATTGCCTGATGATGTTTGTGGGTCAAGGGGACCAACGATGTCAATCCCTACCCTTTTGAATGGTATTCCTACAACTGGGAGTGGTACCAATGGAGCTTGGATTGCTGAGCCACTCTTACCAGATAACTGGCAGGAGGCACAACTCCTGCAGTGACTTTCTACTTGCACCCCCATCTTGGGCCAGTAGAAGTGCATGGATAATCTTTGCTTGGTCCTCTTAATACCAAGGTGACCAGCAAGGGGCACTTCATGCGCCAGCTGCAGGAAGAAGGGTCTTACAGCAAGGGGAAACACCAACCTCCTATGGTCTCCTTCTGTAGACTCTGTGGGCTCACTATACAGGAGTCCATCTTCCCAATAAATCTGATGCTTCCCAGGAGGTTCACCCTCAAGCTGGGAGCAGGCCTGTCTCCTTAGGCCTTCCAGAGATGGGCACTCACGTTGGCCTTTACTGAATTCTTCCCTGTCAGGACCACCTTCTACTAACAAGTCTTTTAGTTCAGGACGGTCATTGGGATCAAATACTTCAGGTATCGCCGCCTCCTCGTCAGGCCCGGGCGATTGACCAACTTCCTCCACCGCAGTGGTAGGTGAGTTCGGGGGAATATATACTTTCCCTCGCTTTGGTTTCTTTACTCCTTTAGCCTTGGGTTTCCCCTTTGGCTGGGGCAGTGCATTGGTCTTGTTTGAGACCGTGTGCAGGGTCTGTCAGCAGTGTCTCCTACGAGCCCTAAAGCTCTGAGATTGTTGCCCAACAAGACCTTTCCTGGGATGTTCCTCTGTATGCTCACTGGAATCCTGACTGCTGTACCATTTAGAGAAAGATTTACAGGTATTTCTGGAAACATGCAAGGTGGGCCGTCAGCCAACTTAGTGGGCATCAGAGTAGCTCTGGCAGCTTCCTCTGAGTCTACCAAGGTAGAATCCACTACAGTTCGACTGCACCCACTATCCCTAAGAGCTGGAGTATCAACTCCATTGATCAGCACACTGTCTTTAAAGTAATGCTTGGTATTGTCTGGAATCCTAGCATAGGCCTTTGTGACTTTAGGCTCCCAGGAACCCAGGGAAACTAAAACTACCTCAGCTTCTATCCCACTGGGGAAGGAGTCTGAGGAGAAGGATGCTCCTGTAATCTCTTCTTCCTCGTAGGAGGAGAAGGCCAGATTAGCCGAGTGGACCCCCAAAGGTTTAGCCTTACACCGGGGATCCCCCTTCACGTGGTCAGTTGCTCCTCAAGCAAAACAAGATCCATTGGGTCTGTTTACATAGGGAGGCTTACTAAAACCAGAGTTCTGTTTCGGAGGCTGACCTCCACTACCCTGTGAGTTCTCTTGTGTCTTACCCTTATTTTTCTTTTTGTGGCCCTTTTGAGAACAAGATTTATCAAATTTTCCACCCTCCTTATCTTTGGACTTTTTCCCTTCCTCCTGCTTATCAGGATGAGTTTTGTCCTTATGGGACACTAGATGTGACACCCATAAATCTGCTGCAATGGCAAGCTGCTTAGGATCTATCTCCTTTGAATCTGCCAAATGCTGCTTAAGCTCAGGGAAAGAAGATGCAAAAATATGTTCCAGAATGGCAAGACTCATCATTCCTTCAAATTTAGAAACCTTATAACCTTTGACCCAGCCAGTCAAGTTTTTTAAGCATTCGGTTACATAAGATACCCAAGTACCACCTTCTTTTTTCTTATACTCTCTGAATCGTTTTAAATATTGAGCAGGAGTCTTTCCAAACTTTAAAATGAGAGTTTGCTTCAACATTCCAAAATCTGCTCGCTCAGCCTTCAACATTTCCATAATGGCACTGCAGCCAGAATGGGGCAGTCTGCTGAGTAACCAGGCAATTTTATCAGCATTGTCAACTTGTTGAACTTCAAATGCATACTCAAACGTATTCAGCCAGTCCATAATGTCGTTATTTTCCTCATACAAACTGAGCACATCTTTTTGAAACCTTGGATGAGAGGAGGCCCCAGATCCATGTCCAGGACCTTTGGATCCATTTGCAACCTGAAGCTTGGCCAGTTCCAACTGGTGATCCCTGTCTTTCTGTTTTTCTGCCTGTTCGATTTTTTGTTTGGCCATATTGAAATCAAGCTCCTTCTGCCTAAACAGCAGTTCTTGCCTCTTGAATTCAAGCATGGCCTCCCCATCAACACAGGCAGAGGAAACATTGGACATTTCATCCTCCCTGTCCTCATGGTCGCGGTGGACCAGTGCAGCGGCAGAACTGTTCTACCAGTGAGAGCAGCCCCACCTCCTTCTGCACTGTCCTCGGAAGCTATCGCGTCCAGCTGAGCTTCTTGCCACGCCACGATTCTTTGCATCATATCCAATTTGGTGCCTTGAGAGGAGACACCTCTCTCAGCACACATCTTTTTCAATGTTTCGGATTTCGAAGCATTTAAAGTTAATAAGGTATTTGTTTCCATACTGTTAGATAGGACTATGGCCTTTTAAAAGTTATACTACGACAATTCACTACGTGTCCTGGTAGGAATAACTTGAAATGCCTTCGCTCGTACGCAACACTGGATACCTTTAGTCGTATCCCACCGCTGTACACCAATTTGTTAAGATGGATTTCTGAACTCTGTCCTGGAGGGGCAGAGGTTCAGAAGGCCAGCCTAGTTTCTTGGAACAGGGTAACCTCTGGACAAGCCAGACCAATCAGGGTAGCGATTGCGGCGGTCAAGACTAGGTCTCAAGAGGGATGAGGGTGACTGAAAGCCCGCAATGAGCACACAAAGCAAGGACACTTACAAATCACTCTAAGCAGGTGTTATATTAAAAATATAGACACATTTATTACAAGGCCTCTGTAATATTGACCATAGTAAATAATCACGGTGAAACTCAAGTAAACCAACACATCACAATCAAATACAATATATATACAATTACCGAAGGGTCTAAAGCGTTAGAAGCACGAAATATGCAGACCACCTAGATGGGGAGGAAAACTCGCAGTGCAAGTAATCGTTTAGACCCAGTTCGCCTTCAGAGGCCACCTAACTAGAAGGAAGTCCGAGCCCTACGAAGAGTGGAGCCTTGTGCTCAAAAGTACCTGCACACGCTGGTGCCAACGGGCCAAGGGGAGTCTCTTCAAGGAAATCAGGCAGTTCAGAGTGCTGAACAAAGGAGGACGAACAGATCTCTGCTACTCATGCGCGGCCTCCACTTGTGGGCAGAAGCAGAGCGCAAGTGCAAAAAAGGCGTGCTGTTTAACACAGCGAGGAAAAGCTACGGGCTACTGCAGGAGGGCGACCGGTTCCTAGCGTTGCTACTCAACGGTCCCCGATGCAGGCAGACCCAGGCTTCTCCGCGTCAGTTTCAGTGATTGGCAGGTTCAGATATGAGCAGGGGACCTCTCGGCGTCGTGTAGATTCCATGGCAGCAGAAGTTAGAGTGGAGAATGTCCCAAACGCAGTGAACCCGCACAGATTGTTACCACTGCAGGGCAACGCAGCGGCCGTGTGTACTTCAGCCCAATGCACACTTCTCACTTCAGACCTGGGAATGCCAAGTGTACGAATCGTGTGAGAGTGCCAAGGACTCGGAATACAACAGCAACCTGACGGCGGTGACAGAGCAAGGCTCCTGGGTAGGCTGGTCAGTCCACTGGATGGCCCAGGGACGCTTCCGAAGACTTACATGCAGGAGATGATGAAGATGCCGAGAATAGTTGTTCCCACTATTCCAAAGGGTCGAAGTACCAGTACAGGCCTTCTCGTTCTATCAGAGGCAGAATGGTCTCTCAGGACGACAGCAGTGCAGAGGAGCAGTCCTTCAGCGGGTCACCAGCGATTCCTCGGTTCAGCCTCTTAGTTGCAGGATACTTGGCTCCTTATCCTTTGTTCGTTAGAACTCAGGAGATCGACCTGGTAGTGGTGTTTCCAGCCTCCTCTTATCCAGAGTTCCCTTCGCGCAAAAACGGAGAGGACCCAATGGGAGATCTGCTCACAAAACACTCACACCATACATGGACCTATCACGGACCACGGTGGTCCCAGGCATTCAAGACACACTAGACTCTCTGGAATCCAGGATGTGTATTGGGAACAGACATCCCAGCCCACATCCTGGAGGCACACACAAGGCATGCAGAAGCCCGCGAAAAGCGTTGTGTTTCGCGGGAAAGTGCATGACCAAATAAAGACTGCCCCGGGTCGGCTCGACCTGGGGGAAGGTGAAGGGGCAAGACGGTCAGCGGACAGGACAAAGAACCTCGTGGCATGGTCTTTTTGGAGGCCAGGCCCCCATTTGGGCCAAATGCGGGAAGTGGGGTTAACATGGCAAAAAGGGGTTCAAAACACAAAGAAACGATAGCTGCCACCAGTCCCGTCCGTGAAACACTTGCACATTTCATGATAAGTTCAACAAGAGTTTCTAGGGCCATTGGAATGACTAGAGACCCAAGAGCGCGGTAATGTAGGTTACGGTGCACTCTTGTTTCATGTTGCTCAAAAGCTGCAACATGAGGAAAGGACTAAGGGAAACGAAGTCTCCCGGTAATTACTGTTTTATTGGCATGTCACTTTCCCCGTAAGAATGGAGCGAAAGCCAAGAGGAGTGCGGCAGAAGGCTGCGCTTCTCCGACAAAGTCTAGATCAGGGTGTAAAACAACAGCAAAAAGATTGGGGGTTGCCACATGGAAGGAAAATTACCTACAATTATGAAATCTTTTCTAAAATTTGGTATTAGCAGCATTGAGATATCACAGCTCATGCTATAGGAAGGGTCTCAGGATTGGAATGGGAAGGAGTTGAATATCACATCTCATGCTATAGGAAGGGTCTCAGGCTTGGAATGGGAAGGAGTTGGATATCACATCTCATGCTATAGAAAGGGTCTCAGGTTTGGTATTAGAAGCACTGAGATATCACATCTCATGGTACAGGATGGATCTCACGTAAGGAATGGCAAAGTGTCGGATATCACATCTCATGCAACAGGAAGGATATCAGGTTTATTATGGGAAGGAGTTGGGTATCACATCTCATTCTTTCGGAAGGGTCTCAGGATTGGAATGGGAAGGAGTTAGATATCACATCTCATGCAACAGGAAGGATCTCAGGATTGGAATAGGAAGGAGTTAAATATCAATTCTCAGGATATACGAATGGTCTTGGGTTTGGAAGGGGAAGGATTTGGATATCACATCTCATCCTATTGGAAGTGTCTCGGGTTTGGTATTAGAAGCATTGAGATATCACATCTCATCCTTTGGGTAGGATCTCAGGTTTGGTATTCGAAGGAGTGAGATATCAAATCTCATCTTATTTGAAGGGTCTCGGGTTTGGTATTGGAAGTATTTGGATATCACATACCATCCTATAGTAAGGGTTTCATGATTGGAATGGGAAGGAGTTGGATATCAAATCCCATCCTAGGAAGGGTCTCAGGATTGGAATAGGAAGGAGTGAGATTTCACATCTCAGGCTACGAGAATAGTCTCAGGTTTGGTATTGGAAGGAGGAAGATATCACATCTCATGATATAGGAATGGTCTCGGGTTTTGTATTAGCAGCATTGAGATATCATATCTCATGCTACAGGAAGGGTCTCAGGTTTGGAATGGGAAGGAGTTGGATATCACATCTCATGCTATAGGAAGGGCCGCAAATTGGTATTAGAAGCATTGAGATATCACATCTCATGCTACAGGAAGGATCTCAGGATTATAATGGGAAGGAGTTGGGTATCACATCTCATGCTATGGGAAGGGTCTCAGGATTGGAATGGGAAGGAGTTGGATATCACATCTCATGCTAAAGTAAGGATCTCAGTATTGGGATGGGAAGGAGTTGGATATCACATCTCATGCTATAGGAAGGGTCGCGGGTTTGGTATTAGAAGCATTGAGATATCACATCTCATCCTTTGGGTAGGATCTCAGGTTTGGTATTCGAAGGAGTGAGATATCAAATCTCATCTTATTGGTCTTGGGTTTGGTACTAGAAGCATTGAGATATCACATCTCATCCTATAGGAAGGGTCTCAAGTTGGGTATTGGAAGGAGTGAGATAACACATCTCATCCTTTTTTAAGGGTCTCAGGTTTGGTATTGGAAGTATTTGGATATCACATCCTATAGTAAGGGTCCATTATTGGAATAGGAAGGAGTGAGATTTCACATCTCAGGCAATGGGAATAGTCTCAGGTTTGGTATTGGAAGGAGTGAGATATCACATCTCATGATATAGGAATGGTCTCGGGTTTGGTATTAGCAGCATTGAGATATCATATCTCATGCTACAGGAAAGGATTCAGGTTTGGAATGGAAGGTGTTGGATGTCACATCTCATGCTATAGGAAAGGTCTCAGGATTGGAATGGGAAGGAGTTGGATATCACATCTCAGGCTATAGGAAGGGCCGCGGGTTTGGTATTAGAAGCATTGAGATGTCACATCTCATCCTATGGGAAGGGTCTTGGGTTTGGTATTAGAAGCATTGAGATATCACATCTCATCCTATAGGAAGTGTCACAAGATTGGTACTAGAAGGAGTGAAATAACAATTCTCATCCTATTTGAAGGGTCTCAGGTTTGGTATTGGAAGGATTTGGATGTCACATCCCATCCTATGGAAAGGGTCTCATGATTGGAATGGGAAGGAGTTGGATATCAAATCCCATCCTATAGGAAGGGTCTCAACATTGGAATAGGAAGGGGTGAGATTTCACATCTCAGGCTATGGGAATAGTCTTGGGTTTGGTATTGGAAGGAGTGAGATATCACATCTCATGATATAGGAATGGTCTCGGGTTTGGTATTAGCAGCATTGAGATATCACATCTTATGCTACAGGAAGGGTCTCAGGTTTGGAATGGGGAAGAGTTGGATATCACATCTCATGCTATAGGAAGGGTCTCAGGTTTGGAATGGGAAGGAGTTGGATATCACATCCCATGTTATAGTAAGGGTCTCAGGTTTGGTATTAGAAGCACTGAGATATCACATCTCATGGTACAGGATGGAACTCAGGTAAGGAATGGCAAGGTGTCGGATATCACATCTCATGCTACTGGAAGGATCTCAGGTTTATAATGGGAAGGATTTGGGTATCACATCTCATGCTTTCGGAAGGGTCTCAGGATTGGAATAGGAAGGAGTTGGATATCACATCTCATGCTACAGGAAGGATCTCAGGATTGTAATGGGAAGGAGTTGAATGTCACATCTCAGGATATAGGAATGGTCTTGGGTTTGGAAGGAGAAGAATTTGGATATCACATCTCATGCTATAGGAAGGGTCTCCAGTTTGCAATTAGAAACATTGGAGTATTAGATCTCAAGCCATAGACGGGATCTCAAGATTGGAACGGGAAGGTGTTGGATATCACATCTCATCCTATTGGAAGTGTCTCAGGTTTGGTATGAGAAGCATTGAGATATATCTCATCCTATGGGTAGGGTCTCAAATCTGGTATTCGAAGGAGTGAGCTATCAAATCTCATCCTATTGGAAGGGTCTTGGGTTTCGTACTAGAAGCATTGAGATATCACATCTCATCCTATAGGAAGGGTCTCAAGTTTGGTATTGGAAGGAGTGAGATAACAAATCTCATCCTATTTGAAGGGTCTCGGGTTTGGTATTGGAAGTATTTGGATATCACATCTCATGCTATAGGAAGGGTCTCAGGTTTGAAATGGAAGGAGTTAAATATCACATTTCATGTTATAGGAATGGTCTCGGGTTTGCTATTAGAAGCATTGAGATATCACATCTCATGCTACAGGGTGGGTCTCGGGTTAGGAATGGGTGAAGATGTTGGATATGACATCTCATGCTACAGGAAGGATCTCAGGTTTGTAATGGGAAGGAGTTGGATATCACATCTCATGCTATAGGAAGAGTCTCAGTATTGGAATGGGAAGGAGTTGAAAATCGCATATCATCCTTTTGGAAGTGTCTCGGGTTTGGTATTAGAAGCATTGGGATATCCCATCTCATCCTATAGGAAGGGTCTCAGGTTTGGTATTGGATGGAGTGAGATATCAAATCTCATCCTATAGGAAGGGTCTCAGGATTGGAATCGGAAGGAGTTGGATTTCACATCTTATGCTAAAGGAAGGGTCTTAGGTTTGGAAATGGAAGAAATTGGATATCACATCTCATGCTACAGGAAGGATATCAGGATTGGAATGGGACGGAGTTGGATATCACATCTCAGGGTATAGGAAGGGCCGCACATTGGTATTAGAAGCAGTGAGATATCACATCTCATGCTACAGGAAGGATCTCAGGATTATAATGGGAAGGAGTTGGATATCACATCTCATGCTACAGTAAGGATCTCAGTATTGGGATGGGAAGGAGTTGGATATCACATCTCATGGTATAGGACGGGTCGCGGGTTTGGTATTAGAAGCATTGAGATATCACATCTCATGCTATAGGAAGGGTCTCAGGTTTGAAATGGAAGGAGTTAAATATCACATTTCATGTTGTAGGAATGGTTTCGGGTTTGCTATCAGAAGCATTGAGATATCACATCTCATGCTACAGGGTGGGTCTCGGGTTAGGAATGGGTGAAGGTGTTGGATATGACATCTCATGCTACAGGAACGATCTCAGGTTTGTGATGGGAAGGAGTTGGATATCACATCTCATGCTATAGGAAGAGTCTCAGTATTGGAATGGGAAGGAGTTGAAAATCACATATCATCCTATTGGAAGTGTCTCGGGTTTGGTATTAGAAGCATTGGGATATCCCATCTCATCCTATAGGAAGGGTCTCAGGTTTGGTATTGGAAGGAGTGAGATATCAAATCTCATCCTATAGGAAGGGTCTCAGGATTGGAATAGGAAGGAGTTGGATATCACATCTTATGCTAAAGGAAGGGTCTTAAGTTTGGAAATGGAAGAAATTGGATATCACATCTCATGCTAAAGGAAGGATATCAGGATTGGAATGGGAAGGAGTTGGATATCACATCTCAGGGTATAGGAATGGTCTCGGGTTTGGAATGGGAAGGAGTTGGATATCACATCTCATGCTATCGGAAGGGTCTCCGGTTTGCTATTAGAAGCATTCAGAAATTAGATCTCATGCTATAGAATGGATCTCAGGATTGGAACGGGCAGGTGTTGGATATCGCATCTCATCCTATTGGAAGTGTCTCGGGTTTGGTATTAGAAGCATTGAGATATCACATCTCATCCTATGGGAAGGGTCTTGGGTTTGATATTAGAAGCATTGAGATATCACATCTCATCCTATAGGAAGGGTCTCAAGTTTGGTACTGGATGGAGTGAAATAACAAATCACATCCTATTTGAAGGGTCTCAGGTTTGGTATTGGAAGGATTTGGATATCACATCCCATCCTATAGTAAGGGTCTCATGATTGGAATGGGAAGGAGTTGGATATCAAATCCCATCCTATAGGAAGGGTCTCAGGGTTGGAATAGAAAAGGGTGAGTTTTCACATCTCAGGCTATAGGAATAGTCTCGGGTTTGGTATTGAAAGGAGTGACATATCACATCTCGTGATATAGGAATGGTCTCGGGTATGGTATTAGCAGAATTGAGATATCACATCTCATGCTACAGGAAGGGTCTCAGGTTTGGAATGGGAAGTAGTTGGATATCACATCTGATGTTATAGTAAGGGTCTCATGTTTGGTATAAGAAGCACTGAGATATCACATCTCATGGTAAAGGATGGATCTCAGGTAAGGAATGGCAAGGTGTCGGATATCACATCTCATGCTACAGGAAGGATCTCAGGATTATAATGGGAAGGAGTTGGGTATCACATCTCATTCTTTCAGAAGGGTCTCAGGATTGGAATGGGAAGGAATTGGATATCACATCTCATGCTACAGAAAGGATCTCAGGATTGGAATGGGAAGGAGTTGAATATCACATCTCATGCTATAGGAAGGGTCTCGGGTTTGTTACTAGAAGCATTGAGATATTACATCTCATCCTATAGGAAGGGTCTCAAGTTTGGTATTGGAAGGAGTGAGATAACAAATCTCATCCTATTTGAAGGGTCTCAGGTTTGGTATTGGAAGGATTTGGATATCACATCCCACGATATAGGAATGGTGTCGGGTTTGGTATTAGCAGCATTGAGATATATCACCTCATGCTATAGGAAGGGTCTCAGGATTGCAACAGGAAGGAATTAGATATCACATCTCATGCTACAGGAAGGGTCTCAGATTTGGAATGGGAAGGAGTTGGATATCACATCTCATGCTATAGGAAGGGCTGCAGGTTTGGTATTAGAAGCATTGCGATATCACACCTCATGCTATAGGAAGGGTCTCAGGTTTGGAATGCGAAGGAGTTGGATATCACATCTCATGCTATAGGAAGGGACGTGGGTTTGTTATAAGAAGCATTGTGATATCACATCTCATGCTATAGGAAGGGTCTCAGGTTTCGAATGGGAAGGAGTTGGATATCACATCTCATGATACAGGAAGGGCCACAGGTTTGGTATTAGAAGCATTGATATATCAAATCTCATGCTACAGGAAGGGTCTCAGGTTTGAAATGGGAAGGAGTTGTATATAGGAATGGTCTCGGGTTTGGTATTAGAAGCATTGAGATATCACATCTCAGGCTATGGGAATAGTTTCGGGTTTGGTATTGGAAGGAGTGAGATATCACATCTCATGATATAGGAATGGTCTCAGGTTTGGTATTAGCAGCATTGAGATATCACATCTCATGATATAGGAAGTGTCTCAGGATTGGAACAGGAAGGAGTTGGATATTACATATCATGCTAGAGAAAGGGTATCAGGTTTGGAATGGGAAGGACTTAGATATCACATGTCATGCTATAGGAAGGGTCTCAGGTTTGGAATGGGAAGGAGTTGGATTTCACATCAATTGCTATAGGAAGGGCCGTTGGTTTGATATTAGAAGCATTGAGATATCACATCTCAAACTATGGGAATAGTCTCGGGTTTGGTATTGGAAGGAGTGAGATATCACATCTCATGCTATAGGAAGGGTCCCAGGTTTCGAATGGGAAGGAGTTGTATATCACATCTCATGTTATAGGAATGGTCTCGGGTTTGGTATTAGAAGCATTGAGATAGCACATATCATGCTACAGGAAGGGTCTCAGGTTAGGAATGGGTGAAGGTGTTGGATATCACATATCATGCCACAGGAAGGATCTCAGGTTTGTAATGGGAAGGAGTTGGATATAACATCTCATGCTATACGAAGGGTCTCAGGATTGGAATGGGAAGGAGTTGAAAATCACATATCCTCCTATTGGAAGTGTCTCCGGTTTGGTATTAGAAGCATTGGGATATCACATCTAATCCTATAGGAAGGGTCTCAAGTTTGTTATTGGAAGGAGTGAGATATCAAATCTCATCCTATAGGAAGGGTCTCAGGATTGGAATAGGAAGGAGTTGGATATCATATCTCATGCTGAAGGAAGGGTCTTAAGTTTGGAAATGGAAGGATTTGGATATCACATTTCATGCTATAGGAAGGGTCTCAGGATTTGAACGGGAAAGGGTTGAAAATCACATATCATCCTATTGGAAGTGTCTCGGGTTTGGTATTAGAAGCATTCATCTATCACATATCATCCTATAGGAAGGGTCTCAGGTTTGGTATTAGAAGAATTAAGATATTGCATCTCATGCTATAGGAGGGATCTCAGGATTGGAGCGGGAAGGAGTTGGATATTACTTCTCATGTTATAGGAAGGGTCTCAGGTTTGGAATGGGAAGGCGTTGGATATGACATATCATGCTATAGGAAGGGCCGCAGGTTTGGTATTAGAAGCATTGAGATATCACATCTCATGCTATAGGAAGGGTCTCAGGTTTGAAATGGGAAGTAGTTGGATAGCACATCTCATGCTATAGAAAGGGTCTCGGGTTTCGTATTAGAAGCATTGAGATATCACATCTCATCCTATAGGAAGGGATTCAGGGTTAGAATGGGAAGGAGTTGGATATCACATCTCATGCTGTAGGAAGGGTCTCAGGTTTGGTATTAGAAGCATTGCGATATCACAGCTCATGCTATCGGAAGGGTCTCAGGATTGGAATGGGAAGGAGTTGGATATCACATCTCATGCTATAGGAATGGTCTCAGGTTTGGAATGGGAACGAGTTGGATATCACATCTCATGCTATCGGAAGATTCCCAGGATTGGAATGGGAAGGAGTTGGATATCACATCTCATGCTATAGGACGGGTCTCAGGTTTGGAATGGGAACGAGTTGGATATCACATCTCATGCTATCGGAAGATTCCCAGGATTGGAATGGGAAGGAGTTGGATATCACATCTCATGCTATAGGACGGGTCTCAGGTTTGGAATGGGAACGAGTTGGATATCACATCTCATGCTATCGGAAGATTCCCAGGATTGGAATGGGAAGGAGTTGGATATCACATCTCATGCTATAGGAAGGGTCTCAGGTTTGGTAGAAGCATTGATATATCACATCTCATGCTATAGGAAGGGTCTCAGGTTTGGAATCGGAAGGAGTTGGATGTCACATCTCATGTTATAGGAAGGGTCTCAAGTTTGGTATTAGAAGCATTGACATATCACATCTCATACTATAGGAAGGATCTCAGGTTTGGATTGGGAAGGAGTTGGATATCACATCTCATGTTATAGGAAGGGTCTCAGGTTTGGTATTAGAAGCACTGAGATATCACATCTCATGGTACAGGATGGATCTCAGGTAAGGAATGGCAAGGTGTCGGATATCACATCTCATACTACAGTAAGGATATCAGTTTATAATGGGTAGGAGGTGGGTATCACATCTCATGCTACAGGAAGGGTCTCGGGTTTGGTATTAGAAGCATTGAGATATCACATCTCATGCTATAGGAAGGGCCTCTGGGTTGGAACGGGACGGAGTTGGATATCACATCTCATGCTATAGGAAGGGTCTCAGGTTTGGAATGGGAAGGAGTTGGATATCACATCTCATGCTACAGGAAGGGCCGGGGGTTTGGTATTAGAATCATTGGGATATCACATCTCATCCTATAGGAAGGGTGTCAGGATTGGAATAGGAAGGAGTTGGATATCATATCTCATGCTGAAGGAACGGTCTTAAGTTTGGAAATGGAAGGAGTTGGATATCACATCTCATGCTATAGGAAGGGTCTCAGGATTGGAATGGGAAGGAGTTGGATATCACATCTCATGCTATAGGAAGGGTCTCAGGATTTGAATGGGAAGGGGTTGAAAATCACATATCATCCTATTGGAAGTGTCTCTGGTTTGGTATTAGAAGCATTGAGATATCACATCTCATGCTACAGGATGGGTCTCGGGTTAGGAATGGGTGATGGTGTTGGGTATCTCATCTCATGCCACAGGAAGGATCTCAGGTTAAGAATGGGAAGGAGTTGGATATCGCATCTCATGCTATAGGAAGGGTCTCAGGTTTGGTATTGGAAGGAGTGAGATATCAAATCTCATCCTATAGGAAGGGTCTCAGGATTGGAATAGGAAGGAGTTGGATATCATATCTCATGCTGAATGAAGGGTCTTAAGTTTGGAAATGGAAGGAGTTGGATATCACATCTCATGCTATAGGAAGGGTCTCAGGTTTGGAATGGGAAGTAGTTGGATATCACATCTCATGCTATAGGAAGGGTCTCAGGATTTGAATGGGAAGGGGTTGAAAATCACATATCATCCTATTGGAAGTGTCTCGGGTTTGGTATTAGAAGCATTGGTCGATCACATCTCATCCTATAGGAAGGGTCTCAGGTTTGGTAGAAGCATTGATATATCACATCTCATGCTATAGGAAGGGTCTCAGGTTTGGAATCGGAAGGAGTTGGATGTCACATCTCATGTTATAGGAAGGGTCTCAAGTTTGGTATTAGAAGCATTGACATATCACATCTCATACTATAGGAAGGATCTCAGGTTTGGATTGGGAAGGAGTTGGATATCACATCTCATGTTATAGGAAGGGTCTCAGGTTTGGTATTAGAAGCACTGAGATATCACATCTCATGGTACAGGATGGATCTCAGGTAAGGAATGGCAAGGTGTCGGATATCACATCTCATACTACAGTAAGGATATCAGTTTATAATGGGTAGGAGGTGGGTATCACATCTCATGCTACAGGAAGGGTCTCGGGTTTGGTATTAGAAGCATTGAGATATCACATCTCATGCTATAGGAAGGGCCTCTGGGTTGGAACGGGACGGAGTTGGATATCACATCTCATGCTATAGGAAGGGTCTCAGGTTTGGAATGGGAAGGAGTTGGATATCACATCTCATGCTACAGGAAGGGCCGGGGGTTTGGTATTAGAATCATTGGGATATCACATCTCATCCTATAGGAAGGGTGTCAGGATTGGAATAGGAAGGAGTTGGATATCATATCTCATGCTGAAGGAACGGTCTTAAGTTTGGAAATGGAAGGAGTTGGATATCACATCTCATGCTATAGGAAGGGTCTCAGGATTGGAATGGGAAGGAGTTGGATATCACATCTCATGCTATAGGAAGGGTCTCAGGATTTGAATGGGAAGGGGTTGAAAATCACATATCATCCTATTGGAAGTGTCTCTGGTTTGGTATTAGAAGCATTGAGATATCACATCTCATGCTACAGGATGGGTCTCGGGTTAGGAATGGGTGATGGTGTTGGGTATCTCATCTCATGCCACAGGAAGGATCTCAGGTTAAGAATGGGAAGGAGTTGGATATCGCATCTCATGCTATAGGAAGGGTCTCAGGTTTGGTATTGGAAGGAGTGAGATATCAAATCTCATCCTATAGGAAGGGTCTCAGGATTGGAATAGGAAGGAGTTGGATATCATATCTCATGCTGAATGAAGGGTCTTAAGTTTGGAAATGGAAGGAGTTGGATATCACATCTCATGCTATAGGAAGGGTCTCAGGTTTGGAATGGGAAGTAGTTGGATATCACATCTCATGCTATAGGAAGGGTCTCAGGATTTGAATGGGAAGGGGTTGAAAATCACATATCATCCTATTGGAAGTGTCTCGGGTTTGGTATTAGAAGCATTGGTCGATCACATCTCATCCTATAGGAAGGGTCTCAGGTTTGGTAGAAGCATTGATATATCACATCTCATGCTATAGGAAGGGTCTCAGGTTTGGAATCGGAAGGAGTTGGATGTCACATCTCATGTTATAGGAAGGGTCTCAAGTTTGGTATTAGAAGCATTGACATATCACATCTCATACTATAGGAAGGATCTCAGGTTTGGATTGGGAAGGAGTTGGATATCACATCTCATGTTATAGGAAGGGTCTCAGGTTTGGTATTAGAAGCACTGAGATATCACATCTCATGGTACAGGATGGATCTCAGGTAAGGAATGGCAAGGTGTCGGATATCACATCTCATACTACAGTAAGGATATCAGTTTATAATGGGTAGGAGGTGGGTATCACATCTCATGCTACAGGAAGGGTCTCGGGTTTGGTATTAGAAGCATTGAGATATCACATCTCATGCTATAGGAAGGGCCTCTGGGTTGGAACGGGACGGAGTTGGATATCACATCTCATGCTATAGGAAGGGTCTCAGGTTTGGAATGGGAAGGAGTTGGATATCACATCTCATGCTACAGGAAGGGCCGGGGGTTTGGTATTAGAATCATTGGGATATCACATCTCATCCTATAGGAAGGGTGTCAGGATTGGAATAGGAAGGAGTTGGATATCATATCTCATGCTGAAGGAACGGTCTTAAGTTTGGAAATGGAAGGAGTTGGATATCACATCTCATGCTATAGGAAGGGTCTCAGGATTGGAATGGGAAGGAGTTGGATATCACATCTCATGCTATAGGAAGGGTCTCAGGATTTGAATGGGAAGGGGTTGAAAATCACATATCATCCTATTGGAAGTGTCTCTGGTTTGGTATTAGAAGCATTGAGATATCACATCTCATGCTACAGGATGGGTCTCGGGTTAGGAATGGGTGATGGTGTTGGGTATCTCATCTCATGCCACAGGAAGGATCTCAGGTTAAGAATGGGAAGGAGTTGGATATCGCATCTCATGCTATAGGAAGGGTCTCAGGTTTGGTATTGGAAGGAGTGAGATATCAAATCTCATCCTATAGGAAGGGTCTCAGGATTGGAATAGGAAGGAGTTGGATATCATATCTCATGCTGAATGAAGGGTCTTAAGTTTGGAAATGGAAGGAGTTGGATATCACATCTCATGCTATAGGAAGGGTCTCAGGTTTGGAATGGGAAGTAGTTGGATATCACATCTCATGCTATAGGAAGGGTCTCAGGATTTGAATGGGAAGGGGTTGAAAATCACATATCATCCTATTGGAAGTGTCTCGGGTTTGGTATTAGAAGCATTGGTCGATCACATCTCATCCTATAGGAAGGGTCTCAGGCTTGGTATTAGAAGAATTAAGATATTGCATCTCATGCTATAGGAGGGATCTCAGGATTGGAACCGAAAGGAGTTGGATATTACCTCTCATGCTATAGGAAGGGTCTCAGGTTTGGAATGCAAAGGTGTTGGATATCACATATCATGCTATAGGAAGGGCCGCAGGTTTGGTATTAGAAGCATTGAGATATCACATCTCATGCTATAGAAAGGGTCTCAGGTGTGAAATGGGAAGGAGTTAGATAGCACATCTCATGCTATAGGAAAGGTCTCGGGTTTGGTATTAGAAGCATTGAGATATCACGTCTCATGCTATAGGAAGAGTTTCAGGGTTAGAATGGGAAGGAGTTGGATATAACGTCTAATGCTATAGGAAGGGTCTCAGGTTTGGAATGGGAAGGAGTTGGATTTCACATCTCATGCTATATGAAGGGCCGCAGGTTTGGTTTTAGAAGCATTGAGATATCACATCTCAGGCTATGGGAATAGTCTCGGGTTTGGTATTGGAAGGAGTGAGAAATCACATCTCATGATATAGGAATGGTGTCGGGTTTGGTATTAGCAGCAATGAGATATCACATCTCATGCTATAGGAAGTGTGTCAGGATTGGAACAGGAATGCGTTGGATATCAAATCTAAACTACAGAAAGGGTATCAGGTTTGGAATGGGAAGGAGTTGGATATCACATCTCATGCTATGGTAAGGGTCTCAGGCTTGGATTGGGAAGGAGTTGGATATCACATCTCATGTTATAGGAAGGGTCTCAGGTTTGGTATTAGAAGCACTGAGATATCACATCTCATGGTACAGGATGGATCTCAGGTAAGGAATGGCAAGGTATCGGATATCACATCTCATGCTACAGGAAGGATCTCAGTCTATTATGGGTAGGAGGTGGGTATCACATCTTATGCTATGGGAAGGGTCTCAGGATTGGAATGGGAAGGAGTTGGATATCACATCTCATGCTACAGGAAGGATCTCAGTATTGGAATGGGAAAGAGTTGAATATCACATCTCAGGATATAGGAATGGTCTCGGATTTGGAAGGGAAAGGAGTTGATATCACATTTCATGCTATAGGAAGGGTCTCCAGTTTTCTATTAGAAGCATTGGAGCATTAGATCTCATGCTATAGAAGGGATCTCAGGATTGGAACAGGAAGTTGCTGGATATCGCATCTCATCCTATTGGAAGTGTCTTGGATTTGGTATTGGAAGCATTGAAATATCACATCTCATCCAATGGGTAGGGTCTCAGGTTTGGTATTCAAAGGAGTGAGATATCAAATCTCATCCTATTGAAACGGTCTTGGGTTTGGTACTAGAAGCATTGAGATATTACATCTCATCCTATAGGAAGGGTCTCAAGTTTGGTATTGGAAGGAGTGAGATAATAAATCTCATCCTATTTGAAGGGTCTCAGGTTGGAAGGATTTGGATATCACATCCCACGATATAGGAAAGTTCTCGGGTTTGGTATTAGCAGCATTGAGATATATCACCTCATGCTATAGGAAGGGTCTCAGGATTGCAACGGGAAGGAATTGGATATCACATCTCATGCTACAGGAAGGGTCTCAGATTTGGAATGGGAAGGAGTTGGATATCACATCTCATGCTATAGGAAGGGTTGCGGGTTTGGTATTAGAAGCATTGAAATATCAAACCTCATGCTATAGGAAGGGTCTCAGGTTTAGAATGGGAAGGAGTTGGATATCACATCTCGTGCTATAGGAAGGGACGTGGGTTTGTTATTAGAAGCATTGTGATATCACACCTCATGCTATAGGAAGGGTCTCAGATTTCGAATGGGAAGAAATTGGATATCACATCTCATGCTATAGCAAGGGTCTCCGGTTTGGTATTAGAAGAATTAAGATATTGCATCTCATGCTATAGGAGGGATCTCAGGGTTGGAACGGGAAGGAGTTGGATATCACATCTCATGCTATAGGACGGGTCTCAGGTTTGGAATGGAAAGGAGTTGGATATCAAATCTCATGCTATCGGAAGGGCCGTGGGTTTGGTATTAGAAGCATTGCAATATCACATCTCATTCTATAGGAAGGGTCTGGGGTTTTGGTATTAGAAGCATTGAGATGTCACATCTCATGCTATAGGAAGGGTCTCACGATTGGAACAGGAAGGAATTGGATATTACATCTCACGCTACAGAAAGGGTATCAGGTTTGGAATGGGAAGGAGTTGGATATCACATCTCATGCTATAGGAAGGGTCTCAGGTTTGGATTGGGAAGGAGTTGGATATCACATCTCATGTTATAGGAAGGGTCTCAGGTTTGGTATTAGAAGCATTGAGATATCACATATCATGCTATAGCAAGGGCCTCTGGGTTGGAACGGGACGGAGTTGGATATCACATCTAATGCTACAGGAAGGGTCTCTGGTTTGGAATGGGAAGGACTTAGATATCACATCTCATGCTATAGGAAGGGTCTCAGGTTTGGAATGGGAAGGAGTTGGATATCACATCTCATGCTACAGGAAGGGCCGCGGCTTTGGTATTAGAAGCATTGAGATATCACATCTCATGCCATTTCTACAGGAAGGGTCTCAAGTTTGAAATGGGAAGTAGTTGGATATCACATCTCATGTTATAGGAAGGGTCTCAGGTTTGGATTGGGAAAGAGTTAGATATCACATCTCATTTTATAGGAAGGGTCTCAGGTTTGGTTTTAGAAGCACTGAGATATCACATCTCATGGTACAGGATGGATCTCAGGTAAGGAATGGCAAGGTGTCGGATATCACATCTCATGCTACAGGAAGGATCTCAGTTTATAATGGGTAGGAGGTGGGTATCACATCTCATGCTATGGGAAGGGTCTCAGGATTGGAATGGGAAGGAGTAGGATATCACATCTCATGCTACAGGAAGGATCTCGGTATTGGAATGGGAAAGAATTGAATATCACATCTCAGGATATAGGAATGGTCTCGGATTTGGAAGGGGAAGGAGTTGGATATCGCATCTCATGCTATAGGAAGGGTCTCCAGTTTGGTATTAGAAGCATTGCAGTATTAGATCTCATGCTATAGAAGGGATCTCAGGATTGGGACAGGAAGTTGCTGGATATCGCATCTCATCCTATTGGAAGTGTCTTGGATTTGGTATTGGAAGCATTGAAATATCACATCTCATCCTATGGGTAGGGTCTCAGGTTTGGTATTCGAAGGAGTGAGATATCAAATCTCATCCTATTGGAACGGTCTTGGGTTTGGTACTAGAAGCATTGAGATATTACATCTCATCCTATAGGAAGGGTCTCAAGTTTGGTATTGGAAGGAGTGAGATAACAAATCTCATCCTATTTGAAGGGTCTCAGGTTTGCTATTGGAAGGATTTGGATATCACATCTCATGCTACAGGAAGGGTAACAGGTTTGGAATGGAAGGAGTTGGATATCACATCTCATGCTATAGGAAGGGTCTCAGGTTTGGAATGGGAAGGAGTTGGATATCACATCTCATGCTATAGGAAGGGCCGCAACTTTACGATTAGAAGCATTGGGATATCAAATCTCATGCTACAGGAAGGGTCTCAGGTTTGAAATGGCAAGGAGTTGGATATCACATCTCATGTTACAGGAATGCTCTCGGGTTTGGTATTACAAGCATTGAGATATCACATCTCATGCTATAGGATGTGTCTCAGGTTTGGTATTAGAATAATTAAGATATTGCAACTCATGCTATAGGAGGGATCTCAGAATTGGAATGGAAAGGAGTTGTAAATCACATCTCAAGCTATCGGAAGGGTCTCAGGTTTGGAATGGGAAGGAGTTGGATATCACATATCATGCTATAGGAAGGGCCGCAGGTTTGGTATTAGAAGCATTGAGATATCACATCTCATGCTATAGGAAGGGTCTCAGGATTTCAACAGGAAGGAGTTGGATATCACATCTCATTCTACAGGAAGGGTCTCAGGTTTGGAATGGGTAGGAGTTGGATATCACATCTCATGCTATAGGAAGGGTCTCAGGTTTGGAATGGGAAGGAGTTGGATATCACATCACATGCTATAGGAAGGGCCACAGGTTTGCTATTAGAAGCATTGAGATATCACATCTCATGCTACAGGAAGGGTCTCAGGTTTGAAATGGGAAGGAGTTGGATATCACATCTCATGTTACAGGAATGGTCTCGGGTTTGGTATTACAAGCATTGAGATATCACATCCCATGCTACAGCATGGGTCTTAAGTTTGGATACGGAAGGAGTTGGATATCCCATCTCATGCTATAGGAAGGGTCTCAGGTTTGGTATTAGAAGAATTAAGATATTGCATCTCATGCTATAGGAAGGTTCTCAGGATTGTAACAGGAAGGAGTTGGAAATCACATCTCATGCTACAGGAAGGATCTAAGTATTGGAATGGGAAAGAGTTGAATATCACATCTCATGCTATAGGAAGGTTCTCAGGATTGCAACGGGAAGGAGTTGGATATCACATATCATGCTATAGGAAGGGCCGCGGGTTTGGTTAGAAGTATTGAGATATCACATCTCATGCTATAGGAAGGGTCTCAGGGTTAGAACGGGAAGGAGTTGGATATCACATCTAATGATACACGAAGGGTCTCTGGTTTGGAATGGGGAGGACTTGGATATCACATCTCATGCTATAGGAAGGGTCTCAGGTTTGGAATGGGAAGGAGTTGGATATCACATCTCATGCTATAGGAAGGGCCGCGGGTTTGGTATTAGAAGCATTGAGATATCAAATCTCAGGCTATGGGAATAGTCTCGGGTTTGGTATTGGAAGGAGTGAGATATCACATCTCATGATATAGGAATGGTCTCGGGTTTGGTATTAGCTGCATTGAGATATCACATCTCATGCTATAGGAAGGTTCTCAGGATTGCAACGGGAAGGAGTTGGATATCACATCTCATGCTACAGGAAGGGTCTCAGGTTTGGAATGGGAAGGAGTTAGATATCACATCTCATGCTATAGAAAGGGTCTCAGGTGTGAAATGGGAAGGAGTTAGATAGCACATCTCATGCTATAGGAAAGGTCTCGGGTTTGGTATTAGAAGCATTGAGATATCACGTCTCATGCTATAGGAAGAGTTTCAGGGTTAGAATGGGAAGGAGTTGGATATAACGTCTAATGCTATAGGAAGGGTCTCAGGTTTGGAATGGGAAGGAGTTGGATTTCACATCTCATGCTATATGAAGGGCCGCAGGTTTGGTTTTAGAAGCATTGAGATATCACATCTCAGGCTATGGGAATAGTCTCGGGTTTGGTATTGGAAGGAGTGAGAAATCACATCTCATGATATAGGAATGGTCTCGGGTTTGGTATTAGCAGCAATGAGATATCACATCTCATGCTATAGGAAGTGTGTCAGGATTGGAACAGGAATGCGTTGGATATCAAATCTAAACTACAGAAAGGGTATCAGGTTTGGAATGGGAAGGAGTTGGATATCACATCTCATGCTATGGTAAGGGTCTCAGGCTTGGATTGGGAAGGAGTTGGATATCACATCTCATGTTATAGGAAGGGTCTCAGGTTTGGTATTAGAAGCACTGAGATATCACATCTCATGGTACAGGATGGATCTCAGGTAAGGAATGGCAAGGTATCGGATATCACATCTCATGCTACAGGAAGGATCTCAGTCTATTATGGGTAGGAGGTGGGTATCACATCTTATGCTATGGGAAGGGTCTCAGGATTGGAATGGGAAGGAGTTGGATATCACATCTCATGCTACAGGAAGGATCTCAGTATTGGAATGGGAAAGAGTTGAATATCACATCTCAGGATATAGGAATGGTCTCGGATTTGGAAGGGAAAGGAGTTGATATCACATTTCATGCTATAGGAAGGGTCTCCAGTTTTCTATTAGAAGCATTGGAGCATTAGATCTCATGCTATAGAAGGGATCTCAGGATTGGAACAGGAAGTTGCTGGATATCGCATCTCATCCTATTGGAAGTGTCTTGGATTTGGTATTGGAAGCATTGAAATATCACATCTCATCCAATGGGTAGGGTCTCAGGTTTGGTATTCAAAGGAGTGAGATATCAAATCTCATCCTATTGAAACGGTCTTGGGTTTGGTACTAGAAGCATTGAGATATTACATCTCATCCTATAGGAAGGGTCTCAAGTTTGGTATTGGAAGGAGTGAGATAATAAATCTCATCCTATTTGAAGGGTCTCAGGTTGGAAGGATTTGGATATCACATCCCACGATATAGGAAAGTTCTCGGGTTTGGTATTAGCAGCATTGAGATATATCACCTCATGCTATAGGAAGGGTCTCAGGATTGCAACGGGAAGGAATTGGATATCACATCTCATGCTACAGGAAGGGTCTCAGATTTGGAATGGGAAGGAGTTGGATATCACATCTCATGCTATAGGAAGGGTTGCGGGTTTGGTATTAGAAGCATTGAAATATCAAACCTCATGCTATAGGAAGGGTCTCAGGTTTAGAATGGGAAGGAGTTGGATATCACATCTCGTGCTATAGGAAGGGACGTGGGTTTGTTATTAGAAGCATTGTGATATCACACCTCATGCTATAGGAAGGGTCTCAGATTTCGAATGGGAAGAAATTGGATATCACATCTCATGCTATAGCAAGGGTCTCCGGTTTGGTATTAGAAGAATTAAGATATTGCATCTCATGCTATAGGAGGGATCTCAGGGTTGGAACGGGAAGGAGTTGGATATCACATCTCATGCTATAGGACGGGTCTCAGGTTTGGAATGGAAAGGAGTTGGATATCAAATCTCATGCTATCGGAAGGGCCGTGGGTTTGGTATTAGAAGCATTGCAATATCACATCTCATTCTATAGGAAGGGTCTGGGGTTTTGGTATTAGAAGCATTGAGATGTCACATCTCATGCTATAGGAAGGGTCTCACGATTGGAACAGGAAGGAATTGGATATTACATCTCACGCTACAGAAAGGGTATCAGGTTTGGAATGGGAAGGAGTTGGATATCACATCTCATGCTATAGGAAGGGTCTCAGGTTTGGATTGGGAAGGAGTTGGATATCACATCTCATGTTATAGGAAGGGTCTCAGGTTTGGTATTAGAAGCATTGAGATATCACATATCATGCTATAGCAAGGGCCTCTGGGTTGGAACGGGACGGAGTTGGATATCACATCTAATGCTACAGGAAGGGTCTCTGGTTTGGAATGGGAAGGACTTAGATATCACATCTCATGCTATAGGAAGGGTCTCAGGTTTGGAATGGGAAGGAGTTGGATATCACATCTCATGCTACAGGAAGGGCCGCGGCTTTGGTATTAGAAGCATTGAGATATCACATCTCATGCCATTTCTATAGGAAGGGTCTCAAGTTTGAAATGGGAAGTAGTTGGATATCACATCTCATGTTATAGGAAGGGTCTCAGGTTTGGATTGGGAAAGAGTTAGATATCACATCTCATTTTATAGGAAGGGTCTCAGGTTTGGTTTTAGAAGCACTGAGATATCACATCTCATGGTACAGGATGGATCTCAGGTAAGGAATGGCAAGGTGTCGGATATCACATCTCATGCTACAGGAAGGATCTCAGTTTATAATGGGTAGGAGGTGGGTATCACATCTCATGCTATGGGAAGGGTCTCAGGATTGGAATGGGAAGGAGTAGGATATCACATCTCATGCTACAGGAAGGATCTCGGTATTGGAATGGGAAAGAATTGAATATCACATCTCAGGATATAGGAATGGTCTCGGATTTGGAAGGGGAAGGAGTTGGATATCGCATCTCATGCTATAGGAAGGGTCTCCAGTTTGGTATTAGAAGCATTGCAGTATTAGATCTCATGCTATAGAAGGGATCTCAGGATTGGGACAGGAAGTTGCTGGATATCGCATCTCATCCTATTGGAAGTGTCTTGGATTTGGTATTGGAAGCATTGAAATATCACATCTCATCCTATGGGTAGGGTCTCAGGTTTGGTATTCGAAGGAGTGAGATATCAAATCTCATCCTATTGGAACGGTCTTGGGTTTGGTACTAGAAGCATTGAGATATTACATCTCATCCTATAGGAAGGGTCTCAAGTTTGGTATTGGAAGGAGTGAGATAACAAATCTCATCCTATTTGAAGGGTCTCAGGTTTGCTATTGGAAGGATTTGGATATCACATCTCATGCTACAGGAAGGGTAACAGGTTTGGAATGGAAGGAGTTGGATATCACATCTCATGCTATAGGAAGGGTCTCAGGTTTGGAATGGGAAGGAGTTGGATATCACATCTCATGCTATAGGAAGGGCCGCAACTTTACGATTAGAAGCATTGGGATATCAAATCTCATGCTACAGGAAGGGTCTCAGGTTTGAAATGGCAAGGAGTTGGATATCACATCTCATGTTACAGGAATGCTCTCGGGTTTGGTATTACAAGCATTGAGATATCACATCTCATGCTATAGGATGTGTCTCAGGTTTGGTATTAGAATAATTAAGATATTGCAACTCATGCTATAGGAGGGATCTCAGAATTGGAATGGAAAGGAGTTGTAAATCACATCTCAAGCTATCGGAAGGGTCTCAGGTTTGGAATGGGAAGGAGTTGGATATCACATATCATGCTATAGGAAGGGCCGCAGGTTTGGTATTAGAAGCATTGAGATATCACATCTCATGCTATAGGAAGGGTCTCAGGATTTCAACAGGAAGGAGTTGGATATCACATCTCATGCTACAGGAAGGGTCTCAGGTTTGGAATGGGTAGGAGTTGGATATCACATCTCATGCTATAGGAAGGGTCTCAGGTTTGGAATGGGAAGGAGTTGGATATCACATCACATGCTATAGGAAGGGCCACAGGTTTGCTATTAGAAGCATTGAGATATCACATCTCATGCTACAGGAAGGGTCTCAGGTTTGAAATGGGAAGGAGTTGGATATCACATCTCATGTTACAGGAATGGTCTCGGGTTTGGTATTACAAGCATTGAGATATCACATCCCATGCTACAGCATGGGTCTTAAGTTTGGATACGGAAGGAGTTGGATATCCCATCTCATGCTATAGGAAGGGTCTCAGGTTTGGTATTAGAAGAATTAAGATATTGCATCTCATGCTATAGGAAGGTTCTCAGGATTGTAACAGGAAGGAGTTGGAAATCACATCTCATGCTACAGGAAGGATCTAAGAATTGGAATGGGAAAGAGTTGAATATCACATCTCATGCTATAGGAAGGTTCTCAGGATTGCAACGGGAAGGAGTTGGATATCACATATCATGCTATAGGAAGGGCCGCGGGTTTGGTTAGAAGTATTGAGATATCACATCTCATGCTATAGGAAGGGTCTCAGGGTTAGAACGGGAAGGAGTTGGATATCATATCTAATGATACACGAAGGGTCTCTGGTTTGGAATGGGGAGGACTTGGATATCACATCTCATGCTATAGGAAGGGTCTCAGGTTTGGAATGGGAAGGAGTTGGATATCACATCTCATGCTATAGGAAGGGCCGCGGGTTTGGTATTAGAAGCATTGAGATATCAAATCTCAGGCTATGGGAATAGTCTCGGGTTTGGTATTGGAAGGAGTGAGATATCACATCTCATGATATAGGAATGGTCTCGGGTTTGGTATTAGCTGCATTGAGATATCACATCTCATGCTATAGGAAGGTTCTCAGGATTGCAACGGGAAGGAGTTGGATATCACATCTCATGCTACAGGAAGGGTCTCAGGTTTGGAATGGGAAGGAGTTGGATATCACATCTCATGCTATAGGAAGGGCCGTGGGTTTGGTATTAGAAGCATTGAGATATCAAATCTCATGCTACAGGAAGGGTCTCAGGTTTGAAATGGGAAGGAGTTGGATTTCACATCTCATGGTACAGGAATGGTCTCGGGTTTGGAATGGGAACGAGTTGGATATGACATCTCATGCTATAGGAAGGGCTGAGGGTTTGGTATTAGAAGCATTGAGATATCACATCTCATGCTATGGGAATAGTCTCAGGTTTGCTATTGGAAGGAGTGAGATATCACATCTCATGATATAGGAATGGTCTCGGGCTTGGTATTAGCAGCATTGAGATATCACATCTCATGCTATAGGAAGGGTCTCAGGATTTCAACGGGAAGGAGTTGGATATCACATCTCATGCTACAGGAAGTGTCTCAGGTTTGGAATGGGAAGGAGTTGGATATCACATCTCATGCTATAGGAAGGGTCTCAGGTTTGGAATGGGAAGGAGTTGGATATCACATCTCATGCTATAGGAAGGGCCGCAGGTTTGCTATTAGAAGCATTGAGATATCACATCTCATGCTACAGGAAGGGTCTCAGGTTTGAAATGGGAAGGAGTTGGATTTCACATCTCATGGTACAGGAATGGTCTCGGGTTTTGTATTACAAGCATTGAGATATCACATCCCATGCTACAGCATGGGTCTTAAGTTTGGATACGGAAGGAGTTGGATATCACATCTCATGCTATAGGAAGGGTCTCAGGTTTGGTATTAGAAGAATTAAGATATTGCATCTCATGCTATAGGAAGGTTCTCAGGATTGCAACGGGAAGGAGTTGGAAATCACATCTCATGCTACAGGAAGGATCTCAGTATTGGAATGGGAAAGAGTTGAATATCACATCTCATGCTATAGGAAGGTTCTCAGGATTGCAACGGGAAGGAGTTGGATATCACATATCATGCTATAGGAAGGGCCGCGGGTTTGGTTAGAAGTATTGAGATATCACATCTCATGCTATAGGAAGGGTCTCAGGGTTAGAACGGGAAGGAGTTGGATATCACATCTAATGATACACGAAGGGTCTCTGGTTTGGAATGGGGAGGACTTGGATATCACATCTCATGCTATAGGAAGGGTCTCAGGTTTGGAATGGGAAGGAGTTGGATATCACATCTCATGCTATAGGAAGGGCCGCGGGTTTGGTATTAGAAGCATTGAGATATCAAATCTCAGGCTATGGGAATAGTCTCGCGTTTGGTATTGGAAGGAGTGAGATATCACATCTCATGATATAGGAATGGTCTCGGGTTTGGTATTAGCTGCATTGAGATATCACATCTCATGCTATAGGAAGGTTCTCAGGATTGCAACTGGAAGGAGTTGGATATCACATCTCATGCTACAGGAAGGGTCTCAGGTTTGGAATGGGAAGGAGTTGGATATCACATCTCATGCTATAGGAAGGGCCGTGGGTTTGGTATTAGAAGCATTGAGATATCAAATCTCAGGCTATGGGAATAGTCTCGTGTTTGGTATTGGAAGGAGTGAGATATCACATCTCATGATATAGGAATGGTCTCAGGTTTGGTATTAGCTGCATTGAGATATCACATCTCATGCTATAGGAAGGTTCTCAGGATTGCAACGGGAAGGAGTTGGATATCACATCTCATGCTACAGGAAGGGTCTCAGGTTTGGAATGGGAAGGAGTTGGATATCACATCTCATGCTATAGGAAGGGTCTCAGGTTTGGAATGGGAAGGAGTTGGATATCACATCTCATGCTATAGGAAGGGCTGCGGGTTTGCTATTAGAAGCATTGAGATATCACATCTCATGCTACAGGAAGGGTCTCAGGTTTGAAATGGGAAGGAGTTGGATATCACATCTCATGTTATAGGAATGGTCTCGGGTTTGGTATTACAAGCATTGAGATATCACATCTCATGCTACAGGATGGGTGTTAAGTTTGGATACGGAAGGAGTTGCATATCACATCTCATGCTATAGGAAGGGTCTCAGGTTTGGTATTAGAAGAATTAAGATATTGCATCTCATGCTATAGGAGGGGTCTCAGGATTGGAATGGGAAGGAGTTGGATATCACATCTCATGCTATAGGACGGGTCTCAGGTTTGGAATGGAAAGGAGTTGGATATCACATCTCATGCTATCGGAAGGGCCGTGGGTTTGGTATTAGAAGCATTGCAATATCACATCTCATTCTATAGGAAGGGTCTGGGGTTTTGGTATTAGAAGCATTGAGATGTCACATCTCATGCTATAGGAAGGGTCTCAGGATTGGAACAGGAAGGAATTGGATATTACATCTCACGCTACAGAAAGGGTATCAGGTTTGGAATGGGAAGGAGTTGGATATCACATCTCATGCTATAGGAAGGGTCTCAGGTTTGGATTGGGAAGGAGTTGGATATCACATCTCATGTTATAGGAAGGGTCTCAGGTTTGGTATTAGAAGCATTGAGATATCACATATAATGCTATAGCAAGGGCCTCTGGGTTGGAACGGGACGGAGTTGGATATCACATCTAATGCTACAGGAAGGGTCTCTGGTTTGGAATGGGAAGGACTTAGATATCACATCTCATGCTATAGGAAGGGTCTCAGGTTTGGAATGGGAAGGAGTTGGATATCACATCTCATGCTACAGGAAGGGCCGCGGCTTTGGTATTAGAAGCATTGAGATATCACATCTCATGCTATAGGAAGGGTCTCAAGTTTGAAATGGGAAGTAGTTGGATATCACATCTCATGTTATAGGAAGGGTCTCAGGTTTGGATTGGGAAAGAGTTAGATATCACATCTCATTTTATAGGAAGGGTCTCAGGTTTGGTATTAGAAGCACTGAGATATCACATCTCATGGTACAGGATGGATCTCAGGTAAGGAATGGCAAGGTGTCGGATATCACATCTCATGCTACAGGAAGGATCTCAGTTTATAATGGGTAGGAGGTGGGTATCACATCTCATGCTATGGGAAGGGTCTCAGGATTGGAATGGGAAGGAGTAGGATATCACATCTCATGCTACAGGAAGGATCTCGGTATTGGAATGGGAAAGAATTGAATATCACATCTCAGGATATAGGAATGGTCTCGGATTTGGAAGGGGAAGGAGTTGGATATCGCATCTCATGCTATAGGAAGGGTCTCCAGTTTGGTATTAGAAGCATTGCAGTATTAGATCTCATGCTATAGAAGGGATCTCAGGATTGGGACAGGAAGTTGCTGGATATCGCATCTCATCCTATTGGAAGTGTCTTGGATTTGGTATTGGAAGCATTGAAATATCACATCTCATCCTATGGGTAGGGTCTCAGGTTTGGTATTCGAAGGAGTGAGATATCAAATCTCATCCTATTGGAACGGTCTTGGGTTTGGTACTAGAAGCATTGAGATATTACATCTCATCCTATAGGAAGGGTCTCAAGTTTGGTATTGGAAGGAGTGAGATAACAAATCTCATCCTATTTGAAGGGTCTCAGGTTTGCTATTGGAAGGATTTGGATATCACATCTCATGCTACAGGAAGGGTAACAGGTTTGGAATGGAAGGAGTTGGATATCACATCTCATGCTATAGGAAGGGTCTCAGGTTTGGAATGGGAAGGAGTTGGATATCACATCTCATGCTATAGGAAGGGCCGCAACTTTACGATTAGAAGCATTGGGAAATCAAATCTCATGCTACAGGAAGGGTCTCAGGTTTGAAATGGCAAGGAGTTGGATATCACATCTCATGTTACAGGAATGCTCTCGGGTTTGGTATTACAAGCATTGAGATATCACATCTCATGCTATAGGATGTGTCTCAGGTTTGGTATTAGAATAATTAAGATATTGCAACTCATGCTATAGGAGGGATCTCAGAATTGGAATGGAAAGGAGTTGTAAATCACATCTCAAGCTATCGGAAGGGTCTCAGGTTTGGAATGGGAAGGAGTTGGATATCACATATCATGCTATAGGAAGGGCCGCAGGTTTGGTATTAGAAGCATTGAGATATCACATCTCATGCTATAGGAAGGGTCTCAGGATTTCAACAGGAAGGAGTTGGATATCACATCTCATGCTACAGGAAGGGTCTCAGGTTTGGAATGGGTAGGAGTTGGATATCACATCTCATGCTATAGGAAGGGTCTCAGGTTTGGAATGGGAAGGAGTTGGATATCACATCACATGCTATAGGAGGGGCCACAGGTTTGCTATTAGAAGCATTGAGATATCACATCTCATGCTACAGGAAGGGTCTCAGGTTTGAAATGGGAAGGAGTTGGATATCACATCTCATGTTACAGGAATGGTCTCGGGTTTGGTATTACAAGCATTGAGATATCACATCCCATGCTACAGCATGGGTCTTAAGTTTGGATACGGAAGGAGTTGGATATCAAATCTCATGCTATAGGAAGGGTCTCAGGTTTGGTATTAGAAGAATTAAGATATTGCATCTCATGCTATAGGAAGGTTCTCAGGATTGTAACAGGAAGGAGTTGGAAATCACATCTCATGCTACAGGAAGGATCTAAGTATTGGAATGGGAAAGAGTTGAATATCACATCTCATGCTATAGGAAGGTTCTCAGGATTGCAACGGGAAGGAGTTGGATATCACATATCATGCTATAGGAAGGGCCGCGGGTTTGGTTAGAAGTATTGAGATATCACATCTCATGCTATAGGAAGGGTCTCAGGGTTAGAACGGGAAGGAGTTGGATATCACATCTAATGATACACGAAGGGTCTCTGGTTTGGAATGGGGAGGACTTGGATATCACATCTCATGCTATAGGAAGGGTCTCAGGTTTGGAATGGGAAGGAGTTGGATATCACATCTCATGCTATAGGAAGGGCCGCGGGTTTGGTATTAGAAGCATTGAGATATCAAATCTCAGGCTATGGGAATAGTCTCGGATTTGGTATTGGAAGGAATGAGATATCACATCTCATGATATAGGAATGGTCTCGGGTTTGGTATTAGCTGCATTGAGATATCACATCTCATGCTATAGGAAGGTTCTCAGGATTGCAACGGGAAGGAGTTGGATATCACATCTCATGCTACAGGAAGGGTCTCAGGTTTGGAATGGGAAGGAGTTGGATATCACATCTCATGCTATAGGAAGGGCCGTGGGTTTGGTATTAGAAGCATTGAGATATCAAATCTCAGGCTATGGGAATAGTCTCGTGTTTGGTATTGGAAGGAGTGAGATATCACATCTCATGATATAGGAATGGTCTCGGGTTTGGTATTAGCTGCATTGAGATATCACATCTCATGCTATAGGAAGGTTCTCAGGATTGCAACGGGAAGGAGTTGGATATCACATCTCATGCTACAGGAAGGGTCTCAGGTTTGGAATGGGAAGGAGTTGGATATCACATCTCATGCTATAGGAAGGGTCTCAGGTTTGGAATGGGAAGGAGTTGGATATCACATCTCATGCTATAGGAAGGGGACGCGGGTTTGCTATTAGAAGCATTGAGATATCACATCTCATGCTACAGGAAGGGTCTCAGGTTTGAAATGGGAAGGAGTTGGATATCACATCTCATGTTATAGGAAGGGTCTCAGGTTTGGATTGGGAAAGAGTTAGATATCACATCTCATTTTATAGGAAGGGTCTCAGGTTTGGTATTAGAAGCACTGAGATATCACATCTCATGGTACAGGATGGATCTCAGGTAAGGAATGGCAAGGTGTCGGATATCACATCTCATGCTACAGGAAGGATCTCAGTTTATAATGGGTAGGAGGTGGGTATCACATCTCATGCTATGGGAAGGGTCTCAGGATTGGAATGGGAAGGAGTAGGATATCACATCTCATGCTACAGGAAGGATCTCGGTATTGGAATGGGAAAGAATTGAATATCACATCTCAGGATATAGGAATGGTCTCGGATTTGGAAGGGGAAGGAGTTGGATATCGCATCTCATGCTACAGGAAGGGTCTCAGGTTTGGAATGGGAAGGAGTTGGATATCACATCTCATGCTATAGGAAGGGTCTCAGGTTTGGAATGGGAAGGAGTTGGATATCACATCTCATGCTATAGGAAGGGGACGCGGGTTTGCTATTAGAAGCATTGAGATATCACATCTCATGCTACAGGAAGGGTCTCAGGTTTGAAATGGGAAGGAGTTGGATATCACATCTCATGTTATAGGAAGGGTCTCAGGTTTGGATTGGGAAAGAGTTAGATATCACATCTCATTTTATAGGAAGGGTCTCAGGTTTGGTATTAGAAGCACTGAGATATCACATCTCATGGTACAGGATGGATCTCAGGTAAGGAATGGCAAGGTGTCGGATATCACATCTCATGCTACAGGAAGGATCTCAGTTTATAATGGGTAGGAGGTGGGTATCACATCTCATGCTATGGGAAGGGTCTCAGGATTGGAATGGGAAGGAGTAGGATATCACATCTCATGCTACAGGAAGGATCTCGGTATTGGAATGGGAAAGAATTGAATATCACATCTCAGGATATAGGAATGGTCTCGGATTTGGAAGGGGAAGGAGTTGGATATCGCATCTCATGCTATAGGAAGGGTCTCCAGTTTGGTATTAGAAGCATTGCAGTATTAGATCTCATGCTATAGAAGGGATCTCAGGATTGGGACAGGAAGTTGCTGGATATCGCATCTCATCCTATTGGAAGTGTCTTGGATTTGGTATTGGAAGCATTGAAATATCACATCTCATCCTATGGGTAGGGTCTCAGGTTTGGTATTCGAAGGAGTGAGATATCAAATCTCATCCTATTGGAACGGTCTTGGGTTTGGTACTAGAAGCATTGAGATATTACATCTCATCCTATAGGAAGGGTCTCAAGTTTGGTATTGGAAGGAGTGAGATAACAAATCTCATCCTATTTGAAGGGTCTCAGGTTTGCTATTCGAAGGATTTGGATATCACATCTCATGCTACAGGAAGGGTAACAGGTTTGGAATGGAAGGAGTTGGATATCACATCTCATGCTATAGGAAGGGTCTCAGGTTTGGAATGGGAAGGAGTTGGATATCACATCTCATGCTATAGGAAGGGCCGCAACTTTACGATTAGAAGCATTGGGAAATCAAATCTCATGCTACAGGAAGGGTCTCAGGTTTGAAATGGCAAGGAGTTGGATATCACATCTCATGTTACAGGAATGCTCTCGGGTTTGGTATTACAAGCATTGAGATATCACATCTCATGCTATAGGATGTGTCTCAGGTTTGGTATTAGAATAATTAAGATATTGCAACTCATGCTATAGGAGGGATCTCAGAATTGGAATGGAAAGGAGTTGTAAATCACATCTCAAGCTATCGGAAGGGTCTCAGGTTTGGAATGGGAAGGAGTTGGATATCACATATCATGCTATAGGAAGGGCCGCAGGTTTGGTATTAGAAGCATTGAGATATCACATCTCATGCTATAGGAAGGGTCTCAGGATTTCAACAGGAAGGAGTTGGATATCACATCTCATGCTACAGGAAGGGTCTCAGGTTTGGAATGGGTAGGAGTTGGATATCACATCTCATGCTATAGGAAGGGTCTCAGGTTTGGAATGGGAAGGAGTTGGATATCACATCACATGCTATAGGAAGGGCCACAGGTTTGCTATTAGAAGCATTGAGATATCACATCTCATGCTACAGGAAGGGTCTCAGGTTTGAAATGGGAAGGAGTTGGATATCACATCTCATGTTACAGGAATGGTCTCGGGTTTGGTATTACAAGCATTGAGATATCACATCCCATGCTACAGCATGGGTCTTAAGTTTGGATACGGAAGGAGTTGGATATCACATCTCATGCTATAGGAAGGGTCTCAGGTTTGGTATTAGAAGAATTAAGATATTGCATCTCATGCTATAGGAAGGTTCTCAGGATTGTAACAGGAAGGAGTTGGAAATCACATCTCATGCTACAGGAAGGATCTAAGTATTGGAATGGGAAAGAGTTGAATATCACATCTCATGCTATAGGAAGGTTCTCAGGATTGCAACGGGAAGGAGTTGGATATCACATATCATGCTATAGGAAGGGCCGCGGGTTTGGTTAGAAGTATTGAGATATCACATCTCATGCTATAGGAAGGGTCTCAGGGTTAGAACGGGAAGGAGTTGGATATCACATCTAATGATACACGAAGGGTCTCTGGTTTGGAATGGGGAGGACTTGGATATCACATCTCATGCTATAGGAAGGGTCTCAGGTTTGGAATGGGAAGGAGTTGGATATCACATCTCATGCTATAGGAAGGGCCGCGGGTTTGGTATTAGAAGCATTGAGATATCAAATCTCAGGCTATGGGAATAGTCTCGGGTTTGGTATTGGAAGGAGTGAGATATCACATCTCATGATATAGGAATGGTCTCTGGTTTGGTATTAGCTGCATTGAGATATCACATCTCATGCTATAGGAAGGTTCTCAGGATTGCAACGGGAAGGAGTTGGATATCACATCTCATGCTACAGGAAGGGTCTCAGGTTTGGAATGGGAAGGAGTTGGATATCACATCTCATGCTATAGGAAGGGCCGTGGGTTTGGTATTAGAAGCATTGAGATATCAAATCTCAGGCTATGGGAATAGTCTCGTGTTTGGTATTGGAAGGAGTGAGATATCACATCTCATGATATAGGAATGGTCTCGGGTTTGGTATTAGCTGCATTGAGATATCACATCTCATGCTATAGGAAGGTTCTCAGGATTGCAACGGGAAGGAGTTGGATATCACATCTCATGCTACAGGAAGGGTCTCAGGTTTGGAATGGGAAGGAGTTGGATATCACATCTCATGCTATAGGAAGGGTCTCAGGTTTGGAATGGGAAGGAGTTGGATATCACATCTCATGCTATAGGAAGGGGACGCGGGTTTGCTATTAGAAGCATTGAGATATCACATCTCATGCTACAGGAAGGGTCTCAGGTTTGAAATGGGAAGGAGTTGGATATCACATCTCATGTTATAGGAATGGTCTCGGGTTTGGTATTACAAGCATTGAGATATCACATCTCATGCTACAGGATGGGTCTTAAGTTTGGATACGGAAGGAGTTGGATATCACATCTCATGCTATAGGAAGGGTCTCAGGTTTGGTATTAGAAGAATTAAGATATTGCATCTCATGCTATACGAGGGGTCTCAGGATTGGAATGGGAAGGAGTTGTATATCACATCTCATGCTATCGGAAGGGTCTCAGGTTTGGAATGGGAAGGACTTGGATATCACATCTCATGCTATAGGAAGGGTCTCAGCTTTGGAATGGGAAGGAGTTGGATATGACATCTCATGCTATAGGAAGGGCTGAGGGTTTGGTATTAGAAGCATTGAGATATCACATCTCATGCTATGGGAATAGTCTCAGGTTTGCTATTGGAAGGAGTGAGATATCACATCTCATGATATAGGAATGGTCTCGGGTTTGGTATTAGCAGCATTGAGATATCACATCTCATGCTATAGGAAGGGTCTCAGGATTTCAACGGGAAGGAGTTGGATATCACATCTCATGCTACAGGAAGTGTCTCAGGTTTGGAATGGGAAGGAGTTGGATATCACATCTCATGCTATAGGAAGGGTCTCAGGTTTGGAATGGGAAGGAGTTGGATATCACATCTCATGCTATAGGAAGGGCCGCAGGTTTGCTATTAGAAGCATTGAGATATCACATCTCATGCTACAGGAAGGGTCTCAGGTTTGAAATGGGAAGGAGTTGGATTTCACATCTCATGGTACAGGAATGGTCTCGGGTTTTGTATTACAAGCATTCATTGAGATATCACATCCCATGCTACAGCATGGGTCTTAAGTTTGGATACGGAAGGAGTTGGATATCACATCTCATGCTATAGGAAGGGTCTCAGGTTTGGTATTAGAAGAATTAAGATATTGCATCTCATGCTATAGGAAGGTTCTCAGGATTGCAACGGGAAGGAGTTGGAAATCACATCTCATGCTACAGGAAGGATCTCAGTATTGGAATGGGAAAGAGTTGAATATCACATCTCATGCTATAGGAAGGTTCTCAGGATTGCAACGGGAAGGAGTTGGATATCACCTATCATGCTATAGGAAGGGCCGCGGGTTTGGTTAGAAGTATTGAGATATCACATCTCATGCTATAGGAAGGGTCTCAGGGTTAGAACGGGAAGGAGTTGGATATCACATCTAATGATACACGAAGGGTCTCTGGTTTGGAATGGGGAGGACTTGGATATCACATCTCATGCTATAGGAAGGGTCTCAGGTTTGGAATGGGAAGGAGTTGGATATCACATCTCATGCTATAGGAAGGGCCGCGGGTTTGGTATTAGAAGCATTGAGATATCAAATCTCAGGCTATGGGAATAATCTCGGGTTTGGTATTGGAAGGAGTGAGATATCACATCTCATGATATAGGAATGGTCTCGGGTTTGGTATTAGCTGCATTGAGATATCACATCTCATGCTATAGGAAGGTTCTCAGGATTGCAACTGGAAGAAGTTGGATATCACATCTCATGCTACAGGAAGGGTCTCAGGTTTGGAATGGGAAGGAGTTGAATATCACATCTCATGCTATAGGAAGGGCCGTGGGTTTGGTATTAGAAGCATTGAGATATCAAATCTCAGGCTATGGGAATAGTCTCGTGTTTGGTATTGGAAGGAGTGAGATATCACATCTCATGACATAGGAATGGTCTCGGGTTTGGTATTAGCTGCATTGAGATATCACATCTCATCCTATAGGAAGGTTCTCAGGATTGCAACGGGAAGGAGTTGGATATCACATCTCATGCTACAGGAAGGGTCTCAGGTTTGGAATGGGAAGGAGTTGGATATCACATCTCATGCTATAGGAAGGGCCGCAGGTTTGGTATTAGAAGCATTGAGATATCACATCTCATGCTATAGGAAGGGTCTCAGGATTTCAACGGGAAGGAGTTGGATATCACATCTCATGCTACAGGAAGGGTCTCAGGTTTGGAATGGGAAGGAGTTGGATATCACATCTCATGCTATAGGAAGGGTCTCAGGTTTGGAATGGGAAGGAGTTGGATATCACATCTCATGCTATAGGAAGGGCCGCAGGTTTGCTATTAGAAGCATTGAGATATCACATCTCATGCTACAGGAAGGGTCTCAGGTTTGAAATGGGAAGGAGTTGGATTTCACATCTCATGGTACAGGAATGGTCTCGGGTTTGGTATTACAAGCATTGAGATATCACATCCCATGCTACAGCATGGGTCTTAAGTTTGGATACGGAAGGAGTTGGATATCACATCTCATGCTATAGGAAGGGTCTCAGGTTTGGTATTAGAAGAATTAAGATATTGCATCTCATGCTATAGGAAGGTTCTCAGGATTGTAACAGGAAGGAGTTGGAAATCACATCCCATGCTACAGGAAGGATCTAAGTATTGGAATGGGAAAGAGTTGAATATCACATCTCATGCTATAGGAAGGTTCTCAGGATTGCAACGGGAAGGAGTTGGATATCACATATCATGCTATAGGAAGGGCCGCGGGTTTGGTTAGAAGTATTGAGATATCACATCTCATGCTATAGGAAGGGTCTCAGGGTTAGAACGGGAAGGAGTTGGATATCACATCTAATGATACACGAAGGGTCTCTGGTTTGGAATGGGGAGGACTTGGATATCACATCTCATGCTATAGGAAGGGTCTCAGGTTTGGAATGGGAAGGAGTTGGATATCACATCTCATGCTATAGGAAGTGCCGCGGGTTTGGTATTAGAAGCATTGAGATATCAAATCTCAGGCTATGGGAATAGTCTCGGGTTTGGTATTGGAAGGAGTGAGATATCACATCTCATGATATAGGAATGGTCTCGGGTTTGGTATTAGCTGCATTGAGATATCACATCTCATGCTATAGGAAGGTTCTCGGGATTGCAACGGGAAGGAGTTGGATATCACATCTCATGCTACAGGAAGGGTCTCAGGTTTGGAATGGGAAGGAGTTGGATATCACATCTCATGCTATAGGAAGGGCCGTGGGTTTGGTATTAGAAGCATTGAGATATCAAATCTCAGGCTATGGGAATAGTCTCGTGTTTGGTATTGGAAGGAGTGAGATATCACATCTCATGATAAAGGAATGGTCTCGGGTTTGGTATTAGCTGCATTGAGATATCACATCTCATGCTATAGGAAGGTTCTCAGGATTGCAACGGGAAGGAGTTGGATATCACATCTCATGCTACAGGAAGGGTCTCAGGTTTGGAATGGGAAGGAGTTGGATATCACATCTCATGCTATAGGAAGGGTCTCAGGTTTGGAATGGGAAGGAGTTGGATATCACATCTCATGCTATAGGAAGGGGACGCAGGTTTGCTATTAGAAGCATTGAGATATCACATCTCATGCTACAGGAAGGGTCTCAGGTTTGAAATGGGAAGGAGTTGGATATCACATCTCATGTTATAGGAATGGTCTCGGGTTTGGTATTACAAGCATTGAGATATCACATCTCATGCTACAGGATGGGTCTTAAGTTTGGATACGGAAGGAGTTGGATATCACATCTCATGCTATAGGAAGGGTCTCAGGTTTGGTATTAGAAGAATTAAGATATTGCATCTCATGCTATAGGAGGGGTCTCAGGATTGGAATGGGAAGGAGTTGTATATCACATCTCATGCTATCGGAAGGGTCTCAGGTTTGGAATGGGAAGGACTTGGATATCACATCTCATGCTATAGGAAGGGTCTCAGCTTTGGAATGGGAAGGAGTTGGATATGACATCTCATGCTATAGGAAGGGCTGAGGGTTTGGTATTAGAAGCATTGAGATATCACATCTCATGCTATGGGAATAGTCTCAGGTTTGCTATTGGAAGGAGTGAGATATCACATCTCATGATATAGGAATGGTCTCGGGTTTGGTATTAGCAGCATTGAGATATCACATCTCATGCTATAGGAAGGGTCTCAGGATTTCAACGGGAAGGAGTTGGATATCACATCTCATGCTACAGGAAGTGTCTCAGGTTTGGAATGGGAAGGAGTTGGATATCACATCTCATGCTATAGGAAGGGTCTCAGGTTTGGAATGGGAAGGAGTTGGATATCACATCTCATGCTATAGGAAGGGCCGCAGGTTTGCTATTAGAAGCATTGAGATATCACATCTCATGCTACAGGAAGGGTCTCAGGTTTGAAATGGGAAGGAGTTGGATTTCACATCTCATGGTACAGGAATGGTCTCAGGTTTTGTATTACAAGCATTGAGATATCACATCCCATGCTACAGCATGGGTCTTAAGTTTGGATACGGAAGGAGTTGGATATCACATCTCATGCTATAGGAAGGGTCTCAAGTTTGAAATGGGAAGTAGTTGGATATCACATCTCATGTTATAGGAAGGGTCTCAGGTTTGGATTGGGAAAGAGTTAGATATCACATCTCATTTTATAGGAAGGGTCTCAGGTTTGGTATTAGAAGCACTGAGATATCACATCTCATGGTACAGGATGGATCTCAGGTAAGGAATGGCAAGGTGTCGGATATCACATCTCATGCTACAGGAAGGATCTCAGTTTATAATGGGTAGGAGGTGGGTATCACATCTCATGCTATGGGAAGGGTCTCAGGATTGGAATGGGAAGGAGTAGGATATCACATCTCATGCTACAGGAAGGATCTCGGTATTGGAATGGGAAAGAATTGAATATCACATCTCAGGATATAGGAATGGTCTCGGATTTGGAAGGGGAAGGAGTTGGATATCGCATCTCATGCTATAGGAAGGGTCTCCAGTTTGGTATTAGAAGCATTGCAGTATTAGATCTCATGCTATAGAAGGGATCTCAGGATTGGGACAGGAAGTTGCTGGATATCGCATCTCATCCTATTGGAAGTGTCTTGGATTTGGTATTGGAAGCATTGAAATATCACATCTCATCCTATGGGTAGGGTCTCAGGTTTGGTATTCGAAGGAGTGAGATATCAAATCTCATCCTATTGGAACGGTCTTGGGTTTGGTACTAGAAGCATTGAGATATTACATCTCATCCTATAGGAAGGGTCTCAAGTTTGGTATTGGAAGGAGTGAGATAACAAATCTCATCCTATTTGAAGGGTCTCAGGTTTGCTATTGGAAGGATTTGGATATCACATCTCATGCTACAGGAAGGGTAACAGGTTTGGAATGGAAGGAGTTGGATATCACATCTCATGCTATAGGAAGGGTCTCAGGTTTGGAATGGGAAGGAGTTGGATATCACATCTCATGCTATAGGAAGGGCCGCAACTTTACGATTAGAAGCATTGGGAAATCAAATCTCATGCTACAGGAAGGGTCTCAGGTTTGAAATGGCAAGGAGTTGGATATCACATCTCATGTTACAGGAATGCTCTCGGGTTTGGTATTACAAGCATTGAGATATCACATCTCATGCTATAGGATGTGTCTCAGGTTTGGTATTAGAATAATTAAGATATTGCAACTCATGCTATAGGAGGGATCTCAGAATTGGAATGGAAAGGAGTTGTAAATCACATCTCAAGCTATCGGAAGGGTCTCAGGTTTGGAATGGGAAGGAGTTGGATATCACATATCATGCTATAGGAAGGGCCGCAGGTTTGGTATTAGAAGCATTGAGATATCACATCTCATGCTATAGGAAGGGTCTCAGGATTTCAACAGGAAGGAGTTGGATATCACATCTCATGCTACAGGAAGGGTCTCAGGTTTGGAATGGGTAGGAGTTGGATATCACATCTCATGCTATAGGAAGGGTCTCAGGTTTGGAATGGGAAGGAGTTGGATATCACATCACATGCTATAGGAAGGGCCACAGGTTTGCTATTAGAAGCATTGAGATATCACATCTCATGCTACAGGAAGGGTCTCAGGTTTGAAATGGGAAGGAGTTGGATATCACATCTCATGTTACAGGAATGGTCTCGGGTTTGGTATTACAAGCATTGAGATATCACATCCCATGCTACAGCATGGGTCTTAAGTTTGGATACGGAAGGAGTTGGATATCACATCTCATGCTATAGGAAGGGTCTCAGGTTTGGTATTAGAAGAATTAAGATATTGCATCTCATGCTATAGGAAGGTTCTCAGGATTGTAACAGGAAGGAGTTGGAAATCACATCTCATGCTACAGGAAGGATCTAAGTATTGGAATGGGAAAGAGTTGAATATCACATCTCATGCTATAGGAAGGTTCTCAGGATTGCAACGGGAAGGAGTTGGATATCACATATCATGCTATAGGAAGGGCCGCGGGTTTGGTTAGAAGTATTGAGATATCACATCTCATGCTATAGGAAGGGTCTCAGGGTTAGAACGGGAAGGAGTTGGATATCACATCTAATGATACACGAAGGGTCTCTGGTTTGGAATGGGGAGGACTTGGATATCACATCTCATGCTATAGGAAGGGTCTCAGGTTTGGAATGGGAAGGAGTTGGATATCACATCTCATGCTATAGGAAGGGCCGCGGGTTTGGTATTAGAAGCATTGAGATATCAAATCTCAGGCTATGGGAATAGTCTCGGGTTTGGTATTGGAAGGAGTGAGATATCACATCTCATGATATAGGAATGGTCTCGGGTTTGGTATTAGCTGCATTGAGATATCACATCTCATGCTATAGGAAGGTTCTCAGGATTGCAACGGGAAGGAGTTGGATATCACATCTCATGCTACAGGAAGGGTCTCAGGTTTGGAATGGGAAGGAGTTGGATATCACATCTCATGCTATAGGAAGGGCCGTGGGTTTGGTATTAGAAGCATTGAGATATCAAATCTCAGGCTATGGGAATAGTCTCGTGTTTGGTATTGGAAGGAGTGAGATATCACATCTCATGATATAGGAATGGTCTCGGGTTTGGTATTAGCTGCATTGAGATATCACATCTCATGCTATAGGAAGGTTCTCAGGATTGCAACGGGAAGGAGTTGGATATCACATCTCATGCTACAGGAAGGGTCTCAGGTTTGGAATGGGAAGGAGTTGGATATCACATCTCATGCTATAGGAAGGGTCTCAGGTTTGGAATGGGAAGGAGTTGGATATCACATCTCATGCTATAGGAAGGGGACGCGGGTTTGCTATTAGAAGCATTGAGATATCACATCTCATGCTACAGGAAGGGTCTCAGGTTTGAAATGGGAAGGAGTTGGATATCACATCTCATGTTATAGGAAGGGTCTCAGGTTTGGATTGGGAAAGAGTTAGATATCACATCTCATTTTATAGGAAGGGTCTCAGGTTTGGTATTAGAAGCACTGAGATATCACATCTCATGGTACAGGATGGATCTCAGGTAAGGAATGGCAAGGTGTCGGATATCACATCTCATGCTACAGGAAGGATCTCAGTTTATAATGGGTAGGAGGTGGGTATCACATCTCATGCTATGGGAAGGGTCTCAGGATTGGAATGGGAAGGAGTAGGATATCACATCTCATGCTACAGGAAGGATCTCGGTATTGGAATGGGAAAGAATTGAATATCACATCTCAGGATATAGGAATGGTCTCGGATTTGGAAGGGGAAGGAGTTGGATATCGCATCTCATGCTACAGGAAGGGTCTCAGGTTTGGAATGGGAAGGAGTTGGATATCACATCTCATGCTATAGGAAGGGTCTCAGGTTTGGAATGGGAAGGAGTTGGATATCACATCTCATGCTATAGGAAGGGGACGCGGGTTTGCTATTAGAAGCATTGAGATATCACATCTCATGCTACAGGAAGGGTCTCAGGTTTGAAATGGGAAGGAGTTGGATATCACATCTCATGTTATAGGAAGGGTCTCAGGTTTGGATTGGGAAAGAGTTAGATATCACATCTCATTTTATAGGAAGGGTCTCAGGTTTGGTATTAGAAGCACTGAGATATCACATCTCATGGTACAGGATGGATCTCAGGTAAGGAATGGCAAGGTGTCGGATATCACATCTCATGCTACAGGAAGGATCTCAGTTTATAATGGGTAGGAGGTGGGTATCACATCTCATGCTATGGGAAGGGTCTCAGGATTGGAATGGGAAGGAGTAGGATATCACATCTCATGCTACAGGAAGGATCTCGGTATTGGAATGGGAAAGAATTGAATATCACATCTCAGGATATAGGAATGGTCTCGGATTTGGAAGGGGAAGGAGTTGGATATCGCATCCCATGCTATAGGAAGGGTCTCCAGTTTGGTATTAGAAGCATTGCAGTATTAGATCTCATGCTATAGAAGGGATCTCAGGATTGGGACAGGAAGTTGCTGGATATCGCATCTCATCCTATTGGAAGTGTCTTGGATTTGGTATTGGAAGCATTGAAATATCACATCTCATCCTATGGGTAGGGTCTCAGGTTTGGTATTCGAAGGAGTGAGATATCAAATCTCATCCTATTGGAACGGTCTTGGGTTTGGTACTAGAAGCATTGAGATATTACATCTCATCCTATAGGAAGGGTCTCAAGTTTGGTATTGGAAGGAGTGAGATAACAAATCTCATCCTATTTGAAGGGTCTCAGGTTTGCTATTCGAAGGATTTGGATATCACATCTCATGCTACAGGAAGGGTAACAGGTTTGGAATGGAAGGAGTTGGATATCACATCTCATGCTATAGGAAGGGTCTCAGGTTTGGAATGGGAAGGAGTTGGATATCACATCTCATGCTATAGGAAGGGCCGCAACTTTACGATTAGAAGCATTGGGAAATCAAATCTCATGCTACAGGAAGGGTCTCAGGTTTGAAATGGCAAGGAGTTGGATATCACATCTCATGTTACAGGAATGCTCTCGGGTTTGGTATTACAAGCATTGAGATATCACATCTCATGCTATAGGATGTGTCTCAGGTTTGGTATTAGAATAATTAAGATATTGCAACTCATGCTATAGGAGGGATCTCAGAATTGGAATGGAAAGGAGTTGTAAATCACATCTCAAGCTATCAGAAGGGTCTCAGGTTTGGAATGGGAAGGAGTTGGATATCACATATCATGCTATAGGAAGGGCCGCAGGTTTGGTATTAGAAGCATTGAGATATCACATCTCATGCTATAGGAAGGGTCTCAGGATTTCAACAGGAAGGAGTTGGATATCACATCTCATGCTACAGGAAGGGTCTCAGGTTTGGAATGGGTAGGAGTTGGATATCACATCTCATGCTATAGGAAGGGTCTCAGGTTTGGAATGGGAAGGAGTTGGATATCACATCACATGCTATTGGAAGGGCCACAGGTTTGCTATTAGAAGCATTGAGATATCACATCTCATGCTACAGGAAGGATCTCAGTATTGGAATGGGAAAGAGTTGAATATCACATCTCAGGATATAGGAATGGTCTCGGATTTGGAAGGGAAAGGAGTTGATATCACATTTCATGCTATAGGAAGGGTCTCCAGTTTTCTATTAGAAGCATTGGAGCATTAGATCTCATGCTATAGAAGGGATCTCAGGATTGGAACAGGAAGTTGCTGGATATCGCATCTCATCCTATTGGAAGTGTCTTGGATTTGGTATTGGAAGCATTGAAATATCACATCTCATCCAATGGGTAGGGTCTCAGGTTTGGTATTCAAAGGAGTGAGATATCAAATCTCATCCTATTGAAACGGTCTTGGGTTTGGTACTAGAAGCATTGAGATATTACATCTCATCCTATAGGAAGGGTCTCAAGTTTGGTATTGGAAGGAGTGAGATAATAAATCTCATCCTATTTGAAGGGTCTCAGGTTGGAAGGATTTGGATATCACATCCCACGATATAGGAAAGTTCTCGGGTTTGGTATTAGCAGCATTGAGATATATCACCTCATGCTATAGGAAGGGTCTCAGGATTGCAACGGGAAGGAATTGGATATCACATCTCATGCTACAGGAAGGGTCTCAGATTTGGAATGGGAAGGAGTTGGATATCACATCTCATGCTATAGGAAGGGTTGCGGGTTTGGTATTAGAAGCATTGAAATATCAAACCTCATGCTATAGGAAGGGTCTCAGGTTTAGAATGGGAAGGAGTTGGATATCACATCTCGTGCTATAGGAAGGGACGTGGGTTTGTTATTAGAAGCATTGTGATATCACACCTCATGCTATAGGAAGGGTCTCAGATTTCGAATGGGAAGAAATTGGATATCACATCTCATGCTATAGCAAGGGTCTCCGGTTTGGTATTAGAAGAATTAAGATATTGCATCTCATGCTATAGGAGGGATCTCAGGGTTGGAACGGGAAGGAGTTGGATATCACATCTCATGCTATAGGACGGGTCTCAGGTTTGGAATGGAAAGGAGTTGGATATCAAATCTCATGCTATCGGAAGGGCCGTGGGTTTGGTATTAGAAGCATTGCAATATCACATCTCATTCTATAGGAAGGGTCTGGGGTTTTGGTATTAGAAGCATTGAGATGTCACATCTCATGCTATAGGAAGGGTCTCACGATTGGAACAGGAAGGAATTGGATATTACATCTCACGCTACAGAAAGGGTATCAGGTTTGGAATGGGAAGGAGTTGGATATCACATCTCATGCTATAGGAAGGGTCTCAGGTTTGGATTGGGAAGGAGTTGGATATCACATCTCATGTTATAGGAAGGGTCTCAGGTTTGGTATTAGAAGCATTGAGATATCACATATCATGCTATAGCAAGGGCCTCTGGGTTGGAACGGGACGGAGTTGGATATCACATCTAATGCTACAGGAAGGGTCTCTGGTTTGGAATGGGAAGGACTTAGATATCACATCTCATGCTATAGGAAGGGTCTCAGGTTTGGAATGGGAAGGAGTTGGATATCACATCTCATGCTACAGGAAGGGCCGCGGCTTTGGTATTAGAAGCATTGAGATATCACATCTCATGCCATTTCTATAGGAAGGGTCTCAAGTTTGAAATGGGAAGTAGTTGGATATCACATCTCATGTTATAGGAAGGGTCTCAGGTTTGGATTGGGAAAGAGTTAGATATCACATCTCATTTTATAGGAAGGGTCTCAGGTTTGGTTTTAGAAGCACTGAGATATCACATCTCATGGTACAGGATGGATCTCAGGTAAGGAATGGCAAGGTGTCGGATATCACATCTCATGCTACAGGAAGGATCTCAGTTTATAATGGGTAGGAGGTGGGTATCACATCTCATGCTATGGGAAGGGTCTCAGGATTGGAATGGGAAGGAGTAGGATATCACATCTCATGCTACAGGAAGGATCTCGGTATTGGAATGGGAAAGAATTGAATATCACATCTCAGGATATAGGAATGGTCTCGGATTTGGAAGGGGAAGGAGTTGGATATCGCATCTCATGCTATAGGAAGGGTCTCCAGTTTGGTATTAGAAGCATTGCAGTATTAGATCTCATGCTATAGAAGGGATCTCAGGATTGGGACAGGAAGTTGCTGGATATCGCATCTCATCCTATTGGAAGTGTCTTGGATTTGGTATTGGAAGCATTGAAATATCACATCTCATCCTATGGGTAGGGTCTCAGGTTTGGTATTCGAAGGAGTGAGATATCAAATCTCATCCTATTGGAACGGTCTTGGGTTTGGTACTAGAAGCATTGAGATATTACATCTCATCCTATAGGAAGGGTCTCAAGTTTGGTATTGGAAGGAGTGAGATAACAAATCTCATCCTATTTGAAGGGTCTCAGGTTTGCTATTGGAAGGATTTGGATATCACATCTCATGCTACAGGAAGGGTAACAGGTTTGGAATGGAAGGAGTTGGATATCACATCTCATGCTATAGGAAGGGTCTCAGGTTTGGAATGGGAAGGAGTTGGATATCACATCTCATGCTATAGGAAGGGCCGCAACTTTACGATTAGAAGCATTGGGATATCAAATCTCATGCTACAGGAAGGGTCTCAGGTTTGAAATGGCAAGGAGTTGGATATCACATCTCATGTTACAGGAATGCTCTCGGGTTTGGTATTACAAGCATTGAGATATCACATCTCATGCTATAGGATGTGTCTCAGGTTTGGTATTAGAATAATTAAGATATTGCAACTCATGCTATAGGAGGGATCTCAGAATTGGAATGGAAAGGAGTTGTAAATCACATCTCAAGCTATCGGAAGGGTCTCAGGTTTGGAATGGGAAGGAGTTGGATATCACATATCATGCTATAGGAAGGGCCGCAGGTTTGGTATTAGAAGCATTGAGATATCACATCTCATGCTATAGGAAGGGTCTCAGGATTTCAACAGGAAGGAGTTGGATATCACATCTCATGCTACAGGAAGGGTCTCAGGTTTGGAATGGGTAGGAGTTGGATATCACATCTCATGCTATAGGAAGGGTCTCAGGTTTGGAATGGGAAGGAGTTGGATATCACATCACATGCTATAGGAAGGGCCACAGGTTTGCTATTAGAAGCATTGAGATATCACATCTCATGCTACAGGAAGGGTCTCAGGTTTGAAATGGGAAGGAGTTGGATATCACATCTCATGTTACAGGAATGGTCTCGGGTTTGGTATTACAAGCATTGAGATATCACATCCCATGCTACAGCATGGGTCTTAAGTTTGGATACGGAAGGAGTTGGATATCCCATCTCATGCTATAGGAAGGGTCTCAGGTTTGGTATTAGAAGAATTAAGATATTGCATCTCATGCTATAGGAAGGTTCTCAGGATTGTAACAGGAAGGAGTTGGAAATCACATCTCATGCTACAGGAAGGATCTAAGAATTGGAATGGGAAAGAGTTGAATATCACATCTCATGCTATAGGAAGGTTCTCAGGATTGCAACGGGAAGGAGTTGGATATCACATATCATGCTATAGGAAGGGCCGCGGGTTTGGTTAGAAGTATTGAGATATCACATCTCATGCTATAGGAAGGGTCTCAGGGTTAGAACGGGAAGGAGTTGGATATCACATCTAATGATACACGAAGGGTCTCTGGTTTGGAATGGGGAGGACTTGGATATCACATCTCATGCTATAGGAAGGGTCTCAGGTTTGGAATGGGAAGGAGTTGGATATCACATCTCATGCTATAGGAAGGGCCGCGGGTTTGGTATTAGAAGCATTGAGATATCAAATCTCAGGCTATGGGAATAGTCTCGGGTTTGGTATTGGAAGGAGTGAGATATCACATCTCATGATATAGGAATGGTCTCGGGTTTGGTATTAGCTGCATTGAGATATCACATCTCATGCTATAGGAAGGTTCTCAGGATTGCAACGGGAAGGAGTTGGATATCACATCTCATGCTACAGGAAGGGTCTCAGGTTTGGAATGGGAAGGAGTTGGATATCACATCTCATGCTATAGGAAGGGCCGTGGGTTTGGTATTAGAAGCATTGAGATATCAAATCTCATGCTACAGGAAGGGTCTCAGGTTTGAAATGGGAAGGAGTTGGATTTCACATCTCATGGTACAGGAATGGTCTCGGGTTTGGAATGGGAACGAGTTGGATATGACATCTCATGCTATAGGAAGGGCTGAGGGTTTGGTATTAGAAGCATTGAGATATCACATCTCATGCTATGGGAATAGTCTCAGGTTTGCTATTGGAAGGAGTGAGATATCACATCTCATGATATAGGAATGGTCTCGGGCTTGGTATTAGCAGCATTGAGATATCACATCTCATGCTATAGGAAGGGTCTCAGGATTTCAACGGGAAGGAGTTGGATATCACATCTCATGCTACAGGAAGTGTCTCAGGTTTGGAATGGGAAGGAGTTGGATATCACATCTCATGCTATAGGAAGGGTCTCAGGTTTGGAATGGGAAGGAGTTGGATATCACATCTCATGCTATAGGAAGGGCCGCAGGTTTGCTATTAGAAGCATTGAGATATCACATCTCATGCTACAGGAAGGGTCTCAGGTTTGAAATGGGAAGGAGTTGGATTTCACATCTCATGGTACAGGAATGGTCTCGGGTTTTGTATTACAAGCATTGAGATATCACATCCCATGCTACAGCATGGGTCTTAAGTTTGGATACGGAAGGAGTTGGATATCACATCTCATGCTATAGGAAGGGTCTCAGGTTTGGTATTAGAAGAATTAAGATATTGCATCTCATGCTATAGGAAGGTTCTCAGGATTGCAACGGGAAGGAGTTGGAAATCACATCTCATGCTACAGGAAGGATCTCAGTATTGGAATGGGAAAGAGTTGAATATCACATCTCATGCTATAGGAAGGTTCTCAGGATTGCAACGGGAAGGAGTTGGATATCACATATCATGCTATAGGAAGGGCCGCGGGTTTGGTTAGAAGTATTGAGATATCACATCTCATGCTATAGGAAGGGTCTCAGGGTTAGAACGGGAAGGAGTTGGATATCACATCTAATGATACACGAAGGGTCTCTGGTTTGGAATGGGGAGGACTTGGATATCACATCTCATGCTATAGGAAGGGTCTCAGGTTTGGAATGGGAAGGAGTTGGATATCACATCTCATGCTATAGGAAGGGCCGCGGGTTTGGTATTAGAAGCATTGAGATATCAAATCTCAGGCTATGGGAATAGTCTCGCGTTTGGTATTGGAAGGAGTGAGATATCACATCTCATGATATAGGAATGGTCTCGGGTTTGGTATTAGCTGCATTGAGATATCACATCTCATGCTATAGGAAGGTTCTCAGGATTGCAACTGGAAGGAGTTGGATATCACATCTCATGCTACAGGAAGGGTCTCAGGTTTGGAATGGGAAGGAGTTGGATATCACATCTCATGCTATAGGAAGGGCCGTGGGTTTGGTATTAGAAGCATTGAGATATCAAATCTCAGGCTATGGGAATAGTCTCGTGTTTGGTATTGGAAGGAGTGAGATATCACATCTCATGATATAGGAATGGTCTCAGGTTTGGTATTAGCTGCATTGAGATATCACATCTCATGCTATAGGAAGGTTCTCAGGATTGCAACGGGAAGGAGTTGGATATCACATCTCATGCTACAGGAAGGGTCTCAGGTTTGGAATGGGAAGGAGTTGGATATCACATCTCATGCTATAGGAAGGGTCTCAGGTTTGGAATGGGAAGGAGTTGGATATCACATCTCATGCTATAGGAAGGGCTGCGGGTTTGCTATTAGAAGCATTGAGATATCACATCTCATGCTACAGGAAGGGTCTCAGGTTTGAAATGGGAAGGAGTTGGATATCACATCTCATGTTATAGGAATGGTCTCGGGTTTGGTATTACAAGCATTGAGATATCACATCTCATGCTACAGGATGGGTGTTAAGTTTGGATACGGAAGGAGTTGCATATCACATCTCATGCTATAGGAAGGGTCTCAGGTTTGGTATTAGAAGAATTAAGATATTGCATCTCATGCTATAGGAGGGGTCTCAGGATTGGAATGGGAAGGAGTTGGATATCACATCTCATGCTATAGGACGGGTCTCAGGTTTGGAATGGAAAGGAGTTGGATATCACATCTCATGCTATCGGAAGGGCCGTGGGTTTGGTATTAGAAGCATTGCAATATCACATCTCATTCTATAGGAAGGGTCTGGGGTTTTGGTATTAGAAGCATTGAGATGTCACATCTCATGCTATAGGAAGGGTCTCAGGATTGGAACAGGAAGGAATTGGATATTACATCTCACGCTACAGAAAGGGTATCAGGTTTGGAATGGGAAGGAGTTGGATATCACATCTCATGCTATAGGAAGGGTCTCAGGTTTGGATTGGGAAGGAGTTGGATATCACATCTCATGTTATAGGAAGGGTCTCAGGTTTGGTATTAGAAGCATTGAGATATCACATATAATGCTATAGCAAGGGCCTCTGGGTTGGAACGGGACGGAGTTGGATATCACATCTAATGCTACAGGAAGGGTCTCTGGTTTGGAATGGGAAGGACTTAGATATCACATCTCATGCTATAGGAAGGGTCTCAGGTTTGGAATGGGAAGGAGTTGGATATCACATCTCATGCTACAGGAAGGGCCGCGGCTTTGGTATTAGAAGCATTGAGATATCACATCTCATGCTATAGGAAGGGTCTCAAGTTTGAAATGGGAAGTAGTTGGATATCACATCTCATGTTATAGGAAGGGTCTCAGGTTTGGATTGGGAAAGAGTTAGATATCACATCTCATTTTATAGGAAGGGTCTCAGGTTTGGTATTAGAAGCACTGAGATATCACATCTCATGGTACAGGATGGATCTCAGGTAAGGAATGGCAAGGTGTCGGATATCACATCTCATGCTACAGGAAGGATCTCAGTTTATAATGGGTAGGAGGTGGGTATCACATCTCATGCTATGGGAAGGGTCTCAGGATTGGAATGGGAAGGAGTAGGATATCACATCTCATGCTACAGGAAGGATCTCGGTATTGGAATGGGAAAGAATTGAATATCACATCTCAGGATATAGGAATGGTCTCGGATTTGGAAGGGGAAGGAGTTGGATATCGCATCTCATGCTATAGGAAGGGTCTCCAGTTTGGTATTAGAAGCATTGCAGTATTAGATCTCATGCTATAGAAGGGATCTCAGGATTGGGACAGGAAGTTGCTGGATATCGCATCTCATCCTATTGGAAGTGTCTTGGATTTGGTATTGGAAGCATTGAAATATCACATCTCATCCTATGGGTAGGGTCTCAGGTTTGGTATTCGAAGGAGTGAGATATCAAATCTCATCCTATTGGAACGGTCTTGGGTTTGGTACTAGAAGCATTGAGATATTACATCTCATCCTATAGGAAGGGTCTCAAGTTTGGTATTGGAAGGAGTGAGATAACAAATCTCATCCTATTTGAAGGGTCTCAGGTTTGCTATTGGAAGGATTTGGATATCACATCTCATGCTACAGGAAGGGTAACAGGTTTGGAATGGAAGGAGTTGGATATCACATCTCATGCTATAGGAAGGGTCTCAGGTTTGGAATGGGAAGGAGTTGGATATCACATCTCATGCTATAGGAAGGGCCGCAACTTTACGATTAGAAGCATTGGGAAATCAAATCTCATGCTACAGGAAGGGTCTCAGGTTTGAAATGGCAAGGAGTTGGATATCACATCTCATGTTACAGGAATGCTCTCGGGTTTGGTATTACAAGCATTGAGATATCACATCTCATGCTATAGGATGTGTCTCAGGTTTGGTATTAGAATAATTAAGATATTGCAACTCATGCTATAGGAGGGATCTCAGAATTGGAATGGAAAGGAGTTGTAAATCACATCTCAAGCTATCGGAAGGGTCTCAGGTTTGGAATGGGAAGGAGTTGGATATCACATATCATGCTATAGGAAGGGCCGCAGGTTTGGTATTAGAAGCATTGAGATATCACATCTCATGCTATAGGAAGGGTCTCAGGATTTCAACAGGAAGGAGTTGGATATCACATCTCATGCTACAGGAAGGGTCTCAGGTTTGGAATGGGTAGGAGTTGGATATCACATCTCATGCTATAGGAAGGGTCTCAGGTTTGGAATGGGAAGGAGTTGGATATCACATCACATGCTATAGGAGGGGCCACAGGTTTGCTATTAGAAGCATTGAGATATCACATCTCATGCTACAGGAAGGGTCTCAGGTTTGAAATGGGAAGGAGTTGGATATCACATCTCATGTTACAGGAATGGTCTCGGGTTTGGTATTACAAGCATTGAGATATCACATCCCATGCTACAGCATGGGTCTTAAGTTTGGATACGGAAGGAGTTGGATATCAAATCTCATGCTATAGGAAGGGTCTCAGGTTTGGTATTAGAAGAATTAAGATATTGCATCTCATGCTATAGGAAGGTTCTCAGGATTGTAACAGGAAGGAGTTGGAAATCACATCTCATGCTACAGGAAGGATCTAAGTATTGGAATGGGAAAGAGTTGAATATCACATCTCATGCTATAGGAAGGTTCTCAGGATTGCAACGGGAAGGAGTTGGATATCACATATCATGCTATAGGAAGGGCCGCGGGTTTGGTTAGAAGTATTGAGATATCACATCTCATGCTATAGGAAGGGTCTCAGGGTTAGAACGGGAAGGAGTTGGATATCACATCTAATGATACACGAAGGGTCTCTGGTTTGGAATGGGGAGGACTTGGATATCACATCTCATGCTATAGGAAGGGTCTCAGGTTTGGAATGGGAAGGAGTTGGATATCACATCTCATGCTATAGGAAGGGCCGCGGGTTTGGTATTAGAAGCATTGAGATATCAAATCTCAGGCTATGGGAATAGTCTCGGATTTGGTATTGGAAGGAGTGAGATATCACATCTCATGATATAGGAATGGTCTCGGGTTTGGTATTAGCTGCATTGAGATATCACATCTCATGCTATAGGAAGGTTCTCAGGATTGCAACGGGAAGGAGTTGGATATCACATCTCATGCTACAGGAAGGGTCTCAGGTTTGGAATGGGAAGGAGTTGGATATCACATCTCATGCTATAGGAAGGGCCGTGGGTTTGGTATTAGAAGCATTGAGATATCAAATCTCAGGCTATGGGAATAGTCTCGTGTTTGGTATTGGAAGGAGTGAGATATCACATCTCATGATATAGGAATGGTCTCGGGTTTGGTATTAGCTGCATTGAGATATCACATCTCATGCTATAGGAAGGTTCTCAGGATTGCAACGGGAAGGAGTTGGATATCACATCTCATGCTACAGGAAGGGTCTCAGGTTTGGAATGGGAAGGAGTTGGATATCACATCTCATGCTATAGGAAGGGTCTCAGGTTTGGAATGGGAAGGAGTTGGATATCACATCTCATGCTATAGGAAGGGGACGCGGGTTTGCTATTAGAAGCATTGAGATATCACATCTCATGCTACAGGAAGGGTCTCAGGTTTGAAATGGGAAGGAGTTGGATATCACATCTCATGTTATAGGAAGGGTCTCAGGTTTGGATTGGGAAAGAGTTAGATATCACATCTCATTTTATAGGAAGGGTCTCAGGTTTGGTATTAGAAGCACTGAGATATCACATCTCATGGTACAGGATGGATCTCAGGTAAGGAATGGCAAGGTGTCGGATATCACATCTCATGCTACAGGAAGGATCTCAGTTTATAATGGGTAGGAGGTGGGTATCACATCTCATGCTATGGGAAGGGTCTCAGGATTGGAATGGGAAGGAGTAGGATATCACATCTCATGCTACAGGAAGGATCTCGGTATTGGAATGGGAAAGAATTGAATATCACATCTCAGGATATAGGAATGGTCTCGGATTTGGAAGGGGAAGGAGTTGGATATCGCATCTCATGCTACAGGAAGGGTCTCAGGTTTGGAATGGGAAGGAGTTGGATATCACATCTCATGCTATAGGAAGGGTCTCAGGTTTGGAATGGGAAGGAGTTGGATATCACATCTCATGCTATAGGAAGGGGACGCGGGTTTGCTATTAGAAGCATTGAGATATCACATCTCATGCTACAGGAAGGGTCTCAGGTTTGAAATGGGAAGGAGTTGGATATCACATCTCATGTTATAGGAAGGGTCTCAGGTTTGGATTGGGAAAGAGTTAGATATCACATCTCATTTTATAGGAAGGGTCTCAGGTTTGGTATTAGAAGCACTGAGATATCACATCTCATGGTACAGGATGGATCTCAGGTAAGGAATGGCAAGGTGTCGGATATCACATCTCATGCTACAGGAAGGATCTCAGTTTATAATGGGTAGGAGGTGGGTATCACATCTCATGCTATGGGAAGGGTCTCAGGATTGGAATGGGAAGGAGTAGGATATCACATCTCATGCTACAGGAAGGATCTCGGTATTGGAATGGGAAAGAATTGAATATCACATCTCAGGATATAGGAATGGTCTCGGATTTGGAAGGGGAAGGAGTTGGATATCGCATCTCATGCTATAGGAAGGGTCTCCAGTTTGGTATTAGAAGCATTGCAGTATTAGATCTCATGCTATAGAAGGGATCTCAGGATTGGGACAGGAAGTTGCTGGATATCGCATCTCATCCTATTGGAAGTGTCTTGGATTTGGTATTGGAAGCATTGAAATATCACATCTCATCCTATGGGTAGGGTCTCAGGTTTGGTATTCGAAGGAGTGAGATATCAAATCTCATCCTATTGGAACGGTCTTGGGTTTGGTACTAGAAGCATTGAGATATTACATCTCATCCTATAGGAAGGGTCTCAAGTTTGGTATTGGAAGGAGTGAGATAACAAATCTCATCCTATTTGAAGGGTCTCAGGTTTGCTATTCGAAGGATTTGGATATCACATCTCATGCTACAGGAAGGGTAACAGGTTTGGAATGGAAGGAGTTGGATATCACATCTCATGCTATAGGAAGGGTCTCAGGTTTGGAATGGGAAGGAGTTGGATATCACATCTCATGCTATAGGAAGGGCCGCAACTTTACGATTAGAAGCATTGGGAAATCAAATCTCATGCTACAGGAAGGGTCTCAGGTTTGAAATGGCAAGGAGTTGGATATCACATCTCATGTTACAGGAATGCTCTCGGGTTTGGTATTACAAGCATTGAGATATCACATCTCATGCTATAGGATGTGTCTCAGGTTTGGTATTAGAATAATTAAGATATTGCAACTCATGCTATAGGAGGGATCTCAGAATTGGAATGGAAAGGAGTTGTAAATCACATCTCAAGCTATCGGAAGGGTCTCAGGTTTGGAATGGGAAGGAGTTGGATATCACATATCATGCTATAGGAAGGGCCGCAGGTTTGGTATTAGAAGCATTGAGATATCACATCTCATGCTATAGGAAGGGTCTCAGGATTTCAACAGGAAGGAGTTGGATATCACATCTCATGCTACAGGAAGGGTCTCAGGTTTGGAATGGGTAGGAGTTGGATATCACATCTCATGCTATAGGAAGGGTCTCAGGTTTGGAATGGGAAGGAGTTGGATATCACATCACATGCTATAGGAAGGGCCACAGGTTTGCTATTAGAAGCATTGAGATATCACATCTCATGCTACAGGAAGGGTCTCAGGTTTGAAATGGGAAGGAGTTGGATATCACATCTCATGTTACAGGAATGGTCTCGGGTTTGGTATTACAAGCATTGAGATATCACATCCCATGCTACAGCATGGGTCTTAAGTTTGGATACGGAAGGAGTTGGATATCACATCTCATGCTATAGGAAGGGTCTCAGGTTTGGTATTAGAAGAATTAAGATATTGCATCTCATGCTATAGGAAGGTTCTCAGGATTGTAACAGGAAGGAGTTGGAAATCACATCTCATGCTACAGGAAGGATCTAAGTATTGGAATGGGAAAGAGTTGAATATCACATCTCATGCTATAGGAAGGTTCTCAGGATTGCAACGGGAAGGAGTTGGATATCACATATCATGCTATAGGAAGGGCCGCGGGTTTGGTTAGAAGTATTGAGATATCACATCTCATGCTATAGGAAGGGTCTCAGGGTTAGAACGGGAAGGAGTTGGATATCACATCTAATGATACACGAAGGGTCTCTGGTTTGGAATGGGGAGGACTTGGATATCACATCTCATGCTATAGGAAGGGTCTCAGGTTTGGAATGGGAAGGAGTTGGATATCACATCTCATGCTATAGGAAGGGCCGCGGGTTTGGTATTAGAAGCATTGAGATATCAAATCTCAGGCTATGGGAATAGTCTCGGGTTTGGTATTGGAAGGAGTGAGATATCACATCTCATGATATAGGAATGGTCTCGGGTTTGGTATTAGCTGCATTGAGATATCACATCTCATGCTATAGGAAGGTTCTCAGGATTGCAACGGGAAGGAGTTGGATATCACATCTCATGCTACAGGAAGGGTCTCAGGTTTGGAATGGGAAGGAGTTGGATATCACATCTCATGCTATAGGAAGGGCCGTGGGTTTGGTATTAGAAGCATTGAGATATCAAATCTCAGGCTATGGGAATAGTCTCGTGTTTGGTATTGGAAGGAGTGAGATATCACATCTCATGATATAGGAATGGTCTCGGGTTTGGTATTAGCTGCATTGAGATATCACATCTCATGCTATAGGAAGGTTCTCAGGATTGCAACGGGAAGGAGTTGGATATCACATCTCATGCTACAGGAAGGGTCTCAGGTTTGGAATGGGAAGGAGTTGGATATCACATCTCATGCTATAGGAAGGGTCTCAGGTTTGGAATGGGAAGGAGTTGGATATCACATCTCATGCTATAGGAAGGGGACGCGGGTTTGCTATTAGAAGCATTGAGATATCACATCTCATGCTACAGGAAGGGTCTCAGGTTTGAAATGGGAAGGAGTTGGATATCACATCTCATGTTATAGGAATGGTCTCGGGTTTGGTATTACAAGCATTGAGATATCACATCTCATGCTACAGGATGGGTCTTAAGTTTGGATACGGAAGGAGTTGGATATCACATCTCATGCTATAGGAAGGGTCTCAGGTTTGGTATTAGAAGAATTAAGATATTGCATCTCATGCTATACGAGGGGTCTCAGGATTGGAATGGGAAGGAGTTGTATATCACATCTCATGCTATCGGAAGGGTCTCAGGTTTGGAATGGGAAGGACTTGGATATCACATCTCATGCTATAGGAAGGGTCTCAGCTTTGGAATGGGAAGGAGTTGGATATGACATCTCATGCTATAGGAAGGGCTGAGGGTTTGGTATTAGAAGCATTGAGATATCACATCTCATGCTATGGGAATAGTCTCAGGTTTGCTATTGGAAGGAGTGAGATATCACATCTCATGATATAGGAATGGTCTCGGGTTTGGTATTAGCAGCATTGAGATATCACATCTCATGCTATAGGAAGGGTCTCAGGATTTCAACGGGAAGGAGTTGGATATCACATCTCATGCTACAGGAAGTGTCTCAGGTTTGGAATGGGAAGGAGTTGGATATCACATCTCATGCTATAGGAAGGGTCTCAGGTTTGGAATGGGAAGGAGTTGGATATCACATCTCATGCTATAGGAAGGGCCGCAGGTTTGCTATTAGAAGCATTGAGATATCACATCTCATGCTACAGGAAGGGTCTCAGGTTTGAAATGGGAAGGAGTTGGATTTCACATCTCATGGTACAGGAATGGTCTCGGGTTTTGTATTACAAGCATTCATTGAGATATCACATCCCATGCTACAGCATGGGTCTTAAGTTTGGATACGGAAGGAGTTGGATATCACATCTCATGCTATAGGAAGGGTCTCAGGTTTGGTATTAGAAGAATTAAGATATTGCATCTCATGCTATAGGAAGGTTCTCAGGATTGCAACGGGAAGGAGTTGGAAATCACATCTCATGCTACAGGAAGGATCTCAGTATTGGAATGGGAAAGAGTTGAATATCACATCTCATGCTATAGGAAGGTTCTCAGGATTGCAACGGGAAGGAGTTGGATATCACCTATCATGCTATAGGAAGGGCCGCGGGTTTGGTTAGAAGTATTGAGATATCACATCTCATGCTATAGGAAGGGTCTCAGGGTTAGAACGGGAAGGAGTTGGATATCACATCTAATGATACACGAAGGGTCTCTGGTTTGGAATGGGGAGGACTTGGATATCACATCTCATGCTATAGGAAGGGTCTCAGGTTTGGAATGGGAAGGAGTTGGATATCACATCTCATGCTATAGGAAGGGCCGCGGGTTTGGTATTAGAAGCATTGAGATATCAAATCTCAGGCTATGGGAATAATCTCGGGTTTGGTATTGGAAGGAGTGAGATATCACATCTCATGATATAGGAATGGTCTCGGGTTTGGTATTAGCTGCATTGAGATATCACATCTCATGCTATAGGAAGGTTCTCAGGATTGCAACTGGAAGAAGTTGGATATCACATCTCATGCTACAGGAAGGGTCTCAGGTTTGGAATGGGAAGGAGTTGAATATCACATCTCATGCTATAGGAAGGGCCGTGGGTTTGGTATTAGAAGCATTGAGATATCAAATCTCAGGCTATGGGAATAGTCTCGTGTTTGGTATTGGAAGGAGTGAGATATCACATCTCATGACATAGGAATGGTCTCGGGTTTGGTATTAGCTGCATTGAGATATCACATCTCATCCTATAGGAAGGTTCTCAGGATTGCAACGGGAAGGAGTTGGATATCACATCTCATGCTACAGGAAGGGTCTCAGGTTTGGAATGGGAAGGAGTTGGATATCACATCTCATGCTATAGGAAGGGCCGCAGGTTTGGTATTAGAAGCATTGAGATATCACATCTCATGCTATAGGAAGGGTCTCAGGATTTCAACGGGAAGGAGTTGGATATCACATCTCATGCTACAGGAAGGGTCTCAGGTTTGGAATGGGAAGGAGTTGGATATCACATCTCATGCTATAGGAAGGGTCTCAGGTTTGGAATGGGAAGGAGTTGGATATCACATCTCATGCTATAGGAAGGGCCGCAGGTTTGCTATTAGAAGCATTGAGATATCACATCTCATGCTACAGGAAGGGTCTCAGGTTTGAAATGGGAAGGAGTTGGATTTCACATCTCATGGTACAGGAATGGTCTCGGGTTTGGTATTACAAGCATTGAGATATCACATCCCATGCTACAGCATGGGTCTTAAGTTTGGATACGGAAGGAGTTGGATATCACATCTCATGCTATAGGAAGGGTCTCAGGTTTGGTATTAGAAGAATTAAGATATTGCATCTCATGCTATAGGAAGGTTCTCAGGATTGTAACAGGAAGGAGTTGGAAATCACATCCCATGCTACAGGAAGGATCTAAGTATTGGAATGGGAAAGAGTTGAATATCACATCTCATGCTATAGGAAGGTTCTCAGGATTGCAACGGGAAGGAGTTGGATATCACATATCATGCTATAGGAAGGGCCGCGGGTTTGGTTAGAAGTATTGAGATATCACATCTCATGCTATAGGAAGGGTCTCAGGGTTAGAACGGGAAGGAGTTGGATATCACATCTAATGATACACGAAGGGTCTCTGGTTTGGAATGGGGAGGACTTGGATATCACATCTCATGCTATAGGAAGGGTCTCAGGTTTGGAATGGGAAGGAGTTGGATATCACATCTCATGCTATAGGAAGTGCCGCGGGTTTGGTATTAGAAGCATTGAGATATCAAATCTCAGGCTATGGGAATAGTCTCGGGTTTGGTATTGGAAGGAGTGAGATATCACATCTCATGATATAGGAATGGTCTCGGGTTTGGTATTAGCTGCATTGAGATATCACATCTCATGCTATAGGAAGGTTCTCAGGATTGCAACGGGAAGGAGTTGGATATCACATCTCATGCTACAGGAAGGGTCTCAGGTTTGGAATGGGAAGGAGTTGGATATCACATCTCATGCTATAGGAAGGGCCGTGGGTTTGGTATTAGAAGCATTGAGATATCAAATCTCAGGCTATGGGAATAGTCTCGTGTTTGGTATTGGAAGGAGTGAGATATCACATCTCATGATATAGGAATGGTCTCGGGTTTGGTATTAGCTGCATTGAGATATCACATCTCATGCTATAGGAAGGTTCTCAGGATTGCAACGGGAAGGAGTTGGATATCACATCTCATGCTACAGGAAGGGTCTCAGGTTTGGAATGGGAAGGAGTTGGATATCACATCTCATGCTATAGGAAGGGTCTCAGGTTTGGAATGGGAAGGAGTTGGATATCACATCTCATGCTATAGGAAGGGGACGCAGGTTTGCTATTAGAAGCATTGAGATATCACATCTCATGCTACAGGAAGGGTCTCAGGTTTGAAATGGGAAGGAGTTGGATATCACATCTCATGTTATAGGAATGGTCTCGGGTTTGGTATTACAAGCATTGAGATATCACATCTCATGCTACAGGATGGGTCTTAAGTTTGGATACGGAAGGAGTTGGATATCACATCTCATGCTATAGGAAGGGTCTCAGGTTTGGTATTAGAAGAATTAAGATATTGCATCTCATGCTATAGGAGGGGTCTCAGGATTGGAATGGGAAGGAGTTGTATATCACATCTCATGCTATCGGAAGGGTCTCAGGTTTGGAATGGGAAGGACTTGGATATCACATCTCATGCTATAGGAAGGGTCTCAGCTTTGGAATGGGAAGGAGTTGGATATGACATCTCATGCTATAGGAAGGGCTGAGGGTTTGGTATTAGAAGCATTGAGATATCACATCTCATGCTATGGGAATAGTCTCAGGTTTGCTATTGGAAGGAGTGAGATATCACATCTCATGATATAGGAATGGTCTCGGGTTTGGTATTAGCAGCATTGAGATATCACATCTCATGCTATAGGAAGGGTCTCAGGATTTCAACGGGAAGGAGTTGGATATCACATCTCATGCTACAGGAAGTGTCTCAGGTTTGGAATGGGAAGGAGTTGGATATCACATCTCATGCTATAGGAAGGGTCTCAGGTTTGGAATGGGAAGGAGTTGGATATCACATCTCATGCTATAGGAAGGGCCGCAGGTTTGCTATTAGAAGCATTGAGATATCACATCTCATGCTACAGGAAGGGTCTCAGGTTTGAAATGGGAAGGAGTTGGATTTCACATCTCATGGTACAGGAATGGTCTCAGGTTTTGTATTACAAGCATTGAGATATCACATCCCATGCTACAGCATGGGTCTTAAGTTTGGATACGGAAGGAGTTGGATATCACATCTCATGCTATAGGAAGGGTCTCAAGTTTGAAATGGGAAGTAGTTGGATATCACATCTCATGTTATAGGAAGGGTCTCAGGTTTGGATTGGGAAAGAGTTAGATATCACATCTCATTTTATAGGAAGGGTCTCAGGTTTGGTATTAGAAGCACTGAGATATCACATCTCATGGTACAGGATGGATCTCAGGTAAGGAATGGCAAGGTGTCGGATATCACATCTCATGCTACAGGAAGGATCTCGGTTTATAATGGGTAGGAGGTGGGTATCACATCTCATGCTATGGGAAGGGTCTCAGGATTGGAATGGGAAGGAGTAGGATATCACATCTCATGCTACAGGAAGGATCTCGGTATTGGAATGGGAAAGAATTGAATATCACATCTCAGGATATAGGAATGGTCTCGGATTTGGAAGGGGAAGGAGTTGGATATCGCATCTCATGCTATAGGAAGGGTCTCCAGTTTGGTATTAGAAGCATTGCAGTATTAGATCTCATGCTATAGAAGGGATATCAGAATTGGGACAGGAAGTTGCTGGATATCGCATCTCATCCTATTGGAAGTGTCTTGGATTTGGTATTGGAAGCATTGAAATATCACATCTCATCCTATGGGTAGGGTCTCAGGTTTGGTATTCGAAGGAGTGAGATATCAAATCTCATCCTATTGGAACGGTCTTGGGTTTGGTACTAGAAGCATTGAGATATTACATCTCATCCTATAGGAAGGGTCTCAAGTTTGGTATTGGAAGGAGTGAGATAACAAATCTCATCCTATTTGAAGGGTCTCAGGTTTGCTATTGGAAGGATTTGGATATCACATCTCATGCTACAGGAAGGGTAACAGGTTTGGAATGGAAGGAGTTGGATATCACATCTCATGCTATAGGAAGGGTCTCAGGTTTGGAATGGGAAGGAGTTGGATATCACATCTCATGCTATAGGAAGGGCCGCAACTTTACGATTAGAAGCATTGGGAAATCAAATCTCATGCTACAGGAAGGGTCTCAGGTTTGAAATGGCAAGGAGTTGGATATCACATCTCATGTTACAGGAATGCTCTCGGGTTTGGTATTACAAGCATTGAGATATCACATCTCATGCTATAGGATGTGTCTCAGGTTTGGTATTAGAATAATTAAGATATTGCAACTCATGCTATAGGAGGGATCTCAGAATTGGAATGGAAAGGAGTTGTAAATCACATCTCAAGCTATCGGAAGGGTCTCAGGTTTGGAATGGGAAGGAGTTGGATATCACATATCATGCTATAGGAAGGGCCGCAGGTTTGGTATTAGAAGCATTGAGATATCACATCTCATGCTATAGGAAGGGTCTCAGGATTTCAACAGGAAGGAGTTGGATATCACATCTCATGCTACAGGAAGGGTCTCAGGTTTGGAATGGGTAGGAGTTGGATATCACATCTCATGCTATAGGAAGGGTCTCAGGTTTGGAATGGGAAGGAGTTGGATATCACATCACATGCTATAGGAAGGGCCACAGGTTTGCTATTAGAAGCATTGAGATATCACATCTCATGCTACAGGAAGGGTCTCAGGTTTGAAATGGGAAGGAGTTGGATATCACATCTCATGTTACAGGAATGGTCTCGGGTTTGGTATTACAAGCATTGAGATATCACATCCCATGCTACAGCATGGGTCTTAAGTTTGGATACGGAAGGAGTTGGATATCACATCTCATGCTATAGGAAGGGTCTCAGGTTTGGTATTAGAAGAATTAAGATATTGCATCTCATGCTATAGGAAGGTTCTCAGGATTGTAACAGGAAGGAGTTGGAAATCACATCTCATGCTACAGGAAGGATCTAAGTATTGGAATGGGAAAGAGTTGAATATCACATCTCATGCTATAGGAAGGTTCTCAGGATTGCAACGGGAAGGAGTTGGATATCACATATCATGCTATAGGAAGGGCCGCGGGTTTGGTTAGAAGTATTGAGATATCACATCTCATGCTATAGGAAGGGTCTCAGGGTTAGAACGGGAAGGAGTTGGATATCACATCTAATGATACACGAAGGGTCTCTGGTTTGGAATGGGGAGGACTTGGATATCACATCTCATGCTATAGGAAGGGTCTCAGGTTTGGAATGGGAAGGAGTTGGATATCACATCTCATGCTATAGGAAGGGCCGCGGGTTTGGTATTAGAAGCATTGAGATATCAAATCTCAGGCTATGGGAATAGTCTCGGGTTTGGTATTGGAAGGAGTGAGATATCACATCTCATGATATAGGAATGGTCTCGGGTTTGGTATTAGCTGCATTGAGATATCACATCTCATGCTATAGGAAGGTTCTCAGGATTGCAACGGGAAGGAGTTGGATATCACATCTCATGCTACAGGAAGGGTCTCAGGTTTGGAATGGGAAGGAGTTGGATATCACATCTCATGCTATAGGAAGGGCCGTGGGTTTGGTATTAGAAGCATTGAGATATCAAATCTCAGGCTATGGGAATAGTCTCGTGTTTGGTATTGGAAGGAGTGAGATATCACATCTCATGATATAGGAATGGTCTCGGGTTTGGTATTAGCTGCATTGAGATATCACATCTCATGCTATAGGAAGGTTCTCAGGATTGCAACGGGAAGGAGTTGGATATCACATCTCATGCTACAGGAAGGGTCTCAGGTTTGGAATGGGAAGGAGTTGGATATCACATCTCATGCTATAGGAAGGGTCTCAGGTTTGGAATGGGAAGGAGTTGGATATCACATCTCATGCTATAGGAAGGGGACGCGGGTTTGCTATTAGAAGCATTGAGATATCACATCTCATGCTACAGGAAGGGTCTCAGGTTTGAAATGGGAAGGAGTTGGATATCACATCTCATGTTATAGGAAGGGTCTCAGGTTTGGATTGGGAAAGAGTTAGATATCACATCTCATTTTATAGGAAGTGTCTCAGGTTTGGTATTAGAAGCACTGAGATATCACATCTCATGGTACAGGATGGATCTCAGGTAAGGAATGGCAAGGTGTCGGATATCACATCTCATGCTACAGGAAGGATCTCAGTTTATAATGGGTAGGAGGTGGGTATCACATCTCATGCTATGGGAAGGGTCTCAGGATTGGAATGGGAAGGAGTAGGATATCACATCTCATGCTACAGGAAGGATCTCGGTATTGGAATGGGAAAGAATTGAATATCACATCTCAGGATATAGGAATGGTCTCGGATTTGGAAGGGGAAGGAGTTGGATATCGCATCTCATGCTACAGGAAGGGTCTCAGGTTTGGAATGGGAAGGAGTTGGATATCACATCTCATGCTATAGGAAGGGTCTCAGGTTTGGAATGGGAAGGAGTTGGATATCACATCTCATGCTATAGGAAGGGGACGCGGGTTTGCTATTAGAAGCATTGAGATATCACATCTCATGCTACAGGAAGGGTCTCAGGTTTGAAATGGGAAGGAGTTGGATATCACATCTCATGTTATAGGAAGGGTCTCAGGTTTGGATTGGGAAAGAGTTAGATATCACATCTCATTTTATAGGAAGGGTCTCAGGTTTGGTATTAGAAGCACTGAGATATCACATCTCATGGTACAGGATGGATCTCAGGTAAGGAATGGCAAGGTGTCGGATATCACATCTCATGCTACAGGAAGGATCTCAGTTTATAATGGGTAGGAGGTGGGTATCACATCTCATGCTATGGGAAGGGTCTCAGGATTGGAATGGGAAGGAGTAGGATATCACATCTCATGCTACAGGAAGGATCTCGGTATTGGAATGGGAAAGAATTGAATATCACATCTCAGGATATAGGAATGGTCTCGGATTTGGAAGGGGAAGGAGTTGGATATCGCATCTCATGCTATAGGAAGGGTCTCCAGTTTGGTATTAGAAGCATTGCAGTATTAGATCTCATGCTATAGAAGGGATCTCAGGATTGGGACAGGAAGTTGCTGGATATCGCATCTCATCCTATTGGAAGTGTCTTGGATTTGGTATTGGAAGCATTGAAATATCACATCTCATCCTATGGGTAGGGTCTCAGGTTTGGTATTCGAAGGAGTGAGATATCAAATCTCATCCTATTGGAACGGTCTTGGGTTTGGTACTAGAAGCATTGAGATATTACATCTCATCCTATAGGAAGGGTCTCAAGTTTGGTATTGGAAGGAGTGAGATAACAAATCTCATCCTATTTGAAGGGTCTCAGGTTTGCTATTGGAAGGATTTGGATATCACATCTCATGCTACAGGAAGGGTAACAGGTTTGGAATGGAAGGAGTTGGATATCACATCTCATGCTATAGGAAGGGTCTCAGGTTTGGAATGGGAAGGAGTTGGATATCACATCTCATGCTATAGGAAGGGCCGCAACTTTACGATTAGAAGCATTGGGAAATCAAATCTCATGCTACAGGAAGGGTCTCAGGTTTGAAATGGCAAGGAGTTGGATATCACATCTCATGTTACAGGAATGCTCTCGGGTTTGGTATTACAAGCATTGAGATATCACATCTCATGCTATAGGATGTGTCTCAGGTTTGGTATTAGAATAATTAAGATATTGCAACTCATGCTATAGGAGGGATCTCAGAATTGGAATGGAAAGGAGTTGTAAATCACATCTCAAGCTATCAGAAGGGTCTCAGGTTTGGAATGGGAAGGAGTTGGATATCACATATCATGCTATAGGAAGGGCCGCAGGTTTGGTATTAGAAGCATTGAGATATCACATCTCATGCTATAGGAAGGGTCTCAGGATTTCAACAGGAAGGAGTTGGATATCACATCTCATGCTACAGGAAGGGTCTCAGGTTTGGAATGGGTAGGAGTTGGATATCACATCTCATGCTATAGGAAGGGTCTCAGGTTTGGAATGGGAAGGAGTTGGATATCACATCACATGCTATAGGAAGGGCCACAGGTTTGCTATTAGAAGCATTGAGATATCACATCTCATGCTACAGGAAGGGTCTCAGGTTTGAAATGGGAAGGAGTTGGATATCACATCTCATGTTACAGGAATGGTCTCGGGTTTGGTATTACAAGCATTGAGATATCACATCCCATGCTACAGCATGGGTCTTAAGTTTGGATACGGAAGGAGTTGGATATCACATCTCATGCTATAGGAAGGGTCTCAGGTTTGGTATTAGAAGAATTAAGATATTGCATCTCATGCTATAGGAAGGTTCTCAGGATTGTAACAGGAAGGAGTTGGAAATCACATCTCATGCTACAGGAAGGATCTAAGTATTGGAATGGGAAAGAGTTGAATATCACATCTCATGCTATAGGAAGGTTCTCAGGATTGCAACGGGAAGGAGTTGGATATCACATATCATGCTATAGGAAGGGCCGCGGGTTTGGTTAGAAGTATTGAGATATCACATCTCATGCTATAGGAAGGGTCTCAGGGTTAGAACGGGAAGGAGTTGGATATCACATCTAATGATACACGAAGGGTCTCTGGTTTGGAATGGGGAGGACTTGGATATCACATCTCATGCTATAGGAAGGGTCTCAGGTTTGGAATGGGAAGGAGTTGGATATCACATCTCATGCTATAGGAAGGGCCGCGGGTTTGGTATTAGAAGCATTGAGATATCAAATCTCAGGCTATGGGAATAGTCTCGGGTTTGGTATTGGAAGGAGTGAGATATCACATCTCATGATATAGGAATGGTCTCGGGTTTGGTATTAGCTGCATTGAGATATCACATCTCATGCTATAGGAAGGTTCTCAGGATTGCAACGGGAAGGAGTTGGATATCACATCTCATGCTACAGGAAGGGTCTCAGGTTTGGAATGGGAAGGAGTTGGATATCACATCTCATGCTATAGGAAGGGCCGTGGGTTTGGTATTAGAAGCATTGAGATATCAAATCTCAGGCTATGGGAATAGTCTCGTGTTTGGTATTGGAAGGAGTGAGATATCACATCTCATGATATAGGAATGGTCTCGGGTTTGGTATTAGCTGCATTGAGATATCACATCTCATGCTATAGGAAGGTTCTCAGGATTGCAACGGGAAGGAGTTGGATATCACATCTCATGCTACAGGAAGGGTCTCAGGTTTGGAATGGGAAGGAGTTGGATATCACATCTCATGCTATAGGAAGGGTCTCAGGTTTGGAATGGGAAGGAGTTGGATATCACATCTCATGCTATAGGAAGGGGACGCGGGTTTGCTATTAGAAGCATTGAGATATCACATCTCATGCTACAGGAAGGGTCTCAGGTTTGAAATGGGAAGGAGTTGGATATCACATCTCATGTTATAGGAATGGTCTCGGGTTTGGTATTACAAGCATTGAGATATCACATCTCATGCTACAGGATGGGTCTTAAGTTTGGATACGGAAGGAGTTGGATATCACATCTCATGCTATAGGAAGGGTCTCAGGTTTGGTATTAGAAGAATTAAGATATTGCATCTCATGCTATAGGAGGGGTCTCAGGATTGGAATGGGAAGGAGTTGTATATCACATCTCATGCTATCGGAAGGGTCTCAGGTTTGGAATGGGAAGGACTTGGATATCACATCTCATGCTATAGGAAGGGTTTCAGCTTTGGAATGGGAAGGAGTTGGATATGACATCTCATGCTATAGGAAGGGCTGAGGGTTTGGTATTAGAAGCATTGAGATATCACATCTCATGCTATGGGAATAGTCTCAGGTTTCCTATTGGAAGGAGTGAGATATCACATCTCATGATATAGGAATGGTCTCGGGTTTGGTATTAGCAGCATTGAGATATCACATCTCATGCTATAGGAAGGGTCTCAGGATTTCAACGGGAAGGAGTTGGATATCACATCTCATGCTACAGGAAGTGTCTCAGGTTTGGAATGGGAAGGAGTTGGATATCACATCTCATGCTATAGGAAGGGTCTCAGGTTTGGAATGGGAAGGAGTTGGATATCACATCTCATGCTATAGGAAGGGCCGCAGGTTTGCTATTAGAAGCATTGAGATATCACATCTCATGCTACAGGAAGGGTCTCAGGTTTGAAATGGGAAGGAGTTGGATTTCACATCTCATGGTACAGGAATGGTCTCGGGTTTTGTATTACAAGCATTGAGATATCACATCCCATGCTACAGCATGGGTCTTAAGTTTGGATACGGAAGGAGTTGGATATCACATCTCATGCTATAGGAAGGGTCCCAGGTTTGGTATTAGAAGAATTAAGATATTGCATCTCATGCTATAGGAAGGTTCTCAGGATTGCAACGGGAAGGAGTTGGAAATCACATCTCATGCTACAGGAAGGATCTCAGTATTGGAATGGGAAAGAGTTGAATATCACATCTCATGCTATAGGAAGGTTCTCAGGATTGCAACGGGAAGGAGTTGGATATCACCTATCATGCTATAGGAAGGGCCGCGGGTTTGGTTAGAAGTATTGAGATATCACATCTCATGCTATAGGAAGGGTCTCAGGGTTAGAACGGGAAGGAGTTGGATATCACATCTAATGATACACGAAGGGTCTCTGGTTTGGAATGGGGAGGACTTGGATATCACATCTCATGCTATAGGAAGGGTCTCAGGTTTGGAATGGGAAGGAGTTGGATATCACATCTCATGCTATAGGAAGGGCCGCGGGTTTGGTATTAGAAGCATTGAGATATCAAATCTCAGGCTATGGGAATAATCTCGGGTTTGGTATTGGAAGGAGTGAGATATCACATCTCATGATATAGGAATGGTCTCGGGTTTGGTATTAGCTGCATTGAGATATCACATCTCATGCTATAGGAAGGTTCTCAGGATTGCAACGGGAAGGAGTTGGATATCACATCTCATGCTACAGGAAGGGTCTCAGGTTTGGAATGGGAAGGAGTTGGATATCACATCTCATGCTATAGGAAGGGCCGTGGGTTTGGTATTAGAAGCATTGAGATATCAAATCTCAGGCTATGGGAATAGTCTCGTGTTTGGTATTGGAAGGAGTGAGATATCACATCTCATGATATAGGAATGGTCTCGGGTTTGGTATTAGCTGCATTGAGATATCACATCTCATGCTATAGGAAGGTTCTCAGGATTGCAACGGGAAGGAGTTGGATATCACATCTCATGCTACAGGAAGGGCCGCAGGTTTGGTATTAGAAGCATTGAGATATCACATCTCATGCTATAGGAAGGGTCTCAGGATTTCAACGGGAAGGAGTTGGATATCACATCTCATGCTACAGGAAGGGTCTCAGGTTTGGAATGGGAAGGAGTTGGATATCACATCTCATGCTATAGGAAGGGTCTCAGGTTTGGAATGGGAAGGAGTTGGATATCACATCTCATGCTATAGGAAGGGCCGCAGGTTTGCTATTAGAAGCATTGAGATATCACATCTCATGCTACAGGAAGGGTCTCAGGTTTGAAATGGGAAGGAGTTGGATTTCACATCTCATGGTACAGGAATGGTCTCGGGTTTGGTATTACAAGCATTGAGATATCACATCCCATGCTACAGCATGGGTCTTAAGTTTGGATACGGAAGGAGTTGGATATCACATCTCATGCTATAGGAAGGGTCTCAGGTTTGGTATTAGAAGAATTAAGATATTGCATCTCATGCTATAGGAAGGTTCTCAGGATTGTAACAGGAAGGAGTTGGAAATCACATCCCATGCTACAGGAAGGATCTAAGTATTGGAATGGGAAAGAGTTGAATATCACATCTCATGCTATAGGAAGGTTCTCAGGATTGCAACGGGAAGGAGTTGGATATCACATATCATGCTATAGGAAGGGGCGCGGGTTTGGTTAGAAGTATTGAGATATCACATCTCATGCTATAGGAAGGGTCTCAGGGTTAGAACGGGAAGGAGTTGGATATCACATCTAATGATACACGAAGGGTCTCTGGTTTGGAATGGGGAGGACTTGGATATCACATCTCATGCTATAGGAAGGGTCTCAGGTTTGGAATGGGAAGGAGTTGGATATCACATCTCATGCTATAGGAAGGGCCGCGGGTTTGGTATTAGAAGCATTGAGATATCAAATCTCAGGCTATGGGAATAGTCTCGGGTTTGGTATTGGAAGGAGTGAGATATCACATCTCATGATATAGGAATGGTCTCGGGTTTGGTATTAGCTGCATTGAGATATCACATCTCATGCTATAGGAAGGTTCTCAGGATTGCAACGGGAAGGAGTTGGATATCACATCTCATGCTACAGGAAGGGTCTCAGGTTTGGAATGGGAAGGAGTTGGATATCACATCTCATGCTATAGGAAGGGCCGTGGGTTTGGTATTAGAAGCATTGAGATATCAAATCTCAGGCTATGGGAATAGTCTCGTGTTTGGTATTGGAAGGAGTGAGATATCACATCTCATGATATAGGAATGGTCTCGGGTTTGGTATTAGCTGCATTGAGATATCACATCTCATGCTATAGGAAGGTTCTCAGGATTGCAACGGGAAGGAGTTGGATATCACATCTCATGCTACAGGAAGGGTCTCAGGTTTGGAATGGGAAGGAGTTGGATATCACATCTCATGCTATAGGAAGGGTCTCAGGTTTGGAATGGGAAGGAGTTGGATATCACATCTCATGCTATAGGAAGGGGACGCAGGTTTGCTATTAGAAGCATTGAGATATCACATCTCATGCTACAGGAAGGGTCTCAGGTTTGAAATGGGAAGGAGTTGGATATCACATCTCATGTTATAGGAATGGTCTCGGGTTTGGTATTACAAGCATTGAGATATCACATCTCATGCTACAGGATGGGTCTTAAGTTTGGATACGGAAGGAGTTGGATATCACATCTCATGCTATAGGAAGGGTCTCAGGTTTGGTATTAGAAGAATTAAGATATTGCATCTCATGCTATAGGAGGGGTCTCAGGATTGGAATGGGAAGGAGTTGTATATCACATCTCATGCTATCGGAAGGGTCTCAGGTTTGGAATGGGAAGGACTTGGATATCACATCTCATGCTATAGGAAGGGTCTCAGCTTTGGAATGGGAAGGAGTTGGATATGACATCTCATGCTATAGGAAGGGCTGAGGGTTTGGTATTAGAAGCATTGAGATATCACATCTCATGCTATGGGAATAGTCTCAGGTTTGCTATTGGAAGGAGTGAGATATCACATCTCATGATATAGGAATGGTCTCGGGTTTGGTATTAGCAGCATTGAGATATCACATCTCATGCTATAGGAAGGGTCTCAGGATTTCAACGGGAAGGAGTTGGATATCACATCTCATGCTACAGGAAGTGTCTCAGGTTTGGAATGGGAAGGAGTTGGATATCACATCTCATGCTATAGGAAGGGTCTCAGGTTTGGAATGGGAAGGAGTTGGATATCACATCTCATGCTATAGGAAGGGCCGCAGGTTTGCTATTAGAAGCATTGAGATATCACATCTCATGCTACAGGAAGGGTCTCAGGTTTGAAATGGGAAGGAGTTGGATTTCACATCTCATGGTACAGGAATGGTCTCGGGTTTTGTATTACAAGCATTGAGATATCACATCCCATGCTACAGCATGGGTCTTAAGTTTGGATACGGAAGGAGTTGGATATCACATCTCATGCTATAGGAAGGGTCTCAGGTTTGGTATTAGAAGAATTAAGATATTGCATCTCATGCTATAGGAAGGTTCTCAGGATTGCAACGGGAAGGAGTTGGAAATCACATCTCATGCTACAGGAAGGATCTCAGTATTGGAATGGGAAAGAGTTGAATATCACATCTCATGCTATAGGAAGGTTCTCAGGATTGCAACGGGAAGGAGTTGGATATCACATATCATGCTATAGGAAGGGCCGCGGGTTTGGTTAGAAGTATTGAGATATCACATCTCATGCTATAGGAAGGGTCTCAGGGTTAGAACGGGAAGGAGTTGGATATCACATCTAATGATACACGAAGGGTCTCTGGTTTGGAATGGGGAGGACTTGGATATCACATCTCATGCTATAGGAAGGGTCTCAGGTTTGGAATGGGAAGGAGTTGGATATCACATCTCATGCTATAGGAAGGGCCGCGGGTTTGGTATTAGAAGCATTGAGATATCAAATCTCAGGCTATGGGAATAATCTCGGGTTTGGTATTGGAAGGAGTGAGATATCACATCTCATGATATAGGAATGGTCTCGGGTTTGGTATTAGCTGCATTGAGATATCACATCTCATGCTATAGGAAGGTTCTCAGGATTGCAACTGGAAGAAGTTGGATATCACATCTCATGCTACAGGAAGGGTCTCAGGTTTGGAATGGGAAGGAGTTGGATATCACATCTCATGCTATAGGAAGGGCCGTGGGTTTGGTATTAGAAGCATTGAGATATCAAATCTCAGGCTATGGGAATAGTCTCGTGTTTGGTATTGGAAGGAGTGAGATATCACATCTCATGATATAGGAATGGTCTCGGGTTTGGTATTAGCTGCATTGAGATATCACATCTCATGCTATAGGAAGGTTCTCAGGATTGCAACGGGAAGGAGTTGGATATCACATCTCATGCTACAGGAAGGGTCTCAGGTTTGGAATGGGAAGGAGTTGGATATCACATCTCATGCTATAGGAAGGGTCTCAGGTTTGGAATGGGAAGGAGTTGGATATCACATCTCATGCTATAGGAAGGGCTGCGGGTTTGCTATTAGAAGCATTGAGATATCACATCTCATGCTACAGGAAGGGTCTCAGGTTTGAAATGGGAAGGAGTTGGATATCACATCTCATGTTATAGGAATGGTCTCGGGTTTGGTATTACAAGCATTGAGATATCACATCTCATGCTACAGGATGGGTATTAAGTTTGGATACGGAAGGAGTTGGATATCACATCTCATGCTATAGGAAGGGTCTCAGGTTTGGTATTAGAAGAATTAAGATATTGCATCTCATGCTATAGGAGGGGTCTCAGGATTGGAATGGGAAGGAGTTGTATATCACATCTCATGCTATCGGAAGGGTCTCAGGTTTGGAATGGGAAGGACTTGGATATCACATCTCATGCTATAGGAAGGGTCTCAGCTTTGGAATGGGAAGGAGTTGGATATGACATCTCATGCTATAGGAAGGGCTGAGGGTTTGGTATTAGAAGCATTGAGATATCACATCTCATGCTATGGGAATAGTCTCAGGTTTGCTATTGGAAGGAGTGATATATCACATCTCATGATATAGGAATGGTCTCGGGTTTGGTATTAGCAGCATTGAGATATCACATCTCATGCTATAGGAAGGGTCTCAGGATTTCAACGGGAAGGAGTTGGATATCACATCTCATGCTACAGGAAGGGTCTCAGGTTTGGAATGGGAAGGAGTTGGATATCACATCTCATGCTATAGGAAGGGTCTCAGGTTTGGAATGGGAAGGAGTTGGATATCACATCTCATGCTATAGGAAGGGCCGCAGGTTTGCTATTAGAAGCATTGAGATATCACATCTCATGCTACAGGAAGGGTCTCAGGTTTGAAATGGGAAGGAGTTGGATTTCACATCTCATGGTACAGGAATGGTCTCGGGTTTGGTATTACAAGCATTGAGATATCACATCCCATGCTACAGCATGGGTCTTAAGTTTGGATACGGAAGGAGTTGGATATCACATCTCATGCTATAGGAAGGGTCTCAGGTTTGGTATTAGAAGAATTAGGATAGTGCATCTCATGCTATAGGAAGGTTCTCAGGATTGCAACGGGAAGGAGTTGGAAATCACATCTCAAGCTACAGGAAGGATCTCAGTATTGGAATGGGAAAGAGTTGAATATCACATCTCATGCTATAGGAAGGTTCTCAGGATTGCAACGGGAAGGAGTTGGATATCACATATCATGCTATAGGAAGGGCCGCGGGTTTGGTTAGAAGCATTGAGATATCACCTCTCATGCTATAGGAAGGGTCTCAGGTTTGGTATTAGAAGCATTGAGATATCACATCTCATGCTATAGGAAGGGTCTCAGGGTTAGAACGGGAAGGAGTTGGATATCACATCTAATGATACACGAAGGGTCTCTGGTTTGGAATGGGGAGGACTTGGATATCACATCTCATGCTATAGGAGGGGTCTCAGGTTTGGAATGGGAAGGAGTTGGATATCACATCTCATGCTATAGGAAGGGTCTCAGGTTTGGTATTAGAAGAATTAGGATAGTGCATCTCATGCTATAGGAAGGTTCTCAGGATTGCAACGGGAAGGAGTTGGAAATCACATCTCATGCTACAGGAAGGATCTCAGTATTGGAATGGGAAAGAGTTGAATATCACATCTCATGCTATAGGAAGGTTCTCAGGATTGCAACGGGAAGGAGTTGGATATCACATATCATGCTATAGGAAGGGCCGCGGGTTTGGTTAGAAGTATTGAGATATCACATCTCATACTATAGGAAGGGTCTCAGGGTTAGAACGGGAAGGAGTTGGATATCACATCTAATGATACACGAAGGGTCTCTGGTTTGAAATGGGGAGGACTTGGATATCACATCTCATGCTATAGGAAGGGTCTCAGGTTTGGAATGGGAAGGAGTTGGATATCACATCTCATGCTATAGGAAGGGCCGCGGGTTTGGTATTAGAAGCATTGAGATATCAAATCTCAGGCTATGGGAATAATCTCGGGTTTGGTATTGGAAGGAGTGAGATATCACATCTCATGATATAGGAATGGTCTCGGGTTTGGTATTAGCTGCATTGAGATATCACATCTCATGCTATAGGAAGGTTCTCAGGATTGCAACTGGAAGAAGTTGGATATCACATCTCATGCTACAGGAAGGGTCTCAGGTTTGGAATGGGAAGGAGTTGGATATCACATCTCATGCTATAGGAAGGGCCGTGGGTTTGGTATTAGAAGCATTGAGATATCAAATCTCAGGCTATGGGAATAGTCTCGTGTTTGGTATTGGAAGGAGTGAGATATCACATCTCATGATATAGGAATGGTCTCGGGTTTGGTATTAGCTGCATTGAGATATCACATCTCATGCTATAGGAAGGTTCTCAGGATTGCAACGGGAAGGAGTTGGATATCACATCTCATGCTACAGGAAGGGTCTCAGGTTTGGAATGGGAAGGAGTTGGATATCACATCTCATGCTATAGGAAGGGTCTCAGGTTTGGAATGGGAAGGAGTTGGATATCACATCTCATGCTATAGGAAGGGCTGCGGGTTTGCTATTAGAAGCATTGAGATATCACATCTCATGCTACAGGAAGGGTCTCAGGTTTGAAATGGGAAGGAGTTGGATATCACATCTCATGTTATAGGAATGGTCTCGGGTTTGGTATTACAAGCATTGAGATATCACATCTCATGCTACAGGATGGGTATTAAGTTTGGATACGGAAGGAGTTGGATATCACATCTCATGCTATAGGAAGGGTCTCAGGTTTGGTATTAGAAGAATTAAGATATTGCATCTCATGCTATAGGAGGGGTCTCAGGATTGGAATGGGAAGGAGTTGTATATCACATCTCATGCTATCGGAAGGGTCTCAGGTTTGGAATGGGAAGGACTTGGATATCACATCTCATGCTATAGGAAGGGTCTCAGCTTTGGAATGGGAAGGAGTTGGATATGACATCTCATGCTATAGGAAGGGCTGAGGGTTTGGTATTAGAAGCATTGAGATATCACATCTCATGCTATGGGAATAGTCTCAGGTTTGCTATTGGAAGGAGTGATATATCACATCTCATGATATAGGAATGGTCTCGGGTTTGGTATTAGCAGCATTGAGATATCACATCTCATGCTATAGGAAGGGTCTCAGGATTTCAACGGGAAGGAGTTGGATATCACATCTCATGCTACAGGAAGGGTCTCAGGTTTGGAATGGGAAGGAGTTGGATATCACATCTCATGCTATAGGAAGGGTCTCAGGTTTGGAATGGGAAGGAGTTGGATATCACATCTCATGCTATAGGAAGGGCCGCAGGTTTGCTATTAGAAGCATTGAGATATCACATCTCATGCTACAGGAAGGGTCTCAGGTTTGAAATGGGAAGGAGTTGGATTTCACATCTCATGGTACAGGAATGGTCTCGGGTTTGGTATTACAAGCATTGAGATATCACATCCCATGCTACAGCATGGGTCTTAAGTTTGGATACGGAAGGAGTTGGATATCACATCTCATGCTATAGGAAGGGTCTCAGGTTTGGTATTAGAAGAATTAGGATAGTGCATCTCATGCTATAGGAAGGTTCTCAGGATTGCAACGGGAAGGAGTTGGAAATCACATCTCAAGCTACAGGAAGGATCTCAGTATTGGAATGGGAAAGAGTTGAATATCACATCTCATGCTATAGGAAGGTTCTCAGGATTGCAACGGGAAGGAGTTGGATATCACATATCATGCTATAGGAAGGGCCGCGGGTTTGGTTAGAAGCATTGAGATATCACCTCTCATGCTATAGGAAGGGTCTCAGGTTTGGTATTAGAAGCATTGAGATATCACATCTCATGCTATAGGAAGGGTCTCAGGGTTAGAACGGGAAGGAGTTGGATATCACATCTAATGATACACGAAGGGTCTCTGGTTTGGAATGGGGAGGACTTGGATATCACATCTCATGCTATAGGAGGGGTCTCAGGTTTGGAATGGGAAGGAGTTGGATATCACATCTCATGCTATAGGAAGGGCCGCGGGTTTGGTATTAGAAGCATTGAGATATCAAAGCTCAGGCTATGGGAATAGTCTCGGGTTTGGTATTGGAAGGAGTGAGATATCACATCTCATGATATAGGAATGGTCTCGGGTTTGGTATTAGCTGCATTGAGATACCACATCTCATGCTATAGGAAGGTTCTCAGGATTGCAACGGGAAGGAGTTGGATATCACATCTCATGCTACAGGAAGGGTCTCAGGTTTGGAATGGGAAGGAGTTGGATATCACATCTCATGCTATAGGAAGGGCCGCGGGTTTGGTATTAGAAGCATTGAGATATCAAATCTCAGGCTAATGGAATAGTCTCGGGTTTGGTATTGGAAGGAGTGAGATATCACATCTCATGATATAGGAATGGTCTCGTGTTTGGTATTAGCTGCATTGAGATATCACATCTCGTGCTATAGGAAGGTTCTCAGGATTGCAACGGGAAGGAGTTGGATATCACATCTCATGCTACAGGAAGGGTCTCAGGTTTGGAATGGGAAGGAGTTGGATATCACATCTCATGCTATAGGAAGGGTCTCAGGTTTGGAATGGGAAGGAGTTGGATATCACATCTCATGCTATAGGAAGGGCCGCGGGTTTGCTATTAGAAGCATTGAGATATCACATCTCATGCTACAGGAAGGGTCTCAGGTTTGAAATGGGAAGGAGTTGGATATCACATCTCATGTTATAGGAATGGTCTCGGGTTTGGTATTACAAGCATTGAGATATCACATCTCATGCTACAGGATGGGTCTTAAGTTTGGATACGGAAGGAGTTGGATATCACATCTCATACTATAGGAAGGGTCTCAGGTTTGGTATTAGAAGAATTAAGATATTGCATCTCATGCTATAGGAGGGGTCTCAGGATTGTAATGGGAAGGAGTTGTATATCACATCTCATGCTATCGGAAGGGTCTCAGGTTTGGAATGGGAAGGAGTTGGATATCACATATCATGCTATAGGAAGGTCCGCGGGTTTGGTATTAGAAGCATTGAGATATCACATCTCATGCTCTAGGAAGGGTCTCAGGTTTGGTATTAGAAGCACTGAGATATCAAATCTCATGGTACAGGATAGATCTCAGGTAAGGAATGGCAAGGTGTCGGTGTTAGGGAGAATTCTCATTCTATGGTTAATTTCCCTTACCCATAGAGTCCCCCAGCAGCTTTGCTGGATTTGAAGGGTTTATTTCCTTTTACCTGCTAAGAGTGAGGCACTTTTTCCCACTCTCAGGCATTTTTGCTATGTGTGTTCTAGGCTATTTTTCTCTTTAATGCTTATGGGATTTTCTCAACCCCATAGGAACCATCTTTATTCACACGTGTTAAACAGCACCCTCCGTGCAGTGACACAGGGGTGCCGTAGCGACCCCCAAACATAGACTCCATACCCTGGGACTGACTACTGTCTCCTAGGGCATGTAAAGTCCCCATTGACTTTACTTGTCAAATCCTATGAACTAAACCAGTACAACCCATCTTATTATGGAGGTACTGGAAGGGGTTAATAGTTTTACCCCTATATTCATTTTTGAGAGTGTACCCTAAAGTACCTCTCTCAAATGTTTCTGGCTGGTGGCAGTGGTTACTACCATAAATATTCGACCACAAATATTTCCCTGTAGGATTTTCCCATTGTTCGAGGCTACCACTTTTTCTGACAGCCTCTAACATACCGCCGGTGCATTTTAATATTAACTTTGCTCCGGTAGGTTTTATTTGCTAGAACTTTAATATAACTTCTTTCTCGTGCCTTTCTCTACGATCCTAACCCATTTTGGGGATCCTTTGTTCGTCCGTTTGGCGGGTGTCTGCCCAGAAGACCTCCTTCCGGGGCCACTGAGTCTGGGGTGGGTCCATTGTGTGGGAGGGCGAGTTGTACCCCTGGACACGGTTGCCTCAGCAACCCATGTCGCACTCTATCCTGATAGGCTGGAGGGTCTCCCGCCAAGATGACCACTCCACTGTATGAGTGACAGCTAGGCTGTATGAATGGGGATCTTTTTGCATAAAAGCAGGGTCTTGAGGACTGGAAGAGCAAGACGTCGCCACTGGAACTAAGAAGCCGAAGAGGAGAGAAGCCAAAGACATCTGCAGCGACTGAACCACCGGTGAAGCCCTGCAGCAGCGTCTCACCACTTTTCTCCACACGACGAGAGGAGATCTTCATTTGAAAGAGCCTTCTTCCCTTGAGCTGGTGGGGCCAACCAGTTTGCCAATCGCCTTCCCAAACCTGCCGTGGTCGAATCGTCAGTGCCCTGCACTAGGAGACCGGATCGCCAGGCAGCTATCGACACGGACCGCGATTAAAAGGAGCGTACCTTTTAAACTTCGTTTGGTAGCAATGCGGCTGGTTTCATCCCTGGGTAGTGCAGTACCTCGAACCTTCCTCCACGACAAGAGCCTCTCTTCCTCTGCTGGATCACCCGAACTGCAGGAACTACCAGGAACAACCGCCATCGCAGGAGCCACTTCTTCATTTTTAAGGTACAGTGGGGGTCATTCCGAGTTAGGAGGTAAGGGGAAAACGATGCCGGAAAATGATTACCATCATCGTTTCCCGTTACGGACTATTCTGCCCTACCAGACCGTTATTTACGGCACCGTAAATTACGAGGTCGTAAATAGCGGTCTAGTGGCGCGCGCCCGACACTCCATGCCGAAATTAGCGGCATGGCGTAAACCGGAGCTGATCCCAAGTAATGCGGACATGCAAAAAACGGCCTCCACAAGGCCGCAAAGTACCTTACCGGCATGGAGTAAATAACGACATCGCTGAGAAGATGTTAAGAACCATGAGCAGTGTTTCAAAGAGGCACAGGTGCACTCAATCAGCACAGGTGGAGGCAATGGAGTCTGGCACAGCACAAAAAGAGCACACCCACACACCACACCCCCTCCCACACCAAGATTATACCAATTGTAGCAGCATACCTGGAGCTGGAGGCCCTGCTTGCAAGGCAGCAACTACAACAACAGCAACAACAACAACCACAGCCCCCACCACAGAGGATACACAGGAGGAGAAAGAGGGTGAGACAGGCCCAGCATGCCCTACCGTTGCAGCCACCATTACCACGCCGCCAGCCCCCAATCCCCCGCATCAGAGCCAGCCCCTTCAACCTCACACCAGAGCAGATCCACACCCTGTACCGGCTTGACTGGGACACCATTACCACCATAGTGGACATGACGATATAGTGAGCCTCATAGAAATCAGCACTGCCATCCCCCCTCTACTGAAGGTAGTGTCTGTGCTCCACTTCCTTGCCACAGGCACCTACCAGCATACAGTCGGACACGTGCATGGCATTTCACAGCCCATATTTTCCCGGATACTCAACCAAGTGCTGGATGCCCTCCTCAACCACACAAGGGACTACATATCCCTACCCCGGACTCCCCAGGAGATATATGATACAAAAGTTGCCTTCCATGCACTGGCAGGCATGCCAAATTGCATAGGTGCCCTCGACTGCACCCACGTTGAATTGGTGGTCCCGCATGCCATGGAGGTACCGCATCGCAACCACAAGCAATACCACTCCATCAACGTCAAGATGGTGTGTAATGCCAGTAAAGCCATCACACATTGCAATGTCCGATACCCCGGATCAACTCATGACTCCTTGGTTCTGCGGAACTCCACACTACCACGCTACATGGAGCGACATGCCGGACGACGTGCCTGGCTGCTTGGTGAGTAACCTGAATGGGCCATGGCAGTGCATTGGGGCTGTGAGTATGTTGGCTGCCTACTTCACCTGGGTGGGAAAGGGGGGGATGCTTACTTCACCTGGGTGGGAAAGGGGGGGGGGGAGATGCCTACTCCACCTGTGTGGGAATGTTCACGCCAGTGCACGATGTTCACCTCACAGAACACTGTGCCCCAAGGCAAGTGACACGGCACATGACTACCTAACCACACAGTGATGATTTAGAGCGACACCTAACACAACATGACTAACAGGAAACCTGCCCAAATACCACAACACATGCACCACTCATCGGCGGCCCGTACACACCGTAAGGGCATCCGGCACCATGCAGTGCAATAGCACCATGTCGCAGACTCCTGCATCTCACCACACAGGACAGTCATCCCTGAGAGTGCATAGAAGTGAGTCTAACAGGGATCCCACAGCGTGTGACTGGTCCTGCACACCCATAGGATTGCTGCAAGTCACCGTGGCACAGATCAGTGCAGAATGATGAGTATGCTACTAACTACAGGCAACCCCCCGTCACCAAAACTCACACAACACATCAATGAATGCAGTCCAACACTGCTGCAAGCATATACAATGCACATGCAACAAGACGTGAGTGCACACCATAACCCATCATGAAGAAGCTACCCCCTCCATCTTTCCATTGCACAGGACACATAGCCGGGCCAGTAATGGGGTTAATGCATCCTGGGACATGTGTGTATGGCCAGTAATCACCTGCTGCCATGTAAGACTAGTACAGTTCTCCACCATGAATTTACAAACACTTACCTTCATTCCACTCTTATGCAGGTGATGCTGGCTACCCTTTGAAGCCGTGGCTCATGACCCCGGTCCACAACCCACAGAACAGGCATGAGGAGGACTACAATAGATCCCATACCCGTACACGGGTGGTGATAGAGCAGACCTTCGGCCTGTTGAAGGCACGATTTCGTTGCCTCAGCCGGTCGGGTGGGCCACTCATCTACAGCCACGAGAAGGTGTCCAAGATCACCATGTCATGTGTAATGCTGCACAACATGTGCATCCGTCGGAACGTGCCACTGCCCCCTGACGTGGAACTGCTACCACCAGATGATGATGAGTGGGGAGGATGAAGGAATGGCAGGACAGCATCACGGTGCCGATGCACAGGAGGGACGTGCCGTGCGGCAATCACTGATCGGACAATATTTCTGACTCACTAGTCAGCTGAGGGTGTGAGGATGACAGGACATCAGGCACTGGGTGTGGGGATACATGTACACCATGCACTGTGGAACATTAAAAGACACATGCACAATGATCAATGTCCACTCTGTTTTTTTTGGATGATCAACCAGTGTATTGAATGATAAATTTCTAATGTGTACAACAAAACCTCCACCACCACCCCCCTTCCCCTTCCCCCCCAACTCCCACACACACCCTCAACCCCCTCCCCCTCCCCCACAACTCCCACACACCCTCACCCCCCTCCCGCTCCCCCACAACTCCCACACACACCACCACCCCCTTGCCCCCCAACTCCCACACACACCCTCCCCCCCTCCCCCTCCCCCCACAACAACCCCACAATAGTTCCATTAGGGCAACATAGGCCACATGTGTGTGCCGGCATGGTCAATGTGCGCTCCCAGAGCCAGGGGGATCCATGTCATGGCGGCGCAATGTACGCAGTGAACGACGGACTGGGCTGGTCTAGGTGGAGGAGCTTTGTGAAGGTGGCTCCTCCCGCTGGGGCTGTGGTGTGGGGTGTGCTGCTTCCAGGGCATCTGCGATGCGGCCAAGGACGTCACAGAGCCGGTTTGTGTTCGCTGTGATCACCTCGCCCAGAGCCTGAAGGTCATTGCGCCACCCCACCCTTGATTCGCGATTGTCCCTGATGAACTCCTCAATGAGGCCTGTGAGATGCTGGGAGCGCACTACATCCATGGCCGATGTGGCCGATGTGCTTGGCAGGCTTGGTATTGGGCCTGCAGGCCTTCCCGGAGATTCTGCAGGGGGAGTGGATACAGGACAGGCAGGTTGTACTCCTTGCCCTGTGAGCCCTGGGGTATCACTCTCCCCGGAGTCGCTGTGTGCCACCTGGCTGTATGATGGTGTGTCAGGAGTATGACCAATGTCAATGGTGTCCTCCAGGTTGGCTCACGATATTGATGGGGGGCTGTCTGGCACATCAAGGAGGCACATGGCTGCATTCTCACCAGCCACACTGGACTCCTCAGAGTGCAGCGTGGTACATGTGTCCAGCGGCACTGCAGGCATGGGTAGGGGTGCGGGTGGGGGTTGTGCACCCACCATGGGGGTTGCTGGAGCAGGTGGTGTTGCCTGTGTTGTCTTCCTACTTGCAGGTATGCGCCGGCCCCTGACTCTGCCCCTGGAGGTACTGGCCTGGGTGCTTTCCTGGTCCTCGCTGTCATGCTCGCTGCCTGTGGGGGGGGGAGAGAGAGACGGCATGAGCAATGATTTGGGGGTCAGCATTTCTACATGCCTATGGTATCACAATGGGATTGCAGCGGTTTGTTGACATTTGGGTGGTGAGTGGGACAGTGATCTGGGCTTGGATGGTAAATGCATGCAGATGTCTGAGTCACTCATGTTGGCGGAGTACTGTGATGACTCACATTCACAATGTTTACAATCACTGCCCCGTGTGCCTCACAGATTCGGCCTCTTTGTGTGGTATAGGCCATATGGGTTACAGCCTTGCACCTGACATCAGCCTGGGTCCCACTTGTCACAACATGATTTCATTGGGGGGGGGAGGGTTTGTTAAGACGGATTTCTGAACTCTGTCCTGGTGGCGCAGAAGTTCAGAAGGCCAACCTAATTACTTGGAACAGGGTAACCTCTGGACAAGCCAGACCAATCAAGGTAGCGATCGCGGCGGTCAAGACTAGGTCTCAAGAGGGGTGAGGGTGACTGAAAGCCCGCAATGAGCACACAAAGCAAGAGCGCTTACAAACTACTCCAAACAGTTGTTATATCAAAAATAGATACACATTTATTTTAAGGCCTTTAAAACAATGACCGTAGCGAGAAAATCACAATATCACAATACTAAGCCAACACATACCATATCAACACAATATATATACAAATACACAGTCGCAAGCGTTTAAAGCACGAAATATGTAGTCCACCTGAAAGGAAAGGAAAACAGGCAGTGCGATAACGCTTTAGACTCAGTTCGCCTTCAGAGGCACCTAACTAGATGGAAGTCCGAGCCCTGCGAAGAGTGGAGCCTTGTGCTCAAAGTACCTGCCACGCCGGTGCCAACGGGCAAAAGGAGAAGCTCTTCGGAGGAAGTCAGGCAGTTCGGGTTAGTGCACAGCAGAAGGAGAACAGGTTCCGCAACTCAAGCGCAGCCTCCACAGCGGGCAGAAGCAGAGCGCGAGTACGGCCAAAAGGGTGCTGTTTTTACACAGCAGGGAAAAGCAATGGGATACTGCAGGAGGGCGACCAGATCCTAGCTAAACTACTCACCGGTCCCCGAAGCAAGCAGACCCAGGCTTCTCCACGTTAGTTTCAGCAGCTGGCAGGTTCAGAAGAGCAGGGAACGCCTCGTAGTCGTGTAGAGCAAAAAGACGTCCCAATCGACGAAACCAGCACAGTTTGTTGCCGCAGCAGGACAACGGAGCGGCCGTGTGTATTCAAGCCAAATGTACACTCCTCCCTTCAGACCTGGGGACGCCAAGCGTACGAAGCGTGGGAGAGTGACAAGGACTCGAAATACAACACAACCTGGCAGCTGGTCAGTCAACTGGATGGCCCAGAGACACTTCCGAAGGCTTACTTGGCAGGAGTTGATGAAGTCGCCGGAAATAGCTGTTCCTGCTATTCCAAAGGTCGAAGCACCAGTACAGGCCTTCTGGTTCGATCCAAGGAGGAAAGGGTTTCACAGGACGACAGCAGTGCAAAGGAGGATTCCTTCAGCGGGTCACCAGCGATTCCTCGGTCCAGCCTCTTGGTTGCAGGATACTTGGCTCCTGTATTCCTTCGTTCGTGAGAACTCAGGAGATCGACCTGGTAGTGGTGTTTCCAGCTCCCTCTTATCCACGGTTCCCTTCACGCCAAAACGGAGGGGAGCCAATGGGAGATCCGCTCATCAACACACATACCATACGTGGACCAATCACGGACCACGGTGGTCCCAGGCATTCACACCACCCTAGACTCTCTGGCACCCAGGATGTGTATTGGGACCAGACATCCCAGCCCACACCGTGGAGGCACACAAACGACATGTAGAAGCCCGCGAAAGCAACCACGTTTCGCGGGAAAGTACATGCCCGAATAAGGAAGGCCCCGGGTCGCTCGACCTGGGAAAGGTGAAGGGAGCAAGACGGTCAGTGGACAAGACAAAGGAGCCTCGTGGTCTGGCCATTTTGGGAGCCAGGCCACCATTTTGGGTTCAGTGCGAAAAACGTGCTCAGAACGCCAAAAGGAGCTCAAAATAAACAAAACGATCGCTGCCACCATTCGAGTCCCTGAATGACTTGCACCGATCAAATACCATCCTAAAAGAGTATCTAGGGCCTGTAGAAGCCTAGAGACCCAAGAGAGCTGTAACTTAGCTTACAGTGCCCTCTTGTGTCATGTTGCACTAAAGCCGCAACACGATAAAAGAAACTACGGGAAACAGCGTTCCCCGGTACTGACTGTCTTAAGGGCATGTCAGTTTCCCCAAAAGAAAGGAGCGAAAGCCCAGAGGAGTGCGGCAGAAGGCTGCACTTCTCTGGCAAAGTCAAGAACAAGGTGAAAAACAACAGCAAAAAGTTTAGGGGTTGCCACATGGAAGGAAAATTACCTACAATTATGAAACCTTTCCTAACACTCGCCCCTCCCAGACTATGGACAGGGGGAACTAATCCACCCCTGGATGAGTCTCTTGTTCAGGTCGGTTAAACATTCTGGACAACCCATCAGCATTGCTATGTTGGACACCTGGCCTATGCTCAATGGTAAAGTCGAAGCCTTGTAGACTTATGGACCACCTAAGCAACTTTGGATTCTCCCCCTTCATGTTCATTAGCCACTTTAACGGCTTATGGTCAGTTTGCACAGTGAAGTGGGTCCCATAGAGGTAGGGCCTCAGCTTCCTTAGGGCCCACACAACAGAGAAACATTCTTTCTCTACCGTGGACCATCTGAGCTCTCTGTCCTTAAGCTGGCGACTAATAAAACCGATAGGGTGTTCCTTACCCTTCTCATCTACTTGTGATAGTACAGCTCCTATCCCAGTGTCAGAGGCATCCGTCTGCACGATAAAAGGTCTTTGATAATCCGGGGCCCTAAGGACAGGGGCCTGGCACAAGGAGTCTTTTAAGCCATTGAAGGCCTTCTCACACTCGTCGGTCCAAGTTACCTTCTTGGGTTTCTTCGGAGTTGTGAGGGCAGTCAGAGGGGCAGCTATGGTACCATAGTCTGCCACAAAAGTGCGGTAAAACCCTGTGAGTCCTAAAAAGGCTCTCACTTGGGTTTGCGTAGTGGGGGTAGGCCAGTCTTGTACTGCTTGTACCTGACTGAGTAGAGGCTGTCTCCTCCCTCCACCTACTTCATGTCCAAGGTAAACCACTGAGCCTTGTCCATTTTGGTGAGGGGCCACTCGGACACCCTCAAAAGAGCTTTCTGAAGGACTGCTTTTGAACAGGTCGGGGAGAGGTTCAGACTCCTCTTCCTCAACGTCTGAAGCCAATAGCAGTGCTGCGATTTCGCCGCTTGGGACGAAAGCCTTCAGCCTATTCACGTGAAACACTTTTGGAGCCTGTCCAGGCCTTCCAAGGTCCACTGAATAGTTAACCTCACCCAGGGGCTCCACCACTGGGCAAGGGCCTGACCATTTGTCCTGTAAAGCTCGAGGCCTTATGAGATTCATGATCAGGACTTGCTGACCAAGTGTAAAGTTGATGAGGGAAGCTTTCTGGTCGTACCGATGTTTCACCAGCGCTTGCCCTGCCTTCAATTTATCACTAGCCAAGCCCACCAGAAGTACCATCGTTTTCTGAGCCCTAGCACATAATCAACTACATTGGTAGTAACAGGGGGAGTGGGCATCTCCCATCCCTCTTTGACGATGGCTAAGGGTCCCCGTACGGGATGACCGAACAGAAGTTCGAAGGGGCTGAAGCCAACACCCTCCTGTGGTACCTCTCGGTAGGCAAACAGTAAGCATGAAACAAGAAGATCCCATTCTCTTCTCTGAGGCTCCTCCAGAGCCCCAATCATGCTCGTTAACGTCCTGTTGAAACGCCCCCCCAGACCATCGGTCTGGGGGCGGTATGCAGAAGAGAACCTGTAGGTGACCCCACATTCTTTCCACATAGCCTGCCTATACTTCGACATAAAGTTGCTGCCATGATCCGACACAACTTCTTTAGGGAAGCCAACCCTAGTAAATCTGCTGAGTAAAGCTTCTGCAACTGACTTGGCAGTTACAGTTTTCAATGGGATGGCCTCAGGATACCTGGTTGCATGGTCGACCAGCACCAGGATAAACCTATTGCCTGAGGATGTTTGCGGGTCAAGGGGACCAACCATGTCGATCCCTACCCTTTCAAATGGTACCCCCACAACTGGGAGCGGTACCAACGGAGCTTGGATTGTCGCGCCAACCTTACCAGACAACTGGCAGGCGGCACAACTCCTGCAGTGACTTTCTACTTGCTCCCCCATCTTGGGCCAGTAGAAGTGCATGGATAACCTTTGCTTGGTCCTCCTCATACCAAGGTGACCAGCAAGGGGAACGACATGCGCCAACTGCAGGAGGAAGGGCCTAACAGCAAGTGGAACCACCAACCTCCTATGGTCTCCTCCTGTAGACTCTGTGGGCTCACTATACAGGAGTCCACCTTCCTGGTAAATCCTATGCATCCCAGGAGTTTCACCCTCAAGCTGGGAGCAGGCCTGTCTCCTTAGGCCTTCCAGAGATGGGCACTCACGTTGGCCTTTACTGAATTCGTCCCTATCAGGACCTCCTTCAACTAACAAGTCTTTTAGTTCAGGATGATCGTTGGGGTCGAATATTTCAGGCATCGCCACCTCCTCGTCAGGCCCGGGCGATTGACCAACTTCCTCCACCGCAGTGGTAGGCGAGCTCGGGGGAATATTCTCTTTCCCTCGTTTTGACTTGTAGACTCCTTTCGCCTTGGATTTCCCCTTTGGCTGGGGCGGCGTATTGGACTTGGCCAATGCTGCCCGTGCTTGGGACCGTGTGTAGGGTCTTTCGGCAGTGTCTCCTACGAGCCCTAAAGCTCTGAGATCATTACCCAACAAGACCTTTCCCGGGACGTTTCTCTGAATGCTCACTGGAATCCTGACTGCTGTACCATTTAAAGTAAGATTTACAGGGATCACGGGAAACATACGGAGGGGGCCGTCAGCCAACTTAGTGGGCATCAGAGTCGCTCTGGCAACTTCCTCTGAGTCTACCAAGGTAGAATCCACTACAGTGCGACTGCACCCACTATCCCTAAGAGCTGGAGTATCCACTCCATTGATCAGCACACTGTCTTTAAAGTAGTGCTTGGTATTATCCGGAATCCTAGCATAAGCCTCTGCGACTTTAGGCTCCCAGGAACCCAGGGACACTAAAACTACCTCAGCCTCTATTCCGCTGGGAAATGAGTCTGAGGAGAAGGATGCTCCTGTAATCTCTTCTTCCTCGTAGGAGGAGAAGGCCAGATTAGCGGAGTGGACCCCCAAAGGTCTAACCTTACACCGGGGATCCCCCTTCACATGGTCAGTTGCTCCACAAGAAAAACAAGCCCCAGTGGGTCTGTTTACGTAGGGAGGCTTATTGTAACCAGAGTTCTGCTTCGGAGGCGAACCTCCACTACCCTGTGAGTTCTCTTGTGTCGTACCCTTGTTTTTCTTTTTGTGGCCCTTATGGGAAGGGGATATAGCAGATTCCCCACCCTCCATATCTTTGGACTTTTTCCCTTCCTCCTGCTTACCAGGATGAGTTTTGTCCTTATGGGACACTCGATGTGACACCCATAAGTCTGCTGCAATGGCCAGCTTCTTAGGATCTATCTCCTTCGAATCGGCCAAATGCTGCTTAAGCTCCGGGGAAGAAGAAGCAAAAATATGTTCCAGCATGACAAGATTTATCATACCTTCAAAGGTAGAAACCTTATAACCTTCAACCCAGCCAGTTAAGTTTTTCAAAGATTCAGCGACATAAGATACCCAAGTACCACCTTCCTTTTTCTTATACTCTCGAAAACGCTTTAAATATTGGGCCGGAGTCTTCCCAAACTTTAAAATGAGAGTTTGCTTTAACATTGCGAAATCAGCTCGCTCAGCCTTCGACATTTCCATAATGGCACTACAGACAGAATGGGGCAGTCTACTGAGCAACCACGCAATCTTATCAGCATTGTCAACTTCTTGAACTTCGCATGCATACTCAAACGCATTCAGCCAGTCCATAATGTCATTCCTTTCTTCATACACACTGAGCAGATCTTTCGGAAACCGTGGATGAGAGGAGGCCCCAGACCCATGTCCAGGACCCTTGGACCCATTTGCAACCTGAAGCTTGGCCAGTTCCAACTGGTGATCCCTGTCTTTCTGTTTTTCTGCCTGTTCGATTTTTAGTTTGGCTATGCTGAATTCAAGCTCCTGCTGCCTAAACCGCAGCTCTTGCTTCTTGAATTCAAGCATAGCCTCCCCATCAACACTGGCAGAGGAAACATTAGACATCACATCCTCCCTGTCCTCGTGGTCGCGATGGATCAGTGCAGCGGCAGAACCGTCGGTTCTACCAGTGAGAGCAGCCCCACCACCTTCTGCACTGTCCTCAGAAGTTATAGCGTCAAGCTGCGCTTCTTGCCACGCCACGATTCTCTGGATCATTTCCAATTTTGTGCCTTGAGAGGAAACACCTCTCTCCGCACACATCTTTTTCAGCGTTTCTGATTTGGAAGCATTTAAAGTTAACAAGGTATTTGTTTCCATACTGTTTGATAGGACTATGGCCTTTTTAAAGTTATACTACAACAATTCACTACGTGTACTGGTTGGAATAACCTGAAATGCCTTAGTTCGAGCGCAACACTGGATACCTTCAGTCGTATCCCACCGCTGTACACCAATTTGTTAAGACGGATTTCTGAACTCTGTCCTGGTGGCGCAGAAGTTCAGAAGGCCAACCTAATTACTTGGAACAGGGTAACCTCTGGACAAGCCAGACCAATCAAGGTAGCGATCGCGGCGGTCAAGACTAGGTCTCAAGAGGGGTGAGGGTGACTGAAAGCCCGCAATGAGCACACAAAGCAAGAGCGCTTACAAACTACTCCAAACAGTTGTTATATCAAAAATAGATACACATTTATTTTAAGGCCTTTAAAACAATGACCGTAGCGAGAAAATCACAATATCACAATACTAAGCCAACACATACCATATCAACACAATATATATACAAATACACAGTCGCAAGCGTTTAAAGCACGAAATATGTAGTCCACCTGAAAGGAAAGGAAAACAGGCAGTGCGATAACGCTTTAGACTCAGTTCGCCTTCAGAGGCACCTAACTAGATGGAAGTCCGAGCCCTGCGAAGAGTGGAGCCTTGTGCTCAAAGTACCTGCCACGCCGGTGCCAACGGGCAAAAGGAGAAGCTCTTCGGAGGAAGTCAGGCAGTTCGGGTTAGTGCACAGCAGAAGGAGAACAGGTTCCGCAACTCAAGCGCAGCCTCCACAGCGGGCAGAAGCAGAGCGCGAGTACGGCCAAAAGGGTGCTGTTTTTACACAGCAGGGAAAAGCAATGGGATACTGCAGGAGGGCGACCAGATCCTAGCTAAACTACTCACCGGTCCCCGAAGCAAGCAGACCCAGGCTTCTCCACGTTAGTTTCAGCAGCTGGCAGGTTCAGAAGAGCAGGGAACGCCTCGTAGTCGTGTAGAGCAAAAAGACGTCCCAATCGACGAAACCAGCACAGTTTGTTGCCGCAGCAGGACAACGGAGCGGCCGTGTGTATTCAAGCCAAATGTACACTCCTCCCTTCAGACCTGGGGACGCCAAGCGTACGAAGCGTGGGAGAGTGACAAGGACTCGAAATACAACACAACCTGGCGGCGGTTACAGAGCAGGACTCCCTTGTAAGCTGGTCAGTCAACTGGATGGCCCAGAGACACTTCCGAAGGCTTACTTGGCAGGAGTTGATGAAGTCGCCGGAAATAGCTGTTCCTGCTATTCCAAAGGTCGAAGCACCAGTACAGGCCTTCTGGTTCGATCCAAGGAGGAAAGGGTTTCACAGGACGACAGCAGTGCAAAGGAGGATTCCTTCAGCGGGTCACCAGCGATTCCTCGGTCCAGCCTCTTGGTTGCAGGATACTTGGCTCCTGTATTCCTTCGTTCGTGAGAACTCAGGAGATCGACCTGGTAGTGGTGTTTCCAGCTCCCTCTTATCCACGGTTCCCTTCGCGCCAAAACGGAGGGGAGCCAATGGGAGATCCGCTCATCAACACACATACCATACGTGGACCAATCACGGACCACGGTGGTCCCAGGCATTCACACCACCCTAGACTCTCTGGCACCCAGGATGTGTATTGGGACCAGACATCCCAGCCCACACCGTGGAGGCACACAAACGACATGTAGAAGCCCGCGAAAGCAACCACGTTTCGCGGGAAAGTACATGCCCAAATAAGGAAGGCCCCGGGTCGCTCGACCTGGGGAAGGTGAAGGGAGCAAGACGGTCAGTGGACAAGACAAAGGAGCCTCGTGGTCTGGCCATTTTGGGAGCCAGGCCACCATTTTGGGTTCAGTGCGAAAAACGTGCTCAGAACGCCAAAAGGAGCTCAAAATAAACAAAATGATTGCTGCCACCATTCGAGTCCCTGAATGACTTGCACCGATCAAATACCATCCTAAAAGAGTATCTAGGGCCTGTAGTAGCCTAGAGACCCAAGAGAGCTGTAACTTAGCTTACAGTGCCCTCTTGTGTCATGTTGCACTAAAGCCGCAACACGATAAAAGAAACTACGGGAAACAGCGTTCCCCGGTACTGACTGTCTTAAGGGCATGTCAGTTTCCCCGTAAGAAAGGAGCGAAAGCCCAGAGGAGTGCGGCAGAAGGCTGCACTTCTCTGGCAAAGTCAAGAACAAGGTGAAAAACAACAGCAAAAAGTTTAGGGGTTGCCACATGGAAGGAAAATTACCTACAATTATGAAATCTTTCCTAACAGAGGGGTTGCCCAACCATGACGTGACACCTTGCCCAGCCCTTGACGGTGACTTACGTTAGGAATGCATGTTCTGTCTTGACTCATGACACTCACCTCCATCAGCGGATGAGACTGCACCGCACTCCATTTCTCCAACACCTTCTATGGCTTCTGTGCCCATCATGGCCTCACACGTTTCCTCCCACGGCATCATTTTGATGGGGGAACCTGGCCCTCCTCCTGTCTCCAGGGCCTGACTTCGGTTTGCCGAGAGGATGGCTCGCACCCTGAGACGGAGGTCATCCCAACGATTCCTGCAGTCCTTGGTGGTGCGGGGGGGGGGTTTCCCACGGCACTCACCCTCTGTGCCACGAAGGCCCAGATCTCTTTCTTCCTGACGACGGTGGGCCACTGCATATCACTGCTGAATACAGTGTCTGCATGTTTGTGCAGAGTGTCGACCAGTACCTGGAGCTCATCCTGGGTAAAGCGCTCCTTTCTTATGCGTGCAGCACCCTTTTTTAATGCTTTGGGCATGATGCTGGTCTCCAATGCCTATTTCTCTGATCACTGTATGGCTAGGGGTCCTGTATGGAGAGGATGGCAATGGATTGTGATTTTAAAGATGGCCGCCGTGCTCCTTCCCGTTCCTGTGCGATGACGTTTTTTCCGGTTCCGTTTTTTAACAGTGACCGTAAATAGCGGGGACCGCTATTTACGGTTACCGCTAATTTCTCTATGTCCGTAGTGTTATGTACGGTGCGCTTGTTGCCGGTAAGGGCTTTTGGGGACCTTTTACGGCATGGCGCTGAGGTGTGTTAACGGCATGGCGCAAAGGCCGATTTTTACGGTCTTGTGCCAGCACGGAAACGCTCTTTACGCCATGCCGGTAATCGCCTATACTTACCGCCCTACTCGGAATGAGGGCCATTGTTCCGCCAGGACGCCCTTTCTTCGCGGTAGTGTTAAAGGTGTTTTAAATCCTTTACCTACCTGTTGTTTTGGCCGCCCCCCTCTCTTAACATTGTCTGTCGCCCTCTGCATCCACCTTTTCCAAATCGTTAACCAAAGACTTGACTGCAGCTACAAGAACATTTTGCTCCTGGGCCCTTGCCCTGTTCCACTGACTCTGGCACAGTCCTACTGACTCTGGTCACATTTGTTAGATCTGCCTTCTCGAGATTGATTCTCCATTCAAACTGTGTGGTGCACCCCTTTCTTATAACCATTCTTTCTTCCCACTGCTTAATCATTGTGAAATGCCATTTTGCTCAGTTTTCATTTTAAGTATTGCCAATACTGATGCACTGTCTTGCTGAACTGGTTCACAACTGATGGGAAGTGTTGCTAGGGTGTATAAGAACCTATTTCTGAATAACTTGTGTTTTCCCTCCCTTGTCCTAGAGGATCCCTTGTGTGTAGTTTTCACTGTGCCGTTTTGCTCAGTTTTCAATCTGGTTCACTTGGTCTACAATTTATATAGGGAGTGTGTATATTGTTCCTTGACTTAATTTAACTTGCTTGATACTTGTGATACATGTACTTTCTTAGAAGTGTATAAAATAAATATTTATCTACTTTTTAACTACAAAGTTTTGGTCAGTGTTTCTTTGTGCCATAGTACTTTAGGCCTAATGTGGAAACCCTGAATACTGCTCATCTCCCTCTTGAGGTAAGTCTGACTGCTCAGCCACAGCTACCAACTAAATCTTTGTGGTACAGACTGATACCAAAAGGGATTTATTGCTCTCACCTGTAGTCCTAATCTGGTGTAGTGCTCCCTAAGGGAACAGCACTGGATTCTGCCTAATAGTTGGATATTACATCTCATGCTACAGGAAGGATCTCAGGTTAAAAATGGGAAGGAGGTGGGTATCACATCTCATGCTATGGGAAGGGTCTCAGGATTGGAATGGGAAGGAGTTGGACATCACATCTCATACTACAGGAAGGATTTCCGTATTGGAATGGGAAGAAGTTGAATATCACAACTCAGGATATAGGAATGGTCTCGGATTTGGAAGGGGAAGGTGTTGGATATCACATCTCATACTATAGGAAGGGTCTCCGGTTTGCTATTAGAAGCCTTGGACTATAAAATCTCATGCTATAGAAGGGATCTCAGGATTGGAACGGGAAGTTGTTGGATATTGCATCTCATCCTATTGGAAGTGTGTCGGGTTTGGTATTAGAAGCATTGAGATATCACATCTCATCCTATGGTTAGGGTCTCAGGTTTGGTATTCGAAGGAGTGAGATATCAAATCTCATCCTATTGGAAGGGTCTTGGGTTTGGTACTAGAAGCATTGAGAAAGTACATCTCATCCTATAGGAAGGGTCTCAAGTTTGGTATTGGAAGGAGTGAGATAACAAATCTCATCCAATTTGAAGGGTCTCAGGTTTGGTATTGGAAGGATTTGGATATCACATCCCATGATATAGGAATGGTCTTGGGTTTGGTATTAGCAGCATTGAGATATCACATCTCTTGCTATAGGAAAGGTCTCAGGATTGGATCGGAAAGGAGTTGGATATCACATCTCATGCTACAGGAAGGGTCTCAGGTTTGGAATGGGAAGGAGCTGAATATCACATATCATGCTACCGGAAGGGTCTCATGTTTGGAATGAGAAGGAGTTGGATATCACATCTCATGCTATAGGAAGGGTCTCAGGATTGGAATTCGAAGGAGTGAGATATCAAATCTCATCCTATTGGAAGAGTCTCGGATTTGTTACTAGAAGCATTGAGATATTACATCTCATCCTATAGGAAGGGTCTCAAGTTTGGTATTGGAAGGAGTGAGATAACAAATCTCATCCTATTTGAAGGGTCTCAGGTTTGGTATTGGAAGGATTTGGACATCACATCCCACGATATAGGAATGGTGTCGGGTTTGGTATTAGCAGCATTGAGATATATCACCTCATGCTATAGGAAGGGTCTTAGGATTGCAACGGGAAGGAATTAGATATCACATCTCATGCTACAGGAAGGGTCTCAGATTTGGAATGGGAAGGAGTTGGATATCACATCTCATGCTATAGGAAGGGCTGCGGGTTTGGTATTAGAAGCATTGCGATATCACACCTCATGCTATAGGAAGGGTCTCAGGTTTGGAATGGGAAGGAGTTGGATATCACATCTCATGATACAGGAAGGGCCGGAGGTTTGGTATTAGAAGCATTGAGATATCAAATCTCATGCTATAGGAAGGGTCTCAGGTTTGAAATGGGAAGGAGTTGGATATAACATCTCATGCTATACGAAGGGTCTCAGGATTGGAATGGGAAGGAGTTGAAAATCACATATCCTCCTATTGGAAGTGTCTCGGGTTTGGTATTAGAAGCATTGGGATATCACATCTCATCCTATAGGAAGGGTCTCAAGTTTGGTATTGGAAGGAGTGAGATATCAAATCTCATCCTATAGGAAGGGTCTCAGGATTGGAATAGGAAGGAGTTGGATATCATATCTCATGCTGAAGGAAGGGTCTTAAATTTGGAAGTGGAAGGATTTGGATATCACATCTCATGCTATAGGAAGGGTCTCAGGATTTGAACGGGAAGGGGTTGAAAATCACATATCATCCTATTGGAAGTATCTCGGGTTTGGTATTAGAAGCATTCATCTATCACATCTCATCCTATAGGAAGGGTCTCAGGTTTGGTATTAGAAGAATTAAGATATTGCATCTCATGCTATAGGAGGGATCTCAGGATTGGAACAGGAAGGAGTTGGATATTACGTCTCATGCTATAGGAAGGGTCTCAGGTTTGGAATGGGAAGGCGTTGGATATCACATATCATGCTAAAGGAAGGGCCACAGGTTTGGTATTAGAACCATTGAGATATCACATCTCATGCTATAGGAAGGGTCTCAGGTTTGAAATGGGAAGGAGTTGGATAGAACATCTCATGCTATAGGAAGGGTCTCAGGTTTGGTATTAGAAGCATTGAGATATCATGTCTCATGCTATAGGAAGGGATTCAGGGTTAGAATGGGAAGGAGTTGGATATCACATCTAATGCTATAGGAAGGGTCATGGGTTTGGTATTAGAAGCATTGAGATATCACATCTCAGGCTATGGGAATAGTCTCGGGTTTGGTATTGGAAGGAGTGAGATATCACATCTCATGATATAGGAATGGTCTCAGGTTTGGTATTAGCAGCATTGAGATATCACATTTCATGCTATAGGAAGTGTCTCAGGATTGGAACAGGAAGGAGTTGGATATTACATCTCATGCTAGAGAAAGGGTATCAGGTTTGGAATGGGAAGGAGTTGGATATCTCATCTAATGCTACAGGAAGGGTCTCTGGTTTGGAATAGGAAGGACTTAGATATCACATGTCATGCTATAGGAAGGGTCTCAGGTTTGGAATGGGAAAGAGTTGGATTTCACATCTCATGCTATAGGAAGGGCCGTGGGTTTGGTATTAGAAGCATTGAGATATCACATCTCAGGCTATGGGAATAGTCTCGGGTTTGGTATTGGAAGGAGTGAGATATCACATCTCATGCTATAGGAAGGGACGTGGGTTTGTTATTGGAAGCATTGTGATATCACATCTCATGCTAGAGGAAGGGTCTCAGGTTTCGAATGGGAAGGAGTTGGATATCACATCTCATGATACAGGAAGGGCCGCAGGTTTGGTATTAGAAGCATTGAGATATCACATCTCATGCTATAGGAAGGGTCTCACGTTTGAAATGGGAAGGAGTTGTATATCACATCTCATGTTATAGGAATGGTCTCGGGTTTGGTATTAGAAGCATTGAGATAGCACATCTCATGCTACAGGATGGGTCTCGGGTTAGAAATGGGTGAAGGTGTTGGATATCACATATCATGCCACAGGAAGGATCTCAGGTTTGTAATGGGAAGGAGTTGGATATAACATCTCATGCTATACAAAGGGTTTCAGGATTGGAATGGCAAGGAGTTGAAAATCACATATCCTCCTATTGGAAGTGTCTCGGGTTTGGTATTAGAAGCATTGGGATATCACATCTCATCCTATAGGAAGGATCTCAAGTTTGGTATTGGAAGGAGTGAGATATCAAATCTTATCCTATAGGTATGGTCTCAGGATTGGAATAGGAAGTAGTTGGATATCATATCTCATGCTGAAGGAAGGGTCTTAAGTTTGGAAGTGGAAGGATTTGGATATCACATCTCATACTATATGAAGGGTCTCAGGATTTGAACGGGAAGGGGTTGAAAATCACATATCATCCTATTGGAAGTGGCTCGGGTTTGGTATTAGAAGCATTCGTCTATCACATCTCATCCTATAGGAAGGGTCTCAGGTTTGGTATTAGAAGAATTAAGATATTGCATCTCATGCTATAGGAGGGATCTCAGGATTGGAACGGGAAGGAGTTGGATATTACGTCTCATGCTATAGGAAGGGTCTCAGGTTTGGAATGAGAAGGCATTGGATATCACATCTCATGCTATAGGAAGGGTCTCAGGTTTGAAATGGGAAGGAGTTGGATAGCACATCTCATGCTATAGGAAGGGTCTCGAGTTTGGTATTAGAAGCATTGAGATATCACGTCTCATGCTATAGGAAGCGATTCAGGGTTAGAATGGGAAGGAGTTGGATATCACATCTAATGCTACAGGAAGGGTTTCTGGTTTGGACTTTGATATCATATGTCATGCTATAGGAAGGGTCTCAGGTTTGGAATGGGAAGGAGTTGGATTTCACATCTCATGCTATAGGAAGAGCCGTGGGTTTGGTATTAGAAGCATTGAGATATCACATCTCAGGCTATGGGAATAGTCTCGGGTTTGATATTGGAAGGAGTGAGATATCACATCTCATGATATAGGAATTGTCTCAGGTTTGGTATTAGCAGCATTGAGATATCACATCTCATGATATAGGAAGTGTCTCAGGATTGGAACAGGAAGGAGTTGGATATTACATCTCATGCTAGAGAAAGGGTATCAGGTTTGGAATGGGAAGGAGTTGGATATCACATCTAATGCTACAGGAAGTGTCTCTGGTTTGGAATGGGAAGGACTTTGATATCATATGTCACGCTACAGAAAGGGTATCAGGTTTGGAATGGGAAGGAGTTGGATATCACATCTCATGCTACAGGAAGGATCTCAGTATTGGACTGGGAAAGAGTTGAATATCACATCTCAGGATATAGGAATGGTCTCGGATTTGGAAGGTGAAGGAGTTGGATATCACATCTCATGCTATAGGAAGGGTCTCCAGTTTGCTATTAGAAGCATTGGAGTATTAGATCTCATTCTATTCAAGGGATCACAGGATTGGAACAGGAAGTTGCTGTATATCGCATCTCATCCTATTGGAAGTGTCTTGGATTTGGTATTAGAAGCATTGAAATATCACATCTCATCCTATGGGTAGGGTCTCAGGTATGGTATTCGAAGGAGTGAGATATCAAATCTCATCCTATTGGAAGGGTCTTGGGTTTGTTACTAGAAGCATTGAGATATTACATCTCATCCTATAGGAAGGGTCTCAAGTTTGGTATTGGAAGGAGTGAGATAACAAATCTCATCCTATTTGAAGGGTCTCAGGTTTGGTATTGGAAGGATTTGGATATCACATCCCACGATATAGGAATGGTGTCGGGTTTGGTATTAGCAGCATTGAGATATATCACCTCATGCTATAGGAAGGGTCTCAGGATTGCAACGGGAAGGAATTAGATATCACATCTCATGCTACAGGAAGGGTCTCAGATTTGGAATGGGAAGGAGTTGGATATCACATCTCATGCTATAGGAAGGGCTGCGGGTTTGGTATTAGAAGCATTGCGATATCACACCTCATGCTATAGGAAGGGTCTCAGGTTTGGAATGCGAAGGAGTTGGATATCACATCTCATGCTATTGGAAGGGACTTGGGTTTGTTATTAGAAGCATTGTGATATCACATCTCATGCTATAGGAAGGGTCTCAGGTTTCGAATGGGAAGGAGTTGGATATCACATCTCATGATACAGGAAGGGCCACAGGTTTGGTATTAGAAGCATTGAGATATCAAATCTCATGCTACAGGAAGGATCTCAGGTTTGAAATGGGAAGGAGTTGTATATAGGAATGGTCTCGGGTTTGGTATTAGAAGCATTGAGATATCACATCTCAGCCTATGGGAATAGTTTCGGGTTTGGTATTGGAAGGAGTGGGATATCACATCTCATGATATAGGAATGGTCTCAGGTTTGGTATTAGCAGCATTGAGATATCACATCTCATGATATAGGAAGTGTCTCAGGATTGGAACAGGAAGGAGTTGGATATTACATATCATGCTAGAGAAAGGGTATCAGGTTTGGAATGGGAAGGACTTAGATATCACATGTCATGCTATAGGAAGGGTCTCAGGTTTGGAATGGGAAGGAGTTGGATTTCACATCAATTGCTATAGGAAGGGCCGTGGGTTTGATATTAGAAGCATTGAGATATCACATCTCAAACTATGGGAATAGTCTCGGGTTTGGTATTGGAAGGAGTGAGATATCACATCTCATGCTATAGGAAGGGTCTCAGGTTTCGAATGGGAAGGAGTTGTATATCACATCTCATGTTATAGGAATGGTCTCGGGTTTGGTATTAGAAGCATTGAGATAGCACATATCATGCTACAGGAAGGGTCTCGGGTTAGGAATGGGTGAAGGTGTTGGATATCACATATCATGCCACAGGAAGGATCTCAGGTTTGTAATGGGAAGGAGTTGGATATAACATCTCATGCTATACGAAGGGTCTCAGGATTGGAATGGGAAGGAGTTGAAAATCACATATCCTCCTATTGGAAGTGTCTCCGGTTTGGTATTAGAAGCATTGGGATATCACATCTCATCCTATAGGAAGGGTCTCAAGTTTGTTATTGGAAGGAGTGAGATATCAAATCTCATCCTATAGGAAGGGTCTCAGGATTGGAATAGGAAGGAGTTGGATATCATATCTCATGCTGAAGGAAGGGTCTTAAGTTTGGAAGTGGAAGGATTTGGATATCACATCTCATGCTATAGGAAGGGTCTCAGGATTTGAACGGGAAAGGGTTGAAAATCACATATCATCCTATTGGAAGTGTCTCGGGTTTGGTATTAGAAGCATTCATCTATCACATATCATCCTATAGGAAGGGTCTCAGGTTTGGTATTAGAAGAATTAAGATATTGCATCTCATGCTATAGGAGGGATATCAGGATTGGAGCGGGAAGGAGTTGGATATTACTTCTCATGTTATAGGAAGGGTCTCAGGTTTGGAATGGGAAGGCGTTGGATATGACATATCATGCTATAGGAAGGGCCGCAGGTTTGGTATTAGAAGCATTGGGATATCACATCTCATGCTATAGGAAGGGTCTCAGGTTTGAAATGGGAAGTAGTTGGATAGCACATCTCATGCTATAGGAAGGGTCTCGGGTTTCGTATTAGAAGCATTGAGATATCACATCTCATCCTATAGGAAGGGATTCAGGGTTAGAATGGGAAGGAGTTGGATATTACGTCTCATGTTATAGGAAGGGTCTCAGGTTTGGTATTAGAAGCATTGAGATATCACAGCTCATGCTATCGGAAGGGTCTCAGGATTGGAATGGGAAGGAGTTGGATATCACAACTCATGCTGTAGGAAGGGTCTCAGGTTTGGTATTAGAAGCACTGAGATATCACAGCTCATGCTATCGGAAGGGTCTCAGGATTGGAATGGGAAGGAGTTGGATATCACATCTCATGCTATAGGAAGGGTCTCAGGTTTGGTATTAGAAGCATTGAGATATCACAGCTCATGCTATCGGAAGGGTCTCAGGATTGGAATGGGAAGGAGTTGGATATCACATCTCATGCTGTAGGAAGGGTCTCAGGTTTGGTATTAGAAGCATTGAGATATCACAGCTCATGCTATCGGAAGGGTCTCAGGATTGGAATGGGGAGGAGTTGGATATCACATCTCATGCTGTAGGAAGGTCTCAGGTTTGGTATTAGAAGCATTGAGATATCACAGCTCATGCTATCGGAAGGGTCTCAGGATTGGAATGGGAAGGAGTTGGATATCACATTTCATGCTATAGGAATGGTCTCAGGTTTGGAATGGGAACGAGTTGGATATCACATCTCATGCTATCGGAAGATTCTCAGGATTGGAATGGGAAGGAGTTGGATATCACATCTCATGCTATAGGAAGGGTCTCAGGTTTGGAATGGGAAGGAGTTGGATATCACATCTCATGTTATAGGAAGGATCTCAGGTTTGGTATTAGAAGCATTGAGATATCACATCTCATGCTATAGGAAGGGTCTCAGGATTGGAATGGGAAGGAGTTGGATATCACATCTCATGCTATAGGAAGGGTCTCAGGTTTGGTAGAAGCATTGATATATCACATCTCATGCTATAGGAAGGGTCTCAGGTTTGGAATTGGAAGGAGTTGGATGTCACATCTCATGTTATAGGAAGGGTCTCAGGTTTGGTATTAGAAGCATTGACATATCACATCTCATACTATAGGAAGGATCTCAGGTTTGGATTGGGAAGGAGTTGGATATCACATCTCATGTTATAGGAAGGGTCTCAGGTTTGGTATTAGAAGCACTGAGATATCACATCTCATGGTACAGGATGGATCTCAGGTAAGGAATGGCAAGGTGTCGGATATCACATCTCATACTACAGTAAGGATCTCAGTTTATAATGGGTAGGAGGTGGGTATCACATCTCATGCTACAGGAAGGGTCTCGGGTTTGGTATTGGAAGCATTGAGATATCACATCTCATGCTATAGGAAGGGCCTCTGGGTTGGAACGGGACGGAGTTGGATATCACATCTCATGCTATAGGAAGGGTCTCAGGTTTGGAATGGGAAGGAGTTGGATATCACATCTCATGCTACAGGAAGGGCTGGGGGTTTGGTATTAGAAGCATTGGGATATCACATCTCATCCTATAGGAAGGGTGTCAGGATTGGAATAGGAAGGAGTTGGATATCATATCTCATGCTGAAGGAACGGTCTTAAGTTTGGAAATGGAAGGAGTTGGATATCACATCTCATGCTATAGGAAGGGTCTCAGGATTGGAATGGGAAGGAGTTGGATATCACATCTCATGCTATAGGAAGGGTCTCAGGATTTGAATGGGAAGGGGTTGAAAATCACATATCATCCTATTGGAAGTGTCTCTGGTTTGGTATTAGAAGCATTGAGATATCACATCTCATGCTACATGATGGGTCTCGGGTTAGGAATGGGTGAAGGTGTTGGGTATCTCATCTCATGCCACAGGAAGGATCTCAGGTTAAGAATGGGAAGGAGTTGGATATCGCATCTCATGCTATAGGAAGGGTCTCAGGTTTGGTATTGGAAGGAGTGAGATATCAAATCTCATCCTATAGGAAGGGTCTCAGGATTGGAATAGGAAGGAGTTGGATATCATATCTCATGCTGAAGGAAGGGTCTTAAGTTTGGAAATGGAAGGAGTTTAATATCACATCTCATGCTATAGGAAGGGTCTCAGGTTTGGAATGGGAAGTAGTTGGATATCACATCTCATGCTATAGGAAGGGTCTCAGGATTTGAATGGGAAGGGGTTGAAAATCACATATCATCCTATTGGAAGTGTCTCGGGTTTGGTATTAGAAGCATTGGTCGATCACATCTCATCCTATAGGAAGGGTCTCAGGCTTGGTATTAGAAGAATTAAGATATTGCATCTCATGCTATAGGAGGGATCTCAGGATTGGAACCGAAAGGAGTTGGATATTACCTCTCATGCTATAGGAAGGGTCTCAGGTTTGGAATGCAAAGGTGTTGGATATCACATATCATGCTATAGGAAGGGCGCAGGTTTGGTATTAGAAGCATTGAGATATCACATCTCATGCTATAGAAAGGGTCTCAGGTGTGAAATGGGAAGGAGTTAGATAGCACATCTCATGCTATAGGAAAGGTCTCGGGTTTGGTATTAGAAGCATTGAGATATCACGTCTCATGCTATAGGAAGAGTTTCAGGGTTAGAATGGGAAGGAGTTGGATATAACATCTAATGCTATAAGAAGGGTCTCAGGTTTGGAATGGGAAGGAGTTGGATTTCACATCTCATGCTATATGAAGGGCCGCAGGTTTGGTTTTAGAAGCATTGAGATATCACATCTCAGGCTATGGGAATAGTCTCGGGTTTGGTATTGGAAGGAGTGAGAAATCACATCTCATGATATAGGAATGGTCTCGGGTTTGGTATTAGCAGCAATGAGATATCACATCTCATGCTATAGGAAGTGTGTCAGGATTGGAACAGGAATGCGTTGGATATCAAATCTCATGCTACAGAAAGGGTATCAGGTTTGGAATGGGAAGGAGTTGGATATCACATCTCATGCTATGGTAAGGGTCTCAGGCTTGGATTGGGAAGGAGTTGGATATCACATCTCATGTTATAGGAAGGGTCTCAGGTTTGGTATTAGAAGCACTGAGATATCACATCTCATGGTACAGGATGGATCTCAGGTAAGGAATGGCAAGGTATCGGATATCACATCTCATGCTACAGGAAGGATCTCAGTCTATTATGGGTAGGAGGTGGGTATCACATCTTATGCTATGGGAAGGGTCTCAGGATTGGAATGGGAAGGAGTTGGATATCACATCTCATGCTACAGGAAGGATCTCAGTATTGGAATGGGAAAGAGTTGAATATCACATCTCAGGATATAAGAATGGTCTCGGATTTGGAAGGGAAAGGAGTTGATATCACATTTCATGCTATAGGAAGGGTCTCCAGTTTGCTATTAGAAGCATTGGAGCATTAGATCTCATGCTATAGAAGGGATCTCAGGATTGGAACAGGAAGTTGCTGGATATCGCATCTCATCCTATTGGAAGTGTCTTGGATTTGGTATTGGAAGCATTGAAATATCACATCTCATCCAATGGGTAGGGTCTCAGGTTCGGTATTCGAAGGAGTGAGATATCAAATCTCATCCTATTGAAGCGGTCTTGGGTTTGGTACTAGAAGCATTGAGATATTACATCTCATCCTATAGGAAGGGTCTCAAGTTTGGTATTGGAAGGAGTGAGATAACAAATCTCATCCTATTTGAAGGGTCTCAGGTTTGGTATTGGAAGGATTTGGATATCACATCCCACGATATAGGAATGGTGTCGGGTTTGGTATTAGCAGCATTGAGATATATCACCTCATGCTATAGGAAGGGTCTCAGGATTGCAACGGGAAGGAATTAGATATCACATCTCATGCTACAGGAAGGGTCTCAGATTTGGAATGGGAAGGAGTTGGATATCACATCTCATGCTATAGGAAGGGCTGCGGGTTTGGTATTAGAAGCATTGCGATATCACACCTCATGCTATAGGAAGGGTCTCAGGTTTGGAATGCGAAGGAGTTGGATATCACATCTCATGCTATTGGAAGGGACTTGGGTTTGTTATTAGAAGCATTGTGATATCACATCTCATGCTATAGGAAGGGTCTCAGGTTTCGAATGGGAAGGAGTTGGATATCACATCTCATGATACAGGAAGGGCCACAGGTTTGGTATTAGAAGCATTGAGATATCAAATCTCATGCTACAGGAAGGATCTCAGGTTTGAAATGGGAAGGAGTTGTATATAGGAATGGTCTCGGGTTTGGTATTAGAAGCATTGAGATATCACATCTCAGCCTATGGGAATAGTTTCGGGTTTGGTATTGGAAGGAGTGGGATATCACATCTCATGATATAGGAATGGTCTCAGGTTTGGTATTAGCAGCATTGAGATATCACATCTCATGATATAGGAAGTGTCTCAGGATTGGAACAGGAAGGAGTTGGATATTACATATCATGCTAGAGAAAGGGTATCAGGTTTGGAATGGGAAGGACTTAGATATCACATGTCATGCTATAGGAAGGGTCTCAGGTTTGGAATGGGAAGGAGTTGGATTTCACATCAATTGCTATAGGAAGGGCCGTGGGTTTGATATTAGAAGCATTGAGATATCACATCTCAAACTATGGGAATAGTCTCGGGTTTGGTATTGGAAGGAGTGAGATATCACATCTCATGCTATAGGAAGGGTCTCAGGTTTCGAATGGGAAGGAGTTGTATATCACATCTCATGTTATAGGAATGGTCTCGGGTTTGGTATTAGAAGCATTGAGATAGCACATATCATGCTACAGGAAGGGTCTCGGGTTAGGAATGGGTGAAGGTGTTGGATATCACATATCATGCCACAGGAAGGATCTCAGGTTTGTAATGGGAAGGAGTTGGATATAACATCTCATGCTATACGAAGGGTCTCAGGATTGGAATGGGAAGGAGTTGAAAATCACATATCCTCCTATTGGAAGTGTCTCCGGTTTGGTATTAGAAGCATTGGGATATCACATCTCATCCTATAGGAAGGGTCTCAAGTTTGTTATTGGAAGGAGTGAGATATCAAATCTCATCCTATAGGAAGGGTCTCAGGATTGGAATAGGAAGGAGTTGGATATCATATCTCATGCTGAAGGAAGGGTCTTAAGTTTGGAAGTGGAAGGATTTGGATATCACATCTCATGCTATAGGAAGGGTCTCAGGATTTGAACGGGAAAGGGTTGAAAATCACATATCATCCTATTGGAAGTGTCTCGGGTTTGGTATTAGAAGCATTCATCTATCACATATCATCCTATAGGAAGGGTCTCAGGTTTGGTATTAGAAGAATTAAGATATTGCATCTCATGCTATAGGAGGGATATCAGGATTGGAGCGGGAAGGAGTTGGATATTACTTCTCATGTTATAGGAAGGGTCTCAGGTTTGGAATGGGAAGGCGTTGGATATGACATATCATGCTATAGGAAGGGCCGCAGGTTTGGTATTAGAAGCATTGGGATATCACATCTCATGCTATAGGAAGGGTCTCAGGTTTGAAATGGGAAGTAGTTGGATAGCACATCTCATGCTATAGGAAGGGTCTCGGGTTTCGTATTAGAAGCATTGAGATATCACATCTCATCCTATAGGAAGGGATTCAGGGTTAGAATGGGAAGGAGTTGGATATTACGTCTCATGTTATAGGAAGGGTCTCAGGTTTGGTATTAGAAGCATTGAGATATCACAGCTCATGCTATCGGAAGGGTCTCAGGATTGGAATGGGAAGGAGTTGGATATCACAACTCATGCTGTAGGAAGGGTCTCAGGTTTGGTATTAGAAGCACTGAGATATCACAGCTCATGCTATCGGAAGGGTCTCAGGATTGGAATGGGAAGGAGTTGGATATCACATCTCATGCTATAGGAAGGGTCTCAGGTTTGGTATTAGAAGCATTGAGATATCACAGCTCATGCTATCGGAAGGGTCTCAGGATTGGAATGGGAAGGAGTTGGATATCACATCTCATGCTGTAGGAAGGGTCTCAGGTTTGGTATTAGAAGCATTGAGATATCACAGCTCATGCTATCGGAAGGGTCTCAGGATTGGAATGGGGAGGAGTTGGATATCACATCTCATGCTGTAGGAAGGTCTCAGGTTTGGTATTAGAAGCATTGAGATATCACAGCTCATGCTATCGGAAGGGTCTCAGGATTGGAATGGGAAGGAGTTGGATATCACATTTCATGCTATAGGAATGGTCTCAGGTTTGGAATGGGAACGAGTTGGATATCACATCTCATGCTATCGGAAGATTCTCAGGATTGGAATGGGAAGGAGTTGGATATCACATCTCATGCTATAGGAAGGGTCTCAGGTTTGGAATGGGAAGGAGTTGGATATCACATCTCATGTTATAGGAAGGATCTCAGGTTTGGTATTAGAAGCATTGAGATATCACATCTCATGCTATAGGAAGGGTCTCAGGATTGGAATGGGAAGGAGTTGGATATCACATCTCATGCTATAGGAAGGGTCTCAGGTTTGGTAGAAGCATTGATATATCACATCTCATGCTATAGGAAGGGTCTCAGGTTTGGAATTGGAAGGAGTTGGATGTCACATCTCATGTTATAGGAAGGGTCTCAGGTTTGGTATTAGAAGCATTGACATATCACATCTCATACTATAGGAAGGATCTCAGGTTTGGATTGGGAAGGAGTTGGATATCACATCTCATGTTATAGGAAGGGTCTCAGGTTTGGTATTAGAAGCACTGAGATATCACATCTCATGGTACAGGATGGATCTCAGGTAAGGAATGGCAAGGTGTCGGATATCACATCTCATACTACAGTAAGGATCTCAGTTTATAATGGGTAGGAGGTGGGTATCACATCTCATGCTACAGGAAGGGTCTCGGGTTTGGTATTGGAAGCATTGAGATATCACATCTCATGCTATAGGAAGGGCCTCTGGGTTGGAACGGGACGGAGTTGGATATCACATCTCATGCTATAGGAAGGGTCTCAGGTTTGGAATGGGAAGGAGTTGGATATCACATCTCATGCTACAGGAAGGGCTGGGGGTTTGGTATTAGAAGCATTGGGATATCACATCTCATCCTATAGGAAGGGTGTCAGGATTGGAATAGGAAGGAGTTGGATATCATATCTCATGCTGAAGGAACGGTCTTAAGTTTGGAAATGGAAGGAGTTGGATATCACATCTCATGCTATAGGAAGGGTCTCAGGATTGGAATGGGAAGGAGTTGGATATCACATCTCATGCTATAGGAAGGGTCTCAGGATTTGAATGGGAAGGGGTTGAAAATCACATATCATCCTATTGGAAGTGTCTCTGGTTTGGTATTAGAAGCATTGAGATATCACATCTCATGCTACATGATGGGTCTCGGGTTAGGAATGGGTGAAGGTGTTGGGTATCTCATCTCATGCCACAGGAAGGATCTCAGGTTAAGAATGGGAAGGAGTTGGATATCGCATCTCATGCTATAGGAAGGGTCTCAGGTTTGGTATTGGAAGGAGTGAGATATCAAATCTCATCCTATAGGAAGGGTCTCAGGATTGGAATAGGAAGGAGTTGGATATCATATCTCATGCTGAAGGAAGGGTCTTAAGTTTGGAAATGGAAGGAGTTTAATATCACATCTCATGCTATAGGAAGGGTCTCAGGTTTGGAATGGGAAGTAGTTGGATATCACATCTCATGCTATAGGAAGGGTCTCAGGATTTGAATGGGAAGGGGTTGAAAATCACATATCATCCTATTGGAAGTGTCTCGGGTTTGGTATTAGAAGCATTGGTCGATCACATCTCATCCTATAGGAAGGGTCTCAGGCTTGGTATTAGAAGAATTAAGATATTGCATCTCATGCTATAGGAGGGATCTCAGGATTGGAACCGAAAGGAGTTGGATATTACCTCTCATGCTATAGGAAGGGTCTCAGGTTTGGAATGCAAAGGTGTTGGATATCACATATCATGCTATAGGAAGGGCGCAGGTTTGGTATTAGAAGCATTGAGATATCACATCTCATGCTATAGAAAGGGTCTCAGGTGTGAAATGGGAAGGAGTTAGATAGCACATCTCATGCTATAGGAAAGGTCTCGGGTTTGGTATTAGAAGCATTGAGATATCACGTCTCATGCTATAGGAAGAGTTTCAGGGTTAGAATGGGAAGGAGTTGGATATAACATCTAATGCTATAAGAAGGGTCTCAGGTTTGGAATGGGAAGGAGTTGGATTTCACATCTCATGCTATATGAAGGGCCGCAGGTTTGGTTTTAGAAGCATTGAGATATCACATCTCAGGCTATGGGAATAGTCTCGGGTTTGGTATTGGAAGGAGTGAGAAATCACATCTCATGATATAGGAATGGTCTCGGGTTTGGTATTAGCAGCAATGAGATATCACATCTCATGCTATAGGAAGTGTGTCAGGATTGGAACAGGAATGCGTTGGATATCAAATCTCATGCTACAGAAAGGGTATCAGGTTTGGAATGGGAAGGAGTTGGATATCACATCTCATGCTATGGTAAGGGTCTCAGGCTTGGATTGGGAAGGAGTTGGATATCACATCTCATGTTATAGGAAGGGTCTCAGGTTTGGTATTAGAAGCACTGAGATATCACATCTCATGGTACAGGATGGATCTCAGGTAAGGAATGGCAAGGTATCGGATATCACATCTCATGCTACAGGAAGGATCTCAGTCTATTATGGGTAGGAGGTGGGTATCACATCTTATGCTATGGGAAGGGTCTCAGGATTGGAATGGGAAGGAGTTGGATATCACATCTCATGCTACAGGAAGGATCTCAGTATTGGAATGGGAAAGAGTTGAATATCACATCTCAGGATATAAGAATGGTCTCGGATTTGGAAGGGAAAGGAGTTGATATCACATTTCATGCTATAGGAAGGGTCTCCAGTTTGCTATTAGAAGCATTGGAGCATTAGATCTCATGCTATAGAAGGGATCTCAGGATTGGAACAGGAAGTTGCTGGATATCGCATCTCATCCTATTGGAAGTGTCTTGGATTTGGTATTGGAAGCATTGAAATATCACATCTCATCCAATGGGTAGGGTCTCAGGTTCGGTATTCGAAGGAGTGAGATATCAAATCTCATCCTATTGAAGCGGTCTTGGGTTTGGTACTAGAAGCATTGAGATATTACATCTCATCCTATAGGAAGGGTCTCAAGTTTGGTATTGGAAGGAGTGAGATAAAAAATCTCATCCTATTTGAAGGGTCTCAGGTTTGGTATTGGAAGGATTTGGATATCACATCCCACGATATAGGAAAGTTCTCGGGTTTGGTATTAGCAGCATTGAGATATATCACCTCATGCTATAGGAAGGGTCTCAGGATTGCAACGGGAAGGAATTGGATATCACATCTCATGCTACAGGAAGGGTCTCAGATTCGGAATGGGAAGGAGTTGGATATCACATCTCATGCTATAGGAAGGGTTGCGGGTTTGGTATTAGAAGCATTGCAATATCAAACCTCATGCTATAGGAAGGGTCTCAGGTTTGGAATGGGAAGGAGTTGGATATCACATCTCGTGCTATAGGAAGGGACGTGGGTTTGTTATTAGAAGCATTGTGATATCACACCTCATGCTATAGGAAGGATCTCAGATTTCGAATGGGAAGAAATTGGATATCACATCTCATGCTATAGCAAGGGTCTCCGGTTTGGTATTAGAAGAATTAAGATATTGCATCTCATGCTATAGGAGGGATCTCAGGGTTGGAACGGGAAGGAGTTGGATATCACATCTCATGCTATAGGACGGGTCTCAGGTTTGGAATGGAAAGGAGTTGGATATCACATCTCATGCTATCGGAAGGGCCGTGGGTTTGGTATTAGAAGCATTGCAATATCACATCTCATTCTATAGGAAGGGTCTGGGGTTTTGGTATTAGAAGCATTGAGATGTCACATCTCATGCTATAGGAAGGGTCTCAGGATTGGAACAGGAAGGAATTGGATATTACATCTCACGCTACAGAAAGGGTATCAGGTTTGGAATGGGAAGGAGTTGGATATCACATCTCATGCTATAGGAAGGGTCTCAGGTTTGGATTGGGAAGGAGTTGGATATCACATCTCATGTTATAGGAAGGGTCTCAGGTTTGGTATTAGAAGCATTGAGATATCACATATCATGCTATAGCAAAGGCCTCTGGGTTGGAACGGGACGGAGTTGGATATCACATCTAATGCTACAGGAAGGGTCTCTGGTTTGGAATGGGAAGGACTTAGATATCACATCTCATGCTATAGGAAGGGTCTCAGGTTTGGAATGGGAAGGAGTTGGATATCACATCTCATGCTACAGGAAGGGCCGCGGCTTTGGTATTAGAAGCATTGAGATATCACATCTCATGCTAGAGGAAGGGTCTCAAGTTTGAAATGGGAAGTAGTTGGATATCACATCTCATGTTATAGGAAGGGTCTCAGGTTTGGATTGGGAAAGAGTTAGATATCACATCTCATTTTATAGGAAGGGTCTCAGGTTTGGTATTAGAAGCACTGAGATATCACATCTCATGGTACAGGATGGATCTCAGGTAAGGAATGGCAAGGTGTCGGATATCACATCTCATGCTACAGGAAGGATCTCAGTTTATAATGGGTAGGAGGTGGGTATCACATCTCATGCTATGGGAAGGGTCTCAGGATTGGAATGGGAAGGAGTAGGATATCACATCTCATGCTACAGGAAGGATCTCGGTATTGGAATGGGAAAGAATTGAATATCACATCTCAGGATATAGGAATGGTCTCGGATTTGGAAGGGGAAGGAGTTGGATATCGCATCTCATGCTATAGGAAGGGTCTCCAGTTTGGTATTAGAAGCATTGCAGTATTAGATCTCATGCTATAGAAGGGATCTCAGGATTGGGACAGGAAGTTGCTGGATATCGCATCTCATCCTATTGGAAGTGTCTTGGATTTGGTATAGGAAGCATTGAAATATCACATCTCATCCTATGGGTAGGGTCTCAGGTTTGGTATTCGAAGGAGTGAGATATCAAATCTCATCCTATTGGAACGGTCTTGGGTTTGGTACTAGAAGCATTGAGATATTACATCTCATCCTATAGGAAGGGTCTCAAGTTTGGTATTGGAAGGAGTGAGATAACAAATCTCATCCTATTTGAAGGGTCTCAGGTTTGCTATTGGAAGGATTTGGATATCACATCTCATGCTACAGGAAGGGTAACAGGTTTGGAATGGAAGGAGTTGGATATCACATCTCATGCTATAGGAAGGGTCTCAGGTTTGGAATGGGAAGGAGTTGGATATCACATCTCATGCTATAGGAAGGGCCGCAACTTTACGATTAGAAGCATTGGGATATCACATCTCATGCTACAGGAAGGGTCTCAGGTTTGAAATGGCAAGGAGTTGGATATCACATCTCATGTTACAGGAATGCTCTCGGGTTTGGTATTACAAGCATTGAGATATCACATCTCATGCTATAGGATGTGTCTCAGGTTTGGTATTAGAATAATTAAGATATTGCAACTCATGCTATAGGAGGGATCTCAGAATTGGAACGGAAAGGAGTTGTAAATCACATCTCAAGCTATCGGAAGGGTCTCAGGTTTGGAATGGGAAGGAGTTGGATATCACATCTCATGCTATAGGAAGGGTCTCAGGATTTCAACAGGAAGGAGTTGGATATCACATCTCATGCTACAGGAAGGGTCTCAGGTTTGGAATGGGTAGGAGTTGGATATCACATCTCATGCTATAGGAAGGGTCTCAGGTTTGGAATGGGAAGGAGTTGGATATCACATCACATGCTATAGGAAGGGCCACAGGTTTGCTATTAGAAGCATTGAGATATCACATCTCATGCTACAGGAAGGGTCTCAGGTTTGAAATGGGAAGGAGTTGGATATCACATCTCATGTTACAGGAATGGTCTCGGGTTTGGTATTACAAGCATTGAGATATCACATCCCATGCTACAGCATGGGTCTTAAGTTTGGATACGGAAGGAGTTGGATATCACATCTCATGCTATAGGAAGGGTCTCAGATTTGGCATTAGAAGAATTAAGATATTGCATCTCATGCTATAGGAAGGTTCTCAGGATTGTAACAGGAAGGAGTAGGAAATCACATCTCATGCTACAGGAAGGATCTCAGTATTGGAATGGGAAAGAGTTGAATATCACATCTCATGCTATAGGAAGGTTCTCAGGATTGCAACGGGAAGGAGTTGGATATCACATATCATGCTATAGGAAGGGCCGCGGGTTTGGTTAGAAGTATTGAGATATCACATCTCATGCTATAGGAAGGGTCTCAGGGTTAGAACGGGAAGGAGTTGGATATCACATCTAATGATACACGAAGGGTCTCTGGTTTGGAATGGGGAGGACTTGCATATCACATCTCATGCTATAGGAAGGGTCTCAGGTTTGGAATGGGAAGGAGTTGGATATCACATCTCATGCTATAGGAAGGGCCGCGGGTTTGGTATTAGAAGCATTGAGATATAAAATCTCAGGCTATGGGAATAGTCTCGGGTTTGGTATTGGAAGGAGTGAGATATCACATCTCATGATATAGGAATGGTCTCGGGTTTGGTATTAGCTGCATTGAGATATCACATCTCATGCTATAGGAAGGTTCTCAGGATTGCAACGGGAAGGAGTTGGATATCACATCTCATGCTACAGGAAGGGTCTCAGGTTTGGAATGGGAAGGAGTTGGATATCACATCTCATGCTATAGGAAGGGCCGTGGGTTTGGTATTAGAAGCATTGAGATATCAAATCTCAGGCTATGGGAATAGTCTCGTGTTTGGTATTGGAAGGAGTGAGATATCACATCTCATGATATAGGAATGGTCTCGGGTTTGGTATTAGCTGCATTGAGATATCACATCTCATGCTATAGGAAGGTTCTCAGGATTGCAACGGGAAGGAGTTGGATATCACATCTCATGCTACAGGAAGGGTCTCAGGTTTGGAATGGGAAGGAGTTGGATATCACATCTCATGCTATAGGAAGGGTCTCAGGTTTGGAATGGGAAGGAGTTGGATATCACATCTCATGCTATAGGAAGGGGACGCGGGTTTGCTATAAGAAGCATTGAGATATCACATCTCATGCTACAGGAAGGGTCTCAGGTTTGAAATGGGAAGGAGTTGGATATCACATCTCATGTTATAGGAATGGTCTCGGGTTTGGTATTACAAGCATTGAGATATCACATCTCATGCTACAGGATGGGTCTTAAGTTTGGATACGGAAGGAGTTGGATATCACATCTCATGCTATAGGAAGGGTCTCAGGTTTGGTATTAGAAGAATTAAGATATTGCATCTCATGCTATAGGAGGGGTCTCAGGATTGGAATGGGAAGGAGTTGTATATCACATCTCATGCTATCGGAAGGGTCTCAGGTTTGTAATAGGAAGGACTTGGATATCACATCTCATGCTATAGGACGGGTCTCAACTTTGGAATGGGAAGGAGTTGGATATGACATCTCATGCTATAGGAAGGGCTGAGGGTTTGGTATTAGAAGCATTGAGATATCACATCTCATGCTATGGGAATAGTCTCAGGTTTGCTATTGGAAGGAGTGAGATATCACATCTCATGATATAGGAATGGTCTCGGGTTTGGTATTAGCAGCATTGAGATATCACATCTCATGCTATAGGAAGGGTCTCAGGATTTCAACGGGAAGGAGTTGGATATCACATCTCATGCTACAGGAAGTGTCTCAGGTTTGGAATGGGAAGGAGTTGGATATCACATCTCATGCTATAGGAAGGGTCTCAGGTTTGGAATGGGAAGGAGTTGGATATCACATCTCATGCTATAGGAAGGGCCGCAGGTTTGCTATTAGAAGCATTGAGATATCACATCTCATGCTACAGGAAGGGTCTCAGGTTTGAAATGGGAAGGAGTTGGATTTCACATCTCATGGTACAGGAATGGTCTCGGGTTTTGTATTACAAGCATTGAGATATCACATCCCATGCTACAGCATGGGTCTTAAGTTTGGATACGGAAGGAGTTGGATATCACATCTCATGCTATAGGAAGGGTCTCAGGTTTGGTATTAGAAGAATTAAGATATTGCATCTCATGCTATAGGAAGGTTCTCAGGATTGCAACGGGAAGGAGTTGGAAATCACATCTCATGCTACAGGAAGGATCTCAGTATTGGAATGGGAAAGAGTTGAATATCACATCTCATGCTATAGGAAGGTTCTCAGGATTGCAACGGGAAGGAGTTGGATATCACATATCATGCTATAGGAAGGGCAGCGGGTTTGGTTAGAAGTATTGAGATATCACATCTCATGCTATAGGAAGGGTCTCAGGGTTAGAACGGGAAGGAGTTGGATATCACATCTAATGATACACGAAGGGTCTCTGGTTTGGAATGGGGAGGACTTGGATATCACATCTCATGCTATAGGAAGGGTCTCAGGTTTGGAATGGGAAGGAGTTGGATATCACATCTCATGCTATAGGAAGGGCCGCGGGTTTGGTATTAGAAGCATTGAGATATCAAATCTCAGGCTATGGGAATAGTCTCGGGTTTGGTATTGGAAGGAGTGAGATATCACATCTCATGATATAGGAATGGTCTCGGGTTTGGTATTAGCTGCATTGAGATATCACATCTCATGCTATAGGAAGGTTCTCATGATTGCAACTGGAAGGAGTTGGATATCACATCTCATGCTACAGGAAGGGTCTCAGGTTTGGAATGGGAAGGAGTTGGATATCACATCTCATGCTATAGGAAGGGCTGTGGGTTTGGTATTAGGAGCATTGAGATATCAAATCTCAGGCTATGGGAATAGTCTCGTGTTTGGTATTGGAAGGAGTGAGATATCACATCTCATGATATAGGAATGGTCTCGGGTTTGGTATTAGCTGCATTGAGATATCACATCTCATGCTATAGGAAGGTTCTCAGGATTGCAACGGGAAGGAGTTGGATATCACATCTCATGCTACAGGAAGGGTCTCAGGTTTGGAATGGGAAGGAGTTGGATATCACATCTCATGCTATAGGAAGGGTCTCAGGTTTGGAATGGGAAGGAGTTGGATATCACATCTCATGCTATAGGAAGGGCTGCGGGTTTGCTATTAGAAGCATTGATATATCACATCTCATGCTACAGGAAGGGTCTCAGGTTTGAAATGGGAAGGAGTTGGATATCACATCTCATGTTATAGGAATGGTCTCGGGTTTGGTATTACAAGCATTGAGATATCACATCTCATGCTACAGGATGGGTCTTAAGTTTGGATACGGAAGGAGTTGGATATCACATCTCATGCTATAGGAAGGGTCTCAGGTTTGGTATTAGAGGAATTAAGATATTGCATCTCATGCTATAGGAGGGGTCTCAGGATTGGAATGGGAAGGAGTTGTATATCACATCTCATGCTATCGGAAGGGTCTCAGGTTTGGAATGGGAAGGACTTGGATATCACATCTCATGCTATAGGAAGGGTCTCAGCTTTGGAATGGGAAGGAGTTGGATATGACATCTCATGCTATAGGAAGGGCTGAGGGTTTGGTATTAGAAGCATTGAGATATCACATCTCATGCTATGGGAATAGTCTCAGGTTTGCTATTGGAAGGAGTGATATATCACATCTCATGATATAGGAATGGTCTCGGGTTTGGTATTAGCACCATTGAGATATCACATCTCATGCTATAGGAAGGGTCTCAGGATTTCAACGGGAAGGAGTTGGATATCACATCTCATGCTACAGGAAGGGTCTCAGGTTTGGAATGGGAAGGAGTTGGATATCACATCTCATGCTATAGGAAGGGTCTCAGGTTTGGAATGGGAAGGAGTTGGATATCACATCTCATGCTATAGGAAGGGCCGCAGGTTTGCTATTAGAAGCATTGAGATATCACATCTCATGCTACAGGAAGGGTCTCAGGTTTGAAATGGGATTGAGTTGGATTTCACATCTCATGGTACAGGAATGGTCTCGGGTTTGGTATTACAAGCATTGAGATATCACATCCCATGCTACAGCATGGGTCTTAAGTTTGGATACGGAAGGAGTTGAATATCACATCTCATGCTATAGGAAGGGTCTCAGGTTTGGTATTAGAAGAATTAAGATATTGCATCTCATGCTATGGGAAGGTTCTCAGGATTGCAACGGGAAGGAGTTGGAAATCACATCTCAAGCTACAGGAAGGATCTCAGTATTGGAATGGGAAAGAGTTGAATATCACATCTCATGCTATAGGAAGGTTCTCAGGATTGCAACGGGAAGGAGTTGGATATCACATATCATGCTATAGGAAGGGCCGCGGGTTTGGTATTAGAAGCATTGAGATATCAAAGCTCAGGCTATGGGAATAGTCTCGGGTTTGGTATTGGAAGGAGTGAGATATCACATCTCATGATATAGGAATGGTCTCGGGTTTGGTATTAGCTGCATTGAGATACCACATCTCATGCTATAGGAAGGTTCTCAGGATTGCAACGGGAAGGAGTTGGATATCACATCTCATGCTACAGGAAGGGTCTCAGGTTTGGAATGGGAAGGAGTTGGATATCACATCTCATGCTATAGGAAGGGCCGCGGGTTTGGTATTAGAAGCATTGAGATATCAAATCTCAGGCTAATGGAATAGTCTCGGGTTTGGTATTGGAAGGAGTGAGATATCACATCTCATGATATAGGAATGGTCTCGGGTTTGGTATTAGCTGCATTGAGATATCACATCTTGTGCTATAGGAAGGTTCTCAGGATTGCAACGGGAAGGAGTTGGATATCACATCTCATGCTACAGGAAGGGTCTCAGGTTTGGAATGGGAAGGAGTTGGATATCACATCTCATGCTATAGGAAGGGTCTCAGGTTTGGAATGGGAAGGAGTTGGATATCATATCTCATGCTATAGGAAGGGCCGCGGGTTTGCTATTAGAAGCATTGAGATATCACATCTCATGCTACAAGAAGGGTCTCAGGTTTGAAATGGGAAGGAGTTGGATATCACATCTCATGTTATAGGAATGGTCTCGGGTTTGGTATTACAAGCATTGAGATATCACATCTCATGCTACAGGGTGGGTCTTAAGTTTGGATACGGAAGGAGTTGGATATCACATCTCATGCTATAGGAAGGGTCTCAGGTTTGGTATTAGAAGAATTAAGATATTGCATCTCATGCTATAGGAGGGGTCTCAGGATTGTAATGGGAAGGAGTTGTATATCACATCTCATGCTATCGGAAGGGTCTCAGGTTTGGAATGGGAAGGAGTTGGATATCACATATCATGCTATAGGAAGGTCCGCGGGTTTGGTATTAGAAGCATTGAGATATCACATCTCATGCTCTAGGAAGGGTCTCAAGTTTGGTATTAGAAGCACTGAGATATCAAATCTCATGGTACAGGATAGATCTCAGGTAAGGAATGGCAAGGTGTCAGTGTTAGGGAGAATTCTCATTCTATGGTTAATTTCCCTTACCCATAGAGTCCCCCAGCAGCTTTGCTGGATTTGAAGGGTTTATTTCCTTTTACCTGCTAAGAGTGAGGCACTTTTTCCCACTCTCAGGCGTTTTTGCTATGTGTGTTCTAGGCTATTTTTTTCTTTAATGCTTATGGGATTTTCTCAACCCCATAGGAACCATCTTTATTCACAACTGTTAAACAGCACCCTCCGTGCAGTGACACAGGGGTGCCGTAGCGACCCCCAAACATAGACTCCATACCCTGGGACTGACTACTGTCTCCTAGGGCATGTAAAGTCCCCATTGACTTTACTAGTCAAATCCTATGAACTAAACCAGTACAACCCATCTTATTATGGAGGTACTGGAAGGGGTTAATAGTTTTACCCCTATATTCATTTTTGAGAGTGTACCCTAAAGTACCTCTCTCAAATGTTTCTGGCTGGTGGCAGTGGTTACTACCATAAATATTCGACCACAAATATTTCCCTGTAGGATTTTCCCATTGTTCGAGGCTACCACTTTTTCTGACAGCCTCTAACATACCGCCGGTGCATTTTAATATTAACTTTGCTCCGGTAGGTTTTATTTGCTAGAACTTTAATATAACTTCTTTCTCGTGCCTTTCTCTACGATCCTAACCCATTTTGGGGATCCTTTGTTCGTCCGTTTGGCGGGTGTCTGCCCAGAAGACCTCCTTCCGGGGCCACTGAGTCTGGGGTGGGTCCATTGTGTGGGAGGGGGAGTTGTACCCCTGGACAGGGTTGCCTCAGCAACCCATGTCGCACTCTATCCTGATAGGCTGGAGGGTCTCCCGCCAAGATGACCACTCCACTGTGTGAGTGACAGCTAGGCTGTATGAATGGGGATCTTTTTGCATAAAAGCAGGGTCTTGAGGACTGGAAGAGCAAGACGTCGCCACTGGAACTAAGAAGCCGAAGAGGAGAGAAGCCAAAGACATCTGCAACGACTGAACCACCGGTGAAGCCCTGCAGCAGCGTCTCACCACTTTTCTCCACACGACGAGAGGAGATCTTCATTTGAAAGAGCCTTCTTCCCTTGAGCTGGTGGGGCCAACCAGTTTGCCAATCGCCTTCCCAAACCTGCCGTGGTCGAATCGCCAGTGCCCTGCACTAGGAGACCAGATAGCCAGGCAGCTATCGACACGGACCGCGATTAAAAGGAGCGTACCTTTTAAACTTCGTTTGGTAGCACTGCGGCTGGTTTCATCCCTGGGTAGTGCAGTACCTCGAACCTTCCTCCACGACAAGAGCCTCTCTTCCTCTGCTGGATCACCCGAACTGCAGGAACTACCAGGAACAACCGCCATCGCAGGAGCCACTTCTTCATTTTTAAGGTACAGTGGGGGTCATTCCGAGTTAGGAGGTAAGGGGAAAACGATGCCGGAAAATGATTACCATCATCGTTTCCCGTTACGGACTATTCTGCCCTACCAGACCGTTATTTACGGCACCGTAAATTACGAGGTCGTAAATAGCGGTCTAGTGGCGCGCGCCCGACACTCCATGCCGAAATTAGCGGCATGGCGTAAACCGGAGCTGATCCCAAGTAATGCGGACATGCAAAAAACGGCCTCCACAAGGCCGCAAAGTACCTTACCGGCATGGAGTAAATAACGACATCGCTGAGAAGATGTTAAGAACCATGAGCAGTGTTTCAAAGAGGCACAGGTGCACTCAATCAGCACAGGTGGAGGCAATGGAGTCTGGCACAGCACAAAAAGAGCACACCCACACACCACACCCCCTCCCACACCAAGATGATACCAATTGTAGCAGCATTCCTGGAGCTGGAGGCCCTGCTTGCAAGGCAGCAACTACAACAACAGCAACAACAACAACCACAGCCCCCACCACAGAGGATACACAGGAGGAGAAAGAGGGTGAGACAGGCCCAGCATGCCCTACCGTTGCAGCCACCATTACCACGCCGCCAGCCCCCAATCCCCCGCATCAGAGCCACCCCCTTCAACCTCACACCAGAGCAGATCCACACCCTGTACCGGCTTGACTGGGACACCATTACCACCATAGTGGACATGACGATATAGTGAGCCTCATAGAAATCAGCACTGCCATCCCCCCTCTACTGAAGGTAGTGTCTGTGCTCCACTTCCTTGCCACAGGCACCTACCAGCATACAGTCGGACACGTGCATGGCATTTCACAGCCCATATTTTCCCGGATACTCAACCAAGTGCTGGATGCCCTCCTCAACCACACAAGGGACTACATATCCCTACCCCGGACTCCCCAGGAGATATATGATACAAAAGTTGCCTTCCATGCACTGGCAGGCATGCCAAATTGCATAGGTGCCCTCGACTGCACCCACGTTGAATTGGTGGTCCCGCATGCCATGGAGGTACCGCATCGCAACCGCAAGCAATACCACTCCATCAACGTCAAGATGGTGTGTAATGCCAGTCAAGCCATCACACATTGCAATGTCCGATACCCCGGATCAACTCATGACTCCTTGGTTCTGCGGAACTCCACACTACCACGCTACATGGAGCGACATGCCGGACGACGTGCCTGGCTGCTTGGTGAGTAACCTGAATGGGCCATGGCAGTGCATTGGGGCTGTGAGTATGTTGGCTGCCTACTTCACCTGGGTGGGAAAGGGGGGGATGCTTACTTCACCTGGGTGGGAAAGGGGGGGGAGATGCCTACTCCACCTTTGTGGGAATGTTCACGCCAGTGCACGATGTTCACCTCACAGAACACTGTGCCCCAAGGCAAGTGACACGGCACATGACTACCTAACCACACAGTGATGATTTAGAGCGACACCTAACACAACATGACTAACAGGAAACCTGCCCAAATACCACAACACATGCACCACTCATCGGCGGCCCGTACACACCGTAAGGGCATCCGGCACCATGCAGTGCAATAGCACCATGTCGCAGACTCCTGCATCTCACCACACAGGACAGTCATCCCTGAGAGTGCATAGAAGTGAGTCTAACAGGGATCCCACAGCATGTGACTGGTCCTGCACACCCATAGGATTGCTGCAAGTCACCATGGCACAGATCAGTGCAGAATGATGAGTATGCTACTAACTACAGGCAACCCCCCCCTGTCACCAAAACTCACACAACACATCAATGAATGCAGTCCAACACTGCTGCAAGCATATACAATGCACATGCAACAAGACGTGAGTGCACACCATAACCCATCATGAAGAAGCTACCCCCTCCATCTTTCCATTGCACAGGACACATAGCCGGGCCAGTAATGGGGTTAATGCATCCTGGGACATGTGTGTATGGCCAGTAATCACCTGCTGCCATGTAAGACTAGTACAGTTCTCCACCATGAATTTACAAACACTTACCTTCATTCCACTCTTATGCAGGTGATGCTGGCTACCCTTTGAAGCCGTGGCTCATGACCCCGGTCCACAACCCACAGAACAGGCACGAGGAGGACTACAATAGATCCCATACCCGTACACGGGTGGTGATAGAGCAGACCTTCGGCCTGTTGAAGGCACGATTTCGTTGCCTCAGCCGGTCGGGTGGGCCACTCATCTACAGCCACGAGAAGGTGTCCAAGATCACCATGTCATGTGTAATGCTGCACAACATGTGCATCCGTCGGAACGTGCCACTGCCCCCTGACGTGGAACTGCTACCACCAGATGATGATGAGGGGGGAGGATGAAGGAATGGCAGGACAGCATCACGGTGCCGATGCACAGGAGGGACGTGCCGTGCGGCAATCACTGATCGGACAATATTTCTGACTCACTAGTCAGCTGAGGGTGTGAGGATGACAGGACATCAGGCACTGGGTGTGGGGATACATGTACACCATGCACTGTGGAACATTAAAAGACACATGCACAATGATCAATGTCCACTCTGTTTTTTTTGGATGATCAACCAGTGTATTGAATGATAAAGTTCTAATGTGTACAACAAAACCTCCTCCTATTTACGGTTACCGCTAATTTCTCTATGTCCGTAGTGTTATGTACGGTGCGCTTGTTGCCGGTAAGGGCTTTTGGGGACATTTTACGGCATGGCGCTGAGGTGTGTTAACGGCATGGCGCAAATGCCGATTTTTACGGTCTTGTGCCAGCACGGAAACGCTCTTTACGCCATGCCGGTAATCGCCTATACTTACCGCCCTACTCGGAATGAGGGCCATTGTTCCGCCAGGACGCCCTTTCTTCGCGGTAGTGTTAAAGGTGTTTTAAATCCTTTACCTACCTGTTGGGTTGGCCGCCCCCCTCTCTTAACATTGTCTGTCGCCCTCTGCATCCACCTTTTCCAAATCGTTAACCAAAGACTTGACTGCAGCTACAAGAACATTTTGCTCCTGGGCCCTTGCCCTGTTCCACTGACTCTGGCACAGTCCTACTGACTCTGGTCACATTTGTTAGATCTGCCTTCTCGAGATTGATTCTCCATTCAAACTGTGTGGTGCACCCCTTTCTTATAACCATTCTTTCTTCCCACTGCTTAATCATTGTGAAATGCCATTTTGCTCAGTTTTCATTTTAAGTATTGCCAATACTGATGCACTGTCTTGCTGAACTGGTTCACAACTGATGGGAAGTGTTGCTAGGGTGTATAAGAACCTATTTCTGAATAACTTGTGTTTTCCCTCCCTTGTGAGGAATTGCTAGAGGATCCCTTGTGTGTAGTTTTCACTGTGCCGTTTTGCTCAGTTTTCAATCTGGTTCACTTGGTCTACAATTTATATAGGGAGTGTGTATATTGTTCCTTGATTTAATTTAACTTGCTTGATACTTGTGATACATGTACTTTCTTAGAAGTGTATAAAATAAATATTTATCTACTTTTTTACTACAAAGTTTTGGTCAGTGTTTCTTTGTGCCATAGTACTTTAGGCCTAATGTGGAAACCCTGAATACTGCTCATCTCCCTCTTGAAGTAAGTCTGACTGCTCAGCCACAGCTACCAACTAAATCTTTGTGGTACAGACTGATACCAAAAGGGATTTATTGCTCTCACCTGTAGTCCTAATCTGGTGTAGTGCTCCCTAAGGGAACAGCACTGGATTCTGCCTAATAGTTGGATATTACATCTCATGCTACAGGAAGGATCTCAGGTTAAAAATGGGAAGGAGGTGGGTATCACATCTCATGCTATGGGAAGGGTCTCAGGATTGGAATGGGAAGGAGTTGGACATCACATCTCATACTACAGGAAGGATTTCCGTATTGGAATGGGAAGAAGTTGAATATCACAACTCAGGATATAGGAATGGTCTCGGATTTGGAAGGGGAAGGTGTTGGATATCACATCTCATACTATAGGAAGGGTCTCCGGTTTGCTATTAGAAGCCTTGGACTATAAAATCTCATGCTATAGAAGGGATCTCAGGATTGGAACGGGAAGTTGTTGGATATTGCATCTCATCCTATTGGAAGTGTGTCGGGTTTGGTATTAGAAGCATTGAGATATCACATCTCATCCTATGGTTAGGGTCTCAGGTTTGGTATTCGAAGGAGTGAGATATCAAATCTCATCCTATTGGAAGGGTCTTGGGTTTGGTACTAGAAGCATTGAGAAATTACATCTCATCCTATAGGAAGGGTTTCAAGTTTGGTATTGGAAGGAGTGAGATAACAAATCTCATCCAATTTGAAGGGTCTCAGGTTTGGTATTGGAAGGATTTGGATATCACATCCCATGATATAGGAATGGTCTTGGGTTTGGTATTAGCAGCATTGAGATATCACATCTCTTGCTATAGGAAAGGTCTCAGGATTGGATCGGAAAGGAGTTGGATATCACATCTCATGCTACAGGAAGGGTCTCAGGTTTGGAATGGGAAGGAGCTGAATATCACATATCATGCTACCGGAAGGGTCTCATGTTTGGAATGAGAAGGAGTTGGATATCACATCTCATGCTGTAGGAAGGGTCTCAGGATTGGAATGGGAAGGAGTTGGATATCATATCTCATGCTATAGGAAGGGCCGCGGGTTTGGTATTAGAAGTATTGAGATATCACATCTCATCCTATAGGAAGGGTCTTAGGTTTGGTATTGGAAGGAGTGAGATATCAAATCTCATCCTAAAGGAAGGGTCTCAGGATTGGAATAGGAAGGAGTTGGATATCACATCTCATGCTAAAGGAATGGTCTTAAGTTTGGAAACGGAAGGAGTTGGAAATTACATCTCATGCTATAGGAAGGGTCTCAGGATTGGAATGGGAAGGAGTTGGATATCACATCTCATGCTATAGGAAGGGTCTCAGGATTGGAATAGGAAGGAGTTGGATATCACATCTCATGCTATAGGAAGTGTCTCAGGTTTGGAATGGGAAGGAGTTGGATATCACATCTCATGCTATAGGAAGGGCCTCAGGATTGGAATGGGAAGGAGTTGGATATCAAATCTCATGCTATAGGAAGGGCCACGAGTTTGGTTTTAGAAGCATTGAGATATCACATCTCTTGCTATAGGAAGGGGTCAGGATTGGATCGGAAAGGAGTTGGATATCACATCTCATGCTACAGGAAGGGTCTCAGGTTTGGAATGGGAAGGAGTTGGATATCACATCTCTTGCTATAGGAAGGGTCTCAGGTTTGGAATGGGAAGGAGTTGGATATCACATATCATGCTACCGGAAGGGTCTCATGTTTGGAATGAGAAGGAGTTGGACATCACATCTCATGCTATAGGAAGGGTCTCAGGATTGGAATGGGAAGGAGTTGGATATCATATCTCATGCTATAGGAAGGGCCGCGGGTTTGGTATTAGAAGCATTGAGATATCACATCTCATCCTATAGGAAGGGTCTTAGGTTTGGTATTGGAAGGAGTGAGATATCAAACCTCATCCTAAAGGAAGGGTCTCAGGATTGGAATAGGAAGGAGTTGGATATCACATCTCATGCTAAAGGAATGGTCTTAAGTTTGGAAACGGAAGGAGTTGGATGTCACATCTCATGCTATAGGAAGTGTCTCAGGTTTATAATGTGAAGGAGTTGGATATCACATTTCATGCTATAGGAAGGGTCTCAGGATTGGAATGGGAAGGAGTTGGATATCACATCTCATGCTTTAGGAAGGGCCACGAGTTTGGTTTTAGAAGCATTGAGCTATCACATCTCATGCTATAGGAAGGGTCTCAGGTTTTAAAAGGGAAGAAGTTGGATATAACATTTCATGTTAAAGGAATGGTCTCAGGTTTGGTATTAGAAGCGTTGGGATATCACATCTCTACAGGATGTGTCCCGGGTTAGGAATGGGTGAAGGTGTTGGATATCACATCTCATGCTACAGGAAATATCTCAGGTTTGTAATGGGAAAGAGTTGGATATCGCATCTCATGCTATAGGAAGGGTCTCAGCATTGGAATGGGAAGGAGTTGAAAATCACATATCATCCTATTCGAAGTGTCTCAGGTTTGGTATTAGAAGCATTGGATATCACATCTCATCCTATAGGAAGAGTCTCAGGTTTGGTATTGGAAGGAGTGAGATATCAAATCTCATCCTATAGGAAGGGTCTCAGGATTGGAATAGGAAGGAGTTGGATATCACATCTCATGCTAAAGGAAGGGTCTTAAGTTTGGAAACGGAAGGAGTTGGATATCACATCTCACGCTACAGGAAGGATCTCAGGTTTGGAATGGGAAGGAGTTGGATATCACATCTCATGCTATAGGAAGGGTTTCCGGTTTGCTATTAGAAGCATTGAGATATTTGATCTCATGCCATAGAGTAGATCTCAGGATTGGAACGGGAAGGTGTTGGATATCGCATCTCATCCTATTGGAAATGTCTCAGGTTTGGTATTAGAAGCATTGAGATATAACATCTCATCCTATGGGAAGGGTCTTGGGTTTGGTATTAGAAGCATTGAGATATCACATCTCATCCTATAGGAACGGTCTCAAGTTTGGTACTGGAAGGAGTGAGATAACAAATCTCATCCTATTTGAAGGGTCTCAGGTTTGGTATTGGAAGGATTTGGATATCACATCCCATCCTATAGTAAGGGTCTCATGATTGGAATGGGAAGTAGTTGGAAATGAAATCCCATCCTATAGGAAGGGTCTCAGGAATGGAATAGGAAGGAGTGAGATATCACATCTCATGATATAGGAATGGTCTCGGGTTTGGTATTAGCAGCATTGAGATGTCCCAGCTCATGCTATAGGAAGGGTCTCAGGATTGGAATGGGAAGGAGTTGGATATAACATCTCATGGTACAGGATGGATCTCAGGTAAGGAATGGCAAGGTGTTGGATATAACATCTCATGCTATCGGAAGGGTCTCAGGATTAGAATGGGAAGGAGTTGGATATCACATCTCATGCTACAGGAAAGATCTCAGGATTGGAATGTGAAGGAGTTGAATATCACATCTCAGGATATAGGAATGGTCTCGGGTTTGGAAGGGAAAGGATTTGGATAACACATCTGATGCTATAGGAAGGGTCTCCGGTTTGCTATTAGAAACATTGGAGTATTAGATCTCATGCTATAGAAGGGATCTTAAGATTGGAACGGGAAGGTGTTGGATATCACATCTCATCCTATTGGAAGTGTCTCGGGTTTGGTATTAGAAGCATTGAGATATCACATCTTATCCTATGGGTAGGGTCTCAGGTTTGGTATTCGAAGGAGTGAGAAAACAAATGTCATCCTATTGGAAGGGTTTCCTGTTTGGTATTGGAAGTATTTGGATATCACATCCCATCCTACAGTAAGGTTCTCATGATTGGAATGGGAAGGAGTTGGATATCAAATCCCATCCTATAGGAAGGGTCTCAGGATTGGAATAGGAAGGAGTGAGATTTCACATCTCAGTCTCTGGGAATAGTCTCAGGTTTGGTATTGGATGGAGTGAGATGTCACATCTCATGATATGGGAATGGTCTCGGGTTTGGAATGGGAAGGAGTTGGATATCACATCTCATGCTATAGGAAGGGTCTCAGGTTTGGAATGGGAAGGAGTTGGATATCACATCTCATGCTATAGGAAGGGTCTCAGGTTTGGAATGGGAAGGAGTTGGATATCACATCTCATGTTATAGGAAGGGTCACAGGTTTGGTATTAGAAGCACTGAGATATCACGTCTCATGGTACAGGATGGATCTCGGTTAGGAATGGCAAGGTATCGGATATCACATCTCATGGTACAGGAAGGGTCTCAGGTTTGTAAAGGGAAGGAGTTGGGTATCCCATCTCATGCTATGGGAAGGGTCTCAAGATTGGAATGGGAAGGAGTTGGATATCACATCTCATGCTATAGGAAGGATCTTAGGTTTGGTATTGGAAGGAGTGAGATATAAAATCTCATCCTTTTAGAAGGATCGTGGGTTTGGTATTAGAAGCATTGAGATATCACATCTCATCCTATAGGGTCTTGAGTTTGTTATTGGAAGGAGTGAGATAACCCATCTCATCCTATTGGAAGGGTCTCATGATTGGAATGGGAAGGAGTTGATTATCACACACATCCCATCCTATAGGGAGGGTCTCAGGATTGTAATAGAAAGGAGTGAGATTTCACATCTCAGGCTATGGGAATGGTCTCGGGTTTGGTACTGGAAGGAGTGAGATATCACATCTCATCCTATTGGAAGGGTCTCATGATTGGAATGGGAAGGAGTTGATTATCACACACATCCCATCCTATAGGGAGGGTCTCAGGATTGTAATAGAAAGGAGTGAGATTTCACATCTCAGGCTATGGGAATGGTCTCGGGTTTGGTACTGGAAGGAGTGAGATATCACATCTCATCCTATAGGAAGGGTCTCAGGATTGCAAGGAGTTGGATGTCACATCTCATGCTACAGGATGGGTGTCATGTTTGGAATGGGACGGTGCCGGATAGCACATCTCATGCCACAGGATGGGTCTCAGGTTTGGAATAAGAAGGAGTTGGATATCACATCTTATGCTACAGGAAGGGTTTCAGGATTAGAATGGGAAGGAGTTGGATATCACATCTCATGATATAGGAAAGGTCTCGGGTTTGGAATGGGAATGAGTTGGATATCACATCTCATGCTATATAGAAGGGTCTCAAATTCAGTATTGGAAGGAGTGAGATAACAAATCTCATCCTATTTGAAGGGTCTCAGGTTTGGCATTGGAAGGATTTTGATTTTGATTTTGATTTTGATTTTGATTTATTTCTTACGCGCACCGGGCAGATAACTGCATTCGGGCGCAGATGTTAACTAGAAGTTGACCATTTCACTGTGGGTAGTTTTAAGTGGTAGCGGCACTAAGGCAAGGAATCATTTAAATAGGAAGGTTTTCAATTCCTTTCTGAATCTTCCCAGCGTGTTACAAGATTGGGTGCTAAGGGGCAGCTGATTCCAGAGCTTAGGCCCAAATACAGAGAACCTTCTGTCTCCTTTTGAGATACATTTTGTCCTCGGGACACATAGCAGCAATTTATCTTCCGAACGAAGGACTCTGGTTGGATAATAATGTTGAATTCTGATGTTCAAATAACGAGGTGCAAGTTTGTAATAGCACTTGTACATCAGACAAGCCACCTTAAATTTAATGCGATCTTCCACCATCAGCCAGTGTAATGATTTCCTGGCTGTGGAGACATGATCTCTTTTGTCCAGGTGTGCTATTAGCCTGACGGCCGCGTTCTGAGCCCTCTGCAGTCTTAGCATTAGTTTCTTGGGGATCCCTGTCAGGAGACTATTGCAGTAGTCAAGGTGGGAGTTGACCAGGGCTCCCACCACTACTGGGAGATCCTGAGATGATAGAAAAGGGAGCACATTTCTAAGCATTCTCAGAGAAAAATATACCGACTTTACCTTTGCCCCTATCTGGGCTTCACTAGCCAGATTTTCCTGCCAAATGCACCCCAGATTTTTTACTTTCCTTGAGAATGGAATGTTCACTCCCAGGATTTGCGGGTTGCAGTTTGTGTCTTCCTCTCTATATTTCTTTTCTGATCTAAACAGAATTATTTCTGTTTTGCCTGCATTGAGTTGTAGTTGATTGCAGGCCATCCACTTTTTTACCTCCTGCATACAACGGTCTATCATCTCGAAAGCCTCTGACAGATTATCCGTCTCCACATAAATCTGTGTGTCATCCGCATATGAGTCAAATCTTAGACCGTGTCTCCTCAGTGTGTCAAATAGTGGTCGAATGTATAAATTAAAGATCAGCAGAGAAAGTGCTGACCCCTGGGGGACTCCGCACCTCAAATGTATTAAGTCTGAGAGAAAAGCTCCCAGGGTATCACATCCCATCCTATAGTAAGGGTCTCATTATTGGAATGGGATGGAGTTGGAGATCAAATCCAATCCTATAGGAAGGGTCTCAGGATTAGAAAAGGAAGGAGTGAGATTTCACATCTCAGGCTATGGGAATGGTCTCGGGTTTGGTATTGGAAGGAGTGAGATATCACATCTCACGATATAGGAATGGTCTCACTTTTGGTATTAGAAGCATTGAGATATCAAATCTCATGCTATATATTGGAAAGGTCTCAGGATTGGAACGGGAAGGAGTTGGAGATCACATCCCATGATATAGGACGGGTCTCTGGTTTGGTATTAGAAGAATTAAGATATTGCATCTCATGCTATAGGAGGGATCTCAGGATTGGAACGTGAAGGACTTGATTATCACATCTCATGCTATAGGAATGGTCTCAGGTTTGGAATGGGAAGGAGTTGGATATCACATCTTATGCTTTAGGAAGGGTCTCACGTTTGAAATGGGAAGGAGTTGGATATCACATCTCATGCTACAGGAAGGGTCTCGAGTTTGGTATTATAAGCATTGAGATATCACATCTCATGCTATAGGAAGGGTCTCAGGTTTGAAATGGGAAGGAGTTGGATATCACATCTCATGCTATAGGAAGGGTCTCGAGTTTGGTATTATAAGCATGGAGATATCACATCTCATGCTATAGGAAGGGTCTCAGGGTTGGAACGGGAAGGAGTTGGATATCACATCTAATGCTACAGGAAGGTTCTCTGATTTGGAAAGGGAAGGACTTGGATGTCACATCTCATGCTATAGGAAGGGTCTCAGGTTTGGAATGGGAAGGAGTTGGATATCACATCTCATGCTACAGGAAATGACTCAGGTTTCTAATGGGAAATAGTTGGATATCACATATCATCCTATTGGAAGTGTCTCGAATTGGGTATTAGAAGCATTGGGATATCACATCTCGTCCTATAGGAAGGGTCTTAGGTTTCGTATTGGAAGGAGTGAGATATCAAATCTCATCCTATAGGAAGGGTCTCCGGATTGGAATAGGAAGGAGTTGGATATCACATCTCATGCTATAGGAATGGTCTCAAGATTGGAATGGGAAGGAGTTGAAAATCACATATCATCCTATTGGAAGTGTCTCAGGTTTGGTATTAGAAGCATTGGGATATCACATTGCATCCTATATGAAGGGTCTCAGGTTTGGAATGGGAAGGGGTTAGATATCACATCTCATGCTATAGAAAGGGCCACGGGTTTGGTATTAGAAGCATTGAGATATCACATCTCAAGCTATAGGAAGGGTCTCAGGTTTGAAATGGGAATGAGTTGGATATCACATTTCATGCTATAGGAAGGGTCTCGGGTTTGGTATTAGAAGCATTGAGATATCACATCTCATGCTATAGGAAGGGTCTCAGGGTTGGAACGGGAAGGAGTTGGATATCACATCTCATGCTATAGGAAGGGTCTCGAGTTTGGTATTATAAGCATGGAGATATCACATCTCATGCTATAGGAAGGGTCTCAGGGTTGGAACGGGAAGGAGTTGGATATCACATCTAATGCTACAGGAAGGTTCTCTGATTTGGAAAGGGAAGGACTTGGATGTCACATCTCATGCTATAGGAAGGGTCTCAGGTTTGGAATGGGAAGGAGTTGGATATCACATCTCATGCTACAGGAAATGACTCAGGTTTCTAATGGGAAATAGTTGGATATCACATATCATCCTATTGGAAGTGTCTCGAATTGGGTATTAGAAGCATTGGGATATCACATCTCGTCCTATAGGAAGGGTCTTAGGTTTCGTATTGGAAGGAGTGAGATATCAAATCTCATCCTATAGGAAGGGTCTCCGGATTGGAATAGGAAGGAGTTGGATATCACATCTCATGCTATAGGAATGGTCTCAAGATTGGAATGGGAAGGAGTTGAAAATCACATATCATCCTATTCGAAGTGTCTCAGGTTTGGTATTAGAAGCATTGGATATCACATCTCATCCTATAGGAAGAGTCTCAGGTTTGGTATTGGAAGGAGTGAGATATCAAATCTCATCCTATAGGAAGGGTCTCAGGATTGGAATAGGAAGGAGTTGGATATCACATCTCATGCTAAAGGAAGGGTCTTAAGTTTGGAAACGGAAGGAGTTGGATATCACATCTCACGCTACAGGAAGGATCTCAGGTTTGGAATGGGAAGGAGTTGGATATCACATCTCATGCTATAGGAAGGGTTTCCGGTTTGCTATTAGAAGCATTGAGATATTTGATCTCATGCCATAGAGTAGATCTCAGGATTGGAACGGGAAGGTGTTGGATATCGCATCTCATCCTATTGGAAATGTCTCAGGTTTGGTATTAGAAGCATTGAGATATAACATCTCATCCTATGGGAAGGGTCTTGGGTTTGGTATTAGAAGCATTGAGATATCACATCTCATCCTATAGGAACGGTCTCAAGTTTGGTACTGGAAGGAGTGAGATAACAAATCTCATCCTATTTGAAGGGTCTCAGGTTTGGTATTGGAAGGATTTGGATATCACATCCCATCCTATAGTAAGGGTCTCATGATTGGAATGGGAAGTAGTTGGATATGAAATCCCATCCTATAGGAAGGGTCTCAGGAATGGAATAGGAAGGAGTGAGATATCACATCTCATGATATAGGAATGGTCTCGGGTTTGGTATTAGCAGCATTGAGATGTCCCAGCTCATGCTATAGGAAGGGTCTCAGGATTGGAATGGGAAGGAGTTGGATATAACATCTCATGGTACAGGATGGATCTCAGGTAAGGAATGGCAAGGTGTTGGATATAACATCTCATGCTATCGGAAGGGTCTCAGGATTAGAATGGGAAGGAGTTGGATATCACATCTCATGCTACAGGAAAGATCTCAGGATTGGAATGTGAAGGAGTTGAATATCACATCTCAGGATATAGGAATGGTCTCGGGTTTGGAAGGGAAAGGATTTGGATAACACATCTGATGCTATAGGAAGGGTCTCCGGTTTGCTATTAGAAACATTGGAGTATTAGATCTCATGCTATAGAAGGGATCTTAAGATTGGAACGGGAAGGTGTTGGATATCACATCTCATCCTATTGGAAGTGTCTCGGGTTTGGTATTAGAAGCATTGAGATATCACATCTTATCCTATGGGTAGGGTCTCAGGTTTGGTATTCGAAGGAGTGAGATAACAAATGTCATCCTATTGGAAGGGTTTCCTGTTTGGTATTGGAAGTATTTGGATATCACATCCCATCCTACAGTAAGGTTCTCATGATTGGAATGGGAAGGAGTTGGATATCAAATCCCATCCTATAGGAAGGGTCTCAGGATTGGAATAGGAAGGAGTGAGATTTCACATCTCAGTCTCTGGGAATAGTCTCAGGTTTGGTATTGGATGGAGTGAGATGTCACATCTCATGATATGGGAATGGTCTCGGGTTTGGAATGGGAAGGAGTTGGATATCACATCTCATGCTATAGGAAGGGTCTCAGGTTTGGAATGGGAAGGAGTTGGATATCACATCTCATGCTATAGGAAGGGTCTCAGGTTTGGAATGGGAAGGAGTTGGATATCACATCTCATGTTATAGGAAGGGTCACAGGTTTGGTATTAGAAGCACTGAGATATCACGTCTCATGGTACAGGATGGATCTCGGTTAGGAATGGCAAGGTATCGGATATCACATCTCATGGTACAGGAAGGGTCTCAGGTTTGTAAAGGGAAGGAGTTGGGTATCCCATCTCATGCTATGGGAAGGGTCTCAAGATTGGAATGGGAAGGAGTTGGATATCACATCTCATGCTATAGGAAGGATCTTAGGTTTGGTATTGGAAGGAGTGAGATATAAAATCTCATCCTTTTAGAAGGATCGTGGGTTTGGTATTAGAAGCATTGAGATATCACATCTCATCCTATAGGGTCTTGAGTTTGTTATTGGAAGGAGTGAGATAACCCATCTCATCCTATTGGAAGGGTCTCATGATTGGAATGGGAAGGAGTTGATTATCACACACATCCCATCCTATAGGGAGGGTCTCAGGATTGTAATAGAAAGGAGTGAGATTTCACATCTCAGGCTATGGGAATGGTCTCGGGTTTGGTACTGGAAGGAGTGAGATATCACATCTCATCCTATTGGAAGGGTCTCATGATTGGAATGGGAAGGAGTTGATTATCACACACATCCCATCCTATAGGGAGGGTCTCAGGATTGTTATAGAAAGGAGTGAGATTTCACATCTCAGGCTATGGGAATGGTCTCGGGTTTGGTACTGGAAGGAGTGAGATATCACATCTCATCCTATAGGAAGGGTCTCAGGATTGCAAGGAGTTGGATGTCACATCTCATGCTACAGGATGGGTGTCATGTTTGGAATGGGACGGTGCCGGATAGCACATCTCATGCCACAGGATGGGTCTCAGGTTTGGAATAAGAAGGAGTTGGATATCACATCTTATGCTACAGGAAGGGTTTCAGGATTAGAATGGGAAGGAGTTGGATATCACATCTCATGATATAGGAAAGGTCTCGGGTTTGGAATGGGAATGAGTTGGATATCACATCTCATGCTATATAGAAGGGTCTCAAATTCAGTATTGGAAGGAGTGAGATAACAAATCTCATCCTATTTGAAGGGTCTCAGGTTTGGCATTGGAAGGATTTTGATTTTGATTTTGATTTTGATTTTGATTTATTTCTTACGCGCACCGGGCAGATAACTGCATTCGGGCGCAGATGTTAACTAGAAGTTGACCATTTCACTGTGGGTAGTTTTAAGTGGTAGCGGCACTAAGGCAAGGAATCATTTAAATAGGAAGGTTTTCAATTCCTTTCTGAATCTTCCCAGCGTGTTACAAGATTGGGTGCTAAGGGGCAGCTGATTCCAGAGCTTAGGCCCAAATACAGAGAACCTTCTGTCTCCTTTTGAGATACATTTTGTCCTCGGGACACATAGCAGCAATTTATCTTCCGAACGAAGGACTCTGGTTGGATAATAATGTTGAATTCTGATGTTCAAATAACGAGGTGCAAGTTTGTAATAGCACTTGTACATCAGACAAGCCACCTTAAATTTAATGCGATCTTCCACCATCAGCCAGTGTAATGATTTCCTGGCTGTGGAGACATGATCTCTTTTGTCCAGGTGTGCTATTAGCCTGACGGCCGCGTTCTGAGCCCTCTGCAGTCTTAGCATTAGTTTCTTGGGGATCCCTGTCAGGAGACTATTGCAGTAGTCAAGGTGGGAGTTGACCAGGGCTCCCACCACTACTGGGAGATCCTGAGATGATAGAAAAGGGAGCACATTTCTAAGCATTCTCAGAGAAAAATATACCGACTTTACCTTTGCCCCTATCTGGGCTTCACTAGCACGATTTTCCTGCCAAATGCACCCCAGATTTTTTACTTTCCTTGAGAATGGAATGTTCACTCCCAGGATTTGCGGGTTGCAGTTTGTGTCTTCCTCTCTATATTTCTTTTCTGATCTAAACAGAATTATTTCTGTTTTGCCTGCATTGAGTTGTAGTTGATTGCAGGCCATCCACTTTTTTACCTCCTGCATACAACGGTCTATCATCTCGAAAGCCTCTGACAGATTATCCGTCTCCACATAAATCTGTGTGTCATCCGCATATGAGTCAAATCTTAGACCGTGTCTCCTCAGTGTGTCAAATAGTGGTCGAATGTATAAATTAAAGATCAGCAGAGAAAGTGCTGACCCCTGGGGGACTCCGCACCTCAAATGTATTAAGTCTGAGAGAAAAGCTCCCAGGGTATCACATCCCATCCTATAGTAAGGGTCTCATTATTGGAATGGGATGGAGTTGGAGATCAAATCCAATCCTATAGGAAGGGTCTCAGGATTAGAAAAGGAAGGAGTGAGATTTCACATCTCAGGCTATGGGAATGGTCTCGGGTTTGGTATTGGAAGGAGTGAGATATCACATCTCACGATATAGGAATGGTCTCACTTTTGGTATTAGAAGCATTGAGATATCAAATCTCATGCTATATATTGGAAAGGTCTCAGGATTGGAACGGGAAGGAGTTGGAGATCACATCCCATGATATAGGACGGGTCTCTGGTTTGGTATTAGAAGAATTAAGATATTGCATCTCATGCTATAGGAGGGATCTCAGGATTGGAACGTGAAGGACTTGATTATCACATCTCATGCTATAGGAATGGTCTCAGGTTTGGAATGGGAAGGAGTTGGATATCACATCTTATGCTTTAGGAAGGGTCTCACGTTTGAAATGGGAAGGAGTTGGATATCACATCTCATGCTACAGGAAGGGTCTCGAGTTTGGTATTATAAGCATTGAGATATCACATCTCATGCTATAGGAAGGGTCTCAGGTTTGAAATGGGAAGGAGTTGGATATCACATCTCATGCTATAGGAAGGGTCTCGAGTTTGGTATTATAAGCATGGAGATATCACATCTCATGCTATAGGAAGGGTCTCAGGGTTGGAACGGGAAGGAGTTGGATATCACATCTAATGCTACAGGAAGGTTCTCTGATTTGGAAAGGGAAGGACTTGGATGTCACATCTCATGCTATAGGAAGGGTCTCAGGTTTGGAATGGGAAGGAGTTGGATATCACATCTCATGCTACAGGAAATGACTCAGGTTTCTAATGGGAAATAGTTGGATATCACATATCATCCTATTGGAAGTGTCTCGAATTGGGTATTAGAAGCATTGGGATATCACATCTCGTCCTATAGGAAGGGTCTTAGGTTTCGTATTGGAAGGAGTGAGATATCAAATCTCATCCTATAGGAAGGGTCTCCGGATTGGAATAGGAAGGAATTGGATATCACATCTCATGCTATAGGAATGGTCTCAAGATTGGAATGGGAAGGAGTTGAAAATCACATATCATCCTATTGGAAGTGTCTCAGGTTTGGTATTAGAAGCATTGGGATATCACATTGCATCCTATATGAAGGGTCTCAGGTTTGGAATGGGAAGGGGTTAGATATCACATCTCATGCTATAGAAAGGGCCACGGGTTTGGTATTAGAAGCATTGAGATATCACATCTCATGCTATAGGAAGGGTCTCAGGTTTGAAATGGGAATGAGTTGGATATCACATTTCATGCTATAGGAAGGGTCTCGGCTTTGGTATTAGAAGCATTGAGATATCACATCTCATGCTATAGGAAGGGTCTCAGGGTTGGAACGGGAATGAGTTGGATATCAAATCTAATGCTACAGGAAGGGTCTCTGGTTTGGAATGGTAAGGACTTGTGTTAGGAAAGATTTCATAATTGTATGTAATTTTCCCTCCATGTGTCAACCCCCAAACTTTTTGCTGCCACCAGTCCTGCCTATGACACATCTGCACAGTTCATAAAAAGTCCAGCGAATGTTTCTAGGGCCTTTGGAAAGAGAAGAGACCCAAGGGTGCTGTAAGGTAAGTGTTAGGAAAGATTTCGTAATTGTGGGTAATTTTCCTTCCATGTGGCAACCCCTAAACTTTTTTGCTGTTGTTTCTCACCATGATCTAGACTTTGCCAGAGAAGTGCAGCCTTCTGCCGCACTCCTCTGGGCTTTCGCTCCATTCTTACGGGGAAACTGACATGCCCTTAAGACAGTCAGTACCGGGAAACGCTGTTTTCCGTAGTTTCTTTATCAGGTTGCAGCTCTCGTGCAACATGACACAAGAGGGCACTGTAAGCTAAGTTACTGCTCTCTTGGGTCTCTAGCCTTCTACGGGCCCTAGATACTCTTTTTGGATTGTAACTGATCGGTGCAAGTGAATCACGGACAGGAATGGTGGCAGCGATCGTTTCTTGTGTTTTGAGCTACTTTTGGCGCTTTAAGCACGTTTCTCGCGCTTAGCCCAAAATGGTGGCCTGGCTCCCAAAATGGACAGACCACGAGGCTCCTTTGTCCTGTCCGCTGACAGTCTTGCTCCCTTCACCTTCCCCAGGTCGAGCCGACCCGGGGCCTTCCTTATTTGGGCATGTACTTTCCCGCGAAACACAGATGCTTTCGCTGGGCTTCTACAGGCCTTGTGTGTGCCTCCAGGATGTGGGCTGGGATGTGTGGTCCCAATACACATCCTGGGTGCCAGAGAGTCTAGGGTGGTGTGAATGCCTGGGACCACCGTGGTCCGTGATAGGCCCACGTATCGTGTGAGTGTTGATGAGCGGATCTCCCATTGGGTCCCCTCCGTTTTGGCGCGAAGGGAACCGTGGATAAGAGGGGGCTGGAAACGCCACTACCATGTTGATCTCCTGAGTTCTCACGAACAAAGGAATACAGGAGCCAAGTATCCTGCAACCACGAGGCTGAACCGAGGAATCGCTGGTGACCCGCTGAAGGACTGCTCCTCTGCACTGCTGTCGCTTTGTGAAACCCTTTTTACCTCTGATCGAACCAGAAGGCCTGTACTGGTACTTCGACCCTTGGAATAGCGGGAACAGCTATTCTCGGCATCTTCACCATCTCCTGCACGTAAGCCTTCAGAAGTGTCTCTGGGCCATCCAGCAGACTGACCAGCCTACCCAGGAGTCTTGCTCTGTAACCACCGCCAGGTTGTGTTGTATTTCTAGTCCTTGTCACTCTCACACGATTCGTACACTTGGCGTTCCCAGGTCTGAAGTGAGTAGTGTACATTTGGCTGAGATACACACGGCCGCTCCGTTGCCCTGCTGGGGTAACAAACTGTGCGGGTTCACTTCGTTTGGGACATCTTTAACTCAACTCTGCTGCTGCAGAATCTACACGACGACGAGACGTCCCCTGCTCTCCTGAACCTGCCAGCACTGAAACTGACACGGAGAAGCCTGGGTCTGCTTGCATCGGGGACCGGTGAGTAGCATAGCTAGGAACTGGTCGCCCTCCTGCAGGAGCCCATAGCTTTTCCCCGCTGTGTCAAACAGCACGCCTTTCCGTACTCGCGCTCTGCTTCTGCCCACAGTGGAGGCTGCGCTTGAGTTGCGGAACTCTGTTCTTCTTCATTTGTGCACCAAACTGAACTGCCTGATTCCCTCGAAGAGACTCCCCTTTTTGCCCGTTGGCACAAGTGTGTGCAGGTACTTTTGAGCACAAGGCTCCACTCTCCGTAGGGCTTGGACTTCCTTTTAGTTAGGTGCCTCTGAAGGCGGACTGGGTCTAATCATTATTTTGCACTGCCTGTTTTCCTCCCCTTCTAGGTGGACTACACATTTCGTGCATCTAACGCTTTAGACTCGTTTGTATTTGTATATATATTGTATTGGTTTGGTATGTGTTGGTTTACTAGAGTTTTATTGTGATTTCTCGCTACGGTCTTATTGCAAAGGCCTTGGAATAAATGTGTATATATTTTTAATATAACACCTGTTTGGAGTAGTTTGTAAGTGTCCTTGCTTTGTGTGCTCATTGCAGGCTTTCAGTCACCCTCACCCCTCTTGAGACCTAGTCTTGACCGCCGCGATCGCTACCCTGATTGGTCTGGCTTGTCCAGAGGTTACCCTGTTCCAAGTAATTAGGTTGGCCTTCTGAACATCTGCGCCGCCAGGACAGAGTTCAGAAATCCGTCTTAACAGTAAGTTACATTGCACCCTTGTTACATGTTGCACAAAAGTTACAACATGAGAAAAGGATTAAGGGAAACAAAGTCTCCCAGTACTGACTGTCTTAAGGGCATGTCAGTTTCCCCATAAAAGTGAGCGAAAGCCCAGAGGAGTGCTGCTGAGGGTTGTGCTTCTCTGGCAAAGTCTAGGTCCGGGTGTAAAACAGCAGCAAAAAGTTTGGGGTTGACACATGGAGGGAAAATTACATACAATTATGAAATCTTTCCTAACACTCGCCCTTCTCAGACTAAGGACAGGGGGAACTAATCCACCCCTGGGTGAGTTTCTTGTTCAGGTCGGTTAAACATTATGGACAACCCATCAGCATTGCTATGTTGGACACCTGGCCTATGCTCAATATTGAAGTCAAAGCCTTGCAGACTTATGGACCACCTAAGCAACTTTGGATTCTCCCCCTTCATGTTCATTAGCCACTTTAAGGGCTTATGGTCAGTTTGCACAGTGAAGTGGGTCCCATAGAGGTAGGGTCTCAGCTTCCGATGGGCCCACACAACAGAGAAACATCCTTTCTCTACTGTGGACCATTTGAGCTCTTTGTCCTTAAGATGGCAACTAATGAATCCAATAGGGTGTTCCTTACCCTTCTCATCTACTTGTGATATTACATCTCCTATCCCAGTGTCAGAGGCATCTGTCTGCACAATAAAAAGTTTTTGGTATACAGGGGCCCTGAGGACAGGGGCCTGGCACAAGGAGTCTTTTAAGCCATGGTAGGCCTTCTCACACTCTTCAGTCCCAGTTACCTTCTTGGGTTTCTTTGGAGTAGTGAGGGCAGTCAGAGGGGCAGCTATGGTACCATAGTCTGCCATGAACTTTCTGTAGTACCCGGTGAGTCCTAAGAAGGCTCTCACTTGGGTCTGTGTAGTGGGGGTAGGCCAGTCTTGTACTGCTTGCACATTACTGGGTAGAGGCTGCACCCTCGCTCCACCTACTTCATGTCCAAGGTAAACCACTGAGCCTTGTCCAATCTGGCACTTACTGGCCTTTATGGTCAGGTGGGCCTTCTGAAGAGCCTGTAACACAATCCCAAGGTGTTTCACATGGTCTTCCCAGGTGGCACTGAAAACTGCTACATCATCCAGATATGCAAGACAGAATTCATTCAGACAGACAACCCATTCAACACATGATTCATAAGCCTCTGGAAAGTGGCAGGTGCATTCTTCAACCCAAAAGGGATTACCCTGAACTGGTAAGGACCCTCTGGAGTCGAGAAAGCTGTCTTATCCTTGGCATGTTCTGCAATGGCTATTTGACAATACCCTGCAGTGAGGTCAAACCTGCTGAGATACTTGGAGGCCCCCAAGATATCCACCAGCTCATCTGTTCTTGGCAAGGGGTGTGCATCTGTCTTGGTGACAGCATTCAGAGCCCTGTATTACACACAGAACCTCAATTCAGAAGTACCTGCTTTTGGAACCAAAACCACAGGGCTGGACCAAGGACTACTAGAGGGTTCAATCACCCCAAGATCCAACATTTTGTGGACTCTGTCTTAATGTAAGACCGTACTTTGTCTGACATTCTGTATCCCCTACTTTTGGTAGGTACACTGTCTCCTGTGTCTATGTTATGTTTGCACCAAGGTGTCAAACCAGGGGACTGGGAAAACAGGGGGGAAATCTGCCTAAGCAAACTTTTCACCTCAGCCTGTTGATCAGAAGTCAGGTGAGGGGCCACTTGGACACCCTCAATGGAGCTATCTGAAGGACTGCTTTGGAATAGGTCAGGAAGAGGTTCAGACTTCTGTTCCTCAACATCTGAAGCCAATAGCAGTGCTGCAATATCAACTCTTGGGATGAAAGCCTTCAGCCTATTTACATGGAACACTTTTGGAGCTTGTCCAGGGCTTCCAAGGTCCACTAAATAGTTGACCTCAACTAGTGACTCCACCACTGTGTTAGGGCCTGACCATTTATCCTGTAAAGCTCTAGGCCTTATGGGATTCATGATTAGGACTTTCTGTCCAGGTGTAAAGTTGATGAGGGAAGCCTTCTGGTCATACCAATGTTTCACCAGAGCTTGTCCTGCCTTCAATTTATCACTAGCCAGACCCATCAGGAGTACCATCATTTTTCTTAGCCCTAGCACATAATCTACTATGTTAGTAGTGATGGAGGGGTGGGCATCTCCCATCCTTCCTTGACTATGGTTATGGGTCCCCTTACAGGGTGACCAAACAGAAGTTCAACGGGGCTGAAGCCAACACCCTCTTGTGGTACCTCTCTTTAGGCAAACAGTAAGCATGGTAATAGAAGATCCCATTTTCTTCTCCGAGGTTCTTCAAGAGCCCCCATCATACTTTTACTGGTCCTGTTGAACCTTTCCATCAGACCATTGGTCTGGGGGTGGTAGGCGGAAGAAAACTTGTAGGTGCCCCCACATTCTTTCCACATAGCCTGCATATACTTGGACATAAAGTTGCTGCCTCTGTCAGACACAACTTCTTTAGGGAAGCCAACCCTAGTAAAGATACCAAGTCAATCTTTTGCAACTGACTTGGCAGTTACAGTTTTTAATGGGATGGCCTCAGGATACCTGGTGGCATGGTCGACCAGCACCAGGATAAACCTATTGCCTGAGGATGTCTGGGGGTTAAGGGGACCAACAATGTCGATCCCTACCCTCTCAAATGGTACCCCCACAACTGGGAGTGGTACCAAGGGAGCTTGGATTGTTGAGCCACTCTTACCAGATAACTGGCAGGAGGCACACATCCTGTAGTGACTTTCTACTTGCACCCCCATCTTGGGCCAGTAGAAGTGCATGGATAACCTTTGCTTGGTCCTCTTAATTCCAAGGTGACCAGCAAGGGGCTCTTTATTCACCAGCTGCAGGAGGAAGGGTCTTACAGCAAGGGGAACCACCAACCTCCTATGGTCTTCTTCTGTAGACTCTGTGGGCTCACTATACAGGAGTCCACCTTCCCAATAAATCCGATGCTTCCCACAAGGTTCATCCTCAAGCTGGGAGCAGGCCTGTCTCCTTAGGCCTTCCAGAGATAGACACTCACGTTGGCCTTTACTGAATTCTTCCCTGTCAGGACCACCTTCTACTAATAAATCATTTTGTTCAGGATGTTCATTGGGGTCCAATACTTCAGGCATCACCACCTCCTTGTCAGGTTCAGGTGATTGACCAACTACCTCCACCTAAGTGGTAGGTGAGTTAGGAGGAATATTGTCCTTCCCTCTTTTTTATTTTCTGACTCATTTAGCCTTGGGTTTCCCCTTTGGCTGGGCAGTGGTCTTGGCCAGTGCTGCCCTTGTTTGAGACCTTGTGCAGGGTCTGTCAGCAGTGTCTCCCACAAGCCCTAAAGATCTGAGATCATTGCCCAACAAGACCTTTCCTGGGACACTTCTCTGAATGCCCACTGGAATCCTGACTACTGTACCATTGATAGTAAGATTTACAGGCATTACTGGGAACATGAGAGGTGGGCCATCAAGCAACTTAGTGGACATGAGAGTAGCTCTGGCAACTTCCTCTGGGTCTACCAAGGTAGAATCCACTAAAGTTCGACTGCACCCACTATCCCTAAGAGCTGGAGTATCTACTCCATTGATCAGCACACTGTCTTTAAAGTAGTGCTTGGTGTTATCTGGAATCCTAGCATAAGCCTCTGAGACTTTAGGCTCCCAGGAACCCCGGGACACTAAAACTACCTCAGCTTCTATCCCACTGGGGAAGGAGTCCGAGGAGAAGGATGCCCCTGTAATCTCTTCCTCCTCCTAGGAGGAGAAGGCCAGATTAGCAGGGTGGACCCCAAAGGTTTAACCTTACATCTGGGATCCCCTTCACGTGGTCAGTTGCTCCACAAGCAAAACAAGATCCATTGGGTCTGTTTACATAGGAAGGCTTATTATAACCAGAGTTCTGTTTTGGAGGCTGGCCTCCACTGCCCTGTGAGTTCTCTTGTGTCTTACCCTTATTTTTCTTTTTGTGGCCTTTATGGGAAGAAGTTTTATCAGTTTCCCCACCCTCTTTATCTTTGGACTTTTTCCCTTTCTCCTGCTTACCAGGATGAGTCTTGTCCTTTCGGGACACTCTATGTGACACCCACAAATCTGCTGCAATGGCTAGATTCTTAGGATCTATCTCGTTTGAATCTGCCAAGTGCTGCTTAAGCTCAGCGGAAGAAGAGGCAAAAATATGTTCCAGCATGACAAGACTTATCATACCTTCAAAGGTAGAAACTTTATAACCTTCAACCCAGCCAGTCAAGTTTTTTAAGGATTCGGTTACATAAGATACCCAAGAATCACCTTCTTTCTTTTTATACTCTCTGAACCTTTTTAAGTATTGGGCAGGAGTCTTTCAAAACTTTAAGATGAGAGTCTGCTTCAACATTGCAAAATCTGCTCTCTCAGCTTTTGACATTTCCATAATGGCACTGCAGCCAGAATGGGGCAGTCTGCTAAGTAACCAGGCAATTTTATCAGCATTGTCAACTTGTTGAACTTCACATGCATACTCAAATGTATTCAGCCAGTCCATAATGTCATTCTTTTCCTCATACACACTGAGCAGATCTTTTGGAAACCTTGGATGAGAGGAGACCCCAGACCCATGTCCAGGACCCTTGGATCCATTGGCAACTTGAAGCTTGGCCAGTTCCAACTGATGATCCCTGTCTTTTTGTTTTTATGCCTGCTCTGTTTTCAGTTTGGTCATATTGAACTCAAGCTCCTTCTGCCTAAACAGCAGTTCTTGCTTCTTGAATTCAAGCATGGCCTCCCCATCCGAACTGGCAGAGGAAACAATAGACATTACATCCTCCATGTCTTCATGGTTACTGTGGACCAGTGCAGCGGCAGAACTATCAGTTATAGCAGTGAGAGCAGCCCCACCTCCTTCTGCACTGTCCTCTGAAGCTATAGCACTAAGCTGAGCTTCTTGCCAGGCCATGATTCTTTGGATCATTTCCATTTTTGTGCCTTGAGAAAAGACACCTCTCTCAGCACACATCTTTTTCAATGTTTCGGATTTAGAAGCATTTAAAGTTAACAAGGTACTTGTCTCCATACTGTTAGATAGGACTATGGCTTTTAAAAAATTATACCACAACAATTTGCTATGTGTCCTGTTTGAAATAACTTGAAATGCCTTCACTTGTGCGCAACACTAGATACCTTCAGTCCTATCCCACTCCTGCCACCAATTTGTTAGGAAGGATTTCTGAACTCTGCCCAGGAGGTGCAGAGTTTCAGAAGGCCAACCTAGTTTCTTGGAACAGGGTAACCTCTGGACAAGCCAGACCAATCAGGGTAGCTATGGCAGGCGGTCAAGACGAAGTCTCAAGAGGGGTGAGGGTGACTGAAAGACCTCAATGAACACACAAAATAAGGACACTTACAAATTGCTCCAGACAGGTGTTAGATTTAAAAATATAGACACATTTATTACAAGGCCTTTGTAACGTAGACCATAGCAAAGAATCACAGTAATACTAAAGTAAACCAACACATCACACTCAACACAATATATATACAAGACCATAGAGGTCTGAGGGATTAGAAGCACGTAATATGTAGACCACCTAGATGGGGAGGAAAGCAGGCAGTGCAGGCAATCTTTAGACCCAGTCCGACATCAGAAATACACCTAACTAAGAGGCAGTCCAAGCCCTACGAAGAGAGGAGCCTTATGCTCAATATTACATGCACGCACTTGAGCCAATGGACAAAATAGGGTCTCTTCAAGGGTCTCTAGCAGCTCAGGAAGGTGGATGAGGCGATGAAGAACAGGTTCCCACTATTCAAGCCGGACCTCCACTTGAGGGCAGAGGTAGCTTGAGATTGCAGGATGGAGTCGCTATTTCGCAATAACGGTGGAAAGGAAAGGGGCCCTCGGGGGGGGCCCTTGTACTCCTGCGCTAGGGGCCACCGGTTGGGGTAAAGATTACTCACCAGTTCCTGACGCAGACAGTCCCAAACTTCGCCAGTACAGTCCACTTCACTGGCAGGTTTGAATGCGACAAGCAGGACCTCTCGACACCGTGTGGAGTCGGAGATACAGCAATGATTCCCAAATGGGACAGTGGCGATTTCTCCACTCCGGGAGGAGGAATTGGCCCAGTTTCACTGCAGCAGGCTTCAGGGGCAAGGGGGTCACAAATGCAGTGAACTTGCACAGGTCGTTGCCACAGCAGGGCAACACGGTAACCGCGTTTACTCCAGTCCGGGCGCACTCGTCTCACTTCAGACCTGGGAATGGCAAGTGTACGAAATTTGGTGTGAGGGTGCCGTGGACAGAGAGCAAGCAGTATACCAGGTTTCGAGGGCCTCCTCGAAACGGCAGCAGTATCAGAGCAAATGGCCCGTGTAAGCTGGACAGCCCATTGGTTGGCCCAGGGACACTTCCGAAGAGGCTTACTTGCGGGGTTTGTTGAAGGTGCCGAGAATAGTTGGTCCCACTATTCCAATGGGATGAAGCATCTTTGCAGACCTTCTAGGATGACCAGATGCAGAGGGGTCCCACGGGACGACAGCGGGCTCAGGGTGCCAAACCTTCCAGTGGGTCACCAGCGGTTCCTCGACTCAGCTTCTCGTTACAGGATACTTGGCTCCTTATCCTTTGTTCGTGTGAACTCAGGAGATCGACATGGTAGTGGTGTTTCCAGCCTCCTCTTATCCAAAGTTCCCTTTGCGCCAAAAATGGAGAGGACCCAATGGGAGATCTGCTCGCAAACACGCACACCATACGGGGACCAATCATGGGCCATGGTAGTCCCAGGCATTCAGGACACTCCAGACTCTCTGGCTCCCAGGATGTGTATTGGGACCAGACATCCCAGCCCACATCCTGGAGGCACACACACCAGGCATGCAGAAGCCCGTGAAAGCATTGGGTTTCGCGGGAAAGTGCATGACCAAATAAGGATTTACCCGGGTCGTCTCGACCTGGGGAAGGTGAAGGGGCAAGATGGCCAATGCAGGTGCCCTTGAATTCCACTGGTTCCCCGTCAGGAGCAGCACATCCCGCAGCTCCTGGAAGAAGTGCGAGCCATGTTACGAAAAGGGGCATTAGAGCTTGTTCCCCAGCGGCTTCGGGGGTCCGGAGTGTATTCAAGATACTTTCTGGTCAGAAAGAAGACGGGGGGCTGGAGACCCATCCTGGAACTGCGCTGTCTAAACAAGTACTTGAAATCCCCAAAATTCAGGTTAGTGTTAAGCTGGGTATCACGTGAGTGAAGCGTACCTGAAGACTTGGAAGAAGATCTTGACGTGGCAGCCAGACTGACGATGAGCGTATGACGCGAGGAACCGGCCTCTCCGCCACCCAGGGTTTAAACAGGGTGGAAGATGGACCGACTCCCAACGCCACGGGACACACTCTCCTGATTTGCGTGGCGTCAGGACAGTGCAAGCACTGACAGGAGAGGCAGATGTTGTAAATCCAAAGACTGCAAAGTCCAAAGTTGGTGGTAGAGTCGAACTTCCGCAAACACTGGAGGAACAGGGATGGCGGGCAGATGGTAGATCCGACTGAAAGCAGCTGGGAGACTCAATGCTTCAAAGGAAACAGGCGATGACCCAGGCAGAGTGTGGGAACCTGACCCAAGAACAGGACTGGGAACCCAACCCAGGAACTGAACTGGAAAACCAAACCAGGAACAGGACTGGGAAACCAACCCAGGAACAGGACTGGAAAACCAACCCAAGAACAGGTCTGGAAAACCAACCCAAGAACAGGTCTGGAAAACCAACCCAAGAACAGGTCTGGGAAACAACCCAGGAACAGGACTGGAAAGGACTGAGAAGGGGAACCCAGGGAAAACTAAACTGAACCCCAGGGAAAAACTCAGGAGCCCAACAGGATCCCCAAGACCCCAAAGGGAGAAGGACCAGAAAAGCTGCAGTGGCAGGAACCCAGGGAAGGTTCAGGCTGAAGCTGGAGACTGGGCAGAGCCAGAACAGGTAGGTAGCGTAACGAGCGTAACCACGATCAGGGCAAACCGCGTTGAGACGCGACTTGCTCCTGATCGAGGCTCGCTTTATAGGATGGCCGGCACCTGAGAGAGGCTTGAAACGCCAGCACCTGCTGTGGAGAGAGCCCAATCAACTGCGCATACGCGGAATCGAGACCGTGGTCTCCCGAGCATGCGCAGAGGACTCCCGACGGGAACCCCAGAAGCTCTCCCCATGGCGGATCCCCGCAGGCGGAAGCGCGGGTAGATCCGCCAAGTGGGAGGAGAGCGAGTAGGAGCAGAGGACCCCGGTCTCCAGGTAAGTGGCGTGACACTATGACCCCTCCCGGGAAGACCCGGGGCCCCAGGCTTCCAAGGGAACTTCTCGTAAAAAGCACGCACTAGACGAGGTGCGTGTACATGCTGTTGCGGTTCCCAAGTGCGGTCACAAGCTGAGTATCCCTTCCAATCCACTAGAAAGTGCAGTACCCCTCTACGATAGTGGGCATCACAAATCTCCTGAACCTCAAATTCGGGGACACCCTGAACAAAAACTGGGGCCGGACGAAGGGGGGAACGACCAAAGGTGTCATTGACGTGAGGTTTCAGAAGGGAAACATGGAAGACTGGGTGAATATGATAAGAACGTGGGAGCTCAAGGCGAAAAGCTACGGAGGACAGGCGCTTGGTTATTCTAAACGGGCCGAAATAACGTGGAGCCAGCGAAACCGGCAAATTGTCAAGTGGCAAATTCCTAGATGATAACCAGACCTTGTCCCCCACCTGGAGATCTGGTTCCACACATCGCCTTCTGTCAGCCTGAGCCTTCATACGACTCCTTGTAAACTCCAAAGTCTTACGTGCCACTTCATGTTGTCTCTGAATGGAAGACACCAGGTCATCAGCAGACGGAACCGTACTAGCGGGTACAGGATGGAAGGGCATCAGTTTCGGATGCTGGCCAGAAGAACAGTAGAACGGACTGATTCCAGTAGAGGAATGGATTGAATTATTGTATGAAACTTCGGCAAAATCCAGACACGCCTTCCAGTTGGACTGAGTAGCGTTGGCAAAGCAGCAAATATACCCCTCTAGGGTCTGATTGGTCCGTTCGGTTAGGCCCTTGGTCTGCGGATGATAACCAGAGCTCATGGCCCTGTGAATGCCAAGATGGCCACATACCCTACTCCAGAAAGATGACACAAACTGCGATCCCCGATCAGAAATAATCTTTTCTGGTAGGCCATGTAAGCGGTATACTTCATGCAGGAAGGCTGATGCCATCTGAGAAGCCGTGGGTATCTTGCTAAAGGGAATGAAATGAGCGTATTTCGTAAAGCAGTCAATTACCACCATTATGCAGGTACATCCGTCGGAGGGAGGTAGGTCTACAATAAAGTCTGTGGCTATGGTGTGCCACGGGTACGGTGACAATTCTGTAGGAAGAAGCAGTCCTAGAGGCTTTCTTCTCGGTACTTTCGTCTGGGCACAGACGGGGCAGCTCTCCACATACTTCTTGACGGAACTGGCCCAACCCGGCCACCAGAATTGTCGGGACACTAGTTCTTGCGTAGCTTTAATTCCTCGATGTCCCCCAATCAAAGAGTCATGAAAACCATGTAGTATGCCATCACGGATTGGCCCTACCGGAATGTACAACCTCTTCTGGAAAAACAGCAAACCGTCTCGTTCTGACACCAATGATTGCTGCAGTAGGTTCGCTCGTTCTGGATCCGCTTGGGTAGCATCAAAAATGGCTTGCAGGTGAGGAGACAGTGCCAGCAAGAAATGGTGTGGAGAAATCAGTGGAGAACTCCCACCAACCTCTCTCTCCACCCTCTCCGGAGAACGAGATAACGCATCCGCCTTCAGATTGGCGGTACCAGGGATGTAAGTAACATGGAACTGAAACAGAGAAAAAAAGAAAGCCCATCTAGCCTGGCGAGGCGTACGGCACTGTAAGGAACGTAAATACTGCAAGTTCCGGTGATCTGTACGGACCTCTACAGAAAAGCGTGCCCCAAGCAGGAGATGTCTCCATTCTTCAAAAGCCATCTTTATGGCAAGCAATTCCAGCTCAATGACCGCATAGTTCCTTTCACTGGAATTCAATTTTCGTGAATAATAATTTTCGTAATAACTGGATGTTCAACAGAGGTCTTAGGATCACACTGCAGAAGGACCGCTCCAATGGCGAAATCGGAAGCGTCTGCCTCCACAATATAGGGAAATTCGTCCTGGGGGTGACGCAGAATAGGGGCGGTGGTGAAAGCTGTCTTTAAGGTGGCAAAGGCTTGTGAAGCTAGAGAATCCCACTTGAAAACAGTCTTGTTGCTGGTCAACCTTGTGAGTGGCGCTGTGGTTTGGGAAAAATGAGGAATAAAGCGCCTATAAAAATTGGCAAAACCCAAGAAGCGCTGCAGAGACTTTACATCATGTGGCTGCTTCCAATCTAGGACAGCCTGGACCTTCTTGGGATCCATCTCAATACCGGTATGATTGATCACATATCCCAGGAATTCGATGCTGTGTTGATGAAAAGAACATTTCTCCGCCTTGGCGAACAGCTGGTTAGAGGATAAACGGAGAAGGACTTCACGAACGTGTCTCACATGTTCCTCAAGAGATCTTGAAAAAATCAAAATATCGTCTAAGTAGATCCAAACCAAAATTCCTATTAAATCACTGAAGATGTTATCCATGAATCTCTGGAAGACAGCTGGAGCATTACTTAGACCGAAAGGCATCACCCTGTACTCAAAGTGTCCCAAGGGGGTCTTAAATGCGGTTTTCCATTCGTCCCCATCTTTAATGCGAACCAAATGGTAAGCCCCTCGTAAGTCAAGCTTAGTGAAGATCCGAGCTGTGTGGAGGGTTTCCAGGATGTTAAGAATCAAGGGTAAGGGATAGCGGTCCTTAATAGTTATATCGTTCAATTGACGATAGTCTATGCAGGGTCGTAAAGCGCCTTCCTTCTTCTTTACGAAAAATAATGGAAAGCCCGCAGGTGACTTCGAAGGGGCTATATATCCCTTACTTAAACATTCCGATAAGTAGTCTTGTAGCACTTGCCTCTCTTCCTGGGTTAACGCACACAGCCGTCCATGAGGAATTTCAACGTCTGGCAACAAATCAATTGAACAATCAAAAGAGAGATGTGGGGGCAATGGTATATTTCCTGGTTCTGAGAACACATGACCAAAATCGGCATATTCCTGAGGAACATGGGATATGGAACAAAGTCTCGGACTTCTGCCAATTGAATCCAAAAGAGTAGAAGAAACAAGAGTCTGGGTTGGCAGGTTGCAATTCTGGGAACAGAAGGTGGAAGAGAAAGACAAGGTACAGGTTCTCCAGTTAATAACCGGATTGTGGCATTGCAACCATGGTAATCCCAAAACCAACTTGTAGATGGGTGACTTCATCACGTCCAAGGCCAAAGTCTCTAAGTGATCATCAATCTTCAGTACCAGTCCCACAGTATGAAGACGGACGGGTCCAGAGGACAGAGGTGAACCATCGATGACTTCAACCGGTAGGGCTGCCTGTTTGGAGAGCAGGGGTATACCGTTGCTGTTGGCAAATGATTCGTCGATATAATTACCAGAAGCTCCGCTATCCAGCAGTCCGTGAACTTCCAGAGTCTTATCAGGCAAAGATATCCTGATTTTCAGGGTCAATAAGACAGCTGGTTGCATGGGGTGAGAAGAAAAACAGGATGCGGAAAGGCCTGAGAGAGAGGCTGGACCTGTTGCTGCCCTTCCATTACGCAACAGGTCTCCTAGTTTTCCGCCTTCTTTTTCTGAGGTCGTAGAGGGTATGAACCCAGATAATGCCCAGCCGCTCCACAATAGAGACATAAGCGCAAGGTTCTTCTTCATCTCCTTTCTTCTTCAGATAGAGGTCCTCTCATGGCCCCTAATTGCGGGAGGAGAGCGAGTAGGAGCAGAGGACCCCGGTCTCCAGGTAAGTGGCGTGACAGTTAGTCACGTTGCAACACGTGCTCGGCCAATTTAAGCAAGTGGATTTCTTGATGTTGTTGGACCTAGAGAGATGCGTACTTCCATGTCCCCATCCACAGAAAATGACAGGAGTTCCTACGGTTCGTGGTACAAGGCCAACACTACCAGTTCAAGGCCCTACCTTTCAGCTTAAAGTCAGCCCCAAGGGTGTTCACAAAATGCCTGGCACCAGTGGCGGCCCACCTGCACCTCAAGGGCATACACGTATACCTGTACCTGGATAACAGGCTGATAACACGCCCAGGACTGGGCCGAAGAGCACATGAAGGAGACCATCCGGCTACTGACGGAACTGGGGTTCTGCGTAAACTATCTGAAGTCCTGCTTAACGCCATTGCAGAATGCACTGTTCCCCGGCACCAGACTCAACACAGTGGCTTGCTTAGCATACCCCTCAGAGGAGAGACTAGCGGCCACCGTTCGGTCCATCAAGTCGTTGCTGAGCATGATGTCATCCTGCATTTACCTCGTCTGTCTCTGCAGGTTGCAAATGCGACCCCTACAGGAATTCTTGGATGCACGTACAAGTATCCGAGATGCACGTACAAGTATCCGAGAGTTTCGTAGACAAGATCCTCCTCAACCAGGAGTTGCAGCGGGCGATAGAGTGGTGGAGGGTACGCTCCCACATCCCCCAGGGGACGGGATTTCAGACCCTGCCATACTAGGAGATGGTCTGGTAGGTTGGGGAGCTCACAACGGACATCTACAGGCCAGTGGTCTGTGGCTTCCGGAGGAGAAGGATCTGCACATCAGCATCCTGTAGTTACGGGCAGAGTTCTGGGCGCTCAAGTCATTTTACTCTCTGGAGCATTGCATAGGGATGCTGTGCCCTGTGACATTCGTTCCTTTTTTCTGCACACTCTGCTAGCTTTAGAAACACTGCCCTTTCACACTTGTTTTTTTTTTTTAATTAATCGCTTCTTGTTCTTAGTTACTCAACGTGATACCGAATCCAAGGAAGTCCTCAGGTTTCAAACCCTGTGTAAATTGCAGGCATCAAATGTCCATTTCAGATCTGCCTTTACCGTCTCAGCGAGGACCATGACATGCAGGAATGAACATCGTGCCAATCGATGAACTTGAAGCTTCTTTGAGAAGGAGTGGGAAAACTCTATACCTTCCTCCACATGAAGAGGGGTGATAAACTGAGGTGTTTGAGGTCCCTGGGCGCAGACCGCTGAACAAAGGGACAGCCCTCAATCCGAAAAAACAAGAAAAAAAGAAACACTGCAAGAGGTTCAGATCTCCTGGCAGTACTCCAGGGCACCCCTCTTCTATGGCATTGAAGTAAAGGTCATTTATTTAAATAAACAATTCATGACAAGTGGTAATATCACAAATCTCCAGCATGGGGTCTAGCATAGATTCACATGCTCATGAATATTCCCCGTCGTCAGGCTGGGAATCCTCGGTAAAGAAAAAAAATCAGTTTCAGTTTCGTTTCTGAACTGTCTTTCTACTAATAACCAATCACTGGTCTCTGGGTCATACCGCCCCCAACCAATGACTGCCCTCTGCCTAAGCCCCTCCTCTGGCAGCCATCTTTAGATTTTTACCGCACGTTCAAGTGTTGGGAGTCCTCGTGCTGTAGCTCTCGAGCTTTTACTGCGTATTGCGTTTTTTCGAAGAGTTTACTCTTATTTTTTTTGGTCAATCGAGCCTCAAGCTCCATCGATTCTATTTCCAATCAACGGGAACCCGTTTCGGAATTTTCTACACCCCTCAAGGGCGAATTTTCCTTGAGTTTTCACTTCTTGGAGGATTCCGGAAAATCTTTGAGGCCTATCCCGCGTGGTCATGGCCCAGGACAAAGGAGAGACGATGCCTGTTGAATCCAAGCTGTTTAGGATCTGCCCTGGATGTGGATTGCAGAATATCTTTGAGGAAGATGAGCACTCCCGGTGCCTCTACTGCCTTCACAATGACAAATCGCACGTGGAGAAGGACTGTGCGTTCTGTAAGAACATGTCCGTCCGGACAATGAAGGATCGTCGTACTCGACTCACCAACTTTGCTGGAGGTGAAGAGCCCAGCAGCAGGCGAGAAGAAGAAGTCTGAGCGGTCTTCTAAGACCTTTGAGGGTGCTCCAGCAACGGGGATCAACAAAAGGCTAAGCACCGTGAGTCCACAGGCACCTCGGCTGCCAGGCAGGGCGCAATGTCACAGATGCCATCATCCACGAGCCAACGCTCTGGCTCAGTGAATAGGAAGTCGGAGAACCCGGGTAAGCTTCGGGCGAAGCCCCAGTCGATCCCGACTGAGACAAGCAAGGGGGAGAGAGGCAGTAACCCTCCTCCCACGGTGAAGGCCTCGAAGGTCGTGAAGGCCCAGATTCATCCAGCTAAGGCCTCGATTGAGGGAGTCGTGGCGGCCCTGGCACAGCCTGTGGAGCTACCCCAGTGTTGATGACCTCCGGGCCTAGAGTTTCCCTGCCATCCAGGAGGGAAACATCTTTCCAGCCTATCGAGAAGACCCCAGTGAAACCCTGGGATGAGAAAGAGGTGGGGCACAGTAGCCCTAACTGACACAGATACCACCTCCGAGGATGAGCAGGCTGGCGTCATAAAGATCCTGGACAAGAATTTCGAGGAGGCCAGAGCCTATGGCAGGGATCGACGAGGAACCGCGGACCATCAAGGAAGTGGAGGAACCCATGCCCCAGCCTTTGCTCCCATCACAACCGATGCCAGAGGACAATTCAGGAACAATCTTAATAGCTTTGCAGACCTTGTGTACGGCAATAAGGACAAGGTTGCCCTTACCACCAGTGGACGATCCAGTAGCGCCTGGACTGTCGGGGAGCCCACCAAACAAGCGGAGGCAAGTCCATCCTCCACCTCCCTTCCAGCCTTCACCCCCATCCCCTCCTCCTAGGGATGAGACGGGGACAGAGACAGCGATGACGGGGATGGACGACGACGGAGGTGACGAGGGAGGTGACAACGGGACTGATCTGCCATCACCCCCTGCCCGGGCCTCCTCCTGTGACGAAATTGGCTCCTTTCACGCCATGATCAACAGGGCATCGGAGCTGTTCCAGCTATGCCCCAAAGAGCAGAAGAAGGAAGGATTCCTCTACCAACGACGGGAGGCCAAGAGGAAGACCATCCTCTCAGTCCCCTTACTGGACGACATCTGGGACAAAAGACTGTCCCTTCTGAAGAACCCGTCCACCGCCCTGGCGAAGAGGGACCGTTACGAGAATAAGTACCGGGTGCCGGACGCCGCTCCTATGTGCCTCAGGGCACACCCGTCCCCGGATTCGATGGTCTCTGCAGTGGCCAAGAAGAAATCGGCGGGGGCGACAGCATCAACTTCCACTTCCCCACCGGACGCCGAGGGGAAGAAGCTGGATGCCATGGGACGACGGGTCATCTCGTGGGCAGCGATGACCATCAAGGCGGCCAACGCCCTCGGGATCGTGGCTCGCTACATCAGGGAGTTGTGGTTCAAGATCGCTCCCATCCTGGACTTCCTCCCAGATGACAAGAGGGCAGAAGACCTTGAAATCCTGCAGGAAGGTGAGGTGGCGTCGGACCACTCCATCACGGTGGCCATGGACATTGCCGACACCGGCTTTCGCCAGATGAGCAACGGCGTTTGCCTTTGCCGGCGCGGTTGGCTCAGGGCCACTGATTTCTGTCAGGACCTGCAGACCAGGGTACCGGACATGCCCTTCGACAGGAACAATCTGTTCGGCAAGGCAGTGGATGAGTCACTGCAGGCCATTAAGGCGGACTCCGAGACGGCCCGGGCCCTGGGTTCTCTCCATCAGTGATGGCCGTCCTTTTGGACCTCCGGAGGCAAGTCTCAGGGTGCCTCCAAAGGATTCGGTGGCAGTGTCTCATCGTACCGCCAAGCAGCCCACTCCTCATCGCAGGAAGCTTACAGAGGCAGCAACAAGACAGGAGGACATCATCATCGTCACCAAGGAGACCAAGGTGGCAAGGCCTCGGCAAAACAAGACTGAACCGGCTGTGATGTCGGCCCCCCACCTGAGCACCCCTGTGGGAGGCTGGCTGGCGAATTTCATCAGCGTGTGGGAGTCCATCTCCACTGACCGTTGGGTGCTGGAAGCCCTGGCCAACAGGCACTCCTTGGAGTTCCAAAGAAAGTGTCCCTATTTCCCACCTGTGGCAGGAAGGAAAACAACATGCCACAGCTGCTTCTGGAGGTACGAGCAATGCTGAGAAAGGGTGCAATAGAACTCATCCCAAAGAGGCTCCAGGGCTCCGGAGTATACTCTCGGGACCTCCTTTTCCGAAAGAAGACCGGTGGCTGGCGGCCCATCCTAGACCTTCGCCGCCTCAAAAAATACATCAAGTCCCAGAAGTTCCGGATGGTCACCCTTCAGCACGTGCTGGGACAATTAGAGGAAGGCGACTTCCTGTCGTCTCTGGACCTGGAGGACACGTACTTCCACATCCCCATACGAAAAGGACATCGAAAGTTCCTACAGTTCATGGTCCAAGGGTGGCACTACCAGTTCAAGGCCCTGCCCTTCGGGTTGAAGTCAGTGCCAAGCGTCTTCACCAAGTTCCTGGCCCCGGTGGTGGCGTGGCTACGCCTGCAGGGGATCCACGTATACCCCTATCTGGACGATTGGCTCATCCGAGCAAAGTCAAGAGAACTCGCCGTTGATCAGACAGCGAAGACCGTTCACCTGCTCTCGGAACTGGGATTCTCAATCAACTTTGCAAAGTCCCACTTGGTACCATCACAGGACGCCCTGTTCCTGGGAGCCAGACTCGACACAGTGGCAAGGTTGGCTTCACCGTCGGAGGAGAGGACGAAAGACATCCTGGGCAAGGTACAACGGCTGTTGACCATGGAAGTGGACAGGGTGAGGTCCATCAAGTCCCTGCTCGGCATGATGTCATTTTGCATCTACCTTGTGCGTCTGTGCAGCTTGCAGATGCGGCCAATGCAGGAGTTCCTCAGCGCCCGTTGGATGCAAGCGGCGGGCAGCTTCAAAGACAAGATCTCCCTCAACAAGACTTTCCGCCAAGTGATCCGGTGGTGGAGCAACCGCGCGCATCTAGCGGCGGGCATGGACTTCCAGACCCCGGCACATCAGGAAACGGTGACGACGGAAGCCTCCCTGGAAGGATGGGGAGCGCACACCGGAGATCTCCACGCAAGAGGCCTTTGGCTCCCGGAGGAGAGGTCACTACACATCAACATCCTGGAGCTCCGAGCTATGTTCTGGGCCCTCAGGTCATTCATCCCGTCCCTCAAGGGCAAGGTGGTAAGGATCTTCACTGACAACACCACAACAATGTTCTACATCCGGAAGCAGGGGGGCACCAGATCCCCAGCTCTATCCAAGGAAGCGCAGGATATGTGGCACTGGGCCATTGCCCAAGGGATGTTCCTGGTACCCTTCCATCTGGCAGGAATAAAGAACACCATCGCCGACTCACTCAGCAGGGAGCTACGCTCTTGCCACGAGTGGGAGCTTTGGCAGGATCAAGTGGATCTCCTGTTCCGATGATGGGGCAATCCCAGATCGAACTTTTTGCGACGGCGACGAACACCAAGTGCCAGAGGTTCGCCAGCAGGTTTCCTCAGCCGGGGAGCATGGGCGAGGCATTCTCATTCCCCTGGGACAGCCTGTTCCTGTATGCGTTCCCGCCGTTTCCGTTGCTGCTGCGACTCATCAGTCATCTCAGATGGTCCCGGTGCAGGATGATCCTCGTCGCACCAGCGTGGCCGAGGCAGATATGGTTCCCGGACCTTCGGGACATGTCAGCGTCCCCCGCGGTCAAGCTACCGATGGACGCGGATCTTCTCGCCAGGGAAAGAGGCGCGATCCCCCATCACTACCTGGGATCGCTGAACCTGCAGGCCTGGCTCCTCCAGTTCGGAGGGTATGATATCCTGGCGGACTGCAAGGAGGTGCTTGCAAAGGCCAGGGTGTACTCGACTCTTAAGTGCTATGGACACAAATGGAAGAGGTTCTCTGTCTGGTGCCGTGCACAGAAGATCAACCCTCCGCGGATTACGCCCCTCAAGTGCTGCCGTACTTTCTGTCACTAGCCAAGGCGGGGCGGGCGCATGCCTCCATCAAAATCCATCTGGCGACTATCTCCTGCTACACCAAAACTCTGGGGCGGTCATCTCTGTGGTCTTATCGCCTGGTGAAGGAGTTCATGAAAGGACTGTTCCACTCGTTCCCGCCGGTGAAGGCTCCGGCCCCGCAGGGGGAGCGCAACGTGGTGCTGACCAGGCTCATGGGCCCGCCATTCAAGCCTCTACATTCGGCACCGTTGAAGTTCCTATCGTGGAAGGCAGCGTTTCTTGTGGCCATCACCTCCACACGACGAGTAAGAGAGATCCAGGCCCTCTCCTGTAAACCTTCATATCTGACATTCCACGAGACAAGGGTAGTGCTGAGGACGCACCCCTCCTTCATGCCCAAGGTGTCATCGGACTTCCATCTCAACGAGCCCTTAGTGTTACCTGTTTTCTTCCTGTCACCTTCGTCGCTGGCTGAGAGGACTTTGCACTCGCTGTATGTGGCTAGAGCGCTGAAGTTCTACGTGCACTGCACAAAGAGTTTTCGGAAGACATCACAGCTGTTTGTGAACTTTGGACCTGTGAACCAAGGGAAGGCCCTCTCAAAGGCTTCCATTTCCAGATGGCTCTCAGGCTGCATCATGCACTGTCACCGGTTGGCAAACCGACTGTTGCCCGGCCGTCCGAGAGCCCATTCAACCAATGCGATCGCTGCTACTACGGCGTTCCTGTCTGGTGTGCCCCTGCTGGACATCTGCAGGCCTGCGACATGGAGGTCGACACACACCTTCACGAGATTCTACTGCATCGACCGGGATTCCAGGGAGGAGTCCAGAGTCGGCCAGGCAGTGTTGTTCAACCTGTTCGCTTGAAGGTGAGCCTGGTGAGGAGGTAAGAGATGCTTAATGTTAAGTTGTTGAAATGCTTAATGTTCAGCCTTGCCACCTCCCGTGGTTGTGCATGTGTGTACTGCTATGTATTCTTGTATTAATGAGCATGTGAATTCATGCCAGACCCCATGCTGGAGAAGGAACAAGTTACTTACCTGTAACTGTTGTTCTCCAGCATGGGTCTGCCATGGATTCACATGCAAACCCTCCCTCAACCCCTCTGCGGCTCTTCTCTTGGTCCTACTGCCACTTTACGTGCTACCAAATCTGAAGATGGCTGCCAGAAGAGGGGGTTAAGTAGAGGACAGTCATTGGCTGGGGGCAGTATGACCCAGAGACCAGTGATTGGTTATTAGTAGAAAGACAGTTCAGAAACGAAACTGAAACTGATTTTTTTCTTTACCTAGGATTCCCAGCCTGACGGTGGGGAATATTCATGAGCATGTGAATACATGCCAGACCCATGCTGGAGAACAACAGTTAAAGGTAAGTAACTTGTTCCTTATACAGACATTTGCATACACAAACACCAGTCGCCTGCACATTTTGGAGAAATCACATAGTCCCAAGCTTGAATCCAGAATATATCTCTGGAGGTAAGTTGCCAACATGTAATCATTTATTGATTACAAGCATGAGTAAATAAGCTCTAGTGTAGAATAAACAAGGGTGGCTAGAACACTGTTGGTAATGGGACTTTTTTATGACTATTTTTTGTAGATGAGCCACCAACACTGTAAGGCGTAGAAGTGGGGCACAGCAAGGCCTGCACATTCCAACTGAAAGACGTTTCGACAACATTTGTTGTGTAATAGACACATCTGTAGACATATAAGGTGTACAATAATTGATGAATTACTGTTACTAAGACTTTTATTCACACAGGCCAGCACAGAAAATGTGCATCTAAGGAGAAGTATGAATGAGTTTGAGTGAGTACGCTGAATCAAATAGGATTGAATGGATTTGGGGCTATAAAAACATTTTTATCAGGTGTTTGTGTATGAAAATGTCTGTGTAATTGTGATATTACCACTTGTCATGAATTGTGTATTTAAATAAATGTATATTTTTTTATTAACTCTGGCTAGGAGTATTTACAAATAGTTCTGTTCACCACCTTTTGGTATCGGTCCATTGCTTTGTTTATATTTGTTGACTACCTGGGGGATCGAGACCATACCAGGTACCCTTAGTATAGTATATGTTGAAGAAGAGGCACCACCGCTCCAGGGACGCCACGCAGGAATGGACTCCACGGGTACCTTTTCTTCCTTCCTCCCATGGATTCCTCATTTATGATAATCCAATCCACAGTGCAGCTGCTCTTCAGAAACTTTTCCGCAGCCAGGGGGTGCAGAGTGGCTCCGCGTTGGCTCCGTCCGATGCCCCTACGCATCCCGCGCCGGACAAGATGTTGCGGCCAGTATTTCTCCAGCATAGGTTCTGGCCTAAATTCACATACTCATGAATATTCCCTGTCATCAGGCCCGGAGTATTCGGTAAGAAAAGAAAAGCAGTATTGCTTTTAAAAGCTTGAAAACTGCCTTTCTCCCGATATCCAATCACTGAAGACCGGGTCATAATGCAACCATCCAATGACGGTCGTCTCCCTGAGTCCCGTCCCCAGTGGCCATCTTCAGATTTTTACTGCACGTTTTGGTGCAGGGAGTCCTTGAGTTTTGCTCTGAGCTTTTCTCGATAAATGTCAGTTTTTTCAACGGAAAAAATCCGATTTTTGTAAACATTTTAAAGACTACTGATGACTAGTCAGCTCCGGTAATCGGGCTGCGTTGCGGTTAAGTTTTGATGTCTACAATAGGTGTCAACGTGGAAAGGCCTACCGAGGCCTACTTTGCGCCTCGCCATGTCGGAGAACGGCAGGAGAAGTCTCTTCAGGCTCTGCTCCTGGTGTGGCTTGAGAAACATCTGCTTGGATAACAAGCACACAAGATGTCTCTGTCTGCATCCCGATCATGAAGATGACCAATGCGACATCTGCCAAAATGTTCTGGCAAAAACTAAGAGGGACCGCGACTGACAGTTGATGGCATGGTTGAAGGAGGACAGGGCCCCTGGCGTGGCCTCCGCACACGCTCAGGTGAAGCCCAGATCGGGCCGCACTCCAGAGCGCTCTCCACCTGTTAAGAGGTCCAGATAGCCCGAGGAGGTAGCCCTGGAAGTCTGGCTAGAGATTCCACCGATGTGTGTCCTAGAACAGGGCACACAGGCTCTCCTTCACCTTGCCCATCCATGATGAGCTTGCCGGTGGCCGGCATAAAGTCCTCAAAGCATAGTGTTTCATCACGGGAGAAACCCTCTTTGAAGCCCCTGGCGATGCCCACTCCCACGGCTTTGTCAACTACTACAAGGCTGTCGCCTACGGCCACGACTACATCGACCAGACTACCATCAATGGTTGCTTCATCATCAGCTGCAGTGGGAGTATCTTCATTAACGGCCGTCTCCGTCAACAGCCACCTCGTCGACGGCCACCGCGTCGATGAGCAAGGAAAAGCTGCTGTCAAAACCTTCAGCAGGGGTTTTGCTGCCACCAAGTCCCACGATTACTGTTTCATCGACTGCCCATACCCAGTCAGTAAAGGCGACGTTCATGTCTGTAGCCCTCTGGATACCAGTACACACAAAGCTCACTTGGTCCTTTGGCCGTTTATACTAGCTCTGGCGACAACACAAAGCATGATTGCTTGAATGCAGGTGGCTACAGCCCCATAGGTATGGATTCGCCAAGGTACACAAGCCCGTTGAGGCACACCAGCACTCCTCCAGCGGGCCCTCTGCAAGTTCCAAGAGATATGTTCCACAACACCTTCACAGTGCTCAGTGCTCTGGTCTCGGATACAGCAGTGGCTACCACCGGTACTGGGCTCATTGGTCAGGGACCCTAGGTACAGGCCTCCACACAGGCATCGCTCAGCTACGCCAAGGCAACCACTGTCACCACCACCTGTCCCAACACCCCCAGGTGAGGCAACGCACACTGATACAGTGACAAACACGGACACTGGCACAACGGACACAGATGACTTCAATGACTTTGTCCCAGCCAATGTGGAGTCAGTAGGTGCGGATGATATCCACAGAGCTTCACCTCCAGATGAAGCTGGGTCATTCCATTCTATGATGGCAAGGGCATCTGCCCTATTTAATTTGGTACCAGAGGAGAAGAGGAAGGAAGGTTTCCTCTACCAGAGACGTGTTTCAACCAGGAAGACAATGTTATCTGTCCCGTTGCTGGACGAGGTATGGGAAGAGGGCCTGACCTTAATGAAGTCCCCAAGCTCTACACCAGCGAAGCAAGACCGGCTAGAGAAGAAATACAGGGTCCCGGACTCAGTCCCCAAATGTCTCAGCTCGCAGCCATCCCCGGATTCAGTAGTTTCGGCCGTAGCAGGTAAACGGTCGGCAAAAAATCTATAGTCCCGCCGAACCAAGAAGGGAAGAAGCTAGATGTGTCAGGGATGCGCATCATCTATACTGCAGTGTCAACCATCAAGGCTGCCAATGCTCTAGCCATCCTGGCCCGGTATGATAGGGAGTTGTGGTTTAAACTAGGCCCACTCCTGGAATTCTTGCCGGACAACAAGAGGACTGAAGCTGTGGCACGATTTCAGGAGGGGGAGGTGGCCTACGATCATGCCATCACTGTGGCTATGGATGTCGCAGATTCCGTCTTCCACCAAATTTGCAATGGCATAGCGCTCAGGTGCAAGGTTGACTGAAGGCTACCAATTTTAGGCCTGCTGTTCAGGCCAAGTTAGTGGATATGCCTTTCGACAGCGATAATCTCTTCAAAAAGGTGGTGGATGAAACACTGCAGGCCATCAAGACGGACACAGAGACTGCAAGGTCCCTTGGAACCCTACAGATGCGCCGCTCTTCTTCCTTTCGGTCCTCCAGGAGTACGTTTGGAAGATCTTCAAAGGGATACACCTCCACTTCCAACCATCAGTCTTCCCACTCCACAGCGCAGGAATCATACAGTGGTTGGTCCAAGGCCTTCGGTGGAGGCTCGCAGTGCTTTCGGCACCCCCAGGGAAAGCCACAAGCAACCAAGCAGGTCTGTCTTGGCCCAGGGGCCGGGCCCCCACTTTCACACCCCAGTGGGAGGTTATCTGTCAAATTTTGTCGATGCCTGGATAACATCCACAGACAAATGGGTGCTGGACATTCTGCAGAAAGGACAGATGTGGAATTCTAACGCAAGTATCCTGGTATTCCACTGGTCACAAGTAAGGAATAACACAATTCCCTGCCGCTCTAGGAAGTACGATCCATGCTAGCAGAGGGCACAATAGAACCCATCACGCTGCGACTCCTGGGCTCTGGAGCATACTCCAGATACTTTCTAGTCCGAAAGAAGTCAGGGGGGCGGGGGTGGCACCCAATCCTGGACTTAACGATGCCTCAACAAATACCTACGGTCCCAAAAGTTCAGGATGGTCACGTTGCAGCAAGTGCTTGGCCAACTGGAAGAAGGGGACTTCATGACTCTCGATCTGGAAGATGCCTACTCCCCCATTCATTCAAAACATTGGAAATTCCTTCACTTCGTAGTTCTGGGTAATCACTACCAGTTCAACGCGCTGCCCTTCAGCCTGAAGTCAGCACCAAGGGTGTTAACGAAGTGTTTGGCCCCAGTGGCAGCGTATCTATGTCTCAAGGGGATACACGTCTACCTGTACTTAGACTGGCTCATCCAGTCATGTTCTCGGAGCCTGGCAGTGCAACACACACAGGAGACCATACACCTGCTAACAGAGCTTGGATTCTCTATCAATTATCTGAAATTCTGCATAACGCCATCGGAGGACATTCTGTTTCTGGGGGCACATCTCGACACAGTGGCGTCTGTAGCTTTCCCCTCAGAAGAGCAGGTGCTGGCCATCCTTGGACAGTGCATCATCTGTCCATCAAATCAGCAACCACCCTAGTAATTAAGTAGCTGCTGGGCATGATGTCCTCCTACATACACCTGATCCCGTTCTGCAGGCTGCAGATGAGGCCACTCCAGGAGTTTCTGGACTGCAGGTGGCACCAGGGCACGGGCAATTGTTCAGACAAGTTGAAGCTCAGCCTGGAATTCAGGCAAGCCATCCAATGGTGGAGGGTGGGCTCTCACCTTACACAGGGTTCCCCATTCCTGACCCCTCCTTTTCAGGCAACTGTCACCATAGATTAGTTGCTGGACGGATGGGGGGCCCACACCGGTCCATACCACGCAAAAGGCCTTTTGCTGCTGGAGGAAAAGGATCTACACATCAATGCGCTGGAACTTCAGGCCTTGTTCTGGGCCCACAAGTTGTTCTTGCTGCTGCTGCTGAATGGTCGAGTGGTGAGGATTTTCACAGACAACACCTCCACAATGTTTTACATCAGGAAGCAGGACGGGACCCGATCCCCTGCTCTGCCATTGAAGGCACAAACCTTATGGCACTGGGTGATCCTTGGGAACATGTTCCTTGTACACTTTCACCTAGCAGGTATAAAGAACACCATAGCGGATGCCCTCAGCAGGGAGCTTTGGTCTGATCACGAGTGGGAGTTGCAGCAGGACCGAGTAACCCGGCTGTTCCGCCAACGGGGTTGTCCGGAGATCGATCTATTTGCCAGCAGTACCCTCAACCGGGGCCTTTGGTGACGCCTTCTCACTCAGATGGGAGGGTCAATTCCTGTACGCTTTTTCTCTGATCCATCTCCCGCTATGAGTCATCAACACATTGAAGCAATGCCTCTGCAAGATGATACTAATCGCCCCAGCGTGGCCCAGCCAGATAGGGTATCCGGAACTGCTCTGCCTACCAGCGGCGCTGGCCATTGGGCTTCCTCCTCTTCCCAACTTGCTCTCCGGAGAAAGCGGAACCATCCTACATCACGATCCAGCATCAATGAACGTCACAGCCTGGCTCCTGCAGCCTTAGAGTTTGGCCACTACAACCTTCCGGTGGAATGTAAACCTTGTCTTGCCAAGGCCAGAGCGCCCTCTACTCTATCGTGCTACAGTCACAAATGGAAATGCTTTCTCTCTGCTTGGATTGTCTCGGCCCGGACCATGGCTGGGATTCGTGTTTCTACTGCGAATGCCTCTGCGTCCGGGCACTCCAGCGCTGCCTTCTTCGGTGGGAGGAGGTCTTTCAGCATGTTCTTCTACCTCATTTTCAGCTTTTCATTGACGAAAACAAGAGATGCCCAGTAGGTTCCTTACTTTTTAGGGTGCCCCGGCCAGGGGACTCCTTCCCGGGGTCTTCTAGGTCTGGGAGGGGCTTGAGCAGCTCTACTACCAGGAGTTACCCTGAGGTGCCTCGCAGGCCTAATAGGCGTACCAGAGTTTTCTCCAAGGGTTCCCACGATGAACCTGCCAAGACCGGACCACATTCCAAGGTTCACCTGTCGGTTGCTAAACTGCAGCCCAGTTCATCTGTGGCTTTAGATACCGGGGTTTGCTCCGAGGTCTCAGTTTCTGGAGCTTTCCACACAGACACTGGGGTATGCCCTGAGGTCTCCTTTTCTGGAGCTTTCTGTGCTGAGCCACCGCTTGAGGCCCCTTACGACGGAGCTACACGTACCGGGAGAAAACCCAAAGTTCTTCTTTTTTAGGCTAAGGTCTGTACCGACAAAACCAATGGACCTGCTCTGAAGGTCTTGTCTGTGAGGTGGATTCCTCAGCATTCCCGCGCTTAGGGACGCAGTGATACCAGTTCTGTCGAGGCGGCAAAGAGGGTGGTCATTAACCGTAACTCCTCTGTTACCGGCTCTGCTGAGGTTCCTCCTCTGGAGGCTAATTTTGGGGCCACCTCCAAGATGTCCAGTAAACATCAAAGACCCCCCAGTACCGGCTCTGCCGAGAATCTTTGTGTCAAGGCTAAGTTGTTGCTTAAGTCCCCTGACCAGCTTGAGGAGACGGTTGCCTCATCTGCACATGTGACGCAGTTCTCTTCAGGCATCGACAAAATGGCGGCCCAATCCTCATGGTCCATGGTGGCCATTTTGGATTCTTCACTTACACCTACGTTCTCGATGTCAGATGCTGGGAACCTTCTTTTTTGGGCTGAGCAGCCGTTTCCACCTCAGGGGAAAAGTAAAAATCTGTTCTGCCCTTCTTATGCCTGGCACGCTCGGATGCCGCTGCCTCCTACTGTCTCACTTCCTCCTGTTTCTGCTCCACTGGTCTATGCGGACCTGATTGGCAGTGGGACTTCCTGGCAACCATCCTCATTGCGTTCATGGGGGCATGCCCTATATGAGCAGCCTCTGCCTGTCCCAGCGCCTAAACCTTCATCAGAGGATGTATTTTTCGGGAAATTTCAGAGGCTCATGCACTCTGACCCCATGAAGGGGTATTTTAAGGGTCTTTTCAAGGAAATCTACTCTGACCCTCCGTCTCCACCTTCTACCCCAGCGGTTCCAGCAGCTCCTGCGGTGGTACCACCTCTTCCTCTTGGCCCGCCTCCAGCTCTTCCTCCCCTAACCCCGCTGTCTCCCATAGAGAAGACACCGGCAGAACGGGATAGCACTTTAAAACCTGTGATGGCCCAGCTGTCTGCTCCCGATTCACTGGATGACCGTCAAGCAGATCAGGATAGCGATGAACAGCCCCACTCTGTCCTATCAGAGCATTCCATTACCGGGTTCTGGATACCGGCTAGAGAAGAAATACAGGGTCCCGGACTCAGTCCCCAAATGTCTCAGCTCGCAGCCATCCCCGGATTCAGTAGTTTCGGCCGTAGCAGGTAAACGATCGGCAAAAAATCTATAGTCCCGCCGAACCAAGAAGGGAAGAAGCTAGATGTGTCAGGGATGCGCATCATCTATACTGCAGTGTCAACCATCAAGGCTGCCAACGCTCTAGCCATCCTGGCCCGGTATGATAGGGAGTTGTGGTTTAAACTAGGCCCACTCCTGGAATTCTTGCCGGACAACAAGAGGACTGAAGCTGTGGCACGATTTCAGGAGGGGGAGGTGGCCTACGATCATGCCATCACTGTGGCTATGGATGTCGCAGATTCCGTCTTCCACCAAATTTGCAATGGCATAGCGCTCAGGTGCAAGGTTGACTGAAGGCTACCAATTTTAGGCCTGCTGTTCAGGCCAAGTTAGTGGATATGCCTTTCGACAGCGATAATCTCTTCAAAAAGGTGGTGGATGAAACACTGCAGGCCATCAAGACGGACACAGAGACTGCAAGGTCCCTTGGAACCCTACAGATGCGCCGCTCTTCTTCCTTTCGGTCCTCCAGGAGTACGTTTGGAAGATCTTCAAAGGGATACACCTCCACTTCCAACCATCAGTCTTCCCACTCCACAGCGCAGGAATCATACAGTGGTTGGTCCAAGGCCTTCGGTGGAGGCTCGCAGTGCTTTCGGCACCCCCAGGGAAAGCCGCAAGCAACCAAGCAGGTCTGACTTGGCCCAGGGGCCGGGCCCCCACTTTCACACCCCAGTGGGAGGTTATCTGTCAAATTTTGTCGATGCCTGGATAACATCCACAGACAAATGGGTGCTGGACATTCTGCAGAAAGGACAGATGTGGAATTCTAACGCAAGTATCCTGGTATTCCACTGGTCACAAGTAAGGAATAACACAATTCCCTGCCGCTCTAGGAAGTACGATCCATGCTAGCAGAGGGCACAATAGAACCCATCCCGCTGCGACTCCTGGGCTCTGGAGCATACTCCAGATACTTTCTAGTCCGAAAGAAGTCAGGGGGGCGGGGGTGGCACCCAATCCTGGACTTAACGATGCCTCAACAAATACCTAGGGTCCCAAAAGTTCAGGATGGTCACGTTGCAGCAAGTGCTTGGCCAACTGGAAGAAGGGGACTTCATGACTCTCGATCTGGAAGATGCCTACTCCCCTATTCATTCAAAACATTGGACATTCCTTCACTTCGTAGTTCTGGGTAATCACTACCAGTTCAACGCGCTGCCCTTCAGCCTGAAGTCAGCACCAAGGGTGTTAACGAAGTGTTTGGCCCCAGTGGCAGCGTATCTATGTCTCAAGGGGATACACGTCTACCTGTACTTAGACTGGCTCATCCAGTCATGTTCTCGGAGCCTGGCAGTGCAACACACACAGGAGACCATACACCTGCTAACAGAGCTTGGATTCTCTATCAATTATCTGAAATTCTGCATAACGCCATCGGAGGACATTCTGTTTCTGGGGGCACATCTCGACACAGTGGCGTCTGTAGCTTTCCCCTCAGAAGAGCAGGTGCTGGCCATCCTTGGACAGTGCATCATCTGTCCATCAAATCAGCAACCACCCTAGTAATTAAGTAGCTGCTGGGCATGATGTCCTCCTACATACACCTGATCCCGTTCTGCAGGCTGCAGATGAGGCCACTCCAGGAGTTTCTGGACTGCAGGTGGCACCAGGGCACGGGCAATTGTTCAGACAAGTTGAAGCTCAGCCTGGAATTCAGGCAAGCCATCCAATGGTGGAGGGTGGGCTCTCACCTTACACAGGGTTCCCCATTCCTGACCCCTCCTTTTCAGGCAACTGTCACCATAGATTAGTTGCTGGACGGATGGGGGGCCCACACCGGTCCATACCACGCAAAAGGCCTTTTGCTGCTGGAGGAAAAGGATCTACACATCAATGCGCTGGAACTTCAGGCCTTGTTCTGGGCCCACAAGTTGTTCTTGCTGCTGCTGCTGAATGGTCGAGTGGTGAGGATTTTCACAGACAACACCTCCACAATGTTTTACATCAGGAAGCAGGACGGGACCCGATCCCCTGCTCTGCCATTGAAGGCACAAACCTTATGGCACTGGGTGATCCTTGGGAACATGTTCCTTGTACACTTTCACCTAGCAGGTATAAAGAACACCATAGCGGATGCCCTCAGCAGGGAGCTTCGGTCTGATCACGAGTGGGAGTTGCAGCAGGACCGAGTAACCCGGCTGTTCCGCCAACGGGGTTGTCCGGAGATTGATCTATTTGCCAGCAGTACCCTCAACCGGGGCCTTTGGTGACGCCTTCTCACTCAGATGGGAGGGTCAATTCCTGTACGCTTTTTCTCTGATCCATCTCCCGCTATGAGTCATCAACACATTGAAGCAATGCCTCTGCAAGATGATACTAATCGCCCCAGCGTGGCCCAGCCAGATAGGGTATCCGGAACTGCTCTGCCTACCAGCGGCGCTGGCCATTGGGCTTCCTCCTCTTCCCAACTTGCTCTCCGGAGAAAGCGGAACCATCCTACATCACGATCCAGCATCAATGAACGTCACAGCCTGGCTCCTGCAGCCTTAGAGTTTGGCCACTACAACCTTCCGGTGGAATGTAAACCTTGTCTTGCCAAGGCCAGAGCGCCCTCTACTCTATCGTGCTACAGTCACAAATGGAAATGCTTCACAGTATGGTGCAGGACGCAGGGCATCACGCCGCTGCGTGTCTCTGCTCCTCAGCTCTTGCCATACCTGCTCTCGCTGGCCAAGTCTGATTTGGCCCACACCTCCATCAAGGTACATCTGGCAGGCATTTCACGATACAACCGTTCACCTACAAAGCCATCGTTATGGTCTCAGACTGGTCAAAGAATTCATGAAAGGCCTCTTTAGGGCTTTCCCTCCAGTGAAAGCTCTAGCGTGGGAGCTCAATGTTGTCTCCACAAAGTTCATGGGACCTCCATTTGAGCCTTTACATCGTGCTCCTCTCAAGTTTCTTTCATGAAAGGCTGCGTTCCTAGTAGCGATCACTTCGGCCAGGCAGATTGGAGAAATTCAGGCTCTTTCCTGCAAAGCCCCCTACTTACCGTTGCAACCTACTAGGGTGGGTCTCCGCACTCACCCCACCTTCATGCTGAAAGTTCCATCTGAATTCCACCTCAACAAACCTTTAGTACTTCCAGTCTTCTTCCCGAATCCTGTTTCAGCTGCTGGATGGTCACTTCATACGCTGGGCGTTTCTCATCCCTTGAAGTTCTATGTGGCCCGCTCGAAAGATTTCTGGAATACTTCTCAGCTCTTTGTGAACTTTGGTCTGGTGAATCAGGGGAAGGCCCTTTCCAAGGCTTCCCTATCCTGGTGGCTCTCCGCTGCATCATGCATTGCCATTGTCTGGCCTCCAGAACCCTTCCAGGGCGGCCGAGATCCCACTCCACCAAAGCCATCGCTGCTATGATCGCGTTTGTCTCTGGGGTTCGCCTGCTGGACATTTGGAGGGCTGCTACGTGGAGGTCGACACAAACCATCACAAGATTCTAGTGTGTCGACAGGGATTATAGGGAGGAGTCCAGAGTTGGCCAAGCGGTGCTGCGCAATCTGTTTGCTTCAGGTGAGTCGATTCCAGGGGTAAGTATTGTACTTCTGTTGAGCCTTGCCTCCTCCTGTGGTTGTGTATATGTTACTGCTATATAATCGTGTTCATGAGCATGTGAATCCATGCCAGACCCCATGCTGGAGAAGGAACCCTCCCTCTGTCTCTGCTGTGGCTCTTCTGGGTTCATACTGGCACCTCACATGCTTCCAATCTGAAGATGGCTGCCGAGGGCGGGACTCACGGAGATGACCGTCATTGAATGGGTGCAGTTTGACCCGGTCTTCAGTGATTGGATAGTAGGCGAAAGGCAGTATTCAAGCTTTTAAAGCAATACTGCTTTTCTTTTCTTAACGAAGATTCCCGGCCTGACGATAGAATATTCTTGAGCATGTGAATCCATGCCAGATTCATGCTGGAGAACAACAGTTACAGGTCAGTAACTTGTTCCAAATTGAGGTGCCACACCCCCTGACCTCTGTTCCTTTTTTACACACACTCTGTTGGCTTCAGGAACACGTTCTTTGAGGGGGTTTTTTCTTCGTTGCCATGCCCAACCCTGCGACTGCCTCCGGGTTCAAACCGTGCAGAATGTGACCGGCAGATGTCGGTTTCAAATCTGCATAGGATTTGTTTGTACTGCTTGAGTGAGGAATACAACACCCAGGATTGAGGGTTGTGTCAGTCCAGGCACCCGAAGGCCCTCCTGGAACGTGCAGCAAAACCTTTTACATTCATCCACAAGGCAAAGTGTGATATCTCATACTCCTATGTCCCGTCCCCTTTCCTCCATACTTGTGGGACATTGGCCCTCATTACGACCCTGGTGTTAACCAATGGCACTACCGGTAATCCCTTAACACCAGGGTCGTAATGAGGGGCATTCTGTCCTTCGGGACGGGACCAGAGCACTTTTTGTCAAAAAGCATAAAAAATGAACATATTTGTCCTTCTCTTTTTAGGTGGGGTATCGCACGCGGCCGTAACTCCGCCCTCCTGAGCTCCGCCCCGCGCATCGCCCTTCAGTCCTTTTCTCTGCGCGGTCGGGGCTGGATGCACTTGCATCACCGGGAAATAATTTTTGTTCCGGTTCTGCAGTCGCTTAGTCCTCTGTCTTTGCCGGAGCATCTGGGATTTGTGTCCTGTTCTTCATGCGAACTTCGCTTCGCTAGGGCGGATCACCATTCTCTCTGCTTGGATTGTCTCGGCCCGGACCATGGCTGGGATTCGTGTTTCTACTGCGAATGCCTCTGCGTCCGGGCACTCCAGCGCTGCCTTCTTCGGTGGGAGGAGGTCTTTCAGCATGTTCTTCCACCTCATTTTCAGCTTTTCATTGACGAAAACAAGAGATGCCCAGTAGGTTCCTTACTTTTTAGGGTGCCCCGGCCAGGGGACTCCTTCCCGGGGTCTTCTAGGTCCGGGAGGGGCTTGAGCAGCTCTACTACCAGGAGTTACCCTGAGGTGCCTCGCAGGCCTAATAGGCGTACCAGAGTTTTCTCCAAGGGTTCCCACGATGAACCTGCCAAGACCGGACCACATTCCGAGGTTCACCTGTCGGTTGCTAAACTGCAGCCCAGTTCATCTGTGGCTTTAGATACCAGGGTTTGCTCCGAGGTCTCAGTTTCTGGAGCTTTCCACACAGACACTGGGGTATGCCCTGAGGTCTCCTTTTCTGGAGCTTTCTGTGCTGAGCCACCGCTTGAGGCCCCTTACGACGGAGCTACACGTACCGGGAGAAAACCCAAAGTTCTTCTTTTTTAGGCTAAGGTCTGTACCGACAAAACCAATGGACCTGCTCTGAAGGTCTTGTCTGTGAGGTGGATTCCTCAGCATTCCCGCGCTTAGGGACGCAGTGATACCAGTTCTGTCGAGGCGGCAAAGAGGGTGGTCATTAACCGTAACTCCTCTGTTACCGGCTCTGCTGAGGTTCCTCCTCTGGAGGCTAATTTTGGGGCCACCTCCAAGATGTCCAGTAAACATCAAAGACCCCCCAGTACCGGCTCTGCCGAGAATCTTTGTGTCAAGGCTAAGTTGTTGCTTAAGTCCCCTGACCAGCTTGAGGAGACGGTTGCCTCATCTGCACATGTGACGCAGTTCTCTTCAGGCATCGACAAAATGGCGGCCCAATCCTCATGGTCCATGGTGGCCATTTTGGATTCTTCACTTACACCTACGTTCTCGATGTCAGATGCTGGGAACCTTCTTTTTTGGGCTGAGCAGCCGTTTCCACCTCAGGGGAAAAGTAAAAATCTGTTCTGCCCTTCTTATGCCTGGCACGCTCGGATGCCGCTGCCTCCTACTGTCTCACTTCCTCCTGTTTCTGCTCCACTGGTCTATGCGGACCTGATTGGCAGTGGGACTTCCTGGCAACCATCCTCATTGCGTTCATGGGGGCATGCCCTATATGAGCAGCCTCTGCCTGTCCCAGCGCCTAAACCTTCATCAGAGGATGTATTTTTCGGGAAATTTCAGAGGCTCATGCACTCTGACCCCATGAAGGGGTATTTTAAGGGTCTTTTCAAGGAAATCTACTCTGACCCTCCGTCTCCACCTTCTACCCCAGCGGTTCCAGCAGCTCCTGCGGTGGTACCACCTCTTCCTCTTGGCCCGCCTCCAGCTCTTCCTCCCCTAACCCCGCTGTCTCCCATAGAGAAGACACCGGCAGAACGGGATAGCACTTTAAAACCTGTGATGGCCCAGCTGTCTGCTCCCGATTCACTGGATGACCGTCAAGCAGATCAGGATAGCGATGAACAGCCCCACTCTGTCCTATCAGAGCATTCCATTACCGGGTTCTGGATACCGGCTAGAGAAGAAATACAGGGTCCCGGACTCAGTCCCCAAATGTCTCAGCTCGCAGCCATCCCCGGATTCAGTAGTTTCGGCCGTAGCAGGTAAACGATCGGCAAAAAATCTATAGTCCCGCCGAACCAAGAAGGGAAGAAGCTAGATGTGTCAGGGATGCGCATCATCTATACTGCAGTGTCAACCATCAAGGCTGCCAACGCTCTAGCCATCCTGGCCCGGTATGATAGGGAGTTGTGGTTTAAACTAGGCCCACTCCTGGAATTCTTGCCGGACAACAAGAGGACTGAAGCTGTGGCACGATTTCAGGAGGGGGAGGTGGCCTACGATCATGCCATCACTGTGGCTATGGATGTCGCAGATTCCGTCTTCCACCAAATTTGCAATGGCATAGCGCTCAGGTGCAAGGTTGACTGAAGGCCCAGCTGTCTGCTCCCGATTCACTGGATGACCGTCAAGCAGATCAGGATAGCGATGAACAGCCCCACTCTGTCCTATCAGAGCATTCCATTACCGGGTTCTGGATATGATGGCCCTCCTTGACATTCCAGTACATGAGGACCCCGCTCCGCAGGTGGGGGTGCTTTTGGGAGCATTCACCTTGTCACCACATGAGCGCACCAGCTTGTTCCTCCAGAAGGATGCTTTGGCTGAGGCCCGTAAGGTCTGGGATACGCCCCACACCGGGCTACATATCAATAAGGGAATTGACACCAGGTACAGGCTCCACACCTCTGAGGAGATAGCCTTGGTGTCTTGTCCGCTCCCTTCCTCGATGGTGGTAGCTGACGCCACACTTCAATCCAAGCCGGCCTCTGCAACCTCAACGGCTGCGGCTCAGATTCTGTCCAAGGAAGACAAGATTCTGGGCAAGAAAGTCGTTGCCAACACAGCACTCCAACTTCGTCAAGCAAATACCAAGCTCATCCTGGCTGCAGCTAATATGAGGCTGTGGAAGGAGTTGGCTGATTTCCAGGAGTGTATTCCTGCGGATAGGCTAGACAACTTCAAAGCCGGTTTGTCGGACGCCAGGGTATTGGCACAAGATCTGCTGGAAGCTGCGGCACACCATGTAGATACCTCAGCTCGAGGCCTTATGGTGGGAATTGACACCTCCTGCCAGGCATGGCTCCATGCGACAAAGTTTTCAAAGGAGGTTCAAGATAAAGTTCTGGACCTTCCCTTCGACGGATGAGGAACTTACAAAGACCAAGGCGAGCACCCAAACCGCCAAATCGTTGTCGGTCCTGGCGAAGGTCCCAGCTAAGGCCCCTTATACACAGAGGTCAGGTTCTCAGTCTCGATCCTTCGCTGGCTTCAGGGGGTTTCAAGACTGCCGGGCGCGCAGAACTGAACCTCCGGTTGGCGGCACCCGTCGAAAACAACAATGTGGTTGGTTTTTCTTTCGGCCATCAGCCTCCACTCTAGGTGCAGGTAGTCTCCCTGCCGACAAATCTGCAAAATGATATTTTTTGTCAGTCGTACGAGACTCCAGTGGGAGGACGAATCTCGTCTCATCTGGAGGTGTGGCAGACCATCACCGATGACCGATGGGTTTTGTCCATCGCTCAGGTGGGTTTTCGCTTGCCCCTCCCCCAACCCCACACGTCAACCCTCCCTTCCAACAGATCGGGACACCAGAGCCGAGGTTCAGAAGCTTCTAGACCTCAGGGCGGTGGAAACTGTTCCCCTTGGGGAACAAGGGGAAGGCTTCTACTCTCGGTTAACAGTGCCCAAACCCAACCAGGCTGGCCTGTGCCCCATCCTCGACCTTTCACAGTTCAACCTTTCTCTTCCCCAAGAGAAATTCAAGATGATCGCACCTTGCCAAATAAAGTCCTCTCTTCAGAAGGGCAACTGGCACAGTGTAGTGGACCTTCAGGACGCATATATGCACATACTGATATGGACGCCGCATCGAAAATATCTGCGGTTCTCCCTGGGAGGGGAGCACTTCCAGTTCTGTGTGCTTCCGTTTGGTCTCAGCTCGGCAACGCGTGTCTTTACAAAGATGATGTCGGTCATCGCAGCTGTCCTTCGGCTACAGGGTGTTCATGTATATCTGTATTTGGACTGGCTCCTACGCAGCCCTTGTCCACTGATGGCTTTGAGCAATCTCCAGTCTCTCCTCCAGCTCCTGTTCCATCTTGGGCTGTCATGAACTGGCGGAAATTTTCCATGACGGTCTCCCAAGACCTGATTTTCCTGGAACACCATCAACTCCAGGGTGTATTTGACGGCGGACAGGATTGCGGATCTATTCGCCACGTGTCAGCTCTTCATCCAGTCAGAGCACATGACGGCTTGGTGGTTCCAGAGACTTCTGGGCCTCATAGCTTCGTGCATACTTGCTCTTGCTCTTGGGTGTCTCAAAATTAGAGGTACTCAGCTGGCTCTTCTGAACTCTTGGTGTCAGGCTTTGGACTATGATTCCAAGATGATCCCAGTTGCATCCTGCATGATGGCGGACCTTCTAGGGTGGTCTTCAACCAACAATCTTACAGTGGTGGCTTCCTTTTAGGAGCCCTGTCCACAAGTGACGATTACCACAGACTCCTCCCTTCTGGGGTGTGGCCCAAAGCTGGATCATCTCCAGGTTTTCGATCGATGGACCCTGCAGGACAGGCAGTTTCATATAAATTATTTAGAAATCCTGGCTGTTTTTCTTTATGCTGAAAGCTTTCCAACCGTCCATCACGAACAGGGTGGTCCGCATCCGCACAGACAACTCGGTGTTGATGTTTTATATCAACAAGCAGGGTTGCACCAAATCACCACCTCTTGTGGACCTTGCCATTCAGATTTGGGAATGGGCCATCCAGCACAGCATTTAGCTACTGGCGGGACACATTCCGGGTCAAATCAACGTGCCTGCAGACTCACTCAGCCGACAAACAGCAGCCAACTATGAGTAGGAACTGAACACGGAGTTCCTCTCCATCATCTTTCGCCAGTGGGGCACTCCGGAAGTGGACCTTTTTGCGAACTCTACAAACGAGGAACGTCCTCTTTATGCATCCAGGAACAGTGTCTGGGCCTCCTCCTTAGGGGACGCTCTCGAAATTCCGTGGCACAACGCCTTCCCGTCTTTTCCTCTGATTCATCGGTCACTCTGCAAGCTCAGGAATACATCGAATTGCACTCTCCTGTTCATAGCTCCTTGGTGGCCAGCCAGATTCTGGTTCTCGGAACTTCAGCATCTGTCAATTTGTCCTCGGATCAGACTGCCGTTGATTCTCAACCTGCTTCACCAGTGCGATCAGCAGATGTGGCACCCCTCCCCACAATCATTCAGCTTGGCGGCCTGGTGCTTGAATTTAAATCCTTAGCGCAGTTTTACTTGTCCGAAGACAATATGCGCATTATCCGAGCGGCCAGGAAACCCTCTACTAGGTCTCAGTATATGGTAATCATAAAAGTCTGGCATGAATGGGGGTACTTTCGGGGTTCATAGACAGGTATATAGACATTCTACCCTCTGCATCCAGGCACCCATAAAACACAGTGTTCCAGACCTGGGTGCCGGTCCTGGGGGTTTTGATCCACCTGATGCCTCTTGATACGAATGGACATGTGTTGTTTCTACAGAGGATATATTGGCGCTTGGGATTAGGGCTATGGTGGGTGTCCTCATCTGGTCGCTGTCAGGGGTCAGATGTGTATCTGGATCAAACAGAACAGAGGGGCATGGGCCCAGTGGGCTGTGACATGGTGGGGTGGGAGTTGAGGGAGCACAGACAGGTTATTTGGAGATGGATGTGCACAAGGGCGGGGGCCTGCTTTGGTCTCACACAGCCAGTGAGATAATTGGTCTGGGATGATACTAATTGTTGCAACAATGAATGGCTGTATTTCTGTGAGAACTGGGCTGGTGCGGAGCTGGCAGGAGGTGGAGGGGGCCTTGGGCTGGCAGTGTGAGGCGCTGGGCAGATGGAGGTACAGGCATGTAGAGATCATTCTCTGGCCTAATAAAGATGGCGGCTAGTGTGTCTTGAAAATTGAATCTCTGAGTTGCAATAAAACTTGGTTACGTGATTACCTTGTGTTAGTAATTAGAGGGTAATTAGTACAGATTACGTGGATGAGCGAAGGGGAACGTCTCCCCCTTTAGCATGCGCGAGATCCGTCAGCGTGGAAATGGGAAGGGGGTGGGAAAGACCACCTCTCCCCAACATTCCCCCTTTTGATACTCCTAAAGTAACAAATGCCCTCCTTCAATACATCTACGTTCCTCTTGCCCTCTTTACTGCCTCATCCCAGGCAGGGGTACCTTTTATATGCATCCAGGCTCTGCACACATTTATAAACGTTCCCTGTGGCGGGCATACTCTTCAGGAGTACATGTCCTGTATATACAATCCGTATCCCCATCTAGGTCCACCCATACCATCTTGTGGTTTTCAAGATCTTGGGGCTTTTTGACAGTGGTGTGATAGTAATTGTCTACTACATCGCCAGTATTATATCCCACCACCATGCAGTATTTGGGCTCATCACTCTCACCAGTGCTTGGGCATTCCTAGTATCATGAGGCATCCTCTCATTACTATTTTTGTTGCCTATAGTCACCATCATCATCGCACTACTAGTAATTGTTTCAGCACAGCATCGGACTCCTAACTGACACACACAGAAAATCAGCAGTAGGAAAACGATGATGGGGACCAGTAGTTTCATTGCATTTCCAAGCCATGAGGGTACCCAGTCGAACGCCATGTTGAACCAGACACTGGACTGAACACCACCTTCCTTTTTCATCCTCACTCCTAGTTCATGCACTGCTGATATTACACGTGAAAGTGTTCCGTTTCCAGCATCTGAGGAAGGCACGAATGTGCAACATGCACTCCTGATTTTTCAGCAAACACTGCCCTCCATAGCTGTGAGCAGGTCGAGCACGTACCTATTTTACATTGTCAATAGTCTGCTCTTAGTTCTACCTTGATGACATTGAACCCTTCCTCTGTGTCGTTGGCTAGTTGGATCAGCTCCCAACGTATTATCTGGAGCCACTTGGCGTTTGCTCGTGCTTGGATACTGGGTATTAGTGATGCAAAAAATGTCTCTGCTGAGTTGAAGAGCTTGTATTCATCAGGGATTTGTATTTATTGAATTGTATATAGCGCTTTACATTACAACAACAAGAATCCATTAGAAACATAAGTGCCAAACATGAGACAAAAAATCGAGAACAGTATGTAGAACAATTTGCCGAGAACTGTAGAATTCAATCAGATCAGAGGAAGAGCATATGTGAAGTAATAAGGGCTGCCAGGAGGGGGGATTAAGAAGGTGAGATTTTAAGGAGGATCAGAAGGAGGAGTAAGAGGAGATGGAGCGGATAGGTAGAGGTAGAGAGTTCCAGTGTAGAGAGCCAAGAAGCTGAAAGGAACGGAAGTGGGAAGAGGCACAAGGAGATGGTGGAACAGCGTGAAGGAAGAGGTTGGCAGAGCGGAGACGGTGCGAGGGGCGTAGAAAGAGAGGAGAGAGGAAAGGTAGGGGGCGAGATCATGAAGAGATTTAAAAATGAGACAGGAAGTTAAATTTAAGTTGTGAATGAAAGGGAAGCCAACCAAGAGAAGAAAGTGAAGAGAAAATGGAATCATGAGGAGAGAGAAGGCAAAGGGTACGGGTAGCAGAGTGATAGAGGGATTTGAGGGGGGCGAGATGAGAGGCAGGGAGGCCAAAGAGGAGAGCAGAGCAGTAGAAAAGACGAGAAAAGATAAGGGCAGTAATTAAGAGTTTAGTGGCATGGAAGGTGAGGGAGGATCAGATTTTGCGAACGTTGAAGAGGTGGTAGCGACAGGCGCGGGAGGTAAGAGAAATGTGGAGGGTAAAGGAGAGGGTAGAGTCGAAGTGAAGGCCTAGATTGCTGGTAGAGGCAGAAATGGGAAGATTAGTAGGGGGAAAGAGGACAAAAGGAGGGGGAGGTAGAGGGGAAAGTGTGTTGGAGGGAAAGAATAAGACTTCAGTCTTGTCAGTGTTGAGGGAGAGAAAGTGGGAAGACATCCAGTTTTTGATAGTAAACAGGAAGAAAGTTTGAGGTGGATGTCAGGAGTCAAAGAAGAGAAGGAGAGAAAAAGTTGGGTATCATCGGCGTAGGAATGGTAAGAGATACCGAAGGAAGAGATGATGGGGGCAAGAAGGGAAGTGTAGAGTGAGAAAAGGAAAGGGCCAAGCACAGAGCCTTGGGTAACACCGAAGTCAAGGGGGTGAGTGGGGGAGGAACAATCTGTGCAAAAAGGTCAGAGGAGTCTTTAGAGAGGTAGTTGGATGCTCTCCTTTTGCACAACACTTGATCTTACAGCTTGTCTTCCGATAGTACGTCATAGATGAGGGGGCTCTTCATTTGTGGGTTTGGGTGCCAGTTGCTGTGCATTGGGCACCCCTTCCCCCTGGATATGGTTCTCCAGTATCACCAATAGCACAGAGTACAGAGTTGCCAGAGCACGGTAGCCCCTCCATGATGTCGGAAGGTGCAAGTATGCCTGTGTGCCACACACCCAGTAATGGTCCATTAAAGCAGCGGCTCACTTTCGCATGTCTGGGACGATGAGGGTTCTGTTGCAGCGTGTGTTTGAACCCATGGGTACTCATCCTTCCCCCTGGAAGCACAGTTAATATTTTTCTTCATGTTGGATTTTGATCGTTTTTTTGAGGGCTGTGACCGTTGTTAGGTTTGCGATGTGTTGGGACCATATCTGGGCACACGTGTCTTCCATCCATTGCAGTCTTTTGTCCGACAAGCCCTGTAGTGCTTCATTCTTGCACATCACTGTTGCATCTTGACATTTATTTTCAGTGCACATTGTCCCTTTTATTGTTAAGAACGGCTTCTTAAAACATGTTGCTCCTCTGAGTTTCTTCTTACACAGCTTCTCATCAGGAGGGAACAGTTGTAGTTTTACCGTGTGTGCCTGGAAGGTGCTCCTGTTTCTACATAGTGCGAGATGAACGAGCCATTGGGCTTCTACTAGAGGGGATTCTTGAGGCATCAATACCTTAGGTGTCCCTGACGGTATCAGTGAACACACATAGCAGCTACCATTCGTGGCTTGTCTCCCTGTAGCACTCATATCAGAGTACCACTTGTCAGGCTGGTCCGGATGGCGGAGGTCTTCTACCCCAACCCATGATATACGTCATATTTGTGCAGTTGTGCTTGTCTCTTTCGTCTATGCATTAATTTATGTTTATGATGATTAAATTACCTTCTATAATGTTTGTTGCCAACACCTGGGGATCTTTGTGCATTCATTGTATTTGGGCGATAAATAGGAAAAATATCCGTATCCGAGTTTACATTGGTGTCACTACTAGGCTGCCAGTATTGGGGATCTGGGAGAGCATCTGGTGTAACAGTGGGAAACAGAGTATATGCAAATGCAACATTTGAGGTAGGGTCTGCAGTTGTCTGTAAATCACCTTGTGACACTTTAAACGTTGCTGGAGTAGACAAATCATTGTCTTGTACATATATTACTCTTTCACTGCCATTAATTACCACTAGCCCATGTAGCATAGTAACTGTAGTGAGGTTTGGCGATGTGTTGCGGTCCCATATTAGTTTTACACCATCCCATATTAGTTTCCCTGCTCTTGTATTAGTTTTCTCCCTAATCAGCTTCTTTTATGTCTCCCATAATAAAAGAAATGCTCCAATTCATTCCTAAACATGGCAATAATACTGAAAATACAATGGCTGTGAAATACAGGCCGCAGTTGTACGAATATACCCTAATGGCGCTTATTACTTTCCTACTGCTATCTGACTGAGTTCTAGTGGTAGCCAGTGGCCTTGTCTCTGCCATTGTAGCACCTACAGAGTGGGATATAATGGGGTAAAACACAGTTTGAGTGAGACATACGAGAAGTAGAGGAATAGAAGAAAAGCATGGAATGAAAGCGTGGAGAGACAAATCATTTTTCGTAGTTCAATATACATATATTACATCGCTTATTTATATACATAATCCTGTAAATGATACTTCATTGCCTTTATGCCTTCCTTCTCCCCGTCTTCTGTTTTTTTCTCGCTGTCCCTTTAGGGCACTGCTGCTTCCCGTTCATTTTCTTGTGCCATTTCTGGTATTACACTATCATGAGCCTTCCTAACATCTGAAAGGTGGACCCAGTATTTCAGGCCCTTTACTTTTACTGCTAGAGGAGTGCAATACACTACTTAATAAGTGCCATTAAAAGTTTGGAGAGTTCCAGCATCTTACGAAGCTGCAAACATACACCAATTCCCCAGGCATTAGAGGCTTGGTTGGGTTTTGTTTCATTATATCACATGGCACACATATTTCCATTATTATTTCGCCATCAGTGTCAGTGAACAGCTCTTCATCAGTTAATTCACGCAATGGTATATTTGGGTCAATACACAGTACTGTCCGCCATTCGCACCCATGCATGTCCAGGCCAATTGCTACTGCTTCGGGGCGAGGTCACTGAGGAGATCCGCATTAATATGGGAGTTAAGCAGGGCTGGGTAACTGCGCCTATGCTTTACAACTTATACATAGCTGATCTATTGGACCGTATGTCATCAAAGTCAAATTGTCTGCCTAAATTGAGTGAGACGCCAATTACGGGAATGCTCTATGCGGATGACCTGATTCTTTTCGACCGCACAATGGCTGGTATTAAGAATCTACTAAATGAACTATTGGTATATTCCACACAGTTGGGTCCGGTTATAAATTTGGAAAAAACTAAAATAATGATTGTTGCACGAAAGGGCCCTAAACAAACTGCTATCAATTCTAACGTGGGAACAATAGCGGTGGTGGATCAATATCCCTATCTGGGTCTGGATTTCAAAGCATTGTCAAATTATGAAGCAATAATAAGAAACAAAAAACGGAAAGCACAATTGCTTACCCTCCAGGCCTGTAGATTTGCAAAGGGCACTGCAGGTTTTGGCATGGCAGGTATTTTGAAATTGTACAAGCAATGCTTCGTACCTGCAATCCTATATGGCCTGGAAGCACTATCCATGCAAGACCTAACTTGGCTAAACATCTTAAAAGGCCATTATTGGCGCACTGTTTTTGGTCTGGGGCCTTCATGCTCAGTACAATACTTAAGATTAGAACTGGGGCTTATTTCCTTGAGAGGGATGGCACTCCGTGCGCAAGGTTCCTTTGATTTGAAAGCTGGAGCAAACCCCTGTTGCAAATTGCTCAGGTTGGCAGGACATAGCTATGATATAGAAAAACATCCTCGGGATAGATCATACAAAAAGTTGAATGAATCATTATTTGGAGAAATTGACTGGCCTTATGAAAAACTGAAACAGCTGCCATATATACACCAAATAAAAGCATTTGAGGACAAATTATATAAGTGGGATTGGTGTATGAATACAGACCACTTATCCTCGCTTAGTGGGTATGAGGCAGTTTTTCATGTCACCTATAGATATATAAAAACACAGGCCTACTTATTGTTAAGTCCGGCCCCAGAAGTTAGATATTGCAATTAAGAACACATCAGCTACCGGTTCTCTCTATTACTGGCCCTCGGTTGAAGATTCATCGAGAGGCCAGGAACTGTCGAATTTGCCAGGGGGCAGGAGTACTTGAATCCACTCGACATGTACTAACACTCTGCCCAAAATTGGGCCCTATATACATGGGTGCATTTGAAAAATGGGTCCATAATTATGAGGCAATAAAAGAAGAAGATTTCTGGTATGGTTGTCTGAATACAGTCTCCTTAGGCCTACAATTAGCACTCTTTAGGGTATGGTCCTACATCAAGCCTCTACTCCAGGTACAAACATAAAACATCTGGCTCTGACTTTGTGTCTATGAGATCTTATAGAACTCAGATTAGCAAAAGATCATATGTTACTTGTTTTATACAGTAGTAGTTATTTCGGCTGTTTCTGGTTGCATATTGCATATTGTTTATTTATCTTAATATGTTCATATATTTTATCTATTTGTTATTATGCATATGAGAAATGTATGAGTTGTGTAAAATCAAATTTTTGGATTGCATCACAATAAAGTATTTATTATTATTGCTACAATACGTTTTGCTGAAACCTGTACCCCTTGCAGATCGAGAGACAGAACAGTGACAGGCAATATCTCGGGGGCTGCTACTGGGTGAAAAACAAAATCAGAGGGTACTCTCCACTCTTTTCGTGCCATTTCTGGCACAACTCTTGCTAGTACTTGTATGCTGTAAATAAACATGTCTGCATTGGTCGGTATTCCTCTGATGGCTGTCCCGTTAGTTGTTGTCTGTTCTAGTGACATAGCTTGAATGGAGCACATGGCAGGGGTGGAGCACATTATTCCCCTGTCAGTAAATACGATGGTCATGTTAAGCGTGCTTAGCAAATCTCATCCCAACAAAGTTACAGGCAAGTTCTCATGGTAAAGGATGGGTGCTCGTACTGTTTTCCCCCCACTCTAACGTCCATATCTTCTGTATAAGGAACCATGACCACAGCCCCAGAGAATCCTTGTGTCTCGAGATTATTGCCAGATAGCGGAAAATTGCCTTCACATAGACATGATTTCTCTGCCCAGAGTCCACCATAAAGATGAACTGTTTGTTCCCCATTTATTCCCTAACCAGTGGTTCCTCGCCTGGGCGCAAGGTAGTCGATAGGACTGGATACGCAAGTGCTCTCTGTGGGCTGTCCAAGTCTGAGTGGGTGTTTGTACCGGGACAAGAGAAAACATTTTCACTCAGTACACATGTTCCTTGATGGGGTGCTGGTGCACCGTTTGCAGTGGTGACAAATGGGTTTGCATGTGTGTGTGTCATTTGGTTCTGAATGGTAGGGCATGACTGTAAGCAATGCGGGGGGTGTCTAAGGTATCTGGTGAATCCATCGATGGACTTTCCATCAAATTACTTTACATCAAGGGATTTTCATTGGAAAAATCGAATGCATGTTTTTAAAGGGTAAAGGCGTAATCTTTTTTTGGGGGGAGGTTTAAAAGGTAAAAAACAGGGTTAGGGGTACCACCCGCCCCACATTAAAAAAAGAAAAGTATAAAAAAATGCATTTGATGCACATTTATTCGATTCAATATTTTCGATGGAATGGTCCCTTGATGGAAAATATTCGATGCAAAGACCATAAACTGTGTCTAAGTGTATTGTATCCTGGTATCGGTCTATCAGGCTGCCCATCTGGTTCATAATTTCTTAAGGGCAGGCAGTACGGGCTAGCCGGGTGTGGGTGGCCGTACTGTTGGTTGTTGCTGTATCTCTGATTATTTTGGTAATTGGCCACAGGTCTCCGGTGTTAAATACCATCTGTAGCAGACCTCGATCGCCCCCTCCTTATTTGTGACACATTTGGAACTTCTATGGGTCCTCGTCCAGATGCGATTCCAGGTCTCCTCGTCTAGGTCTCTGCTTATGTCTCACTCCCACATCTCCAAGTAAGGCTCCTTAAGATTGGGGGAACCTCTGTCCTGCAGCCTGTATAAGCTTGATATTTTCCCGATGCGTGGGAGCGCTGTCAAGGTTCATTCCAGCGCCGTCAGCTTTCTGCTTCCATGTGGCTTTATCGAGTCGTGAGACAGCCAGTGTCTGAGCTGGGCATAGTGGAATCATTCGCTCACCGGGACCTGAAATTTCTGTTTGCATCCTTCAAAGGTGAGCAGGGTGCCATTTGTGAAGAAGTCCGCGATGTGCCTCAGCCCACCCACCCTCCATCTGACAAAGTCGTTTAGCGCCAGCCCTGGAGTAGTTCTCCCAGACTGGGGACAACGGGCCCACCATGCTCCTGCCGTTCCATCTCCGGATGGCTTTCTTCCACCTCTCCACCGTGTTTCTGGTCGATGTGAGGGGACCAGCGTTCAGCGGGTTCCTGGGCCAAGCAATATGCAGAAGGGATTCCAGTGGGTAGCAGCGCCAATCCTCCTCCAGCTTCAGCCAGCATGGTCGGTTGGTGCCTAATTGCTATGTGAATGCCGCTGAGAGCTGAGCCGCCAGGAAGTACCTGTCAACCTCCGGTAACCCCAGGCCTCTGGTTCCAGGGCTTCGGAGCATTACCCTTCTGGTGATACGTGGCTCCCCTGCCAGACAAATTTCAAAATGTTTGCTTGCAGTTTCTGCACGTCTTTTTGGGGAATGGGGATCGGAAGGGCCTGGCAGTAGTATGTCTCGGTACCAGGTTTATTTTTTATTGCCATGATCCTCCCAGTCCAAGATATCTCCTGTTTTTTCCATCGGGTCAGATCCGTCTGCAGCTCTTTGAACAGGGACAGGAAGTTGATCTTGTAAGCCCGCTCTATATTTCTTGGTATTCGGATGCCCAGATAGTCAAGGTGAGTGTTGGCCCATGGAATGGGGAATCTGGCCACCAGGGAGTCTACCAAGGCTTTCGGGATGTTGATGCCCAGGGCTGTTGATTTCGTGAGGTTGATGGTGAATCCTGATGCTGTTCTTAAGTCGTCCAGTTTCTGCCACAGGGCTCTAAGGGAGGCTTCTGGATGGGTTAGAGTCAGCAGCACGTCGTCCGCATATAGGGCAGCTTTGTAGGTTTCGCCATTGACCTCGAGACCACGGACAAGCGGGTTCTGGCGAATCCTAGAATCGAATGGCTCCATGGACAGCACAAAGATGAGTGGGGACAGGGGGTAGCCCTTTCGAGTGCCTCTGGTTATCGCAATCCTGGGGGATTTTCTGCATTTATTCGAAGTGCTGTGGTGGGATGTTGCTAGTTTGCCAGCGTCCACTTCAGGAGTCTCGACCCGAAGCTGAAGTGCTTCAGCGTTTCTTCCATTTATCCCCAGTCGAGCATATCAAAGGCTTTGTGAGCGTTGAGGGACAGGACAGCCATACGATCCCCCATTCTGTTAGCTGGTTCAATGATGTTTAGAGTGCGTCTGGTGTTATCTAGGGTGTTGTGGCCTGGGATGAATCCCGTCTGGTCCGGGTGAATCAGGTCCAGAAGAATTCTTGCAACCCTGCGAGCCAGTAGTTTTGAGAAGATTTTTGCATCGACGGTCATCAGTGCGATGGGTCTATATGGCGAGCAGAATTCTGGATTCTTCCTGGGTTTCAGTATCAATACTGTGAGGGATTCCTCCATTGAGGGGGTGGTGCTACCTGACCACAAGAAGGAGTTATAGAGGGATGCCAGATGTGGGGCCAAGATGTGGACGTATTTTTTATAGAATGGGGCAGACAGACCATCGGGGCCCGGGGCTGTGTTTCTCAGGGAGCGGATGACTTCGGTCACTTCCTCGGTGGAGATGGGAAGTTCCAGGGAATCCAGCTGCGGGTGTGGGGCGGGGGGCCTTTGGACCGTTCGTAAGTACAAGATTTGCGTCTCCTTATCCGTGGGGTCCCCAGACATTACGCTCCTTTGATGTTCAGTCATGATGGCCAGCTTTTCTGCTTCCGTACAGCAGGGCTTGCTGCTCTGGTTTCAGAGGACCAATATGTTATTTCTGGAGTGCAGCTTTTTTGAGTTTGTGCACTAGTAGTCAGTTGGCCTTGCTGCTGTTGAGATAATAGTACTGTTTCGTGTACTTCAGAGCCCGGGCTGTTCGGTCTGCCAGGCGAATTTCAAGGGCTGCTTTTGCTTTTTTGAGGTCTCTTCCTGCTTTTACCGACTTTGAAGGTCGCCTCCCGTTCCGCCACCTCTGCCTCTAATTTGGAGAGTTGGAGGTGGTGTTGGCGTTTGTGTGCTGCAGTGCAGTCGATGGCTATGCCCCGGATCACTGGTTTGATAGCATCCCATACCATGGCCTCAGAGGAGCCCTTTGCTGCGTTTTCCTCTAAGTAGTTTGTCAGGGAGAACGACATTATACAGCTGGATGCCACGTCTGACAGGATGTAGTCCTGAAGTTTCCATGACCTCTGCAGAGGTGTCGGAGGCCTTTCGTTCCTAGTCAGGCTATTACTAGTGTGTGGTCAGAGAATACCCTCAGACCGATGTGTATGTCCTCGATGCATGGGAACAGCGTGAAAAGAATGTGTAATCACAGGCGCTGTTGCTGGCTCCATGCATCGGTCGTTCCGGTTTCCCTTAGGAACTCTGCCAACCCCAGGGCCGGGGCAAAATCTGATCTGGTAGGCGGAAAGGTTTTATCAATGCTGGTGTCTGGGATGAGGTCGAAGTCGCCTCCGATCAGCAGGCGCCCCTCAGCTAAGGTGGTCATGGTCAGGAGGACAGTGCTTAAGAAGCGGTCCTGGGCATCGTTCAGGCAGTATATTGCTGCAATAGTGATAGGGAATTCAACTAACAGTCCTTTGAGTAGTAGGCATCTTCCCGTTGGGTCGCGTTTGACCGCAACATTCATCAAGTATGCTTTGCAGCTGAGTAGAATGGCGGCGCCGCCTTTCTTCTGGCCAGAGGAGGCGAAGAACCGCTTAGGGTAGCGTAGGAAGCTGACCCGTTTCTCATCGGAGGACAGTAGATGTGTTTCTTGCAGGCACACGATATCCGCTCCGAGTTGGGCTAGTCGGTGTTCAACTGATTTGCGTTTTCTTGGTGAGTTCAGCTCTTGGACATTCCATGTAATCATGGTCAGTTCCTTAACGCTCTCTGTCATTTGGGGAGGCTCTGTTTGCGGATCCCCTTAGCTACCCTTGATGGCTTGCCGTCGTCCGGCCAGTGTAGTTGTTCGAGTTGTTCCTTCCTGAATTCGTCCGATTCCCCCTCCATTTTCCTCCCTGATTCTCCCCCCTTAGAACAAAACCAAGGTGTCAGGGCCAGCCTTCTACCAATGGGTCATCCGGCTGGACCAATGTATCCGGCTATTCGGAAGCAACTGTGTCTTTTCAGCCAATCGGTGAACTATGGGCTGCAGATGAACGGGATGCCCAGTGCTTATGTTCTCTATCCTGGATTGAGACCCGAATTGTGGGTCTCAAGCTGCAGTCCACGTGACCTATTGGATGATTGAGTGGGTTTAGGTTCATTCTGTCAGTCCTTGCTGTGTCGCTTGCTCTTGGATGAGGGGCCCTTGATCCTGCGCTGCCTCTCCACTCGGGTCCAGGAGTTTGCGGAGCCCTGTGAAGCGGCTTTTACAGAGGCTTAGTCCACATCAGGGTCTCCATCTCCCGCCTCTGGGTTCAGCAGACGCTCAGTCTCTTTTAAGTTGTGTATGTGGCGGAAGTTGCCTTCCCAGGTGAAGGTCAGGGATGTGGGGTATCCCCAGCAGTACGAGATCTTCTTATCTCTGAGCCACTCCATAACCGGTCTCAGGGCCTTTCTTTTAATTGGCGTGATAGCTGCCAAGTCCTGATATAGGGAGATGGATGCGTCCCTGAATAGTATGCAGAGGGAGACCCTGGCTTCTTGCATTAGTTCTTCTTTCACTTTGTTGTAATGTAACCTTGCTAGGACGTCGGGCGGGGTCGCTGTGTTTGATCTAATTCTTGTACCTTGTACTCTGTCGAGCACCAGAGGGGAGTCGTCCGGTAGCATCAGGATGAAGCGGAAGAGGTCGTTAACATATTGCTCCAGGTCTGCATCTGGCACGGTGGTCGGGATCCCCCTCAGGTGAATGTTGTTGCATCGGGAGCGCTTTTCGGTGTTCTCCTGTTTGAGCTTGAGGGCCTCACACCTGGCTTCTAGCGCCATAAGTCTGTCTGAATCCCTCTCGATCTCGTAGCCGTGTTCGCAGAGAGATGTTTCAACTTCTGTCATCCCTCTATCTGTAATTTATCACTTCCTCCACCATCCCGTTCCTATGTTATTCTGTCCTGTCCTCATCCCTGGTTTATGTTTCAACCCTCCCCTGCAACATCTGGCCTTCAAGTCACATTCTCTCACCCCATTGCCAAGGACCCATGTCCTCCACTCTGTTATCAGTTTTACAGTTTGAATGTGTTTTTGTGCCAAAAATGCATTGCTTTCCTGTTATTTCCATAAATAAATAAACATGTCTTCTTCCACTCTCCTACCAGTTTGACTTACTACTCCCACAACCGCCTTAATGGCACCTTCCAAACATTGCTCCTACTCATCTCAACGTTCTTTTAGCTCTACTCCTCATTATAGCAACTGCTAATCTGACCTAACCTCCTATCTCGCCCTCTTCCTTTGTTTCGTTTAGCTCATGGAATGCCTGTTCCATTTATAATAAAGTTACTTTTGTTCTTGACCTCTTTTCTCGCCTCAGTCTTCACTTTCTTTGTATTACTGAAATATGGCTCACCCCCGAAAATACTGTTGTTCCTGCTGTGCTGCTCTCCTCCCCTAATACACACTTTTCACATACTCCCAGTCAGCATGGTGGAGGCGGTGGTATTATCACTTACCCCTCATCTTGGTCTCTCGCTCCTTCTCTATCCCAGTTGCCCCGGCTCTGAAAACCATTTCACCTCCTTTCTCAAATCTCTCTCTCTACTGCTTCTCTGGTCACCTTCTTACATTCCATGATGATCTGATTCTTGACTGCCTTTTTATCAACTATTCTCACACTGCTTCTCACGGTTTGCTTTTTGGGGATTGCTATATACACCTCTCCTCCTCTTCTCCTTTTTTGCCAACTAGTCTCCCTTCTTGATTCCAATCATCTTTCCCAAATCCCTACCCCGATCCCATATATGGGCCTCATCCTGTTTCTGTTCTTTTCGCTACTTGCCCCTAAACTCTGGAACTCCCTTGCTTTCTCTAATCGCTCAGATCACTTTCGTCACCTCTTTTGTTCGGCCCTAAACACTCATTTACTTGTATTACCCTAATGTTGGATTAATGTCAGTTTATTACCCGTAATATATCTATTTGGTTGTACTGTTTCAAGTACTGTTCAGCCCTTTGTCAAAGGTGCTATAAAAATTCAAAAAAATACAAATTTAGCGAGGACTGCAAACTTAAGTAAAATCTTCTAGTGCATTTTGTGGTAACCTTACTCGTAGCAGTATTAAGGGGGGGCAAAGATAGCATCATTGTTTCTTAGACTAGACATGTGCTACTGCAGATCTGTTTAACTTTTCAAAATCCGGGAAAGGTGTTGATAGGATCGTATTTTCAGCAGGATTAGGGGCTTGTTCTTGCACTACGGTATTCTTTTTTAGCTATTCTCTAAGCTCTTTATATTTCAGTAGAAGCTGAGGGACGGAGAACTTCAATATTTGAGTAACTGATTTTAAGCTTTGATAAACTCGAGTTTTCGCCCAGCCCTCCCGAGTTGAAGAAACCTCAAAGGATATACAATGACTTTGGTACCTGTTAAGTTCTGGCTCTGCACTGCGGCGCCTGGGGAGACAGAACGTTGTAGGCCTCGGAAGTAGGGCGCAGTGGCGCAGCTCCAGGAGCTAAGTAACACACGCCACACGTTGCTGGTCTCTCAGCCTGGAACTGCCTCCCATCCGCGGGGCGGGGCTTTTATTTAGACACCCTGCGTCACCACATTGCGGGACGCAGGGCGGATACATTATTCCTCCTTTATTTTAACTTAACTCAACATCAAACAAAACATGTCATACACATCTAGCAAATACTTCAACTACAAACAAGGTGCCTCCCCCTCTCATAGTTCTTGTGGGGCTGACTACCACACGTAGGGCCTGATCACGACTTTGGCGGTAACCCTTAAATCCGGCAGTAACGCTATTACCGCCGGATTTAAGGGTCTGCCAAATCAGGACTTCGGCGGATTTCACCCCAGCTCTTAGCTGGGGGGAAATCCGCCGAAAATTCGCGCTATTACTGCCGGCGGGAAATCCACCGGCGGTAAGAGCGCGAATTTTCCCCATTGAGCCCAATGGGGAATGGGGCATTCCTGAATGGGCTCAATGGGGAATGGGGAATTACATTACCGCTGAACTCGTGATCCGGCACTATTAGCGCCGGGGAGTTTGGCGGTAGGGCTAATACCGCCAGCGTTACCGCCAAAGTCGTGATCAGGCCCATAGACTTTGAGCCAAGGTGGCGGCTTGGTGTCGGTTCTCAAACCATATCTCCCACCCCTGGAGCTGGGCCCCACTGTCTCATTGGGTGTCTCGCCTTATATGTCCGGCTCACCCATGTCAGGTTCGCTCCACTGCTCCCACGTTCTGTCACTCACTTCCTTTTCTCCATGAAGGTGATCGGGTTCTCCTTCGTTCGTCTTGGGGTCTTCATCTTCTTGGGGACATTCCCCATCAGTCCATAGGTTGCGTGGCACAGCCTTGAACCACGACGCATTTCATGTCACCTGTCGGTGTTCTCTTTGTACAGTTATCATGGTCCCTTGTTTCTCACTGACAGTCCATGGGAGAGACTCATAGCGGGAGTCCAGCTTGGACTTTGTCGGGTTTCGCAGCATGACCACCTGGTCGCCCACCTGGTGGTTGGATGGTTTCGACCTCCTCTTGGCACTCATGTGTGCATTGGCTCCCGTTCTCCTTCTTTCGGTGCGCTCATTGTCAATCCTGTCCGGGCTTCTGCTGGGGTGATGTGGTATGGAAAGCGTTATGACTGTGACAAACATTAGGTCGGCTGGCGGCACGCCAGTCGTGCTGTGCGGGGTAACCCTGTAGTTTCACAGAAAACAATATAAGTCAACCTTCCAAGGACTCGCATTTGCTCTTGATAGCCTCAGAACTTTGTTGAGTGTCCTCATAAATCGTTCTACGTCCCCATTCGCCTGGGGCCACTTTGGCATGATGTGGTGGTAACGTATGTTCAGTTTTTGCAGGTATTGTTTAAATTCCTCCCCATGGAATGGGGGCCCATTATCACTCTTGATTCTTGAGGGCAGTCCATGAGTCGCAAACATCTTCTCCATCGCAGGGATGACCACTTCCACAGCCGTAGAGTCTACAATCTCGACTTCGGGATATCGGGAGTGGTCGTCAATGGCCACTAGGATGTACAGGCCTTCTTGCAGTTTGCAAAAATCGATGCTTATCGCGTCCCATCTGCCAAGTCCTCGCTCTGCTGAACGAATTGGTTCTGGATCAGGTGGGGCTCCGGTTATCTGGCATGGTAGACAGGTGTTAATTAGTCTCTCGACTTTCTCATCTATCTGCGGAAACCACACTCGATGCCGGATACAAGCTTTGGTCCGGACCATCCCTTGGTGTCCTTCGTGGGCTAACGCCACTATTCTGTCTTGAAGGCCCGGCGGGATGATGATTCGATTTCTCCTGAGTAGTAGTCCCTGTTCCGTGATGGATAGATCCTGCCGTATGGTGAACATCCCCGTGAGGAACGCCTTTGCCTCCGTTGTCCTGTTGTGGGTGTTCTTCATGAATGACTTCCAATCGCCAGAAATAATGGTGTTCTTTATCAGGTCGCAGCATGGGTCTTTGTGTGTTTCTTCTGCAATGTCATCAAGGTTGACGGCCTCCGGTATCATGGCACGCACCACCTGCCAGATATGCTCCTCGGTCTCCTCAGCTACTCGAACCTCCTGTGGAGTCGCCGCTCGAGGGTGCCTTGAGAGGAAGTCTGCCGGGTTTCCGCTTCCCGGCTGATAGGCCAACTCAAAGTTGTATTGTTGGAGATGTAATAGCCATTTGGCTATTCTGGCCGGCGGGTGGGAGGAAGTGCCCATGAAGATAGGCAGCAGGGGTTTGTGGTCTGTATATGTCGTAAACCTTCTGCCATACAGGTAGAGGTGGAAATGGCGACACCCCCATAGTACGTCAATTGCCTCCTTCTCAATGTGGGAATATGGTTGCTCCGTCATTGTGAGAGCTCTGGACGCGAATGCAATTGGCCTTTGCTCACCCTCTTTGGTCACCTACGTGAGGATGGCCCCTAGGCCTACTGGGCTGGCATCTACATATAGTTCAATTGGGAGCGTGGTGTCATAGTACGCCATCTTGGTGTCCGTCGACAGTGACTCTTTGATGTTTTCAAAAGCGTCCTGACACACCTGCCCCCATTCCCACTTTGTATTGATCTTGGTCAGTTCTCGAAGGGGTTCCGAGAGTGTAGCCAAATTCCGGATGAATCTCCCACAATATGTGGCCATCCCCAAGAAGCTGTGCACTTCAGTAGGTGTGGTGGGTGGACTCGCGGCCTGGATATCTGCAACTTTCTGAGGATCCAGTGAGATGCCGGTGCTGCTGAACTTGTAGCCAAAAAACGATGTTTCCGTTTTAAGGAATTCACACTTTTCTTTGTGAATTGTTAGTCCAGCTCCTTCTAGTCTGCCAAGGAGCATGTGCAGCCTCTTCATGTGTTCTACTTTGTCATGAGCATGGATCAGGATGTCATCACTCACATTTAGGACACCTGGTATGCCCCAGATGACCTCCTGAATTGTCTGTTGAAAAACCTTGGCAGCCGACGAGATCCCGAAACTCAGGCGCTTGTATCTTCGCAAACCCATGTGTGTCGAAAAAGTGGTTATGTATCGGGAGTCCCTGTGCAACTTGAGCTGATGATATCCTGCCTTCAGATCTATCTTGGAGAATATATTTGACCCCGTGAGATCAGCCACAATTTCGTCCAGGGTAGGCATGATGTGGCGTTCCGGCTTGATGGCAGCGTTTGGGGGACTCATATCTTTACAGATTCGGACTTTACCAGGCTGCTTGGGTTTTTTTGTGACTACCATCGGGGAAACCCATGGTGTAGGTCCTGTTACTTTCTCTATTATGCAAGCTTCCTCCAGCGCTTTCAGTTCTTTTTCCACTTGTTCTCGCATGTGGAATGGGGTCCTCCTGTGTCTTGCTGCCTTTGGCTGGACCGACTCGTCAATGTGGAGTCTGATTGCCTTTCCTTTTAAACATCCTATCCCTTTTTGTAGGTTAGGATACTGTGCCAGGATCTTCTCGACCTATTATGCATCCTTTACTTGACAAATGAAACTTACTAGCCCCAAGTCTTCTGCTGCATCACCACTTAGAAGGCATTCGATGCCTGCATTCACCACATAAATCTTGGACGGTAACATGTTTTCACCATGGCTGAGGGTGGTGCGGAATCTGTCAACCACCGGTAGAGGTTTCCTATACCCATATGCGAACAGCAAAGTTTCCTTGTCCTTCAGGTTCGGTTGTGGCTGCAGCGTCTGAAATGTGCTCATGGGCATAACAAACACCGAAGGCCCCGTGTCTATGGTCATCCATATTTGCTAGTTTTGGAGTGTGACCTGGCACTTGCGCCTCCTGAGCCCTTTTCTCGGTGTGGCATGTCCATGGTTGAGAGCTGACACCAGGTAGACTTTTCTCCCTTTCTTCCACTGTTCTTTGCCAAACTCCTGGTGGGCCAAAGTCGTGTCATCCCCTTCTTCCTCAGTCGAACAGTTTGTTGTTTCCACTCGTCGGGCACTAGCTTGCTTCTTCTTCCTGGCCCCACTCTTCTCTTGAGCATTTTGTGGTGACGGTTGTTGAGTACCCGATGACCGGCACACCTTGGCATAGTGGTCCTTCCTGCCACATGCACCGCATGTCGTCTCTTGCGGAAGGCAGTTTCACCGTCCATGTCGCGGTCCACCACACCATCCGCACTCCATGGGTCCCAGGATTCGTGGCTGCCATCTGGCATGTGTGTAATTTCCAGCGGCCTCATCCCTCGTCGACTGTCTATTAGTGACTTGGGCTACCATGGCTGTCATCAGGGCAGGCTGCAGTTTTTGAAGTGTAGTGCCCATGTGAGCTGCCCTAGCGTGTGCCAGTTCTCTTTGATGACCCAATTCCAGGATGCGTGTTAGGGAGTTGCCTTTTTCACTCAATACCATCCTCCTCAGTTTCTCTGATAGGATGCCGTTGATGAGCTGTCTCCGAATTTCTTTCTCAATGTCTGTGAACTCGCAGGATATTGCCAGCTTCCTGAGTCGGGTGTGGTAGGCATCTAAGGTCTCCTCTTCTGCTTGAATTGTGGTGCAGAATATAAAGGTTTCGTAATCAGGGTTGAGTTGTGGGAGAAAATGAGCCGTCAAAGCATCCTTCGCTTGCTGGTAAATGTCCTGGCCATCATCGATGGTTAGCAAGTTAAAAATATGTAGCACTTCGTCCCCCACATTTAGCAGCAGGTGTGATCTCATTTTTCTGGAGGTAGTTATGTCCTTACATTCCATTGCCATTTCAAATTTTTGGATCCACAGTTGCCACCGGGGGCCAACTGATGATGGATCCGTGAATGGGTCAAATGGCTGTATCATTACAGAGGAGCCCCCTTGTGGGCGAGCTTGCAGTGATGACATCGACAGATTAGCAGCAAGTCTAGAAGGCGTACTGGGCCTGGTGGTGGACTTGCCAGTCGCCATAGCAGGGCCTCACTGTCCCCTGATGGGGTTTTTCGCCTCACCTTGGTGCGTAGCTTCAGGCGTCTGTGGTACCCTCTGTGGCTGAATTCTCGAGCTGTGGTGGATAGGTCTGCTGCCTTGATTCAGGTGCTCACAATATCTGGTTGCCGTGATCACACGTGCATGCCGCGTATGTGGTGTCTTCCAGCGTTGTGCCATGGTGCATTTGACTCCTGGATGTCAGTGGTCAAATATTGCAGTCCCTTATGGCCATATGTTGAGACTGTATCTCCGCTAGCAACTGGGGCTTGTGTAGAGATTGAGATGATAGAAAGAAGAAAAAAAAATGTTTTTTTTTTTGGGTGGGGGGGTTTTGTGTGCCCCTCCGCCCCCACCGGGTGTCCAAAAATTTCCTGTGTCGCTGCTAATGCAAACAGCTGACAGGGTGTTGAACGTGTGTGCTGGGTCCCGTTTCCCTCGTCGCCAGTGTTACGTTCTGGCTCCGCGCTGCGGCGCCTGGGGAGACAGAACGTTGTAGGCCTCTGAAGTCGGCCGCAGTGGCGCATCTCCGGCAGGAGCAAAATAACACACGCCACACATTGCTGGTATCTCGGCCCGGAACTGCCTCCCTTCTGCGGGGGTGGGGCTTTTATTTAGACGCCCTGCGTTACCGCGTTGCGGGACACAGGGCGGATACAACATTTCCCAAGTCTATATGAGATTCCGTTTATGGTATTCTCTCAATCTGTGCTAGTTTTATAGCCCTTTGAAGGTGCTGACTTTTAATGTTGCAATCAGAGATTTTGCTCCACATTTTCGTCATTGCAGTTTTACTGGCCTGGTCTTGCAGTAATTGTATGGCTTGTGCCAGAATGTAAAATGTGTTCTCAATATCTGCATGCTATTTTGTGGGTTACAGTGGTGTAGAGTTAAACCGTTGTTTCTCTGTTTCATAACACTTTATCTCATCTCTGTCATGGCCAACCTGTTACAAAGGGTTTATTGTTCCTATTCCAAGAAGGCATTTTATGTTGATATGCAGATCATGGATTCCTAATAACGGCTAAGAGCTCAGCAGAATTGATAGCGAGATTGTGGCTTCAATACGTAGCATGCTGGTGCTGGTTTTGAATCCATCGCCAACACCTATAATTGGTTTGGGTAAATGCCTTGCTGTGTCTGTTCGTGAGGAGCAGAAGCACTACCTCTGTTGGAACTTCAGCGGAAGCAGTACCTCTGTTGGAACTTCATGTGCATCTTGAAATTATATAGAGATGAGAGGTGTGTAATGACCAGTTCGATCAAATCAAACATAACATCTAAATGTCCACTCTGATATCATTTCATAGGTTGTTTGACTTATCTGATTTTTCCGGTTTGTTAAATTCCATATTTCCTTCCATCATAAAAAGTAAAAGTGATTGCAGGTAACCTAGTCTCAAGGTTTGTTTATACTGAAGGCCGCGGAGGGGTTGAGAGGTGGGAGGCGTTAAAGGGCTCCCTGGTCAATGACTACATTGCATTGGTTTTTGAGGTCTAAGAGGGTTGTTTCTGTGCCATGTTTGGGGCAGAAGCCTGATTGTCTGGAACCCAGGACATGGTGTGTTTCTAGGAAGGAATGGATTTGTAAGTAGGCGACTCTGCCAATAATTTTGAGCAAGAAAGGGACTGTGGTGATCGGGCGGTAGTTAGTTGGTGTGGCTGGGTCATGGGAGGTTTTCTTTAGCAGCGGGGAGAACCAGGATCCTTTGAGTGAGCTTGAGATGGTGCAGGAGGCAAAGGAGTTGTTGATAATGGCGGCAATGAGCGGGATTAGAGGTTCTGCGCATTCCTTAAGAAGAGCCGCTGGACAGGCATCTCCCTTACAACGGGAGGGCCGGAGGCCTTTGATGATTTTGGCTAGGTTGGCTGTGCCAGCCGGTTGGAAGTGGAAGGGCAGGATGCTGGGTGCAGCACTGGGTGTGTGTGGAAGCTCGGCGTGGATTGGGGGGCCTGCGCTGGGAGGGCTTGTTGTTTGAGTTTTATTTTGTCTTGGAGTTTGGCGATTCTGGCCATGAGCGTGTTTTTAATACTGTTACACAATGCATCATCTGTGTGGATGGAGGTGGGTGGGTGATGGGGGTCTCTAATTCTTTGAGAGTGGAGAAGAGTTGCAGGAGCTAGTGGAGGCTGTGGAGATTCTTTCGTTGTAGGTTGCAGCTTTGGATGCTATAATGGTTTGTTTATACTGAAGTGATGTGGTGGAGAGGTGGGTTTTATTAGTTATGGTCTGTTCTTTGCACCATGCAGCTTCTGCTGCTCTTTTTGGAGACTCTGGAAGAGCAGAGGTTGGGGGTGTGCCTTGTTCTTGACTTTCTTAGCTTTCAGGGGGAGCTAGTAGGTTGATAGCTGTGCCTATCAAAGCGTTGTAGTGCTCCACTAGGGTAGAGTTATTGGACATAAGCAGGACCAGCTGGTCGAGAAGGGGAGTGAGGCTGCGAGAGCTGCAGGACATAATGGTGGTGGGGGAGGCTACTGGTTTGGGCGGTGATGCAGGGGTGCTGATGGAGAAGGTGATGGTGTGGTGGTCTGACCAATGGCAAGGGAGAATGGACGGTGCACTGATGTTGCTGTTGTGGTCCACAACAGTCCAGGGTGCGGCTGTGGGTATGGATGGGCTGAGAAATGGACTGGATGCAGTTTAAGGCTTGCAGTGATTGGGAGAGGGTAGTTGTGTTGTGGTTGGACGGGTCATTGAAGCCCAGATACAATACAATCTACTTATGTGTCCTGCCTCACTAATGATCCACTAATGATCCTCACATTTGAAAAGGACTATTACTCTGATCATGCTTCCAACATATACCACTTTAAAAAATCCACATATTTGCCAATTAATCTTTCAACAGAAAATCATTTTGTCGGATATGCGTTCATCATATGCCCTCACTGAGCAACATCATAATCTTTATGTGAACATTATTTCAAAAAGCAATTAATCAGAAACAATTGTAAAACAGTAATATCTCATAAAAATCCAACAATGGCACAATACATAATCCACACGTCCATGAAAAAGAAATCAGACAAGATATCCAAAATCTCATACTAAAATAAAGTTTTTTAAAAAATTATAATATCACATACTTGTGCTAAAACAAAACTATCAATTGAAATATATATATAAAACTCCTTAATGATACAATGTCTAACAATTTGGAGTCTCTAATCTTCATGAATGGGGAAATATAATGGTTCAAACAACACCAAAATCTACGGCCATTTTCCAACAGATCTGGGCCATCTCATCACAGGAGTCTTATTGCTGCATTTTCTACAGGGGGAGGAAGGGGTCATCCCAAATCCCCCTCACAATGCCCATCCCTCCTTTGAACCTCACACCCTTAAAACACATATATTTAATCCCTAAACAGCCCCCAGTAAAGAAATGTGGCAAAATTGCTGTTTCACCAAATGCAGTAAATCAAATAATTGTATGCCGCACCCAATAGTTTCAGCAAAGGAATTAAAACCTACGTTATTTCTGTTACCCTTCCTTGTGGTGGTGTCCGATAGGTATAAATTATGAGTGTGCACTAAAGCATCAATACAGTGAAATATTTGTACACTATGGATTGAGATCTAATTAACACTGAATATACAACATTCATGTATACGCTGCTAATTTTTAGTGTGAAACTTTCACCAGAATCTGTTTAGCTGTAATAATTTGAATGAGCATTTACATTGGTAATTTGCTATTTAAAGCCTTTCAGCACCCTTAAAGCAGACAGCATATATTTATGAACTATTCAAAAACCAAAAACGTGTGAAGAGACAGTCAATCCACAGTTTTGCAGGAAGGAGGAATCCTATATATTCATCCACCTTCATCCACCTCAAAAACCTCTCTCTTTAACTAAACCTACTCTACCGACAGCCAACTAATACGTACTGCAAATGCTCTTGTATAACAATGTATGCTGAGCTATTTTCTTTTTTCCTATGTTGTAACTAAGTCGCGCTATTCCTGTAACCAGAGCTATCTATGTAACCAGCGCCACGATGCCTCAGGGCTGTTCCTGTGCACTTAACAAATACGAATAAATAAATAAATAAATCCAACTTGGACTTGTCGTAGTAAATTAATGCATCCCATGAATTTCTGGAGAAGCAAAAATCACAGTCCCACAGAATAACTATTGCCTGGCGATCGGAATGTATCTACCACTGACTAGGCTAAGTGGCAACCAGGAAATAAAAAGGCTGCAGGGGACTGTACCGAAGAGTACCCTGTATTCCCTCCGCCCCCTTGTAGACAAGGAGGGAACAGATAGAAATTCCTAAAGGGGAGGCACCCCACCTCTCAAGTAATTCGTAATGAATGGACACTTTTACTAGCTTTCCCATTTATCACAATGCTGAATTCTGCAGCTTAGTCTACATGACTTAGGTGAACCTCCAAGGGGATGTCTTGGTTGTACATCACCCAAAGGACCCGACTTGTGTTTCAGGTTCCCCTTGAAGAATTTCAATTACACCCCCCTTTAGGAGAGGAAGGGGGCCAGAAATGAAAACAATATTTCTAAAGGACTCATTCCTCCCATGGACTCCTGATTTTTCATATCCCGCCCCAGCTCAACTGCTCTTTGAAAACCTTTCTGCCACCAGGGGGCGCAGTGTGGCTCCACCCGATGCTGCTACATGCCGTACAGGACGTCGGGCCAGTAAATATATGTGTGTGTGTGTGTATACATATATATATATTCAGTAAAAAAACGTTGTTAAAGGGACGTTATGGTTCAAAGTAAAACCGAAAAACCCCCGAAATTCGGCAGTTATGGTAAGATAAGCAACCATAACTCGCGCCACTGTGCACTGCTAGCACTAACACCCAGGACATCAAAGATGACATCACAAATGTCATTGATGACATCACTGATGACATCACATGTGCATTTACTTTTCATGAAAACTCTGTAGGAGGGATTCTTATAATGTTGACCAAAAAGTGTGAAGGATCATTTGAATAAATATCATGAGCTAATTAGTGCATTAAGCAATGCATTGATATAAATAGCATTCTATTATGAAGTTCTATCCAGTATACTAAGCAACTCATGCAGAAACTTAGGCAGTGTGTGCAGTATAAATGATGAAGGTGCAATATTCATAATCTAACATGTAATAAGTAGCTACTAAAACCCACTTAATACATAATTATACTTAATACTGACAAAACACAAAGAGACAACAACACATACAAATATGAGTATATACAGGGACAGAGAAGTAAGCAAAAAAGCAGAAGTAGTAGCAGAAAGAGTTCATAACCTAACTGATTATCTTCATGCAGAGAAATGATTGCTCTGTTTCAAAGGTGCTACTTACTGTATGTATGTGTATCAAATGATGTCAGTGAACCCTAAGGAAAGGAGTGTGAGTACAATGTATACAAATATGAGCATATACAGGGAAGGTATAGTAATAAAAATAAAACTATGAGAAAGTGCTGATAACTCTAATGATTATCTTCATGCACAGAAAGGATTGCTCTCTTTCAAGCCTGTGTCTTCTGCTATATATATGTTTCATATGATATGACTTGACCCTAAGTCTACAAATATAGTACCTTTTCAATTTTTACTTCCTGACTGTTACTGAAGAAAACTATGTGGCTTAGATATGTCAGTAAAGGAAAAAAAGGGAGAACCAGCCATGTGATGTCATCAGTGATGTCATCAATGACATTTGTGATGTCATCTTTAATGTCCTTGGTGTTAGTGTTAGCAGTGCACGGTGGTGCGAGTTATGGTTGCTTATCTTACCATAACTGCCGAATTTCAGGGGTATTCGGTTTTACTTTGAACCATAACGTCCCTTTAACAAAGTTTTTTTTACAGAATTTGATAGGTTTTTAGTAGCGCAACTTAACCATAACGTCCCTTTTAACAAAGTTTTTTCACTGAATTTCATAGGTTTTTAGTAGCGCAACTTAACCATAACGTCCCTTTAACAAAGTTTTTTTTACTGAATTTCATATGTTTTTAGCAGCACAACTTAACCATAATATCCCTGACTTTATATACATATAACATAGAACATACTGAACCCCTACCTAGTGATTTCGATGTCCGCGGACTACCGCCATGTCCGCGGACATATCGAAAATCTTAGCGTGGTGAATGTAAATTTAAATAGTGTGCCCCATTTCCCCTTTGAGGTTGGCTCTGAAAAGAGCCGTTTTTGGGGGTTTTTTTGCAGATGCTTGACAGACACCTGTTATTTTGTATTTTTTTTATTTTTCTTACTTTACTCCTAAAATCTTCACATAACCTTCTCCAAAGCAACATTTACATTCCAAAACAGAATGGCATTTCCCATAAAAGATAAGGAAATGCCATCTTCTTTAAAATAAACAGCAATACTGGAATTAATATTCTCATTATTACAGAAGAACATACCAGCTCTAAGCATGAAGGCACACATGCCTCGGTTGATAACACACCTAGCATTGTTTTGCTGAGGACAAAAAACTGAACTATTGTCCCATATTGCCCTAGGTACTAATCCAGAAAAAATTACTCTGGCATTTGGAAGGATGTTCATTACTGCTTGAACCAAGTGTTCCAAATCTGCCAACAAAGTAGGGGCACTGACATAGCCCAAATGGAAAGCACCATAGTGCAAAACTACCACATGGGGACTGTTGATCCTGCCCATATCTTCACAAACTTGTACAATTCCCTGTACATTGCAATCAGGCACAGTGCTCCACACCAGCTCCACTCCTTTAACATCAAAATTCTTTGCAACATGCCTGCATTGAGCATACTGTTGTAAGCCATGCACAAACATATCTCCGAGCACCAACACCCTGACTTTCTCCACTTCTGCCATCTTCACTACACAGAGTCTCTTTGAACACAAATCCACAACCTCAACATCTGATTGGCTGATTCCTACAGTCTTCTTTCCATGCTGGATTTGCTGGAAAACCCCAGATGTAGCACGCCCTGTCCACAGACCGCATAATTCTTAGACAGCCCTTCTACCATTTCCACTTCATTCTCTGTGCCATTCCCTCATTGGATACAGCTAAGCAGGCACACAATATGGAGAACGTCCTCAGAACACCCCCATTTTGTTTATTTTCGAACATTTCAGGACACCGCGAGTGTTCTTAGAACACATTCAACTTGCCAGCGAACAATACGGACAACGTCCTCAGAACATCCCCATTTTCTTTATGTACGAACAATTCTGGACACCGCGAGTGTTCTTGGAACACTTTCAGCTTGACAACAAACAATACAGACAAAGTCTTCAGGACACCCCCTGCGAACATTCCAGGACCCCACGAGTCTTCTTAGAACACTTTCAACTTGACACCGAATCCATTCTGTTTAATTATGAACATTTCAGAACAGCCGTGTTGTCCGCAGAAAAATCGAACACAACAAAAGTGTCTAGCACATAAAAAAAACAGAACATTGAACCTATCTCATAATCCCCCACACTGCCCAAACACTCTTACACACCAACACACTCCACTAAATACAATTTTTTATCCAAGTTTCACTGCGCTGTCCGTGGTCGTCCGCGAATGCAAGATGGCGGGTGCCACAGAAAATCTGACGCGCTTCACGCACCACGCCATCCAATCAGCGAACACGTCGCATGTCCGCGAACATCATGCAAGCCGCTCGGCCAATCAGGGCACTGTCCGCGGAGCGAAACGGGAAGTCCATCCGCGGAGCGAACGGAGATATCACTAATTTTTTTGCCTATCATTTTGGTCATTTAAAAAAAAACTACTGGACGGATTCACACCAAATTTGCAAAAGCACGCTTTCGGGACCAAGCCCCCGCTCCTGCCGCAAATACGTCCAGCGGTTTGGGCTGTAGGCGTGCGCAAAGTTTTTTCCCATTATGTCTACGGGAAAAAACAAAAGTTTTGGGACCGCCCTATAACTTTGCCCCCCCTGGACCAAACCTCCCCAAACTTTGCAGAAAAATTCAGAGTGGGCCGTATACTTTTTTTGCAAAGTTTGGTGAGGATTTGTCCAGAGGGAACGAAGTTATAAGCCACCCAAAAAATGTTCTTCCTATGGAAACACCAACTTAACCATAACTACATGGACGCTACCGCGTCCATGTAATACACATATACACACACACATATATATATATATATACTACAAAAAAAACTTTGTTTAGGGGACGTTATGGTTAAGTTGCCCTACCAAAAACCTGTGCAGTTCACTAAAAAAAATATTTCACTCTCCCCTTTATGGTTCCAATTAAAACCGAAAAACCCCTGAAATTCGACAGTTATGATAACCTAAGCCCCCAAACCTGCCACCGCCACTGTGCACTGCTAACCCTAACACCCAGACCATGAAAGATGTCATCTCAAATATCACTGATGACATCACTGATGACATCACATGTTTAGTCCCTTTGTTTTCGTTCCCTACCATATATATATATATGTACATTCAGTTAAAAAAACTTTGGTAAAGGAATGTTCTACTTCACAGTGAAACCAAAAAACACTGCTCATTCCCCCATTATGGTAAGCTAAGCAACCGTAACTCGCACCATCTACGCGCATTGCTAAGACTAACACCCAGGACCTCAAAGATGACATCACAAACATCACTAATGCCAGGGCCTAGAGTGTTGAGTGCATGGCCGTAGGCCGTAGGCCATACTCCCTAGGCCTTGGCCACAACCACCGCAGCATATGAAAGCTATACATACACCAGTAGTATCGCATATTGATCAAGTGGTTGTGGGGAGGGCCTAGAGTCTTGGTTGGATGGCCAAAGGCCATGCACCCAAGATCAAATTTATACTTAGAGAAATTATAAGCCACTATGGGATATGCTGTGGTAGTTGTGGCCAGTACGTAGAGTCTTGGGTGCATGGCCATTTCCACACATTTCGCTCGGCTCACCCATCGAAACACGCCCCCAACAACACATGGCCTACCGTCCTGCTTTCCCACAGGTGTCCCGATGAAAACGGTATCTCACATGTGTGGGTGCACCTACATGGGCGCCAAGGGGAAAGCCTAAAACACAAGTAACACCAAGTCTGTTTTCAGACCGCAATTTCAGACTCTCTGCCGACCGACACACCATACAGATATGGGCCTCGGGTGTCCAAGCCACCAAGGAAAACAGGGAACCCCATGTATTTCCGAAAAGAGGACACCCGTGGGAATCCGCAGAGGTACGATTTGGGCAAATCGCCCCAGAATTTATTACCCAGACACCCCAGCAAAGTCCGAAATGTGGGGAAAAAAACGCATTTTCCGCACATTTTGCTCGGCTCACCCATCGAAACACGCCCCCAACAACACATGGCCTACCGTCCCGCGTTCCCACAGGTGTCCCGATGAAAACGGTACCTCACATGTGTGGGTGCACCTACCTGGGGGCCAAGGGGAAAGCCTAAAACACAAGTAACTCCAAGTCTGTTTTCAGACCGGAATTTCAGACTCTCTGCCGACCGGCAAACCATACAGATATGGGCCTCGGGTGTCCAAGCCACCAAGGAAAACAGGGAACCCCATGCATTTCCGAAAAGAGGACACCCGTGGGAATCCGCAGAGGAACGATTTGGGCAAATTGCCCCAGAATTTATTACCCAGACACCCCTGCAAATTCCGAAATGTGGGGAAAAAAATGCATTTTCTGCACATTTCGCTCGGCTCACCCATTGAAACACGCCCCCAATAACACATGGCCTACCGTCCTGCGTTCCCACAGGTGTCCCGATGAAAACGGTACCTCACATGTGTGGGAGCACCTACATGGGCGCCAAGGGGAAAGCCTAAAACACAAGGAACCCCAAGTCTGTTTTCAGACTGGAATTTCAGACTCTGTGCCGACCGACACACCATACAAATATGGGCCTCGGGTGTGCAAGCCACCAAGGAAAACAGGAAACCCCATGCATTTCCAAAAAGAGGACACTCGTGGGAATCTGCAGAGGTATGATTTGGGCAATTCACCCCAGAATTTAGTACCCAGACACCCCCGCAAAGTCCGAAATGTGGGGAAAAAAACGCATTTTCCACACATTTTGCTCGGCTCACCCATTGAAACACGCCCCCAACAACACATGGCCTACTGTCCCGCGTTCCCACAGGTGTCCCGATAAAAACGGTACCTCACATGTGTGGGTGCACCTACCTGGGCACCAAGGGGAAAGCCTAAAACACAAGTAACCCCAAGTCTGTTTTCAGACCGGAATTTCAGACTCTCTGCCGACCGACACACCATACAGATATGGGCCTCGGGTGTCCAAGCCACCAAGGAAAATAGGGAACCCCATGCATTTCCGAAAATAGTACACCCGTGGGAATCCGCAGAGGTACGATTTGGGCAAATCTCCCCAGAATTTAGTACCCAGACACCCCCGCAAAGTCCGAAATGTGGGAAAAAAACGCATTTTCCGCATATTTCGCTCGGCTCACCCATCGAAACACGCCCCCAACAATGCATGGCTTACTGTCCCGCGTTCCCACAGGTGTCCCGATGAAAACGGTACCTCACATGTGTGGGTGCACCTACCTGGGCGCCAAGGGGAAAGCCTAAAACACAAGTAACCCCAAGTCTGTTTTCAGACCGGAATTTCAAACTCTCTGCCGACTGGCACACCATACAGATATGGGCCTCGGGTGTGCAAGCCACCAAGGAAAACAGGGAACCCCATGCATTTCTGAAAAGAGGACACCCGTGGGAATCCGCAGAAGTATGATTTGCCCAAATCGGCCCAGAATTTATTACCCAGACACCCCCGCAAAGTCCGAAATGGGGGGGAAAAAACACATTTTCCGCACATTTTGCTCGGTTCACCCATTGAAACACGCCCCCAACAACACATGGCCTACCGTCCCGTGTTTCCACAGGTGTTCTGATGAAAACAGTACCTCACATGTGTGGGTGCACCTACCGGGGCGCCAAGTGGAAAGCCTAAAACACAAGTAACCCCAAGTCTGTTTTCAGACCGGAATTTCAGACTCTCTGCCGACCGACACACCATACAGATATGGGCCTCGGGTGTCCAAGCCACCAAGGAAAACAGGGAACCCCATGCATTTCCGAAAAGAGTACACCCGTGGGAATCCGCAGAGGTATGATTTGGGCAAATCTCCCCATAATTTAGTACCGAGACACCCCCGCAAAGTCCAAAATGTGGGAAAAAAAACACATTTTCCGCACATTTCGCTCGGCTCACCCATCGAAACACACCCCCAACAACACATGGCCTACTGTCCTGCGTTCCCACAGGTGTCCCGATAAAAACGGTCCCTCAAATGTGTGGGTGCACCTACCTGGGCACCAAGGGGAAAGCCTAAAACATAAGTAACCCCAAGTCAGTTTTCAGACCGGAATTTCAGACTCTCTGACGACCGGCACACCATACAGATATGGGCCTCGGGTGTCCAAGCCACCAAGGAAAACAGGGAACCCCACTCATTTCGGAAAAGAGGACACCCGTGGGAATCCACAGAGGTATGATTTGGGCAAATCGCCCCAGAATTTAGTACCCAGACACCTCTGCAAAGTCCGAAATGTGGGGAAAAAAACGCATTTTCCGCACATTTAGCTCGACTCACCCATCGAAACACGCCCCCAACAACACATGGCCTACCGTCCCGCGTTCCCACTGGTGTCCCGATGAAAACAGTACCTCACATGTGTGGGTGCACCTACCTGGGCGCCAAGGGGAAAGCCTAAAACACAAGTAACCCCAAGTCTGTTTTCAGACCGGAATTTCAGACACTCTGCCGACTGGCACACCATACAGATATGGGCCTCGGGTGTCCAAGCCACCAAGGAAAACAGGGAATCCCATGCATTTCTGAAAAGAGGACACCCGTGGGAATCCGCAGAGGTATAATTTTCCCAAATCATCCCAGAATTTATTACCCAGACACCCACGCAAAGTCCGAAATGGGGGGAAAAAAACGCATTTTCCGCAAATTTCGCTCGGCTCACCCATCGAAACATGCCCCCAACAACACATGGCCTACCGTCCCGCGTTCCCACAGGTGTCCCGATGAAAATGGTACCTCACATGTATGAGTGCATCTACCTGGGCGCCAAGCGGAAAGCCTAAAACACAAGTAACCCCAAGTCTGTTTTCAGACCAGAATTTCAAACTCTCTGCCGACTGGCACACCATACAGATATGGGCCTCGGGTGTGCAAGCCACCAAGGAAAACAGGGAACCCCATGCATTTCCGAAAAGAGGACACCCATGGCAATCCGCAGAGGTATGATTTGCGCAAATCGGCCCAGAATTTATTACCCAGACACCCCCGCAAAGTCTGAAATGTGGGAAAAAACCCACATTTTTCACTTTGTCAGGGGTTCTGGGTAAAACATTCTGGTCCGCTTCGCGCAAGTTGGACCTCTGTGGATTCCTACTGGTGCCCTCTTTTCAGAAATGCATGGGGTTCCCTGTTTTCCTTGCTGGCTTCGACAGCCTAGTCCTAAATCTGTAGGTTATCTCCCCAAACCCTTTTGTGGTTACCAGTGGGTTAGCCTTTTCCCTTTGCGGCTAGATTGGGGAACCCACACATGTGAGGTACCGTTTTCATTGGGGCACGTGTGGGGACGTGGGAAGGCAGGCCATGTGTTTTTGGCGGTGTGTTTCGGTGGGTGGCCAGAGCGAAATGTCTGAGAATTGTCTTAATTTCCAGCCAATTTCAGAGACATTTCCCTGTGACCACTCACCGAAACACGTCACCAACAACAGATGTCATACCTTCTCGCATTCCCACAGGTGTCCCGACGAAAACGGTACCTCACAAGTGTGGGTGCACCTACCGGGGGCGCAAAAGGAAAAGGGTATCCCGCTGGTAACCCCAAGCCTTTCGCCACAGCCCATTTTGTTCATGTGGGCCTAGGGTGTCGAAGCCAGCAAGGAAAACAGGGAACCCCATGCATTTCCCAAAAGAGGACACCAGTGGGAATCCACAGAGGTCTGCCTTGCACAAATTGCCCCAGTTTTTATTAGCCACAATCCCCGACAAAGTGTGATATTTGGTGGGGAAAAACACAACGTTCACTTTGTCTGGGGTTCTGGGTAATAAATTCTGGGCCGCTTTGCGCAAGTCAGACCTCTGTGCATTCCCACAGGTGTCCTCTTTTGGGAAATGCATGGGGTTCCATGTTTTCCTTGCTGGCTTCCACACCCTAAACTCAAATCTGTAGGTTGCCCACATGAACAAATTGTGCTGTGGCGAAAGGCTTGGGATTACCAGCGGGTTACCCTTTCCCTTTTGCACCCCCGGTAGGTGCACCCACACATGTGAGGTACCTTTTTCATCGGGACACCTGTGGGAATGCGAGAAGGTATGACATCTGTTGTTGGCGACGTGTTTTGGTGAGTGGACACAGGGAAATGTCTCTGAAATTGGCTGGAAATGAAGACAATTCTCAGACATTTCGCTCTGGCCACCCACCGAAACACACCGCCAAAAACACATGGCCTGCCTTCCCACGTCCCCACACGTGCCCCAATGAAAACGGTACCTCACATGTGTGGGTGCACCTACTGGGGGTGCAAAACGAAAAGGGTAACCCACTGGTAACCCCAAGCTTTTCGCCACTGACCATTTTGTTCATGTGGGCAACCTACAGATTTGGGCATAGGGTGTCGAAGCCAGCAAGGAAAACAGGAAACCCCATGCATTTCCCAAAAGAGGACACCCGTGGGAATCCACACATGGCCAAATTGGAGGGGCGGCCCATCTCATGTAGCCCTCCCCAGGGGCAGATAATGGGGGTGGGGGGCTGTCCTGCACTCCTCCATGGGCACAGGCGCCCGTTCCTAGGAGCAGATATCTGGTCCCAGGGAGGGCTGCATGACATGGCACCCACTCCATTGCGGGTGGGGGAGACGGGGCCACGGCCCCGTCCCATTAGAAAATTCCCGTCCCTTTGCCCCACAGCCCCCCTAAAATGCGTTCCACCATTTTCCATTTTTTTCTTTGTTTACAAAACTTGTCTTGGCGCAAAGGGGCACATTGGTGTGCCGATCTGGCCCCGGGGTGCCCAAACCTTACTGCCCTACCCACTGGGCGGCCTGTCCCACCAGTTTTGGGGGCCCTCTCCCCCTCCCCCTCCCCCTGCGCCAAGGCAAGTTTCGTAAACAAAGAAAAAAATGGAAAACGGTACACTACACTTTGGGGCGGGCTGAGGGGCACCCTAAACCGCCAGGTAACTTTCTAATAGAATGGGGGGTGACCCTCTACCCCGACACCAAATGCAGGGGGGCATCTCATTCAGCCCTCCCTGGGGACAGATAAGAGGGGGCCATCTCATGCAGCCCTCCCTGAGGTCAGATGCCCCTTCCTAGGAGCATATATCTGCCCCCATGGAGGGCTACAAGGGGTGCCCCCATTTCCCCTTGTGAGGGGGAGAGGGCCACCCCCCATTTCTGTAAAATCTATCCCTGGTGGCTAGAGGCCCCCCAATCCCAACCAAAATTCCCTTTTGAAATTTTCTTTTTTTTTCTTTTTTGGTTTTGCCCCCTTCCCTGGGGCAGATGATCAGCCATCTGCCCCCAGGGGGGCCTAACTTGCAGGCCCCATCCTTTGGGGGGCCTGCACACTATTTCCTGGTAGCCCGACCCCCCACCCCCCAATTGGATGGGGGGCCACCTCATGTACTCCTGCCTGGGGCCATAAATCGGCCCCCAGGGAGGGCTACAAGGGGTGGCCCCCCTTTCCACTTGGTTTGAGAGGGGGAGGGCCACCCATTACCTAGTAAGCAGCCCCCCCGCGTCACAAACAAATCTGTATTGATCCAGTGACATTGCTGCCCGCGGATCGCGCGCCCTGCGCCGATCCGCGGGCAGCTATGCCACACAATGGCTATCGTTGTAAAGGGGAGAATCTCCCCTTTCCAACGATACCCGCCTCGATCTCCGGCTTGAAATACAGCCGGAGATCGAGGCGGAGAATGGTGATCACTTACCTTCTGTTTTCACCGCAGCAGCACGAAATGGCTGCTGCGGTGAAAAGTACTTTCACACCGACGTGCTTTACGCACGCCAATGTGAAACTGAAGGTAATCCAGCCCCCTGGCAGTGAGGGGGGACCTCCCCCTCACATAGCATCGGGGTTGGATTACAGTTTTGCTCGATCCCTGCGTTGCAGGGATCGAGCAAAGCAGAGTGCCAAAACCGACGAGCCGGCTCGTCAGTGGCAACCTGGAGCGGTTTCCACTGACAAGCCGGCTCGTGGGTGGCACTTAAGGGGTTAATTTCTGTGATGAAAGAAAAGAGCATGTTAGTGTTTGTATTTTATTACAGACTTATTACATTGTACAATAGACATCTAAGCTTTTTTTTACCCTCATAAATAGTTTACAAACCAGTGTACTGTGCATTTTGCTCAGTTTCTGTGTTTGTTTTTCAAATCCTTGGGTCTGGGGGAATAAAATCCTTGTCGGATTAAAAAAAAACTTTCTTTGCTATGCTACAAACTATTTCTTTGTTTCCTTTGAGTGTTTACTTGTTGTTTCTGATTAATGTTATGTATTTTGGCTTGTTGCAGATTTTTAAAACAGTTAGATACCTGTTGGCGTATTCTAACGTTGTATTTTTTGTTACGGATATGTGGTATTCATTTATCTGTGTGGTTGTTATACACTGTTGGGCAGTTAGATAACTGTTGGCGTATTCTGTTTATAGTCTTTCACTTGAACTTTTTATTAATGTTGAAGTCCACATTAGTTATTAAATTTTGGTTTTAAGAAGATTAAATACGCATTTGTAAGATTAGCTGGCAATCTCTGCTTTAGAGTAATGGTACTATCATTACATTCGAACCATCCACATTTCTTTTTAATATATGCATTGTAGTGACCTGCATTGGTTGTGGCTCCTGAGTGGTAGATTATACCTATTGTTGTAAAGGTTTTCTTACCAAGTGACACTTTACCAATCCAGTCAGCTTGCAGTTGTTTTTGGCACCATCTGCATTGTACCGTAGAAGCATAAGTATTATGTAGTTACTATGTGTTTGTATCAGTAAGGTGGAGCGATTATCTGAATTGCACATGGTACATAATCTGCGATGGTTTGCATTCTGTAGAAATTGCTGAAATGGAATGGATTCACGATTAGATATGGATATATACACAAACCGCTCATTTGGGATTTGTTCCTGTGTTCCATTGTTACAGAGAGTGCATGTATGTTTCCACATGTATGAAATCTGGAAGATTTCATTTATAGGTATGTTTTTGTTTTCCAGTACTTTTAGTAAGTACATTAGAAATTCTTGTGGATCGGGGGCGCTGCTGAGCAGCCGGCAAGATGGCTGCCTAGCTCTTCAGCTCCGTGTCCTGACGGCAAACTATCCGTCGGAATCAGCAGATTTCTTCACCATCCAGCGTTGGGGACGAGTGCATTATACTGCAAACTCCCTGCCCCGTGCACTGATCCGTGTCCTGGCCAAAAACGGAGCCCCTGAACGGAGTGAGACCCCTTCTCCCATGCAACGCACCTGGCATCTGCGGCCTACCGAGCTTGGGACGACTGCCGCGAGCCCCGCCCCTGTGGCCTGCCGGCCCGCCGAGTTGCCCGCTCCCTGACGCGTTGTCGGGCCGGCGCCTCTTTCGCCTCCTTCGCCGTCCCTGGCCCCACGCTACTCCTGGTGCGGCCCGTCCTCTTTGCCCACCCCTGGAGGGGTTCCGGCGGGGGTACCACGGCGCTCCCGGCGACCTCAGATCCCCAGACGCTGTACCGCGGGGGCGGTTGGAGCACGCCCCCCACACTACTGCCATCATCTGGACCCGCCAGCGGATTCACACCAGGGATCACTGAACCCTGTGGGGGACGCCCAAGATCCCTCGTCCCCACAGGCTGAGACCACAACATCTGCCTGCACGTCGCCGCATCTGAGACCTGCTTGCGGCCTCCACACTCCGGCTCCTAGCTGCCAGCTCGACTGCAACCCTACGGAGGCGGAGACCTGACATTCTGCCTGCAGGTGAGAGATTTGGGGCCCGGGACTGCCATACACTGTGCCCCGGGGGGCACACTCGCCCGCACCCTCTGCGCACACCAGGTCCACGTGCGCATTCCACAAAGAGGGCGGCCGTGGCCTACCGGGCCCTCCATCATTCACGCTGACTTGTTTGGGTGGCCCCCCCGGGCTTCATGATTCCGCGGCTCCTCTCGTAGGGGCAACCAATCCTCCCTGCTTGGCGTGGATCACTAACTGGACACCCCTGCGGAATCCTGATACTTGGGTCCCGAATCACTGGATCCCTATGACTGTGCCCCTGGATTGCGCCATCCCACGCCAGCTTCACTCTGCCCGCTCTTCCTACGCTGGTGCTACCCTGGGCGCTTCATCACCCCCTCCACTCATACTGCGCAGACACTGAGCTGCCCTTCACTGCTGGTTATCGCTACCTTGCCCTGATCTACCTGGGTGGCGTGCGCTGCCTGTCATTCACCTTCCCTGGTCGGGGTTACTCGAGACATTTGGCCCGCCGCCCCAGGGTGAGCGTGCAACCCTTGAATCTACCGGGTCGGAGTACTGGTCGCCCAGACCCCTCACATTAAACGTCTCAGAGCTGACCAGGACCCGAAGATCCCTCTGGTCCCCCGGGACCCCACGGGTATACTGTATCATCTGCCCTGCTGTTCTGGGTGGACCTTCAAATATGTCCGGCAAGGCTCGCGGGGCTAACAAGGCCGGGGCGATGGACAGGTTTGCTAAATCACTTGCCAAGCAGGATCAGGGAGAGGCCGTCCCCCCACCGGACGAACCAGATGTACCCTCATGCCCTCCTCAACCCGACCTCACGACGCTAATGGAATCCATGGTCAAAAACTTTGCAGCATTTCACGAAAAAGTAGATGATATAAATGCAAATGTCGCCTCTTTACGCACTAAGCTGGACCAACATGGCACTAGACTGGTTGAGGCCGAGACCAGGATTGGAACCACTGAGGATGAGGTACACGTGCTCCAGGGCACGGTCTCCGACCTAGTGCGGGACATGAAACAGGTCAAGGCGAAGTGCGATGACCTAGAGTCCAGGTCCCGCAGGGATAACATCCGCATCGTGGGGGTTCCGGAGTCGGCCCTCAAGGTCAAGATGGAAACCGCAGTCGAGACCCTTCTGAGAGACCTACTGGGGAATCCACAACTCTCACCGTTCTTCACCATCGAGCGGGCTCACCGCTCGCTGGCCCCGCGCCCCAAGCCGGGCGACTTCCCACAGACCAATCATAGCCAAGGTGCTCAGCTACAGGGATAGAGATCACATCCTACGACTAGCCCGCGAAAAGGGGGAGTTGAGATTTGAGTCCCAGACTATTCGTATCATTCCTGATTTCTTGGTCAATGTACAAATGGAACGTAGGCAATTTAATGGCGTGAAAAAACTGCTGCGGGAAAGGAAAGTGGAATATGCCATGTTATTCCCTGCAAGGCTGAAGCTCACCCACCGTAATAAACTGTACTTTTTTACAGTCCCGGAGGAGGCGGTCAAATTTATTGAGTCCCATATCCCTGTCCCTGATCCGGCAGACAATCCTGCTGACGAGGGTTGACTTGATCTGCCCTGCACTCATTGCTTGAAGCATGTACTGAGTCAATACCACGCTTACCGCCTGTAATTTCCTTGTCATCTCATGTATCTCTCTCTTCTGCATCAATTGTCGTCGCAACTTGATTTGAAAGCCTCATGAAACCCATACTGGCCACTAATGTGTGATATACCTGATGCGACACTTTGCTTGGGCTCTTCCATCTCAACACCCCCCCGCCTAGTGCATCACATACTGGTGGCCCCCCAATACTTAACATTGTCACCGCTGCACAGTATTTCGTGTAGCCCATCGTTCAACTGCCCAATCGGGCTCACGGCAGCAGCTCCCCCACTGCAGTTGCAACGCCGAGTTTGGCTTGTCATGTTTACTGGTTACACCCCTGTAGGTTGCTAGGGCTGGCCTTGCCCCGTTGGGCTCGGCACAGGTGCCCTGGAATTCTGGGTGGGCTCTTGGGCACTGCTACGGTTGGGGGGGCAGTGTGGGAGGGGGTGGGGACACTGTTGGGGTATTATGGCAAAAATGGCAGGACAGTGGTGGCTACAGTTACAGCGCTAAGGGCCACTGAACTGATGGTCGGCACTTATGTAACATACTTTCTCATACACTGCTCGGATCCCCCCTAAAGGGCTACTGAATGGCTATTAGGCTAATGTCCTGGAATATCAGAGGGCTCAGCAACTTCACGAAGGCACGCAGGATCACTGCCTATGTCCAGAGGCACAGGGTCAAAATACTCCTCCTGCAGGAAACCCATGCACTCGCTCATCTCTCATCCTCCCTCGCCTCCTCATGGGGCTCCAACAAATACTACACGATGTTCTCTTCGCAGTCCAGAGGTGTCCTCACTCTGATCCATAAGTCCTTGGAATTCTCCCTTCGCACCAGCCACATTGATGGCCAGGGTAGATACGTTATCCTCCACTGTCTCCTGGTGAATACCGAATGCCTTCTGGTCAACACATATGCCCCGTGCATTGATGCGCCCGACTTTTTCGACCACATCCTTGACATCCTCCTTAGATATGTTGGAGTCCCCATTATCTGGGGGGGACGGGACATGAACCTTATTCTGGACACTGACTTGGACAGATCTAGTGTTGCACCTAGAACTCTGCCCAGGGCCGCTCATCGCCTACACATGATCACTGCTGGATTGGTAGATGCCTGGAGGGTACTCCACCCCCTGTCGAAAGAGTTCACGTTCTACTCCTCCGTTCATGACAGCCACTCCAGGATTGATCTTTTTCTCCTCTCCGCCGGGCTCATGGGCAAAAGACTCACCACACAAATTCTCCCACGCACACTGTCCGACCACTCCCCGCTCATACTGGACACAGCCCTACAACCGGCCCTCCCCCACCACCCTAACTGGCGGTTTAAGTCAGATGCGCTGCATGATATTATCTTCAAGGCTGACATCCTCTCAGACATCTCCCTGTACTTTGATAACAATAAGCGCCACGATACTACGGATGGGGTGAGATGGGAGACCTTTAAGGTTTACATCAGGGGCATGTGTATCTCCAGGGAGGCTGGTGTCCTGAAGGACATTAGGAACTCTCTGCACCACTCTGAGACCAGACTCAAGGAGCTTGAGCGCGAATATGCGGCCACTCCCTCTCCACCAAAGCTCGCGCAAATACGAACTGAACTGGAGGCGTTTGAGACCTTTGCTCTCAGTGAGATACGTTATCTAACCCGACCAGTTGCGGCTCGGAAATATGGCGAGGGAGAGAGGCCAGGCCGTACCCTGGCGCGCCTCGCACGTGTCGAGGGAGGTAGAGCTCGGATTGACAGTGTCGTCGACAGTGGCGGAGTGCGACACTGGTCCGACCGGCCCATTCTTGATACCTTCGCAGATTTCTATGCGACGCTCTACGCCCAGCAACCACAGCACAGCCCACAGGACCTGGACGATCTCCTGGACCGTATCCCAATGTCCCTTATATCCTTAGCCACTAAAGAACAATTGGATGCACCCTTTACCCTTGACGAGATCACTGCTGTCATTTCCGCCCTCCCTAAGGGTAAAGCCCCCGGCCCTGATGGCCTAACTGCCGAGTTCTATCAGGCACATGTAGCCCTCCTTGCTCCACGTCTCCACGAGGTCTGGGAGGAGTCGCTGAGTCTATTAACCCTCCCCCAATCCCTCCGCGAGGCTGTCATCACTGTGCGCCCCAAACCGGGTAAGCCCTTGGATGAATGTGGCTCCTACAGACCTCTGTCCCTCATCAACACCAACACCAAAATCTTTGCCAAAGTCATAGCAAATAGGTTCCTCCCCATCATGAAATTCCTGATACACCCAGACCAAAGTGGTTTTGTCCCTGCCCGTTCCACGGCATTAAACATTCGGCGGCTGTTTAACGTTCTCTCTAGAATAGACCCTAGAGCCAATGCTGTGGCTGTGACACTGGATGCCCAAAAGGTGTTTGACATGGTCTCGTGGCAATACCTCTGGGCGGTGCTGGAGAGGATGGGCATCAGTCCAAACATGATGTCCTGCATTAAGTTGTTGTACACTAACCCCGTGGGCAGGGTCCTGGTTAATTCTCACCTTTCGGCTCCCTTTTTTCTCCACAGAGGCACATGGCAAGGATGCCCGTTTTCCCCCTTGTTATTTGCGATGGCCATCGAGCCCATGGTGGACAGCGTCCGGAACAACCACGCGCGCAAGGGGATTCGCCTGCGCGATACCCCCGAAATTATATCATTGTATGCCGATGATGTGCTGTTATACATCAGAGACCCCTCAGTCCACCTTGACCCGATAATGCGCGAAATTATAAAAATTGGCACCTTCTCGGGCTTTACCATAAATTACACTAAGTCGGAAGTCTTTCCCCTGACACCCGCAACTTCCCAACCTGCATGTGAATTTCCCCTCAAGTGGGCACCCGAGGGCATCAAATACCTCGGGGTCCAGGTGTCCCTCTCTAAATCCTCATTACTGTCCGAAAACTACGTGGCCGCTGCGAAATACACCGACGCCAGGATGGAAAGGTGGCGGAACCTCCCCCTCTCACTATCAGGGAGTCTGTCCCTCATAAAAATGATCATAGTCCCGAAGCTCTTGTACATATTCACTAACGTCCCACTTTGGCCCAGGAAACAGTACTTTGCGGACCTGCATGCGGGGTGTGCCCGCTTCCTATGGCACTCTGGGGCCGTGCGCAGAAAGTGGCAACACATGACCCTACCTTATGAAAGGGGTGGCTTCAACGCACCTGACCTCGCTCAGTACTGGATAGCCGCTCAAGTGCAGCACGCTACATATTGGTACCAGCACCAGGAACCCCCACCCCATGTTAAGCCCGAGACCCTGGCAACCGAGGAGATAAACGTCATGTCACTTGTCCTCTTTCACACATACCACTCGGAGGCCCCCGCTGACCAAGTGGCCTCCACTATTAGGGCGTGGCGTCAGATTCTGAGGCCTGCCTCGGGTTCCCCCCGTATTACAAATGGCTTCCCCTCTGGTCGTTCCCGGGCCTCACCCCCACACAAGATAAGCTCCTCATGCGACACTGGTCGGAACTGGGATACAGATCACTCTCCGAACCTGTTCCCTGATGGGAAATTCATTACCCCAGAAACCTGGAAGCCAGGGCACTCCAAGTCTTCATTGGAACTGCTCCAATACTTTTGCCTCAGAGCCTCGGTCCAAGACATGTGGCCTTCATATCCTGCCGAGCCCCCTGAGTCCCCCGAGGTCTGCTACATCTCCAATTCCGTGGGGGCCAAAGGCATCGTCTCTGCCCTATATAAAATGTTAATGGCGCGTGCTGTAGAAGCCCCCCATACTGCCCGAGATGCCTGGAACCGCGATCTGGGATTATACATCACCGACGAAATGTGGACTAAAATGTGCATGCATACACGCAAGGTCTCTCTTAATTCCAGAGTTAGATGTATTCAATACAAGCTACTCAACCGCTTGTACTACACTCCCTATGCGATTGGGAGGTTCGCCCGTGACCAGTCCCACCCCTGTCAAAGATGCAAGTCCACTGATGCTGACCACGCCCACATGTTCTGGTCCTGCGCGACACTGGCCCCGTTCTGGGATGCGGTGCTTGGGACCCTCTCTGAGATAGTGGGCTTTCCTGTCTGCCCTGACCCCCTGTCCCTTCTGATCGGTCTGTTAGAGTGGGCTGAGACGAAACGGGAGGCTAAGTTTTTGAATGTGGCGGCGAGTGTGGCCAAAGAATGCATCCTGCAATGTTGGAAGCGCAGATCCCCTCCTTCCCTGGAAATGTGGCTGAAAGCCCTCACATGGACACAATCTTGTGAAGAAGACTATATTAACATGTTGCCCAGTAAGGCTCGGCCTAAGAATATATGGACAGAGTTCTGTAGCTACCTGAATGGTAAGGTGGACCTGGAGCTTCTATCCTCTCCCCCATCTCCGGATCCGGGGACGTTGCAAACCACACCATAAACACCTGCAGTGTTATTCATCGCTGTTTGAACTATATGTGGACCTCTGTTTAACATGCCCTTTACTGTTCATAATTTAAGTATGTAATGTGTGTTGCTGCTGTGACCTGTAATGTGCCAGTCACTACTGCTTGCCAATAAAGATAAGTTTAAAAATAAAAAAAAGAAATTCTTGTGGATCTTCTTGTGAGTTTATAGTTAATCTCACCATTCAAGCACAGTCGTCCAATTCTTGTCTTATTCCGTGAACGCTATACATGGTGTCAGGATTGTGTGTTGCGTTTCTATGAAGGACTAACATTTGCAAACACAATTGGTCTGTACTGTGTAAGTAAATATTGTTAACAATTGCTGGCAATTGAAATAGAATATTCATTGCTACATTTGCATAACAATTTACACCACTTTCATTTGAAAATTTGAATGGACCATCTAGTTCTGTCTCTGAGTGATTTTTTCGGAGTTTCTGTTGCTTCTTTGAAGAAGTACCTGATTTACTTTCCCTAATAGGTTCTTCTTTGCTTGTGGTAATTGATGAAGTTTTAGTTTCTTTTGTTTTCTTTGAAGGATTTGCCGTCAGATTCTGTTGCATTTCTGTTTGAATTAGTTTTCTTTTACCACGTTTTCCATTTTCTGGAACAGGATATGATTTCAGATGGGGGTTGTACAGTGAACGCAGTCTATTGTATTCTAAAATGCAAGGAATATCAGCGTTCAGTTTACTTGCATCAAAGTGGATTAGAAATAGACCGTCAAGTGTACATAAGCGTGATAGTGCTACGTAGCTCATGCCTTCTTTAAAGACTGTGTTTCCTATATCTATCAATGCTTTGTCTAGGGTAAGACCTTGGGATTTATGAATGGTGACTGCATATGCAAGAGTTAGAGAAAATTGTTCTCTACGTACATGCATGTCTTTGAAGAGAAGGAATCGAGCAGTTGAGCGCCCTATCCTTTTCACTTCTGAAAGTTTGTCAAAGCGAATATTGACAAACTGAATGCTGTTGTCATGTGGGTATGTTTGAAAGCCAACAACTGTACCCAGTGCCCCATTAACTAGCCCTGGCTCCACATCAAGGTTATGTTTAAGCATTACTCTACAATTTAAGGATAATTTTAATATTTTTTCCAACCCAGCTGAGTTGGAGATTGAAATTTCTAAGGTATTTAGTCTTGTTGTGGCTTGCTCACACATGGGTAGTGTCATACGATGTAGGTCTAGTTTGTCTGTGGAGCAAATGTCTAAAATGTCTATTATTGGTTGCATTCTTTTTTTAACATTGTTTCATTGAATTTGAAACAGCTTGCAAGAGTTGGCATTAAGGCCATACAATTGACATTTTTGTGCGCTAATTGTTCCATAACATCAGTAGCACATGCGTTATCACCATAAAGTGCATGAATGTTTCGGTTTTTCAATATTGCTTGCGCTTCTTGAGATAGTAGACCAAATCTAATAATTTTTGAAATGTTGGCGTAAGTGAGATCTGCAGATTGACGCATGTTTTGTGTTAATTCTCTGCATTGGAAATGCTGCCAACAGTTTTACGGCAGAGTTTGTGTCCTAAGGTTTTAAAAATAGGTTCACCTTTCACTGGTTTCAATTGTAGAAGATCTCCAAAAACGTTAATGTGTTTCCCTGCAAAGAGTTTTTTGTAGTTTGTTTTAAGTACTTCTTGCAATCTGAGGTGAATCAAAGCCAACATTAGGTTGGAGACCATGCTCACTTCATCTATTAGTAGCATTTTCATTTGTTTTAATACTCTGCGTAGTTCCATTGGAGCTTCTGCAGAAAGTTTATAATAGTTTAATTTGTTTTGGTGTTCTACTGGAAGGAGTAGTAATCAGTGTAAAGTGACACCGCCTATGTTGTAGGCAGATAAACCTGTGGGGGCAGTTACAACAGCTGACAGTTTGTTGTTTGTCAATTGCTGAAGGAACTTGCTGATGATTCTGATTAAGAATGTTTTTCCTGACCCTCCTTCACCACTGACGTACAGCAGTATAGGTTTGTAATTTTGGCAGGTACATTCTTTATTTTCGTGTTGTACACCATGTGCAATTTCTTTTGTTACTTCTTCAAAAATGGTGCGCTGATCTTTGTTAAATTTTGCTTGTAGTACAATTAAGTCTTCTGTAGCTTCTTCATCCTGACACATGGTGTTTTCCACTTCTGTCATAGCTAATTCTGCCTCATTTGATATTAGTGGATGTCCTAGTGGTTCTTGACTTCCTGTTACAGAAGGTTGACTACTGTCGGAAGTGTCCTTATCTAGTTGGGCCTGAAGTTCTTCTTCAGTTTGCTGTTCATTGTGCAACATTGTTTTGTACTGCATAAAGTTCACATCGGTGATAGTGCTTTCATTTGCTTTGAAAGCATCTTCATAGCAGTCATAGTTATCTAGGATCTCTTCCTCTTTTCTCCATGGTTTAAAAAGTTGTAGCAGGGACATGTAATATAGTTATTTCTGTTGAGGAGTTTTTAATGACAATTTGACATGATTAATTAAGCTTCGTTTGGTAAGTTTCACTAAGCTGCCTTCACAATCTGTCACTCTATGGGCCTCATTACGACCCTGGCGGAGTGGGTTTACGCCAGCGTTATTCGCGGCGGACCCGTCCGCCCTACTACGAGTTCCCGTAGCGCCATGGAGCCGTTTTCCGCCTGGTTTTTCCGGGCGGAGAAATCCATGGCGCTACGGGACCATGTTGTTAATTACGCCACCGTATTTTACGGTGGCGCAATTAACGCCTTCCCCACTCCCATTATACCCTATGGGGCAAAAATGGGAATGGGGAAGGGTAAAATGGGGAATGGGGATTTACCGCCCCGCCAAGGTCGGCATGGGGCGGAAAATCCGCCAACCTCCATGGCGCTATCGGCAGCTTTCCGCCGTGCTCCGCGGTGCATTTAGCACCGCGATTTCCGCCAGGGTCGTAATGAGGGCCTATATCTACCTTTGCTTTCATTGGGTTTTATATTATTTCTGTATGCAAAGTTTTGAGCTATGTGGTATAGACACAGGGTTTCCAAAGTGGTACTACTGTTCGGATAGTATGTGTCCAGTAAATTGTTTTTTAAAATGTCTTGGCTGTTGGGATCATTTGTGGCAATTGTTTCTATGTCCTCATATCATTTCAGAACTCTTTTTCTAGTTTTAGCAGGACCAAGACTTAGCCATACTATGTTTTCTGATTTTCCATACAAAGCAGTACCGGTTAAACGATTTGCCACTTCATAGGTGCCACATTCTCTATGAGAGAGCATTTTTATGCCTAGGCTGTAAAATTTCTGAGATAGTGCTTTGTCTGATGATAGGACATTCCAGAGGTCTTGAAGCTCTGTTTTTTCTGCTTCTGTTAAGTAGGCTGTAACATATCGTGCAAACTGCAGTGGAATTGTTTGCAATGTACTGCACATCTATGTTTGCATTCCATAAGAGGGCAATGATTGCATTGTAATCATTGATATATTTTGATTCTTCTGTTCTTTTTATGTAATACGTGTTCTTAGGTGATTTACCTTTATCACTATGTCGAACTGAAGACATGAAGTTGCTCACTTCACCCGATTCTGTAACTGGTCTAGGGAAACCAAAGCGGCACTTGGTGTAATATTTCCTTTTGCTTTTGTATTTGCGACGACAATATTTGCCATATTTGTGTCTTTGAAATTGGAAAATCTGTCCATGAAGGTCACTATTTGTCCTTTGTGAAGGGATTTCACAAGTGACATATTTTTGGATGAACTGCAAAACAGTGCTGTCACTGTAGTGACTAAATTTCGGTGCACCTTTCATCCATAAAAGCATGTGAATATGTGGACTTCTCTCCGAGGGGAGGAACAGTTTTATTACAAATAAAGTGGAGCATAGTAATGAAACGATGATGAAAATATCTTGACACATTAACAGGATCTAGAGAGCAAAGTTCTCTGGGTGTTAGCATATTGATGTTGGTTTTGTTGTTGTTTGATATGCGTAGGAACTCATGTAAATCTTCCCATGCATACTCTGCACAACTTAATGTAACAAACCAAGTGGGTGGTCCAAGGTTTCTAATCATACAACGTACATCTCTGTGACGTCGGAACCAGTTTTCTTTTGTACCATGCATGTTTGCAAACAGATTTGTTATATTTAATTGTAAAACCTCATCTTTTTCTTGCACTTTTTGTATTAATTGCATAGCTGACATATTTTGAAAGTGGGTTCCAGATTTCAATATGTGTGCAAATCCGTAACATAGGGTTGCTAGTTCACTTTCAAAGAGTAGGTGGAATATGTATTCCACATCTTGTCTAATTCTGGGATCTTTAGCATACATTCGTAATGAGCAGTATTCTGATGCTGTAATCTGAGTGGGTCTATCATTGTATCTTCCGCCTTTGCCAGTAGGAAATAGCAGTGGAAAAGCACGTGCTTCTATACTTTTTTCCCATATGCTCATTGGTGATGACCCTTTGGTTTGTCGCATTTGGTAAGTTTCTAGTGCATCATCTATGCTCTCATTAGAGTGCAATGGATGAATTGTGTAATGGTCCAGAAGAGTGGATACTGCAGCAGGATCCAGAAGTTCAACTTGCCCAGTTTCTGATGTCTCTTGAATTATTTCAATTGTTTCCCTTAAGCTTTCTTCAATATTAATTTCTTTGTAGTATTCGTTATTGTCTTTCAGATATTGCAAGGCTTGTCTAACTTTATGTAAGTCCACCAGTTGTTGCCAAGTTTTTTTGTCTTTTGTTGGTACACCATTTACTAAGACAATTAAAGAATGCTCTATTGGATATTGCACTCCTAGAGTGTGCACCTTTTCTGTCAGATCTAATGGCAAATAAACTACTTTACCACAAATGCCTTTCACCAATTCAGAGGGAGGTAATTTTGCTGTTTTTGGTTGAAGGCATATTATTGCTTGAAATGGGGGAACTGTTTGAATTATGATTCTCTCATACAAATTGAGTTGTTGCAGGGGTTGTGGTAGTGGGAATAATTCCAAATTATTTGTGATAGCACGAGAAGGAGTTTGGTTGTTGTCCAGTTTTGTAGTGCGGTAACTGCAACATATTAGGGGTTCACTTATTTGGTATTTGTTTTCTGCTAAAAGGTAGAGAGCTAATTCAAACCATTTGGAATCTTCATTGTCTTCTATTTTGTATGTTACGTCTATAGTTTTTGTGTTCTTTTTGTAAAACGTTTTGCGGCAACACACACACACATGGTTTGGTACTTCAGCCGATGTACTTTAAAATGTTAGTATTTATTTTTTTGTATGTGTGTAATAGAAGGTTGCTATGTGCAGAAATGTTGCTAGTCTGTTCTAAAAATATTGATTTTTGCAAGTGGTTTTCATTTCCAAAATATTTTCTCTGGATACGGTCAATTTATTCTTGTGGGTATTTGGGTGTACCATGTAGAAGAGTGTTATTTAAATTGGCCAATTCTAAAGCTGGACTTTTAGCATAGTACAGTTTATACACTAGATTTCTTACACTTGAATGATGTATTGATATTCTTTTGATATCATGGAAGGTGCTTTTGCAAATAGGTCCTGAAATGCAGGCTAATGAATGTCCTTGTAGTCCTGTGTATTTGCGCACTGGACAGATATCCATATTTTGGAGAACTTTCATTTTGATTTTGTCTTTACCTTTCACATACTGATTGAGGAACTGATGTAAAGATTTGAAAGATTTGTTAGGAATGTTACACATTGATATGCACTGCCATTTGTATACTGAACGGTCTGGTTCAGTCGAATGGAGAGGTAATTCTGAGTTTTCAGAGGAAACATTTGTAAGCAGTATTTCTTGTTCCATGATGGTATTATTGATTTTTTCATAGCCTCTTCCACTGCTATGGATGGCAATTGTGTTTGTTTGATTTTGTTTGTATGCTTCTTCATAAAAATATGGGTCTGTGTTTGTTGTGTGACTCCATTCACCTCCACAAATATTTAAGAAGTTATTTTTGTTGACATTCCGTTTATTGAGAAGTTTCTTTTGTAGTTTAGTACTTAGTTTTGTTAGTGGTTTCATCCTATTTAACACTAACATAAATAACTTCCTTTTGAGAAGGATTGTACTGTCTATGAGAGCTTGTAGGATTCATTTTCTATGGTAGGTTTTAAGTGTTGAGGATGATTTTGCTCCTCTTGTTGTTAGATTCTGAAGGACTCTGTGGTGAAACATTTTTGCTAAAATAGTTACTATGGGTTCTTGTTACTATATCAGGAATCAGGGAGTATTCTTAGCAGTACTGGTAGCCGATTTTTTGTGAAGCGTTTTCTGTTTCGTGCCCCATTTTGGTAGAGGGGCCAATGTTTTGATAGTTAAAGCTTCCTTTGTTTCGCTAAATGACTGTATAAGTTGTTTTGTTCCAACGTTGTCTACAAACTCTGCTATTCTTTGTTTAATAAATGGGGATTTGTGGGTAGAATGGTTCAGAAATCAATTTTTTTTTTTGGTGCACAAATTACATAAATAACCACCAGAGTCTTTTTGAGGAACAGTAAGAATATAAAGGTAGTACTTATTGTACTTACTTTTTGTTGCGGAATTGCCAGGTTTCTTCGGATATGTTGTTTGCAGTGTAGATGCTGTTGATTTTCAGGAGAGTAGTCTTCACTGCAATTGTAAAAGGAAGAAGTTAGTAACTTTGTGTGTTTAAAGCAGTGATGTTAATGTACACGTTCATTTTGCATCTTTCTTCGGACTATTCTCCTTTGATATCTCAACACAGTGCATAAGTGCATTTCATTTCAATATGTGCAGCTTTTATATGTTATTTGCAGTATGTCAGTTGAACCTGCTTCGCGAATGAGTACAATTTTCAGTTCATGAAAATCGCTTATTTTTTTTAAGCTGTGTTGTCAATAGCAGAGAGGTTTGTAAGTGATAGGTCATTATAGTAGATGGGAAAAATTGACTACTTTCATATTATAAGTACGAATGCGAAAAATCGGGAGAACCTCAGAGGGAGATGCCACCACAGCAATCAGGAACGTTTATTTTTCTCAAACGATCGCATTGGAAGTAGCATTAATTTAGGCGGTAGACAGTAAAAAATTGTGAAATTTTGTAATGGAAAATCGAGTTTCGCGCCTAAATCTGGAGGGTTGTTACATATGTATAGGTTATGCCGGAGACAGTAAGAAGCAGTGCAGTTTCTGAATGAGAAATCAGAAGTCTTGCACTTAAAGGGGGAGCGTTGGAATGTATTGGCTATGCAGATTTAGTGGCATTCATTTGTTTAAATTAAATCATAAGGGTTGCACATGTTGCGTGAAAAAAAAAAGGCATACCTGTACTTTGTACTCATGCATGTTCGTATGCATGGAGCTGTAAGTAGAAATCGCAACACATGCACAGTAATTTTTGAAGTAGGTGCTTTGCAATGATATGCGACTTGCATTCAGAGTGATCAACAATACATTTGAAGTGCGGAACTCTGATGATGGAGTTAGATGTAGAGATCTTGAATGTGATTGGTGGATGGTTGTGTGACTGCTTAGCTGTGTCCAATAAGGGAATGGATTGGCGAGTGATGTGGAAAGGGTAGAAGGACTGACTAACAGTTACGTACTGTACGTAGACCGCGCTTGTCCGCACTTACGGGGTTCTACAGCAAATCTAGCATGGAAAGGGGACTGTAGGCATCAGACAATCAGATGTTCACATTGTTCATTTGTGTCCAAAGACGGAGCGTGTAGTGAAGATGGCAGAGGTGGAGACAGTCAGGGTGTTGGTGCTCGGAGATATTTTTGTCCATGGTTTACAGCACTATTCCGAAAGTAGGCATGTGGCACACAATTTCGATGTGAGAGGAGTGGAGGTGGTGTGGAGCGCTGCGACTGATTGCAATGTTGCGGCAATTCTCCAAGTTTGTAGCGATATGCGTAGGATGAGCAGTCCCTATGTGGTAGTTTTGAACTACGGTGCTTGCCATTTGGGCTACGTGACTTCACCTACTTTGTTGGAAGATTTGGAACAGTTGGTGCATGCAGTCATTAATAGCTTTCCAACTGCAAAATTATTTTTTTCTGGCTTACTCCCTAGAGGAAAATGGGACAACAGTTCTGTTTTTTGTCCTGATCAAAGTATTGGGAGGTGTATCATCAATCGTGGCATGTGTGCTTTCATGTTACGCGCTGGTATGTTTTTCTGCAGCCACGAGAACATTGTTTCCAGTAATGCAGCTTATTTTGAAGCAAATGGTGTTTCGTTATCTTTTTTGGGATATGCCACGTCCTTTTGGAATGTAAAGTTTGCTTTGGAGGAGGTTCTGTAATGATTGTAGGAGTAAAGTAAGAAGAGAAAAAAATCAAAAAAATACAAAATAACAGGTGTCTGTCAGGCATCTTCCCAAAAAATAAAAAACAACGGCTCTTTTCAGAGCCCACCTTAAAGGGGAAAAGGGGCATACTATTTAAATGTGCATTCATTACACTCAGATCCTGTACGTGTCCGCGGACATGGCGGTAGTCTGCAGGCCGCGCGTATTACCAATGGAGGTTTCTGGGGTGAATACGCATGCAAATGAGAATGTGCGTAGCTAGGGATTGGTCAGTAAAGTTCAGTGGGTGTGTTCTGAATGGAAAGATTTAGTGAGAACGTCTTTTTCCTGACAGGAGACCAAACAGCTATGGCTATGTGTGCTCGAAAAAAGATTATCTGGATTTTGAGAGACTCATGGATACATTGGTTGAAGGGGCATGCAGAAAGTTGCGGTATATCTGCAGATCTTGGATTTTCTCCTGTGGAAGTGCACTGGCATGGAGTGCGTTTAATGAAGTGGCTAGACTTGGTACCTCTCTGTGCTACTTTACAGACAGATCGTCCTCCTGATATAATTATCATTCATTGTGGAGGAAACAATTTAGGGCATGTCTCTGGAATTTCTTTGCAATTTGGAATGAAGGAAGGACATGTTTCCAAATTGCCAAGTAATGTGGCTGTGTTCTTCTGCATTTGGTCCACAAATGGAGAAGGCGAGGCGCAATGTCAATAAGGCTGTTTGTGCCTTTCTAAGAGATGTTGGCATGTCCTCATTCCACAATGAAAACATTTTGTTTTGCAGCATTTCCATTTTTCGCAGAGATGGAGTCCATCTCACATATGCTGGCAATCAGGTTTTTCTTCTATTTGGCAATCTGTTTTTTCGAATGCACAGTTTTTGAACCACAGAAACCACCAAAAGTCTCTTTTCAGAGCCACCACTTACTCCCAGCAAAAAGTGCATTGGTTTTGCTCCGCTTGCACCCTCCATCTTTGTGCGTCCTACGACTGTCCGCGGACTTTTTGAAAAATGCGTGGGGGCCTACACCAGTCACTTGATAGTGCCATTGTTAAACTGAGAAAGGCAAGGCAGCTCTGAAAAGAGCCTTTTTGGTAATTTTTTGTTGTTTTCCATTTTTTTATTTTTTAACACACGACAAAGTAGGAGAGGAGGGTGGAGGGTAAGTAAGGGACACCAACAACGTGGATAAGAAAGGGCAGGTGGAGAGAGAAAGATGTAGGGTGGGCTTTACTTAGGTAGGGAGCAGTTCTTCTGGTGCTCCGAGACCGTAGTTTCAAAAGCACTTCGAAGACTCTCCCCCCTGCAGAGTACTGCATCACAGTACATACACAATATTGTGATCCTCGAAAGGTAAGGGTCAACATCATTGCAAATGGCCTGTGAGGCAGCTGGAGGGATGCGCTCTCCCACAGGAGTGTCTCTTGTGGTGAGAGGATCGGACACAGAGTATGCTGCGGAGGAAATTAACCTACTACGTTCTTCACATGGTACCACCTTGCGAATGTCCGCACTGTGGAACGAGGTTAGGTGTCGTTTCATGGTTGTCATACCAATGCTGTACGCACCAGGTCTCCTGCGACTCAGCACCAACTTGCACTGGTTACACATGACCTGGTTCGCACATGCTTTTGGTACATTTCCACAAATGGTAAACAACCGCCACACCCACGACTCTCGGCGAGTGCTTGTAGTGCGGAGTTCCTCCACCTCATTCTCTTCTTCCTCTTCTTCCTCGCTCTCTACATCGTCACGCCTGTTTCCCTTTGCAGGCCCTTGGGGAGGTGGTGGCGGTGGAGGGTTTGGGGGTGGTGCTGAGGCTAATGAAGCAACAGCAGCCATGGATGCTATTAGGATTGGTCGGCTAATCTTCGCTACAACAGTAAAGGCAGCACAGCTCAATCTGCTATAGCCAGAAGTACAATGAAGATGAGCTCGGGGGTGTTGCCTTTTATAGGGGTGGAGGGGTGCGCCTCGTGACCATATCAATCACTCAAAAGCGTTGCAAAAATTATAAACAACACGTTGAAAGGTAGGGCCATTGTATGGGACATGTGAAATGATGATTTTATACTGTAAAATAATTTCCCATGTCTGTATAAGTTCTTTTGAAATGTTGCGGAAGCACACAAACTGCGCAAATTAGGCCTCACGCTCAGCGTGGGTGCGGTCACATGATGCCATCGTGAACACATCCGTGTAGGAAATGGGTGCCCGCTGGACACCAAATGCAGAGTAACAGACGTGCGCATGCGCGCGGGTGTTCTACGGACAGTGTTCGGGTCCTGAAACTAATTAAAAGTGCAACACAAGTGAAACCGACAGTTACGGACAGGGGCGATGTTCGCAGTACTTATGGGTGTGGTGCGCATGTGCGTAGATGTTCTGCTGACTGTCTGGCCAGGTACAGTGTCCTTAGGACACCTCCATTTTGTTTGACTACAGACATGCCGGCCACCGCGCCAGTTCCATCTTGGCTGCGGACGGTACGGACAGGCATAGTGTCCTTAGGACACTCCCATTTTGTTAATTTACAGACATCCCGGACACATGGTGTGTTCTAAGAACATGTTTTATCTTGGTTGTGACCAGTACGGAGAGGTATAATGTCCTTAGGACACCCCCATTTTGTTCATTTACGGACAACTTGGACACCTGGTGCGTTCTAAGATTAGTTCCATGTTGGTTGTGAATGGTACGGGTAGGTGTATTGCCCCTAGAACATCCATATTATATTGATTACGGCCAGCGCGAACAGGCGCGCTGTACGCGGACATTTTAACTCTTTTTAAAAAAAAATGTTTTCGATGCAAATAATTCCACTACAACTAACATTAAAAAAAAATTCAATACACACACATACATCAATCAAGAGAAATACTGGGGGAAGCGGATGCTGAAACGAATATAGGGGAATTAGGGTTTAACACGGGCTGGTTTTGAGGGGAAGAAGGAATGGATGTTTCGTCAAAACGGTTATGTTCTTCTTGAGAGTTTGGGGATGGTTCACTAGGAAATGGAGAATGGGGACAGGTACAGGTGGGGCAGTGCTATCTTATTTCTCCTCTCACGTATTCCTCCACAAATTGCCTTAACCTGTTAAAATGCTCATTTAGTATGTCCATTTTTTCTTCTATCCGTTTCAGGCTGTCTTGCTCTGTGTCCTTTGGTGGACTTTCTTCTTTTTTTACCTGGTCTGTATAAAATATATATATATATATGTTAAATGCCCATAAAATACTGACTATTAATTTGCTTATGCAGAGAAGGTGTACCATTATTATCGCTATCTTCCGACATTTCCTCATGCGGAAAATTGTCCTCCAGCCACTCCAAAGTACTGCACATTTCTGTGTCAAAACAACAGACATACATTATTTTTTCTGCACCTCATACAAAAAGTACATACACATATAAGAAAAATGAAGCTCACTTACTATTTTCTTGTAATTTGTCTTTGTTGTGCTGTGTGCGTCTACTGTCACTCCTGCCTGCACAGTTTCTGTGAGGTAATTACGTTGGAGGCATATCTTTTTTTGTTATGGCATAATCCATTTCATTCTACATGGTAATTAAATGCATGAGTAATGTTTGCGACGTGTCTGTTCAATTGGTTACTTATTAGTACTTATAATGTGTTTATGTGTTCTTTTTTGAACTTGTGCATTTCTCATATGGCACAATAGTACAATTTCAAATACCCCCTGACTGTTTGGGTAGTGTTGATCTCGTCCGTGCCCGTCCGCAGCCAGGCGCTCAGTCCGTGCATTTCAAATATCATTAGCGAGGGGGTTCAGTATGTTCTATGTTACATGTATATAAAGTAAGGGAATTATAGGAATTATATACAAAAATCACATGATGCAAGTGTATATTCAGTAAAAAAACTTTGTTAACGGGATGATATGGTTAAGTTGCCCTACTAAAAACCTGTAAAATTCACTAGAAAAACCTTTGTTAAGGGAACGTTATGGTTAAGTTGCGCTACTAAAAACCTGTGATCTTCACCAAAAAAAACGTTATATATGTGACATTATGGTTCAAAGTAAATCTGAAAAAACCCTGAAATTCACCAGTTATGGTAGGCTAAGCAGCAATAACTGCCCGCACCACTGTGCACTGCTAACACTAACACCCAGGACATCAAAGATGTCATCACAAATGTAATTGATGACATCACTGATGACATCACATGTGTAGCCCCTTCGTTTTTGTTCACTGCCATATCTAGGCCAGGTGGGTTTATTTACTGACAGTCAGAAAGTTAGCTTTCAAAAGTGATTACATTTATAGATATTGCTATTCTCACATATTCTTACAATACTTCAGACAAGGGATTGTGAATACAGTTTTGAAAAAAAATATCAGCGATTATCTGGACATGTTTAATAAACTACATATTTCACCACGCAATGTAGTGTTCTAAAGAAAATTAAATTGAAGTGTTCTTTCTAGTACAGGAACCTACTCATACAGAAATTTAGGTATTGGCTGCAGCATACACCACAGAGGTGCTATATTTGTACTTTCCAAAGTCGTACAATAAAATGGTGAATGCTTCTGTATCACACTTTTCTGGTCTGTGAAACATGTACTAAGTTGCTAATAATGCATCATTTACTACATATTTCTAGTAATACACACAAAACATAAATAGACTACAATGCATACAAATATGGGGCTTATATATGGAGAGTAAAGTAAGCATACAAGAGGCAGTATCATTAGAAACTGTGTATAATCTACATGATTGTATTCACGCACAAAAATGATTGCTGTGTGTCAGGCCTGCTTCTTCCCCTATATATGTACATCATAAAATGCGATTAAATTCTAAGGAAAGTATTGTAAGAATATGTGAGAATAGCAATATCTATAAATGTAATCACTTTTGAAAGCTAACTTTCTGACTGTCAGTAAATAAACCCACCTGGCCTAGATATGGCAGTGAACAAAAACGAAGGGGCTACACATGTGATGTCATTAGTGATGTCATCAATGACATTTGTGATGTCATCTTTGATGACCTGGGTGTTAGTGTTAGCAGTGCACAGTGGTGCGGGCAGTTATGGCTGCTTAGCCTATCAAAACTGGCGAATTTCAGGGGTTTTTCGGTTTTACTTTGAACCATAATGTCACGTTCATAAAGTTATTTTTGGTGAAGGTCACAGGTTTTTAGTAGCACAATTTAACCATAACGTCCCCTTAACAAAGTTTTTTTAGTGAATCTATATATATATATATATGATACACTCACCGTAATCGTATTTCTGATGCTTGTATCTGCTTAGATTCACATGCTATGCATAGGCCGACATCTAGTGGTCTATTTATACACCTCTATTGATCACAATGTTGGTATGACTGCCTGTAAGCATTTTCTGGACGCTCATTCATTGAATCTATTAGGACACAGCATCATGATCTTGGAAATGTTATTGTTTTTTTTTACCAATAATGTTTTTTTATTTGAAGGTTCCTTCTTTTGACAGGTCAGAGGTGCTGCTCTGGGCAGTACCTTTGCGCCATTTTACGCTCATTTGAATATGGGGAGGTGGGCGGCAACCTTCTTATCTGATTTACTTTATTTGAGTTTTCTAACACAGATTGTTTCATGGTGGCGGTACATTGATGATGGGCCTCATTACGACCCAGGCGGTAAGTTACCGCCTGGGTCATACCCTTACCACCATGGTGTAAACTATGTTTACACCATGGTGGATGGCGGATTTACCGCCCCATTCCAAGGTGAGTGGGGCGGTAAATCCCCATTCCCCATTTTACCCTTCCCCATTCCCATTTTTGCCCCATAGGGCATAATGGGAGTGGGGAAGGCGCTAATTACGCCACCATAAATTACGGTGGTGTAATTAGCACCATGGTCCCTTAGCGCCATGGATTTTAACGCCTGCAAAAAGCAGGCGTTACAATCACCATGGCGCTAAGGGACCTTGTAATCAGGCGTTAAGGGTCGGCGCCGTTTACGGCGCCGTAAACCCCTTAACGCCTGGGTCCTAATGAGGGCCGATATCTTTATAATTTGGCGGGGCACTAAAGCTGACTGGTTATCATTTGTCAAGAGCATTAACACTAATTTGGCCAATCTTAAGTTTACAGAATGCCATAGCTATACTGAAATGGTATACCTTGATGTGATTGTCACGGTTGATGCATTGGGTATCCATACTTCCCTGTATAAAAAATCTTCCAATACTGGCCTTCCACTACATGCTAGTAGCTGCCATCCACCTTCTTGCAAGAAGAGTATCCCATATGGCATATTCATTCGTTTCTGCTGTAATTGCACAGATATTCTACAATATGATCATTGTTGTGCTTTGGCTGCTGTGGATTTTTTAGCACAAGGCTATGACAAAAATATCATTGAAACTGCCTATATGAGGGCACGTGGCCTTTCCAGGGATAAACTTTTATATGGCACTGGTTCTGATAAGTCAATCAAAAATGATGACCCTCGCCTCATTTTTACTTTTGACAATGCTTCTTGTAATGTCAGAAAAATTGTTCAGAGACACTGGCGTATACTCACCTTGACAAGGATCTCTGTCCCTTATTATCTACACGTCCAACATTAACCTACAAGCGAGTACTATCTCTTAAGGACTGACTGGTTTCTAGTTTTTTGCCTCCTTTAAATAAGAATTCTTTGACCAACTGGCTTTCCGGTTCACCTTCAGGCTTCACTAATTGTTCTAAATGTAAAGTGTGTGCTCATGCTGCGGTGCAAAAATCATTCATGCATCCGATCACAGGTTTGAAATATGAGATCAAATATTCCATCAATTGTGATACTGCTTTTGTAGGATATGTACTTTCATGTCCTTGTTTGAAGTGGTACATTGGTAAAACTACGTGTAAACTGAAATTGAGAATTCTTCAGCATTTAAGAGCTATAAAAAACTCTGATCCTACGTGCCCTGTGGCCAAACATTTTAAGCAAGAACATGAAAATTATTTTTGCCTATTAACCTTTTTTGCAGTGGCACATGTCCCGATACATCAAAGAGGGGGTGACCAGATTTTGAATTTACGGCAGTTGGAAGCAAAGTTAATTCTTGACTTTGACATGAAAGCTCCTAATAGCCACAATATGGACGAGGAGCTCTATGCCTTCCTAGGAGTGGAAACATCTATATTTGCACTATTGCTAATTTTTAGCTATGGGGCCATGCTGTTTTTCACCTTGAAATGTGTGCCCATTCTTGTTGTTTTTTATTATACTTATCTTTGCTAATGTTTGGCCTATGGATTTCCATTTATACCTTATTTTTGATTTTTGGCTGTTTTAACTGTCTAGAAATTTGGGGAACTCCTGCGCCTACCTTGTATTGGTTGGTGCTAAGCCTGTTATTTTCTGTGCTTTTCAAACCAGATCATCATCTATGGGTTTTTTTCAGATGCATTCCTCATTGCACTTAATTTTGTGCAAGTGTTATAACGCTCACCTGGTATCCAAGGGGACGTCACTCAGCCTGTTCTGACCTCTTATGACCTCAAACCCTTCCCTGGAGGCTATTCGTCTGGAGACTGGGCCTGAAACACAGGATTGCTAGAGTTTAACTCCCTATTGTCTCTGTGTGCTTGAACCCCGTCTTCCCCGTGGTCTAACCCTTCCCTTTGATCCACAGCTCACCTTGTTTTCTTGGACAGTGTGCTCTCCGTCCTGCTTTCAGCGCAGGGGCGCGTTGATTGATGTGGGCTCATTGCTGTTGCTGCCTAGTTACTTCACTGGCAAGAGTCCGACAGGTAAGTATAATGAGTCTTTTGAACAGTTTTCTAACTTCGTTCCTTTCTTTCCTTAGATGATGGCCGGCGTCCGGGGATGGCGGTGTGCTGCTGAGATGAGTAGCACTGAAGGTGAGTGAGAGTGCGATGCGCGGGGCACCCCTTTCGTATTTGTATTGAACTGAGTTCTTTTTCTGTGTCTTTTAGGTGCCACGACGTTTTCAGCATGGATGCCGGTTATGAAGAACAAATGCAGTGAGTAAGCGCGGTATACAGCGCCTCTAGACCTTTCCACGCTAACCTGGAGTGTCTTTTCCCTCTTGCAGATGGATGAGAAGTTCCGGAGACAGAGTTCCCCCAGAGCGGCTGGGATTCAGGCAAGCGTTTGAAGCTCGAACAGTATTTAAAAATAAGCAAAGATTTGCAGAATGCTTACTAATGCCTTTTTTCTGTTCTTTTCCCTTTTCCTTAGGAATCGGCGTGCCGGGATGGGAATGACACCGCCGAAGATGCCCGCAGAACAGAAGGAGCGATGAATGATGGGCAGAAGTGCTGCAAGGTAAGGCTGTTCCTAACGGTGTTCTTGTTCTTGCAGGAGCTGAGCGCAGAAGAAAGATGCAGGCCTACTGGAGACCGATCCGAACACGGTGAGTGTCACGCTGCAGGTGCACAAAACGCAAAGCATGTTTCTCAGCCTGGGTGTGGCTTAAATAGTCTCTGGGTATCCCAGATGTCTCTGGGCTGAACCACACCCAAAAGACTAGACTGCACATGCAGTTCTGAGAACCGAAATATGTGAGGGCATCCATCTTGTCCCCATCGATGCACTGCAAGTCCAATCCCCAATGTTATCCTATGGGAGTGAGCGAGTCTGGTGCCACAAGCGCCAAGTCTGACTCCAAGTGGGTCTTTGGAGGGATGGAGAGGCCCTTGAGGGCCATGTAGGTGATTGTGGCCTGGCTCCAGCCTCACGTCTTGGAGGGCTGGGGACATGAGGGGCAGGAATCATGACAGCACTCCCCCCCAATGCCCCTCTCAAGGTGGCTCTTCTGTACGGTCCTAGTTTGGTTGGATGGTTTTGATGAAATCGTCTAAGCAAGCGAGATGCATGGATGTACTCCCAAGGCTCCCATGTCCTGTCTTGTGGACCATACCGCTTCCAGTCTACTAAGTAGTATAATTTGGATCTGACGTACTTTGAATCTAGGATGTCCTTGACTTCGAATTCTGGCTCCCCGGCGACTACTACTGGCTGCGGTGGCATTGCTACCCAGGTCCCAGGTTGAACAGGTTTAAGGAGAGACACATGGAACACAGGATGAATCTGCATGTTTGACGGCAAAGCTAGTCTGACCGCCACAGGATTTATCACGGAGGTGACAGTGAATGGACCCAGGTATCTTGGACGGAAAGTTTGGGTTCCTTTAATGGACACGTGTTTAGACGCCAGCCAGACTTTGTCTCCCACTTGGTAGTTGGGGGCCTTTGCTCGGTGTTGATCAGCAAACTTCTTTTGGCGATTCTTAGCTTGAAGTAGGTGTTCAGCTGCCCTTTTAAAGGTTTGAGAAATGGTTGTGAGGTTTTGACTGCTGGCATTTCCAGGGTTGTAGGAACGTCCAACTCAGAGGTACGTGGGTGCCTGCCATACATGGTATAAAAGGGTGTCTGCCCAGTGCTGGTGTGTAGGGAATTATTATAAGCATATTCAGCTATCCATAATAGGTCGAACCAGCTTCCTTCAGCTTGGTGTAACATGCAACGCAGATACTGCTCGAGCGTCTGATTTGTCCTCTCAGTTTGACCATCCATTTGGGGATGGTGACTGGTGGACAGCCAGATGTCGATCTGGGCCATAGAGTAGCATTTTCTCCAAAAGTTAGATACGAACGTAGTACCTCGGTCTGAGACCAAAACTGAAGGAAACCCATGGAGCCGTACGATGCCTTCAAGAAATACCTTTGCCAGAGTGGAAGCATTTGGGAGCCCCTTAAGAGGAATGAAATGTGCCATTTTTGAAAATAGGTCCACGACCACAAGAATAGTGTTAATCCCTTGACTGGGTGGTAAGTCAGTAATAAAATTGAGGGACAACGTGTGCCAGGGTGCTAGTGGGATTTCCAATGGTTGTAATAGCTCAGCCGGTTTCTGCTTGGATGACTTGTTTGGAGCACACACTCCACAAGATAGAATGAATTGGATAATGTCTTTACGCCACGTGGGCCACCAATAATTTCGTTTTACCTTGGCTAGGGTTTTAGCGATTCCGGGGTGGCCCTCGATCAAGGAATCATGATAACCGGACATGACTTATTCTCATAGTTCTTGGTTTGGTAAGAATAAACGATTCCTGAAGTAGGGCAACTGATCTTTTATCATGTAATGTTCTCCTTGCGCACTCCACGCTTGTAATTGCTCCGGACTCATCAGGTTTTGGATTTCTTCATGTAATTCTTTCTGAATTATGGTTGCTGTGATTCCTAGGAGCTTGTCACTCGGGATGATTGCTATTGGGTCAGGGGTCTGATACCCTTGCTCTTCTACCCCCATACGGGAAAGGGCATCGGCCCTCCTGTTTTTCACCCCTGGTCGAGATGTAATCACGTAGTCATATTCAGCAAAAAAAAGAGCCCAACGTAGATGTCATGAGGATTGGGCCTTTGCCGTTTTTAGGTACTGGAGTTTCCGGTGGTCAGTTATTACGGTGATTGTGTGCCTGGGGTCCAGGCGGTAGGGCCGGCATACCTTAAAGGCTGACTTAATGGCCAGGAGTTCTTTGCCTGTGATAGCGTAATTGAGTTCAGGGGGTGTGAATTTACGCTACCAGAAGGCAACAGGGTGTAACTGGCCTGTTTCGGGGTCCTTTTGTGAGAGGACGGCTCCCATAGCCATGCTTGAGGCGTCCGTTTCCACCAGGTATGGAAGATCAGGGCGAGGGTGGCGTAAGATTGGGGCAGATGTGAATCTTGCTTTGAGTTCCTGGAAAGCCTCCTCGGCTTCTGTTGTCCACTGGAACTTTTTTGTTGCTTTTCCCTAGTAATGACGTGATGGGATGCATGATTTGCGAAAATCCTGGGACGAACCGGCGGTAGAAGTTTGCAAAACCCAGCATACTCTGAACCCCCTTGAATGAATTTGGGGATGGCCAGTTCAGGATAGCATCTACCTTATATACATCCATTCGGATTCCATTCGGGCTGAGAATAAAGCCCAGGAATTCCACCTCGAAGACGTGGAATGAGCACTTTTCGAGCTTGGCGTAGAGCTAGTGTTGACAGAGTTTCTCCAATACGGATCGGACGTGTTTAACATGGTCCTGCTTTGATGCAGAATATACTAGGATATCATCGATGTGCACTAGAGCACAGACATCAATCAATTCCTGTAGGACATCGTTCATGAAGTATTGAAATGCAGCAGGCGCGTTGCAAAGGCCAAAGGGCATTACTTGATATTCGTACAAGCCATATTTGGTGCGAAAAGCGTTTTTCCATTCGTCCTCCTGTTTTACGCGAACAAGGTGATATGCTCCCCTCAGGTCTAGTTGTGTGTAAATTTGGGCATCTTTGACTTGATCACGCAATTCAGGGATCAGTGGCAGGGGGTAGGGTTTTTTTACGGTAATCTGGTTCAGTGTGCGATAGTCGATGCACGTTCTCAGGTCCCCCTCCTTTTTCAGTACGAAGAAAAGAGGACTGGCTGCTGGAGACGTTGAGGGACGGATGAACCCGTTGGCCAGGTATTGGTCAAGATAGGCCTTCAGGTGCTGGTTTTCTGGTTCCGTGAGTGCGTGAATTCACCCACAAGGGATTTGTGCGCCGGGTATCAGGTTGATTTGTCAATCGTATGGTCTATGCGGTGGCAGGGTATTAGCCTGTTCTTTCTGAAAGACATCTTGAAAGTCCTGGTATTCACTTGATAGGGTGCCGATTGCCACAGTCACAAGCGTGGAGGTTCTGGTGTCTATTGGTTGTTTCTCTTGGCGATAACATGTGTGGGCACAAGTCTTGGGAAAGGCCGATTCTTTTGCTTGGCAATCGATTCGAGGATTGCGACCTACCAACCATGGCATTCCCAAAATCAACCGGAACTGTGGTGCCTTAATGAGGTCAAAAACGATAGATTCTTGGTGTCCATCCTGGCACAGAAGGGTTAAAGCTGCAGTGAATTGGAATACTGGACCAGAAGCTTTTTCCGTGCTGTCGACAGTGGTAACGGCTCCACTGTCTATGTACGCTCTTACTGCGTGCATCATAGATGGTTGTTGGTGATTGATGAAGACCACAGATAGTGCAAAATGGGAGGTCTGTAGTTCACTTTCTTCACTCGACAAGTGGACCCCTACACTTGCCGGGCTGGGGAGTTTTCCAATTCCTTGATGGTATCTTCCTTGTCCGTGGCCCCTACCGTCCTCCTCGGTGGCTTCACAGGGCACTCTTTAAGGAAATGACCTGACCTTCCACAGTACAGACATAACTGCTGCTGTCTCCTTTTATTCCTTTCCGCTTTAGTCAAGAGGGATCTGACCCCCCCGATTTGCATTGGATCTCCTGAACCTTCCGTTGTTCGGGCAGTATTGTCCTTTGAACGCACATACATAGGGCGAGGGTCCGGTCTGGATCGATCTGCTCTTCGGTCCTGCAACCTATGATCCAGTTGAACAACAAGGACAATGAATTCTGAGAAGTCTTTCGGGGGTGCACTACTTGTGCGAGAACATCCTTGAGCTCCCTCCGCAACTCCTGATGATATAATGTGGTTCTCTTCTGCACTGGCCATTCTGCTTCAACTACGAGTCCATTGAACGTGGCTATGTATGTTAATAGGTCTTGATTCCCTTGGCATAGGACAGAAGTTCGTTGTCTAATGGCTGCCCATGAGTACGACGGGCAAACAGCTTTTCCATCTCCTGCTGAAAGCCCCTGAAGTCATGCAGCAAAGGATCGTCTTGGGCCACAAAGGATACAGACCAGTCAACGGCGCTACCACTCAGGTAGGATAGCACAAAAGCGACCCGTGATTGGTCATTCGGAAAGGCCCCTGGCCTACAAAGGAAGTGCAGGCGGCACTGGTTCATGAACGTTGCAAACCTCTTGGGATCCCCTGTAAATCGTTCGGGTGGGGCCAAGGGAACTGCCCCAGGAAGGGTTATCTGAACAAGATTGGCTGATGGCGCTGGCATCGAGGGCACGCTTCCTGGTAATGGTGCATGCCCTGCTTGTGACTGGAGAAGTTGCCGGCTTAAATCATCAGTGCGTTCTTTGGCAACTATCAGCTCTCTCCTCAGAGTGTTGGTCTCCTGCCTGGCTGCATGTACTTCGGAACGTAGCTGCCCCAACATGTGGGCTAACTGGTTGGTTTCTGACGTTTCAATGACGCCCAGGTAGATTTTGATGTGAGGCTTTGCGTTCTGTAACGCTCACATGGTATCCACGGGGACGTCACTCAGCCTGTTCTGACCTCTTACGACCTCGAACCCTTCCCTGGAGGCTATTCATCTGGAGACTGGGCCCGAAACACAGGATTGCTAGAGTTTAACTCCCTATTGTCTCTGAGTGTTTGAACTCCTTCTTTCCCGGGGTCCAACCCTTCCCTTTGATCCACAGCTCACCTTGTTTTCTTGGATAGTGTGCTCTCCGTTCTGCTTTCAGCGCAGGGGTGCGTTGATTGATGCGGGCTCGTTGCTGCCTAGTTTCTTCACTGGCAAGAGTCTGACAGGTAAGTATGAGTCTTTTGAACAGTTCTCTAACTTCGTTCCTTTCCTTCCTTAGATGATGGCCGGCGTCCGGGGATGGCGGCGTGCTGCTGAGATGAGTAGCGCTGAAGGTGAGTGAGAGCGCGATGCGCGATGCACCCCTTTCTATTTGTATTGAACTGAGTTCTTTTTCTGTGTTTTTTAGGTGCCGCGACGTTTTCAGCGTGGATGCCGGTTATGAAGAACAAATGCGGTGAGTAAGCACGGTATGCGGCGCCTCTAGATCTTTCCGCGCTAACCTGGAGTGTCTTTTCCCTCTTGCAGATGGATGAGAAGTTTCAGAGACAGAGTTCCCCCAGAGCGGCTGGGATTCAGGCAAGCGTTTGAAGCTCGAACAGTATTTAAAAATAAGCGAAGATTTGCAGAATGCTTACTAATGCCTTTTTTCTGTTCTTTTCCCTTTTCCTTAGGAAGCGGCGTGCCGGGATGGGAATGACACCGCCGAAGATGCCCGCAGAACAGAAGGAGCGATGAATGATGGGCAGAAGTGCTGCAAGGTAAGGCTGTTCCTAACGGTGTTCTTGTTCTTTCAGGAGCTGAGCGCAGAAGAAAGATGCAGGCCTACTGGAAACCGATCCGAACACAGTGAGTGTCACGCTGCAGGTGCAGAAAACGCAGAGCATGTTTCTCAGCCTGGTCGTGGCTTAAATAGTCTCTGGGTATCCCAGGTGTCTCTTGGCTGAACCACACCCAAAAGACTAGACTGCACATGCAGTTCTGGGAACCAAAATATGTGGGGGCATCCATCTTGTCCTCATCAATGCACTGCAAGTCCAATCCCCAATGTTATCCTATGGGAGTGAGCGGGTCTGGTGCCACAAGTGCCAAGTTTGACTCCAAGTGGGTCTTTGGAGGGATGGAAAGGCCCTTGAGGGCCATGTAGGTGATCGTGGCCTGGCTCCAGCCTGTCATCTTGGAGGGCTGGGGACAAGAGGGGCAGGAATCATGACAGTTATGAATTCACAGCCTTTGTGTATTTGGGCACTTTAAAGGCATGGTCTAGTAAAATAATGTATTTAAAAAATAGATAGGCAACATAAAAAAAAAATACTAGCATTCTCTTTTTTAAAACTTCCTATGTAAAATTTTGAGCTATTCAAGCTCAAAATTCGCAAAAGCAAGCACATGGGCGCATCCATTTTGTGAAATGGATGCCCTCCTGTGCTGGCTTTTGCTTTTGCGGCACTAATGAAGGAAAAGCCAGCCAGCTGTAGTAAACAAAAGCTACCGCTGGGTGGCTTTCCCTCCATTAGTGCTGTACGCGGAGGACAGGGACCGGAGACCAGAGCAGGAAAGCTGCAGCTGAATCTCGGTAAGTGCTATTTATTTATTTTTTAAAATAAGCACTAGCTGCGGGTTTTTTTCTAAGTTTTCCGGGCTGGAGGAGCCCAGAAAACTTAGAAATAAAACCACAGCTTTAAAAACATTGTATTTATGTTTGCGGTCGCTTTTGAAGCGACCGCAAACATAAATACAACGTTATTGTGTTCGAAAACACTGAGGTTTTTCTTTCCAAGTTTCTCAGGCTCCTCCGGCTCGGAGGAGCCTGAGAAACTCGGAAAGAAAAACCGCAGCGTTTTCCAACACAACTGCGTTGCGTTTCTGCCTGCTGTGGCTATCACTTTGGGTCTCCGAACACTGGAGACCCAAAGTGAAAGCCACAGCAGGCAGAAACACAACGCGGTTGTCTTTACATGCCGCGTAGTGTTTCTGCCTACAGCTGATTTCCCATTTTGGGGCTCTCGGGCTCCCCGTGGGGAGCCCGAGAGCCCCAAATGGGAAATGCTAAATGCTGCATTGTTTCTGCCCAAATCTGCTTTCCCATTTGGGGCTCTCGGGCTCCCCGTGGGGAGCCCGAGAGCCCCAAATGGGAAAGCAGATTCAGGCAGAAACAACGCGGTTGTTTTCCGCAATGCTACGTTGTTTCTGCCTGAATCTGCTTTCCCATTTGGGGCTCTCGGGCTCCCCGTGGGGAGCCAGAGAACCCCAAATGGGAAAGCAGATTCAGGCAGAAACACAACGCGGTTGTGTTGGAAAATGCTGCGGTTTTTCTTTCCGAGTTTCTAAGGCTCCTCCGAGCCGGAGTGGAGACCTGGGAGACCAGGTTTGGTTAGCTGCCAAACATGTACCCATCAAAGGGACCCGGACCTTCCATCCTCGGTATTTGGGACCCTATACCATCAAGTCAATTATCAACCCAGCAGCCGTCAAACTGGATTTACCACCTAATCTTAGAATCCATCCGGTATTCCATGTATCCCTCCTAAAACCAATGCAACCTGGTACACAAATTAAGACACCATCCCAACTCATACTAATTGATGGAGAACAAGAATTTGAAGTCAAAGCCATCCTGGACTCAAAATACTCTAGAGCCAAGTTATATTATCTCGTCAACCGGAAGGGATTTGGACCTCAGGATAGGTCCTCGGAACCCAGTGAGAACATCCATGCACCACGTCTGATCAAGAAGTTTCATCAGAACTTCCCAACTAAACCTGGACCAGCCAGGAGACACACCATGGGAGGGGCCTTGGGGCGTGGGGGAGTGCTGTCACGACTCTCAGCCCTGATCCCCACTGGCAAGCCCATGGGCCAGGTAGAATCAGGACTCGGATCACTCATAAGGCCTGGTATCCACTTCTCAGACCCTCTTGGGGCCAGTCCTGGCGCCTTTGGCACCAGGCTCATATACAAAGATAGACATCTGCTTTTGGAACTACTTTTTAGAGCTTCAAACCAACATGGAGGCATCCACATAGCTTGATTCCTAGAACCAACCTATGCGGTATAGTGTTTTGGGTGTGGTGGCCTAGGGACTACTTTACCTGGACTACTTTACAGTGGCTATTTAAACCACACCCGAACAAGACAACACGCTTCGCTTTACTTTGCTACTAGCAACGTGACGCTCACCGTGTACAGCTTTCTCACGAGCCTGACAAATTCTGGACCTGCAGGAGAAAACAAAGAACATCGTTAGCAGCAGCGTTTTACCTGTGATCTCCATCCTTCGCAGCTTGCAGCTTCTGAGCAGCTCCGCTTGAAGAGTTTTGCGGCCCGGATCGAAGGACCTGAAAAAAGGAGAAAGACATTATTAAAGGAGGTAGAGGAGACATTACAATCATGAAGCGCTTAGAGACTTACCTGGCGGGCTGATCTTCTTCCGGCAGAGCACTGGCACTCCATCCATGCTGGGAACACACCGCTACCTACAAAAGGAGAAAAGCACAGGTCAGTGAACACAAGACATCGCTGTGCTGCGCAAGGCGCTTCCTTACCGCATCATAGTGCTTTGGAGTGCGCCATCATTTACCGGCAAGAACCAGCCTACCCAGTTCCCCAAGCGGCCACTCCGCGCACCTAAAGGAGAAAAAGAGAGACATTTTACAACAGTGAAAAGGCATCTAAGAATAACAGCTTCAAAAAACTCACAATAAGACCTACCTGAAAGACATTTCAAGGGCCGCAGTCAGTGAACTAACTGGACAGCACGCGCCCACCATAGACAACGCGCCCCTGCCAGTGAGAGCAGGACAGAGAGACCACCAATTCCGACAACCAGGTGAGAAGAGAACCCAGAGGGGCTGCAATCACAAGGAGGTGGGGAAAACTTAACTTGGTCATCAGTCCTAACTCAGTCTTCATTTCCAGGCGGAACCCATCCAAAGCCGAGAACCACACCCGGAAACCATTGAGAAGGGCATCAGAGACCAGCGGGCTGAGTGGTGTCCCCGTGGGTACCAGGTGAGCGTAATATGATTTGTACTTGCCTTCTAGTTTGTGATCGCGACTGTGGGTTTGCCCTTTATTTGACGGCCCTATGTTAATGTACTTTAGTACATGAGTTCATTTTTAATCTGTGTGGTTCCATGTTTTACCAATTGATCTTACTAACTTTGTACTGACATATAAGTATTTGTGACGGTTCTCAACATCGTGTACCATATGAGTAATTTAGCTGTATGCTGTTGATCTCTCCGAGAAATTCCAGTGTTCACTTGTACTAACTGGAAATTGCTTTCAGTCTGCCTAACTGGCAGCCATCTGCGGCTGTTTGAACTTGCGTGTTAGTCTGCTAGTCTAGATTTTCAGGCTCTTGATTGAATGTTATCAATGGTGTGCTGTTATATCTGCACCTTAGTACAATATTGCTCAACCGTCAATGCACTTGCACCTTACCTTGGAGCAATGTGTCTGTATTCAATATGCAATTGTGAGGGCCACCAGGGGGCGCAGAGATGTTCTAACGCATCTCTGTCTGTCTCCTCCACTGGGTAAGTTTAACAGGAACTGAGCCCCCCGAAACCCCCAGGTGTGACGGCCTGACCCCTCCAGAAGTGGCCCGATCTCTTGGAGCATCGAGGGAGCCAAGTCCAGTGTTCCACTGTGGCGTAAAACTGAAGATCCAGCCTCGGAAAATTAGGGGCAGAGTTCCTGCTTCTTGCTAGCCGCAGTGTGGCCTTGTGAATGACTGCCTTGGCGCCGCAGTGAGTTGCAGGGGACCCAGCCAGATTCTGACTCACCCCCTCCTTGCTGGGGTCTCTACTCAGGGGCGTCACCTAAAACGGGGGTTCAACCCGAGGCTTACGAACTCACAGAGAACTTGTTTGCCGGCCCGGTGCCCCTATGCACCATCTTCCCCTCCGGGTGCCCTGTGGAGAGTGGTGAATGTGCCCACATCAGCAACGGGTGAGGAGTATCCCAGGTGGCCATCCCGCGAGCTGCGCTGTTGGCTCTGCTGGGGCCCGTGCCCCCTCCCGCCACTGAGCAGGTCGGAGAGGATTGCTGGGGGCCACCTGAACAGTGTTGAACTCCCGGCACCGGCGCGGGATCCACGGCCTGCGGTGATGCCATCCTGCAGTTAAGTGTCAGCGCAGGGGGAGGGGCTGCAGGGGGCACACATGCTTTCTGCTGGGGGCCCCAGGTGAGCGGTCTATCCTTGGAGCAATTCATGAACTGTTGTCAGGGCCCCGGATCGCCCCCCCCGATCCCCCAGCATGGCTTCCAGGCATCTCCTCCCAAACATTAGGTAGTGGTCAGTGTGACTCTGCGGGACCCAGCGCTTGCCCCTCCTGCCAAGTAATCGCTCTGGAAGACTCTGCCTCCATCATTCTCAAGCTGCAGCTCATATCTGGCCCCCATTCATGGTGCTGGGGGTGCTGTTGTGGATCTCAGTTGTGCAAAAAGAGACAGTGAACAGAGTTCGTGGCTCCTTACCCTGAACTTGGTGGTCCTGTGCTATTGCCTTGGTCTCTCGCCTTGGGTGGGTGTGAGGTCATCCGGTTGGTGTGTCTCACTTGGAGTTGACGTATTTCAGCACTAGAGGCGCCCAGAGGCAGGATGTAACGGAGGAACAGAGTGTGTATCAGCTCCTCACTCTTATGAACAAGAAGTTATTCTCCCACCTGCGCCCCGGTACAAAATCTTAACATGGCCCTCCAGAGCCCTCTGTCTAAGCCTGGAATAGTGCTTGACCACCTAGAGAGAGAAAAGCCGACCACCCCTGATGTGGAGGGGGAGTGGGACCCGGCCGAGGGTCCGGAGAGCTTCTGTGCCCCCTTACCACATAGAGCAGAGGAGTCCGAAACAGCGCCTGCACCCCCAGCACGGGTCCCCAGCTACTTCCGACGTGGGGCTGTAGCGGGAAGGGCTGGCACTACTGCAGAGCATCGATACCTGTATGATCCCTTTGCTTTCTTACAGCTGCATTCTTTCCAGGGCCACCAATCCTTGAAGCCCAGGTCTCAAACGGGCTCCTGCTCGGGCTCCCTGCCAGTGAGTCTTGCTCCGCTGAAAAATCACTGGTAACTGTTAGGAAAGATTTCATATTGTAGGTAATTTTCCTTCCATGTGGCAACCCCCAAACTTTTTGCTGTTGTTTTACACCCTGATCTAGACTTTGTCAGAGAAGCGCAGCCTTCCGCCGCACTCCTCTGGGCTTTCGCTCCATTCTTACGGGGAAACTGACATGCCCTTAAGACAGTCAGTACCGGGAAACGTTGTTTTCCGTAGTTCTTTTCTCATGTTGCAGCTTTCGCGCAACATGGCACAAGAGGGCACTGTAAACTAAGTTACTGCACTCTTGGGTCTCTAGCCATTCTACAGGCTCTAGAAACTCTCGATGGATTTATAACGAACTGTGCAAGTATGTCACAGACAGGACTGGTGGCAGCGGTCGTTTCTTTGTGTTTTGAACTCCCTTTTGCCCGGTTAACTGCGCTTCTCACGTTTGGCCAAAATGGGTGGCCTGGCTTCCAAAATGGCCAGACTACGAGGTTCTTTGTCCTGTCCGCTGACCGTCTTGCCCCTTGAGATAGCTCCTTTTAGGGTGTCCGAGTGGCCCCTCACCTGACTTCTGAACAGCAGGCTGAGGTGAAAAGTTTGCTTAGGCAATTTTCCCCCCTGTTTTCGCAGTCCCCTGGTTTGACACCTTGGTGCAAACATAACATAGACACAGGAGACAGCGTTCCTACCAAAAGTAGAGGATACAGGATGTCAGACAAAGTACGGTCTTACATTAAGACAGAGGTCAACAAAATGTTAGATCTTGGGGTGATTGAACCCTCTAGTAGTCCTTGGTCCAGCCCTGTGGTTTTGGTTCCAAAAGCAGGCACTTCTGAACTGAGGTGGTGGATTACAGGGCTCTGAATGCTGTCACCAAGACAGATGCACACCCCTTGCCTCGAACAGATGAGCTGGTGGATACCTTGGGTGCCTCCAAGTACCTTAGCATGTTTGACCTCACTGCGGGTTATTGGCAAATAGCCTTAGCAGAACATGCCAAGGAGAAGACAGCGTGTTCCACTCCAGACGGTCTTTACCAATTCAGGGTATTGCCGTTCGGGTTGAAGAATGCACCTGCCACTTTCCAGAGGCTTGTGAATCATGTGTTGAAAGGGGCTGGATGAATTCTGTCTTGCATATCTGGATGATATAGCAGTTTTCAGCACCACCTGGGAAGACCATGTGAAACACCTCGGGATTGTGCTACAGGCTCTTCAGAAAGCACACTTGGCCATAAAGGCTAGTAAATGCCAGATTGGACAAGGTTCAGTGGTTTACCTTGGACATGAAGTAGTTGGAGGGAGGATACAGCCTCTACCCAGTAAAGTACAAGCAGTACAAGACTGGCCTACCCCCTGTAAGCGATATTCAATCAACACTACAGCTAAGTCAATGCCTAGTCTGGGATGCTGAGGAAAACCCTTATTGATGTATTTTTATATCCAGTTCAGTACTCTGGATGACAACCCTTGTATAACACCCCCCTCTTAGAATCTCCCTGACTCCACTGAGCCAAGAAGTAGGTTTGTTTTGCAAATTAAAAGGTTTATTTGAAAATTTAAACAATATATATATATATCACGCTTCTATAAATAAATTGATAATGGGTATTACACTTGTGAAAATGAGCAGTAGTCAGCAAGAGGTAACTTATAAATAGGAACAGAAGAATAAGGTGGGGAAGAATGCTTTATATGGTTCAAGGAAACGCAAGGTGGAATAAAATGCAGTACAGAAATAACTTGTTATGATTTTAGCAAAAGGTAATATGATCACGTTTTCTTTTGACAATTCACTCCCCCCTATGCAATACAAGAAATGGAAGGAGAGCACACAGTCTTCAAGAATCCCAACAAATCACACTTTATAATGCAATACACAGTTCCAGTTCCCCCAGCAAGCTTAGAGAAAACAGGGATGAGTTTTAAACACAGGCGAATTAATTTAATGTGATTTGCAAGGAAGTGAAAGGTGCTAAAATTGCTTTTAATTCCCTCTAGAGGTTCAGGGTAGGTGATGGCTACTTTATATTAGTTCAGGCTCACTTTAACAATACTCTATGAATGATTAGCAGATGGCAAATGAATTTTAGCAAAGAGAAGCAAAAAGCTGCTGATTTCTACAGATGAAGAAATCCGGCCAAATCGCAAATCGTGGTAAATTTCGCGAGTGCGTGTCTCGCGATTACGGAAGACGTATAGGGAGTAGGAAGTTGGTTCTAGGTTCGTTGGAAAGCCTAGATTCTAAGCTTTCAGATGAAAGTTAAAACACGGTCCTAGCCCAAACGTTTCCAGAGATACGGACGATTTAATAAAGGTAGATTTTCGGATTTAAAGTAAAACTCAAAATGACAGCTGACAGCTTGCAGCTGCAGAATTGACAGGTGACAGTTGTGCAGCTTTAAAAATGACAGATGACACGATTTCTAGGAGGCTGTTCTACTTAGGTTAAAATAGTTTGGATTAGATTATTTTAACTAAGAGGTTGGTTCTGCACAGTTCTGCTAGGTACTCACAATATCAATTTGAAATAGGCCTCGTCACGGTCTGGTCAGGTTGGACGGGACTTCCGGTGGGTGGTTCTGAAGTCCCGGCTATCTGGGTCAGCTCTGCTCTCTGGGTTTGTCAAGCACCGGATCTGCTCACAACGGTCTGGTTTGTGGTTCTCTCGGGTTCCGAATACAGCACTGCTTTCTGGGTACTGCTACAGGTTCTTGCAAAAATTCTTGGCAAAAATTCAAACAGCTCGCCCTGCTGTTGAATAGTTTGGTTGGTTTTGAGGCCTGCTGAAGAGGATTCAGCTGGTGGATTCAGGCCTCTCTGCTACAAATTCTGGAGTTAATTTCTGCTACAGGTTCTGGAGATTGATGGATTTGAAGTCTGGATCTCTGGATGTGAAGTCGTCGGTCAGCATGCTCCGCAGCAAATGGAATTGAATGTCCCTACCTGTCCCAGCAGTCTCTTTTTATGTGTTTTGAAAATGGGTGGAGAGGCTAGCATCCCTAAGCCTGCCCGTCTCTTGATTTGATAGGTCAATAGATTCTTTGGTCCCTGATTTGGGAAGGGATAGTGTGTCAGAGTGATGTCATTTTTTATGACCTGCAGAAATGACACTCCCCTGGTCAATGTGCACACAAACCTATTCCTGATCCAAATACATATTTCCCAGGTACACAGTTGTGTGACATCACATACACACAACATATATTACTAAAGATAGCCCCTGTCCCGACTCTGGCGTTTCAAGGAGCTTGCATTAAAAAATGGCAACTTATTTTCGATTTTAGTGGGTTTTGCGACATTGGTTTTTCATCAAAAATTATCTGGTTCAGTGTGCGATAGTCGATGCACGTTCTCAGGTCCCCCTCCTTTTTCGGTACGAAGAAAAGAGGACTGGCTGCTGGAGACGTTGAGGGACGGATGAACCCGTTGGCCAGGTATTGGTCAAGATAGGCCTTCAGGTGCTGGTTTTCTGGTTCTGTGAGTGCGTAAATTCGCCCACAAGGGATTTGTGCGCCGGGTATCAGGTTGATTTGTCAATCGTATGGTCTATGCGGTGGCAGGGTATTAGCCTGAGGAGCCTGAGAAACTTGGAAAGAAAAACCGCAGCGTTTTCCAACACAATAACGTTGTATTTATGTTTGCGGTCGCTTCAAAAGCGACCGCAAACATAAATACAATGTTTTTAACGCTGCGGTTTTATTTCTAGGTTTTCCGGGCTACTCCAACCCGTAAAACTTAGAAAAAAACCGCAGCTAGTGCTTATTTAAAAAAAAAAAATAATAACACTTACCGAGATTCAGTTGCAGCTTTCCTGCTCTGGTCTCCGGTCCCCGTCCTCCGCGTACAGCACTAATGAAGGGAAAGCCACCCAGCGGTAGCTTTTGTTTACTACAGCTGGCTGGCTTTTCCTTCATTAGTGCCGCAAAAGCAAAAGCCAGCACAGGAGGGCATCCATTTCACAAAATGGATGCGCCCATGTACTTGCTTTTGCGAATTTTGAGCTTGAATAGCTCAAAATTTTACATAGGAAGTTTTAAAAAAGAGAATGCTAGTATTTTTTTTTCTGTTGCCTATCTATTTTTTAAATAACATGTTTTACTAGACCATGCCTTAAAGTACATGTGTTATGTCTTTGCAGCGTTTCATCGATCTATAATGATTGTCAGGACCCTCAGCCCTGATCCCCACTGGCAAGCCCATGGGCCAGGTAGAATCAGGACTCGGATCACTCATAAGGCCTGGTATCCACTTCTCAGACCCTCTTGGCGCCAGGCTCATATACAAAAAGACATCTGGTTTTGAAACTACTTTTTAGAGCTTCAAACCAACATGGAGGCATCCACATATCTTGATTCCTAGAACCAAGCTATGCAGTATAGTGTTTTGGGTGTGGTGGCCTAGGGACTACTTTACCTGGACTACTTTTCAGTGGCTATTTAAACCACACCCGAACAAGACAACATGGTTTGCGTTACTTAGCTACCAGCAACGTGACGCTCACCGTGTCCAGCTTTCTCACGAGCCTGACGAATTCCGGACCTGCAGGAGAAAACAAAGAACATCGTTATCAGCAGCGTCTTAACTGTGATCTCCATCCTTCGCAGCTCTCAGTTCCTGAGCAGCTCCACTTGAAGATTTTTGCCGCCCGGATCGAAGGACCTGAAAAAAGGAGAAAGACATTATTAATGGAGGTAGAGGAGACATTACAATCACGAAGCGCTTAGAGACTTACCTGGCGGGCTGATCTTCTACCGGCAGAGCTCCGGCACTCCATCCATGCTGGGAACACACCGCTACCTACAAAAGGAGAAAAGCACAGGTCAGTGAACACAAGACATCGCTGTGCTGCGCAAGGCGCTTCCTTGTCGCATCATAGCACTTTGGAGCGCCATCGTTTAACGGCAAGAACCAGCCTATCCAGTTCCCCAAGCGGACACTGCGCGCACCTAAGGGAGAAAAAGAGAGACATTTTAGAACAGTGAAAAGGCATGCAAGAATAACAGCTTCAAAAAACTTGCAATAAAACCTACCTGAAAGACATTTCAAGGGCTGCAGTCAGTGAAGTAACTGGACAGCACGCGCCCACCATAGACAACGCGCCCCTGCCAGAGAGAGCAGGACGGCGAGCTCACCAATTCCGACACCCAGGTGAGAAGAGAACCCGGAGGGGCTACAATCACAAGGAGGTGGGGAAAACTTACCTTGGTCATCAGTCCTAACACAGTCTTCATTTCCAGGCGGAATCCATCCGACACCGAGAACCACACCCAGAAACCATTGAGAAGGGCATCGGAGACCAGCGGGCTGAGTGGCGTCCCCTTGGATACCAGGTGAGCGTAACAGAACGGGAAGCCTCACATAACTAATCCACCTGGGCGCCATGGAAACATCGGAGATCGACCAATTGGCCCAATTGTTGGGGGACCTTCGTGCTGAGGTTCATTCAGCCTGACAAGAGACTAATGCACTCCGAAGAGACCTAATAGTGACCAGAGAGCGCACCGACGAAATCAGCAGACAACTCTTGCAATCGCAGGCAGGTCAGACTCCTCTGCCTGGAGGAAATCCACCGATGCAAAACCCTATCTCACCATCTTATACCCACACACCTGAACAGATCACGTTGCCGGGAACAGTGCCCCTGGCACCACCAGAAAGGTTTTCGGGCGACCCACGCAAGTATGCTGCATTCATAAATCAGTGTCACCTTCACTTCCTCTGTCGCCCTGGGGCATTTCCAAATGACTAAGCTCGGGTAGCTTTCATCCTGTCATATTTGAGTCGGAGTGCAGCAGATTGGTCGGTGCCGTTGGTGACCCATAATGATCACTTGTTACAGGACTTTGGGGGCTTCCAGAGAGAAATGGAAAAACTGTTTGCTCGCCATACTCAGGAACAAGCAGTGGATAACGAACTCCTGTCCCTCCGTCAGGGAAACCAAGACTTGTTAACATACATTGCAACTTTCAATAGACTGGTTGCTGAAGCCAGGTGGCCAGACAACAAAAGAACCACGCTATTCTATCGGGGCCTACGAGGCGAATTAAAGGACATCTTGGCCCAGGTAGTTGACCCCCCTAGAGACTGTACCGAATTCATACATCTGGTCTAAAGCAGACTCTCGAGTAGTTTATGTTCAACCAAAAGACAATGCAATACGGGTGTCAGACAGCGGCGTGGAACCCATGCAGATCGGAGGGATACAACCTCCGTTAACAAAACAAGAGCGGGATAAAAGAAGACAACAGCAACTTTGTATTGTGGAAAATCAGGACACTTCCTGAAAGACTGCCCGGTAAAACCCCCAATGAGAACAGTCGGGGCCACAGAGAAGGATGAAGTTAAGGAATAGGAAAACTACCAAGCTCGGCAACCATAGAGGTCAGTTTGTCGAGTGAGGAGAGTGAGCCATTGACCTCACACTTTGCAATACCCGTGATCTTAATAAAACACAAACAATCATCAAAGATGCATGCCGTAGAACCGTACATCGACAGCGGAGTGGTTGGGAACTATATGGATCAAGAGTTGGCAGCAGAGATGAGGCTCCCTTTGTGTTCTAAGTCTACCAGGGACAAGGTGACTACTGTGGATGGGACAGAAATTGCCTCCGAACCAGTAACCCAATGCACAGCTGCAGTAACTTTGCTGTGCCAGGACGGACAATGGGAGTGTATTTCGTTCAATCTTATTAAGGCACCTCAATTCCGGTTGATACTAGGGATGCCATGGTTGGTTGCTCACAACCCTCTGATAGACTGACGGGCATGGAAAATTAATCTTCTCCGGCAACTGCGCCTGGCTTGCTACTCTCCTGAGCCAGAACCCGACTCCTGTATCTCCAAGATTTCCAATACAGTCGCTTCTACCCTAGGAGTAACTAATGCTTTGCCAGATGAATATCATGACTTTCAGGATGTTTTCCAAAAAGATCCGGCTAGCACATTACCGCCGCATAGGCTTTATGATTGTCAAATTGACCTTATTACCGGGGCACAAATCCCTTGCGGCAGGATTTATGCTCTCACTGAACCAGAAAATCTTCACCTGAAATCCTATTTGGACCAGTACCTTGCAAACGGATTTATCCGCCCATCCAAGTCCCCTGCAGCCAGTCCTTTGTTCTTCGTACCAAAAAAGGAAGGGGACATGAGGACCTGTAATGATTACCGCACAATAAACCAGATCCCCGTGAAGAACCGCTACCCCTTGCCTCTTATCCCGGAAATGCTAGACCAAGTTAAAGATGCCAGATCTACACCAAATTAGACCTTCGGGGAGCATACCACCAGGTCCGCGTCAGAAGTGGAGATGAGTGGAAAACCGCTTTCCGTACCAAATATGGCTTTTTGAATATCAAGTCATGCCTTTTGGCCTATGCAACGCTCCCGCAGCGTTTCAATATTTCTTGAATGATGTCTTGGGAGAACTGATTGACGTTTGCGCCTTGGTATACATAGATGACATCTTGGTCTACTCAACCTCAAAACAAGATCACATTAGACACATTCGCTCAGTCCTCACCAAGCTCCGCGAACATTGATTATATGCAAACCTGGAGAAGTGTTTTTTTCACGTCACCGAAGTAGAATTTCTTGGTTTCATCCTTTCGCCCAAAGGCATTAGAATGGACATACATAAGGTTGACGCGATTCTAAAATGGCCATAACCAACATCTCTGAAAGGGATACAGTGCATGCAAGGATTTGCGATCTTTTACCGCTGATTCATCCCAGACTTCTCTCAGGTTGTGCACCTGATCACAGTACTTCTACGGAAAAGCAATACAAGGTTCGCCTGGACCGAGGAAGCAGAAGGAGCCTTTCAGAAACTGAAAAGAAGGTTCACCTCCGCTCCAATCCTGCAGCACCCTTGTCCAGACCTTCCGTATATTGTAGAAACGGATGCTTCCAGTATGGCAATGGGAGCAGTCCTTTCACAAAAGGACCCATAAACTGGCCAACTGCATCCTGTGGCCTTCTGGTCAAAATAATTCTCACCACCGGAAATGAATTACGCTATCACAGACAAAGAACTCCTAGCCATCAAGTCCGCTTTCAAAACGTGGCAACACTATCTTCTGGGAGCTAGACACAACATTACAGTAATCACAGACCACCGGAACCTACAATATCTTAAAACAGCCAAGGCCCAGTCTTCACGCCAGTTACGGTGGGCCCTCTTCTTCGCCGAATATGATTATGTAATCACCTTTCGACCTGGGGTTAAGAATGGGAAAGCTGACGGTTTATCGCGAGTGGGCATCGATGAAACAGTGTACACAACACCAGATCCTGTACCCATCATACCAGAAGATAAACTTTTAGGTATTACAACAACTCTATCACAAGCCGAATTACAAAACGAAATTCGACAGTCTATGAGCCCGGATGCTTTCCTCGCATGGCAAACTCAAGGAGAACAATATTTCATCAAGGATCAGTTACCTTGGACCAGCTCTATGTGCCCAAGAAGGAGTTACAACAGCATATCATTTCAGGCTATCATAACTCTCTGATCGAAGGACACCCTGGAATTGCTAAAACCTTATCCAAGGTAAAAAAGAACTTTTGGTGGCCCACCTGGCGTAAAGACATTGTCCAGTATGTTCAGTCCTGCGGCGTCTGTGCACAAAATAAATCACAGAAACAAAAAGCATCGGGTCTCCTTCAACCACTGGACATCCCTCCTGCTCCATGGCACACCCTTTCCCTTGACTTTATCACTGAACTACCACCGAGTCAAGGCTTTAACACCGTTCTTGTAGTCCTGGATTTGTTCTCTAAAATGGCACATTTTATTCCTCTCAAGGGGCTCCCGGACGCATCCACCTTGGCAGAAGTATTTCTGGAAAACATTGTCAGGCAACATGGTTTTCCATCAGTTCTGGTCCGACTGAGGTAGCCAGTTTGTATCCAATTTTTAGAGGAAATGTTGTGCAATGGCACAAATTGACATCCGGCTATCTACCAGTCACCACCCCCAAACGGACGGCTAAACCGAGAGGACCAACCAGACCCTCGAGCAGTATTTACGGTGCATGCTGCACCACGAATTGAGAGATTGGAAGGACTTATTTTGGATAGCTGAGTACGCATATAACAACTCTGTACATTCTAGCACGGGACAAAAACCTTTTTACATCCTGTATGGTTGACATCCACGTACTTCAGAACTCGACCCTCCTGCCAACTTGGAAATGCCTGCAGTAAAGACTTGTCACACAACCATCACTCAGGCGTTCAGAAAGGCGAAGGAACATCTTATGCAAGCTAAAGAAAAACAAAAACACTTTGCCGACCAGCATCGGAAAAAGGCCCCAGACTACCAAGTGGGAGACCAGGTTTGGTTAGCTGCCAAACATGTACCCATCAAAGGGACCCGGACCTTCCATCCTCGGTATTTGGGACCCTATACCATCAAGTCAATTATCAACCCAGCAGCCGTCAAACTGGATTTACCACCTAATCTTAGAATCCATCCGGTATTCCATGTATCCCTCCTAAAACCAATGGAACCTGGTACACAAATTAAGACACCAGCCCAACTCATACTAATTGATGGAGAACCAGAATTTGAAGTCTAAGCCATCCTGGACCCAAAATACTCTAGAGCCAAGTTATATTATCTCGTCAACCGGAAGGGATTTGGACCTCAGGATAGGTCCTCGGAACCCAGTGAGAACATCCATGCACCACGTCTGATCAAGAAGTTTCATCAGAACTTCCCAACTAAACCTAGACCAGCCAGGAGACACACCATGGGAGGGGCCTTGGGGCGTGGGGGAGTGCTGTCACGACTCTCAGCCCTGATCCCCACTGGCAAGCCCATGGGCCAGGTAGAATCAGGACTCGGATCACTCATAAGGCCTGGCATCCACTTCTCAGACCCTCTTGGGGCCAGTCCTGGCGCCTTTGGCACCAGGCTCATATACAAAGATAGACATCTGCTTTTGGAACTACTTTTTAGAGCTTCAAACCAACATGGAGGCATCCACATAGCTTGATTCCTAGAACCAACCTATGCGGTATAGTGTTTTGGGTGTGGTGGCCTAGGGACTACTTTACCTGGACTACTTTACAGTGGCTATTTAAACCACACCCGAACAAGACAACACGCTTCGCTTTACTTTGCTACTAGCAACGTGACGCTCACCTTGTACAGCTTTCTCACGAGCCTGACAAATTCTGGACCTGCAGGAGAAAACAAAGAACATTGTTAGCAGCAGCGTTTTACCTGTGATCTCCATCCTTCGCAGCTCGCAGCTTCTGAGCAGCTCCGCTTGAAGAGTTTTGCGGCCCGGATCGAAGGACCTGAAAAAAGGAGAAAGACATTATTAAAGGAGGTAGAGGAGACATTACAATCATGAAGCGCTTAGAGACTTACCTGGCGGGCTGATCTTCTACCGGCAGAGCTCTGGCACTCCATCCATGCTGGGAACACACCGCTACCTACAAAAGGAGAAAAGCACAGGTCAGTGAACACAAGACATCGCTGTGCTGCGCAAGGCGCTTCCTTACCGCATCATAGTGCTTTGGAGTGCGCCATCATTTACCGGCAAGAACCAGCCTACCCAGTTCCCCAAGCGGCCACTCCGCGCACCTAAAGGAGAAAAAGAGAGACATTTTACAACAGTGAAAAGGCATCTAAGAATAACAGCTTCAAAAAACTCACAATAAGACCTACCTGAAAGACATTTCAAGGGCCGCAGTCAGTGCACTAACTGGACAGCACGCGCCCACCATAGACAACGCGCCCCTGCCAGTGAGAGCAGGACAGAGAGACCACCAATTTCGACAACCAGGTGAGAAGAGAACCCAGAGGGGCTGTAATCACAAGGAGGTGGGTAAAACTTAATTTGGTCATCAGTCCTAACTCAGTCTTCATTTCCAGGCGGAACCTATCCAAAGCAGAGAACCACACCCGGAAACCGTTGAGAAGGGCATAAGAGACCAGCGGGCTGAGTGGTGTCCCCGTGGGTACCAGGTGAGCGTAACATGATTTGTACTTGCCTTCTAGTTTGTGATCGCGACTGTGGGTTTGCCCTTTTTTTGACGGCCCTATGTTAATGTACTTTAGTACATGAGTTCATTTTTAATCTGTTTTTTTCCATGTTTTACCAATTGATCTTACTAACTTTGTACTGACATATAAGTATTTGTGACGGTTCTCAACATCGTGTACCATATGAGTAATTTATCTGTATGCTGTTGATCTCTCCGAGAAATTCCAGTGTTCACTTGTACTAACTGGAAATTGCTTTCAGTCTGCCTAACTGGCAGCCATCTGCGGCTGTTTGAACTTGCGTGTTAGTCTGCTAGTCTAGATTTTCAGGCTCTTGATTGAATGTTATCAATGGTGTGCTGTTATATCTGCACCTTAGTACGATATTGCTCAACCGTCAATGCACTTGCACCTTACCTTGGAGCAATGTGTCTGTATTCAATATGCAATTGTGAGGGCCACCAGGGGGCGCAGAGATGTTCTAACGCATCTCTGTCTGTCTCCTCCACTGGGTAAGTTTAACAGGAACTGAGCCCCCCGAAACCCCCAGGTGTGACGGCCTGACCCCTCCAGAAGTGGCCCGATCTCTTGGAGCATCGAGGGAGCCAAGTCCAGTGTTCCACTGTGGCGTAAAACTGAAGATCCAGCCTCGGAAAATTAGGGGCAGAGTTCCTGCTTCTTGCTAGCCGCAGTGCGGCCTTGTGAATGACTGCCTTGGCGCCGCAGTGAGTTGCAGGGGACCCATCCAGATTCTGACTCACCCCCTCCTTGCTGGGGTCTCTACTCAGGGGCGTCACCTAAAACGGGGGTTCAACCCGAGGCTTACGAACTCACAGAGAACTTGTTTGCCGGCCCGGTGCCCCTATGCACCATCTTCCCCTCCGGGTGCCCTGTGGAGAGTGGTGAATGTGCCCACATTAGCAGCGGGTGAGGAGTATCCCAGGCGGCCATCCCGCGGGCTGCGCTGTTGGCTCTGCTGGGGCCCGTGCCCCCTCCCGCCACTGAGCAGGTCGGAGAGGATTGCTGGGGGCCACCTGAACAGTGTTGAACTCCCGGCACCGGCGCGGGATCCACGGCCTGCGGTGATGCCAACCTGCAGTTAAGTGTCAGCGCAGGGGGAGGGGCTGCAGGGGGCACACATGCTTCCTGCTGGGGGCCCCAGGTGAGCGGTCTATCCTTGGAGCAATTCATGAACTGTTGTCAGGGCCCCGGATCGCCCCCCCGATCCCCCAGCATGGCTTCCAGGCATCTCCTCCCAAACATTAGGTAGTGGTCAGTGTGACTCTGCGGGACCCAGCACTTGCCCCTCCTGCCAAGTAATTGCTCTGGAAGACGCTGCCTCCATCATTCTCAAGCTGCAGCTTATATCTGGCCCCCATTCATGGTGCTGGGGGTGCTGTTGTGGATCTCAGTTGTGCAAAAAGAGACAGTGAACAGAGTTCGTGGCTCCTTACCCTGAACTTGGTGGTCCTGTGCTATTGCCTTGGTCTCTCGCCTTGGGTGGGTGTGAGGTCATCCGGTTGGTGTGTCTCACTTGGAGTTGACGTATTTCAGCACTAGGGGCGCCCAGAGACAGGATGTAACGGAGGAACAGAGTGTGTATCAGCTCCTCACTCTTATGAACAAGAAGTTATTCTCCCACCTGCGCCCCGGTACGAAATCTTAACATGGCCCTCCAGAGCCCTCTGTCTAAGCCTGGAATAGTGCTTGACCACCTAGAGAGAGAAAAGCCGACCACCCCTGATGTGGAGGGGGAGTGGGACCCGGCCGAGGGTCCGGAGAACTTCTGTGCCACCTTACCACATAGAGCAGAGGAGTCCGAAACAGCGCCTGCACCCCCAGCACGGGTCCCCAGCTACTTCCGACGTGGGGCTGTAGCGGGAAGGGCTGGCACTGCTGCAGAGCATCGATACCTGTATGATCCCTTTGCTTTCTTACAGCTGCATTCTTTCCAGGGCCACCAATCCTTGAAGCCCAGGTCTCAAACGGGCTCCTGCTCGGGCTCCCTGCCAGTGAGTCTTGCTCCGCTGAAAAATCACTGGTAACTGTTAGGAAAGATTTCATATTGTAGGTAATTTTCCTTCCATGTGGCAACCCCCAAACTTTTTGCTGTTGTTTTACACCCTGATCTAGACTTTGTCAGAGAAGCGCAGCCTTCCGCCGCACTCCTCTGGGCTTTCGCTCCATTCTTACGGGGAAACTGACATGCCCTTAAGACAGTCAGTACCGGGAAACGTTGTTTTCCGTAGTTCTTTTCTCATGTTGCAGCTTTCGCGCAACATGGCACAAGAGGGCACTGTAAACTAAGTTACTGCACTCTTGGGTCTCTAGCCATTCTACAGGCTCTAGAAACTCTCGATGGATTTATAACGAACTGTGCAAGTATGTCACAGACGGGACTGGTGGCAGCGGTCGTTTCTTTGTGTTTTGAACTCCCTTTTGCCCGGTTAACTGCGCTTCTCACGTTTGGCCAAAATGGGTGGCCTGGCTTCCAAAATGGCCAGACTACGAGGTTCTTTGTCCTGTCCGCTGACCGTCTTGCCCCTTGAGATAGCTCCTTTTAGGGTGTCCGAGTGGCCCCTCACCTGACTTCTGAACAGCAGGCTGAGGTGAAAAGTTTGCTTAGGCAATTTTCCCCCCTGTTTTCGCAGTCCCCTGGTTTGACACCTTGGTGCAAACATAACATAGACACAGGAGACAGCGTTCCTACCAAAAGTAGAGGATACAGGATGTCAGACAAAGTACGGTCTTACATTAAGACAGAGGTCAACAAAATGTTAGATCTTGGGGTGATTGAACCCTCTAGTAGTCCTTGGTCCAGCCCTGTGGTTTTGGTTCCAAAAGCAGGCACTTCTGAACTGAGGTGGTGGATTACAGGGCTCTGAATGCTGTCACCAAGACAGATGCACACCCCTTGCCTCGAACAGATGAGCTGGTGGATACCTTGGGTGCCTCCAAGTACCTTAGCACGTTTGACCTCACTGCGGGCTATTGGCAAATAGCCTTAGCAGAACATGCCAAGGAGAAGACAGCGTGTTCCACTCCAGACGGTCTTTACCAATTCAGGGTATTGCCGTTCGGGTTGAAGAATGCACCTGCCACTTTCCAGAGGCTTGTGAATCATGTGTTGAAAGGGGCTGGATGAATTCTGTCTTGCATATCTGGATGATATAGCAGTTTTCAGCACCACCTGGGAAGACCATGTGAAACACCTCGGGATTGTGCTACAGGCTCTTCAGAAAGCACACTTGGCCATAAAGGCTAGTAAATGCCAGATTGGACAAGGTTCAGTGGTTTACCTTGGACATGAAGTAGGTGGAGGGAGGATACAGCCTCTACCCAGTAAAGTACAAGCAGTACAAGACTGGCCTACCCCCTGTAAGCGATATTCAATCAACACTACAGCTAAGTCAATGCCTAGTCTGGGATGCTGAGGAAAACCCTTATTGATGTATTTTTATATCCAGTTTAGTACTCTGGATGACAACCCTTGTATAACACCCCCCTCTAAGAATCTCCCTGACTCCACTGAGCCAAGAAGTAGGTTTGTTTTGCAAATTAAAAGGTTTATTTGAAAATGTAAACAATATATATATATATATATCACGCTTCTATAAATAAATTGATAATGGGTATTACACTTGTGAAAATGAGCAGTAGTCAGCAAGAGGTAACTTATAAATAGGAACAGAAGAATAAGGTGGGGAAGAATGCTTTATATGGTTCAAGGAAACGCAAGGTGGAATAAAATGCAGTACAGAAATAACTTGTTATGATTTTAGCAAAAGGTAATATGATCACGTTTTCTTTTGACAATTCACTCCCCCCCTATGCAATACAAGAAATGGAAGGAGAGCACACAGTCTTCAAGAATCCCAACAAATCACACTTTATAATGCAATACACAGTTCCAGTTCCCCCAGCAAGCTTAGAGAAAACAGGGATGAGTTTTAAACACAGGCGAATTAATTTAATGTGATTTGCAAGGAAGTGAAAGGTGCTAAAATTGCTTTTAATTCCCTCTAGAGGTTCAGGGTAGGTGATGGCTACTTTATATTAGTTCAGGCTCACTTTAACAATACTCTATGAATGATTAGCAGATGGCAAACGAATTTTAGCAAAGAGAAGCAAAAAGCTGCTGATTTCTACAGATGAAGAAATCGGGCCAAATCGCAAATCGTGGTAAATTTCGCGAGTGCGTGTCTCGCGATTACGGAAGACGTATAGGGAGTAGGAAGTTGGTTCTAGGTTCGTTGGAAAGCCTAGATTCTAAGCTTTCAGATGAAAGTTAAACCACGTTCCTAGCCCAAACGTTTCCAGAGATACGGACGATTTAATAAAGGTAGATTTTTGGATTTAAAGTAAAACTCAAAATGACAGCTTGCAGCTGCAGAATTGACAGGTGACAGTTGTGCAGCTTTAAAAATGACAGATGACACGATTTCTAGGAGGCTGTTCTACTTAGGTTAAAATAGTTTGGATTAGATTATTTTAACTAAGAAATTGGTTCTGCGCAGTTCTGCTAGGTACTCACAATATCAATTTGAAATAGGCCTCGTCACGGTCTGGTCAGGTTGGACGGGACTTCCGGCGGGTGGTTCTGAAGTCCCGGCTATGTGGGTCAGCTCTCCTCTCTGGGTTTGTCAAGCACCGGATCTGCTCACAACGGTCTGGTTTGTGGTTCTCTCGGGTTCCGAATACAGCACTGCTTTCTGGGTACTGCTACAGGTTCTTGCAAAAATTCTTGGCAAAAATTCAAACAGCTCACCCTGCTGTTGAATAGTTTGGTTGGTTTTGAGGCCTGCTGAAGAGGATTCAGCTGGTGGATTAAGGCCTCTCTGCTACAAATTCTGGAGTTAATTTCTGCTACAGGTTCTGGAGATTGATGGATTTGAAGTCTGGATCTCTGGATGTGAAGTCGTCGGTCATCATGCTCCGCAGCAAATGGAATTGAATGCCCCTACCTGTCCCAGCAGTCTCTTTTTATGCGTTTTGAAAATGGGTGGAGAGGCTAGCATCCCTAAGCCTGCCCCTCTCTTGATTTGATAGGTCAATAGATTCTTTGGTCCCTGATTTGGGAAGGGATAGTGTGTCAGAGTGATGTCATTTTTTATGACCTGCAGAAATGACACTCCCCTGGTCAATGTGCACACAAACCTATTCCTGATCCAAATACATATTTCCCAGGTACACAGTTGTGTGACATCACATACACACAACATATATTACTAAAGATAGCCCCTGTCCCGACTCTGGCGTTTCTAGGATCTTGCATTCAAAAATGGCAACTTATTTTCGATTTTAGTGGGTTTTGCAACATTGGTTTTTCATCAAAAATTATCTGGTTCAGTGTGCGATAGTCGATGCACGTTCTCAGGTCCCCCTCCTTTTTCGGTACGAAGAAAAGAGGACTGGCTGCTGGAGACGTTGAGGGACGGATGAACCCGTTGGCCAGGTATTGGTCAAGATAGGCCTTCAGGTGCTGGTTTTCTGGTTCCGTGAGTGGGTAAATTCGCCCACAAGGGATTTGTGCGCCGGGTATCAGGTTGATTTGTCAATCGTATGGTCTATGCGGTGGCAGGGTATTAGCCTGAGGAGCCTGAGAAACTTGGAAAGAAAAACCGCAGCGTTTTCCAACACAATAACGTTGTATTTATGTTTGCGGTCGCTTCAAAAGCGACCGCAAACATAAATACAATGTTTTTAACGCTGCGGTTTTAGTTCTAGGTTTTCCGGGCTCCTCCAGCCCATAAAACTTAGAAAAAAACCGCAGCTAGTGCTTATTTAAAGAAAAAAAAAATAACACTTACCGAGATTCAGTTGCAGCTTTCCTGCTCTGGTCTCCGGTCCCCGTCCTCCGCGTACAGCACTAATGAAGGGAAATCCACCCAGCGGTAGCTTTTGTTTACTACAGCTGGCTGGCTTTTCTTTCATTAGTGCCGCAAAAGCAAAAGCCAGCACAGGAGGGCATCCATTTCACAAAATGGATGCGCCCATGTACTTGCTTTTGCGAATTTTGAGCTTGAATAGCTCAAAATTTTACATAGGAAGTTTTAAAAAAGAGAATGCTAGTATTTTTTTTTATGTTGCCTATCTATTTTTTAAATAACATGTTTTACTAGACCATGCCTTAAAGTACATGTGTTATGTCTTTGCAGCGTTTCATCGATCTATTATGATTGTCAGGACCCTCAGCCCTGATCCCCACTGGCAAGCCCACGGGCCAGGTAGAATCAGGACTCGGATCACTCATAAGGCCTGGTATCCACTTCTCAGACCCTCTTGGCGCCAGGCTCATATACAAAAATACATCTGGTTTTGAAACTACTTTTTAGAGCTTCAAACCAACATGGAGGCATCCACATATCTTGATTCCTAGAACCAAGCTATGCAGTATAGTGTTTTGGGTGTGGTGGCCTAGGGACTACTTTACCTGGACTACTTTTCAGTGGCTATTTAAACCACACCCGAACAAGACAACATGGTTTGCGTTACTTTGCAACCAGCAACGTGACGCTCACCGTGTCCAGCTTTCTCACGAGCCTGACGAATTCCGGACCTGCAGGAGAAAACAAAGAACATCGTTAGCAGCAGCGTCTTAACTGTGATCTCCATCCTTCGCAGCTCTCAGTTCCTGAGCAGCTCCACTTGAAGATTTTTGCCGCCCGGATCGAAGGACCTGAAAAAAGGAGAAAGACATTATTAATGGAGGTAGAGGATACATTAGAATCACGAAGCGCTTAGAGACTTACCTGGCGGGCTGATCTTCTACCGGCAGAGCTCCGGCACTCCATCCATGCTGGGAACACACCGCTACCTACAAAAGGAGAAAAGCACAGGTCAGTGAACACAAGACATCGCTGTGCTGCGCAAGGCGCTTCCTTGTCGTATCATAGCACTTTGGAGCGCCATCGTTTAACGGCAAGAACCAGCCTATCCAGTTCCCCAAGCGGACACTGCGCGCACCTAAGGGAGAAAAAGAGAGACATTTTAGAACAGTGAAAAGGCATGCAAGAATAACAGCTTCAAAAAACTTGCAATAAAACCTACCTGAAAGACATTTCAAGGGCTGCAGTCAGTGAAGTAACTGGACAGCACGCGCCCACCATAGACAACGCGCCCCTGCCAGAGAGAGCAGGACGGCGAGCTCACCAATTCTGACACCCAGGTGAGAAGAGAACCCGGAGGGGCTACAATCACAAGGAGGTGGGGAAAACTTACCTTGGTCATCAGTCCTAACTCAGTCTTCATTTCCAGGCGGAATCCATCCGACACCGAGAACCACACCCAGAAACCATTGAGAAGGGCATCGGAGACCAGCGGGCTGAGTGGCGTCCCCTTGGATACCAGGTGAGCGTAACAGAACGGGAAGCCTCACATAACTAATCCACCTGGGCGCCATGGAAACATCGGAGATCGACCAATTGGCCCAATTGTTGGGGGACCTTCGTGCTGAGGTTCATTCAGCCTGACAAGAGACTAATGCACTCCGAAGAGACCTAATAGTGACCAGAGAGCGCTCCGACGAAATCAGTAGACAACTCTTGCAATCGCAGGCAGGTCAGACTCCTCTGCCTGGAGGAAATCCACCGATGCAAAACCCTATCTCACCATCTTATACCCACACACCTGAACAGATCACGTTGCCGGGAACAGTGCCCCTGGCACCACCAGAAAGGTTTTCGGGCGACCCACGCAAGTATGCTGCATTCATAAATCAGTGTCACCTTCACTTCCTCTGTCGCCCTGGGGCATTTCCAAATGACTAAGCTCGGGTAGCTTTCATCCTATCATATTTGAGTCGGAGTGCAGCAGATTGGTCGGTGCCGTTGGTGACCCATAATGATCACTTGTTACAGGACTTTGGGGGCTTCCAGAGAGAAATGGAAAAACTGTTTGCTCGCCATACTCAGGAACAAGCAGTGGATAACGAACTCCTGTCCCTCCGTCAGGGAAACCAAGACTTGTTAACATACATTGCAACTTTCAATAGACTGGTTGCTGAAGCCAGGTGGCCAGACAACAAAAGAACCACGCTATTCTATCGGGGCCTACGAGGCGAATTAAAGGACATCTTGGCCCAGGTAGTTGACCCCCCTAGAGACTGTACCGAATTCATACATCTGGTCTAAAGCAGACTCTCGAGTAGTTTATGTTCAACCAAAAGACAATGCAATACGGGTGTCAGACAGCGGCGTGGAACCCATGCAGATCGGAGGGATACAACCTCTGTTAACAAAACAAGAGCGGGATAAAAGAAGACAACAGCAACTTTGTATTGTGGAAAATCGGGACACTTCCTGAAAGACTGCCCGGTAAAACCCCCAATGAGAACAGTCGGGGCCACAGAGAAGGATGAAGTTAAGGAATAGGAAAACTACCAAGCTCGGCAACCATAGAGGTCAGTTTGTCGAGTGAGGAGAGAGAGCCATTGACCTCACACTTTGCAATACCCGTGATCTTAATAAACCACAAACAATCATCAAAGATGCATGCCATAGAACCGTACATCGACAGCGGAGCGGTTGGGAACTATATAGATCAAGAGTTGGCAGCAGAGATGAGGCTCCCTTTGTGTTCTAAGTCTACCAGGGACAAGGTGACTACTGTGGATGGGACAGAAATTGCCTCCGAACCAGTAACCCAATGCACAGCTGCAGTAACTTTGCTGTGCCAGGACGGACAATGGGAGTGTATTTCGTTCAATCTTATTAAGGCACCTCAATTCCGGTTGATACTAGGGATGCCATGGTTGGTTGCTCACAACCCTCTGATAGACTGACGGGCATGGAAAATTAATCTTCTCCGGCAACTGCCCCCTGGCTTGCTACTCTCCTGAGCCAGAACCCGACTCCTGTATCTCCAAGATTTCCAATACAGTCGCTTCTACCCTAGGAGTAACTAATGCTTTGCCAGATGAATATCATGACTTTCAGGATGTTTTCCAAAAAGATCCGGCTAGCACATTACCGCCGCATAGGCTTTATGATTGTCAAATTGACCTTATTACCGGGGCACAAATCCCTTGCGGCAGGATTTATGCTCTCACTGAACCAGAAAATCTTCACCTGAAATCCTATTTGGACCAGTACCTTGCAAACGGATTTATCCGCCCATCCAAGTCCCCTGCAGCCAGTCCTTTGTTCTTCGTACCAAAAAAGGAAGGGGACATGAGGACCTGTAATGATTACCGCACAATAAACCAGATCCCCGTGAAGAACCGCTACCCCTTGCCTCTTATCCCGGAAATGCTAGACCAAGTTAAAGATGCCAGATCTACACCAAATTAGACCTTTGGGGAGCATACCACCAGGTCCGCGTCAGAAGTGGAGATGAGTGGAAAACCACTTTCCGTACCAAATATGGCTTGTTTGAATATCAAGTCATGCCTTTTGGCCTATGCAACGCTCCCGCAGCGTTTCAATATTTCTTGAATGATGTCTTGGGAGAACTGATTGACGTTTGCGCCTTGGTATACATAGATGACATCTTGGTCTACTCAACCTCAAAACAAGATCACATTAGACACATTCGCTCAGTCCTCACCAAGCTCCGCGAACATTGATTATATGCAAACCTGGAGAAGTGTTTTTTTCACGTCACCGAAGTAGAATTTCTTGGTTTCATCCTTTCACCCAAAGGCATTAGAATGGACATACATAAGGTTGACGCGATTCTAAAATGGCCATAACCAACATCTCTGAAAGGGATACAGTGCATGCAAGGATTTGCGATCTTTTACCGCCGATTCATCCCAGACTTCTCTCAGGTTGTGCACCTGATCACAGTACTTCTACGGAAAAGCAATAAAAGGTTCGCCTGGACCGAGGAAGCAGAAGGAGCCTTTCAGAAACTGAAAAGAAGGTTCACCTCTGCTCCAATCCTGCAGCACCCTTGTCCAGACCTTCCGTATATTGTAGAAACGGATGCTTCCAGTATGGCAATGGGAGCAGTCCTTTCACAAAAGGACCCATAAACTGGCCAACTGCATCCTGTGGCCTTCTGGTCAAAATAATTCTCACCACCGGAAATGAATTACGCTATCACAGACAAAGAACTCCTAGCCATCAAGTCCGCTTTCAAAACGTGGCAACACTATCTTCTGGGAGCTAGACACAACATTACAGTAATCACAGACCACCGGAACCTACAATATCTTAAAACAGCCAAGGCCCAGTCTTCACGCCAGTTACGGTGGGCCCTCTTCTTCGCCGAATATGATTATGTAATCACCTTTCGACCTGGGGCTAAGAATGGGAAAGCTGACGGTTTATCGCGAGTGGGCATCGATGAAACAGTGTACACAACACCAGATCCTGTACCCATCATACCAGAAGATAAACTTTTAGGTATTACAACAACTCTATCACAAGCCGAATTACAAAACGAAATTCGACAGTCTATGAGCCCGGATGCTTTCCTCGCATGGCAAACTCAAGGAGAACAATATTTCATCAAGGATCAGTTACCTTGGACCAGCTCTATGTGCCCAAGAAGGAGTTACAACAGCATATCATTTCAGGCTATCATAACTCTCTGATCGAAGGACACCCTGGAATTGCTAAAACCTTATCCAAGGTAAAAAAGAACTTTTGGTGGCCCACCTGGCGTAAAGACATTGTCCAGTATGTTCAGTCCTGCGGCGTCTGTGCACAAAATAAATCACAGAAACAAAAAGCATCGGGTCACCTTCAACCACTGGACATCCCTCCTGCTCCATGGCACACCCTTTCCCTTGACTTTATCACTGAACTACCACCGAGTCAAGGCTTTAACACCGTTCTTGTAGTCCTGGATTTGTTCTCTAAAATGGCACATTTTATTCCTCTCAAGGGGCTCCCGGACGCATCCATCTTGGCAGAAGTATTTCTGGAAAACATTGTCAGGCAACATGGTTTTCCATCAGTTCTGGTCCGACTGAGGTAGCCAGTTTGTACCCAATTTTTGGAGGAAATGTTGTGCAATGGCACAAATTGACATCCGGCTATCTACCAGTCACCACCCCCAAACGGACGGCTAAACCGAGAGGACCAACCAGACCCTCGAGCAGTATTTACGGTGCATGCTGCACCACGAATTGAGAGATTGGAAGGACTTATTTTGGATAGCTGAGTACGCATATAACAACTCCGTACATTCTAGCACGGGACAAAAACCTTTTTACATCCTGTATGGTTGACATCCACATACTTCAGAACTCGACCCTCCTGCCAACTTGGAAATGCCTGCAGTAAAGACTTGTCACACAACCATCACTCAGGCGTTCAGAAAGGCGAAGGAACATCTTATGCAAGCTAAAGAAAAACAAAAACACTTCGCCGACCAGCATCGGAAAAAAGCCCCAGACTACCAAGTGGGAGACCAGGTTTGGTTAGCTGCCAAACATGTACCCATCAAAGGGACCCGGACCTTCCATCCTCAGTATTTGGGACCCTATACCATCAAGTCAATTATCAACCCGGCAGCCGTCAAACTGGATTTACCACCTAATCTTAGAATCCATCCGGTATTCCATGTATCCCTCCTAAAACCAATGCAACCTGGTACACAAATTAAGACACCAGCCCAACTCATACTAATTGATGGAGAACCAGAATTTGAAGTCAAAGCCATCCTGGACTCAAAATACTCTAGAGCCAAGTTATATTATCTCATCAACCGGAAGGGATTTGGACCTCAGGATAGGTCCTCGGAACCCAGTGAGAACATCCATGCACCACGTCTGATCAAGAAGTTTCATCAGAACTTCCCAACTAAACCTGGACCAGCCAGGAGACACACCATGGGAGGGGCCTTGGGGCATGGGGGAGTGCTGTCACGACTCTCAGCCCTGATCCCCACTGGCAAGCACATGGGCCAGGTAGAATCAGGACTCGGATCACTCATAAGGCCTGGTATCCACTTCTCAGACCCTCTTGGGGCCAGTCCTGGCGCCTTTGGCACCAGGCTCATATACAAAGATAGACATCTGCTTTTGGAACTACTTTTTAGAGCTTCAAACCAACATGGAGGCATCCACATAGCTTGATTCCTAGAACCAACCTATGCGGTATAGTGTTTTGGGTGTGGTGGCCTAGGGACTACTTTACCTGGACTACTTTACAGTGGCTATTTAAACCACACCCGACCAAGACAACACGCTTCGCTTTACTTTGCTACTAGCAATGTGACGCTCACCGTGTACAGCTTTCTCACGAGCCTGACAAATTCTGGACCTGCAGGAGAAAAGAAAGAACATCGTTAGCAGCAGCGTTTTACCTGTGATCTCCATCCTTCGCAGCTCGCAGCTTCTGAGCAGCTCCGCTTGAAGAGTTTTGCGGCCCGGATCGAAGGACCTGAAAAAAGGAGAAAGACATTATTAAAGGAGGTAGAGGAGACATTACAATCATGAAGCGCTTAGAGACTTACCTGGCGGGTTGATCTTCTACCGGCAGAACTCTGGCACTCCATCCATGCTGGGAACACACCGCTACCTACAAAAGGAGAAAAGCACAGGTCAGTGAACACAAGACATCGCTGTGCTGCGCAAGGCGCTTCCTTACCGCATCATAGTGCTTTGGAGTGCGCCATCATTTACCGGCAAGAACCAGCCTACCCAGTTCCCCAAGCGGCCACTCCTCGCACCTAAAGGAGAAAAAGAGAGACATTTTACAACAGTGAAAAGGCATCTAAGAATAACAGCTTCAAAAAACTCACAATAAGACCTACCTGAAAGACATTTCAAGGGCCGCAGTCAGTGCACTAAATGGACAGCACGCGCCCACCATAGACAACGCGCCCCTGCCAGTGAGAGCAGGACAGAGAGACCACCAATTCCGACAACCAGGTGAGAAGAGAACCCAGAGGGGCTGCAATCACAAGGAGGTGGGGAAAACTTAACTTGGTCATCAGTCCTAACTCAGTCTTCATTTCCAGGCGGAACCCATCCGAAGCCGAGAACCACACCCGGAAACCATTGAGAAGGGCATCAGAGACCAGCGGGCTGAGTGGTGTCCCCGTGGGTACCAGGTGAGCGTAACATGATTTGTACTTGCCTTCTAGTTTGTGATCGCGACTGTGGGTTTGCCCTTTTTTTGACGGCCCTATGTTAATGTACTTTAGTACATGAGTTCATTTTTAATCTGTGTGGTTCCATGTTTTACCAATTGATCTTACTAACTTTGTACTGACATATAAGTATTTGTGACGGTTCTCAACATCGTGTACCATATGAGTAATTTATCAGTATGCTGTTGATCTCTCCGAGAAATTCCAGTGTTCACTTGTACTAACTGGAAATTGCTTTCAGTCTGCCTAACTGGCAGCCATCTGCGGCTGTTTGAACTTGCGTGTTAGTCTGCTAGTCTAGATTTTCAGGCTCTTGATTGAATGTTATCAATGGTGTGCTGTTATATCTGCACCTTAGTACGATATTGCTCAACCGTCAATGCACTTGCACCTTACCTTGGAGCAATGTGTCTGTATTCAATATGCAATTGTGAGGGCCACCAGGGGGCGCAGAGATGTTCTAACGCATCTCTTTCTGTCTCCTCCACTGGGTAAGTTTAACAGGAACTGAGCCCCCCCGAAACCCCCAGGTGTGACGGCCTGACCCCTCCAGAAGTGGCCCGATCTCTTGGAGCATCGAGGGAGCCAAGTCCAGTGTTCCACTGTGGCGTAAAACTGAAGATCCAGCCTCGGAAAATTAGGGGCAGAGTTCCTGCTTCTTGCTAGCCGCAGTGCGGCCTTGTGAATGACTGCCTTGGCGCCGCAGTGAGTTGCAGGGGACCCAGCCAGATTCTGACTCACCCCCTCCTCGCTGGGGTCTCTACTCAGGGGCGTCACCTAAAACGGGGGTTCAACCCGAGGCTTACGAACTCACAAAGAACTTGTTTGCTGGCCCGGTGCCCCTAAGCACCATCTTCCCCTCCGGGTGCCCTGTGGAGAGTGGTGAATGTGCCCACATCAGCAGCGGGTGAGGAGTATCCCAGGCGGCCATCCCGCGAGCTGCGCTGTTGGCTCTGCTGGGGCCCGTGCTCCCTCCCGCCACTGAGCAGGTCGGAGAGGATTGCTGGGGGCCACCTGAACAGTGTTGAACTCCTGGCACCGGCGCGGGATCCACGGCCTGCGGTGATGCCATCCTGCAGTTAAGTGTCAGCGCAGGGGGAGGGGCTGCAGGGGGCACACATGCTTCCTGCTGGGGCCCCCAGGTGAGCGGTCTATCCTTGGAGCAATTCATGAACTGTTGTCAGGGCCCCGGATCGCCCCCCCCGATCCCCCAGCATGGCTTCCAGGCATCTCCTCCCAAACATTAGGTAGTGGTCAGTGTGACTCTGCGGGACCCAGCGCTTGACCCTCCTGCCAAGTAATCGCTCTGGAAGACGCTGCCTCCATCATTATCAAGCTGCAGCTCATATCTGGCCCCCATTCATGGTGCTGGGGGTGCTGTTGTGGATCTCAGTTGTGCAAAAAGAGACAGTGAACAGAGTTCGTGGCTCCTTACCCTGAACTTGGTGGTCCTGTGCTATTGCCTTGGTCTCTCGCCTTGGGTGGGTGTGAGGTCACCCGGTTGGTGTGTCTCACTTGGAGTTGACGTATTTCAGCACTAGAGGTGCCCAGAGGCAGGATGTAACGGAGGAACAGAGTGTGTATCAGCTCCTCACTCTTATGAACAAGAAGTTATTCTCCCACCTGCGCCCCGGTACGAAATCTTAACATGGCCCTCCAGAGCCCTCTGTCTAAGCCTGGAATAGTGCTTGACCACCTAGAGAGAGAAAAGCCGACCACCCCTGATGTGGAGGGGGAGTGGGACCCGGCCGAGGGTCCGGAGAGCTTCTGTGCCACCTTACCACATAGAGCAGAGGAGTCCGAAACAGCGCCTGCACCCCCAGCACGGGTCCCCAGCTACTTCCGACGTGGGGCTGTAGTGGGAAGGGCTGGCACTGCTGCAGAGCATCGATACCTGTATGATCCCTTTGCTTTCTTACAGCTGCATTCTTTCCTGGGCCACCAACCCTTGAAGCCCAGGTCTCAAACGGGCTCCTGCTCGGGCTCCCTGCCAGTGAGTCTTGCTCCGCTGAAAAATCACTGGTAACTGTTAGGAAAGATTTCATATTGTAGGTAATTTTCCTTCCATGTGGCAACCCCCAAACTTTTTGCTGTTGTTTTACACCCTGATCTAGACTTTGTCAGAGAAGCGCAGCCTTCCGCCGCACTCCTCTGGGCTTTCGCTCCATTCTTACGGGGAAACTGACATGCCCTTAAGACAGTCAGTACCGGGAAACGTTGTTTTCCGTAGTTCTTTTCTCATGTTGCAGCTTTCGCGCAACATGGCACAAGAGGGCACTGTAAACTAAGTTACTGCACTCTTGGGTCTCTAGCCATTCTACAGGCTCTAGAAACTCTCAATGGATTTATAACGAACTGTGCAAGTATGTCACAGACGGGACTGGTGGCAGCGGTCGTTTCTTTGTGTTTTGAACTCCCTTTTGCCCGGTTAACTGCGCTTCTCACGTTTGGCCAAAATGGGTGGCCTGGCTTCCAAAATGGCCAGACCATGAGGTTCTTTGTCCTGTCCGCTGACCGTCTTGCCCCTTGAGATAGCTCCTTTTAGGGTGTCCGAGTGGCCCCTCACCTGACTTCTGAACAGCAGGCTGAGGTGAAAAGTTTGCTTAGGCAATTTTCCCCCCTGTTTTCACAGTCCCCTGGTTTGACACCTTGGTGCAAACATAACATAGACACAGGAGACAGCGTTCCTACCAAAAGTAGAGGATACAGGATGTCAGACAAAGTACGGTCTTACATTAAGACAGAGGTCAACAAAATGTTAGATCTTGGGGTGATTGAACCCTCTAGTAGTACGTGGTCCAGCCCTGTGGTTTTGGTTCCAAAAGCAGGCACTTCTGAACTGAGGTGGTGGATTACAGGGCTCTGAATGCTGTCACCAAGACAGATGCACACCCCTTGCCTCGAACAGATGAGCTGGTGGATACCTTGGGTGCCTCCAAGTACCTTAGCATGTTTGACCTCACTGCGGGCTATTGGCAAATAGCCTTAGCAGAACATGCCAAGGAGAAGACAGCGTGTTCCACTCCAGACGGTCTTTACCAATTCAGGGTATTGCCGTTCGGGTTGAAGAATGCACCTGCCACTTTCCAGAAGCTTGTGAATCATGTGTTGAAAGGGGCTGGATGAATTCTGTCTTGCATATCTGGATGATATAGCAGTTTTCAGCACCACCTGGGAAGACCATGTGAAACACCTCGGGATTGTGCTACAGGCTCTTCAGAAAGCACACTTGGCCATAAAGGCTAGTAAATGCCAGATTGGACAAGGTTCAGTGGTTTACCTTGGACATGAAGTAGGTGGAGGGAGGATACAGCCTCTACCCAGTAAAGTACAAGCAGTACAAGACTGGCCTACCCCCTGTAAGCGATATTCAATCAACACTACAGCTAAGTCAATGCCTAGTCTGGGATGCTGAGGAAAACCCTTATTGATGTATTTTTATATCCAGTTCAGTACTCTGGATGACAACCCTTGTATAACACCCCCCTCTTAGAATCTCCCTGACTCCACTGAGCCAAGAAGTAGGTTTGTTTTGCAAATTAAAAGGTTTATTTGAAAATTTAAACAATATATATATATATCACGCTTCTATAAATAAATTGATAATGGGTATTACACTTGTGAAAATGAGCAGTAGTCAGCAAGAGGTAACTTATAAATAGGAACAGAAGAATAAGGTGGGGAAGAATGCTTTATATGGTTCAAGGAAACGCAAGGTGGAATAAAATGCAGTACAGAAATAACTTGTTATGATTTTAGCAAAAGGTAATATGATCACGTTTTCTTTTGACAATTCACTCCCCCCCTATGCAATACAAGAAATGGAAGGAGAGCACACAGTCTTCAAGAATCCCAACAAATCACACTTTATAATGCAATACACAGTTCCAGTTCCCCCAGCAAGCTTAGAGAAAACAGGGATGAGTTTTAAACACAGGCGAATTAATTTAATGTGATTTGCAAGGAAGTGAAAGGTGCTAAAATTGCTTTTAATTCCCTCTAGAGGTTCAGGGTAGGTGATGGCTACTTTATATTAGTTCAGGCTCACTTCAACAATACTCTATGAATGATTAGCAGATGGCAAACGAATTTTAGCAAAGAGAAGCAAAAAGCTTCTGATTTTTACAGATGAAGAAATCGGGCCAAATCGCAAATCGTGGTAAATTTCGCGAGTGCGTGTCTCGCGATTACGGAAGACGTATAGGGAGTAGGAAGTTGGTTCTAGGTTTGTTGGAAAGCCTAGATTCTAAGATTTCAGATGAAAGTTAAACCACGTTCCTAGCCCAAACGTTTCCAGAGATACGGACGATTTAATAAAGGTAGATTTTCGGATTTAAAGTAAAACTCAAAATGACAGCTGACAGCTTGCAGCTGCAGAATTGACAGGTGACAGTTGTGCAGCTTTAAAAATGACAGATGACACGATTTCTAGGAGGCTGTTCTACTTAGGTTAAAATAGTTTGGATTAGATTATTTTAACTAAGAGATTGGTTCTGCACAGTTCTGCTAGGTACTCACAATATCAATTTGAAATAGGCCTCGTCACGGTCTGGTCAGGTTGGACGGGACTTCCGGCGGGTGGTTCTGAAGTCCCGGCTATCTGGGTCAGCTCTGCTCTCTGGGTTTGTCAAGCACCGGATCTGCTCACAACGGTCTGGTTTGTGGTTCTCTCGGGTTCCGAATACAGCACTGCTTTCTGGGTACTGCTACAGGTTCTTGCAAAAATTCTTGGCAAAAATTCAAACAGCTCGCCCTGCTGTTGAATAGTTTGGTTGGTTTTGAGGCCTGCTGAAGAGGATTCAGCTGGTGGATTCAGGCCTCTCTGCTACAAATTCTGGAGTTAATTTCTGCTACAGGTTCTGGAGATTGATGGATTTGAAGTCTGGATCTCTGGATGTGAAGTCGTCGGTCAGCATGCTCCGCAGCAAATGGAATTGAATGCCCCTACCTGTCCCAGCAGTCTCTTTTTATGTGTTTTGAAAATGGGTGGAGAGGCTAGCATCCCTAAGCCTGCCCCTCTCTTGATTTGATAGCTCAATAGATTCTTTGGTCCCTGATTTGGGAAGGGATAGTGTGTCAGAGTGATATCATTTTTTATGACCTGCAGAAATGACACTCCCCTGGTCAATGTGCACACAAACCTATTCCTGATCCAAATACATATTTCCCAGGTACACAGTTGTGTGACATCACATACACACAACATATATTACTAAAGATAGCCCCTGTCCCGACTCTGGCGTTTCTAGGAGCTTGCATTCAAAAATGGCAACTTATTTTCGATTTTAGTGGGTTTTGCAACATTGGTTTTTCATCAAAAATTATACAAAGGTACATTTCCCTTCCACATATATCCCAGTAACTTTCCATGTCTCTAGCTTAAACACATTGTCTACAATAATCATAATTAGCGGGGTTTTGCCCCAGAACGTGGTACAAATTGGAGTTTGGACTCAAATCGTGAGGGTATTTTTCAAACTAAGACTCTCAAAGTTGTACATTCCTGTCATTTGGTTACAATAACTTATCACTGTTTCTATAAAATATATATTTGTTGCAATTCAACCCCCCAAGTGTTTGGGTCCACCTCCAGGAGTCTGGGTGGGTCAGTGATCCCATGTCTCTCCTTGCTGGCAGAGGGCTGTTGACAGGAAACACTCAAAATTAACATACCCCATTCAACAGAAAGAGCCTTTTGTGTGGGCTCCAGCAGGCTGCCTGGAAGTCTCTCCTCAATCAATCAACAGGGTCATGTGATATCCTGCCTCCTAGTGTGGGAATCTCTGAGGTGTTAAGGTTTCCCAGCCTCTTGGCCTCTGGGAACAGCAGGTGGCTAGATTTTCAATTAACCCACAAGCTTTGAAGTCCCTGTCCCTCTTGCAACTCCTAAATACAGTTTCCCTGTCAGAGTTTAGACCGCTAGCGCCACCTTGGGGAATTTGTCGGTACTGCATCCATTTTTGAGTTGTCTTGAATTACTGCATTTCAATAGAGTGGTCTTTTGCTTGACAGTATAGGACCCTTGCATAACATTGTTTTGATGGCATCCTTACAGTAGAGTGGTGATGTGCAACCCCCCACAAGAAGGTTGTATCTTTGGAGTGGTCTCGTGCCAACTGCGCAGTTCTCCTATTCTGGCGTGAATGTGGGCGGCGATAGCCCATCCCCACATCCACCCAGTCTATTGATTTAGTTTATTCTGGGATAGAATAATGGGCGGCGACAGCTCATCCCCACATCTACCCAGTCTATTGATTCAACATGGGTCAAAACCCTTGACAAATCCCCCCGCCCGACTGCGCTTTGATTCAAGTCGAGGGGAAGTCGGGTGCAAAGGAGGTTTTGAGCCCTTGCGCTGGTATGTCCCCATTATCTTCTTCCAATTCTGTGGATGGCACAGTTCAACATCTTTTCCTCCATCCGGTTGGATCGATCGGTTCTCCTCGCCGGTCCTGATGGGAATATTGGGCGGTACCCTGGGCCCCTCTGGCCTCTGCTCCCGGTCCCCGGATCGTCCTCCTTGGCCAGTCTCCAGGTTTTCTTTCTCCTAGGACAACAAAGGAAAGCGGCAATACCTATTCGTAGACATTTCTTCCCCACCATTGATATAGTGGGGTGGCATATACATTTTATAGTCAAAACATTTGCGTTCTTATTTTAACAAAAAACAAGATACAATTATAAGACATTTTATTTTTTCCAAATCATAATATTTTAGAGACTATATGTGGGATATTTTAGGGTTGGAATTGAATTACTCTGGAGCGGTCCCCTCTGGTATTGCAGATGACTCCTCCAGTTGTTGCAGAGTGTGCCTGGGATGGCAACACTTTAGCTGATTTATATGTACCCACTTGTCTTCCCCCTCTGCCAAACTGCCTTTGGGGATGCAGATCTTATAGGCAACAGGGGAGATCTTGTCTATAATTTCAAACAGTCCCTTCCATGTAGGCAAGAATGTTCGCTGTTTGGCCTGGTTCCTTTGGAAATTGTATAGATAGACCCGATCACCCACCTTATATTCCTTTCGAGTAGTTTTTAAATCATAGTGGGTATTCATGCTCTCGGCTGATCTTTCTAGATTCCGCTGAGCATAGGCAAAAGCATGTTGAAGGTGTTTCCTCAAATTCTCCACATACTCATGAGTTGTGGAGGCATTTATCAATGTCTGCTCTTGGGTCCTGTAGAGCAAATGTTGAGGAAGCACCATCTTGCGTCCAGTCATCAACTCAAATGGTGACATTTTGGTTGCAGATGAAGGGGTAGATCTGATGGCCATTAGGACCAGAGGTAATCGGATATCCCAACTTGGCCCAGAATCTGCCACAAGCCTTTTTAAGATGCTCACAATGGTTCGGTTGTATCTCTCTACTGCCCCAGAAGAAGCTGGCCGGTAAGCAATATGTAGCTTTCTTTTGACACCCAGTATCTCCCACATCTTTGTCATTACTTCACTGGTGAAGTGGCTACCTCTGTCTGACTCAATCCTTTGAGGTAGACCAAAACGGGAAAAGATGTGGTTAATCATCAGGGCAGCTGCTGTTTCTGCCTTGCAATTTGGGGCCGGGAGACATTCCACCCACTTGGTAAACAAGCATTTAACGGTCAACATGTACTTGTTTCCTCTAGACGAGCGAATCACAGGGCCTACAAAGTCGATTTGCAAATCTGACCATGGCAGTGTCATCCCCCTCTTTTGGAGAGGCGCACGGTGTGTGAGGGATGATGGCTGAAATTGTGCACACACAAGACACCCCTTCAAGTATTGGTCGAGGTCCTGCCCCATGTGTGGCCAGTATGCAACCTCTCTTAAGATTTCCAGTGTTGTGTGAAACCCCCTATGACCGGCGGTGGCCGCATCATCGGCGTGACTTAACATCAGGCTTCGGAATGAGGTAGGGACCACCCACTGATCATGGCCGGCTTGGGATTTCCTTACCAACAAACCGTCTTGGATTCGGAACCTTTTTGGACATTTCATCAACACTCTTAGGTCCTCTTTCCCAATGTAATCGGTATCCGTCAGGGGAAAGTTCTCAGGGTCCTCAATGTGTTGGTAAAACTTACCAATTATTGGATCCCCCTTCTGAGCTGTAATCAAATCAGCATCAGGGGTCTCCTTACTCCATTGTGCAGTTGAAAGATCATTGTGAGCAATGGTCTGGGACCTAGTGATGGCAGTGACTGTAACGCTCACCTGATTCCCACGGAGGCGCGGGTCTTGGCAGGAAGGTGTCTGTGACTCGAAAAGTGATGTGCAGGACTCGATTGGCTTCTGGGATCGAACCTCTTCGCACTGTGTGTCGAACTCGAAGAGTGAGGTTTCTGCAGGTGAAAGAATATGGGGGTTAATGATCTGGATTGTTGAGTGTCCCTCTCTCTCTCTCTCTTCCCAGCTTTTCCGTAGAGCCCCCAGGTCAACTTGCTCACCTTAGATAGGTGAATGCTGGACTCTCCATCTGCGTCTGGTGCAGGGTGCCGTTGCCAGTTCCTTCACTGGTGAAACATAGGCCTCTTGAATTCAGAGGATGGTTACCGTCGTTATTTGCACAAGCGGTGAGTTTCTGGACACCTTTTAGTCTTTATAGTCTTTTGGTGCGTGGCACTTTAATATCGAATAAGACTCTGTATAATACTTTTCCCTTTTGTCTTGCAGGACTCTTGAGATGGAAGATGGAGTGAAGCGCCTGGAACTTCGTAAGTAAGGCAAGCGCTCTAATTGTCTTTTTCCTTGCAGCCTTGTTCGTGCTGAAGAGACGCCGGAGTATCCGCAGGCGTTCTATTGCGACGAGCGCGGTGGGCGTAAGTAAATACCTGTCTTTGTCTCCTCTTTTTGTCTTTCAGATGTTGGACTGCAGCTCCGGAGTTCGCGGAATGCCAGTAAGTAAGTACAATGCTTTTGTTTTCACAGGCGGCGATGCAGAATGAAGAAATCCGGAATTCACAGCGTGCCGGTAAGTATGGCAATGCTTTTGTCTTTGCAGGTGGAGATGCGGCGTGAAGAAACGGCCGCAGCCGATGGATCAGGTGAGTAAGCACTGCGTGTAAAGTTCGCCTTGCTAACCTGTTGTTTCTTGTCTTTGCAGGTGCTGATGTTGTCTGGATACAGAAATGGTAAGTAGAATTCTTGCAGGTTCAGGATCGGAAGAAGAAAGGACGGAGCAGACTCGGTGAGCGTTCTGCTGCAGATGCAGAATAACGCGAAGCACGCTTCATCTATCGGGTGTGGTTTAAATAGCCTTGGAGTGATGAGGTGTCTTCTTCCACGGCCCCGCCTAGGTAAGAAAAGAGTTCCAGTTTCCAGAAGAGTTCCAGTGCTGTATCCAGGGAGTGGAGCTGCCCCACCCAGGTAAGAAAGTAGTTCCTGTTCACAGATGGCTTCTAAGTGGCTGGTAAGTAAGCAGCATGGTCTGCTGCAGGTAAATCCACCCAAGCATCTTCACACCTATTATGAGCCCGGCGCTTCCAGTGCCGGGACCGATGGTTTTGATGAGCCTGGTGCCACCGGCGCCAGGACAAGGTCCAAAAGGTCCCAGTGGGGACCGGCTGGTGCCTAGGATTAGGGTTAGGGGCCTGCTTCCAAGGACGTTGGGCTGGTCCTGGCTCCTTGGAAGCAGTGATCATGACAGTGACCTGGATTTCCCCCAACAGGGACTCTATTTCTATTAGATCCCCTTGGATGGCCCTGGGTTTGGCCAGCTGATCAGCTAAGTCATTTCCAGTTTTGTCTGGTCCCTCTACTTTGGAATGACCCTTGATCTTTTTCCAGTTGATGGTCATCCCATTCGATGTGACCAGATCATCAATGTTTTGAATTAACTTCCCATGTTTCAAGGGTTTGTTATTAGCACATAACATGCCTCTGGTTTTCCAGTTAACCAGGTGATCCATGAACCCGTTCCGTACATATTCCGAATCTGTGATTATGACCAGTTCGTGGAGTTGATGTTGGACAGCAGTGAGGAGGCCTGATGCACAGCCATCAATTCTGCCACCTGACTACTTCGGGGACCAATTTTGTATCCAGCGGAGGGTTCTGGAAACTCCTTCACCCATGCATTCCCTACGCCGGCCACCAGTTCTTTCTCCCCGTTGTTGTCAACATGGTAAGAGCATCCATCCACATAGACAGTGGGCATTCCCTCACACTTGTCTTCTTCAAAGACTTTGTGTGGGGAATTGAGGTATGCCTCCATGTTGTCCTTGATTTTTAGACTTTCGTCCTCGAGACAGTTTTCTCTGGCACAATCATGCAAGTCAGCCAGACCTTGCGCGAGGGGACTCTTCTTGTTTTGGCCATATCTGACCTCCACAGGAAAGCCTTGCATTGACAGAATCCAGGAAGTAATTCGGGAATTACTCACATTTCCGGCCCGGATCCTGTCACTTTGGAGATATTGCAGAGGCTGGTGTGGAGTCTCCACTATGATGTGTTCCCCCTGGATGAACGGGTGATAATTCTTCAATGCCCACACCGTTGCCAGGAGTGCCTTCTCACAATCGTTGAATTTTTCCTCCACAGAGGATAAAGTTTTGCTCGCATAGGAGATTACTTTATTGACCTTGTCATGCTTTTGGTATAATACTGCCGTCAAGCACGTATTAGAGAACCCTGTCTCCAGGAAGAACTCCTTGTTTCTGACAGGGTAAGCTAGGCAAGGCGCTTGTTAGAGGCTTCTTTTGAGTTGTCTTACTGCCTCGGATTGTTCTGGACCCCATTCCCACTTGACCCCCCCCTTCAGGAGATGAATCAGGGATCTGGTGATCTCTGCGTAGCCCTCAATGAACTTTCTGCTGTAATTAGTCAGTCCAAGGAGGCTCCTTAGTTCCCGCAGAGTTGTGGGATCCTTCAGTTTCTGGAGTGCTTCAACTTTCTTTTCTTGGGGACAGAGACCCTGAGGAGTAATCTCATGCCCTAAGAAATTAACACGGGTTCTACACCACTGTGCTTTCTGAAAGGAAAGTTTTGCTCCGGAGGCCCTCAACTGTGTCAGAACATAACGGATCTCCGCTATGTGTTCCTCCACAGATGAACTTTTGATGAGGACATCATCTACATAAGCCAGGTTACGCCTCGCACCCAGGTCGGGCATGGCCTTATGTAAGAAAATGTTGAATTCATTGCCGGAGTTGAGGTATCCGAAGGGAGTCCGGGTCCAGGTGTACTGCTGGCCCCCAAAGGTAAAAGCCAGTTTGTATTGGTCCTCCCTACTGACAGGCACGGTCCAGTATCCATTGATCAGGTCTATTGCAGTGAATACTTGTGACCCTTGAATCTGGGCCAGCCCTTGGTCAATGTAGGGCAGAGGCCATCGGGAAGTATGGACCTGTTTGTTGAGCTCCCTAAGGTCGGCGCAGAGTCTCCACTGGCCGTTTGGCTTCAATATTCCCAGCACCGGATTATTGAAGGTGCTGTGTACTGGACGGATTATTCCCCGGGACTCAAGGTTCTTAATTATTTCAGTAAGGGACTCCATGGATGCGAGAGGCAAACGATATTGCTTCACAAACACTGGAGTCATTCCAGGGTCCGTGGGAATTGTTGTGGTGTGGATGTCGGTGCGACCACAGTCATATGAGTCTACCGCAAAGAGATCTTGGAAATCCAAGAAAACTTGCTTCAACTTTTGCTTCTGTTCCAGAGTCACACAGGCATCAGCTAGGTTGACTCTCTCTTCCACCATCTGCCTGAATCCTGGAAAGACTTCTGGTTTTGCTATCTCAGCGGCCTCCTCCAGCTGGGTGGAGAAGTCCCTGGTCAGAGTGCTGATTTGGACTGGAGGCTTCAGGTGGGAAAGGCAGCCCTCATGGACCTGGAAAATCACCTCATCCCTCCCGAAGTCCCAAGTCACATCTTCCTTACCATAAGGGCAAGAAGTGTACACCAGGAAGTTACCCCCGTGCCGGGTGAAAATCCTGTCTGGTGTTGTGTTGTCTTCACTGTCACTGTCAAAACAGTCCTTGGGGATCGGTCCTAACAGTTCATTTCCTAAATCAATGGAGAAATGTCGGTCATCAACGACCATTCCAATAATGGTGCCTGCAGCTAGAGTAATACTCTTTAAGTCGCTGTTATCCACCTCTATTGGAATGGTGTCATGTTCTATGTTGACTAATGGTGTTGGGTTTACCCCCAACCCTTGCTGTTGGAGAGAAGCATTTAGATGAATATAAGCATCAGGGTTTTTCAATTTTTGTCCTATTTTAACTTTCACTTCCAGGGAGAATTGTCGGGTCCTTTCTGGGATGGTGACTTCCTCTTTAATCTGAATTTTAACTGCATAAGGTAGCAATTGAGCTGACCTAAATGCTTTTTCTGAATCATCAAAGCCCATGGGATTATCCGCTAATCGGGACCAAGCTTTGAAGTTTATTAGGTCCAAACTAATGGCAAAGCGATTGAGAATGTCACTGCCTAAGTAAAAGGCGGCAGTGCCGTCTCGCACAACCCAACAATTATGGACTATGCTCTCGTTGCCAATGGAGATTTTGAGCATACACCTGCTTGGCAGGAGATGTTTGGAATTAGGTGCTTCCAGGTCCATTTCCCATTTGTCTATCAGTTTGAATGTGGGAATGGCTGGATCTTGTGGGAGTTGGCGGAGCATGGCTTCGCTGATGAAGCTCTTACCGTTGTTCACACACACTCGAGCGAGAACAGAGTCCTTCCCATAATTTAACTGAACAGGGATGAACAACTGCTCTCCAATTTGCTGAATATCAGCCAGGCTCTGAGCTGATTTCACATCTTTCTGGACTATAGGAGTGGGAGTTTCTGATTGTGGATTAGTAAAGAATTTCAGGGTGTTTCCTTCCAGTGTGGAATACCACCTTAAACTGGAAGGAAGGTTGATTTTCAGAAATAGAGAGGACCCCCCATCACCAGTCTGTTGTCCTACTGCTATTACTGTCACGTCTGGAATTTGGTTGTTCTGGAAGTGAAATTCTACTTGGTCAGATTTTTGTTTAACCATGTGGCAGGTGCCATTTAAACTAACATGGTTGACACTCTGTTTTAATTTTATTGGTCGACTAGTCTGGGTCCAGAGGACCTTGTTTACGCAATCTATTAGGGGTGACAACCTTCTCAGGAGGTAATTCCCTAGTAAACAAGGGGTGCCCTCTGGAGTCACTACTATGACCGGGTGTTTCACCTTGTGCCGCCCAATTTTGATGTCCAAATCTGCAGTCCCCTCGACAGGAATTTCATTCCCGTCAAAGTTCTGCAGTTGTCCAGGAAGAGAGGTGAGAGGAATACGGTAACAATTCCCCCTTCCTGCATTTAGTTCATCAAAGGCCCTTTTGGACAGAAGGGTAGCTTGGGATCCAGTGTCCACCAGTGCCAAAATTGTACCCTGCCCATGTACTTGTACCGGGGCATAATATCTTCCCTCCTTCTCCTCAAGGGGGCACAGATAATGCACAGTTTTGGACAACTGGTGGGCTAACTTTCTGGTTTTGGACATTGCTAGCGAAGAGATTTGGGCAGAATTCTGTGGAGAGCCTGGGGAATCTGAAAGAAAAAGTTGGCAACTGGAAATGGTTTCGGGTTCTGGGCCGCCCCCCCCTTTTTGGAGGCAGTCATCAGGATGGGTTTGACCCTTGGGATTTGGTATTGTTGGTTCTGGTATCAGATGATGGGTGGCGGTAGCTCAGTCTCCACATCTCCCCAGTCTGTTGATTCGGTTTTAGGTTCCCCTGGTTCCGGTTCTGGGCCGCCTCTGCCTTTTGGGAGGCAGTCACCAGGATGGGTTTGAACCAGGGGTTTTTGGTTTTGTTGGTTCTGGGATAGGATGATGGGCGGCGACCGCTCAATCCCCACATCTACCCAGTCTGGATTGGAATCTCTTGGGAGCCATTTTTCCTTGGGAGGAGTTCCCCCATCTCTGAAGGAGAAGATCCTTTTCCCAGGATCCTCTTGGGATCCCTCTCCCTCAAATTGGAAGATCTGTACCTCCTCCTCAAAGTGGGTCCGTTTGGGTACTTTGTTTCTCCTACCCCCCCTCTGCTCCTTAGGAGGCAGACTTTCAGGTGTAGGAGATTTTGTTTCCGGCTCCTGGGCTTCCAGGGGCTGTTTACAAGTGGGGAAGGAAGCTTCCTCCCAGGCTTTACACTCCCCTTCCCCTTGTGCCTCCTCCCTGGGAACCGGTGGGTTATCGGGGTGCTGCCCCCGTCATTGTTCTGGAGCACCAGGTCCAGAGTTTGGGGCATTCTGCGGTGGCATGCTCATCTGAGGGTTCTGTTGAGCCCTCAGTATGTGACCCAGATCACGTGCCATATTTTGGACCTGGCGCTCAAGTTGTGAAACCCGCTCAGGCTGATACGGGGCTCTATTTTCTCCCCTGGGCTGATCCCGGGAAGGGTAGCTATCCCTTCTCTGGTAATACCCCGGATTGGGAAGATTTGGGTACCCCTCCACCCTTGGCCTCCCCTCTCCCGGATTAGGTTGTCTGGGCTCAGGGAATTGGGGAAAGAAGGATGGATGGTTTTGGGGTTGGAAATTATGTGGATACCTGGGAAAAAAGTTCTGGCCAGGATTTGGTGAATTTCTGCCCTCCTGGGGGAAGTTAGGAGGGACGTTCCCCGTGTTAGGCGCTTGGCTGGATCCCCCCCCTTGGGCTGGAGGAGTCCACACATAACCCAGGATGGGTCGGTTTCCCTTGTAGCGGGGACTTACATAGTCAGGGGAGCGGGGGACCCCATTTGTGGGACTACCTCCTCGACTCCCTGTCTGTGACTGGCCCGAGGGCCTTCTGGGCTGTGAATTATTTGGTGCAGGCAGGTTTTTAGGCCCCCCCATCTCCAAATCTAAAACGGGGGCAACCTTTACCTCTGCCACCTTGGCAGCAGCAGGGGTGCTGTTGGTTTTGGGGTTTTTCTGCGCATTATTTTTATTTTCGATGGGCTTCTGCACCTCATATATCCGGGTAGCCTGTTCAATGACCCAGTCTAAAGATCTTTTCTCATGAAAATCTCTCACGAGCTGGGTCATTATGTATTTGGGTAAGGCATGGAAAAACGTATTGATAAATTCTCTGCTATCCGTGTGCACCCTTCTGGTGGTCTGCGCAGAAGCACGCTTTAATTCTTGCACAAACTCTTGTGGGGCCTGATCCTCCCCACATTGCAAATTGTAGGCTGCCTTGCGAGCCTCTTGAGGATTTCTGTGAACAGAAAAATGTTTCAAGATGGCCGCCTTATAGGTGGACCATCTTAAATGATTTTGGTCCTCCAGCCCCGCAAAGAAACTGGAGTATTCTGGGGAGAATGTCCATTTGACGTACTGGATGCAGCTACTGCTGTCCTTCAAATGGAAAGTCTCCATCATTTGCTCATAGAGCTCCAAGTGTTCCCAAACGGAATACTTGGCGTTCTTATGATAAGGAGTGATGACACTCCTGATTGCCTTGATCTGCTTTAAGGGGTCCTTAAGCAAGGCCCTTTTTGCCTTTTTGGCCTTTTTGGTTCGGGTAACCCTGGTCCATTCATCCTCCGACTCAGAAGCACTGCTCCCAGAGGTGCCCGTCTGATCTTCCAGGTTTTCCCGGATTCTGCGAGCCTGGGAATGGCTGGCAGAATGTGGGGACCTGGTCTCCTGTGTCCTGTGACGCTCAGAGGAGTCTTCAGATCCCTCCTTGCTACCAGGATTTGCTGGGTATCCCCCTCACTGACCTAACTGGGCAGAGGTTTTCAGGATGCCCTTAGTGGGCCTACTCTCCTGGGGTTCCCCACTAAATTGCACTGTGCTTGGGTGCCCATACCCGGATGCCCGCCCCTCCATTCCTGGGTGGTACTGGCCTATGAGCCCCATACTTTTAGCTAGATAGTAATCTGCCATCCCGTGGCCCTGGGCTCATGTGCGCGAGGGGACATGGGGGTGGCAGAGTCCAGGGACTGGTGGAGATGAAGGCCTCTGGTACTAGGGCTCCTGAGGTTATGCTCAGGAGTTTCTCTTTCCCAGCAAACCTCATCTCTATCCGCCCCTGCTTCCTGTTGCAATGCAAGAGCCTGCGCTTTCAGTTCCTCAGTTAAGGCCCTACTAGACTCTATCAGTCTCTCCTGCATGGCTACTTGTTGCTGGAGCCTATCATTGTGCTGACAGAGAGCCTCATTTTCTCTCTGTGCCTCCTGATTGGTCCTGGAGTACTGGGCCAGTCTCTGCTGCAGGAGGGTTACCTCCTCAGTCCCATCCCTACTGGCCTGCTCCTTTCTTGCCAGAGCCTCCTCCACCCTCCTGGTGTGATCTAGCAAGCCCTGATGCTCTTTTTGGAGGTCACCCAGCCCCTGGAGGGCCAAGTGATTTTCTTCAATTTTTCTTTTTAAATGGCAGACTTCCTGGCCTAAGGTATCCCTTTCCTGACCAAGAGCCTGCATTTGTGACGCCAGGTCGTCCCTCTGCCTTTGAAAGGCACCAGCTTTCTGGCATTTTTCATCAAACTCTGCCTGGGTATCCAGGTCTTTCCAAATCAATTTATTGCTTTCCTCTTTCTCTCTGTCTAGTTGGATTTGCAGGGTTGCTACCTGCTCTGTGCATGCCCTGTTGAAATTGATCTGTTGCTCCAGCTTTTTCTGGCTCTGCAGTAAGGAGTCCAGACTGTCTTGGTGCTCCTTCTGCAAAGCCAGAATTCTGATATCCTGGTCTGTCTTTTCCTGTTGCAGTATATCCATGTCCTCTTTTATTTTAATGATGTACTGCCTACTATCATTTTCTGACTCCTGGCTCCTCTGCAGCCTCTGCTCAGAAGAGACCAGGTCAGATTGGGCCTTTTCTAATGCCATCTGTTGCCTATTTGCCAGATCTTGGCTTTCAGCACATTTGTCCTGCATGGCTCCCATATATAGATACAAATATGCCGCTATCCTGGTAATCTTATTATGTTCATCTTTGGCTTTAGGGGCCATATATAGTTCACTCAGGGCCACATGTAGGGGACCATGATCTCCCCATATATCTGACCCTGTTTCAGTGACCTGTTGCGCGATTGCCTGCAACCAGACCGTTTGGTCCAGATGAGTCCACTCACCTCTCACAAATAGCTTATATAAGAAGTGCTCGCTGGCTATTTTCATATCTACCAAAGTCGTCATTCTGGAATTTGAGTTCCTTCCTGACTTACAGAAGTTTGTATTTTATTTTGCAAAACAGACCGTTTCCTTAGAGCGTTCCTTTGAGGGATGCTTTCACAGTGTAAAACAGCGTGGTGATCTAACCGGATATGTGTATCTGGTCAGTTGGCACACTGTATTAATCTGCACAAGTGGTAAACCTAACCCAGAATATCCCGGCTCCGAGCCCCCACTTTTGTAAGCGATATTCAATCAACACTACAGCTAAATCAATGCCTAGTCTGGGATGCTGAGGAAAACCCTTATTGATGTATTTTTATATCCAGTTCAGTACTCTGGATGACAACCCTTGTATAACACCCCCCTCTTAGAATCCCCCTGACCCCACTGAGCCAAGAAGTAGGTTTGTTTTGCAAATTAAAAGGTTTATTTGAAAATTTAAACAATATATATATATCACGCTTCTATAAATAAATTGATAATGGGTATTACACTTGTGAAAATGAGCAGTAGTCAGCAAGAGGTAACTTATAAATAGGAACAGAAGAATAAGGTGGGAAAGAATGCTTTATATGGTTCAAGGAAACGCAAGGTGGAATAAAATGCAGTACAGAAATAACTTGTTATGATTTTAGCAAAAGGTAATATGATCACTTTTTCTTTTGACAATTCACTCCCCCTATGCAATACAAGAAATGGAAGGAGAGCACACAGTCTTCAAGAATCCCAACAAATCACACTTTATAATGCAATACACAGTTCCAGTTCCCCCAGCAAGCTTAGAGAAAACAGGGATGAGTTTTAAACACAGGTGAATTACTTTAATGTGGTTTGCAAGGAAGTGAAAGGTGCTAAAATTGCTTTTAGTTCCCTCTAGAGGTTCAGGGTAGGTGATGGCTACTTTATATTAGTTCAGGCTCACTTTAACAATACTCTATGAATGATTAGCAGATGGCAAACGAATTTTAGCAAAGAGAAGCAAAAAGCTGCTGATTTCTACAGATGAAGAAATCGGGCCAAATCGCAAATCGCAGTAAATTTCGCGAGTGCGTGTCTCGCGATTACGGAAAAAGTATTTCGAAAAAACGTTTCCAGAGATACGGACGATTTAATAAAGGTAGATTTTCGGATTTAAAGTAAAACTCAAAATGACAGTTGACAGCTTGCAGCTGCAGAATTGACAGGTGACAGGTGACAGTTGTGCAGCTTTAAAAATGACAGATGACACGATTTCTAGGAGGCTGTTCTACTTAGGTTAAAATAGTTTGGATTAGATTATTTTAACTAAGAGATTGGTTCTGCACAGCTCTGCTAGGTACTCACAATATCAATTTGAAATAGGCCTCGTCACGGTCTGGTCAGGTTGGACGGGACTTCCGGCGGGTGGTTCTGAAGTCCCGGCTATCTGGGTCAGCTCTGCTCTCTGGGTTTGTCAAGCACCGGATCTTCTCACAACGGTCTGGTTTGTGATTCTCTCGGGTTCTGGATACAGCACTGCTTTCTGGATACTGCTACAGGTTCTTGCAAAAACTTTTGGCAAAAATTCAAACAGCTCGCCCTGCTGTTGAATAGTTTGGTTGGTTTTGAGGCCTGCTGAAGAGGATTCAGCTGGTGGATTCAGGCCTCTCTGCTACAAATTCTGGAGTTAATTTCTGCTACAGGTTCTGGAGATTGATGGATTTGAAGTCTGGATCTCTGGATGTGAAGTCGTCGGTCAGCATGCTCTGCAGCAAATGGAATTCAATGTCCCTACCTGTCCCAGCAGTCTCTTTTTATGTGTTTTGAAAATGGGTGGAGAGGCTAGCATCCCTAAGCCTGCCCCTCTCTTGATTTGATAGGTCAATAGATTCTTTGGTCCCTGATTTGGGAAGGGATAGTGTGTCAGAGTGATGTCATTTTTATGACCTGCAGAAATGACACTCCCCTGGTCAATGTGCACACAAACCTATTCCAGATCCAAATACATATTTCCCAGGTACACAGTTGTGTGACATCACATACACACAACATATATTAATAAAGATAGCCCCTGTCCCGACTCTGGCGTTTCTAGGAGCTTGCATTCAAAAATGGCAATTTATTTTCGATTTTAGTGGGTTTTGCAACATTGGTTTTTCATCAAAAATTATACAAAGGTACATTTCCCTTCCACATATATCCCAGTAACTTTCCATGTCTCTAGCTTAAACACATTGTCTACAATAATCATAATTAGCGGGGTTTTGCCCCAGAACATGGTACAAATTGGAGTTTGGACTCAAATCGTGAGGGCATTTTTCAAACTAAGACTCTCAAACTTGTACATTCCTGTCATTTGGTTGCAATAACTTATCACTGTTTCTATAAAATATATATTTGTTGCAATTCAACCCCCCGAGTGTTTGGGTCCGCCTCCAGGAGTCTGGGTGGGTCAGTGATCCCATGTCTCTCCTTGCTGGCAGAGGGCTGTTGACAGGAAACACTCAAAATTAACATACCCCATTCAACAGAAAGAGCCTTTTGTGTGGGCTCCAGCAGGCTGCCTGGAAGTCTCTCCTCAATCAATCAACAGGGTCATGTGATATCCTGCCTCCTAGTGTGGGAATCTCTGAGGTGTTAAGGTTTCCCAGCCTCTTGGCCTCTGGGAACAGCAGGTAGCTAGATTTTCAATTAACCCACAAGCTTTGAAGTCCCTGCCCCTCTTGCAACTCCTAAATACAGTTTCCCTGTCAGAGTTTAGACCGCTAGCGCCACCTTGGGGAATTTGTCGGTACTGCATCCATTTTTGAGTTGTCTTGAATTACTGCATTTCAATAGAGTGGTCTTTTGATTGACAGTATAGGACCCTTGCTTAACATTGTTTTGATGGCATCCTTACAGTAGAGTGGTGATGTGGAACCCCCCACAAGAAGGTTGTATCTTTGGAGTGGTCTCGTGCCAACTGCGCAGTTCTCCTATTCTGGCGTGAATGTGGGCGGCGATAGCTCATCCCCACATCCACCCAGTCTATTGATTTAGTTTATTCTGGGATAGAATAATGGGCGGCGACAGCTCATCCCCACATCTACCCAGTCTATTGATTCAACATGGGTCAAAACCCTTGACACCCCACTACACAGACCCAAGTGAGAGCTTTCTTAGGACTCACCAGGTACTACCGCAACTTCATGGCAGGCTATGGCACCATAGCTGCCACTCTGACTGCCCTCACTACTCCGAAGAAACCCAAGAAGGTAACTTGGACCGACAAGTGTAAGAAGGCCTTCAACGGCTTAGAAGACTCCTTGTGCCAGGCCCCTGTCCTCACGGCCCCTGATTATCAAAGACCTTTTATTGTGCAGACAGACGCCTCTGACACTGGGATAGGAGCTGTACTATCGCAAGTAGATGAGAAGGGTAAGGAACACCCTATCGCTTTCATTAGTCACCAGCTTAAGGACAGAGAGCTCAGATGGTCCACAGTAGAGAAAGAAAGCTTCTCTGTTGTGTGGGCCCTACGGAAGCTGAGGCCCTACCTCTATGGGACCCACTTCACTGTGCAAACTGACCATAAACCCTTAAAGGGGCTGATGAACATGAAGGGAGAGAATCCAAAGTTGCTTAGGTGGTCCATAAATCTGCAAGGCTTTGACTTCACTATTGAGCATAGGCCAGGTGTCCAACATAGCAATGCTGATGGCTTGTCCAGAATGTTTAACCGACCTGAACAAGAAACTCATCCAGGGGTGGATTAGTTCCCCCTGTCCTTAGTCTGGGAGGGGCGAGTGTTAGGAAAGATTTCATGATTGTAGGTAATTTTCCTTCCATGTTGGCAACCCCCAAACTTGTTGCTGTTGTTTTACACCCTGATCTAGACTTTGCCAGAGAAGCGCAGCCTTCCGACGCACTCCTCTGGGGAAACTGACATGCCCTTAAGACAGTCAGTACCGGGAAACGTTGTTTTCCGTAGTTCTTTTCTCATGTTGCAGCTTTCGCGCAACATGGCACAAGAGGGCACTGCAAGCTAAGTTACTGCACTCTTGGGTCTCTAGTCATTCTACAGGCCCTAGAAACTCTCGATGGGTTTATAACGAGCTGTGGAAGCAAGTCACGGACGGGACTGGTGGCAGCGATCGTTTCTTTGTGTTTTGAACTCCCTTTTGCCCTGTTAACCACGCTTCTCGCGTTTGGCCAAAATGGGTGGCCTGGCTTCCAAAATGGCCAAACCACGAGGTTCTTTGTCCTGTCCGCTGACCGTCTTGCCCCTTCACCTTCCCCAGGTCGAGCCGACCCGGGGCCATCCTTATTTGGGCATGTACTTTCCCGCGAAACACAGATGATTTTGTGGGCTTCTACAGGCCTGTTGTGAGCCTCCAGGATGTGGGCTGGGATGTCTGGTCCCAATACACATCCTGGGTGCCAGAGAGTCTAGTGTGTCTTGAATGCCTGGGACCACCGTGGTCTTTGATAAGTCGACGTATGGTGTGAGTGTTTTGTGAGCAGATCTCCCATTGGGCTCTCTCCGTTTTGCCGTGAAGGGAACCCTGGATAAGAGGAGGCTGGAAACACCACTACCAGGTCGATCTCCTGAGTTCTCACGAACAAAGGATAAAGGAGCCAAGTATCCTGCAACTAAGAAGCTGAGTCAAGGAATCGCTGGTGACCCGCTGAAGGTTTGGCACCCTGCACTGCTGTCGTCCTGTGAGACCCCTCTGCCTCTGATCGAACGAGAAGGCCTGTACTGGCGCTTCGACCCTTTAGAATAGTGGGAACAACTATTCTCGGCATATTCACCAACTCCTGTACGTAAGCCTTCGGAAGCATCCCTGGGCCATCCAGCGGACTGACCAGCCTACACAGGAACCTTGCTCTGTTACCGCCGTCTGGCTGCTTCTGAAATCCGAGCCCTCGACACTCTCACACGCTTCTTACACTTGGCGTTCCCAGGTCTGAAGTGAGAAGTGTACATTGGGGCTGGAATACAAGCGGCTGCCGAGTTGCCCTGCTGAGGTAACCATCTATGCGTGTTTGCTGCGTTTGGGACACCCTCGACCCTGACTTTTGCTGCCGTGGAATCTACACGGCACCGAGACGTCCTCTGATCGCATCTGAACCTGCCAGTGAAGAAACTAACTCGGAGAAGCCTGGGTCTGCCTGCATCGGGGACCGGTGAGAAGTCAATACCCTGAACCGGTCTCCCTCCTGCAGAAGCCTGCTGTTGAAAAGCAGCACCCCTTTCTCCGTACTCGTGCCCTGTTTCTGCCCACAAGTGGAGGCCGCGCTTGAGTCACAGAGGTCTGTTCGTCATCGTTTGTTCACCTCTCTGAACTGCCTGATTTCCCCCGAAGAGACACTCCTTGGCCCGTTGGCACCCGGGCGTGCGGGTACTTTTGAGCACAAGGCTCCACTCTTCGCAGGGCTCGGACATCCTTCTAGTTAGGTGGTCTCTGATGTCGAACTGGGCCTAACGATTACTTGCACTGCCTGTTTTCCTCCCCATCTAGGTGGTCTGCATATTTCATGCTCCTAACTCGTTAGACCCCTCGGTCTTGTATATATATTGTATTGATTGTGATGTGTTGGTTTACTTGAGTTTTATCGTGATTCTTTACTATGGTCGATGTTACAAAGGCCTTGTAATAAATGTGTCTATATTTTTAATATAACACCTGCCTGAGTAATTTGTAAACGTCCTTGCTTTGTGTGCTCATTGCGGGCTTTCAGTCACCCTCTTGAGACCTAGTCTTGACCGCCGCCATCGCTACCCTGATTGGTCTGGCTTGTCCAGAGGTTACCCTGTTCCAAGAAACTAGGCTGGCCTTCTGAACCTCTGCCCCTCCAGGACAGAGTTCAGAAATCCATCTTGACAGTAACTAACCTGCTCCCCAGTGCTGCTTGGTACAGGCCCCCTATTGGATCAGGACTTTTGGTTCCTTTGAAAGGCGTCTGCCCACAGCAGGAGCTCAAGAACTGAGCCCAGTCGTTGCAAAAGTTCTGCTATTCCTCGGACAACAAAATAGAGGAAAGCAGGGCGTCAGTGCCTATGCATTCCGAAGGAATAGATGCCCAGACTGTTAATAAGAACATGAGGGCTCTCCTGGGGGAGATACGTGGTTTAAGGGCAGATATTAGCAAGAGATTAGCCTCCCTTGACAAACAAGTGTACTCAATGGATGATCGTGTTCAAGCACTGGAGGCACATCAAACTTCAGTCGATATGCTGGATACCAAAATGGACATGCGCTTGTCAGAACTGGAGACAAGGGAGGAGAAGTGCATGATAAAGCTCAATGATTTGGAAAACAGGAAGCAGCGGAGCAACCTGAGGTTCCTGGGGATTCCGGAGCACGATGGTGAAACACAGACAGACATCCTCAAAACTGTCAACGAGGTCATTAGCAAACTGTTCAACGATACCAACACCACTGAGCCAACCATTGACAGGGCCCACAGGGCGGGTGCCCCTGCCAGAGGTCCCAGATCAATCCTTGTGCGATTCCAATATTATGCAGAAAAGTGTAAGATCCTTGAGCTGGCACGTAAGAAGGGTCCTATTGAGTGGGGGGATGCAAGAGTTTCAAACTACCAGGGATCTATCAGCTCTCACTCTGGCGAGGAGACGCCTTTGCGGTCCACTAACAAAGTGGCTTCAGCCTAAGGGTGTTAGATACAGGTGGGGTCAACCCTTTTCTCTCTCCTTTGAATATGATGGCTATCAATATTCCCTGGTGACGGAGGACGACATACAAAGAGTGACCGGAGAATTCCTGGGGGACTCCACCCCCGAGGGCAATCAGGGGATCAAAGGAGCCAAAGCTGTGACCCACGGAAGTCTAATAGTCGACCTAGTGGTCTCCCGGAGAGGAGATGGGTCCGGGGTTATAGAAAATTCAAGCGGGTGGCCCTGCCTTCCCCCGAGCCTGCTTCTAAATGACTCTGCTGTTGATCACATTTTTCTGTGATCAAATGTGGGGGGCGGGGGGTACCTTAACCAAATGTCTTGTTTGGCTTGGAGCAATGTTGAATCTGTTCTTCCGGGAGATGTCCCCTGGGCAATCTGATTAGAGGTCTTGAGGGAAGCGAAAAAAGGGGGAGAAGTACAATGAGTTGACCAAATTGGGGGGGGGGGTGGGCTCAGTGTTACGGTTGACTATTGAGGTTTGTTCGCCTAGTGGAGGCAGTCGTTGGTGGCCTGGCAGGAAGGCGTCTTGTATGTCGCAAGCAGTCCAGGTGCTCAGGGGGTTAGCTGGGGGGTCCGTTTTTGCAATTTTTGAATTCTGGTTGTTTGAATGTACTGAGTGGGAACTTGTATATATTGGGGACCGCTCTGTCAAAGGAGCGCTTTCAATGGTCAGCCCAAAGGAGGGAGGTGCCCGTTCCCTTGGAGGGTCATTGAGAATGTTCTATCCTACTGATGGCCAACTCTTATTTTGCTGACCATGGGGTTGCTGAATGCAAGAGGGCTGAATTCTCTGAATAAGAGATCTATAGTGGTGAAGGAATTTAATAGGCTGAAACTACACTTTCTGTTCCTGCAGGAAACTCATTGGGCAAGGGGTAGGGGAGATGTCACTTAAGTCCAGATCCATTCAGACAGTGTTCCACGCCTCTGCCCAGTACAAGAATAGGAGGGTAGCGATTGTGGTGTCTCCCAAGGCTCATTTCACACCAAAGTTCCATCGCAAAGACCTCGACGGTCGTTTTGTTATGGTAAAAGGGGAGATCAGGAGCAACAAGGTGACATTGGTTTCATTCTATGCTCCCAATGTTGCCCAGGACCAGTTTTGGGTGGGGATGAAAACAAAAATCATGGAGTTCACGGAGGGGATCATACTGGTTGGGGGGGATTTTAACATGGTTCTCCAGCCTGAGAAGGACAGAAAATCTGATCGTCCTTACACTGACTCACAAACGCAGAAAAAGTTGGCCACTTCTTTTCAAAATACCAATGATAGCCTTGGTCTCTTAGACACTCACTCGACACATCAGGGAAGAAACCCCCTTTACACGTTTTTCATCCAGGCCACACTCCTCTTTCTCCAGAATTGATCACATTCTGGTTGACAAATCAATGAACGAGAGAATTGCGGACTTTGGAGTGTAGGTGATTCTGTGGTCTGATCATAACCTTGTGCAGATCCAAATGGGATTCTCCCCTGGCAGCCCCGAATCCTCAAGATGGTCTTGCAATGATATTTTGATAGAGAATCGCCCCAGTCCCTCCTGGTATCCATAAAGGAGTACTTTGCGATTAATGATGATGGACAGGTCTGACTGGCCAGGGTCTGGGAAGCATTTAAAGCCACGATCTGGGGGGGTCTTAATTGGAATGGGGGCTGCTAGGAAGTGGGTTCGAACTAAAGAGGAGCGACCCCTCAGGGGAAAAATAGAGACAATTCAACCAGGGGGGAAACTTCGATCCCAAATGCTCCCCGGTGGGTGGGCTGAGCTCCAGCAGTTGAAGGCAAAACTGGCCACCCTTTTGATCGGGCAGACCAAAAGGAAATTGTCCTTCCTGAAGCAGAAATATATGGAGAGGGGGGAAAGAGCGGATAGGATCGTGGCTTGGAGGCTATGAGAACTTAGAAATAGCAGAAGAGTAGACTTGGTGCGGCTACCTGGGAGGATGAAATGTCTGGACGATCCGGGGATAGCAGAGCAATTCCGTCAGTATTATGAGCTTCTCTATACTTCTGAATACTCTGGGGACGGGTCTGAGGTTGATAACTTGTTTGACTCTTTACCGATCCCGCTCCTCTCTCCAGAGAAGGCGGACACCCTGGAGGGGCCCATTACGCCACAAGAGGTACTAGATGTTAGGAAAGATTTCGTAATTGTAGGTAATTTTCCTTCCATGTGGCAACCATAAACTTTTTGCTGTTGTTTTTCACCTTGTTCTCGACTTTGCCAGAGAAGTGCAGCCTTCTGTCGCACTCCTCTGGGCTTTCGCTCCTTTCTTACGGGGAAACTGACATGCCCTTAAGACAGTCAGTACAGGGGAACGCTGTTTTCCGTAGTTTCTTTTATCATGTTGCGGCTTTCGTGCAACATGACACAAGAGGGCACTGTAAGCTAAATTACTGCTCTCTTGGGTCTCTAGCCTTCTACAGGCCCTAGATACTCTTTTAGGATTGTAACTGATCGGTGCAAGTCATTCACGGACGGGAATGGTGGCAGCGATCGTTTCTTGTGTTTTAAGCGCGTTTCTCGCGCTTAGCCCAAAATGGTGGCCTGGCTCCCAAAATGGCCAAACCACGAGGCTCCTTTGTCCTGTCCGCTGACCGTCTTGCTCCCTTCACCTTCCCCAGGTCGAGCCGACCCGGGGCCTTCCTTATTTGGGCATGTACTTTCCCGCAAAACACAGATGCTTTCGCGGGCTTCTACATGCCTGGTGTGTGCCTCCAGGATGTGGGCTGGGATGTCTGGTCCCAATACACATCCTGGGTGCCAGAGAGTCTAGGGTGGTGTGAATGCCTGGGACCACCGTGGTCCGTGATAGGGCCACGTATGGTGTGAGTGTTGATGAGCGGATCTCCCATTGGGTCCCCTCCGTTTTGGCGCGAAGGGAACCGTGGATAAGAGGGGGCTGGAAACACCACTACCATGTCAATCTCCTGAGTTCTCACGAACGATGGAATACAGGAGCCAAGTATCCTGCAACCAAGAGGCTGAACCGAGGAATCGCTGGTGACCCGCTGAAGGACTGCTCCTCTGCACTGCTGTCGCCTTGTGAAACCCTTTTTACCTTTGATCGAACCAGAAGGCCTGTACTGGTACTTCGACCCTTGGAATAGCGGGAACAGCTATTCTCGGCATCTTCACCATCTCCTGCTAGTAAGCCTTCGGAAGCGTCTCTTGGCCATCCAGCAGACTGACCAGCCTACACAGGAGTCTTGCTCTGTAACCGCCGCCAGGTTGTGTAGTATTTCGAGTCCTTGTCACTCTCACATGATTCGTACACTTGGCGTTCCCAGGTCTGAAGTGAGGAGTGTACATTTGGCTCGGATACACACGGCCGCTCCGTTGCCCTGCTGTGGTAACAAACTGTGCGGGTTTCCATCGTTTGGGACGTCTTTTACTCAACTCTGCTGCTGCAGACTCAACATGACGACGAGACGTTCCCTGCTCTGCTGAACCTGCCAGCGACTGAAACTGACGCGGAGAAGCCTGGGTCTGCTTGCATCGGGGACCGGTGAGTAGCATAGCTAGGAACTGGTCGCCCTCCTGCAGGAGCCCATAGCTTTTCCCCGCTGTGTCAAAACAGCACGCCTTTCCGTACTCGCGCTCTGCTTCTGCCCACAGTGGAGGCTGCGCTTGAGTTGCGGAACACTGTTCTTCTTCATTTGTGCACTAAACTGAACTGCCTGATTTCCCTCGAAGAGACTCCCCTTTTGCCCGTTGGCAACAGCGTGTGCAGGTAATATTGAGCACAAGGCTCCACTCTTCATAGGGCTCGGACTTCCTTTTAGTTAGGTGCCTCTGAAGGCGGGAAGGCGGGCTGGGTCTAAGCATTATTTCGCACTGCCTGTTTTCCTTCCCTTTTAGGTGGACTACACATTTCGTGCATCTAACGCTTGAGACTTGTTGCATTTGTATATATATTGTATTGGTATGATATGTGTTGGTTTACTAGAGTTGTATTGTGATTTCTCGCCACGGTCATTGTTTTAAAGGCCTTGGAATAAATGTGTATATATTTTTCATATAACACCTGTTTGGAGTAGTTTGTAAGTGTCCTTGCTTTGTGTGCTCATTGCGGGCTTTCAGTCACCCTCACCCCTCTTGAGACCTAGTGTTGACCGCCGCAATCGCTACCTTGATTGGTCTGGCTTGTCCAGAGGTTACCCTGTTCCAAGTAATTAGGTTGGCCTTCTGAACTTCTGTGCCACCAGGACAGAGTTCAGAAATCCGTCTTAACAAATTGGTGTACAGCGGTGGGATACGACTGAAGGTATCCAGTGTTGCGCACGAACTAAGGCATTTCAAGTTATTCCTACCAGGACACGTAGTGAATTGTTATAGGATAACTTTAAAAAGGCCATAGTCCTATCTAACAGTATGGAAACAAATACCTTGTTAACTTTAAATGCTTCCAAATCAGAAACATTGAAAAAGATGTGTGCGGAGAGAGGTGTTTCCTCTCAAGGCACGAAATTGGATATGATCCAAAGAATCGTGGCGTGGCAAGAAGCGCAGCTTGACGCTATAACTTCTGAGGACAGTGCGGAAGGAGGTGGGGCTGCTCTCACTGGTAGAACCGACGGTTCTGCCGCTGCACTGATCCACCGTGACCACGAGGACAGGGAGGATGAGATGTCTAATGTTTCCTCTGCCAGTGCTGATGGGGAGACTATGCTTGAATTCAAGAAGCAAGAGCTGCGGTTTAGGAAGAAAGAGCTTGAATTCAGCATAGCCAAACTAAAAATCGAACCGGCAGAAAAACAGAAAGACAGGGATCACCAGTTGGAACTGGCCAAGCTTCAGGTTGCAAATGGGTCCAAGGGTCCTGGACATGGGTCTGGGGCCTCCTCTCATCCACGGTTTCCGAAAGATCTGCTCAGTGTGTATGAGGAAAGGAATGACATTATGGACTGGCTGAATGCGTTTGAGTATGCATGCGAAGTTCAACAAGTTGACAATGCTGATAAGATTGCCTGGTTACTCAGCAGACTGCCCAATTCTGGCTGTAGTGCCATTATGGAAATGTCGAAGGCTGAGCGAGCTGATTTCGCAATGTTAAAGCAAACTCTCATTTTAAAGTTTGGGAAGACTGCGGCCCAATATTTGAAACGATTCAGAGAGTATAAGAAAAAGGAAGGTGGTACTTGGGTATCTTATATCACCGAATCCTTGAAAAGCTTAACTGGCTGGGTCGAAGGTTATAAGGTTTCCACCTTCGAAGGCATGATAAATCTTGTCATGCTGGAACACATTTTTGCATCTTCTTCCCCGGAGCTTAAGCAGCATTTGGCCGATTCGAAGGAGATAGATCCTAAGAAGCTGGCCATTGCAGCAGACTTATGGGTGTCACATCGAGTGTCCCATAAGGACAAAACTCATCCTGGTAAGCAGGAGGAAGGGAAAAAGTCCAAAGATAAGGAGGGTGGAGAATCTGATAAATCTTCTTCTCAAAAGGGCCACAAAAAGAAAAATAAGGGTAAGACACAAGAGAACTCACAGGGTAGTGGAGGTCAGCCTCCGAAACAGAACTCTGGTTACAATAAGCCTCCCTATGTAAACAGACCCAATGGATCTTGTTTTGCTTGTGGAGCAACTGACCACATGAAGGGGGATCCCCAGTGTAAGGTTAGACCTTTGGGGGTCCACTCCGCTAATCTGGCCTTCTCCTCCTACGAGGAAGAAGAGATTACAGGAGCATCCTTCTCCTCAGACTCATTTCCCAGCGGGATAGAGGCTGAGGTAGTTTTAGTTTCCCTGGGTTCCTGGGAGCCTAAAGTCGCAGAGGCTTATGCTAGGATTCCAGATAATACCAAGCACTACTTTAAAGACAGTGTGCTGATCAATGGAGTAGATACTCCAGCTCTTATGGATAGTGGGTGCAGTCGAACTGTAGTGGATTCTACCTTGGTAGACTCAGAGGAAGTTGCCAGAGCTACTCTGATGCCCACTAAGTTGGCTGACGGCCCACTCCGTATGTTCCCAGTAATACCTGTAAATTTTACTTTAAATGGTACAGCAGTCAGGATTCCAGTGAGCATTCAGAGAAACGTCCCAGGAAAGGTCTTATTAGGTAATGATCTCAGAGCTTTAGGGCTCGTAGGAGACCCTGCCGAAAGACCCTACACACGGTCTCAAGCACGGGCAGCATTGGCCAAGACCAATACGCCGCCCCAGCCAAAGGGGAAACCCAAGGCGAAAGGAGTGAACAAGTCAAGACGAGGGAAAGAGAATATTCCCCTGAGCTCGCCTACCACTGCGGTGGAGGAAGTTGGTCAATCGCCCGGGCCTGACGAGGAGGTGGCGATGCCTGAAGTATTTGACCCCAACGATCATCCTGAACTAAAAGACTTGTTAGTAGAAGGTGGTCCTGATAGGGACGAATTCAGTAAAGGCCAACGTGAGTGCCCATCTCTGGAAGGCCTAAGGAGACAGGCCTGCTCCCAGCTTGAGGGTGAACCTCCTGGGACGCATAGGATTTATTGGGAAGGTGGACTCCTGTATAGTGAGCCCACAGAGTCTACAGAAGGAGACCATAGGAGGTTGGTGGTTCCCCTTGCTGTTAGGCCCTTCCTCCTGCAGTTGGCGCATGAAGTGCCCCTTGCTGGTCACCTTGGTATTAAGAGGACCAAGCAAAGGTTATCCATGCACTTCTACTGGCCCAAGATGGGGGTGCAAGTAGAAAGTCACTGCAGGAGTTGTGCCTCCTGCCAGTTATCTGGTAAGGTTGGCTCGACAATCCAGGCTCCGTTGGTACCGCTCCCAGTTGTGGGGGTACCATTTGAAAGGGTAGGGATCGACATCGTTGGTCCCCTTGACCCGCAAACATCCTCAGGCAATAGGTTTATCCTGGTGCTGGTCGACCATGCAACCAGATATCCTGAGGCCATCCCATTGAAAACTGTAACTGCCAAGTCAGTTGCAAAAGCTTTACTTGGCATATTTACTAGGGTTGGCTTCCCTAAAGAAGTTGTGTCAGATCGTGGCAGCAACTTTATGTCGAAGTATATGCAGGCTATGTGGAAAGAATGTGGGGTCACCTACAAGTTCTCTTCTGCATACCACCCCCAGACCAATGGTCTGGTGGAACGTTTCAACAGAACGTTAAAAAGCATGATTGGGGCTCTGGAGGAACTTCAGAGAAGAAAATGGGATCTTCTTTTACCATGCTTACTGTTTGCCTACCGAGAGGTACCACAGGAGGGTGTTGGCTTCAGCCCCTTCGAACTTCTGTTTGGTCATCCTGTACAGGGACCCTTAGCCATAGTCAAAGAGGGATGGAAGATGCCCACTCCCCCTGTTACTACCAACGTAGTTGATTATGTGCTAGGGCTCAGAAAACGGATGGTACTTCTGATGGGCTTGGCTAGTGATAAATTGAAGGCAGGACAAGCGCTGGTGAAACATTGGTACGACCAGAAAGCTTCCCTCATCAACTTTACACCTGGTCAGCAAGTCCTGATCATGAATCCCATAAGGCCTCGAGCTTTACAGGACAAATGGTCAGGCCCTTACACAGTGGTGGAGCCCCTGGGTGAGGTTAATTATTTAGTGGACCTTGGAAGGCCTGGACAGGCTCCAAAAGTGTTTCAGGTGAATAGGCTGAAGGCATTCGTCCCAAGAGTCGAAATCGCAGCACTGCTACTGGCTTCAGACGTTGAGGAAGAGGAGTCTGAACCTCTCCCCGACCTGTTCCAGAGAGGTCCTTCAGATAGCTCCTTTGAGGGTGTCCGAGTGGCCCCTCACCTGACTTCTGATCAGCAGGCTGAGGTGAAAAGTTTGCTTAGGCAGTTTCCCCCCCTGTTTTCACAGTCGCCTGGTTTGACACCTTGGTGCAAACATAACATAGACACAGGAGACAGTGTACCTACCAAAAGTAGGGGATACAGGATGTCAGACAAAATACGGTCTTATATTAAGACCGAGGTCAACAAGATGTTAGACCTTGGGGTGATTGAACCCTCTCGTAGTCCTTGGTCCAGCCCTGTGGTTTTGGTTCCAAAGGCAGGCACTTCTGAATTGAGGTTCTGCGTGGACTACAGGGCTCTGAATGCTGTCACCAAGACAGATGCACACCCCTTGCCTCGAACAGATGAGCTGGTGGATACTTTGGGCGCCTCCAAGTACCTCAGCACGTTTGACCTCAATGCTGGCTATTGGCAAATAGCTTTAGCAGAACATGCCAAGGAGAAGACAGCATTTTCTACTCCAGACGGCCTTTACCAATTCCGGGTATTGCCGTTCAGGTTGGAGAATGCACCTGCCACTTTCCAGAGGCTTGTGAATCATGTTTTGAATGGGTTGGACGAATTCTGTCTTGCATATCTGGACGATATAGCAGTTTTCAGTGCCACCTGGGAAGACCATGTGAAACACCTCGGGATTGTGCTCCAGGCTCTTCAGAAAGCACACTTGACCATAAAGTCTAGTAAATTCCAGATTGGACAAGGCTCAGTGGTTTACCTTGGACATGAAGTAGGTGGAGGGAGGATACAGCCTCTTCCCAGTAAAGTACAAGCAGTACAAGACTGGCCTACCCCCACTACACCGACCCAAGTGAGAGCCTTCTTAGGACTCACGGGGTATTACCGAAACTTCGTGCCAGACTATGGCACCATAGCTTCCCCTCCGACTGCCCTCACAACTCCGAAGAAACCCAAGAAGGTAACTTGGACCGACGAGTGTGAGAAGGCCTTCAATGGCTTAAAAGACTCCTTGTGCCAGGCCCCTGTCCTCAGGGCACCTGATTATCAAAGACCTTTTTTCGTGCAGACGGACGCCTCTGACACTGGGATAGGAGATGTACTATCACAAGTAGATGAGAAGGGTAAGGAACACCCTATTGGTTTTATTAGCCGCCAGCTTAAGGACAGAGAGCTCAGATGGTCCACGGTAGAGAAAGAATGTTTCTCTGTTGTGTGGGCCCTAAGGAAGCTGAGGCCCTACCTCTATGGGACCCACTTCACTGTGCAAACTGACCATAAGCCCTTAAAGTGGCTAATGAACATGAAGGGGGAGAATCCAAAGTTGCTTAGGTGGTCCATAAGTCTACAAGGCTTCGACTTCACTATTGAGCATAGGCCAGGTGTCCAACATAGCAATGCTGATGGGCTGTCCAGAATGTTTAACCGACCTGAACAAGAGACTCATCCAGGGGTGGATTAGTTCCCCCTGTCCATAGTCTGGGAGGGGCGAGTGTTAGGAAAGATTTCGTAATTGTAGGTAATTTTCCTTCCATGTGGCAACCCCTAAACTTTTTGCTGTTGTTTTTCACCTTGTTCTCGACTTTGCCAGAGAAGTGCAGCCTTCTGCCGCACTCCTCTGGGCTTTCGCTCCTTTCTTACGGGGAAACTGACATGCCCTTAAAACAGTCAGTACCGGGGAACGCTGTTTTCCGTAGTTTCTTTTATCATGTTGCGGCTTTCGTGCAACATGACACAAGAGGGCACTGTAAGCTAAGTTACTGCTCTCTTGGGTCTCTAGCCTTCTACAGGCCCTAGATACTCTTTTAGGATTGTAACTGATCGGTGCAAGTGATTCACGGACGGGAATGGTGGCAGCGATCGTTTCTTGTGTTTTGAGCTCCTTTTGGCGTTTAAAGCGCGTTTCTCGCACTTAGCCCAAAATGGTGGCCTGGCTCCCAAAATGGCCAAACCACAAGGCTCCTTTGTCCTGTCCGCTGACCGTCTCGCTCCCTTCACCTTCCCCAGGTCGAGCCGACCCGGGGCCTTTCTTATTTGGGCATGTACTTTCCCGCGAAACACGGATGCTTTCGCGGGCTTCTACATGCCTGGTGTGTGCCTCCAGGATGTGGGCTGGGATGTCTGGTCCCAATACACATCCTGGGTGCCAGAGAGTCTAGGGTGGTGTGAATGCCTGGGACCACCGTGGTCCGTGATAGGTCCACGAATGGTGTGAGTGTTGATGAGCGGATCTCCCATTGGGTCCCCTCCGTTTTGGCGCGAAGGGAACCGTGGATAAGAGGGGGCTGGAAACACCACTACCATGTCGATCTCCTGAGTTCGCACGAACGATGGAATACAGGAGCCAAGTATCCTGCAACCAAGAGGCTGAACCGAGGAATCGCTGGTGACCCGCTGAAGGACTGCTCCTCTGCACTGCTGTCGCCTTGTGAAACCCTTTTTACCTTTGATCGAACCAGAAGGCCTGTACTGGTACTTCGACCCTTGGAATAGCGGGAACAGCTATTCTTGGCATCTTCACCATCTCCTGCTAGTAAGCCTTCGGAAGCGTCTCTGGGCCATCCAGCAGACTGACCAGCCTACACAGGAGTCTTGCTCTGTAACCGCCGCCAGGTTGTGTAGTATTTTGAGTCCTTGTCACTCTCACACGATTCGTACACTTGGCGTTCCCAGGTCTGAAGTGAGGAGTGTACATTTGGCTCGGATACACACGGCCGCTCCGTTGCCCTGCTGTGGTAACAAACTGTGTGGGTTTCTTTGTTTGGGACGTCTTTTACTCAACTCTGCTGCTGCAGACTCAACACGACGACGAGACGTTCCCTGCTCTGCTGAACCTGCCAGCGACTGAAACTGACGCAGAGAAGCCTGGGTCTGCTTGCATCGGGGACCGGTGAGTAGCATAGCTAGGAACTGGTCGCCCTCCTGCAGGAGCCCATAGCTTTTCCCCGCTGTGTCAAAACAGCACGCCTTTCCGTACTCGCGCTCTGCTTCTGCCCACAGTGGAGGCTGCGCTTGAGTTGCAGAACACTGTTCTTCTTCATTTGTGCACTAAACTGAACTGCCTGATTTCCCTCGAAGAGACTCCCCTTTTGCCCGTTGGCACCAGCGTGTGCAGGTACTTTTGAGCACAAGGCTCCACTCTTCTTAGGGCTCGGACTTCCTTTTAGTTAGGTGCCTCTGAAGGCGGACTGGGTCTAAGCATTATTTCGCACTGCCTGTTTTCCTTCCCTTTTAGGTGGACTACACATTTCGTGCATCTAACGCTTGAGACTTGTTGTATTTGTATATATATTGTATTGGTATGGTATGTGTTGGTTTACTAGAGTTGTATTGTGATTTCTCGCTACGGTCATTGTTTTAAAGGCCTTGGAATAAATGTGTATATATTTTTCATATAACACCTGTTTGGAGTAGTTTGTAAGTGTCCTTGCTTTGTGTGCTCATTGCGGGCTTTCAGTCACCCTCACCCCTCTTGAGACCTAGTCTTGACCGCCGCGATCGCTACCTTGATTGGTCTGGCTTGTCCAGAGGTTACCCTGTTCCAAGTAATTAGGTTGGCCTTCTGAACTTCTGCGCCACCAGGACAGAGTTCAGAAATCCGTCTTAACACTAGACACTATTGGCTCCATGAAAGGAGGCACTACCCCGGGCGACGACGGATTAGCTATTCACTTTTATAAAAACTTTTGCTCCACTCTGGCTCCGTTTTTGTCCAAATTGTTCAATGCAGTTCTTGACTCTGGGTCCCTCCCCCAATCCATGCTGTCGGCCCGTATTGTGGTTATTCCGAAAGAGGGGAAGGACCCCACGAGCTGTCACTCCTATCGCCCCATATCATTGTTGAATACTGATGTGAAGATCTTGGCCAAGTTGCTTGTGAATAGGTTGGCTCAGCACCTCCCCTCGCTGGTTCAAGGGGACCAGGTTGGGATTGTCCCGGGCAGGCAGGGGTCAGATAACATTAGGAAAACTCTAGATTTGATGCACAAGGTCTCCAATAGTAATGCTGTAGCCTACCTGCTCTCACTCGATTCGGAAAAGGCCTTTGACCGGGTCAAGTGGGCGTACATGGGCAAGGTCCTGCTGAAGATGGGGCTGGGGGAGAGATTTCGTGGGTGGATTGCCTCCCTCTACAATGGCCCTTCCGCCCGGGTGTCTGTCAATGGAGCAGTCTCTACCCCTCTCCTCCTATCTAGGGGGACGCACCAGGGCTGCCCCATCTCCCCCCTTCTATATGCGCTCGCAATGAAGCCTCTCGCTATTGCTATAAGACAACACCATCTTGGGGGTTTGCTGTGGGGATCTTGATTTTAAGCTTTCGCTTTTTGCAAATGACATCCTCGCCTATTTAACTAACTTGGAGGTCTCCCTCCTGCTGCTCCTAGACCCGATACATGTGTTTGGAGTCTTCTCTGGCTTGAAAATTAACCTTTCAAAATCAAGTCTCAAGCCAATGGGGAAAGGGGATGACGCCATCAGGGTGCGAGAATCTATGAGGAGTATCAGGATAGAGCATACTTGGGAGTACACCTCCCAAGGGACCTGGGTAGCCGCTACAAACTAAATGTTCCTCCTCCTTCTCTCGAAGATAGGATCTGACCTCCAGCGCTGGGCTCCCTTGACTCTCTTGTGGTTCGAGTACATGGTGTCCCTAAAGATGAATGTCCTCCCGTGGCTGTTGTACCTCTTTACATCACTCCCGACTATTGTTCCAGAGTCTTTCTTCAGATCCCTTCACTCTATGGCTCAGAAATGTATCTGGAATGGCAAGAAGCCGAGAATTCAATTATCCACCTTGACTCTCCCGAAGTCCCAGGGAGGCTTCCGCCTCCTGGATTTTCACAAGTATTACAAGGCCGCCCAATTTAGGGTGATGCTGGAGCACATGAGTGATGGGATGTGGACCTATTGGTCCTATATAGAGGAAACCCACACTCACCCCAGGAAAGTGAGAGATCTCCGGTGGGCCCCGAGCAGAGACTTGCTCGACGCAGTTAGGAACCACCCAACATTGTCAGTCCTGTGGGCCTTATGGAGACGAGACAAAGCAAATGCAGCCCTTACTTCCTGGCCTCCCCCCCTGTCCTCTCTGTGGGGCCCACCGCTGGATCTGGGTAAGAGAGGATTTCGAGATACTCGGAGATGGTCAGACATCGGCCTGGAGCGAGCTGCCCAGTTATTCCATCAAAACGCATTTGTAGAGTATGGCGCCCTGACAGAATTTATGGGAGATCACCAGATGGCGATCTTTGAGTTCCTCTGAGTAAAAGGGATCCTAACCAGCCCCCAGTGGGGTAAAGCCCTGGCCCGCCCACTTGTACCCCTGGAGAGAGTAATTGTGGAAGCTACCTCGAGAAATGAAGTGCTGTCAAAAATGTATAAAGTCTTAATCACTGCACAGCTTGAGGCCAGGCAGAACTTCAAACAATTTTGGGAGGATAAGCTTGGGGGGCAGTGGAGGAGGCAACCTGGTCTAAACTCTTTGGGGTGCTTTTCTCAGGATCTCTATATACATCTGCCATGGAACATCATTTTAAGGTCCTCCATGCATGGCATCTCTCTCCGGATCGATTGTCCAGAATGTTTCCTGGGGTTTCTCCCCTCTGTCCCAGAGGATGTGGTCAACGTGGGACTTGATGTCAAATGTGGTGGGAGTGCCCCTCTATTCAGATCTATTGGTCGGAGCTCTTGAGCAGGATCAGGGATATAGTGGGCCTCTCTCTCCCAGTTAACCCTATCGAACTGCTGTTTGTCATTCCCTCTCCAGACTCAGAAGCAAGTAGTCTCCCCGGGGTGGTGCAAGCTATGCTGAGATCGGGGCGGTTGGTCCTGGCCGAGAAGTGGAAAAGCAATCTGGTCCCATCCAGAGCAGAGTGGCTTGGAAAACGTTGTGCTATCTTCACTTATGAGAAGCTGACAGCGCTAGCCCATGATACGATGCAACCAGTCCTACGGGACTGTATGGTTGTGTTCCTGCATGAGGACTGTGGGGCAATGAGACTTTGATTGTCCTTGTTCTGGCCCAGTCCACATGAAGGTCTCCATGTAAATCCCTTTTTCCATCACCTTTAATGGATTGCTTTCCACGAACCCTTCTTGTCAGCGTGTTCTAAGACTAAGGTCCCATACTAAAGCTTTGTGTTATCCCCAGTGCCAGGTCGGGCCCAGTTAAATATGAGTGGGGTGGGGGGTAAGGAAGGAGGGAGGGAGGAAGGGATGGAAAGAAGGAGGGAAGGAGGGAGGGAGGGCGAGAGAGGTGGAGTTACATTTGATGTGGTTATTTCTGAAGCACTGATTTCTCCATTGTATGTAAAATGTTCAATAAAAATTGAGTGGAAAAAAGAATATGCAATTGTGCACTTTATTTCTTATTGCTGCTTTTTATACATTTATGTTTACCAATTGAGTGAATGTATAACAATGTACTATTTTGCACTTTACATTTAATGATGCTATTTGTACATTCATGATAATGCACTATTTTGAACTTTACTCCTAATGCTGCTATTTGTACATTCACATTTCTTTATTATGTGATTTAATCTCCAATAGGAATATCCAACCATGCATTTGTATGTTAAACCCTTATGGCATTGCTGTTCTGATCAAATTGTATATTTTTTATAGCCACCTACAGCTTCTCCGGATAGAAGTGTGATTCTAACCAACCAGTATACGTTTGAAGATTATTGTTTTTAGGAACCCATTTTGAGTTTTATGCTTTGCCTTTATCTTCGAACGTTGTTGCACTACTCTTTGGGTTTAATAGTGTATTCTAATTTTGATCACTTTATACACTGGCTTTTACCTATCGAAAGAAGTCTGCCGTGGTTTCCACACACAGACCAGCTTGCTGTTGCTAGCAGTGCACACAGTGGTAGGACGACTGTTTTTTAGCCGTGTTCCCCATACACGAACAAGTGCTGATTGGAGCGCGAAATGCGTTGTGTTGTAGGACGTGCCATATGATGTCCTTGCTCTGTTGTTTTGTGGTTGCTGTTGGACATTTGAATAAACTCGTAATCATCCTGATTTGAGTTTTAATTTCTTGGGGGTAAAAGCTATTGAGATGTCTTGTTTCCTCGCCTGGAGTGTGGTTTGTTTTCCTCTTTTTTCGTGTATTTATATGATAGATTACTCACCGTAAACGTATTTCTGATGCTTGTATCTGCTTAGATTCACATGCTATGCATAGGCCGACATCTAGTGGTAGGCACAGAGTATTACATTTTTTGTTTTCGAAATTCGACAAAAAAGGGATGTTGACAGGGTGTGCCAGTAATACTATCCCAAGTGAGACGCCACTGCACCCATGATCCTTCATGCGTCGAGGTCCTGCAGATTGTTTTGTTTCTGACATGAGGTGGCATGAAGTGTAGCACGAGTACAGATGTAATTAAGCAGATAAGAGTAGATAAAGCCAGAAACATCTATGCACCTTCTATTCCACAGGGGAGGAAGGGTGAGCGCATGTGAATCTAAGCAGATACAAGCATCAGAAATACCATTACTGTCATGAGCGCTACTCCCGAGGAGCCAAGACTGGCCCAGCGTCCCCGGAAGCAGGCTCATCATCCACACCCCCGGTTCCAGCAGACCCCTACAGGGGCCCTTTGGACCATGTCCTGGCGCCTCTGGCGCCAGGCTCATAAGGAACCACAGTCCCGGCGCCATGGGCGCCGGGCTCATATTCTTAAAGTGTGCAGTAGTGATTGGGTGGACTTACCTGTGGCAGACCATGCTGCATACTCACCTAGAACAATCCAAGCTGGGTGAAGTCCCAGCCACTGGCTGGGAGGGACCAATCCTCTGTTACAGGAACTCTTTTCTTACCTGGGTGGGGCTGATGCTAATCCTCTGACACTGGAACTCTTTTCTTACCTGGGTGAGGCTAGAGGAAGAATACGCACCAAAGCACTTCTCCACTATTTAAACCACGCCCGATAGAATTCACGTGCTTCGCGTTATTCTGCAACAGCAGCAGGACGCTCACCGAGTCGGCTCCTGCATTCCAGGTCCAGACACACCCTCAGCTTCTTGAGCAGCAACCAGTGGATGAAGAAAAGGCACAGGAACATCTACTCATCAGAATTCAGCCACAAGAGTCCAGTCTCCGACAACCTGCAAATAAAGACATAAGGTTAGAAAACGGGCAACACGCTCGCAGCTGCGCTCGCTTACCTTATCCATCCGTGATCATAACGGAGTTCACCGTGGCCTTCGCTTCGGCAGCATCCCAGCACCTGGAAGACAAAAGACATTGTTAGTGGTGTCCGAGCCGAAGTGGCCACAATTCAGTAATACTTACGCGCTTCTTCACGCGCAGCAGCGGCAGCATCGCCCTCAGCATTTGGGCACCTGAAAGGAAGGAAAAGACATTATCAGAGGCGCCCATTTGGAAACGGCCACAATTCAGTTATACTTACGTGCCACCGCACGTGCAACGGCGGCGGCATCGCCCACAGCATCTCGGCACCAGAAAGACAGAAAAGGACATTATAAAAGGGTGCTCCTTCAGAAGCGGCCTCAGATCTTCTATACTCACGAGCCTCTTCTTGCACAGCAGTGGTGGTGTCGCCAACAGCTCCTCGGCACCTGAAGGACTATTACAAGCCACAAAAGGACACTGAGCCTAAACACTGAAATCATCCAGTGACGTAACTGGATTCCATGCGCCCCTGCACCAGAAGCAGGATGGAGAGCTCGGCTTTACTAAACCAAAGGTGAGAGTTCGTGGAGACCAGTCGAGAACCAAGAAGTGGGAAAAGCAGAAGATTGGTGGGAGAACTTATCCAACCAGCTTGTAACTACCCCTTTTTCTTCCACCTGCAGAAAACTCACCTTACAAGCCAGACAGTCAATATTCGGAGGTCCTGCCCAGAGCGTCTTCCGAGTTCTACGCCTCATCATAGTCATAGAAGCAACTGTAGCAGTCCAGTTTGGGTCAGCGCCTCCGTGGGAATCAGGTGAGCGTTACAGACCGCGAAGCCTACCCATAATCTCCTACCCAGGCGCTATGGAAACTTCCGACACAGACCAATTGGCCCAGTTGTTGGGGGAATTAAGAGCTGAAGTCCATGCTGCTCGCCAGGAAACGAACGCCCTTAAGAGGGTATTGATAATGTCAAAAGAATGAACTGACGATCTCGCCAGACAGTTATTACAGAGTCAAGCGGGGCAAACTCCTCTACCTAACTCAGGGGGGATTTATACCCCAGTTACTTCAACCAATCCCGTTCAAATCAACCTACCTGGAAATGTGCCATTGGCACCACCTGAACGCTTTTCTGGTGACCCTAAAAGATTTGCAGTGTTTATAAATCAATGCCGACTGCACTTTCTTTGTAGACCTGCAGCCTTTCCAACTGACCAGACCAAGGTAGCCTTTGTACTTTCGTATCGTAGCGGCAGCGCCGCTGATTGGTCGATCCCTCTGGTTACACAGGATGACCCAATTCTTCAGAACTTCTCAGCCTTCCAGGCGAGTATGGAGAGACTTTTTGCAAGACATTCCCAAGGGCAGGCCCTGGACAACAAACTCCTCTCCCTGCGACAGGGCAACCAGGACCTCTTAGCCTACATTGCATCTTTTAATAGCTTAATCGTGGAAACTAGATGGCCCGAGGATAAAAGGATCACGCTATTTCACAGAGGTCTGCGTGGTGAACTTAAATACGTCCTTGCCCAGGTCGTGAATCCTCCTCAGGACTGTTCGGAATATATTGATTTGGTGGTCCAATTGGATCATAGGCTCCAAAACAGAAAGGCGGACCGATCCAGGTTTGAAACCCGAGTATTCACGAAAGCACAAAGCAACGCCAAAGGGGTCGACACCGTTGAACCTATGCAGATTGGGGCCGTAAAGGGTCCCCTAACCCAGAAAGAGCGTGACAGAAGACGACAAATGCAATTGTGCCTCTATTGTGGAAACTCTGGACATTTTCTTCGAGATTGCCCGGTAAAACCACCTAAGAAGACAGTAGGAGCTTCTGACAAGAACTCTGAAAAGCCTGAGCCGGGAAACGACCTCGCCCGACAAGATTAGAGGTCTGCTTGCCAAGCTTAAAAACCAGTTCTTTGACCTCGCACTTCATAATGCCTATGGTCCTCGTAAACCCAAAGCAACCAGAACGTTTGCATGCTATTAAGGCATACATTGATAGTGGAGCAATAGGAAATTACGTGGACCGCGAATTGGCTTCCAGGATGAACCTACCTCTTTGTCCAAAGGTGGTTAAAGACGTCATTACCACAGTGGATGGGACCGAAATCGCCTCCGGACCGGTAACCCATACCACTGCTGAAGTGACAGTACTAGGCCAAGACGGGCATCGGGAGGTAATTGTGTTCGACGTGATCAAGGCTCCTCAATTCCAAGTAATCCTAGGAATCCCTTGGTTGGAGAAACACAACCCTCAGATTGATTGGCGAGCAAAGACGATAATGTTCCCTGAGTGTGCACCAACCTGCTATCCATGACCCAGCATTGGCCTAGCGTCAGCAACGACTGACGGTCCACAATTACCTCAAGAGTATCGAGAGTTCCAAGATGTTTTTCAAAAAGAACAGGCTAACACCTTGCCACCTCACAGATCATACGATTGTCAGATAGATCTGCTACCCGGTGCAACTCCCCCTTGCAGTAGGATTTACGCCCTCACCGAGCCTGAGAACCTTCATCTGCGACAGTATTTAGACCAGTATCTGGCCCATGGCTTTATCCGTCCGTCAAAGTCTCCTGCATCCTCGGCTCTGTTCTTTGTACTAAAAAAAGAAGGTGACCTCAGAACCTGTATTGATTACCGTGCTCTGAATCAGATAACAGTAAAAAACAGATACCCCTTACCTCTGATCCCGGAACTCCTCGACCAGGTGAAAAACGCCTGTATTTATACCAAGCTTGATCTCCGGGGAGCTTATCATTTGGTACGGATCAAGGAAGGTGATGAATGGAAGACGGCATTTCGCACTAAGTATGGGCTATTTGAATACCAAGTGATGCCCTTCGGATTATGCAATGCGCCGGCCGCCTTCCAATATTTCATGAATGACGTCCTCAGAGAGCTCATTGATGTCTGTGTTGTCGTCTACATAGACGACATTCTTGTGTACTCATCTTCGGAAGCTGATCATCGAAATCATGTTAGGGCGGTCATTGAAAAACTTCGCCAACATAAACTCTTTGCCAAGCTCGAGAAATGTGCCTTTCATGTCACCGAGGTCGAATTTCTGGGATTTATTCTGACACCCAAAGGAGTCCACATGGACTCGAGAAAGGTTGACGCAATCCTCAAATGGCCATCTCCTACTTCTGTGAAAGGCGTTCAAAGCATGCTAGGCTTTGCCAATTTTTACCGCAGATTTATTCCAGAGTTTTCACGAGTGGTACAACCCATCACATCCCTCTTAAGAAAAAATAAGCGCTTTGAATGGTCTGCAGAAGCTGAACAAGCCTTCCAAGAGCTAAAGGCCAAGTTCACCTCGGCGCCAATACTGAAACACCCACGCCCGGATCTCCCTTACATCGTTGAAACCGACGCCTCCAGCTTAGCAATGGGAGCAGTTCTATCACAAAGGGATCCAGAGACTAACCAACTGCATCCTGTGGCGTTTTGGTCTCGAAAGTTCTCGGCGCCTGAGATTAATTACAACATCATGGACAAAGAGCTTTTAGCTATTAAATCCGCCTTTAAGGCCTGGCGGCATTATCTCCTCGGGGCCAAACACACCGTTACGGTGATCACCGATCATCGAAATCTACAGTATCTGAAAACCGCCAAAGCTCAATCCTCCAGACAGCTTCGCTGGGCTCTATTCTTTGCTGAATTTGACTTCGTGATCACTTACCGCCCAGGCAACAAGAACGGCAAAGCGGATGCTCTTTCCCGAATTGGAATGGGAGATAACGTTGTCAATCCCGAACCCGTACCAATAATTCCTGAACAAAGGATCTTGGGTCTGATTTCTTCGCAATCCATCGAGGATATTGAGGCAAAAACTAAACAACTTGTGACCCCATCAGACTTACAGAGCTGGTTACAAAGAGGAGAGAACTTCACCGTAAACAATGACTTGCCTTATTTCCAAGGACGATTATTCCTACCACACGCCGATTTACAAAAACAGGTAATCTCCTGTTATCATGATTCATTAATGGAGGGTCACCCTGGCATCGCCAAAACCACAGAAAAAGTGAAGAGACACTTCTGGTGGCCTTCATGGAGAAAAGACATAAAAGAATTTGTGATGTCCTGTGGTGTGTGCGCTCAAAACAAGGGTCAAAAGAAAAGGCCGGCTGGTCTTCTGCAACCATTAGACATTCCACCGTGTCCCTGGCATACCCTTTCCATGGACTTCATCACAGACTTACCCTCTTGTTCTGGGTACAACACTATTCTCGTTATTGTGGATTTGTTTTCTAAAATGGCCCACTTCATTCCACTAAAAGGCTTACCTTCAGCTTCAGTACTAGCCAGAGAATTCCTTGAAAACATTGTCCGGTTACACGGCTTCCCGTCGGTACTAATCTCTGATAGAGGAAGCCAGTTTATTTCTCACTTTTGGCGTAGTTGTTGTCGGTCAGCTCAAATCGATGTAAGACTTTCAACCAGCCATTACCCCCAGACCGACGGGCAAACCGAGAGAACAAACCAGACTCTCGAACAATATTTACGATGCATGCTACAACAGTCTGAAAGCAACTGGAAGGACATCCTTTGGGAAGCTGAATATGCATACAACAATTCAGTTCATTCGGGAACCGGGAAGAGTCCCTTTTACATCTTGTATGGAATTCATCCTCGAACCTCCAACCTCGACCCACCTCAAGATCTTGGAACACCCGCCGTAGATCAGTTGCACTCTGTTATTACCCAAGCTTTCAAGGAAGCGACTGCACATCTACAACAAGCTAAAGAAAGGTACAAAAAAGGAGCAGACCAACACCGAAGCGATGCCCCTCAATACCAGGTTGGGGATCAAGTCTGGTTGTCCACCAAACATTTATCGCTAAAAGGACCTCGCACCTTCAACTCCAAATACCTGGGACCATATTCAATTATGGCCATAATTAATCCAGTGGCCGTTAAATTAGATTTGCCAACCCATATGAGAATACATCCTGTGTTTCACGTATCTCTTTTGAAACCCATGCAACCTGGAACCAGACTGACCAGACCTCCAGAACCCATTCAGGTGAATGGAGAGCCCGAATTTGAAGTTAAAAACATTTTGGACTCCAAGATCATCAAATCAAAACTATTCTACCTAATCGACTGGAAAGGCTACGGACCCCAGGAAAGATCCTGGGAACCCTATGACTACGTCCATGCTCCTCGTCTATTCAGGAAATTCCACCGAACCTTTCCCGATAAACCAAAACCCCCGGGGAGGACAAGTTTGGGAGGGGCCTTGAGGGGGGGTGCTGTCATGAGCGCTACTCCCGAGGAGCCAAGACTGGCCCAGCGTCCCCGGAAGCAGGCTCATCATCCACACCCCTTGTTCCAGCAGACCCCTACAGGGGCCCTTTGGACCATGTCCTGGCGCCTCTGGCGCCAGGCTCATAAGGAACCACAGTACCGGCGCCATGGGCGCCGGGCTCATATTCTTAAAGTGTGCAGTAGTGATTGGGTGGACTTACCTGTGGCAGACCATGCTGCATACTCACCTAGAACAATCCAAGCTGGGTGAAGTCCCAGCCACTGGCTGGGAGGTACCAATCCTCTGTTACAGGAACTCTTTTCTTACCTGGGTGGGGCTGATGCTAATCCTCTGACACTGGAACTCTTTTCTTACCTGGGTGAGGCTAGAGGAAGAATACACACCAAAGCACTTCTCCACTATTTAAACCACGCCCGACAGAATTCACGTGCTTCGCGTTATTCTGCAACAGCAGCAGGACGCTCACTGAGTCGGTTCCTGCATTCCAGGTCCAGACACACCCTCAGCTTCTTGAGCAGCAACCAGTGGATGAAGAAAAGGCACAGGAACATCTACTCACCAGAATTCAGCCACAAGAGTCCAGTCTCCCACAACCTGCAAATAAAGACATAAGGTTAGAAAACAGGCAACGCGCTCGCAGCTGCGCTCGCTTACCTTATCCATCCGTGATCATACCGGAGTTCACCGCGGCCTTCGCTTCGGCAGCATCCCAGCACCTGGAAGACAAAAGACATTGTTAGTGGTGTCCGAGCCGAAGTGGCCACAATTCAGTAATACTTACGCGCTTCTTCACGCGCAGCAGCGGCAGCATCGCCCTCAGCATTTCGGCACCTGAAAGGAAGGAAAAGACATTATCAGAGGCGCCCATTTGGAAACGGCCACAATTCAGTTATACTTACGTGCCACCGCACGTGCAACAGCATCGCCCACAGCATCTCGGCACCTGAAAGACAGAAAAGGACATTATAAAAGGGTGCTCCTTCAGAAGCGGCCTCAGATCTTCTATACTCACGAGCCTCTTCTTGCACAGCAGTGGTGGTGTCGCCAACAGCTCCTCGGCACCTGAAGGACTATTACAAGCCACAAAAGGACACTGAGCCTAAACACTGAAATCATCCAGTGACGTAACTGGATTCCACGCGCCCCTGCACCAGAAGCAGGATGGAGAGCTCGGCTTTACTAAACCAAAGGTGAGAGTTCGTGGAGACCAGTCGAGAACCAAGAAGTGGGAAAAGCAGAAGATTGGTGGGAGAACTTATCCAATCAGCTTGTAATTACCCCTTTTTCTTCCACCTGCAGAAAACTCACCTTACAAGCCAGACAGTCAATATTCGGAGGTCCTGCCCAGAGCGTCTTGCGAGTTCTACGCCTCATTATAGTCATAGAAGCAACTGTAGCAGTCCAGTTTGGGTCAGCGCCTCCGTGGGAATCAGGTGAGCGTTACAATTACGGTGAGTAATGTATCCCTTCTGAGACTTATGGATCTGCTTAGATCACATGCTATGCACCAATTAGCGAGCAGTGTCTGGAGAAGGCGGTGGGTTGTGAGAAGGTACAGCAGCAAATAGATGTTTTAGCACTGCTTGTCCCACCTGTGAATCCGCTTTAGAATGTGTGTCAATGCAGTACTGCTGAGTAAAAGTATGAATGGAGCTCCATGTAGCTGCTTTGCAAATGGCGTCCAGCAGGACGTTTACAATAAAGGTCAAAGTAGCTCCTGTACCACTGGTAGAGTGAGCTCTTGGTGTGAAAGGCAGAGTTTTGTTTGATAGAGAGTAGCAGAGCTGTATGCATTTCGCTATCCATCTGGAGATTGCATTTTTTGAAACATGATCATCTTCCCTGCCAGGTGCTATGGAGATGAACAGTTGGTCTGTTTTTCGTAGCGGTTTTGTTTTGTGTACATAGTAAAGAACCCTCCTTCTATCTAGTGTATGGCGGTTTTTCTCAGCTGAGCCTGAAGGGTTTTGAAAGAAAGCGGTAGTTCAATGGACTGGTTGACATGGAACTTGGGTATGAACTTAGGTGAAAACCTAGGGTGTGTTCTTAGTAACAACTTGTCATTGTGGATAACAAAGAAATGGTCTTGCACTGACAAAGCTTGTAGTTCACCGACTCTTCTTATGGAGGTGATGGCCACCAGAAAAGCTGTTTTTTATGGTAGGTGTTTAAGGCTGGATTTGTGCATAGGCTCAAAGGGGGGGACCTATGAGCTTTGGAGTACCGCATTTAGATCCCACCCTGGAGGCGGGTTTGAAATAGGAGGGTAAAGCCTTTTTACTCCTTCCATGAATGCCTTAATGACCGGGACTTTACCTTAATTTGAGAAGTGGTGTACGCGGGAGCCAAGCTGCCAAGTTCATAGATTGAGGATGTTGGTGTAACGTTATCCCCCTGTGTTGGGTGAGCATCTTGAAGGGGCACAGGATTTTGATTGGATCACACATCACCAGTTTGCTCAAATGCAAGGTTGTCTCTTCCACATAGGCGAAACCAGGATTAGAGTTACTTGTTCCTGGTGTGTCTTGTTCACTATCCTGCTCAGCAGCGGTGTTGGGGGGGGGGGGGCGTAAGCAGATTTCCCTGTTTCCATGACCAGCTCATACACATGGCGTTCCCCTTGGATCCGGGTTGGGGAAACAAGGATGCGAAGTCTGGCCATTGTGTGTTTAGGCTTGTAGCAAACAAGTCTAAAGGAGGAAAGCACCGGCAGGAAAAGATATTGTCTGACATTTTTCTGCTGAGCTACCACTTATGCTCTTTGGGTAGAGGATCCCTGCTTAGTGAGTCCGCCAAAGAAGTGAGATCCACTGGAGTGTGTTGCGACACTACGAACATGTTCTGTTTGAGCGCCCATTTCCACATTTTTGGGGATAGCCTGGACCGACTTGGAGAGTGTGTGCCTCCCTGCTTGTTTATGTAAAACATGGCACTGGTGTCATCTGTGAGGACTTGTACTGTTTGGCCTAATAGATGCACTTTAATGGCTTGCAGGGCTTTGAGTACTGCTTGTAGCTAAATGCTTTATTTGGTTTTGGGCTGTGATATGGGTCCACAGGCCATACGCTGTGTGGTGAAGGTAATGGGCTCTTCACCCGGTGAGTCATGCGTCTGTTGTGACAATCGCTTGCACTGTAGGGTTGTGAAAATAGTTTCCCTTCAACCAATTTTCCTTTGTCCACCAGCGTAGCGCTTGAAATAGAGTTAGCAAAACAACCATTAGATTGTCCCACTGACTGCTTGCCCGAGACCATTGTTTCTCTAACCACTCTTGCATTGGGCACATGTACAACCGTGCGTGTGGAACCAGGTAAATGCATGAAGCCATCATCTTGAGCAAGCGCATTGCTTTGCGTACGGTTATTTCGCGATCTGCTAGATATTTCAGTATTTGCAGCAGTATGTTTTGCACTCTTTCATTTGAAGGGAAGACTAGTGCCTCTTCTGTTTTTGTGATAGCTCCTAAGAACTGTTTCGGTTTGCTTGGAACGAGACTTGACATTTTTCTCGATGACCAAAGTCTATGACTTCAGGAGCCAAGCTGCCAAGTTCATAGATTGAGGATGAAGAATCCGCAGTGGTGCTATTTGCTGAGACGCAAGTAGCTGTAACCACAAAGTGTCACTGAATAGAAGTAGGTCCTTTTGTGTCGCCGACCATCCCGTTGTAGTGCAGGAGTCCTCCAGACATCCTCCCTCTTGTCCCCACGACTGAGGCCCAGGAACACAGGATCTGCAGAGCTGCACAGGAACAGAAGCCAGCTGAAACTGTTTTTCTTCCTTCTAACCATAGGTACTGTACATTCTAAGAGAACTTACCTCTTGTGTAGCCTCACTTGTTTCCAGTTGGCGCCTGTGGTGGTTGCTTCAGTAGAGTTGCTAACAGCTACTTTACCTCACAAGCCTAAACAGCTTGTGGCCCTTCTTTGATTTCTTCTTTTCTACAAAGACTTCTAAAAACATTGCACAAGACTTTTACCTACCTCTAAGAAGTGCTTAAGCTCACCTAGACTTTTGGCCTGGCCTGGCTCCTTGAATGATTCTTCTTCCCTCTGACTTTGTGTTTGGTCTTCCTTCCAGGAAGGGGTTAACTAACTTTTCACTGGGGGTTTACAAAAGTACTTACCTGCTTTCAGAATATTTGTGAGATCTCTTGTTTTGTTCTAATAACCTTTTTCTTTGACATACTCTTAAGTCTGGGTCTAAAGGCGGAGGAGTTGGGGCCCTAGAGAGCGCAACCAAGATGGGCCCATGGAGCTCCACAACACCTGAAATATCTGTTCCTCGATCCTGCTGTTTTCCGTGACGGAATCTTCCTTCACACAGCGGTGTTGTGCAGTGAACACCCCCCACATCGAATGAGCGCAATACCCATGAAAATCGGAGCCGGGGAACCTCCTGCTGATATCAGCACTGTAACCAGCAAACACCCGTGGAAGATACGAGGCGGGGGAGGAGCTGGCTTGGCTGTGAGACACGGCATAGCCCCGTCCCCGGCAGAAAGTATTGCTGGTGCATCGGAGGGAGTTGCTGCCTGAAGGTGTGATCCGGTAGACAGCTGCCCCTCTTGCGACGCCCGGGGTACCGGAGGAGCAACAGACACCCCAAGAACCGAACACTGCGCCGGTTTGGAATGGCTGGAGGCAGCGACTGCTTTCCTCAACAGAGGATCTCTACGGATCGGGCTGGCGCCCACCTAACTACGCTCCTCCGGGCCCTGACAACACCACGACGGGGTGCATGCACCTTGGCCGATGCCCAAATCAACGGGAGTGCCCCTGAAAAACGGAACGCTGAGGTGTGAAATGGTGGAGCCCCGACTGAGCAAACGCAGGACCAGCAGCACATCAGAAGGGGCCCAGACAGGAGCAGTGAGTGAGCAGACGCCCCTGACCTGGCCCGGGTTGACCCGATTCAACCACAGGCAGATGTTCCAGCCTCAGCTTTTCTGAGCTTGCTGGGTCTTATGGCCTCCTGCATTCTAGTGGTGCACGAGGCACCACTGCCCATGAGGTCATGAGGTCACTGCAGTAGCTTCTGAGTTCACAGTGGTAGAAGTTTCAGGGACGAACGTCAGACCTTCTACTGGTCTCGCAGACAGTGCCCGGAAACCTGCAATGGTGGTCCGTGAAGGACAACCTCCTGAAAGGGTCATTGTTTCATCAACCATGGCCACAGGGGTTCCATCTGATAAAATTGCGGCAAAAAATGCTGTGGTAACAAAATATTATGGCACAAATACCACTGTTTTTGTGCCGCAATCCATGTAAAACATGCGGGGGACACCCCCGCAACCCCTGGACCCATTATACCATTTAGGGGAGCGGGGGACACCCCCACAACCCCCGCTCCCCTTAAATGGTATAATGGGGCACACTTTTACCGGGTCAAACCACAGCATTTTTGCCACAATATTTTTTTATCGCAACATTTTTGCTGCAATATTATTATCTGATACCGCCACAGGTGACTCTGGTCATGGATGTGTGCCTGAAATGCTTGGGTGCTCACCTCCAAGACCTTTCAGTGAGCGTACTATGGTCACAATTGGAGTACCGGGAACACATCAATCTGCTTGAGCTGAGAGTGATCAGGCTGGCCCTGGTCCCCTGTGAATGGCAAGACAGTGTTGGTCCAGACAGACAACAGTCTAGCCATGCATCACTTCAACAAGTGAGGTGGTGTGTCTCTGGCTGCAGCCCACCTGGCCAGCAAGGAGAACATACTGGTGGATGCACTGAGCAAACAGTCTTTTTCTTCCCACAAGTGGGAACTTTGCAAAGAGGTACTGGGGGAGATCAACTCCTGGTGTGGTACTCCTCCAGTGGATCTCTTCCCTTCCAGTGTGAACAGGAAGTGCACGTGGTTCTGCACCAGGGAAGAGCATTTCCATTGACTGGATCAGGTGTGGGCCCTCAAGTTCTATGTATCTCAGACAAGGGAGACCAGCAGAGATGACCAGCTTTTCGTAAGCTGGTGCCAGAGTAGGCAGGGCTGTGAGCAAAGAGACAATGCCATGATGGAGCATTCTCTGCATTTTGGAATACTATGATCCCGCTTGCAACAAGGTCCCTGAGGGTGTCAGGTGAAGAGGTATGGGGAAGTATATAACCCTCTCCCCCTCCCACTAAATTCATGATAAGGAAGAAAGCCAGAAAGCACCGCCATCACCATTCTATTTCAGACGAATCCCCAATGGACCCATGATTGATAAGTATGTCGAGAGGTATCCCCTCAGCCAACCATACCGACCAGGGAAAATACAGATCCATCCATGTGTGGATGAAAAGCCACAGGCCATGATTAAGGATACCTGTATGGACAGGTTGGACTAAACACCAAGCCATGTTGCAGACGTCGTTAGAGACACCACGACATAGCAGCGTTAGACATGAAGCACACGTGCCGTTCGAATTCGAGACACGAACTAGCACTCGAATACATGAAAAACACGAGCGTACAGTTCTACAGTTAGAGGACTTATACATATACATACTGTCATTGCTTTTATTATTTTTTGCCATTAGCCAAATACAGCAACGCAGAAACCGCAAGAGATCCTGAGCAGAGCATGCAAATAACCCTATGCAACTTCAGGGGCACCTATGGGACCTGACAGAGTCAAGTGTGTCTAACCTATGGAAATGTAGTGTAGCATCGACACTGTAGAAACTGCATTATAAGGTTTAGGAAAATTACAGCAGGCCTCAGGCCTCAGAGCAAGAGACAAGCTGAGTTGATTCAGGCTGGACAGAGAGCAAGACGTGTGAGACAGGACCCGCAGCCAAGGTCAAGAGCTACAGATAACATTAAATCCCCAGACAACAAAGGGACCAGCTGCAGAAAAGACTAATAAATCCCACAGCTCAAATTCGTGGCCTCTCGCCATGTGATGCAGCCGAAGGAGACAATCGACAGCGATCAGCGGTGGGAAAGGAGAGCTGGTCCCAGGCCACCAGACACAGACAGCAACAAGTATGCAACAACATGCAACAAGTGTTGCGCCAGTCAGGAGAGCACTTTCATTAGCTAAATTAGTACACACAAGTTACAATGCAAACACATAGTCATTCTTGGATCCCAGGCCTGGGGATGTCGGCTCTAGCCAATCACAGTTTAGTACTCTAGAGGTGGGTAGCAACGGGCAAGAACCAATGCTAAGTCCACAACACAACGTTATAGTTAGCGACTTGGGGATTGACAGGCCAGCCACCTGACATGCGATGGCCAGTAGAGTAACATCTATACTGTCCACTACAGGTGGTAGCATACTCAATACCCAATCATTTGTCTGGATAGGTTTTCTGGAGAAAGGCCCAAGTTGTGACGTCATGCTGACTGCATTGAGTAGTAAAACCGGCCCGCCTACGAGCCGAGGAAGAGCGAGATATGCATGGATAGTCTCTGCTCCTGTTCAGATCCCTGTTGGTTTTGCCTATAATAAACCACAGTTTTACCTTGCCATTGACTGAGTCCTCTGTGTATCCTGGGGGAGGGAGTTTTCCGGTTTGCAGGCTTCCAGTGTCCTTTGGCATACCTGGCGGTCCTCCCCAACAAGTTGGTAGCAGTGGTGATGGTTCACTGCACCAGCCCAGCACCAGGTTGTCTCCTTCACTGCCGAACCCGAGAGGCTGCAGGACCCTCGCACATTTCAGAAGACGGGAAAACGCTTGCTTGTGTAAATGCCGCAGGAGCCCCTTGGAAATCATCCTGCCTGAAGTCAGCGAGTAGTCCACGCAGACCAGGACGGGGAGGTAAGCGCCTTGAGGAGGAGTCGGTAGCCGAGCAGCGCCAGCAGACTACAGAGTAAGTATTGACCCAGTCTAACAGCAACTGTGGGTGTGATGGAGGGTATTGACTATTGTGAAGTATTGTTTAGCATCATTCAGTATTGTCAAAGTATTATCTAGCATTGTCAAAGCTGTAGGGACAGGAGCGGAGGTATGAGTCCTTCTATGTTTAGGGCACAGTCGGTTTTAGAGGTAAAAGGTTCTGGTGAATAACCTAGACTATTGACTCGAGAGCACGGATGACAGAAGATATGTAAATAGTTGTATTCCTGTGGGATGGGCGTTTTAGCTCGGGTCATAAATGACAGTATACCCACAAGGGTTAGCAGGGGAGCTGAGTAGTGAAGAATAATACCTTTCCTCATCAAACTAGCCTTGGCAGGTTTCCACGCCCCTTTTAGGGTGGGATATCCGGTCCCTATGATGTCATATCCGGGACGTGGCCCCCTAGGGTTTCCCCCGGGAAGTTCCAACTGGGCAAAATCCCACCCAGGAAGTGATGTAGGTGTGTTTAACAGGCACCTGTTCCTTAGCGGGGGTGTCCCAATGGATGTGACATCATGGGGGATAGCAGGAAGGCCCCCCCCAAGGCCTGGAGTCCAAAGGGGGCTTCCACCAGATGCCCCCACAAAGAACCGGAAGTGTGGAGCTGGTGTCTGAGCGGTGGCCATCTTTAGGGGGTGGAGCGTGTAGTGTGTATATATACAGCAGGGTTTTGGGTTGTAGGTACAAACCAATCCTGAGGACCGGGGAAAACTCTGATTAAATAGCATCAGTGCGAACGGCAGGTGTGGCAAGGTATACATAAGATTCAGACTTTAGGCATTGACCAGGGGCGGTTGTGCTAAAGAGGGTATTTAGTATAGTGTGGTCATGTGTCTACACTTATAATAAGGCAGGTAAGAATTAGAAAAGGAAAACATTTCCCCCAACAAAAAAAAGAATTCCAAAAATATATATTTAAATATATAACAAATAGACAATTATGAATATTAATATTTTTAATAATCTTTTTATTAATATGATTATTAAAACATAAATATTCAAACTATTCCAATCAATTATGATGGCAAGAAAAAAAAAATTATGAGAATGAATATTCATAAGCAATGTTGGGGTGATAGGTCTGAGTCCAACAGGCTTGTGAAGCAAGAACCCGGGTCTCTGCAAGGTTCAGGTTGTGGGACCTGGGGCAGCGGTGGAGGTCTCTGTCCTTTCCAAGGCACTCGGGCTGCAAAATGGCATGAACAATGGCCTGGGCAATCCATGTTCACCCGACACCCGTGACAGCCTTCTATATATAGAATACAGCTGACTCTCAGGAGTTGAGCCCCCCTCAGCACTTCCCCTCCTCCCCCAACACCCCCTCCACATGCTGGGGAGTGGAAGTACATAGCCTGGAGCTCAGCTGATGCATCACAGCTGACTCTCGGGGGTTGAGCCACCCCTCCAGCACTTCCCCTCCTCCCCCAACACTCCCTCCACATGCTGGAGGGGAGGAAGTACGTAGCACGGAGCTCAGCTGATGCATCACAGCTGACTCTCAGGGGTTGAGCCACCCCTCCAGCACTTCCCCTCCTCCCCCAGCAACCCTCCACAAGCTGGGGGAGGAGGGGAAGTGCTGGAGGGGGGGTCAGCCCCCAGGAACAGGTGTGATGCATCAGCTTGAATTGCTGGCCAACAAGGCAGGCAGCTCTAGTTGCAAAACACTGGTGGGTGCAATGTCTTGAATGGCCAAAGGTGTTTAGCTTCCAGGGTAATTTGCAGCTGTTTGTAAAAGCCCGCCAGATTTAAAAGTCTATAAGTGCTGTGTGATGTTTAGACAAGCTCTCTTCCATTTGCAGTAAATTTGTGTGAAGCTGTCCTGATGCTGACAGAGAAAATGCCTAGCCGGACCAACTCACAAGTAAGGGGCCTGTATAATTTATTTATAGATGTAGCATAGGGTAGACTTAAGTAAAACAAGCTATGCTAATTCTTTTTATTAATTATTTACAGGAAATCTATCCAGACCTTTCACTAGGGGATGTGTTAGGATTTATCCCGGTTCTAGGTACTATTTTACATGTTACTGTGTTTTTAAAGCCTCAATGTATTTTAAAAATATATATATATATGTTTGTTTTTCATGTGCAGAGGGGAAAAGGGCGTCTGGGGTACAAGTGTGTTTTATGTTTAACCTTTGAAATGCAACACCCTGGCAGTTTTACTTTCTTATTTAAAAACGAAAATTGCCAGGCTGTTGCTGTTCAAAGGCTGCATGTGTTGTTTTATGTGTATCCCCTTGAAATAAAGAGGCTTTTTTTCTTTTTATTTTATTGGCATGTACTTTAAACAGTTGGCAATGCATGTGGGGGGGCAGGGGTATGCTGTGTTTTTAAATGCATCCTGCTGAGTCCGTGGATCCCCAGGATCTCAACAGGCTGTATTTAAATGTACAGCAGCAGCGTTTCCCATAATTTACATTTAAACGACTAACAGGCCTTAGGGGTGCCTATGTTGGTGCTGCACTATTAGAATGTGCGACCCAACACAGACACCCCCAAGGCCCGCTAGTCATTTAAATGTAAATTATGGGTGGCAGCTCTTCCGCCGCCTTTTTTTTTCTTTTCCTTTTTTTTATGGGCCTGACAGTGTGTGCATGATGTGCACTAATGACTCCATACTGGGGACTCATTAGCCGCCATTTAAAATTGCGGCAGATCCTCTGGCCATAATTTACATCTGCTAATCTTTCTTTTAACTGTAAATTATGGCCAGAGGATCTGCCGAACATTTAATAGGCGGTTAATGAGCTCCCCGGCTGGCGTCTTTAGGGTACTAATGTCGCCAGTCTGGGTGCTCTGCAACAGGCCAAACCCCCGGAGGGGGGTTCCCAGGGGGTCTTAAGCATCCGAAGGTCTTTTAAATGAATATTACAACCCTAGCGTTTCTCTTGTTGTAATAGTAATTTAAAAGCCAGTCGGATGCTATGTATTACAAAATATGGTTGCACTATCTGAAAGTACAGCCAGCTTTTGTAATACTTAGCATTCGACTGGCTTTTAAATGACTATTACAACAAGAGAAACGCTAGGGTTGTAATATTCATTTAAAAGACCTTCGGATGCTTAAGACCCCCTGGGAACCCCCCTCCGGGGGTTTGGCCTGTTGCAGAGTACCCAGACTTTTAAATGCCTATTAAAACACGGGAAACTCTAGGGTTGTTGAATGCATTTAAAAGCCCTGCCGGGTGCTATGTATCACAAAAGCATCCGGCCTGGCTTTTAAATGCATTTTGCAGACCTAGCATTGTAGTATATTAATACTTGAAGGAAGACAGGAGCCAAGCAGAGATTTCACCAGGGCTTTATTTTCCTGATTACTCTGGAACTGGTTTTGCATAAATGATGTCCGGAAATATAAAGGCCAACCGTGGCTAACTGGGGCTGGGCTGCTGTGGCTAAAACGGTGCAGCTATACCATTAAATTAGTCCCGTGCTCGGAGGAGCCGGGAAGACGCAGCTGTCCGTGTCCTCAGCTCGTCCCGAAATGCGCGCGTAGCACGCGGGGGCGGAGCTGAGGGCGCGAGTGAGATCTCGCGAGAGCGGGGCTCTCGCGACATCTCTACACACCTCCCTTTTTCCAATGAGGAACGGGTTCACTGTAACACATAGTCATTGTATCTCACCGGTCTTCTGTGCTCCCTTCGGGGCCTCTCACTGGTTGCAGGGCATGGTCTCTGCTGATCTGGTTCTGGACTTGCATTAGGTTCTTCCCGTTCTGTTTCGGTTTCATCTCTTTCTCCATCGCTTCCTTCTGGTTCTCGTTCCTCGTTTCTTCGGTCATCTCTTTCGGTTTCTAAGTGGGGTGTCTCTGGGGTTCTCGCTTCTTCTTGCCTTCGCTGGTACAATGCTACCCTTTCAAAGTTCCACGTGCGCCCGTCTTCTGTGCGGACGTGATTGGTCCCTGTGTGAGTTACCCTTATGGGCCGACTATACCGGGATCCCGTGGCTTGGTCTTTTCTTGGCAGTTTGATTTTGACCCAGTCCCCTTCTTCTATGTTGGGCGCTTGCTTCGTCCTTCTTCTTTCATCACTCCACGATTTCATGCGTGTTTTGTTTTTCTCCATGCGCCATACCACTTCTGTCATGTCAACTGCTTCATCTTCCCTTACTTTCGCCAGCCATGGTGGAATGAGGGTGGATGCCGCACTCCTCCCTCTCAACATTTTGAACGGGGATATTTGAGTAATTCCGTTTGGCGTGAGCCTGTGGGCCGCTATGGCTTCTTTGGTGGTTTTGAGGGGGTCCATTCCCGACGCTGTTGCCAGTTGGATGGCCCCTTTTATGAACCTGTTCGCCCTCTCCACAAGTCCATTTGCTTGGGGGTGATACAAGGCCGCCTTCTTTTGTTTGATGTGGTTCTTCCTTAAAAATTCTTCCATGTCTTTGGAAACTAGTTGCACTCCATTGTCTGTGACGACTTCTTTGGGGAGGCCTTCCCTTTGGAAGATTTCAGTGAGTACTTTTATGACCGTCTCTGTGGTTATGTTCGGGACAAACTCGGCTTCCACCCACTTGGACATATAGTCGACCAGCACTATGCCGTATTTGTGTTCCGTTTCCATCGCCTCCAGGGGCCCTATGAAGTCTATGCCCACTTTGGACCATACTGCTTCTGGTATCTCCGTGGGTATGAGAGGTGCTTGTCGAACTTTCAGTCTTTTGTCACTGTTTAGGCATTCATGGCAGCGCTCTATCATGGAGCGTATTTCTTGGTCCATAGACGGCCACCAGTAAGCTTCTCTCACCCTGCGGCGGGTCATCGTGTTCCCTAGGTGTCCCGCGTGGGCCCTGCAGAGAATGGTGCGCCTCATTCCTGTGGGGGGAATGATTTGATCCATTTTCATGATTATCCCCTCTGTTTCCGACAACTCATCTTGCACCTTCCAATATGGTCTCATGCCTTCCGGCAGCATTTTCTCATTTGGCCAACCTTCTTTGATCCATTTGCGAATCTTGGCCATGGTTGGGTCATTCACATCTTCTTCTTCCCAGTGTCTCACTGAGTTCCAGGTAGTCTGGGGCTCCTATGTCTGATATGGATGCGACAATGCATTCTCCGTGTAGGAATGTGGTAGCCCTTTCCGTGTTCTCTGGCAGTCTCGACATGCAGTCGGCTTGCGAGTTTTTCCATCCTGAGGTGTGATGGATTTCAAATGTGTATTCCTGTAGTTTCGCTGCAATGCGAGCTAGTCTGGGCGTGGATGTTTTGGTGCCTCCCGGACTAAGCATGTGGATGAGTGGCTTGTGATCTGTCACCAGCTTGAACTTTGTGCCCCACACATATGTTCTGAAATGTTCGACTGCCCATGCGCATGCTAGCATTTCTTTTTCAATAGTGGAATAGTTCTGTTCCGCCTCTGATAGTGCCTTCGACGCAAAGGCCACCACATGTTCGGTGTCACCTCTCCTCTGCGTTAGCACTGCTCCTAGTCCGTACGCACTGGCGTCAGTGGTGATGACCGTATCCCACTCTGGGTTAAAGGGTTGAAGACATGGAGCTTTCATGATGTGTTGCTTTATGGTGTCCATCGCCCTCTTCTGGGGTTCTCTCCACAAAAATTCTGTCCCTTTTTTGAGTAGATCGCGTAGGGGTGAAGTGGTTTCTGAAAACTTTGGTATGAATTTCGCATAGTACTCAGCCAATCCTAGAAAAGACCTCACCTCTTCTTTGGTGGCGGGTTCAGGAGCTTTGGTGATGGCTTGCATAAGATTTTGTTTTGGGCTGATGCCCTTTTCCGAAATCTTGTACCCCAGATATTCGACTTCTTTTACTCCAAATGAACATTTCTCGTGACGTAAGCGCACTCCTGCTTCTTGTAGTTTGTTGAGAACCACTTTGAGGGTGGTGTCGTGCGTCTGCTTGTCCCTTGCATAAACCAATATGTCATCCTGAAAATATACCACGTTTTTGACTTTCCTTAGTCGGACGTCCATCATGCGCTGAAAGGCCGATGCGGCTGATGACAACCCGAAAGGCATTTTGGTGAATTGAAATGTGCCAAATGGCGTGATAAATGCCGTAAGGGGTTTCGATTCTTCGTGGAGCTGTATCTGGTGATACGCATTTCTCATGTCAAGTTTTGAGAATAATTTGGCCTCTCATTAATAATATGAGTTTGTTTATGCTTGGGAGCGGGTAATTGTCCGTGATAACTTCTAAGTTGAGGCTACGCAGGTCTATGCACACCCTTAATTCCTGTGATTGGGGTTTCTTTATCAGGACGACTGGGCTGAGCCATTCGGACGCTTCAATTTCTTCTATCACTCCTTCCTTCTTCATTTTGTCTAGCTGTTGTCTAAGGGTGTCCCTTGCTGTGGCCGGTACTGGTCTCACCCGGTGCTTGACAGGGACGGCATTTCTTTTGAGCACAATTTTGTGAATAAAACCTTTAATGTGCCCCGGCTCCTCCGAGAATAGGGTTGGGTAATCGCTCTTGACAACTGATTCGCTCCTCGTATGGACTGATAGAACTTGATCTTCTGTGCTGGGATCCAGTCTGATTTTTAGTTTGTCTTGATCATCCCAGCCCAAAACTGCAGGCCCTTCATGGCTGAAGTAGACTCTGGTGATGGTTTCTCTTCCTTTGAATTCGACTTTGCCGTTGATATACCCTAGCAATTCGACTGAGGCCCCCCCAAACACCGTGGGCTTGTGTCGTGTGGTGAGTACTTCCACTTTCTCTTTACCCACCATGTCTTTGTATGTCTGAAGGGGTAAGATGGTTGTTAGGAAAGATTTCGTAATTGTAGGTAATTTTCCTTCCATGTGGCAACCCCTAAACTTTTTGCTATTGTTTTTAACCTTGTTCTTGACTTTGCCAGAGAAGTACAGCCTTCTGCCGCACTTCTCTGGGCTTTCGCTCCTTTCTTACGGGGAAACTGACATGCCCTTAAGACAGTCAGTACCGGGGAACGCTGTTTCCCGTAGTTTCTTTTATCGTGTTGCGGCTTTAGTGCAACATGACACAAGAGGGCACTGTAAGCTAAGTTACAGCTCTCTTGGGTCTCTAGCCTTCTACAGGCCCTAGATACTCTTTTAGGATGGTATTTGATCGGTGCAAGTCATTCAGGGACTCGAATGGTGGCAGCGATCGTTTTGTTTATTTTGAGCTCCTTTTGGCGTTCTGAGCACGTTTTTCGCACTGAACCCAAAATGGTGGCCTGGCTCCCAAAATGGCCAGACCACGAGGCTCCTTTGTCTTGTCCACTGACCGTCTTGCTCCCTTCACCTTCCCCAGGTCGAGCGACCCGGGGCCTTCCTTATATGGGCATGTACTTTCCCGCGAAACGTGGTTGCTTTCGCGGGCTTCTACATGTCGTTTGTGTGCCTCCAGGGTGTGGGCTGGGATGTCTGGTCCCAATACACATCCTGGGTGCCAGAGAGTCTAGGGTGGTGTGAATGCCTGGGACCACCGTGGTCCGTGATTGGTCCACGTATGGTATGTGTGTTGATGAGCGGATCTCCCATTGGCTCCCCTCCGTTTTGGCGCGAAGGGAACCGTGGATAAGAGGGGGCTGGAAACACCACTACCATGTCGATCTCCTGAGTTCTCACGAACGAAGGAATACAGGAGCCAAGTATCCTGCAACCAAGAGACTGGACCGAGGAATCGCTGGTGACCCGCGGAAGGAATCCTCCTTTGCACTGCTGTCGTCCTGTGAAACCCTTTCCTCCTTTGATCGAACCAGAAGGCCTGTACTGGTGCTTCGACCTTTGGAATAGCAGGAACAGCTATTCCCGGCGACTTCATCATCTCCTGCCAAGTAAGCCTTCGGAAGTGTCTCTGGGCCATCCAGTTGACTGACCAGCTTACAAGGGAGTCCTGCTCTGTAACCGCCGCCAGGTTGTGTTGTATTTCGAGTCCTGGTCACTCTCCCACGCTTCGTACACTTGGCGTTCCCAAGTCTGAAGGGAGGAGTGTACATTTGGCTCGAATACACACGGCCGCTCCGTTGTCCTGCTGCGGCAACAAACTGTGCTGGTTTCGTCGATTGGGACGTCTTTTTGCTCTACACGACTACGAGGCGTTCCCTGCTCTTCTGAACCTGCCAGCTGCTGAAACTAACGTGGAGAAGCCTGGGTCTGCTTGCTTCGGGGACCGGTGAGTAGTTTAGCTAGGATCTGGTCGCCCTCCTGCAGTATCCCATTGCTTTTCCCTGCTGTGTAAAAACAGCACCCTTTTGGCCGTACTCGCGCTCTGCTTCTGCCCGCTGTGGAGGCTGCGCTTGAGTTGCGGAACCTGTTCTCCTTCTGCTGTGCACTAACCCGAACTGCCTGACTTCCTCCGAAGAGCTTCCCCTTTTGCCCGTTGGCACCGGCGTGGCAGGTACTTTGAGCACAAGGCTCCACTCTTCGCAGGGCTCGGACTTCCATCTAGTTAGGTGCCTCTGAAGGCGAACTGAGTCTAAAGCGTTATCGCACTGCCTGTTTTCCTTTCCTTTCAGGTGGACTACATATTTCGTGCTTTAAACGCTTGCGACTGTGTATTTGTATATATATTGTGTTGATATGGTATGTGTTGGTTTAATATTGTGATATTGTGATTTTCTCGCTACGGTCATTGTTTTAAAGGCCTTAAAATAAATGTGTATCTATTTTTGATATAACAACTGTTTGGAGTAGTTTGTAAGCGCTCTTGCTTTGTGTGCTCATTGCGGGCTTTCAGTCACCCTCACCCCTCTTGAGACCTAGTCTTGACCGCCGCGATCGCTACCTTGATTGGTCTGGCTTGTCCAGAGGTTACCCTGTTCCAAGTAATTAGGTTGGCCTTCTGAACTTCTGCGCCACCAGGACAGAGTTCAGAAATCCGTCTTAACAATGGTGAGGTCCGACCTGGAATCTGCCATGACCCTTGTCTCTCTTCCATCGATTTTGATCACCAGTGGGGCTTCTCTCTCCTGGCTCGTGTGCTGTTCACCATTATGACTGTGGGTCTACCCTCCTCATCTGAAGAGGATTCCCTTTCCCTTGTGTGCTCTGCGGTGAGGCTTGTGACTTTCTTGTTCCTCCATCGACACACTATTGAGAAGTGTCCTATGCGTTTGCAAACGGAGCACTCCTTGTCTCTGGCTGGGCACTCTCTGTCAAATGCCAGGTGTTTGGTGCTGGTGCACCTATGACACTTGAGGGGTTCTTTCTTGCTGTTTCTTGCTTCTCTCGTGTCTGGTGCAAACTTTTCCTTTCTTGGACGGAATCCCACCGCTTGTATTTCAGTGGGAACTTGGGCCCCTGTAAACTCTTTCCTTCTTCCCGCCGTTTCCTCTACTGCTCTGGCAATTTCGACGGTTTTTTCTAACTGTAGCTCTTTTTCGAGGATGAACTTATCTTGGACTTTCCGACTGTTGGTGTGGACGACTAGCATGTCGCATATGCGGTTTTCCGCATTGGTGCCGAAGTTACACAGGGCTGCTAGTTCCCTTAATTTAGTGACGTAGTCATCGACGGGTTCGGACTGCTCTTGTTTTCGCGTGTAAAATCTTATTCTATGGAGTACTGTGTTCTCTTTGCTGGCGAACCTCTTAATGATTCTTCTAACCGCCTCCTTGAACACATCATCATTGTCGTCATCTACTAGTATCGGGGTAAGGCCCAAAATATTCTTTGCCCTTCCACCCCTAAGGCATTTAGTAGCATGGCCCTGCGTCTCGCCGCTGAAAATCCTGATCCACCCATAGCCTCCACGTACGTCGTGAACAGGGGCTGCCATTGTGGCCATGGAATGGCAGGCCTACCTGGCGTTTGTAGGAAGGGTGGCGGCGGTGTGGCTCCCTGCATGTTTCTGCACGGTTCTTGTGGTGATCCTCGTCGCCAATTTATGTAGTATATTAATACTTGAAGGAAGACAGGAGCCAAGCAGAGATTTCACCAGGGCTTTATTTTCCTGATTACTCTGGAACTGGTTTTGCATAAATGATGTCCGGAAATATAAAGGCCAACCGTGGCTAACTGGGGCTGGGCTGCTGTGGCTAAAACGGTGCAGCTATACCATTAAATTAGTCCCGTGCTCGGAGGAGCCGGGAAGACGCAGCTGTCCGTGTCCTCAGCTCGTCCCGAAATGCGCGCGTAGCGCGCGGGGGCGGAGCTGAGGGCGCGAGTGAGATCTCGCGAGAGCGGGGCTCTCGCGACATCTCTACAAGCATCTCCCGGGTTGTTTATGGCCATGCTGATGAGCTCCCAGGCGGTAGTCTGTGAGCTCATCAGCATGTCCATTAACAGAGCCCCCGCATGCAATGGCTGAGCAGCCTGAAGGCAGAGGGACAGGCCGTAGCAATTAAATAGAAAAGGCCTGTCCCTCTGGTTTCGGGTTGCTCTGCTTTTGATCAGGGTGATGGGCCCTGCAGGGGGAGCATCTGCCCGTCCCTGCCTGAGCCATTAAAAAAACAAAAAAAAGAAAAAGAAAACAATGCGGGTCTTCCATGTGGAGCCCCAGGGAAGGCCCCCTCTAATCCCCCTGTTCCAAGGGAATGCCTATGTGCCACGTGCGCTCCGGTGACAGGGGAGCAGCGAATTTCGCAGCTCCCCTGTCATTTACAAAAAAACAGAGGGCAGAATATGGGAGTGCCTCACCATGATGTGTAGGCCAGTCCCATGTTCCAAGGGGATGCCTGTGTGCCACGTGCGCTCCGGTGACAGGGGAGCAGCGAATTTCGCAGCTCCCCTGTCATTTACAAAAAAACAGAGGGCAGAATATGGGAGTGCCTCACCATGATGTGTAGGCCAGTCCCACAAATAAGGGGCACCCTCAGCAACCGATATTGTTAAAAATTTTTTTTAAAAAGTGAGGATCTGTTTGATTAGCACCCTAGGAGCCTGTTTTTGAAAAATGTGATGCAAATTATACATTTTAAAGATTATGGGCCTCATTACGACCCAGGCGGTCCGGAAATAACGGTGGCGGTAAACCCGCTGCCACCGTTGTTTTCGGACTGCCTGAGTCCGACCCCTGCAGGCGGGAGGTGATGTTTCCGCCAGGTTTGACCTGGCGGGTTTAACACCGCCCGCCTGCAGGCGGACGAGGAAACACCGGCAGCATTACGAGATGCTGCCGGTGTTTCCATGATCCCCATTCCCATCGAGTCCCATAGGACTCAATGGGAATGGGGATTAACACCATTCCGCCTCCGTGATTCCCGGAAAACCGGGGTTGTAATGCCCCGGTAATTCCGGGAATCACGGAGGCAGAATGGTAATACGAGTCCGGCGGTAACCAGGCGGTTTTACCGCCGCGGTTACCGCCGGACTCATAATGAGGCCCTACGTTTTCTTTTAGCAACAGTGATCAAAACTATTAGCCGCATAGTGAGGTAACCACGCAAACTGACACACATTGACCCATAGTGGGGGCCTCTTTGCCCCATAATAAAAAATTAAGAAATGACCCACACTTGCATTTTTGCATTTATGGTTCAGTCCTGAGCCAGAGGCCCTATAGGTCAGTCCGAACCTGAACCGAGTGAATTATCCCATCAAACGAGCCCCATTGTCCCCATATGTATATGGTATTTTATGCCTTTTGTGACACTGTTTGAATGGTACCCCAGGGGTTATTTCTGATAAAATGTGATGCAAATTGTACATTTGAAGATTATTTAACAATGATGGTCAAAACTATTTGCCTCACCGCCCAATACCTCCGCAAGTTGATCCCTAAGGGTCCCAAGTTAATAAGGGCTAGGTTTGGGCATTTGCAGTATGGGAGGGCAGAGGCTTATTTATCTATTTATTTTATTTATTGTTTCTAGCAGATGAATATGCTGCATGGGATACCGCCTTGGAGGATGCGTGTATAAATTCCGAAGCACTTATCCACCTCTTGGCAGAATACAGAATACCTACTATCGATACCTCTGGTGTGTACTTAATACAGAGGTTGCTAGTAACTGGCATTAATATACATAATGTAGTTTTCTGGCATTAACATAAGCTGATTATTGTTTGTATTCAATATTGGGTATTTACAATAACATATGCTGTTTCTTTTATTTTCTAGTGGTGATCCATGACCGCACCAACATTGATGACCCGTCTTATGTAGGATCTGAGGGCGCCGCTTCGGGGGATGGGCGAGAGGCATCGGGACTTGTAGCAGGTAATTATTACTGACACTTTAAATATGTTCATTAAAAGGGGGAACCCTGTAAAGCATGTATGTTTTTTATAGGATACCTGATGCTTTCCACAAATTAAGTCTCTAGTGTAAAATATGATTATGTATTTGAAGCATATGTCTGCCATGCGACTCTTTGATGTAGAACCTGGTGGTAAATGTTTTCTTTGGTTTTTATTGCAGATACACCCAATCTAGGACCAGCGCCATCACTGCCCCCAACAGATCCCCAGACCGCTGGACCAACATCTGATGCCACACACTGACCCAGCGCCGGATACCCAACACCTGCGGCAAACCTTTCATTAAAAAGGAAGCACCCTGCCTGGGGTACAGAATGTAAGTATGCATAAATCATCACTGAGAACCCCTCTTTTTTCTTTTCCATAGCAGGGATCGTAAATATTTCAGAGTGTCTTTGTAAAACCCATAACAGACCATTCATGTTATTCTAGAATGCTGCACGGGACTAATTTTTTACCAACCAGTTTCTTTAATATTTTAATGGTGGGCTTGTAAACCTTGAGGGTTACCCGAACAATGTATTGTAAAGTATTGCTTGGTCTTTAATATAAAACTAAAACTGTTTTTTCTTTTATTTTAGGGGCGTGTGTTGCTGCGGAGGAATAGGTTATAGCGCAACCGTCCTCTGTGACCCCGACGGCTCGAACCCCGCCAACTGCAGGTCAGCCGACTACACATCCGCTGTACAATGCCAGTATTCATAATGCTGTGTTAGATGGGGCAGTAAAGTTCCTTTTAAATAAAAAGAGGCGCTTATCGCTTAACAGGGGGCAGGTGTCTCAAGGGTTTGCAAACGTTGTAGCTCCCACTAACCCGCAATGTGTTATTGTTCCCAACAACCATATACCCAAGACTATTGAATCACCCATACCTGTAGCAGCTGTGAATGCTAGACCGCCCCAGGAGACACAGATCAGGGGTGTGATTACACCGGGCCCGGGGCTCCCGGTAGTGGGCTCTGAAAAACTTTTAGACAGAGGTGCGGTTAGCCCGCATCCGTGGACACCCAGCGGTTGTGAGATCACATGCCCTCATTTGTACTCCCCAATGATCCCCAACCGCATATTTTCTGATAGTCTGCTACAGGGATCCCCCGATTGGGGTGAGATCACACCGCCTCCTGTGTACTCTCCAACAATCCCCACCCGCATAGGCTCTGGTAATCAGATCCTGTGGTCCCCCGGTTGTGGAGAGATAACATCCCCCCATGCATACTCACCTACGGTCCCCAACATTGAGATATCTATTAGTACTTCTGAAGATATAGAACGTGTGGGGGTTCACCCAAGCACCAGCGTTGTCCTAGAGGAGGATCCTATTATAATAATTTCAGATTTCCCCATAAAAATAGAGTCTCAAAACTGCGTATACGCATCTGTCATCCGTGAAACAGGCTATCCTCCGAAACCCCTTGATCTGTCCTGCAGGGGCCCCAACGGTATAAACAAACGACGTACAACAGTCATTTATTGTACAGAGTCTAATATACAACTCTAAATACTACAACGCCTGTGAATCTCAATACAGCCAACGGCCTTGTAAATATGTGTGCTTCTAAAAGGGGTAGCGTTGTAAAACAGTTATTTTGGCACCAAGGTTTAAAAGAACGGAGAAAGGAAAAACACCTATCAGGACCGCATAAAAACTCTAGATTATGACGCTAGGCCTGGAACTTGAGACACCGGTTCGGTAAAAAAGATCTAGCTGATATGCGTAAGCGCTTGTCTAAGGCCAAACACGTCCTTTTCACTAGGGATTCTATAAACAGGGTGAACACCACAGCTAAAAACGATGATGAAAAATAACACATCCCTAACTCTTAAAAACAAACTTGAAAAGAAATGGGGGCTACAAAAGCATATACAGCACAGGCCTGATTTTGCAGAACCCCCGGAACCTTTAAGATTAGGGGTGGACCCCGGGACGGGTACAGCCAAGACATGCTTAAATGCAGTGCCCGAGACACTGCGTCTAGTGTTGGAAAACACAAACACCCCCTCAAACCCTGTTAAAAAACAAAGTACTGCTTTAAAAGATTTACCGGCATGCCGTTTAAAATGGCTTCAATCCCGCAGGCAGCGGAAAATGTTTCTCAAACACCTGAGAAAAGCTAAAATAATAATCATGCAGCACGCCCTTAAAGATTTAGAGGCACAACCCCAAAACACACCACCTCAGGATGAAACTGACACGGTTTTCTTGCAGAGTATGGGCACATACCAGCGAGATCTACCAAAGTTTCGAAGCATTGAACACTATGAGGTGTTCCGCTTTATAAATCTGGATAGGTTAAGATCAACCGGTCAATGTTTATTGATGATCACAGATGCTGTTGAAAGGCTCATCTCTCAGATTCTTGAAACGGTTGGGCCTAACAATTTTGTCCAGATACGTCTAGACAGCACGGTTTTAAACAGGCCTCTTTTCACCAGGCGTTCATTTCGGCAGACCTTTGATGTTTTGCAGTTTCTAGAAAACATTGGCAAACTGCTACAAAGGCGGAACTGGTCAGAACTGAGCCATTGAGACTCGTGTCGGTGGTTGTCTGGGCTAGATAGGGCGGTGTGCACAGACCCCTGAAGAAAACCCTTTACAGTATGATGGTGTCCAAGAAGAATCGCTGGCTCTTGGATTTTAATTACGGGGACTTGAACATATGTATGGCTACAAGCATTATAGGCCTGCTAGAGCCTAGAACGGTTACAGATGGATACATTCAGGCCAGAGGTATGGAGGTTCACAGAGTATTGGGTATACCACCTGATGTTATGGTTGGCTTTAATGAATTGCGTTTATTTGAGGATCACTTCGGCGTACCTATCAAAATCCTGTATAATGAGGACAGGCTTTGGAAATACTTCCCGGCAGGTGACAACGTGAATAAGAACACTATATATATTTTACACCACGAACAGCACTATTATGGAATCTCAAACCTTCAGAGTTTCCTAGGTGCCCGAAATGTATGCCTTCGTTGCTGTCACATATACAGCAATAAGGCGGCTCACAGGTGCCACTGACACTGAAACATGTGTCAGAGAGACGGTTGCGTGGTGACCAGTGAATCAGGTTTTAAATGTCCAAAGACTGTCTTCAACAACACATTGAAAAAGCATCTCAAGGTACAGTTGTATGTCACCTTAAAACAGACTGCAGTTCTTGCGGCCATTTTATAAAGGCCAATCATGATTGTAAGGGTCAGATATGCCCCCGCTGTGATGTAGAAGTGGTCTCCTTGGATGAACATCAGTGTTATATGACACACCCAAAAGAAATAGCCAAAACCGAGAATTACATCATCTTTGATGTGAGTGTATGCAAGAGACAGGCATACCAGCTGATGTTATGGTTGGCTTTAATGAATTGCGTTTACCCAACTATATCTATGGTAAGCATCTCACTTGTGACGCCAGCTGGTCATTCGAGGGAATTGACTGTGTCAGCCGCTTCATTACCACATTTCTGACTAAAAAATTCAGAGGGTATAGCTTTTTGGCTCACAACAGCCAGGGCTACGATGGCTTCTTCATAATACAACAACTGATTAAAGAGAGAGTCGACGACAAACTGATAACTCAGGGTGCAAAGCTGAAGCTCCTTGCTGTGCCAGACCTTAAAATCCACTTTATCAACAGTTTGAATTTCCTACCCATGAAATTAAGCAAACTGCCTAAGGCTTTTGGTTTCCCAGGGTCCAAAGGGTATTTCCCACATTTCTTTAATACGGTCCAGAATCAGAATTATGTGGGAGCCATCCCCCCTATGGAGTGTTATGGGTCAGAATACATGATGCCTGATGACAAGGAGGCATTTCTTAAATGGTATACAGAGGCCCTAACAGAGGTTTTTGATTTTAAGAGAGAGCTAAAAACCTATTGTTGTGAAGATGTCAATATTTTGAGAACAGCCTGCAACAGTTTGAGACGGCATCATAGACATAACCCGACAGGTGCACACTATGGATGATTCTGAAAACCCTGAGATGAAGATACATTTTGTTACATATGTAGCTCCCTTTACATTCATCACCCTGGCTAGCATGTGTATGCATATATACAAGCAACTGTTTCTAAACTCTGAAACAATAGCCCTCATAACCCCAGACATGTATCACGGACGACAAAAACGATTTTCCACACCCTCCATCCAGTGGCTAATGTATATGTCTGAGCAGATCAAGACACCTATACAGCATGCCCTGCGGGGAGGAGAGAAAAAGATCGGCCCCTATTTTCTAGACTGCTATGCTTCTTTAAATGGGGTGCAGCTGGCCTATGAGTTTAACAGGTGTTTTTTATCACGGGTGTCCACAATGTTATAAGACACATGACTATAACTCCTTGACAGCGTGTACGTATGAACATCTTTACAGGAGAACTCTTTTAAAAAATTACTTTCTTGAGACCAGGGGTCAGCGCGTTATTACGCTTTGGGAGCACGAGTGGGCCGAAATGTTGAAAAAAGATTATGATTTAAAGATTTTTCTCAAGCATAAGAATTTACCAGAACCCCTAGAACCGTGTGACACTCTTTCTGGAGGTAGGACTAATGCCATCAAGCTCTATCACAAAACAGCCCCTGGTGAGAAGATACACTACTTAGACTTTACCAGCTTCTACCCCTTTGTCAACCATTCAAAACCCTACCCTTTACGGCACCCCCGTATCATCTATGAACATTTTTGGAATATTAAGCAGTATTTTGGGCTGATCAAATTTCAAGTATACCCCCCTAAGAAGCTTTATTTTCCAGTCCTCCCTCAGAAGATTTCTGGTAAGCTAATGTTCCCATTGTGTATGGCTTGTGCAGAGTCAGAACAGACTGAAAAATGCACACACAGCGATGAGGAACGCTCGATCACGGGTACCTGGTGTATTGTCGAGTTAGAAGTGGCCTTGCAGAAAGGGTACCGCCTGGGGAAGATTCATGAAATATGGCACTTTGAGAACATCACGGTAGAACTCTTTTGCGAGTACATCCGTATGTTCCTGCGGAGCAAACAAGAATCTTCAGGATACCCCGAGGGTTGCAATGACCCTGCATCCCGCCAGAAATACATAGATGACTATTACACACATCAGGATATCCGTTTAAGACCAGAATTCATCGAGAATAACCCTTCCAGAGGGCAGCTAGCCAAGCTGTGCTTACATTTCTTATGGGGTAAGTTTGCTCAGAGAACAAATTTACCAAACACAACAATTATAACCGATCCTGACAAGTTGACAGCCTATCTTTTTGACGCAGGTTATGACATTTCAAGCCTGCAGTTTATAGATGAGGAAACAGCATGCCTCTGTTGGAAATATGCTGAGGAGTACCTTACGTCTTCCAACAATATAAACATATTTATTGCCTGTTTCACAACAGCTCATGCCCGTCTGGAACTTTATACCGTCATGGATGCTCTCCAGGAGAGGTGCCTGTACCACAACACCGATTCGGTCATTTTTGTTAGCGCCCCTGGTCAGAAGAATCCCCCACTGTTTGATTATCTGGGTAATCTAACAAGTGAATTAGCTCCTGGTGAGCACATTTTAGAGTTTGTTTCTGCAGGGCCCAAAACATATTCCTATCGGACATCCTCAGGGGCGTTCTGTATGAAAGTAAAAGGCATCACTTTGAACGAAGCATGAAGATCAATTTTGACAGTTTGAAAGAGCAGGTGCGTGAGTACACTTTAAAAAACACCATCAAGGCTATTCTGGTGCAGCAGCCATCCATAGTGCGGGAGAAAAAAAGCTGAGAGATTAGCACCCAGACATTGCAGAAGACTTTGAGGGTAGTGTTTGATAAAGGAATGCTCACAAACGACTACAAAACATTACCCTACGGTTACTGAAAAGGAAGCATTGCGCATGATGGACACTCGTCTTCAACACCCTTTTTCATGCGTGCTAGTGGGTCCTTGCAGCTGCAGTAAAAGTTATTTTATTAAACAGCTCCTAGAAAATGCCCACACCACAATGTCGGCCCCACCGGATAATGTCATCTGGTTTTATTCGTGCTGGCAGAACTTGTATAATAAACTGGCCTCTAAAATACTGCATCTGAAGTTTGTGGAGGGGTTACCAGATACTTTGAATGACAACCGGTTGCTACCACCAAACCTTGTTAATATGATTATCGTAGATGATCTCATGATGGAGAGCGGTCAGAGCTCCGAATTAGAAAAAGCTTTTACACAGTATTGACATCATCAGGCCCTTAGTATCTGCTACATTGTACAGAATGTATTCTGCAAGGGCAAGGGCAACCGTTCGATAACGCTAAACGGCAGTTATATCATTCTGTTTAAAAACCCCAGAGATAAACAACAACTCTCGGTTCTAGCGCGCCAGATGTATCCAGGTAACAGCTGATTTTTCATGGAGGCCTTTGAAGACACGTATACGTCGGAATTATGCTCTCCTTAAAATGCTAGTAACGGCACCGCCCCAGCAATGCAAGGCCATTCTGTTCTCGGCTTCTGATGATTTAGTATCGGCTATAGCCGAGATTGCCTTCAATACCATTAGGGGGAACGTACTGCTATCCGGCCGTCAACTAGGTGTCTTAAAAAAGAAGAAGCTAATCCTCAAGAAACTGGGTAACAAGTGGGCCTCCATAAAAGTTAAAAGAAAAATGTTAAAACAATCCGGAGCGTTTCATAGGAGCACTCCTAGGCCTTGCATTGCCGCTGATCACCAGGCTTCTAGGGGGTGGTTAATGGAGCACAGTCAGAAGATGTATCTGGTTGACAAGCGTCAGCTTGATGGTCTGAGCACCCATAACTGGGAAGAGCCTGATATTCGAAAATCAGCAACGTCCGGATCGATTCTGAAATGCAAGATGTCCTACCCAGGCATGATTTATCAGACAAACGACAAGGTTACCCACCAACTACACGTTTTGCATCTAATTATTTGAAGCATGTCTATCACAACATTTCTTTTTTTTTTAAATATTAAACAGGGCACAAGTAAGAAGGAGACGGTTGTTTAAAAGTACAAGATGTTTTTATTTAACCCTGTACACATATCTACTGGTTATTAACACTTACATTTCTGGCAAAAACTATATACATTTGCAGGTGGCCGGCGATATTTACGTTTGTTCACAAAATCCGTCACCATCCGATCATTTTGTCTGAGATCAAGAGAATAGGTTTGCATAACAGACCGCAAGGACTGTTTCTCAGAGATTTTAGATACAAAGTCACAAGCGGGCTGCGCACATATCACGGCTTCAGAATGCTGCACCTGGGCTCTATTATAATGTACTATGGGTGCTATATGTTTAACATAGTCCAATAGATCACCATCATATATAGGGTGGCTTGGGAAACACCCCAGACTATCAAAAACAGTTATTGCAACAGTGTCTATAAACATAGCTATCCAATGTGTGCCTTCTTGATGCTGGGGATCGGTGTTCACAACAAAGCTGATGGGCAGCTCACCCGGTATATCCCTTAGAATGTTATCACACAAATACACGCCTCTAAATGTTTTTGCTGCATGTTTGTCTTTGCGCAGGAAATGCATGATCTGGTAGGTATCCATTACATATCGTACAGCACCTGTCACTGGTTGTTGAGTTCTATGACCGAGTTAAATAGGGCCATAATAATGAGATTCACAGTACTTGGTAAATTTGCAGCGAACCGTACCTCAAGTCGTAAATTACCATTCCTAATTAGATTATAATGTCCTGATGATGCATTATCGGTTCTCAAATCAAAAGCCAGCAAGGTGTAGCCACCATCATAATCGTCGCGTGGTATCACAAATCCTTTATCGCGCATGTGCTTGCCACTGATAGAGACTAGCCCCAGATACTCCCTAATTGTATTTTTCTGTTGAAAACTAGGGCTGTAGGCTTTGGCGGGTATGACGACCCCATCCTTAAAAAGAGCGGCGTAGTTAATGTTTAAAATTAAAAGGATTGCTCACGTAATCCCCTGAAAAAGCTGTGTTATCCACAAAGCCAATAACGATTAGTTTAGGTAGCTGTCCCAAGAATAAGTTATCTTGACTGGCAACACGGCTGCCCGCTGGTACACTGAAGATTTTCAAGGAGGTCCTCTCCATAGGGTATTTCAAGTTCGATACCTGTAGAGCGTCAGCATGCGCGAGTCTGAACGTCAGTGACACACTGACCCTTTTAATGAATAAACTCGTGGATACTATTACCAGTTTGTAGGCTTCTGCATCATCACTGTGCAGACAGAAAGCGTCTTTATTTCGAGAGTTTAATTTTCAGATCAACACCATTCACCATCAGCTTGTCCTGGAAAAAAAGATCCGCGTGTAGACGCCCTAGTAAATCAAAGTTTCTGCTTTCTGCCACATCTAGGGCGCATACCTACCTCTTTATAAAGCCCTTATTGTTTCCATCTAGAGCCTAATCCTCCATATGCCCTGCCGTGCCCTTATAAAAAAAGCCCTGCAGTGAGCTGGGTGTCCAAAGTGTCATTGCTCTAGTTCAGAATGCTTTCTATATATGCTCTATAGGCATACATATTGTCACTCTGTGTAATCATGTGATCACCTAGAGTGATGTCCACCTGGTTGGCAATCATGGCCACCTTTGCCGCCGCTCCGATAGCCGTCCCATCCTCTTTTGTTATTCTGCAGGTTAGGTAGAGTAAGGTGTCATTCAAATCCAGGTACGTCTCGGTTGAGCCCGAAATGTAAAACTCGATGGGGGCTAATGGAATAGTGCCGCTAGGGGCGCAACTTCCATGAAAAAACTGTTTTCGATGCTCGTCTGTGTCGGGGGCACGACAAACAGATCTAGTTCTGATTTCACACATTCCCCTGAGGCACAGTGGAATCTTTTAGAAAATATTGATGCCGGGTCTGTGTCATGATGCCTACCCCCGGAGCACCAGGCCAGGCCCAGCACCCCCGGGAGCAGGCATCATGCCCCCGGGTAAAAGCCCAGCGGCCCCTTATAGGGGCTCCTTGGACTCTGTCCCGGCGTCTTTGGCACCAGGCTCATGTTGGACATCAGTCCTGGCGCCATAGGCGCCAGGCTCATAAAGGAAGGTGTTTTGTGCACTTACCTGATGCAGACCATGCTGCAAGATTCAGGCCTCCCTGAGACCTGAAAGGGACTATTTTTTCTTTGGGACTATTTTGCCACTCGGGCGTGGCCAGGGAAGGATACTTACCTGGAACTACTTTGGGGGCTATTTAAGCCACGCCCAGACAGTAGCTCACGCTTCGCGCCGTTCTGCATCCAAGCAGCTGAACGCTCACCGTGTCTGCTCCTGCATCTGGTCTCCAGCCACGCCCGCCTCGATCCTGTAAAACCTGTAAGGAAAGAAGAGAAGAGAAAGGTGAAAACCATTAATTTTATCAAACTTCTTACCTGCATCCGGAACCTTCACGCCAGCGTTTCTGAGAAAAGACTTTAATTTAAAAGCACCGCATTGCTCGCTGCAGCGCCGCGCTTCACTCACCTGTCCTCGGGAGTTCTTCTGGCTCCACCGCGACTGTCTGCACCGGTCGCCACATCTCTGCGCCTAGGGGAGAGGAGAAGAGACAAAAGGTGAGCAGAAGGAACATATGAGGAAAGCCTAATTTTCCGCCATAACACTTACCGGTCTTCTGTTGGTGGATCATTCCTCATTTCGGGTCGGCGCCGCTTCGTTGGCAGGTACCGCACCCCGGCCCCTATGGGGAAAGGACAAAAGACATTACTGGAGGAATACAAAGACATTAAGAGGGATCGCCCCCATCGCTAACTCACCTGAGTTTACCATCGGCAAGTCAATCCCTCAACACACATCCTTCATTCTGCACCTGAAATAAAGGACAGATTACAGGTTAGGAAGGCAACAGAAAAGGAAGCTCAACACTTGAACTTTTGTAATCTTCATACTTACGGCGTTCTGCTCGGAAAAGTCAAGTGGATTTTGCCAGCGCCATTCTGAAAACCAGTGAAGTAACTGGACAAACACGCGCCCCTGCACCAGAAGCAGGATGGAGAGTTCATCTTTTCAAACCATAAGGTGAGCCTCAACCGGGGATTTCAGAGAAAGTTAGAGAAGAATGAAGGCGGGTAAGGGGGGAGCAAGCACACTATTCTGCAGACTGTTAATCCCCTTTCTCATCTGCAGAAGGATATTCCTACGGGCCAGACAAGCAAGATTTGAGGGTCCTGTTCAGTCGGTGTTCCGAGTTCTGCGCATCACGCTCAAAGAGGCCACAGCAACCCAGACTAGACCAGCGCCTCCGTGGGAGTCAGGTGAGCGTTACAGTCTGTTTTTATTTAGCTTGACCCGTCTGTTCTTTGATGTGCATTTTCTCTTCTGAGCAGCTTTAGTGGCTGTTCTTTGTTTTTTATGCGGCTTCGGAGGCCCCCGCCTGCGTAAAGTTCGACTTTTTCTTTTTGCAAGGCTTTTACCCACGTAAACCAGACCAGAGCCCTCTTGTGCTGGTTGGTTGAAATGATTTGCGACGGAGGTTGTTGCAGTGGACACCACATGCTTAGCAATGTTTGTAGCAGCTGTTTTCATATGCGGTTTGGGTAATTCAAACCCTTTGCGCAGGAAGGGCATGGCTCTCCGAAAAAGACTTCTGAAAATACTGCCTAGACCCTCACCATACATCACAGGCACACCTTGGAAGTAGGGTTGATTTCCATAACCGGCCTGTCTGCGGTAATAATCCCTATAAGCGTGCGGCTCCCCGTAATTCTTCATGATCACCATGTTCTAATTGTCTCTCTCACATCTAGGGCACATGTGTAGTTTCACCAGGACCTTCCCGTATTTAAATGAGACCAGATCACCCTGATCGTCCCTTATCTGGATGTTGATGGTGTCAAAATGACACTTAGAAACAGGAATTCAGAATTCATGTATTGTATATTAACAATGCCGTTATTTTCACCCTTGACTTGTGTGGTCCGCATCAGAGGTGCATATGAGTCACCAACCCTTTGGTATTCTACTATATCGCTGTAGATCATGAGGCTCTAAAATCCACCATCAATATCTGCATGTATTTTGTCCGTATTTTAAGTATTATTTTTTATATGCTGAACGCTCCCCAACACCATTGAAAGTTTCTCGCTACATGTAAACTCCACAGTAAGATCGGGTGATCTTACAAATACTTTCTGGCGTGAGTTATTTAGAAACAGATGTATATATGCATAGCGCTCGAGACTCGTGATCGATTTATTGATAGTATCTAGCAGCGCCTGTATTGTGGGGTAGAAGCCGTCATGAAGCCCTACGTTTATCAATTTATCAAGCTCTCCACGTCTGATTGTATACCAGGAATCTCTTTTGTCCAGGGTGCCCCACGTATGGGGGTACTGAATCTCCATCAACCCCGCTTCCCACTGACCTTGTAAATTAACGTGTTTAGCCATCTTAACAGAATAATCCAATATTTTGTTTTTGGGGAATATATCTAAAGAGGCGTTACTGGGAAAGATGATATAAAAGCCAGTGTTTTCCATCTTCTTCTTCTTCTCAGGGAGCGTCTCCGTTTTTTAGATCCTCTAGAAATGCCGCGTTGACCCAACTGTTGAATTTCTCAGGCCATCTCTGCCATTTTACCAGATGATGTTGCTTAGACACCTTACCTTTACGCTGAATACCCTATAAAGACGCTGAGGATCGTCGACCACCTTTTGTAACTCCTCTGTGTAGAAATGACCACTTAAAACTTCACCAGCATAATCATTCAGCTGATATATGTATACCCTCTCTTTCACGGCTGCTTTTGCCACTATGAAAATTTCGTTGGTAAAGGACTGTTGGTAGCCTTTTGTAAAGACACCTTTTAACTTGGATACTCGGACGTGGTCCCCTACGCGGAAGGCTGTTTTCTTGATCTTCTCCGATTTCTGTCCAGCATACAGGTTTCGCCACGCTGATAATGAGTTTTCAGAGGTTACAGCACTGGGAGGCATTTTAATAGACCGGTGGTAGCTGTCATTATACACATCGATAAAAGTCTGTAATATATCCAAATAGCATTGGGTATTATAGGCTGTGAAATATCTCCATAGTTTAGATTTCAGGGTTATATTAAAACCTTCAACACCTGCCGCTTTAACTTCTATGTGTGTTATAAAATGATGCACGCTGTGTTGATTTCGAAGGTTTTGGAGGGGCCTATTCAGAAATTCCTTACCGGCATCAGTTTGTAATTTTACAGGTATGCAGCCCTTGCTGAAGATATGCTTGAAGGCTGCAGCCACTCTTGCACCAGTTTTATCCCGCAAGGCCTCTGCAAAAGCGTATTTTGATAAAACATCTATCACCTTCAGAATATACTGTGCACCATCGTTCTGTTTTTCAAGGTTAGAAACATCCGCCAGGTCAGCCTGCCACTGTGTGTCTTCAGCTGCGACAATGGTCATTCTTCTTTTAAAACGTTTTCTAACATTTTTATGGTGGGTATACATCTCCTGGCCGGATAGCCATGTCTCAACAGCTCCGCGTGTGATGGGGTGTTTATTACGCTGTAGTTTTCGTTAAAGCACATCAACACCTCCATAACTCACAACACCACATTTATCATAATAGCTTTTATGCAATCTTGAATGCGTGTTGTTAGCCATTGAAGCCCTACAAAAAATAACCAGACACAGGGTTGGTGTATGACGTTTTATTTTATTTTTCTTTATACTGGTTGGTATACATGTACAGGGTGTCGAACCGCTACCACCCCAGATATTTTATTGGACGCTGTTAGGGAGAATTCTAATTTCCTGGCTAATTTCCCTTACCTAGCGAGTCCCTCAGCAGCTTTGCTGGATCTCTGGAGTTGTTTCTTTTCCACTTGGTAAGAGTGTGAGCTTTTCACCACTCTTACTTGTATTTTGCTATGTGAGTATACCTGTTTTTTTGATTGTGGGCTCTGGAGGAGACCACTTCAGTAGCCCCCTTCTTTGTGTGTGTGACCCAGCACCTTCTGTGCAGTGGCACAGGGTTGTCATTCAGACTTCCCACCGACTCCATTTCTGAGGTGACTACTGTCCCCCAGAAAAGGGTAAAGTTACCATTAACTTTACTTAGTCAAAACTAACCACAGATCCAGTACACCCCATCTTACATGGAGTACTGGAAGGGTTAATCTGTACCTCCTAGAGCATTGTTTCGCTCTTTTAACATTTAGACATGGCTGGTGGCAGTGGTATCTACCCTAACTTTCTACCACGGTTATCTTATATAACCGTGGTAATATTCTAGGCTATTGTGTTAGCCTCAAACTTAAACCCGCTTGACCAAATCCTTTTTCGTTTGGCTCCGGTGCGGTTTATTTGCCATTTCTTTTTGTTAAAGTCCTTCTTGTGTTTTACTTTGTGCGGCAAACCAGGTTTGCCTTCTTTGTTCACTGTCTTTTGGCGGGCTTCTACCTAGAAGCCCTCCTCAAGATGCCTGGGTGTCTAGGTGGGCTGAATGTGAGGGAGGGGTGTAGTCACCCCCTGCACAAGGTATCCTAGGAAACACAAGTCTCACTTTGTCATGATTGGCCAGGGTGGTTGTCCGGGCTGGACAACCCCCTGCTGGGTGATTGACAGCCAGGCTGTGAGAATGGGGGTTTTTCGCATAAAAGGCAGGTCTCCTGGGCTAGAAGTCAGTGAGTCGCCACTGGAACTACAAGGAGCCGAAGAGAAGCGGAGAGAACAACGGCTGCTGCAACTACCCTGTCCCGGTGAAGCCCTGCTGCAGTCCTGAGCTATCTGCCCTTCAATGACTAAGAGGAGATCCAGTCCGGAGTCTTCTTCTCTTGAGCCTGGTGGGGATAACCAGCTCATCTTCCACAGCAGAGGATCCTCTTCCTTGGTCGAAATCGCTGCACACAGCTGTAGTGGTCCGGATAGCCATTTGGAGAGCCTCTCCTGTTTTTAAGAAGCGCACCTTTTATTTGTTGTCGCTGCTGCTGGCTTCATCCCTGTGTGGTGCAGACCCCCTTCAGACGTCCTCCTTCACAACAAAGCTCCAGGAATCGTGGGTCTGTGGGAAACCAACAGGAACAACTGCCAGGGCACCAGCTGCACCATTGGAATAAGGTACTGTGTTCTGATTGAGGAAACTGAGTGAATCCCTTTTCTTCATTTTCCAGGCTTGCCCTTGTCTTCCCTCCTTCATATAACTTTTGCTTCCGAACATTGACAATAGCGAAGTACTCTTGGCTACGTTGAATCGTGACCTATCTCACTGTGTGATCTTCGGCAACAGGCCCCGGTGTCACTTGACCCTGGCTCCGGCCCTTTGACTTTTGAACTCTTGTCTACGAGTGTTTCTCGATTCTGTCTGCCTAACCAAAATATTGCCTGTGATTTTTGCCTCCAACTCCCTCTGGGTATCTCAAGTGCTAAGTGTGTTTTTGCCCCGGTAGAATTTCATGTCACGGATACGCGTTTATTTAGTAGACCGAACTGTCAAAAAGTGATCGCAATCTTATTCGTGGTAACGTGTTTTGTTCGTAACACCGGTTCTTCAAACACAGGCTACCTACCTTGAGACATACTGTACGAAGTGAATTGGTTAATTGTAGTATATTAGACGTATGATTTGTGTTTAACTTGGATAGAAGTGTTGTGTTTATAACGAATGGTTTAAAAATAAATGTACTTATATTTTTTACCTGAAACCTTGAGTCAGTGTTTGCTTGAGCCACAGTAATTGTGGTCCCTTTGTGTAATCTCTGCTACTGCTCATATACTCTTGAAATAAGCCAGGCTGTCCGCCACTGCTACCACTCTGACATAGTAGTACAGGCTTGTATCAAAGGTAAAACTGGTATTGCCACCTGTAGTCTTAATTGTGTGTAGTGGTCCCTAAGGGCCCCCCTGCACAGAATTCTGCCTAACACTAGTGTACAGCGGTGAGGATTTGGAAGTAGAGTGATTACACTTAGAGTGCTGCTGTTACTTGGGTTCAACTAACTACAAGGTTAACACCACTAAGTCTATTTAACTGAAAAGAATCATGTCAAGTATGGAAAGCTACAGTGAAGAGAGTCTTTTACTCTATACTGCTGAGTTCTGAGAACCATGTGTAGAGATAAGAATCTCTGGTAAAGGAAAGAAATCTGAACTGGTTGCAAAGTTAAGGGGAAAAAGTCTGGAGAGTGGGTCAGAAGGACCGGCCACTCCAGCAAATGTGGATTTTGATGTTTCTGATTCTGAGAGTGTTACTTTAGAAGAATTAGATGAGTCCTTGTTAGGTAACCCTACAACTCCTTTGCCTGCTCAGAAAGCACAAACTCTGTCCACAGGGACCCCCACAGGTCCTACACTTACTCCTGAGTTTATTTCGCTTGAAAAAATGAGACTTGAATTGGAAGTGAAACGCATTGATGCACAAACTGCCATGAAACATCAAGAGTTAAGGGGTTAGAGAAATGGAGCTGAACCATGAACTAGAAATGAAGAAACTGTCTCTAGACAATGCTTCTCTCCCAGAGTCCTCTAGGTCTTCCAGCCCTAAGAGACCCCGTATGCCAAAGGAAATGATTGGTATTTATGAGACTAAACTTGATGTTTTGGATGTTTTGGATTGGTTAGCAATGTTTGAGTACAATCATGGGATTCAAGGTATCTCAGGGAATCAATTGATTCCTTGGCTTTTCTCTAGGTTTCCCCCTGTTGCAAGTGATGCTGTAATGGAGTTGGGGGATGTGGATAAATAGGATTATGAGTGTGTGAAACTAGCATTAATAGCTAGATGTGGCAAGACCCCTTCCCAGTATCTTAGGAGGTTTAGAACCCTCAAAAAGCATGATGGCACCCCTTGGGCTACCTGGGTGTGTGAATGTTTGAAAAACTTAGATGGTTGGTTTAAGGGTTACAAAGTGATCACTTATGAAGGTTTGAGGAATCTTGTAATGTTGGAGTCTATTTTTGATGTCTGTTCCCCTGAACTTAGATAGCACTTGGCTGATTCAAAGGAGATAGATCTTAAGAAACTAGCTATGTTTGCTGACTTGTGGGTTGCCAACAGGGCCACTCACAAGGATTCTGGGGCAACTCAGAAAAATGATGAGGGAAAGAAGCCAAAGAAAGACAACAAAGAGAATTCCAATAATTCCAATCCAAAAGAGGGCCCCAAACATAACCAGGTTAAGCCACAAGGTAAACCGAATCAGGCTAGTGTGCCACCTGGTTCCACACCAGATGGAGGTTAAAGCAACCCCCCATTCCAGAGAGCATTTGGGAAATGCTTTGTTTGTGGGTTGTGAAAGGAGATCCTAAGTGTAAGGGTAAACCTTCAGGGATCAACACTGTCTCCTTAGCCTTCTCCCATGTGGATGAAGTATCTATGACCAGTGGAAACTTTCAGTTATTAGCTGGTGAGCCCATGAGAGTCTCAGCTAGTGTTTCTTTAGTGTCCGTGGGTCTTTGGGAACAACAGAACTTAGATGTCTATAACTCAATCCCAGATATTACTAAAGAGTATTACAAAGATAATGTTCTTGTGAATGGTCAGGAGACCCCTGCTATCAGAGACACTGGAGCCAACATTACTGTGCTTGATGAATGTTTTTTCAAAGTGGAGGATGTTGCTAAGGCACCCAAACACTTAACCAAGTTAGCTGGAGGCCCTGTGCAAATGGTTCCCCAGTTACCAGCTCTCATCCAGTCTAATGACATGACTGTCAGGATACCTGTAAGTGTGCAAAATAACGTACCTGGGAGGGTCCTGCTGGGTAATAACCTTAAAACTCTTGGAGTTGTGTCTAGTATCCCCAGGCCTCCCAGCAGAAGGAAGCAGGAGCTCACAAGGTCTGCAAGGGAGAGAACCTTAAGAGGCTCTCCTGGGGACATTATAGAGGAAACTATCACCCCAAGTCCACAGGACTTACTTACTGCTATTGCAGGACAAGAAAAGACAAAGGGGAAACCTAAGTCTGCCAGCAAGAAACCAGGAAGCACACCTGTGCCCAGAAGGACATCTCCGAGACTGTCCAAAGTCACATGTGTGACTCCCACACCAGCTGAGGCTGAGTGTGAGGTTCAACCCTTTATGGTCAAACTAGATACTGAGGACTCAGATCTAGAAGAGGATCTTACCTTGGTAGGAGATCTTGACCCTGTTGACCATCCTGAGCTGCAGTCGTTACTGGCAGAAGGTGGATCCAACAGGGAAGATTTCAGGAAAGGACACAGGGAATGTCCTACCTCGGAAGGTCTTCGCCAACAGGCAACTTCTCAGCTCAATGGAACTGAGCCTGGGAAGTATAGGTTACACTGGGAGGATGGCCTCTTCTACAGTGAACCAACTGAGTCAACCCCTGGAGACTACAAAAGACTTGTAGTACCTCTAGTGAACCGAATCCAGTTTCTGCAGTTAGCCCATGAGGTACCTTTGGCTGGTCACTTAAGTTTTAAGAAGACCAAAGAAAGGTTATCTCTGCACTTCTACTGGCCTAAGATGGGTACAGAAGTAGACAAATTCGGCAGAAGCTGCCACACTTGCCAAACCTCTGGCAAGAGTGTGTCCAAGAATGTGGCACCCTTAGGGCCTCTCCCAGTGGTGGGAATTCCTTTTAAGAGGGTTGGGATTGACATTATTGGTCCTCTTGATCATCCAACATCTTCAGGCAACAGGTTTATCCTGGTTGTAGTGGACCATGCCACTAGATTTCCTGAAGCCATACCTATGAGGACTGTTACGGCTAAGGCCCTACTTGGTATTTTTACCAGAGTAGGTTTTCCTAAGGAGGTGATATCTGACAGGGATCACATTTTATGTCCCACTACATGCAAACCATGTGGAAAACCTGTGGAGTTACCTTCAAGTTCTCAACTACCTACCACCCCCAAACCAATGGGATGGTAGAGAGGGTTAACCGAACTATGAAGAGCATGATAGGTGCTTTAGAAGAACCCCTTAGAAGAAAGTGGGACCTTCCACTGCCATGCCTTCTCTTTGCTTATAGAGAAGTCCCTCAGGAGGGAGCAGGATTTAGTCCCTTCGAACTTCTCTATGGCCATCCAGTCAGAGGTCCATTGGCCCTGATTAAGGAGGGGTTGGAGAGTGCTCCTTCCCCCAAGCCAGTCAGGGTGACTGGCTATGTGATAGGTCTCCGGAGGAGAATGCCACTCATGATGGCAGAGGCAAGTGACAACTTGAGGGCTGGTCAAGCTCTGGTCAAACATTGGCATGACCAGAAGGCTAACATGGTTGAGTTTACTCAAGACCAGCCTGTTCTTGTTATGGTCCCCACAAGGCAGAGGGCCTTGCAGGACAAATGGATAGGACCTTTCAAGGTTGTGGGTAAACTTGGAGAGGTGAACTATCTGGTGGTCTTAGGCAATCCTAAGGAGGCTCTCAGAGTCTTTCACACCAACCGTTTAAAGGCGTATGTCTCTAGACCTGACATAGGAGCTTTGCTTCTAGCTTCAGCTCAGGAGGAGGAGGAGAGTGAACCTCTGCCTGACCTCCTCAGAGGCTTACCTTTAGATGAGCAAGTGGAAGGAGTTAATCTCTCTTCCAGTCTCACATCTGACAAACAGGATGAGTGCAAGTTACTGTTAAATCAGTTTGCCTCCCTGTTCTCACTTTCACCAGGCTTGACCCCTTGGGGCCAGCATGACATACACATTGGTAACTGTTTGCCTGTCAAAAGCAGGGGGTACAGAATGTCAGGCAATATCACATCCCACATAAGGAATGAGGTCAACAAGATGCTTGAACTCGGGGTTATAGAGCCCTCTACTAACCCATGGTCTAGCCCAGTTGTGCTTGTACCAAAAGCAGGATCCAAGGAGTTGAGATTCTGCGTGGACTATAGAGCTCTAAATGCAGTCACCACGATTTATGCCCATCCTTTGCCTAGGACAGATGAGCTGGTGGACAAACTTGGTGCAGCCAAGTACCTCAGCACATTTGACCTAACGTCTGGCTATTGGCAAATAGCCCTGACAGACCATGCTAAGGAGAAAAATGCATTCTCCACCCCAGCTGGCCTCTACCAATTCAAGGTAATGCCTTTTGGATTAAAGAATGCACCTGCTACATTTCAGAGGATGGTCAATCAAGTTCTGAATGGGATGGAGGACTTCTGCATGGCATACTTGGATGACATTGCAGTGTTCAGCTCTACATGGAAATAACATATTGAACACCTAGGCTATGTATTGCAGGCTCTGGAACAGGCCCATCTAACCATAAAGGCAAGCAAATGTCAAATTGGTCAGAGTTCAGTGGTCTACCTTGGACATGAGGTAGGAGGAGGTGAAATAAGGCCATTGCCTAGCAAAGTACAAGCTGTACAAAACTGGGCCACCCCTACTACTCAAACCCAAGTAGAGCCTTCTTAGGTCTCACTGGGTATTACAGGAACTTCATAGAGAACTATGGGACCATAGCGTCTCCCTTGAATGTCATCTCCTCTCCCAAATTTCCTAAAAAGATCGGGTGGAATGAGGAGTGCAATCAAGCCTTTGAAGGTCTAAAGAAAGCCCTTTGTCAAGCTCCAGTCCTAAGAGCTCCTGACTATCACCAACCCGTCATTGTACAAACTGATGCTTCTAATGTAGGTATAGGTGCAGTCCTTAGTCAACTGGATGAGAAAGGTAGGGAACACTCCATTTGTTTCATCAGCAGGAAGTTAAAGGATCCTGAAACAAGGTGTGCAACAATAGAAAGAGAATGCTTTGCTATTGTGTGGTCACTGAAGAGGTTTAGACCATACTTGTATGGATCTACCTTCATCATTCAGACTGACCACCAACCCTTAAAATGGCTGATGCAAATGAAAGTGGAAAACCCAAAGTTACTCAGATGGTCAATCTGCCCGCAAGGATTTGATTTTTCAATTGAGCACAGAGCAGGAAGTCACCACCAAAATGCTGTTGGTCTCTCTAGGATGTTTGGAACCGACTAGAGGTATGAGAACCACCTAGGAGTGAATTAAATCCTCCTGTGCCTTAGTCTGGGGGTGGCGAGTGTTAGGGAGAATTCTCATTTCATGGCTAATTTCCCTTACCTAGTGAGTCCCTCGGCAGCTTTGCTGGATCTCTGGAGTTGTTTCCTTTCCACTTGGTAAGAGTGTGAGCTTTTCACCACTCTTACCTGTATTTTGCTATGTGTTTTAACCTGTTTTTTTGATTGTGGGCTCTGGAGGACACCACTTCAGTAGCCCCCTTCTTTGTGTGTGTGACCCAGCACCTTCTGTGCAGTGGCACAGGGTTGTCATTCAGACTTCCCACCGACTCCATTTCTGAGGTGACTACTGTCCCCAGAAAAGGGTAAAGTTACTATTAACTTTACTTAGTCAAAACTAACCACAGATCCAGTACACCCCATCTTACATGGAGTACTGGAAGGGTAAACCCTTAACTCTTTATCTGTACCTCCTAGAGCATTGTTTCGCTCTTTTAACATTTAGACATGGCTGGTGGAAGTGGTATCTAGCCTAACTTTCTACCGCCGTTATCCTATATAACCGTGGTAATATTGTAGGCTGTTGTGTTAGCCTCAAACTTAAACCTGCTTGACCAAATCCTTTTTTGGTTGGCTCCGGTGCGGTTTATTCGCTATTTCTTTCTGTTAAAGTCCTTCTTGTGTTTTACTTTGCGGGGCAAACCAGGTTTGCTTTCTTTGTTCACTGTCTTTTGGCGTGCTTCTACCTAGAAGAAGGTGCGGATAACCAGCTCATCTTCCACAGCAGAGGATCCTCTTACTTGGTCGAAATCGCTGCACACAGCTGTAGTGGTCCGGATAGCCATTTGGAGAAGCTCTCCTGTTTTTAAGGAGCGCACCTTTTATTCGTTGTCTCTGCTGCCGGCTTCATCCCTCTGTCACAACGAAGCTCCAGGAATCGTGGGTCTGTGGGAAACCAACAGGAACAACTGCCAGGGCACCAGCTGCACCATTGGAATAAGGTACTGTGTTCTGATTGAGGAAACTGGGTGAATCTCTTTTCTTCATTTCCAAGGTTTGCCTTTGTCTTCCCTCCTTCTTATAACTTTTGCTTCTGAACATTGACAATATCGAAGTACTCTTGGCTACGTTGAATCGTGAACTATCTCACTGTGTGATCTTCGGCAACAGGCCCCGGTGTCACTTGACCCTTTGACTTTTGAACTCTTGTCAAAGTGTTTCTCGATTCTGTCTGCCTAACCAAAATATTGCATGTGTTTTTTGCCTCCAACTCCCTCTGGGTATCTGAAGTGCAAAGTGTGTTTTTGCCCCGGTAGAATTTCATGTCACGGATACGCGTTTATTTAGTAGACCGAAATCTCAAAAAGTGATTGCAATCGTATTCGCGGTAACGTGTTTTGTTCTTAACACCGGTTCTTCAAACACAGGGTACTTACTTTGAGACATACTGTACAAAGTGAATTGGTTAATTGTAGTATATTAGACGTATGATTTGTGTTTAACTTAGATAGAAGTGTTGTGTTTATAACGAATGGTTTAAAAATAAATGTGCTTATATTTTTTACCTGAAACCTTGAGTCAGTGTTTGCTTGAGTCACAGTAATTGTGGTCCCTTTGTGTAATCCCTGCTACTGCTCGTATACTCTTGAGATAAGCCTGGCTGCTCCGCCACTGCTACCACTCTGACATAGTAGTACACGCTTGTAGGGTGTATACATTCAGATGAGTATTGGGGGATGTACAAGCCGTTCCTGAAGCCCTGGAAAAAAAAGGTAAAACTGGTATTGCCACCTGTAGTCTTAATTGTGTGTAGTGGTCCCTAAGGGCACTGCACAGGATTCTGCCTAACAGACGCATCATATAACAAGCTATACACATCAATGTGGTTACCCCCGCCTGTAACTCTGTAGACACCAGATACTCGTATCATTTAACAGTTCAGATAGTTCAGAGGCTTGTAAAATACGGCCTTTAAGGCGTAGGAATCTTGCATACATTTCAGCCATGTGGTGTTTCAACACTGTTCTAGGACCCAGGTATAAAGGACCCAAGTTTTATCGGAATACAGAACCGTATTCATCACACACCGGCATCTTGATGTTACAGCTGTCACTTATACAGATTACACTTTCACAAATCCGCGCATATTGAAGTCTCGGTACATAAAAATGCCACAACAGGGGTGGGCTGTTTACAGCTATTCTCGCCTTCAGCATAGCTTATAAAAGTTTTGCCCCACACATACGTCCAAGTGTCCGGTAGCGCTCCACACATCTGGCTTGTCCTCCAGAAAGTTACCCTAGAAACAACGGTACACATTTAAAGAGCAGGATTATTGTATTTTCATCTTTTTTACAAACAAGCTTTCGCGGTACCGGACACCTCTGCGGCTTACTCCTGAAACTGTACAGGTGAGAAAAGTCTCTCTGCATTAAACGGGTTATATGGTTTCTAAAAATCACGGGTCCTGCCAGGCATCAAGATTTCATTTTTTTCTCAGGTTTGCGACACGTTTCAATTTACAGGATTGTTTTTGTTAGCAGACCCCCCACACTCGCATGTACACGCATACCCATGGTTTTATAAACACTTTTAAGCATCTGATAAACGTTATGACTTCAATATCTGACATATCGCCCGTATTGCTACAGATTGATAATTTGGGAGTAAACAATCATGAGCATCCTGCTGAGGGTATCCGTATTTATGCCCTTCACACCAATGGTAATAGTCACGCTTCAAACACGTTTTCACAACCGACGCCGCAAAAGCTTGAACCGTTAGTCTCCAAAAGGGTTATATTTTCATCTTCTTCCTCATCAGAACTTTCAAAGTATTGCATTTCTTACACGTATCACCGTCTGGGAATGCTGAACTTTTGATCCTTTTTGAACAGCACACGCAATAATACTTCATTACTTACCATAGTACACTCTTCAGAACCAGCATCTTCCAGTATAGAGGAGCTAGTGACGTCCATAAACAACCTGTCTTCATCGGATGCTGTGTCTAACGTCGGGGTCATTGCGGCCTCTGGAAACAGTTGCTCTAAAACATTCAGATCCTCATACAGGGCCTCCTTAGGAGCCCTAACAGCCTCATCCATATCCGCGTAGTCTGCATCGGTGTAGGAGTCCACCGGAGTCGATGACCCCCGCCGGGTTCCCACTCCCAAGATTCAACATATCAAAACACTCACACATTGTATCCATAGCTGCTGCGTCATCAAGGTCCCCATCGACGGACAGCGCTGGTGCCGGCGGACTTTCAGGGCTGTAGCAATTTTGAAGGGTTTTCAAATCCTTGGCCTCTGTATTGTCCTTAGAGTAGTAGCTGTAGCACTTCATAATTCCTGGTGTTGAGGTCTTTTGAGTTTTCATTTTTTTTCCAGGGCTTCAGGAACGGCTTGTACATCCCCCAATACTCATCTGAATATATACCCCCTACAAGCCACACCCCCTAGATGGCTGCCGCTCAAACATCTCCACGACCCCCACCCTTCAAAACCCAACGCCACACTTCCGGGTCTTTGTAGGGGCCCCCACTGGGGCATCCCCGGTTGTCACCCACAAAGATCCAGAAGTGTGGTGCTGGGTTTTGAGGGGTGGGGGCCCCTAGGGACTCCAGGCCTTGGGGGGGCCTTCCTGCTATCCCCCATGATGTCACATCCCGTGGGACAACCCTGCTAAGGAACAAGTGCCTGTTAAACACACCTACATCACTTCCGGGGTGGGATTTTGCCCAGGTGGAACTTCCAGGGGAAACCCTAGGGGGCCATGCCCCAGATATGATGTCATAGGGACCGGATATCCCACCCTAACAGAGGCGTGGAAACTTGTCAAGGCTAGTTTGATGAGGAAAGGTATCATTCTTCACTACTGAGCTGGCCTAGATTGCAGAAGGTGAGTCGACTGGTTATGTGTCCTGGAGTGAGACGTTTTACACGCTAGGTGACGCAGTGGGTGAAGTTAGATCACAAGACAATATTGGTATACTCTGCCTGGAGGTGGGAAGACAGCTGTGGGGTTTTTGAGTGGTTTTATTGATATTGATATTTTATTTGTATCGCGCTCATACACAAGTGTTTCAGAGCACGATAAGGCAAGGGAAGGGAACAAGGGAGAACAAAACAGGCTATTACAGTGTGCATGCAGTATTTGATTCTTTTTGCACTACCTAGTGTTAACAGATCAGTGACGTCACCATAGGTTTGCACATAGGACACGGAGAGCACGACACGGTGAGGAGCTAGTATTGGAAACTTGAGATTGGCAGATGAAGTGAACCAGCGGCAGTGCCCAGAAGACGCATGCACATGATTGTGGGTGTGCCTGAGGTGGCTGCGAGTGTAAGGGAGGGGCGGTGTGCAGAGCACGCCTGATAAGTTGTGGCACCAGAGAAGCTTGTAGAAACTGAAAAGTATTGCCTTTATATTGTACCTTTCTCCCTTGAAAGCAGACTATCGAAACCCTTGACCTGAGGTCAGGTAAAGGTACTGAATATGTATCAGGGGAAATGCGGGGGACATGCCCCTTCAGCACTTGTGTAAGACACTCCTGCCTTACAGAGAAAAGATTTGCAAGTATAGCATAGAATGGTCCAAAAGCACAGAGGGAAAGTTAACTAAACCTTGGCCACTTTGTGGAAATTTCTCCAAAGACGTGCAGCAATCACTACTGATTCACATACAGAGTACCCATAAGGGGAAGAAGCTAACAAAAAGCATGGCCACATTTGAGTTGTCGCGCATGATTCAGGAGGGCGAAGAGGATGCCGCGAGGCGTCTGTGGATGCTGAGCCAGCAGGAGGTGAAGGAGCCAGGGACTCATCCCTCTGCACCTCTCCATGTCCCTCCGAGTGTAGCATCCGATGACACAGACGATGAGCAAGGGATGTACCCAATGCAAGAGTTAAGGGCAGCAGAGAGCAAATATGACATATAAGCCACCGCCATACACTAAGGAGGAAAGGCTGATGGCCGCAGGACAGCAGGCCATCGAGCGAGAGGCAACCAGCGAGGCGCAGGACGGGTGCGAAGGAAGGGCTCTGGGGCATAGCCACGAACAAGTCGATAGAAAGGGCAGACACTATTGAAGCTGCAGGGGAAAATCGATGGAGAGGTCGAAGGGGCGAAGAGAAGCAGCGAAGCAACAGACTGGGAAAGATCATGGATGAGGGGGACAGGAAAGAGAAGGAACTAGAGGAGGAACTCAAAAGGGAAGAAAAGCATAGGAGAAGAGAGGAGAAGCTGGAGAGGGAGGATAGGGAACGAAGGAAGGAGGAGGTGAAGGAGCGCATAGAAAGGGAGAGGGAGGTGAGGTTTGAAAGAGACCGCAAGGAAAGGAAGAGAGCTGAGCAAGAACAGCGGGATAGAAGGACAAGGAAAGTGGAAGAGATCGAAAGGCGAAGAGCAGTAGCAGAGCGAGAAAAACGCAAGTTAGCTGAGTGGGAGCAGAGGAAGTTACAGCTGAAGAGGGTGGCAAGGCAGCGAGCGCGCAGTGAGACGAGTAAGCAATGAGAGCAGTAAAGACACAAGGAGCCCTAGGCAGGGGAGGTGACAGACTCAATGAGGACAGACAGACAGAACCAGACAGCACAAGCTCACGAGGCAGGAGCACAATAGACAAGGAAGGAGCAGACCTGAAGTCCTGGGTAGGAGGAAGCCGGTACTACTTAAGGGACTTCGACCTCAGCACAAGCCCCAACACAGACTCAACATAGAGGAGGCTGAGTTTTGCAGACAATTTTTGTAATAACATGGACACAGAGTCTGATAATGGGGTAAGGTACAGTGTGGACGAGAGGGGGGAGCAGTCCCGACCCCAGTCGACGGGGACAAACAAGCGGGTGGCATGGGAGTTTAGGATGCGCACACAGGGAGAAGGAGGGGCAGCTTGAATGAGCCGACACGACTGGCGGACGACTTGCACACCCTACATGACACCACTACATATATCGATAGGCTTAGAGACCTCCCAGGACGAAGGAAAGGAGAGACAGCAATGGCATGTTCAAGGGGGCGGTCGACAAGGCGGTGTAATGACAGCACAAGATTATCCATACTAGAGCCAATAGATGTATGCGCAGGCATAGAGAGCGAGAGAGAGGACGGACAAGTCAGGCTGACTAGGAGGACGCATGAGGAGGAGGAAGCATTCACACAGATGCCCTTACTGGAGAGAGGAGGAGTGCGACCTCAGTATGTACCATGGAAACACACAGACATGGAGAACGTGAAGTGTAGGTTACCATTGTTGAGTTCAGGGGCTGGAAAAAAGGATCTATGAAATGGAAAAAATGACAGCGGGACATAGGTTAGCATTGGGTGACGTAAAGGGACTATTAGTGTCAATATTAGGAGATGCAGCTGATGACATATGAAAAAAGGCGGGGTTCTCGGGGGGTGATGACACAAAACACAGCACATGACGGTTCACCTTTTGCAAACTGCAGGGCAGCAGTATGGCAGGCACTGAGGACACAATACCCAGACACGTCAGACATTGGGGCAATTACATCAGGGAAGACGAAGAACCTGTGCAGTACATTCAGGAGATTCCAAGAGCTCTTGCGCTTTGAAACTCGAGAGCCTTGGGACAAAACAGCAGCAGCATCATTTATCACATACTGGTACATGGGCTATCAGAACCTGTTCAGAAGAGTTTAAGGAAATTGGTGGGGATGGAGGCGAAGGGGTGACCCGAAATACAACTTACGATAGTTCACCATTGTAGGTTATGGCAGGAGAAGATTAAGAAGAAGGCAGAGGACAGGAAGATAGATGAAGCAAAACTAGTACAGAGAAAGCTATCGAAGTACGCGATGGAAGGGGCAGTCATAACCAGCCCCACCCCACAGCAGCCGCTGCAACCACAGCAAGTGGGGGGAGGGTTCATGGGGTGTGGTGGGCCACAGCAAGGGTTCAGAGGAAGGGGGGGCAGCAGAGAGGGCATGGCTTCGGACCACAGATGCTTCAAACCAAGGGGGCTTTCCAGGGGGGTCTCGAGGATATGGCCAATAGATGCAGCAGAACCCAGGGGATTTTTTGCGGGTGTTTCCAAGGGCAAGGGAGGGAGCTACCACAGTGTTGGACATGTGGGCAGGCAGGACACATATCAAGAGTGTGCAGGTACAGGGGCTGCAGCAGAATTGGGGAGGGCAGGGCCAGCAGCCCTATCAAGGGGACCAGGACGATTACTATGCACAGGACCTGCAACAGCAAGGACAGGTGCAGGGCACATTATCAACAGATGCCAGAAGCACAAGTACAAGCCCCACAGACACAAATGCAAGTACCACAGTATGCACAAGTGCCACAGATTCGAGGGAACAACAGCAATTAGCACAGATACAGAACAATGACGCGCCAACACACGTGGACACAGTGGTGACAGTTCCCATCAGGCAACTGGGAGGAGTTACAATGGTAGGGAGTAACCCCTTTACAGGGAATGGGATGTCACTGTACCCTCAATAGGACTGCCCACAGACAAACTTGATGTGTTCCATCCTGTCGATTACACCCAACCCTGCGGAGGAACCTCACATAGGGGCGGCGATAGATGACAAAACCTTTTCCTTTCTTGTTGACACAAGGGCGACTAGGTCCTGCATTAGGGAAGGAGCATTTACATTTTCGGGCGATGCCATGAACACTTAACGATTCTCTGGGGCTTGGGAAGTGGTTCATTTTACAGACAATATCTCACTTTCTATAGGAGATCACAATCTATCTCTGCCTTTGCTTTACTCTCGACAGACACCTGTGAACATACTGGGATGAGACATTATGAGCAGACTAATCTTGACGATCTTGTGCAAAGACAAGGGAATAGTGTGCTCTACACCGGGAATACACATGCTTAATGTAAGACAGATTGTCCAAGCATATTGTGCATGAAGGTACAGAGGCGGGTGCCAGTGGACCCAGAGATTTTCCAGTATGGAACTGACATTGCCATTGCATGGCTTCGAGGAATTGCAGGGAAGATGTGGCAAGTACCAAACGAGTACCTATTCAGGCCAGGGCTACCAATGGACGAGGTGGAGGGAAACATAGTGCCAATAGAAATAGAGGCATTGGTTGCAAGAGAGGATTGGATAGCAGTACATGTGATGGATGACACAGGACGGCCATGGAGAGCAGTGATCGCAGCGGCAGAAGGATGTAGGTTGACCACAGTGACAGACGAAGAGCTTTTCAGGGAAGAGAGGCGAGGGGTAGAGATGGTGTTTGAAATGAGTGCAACTTATAAACTGCAAATACACTACAGGAAGTACCACAGAGAATGGCAATGGCGCGGGAGGCGCCACCCCCATTCTGGGAGGACATGGCCAAGGTACCCAGCAGCCTATGGACCACAAGTCCATATGACGTGGGCCACATAAAGAGCATAGGGGGAGTGAAGAGCAAGCTGAAGCCAGGAGCCATTTTACCAAGAGTAAAGCAGTATCCTCTAATCAAAGCAGCAGATGAGGGCATTTATGAGACAATAACAGCCCTGACTGAGAGAGGCATTCTTGTAGCATCAGAGTCTGCATGCAACACTGCGGTGTATCCTTTGAGGAAGGGGAAGAGGGGCAGGGGGGTCATGGCATTTTATACAGGATTTAAGACCTCTTAACCACATTGTAGAAGCAGAATATCGTCTAGTTGCAAACCCAGCAACAATGTTGTGCAGCATTCTGGGCGGAAGCTGCCTGTTTCACAGTCATTGATTTGAAGAATGCATTCTTCTCAGTATCATTACACCCAGTCTCACAGGACTTGACCAGCTTTATGTATAGAAACCAGAAGTGAAACATACTTGTTTACCACAAGGGTACTGCGAGTCACCATATATCTTTAACAGAGTGATACAGATGGACTCAAGCAACATACAGATGGAAAGCACAGTGCTGCAATATGTAGATTACATTTTGGTTTGCATCACGATAGAAGATCAGTGTAGGAAGGACTCAGTACACATGCTGACTGTTAGTTGACGAGGGATACAAGGTGGAAAAAGCCAAGTTACAGTACTGTCAGAAGGAGGTGCTATACATTGGACAGACGATATCCCAAAATGGCCGACAGATCCCCCCCAGAGAGAGCAGAGACCATATGCAAGACACATAAACCCATAATAGTGAGGGTAATGCAACAGTTCTTAGGGTTATGCAAATACTGCAGAGAATGGGTCTTCGACTACAGTACATACACGAGGCCGCTACTAGGCACTCTGAAGGAAGCACAGAAAGGAAACAAGACACTGATATGGACCACAGAGATGACTGAGGCATTTGAGGAACTGAAGGAAGCAATAAGCACAGCACCAGTGCTAGGGATCCCAGATAACAAAAAGGAATTCTTCCTGTTCTCACACATGGAGGGTGTAGTGATGAAGGCAGTACCGACACAAAAGACAAGCATGGGACACACGTCAATTGCTTACAACAGTGGGCAACTTGAACTAGTAATGAGAGTGCACTATCAGCGCAAAAAATCTTTGGCAGCTGCTGCATTTGCATTGAAGTCAGCAGCAATAACCATGGGGTGCATCACCACTCTTTACATGGAGCACGCCCTCTTTGCAATACTGCAGAAGCCAAAGAGCACTCTGACAACACAAAGAACATCAGAGTACGAGGTGATACTATCAAATTTAGGCCTGAAGGTAGCGAGATGCAGGATTGTCAACCCAGCAACATTTCTAGCAGACAACATACAGGTAGGAGACTGTACACGACTGTACGGCAAACAGAGATGTTCAGTGGCACTCGCAAGGTAGAAGAGGATGCACTTGAGGGGGGAGACGTGCTCTACATTGACGGGTCTTCAACAATTGATTAGACAGATGGGGTCAGGCATACTGGGACTGCAGTGATAAGACTGAAGGAAGATGGGACAAGTGAAGTGGTAGCCAGTGCGTGACTACCATCCCATTACTCAGCACAAACAGCGGAACTACTGTCCCTAATACTAGCAATGGAAAACAGCATCGAGAAGGAGGTGACAATCTACTCTGACCTGCCTATGTGAAATCCACAGTACACTCTGGACTGTCACGATTGCTCAGGAGAGGGTGCATAAGGGCAGACGGAACTCCAGTATAGCAGGCACTTTTACTGGGCTGATTGATTGAAGTAATTGCTTATCCAACATAGGTAGCAATAGTGAAGTGGCAAGCACACACGAAAGGGGAAGATCCCATATCAAGCAGAAACTAAGCAGCAGACTTTGAGGCGAAATGCACAGCATATTTTGGGGAGCTATGGGAACTGAGAGGATCTCCAAATGCGAGAGAGTGCACCAGAAACATGGTACTTAAGAAAGGGTACAATGTGCTGCCAAAAGCGCAGATCATGGAGTTGCAGGGAGCTGCACCGAGGGAAGAAAAGGAATTGTGGATAAGGAGGGATGCTCAGTGTCTGACAGATGCCCTATGGCGGCAGGATAACACAGGGAAAGTGGTAATGCCACTAGCATTATTGAACACTGCATTAACACAATTGCACTATCCAAAAACACACAGGGAAGGAAGTCATTGCTACACGCATTGGAGAAACATGGTTCGGTCCTAATTTGGCGGAACATGTGGCTGAATTTGTGAGCAATTGTTTGGTTTGTGAGCAGTTTACAGCAGGGCATACTCAGAGTTGTGAGAGGAGCAATACCGAGACCAGTAGGCCTATTCCAGCATTTACACATGGATTATGTAGACATGATCCAAGTCTGTCAAGGGTACCGCTACATGATAGTGGTTGTATTCCCATTCTCTAGATGGATCAAGGCCGGCCCCTGTTCACATGCTGACGCCTTTAGAGTGTCCAGATTCCTCGCCAGAGAGGTGTTCGCAAGATGGGGCGTGTGTGAGGTCCTGCGGTCTGACAATGGGCCTCACTTCGCCAACGAGGTGTTTCAGCACATCACAGCATTGTTGGGCATCCAACACAAGTTTGCCTGTGCGTACCTCCTGCAAGCAAATGGGGTATGTGAGCGGGTGTGTGAGCGGCTGTGTGGCCTCCTAAAAGAGTGCATAGCCAAAACAGAGGAGAGTACCAAAAAGAACTGGCTGCACTGTTTACCTCTTGCCTTGTTTGCATTGCGCTGCAAGCCTGGGTCCGACCACCATTTAATGCCCCATGAGGTGGTGACTGGACGGCGCATGCATCTTCCCCTGGCTCCTCCCACAAGAGCACTGAAACATTGTGAGAATGGTGCAGATGTGTTAGGGCAGGAAATTAATGACTATGTAACTTCTCTGGTGGCTAGTGCTTCTTTATCTCTCGCCGGATACGACACCTGGGAGGCCCAGAAGACAGCAAAGAGAGTAACTGCAACAGCACACCACAAGATTTTGAGTTTAAAAACCCTGTGAGTGTGGGGGACATCATCCTCCTCAGAAACTTTGTGCGGCGCTGGAATGCGCCTAAGTTCACAGGTCCGCACATAGGGGAAGAAGGTGGCCGACCGTCCTGTCAAACTTGGAGAAGACGGCCTGGAACCACTTAGCGGACATCAAACACTACAAAGCCCCGGCCTCACTTGGCAACAAGGTCGCCTTGACCGACAGGGCCAACGTTCAGCACCTAGGAGAGCTACAAGCGCATTTTGAACTTACACGACCGAGAGGAGGATATCCAAAGGACACGCGCTCGTGAGCAGCAGAAGTAGAGACTGTAATACTTGTGGACATCGATTAGAGTATACTGTCTGTTATTTTTCTTTTCCGCACACAATCTACGCGAAAGCAGATGTAATTGTACATGATTGTCCATGTTGCCCTCTGCCCATCACCCAGATACTTTCTCAAACCAATTTGTCCATGCTGTGGAGACCCAGCCGATTCCGAGCCCGATCCCCCGGACTATACTATCTTGCCTTTATAGAGAATTTGGCCCAAACATACCCCCAGCTTGAGCACAGTGATTCCCCCAGCACTTGCCACTCTAAGAGACCCATCAGTAAAAAAATTGTGGGAAAAAGTGTTCACCTCTGCCATCAGTGATTACTTGGTCCGCTGGGCTTAAGAGCATTAACAATAGTAACAAAATAACACATTTCTTCGTGCATTTCGGGCAGGCAACTATATCTTCAAGCTGCAAGGATCAAGCAGCGTAAGTGGAAATGAGGGTAACAATAAAGAACATTATTAGTATGTCGTGTCTATTATTTCCAAGTGGGTTGATGGGAATCATTTTGGCGAACATACCTTATCGTTAGTGCTACCGCTTTATCCCCTACTAAAATTCCCCCAACCCGAGCAGGTGGAACGACCAGGTCAGGTGGACAGGAGAACACTGCTGATAAGGTAAGGAGAGGTAAGCGCAGTGTTGATTTAGACATTAAAGGGGTTGACATGTACATCACAGACACTGCTCGAGTGTCTAATAACATGTGGTACAAACACATGACAAAAGTAGGTAAGGAAGCCACTGGGGAGAGCTGGTATGTTTGCTCTTTAATCCCCTATGCAAAGAGTGCCTCCAGAACGTTCATAGCAACTGAAATACCCGCCGCAAGAGCACAATGCCTAATGTATCTCTTAATGGTGCAAACTCAAGGAAGATTTCAAGGGAAGACTGCCACGCTGAGATGGATGCCTAAAGCAACGTTCCCATATGGAGATAATTACATAAAGACATTATACATGATGAACAATTACTGGCAGCTAAACAGTACATAACTGATGGACCTGAACTAAGAAACAAAGACCATCACTCTGAAGGAACTACCATGTCCCTGGACAAGAGTGAAGGAGACAGGACGAGAGCCTGGTTGTTGGGAAAGACCCCAGATACTGGTGTATGGCCAAGTATACACCAAGGATGGATGGCAGAACGGAGTGGTGGGAAGCAAAGCACTAACACTAGCACAATTGCCAGTGAACAAGGTGCAGGAAGAGATTGACAAGTGCCTGACAGAGTGGGATGCAAGTGCAAAGTTACTGACATGGGTAGAAAAAGATGCTGGTCCGATGCCGACAATACCTCTGAAGACACCAGCACTGTGAAACCAGAATAATGCCGAAGTTGAAGTTGGCGAAAATGTTGAATGCAAGAGCACTGAACAACATGCAGCTATGAAAGCGGGAACGGCAGTACTGATGGACCACTACTGGGCTTGCAGATCTAAAGCATACGAGAAGCTGCCACCGGACTGGGGAGGAGTTTGCTTGTTCGTACACATCAACATGCCTTTGTTGGTCATACCAAGGAAGGATGTGATGCTTGACGACTTAGCGAAAATGGGCAATAACAAAAGAAAGAAGAAATCGATCGAAGTGGCACCAACAGCAAAGACAGAGAAGGCAGATGAGCAAGCTGGACTAACTTCCTATCATCGATCTTCCTCTCTACCTGTGGTGTTCCCCAGGGGTCTAACCTCTCACCCTGGCTTCTCAACCAATGCCTGGCAACTCTTGTCCCCTCATTGCCATTTTCTGTTCAAATTTCCAGTGCTACGCTGACGACACAACTCATTTTCCGGCTTCCATCTGCCACCTCCTCTCCCTCTCTCATCTCTGATTGCCTAACTGCCATTCAGGATTGGTGTGCTGCCAATGATTGTTGTCTGAATGCCAGCAAGACAGAGATCCTCCTCATCGGCACACTTTCACCATCCTTTCCCCTCACTCTCTGGTGGGTCTCCCTTGGCCCTCCTCCTACCCCCACCTGCAAGGCTAAGAACCTCGGGGTCATCTTTGACCATACATTTTCCTTCTCTGCCCACATCTCTGATGTCTCTAAAAAGTCAAACTTCCTACTGCACCGCCTCAGAGGTACTCTGCCTTTCCTCTCCTTCCCCAGAAGCTCATGGTCTCCCAAGCTCTGGTTCTCTCTAGGTTGGACTATTGCCACAGCCTCTTTCTAAATCTACCTGCCTCTACTCTCCGCCCTCTGCAACTAATCCGGAACAGGACTGCAAGTCTTGTCCTTGGCCCCAAGCCCTGGAATCTTATCTCTCCAGCTCTGAAATCTCTCCATTGGCTCCCAGTGGATTCAAGGATTAAATTCAAAACCCTCTGCATTGTCCATAAGGCTTTCTGGGGCCTGGGTCCAAAATACCTTCAGGTATCCCTCCGCAGATACCTCCCCTCTCAAGCTCTTTGCTCCTCTACGTCTAACTCCCTCAGGGTCAGTCGTTTTTCAAAGAAACAAGCTGGGGATAGATCTCTGTCTTCGGCTGGGGCCTCCATCTGGAACAGCCTGCCTGCCACTCTAAAACCTGAGGAGAACCATCTCCGGTTGCGGAAGCACCTCAAGACCTTCTTTGCTTCTGCCATCGCCCCCCCTTTCACATGCTGATCTGTTCTCTCTTGGCACCTTGCCACCCTCTGTGCTTTGGGCACAGGTACCTGCTCACCCTGCCACCCTCCCACACTGCCTCCGGGCCACCCCTTGCACTGGGGTCTGTATCTGTACCCATACAGCCCCCCCTTTTTTCTTCCTGCACTTATCAGACCTACCCGGTCTGCTGCCTTAAACCCAGCACTTGTCAATTGCTTGCTGCACTACCACTGTTTGCTGCCTTTATTATTTATTTTTTATTATTTATCAGTTTCTCCTTTGCTCCGCACTCTCCACTTCTCCCCCTTCCATGTACTTTCCCCCTCCCCCTCTCCCATGCACTTCTGCGTTCTCAATGTCACTGGGCCTAGTAAGATCTTTGTTTTGTTCTCCCTTGTTCCCCTCCCTTGCCTTGTCATGCTCTGAAAGACTTGTGTACGAGCGCGATAGAAATAAAATATCAATATCAACGACAATAAAGAGAGGAGGAAATTACTTCTGGAGCATTAGAAACAGCATTAGATGAAGTTACACCCAAACACAGGCTGTTCAGCAGGACGCAAATGTTCTTTCCATCAATTAATCTCCAGAAATAACCACAACATCACCATAGAGAACCTTAGACCTCTTCTCGGGCCGATCAATAAAGCTAATCTTCCCACGCAGAATGACAACCCATCAGCCCTTGTTGACCTATACAACACCACTTTGGAACTAGCTCTCAACCAGATAGCTCCTCTTAAACAACGAAAAGCCAAACCTATTGCCCACTCCAACAAATGGTTCTCAGCTGAATTAAAGGCTCTCCGCAACATCAAAAGAACTGTAGAAACTAGTTGGAGAAAAGCCCCATCTCTCTCCACTAAAGAGAAATTCGCTTCAGCAGCCTTCACCTTCAAAACTGCCATTCTAAACACTAAAAAAGAGATCTATAACACGAGAATACAAAACGCCAAATCTGGCACTAAAGAATTATTCTCTATATTAAGGGAACTCGAATCACCACTGCCACCTACAGAGGACTGCACTAAAGACAAGGCCTGGTGCAATAATATCCAGCTTGCCCTCGCCAACAAAATGGCCCTCCTCCAAGCTAAGATAGAAGCTAAAAAAGCCAACCTTACCACCAGAGATAACCCCAACAGTAAAATAGACCACCCCACCCCTAATTGCCTCGCCTTCCACTTCTCACCAGTCACCGAGGAGGAAGTAGTCAAGATAATCGCCAGCCTCAAACCATCCAACTGCAAAGGCGACATATGTCCCGCCTCCGTCATCAAAGATGGAGCTAATGAGTTAGCCCCTCTCATCACCTCATTGTTTAATTCCTCCTTCAAAAACTCAGTGGTCCCCATCAACCTCAAAGAAGCGTGGGTCCTCCCCCTGCTCAAAAAACTGAACCTAGACCCCAACACTCCCACAAATTACAGACCCATCACCACAGTCCCATTTCTCCACAAAATCTTGGACAGGGTTGCCTACCTCCAAATACAACAACATTTGTAAGACAACAACCTCCTAGGCCTGCGACAATCCGGCTTTAGACCAAGGCATGGGACCGAAACTGCCCTCTTGGATCTAAAAATCCAAATGGATGATGCCAAAGACAAGGGCAAGCTGGATCTCTCCGCTGCCTTTGATCTGGTTGGCCACCAGATCCTCACACAGCAGCTCTCCTCAGCTGCAGCATTCTCACAGAATGCCACTAAGTGGATCCAGTCATTTCTGACCGACAGGTCGACTAGGGTCTTCCGCCCCTCCACGGCTGCGGACCCCATCCCAATCCAATGTGGAGTTCCCCAAGGCTCCTGCATTTCTCCCACACTTTACAACATCTTCACTAAGCTCCTCTTTGACCGCTTTGACGATCTGGGTGTCAGCTACACTAATTACGCAGATGACACTCAGCTCCTCATCACTTTCACAGGCAGCTACGAAGAAGATGTTGTAAGCCTGGATGGCCACACACAGCCTTTGTCTCAATGACGATAAAACAGAACTGCTTATCATAGGCTCCCAGGCTCGCCTCAACAAATTGGACCACAGGTACCAATCCTTTACCATTGATGGCAACATCATAAAAGTCTCCAAAGAGGTCAAAACACTAGGTGTGTACCTCGACTCCACCTTGTCACTAAAAAAACAAATAAACGCCACCATTTCAACCACCACCTACACCAATAAATTGATCAATGCCTGCAGGCCCTTTCTCTCCCCCTCAAGTTGCCTCACCCTATCCAGAGCACTGGTTTTGTCTAAATTAGACTACTGCAACACACTTTACCTAGGCACCACCACTAAAAACCTGAACAGGCTCCGGATCCTTCAAAATAATGCATTAAGATGTGCCCTTAACCTCCCGCGCAAGGATCACATATCCACGGCTAGCAAAGAAGCGCTTTGGCTCCCTATCCGAGACAGAATTAAGTTAAGAACACTTGTCATCACCCATAAGTGCCTGTCTCTCACTGCCCCACGCTACCTCTCAGACAAATTCTCCAGACACTGCTCCAATAGACCAACCAGAACCCCTTACCTGCACCAACTAAATGTTCCCAACTACAACCTAAAAACAGCAGGAGGTTCCAGCTTCCCAGTTCTCGCAGCACAATGCTGGAACGCTCTCCCGCCTGCAATCAGATCGGAAGCCTCGTTCTGGCCATTCAGAGTCATGGTGAAATCATGGCTATCAGCTTAAGCACCTAGTCTCTCACCTACACGTACGGCCAGCCACTTCTCTCCACCATGTAGAAATGTTTACCCTATCTAAATCCTATTCAGGACCACCCTGTAACTCGCTCCTCACTTTACACTGTAATTTATCTTGCACAAGGCATTCCGCACACTCTGTTCTCTGTATGTAATTGTTCAGAGCCTGGACTAATGTATGCACCCTGCTTTTACTGCTGTATTGATGTGTTCGTGTAACAATATGTAACTCTGTTGTGCACATGATTATGCGCCCAGCTACCTGAGGGTTCGGACTTGCTTTATAAATAAACAAACTAAACTAAACTAATAATTCCATCTGTACAGACGTACACAAACGCAAAGTGGCTACGAATCACCCGCTGGGAGCTGCTGGTGATGATCAATTCCACTGTGAATGGGTTCAATGCAATAAAGGAAGAGCTCCAAGTCATAAGGTTGGTGGCACTCGAGAATAGGTATGTTCTGGATCCACTCACAGCTATGGAAGGAGGAGTTTGCGCAAAGATAGGGAGTTCCTGTTGCACATTCACACCTGCCAACAATGAGGATAACGGAACACTATCAGATACAGTGGCACAACTGGCGCGGATGCATGCCAAAATGGAAGAAGCGAGGGGGACACGAAAGGACCAGAAGCCCTTGTGCTGGCAGCAACATCGATGTGTAGATCATAATCTGCATTGCAAGGTGCAAGAAAACAGTGGAAGAAGCCATCGGAATGCAGATCCTGATGGACATGAATATAGAAGGAACAAAGGACGATATTGTGGCTGAAAGAGACAAGATAAGAGAGAATTGTGCAGTGTGGAGACTTCCCACTTGGAGCAATAAAACTGGATAACCAATTTGATACAAAATACTATGAAGGAAAGTGGGTATGGTGTAACCCCGAAAGAGTGTGCTGTTACTCACACAAACGACTATGGGCACCTCGGAGGAATAGCGAAGATATGGCTGCCAAGAGCAAAAGGACTGTTGTATAAGGATGTGGTCGACAGGTCGACCAGAGGGGGGACTGAAGAGGAATAGAAGTCTACCACCCCCTCCTACTAAATTCATTACAAGGAAGAAAGGCAGCAAGCACTGCAATCACCCATTCTATTTCGGACAAATCCCCGATGGATCCATGATTGACAAGTATGTTGAGAGGTATCCCCTCAGCCAGCCATACCGATCAAGGAACATACAGATCTAACCATGTGTGGATGAAGAGGCACAGGCCACGATTAAGGATACCTGTATGGACAGTTTGGACTAAACACCAAGAATCCATGTTGCTTACGCCGTTAGGGACACCACGACATAGCAGCGTTAGACAAGAAGCACATGTGCCATTCGCACTTCGGGACAGAAACAAGCACTCGAATACATGAAGAACACAATCGTATAGTTCTATAGCTAGAGGACCGATACATATACATAATGTCATTGCTTTTATTATTTTTGCTATTAGCCAAACGCAGCAATGCAGAAACCGCAAGAGACGAGATCCCAAGCAGAGCGTGCAGATGCTTACACAGGATTAAACCTATGGAACTGAAGGAGCACCTATAGAACCTGACAGTCCCAAGTGTGACTAACCTATGGAAATGTAGTGTAGCATGGACATTAGGGAAACCCCATTATAAAGTTTAGGAACATTACAGCAAGTCTTAAGCCTCAGAGCAAGAGACGAGACTAGCTGATTCAGGCTGGACAGAGAGCGAGACGTGTGAGACAGGACAAGCAGCCAAGTTCAAGAGATACAGATAACATTCCAATCCCCAGACGACAAAGGGACCAGCTGCAGAAAAGACGAATAAATCCTCATAATTCAGATCTGCACAGCTCAAATTCCTGGTCTCTGAACACGTGATGCGGCCAAAGCTGACAATGGACAGCGATCAGCGGTGGGAAAGGAGAGCTGGTGCCACGCCACCAGACAGACAGCGACAAGTATGCAACAAGTGTTGCGCCGGTCAGGAGAGCACTCTGATGAGCTAAGGTGGTACACACAAGTTACAATGCAAACACATAGTAATTTGTCTTACCTTGAAGAGGTACACAGTGAGCTGAGAACCTTTGCGGATCCCAGGCCTGGGGACTTCAGCTCTAGCCAATCACAGTTTAGTACTCTAGGGGTGGGTAGCAACAAGCAAGAACTAATGGTAAGTTCACAACACTGCAACATTGTTATAGTTAGTGACTTGTGGATGGGACAGGCCAGCCACCTGAAATGCGAGGGCCAGTAGAGTAACATCTTTACTTTCCACTATAGGTGGTAGAATTCTCAATACCCAATCATTTGGCCCAATAGTTTTTCTGGAGAAGGGCCCAAGTTCTGATGTCATGCTGACGGCATTGGGTAGTAAAACCAGCATGTGAGCCGAGGAAGAGCGAGATGTGCATACATATTCTGTGTTCCTGTGCAGATCCCTGCTGGTTTTGTCTGTAATAAACCACAGTTTAAACATGCCGTTGATGGAATCCTCCATGTATTCTGGGGGAGGGAGTTGGGCCCTCCAGTTCTGTGGACTTCCAGTGTCCCTCTGGCATACCTGGGTGTCAGGGCTCACTCCACCACCGGTGTGGCGGCAGAGAGGGTCCGCACCTCGGCTCTGGAGCATGGAGTACCTGTTCTGGATATTTGCCAGGCTGCTAGATTGGCTTCGTTGCACATGTTCACTAAGCATTACTGCTTGGATTTTGGTCAGGACACTCGTTTTGGCAGAGCTATCCTTCAAAGCTTTCTGGTTTAAGTGGTGTACTCTCTATCCTCCGTCCTCCAGGTAATCATACTGCTTTGGGAGTCTATCAAAGATAGGAATCTATGGGATGAAGGAGTACATTAGAAGAACAAATTACTTATCCCTCTGTAATGTTCTTGCTGGTGGGCGTTCCTCCCACGGATTCCTCATTGCCCTCCCTACCTGCCCTCTTGGCGGATAGATAGTACACCTTGGTTCTGTGGTTCCTCAGCATCAGAGTGCTCAGGAAAAAGGATGGAACTGAAGTCACAGAGCACAGCACCACTATACATACTGGCCTCGACATGTCCGGCGCGGGCACGCAGAGGTCTTGGACTGAGCCACACTGGTGATGGAAAAGTTTCAGAAGAGCAGCTGCGCTGGGAGATAGATATCAAAGATGAAGAATCCATGGGAGGAAAGTCCTTCACATTAATTTGTTCTTTAGCCTGTGGATCCCTGGGACCTGGGTTAGGTGAACAGGTTTTATGACCTCCCCCACAAATTACAACACATATGTTTATACATAATTTGTATCTGCATACAAAAACATTCAGCAAAGAAGGACCTCTTTTTTCCTAAGGGCACCCAGTCTTAATGTTTTACAGCACAAATTACAGTATTTTCCTGGTCTCTCAATGTCCCAAATTGTGAGACAATTGTGGTACCTTCTAGCGCATAGTTGTGGGTATGTTAGCACAGGATTAAACACTGTGTGGTTTATTGCACTTCATATCAGTCGGCTGTTTAAGGGAGTCGATTGTGGGTGTAAACATTAATGTTTTTAATGATACAGTAAAGACAGCATCCAATTAAACAAATAAGTACATCAGCAAAATGAATAATCATCTATATTTTTAATTTTTTCTTTAATTTACATACATTTTTGGCACACGAAAAAGAGGAAAAAGTTGCAATTTATAATTATCAGCAGATTTTAGTCTTTCGAGTGAGCTGTCCCTTTAAACATAGAAGGACCATACAGCATGCATTCAAAAATCGGGAAAGGGAGATTATAGGGAGGCAAAGTCAAAGTGCATCAGGGCCCCTGTCCACCACAGGTGCCTAAGCATTGTGCTTTGATAGATGGAGTTATGTTTGGGGGGGAATTATGTTTGGCGGGGAATGCTGAAACTGGATGCCATTGCAGATAGTCTGTCAGTCTCTTTTACTAGTCACATGTTTAGAGTTATAATACATATCAAATTAAAGCTATGACACCATTTTATTTGAAAGCCTCTCATAAAGCTACATGTTCACATTCCTAAGCTCGACAAAAGTGCATAAAAAGGAAGGTTTGTCGGAATAGATTTTGTATGTTGATCTTGTTCAATATAGCCTGTGTTACAGACTTTTGTCAAGGTCTATACTCCTTGTTAACAAGGACATAGCTTCTAAAATTGCATTCAACACCCTAGCCTCTAAACCGTGTGCTTCCGGGACACTGGCATACAACTGCACAGGGGCAGCTTGAAGCTGTAGCCTCACCTATTGTACCCTCATGGTCGTACTTCTGAAGCTGTTGCCATTTATCAGTGAGCCACTTCCTGGTGACCATTCTAAAGCTGCCTGGTAGGCGTGAAAACTATTATGTGACCACACACAAAGTCACTTAATAATGTTCATGCTGTCTGTGGCACATATGACAATGGAACCCTAAACCTTTCATTTAAGTTGTGAAAGCAGCACTAATACAAAGTGGGCCAATGATCACAGAGATGTTATAAGAAGCTCAGAAATAATGGACATCATGATCAGGCAGAGAAAGTAGATATTAAGTCAATCAATGCCCATACCAATGTGAGGTGTTCGGAAAATTAATACTCCAGTGTTACAGACTTAGAGGGGGAGGAGTGGTTGCAACGGTTTGCATGGTTTGAGTTGTGGGACAGTCGACAAAACGTCCATGCAGTCCCGTTCCTTCCCTCAAGTTTTATTTTCAAGTGACTACAATCCTGTGGCCTTGTGTAATTGTTTTTAGGTTCTATGTGCGCCATCGCCGTTTGGGCAACAGCTGCATTAAGAATCACAGGTATCTTGTAGAATGATATACTGCGTCATGTAGACACAGGGACGAGCACCTTGCTCAAACATTTGATGATTTGCTATTACATAACTTGCTGTAAGCAAATCACAATGGAAAACTAATCTGGCCATTGCAATGCAATTTATTGTTTCCAGAACTCTTTCTGACCTGCTGCTTTTGTGTTGGGTAAACTCTGCCTGCCTGGTTGGGCATGTAATGTTACTAAAACAATATAGGGCCAAAATGCTATGCCTGAATGGGGCACCTTCCCCTCTACTCACATTATCCATAACTCTCACAAGACACAAAAGAGTGTTTCACACATCTTTCCTTTGGTATCTTCTCCAGATTCCCCCACCACCTTTCTAGGTTGCTCCATATACTCGGATGGATGTCTAGTTATGTCCACCAAGAGAAATAGGTTCAGAGTGATCTTATAGTGGGAAAAGCCTGTTGTAGAATCTTGAATTCCATATAGGTATAACCACATGAATGGATAGGGCAATCATTTTAATTGGGGTGGGGTAATGTGCTCCCCATTACAACTAAGCAGGTAAAGAACAGTGAAGACCATACATTAACCATGCGCCCATCAGAAATGACAATGCCTCCTAAAATCCCTTACACTGTTGTCAGAGAAATAAAAGCTATTCTTACCGTAAACTTGGATAAATTACACGAAAAACAGTACTATTTATTTTAAAGTGCGAAGAAGCTTTGCTATCTACATAGAAGGCATGGTAATTCAAAAGAAAATGCACACAAACACACTAGTAGGCATACAGTATCCACAGTCCTAACAGCACACACTGTAGCACCACTGCTTGATGTGCGATTAAAGTCAATGAGCACAAGGTTCAATAGGTGCAGGTCTCCTTTCCACTGATGCTAGTAGATCTTAGGTAGGTTGCAGAGTAAACAATCTCAACATGGGGTGGTTGGGGAAGACGAAACAGGCTGGTGGATCCCATTCACAACAAAGCATCTGATTCAGGCCTGGTTTGGACAGGAGAATATTGGGGAAAGTGTCAGTCTCTTGAAGGGAGTCCGAAAACAAAACAGAGTCGAGGACCCACGTGTAGTTCATTTTATACTAGTGTGCTCTTTTAATCAATTGCTTATATCAACCAGCTGGTGCTAAGATATAAAAGGCGGGTATTGATAACTATGATCTGTCTATATAATTTGCATTGTGGGATTTGTTATGTGGATCACCAAAGGTGAATTCAGCTAAGCAAATGCTGGGCTATTTCTGGAAAGGGATTGAGCCAGGCCTCATATTTACCTTGATCCTACCCAACCCTCTTAGCCAGGGCATTGAACTCATTAAGTACTGTAGCCATGCAGACCCTCATCCGCTTCTTCCCCATGAATACAACCCCACAACAAGCTTGAAACTATGAGGGGGGAAAAAGGTTTAGTGTCAGGAAGCTCCAATCCTCTCAGTGACTACATCTGTTCTTCCAGGAAGAAATTTGTAGGCACTATTCTGCAAATTGCTGCTTAAGATCCTTCCCGCATGAGAGTCACTGTTGTTGCCAATAGAGTGTGTCATTTTTGCTTCGCTAGTTTATCTTATAGACACACCGTGATTCATTCTTCCCAACAAAAATATTTAACAGAAAAAAACAAGGCATAGAGCAATTAATAGTTTGTAGAAGAGGAATAGAAGTTCCAGGAATAATCAGAATTCCTGCACGACTGGTTCACAAGTCTTGACTTGGGATGCGAGAGCCAAACGCACCTAACAACTGTTTTTTTTTTTTTTTTTTGCAGTTTAACAAGGGAGAGGTCTCCACTACCATCCGTTCTGTCCTATGTTCAGCCTCATCCTCTCGATGGTAGAAGCGCTCTAGTTTTCGATGTGGCGGCCTGCGCTCATTTTATTCTTTCTGCAAATCAATAGCCAAAGGTTTCCTGCGAAGCATACACCATGTAAAGGAAGCCATCTTCATCCTTCTCCTGCTCGTAGATCTCACAGAGGGAGCTGGAGACACTGACCATGCTGCGCTGGTTCACTAACAGAAAGAAAGCCTGGTTCGGGTTGAGCTGCAGTCGCCGCCTGTGAAGGAATATGAAGGCATACATAAGAAATTGTAACTGCACAGTAGACAGACAGTAGTGGGCATTTTCCTAAGAATTGCAGTTACTAAAAGCAACAAAGCAACTAAAGCAATGCTAATATTTAATTTAAGAGAAGTAGGTTACTTACTTTTATCAACACCTTCTCATTGGGGGAATCCATCCAAAATTCAGAAGCTATGAACAATTTACCTACATAAGCTGGATCGGGGAGACGTTATTCATTTGTTTTGAGTATATTTCCATGAAAGGCTGTCTGTTTAAATGTTTCTATACGTACTGGACCTTGCACATAAAGTGGGAAGCATTCTAGTTAGTTGTCCAGCTTATTAACGCAAACCCATGCATACAATCGGCAAGCGTTGGAGTAGTGCAGAGAGGGAGATGAACAGCATTCCAGAGTAGGAGAGTGAGGAGAGAAAGAGCGGAAACGAGTGAGGGCTCAGATGGTGGCAAGGTGATGAGCTGAGGATGATCTTAACGAGCGAGGAGGAGAGCAGGGAGTGATATGAGCAGATAGGTAGCTGGGGCGAGTCCATGGATAGTTTTGAAGATGAGAAGAAGTTTATGGTTGGCCCTTTGTTTCATAGATAGCCAGCCAATCTGGCGATGGGCAGAGGAGGTAGAGGTAAAACGAGAGAGGTTGAAAAGTGTGTGAACAGCAAAGTTGAGGACTTTTTCCAGAGGTGAAAAAGCATAGTTGGGAAGGCCATAGAGGAGACTGTCACAGTAGTCATATCTAGAAAAGACTAAGGAGGAGATTAGCTGTTTAACAGTATTGAAAGGAAGAGGTTGTGTGATGAGTCAAAGATGACACCAAGGTTACCAGCGGAAGCAGGAGTAAGGAGGGTAGGCAGGAGAGAAGAGGAGGAGAGGACGAGGTAGCCTGTTTGGCTGGGAAGTAGAGAACATCAGTCGTAGTGGAGTTGAGCATGAGCGAGTGAGACGCTCATCCAATGTTTGATGGCAGAGAGACAGTTTGACATTTTTGACAACAGCTCGTCAGATAAGGAGTGAAAGCAGAAGAAGATCTGGGTGCATCTGCCAAGAGTTTATAGGAGAAGCCCTAAGAGGAGATCCGGCCACCAAGGGCTGAAGTATAGGAAGTGAAGAGAAGTGGGTCAAGGACTGACCCCTGGGGAACACCAACAGTAAAGGGGGGGTGAGTGTGGAGGCAAGTGTCTGGGGGCAAGGTATGAAGCAAACCAGGGTGGGTTAAGAACCTAGGTCACAATGGTGCTGGTCAGCAGCTTTTATTTTTAGCTTTGTTGAGGATTATTGTAATAAATTCAGATGCTCAAAGTTGTTATATATCATGCTGATTGTTAATTGCACAGTTTAGCTGACACATGTTTCGACCCAACATGGGTCTTTTTCCAAGGCTGTAGCAAAAAGAACTGTGTGGTGCACAGTGGGTTATGGCCAGAACCAGATCATGTGAAGAGGTGAACAGGTGAGTAATATTGTGTAGAGTACAGTTTAAGGTTGGGTGGTTAAGTGACATTTCTTAATTTAGTATACCGTAGAGTTACGGTATCAATTATTAGTAGCAATGTTAGAAGCATGATGGTTTGTTACGGCAGTATATGTGAAGGTCATTGTGATTGGCATAGTGCATAAGGGTTGTATGACGAAGATCAGATTACATTTGTGACGGTATGTCTTTATACAGGTATACCCATAATATTTGTCTTAAGGGTTTGTTTGATACAGGTATGTACAACATGTTTGTACAGCAATACGTTTATCGTTCAAGATCAGGAGGCACCAAGGAAAGGGATAAAGGAGATTAGAACAAACTGGTTAGAAACTGGTGGTATGGTTAGTAATTAGGGTCAAGGAAGAGTGTATAGGTTGGAGATAGACTTCCTTACTGTGGGTGTGGGTGAAGAAGATTGAGATACTTGATATAGTGCTCTAGGGTAGAACCTCCCATTGTGAACCATCCGGTAGGGCGGTGGCCGTCAGAAAATGTTAGATGTGTAGCCCCAGCCGAATTGGTACGTGTAGAAGCCCAATGGGTAATTGAATATCAGTTGAGGCAAAGGTAACGCTTGATTTCTATTTAACAGACCAGCCTGTAAAGGACAGGTTGTTAAAGGTAGGAGCCGAGTGGGTAATGGCATTTGTGTTGGGGCATGGGCTAAGTTCACATGGGTGGAGAAGGGATCTAATGAGTGCACTTGTGGTCGGTGTGGGACAAGAAGTGGGGTGGGGCATGTGTTGTAGAGAGGCCTGGAAAGGCCAGGGCAGTATGTGCCGGGTGGTTGGGCCAGATTGGGCACACATGTAGTTGGGCATCTCCCGCTGCCCGGAGGGGCCAAGGGCGGTTGGTTAACTCTGTAGGTTTAGGATATAAGGTGTGTGTAGAGCCAGAAATGTAAAATTGTGAGACCCAGAAAGGCTTGGGGCTGCGCGCATCAGTCGGCATTTGATTGATGTGTATTGTCCCACAGGTGGCGGGTTGTGATCATTGTGGTGATGGTAGGGTGGTCGGTACTTATGATTAGTGATGCTACATGTGATCAGCATGTGTCTGTGTTATAGCAGGCGTGTGGCTGAGAGCTGTGACAGCGCTCAAGTGGTGAATGGGATAACTTGAGGGTGGGACTGGAGCAAAGAGTGGGGGCAGAGTGGGAATCCAAGCCGCCACTGCGGCAGTGTTAGGATGATAAACAACATGGCATGTGGGTCCGATCACCTGAATTGTGTTTGTGTGGATAAGGGCACATAGAATGCTGAATTGCTTGTGTGGAAAGATTGGTAGAAATAAAGGAAAATGCAGGCATTTGATAAAGCAGTGCCGTTGTAAAAAAGTGAGTGCGCGAATTGTGTGCATCATTATATGGTGCGTCTTACAACCGCAAGAGTGCATGGCTGAGGTGTTAACCTCATGTTGTGTCTAGATTAACAGAGCGGTCTGTCGTGGCTACACTGTATTCGGATGGCTGAGGTTTTAAAGATATAATGCAGAAGAGGGAACGTGCCCCCAGACATTGTCATAATCCCATGGTGATTGGATTTGAGGTCGGGTGGGCGGGGGTGGGGCGGTGGCGGGGGCAGATGGGGAGTCCTTTGTTGTAGGCAAGGCGGGTTTGTTGTCTTTGGTACTCAGACCATTCGGTTACATTAAAGGGGCGGTCTGTCGTGGCTGCGCTGCATTAGGAAGGCAGAGGTTTTAATACAAGAAGGGGACAAAGATTGTCCCCTGACAGTATCATAGTCCCAGGGTGCAGGCGTTTGGGGCAGTCCTTTATTGTGGGAGGGGCAGGTGTGTTGTTGCTCAGTGTACTCTGACTATTTGGTTCCATTTACAGGGCAGTCTGTCATGGCCGTGCTGTGTTTAGGGGCAGAGGTTTCAAAGAAATAATGTAAATGGGGGAAAGTTTGTCCCCTTATAGTATCATAGTCCCAGGCTGGTGGGAGTTGGGGGAGTCCTTGATTTATAAGGAGGGAACGGTGTGTTGTGCAGTATATTCAGACCATTCGGTTACATGTTTAATGGTGATGCTGAGAAGTGAGTGAGACCTTTATGCTTTGATGCTTTGGTGATCTTAGAAAGACATTTATAGTAGAAAGACATTTAATTCATGTTCGGTATTTAAACCATTAGTGACACATCTGTATTTGCAGATCAGTCTTGCTTCTCTCTGACGTATTCTCAGTTCTCTGTCACCTCCCCTTGCGTCACATTTCACTGTTTCCAGGCCGATGAATTGAATGTCTTTTATCCTCCAGCTGGTGCTTTTCTTGCCAATGTTCAGCCAGTGGATAGCTGGCATCCTGGGAGTTTAGAAGGCTGAGGTGCTCACGAATTCTGATCCTTTGTTCTCTGATGGTACTCCCAATGCATGTCAAATTACAAACACAGATTATCACATATACAACATTTTTGGATTTACTATTTATGAACTGGTCTATCTTATGTTTTTGGTTGCCATGGAAGGGGACATCCTTTGTGTTTTTCGCATAAGGACACATGGCGCAGGTGCCGCATTTGTGGAAACCCTCCACTTTTATTTTAGTCTGCCAAATTTGTGGCTTGTCTGGTATAGGTGTCATGTACGAAGGGCTTAGGGTGGTTTTCAAAGTTGGTGCCTTCGTGAATGAAAATTGTGGTTTGTCCGATATCCAGTTGCAGATATACTTGTCAATGGCCACTAGGTGCCAATGTTTTTTGATGATTTTCTGAAATTTGTAGCTGTCTTGGCGGTATTGTGTGACGTATCTTATAGAAATTTTCTTTTGATTGGTATTCACTATTGGGGTGAGAAGTGCGTTTCTGCTGAGACATGTGGGTGATCGTATAGCCTTATTTATGTTCAGTGCCAGATATCCTCTGTTTTTTTCTCTTATTTTCAGCACTGTGCGCTCCAAATGGTATGTGCAGTCATCGCTACAGTTCCTTCTGGCTCTTATACATTGACCCTTTGGGATGTTCTGTATCACGTAATTCTTGTGGCAACTAGTGGCGTAGAGGACTCAGTTAACCTCTGTTGGTTTTCTATAGGTCTTGGTGTGCAGTCCTTCCAGGTCAACTTCAGTTTTTATATCCAAAAAGTCTATTGTGTCATAGCTAGGACAATCCGTTAATCGGATTCCAAATAAGTTGCTGTTTAGATATTCCTTGAAGCTAGCGAGTTAGTCTACTGTACCGGACCAGATCATTAGTATGTCATCTATAAATCTGTGGTGTAGTCTATGGCTTTGAGGGTTAATGCACGCTCAATTGATGTATATAGCGCTTTTACGTCTAGAGTTACAAGTAGGCATCCAGGTTGCCACTCCATATCTTGCAGAATTTGCAGGTTGTGCATGGTATCACTGAGGTATGTCGGTATTTTAGGTACCTCTTTTTCAATAACACAATTGACGTATTTGGCTATGGGTTCTGAACTGCAACCAATCCTGTATTGATCTTCCTTCTGGAGTAAGTACGTATTCTTTGTGCACTTTGGGCAGGAAATAAATGGTAGGCATGCATGGGTGGCCTGTTCTCTGGAATTTGTGTTAATCATCTGTCAGCAATCCATGTTGGTGACATTTAGTCAGGAGGTCTTTTGCTTGCGATACCATGGTGGCGGTATGGTTTGTAGTTATTAGTTCATAGCATCTTGGGGTTCCAAATGCTACATAGCCATCTTGATATAATTGTCCCCATCTAGGATAACTATGTTTCCACCTTCATCAGCTTCTTTAACAACAATGCTTGTGTTTCTTTTCAAGGTATTACAAGCTTGTATTTCTGCCGGATTGAGATTATACTGGCCTCTATTTTTGGTCGTTCTGGTTTGATCTTATAATTATGAAAATCCAGATTTACTGCTTTCTGAAAAATACCAATGGTGTTGTCCCCTTGCAAGTTGGGCGTGAATCTGGATTTCTTTTTTAATTCTGGAATGTCAAAATTATTTTCTTCAATGTCTAGTTTGGTGTGTGTGTGTTCATGTCTCCTCCGTCTTCCATGTTGACTAGGAGGTGTGTAAGTTCCACATTTTCAATGGTGATATCGCTGATTGGAGGTTTGTTCATGGTTGGTGATCTCCATGGTACTTTCTTCGTGAATAATTTCTTAAGTTTGAGTTTTCAAGTGTAATTGAAAAGATCAATGTGTGCATTTGTGTGGTTGGCCATGGTGGTTGGTGCAGAGAATAGTCCCTTGTTCAGCACTGATTTCTCAAATGGTGAGAGTAGGTATTTAGGCAGGTTGAGTTCCAGACTTAGTGGCGTTGCTCCCTCTTTTGCAGTTGTGACCTTCACCTTGTTAGTCTTAGAACTCCTTATTTGTCTGTGTTTGTGCTTAGCAACACCTCCACTCTTGCCTCTGGTCTTCCTCGGTTTCTCCATCTAGTGGGTCCTGGAAGCATACTTAGTTCGCATTATAATTGTGATTCCCTGTTTTGTAGCGTTTGAGTGCTGGTGTTGGCGGTCAGTGCCTGTTCAGCAATCCGTTTGCTTAGTATGGATGTCTTCTGTGTTACGCTGATGATGTCAGGTTCGCTATCTACATCAGAACTGCCTGGTGATGTTTTGGGTGTGCTCTCTTAACGCACTCTAGTAATGGTCTTCAAATTATGGCTGGAAGGTGAACACCCTATCATCTTTGTAGTCTCTCTCATCTCTACAGAATTTCCTGGATTTCCTTAGTTTGACCTAGTCGTGATGTTTGCATAGGATCTCGTGCCTTGTTTTGTAGTTTCTCTCTTTAGTGTTTACTGGAGCATAATATATTTTTATTTTATTTTTGATGGTATCAATAGATGTGATTGTTTTCTTTTGTTCATGGTCGGCGTGCTCGATTAGTAGCTCCAACATCACTTTAGAACCTGTGACTAAGGTATCCTCCCATTTTCCTTCTTGGAGTTCTGCATATTTAGGATTAGTGAAATCGGGAAAGATGATTATCCTGAGTCCCCTCGGTACTTTCTTGTTCAATGCAAGTTTGCAGTGTAAATCTCTCCCAGAATCTCCTTGGTGTATAGTCTCTCTAGTTTTACAAATCCTTGTCTCAATTTCTCTGGTGTGTTAAGTCTCGGTTTGAATGCATGTTCTGTGGATCCTCTAGGTGTGAACATGGATTTAATGGTGTCATTAAAACTATCTTGTGCTTCAGTGGTCTTATTCTATGGGTGAGCGCAGAGGAGGCTAGGGCACTAGAAGTTGCAGATCACAATGCTAGATCAATGAAACAGTAAGTAGGACCCTGCTGCCGATGACTGGGTTCTTGTGAGATAGTGCCCTTCCATCTCGTTGAGTGATTTTAGGAAAAAGACCCATGTTGGGTCGAAACACGTGTCAGCTAAACTGTGCAATTAAAAATCACCATGATATATAAGAACATTGAGCGTCTGAACTTATTACAATAATCCTCGACAAACAAACCTAAAGAAAAACTGCTGACCGACTCATCACTATTGTGACATAGGTTCTTAACCCACCCTGTCTAAATCACTAAACAAGATGGAAGGACACCATCTCACAAGAACCCAGTCATCGGCAGCAGGGTCCCACTTACTGTTTCATGGATTTAGCACTGTGATCTGCAACTTCTACTGTCCTACCCCCTCTGTATGAAGCAACCCAAGCGAAGGCTTCATCTATGATACCAAGGAGAGATAATGTAGAGAGAACACAGAGAAGGCAGCAGACAGGTCGAGAAGAATAAGAATAGATGAAATGTTTACATGCAGAGCAGAAGTTACTGACATTGAGGAGAGCGGTTTCGGTAGAATGCAGAGGTTGGAAACCAAATTGAAGAGGGTCCTGGAGGTGGCAAGTATCAAGGAACTCAGTGAGTCCATTGAATACTACTCACTCTAGGATTTTGGAATAGGGTGGTAGAAGAGAGACATGGCAAAGGTTGGCAGGACAGTCACGATCTATACCAGTTTTTTTAAGGGGAGGCATGACAGTAGCTGCCTTATAGGATGAGGGAAAAGTGGCATTGTAAAGAGGATAGTTGAAGAGGTAAGTACGATGTGGAGCCACACTGGGAGCTATGTGTGCCACAATGTGCGGGGACAGTGGGGGCAGAGGAAGGGTTAGCCTTGAGGAGTAGGGCAAGAATCTCATCAGGGTCGGTGGAGGCAAAGGAAGACATAGTAGTGGGATAGGAAGGTAGGAATGGTGGAGAAAAGTGAGCAGGAGGGGATAGAAGGAAATTAGCGAGGGTACTGTGAATGGTAGAAATGTTAGAAGCAAAGTAGAGAGCAAGATAATTTGCAGAAAGAGTAGAGGAGATGGAGGTAGATTTAGGAGATGGGGTAATAGAGTTGAGAGATTTTTGGAGGCACCTGGGTTGGGAGGATCGAGATGAAGAGAGAGAGAGAGAGAGAGAGAGAGAGAGAGAGAGGGAGAGAGAGAGAGAGAGAGAGAGGGAGGGATAAGAAAAGTTAACAAACCATTGTTCCTCCACAAGAGATTCTCACAACTGGGGATGTTTTAATGTAATTGCGTGGACAGTATGAAAATTGAGACAAAGAATTCATAAAGCTTAGAGAGTATGTTTCCAATCTCTAATTCACACACTGGAAGCACAGACAATTAGCACAGGGAGGATATAAGCTTGGTCCAGTCTCATGAGGCCAACATAGCCCAATGTGCTTTCAGGAACAACAAAAAATTCTAGCCATCACCCATTTACAAGCCACAAGTGAAGGCCCTCACTGAAAGTCCCACCCAGAGGGAGGAGGGAACATGGTATAAAAGCATGCAGCCTCAGTTGCTCAGTGTGGGTTGGAGGAGGCCCAACTTTGGAGAAGGCTGTGGACAAGAGAGTGGTGGAAAAAGCACAGGCTAGAGAGACAGAGGAGAGCAGTGAGGTGATCGAGAGCAGGAGGTAGTGAGAGCTAACAGGGTGAAGGGGAGGTGGTAAACAGAGGGAAATCATGGACAGGAGGAGGTGGAGAGGGCTTTAGGGGTGGCAGAGGATGAGGTAACATCAGAGTGAGGAAGGACAGGTGAGGAGGTGGTTATAGTTAAGGAGGTGGTAATATCAGGGGAGAAGAGATAAGAGACGGTGGTGAGTGTTGAAGGGGTGACAGAGGAGACAATGACATCAGAAGGAGGATATTTGCGAAAGTAGGTAAGATCTGGACATGAGTGTGGAAGTTAAGAGTCAGTGGTAGCAATTAGGTTGTAGGAGGAAATGGTGAAACCCAAGGGGAAGGAGGCTGTGTTATTATTAGAGACCGTAAGTGACACAAAGGAGGAACATCAGGATGGACACAGAGGAGGCAGAGGAATACCAAGCACATGGTGGAGGTGGTACGTAAGTGGCAATGAGGGGGTTGGAAGTGTGACATCCAGGGGAGATGCCCCAGAGGAGACAAAGCCCAGAGGAGGAGGAGGGTTAGAAGTAGCAACATGGGGCAGAAAGACCAGAGCAGACTGGGTGGTAACATCTGTAGAGGTTGAAGAAAAGATGAGACCATCAGGAAGGGAAAGAAAGATGAAGGTGAAGAGAGAGAGCCATCTCTAGGATAGCCTGAGCAGGAAGGTCCGGTCTGAGCTGGGCAGGACCAGATCCAGGGAGAGGGAATGAGACTGGTTCAGGGAGATTATTGTTAGATCAAAGGTGGGGAAAGAGAAATCAGGAGAATGCGTAGGTATTCTTGAATCACTTTCCCTCAGCTCCCATTCATGTCTATTGTAGAGGGATAGAAAGAGCGCGATGTGCCATGAAATTACCTGTGCTTAGATTCGCAGGTGATGGAGAGGACTTTATTGCCAGCAGTACATAGCCTTTTGCTTTATAAAGGAGGAGCAGCCCAGTATAAAATACAAGCTTAAAGTATCTTTTACTAGCAGCGGCTACAATCACTGATTCAGTGCTGCATGACTTACAAGATGTGTCAAATAATGATGTCATAAGTAAGAGGGACATCCATCATGAAAGGTTTCTAGTTCCTGCTCAATGGAGATTGGATTATGTAATCCACCCATGCTGTCTCCAAACATGTAAGAATCATCTTGCTCTATAGTCCAGCTCTTCATTGACCAAGGTCTTGTGTGAGGAAGACTTATTAATTTTACATGAGTTGCAAATGTCTTTCTGTATTTTCCACCCTTGTTGTATGTTATAGTATAGACTGAGCAGTTCTTAGAAGGCAGTATATGGGATACATTACTCACCGTAATCGTATATCTGATGCTTGTATCTGCTTAGATTCACATGCTCTGCATAGTCCAACATTTAGTGGTAGTCGCAGAATATTACAAGATTTGTTTTCAAAACTCAAAAACGGACGTCGACAGAGCGTGTTAGTAATAATATCCCTATTGTGACATGTACTGTACCCATGGTGCTTCACACGTCGAGGTCCCTCAGATTGTGTTTCTGACATGAGATTGCATGAAGTGTGGCGTGAGACCAGATGTGATAAAGCAGAAACAGAAATAACCCAGAACACATCTATGCGCCTTGTGAATCTAAGCAGATACAAGAACCATAAATACGATTACGGTGAGTAATGTATCCCTTCTGGAGCGTGTGGATCTGCTTCGATCACATGTTCTGCATAGATTAGCAAGCCGTATCTGGAGAAGGAGGTGGGATGTGAGAAGGTACAGCAGCAAAGATATTTTAGGACCACATGTCACACCTGTGAATCTGCTTTAGAGTGTGTGTCAATGCAATAATGCTGTGTGAACGTATGCATGGAACTCCATGTAGCAGCTTTGCAAATGGCGTCTAGTGGGACGTTTGCAATGAAAGTAAAGGTAGCTCCTGTACCTCTGCTAAAGTGAGCCCTGGGTGTGAAAGGTAACACTTTCTTGGATAGGGAAAAGAGCTGTATGCACTTGAATGTCCATCTGGAGATGGTGCTCTTTGATATGTGATCTCCTTCTCTTCCAGGTGCTATGCAAACAAAGAATTGGTCGGTTTTCCTTAGAGGTTTAGTTTTGTTCACATAGTACAAGACCGCCCTCCATACATCAAGTGTATGGAGGCTTCTTTCTGCTAAATTAGATGGATTTTTTTTATTTTTTTCTTAACTTCGTTTATTTTAAATCAAGGCAGGATGGCAAATATACAAATCATGACATATCAAAAGCAATGCGTATTCAAGTTCTTCGATCCTCAGTCCTTATTTCCCCCATCGGGTATCCTCCTTCCCTCCTCCCTCTGGCCTCTCTCACCCTCATGTCCGGAGGCCGAATTTTCTTTCTGGGTTGTCCGGTTCGCCCCTTAGTGTTCATATGTCTTCTACCGGATCCACTTGGTGTTTCAGGATCCATCGGGCCCTGGTCGGTTTGTAGGTCTGGGCGGGGAAGCGCTGGTCGTATTCCAGCACTGGGCTCCAGACGTTCTGAAAGCGGTGGAGCGTGCCCGCCTGTGCTGCCGTGACCTTCTCCGCGATCAGGATGTCCCAGAGTTTAGACCACCATTGGGCTATGTGAGGTCCCTCTGGGGATTTCCAGGTCCTAGCCAACACCGTTTTCCCCGCCAGAAGGCAGTGTGTCAATAGTTTAGATTTGGTCGCGGAGCGCGGGTAAATCGCGGGGATCGGGGCCCCCAGCAGGACTGGTTCAGGTTCTAGAGGGATCGCCGTTCCTGTAATTTGTGCGATGGTCTCTAGGCATGTCCTCCAGAACTGTCGTATCTTTGGGCAAGTCCACCACATGTGAAAGAAAGAGCCTGGGTGACCACATCCCCTCCAGTAGGCATGATCCACCTGCGGGTTCATGTGGAGGAGACGAAGGGGTGGGTAATACCACCGGAGGAGCACCTTGTACGCACATTCCCTATTGGTAACGCACGTGGAGGAGGTGTGCGTTCTGGTCCAGATGTCCACCCAGGTTTGGTCCTCGACCGGATGGCCCAGGTCCGCCTCCCATTGAGCCATGCAGCGGGTCTTTGTGGACATGAAGTCCCTTAAGAAGCGCCTATATAGGGTGGATACCCTGCCCCGGGTTGGAAGGTCCCCCAGTGTCAGTTCCAGGGCGGTGGGCAGGCGAGTTGCTGCCTCAAAATCTGGGGGTGCGAGCACCAGTGGCGTAGCTGGATATAGGTAAATCTGTCCCTTTCCTGGAGTTGGAACTTCTCCTTACATTGGGCGAAGGTGAGGGGTGTCCCTCCCATATATAGCTGGTCTATGGTCTCCAGCCCGCCCTCTATCCAGTTCCGGAAATTGCGGGGGTCTGCTCCAGGTGAGAAGGATGGGTTATGGAAGACCGGGGAGCGTGGGCTCGGTCCCCTGGGCACTCCCTTCTGCTTTAAAGCCCAGTCCCAGGAGCTAAGGGTGTGTTTAGTTGATAGGAGGAGGTCTCCCCAGTGTGTTCTAAGGGGGGGCGGAATGTGTGGCAGAAATCGCAAGGGTAAAGGTGTTTGTGATTGTTCCAGCTCTACCCACCTGGGGCGGTTTGTTATGGTCTGCCATGCCTGAAATTGTGCTAGTTGTGCTGCCACACTGTAGGCCCTCAGGTCGGGGACCCCCAGACCTCCTAGCTTAGAGCCCCCCAGCATCGTTTTGAGAGGAATTCTCGCTCTCTTACCTTTCCAGATGAATTTCAGCATTTTCCTTTGGATGTCCTTAAGGGCTGGTGTGGGGATCGCTACTGGGAGGGAGGCGCAGGCGTATAGGAACCTCGGTAGTATGTTCATCTTGCATGCTGTGATGCGCCCCAGCAGTGAGATCTCTTGGGTCTCCCACCGTTTCAAGTCGCCTTCCAGTTCTTTCAGTAGCCGGGGGAAGTTGGCTTTGTGTGTGTCTCTTGGGCAATCTGGGATGTGGACCCCTAGGTAGGGGATGGCTGTCTTCACCCATGTCATCGGGCACATCGTCGTCAGTGGCTCCCGTTCTGCTGGAGTGAGCCCGATGCCCATGGCCGAGGATTTATCAAAGTTTATAGTGAAGCCTGAGACCTCACCATAGATGGTAAGTTCTCGTATTGCCTGTCTCAATGATGATTGGGCTTCCGAGATTGTGAGTAGGACATCGTCCGCATATAGGGCGATTTTATGTTGGTTGGGGCCATCCTGTAGCCCTTTAATTCGATCGTTTCCCCTAATCCTTTGGGCCAGAGGTTCCATGGTGAGAGCGAAGAGTAGGGGTGATAGCGGGCAGCCCTGCCGGGTTCCGCATGATAGGGGGATCGGAGCTGAGCTGTGCCCATTCATTCTTAGACTCGTACTTGGGCTCTTATAGTTGGCCAACACCATTGACTGAAAGGTTGACCCGAAGTCGAAGGCCTCTAGGGTGAGTTTCATAAAGGGCCAATCAACTCGATCAAATGCCTTGGCTGCGTCCAGAGCCACTAAGACCAGTTTTTGGGAGTTCCGAGAGGCGAGGTCCACCAGGTTCAAGGTCCTTCGTATGTTGTCTCCCGCTGATCGATGGAGGATGAAGCCTGCTTGGTCGGGATGAATGATCTTCGGGAGCACGCGATTCAGGCGGTTTGCCAGGATTTTTGAATATATATTAGCATCAATGTTTAAGAGTGCTATCGGTCTGTAGGAGGCTAGACTCCTTGGGTCCTTTCCCGGTTTGGGCAGGAAGATGGTGGTTGATTCCTGCATCGATGGGGTGACCACGCCTGTGTCCCTGAAGGAGTTGAATAGGGTCACCAGGTGGGGGGTCAGTTGTGGCCTGAAAAGTTTATAGAATCTGGTCGAGAAGCCGTCTGGGCCTGGGGCTCGTGTTTTAAGCGACTTGATGGCCTCCTCGACCTCCTCTCCCGTGATGAGCTCCTCTAATTCGTCTCTCGTCGTGTTGGCGAGACGGGGAACCGCTGCCTTCCGTAGATATTCCACCTGTTGCGGTCGGTCACGAGGGGTTGCCTTCATGATTTGGGTCAGGTAGTCTGTTGCGAGCTGTTGTTTTTCGGGCTCCGAGTATCGAGTGACCCCCTCAGGATCACGTAGGCCTGCGATCGTGTTGATGCGTCTCCGTTTGGCTAGTTTGGCCACCAGGAACCTATTCGCTTTGTTGCCCTTTGCGTAGTAAGATTGTTTGGCTTTTGCCATCATTAGGGCGGTTTGTTCCGCGTAGTGGGCTTCAAGCTTCTTCCTCGCTATTTGCATGATCCGTTGTGTCTTAGGGGACCAGCCTTTTTCCTTGTGGATTGCCTCAGCCTCCCTTAGCTCGTCCTCTAAAGCAATTCGAGTCTGGCGTCTGTTCCGGTGGTAGGCCGCCCCCTGAGCGATGAGAGAGCCCCTGATCACTGCCTTCATGGCGTCCCAGTTATTTGCCAGTGAGGTGTCCGAGGCTGGATTTTCATCAAAAAGAAGTTTTTAATCCCTGTCGCGATCTTGTCTCTCGTAGCCATGTCATTGAGAATCGGGTCATACAGAGACCATTTGCGGGGGTTATTGAGATTGGGGTCCTGAACCCGGAGTTCCAAGAACACTGGAGCGTGGTCAGACATGCCCCTCGTGCCGATGGAGACCTCTTTGACTGAGGGAAAGGTGTGTGGGGAGATCAGAAATAAGTCAATCCTTGAGAAAGTGCGGTGTACAAATGAGTAGAAGGAGTAGTCTCTTTCGTCGGGGTGGAACACCCGCCACGAGTCTATTATCTCCAGAGACCTGAACAACCGGAGGAGGCTGAGAGCTTGGGCGAAATCGCTTGGATTCGGGGGGTGTGACCTGTCTTTAGTGGGGTCGGGAACCCCATTGAAGTCCCCTCCGACGATTGTTTGGCCCTCCACAAAGCTAGCGAGGGTCGTGCCCAAGGAGTCGTAGAAGAGTGATTGTCCCGTGTTAGGGGCATATACTGAGATGAGGGTGTATACGTCACCAGACAGGAGGCATTTGACTGCTGTGTATCGGCCTTCCGGGCATGTTTTTGTTTCCAGGATTTGTGGGTTCAAGTCTTTTCTAAAGAGAATCGCCGTGCCCCCCTTTTTGCTTGAACCGGAGGCGAAAAATTGAAGCGGGAATGATCGAGAACGAAGCCGGGTCACATCCGCCGGCAGCAAGTGGGTCTCTTGGAGCATAGCTATCGCAGCGTTTTCGTCCTGGAGCTTTAATAAAATTGCCTTTCGTTTGGTAGGGGAGTTCAGTCCATTAACATTTAGGGAGAGGATTCGCAGAACCTGGTGGTCCAGAGGTGTCCCATTCTCTACCTCTTGAATTGGGGGGGGGGGGTCAGGGTCGATGATTTAACTGCCATGTTTGTCACAAGATCTTGTAGTACCATCCTGCACTTGAGGTTTTAACGCGAAGCCCCAACGGGGGGCTGCAACTTTAACTGGTGGGTAGACCGACATTGTAGGTATGGGTCCACCCTTGGCCAACGGGGCCGATTGTCCCATTGTGTATCAAGTACCGTGGGTGTCCAAGGAACGATAGTTGGAAAGTGTCCTTGGAGTGGGTATGAACCGTGGGCATGGTCCGCCGTCTCCGCCCTCGAAGGTCATCAGATTAAGTGTTATGTGGCGGATCCGAATTTAGGCCAGGGAGAGATGTAAATGGAACCTGGAGGTACGGGGGGCGCCATTGTTCATTTCTTTCTATTGATCCGCTGGGTTGATGACCACGGCGTACGTTTAGGTTTCGGGGAGGAAAGCGGCCCGGGGGCCTCAGCTCCCTCCGGGGTTGGTGTGGAGGGTTCCTCGGGCGAAGATGGATGCATGATCCTCTCCGCATCCTCCAAGTGGCTGATCCGGCGTAGGGTGCCTTTGTATGTGAATTGTAGAGCCGCTGGAAACAGCCATCTGTAGCGGACTTGTTGCTCCTGGAGGAACAGTTCCAGGGGTCGGAGTGCTCTTTCCTGAAGGGTGAGCGGTGAGAGGTCCTGATATATTTGGAGTGGCGTACTCTGAAATGTAATTTCCTCCCCTTGGCGGCTGATCGCCGAAATCGCTTCCTTGGTTGTAAAGAAGTGGACCCTCGTGATGACATCTGGGGGGGGGGGGTCGGAGACCGCCCCACGACGTGGGCGAAGTCTGTGGGTGCGATCTAGCAAGAGCTGAGATTTATCCAGGTCTGGGAGGAGGGCCTCGAAGAAGCGCCCCACGTAGTCCGCTAACTTGTTGTCGGGGACGGAGGTCGGGACCCCCCCCGAATGCGGAGATTGTTGCGGCGCGCCCTGTTTTCCAGGTGCTCCTGCTTAAACTCCAGGATCTCGCATTTCTGATGCAGGGAGTCAATGGCTTTTCGCATTTCCCCTAGAGTGGTGGCGTGGTCCCGCGAGTGGTCTTCGATTTCTCCGAGCCTCTGTTCGGCCTCTGTAACCCTTTGGTCCGTCTGTTCGATTTTGGTGGTGAGTGCTGATAGGCATGAGCGGAATTCCGACTTGATGTCCGCCATGAAGGCTATCAGGTCCCCTTTGGTAGCGAGAGTTCCCCCGTCCTCTTGTTGTTTCTGCGGAGTGAGTTTGGGAGGCTCTTGCTTCCTGCTTTCATCTAGCGTAGCAAGCATGGTGGAAATATCTGCGCCTTTGCCAACCTTTGTTTGCCTAGACATGATGATCGTGTTTGGCGGTCTTGGCTGGAAGGGTTGCGGCGAGGCCAAAGCTGTGACTGGATGGGTGGGCCGGGGCGCCCCAGGAAGCACTGAGAGGTGCGTGAAAGGAGTGCCCGCGAGGTTGGGCTTCTCTGGACGGCTCTCAGGGCTGATCTCGTGGCCTCCATGTTACCCCTGTCGGCCCGGCCGAGTGCAGCCCCCGATGGGGTACTCATCTGTTCACCGGGCAACCTCCGTCTGCTGCTCCTCTTCGGTCCCCCTGAGGTCCGTCGCCATCAGGTTCGCAGTGTATTGTTGAGTTCCGGCGCGGCCGCCATCTTGGTTTCTTCGAATGGCGGCGGGGGAGCGGTTCGGTCGCTAAGTTCTAGGAGAACGCAGCAGCGTTCGAAGATCATTGTAAGCCAGGTTGTGCCTCATCGGTTCCGATCGTCGTAGATGTCATTGGCGACTTGGATACTCGGTCAGAACCGCTTGAATTTGGCGGCGGCGGCGGACATCCCATGGGCGGCCTCAAGGGAGCGACCACATCGATGGCGCTCCAAGCCACGCCCCCATTAGATGGATTTTGAAAGAAGGTAGGAAGTTCTATGGATTGATTAACATGGAAATTTGAAATTAACTTAAGTGAACACCTAGGATGCGTTCTGAGGACAACCTTGTCCTTGTGTATTATGAAGAAAGGGTCTTGTACGGACAAGCCGGTAGCTTACTGACTCGTTTTATAGAGGTGATAGCTACTAGGAATTCAGTCTTGTAAGTCAGATGTTTGATGCTGGCCTTGTGCATAGGCTCAAAGGGTGGACCCATGGGCTTGGAGAGCACAACGTTAAAATCCCAAGGGTTGGAAATTGGGGAGGGGGGTATAGCCTCTTTACCCCTTCCGTGAATGATTGAATGACAGGAACTTTCCACCAGACACCTTGTTCTGTGAAGTGGTGTAAGCTGACAGGGCCGCCAGATGCACTTTGATGGAGTTGAAGCACCATATCACAAATCTCTTCCACTTATTAAAATTGCAATGTCTGGTTTGGGTTTTCGTGCCTCTTTTAGGATGTCCATACAACCCTGTGAAAGATTCAGGTAGCCAAATTCTATGACTTCAGGAGCCACGCTGCCAAGTTCATTGATTGAGGATGCGGATGGAGAGATGCTCTCTTGTGTTGTGTTAGCATGTTGTACGGGCACGGGAGCTTGATTGGGTCACACATCCTCAGTTTGAGCAGATGTGGAAATCAAGGTTGTCTCCCCATATAGGAGCAACCAGGATTAAAGTTACTTGTTCCTGGTGCATCTTGTGCACTATTCTGTTCAGGAGTAGTGTCAGGGGAAAAGCGTAAGCAAATTTCCCTGACCAGTTCATCCACAGGGCGTTTCTTTTGGACCCTGGTTGGGGAAGCCTGGACGCAAAGTCTGGGCATAGTGCGCTTAGGCTTGTGGCGAACAAGTCTAATGGGTTGGTGACCCCATTTGTGATATTTTGTCTAGGAAATCTGTCGAGTTGCGACTTATGTTCTTCTGGTAGAGGGCATCTGCTTAGAATGTCTGCCAGAGAACTGCGTTCCCCTGGAACATTTGAGATGTTAGGAACATGTTCCGCTTGAGTGCCCACTTCCATATTTTTTGGAATAGCTTGGACAGACTTTGAGAGTGTGTGCCTCCTTGCTTGTTTAGATAGAACATGGCAGTGGTGCTGTCTGTGAGGACCTGCACTGTCTGAACTGTAGGATGTTGCTGAAAGGCATGAAGAGCCTTGAGGACTGCCAAGAGTTCTAGGAAGTTGATATGTCTTTGGGCAGTAGTATGCGTCCACTGGGCGTGGTAAGTGAGCCCCCCATCCGGCGAGTGAGGTGTCTGTAGTTAGGATCGCCTGTGCTGGTGGAACCCGGAAGGGTTTTCCTCTCAGCAGTTTGTCCCAGGGTTAGTGAAACAACCACTAGATCGTCCCACTGACCGCTTGCCTGAGACCATTGTTTTGCTAACCATTCCTGCATTGGGCGCATGCGCAGATGCGCTGGTGGAACCAAGTGAATTCATGAGGCTATCATCCCGAGCAAGCACATGACTTTGCGTACAGTTATCTGGCGACCGACCTTGTAGTGAGGTACTTGCAACAGCATGTTTTGTACTCTCTCGTTTGAGGGGAACGCCAGCTCCTGCTTTGTCTTTACAACAGCCCCTAGAAATGGTTTTATTCGGGTAGGGGCTAGGCTTGATTTCTTTTTGTTGATGGAGAAGCCCTGATTGAAAAGAAGGTTTATTGCCTTTTGGGTATTTTGTTTGCAAATTTGAGTAGATTTCCGGTAATTAGCCAGTCATCCAAGGGTACACTGGGATGGACCTTCTGCGAAGGTGCGTGGCCACTACTGCGAGTACCTTTGGGAATACTCTTGGTGCTGAGGCGATGCTGAAGGGGAGTACCTTGAACTTGTAGTGAACTCCTGCTATCTTGAAACGCAGATATTTTCTGTGCGCAGGGAGCATTGAAATATGAAAGTATGCATCTTTCATATCCAATGTTGCCATGTAGTCCCCCTGTTTTAGGAGTGGGATTACTTCTTGGAGAGTGGTCATGCAAAACTTTTGGGGTTTGACATATTTGTTTGCAGGGCGCAGATCTAGTAGTGGGTGCATGGAAAGGACTTTCTGTGGCACAGGGAAGTACGTTGAATACCCTTGTTTACCTGATTTGCTGGGACGATCTTGATGGCGTCCTTCTAGATGGTTTTCTTCTTCCAACAATATGTGTTTTTCTTCTGTTGACATTTTCCTTTGTCTTGGCGGGTGGTAGGGTGTTTTTTGTAACAACTCGATACAATAACCGCCTGCCACAGTGGACAACACCCACTTGTCCGACGTTATCCCCTCCCATGCGTGGGTGAAGTGTGAAATTCGGCCTCCTCCTGGGCATGGTAGGGGAACTGAAGCAGTGTGTCATTGTTTGGGAGGAGTGGAGCCTCTCCCAGGTGAGGTTCTATTCCTTTCATTTCCTCTTTGAAAATTGGAAGAGGAACTTACGATTGGCCCCAAGATGAGGACTGTCCGCTCCGAGCAAAGTCTGAGGAACGTTGAGCATCCTGACCAAGAAACCGCCTAGAGTTTGAGGAGCTCCGTTGAACATAGGGCTTGTTTGTTAACTGGCCAAGGGATTTGAGAGTGTTGTATTCCTCCTTAGCACTCTTAAGGGCGTCTTTGGCGGCCTTCCCGAATAATACATTAGGCTCCACCGGCATGTTGAAGAGGATTGCCAGAGTTTCTAACTTAAACCCTGATTGTCTGAGCCAGGCATGGCGCTTGATGAGCGTGCCCTCTGCTATGATGCGTCCTGCATTATCTGCTGCATCAAGGTTATTTTACAGGATGCAGTTTGATATCTGCTTGACATCTGTAATAGTCTTTAATACTTTAATAATTGAGCCTTTAGGAGTTCCGGGACGGCTTCAATTTGGCATTCCAGGTTATCCCATTTGTGGCAGCTGTAACTAGCTAGAAGCGTAGTGTTGTTGGTGATTCTGGTTTGGTAAGCCACTGAGGAGGCGACCTTTCTCCCGAAAGTATCGACAATTGTTTTGCTTTCCTTGTCTGGCGGGACCTCTGCCGACGCCAGGGGAGTGGCTGCCTTCTTTCTGGTAGTGGTGACCACTAACAAATCAGGTTTAAGCTGACCCCTAATATACAGGGGGTCAGTGGGCACCGGTCTGAATAGTTTTTCTATTCTGGGGTTGACCGCCCTTGTGAGAATAGGCGCCAGTAGGGATGGCTGGATGCATCTTTGTACAGACCGGAGGAGCTGAATAAACTGGGTGGCAGACATTTTGTCCCCCAGAAGGTTTTCCACAAAGTCTTTGTCGACCAGTGCTTTCTGAGTGTCGATGTTAAAGTGTTTTGCAGCCTTTAGTAGCAGTTCATTGTATTGTAGTTGGTTATCAATGGGAGAATCTGCTACCGGCTGGTCCTGATGGTCTGGCAACTGGATTACGTAAATGTCATCATCATCATCATAGAATTGGTCTTGACTATAAAGGTCCCCTTGAGACCCTGTGTCTTATGACCCTGAGGGGTCATCATAGGACTTGTCCTTAGAGGGGTCTTGGTAGGTCGAGGCCTTGATCCCTAGAGCAGGGAGCCTAAGCTGTGGCTCAAGACAAGACTTTTTGGCAGGGGGCTGCTGTACTGAGGCCCCTGGCTGTGAGGTATCTACAGTTGATCTGGGTGTCCGTCCAAAAAGTCCACAAAACTTGACATCCTCCTTAAGATTTTATTAAACTATTGAGGTGTATAGTCACATGAAGGTGGGAAGCCTGACATTATATGTGTGGCCTCGGAGGGTGTCTGATATTTGTGGTGAATAACCCCTGAGAGAGTGTTGACATGAGGTGGGAGATCTACAGCCTGTGTGCTTTATGAGGACAAGGGCGTTGAAATGTGTGACGTTTTCAGTGACCTCGCTTGAAGCAGGGAAACACTGACATGTCTTGATTATCTCCTGCAGTTTCAACACCTGTTTTTCAACGCACAAAAGGAGGGCCTTTTTGTGTGAGGTGTCCGAACTGACCTTGGGGTCCGGTTTCGGAGGCCTGTCATGAGGTGAAAGCTTACGCAATGGCCCAGAGGACAGTGAAGAACCTGAGGCTTTCTCCGTGGACACTGCGTAGGCCTCGACGCTCGACAGTACCGTCGAAAGTCAGCCGTGGTGTATGTGTTTAGTGTTCTTGGACTTATGTGTGCTCTGGCAGTCGGGTGTTTTTTTCCATCACAGAGCTGCTGGCCTGCTTATTGGAGTCAGGGGCTCGCACATGGGATTCTGACGAATCCTGCTCATCTTCGGCACCACTCATGTCATGACCCTGATACTGCCCTCGATGGAGTCTTTCGACACGTCGATGGAGGTCTCGGCCTGCATTGCGAGAACGGGCCAGCATTTGGTGCGCCGATCCTTCAGAGTTTTAGGTCGAAAATGTTAACAAGATTTGCAAACATTTTCGGGTTGATCCCTCGGGAGACAGTAATTGAACACTCAGTGCATGTCCTTCCACAGAAATGTTCGGTGGCAGGTAGGGCAAAATGTAAAGGGAGTTTTGTCCATTATATATTACAAGGGCAGATTGGTGTGAAAAAGGGAAGGGGATGACAGAATATGCATTCTCCAAAGAGGTCGGTATGAAGAACCTCCCCCCTCTCTCCCTACTGTAAGGGTCTAAGTCCGAAGAGGCTTGTGTAGGCAGCATCTGGTCATCGATCGGTCAAGTCGGCGACAATCGGGTTGTTTATCGAAAGCTGTCGAGCTGTCTGTTGGCTGTGCGGCAAAGCGAACAATAAGGAAAGAAAGAGTCTAAAAGTAAACTTTCAACTAATTAAAGGCATCAGTCTGGAAGAGAACTCTGCATTTACGACCGACTTCGCTGGTGGAAAAAAACTATCTGAGGGACCTTTACACATGTAGGACCATGGGTACAGTACACATCACACTAGGGATAGTATTTCTAACAGGCCCTGTTGACATCCATTTTCGAGTTTTGAAAACAAATCTTGTAATACTTTGCGACTACTACTAGAAGTCGGACTATGCAGAGCATGTGATATAAGCAGATCCACAAGTTCCAGAAATATATTTTTATAGATACTGCCTCAGGTTCCTATATAGCACCTTCGTATTTGTGTTCCACCCCTAAATTCTCCATTTTCCATAAGGCCGCAGTGTGTCTGTCTTCTTTCTCCACCTTTAGGGTCTCTTTAAAGAAATGAAAAAAATCAACACCCTGCTGCACCAAAATTCATTCAAACAACCAACCAACCACAACATTTCGTATGAATAATCCCACATTTGATTACAAGTGATATTTTGTTTCCTACCAATTCAAACCAAATAGGCCTAACCACATTTCCTATGCAACTGATGCCCTTGCATCCACATCTCTATTCATGGCTCTCCTATACAATTAATATCCTTACTTACATATCTTGTACAGTTGAAACAGAGCTCCACTAAAATAGATGCCCATGCATACAAATCTTATTGAATTCAAGCCAACATGTGTTTAGCATAGTTTAGTTTAGTTTGTTTATTTAAAAAGCGCGTCCGAACCCTCAGGTAACTGGGCGCATAATCATGTGCACAGCAGAGTTACAAATCGTTACAAAACATCATAATACAAGAGACAGAGCATACAAAACATCATAATGCAGCAGACAGAGCATACATTGGATCAGGGTCTGAGTGTTTACATACAAAAGTAGAATATATCGAGAGGAGTATGTACAGAGAGTAGGCACAAAATAGTTGCAGTGGCGAATGAGGACCGGGTTACAGATTGGTCCTGAATAGACTGTAGATAGGGTAAGCATTGATGATTGCATTACAATTATATTGCAGAAAGGAGGCGGCGGCTGGCCGGTCGAGTCGGTGAGAGTCAAGATGTCTAGGCTAGTAGCCATGATTTAACCATAGCTCTGAAAGGCCAGAATGCGGATACTGATCTAATTGTAGGAGGGAGGGTGTTCCAATATTGTGCTGTGAGCACTGGGAAACTGGAGCCTCCTGCTGTTTTTAGGTTATAGCTGGGGATCTTTAGTTGGTGCAGGTAAGGAGTTCTGGTGGCTCTAATGGGGCGGTGTCTAGAGAATTTGTCTGAAAGGTAGCGTGGGGCAGTACGGGACAGGCACTTGTGGGTGATGACCAGGGTTCTTAGCTTAATTCTGTCGCGGATCGGGAGCCAGTGGACTTCTTTGCTTACCGTGGATATGTGCGCCTTGCGCGGGAGGTTGAGGGCACATCTTAGTGCATTATTTTGCAGGATCTGGAGCCTGTTCAAGTTTTTAGTGGTAGTGCCTAAGTAGAGTGTGTTACAATAGTCTAATTTAGACAATATCACTGCTCTAGATAGGGTGAGGCAACTAGAGGTGGAGAGAAAAGGCCTGCAGGCATTGATCAATTTGTTGGTGTAAGAGGTAGTAGAGATGGTAGAGTTTATTTGTTTCTTTAGAGACAAGGTAGAGTCGAGGTATACACCTAGAGTTTTAGGTAGAGGTCACAACCCATTTCCATGTGGCCTCTAGTGAACTTCGTCCAGGCTATAGTAACCATCAATAATACGTTCAATAGCACTGACATTTCCATTCACCAATATGAACACATTCCTGAAAAATTAGTTAAACTTTCTCCAAATGCTTACAACTTCTCATCACTTCAACATAGAATAATCTCCATCACTTGTCATTCATAATTCCAAGTTACTCTCATTCGTTATCCTCCCAATATCCCCTTGTACCTTCTTAGTATCTCAGAATATATCATTCTAAGTAAGTAGAAATTATAATGACTCAAATGTGCATTTTTGCTTGAAAAAATAGTTTCAAAACATACATTGCATCCATGTCAGCTTTTTCTTCAAAGCTGTAATTTCGCTCTCATTCTGTCAGGCTTACATTTCTACAAGGTCTCTGTGCCACAAGGCTTGTGATGTCAATAAGTCCCCTTTAGATATTACGTCTTTAGCACTTCGTCATAGTGCCTGCAAGCATAGTTTTGATGTGTGATATTTTGAAAATCAGAATCTGCTGATGTGGGGGGATTTTCACAGAACTAAGGCAAATCCCAGAAGTTGAATTCTTTTTGAAGGGTCATGTCTGGCTTAGAAACCAAAGGTCCTTTCAACAAGTCATCTAAGTATGGTTAAATGCAAGATGCAGCGCACCTCAAGGTAAACTGATACTATTGCTAGGCACTTGCTAAATATTCTTAGGGCATATGTGAAATCGCATAGTATAACTCTGAATTGAAAAGGTTTCCTTACTAGGGTGTGAATTCCTTCTGTGTAGGAGATGTTGCCCACTTCTTGATAATTGTGTGCCAATGCCGTAGATAGTCATTGTTTGCAGGTTGCTTTCGAGAGGGCCTCAAAAAGCAGCTGAATCCTTGCAACTGACTGTGGAACTCAGGACCCAAACCTGCTAATAAAGTCGTCATGGAAGCGACTGTAAAGGTCTTCTTTGCTCCAACCTATTATAGCAGATAGACTGTGCTTTGGGTTTTCATTCTTCACATTTCTTGTCAAGCTATTTTAGTTCTTACTAAAACAGCCTAATTTACTAAGGGGCAAATACGATTTATTGAACAGATTTTCATTCTGAGAACATTTTCTGACTACATTCAGCCTCAGCACACTGACAGTCTTGAAGAAAAATCAGCCTCTGCAACATGTTGTAATCTCCACTCTCTGTAGTCAAAATAGCAGCTCTTATTACCATGGGGTGCGTTGTACAGACAGTGGGCCTCATTACGACCTTGCCGGACTCGAAACATCGGTGGCGATAAATCCGCCGTCACCGTTGTTTCCGGACCGGCTGATTCAGAGTTCTGCAGGCGGGAGGTGTCACTCCCACCAGGGCTGACCCGGAGGGAGTAATGCCCCCCCGCCTGCAGCCGGAAATGGAAGCACCAGCTCCGTCCTAAACGGAACCAGTGTCTCCATTGTCCCCATTGGAATGGGGATTTACGGTATTCCACCTCCGGAATTACGGATTGTAATGCCCCGGTGATACCGACAATCACGGAGGCGGAATGGTATTTCGGGTCCGGGGCAGCCTGCCGGTCTTTCCGGCACGGCTACCGCCGGACTCGCAATGAGGCCCACTTTCTCACAAGGTTTCGTCTTTGGCTTTCAGAGCACTACACTACAGCATACATTGTTCAACTGGCTTGTCAGAGCAAGGGCCTGCAACCGATGGCTATCCAGGTACATCTCATCAGGCATAGCAAGCATAGTCAAGTGTGAGGGACCATGGGAGTCATAGTCACAAAATCTGGGGCACAGCTGGATGTTGAATCTCTGGTCACGTAGAACAAATGACTTACCTTTAGGTAATTTGCCTTCTGATGGTTCTTCCTTGCACCGATTCCTCATCTGTGATAATCTATCTCCAGTGCCAGCTGTCTGAGAAACTTTTTTTGCCACCATGGGATGCAGTACGTCTCCATGTAGGCTTTGTTACCCAGGACAGGATATTGGGGCCAGTATATATGGAGTGTCTGCGCCCCACAACCTTAGTTACACTTCTATCCTAGCACTCAGCTAGTGAGGGAGTGCAGAACAGATTAGGTGATCAGGTGTACAAGCTATCCTCCAAGAGGGGAGGTTGGGGTGGCTATGAGGAATCTATGGGAGGAACATCCATCAGAAAGCACATTACCAAGAAGTATTTTTTTTCTAATGGATTCATTTCTCTCACGGATTCTTCATTGTTGATAGGCTCACATAGAAGTACATGAATATGAAAGGGGAACAGAGTGAGAGGACACCACCTAAAACATAAAGCACTAGAGCACTGCTCAACCAAAGAGAGCATACTGTCCTGCCTGACAGGAAATACAGGCAGCAATGCTTGACAAACGTGTAAAGCAAAGCCCACATAGCCACTTGACAAATGTCTGAGGCAGAGGTTGCAGCCAGGCCTCCAATTAAATGATCCCAGAGATCCTTGGGCACAACCTACCTAGCCAGATCATAGCATTCCAAGATTCAGTGGATGATCCACCTTGACAGGTTCTCTTTATTCACAGCCATGCCAGCACAAGCACCAGCATAACCCCAAAGAGCTGGTCATCTTTCTTGACATCCCTCATCCAAGAGACGTGGTAGCTGAAGGCCCATCACTGGGTCCAGCCGATGGAATCACTCCTCCGTCTTAGAAGGGTGAGGTGGATGAAAACTTTTTAACTTTAGAAAAGAAGAAAACAAATCACAGTAAGATGGATCTTCTGAGAGAGGTGAAAGTCTGAAACAACCTTAGGAAGGAAGGATGGTTTCCTTGGAAAATACGAAGTAGGGTGTTTTAGGAAACATCGCCTGGAGCTCGCACCCCTGTCTCGGGAAGTGATGGCCACCAGGAGAAATCACCTTAAGGGCGATCAACCTGAAATTAATGCAGGGGCCCAGACTGCTCCCATAAGGACAGTTAAAATTAACCTTTGGCCCTGCATGGATACAGCCTTAAATGCCACCATTCTGACTCATCTTGTAGGGTCTGTCAGAAAGGGTTCAATTGGAACAACATACATGGCTTCTATTGACATGAGCTTTGCTTTTGACAGGGTCAACAGAGCCATATTGTGGAAAAAACTGTTGTCCTGGCAACTGTGTTAAAGCTGATACAACTGCTGTCGATTATTCATACTAGTACATCAAGTGGACAATAGTAGCGAGATAGATATTGAAGAGCCACAGCGACAGGATGGAGCCCAGGGGGATGCCGCAGGTCGAGAGTGTGGTGGTGGAGGGCCCTGTTACAGCTGGGAAGGGTGATTGTCATTTTAGGAGGATAGAATGGTTGACGGTGTCAAAGGCACAGGAGAGATCGAGGAGAAGGAGAATAGCAGGAGAGTTATTGTCAAGATTTGAGAGCATGTCTTCACGGGTGTTCAGGAGAGCAGTTTCCGTGCCTGTGGATGCCTAGAAACCAGATCGATGGTCATGGAGGCAACCAACAAGATCAGTATAGAGGATCAGTTGGGAGAGGACCAGCTTCTCCAAAGGTTAACCCAGGAAGGAGCTTGCGGAGATAGGGCGATAGTTAGCCGGGCACGACGGGTCAGCAGACATCTTTTTTAGGAGAGGGTACACAAGGCAGGGCTTGAGGGATAGAGGGATCGAACAGTTGGGGAAGGAGTGGTTACAGAAGTCGGCAAGAGCCGGGGCGAGGGAGGAGATATTGTCCTTAATAGTCCTTGTGAAGTGCAAGGAAGCACCTGTTTGGAGGAGACCTTCATAAAGCGAACAACTTTAGGAGTCTCACCCGGTGCTATGGGCAGAAGGGAGAAGAGTGTGGGGGGTGGAAGGAGGGGCGCCAAGGGAGGCAGAGGAGCGGGAGTGGAGATGGGGGTGGAGGAGAGTGAGGACAGGATGTCCTGAATTTTAGATGAGAAATTGGAGGCCAATGCGGTGCAGAGACCTGGGAGGGAAGGAGAGAGGTGAAGACTGCAGTTGGATTGGCAAGTTCCTTGCAGATTTTGGAAAGTTCAGCCGTGTTGTTAGTAGCTACAGAGATGCAGGCTTGAATGTGGGCCCTCTTCGTGGAGCTGATAGAGAAACGATATTTCCTTTGGGGCAGGCCAGTTCGTCAGAGGGTAAGCCCAAGGCCTGCCACTTCCGTTCAGCAATTCTGCACTTATTTTTCAGAGATGCTAGATCGGAATCGTAACAGCCGTTACTCTTGGAAGCAAGCTTAAGGCAGATCCTCATGACAGGGGCAAGAACATCGAGGGTGTTAGAGATGGAGAGGTGCAGGTTGGCAAAGACAGAGTCAGAAGTCGAGTCAGAAGCAGGGGTTGCGGGGTGAAGGTGGAAGCATAAACCGTGACTGACACTCCCTTCATCAATCGAATGCGAAGGAGGCTGGCAGTGCTGGGGGTGGCTGAGACAGAGGGCCAAGTGGCACCAAGAGGGGCGAGAGGAGAGAGTGATCAGACTAGGAGATGGGGTGGTGACCGGGTTGGAGATAGGGATGTAACCGGAGATGAGGGCGTCCAGGGTGTGTCCGGCTGAGTGGGTTGGGCTGGAAGGAAGAATAGTGAGAGAGGGGGACACACAGAGGATCTGGAACTGTGAGGAGGCTGATTCAAGGGAATCAATGTTGCTATTGAAATCACCAAGAAGGAGCAGTTTGGAGGAAGAGATCAAGAGGGAGGCGGCAAGTTCTGCCCATTCAGAGAGGAAGAGAGAAATAGGGCCAGGGGGCCTGTAAATGGTAGCGAGGGTGAGAGAGAGAGTAGGCGAGAACCCAAGCCTACAGGCGAGGCATTCAAAAGAAGAGTTGAGTAGGTATGATAGAAGCAGGGACCCACTCAGGGAAAATCAAGGCAACTCCACCTCCTGGCCTGTTAGGTCTGGGTTTGGAGAGGATGTTGAAGCCATCAGGAAGGAGAGTGTCAAGAGCAGTGACAGAGATGGCATTGAACCACGTCTCGGTAAAGGTGAGGACGTTGAGGTCAAAGTCCTCAAGAAGGATGCAGATGTCATATGAGCGATTGACAGCAGAACAAGCATTCAGATTAGCTAAGTGGAGCTGATTGCCGCCATTGAATGTTTTCTGGGGGAAGGTACAGGGGGGTGGTACTCCCATCGGTGGAGGTGGACAGACGGAGTTGCAGGAGAAGAGAGGACGTTAAGAGAGGGCAGGCACCAGTCAAGAAGGAGAAGAGTAGGTTGAGAACCTTGGGCCACGATAGTGCCATTGTGATGGACATTAATGATGCATCTAGAAGAATCAAAGTATGCCAAGAGAACTTTGTTAGGCAGAATCCTGTGCAGTGCCCTTAGGGACCACTACACACAATTAAGACTACAGGTGGAAATACAAGTTTTACCTTTGGTACAAGCCTGTACTACTAAGTTATAGTGGTAGCAGTACCAGAGCAGCCAGGCTTATCTCAAGAGTATATGAGCAGTAGCAGAGATTACACAAAGGGACCACAATTACTCTGGCTCAAGCAAACACTGACTCAAGGTTTCAGGTAAAAAATATAAGTACATTTATTTTTAAACCATCAGTTATAAACACAACACTTCTATTAAACTTTAAACAAAACCACACGTTAAATATATTACAACTAACCAATTCACTTTGTACAGTATGTCTCAAGGTAAGTACCCTGTGTTTGAATGAACCGGTGTTATGAACAAAACACGATACCGCGGATACGGTTGCGATCACTTTTTGACAGTTCTGTCTACTAAATAAATGTGTATCCGTGACATGAAATGCTACCGGGGCAAATACACACTTAGCACCTGAGATACCCAGAGGAAGTTGGAGGCAAAAATCACAGGCAATATTTAGGTTAGGCAGACAGCATCGAGAAACACTTGGAAACAGGAGTTCAAAAGTCAAAGGGCCGGAGCCAGGGTTAAGTGACACCGGAGACCTGTTGCCAAAGATCACACCGTTAGACAGTTCACGATTCAGCGTAGCCCAAAAGTACTTTGATATTGCCAATGTTCGGAAGCAAAAGTTATAAGAAGGAGGGAAGACAAGGGCGAGCCTTGACGAAGAAGAAAAGGGGTTCACCCAGTTTCCTCAAGCAGAACACAGTACCTTATTCCAATGGTGCAGCTGGTGCCCTGGCAGTTGTTCCTGTTGGTTTCCCGCAGACCCACAATTCCTGGAGCTTCGTTGTGAAGGAGGATGTCTGAAGGGGGTCTGCACCGCACAGGGATGAAGCCGGCAGCAGCGACAACGAATAAAAGGTGCGCTCCTTAAAAACAGGAGAGGCTTGGCAGGTGGCTATCTGGACCACTACAGCAGTGTGCAGCGATTTCGACCACGACGGAGACATCTTTCTGAAGAAGATGAGCTGGTTATCCCCACCAGGCTCAAGGGAAGAAAACTCCGGACTGGATCTTCTCTTAGTCGTTGAAGGGTAGATAGCTCAGGACTGCAGAAGGGCTTCACCGGGACGGGGTACTTGCAGCAGCCGTCGTTCTCTCTGCTTCTCTTCGGTTCGGTTCCTTGTAGTTCCAGAGGCGACTCTGACTTCTAGCCCAAGAGACCTGCCTTTTATACGCAAAACCCCCATTCACACAGCCTGGCTGTCAATCACGCAGCAGGGTCCAGCCGGGTCAACCACCTCAGCCAATCATGGCAAAGTGCGACTTGGGTTTCCTAGGATACCCTGTGCAGGGGGTGACTACACCCCTTCCCCACATTCAGTCTACCTAGACACCCCGGCGTCAAGAGGAGGGCTTCTCTGCAGAAGCCCGGCAAAAGACGGTGAACAAAGAAGGTGAACCTAGTTTGCTGCGCAAAGTAAAACACAAGAAGGACTTTAACAAAAAGAAATGGCGAATAAACCCAACCGGAGCCAAAAGAAAGACAATTTGGTCGAAGCGGGTTTATGCTTAAGACGAAGCGGCTTTATGCTTAAGGCTGCTAAAATAATTACCACGGTTATCTAATATAATCGCGGTAGAAAAGTTAGGGTAGATACCACTGCCACCAGCCAAGTCTAAATGTTAAAAGAGTGAAACAATGCTCAGGGAGGTACAGACAGAAAAGGGGTACAGATTAGCCCTTTCCAGTACTCCATGTAATATGGGGTGTACTGGGTCTGTAGTAAAAGTGACTATGTAAAGTAAATGGCAACTTTACCTTTCTCTGGGGGACAGTAGTCAGTCCCTGCGAAATGGAGTCAGAGGGCAGTCTTAAAGACAACCCTGGGTTACTACACTGAAGGTGCGGTGTAACCCATACAAGAACAGGGGCACCTGGAGTGGTGTGCTCCAGTGCCCAAGATCACACAATGAGTAAAAACACATAGGTCAAAACACATGTAAGAGTGAAAAAAGGATGTACACTCTTACCAGGTGGAAAAAATAAACTCCAGAAATCCAGCAAAGCTGCTGGGGGACTCACTAGGTGAGGGAAATTAGCCCTAGAAGGAGAACTCTCCCTAACAAACTTCCTATCTAGTGCCACCATTAATGGGTGAAGAGGAGAAAGCGGAGAGAGTGGAGACCAGATGGAGAGTCCATAGGTCTGGGGAGGGGACGGAAAAGAGGATGTCAGTGATAGTCTGTCTCGAAGTGGAGTTAATGTAGGTGTCAACAATAGGTAGCCCTGGGTTGGAGGCCAGGAGAGATTTTAAAAAACGTTTTTCTTCCAGACATCGTGAGCGGGAGGATCAGTGATAGAATAGCAGTTAGAGTAGATAGGGGAGAAGGAGAGTGCCATGTAGCTCGTGGGGGAGGAAGAGAGAGGACAGAGATGCTGCACCGTGCACAAATGACTCACCGGGTGGCCTAGCAGCCAAGCAGGCACAGTAGAAGCAGGTGCTTATAGCAAGAGAAAGTACAAGGTAGCAGAAAAATAAACAGTGCGAAGGTACTAAAACACAGCCAAATTCGGCTAAATTCTATTTTCCAAAATGAGCACAAAAGTGCAACAGAAAAAAGCAATCAGTGTGCAGGTACTATAACACAGCTACATTTGATTTCCCAAAATGAGCACAAAAATGCAGCAGAAAAAAAGAAATCAGTGCGCAGGAACTAAAACACAGCTAAATGTGATTTTCCAAAATGAGCATAATATGAAACATATGTTGTGAAAGGTTTAACTTTAAAACCAAATCACATAATAAAAAAATATATTAATTTAAAACAATTCAATTCAAGTGCAGGAAAAACAAACTGGCAAGGGGGAAACTAGTAACACAAACCCCACCAATACTGAACAACAGTGGGGATTGTGAAGGAAGTGCCTTGCTCATGGGTACTTTTAAAACAGAGTTGGCAGCCAGGAACCCTTTCACAGTGCCAATCTGCAGGCCCATCCATGCCAACGAGAGCAGAAAATCCAGAAATGAGAAAGTAGAACAAAGGACAGGGTCCAGAACCCAATCCCGACACTAAGCTTAGAATGTACCCCACCTCCAAGGCAGAACGTTGTAGGACACACTGTATTCATAACTCAGCCTCTCAGCAGCCAAGCATGAAGGTTCAGACTGGTGAGGTTCCTATGGGGACCTGACCCTCGCCTCACCCCTCCGACGGCGAGAGCAAGTCCACCCTCACTGGGAGGCCCCAATAAGGGCGATGGGCATATCCAAAAGTTCTGGATACCACATCCACCAGGCCCAGTGCAGAGCAATCAGAATCAATGTGGACCTATATGGGAAAAGTCCCCTAAAAATTAGTGGAATAATGATAAGGATCAGCAGGAACGCATCCCCAAAGCTCCCTACCGAGGAAAATCTCTGGAGCAGAACAAATCCCACTTCCTGTTCACACTGGATGGAAAGAGATCCAACCGAGGAGTCCAACAAAATATCCTTAACTTCCTGGCAGAGCTCCCACTCATGGGAGGTTGAGGTCTGTCTGCTCAGAGCATCTGCTACGCCATTCTCGGTCTTGGCAAGACAGGACACAGTCAGAGATAAATCATTCTGCAGAGTCCAGAACAACAGTTTCCTTGCATCTCTGCATTAAGGCAATGACCCAACAGTACCCAGTTTGTTGAGGTAGTCCATGGCGAATGTATTATCCAACAAGACCAGTACAGCCTTACTTCGCCGACAGCTCCATGAAAATTGATGTGTTCTCAGTCCTCTGTTGGGGACCAGAGTCTGCCCACCTTAAGGTCTAATGGGTGAACATCACCATTTCAGGGATGCATCTGTGACAACTATCATTTGAGCAAAAAACACAATAGGGTAGTTTGGGTGGGTAACTGACCTCTAACTGTACTATAAACTTTTCACACGCGAAACACACAGGTTTATGATTCAATTTGTTTTCATTTGCTGTTGTCAATCTGTACACCTTATGTTGCCCAACTACTAGCTATGCCCTCCAGCAGTCAATAAACCCTAGGTTGCGGTGGTGTGCAGGTTAGCAGACAGATGGAAGAGGCTTGCCCTGCCCAATCCAGGCAATGGTGAACTTCTCAGTAACACAGTTAAAAAAACACACACGTCCCGGGACGCTAAATGCTATACCCCAGACAAGTGATAGAGGCCATACAGGATGGTCATAATTACTTTTAATTCTCCTGTTTAGCGACCCCATGAACTTAAAAACAAAAGATAAAAATTAAAACTAAAGCTCGAATAATTGATGAGCTGTATCTAGCGTGAGTTCCACACTAGTGTTCCTACAGGTGGTCTCCTTAATATTTGAGATACCACAGAAACCAAAACTGGGCCTACTGGTTTCAGTGGCATGTACGACTGTCGCCACTTTCTTGAGGGCCACGGTACCGTAATAGGAACCGCAAGAGGTAAGCTGAGCTGGGCCGTCACTGCATCCCAAACTGCAGTGTCATGACAAGCTTACACTCAGCAGGGCATTTTAACTCCTCTTCAGGGTCGTGGACTCATTTGTCGTTCTGAATGCCTGCCAGGCAAAGCCTGCAACCCTGGCGGTCCGCACATCACCATACGACAGGACCTGGGTTTGTGTTGTAATTACCCTTGTTGCCCACGCCTGTCCAGAAACATTTGGTTGGAGGGCAACATAGGTAGTACATATTGACAACAGCACTATTATTTGGGGACAGGGTTACGGAAGCAACACCCCTCACAGTAACTTGTCTTGCAGGAACCACCATAGGAGATCTCAAAACACATTTTCAGAGACCTGCAACAGGTCTGACATGCTGCCCTGGAATTGGAGGGACCCCATATGCAACTGGGTCTCCAGGACCTCCAGAATGCAGGAGGCTATGCGGCCCAGGAGGCTCAGAAAGGCAAAGGCCTTATCCACCTTCCAGAACTGAAAGATGTGAACAATCTCGGAAGATGCCCAGGTGAATGTCCAAGACCACACTAATGAACTGAAGGGACTATGGTGGCGACGCATGGGACCTCTTGAAGTTGAAACTCAAGCTGTGCAGAGGGTGCATGTGTAGAACAAATGTTTTAACACCAGGTCCGGCTGCAGGCAAGGACGAGCCAGTCATCCAGGTTGGGAAAGACATGTATGCTTGCCCTCCTGATGTGAGCCACCACCATCGGCAACGGTTTGGTGAAGAGGTTGGGTGCTGGAGATAGCCTGACTGGTGGAACCTTGAACTGGTAGTGTGATGTCCGAGCTACACATCTCAGGTACTTACTGTGTTTCAGATGGATCGGCACATGAAGTAGCCGTCCTGGATATCCAGTGACGCCAACCAGTCCTGCCGTTCAAGGGCCTGAAAGATCTTGCCCAAGGTGACCATCTTGAACTTGTGCAGGTATAAGTTGAAAGGTCTCAGGTCCAGGATGGGACACAGCCCCCAGTCTTTCTTCAGAATTAAAAAATAAACGGTTGCAGCCCTTGCATTGTTTTGAGTACTGTGGCGCACTTCATTAGACACGCTGGCACGGGTAGTATAGCTCAGTGGAAACGGGCTCGTCTTGGATGCAAGACAACGCAGAGCAATACAGGTTAGAATCCCGGGTCTGCACTTAGAAACCTCTTCGGTATTAAGCGCGTTATAAAAATGTTTATAATTAGATGCTGACTGAACTCCTTCATGCCAGAGGCAGCAATTGGCTGGAGGGAGGGTTTTTGGGTGGGCAGTGAGCAGATGTGGGGCAGAAAGCCTGAGTTATGACCTGAAAGGCCCAAGCATTTGAAGTGGTTTGAAGCAACATCTTGATAAACAGGAACATTTCTGCCTGTGCCCCTGACTTGGGTGGAATGGTTGAACGTTTCTTCACAGAGGATTTGACCCGTGACGATGGAGGCGGGGGGGGGTGTGAAGGCTGAGAAGGCAGTAATACCCCATCTGAGTGCCACGACTACTAGCCTGGCTGAGGGTGTGGGGGAGAGGGGAGGGGAGGCAATAGCCTTGCTACTGTTAAGAGGGCAACTGACCCCTACCATGGTGGGCAAAGGAGGAGTAAGGATTGAAAACCTTCACCCCTCAGGGCTGAATTGGAAAGGCTGCTCAACAGCCAGGCCTTGGGACTTAGCCATGGCTTTTGATGCCTGGATTTTCTGGAGGAACTCATCTGTTTAACCCCAAAGAGGTTGTGCTCATCAAAGAGCACGTCCAGATGCTTTGCTTTGACATCTGGGATGAAGGAAGCAGGTCTGAATCCCACCAGGTTCAACCTGCCCTTACATCCTTCTGAGGTCGATAAAAAAGTACCAACTTTGGTTTGGTAATATTGTGTACAAAACGTTTCTATGAACAACGCTCTGGTGAAAGCACTATATAAATAACACATTATTAAATCAGTCATAAGGTGTTTCAGAGGAAAAGTGCATGCTTAATCAATGGAGTAAAAACTGCAGCAAGGTTTCAACAATAAAATATTTGTGCGTTCAGCATCATGGTCAATCTTATTTTCTTTCCTTCGCCAATCAATTTCAAGAGAAATGAAGACAAATATTAGGCTTACTCACCGGATTATTTTTACAAGTTCACACATGTTGACATGGTCGGGGACAAGGAATTTGGTTTTATCCAAGACTGGCAGCTGCTTTTCACCCTTGTACCTTTCAATGATCACCTATGAGATAGATAAATAAAATAGTCACTATACTTGTTTAAGGCAATAGTTCAGGTGGAAGAAATGGGAATTGCAGAGACAGTTGAGAAGAGCGCTGGTCAGGAAAAAGAGGTTGAAAGGGTATAATCTCAGCAACGTGCAACACACCGGTCTTCAGTAATGCATGACAGAAAAAAAGTATGCTAGTATATAGAAAGAGCTTAAACAATTGGTTGCCAGAGTTGTGAGATGCACACATGCAGCAGTTCACACCTGATAAACACTTTCAAATAATGTTGCAGTTTCTTCGTGCTGGATGTGGGTCTGTGATTTTGTTGTAAATCGAAAATTCTTTTTTATGCATTCACAGACATGGCGTTGGTTTGCTTGGTGATTAAATGCAGTAAAAATACCTTTAACTGCAGCTCTCTGAATATTTCCCCTTAATCAACCTGGCAAGCCTTACTAAGAGGAATACAACAGTACTAGCAACAGAAAACAAACTCACATAAGTAGCTGCATCACCAAATGAATATTCTTTTGTTCCCTGACAAATAAAATTGAGAAGCCATTGGCTCAGTCTTCGAAAGCCATCTTCAGATCAGAACAAACTGTCCTTACCTACTCGCCTCACTTCTTATTGGAAAGCAAGTACTTCCCCCTTCCTGCCACACAATCTAGCCGGGCCTTCTTGGTCCTCAACTCTTCCAATTGGAGCAGTCTAAGAATCTCATGTTAGGCTTTTCTGGCTACCTTTGACTGCGATTGGGTGGTAGAGAGTGCTTGAAAAAAGAAGAAAAAACCTATAACATTTGAGAATCTTTCGCTCCTTCAGACTTTATGGTCTTTGCAGTCATATCGAATAGGTGTGCCTACACAAAGCCCGCAGCAATGTTGTATCTATAGTAATGGTCACCTCAAGAGTTAGGTTTGAGCATGAATTTATTTCTTGATCAATTGAACATTTTCTGTTACCCATGACATATGCTATGCCAACATCTTTGTCTTTCCCTTCCTTCTCAGTTTGTGACCATTGCTGGCTGTATGGTGGAGAAATGACACATATGATTTAAACAAGTGGTTTATTAAAGGTATGTTTCAAGGGAGGAGTTAGACCAAATGCCGATAGGAACTCTGGGAGTCTCCATGAATCAAAAAAGGAAATCTAAACTGTGTCAGGAACAAAGTAACAAAGTGAGGTATTCTACCTATGTATACCCCTTCCAGTGGCAGTGCACCAAATCAAAATTTAAACCTAATTTTACTAATCCTTGTTCCTCTAGGGATACCCAAGTTGAGCCACAATGCCCAAAGGATCTGGCCAACAGAACGTTCCAAACCGATACATAACATGTCCCTAGCCTCCATGCTATTCTCTGAGCTAAACCACAAATGTGTGAAAGGCTTGACCAACAAGAGATTTCACAAATCCTATTCTATAATGTCCATCCTTCATCTCAAACACAAAGAAAGAAGCTTCTCCTGAGAAAGCTCTTCCGGCATTTACTCACAGTTTGGACCTTCCTTAGTCTTCCTCCTTTCACTCTCCTCATTCAGAACTTTCCCAGGTGCTTAGCTTTTCAGACTTCTCATCAGGCTCTGCTTCAGCTCCATCTTCCAGCTTGGATTATCAGACTAACTCATTTGTCCGAATCGTCTCCAACCTCTGGCACTCAACCACATGGGTCTCTTACAGACCTTCACTTTCAAGCAAGTCCCTCCAGACATTTGGCATTGAGCGGTTTAGGTCTCCACATGACCTGTGGTTCTCAGTATTTCCTTGACCAATTCTCAACTCAACCTGATCTTCCAACCTTCACTGGAAGAGATCTCATCACGACCTGGATTATCAGCATTCACTTGGGCAGGTCTACTCCTCGACCTTTGGCAGGCAACAAACCTTTGTATAAGGTTCTGAGTATTCAGCAATTCCACGCAAAGTTGTCAATCTGGAAAAGTGAATGCCCTTCATTTGAATGATAGACGTATCTTGATGGCCGAAGGCCAACCGTCTTATGCACAGAATTATATAAATACAGACTGCTATGCTTGACGAACAAGCGGCCATTTTAAACGTAGCAAGAATCGCCATTTTGCTTGTTAACCATTGCTCATTGCTTTCTGTCTAAAACTGCTTTGCAGCTTGCAATTCTTGCGAATTCTGCTTACTCTGCTCAACTGTTAACATTGTTGTCTCAATATGAAAGGGCAAGGTCGCGGGACTGAGGAGTTCGTTGAAACTCCTCATGAGTAGCCCAGAAAGGAATGCCCACGCTCCCTCTCTGTAGCCTTGAGGGAGAGCTGCAGGGCATTTAATCATTTCACAGCTGCCAGCCAGTCTCGTACTGTGGTAGAATATGTTAGAATGAAGCAGCTAAAGGCTTGAATTATGCTCTTCTTACGGCCCCCCCCTCACAAAACCCTTTAGAGCGTGTCGGCTCCCAGGACACGAATAGCACCTCAAAGATAGCAAAGCGTGGAATGTGGCTCTTACCCGTGTGCAGCTTGCTTCCAAGAATAGAAGCACTGTGTTCTGTTCAACAACTAGAAGATGCCTCCGCACTTTCTAAATTACACATTGTTACTAGAATAGACATCGAAAGTGTCATAATTGTCATACTCGTCGGAAATGTCCATCATCATCCCGAGTTCAAAGAAACTTAATAAAAGGGGGGTGTTAAACATGACATAGCTGATTGTATGATATGCATTTTGTATATATGTAACTGATGTACGTAATTCGCTCTCTTGCGTCCCTCGAGGTCTAGAGAATACACGTTGCGTGCATGAGACCACAGTTGGCCAATTGGGACTATTTTGCTTGCAATAAACCCTAGCATTGGGAATTTGAACCTCGTGTCTGGCGCATCCTTTCGTGTATGGTTATTGCCTTGTTTCCATATCGCGATGGACCCCTAGGGGCCCCTTTTTAAGATGGTGCCCGAATAGGGACCCTCCCCCACTTGCCCCATCGTATACGTTGTAACGGAGTAAAGGCGGAAGAACGGCGAGGACGGAACAATCGAGCCGGGAACCAAGAGGTGTACGGGGCACCCTGTAGAAGTGAGGAGAGATTCCTTCGCAGATCTGCACACATCTGATCCCTGATCGATGTACCGGGCCAGACGGCAAAGGAGGCGAGGGTCCCGAAACGAGGCAGAGGCCAGAGAAGCGCAGACACGACGTTGGGAGAGGTTGCATCAGGACAGGCGACTTATTTTATCAGGTGAGTCATTCCCAGATTCAAACGAAAACCTGATTTTTGGTAGAGTGTTGATTTTGCAAATTCAAACGTCCAGGTTAAGGTTAGTTAACCAAGGGGAAGGTTAAAAACATGCCTGGAGTACTGTCCACTTTAGCGGGGCTTTTCTGCTGCGGTAGACAGTCCTTGGAAAATGGCCAAAGTGCACCGCCTGGGGGAACGCCGGCTTATGACATGTATGCAAAATATGGTGTGGGTGCGATAATATTTTGTGAAATTTGGCATAGGCAAACTAGAAAGCAGCAGGACCATCAGTGGCCGATTAATAGTAGCTTTGAGATTGCGAGGATAGATAACCTAGAAAGGGTGTTGATAAGGAAAAAAGCGCGACCCGCAGCTTTTGAGACTATCAAAGATTGGAGGAGGGAAGCAATGCTCCGACTTAGGAGTAGAGAGAAGCATGCACGTAGGCACAAATCGAAGCTTGAGGTAACAGAAGAAAAAGAGGAGGAGGAGTGGACGGCAAGTCTAAGACGGGAAGGGAGACGTGAGCAAAGGAACATAGAAGGAATATACCCGCAGCAGGACTACACATAGCAGATGAATTAATGGAACATTTGCTAACCCATACGGGTCGAGGCCCAAAACTAGGATCGAAACCAAACACGCCAGTAGTGACTGCGCAGGCCCAACCAGTAGCTCTCATACCCCCTCCCAAAGCCCAAGCACTTCCCCTCACGCAAGCATTAACCCACGCCCCAACCACAGCCCGAGCCCTCCCACAAGCGCAGACCGCAGACGCACAATTTCCCAGCACCCAGGAAGGCCCTTCACAGATGTCACTTGTCCCATCCGCACCTCCTGCTCCAGAGACAGGTTCAGCACCATCCGCCCCTCCCGAAGTCGAAATTGAGACCGGGGAGGCGAGAGGCGGGGCTGAAGGAACAGGATTTGGACGGGTAACTCGCAGCGCGATCAGCAAAGGAAGAAAGATTGATTTACAGCAAGAGGCAGAAATGTACATAGAAGGAAATGATGGGACGGCAGCATTGGCCTCGTTATATGGGTACCGAAGAAGCAACGAGAGACCGGTAGTGTTGGAATGCATGGGGACATTTTTGGTGGGAGAATGGAAAAAGTTACTTGAGAAATTACCGCCACAACGATTGTTAGATTTGAACCAATTAGCATGCTGTAGAATAAAAGATGAAGAAGTAAAGGAACATGTAAATGGACTTTTTGATCTTAAAAATGAGTTGGATAATGAGTATGCTGAAATGTTTGCTGCACCTGGATACAGGGGTTGGGATATTAGAAGAGTTGGGAGAGGGACGGTAGAACCATAAATACAGCGGAGACATTCAATGTCATCTGTACAGAGGGGCGACAAGCTGAAAGTATGTATACGGGAAGCGATAAAGTGGGTGTCGAATCCTAGTATCCCAACAATGGTCATACATGACATATTTGACGAATATTCCATGCCAATGAAAAGAAAGGCACTGCAATCGATGGCTGAACATTTGATAGAGAAGGATATAAAAAACAATAAGGGTAGCCCACCTGAGATACTAGCGGTATACAAGAGAGCATTTGAGCGAAGTACAGGAGAAACGGGCCTATCACTGGACTTAGGAATACTATTGAACCTAAGAGAAGGGGGAGGGATCGTGAGTGGGGCATTTCCAATCAGAGAGGTTCCGCCCACGTTTATACCAAAAGTAGAGATCCCTGCGACGGGAACAGTAGGGGCGCAGGTAACACCAGCCCATTTCACCGCCCAGTATGTGCATGTCCCCTTTTCCAGGCAAGAGGTGAATACTATAAAACAGACGATTCCCGATATAAGAAAGAATCCAGCAGGTTTCTACAAGGAAGTAGAGTCAACCATGAGATCAGCAGTGCGTACTATGAGCGATATAGATTTGATTTTCCCAGTCATTTTTCCAGCAGATATATGGAAACAGATAAGGACGGTAGATGACGTGGGGGCTTTTGGCGCCACATGGGCGGAGTTACTATTGGAGGAAAAAAATAAAAAAGTAGGGGAAAATCCAGGAACCCGCATGGCAGATCTACCAGAACGGATAATGCGGAGATTGAGGGAAATAATTCCAGAAAAAAGGATTCAGTGGGACAAATTAACTACATGTGTACAAGGCAAGGATGAGCCAGTAACGGATTATTTCAATAGATTTGAAGGAGTATTCACAGACTTCAGTGGGCAGGATGTGAGCACAGAGTCGGGGAAAAGGCTATTTGTTGATAAATATGTGAGGGGACTAATATTACCAATTCAAGATATGTTAATGGCGTCGGAAAGTGCCTGGACAGCAAAACCGGTGAGTGAGATAATACACATAGCCCAATATTACGAGAACAGGGTAAATGTGGCGAAAGAAAGAGTGATGAAGGATAGAGTAAATTTAAAAACGAGGGTGTTACTGCAGCAGGTAATTGGATACAATAGAGGTAGAAGAAATGCACAAGGCAGGGGAAATTTGAATAATATGCACGGGGTGTCATTGGGATTAAATCAATGTGCGTACTGTAAAGAGGAAGGACACTGGCGAGCGCATAGCCCGCACCTACAGAATAGAGGTGGGTTTGGCCAGAGAAGGCCTCATAGAGGACATCAGGGGTCAAATGGCCCAAGCAGAAATAGCATGCAGCAGTAACAGGGATATACCAATGGAGGTAATCAAAACCAATCCTATGGTCAAAACCAAGCTCAACAGAACCAGGCATTGAACCAAAGTGTTCCGAACCAAAATCAGGGCGGGCAGGGCCAACAGAGAAATGATCAGAGTGGAGGACACTGAGGGGGAAATGGGAATATTTTTGGTACACAGCCAAACACGTATTATAGCAGCAGCGGTGACTACACATCGGACAATGTGTTATTTTCACAATAGGACAGCCCACGGCAGGGGTCGGAACCAGTGTCTATTCCCGTGAATCAGAGAGGACCCTACGTAGAAATGAGAGTCGGGAATAAGGAGCACCGTTTCCTTGTAGATACAGGGGCACAGAGGTGTTCGATAGACCACCACTTGGTTCCGGAGATCCCACTGTCGGGGCAAAAGAATGTTTCTGTAGGGTTTGCAGATACACCAGTAATTAACCCCGTGTCTGAAGCTTTCCCAATTACAATAGGACCATTTACGGAACAGTGTCCATTTCTTCTGACAGAAAATTGTGGGGAGAACTTGCTAGGATTAAATTTGTTGAGAAAATTGGGGGCAGTTATACAATGTACAGCAGATGGGGCGTTCCTCACGATTTGGCCTCACGATGCACCGGTGACGGAATTTAGGTTAAAAAGCGTTACCAGAAGAGCTAAGTAGAGTACCAACCTGTCTGTGGGCAATGCATGATAATGATGTAGGATGCTTGAAAATAGAGCCAGCAAAATTAACTTTGAAAGAAGGTGTTACATTACCACGAATTCCCCAGTATAAAATTTCTGTTGAAGGTGAGAAGGGATTAAAGAGTATTGTTACTGACCTGGTGAGATTGGGGGTGGTTGAAGAAATTGCAGGTAGCATGTGCAACAGCCCGATTCTTCCAGTTTACAAGAAAGGAGGCAATGAAGTACCATATCGTTTCATAATTGATCTGCGCGCATTGAACAAAGTGGTAGACCCACAATTCCCTTTGGTCCCAGATGTCACAACAATACTGACAATGATACCGGCCACTGCAGAATACTTTAGTGTAGTTGATTTGAAGAACGCGTTCTTTAGCATTCCAGTGGATAAAAGCAGTAGAGATCTGTTCGCGTTCACTCTAGGAGGTCGATCATTCACATTCACACGCATGCCACAAGGATACACAGAAAGCCCGAGCATTTACAGCAGGGCACTAAAAGAACAGCTAGATATGCTAGAACTACCAACAGGTTGCGCACTCTTGCAGTACATAGATGACTTGTTACTAGCTGCTGACACAAAAGAGATCTGCAAAGAAAGTACTATATTACTATTGACACACCTAGCGACCCATGGTCACAAGGCGAGTTTGAAGAAATTCCAGTATAATCAAAAGGAGGTGTCTTATTTGGGTTACCTACTTTCGAAAGAAGGGAGAAGATTAACACCAGAACGCATAGAAAGTATTTCTAGTATGCCTATTCCAAAAACTCAAAAAGGAGTGAGAGCTGTAATAGGCATGGCCTCTTATTGTCGGCAGTGGATCAGTAATTTTGCGTTGATTGTGAAGCCAATGATAAAATTAACTAAAAAGGATGCAGTGATGCCTTTACAGTGGGATGAGGAATGTCAGAAAGCGTTTGAGCAATTGAAAGCTGCATTGTGTGCTGCGCCAGTTTTAGGCACTCCTAACTATAAAAAGATCTTTAGACTATTTGTGAGTGAGAGTGAAGGATGTGCATTGGCGGTTTTGACACAGGAACAAGGTGGAAGAAATAGGCCGTGCGGCTATTATTCTTCCGCGCTGGACCCTGTAGCCGCGCACTACCACGATGTTTGCGATCTGTTGCAGCGGCTGCTGCGTCAGTGAAACAAACGGAAGGAATGGTATTGGGGCATACTTTAATTATGATGGTGCCACATGCCATAGATGTTCTATTAAACAGAACACAGACGCAACACCTCACCTCTGCTAGATTAACAAGATATGAGCTCATCTTGTTTGCACCCCACATCCAAATTATGAGGTGTAGCGCATTGAATCCTGCAGAATTAATGCCACTGCCCATAGCAGAAATTGGTGACAACGAATCACCACCCCATGATTGTTTAATGGTCACTGAAGAAGAAACAAAGGGAAGGGTTGACTTGAGCGACATCACACAGAAAGAGCCAGATGGGGAGTTGTTTTGTGACGGCTCTTGTTTTAAATTACCTGATGGCACATCAACGGGCGCATATGCAATCACTACTCTAGAAAGGGATGTGGAAAGCAGAAGAATCCCCTACAATTCGGCACAAGCCGCAGAAATTATAGCCTTGACTAGAGCTTGTGAACTCTGAGAATTTGAACGTGAATATTTATACTGACAGCCAGTACGCCTTTGGCGTGGTTCATAACTTTGGCCGACTCTGGGCTGAGAGGGGTTTCTTGACATCACATGGGGCCAGGATTCAGCATGGCCCTTTGATTGTACGATTGTTGTCTGCACTCACGTTTCCAAAGTGCTTAGCTATAGTAAAATGCGCGGCGCATAAAAAAGTAACATGTAAAGTGGGAGAGGGAAACGCATTTGCAGACAGGATTGCGAGACAAACAGCCACTGATTTGAGTACTAGAATGATGACAGTACAAACAGAGGAAGTACCTTGTATGATAGAGAATGGAGTTGCCACAGTCAAAGAAATGCAAGCTGAGGCCACAACCGAAGACATTCAGGGGTGGGCTGAGGGCTCTGCTGAGTTAGATTTGGAAGGATGTTGGGTGGACAAGGAGACCAAGAACTGGATGTTGCCAAATTGTTACGTAACCGCAATGGTTACAATGGCGCATAGCCCTACCCACATTTGCGCGAAGAAGATGGTACAGCATTTATCCACAGTATGGAAAAATGAGCACATAAAAAGGAATGCAGAAAGGCTAGTGCAAAATTGTATTACGTGCCTGCAACACATGTAGGGAAGGGAACCGTGACTCCAGTAGGTAGTTTTGCCCCACCCTCCATGCCATTCGAGGTGATCCATTTTGATTTCATAGAAATGGAAAGGTGCCAGAACTACAAATATGTGTTAGTGGTGATTTGTGCATTTAGCAAGTGGGTGGAGGCATATCCTTTAAAAGACTGTACTGCCATGTCAACGGCAAAAGTAATGTTGAAAGAGTATTTCTCCCGGTTCGGGCTGCCCCGTCTCCTGTGGTCAGATAACGGCCCACACTTTGTGGGCGCAGTAGTACTACAGATCTGTGCAGGTCTACAGATAGAGAAACAATTGCACAGTTCCAGGCATCCCAGTTCTGCCGGGCTTGTTGAGAGACATAACGGTATCTTAAAGTCAAAGATAGCTAAAATCTGTGCTGGGAGCAAGTTGAGTTGGGTGGATGCATTACCCCTAGCGCTATTGTGCATGCGCACGTCTGTGCAGGCTAAAACTGGGCTCTCCCCCTATGAAATTATAATGGGGAGACCGGCAAATGTATGGTGTGCACCGCAGCCCAAAAGATTATGTGCGGTCGAGCATAAGCACGTACTGTGGCCTTTTAATTCAGAAGTTGTGTTTGATTCATCAGCAGGTGCAGGAGGCGTTACCAGTGCGATACACCGGACCGGGGCACTCGCGGGAGCCTGGAAGCTGGCTCCTGATTAAGAACTTTGAGCGGAAGACAGCATTAGCACCCAGGTGGCGCGGCCTCTACCAAGTACTTTTGGCGACACAAACGGCCATTCGAGTGGACGGTCGCAAGGCATGGATCCATGCGACACATGCCAAAAGATTCCCAGGAATGCTGACAACTTCCGACGACCAGAGAAAGGAAACGGTCTCGGAAACAAAAGAAGCTGTTGCTAGTCCACTGCCACAGCATCAGCCTGAGTGAGAACTGAAAGTTGAAACAAAGCCTAAGCGAGAAGTGAAACTCGAAACAGAGCCCGAGGAGGCTGCCAGAAAGGGGAAAGGGTGAAAAGTGCCCCAACGTTGCTCAGCAGAAACAACATCACTGCCGAGCGACACAAACTCTGCATTGCAAACACCAGCAGAAACAACGCGTGTACCCCTTTGGCTCCCACCAGTTTCTGCAAACGCACCAAAGCCAAAGAAAGAAACTACATCATTGCCACGGCGCTCATCGCTACCCATCATTGTGCCGCAGGCTGACACTGAGCCTGATACTGGAAGTGCAACGGCACTATCCACGGATCATACAATACCAGGAGTGAAACGGTATAATTTGCGGCCTCGACAGGCAAAGTGATCCACAGATCTTTGGTGCTTTTCTTTTGCCTTTGGTTCCACTCACGAACGGAGTAGGAGCCAGGGGCGTAGAGGAGAGAAGTGTGAGAGTTCTGCAAGTCGGACAATTCAAGACTCACAGCTCCTCGGTGCGCTTATAATAAAGTACATGTGTCAGGAGCCAGAGCAGGACAAGCTGGACGCACATAAGTACTAAGGCTGATAGGGTACATGTGTCCTAAGCCAATAAAGAATTGTTCAGAAATCGTCTGAGCAGTGGGAGAAAGAACAACTAATCTTGCTCGGAGTGGATAAGTGATCTAGGCTGTGAAAGGGTTGGCAGAATTGAACTGTGACATTTTCGTTGAACTTTTCTGGCATCAAGAACGAGAGACATTTGCGACGAACTTTGCCAGCAAGAAGAAGGACGATGAAGAACAAATCAAGACCGGTTTCAGCCTCCTCCTGCACCCCTGCTGAAAAGATGATAGTTTTAGAGACTGTAAATTTAGGAAAAAAGCATGGTAAAAGGAATAAGGTACTGATTTGGACATTGGTCCTGTGTTTCTTAAGTATGGTAGTACCAACAATAACAGCTATTACACTATGGTTCCTGGAGTCCGCGCACCCATTAGAAACACTTTTACCAAAAGCAGCTACTGAAAGCCCGGTCCATGTAATCACTGGTACTTTGTCCCCAATGGAAGAAAGACAGAGAAGGATATGGCAACAATACATTGTTGCTCATCATGAACATGACCCATGCGGTTTTAAAGAAAAAAGATTGCTGGGTTTGTGCCCATTTACCACAGCACGGTGGGAAAGGGATAGGCTGGTATGTACAACCGTTATCATTGGTTTATTCATGTGAAGTATTGTTGAGTGCAATGTTCTTTGGGAAATGGAACAAGAGTAATACGGGTCAGCTAGATGAGACCAATATGAATGAATTTGAGGAAGTGATCATGAGACCTATGGGTTGTTCCATATTCCACAAAGCTCGCGTGTTTTCACCAGATCCCATAAGTAAAAATACACGAAAGACAACAAGACTAGATAGATTACAAAGGCAGAATAGACCGACCCCGCCAACAGAAGAAACATCAGTAATGACATTTCGAATGAGGGATGAATGGAATAGAGATGCTGTGCCCCCTGGCTATACAGTGGATCACAGCCCCAAAACTGCTCCCCTATGTTTAAAGAAAAAAGGTTCCTATAAAGTAGGAATGTTTAGCAGCTGCCTGAACACAGTGGTTTTAAAGCACGAAATAGAACCTGTGTACGTAGGGGACCCTGTTTACTTTATATGTGGGGCAAAAGCATATCCATGGTTACCTAGGAACTGGGGAGGTACATGCTGCCTAGGTCTACTGTTTCCAGGAGTGTTCCTCTTGGAGACAGCAGAAGTAGCCAGACGAACAAAAGGTAGAATCAAAGGAGTAGTGAAGATGGAATGATAGCAATAGATATAGCCAAATCGTTTATACCATTCTTGGCCCAAATAGAAAATTCCTATAATATAAGAAAACTGTCTAGAATATTAAAAAATACAATAGATTCAACAACGGATATTTTTTTCAATATGACGTTAGAAGAGAAAGGAATAAGACTAATGGCACTACAAAACAGGATGGCTCTCGATATAATATTAGTTGATCGTGGGGGAGTTTGCAAACTCGTAAAAACTGCATGCTGTGTGTTTATAGATGATTACTCCCCTACGATATTTAAAGCAATCCGGAAATTACATGTCCTAAGTTCCACACTCTCTACTGAAGAAGGGGGTTGGGGGATAGGATCCTGGTTGTGGGGACTATTGCGGTCCTGGGGATGGAAGCTAATTTCAATACTAATGGAGGTACTTGGTATATTCATAACATGTTGCTGTTGCATACAATGCCTACCAATAGTTTGCACTGAGAAAACTGAGGGATGTACTAAGGGATGTATGCACATGGTGTTGAGAGGAAAACAAACGCATGGCCGAAATAACAGAGACACTGATGAAACAAAAACAGTAAAACAATTTATGGCTATAGACATTAATGATGAAGATGATGCTCATGATAGCATGAAAGGTTGAGACATAGATACCCCAGACTTATCCTCATCAGAGGAGGATACAATGAATGAATAAGACATTTGGCATACGGCCAAAGGGAGGGTTTGTCAATCTGGAAAAGTGAATACCCTTCATTTGAATGATAGACGTATCTTGATGGCCGAAGGCCAACCGTCTTATGCACAGAATTATAGAAATACAGACTGCTATGCTTGACGAACAAGCGGCCATTTTAAACGTAGCAAGAATCGCCATTTTGCTTGTTAACCATTGCTCATTGCTTTCTGTCTAAAACTGCTTTGCAGCTTGCAATTCTTGCGAATTCTGCTTACTCTGCTCAACTGTTAACATTGTTGTCTCAATATGAAAGGGCAAGGTCGCGGGACTGAGGAGTTCGTTGAAACTTCTCATGAGTAGCCCAGAAAGGAATGCCCACGCTCCCGCTCTGTAGCCTTGAGGGAGAGCTGCAGGGCATTTAATCATTTCACAGCTGCCAGCCAGTCTCGTACTGTGGTAGAATATGTTAGAATAAAGCAGCTAAAGGCTTGAATTATGCTCTTATTTCGGCCCCCCCTCACAAAACCCTTTAGAGCATGTCGGCTCCCAGGACACGAATAGCACCTCAAAGATAGCAAAGCTTGGAATGTGGCTCTTCCCCCGTGTGCAACTTGCTTCCAAGAACAGAAGCACTGTGTTCTGTTCAACAACTAGAAGATGCCTCAGCACTTTCTAAATTACACATTGTTACTAGAATAGACATTGAAAGTGTCATAATTGTCATACTCGTCGGAAATGTCCATCATCATCCCGAGTTCAAAGAAACTTAATAAAAGGGGGGTGTTAAACATGACATAGCTGATTGTATGATATGCATTTTGTATATATGTAACTGATGTACGTAATTCGCTCTCTTGCGTCCCTCGAGGTCTAGAGAATACATGTCGCGGGCGTGAGACGACAGTTGGCCAATTGGGACTATTTTGCTTGCAATAAACCCTAGCATTGGGAATTTGAACCTCGTGTCTGGCGCATCCTTTCGTGTATGGTTATTGCCTTGTTTCCATATCGCGAGGGACCCCTAGGGGCCCCTTTCAAAGTTCCAGAGTGGTGTTGGTCTTGCTCCTATAGGAATGCTCTAGGTTCTACTATGCCAACAAAACTGTTTCATCCACCCGTGTTTATAGTGCTTAAATGTTCTCTTTCTCTTTGGAAGCTTCCGATTGATAGGGTTTGTTATAGTTTTGTACAATGGCTAGGGATTGGTGTCTCCAAATGAATCTTTGAATTTCTCCAATTGAGTCTTTCCACAGTTGCTAATTAGTACATTTCCACTTCTTTTACCCGTTTGTTCCATGGTTTCATAGGGAGTACGCAACGTTGCCACCATCTTGGAAGCTCTCCTTTGAGTGTTCGCATGTTGGCGGTGTTCCATATCTTTGGGGAGTGAACATGCAGCTCTTGGTGGTATCTCCTTCTGCTGACTTGGGTTACAGTCGCTTCACTCCCTCGCTACAACGTCGATTAAGTTCAGGAACTTCTATCTCCAACTTCTGTGCAGTGCATTTCTGATCCATGCTTATTTGTTCAAAATGAGCCATTGAGAAGGAGTTCACTATGCTTTGAAGGTTTCATTTTACACACTTGTGAAGTTGGAGATTTTAGATGGTGAGGGTTTAGAGATTGGAGTATGTGGTTTTAGCGTCCCCGATAATGATACTTGGAGAGCTTGGGTAATCCCAATGGCACGGTTCTAGAAGACCATTTTATTTTTTTTAAAACACCCTTGATGATGTAATATTGTGCCTTGGTGGGTGGAGGTGGCAAGCCTTCGTGATCCACATCTTTTAGCCTTTAGGAGGTGTATCAGGTAGCTGTTTGCCCCCTCATATATCATTAACATGGTGCGTTCAGTCAACTCACCATATGAGGCACCACATGAAGTTGCCTCATATGTAGTCTAGCTTTGACAGTGAGGCTATAGTATGATGGTGTTAATGCTACAATCACTCCCAGAGAGGCAAGTCACCTGGTACATATGCATGATCCTGTGACAAGACAGTGGCCCTCATTACGCGTTTGGCAGTAATTCTGCGGAACTACTGCCAAATGGAATTACCATTACGCCATAGGACTCCAGGGGGAATTCGGCAGTATTACTACTGGCAGTAATTCCACCAGCGGTAATTCTGCCGATTTTTCTGCAGTAAACTGGAGGGTCTAAACCGCCCACTTCAAGGCCAAACTTGGGATTTGGCAGAACAGTAAAAGTGGTGATAATTCCGTTACCGCCACCTTTTTGCCACTCCGGCAAACTCAGAATGAGGCTCAGTGCCTTTCTATCACAGATATGCAAGGGGTTTATTCTAGTCTACTTATCACCAATGAACATCTTGCAGAGACTTACTTCTTTAAGAATATTTGCAGCCATTTGTTGACATTGTACTTATCAGTGGTCTTTTACCATGCAAATGACTATGTGAGGTAAACCATGTATATACAACCCCTTATCCCTTAAGAGTTGTGTGATCTGCCTAAAAGTTCTCAGTGAACACCTTTTGAGCAGTGCATATACAAACAGTAATACTCTGACCAGACAGTTTCCTTGATTTACCGTGAACCAGCGACGGAAAAAAAGTAAGAAAAGTGCGGGAAGTGGGAGCAGACACTACGGCTCTCTATTAAACTTCCCAGCCTTTGCCTGTACTTCCACTGAAATGTCCGACATAACATGCTCTGTCTCTGCGCAACCGTAGGCTTTCCCCTTAGTTAACCGTACTTTGTGTTTTTGTGCCCTTTCTCTAGGTCCCCTTCCATTGCAGTTACTGTTGCACTGTTAACTGTGTCCCATTAGGATCTCTCCCACTCTCTAGGTCCCCCTCATCTGTGGTTACTATCGTGCGGTTAACTGTGTCCCATTAGGATCTCTCCCACTCTGTAGGTCCCCTCCTAGCTGGGGGTACCGTTTCTACTGCTGTGTGCGACATATCTGCTACCCCTGTGGGTGCTCCCTTGTGTGACCCCACACCTCCTCTGCGTTTCCCATGCTGTGCGGTGCTGGACTGTGCATCTCTCCTTGCCCTCTCTCTCACTCCCCCACTCCTCCTATTTTCCTCCTCGCACCCCCTAGGGTGCTCTCAGTTTCTCCCATCCTCTCTAACTGCTACTCTATCTCCTATCCTATCCTATCCTATCTCTCTCGCTAAGTCTGGATGGAAGAAGTTCAAGAGGGACATCCTGGTTCCCAACGCAGGCCTCCTTATCGCAGATACCTACATCAGTGATTCCTCCAGACACTCTCACTGACATTCTCTTTGCCGTTCCCTCAACAGACCTATGGACCCCTCATATGGTCTTGGCTCTCTCTCCTATCTCTACTTCTCCCATTAATTAATTCCCCTCCTCCAAGATCATCATTAATGTCCATTTAAATGGCACCGTCTTGGCCCAGTGCCCTCAGCCCCATCTCCTACTTTTTGATAGGCATCTCCTGCGTCTTATAAACTTCCTTCCTTCTCCTACTACTCCTCCTAGCACCTCTCTGGCTACTCTGCCAACTCCTCCTTCTGCTACTTCTCTAGCACCTTCCTTCTCCTCTCTGGCTAATATGCCACCTTCTACTACCACCTGTGTCCACCCTCTGGCACCTCCTCCTCCTCCACTGGGTGCACCTCTAGCCTGTACCCCACCCCGGAAGCCTTTCAAATGTGGCAACCTGCTCCACGTCGCTACTCTTAAATCTCGCTCTGCTGTCAAACACTGCTCCGACATCTGCCACCTCCTCGAAGAACTTGACCTGGATGTCCTTGCTCTCACTGAGACATGGTTCATGGCCAGCTCTATCGAGTTTTGACACCCTCCTCCCTGATGGCTACAAGATCCTCTGCAAAACCAGAACAAACAGACCCGGAAGGGAAGTAGCCCTGATCTTTTCGGAGTGAGTCCCTGCTTCTGTGATTCCAAAGCAGGCCTACTCCTCCTTTGAATGCCTGCTCTGCAGGCTCTCTCTCTCTCCTGGCCTCTCTCTGACTGTGGCCACCATCTATAGGCCACCTGGCCAGGTTGCTGTCTTCCTCTCGGAGTGGGCTGACCTCTCCTCTTCTCTCCTTGCCTCTACCTTCAACTTCTCCTCCTCTGAGACCTCAACATCCACATGGATACTTCTAATACCTCCTCTGGGCTCTTCTGCAACCTCTGCGACAACATCGCTCTTTCCATTCTACCATCTGGTCCGACACTCTTTCAGTCACACCCTGGATGTTCTCATCTCTTAAGACATCCCCCTCTCTAAACCTCTCAGCACTCCTCTCTCTTGGGGTGACCCCTTTCTGTTCTCCTCTCACCTGAAACTTTGTCCCTCAGGCTAAGCCTACTCCAGCACTGCCACCTACCTTCTCAGTCATTCGGCCCATGAAGCGTGCTTCAGTGGATGTAATAAACTGGCTGCTTGAGGATTTTGTAAATGTGTATACACGTTTGCATTGCGAGGGCCAGGCACTACAAAAATGTGTGATGCCTCTGCAGGGTCTGCTATGCCACACCAGTCCCCATCAACCCCCTGCAAATAGCCTCACACAAAACGGCAACTAACGGAGCCTTTCCAAAGAAAGCAATAATTGGGACGAAACAAAACAAAATGAACATCTACTTCATGTCCTTTTTTCAGAATTTGTCGGAATCTATGAGATTAACACAACACGAATGGTAATTAGTTTCTTTCTGTTCTCTAACTTGTGCTCCTTCTTTTCCAACCCCTTATCTGAAAACTATCTTTGTCTGATGCATCCTGCCTAAACTCCACAGAAGGAATTAGACTATGCTGAACTTCTGTGGTTTTCGTTTAATGCATCTGAAGTAGATTTTGGAGATTCCTGTTAGAAAAGATCTATTAATTTTCACTGATGATACCGAAGTAGCCTTTAACACTTCAAACAAGGAATTGTTTTCTTGTTCAGTGTCTTCTGATCTTCCTATCCCAATCTAACTGAACCTAAATACCTAAATTAAACCTCAATACTAAATCCCTATAATATCCTGTTAAGATGTACTTCTAGAATCTGGCCTGATTTTAGGAGACCACCCTGGTAATAGTGTACAGGGATTTCTGCGAGTTTAGCCAAAACTCAATCAAGGTAGTGTTCAGCAAAGTCAAGGCTTAGTCTCAGGAGAGTGAGCGTGGTCAGGGGCCTTCAATGAGTCCACACAGAATGGCACAGAATAATTCAACTTAGTCAGTTATACAAATACTTCTACCAATGATATACTATGGTGGACATGGGGGCATGCACAATTATGCTTACTTACAGCCCCCAAAAACCTGGACTCAGATTTTCCCTGAGATCACGATGGGACGACTTAGAGTTGCTGGGAACACGGCATTCCGTGCTTTGGTCCAGTGATAGGTTGCCAGGGGTTGCAGGTTCGAGGATTCTTCTGGTCGGGTACAACTGCAAGATGAAATCCCTGTCGATGAAGAAATGCAGGATCCAAAGATTGGGACACTTCTCTGGAAGGAGGAAGGTAAGTTCCAGCGACGATTACTGTTTGCAGGCAACGACAGACTTCCTTCCACGTGCGGTCCCAGAAGCTGCTCCAGGACAGGTTCCCTTGAAGATATAAAGGGTGAAGGTGGCTTGTGGCACAAGCTGGCGACCACCAATGTTTCAGGCTTGAACATGGAACGACAACGGTTCTGGCGAGGTAACCCACAAGAGAGCTGATAAGTCCACTGTCACACACACGCACACCCCACCCCCCAAAAAATAATGGAACAACTGTAAAAGCATTACTGGTGCCACCAGCTAGTCTTTAGGCAAAAGTCCCATGTGTAAAAAACTAGCGTGTTACACAAGTATCCCCATTGCACTGCGCTGTATGGTGCTGTTGGCAATTGTAAAAATACATGAAGTCAAAAGGGAAACAGTTTCTCAGTACTGATAGTCTGAAGGATTGATCAGTTACCCCATAACAAATGAGCAAAAACCAAAGTGAAACTGAAGGCTTTAATTCTCTTTGCAAAGTCAGCGCTGGATCCAAACATAGCAAAAATAATGGGGTACCATAGGAAACTATGGAGGCAAAGTTGCAAAAAGAAATTATTTCCCAATATATCCTCTTCCCTAAACTATTACTGAAATTGGTAACCTTCTTTTCTTTACTCCACTTAAGGATAACCTCCCAAGAATCACAAGCGTTTTTCTTTTAAAACACAGAGACACTATTCCTTTTTAAAATCTGATTGCTTAGATTGCTGGAGTTCTGTACCCCTGTAATACTTCTCTGAACTAACTTGAGAATAAATTCCACAGTCCACCACACGCAGTGATAGGTGTACCAAAAATGTCATGGAACTGTGACACTGGCGTGTAACAGAGTAGGAAGGAAGGGAGCAATGTGCAAACATTTTTCAAGGGTTTCAGTCATGCTTGTTGACAGCCAATTGAGTTGAAATAGATTTCAGTTTAGCTGTAACTGATATCCGGTGTTAAAATTGAGAAGAACAAGTTACTTTCTTACCTGGTAACGTTCTTTCGATGGGATGGTCCGACGACGTATTCCATATCTATGACGGATGGTCCGACGACGTATTCCATATCTATGACAGGTAATGTCCACAGCTGTGCTGCTTCGGAAAATCTTTGGTGTCTGCGTCCTGCGTCGATGACGTCAATGTGCCGTCCCAGAGGACCTCCTCCGACGGCCGACGTCACCCGATGTGATAAGTAGGACGCACGACGCCCATAGCCTCAGTTATAGTTTTTTCCCAGAACGTGTGTCACCAGTTTTCTGCCAGTCAGACACACAAGGCCCTGCGGAACGCAAGCTGCAAACGCAAAAGAAATTCTGCAGCGCGGAAGGCAGGGAGGGAGCGATATGGAATACGTCGTCAGACCATCCCATCGAAAGAACGTTACCAGGTAAGAAAGTAACTTGTTCTTCGAGGGGATTGGGTCCTCCGACGTATTCCATATCTATGACAGACTCCCAAAGCAGTACCAAGCAAGGAGGTGGGAAAGAATTTAGAATACACATTTTGCATGCCCAATCAAATTGCGGAATAGAGAACTGCCTTGCCAAAGGCCAGATCTTGCCCACTGATGGAATCGAGGGAATAGTGACGTACAAAAGTATGTACTGAAGCCCAGGTGGCTGCATCACAGATGTGACGAATAGGAACTCCCCTCTGCAGGGCAGTAGACGCAGCCACTCCTCTGGTAGAATGGGCCCGCCAGCCAGCCGGAGGGTCCTTACCCGCCAAGCGGTAACACTCGGAGATAGCTAAAATAATCCAACGAGACAAAGTCTGTTTCGTCACAGCTTGTCCCAAACGCTTTCCAGCGTAACCAATGAAAAGTTGATCGTCCACTCTGACCCGGGATATGCGCGAGATATAAAAGCTCAACGCTCTCCTAGGATCAGGCCTATGGAGCCTCTCCTCTTCCTTACCAGGATGTGAAGGAGGATAGAACGCCGGAAGAACAACCTTCTGGCTCGAATGAAATTCCGAAACCACCTTCGGAAGAAAAGAAGGACGAACTCTAAGGACAACCCTGTCCTTGTAAAACACAGTGAAGGGTGGCTTAACTGAAAGTGCCTGTAACTCACTCACTCACTCTGCGAGCGGAAGTAACCGCAACCAAAAACACAGTTTTCAGAGTTAACAGCCTCAAAGGGCAAGAATGTAAAGGCTCAAACGGAGCACCCATAAGAAACTTAAGAACAAGGTTAAAATCCCAACCTGGCACCAGAAAAGGTGATGGAGGGAACACATTAGTGAGCCCTTTCAAAAACTGCGAAATTAAAGGAATTTTAAAATAGGAATACACTTCAGACGAGCGCTTAAATATGGACAGCGCCGCCAGGTAACCTTTAATGGTCCCCACTTGCAAGCCCCTGTGGGCCAAAGAAAGCAAAAAAGACAGAACCATGGGAATGTCACATTCAAAAGGATCCACATTCTGAACTCTGCACCAGTCGCAGAACTTTCTACAACGGCAACGGTACAGAGACTTAGTTGCCGGCCGCCTGGCCGAGAGCAACACCGCAATCACGTCTTCAGGGAGGTCCCAATCCTTATACCTCAACCTTTCAGATTCGAAGCGTGAAGATTGAGGGATCTGACCTCTGGATGGAGAACCTGACCCCCCTCCCGTGAGAGCAGATCGTCTCGGTAGGGAAGACGATGTGGAGGGCAGATGACAAGTCGAGAAGGTCCGGGTATCACGTCCTCCGGGCCCACGCCGGAGCAATGAGGATCATCCGGGAACCGAGCCTCCGTAACCTCCGCAGCACTTGCGGGATGACGGGGACTGGAGGAAACGCATACAGCAGTGGGAATGACCACTCCACCACGAACGCGTCTCCTAAGGCTCCTTTTGGAGGAAATTCCTGCGAGCAAAACTTTTCGCACTTCCGGTTGACACTGGAGGCGAAGAGATCCACTTGAGGGATCCCCCAAAGGGCGAAGATCTCCAGGAGAATCTCCTGAGCCAGCTCCCACTCGTGAGAGATCGAACTCTGCCTGCTCAGAGCGTCCGCCGTCTCGTTGTCGTCTCCGGCCAGATGAACAGCCGAGATCGAAACTTTCTGCTGGATGGCCGAGAATTCGAGCTGCATCGCCTCCATGCACAGCGGAAGCGACCGTGCCCCCCCTTTTTGTTGAGGTAGTGCATGGCCACCGTGTTGTCCGTTAGAATCAGGACACTCTTTCCGCGCACAGTCGGCAGAAAAGCCTTCAGGGCTAGCCTGACGGCCCTCAGCTCCAACAGATTGATATGGAGTCTGGACTCCGACGGAGACCAACGACCGCTGACTGTCAACTCGTTGGCATGAGCTCCCCATCCCGTGAGGGATGCGTCCGTCACGATCGTCACCTCCGGCCAGGGCAGCCAAAATGGGGCCCCTTTCATCAAATTGCCCTTGACGGCCCACCACAGAAGGTCCTGGGCAACCGAGAGCAGCACCTGAACAGGGTCCGACAGCCTGCCGGAGGACTGAGACCACTGGAGCTTGAGTGCCCACTGCAAAGATCTCATCCACAGACGAGCCTCTGGCACCAGAAGAATGCAGGATGCCATGAGGCCGAGCAGTCTCAAGAATTCGGACGCTGGGAGATTCTGGGCAAACTGAAACTTGTGCACCATCTGCTGAATGTGAAGAGCCCTCACCTGAGGAGGAAAACACTGCCCCAGGAACGTGTCGAGCACTGCTCCGATGTACTGGAGCCGCTGCGTTGGTGTCAAATGGGACTTCTTTAAATTGAGAGAGAAGCCCAGCCTGTGAAGGGAGTGGCAGGTGACGGACAGATGATCCAGGACTTGCTCGGGAGAGCTCCCCCTGATTAACCAATCGTCCAGGTAGGGCTAGACGTGAATCCCCCCTTTCCTGAGATGCGCTGCCACCACCACCATGAGCTTGGTGAAAACCCTCGGGCGGAGGTCAATCCGAACGGCAGGACCCGAAACTGAAAGTGCGAGTCGCCAACCGCGAACCTCAGGTACTTCTTGTGCTTGGGATGGATCGACATGGAAGTAAGAATCCTTGAGGTCGAGAGACACCAAGCAGTCCTGAAGTCTAAGGGCTTGGAGGACTTGAGAAAGAGTCACCATCTTGAACTTGTCCTTCCTGAGGAGTTTGTTCAAACCGCGCCCATGATGGGTCTCAATCCCCCGTCTTTCTTTGAAATCAAAAAATAAGGGGAATACCATCCCTTGTTCCTCTCTGCGACAGGCACCAGTTCTATGGCGCCTTTCTCCAGCAGGGCTTGAATTTCCTGCGCAAGGAGCGGATCCGGACTCTTCAAAGAGAGGTTCCGTGGTGGATTGTCGTGAGGCCTCTGCCGAAAAGGAAGACAGTAGCCATGGGTTATGATCTCCAGAACCCACACATCCGAAGTAATGGCATGCCACTCTACAAGATGCTGCGCCAGCCTTCCCCCAACCGGCGAACCATCGGACCTGGCCTCATGACTGAGTGGTAGTGTCTGCGGCGTTGCCTGAGGGCAAAGAGGCAACTGCCCGAGCGGCCTTGGCACCTCGAGTACCTTTGTTTCCACCTCTGGCACTCTTACGATGGCCTCTTTGACTGCTAGCTCCTCTCGCTTTACTGAAGGACGAGTAATAGCGAAAGGAACCTCTCCTCCATTGCTGTCCCCTAGGACGAAAAGGCGGAGGTTGGCGAACTGCAGCGCCCAATGACTTCGCTGCAGCTTTGGAGGTCTGCAACCTCTCAAGGCTCTCGTCAGCCTTGCTGCCAAAAAGGTGTTCACCGTCAAAGGGCATGTTGAGGAGCCGGGACTGCACATCAGGAGCGAACCCAGACTTCCGCAACCACGCAAACCTGCGCATTACGGTGCTCGCCGCCATGGACCGGCTAACACAATCCGCCAAGTCCAAACCCGACTGAACGGCCTCACACATGGCATCCTTGCCATCCTGAACCATAGCAAGGAAACCATCCCGTTTGTCCCCTTCGGGAATATGATCAGCCGCTAATGCAACACAGTTCCACAGAGTGTGTGTGAAACGAGACAAGGCACATATGGAGTTGGCCGCCTGAAGCGCCATACCCCCAGAAGAAAACACTTTCTTCGCCCACCCGTCAAAACGTTTGTCGTCCCTATCCGGAGGGATGGTAGGATACGACGCCTGCTTTGCCGGGGCCGTAGCCGCCTGCACCACGAAACTCTCCAGGGTGGGGTGCCTAGACAAGTAGCAGGGGTCGCTACTGGCTGGACGGTATTTTCGTGACAAAGACTTGCCCACTGCCGGGAGACTCTCCGGAGCAGTCCAAGCCGCCGCCACCCTTCTCTGCAGAGCCATATGAAAAGGCAAAACCGGGTCAGTGGGCGGACCAAGATCAAGGATGTCCGTGATATCATCCTGAACGAACTCCCCTGGGGGAGCTGACCAACCCAAGTACTCGGTAACCCGAGACATAAGGCGCCTATATGACGAATCGGCATGAGTGCCAGGCTCCGGCTGACAAAACTTCACCTCCGGAGAGGTGTCCAGTCCACTGGCATCATGCAGTGACTGCCTCAGGTCATCAAACTGGCTATGGCCCGAGATAAGGTCATCTGGAACCGTAACCGGAAACAGGCCGCCATCAGAGCCTTCATCACCCTCTGAAATGTACTCCAGGCGGGGAGAGGAAGACCTCTGCGGACCAAAGCAGTGCCGGACCTTAGCCATAGCCTTTTTAGGGGCAAACCCCGTGCCACGGGGCCCCTCCGACACCATCGCCTCGAAAGGCGTCGAGGGCGCCTAACGAGTCGGCGCCGGCGTCGACAGAAAAGGCGTCGACGTCGAGCGAATCGGCGTCGACATCAGCTGCAACGCCTCCAGCATCTGCGGCGTCGACACAGTCCTCGAAGCCGGAGCTCCGAGCGTGTCTCTCGACAACCTGGGCGCCGACGGCGTCGACGACCCCCTCGAAGACGGAAACTCGAGAGAAATCGTCGACGACCTCGACGCCACAGGCGTCGACGTCTTCTTCGAAGACGGCACAGGATCACGCGGTCTCGAGCGCGTCGAGGACCGGGACCTGGAACGGGCATGGCGAGAATGGCTACCCTTGTCCGAGCGGGACCTCTCCCGCGAGCGGTGCCGACCACCCGAGCCCGAAGGCGTATGGGCGGTGTCTCTCGACCGGTGCCGACCGAACCCACTCGGAGGCGCGGACGGACCAGTGCCCTGCGATTCCAGAATCGCTAGCATCTGCTTCCCGAAGGAAGCACATTCCTCCGGTGTTGCTTGCATGGAGGGATAAGCGACCGGCTGACGGGCGCAGTCCTCGGAAGAGGACGGGGAAGGCGACCTATGCTGGCGCTTCCTGGAATGCCTAGAAGAGGCGGAGGAGTGGCGAGACCGACTCCTGGAAGGAGACCCACCAGACTTCTGACGACGACGCGGAGATGCACCCCTCGAGTCATCGGTCGGAAGCCCCGCAGACCTCGACTTCTGGGGCTTAGACACCCGGCCTACCGACAGCTTCTTCTTGCGTTCCTGCAAGGCCTTTGCAGTGAGCGACTGGCAGTCGACACAGTCGTCCGTATCTTGGGCCTCCCCGAGGCACCAGAGGCAGGCGTCGTGCAAGTCCGTGACCGAGATCTTGGACCCACAGTCCCCGCAGTTTTTGAAGCCCGGACGCGGAGTCGAAGATCAGAAAGACATCACCACGAACAGGTCTTCACAACCAACTGAACAGGTTCAACGAACCGAGAATAGAAAACAGCAACTCAACGAGTCGAGGCGTACCGAGATTCACGAAGCGAACACGCGGAAAAAACAGAACTGAGGCTATGGGCGTCGTGCGTCCTACTTATCACATCGGGTGACGTCGGCCGTCGGAGGAGGTCCTCAGGGACAGCGCATCGACGTCATCGACGCAGGACGCAGACGCCAAAGATTTTCCGAAGCAGCACAGCTGTGGACATTACCTGTCATAGATATGGAATACGTCGGAGGACCCAATCCCCTCGAAGTGTGCTTTACCTTCTCAAAGAACAGATCCGGAATGGTGAAAATGGTTGCAAAATGTAGTGGAGCTAATAGCAGTAAAAAATAAAAGTAGTGCAGCACCGCTCCCAACTGTTCCCGCTCACTTCGACCACTGACCACACGTTGAATTCTCCTATTGTGCTGCATGGCAATTAAGAACTAGACACTTCCTATGTTGCGCTGGAAGTTGCAGCTCGGCTAGTGTGTGGGCTCAGAGGAGTGACACTAAGGATTTGTGACTCTGGGTCTTCAAGCTGGGGATGTCTTCAACCAGCAAGAGACAGTTTGAGAGGACAGCACTGCAGTTGAGGGGGTGGGGGGTAGCATTCATGTTAACATTATTCTCCCATACCACCCTCCATCATTGAAGGACAGTTGGATTGAGACCCTTACTAACCAGATGCTTCCTAGGCTCAAACCATCAACACAATTCATATTAATGGGTGATTTCAAATCACTGGCTAGGTAACCCTGAAGATTCACACGCTTCACAGGTTCATAAGACTCTTAGAATTCGGTTTTGAGCAAGTGACAAAACCTACCCATATCCTGGGTCACACACTTGACTGGATCGCAACCACTAATATCTTGCATCACGATTTGAATATATCTTCTTGTCCCTTTCCAATGGGTATGTGCTGTCACGCAACCATACACTTCTTACAGCAGACAACATTGCACCATTAGTAGCTCTTGACTAAAACTTTTTGCAGCATACCACACTATTGTCCATGTCAACAAATCTTGCTTCTAACATGGCTAATATCTCCGAAACTCTCACTCCTCTAAAACGCAAGAAACGGAAGTGTCTAGATCAAAAAAGTCAACCTTGGTTCTCAATTGAACTCAGGAAATCTAAGTCCTCAGCGCTCAAGGCATATTACCTATGGAAATCCGCCATGTCACCAAATTTGTTACCATCTTACAAGAAACTAGTAAAAGCATACAAATCAGCCATCCTTCAAGCAAAACAAAACTTTCATAACCTAAGAATAAACAAAGCAGCCTCTCAAATACTAAGGATATTTTTTAAATTTTAAAAGAGCAAGAGCAACAACAACAAAAAAAATTGAGACCAGCAGTCCAATTAGATACTAGAGATGCTGCCTGGTGCCAGAAAATTCTGGACGGTATGCATAATAAAATTTTAGGAATTATGACCGGGATGCAAGAAAGAAAGAAGACCTTCCCAGTAAATCCCCTTGTGGATGCTCAGACCCCTTTTAAGTGTCAACCAACTATACCCCAATTTAATTTCCACCCTATAACAGAGGAGGCGCTACAAGCAGTCATTGATAAACTGAAGCCGTCTCACTGCAAAGGTGATGCCGGTACCTCTGTGATCATAAAAACGTGCCCCCCTCACTTATTAAAGCAATCTGTAAATTCGTTAATGAATCTTTAGACAAAGGGTTAGTACCCGATAACGTGAAACAAACCATGGTTACACCCATCATAAAGAAAACAGGATTAGACAGTAATAACCCCTTGAACTATCGCCCAATTTCAAACACACCTTTTCTTTTAAAGATTTTAGATAAGAGTTGCCTACGGACAAATCTCAGAACATTTAAAGGCATACCCCATCCTGAATGAACCCCAGTTAGGCTTTAGAAGCAGCTTCAGAACCGAAACCTCACTTCTCAAACTTAAATCGAATCTACTTAAGAGACTGGACAAAGGTTCATTAGCTCTGTTAGTTTCACTGGATCAATCGGCTGCGTTCGATTTAGTCGATCATTCGATTTTGAAGCACAGACTCGCAGATGTTGCCAACTTCTCTCCCTTGGCGGCCTCCTGGATTATTTCCTTCCTAGAAAATAGAATTAGTAGAGTCTGTTCAGACGGAGCAGAAGCTTTACCAATACCAGTCCTCTTTGGATTACCACAGGGTGCCACTACTTCTCCTTGCATTTATAATTTGTTTATGACACTGTTCTTCTCGGAACTGGAATAGGAGGGCATAATGTTCTGTAACTATGCTGACGACACACAATGGGCCTCATTACGAGAATGGAGGTAATGAAAATAGGAAGGCAGAATGGTATTACCGGCGTCGTTAACGGGTCTGGGCCATTACGACCTGACAACCTGCCAATACCGCCACCGCCCGTACCGTGCCCCTTCATACCAGGTTACGCGCGTACACGCGCCCCTTAGTGGAGCAAATACCGGTATGCCTGTAATTGGAGGACATCAAAACTCACACGGACATGCAATTACCGGCATCCCGAAGGTGGTAATTAGTGCCTGCATAGAGGCATCGCGGACCACCCGTAAACAGCAACCTGCAGTCAAGGCAACTGCCACAGGTGCACACAATCACCACAGGTGGAGTCAATGGAGCCTGTCCCAGCATAAAAGGAGTACACCCACACACCACACCAAAATGATACCACTAGCTGTTGCAATCATGGGGCTGGAGGACATGCCTGTACTGCTACAACTACAGCAACTACAACAACAACAGCAACAGGCAGCACAGAGGAGATGCAGGGGGAGAAGGAGGGTGAGACAGGCCCAGCAATTACCACCAGTGCAGCCACTAGTACCTCGTAGGCAGCCACCAATCCCTCGCATTAGACCCAGTCCATTCAATCTAACCCCTGAGCAGATCCACACCCTGTACCGGTTGGACCGGGGCACCATCGTGGACATGATACATGACAACATCGTCAGCCACCCCCCCCGCTACTAAAGGTGGTGTCTGTGCTCCACTTCCTGGCCACAGGCACCTACCAGCACACAGTGGGCCAGCTGCATGGTATATCACAACCACTCTTTTCAAGCATGCTGACCCAAGTGCTGGATGCCCTCCTGAAGCACGCTAGCACCCACATGTCCCTACCACAGACTGCCCAGGAGATTGCCGACACCAAAGTAGGCTTCCATGCAGTGGCAGGCATGCCCAATTGCGTTGGTGCCCTCAACTGCACCCATGTTCAATTGGTAGTCCCTCATGCCATAGAGGCGGTGTACCGCAATCGCAAGCAATACCACTCCATCAATGTGCAGATGGTATGTGACTCCAACAAGATCATCACACATTGTTGTGCCCGATATCCCGGATCGACACATGATTCCATGGTGCTGCGTAACTCCACGCTACCCCGTCACATGGAGTGACATGCTTGACGACGTGCCTGGCTGCTTGGTGAGTTGCCTGACTGGCCCATGGCAGTGCATCGGGGTTGTGATGTGGTGGGATGCATACTCCACCTGGGTGGGAATGGGGGAGATGCATACTCCACCTGGGTGGGATGCATACTCCATCTTGGTGGGAATGGGCAGTGAGTGGACAGTGCACTCAGAGCTAAACACTTCCTACCTGAACCTCCCAACCCGACCATGACGCATCACTGCCACACATTGGATCAATGCCGAACATCAATGACAACATGTAAGATGGCCAACCAGGCCACAATGGTTCTGTCAAGCAATGCATGACTGAACATGATTACAACTGTGCTAATGTGGCCAGTGTGATTAGGCACAGTATAGCATACACTGCAATCATGGGAGGCAAGACATCGTTCTGCATCCACAGTACATCCGTATCAGCATGAAAGTTAACACCCTGCATCATCTGTACAACGCCATCCAGACTAGCAGACCATATTGCAGTACACAATGCATCCAAATAATCTCAGTGCATCCTTACAGGGACATGTGCATGTCAACAGCAAATAGCTGTGGCCATAGCTGTGAATACAGAAGGTGGCAGCTCAGAATGACTCCCACATAGCTGTTTGTGCTCCCATGCAGGTGATGGAGGATATCCCTTGAAGCCGTGGCTACTTACCCCGTGCTGAGCCCGCGTAACAGCCATGAAGAGGAGTACAATCGGGTACATATCCGTACCCGTGTTGTGATTGAGCAGACCTTTGGCCTGTTGAAGGCGCGATTCCGCTGCCTAAGCAGATCTGGCGGATCACTCCTTTATGGGCCTGAGAAGGTGGCAAGGATCACCATGGCCTGTGTCATGCTGCGTCCGGAGAAATGTACCACTGCCACCTGACAAAGACATGCATGCACCGGGTGAGGATGAAGATGGAGGAGAAGCAGCACCCCTGCCAGTACGTGATGCACAAGATGGACGTGTTATACGCCAATCACTGATTGACGATTACTTCTGAACCACAAGGACGTTGATGGATGTGTCACTACTACACTGTACACTGGGTCCATGTGGACATGCACACAGGGAATATGGGGAGGTGGGCACTGTGCACTGACATGAAAATACCCACGAAATGAACAATGTCCAGGCATTGAATGATTGTGTACACAACGGGTGCATTAATAATAACTACAGAAAGGTGCTACCCCCTCCCACCTCCCACTACACCAAAACACCCCATACCCCCAATGAACACTCCATACCCCCCAATGAACACCCCATACCCCCAAATGAACACCCCATACCCCCAAATGAACACCACCGACACCATGTATCCCACTCCCATTGTTGTCTAAAACTATTTTTGTCCTTTCTTGCTCTCCAGGGGCAGCATTTCTGAATGCCTCGCACTCCGCCTTGTCTGACGCACAGGGCTGGAGGGTGCAGAGGAAGCAGCTGTGGAGGAAGTGGGTGTGGTGGATGGGGTAGTTGCCGCAGTGATTGCCACGGCTGGCATGGGTTGTAGGGGGCCCGCGTGGCAGCCCCAGCCTCTCTCGCATCATCGACACAGAGGCATTGATGGCAGCAGTGGTCCCCGCAATGGCCTGCTCTATCTGCCGCCTTGTGTCCTCACCCTCCGCTACATATTGCCGTACTAGTTCCAGCATGGCGTCCTGTCTTGCCTCCATCCTTGTTAGCCGTGCCTCAAGGTTGGTGGGATCAGCAGTGGTTGAGGGTGCTCCGACCGGGCGTGCATTGGCAGGAATGCCCTCGGGGGAGGTGGAGAGGTCTGAGCTGTGGAGGGCAGGATCCGCAATGGTGCTGGTGGGTGTGTCCTGAGTGTGGGGTGGGGGGTGGACTGGGGGCTTGGGGAGTGTGGACATGCCACATGTATCAGCCCTTCCTCGTCCACATACTCCTCTGCACCAATTTCAATGTCGCTCTGTGGGGCAGTGGCAGCTGTTTTGCCCACGGAACTGGTTTCTGCCGAATGGGTGCCACTGGCCCCGCCTTCTGCTGGTGTTGCCAGCTCTGTTGTTCCGGTGTCTGGCATAGCTGTGGGGCCCTCATGCGCGGGCATGGCCTGGGCACTCGCCCTGGGTTTTGATGTGGCCTGCGAGGCTACCCCGGAGGTGGTTTTCCCTGTGGGAGTTGTCTTGGACTGAGACGTGGATGCCCTTGTGGATGTTTCTTCACTGGCATCCTCTCCGTTGGTGCCTGGGGGGGGGGGTAGAAGAGATGCAGGTCATCAATGATGGTGTCATATGCAAGATGCATTATATGGTGCTGTGGAGAATTTCATTTATCATTCATTCATATCTTACAGGTGTGTCACACAGGGTAGTTTGAAGGGGGCATTTTGGCATTTGCCGTGATGTCTCAATTCAGGAATGCTGCATGGCCAGTGGCATGCCGTTGTATTGGGGTTTGTGTGATGTGTTACATGGGCACGGTCCGTGTGTGTTGGCTGTCTGTTGGTAATGGGATTGGCACTCAGCATGCATTTCAGTGTGGCAGATTTGGGCCTCCATCTGGACATGGATATGTTGATCTGTGTGTTGGGACATGCATTGCCTTGACTAGACTCTATTCCAGATCACTTGTGCTATGTCATGATTTCCCCTACTGGGGTCTGCAGGGTCACTCACCTCCATCTCCAGATGTTGCGGCACCCATCTCCATCTCTCCGAAGCCCTCGATGGACTCCATCTGGATGAAGGTACTGCACGTCTCCTCTCAGCGCATTAGTTTTGTGGGTGAGTGGGCACCCCCGCCTGTGGCCATGGCCTCCCTCCTATTGCTGGCCAGGATGTTCCGTACCCTAAGGCGGAGGTCGTCCACCTTTTCTTACAGTCTTTGACTGTCCGTGGGGTGGTGCTGACCACAGTAACCTTGCGGGCTACCTCCTCCCATATCTCCTTTTTCCTTAGCTGCACCTCCCTTTTGAGGTTGTGCGTGTTTATCTCCTCAGCATGGGCAGCGGGGGTGTCCGCCAACATGTTTAGTTCTTCATCCGAAAAACGCTTTTTGCACAGGCGGGGGTTTGATTTTCTGCTTGCCTTGGACATGGTGATTTGGAAGGCCCTGGTCTCTCCTGTTTAACACTGGTGGTTTGGGTGGTTTGGGTGGATTGCAATGGATTGTGGTTTTAATGATGGCTGCCGGTGCATTTCCTGTTCCGACACAAGGACGTTACTTCCGGGTCCGGTATTGCGAGCCCGGTATTAGCATGGTGTTATTACCGGGTTGGTATTAAGGGGTTCCTCCTAGGCGGAGGCGGTATCGGCGGGTCCCGTGAAGGCGCTATCGGGAGGTTGGAGGGCCTTTGGCATGCCGGTATGGCCATTACCAGCATGGGGGTTAGCGCGTGCTCGCGCACTCGTAATCAGCCGCTATTAGAGGCGTCATACGAGCACGGACCCGCTAGTTCCTCCATCAAACCGGTAATGACCCAATTTTTAGCGCACTTCTCGTAATGAGGCCCAATGTGTCGTTCCTCTTTCCGGTAGCCACACGCAGGATGAACAGGAACTTAACAGAATATTCACCATGATTGAGAAATGGATGCTTAATAAAACCTAGCCCTTAACAAAAGTAAAACCGAGCTCATGATTGTGGGGAGCTCTGCAGCTATAAAAAAATTAGATATCAATTATGGACTGTTTAGACTCAGAACTGACATGATCGCCCCTGTAAAGAAACTTAAAATCTTAAGGAGTTACGCTAGATCAATCATTGACTATGGAATCTCATGTGTCAATTATGACAGCCTCCTCCACTTATTATATTAAACACCTACACCATCTGAAGCCACTCATTACCCAACAATGCGCAGAGATAATCGCCAGAGCCATAATTGGAGCGACGATAGATTATTGCGGTAGTCTAATAATGGGTAGCAACAAACACGAAATACACAGACTACAAATAATACAGAACAGAGCGGTCAGAGCTGTCTTGGGTCTTTCTAGAAGAGACCATGTTACGAGCGCCAGACAATCCTTCCACACTGGCTCCCAATTGAAGCTTGTATAGCTTTTAGGGTACTTACCATAACCTTCAAGTGTAGGATGGGTAACATGCCACTTTACTTACGGACCTCCATTATCGATAAACCGATTAGTAGGGATCTCAGGTCTAGCGGCCAAAATGGGCTCTTGCAGCCTAGATGTCGAACAATCAAACCTGAGAAGGGACTTTTTTCTAAGCTGCTCCTAAACTTCGGAACAAGTTACCTAAAGACCTCGGATAATTGCCAACCCTCTGGCCTTTGTGGCTCAACCTTTCTATGTTATATGTTTGTTTAACGGTTAGCGCCTTTATGCCCGAGGGTCCACAGTGCGCTTAACAAATGTTTTAAAGTAAAGGCCTGTAGACTCATCCAGGCTGCATAGCTTGAGATCTGTATTGGGAAAAACTGCATACTAATTGACACAAGCACCTATCTCGCTTAACACCTGTTTATGAGCCCACAGAACGTCTTCAGGCTCTGGAGATATCTCTCACCAAGGCGAAATGAAGAATTACTGGGGCCTAATACTGCAAGCTAAACACTTGGCAAACTCTGCCAGGGTAAACTGCAGTTGAAAGGCACACTGAGAAAACTGCCATTTCAGAATGTGGGTTGCTCCAACGCTGGCAATGACATCACATAGCCCCTTCCTGGATTTCTGATTGCCATATTGTTAGGCACTGTGCTGGCAGAATCAAATTGGAGGCAGCGTTGATCTGTTGCCAGTCATCCTGGCCTGCTATGGGCACAGGCATCTTGAAAATTTGCTTTTTTGTTACAATGCTGGCATACATTCAACACAGGAAGCCTGAAAATGTATTTTTCACTGGCATAGATTTGGCACGGCTAGCATGAACATGGTTTATAGTGGAAATATTGGCATACATTGGGCATGTCCAGCATGAAAATGTGTTTCTGCAGTTGCATGCTGGAATACAGTTGACTGTACTGCATGTATTGTACACAGCAATGTTTGCATATATTGGGCACAGGCTGCATGACTTGTTCTGTAGGGCAGTGCTGGCACATTGTTGGGCGCTGGCCTGACAGCACAAAAGTGGGGCAGTACTGGTACAATATGCTTACCTACCTCCTTACCTACCTCCTCTCCCCTCCCCTGCCCCCCTCTCTTCCCCTCTTTTTAAGTAAATTGTTCAGCATATTGTATCACTGGTTTGTTTCATGTTTGTGAATATGCTTCTTTCATTATTGTACCTTGTTGTTTTACTGTAAAGCGCTTTGGATTAAAGCGCTATATAAACTCAATAAACATAAACATATGCTGACAAGCCTCATGGTGTCATTTGAGCAGAGGAAGCATGACAATATATTTCTACTGTTGCAATGCTGGCATATCATGGGCATATGCTACATGAAACTGTGTTTTCATAGCAGCAATACTGGCATTCATTTGGCACAGCTGGCATGCAAATGTGTTTTACCACAGCATGAAGGCATATATTGGGTGCTGGATGCATGACATGTTTTATGTGGCAACACTGGCATATGTTGTGAACTGCTGCAGCAGCAAGATCTGATTTGGGTGCATGCAACATGTGTTTTTACAGGGCAGTGCTGGCATAAATTGTGGGGCATTGGCAACATGAATATGTTTTACAGGGCAATACTGTCATATTGTTTTTTTTTCAATTAGTTTTTATTTGCATGTTTTACTTTTACATAACCAACTTGGGGAGTAACAAAGAAAATGACCCCCCCCCCCCTTGATCCAGGAGCTGTCGAAGCTGTGGGGTCTCTCCTCTGTGAAGTCAATCTGCGGTGTTGACGGACTCTACCGAGTCTTCCTTGGTGGTCAAACGTTGTTGTCCTTCTTTCAAAGTTCGTCTTCTGCCGCAGGGTCTATGATGCCCAACAGGGTGAGGGACCTGAGGCACCATGCGCGGCGGGATGCCCTCTCTTAGGTATCTCAATAACCCTGACCACTCTGTGCTGAATCTACTGTGCTCCCCTTGTATTGAGTAGGTAAGCCATTCCATGGCTACCAGCGACCAGATTTTAGCTACCCACTCGTGGTCCTGTGGTGGTTCCCTTGCCTGCCACTTCCGAGCCAGCATTAGTGCGGCCACCATCATCATCATCATCATGACGTAGAGTTTGCGGTTAGATTTCGATGCAATGCCTTCCAGTGCCCCATTAAGTCTTATCATTGCTAGGCCCCTGTTCCCTCCTCCCTTCACCCCCAGGACTTGGTCGATTGCTTCCTGAATCCCTCTCCAGTATGAGTCTCGTTTTGGGCAGTCCCACCAGATGGGACTCCAGGTACCCACCCCTCTGCAATCCCTCCAGCACAGTTGTGAGGCCCCTGAGTAGATTGTATGAAGCCTGACCGGGGTTAGATGCCATTGAAATATCAGTTTCAGCCATATCTCTCGAATTTGTAGGGATCCCGCTAGTTTTGGGACCTGCCCCCACAGTTTTACACACTCCGATTCCGTTATTGTATGCCCTGTGGCCTCTTTCCACCTGGTCATATATTTTCTTGTTGGAGGGGCTTTCCCCCTCCTTGATATGTTTGTATATTAATGTCACCACTCTCCTGTCCCCGGAGTCTGTGTTTAGATACTTCTTGAATGGGGTTAGTTGTCGGGTCCCGGCTGTTCTCATGGAGGGATGTAGGAGCCAATGCCGTAGCTGGGTGTATCTGAACCTCTGGTTTTCCCCCACGCCAAAGTCTACCTTGCATTGTTCAAAGGATTTCACCTGGTCCCACCTGAACATGTCTTTGACCCTCATGCATCCCCCATGTTGCCAGGCCTCAAATGCGTGTGTGTTGTGCCCCGGCGTAAATTGTAGGTTGTCGAACAAGGGGGTATATGGGGAAGGGTAAATGGAGGTATTCGATGTTTTTATTGCATGGTCCCATGCTTCTACCACCATTGTTAGTATAGCGCTAGCGTACATTTGCCTCAGTCTATGTACCTTGGGTTTCCATTAGATCTCCTCCAGCGGGGCCCCCGCTACCGCACTATCCATGGGTCTCCATATTTTCCCCCAGTCATCCTTTTACCAGTCATCGATAACCCTTGTTTGGGCGGCCGTATAGCAGACCCTGGAATCCGGTACCCCCATTCCTCCTCGGGAGGTTAAGGTTCTCATTACTTTGGCGTCTACTCTCAGGGGTTTATTATTCCAGATGAATCGGTTTGTGATTCTGTTGAGGGCTCTGAAAAAGGCCAGGGGGATACGGATCGGGAGGGCTGTGAAAAAGTAGAGCAACTGAGGGAGAACCACCATTTTTAGAATGTTTATGCATCCCATCCAAGATATTGACAGCGGGCCCCAGTCGACCATTTTTGTTTTAAGTTTCTCCAGTAGGGGAGGATAGTTTGCCTGGTACAGCTCCCCCACCTTTTTGGCCAGTTTTACCCCTAGATACGTTATGGAGTCCTCCACCCATCTATACTGGAAGGTCTGTTTGAGATTTTGTTCTGCCTTGGTCGTGAGGGTAAGGCTGAGGATTTCCAATTTATTTGTGTTCACCTTTAAACCGGCCACTGCTCCGAACTAGAGGAGTTCCGTTTCTAGAGCTCTCAGGGAGGCCGCTGGTTGGGAGAGCGTCATAAGCATGTCATCCACGAAGGCGGCTACTTTGTGGGTGCCCCCCCCAAAGGGAATCTCTGCAATGTCTTTGTTGGATCTTATAGCTTGTAGAAAGGGTTCAAGGTGCAGGGCATAAAGTATGGGAGACAAAGGGCTGTTCTACTGAAAATGTAAATGCATAGCCCGAATTATATAAATAGTATGTTGGCCAGAAGCAAATCGCATCATGTGACAAACATTGCAAACCGTGAAACCTGAATGTGACCATTGGGAGACAATTTTGTAAATGCTGGCATTTTTGTTTTTGTAACGCTTTGCAAATATATTCTATGCTTCAAATCCACACATGGTGCAAGGCCACAGCTTGAACTCTGAAATGCTAATGTAGACAGGAATGTAGAGCCGTACAGAAATACATTATTTTCCTCTCATTGAGGCCTTGAAGCTGAGCAAAGAGCCACGTCTAATCAGTAGCCCAGGTGCCGGTTTGTCTTGCAAGCACTGTTGTAAACGGCAGTTAAATATGAATTATATGCAATTAACGGTGCTCCTTCAGGGAGGATAGTATTTTCTCATCCTCAGAACTGTCTGACCCTTAGCTCATGAGCCGGACCGACCAGATAACATTGGTTGGAATGTCTCCCTGCTAGAACATATCATCCTCCACTGCGCCAGTGCCCAGTGTTCCCCATAACAGAAAACTGTCTCTGCAGCCTCTGCTAGAATACAAATGTTTAGACTGAATGAAGACTTGTCATAACTGTCAATTACTGAACCCTAGCTTGTTCGTCATGTATAATGGCAGACCGAATGGTATTGTAAAGGATGATGTATTCATATATATATATATATATATATATATATATATATATATATATATATATATATATATGGGATACATTACTCACCGTAATCGTATTTCTGATGCTTGTATCTGCTTAGATTCACATGCTGTGCATAGGCCGACATCTAGTGGAAGCTGCGGAGTATTACAGTTTGTTTTTCGAAAGTCGAAAATGGGCGTCGACACAGGCGTGCCAGTAATACTATCCCTAGTGTGACGTCCACTGTACCCAAGATCCCTCACGCGTGTAGGATCCTCAGATTGTATTTTTTCTGACATGAGGAAGCATGAGGAGTAGCGTGAGTACAGATAATCCAAGCAGATAGACAGAAAAGGTAAGACTACAAGCAATCATGCGCCTTCTCTCGGAGGGGAGGAAGGGTGGGTCGCATGTGAATCTAAGCAGATACAAGCATCAGAAATACGATTACGGTGAGTAATGTATCCCTTCTGAGGCTTGTGGAATCTGCTTAGATCACATGCTGTGCATAGATTAGCGAGCAGTACCAGAAGAAGGAGGTGGGATGTGAGAAGGGTCATGAGCAAACAGGTGTCTTAGAACCGCTTGTCCCACTTGTGTATCTGTCTTGGAATGAGTGTCAATGCAGTAATGCTGAGTAAAAGTGTGAATAGAGCTCCAAGTAGCCGCTTTGCAAATGGTGTCGAGGGGAACATTTGCAATGAAAGCCAGAGTGGCACCAATGCCTCTAGTAGAGTGGGCCCTTGGCGTAAAAGGCAGAGTCTTGTCAGAAAGAGAGTAACACAGCTGTATACAGTTGATAATCCACTTCGAGATAGCGCCCTTAGAGACGCGATCCCCCTCTCTGCCTGTAGCTACGGAGACAAACAGTTGATCTGTTTTCCTTAGCGGTCTGGTTTTATTTACATAGTATAGGACCGCCCTACGCACATCTAGGGTGTGTAGTTTCACCTCAGCCGAGCTTTGCGGGTTCTGGAAGAAAGCCGGAAGCTCGATGGACTGGTTTACATGGAACTTGGATATGAATTTAGGTGAGAACCTAGGGTGTGTGCGTAAAACCAGTTTGTCCTTGTGGATAGTAAAGAAAGGATCCTGCACTGACAGAGCCTGAATTTCACTGACCCTTCTTATGGAGGTAATGGCTACTAAGAAGGCCGTTTTATAAGTCAGGTGTTTGAGACTACTTTTATGCATGGGTTCGAATGGGGGTCCCATGAGCTTAGCTAGCACCACGTTGAGGTCCCATCCTGGCGGTGGGTTCGAAATAGGAGGGTGAAGTCTCTTTACTCCTTCCATGAAGGCTTTAACCACTGGTACTTTCCACCACGAGACCTTGTTATGGGATGTGGTGTAAGCCGAGAGGGCTGCCAGGTGTACTTTCAGCGAGTTAAAAACCAACCCTGCATCCAGCAGGTGGAGCATGTATGTCACAACGTTGGAAGGAGTGCAATCAACCGGGTTGATTTGTTTATTCTGGCACCAGATAACGAATCTTTTCCACTTATCAAAGTAACAGTGCCTTGTATTTGGTTTCCTGGACTCCTTTAGAATGTCCATACACCTCTGTGGTAATTTGAGATGTCCAAACTCTATGACTTCAGGAGCCATGCTGCTAGGTTCATAGAGTTGGGTTCCTGATGCACTGTTTGACCCTGTTGCTGGGACAGTAGGTTGTACCAGGCTGGGAGTCTGATGGGTTCGCACACCGCCATCCTGCGTAGGTGTGGAAACCATGGTTGTCTCGCCCACATGGGAGCAACTAGGATGAGCGTCATAGATTCCTTGTTCATCTTGTACACCACCTTCCTGATGAGAGGAGTTGGTGGAAAAGCGTACGCAAACATCCCTGACCAGTTCATCCACAGGGCATTCCCTTGGGAGTCCGGCTGGGGGAACCTGGATGCAAATCCTGGGCATTGTTTGTTTTCGCTTGTGGCGAATAGGTCTATAGTGGGGAAACCCCACTGAGAGAAGAGATCTTCTACTACGTCTCTGTGAAGGACCCATTCGTGTTCTTCTGGGAGGGAGTTTCTGCTTAGAGCATCCGCTAGGGAATTGAGCTCCCCTGGAACATGTTGCGATGACAGGAAGATGTTCCGTCTGAGTGCCCATATCCATATTTTCTGGGCAAGCTTGGACAGATTTGGCGAACGAGTCCCCCCTTGCTTGTTCAGATAGAACATGGCTGTCGTGCTGTCCGTCCTGATCTGCACCGACAAGTTCAGTAGATGGGGCTCGAACGCCCTTAGCGCTCGGAATACTGCCAGAAGCTCTAGCAGATTGATGTGGTTCTTGGCTACTGAGTGAGACCAGAGACCCTGAGCTGTGTGGTGGAGATGGTGAGCTCCCCACCCAGTCAGGCATGCATCTGTAGTCACCACGGCTTGTACTTCGGGATCGTAAAAGGGTTTCCCCTTTGCGAGATTCTCTCTTGTCCACCAGTGTAGGCTCTGTACGAGTGTTGGCGAAACGACCACTAGATCGTCCCAATGACCACTTGCCTGAGACCACTGTTTCGCCAACCAAGCCTCAGAAATATATATATATATGAACGCTTTAGCGTTGCTAGCTCTCTCAGCTCACGGTGTCTGGGAACACACGTCGTGAGGCGTTGAGACCCGTTCGGCCGACTGAGATACTTTGACTAATAAACAAGACCTGTTTGGAATTCGAACCTCACGACTGGCGTGGCTGGCGTGTCATTTAGTATATGGTTATTGTGCCTTTATTCCATATATGGACTAACAAAGATGACACCCGAACAGGGACCCTCCGTGTGATGCTCCATCGCATACATTGAAGGCAAGGACGAGTCGAGGACGAGGATGTTGGACCGGGATCAGAAGGTGTTCGGGGCGCCCCTGCAGAAGTGATTAGAGACTCCTCGGCAGATCAGTACACAGCCGATCCCTGATCGACGAGCAGTGCCCAGAGAGCATTGAGGCGAGGGTCCTGAAGCGAGGAAAATTGTGACAGACACGTGGTCGTGACGATTCTTGGTTGCGCCTGTATACGGGCGAATTGCGTCCTGAGAGACAAATTGATTGATTAGGCGAGTCGTGCCCGATTCTTAAAACGTCCTGATATTGGTTGAGTGTTGCACTTGCAAGTACAAATGCCCTGGGTAAGAAGAGGTAAGAGTTAACCATGCCTGGGAAATTGTCTTCCTGTCTAGTGAGATTGTTTCACTGCGGTAGACAGTCTTTGGAAACTGGCCAGGCCGCGCCACCCGAGGGGTCGCCGGCACGTGATATGTACATTAAATACTGAATAGGGGCGATAGTGTTTAATGCAGTTTGGCATAGGCAGACCAGACATGTATCAGACCTCCAGTGGCCGAATAATGGGAGCTTCGAACTAGCGCGTATAGAACATTTAGAATCAGTTTTGCTACACAAAAAGGCCAGACCTGCAGCGTATGACGTTGTAAGGGACTGGAGAAAGGAAGCGAATCAACTCTTGAAAAGTAGAGAGAAACATGCATGTAGACATAAATCAACTGCAGAGAAAGCGCTAGAGCATGATCAACAGAAGCAGACAGAAGCCATTAGGAACATGGATAGGGCCTTCGTTAGACATACAGAAAATATATCCTTCACGAGATTTGCATATAGCAGACAAACTGATAAGATATTAAATGAGCGAAGAAATTATCATCCAAGTACTGACCAGTTGCACCGCCTCCCTATGTACCTCCTCCTGTTGCTATTCCCACGATTCCATCTGCACCTGCAGTAGCCATCCCATCTGTGCCCATTACATCATATCCTCCAGCTCCTACAGAGCATGAGTTATACGCTTTAGCTGGCAGTTCTGCACCAATAGAGACCGAAAGAGGAAGTATTAGACTGACTCGTAGTACAATTGTAAGGCACGGAAAGACGAACTGAAACAGTGGGCTGAGACGTATATTGATGATGACAATGAAGTGGCTCTGCAAAGTTCCATATCTGATCATAGAGGCCTTGGTGAACAGCAGTTATTGTTAGAATTTATGGGAGATTATCTTGTTAAAATATGGAGTGATTTGACTAGTACAGTGGTACCGCAAGAGTTGCGTGATTTGATTGTCCTTTCCAATTTGCGAGATAATGCGGCGAAAATACAAGAACATGTAGGGCGAATATTTGTGTTTAAGCAATAACTTGATCGATTGCATAAAGAGATAATGAGTAAGCGTGAACCGCAAATGTCATATGTCCAGAAACAATTTCTTCCGCCGCTGAAACCTGTTCGTGAAGAGATGCAAATTTGTATGCTAGATGCGCTTATATGGATTACGGATGCTAACATTTCCCCGATTGAAGTGCATGATACGTTTAGTTAGTATACACGAGAAATGCAGAGAAAGGTGTTACAGGTTATGGTTGAGTATATACAGGATGAATGCATGAAAAAGAAGGTTTGTTTTCCTGCTGATTTGATGACGATTTATAAAAGAGCATTTTCGTCTGACACCGGAACGACTGCTTTTTCCCTTGATTTGGCTTTGTTGCTTAATAAACGAACAGATGTAGAATCCCCTACGTTGAAATTACCTATGAGGGAGGTGCCTCCCATGTTTGTCCCGAAAGTAGAGGTTGCCCCTGATGGAGTGAGTCCAGCGCGAACGATAGAAGCTCATTATATTGCACAGTTTGTACATGTTCCCTTTTCTAGGCAAGAAGTGAACACTATAAAGCAGACGGTCCCTGACATTAGGAAAAATCCTGCGAGTTTCTATAAGGAAATTGAATCTGAATCTGTTTTTACACTGAGTGACATTGATTTATTGTTCCCTGTGATACTTCCTGCGGACATATGGAAGCAGATTAGAAGTATAAATGATGTGCCGATGTTAGGCGATACTTGGGAAACTTTGATCAGAGTTGATAGTGAGAGAAAGGCTGGGGAGAAACCTCTGCAAGTCATCCTAACTTTGCCTTCACGAATAGTAGAGAAATTGAAAACTTTAGTGCCTGAGAAGAGAATAGTTTGGGACAAATTGACTGCTTGTCTACAAGGCAAATCGGAAGGAGCGACAGATTTTTTTAATCGGTTTGAAGATGCATTTGCAGATTTTAGTGGTCAAGATCTAAGTACGAACCTGGAAAGAGATTGTTTATTAATAAGTTTGTTCAAGGATTGTTACCAGAAATTCAGACATTGATAATGACATCTGAAAGTGCATGGCAAGCAAAATAACAAAGCAAAGTATTACATATGGCCCAATATTATGAGAACAGAGTAAATTCAGAAAAGGATAAGGAAATAAGAAAGGAGACTTGAAAACCAGAGTGTTACTGCAGCAGGTAGCCAAAAATAATAGAGGTGATAGAAATGCACTACCTAGAGTCCAATTTGCATTATCATCCAGCATGCAAGGGGGTCCAATAGGTATAAACCAATGTGCCTATTGTAGACAAGAAGGCCATTGGCGAGCACAATGCCCACAATTACAGAATAGGAATGGGACTATGTCAAGAAGACCGTTTAGAGGTCGGCCAGGAATAGCGGGCTAGAATAGAAACCAGATGCAGCCACAATGTCAGGATAATGAGGTTAATTAGAATCAACAACAGAACGCCATGAATGGTGGAAATGTTTTTGATAATCCCTCCAATGCATATTACTTTGGAGACTTTACATCTGATGATGTACTGTTCCCCTAGGATAGCCCAAAACAGGGGTTGGAACCAGTGCCTATTGCCGTTGACTAGAAAAGGCCCTACGTAGAAATGAAGGGTGGGAATAGGGAGCACATTTTTCTAGTGGACACAGGTGCACAGAAATGTTCAATCGATCATCAGCGGGTTCCAAATATACCACTGTCAGGGCATAGAAATGTCTCAGTAGGGTTCTCAGGTACGCCAGTAATTAGTCCAGTTTCACAACCAGTGCCAATCACATTGGGTCCATTTACTCAATCTTGTCTGTTCCTTTTGACGACAAATTGTGGCGAAAATTTGTTGGGATTGAATCTATTGAAGAAATTGAATGCTGTAATCTATTGTTCTCCTGATGGAGTATATTTGACGATTTCGCCACAACAAACTCCCGTATTGCAATTTGTATCTATGCCATTACCGACTGAATTGAGTGAAGTGCCGACTTGTATATGGGCAGTGAACGATAATGATGTAGGATGTTTGAAAGTAGAACCAGTAAAATAAAATGTGAAGGAAGGAATTACTTTACTGCGTATTCCGCAATACAAAATTTCGAGTGAAGGTGAAAGAGCGCTGAAATACCTCGTGTCAGATTTAATTGCTAGAAATGTCATTGAAGATATTTCTGGTAGTATTTGCAATAGCCCCATTCTTTCAGCTTACAATAAAGGTGGGAATGAAATCGCTTACCGTTTTATAATCGATTTGCATGCAGTGAACAAAGTAGTAGATCTACAATTCCCATTAGTCCCCGATGTGACCACTATTTTAACTATGATTCCAGCTTCTGTATCACACTTCAGCGTCATTGACTTGAAAAATGCGTTCTTTAGTATTCCAGTTCAGCCTGACAGCAAATATTTGTTTGCATTTACATTAGGAGGGCGCTCATTCACATTTACACGTATTCCACAATGTTACACTGAAAGTCCAAGTATTTACAGTAGAGCATTGAAGGAACAGCTAGATATGCTTGAATTACCGACAGGGTGCATATTATTGCAGTATATTGACGACCTGCTTTTAGCAGCAAATTCAGAGGACATTTGCAAAGCAGGAACTGTTGCGTTATTGACACATTTAGCAGCGTGCAGTCATAAAGCATCGCTGAGGAAATTCCAGTATTGTCGAAAGGAGGTGGACTATTTGTGCTACCTCCTATATAAGAAGGAAAGAAGATTGACACCAGAACGCATAAAAAGCATCTCTGATATGCCTATTCCAAAAACGCAAAAGGAAGTCAGGGCTTTAATTGGCATGGCTTCATATTGTAGGCAGTGGATTGCTAATTTTTCTATGATTGTGAAACCTATAGTGGCATTGACAAAGAAGGATGTTACTTTACCTTTGCCATGGAACATGGAGTGTCAAGAAGCTTTTGACCTGCTCACGCCAAATTTTGGGAAGTGTTTTATGTTATTTGTACATGAAAATGATGGATGTGCTTTGGCTGTTTTGACTCAGGAACATGGGGCAGAAATAGACCATGTGGTTATTTCTCTTCCACGCTGGATCCTGTTGCATGTGCTTTGCCACGTTGCTTGCAAGCTGTTGCTGCAACTTTCGCTTCAGTAAAACAAACCATGGGGATGGTTTTAGGTCATTCTTTAATCGTGATGGTACCCCATTCAGTAGACGTTCTTCTAAATAGAACGCAGATGCAACATTTCACATCTGCACGACTAACTAGGTATGAAATAATTCTATTTGCACTGCATATTCAAATTAAGAGATGTTGCGCTTTAAATCCGGCTGAGTTATTGCCCCCTCCCAGTGAAAAAAGGGAGTGAGAAACGATTTCACATGATTGTTTAATTATCACTGAGCAAGAGACAAAAGGAAGAATTGATTTAACTAATACACCCCTGATAGAGCCAGATGGAGAACTGTTCTGTGATGGCTCTTGTTTTTAATTGCCGAATGGCACATCAACTGCTGCTTACGCCATGATGTTGAGATGGATTTCTCAACTCTGTCCTGGAGGGGCAGAGGTTCAGAAGGCCAGCCTAGTTTCTTGGAACAGGGTAACCTCTGGACAAGCCAGACCAATCAGGGTAGCAATGGCGGCGGTCACGACTAGGTCTCAAGAGGGGTGAGTGTGACTGAAAGCCTGCAATGAGCACACAAAGCAAGGACACTTACAAATTACTCCAGGCAGGTGTTATATTAAAAATATAGACACATTTATTACACGGCCTTTGTAACATTGACCATAGTAAAGAATCATGATAAAACTCAAGTAAACCAACACATCACAATCAATACAATATATAAACAAGACCGAGGGGTCTAACGAGTTAGGAGCACGAAATATGCAGACCACCTAGATGGGGAGGAAAACAGGCAGTGCACGTAATTGTTAGGCCCAGTTCGACATCAGAGACCACCTAACTAGAAGGAAGTCCGAGCCCTACAAAGAGTGGAGCCTTGTGCTCAAAAGTACCTGCACACGCGGGTGCCAACGGGCCAAGGAGTGTCTCTTCGGGGAAATCAGGCAGTTCAGAGAGGTGAACAAACGTTGGCGAACAGACCTCCGCGACTCAAGCGCAGCCTCCACTTGTGGGCAGAAGCAGGGCGCGAGTACGGAGAAAGGGGTGCTGCTTTTCAACAGCGGGGGAAAGCTACAGGCTCCTGCAGGAGGGAGACCGGTTCAGGGTATTGACTACTCACCGGTCCCCGATGCAGGCAGACCCGGGCTTCTCCGAGTTAGTTTCTTCGCTGGCAGGTTCAGATGTGATCAGAGGGACGTCTTGGCGCCGTGTAGATTCCGCGGCAGCAGAAGTCAGGGTCAAGGGTGTCCCAAACGCGGTGAACACGCACAGATGGTTACCTCAGCAGGGCAACTCGGCAGCCGCTGGTATTCCAGGCCCAACATACACGTCTCACTTCAGACCTGGGAACGCCAAGTGTACGAATCATGTGAGAGTGTCGAGGGCTCGGATTTCAGCAACAGCCAGACGGCAGTGACAGAGCAAGGTTCCTGTGTAGGCTGGTCAGTCCGCTGTATGGTCCAGGGACGCTTCCGAAGGCTTACGTACAGGAGTTGGTGAAGATGCCGACAATAGGTGTTCCCACTATTCTAAAGGGTCGAAGCGCCAGTACAGGCCTTCTCGTACGATCAGAGGCTGAGGGGTCTCACAAGACGACAGCAGTGCAGGGTGCCAAACCTTCAGCGGGTCACCAGCGATTCCTCGACACAATTCTTGGTTGCAGGATACTTGGCTCGTTTATCCTTCGTTCGTGAAAACTCAGGAGATCGACATGGTAGCGGTGTTTCCAGCCTCCTCTTATCCAGAGTTCCCTTCGCACCAAAACGGAGAGGACCCAATGGGAGATCTGCTCACAAAACACTCACACCATACGTGGACCTATCACGGACCACGGTGGTCCAGGGCATTCAAGACACACTAGACTCTCTGGCACCCAGGATGAGTATTGGGACCAGACATCCCAGCCCACATCCTGGAGGCTCACAACAGGCCTGTAGAAGCCCGCAAAAGCATCTGTGTTTCGCGGGAAAGTACATGCCCAAATAAGGATGGCCCCAGGTCGGCTCGACCTGGGGAAGGTGAAGGGGCAAGACGGTCAGTGGACAGGACAAAGAACTTCGTGGTTTGGCCATTTTGGAAGCCAGGCCACCCATTTTGGCCAAACGCGAGAAGCGCGTTTAACAGGGGAAAAGGGAGTTCAAAACACAAAGAAACTTTCGCTGCCACCAGTCCCGTCCGTGACTTACTTGCACAGTTTGTTATAAACCCATCAAGAGTTACTAGGGCCTGTAGAATGACTAGAGACCCAAGAGTGCAGTAACTTAGCTTACAGTGCCCTCTTGTGCCATGTTGCGCGAAAGCTGCAACATGAGAAAAGAACTACGGAAAACAACGTTTCCCGGTACTGACTGTCTTAAGGGCATGCGGACCACAAAAGTGATGGGTGGAAGGTTTCGAATGAATCTAAACCACTGGCAATTGCTCTGGGCAACCTTCCACACCACCGTTTTTTAGCCCGTCTGCGCCATTGCAAAAGGGGACCAGCCATGTGCAAATCAGTCAGCAGCTGCTGCCACATCAGGTAGCAGCCCAGCCCGAACTGCTAGACCAGGTCCCCTCTGCACAGAAAACCAAGCAACCCCAGACATGTTTCGGCCTTGTTGGACCTCCTCAGTGAGGTGCAGCCTGGTTCCCTGTGGCGCAGCGAGCAAGGGACCCACGTCTGGGCATACCCTCTCTCACAAGGAGAAACAAACTGACCACAAAAGTGATGGGTGGAAGGTTTCGAATGAATCTAAACCACTGGCAATTGCTCTGGGCAACCTTCCACACCACCGTTTTTTAGCCCGTCTGCGCCATTGGCTAAAAAACGGTGGTGTGGAAGGTTGGCCCAGACCACCGTTGCTTGGTTTTCTGTGCAGAGCGGACTTGGCCTAGCAGTTCGGGCTGGGCTGCTACCTTCGGTGGCGGTAGCTGCTGACTGATTTGCACATGGCTGGTCCCCTTTTGCAATGGCGCAGACGGGCTAAAAAACGGTGGTGTGGAAGGTTGGCCCAGAGCAATTGCCAGTGGTTTAGATTCATTCGAAACCTTCCACCCATCACTTTTGTGGTCAGTTTGTTTCTCCTTGTGAGAGAGGGTATGCCCAGACGTGGGTCCCTTGCTCGCTGCGCCACAGGGAACCAGCCTGCACCTCACCGAGGAGGTCCAACAAGGCCGAAACATGTCTGGGGTTGCTTGGTTTTCTGTGCAGAGGGGACTTGGCCTAGCAGTTCGGGCTGGGCTGCTACCTTCGGTGGCGGCAGCTGCTGACTGATTTGCACATGGCTGGTCCCCTTTTGCAATGGCGCAGACGGGCTAAAAAACGGTGGTGTGGAAGGTTGGCCCAGAGCAATTGCCAGTGGTTTAGATTCATTCGAAACCTTCCACCCATCACTTTTGTGGTCAGTGTCTTAAGGGCATGTCAGTTTCCCTGTAAGAACGGAGTGAAAGCCCAGAGGAGTGCGTCGGAAGGCTTCGCTTCTCTGGCAAAGTCTAGATCAGGGTGTAAAACAACAGCAAAAAGTTTGGGGGTTGCCACATGGAAGGAAAATTGCCTACAATCATGAAATCTTTCCTAACACTTGCCCCTCCCAGACTAAGGACAGGGGGAACTAATCCACCCCTGGATGAGTTTCTTGTTCAGGTCGGTTATACATTTTGGACAACCCATCAGCATTGCTTTGTTGGACACCTGGCCTATGCTCAATAGTGAAGTCAAAGCCTTGCAGACTTATGGACCACCTAAGCAACTTTGGATTCTCTACCTTCATGTTCATCGGCCCCTTTAAGGGCTTATGGTCAGTTTGCACAGTGAAGTGGGTCCCATAGAGGTAGGGCCTCAGCTTCCGTAGGACCCACACAACAGAGAATCTTTCTTTCTCTACTCTGGACCATCTGAGCTCTCTGTCCTTAAGCTGGCGACTACTGAAACCAATAGGGTGTTCCTTACCCTTCTCATCTACTTGCGATAGTACAGCTCCTATCCCAGTGTCAGAGGGGTCTGTCTGCACAATAATCAGGGGCCCTGAGGACAGGGGCCTGGCACAAGGAGTCTTTTAAGCCGTTGAAGGCCTTCTCACACTCGTCGGTCCAAGTTACCTTCTTGGGTTTCTTCGGAGTAGTGAGGGCAGTCAGAGGGGCAGCTATGGTGCCATAGTCTGCCATGAAGTTGCGGTAATACCAGGTGAGTCCTAAGAAGGCTCTCACTTGGGTCTGTGTAGTGGGGGTAGGCCAGTCTTGTACTGCTTGTACTTTACTGGGTAGAGGCTGTATCCTCACTCCACCTACTTCATGTCCAAGGTAAACCACTGAACCTTGTCCAATCTGGCATTTACTAGCCTTTATGGCCAAGTGTGCTTTCTGAAGAGCCTGTAGCACAATCCCGAGGTGTTTCACATGGTCTTCCCAGGTGGCGCTGAAAACTGCTATATCATCCAGATATGCAAGACAGAATTCATCCAACCCCTTTCAACACATGATTCACAAGCCTCTGGAAAGTGGCAGGTGCATTCTTCAACCCGAACGGCAATACCCTGAATTGGTAAAGACCGTCTGGAGTGGAACACGCTGTCTTCTCCTTGGCATGTTCTGCTAAGGCTATTTGCCAATAGCCCGCAGTGAGGTCAAACGTGCTAAGGTACTTGGAGGCACCCAAGATATCCACCAGCTCATCTGTTCCGAGGCAAGGGATGTGCATCGGTCTTGGTGACAGCATTCATAGCCCTGTAATCCACCACCTCAGTTCAGAAGTGCCTGCTTTTGGAACCAAAACCACAGGGCTGGACCAAGGACTACTAGAGGGTTCAATCACCCCAAGATCTAACATTTTGTGGACCTCTGTCTTAATGTAAGACCGTACTTTGTCTGACATCCTGTATCCTCTAGTTTTGGTAGGAACGCTGTCTCCTGTGTCTATGTTATGTTTGCACTAAGGTGTCAAACCAGGCGACTGCGAAAACAGGGGGGAAAATTGCCTAAGCAAACATTTCACCTCAGCCTGCTGATCAGAAGTCAGGTGAGGGGCCACTCGGACACCCTAAAAGGAGCTATCTCAAGGATCGCTGTGGAACAGGTCGGGGAGAGTTCAGACTCCTCTTCCTCAACATCTGAAGCCAGTAGCAGTGCTGCGATTTCGACTCTTAGGACGAAAGCCTTCAGCCTATTTACGTGGAACACTTTTGGAGCCTGTCCAGGCCTTCCAAGGTCCACTAAATAGTTGACCTCACCCAGGGGCTCCACCACTGTGTAAGTGCCTGACCATTTGTCCTGTAAAGCTCTAGGCCTTATGGGATTCATGATCAGGACTTGCTGACCAGGTGTAAAGTTGATGAGGGAAGCTTTCTGGTCGTACCAATGTTTCACCAGCGCTTGTCCTGCCTTCAACTTGTCACTAGCAAGACCCATCAGAAGTACTGTCCGTTTTCTGAGCCCTAACACATAGTCTACTACGTGGGTAGTAATAGGGGGAGTGGGCATCTCCCATCCCTCCTTGACTATGGCTAAGGGTCCCCGCACAAGGTGACCAAACAGAAGTTTGAAGGGGCTGAAGCCAACACCCTCCTCTGGTACCTCTCGGTAGGCAAACAGTAAGCATGGTAAAAGAAGATCCCATTTTCTTCTTTGAGGTTCTTCCAGAGCCCCAATCATACTCTTTAACGTTCTGTTGAACCGTTCCACCAGACCATTGGTCTGGGGGTGGTATGCGGAAGAGAATTTGTAGGTGACCCCACATTCCTTCCACATAGCCTGCATATACTTTGACATAAAGTTGCTGCCTCTGTCGGACACAACTTCTTTAGGGAAGCCAACCCTAGTAAAGATGCCAAGTAACACTTTTGCAACTGACTTGGCAGTTAGAGTTTTCAATGGAATGGCCTCAGGATACCTGGTAGCATGGTCGACCAGCACCAGGATAAACCTATTGCCGGAGGATGTTTGTGGGTCAAGGGGACCAACAATGTCGATCCCTACCCTTTCAAATGGTATTCCCACAACTGGGAGTGGTACCAATGGAGCTTGGATTGTTGGGTCACTTTTACCAGATAACTGGCAGGAGGCACAACTCCTGCAGTGACTTTCTACTTGCACCCCCATCTTGGGCCAGTAGAAGTGCATGGATAACCTTTGCTTGGTCCTCTTAATACCAAGGTGACCAGCAAGGGGCACTTCATGTGCCAACTGCAGGAGGAAGGGTCTTACAGCAAGGGGAACCACCAACCTCCTATGGTCTCCTTCTGTAGACTCTGTGGGCTCACTATACAGAAGTCCACCTTCCCAATAAATCCGATGCTTCCCAGGAGGTTCACCCTCAAGCTGGGAGCAGGCCTGTCTCCTTAGGCCTTCCAGAGATGGGCACTCACGTTGGCCTTTACTGAATTCTTCCCTGTCAGGACCACCTTCTACTAACAAGTCGTTTAGTTCAGGATGGTCATTGGGGTCAAATACTTCAGGTATCGCCGCCTCCTCGTCAGGTCCGGGCGATTGACCAACTTCCTCCACCGCAGTGGTAGGTGAGTTCGGGGGAATATTTTCTTTCTCTCGTTTTGGTTTTCTTACTCCTTTAGCCTTGGGTTTCCCCTTTGGCTGGGGCAGTGCATTGGTCTTGGCCAATGCTGCCCGTGTTTGAGACCGTGTGCAGGGTCTGTCAGCAGTGTCTCCTACGAGCCCTAAAGCTCTGAGATCGTTGCCCAACAAGACCTTTCCTGGGACGTTCCTCTGAATGCTCACTGGAATCCTGACTGCTGTACCATTGAGAGTAAGATTTACAGGTATTACTGGAAACATGCGAGGTGGGCCGTCAGCCAACTTAGTGGGCATCAGAGTAGCTCTGGCAACTTCCTCCGAGTCTACCAAGGTAGAATCCACTACAGTTCGACTGCACCCACTATCCCTAAGAGTTGGAGTATCGACTCAATTGATCAGCACACTGTCTTTAAAGTAGTGCTTGGTGTTATCTGGAATCCTAGCATAAGCCTCTGCGACTTTAGGCCCCCAGGAACCTAGGGAAACTAAAACTACCTCAGCTTCTATCCCACTGGGGAAGGAGTCTGAGGAGAAGGATGCTCCTGTAATCTCTTCTTCCTCGTAGGAGGAGAAGGCCAGATTAGCGGAGTGGACACCAAAGGTTTAACCTTACACTGGGGATCCCCCTTCACGTGGTCAGTTGCTCCACAAGCAAAACACGATCCATTGGGTCTGTTTACATAGGGAGGCTTATTATAACCAGAGTTATGTTTCAGAGGCTGACCTCCACTACCCTGTGAGTTCACTTGTGTCTTACCCTTATTTTTCTTTTTGTGGCCCTTTTGAGAAGAAGATTTATCAGATTCTCCACCCTCCTTATCTTTGGACTTTTTCCCTTCCTCCTGCTTACCAGGATGAGTCTTGTCCTTATGGGACACTCGATGCGACACCCATAAATCTGCTGCAATGGCAAGTTTCTTTGGATCTATCTCTTTAGAATCCGCCAAATGCTGCTTAAGCTCAGGGGAAGAAGATGCAAAAATATGTTCCAGCATGACAAGACTTTTCATACCTTCAAATGTAGAAACCTTATAACCTTCGACCCAGCCAGTCAAGTTTTTTAAGGATTCGGTTACATAAGATACCCAAGTACCACCTTCTTTTTTCTTATACTCTCGGAATCGTTTTAAATATTGGGCAGGAGTCTCCTTAAAGTGGCTGATGAACATGAAGGGAGAGAATCCAAAGTTGCTTAGGTGGTCCATAAGTCTGCAAGGCTTTGACTTCACTATTGAGCATAGGCCAGGTGTTCAACATAGCAATGCTGATGGGTTGTCCAGAATGTTTAACCGATCTGAACAAGAAACTCATCCCTGTCCTTAGTCTGGGAGGGGCGAGTGTTAGGAAAGATTTCATGATTGTAGGTAATTTTCCTTCCATGTGGCAACCCCCAAACTTTTTGCTGTTGTTTTACACCCTGATCTAGACTTTGCGAGAGAAGCGCAGCCTTCCGCCGCACTCCTCTGGGCTTTCGCTCCATTCTTACAGGGAAATTGACATGCCCTTAAGACAGTCAGTACCGGGAATCGTTGTTTTCCGTAGTTCTTTTCTCATGTTGCAGCTTTCGCGCAACATGGCACAAGAGGGCACTGTAAGCTAAGTTACTCCACTCTTGGGTCTCTAGTCATTCTACAGGCCCTAGAAACTCTCGATGGGTTTATAACGAACTGTGCAAGTATGTCACGGACGGGAGTGGTGGCAACAATCGTTTCTTTGAGTTTTGAACTCCCTTTTGCCCTGTTAACCGCGCTTCTCGCGTTTGGCCAAAATGGGTGGCCTGGCTTCCAAAATGGCCAGACCACGAGGTTCTTTGTCCTGTCCGCTGACCGTCTTGCCCCTTCACCTTCGCCAGGTCGAGCCGACCCGGGGCCATCCTTATTTGGGCATGTACTTTCCCACGAAACACAGATGCTTTTGCGGGCTTCTACAGGCCTGTTGTGAGCCTCCAGGATGTTGGCTGGGATGTCTGGTCCCAATACACATCCTGGGTGCCAGAGAGTCTAGTGTGTCTTGAATGCCTGGGACCACCGTGGTCCGTGATAGGTCCACGTATGGTGTAAGTGTTTTGTGAGCAGATCTCCCATTGGGTCCTCTCCGTTTTGGTGCGAAGGGAACTCTGGATAAGAGGAGGCTGGAAACACCACTACCATGTCGATCTCCTGAGTTCTTACGAACGAAGGATAAAGGAGCCAAGTATCCTGCAACCAATAAGCTGAGTCGAGGAATCGCTGGCGTCCCGCTGAAGGTTTGGCACCCTGCACTGCTGTCGTCCTGTGAGACCCCTCTGCCTCTGATCGTACGAGAAGGCCTGTACTGGCGCTTCAACCCTTTAGAATAGTGGGAACAACTATTCTCGGCATCTTCACCAACTCCTGTATGTAAGCCTTCGGAAGCGTCCCTGGACCATCCAGCGGACTGACCAGCCTACACAGGAACCTTGCTCTGTCACCGTCGTCTGGCTGTTGCTGAAATCCGAGCCCTCGACACTCTCACACGATTTGTACACTTGGAGTTCCCAGGTCTGAAGTGAGACGTGTACCTTGGGCCTGGAATACCAGCGGCTGCCGAGTTGCCCTGCTGAGGTAACCATCTGTGAGTGTTCACTGCGTTTGGGACACCCTCGACCCTGACTTCTGCTGCCATGGAATCTACACGGTGCCGAGACGTCCCTCTGATCGCATCTGAACCTGCCAGCAAAGAAACTAACTCGGAGAAGCCTGGGTCTGCCTGCATCGGGGACCGGTGAGTAGTCAATACCCTGAACCGGTCTCCCTCCCTAAAAAATTGGGAAGGTACCCGTTACTTGGGGATATTATTACCTGGTGTATTCCTTGCCAAAACTTCTGAAATAGCAAAAATATCTAGATCTCGGCCACCACGAAAGGATACTGTTGGGCAAATTTTTGGAGACATAGCAAAATCCTTTATACCTTTCTGGGGACAGGCAATAAACTCATGGAATATTAGAAAACTGTCCCGGGTTTTAGAAAAAACAATTAATGGAACCACTGACATACTTCACAACATGACACTGAAACAAAAAGCAATCAGGCTAGTTGCACTTCAAAATAGAATGGTTCTTGACATTATTTTGGCTGACCGTGGGGGTGTATGCAAATTAGTGGTATCAGCGTGCTGCGTATTTGTAAGTGACTCCTTCCCTACAATATTTGAAGCAATTAAGAAATTACACGTTCTAAGTTCTGAAATCCATGTTCCCACAGGTGGCTGGAATCTAAACTTAAGTTCATGGTTCTGGGAACTGTTACGATCCTGGGGCTGGAAACTAATTGCAATTTGTGTTATGATATTCAGTATCCTCATATTCTGCTGTTGCTGCATACAATGTTTGCCAGCCATTTGCTCCACAGTTACAAGTGAATGTGTACAGACAATTAGTACAAAAATGGCGAAGCCCACTCCTTATATGATAAATGGTGGTCTCAAACATGAAAATGAAATAATCAAAGAGTTTATGTCAATGAACATTTCTGATGAGGATGGTGATAGCGACATGGGTAGTTCGGAAAGTGACTCATGGTCTGATGAAGACGCAATGTATGGATGATGATGCTATTGGCTTAAGGCCAAAAGGAGGGTTTGTTATACTGAAAATGCAAATGCATAGCTCGAATGATATAAATAGTATATTGGCCAGAAGCAAATCGCATCATGTAACAAACATTGCAAACCATGAAACCTGAATGTGACCATTGGGAGTCCATTTTGTAAATGCTGGCCATTGTTGTTTTTTAACGCTTTGCAAATATATTCTATGCTTCAAAGCCACACACGGTGCAAGGCCACAGCTTGAACTCTGAAATGCTAACGTAGACACGAATGTAGAGCCGTACAGAAATACATTGTTTTCCTCTCATTGAGGCCTTGAAGCTGTGCAAAGAGCCGCGCCCAATCAGTAGCCCAGGTGGCGGTTTGTCTTGCAAGTGCTGTTGTAAACGGCAGTTAAATGTGAATTATATGCAACTAACAGTGCTCCTTCATGGATGGCCATCACTGCCTTTAACTTCTCCAGCTGCTCCACTTGCAACCTCATCTCCCTTTCCCTTATCGCTTTTATAGCAATAATCCTCCCTCTTAGTGTGGCCTTGAGGGTATCCCACCATGTCGTCAGAGTGGCATCTTCCACTTTGTTATGCTCTATGACTGCTTCTGCTTCTCCTGCCACTTCCCAGACTAGTGTTGCCTCTTTAAAGAATGGGATCAGATAGTGCTACCTCCACAAGCCCAGCAGGGTTCTGTTCCTTTGTAAGGCTAGGGTTATTGGGGCATGGTCTGAAAGTGTAATGGCCCCTAGCGTGATATCGGTTACCCTCCCAAGCAAGGCTGCAAAGAGCCAGATATAGTCAATCCTTGAGTGTGACTGATGTGCATGAGAGTAGAATGTGCAACCTTCCCTGTCCCCCTCGATTTGCCTCCATGTATCGACCAGTGCCAATTCCTGAAGTTTACGGTTGAAGTCCCCGGAGGGGCACTTCTGGCATTGCTGGGGGAACCTACTCCTATCCGTTGTCGGGTCCCAGGCCACGTTGAAGTCCCCTGTCAGTATAATGTGGGTGTTAGCAAACCTCGCGAGGCAGGAGAGTGCTTTTTGGATGAAGTCATCTTGGCCCGTATTAGGGGCCTAAAGTGCTACCACTGTGTAGGCCCCCCTTCCAGGGTTACCGCCAAGTATCTCCCTTGGTCGTCCATTTCCGTACCCTTAATAGCCAAGTCGAGCCCATCCTTTAGTGCTAGCAACACTCCCCCTTTCTTGTCTATTTGGGTGGCCTGTACGACTCTTCTGTACCCCCAGAATTTTATTCTGTGCGTGTCCCTGGTGCAAATGTGGGTTTCTTGGAGTGTGACTATGTGTGGCTGTCCCCGTCTAAGGTATCTTTATACCTTCTTCCTTTTGATAGGCGCGTTTAACCCATTAACATTCATAGATATGATTTTCAATATTCCAGTGCTATCCATTCTTATTCCCTCGGGATCGGCCTTTCCCCTTTGTTGTCTAGAGGGCGACCCTTTGGTACTTCACCCCACCCAGTGAGTGACTGGCCCCCCTGCTTTGCGTTGCCCCCGGATCTCTCCTTCCCCTTGCTCCCCCCTCCCTGTCCCCATTCCCGCCCCCCCTCTCCCCTTTTACTGGGTGCGCTCAACTGGCTCATGGCCCCCCTCGAATTGTGATCTCGAGAGCTGAACCCTAGGGTACTCCCAGGAATGACCCACACAGGATTTCCAAATCCCATTCCAAGATCCCCATCTCACTCCCTCTGGACTAGAACCTTTTGTATCTCATCTTGTTAATGTTTAAGCACTTGCACTTAACTTGGGCCCTTCCCAGGTGCACAGTCTCAGAGGATTAGCCGCTCCTACTCTGGCTGTTAGTCTGTGGCCCCAGTGGGGCTTCCTCCGACGAATGGTTCTTGGCTGCCAGAGGTTTCTTGTAGGTGGCATGCATTTCCCCTTTCTTTGGTCTCTTGCGTTTGACTGTGGACCATTCCCACGGTCTACGGGCAATGGCATGGTTGGTTGACTGTTTGAGAGACCGATGGTCGTCCTCTTCGATCCCCAACAGGCTTAGTCCCTGTTCACATGTCGTGACTTTGTGCTGCTTCCCCTGCCAGTTGAAGCTCAGTCCAAAGGGGTGTGGCCATCTGTATCTGATTTGTTGTGATCTCAGGTAGTCCAGGACTGGGCCCATCCGCCTCCTTTTATTGAGGGTTATTTGTGACAGATATTGATACAAAAATATTTCCACTCCGTTGTAAGTGATTTGTTTTGCGTTTTTTGCCTTGGATAGGATTTGTTCCTTGACGGTATAGCTGTGGAAGGCCAATAGGACGTCTCTTGGTCTAGAGCCCAGTTCTAGCCTTCACAGCCCCACCCTATGGATCCTGTCAAATTGGATCTCCACCCCAGCCTCCGAAACCAACAGGTCACCGAAGATGCCCTTGAGGACCTGTGCTAGGTCTAGTGTCTCCTCCGGTAGGCACTTGACTCGGATATTGGCTCTCCTGGATCGGTTCTCCGGGTCCTCTGCTTGCAGCTCAAGGTTGTGAGTGGCCGCTGCCAGAGTTTCCAGAAGTGTGTCGGCGTTCCTCGCATCTTCTGAGAGTTCCTGTATGGCCTGCTCGTTGGTGTCTATTCTTTCCTCTATTTTGTTGATGTCTCTTATTTCTTGTATACCCTCCGCCAGGTCTTCCCTCAGCGTGTTCTTTTGTTTCTAGCCCACCGCAGTGATTTTCTCCACTATCGCTCATAGGAAAAGCTTGAGGGAGGCGTGAATTACTGGTCTGTCCTGGTCCTCTTGTGTGGGGGCAGAGTCTTGTTCTGTGGTCGTCGTTTGCGGTTTGGTCCCCTGCTTGGTCAGACTCTTTGGCCCATATTTTTTCTAAGGGCCCTTCCTGTTTTTTTTCTTCGTGTTCTTTAACGCTGATGGGGTCTTTTTGTTCCGGTTCCTTGACATTGTGAGCCTGGGTTGAAAAGTCTTAGCCTCTAACCTGTTGCGGTATCTCTGGTATGTGCTAGAGTCGATTGTCGGCATGTGACCTATTGGGTCGGGCCCGAGGGTATTGGAGCTCCCCTCTCTTGGCTTGTTTTGGTTTTCCCCTCCTGGGGATACCTTATGGATGTGCTTCCGCTGTGCTTTGCGGGGAGTTTCTCAGGGACCCTGCCAGACACTCCCGAGTTACGTGCTTGTGTTTGGAACCTTCCTGTTCCGGGTGGACTTGTTTGGGCTTGAGGGCGCCCCTCCCTTTCGAGGTGCTTCCTGGCGCCGTCTTGTCCTATTGACGCATGGGTGTCCTTCATGAGCCCCCTTCCCTGCCGCTGGGTGTTGTTCCCCTGACTGGTCCTTGCGTCTGCCCTAGCTAAGTGGCCCCATCCCGATGCTGTTATGGGTGGGAGATATCCAGGCTTGGTTATAAGTGACGTTGTGCAGGGGCGCCGGGGTCCTTGCTTGAACCCTTGGAACTCCTTCTGCCTTTGCCTGAGGGACTGCTTGGCCCGTTCGACGTACCCCCCTTTCCTGCTGCTTCCTCGTCTGGGATGCCTGGTCTTGGTGGCGCAGGGGGCTAGTCTAACCTTGCCAGCCGGCCCGCGCTGCCTGTGCTGCCAAAGTCCTCTTCCAGACCCTTTCCTGCACTTCAGGAGGACTAGCGGGAGAGCTATGCTGGGGTTGTGGGGGAGAAGTGTTGACAGGGTTGCGGCCCTGCGTCTGCTGTGAGGCTGTGCGTTTCATTTTGTCTTCCTCCCCTTTTGATGAGAGCCCCCCCGCTCCCGTTCCACCGGGGGGGGGCTCGCGTTATCCTGTGGAATTGGGCACCTGGTCCCCTGAGCTCCGTCGAGGTGGCTCACTTATACCACTGGCTGTAGTCTGCTTGTACTGAGTGGTCGGGTGCTTGACAGGATCTGTCCCCTGATGGCCGCCACTGCAGTCGGGGACTCCCGTCCCCTTTCCCGCCTAGGCTGGCCACCCGCTTCCTGGCCTTCAGGGGATAGCTCGCTGGGAGATGGGAGGGGAACCCACCTCTTCTTGGCGTGTCTGGTAGCGGGGCTGGGGGGCCCAGGGTCATGGGTCCTCCCTCTGAAGCTGTCCTGCCCGGCGGGACCACCGTTTCCTTCCAAGAGATCCGTAAGCGTATGCAGCGCGGCTCTTTCGAAGCACCTGTGCCCAGGGGTTAATCGCAGCAGGGGCGCTGGTATCGGGTGCGGATGGTGCCCACTGGTGCGTAGACACTTCTCTGTAGTTTTGACGTTTACTGATGTTATTTGCATTTTGGATTTATAGGCACCTGGGTGCAAGGAGGAGAGTGCAAAGTTTCAAAGGAGGATGTGAAAAGGGGTGCAGAATGAGAAGGGTCATAAAGCAAGGGAGGAAGACATTTTGATAGAGGGTACAATTGAAGATGAGCAAGAGGAAATATGAGTGAGATGGGGTTAGAGTGAGAGGATAAGAAATAAAGAGCGTGTGAGGTAGGATGAGAGGGTATAGGGAGAGGTGGTAATGTGGATGGAGGAATAGACGGGGTAGAGTGGGGGAAATGTGGGTTAGGAAATAAAGGGTGTAGGCTGGGTGGAGGAAGAGTGGGCGTTATGGAACATAGCGGCTTAAAGAGAGAAGGGGTTTAGTATAGAAAGAGGGGTGGGACAGAAAGGGGGGGGGTGTACCGTGGCATTCTGGGACTTAGTAGTCTTTCTAAATTTCAAATGAGGAATAAAAAACAAGTTCAGAATTGAAAGGGAAAAAACAGAACTGGGTGGCCTTCTCACTTAGGCACTCTGTATAGTTTTAAATTCACAAAAGTGAGACTGCTGAGCTGGGAATGAGGAATACTTTTTTAAAATGTTTGTTTTCAAACTAACGACACTTCATTGAATAATTTAAGGCTCTGCAGCGCCAAGTTATGTAGGAAGCATCTGAGTGCTGTACAAACACAGGGATGCAACAGAGCAGGGGGGGAGACACAATAGCGACAATGGGAGAGTTATGATACACTCGCTTTTGACATTATTTAAGCTTGCATTTTATTTATGAAGTAAGTACAGTAGCAGAGCCTTTCATATCCATGATGGGACATTTCCAACTCAAAGAACTCGCAAAGCACCAGTTGTTACCTGTCAAATATGTGCAAGTTAAAGTGAGCAACACAAAGCACCCATTTAAAAATGTGTTTATATCCATCATGTCTACTATCTTGAAAAACAAAAAATAAAGCTACTTTAAGTCACTATAATGTTTTCAACATCATGAATAACAACGAGCTGGAGGTTTGTGACAAAGAATCTACATATCTATGTTTGTTTATTACACACCTTTTATTACATATCTTAAGTCACTGAAGGTACCGTGGGGTTAACTAGATTTTTTAAAGTTGGATTTATCTTGCATTCTGGGACTTATAGTTTACCATTCAGGATGTGAAAATTCAGGGCACAGTGATATTCTTTTGGCTTAACATGTTGCTATAAGGATGTATATGCCATGTGGCTTTCTTGTGTAATTTGTGTTTTTTTGTAAGTAGACTCTATAAAACATGATTGCTGTAGACTTTGAAATCCAACAATTTGAGCCAAGGTTTGTGATCCTGGTCACACCCCCATGCCTCACTTCACACCCATACCCGCTCCCCCATCATCTGTTCGACCATCCCACTCCCTCGTTTTGGATGTAACCACTAGTTCCTTTTTCCACTTCCACCACTGTTCATTGCACACCATTGTAGTCGTTCCCATTGCCTACAAAAAGTTGTGTTATTTGGTAATATCAAGTGTGTTGTATGTTTTGCATTTCGTGGCTATGTGGATGTTAAGTGTTATGATATGCAACTGAAAGGAGCTGACTTTCTTGAAAGGCTGAAAGTGCTGTGTAGATAAAAACATGTAATCTGGGGGTTACTCTGCAGCAGGGGCATTAACTGACTGAGTGAGATACCTTAAACAACAAGTGCGTGCCTGTCATGGGGGAGCTGGGCAAACAGGTATGGCAGTTCTTTGGAGGGCTAGCCCCTTTTCCAATTAGGGTGCTGGTTAGAGACACTCTCAACCATGCCCCTGTTTGGCTAGCAGACAGCATACATGTCTGCGGAAGTGCTAGATAGAGCACATATGTCAGTTTACCAATTGCATCATCTACATGTGATGTGAGCGTATCTAGACACCTGCGCCCTCTGCGCTGGTCCCCAAGCAGTGAAGTCCCAGCCCACATGCGGCTGAAGTGTGGTGGGAACTGTCTGAAAGCATACCTGCCTAACCTCCGGAATTTTTCCAGAGACTCCGGAATTTTAGTCATTTCTCCGAGTCTCCGGAAAAGACCCTGCAATCTCAGGAATGTTGTCGTTCTTTCCGGGTCCCATCATATTCTCCACCTGATTGGCTGCCGCCGGTAGCCAATCAGGTGGAGAAGTGGGCGGAACCCAGAAACAGCGCAAAATGTTCATGCCCACTGCCTGCACCACTATATGAGGCTGCTGCTGGCGGCCAGCATTCTCTGACTTTTTCTTTCCTTTGCCTCACTCAATGCGACCACCGACCGCCGTAATAATACTGCTTTCAATCCATGTCATTGGATTGAAAGCAGCATTATTTCGGCCGCGGCACCGCCTTCATTTTACTTGCTATAGCATTAAAAATCATGATTTCAATGCTATAGTAAGAAAAATGAAGGCGGCCGCCGTAATAATCTCCCTTGTCTCTTCATATTCTCTTCATGCCTTGTGTATAACATTGCACATATTGTTCACCATTATTAGTCGTCTAGGCAAAATGCCTCCAACGTGGACTAAAAGTATAATACTAGCAATACACACCTGGGAGATCACAAGATGTCTGGTTACTGTATATTATTAGCCATGCTAGATGCACCAGCTAAAGTATTTGACAGAATTGTTGGCCGAAATTTGACAGGTGGGCGGGGTGTGTGGGCGGTAAATGTGTAAATGGGTGGAGTCTCGTGTGGCTGTAGGCGGGGCATACATCTCAGGAATTTGGATTTTCTAATGTAGGCAGGTATGCCTGAAAGTCTGGGCTTTAACCACAAAGAGATAAAACGGGGGCCTGCGGGCATCCCCTCACTCTAGCACATGAACAGAACCCAGTCCCCCAATCAAATCCCACTAATTAGATACTCATGTCAACAACAAAAGTAAGATTAAATGAGGACATGGCCTGATCTCTGTGTGACAGGAAGGTTGCACACATATCTGTGACAGACACACAGAACACAATGAGTTATTGTATGTACGGTGTAGCATACAGCGGAAAATAAATAGCACAGAATAGAGCGGGGGTCGTCTCCTCAGACATCAGATCAACCCCACTAAGGCAGCTATCCTTGCCGTACTTGAAGCAGAGGCAGGGAAGCAGCTCCCCCGAGGCACAGTGTCAGCCAGTCGCAGGTCAGCGCCAGAAGAGGTACCACTCCGCGGGAGGGGCGCAGGAACCCGCGACCATGGTCTACCTGGCGGCAGGGGCTCAAATCACTGAATATTCACTTAACATCCATCCCGAATGAAAGTCGTGCAACCCAGTTAAAAAGAAAAAGTCTGCAAAAGTCTCTTTGCAAACAAAAAAACAACAGACCCAGTGGCCTGACCCCACTCCATCTTGATAGGTTGTCAGAGCAAACCTGGAAGGCAGCCGTAACGCCCATCACCTTTCGTTCTCCACCGGTCGCTGGTCACAGAGAGCCCCCTTACCGTTTGTTTGTTGTTTTATTATTTATAATGTGCATCATACCCTAGGGTAACAGGGTGCAACAGTTACAAGTATATGCAAAGCTTAGTTACACAAAAATGTATACAGTTTACGTACAGGCAGTAATTACAGGAGTGTATATACAAAGGGTGCTTATTTACAGGCATAGCATACAGGAAAAGAATATGCAGGCAATTTCCAGAAAGCATTATATACAGAATAAAATCGGGTGAACAGAGATAAGTACAAGGATACAAGCAGGGAGATGAAGATATAGTGGGTACCTTAGCGGTAGGCGATCAATACTAGTTGTTTCCTAAGCAAGGGTTATTATTACTGGTCATTGGATTTCAGCCATGTGATGGTGTTGGATCTGAACTTGTGATAAGATTGGTCTGTTCTCAGACTAGGAAGCTGGGAATTCCATATTTGGCGGCTTTCACCGGGAAGCTGTTGCCTCCGATTGTGGATCGTTTGAAGCAGGGTATGGAGAGCCGATCTCTGTTGGCTAATCTCGATGGTCTCAAGGAAGTCTGTGGAACCTCTCCGCCAAGTAAATAGGTGCAGCATTTTTGAGAGATTTGTGGGTAAGCGACAAAGTTTTTAGGAGGCATTTGTCGTAGGTTAGAGCCAGTTGTTCTGTCGACAGATCTCTGAGATGTGGTCTCTTCTGGAGATGCATAAAGCCGCTCTAAGGGCATTATTATGTAAAGTTTGGATTCTTTTGATGGTTGCTTTAGTCGATCCTAGGTAAAGGGCATTACAGTAGTCCAGACGCGATAGGATGAGGGCTCTGGCCAGGGTAATGCAGCTACTGTCAGCGAGAAATGGCTTGCCGGTGTGTATAAATCTGCATGTGTAAATCGTGGAGGACGCTAGGGAGTTGACCTGTTCGGTAAATGAGAGGTTTGAGTCAAGGTAAAAACCAAGTGTTTTTACCTCACATTCTACTTTGATGATGTTGCCATCGATTATAAATGATGAGTAGTTGGATCCTAGTTTTTTTAGATTGGAAGGAGTGCACAGTATGATGAGTTTGGTTTTATCCTCATTCAGGCATAGACCATGTGTGGCCATCCATGCGTGGATGATGATATACACTCTATTCACCAAGGCCAAATCCTTTTCATAATCCCCTGAAAGCGGGAGGAGGATCTGGGTATCATCTGCATAGTTAGTGTAGGTGATACCGAGATGATCCAAATAAAAGGGGGGTTAGTGAAAATATTGTAGAGTGTATGCGAGACGCATGATCCCTGGGGCACACCGCAAGTGATAGGTATGGGGTCTACAGCTGCTAGCGCTGAGAAGACCCTCATTGTCCTGCCATTTAAGAAGGATCTGGTCCAGGTAACAGCGTCATCAGAGAAGTGTGCTGCTGTGTTTAGTTGTTTGCAGAGAATAGTACGGTCGACTAAATCAAAAGCAGCCGAGAGATCTAGGAGGAGGAGTAATGCGGATTTGCCACTATCTTTGAGCTCATCGATTTGGGTCTTAAGATCGATATGGGCAGTTTCCGTACCGTGTTGGGGGCGGAGACCTGATTGTCTGGCTCCTAGCAAGTTGTGTAGTTCCAGGTGCTTTTGGATTTGTGTATACGCTACCTTATCCAGGATTTTTAGAAGGGCACAGTAGTGATAGGTCTGTAGTCGGTCGGTGTGGATGGGTCAAGGGTCGGTTTTTTAAGAGTGGGAGTACCCAAGATTGTATCAGGTTAGTGGGGATGCTACCAGTAGAGAAGGACGCATTACTGAGTTTGGTTATTAAAGTAGATAAGTCTTGGGCAGCATCCTTGAAAAGCTGTGCAGGACAGAGATCGCCCTGACAATTAGAGGGTTTAAAGGACAGAATAATTCTTTCCACTTCAGGGATAGAAACTTTGGTGAAGATGAATCGGGGAGATTCATCGGTGTTAGCATTACCAGTTATTTTAGATGCAGGAGGGTCATTTAGGGCAGCTCTTTTACAGGAAATGTTGTTTTGTAGAGTGGCTATTTTATTGCCTAAGGCGTGTTGGATAACTTCGCACCATTTTTTATCTTTTGTACAAGTGTCAGGTAATGCTATCGGGGTCTCTATTTCTTTGAGAATGGTGAAAAGTTCCTTTATGTTGGATTTGGCGTGGGATATGCGTGTGTCAAAGGATATTCGTTTCGCTAGGCATATTTGGTAAGTTTGAGCTTATTGGCTTCTGAAGGGTGTTTTTTTCCATGCAGCCACGCAGTTTCTTTTTTGTTGCCGTAGATTTTTTAGGAAGGGTGTAAACCATTTATTCAGGCGAGTTTTCTGCTTGCTTGGTCTAAGTTTGGCAGGGGCGATCTGGTCCAAGGAAGTGGTCATGATTTTATTATATTCTTCAACCAATCTCTCAGGATCATTATTGTCTGTGAGTGAGTTGAGAGTGGGAAGTAGTGCCGGGAAAAGCCTATCCACAGTAATATTCTTTATTTCTAGTTAATGTAGGTGGAGCCCTAAGGACAGGAGGAGGTGGGGGTCTATTAGTGGAGAGCATGAAAGACACAAGGTAGTGGTCTGTCCAAGCTAGTGGTGAAATGGACAGGATATTAGCCTGGCAATTGTGGTCTGCTACCCAGTCAAGTAGTCTACCTTTGTTGTGGGTGGCGGTATTACTTCTTTGGGTGAATTCAAGTTCTGATAGGGTGTTAGCTGTGGTTGTGTCAAGCTGGTCTGATTGGTCATTGAAGCCCATGTTCAAGTCTCCGAGTAGAAGTACTTGTGATGAGCTTTTAAGGTTGTTGGTCAGGAAAGTGTTGATATCCTTGAAAGTTCCCGGTGGGCCTGGGGGGCAGTATATCAAGTGGATATTCAGGGTTTGGGCATTGGTCAGTGGGATTTTGACTGAGAATAGTTCACATGAGTGAATGTCGATAGGGGTAGCTAGTCTCATAGCAAGGCAGCATTTGTAAATAATAGCGATGCCTCCTCCTCTGGATTTTTGTCTGTCATGTCTCAGGATGGACTAGCCTTCAGGGACTGCTAGCATGAGCATAGGGCTTGCGGCTGGGTGTAGCCATGTCTCAGTGATAGCGAGGAAGTATAGGTCATCTTTCTGGTTCAAATCGGCTATTTCTGTAGCATGTGCTGCCAGTGATCTGGAGTTTATTAGGGCTCCTTTGATCTGGGGGCTCGTAGTGATTAGTGAAGTTGGTAGGGGGGTTTGTAAAGGTTTCGGTTTACTGTACTTAACTGTACTTTTTGTAGGCCTAGGGCCACGATGGAAAACTAAGCGTGTACTTAGAGTCCTTGTTCCTAGGGAGGAAGGGAGAGACCTAATGGGGGGCTCATATATTTTGGCTAGTCTCGCTCTGAGGTGTAAATTCCTGTCCGTAGTTGGGCAGGACTTGCAAGGAATATGGTTTAAGGAGTTTAACATATCTGTGGGTGATGTAGTGGTCGAGTTAAACAAAGTAGTGGAGGTCAAAGTGGGCAGTGTCCTGCTAGTGGGTGTGGTGAATGTCATAGTATAGAACGTGGTGCTCAGTATGAGTACTGTCGTGTAGATAGTCTGGTTGGTCACTGAAGGGAACATGCTGGTGCTGGATGCAGTAAAGGACTAGACGCTTGCATATAGGCTAAGTGCAACAGTAGTGTGATAAGCAGCAATAGAGTAATAGACAACAGATATACTGAGCGCTACAGTCCTGTGAGGCCGGCTAAAGGCTAGATGTGACTGTGGCTTATAAGCAGCATATAGGTTAAGAGCAATGGTCAAATGGGGTGCCACCTGGGCTGGATACATCAATCAGAGGTAAGAATCATAAGGGCTAAAGCAGCAATAGAGTTGCAAGCAACAGGTATACTGGATAAAGCACTAGAATAGTATAGAGCATGTGGGTTAGGTGCTCAAACAGGTAGGGAGCTAATTGGGCTAGTTGCGGCTATGGCTGGTAGGCAGCATATAGGTTAACACAAGTGGTCAAGTGGGGTACCACCTAGGCTGGATACTTCAATCAGAGGTAAGCATCACAAAGGCTAGAGCAGCAAGAGCAATGAATGCATACAAGCAACATGTATACTGAATAAAGCACTAGAGTAGTAAACAGCATGTAGGCTAGGTGTCAACTTGGTTAGATACGGCTGTGACTAGTGGGCAGCATATAGGTTAACAGCAATGGTCAAGTAGGGTGCCACCTGGGGCTAGATACATCAGTCAGAAGTGAACATCATAATGGCTAATGCATCAAGTGCAGCAATCGAATAGTAGGTTGTATATATACTGGATACTACAATCTCGTGGTGCCAGCTATTGGTAGGAGCAATGGTCAAGGTTAGCAACCAGTGGGCTCGAGGTGCGGTTAAAGCAGGGAGACACATGCAGCAGTCAATGCAGTGGCGATCAGTATTGGCAGACTAGTGTAAAGGAACATCTACTAGTAGTAAGGACAATAGGTAACAACAGGCATCTGGCCTTAGTGATGACAAATCCCAAGCTAATCGACTAAAGGACAGAGTGTGGGGGCAGCATAACTAGACATGGCAGCCAGTAAAGAAAGCAAAGTTCAAAGGGCTTAGTTCAATAACAGTGAAAAGCGCTACGAAGTAGTGCAGAGCAGGCGATGGCGTCAATGGGAGCAAATTAGTACATTCTAAGCCGGTGGTCAGCAGTGTAGACGGCAACGTGACCTGAACACAGTTATAGTCCAATAGTAGGGCTGAACACGGAAGGTAAGTCTCAAAGTTAGTATAGAATGAGTATGAATATGGGTATTCAGCTGCAGGAGAGGATTGTGCGTACCTTAGGAGAGGATGGGAAGTGTCCCACAGCAAATGGGCAGGGGTCCTGGCTGACGGCTGGGCAGGCCTGGACAGGAAAGAGCCTTGATATTGAGGGCCTTGTTGGAGAAGGGCCGGCTTCGCCTGCCGGTTCGGGATTGGCTAACATATGCCAGTCAGCAGCCAATCGAACATGGGTGAGGCTGGAGTGTTAGGAAAGATTTCATAATTGTAGGGAATTTTCCTTCCATGTGGCAAGCCCTAAACTTTTTGCTGTTGTTTCTCACCTTGTTCTTGACTTTGGAATAGCAGGAACAGCTATTCCCGGTGACTTCATCATCTCCTGCCAAGCAAGCCTTCGGAAGTGTCTCTGGGCCATCCAGTTGACTGACCAGCTTACAAGGGAGTCCTGCTCTGTAACCGCCGCCAGGTTGTATTGTATTTCGAGTCCTTGTCACTCTCCCACGCTTCGTACACTTGGCGTTCCCAAGTCTGAAGGGAGGAGTGTACATTTGGCTCGAATACACACGGCCGCTCCGTTGTCCTGCTGCGGCAACAAACTGTGCTGGTTTCGTCGATTGGGACGTCTTTTTGCTCTACACGACTACGAGGCGTTCCCTGCTCTTCTGAACCTGCCAGCTGCTGAAACTAACGTGGAGAAGCCTGGGTCTGCTTGCTTCGGGGACCGGTGAGTAGTTTAGCTAGGATCTGGTCGCCCTCCTGCAGTATCCCATTGCTTTTCCCTGCTGTGTAAAAACAGCACCCTTTTGGCCGTACTCGCGCTCTGCTTCTGCCCGCTGTGGAGGCTGCGCTTGAGTTGCGGAACCTGTTCTCCTTCTGCTGTGCACTAACCCGAACTGCCTGACTTCCTCCGAAGAGCTTCTCCTTTTGCCCGTGGGCACCGGCGTGGCAGGTACTTTGAGCACAAGGCTCCACTCTTCGCAGGGCTCGGACTTCCATCTAGTTAGGTGCCTCTGAAGGCGAACTGAGTCTAAAGCGTTATCGCACTGCCTGTTTTCCTTCCCTTTCAGGTGGACTACATATTTCGTGCTTACAACGCTAGCGACTGTTGTATTTGTATATATATTGTGTTGATATGGTATGTGTTGGTTTAGTATTGTGATATTGTGATTTTCTCGCTACGGTCATTGTTTTAAAGGCCTTAAAATAAATGTGTATCTATTTTTGATATAACAACTGTTTGGAGTAGTTTGTAAGCGCTCTTGCTTTGTGTGCTCATTGCGGGCTTTCAGTCACCCTCACCCCTCTTGAGACCTAGTCTTGACCGCCGCGATCGCTACCTTGATTGGTCTGGCTCGTCCAGAGGTTACCCTGTTCCAAGTAATTAGGTTGGCCTTCTGAACTTCTGCGCCACCAGGACAGAGTTCAGAAATCCGTCTTAACAGCTACTGCTGAAGGGAAAAGCAGTACAAGATGCGGGCGGCCATCTTGTGGTGGTGTCGTTCTCGTGGCCTTCAATGGCCGATTTTGCTGAAAAAATGAGAAATCCTTCACGTAAGGAGCGTGGATTTCAGAAAGAGAAGCAAGATGCCTGATAATCAATTATGGAAAGCACAGGATGTGCTCTGCTTTCCTGCAACAGAGCGTAGGAACAAGACGAGAATTCGGCGGGGTCACAGGCAGAATTGCCTTACCTCACACTGCTCCTGCAGTGGTTGTGGGGGGAGCTCCTGCTCCACCCATGCAGAGATGGCAAATACCGTGCCGACAGTGCCATATGTGGCACGACAAAATGGGCCGGGGCTCATCAAGGGGGCGTGGCCTAACAGCAGGGGTCACCTGCTGGCTCATTAGGCCACGCCCCCCTACGGGCCCCGGCTCAATGGGCTACTGGCACCCCTGCCAGGCAGCCTTTTGTAGAGATCAGCACCCTCTCCCCATGGGGAGCTGATCTCTGCATTTATATTCTATAGGCTTGCCTGGCAGGGGACAGTGCCTCGCCTATTCAGCCCTAACGGTGGCGCTGCCCCTGGCTAGCTGGGGAGGGGCAGCGTCACCATTAAGGCTGAAAGGGTGAGGCCCGCTGGAAGCTGAGGCCGTTTTCCTGAAGACTGAAACTCCCACGAATCCGTGGGAGCTTCAGTATTTAGAAAACAAGGACTCTGCTTCCAACGGCCTCATGTTTTCTCCGTAATGGTGGTGCCGGGCCACAGGCATCTCTGGCTTAAAGGGATGCCTCGCAGGTGCGGCGCCACCATTATGGCTGAAAGGCATTTTTTTTCTGAAGCCTGAAGCTCTCACACACGAGCGAGATCTTCAGGCTTTAGAAAAAAAGCCCTTTCTTGTAGTGGCCGGGGCTACCAGGGCAGATTAGTGTGCCCGGCAGGGCCTCTACTCAAAACGGGATTTCGGAGCCTGCCAGGGCCCAGCAGCACTTAAAGCCTTGCATGCCGATGTCTGCCAGCAGCATGGTGCTGCCCCATATCAAAGTTTATCCCGGCGCTGCCCCATATCACAGTTTGCAGATGTCCTTGCTGGTCACACATCTATGAAAGATGCTGCACCTTCCACCATTGTGAAAATGAAAATAAAATGGAGGCATGCCTAAGCCTCCTTTGAGATCACTCTGCAGCTCCAGCAAAAGTCACACAGACGCGTGACAGTAGGCCTGATTGGTTATAAATACGTTAAACAAGCCACTATTGGATTCCATCCGTGTACTTCTACAGAAATGAACACTTTGTGCATTGGGATCTGTATGGCACAGCATTTCCAGTCGTCATGCCAACCACCAAGACTGCTTTTTCTAGTAGCAATGTTTTGGCGAAATTTGGTGGCTTACTTAACCAAAAAGCACCTAAACCAAAAATGAGTTTAAGTGCTTTTGGAATGAGGCTGTAGATGATTAGGACTGGAGGTCTAGTCGAGGGCATTCCAGATGAACGTTGCAGATCCCAAGTGCTTTTTAATTGGAGTGGTACTTCTAGCCTTGCTGTATCGTGGCTTCAGACCTCTGGCCTCCTTAGAGATGTTCTACTTTTCTGCATGGTACTATGGAGCATTCATTTGCATATCTCTAAATGGCAAGCATTTTTCATGTGTATTCCTGCTTCCAGTGGTAACAAATACTAGCTTTTTGTTGCATCGTGCAATTAAGGATAAAGTAAGGGAGGAACAAGGAGTCTTTGTAGAATTAACCTTTGAGACACATTCGATCGCTGATTTGATTAATGCAGATTTATACTGGAGTAGAAGATGCGTGTAAAAATGTGGTTTATGTGGGAGATGCAAATGATTCTGGAGGTTTTAAACAAATTCTTCTGCTTTGAAAATAGCAGGACCATGAGGAGTTTCTGATGAGGTCATGCCTCAATGATGAAATTATACAATTGTGTCTCGCAGCGTACATTTTACTTCTTCCCATTGTGACATCCAAACACATACTCAAGGTAACCCACTCACTTCTCTCACTAAGACTGGTCCTTGCAGTCACACGCGGGAAGAAGGCCAAACGTACTGTATATGTCCGACCACTTCCAAACAGAAGCGGAAACCAACGCATTTTTTGTTGGGCAGAAAATCTAAAAGGTGGTCGAACACACACAGGCCAGTGGAAAGCATAAAGGTATGCAAAAATAACACGCAGCGAATCCTCCACAAAGCCAGCAGCAAAGGAAAATAATCAGATCCGATTTCGAACCATTGGTCAGCCATGCTGACATGGAGACGCTTACGCTCATGCTGGCATGTGGACAACTTGCAACATTACAACAGTATTCATCATCAGGCCTAGTTCTATTAAAGGAATAGTGCGCTCATAAATATTATTGTCCCAAGGGTTTGGGCATGTGTATTTTAGCATACGTGGAACGATCGTACAAACATTTCCTATGTACTTTACCGTAGTTATTCACGTTTGAACACATGCAAAATCAGGCAGCCAGAAGGGCGCGGCCATTTTGTGATAATCTTATCCATTGCCGCATCGCCCAAGCAGGACTGCCCTGGCGGCACAAATTCATATGCCCCGCCCCCGAGGCTGACATCACTAGACACCTATCATCCATTTCACAATGCCAAAGCACATCTTGTGTCAACGTTCTCTGCGCTTCAGCTAATGACGTGTCGCCATGGAAATGGCAGGACGCCTCTTTCCTCTCCAAGTATAAAAAGACTGCTTCACAACAGACAACATCATATTTTCTTTTCCATTCGTCTCACTGTCTTTCTTTGAGTATTCTGTGCCTCGTTTCTGTGCTCTGGTCAGCTACCTTTGTTGCTTGTAGCCCATGCAAACAGATACCAGTACCATTACTATAAATTATTTTCGTTTCCCACACAATGGCAACAATACAGCCCTACCAGTATGAGCCGGAGTATTCCGAGGCGGAATTACTCGAAGGAGAAAGATGCGGAAACGATGGGGCTTCGGACAACAGTTGGGAGGATGATTCAACAGATGAAGAGCCTGAGCCTAGTCGCATGGACAGCGTTTCCACCTGGGCCACCTGCAATCAGTGCGCGCTGATGCCAACCGAGGAGAACTGCTGCTGCCGAGAAAACTCGGGATGCTTGTCCTACATATCGGAAGGCGAGACACGGCCGCAATGCGTTACCGAGCTGCCAGACTTCGGGGCAGCCTGTCTCACACGGTCCGTGTGGAGGATTATGATGGTGCTTATGCACAAAGTTTGCGCAACAGTTAATCCTCGGAATCCAAGTAACGAGAAGGTACACTCTGGTTGTGATGACACTTAGGCCACTAATATTTCATGTTGTCTCCCATATTGTCGTAACTTCAATACATCATTGTCAAACCAATTTAGTCTTGCAATTCTCTAGTAATAGTCGTATAATAGTCGTTCAATATTTTACAGTGTCTAGGTAGCATTTGTGCTGGCAACAATGCCATTGGATACAAGAATTGTCATTGTCAACTAAGGTTTAATACACTTATCTTGGTCATTTAAAAACAGTTTGTATCTTTCTCTTTCACAGGTGGTACATGCTGGTGGCCTATCGTTTGTTTACATGGTGGCTTCATGGGAGGCTTGGACACCGCCTGTGTCGTTGGTGTCATTAGAGACACATTCCCCAGTGACAACCCTCAATACAGGGGATTTTCCCTCACTGTGCTGCAACCTGAACTTTACAATGTGTAGTACATTTGTGCCATACAATTATGAAACAAAATAAAGCACAAAAGAACTTTTATGAATGGTTGTTTCAGTTGTTCAGTGAATCAAGTGCGTCTCCATTCAGCAGTGTTCCGGGCCTTGTCTGCACGCCTCAGGCCCATCCATCCCCCCTACATTAGCAAAGGCAGTTGGCACCAGTCGATGTGCGCTGCCAAAGGGGGCTGGCAGGGGCGGAAACGGCCAAGGTGCCAAACACCATGTACACATCAAAGGTATCTTACGCCCAGGGGCCATAGTACACATGCCCTCCACAGACCCAGTGTCTCCAGGCAGGATCCCCTGAAGTAGGTTGTGCCCCTGCAATCCACATAAGTGTGTCTCCATTCAGCAGTGTTCCGGGCCTTGTCTGCACGCCTCGGGCCCATCCATCCCCCCTCCATTATCAAAGGCAGTTGGCACCAGTGGATGTGCGCTGCCAAAGGGGGCTGGCAGGGGTGGGAACGACCAAGGTGCCAAAACACCATGCACACATCAAAGGTGTCTTACGCCCAGGGGCCATTGTACACATGTCCTCCTCAGACCCCGTGTCTCCAGGTAGGATCCCGCTAAGTAGGCGGCGCCCCTGAAATCCTCATAAAACCATGACATATATACATCATTCATTCACATACACACCCTCTTTTCTAATTATTTATAAACCACTTGATATTTATCATGAGAACTTCTTTGAGCACTGCAAGTCAACTCGTGAACGTGCTGAACCTCGGTGACCACTGCGAGTCAGCTCGTTGTCATGCTACCTGTGAACATCTCCCTGTTCTCCTGCCACTAACTACCCTGCTTGCTGAATCTAAATGTCTGTTGGTCAAGCTAAGGGCAGGTCACCTAATCATATCTCCTTGATCTATTTCGAACGAACATACCCAGTAGTGTTATGTTCATTCGTCTCATTGTCATTGACTTGAGTTTAATTTGTTATGTTATCGATAAATCAATTGTCATCAGTGTCAATTGGCATCGAATTGCATCCTTGGCGACCGTGTCTATAAGTAATATGTTCTGATTTTCGTCACATGAATGAATTGTTTATCAAAGTTATCCAATAATACAGCCGGCCACGCTACATTGGTTTTGCTGTGGTGACCAAAACATACCTTGCATAGAAGAATGTATGGTATAATTCCTTCTTTCTCACATTTTTATGCAAAGTAATTTTCTAATAATGTTGATTTTTTTGTTGTTGCAGAATTTCTAACAATGCCTGCCTGTGCGATTTTCTGTTTCCCTTCTAAGACCCATGAGAAATCTGAAGGCACTACAATGCATGTATTCCCAAAGAGTATACATCGAATAAGAGAATGGGTCAGATATTGCGGATATGCACCAGCAGAGCTTGAAAGTAGAGTCAAAGAAGTCTTGGAGGACAAGAGGGGTGATTGATTCTGCATCTGCAGCCTGCACTTTACCCCGAATATGTATGACCCATCCATGTACACAAAGAAGAATCAACTCAGAACGACTCGAAAATTGCTCCAAAATGCAATTCCGACTCTATTCGTTCACATGCCACCTCAGTTGAGTCACGGTTCCGGATTTAACTGTAGCCCTTGGGGTAGTGAACAGGTAACTAAATGGACGGATTGGTGTTTTAGGTGTAAATGTCCCTTATAATACTTTTCATATATACAAGATTGTATTGCTTTTTAAATAAAGACCATTTTGCTAAACATCTGTCCTTGGTTTTAGAAGCCTCATAGAAAATTGATTTATGGGCACAGATAACTATGCTATAGTGTCCTTTGAAAGAAGCATAATGTTTTTGTAATCTGTCTCCTTAAATGACAATTTTTAAGATCAGCATTTCTAAATCAAATAATATTTTCCCTTTACAACTCCACGACTATGCACTGAATATCAAGGAGCAAGATTCAGCATCCATGTCTTGCCTGGAGTCAACAACCACTTTGAGCGCGTATCAGGTAGTCTTACTTAGCTATTCAGCTCCGGAATTGTTTTCTGCATGGAAGCTGAGATAATCTGATCATATTTACGTATCATGCCATTTGTTTACACAAGGTTTCATTCGTGGTTTGCTATTGATATGCACCAATGTCTGCGTCACAATGTGTGTGTTCAATTTCAATTTTTTCATCCATACTAATACAAGTACTGTGTTTCAGGGAGATGGTGAGGCTTCGACTACAATTACATCATCCCTTGTAGTTGATCCAGAGTCAGAGGTATGCGTACTAACAGTTCCCTTAAATGAAAGAAAGTCGGTCCTAGATCTGATACTTTTAGACAGTGACAATATTAGAAACAAGCCGTTTTTGCAAATTGCTTGCGTGCAACATTTCGAACAATTTGAGATAATCTGATCATATTTACGTATTGTGCCATTCGTTTACACAAAGTTTAATTCGTGCTTTGCTATTGATATGTACCAATGTCTGCGTCACAATGTGTGTGTTCACAGGTAGATGCTGAAGCTTCGACTACAATTACATCATCCCTTGTTGTTGATCCAGAGCCAGAGGTAGGCGTACTGACAGTTCCCTCGAATGAAAGAGAGTCGGTCCTAGATCTACTACTATTAGACAATGACAATATTAGAAACAAGCAATGACTTATTTTAAATGGAAACTCTTTTCTAGAGATTGTTAGGAAAGACGTCTTAATTGTGGGTAATTTTCCTTCCATGTGGCAACCCCTAAACTTTTTGCTGTTGTTTTCACCAGGATCTAGACTTTGCCAGAGAAGTGCAGCCTTCTGCCGCACTCCTCTGGGCTTTCGCTCCATTCTTACAGGGAAACTGACATGCCCTTAAGACAGTCAGTACCGGGAAACGTTGTTTTCCGTAGTTTCTTTATCATGTTGCAGCTTTCGAGCGGGCACTGTAAGCTAAGTTACTGCTCTCTTGGGTCTCTAGTCTTCTACAGACCCTAGATACTCTCTTTGGATTGTTAATGAACGGTGCAAGTGAATCACGGACGGGACTGGTGGCAGCGATCGTTTCTTTGTGTTTTTGAGCTCCTTTTGGCGTTTAAGCGTGTTTCTCGCGCTTAGCCCAAAATGGTGGCCTGGCTCCCAAAATGGCCAGACCACGAGGCTCTTTGTCCTGTCCATTGACCGTCTTGCCCCCTTCACCTTCCCCCAGGTCGAGTCGAACCGGGGCCTTCCTTATTTGGGCATGTACTTTCCCGCGAAACACAGATGCTTTCGCGGGCTTCTACAGGTCTTGTGTGTGCTCCAGGATGTGGGCTGGGATGTCTGGTCCCAATACACATCCTGGGTGCCAGAGAGTCTAGTGTGGTGTGAATGCCTGGGACCTCCGTGGTCCGTGATAGGTCCACGTATGGTGTGCGTGTTTTGTGAGCAGATCTCCCATTGGGTCCCCTCTGTTTTGGCGCAAAGGGAACCGTGGATAAGAGGGGGCTGGAAACACCACTACAATGTCGACCTCCTGAGTTCTCACAAACAAAGGAATACAGGAGCCAAATATCCTGCAACTATGAGGCTGAAGCGAGGAATCGCTGGTGACCAGCTGAAGGACTGCTACTCTGCACTGCTGTTGCTTGGTGAAACCCTTTCTACCTCTGATCGAACGAGAAGGCCTGTACTGGTACTTCGACCCCTTGGAATAGTGGGAACAACTATTCTCGCCATCTTCACCATCTCCTGCACGTAAGCCTTCGGAAGTATCTCTGGGCCATCCAGCAGACTGACCAACCTACCCAGGAGTCTTGCTCTGCAACCGCCGTCAGGTTGTGTTGTATTACGAGTCCTTGTCACTCTCACACGATTCGTACACTTGGCATTCCCAGGTCTGAAGTGAGTAGTGTACATTTGGCTGAAATACACACGGCCGCTCCGTTGCCCTGCTGTGGTAACAATCTGTGCGGGTTCACTGTGTTTGGGACATCCTCAACTCAACTTCTGCTGCTGCGGAATCTACACGACGCCGAGACGTCCCCTGCTCGTATCCGAACCTGCCAGCACTGAAACTGACGCGGAGAAGCCTGGGTCTGCCTGCATCGGGGACCGGTGAGTAGCCTCGCTAGGAACTGGTCGCCCTCCTGCAGTAGCCCACAGCTTTTCCCCGCTGTGTCTAACAGCACGCCTTTCCGTACTCGCGCTCTGCTTCTGCCCCCAGTGGAGGCTGCTCTTGAGTCGCGGAGCTCTGTTCATCTTCATTTGTTCACCGAACTGAACTGCCTGATTCCCTCGAGGAGACTCCCCCTTTTGCCCATTGGCACCAGCGTGTGCAGGTACTTTTGAGCACAAGGCTCCACTTTTCGTAGGGCTCGGACCTCCTTTTAGTTAGGTGCCTCTGAAGGCGGACTGGGTCTAATTATTATTCGCACTGCCTGTTTTCCTCCCCATCTAGGTGGTCTACACATTTCGTGCGTCTAACTCGTTAGACTCGTTTGTATTTGTATATATATTGTATTGGATTGGTATGTGTTGGTTTACTTGAGTTTTATTGTGATTTCTCGCTACGGTCAATGTTACAAAGGCCTTGTAATAAATGTGTCTATATTTTTAATATAACACCTGCTTGGAGTAATTTGTAAGTGTCCTTGCTTTGTGTGCTCATTGCAGGCTTTCAGTCACCCTCACCCCTCTTGAGACCTAGTCTTGACCGCCGCGATCGCTATCCTGATTGGTCTGGCTTGTCCAGAGGTTACCCTGTTCCAAGAAACTAGGCTGGCCTTCTGAACCTCTGCCCCTCCGGAACAGAGTTCAGAAATCCATCTTAACAGGGATGCATACAAGATCCTGATATAGAAGAGGAGGAACGTGGATCTGAGTCGGTGGACCAGCTTGCTGTTGCGGACGTTACAGTAAAGAAGTTTTCAACGAAAAGCAAGAACGATAAGGTAATTTATAAACAATTTCAATTTTTAAACAGTGTTTTTTGCTGGGGCCTTCATAAAATACTTTTTTTAAATTGTCCAATACTGTATGTTGGATTTTACATCTTTTTCCAACCGTCTTCTATTTGCCCGATGGTGTACGGACTATACAGACACAGACAGCGACACGAATGAGACATGCTGCTTGCCAAACTGATTTCACCATGGAGCAACTATTAATTGAGGCGTAGCGTGTTCAGACTCGAGATGCATTTGCCCAATGGCCAGAAAATGAATTTAATGTGACCGGCGAAGCCAGCAAAGTGTTTTTGGACCTTTGCTACAATGCGACTGCTCCACCAGATGAAGATGAAACTGAATGTATTGAAGATGCTTTTGAATTAGTCGCAGACCATTTGACACAATCGACACCTGCCAAAAAAGGGCCACCCAAAAATCAATCGACATTGATGATCTCTCCGATTCACGTTCAAGTAACAGACGCTGAAATGACAGACTGAAGCATCAATACAATTGACCGAGGAAATAGACAAAGATCTCGACTACAGTATGTCCAGTTTGGCTGATATGTCAACCACAGTTCAGTCAGAAACAACATCAATGCAGGATGAGAATCTAATAAAGGAGACCAAATACATAGTATTCGACAGCAGCTTGATGGAGATTATAAAGATGCTGAAATGTGTGCATTCAGTGAGAGGGTAAGTATGTGGGAAGCCATTGGTGAATGTGACTCGTCTATCACAAGGCAGTAACCTCAAAATACATGCCACCTGTGAAAAGATCCATGAAAAGTGCAGCAACTTTACTTTTCAGTGGCTCTAGTTTCATTAAGTTGTCCAGTTTCTGTCCATTTGTGGGACTCCATTTCATTTCTAAAACGCAGTACTACAAATATCAACGTCAATATCTATTCCCTGCCAATAGTGAAGCTTGGAAAATTGAACAATTGTCTATTCAAAGTACATTTTTCGAAAAACATTTCAGGCTAGCTGGCGATGGACAGTGTGACAGCCCCGGATTTTCAGCAAAGAACTGCACATACCACTTTCAGGACATGGAAAGTAAATAAATTGTGAGTTTGGTGGTCGTGCAGGTGTCCGAATGTAAATCCTCTGTGGCCATGGAGAAACTTGCTTTTATAAAATCACTGAAGATCTACAATCGAGGGGAATGCAAATCGAACTCATAGCCACGGACAGACAAGTTTCAATAGCCAAGACAATGAGAGAGCAGTTTCCAAATATTCGCCATCAATTTGATGTATGGCACGTTGCCAAATCCATCAATAAAAAAAATCTCAGCTGCAGGGAAAAAAAAAGGTTCTGAAAGTATTTCACAGTGGTCCCAGTCTTTCAGCAACCATCTTTGGTGGAGCTTCAAAACTTGTGATGGGTCTGTGGAAAACTAGAAAAATGGCGGTTACTAATGCACCACTGTTCCAACTTTCACTCTTGGACAGAAAACCAACATTTCCACCAATGTGAACATGGCCCTTTGTCGCCAGAGCAGGAACGGAAGAAGTGGTTGATATCATCTTCACCTGCACACAAAGTCCTTGAGAAGATTGTGTTTGATAAAACTCTATCAAGAGATCTGAAGGGACTGACAGAATTCTGTCACACAGGAGATTTGGAGGTGTTCCACAATATGTGCCTAAAGTACAGGCCAAAGAGATTGCATTTCGGCATTGAAGAGATGAAATATAGGACTTTACTAGCGGTATTAGCGCATAACGAGAATGCAGGCCGTGAACAATGGAGGATTGTCGGAAACCTTTGGATGCTTCGCTACACTATGGCCTTTACGAAAAGAAGCAAAAAATGGGTGGTCAAGCCAGTATATGCGGAAATGGAATTTGATTTTGTGAAAGATCTTATTATTAATGTTTTGGAGATGCATAATCACGGAATTGCACGCTATTTTGTTACAAGTACACATAAATTGCCACAAAACATTGCCAACGTTTCCTGTCCACCTAAAGCAGAGCTCGTGAAACAGTTCAAATCCAGGTGCAAATGATTACCATCTGTTTTTTATCAACAACGTTTTTATGAAGTGTCCTTATCAACAATGTTTTTATGAAGTGTCCAAATAAAGTATCCAATTTGTCTTTTAAAATGTATCATCTTTGTTCATTTTTGTTTTCAAATAGTACCATTTTTACGATTGCCATACAATGTAACGCTGTGCTTTCACAGTTCACAGTTTCGTCGAGCTACAGTGGGACCTTCACTGATCGTGGGAGGACCAGATGGATAACAGTGTGAAAGAAACTTTGGGGTTAGGCAGTTGCCTTACCATACAGTTGCCCAAATAGCTGAATAACTGCTCGTCCCACAAAAAGGATGAGACCTAGGCTACATAAGATACTCGGCACGCAAGAAGTACTGACTGTGAACAAAACAGCGCATCAAAGTGCGTTGTTGGTGAGAAATAGAGGCCGTGACATAAGCAGAGGTGGGGCTATTGCTAGACACACTGACTCCATTTTGTGTACCCTCGACTCTAATTTTGGAGTATGGCGCATTCTGTCATTTCAAAGTATCCCCTACCCCTCAGCAGCGCCACGAACAGCGAGCAAGGACAGCCCCCACATTTATCCTACTGTGCTCGTGTTTCACAATTCCAGTTCTCATGGATGCAATGAGACAAGATGTTGCAAACTAAGAATGTATCTTCATTCTGAGTGAAGGTCACCAGCTTTGAATTTTTGCTTGCGAGCTGAGGAAGACCACGCATCGCACACGCAGTAGAAGGTTCAATTGTTTTTTGACCTGGAGAGAAAGGGACCATTCCAAAAGGAATTGAATTAAAGGAGGGGTGTAATAACATAAAATATGATAAGGTTATACATTCCAAAACTGGACTAAGGAACATGTAAGTTCAGTTTATGAAAAATCGTTGATCCGAACGGAGTCTGCGTTACGGTCTGCGTTACGCCAAGAGAATGTAAATGGCGAATATAATGTAAGTTTGACTTTCGACGATTTTATACCCGGACGAGTCAACTTATGATTAGCTGACCGTTATTGCTGAGTTACATTGTACTGGTTTGTTCTGTGTGGCATATTGCAATGAAACTCAAGTACAACCTTTGTGTGTACTGGTCTTTCTAACGTGCACATGGGCAGTCCAGCATCGAGATGCATGTAGACCACCACTCGGTTCCCCCAGGTTCAACGCTAATATTTCATTAAAATGCCATCTATGCGCACCTCGAATTGTAGCGTCCGCTTCCGCATCCCGTTTAGAGCCGAACATACTCCATAGCACAAACCTCCGAAGCAAATTGTGGAGTACTTTCCACGTTGTTTTCTCTCTGTTCACATTGTTTCATGTCTTTGCTAATCGTTAGTTTTAACACAATGCCAAATTAATAAGTAAAATGATAAATTGTAATAAAGATCGGCTACTGAGACACATTTCTATTATGTTTTCCAAACAGGTACATACTGCCATTCTGCGATTGTCATCGATTCCAGATACCAACTGATAGCTTTTTCAACCGGCAGCTGCAGATACATATCAATAGCTGGATATATTTGACTCTTTTTTGGGACGTTCGACAAGGGCCGATATGCCCTTACGCGGTACCAGCGATTAGGAGCAACATAACAACCTTTAGGTGGTCTAGCGCCAAGTTGATGCACAAGCCTTGCAATTCACCATGCGACCAAAGCGCTTCTTTTACCCAAAACAAACACCTTGTGTACCCAAAAGGAACACTGCGTGACTCACGATAAACATTTGCAGATCGAGAGCAAAGAACAAAATTCCAATTTGATTTAATATGGCAATCGCCGGATGCTCTCGGAGCGTTTAATGTGAAATAAAAGTACTTTACAAATTGTACAGTCTTGCTGTTTCCTTTTAAAGTAGAGTTTAATATTCCGAATTGTGATGCGCTGTTTTGTGAGACGATGTATGTTGATTTCCGGTTTCTGTGTCACGTCACGCAGGTGATGTCCGGGCGCTTTTGGATACGCTGCCCAGTAACGTCACAGAGAAAGGTAGAGAATATCACTAGGTTTGGTGAAGTCAGGCTCAGGGGCGGGCATATGAATTAGTGCCGCCAGGGTAGTCCTGTTTGGGCGATGCAGCAACGGATAAGATTATCACAAAATGGCCGCGCCCTGCTGCCTGATTTCGCATGTGTACAGGCGTGAAAAACTATGGTAAGGTACATAGGAAATGTTTGTACGATCGATCCACGTATGCTTAAAAACAGATGCCCAAACCCTCGGGACAATAATATTTATGAGCGCACTATTCCTTTAATAAAAGCGCACTATCTTGTAAACATTTTCCTCCCCAGCCAGTGATTGCTATGTTACACACTGTGATGCTCGAGCTAAAACATGGCGCTGGTGCGCAATGCATACTGGGGGCACTCAGAGCCATAATGGATATTTATCCATGCCTCAGTGGAAAGCTGCACTTGCTTTGCGAAACAACATGTTTTCAACGTTATTCGCTGCTGGACCTGGAATGCAGGCCTTCTCAGCCAAGGACACAGCGCTGGGAAAGCTAAGATCTGCAGGTGCCGGCTGGTACCTGATAACAGGGTTTGTTGTGGTCTGTTATGCCTGCGCCAAGGTTTCGAGATGAGTTACAGGAGAGGGAAGCGCTCTGCTCCTTGAGGTTACTGTCGGTTGACCCGGCTGGCAATCAACGGTCACTCATCAATGCGCAAGCGCCATTGCCAGAAGGTTCAAGAAATTGCCACCCCTTTTTGAGGAGTGCATACATGCGGAACCCCTCAACGGTCAGACGGGATAAGCACAAAGACCTCAGTCGGAGGGGGGACGCCTTGTTCCGACATACCTGTGGGCTGTTGTGCTCCCGGCCTGGCTGTTACCGGGGTCTTCCAGCCGCTTCTGGCGAGATGAGGGATTCAGTTACGCCCATGGTGATGTATTCCTGCTAACCTAATATCTTTTCTGTGATTTATTCTTGCGTTATCGCTTACTGCTTATGTATGTTTGATTATGAATAAATAGCCATATTTAATAAGTGCTACTTATTCTCTAAGTGTGCGTGTGGTTGTAAGTCATTGTGTCGTCTACCTGCGTTCAAAGTATTGGCTCTGCAACTGCACTGGTGATAAATGACTGTCCGTGCACTCTTGGCGAGCAATACACACACGTACAGTATTTCCTGATGCTCCCCGACTATCAACCAGCACCGTTCCCCAAATATTCTAAGACTGGAGTTAGTTTAGTAAATTAATATAGTCCTAGAATAAGCGCTAAGAGGATTTTAACATCCAGAAATAAATATGGTTTCAAAAACTGTATTTCAAGCAACAACAGGTTGAGCAGAGTTTTATAGGGCAATGGCTGCTGTCACATGTGGACAAATCGCCCTTTGGAGCGAGAGCAGGGAAAGTGTGGAATTCAGAAAATACAAATATGAGAAGATTTGGTGAAGCAGTGATTGAGAAAAGAGAGGGCATGATTATAGTAGCAAAAGGGTGCAAGGCAGAGAAATCATTGAAATCTGCCAATTAACCTACTGGTGAACTCCTGCTCTAGCGGATGTATACGATGATGGAAATTCAAGCGTCATTTGTGTCTGAGAGGAATCCTTATCCGTAAGAGATCTATATCTCTATGGCAAGAGTGTAGCCTGTGACAAGTGAAGGATTCCCAGAGAAGGAAGACAGCTGAGATGAGAAACTTTTTTTCTCATGTCACCTTAAAAGAGTTGCCCTCAGAACAGAGGTCGAGTCAGTAGGAATTCAAAGCTTGACTTTCCAGCTATCCTATTACTAGCTCCCACTGAAATCGATTTGAAAAAGCCAAAAAACCTTGTGTAACCGCTTTACTGTGGTTCAATTCGAAAGCAGTTGTGGACCTTCGCACTGGAGAACACCCAAATCGCACTCCCAGATCAGAACGCTGAATCCCAACGTGCCAACTGCAACATGCTAAAAAAAAATAATCAGGAAAACATTGTTGGAAGGAATATTCTCAAGACAGTCGGGAATTGGACAATTTCATATTCAATTTTGTGAAAATTGTTGCTAAATTGAATCAATTTGGCCAAATTCACAAAATAATAATAAAATTAAAAAAATGGTATGCTATCAGTACAGTTGAAGTTGTTGGTTTTGCAGATTTCAAAGTCAGTAAAATGTCTAAGCAAAACGAAGAGGTGTTTTCCGATTACTTTGTGTTGAAAAAACACTCCAGCAATCATTTATTCACAAGATGTATTTTCTCCGATTATCAGTAGAAGTTCAATTGAAAAGCAAAATCATAAATTTCATGAACTGCTTGGTAATGAATTTCAACAAATTTCACTGGCCAAATTAAAACGGGCAAACAAATGATTATTTTAACATTTTAAAAAAGGGAGTAAACTCCTGGTGGGCGGTAACCATTAGCATTTACTGGTAAAAGATAGGCTGCAACGGGTGGTGGCAGGGAGAGCACGCTTGCCTTTGGGAAAGTTGCTACCTCTACCCCACCTGCATCCCAGAAAAGTCTGTGTGGGAACTGAGCCATCTCTGGGAGAAGCTGAGACATCATCTGGGGGGCAGCTGCCACACCACTTGTCGAACCTTAAACTGGTCTGACAATTGCTATGTTAATAGTAACCTTTATTGAACACAGTGGGGCACACAGTAGTGACTTTGCGACAATGCAGTGAGCATAGGCACATCTGCCCTCAACTTAAGTCAAAGCTTGGTAACTCAATCAAGGACCGCTTCCCATTTAAAGAAACACACTGAATTACAAAGTAAAACGCCTAATGGACACTTTACAGCGTCATCTAGTACATTTTCATGATGTCAGTTCATTGTTTTTTTAGGCTGGACCACACATTATATTTACATTAAACATAAAAGCTGCCTTTCTGTCTCAAACAAGGACTACAAGCCAGTCACTTTATCATTCTGATATGAATACCCCAGAAGAGGATGCACACAGACCTCAGCTGGCTGACAACAGGTCCGCCTGTCATGCTCCCTATTGCCCTATCATTTTGCATCTTGGTACTTGTAGTTTTATAGTTCCAGTAGTTTTATAGTTCCATTAGTAGGTCCAAAAGGGCGGCAGAACCACACAAAAAATTAAACATGAGCACTTTGCTCCTGCATATTTTCGAGGCTTAGACCTTAGTAGCCTGTCCTCCAGGGAGTACTTTTTGTCCAGGTTAGAGGGAGATGATTGTGAAGCCCTTTCTTGCATCATCCCTCGGAGCCCAATCACACGCCTTTCGACTGGGTCAAACACTTCCCTGGATAATCCATAAATTGGTGTCCACAGGGCCAACGTTTTGCATATTATTAGACAAAGGGAATGAACGCTCAACATGACCTGGCGTTTCCAAGACAAGTTAGCCGTTTAAAGGGAGAAAAGACACCAAAACAAACAAAACAGGCCTGTTATACACTTTCGAGGTGGCCATGCGGAATCCACAACGGTGTCATTCAGCATGTCACTCGACGTGCATACAAATGATGGATGCTTTTCAACACAATGCATGCTTGTTTATAGTGAAAGTCATGTCTGCGGAGGACTGGAAGAAAAGGGATGTGCTCTTCCGCAGTTAAAGGATAGTTCCGGGACTTTTTTTTTTATTGTTCCTATGGTTCGGCCATGTGTTTTTAAGCATAAATCGGTAGATCGTAGAAAACTTTCCTATGGACCTTACCCGACTTTTCGTCCATTAACGCACTCGAAATCAGCCGCCATTTTCTGATAATCCTATCATTTCCCCCCATCGCCCTGGCTCACCTGCTTTTGCGGCACTAAATCAAATCCCCCGCCCCTGAGCCTGACATCAGCAGACGCGTACCGCCCATTTCCCAACGCCAAAGCACGTTTCGTGTCAACAATCGCTGCGCCTCAGCTAATGAACTGTCGCCATGGAAATGGCAGGACGCCTCTTTCCTCAATAAGTATAAACACACCGTTTCACAACACACAGCAGCAGATTTTCGATTCCATTACTCTCTGTGTGTTACTTTGAGTATTCTGTGACTCGTTTCTGTGCTCTGGTCAGCTACCTTCGTTGATTGTAGCCCGTGTGAACAGATACCAGTACCACCGCTATAAATTATTTTACTTTCTTTACCACACAATGGCTACAATAATGCCGTATATGTACGAGCCCGAGTACACCGAGGAAGAACTACTGGAAAGGCAAGCACGCGAAAACGATGGGGATTCGGACGGCAGTTGGGAGGACCAGTCAACGGATGAAGAGCCTGGACCATGTCGCATGGACGGCGTCTCCACCTGGTGCACGTGCAATCGGTGCGAGCTAATGCCAACTGAGGAGGAGAACTGCTGCTGCCGTGAAAATTCCGGGTGCTTGGCCTACATTTCGGAAGGCGAGCCAAGTCCGCAATGCATCACCGAGCTGCCAGAGTTCAGGGAAGCCTGCCTCTCACGGACCGTGTTGAGGATGATGATGGTGCTTATGCACGAACTTTGCGGCACTGTTCGTCCGCGTAATCCGAGTAACGAGTAAGTATACTCTGGTTGTGATGTCAGTGATGCCACTACTATTTCATGGTCGTCTCATCATTTGAATGCATGTAAATTGGTTCCATGTTGTGCATTTTCTAGATAGAATTTTTTTCAAAGCAGAATGACATTTTTTACCTGAATCGACAGTGATAAGAAAGTTGTCATTTTAATACAGTTTGCATCTTTCATTTTCACAGGTGGTACAGGCTGGTGGCCTATCGTTGCTTCACTTGGTGGCTTCACGGGAGGCTCGGACACCGCGTTCGGAGAGTAATACCTGCCTGTGCGGTACTTGCCATTAGACAACATTTCCCCAGCGACAGTGGACAATACCGCAGATTTTCCCTGGATGTGCTGCAACCGCAACTTTACAATGTGTAATGTTTTATCCCCCCTCACGCTGGACGGCCCCCTGCAATCCACATAAGTGTGTCTCCATTCACGAGTCTTCCTGTGTCTTGTCTGCACGACCACCGCCCCAATCCACCCCCCGCCCTATCAAAGGCAGTTCGCACCGGGGTACTTGTGCTGGCAAGTGGAGCTGTCAGGGAGCGATAAAGGCCAAGAGGTGCCAAAGACCATGTACACTTCAAAGTGGTCTATAGAGCATGGGTTGTTGTTCCCATGTCTACCTCCAGACCCCGTGTCTCCTGCCAAGCATCCCCCCTCACGCTGGACGGCCCCCTGCAATCCACATAAGTGTGTCTCCATTCACGAGTCTTCCTGTGTCTTGTCTGCACGACCACCGCCCCAATCCACCCCCCGCCCTATCAAAGGCAGTTCGCACCGGGGTACTTGTGCTGGCAAGTGGAGCTGTCAGGGAGCGATAAAGGCCAAGAGGTGCCAAAGACCATGCACACTTCAAAGTGGTCTATAGAGCATGGGTTGTTGTTCCCATGTCTACCTCCAGACCCCGTGTCTCCTGCCAAGCATCCCCCCTCACGCTGGACGGCCCCCTGCAATCCACATAAGTGTGTCTCCATTCACGAGTCTTCCTGTGTCTTGTCTGCACGACCACCGCCCCAATCCACCCCCCGCCCTATCAAAGGCAGTTCGCACCGGGGTACTTGTGCTGGCAAGTGGAGCTGTCAGGGAGCGATAAAGGCCAAGAGGTGCCAAAGACCATGTACACTTCAAAGTGGTCTATAGAGCATGGGTTGTTGTTCCCATGTCTACCTCCAGACCCCGTGTCTCCTGCCAAGCATCCCCCTCACGCTGGACGGCCCCCTGCAATCCACATAAGTGTGTCTCCATTCACGAGTCTTCCTGTGTCTTGTCTGCACGACCACCGCCCCAATCCACCCCCCGCCCTATCAAAGGCAGTTCGTGTCTCCTGCCAAGCATCCACCCTCACGCTGGACGGCCCCCTGCAAACCGCATAATGCCACGACATATACACGTCATTCATTCACAAACACACCCCTGTTTCGAATTCTTTATAACCCACTTCATATTTCTAATGAGAACTACTTTGCGCTTTGCTAGTCAACCCGTGAAGGTGCTGGTTATCTGCTCTTCGTCTCTGTGAACTTCCGTGACCACTTCGAGTAAACTCGTCAGTTTGCAACCTGTGAACTGCTCCCTGTTCTACGACAAGAAACTACTCTGATCCCTGCATCTAACTGTTTGCTCGTCAAGGTAATTTCTTTTCGTTCAAGACAGTACATGCAAGAAACTATTCACATGTTCTGAGTTTAGTCAAATTATTTTTCTATTTTTTTAAAGTTATTCAAATACTTATCCGCATGTGAATAACGTGTATAGTTCCAAGAACCAAAACATACCTTGCATTGAACCTTTTATGTGTCATTTAATTTTTTAACACATTGGTATTCATAGAGAATTGTTGATCTTTACTTTTCAGAACTTTCCACAATGCCTGCCTGTTCCATTGGCGGTTGCCCTTCGAAGACCCATAATAAATCTGAAGGTACTATAATGCATGTTTTCCCTAAGACAATAGATCAGATAAGAGAATGGGTCCGATATTGCGGATATCCACCCTCTGAGCTTGAAAGTAGAGTCCTAGAAGTCTTTGCGGACAAGAGGGGTGATCGATACCGCATCTGCAGCAGGCACTTTACCTCTGACATGTACTCCACATCATTGCTAATAAAGAACACACCGCGAGCGAGGCGAAAATTGCTCTCAACCGCTATTCCCACTCTATTCGTCCACATCCCTCCACTGGTGAGTCAAGTTTACGTATTTATCTCTCGGCCTTGCGGTAGTGTGTAGCATCAGCTAACAATAATTTCCCCATTTATGTATCCACTCAATATGAAGGCGGAAGATTCTCCATCCGTGTCGTTATTGCAGTCATCAGCCACTTCAAGCGCCTATCGGGTAATCTTACTTGGCTATTCTGCCACTGACTTGTTTTAGGCATGTAAATCAATAGTTTTAATTTATCGTGTAATTATTTTACCTAATGGTACACCCTTGTACTCGTCCTCTAGTCTTTGTTTTCAGTTATAATTATTGTTATCCAAAATAATTCAAGTACTGTCTTTCAGGGAGATGCTGAGGAGTCCAACGTATTGACGACTACCGTTGATGTCACTCAGATGCTCGAGGTACGTTTCAGGACAGTTCCATCGATGGAGATCATCAGATCTTGCATTCTTGTAGCGTGATTGTTACACACAATGTTTCTTTCGTTTTTAGCCATTGATATGTCCTTCTGTCGTCGCCCTCCTATGTGTCTTCTTTTTTCAATATTGTGTTCATTACTAATGAAAGTCCTATGTTTCAGGGAGTCGATGGAGCATTAGTCCAAGAAGAAGGGGGAGCGTGCAGTTACGGGTCGGCGCAACAGCTTGCAGAAGTGTGCACCGCAGTTACATCGTCCCTTGATGTTCTTATGCATTTCGAGGTATGGATACTGACAGTTCGATGAAGCGAAATCATATGACGTGATTACATCCGCTATACTTCCTTCTTTATTAACGCAAGTACTATGTTTCAGGGAGATGACGGAGCTTCTTCTACAAGAACATCACCCCTAGTAGTTGATGCAGATTTCTGGGTGGTGACACTTCCAACGATCGAGCAAATCGAATCATATTTAGATATCCATTATTTATTTTAGACAACTGATCATTTGTGCAGGTCTATTTAGATGAGCCGTTCACGCCTGCACAAACTTTCTGTTCTTTTTATCAAAATAGAAAACCATACTAATGCAATTACTGTGTTTCAGGGAGTCACTGAAGCATCATCTTCAATAATATCATCAATGGAAGTCTATGAGGAGCCCGAGGTATGGATCTTGACAGTTCCATCTAACTAGATCAACAATGCGTGAATAATTGTCGTTTGAATGTTCTACACAAAGCGTTCATTCGTGTTTTGCTATTGAGATGTACGTGGGTATTGGTCCCCAAGTACATTTTGTGTTTTCGATATTATTATACATACTAATGAAAGTTCTATGTTTCAGGGAGTCCATGGAGCGTCAGTGCGTGATGGATGTGCTTATCAGGAAAACATAGTCGTTGCAGCGCAAGAGGAAGTGGAGACATGCACACACGAGTCGGAGCAACAGCGTCCTGATGTTGAAGTTCGAGGCAAGAAAGTTTCAAAGAAAAGAAAGCAAAAGAAGGTTAGTGTCCTGGTCACTATATTATGTTGTTTTTCACTGTTAATAGTTCAATACTGTAAGTTGTGTTTAAACTGAACACCCCTTTTCCAATCTGTCCTCTAGTTGCGAGTGGGTGTACGAACTAGATCTACACAGACAGTGAAGCGAACGAGAGATGTTGCTTGTCAAACCTTTTGGCAGGGACTTGAGACTGGAGAAGCATCGTGCCAATGGGAAGAATATGAAGTGATTGACAACGGAGCTATACCAGCACCAGCCATTGATAGTGAATGTCCTCCTGGTAGTTCGGATGCAGTCGGAGATCAATTCACAGAATCCACACCCGCAAAAACTAAGACCGCGAGAAAGTTGAAGAAATTGTTTTATTCACCCATCGCCGGAGAAGGAACAGATGTTGCAATGGAAGAGAATGAAGTAGACGACAATGAAACACCATCAATATCACTGAACATAGCGGAAGACGATATCAGAGATTCTACCTTTCATGTGAGTGACATGTCCTCAACGTTACAGGCCGAACCAGCTGGGATGCAGAGTGACAGTATAAGGAAAGAGGCCAAATTCATTGTATTCGATAGTTGTTTGATTGATATTATTATTCGGATTAAATGTGGGCATTTGGTAGGTGGGGAAGTATGTGGGGAGCCATTGATTAATGTGACTCGTGCAATTCGAGGCACTAACCTTAAAATACATGCCACGTGTACAAAATATCATCCTTTCTCATGGTCTGCACAACCCATGCTGGGGCAACTGCCAGCAGGCAATCTACTTTGTGCAGCGGCTGCACTTTTTACTGGTTCAAGTTTTAAAAAGTTAGAGTCTTTCTTTCAGTTTGTGGGAATCCATTTCATTGCGAAAACTCAGTTCTACAAATACCAAACCGATTATCTATTTCCAGCCATTAGCGAAGCTTGGAGAATGGAAAAAATGTCTATTGATAGTACATTCGCGGGCAAACGGTTCAGGCTAGCCGGTGATGGACAGTGCGACAGCCCAGGATTTTCAGCCAAGTACTGCACCTACCACTTTCAGGACATGGAAAGTAAGAAAATTGTGAGTTCGGTGGTCGTGCAGGTGTCACAAAGTACATCCTCAGTGGGCATGGAGAAAGTTGGCTTTGTAGCATCATTGCAAGAACTACAATCGTGGGGAATGGTGATCGACCTGATAGCCACGGACAGACACGTTTCAATTGCCAAGACAATGAGAGAACAGTACAAAAATATAAATCACCAATTTGACGTTTGGCATCTTGCAAAATCAATCAATAAAAAATTGTCGGCTGCAGGTAAAAAAAAAGAATTGCAAGGTATTTCACAGTGGTCCAAGTCAATCAGCAACCATCTTTGGTGGAGCTCAAAAACATGTGGAGGGTCGTTGGAAATTCTACTGGAAAAATGGCGGTCAGTAATGCCACACTGTACGAACGTTCACCGATGGAACACGAACCAACATTTCCACAATTGTGAACATGGCCATTTGTCCACAGAGGAGGCACGGAAGAAGAAGTGGTTGATTCCTTCATCACCCACTCACAAAGCCATTGAAAAGATTGTATTTGATAAAACTATAACAAAAGCTTTGAGGGGACTCACGGAATTCTGCCACACAGGAGATTTGGAGGTGTTCCACAATATGTGCCTCAAGTACAGGCCAAAACGATTGCATTTTGGCATGGAGGGCATGATAAATCGGACTCTTTTAGCGGTCTTGGCACATAACCATAATGTTGGCCGTCAACAAAGTAGGACGACCGGAACTTTAGGGACGCTTCGCTACAATAAGGCCTTCACTAAAAGAAGTAAACAATGGGTGATCAAACCAGTGTTTGAGGATATGCAATATGAGTTTATTGAGAAACTTATTGTTGACGTCCTAGATAGGCACATAAATGGAGTTGTGAACGAACCTGTGCAGGGGACAACTGCATTGCCACCCAACATTGCCTCTGTTCCATGTCCACCTAAAGAAGAACTCATTGAGAAATACACATCACGGTTTAAATGATTGTAATTTGATTGTCTGTTCTCTCGAGTCTCCTCATGTCGCAGGCCCATTGAATATGTGTATCTATCCAACCTTGTTCATTTGCGCATTAAATTAAACCAAACAGTAATATAAATCATTTTTCAAAAAATATAGAATGTCTCCGTATTTATGGTTCTGTGGGGCTGCAAAGCACGCAGACAAAATGCAAAGATGGAGTGTAAATTTCAAGTCCTGTGAGAATGCCTTACACTGAATGTATCTAACTAGGAATGTGTGCTCGTTCAAAGTGAAGGTCAGCTGCTTTGATTTTTTCTCGGGTGCCAGAATGGCCCACGACTCAGTATAAGGTTCTATTGTATTTTGACCTTGACATGCCGGGACCACGTAAGAAACGATAATGAATATAATTTCAGAAACGAAAGCCATTTCATGTTCGTTCATTAGAAGAAATAACGTCGGCATAGAAGGAGTGGTATTTCGGGGCTGCCCTACGCACAGACACAATGGAAAATGCAAATATAATGTAAGTAACTCTTTAGATGAGTTTATACCGCAATTTAATTACTATACAGTAGCTTTAAAGACGGGTTAAGTTGTACTTGTTCGTTCTATGTGGCATATTGTTTTGTACCGCGCACTATCTTGGGGAGAACCGTCTACTTTTACGGAAGCACCTCAAAACCTTTGCTTCTGCTTTCTCTCTCCCTCTCCCCTGCTACAACTGGTCCACTGTCTGCGATCTCGGTCCTGGGCCCTTCCACTCTCCACCTGCACTCCCTGTCAACCCCTGCACTGAGGGACTGTCTCAGTATCCTACAGCCCCCCCTTGACGTTTAAAACCCAGTTGCACTGTCCTAGTTATGAAATAATTTCCCGACCGAATATATAAAATGAATAATTTTAATAAAGATCTGATGGTGAGACTAATTTCATTGTTTATGTTTTTCAAACAGGTACTTCACCCATTATTGTCTGTGTCACGAGTACCAGACACCGGCGGATGGCTTTTATAACCGCCAGTTGCTTCTCCGCGTGAACAACGTTACCACCCTGACCATTTTATGGGACGATCGCCAAGTACAAGTATGCCCTTACGCGGTACTAACGGCTAGATGCAACATACAGACCGTTGTGGTGGCCTAGTGCCTCATTGTTGGAACAGCCATGCGATTATCAGTGCGACCGAAGAGCTTATTTTATCGTAAACCAACACCCTGTTTACTGCACACGAACATTGCTTGCCTCAAGACGAACTATTTTGGATCGAGAGCAAATAAAAATGAAAATCGCTGAATATTCTCTAAACATTTGATGTTCAATAAATGTACTTTGCCAAATGTACAATCTTGCAGTTTGCTTTTAAACCACAGTTTCATATTCCGAATTGTGGCGCTGTATTGTGAGATGATCTAAGACCCTGTGTACAGCAAAGGAACCTCGCGTGCCTCAAAACGAACTTTTTGGAACGTTAGCAAATAAAAAAGAAAATCGCTGAATATTCTCTAAACATTTGATGTCAAATAAATGTACTTTACCAAATTTACAATCTTGCGGTTTGATTTAAAAGTACAGTTTCATATTGCGAATTGTGGCGCGCTGTGTTGTGTGAGCTGATCTGTGTTGATTTCCGGGTTCTGTGTGGAGTCGCGTAGAAGACGCCTGGGCGCGTTTGCCTACGCAGCACAGTCACGTCACGGATAGAGGCGGGGAATATGAATGTTTTGATAAAGTCTGTTTCAGGGGCGGGGGATTTGATTTAGTGCCGCAAAAGCAGGTGAGCCAGGGCGATGCGGCAAGTGATAGGATTATCAGAAAATGGCGGCTGATTTCGAGTGCGTTAATGGACGAAAAGTCGGGTAAGGTCCATAGGAAAGTTTTCTACGATCGACCGAGTTATGCTTAAAAACACATGGCCGAACCGTAGGGACAATAAAAAAAAAAGTCCCGGAACTCTCCTTTAAGTACTCACACTACCTCTAAGCAAAGCATCCAAAATGTGTCTGTGCTGTGCATGCTTAATGCCCCTGCAAAAGGATCCCAACTCTACAACCCTCACATGTAGGCTTATAACTGCAACTCATTCAGTACTCAAACAATTAATGTTGCACTGTGGCAATAAAGGCAACTTCCCCAGTCCAGGATTATTTATGCCCTCTAAATAATAGATATCCGCATGCACTCGCAGAGTGGTACACGGCTGAAACATCCTGTGCGCCCGAAGTTCTCTCAGACACACGGCTTAGGTACTGTTGCATGTCTCCCCTGTTGGGAGGCATGGTATCTCCCAGTGTGTTGTCTTGGTCACGTGGGGAACCACGTGACCAAGTTAATAAAGAGAACGAGCCGTTTCCGGGTTCGTCAGTCAGACCAACTGGACTGTGTGTGTGTGTGTGTTTGTCAGCACCATGCTGGTGCCTCACCGCGTGTGCTGGGCCCAAGGACGGGGCCCAGCTCCAGGACGATGCCCCTGCCGGGCAACGCCGTCCGTGTGTTCCCCAGGCCATGTGAGTCTGGCCAGGGTGGCGACCCCGGCCCGGGGGACCCCAGAGCCGGGGCCGCGGTAAGCCAGGTGCCCCCAGGCCATGTGCGGAGCTCCGGTGATCCGGAGCGGGTGAGGTGACCCCCACCCTTGTGTCTGCAGCGTGAGCGCTGCACCGGTGTGCGTCGTTGGGTGTCCCCCAACATGAGTTTGGGGCTGCCCGGTGACTTGGAGTAGCCCCCAACAATGGCGAAGAGGGCTGGAGCTCTGCATGCATGGCGAGGCCGCGTGGGCTGCTGCGCCCATCCCCCACCAGGGAGGCGGCCTGCCGTGCACTGAGGTGTGCGGCATCAGCCGCATGTGGAGGGAAGTCTGCCCCCACTACCACCACCAGGAAGGAGGAAACGGTCTTCCCCCGCCCCCATGGGGAGCGAGAGTATCCCGCAGCGTCGGCCATGGAGACGAGTTGCGGCAACATCGCCGCAAAGAAACAAAAGGATGCGGGCCCACATCCAAATGGGCCCACGAAGGAGACATGCATGGGGCGGCTGCCCGGAGGATCGGCGGCGCGTGTGCCGCTGCCCCCTCTCCCAACTGTGAGGGAGAAATGCCTGCGGCCTCGGCCGCTACAATGGAATGGGCGGCGTCGGCCGCAATGAGATGCACGGCGGCACCCGGGCCTCAACAAGGTGAGCCTGCCCAGCCAACAGAAGGTGGGCCCACCCCCATCGGGGGCCGAGATCTGGAAAGAAGTCCGCGGCAGCCCTCAAGTATCCAGGGCCTGCCGCGGCGGAAAGAAAAAAAAAAAGGGGGAAAAGATGTTGGCGGCCTGGGCCGCGAAGAAGAGACGCTGCCCTTCCCCCAGTGGGGGGGAGGGATAGGTGGGGCGTCGGGGCCCACGAGGAGGAGGTGCGCCCCCCCAAGCAGAGCTGGAGCGACTGCAACCGCTACAACAACGTGAGCAGCCCCTCCCCGCCCGCGGGCCGCGAAAAAGGAGAGCGGTGACCGCCGCATGAAAAACAAGGAAAAAAATGCTGGGTGAGCAGCTGCTGCCCCACTGAACGTGGGGAGCTGCGGTGGTCCCTACCACCCCTCCCCCACCCCCACCACGAGTGCAGAGCAGCGACGTTTGCTGCAGTGTGAAAAAAAAAAAAAAGACTGGTTGAAAAAAATAAAAGAAAGGAAAAAGGTGCAGCCTCCCCTGAACATCTGGGGCGGTCACTGGACAGGGCCTTACTACAGTAGATGGGCTAAATGGGGTGCACTCCGAGGAGGAAAGAGGAGTGCCAGGGGTGGGCTTCAGCTTTTGGTGGTGTTCCGGTGCCCCCTCCAAGCCCTGCAGCGTAGGCACTTTGCCATTGGTTTTTGTTCAGGCCACCTGCCCGTGAGGGAGAGGAAGTATCATAGGTGGCCGAACGTCAGGGTGCCAGGACTCCATCATAGGTGCCCCCCTCAGACTGTGGACTGGGCCGATGTGGCCCCTGGGCCTCCCCAGGTGCGGCTTTGCCGGTTTTGTGACTGTGCTGTGACTGTCCTAAACAAACTCTGGTGAGGATGCGAGCTGGTTTCCGGCGACTCCACGAGTGCGGAAGATGGACATCATAATTGACACGCCCCTGAAGACTGTGAGCCTGCAGACACGGATTTGCTTAAAATGGCCCAGTTGGTGGGCAATGTAGTGTGGTGCACACTTGTAGACTTGGAGTGCTTTATGTTGTGCCAGTAGCTCTCAGTGGTGCCGTTCAGGGACATAAGAGCCACTCACGCAGGTTAATAAAGGGTGTGTAAAGTAGTAGAGTGGCTCAAGTAGTAGTAGTGGTGGTTATGTTGGGACTGTGGGGTTTTGTTTTTATTTGTTATGAAAAAGGAGGAGTGTTGCATGTCTCCCCTGTTGGGAGGCATGGTATCTCCCAGTGTGTTGTCTTGGTCACGTGGGGAACCACCTGACCAAGTTAATAAAGAGAACGAGCCGTTTCCGGGCTTGTCAGTCAGACCAACTGGACTCTGTGTGTTTGTCAGCACCATGCTGGTGCCTCACCGCGTGTGCTGGGCCCAAGGATGGGGCCCAGCTCCAGGACGGTGCCCGTGCCGGGCAACGCCGTCCCTGTGTGTTCCCCTGGCCATGTGAGTCTGGCCAGGGTGGCGATCCCGTCCCGGGTGACCCCAGAGCTGGGGCCGCGGTAAGCCGGTTGCCCCCAGGCCATGGGCAGAGCTCCGGAGCGGGTGAGGTGACCCCCACCCTTGTGTCTGCAGTGTGAGCACTGCACCAGTGTGCCTCGTCGGGTGCCCCCGACATGAGTATGGGGCTGCCCGGTGACTCGGATCAGCCCCCAACAGGTACTGCTTATCCGGTTCCTGCACTTATGATGTAGGTCAAACTAAAGCATTTTCCCGTGTGGCCGTTTTAGCAATAGGAGCGGCCTATCCAATCCCTCTCTTCAAGACAGATCCGCACACACAACACATACAAATCGAGTAACTTAAGAAATAGTCTCCTCCCACCCACCGTTTTACAATTTTTTATCTTGTACTACAAATTGGCACCCAGACATTATGACTTGTGGAAGAGGTACACCTAGCAGGTCTTTTCTTGTGGCAGTTGCGTGGGCAAGACGAGTGTCAGGTTGCATTTTTAGGAGGTACACAGAGGTGGAGGAGCCAGAGATTTCATAGCTAGAGAGAGCCAAGCCAGACCATCTGGCTTGGCTTCAAGCGCCAAACAAGGGCTTGCAAATGACTCATACCTGGCGAAACCCTGCCCTCTCACCCCCCCATGCCTCCCCCCGCCCCCCACAGCACATGGCAACTGCCTGGCATGGTGCCTCACACCCACAACTCAAGACTCCTACCTGGCGTCCTGCTTCCCCACAATACGAGACCCCCATGTGGTATCCTTTTTCCACACATCTCCCAACAACACAAGAACTCTACCCGGCATCCTGCACACTCCCCAACTTGGCATCCTAGCTACCACCGACCCTCAAAACTAGTATGCAAAGGTCAGTACAATGACGTAGTGTGGGAGAGGGAGTGGAAGCATTTGTGGGACAGGCAGAGGGGGAGCAGCCCCTTGCATTTAAATGCAAGGGGCAAGAGGGGAAACCACAGCAGTGCACCCTAGAGTTTTTCTTTTCAGAGGGGCATTCAGCGAGGAGGATCCCACCTGCCCTAGCATTTTATCAGAAGGGATTGGTAGGGCAGAGCAGCTACTCACTTTGTTCATAACAACTGGAACTGTCCCCATCCACCCTTCACAACCCTTGCAGATTTGTTATGGTCAGGACAGGGAGGTTAGACACTGCTGCCCCCGCTTGCAGTGAGCGAGGATACATTTTTTTTAAACACGCATATGATATATATTCATCACCAGTACCACAAATAGGTGGGTTGTTTGTAACCAGTGGCTTGAAACTACAGTCGAGTTGTAGTCTGCCAATTGGTCATCTAGCAACGGTGTAGAAGCTTAGGATTTTTCTATTTTTATCAACTAAAAAAATGACGCAGTTAATTCCATCTCAGAAAGGGGGACCTGCCATCAGGACACCCCTTTCAGAAACTCCATGCCAAAAAAACATACTGTACACCTAGGCCCTGCTGGTTCAATAACCTGATCTGCAGCGTCGGATCTCCAGTGGCACAGAGAAGATTCAGGGTTCACAGATGCAGTGACAGCTAAGTCCCTGCAGCGCAAGGGCTGCATTTAAGACATGCACCCCATTTCCAAAGCCACATAACTATGAGAGTTCCTACCCTGGGGGTACCTTAAACAGTAAATATAAGCCATACCCAAGATTAAGGTCTGGTGGCAATCGTCTCTCATAATAATCCAAGGCACATCAATTTGATATATCACACATGTCAGCCCTGTGAGTCCACTTTAGCTGTGGAAGGGGTATGTGTATTGCCCACAGCAAGGCTGTATCGGCTGCTCCAAGCAAGACTGTAGACCTGAGGGTTGCTTCTCTTTTAACCTTTGTGAAAGTGGGTAACACCCTCTCAGTGAGACAGCCACTCCACAGAAACTATCCTGGGAACAGGAATCAAAGGGCACACCCTTCACAAAAAGACTAGCCTCACACCAGGGTGTGCTGCATGCCAAAAGGCCTTTTGACGCTATTGACAAGGGAAGGGGACAGGGTCCGTACAGGCAGAGGGTGCTCAAGCCAGCTAAAGGAAGGTTCAACCATCTTGCTTTCTCTCTTTCTTCTTGTCCCCTCCACTTCCTTTAACACAATGCACTTTGGATGTGATGTCAGAAGGCAAAGTCCACTTGTTCCAAGAACAGGATTGGACCCTAACGGCAGGCTTGCTTTTGTCCAAACGCCTGTAGACTTTTGCCTTTAAGAGAAGTGGTCTCCCACTCCTTATTTGAATCATCTTAGTACTTCAACCCTTGAAGAAGATTTCATTTGGGTCCAGTTGGGAGACCAGTCCTTTCCAAACTCCTTCAGTTTTGAGGTAAGTCAGGTAGTCCAAGGCACAGGCAAGCTCTGTCCCCTAGCCATCACCAGGGCGCACTCAGGGGGACCAGCTGCTGGAGGAAGACCTGCCTCCCTAACGGCAGGCTTGCTTTTGTCCAAACGCCTGTAGACTTTTGCCTTTAAGAGAAGTGGTCTCCCACTCCTTATTTGAATCATCTCAGTACTTCAACCCTTGAAGAAGATTTCATTTGGATCCAGTTGGGAGACCAGTCCTTTCCAAACTCCTTCAGTTTTGAGGTAAGTCAGGTAGTCCAAGGCACAGGCAAGCTCTGTCCCCTAGCCATCACCAGGGCGCACTCAGGGGGACCAGCTGCTGGAGGAAGACCTGCCTCTCTGCTGGCTACACTGGAACCCAGGACCTCACCGTGCTGAAGGACTCCTACAGGTGTGTAGCAGCCTCCCCCATGTTTGGGAGCCGATAAAGAACAACTCTTGCCCGTGAGATCCTGGAGTGGGGTCTTGCAGCACCTGAGAACCTAAACAGCCAGGATTCCTGCAGTTTCATCATCAAATTGCCGCAACCTGTGATTCGAGCCTTTTTTCCAACCAACAGGGTCCTTTAGGAGCTGCCTTTGGCAATCACCGATTTTGAAACCGCTGTCTCACACGTTAGAACCCATTCACTGTCACAGTGCACCATCTGAAATAGCATTGTTGCCTTGGCTCGAACAAAGAAGTATTGCTGCACCAGCAACGCTCAAATTGCCGTCTGAACCACCAGCCTTTTCATCGCTGACCCAGACGCCAGTTGAACCAACCTTGGTGTTCTTCACAAACCGCGACCTTAGATCACAGCATCGAACTGGCTCGCCTCGCACATCCTGACATCAGCCCATCTGCCCTCAAGCTTTGACAGTCTAACCGAACCTGGGGATCTCCATGATCCGCATCGCTCCAGTAATGTTTAAAACTGTGGCATCCTTCAATTCGACCCCGCCTCGTCATCTGCTAGCGGCTGGACTACCGCAACTGCCACATTTGAAACCGAGTTGAACAGCACCAAGACGCCTGGTTAACCCTTGTTGAACTGCCAAGACACTGCACAAAAGGAATTACTGCCTGATAACTGCCTCCCTGTTCCATTTTGAGCCTTAGAGACTGGCTAGATCGCTTCAATCCCTTTGGTACTTATGTTGGCTATTTCAGATGGTGCACTGCGGCAGTGAATGGGTTCTAACGTGCGGGACAACGGTTTGGTACAAGAACATATCTTTACCAGAACGTTGTGGTTTTTATTGCCTTTTCTCCCTGTCACATTACCCAAAGTGCAGCATCTTGCTATTTTGCATAGTCTTTGTTCTTTCTATGGGGGGTGGTTTTTATAGTGTTTTCCATTTAGTTACTATTGCATATGGTGTGTTTAAAGTGTATATACAGACTTTTAGTTCCTTTACCCTAATTTTGATGTCCTGCTTTGAATAAACGTTTGAGCACATTTTTGCTTGATTTTCCGACCTCGGAGAGCGGTCCTGCCTCTTTCCGTGGCATTTTCTTTTATATTATATTATATATATATATATTGAACAACACAGAAGGCACAGAAAGTGCCAGGATCACGCACAGCAGCACCGAAATATGAAGGCATATGGACCCTGGGTGTTAAAGTCCAAATATGTATTAGTGAAAACGCTGCAGGCACGAGAAAAGCCAGCAATAGCGACGTGTTTCATACCAAACTTGGTGCTTGTTCACACAAAGAATTACAGCATTCCCCACACATGATATAAAATCAAAACTCTGGTTTGTCCCATTTACCAAGACTAGACTGCACAGTCAGTGAACTACAAGGGATTTTGGAGCAGCATTTATCTATGGCATTGCATGCTCTAATACGCAATGCTTCACTACCGCATGACATTTGTTTTCAATAAAATACCCAAATAAATAAAAAGCGCAAATAATCAAAAAACAGAGTAAAAAGGAGACAGGCTTAAATAAATAGCCAATCCAAATGTCAAGTGCATAGTGCAAAAGAAATACCCAAAATGACCAAAAATACAACCACATGCAAAGCCAACAAAATAGCAACTTGAGAAAAGTTACTTGAACAAAATACAATAAACATGGGGTACCCTACCCTGACATCTCAAAGTGGAGGAATGGCAATCCAAAATAATGTTGCCAACAAATGTTAAGGTGCCAATATATAAATGGCAATTAATGGTACTGTTGTTGATGCCAATGAAATGATAAATGCAATATCATCAGCAATCAAAAACAAAACAGTCACTTGACATCCAGCCACTTAAGCACAAGTGAAGTCCATGTTTAAAACATCCAAAAATAGTAATGAATTAGAAGGTCACAAGCCGTCAAAAACATATACGTTTGGCAGCATAAAATGATTGCCATGATGCAAAGAAACTGGCAACCACAAACATATATAGAACATATCAAAATAAAGAACCATGCAAACATGATCATAAATGTGCAAACACGCTAACCACGGATTGCATATGAATCTGATGAATAAAGTGCCTAGTTCAGAATAATCATGATGTCTAAAGTAGCTAGCAGCAATGAACACCTAAATCTAGCAGCAGAGTGCCAAATCAGAACATACAAGAAATACTCACAATGTGCAAAATCACCAGCAACATAGAACACATGAATCTAGCAGCATCAATATAAAGTGCCTCATGCATAATGATGTAAATAGCAGCATATACTTAGCCTGCACCAATATTCTTTTTTTTATTTTTTTTATTTGTATTTTAATCCTTTAGATTTTTACAAAAAGGTAACAGAAGAAAAGAAGAATTGAAAAAAAAAGGAGAGGCCTCAAATTCTCAAGTCCTTGGAAAATGAGACATTAAAGGGGCTGACTAAGTCGAGGAGCTTGCAACACAAGGCACTCTATTGTAGGGCAGTCATTGACGTAGTGCAGTTGACCCCCAGTTCTGTTGGTATCGGGAAGGATTTTTGGATGTGATGTAAGATGTTATATGTTGCCAAGATCCACAAGGTCTTTTCCCCTGCCATCATCCTAGCCCAGCAGAGGTCTTTGTCACGTAGCACAAAGTCCGAAAATAAATTCCTCAAGTAGAGTTGTCTGATCCTCAAAGTACCTGGACAGGAGAGAAGTAGGTGACGGATGGACTCCACCGCTTCCGAATCTGCAGCCATTCGTTATGGTGAGTCCCCGTATAGAGAGGATTTTGTTGGTATGTAGCAAGTTTAGTCTTGCTCTCAGTAACAGGTTCCTAGCTTGCTTCGGGAAACTGTTTTATGAAAGGTTGTAGCTCATTCAGTTTTTGAGGCTTCAGGGGCAAGTGACTCATCAATTTGTTGGAGGCAGCTTTTTCTACAGTCTTAATCCAGTCTAGCTATTTTACTTTGTTCAAGACCTTCACTTAGTTGGTTTTAAGAGACTCTACATCTGCAGTGACCTCATGTAAGGTTTCTAGGTTCCATTGTGACCACCTGTTTAACATCTTAAAAAACATTGTACCAATATGCACGCACACAAGAATAGTGAGCATGTGCAAAATAGCCAACAATGAAAAGCCTACAAATGACATAAATGTAATTCGGCAAGATGCTAAAACATGCTTCGACACTAAAACAAAAGCAAGAGGCAACAACTAATGATCCCAAGTTACTCAAACAAAATTCGAATGCATTTAATGGAAGAATAAAATACAGTGAAAGGCAGTAAGCCGAACACATCCAAAATAATAAAAAATTGAGAGTTCAACAAACAAAAGATGAGAGCAACAGATACAAAAACACTGAATCACAAATTCAAGTACTGATAAAAGTATACAGTTCTTCATTGTGTCCATGAGGAGTTTTAGTTTCCAAATCCACAATCGTTCTTGTTACTGATGCAGTTTTAGAGTATCTACATGACACAAAACTGGAAGCTGCCAACAAGCATTCTGCATCAAAATCGATTATCTCAAAACAATTCCGTCACAGGTGCACACATTTGCCAAACGGAATGTTAAATGCAAGTAGCTGTATGATTACTTGTGGCAAGAAGTGGCAAATTGGAGCTAGTAGGCTTCCTATAGACCGTGGTATTGAGACCGCTGTGACTTATGTGTACTGTCATGAACTGGACATTTGAGAGCAAGCAGTATGCCAAGGCCATGTGCTCAAAGTTAACCAATTTTATAAGGGAGGGCCAAATGAAATGTAAACAGGATCTTTTCCAGTGAAAATATAATCCTGTGCTTTGAGGGGTCAACTTCCAGGTTTTCTGACTGGGAGAGAAGGATATTATGGGAAATGTACTCCCTCTGAGGGTGGTTTGTTTGTGTGACCTTGAAATTTGGGTTCGATGACTGGTTTTCTTACGACTCCTCCGTCTTAAAGGAAGGGATTGTATTGTTTTCCAGGTTTACATTTTCCCTAGCCCCTAATTCCGCTTCCCGGATCGAGTCCGGGTGCTGGTTTTGTTTCCCCGGGGCATTATGGGAAACGTATTTTCCCCATTAATAGTTTATCTGAGAAGACACCTCCCTGAATTTCTTTGCTCATGGCTACTAAATGGAAGTCCCGTAAGGGTCTTCGTCACAGTACACAGACATCAAGAAAGACGAGGCCAGTTTTGCTATGGATCTCAGTAAATCTTAGATTCAGATCATTGTGGTTTAGGACTCACAAAATCCAACCAATCATCCTTGTCTCTCCCTCCAAATTATAAACAAATAAATGAAATGCCACCAAATGACAATTCGATTGGTAAAAATCCCATTCTCTGAGGACCAAATAAAATTGCGTTCCCACCAGCTCATGGTGAGATTGGCATATGAGGGGCAAAAGTGGCCCCCATCGCAGTCCCCCTCACCTTGCAGTAATAAGATTAATTAAAAAGAAACACATTATTAAGGCAGAAAGAAATAGTCTTCAAAATCATTTCCGTGTGGCTCAGGTAGTTGAGACCTGGTATCCAAGAACAATTTCCATGCATTTAGTCCCACCAAATGATCAATAGAGGTATAAAGCATAACCACATTGTGTGGCTAAAAGGATCCCCTCTTTCCACAGAATCCCACTGATATGCTGTAAAAAATCCTTAGTATCTCTCAAGAAAGCAAGCTATGTAGAAACAAAAGGATTGATAGTTTCATTGATAAATGTAGCAACATTTTCCAAAACGGACCCAGATAAGGTAACAATGGGCCTACCTGGAGGCGTACTCATGACTTGTGGACCTGGGGTAAAAAATAAATCGTCTGTACCACTGGCGAAGAAGGGAGTAAAAATGAACAGATGTCATGGCCAAGAATGCCACGAATGGACCATTTCTCAAGTAAGGTCGAAAGATTCCAAAAATATATCAAGATATGGGTTAGCCGTCAATTTGGTATAACAAGAACAGTCCCTCAATTGCCTATTGGCTTGGGTGATGTAATCACATCGGTTAAGGACAATATTGGAACTTGATAGCCACATCTGACAAGATTCTGTAAATCAGCCAGCATCTGCTGTTTAGTAGATACATACTGTAACTAGTTTTAGTTTTGCGATGCCGACGCTTGTGAAATCGGCTACCAGTAAGTCCTGGAAAGCCTCCATGCAGCCCCCAGTTAATGGAGGTTTGAATTTAGACTTGGTCCTTAATTTGGTTTCTTTAAACCAATCAGTATCAATGTTAAAATCAGAAAGATTGACATCATTCACACTCTGAGAAATGTCAGACAAATCAGCCATATCCATCAAAGTTGGTATATCAGCAATAGTCAGATTAGTTCTACCTTGACGCACCGAACGTTGTATATCCTTTTGTGAATTAACTAAAACAAGTCTTTAATTTAAATGTTCTTATATATTGGTCAAAATCCAGCCTAGTTTGGGTGTAATCAAAACTCATAGAAGGACAAAAATTCAAACCAAGCTGCAACAATTCTGATTTATCCAATGGAAAAGTAGGTGTTGATAGATTCACTACTTGCAGAGCAGAGGAAGGTGTCACTTCAAGGCCTGACCCCAAAGCATGTCAATCTCTAACTGATGTACACTTGTCGACCTCCTGCGTTTTCCGCTGCAGGTTTTCCACCAGTCAACCTTTGCTCCTTCCTCTTCCTCTGCCACAGCCCCTCCTTTTCTTCTGCATTTTTCCATCTTTGCATAGGAGTCGCATTTCGTCTAAAAAATTAAGACGGGCAGGAGGTTGTGAGCCATCTGGTTTAGATCAGGAAGACAGATCACTTGAGGTGGTAACAGTCACATTGGCACTCCTAGACTGTATATGGGATACATTACTCACCGTAATCGTATTTCTGATGCTTGTATCTGCTTAGATTCACATGCTGTGCATAGGCCGACATCTAGTGGAAGCTGCGGAGTATTACAGTTTGTTTTTCGAAAGTCGAAAATGGGCGTCTACACAGGCGTGCCAGTAATACTATCCCTAGTGTGACGTCCACTGTACCCAAGATCCCTCACGCGTCTAGGATCCTCAGATTGTATTTTTTCTGACATGAGGAAGCATGAGGAGTAGCGTGAGTACAGATAATCCAAGCAGATAGACAGAAAGGTAAGACTACAAGCAATCATGCGCCTTCTCTCGGAGGGGAGGAAGGGTGGGTCGCATGTGAATCTAAGCAGATACAAGCATCAGAAATACGATTACGGTGAGTAATGTATCCCTTCTGAGGCTTGTGGAATCTGCTTAGATCACATGCTGTGCATAGATTAGCGAGCAGTACCAGAAGAAGGAGGTGGGATGTGAGAAGGGTCATGAGCAAACAGGTGTCTTAGAACCGCTTGTCCCACTTGTGTATCTGTCTTGGAATGAGTGTCAATGCAGTAATGCTGAGTAAAAGTGTGAATAGAGCTCCAAGTAGCTGCTTTGCAAATGGTGTCGAGGGGAACATTTGCAATGAAAGCCAGAGTGGCACCAATGCCTCTAGTAGAGTGGGCCCTTGGCGTAAAAGGCAGAGTCTTTTCAGAAAGAGAGTAACACAGCTGTATACAGTTGATAATCCACTTCGAGATAGCGCCCTTAGAGACGCGATCCCCCTCTCTGCCTGTAGCTACGGAGACAAACAGTTGATCTGTTTTCCTTAGCGGTCTGGTTTTATTTACATAGTATAGGACCGCCCTACGCACATCTAGGGTGTGTAGTTTCACCTCAGCCGAGCTTTGCGGGTTTTGGAAGAAAGCCGGAAGCTCGATGGACTGGTTTACATGGAACTTGGATATGAATTTAGGTGAGAACCTAGGGTGTGTGCGTAAAACCAGTTTGTCCTTGTGGATAGTAAAGAAAGGATCCTGCACTGACAGAGCCTGAATTTCACTGACCCTTCTTATGGAGGTAATGGCTACTAAGAAGGCCGTTTTATAAGTCAGGTGTTTGAGACTACTTTTATGCATGGGTTCGAATGGGGGTCCCATGAGCTTAGCTAGCACCACGTTGAGGTCCCATCCTGGCGGTGGGTTCGAAATAGGAGGGTGAAGTCTCTTTACTCCTTCCATGAAGGCTTTAACCACTGGTACTTTCCACCACGAGACCTTGTTATGGGATGTGGTGTAAGCCGAGAGGGCTGCCAGGTGTACTTTCAGCGAGTTAAAAACCAACCCTGCATCCAGCAGGTGGAGCATGTATGTCACAACGTTGGAAGGAGTGCAATCAACCGGGTTGATTTGTTTATTCTGGCACCAGATAACGAATCTTTTCCACTTATCAAAGTAACAGTGCCTTGTATTTGGTTTCCTGGACTCCTTTAGAATGTCCATACACCTCTGTGGTAATTTGAGATGTCCAAACTCTATGACTTCAGGAGCCATGCTGCTAGGTTCATAGAGTTGGGTTCCTGATGCACTGTTTGACCCTGTTGCTGGGACAGTAGGTTGTACCAGGCTGGGAGTCTGATGGGCTCGCACACCGCCATCCTGCGTAGGTGTGGAAACCATGGTTGTCTCGCCCACATGGGAGCAACTAGGATGAGCGTTATCGATTCCTTGTTCATTTTGTACACCACTTTCCTGATGAGAGGAGTTGGTGGAAAAGCGTACGCAAACATCCCTGACCAGTTCATCCACAGGGCATTCCCTTGGGAGTCCCTGTTTGTTTTCGCTTGTGGCGAATAGGTCTATAGTGGGGAAACCCCACTGAGAGAAGAGATCTTCTACTACGTTTCTGTGAAGGACCCATTCGTGTTCTTCTGGGAGGGAGTCTCTGCTTAGAGCATCCGCTAGGGAATTGAGCTCCCCTGGAACATGTTGTGATGACAGGAAGATGTTCCGTCTGAGTGCCCATATCCATATTTTCTGGGCAAGCTTGGACAGATTTGGCGAACGAGTCCCCCCTTGCTTGTTCAGATAGAACATGGCTGTCGTGCTGTCCGTCCTGATCTGCACCGACAAGTTCAGTAGATGGGGCTCGAACGCCTTTAGCGCTCGGAATACTGCCAGAAGCTCTAGCAGATTGATGTGGTTCTTGGCTACTGAGTGAGACCAGAGACCCTGAGCTGTGTGGTGGAGATGGTGAGCTCCCCACCCAGTCAGGCATGCATCTGTAGTCACCACGGCTTGTACTTCGGGATCGTAAAAGGGTTTCCCCTTTGCGAGATTCTCTCTTGTCCACCAGTGTAGGCTCTGTACGAGTGTTGGCGAAACGACCACTAGATCGTCCCACTGACCACTTGCCTGAGACCACTGTTTCGCCAACCATTCCTGCATGGGACGCATGCGCAGACGCGCGTGGGGGACCAGGTAAATGCATGACGCCATCATGCCCAGTAACCGCATAGCTTTGCGTACTGTTATCTGTTGACCTGACTGATAATGCGGAATTTGCCGAAGAATATTCCGAATTCTCTCTTCCGAAGGGGAGGTCAATCCTTTCTGAGTATCTAGGATAGCTCCTAGAAACTGTTTTGAGGTGCTTGGCACTAGACTTGACTTTTTCTCGTTGATAGAGAAGCCTAATTCGTGGAGGAGGTCGATAGTCCTCTGAATGTTTGACCTGCAAATTCCTGGGGTTTCCCCCGTTATGAGCCAGTCGTCCAGATAAGGGTACACCGGGATTGCCTCCCTGCGTAGGTGTGCAGCTGCCACCGCCAGTACCTTGGTGAATACCCTTGGTGCTGAAGCTATCCCGAAGGGCAGTACCTTGAATTGGTAGTGGCGACTGTCCACCTTGAAGCGCAAGTACTTTCTGTGCGCTGGGAGCATGGAAATATGAAAATAAGCATCTTTCATAGGTTGCCATGTAATCCCCCTTTTTTAGGAGGGGGATTACCTCTTGTAGCGTGGTCATACGGAATTTTTGGGGCTTGACATACTTGTTGGCAGGCCGTAAGTCCAATACTGGGCGCATTGTCAAATCTTTCTTTGGAACAAGGAAGTAAGTTGAATAGATACCCTTGTTTACCTGGTGTCCTGGGACGAGTTCTATCGCGTCCTTTTCTAGCAGAATGGCGATCTCCTCGAGAAGGATCCTTTGATGCTCTAGGGAGTGCACTCTTTGTAGTGGAGGATGGTTCCGGGGACGCTGCAGTAGTTCTATACAATATCCTGCGGATACTGTTGACAGCACCCATCTGTCTGAGGTGATCCCTTCCCAAGCTTGGGTGAAGGTGGAAATGCGTCCCCCTACTGGGGTTGCGTGACAAGGGACCCTGAACTGAGCGTCACTGTTTTGGTGGAGGCGTGCCACCTCCCTTGTTGGGGCTGCCTCTGCCTCTTCCACGACCTCTCTTGTTACCCCTGCCGTAACTCTGGGTAGACTGCTGGTTGTTATTCCATTGTGTACCCTGTCCCTGGGCATAGTTGCCTTTTTGTGAATTTTGGCCGCGTGGGCGACGAAAATTACTGTTCCCCCTCTGGTTAGGGGGTTTGTTGGTAAGCTGGCCAAGGGATTTGAGAGTCTCATATTTCTCTTTGGCATTTTTAAGTGCGTCTTCGACCGCTTTCCCAAACAATAGGTCGGGTTCCACTGGCTTGTCTATTAAAGAAGCCTGGGTTTCTGTCTTGAATCCCGACTGCCGTAACCACGCATGTCTCTTGATAACAGTACCTTCTGCTATCAATCTCCCTGCGTTGTCAGCGGCGTCGAAAGTTGCTTTTAAAATGCAACCAGACACGGCTCTCCCCTCTGCCGAGATCCGAGCCAGCTGGCCCTTTAACGGTTCTGGAGCAGAGGCAATGAGCGCCGCGACTTCTTCCCATTGATGGCAATTGTAACTAGCCAACAGGGTGTTGGAATTCGCAATCCTTGCTTGGTAGGCGGACGTTGAGGCTACCTTCCTGCCAAACCCGTAAAGTTTTTTGCTCTCCTTGTCGGGAGGAGCTTCTGATGAAGATAAGGGCGTGCCAGCCCTTTTTCTAGTGTTGGTAACCACTAGGGAATCTGGTTTAAGATGTCCCCTTATATACAGAGGGTCAGACTGGGCTGCCCGGAAAATCTTTTCAATTCTGGGGTTGACAGCTCTGGTGAGGTTAGGATTCACCAGGGAAGGATCTATTCTTCGTAGGATGGATTTGAGGATAGGGATGGTCTGAGCGACCGGTCTCCTTTCTCCTACAAACTCCTCCGCGAAGTCCCTTTCCTCCTGTACACCGTGGGTGTCGATGTGGAAATGTTCCGCTGCTCGAGCGAGAACCTCGTTAAGGAGGGGCTGGTTATCAACTGGAGAGTCGGTAACTGGGGCTTCGCTTTGTACTGGGGAATCTACTCTGTAAATTTCCTGCTCATTTTCTCCCTCCTCCAGGTCCTCATCCTCTGCATAGTAATCTGTCCCGGTTTGTTCTTCCATAATTTCAAACTCCTGGTCCTCTTCAGGGAAAACTTGTCCCTGGTAACTGGGGAGTGGAGTAGAATATGGAGTGGAGTAAGGCTGAACCTCGAAGGGTTCAGGTCTTTCGAACCGGGGCTTTTTACTTAGCGGGATAGGATCGGAGGAGCCTGAGGGTGTGGCCCCTTGAGGGTTATATGAAAGAAAATGTTCAGGGTTCTTATCATAAAAATCAGCCAAGGAAGACATCCTAGACATAACCCTGTCTATGTCTTCACTGGACCATTCCCTGGAACAGGGTATTACTTTAGTAGGTGATGATTTATGGGACTTTTCAAGGGTAGACTTGTGTTTGCTTGTCTGCCTAGGGTGAGAGGATGGCTTTACAGGAGTGGAAGGCTGTGCTTTCCGCTGTTTCCCCCCCTCCCCGTGCGTGGAAAAATGTTTTCCCTGTCCCTTGGAGGCCCCAGAGACTTTCGACGCCTGGCGCCGAGGGTCTGGAGAGATATCTGTGTGCTTTCGTGGGGCCTCACTGGTGTTAACCGCGGTCTCGGTATCTTGGAGCGCGGCCTGGGGGTGGAAGTCGTCTTCGTCTCCCGACGATCGAACTTCCGTTAATGTGTGTAGCGAGGCACTCTTGGCAAGAGTGGATGATTGCCTTGCGTCGTGAGGTGATCTCGATCGAGAGCGCCCAGAGGACACCGAGTCGGACCGTTCTTTTTGTGCCTCTTTCCGGGAAGTCGACGTCGTCGAGGTCCGGTTGGTCTTAGTGTGTTTAGTGTGTGTTAGGTGTGTAGCGCTTGCGTCGCCGGGGGTCTTCCCCATAGCCGCCCTGCCGGACGACCTTCCGAGGTCGGGGACCTGCGCTCGCCGGCTGTCTTTCGACGCCGTAATGCCCTCGCCGTCCGAAAGTACGGCGTCGCTGCCATCGCTGAAGGCGCCCTCCGCTGCCATGGCCTCCTGCCTGGCGTGGTGGGCCCAACGCTTTGTCGAACGGTCCTTAAGTGTCTTAGGTTTAAACCTACTACACGCTCTGCAGTTCGCTTCGGGGTGATCCCTCGGCAAGCAGAGATTGCACGTGGCGTGCCTGTCGACCCAAGGGTATTTGCGATTGCACTTGGGGCAGAATTGAAAAGGGGTACCCTCCATACGCACCTTAAGGCAGCGGGCTGCTAAGTGTAGGAATATATAAAATGTAACTATATATCAAGAGTGAAGAGTATGTACCACCCCCCACTCTCCCTACTTGTAAGGGCCGAGGCCAGCGGCCTACTAGGCCCGGGCCGAGGCCAGCGGCCTTCCGAGGCCCAGATCCGTCGTGCAGCAGTCGACGGTCGATGACTTCTCCAGCCGTCGTCGAGGTCGAGGGTCGACGTTGGGGTGGGGAAGGGAATGAATAAGAATTATAATTATAATAACAGCAAAAGTATGGCTAAGGCCAGGGAACTCCGCAAGATGCTTCCGACCAGTATGGCGGAAAAAAACAATCTGAGGATCCTAGACGCGTGAGGGATCTTGGGTACAGTGGACGTCACACTAGGGATAGTATTACTGGCACGCCTGTGTAGACGCCCATTTTCGACTTTCGAAAAACAAACTGTAATACTCCGCAGCTTCCACTAGATGTCGGCCTATGCACAGCATGTGATCTAAGCAGATTCCACAAGCCTCAGAAATATATATATGTTTTTATAAAACCTTGACTGGACATTGCTTTATTTTGGACTGTTGCACTATGCTTTTTGGGTTGCTACTGTTTCACATTCACACTCCTCTTGAGAGTATAGCTTTTCCTCTGCCCATGTTACCACAAAAGGCGAAGGAGGTATATCTCTTAACTAAACCTATTTTACCTTTATGATTGGGTTCACTCTTGGTTTGTAGAAATGTGAGGGCTGAGTAGGCACCTTCGTTTCTACACATTCTTGTACACCTGCAGGGCACAAATCAATTTGTCACAATGCTGCTATATGCCTGAAGAACTGCACTTGTTGCCAGCTATGGAAAGCTATGGAATATTAATGTATAGCGCACCTGCAGGCGCACAAAGGCAGAAGACAGGCTGTCTCCTCTACCTCTATGGTGCTCTGGGGGTTTGGCAGCATATGTTACGCACCTGTACCGGTGCTCCTGGCCAGTGACTGGGATATCATCGGGTCAAACAGATCCACACTGTCTCAGCTTTGTAAATTTGCTGCACAGGGGTGCTGCCATCAGTGGCCAAGATGGATTAGCTCTGCTCACGTGGACATCCGATTGCTGCATTTGAGAAGGCAGTGCAGAGAGCACTGGCTCCTATAGCTGCATGAAGAAATTACCTGCTGGCGAACAGAGTTCATGGAAGGTTTAGATTTTAAACCCAGTAGTTAGGACACTTAGTAAGAAGCAAGCCCTTCAGAGGAGAGTAGTGGAAAGGGCAGAGAGTGTTCATGGAGAGAAGGGCGAATCAAGTGTGTTTGAGGGTGATGGAGGAGGGGTAAGGAATGAGAAGGAAAAAGGAAAGGAGGGACCAAGTGGGTGGCAGAGTCAATGGATTAGCTTTCAAATCACCACCTAGGAAGGAAACATGGGGGTGGGAGGCGGGAGGAAAAATTTGAACAAGAAGCATGGAAAAAAGTGAGGGCACAGTACAACTGGTACAGACTGTGCTCCATGTGTTAGGGGCAAAGCAGGTGCACCTGTCCTGGCGGAGAAGGGCATCACAACACTTCTGTTTTGGGTTCCAGAAGAAGGACTTGATAGCGGGTGGTGCAGTTACCTGTAATTGAAAGAGGCAACAACAATAGCAATGTGAAGGCACGCTGCGGAGGTAAGGAAGTAAAATGGCCATAGCAGAGACCATAGGCAAGTAGACATCCAGGAATCCGCAGAGAACAACTTGAAAGAAGGTGCAATTATACATTTTAAATTTGATACAGTCTTAATAACGAGTTGAGGGATTTGATCAAGGGATGACCAAATACAGTACTGTCATGGACATACTGCTAGCCAGGAGAGTGCAGAGGTGCGTAGGAACCGGTCTGCCATTAACAGGAACTGAAACAAGTGCATAGAGAAGTTCAATTGCTGTCAAGGTAAGAAGGGATATGTTGGGATGCCTCAGAAGGACCAGCTGGCTAGTTTGGCATAGGCTTACCATCAGGATCTGGGTGCAGAAAGAAACATACAAAAACAAATGGATTTTTGTTGTACATTTTTTTTTTTTTTAAACATGTTTTTATTGATTTCTGTAGCAAAGACGAACTTTAACACAATTCTTTTCCCAACTCCCCCTCCCCCCCCCCACCCTCCCCGGAAGAGTGAGTCCTCGTCAGTTTTCAGTTCTGGAACATTTACGTACTGAACATGTCCGATATTTTGATGTTATGAGGGCACCATTGGGCCATGTAGTCAGAATTCAGATATTCTAGGACTCGTCCCCATTCCTTCGTGAATGTTTCGGTTTTGTCCTGGCGGTGGTACGTGATCTTTTCCATGGTCATATGGGACCACACCTTTTGCAGCCAGGTGAATACCAGGGGTGGGTCTCGTTTCTTCCAGCTTTGGGCTATCGTTGCCCATGCTGCAATGACTAACCCCATGAAGCTCCTCCATTGTGTTTTGTGGAGTCTCATGGCCTGTGGGTCTTTGAATCCGCACATCCACACTCTTTCCCCCATTTGGTCTGTCTCTGGGAACATTTTCCGGATTTCCTGGCGCACCTCCCCCCAGAATCCCCGCACTCCCTGGCAATCCCACCAGATATGCCTCCAAGTCCCTACATCCGGGCACCCCCTCCAGCAGCGATCCGACATTGCCGGGTACATTGATTTGAGCCTCTCTGGAGTGTAGTGCCATTGTGTGGATATTTTCAACCACATTTCTCTGGTTTGGACCGCCCTGGTGAGTTTTGGGATGCCCGTCCAGAGTTCTACCCATTGCTGCCTAGTTATTTCTTCTCCCAGCGTGGCTTCCCATCTCCTCATGTATGCCCATTTTATTTCCTCGCCTTGTGCGTTAATGTGGGTATAAAGGGTTGACACCAGTTTTTTGTCTCCTGGGTTGGAGATTATATAGTGTTCGAATGGTGTGAGGTCCCTTGAGGCCGCCTGGAAAATTTCCGGTGTGCCTAGCCAGTGTTTTAGCTGCTCGTATCTAAAGCGGTCGGTCTCCGTAAGTGTCCAGATGTTTTTGCATTCCTCGAACGATCGTATTTCATTATCCTGGATCATTTCGCCTAATTTCCTGCAGCCTGCCGCTTCCCATTTCTCAAAGGCGCCAGATTCCTGTCCCAGTGGGAACTGGGGGTTGCGGCAGATTGGCGTGAAGGGGGCCAGGGGGGTGGTCATGATTCCCTTCCTGGTTTGGTCGTCCCATGCGTTGAGAGTGGCTTTCATGACCTCACTAACTCTGAGGTTATGGTGTCTATGTTGCTTTTGTTTCCATAATAGGTCTTCCAGGGGGGTCCTAGCCACTGCCCTGTCTTGTGTTGCCCAGATCGTCTGTGGGTGCCCCCCTAACCATTCCTTGAGGATCCAGAGTTGGGCTGCCTGGTAATATTTTTTAAAGTGTGGGAGGGACATGCCGCCTGCCTTGGTGGGTGCCGTGAGAATGGCTCTAGAGATCCTCGGAGGTTTCCTATTCCACACGAAGTGAGATATGGCTTTGGATAGTGCTTTAAAGAAGGAGTCGGGGACTGACACTGGGAGGGCATGGAAGTGGTATAGCACCCTGGGGAGTATATTCATTTTTACTGCTTGGATTCTTCCCCACCACGAAATCCTAAGCGGAGACCATCTCTCTAGATCCTGTCTGACTTTAGCCAGGAGATGTGTATAGTTGCTCTTATAAATCAGGTCAACTCTGTGTGGTAGCGTTACCCCCAAGTATTTAATACCCTCATCCACCATTTTTAGCCTTAGCATATCTGCAGCTGTTTCTGTTGTCTCCTTGTCTCCGGCAAGGAGCATAATCTCAGATTTATTCTTGTTTATCTTTAGACCTGAGATCAACCCGAAATCCTCCAATATTTCTATGGATCTTGTCAGGGAGTTCACGGGGTCTTCCAGGGCCAAAAGCATGTCGTCTGCATATGCAATAACTTTATGTTGCCTGCCCGCCATCTCGATCCCTCTTACCCCCTCCGTTTCCCTCATCTTTATTAGGAGAGGCTCCAAAAAGATTGCATATAGCAGAGGTGATAGGGGGCATCCCTGCTTCGTACCTCTTGTGATCTCCACCCTCCCAGTGACCTCTCTGTTTATTGCTATTCTTATCGATGGGGAGTTGTAGTTGGCCTTAACCATATTTATGAATTGTTCTCCGAATCCCATATACCTCAGTGTTTTGTGGAGGAAGGACCATTCTACCCTGTCGAAGGCCTTCTCGGCGTCTAGTGAAAGTAGGATTGCTGGTGTGTGGGTAATGCCTATTTTTTCTATAAGGTGGATGACTCTTCTTAGATTGTCGTGTGTTTGTCTGCCTGGGATGAAACCTGATTGATCGGTATTTATTAGGGTCGGGAGGAGTGGTGATAGTCTGGCGGCCAGTATTCTAGTGTAGATTTTGGCGTCTAGGTTTATTAAGGCTATCGGGCGGTATGAGGCCGGGAGTGTGGGGTCTTTACCTTTTTTGTGGAACACAAGGACTTTTGCCTCATTCATGGAGTGGGTGACGTTCCCGCTGTCCTTGAATGTGTTTAGCAGCCTAGTCAGGAATGGAACCAAGATGTCTGCATATTTCTTGTAAAATTGGGCCGTGAAGCCATCTGGGCCCGGTGCCTTAGAGTTGGGGAGGCCCGCTATTGCCCTTTGGACCTCTTCCTCTGTAATCCTTAAGTCTAAGATCTGTTTGTCTTCTGCTGGTATTGTCCGGATGGGAATAGATTGCAGGAACTTGTCCTGTTTCTGTTCGTCCGGGTGTTCCGTTGCATATAGATCCTGGTAAAACGCCTTGAAGACCCCCCCTATGTCCTTTGAGTTGGTGTGTGGTACACCTTGCGCATCCTTGATGTTCAAGATCGACATTGCCTTCTGTTTTTCTCTAAGTTGTCTTGCGAGAAATTTGTCTGCTTTATTGGCCTTGATGTATTATCGCTGTTTTAAGTAAAGTAGGGATCTCTCTGCTTTTTTGTTGCGGAGCATCTCTAATTGACCATGCACGTGTTTCATTGCTTTCTTGAGGGTTCTGGTGGGATGGAGTGTTAGCTCCTCCTGTATGTCTGTTAGTTTCTTTTCGAGCGTTCTTTCCCATTCTTGATGTTGTTTGTCTTTGGCTGTCTTCTGAGCTATGGCATGACTCCTTGTTACTGCCTTAAAGGCTTCCTAGACTGTTCCCAGTGGAACTTCTCCATTGTCGTTTAGATCAAAGTATTCCTTGATTTTGTCCCTTAGGTCCTCTCCCTGCACCGGGTCCGTTAGAATGTCGGACGGCATCCTCCATCTCCAAAGGCCTCTTTCCCTTCCGGGGGTCTGTATGTCTAGCCATAGGGGGGCGTGATCTGACAGCGCTATCGCTCCCTTTTCGATATCCTGGATCCTACCCATCAGACCCACTGACACCCAGAAATAGTCAATCCTCGACATCGTGTTGTGCACGTGCGAGTAGTAGGTGAATCCGGCATCTTGTCCTCTTAATTCCCTCCAAGCATCTCGTAATGCCATCTGTTCCATTTTTTGCTTTAGTCGTTTGGAAGGGGTCCCATGTGCCTGCGTTCCCCCCGCACTCCTATCTATGTGAGGTTGCCAGGCCAGGTTCAAGTCTCCTCCCAGGATTATCTCTCCCTTCGCAAATTCCTCCAGTTTTCCCAGGGTATCCCGGAGGAATCCGTACTGCCCAGTGTTCGGCGAGTATATTGTCGCTAGGGTGAGTCTGTAGCCTTCTAAGGAGATATTAACGAAAGCGAATCTCCCTTCCCTGTCTACTCGAGTATCTATGATGTTTGCCGTCAGACCCCCTTTCGCTGCAATCAACACTCCGGCTCTTTTTTCCCCGGCATTCGCCTGCGCCCAGATCGTATATCCTCTGATGTGCACTTTCTTTTTGTCCTGTGCCTTGATGTGTGTCTCCTGGAGGAACAAGATGTCCGCCTTTTCCCTTCTCAGCTGGGCGTCCATTTTTTTCCTTTTCACCGGCGAGTTCAGCCCCCTTATATTCTGTGAGAAAATTCTGAGCTTCCCCATCACTTCTAGTCTGCTTGTACAGATATGGTTCCCGTGTACTGTGAACCCTTCCCTCTTCCGGAATGTCCCCCACCCTGTCCCCCCCCCAACTTCCCAACTCTCCCCCAACTATTAACGTGAAAACAACTTCGATCCCGAGGAGGGCCCAGGTACCTAAGGTTGCCAGGGCGTTGCGCCCATCGCTCCCCGCCCTCTCGTAGCTCGGGATCAACTGTGCGGGGGGTCCTAAACCCCGCTTCATCCTCTACCTCGGGTACTTCCTTCCCATTTCCCCCGCCGGGCCTGTTCCATTTGGTATTCCGTGGTTTTCTGGTTTATCATTTTCCGTCCTCTCCCCTCGAGGGGGGACGACCAGTGGCCCTGTCGATCATCTCTGGTGATCTCCTAGTGGTTTCCCTGTGTTCCCCCAGCCATTTGGTTTCTTCTTTTGTCTCGCTGCCTCCCATCCTCTCAACCTTTTGTGGGTTTCCCTTTTCGTCCTGGTATCCCCTGTGTCCATCTCATCCATCTGCATGTCCATAATATTCAGCCCCTCCTCGCAGGTAGTCACCCTTCTCTGCTTGCCCTCCCACTCGAATAGTAGGCCGAATGGGAACGTCCATTTGTATCTAATTTCTTTCGTCATCAATTGCTTCACCAATGGGGCCATTTCCCTTCTTTTTAGGAGTGTCACTGAGGCGAGGTCTTGGTACAACTGTATTTCCACTCCATTCATCCTAATGTGGTCAAGTTGCCTCGCTTTTCTCAAGATCAGTTCCTTTTGTGGGTAGGAAGCGAGTGCTGCAAGTACGTCCCTGGGTCTCTCCCCTGGGGGCGCCGGTTCGTCTCGGCCCCACCCTGTGTATTCTGTCTATCCCGATGTTCTCCGATTCTTGTTCTTCGATTATGTCCCTGAACACCTCTTGTATCGCTGTTTTAAGGTCTTTGTCTGCCACCGATTCGGGCACATTCTTTATGCGGATGTTGGATCTGCGGGAACGGTTCTCCAGATCTTCACACTGGATTTCCAGGTTGTGGGTCAGCTGGATCAAACGTTCTTGTGTTTCGCTGCTCTGTGTCGTTTCCTCCTCTAGATTTTGTACGATTCTCTCTACTGTGTCCGTCCTTTCCTCCAGCTTGGCCAGGTCTATTTTCAGGTCCTGAACCGCCTGCTTCATCTCGTTTTTCAAGGAGGCGAATTGGTCCTGGACTGTGGACATAAATTTGTCCTGGAGCTCCGCAAACCAGGCCTTCATGTCGTCCCTTGTCGGGGGTAGAACGCTCTGGTTTGGGCGGGACGTGTCGGAGGGGAGTTCTTCTCCTGGCCTGTCTCTTGGGGCTGCCTGGGCTTCTGGGGACCACATTTGTAGCAGACTCGTGTCCTGTTTATGGGCTTGCGATGTGGAGTGAGAGGGGGCCCCTTTCCCCTTTGCTCGTGACATCGTCTTTGATTGTGTGTGGGGGGGGGTGGCTGTTGGAGGTACCGGGGTTTTCTTATCGGGGGTTTGTGCCGCCTCCCCTGCTTCCTCCTTGAGTGCCCTGAGGCCGACTCTTGTGAGTGTGCCCCCGCCTGGTCGTAGCCTTTTGGCCGGGGGAGTTGCGGGGGGGGGACGCAAGTACGGGCGCGTTCACCTCTCTATCTCCTCTCTTTCGTCCGCAATGCCCGTCGTGCCGTGTCCGTGAGTGTCCGTGAGTGCCCGGGTGGTGCCTCCCCCTCCTCTCGTACTTTGCGGCCGGAGTGGCGATCCCCGTGTACCTGTGTGCCACGTTGCTGTCGATCCGGCTGCTCGTGCTCTGCTCTCCCCGTCTGCGCCGTGCCACCCGCCGCGCCCTGCGGTGGTGGTCGAGTCCCGTTCCTCCTTGCTGTGTCGGGATAATAGGGGGCGCTCTCCCCGGGGCTCTGTTCTTCGCGGGTCCGCCGCAGCGCGGCCTCTTCCGCTAGGCCGCCGAGTATGCCCTCGATGGGGGAGGGGCGGTTGGTTCTCTCAGCGGCGGGAACGATCGCCGGAGGCTGTGTTGCGGGGGTTGCCTCCTATCGCCACCGAGTCCCCTGTCTCCGGGGTGTTGCGGCTCCTAATCCAGTGCGGGAACCGTCGGAAATGCTCGTTGCAGTGCTTTATTGTTTAGGCCCTGCGGGAGCGCGATCTAGACGCGACCTCCTCTGCCGGCGGCCATCTTGGAAACCTTTGTTGTACATTTTGATAAAAGGCATTTGTTTGGATTAGAAAGAAGGGATAGTCCTGGATTTTGAGTTGGGGCATTTGGGTGGTTGAAGGTATAGGACGCTGTTGCCACAGTGAAGAGAGACATAAATTACACAAATCTGGGGAGGGTTTTTATGGGTGCCGGAAATAATTGTGAAAATGAGGATAGAGGGTTGGAGGGGTTTCAAAAGTGGAAATTTAACACATCAAGGTTTTGAAAGGTGTGAGGTAAGAGCGCAGGGAGAAGAGCACCCCTGTCATTTGCCGATAGGGTGGTTTGGGTAACCTGCAGTTCCCTTTAAGTTGACGAATTAGAAGATTGCAGGGAGACCAGTAATATGAGAAAGAGCATCAGATAGCCTTTCAAATACAAGAAGCCCTGATCACTTAGTGCTTAGTGGTTAAAGCACAGATTTGTAATCTCTAATCTGAAGACAGAGGAGACTTTTGAGAATCTTAGAGACATGGTTACAAGGCTTCATATTCACTATGAACGCATATAAACTAGTGTTAAGACGGATTTCTGAACTCTGTCCTGGTGGCGCAGAAGTTCAGAAGGCCAACCTAATTACTTGGAACAGGGTAACCTCTGGACAAGCCAGACCAATCAAGGTAGCGATCGCGGCGGTCAAGATTAGGTCTCAAGAGGGGTGAGGGTGACTGAAAGCCCGCAATGAGCACACAAAGCAAGAGCGCTTACAAACTACTCCAAACAGTTGTTATATCAAAAATAGATACACATTTATTTTAAGGCCTTTAAAACAATGACCGTAGCGAGAAAATCACAATATCACAATATTAAACCAACACATACCATATCAACACAATATATATACAAATACACAGTCGCAAGCGTTTAAAGCACGAAATATGTAGTCCACCTGAAAGGAAAGGAAAACAGGCAGTGCGATAACGCTTTAGACTCAGTTCGCCTTCAGAGGCACCTAACTAGATGGAAGTCCGAGCCCTGCGAAGAGTGGAGCCTTGTGCTCAAAGTACCTGCCACGCCGGTGCCAACGGGCAAAAGGGGAAGCTCTTCGGAGGAAGTCAGGCAGTTCGGGTTAGTGCACAGCAGAAGGAGAACAGGTTCCGCAACTCAAGCGCAGCCTCCACAGCGGGCAGAAGCAGAGCGCGAGTACGGCCAAAAGGGTGCTGTTTTTACACAGCAGGGAAAAGCAATGGGATACTGCAGGAGGGCGACCAGATCCTAGCTAAACTACTCACCGGTCCCCGAAGCAAGCAGACCCAGGCTTCTCCACGTTAGTTTCAGCAGCTGGCAGGTTCAGAAGAGCAGGGAACGCCTCGTAGTCGTGTAGAGCAAAAAGACGTCCCAATCGACGAAACCAGCACAGTTTTGTTGCCGCAGCAGGACAACGGAGCGGCCGTGTGTATTCAAGCCAAATGTACACTCCTCCCTTCAGACTTGGGAACGCCAAGTGTACGAAGCGTGGGAGAGTGCCAAGGACTCGAAATACGACACAACCGGGCGGCGGTTACAGAGCAGGACTCCCTTGTAAGCTGGTCAGTCAACTGGATGGCCCAGAGACGCTTCCGAAGGCTTACTTGGCAGGAGTTGATGAAGTCGCCGGGAATAGCTGTTCCCGCTATTCCAAAGGTCGAAGCACCAGTACAGGCCTTCTGGTTCGATCCAAGGAGGAAAGGGTTTCACAGGACGACAGCAGTGCAAAGGAGGATTCCTTCAGCGGGTCACCAGGGATTCCTCGGTCCAGCCTCTTGGTTGCAGGATACTTGGCTCCTGTATTCCTTCGTTCGTGAGAACTCAGGAGATCGACATGGTAGTGGTGTTTCCAGCCCCCTCTTATCCACGGTTCCCTTCGCGCCAAAACGGAGGGGAGCCAATGGGAGATCCGCTCATCAACACACATACCATACGTGGACCAATCACGGACCACGGTGGTCCCAGGCATTCACACCACCCTAGACTCTCTGGCACCCAGGATGTATATTGGGACCAGACATCCCAGCCCACACCCTGGAGGCACACAAACGACATGTAGAAGCCCGCGAAAGCAACCACGTTTCGCAGGAAAGTACATGCCCAAATAAGGAAGGCCCCGGGTCTCTCGACCTGGGGAAGGTGAAGGGAGCAAGACGGTCAGTGGACAAGACAAAGGAGCCTCGTGGTCTGGCCATTTTGGGAGCCAGGCCACCATTTTGGGTTCAGTGCGAAAAACGTGCTCAGAACGCCAAAAGGAGCTCAAAATAAACAGAACGATCGCTGCCACCATTCGAGTCCCTGAATGACTTGCACCGATCAAATATCATCCTAAAAGAGTATCTAGGGCCTGTAGAAGGCTAGAGACCCAAGAGAGCTGTAACTTAGCTTACAGTGCCCTCTTGTGTCATGTTGCACTAAAGCCGCAACACGATAAAAGAAACTACGGGAAACAGCGTTCCCCGGTACTGACTGTCTTAAGGGCATGTCAGTTTTCCCGTAAGAAAAGAGCGAAAGCCCAGAGGAGTGCGGCAGAAGGCTGCACTTCTCTGGCAAAGTCAAGAACAAGGTGAAAAACAACAGCAAAAAGTTTAGGGGTTGCCACATGGAAGGAAAATTACCTACAATTACGAAATCTTTCCTAACACTCGCCCCTCCCAGACTATGGACAGGGGGAACTAATCCACCCCTGGATGAGTCTCTTGTTCAGGTCGGTTAAACATTCTGGACAACCCATCAGCATTGCTATGTTGGACACCTGGCCTATGCTCAATAGTGAAGTCGAAGCCTTGTAGACTTATGGACCACCTAAGCAACTTTGGATTCTCCCCCTTCATGTTCATTAGCCACTTTAACGGCTTATGGTCAGTCTGCACAGTGAAGTGGGTCCCATAGAGGTAGGGCCTCAGCTTCCTTAGGGCCCACACAACAGAGAAACATTCTTTCTCTACCGTGGACCATCTGAGCTCTCTGTCCTTAAGCTGGCGACTAATAAAACCGATAGGGTGTTCCTTACCCTTCTCATCTACTTGTGATAGTACAGCTCCTATCCCAGTGTCAGAGGCATCCGTCTGCACGATAAAAGGTCTTTGATAATCAGGGGCCCTAAGGACAGGGGCCTGGCACAAGGAGTCTTTTAAGCCATTGAAGGCCTTCTCACACTCGTCGGTCCAAGTTACCTTCTTGGGTTTCTTCGGAGTTGTGAGGGCAGTCAGAGGAGCAGCTATGGTGCCATAGTCTGCCATAAAATTGCGATAATACCCCGTGAGTCCTAAGAAGGCTCTCACTTGGGTTTGCGTAGTGGGGGTAGGCCAGTCTTGTACTGCTTGTACTTTACTGGGTAGAGGCTGTATCCTCCCTCCACCTACTTCATGTCCAAGGTAAACCACTGAGCCTTGTCCAATCTGGCATTTACTAGCCTTTATGGTCAGGTGGGCTTTCTGAAGAGCCTGGAGCACAATCCTGAGGTGTTTCACATGGTCTTCCCAGGTGGCACTGAAAACTGCTATATCGTCCAGATATGCAAGACAGAATTCGTCCAACCCATTCAACACATGATTCACAAGCCTCTGGAAAGTGGCAGGTGCATTCTTCAACCCGAACGGCATTACCCGGAATTGGTAAAGGCCGTCTGGAGTAGAAAATGCTGTCTTCTCCTTGGCATGTTCTGCTAAAGCTATTTGCCAATAGCCAGCAGTGAGGTCAAACGTGCTGAGGTACTTGGAGGCACCCAAAGTATCCACCAGCTCATCTGTTCGAGGCAAGGGGTGTGCATCTGTCTTGGTGACAGCATTCAGAGCCCTGTAATCCACGCAGAACCTCAATTCAGAAGTGCCTGCCTTTGGAACCAACACCACAGGACTGGACCAAGGACTACTAGAGGGTTCAATCACCCCAAGGTCTAACATCTTGTTGACCTCGGTCTTAATATAAGACCGTACTTTATCTGACATCCTGTATCCCCTACTTTTGGTAGGTACACTGTCTCCTGTGTCAATGTTATGTTTGCACCAAGGTGTCAAACCAGGGGACTGTGAAAACAGGGGGGAAAACTGCCTAAGCAAACTTTTCACCTCAGCCTGCTGATCAGAAGTCAGGTGAGGGGCCACTCGGACACCCTCAACGGAGCTATCTGAAGGACCGCTCTGGAACAGGTCGGGGAGAGGTTCAGACTCCTCTTCCTCAACGTCTGACGCCAGTAGCAGTGCTGCGATTTCGACTCTTGGGACGAAAGCCTTCAGCCTATTCACGTGGAACACTTTTGGAGCCTGTCCAGGCCTTCCAAGGTCCACTAAATAGTTCACCTCACCCAGGGGCTCCACCACTGTGTAAGGGCCTGACCATTTGTCCTGTAAAGCTCGAGGCCTTATTGGATTCATGATCAGGACTTGCTGACCAGGTGTAAAGTTGATGAGGGAAGCTTTCTGGTCGTACCAATGTTTCACCAGCGCTTGCCCTGCCTTCAATTTATCACTAGCCAAGCCCATCAGAAGTACCATCCGTTTTCTGAGCCCTAGCACATAATCAACTACATTGGTAGTAACAGGGGGAGTGGGCATCTCCCATCCCTCTTTGACGATGGCTAAGGGTCCCCGTACGGGATGACCGAACAGAAGTTCGAAGGGGCTGAAGCCAACACCCTCCTGTGGTACCTCTCGGTAGGCAAACAGTAAGCATGGTAACAGAAGATCCCATTTTCTTCTCTGAGGCTCCTCCAGAGCCCCAATCATGCTCTTTAACGTTCTGTTGAAACGTTCCACCAGACCATTGGTCTGGGGGTGGTATGCAGAAGAGAACTTGTAGGTGACCCCACATTCTTTCCACATAGCCTGCATATACTTCGACATAAAGTTGCTGCCACGATCTGACACAACTTCTTTAGGGAAGCCAACCCTAGTAAATATGCCGAGTAAAGCTTTTGCAACTGACTTGGCAGTTACAGTTTTCAATGGGATGGCCTCAGGATACCTGGTTGCATGGTCGACCAGCACCAGGATAAACCTATTGCCCGAGGATGTTTGCGGGTCAAGGGGACCAACGATGTCGATCCCTACCCTTTCAAATGGTACCCCCACAACTGGGAGCGGTACCAACGGAGCTTGGATTGTCGCGCCAACCTTACCAGACAACTGGCAGGAGGCACAACTCCTGCAGTGACTTTCTACTTGCACCCCCATCTTGGGCCAGTAGAAGTGCATGGATAACCTTTGCTTGGTCCTCTTCATACCAAGGTGACCAGCAAGGGGAACTTCATGCGCCAACTGCAGGAGGAAGGGCCTAACAGCAAGGGGAACCACCAACCTCCTATGGTCTCCTTCTGTAGACTCTGTGGGCTCACTATACAGGAGTCCACCTTCCCAATAAATCCTATGCTTCCCAGGAGGTTCACCCTCAAGCTGGGAGCAGGCCTGTCTCCTTAGGCCTTCCAGAGATGGGCACTCACGTTGGCCTTTACTGAATTCGTCCCTATCAGGACCTCCTTCAACTAACAAGTCTTTTAGTTCAGGATGATCGTTGGGGTCGAATACTTCAGGCATCGCCACCTCCTCGTCAGGCCCGGGCGATTGACCAACTTCCTCCACCGCAGTGGTAGGCGAGCTCGGGGGAATATTCTCTTTCCCTCGTTTTGACTTGTAGACTCCTTTCGCCTTGGGTTTCCCCTTTGGCTGGGGCGGCGTATTGGACTTGGCCAATGCTGCCCGTGCTTGAGACCGTGTGTAGGGTCTTTCGGCAGTGTCTCCTACGAGCCCTAAAGCTCTGAGATCATTACCCAACAAGACCTTTCCCGGGACGTTTCTCTGAATGCTCACTGGAATCCTGACTGCTGTACCATTTAAAGTAAGATTTACAGGGATCACGGGAAACATACGGAGGGGGCCGTCAGCCAACTTAGTGGGCATCAGAGTAGCTCTGGCAACTTCCTCTGAGTCTACCAAGGTAGAATCCACTACAGTGCGACTGCACCCACTATCCCTAAGAGCTGGAGTATCCACTCCATTGATCAGCACACTGTCTTTAAAGTAGTGCTTGGTATTATCCGGAATCCTAGCATAAGCCTCTGCGACTTTAGGCTCCCAGGAACCCAGGGACACTAAAACTACCTCAGCCTCTATCCCGCTGGGAAATGAGTCTGAGGAGAAGGATGCTCCTGTAATCTCTTCTTCCTCGTAGGAGGAGAAGGCCAGATTAGCGGAGTGGACCCCCAAAGGTCTAACCTTACAACGGGGATCCCCCTTCACGTGGTCAGTTGCTCCACAAGAAAAACAAGCCCCAGTGGGTCTGTTTACGTAGGGAGGCTTATTGTAACCAGAGTTCTGTTTTGGAGGCGAACCTCCACTACCCTGTGAGTTCTCTTGTGTCTTACCCTTGTTTTTCTTTTTGTGGCCCTTATGGGAAGAAGATTTAGCAGATTCCCCACCCTCCATATCTTTGGACTTTTTCCCTTCCTCCTGCTTACCAGGATGAGTTTTGTCCTTATGGGACACTCGATGTGACACCCATAAGTCTGCTGCAATGGCCAGCTTCTTAGGATCTATCTCCTTCGAATCGGCCAAATGCTGCTTAAGCTCCGGGGAAGAAGAAGCAAAAATATGTTCCAGCATGACAAGATTTATCATGCCTTCGAAGGTAGAAACCTTATAACCTTCGACCCAGCCAGTTAAGTTTTTCAAAGATTCAGCGACATAAGATACCCAAGTACCACCTTCCTTTTTCTTATACTCTCGAAAACGCTTTAAATATTGGGCCGGAGTCTTCCCAAACTTTAAAATGAGAGTTTGCTTTAACATTGCGAAATCAGCTCGCTCAGCCTTTGACATTTCCATAATGGCACTACAGCCAGAATGGGGCAGTCTACTGAGCAACCAGGCAATCTTATCAGCATTGTCAACTTCTTGAACCTCGCATGCATACTCAAACGCATTCAGCCAGTCCATAATGTCATTCCTTTCTTCATACACACTGAGCAGATCTTTCGGAAACCGTGGATGAGAGGAGGCCCCAGACCCATGTCCAGGACCCTTGGACCCATTTGCAACCTGAAGCTTGGCCAGTTCCAACTGGTGATCCCTGTCTTTCTGTTTTTCTGCCTGTTCGATTTTTAGTTTGGCTATGCTGAATTCAAGCTCCTGCTGCCTAAACCGCAGCTCTTGCTTCTTGAATTCAAGCATAGCCTCCCCATCAACACTGGCAGAGGAAACATTAGACATCACATCCTCCCTGTCCTCGTGGTCGCGATGGATCAGTGCAGCGGCAGAACCGTCGGTTCTACCAGTGAGAGCAGCCCCACCACCTTCCGCACTGTCCTCAGAAGTTATAGCGTCAAGCTGCGCTTCTTGCCACGCCACGATTCTTTGGATCATTTCCAATTTAGTGCCTTGAGAGGAAACACCTCTCTCCGCACACATCTTCTTCAATGTTTCTGATTTGGAAGCATTTAAAGTTAACAAGGTATTTGTTTCCATACTGTTAGATAGGACTATGGCCTTTTTAAAGTTATACTACAACAATTCACTACGTGTCCTGGTTGGAATAACCTGAAATGCCTTAGTTCGTGCGCAACACTGGATACCTTCAGTCGTATCCCACCGCTGTACACCAATTTGTTAAGACGGATTTCTGAACTCTGTCCTGGTGGCGCAGAAGTTCAGAAGGCCAACCTAATTACTTGGAACAGGGTAACCTCTGGACAAGCCAGACCAATCAAGGTAGCGATCGCGGCGGTCAAGACTAGGTCTCAAGAGGGGTGAGGGTGACTGAAAGCCCGCAATGAGCACACAAAGCAAGAGCGCTTACAAACTACTCCAAACAGTTGTTATATCAAAAATAGATACACATTTATTTTAAGGCCTTTAAAACAATGACCGTAGCGAGAAAATCACAATATCACAATATTAAACCAACACATACCATATCAACACAATATATATACAAATACACAGTCGCAAGCGTTTAAAGCACGAAATATGTAGTCCACCTGAAAGGAAAGGAAAACAGGCAGTGCGATAACGCTTTAGACTCAGTTCGCCTTCAGAGGCACCTAACTAGATGGAAGTCCGAGCCCTGCGAAGAGTGGAGCCTTGTGCTCAAAGTACCTGCCACGCCGGTGCCAACGGGCAAAAGGGGAAGCTCTTCGGAGGAAGTCAGGCAGTTCGGGTTAGTGCACAGCAGAAGGAGAACAGGTTCCGCAACTCAAGCGCAGCCTCCACAGCGGGCAGAAGCAGAGCGCGAGTACGGCCAAAAGGGTGCTGTTTTTACACAGCAGGGAAAAGCAATGGGATACTGCAGGAGGGCGACCAGATCCTAGCTAAACTACTCACCGGTCCCCGAAGCAAGCAGACCCAGGCTTCTCCACGTTAGTTTCAGCAGCTGGCAGGTTCAGAAGAGCAGGGAACGCCTCGTAGTCGTGTAGAGCAAAAAGACGTCCCAATCGACAAAACCAGCACAGTTTTGTTGCTGCAGCAGGACAACGGAGCGGCCGTGTGTATTCAAGCCAAATGTACACTCCTCCCTTCAGACTTGAGAACGCCAAGTGTACGAAGCGTGGGAGAGTGCCAAGGACTCGAAATACGACACAACCTGGCGGCGGTTACAGAGCAGGACTCCCTTGTAAGCTGGTCAGTCAACTGGATGGCCCAGAGACGCTTCCGAAGGCTTACTTGGCAGGAGTTGATGAAGTCGCCGGGAATAGCTGTTCCTGCTATTCCAAAGGTCGAAGCACCAGTACAGGCCTTCTGGTTCGATCCAAGGAGGAAAGGGTTTCACAGGACGACAGCAGTGCAAAGGAGGATTCCTTCAGCGGGTCACCAGGGATTCCTCGGTCCAGCCTCTTGGTTGCAGGATACTTGGCTCCTGTATTCCTTCGTTCGTGAGAACTCAGGAGATCGACATGGTAGTGGTGTTTCCAGCCCCCTCTTATCCACGGTTCCCTTCGCGCCAAAACGGAGGGGAGCCAATGGGAGATCCGCTCATCAACACACATACCATACGTGGACCAATCACGGACCACGGTGGTCCCAGGCATTCACACCACCGTAGACTCTCTGGCACCCAGGATGTGTATTGGGACCAGACATCCCAGCCCACACCCTGGAGGCACACAAACGACATGTAGAAGCCCGCGAAAGCAACCACGTTTCGCGGGAAAGTACATGCCCAAATAAGGAAGGCCCCGGGTCTCTCGACCTGGGGAAGGTGAAGGGAGCAAGACGGTCAGTGGACAAGACAAAGGAGCCTCGTGGTCTGGCCATTTTGGGAGCCAGGCCACCATTTTGGGTTCAGTGCGAAAAACGTGCTCAGAACGCCAAAAGGAGCTCAAAATAAACAGAACGATCGCTGCCACCATTCGAGTCCCTGAATGACTTGCACCGATCAAATATCATCCTAAAAGAGTATCTAGGGCCTGTAGAAGGCTAGAGACCCAAGAGAGCTGTAACTTAGCTTACAGTGCCCTCTTGTGTCATGTTGCACTAAAGCCGCAACACGATAAAAGAAACTACGGGAAACAGCGTTCCCCGGTACTGACTGTCTTAAGGGCATGTCAGTTTCCCCGTAAGAAAAGAGCGAAAGCCCAGAGGAGTGCGGCAGAAGGCTGCACTTCTCTGGCAAAGTCAAGAACAAGGTGAAAAACAACAGCAAAAAGTTTAGGGGTTGCCACATGGAAGGAAAATTACCTACAATTACGAAATCTTTCCTAACAACTAGTGGCATACAATGATCCCTAATCAGGTAGGGGGTTACGCTTTTCGGGCAGGGCAAATAATCGTAGCAGGTTTTAACCAGTTGCTGGACTTGCGAAGACACTGACCGTTTAAGACCCATTATGAGCTCAGGAGTGGACCATGGAAAGTTCAGTGATGTAATGTGTGATCACCATAAAGTCTGTATTGGCCAATTAGCGGCTAACTCGTTGGTTTGTACCCTCTCCTAGGTGCTCTGTAAGGAACTGTGAACTGCTTGCACCCACTTTCAGAGCGATATTGCAGGTCCATCAGAATGCATCTCAAACTCTAGAGCATGATGAACTCGGATCTCAGCCAAAAGTTGATTGAAAGCATTAAATATGAGGATAACCCACATGCCAGAAGCTACCTTGCCCCCAATCAACAATATGACAAGGGTTGCCTGTAACAGCATTTCTGCAGCTAGTCCCAGATTCAGACTCACACGTTATGCATAGGTCTCAATCTAGTGGTTGGTCTAGAAGATTACAACTGGTTTACTTGATTTTCTAGTGGCTGTTGACATGGGCCTGCAAGTAACTAGATGCTAGTATGAGGCCCATTTAATGATGTTTATGTAGTAAATATATTCGTGTTAACAGAACAAACGTTCCAATTACTAAAAATGCCCAGCCGCACAGGCTTGCTAATCGCTGGGGGAACGCCAAGCACACCAATGAGAACTCTTTAGAGACATGTTTTCAGTTACATTGTTTACCATGGGCTGCGTGCTTCATTTCAGGGTTGTACATCTAGGGCAAGAAGCGTCATTGAGACTGTAGGGCAGCACTGTGATCTCGGTTTGTCCCCTATGCATTCACTGTAAGAGGGGCAAACTGGATACACACTGAATCACTGGCAGCCCGCCCAATGACTATTCAGGCAGCTGTTAGCCCCTTTGCATCACACGGTGTAAAGCAAGTACAGAGGACATTGTGGGACAACAGACGCGTGCCTCTGAAGGACAGTGGCCACTATGGTGGCTACACAGCAAAGTAAAGCAAAATAAATGCCATGCTAGCTTAATTACCTACTCTGTGAAGCGTGAGATGTAGAAAAGGCAGCAGTCCTCTCGGGATCACCGCTTACTTTACTGACACTTCAGTGCACGTGGTAACAATTTGATAATTGTAAGCAAAGACACAGATGCGTTTACATATGTCCACCAATGGCACTCGTTAAAATGTATGAATGATAAGGTGGACACCACTACTCCTAGAAAAAGTTCAAAACAATTGTTCAAAATATTATTTTAGGAAAATGGTATGGAGTACTGCAGAGAATGTGTCCCCTGGTCAGGAGCGATTAAAGCTGTGCATGAGTCACTCAGGGGGTCACCCTGAGTGCTGCATACTCTACCAATGGGTCAAAGTGTCCTTCGAGATACGTGTACAGTAAGTGATTGCATAAATACGAAAGGCTCAGCTTCACCTCACTGATGAGGCCCGACTAGGCCAAAACACGTGTCTGGGGTTGCTGATGGTGCTCTTGTTCAGAGGAGATTTGCCTAGCATTTCGGTGCTGGACTGCCCTTGTTAGTGGGACAAAGACTGATATGCAAATGGATCCTTCTCCTCTGTGATCGATGCAGTGAGCTAAAACGTGGTTGTAGACCCTTCTGAGTGGAAGAAATTCCATAGAAGAGGGTATTTGACCGATGTTGGTTTGCAGTAGAGGGGCTCCCACACTCCTTTGTAACTTAATACAAAACATATAAGTGTGAAAAACAGGAATTAAACATAGAGTAAAAATAGTACACTAGAATGTGTAGATCACTGTGCTGATCAGTAGGGTGATGCTTCGTACCCTGCTGCCAGTAATAGGGTTCAAAGGAGACGGTGCCCTTCCATCTCAAAATTGGGTTGAGCAGAAACTAGTTAAAACCCTAGTCACACAGGCGCTGGGTCTGTGGTTCTGATTTGTGATTATAGTATCCATTCACAAAACCTCAAACTAGTCGAAGAGGTTGGTCACGGTGTGGGTTTAATAACAGAATGTAGCCAACACGTGTTTCAACCCCCCTGGGTCTCTTTCAAGGCTGTATCCATATTCATACCAAAATTCAACATACATATACAGTATTGATACACCTGAGTAGTGAAGCCCAAAGTTAAGTGTTGTAGATACCATAAGTTTGGTGTGTCATTTGGGTTGAGTAGAACACAACCTAGCCAGCGGCCATACTTAAAAGCTCTCAATCACCGTTGAATACTCGCAGACCCTCTCCCAACACTGCCCAGGAATTAAACATGTTAACACAATAGATGATTCAGAATGCTTTGACGTGCAATAGTAAAAGGCGAGGCAAACAGATTACATGTGTGATGCTAATGCATTTCGGGTATTAGTCCATCATCAGGGCTGAATTATTAAAACAGCATTGTTGTGAAGCTCCTCCCCAATACAGTTCAGAACAGCAGACCAGAGTTCATGAGGCTTCCAAGGACATTCCAGACTTAACACAGCGCTGGGAGGAGACGGGTGCGGGGGGGGGAGGAATCCCTGAGTGACTCATGCACTCGTTAAAATTTGCCAAATACCACAGCATTAGTTTAACATAGGAGACCCTCCCTAACCCAACCCCCATTCTTTAATGGAGCACAATGTTATGCTATGTTCTGTTAAATAAATGTCTAAAGCGCACGTTCACCTGGCGGTATCTTGGCGCTGAAAAGGGCAGAAGGTGCAGCAGCAGAAAGGGTTAGAACAGAGCACGGCGGAAGGCCAGATGATTATCACTGGCACGGAGTTGCAGAGGAAGACTGTTCCAGGTTTTTGCGGCCATCACGGAAAAAGCGCGGCTGCCAATCCGGGACAGTCTAACTCAGGGAACAGAGATCAGTAGACCCGACTGAGAGCGCAGAGGCTGGGATGGCACAGAACAGGAAAATGTTTCCTGTATGTATGTATTCAGCGCCCCGATTGTAAAAGACGCGATGTACCAAACACAGAGATTTAAAAAGAATGCGCTTCTTAATCGACAGCTAATGTAGTTGTCTGAGCAGCGTGGTCATATGAGCATGGGGGGTGGTGGGGTACGAATCACCAACCGGGCAAGGGAGTTTTGAGGCAGTTGAAGGCACTTAATGAGGTAGCTCAGCTGACCTAAGTAAAGAGAGTTGCAGTAATCTGTGGTGGTCAGAACCAGGGCAGCCACCACGGGAGCACGATGTTTAGTTGGAATGAAGGGGAGCACCTTGCATAGTATCCGTAATTTGTAGTGCCCAGACTTACATACAGAAGCCACTTGGGGTGCCATGGAAAGAGAGGATGAGAGCAGGACACCCAAGTTTTTGACTGAAGTCGCTGGCGTAGGGCAAGTGCCTAATGAGGTAGGCCAGACCTCTGAGGTCCAAAAAGAGTGGGGGCTAGAGGTGCCCACTACCACCTCCATTTTAGATCAATTGAGCTTTAACCAATTTGTCGCCATCCAGGTGCCAAGATCTTCCAAGCAGCTCCGTAACCGAGACGCTGTATCGGCCCTGGTAAGGTCGAGCCGAACCAGGATCTGCGTATCATCGGCATACGGATAGTATCTAAACCCATGCGACAATAAAAGAAGGAGAAGGGGACGAATGTACATATTGAAGAGAATGGGAGAAAGTGCTGATCCCTGGGGGACACCACAAAAGAGCAGTCCCAGAGGGGAACAAAAAGGGGGCAGGGACACTGACTGGGTCCGATCGGTCATAAAAGCTTGAAACCAGTCAAAGACCTGACCTGAGATGCCAGCATCAGACAGCCGAGCCAAAAGATTGGAGTGGTCCACTGTGTCAAATGCGGCAGATAGGTCCAACAATAATACCGCTCCAACCTCGCCCTGGTCAACTAACTGAGCAAGATCATCCATGACAGTGTTGAGAACAGACTCTGTTCACCTTCCAGGGCGTAAGCCAGACTCGAAGGTATCAAAAAAGCCAGATGATTCCAGGAAGGAGGAAAGAAGAGGGGAGACCAGGGTCTCGAGCAGCTTCATGTTAAAAGGTAACAGAGAGATAGGTCTGAAATTAGCCATGACCATAGGATCGGGTGTGGGCTTCTTCAGCAGAGGAAGCACCAGCGCATGTTTAAGTTGGCTAGGGATTATATCAGTTTGAAATGAGTTGTTAATAGCAGCCGTAATATGAGGAAGTAGCTCAATAACAGTGTCTTTGATCAAGGTAAGCGGAATAGCATCTGCTGGGGAGGCAGATTTAACGCCATGAATGGCTTTAAGTTTCTCAAGATCAGAGAACACAGGAAAGGAAGACCATGAGGCCGTAGGAACCGAAAGCCGAGGCAGGCTAAAAAAGTCAGTAGTGGCAGGGGTTGCTTTGGCAATGTCTGCACGTATCGTCTCTATTTTTGAGGAGAAGAAAGACGCGAGGGAGTCGCACAGAGCTTGTGACAGAATAATTGCAGAGCCCATTTTGGTTGGAGCAGAGAGAGAACTGACCAATTCAAAAAGAGCCTTGGGTTTATTTATGGCCGCTTCAATCTTAGCCCCAAAAAAGGTCTTTTTAGCCAGGACAATAGCCTGGTGGTAATCAATCAGCAAGTTACGAAAAGTAAGATTGGCTGTAGGGGAATAGCATAATCTCCAGTTCCTTTCAGCTTGTGTACAGGCCAGTTTTTTTTGTTTAAGTTCAGAGAACCAGGGCTCTGACCTATGCTTAGTGCCTTTAGACAATCCGAGCGGAGCCATGAGATCGACCACTTCCAGGAAGGCATTCTCAACTGTAGTAAGAGTAGGGGAGCTAACAGATGTGAGGCATTCAAGTAAGGCTGTAGTAAGCTCAGATTGAGGTATTTTCCACCAATCACATCTGAGAACAGTTGGTTTATGGACTGAGGGCATAGAAAAGTGATACGGGAGAGAGAACTGGATCAGAAAATTACCCGACCATAGGAGAGGGTATAGTGAAGAAATTAAGATGGAGGAGACAGGGGCACATATCAAATCAAGAGTGTTGCCCAATTGATGTTTGGGTTCGCCGATCAATTGCGGGAGCCCCAAGTCATCAATGGATGACAGAAAGGACGAAACCTGGTTAGGATTGAAAGTGTTTGGTGACAGGTTAAAATCGGCAGCAACCCAGAGACTGGGATATTCAGTTATGAGTTCCGTCATGAATTTAGGAAATGCAGTGCAGAAATTAGCATCTGCACCAGGAGGTCGATATACTACCAGGATAGTCTGGGTAGACTTAGAGGACATGGTAATGTGAGCAAAAAGGCACTCCATCCTCGGTGGGTAGAAGTGGTACACCGGGTAATGTAAATATCTTTATACATAATGGCGAATCCTCCGCTGGAGTGAGCGGCGGTGCGGTCAACATGAATCAGGCTGTAGCCCGACGGTAGGGCGTGAACCATGGAAGGGCCAGAGGATTCCTGAAGCCAGGTTTCCGTAAGCAAAAGAAAATCAAACTGATATGTGGACACCAGATCATGGCAGTGCACAGCGTGTGCTACCAATGATTGTGTGTTTAGCATGCCACACTGAAGACTGACCGGAGCGGTGGTGGTTTGAATCTGGGGGCGAGATAAAAACCCTGATGGCCAAGATGTGTCAGAAGGCGCCAAAGAGATTAGTATGGTGTGGGTCATGTCCCTTTTTCTCTGCAGCATACCTGCTTCGATAATATTCACATCTAGGTTGGCGTGCCCATTCCGTGCACGGATGGGCACAAACAGGCTTTCCTTATGCGTGCCCGCTGTGCCCGTCTGCTGCGCGGACGTGAGCTCCGGCACATACATGCCTGGAGACAATGATTCAAGCAATGCTAGCTTGGTGTGTGAACGACACATTTGTTAATTTCAAAGTGGGGCCGTGCATAATGTGGTTTGCACCGTGCAATGCAATCCATTGATACTTCTGGCTGATGGTCTCTTTTGACTAGACGAATTTTGCACAGACCTCAGCAAAATTCCTTTGCAGAATTTGCTGTAAATTATTACATAGAGATCAATCCTGCGATCACAAATGCTGTGGGTAGGTAGTCTAAAGTGAATCACGACTGATCCAATACGATTTCATCCGTGAAATATGCATTTATTCACGGAGAGATTGGCAGAGGAATAGTGTGGGAACAGGAGCTGCATGCTGAGGCAAGTGTATTTGTGATTAAGTAACAGGAATTATTATTATTATAAAAATGTATAAAGCACAAACTATGGCCCAGAGGCATCTAGGCGCTGGGAGGAGAGCCACTCACGGAATCAATTGCCTAAAGTTAAACTAAAAAGGGAAAAGAAGAGCTAAACAGGTGAGTCTTCAGTGCTTTCCTGAAAGGTAAATACTCAGCAAATGTTCTCAGATATAGCAGAAGAGCATTCCACCAGCTGGGGGCCAGCACTGAAAAAGAAAGGCCACCAAGACGCTTTCAATGGTATATAGGAATCTTAAGAAGTACATGAGATTCAGAACTGAGACTTCTTGCTGGACAGTACCTTTCCAGTTTCCTTTTCAGATAGTAAGAACCGACATTGTGCACGGCTCGGTGGACAATGCACAAAGTCTTAAACTCGGTCCTCGCTGCCACCGACAGCCAGTCCAGCCGGTGTAGAAGAGCAGCAGAGGGAGTCAGACGAGGAGCCTCAAGCGCCAGTCATGCTGCTGAATTCTTAAGGACTTGCAGCTGCTGTATCTTCGGTTGTCCCAAGTAGATACCATTACAGTAATCTACAGAGCCCATTATAGTAGACGTCACCTGGGTAATGCGGTTTTCTGAGGGGAGCAAGGCAAGAATTTTCCTCAGAGCTTTTAATCTTCCAAAACCGGCGTTGCTAATGGCAGAGATCTGGGCTTCCCGTGATCCATTTGGAAGGAGTTTTACTCCAAGACTTTTTACCGAGGCACAGGGGGCTGGACATGGACCAAGTGATTCACAACAATATTGTGAATTCCAGAGACGATCCCTCCCTTAGGACCCGACCACCAGTACCCCGGTTTTATTTCCGTTTAATTGCAGCCAATTGGCTGCCATACAGCTACCCACTTTCTCCAAGCAGTCAAGCAGCTTTGTGGGAGATGCAGCTTGAGAAGAGTCCAGCTGGGAAATCAGCTGTGTCTCATCCGCATAAGAATAAAAGAGAACTATGCATTCTGTAATGAGGTCAGCCAGCATTCGAACATAAAAATTAAACAACGGATAGGGCCGACTCCTGCGGGACTCCATAAAACAGCTCCACAGGAGAAGAGAAACACGCTTGAAAGGACACTGTTTGAGAGCAGCCTTCCAAGAAAGACCTAAACCATGCCAGGAACCGGTGATGCCCACTTGCTCCAGCCTAGTCAGTAGAATTTCATGATCCACCGTATCAAAGGCCACAGAGAGATCCAAGAGAATGAATACTCCGGTCTCTATGCGGTCCGGGAGCAACGCAAGATCATCAAGAATGACATTTCGATCATAAATGGCATACATAGGAGGCTATACAGGTAAGACAGGCAGTCGCTAAGTATACATTGCCATTAGAATAGGGAGATGAATGTGTTGTAGAGAGCAAACCGGCTCATGAAAAACATGGAGGTACATTGAACAGGGAAAAGATGAGGGACATACACAAATTGACAAGGGTGGCCTAGTGCCATTACAATCGGTAGCATACCTGTTTGCAATCCTAAATTGCATATGGGATATATGTTGGAAGTGAACGCTCCAAGTCAGGTAAGGTTAGAGTTACTTTCTTTATTAAGCAAGCCCATGCTCCAGGTTGCCCAACACTCTTCTCTACTTCAACTGCCTCTCTCTGGAAATCTTCTCTCAGGATCCCCCTGAACATTCTACACAACCATGGAGCAGGTACTGGAATGTAATAACATAACATACAAGAGATACAACACAAACCATGGTGGAAGAGATACAACACAAACCATGTTGGTAATAGGTTAGGGTCCATGTGGGAGGAGCACAGGAATGTGAGGAGTATGTTCTTTAGCAAGAAAGAGTTTTATTCACGGTTTGAACAATTCTAAAGATGGTGTGGTTTTGATGGCAGAGGAAAGGCATTTCAGTGGAAGGGAAGAGTAGTGAGGAGCGTAACTATGTCGAGGCACTCTGGGGTATGGCGGATGGTTAGGGTTCAGAAAGGGTGAGGAGAGAAGACGATTACAGAGTGCAAGGGGTGGGAATAGAGAGAAATACAGTCAGCAGTGTGGGGTGTAATCAAAGGCACCAAACTAAAGGGCCATGTGAAAAAGGCCTACCTGTCATTACAAAAGGAAAAGCAGCAATTTAATTCACAAAGGCAGAAGAAATTCAAAGGTCCCTTTCACATGAAAAACAGGATCTTTAAACACTGACACCAACATGTCTCCGCATTTGTTTGCAAGTTAAAGCAAGACATGAGAGAAATGTTCCCATGCCAACATAAAGATATAATGGAAAAGACATGGGGGCTGATTCATGGAATCATTTGCGCCGAAAAACAGGGATTTGTGTGCCATTCTGCCCGCAAATCCCTGTCTGACAAATGGGGATTTGTGGGCAGAATGGCGCACAAATCTCCGTTTTTCGGCGCAAATAATTCCATGAATCAGCCACTTGGTGTGTGTGTTGGCAAAAAGTAATGTATATTATGCTTCACATGCAAAATACCAGAAAACATTTGAAAAGAAAAGCCCACTTCGTTGCCATAAAAAGCTCATGTAAGCAGAGGCAGACTATGTGTGTGTGTCTTTCTGCAGTGGAAATCCAAAGAAAGCTAAAACAAAAATGTAATCCAAGTGCAGATTGGAAGAGCACATTGCATTACTGGCTGAGAAATAAATGCAGCATTTTTCACTGAAACTCGCACCGATCAGAAGGTGATGCACTGTGACGATTCAGACTCACTTTTCAGCAGAAAAATGAACAGCAGACAGTTAAAAGTGACTGAAAGAAACAGCCCTGTACTTCAAGTGTAAAAAGCAAAGTGAACCCTGAAAACACACTGTATGTCAAAGAATCAAGGCCCATGCCAGAAATGCAATATGAGAGTTCCTTTTAGCCAAGGACTAATGGCGGGCCTCTGGGAAAAATTCACAAAGGACTTCCCCACTGTAAGCCTGCCTTGCATCCCAACTGTTTACAACTGCAATACAAAGTGGCTGTTAAGAGTCTTGAAAACCATATGTCCCCCAGACTTGCTGTCTCTGAAAGCCCAGCTCGCGGCAGGACAAATGGCACTGGCTGGTGCATCCCAGGTATTTACGATCTGCCACAAACTTAAAACACAAAGAGACTAATAAAAACACTGCCGAGAGAGACACATGGCTTGGAGGAAGCAGAGCTCCTATTTCAATTAACCTAAATATTTACTATCAATTTAAAAAGGACTATTATAACTTCGGCCTTTTTCTCAGCAACCATAAGTCAGACTTTCTTGATTGATGTGCCAATGTGTAGGTAATTTCCAGGCGATTTTGGTGATCTCTGGCATCGGGTGGGGCCTCCCTTTGGAACAGCCTCCCGGCCACCTTGAAACTTGAGGAGAACCATCTCTGGTTCCGGAAGCAGCTCAAGACCTTCCTCTTTGCTGCCGCCTTTCCCTCTCCTCTCCTCTGCTGATCTGTCCTCTCTCTCAGCACTGTGCTCCTGGCCACTGCGCTGACCTTCTGGCCCAGTTACCTGCTCACACTGCCTCCTTTCCTGCACTGCCTCTGGGCCACTCCTGCACTGGGGCCCGTTTGTAGACCCATACAGCCCCCCTCCCACTCTTCTTCTGCACTTATCAGATATACCCTATCTGTCGAATTCTTGCACTTGCCACCTGCTGGCTGCACTTCCACTGTTCATCGCCTTTATTTATTTTTTATTTATTATTTATTCCGTTTCTCTCCTCTGTTCCGCACTTTCCACTTATCCCCCTTCTTCCCTTTTCCAAGCACTTGGGCGTTCTCAATGTCACTGGGCCTAGTAAGATTGTTGTTTTTGTTTCTCCCTTGTTCCCCTCCCTTTGCCTGGTCGCACTCTGAAACACTTGTGTACGAGCGCAATACAAATCAAATATCATATCATATCATATATAAAATTCCTCCATCTGCGACTTAATGGTGAGCTAAAATTGTTTTTTGGCTGATCTGAAAATGCCCCAAATTTAAGAGTTGGCGAACTGGTGGAGAGTAAAGTTAGGAATGTGGGGAATACATTGCATATTCCTGGGTAAAGTTAGGAATGTGGGGAATACACTGCATATTCCTAACAATTATGCTTTTTGTAAAAACGGTGGAAAATTGCCAAACGCCCGTGCAACATGGTGCGGACCTGGCTGTCATTTTATTTAATTCCACATGATTAGCTGAATCGGAAAATATATACATTATGGTAGTTACTAGTAAATCACAACATTTTTTACACATAAGTAGATTTTTTACAAAAATTAACATGGGAACATAGGGGGATTTCAAATGATATGATATGAAATGGCATTTATAACATGCCTATACACAAGTGTTTCAAGGCGCGGCAAGGGAGGGGTACAGAGGGAGGACAGACAACGATCCTACTAGGGCAGGTGTCATTCAGATCGCACAAGTGCGTTGGAAGGGGGCAGGGAACAGTGCATTACATGGGAATAGATAAACAGTAAGTAAGTAACAGCCAGCATGTGGCAAGTACAAGGGTAAGTGCAGACATCAGGTGTCAAGGGCTGGTAGGGGGGACTGTAGGGATACAGAAACAGTCCCAAGTGCGGGGATTGCCGGGAGGGCTGGGCAGGTGTGTGACGCTGGCGAGGGGGAGCCTGGGCACGAGATCAGAGGGTGTCCAGGTAGCCAGGGCAATTCCGGTAACAGCCAGGAGGTCAGCAGAGGAGAGGGGGAGAAAAAGCAGAAGCAAAGAGAAAGGTTTTGGGGTGTTTCTGGAACCGGAGATGGTTCTCCTCAAGTTTAAGGGAGGCAGGGAGGCTGTTGCAGAGGGAGGCACCAGCCGAAGAAAGTTCTACCACCAACTCGCTGCTTGGAGAAGTTGCCATATGTCTGTTCCAGATTCCTCAGCCTATCCTTAGAGAGAGGCTGGATTTGGTAGGCAAGAGAAGGATAACTGTCCAATCCTATTTGCGAGAACTCTTGCAGGTTACTCCCCAAGAATGGAAACTTGATGGTGTCATCACTGCTATATAAAGTGGATGCACTATGAGAAAAGGAAAAGAGCTCCGAAAATTATCATCGTGAAAGGAGCTGCTAAAACATACCATCTGACAGCTGCAAGGAAACACCAGAGGAGATTACTGAGAGTGCATCTGAGTTGAGCGGTCCATTTCTGGGAAGGCCTCAAAGCTGACTTGGTCCTATGGTGGATAGCTGGGGACCATCCTTGAGTGGAGTGGCCAGATCCCTGCCCTGTGATTCCAGAGGGTCCTGAAATGCAACTGGCTTTCCTAAACTTTAAACAGAGCTTTTCAATGCAAGTAGACTTGAACCCTTTGCAACCCAAAGGTGGGGAAATCTGCTGCCCTTAAATCCTTTCCCTCTATAGTGGGAAGTGGGGGGCAAAACTGTGTAGATCCTTAATTAATTCCCCATTTGGCAGAACACCACAGGATGATTTTTGTTAAAATTCGAGATTAACAAAGCTCATTCCCAGTGTGCGCTGAAAACTATAGGCTGTAATTTAATTGGGGAATCTTTCTGACCAGCTTCCCCAAAATGGGGGCCTTTGAGTGGAGGGGGCTCTCAAATCCAAAATTCTCAAATCATTCCAATATGTACCATTCAGCTTCCCCAAAACAGGCCTTCAAGTGGAGGGGGGTCTGAAATCCCAAATTCTTAAATCATCCCAATTTTTATGTCCGACTTCCCCAACACAGACCAAAGTAGGGGGAGGGAGTCTGAAAACCCAACTGCTAAATCACCCTGTGTTATTTTAAAGAAAAAGGTGTGGGTGAAATCATGATTGCCATATGCATTGTACCAATTGGTAAACCGAACTAGCCCTTTTAAGCACGCAGGAAAATCGAAATTGCACAGCATTGCATGAGCAATTGTTTTTGTTTATTATCAGTTTAATTATTTCTTGAAGTGAAATTTGTACAAAGAAAAGATTTGTGACGTGTGTTCTTTTCAACCCACTTTTGTGATTTATTTATGTTGAGATAAGGGTATTGTGTTGTGCCACGGATAAAGTGGTGTTTGACAATTGTAGTGCGATTTTCTGAAAATCTAATTCAAATAAATATGAATACATTCCTGTACACCAGCCTGGTTCTTGGCTCATTGGTAGCTCAGGGGGATGGATCCAAGAGGTATTAGACGAATTGGAGATTAAGCTGATTAAAAGAACTGACATTGACCGTTTATTGTGTGACACTTAGCTTGGGGAGGGCAGCCTCTCAATAAACAGTTACAGCAGCAAGGCAGGGAGGGGCAAAACCATGTACAAAGTTGTACACGAGAAGAAGACTTTTGAGGATGTTGTGATGGAGGAGCAGTCAGCGTGATAACGGAGGGAAGAGGCGGGGGGATATTGGTAGGTTGTAGAGGGTACGTGCAGAAAAGTTGAGCACTCTGTTGAGGGGGAAGAGAAAGTTGAGGGGAAGGCAGAGTAATGGGCTGGACAGAAGTCAAGTTCACGAAGTACCAGTGTTGATATCAGATTTAATAGAGTGGAGGTGAGGTTTAGGTGGATTTTCCTAATGTTGAGGAAGTTGCACCTAGCGTTTATGATAGATTGTTCAATTATAAAGTCTCTGTTGAAGAGGACTTCAGTGTTCAAGCATTGGAGTCGGTGGGAGAGAGAAGGTCAGTAGATCTGAAAGTAGAGATAGCAGTGGAGGCAGTAAGAAAAAAGCCTTCCGTTTTGGAGTTCAGCATGAGGCAGCGTAAAGCCATCCAGTGACGAATGTCAGTGAGACAGTTGGTCATGTGTTCCAATAGGGCAGGGGTGAAAGAAGGAAAGCAGAGTAAGATTTGGGGGTTGTCAGCAAAGTGGCGATATCGGAAGTCAAAGGGAGAGAATGAGTTTGGTCAGGAAGGCGGTATAGAGAGCGAAGAGGAGCTGAGCCAGGACTGACTCTTGAGGGACACAAAGTAGTAATGGTGTGGATGGGGTGGTGTTCCAAAAGATGGAAAAGGAGCAGCCAGAGAGGTAGTAGGTCACCCATTCACGTGCAATATGCGTGAAGATTGGGAAGGAGAAGGTCAGAAGGAGGGAGGGATGGTTGACTGTTGAAAGGCTTGGAGAGATCGGAGGAGTGGTGAACACTAATGAGAAAGTCGGAGGCATGAGTAAGGGCAATTTTGGTGGAATGTTTGCTCCAGAAGCATGATTAAAGGGGGCCAGAGTGAGTGAGTGAGGGAGTGAGCCGGGATGTAGTTAGCAATGTGGTTAAACACAACAAGCTTGAGTATTTTGGAGTAATGATGTTAAGAGGGAGACCGGAAAATAGAAAGAGGGATTGTTGGGATCACTAGATTAGAAGAGGATTTCTAGATTATGGGAAGACTCTGGATACTACATAGCAGGCGGGGAAGATACTGTTTGAGAATGAGATTGAAGATTGTGGAGGGGTAGGAGCAGGATGCTGGTGCAATGTTTTTGATTATTTGAGGTGCAAAGGGGTAAGTGGGAGCACAGTGCGGGGTTGGAGGAATCCAGGGTGACCAAGTCTTCCTTTTCTCCTATGTACATAGAAAATGCTTTAAAATATGTTCTAATTATATATGCTCTATTCACCCAGAAGATAACTATTCCTTTCAGATGGATTTATCCCTGCCCCATCTTAGGCTTTGTTATGGATATTCTGTTAACTACAGATCACCGTCACTGAAATCCAGGTGTCATAGAAGGCCTCTTAGCTTGACCATCATGAGCAACATTTTATGCTCAATGTCCAATCTTGGGAGTTGTTGAAGTGACATTCCTGCTGCCACACTCTCCTCTTTGGGTGTGTCCCTGAGGGTAGCTCTCTCAGTGCAGAAAATGTTATCGCCGGTTGTATGTGATTAGACCTAATGTTACTGTCAACTATGTTTTGTCTCCAACTAGTCAGCCTGTCCAACCTATTCTAGGACCAGTATACATATATAAACAATCTCCAATTCTACAGCATGCAGGGAAAGTGCTTGATAGTGGGTGAAACACCCCATAATTTTCCCAACCATTATTGTAATGCTTTTACAAAGGTAGCGGGCGCCCCTCTCTCGCAAGAACAGACATGATAACCTGTTCAGTGGTTATTAACCACTTGAGAGTTCGCAGCCACTGCTTTTACTCACTGTGCCTTTCACAGATGGGAAATATCCATTTGCATATCAGTCTTTGTCCTGCCCAGGGGCAGTCCAGCACCGAAATACAATGGCAATTCCAATCTGAACGAGAGTACCACCAGCAACCCCATACACGTGTTTCACCCTTGTTGGGGATCATCAGTGAGGTGAAGCTGATGCCTCTCTAAGCACAGTGAGAGGGAGACCACGTCTGGTTGCCCCCAGGAGACCTAGGGTTACCAATCCCAGGTTCCTTAACAAATAGTTTTACAAAGGTACCACTGAACAGGTTATCATGTCTGTTCTTGCGAGAGAGGGGCGCCTGCTACCTTTGTAAACCTATTTGTAAAGGAACCTGGGATTGGTAACCCTAGGTCTCCTGGGGGCAACCAGACGTGGTCTCCCTCTCACTGTGCTTAGAGAGGCATCAGCTTCACCTCACTGATGATCCCCAACAAGGGTGAAACACGTGTATGGGGTTGCTGGTAGTACTCTCGTTCAGATTGGAATTGCCATTGTATTTCGGTGCTGGACTGCCCCTGGGCAGGACAAAGACTGATATGCAAATGGATATTTCCCATCTGTGAAAGGCACAGTGAGTAAAAGCAGTGGCTGCGAACTCTCAAGTGGTTAATAACCACTGAACAGGTTATCATGTCTGTTCTTGCGAGAGAGGGGCGCCCGCTACCTTTGTAAAACTATTTGTAAAGGAACCTGGGATTGGTAACCCTAGGTCTCCTGGGGGCAACCAGACGCGGTCTCCCTCTCACTGTGCTTAGAGAGGCATCAGCTTCACCTCACTGATGATCCCCAACAAGGGTGAAACACGTGTATGGGGTTGCTGGTGGTACTCTCGTTCAGATTGGAATTGCCATTGTATTTCGGTGCTGGACTGCCCCTGGGCAGGACAAAGACTGATATGCAAATGGATATTTCCCATCTGTGAAAGGCACAGTGAGTAAAAGCAGTGGCTGCGAACTCTCAAGTGGTTAATAACCACTGAACAGGTTATCATGTCTGTTCTTGCGAGAGAGGGGCGCCCGCTACCTTTGTAAAACTATTTGTAAAGGAACCTGGGATTGGTAACCCTAGGTCTCCTGGGGGCAACCAGACGTGGTCTCCCTCTCACTGTGCTTAGAGAGGCATCAGCTTCACCTCACTGATGATCCCCAACAAGGGTGAAACACGTGTATGGGGTTGCTGGTGGTACTCTCGTTCAGATTGGAATTGCCATTGTATTTCGGTGCTGGACTGCCCCTGGGCAGGACAAAGACTGATATGCAAATGGATATTTCCCATCTGTGAAAGGCACAGTGAGTAAAAGCAGTGGCTGCGAACTCTCAAGTGGTTAATAACCACTGAACAGGTTATCATGTCTGTTCTTGCGAGAGAGGGGCGCCCGCTACCTTTGTAAAACTATTTGTAAAGGAACCTGGGATTGGTAACCCTAGGTCTCCTGGGGGCAACCAGACGTGGTCTCCCTCTCACTGTGCTTAGAGAGGCATCAGCTTCACCTCACTGATGATCCCCAACAAGGGTGAAACACGTGTATGGGGTTGCTGGTGGTACTCTCGTTCAGATTGGAATTGCCATTGTATTTCGGTGCTGGACTGCCCCTGGGCAGGACAAAGACTGATATGCAAATGGATATTTCCCATCTGTGAAAGGCACAGTGAGTAAAAGCAGTGGCTGCGAACTCTCAAGTGGTTAATAACCACTGAACAGGTTATCATGTCTGTTCTTGCGAGAGAGGGGTGCCCGCTACCTTTGTAAAACTATTTGTAAAGGAACCTGGGATTGGTAACCCTAGGTCTCCTGGGGGCAACCAGACGTGGTCTCCCTCTCACTGTGCTTAGAGAGGCATCAGCTTCACCTCACTGATGATCCCCAACAAGGGTGAAACACGTGTATGGGGTTGCTGGTGGTACTCTCGTTCAGATTGGAATTGCCATTGTATTTCGGTGCTGGACTGCCCCTGGGCAGGACAAAGACTGATATGCAAATGGATATTTCCCATCTGTGAAAGGCACAGTGAGTAAAAGCAGTGGCTGCGAACTCTCAAGTGGTTAATGACCACTGAACAGGTTATCATGTCTGTTCTTGCGAGAGAGGGGCGCTCGCTACCTTTGTAAAACTATTTGTAAAGGAACCTGGGATTGGTAACCCTAGGTCTCCTGGGGGCAACCAGACGTGGTCTCCCTCTCACTGTGCTTAGAGAGGCATCAGCTTCACCTCACTGATGATCCCCAACAAGGGTGAAACACGTGTATGGGGTTGCTGGTGGTACTCTCGTTCAGATTGGAATTGCCATTGTATTTCGGTGCTGGACTGCCCCTGGGCAGGACAAAGACTGATATGCAAATGGATATTTCCCATCTGTGAAAGGCACAGTGAGTAAAAGCAGTGGCTGCGAACTCTCAAGTGGTTAATAACCACTGAACAGGTTATCATGTCTGTTCTTGCGAGAGAGGGGCGCCCGCTACCTTTGTAAAATTATTGTAATGCTGATGTGATCACTTGGTACCATTGTCGGCTACCAATGCAGCAATCAGTGCTAGAAGACCATGACAATGGCAAACGTGGCTGTGGAGTTCTATGTTTTAGCAAAATGACTCTGACATCAAGGTGTGGATGAGTAACTTCTTTAATCAGTTTCCAAGTGTAACGTCCAGTTTCTAGAGTCATTATTCATCAGATGGTAAAGTCCAGGTCTCATAGACAAGCACCGGCATCCTCTCTCTCAGGCTACATCTCTCAACTCCCTCAAGAGAACACCAGTCACACATAAACATTCTAACCAGTACCATTCCATTGTCAATCATGACACTCACTCCAGATTCCATTAGGATGCAGGATAAGACCAGATCCTTACATATCTCTCCTCCTTAGAGATATCAAAAAGACAACCAGTTAACTCAAGCATAACAGCTATAAACAGCATACACACACACAAACACCCACAAGTTTGATGCACCTGCATCATCTCTCCAAACTAAGAACATTCTGCCAACCACTTCCTATATTCCATGAACCTCCACACCACTGTGTGACACAGTTACAACCAATGTCCCTTCCTCTTTCTACTAAGTGAAGAAGAGGCATCCAACTACTGAAAACCATTACTACACTTTACAAACATAGAGGCACCCATACCTCTCATCCAAATCTTAACTCCAACGTCCCCCAATAGAACACACACACAACTCCCTCACACCCTTCAATCGAAAACCGGTATGTGCCTCAACACATACCACCTCCAACTAGGCTGAGTATCCCTAATACTCAGGTATCTACTTCACTACTCAGTGACTCCATTACCCCAATTGTGCCCATGTTGAAAGTATTCCTCAGTACATCAAGCTCCTTATTGGGAGAACCCCACTTCATACACCCAAGCAACACACATCAATAACTGCTAAAATCCTCATATTATCATGACAACTACTGTGAAGTTTCTAAGCACAACAACCATTAACTTTGCTTAACCATCAGCACATATACACTTTAACATAATCAAACTCTCATTAATTCTGCAATATAAAAGTCCCACCTGTGGAGAAAAATATTAGTGCAGAGAAACTCTACTTTAGTTTCCACATACCAAACTCTAGAAATACTGACTACGCAACCTATACTTCAATAAAAAGTCCACCTGTGGAAGGAAATGTGTGTTAGTTAAACATGCCAGTAACACTCTATTCCACTACTAAGCATTTCTTAACAGAGGCCACGACTGTTACACTCCATCCATGCACACCAATCAATATCATGCACCACCACTTGCAACAGGCCCCCATCACAAATGTTCTTAAAACACAAATACTGAGTAACAGTTCAAAATATCAATAGAACTACGCATGTTTCAATCACTTCCTTCAAATATGTCACTTTAAACCTCCTTTAAAACCCTTCACATCAGGATTTAAATCCCCCACGCCCCTGGCTGACTGAGCACAAACACCTTTGAAACCTAATCTCAAAACAAAAACTGTAAACAAAAATTGTAAACCTTGTTCTCGGCTCGTCAGCATTCGACCACTTTGATGGAGCACCCAAATATCTGGACAACATATCCCACAAGAAACTACAACCATCAATTTCAAGCTCACACTCTCACACACTCACGCTCTTTAAATGTTATACAGGTCTCGCATGACATTTCTCACCAAACTAAACTTAATCTGCTATTCCACTAATGAACAAATCCTCAAAAGCAAAGAAAAACCAATAACTCCGTTCCTTGCTCCTCATGTCCACATCTTTAAACAAACAGTACCTTCGGGGACACGACCCCTCCTCGTGTCCACTTCATTAAACTAGAAAACCTTCAGGGACACGGCCCCTCCTCATGTCCGCATCTTTAAACTGAAAGTACCCTCTGGGACACGGCCCCTCTTCCGGCTCAATGATGCAGTGCTCTGCATCTTTGCGATATTGCTTTCATAACAATGCGACAGCAGCACACCATAATCCGATCCCTAATTGAGAGCGCAGACTTGAGAGTGCAGACTCTTCCAACTTCTCCTTTTTGCACTCTTCTGCACAAGGAAACCTCCTACACAGCACAGGCCGCTCCCTGCACTTCTCGCTGGCACACATTTTGCAAGTGCGTCACCCCGCCTGAAAACAGCCGGTTCCAGAGCCTGATATATGCAGCCTTTTCTCCTCAGCAGAGCCAGAATTAAGAGCCCCTTCCAGCGCTGTAATGGGCTCTTATGGTGTTTCTGCATATTGGCTCTGAGCCCCTTCATAAGCACATTTGTGACTCCGAATACCTCCAACTATGCCATGGGCTCCAGGCCCCCAAGTGTATTCACGGGCTACAAGTCCCTTAGGTGCAGGTACGTGCTCCAAGCCCTCTCAAACGCTGGAATGGCCCCCAGAACTCTCCTCTGCTCCAGGCGCTTTGTACCTTAGCCCAAACTCCTTCAAACAACTTCCCTGTCACTTCTTGGCACAGCTTAGGATCACAACCTCTTCTGATGCTGCTGCCCTGGACTCCAAGCCCCCAGCTGCGCAGCTTGGCTTCCTAATAATCTAGGCGTAACTTAGACCCCCAGGCCTCTTCAAATCGTTACTGCCTTGGGCACCAAGCCCTCCATGTCGCAGCTTGGGTTACCAACCCCTTAAACAGTCTTTGGGCCCTCAGCCCTGCCAAAGTCTCTTGACTTTCTCTGTGCTTGACCTGTCTAACTGCTGACAGACCAGCTGGTGCCTGGCTTTTGCGCATCTCCTTATTTTCTGCGCCTGTGCCCTTTGCGCTGGGCCCTTCTGCGCCTATAGCATTAAGCATTCTTCCTACCTGAGAGAGAGGGTCTTCTATGGTTTGGGGGGCGTGCTTGTCTCTTCTTCTGTGCTGTTCCCCCAGCACAGCCAGCACCCTTGTCGCCAATGTGGAGTTCTATGTTTTAGCAAAATGACTCTGACATCAAGGTGTGGATGAGTAACTTCTTTAATCAGTTTCCAAGTGTAACATCCAGTTTCTAGAGTCATTATTCATCAGATGGTAAAGTCCAGGTCTCATAGACAAGCACCGGCATCCTCTCTCTCAGGCTACATCTCTCAACTCCCTCAAGAGAACACAAGCACACAAACATTCTAACCAATAACATTCCATTGTCAATCATGACACTCACTCCAGATTCCATTAGGATGCAGGACAAGACCAGATCCTTCCAGTGGCCTTTTACAAATATCCTCTTACATAACTGGCAGTGTTGGGACATGTCTCGAGATCTGGCCCCTCAACCTAGGAAGCATGCCCAGTCAGAGCCCACATCTGCCAATATCTCTCAAAAAGACATCAAAACCAAACATTTTCACTTGATAAATTTTGTCTTGCTGTGCCTGCTATGTAATGTTGCAAAATGCTCTGCTGTATTGTCTGGATACGACCACTGTGTTATACACGAGATGCATCCTTATTCTGTGACTAACATCCAACTCTAAACCTCAGACCCTAACCAACATACATGCAACTCTACACTAGCGCTATTACCCTGCTTATTCGTCTTCATGCAACATGCATCACATAAATCAAGCACTCACTCACCCTTTTCCCAACACCCATCGCCTGAACACCTCTCACTGACACCATCATGCCACCTGCACAAACCAGAATGCCTGTAATGGGCTCTGGCCTGCCAAACACCTACACCCAATGACAAAGTGATAACACACTAACACTACCCGGGCTCAGGTTATAGCCTCCTAAAAACTAACACCTAGCAAGAACTCAAAACACACACCACAAACAGCACACACTCGCCTGCACTCAAGCAACGGTACCGCCCAGCTTCACCAAGACAAGCTAGAAAGTTTAATGCTACACCAGCTAGCCCGGGGCTTCTCCCAAAATAGTTCTGTTTTGTGAATTGTGTGGGCTGTGCACAATCTCTCCGGCCACTGTGATTGGTGCCTACACACTGTGTTCAAGAGTTAGGCTGCTACAAATATCATGACCTGAAGGCATTGGTTATTCTGGCAGGAAATGAGCCTGCCTCATGTATCCAAGAATAGAAGCAGCTGACAGGACTGAGGCTACTCATAACGATGAACATCCAGAGGCGTTCGCAGATATGGGGATAATGTGGAGCATTGCCAGCGGCCGACAAAGGCAGTCCATGCCAGGCTCCTCTGCCTGATGAGGCAGACTCTAGCCCAGTACTTCCAGCCCTGCTGAGCCATGGTAACGATGAGTCGCCTGTGATCCCTAAAAGAGCCAAAGCAAGTCCCTCTACTCCCCTCTCTAACCACACCCTGCTTGCATCCAACTCTCGCCCTACTCTATGGAAAATAAACCAACAACCACAAACACCCTCGCAAAAAAAGAAAAGAAACTGGTGACCGGGGCAGAGGAACTTGTGGAAATGGAGGACCTATACCCCCCGCCCCTCTTCCCCGAGCGAGAGGGGAGAGAAGAGCAAATACACCGCTCCCACCAGCCCCCAATGTTTCTCCAAGGCACTGGTAAAACGACTAGAGTTGAAATTAAAACCTGTAACCTTTAAAAAATGCAAATTCTCTCCATCTGATGCCCCGCCAATTGACAGACGCAGACCTACAATTATTAATAATACGGAACCGGACAGGGCGTCTAGAAACACTACAGGCGCGTTATAAATGCCATGTCATATCATATTGCAACATAAAGCTTGCAAACTGAACCGCCACCACTCACCTTTAGGTTTCTGTATTCAAACTGAGCAGGTGAGAGATTCCCAATATAGTCAACCATATGCTATTGTTCTTGCACCAATTTGTAATGATGGCCTAGCAAACACATCTCAGTAGGCAACAAACATTCATTTAAAATCCCCATGGCACATCGCGCAATACGGGAATAAACTGCACCTTGGAGTGAAGTTGTTTTTGGAAAAACTGGCATACAGCTTTTTCCAATAAATATAGCAATGCAAACGTTTATATGTAGAGGCCTTATGGCACACAGAAATACCCCCAAACTTGGTATGGCTTATGGTGGGATGTGTCAATGTCACTGGCCTTCAAATAACCAGATGGGAGCAAGCACACCTTAGGTAAAGATGTTTTTGAACGTCTTAATCGTAAAGGGTGCAAGGAAAAAAGCAACCCTGGTACTAGGTTGCACCAATATATGAACAAGTAAAAAGTGCCACCAATCAGTGGCACACTTGCATCCCACGCACACCTATAATAGCTGGGTACCAGTCAACATTTAAAGGTATAATTACAGAAACTTGAATAAATGACTCCCTATACTAGGGAATACTAAACAGTAATAGAGGCCTTTATTTAAAGTGTATCTTGAAAATAAACGGATAATCTGTGTTTTAATTAGAAAAAAACATGTATTTAATTTTTGATTGAGTCTGTACACAACAAATGAATCAATGAACACAGTCCAATGTTTCAACAGCTCAACGCGTTTCGGGTAGAGTCCCCTTCATCAGGTGCAATTAATATCTCTTCAATCACCAAAAATGTCCTCCTGGCGCCTTCTTGTGTCTCCCACAGAGTTGTAGTGACTTTTATGCTGCCAGGGTTTGCGTTGAGCAGCTCAGACCCCCTTTCAGTGATGCCAGTGAAGCCAACATGCTGGAGGAATCATTATCTGCCATTTCAACTAGCCTGACTAGGACAGTCCAGATTCAGTAAGGAACCTGGTTTCTAGGGGACTGTAAAGGGGTTCCAGCTAGGTGCCAGATACAGATAAATGCTCAAGGAGGGGGAGGGGGGGCAGTGAAACACAGTGTAACAGGCAACGCACTTGTCTTGTCAAAACCCAGCCCCACATTTAAGAGATTGGACTCGGGCATGTAGTTCCATATAGAAAATCGCTCCCCCCCCCCCCCCCCCCTCAATCCGACAAGAAGCCACGGCACCTTCAGAGCATTAACACTTTGTATGACGCATGAATAATTCTATGGCAACATAATTACATACAAACTAAAACCAAAGAGGAGGAGCATGTAAAGTGCGCAGATGTGCCTTTGCGTTTTTCAATTTTCTCTAACACAAACGTCACTAGCACAAGTAGTAAAGATGCATTTTTTTTTTGCTCTGGTTGATACATGCATGGTGGTACTTGTACGCTAGGCCAGAGGTTTGCCACTAGTCTCTACACTCTAACATGCAGCATATTAGTATACTCCTAGGGGATGGAAAGAATGCATTTTTGACCGTGGTCAGGAGCAGGGTGCAAACCTGGTAGAATATGCCCCAGCCTGGCGCGTGTCAGAGATCAAGTTTTAAAAACCTTATATTTGAACATAGCAGTTCGGAAGAAGCTGAATGGTCAAAGTTAAAGCCTCACTTTGACACACGCTGCTAGCCGAGATTCTCTGTATTTAATACATTCCGCCACTGCTTTGTTGTATGCTTAATCTAAAGTAGACACATTTGGCTCAAAAGTACAAAGCCACAAAATGTAATTCAGAACACAACTCCCTAAATCTGTAAAATGTCACTTGGATCTGTTATCAACACAGCCAAGAGTCGTCAGTCTTCAATAAGTAAATTGATCTTGTGTCAATACAACTATGCTCTCTTCCAATGGCTTCTTTCTGGGAAAATCCAGTTCTCACTGGTGACCCAGCAATGCTGGATGCCTGAAAACGGACCTAACTACCTGGCACTACTCGTCCTTGCACTGGTCTCGGTAATGCAGAAAGATGGCATCCTTGACCTAGCAATTTGAGGTAGAACCTCTCTTTGTCAGTGAAGCCAACATTTTGTTAAATGGCTCCACCAATCGAAAATACCATTCATCTACAACCACAAACAAATGGTATCAGGTAATATTATCCCCATAAATAATGTCACCATACATATAGTTGTTGGGAAACGGCATAGGCAACATTATTTATGGGGATAATTTATGGGGTAAATGGAAGCGGGGTTGGCCCCCCTCCCTTAAAACAATATGGGTGTTGCGTGGGTGTCCCCCGTAGGTTCCATGGGTTAATATTGCCGCAAACAAAACGGCACCATGCTTGTATGGGGCCATTTTTGCGGGGATATTATCACATGGAACCAAACAGATAGCCTAGCCAACTGACCAATGATGACATTCCTCAACAAACCCTCAAAATCACCATCAGCGCCATGCTATTAAAGGAAAAGGCCCACTACCATAATCTATGGTTCCTCACTAGCCAAGAGCCTGCAGGTCCTGTGCACTGGCAGGCGGGGGTAGCAGTAGAGGTGAATTAAAGGATTGACGTGGCATACGGCAATGCAATTTTCTAGATCTGCCAGCAATAGTTTGACATACTATCCTAACTTCTTCGTGCCAATTCATTCACATTGGCTAGCATTTCAAGATGTCAAATAAGTAGTTGTGTGTGTTGGATCACTGTTTTGCTGAACAATAATGATCTACAAGATGGCTACTTCATCCTTATGGGGGCACAGATGTTCCATTGTCCTTTTCTGGTAAACAAAAAAAACACACACCCCGCCCGCCCATGATCAGCCAAGATATCATTCCTTTGCAGAGGGAGCTATATCAATGTTCCATTTAAATGTGCATTAAGCACACATGTTCAAATCACAGCAGCCCAGCCTTTCTCCAGGGTTCCAGATCCGTCGTGTACCTGCTTACTCTGCTCCCAAACTCCCTAAACGCAGACCATCAAAGTAAAATAGGGAGTAAGAGATATGCATGTGCCTGGCTCTTTATGCCATTTACCACTGCTCGGGCAATGTCTTCACATCTGTGGAACTCTACTATTGCGCTGCCCGTTATAAAATGATGTTCATTTACGTGAATTACAAGCTACAAAGAATGTTTGTATTACAAGATAAATTGCCTACTTTTGAAAACGAAAATAAAACAGGTATTGCCTAAGAATACAAGTCATTAATAACGTTACACCCTAAAACAATAGTTTTACCCAACTTCACAAAATAGAAGAATAATACACTGAAACCCAATTCTTTTCTGGAACCCTGCTTACATTTAAGGTTGAAAAACACGGGTAGTATTAGGTTGGGTAGTAACATCTCTTCTCTGTGTCAAGAGCGGAGACAGTTAGTCGTGCGTGCAAACAAAATGGTTTTTATTAGGTATACAATAGTCATCACGTAGTCTTAAAATGAGTGACATATATGCGTGCAGAGTTCGAATAGAGGTTGGCCACTATGAAATAAAGAACCAGTGAGAAATATATATTCATTAGGCCAACGTGAGTGATGATTGACAGCACAAAAGACTATGCACATCCCAGTTAGGCATCCCACCTGCACACGCAACCATCCAGAGAACGTGAGTGCACGTCTGTAACTGCTAGGCAAGGGTCTGCCCCTTGTTGCTGCTGGCACTGTGTTGATGTGTTCAGGCAACAAGCATCAACAGTGCATCATAGACTAGACAGAGGAGCTCCACTATTGTTCCTGCAGCTGATCTGAGGAGAGCTTATAAAACATGTTTTTAAAATATTTATGGTAATTATTGGGTACATAGAATTTATGTTACAAGAAAAAAAAAACTTGCCTAAAAATATCCCAGGGGAAAATGGCACCACTTTTTTCACTCCCTGGAAAATCATTTTAATCCCAACTTTGGGAAAAGGGGACTACAATACACCTGAAATGGAGGTCGATTTCCATGTTTCCCAGGTGAGCAGGTTCCATTGCTGTGGCCCGATGACTGATACAGTAACAGGATTAACCACAACAGAGCACGGCCACATTGGCACATTTGGGCGGTAGAACCTGGAGAATTCCGAAAGCTAATGAAGAGTAACAGAGACGAAACGATCCACACATATACGCAGGCCTCTCTGAATAGGATCGAGCCTGCAAAAAGGTAACCATGACCATATCTAAAATAGGAAGGAATTGGAGTTCGAAAATCCTACTTACAGGAATCTTGTTAGGATGCTGCTCTCGGATCTGCTCCACCTCTTTACATCGTTCACCTACCAAGAGGAAAACAAGAGTTAAACAAATATCCTAAAGAAAAATAAATCTGTAACAAAGGATGCTAGAGCCAGGTGAAAAGTGCAATCTAGTCGCTCAAGACACTTCAATTATTTGTGGATCTGGGCTCTTCTGGCATTATACACATACACACAGAGGAGTGACAAAGTAATTTCTATGCAGCGCAGGGCTACTGTTTAAGATGCCAACAGTAGCCAGGAAATGTACAGGACCCAAAGAGAATATGAGCATTTATGTTTATGATACTTGCTGCAAATCAAATAAGGTCAGGACGAAAACACGTTTTCATGCAAATACCTGCAATACTGCGGAACTTACTGTCAAAATAGTGAAACGGTCTTTTGCACAAACATTCTGCTCTTAATTTTTCTAATCTTAAGTAGAAGAAAGAAAAGCAAACCGACATTTGGCGAAAAACTCCACAATGCAGGTTTCCTTTTCGGAGTGCTCCCTGAAACTTCTACTGTAACTCATTTTTCGGCAACGTCATCTACTGGAAATCGCTTAAAGCCTCACCCACCCCCATTATTAGCACTCTTATTCTCCACTACCCCAAGCACCGATTAGAAGTTTTGATTCCCCAGTCTGCATGGCGAACTGGGAATGAAGGATGGGCGACTGCAGCTCTGAATGTGTTTAGGGAGGTCGCCCGTGCGCTTGCCTTCACTAATGCCTGGGGCTAACTGCTGAACCCATATGCATGCAATAGCATTGGCCGACCCCTTACCCTCACCCGAAATAAATTGGCTCACAAAAGGTTGTCAAGTGTTGGCAATAAAAGGCCGTAGGATTTTATTGTGCAGATATGGTTATGGAGATAATAATCACATATCATAATAGTATCATACTTTTGGGCACCAGGTCCTGAGGTTACCCCCTCGGGCCCGGGCCACCTTCTCATGTCCCACAACTTGTTGTGGGCACCGTACAGTGCCTTGTGCCTCTTTTCCTTTGTTCTTCTACCTTATTTGTAGGGTGGGAGGGTTTTGTGGTAAAGAAGCAAAGGTTGGAAGACGCTGAGTGAACAGCGAACCTCCTGTTTGTTTGGGTCCTCGTTCAGGGTCCACAATCGATTGTGTTTTCTCAGAGCATGCTGCTCTTATTTATAAGACCCAGGGAGAGCCCTGGGTCTTTGATATGCATTGTAGTGGGGGCTGTGCTCCAGCCCCCGGCCGGGTAGCTGACTGTCTGGCCCCCTTGGGGAGGGGGGCAGGTCTTTGAACATGAGCCCTGCATGACTGTTAGTTTCCTTAGGTGCTTAGCACCTAGCTGCTTGGAGGAAGGGTGAGGTGATTGTTCACACCTCACCCTTCCACAGCTGTGTGTTAGCAGAGACTGCGTGTCTCTGCAGCTGAGGGGGAGAGGCGCAGGCAAAGGGGGTGGGGCTGCCCCTCTCCAGGCCTGCTGGATGGTAACATCAGTTACCCTGCCTCGCCTTGGGCGGCCCTGCGGCATTGCCCAATCGAGCTGGGAGCTCTCTGGCTCCTCCACATATGTGCAGAGACAGGCAGTTCTCCCGGCATCCTGTTCATGTTGCGGGGCAGCTGAAAATCTGTCATGGGAGCTGGCACTGATGCAGTGAAGTGGATTCTGGACCGGGAATGCAGGTAAGGAAAAATAAATGTGCATGGCTATGTGTGAAGGAATGAGTGTGTTGTTTTGGTTCATGCATTAATAAAAAGAGTATGTCGTCTTGGTGAGCGGGTGAAGGTTATGAATGCTGTGAATGGGGGCGCGAAGGAAGGTTGCATACGAATTGTTTGTTTTACAACTGTTCGAATTACAATTGACCTTTTCACAATTGACCGAATTGTGAAGGTCAATTGTAACATATATGTGGGGGGAAACCCCCCACCCAACGCCAAACCCCCCAAAATCCCTATATCTATCGAAAAGAAAAGAAAAGTGAAAGCTGGTTACAGCTTTCCAGGCGGCGCTCTCCTCATAAGTGAAAATAAACCAGATGCAAAGAAAGGACATTTGATGGAGATCCTTTATTTTGCTAAACACGGTGGACAAGCATCTCAGGAGAGAACAAACAATTACGCGTTTCACCCTTCCGGGCTTCGTCAGATTGTAGACATAAAAGACAGGCTTCTCTTTTAAACATTTTACCGATGTCATTGTCCCTCTTCCCTTTGCATTACCAGTGTACTTGAGGCCAATCCCCGTTTAAACGGGTACCATGTTGGAAAGGTTTTTTGTCAACGATATTATTCCTTTGTTTGCACGTTACAGTTACATCAAAACGGTGGTCATGTTTTATTAGTAGTACTAAAGTGCTTGGTGCTTAAATAAAGTGCATAATGCATAGTACTCACAATTTAATCACAGTTCCACAACATTTGTTTGCTATAAATTCTATTTAAATATAACTAGTTGAGCGTTTACCCCATACCGGGAGCTTATTAATGTTATTAGGATACGTGATACTTTAATAAAGTGCCTGGTGCTTGTAATTTAACAACATTCCCACGATAATTTATACATTTGACTCCATTTGGGTACATTAATGGTTCATATTTGCCATTTGTAGATATTCATAAGGTGCATAATGCTTGCATAAATTGAACGCATTTATTGTTTAGAACCATCTAAATAAAGTGCATTGTGCTTGTAAAGTCAATGACATATGATTCATGTATTTCATAATGCATTGTATTCCCATATAAGAAATATCACTGAAAAACACTATGAATTTAGTCAGTTCTTAAAAATATTAAATAAAACGTGCAATATATTTGGTCAATCTCATCAGGCAACTTTTTGATCATTTGGGAATTGAAGGATGGGCGATGTTTGACAATGCTGAATTTGTGTAAATCCATGACTATTCAATCTCCAAGTAACAAACAAAGGAAGGGACGAAAGGGCAATTTAAGAGTGGACTAGTCAATGTTAAAATCGAGACCTGTGATTACTTTATATTTTACAATATGTTAAGAAAGCTCCTTACATGTTAAAAAAGTGATTAAAAAATGTGTGCTATGAAAAATGTTAAAAAAGTATCAAATTCAAGAAAAAAGATGTTATAGTTCCATATTTACAAGCTTGGGATAATGGTTAAATTACAGCAACTTATTCCCAGAATGATCTAGGTTCTCACAAAAGTGTAGAGATCCTCATCTTTGTTGTGGCCTCCCGGGTTCTTAGTGTGATAATCAATGATGTATTTGCATTCCGTCTGTCTCAATTTTCGTTCCCGATTGCCACCTCTAGGGTGTGGGGAGATCTTGTCTATTCTGAAGTATTTTAAGGAATATATGTCCCCATTGTGTTTTTCTTCAAAATGCTTTGCAAGGGGGTAAGATGGATCTTTATTCTTAATGGCTCGGAGGTGTTGCAGCACACGAAGTCTCACTTCCAGCTTTGTGCTTCCAATGTACCAAAGATTACAGTCACACATAATTGCGTAAATAACATAACTTGTTGAGCAAGCAATGTGTTTGGTGATGGTTACTTCCCTTTGAGTACGTGGATGCACATAATGTGTAATAGATACCCCATATTTGCAGGCCTTGCATTTTGTACATTTATAAAACCCGACTTGATTGCTCGCCAGCCATTGAGTTGTAGATTGTTTAGGGGTTACGAAGAGACTTGGCGATAACTCCGATTGCAATGATTTCGCTTTTCTGAATGTCACAATGGCATTCGGCTGAATGCTTTTTTTAATATCCGGATCTCTCTGTAATACAGACCAATGTTTGGTGAGGATTTTCTGAATTCCTTTGGCTCCGTTGTTATAGGTTGTAATGAACCGTATATTTTCAGATTTCGTTTCATGTGATTTCAGTTTGCTTTTTTCTTTATTTTTTCTTAGAATATCTTCCCGAGTTTGTTTGGAACATTGATTAAATGCACTGTTGATTGTACGCTTCTTGTAGCCTCTTGCCACAAAGTTAGCCGCTGTTATGATTGCATTTTCTTCAAATGTTTTATTCTCACTGCAGTTTCTTTTCATTCTTAAAAACTCCCCGTATGGTATACTGTTTTTTAGGCATGTTGGGTGTGCACTTTCCGCATGAAGTAATGAGTTGGTACTAGTCGGCTTGCGATAAGTTTCCGTTGTGATTACTTCATTTTTTATCCTGATTTTGATATCCAGAAATACTATTTCTGTTGAATCGTGTTGCTCAGTGAATTTGAGATTGCGGTCTTGCGTATTTAGAACATTGAAGAAATTCATCCATTCCGTGTCACTGCCTTCCCATATTATAAATAGATTGTCAATATAACGACGCCATAGGGCCACCTTGTTGGTATATATATGCATGTTTTCTTCCGCAAACAGTTTTGCTTCCCAGTTTCCCATGAAAAGGTTGGCATATGTGGGTGCCACTGTTGTGCCCATGGCAGTCCCACATAATTGTTTATAGTGTTGCCCATCGAACATGAGGCATTGTGTGTGAGACAAAAGAGAAGCATTTCTAGTAGCATCTGTGAATGGTCTCTGAAGCTTAGCGATCTAGTGGATAAATATCTTCTGACAGCTTCCATGCCTTCTTGATGTTCAATGCACGTATATAAAGAAACAACATCTAGTGTTATAAGTAGATATCCTGGCTTTCATGATATCTGGTCAATTTGCTGAAGAAAGTCTGACTTTGATATAAGATGGCAATGTTTGAACAAACGGGAAGAGAAAATGATCCAGATATTTAGATGTATTTTCAAGCAAGGAATCAATTGATGCCACTATTGGTGTGCCCGGTGGCCTTCTCATACACTTGTGGATTTTGGGTATAAAATGTATGATTGGTAAAATTGGAAAATCTTTTACTAAGAATGTCATTTCTTGTGAGGTTTATAGTCCCATTGCATGCCAGTTTGACAGTTTTAGATCATATTCTGTTTTATATATTCCATATGGATCTGCAGGTAACTTTTCATAGTTGTTGATTTGTTTGAGTTGATGTATGGCCTCCCGTTTGTAATCATGTGTATTTAAAATTACAATATTTCCTCCTTTGTCCGAAGAGCGGATCACAATTGATTTGTCTTGTTTGAGGTTGTTTATTGCCGCACTCTCTTCTGAGGTTACATTTCGATTCATTTTGTAATTTGTGGAGGCCAATTTTTTCAAGTCATCTATGATTAGGTCCTCAAAGAGATCTATGTGTGCCATATTGTTGGTTGGATAATATATATATATTACGGTCAATTGTGAAAAGGTCAATTGTGACCCTTTTTTAAATTCGGTCAATTGTTCATTCGAACAATTGTAAACGAACAATTTGGGTAATACCCGGAGGAATGGGTGTGGTTAGTTGCATGTGTGCTGGGGAGCAGGCCTCTGATTTATTGGGTGGGTGGAACATTTTTACTGGGCGTCAAGGTTAAAGCAAACATGACAAAGTGTTGTTCTGTGGCTAGACTGGCCTACATTGTTGCACCCAGTCTGGCTACATTTGTTACTGTGGCATGCGGGTTTTTACTTTGCTTCAAAGGTAACGCAAACATGATTGTTATGTGGCTAGCCTGGCCAACGTTGCTGCAGCCAGTCTCTTTTACAGCGCATGGCATTTAATACTTAGGCATCAAGATTAAAGCAAAAGTGTTGAGTGTTATTAAGTGGTTAGTCTGGCCTTTTTTGGTGCAGCTAGTCTGGATATGTTCTTCTGGCAAAGGACATTGCAGTATGTTCTTATATGGGAATACTAACATGTACTTGTGCAGCCTGCATGGGTACAGTCAGCAGGAAAATGTTTTTTTACTGGCACATACTCTAGGTAAAGTCATTATTAAAGTAAGTTTGAAAATGCTGCTGTGATATGATATGGCATTTATAACGTGCCTATACACAAGTGTTTCAAGGCGCAACGAGGCATGGGAGGCGGAGCAGAGGGAAGACAGAGACAACGATCTTACTAGACCAGGTGACATTGAGATCGCGCAAGTGCAGGGGAGAAGGGAAAAGGGGGCAGTGCAGTAAATAGGATAACAGTAAAATAAATAAAGACAATAAATAAAAGTGTGGCCAGCTGGTGGCAAGTGCAAGGGCAAGTGCAGACATCAGGTGTCAAGTGCTGGTGGGGGGCTGTAGGGATACAGAAACAGTCCCTGATTGCAAGGGTTGCCAGGGGGGCAGTGCAGGTGAGCAGCTGGAATGGAGGGGATCTGGGCCCGAGATCAGAGGGTAGCCAGGTAACCAGTGCAGTTTCAGTTTCAACAAGGTGATCAGAATGGGAGAGGAGGAGAGAAAGCAGAAGCAAAGAGGAAGGTCTTTAGGTGCTTCCGGAACCGGAGATGGTTCTCCTCAAGTTTCAGAGAGGCAGGGAGGATGTTTCAGAGGGAGGCCCCCGCAGAAGAAAGAGATCTACCACCAACTCGCTGCTTGGAGAAGCGACTGACCCTGAGGGAGATGAAGACAGATGAGTGAAGAGCTTGAGAAGGAAGATATTTAGGAAGAGAGAGTTGAAGGTATTGAGGTACAGAAGGCCTTGTGGACAATGCAGAGGGTTTTGAACTTAATCTTCGCTGCCGCTGGGAGCCAGTGCAGAGATTTCAGTCCTGGAGAGATACGATCCCTGGGCTTGAGGCCAAGGACAAGTCTTGCAGTCCTGTTTTGGATGAGTTGCAGAGGGCGGAGAGTAGAAGCAGGCAGATTTAGAAAGAGGCTGTAGCCCAGCCTAGAGAGAACCAGAGCACTGTAGACAGTGAGCTTCTGGGGGAAGGAGAGGAAAGGAAGAATACCTCTGAGGAGGTGCAGCTGGTAGTGCGACTTCTTAGAGACGTCAGAGATGTGAGGAGAGAAGGAAAGTCTGGAGTCGAAGATGACCCCGAGGTTTTTAGCCTCACAGGTGGGAGAAGGAAGAGGGCCAAGAGAGGCTGGCCAGAGAGTGACAGGAAAGGAGGGAGTAGGTATACCGATGAGGAGAATCAATGTTTTACTGGCATTAAGGCAGAGATCATTGGCGGCACACCACTCCTGGATAGAAGACAGTCAGAGATGAGAGAGGGAGAGGAGGTGGCGGAGGGGAGCCTGAAAATGAGTTGCGTGTCATCTGCATAGCACTGAAAGTTGGGGCAGAGAGCGGCAATGCGGTGGGAAAGAAGTGCCAGGTATTGGTTGAACAGCCAGGGAGAAAAGTTAGACCTCTGGGGAACACCACATGTAGAGATAGAGCTAGATATAAGGAAGGAACCAATTTGGACCTGGAAGGGTCATCACAGAGATGGTTGAGCAGGATGGCATGGTTTACCGTGTCAAAGGCAGAAGAGAGATCAAGTAAGATGAGGACACATGGGGTGTTGGAATCAAGGTTGGAGAGAAGGTCTTCACGGATGTCCAGAAGAGCAGTTTCCGTCCTTCTGGCAGCTCTGAAGCGAGACTGATGGTCATGAAGACAACCAACAGATTCAGTGTGAAGGTTAAGCTGGGTGATTGCCAGCTTTTCCAGATGTTTGCCCAGGAAAGGAGTGATGGAGATTGGGCAATAGTTAGCTGGGCAGGAAGGGTCGGTAGAGGGTTTCTTAAGAAGAGGGTGCACAAGGGAGTGCTTCAGGGAGGAAGGGAAGACTCCAGTGGCGAAGGTGTGGTTGCAGATGTCAGCCAGAGCAGGAGCCAGGGTGTCAATGTGGTCCTTAATTGTTTTGGATGAACAGGGGTGAACCTATTTTGACAAGACTTTCATAGAGCAGACTTTTCTAGAAACCTTGTCTGGGGAGAACAGGGGAAAGGCAGAGAAGGAGGGAGGAGAGGTGGGTGAAGAAGGGCCAGGGGAAGAGAAGGAGTAGAGGGAGGAAGGGGAGAAGAGAGAGAGGACAGGATGTCCTGAGTTTTAGAGATGAAATGAGAAGCAAGGCTGTGCAGAGGGCCTGGGAGGGGATCAGAGATGTAGAGACTGCAGCAGGATTGACCAGCTCCGTGCAGATTTTTAGGAGTTCGACCGAGTTGTTAGATGCCGCAGAGGCGCAAGCTTGAATGTGGGCTCTCTTCTTGGTGCAGACAGAGAGCCGGTATTGCCTTTGGAGCAGGCGGCAGGCCAGTTTGTCAGAGGATGCACCTGAAGCACGCATGTCCTCTCAGCCACCCTGCACTTGCGTTTAAGGGTGATGAGGTCTGAGTCGTACCAAGAGTTGCACTTGGCTTTGGGCTTCAAGCGGATCCTCTTTACAGGGGCAAGGATTTGGGGTTGAATGCCCGAAGCGGGAATGTTCGAGGGAGAAAAGACCAAAGATTATTTTTTTGAAATAATCTTTGGTCTTTTCTGCCCTGAACATTACTGACTTCCACAAACCCCTATACACACCCCAAACATACCCCTACCCACACCCCAATCCCCCTACTTACCTTGCATTCCTTCTCGCCGTGTCCCTGCACCGCCTGTTCCCTTTCACTTCCGTGATCGGGTGCCGGAGGGGCCTTTCCTTTTTTTTTTTTTGGTCGGTCAGCTGCAGCGGTGCCCCCCGCACCCCCCACAGGGGGCTTGCAGGGGACACCCCTGCAGCCTTTATTCTTTTTTTTTTTCTTTGAATGGCTGCAGGGGACACCCAAGGGGACACCCCTGCAGCCCCCAGCACCGAATGCGTGATCTGGTCGAACTTTTTGGCCGTTCAGAATTTTCGAAAGGCCAAGAATCTGTCAAATCACGTATTGAGCCTTTCTTTTGCTGTCATTATGGCCTAAACGGGGGCAAGAACATTGAGAGTATCAGATATAGCAGAGTGGAGCATGGAAAGGGTGAAAGTGGCGGCGAAAGCTTCATGGGTCGGAAAACCGAGAAGGTAGGTGGCAGTGCTGGAGTTGGCTTGCCTGAGGGGTAAAGAGGGTGAGCTGGGAGGAAAGGAGAAAGTGATCTCAGGGGAGAGGAGTGGTGAGAGGGATTGAAAGGGGAAGGTCTGAAGAGTTCAGAACATCCATTGTGTGTGTGCCCTGCAGAGTGAGTCGGGCCAGAGTGAGAGAATAGAGAGTGAGAGAGAGTCGCAGAGGTCGCGAAAAAGGACAGGAAGCAGTTGAGTGGTCGAGACCAAGAGGGAAGAGGTCCGCCCCTGCAGAGAGGAAGGAGGAGATCTGACCAGGTGGCCGATAGATGGTAGCCACAGTAAGGGAATGGGTAGGAGAGAGAGAGAGCGGGAGAGAGAGAGAGAGAGAGAGAGAGAGAGAGCCTGCAGACGAGGCATTCGAAAGAGGAGTAGGCCTGTGTAGGAATGACAGAGGCAGGGATCCACTCGGGGAAGATCAGGGCTACACCCCCCTCAGGAACGGTTGGATCTGGGCACGGCTCGTGACAGACCTAGCCCTGAACCATGTCTCGGTTGGTGAAATGCTTCTATTGGATTTTTTCATTTAGTACCCTGAAAAAAAAACGAATACACACTGTGTGGCTTTTGACCCCATTTTTCACAGAAGGAATGCTGCAAAATGCTACATTTTAATAAAGTTACTCACCGTAGTGACTACCTTACTCCTAGTCGATAGTCCCCTTTCCTCCATACTTATGGGACATTCCTCCGTCCTGTGGGACGGGACTGGAGCACTTTGTAAAAAGCATCACATTTTCCAAAAATGTGTCCTTCTCTTTTTACGTGGGGTACCACACGCGGCCATAATCCCGCCCTCCTTAGCTCCGCCCAGCGCATCGCCCATCAGTCCTTTTCTATCGCCAGGTCTAAGACCTTTAAGCAATAACAGAGGAACCTTTTTAGAGGGGACGGTGGGCGGATGTATGGCGGAAAAGGGGACTATGGACTAGGAGTAAGGTAGTCACTACAGTGAGTAACTTTATTATACTCCTACGTCCTGTCCCCTTTCCTCCATACTGATTGGAGATTCCCAAGCACTCCTCACTGGAATTCCGGGTAGATGGAAACTCCTTACTGAAACACAGCTTGACCGAACTGAGCATCAGCCCTGGAGATCAGGTCCAGACAGTAATGCCTACAAAAAGCCGATGGGGAGGCCCAAGTAGCCGCTTTTGCAATGGTCTCCCAACAGCAACCGCCTTGCCCTGCAGAAGATGAGCATGAATTCCCTTTGGGGCCCGAAGACCCTGAATGGTATACGCCTCAGAAATACAGGCAGCGATCCACCGGGAGATGGTCGCTTTCAAGGCCGGCTTTCCCTGCGGATATCCGAAGGTCGCAAACAGCTGCGAGGAGTTCCTGAGCTCAGATGTTCTGTCCAGATAGAATTTAAAGACTCTTCTGACGTCCAGGCAGTGCAGAACCCTTTCAGCCTCTGAGGCCAGGTCTGGGAAGAATACAGGCAATGAAATCGACTGATTCAGATGAAAATCAGAGACCACCTTAGGGAGAAAGGTGGGATTGGTTTGCAGGACATCCTTATCTTTATGAAAAAGTAAGGAATGGATGCTCAACCGACAAGACCTGAAGCTCACTTACACGCCTTGCCGAAGTCACAGCAATCAAAAAGGATACTTTCCAGGAAAGGTACTTAAAATCGACAGCAGCCATGGGCTCAAAAGGCTTATGACATGGCCGTAAGGAACACATTCAAATCACACCTTGGATGCAGGTTGAGAACAGGAGGATAAAGATGCATCAGGCCCGCAAAGTGTCTTTTAATGACTGGATTAGACAGTGAAAAGGAACACTGGTCAGTGGACAAATAAGCGGCAACAGCCGATAAATATGTCCTGCAGGACAAGACATGGATGCCAGACTCTGCCAGATGTGAGACAAAAGACAGGACTGTGTCGATAGTAGCCTCCCTGGGGTCTAGCTGCTTAGCCAAACACCAGTGACAGAAGCGTAGCCATTTACTTTTATACTGAGATCTTGTTGAGGGCTTCCTGGCCACTTGAATAATGTGCATGTTATCAGCAGACAAGTTGAAGCGCTCTAAAGATCTTAACTCAGGCACCAAGCCACCAAGCTGAACGATTGTTGGGAGGGGTGCCACAGTTGTTGATCGCTCTGGTGAAGCAGGTCGGGAACCAGTGGAAGCTTGAGCACTGGGCACACTGATAGATGCTGAAGCTCCCAAAACCAAAACCTGGCTGGCCACCAAGGGGCTATGAACAGCAGGCAGCAATTCACTGTGTTCCGCAGCTTGCAAAGCACCCGATGGATCAGAAGAAGAGGCAGAAAAGCATAGGCCTTCATCTTGTGCCATGGGATTTCGAGAGCATCCCCGAGTGAGGAGGCTCCGAGCCCGTTCCTGGAGGCATACAGGGGAAACTTCTTGTTTATAGATGTCGCAAAGAGGTACACTTCTGGAGTGCCCCAACAGTGAAAAATGTCAGAGGATCTCTGTGTTCAGTTCCCACTCGTAGCTGATAATTTTTCTTTTTTTTTAAACTTTATTTTTGGATTTTCAACAGGTAACAACATTACAACACCCAAGTGGATGTAACAACATTTGCGTCCCGAGATCCCCTCCTCCCCTCTCCTACTCTTCCCGCCTCGCAGCAGTTACAACCAAAGGATATATTGCTGTCGTGTGTTCGCTCCCATTAGGGTACGGCCGTAGTTGAAGCGTTTGGCTAGATCATTCAAGAAGAGCCTTGAGACTGGGTTGGGGAAGCATTGTCGTCAGCTAAAGAAAGATGGTAAAGGATATATGGTCCCCAAATATCGGGGGGACATGCATACATGCAAGGGTAGTGTTCTGATGAATTCTGTTTCTACATCTTGGCAGTAAATTATATCTTTCAACCAGTTCGCCAGGGTGGGGGCCGGTTCCCTTCCCCATGTTAGGGCCACTCTCCTGCATGCCATTATCGGTAGAATACCTCACTCCCAGGGAGAGGTGCCTCGTCAGTCCAAGTAGGGCTACGGCGGGGACAGGGGTAGGATCTCCTCCGATGATTGCTGCTATTGTCTCCAGGACCTGTGACCAGAAGCGTGACACAGTGGGACAGTCCCATGCTAAGTGGAGAAAGTTTGCTTCCAGTGTTCCGCATCTCTCGCAGGAGGCCTCTGAGTCGGGCCGTTGTCTGCTTTTTTTGGCTGGTGTATAGTAAGTCTGATGGAGGAAATTGAAGTGCATCTGTTGGAAACGTGTATTTAGTGCTACTTTTTGAGTTTGTCGTAGAATATACGACCAGTCGTCGTCTGAAAATCTTGTTGAGAGCGATTTTTCCCATCTTGCCTTTGTGCAGGTATTTTGGGGTGCCGTGTCTGTCAGCAGGGATTTGTATAGCATTGAGATCAGTTTACCTTCGCCCTAGGCTTGGATTGTATTGTGCAACAGCTGCCAGGTGGGAGGTTGCTGTGGGAAAGTTGGAAAGACTGCTTGCAGGGTGTACCGTAGTCTAAAGTACACAAATGTGTCGAGTGATGTCTTGCTTCCCTTTTCCTTGGCTGCCTGGGGTGTTATGAATGATTCGTCTATGAAGAGGTCGGCCATGGTCCACAGCTCTAATTTGTCTGCCCATTGATGGAAGACCTTCTCTGCAGTCAGCAGGATTCATGGTATGAACTTGAATCGGTAACAGGGGGGAAGATCTGGTGCAAACGCCATATTTCTGTGCTAATTTTCTCCAAATTGCATATGTGGTGAGAACCACGTTCATCGTGGTTGGGGGCACTGGAAGTTGGCCCAGGATCACTGCCCTTAGTAAGTTGGGAGATGCCAGGGCTCATTCCACTTGCACGTGCGGTCTAATAAAATGGGTTGTGTACCAATGGCTTAGGAACTGTGCCTGGGCCACCCAGTAATATCTCTTCAAATCCGAGAGCGCCAAGCCGCCTTGTTGTGTTGGTAGTATGAGTGTTGTGTATGCTACCCTTGCTGGTTTACCTGCCCACATCAGTTCGAGAATCAGGCTCCTGATTTTTCTCAGAACGGTCTGTGGTAGTAATAATGGTATGTTAACAAACAGATATAGCAGTTTAGGGAAAACCACCATCTTGACCAGAGAGGCCCTGCCCCATAGCGTTAACGGGAGCGTTTTCCATCTGTCTATTTGTGCTTGGAGGGATCTCAGTACCTTCTCGTAGTGGTCTTTGAAGACGTCTTGATGACTACGAGACATTATGATCCCTAGGTACCGAACATGGGCGTCTTCCCATGCAAACCCGTAATAGTCTGCAAATTTTAGAGTGTCTGTTGTTAGGGGAAATATTACTGACTTTGTCTGATTAATCTTCAGGCCGGATACATTGCCAAATTTGATAACTTTGCGCATGATGGGGTTTAGGTTTGTATTCAGGTCTCGAATGAAAAGGACAACATCACCCGCGTAAAGGGAGATTATTAGTTTGTGTGGTCCGAGAGTGAGGCCTCTTTGAAGCTGACGGGAGCAAAGTTCTGATGCTAGGGGTTCCATAATTAAGGCGAATATTAGGGTGGAGAGCGGACAGCCTTGTCCGGTTCCCCTCTGTAAATCTATGGTCGTGGATTTCGTGTTACCGAGGATGATCGGGGCTGGTTGTATAAGAGAGAGATTAGTTTAATAAAGTAATTCCCTAGTCCCATTTGTTTCAGGACTGCACAGAGATAGGGCCTTCTCCACGTCGAGTAGTACCGCAATTCCTTGTTGTGAGGGATCAAGTGCTTCCATTACGCCAAACAGTCTTCTGATGCCAAATGTCGTGTTTCGCCCAGGAACAAAGCCTGCCTGGTCTCCCAGTACCAGGCCCAGCATAAGTGGGAGTAATCTAACCGTTAGGATTTTTGCTAGTAACTTATTGTCCAGATTAATGAATGAGATTGGCCTGTATGAGATGCAATCCTCGGGTGGTTTACCTGTTTTGTGCAGTAAGATGACGTTGGCTTTGCGAAGTGTTGGTGGTAGGATCCCGCTTTCTAACGCCTCTTCGTATACGTGCAGGAGAAGCGGGGCAACTGTATCTGCGTATGATTTATAAAATTCGCCGGTCAGGCCATCTGTGCCGGGGCTTTAGTGTTAGGTAAGCTTTTGATGGCCTGTAGAATCTCTTCTAGGGAGATGGGTTGATTGAGAGATTCTCAGAGTTCTCCCTCCACCCGGTAGAGTTTGGTATCATTCAGGTAAGCTTGTAGGGATTCGGGAATACTGGTGTGTCTAGAGCTATATAGTTCCTGGTAGAAAGAGTGGAATGCATTAATGATTTCGTCCTCTGTGTGGACCAATGTGCCTTGAGCATTGCGCACCCTCTCAATCCGGGTGGGTTTCCTGTCCGCAGCTATTAGTCGTGCCAACAGGGCTCCAGGTTTTTGGCCCTCCCCGTACTGGCGGATTTGGTGTCTGCGGCCCAGGAGTTTCAGCTCCCGTTCCGCTAAAGCGGCGAATTTAAGGAGTTCCTCTTTGAGTTCTGCCTGAGTGTTTGGGCTATCGGCGTTGGAGCATTTGAGTTCTAGGTCTTTCAGTTGGGCCTCGCTTGTGGTTAGTTCGCGTCTGATTTAGGATCCTGTTCTCCTTTGCTATGTACACACCTCTTATGAAGCATTTTAGAGTTTCCCAGAGCGTTCCCGCCGAGGGGACAGAATCTAGGTTGACCACCAGGAAGGCTTTGATTTCCTCCCGTAATTCAGCAGCAAACACCAGATCTGATAGTGAGCCTGGTTTAAATCTCCAGTGGGGTGTATCTGGTCTAGTGGTGGGGAGCTGGCATTCCAGAGTTACCATGGAATGGTCGGAAAAAAGTCCTGGGGAGAATTTTACACCGGCCCCATTGAAGCAGGCTCCGTGACGCTACTAGGAGGTAGTCAATTCTTGTGCTTGTGTCATACACAGCCGAATTAAAGGTGTACTCCCTCGCATCCCAGTTAGTGTGCCGCTATATGTCGACCAGGTCGTATGCTCTGCAAATTTCCTGAATCTGTAGGCTTGCTTTGGATGGACAGGTGGAGGTGTTGTGTGATTTGTCCCTCAGAGGGTCGATTGGCGTGTTCATGTCACCCCCCCAGATGATTGAAGCGGAGCTCGAGCCCTAGAGTCTGGACAGGACCCAATTCAAGTTATTGGCTCCATCTACGTTGGGGGCATAAGAGTTCACAAAAATCACTCTCTTTTTCTGCCAGGATCCCCCTAACTAGCAGCGTTCTGCCCTCCTCGTCTTTCTCGGATTTTATTAGACTGAAGTTGGTTTTCCTGTTGATGAGGATGGCGACTCCCCTGGCGTACGATGAGTACGAGGAAAAGTACCTATGGCAGCCCCACTCTCGGGCCCACCGGAACTCAGAGTCAGATGTGTTTCTTGCAGCAGGGCCACATCGGGTTTGTGTCTCCTAAGGTATTGAAGAATTTTCCGGCTCTTCCCTGGGAGGTTGCCTCCTCTAATGTTCCAGGTGACTACCTTGAATTTAACATGTGTGATTAGACAGTTAAGTGCTTGGCAGTGGCGGGCGCGAAAGCTGCCCATAGTACTGAGGTGGCACGACAGTTCTCAGTGGCTCTTGTCTGGTGTAACATAGTGATGAAGTCGAAGCAAATTAAGTGGCGGGGTGGCGGGAGGTCAAGGTCCCAGGGGCGCATATCCCTCATGTTTTGTAAATTGCCTCCCCTGCACAGGCAACCCCAACTGGCCCGAGATGCATATACCTCACAGGTAGTGAAACTGTTAACATTGCTGCGCCTGGGGCGCTAGTAGCCTCCCAAGGTGCGAGGCTCCATTCTTAAATCAGGAGTTTGAATCCCTGATGGAGTTGTTGAGCATTGTTATTTCCTAGTGCGTGCCTGTGTGCAATTTCATGGCGGGTTCCTCTCGGCCCGGCCTCTTTGTGGTGGCCTTGGGTTGCAGTTATTGGGGGGGGGGGGGGGTTTGCAGCCGGCTCGGTCAAAGAAGGAGCTCGCCTCCTCCGGTGTCTCGAAGAATTGAACCTTCCCGCCATGCTGGATCCGTAGTTTGGCGGGAAACAGCATCGAGTAGGATATCTGGTTGTCTTGGAGGCGGCGCTTCACCCCCGCGAAGGACCTCCATTGTGCCTGGGCGGCCGGCGAGAAATCTGGGTAGATTTGAATGCAGTCACCCTCAAACTGAAGTTCTCCTTGGTCTCTGGCCAGTCGCAGGATGGTGTCCCGGTCTTTATAGTTGAGCAGTTTAGCTATAATGGGGTGTGGGGGTGGGCACGGGACCGGACGAGTGATTGGGATCCTGTGCACCCTCTCCACAACAAATAGTTTGGACAGTGCGTCAGCGCCAAACAGTTCTATGCATATTTTTTCAACATTGTCTTCCATCCTCAGCTGCATTTGCCGTTCACTTATCCCGACCAGACGTATATTGTTTCTTCATTTTTTGCCATGGTTGTTTTCATTTGGCCTTCCAGGGTTGACACCTTGGCTATTAGTGATGTTGTGGTATCATCTAAGTTGGAGACCCTTTGTTCAACTGTGTCGAGTCTATCTGCGTGTTTATCAAGACGATGTTGCAGTTGATGCACTTTAGAGGACAGTGTATCCATCTTGCAATCGAGGCACCCAATCCCTGCTTTTAAGTCAAGAAGGATCTCTTTAATTGTCTAGTGATTGGGGGGTGCATCCTCTTGTCTGTCCTCATGAGTTTCCTCTTGCGTGGGTGATCCCGGCTTTCTGGTGAGCCTAGGTGTTTTGGCAACTGCTCGCGGTTCGAAGGAAAGCTTGTGCTGGGATTTATATGTCTTTCCCATGATGTAGACCGTGTTGAACCTGCAGTATGGCCCTGTGTAGTGTGTCCGAGGCCGGGCCCAGTTCGTGTGTCCGGTGGTGTCAGAGGATAGTTGGGGGCTCGGAGTAGGCAGGTGCTGGAGCACCTGTAAGATGTCCGGCAGATTTGGTGAGCTTGATGCTACTTTGTGGGGCTAGTCTGTTTTGTAGTAGGTGCTCAGTTATTTTGGGGGTGCCAAGTGTCCACTGACCAACGGGGCCTCTGTTGTTGCACTGGCGGATATTAGCTTGCCTCTGGTCTGGGTTTTCCTTATGGCGGTATGTGAGGGTAGGTGTTGAGGACTCAACCTCCACCAGTCTCCATCGGTTTTTAGGTTCGCAGTGGGTAGTTGAGAGTACCTTCTGAGGACTTTTTGGACGTTCTCACTATAGGGTGTAGCAGTTGGTGCCTCTGAGCCAAAGGTTTTCCAGGCTATAGGTGCTGTGTTTTGTGGTAGGCCGTGACACTGGATTGGGGGCGTATTTCTCAATATGTTGTATGCTGACGCTGTCGTGGGCTTCGCGGAGCCGGATGATCCGCTTTTCAGCAGGCTCGTGTTGTTTCTCCCGTTATATCAATATTGTTGCTCCCCTATGGTGCATCCGCTTTTTGCTGGGGTTCGGTTTGACCGACGTGTTTCCGTAGGCAAGTATGCCTGCCCGTCGGGTAGAGGAGAGCTGTATGGCGCCGTATGGGTTTCCCAGGGTGTCTGCCTCTATCACCGATTATCAGGGCCCAGGTTGGGGGGTGGGGGGGCGGTCAGCCCATGGCAGACACAGTTCACAGCGTCCCACGGTCGCCCGTGCCTCCTCCCCCTCTGGGACTTGTTCTGGGCTCCCGTGGGCCGGGTGGGGCGGGGCCAGACCAGAGGTCATTGCTGGTAAGCGGAGGCAGGAGGCGGTTGGTCAGCGATGTTGTCGGCCCTGGATTGGTAGCGGAGAGGGGGCCCAGGAGTGCCCGAGTGCCGCCTCCGCTCGAGAGAGTTCTTACCGGGTGTTCCGGTAGTTGCATCCTCTGGCTCCCCTTTCCCGGGCAGCACACGCTCTGGTGCCCCGTGGGTCTCGAGTCTCCGGGGTCTCTGTTCTGGTGCCTGATGGTCCTGCTCTCTCCCGGGTAGCATTGTTGCAGACGCAGCTGCTTGGCCTCTGTCTTTCCACAGGTCCTCTGTTGGTCTGTTGGAGCTGCAACATCCTCGAGTGCCCTGCCACTGCGCTGGGGCAGTTGTTTAGGTCCGCTCCGCTGCTCGCACCTCAGTGATTATTGAGGTGTGTAGGTGATGAAAGCTCTACGGTGGCGACGCAGCCTTTATTTGTAGAGACGTTGCGTCCAGCTGGCCTTATGTGCCGCTGCCGGCTGGCTGCACAGAGAGTGGAGGTCTGCAGGGCCTTGGTGCGGTCGGGTGCTCTCGAGGGATCTCGGGCTTTGGAGAGGCTCACCGCAACGATTTTCGACTTTGGAGTGTGTATCTGCTCCTCTTATTCCTTCTGTTTACGGAACGGGTTGTTTAATCATCATTGGGACAGCGATTAAGCAGGATTTATTTGGAGCCTCTTGGGAGCTCACAAGGGAAACACCATTTTGGTCGGCTCTCTAGCACCCTCTGTAGCTGACAATTAGTCGTCGGCTGAGGGAATCCGCAGTGACATTCAGCAGGCCTGGGATGTAAACCGCTACCAGCCAGATACCATGCTGAATGGCCCATTCCCAGATCTGAATGGCAAGATCCACAAGAGGAGGAGACCTGGTACCCCCCCTGCTTGTTGATATAGAACATGATCACCGCATTGTCCATGCAGACACGGACCACCTTGTTGGCAATAACTGGTTTGAACGCTTTCAGCGCCAGAAATATAGCCAGATAATGTATATGAAGCTGTCTGTCCTGTGGCGACCAGAGATCTGAAACTTGAAGATGATCCAGCGTCGTCCCCCAACCCAGAAGGGAGGAGTCCGTTGTGACAGTCAAAAGCAGGCAAGGGTCCTGGAAGGGAGCGCCCACTGACAGCTTGCGGAGAGACGACCATCACAAGAGGTCCGTCGTCATAAACGATGGAACCAGTATCATTTTGGAATATGGATCCACTGCATGAAGCCATGAGCTCCGAAGAGCCATCTGCGTCCGCCTCATCTTGAGACGAGCAAGAGGAAGAGCAAACACGCACGTAGCCGTGAGGCCCAGAAGCCTCTGAAACCACCAGGCCAACATGCTCTCCGACTGCATAAACACCTGACACGTGGCAAACAGATCCGCCATTCTGTTCTCAGTCCGGTATACCTTGCAATCGATCGTGTTCCAACGAAAACCCAGGAAAATTGCGTCCTGAGAGACCGTCATGGAGGATTTCTGCCAGTTCACCGACAGCCCAAGGTGGAACAGGAGCTGGAGGAGAGACTGAAGGTTGCCCGAGGCTTTCAGTGGACAGGGACTGCGCAGCAGCCAGTCGTCCAAAAACGGATACACATGGATACCCTGAAGCCGAAGATAAGCTGCGATGACCGACCCGACATCATCTTCGTAAAGACGCGTGGTGCCGAGCTAAGACCAAAAGGGAGCACACGAAACTGGAAATGCTCCTGCCCCATGGAAAACCGTAGCCAGTCGCCCTTCTGAAGAGAGGACTTTATCTGGCTGGGGGTGATCATCTTGAACTTCTCTTGGGGAAGAGAAAGGTTGAATCGGGAAAGGTCTAGGAGTGCGTGCTGGCCAGCCTGGTTGGGTTTGGGAACCGTGAACAGACGGGAGTAGAAGCCCTCCCCTAGGGGAACGGGTTCCACCGCCTTGAGATCCAGAAGCTTCTGAACTTCAGCTCTGAGGGAGGGCATCCCCGACTGCTGGAAAGGAGGATTGAAGGTTGGGGTAGGGGGAAGGGGCAAGCGAAAGTCCGCCCGAGCTACTGACAAGACCCACCGGTCCTTGGTGATGGTCTACCACGCCTCCCATTGAGACGCAATGTGCCCTCCCACTGGGGTCTCGTGCGAGCGCCAAAAACCCGCATTTAGCGGGTTTCTCCGAGGCAGGACCCCGAGAAACTGAGGAGGAGGCCGAAGACCGAGAGAAAAACCGGCCTCGCTGCCGATGCCGGTGGGAATTTCCAACTGGAGGATCGACTCTCCGTGTTTTCCGATCTAGAAACCCTGAAAACCAGAGGAAGACCAAGGCTGCGAAGGTGTTCTCAGAGCCCTAAAAGATGGTTTTACCAGAACGGATAAAGACTTGGCCGTCTGAGTGCTGTCCTTTGTTTTAGTCAGCACTACGTCCGTTAACGAATGGAACAGTTATGTGCCGTCAAAGGGCAGGTCCAGAACTTTATCCTGCACCTCCTTGGAAAACTTTTTGGCATGAAGCCAAGCCTGACGAGACGTGTCCACGCCAAGCATGAGGCCCCGAGCCGAAGTGTCAACATGATGCGCTGCAGCCTCAAGCATATCCTGCGCCAGGACTCTGGCATCTGACAAGGCAGCCTTAAAATCATCCAGCTTGTCCGCAGGAACGAACTCCTCAAATTCCGACAGACCTTTCCACATTTTCATATTTGCCCCCGCTAAAATGAGCTCCGCGTTCGCCTGGCGCAACGGCAGAGCCGAATTAGCAAAGACCTTCCTCCCCAAAGAGTCCCCAAGGAGTCAAGTAACTTGTCCTCTTTGGCCAGAACCTGAGCCGCCGCTGTAGATGATGCTGAAGCCAGTCTGGATTGAAGCATAGCCGTCGTCACCACTGTGGAGGAAGGAAGCGGGCAAGACGCTAAGGCTACCTTCTCCGAAGTATGAAGCCTATAACGAGCGTCAATCTTTTTGTTAACATACAGTCCAGAGTGTGGCTTATCCCAGACTTTGCGGACCTCGGCCAAAACGAAGCCGGTGCGCTCCTGAGGAGACAAGTTGAACGCCCCCGAAAGCACCCCTTCTTGCGGAGGGGGTGTCTCAGGTACTGGAACATCCAGAAGAGTCATCATGTCCAGTACCCGGTCATGGAATGCCCCAACAGAGCGGGGCTGGTCATCGTCATCCTGATCCCCTTACGCGTCATCCAACGCGTCCGGAACGACATGCATCACGTCTGGCTCCGCCGAATACTTGTCTATTTGAGACAAGGGCGGCGGAGACAGAAGGCCTGGAGGTGGGCCAACTGGTAGAGGTGGGACAGCTGCCGGAACAACCGGTGATGTGACGGGAACTGTCGGAATGGAACCGGGCCTTGGAGGGCAGATTTCCTTAAAAAGACCTCTGAAATATTCCTTCATGGGGTCGGAATGCATTAGCTTCTGAAATGTTCCGAAGAGGGCATCCTCCGCTGCAGGCTTAGACACTGTGGCAGGAGGAAGCCTCTCAAGACCAGAATAGCTCCATGGCCGCAAAGGAGAGGGTTGCCAAGAGGGACCCTCACCAGCCGGGTTGACGTAGATCAATGGCACAGATTCCGCAGGGAGCGAGACCGAGTGCTCTAATGGCATCTGAGCATTCCAGTCAAACTGGACGAAAAGGTGCACCAGGAAAATGCTGTTCACCCGAAAAGATGCTCCCAGCACCCAACACCGATGGCGTAGGTGTAAGGGAAGAGTCCAAAATGGCTGTCGCAGTTCGCGTGGGAACGGGTGCCATTTTGTCAACGCCTGAGGAGAATTGCGCCACATGTGTGAGAGAGGCAGGCGTCTCCACAGACAGGTCAGGGGTCTTGACTTTAGCCTTGACACAAGGAACCTCGGCAGAGCCAGTACTGTGTGGCCTAGGATGTTTCTTCAAATTTCAGTGTTATTCGTTTTCAAAAGGTAAAAGTTTGGCAATCATTTACAAGCATTTTCCACCAACAAAACAGAGAAAAATCATTACAAAAAGAGCAACCGTGTATAGAACATATAAAGTCTTTGCAGAACACATACATTTCCAATAGCAACGTCCAAACCAATTGCCTACACCCCGCCCCTCTCCCCCCTATTCCCATATCGCCGTCTGACGGGCTAGAAGAAACCAGATATTACATTAGAACCATTTTCATATACATAACATAGGACACATGAGCACAAAATGACGTGTGAATTCGACATAGCAGACAACGTGAACCGTCGCATAGATTGTCTCTGAGTGTAGTAACGCTTTGCACACATTCTGTTTATGTGACATATTTAGCACGAAATTCAGACCATGCATTCTCAACTGTGGTGCGATCCCCATGTAGGGCCGCAGTCAGATTGTCCATCCTGTATATGTTCAGTGCAACACCCAACCACTCAGTTTTGCTAGGGAGCTTGGGTCTCTTCCAAGCCATGGTGAGACAGGCTCTTGCGGCCATAAGAAGGCCTTGTATCATTTTGGGTGCTTTCAAGGTCGTGCTGTCCGTTTCAACCAGGCCGAACAGAATCAGCAGTGGTGGTTTCTCCCATACATCCTCATCTAATTCCTTGATCCAGCTGAGAACCTCTGACCAGTAAGCTTGGACCACCTCACATCCCCACCACATATGCCAATAGTCTGCTCGCTTCCCACAACCCCTCCAGCAGTGTGGGCTTACCCCTTGATACATTTTAGCCAGCCGGATCGGATCATACTGCCATCTATACATCAACTTGATGGCATGCAATTTGTACTGGCAGGATATAGATGATTTCGCCGTTCGTCTACAAATTTGTAGCCATAAGTTTCGTGAGATCTGCCTGCCCATATCTGATTCCCATCTGTTCTTGAGTGTGATGCATGGTGTAATATCGAGCTCAATCAACGCCGAGTACATGGCACTTATTAAACCTCTAGAGGTCATACAGGTGTCGAGAATTCTCTCGAACGGGGTGAGGTCCCTTTGTAGCTGATCTTTCCATATCGCCCTTGTCATCACCCCCTTGAGTCTAAGGTAGAGGAAGACCGATAGCGGGCCTATGCCAAGTGCCTCCTGAAGCTCCTGAATAGTAATGAAGGTGCCATTCCTCCAGAGTTGACCAGCCCTTTCCAATCCCGCGTCATACCAGGTCTCAAAGCTGCCTGGGTCCGGGATTGCCTCCCGGATCCCTGGCGACCAGAGGTGCCCCAACAGGGAGGACCATGTCGTAACTCCCACCATTCTCTTGCCTGGCTTCCATATTGCCCATATTGTTCCAATAATGGGGTGATTTTTGACACTATTACGTAGCTGGGGACCCGGAACCCATAGCCATTCACCCAGAATGAAAGGGCGGAGATGGTAATTGTCCAAGGCTATCCATTGTGATTCTGACTGCTGCCTGACATCCGGAACAAGGACGCGCAGCTGGGCTGCCCTATAATATGTTTCTATGTCCGGGAGGCCTACCCCTGCATTGTCTTTTCGAAGCTGGAGCAAAGATCTGGGGACTCCTGCTTTTGATTTTGCCACAGGAAGGTTAAAAGGGACTTTCTAGTATCTATAAAGTATTCTTGGGGAATTTTGATGGGGAGCATTTGGAACAAGTAGAGTATCTTGGGGAGAATCACCATTTTTATTGCATTTAATCGGCCCAGCCAGGAGATGGTGAGTCTGGACTACCTTTGGATATCGTTTTGAAGGACAAGTGATAGAGGGGGGAAGTTAGCCTCGTATAGGGAATCCAAGTTGCAAGTAACATTGATGCCTAGGTATCGGAGTGTGGAGAGGCTGACCTTTACTCCTAGAGGGGCAAAGCGTTCCGTCTCAGAGTCTCTACTTTTATCAATTGGGAGGAGGATAGACTTTCCAGTGTTGATTTTCAGGCTGGCCAGTTCGCCATATTCTTCGATTATATCGATCACAGCTGGGACAGAATTTAGGGGATCAGTTAGATGTAAGATGTCAGCGTAGAGGCCTAGTTTATACTCACGATCACCCACTATGATTCCCTTGACTTTACCATCACTCCTTAACCTCTGAGCCAGCGGCTCAAGGGACAGTACAAATAGTATTGCTGACAGTGGGCAGCCTTGCCTTGTTCCCCCTAGGATGTTTCTGAGACATACTAATAGCCAAATTAGCCTCCGAAAGAGGAACCTCGGCAACAGAGGAATTACGATCAGCGACCTTACTCTGTGCCCCCTCAACAGAACCGGTATCCCCACTAGAGCGGGACCGATGAGGAACCCACCTCACCGACAAGACGTTAACAGGCCTGTCAGTTCTGTCAGTAACCTTAGCCTCTGATAGAGGAACCTTGGACCCGAGTCCGGTAACAGCTCCCTCAGGAGGGGCCTCGAAACTTGGTTCAGTACAGAAAACCTCAATAGAGGCCTCAGGGCGCACCCCGGTGTCTGTATGGGAAGCTCCAGACAAGGAGACCTCGAAGCAAGCTCTGGTACCCACCGCCTCAGTAGAACTGGGCCATTGAATAACCACCACAGGAGGGGCCTGGGATTGCAATCCGGTGTGAGTAGGCCCCTTACGGAGGCCCTCGGAGAAAACTCAGGTACTTTTCTTAGGCCTAGAAGGCATCTCAGGGGAAACCCCTCTGACAGAGCTTTTAAAGCCCCTCCCGGACCGGGAAGACCCCGGGAAGGAGTCCCCCAGTCAGGGTGCCCTAAAAACTAAAGAACTTACCAGGCGTCTCTTCTTCTCATCGATGAAACTCTGAAAATGCGGAGGAGGAACACGCTGGAACACCTCCTCCCACCGTTCCAGAAGATGTTGAATTGCAGTAGAAGCACGAGTCCCACCGGTGATCTGGACCCAAACACTCTAAACAAAGAGGATGGAGATCCGCCCTAGCGAAGCATCGTTCGCAGGAAGAACAATTAGGAAAATCTAAACGAAACCGCATAGACGGACTACTACGCGACTGCTAAACCGGAGCAGGAGAGAAGGACACTGGAAAGAAAAAATCTTCCGAAGATGCAAGTGCGTCCAGTCCCGAATGTGCAGAGAAAAGGACTGATGGGTGATGCGCTGGGCGGTGCTAAGGAGCGCAGGGTTACGGCCGCGTGTGGTACCCCGCGTAAAAAGGGAAGGAGGACACATTTTTGGAAAATTTGATGCTTTTTACAAAGTGCTCAGGTCCCGTCTCACAGGACGGAGGAATGTCCAATAAGCATGGAGGCAAGGGGATGGGACGTAGGCGTTGTTAAGCTGGATTTCTGAACTCGGACCTGGAGGGGCAGAGGTTCAGAAGGCCGGCCTAGTTTCTTGGAACAGGGTAACCTCAGGACAAGCTAGACCAATCAGGGTAGCGATGGCGGCGGTCAAGACTAAGTCTCAAGAGGGGTGAGGGTGACGGAAAGACCTCAATGAGCACACAAAGCAAGGGCACTTACAAATTACTCCAGACAGGTGTTATATTAAAAATATAGACACATTTCTTACAAGGCCTTTGTAACATCGACCATAGCAAAGAATCACAATAATACTAAAGTAAACCAACACATCACAATCAATACAATATATATACAAGACCGAGGGGTCTAAGGAGTTAGGAGCACGTAATATGTAAACCACCTAGATGGGGAGGAAAACAGGCAGTGCAAGCAATCATTAGACTCAGTTCGAAATCCGTAATACACCTAACTAGGAGGAAGTCTGAGCCCTACGAAGAGAGGAGCCTTATACCCAAATGTACCTGCACGCGCTGGTGCCAATGGACAAAAGAGGGCCTCTTCAAGGATATCAGGCAGTTCAGGAAGGTGAATGAAGCGATGCAGAACAAGTCCCCACTACTCAAGCAAGGCCTCCACTTGTGGGCAGAGGCAGGGTGAGAGTGCGGGATAGAGTCGCTATTTCGCAACAGCAGTAGAAAAGAAACGGGCTCCTGCGCGAGAGGCCACCGGTTGGGGTATGGACTACTCACCGGTCCCCGACGCAGGCAGACCCAGACTTCTCCAGTTCAGTTCACGTTGCTGGCAGGTTCAACTGCGATGATCAGGACGTCTCGAGACCGTGTAGATTCTGCGTAGCAGGATGCAGGGTAGAGGATGTCCCAAATGCAGCAGACGTGCACAGGTTGTTACCACAGCAGGGCAACACGGCAACCGCGTTTACTCTGGTCCGGGCGCACTCGTCTCACTTCAGACCTGGGAATGCCAAGTGTACGAATTCGGTGTGAGGGTGCCGTGGATGCAGAGCAAGCAGTAGACGAAGTTTTGAGGGCTTCCCCGAAACGGCGGCAGTGACAGAGCAAAGCGTCCTGCATAAGCTGGTCAGCCCACTGGTTGGCCCAGGGACACTTCCGAAGAGGCTTACTTGCAGGGTTTGATGGAGGTGCCGGGAATAGTTGATCCCACTATTCCAATGGGCCGAAGCGCCTTTGCAGACCTTCTAGGACGATCAGATGCAGAGGGGTCTTGCAGGACGACAGCGGCTCAGGGTGCCAAACCTTCAGCGGGTCACCAGCGGTTCCTCGACTCCGCTTCTTGTTGCAGGATACTTGGCTCCTTATCCCCTGTTCGGTGTGAACTCAGGAGATCGACATGGTAGTGGTGTTTCCAGCCTCCTCTTCCCAAAGTTCCCTTCGCGCCAAAACAGAGAGGACACAATGGGAGAACACTCACACCATACGTGGACCTATCACGGACCATGGTGGTCCCAGGCATTCAGGACACACTAGACTCTCTGGCACCCAGGATGTGTATTGGGAACAGACATCCCAGCCCACATCCTGGAGGCACACACAAGGCATGCAGAAGCCCGCGAAAGCGTTGTGTTTTGCGGGAAAGTGCATGACCAAATAAGGACTGCCCCGGGTCGGTTCGACCTGGGGGAAGGTGAAGGGGCAAGACGGTCAGCGGACAGGACAAAGAACCTCGTGGCATGGCCATTTTGGGAGCAAGGCCACCTATTTGTGCCAAATGCGGTAAGCCCGGATACATGGTGTTAGGAAAGATTTCTTAATTGTAGGTAATTTTCCTTCCATGTGGCAACCCCTAAACTTTTTGCCGTTGTTTTTCACCATGATCTAGACTTTGCCAGAGAAGCGCAGCCTTCTGCCGCACTCCTCTGGGCTTTCGCACCATTCTTATGGCGTGTGCAGGTACTTTTGAGCACAAGGCTCCACTCTTCGTAGGGCTCGGACTTCCTTCTAGTTAGGTGGCCTTGAAGGCGAACTGGGTCTAACGATTACTTGCACTGCCTGTTTTCCTCCCCATCTAGGTGGTCTGCATATTTCGTGCTTCTAACTCTTTAGACCCTTCGGTAATTGTATATATATTGTATTTGATTGTGATGTGTTGGTTTACTTGAGTTTTACCGTGATTCTTTACTATGGTCAATGTTACAGAGGCCTTGTAATAAATGTGTCTATATTTTTAATATAACACCTGCTTGGAGTAGTTTGTAAGTGTCCTTGTTTTGTGTGCTCATTGCGGGCTTTCAGTCACCCTCACCCCTCTTGAGACCTAGTCTTGACCGCCGCCATCGCTACCCTGATTGGTCTGGCTTGTTCAGAGGTTACCCTGTTCCAAGAAACTAGGCTGGCCTTCTGAACCTCTGCCCCTCCAGGACAGAGTTCAGAAATCCATCTTAACACATGGCAAAAAAGGGTTCAAAACACAAGAGAAACGATAGCTGCCACCAGTCCCGTAGGTGACACACTTGCACAGTTCATATTAAGTCCAGCGAGAGTTTCTAGGGCCTTTGGAATGACTAGAGACCCAAGAGCGCGGTAATGTAAGTTACGGGGCACTCTTGTTTCACGTTGCACAAATGCAGCAACATGAGGAAAGGACTAAGGGAAACGAAGTCTCCCAGTACTGACTGTCTTAAGGGCATGTCAGTTTCCCCATAAGAATTGGGCGAAAAGCCCAGAGGAGTGCTGCGGAAGGCTGCGCTTCTCTGGCAAAGTCTAGATCAGGGTGTAAAACAACAGCAAAAAGTTTGGGGGTTGCCACATGGAGGGAAAATTACATACAATTATGAAATCTTTCCTAACAGGAGTATAACCCATTATTTTAAAAATGTTCACAGGGGTGGGAGGGGGATCCCCCCAAAAACTCCTCTTGGCTGGTTTGGGCTCACTTGCTATGTTTGGTCGCTTGTGCATTTTCGGGGTAAACATTTACATCTTTTTTTAATGAAAAATGTTCACCAGCCGCCACTGGAGAGAGCTACTGCAAGTACTCCAGTTACCAAAAAACCCAGCAGCGAACAAAAAACTAACCAGCACACAAGAAAGATTGATACAACAGAACCAAAGCTATGAACTATCCAGTTTACCGTGCACCGGCAGCGTGGGCGTGTCACAGCGGCATACCAGAGATGCTGTGACTGCTGTTGGGCGGGCATCACTAATGCCTGGCAGATCTGTGTTGGAAAAATGGACAGGACCAAATGTACATTGTTTCACTCTACAACCCAGCCCCTGGTGTCAAGTCGGTTAGAGATTGGCCCACTGGAGCAGGTGAACACTTCTCTCAATGGGAACAGGAGGAGATGGCCTCAACCCAGACTGAGCAGTAGAAAAGAAGGCAGGTGAAATGGCTAAGTGCGAGTCGTTCAGGTGAGGTCGAGGAGACAGACCAAGAGACCAGGCGGTGGAAGAATGAGTAAGACGAGCGAGACAAAGTGGGAGAGTAGTGGAGTGATATTGAGTGAGAAAGGTGAATGGCAAAGTGAAAGGAGGATTAGTGTGAGAGAAGGTGGTGAGTAGAGAGTAGAGGGGGCTTGGAGAGTAGTGAAGAGTAGAGGAGGAGTAAGGAGTACACATGAGATGGAGTAACATCAGATTGACAGACAGAGAGGGAGGAAGAGAAGAGGGGAGTAGAAGGAAGGGAAAGGAAGGAAAGATTATCAGGGTGAGGAATACAAGAGTTTAAGAGGGGTAAAAGTGAGACCTCGGTTGCTGGAAGGCACCATTTCCTGTTTTAAAAACAATCATAATCCTTGTGAGAAACCAGGCTACCTAAAAGAACCAGAGGGAGTAAGAAACAAAGATATGTCTACTGACTTTATCCCTCACATATAGAAAGAAAGATTATAGATAATAGGGATTACCAATCTCTAGTGACCAGGGATTAGGGAAGTTTGGGCTAGGATGGAGGAAGCCCACAGGGAGATGAGAATGAGAGGGACTGCCATTACTTGGTACTCCTTAAAAATGAAAATAGAAACCCTGGAATTGACTTGGAGAGTTGGTGTGCTCTTAAGGCTATTTGTGATAGAAGTGTTACTCCAAAGTGTCTAGAAGGAGAAAATTGAAATGGCACATCAGCATTGCTGGAAATGGTTTTTCATGCTTCACCATGTATGTATTTTCATACAAAAAGATGATGACATCAAGCTGAAGGGTCAAGTGAATTATTCGTAATCAGAATAGATAAACTAAGTAGCTTAACCTTCAGGGATGTCAGGATTTTAAAGATGTTTCAACTCCTGGTCAGATCACTGTGTCATGTCTTGTAATCTAACTGTCGATGCTTGCTAGATAGTGCAGAAAGTCAAGCGCTTGACTCAGACATCTGTGTTTAGCCACCAGTCACAAGTTTAAATCTTGGAAGGGCTGACTCAGCCCTTCATCAGTGTATAGACCTAGGTATCACTTGTGAGATCAGCAAATGTTGTCAGGACGACATCTGCACATGCACCAGATTTGTGTGATGTCAGTAGCCACACAATCAGAATGCATTCTGGCATGCTAAAAAAGAATCAGTGTGAAATCCCACGAGAGAGAGAGAAAGAGAGAGAGAGAGAGAGAGAGAGAGAGAGATCGTGCTTATTAGATAGAAAACTTGCAAGAAGCTCTGAATCACTCCCCTCTGGTCCAGAGCTCCATGATAGGTGGGATGTAAGTGCTGTGGCTTGTATTAAGGTCTACTAAAAGAAGAGAAGGCTATGAGTGACATCAAAGGAGGAGGGGCTGGAGTGAACGGTTGGGCGATGTGAATTAGATTAGACACTTGCCTGGGTGAGTGGGTCAGAAAAAATGGCAAAGCAAGCATTCCTGGCTCTCATTAAAAAGCATACTCGGCACAGGGGCAGCAGCAAATAAGGGATGTCCGTTTTATGTTAGGTTACAGATGCTAGTAGGACACACATTTGCCAGTTGGGCTCTTGGTGCTGCGGATCCAAATGAAAAGGGAGAGAATGGGTATAGACTAGAAAGCACAGCAGACGGGTTTTGAGATGGTGGTGTAAAATACAAACAATTATGGAGAACAAAAGGTGAAATGGAAGCCTATTCCATTCTTGGGCAACAAACACAGTAAAACATTGTCTGCCAATATAAGGGCAGTCGTATTTAGAGACAAAGTCGCAGAAGCAGAGAGCAGCAGGGATGTGAAGAGAGCTGAGCTTTTTTGATTGGTAGACCTAATTCTTGAGCAGATGGGGAACCAGTGGAGGCAGCAAAGGATTGGTGTGACGTGGTGACGTTTACAGGTGTTGGACATCAATCAGGCTGCACCTTTCTGCGTTAGTTGTAGACCTTGGATTCTATAGGAAGGGTGAGCAATATAAAGAGACTTGCAATAAACTAACTGAGATTGCAAGAGTGTGGCAACAGCGGTTTGTTCGCACAGGGGGAGTGAGCAAAGGAAGGCTCTGGCAAAGCACTCAGTTGATGAAAGCAAGATTAAACAATGTTGCTGATTTGTTGGGATAAGGAGAGTAGAAGCCTAGGATCCCCCCCATTTCACAGGAATGAGTGGTGGTCTAAAGGGATTGGGGCCACAGCTGCCTTGTTATCGCACAGATGTGTGGGGTTTCATTGAAGTCGCAAGGCCAAAGTGAACTGCCCCTGGCCATGTTGCGCCTAAAAGGCAGAAATTCCATCTTGTCATTTGAAAGCACACTTTGGACTGGTAGAGAAAAGGCCAGCAGTTCACATTTCATCTGCAAAACCATGTAAACACTGGTTCATTTGCTTAAACAGACAGACCCTGGAAATGTGTGCATTCTGCAACTTGGAACAATGAACATTTTAAATACGAAACTACACTGCAGAAGGGAACTCAAATGCACACACAAAGGAAACTGGTGGATATAATCAAACTATTTGTAAATAAACTGCAAGAAGGACGATGGAAGCAAAATATATCGGATGGGATACAAGACATGGAAGCAGGCACCATGTAATAAAAATAAACATTTATTTTAAAATCACCCATTTTTTGTTTATATGATATGATATATTACATTTATAACGCGCCTATACACAAGTGTTTCATAAGAATTGGCTGTTGAATGGGCCGGTAATTGCCCATTCGCGGGTGGCGGTATTGCCGGGCTCCCGTTCCCCATGGGAGTGGGGAGCATGGTTGCAACCAGCACCGTTGATAACGGTGCCGGTGCAATCACAAGTTCTGCTCGCGGGTGCCGGTACGGCCATCTGGTCAGACCAGGTGGCTGCAAGGGCACCCTCGAACATAATTTGTAGTATGGCGGTATGGTAACAACGGTGCCAGTAGCGATACCGGCACCGTTGTTGCCTTACCGCCATACTCCTAATGGGGCCCATTGACTTTTGAATAAACCCCAAAAATCTGTCATTCAAACCTGCAACATTGTGCTGAAATGAGATGCATTCCATTAAGACCGCATGGTCAGACAAATGCAGACACATATATTTTATGATGCTTATGTTAATGTTAAAGGATATTTGTAATCACCACCGGAGTGGTCCCCTGGTGCTCTGAAAAACGGAGGGGGGGGGGGCGAGTTAGTGGGAATAAGCTGGAAAAGTGAAAGAGAGCAGTGATGTGCTGTTGGCAGCCTCAGCACGGTGGGTCAGTTGGCTGGGCTTTGGGTGTTTTACGGTTGGTAGTCGTCGTGTGCTGTTGTGCAAGTCTATGTGTGGTTTGTTTTGTTGTTGCAGTGTAGTGAAGTCTGTGCGGATTGTTGTGTTGTAGGCTTGTGCTTGTGTTTGGTTAGCGTTTGAGAGGTGTATGCAGAGGGGTGAAATTGTTAGTGGATCGGTTAATTGGCATTGCTGTCCTTGCAATTATGTCTAGGTGTGATGCTTGCGATCATTCACTATTCCATCTGAGTGGGGCACTTGCTAATCTTCAATATCCTATCTAGATGTGAGGCAGGCTAGTGATCACGATTCCATCTAAGTGTGGCACTTGGTAACATTCACAGTTTCATTTAAGTGTGGCGCAGGCTAACATTCACAATCCTATCTAGGTGTGACGCAGGCTAAAGTTAAGAATTCCATCTAAGTGTGGCGCATGCTAACATTCATATTTCTAACTAAATGCGACGCAGGCTAACGTTACGAATTCCATCTAAGTTTGGTGCATGCTAACAGTCACAATCCAATGTAGATGAGATGCATGCTAAAGTTAAGCATTCCATCTAAGTCCATCTAAGTGTGGCACATGCTAACATTCACAATCCTATCTAGATGCGACAAAGGCCAATCTTCACAGTTCGCTCTAGGTGTGGCACTAGTTAACATTGGCAAGTAAGTTAGTGTGTAATGCAATGCAACATTTACAGTCCAGCCATGAATAGATTTAGGCTGGTGGTCACAAATCTCTCTAAGTATGCATGGTTTAAGTCTATGGCAGTCTGTGTTATGGAAAGGTATGGTAGAGTGGCGGGGGCTTTCTGGAGTAGAGTAATTGCTCTGCACCCCACCCATGCCACACTTACAGTTTTTGTTGGTGTCTGTTGACTGCTGGCTTCATTGGCTTCCCCTGCTGACACCTGCAGACACGTCTTGGAGCCGCCAATGTAGGAGCCGCCCTTTGCCTTAGGGCCCTGAGCCGCCGGGGCTGCCAGGCAGAGGGCTGCCTGGGGGGTTCAGTTAAGGCCACAGTGGTAACCAATCATGGATGCGGGGGGGACTGGGAGGCGGGCGGAGGGAGGGGAAGAGGAAGGGAGGTGGGATGGGAAGCAGAGGCAGCACGCGAGCCAAGGGGCACATAGAGACACGGCCATAATTGAAATAGGAGTAGAAAGGGTCGGGGGGCACTTTAGCTCACCTGGGAATGCCATGTTCGTAATGGCGTTGTCCCACAGTGCAGCTGAATACCACAAACAGTGCTGGCCATAGTAAACCAATCACGGATGCGGGGAGGACCAGGTGGCGGGCGGAGGGAGGGGAAGGGGAAGGGAGGTGGGTGGGGAAGCAGAGCAGCATGCGGGCCAAGGGGCACATGGAGACACGGCCGAAATTGAAAGAGGCCAGAAAGGGTCGGGGGCACTTCAGCTCACCTGGCAACGCTGCGTTCGTAATCCTATGAGCAAAGTACATTTTTTGCCAGTTGTAGTTTTTAAGGTCATAACTGAAGTGATCAAAATGCAATTTCAAACGGGTGCGAGTCATAACTCTCAAGCGATGATGCCCAGTAACTAACTAAAAGGGACTAATCTGAGACAAAGGGAAGGGCAGTAGATGTCCTATCCAGATCAAGAGCCAATAGGTTGGCACATGATAATATCTGATATCATCTGAGTGGGGAACTGCTGGAGAACCAAGATTGCCTGGGAGGTGGAAGAAAACCAGGGAAAGACAGAAGCTGGGACGCATATCTGGAGGGGCCAATACATGGATGGATTCTGGAGGCATCCATGACTGAACCTGGAAAGGCCATCTAACCAAGTCCCTATGCAGCCCAGGAGATGATTAAGGAGCACTGATGTCTTTTCCTGAGCACAAAACCCAGAGAGAGTTTATGGAAGTAAACCTGCCCAACAAAAGCAAGCCTTGTGGGGATCTGTTTGATTTAATATTTTCCCATTATTGATTTGGTGGCCAGACAAGTATATCCATAGCATTTTTCTACATAATAATGTAATTAACTCCCCTATAACCAACTGACACAGGGTGATTTTGTTGAAATTCGAAATCAACAACATTGCTTCCAGTGTGGATAAAAATATAGTCTGTTACTGTAATTCGGTACTCCTATTTCTCATTGCCAGCTCCAAAATTCCCAAAAGGGAGCGGTGCATACAAACAAAATTCCCAACTGCTCCCTATTCCCCAGACCCTGCCTTAAAACAGAGGGGTGTTAAATGTAAACTGAATAACTGGGTTTGTGCTGGGGCTGAAACATGTCTTCCCAAAGTTAAATAGAGTGAAGTCCCTGATTTTAAAGCACATCTCTGCAGAAAGTGACTCCTGAAAGAAGAGAGATTTTTCATTGCCTAAGTAAAAAGGGTTCCAAATATTTTAAAATATGTGTTGTTTTTAAAGGTTTGTTGTGCTTTAACACTGCTTGTATTGCCAATTACATAGGGAGATTAAAATAAAGAGAACTGTGCATGTAAAAAAATGTTAACCAACAGAAAAGTGTTGCATGTTATTTAAAGTAAACCCCATGCAGATTATACCAAGTTAAATTGTTCTGTCATGTCCAGGTTGCTGTGCAATTTGGTACTTAAGAGTATGTTGAGTGACCCCATCATTTCAAGTGCTTATTCTGCCTGTGTGTTTCTTTATACATGAGAGCAGGATTTAAAATACACACGTGGAGTTTTGGATATTTGTGAATTCTATTATCAAAAAGTTAATTGTGTTCAAGTGCTTTGTATTGAGGTTCTTGCCACATAGAAGGTGGTGTGTCTTGTGTTTTTGTTTAAATATACATTTTCCTATTAATTAATAAATATATATTCTTTTACACACCGGCCTGGTTCTTGGCTTATCTATTGCACAGGAGGGAGGGCTAATCGTGGTTTGATATGGTTCATAGACAGGGCTAAAGTGAATTCTATAACGGGTATATTGGTGTGACGCTCTTGATTGGGGAGGGAAAGAATTCTCTGCATTGATTGTTGCTGCATAAATATATCCTACAGATTTAGGATGGCTGCAACCAGCTTTGACTCTGTGCCCAGGCCTGGGCAAAAGCCTGCCTGAATGGAGGGAAGGGGTTGGTACTCTTCGAGCGAGGCTTAAAGATGCAGGGTCACAATGGCTTCCAGGATCTTGGAAGGAGGCAGCAGAAGAAAGATAGGACAAATGTTAGATGGCAAGTGAAGTATTCTTTAGGGAAGGGGAGGCATCAGATTTAATGTCAAGGGTGTCAGAGCCCGAGCAGAGTGACTTATTGAGATGGTTGAGAAATCACCAAGCCCAGACCATGTGATAGTTTCAAGAGCCTGATCGGGCAAGCATCTCAAGGGGAGCTAGATTTGGTATGAGAAATCTGGGTAAAAAGAGGGCTGAGGTAGGAGTGAAGTTATGCAGCATTTGAGTGGGGATTGCCAGGAGGTGGAATAGAAAGAAGGGATGATTTGGGGGTAAGTGGTGCACGAATGGACTGTAATTTGTCTAGGAAGTAAGCAAGTAGTTGTTATTCACTACTAGAGTTTTCAACGCAACCAGAAAACTAGCTGGTTCTGGCTGTGCTTATAGCTGGTTTCTAACAATTTAGTTGTGTTTTGTAGGAGAGTTTAGCTGTTTTACAGTAAGGGAGTCATGTAAGGGGGCTTAATCGGTTAGATACATTATACACCTCTAGGAAAGGGTGCACAATTTGCACTTGCCACTAGCCATTGGCTAGCGATGTTTGTCTCTTGGTGAATAAGAAAAGGTTTACTTTAATGTGCGTATGTATAGAATTGAAGTGGCAAGTGACTTTTCGATGGCTGACTAGTAGCTTGCAACTTAATTTTGGCACCCAGTCTATAATGAGGCATGTATGCACCAATCAGGTGCATCCACAGGGCTGAATAAGGGTAGTGGCACAGAGAACACACAGGATACAATCCTCAAAAGAATCTTTTGCTTCATAGGTGCTACTTGGTGGAGAACTCCACCAAGTGAACATTGTGGAAGTCTTGTTTTTGTTACATGCCGCAAACCAAGTTACTTCTTTGAACCTGGACACTAAAAGGATAAAAACGGTGGGGGCTGCTTATGAGAGCTTGTGTCTTTTTGGGCCTTCCAAAGTCCAACTAGGGTGGGTATGTATTGCATGCAGCGGGCAATAACATTGCAGATTGTAAAACCTGAGAGCAGAATACTTTGTCTCCCCAAGCATATGTTAGGGGATGGGGACGTTCAGAGGAATTGGTCTACAACGAGTAGGTTCCTTAGCCTTTCGTCTTTAACCAATGTGGTCATTACAAAGACATGAATAAGGGGGCTGTCATGGGCGGTGAGTCAATGCACTTGGTTCAGAGAGAATAAAGCTTTTTAACCGTGCTTTGAGATTCTTTAAAAACAATTGGCAAATATGTAAGGGGCTAGGGGGGTTAGCAGTTACTGGGGAGCCAACAGAAGGATCTCACTGTGACCCAATAAACCCAAGGCTGTTTCTTATCACCAATTTATCTCTGACATTGAATGGCAGAAAGGTCTTCTTGGCATCTGTTGGCTCGGGGACACAGCTGTAGGTCATAAATGTATGAATGGTAAGAGAAATCAAGGTAAATGCAAGAAGAGAGTAAGCATTGAGGGGAAGAACTGAGGTCGCAAAGGACTCTGTAGAGGAAAGCTGTGGCTTCCAACAGGAAACTGTTTTGCTGGACTTCTATTGCTGAACAGGCATTGCAGGACTTCTATTGCTCAACAGGCATTGCTGGAGGGGCATTGCTGGACGGGCACTGCTGGACTTCTACTGGTGAACATGCACTGCTGGACTTCTACTGGTGAAAGGGCATTCAGACACTTTCGGGTGGTACCAGAGGTTTGCTGAAACCTCTTCTAGATGGTATGCAAAGTGTTATTTAAGACACAGGTCGAAGGAAGAAAATCATGGACACGCTTGCCTCCATCAGGGTGGGACAGTGTCTGTTCTGTATCTGGGGTGCAAAGAAGGTCAATCAAGTGCGTTTTTACTAAGTGCTAGATGCAGCCGTAGACAAGAAAGACCCATTTGAGTTAATCTAATGGCTTTCCTTCATACAAATCCTGGGGAAAAGAAGAATGATGGTTGAGACCAAAGTGCTGTGAGGATGTCAGGACATTTGTTGGCCTGATGAAATCAACTGGTAGCATCTTGGCTCATGAAGGTTTGACCGGGGAGGCCTCTCTAGTATGCTTGACTGGAATGGGGCTGAAGTCCAAGCTTGGTGTGTGTTTTTTGAGCAGCTGGTTTCTTATTGCAGCCCTTGATGTCCCATGGCAAGTTGTTCATAATTTACCTCCGACCACAGTACACAATCTACTGGTAGACCTGGTTTTCCAAAGCCTGGGAAATTGAATTGCCAAGCGGAGTAACGATCTCAGCGGCCTATTTGAGATATTTCAGGCAAATCACTGCTTCATGTATTTTGGGATCGCCCATTTATCGTCATAATTTTAAACTTTATTCTAGCCTGTATTTAAGCCAGTGCAACTTCCGCTCCACAGGAGTAATGTGGTCACAGGTGCCACTATTTGTAACAATATGGGCAGCAATATTTTGCAACCTTGGTGTACAGTTAATAAGAGGTTTTTTCATACCGATGTACATTCAGATACAGTAGTCTACTGTGGCCCTTACAATCGCCCTTGCACAATCGGGCTTAGACAGCAATGGGCAAAGCTGTTTTTATAAATACTGAGGGAAGATTCTAAGGACAATATGACACAGGTTTTCAGGTGGGTGAGTGAACCCATTCCTATTTGGGGCCCCATTAAGGGGCTCATAGGCGTATGATGTACCAGTGACACAAGTATTTTGTATAAGCCGCTTGCAAAGCACACTATGACAGTCAAGGGGTAAGCGCCGAAAGTGCTTAATCTGAGTTGGTAGTACTGGAGTACCTGCCAAACAGCTGGAAAATGGTTGTGAGAGGAGGGGTATCCTTCCCACACCACCCCCAGGCCTAACTTCGCACAGCATTGTGGTGGCACCCGGAGCCACACCCAAAAGACCCTCCAGGAAACGGACTCCATCACAGCACATATTTCTGATTGAATGCCAGAATCTTTGCTCTAGCCCGTGTTAAATGCACTCTCAGAATCATTGTGAGGTCTGGCAGGATGATTTGCGTGGTGAAGTGGTTCTGGATGGTTTCAAAGAATTCCCTTAATTTAGTTCCTGTTTGAGGGTGGGGGAGATCGGAGTGGGAGAGCAAGACGGAGGGTAAAGGAACGTTTGTCCAAGGTGATACAGGCAGAGTTAAACCAGCAAACTTGTGAGAGTTTGGATCATAGGGAGGCTGTTGCATCAGTGAGGAAATTGCAAAGGGCAGCAGAGGTCATTTAGCAGCAGGCGCTTCCTTGAAAATGTATGTTTCTTTTTGGCATGATACTTGAACACAGAATGTCTTAGCTTTTGGACAAAATGTTTCTTGTAGACAGCCTGACGGTTGGTGAATAAGTTATGGGCACGATTGGTCCACGAAATCTGTAAATTAATTTGTGGTTGTTGAGTCTCATATCGGGATCATGTCCAGGAATTGATCTTTGATGCAGGGACACGAAGGTTAGGAGAAACTATTAAGTGCCTGGCTAGATAACCAAAGAGCACTGTCAACCATCTAACAATATAGTGGGTTAAGGAAATACATAGCCATTCGAATCAATTTAGCAGGCTTTACCCAATAGCATTAATCCCATTCTGCTTTAATGTAGGAGGCACATCAATTCTGTCAAAAAAGGTTGGTCTGCCGCTTTTTCCCCTGGCACTAGCAGACCATCATGAAAGATATACTCCTTGGTACAATATAAATAAAGTAATAATCAGGGCTTTAAGTGCGCAGGGGCTAGCCAAAAATGGGGCTCAGCCAGGGCTCTGCTGTGGCTCCCTGGTCCCACTATGACACAGCTGCGGCGGGACATTATCCCCCCCCTCCTTGTTGAAACATCCCTCAGACAGCTCTGACTGACAGAAGTGCCAGCCACAGTGTCGCGCAAACTGCAACATTCTCTCGCAGAAGTAGCAGTTTGCATGACGCTGTGGCTGGCACTTCTGTCAGTCACCGCAGTGCCAACCACTGCCTTGCGACAGGAAGTGCCAGTAACTGCAACTTCTTTTCACGACCGAGAGGAAGTTAAAGCATAATTGTAGCCACAGCCGTGGTAAAAGGGCCTGTGGCGTGATTCGCGCAATTTTCAAATGGATTCCCGCCTTCATCCAGCCGCTGCTACCGTGACATGGGGGAGAAAAGGCAAGTCAGCTGAGCCCGGCCCATTTTTTTGCACCCCCCCAACCCTCCCTGGCCAGATAGGCTTTTTCACCCCACACAACTGGACTTGAAAAAATACGTTGTGAGGGGGGCAGAGGCGTTGCTAGGGGGCCTTTAGCCCCAGGTATTTTGGTTGTGGCCCCGAATAGCAGCTCAGGGGCTACAACCAAAAGGCTAGCTAGCCCAGAGTCCCGACAGTCCAGATATTAGCGTAACTCCAGATCTTTTCCAGACCCAGCAACACACCTATGAGCTGGGATGGTGCTTTCATTGAATGGGTTAGCAGGTTTAGCCCCGGGCATTGCCGCATGTAAGTCAAGTAATTTTCAGATTTAACCCGAATTACTTAGCATAAACATAGTAATGCCCAGGGCCAGCACCTCACTAATACCATCTGACGGATCGTATTACTGTAACTGTTGGACCCATATGCATGCAAGTTCCTAAGCCGACCCACCCTCCCTGAAAGAAAAATGTGGGACCACACCATTTCAAGTGTTGGCAATAAAAGGCCGTAGGATTTTATTGTTACAGATATGATTATGGAAACAATGGCAATAATCACATAACCATATATATATGCATACTTTTGGGCACCGGGTCCTGAGGTAACCTCCTATGGCCCGTGCCGCCTTTTTGTCCAGCGACTTGTTGTTGTCACCGTACAGTGTCCTGGTTCTCTCTTTCTTTGGCTTTCTCCTTTCTTTTTTAGGGTGGGTGGGTTCTGGGAAAAGAGAAAGAGGTGGAAGACACTGAGTGAACAGTGAACTTCCAGGCTGTTTGGGACCCTGTTCATGGTCGAATAACAGATTGTGGTTTGTGAGAGCTGTGCCGCTCTTTTTATAAGACCCAGACTTTGAAGTGTGTCAGTGGGGGCTGAAGTCCAACCCCCGACCGGCAGCAGCTGGCTGTCTGTCCCCATGGGGGGAGGGCAATGCATTGTGTTTCCCCTGCCACTTGTTGTTTATTCTGGGTGCTTAGCACCTTGTTGCTTTGTGGGAGGGTGGGGTGATTGTTCACACCTCACCCTTCCCTTCCTTTGTGGGGACAGAGACTGCATGTCTCTGTATGTGATGAGGAGAGGGCCAGGTAAGTGGGGGAAGGAGCTGCCCCTCTCCAGGGCCTGTAGATGGTACCAAAAGTTAGTCTGCCTTGCTTTGGGAGGCCCTGCAGCATTGCTCAAAAGGCTGAGCTGGTGAGTTCTTTTTTTTTTTAAATGTCTGTCGCATCCACATCTAGGTTTTCACACAATCTTTTGCTGCAAGTCTTGAAAGTAAATTTACAAAACCCAAAAGGTTATTTCTTTTGCCCTTGCAATTAATTGCATTGTGGGATGTGTAGTCCCCTGCTCAATATTTAAATATGTGCCTGAGCACTTTATTTTAATTTGATGTGGCACTTTTGAAGTTATCATTATAAATCTTTAAAGCCATACCTGGGGCTTAGGAGGAGAAAGGAGAGGGCATGTGGGTCATGTTGGTTAATCAGGTCCAGGAATGTGGGAAGAGGGGCTGCTGGCCTGGAGACAGGATAAGTTGTTTGGCCTGGTTCAAACCCCGACCCAGTGCAAAAACCAAACTTTGGTATTAAGCGTGCTATAAAAGAACCATTATTACATATGGGTGGACGGCATCTAATCGCATTTAGAATACGTTACATTACTGCATATAAAGCACTGTTGCAGGGAGTTGCTGTAGGGTTTTCTGTTACACCGATTCTGCGATTGGACTTTTTTTGTCTCATTTGTGCAGCCGCCGGATTGAGTGGGAAAGTGGAGGGTAGCTTTCACATGCAGGGATGTAGCCCTTAACCAGCAAGAGACCAACCCTCGATCATGCTGCTGTTGGTCCACCTGATTTTTGTACGTTTGTGTGTTTTGTTAGATGGCATGGGGTGGAGCAGGACGGGAAACAGACTGGTGTCCAAAATAGGAAACTCTCTTTGCGGGGATTACAAATATTCTGCAAACCGGTGTCCAATTAAATAACTCGGGCATTGAGGACGCACAGGGAGGGCACACATCACTCAAGCCACGCCCCAAAGGAAAGCCCCCCACCCCCTCGATTTCTCACCCACTTGAAGCACTGGTATTAATGATCATGTTTACATGTACATGTTAGTTAATTTTGAAGGACTGTGTGCAGTGAGAGCACATAACACACATGCACTTCTGCAAGCGCATTGAGTGAACATCTCAGCTATGAAACATACCCGACCGTTTATCCTTTCCACAGCACATTGAAGACCCGATTTCAATAGGATCACGGGGAAGCGGGCGGCGGACCCGAAGGGGATTTTGGGGGCAAGCTGTCGAGTAGTAAGTACTTTCCGAACACAGTCATGCCGGGGTTTCCAAACAATGTAAACATTAACTGTTGAATCTATGAGTCAGCTGCGGAAATTGAACAAAGGCAAAGGTGCAAGAGCAAGGAAGGGAACAGAAGGGTCGGTAAGGGTCAGAAATAATTAACAAAAGAGAAAAAACAGAGCGGGACAAAGAAAAAAAGAGAAACTAGCCAACTTAAAAAGCAATAGAATTCGAAGTTTTAAAAACCAGAACCTACTGTTGAACTACAAAAGTTCACTACAGTATGGGAAGTAGAATTTCTTGCTCAATAGGCTAAAAATAAAAACGATGTCTGTGTACTCACTGATGTTCACGCATCATTGCCACTAGAAGCGTTCTAAGCCGGGAGAGAGCGATCGAGACAGAAAGCCAAAGGAGAGGTAGACAGGAGGACAGCCATTGGGAAAAAGGCAGGAGTTCAAGGAGAGAGAAATAAAAGGAGACGAAAAAGGGCATATCTAGAGAGAAAAGAGAGAGAGAAATACATGAAAGTGGGAAGACAAGCACTGTAGTGTGTGCAACCGCTGCACATAGCTCTGGGTAGGAAAGGAGATGACATTTAAAATTTACAAGGAAACATAAAAACGAGATAAAAAATGAAAAGGGAAGGAAAGAAAAAACTGAGGTGAGAAGAGAGAAAGAATAACCAGAACAAGGTAGGAAGGAAATGGTTAAAAAGAATAATGATAGCCATACAGAGCGGTGATGGGCAAACTTGTTCATGCTGAACATCTCCGGGCCCTCCCAGATGCCAGATCTGAAAGAATTTGCTGTTAAAAGTAGTCAATGTTCTTCCTTATGCTTCCCGGACATTCTCTGGGCCATGCCCACCATTTGAAGACCGTCAACAGAGGCTTTCAAGACTTGTTATGCACCAACAGCTGCTTGACAACTTTAATTTACCGATTAGCTTTGAGACAGATGCTCGTGCAGGCAGAAATGGAAGTTATAAATAATTTAAATCTGAACGGAATCTAGATAAGGATCAACTGAACAGCTGCAATTAACCCATTACCTTTCCGACAACTGTTTCAGGTGCAGAGTTCGGATGGGTGTGGGTGTGTATAGGCCCCCAAGAGGGAGAATGGTTCACGCAAAAAGACCACAGACACTTGGTGCTTCAGAAAAAAACATTTGTTGTAGTGAGCTTTGTTAAATTCAACACATTCCGAGGCACATAGAGGGAAAGCAAGAGTTGTTTGCTGTGGTGGTGTGCTGAACTGATTTACCAGTCTTTCTACAGTCCTTTCTGCCTAGAGGCGAAGCCCTAACCCTGCATCACTCTCAACAGGATACAACTCCTCTCACAGCGTGGAGCAGAGCGTGGAGCCAAGAGTGGTTTGCTGTGGTTCGCTGGGGGCAGCGGGGACTGCGAACCGCTCCCCTCTTGTTCTCCTGGTTGTTGCAGACCCAACGAGCTCCTAGGCGCCCACCCACAGTAACGTTTAGACTTTTGGCTCCCAACATTGGCACTCCCTCTACTGACTGCTATCCCTGGTTACCATGAAGGTGATTAAGGCTGCCAGGGGAAGGAAATCTGGCCTGAGAAGCCCGAGGGCGGGGAAACTGGTCCCACCGGGTCCACCTGGGTTGCTGCCCCGAACTCGCCCAGCCTCTGTGGGGGCCTGGTTTACAAAGAGCCCCTTTGTTCTGCCAACCTGATTACCGGCTACTTCGGTGAATGGGGGTCCACTTTATTTCCGTTAAGGCGGTCAGCTCCTCTATTTCCCCCACTTCCACTCGGTTGGTCCATTGCACGAGGGTAACTATGGAGGAACGGAAGGCATTGGGAGAGATAAAGCCGGTTTCTCCCTCGTTTGTCTCTTCACCGAGGAATTTGGGCCGGGTTCAGATCTGCCTGTACAAGCTGCTCCAGGTGATGTCTGCTCTACCTCAATCGATAACAATACCTCGCTATTGAAGATGGTTATGAAATTACATCGGAATTCTCTTGGTGTGGCCATTGACAGTAAAGAGGCCTCTAGTCCATCTGCCGTCTATGATAATATCATTGGTACCCAGCTGTTCCACTACCCCAGACCTGCAGAGGCTGCTGTCTACATCCTCTTCTTCTAGCAGCTTCACTGATGACATCGACGGCACTTATGACACAGAGTCCGGTCCCGAGCGAAGGGTCAAACTCAACCTAGGTGCTCAATCAGTCAGGGGAGGTGCATCTCCACTAACATTGTAACTTTAAGTGGAACCTTGGATGTCCTATTACAACTATGCACCGCAATGGCCAAGGACCAAATTGCCATTAGAGCTTTACTAACTGCTCACATACTTTCACCTCCGGCAAATGTTTCCCCAGAACACATGGTACCGGTATCGGCACCCGAAGTAAGCCCTGCCGCTGCATGCAACAATACTTGGTTTCCAATGAACGCCCAGATACGTCCCACCCAGCCTGGCTCCTCCAGTCCAATCATCGATCTGACGAGCCAGCCCCAGCGGGTGGGCTGGCTGGATATGATCAACGAGGACCAGTCTGTTTTACTCTCTCCAGCTTCGGGGGAGGAAGACGAAGATAAGGCACTGGACTCGGGCCCTGATGGGGCCTTTGGTTGTGGCTGGGGGCTGGGCTCTGTTCAGGCCCTCGCTCTAACAGCAATGGGTTCCTCCTCTTTCCCTGTCATTCTTGCAGCCTTGCCAGTTGGTGCAGCCAATTCAACAGTAATTCATCCAGCTCCTTCGCTGCTTACTGGTTCCAAGAAGCACAGGCAGAAATCAGTCAGGGGCACTACTGATACGCAGGCCTGTGTCCCGACTAGGATCACTAACACCCTACCTGATGACACCAAAAGACAAGTCAACTTGCAGGGCCCGCTACAGAGATGGTTAGTTCTGGGCGAGAAGCCTCCACAGCCTTCGGGCTGCTGATTCTTCTGCAGGGGCCGAGCACACACTCTGCAATGCAATGTGGAAGGCCTATAGTCATGTCAAGCGACAGGACCTCAGATAATTGCAGCCGGCAGGAAGATTGCAGTGCAGAAGGTCTAGAGCTGGAATGGGAATACAAGGGCCTCGCCTGTGATATTCCTGGTGCTGAGCAGGGGATGGTGGGGCGTCAGGTTGCCATTCCTCTCTATGGCAGTGGTGTAAAACTGGAGGAACTAACCCCCATAATCTCTAGTCCGTTTATGTACCGGTGCTTTCTGTAGAACCTTTTCCATGGTGTCCCGTCACTTAGTAACATCTGCAGTAGGGACATTAACAGGATTGTGTTACCAAAGGCCAACAGTGTGACTAACTGGGCTGTGCTGGAATTTACTACCCGTGCGATCTCTGCCTTGCTGAGCCTTCACTATCTGTATAAAATGGGCTTCCTTTGACAGTCTGCAGACAAGAATCTGACGTAAGAGGTCCTACCGCACAGCCCCCTCTGGTCTGGCCCAGGTGTGAAACCTATCCTGATGTCTGAGTTGAGATGAGGGATAAAACAAGGGGCTGTGGAGCTAGGGTTTCCTAGTGTGCGGTGACCCCTGGGGACTTGGCGACAGGCCACTCATGATCAGTAAAGGACTTGCAGTCACTAAAGTGGGGTTCCTGGACTCAAGAGGGCTTAGTTATTTTTTGACAAACCCAAATGGCCTAAAAAGTTTGTCTTACTATGACTTACTTCTCTTACAGGAGACGTGGTGTTTGAGGACTTCCAAATATACGTTTATAATGTGATTTGCCTGCCTGCTAAGAAAACTATGAGTGGGCGGCCTAGGGGTGGGCTGGCTATCAGTGCTAAATGTAATCTAAACCTACCCTCTTTCTACATGAGCAGGAACGATGTGGAGGTCCCGAGTTCTTCCCCGGACCTATTTTGATTATTAATCTTTATAAACCTCTGGGGGCATCAAAGGTGGTGGCTGTCCGTATGAGAGTTATCAAACTACTTTCTCAGTGGTATTCTCGTTACCCTCGGGGAGGAGGGGTCTCTTATTGCAGGGGATTTTAACAAACATATGCTCAACCCAGCGGGAGAGGTTCACCTGGCCCCAAACCAGATTGTCCACTAGTGTCGGGCAGCTTTAGAGTACACGCCACCCCGAAGGGTTGGTTTGAACAACTGGACCTCCATAATTTGGTAGGTCTCAATACTAAGCTGTTTGGCGAGCAAGTGATTGGGCACACTTGGTCTAACGGCAAATCACAGTCTTGAATTGATTATGTCTTTGTATGTCAGGAAATATGGGACGCATTTAGTCTTATTAAGATGGTCCAGACGAATCTGAGTGACCACCTGTTCTTGGCCTGGGACTGGCCCCCCGTCAGTGCTAGAAGGGAGTCTTGCCCTGCGTGTCATGGTTTGGTGGTCAACAATGCTGGCAACCGCCTGCACTGGACTTAGAGGGGGATTGCTAGGATGAACCTGTTCCTTGAATCGGAGGGCCACCTAATCTCAAATGATTTGGTAAGTCGGTGGGGGGGTGGAGCACCTTCTGGCTACCCTGTGCAACTTCTTTCAACACCTGAAACTCACCCGAGTAGGGGCCAAGCGGACCAGAGCAGGGTCGGCCCCTTTCGATGGGGGTCTATGTTTTACGATCTGTTGATAGCTCTCGCAGGGACTGGGGTACTTGCCTGCCAATTGGCGCATTCTGGGTTCTTTTGAGTCTGATGACATTGAGATAGTTATTAAGAATCTGATGTCGTCCCGGGCAGTCAGCCCGGACTAATTCCGAACACAGTATTCAAGGCTAACCTGCCAGCATGGGCTGAGATCCTGGCACCATGGTTCCATAGAGTCTTGGCTTCGGGAGTCCTTCCAAATGGCTTGAGTGAGTCCATCCTGATAGTGGTGTTCAGGAAGGGTGGCCTGGGACCCCCTCCAACTATATACTCCTTGTCATGTTGGATTTTTGTGCCAAGATTTTCTCTACCCTATTATTGAAGCATATTATTGATGCCTGGCCATCTGCATCGATGCCAAACTAGGTTTCGTAGAAGTCACAGCACCCTTCACAACAACTGTGCTGTGCAGCTCCTACTGGCAGACATGATAGCTTCCAAGCAGGTGATTTTTATGTGTTTTGTGGACTATTCCACGGCATTCAACACAGTTTGCTGGGATAGGCTTTGGCACAAACTTTTACAATGGGGCCTGGACCCAGTCCTCCTCTATTTCATCAAGGAACTGCATAGTGAGACCATGGTATCCATTCGCTTATCGCAGGAGGGGGCGCTGTCAGGTACTATTAAAACCAACATCGGCCTAAAACAGGGATGCGCCTTAGCCCCACTACTTAATCTCTATACATCTGATCAAGATCCTGCTATGCAGGGTACCAGGACTTTTCCACCCAAACTTGGGGGCGTGGCCATACCCTGGCTATTTTATGCGGATTATACCATCCTCATCGTCCCCGCGCAAATCAGGCTCCAGCGGACCATAAATGCATTAGGGGAATATGCCAGCGTGAATAACCTGCTAATAAACCCATCTAAGACAAAGGTTATGGTGCTAGGCAGAAGGTCAAAACGGCGGCTGCCCTATTTGTGGACGCTGAAGGGTACCAAGCTAGGAGGTAGTGGATGTATACACATACCTGGGCTTCCCCATCCTCTCTAAAACAACCAACGGATTCTATGGTGAGGTTGTTTCCAGTCACACCCTTAAGAAATGGCATTTAATAAAATGCTTTGTGTCCAGTTCAGGCGGGAACAACATTGAGGGACCGATCAGGATTTACCAAACCAGTTTTATCCCTGCAATGATGTATGGTCTGAATCTCTTGGCTGTGGGCCAAGCGACCTGGTTGGAGGCTTAAGAGGGGAAGTTACTAAGGTCTATTCTGAATGTCTCCAAGACCACGCTGGTCCAAGCTTTGAGACCTGAGATGGGGGTCCGATCCCTACGGGCGCAGTGGCTTCTTAAGCGCTGTAAACTCTACTGTGCCTTGAGACTGTGCCCCTTGGATGACCGTAGGCTCCTGAGTTTGGTAGCACACAGCTTGGGGGCTGCCTCTGTAAACCCTTCCTTGGCTTCCTTGAGGAAGACGGTGGAGGCCCATTGTGAGAAGATAGGCTTCCAGCTCCCACTGTTAACAGACACACCTGAATATCTGAATCTACTGAAACGAAAACCTGGGACTGGGATAGAAGCACCTCCCTAAACAAACTAGCCCAGAAAAGGTGTCATTTAAAATTCACTCAGCAGGCCTTTGAAATCGATGGTCCATGCTCTTACTTAACTAAACCCTGCTCCCGTAAAATGAGAGAATTCATGGTATACTTGAGTTTGAGTATCATATCAACGTATGGATACATCGGGAGTTGGTTTGGAGTTGTTCGAGAAGAGCGACGTTGTAGGCTGTGTTCAATTTACATCGAATTCAGTCGACACGTCTTGACCCAATGTGGTTCTCTTGAACAAACATACAGTAGGGCTTACACAAACTTTGTAACAAACCTTGAAAGTATCCAGGGTGATCAATTTTGGTCCTTGTTATACAGGGCCAACTCTCTTGTTGTTACGGGGACTTGATAGTAGGTATAGAAGGAGGCTGTAAAACAACTGGCCAATGTGGTGTGATGGGTTCTATCCATTGATGACTGATAATTAACGCTTGGTCGTTTCAGGCTGTATTTGTGTTTGTTCTTTTAACTCTATTTATCCGTTAAAATGTGGAATAATGCAGTTGTTTTAGGTCTTCTGTGTGTGTTTTATGATCCTTTATTCCAAAACTTTTCCATTTCATGAAATAATGGAATAATGGAATTGCCATTTGTGATATTATGCTGCTCAACAATCGTTTACTCTTTCCCTTCATTGGATGTACCATTGAGCGTAGCCACGCCCACTCTACCAAGAGCTCCATATTACCAGATGCAATGCGCTTCCAGCGCACGCCTTCCAGAGCGAGTAGTTCCTGGAGTGGTGACTGTTCGGCTGTGGAGACTGCCCTGCTGCTCAACAATCGTTTACTCTTTCCCTTCATTGGATGTACCATTGGTATGAACACAGCAAATAACATCTTTACTTTGAGTATATAAAGGACCTCTCCAAGTTCATAGACGTATACAGACTTTAACTATAGTGTTTCTACATTTATAGAGCGTAGCCACCTCCACTCTACCCGGAGTTCCATATTACCATAGGCCACGTTCTTCCAGCGCGTGCGCTTCTGAGCGAGTGGTTCCTGAAGTGGTGACTGTTCGGCTGTTCAGCTGAACAGCTGAGCAGCCAAGCGGTCCCTGTGTCGTCTTCTTGCCCCGTTAGTTTCTGTTCGACTCGTACAGTATTGGCGTGGTATGCTTAGTGTTTTGATAAATTGATCCCTTGAATTTTTCTAATGTATAGGTTAACTACAGACATGCCCTCCCATGCTGCAGCTCCTCTCCCCCTAATGCACGGGAAAACAGACCGATGAGAAACTGAGTGAAAAATCATAAAGTGTCAAATAAGTGCCGTTCCAAGTCAGTTGGAGCCAACATCAGAGACTTATGGACCTCTGCCCAGAATAAAACAAATGGAGTTACCCCTGTGACTGTTATGAGAACACCAGCCACGGACGCTGCAGCCTGTGCGAGCAGCTGCTGCTGCATACGTAACCAACGCGGAACTCATGGCAATAAGATCCCAAGAGGATAGCGAAGTAAGTGGCTTCCGCATACCAGATCGCCCTTTGTGTATTGACATTTACAAACCTGCGAGCCACTCACATTATGCAGTCATACAGCTACGTGCGCCGGAGCATTCAAATGCTCCGAGGTTATATTCACAGGCTGTATTGAAAAATCTCTCGCAACAACATATGGAAAAAAATAGTGAAATTAGCGGAGCGACAATAACAAAAGACGTTGAGCAATTGGCTCAAACGGAAAGTAATGACACAACTGCGAGTATGTATGCTGCAATTGATCATGCCATTAATAATTGTGAGCTCAATGATGAAATATTGGTGCCAGCAACACAGGTGCAACAATTAGATTTGTCCTGTAATGATAAAGAATGCATTAATGTTACCAATCTATCAGCCTCCCCGATATTAGGAAATACAGAAACGAATAATGTGTTAAATTACTCTGTTTCTACAGAGGAATCTTATGTACGACCAACCCCGAGACCTTCATTTGGTTTCAGAAATGTAAACATGAAGCACAAGACTCCACTCTTGTTGCCATGAATATTGGCTTAATTGGACTTTCTAAATTATATGAACATATGGAGTAAAAAATTGGAAATAATACCAAATTACATACAACACATAGTGAAGATTTTCAACAAGTGTTTTCAGAGATAAATCAAATAAATGTAAATATGCAGGAAATAAAATCACAATTAAAAGTGGTGAAACTAACACAAGAGAGAATTTTGATAATATTAGAAAAACAAATGGACACGCGGGCCGGCCATGAATCACAAAGTGAGAGTTTACATAATCAATCAGCAGCACAGCAAGGAAATTCATCCTTGTGCATCACAACACCATCTGTTGAATTAGAATTAGAACATAATAACAACATTGAAGAAAATAAGAGCTTGAAACAAGTGACAGCTGATGATGGAAACTACAACGATAACGTGACAGATATGGAACCTATCTCAAATCCAAATGAAGTGTATGGTATATTCCAACCACAAGGCAAAAAACTAAATAGAAAGAAAAATAATGTAAAAAAATAATAATAAGAAAACAAAATCAGTGCAAATTGAAGTATAATAAGCAAATAGTAGGAAAAAAAAGATTCTTACAAGCCCACACCCTAAACAGAAAAGAACAACCTAAAAAGACATACAAACAAACAGATTCACAAGACAATATAAAAATAAAAGCAGTGTCAGAAGAACATTCTGACGATATTCAAACACCTGAAACAGAAATTCCTGTTGAAAAGGATTTAGAGAATACCGATAATGAATTAATGAATTTGAGCACTTACACAATACTGGACAAGCTAGAGATGGAAGAAGATGAGGGGGAGAATCTATCCCCCATGGATTTAATTTAGCCAGTTGACATCTATGCTCATCCAAATTATAAAACGATAGCGGAAAAAGGCAGGTGGATTAAAGACACAGAGGATACAGCAAAGTATCCGAACAAACATGTAGATACTATGCTGAATAAATACAAACAAACTGGACAAAGAGGAAGCAAAATATCAGAGGGCTGCCCCAAAGCAGAAAGCAGTTGATCCGCTTAATAATAAGAAGTTTATATTAATAACGAAAGACAGAGGTGAGAAAGATCCTTACCCAAATAGATCTACCATCTTAGCGGCAATGCACTCTATTGAGGTATTGAGGTAGAAATCAGATCCAGAAACATTGAACTAGTTGACATTGTCAAAAATCGAAGAAGGGATACTGCAATTATAACAGTGCCCTCTCTAATAGTGAGAAAACTGATGTGGGACGAAAGAGACCAAATACACCACATAGGATTTGAATTACAGCCCCAACAGGAACACAATGCATGGTGAAAGACAGAACTATAAATCAGACCACAACGAAAAACGATTCTCAAAAATGACATGCAGGCCCTTAATAATTAAAATGTCAGGGCATATCAGGTAATCTACAAAGAGATGTCTATTATAAAGAGCAGGCCGAGTTGACACCTATAGAAGAACAAACGAAGTGGAGCTGGCTCGAGAAAGCGAGAAAAGAAACGAGACATGGAAGCTCCAGATAGAGTCTAGTGCAGGTCGATAGCAAATTAATGTGGATTGCGGTTTGAAATACCAGAAGACACACGCATTTGAGCAATAAAGAGAGTGCTAACCTACAAAAAAATCGTGATTTAATACTATTGCAAGAAACATGGCTCATGAAACCGCCAATCTGGCCTAACCACCAAATTTGCTCAATTCCTGTGATTAAAGGCAAAAAGGGAAGACCTACTATGGGACTCATTAGTGCCCTAAAAATGACCTGCACTGGCAAATGTATACAATGGGATAGTGCCTATGAAGGCTTGCAAGTAATAAAGTATGAACTTGGCATTAAAAATCATCCAATGGCTCCTGCCATGGCTTTTGTCAACATATACTGGAATCCAGCAAATATACCTGAGAATCCGTTTTTGAAACTAGTAGTACAAGTTTTAGATAAAATCAACGCTGATCCCACAATTAGCATGGTAATAATTGCAGGAGATCAAAACGCTAAATGTATAGGTAACAAGAAAAAAAATAAGATGTAGCAGAGCAGAGAAATGGATGAGATTAATGAAAGATAGAGATATGGTAATGCTCAATGGTTGTGTTGAAGGTGATGTACCAGCAAAATCCACATGGAAAAACATAAAAGACTCGATAATCGATTATGTTTTTGTCTCCAAACAACATATGCAAATAATAAATAAACTGGAGCAAAGTGATCACAACGTGTTAACTATGACTTGCAATGCAGCCACCCCTTGTCAAAAAAGAGAGAGATTCTCAACCCTTGGGTGTTAACCAGGGACTTAACAGAATAAAATGGACCGACAAGAAGTTGGACCAATTATTAAAAAACTTGAATCAAAACATGCAAGAGGAATATGTTCATGCGTTGCTCAACTTCAAATCAATAACAAATGTAAACATGAAGGAAAGAGAAAGAATGCCTAAAATGTTCGATCCTGTAGTGAAGGAAAAAAAAGAGAGAAAGAAGTAGAGATATTAGGAACATAGACACCAAAAATACAGAGGAATATAACAAAGCAAAAGTCAGAATTATGACAAGATATAAAAACTTTGATGTCACAAAAATCAAAAAAGACAAAATGAAAATGAACAAATGTTGAGGATTCTAACAATGAAATCTAGTGCAGGTATTTGGCAAGTGCTCAGAGAGGGGGCGAACGAGGATGGTGCGCCCCACACACTTAATGGTGTTGGTGAGGAAGGATGGGTGGAACATTTTTCAGGCTTGTACCAATGTGAAAAGCCCGAACTAGAAACAGAAGTTGAACCTCTTCCTGATATGCAATGCCTGAAGCTAGGTCTTGTATATACAATTAGTCGTTCAAAATCTAAGTACATCCAGGGCTCCCGGGCCTGAAGGCATTTCCAACGCCACGATCAAAGAATCACCTGAAAAATGGGCTCTGTATGCGAAAGGCAAAATTAAAAAGAAGTATAAAAATACAGTAATACATTTTGTAACCCAAGCTTCCAAGGAGGAAGGAAATGACATGATAAACATGTGGGAAAGAAATTGCCAAGACATAATGACAAATGCTAACATTAGGGAGGGTCTCTTTACTTTTAACCCCAATCGGGAGAAACAAAAAATATGGGATTGGATAAAAACAACAGAGTGTGAGAAATATCAAGTGTTTAAAACCCAAAATATACAAATAAGGAAAAGAAAAACTTTTCCTGAATACTGCAGGAAACACCCAGATATACATTATAGAATTAAGATTATGAGGTTCAAATTTGATCTATGGCCTACCAAATCAAGAACAGCAATATGGAATAAAGAGAAAACCTTGGACAAAACCTGTAGATACTGTAATAAGAGCGAAGAAACGCTGAAACATATAATATTAGATTGCGAAGTTCTGGAGTGTATAAGGAAATAATTCTTTCATAAACACTTCAGGGAATATCATACAGTAAAGAAAAACATGGTATGGATGATGCAAAATGCACAGAGCATAGCCCTCAACTTAACAATCATAAGATATTTAGAGAAAATTGAACTTGGTGAACCTGTGCAGCAAGTACTTCGATTGCAGAGACACAGAAATGAACTATTGAACATCCTTGCATAAAATATTTAAAACTGTGAGCACTGATAGAATCGTTTTTTCTCTTGGTGGATAAACTAGGGAAAAACTGTAGCACCTAAATACTATTGTTGATTGGAGGAGTAATGTTTGCAAATATGTACATACGACGATTGGAAAATTTGTACTGTAGATCATTTTTGTAGTTAATTTTATGGTTTCCTGGTCTGCTCACAAGGGTTGGTTATTAACTTTCAGATTCCGTTTTCATTTTAATTTTTACATTATTTGTTTTCCTTTCTTATTTATGATGAGTTTATTTAGAATAATGAATTGAAATTGTATGTGAACTGACAAGAATGTGTAAAACATATGTAAATAATTGCTAAAGCTTTGTTATATTTTAAGATGTTTCCTGTTTTTAACTTATGCAATATAAAACGATATTTGGAAAGTTGATTTGCAACTAAATCATATTTTTTTAAAAACATTTTTAAAAAAAGATATTATGCTGAATGTTCTTTTTATCAATGTTGGTGTTTAAGGTTTATTTTAACCAAAATGAAATGCACTAATAAAAAAACAAACAAAAAAAAAATATATTTTTCTTCAATTTATATACAAATGCACAATGATGACAGTGTATGCCTAAAAACGATTATCCCAATCTTCCATAAGGCTAGGATGGGGCAGCACCAACTGGGTTATATGCCACCTCCCGTCAATCGGCTCAGGGGTTATCTCCAAAAATTGCCAAAAGCATGCATTAGGAAGAGGATCCTGGTCCTCCCAATAACTACACCGGCCCTGAAACCCACAGCTTTGGGTCTTCCTTGGCCTGTGCTCTTTCTTTCTGCAAATAGACATTGTTACGCATGGTCCTTAGCTCACACCCCTAGGAGTGGTAAAAATTGTCTACCAGAAATCATGGCGGGGGGCCAAAATTCGAGTGGCACCACTGCATTGGGGGGGGGGTGACTTCAATTACCTCTTGGCCCCACCACTTCCCAGGCCTGAAGGTTGCGGTCCCATCGGGCACACTTTGCACAAATGGAAAGGTGGCACTAGCTGGTGTTTACCTGCATTGTTTCAGTGGCTAATTATTGTGTGATTTATAAGGTGAAAAGTTAGCAGATTAGTGAGGTGCTCCAACAATCATGAAGCCACACAAAGTAAGGCATGACAAAGCAGAACATGGCTGTCTCCACAAATTCCTACCACTGGCCTCTACCGATAGCGCCCAAGTTATCGTTCTCAATTTGACAGTGTTAAATCCTCTCTCTCACCCTCTCGCTCGCAAATACACTGTACCAAACAAGGTTACGGTAATGGCAGATGAGAAAAGGGGGCCGACTAAGCACTCTCCACTCTTTATCGTAAGTCGTTCAGAGGTGGTCATTTACTTTTCCTTAGGATGTTGGTTGTAGGTGGAGAGTCATTTCAGAACTCAAACTTTAGCAGTTGCCGTGTCCATGGTGGTTTGCTGGGACTGGTTTCCCATCATGCAAAGAACAGAGGGACTTGACCATGAGGATCCTTTCGACTGGGCCATAGAAACGATGTTGTAAATCCCTGCTCCACCTTCATTTTTGGGGGTGATATGGGAGACGGCAAATGCCCCTCACTCAGGGCAATCAGCACTGCACAGACTCTGCTTCGGGGGGGGGGTTAGGGGGAGGCGGGGTTTAGCAGCTTGAGCCAATCTCTGAATACAGTGCTTCAAGTGAGATATGAAATTGAGCAGGGGCTCTGGAAAGGGTGTGCGGCCAAAATGCACTTGCCGTGGCCTAAAGGAGGAGTAGGTGACTTAGGCAACAGCGACCAGCCCTAAACAAACAATATATTGTGGGGTGCTGCAAACATGTACTTTGGGCTACCCAAAATGAGCCCACGTGCTCTTGTTTGCATCCAGTAAACAAACCTCGCTCTGGTACAGTTTACAAATAAACTGCGGTTGGTACAAAAAGTCCCTTTACAACTCGGGATATAAGCAATTCAATCACTGAATAAAGCACCTTCATTCTGTAAAAGAATGACCCACGCCCAGTGTGCTTAATAGGTGCTCATTTAGGGTTTCAGCTCCCCTGCAGTCTGCCTGTCTGATGATAATCTGTAGCTATTAAAGCCTAGAAAGAAGGACTAATTGTATGCACATATTACCTAGGCGCCAGCCTCCTCAAACTGAAGGCCCCGTCACTTTGTGTGATTTTGCTACCCAAAGACAAACCTTAAAGTGTTACACGATCTCTAACATCTTCGGCTGGCCCCGAAATCAGAAAGGGGGGGAGGACAAATAGCACCAATGTTAACTACTTGGTTCTTTGCATAAAATCAAAAGGCATTTTGGGAACATAGGAAAAAAAACCCATGTATATTTATGACATATCTGTGACAGTGATTTAGGCCGGCAACCCATCTGGAAACATAACGTACACTGGACTTCCTGCTTATTTCAACAATGATAAGCCCCCATCAGTAAAGTGATGACAAACTACTGGTCATATATACCCACATTTGGAAAGAGTTACCCTTTGAGAGTCAGTTGCTGGCGGTCATACATTAGCAGGCACACGGCTTAAACTTCACAAGGTGTCTCTTCTGTACTCACAAGCTCTGGATTGAAATCACGCCAGGGAGGGAGGACTGGGGCTTCCCCTGCAGTACACACAGCGTCCCTACTGTACTTACAGGCTGTTGTCTAAAATCGCACAGAGCGAGGGGGGCCGTTTTCGGAGACTGTCAGGCCACCAACCCGACTGTGACCAAATGCCTCCACCAAAGAGACCCTCGGTGGGTAACTGATGTTTAAGCTTCCAGATTTACTCGGGGGAGACCTCCTGTGTCAAACACTCTGGGAGGTACCACGTATCTACCCCTCAGGAGATGTAGCAAGCATCTAGCCCTTTAGATGCTAAAAGAATTCTGCACGCGCCCATCCCTCAGGATAGTTCGGGGAGGCAGCATACTGGGCTGGTTGTAATACTAAACGGTCATGTAATTGGCCGCATTTCCATCCTGGCAGTGCACATGCCAGCTGGGGAATAGGATCGTTTGTACTGTGGTGGGGTTCTGAGGAATCAATGAGCTACTTCTGCCAGTCATCCCAGGGGCCATACGGTGCTACGAGAGCTATAGAAGGTCTTGCATTTCCTGTCCATACTCTGTCTGCCAGTTATCCATCCTACTCGCCCTCCAGCAGTAGTGCCTGTAAAATTGATTAGGCTGGACAAAGGGCAATTATCGCTGATGGTAACATTATCGCAGGCCTCTGGCCTACCGCCTCCACCACCTGCTCTGGTGCTTCTTTAGAAAATAAAGCAAAAGGCAGCAGTTTATTTTTCGTTTGGTCTCTGTGCAGGCAGGTTTACGATATCTGCGCTAACACCAGAATTGCAAATACGCGAGAAATGCGGTAGCTATTGCACACAGATACGCAGTGTTCTTCTAGACAATTTACGTTTGTGTGTAAATGCGAGTATGCAAATGTTCAACTGCACACATAGCTTACAAACTACAGAAGGGCCATAGCTCTAGTAAAGCCGGAGTATTAGAGCACCCTCTGTATCCATCTCTAAAAGTAGGGCTGAAAAGGTCTGTGATTGTTAAACAGCTTTTAGAGAGGTCAGCCGTCTACTGACAAGAGTTAGATTTAAAAGGGGGGCCCCGGGGGGAACGCGAAGCGTTTCCCCCCGGGGAGTTTTTTGGCGCTGCACACGGCCAGCGAGTGGCCGTGGGGTGTAGAGCGCCCCGCCCGGGGTATTTAAGGGCTCAGGGAAGGTTCGGGAGGCAGGCGACGGTTAGGACTTGGCGATTGACCGGTCCCGTTGCCCGCTCCCGAGCCTTCCCTGTGGTTCCTTGGGCCTAGTTGTCGAGTTAGTGCAGGTGAGGTAGGGGATTAGTATAGCGGGAGGGCGGGTAGGTATTATTAAAAAAAAAAATTAAAAAAAAATAAGTTAGTATTGTTGTTAGCGGGGTAGGAGGGGTGCCGTAAATAAGACACCCCTCTCGGCTTACCGGTTTTCTGCAGGCTTACGTCTCGCGTCAGGGGTAGCCCGCGGGCGTGGGGCTCCGTGGTTCTCGTCGGGTTTTTGGGAAGGTTTTAGTGATCCTGTGCGTAGGCCCGCGGTTCGTGTGGGCGTTGGGGCCGGGGGGGGAGCGGAGCTTCATTGGCTCTGCAGCGGCTTTCCGCGGCGCCCCTAGGGAGTAGTTCCCACGCCGCTTTCCGAGCGTTTGGTCCGTGGGCGGAGGGCGCGTATCAGCGCGCTCACATAAAGGGGCTGGGCAGCGCGCTTAAAGGAGCCGCGTCCCTGTTGTGGTTGTTGGAGTGCGGTGCTGTCGGGACACGGCCAGGTGGCAGTGTTCTCTGCCGGCTGGCAAGCGCTAACTAGTGCTTGCTATTAGGGGTTGCAGGGCTCCCGCTTTGGGTTGCTGGACTAGGTGGTGGGGAGGGAGAGGGTAGAGGGTACAAATTGGTAGTTTGGCAGGTTTAAAAAAAAAAATAAAAATAAAAAAAAATACATACTAGTTTATATTTTTCATTTGAGCAGTAGGGAAGCAGATAAATAAAAATAAAAAAAATAAAAAACTATCTAAGGAAGGTTAGTTTCAATATTTTTGCCTTTATTAATTGGCAATATTAGGGAGGTTATTTACAGGGGACCACACTAGGTGTGCGTTGTGATTGTGGTTCTGGGGGGCGGTTAGCTTACTGTGAGTTTTGTGAGGTTTCTCAGGGCCAAGGGTGCTAGTCCTCGGGTAGGTCCCGGCTCGGGGGCATAGAGTAATTAGGGCATTTTGAAGGGGTATATTGCTGGGAACACGCGTTTTAGTGTGCACGATGACAGGCCGGGGGGCGAGCAAGAAGGGGCTGGTGGATGCCGGGGCCTTGAAGAAGGCCCTGGAAATCATTAGCAGGGCAACTAAAGCCCAATTGGAAGGCGCGGTAGGGGAAGTTACGGGAGAGGAGGAGAGCGGTGGGGGCAGGCCGCAGCGCAGAGCGGCGGCAGACGGTGCATTGGCGGCTGTGGTGGCTTGCACCCCTACGGCAGGGAGAGGGGAGATTTGGGAATCTAGGGGCAGGAAGATGAGGAGGGAGATAGACAAGAGGGCGGATGGCGGTTTAAGGAGATCAGGGGGGCAGCCAGGGAGGGAGGAAGGGTATGATAGCTCTAGGGAAGAGGGGAGCGCTCGAGAGGGCAGGGACCGAGGGAACACCAGTGGGGGCAGGGGTGGGGCGCAGGTGGGGGTGGCAGGGCAGAGAGGAAGAGGGGGTAAATACCTGCAGAAGAGCGCAGGTGGGAGAAGGAGGGAGAGGTCCCCGTCAATTGAGGAGGGTAGGGTGGGGCGCGGAACGGCCCCCCCGGATAGGAGGAGTGGGGGCGGAGGGCGCTGCGCAGCCCCCGCTGAACAGATGGAGGGTGAGGGTTTCGGTACGGCCCCTCCTCGGTTAGCGCAAGGAGAGCCTAGAGGGCGCGGCACAGCCCCTAGCAACGAGGATGCCAGGGTGGAGGTCGGAACGCCTCGCCCAAGAGAAGAGGACCAGGCAGAGGTTCCCACAGCCCCGCCGAGAAGACGTCAGAGGAGTGGCGGGGCGGACGCCCCGGGCTCGGAAGAAGATCAGCAAATCATCTCGGGCAGGAGCCCGCATCCTAAATGGTATTTAAGGGGTGATGAAGTTGGTTGGGAGGAATACGGGAGGCAATGGGAATTTGAGGATTACAGGGCGGAAAGGGAAAGGGCGGAAGAGAGAAGAAGTTCAAGGTGGGACAAGGAAAGGGAAGTGCAAGGGGGTCAGGGTGAAAGGGGTCAAGGAAATTATTGGCTGGGTGATTGTGCGGACATGTTTTGTCCCCGCAGCAGGAGCCCTCTAAGAATGGAAAGGAGGAGCACCGGTGTGGAGGCCAGGCCGCAGATGGCAGGCGTGGAAAGAGGTGAGCGGGAAAGGGAATGGTCATCTGCATGGCAGAGAGGGGTCACAAATAGGTGGTTGGGGGATGACCGGGGTGGTCTTCAAGGTGTGATGAAGGAGGTCGGGGTGCAGGCCTTTGGAGCCGAAGGGGTTGAGAGGAACATTTGCTCAGTGGAGGTCCAAACGGACAAAGTGGTGGAGCCATTGGGGCTCGAGGTGCAGGTGGGAAAAGATAAAGAGGTGGAGGTAAAGGGAAAGGAGAAGAAATTGCCATACATGGGGATAACAAAACCATTGGGGGCACATTTGATGGCAGCGACCAGGGAGAAGATACAGGGAGGTGAATTTGTGGATGTCTTCAAATTGCTTCATAGGGAGGTGAGAACGAAAGAGGGGTCTAAGGAGGAAGAGAGAGAGCTGGCTTCACGCCCGAGGGTCCCGGTGACCATTGAGAATTGGACGTCGGCGTTTATCATTTATGCCAGCGTGTATTGCGAAAAATTCCCGGAGCGTTGCGTGGCCCTGCTTAAATACATGGATGTAATAATAAGGCTTTCACGAGCTTTGGGGGTTTTGCCCGGGTAAGGTATGACGAGGAATTTAGAGCGAGAATGGCGGAGGACAGTCAGGCGGTCTGGGGGGAGATAGATATGGATCTTTGGCTGCAATGGATGGCCCCAACGAGGCCTGCCCCGACATTGCACACGGCGAGCGGGCTGCCAGTGCCTTTCCGGCCCTTTCTTGGTCGCCCCGCCCATGAAGGGGCGGGGGGAGGAGGCAGGGGCCAGTCCTCAGCAGCATGCTGGGGGTACAATAAGGAGAGCTGCGCAAGAACCATGTGTAGGTTCAAGCATGAGTGCAGCAAGTGCGGGGGGAAACACCCTCTCACGCAGTGTTTCCAACAAGGAGACAGGGGAAGGGGGAGAGGTGCAGGAAAAGGGGTTGGGGGGAAAAGCTTTTACTCCAATTAAAGTGGGGGTGTTGGAAGAGTGGTTGCAATTTTACCCGGATAGGGAAGGGGCTAAGATTTTGAGTGAGGGTTTTGGGCAGGGGTTCAGATTAGGTTACCAGGGTCCAAGGGTGCGGCGATGGGCGGAAAATCTGAAGTCAGCAAGAGAGAATACGGAGGTGGTAAGGCAAAAATTGAGCAAAGAAATAGCGGCGGGCAGGATGGTGGGTCCGTTTGATGAAGTACCGGGTGACTTAGTAATATCTCCATTGGGGGTGGTGCCCAAGAAAGCCCCGGGGGAGTTCAGACTCATTCATCACTTGTCGTGGCCGGAGGGTATGTCAGTTAATGACTTCATTGCCCCGGAAGAGTGTGGGGTTGTGTACGCGAGTGTGGACCAGGCGGTGGAGCTAATAAGGAAGGAAGGGCGAGGGGCCTTCATGGCCAAGTGCGATATCAAGGCGGCGTTTAGATTATTGCCAGTGCATCCAGAGGATTTTTGGTTGTTGGGGTTGCAGTTTGAGGACCGTATTTACGTAGACAAAGCATTGCCGATGGGGTGCGCGATTTCCTGTGCGCTGTTTGAACGATTTAGCTCTTTTTTACAGTGGGTTTTCTCATTCAGCTCAGGGTGGGAGAGTGTGTTGCACTATTTGGATGACTTTCTGTTCATTAGCGGGGCAAAAAGGGAGGAGGATTGTAAAAGAATGCTAAAGTTATTTCAAGACTTGATGGAGGAGCTGGGGGTACCATTAGCCGAAGACAAGACGGAAGGGCCGGCAGTGGTGTTAACATTCCTGGGAATTGAGTTGGATTCAGTGGCCATGACCTCACGCTTGCCGCACGACAAGGTGAGCAAATTGGTGGTACTGTTGGAAAAAGCGGTAGGGGCCAAGAAAATGATGCTGGTGGAGATGCAGAGATTGGTTGGGCATCTGAATTTTGCATGTAAGGTGGTGGCCCCGGGGAGGACGTTTTGCAGAAATATGGCAAGGGCCATGGCGGGAGCGAAGTGCCCACATCACCGGATAAGAGTATCGGGGGCAGTGAGGGAGGATTGCAGGATTTGGTTGCGATTTTTGGAGAGTTTCAACGGAACGTCAATGTGGTTGCAGGGAGATCCAGTGACTTGGGAAGTTCAGATTCTCTCGGATGCAGCGGGGGCCGGTGGTTTTGGAGTGTTTTGGGGGGGAAAATGGTGTGCCGAGAAATGGCCGGAGAGATGGTTGAAGGAAGGGAGGAGCATAGCATTCCTTGAGTTTTTTCCATTACTAGTAGCATTGGAGTTGTGGGGGAAGGAGTTGCGAAATAAGAAGGTGAATTTCAATGTAGACAACGAATGCGTGGTCCATGTGGTGAACAGGCAGTCAGCGAGGGATCAGAGGGTGGCAAGGCTGATGCGAGAATTTGTCCTGCGTTGCATGGAATGGAATGTGGTGTTTAAAGCAACACATGTGCCGGGGAAGGATAATGGCATCGCTGATGCATTATCTCGTTTTCAATGGCAGAGATTCCGTGGATTGGCTCCAGAGGCAGATCGGGAGGGGCGGCAGATTCCGAAGGAGCTGTGGAAGATAGGAAGCTGAGAGCGCTGGCACTGGTGGAGGGTTCATTGGCCGAGGCATCCAAGAAGTCATACAGGAGGGCCTGGGAGGATTTTATTAGGGGAGGAGCTAGGAGTTGGAGGGGTAGATGGGATGCGGAAGAGCGGAGGAGGGATGACGTTATTAATTATCTGCTGAGGTGCATGGACAGGGGCTGGTCAAGGGCAACGATAACAGGAAAGCTAGCAGGGATCTCCTTTTACGGAAAATGGTTTTGGGGTTTTCAACCAAGTGGGGGGGAGATGGCAAGTAGGATGTTGGAAGGATGGGCAAGGGAGAGTAAGAGGGATAAGGATAAGAGGAGGCCGATATCGGCTGAATTGCTGCAGAGGTTGATTGAGGTTTTGGGGGGAGTTTGCTGGTCGGTACGGGAAGGGGAAATGTTTGCGGCGTGTTTTGCATGGTTATTTTTTGGGGCCTTTAGGGTTTCAGAGTTGGTCGGGGGACAAGGGGGGTTAGGGGGGCTGCGGTGGGAGGATGTGCAAATTACGGAGGAAGGTTTAGACATCAAAATTAAAAGGTCCAAGACGGATCAGAAGGGAAGGGGCTCTTGGGTCCTGCTGGGTCCAGGGAGCGAGGCTCTATGCCCAATTAAGGTGGGTAAGGTGTGGAAGGAGCGCTGTGGGGTTAACGCAGGTTTGGTTTTCCAGCACGCGGATGGATCCCCGGTCACAGCAGCACAGGTGCTGGGGGTATTGCGTAAGGCGTTGGGTAGGGTAGGAGAAAAGGGGGAGGAGTTTGGGACTCATTCTTTTAGGATGGGCGCAGCATCTGAGGGTAGCAGGCTGGGTTTTTCGGAAGAAAGGCTGAAAAGCTTGGGGCGTTGGAGGTCGGGGAAATACAAGGGTTACGTTAGGGATTTTGGGAAAGGGGATTGCTGAAGAAAGTTGTTGGTTGACTTGGGGGGCAAGTTGTTTGGTTTTTGTAATAAGATGATTTGTCAGTAATTTGTTGTAATTTTTGTTTCAGATGCTGCGCAAAGGAAGGGGGAGTTGGCGCAAGTTTGGATTGTTGGACATTCAATTGTGAAGTGGGCTGGCAAAGAGGCGGAGAAAAGGGTGTTTGGGAGACAGCTGGGGTGCAGTTATAAGGAAGTGGTGGTGCGGTGGCACGGTTTGGGGGGCATGCGTTGGGATCAGCTGCTTCCCATATTGGCAGGAATGAGGGAACGCTATGGAGTTCCTCAGGTGGTGATGCTGCATGCTGGGGAGAATGACCTGGTTAGGGATACGGGGGTGGCTCTGCTGAGGAAAATGAAGAGGGACTTGGGTTGGATTAGGGATATGTGGCCTCAGGCGGTGGTGGTGTGGACGAAGTTGTTGCCGAGAAGAGTTTGGAGGGGAGCAAGGAATGAGGGAGCAATAGAGCGGGCCAGGAAGGGGATAAACAGGGAAATGGAAAAATTTTGTGCATCGGTGAAAGTGAGGGTCATGGACCATAAGGAGATAACATACGAGGGTTTTCTTATCTTTAGAGAGGATGGGGTACACTTGTCCATGTACGGGAACAGTTACTACCTTGCGGACTTGGGTTCGTGGCTGGGAGACTGGGTGAAAAGTTTGAGGTAGAAAAGGGGGGGGTTTGGGGCAGAAAGAACTCCTCGGGGGAGGGTTTTTCTGGTGCCGAGGGCATGGCCCCTTTTGATGTGGGGGGAGGGAAGCACAATGGGGGAATGACACGGGAAAGGAGGGGGTGGCGCTGTTTGCACAAGCAGGTCACCCCGGGGGATCAGGTATTGAGCCTGGAGGGGCATGGCCCCTGGGGAGAAAGCGGGACGCCTGGAAAAGGGGCAAGGATACGGTAGGATCCAAGGGATCATTAGGGAGGAAATGGGTTATTTAATTATTTAATTGTTGGGGGAAAATGGGAAATGTTTAAGTTATTTATTTGATTGTTCAAATAGCTATTTAGTTTGTTAGGCCATGGAGCCAGTTAAGTGTTTTGATTGTAAGCTTTGGCCTGTCACATTAAAGCGACCTTTTCCACTTTTAAATGAGTCTGGGTTTTTGTGCAGTAAGCCAAAAGCGCCAGTGCATACAGATTAGGATTTTGCTTGTGAATACTGTTGAGTTCTTACCCGAGGGTCGGGTGTACGCAGGCCCCTCCCAATGATACGCGGGAGACAGGGTCGAGGTGCAACTCACTTTATTAACTTTCAGGCAGCAACTGCCGCAACAATGGTTTTCCCAGCCCTCTCCCTAGCCCATGCGTCATGTCCGTTTGTCGGCAGAGACCGCAACAGCGCCCCCCCACAACGATGTGGGAAGGTAATGACATCTCCCCCCTTTTTAACATAGTAGTTCCTCTCCATGCTCTACCCCATTTCTTCAATGAGGCGGAGCGGCTTCATGCGACTTTGTTGTGGTCTCCGGGAGCTGCGGGGCGTCGCCCACGCCGACAGAGGAGCATTGGAGTTTTTTTCATTTTCCGACTCTTCTCCGTCTCCTTGGCAAGGCTCGTCACGTTGTCTTTCTTCCTCGCTGTCACTGTTCATGTCCCTGACCCCTTCTCTGTTGGAGCTCACTCGTTTGAAGTGCAAAACATTTCGCGTTACCGACGAGCAGTCGTCTGTCTGTGCTGTGATCATGGTGCCTCTCTTGTGCGTCACGATGAGCGGGGTCGGTGCAAACGTGGCGTCTTCTTTTCGGTTCTTCGGTTGTCACATCCACACTTCATCCCCGGGTTCTAGGGTTGTTTCTTTAGCTCGCCTCTTACGATCCATTGCCTCTTTCATCTTCGCTTTTCCAGCGTCATCGTTTTCCTTGGCTTCTTGTTCCAGGGCCATTGGTGCTTGTGACCTGGGATCTTCAGGTAGTCACGTTCGGACTGGCCTTCGAAACATTGGATGTTTGCTATTTGAAGCACCCTCTTGATATTAGTCATGAATCTTTCAATCATGCCATTCCCTTGCGGCCAGCGTGGGGTTATCTTCTGATGTTGAAAACCTATGTACTTGGCGAAGTTCTTGAAATCCTGGCTCACGAAGGTCAGGCCATTGTCTGACTTTATGATTTTGGGAATTCCATAGGCAGATAGCATCCGGTCTAAAGCTGGAATGACGCTGGTGGTTGCGGTGCTTTCTACAATTTGAGCGTCCGGGAAATGTGAGTGTTAGTCCATGAGTACGACAACGTGTGTGCCATCTCTTAGCGGGCCGAATAGATCCACTGCTAGTTCCTCCCACACCTGTTTCGGCAGGGGTGACATCTGTAGTGGGTTTGGGTGCGGTGGCGGAGCTACCTGTGCAGAGATGTGGCACCTTCCTACTATGCCTTCTACTAGGGCGTCGAGTTTTGGAAACCATATTTTCTGTCTGAGGAGTCTCTTTTCGTTGCCACCACTCCCCGGTGTCCTTCCTGTGCTAGGTGAACTGTTTTTTCTCTCAAGCTTTCCGGTATTATGATCTTGCACCCTTTTAGTAGTAAGTATTCATCTACTATGGACAATTCATCTTTCACTTGGTCTAGCCATTTGACGTCATCTCTCGTGGTTTCAGCCTCTTGTCGGTCCTGTTGTCTCATGTGTGCCTTCCTGTTAGTTTGCATGCAGTGCCTGACGATTCGGAATGCCGGGTCCTGTTCCGATCGTGTTAAGAGTTCGGCCCTGTCTATGGGTAGCGGTTGTAGATGGTGTATGACGTAGTTTATGTATGCATCTGCAATGGATGGTTGTGGTACTGCTGGACCTGTGGGATGGCGAGACAAATAGTCTGCAGGATTTTCCTCTTTCCCTGGGTGGTGCTTGACTGTGAATTTGTAGTCTTGCAGGCGTAGCCCCCACCTCGCTATCCTTGGAGGCATCCGTGCTTTGGATCGCAGTAAATGGTTAGTAGCGCTTGATGGTCCGTAATTATGGTGAACTCTTTGCCATATAGGAATAGATGGAAATATTTGCACCCCCATAATACTGCCAGGCTCTCTTTCTCCGCCTGCAAATATGCCTGTTCCGTCGTGGTGAGGCTCCTGCTGGTGTATGCCACGATGTAAATAGTGGATGGTGTCTCCGGGTCCTTCTACGTGAGAATGGCGCCCAATCCTACGGAGCTGGCGTCTACAATGACTTCCGTGTCTCTTCTCGCGTCGAAGTAAGCCATGTTGTCCGCTCTCGATATGGCGTCACGAATTGTTTCGATTGCCGTTTGGCGCTCTTTTGACCAGATGAACGGTTGGTCCTTGCGCGTGAGTCGTTGTAGCAGGTTGCATATGGTGGCGTAGTCCTTCAAGTATCTGGAGCAATAGCTGGCCAAGCCTAGAAATGACCGTAGGTCCGTCGTGGTCTTGGGTGGTGGTGCAGAGATGAGGGCTTTGACTTTGTCCGGGTCTGGGGGCATCCCTTCGTCCCAGAAGATGTGTCCGAAGAATCTTAGTGAGCCTTTTAAGAATTTGCATTTTTCTTTGTTCAGTGTGAGACCCGCTGCCTCCTGAGCCGTGCACACTCGGTGTAGCGCTGTGTTGTGCTCTTCTTTGGTCTTTCCGTACACTAATACATCGTCCGAGTAGTTTAGGCTGTTTGGGACGTGGCGAATGACCTTGTGTATCTCCTCTTGAAAAATGTCTGCGGCTGATGAGATGCCCAAGCTGAGTCTTTTATATTGGAACAGACTGAGGTGTGTTACAAATGATGTGATGTATCTGGATTGTGGTGCAATTTCAATCTGATGGTAGCCTTTGGTCAGGTCTAGTTTCGAGAAGATCTTCGCTCCGTGGAGGAGGTGAATCATGTCTGTGATTCTGGTGGCTTGGTGCCTCTCCCTCTCAAAGACTACGTTTGCTCTGCGCATGTCGACGCACAGACATATGGATCCGTCCGGTGATTTCTTAGGGACGGGGACGATGGGCGATACCCATGGTGTTGGGCCTGAGACAGGTTCGATGACGTCCATGTGGATCAGTTTGTCTAGTTCGTCTTCCTGTTTCTGAATGTTGACAGGTATGCCTCGATAATGTTGGGCCACCGGAGGAACGTCTGGGTTGATGTGGAGGTGTATTTTCCTGTTTCTTAGTTTTCCGAGTCCTTTGAAAAGTTTCGGGAATGATTGTTCCACTGTCTCTGGTGTTCAGAAATATTTGTGCGCCATAATCTGATAGAGGATGTGTACTAATCCCATGTCCACCGCCGTCTGGAAACTTAGAATGCAGCCGCTCAGGTGGCAACTACTGCAACAATGGTTTTCCCCGCCCCCTCCGTAGCCCATGCGTCATGTCCGTTTGCCGGCAGAGACCGCAACGGCGGCCCGCCCCCACAAAGATGTGAGAAGGTAATGACAAATACTGAAGTCAAACTGTGTTGGGTCCTTACTGAACATGGGCATGTCCAGACATGGTATTCCGCGGAGAAGAAGGGAAGGCGTGGTTTGTGATTATCATGGGGTTGCTTTCATGCCCGCTGTACTGCCGAACAAAGTAAGACAACCATCAGGGCATCTTCTGACACTGCCAGTCTTGGAAAAGCCCAAAGGGTACAAGGGGCAGTAGTGGGGCTTTACTTTGAAAAGGATGAGTGGTCTTATCATCGGCCTTGGATTACGCAGAAGAGGTCTTGTAATAGAAGAGCAACATTGGATTCCAAAAGGGGCGATCTTGTGAAACACAGATGACCCTAGGTTTCCCAGAAGTGGCTGTGTGGTGGACGAGAGAGGATGGGTTTCCTAGTAGAGATCCTGTGATGGGCAGGTGAACTGGATCACCTACACGAGGTCCTGTGATGGGGCGGCGGGTAATACTGGATCACCTACACAAGGTCCTGTGAAGGGGCAGCGAGTAATACTGGATCACCTACACGAGGTCCTGCAATGACTTGTGATGGCATTGTGATGCTGGGTTTTCTACAGTAGGTGAAGAGCTGTGATGCGAGTGACACTGGATTTTCTAACCGAGGTCTGGAGATGCGTCAACGATGCTGTACTCCGCTTCGCCTAATAAACTATGGCAAGTGCAAACCCTGCAGCTTATGTCTCCTACTTGGAGGCAGGCGGTCACGCTCCAATTGCTCCTCATTTATCAATATAAACTCACTAATCATTTCATGTACCATCATGGACCATACACATTCCCCACTGGAACTAGAAATGTGTACTTCAACAGGTGGTTGACTTTCAACAAACAGGTCTAGGGATGAAACGGAGGATTGCAAGAGCTTAAAGCAGCTCGTGAGTATCCGATATCACCCGTAAGCAGTAGCTGGAACTGGGGAACAAGAAGCTAAAACATATCACACTGCAAATTTAACAACCACATGTGATGCAAGCTATGACGTTTTGTCTATTGTACATGCACAGTTATGCTTTAAATATTTTCTAGATGTGTCCCAAGCTCTCATACACATTCCCATACACGCAGCGTTAATCTCACATAGGTATGTTTGTACGGCATCATGGCCTGGAGAGTCAAAGGTAGCTCCTGATGGCTGTTGGTGTCAAGCTAACCAAGCTCTCTTAGGGTATAATTAAGAGCTAAGTAGCTCAGAGGTAGTTCGCACCCGGGGTCAATCAAGCGACACCTATAAACTGAAACTATTGTATTAGACTACATATGGAGAAATGGCATATGAAGTACACACAGCTTCTAAGTGTTGTTTGGTTATTTGCCCACCCATTAACTGTCATGGCCATGCTAAATTCTATTGTCATTCGCACCCAGATCCTGCCCCTCCCCGCCCGAAACACTTCCTCATGAAAACCCTTGCAGCTCGTTTTAATCAAGCCTTAGCCTCAAACCTTGCACTCGAATTGCCTGCCAGTGTTTTTTCAAAACAGTCCTCTGACACTTCATGACTTAATTGGAGTAGTAAACCTGCTGCTGGTGAAATAAAAAAGTCTTAACCAGGTCTGCCTTGAGCCACTAGATTTATGATTGTCCTTCACTTAAGTACAAACATTGGCAAAGCTGACAGTTTTGGCTTGTGTACAAGTATTAGGCATTTGCCAGTCACTGCCATTAGATGCTCAGGTGCTTGCACCATTTTGCACTTACCATCAAAGGGCAGTTAATACCACTACCGCTGTGCAGGCAAGTGCCTTTGCCATGCCTACACTTAAGCCCACACAGTTGGCATTGACAATGCTTACTTTTCTTTGTCCCAAATACTATGTCGCTTTATTTTGGCTGATCGTTGCACTTCCAAAAAGATTTTTTTTTCTACTTCTCACTTTAAGATACCAAAAATATGACATTTCTCTTGTTAATACTTGGCACTCATGGTTTCATCATATGGCAGCAACACATACATCCAAATAATAGGGATCATCGCTTTCCACATTGAAAGTGCCTGACCATTCAGACCAGGATGTGGTAAACAGCAGTGACATGCACAAATGAGCGCTCCACATCCTCAACTAGGTAATTGTGTAACCCAGAGCTCACATTTCCAAAGGGTTAAACTTGTTGGCTGGTTACCACTAGATCAAGGTAATTTCATACTTCAATGCAAGACTGACAATTAAATGCCAATACAAATCTGGCACCATCGCTGGAAAAAGCATTATGGCAAAACAAGGGAGACTCTTCTAAGTGAGACAAGGCTCGCCAGATTGGCTCAGTAAACACAGGGAGATGGTTTCGATTTGCTTCCACCTTTTCTTCACATGATTTTCCAATGTCAGCATAGCATGCTGCTGGGAAGCCAAGAATTCGCAAACAGCTGCTCTGCACACGCACGGGGCGGTGTAAATAAGGCCGTGCAAAGGCGCGGATCCAAATAAAGGGCAGCTCTAAACACGAGGCAGCCAGCGCTCGCGTGATAAGATGTTGGGGCCAGGGACTGAGCGCAGAGAGGCGGGAGAACATGAGGGAGCGGAGGAGGGCCGAGAAAGGGGGGGTAACGCGCTGGCCAGAACTCCAAGGACATGCCGCAGTGTTCTAGGACTCAATGATCGGCGGCCAGGCTCAGGGTGCGTCCCACCCGCTTTTTGTTCTCACACCGATTATGATGCTTTAGTCAGAGCGCATAGTTGGCATTACAATATGTGTACACACCCGCTCACAAAACTTTCCACGCTTCTTTGCCGCTCTGACGGAAGAGGCCAGCTCTTCTGCGAAAAGTAAAGCAACAGACTCGGCAAAGCGGCCTAGCAGGTTTTTTATGTTTGTATGAAGCGCGGGGTGAGGGTCACATTAGCACAATTCTAAGAAGTGGGGTGAACACAGCAGCATATATACTAACATGGCCCATTCCATTCAGGAGATTCTAATGCAGTGCTGGTTTTAACTTTGCATTCTGTGACTTGTAGGCCTGTGCCTATATTGGGGCAAACCCAAGGTTGCAAGTACCAGAATGCAAAATTAAAAGCAGAACTGGGCTAGCATCTCCCGAATAGAATGAGGGAAATTGGAATGTACATGTAGTAGCCAGCTGTTCAGTCAGAATTCAGAGTGTTCCACCCCCATAGGTCTCACGCGTTCAAAGTTCTAATAAGGGTCAAGCTCGAACTTGCCTAGAGCAGCATTTAGTTTTGACCAATGTCAGTGTCAGTGTAATACTATTTAAAATATTTGCACAGTTCCACCCTAGGCTATTAACAGTAGATGTCAAGAGGGCTTCCACTACTTGTCTGCGCCCCAACAAAGTTCCACCCTAGCCAAGCAGTAAAGATGGAGTGTTATGCAATGTTGAAAGAATGTTCCAGAAGAAATTAATTGAAAACAGATGACAGTGATGCAATTCTAAATGTCTACAACAACAGTACAGAAAACAGTATACTTAAAAAGTAGCAAAGGTGTTCAGGTTCCTACTGAAGAGCGCCTGCGCCAACGTTTTAGCTCACTGTACCTTTCACAGACGATAAATATTAATTTGCATATCAGTCTGGTCCCACCAATCCAGGTTGTCCAGCACATGAGGTTGCCGTTGGCACTCTTGTTGAGACGGGAATTGTCTAGAATTTCGGGGAAAACGTGTATTACACTTTCAATTTTAAAGGCCAATAAAGCTTGAGGCTTGGACTGTCACGCCTTCTGGCATAGGTTGAGGTTGGAATTCTCAGATTATGGATGGTGGGCGGCCCGGGCTGCAGATGAAATATATAGAGATGTCTTTCCATACAAATATTTTTAGTTTGGGCTATTAGGTGGCTCAACACCTATAAGCCGAAACAACTGCATTGGATTACAGGTCGGGAGAAATTACATACGAGGAGGGACACACAGGTTGTAAGTGTTGTTTGGTTATTTGCCCATGGCCCTAGCCATTGTAGCCCCTATGGCCATTCCCACCCGGTTCCTGCTCCACGCCAACCAAAGCACCTCTTCATGGGAACTCTTTGAGCTCACTTTAATCAAGCCTTAAAATCAAACTTTGCACTCAAGTGCCTGCCAGTATTTTTTCAAAGCAGTGTTCTCAGAGTTAATTGGAGCTGTAAACCTGCTACTGATGTAATACAAATGACTTAACCAGGTTTGCCTTCAGCCACTTGATTTATAAGCACTGTGTGTGTCCTTCATTGAAGTCCTGTTAAAAACAAGCATTGGCAATGCTGACAGTTTTGGCTTCTGTATAAGTATTAGGCATTGTGTATAAGTATTAGGCATTGTGTATAAATATTAGGCATTTGCCAGGCACTGCTACTAGATGCCCAGGAACTTGCACCATTTTGCATCTGCTACCATCAATGGACAGTTAATACCACTACAGCAATATGATATGATGTGATAGGTTATTTATAACGTGCTTAATACCCAGAGGTTTCTAAGTGCTGACCCGGGGATTGAACCTGCGTTGTTCCGTGTCATTTTGCTTCCAAGGCGAGCATGTTGCCCCTGAGCTATCCTCCCGAGACAATGCCTTGCAAGTGCATTTCCCATGCCTATCCAAAAGCCCAAACTGTTGGCATTGTTGAGTAAAGCTGAATGGAATGATGACTGGTAAAGGGGGGGGGCATGTCACGTGTGGGAGGTTGGCGGGGGTGGAGCTCTGGGAGGTACTTACAGTCCCTTTTCTGCAGCCATGTGGCCAGTCTTTGTGACTGTATGTCATCTAGTGAGAGTAGGATAGCCCAGGCAGTTAAACTGGTGCAGGTATTTCTGTTTCTGAAAGGGAGGTCTACTAAATCAGACCTACCTTATACTGCCCACATGTGCCTTGCTGTAACCAGTACACTGACATCTAAAGCGTCAGCCCTTTCGTGACACAGAACAGATTTAAAGGTCACCTGTGCATCGCTCACAGCTGGTGGGAAAGTCCCTGCAGGTAGAGGTGGCATTTTAACTTTCTGCACCTTTGGTCTAAATTTTGATAATTGTATGCGTTAGACAGTCTTGTGGGAGGTAAATATTGAACTATAAGCCATGCCTGGTTATAGCCTAGTGACTGGCTTTATTATTGTATGTTCTTAGCAAAGCAATTTGACATCACACCAGTGTCAGCTCTTTGAGCAGGGATTAGCCATGACAGGACTGATGCATACTGGTGTCTAGGCTTACTGTCTTTGATTCTCCAGCAGGAAGGGACACGCATTCCACCAGACCATAGAAACTACCACCAGGAGGTCACCTGGGAACAGTGCTTCAGAGGCAGCAGTGGCATTTAAATTTAAATTCTCTTGTATAGCACACGTCTGCCACTATTGATAGAATCAATGGGCTTGGCTCTGTAAGAAAAAAAAGGAGGTGGGATTCATTAATGGGACAGTGGGAAAACCAGATGCGAAACTCGTGGTGTTGATAGGCACAGATCGGAAGTGACCAATTCCTGAGTGCCAATCTGCTTTCCGGTGATTTGGCGGAGGAAACTTGGGATATTGTTATCCATGCAGAAGAGCTCAGGATCTGAAAGAATATAACTTTTTACATGCAAAGCCAGACCTCAACAAGAGCAAGAATAATTCCTCTAGATCGCTGATGGCAATACAGCCTATCCCAAAGCCCTCTGCATTGGAGTTGAAGATAGAAGGCATCCAAGACAGAGGCAAGTTCTGCCCCCTAACCACTCCCAGGAACACTGAAATGAAAATGAAATGATATTTTATTTATATTGCGCTCGTACACAAGTATTTCACAAGGGGATTGCTGTTATGCTAAGGCCTCGTTGTGGCTGCACTCGAACCTGGATCCTATCACTGAGGTGAAGGAGCGGTTGTAGGTGCCAACCAAGCTCCCTGGAGTGCGAGTGCATCAGAAGTACTCGGGAGGATAGCCCAGGGGCAACACGCTCATCTTGGAAGCAAGCCGACGCAGAGCAACACAAGTTCGATCCCCGGGTCCGTTCTTAGAAACCTCTGGGTGTTAAGCACGTTCTAAATAACCCATTACAATTACAAATTCAAATCAATCCTGAAGTCCCTGGATTGGGCCTCCCATCAACCCAGAAGTCCGAGAGCAAATGGAAACCTGTTCCACCTCCTTGAGCCATCCTTTGACCGTGCTTGATGCCACTGGGGCTGATACAGGACCCACGGTGCTTCTTTTGCCACTCCACAAACTGAGCTGCTTACATGCATCTTCAAACAGTCTTGATGCCATCTCACACCAGTGAAGATCACCACTGCCTTGACTCGAGCGCCGGCTCACAGTTTTGGAAGCATTCCACTCGCTGCATCACAAGCAGCGCATCGACCCAACACAATCTCACCTTGACCTGACTGTCGACTTGACCACTGGAAGCAATCGTGTCTCTCGCGGACTTGGCCCAGCAGAAGTATTGCTTTGCCCCGACTTGACTGATAACTTGAACCGGTTGGGACCCAATGGCCCACACCGTCTCAAGCACTGAGCGCTGACTCTATCCACACAAAGCCCAGTTTTGACATCGACTTACCACTGAATCAACAGGAATTGATCTTTTGCAACACTTGCTCGACCACAGAAGCCAGGCTTGATGCTGTTGAGCACCCAAGATAAAGAAGAACAAGTTACTTACCAACTGTAATGTTCTTTCGATTGGATGTTCCTCCCACGTATTCCTCATCAGAGATATACATCCTTACCTTCAGCTTTGCTGCTTCGGAAATTTTTTCTCTCTCCACCAGAGGGCCGCGGCGTTGATGTCCTTCGGTGGCATCCGTTGAGAACCGACGTCATCCGCTGTATAAATGCCTCGAGAGCGCCCATTGGCTTCAGTTCTGTTTTTTCATATATTTTCATATATTGTAGCCCATGTATTGTAGTTAATGGCATGCCTCTTTTGACCCAAGCCTTAAAAGAATTTAGAGTGTAAATCACGTAAACTGTACTGTGGGGTTGGCTGTGGGGTTGGCTGGGAGGGTCGATGAGGAATACATGGGAGGAACATCCAATCAAAAGAACGTTACAGTTGGTAAGTAACTTGTTCTTTAAATGGATTGTGTCCTCCCACGTATTCCTCATCTTAGATAAGACTCCCAAAGCAGTTTTGTTTTGGAGGTGGGAGTACAGAATTATTCTAGTCATGTACAGAATGGGGTACAGATTTAGCAAACAGACCTCCCTGAGAAGAAGTCGAATCTAGAGCATAATGTTTTATAAACGTATGCATGGATGACCATGTGGCTGCTGCACAAATATCTTGTACAGGGACACCCCTTTTTAATGCTGTTGAAGTTGCCATGCCCCTGGTCGAATAAGCGCTTAGCCCATCTGGTGGTTCTTTCCCAGCCAATCTATAACATTCTGTTGATCTGGGATCTAGTCTATGTAGTCGTTCCTCTTCCTTACTTGCGTGAGGAGGAGGGTAAAAAGTAGGTAATGTTATTTTGTGACAGGTGAAAATCTGAAACAATTTTGGGCAAAAATGATGGTTTATCTCAAGTACTACTTTGTCTTTATAAAAGATGGTGTGAGGAGGACTGCTAGAAAGCGCCTGTAACTCACTTACCCTGCGGGCTGATGTCAATGCTACAAGAAGTATTGTTTTCAAAGTAAGGAGCCTTAGCGGACAAGAGTGTAAAGGCTCAAATGGAATGCATGTGAGGAATTTTAGAACCAAGTTCAAATCCCACACAGGAACTTGAGAAGGTATCGGTGGAAACACATTATTTATACCTTTTAAAAATTGAATTATTAAAAAGGTATCTTAAAGTAAGATTCTTCCTCTGAGGAGCGCTTGAAAATGGAGAATGCTGCTAAGTATCCCCTTATCGTACCAATCTGGAGCCCCAGATTAGCTAAATGTAATAGAAAAGATAAAATTGTGGGAATATTACATTGAAACTGGTCCACATTCTTCTCTCTGCACCAGTTACTCAACTTGCTCCAACGACACCGATACAGAGATTTGGTTGCTGGTCTTCTAGCCGAAAGCAAAATCTCCATCACGTCATCCGGAAGGTCCCAATATCTCAACCTCTCAGAAGTCATGCATGAAGGTTGAGTGTGTTGACCTCTGGATGGAGAACATGACCTTCCTCTCGTGAGAGAAGATCCTCTCTTTTGGGAAGACGTATTGGAGGGCAGATGGACATTTCCAGAAGGTCTGGGTACCACGTTCTCCTGGCCCAATCCGGGGCAATTAGGATCATGGCTTTCCTGAACTTTTTCAACCTCCTTATTACTTGAGGGATCACAGGGACTGGAGGGAATGCGTACAGAAGTGGAAACTCCCAATCCACCACAAACGCGTCCCCTAGAGCTCCTCTCGGGGGAAATTCCCTTGTGCAATACAGTTCGCACTTCCGATTGGTACCGGTCGCGAACAGATCCACCTGAGGGGTTCCCCAAAGGGTGAACATCTCTTGAATGACTTCCTGAGCTAGTTCCCACTCGTGGGAGACTGTGCTCTGCCTGCTCAGAGCATCCGCCGCTGTGTTTTGCTCTCCGTCTAGATGAACTGCCGATAGAGAGATCCCCTCTTGTATTGCCCAGAACCAGAGCTGCATCGCCTCTCTGCACAGTGGAAGTGACCCCACTCCTCCTCTTTTGTTGAGGTAGTACAAGGCCACTGTGTTGTGCGTCATTATCAGGACATTCTTTCCCAGTACAGAGGGCAGGAAGGCCTTCAGCGCTAGTTTGATCGCCCTCAGCTCCAAAAGGTTGATGTGTAGTTTGGACTCCGATGGAGACCAGCGACCGCTGATTGTCAACCCGCTGGTGTGAGCTCCCCACCCCGTGAGTGAGGCGTCCTTTACTACTGTTATCTCCGGCCATGGTTGCCAAAAAGATTCTCCTCTGAGGATATGTTGTCTGCAAGCCCACCATTGTAGACCTGTGGTACTTTGGTTGAAACCTGCAACAGATCTGACATTTCCCCTGAGAATTGGGACCATTGAGTCTTGAGAGCCCATTGAAGGGATCTCATTCTCAATCTGGCTTCTGGCACCAGAAAAATGCAGGATGCCATCAGGCCGAGCAACCTGAGAAAATCGAAGGCCGGAAGATACTGGGCATTCTGGAATTTTGTTACCATCTGCAGAATGTGGTGAGCTCTCTCTTCGGGAGGTGAGGCTTTGCCCGAGCAAGTATCCAGGACTGCTCCAATAAACTTGAGTTTCTGTGATGGTATCATGTTTGACTTTTTTAAATTCAGAGAAAACCCTAGTTTTTGAAGGAAGTGACAAGTCTTGGACAGATGATCCTGGGCTTGTTCGGGAGAACGTGCTCTGATCATCCAATCGTCCAGATCGGGGTAGACATGAATCCCCCCTCTCCTGAGACTCTCTGCCACTACCTCCATCAACTTGGTGAAAACTCGTGGGGCGGAGGTTAACCCGAATGGCAGAACTCGAAACTGATAGTGAGAATTGCCAATCGCAAACCTCAGGTACTTTCTGTGCTTGAGATGGATTGGCACATGAAAGTAAGCATCCTGAAGGTCCAATGATACCAACCAATCCTGGAGTTGGAAAGCCTGAAGGATCTGAGAAAGTGTGACCATCTTGAACTTGTCCTTCCTTAGGAATTTGTTCAAGTTTCTCAAGTTCAAGATAGGTCTCAGTCGTCCGTCTTTCTTTGGGATGAGGAAATATGGGGAATACCAACCCTTGTTCCTCTCCGCTGCAGGTACATGTTCTATTGCACCTTTCTGTAGCAGTCTTTTTCATTAAATTCGCCCATCTTAAGGAGATACTCTTCGCCTTATTGTTACCAAGACTCTTTCCATAAATTCAGTCTTCTATATTGCCACCACAGTAACAATTGAAATCACCCACACATCTTTACCACCTGTTTTTGCAAACCAGTCCTGCAGGAGAACCTCAACACTGCCGATCAAATCAGCTCGATCAATCTCCTTATAGTTCCAATATAAATGAATAGTGACTAGATCCTCATACAGTGCCACCTCTTCTTGAGAATAAGATATAGCAACTGGGAGGATACCCGGATGGTTGCATTGAAGTTGCAAACTATTCCAGTTAACACTCTTTTTGATAGCCGTTACCAATGCCCCCGACGGCCCTCCCCAGGAACCTGTAATGCCGGTTGAATAAAGGTAACATAGCCATCAAGCAAAAGGGCCTGCTTCAGCCATATCTGCTGAAGATTTATGATATGAAAAGTTTCTGCATCTGCACTCGACCTCAGGAGGTGGCTGTAACCCTTTGTATTCCAGGAGGCCACACAGATATTCACATCCTATGCCTGATGGCGAACACCCCCTTTGTTGTAACCAGTAGCTAAACAACCCGGCAGCCAGTCCCAAGCCTCTGCTTCTATGCGATTTGTGTCGGTGAAGTTTTCCAAGAATATTGTCCTAATTTGCTGGGTCCTCTGTAAGCCCATACCCTCCACTGGCTCTCTTACACCTTTGCCACAACCAATGTTTGAGGCAGATTGGGACCACTTAACTTTATTGTATCTCTTTATTTGAAAAGCCTCAGCCTCCGAGAGCAACAGATCAGTAACATGTTTAGATCTTATATAGAGAAAGACAATGTCTGTTCTAGAGACATCTGGAAAATCCACTAACACAATATCGCTCAAGTAAATATTCTTCAAAGGGGGAATAGTTGCAAGAAGATCCGGCACAGCACGATTCAATAATATCCCATTAGTTGTTCCCAACACCAGCTGCAAGCATAATGCAGCATATGTGCGTCCTGGCTTAACGGTATACGATCAGATGAAGCCCTCGTACAGGGAACATTATCTTTTTTATTAAAGAAACCCTTATAGTTCGCTGTCGCAGTAAAAGTCTTTAAAGGATTCGCCCACAGGCAGTAATAAGGTAGCTTCTTTATCCTCCAATGATTGTTCATTTGCAGGTTCTTGCATCTCTTCCTCATCACCATAGTCCGAGAGGTCAATCAGTTTGTCCGCCTGGAACAGTGTTTGAGCTTTATTCAAGAAAGGAAGGATGGTACCCTGCTCTGTGGCTATGTCTTGACCTGCACATTCCACACTTAGCAACCTTCCACTACGATGCACATTTTTTTTTTTTTAAATTTGGTTTTGATTTTGAAACAAAAAATAAAAAGAGAAACAAAAGATTAACAAAAGATTTGAGCATTTCCCTTGTTACAACTCTGTTAGTATACGGTTACATCAAAAGAACAAAACTAAAGTCTCGTTATACAATTGATCGTCCTTGTGTTCGTTTCCAATCTCTAGTAGTAACAGTCATTATAACATACCCCATACCCACCCACCTCCCTCCCCATGGTTGGGCAGACATCATTGCGGCATCTTTTCTCTGTTGACATGTTCATAGCGAGTAATGTTCGGCCCGAGTGGAGTCAAGGGCGAGCTGTTGTCTGCTGTGCGGCTGTTCTACTGTTCTACTCGAACTACTGACCTTTTGCCTACGAGGAGCTCCGCTTGAAAAAATCTGCACCCGCATCCGCTCCGAATCGCGTAAGCCTCACCGGCCTGCTGCGAGCAGTTGAAGCGAGTGGGATCTTGCTGCTACACGTGACTTGCATCACGTGATTTGTGGAAGCCATGCCCCCTGCTGCAAGCCTCAAAAGCAGTTCAGCTCTACCTTGTGGCGTGAAGCCCGAGTGGAGTCAAGGGCGAGCTGTTGTCTGCTGTTTGCGGCTGGTTACGGCAGGAAGTACTGATCAAACCAGGTAATTAATCCACTCAGTGACCCTAGGTTGCTTTCGGTGAAGACTCTTAGCAATGGAACCTCAAAAACCAAGAACTAGGCTACAAGGGAAGTTAGAGGAATCCCTTGCACACTTACTCGTAAACCCTGTTACCCAGATGACAATGGAGGTAAACACGCCACCTGATGATAACACGGCAGACCAATCACTTAGAGCAAGAAACATTGAGACACAGAAATTAAATACAAAACCACTATTGACAGAAGGAAATGTCCCACAGTCGATAAAAGGGCAGTTGCCGTTGAATGATATGATAGCTGCAAAACTAGCAACTAGCACTCATATTGCACAAAAAACGATTGCATTGAAAAGTCAAGAAAAGGCCACCTGGGTCCCGATAGAGCCAATCAGCCTAAAAACAGAAGAAGCAAGGAAATCGATACAAGGTGAGAGATTTATGTCCCAGATGACGCCAATTCATGGTACATCACAACCTGATCACTCAACAGGGAAAAATCGGACAAAAGAAGATGACGAAAAGAACTCCTTTACCCCGTCCTTACAAGACAGAGCCAAAGCGGCCAGGTTACATTGGCAGAAAACATACACATCATCACGCTCTAAGAGCATCGATCGCAATAAACATAATGCACTTAGATGCGCCCGACTATCTCTGGACATCACTGAAATTGATGCCATTATGGAGTCACAGGAAAAAAGAAATGAAGTCTTTGACGGAGCAATTATGCCAATACATCTCAAAAATATCCAGACATCCACCCCAATTGTACGGCCAAGATCCATCTCACCTGGTGACAAAAACACAACCTCATTGTCCAAAGAGTCACACAATCCTAAATTGGAAGATTATGACCCTGCTGCCTCACAGCTACCACGGAATCAGCAATCCCCCGTACCGGAAGTCCAACAAAGGATACCAACAACTATGCTAGATTTACAAAATACATTGGTAGCCGTGCTGTCGACAGCAATGATTCCGTTTTTAAAGATACAGGAATACATGGTTGATGCTACAAAAGATCAGGCAACACTCCTGGCAATGATAATGACGAAACAAACACACATGGAAACATTCATAAATACTATGCAGGAGCGGCTAAAACAAGAAGCCGAAACATCGAGAATTTGGCAAACATGATTGGCGGATGTAGCTGAGCCGACCGGGCAGACAAACTGAATCTCCTCGAGACGGTGTCAATCATTACTAAAAAAATGATGGATGACAAAACGAAAAAAACAGGCACTCATGATGGAACTAAAACAATATGCAACAATCCAGACATAAACCGAAGTTTGTAACAATAACAAAGAACACAAAGTAGATCAAAACTGCCAATATGAAAGACAAACTCTCTCGACTATCCGAGTAAATTTCCCATTACTGACACATCCACGCTCCATCGAACCATCAGTTTGCACCCCCTTTGATATATTTGATCTCTCAAAGCATGGAATGGTGGGTCAAGATTTAATAACGAATCCAAAGTCTAAGAAAAAAACGGCAAAAAAAATCCAAAATGGATCTCGTGCATTTCGGAGGAAAATGAAGACAATACAGAAAACTTTACCTGATGAAGCAAAGAATATTAATAACCATTCTATGCTAAAACAAAAAAGGTACTCAACAAAAAGTGAGTGAAAAGGAAAGAGCGGTAATTCAAAAAGAGCAGACCAATTCAGTTACCACCGCTACATCGGAACCATTGGATGCCCTGCTGGAAATAATAAATAAAAAAACACCCAGTCAGGTGGAAAAACCTATTCCAATAATAGACTTATCAACTGCTGATGAGATGAGTGCCTATATCTCTATGTAAATCAATTCACAAGATCTGACGCTGATAGTAGTCGATGAATATAAAGACTCGACAAGAGAACAAACCCTGTCTGAAGCGGAGGAGGAAGAAGTACCGAGTATGGACCTAGAATACTCAATAATATCTAATGATGAACCAGAAACAGAAATTGAAGAGCTCAGCCAAAATACCCCGATCCCGCAAAAAAGTCCCACATTAGTGAGACCAAAATTTATAAACCCACAGAAGATAACTGCTGCCTATAGAATAGCTCTATTTCCATCAACACCTATTACAGACGATACAGTAATAATGAATAGAGCCAATATTCTACGATTATTCAAAGCAATCCCACAAGTGGAGAAATTAAAATCGGATGATCTAGATCTAGTTCTCTTTCCAAATAAGCAACATATGGAAGCGGTGCAAATTGATTTTTGCAAGCAAGAATTAATGCAAATGGTTCTAGCAAATAAACATCAGTTTGAGAAACTAAGATTTGGAATAAAGGAAATCTTTGTCTCACGGGCCTTAGCTGAAAAAAAAACTAAAAAATCTAGCCTCATTTAACAATCTGAAATCAAACTTTAATGAGGACCGGATTAGACAGATCAAACCTGCTACAAAGCAGAACAACCATAGTCCAAGGTTACTTCCTAATGAAGATTCGCACTCACAACCGATATGGCGTGATTTCCGCGACTCTCCACAAAGTGAATCAATCTTGAAGAAAACCTATCTATAAAAACGAAATAAGAATGAAGCACAGAAATGTACCATCTCCATAGGAACATGGAATACAAGGGGGAATAAACATCTCCTAGAAAAACAGTCAGAATTTCTAGAGAATCTGGATATCATTTGTTTATAAGCAACATGGCTAACGGAAGAGGTGATCTGTGAGGGGTACATTACATTAATGAATCCGGCGATATCAAGCCAACAGGGTACACCCGCAACAGGAATGCTGTTACTTTCAAAAATATATCCAAATTGGTCAATCATTGCTAGCAAAAACATTAATCCGTGGGCTCAATATCTAACTATTAAAATGACAACACCCAACAAAGAGGACACATTGACCGCCTTGGATGATTTGTTGATATCCATAGTTAATATATATTGGAACCCTAATGCAATGTCAGAGAAGACATTTATTGACGTGATATTTGAAGAATTGGCAATTGCGAATAGTGACATGGAATTTATCATAGTAGGAGATTTTAACTTTCACCTATTTGATAAAGAAGGCCAGTCATTGGACCCCAGTTCATGGTCGAGCAGAGCAAAAAAGTGGATGAGAGAAGTGGCTCAAAGAAACATATATCTAAGTACCCAGCCAACAGATACCGAAGGTAAACCTCTACCAACATGGACAGGTGAAACATCGAAATCAATCATTGACTATATATTCACATCGGAAAGAATCAGAAGCTTAACGACAGCGATAAGAAACTCGAGACAACAGGACAGTGATCATCATTTAATCCAGATCGAATGGTCTACCAAACCAGCCACTAACCGATGCCTAACTCTACCGGTCCTTGAGCTAACAAATGGGTTGAATAGACTCAGGATTAAACACAAGCAAATGGCGGAAATAGCTTCAACCTTTGAAGGTGCACCAATTCAAGATATCATCAAAATGGAGTTTGGCTGGATCCTTGAAAAATATAAACAGAAGACTACAAAGATTAACCAAAAACCAGCACACCCTCACTATTTCAATATCGAAGTCCAAACAAAATAAAAACAGCACTACAAAGCGCTACGGAAATTGAGAAAATCCAAAACACCTAATCTTGAAACAGAAATAAAAAAGAAAAGACCAAATATTCCAATGCAATTAAAGGTATCAAAGCTTCAATAAATCAGAATGATGCAGAAGCGATTTTGACAGCACTTAAAGAAAAAAATACGAGACAACTATGGTCATTGTTGAATGCATCAGCGACAAGTCAAAAGATGATTCAAGAAGTGGATGCAAAGAGATGGATGAACCATTATTCAGCATTGTACCAAAAGTCGGTACATACAGTTATGAATGTAAGAGAAGCAAACGAAGACCCGTGGGACATTAAATGGGAAAAGGAAGACATCATTAATACCATAAACTCACTCAAATCATCGAGAGCCCCAGGACCTGATGGTTTATCAAATACCGATTTAAAAGCCGCCCCGGACCAGTGGGCCAACTTTATGAGTCATCTATTATGCTTAATTAGAAAGACCCAACAGATACCTCAGTCTTGGACTACAGCAGTTTTGATTCCAATTTTCAAAAAGGGAGATAGAAAAGATCCGGGCAATTACAGATCGATAGCTTTACTAGATCCCTTGGGGAAATTATTTGCTGGTTTCCTGCAAACAAAGTTGAATCAATGGGCAAAAGATAACAACAAAAAAGCCAAAAGACAAACAGGATTTGTCAAACATATAGGTACTAATGTCAACCTCCTACTGTTGAATATGTTGAAACATGAAGCAATGGCTAAATCTGAACAACTCTATGGCACCTTTATAGACCTAAAAACTGCCTTCGATTCAGTGAATAGACAACTGTTATGGGTTAAATTAAGAAATTGGGGCTGCCCCACAAATATTCTGAACCCAATTAAAGAGCTTTATTCGAATACCTCAATATGTGTTCGATTGACCAAAGAAGGAAGACTGACTGATGCGATCTCAGAAGACAACGGCCTAAAGCAAGGCTGTCCATTGGCTGCGTGTCTTTATAATCTTTTTACTTATGATATCGGCGAAAATATTCTAAACACCGTAGCAAACCCTCCAAAAATCAATAGCGAAACTATACAAACGCTAATTTACGCAGATGATATTATCATTTTAGACAAAACAGTGCAAGGAATGCAGCGGACAATGGATAAAGCACAAGACTATATGATGGACAATAAGCTGCAAATCAACACCGATAAAACCAGAATTATGAAGCTGATTAACTTGAAAACCAAAAGGCAACCAAACGTAAAAAGTCAGATAGGAAATCAACAGATTGCGACAACCAAGACAATCAAATACTTAGGAGTTATAATTAATCCTTCAGAAAACGAAACACAATGGCAAGAACACATTGAAGCAAAAGCAAGAACTTTGGCAAGCCAAGGTCGTTTCTTCCATTTAAAATACGGGACTTATTCAGTAAAACCAACAATTCTTCTGTACAAACAAAAAGTAAGCCCAATCTTAACATATGCAAGCGAGACGCTAATTAATCAAAAAATAATGAGATGGCCCTATTATGAGGCACTGTTCTGAGGAAGACACTTGCCTTGCCCAAAACATTTCCAATGAACAGATTAAGATTTTAGTTAGCCTTACAATCGGTACAGTCAATAGTGCTATGGAAACAACTGGACTTGTTAAGAAAAACTATGTCTGATGATGAAATACCAGCTTTGGAAATCCTAAAAGAAAAAAGGACGCTTTCCGATCGAACACATTACAGAAATGGGTTAACGAAATTAAGGCAAAAATGAAAATAGAAGACATCTCAGACGAATTGCTACTTAATAGACCACAATATGCAAAACGGAAAATATAAACGAACGATTGGCTAAGAACACTGGAATTACAGAAAAACTACAAACAGCATCTTCATGCAGAAACAGAGGTGAGGGCACTTAATCAATTACCTAAATATCTGGTACAGTTTCCCAGCTGTAGGTTTCACGATTTATTTCTGCGATTTACATTAAATATATTGCCTACTCGCGAATACCAAGCCTTGATAGCCAAACCTCTTAAGAAATCTGAGGCCTGTCGATTCTGTAATTTAGTGAGACCAGAAACTCTATTTCATCTGATCATGGTATGCCCAGCCTTGAAATTGAAAAGAGATTTATACAAAGACTTCTTTAACATTTCTGAAAAGCCATCAACAAGAGAAGAAAGATGGGCAGAACTCCTCGAAGGAAGTAACCAACGATTAATATTTACTGTGATTAAATTCTGGAATGATCTTATTACCGAAAATCCAGAGGAGCAATGTGAACAACGTGAACCTGTGGCCGATAATTTCCTTTTTACTTAGATTTATGAACAAATGAAAAGTTTGTTAAATCAAACAAAACATTTTAATAAAACATTTTTTTAAAAAAAAGTAATGTTCGGTTCACTATTGTGAGGTTTCCTTGATTTTTGGGTCATAGCTGTCCTGTATTGAGTGTTTGTGATATTCTTGGTTCAATTAAGATCCTGTAGTGTCATCGGGTTGGGAGTCCGTCATCTCTGAGAGGTGCTTGCCTCGGAATTCTGACAATAAGATCTCGCATTGCGACGCTTTGTTGTTTAGGGATACCGTGATCAATTCCATTGTATAAATGTTGGTTGACAAATTGATCCATTCCATCTTACTTGGAACCTTTTTTGGATTTCCATTTTGTTACCAGAAGTGCACCGGCTGCTAGTAATAGGTGTGGGGCAAGACCCTTGCGTCTGGACCATTCATACTCGTCCTTTTCCATTCCGAAGAGAACCAATCGTGGATCAACGTCTCTTTGTATGCCGTCTATGTCCTTGATCCATGACTTCCTCCCAGAATACCTTAATGCGTGGGCAGGTCCACCACATGTGCCAATAGTCGGCTGTTTCTCCACATTCTCGCCAACATCTAGGGCTCAGAGTCTGAAACATCTTGGACAATTTGAGTGGGTCGTATTGCGATCTATGTAGGAGTTTAATGGCGTGTGATTTATATTGACTGGATAAGGATGTTTTGGATGAGTTTTTGCACATCATTTCCCATTGTTCTGGATCTATCTCCTCTCCGAGGTCTCACCCCATCTGCTTCTGAGATGTTCCGTGGATCCGGTGCCTGCTTCGATAAGTTCTTTGTACATTACGGATATCAAACCCTTCATTTCAGACTTAGAATCCAAAAGTTGTTCGAATGGGGCGAGTTCTCTCTGCAGCTTTCCCTTCCATGCATATTTTGTGAGGACTCCTTTTATCTGGATGTATTGGAAGGTGGATAATGGGTCTATCCCTAGGGCTTCAGTTAGGTCTGGAAGTGTTATGAAGTTGTCCTTCTTCTGGAGTTGCCCTACCCTTTCGAGTCCCGCCTCGTACCAGGATTGGAATCTTCCCACTTCGGGTATGTGATCGTTTATGCCAGGGGACCATAAGTGGCCAAGTGGTGATCTTGTTCATTGCTTTGCTTGGTTGCCAGATATTCCAGATGGTACTCAGTATCGGGTGGCCCTTCATTTTTTCGTTGTATTCTTTTGTGAGAGGTCCATAGCCATTCTGACACAGTGGCCGGCAAGAAGTAATGATTGTCCATGTGGACCCATTGGAGGTGGTTGTGGTCACGTAGGTGTGAGATAAGGATACGTAGTTGCGAGGCCTTGTAGTATGCTCACAGGTCGGGGAGACCAAGTCCTCCTTTGTCTTTGGGAAACGTTAAGAGTGTCGTATGCAATCTTCGCCTTCTTTCCCTGCCAGAGGAACCTAAGCATAAGTTTTTTGGCCTCTTCAAAAAACGCATTTGGTATCTCGATAGGTAACATCTGGAAAGGGTACAGGAATCGGGGGAGGCATACCATTTTAATGGCGTTAATCCGCCCTAACCACGAGATCGTGAGTTTGTCCCACCTATTCAGATCGGCCGAGAAGCACTGGAGGAAGGGAGGGAAGTTAGCTTCGTATAGGTCTGTAATGTTTTTAGTGATCTGGATGCCTAAGTATTTAAGCACAGAGTGTTCGAGTTTGAGGCCTAAGGGCAAGAACTTGGTTTCGTTTCCCTCTTTTGTTCCTTGCAAAGGGAACAGTATTGATTTAGTCTTGTTCACCTTAAACCCAGAGAGTTTGCCATATTCTTCTAATAGTGGGAGAGCATGAGGGACAGATACAGAGGGGATGGTAATGTGTAGAAGTATGTCAGCAGCATAGAGTGCTATGTTATATTCTTTTGTTCCCAATCGCATGCCTTCTATTCTGGGGTCGGATCGTATCTTTTGGGCCAGGGGTTCTAGGGAGAGCGCAAAAAGTATTGCAGAGAGGGGGCACCCCTGTCTAGTACCACGTCCCATGTCAAACCATCTGGAATATTCCGCATTAACAGAAATAGATGCTTTTGGGGATGTGTGTACTGCCTGTATTCCTTTCCTGAATCTCAGCCCTATCCCAACCTTGAGAAGGACTGCCCTCAGGAATTCCCACTCCACTCTATCAAAGGCTTTTTCTGCGTCTATTGACAGTAGAGCAGGGTCACCTGGTAGTTCTGGCGATGAGTGGATGAGATGGAGAGTTTTGCGAATGGTGTCGGCCCCTTGCCTACCCAATTTAAATCCGACTTGGTCGTTGTGTATGAGGTGAGGGATCAGTACTTCCAATTGGGTGGCTAGTACCCTAGTGTAAATTTTGGCATCCAAGTTGAGCAATGAAATTGGGCGGTATGAACCACAATGTTTGGGGTTCCTTCCCTCCTTTGCGATCACTGTTATGAGCGCCTTCGTAAAGGAGTCGGGGGCTGTCCCTGTTTCTAATATCTCATTAAAGAGCTCCGTTAAGAACGGTGTTAGCTGGTCGCTGAAGGTTTTATAAAACCCAGCGGTATAGCCGTTCTCTCCGGGGGATTTGCCTACAGTTAGTCTTTTAATTGCCTCTTGGACCTCAGGTTTGGATATCGGGGATTCTAAGAGCTCAGTTTCAGGGTACGAGATTTTGGGCATGTCTATCTGGAAGAGATAGTGATCTGTATCTGACTGTCCTGGAGTCACTTCCGAGGTGTACAACGCCTCGTAGAAGTTGGTGAAACTCTCTGGGATATTGTGGAGGGTTGGGGGGGGTCGTAGGGTTTTCTTCAATTATCTCTTTCACTTTCCGCTCAGCCCTTTGTTCTCTGAGTCTGGCTGCCAATAGTGCATCGGCCTTATCCCCCTGCTCATAGAATTTCTGTTTGAGGAATCGAAGTTTGCGCACAATTTGTTCATGCTCCAATAGTCTTAGTTCTTCCCTTTTACGTTGTGCTATGTTGATGTCGTCGCGGTCCGTGCCCAGGTGTTCCCTGTTCTCGCTTTCCAGTTGGCATATTTCGGACCCAAGTCTGTGCTCAATGATCTTTCTCTCTCTTTTTGTGGTAGATCCTTCTCGTATCAGGATGCCTCTCCAGGTGGCTTTTCCCGCCTCCCATATTGTCTGCTTGGAGACTTCCCCAGTGTTGTTTAGTTTGAAGTATTCCTCAATTTCAGTTGCCATTTCATTTTTAAATACTGCATCTTTCAATAGGCTGTCATTACAGCGCCACTTCCCTCCTGAAACAGGTAGGTCTGCCCATCTTATATCTGACAGGACCATGTCATGGTCTGACCATGTTATCAGAATTATTTCTGATAGCGTTGTGGTGTCAAGGAGGTCCTTGGTGAGGTACAAGTAATCATTCCTGGTGAATGTTTTGTGTGGGTTGGAGTAAAATGTGTAGCCTCTTTCATTAGGATGTTTAATTCTCCACACATCTTGCAGGTCATATATCTCCATTATGTCGGGAAGCCCAGTGCAATCACTTCTCGTTTGGTTTCTTATCTCAGGGTTGCCTGGTTCCCAGTCTTTGGTCGGGTCAGCCCATTGATTAAAGTCTCCTCCGAGAACAACTTGACCGGATGCTTCCAACATTATTTTGGGTATTGTCTTTTCTAGGAACTTGGCATGTCCTGCATTGGGAGAGTATATCACTGCGACTGTAACTTTAACCTTTGCGATTGTCCCAGATATCAGGAGGGCACGCCTGCTTACATCGGACCAGGTCTTGTCTACTTCAAAATTGATTCCTTTCTTGATCAGGATTCCGACTCCTTCCTTCCTGAGTGGGCCTGAGCCCCAGAATTCTTTTCCCCCTCTTTTTCCTAGTATGCCTCTCTCCTCCCCCTTGGCAAACTTTGTCTCTTGTAGAAGGAGAATGTCTATTTGAGATCTCCGGAATTCCCTTCCACTAGTGATCTCTAGTGGAAGACCGCTTTCAGAATCAGCGTTCAACCCATTCTTCAACGAGCGTTCAGAACACGCAGTACTGGAGCCTGCATACAGAAACTGCAGAAGCGGCACATTTCAGCTATTCAAACTGGTATATATGGCCTGCATTTAACAGACATCTCTTTATTAGAGTGAATATTGTGACCAATCAAAACAGAAAAGTCAATTATTTGCTTACAAGGTTTCTTAATGAATCAATATAAGACATGTTTAACATTTAAAATTGTGGACATTATGTTGTTCCCATAATGCTCTTTGCTTCTATGAAAATCGCCAGGATTGGGTTCAATCTAGAGATACTGTTGCGCAACATGGCCGGGGGCCACACCCCTTGACCCTGCCCCCAAGCTCCCCCACTGCTAAGAAGTGACAGTTCCAGCAATAAATGTTTTCCATTTACAGATTTCCAGCACTCGCCAGGACACAGACAGAGCACAGGGGTCACTGCAGTAACTGCACTTCGGCACCTTTATGAGCGCCTGTATGAACGGTTCCCAAGATTGCTCCAAACGGACGTGGTCAATAAAAAGACCTCCCTACATGTGCCTTCATTGCTTGCATTGACTTTTGACTTGGTCTGTGCACTAGACCCACTTGAACAGTTTGTGCGATATAACTCTAGGTTGCTCCTGTATCTAGGGGGAATGGCTCGAATGGAGCATTCTTTAAGGAGCGTGCATCCCACCATTCACCAAGTGTTGTGGGTTTTCCTGGCACTCAGAGAAAAAAAAAAGTTCCCAACTCCACTTCCTGTTCTAGATTTACACGAAATGGGGACTGCGCCAGAAGAGTGTTAAAGGTGTTTTGTGTAGCGCACAGTGGTCTTTGGTAGCAGTTCAGCGCCCCGACCATGGCTACATCCATGCAGTTTGGCAATGTGAACAAAAACCAGAAGCATCAGTGTTGGGGCACAACGTCCAGTGCCACCCAGCCTTGGAGAGCAGATTAAAGCAAAAAAGCATACACAGTCTAGTTAATCTCCACGGATGGAGGACCCAGCGGGGCAAATGCCTTTCAACGGGGAGGACAATTGAATTGCAGGAAAGGGCTTCAATATAGTATTTTTCCACAAATGTGTGCAGTGTGGTTTTGGTTTGCTGTTATTGTGGAATAAATCTGCAGCTCTTTATGCCAAAAACAAACAGGTGTCATTCTACACTTTTCTGGGGGAAAGGGAATGAGCTATGGATATGTTTGGATACGAATGGACGGATGCCAGGGTTATGAAGGTGACGACGAAGGCACCACAAAATGGAGGAGGCGCCCCCGATAACCCGGGCAGCGTCCCCCTCCTGAGCTCCCCCTCTCAGGAGAAAGGGGAGGCGCCGTGCCCAGCGTGGCAAAACACAGCCAAAGCCTGCGAAAGCAAGAAAGCGCAGCGAATCGCAGGGAAAGCACGCGAAGGGCAGACAATGGAAAGGGGAGGGGTCTCCCTCTTTATAACGGGCTGGATCTGCAAGGATAGCAGCATCCAGCCCCCACGAAGGACACCCGCCCAGGAGTTACGAAGGAGCTTTTCGTTTTCCCACCAACCATACAGACAGGACAAGCAGAAGTGCCTGGTCGTCGACATCGCAGGACGAGAAGGCGGTGTGGCGGTTTTTGGACGGACAAACAGATGAGACAGACTCCGGATGAGCCAAGGGAAAGCAAGAAGGGTTTTCGCTCTTCTCAGACCCAGCACCCCTTGGGAGCCTAAGCGGCAGGGGCGTCTGGGAGGAACAACTAGGGCTCAGCTTCCCCAAGGAAACGGCACTCTCCCCGCCCAGGAGCACCTGCAGGGGCAGGAGAGGCTCGGACGCAAAGGTTGGGAGAGTTGGGCCTATTCTGGACACTTGGGGAAGGAAAGGGGGAAGCAGTTTATTTTGGACACGGAGCAGTCGCCGCATCTTAGGAGTATTTTTCCACAAATGTGTACAGTGTGGTTTTGGTTTGGCGTTATTGTGGAATAAATCTGCGGCTCTTTATGCCAAAAACAAACAGGTCTCATTCTACACTTTTCTGGGGGGAAGGGAATGAGCTATGGATATGTTTGTATACAAATGGACGGATGCCAGGGTTATGAGGCGAGCCAAGTAAGGAGGGGCATCAGTTTGGGGAAGGGGATCTTCCCGGCATCGGGTGGCACAGTGATGTCACTGACATGCACCAGCGCCAGAAGTAGACGAGCAAAGGGGTCCCGGGCAGGTATAAAGAGAGGGGGTGCGGGGAGCAGTGGCAGCTCCCCCTGCCCTCTCTCCCTCTCTTGCCTTGCCCGGGACAGATGAGCTGCAAAGGCAGCACCTTTTTTCGTTGTTTTGTTTTCCGGCGGGTGTGCTCTCAATGGTGGAGCACAAGGTCACGCTAGGGGAATTGCCCGACAGTCGGTGTGGGTCAGGCTGTGGAGCTGCAGCGCCGTCCAGTTGTTCCAGTGATGAAGGTGTCGCTATTCGGACAGAGGTTTTCATGGGTACAGTCGAGCTGCGGGTGAGGCCGAGAGTGTTGGATGAGAAGTGCAGTGCATTGTCTGTTGCAGCGATGCGAACCTTTGTTCAGTTTAATTAAACTCACTTTGTTCCGGCAGGGGGGCGTCTTATATAGGCATTGTTAGCAGGGGCAGGGGGTGGGGGGCTAGCTTAACATGGACATCGAACCGCCCCCAACCCCCGCTCCTGACACCAGTGTCACAGAGGCATTATTCCTCGGAGGAGTGATGAGTGGGGCTGGTCGAGGACATCACACCAACCCCCACCCTGAGGTGCTCTCGGGGCGCCAACACCTGGGAGGCTTCGTGCCTCTAGGAGTGGCAGGTCTGGCTCTTCTGGCTCATGCAGACCCTGGCTGTCATCTGGGCAGAGGGTCCCATGGCACCATGGCCTGCAGGCCCTGCCTACTCAGGGTGGGCCTGCAGGCCACAATAAGAGACACACACTCAGACCATTCCGTTATGGGGTCTGCAGTCGTTCTGTCGCACGTGCCTGCAGGACTCCCTTTTATTACAACGTTATGGCCCATCTTAAAAGGGCAATACAAGGGGGAGGGACACATACCCTTAAAGGGGCAACACAGGAGGGTTCACTACACAACAGGCATGGTGGCATAGCATGCAGCGGTTGTTTTCCAGTGTGCGCCGCTTTGTGGGGTGGCAAGATCAGTGCGCTTTGTCTTAGGTTGGGTATTATTTTCTAGACTGGCTATGTTCCAAGGAAAAGGTCATGGGTGCACGTGGAATCAGTGAACTCACATTATTATCTCAGAGTGCATTTACGTTTCTGCCGTTGTGATGCAAGTTTTTTTGGCATTACATGCTGTCATTTTAGCTGTCATTTTGTACCGCGGATATCTCGCGCTGGAACGCAGGGAACGGAAACAGGGGCATTTGGAGTCGTGATATAGTTTATTTTCATGTCTCCTGGCGGGATAGAATTGTTTTCGGGGAAAGCATTTAGTTTTAAAAAGGACAGTGGACTGGTTGAGGGGACCATGTGGACTGCTGCGGGAGGGAATTATGGCAAATTATGTTAGGAATAGAGTGAGGCAAGGCTTTGGTAGGAAGGAGGTACTTTCAAATTGGAGATGTATTGAAAGGGAACGTTGTTGGAGCAGTAGTTGCTTTGAGTGGGTCATGTTCCCTACAAATCTCCCGTTCAGGACATACATTTTCTTTCCACGCGCTGTTAAGAATTGGTTTGGAGCGCCGGGAGTTTGTGCCTCCTGGTGCAATATTACTGACTATGCAGTAGTAACTGGTTATTGATTTTGGCGGGAAAGGGGCATTGGACGAACCAGGAGGCCTTTTCGCCCGGCATAGCTGGCGGTTAGATTAATGGTTGGGTGTCGCAGAATAGTAAGCAGTACTTTACAAACATTGCAGGAAATGGCTTCCATTTCAGGGCCGTCATTTGGGTGTAGCAACTGCTACCTCTGGCTCCCCATCTGCTACCCCAAAACCTGTCCTTGCTACCGCTGGGCCATTGGACAAAGAGACAGTTCCAAGAGCAGATGTCTGTGTTGCACCTAAAAAAGGTGGCGGTAAATGCAGCTACTCATGCCACAGCTTTTTTCATCTGGAATGTAGATGTTAGATGAAGAAATAACAGTGATGCAGAAAAAATCAGGAAGCAGCCATCACTAACAGATTGGCAGTCCATTAGTGAAGAATGCCTGAACGATTGGGTTGAGAGGCGGGACTGTGTGTGCAGCTCATACCCAGTACAGGAAGGGTATGGCGTCTAGGTCTAGCTTGTTGGAATTGGGTAAGAGAAGCCTGCAGTACTCAGTGACAGCACAACATGAATGCAAATCTCAGCAGTGTTTCTCGTTGTCTGCTTTGTACATCCAGTGCGCCACCAGGCCTGTGGTGAGAAGGTTGTGCCCAAGTGACTTTTGCCACCAATCCTGCCTGGGCACTGTGTGACCTCACCCAGATGTGCCAGGCCTGTATCATAGGCACACTGTAGATAGACGCATGGTGAGATAATTCATTTACATAAAGTTGCCCTCCACGTTTGAATTAAACCATCTGTTGCTTCCTCAAGCAAACAAAAATATATATTTGAAAGGATAGCTCAGGGGTAACACTTGGAAACAAGCAGATGCAGTGCAACAGGTGCTCAGTTCCTGTTCCTGTGCTTAGAAGCTGGAGGAGGCTGGCATTAAGCAAGCTATAAAGGATCAAGGAAAATAATAAAATCAGCCTTTTCTAGGGGTAATGTTGTGGACCTGCTGCTGCTATTTACATTTTAAAACCAAAACAAAAACTGCAATTACTGTGACCTGCAACACTTCTTTCCCCTCTATCTCCCTTGTAACAAAAAAACGGTGGGTTACTTACCTGATAAACAAAACAGAAAGGTGATGGCTGGAAGGTTTCAAATCATTCATAACCACTGGCACAGCTATGGACAACCCTCCAGACCATCGTTTTTCTGGTTGGACTTGTGCTGGTCAGTTGCTGTTTCCAGTCTGTGGCCAGACACTTGGCAGGCACTGGATGTCTGTGCTTTGGGGTTTAGGCCTCTTCGAGATCCTCTGTCTGTTTACAGTTTAGCCCGAGTGATGTACAATAGTCCAAGTTATTGTGTTGGAGGTCTGCTTACATTCACAGTCATTTGGTAATATGGGCCTATACACACTGATATTAACGCTAGATATGGTGATCAATTTTTTAAATAAAATGTATATCATATTACAGTGATATTGTGACCATATTTCGAATGGATTGTGTCCTCCCACGTATTCCTCATCTTATGATAATTATCTTACCAGCTTCAGCTGCCTCTGAAATTTGTTTTTGACAGGGGGCGCTGTGTGCCGTTCTAATTGAGTCGATGTCCCTCGAGGGCCTGCGTTCAACTATCAATGTCATCATCTGTATGGGCAGCGGCCATTGGCTTTAGTTGTTTTTCCGAGCAAACGCTTCGAGAGAATTACGGCGCGCTTTGGTTCCTCTGTGAAATCGATAGTTATTTTAGTTCGAAAATGTCTTCTTCGTCGGCACCATCGACGCCTAATTCGGGCATCAAAAAGTGCCAAGACAGTGGATCGAAGATGTCAATCACCGAACCCCACCGTGTATGTCTGTGGTGTCTTGGTTCCAAGCACCGTACCTCCGACTGTGGCTCCTGTCAGGCGATGACCAAAAAGGCTCTCAGGGAGAGTAAAGGTAAATTGGCGGTGGGGAGGTTGCCTTCGAAGAGCCTCCAGTGATTCCTCAGCTGAGGTAATCAGGTGTCCAACTAGATCGGACTCCCCTGCTAAATGGGATGCATTTCGTGGTGAGATGCTTAAAATCTTCCAGAATGCGGCCTTGACCCTCTCGAAGGACAAGCAGAAAGCCCATGCCCCTGCCGATCTGCAAAAAGACGACAAAGGGAAGTCGAAGACAAAAATCTTCGAAACCGAGCATTAAGCCGGTTGTATATCGAGAAACATCACGATCCGATGAAAAATCGCAGAGGGCTTTGACGAGTCAGGAACCTAGCCCATCGAAGGTTCAATCGAAGAAGCACAAGAAGTCAACGCCTTCGCTGACCGTCTGTGTCAGAGCTGTGACACCGGTTTCGAAGTCACTGCTGACTAAAGCGATTACCGACTTCAAAGTCATTGGTGGTACAGGAAAAAAAATGTCAAACCTCTGCCTAAAAAAGACTTAGCCTTTATCAGCCATCTATGAGGAAGATTAACCTTCTGATGACACACCACCTTTTGGGCTACAATTCGGCACCCCTAATGTGCCAGAAGAGCTTATTTCTGATGAGTCCAGATTAAGGGACTTATATGACAACCTTCAGTCAGACAGTGGGTTAAATACCTCTCCCGAGTTAAAGTTTGGCAAACCAGATCAAACTGAACATGCTGAATATCGAAAACTAATGGGTAAGGTTATGGAGTTTTTAGGCTGGAGCAGGCCTTATCCCTCTTTTGAACAAGATGACATGACAGACATCATGGACCAGGCTCCCCAGAAAGATCCAATTTTGCCTTTTCACACTGCATTACAGAAAAGGGTCTCCGCAAATTGGGAGACAACAGAAACTGCGGCTGCAGTAAATAAAAATGTTGCCAAAAAATACAGATAATCCGGCAGTGACCCAGAGTATCTGACTAAACATTCAACACCAGAAAGTTTGGTTGTTTAGGCTGCTACATCGACCAAGCAGTCAGCATATGCTGCCATCCCTCCTGATAGGGATAAGAGAGTGGATGCCTGGGCGAGAAAGGTTTTTACGGCTGGCAGTATGGCATTAGAATCAACAAATATGACATGTACCTTGTCAAGTTTACGTTTACCCTGTGGGACTGCATAGCTATGGTGGCTGACAACATCCCAGAAGGAGAGAAAAGAGACGGCTTCCTGGCAATCATCAAGAATGGTAAGGAGGCAATGGGTGCATGTCTTCAGTCAGGTCTGGATACTGCAGACAGCATCAGCAGATCCATGGCAGCTAGCACAATGTTACGCAGATTTGCGTGGTTGAGGAAGTCTGGGTTTGCACCAGATGTACAAGCTAGACTACTCAACATTCCCTTTTACGGCTCGAGGCTGTTTGGCAGCAAGGAGGATGAGAGTTTAGAAAAGCTGCAGACCTCAAAGGTGGCGGCTAAATCCCTTAGCGCTGCCATTAGACAGCCTCAACACCCCTACTCTGGCTCATCTTCCTGGAGGGGTAAGTCCTTTCAATTCTACTATTTGGAGGAGGAAGAGGACAAGCCGATCAAAGAGGTCAGAGAAGATGCTCTCCCTGGCTGTTCAACCAATACCTGGCACCTCTCGGCCACCGCATTGCCGCTCTCTGCTCCAACTTTCAGTGCTATGCGGATGACACTCAGCTCGTTTTCTGGCTCCCCTCTGCCACCTCTTCTCCTTCTCTCATCTCTGACTGTCTGTCTGTCTGTCCGCTTTCCAGGAGTGGTGTGCTGCCAACGATCTCTGCCTTAATGCCAGTAAGACAGAGATTCTCCTCTTCGGCCCACCTGCACCCTCCTTTCCTGTAACTCTCTGGGCGGCCTCCCTTGGCTCTCTTCCTGCTCCCACCTGTGAGGTTAAGAACCTCGGGGCCATCTTCAACTCCACACTCTCCTTTTCTCCTAACACCTCTGACGTCTCCAAGAAGTCAAACTACCAACTGCACCTCCTCAGAGGTATTCTTCCTTTCCTCTTCTTCCCCCAGAAGCTCACTGTCTCGGGAGCTCTGGTTCTCTCTAGACTGGACTACTGCAACAGCCTCTTACTAAATCTGCCTGCTTCTATTCTCCGCCCTCTGCAACTCATCCAGAACAGGTTTGCAAGACTAAGGACTCCAGCCCAGGCCTCGTATCTCTCCAGCACTGAAATCTCTGAATTGGCTCCGAGTGGCTGCAAGGATTAAGTTCAAGACCCTCTGCATTGTCCACAAGGCCTTCTGGGGCCTGGGTCCTCAATACCTCCAACTCTCTCTCTTCGGAAATACCTTCCTACTCGAGCTCTTTGCTCCTCCGCCTCCAATTCCCTCAGGGTCAGTCGCTTCTCCAAGCAACACGTTGGTGGTAGATCTCTTTCTTCGGTTGGGGCCTCCCTCTGGAACAGCTCCCTGCCGCATTGAAACCCACCTCAAGACCTTCCACTTTGCTTCGGCCTTCTCTCTTCCTCTCCCCTGCTGATTTCCTGTCTGATACTGCACTGGTCACCTGGCTATCCTCTGATTTCGGGCCCAGGTCCCTACCCGCGCAGTTGCACACCCGCACTGCCTCCCGGCAACCCTTGCACTTGGGTCTGAATATGTAACCCTACAGTCCCCCCACCTGCACTTTTGGACACCTGCTTTCTGCACTTACCCTTGCACTTGCCACCTGCTGGACGCACTTGTTATCGTTTTGATCCCATGTACAGCACTGGCCACCCCCCTTTCCCCTGGAACTTTTCCCCTACACTTGTGCGATCTCAATGTTACTTGGCCTAGTAAGATCGTTGTCTCTGTCCTCCCTCTGTGCCCCCTTCCTTGCCTCATAGCGCCTTGAAGCACTTGTGTATAGGCACGTTACAAATATCATATCATTCCCTCGTGGTGGAAGAGGCAGAGGTGCTATGCCAACCCAAGCAGCAGCAGCTTTACCAGCAGCCGCTGCATCATCTGCCTCAAAACCACTCTGAGGCCTTGACTCACAAGACACTGGTGGGAGGCAGACTTACTCAACAACTGAACGGATGGCGGGCCATTACTTGAGATGCTTGGGCACTGGAAACTGTGGTCCAAGGTTACTGCCTTCCTTTCCAAAAAAGGCCTCAGGATCATCCACCGTGGAACAACTCTTTCAAAATTCCACATCCGCTGCTTGAGCAGGAAATGTTGACCCTGCTAGAGAAAAGTGCAATAGAACATGTACCTGTAGCGGAAAGGGACAAGGGTTGGTATTCACCATACTTTCCGATTCCCAAAAAGGACAGAGTATTGATACCCATCTTGGATTTAAGAATCTTTAACAAGTTCCTCAGGAAGGACACGCTCAAGATGGTTACCCTTTCCCAAATCCTCAGGCTCTCCAACTCCAAGACTGTATGGTATTGTTGGACCTTCAAGATGCTTACTTTACTTTCATGTGCCTATCCATCTCAAGCACAGAAAGTACCTGAAGATTGCGGTTCTCATAATCAGTTTTGAGTTCTGCCATTCGAGCTGACCTCCGCCCAAGGGTTTTCACCAAGTTGATGGCGGTGGTGGCAGTGAGTCTCAGGAGAGGGAGGGATTCACATATACCCCTCACCTGGACGATTGGCTGATCAGGGCTTGTTCACCCAAACAAGCCCGGGAACATCTCAGCGTAACCCGCCACTCGCTCCACAAACTGGGCTTTACTTTACTTTAATAAAGGTGTATTGCGCAGCCATTGACCCTTGGGTTTAAGGGCGTAACAAAAACAAAGACAACAAACAAATAAGATCACAGAGGCAGAGCTACTCACTCAATTACAAGAAGTCTCACATGATACAATCTCATAGACTCCAATTCATTGGAGCAGTCCTGGAGTGAGAGCTCAACACGTTCTGCAGATGGTTACCAAATTCCAGAATGCCCAGCATCTTCGGGCCTTCGACTTTTTGAGGTTGCTCAGTCTCATGGAATCCTGCATTTTCCTGGTGCCTGGGGCTCGCCCGAGAATGAGATCCCTCCAATGAGCTTTCAGGACTCTCCCAGTTTTCAGGCAGAATGTCAGACAGACCACCTGAAAGTTCTGAGTAGAGTGTTTCAGGACCTTCTGTGGTGGGCTTGCAAGGACAACATTCTCAAGGGAGTGTCTTTTTGGCAGCCATGGCCGGAGATAACGGTAGTGACGAATGCCTCACTCACGGGTTGGGGAGCCCACACCAACGATCTGACAATCAGCAGTCGTTGGTCTCCATCGGTGTTCAAACTACACATCTACCTTTTGGAGCCGAGGGCAATCAGACTAGCGCTTAAGGCCTTTCTGCCCTCTGTAGGGGGAAAGAATGTCCTGATAATGATGGACAACACAACAGATTTATAAATCATGCTAGTCAATACTTTTTAAATAAGATTCCGATCTCATAGCAAGTTAAAAAATTAAGCATGAGACCATCCAGTATGTGATGGGTGATTTATTCCAAATACAGCCGACACGTGTTTCGACCAGCAGGTCGTTCTCAAGGCCAAGGCGTACTGGGGGTTAATCCCTAAATGGTTGTGTACATATACTTCATGGATGAAGTAGATAGTTGTAGTTAGTACAGACTGTTGCCTCATCAGAAAACACGAGGAAAAAGCATTGTTAATGCATGGCTCAAATGCCTTATGAAGAGTGAGATGCAGCGCGTTGGCCTGTTATTTCAGGAAATCTCTAGTGGAGAAGCAATGTTCCAATACCTTGCATTTTGTTATTGGGTTAAATCCCAGCTAAGAGTCTGCAGACTCTTAGCTGGGATTTAACCCAATAACAAAATGCTTAATTTTTTAACTTGCTATGAGATTGGAATCTTACTATTGTATATCACTATTTGAGGCATTAAGGGGAACCTCATGTGTAGTTTCCGCTGCATTCAGACATGATTTTGGAAAGTCGAGCGCCCTGCATCCAGTTACTCCTTTGCTTTAGTTACAAGAAGGAATCTGTAACGCTCACCTGACTCCCACGGAGGCGCTGACCTGGTTCGCGCTGCTGTGACCTCTTCTAAGGTGATGCGTAGGGTTCGGAAGACGGACTGGACCGGGCCCCCAAATCTGGCTTGTCTGGCTCGCAGAAGTATCCTTCTGTAGGCGAAAATAGGGGATTAACTGTCTGCGGGATAATGCAATCGGCCTCCCACTTTCCCCTCTCACCCTCCTCGAAACCCTTCTGTGATTCCTCGTAGCGTCTCACCGTAGGGTCTGGAAGGACGAGCTCTCCATCCTGCTTCTGATGCAGGGGCGCGTTGGTATCCAGTTACTTCACTGGATTTTCGGATTGGTGAGAACCAAACTTGCTTGGCTTCCAGGTAAGTTTTTTGATAAGAGGTTCCCCTTGTGTCCATGCATTAATGTACTAATGCTTTTGTCTTTTTCCCCATAGGGGCCGGGGTACGGAATGCCAGGGAACAGGCACCGACCCGAGATGAGAGGTGAAATCCTTGTAGAAATCAGGTAAGTCTTTAATGAGCGTTTTTTGGTAATGTCTTTTCATTCGCTCATTAACGCTGATGTCTCTTTTTCCCCTTAGGGGCCGGGGTCCGGAAATGCCAGGATGCGGCGCGGACCCGAAATGAAGAGGGAATGAATCAACAGGTAAGTCTTAACATGGAGATTTAGCTTTCCTTATTCCCTTCTCTCTCTCACCTTTTGTTCTGGTCTTTTTCTCCCTAGGCGCTGGGGCGTGACTGCGAATCCGGATGATCGCTGCTGAACATGGAGGCGCCCTGTAAAGGTGAGTGGAATGCGGCGCTGTAGCGATCGACGCGATGAGCTTTTAAATAAAAGTTTTCCTTTTCAGGATTGTCGGCGAGATGTCTCCGGGATGCAGATTTAGCAGGTAAGGACTTTTCCTTCTTCTGTTCTCTTCTTCTCTTCCTTTGCAGGTGATCCAGGATGCTGGCAGGCTTGGCAGAAGTCAGGATGCAGGAGCAGACACGGTGAGCGTCCAGCTGCTAGATGCAGAACAACGCGAAGCACGTGTGGCTGTTCGGGTGGGGTTTAAATAGCCTTGGAAGAAGTTCCAGGTATGTATCCTTCCTCCAATCAGGTATGTATCCTTCCCCGACCATGCCCGGTTGGTAAATTAGTCCCACAGGTAAAGTAGTTCCTTTCAGGCCTCAAGGAGGCCGGGATCCTGCAGCATGGTCAGCATCAGGTAAGTGCACCCAAGCACTCCCATAATGAGCCTGGCGCCTATGGCGCCAGGACTGATGTCTTTTATTAGCCTGGCGCCATAGGCGCCAGGACACTGTCCAAAGGGCCCCTATATGGGGTTGCTGGGTCCTTCCTTGGGGACTGGATGTCCGCTTTCGGGGATGCAGGGCTTGAACCGGCTCCCCGGGAGCGGGCATCATGACAGCACTCCCCCCCAAGGCCCCTCCCAAGGTTGTTCCCTCCGGGGGTTTTGGTTTGTCTGGGAAGAGTCGGTGGAATTTCCTGACTAATCGAGGTGCATGCACATGGTGGCTGGGTTCCCACAACCTCTCCTTAGGTCCGTACCCCTTCCAATCAATTAGGTAGAACAGTTTTGACCTAAACATTTTTGAGTCTAAAATGTTATTCACTTCGAATTCGGGCTCCCCATCTATTAGAATAGGTTCTGGAGGTTTGAGTAGTCGGGTTCCGGGTACCACTGGTTTCAGAAGTGACACATGAAAAACAGGGTGAATTCGCATACTAGCTGGTAAATCAAGTTTAACAGCCACTGGGTTAATTATTGCTGTAATAGAATAAGGTCCCAGATATTTTGGGTTAAAATATCTGGTAGCTAACCACACTTGATCCCCAATCTGATACGGAGGTGCTTCACTCCGATGTAGATCAGCTGTCTCCTTGTATTTTCTCTTGGCTTGTTGTAAATGCGTAGTTGCCTCTTTGAAGGCTTGGGTAATTGTAGGATGCAGATGTTCTACTGCAGCTATTCCGAGGTTCTGAGGTGAGTCAAGGTTTGAGGTTCGAGGGTGATGCCCAAACAAAGTATAAAAAGGACTGTGGCCAGTTCCAGAGTGTACCGAATTATTATATGCGTATTCGGCTATCCAAAGAATGTCTTTCCAGTTGCTTTCAGATTTCTGTAACATACACCGCAAGTACTGCTCAAGGGTCTGATTTGTCCTCTCGGTCTGACCATCGGTCTGAGGGTGGTGACTGGTCGATAATCTTACGTCGATCTGCGCCATTTGACAACATTTGCGCCAGAAGTGGGAAATGAATTGGCTTCCCCGGTCAGAGATTAGTATAGATGGGAATCCATGTAGCCGAACAATATTTTCGAGGAATTCTTTGGCTAGGACAGAAGCTGAAGGTAAACCTTTCAAAGGAATAAAGTGGGCCATTTTGGAAAACAAATCCACAATTACCAGAATAGTATTGTGCCCCGAACAAGGAGGCAGGTCCGTAATAAAATCCATTGATAGGGTGTGCCAGGGTGCTGGCGGTATGTCTAGAGGTTGAAGGAGACCGGCTGGTCTTTTCTTTTGACTTTTATTTTGGGCGCAAACACCACAGGACATCACAAAAGATTTAACATATTTTTGCCAAGAGGGCCACCAAAATTGTCGTTTAACCTTTTCCTCTGTCTTGGCAATACCGGGGTGTCCCTCTATTAATGTATCATGATAACCGGAAATAACTAGTTTGTGTAATTCCTTATGTGGCAGGAATAGGCGTCCTTGGAAATAAGGTAAACCATTATCTATGGTTAAGTCTGATCCCTTTTGTATCCATTCCTGTAAGGTTGTAGGGTCCAGGAGTTGTTTCACTCTGGTTTGAATGTCTTCAAGCGTCTGTAACGAAGTCATGCCTAGAATCCTCTGTTCGGGAATTATTGGTACTGGTTCTGAGTTTGTATCAGATTCTCCCATTCCAATTCGGGATAAGGCGTCTGCTTTGCCATTCTTGCAGCCAGGTCGATAGGTAATCACGAAATCAAATTCAGCGAAACACAAAGCCCATCGGAGCTGCCGTGATGACTGAGCCTTGGCGGTTTTCAAATACTGTAAATTCCGGTGATCAGTGATCACTGTGATGGTATGTCGAGCGCCAAGCAGATAATGCCACCAGGCTTTAAAAGCGGACTTAATGGCTAACAGTTCTTTGTCCGTGATTGCATAATTAACCTCGGGTGCCGAGAATTTTCTGGACCAAAATGCTACGGGATGCAGTTGGTTGGTTTCGGGATCTCTTTGGGACAGGACAGCTCACATGGCTAGGCTGGATGCGTCAGTCTCAACGACATAAGGGAGATCTGGACGCGGGTGTTTCAATATAGGTGCGGAGGTAAACTTAGCTTTTAAATCCTGAAAGGCCTGCTCGGCTTCTTCAGACCATTCAAAACGTTTATTTTTCCTCAAGAGTGCAGTAATGGGTTGTCCCACGCGTGAAAATTCCGGGATAAACCTGCGATAGAAATTGGCAAAGCCGAGCATGCTTTGAACCCCTTTTACAGAGCTAGGTGATGGCCATTTGAGGATGGCATCCACTTTTCTTGAGTCCATTCGGACTCCTTTGGGTGTCAGGATGAAACCTAGAAACTCCACTTCTGTGGTATGGAAAACACATTTCTCCAATTTAGCAAATAGTTTGTGTTGGCGCAGTTTTTCAAGTACTGCCCAGACGTGTTTTCTGTGATCAGATTCCGAAGAGGAGTACACCAGAATGTCATCGACATATACGACAACACAAACATCGATGAGTTCCCGAAGGATATCATTCATGAAGTATTGGAAGGCAGCCGGTGCGTTACACAATCCGAAAGGCATCACCTGGTACTCGAATAATCCGTATTTAGTACGGAAGGCAGTTTTCCATTCGTCGCCTTCTTTAACTCGTAGATGATAAGCCCTCCGGAGATCTAACTTGGTGTATATGCAAGCGTCCTTCACCTGGTCAAGGAGTTCAGGGATCAGAGGCAGAGGATAACGGTTTTTAACCGTTATCTGGTTCAATGCGCGGTAATCGATACAAGTTCTAAGGTCGCCTTCTTTTTTGGGCACGAAGAACAAAGCCGAGGATGCCGGGGACTTTGACGGGCGAATAAAACCATTAGCTAGGTATTGATCCAAATATTGTCTCAAATGCAGATTCTCAGGTTCGGTAAGGGCATAAATCCTGCTACAAGGGGGTTGTGCACCGGGCACCAGATCGATTTGGCAATCGTACGATCTGTGAGGAGGTAACGTGTTGGCCTGTTCCTTTTGGAAGACGTCCTGAAAGTCTTGGTATTCTGGAGGTAGTTGCATGGAGGCAGAGGTTACAGATGCTAGATTAATCTTCAGGTTTTCTGGGTAGCAGGTTTGTGTACAATCCGGGAAGGTTATTCTCTTAGCTCGCCAATCAATTCGAGGATTATGTGTCTCTAACCAAGGGATTCCAAGAATAACCTGAAACTGTGGAGCCTTGATTACATCAAACACAACACCCTCCCGATGGCCGTCGGGACCAATAAGAGTCACCTCAGTAGTGGAATGTGTTACCGGTCCAGAGGCAATTTCAGTTCCATCAACTGTGGTGATGACATCTTTGCTGGTTTTAGGACGGAGAGGGAGGTTAATCCTAGAGACCAATTCACAATCCACATAGTTTCCAATAGCCCCACTATCGATGTATGCCTTTATTGCATGCAACAGCTTAGGCTGTTCTGGATCTACGAGAACCATTGGCACAATGAAATGCGAGGTCTGAGAGTTAGTTTTCAAGCTCGGCAAGCGGACCCCTACACTTGTCGGGCAGAGTTGTTTCCCGAAACAGAGTCTTCATGGTTTTTATCAGCGGCTCCTACCGCCTTTCGGGGCGGTTTTGCCGGGCAATCTCGTAGAAAGTGTCCAGAATTCCCACAATAAAGACATAATTTTAACTGCCGCCTCCTTTCACGTTCCTTTTGAGTTAAGGGTCCTTTAACCCCTCCAATTTGCATAGGCTCAGAGACATCAACTCCCTTGGGATTAGCATGGGTCTTGACCAACACCCGGGTCTCAAACCTGGACCGATCTGCTTTTCTGTTTTGAAGTCTGTGATCCAATTGGACCACTAAGTCTATATACTCTGTGCATTCTTGGGGCGGATTTACAACTTGGGCCAAGACATCTTTAAGTTCTCCGCGTAGGCCTCGATAAAACAACGGGACTCTTTTATCCTCTGGCCATCCCGTTTCCACAATTAGTCTATTAAAGGTTGTAATATAGGATAGGAGGTCCTGATTGCCCTGTCGCAGGGATAGAAGTTCGTCATCCAGAGCCTGCCCCTGAGAGTGTCGAGCAAATAACCTTTCCATACTTGCTTGAAACCTTTGAAAATCACGGAGAATCGGGTCATCTTGAGTAACCAGTGGAACTGACCAATCGGCAGCACAGCCGCTGAGATATGACAATACAAAGGCTACCTTGGTCTGATCATTAGGGAAGGCCCCAGGTCTGCATAGGAAGTGCAAACGACACTGATTCATGAATACGGCAAATCGTTTGGGGTCCCCAGCAAAGCGTTCAGGTGGGGCCAGCGGCATGTTTCCAGGTAGATTAATCTGCACAGGGTTACTGGAAACCACAGGAGCGGGGTTCCCTCCGGAACCGGGTAGAGGAGTTTGCCCATCTTGACCTTGCAAAAGCTGTCTGGCCAGGTCATCAGTTCTTTCCTTTGATATTATTAATTCCCTCCTGAGGGCATTAGTCTCTTGACGAGCGGCATGTACTTCGGCCCGTAATTCCCCCAGTAATTGGGCCAACTGATCAGTCTCAGAACTTTCCATAGCGCCTGGGTGGGAATTTGTAGGAAGGCTTCGCGTTCTGTTACGCTCACCTGACTCCCACGGAGGCGCTGGCCTGGTTCGCGCTGCTGTGACCTCTGCTAAGGTGATGCGCAGGGTTCGGAAGACGGACTGGACCGGGCCCCCAAATCTGGCTTGTCTGGCTCGCAGAAGTATCCTTCTGTAGGCGAAAATAGGGGATTAACTGTCTGTGGGGTAATGCAATCGGCCTCCCACTTTCCCCTCTCACCCTCCTCGAAACCCTTCTGTGATTCCTCGTAGCGTCTCACCGTAGGGTCTGGAAGGACGAGCTCTCCATCCTGCTTCTGATGCAGGGGCGCGTTGGTATCCAGTTACTTCACTGGATTTTCGGATTGGTGAGAACCAAACTTGCTTGGCTTCCAGGTAAGTTTTTTGATAAGAGGTTCCCCTTGTGTCCATGCATTAATGTACTAATGCCAGTGTCTTTTTCCCCATAGGGGCCGGGGTACGGAATGCCGGGGAACAGGCACCGACCCGAGATGAGAGGTGAAATCCTTGTAGAAATCAGGTAAGTCTTTAATGAACGTTTTTTGGTAATGTCTTTTCATTCGCTCATTAACGCTGATGTCTCTTTTTCCCCTTAGGGGCCGGGGTCCGGAAATGCCAGGATGCGGCACGGACCCGAAATGAAGAGGGAATGAATCAACAGGTAAGTCTTAATATGGAGATTTAGCTTTCCTTATTCCCTTCTCTCTCTCACCTTTTGTTCTGGTCTTTTTCTCCCTAGGCGCTGGGGCGTGACTGCGAATCCGGATGATCGCTGCTGAACATGGAGGCGCCCTGTAAAGGTGAGTGGAATGCGGCACTGCAGCGATCGACGCGATGAGCTTTTAAATAAAAGTTTTCCTTTTCAGTATTGTCGGCGAGATGTCTCCGGGATGCGGATTTTAGCAGGTTAGGACTTTTCCTTCTTCTGTTCTCTTCTTCTCTTCCTTTGCAGGTGATCCAGGATGCTGGCAGGCGTGGCAGAAGTCAGGATGCAGGAGCAGACACAGTGAGCGTCCAGCTGCTAGATGCAGAACAACGCGAAGCACGTGTGGCTTTTCGGGTGGGGTTTAAATAGCCTTGGAAGAAGTTCCAGGTATGTATCCTTCCTCCAATCAGGTATGTATCCTTCCCCGACCATGCCCGGATGGTAAATTAGTCCCACAGGTAAAGTAGTTCCTTTCAGGCCTCAAGGAGGCCGGGATCCTGCAGCATGGTCTGCATCAGGTAAGTGCACCCAAGCACTCCCATAATGAGCCTGGCGCCTATGGCGCCAGGACTGATGTCTTTTAAGAGCCTGGCGCCATAGGCACCAGGACACTGTCCAAAGGGCCCCTATATGGGGTTGCTGGGTCCTTCCTTGGAGACTGGATGTCCGCTTTCGGGGACGCAGGGCTTGAACTGGCTCCCCGGGAGCGGGCATCATGACAGAATCTCCCTTTCGGCAGTTCACCAAGCGGGGGAGAACACGGCAGGGAATGCTCCGAGCAGGCAGAGCGCAGTCTCCCACGAGTGGGAACTAGCTCAGGATGTCCTTCAAGAGATCTTCACCCTTTGGGTAACCCCTCACGTGAACCTGTTCGCGACCAATTTCAAACCGGAAGTGCAAACTGTTTTGCTCCAGGGAATTTGCTCCAGGAGGAGCTCTATGGGACACGTTCGTGGTGGACTGGGAATGTCCACTCCTGTATGCATTTTCTCCAGTCCCCGTCATTCCTCACATGATGAGGAGGTTGAGAAAGTTCAGGAAATCCATTATCCTAATTGCTCCGGATTGGGCCAGGAGGACGTGGTACCCAGACCTTCTGGACATCGCCATCTGCCCTCTAATGCGTCTTCCACAAAAGAGAGGATTTTCTGTCAGAAGAGGAAGGTTGAGTTCTCCATCCAGTGGTCAAGACACTCAGCCATCACGCATCGTTTCTGAAAGGTTGAGATACAAGGATTGGGACCTCCCTGATGACGTAATGGAGATCTTGCTTTCGGCCAGAAGGTCAGCAACACAATCTTTGTACCGCTGTCATCGGAACAAGTTCAGCAGCTGGTGCAGGGATAAGAATGTGGATCCCTTTCTATGTGACACACCTATGGTGCTTTCCTTTGTGTTGCATTTGGCAAATCTGGGGCTCCAGATTGGAACAATTAAAGGTTACCTGGCAGCGCTATCCATTTTCAAGCGCTCTTCAGAGGAGGATTCATATTTTAAGATCCTTCTGAATGGTCAATTCCTAAAAGCCCTTACTAATGTATTTCTACCAGTTCCATTCAATGTCCCTGTATGGGATCACATCGGGTGTTAAGATTTTTGACATGCATTCCTTTTGAGCCTTTACACTCATGTCCATTAAGACTTTTGACATTATAAACTGTTTTGCTTATTGCTATAACATCAGCCCGCAGGGTAAGCGAGTTGCAGGCCCTTGCCTGCAAACCTCCTCCTACAGTTTTCCACAAAGACAAGGAAAGACAAGGTTATTCTTAAAGTGAAACCCTCTTTCATGCCGACGGTAGTCTGCGACTTCCACTTGTCACAAAAAATGACTACCAAGTTTCTTCTATCCACCGCCTCATCCGGGAAAGGAGGAGGAAAGATTACATAGACTGGACCCAAAAAGGGCCCTCTGTTTTTACATATCCAGAATGACCAATTATTCATTGGCTATACTGGCCCCAAATTGGGTCTAGCTGTTACTAAACAAACCATATCCAGATGGATCATCCTGGCGATTGGCGAATGCTACAGATTAGCAGGTAAGGACACGCCGGAAGGCCTAAGAGCACATTCCACAAGGGGCATGGCAACCTCTGCTGCTCTTCAAAGAGGTGTCCTAATAAAAGGCATTTGTTCAGTGGCCACTTGGTCGTCTATTCATACTTTTGTGAGACATTACTGCCTGGATTCGTCTTCCAGTCAGGCAGGACAAATTGCAAAAGCAGTCCTTCATTCAGTCCATGATTAGAACAAAATGTAATTAGTACTCCCATCACCAAATTATTACTGCTTTGATCATAAGATGAGGAACATGTTGGAGGACACAGTCCATTCGAAGAACAAGTTACTTACCCCTGGTAACGTTCTTTCGATTGGATGTTCCTCCCACGTATTCCTCATCGCCCCACCCAGCCTACCCCACCGTACAAGTTACGTGTTCTTACACTTTAGGTTTTCTGTGAGTCTACAGTCTATGGAACGCCTGGTAATTCCTCTTCAGGAGGGGGGAAAAACCGAACTGAACCCAACAGGCGATGTGTGCGCTATGTCAAGGGTTTTGACCCATGTTGAATTATTAGACTGGGTAGATGTGGAAATGAGCTGTCGCCACCCATTATTCTATCCCAGAACAAACTAAATCAATAGACTGGGTGGATGTGGGATGAGCTGTCGCCGCCCACATTAACGCCAGAATCCAGGAGAGCTGCGCAGTTGGCACAAGACCACTCCAAAGATACAACCTTCTTGTGGGGGGTTCCACATCACCACTCTACTGTAAGGATGCCATCAAAACAATGTTAAGCAAGGGTCCTATTCTATCAAGCAAAAGACCACTCTATTGAAATGCAGTAATTCAAGACAGATCCCAGAAATGGGTGCAGTACCAGCTTTGTCCACAAACCGGCGCTAGCGATCTAAACTCTGACAGGGAAACTGTATTTAGGAGTTGCAAGAGGGGCAGGGACTTCAAAGCCTGTTGGTTAATTGAACATCTTAGCCACCTGCTGTTTCCAGGAGGCAGGCTGATTTCATTAACAGTTTCAAGAGGCTGGGAAACCTCTCACCTCAGAGATTCACACCAGGAGGCAGGATATCACATGACCCTGTTGATTGTTGAGGAGAGACTTCCAGGCAGCCTGCTGGAGCCCACACAAAAGACTCTTTCCCTTGAATGGGGTATGTTAATTTTGAGTGTTTCCTGTCAACAGCCCTCTGCCAGCAAGGAGAGACATGTGATCACTGACCCACCCAGACTTCTGGAGGCGGACCCAAACACTTTGGGGAGTTGAATTGCAACAAATATATATTTTATAGAAACATTGATAACTTATTGTAACCAAATGACAGGAATGTACAACTTTGAGATTCTTAGTATGAAAAATGCCCTCACGATTTGAGTCCAAACTCCAATTTGTACCATGTTCTGGGGCAAAACCCCGCTAATTATGAATATTGTAGACACTGTATTTAAGCTAGAGACCTGGAAATTTACTGGGATATTTGGAGAAGGTGGGGTGTACATTTGTATAATTTTTGATAAAAAACCAATGTTGCAAAACCCACTAAAATCGAAAATAAGTTGCCATTTTTTAATGCAAGCTCCTAGAAACGCCAGAGTATGAACAGAGACTACCTTAAGCAATGTGTAATATATGCATGTAATGTCAACCACTTGTGTACCTGGGAAATATGTATTTGGATCAGAAATAGATTTGTGTGCACATTGACCAGGGGAGTGTTCTTTCTGGAGGCCATAAAAATGACATTACTCTGACACACTATCCCTTCCCAAATCAGGGAGCAAAGAATCTATTGACCTATCAAATCAAGAGAGGGGCAGGCTTAGTGATGCTACGCACACACCCACTTTCAAAACACATAAAAGGAACATTGAAACCCAGGTAGAGAGATTCAATTCCATTTGCTGCAGAGCGTGCTGACCGACGACTTCACATCCAGAGATCCAACACTTAGACTTCCAAGCTAAACAGAGACTACAGAACTTTGAACCAAGAAGGCCCACTGCAAGCAAAAGTATTTGTCAGCAGGCCTCAGCATCCTTAAAATCATTTGCAAACTATGCCACAGCCGGGCGAGCTGTCTGAATTCTTTGCCAAGAACTTCTGCCAGTACCCAGAAAGCAGTGTTACATCCAGAATCCACTTGATCCGGACCGGGAAGCAGAGCAGTATCCAGAACCAGATGCCGCTGTATCCAGAGAGGCTAGACCAGCAGAGCAGAGCTGACCCAGACGCTGTGAGCAGAGCCGCCCGAAGTCCAGTCCAGTTGACCAGATCCGTGACGAGGCCCATTCATTTAAAAATTAGGAGCGAGTATCCGCCAGAACTGTGCAGAACCCAATCTCTTAGTTAAAATAATCTAATCCAAACTATTTTAACATAAGTAGAACTGCCTCCTAGTAATCCTGTCATCTGTCCTTCTAAAGCTGCGATCTGTCATCTGTCATTCTAAAGCTGCGAACTGTCACCTGTCATTCTGAGTTTTACTTTAAATCCGAAAAACTACCTTCCTTCATCAAATTGTCCGTATCTTCGGAACAGTTTGTCCTAGGAATGTGGTTTAACTTTCATTTAAAAGCTAAGATTCTAGGCTTTCCAACGAACCTAAAACCGACTTGCTCCTTATACTTTTGCCGTAATCACGATTCACGCACTTGCGAATTTTACCGCGATTTGGCCTGATTTCTTCTCCAGTAAAAAAGTCAGCAGCTCCTTGCTTTCCTTTGCTAAAATTCGTTTAACCTGCTATTTACTCATAGAGCATTGCTAAAGTGAGCCTGAACTAATATAAACTAGATATCACCCACCCTGAACCTCGAGAGGGAATTAAAAGCATTTTTAGCACATTTCTCACTTCATTGTCATCACATTCAAAGCATTTTGCGGCCTGTGTTTCAAACTGCTACTGTTTTCCTCTAAGCTTGCTGGGGGGGGGACTGAATTTCATATTGTATTTGATTGCATTCCTGAGAACTGTGTGCTCCTCCTTCCATTTCTTACATTGCATTGGGGGGGGGTGGTGTTGGGGGGGGGGGTGAATTGCCAGAGAAAAAGTGATTATATTATCTTTTGCTAAAATCATATCAAGTTATTTCTGTACTGCATTTCATTCCTCATTGCTTTTCCCTTGAAACCATAAAAGTATTTTCGCTGCCTTATCCATCCTATACCAACTCCTCATTGATTGTAAAGAGGTGTGCTAGTGTCAGATAACCCATTGTTGATCAACATTATATTCATAAGTGTGATATCAATTATTAATATATTATAAAAGTGTGATATATATATATATTGTTTAATTTTTCAAATAAACCTTCTAAATTTGCAAAACAAGCCTACTTCTTGGCTCAGTGGGGTCAAGGGGGATTCTAAGAGAGGGGTGTTATACAAGGGTTCATCATCAGATTATAACATGCAATAAACATACATAAATAAGGGCTTCCCTTGGGCATCCCAGACAAGGCACTGACTTAGTGGGATTGCTTGATTGGAGTCACTTACAGAGTGGGGGCTCGGAGCCGGGATATTCTGGGTTAGATTTAGCACTTGTGCAGCTTAATACAGTGTGCTAACTGACGGGATACATACATCCGGTCGGATCACCACGCTGTGGTACGCTGTAAAGCACTCCTCAAAGGAACGCTCTAAGGAGAAGGTCTGTTTTGCAAAATAAAATGCAAACTTCTGTAAATCAGGAAGGAACTCAAATTCCAGAATGACGACACTGGTAGACATCAAAATAGCCAGAGAGCACTTCTTACATAAGCTATTTGTGAGAGGTGAGTGGACTCATCGGGACCAAACGGTCTGGTTGCAGGCAATCGCACAACAGGTCACTGAAACAGGGTCAGATATATGGAGAGATCAGGGTCCATTACATGTGGCCCTGAGTGAATTATATATGGCTCCTAAAGCTAAAGATGAACACGACAAGATGGTTAGGATAGCGGCATATTTGTATCTATATATGGGAGCCATGCAGGACAAATGTGCTGAAGGCCAAGATCTGGCAAATAGGCAACAGATGGCGTTAGAGAAGGCCCAATCTGATCTGGACTCTTCTGAGCAGAGGCTGCTCAGGAGCCAGGAGTCAGAAAATGACAGCAGACAGTACATCACTGTTAAGACGGATTTCTGAACGCTGTGCTGGTGGCGCAGAAGTTCAGAAGGCCAACCTAATTACTTGGAACAGGGTAACCTCTGGACAAGCCAGACCAATCAAGGTAGCGATCGCGGCGGTCAAGACTAGGTCTCAAGAGGGGTGAGGGTGACTGAAAGCCCGCAATGAGCACACAAAGCAAGAGCGCTTACAAAACTACTCCAAACAGTTGTTATATCAAAAATAGATACACATTTATTTTAAGGCCTTTAAAACAATGACCGTAGCGAGAAAATCACAATATCACAATACTAAACCAACACATACCATATCAACACAATATATATACAAACACAACAGTCGCTAGCGTTATAAGCACGAAATGTGTAGTCCACCTGAAAGGGAAGGAAAACAGGCAGTGCGATAACGCTTTAGACTCAGTTCGCCTTCAGAGGCACCTAACTAGATGGAAGTCCGAGCCCTGCGAAGAGTGGAGCCTTGTGCTCAAAGTACCTGCCACGCCGGTGTCAACGGGCAAAAGGAGAAGCTCTTCGGAGGAAGTCAGGCAGTTCGGGTTAGTGCACAGCAGAAGGAGAACAGGTTCCGCAACTCAAGCGCAGCCTCCACAGCGAGCAGAAGCAGAGCGCGAGTACGGACAAAAGGGTGCTGTTTTTACACAGCGGGGAAAAGCAATGGGCTACTGCAGGAGGGCGACCAGATCTTAGCTAACTACTCACCGGTCCCCGAAGCAAGCAGACCCAGGCTTCTCCATGTTAGTTTCAGCAGCTGGCAGGTTCAGAAGAGCAGGGAACGCCTCGTAGTCGTGTAGAGCAAAAAGACGTCCCAATCGACGAAACCAGCACAGTTTGTTGCCGCAGCAGGACAACGGAGCGGCCGTGTGTATTCGAGCCAAATGTACACTCCTCCCTTCAGACTTGGGAACGCCAAGTGTACGAAGCGTGGGAGAGTGACAAGGACTCGGAATACAACACAACCTGGCGGCGGTTACAGAGCAGGACTCCCTTGTAAGCTGGTCAGTCAACTGGATGGCCCAGAGACACTTCCGAAGGCTTACTTGGCAGGAGATGATGAAGTCGCCGGGAATAGCTGTTCCTGCTATTCCAAAGGTCGAAGCACCAGTACAGGCCTTCTGGTTCGATCAAAGGAGGAAAGGGTTTCACAGGACGACAGCAGTGCAAAGGAGGATTCCTTCAGCGGGTCACCAGCGATTCCTCGGTCCAGCCTCGTGGTTGCAGGATACTTGGCTCCTGTATTCCTTCGTTCGTGAGAACTCAGGAGATCGACATGGTAGTGGTGTTTCCAGCTCCCTCTTATCCACGGTTCCCTTCGCGCCAAAACGGAGGGGAGCCAATGGGAGATCCGCTCATCAACACACATACCATACGCGGACCAATCACGGACCACGGTGGTCCCAGGCATTCACACCACCCTAGACTCTCTGGCACCCAGGATGTGTATTGGGACCAGACATCCCAGCCCACACCCTGGAGGCACACAAACGACATGTAGAAGCCCGCGAAAGCATCCGTGTTTCGCGGGAAAGTACATGCCCAAATAAGGAAGGCCCCGGGTCGCTCGACCTGGGGAAGGTGAAGGGAGCAAGACGGTCAGTGGACAAGACAAAGGAGCCTCGTGGTCTGGCCATTTTGGGAGCCAGGCCACCATTTTGGGTTCAGTGCGAAAAACGTGCTCAGAACGCCAAAAGGAGCTCAAAATAAACAAAACGATCGCTGCCACCATTCCAGTCCCTGAATGACTTGCACCGATCAAAATACCATCCTAAAAGAGTATCTAGGGCCTGTAGAAGGCTAGAGACCCAAGAGAGATGTAACTTAGCTTACAGTGCCCTCTTGTGTCATGTTGCACCAAAGCCGCAACACGATAAAAGAAACTACGGAAACAGCGTTCCCCGGTACTGACTGTCTTAAGGGCATGTCAGTTTCCCCATAAGAAAAGAGCGAAAGCCCAGAGGAGTGCGGCAGAAGGCTGCACTTCTCTGGCAAAGTCAAGAACAAGGTGAAAACAACAGCAAAAAGTTTAGGGGTTGCCACATGGAAGGAAAATTACCTACAATTATGAAATCTTTCCTAACAATCACTAAAATAAAGGAGGATATGGATGTGCTGCAACAGGAAAAGGCTGACCAGGATACCAGATTTCTGGCCTTACAGAGGGAGTACCAAGAAGGTTTGGACTCCCTACTGCAGAGCCAGAAAAAGCTGGAGCAACAATTAGATTTCAATAGGGCATGTGCTGAGCAGGTAGTCACCCTGCAAAGCCACCAAGATAGGGAAAAAGAGGAAAGCAATAAATTGATTCTGAAAGATCTGGATACCCAGGCAGAGTTTGATCAGGAGCGCCAGAAAGATGGTGCCTTCAAAAGGCAAAGGGACGACCTGGTGGCACAGATGCAGGCTCTTAGTCAGGAAAGGGATACCTTAGGCCAGGAAGTCTGCCACTTAAAAAGGAAAATGGAAGAAAATCACCTGGCCCTCCAGGGACTGGGTGACCTCCAAAAAGAACACCAGAACTTGTTAGAGCACACAAGGAGGGTGGAGGAGGCTCTAGCAAGAAAGGAGCAGGCCAGTAGGGATGGGACTCAGGGGGTAACCCTCCTGCAGCAGAGACTGGCCCAATACTCCAGGACCAATCAGGAGGCACAGAGAGAAAATGAGGCTCTCTGTCAGCACAATGATAGGCTCCAGCAACAGGTAGCCATGCAGGAGAGACTGATAGAGTCTAGTAAGGCCTTAACTGAGGAACTGAAAGCACAGGCTCTTGCATTGCAACAGGGAGCAAGGGCTGACGGAGATGAGGTTCGCTGGGAAAGGGAAACGCCTGAGCATAACCTCAGGAGCCCTGGTACCAGAGGCCTTCATCTCTCCCAGTCCCTGGACTCTGCCACCCCCATGTCTCCTGGCGCGCATGAGCACAGGGCCACAGGAATGGCAGATTACTATCCAGCCAAAAGTATGGGGCTCATAGGCCAGTACCACCCAGGAATGGAGGGGCGGGCATCCGGGTATGGGCACCCAAGCACAGTGCAATTTAGTGGGGAACCCCAGGAGAGTAGGCCCATTAAGGGCATCCTGAAAACCTCTGCCCAGTTAGGTCAGTGGGGGGCTACCCATCAAATCCTGGCAGCAAGGAGGGAGCTGAAGACTCCTCTGAGCATTACAGGACACAGGAGACCAGGTCCCCACATTCTGCCAGCCATTCCCAGGCTCGCAGAATCCGGGAAAACCTGGAAGATCAGACGGGCACCTCTGGGAGCAGTGCTTCGGAGTCAGAGGATGAATGGACCAGGGTGACCCGAACCAAAAAGGCCAATAAAGCAAAAAGGGCCTTGCTTCAGGACCTATTGAAACAAATAAAGGCAATAAGGAGTGTCATCACGCCTCATCATAAGAACGCCAAGTATTCTGTTTGGGAACACTTGGAGCTCTATGAGCAAATGGAGACTTTCCATTTGAAGGACAGCAGTAGCTGCATCCAGTACGTCAAATGGACATTCTCCCCAGAATACTCCAGTTTCTTTGCAGGGCTGGAGGACCAAAACCATTCAAGATGGTCCGCATATAGGGCGGCCATCTTGAAACATTTTTCTGTTCATAGAAATCCTCAAGAGGCTCGCAAGGCAGCCTACAATTTGCAATGTGGGGAGGATCAGGCCCCACAAGAATTTGTACAAGAATTGAAGCGTGCCTTTGCGCAGACCACCAGAAGGGTGCGCACGGACAGCAGAGAATTTGTCAATACTTTTTTCCATGCCTTGCCCAAATACATCATGACCCAGCTAGTGAGAGATTTTCACGAGAAGAGGTCACTAGACTGGGTCATTGAACAGGCTACCAGGATCTATGAGGTGCAGAAGCCCATAGAAAATAAAAGTAATGCGCAGAAAAACCCCAAAACCAGGTGGCAGAGGTAAAGGTTGCCCCCGTTTTAGATTTGGAGATGGGGGGCCTAAAAACCTGCCTGCACCAAATAATTCACAGCCCAGAAGGCCCTCGGGCCGGTCACAGACAGGGAGTCGAGGAGGTAGTCCCACAAATGGGGTCCCTCGCTCCCCTGATTATGTAAGTCCCTGCTACAAGGGAAACCGACCCATCCTGGGTTATGAGTGGACTCCTCCAGCCCAAGGGGGGGATCCAGCCAAGCACCTGACCCAGGGAACTTCCCTCCTAACGTCCCCCAGGAGGGCAGAAATTCACCAAATCCTGGGCAGAACTTTTTCCCCAGGTATCCACCCAATTTCCAGCCCCAAAATCATCCATCCTTCTTTCCCTAATTTCCTGAGCCCAGACAACCTAATCTGGGAGAGGGGAGGCCAAGGGTGGAGGGGTACCCGAATCTTCCCAACCCAGGGTATTACCAGAGAAGGGATAGCTACCCTTCCCGGGATCAGCCCAGGGGAGAAAATAGAGCCCCGTATCAGCCTGAGCGGGTTTCCCAGTTAGAGCGCCAGGTCCAAAATATGGCACGGGATCTGGGTCACATACTGAGGGTTCAACAGAACCCTCAGATGAGCATGCCACCGCAGAATGCCCCAAACTCTGGACCTGGTGCTCCAGAACAATGACGGGGGCAGCACCCCAATAACCCACCGGTTCCCAGGAAGGAGGCACAAGGGGAAGGAGGGTGTAAAGCCTTGGAGGAAGCTTCCTTTCCAACTTGTAAACAGCCCCCGGAAAACCAGGAACCGGAAACAAAATCTCCTGCCCTTGAAAGCCTGCCTCCCAAGGAGCAGAGGGGGGGGGTAGGAGAAACAAAGGACCCAAACAGACCCACTTTGTGGAGGAGGTACGGGTCTTCCAATTTGAGGGAGAGGGATCCTCGGAAGATCCTGGGAAAAGAAGCCAATTCAGACTGGGGAGATGTGGAGACTGAGCAACCGCCGCCCATCATCTCATCCCAGAACCGACAATACCAAAATCCCATGGGTCAAACCCATCCTGATGACTGCCTCCAAAAAGGGGGAGGGGGGGGGCCAGGGCCCAGAACCCGAAACCATTTCCAGTTGCCAACTTTTTCTTTCAGATTCCCCAGGCTCTCCACAGAATTCTGCCCAAATCTCTTCGCTAGCAATGTCCAAAACCAGAAAGTTAGCCCACCAGTTGTCCAAAAATGTGCATTATCTGTGCCCCCTTGAGGAGAAGGAGGGAAGATATTATGCCCCGGTACAAGTACAGGGGCAGGGTACAATGTCGGCACTGGTGGACACTGGATCCCAAGCTACCCTTCTGTCCAAAAGGGCCTTTGATGAACTAAATGCAGGAAGGGGGGAGAATTACCATATTCCTCTCACCTCTCTACCTGGACAACTGCAGAACTTTGACGGGGAGGAAATTCCTGTCGAGGGGACTGCAGATTTGGACATCCAAATTGGGCGACACAAGATGAAACACCCGGTCATAGTAGTGACTCCAGAGGGCACCCCTTGTTTACTAGGGAATGACCTCCTGAGAAGGTTGTCACCCCTAATAGATTGCGTAAACAAGGTCCTCTGGACCCAGACTAGCCGACCAATAAAATTAAAACAGAGTGTCAACCATGTTAGTTTAAACGGCACCTGCCACATGGTTGAACAAAAATCTGACCAAGTAGAATTTCACTTCCAGAACAACCAAATTCCAGATGTGACAGTAATAGCAGTAGGACAACAGACTGGTGATGGGGGGTCCTCTCTATTTCTGAAAATCAACCTTCCTTCCAGTTTAAGGTGGTATTCCACACTGGAAGGAAACACTCTGAAATTCTTTACCAATCCACAATCAGACACTCCCACTCCTATAGTCCAGAAAGATGTGAAATCAGCTCAGAGCCTTGCTGATATTCAGCAAATTGGAGAGCAGTTGTTCATCCCTGTTCAGTTAAATGATGGGAAGGACTCTGTTCTCGCTCGAGTGTGTGTGAACAACGGTAAGAGCTTCATCAGCGAAGCCATGTTCCGCCAACTCCCAAAAGATCCAGCCATTCCCACTTTCAAACTGATAGACAAATGGGAAATGGATCTGGAAACACCAAATTCCAAACATCTACTGCCAAGCAGGTGTATGCTCAAAATTTCCATTGGCAACAAGAGCATAGTCCATAATTGTTGGGTCGTGCGAGACGTCACTGCCGCCTTTTACTTAGGCAGTGACATTCTCAATCGCTTCGCCATTAGTTTGGACCTAATAAACTTCAAAGCTTTGTCCCGATTAGCGGATAATCCCATGGGCTTTGATGATTAAGAAAAAGCATTTAGGTCAGCTCAACTGCTACCTCATGCAGTTGAAATTCAGCTTAAAGAGGAAGTCACCATACCAGAAAGGATCTGACAATTCTCCCTGGAAGTGAAAATTAAAAGAGGACAAAAATTGAAAAACCCTGATGCTTACATACATCTAAATGCTTCTCTCCAACAGCAAGGGTTGGGGGTAAACCCAACTCCATTAGTCAACATAGAACATGACACCATTCCAATAGAGGTGGATAACAGAGTATTACTCTAGCCGTAGGCACCATTATTGGAATGGCGGTTGATGACCGACATTTTTCCATTGATCTAGGAAATGAACTGTTAGGACCAATCCCCACGGACTGTTTTGACAGTGACAGTGATGACAACACAACACCAGACAGGATTTTCACCCGGCATAGGGGGAACTTCCTGGTGTACACTTCTTGCCCTCATGGTAAGGAAGATGTGACTTGTGACTTCAGGAGGGATGAGGTGATTTTTCAGGTCCATGAGGGCTGCCTTTCCCACCTGAAGCCTCCAGTCCAAATCAGCACTCTGACCAGGGACTTCTCTACCCAGCTGGAGGAGGCCGCTGAGATAGCCAAACCAGAAGTCTTTCCAGGCTTCAGGCAGATGGTGGAAGAGAGGGTCAACCTAGCTGATGCCTGCGTGACTCTGGAACAGAAGCAAAAGTTGAAGCAAGTTTTCTTGGATTTCCAAGATCTCTTTGCGGTAGACTCATATGACTGTGGTCGCACCGACATCCACACCACAACAATTCCCACGGACCCTGGAATGACTCCAGTGTTTGTGAAGCAATATCGTTTGCCTCTCGCATCCATGGAGTCCCTTACTGAAATAATTAAGAACCTTGAGTCCCGGGGAATAATCCGTCCAGTACACATCACCTTCAATAATCCGGTGCTGGGAATATTGAAGCCAAACGGCCAGTGGGGACTCTGCGTCGACCTTAGGGAGCTCAACAAACGGGTCCATACTTCCCGATGGCCTCTGCCCTACATTGACCAAGGGCTGGCCCAGATCCAGGGGTCACAGGTATTCACAGCAAGAGACCTGACCAATGGATACTGGACCGTGCCTGTCAGTAGGGAGGACCAATACAAACTGGCTTTTACCTTTGGGGGCCAGCAGTACACATGGACCCGGACTCCCTTCGGATATCTCAACTCCGGCAATGAATTCAACATTTTCCTACACAAGGCCATGCCCGACCTGGGTGCGAGGGGTCACCTGGCTTATGTAGATGATGTCCTCATCAAAAGTTCATCTGTGGAGGAACACATAGCGGAGATCCGTTATGTTCTGACACAGTTGAGGGCCGCCGGAGCAAAACTTTCCTTTCAGAAAGCACAGTGGTGTAGAACCCGTGTTAATTTCTTGGGGCATGAGATTACTCCTCAGGGTCTCTGTCCCCAAGAAAAGAAAGTGGAAGCACTCCAGAAACTGAAGGATCCCACAACTCTGCGGGAACTAAGGAGCCTCCTTGGACTGACTAATTACAGCAGAAAGTTCATTGAGGGCTACGCAGAGATCACTAGACCCCTGATTTATCTCTTGAAGGGGGGGTCAAGTGGGAATGGGGTCCAGAACAATCCGAGGCAGTAAGACAACTCAAGAGAAGCCTCTCACAAGCGCCTTGCCTAGATTACCCTGTCAGAAACAAGGAGTTCTTCCTGGAGACAGGGTTCTCTAATACGTGCTTGACGGCAGTATTATACCAAAAGCATGACAAGGTCAATAAAGTAATCTCTTATGCGAGCAAAACTTTATCCTCTGTGGAGGAAAAATTCGACGATTGTGAGAAGGCACTCCTGGCAACGGTGTGGGCATTGAAGAATTACCGCCCGTTTATCCAGGGGGAACATATCATAGTGGAGACTCCACACCAGCCTCTGCAATATCTCCAAAGTGACAGAATCCGGGCCGGAAATGTAAGTAATTCCCGAATTACTTCCTGGATTCTGTCAATGCAAGGCTTTCCTGTAGAGGTCAGATATGGCCAAAACAAGAAGAGTCCCCTCACGCAAGGTCTGGCTGACTTGCATGATTGTGCCAGAGAAAACTGTCTCGAGGACGAAAGTCTAAAAATCAAGGACAACATGGAGGCATACCTTAATTCCCCACACAAAGTCTTTGAAGAAGACAAGTGTGAGGGAATGCCCACTGTCTATGTGGATGGATCCTCGTACCATGTTGACGACAACGGGGAGAAAGAACTGGTGGCCGGCGTAGGGAATGCATGGGTGAATGAGTCCCCAGAACCCTCCGCTGGATACAAAATTGGTCCCCGAAGTAGTCAGGTGCCAGAATTGATGGCTGTGCATCAGGCCATCTTCACTGCTGTCCAACATCAACTCCACGAACTGGTCATAATCACAGATTCGGATTATGTACGGAACGGGTTCGTGGAGCACCTGGTTAATTGGAAAACCAGAGGCATGTTATGTGCTAATAACAAACCCCTGAAACATGGGAAGCTAATCCAAAATATTGATGATCTGGTCACATCGAATGGGATGACCATCTAATGGAAAAAGATCAAGGGTCATTCCAAAGTAGAGGGACCAAACAAAACTGGAAATGACTTAGCTGATCAGCTGGCCAAAACCGGGGCCATCCAAGGGGATCTAATAGAAATAGAGTCCCTGTTGGGGGAAATCTAGGTCACTGCTATCACTAGGTCCCAGACAAATGCTCACAATGATCTTTCAACTGCACAATGGAGTAAGGAGACCCCTGATGCTGATTTGATTACAGCTCAGAAGGGGGATCCAATAATTGGTAAGTTTTACCAACACATTGAGGACCCTGAGAACTTTCCCCTGACGGATACCGATTACATTGGGAAAGAGGACCTAAGAGTGTTGATGAAATGTCCAAAAAAGTTCCGAATCCAAGACGGTTTGTTGGTAAGGAAATCCCAAGCTGGCCATGATCAGTGGGTGGTCCCTACCTCATTCCGAAGCCTGATGTTAAGTCACGCCCATGATGCGGCCACCGCCGGTCATAGGGGGTTTCACACAACACTGGAAATCTTAAGAGAGGTTGCATACTGGCCACACATGGGGCAAGACCTCGACCAATACTTGAAGGGGTGTCTTGTGTGTGCACAATTTCAGCAATCATCCCTCACACACCGTGCGCCTCTCCAAAAGAGGGGGATGACACTGCCATGGTCAGATTTGCAAATCGACTTTGTAGGCCCCGTGATTCGCTCGTCTAGGGGAAATAAGTACATGTTGACCGTGACATGCTTATTTACTAAATGGGTGGAATGTCTCGCAGCCCCAAACTGCAAGGCAGAAACTGCAGCTGCCCTGATGATTAACCACATCTTTTCCCGTTTTGGTCTACCTCAAAGGATTGAGTCAGACAGAGGTAGCCATTTCACCAGTGAGGTAATGACAAAGATGTGGGAGATACTGGGGGTCAAAAGGGAGCTACATATTGCTTACCGGCCAGCTTCCTCTGGGGCAGTAGAACGCTACAACCGAACCATTGTGAGCATTTTAAAAAAGTGTGTGGCAGATTCTGGGCCAAGTTGGGATATCCGATTACCTCTGGTCCTAATGGCCATCAGATCTACCCCTTCATCTGCAACTAAAATGTCACCATTTGAGTTGATGACCGGACGCAAGATGGTGCTTCCCCAGCATCTGCTCTACAGGACCCAAGAGCAGACATTGATAAATGCCTCCACAACTCATGAGTATGTGGAGAATTTAAGGAAACACCTTCAACATGCTTTTGCCTATGCTCAGCGGAATCTAGAAAGATCAGCTGATAGCATGAAGACCCACTACGACCTGAAAACCACCAGGAAAGTATACGAGGTGGGGGACCGGGTCTATCTATACAATTTCCAAAGGAACCAGGCCAAACAGCGAAAATGTTTGCCTACATGGAAGGGACCGTTTGAAATTATAGACAAAATCTCCCCTGTTGCATACAAGATCCGCATCCCCAAAGGCAGTTTGGCAGAAGGGGAAGACAAGTGGGTCCATATTAATCAGCTAAAGTGTTGCCATCCTAGGCACACTCTGCAACAACTGGAGGAATCCTCTGGAATCCCAGAAGGAGCCACTCCAGAGTAATTCAGTCCCAACCCTAAAATATCCCACATATAGTTTCTAAGATATTATGACTCTTGTAAGCGACTGTCTCTGAATTATATCGTGTTTTTCAAAAGAAGAATGCTATGTCTATTGAGTTATAAAATGTACATGCCGCCCCACTAGATCAATAGTGGTGGAAAAATGTCTATGAATAGGTATTGCCGCTTTTGCTTTATCATCCTAGGAGAGAGGAAACCATGGAGACTGACCAAGGAGAACGACCGGGGACCGGGAGCAGAGACCCGAGGGGCCTGGGGTACCGCCCAATATTCCCATCAGGACCGGCGAGGAGAACCGATCGATCCAACTGGGTGGAGGAAAAGATGCTGAACTGTGCCATCTACAGAATTGGAAGAAGATAATGCGGACATACCAGCACAGGGCTCAAAACATTCTTTTCACCCGACTCCCGCTCGACTCAAATTCAAAGTGCAGTCGGGCGGGGGGGGGGTTGTCAAGGGTTTTGACCCATGTTGAATTATTAGACTGGGTAGATGTGGGGATGAGCTGTCGCCGCCCACATTCACGCCAGAATCCAGGCGAGCTGCGCAGTTGGCACAAGACCACTCCAAAGATACAACCTTCTTGTGGGGGGGTTCCACATCACCACTCTACTGTAAGGATGCCATCAAAACAATGTTAAGCAAGGGTCCTATTCTATCAAGCAAAAGACCACTCTATTGAAATGCAGTAATTCAAGACAGATCCCAAAAATGGGTGCAGTACCAGCATTGTCCACAAACCAGCACTAGCGGTCTAAACTCTGACAGGGAAACTGTATTTAGGAGTTGCAAGAGGGGCAGGGACTTCAAAGCCTGTTGGTTAATTGAACATCTTAGCCACCTGCTGTTCCCAGGAGGCAGGCTGCTGTTCCCAGGAGGCAGGCTGATTTCATTAACAGCTTCAAGAGGCTGGGAAACCTCTCACCTCAGAGATTCACACCAGGAGGCAGGATATCACATGACCCTGTTGATTAATTGAGGAGAGACTTCCAGGCAGCCTGCTGGAGCCCACACAAAAGACTCTTTCCCTTGAATGGGGTATGTTAATTTTGAGTATTTCCTGTCAACAGCCCTCTGCCAGAAAGGAGAGACATGTGATCACTGACCCACCCAGACTTCTGGAGGCGGACCCAAACACTTTGGGGAGTTGAATTGCAACAAATATATATTTTATAGAAACATTGATAACTTATTGTAACCAAATGACAGGAATGTAAAACTTTGAGATTCTTAGTATGAAAAATGCCCTCACGATTTGAGTCCAAACTCCAATTTGTACCATGTTCTGGGGCAAAACCCCGCTAATTATGAATATTGTAGACACTGTATTTAAGCTAGAGACCTTGAAAGTTACTGGGATATTTGGAGAAGGGGGGTGTACATTTGTATAATTTTTGATGAAAAACCAATGTTGCAAAACCCACTAAAATCGAAAATAAGTTGCCATTTTTGAATGCAAGCTCCTAGAAACGCCAGAGTCGGAACAGAGACTACCTTAAGCAATGTGTAATATGTACATGTAATGTCAACCACTTGTGTACCTGGGAAATATGTATTTGGATCAGAAATAGATTTGTGTGCACATTGACCAGGGGAGTGTTCTTTCTGGAGGCCATAAAAATGACATTACTCTGACACACTATCCCTTCCCAAATCAGGGACCAAAGAATCTATTGACCTATCAAATCAAGAGAGGGGCAGGCTTAGTGATGCTACGCACACACCCACTTTCAAAACACATAAAAGGAACATTGAAACCCAGGTAGAGAGATTCAATTCCATTTGCTGCGGAGCGTGCTGACCAACGACTTCACATCCAGAGATCCAACACTTAGACTTCCAAGCTAAACAGAGACTACAGAACTTTGAACCAAGAAGGCCCACTGCAAGCAAAAGTATTTGTCAGCAGGCCTCAGCATCCTTAAAATCATTTGCAAACTATTCCACAGCCGGGCGAGCTGTCTGAATTCTTTGCCAAGAACTTCTGCCAGTACCCAGAAAGCAGTGTTACATCCAGAATCCACTTGATCCGGACCGGAAAGCAGAGCAGTATCCAGAACCAGAGGCCGCTGTATCCAGAGAGGCTAGACCAGCAGAGCAGAGCTGACCCATACGCTGTGAGCAGAACCGCCCGAAGTCCAGTCCAGTTGACCAGATCCGTGACGAGGTCCATTCATTTCAAAATTAGGAGTGAGTATCCGCCAGAACTGTGCAGAACCCAATCTTTTAGTTAAAATAATCTAATCCAAACTATTTTAACCTAAGTAGAACTGCCTCCTAGTAATCCTGTCATCTGTCCTTCTAAAGCTGCGAACTGTCACCCGTCATTTTGAGTTTTACTTTAAATCCGAAAAACTACCTTCACTAAATTGTCTGTATCTTCGGAACCGTTTGTCCTAGGAACGTGGTTTAACTTTCATTTAAAAGCTAAGATTCAGGCTTTCCAACGAACTTATACTTTTGCCGTAATCACGATTCACGCACTCGCGAATTTTACCGCGAATTGCGATTTGGCCTGATTTCTTCTCCAGTAAAAAAGTCAGCAGCTCCTTGCTTTCCTTTGCTAAAATTCGTTTAACCTGCTAGTTACTCATAGAGCATTGCTAAAGTGAGCCTGAACTAATATAAACTAGATATCACCCACCCTGAACCTCTAGAGGGAATTAAAAGCATTTTTAGCACATTTCTCCCTTCATTGTCATCACATTCAAAGCATTTTGGGGCCTGTGTTTCAAACTTCTACCTGTTTTCCTCTAAGCTTGCTGGGGGGGAACTGAATTTCGTATTGTATTTGATTGCATTCCTGAGAACTGTGTGCTCCTCCTTCTATTTCTTACATTGCATAGGGGGGGGGGGGTGAATTGCCAGAGAAAAAGTGATTATATTATCTTTTGCTAAAATCATATCAAGTTATTTCTGTACTGCATTTCATTCCTCATTGCTTTTCCCTTGAAACCCTAAAAGTTTTTTCGCTGCCTTATCCATCCTATACCAACTCCTCATTGATTGTAAAGAGGTGTGCTAGTGTCAGATTACCCATTGTTGATCAACATTATATTCATAAGTGTGATATCAATTATTAATTTATTATAAAAGTGTGATATATATATATAGTTTAATTTTTCAAATAAACCTTCTAAATTTGCAAAACAAGCCTACTTCTTGGCTCAGTGGGGTCAAGGGGGATTCTAAGAGAGGGGTGTTATACAAGGGTTCATCATCCAGATTATAACTTGCCATAAAAATACATAAATAAGGGCTTCCCTTGGGCATCCCAGACAAGGCACTGACTTAGTGGGATTGCTTGATTGGAGTCACTTACAGCTACTTACACTGATGATGACGTCGACAGTCGAACGGAGGCCCTCGAGAGACATCGACTCCACGAGAATGGCACGCAGCGCCCCCTGTCGAACAAAAATTCCGAAGCAGCTGAAGCTGGTGAGATAATGATCATAAGATGAGGAATACGTGGGAGGAACATCCAATTGAAAGAATGCTACCAGGGCTAAGTAACTTGCTTTTTTCTTAGTGTACTGAGGAACAATACTATGTGATGCCACTTCCTGTTTTGTCAAGGGGTGAAAGGTTGTGTGCCATCACTTCCTGGGATGGCACTTGGGGGTGGGGTCAAATGACATCACTTCCTGTGATGTCAGAGGTCAAGGGCCATGTGATGTCACTTCCGCTACCCCTGGGATTTTGGTGAAATTACGTCTGTTCCATATCTTCGGTTTTCATCACTTTCCTGTAGCTCCTATGTCCTTGAAAGACCAGCTGCATTTTTTGACTGGGAATCTGAATTAAGCAGGTGGCCCTGTACTCCACCAAGTCGCATCCGTCCTGCAGGAGTCAACCAGCACTAAAGACACCAGCTAATCAATAAGCAGACGAGCGTGAAGTCCCACTCATAAACTGCTATCTGAAAAGCACCAAACACAAAGCCTCATCTGGACTCGTCATTTCTACACCATTGGTTCGTTTCATACTACAGACACTGGCATAACAGGGAAACTGCACATTTTAAGAAAAATTAAACACTTCCATATGGCTCCAAGTCCAACACGTTTTCTGCATTTCTTTGGGCACACACAATGCCAATAGTTAAGATTTGAACTCCAGCCGTCAAACACTGCATCTATAAACCGTTTAGTATTTACAAAAATTGAAGGCCTTTAGATTAGGCAAAATATTTTTCTACAGATGCACTGAAGGAGGTGAATTCGGCCGCTCTACCACAGAGACTAGTAATATCAGATAATTTTGGCACTACGTTTAAATCAGGTTGTGTTAATGTAGCTCATTTTTGAGGGCAAATGCCAGGACCTTGATGCCAGCACCAGTATTGATATGATATGATTGGTTATTTATAACGTGCTTAATACCCAGAGGTTTCGAACCGCGGACCCGGGGTTCGAACCCATGTTGCTCCGTGTCGTTTTGCTTCCATGGCGAGCACGTCGCCCCTGAGCTATCCCCTCGAGTATTGACCATACTACAGTGGTCAGAGCGGCAGAACCTCACAACAGAGCACAAACTTGGAACATCCTTGCAATGGCTTGACTGCTCTCTTAAGCTATATATAATTGTGTTCAATGCAAAAAAATTATTTGGAGGACGTTGCAATTTGGAACTGCTATTTACACTTTATGATACAACGTTATGTGCCGGAACAGCGCTGAATCCTCGGCTGCAAACCAGGACCTCCATTTTTCTATGTCACCAGCAAGTGCAGTGCCACCTGGCCAGCATTTTAGGTTCCCTGCTTTTTGGTAAAAGGACCACACTCCATCTCTTAAGGGGAATGTGCAGAGGACAAGTAAATCGCGATTAGTGATCGCAGGGGTCTGCAAACTTTGGCTTTCAATAGGTTTTAGGCTACAACGCCCAGCTGCCCTACCCAGTATAGTCCATAGTAAGATATCCTGGGAGTTGAAGACCAAAATATTTGGAGAGCCACATGTTGCAGGACCCAGAGTTATCGCAACTCTCCGCCCTAGAGTCGCAGCTCGGGTTAAGTACTGTGAGAGATTCCAACCGGCAACCTTGTACAGTTCCCAGAAGACGGGCTGCAGAAAAGTCAGTGGAAAATGTACTTTTTTTCAGAGCCGGTAAAAGTCGACTTCATCAACGAGGGCTGATGTATTTCTATGTTCATGAATCTTCCCACCACTGGTACTGCAGCCAAGTTAAGAGGAGTGCTCGCTTGGCCGGTGCGGTTTAGCCTAATCTTTGTAATCGTGGCTCATCACCGACAACAAGAAAGCCTTTAACCTTCTTGTGCTTCTGTCACTGCAAACACTGAGCTCTTGGCAGCTGCGATAGTGCCTCTGAAACCCTCCCAGGGTGGGTATGTAAAGGAGCAAGAAATGGGCCTGGTGCCTCGTGCGGCAGGTGCTTCCTCTGTCCCATGCACAGTCTGCACTTTGTTTCTCTGGGAGAGGACACGGCATTTAAATAACCCCCGCCTGGGTGTGGGGCTATGGAGGAAGGGCTGAATCCGGCAGATGGAAGCAGGCTGTGCACTTGTCCTGGCAGAGAGAGGCCCATCCCAACGGCACACAGCTGCCCTGGCAGCTGTCCTGCAATGGAGGGGTCAGAGGGTTTCCATGAAGTCCAAGCGTAAACATGAAGTATTTACTTTCACTGAGCCTTGCATAACAGGAGCAGGAAGAGCAGTGTTTACAGCTACCGAAGCTGGAGTATGGGGGGGCTCACTCGGGCTGAGCTTCTCGGGGCGTTGGGAATATTGAGGTAGGAGTGCAGTTTGGTTTTATGTTAGTGCAGTCTTTGGCCATTCAACTTTCTTCGCCTTCGGAGATCGGTGTCACCTTAACCCTTTGCGCCAGTAAAAAGGTCACGCTTCCCCAAGGCTGGCTGGGTGACTAAATATGTCCAAATGCGCAGTGTTCTGTAAAAAGAGGAAGCGTGCCCGCGCAGAGAATATGCCACCAGCCACCACAACACCTAATATTTTACTCAGCGTCTGGATATACAATATCAGGTGCGAGAAACTCTTCCAATCGGTTTTGAATCTATTTTGCATTCCAGGAACGCTTGGTCAAACGCACAGAAAAAAACTATCTTTAGCAAGGAAAGCTAATAGTTTGGGCTTTTACAGTTGCTCAATGCATTTTACATGTAAAGACATGACTTTGTTGTGTTGGTTGGTTCTATAAAGAACCGGCACAGCCCAAAGAAATGCAAGTTGAAGGAGCAATCATCACAAGACTACTATTTGAGCTTTTAGCCTCAACTTGCAGATTACCAACTGGTCACATTTTACATCAGTAGCGGAGGAAGGAAGCCTGCAGTTTACACAGCTTGTTATGTAGGCCCATGACTTATGATGACATGATAATTTTACCATCCGGCATGCCATCATCAATAATGAAACGCCTTCAAACCCCAATGCCATAACAATGTCCAACAGAACAACGTAAAACCTAACAATCGGTTAATTGCAGGGCCCATAGGCCTGTACCACTCTGAAATGGACTACACACATACATTATAAGAGACCCTCGTCAGGAGGGCATATGCTGCTTGACAACGATCGTTTAGCACAAGATGAGAATAGTGTCATGTACCAAGACCCAGCATGAGTTTGCCAGCCATTCCCATGTAATGATGAATAATTAAAATTCATGTACATATAGTAGTTCTAGGTTGCAAGGAAGAGTCGATAGCGTAAAGGGCATACGACCGTTTTAGCTGTGAAATAATGGATGAGGCATGCATGCCTTAGAATGTACATCAAGGTTAATTGAAGTAGTCACTGTACTCAGTCCTTGCCTGCACGTTTCATGCTTAATAACAGAGCTAAAGTTCCATGCACACCCCAAACCTCACAGCCAAGGAAGGCCACCAGTTAAAAAACATAGAAATACCACATGCAGATCACAACGGAGGTGGTTAATTCAGCACAAGAGCACAACATTCTTCTACTGCACTTAGGCTCACCCTACCGACGGGTGGTTGCACTTACATTCTTTTCCTCTTAGCACTTACCCTGAGCACGTATCCATGAGCACCACAGCACCTATCCCTCCCCCCCTGCCCTCTTCCCCTGAACTTGCACGTTCTGAACACTCACAAGGCATTGTAGGTTCGTCTCCCCTCCATTTGTATTCTCATTACTAGTTTGTACTATTAATTCAATTATTTATCTTTGTTGTAATTCATTGTCTACCTTCCTCTGTGTCCACCCTGTTGCCCTGTGGGCGCTTTGAAAAAGTTTTTCTAATTGTATAAGCGCCTACCAAGTAACCAATAAATAAAAAAACATTCCTTCAGATTATATCCCATTTTATTCTTTCACTGTCCAGCCCCCTACAAACTCTACATGCTGCCTTTAGCTGTTTTGTGAAATTCTCTTGCACCTTTTCCCTCGCACTACCCAGTTAGAAAAAGTGAATGAGAGAAAAAGACAATGAGGCTCATATGGAGGAGAAAACAGGAACATATAAATGAAGCCATACAGGGGGATTGGAGAAGAGAGCTTGACTAGAACAAACGAGACGCAGAAGGGCTGGGATTTAGGGGGAGCAGGAGGTCTGAGGACCTAGGAGCAGCAGTGAAAATGGAAAACATTTGAAAGGGGATCCCACAAGGGCTGGGGTGGGAGCAGAGTTGGAGCAAGGGGCGGAGTTCCAAAGAGGCAGCGTTCAGAGGGCAAGGAGGCAGCGTTCAGAGGGTGGTGGAGCTGGCAGTTGAACTACGATGAAAAAAAATGTTCGATTAATAGTTGAAAATTGTGTCATTTTTTCATGGCTTGAAAACTACACAAACCATTGTACTCTTCAAGCCATCTTTCTAAGCACACCATACCAAAATTAATTTGTGAAAGGAAATGTTCACAGAGCCCGCAAAGCTGGGGGCTCGGTGATCATTGCGTTTTCCTCATGGATTCTGCTCTGTGCGCACAGTACCTTTCAGCTCCGTTGCAGGGTCTTAGCCCCTATGCAAACCTGGGGGCTCGCCTCTGTGATCTAATCTGTTCTGTGCAGCGCACTGTGCACAGTGCGCTCGCACAGCGCAGATTAGATCACCGAGGTGAACCCCAAGGTTCGCAGAGGATCTGACTTAGTATCTGCTGTGACATAGGTAGGACTAGGGGCAGAGCCAGATGAACGCTCATGGTGCCAATGTGCAGCTCCACTCCCCACTCCATACCAATAGCGCGGGAAGCGCTTTTGGTTTTATTTAAACAATGTTTGAGCGATTTGGGCCTGAAGCTGCCCGGATCCGGCTACACAGCCGATGCCAGATCTCGAATCCGAAGAGAGCCGGCCCATTGGCCAGCGCTGCCTAGGAGGAGCCGGAAGTCAGAGGGCTGAGGGCAGAGGAAAAAGACTGCGGCAAAAGTGGAGAAGGATAAATACTTGAATGAAGGACAGGGACGCTTTAAAGACATTTTTCTTCCTATACATGAAATACATTTAAAAAAAGAAAAAAAAAAAACAATTGTCAAAGATGTTGCATCCTGTCGGAGCGCAGCGGCACGTGGAGACAGGACGCTGTAGGCCTCAAGGTAGGCCGCAAGATCTTAGCTCCTGGGGGAGCATAATGAGACACGACACACCCGTTGCTTGGCTTGCCCAGAACTGCCTCCCATTAGCGGGGGCGGGGCTTTTATTAGAGCGCCCTGCGTTGCGGGACGCAGGACGGATGTAACATTCCTTATATATTTCAATAAACTTTAATAACAAAACAACACATGTCAAATACCGAAAACCCAAAACCTTCCCCCCCTTATAGTTCTGGTGGGGCAGCCTACCACACATAGTCTTTGAGGCGCGCTGGCGGCCAGGTGGCAGTTCTTAAACCATATCGCCCCCTTTTGGGCTGGTCCCCACTGTCTCACTGGGTGTCTCACCTTCCATGTCTGGCTCCCTTACATCAGGTTCGCTCCACTGCTCCCACGTTCTGTCACCCACATCTGCATCGTCCCGCAAGTGAGAGTGCTCTCTCTCTCGCTTAGTTGAGGTTCCTCATCTTCTTGGTTACAATCGCCATCAGTCCATAGGTTGCATGGCACTGCCTTGAACCACGATGCATTTCGTGTCAACTGTCGGCATCCTCTCTTTACAGTTATCATGGTTCCTTGTTTCTCACTGACAGTCCATGGGAGTGACTCGTATCTGGAGTCCAATTTGGACCTTGTCGGGTTCCTTAACATGACCACCTGGTCGCCCACCTGGTGGTTGGATGGCTTGGATCTCCTTTTTGCACTCATATGCGCATTTGCCCTTGTTCTCCTTTCGGTGCGTTCCTTGTCGAATTCGTCCGGGCCCCTACTGGGGTGGTGTGGAATGGAGGATTTTATGATCGTGCCAAACATGAGATCGGCTGGTGTGTGGAAATCGAAATAATATTGTACCTCCAATTGCATTGTTTAAATGTATGTTGGCCTACGCCAAGCTGTCTAAAAAACATTGTGTACATAGGTTCCGCGGCAAGGTCCTGACCTTAATGTATTGTGCAAACCGCCATCTTGGATTAGGCCGCCATTTTAGGTACTCTTGCAGTGTGGAAGTCACCCTGAACAACAAAATGGAGGCCCAATGACATTTCGAGTGGGATTCTGGCCGTTGTGACCTCGCACACGTGAATAAATAATATGTCCGCAGGCCACTTGTTAGGGTCGCAAACTGAGACCTTGTCCTCTCTCTGACCCATGTGTAAATGAACAACTGTATCAGCGGAACTGATCAAATTGCATATATTATGGGATTGACCTGGCTACGAACCCTAGGTTTGGTTCCAAGAATGGATAACTTGCAAGAGGGCTGGCCAATGCCAGAAAAAAGGTATAAAAACCCAAGTATCCCGATGATCGGTCTCTCACACTTCCACGGCGAACTACGTTGATGGTTCGTTTTGTTAGTCTGAGGGCCGAATAGCTATCCGTATGTCAATTGACTTTTGGTAACTTTGTAACTTTGAAATAAAGCGCTTTGTATGTCCTTTGTAACCTGTGTTGGTGTGTTTCCTTTTTGGGCTTCCCGGCCTCATATCAATTTCTCTGTTTCCACAGTTGGCGCCCGAATAGGGACCCTCAAGATTGATGCCAGATCATTGAAGGTTGACGCAGACTATCGAACCGGGATCGGACGGTGTGATTCTGCGGGCCCGACCGATCGAGACGCGATACCTCGGCAGCGCTGCACGATCCGATCCTTGGACGATAGTCGTGTGGTCTGACACGGCATCTTGACGAGGGTCCAATTTTGAGGCGGGCAGATTTGCCGAAACCACCAAACGCAAGGTAAAATTTGTTAGATAAATCCTTTGTAAACCGTACGGTCCTCCTTAGGTTTGGTCAGGTGCAGTCGTGACCCGGCTCTTAATTTAACCCTGACAATTTGAATTTGGCGTATTGTATCTGCAGACACAATTATTGGACCAGGTAACACCAATTTTTTGAGAAATGCCTGGGAAATTGTCTAGCTGTTTTAGGGCTCTGTTCCGCAGCGATCGACAATCTTTGGAATTTAGCCGCCCGGCACCACAGGAGGGGTCGCCGGCGTGTGCTATGTACTGTAAGTATGGCATTGGTAGTATTGTATTTAATGACATTTGGCACAGACAGACCAGACATGCCTCCGAATTTCAGTGGCCAATCAACGGTAGTTTTGAGATCCTCCGTATTGAATACTTAGAATCGATCTTGCTAAAGAAAAAGGCTAGGCCAGCAGCCTTTGATGTGTTACAAAATTGGAAGAAAGAAGCATTGCAGCAGCTTAAAAGTAGGGATAAACACGCACGTCGTCACAAAACGAACGCTGAAAAGGCATTATTGTATGATAAAGAAATACGGTCAGAATTAGTTAAGAATATGGATAGAGCCTTTTTACTCGGGGTCCAGAAAATTTACCCCTCTAAAGATTTCCATGTTTCTGAGGAATTCATTGAGAAATTATTGAATGACCGTAGGCCCGATGCCTCAGCGCCACCTCCGTATGCTCCTGTCTTGGGCACTTTGCCTGTTCCTGCTGTTGATCCCGTTGCTACTCCTGCTCCCCCTGCGCAGCCTATTGTTTCTGGTTCTCTGGTTGTCGTCCCTCCGCCTATTGCACCTCCCCTTCCCCCTGCACCTGCACCTTTGTTAAGTTTACCTACACCTTTGCTCCCGAGTGGCCCCGCATTGATTGAAGTTGATCCAGGTGCAGGGTCAAAGATCGTGACTCGTAGTACTGTTCCTGCAGGCAGGAAACAGGAATTATTTGCGTGGGCTAAGCATTGCATGGAGAAAGGTGATCAAACTGATGTGTTTTCTACATTATCTAATTTGCATAGTTTTCCCGAGAAAAATGTTTTTATCGAAGGTTTGGGGATTCATTTGTGTGTGATGTGGGGTAGATTGCAAAATTCAGATCTTCCACAAGGGGTGAGAGATCCGAATGCTTTGGCGCTTTCGAGGGATACGGAACAGAACGTATATGGACATGTTGAAAGATTGTTCGAGTTTAGGAGAGACTTTGAAAAATCACGAGATGAGGATGTTGAGGACGATAGAATATATGTACAAAAACGGTTCCTTCCGTGCCGAAGAACAGCACCTGAGTAAGTACGAATTTGTACCAAAGATGCGGTTCGATGGATCTCAGATTCATCGATACCGCCAGACGAAGTGTATGACACATACAGTCAGTACACAGTAGAGATGCAAAGAAAAGTAATTCAAGTGATGGTACAGCACTTACAAGAGGAATGTGTAAGGAAGAAGGTTAGTTGCCCCATAGAATTATTGGGTATTTGTAAGAGGGCTTTTTCACCCGACACTTCTACAGCTGCCTTAGCGCTCGACCTGGCTCTATTACTTAGTAAGCGGCCGGAGGTGCCTACATCTCACTTGCCTATGAGAGAGGTTCCTCCGACCTTTGTCCCAAAAGTTGAGATCCCCGCTAATGTGGCGACTGGTGCCCCCGCGGTGGATATCCCTGCACATTATGTATCGCAGTTCGTTCACGTCCCGTTCTCGCGACTGGAAGTGAACACGATTAGACAATCAGTTCCCGATATTAGGAAAAACCCGACGGGGTTTTACAAAGAAATAGAGTCCGTCTTACAGTCCTCTGTGTTCACCTTGAGTGACATTGACTTGTTATTTCCTGTGCTTCTACCCGTAGATGTATGGAAACAGGTACGGACAATAGACGATGTGCCGGGGTTGGGTGATACGTGGGTAAATCTAACTAGAATTGATGGAGAAAGACCAGCTGGTGAGAAACCGCCCCAGGTAATACTTACTTTACCTGATAGGATTGTCGTTAAATTAAAAACTATAATTCCAGAAAAAAGGATTATTTGGGACAAGCTTACGGCCTGTGTTCAAGGGAAAACTGAAGGTGCCACCGAATTTTTCAATAGATTCGAGCAGGTATTTTCTGACTTCAGTGGGCAGGATTTAGGTACAGAGTCGGGGAAGAGGTTGTTTGCGGACAAATTCGTACGTGGATTGTTACCTGACATCCAGTCACAAATTATGTCCTCTGAGAGCGCTTGGCAGGCAAAATCTCAATCCTAGGTTTTGCACATGGCTCAATACTATGAGAATCGTGTTAATAATGAAAAAGAGAAAATTGAAAAGAGAAAGGGTGATTTGAAAACCAAGGTATTGTTGCAGCAAATTGTTAGAAACCCCAGAGGAGGTACGACACAGACTAGAGGTCAGTACATTCCAAGAGGAAATGCTCCTCCAAGTCCTATAAATATTAATCAATGTGCTTATTGCCGCCAGGAAGGTCATTGGCGAGCACAGTGCCCTGCCCTTCGCCAGAGGTCAAGCGGTACGTTTGGGGGTATGGGTAGGCGACCTAGGTGCCGCCCTGGAGCAGGGGGCCCTGACAGAGGTCAGCTTTTGCAAGATCCCCAGCAACCTTTTTCACGGGAAAATCAGACCTCGAGTATGGACTCGAGAAACATATTTGATCACCCTTCTGCTGCCTACCTTTCTGAAGACCTTCCTTCTGACGAGGTTCTGTTTTATTAGGATTGCCCGAAGCAGGGTTTGGAACCTTTGCCTATTCCCGTTAATCAAAAAGGCCCCTACGTTGAACTATTAGTGGGGAATAGGAAACACCAGTTTTTGATTGACACTGGAGCACAGAAGTGCTCCATTGATCATTCTAGGGTTCCAAACATTCCACTGTCAGGGCAAACAAATGTTTCCGTAGGGTTTTCTGGTATACCAACCGTCTGTCCGGTTTCTGCACCGGTGCCTGTTTCTTTGGGTCCCTTCACGGACCATTGCCCTTTTCTTCTCACTTCGAACTGTGGAGAAAATTTGCTGCGGTTGAATTTGTTAAAGAAATTGAACGCAGTCATTCATTGTTCCTCGGATGGAATAAGGTTAACGGTTTCACCACAGCAACCCTTTAACTCCCAGTTCTTGATTCGACCTCTACCTCCCGAGTTTAGCATTGTCCCGGAATGTTTGTGGGCAATGGACGACAATGATGTCGGAGTATTACATATTGAGCCCGTTAAAATAGTCCTGAAACATGGGGTAAAACTGCCACGCATTCCGCAGTATAAAATATCAGCTGAGGGTGAACGTGCTTTGAAATGCATTGTCTCCGATTTTGTACATCGTGGGGTGATCGAAGAGATTACAGATAGTTTGTGTAACAGCCCGATCTTACCAGTATATAAGAAAGGCGACAATGCAATTCCGTACCGGTTTATAATAGATCTTCGTGCTATTAACCGAGTGGTCGCCCCACAATTTCCAATTGTGCCCGATGTGACGACGATATTAACAATGATCCCTGCTACGGCTACGCACTTTAGTGTTGTGGATCTGAAAAACGCCTTCTTTAGTATCCCTATACATAAAGAAAGCAGGTATTTGTTTGCGTTCACCTTGGGGGACGCTCATTTACATTTACAAGGGCACCTCAAGGGTATACGGAAAGCCCTAGTATTTATAGTAGAGCTTTAAAAGAGCAGCTCGACACCCTTGAATTGCCACCTACTTGCACGCTGCTTCAATATGTTGACGATTTGCTTTTGGCTGCAGACTCTGAGAAAGCCTGTAAAGAAGGCACTATATTGTTGCTTATTCATCTGGCTAAAAATGGTCACAAAGCTTCGCTTAAAAAATTTCAATATTGTTGTCAGGAGGTTGCCTATTTAGGCTACCTCCTGTCAAAGGAGGGGAGAAGATTGACACCTGAAAGAATAAAACACATTTCTGGCATGTCTGTCCCAAAGACGCAGAAGGAAGTCAGAGCCCTGATAGGGATGGCGTCCTACTGTAGGTTGTGGATCCCGAATTTCGCACTAGTGGTAAAACCGATGTTGGCTTTGACAAAGAAGGGCATTTCTCTGCCACTGCCATGGGAATCGGAACATCAACGATCATTTGAGCTTCTCAAAACCGCGCTATGTTCGGCACCGGTTCTGGGTACACCAAATTATGACAAGGCCTTTGTGTTGTTTGTGCATAAATGTGATGGATGTGCTTTGGCTGTGTTAACACAGGAACATGGAGGGAAGAATAGGCCGTGCGGCTCCTCCGCCCTTGATCCTGTCGCATGCGCTTTGCCAAGATGTTTGCGCGCTGTTGCTGGTGCTGCCGCGTCTGTAAAACAGAGTGAGGGAATGGTCCTAGGCCATGATTTGATTTTGATGGTACCTCATTCTGTTGATATTCTATTGAATAAAACCCAAACGCCACACCTCACCTCTGATCGGTTAACAAGGTATGAACTGATTCTGTTTGCCCCTCATATCCAAATTAAGAGGTGTTGTGTTCTCAATCCGGCTGAACTTTTACCTTTCCCGCAAAGCACTGTTTGCGGTGATGAAGGATCACATGACTGCCTGTATACCACCGAGCAAGAAACAAAGGGCAGGATAGATCTCTTAGATACTCCTTTGGATAATGCAGAAGGGGAGCTGTTTTGTGATGGTTCCTGCTTCAAACTTTCGAATGGTACATCTACAGCTGCTTATGCAGTTACTACATTGAGCAAAATTGTTGAAACTAAGAGAATTTCGCATAACTCCGCGCAGGCCGCAGAGATTATAGCGTTGACCCGTGCTTGTGAACTGTCCCAAGGGCGAAGAGTAAATATATATACCGACAGCCAGTACACATTAGGGGTGGCTCACAACTTAGGAAAACTTTGGTCGGAAAGAGGGTTCCTGACCTCACATGGGACCAAGATTCAGCACGGTCCCTTAATAGTGCAACTACTTTCAGCGCTCTCACTCCCTAAACGATTAGCGATCATGAAATGTGCAGCACATCGCAAGGTCATAGACAATGTGGGCAGAGGGAATGCTTTTGCAGATTTGATAGCCAGACAAACGGCCACAGACCTTAGCACGGACATGTATACCTCGAGGGAAGTGAGAGACGTTTGCATAATAGATGAAGGTATTGGGTCTGTACGAGATATTCAGACTGATGCCTCGATGGAAGAATCTAGAAAGTGGGCTGAAGGAATGGGAAAGTTGGATGACGAAGGTTGTTGGGTGGATACATCCGAAGGGAAATGGTTGCTTTCTGACTCTTATGTATTGGCAATGGTTACGATGGCACACGGTCCTACGCATGTGTGTGCCCAGCAAATTACTAAGATATTGCAACAGGTTTGGGTGAATGACAAAATTCTGGAAACTGCAAAGAGACATGTTCAGAACTGCATGATTTGCCTACAGCATAACGTGGGTAAAGGGACAGTGACTCCAAGGGGAAGTTTTGGGCCCCCCTCTGTCCCTTTTGAAGCCATTCACTTTGATTTTATTGAAATGGAGCGATGTAATAATTTGAAATATGTTCTTGTCATTATTTGTGCTTTTAGTAAATGGGTCGAGGCTTTCCCCGTCAAAGATGCTACCGTCATGACCACTGCAAAGATTATGGTAAAAGAGTTCTTTCCTCGATTTGGGCTCCAGAGGATAATTTGGTCGGATAATGGTCCCCATTTTATCGCAGCAGTAATTTTGCAAATTTGTGCCGCCTTAGGCATTGAGAAACGATTTCATTCAGCTAGACATCCTCAAAGTGCTGGGTTGGTGGAAAGACACAACGGTATTCTGAAGAATAAACTCGCAAAAACATGTGCCGATACTAAACTAAAATGGCCAGATGCTTTGCCTATTGTGTTGTTAGCTATGCGCACCACACCCCAGACTAGAACTGGGCTCTCTCCATTTGAGGTGGTAATGGGAAGACCTGCTAATATTTGGGGTCTCCCAAAACCTAAAGCCCTGAGGGAGGTGGAAAATGTATTGCTTGTAGACTACTGTAACCAGTTAACTAAAAATCTGTATTTCATTTACCACCAGGTGAATGCTGCTTTACCTGTACGGTTCACGGGCCCAGGACACGATATACAGCCCGGTAGTTGGGTCCTTGTGAAGGCCTACGAGAGGTCTTCCTGTCTCGCGCCTCGTTGGCGTGGACCCTACCAGGTGCTGTTGGTCACCAGAACAGCAGTGCAGGTGGCTGGAAAGAAGAACTGGATTCATGCGACGCACGTCAAGAAACTTCCTCACCCGACGCCACACGCTACAGAAGAAGCAGAACCCCTCGCTGATGCTACAATCTCTGATCTTGGAGTAGCAAACAGCGCTGTGAGTGCGTCGGAGAAGTTCTCTGAGCCTGAGGAGCTTGGGGAACAGTCCATTTCGTCTCCGCACTCTTTTGATCAATCACTTCCAGAAAACCTTTTTTCGAGCTCTGCGACTTCCGTCGCCACCGACACGTCGCTTCCCTCAGGAAGTGACGACACTTTGCTTTTGGATCAGACAAATTTGGGTACCATCAGGTACCACCTTCGACCACGGAAATAGAACTACGGCACGAGTGTCGTGCATCTGGAAAAAGAAGTGATTGGAAAATTGTTTCGTTTTGTTGAACAAAAAAGGGATTCTGCTGGCTAGGGTTGGGAAGGACTAAGAAATCACACGACCGTAGTGTCGCCAGCAACAAACATTGGGGCCGTCGATCGAGAAACTACGATGCCTGCCGCCTTCACCGCTGCTCCCCGCACTGGACTTTTAGATAAGGGGGTGACCAAATCGAACAATGAACAATGTGCCTGGGCCCCGAAAACGTACTGTTGTGCTTTCATTTTGATTATTGTTATTTTTGCAACTGCTGCTGTAGGACTTTGGTATTTCGAACAAATCTATCCTTTGAAACCTTTATTACCGACCAAAATCGTACCAACTGTTTTGACTCCCTCTGTACACCTTCACACTCTGTCCCCTAGAGACTCCCAACATAGACAAAAGTATTATAATAACACCCTGATGATAGTGATGAATGCTACTCATGCCATTTTTAATAAGAGCAATTGTTGGATTTGTACTCACTTACCGCAACATGGGAACAAAGGACTGGGATGGTATATACATCCTCTACCTCCAACGACTTCTTGCTATGCCTCCCTTAGAGCACTATTCTTTGGTCGATGGAATGATAGCATCTCAGGGAACTTCGATGGGACTAATTTAAATGATTTTGAGAGACGTGAATTGACTCCCCTGGGATGCTCGCTTTTCGCAAATAGAAGTAAACCTAACGTTGCTTCTATTAGGCCGTCTGACAAACTATCTCTTCCTTTTCAAAATCTGATTTCCTTTAAAATGGCTCCGATAGGCAATAAGGATGCCATGCCTCCTTCCTATTCTGTGAATCATAGTCCTGACTCGGTTCCCTTCTGTGTACAGAGAAATGGCACTAGGCCAATGGGAGACTTTGAAACTTGTAAAAATATTGTAAATTTGACTGGGGAAAATAGGCCTCTGTATGTAGGTGGACCCGTTTATTTTGTTTGTGGTAGTTTAGCATTTCCCTGGTTGCCCAAGGATTGGCAAGGGACTTGTTATTTAGGAATATTGTTACCCAGGGTATTTATAGCCAGTACCTTGGAGGTATCTAAGGCTCGCCCACGACGAGACAACAATGGAGATACCCCGGGGCAAGTGTTTGGGGACATAGCCAAATCATTTGTGCCCTTTTGGGGACAAATAGCAAATTCAGAAAATATTAGGGGATTAGCGAGGGTATTGGAGAGAACGATCAACCGGACCACGGACATACTCTACAATATGACCTTAGAGCAAAAGGCGATAAGATTGGTAGCACTTCAAAATCGGATGGCATTAGATGTCATCTTGGCAGAACGAGGTGGAGTATGTAAATTAGTGGGGTCCGCTTGTTGTGTTTTCGTACCAGACTCCTCGCCAACAATTTTTAAAGCAATTCAGAACTTGCATACTCTCAGTTCTGAAGTCCATATCCCTGTAGGAGACTGGAACCTTAGTACTTGGTTTTGGGACTCTTTGCGATCTTGGGGTTGGAAAGTGCTTTCCGTCATTCTGGTTATTTTAGGGATCCTGTTATTTCTTTGTTGTTGTTTTCAATGCCTCCCGAGTATATGTGGAATGATGGGAGGGTGTTGTGCTCAAGTAGTGAGCGCAATAGGGCATAAGATATATACCCCAAAGACAGCATCTAAAGAGTTCATGTTGCAAGAGGTTCTTATGAACGACCTTATGGCTATCGACATTACAGACAATGATGCGGAACCTATGAATGATAATACTTGGAGTCGTTTTCGAAATTATTAGGGATGATGTTTAGCACTTGGCACAGGCCAAAAGGAGGGTCTGTGGAAATCGAAATAATATTGTACCTCCAATTGCTTTGTTTAAATGTATGTTGGCCTACGCCAAGCTGTCTAAAAAACATTGTGTACATAGGTTCCGCGGCAAGGTCCTGACCTTAATGTATTGTGCAAACCACCATCTTGGATTAGGCCGCCATTTTAGGTACTCTTGCAGTGTGGAAGTCACCCTGAACAACAAAATGGAGGCCGAATGACATTTCGAGTGGGATTCTGGCCGTTGTGACCGCCGCACACGTGAATAAATAATATGTCCGCAGGCCACTTGTTAGGGTCGCGAACTGAGACCTTGTCCTCTCTCTGACCCATGTGTAAATGAACAACTGTATCAGCGGAACTGATCAAATTGCATATATTATGGGATTGACCTGGCTACGAACCCTAGGTTTGGTTCCAAGAATGGTTAACTTGCGAGAGGGCTGGCCAATGCCAGACAAAAGGTATAAAAACCCAAGTATCCCGATGATCGGTCTCTCACACTTCCACGGCGAACTACGTTGATGGTTCATTTTGTTAGTCTGAGGGCCGAATAGCTATCCGTATGTCAATTGACTTTTGGTAACTTTGTAACTTTGAAATAAAGCGCTTTGTATGTCCTTTGTAACCTGTGTTGGTGTGTTTCCTTTTTGGGCTTCCCGGCCTCATATCAATTTCTCTGTTTCCACAGGTGGGACGCCCGTCATGCTGTGAGGGGTTACCCGGTAGTTTCCTAGGAAACGTTACAGGTCGACTTTCCACGGGTTGGCATTTGCTCTGGATAGTCTCATCACCTTGTTGAGTGTCCTCATGAAACGTTCCACGTCCCCATTAGCTTGGGGGCATCGTGGCATGATGTGATGGTATTTTATGTTTAGTTCCTGCAGATACTGTTTGAATTCCTCTCCTTGGAATGGGGGCCATTGTCACTCTTTATGGTTGTGGGCAGTCCATGCGTTGCGAACATCTTTTCCATGGCAGGGATTACCCCCCTCCGCTGCTGTGGATTCCACCATCTCCACTTCGGGGTATCGGGAGTGATCGTCAATGGCCACCAAGAGGTACAGGCCTTCTTGCAGTGTACAGAAATCGATGCTGATTGCGTCCCATCTACTCCTGCCTCGTTCAGCTGACAGGATGGGTTCCGGGTCAGGTGGAGCTCCGGTGATTTGGCAGGGCAGACAAGTGTTTATTAGCCTTTCGACCTTCTCGTCTATCTGTGGAAACCACACTCGGTGCCGGATGCGGGCCTTTGTCCGAGCCATCCCTTGGCTGCCTTCGTGAGCTAATGCCACTATTCTGTCTTGGAGGCTCGGCGGGATGATGATGCGATTTCCCCTGAGCAGCACTCTATGTTCCGTGATTGACAGGTCCTGTCGTGTGGTGAATATCCCTGTGAGGAACGCCTTTGCATCTGCGGTCCTATTGTGGGTGTTCTTCATGAACGACTTCCAGTCGCCAGAGATGATTGCATCCTTCACCAGGTCCTTGTGTGTTTCCGATTAAATGTCTTCGATGCTGACAGCTTTGGGTCTCATCGCCCGCACGACTTGGCAAATGTGTTCCTCTGTCTCTTCGGCTACTTGGATTTCTTGTGGCGTCGCCGCTCGAGGATGTCTTGAGAGGAAGTCCGCCGGGTTTCCGCTTCCCGGCTGAGAGGCCAACTCGAAATTGTATTGCTGGAGGTGTAGTAGCCATTTGGCTATTCTGGCCGGTGGATGAGAGGATGTGCCCATGAAGATGGGCAGCAAGGGCTTGTGATCCGTAATTGCTGTGAATCTTCGGCCATAGAGGTAAAGGTGAAAATGACGACACCCCCAGAGTACTGCAATTGCCTCTTTCTCGATGTGCGAGTATCGCTGCTCGGTCATTGTGAGGGCTCTTGACGCATATGCGATGGGCCTCTTCTCCCCTTCATTTGTGACCTGCATTAGGATTGCCCCTAGGCCTACAGGGCTGGCATCCACAAACAGTTCCGTTGGGAGCTCGGTGTCGTAGTACGCCATCTTCGTGGCGACGGACAGCGACTCCTTGATCTTTTCAAACGCCTCTTGGCATGTTGGCTCCCATTCCCACTTTGTGTTCAGCTTGGTCAACTCTTGCAGGGGTTCAGAGAGGGTGGCCAGATTTGGGATGAACCTCCCACAGTATGTGGCCATCCCTAGGAAGCTGCGCACTTCCGTGGGTGTTGTTGGTGGGCTCGCAGCCTGAATGTCGGCAACCTTTTGGGGGTCTGGGGAAATGCCAGTGCTGCTGAACTTGTAGCCAAAAAAAGAAATGTCCGTTTTGAAGAATTCACATTTTTCTTTGTGAATCGTTAGACCAGCGTCTTCCAACCTGCCCAGGAGCATCTGCAGTCTCCTCAGGTGTTCTTCTCGGTCTTGTGAATGTATCAGTATGTCGTCGCTCACATTCAGGATACCTGGTATGTCCCGGATAACCTCCTGAATTGTCTGTTGGAAGACTTCGGCGGCCGACGAGATCCCAAAAGTTAAGACGCTTGTAACGTCGGAATCCCAGATGTGTTGAGAAAGCGGTTATGTAGCGAGAGTCCCTATGCAGTTTTAGCTGGTAGTAACCTGCTCTCAGATCCACTTTGGAGAAGACTCGTGACCCGGTAAGGTCGGCCACGATCTCGTCGAACGTAGGTGTAATGTGTCGCTCGCGCTTGATTGCAGTGTTCGGAAGGCGCATGTCAATGCAAATTCGAAATTCTCCCGGCTGTTTGGGTTTTTTTGTGACCACCATCGGGGGAACCCATGGTGTGGGCCCAGCGACCTCTTTTATTATACCAGCTTCTTCCAATGCTTTGAGTTCTTTCTCGACTTGTTCCCGCATGTGGAACAGGGTTCTCCTGTGCCTTACGGCCTTTGGCTGGACCGACTCATCTATGTGGAGCCTGATTGTCTTTCCTTTGAGACACCCTATCCCTTTTTGCAGGTTGGGATACTGTGCCAGGATCTCCTCCACTGCTTGTGCTTCGTTCACTTGACAGACAAATTTGACTAACCCTAGGTCTTCAGCCGCATCCCCGCTCAGGAGGCATTCGATCCCCGCATTTACGACGTAGATTTTTTACTGCAACCTGTTTTCACCATGGCGAAAGGTGGTACGAAATCTGCCTATCACTGGTAGAGGCTTCCTGCAGCCATATGGAAACAATAACGTGTCTGTGTTTTTCAGGATTGGCTGCGGTTGCAGTGTGTGGAATGTGCTTGTGGGCATTACATTTACAGATGCTCCGGTGTCTATGGTCAGCCATACTTGCTGGTTTTGGAGGGTGACCTGGCATTTGCATCTTCTGAGCCCTCTTTTCAGCGTCGTATGTCCATGGTCCAGAGCTGACACCAGGTACACTTTTCTCCCTTTCTTCCACTGTTCCCTGCCGGATTCTTGTTGGGCCCCAGGGATGTCATCCCCTTCTTCCTCAGTCGAAGAGTTCGCCATTTCTACTCACCTCGCATTGGCTTGCTTCTTCTTGGTCCCGCTCTTCTCTTGGGGGTTGTTCGGGGGAGGTAGTGGGGTGCTCGATGATCGGCACACTTTGGCATAGTGGTCCTTTCTGCCACATGCTCCGCACGTTGTCCCTTGTGCCGGGCAGTTTCGCCGTCCATGTCGTGTACCACCACACCAACCACACTCTGTGGATCCCGGGATGCGTGTTTGCCATCTGGTTTGTGTATGGTTGCCGCCACCCTCGTCTCTTGTGGACTGTCTGTTGGTGATGTGAGACACCATGGCTGTCGTGAGGGCCAGCTGAAGTTTTTGTAGAGTTGCGCCCATGTTGGCGGCCATGGCGTGTGCCAGCTCTCTTTGGCGACCCAATTCCAGGATGCGCGTTAGGGAGATACCCTTCTCACTGAGTACCATCCTTCTCAGTTTTTCCGATTGGGAATTCACACGATATTGCCATTTTCCTTAGTCGAGTGTGGTATGCATCAAGGGACTCCTCTCCTGTCTGACTGGTAGTGCAAAATATGAATGTCTCATAATCAGGGTTGAGTTGTCGGAGAAAATGCGCTGTCAGAGCGTCTTTCGCTTGCTGGTAAATGTCCTGGCCATCCACGATCGTTAGTGAGTTGAAGATACGTAGTATCTCGGCCCCCACGTTAAGCAGCAGGTGCGATCTCATTTTCCTGGCGGTTGTTATGTCCTTACAGTCCGTAGCCATTTTGAATTTCTGGATCCATAGCTGCCACCGGGGACCAACTGATGATAGATTTGCCAGAAGTCTGGACGGCGTGCTGGGCCCGGGGGTGGATGTGCCAGTCGCCATCGCAGAGATCTCTCTGTGTTATGATTGGATTCGACTTTCTCACCTTTATCCAGATCCTCAGGCATCCATGCCCCCAGTGGTTGAAAACCTCAGGTTGTGGTGCGCAAGCTGGTTGTGCCACATGGGTGCACACCATGGACAGTTGTTACACACACACACACGTGTGTGGCGTGAGCCTGACGTTTTCCCGCATAGTATCATAGTGGAACCATTCCCTGGAGGGCAGTTTGCAGGGTGTTGCGTCTGTGTGGTCTTTTGTTGGTAGTGTGCCCCCTCTTTCTCAGCCGTGGGTCACGTTGTTGAGTACAGGCCGTTGTGCAGGAATATGCGAAGGAGACATTTTTTTATTTTTTCTTCTTTTTTTTTTGGGGCGGGGGGTTGTGTGCCTCCCCTACCGGTTGTCCCAAAAATTTCACACGTGGCTGGTGGCTAATTATAGGTGGTGGAGTGTCGAGCACGTGTGCAGGGCTCTAGTGTCCTCGTCGCCATTGTTGCATCCTGTCGGAGCTCAGCGGCGCGTGGAGACAGGACGCTGTAGGCCTCAAGGTCGGCCGCAAGATCGTAGCTCCTATGGGAGTGTAATGAGACACGACACACCCGTTGCTTGGCTTGCCCGGTACTGCCTCCCATTAGCAGGGGCGAGGCTTTTATTAGAGCGCCCTGCGTCACCGCGTTGCGGGACGCAGGGCGGATGTAACAAAAGAATGGTTAGAACTGTAAAGAAATGAAGCCCAGTTTTACCATGGATGGCTTGTCAAATCAATGTGAAAAGGAGCAAAAATATCCCTTTTAAAGATGGAGCCCCAGTTTCCATGCCTCCAATGCTTATGACAAATACAAAATAAATCGTCTGTGTGTGGTTCAGGCAGGGATGCAGAAGAAATGCCCTTAAGGTTTAGCTGGAAGGAATGGGCATTGGGCACAGTGCAAAACAACATTGCAGGCTTCGAGTTCCTGTTCACATTGCATCTTCTTCCTTTCATCACTTACAATTCCAGCTTTAAAAGGTGGCCAGGAAATAGGACAGTTTAAGAGCTCCTATGATCAAACAGAGAAAATGGTCTCCAAGCTCTCACTTTTATTCGATGATGTCATGGACTTCCAAAATCCATATGAGCTCGTTATGGAAAAAAAAAACGTATATTTGCTTTGGTCCATTCATTCTCTAGGACGATAGTTCACATATCCAAAAATAATAAGGCAAGCTCGTATGCTCCTGGGACCAAATTAAAAAGGCAACCACACGAGCCAGCATCATGCTGAAAAAAAGACCAACTGCCCTAACATAGGCCAAAACACTATACCCAAAGTGCACAACAGGCAAAAACACCCCAAGCACTCACAGCCAAAAGTTAACCTCCACTGCCTCAAGTCTGCTTCACAAGCACATTACAAAACGGTGTAACTGCACAAAGAGCGCCAAACTGAATGGAGAGGGGTGTGCAGGTGGCAGTTAGGACCGCGTGAGAGAAGACATGTAGACCCAGAAAGTGTGGAGAAAAAAAAAAACTCCCACACGCATGAAGAAGCAAAGTGTAGTCTGGACGAAGTGTTTGCAGAGAGAGGTGGCGTGTGGGCAGCAGCTGGAGACGAGACGTGCAGACCTACAAGCTGTGGATAACAAAACCTCCCACACTGGTGACACGCGCAAAGTGCAGTCTGGCATTGGCTACGAAGGTGGATGCCTTATTGTAGCAGCAATAGCAGCAGCTGCATTCTGGGAGAAAAAGCCAGAGAATGCAAATAAATAGCAAGGTACAGTCCTGATGGACGTTGGTTTCTGCAGATCCGCTGTACTGTCACTCAAAGTATATTTTACATCCAAGACACTGGAGCATTATTGACTGGTGGCTGAAAGGTGCTAATGGCCCCACTACACTAGTCCATTATTATTATCGCTTTGGTGGTGGTATTATATTCGCAGGCTTTCATCACTGAATAAGGCCTGTGAGAAGATTTTGCAAAGATAATCTAGTGCAGAGGTGGTGTGCAACCAACAGCGATTTTTGTTGAAACTTGGAAGTTAGAGGTTTGACCTATATGTGACCGGATGTCTACTGGCATCAGAGCTGGAAAGGAGTGTTTACTATTGCCCCACAATGACTCTACACAGTCCAATAAGAATCTATTCGAGCCAGAGGAACACCAAGGAAAAGACAAAGAGAAAGAGAAGCATTACTGGCAATTTGGTGTTCAGTGGGACTAGGAGTCAATTTGGCCAGGCGGGCAAAGACTTGTTGCTTGGGGGAGCCAGAGTAGCGTGCTCGAAAGAGTATTGATTAGATGAGTCAAGAAACGAGTGTCCTGTCTTATTAAGACTTTTAAAGCTTCCCAAAAGATGTTCTTTTAATATACAAAGCCACATCAGAGCAGACAAGTGATGGAGAGTTCCACTGATATTTTGAGTAACCGCAACAAAGGTTTGACAGAGTTAACTTGCTAAAAAGAAGACAACTTTCCGTATTCTGGAGCTCTGGGAGGTAAGGCTCCTCGACAACCGGAAGCCATTTAGGGCTTGGAGCTTCAGTGCCAAACACCCTACAGAAGGCTCTGTTATTGCACCAGACTTTTTATCTAATTTAATATGAATATGGGATTTTCGCATGAAAGGTACCATTTGTTGCATTGCTGGATAGTTTGGGGGTTAAGTGGAGAAGTAAGACGATTTTGGTTAACGTGTGTATAGTTTAATAGTGTGTAAATATGTTTCTGAGTAACTGATGAGGGACTATAGGATCCTTATCCCGTGTCAGAGATTGTAACTCATTATGGCTGAATGGAAAGCAGTACTGGAAGAGGATAGTGAATAAGAGAAAAAGCAAAAGGGTCATATGGGAATGCTAGAATCATATTTAAAGACAGTAGTGGGGGATTTGGAAGAAAAAAATAAGAAAGGCTGAACATACGATAGACAATAGAATGCTCAGGCAAGTCCCTAAATAAAATGGGTAATATGAAAAAAATAAAAAGGGACATGGTGATATGTAAAAAAAAAAAAATAAAGAAGAAGAAAGAAGGAAAAAAAAAAACGGTTGACCTAATAGATAATGAAGCCAGGACAGTCCTGACCAAGACAACTAAAATTAAGGGGGAGAAAGGTGGACTTAAGAGGCAGCAGTATAAAAGGCATGGATGTGGACTGAATAAAGAAGATAAGATTTCCACTCAAACGTTCAATAGGGAAAACACATTCCAAGTGTATAGCAGGGAAAAAGATCAGATGGAACTAAAAATCTGTTGGACAGCGGGGAACTGCATACAAGCGTACTAAAACTGGATACAAGACAAAAGGATACATTCCAGGAAGTTGCAATTCTGAACACATTACCGATCAAATGCTATATTCTGATTCTGATGGCATGAATATTAATGACACAGATTCCATAGAATCCAAAAGTATGAGAAATGGGATACAAGCCAATGCATCTTATCATAATGTTACAATCCCTGGGGCTGACAGATTTGTAATCAAACGTAGGTATAACCTCAAATGAAAGAAAGAAGTGTAGATGAAGATGAAGCAGAGCCTCAAAAAAAAAAGAAGGTAACACTGTTGTTACAGGGTTTAGATTATCCCTGCTGCCACAATCCACACCACTGGTGGTTGTACTCGTAAAAGCCCATCACTAAAAGGAGGATATGAATTACAGATGGTCAAAGATCTTCTAATTGAAAAACTCTCATTTTGTGGGGTATGGGACAAAAGGACATTAACTGGGGACTGTGCAACACCCACATTTAGTATCCCATATATAGTTGAAGACATATGCCGAACAAAAAGAAAACACATAGCACCGTCACTGAAATGGACTTTTACCCCTAGAATATTTCTCATAGACCTAGCTATAGAAGGGACCAGCGAAGCCAGAGAAAAATATTCAGAGCAAGAAGGAGACAGACCACGGGCAAAGGACACAGCAAATGAAAACATATGATAACTAGTAGGCTAGGGGTCTCACTGGCTGAAATACAGGCAAAAATAAGGTATGCTGAGGTGGGGAATTTGGAGGAGGCATGATGACTCATTGTTAAGGCACGTAGGAAACTGGATAGTAAGGCAACAGAGGTTAGGCTCGAGGGGCGAAGGGAGGAATTCTTTGTCTGAATGGTATGTTGTGTTATGTTAATTGGCTTTTATACTGCACACATCACCACCGTAGTGTTATTTAAGAGCAAAAACCTCCACGTGGGCAAACTGTGACCCCCCAATCAGGGTGTAAACTAGACCTTGGTTTGTGGGGTGAAAAGGAAAAGGGGGAAAAAAGGTAAGCAGGAAATGGCAAAGAGGGAGAAAGTTGGAGCACAAAGCAGACCTAGGTCACAACAAAAAGAGAAAGATAACACAAGGTTGAATGATAGTGATTGCTGTGATGCATGTTTAGTAGTATGGGTTTAGACCAAAAGAGGTCCTGAAAAGAATCAAGAAATGTCCATATTTGACAATTGAATTATCTTATCAGTTAGCAGTGCAATGTTTTGTTGGTATCATTTACAATTGAGATTTTGATATGTGATGGCTTTGAAATGTACTCAAAGGAGTTGTGGGGGCTTAAAAATGAATTCCTTTATGAGGAGTACTCCAATGGCCTGGTGATGCTGAGCTGATGACAGAGGTGTCAGAGGCAATAGTTGGCTCTGTGCTGAATAAAAGTTGTAGGAAACAAAAAGGGCAATATGGTAAAGAATCTCCCCTGCCCGGAGCCAAACTAGAATATCTTCTAGTGGAGGGGAGAGTGTTAGGTAAGAATTAGTGCAGTCCAACTGGTGAGGACTACACAAGACTTATCTGCTTGGTATTAGGTAACCCATCTTTTAATATAGGCCTCTACTACAGACATTGGTAGTGTGACTGAGCAGCCAGGCTTATTTTAGGAGGGTTAATGTGATCTGTAGAGCTGTACAATTGAAATCAATAAGTACAAGTAGCCAAGTAACACGCACTTAAAGTTATTTATAAATATTTATTTATAATATACACAAGGTTTAAATAAGCATTATTTAAAAAGCTTTATCTACTACTAACATTCAATCAAAGTTAGGATTCCATTTTTAAAAAGAGAATAAAAGTTGGTAATTACTTTTCTTATGCTAACACATGTTCCAGCACACGGAGTGACTTAGTAAAGGTCAGTATTGCACTTATTTTCAGTTACCAATTCAGTTATGGAGTTGAGGAAGGAAAAGTTAGAATAAGACTGAGAACGTACTTTCAACAGTTTGTAAAACAATTACAATCTCCTAAAGTGAGGCAGGTAAACCTTTATCCCTGTAATAATAGTATCCACAATTATAACCTATGAGGGAACAAGTACTGCCAAAGCCAGTAGGTTCAGAGGAGTGCCTTTAGGGAGCTAGGACAGCCAGAGTCAATGGACATAGTCAATAGTTCTGATGCACTTCTTCGTAGATAAAGTCTTCATAAAGTTATTAAGTTCAAAAGAAATCACAGTAACTCAATTGAGCTACTTTGTAGGGAGCACAAGCTGTTAGGCCAGTGCAGATGAGATGAGATCAATTCCAAAACGTACTTCGCAAGATAGGAAGCATAACTTAGGGCTAAAATGTGAACACCCGAAGCCCCACAGTACGTGTGATTCGAAGAAACTTTTTCCAGCTGGAATCCTCCTTGCCCCAGACCTTTGTTCCTGGACCTTGGACGTGGTGATGAAAGGGAGGACGTCTGGCGGGCTCTTGCGGCAGTACTTGGGAGAGTAATGGATTGCAATGGATTTTCTTTGTTTCAATGGCACTTCAGTGTTTTGGTGCCTTTTCCTCAGCGGCAAATGAAGAACGAAAACTCTGGTTGGAAGAAGCTTGCTCCCTCATTCCTGGCCTCTGGTGAGGGGACTCTGGATCAAGATTTCCTGCTTCTACAGGGTCCTTAGGATGGATTCGGTCACAGGACCTGGCATTGGGTTTATGCCGCTCGGGTGAGGCAAAGCAAGTCGGGGGATGCGCCAAATGGAAGCTTGTCTTGAGGCTAGTTGGTCCCAACAGCTTAGGGGGGGGAAGTCGTCACGTACGGGTCTTCCCAGTCGATATGAAAACGGGGTCCGCACAGCTGCAGGGTTTCACCGGGCACTTCGCAGTCCAGGAGGGTGTTGCTGGCGTCTTGTCACGTCTTCTTCTTTGGATGTTCCTCTCCAGTAGTCGACTCTGCCTCTAGTCCCAAAAACCTCGCTTTTTATGTGATTTCCCATTCATTCACAGCCTATTCAGGCACACCAAGAGACAAAGGCAGGGAAGTTTCAGGACCTTCCCTCACTGGAGCCTGGGTGGACCTCAGGGCTGAAGGCCACCAAAGGTAAAACACACAAAGGGCTCAAACCAGTTTCAACTAACAGAGTAAAAGCCCAGAAGAAACTAAAATGACGAAAAAAGAGGACAGGGGCCATTTTGGGAAAAGGGACACCCATGGGTGCTGTACTGCAGTTGAGGGTTCAGCCAGCGGTAAAGATGCACACTGGTAGTAAAATTAAACCACTGCCAACAGCCATTTAAAGTAAGTTCGTGTAACAAAAAGACACATGAGAAGTGGGATAGGAATTACTAAGCAACCCCCCCAGCACACATAGGGTGGTGTGTGCTGGTCCCACAAAGAGAAAGTTAAGTAAGGCAGGGATCATCTAACTATTTTTGGGAACAGTAGTTCGCCCAAGAAAATGTAATTAAATATTAAGAGAAGTCCTAGGGACTTCTTAGTGGCACTACACTTAAGGTGCTGTGTGTAACTATACAAAAAGCAGATGTCTATAGAGTTCGTCATACTCCATAAAACAGTAAAACACAAAAGTCCTAGTGATGAAAAATACATGAGCGAGTGAGAAAAAGGTCCTACTCACCCAGGAGGAAAAAATCACAAGCCCTAAATCCAGCAAAAGAGCTGGGGGTCTCTAAGGTTGAAAGGAATTAGCACAGAAATGAAAATTCTCCTTAACAGAGAGTGAGTTTGACAATTATATAATGAAACGGACTGACTTATCCTTTATTATGAAGGGACCATAAGCAATTATTATGAACATGGCACTTTACTGTGTAGTGTTATGGCTGTATGTGGTGGTTAATTACCTGAGGAAACCATGTGCCCATTCTTGCCATGGGAGCATTTTCAGTGGCAGGCCATAGTACAATATGCTTAATGTTATTCCTTTACATTGGTATTGACATAAAAACATCAGTTTAAACATAATATAGATCTTCAGCATGCCTCAGCCTAAAAAGGCAAATGGTCAAGCTAGCAAAAGCCAAGATGTGACAGCAATGCATAGCCTCGTATATGACAGCCTAACATCGTTCTTAGCTTTCATTGCATAAGCGTAGCCCTCCACGCCTCGACCAAGAAAAGAAAGGCACTGTACAGCATAGACTAAGCTTGCCGATAGCAGCAATCAGGTAATTTACCCTTAAAGTACCCTTATGACCCACACACACCACCAGGAAGCAATCCAGTGGCAGTCCCACCCCAGATAAGGATGGTGGCATCTCGAGGGTCGGGAGGGCCCCAATTTGTGCCCTCTCCCCCCCATGTACCAGCTTGTTCATGTGCAGTACCCATTGCATCGCCCCGTGCCTATGACTCCAAATGCTGACACAGTGTTTTCTTCTCCTTTCAGAAACACCTGGCTGGTGGAAGAACAGTACCAGCAGGAAGTGAAAACAACAGCGCCCCACAGCACAGCATTAAGAGGTTGCACCAGAGAAAAACGGTCAGCGCAGAGAGAACCGGAGACCAGCACACCAGCAGAAAGCGTTATACTGTATTCATATTTCCAGAACAAGATATGCAATTGACAGTTTAGTGTGCTTTGATCATTTCAGTATTTTGTTAAAATATGAGTTTTATTTACATTGCTTTATGGTTTAACGTACATGCTAGAATGCCAAAATGGTTTCTCCTTCCCATGAGTAGTAGGTTATTTTTTCATTCCACTGAGGCTCCAAAAATGTGGATCTCCAATATGGCAACCATACTGTTCAGCAGTCTAGTACTTTTTCCGGGCTTTTCAATGCTCCCAAAATGGCAATTATCTACTGAAGCAAGTTTGTCTTGTCTGGCTGGGAATGCAATACAACAACTCAGAGGTAGAACTAAACCGTTCGTTTTAGTCATATTTTGCAGCAAGTCTACTATTAACAACTATGAAATATAAAACATGCAGCAACTCAAATGCAGAACAGGATAAACAAGCTGACGTTATGAACCTGTTGGTTCATACGACTGAGATTTTAGGGTCACCAATGATATCCACACCAGTTTACATGGCAATGCGATATACCAATGAAGTATCTGGTAAAATGAAGATCACAGATTTCTTTAATGTGAATAAAGCCCAAGTGTGTGACAAACACCCCAATGAGCGAGTGGATACCCCGCACCCCTCTTAACTAAAGAAATGGAACGAGCAAAGACTTAGGTCTCTCCTCCCATTGGAAAATGAAGAAGGATAAGTACGGGGAAAGAGCAGCGAGGTCTACGGTGGAGGGGATAAGGTGAACCAGGACAATCCGGAATCACTGGCAGAGTTTCTTGAAGATTTAGACAACTTCACTTTGGGAAGTTCTGTCCACAATGAAATCTTAGAACAGCCATTATCAAATACACCTAATCTGGAAACCTTGAGATACTCGTTAACATAGGGAAAGAGCGAGGGGGTGTGGCTTGGAGACATGGCGGTTGGAGTGGCTCCGTAAGAGCTCCCGGCTTGAGCCATGCAACCAACACTAATGCACTGGTAAAACTGCACTTCAGAACCTGGAAACGGAGCGCACACAAGGCTACGCGAAGCAGCAGACACTGACTACCTCTAAACCTCCTGCAGCGCTTGAATCAGGAGTATTTCATCGCCTGAGGGCTAGCGACATGTAGGGCGAATGAAACCGCAAAATGGCGGATTCCATCCCGAGCTATAACCACCCAAGGCTCTAAACTCCCCGGCGATACTTGACCTCTAAAGTACTTGACCGCCTGCAAGAAGTGATTCAGAAGGGGGGCCGCACCCCAAACGCACCCCAGCCCGGCGTTCCTAAAACCAAAGCCAAGTACGACCGCCAAGCCGCAACAAATCTTCTCTCTCCATGGTCCCGATAATCATAAGAGGCCTGCCGTGGCGAAGAACGCTGTAATGATATTCATACAACCGGCAGGGCTGCATGCCACAGCAAGGGAACCTCGAAGCATTTAAGGCACTCACGTGATACCAATAAGGAAGATCACTGAAAGAGGGAAGCGAACACACACTAACGGGAATGGAGGCCACACGAATATCCTTGCCACCTGATATAGGGCACCAGCAGGAAACAGCAGACGGCCGATGAAGGTGAGGGCCTACGGAGGTAATCACCCATCAATTGAGAACTGCAGTCCTGCAAAAACCCCCATGCTGGGTTCAACTGTCAAGGAAACAAGAGCAAATCCAGAAGCATAGCACAGGACCCACGGGCAGAATCCCAGCTAACTAAGCCTCCGACCCGAAGGTGGGTCGGCACGTGCCGCGTGATACAGCGATCCGCAGATAGCGCGAGAGCAGCAGCCTAGTTGCCCACAGACTGCATCACCCGGACCCGGAATTAGGGGAGCGACATCCCTGCTATGAGGGTGAAACTGCGGCCGGGACTTGGCCAGCCACCCTGTAGCCTCGGAGAGCCTCCCAGTGTACCCAATACCTCTGGGGAGTGAGCAGCAAGGAAAAGCCACTAGAAGCAGGCAGAGGCCCTGCACCTGAATAACCAGCCGGTTCCGCCTCTCCCCCATATGAAACAGACCTCAGCCCCCACCTACTGAACACTCCTCCTGACATACAGCTGAAAGGTAGGGCGGCACCTGCTGCACAACTCAATAAGCTCCTCACACAGCTTTACTGCCCACCGGCTTCCCTTCCCTCTCGCTGAGGGTCCGGTGGGGAGCTACCACAGGGGGACCTGGCCTCCTGAGGACACTTCCTATCTAGAGGCGACAGTGGCAACTACGGCAGAAACCCCAACTCAGCCTCCAGGAGCACCGCCATGCAGCTGGCCGATAAGCCCTCTCTGCTACGCACAGCACGGACAGGAGAGCGGGCCCAGGTGGCAAGGCTGCTGGCCTGACCCCGTTCCTCCCTGCACAAACCCAACAGCCAAGGCCCTATCTAGCATGCAGGACTGCAGCTCTCCTGAGGGAGCACGGACCTACTGTTACGTTAGACACCTGGAGGGAGCCACTCACAATAGCACCAGGAGTGGAACTCAGAATCTTGACAGCATCGTCTGGGCACAAGCAGAGCCTACAATTGGAAACCAACACTACCAGAACGCTCGCAGCACTCCACTAAAGTCTACTAGGGGACAAGACAAAAAAAAGCATGGCTACAGTCGCCCACCACTCACCTCCAGCCCTATCCTGCATGAATAAAGAGGGGTGAGTCTGCTCCCACCAAACTAATGAGAGCACCAGAGCGCAGGGAGGGGCATAAGCAGTGAAGAACTTGCCCTCTCGGGCCGAGGGGGCTAGAACACAATGGCCAAAAACCTTAAACCAGCGAAGCAGGTGGATATCTCCATGCTGCCGACAACCCCTGCGGCAGAAAAGACAAAGCGAGGGGACCGAAGCAAAGCCATGGCCACAGGACACACCCAGAAGCGGTGCCTGACCACTCAGCGCATGTGGTCGCAAAATCTGACCTTCAAGAGCTACTATCAGCCATCACCAAGGAATATCAGAAGGGCACCTAAGAGGTGATGAGTAAACTCACGACCCTAGACAAGCGAGTGGGGGAAATGGAAAACAGAACAGTGGAAATTGAAACTACACTGTATGACCAAAACTTCGAAATAGGGGAGGGAGCCGACAGGATTGCGGCTCTTCGAAGCCAGATGTGGGGCACTTGAATTTAAGCAGGAAGATGCAGAAAACCAATCTAGGCGCAACAATATCCGCTTAAGAGGAATCCTAACATCAATCGCTGATGCAGAACTAGAGCACTATGTAAGCAACCTATTCCGTTTTGTCCTGACCCTGCCAGACGAATCCCCCCCTTGAACTCGATAGGGTGCATGGAACAAGAACAAAACAGAGCGCGTCCACCACACCCAATGTGCTAGCAAGAATACAAGTCTACAAATGAAGGAAGAGATAATGCTGAAACCCAGAAGCTCAGCTTGCACACACTTAAGGGATACCTCGATCTCCTTATATCAGAACCTAGCGGCCATCACACTCACAAAAAGGAAAGTCCTGAAACCGATCACAGAATGGCTCTGAGAGAAGAAGGTCCCATACCGCTACAGATTCCATACTGCCCTAACCTTCACCTGGGAGGGTAAGCCCTGGCACATCCGTTCCCCAAACGAGGCAGAGAAGCTCTTGAACCCGGAGGCAGAGGAGGACGACCCCGACAAGGGAGCACTCCACATGGAGGGCACATCAAGGGACTCCCTGAAGTCCTGGATCCGGGTCGAGAAACGGTGCAGGATCAGAGGCCTCTCGTCCAAAAGTAAGAGGAACAATACAAGTTTTAACGGGCTGGGCCTCTTTTGCTCACTCTACCTACAGTATAGACCACCACTGACCGGGCCACAACTGGTCGGACATCTCTATCACGAACTTGAACAAACAAGACCAAGCTGTGCCCCCAAACCTCCACGCTGCAACTCCACTCTGCTCCTGCACAATACAACGCCTCGACAAGAACCCTGCAGAAAAGGAGGAGCTGAAACCCAAGCGGCGGCAAGCGCAGACCACAAAAACTATGATAAGCCAATCGCCAGAATACCAAGTTTTACCAAAGTTATAAGAGGCACAGTTGCCTCCAAACGAGTTGGTTGCTGGGGCCTAGCCGGACACCCTGTTGGTCGAGGGCTGGTCCGGACAAGCTGTTCTTTCTGGGGGGGTGAGGGAGGTGGGGGGAGTGGCACAAGGAGGGGACAGAGTCTTTAGAAGGAATCAAGGAATACAGCAAAGGAAACTGCTCAAAAAAGGAAGTCCTAAAATCGATGCTTAAAATAGTTCATAAGCAGAAGCAAAATCAGCCACAAGAACCACAGGGGGGCAACACGCAGCACTGCAAGGCGCTGCCCAGATGATGAACGCCAATAAGGAACTCACCATGATAACATGGAACGTACAGGGCCTGAACTCCCCGGGAAAACGAAAGTCGGTTGATCACCAGCTGTCCCAGGTTGCAGCGGACATCGTCTGCTTACAGGAGACATCTCCTGGTGGCGGACAAAAAAACAGATCAACTTTCAATGATACCCCAGGCATTACTTTGCCTCATCAGACAGAAGAAAAGAGGAGTGGCTCTACTAATCAGCCGTGAGCTCCCCCCAACGCAAATCACAGTCAAGAGAGACCCGGAGGCGAGATACCTCCTGCTCAAGCGCCTCCTGGTCGAGCTACCAATCACCTTAGCCATGGTACACTGCCCAAACAATGCACAAGACCGCTTCCTTCGCAATATCTTGACAACTATAACTACTTTCACAAAGGGCTGCTTGCTAGTCGGAGGCGATTTCAACCTAACTCTGGACCCGACAAAAGACTGCCGCCACCAGGGAGGACTTCACCAGAGCATTGGAGATGGGAGAGTTCCTAAGGCAGACAGGACCACAGACATCTGGAGACTCACCAATAAGGGGGCCAGGACTACACATTCTACTTGCATGTCCACAAAGGATTTGTGAGGATGGATCTGCTACTAGCATCCATAGAAGATATACATATTGGACACAGGATAATATCAGACCATGCCCCAGTGATCGCACGCCTGCGAGTGCAGGGACTGCCGGACCCTCCGCAAAGATTCTGGAAACTGCAAGACCACATCCTGACATACATTGCAACCAGCACAGAGCTAGCAGAATCTCTCACAAATTATTTTAAGGAAAACACAGCAAAAGATACCTCTGAGGCAATCGTCTGGGACGCAATTAAGTCAGTAATCAGAGGGGTAGCAATTAACTGCACAGCAGTGCATGGACAAAGCAACCAACTGCAGCAATCTAAGTTGGAAGAGAAGGTCGCAGAGCTAGAAGCAAGCTTTAAGAGACGCCAAACCACAAAACCATGCGGGGAGCTCAAAAAGGCAAAGCCAGCTCTGGAAATACATTCTATCAGCCAGAGCCCAGGCATATACTAAACATTATTACTACCTAAACAGCAACAAGGCAAACCGTCTGCTGGCACACAAACTTAAAAAACTGCACACACGGAACAACATCCACAGCCTTCTAGACCCAAGCGGCAAGCACTGCTATGCGGAACCAGAGAAACTGGGGATAATGACGGAATACCATAGGGGCATCATGTCTGGCGCCCCAATGAACAAGACAGTGCAGCTCCAAAACCTATCCACTGCCCAAAAAGGAATCTCGCATCCCCAAATGGAATCCTTAGAGCTCCCCGTTACTACAGAGGAGGTGGCAGAAACCAGACATCTTCCTGAAGAACACAGCCCCGTGCCCAGATGGACTGACGACCCAATTCTATAAGAAATTCGCCCACATCCTAGCCCCTCACCTAGCAACCCTATACAACTCATTTCTTTTATTTAGACGGGTACCACTACCCTGTCAATGGAAGAATCTCTAACAGTTCTGATGCCGAAGCACGGGGAAAAACTTGGAACACTGTGCATCATATAGACCCATCACTCAATGAACAATGACGCAAAAGTATTCTTGAAGATCCTCGCACGCAGACTGGCGCAAATTCTACCAGACCTAATCCATCCAGACCAAACAGGATTCAACCCAGGCCGCAGCACACAGGACCACACCAGGCGCACCCTAAACATAACAGAATCAGCAAACTGGGATGGACCGGAAATGGCAGTCATCTCACTTGATGCACACAAAGCGTTTGATATGCTGGACTTGGGATATGTAAGGGAGACCTTAAACCACTTTGGATTCGGCCCGAAATGTGCAAAATTGACCCTAGCCAACTACCAACACCCTACCACGACACTCAGAATAAATGGTGCTAGATTGGCCAAAATCACCATAACTAGAGGCACTCGGCAGAGATGCCCTCTGTCACCATTCATATTTGCGCTTTCCATGCAGCCATTCGCCAGCAGGATCCACCAAAACCTGTTAATACACGAGATGGAAGTAAAGGGGGAATCCTACAAAACAGCCCTATACACGGATGATGTCCTACTAACTGTAACCCGTACCGAAGTTTCCATGACAGCTCTATGGCAAAAATTAGAAGCTTTTGGGGAACATCTGGATTCAGGGTAAATTTCACAAAATCCACAGCCCTAGGCATTAATATGCCGAGAAAGCTTAAGGAGACTCTAGCAGACAGATATCCTATCCAGTGGGAAAATGTCCCACTAAAGCTACCTGGGAGTCCAGATTGCAGGCAAAACTGAAAGAACATACAAAGTAAACTTCCCCCCACTGTTCAAAGAACTAGACAGCGATTGAATACGCTGGCAGAAACAAGAGGTGTCATGGATGGGGAGAATCACAGCACTAAAGATGAACCTGGTCCCAAGACTGATCTATTACTGTCTGGCCCTCCCAATAACCATCCCGAAAAAGGCCATACAGAAGCTACAAGCGGACATCCTGAAATACGTCTGGGACGGAAAGAAACTGCAGATACCCAAGCGAATAATGCTCGGGGCACTCTCCCCCAGACAAAATATCCACCCTGTATAAAGTACTAGACAGAACGGACCCCAGCAAAATAAAAAGCCTATATGCAGAAATGGGAAAAGGACATAGGCAAAGAACTAGGGTTGGAGGAATGGTGCTACATTTGAACACAAGTACACAAAAGCTCGAAGTGCATCACAAACAAAGAAGGAGCAATCAAAGTATGCTACAGGTGGTACCTAACACCAGAGATCCTAAAGAAAAGCAATCCCACAATTCCATCGCACTGCTGGAGAGGCTGCTCAGACACAGGCAGGCTGTTCAATCTCCTGTGGTTGTGTCCTAAAACCACACAGTTCTGGAAAGAAGTACTAGAACAAATGATCACAGGTCTCCTAATCCCATGGGACATGGCTATAATCCTACTGGGGACTACAGGTGAAGGTCAGTTCCCATTGACTGGCCGCAAAGTGGATCTGTACTCTCACTTGCTTACAGCAGCAAAATTCTCGATAGCAAGACTATGGAAACACCCAGAGGGCCCAGCAATTCCCATGTGGTGGTCCAAGTGCTGCGACATAGCAGTTGCAGAACAAATAACAGTCTTCCGTTTTGGAAACAGAAGCAAGTTCTACAATACCTGGGCTCCCTTTTTGGACTATGCACAGCAATTTCCAGGAGTGGTGAGACAACCCCCAAAGCAAAGCAGGACTAAAAAGCCGTCCAAACATCCGCAGGAAACACCTACAGGCCTCTCATCGAGCCAGAGTCCTCAGAAAAAATCGTACCCAGCCCCAAGCATCCTTTTTGACCCCAACTACACAAGCATTGTGGTTGAAGCCACGGACTTGAAGCCCCCCTAACATAACCTACTAAGCACTTTTGCTGTTTCCTCCTCTTGCTCCTTCCGACCCCCCTGAACTTATTTTGTCACAGTTCTTTGTTTGTTTTCTGTTGGTTTTTTATTCTATTTACCGATCTCTGCATAACTCGAATGATGTCTGACGATATTTCTGTATCTTAAAAATACAATAAAAAGATTAATTGAAAAAAACATAGGGAATAAGCCCAATTACACTAGCTCCTTCCACCTTGAGAGCTCTAAATTTGGTGCTGAAATCCTTAGTGCGATTATATGAACAAACTGAAAAGGAACAAAGGGAACAAGGCACCATGTTAACATCCCTGCAATTTATTGTTGGTGGAGCTACAAAAGGATACACCAGCAGACGCACATAATCATAGCCGGCATTTTGACAAGGTAGCAAGTGTGGGCCCCCAAGACTCTGCAGGGCTAAACTTCACAGTGTATAACTCCCAGAGCGAAGACTCATATTATGGTAATGAAGATCTTGGAGAAAATATAGAGACGAAAGAGAAGTCTGTGGAAGGGCCGGTACAGGAAGCCAGTCCATGCAAAGGTTATTGAATGGGTACTGTGGCAACAAGGAATGAAAAGACTGACGAAGTGGTGCCCTAGTGGCAGCTATAGACTTATTAAACGATAAACCAAACCTAGGTGTCCCTAACTCTAAGGGGATTTCCCTACCTACACTAAAGAAACTCAGGTGCTCTGTGTAAGTCAAAACAAAAAGGCACCGCCCTAGTCACAAAGGCTCCTACTCTATCCCTGTTGCTACAACAAAACACAATAAAGTCCAGCTACTGTTCTTAATCCAGGAGAACAACTCCCTTCTCCTGGATGTAAAGCGCCCAAAAGCCTCTCAGGTTGTTCAAAATAAAAGTTCCACAAAGGTTGTGGGTTCTCTGCAAGCCAGCAGAAACAGTCACAAAGTTCTCGTGGGGCTAGGAGAATAACTGCTTTCGCCTAACTGTATCTCCTATGTCTTTTATGGTTTTTAATAAGGTTTGCATTTCCGCTAGAGAGTTTTCCACAATCCCCAGGTTTTGTAAAATTCTTGATCCGCCACCACTGGGACGATGAAGGTGGTTCCTGGAGTCCCTCTTTACTCTCCAGCACCACACCTTTGTGGAACTGGCCTGGGAACTGTATCACAAAATGATTTACTTTTTTTAAATTTCCCAGTCCCCTCCCGGACTTGTATGTAATACCGTTACCTGCTCCCGGGGAACTCCGTTTCACCAAGGGTCGCAGGTCCACACATCTTAGTTGAACATCATCCTTTTGTAGTACTCTGCATCTTGCCTCTCTCCACCTCGAGTTATTGTCGACCGCCTCGGCGTAGCTGTCGGACCCCTTGGTCCCGCCATGGCAAGTTAGGCCTCCTCCACTGTCTCTCTCTCTCTCTCTATCCCGATATTGACCTACGTGGCTCTGGTGTAGGCTATGGTAGGCGGCAGAGGCGTTGCTGGGGGGGGGGGACTAACAGGGCTATAGCCCCTGATCTTTTTGTTGTAGCCCCGGATAAAATCTCCGGAGCTACAACCAAAAGGTTAGCTAGCCCCCAGTCCCGTCACTTCCAACATCAGCCTAGCCCCAGGTTTTTTTCAGACCTAGCAACACCCCTGGTAGGCGGGCTCGGCACCATTGTCGGACCGAACAAATCACTCACTACAGGTCGTGCCATCACCTTTCAGTCTATGCAAGTCTATCACGCCGGTTCCCAAATGACTTGCAAGACACTTCTCGGGTGTCCTGTTATTTCTCCTCTCAGCCTTGGAGACAAGCCTCGCCACCGTCTCCCAAAGTCCTGCACCAGCTCTTCAGGCTTCAATGCAGCCACCTGCTTCTCCCTCTGGTCGTATCACAGCTTCCAGCTTGCCAGAACTGCATGGGTCATTGCTTGATGGGTCAAAGGATGATGAAGAACAAAGTCCTTCTTTGCTGTTCAGTTTAAATAGCAAGGACGGTCCTGGAGTAACATCCTTCCAGTTGACAGCAGCTGCTCTAGTTTTCGTCCCGCTTAATTGTAGCTTTTTTGAGCACTTCTTCATCTCAGTACTTTTGTCATCAGATGGGATTGATATTTAACAATAACACAACACATATTTTCGGAGGTGGATCTTAAGTTGATAAGATGTGGCATTATCGTCAGCCTTTGTGGTGGGATTTCACAGGTGTTGCGCCTCCCAATTGTGTCCTTATCCCCGGTCCTTCCCAATGAGATCCTTCTGCATGTTACCTCCCTTAGGAATGCTATTGGTTGGCAGCCTCAACTCCCTAGCCTCATGGGAAGGGATTCTCCTCTGCAGAGAAGTGATGCTATCTGAAGGATCGTCATAGTACACAGCACTAGGAGGAACCTCAGAAAAAGGAGATGTCTCTGTTTGAGGAAGAAAAATAAAGTTAGATCACTTCAAGGAAGTTGGAATGAGAAAAGAGGCAAGGGGTGTAAACTATGAGTAAGTGTAATAACCTCAATGCAGATTCTGTAGATTGTGTTCCTGTTGAAACTGCCAAAAGGAACCTTTGTCTTGGTGCCAACCTCTGACTCCATTTCAGTGAGCAAAAAGACAAGAAAACCAGAAAGTGATTCACCAAGACAGGGGTATATTGCAACTATGGGCAAAGAAATCCAAGACGAAAAAAAGCTGACCCAGCACTGGTCATGTCCAATATATTCCAAGGAACTTCTGATAAGAGGAAGTATACATGTCTGTCGAATGTAGAAGGAGAGCCCAGGCACCATGAAAGGCAGTTACAGGATTTACCCAAGCAGGAGGAATTAATAGCACCAAGGCCTTCCAATTGTAATTGAGCTTCCATACTGGGGAGAAGCAGAATACAAAGGTGAATATGAGTTACATAGATTACAATCGAACACATCTCATTATGGAGGAGGGTTTATAGTCATTTGGTCGAAAACAAAAATGTCGAAAGTCAAAATGTCGGAAAAAAAAATGTCGAAAAAAAAAGTCGAATTTCTTTTTCAATACGTTTTTTTCGAAATGGGGGGGGTTCTCCCCAACCCCCCTTTTTTCTATTTTTTTTTATTTTACCCATTTTATTTTACTTACCGAACCCAAAAAAACATGTAAATAAAAAAATTATACATTCGACTTTCTTTTTTTTCAAGAATTTTTTTTCAACATTTTTTGTCATTCGACTTTTTTTTCGACATTTTGACTGACCACCATAGAGGATATATTTGGTGAAAATCAGAGACCCTTAAACAGGCGACATGGTTTGTAAATTTTTAATCTGGTACCAATGCTCCGAGCGATTATTTTTTCCAATGTAGATCTTAGGCCCCGGTGTTAAACAAGGTGAAAATGGGCCTCATTCCGAGTTTGGAGGTAAGTTCCGTTCATTATCGGCATGGTGCAAATAGCGTGTCCGAGCTGGCAATAGACCGCTAAAAGTGCCCTATTACGAGTTCACGGGCACAAGCTTTGCGCCATGCCGGTAATGAACCTAGCGCCATGCCGCAAAAACTGCCGAAAAACCCTCTACCGGCATGAATCGCACCGTAGCGAACTCTACCGGCTTAGAGTAAAGCGGCATTAGCGGTGACGGTAAATAGCGGTCACTGTTATTTATGGTCACCGCTAAATTGCGGAACCGGAAACAGCGTCATCGCACAGGAACTGGAAGGAGCATGGCGGCCATCTTTAAAAACACAATCCATTGCCATCGTCACCAGACAGGACCCCTGGCAAACTTTCGACACACTGGAAAGATCCCATCATCAAGGAGGAATGCCCAAAGCGCCAAAAAGGTGAGCTGCTCGCCTCCGGAAGGAGCGCTTCAGCCCTGATGAACTCCAAATGATGGTGGATAATCTCCACGAGCATGCCGACACCGTTTTCAGCAGTGACATGCGGAAAGTGACGGCGATAACAAAAAAAAAAAAAAAAAAAAGGTCTTGGTTATGGTAGCGCAGAAGGTGAGCGCTGTGGGCAACACCCCCCGTACCACTAAGGATTGCAGAAAAAGGTGGGACGACCTGCGGCTGAGGGTGCGGAGCATCCTCTCGGCTAATAGAAGCCAGTCCCTGGACACAGGAGGAGGCTCAGGTTCACCTATGAAATTAATGCCCTGGGAGGAGACATGTGCGGCCATGACAGGCCCCGAAGACATCGAAGGGGTTGAAGATATGGAGTGCGGGGCAACGCCATCCGTTGATGGAGGCGAGTGTCCAAAGTCAATACTGCCAATGCCAATGTTTTGAAAGTCACTGCTAAGGGCTGGCCAAGGTGTCACGGCATGGTCGGCCACACCCCCCCCCCTTTAAATCATGCCGAAACAAGTGAGACCCAGGCTAGTGCCAGGTGCAAGGCCGTAACCTATATGACACATACCACACAAAGTGGGCCATCCTGTGAGGCACACAGGGCAGTTGATGTAAACAGTGTGCATGTGAGTAAGCACAGTACCCGGCCAACATGAGTGACACAGGCATATGCATGCATTTACAACCCAAGCATAGAATAATGTGCAGTTCTACACCCAAATGCCGATAACCCACTAGTATCTGATTGCGATATTGTAGCCATGTTCAAATGCTAGCTCTCAAATCATCACTCATGCCGTCCCTCTCTTCCACCCCCACAGGCAGCGAGCATGTCAGCGAGGACCAGACAAGTAACCGGCCCGGGACCTCCAGGGGCCAAGGCAGGGGCCGCTGTCTACCTGCGAGCAGGAAAACATCTGGAGGCACACCACCGGCTCCAGAAAGGCCTGTGGAGGGTACACAACCCCCACCTCCATCCCCACCCTGCACTGGCAGCAGACACATGCCCTACCCCGCGCTCTGAGGAGTCTAGTGTGGCTGGGGAGATTGCAGCCACGGCCCCCCTCGATGTTGCCAACAGCCCCTTATCCATATGCGCAGCAACTGAGGAGGACACATATGAGACCGTCCACACCCCTGATGCCCAAACCAACCCCCAGGTCTCCTATAGTGACTCTGGTAAGAGTGACACACCTGGGCTTACGGGGCAAGGAGCAACACAGTGACATGCCAGTCCTGTGGCCAGTTCCCTCAGTGAAGTGCCGGAAACACATGTGAGCCCGATTCCCAGCAGTCCAACAACATCAGCCATTGATGCAGAGCGGGCTCAGCAGCTCACAGGCCTGATCAATGACTTCATGCAAGACAATCGGCAGGCCAGGGAGGAGTGGCGGAATGAACTGAGGGCACTAGGCGAGGTCATTACGGACAGCACAAACCGGCTCTGTGAGGTCCTTGGCCGGATTGCAGATGCTCTGGAGGGTGCACCTCCTGCACGACAGCCCCAGCAGGAGGACACACCTTCTTTATGCTTCTCCACCCGTCGGTCCCAACGTACGATGGGCCGCCAGGACATGCCTCCCCCTGGCTCTGGGAGCGCACAGTGACAATGCTGCCATCCGCATGTGGCCTATGTGGTCCTTATGGGACTAGTGTGGGGTTTTTGTGGTGGGAGGGGGAGGGGTGAGGGTGTGTTTGGGAGTTGTGGTGGGAGGGGGAGGGGGTGAGGGTGTGTTTGGGAGTTGTGGTGGGAGGGGGAGGGGGCGAGGTTGGTGGAGGGTTTATTTTCCACGTTTGAACCTTCAGTTTCAATACACCGGTTGTTCATCTAAAAAAAAAAAAAACAGAGTGGACATTCATCTACGCGCATGTGTCATTTAATATTGCACAGTGCATAGTGTACATGTATCCCCACACCCAGTGCCCGATGTCCTGACATCCTCACACCCTCTGCTGACTTGTGTGTCAGAAATATTGTCCAATCAATGCTTGCTGCACGGCACGTCCCTCCTGTGCATCGGCACCGTGATGCTGTCCTGCCCCTTCTTCCTCTTCCTCCTCCCCTTCATCATCATCATCAGGTGGTAGCAGTTCCATGTCAGGGGGCAAGGGCACGTTCCAACGAATGCACATACTGTGCAACATTACACATGACATGGTGATCTTGGACACCTTCTCATGGCTGTAGATGAGTGCCCCATCCGACCGGCTGAGGCAACGAAATCGTGCCTTCAACAGGCCAAAGGTCTGCTCAATCACCACATGTGTACGGGTATGGGAACGATTGTAATCCTCCTTGTGCCTGTTCGGTGGGTTTCAGACAGGGGTCATGAGCCACGGCTTCAAGGGATAGTCACCATCACCTGCATGAGAGGGGAATAAAGGTAAGTGTTTGTACATTCATGGTGGACAAATGAACTAGTCTTACATGGCAGCAGGTGATTTCTGCCCATACGCACATGTCCCTGGATGCATTGACCTCATTTGTGGCCCGCTATGTGTCCTGTGCAATGGAATGATGGGGGGGGTAACACCTTCAAGATGGTTTATGGTGTGCACTCACATCTTGTTGCACGTACATCGTATATGCATGCATCAGTCTTGGGGTAGAATCATTGATGTGCTGTGTTCTGTGAGATTTGGTAGTAGGGAGTGTTGGCTGTAGTCAGTAGCATATTCGTCATTCTGCACTGATCAGTACCATGGTGACTTGCAGCACTCCTATGGGTGTGCGGAACCAGTGACATGCTGTGGTATCCCTGTTAGGCTCACCTCAATGCACTCCCAGGGATGACTGTCCTGTGTGGTGATATGCTGGAGAGACATAGTGCATATGCAGTGCATAGTGCAGGAAGCCCTTACGATGTGTGAGAGCCGCCGATGAGTGGTGCATGTGTTGCTGAATGCGGCCTGGTTACCGGTTAGTCATGTAGTGTTAGGTGTCGGCCTTACTTCATCACTGTGGGATTTGGTAGTCATGTGCCGTTTCACTTGCTTTGGGGCACAGTGTTCGGTGAGGTGCACATCGTGCACTGGCTTCAACATTTCCACCCAGGTGGAGTATGCAGCCACCCACCTCACAACCCCGATGCACTGCCATGGCCCGGTCAGGCAACTCACCAAGCAGCCAGGCACGTCGTCCAGCATGTCGATCCATATAGCGTGGAGTTCCGCAGTACGAGAGAGTCATGAGTTGATCCTTGTTAGGAAAGATTTCATATTGTATGTAATTTTCCCTCCATGTGGCAACCCCCAAACATTTTGCTGCTGTTTTACACCCTGATCTAGACTTTGCCAGAGAAGCGCAGCCTTCCGCCGCACTCCTCTAGGCTTTCGCTCAATTCTTATGGGGAAACTGACATGCCCTTAAGACAGTCAGTACTGGGAGACTTTGTTTCCCCTAGTCCTTTCCTCATGTTGCAGCTTTTGTGCAACTTGAAACAAGAGTGAACTGTAACTTACTTTACTGCGCTCTTGGGTCTCTAGTCATTCCAAAGGCCCTAGAAACTTTCGCTGGACTTATTATGAACTGTGCAAGTGTGTCACGGACAGGACTGGTGACAGCTATCGTTTCTCTTGTGTTTTGAACCCTTTTTCGCCATGTTATCTGCGCTTACCGCGTTTGGCACAAATGAGTGGCCTGGCTCCAAAATGGCCATGCCACGAGGTTCTTTGTCCTGTCCTCTGACCGTCTTGCCCCTTCACCTTCCCCAGGTCGAGCCGACCCGGGTCAGTCCTTATTTGGTCATGCACTTTCCTGCGAAACACAACGCTTTTGCGGGCTTCTGCATGCCTTGTGTGTGCCCCCAGGATGTGGGCTGGGATGTCTGTTCCCAATACACATCCTGGGTGCCAGAGAGTCTGGAGGGTCTTGAATGCCTGGGACCACCGTGGTCCGTGATAGGTCCACGTATGGTGTGAGTGTTTGTGAGCGGATCTCCCATTGGGTCCTAAGGGAACTTTGGATAAGAGGAGGCTGAAAACACCACTACCATGTCGACCTCCTGAGTTCAAACCAAACAAGGGATAAGGAGCCAAGTATCCTGCAACAAGAAGCTGAGTCGAGGAACCACTGGTGTCCCGCTGAAGGTTTGGCACCCTGAACCACTGTCATCCTGCGAGACCCCACTGCATCTGATCGTCCTAGAAGGTCTGCGAAGGCGCTTCGACCCATTGGAATAGTGGGATCAACTATTCCCGGCACCTTCATCAAACCCTGCAAGTAAGCCTCTTCGGAAGTGTCCATGGGCCAACCAGTGGGCTGACCAGCTTACGCAGGACACTTTGCTCTGTCACCGCCGCCGTTTCGGGGAAGCCCTCGAAACTTGGTTTACTGCTTGCTCTGCGTCCCCGGCACCCTCACACCGAATTTCGTACACTTGGCATTCCCAGGTCTGAAGTGAGACGAGTGCGCCCGGACCAGAGTAAATGCGGCAACATAAAAATCTACATTGGATTAGATCTTTGTATCACACATGTTATTGGAATATATGACACCTCTAAACATACAATTTACTCCACACAGTTGAGACACACAATTAAAGTGGGTAGTCCCAATGCGAACTATTGATGTAGTACATCCCAACCAACAAGGTACGAGACTAAGTTGGTCTTATAAAAACGGATCAGTCTTTAAATCTTTTTTAGAGTAACATGAGGGAAGAGATCATTGAGCGTTTAGAGGAATGTGATACCTTGTACTTTTTGTGGAGAGATGAATTCACTTGTTAAAGAAGTGTGTGGGGACCTTTGTGGCATCTTATGCTTGCAAGGCCTCAACAACAACAACAGGCCCCACCACAGAGGAGAAACAGGAGGAGAAGGAGGGTGAGACAGGCCCAGCATGCCCCATCAGTGCAGCCACCGTTACCAAGCCGGCAGCCCCCAATCCCTCGCATCAGAGCCACCCCCTTCAACCTAACACCTGAGCAAATCCACACCCTGTACCGGCTTGACCGTGACACCATCACCAATGTAGTGGACCTGATACACAACGACATAGTGAGCCTCATAGAAATACGCACCGCCATTCCCCCTCTACTGAAGGTAGTGTCTGTCCTGCACTTCCTTGCCACAGGCACCCACCAGCACACAGTGGGGCACATGCATGGCACATCACAACCCTTATTTTCCCGGATACTGACCCAGGTGCTGGATGCCCTCCTCAAGCACACAAGGGACTACATATCCCTACCACGGACTCCCCAGGAGATATTCGATACAAAAGTTGCCTTCCATGCACTGGCAGGCATGCCAAATTGTACAGGTGCACTCGACTGTTTGAAAGCTCAGCGAGGGCTTAAGGATCGACTGAAGACGGGCCTGTTATTAGCAGTCAAAAACAGGCTAAAAGACTCCTTTTATGGGAAATATTACGGGGGAATTGATTTTAGCACGTTCGATGGAATAAAAGGACTGACAAATGAAAGATAGACAGTGCTCAGTAAATAAGTTGGATGTTTCTCAACTCACAGGTATTGAAGTATCAATGATTTGTAAATTATCATCAACCTTTGAAAAATGGCTAAGCTCTTTTCCACCATCTCCTATAATTTGCTCTGGTGACTGAAATGCCAAGCGTTCCCCAGTTGCTTTTCATAGGAATCTGTTCATTCAGAATTTGAGGGGTTGGGGCTGGTGAGTTTATAGCTAAAAAGTTACGCAGTAGAGCGAGCGTGGATAGATTTTATTTTTTTTATTTTTTCCCGTGCAGAGTTTGTATGGCCAATGATTGTTCCCAAAATGACATTCCAGGGACAGTTTCCAGAAAAGCGGCAACATAAAAATCTACATTGGATTAGATCTTTGTATCACACATGTTATTGGAATATATGACACCTCTAAACATAAAATTTACTCCACACAGTTGAGACACACAATTAAAGTGGGTAGTCCCAATGCGAACTATTGATGTAGTACATCCCAACCAACAAGGTACGAGACTAAGTTGGTCTTATAAAAACGGATCAGTCTTGAAATCTTTTTTAGAGTAACATGAGGGAAGAGATCATTGAGCGTTTAGAGGAATGTGATACCTTGTACTTTTTGTGGAGAGATGAATTCACTTGTTAAAGAAGTGTGTGGGGACCTTTGTGGCATCTTATGCCAAAACCGTAGGGTTTTGCAACGAGAAATCAGTTAATATTGAAAGAATTAAGAAAATGATTACACAGAAAAACGTCATTTTGTGAAGACATTGGGCCTCATTATGAGATTGCGGAGTGGCCAAAAACGGTGGGAATGCAGTGTTAAGGGAGTGACCACTGCATTACTGCACCGCCGAACTATGGGGTTGGAGGTAAGGTGGAGGAAAAACCAGCAGCAAAATGCTGGAGTTAATTCTGCAACATGCCACCAAAAAACAGCAATTTTGGTGGTAATTCCATCAAAAGCCTCATGGAGACCTATGGACTCCAGAAATGGAGACTAACACTGTCATTTGTAATCCAGCAGTAATTCCGCCGGACCAAGCAGCGGTAACAGTAAAACCGTTTTGTGGTATCTCAGCGGATTTACTGCTGAGATACCATCAAACTTGTAATGAGACCCATAGCTTTGACTAATTCCAGCTCAATTAGCCTGTCTCTGATCAGTCTAGCTTTCTGGAAGTGGTGTTGCATTTCTACTAAAAAAAATCTCACTATTTCGGTGCAGGCCACATTCTTACTTGATACCACTCAGAAGCAAGCACTAAGAACCCAATCATTAAAACTAGGAGTAAAGTGACCGTTTATGATATGATATGATATGGCATTTGTAACGTGCCTATACACAAGTGTTTTGAGGCGCAACGAGGCGGGGGGAACACGGGGAGACAGACAACGATCCTACTAGGCCAGGTGTCATTCAGATCGCGCAAGTGCAAGGGTAGAAGGGAAGGGAAAAGTGCAGGGGGAAAGCGAGAGGGGAAAGTGCAGTACAGGGTTAATAGCATACAGGATAAATAACAATGGCCAGCTAGTGGCAAGTGCGAGGTAAGTGCAGACAAGTGCTGGGAAGGGGGGACTGTACGGATACAGACAGTCCCGCAGTGCAGGGGGTGCCAGGGAGGCAGTGCAGGGGAGAGTGGCTGGGCCAAGGACCGAGAACAGTGAGTGGCCCAGTTGCAGATTCAGTGCAGTTTCAGTAACTTTAGCAGGAGAGAGGGGGAGAGAAAGCAGAGGCGAAGAGGAAGGTTTTGAGGTGCTTCCAGAACCGGAGATGGTTCTCCTCAGGTTTCAGGGAGGCAGGAAGGCTGTTCCAGAGGGAGGCCCCTGCAGCGGAGAGAGATCTGCCCCCAACTTGTTGTTTGGAGAAGCGGCTGACCCTGAGGGAGTTGGAGGCGGATGAGCAAAGAGCTCGAGAAGGGAGATATTTAGGAAGAGAGAGTTGAAGGTATTTTGGCCCAAGGCCCCAGAAGGCCTTGTGGACAATGCAGAGGGTTTTGAACTTGATCCTCGCAGTCACTGGGAGCCAGTGTAGTGATTTCAGTCCTGGAGAGATACAGTCCCTGGGCTTGAGGCCAAGGACAAGTCTTGCAGTCCTGTTCTGCATGAGTTGCAAAGGGCGGAGAGTAGAGGCAGGCAGATTTATATAGAGGCTGTTACAGTAGTCCAGCTTTGAGAGAACCAGGGCTCTAGAGACAGTGAGCTTCTGGGGGAAGGAGACGAAAGGAAGGCTTGCCCGATCTGAGCAAAGGTCATAGAATCAAAAGGCTGAGTTGCCTTTAGTTCTTTGCTTCCCCCCCCCCTCAATTGAGGAAGCTTGCTGCCCCTAACTGGGGTGAGTCTCCCCAACTGCCATTTGGTGCAGTTGAGCAGCAAACGTTGTCACAAACTGCATCTGAAACATTTGCTAAAAAGCCCAAACTTAACCAATTAAACTGTCCAAAACTGTATATATATGTCTCATGCTTTACACACATTTTACTGTCAGGGTGACTATTCTGACAGAGGATGCGAGCACCATACCAAGTGTGCTTTGCATGTGCAGAAGGAATCAACATTTGAATTACTAGCATAGACATGCTTGATAAATTGGTGGTCATTCTTAAGTTCCCAAAATGCACTTTGTTTTTATGCAAAGCAGCAAGCATCCCATATTCAGGGCACACACATGGCTGGACACTTAGCTCTGCCCCCAGTCCCGCCCACACCACTGAGAATCCGCCCCCACATTCCCCCCCACCCCCACCCTCAGGCGCACGCAAACGGGAAAGGGGGGACTCCTCAGTACATTTTGTCCATTTTCAGCACTGCAAATGAATCCCCTGGTTGGTTAGGAAATGCATTTTTCACTTGCTATTAAGGACATATCATTCCTTTCCCTACCTTCCAGCACAGATAGAAAGCCATCTCACTAGTCCGATAAAGATTGGACTGCATGGACATTATCTATTTATACATCCAGAACATCTGTTAGACATCTGTTAAAGAAGCTACCAAATATACAGAAGGTGGCCTCGAGGATGCCATTATGATTGCACAAAACAACATAACATCATACAGCATTAGAAGCACTGTACTGACTACCTATAGGGCGAATAATACAATTCAAGTCAGTCAAACAAGTTTATTTGGATATATGAAAAATCCATCAAACAACATGAAAAAACAGTGTTATACATATTCATAAAATTACATATTCATACAAAGTATCTAAACTTCCATAAAACAGAATCAATGAACATTCATAAAAAAATAGCAACATACATTAGAATTGGTTACACAGAATTTCATAAACAGTGGCCCAATAAAGGGGAATAGTAAATCAGACAATAGTAAAAAGCGCTGGCCTTTAGGATCATTACATCATATATTATAAAATCCACCTTGCTAACTTGCAACACCCTGAATGTTTAAGAGGCTGTTTCTAAAATACATCGCTCTTTTCAGGAACATAAGTAGAGCCCAGGCTGTGTAGACCGTATCAGCACTCAAGAGAAACACGAGTGCTTCTTTGTGAGAACGAATCTCTGTCTTCTTTAGAGCAGGAATCAGGGTTGCTCTGTGAATGCCTATGTAAACTATGCAAAAAATCAATAGGGGGCCAAGTCTTCACGGGTATGGCCACAAACCGGGCAACCCGCGGAATCAGGAAAACCTTTCTGTTAAGACGGATTTCTGAACTCTGTCCTGGCGGCGCAGAAGTTCAGAAGGCCAACCTAATCACTTGGAACAGGGTAACCTCTGGACAAGCCTGACCAATCAGGGTAGCGATCGCGGCGGTCAAGACTAGGTCTCAAGAGGGGTGAGGGTGACTGAAAGCCCGCAATGAGCACACAAAGCAAGGACACTTACAAACTACTCCAAACAGGTGTTATATTAAAAATATATACACATTTATTCCAAGGCCTTTAAAACAATGACCGTAGCGAGAAATCACAATACAACTCTAGTAAACCAACACATACCAAATCAATACAATATATATACAAATACAAACGAGTCTAAAGCGTTAGATGTACGAAATGTGTAGTCCACCTAGAAGGGAAGGAAAACAGGCAGTGCGAAATAATGCTTAGACCCAGTCCGCCTTCAGAGGCACCTAACTAAAAGGAAGTCCGAGCCCTACGAAGAGTGGAGCCTTGTGCTCAAAAGTACCTGCACACGCTGGTGCCAACGGGCAAAAAGGGAAGTCTCTTCGAGGGAATCAGGCAGTTCAGTTTAGTGCACAAATGAAGAAGAACAGAGTTCCGCGACTCAAGCGCAGCCTCCACTGTGGGCAGAAGTAGAGCGCGAGTACGGAAAGGCGTGCTGTTTTGACACAGCGGGGAAAAGCTATGGGCTCCTACAGGAGGGCGACCAGTTCCTAGCTATGCTACTCACTGGTCCCTGATGCAAGCAGACCGAGGCTTCTCCGCGTCAGTTTCAGTCGCTGGCAGGTTCAGGAGAGCAGGGGACGTCTCGTCGTCGTGTAGATTCTGCAGCAGCAGAGTTGAGAAAAAGATGTCCTAATCCAAGTAAACCCACACAGTTTGTTACCACAGCAGGGCAACGGAGCGGCCGTGTGTATCTCAGCCAAATGTACACTACTCACTTCAGACCTGGGAACGACAAGTGTACGAATCGTGTGAGAGTGACAAGGACTAGAAATATTACACAACCTGGCGGCGGTTACAGAGCAAGACTCCTGGGTAGGCTGGTCAGTCTGCTGGATGGCCCAGAGACACTTCTGAAGGCTTACGTGCAGGAGATGGTGAAGATGCCGAGAATAGCTGTTCCCGCTATTCCAAGGGTCTAAGTACCAGTACAGGCCTTCTTGTTCGATCAGAGGTAAAAAGGGTTTCACAAGGCGACAGCAGTGCAGAGGATCAGTCCTTCAGCGGGTCACCAGCGATTCCTCGGTTCAGCCTCGTGGTTGCAGGATACTTGGCTCCTGTATTCCTTCGTTCGTGAGAACTCAGGAGATCGACAGGGTAGTGGCGTTTCCAGCCCCCTCTTATCCACGGTTCCCTTTGCGCCAAAACAGAGGGGAACCAATGGGAGATCCGCTCATCAACACTCACACCATACGTGGACCTATCACGGACCACGGTGGTCCCAGGCAATCACACCACCCTAGACTCTCTTGCACCCTGGATGTGTATTGGGACCAGACATCCCAGCCCACATCCTGGAGGCACACACAAGGCCTGTAGAAGCCCGCGAAAGCATCCGTGTTTCGCGGGAAAGTACATGCCCAAATAAGGAAGGCCCTGGGTCGGCTCGACCTGGTGAAGGTGAAGGGAGCAAGACGGTCAGCGGACAGGACAAAGGAGTCTCGTGGTCTGGCCATTTTGGGAGCCAGGCCACCATTTTGGGCTAAGCGTGAGAAACGCGCTTAAAACGACAAAAGGAGCTCAAAACACAAGAAACGATCGCTGCCACCATTCCCGTCCGTGAATCACTTGCACCGATCAGTTACAATCCAAAAAGAGTATCTAGGGCATGTAGAAGGCTAGAGACCCAAGAGAGCAGTAACTTAGCTTACAGTTCCCTCTTGTGTCATGTTGCACGAAAGCCGCAACATGATAAAGAAACTACGGAAAACAGCGTTTCCCGGTACTGACTGTCTTAAGGGCATGTCAGTTTCCCCGTAAAAATGGAGCGAAAGCCCAGAGGAGTGCGGCAGAAGGCTGCACTTCTCTGGCAAAGTCTAGATCATGGTGAAAACAACAGCAAAAAGTTTAGGGGTTGCCACATGGAAGGAAAATTACCCACAATTACGAAATCTTTCCTAACACTTTCCACTTGTAAGTATTCCCTTGCAACCGAAGGGAATCAAACCGTGCCCTCGTTATCAGCCACCTATCTTTTTTGTACGGGCTCCATGTTAGATATGGTTGTATACCAGTAGGCCTACTGATACTACTATGGAATTCACCAGATTTCTGGCCATACTCCATAAGTATTCTTTTCCTTACTGCGATCTCACCCAAAACAATTTTGTAACAAGCCCCCTCTTTCTTGGTTATTACTGAGACAGGTGGAAAAACGACACTTAAATTATCCTCCCCAAGAACCTTGGAGATGTAAGCAAGCCAGGGGATTTTTTGCCATCCAGCTCTGCCCAACACAGTCCGAATGATAAAATGGCAGAGAGAGGCATGTTCATTTGCCCACAGCCGAACCCAAAATAAGAGTGGGGCCAACGCCCACTGGTCCTCCCAGAACTCCATACCCAATTTACTATGCGTTGCTATTCCCAAGGCACAAATCGGGAGCCCCAACAGTTTAAGAAATTTACTCCCTTTACTTTGAATTTCGGCTGTGTTCTGGAAGCCCCAAATGGGTGCGCCATACATAGTGACTGCCACAGTTTGTGCGCCATAAATCTTGGTAATAACATCCAGCGGCTGGCCCCTGCACTTTGACATAAATCTGTTTAAGCCTCCTAATTGCTGGCTCATCTTTGCAGATTGTTTGACCACATGGGCCCTGCCATTTAGTGCTTCTGAGAAACTAATTCAAATAACCCTGCATTGACCAGAGGGGCCTACACAGCAGGGGTGGCGTAAGGCGCTTTATAAATAAATAAATACAAATACAAAAAGCGCACCCCACCTTCCAACAGGACCAGTAAGATGCAACAACACTGCACATTTCACAGTGCCTCACTACAGCGAGAATGGCCAAATACGCTCTCATGGTTCGTAGTCTTGACCACAATACTTGCAACACTAAACTGCAGGAACACCTGGCATTAGTGAAAGCAAGAATTAGCTCTTTAATAGACCCTAGAAAGTCACGCTACTCATGGAGGTTATAAGAGTAAATCCGACCTAGTCAACAAAATACCTTTTCCAAGCCACCCCGGAATGAATACGCTCCTGAGCAAGTGCATATGTACTCAGGCAGAAACCAAACCGATCAGAAATAACCTGGTACAAACGGGCAAGAGGCTGATCAACCGCCCAAACAGCTGACCGGTTTAGCCAAAAAACAAGAAGCACAACGTCTGCAGCAGGTACAATAACCATGTCCACCTACAGGAGAATCCGCACTCCAATAGCCCCTTCAATGTACCAGATAGGTGGAAGGCACCCGAATGGCATGTCCTCACCTGAATCCAAAACGAACTACCACCTAACCTTCCAGCCTACCACACTAATCGAGGTGTGGATGTCCCTCCACTCCAGCTCAAACACTTCTGACCACAACCCGAAAAGCACATATGCACGGTTTCATGTAGGTTCCTATACAATCTTGCACTCGATACCAACACAGACCCACCCAGAATATGCTCAGGCAACGAAACCCCAGACACTGGGCTTCTAAAATCTCTGAAAACATACCTGCTCACAAAGCACTTTTTGTCGAGCAGCATAAATCAACACTGTGTCAACAGCAACTTCACTCTCGAGCCTCAACTCCAGTGCAAATTCCGGTCCAAGCTATTTCTATCAGGTCCTGAAGTGTCAAGAGGTCATCAAAATGGCAAAAAGGCACACTATGTAAGCCCCAGTAAATTATTGTTTTGCTAATTGTAAATGTTGGCTAGGTTCAATGTCCAATTCATTTTATGCTTTTTCTAGTCTTTACCACATGTGCATCAAATGCTATCATGTTAAAGCAACAGCTACACACAGCAAACCCCATTGATTGAAATCTAGTGCGCACAGCCCTACAGTAAAACGCACACAAATGGTAAAAAACGAAAACATTGGACATTAGTGTCATGATGTACGGCAATACCACCAGATGACCTCATGTGCTGCCAATTGTAACAATCTGTAGAAAACTTAGTAGGATTTTTTTTTTAAAAAAAGGTTACTTCAGGAATAGACAGATAACAGTGCTTTAAGGAATAGGCATCTAAAAGTGCTTTAAGGAACAGCCATCTATGTCTAAACTAGAAACATTGACAGAAAACTCTGGTGCGGATATTGTCAAGGAAACGCATAGGAGGTATACAGGGGAGATACAGCTAAAGACGACAAATTATGATGTCAGAACCTGCAGGAAGTTCACGATGAAGCATCCTCTCAATGGCAAAGTTAGCTAACTTTAGAGAATAACCTAATAACGAAAAAAGCCACCACAAGACGTAACCAGCAAATAAATGCAAAAAACTGCAATGACAACTCCGTAGAGATTCCTCACTTCCTATAGTCAGCAATATGTGCAGATGGGGATCATCTTGAAAAGGCAGCATTTATTGCCCACATGGGCTTTAATTAACTGGCCCAAGGCCCCTACAAACAAAGACTGCAAGCCCTGGATGTCATCTTTAGCTTTGGTAGCTCCATTTCTCAGACTCAACAATTCCTTGCGAAAACTCTCTCACCACTGGCCAGCTGTTCATGCTACCTTTCACCACGCACATCGATCAACTGAAAACATAAACTACACAGACACAAGTAAAAGGTATCTCAGGAATAATTCATCAATGTCATGGTCAGCCCACAAACATATAATAGCAGCTCAATAGGCACAAAAACCCGACTTTCATTCAGAAATAGATAGAACCCTATAAATACTAGTTCCAGCAGTGCCTAAAACAACTAACGGTGAACGCGGACAGATAATAAAAATGGTTCAATACAAACCTGGTAGACGAAATAAAAAAGGAGGAAAGGAGACTTGTAAGGGCATGTATCCCTCCTAGTTGGTGACAACACTGATTGCAAGATTCAATCAAGACTTGACCAAGAAAATGTGCCATGAAAGAAATGAAATGAAATGATAGTTTATTTATATCACGCTCGTACACAAGCAAGTGTTTCAGAAAGAATAATGCTACCAGAATTCGATCACTGAGGCAAGCAACAAAATTGGAGCAGCTCAATATATGCAATAAATTCTCTAGGCCTGTCAATCAAAGCATACAGTACCCTCTGTCATCAACAAGACGATGGTCTATGAAACTATGTCAATAACAAAACAGACATAATCAAACAAGCACACAAAACAGATCGTGAACACACCTTGCCTCCTAACTAAACACCCATAGCCCCTGCCAATCATATCTCTCGGCCAGCATCTCATTCTGTGGCGTCAAAGAGACTGTCTAAACTACTGAAAGAATTATCACTCCACTTCTGAAAAAACCTAATGTGGATAATAAACAACTTTGGAAATGACTGCCCTATGTTGCACCAGTCAGTCAAAGACAAAATATTTGCAAGGAAAGTAACTTCACAATCCGAGAAATACAGCCAGGACATGCCAGTCCTTTATGTACCCAATTCTAGTAGTACCAATCAAATTCCTTTCCAATTAAAGCGAGGGTCTGAAATATGCGTCTCTCCAGATGGTTGGACTACAACTCTCACTAGCCCTAGCCAGCATAGTCAATGGCGAGGGATTGTCCAAAACATCTGGAGAGCCGCAGGTTGCAGACCACTGATCTAGAGCTAGAAGATCAAACTTAATCCTTTGCTAAATTGGGCCAAGATGTGGAGTACTTAGTTAGTAGATTATAAAATGCACTGAGAGAGGTTGTAAGCCAGCCAGGTGTCTCCCCTCTTAACAATCGTATAGGAACAGCACAGAAATGTGTCACAAACGCGACTTTAGGTTTTATATGGGAAAACCAAGCAATGATGAGGCAAGATTTAAAAAAACACAATTAAAGAGGCCTCCAGAGATTGACATGTTCTTAACTGGGTTAGAAAGTGCAGTTCCAATATTTTGTCTAATGGTTATCTTGAATACAACAGGGACTCCAAATTTCAATTATAGCTTGATCAAATAGAGCCTTTTTGTGCCAAATCCTTATACTGCACATGTGGTATGGGCATACTCGCTCCATCCTGGATGAGCTCTTATTGGAACGAGAATATTTAATTAACTTGTCCTCACTATTGTTGGTTAGAGAGGAAGAAAGACATGTTTTCATGTTTTGTTGCCCATTGTATGATCGGCTTAGAAAATGATGGCTCTCGGCACTAATGCGTTCACATACGATTTGTACTGTAAAATCAACCAAATATGCCCCATATTATCCATGAAGTTGCACCTTCTTGCACAAGGTATGACTGAAAAGGTCAAAGTATTTGGAAGCGAGACACTCATTGCATGTGAATTATTTTCCCTGTAACATCTTGTAAATATAAGAAATAGTGCCTTCATGAATTTTATTGTATTTATATCACTTCTATTTACACTTAAACTTTCTATGTATAAACCCGAATTACTTTTTTACTGTATATTCTTTGTTTATTGACATGTTTAATTGAATTCTCCAAAATATACACTTGTTTGATTATGCCTTGAAACACTTGTGTATAGGCGCGTTACAAATGCCATATCATATCATATATCATATGAGCAACCAGCATTTAGACAAACTAGGGGTACTGAATGTATTCCTTTAAATAGAAGAGAAGGCCTGCTTAAGGCTTTAGGCAAAAGCCAGTAGAACGCATCCTACTTGATTTGTCCATTGCCCATGATACAGAAGAACATGAAATCTTAGTACGCTCTGTACATCATACTTTGGAAGCGATGAGGGAAAGGCACATGCATGGTTATCTTTTCTACAAGACCGCTGAACCGAAGTGAACATTGTACGGTTTCCACTGGATCGCCTCACCCCATCACATGAAAGTTGTAGAGGGCTCAGTGCTGTCAGAAGATCACTGGCTTCACTCATAAAACCCTTCTCAAGAATCTTCCAACTATCCCACAATGACTCACAAATCATGAGTCGGTTAGGGGAAAAAAACACTCCAAAAACAATAACATCTTGCCTGGTAAATCTTCAGACAGTAACCTGTGGGTAAACAGGACTTTAAAAGAAATTCTTCAGTGCACCATTTGCCCAAAGAGTCCATCTTTTGTTGGGCCAATCACAAACAGTAGCTCAACAACCCAATGAAATTGCAAGAAACGTGGGTATCCTTCCTTATTTGGACCAGTTTTTCAGATTTCAGACATCAGGCTAAACTAGTCATGGAACTGCCTACGATCAACTGCAGAGACTCAAGAAAGTCCTGCCTGTAAAATAATGTCACCAAAAGCAGTGATCTGCCTCGATCTCTGATGCAGGGTTCATTCTCATACGTGCAACCCTTTTATTTTGAGGATATGGCCCTACCCGTGTGTGGGGTACTGGATCAGGGCATAACACATGGACAGTCACCTGAGATTATTTCAGTTTTTCCTTTGAACCCCGCTTCAGTTCTGCCCGATATGAATATGTACTGTCCATCCACTTGCCAAATTAGGGCAGAGCAAGAAATAGGCAAGCATATACATTTCATGAAGGCCACTGCCTAAGAGTAGCAATTCACAACTGTTACCATTTACTTTGTACACACACAAGGAAGGCATGAAGCAGCCCTACAGAAAAGGGGTTTATCGGCCACGTTTACTCCCTAAAAATAGGGAAAAACTCCCAACAAAATAAAAACAGGGAGCAGAAATACTCCCAACAAAAAATGGGAATCAAACACATATGACTTGTGCCCCTGCTTTCACTTGCACAGCTCCATGGGTATGTTTGGACCAGCAGTGTACGTAGTACCACAGGAAGAAATTGCTAATATTACTGCCTGATCGGATGATGTAAACTAAACATGTACCTTTTTAATGTGTATCACTAACTAGGTGTAAAGAAATAATATTATAAAAACATTTCAGTTTCCCAGTTAAAACATATTTGTACTCACTTATAAAATACTCCCATTGGGAATTGGACTTACATTTTTACTCCTAACTTTAAGAAAATAGGGAGTAAAATACTCCCACTTCAAAATCTTATCTGGAGCACTGGCATGAATTGAGTGCTAGTGTCTACTTATTTCTTTTTTTGTCTTTAGGTCTTTCAAATTAGATGTTTCCCATTGTATGCACATTTATAGACAAAGTTAGGCTGATGTCTAGTAGAACATCTTAATTGCCATCAGAGCACCTTACCAACCCAGGCATATCTGGCATCTCTTTTGGGAGATGAAGTTACCTTACATTCAAAGAGAGCATTTTTATGGCCCCCAATTGGAAGAGCCTACAATAGCTTCCTTGTCACCCAACGTGGTAGGCCATAGTGAAGAGGTCCATAGGATAGACTCAGGCGGAGAGCCCACCACCAACACTTCTGTCTTGTCCCCATTCAGCTTGAGCCAGTTTGCACTCACCCAGTCTCCCAATGCAGAGAGACATTCGCAGAGGCCTGACGACTGCCCAGCCTGGTCAAGACGGACCAGGATCTGGGTGTCGTCGGCATAAGAATAGCAACTAAATCCAAAGGAGCGGATGAGATGAACTAGAGTTTGTACATAGATATATTAAAAAGCATGGGAGATAAGGCGGAGCCCTGGGGAACACCACAAGTGAGACCACATACTGAGGATAGAAAGGGTGAGAGTAGCAGTGACTGGCTCGTATCCTACAGAAAGGAGGCGAACCATGCTAGGACGGTTCCAGAGAGGACCGCCGTAGCTAGCCGGGAGATCAGGATGGAGTAGTCGACATGTTCGAAGGCCGCTGACAGCTCTTACTAAATCAGGGCCCCCACTCCACCCTGGTCAAACAGCATGGTCAAATCATCAACCACGGACACCAGGACACTCTCCGTGCCCCGCCCCGGGCGAAAGCAAGACTGAAAAGGGTAAAAAAATAAGGATGATTCCAGTATGGAAGAAAGAAGAGGTGACCAGTGATTCAAGTAACTTCATAGGAAAAGGAAGGAGGGAGATAGGCCGAGAATTAGCAATTACTGTGGAATCCAATGACGGCTTCTTCAGTAGAGGGATGACTGTCGCCTGCTTCAGTTCTGTGGGAATCAGCCCTGACTGACAGGCGTGATTCACAGCGTCAGTGGCCAATGACAGCAGGTCCGGCATAATGGCGTTAAGTGTTCCCAAAGAGATTGGATCAGAGGGGAGGCTGATTTAACTCGACAAAGCGGCCCAATAAACCTCATCAACAGAGAAGATAGGGAATTCTGCCCATGCCTGTGTGACAGTCTCGATAGAGGTAGAAAAGGGAGAGGTCACACAGCATATCCTCCTCAAAGCAATGGTTTCCTGACTTTTTTCCATTTTAGAGATGAAAAAATCGTAAATAGAGTCACATAGTGCCTGCGAATGTGAGACCCCTGAAGAGAGATGGAAAGGGGATGAGAATGATCTCACCACCAAGAAGAGTTCCCTGTATTGATTCAAGGCACTCTCTACCTTCTGATTGAAAAACGTCGGTTTGGCCACCAAAATATCTTGATGATAATTTTTAGTAACTGATCGCAGCAAGGCCTTCTCAGCCAGGCCATAAGAATGTCGCCATTTCCACTATGCCTGTCTCACAAGCAGGCAGGAGGCTTTCAGTCGGTCACTAAACCATGGCTGGGAAGGGGCCCTCCGGGCTTGCAGTAGTTTCAGAGGGGCAACTTGGTCGTCCACCTCTTTAAAAATCTGTGACAAGGATGACAAATCAATATTGCCAAGATACCTACATTTGTCCAAAATTAAGATAAATAGGTCTTGAGGATCAAACGAGCGCCAGTCACGCCTCTGGGAGGGCACTGGACAAACTTTAGTCGGTACAGCAAGCCGCCTTACTTTAAAAGAGATAAGGCTATGCTATGGTCTGACCATATTACTTGCTTGACCACGAGAGCAGAATTACTGTCCACCTCTGAGTAAACCAAGTCCAGTATCCCCTCTACCCCCCACCCACCTGGGCATTACTGGGCTTGGAAATGTGTTGGTGGAGACCTAAATCTGATAGTGCCTCACAGAACTGGGCTAGAGCTGGCAGAAGAGAGTGATTCAATCTCACAATAAAATCACCCAGCACAACCAAATTGGCACATTTGGTCTGTAGAGCCATCACCAGGTCCAAGAAAGGGTACAGGAAAGTTGCAAATGGGCCAGGGGGCCGGTATATCAATAAAAAAAGGCCAGACTGTAGAGGTCGATACCGGACTAGTAGTGCTGCCATCTGCAATGTGTGATCCAGCCGATCGCCAGGAAATTAAGGGTAGTTTTGAAGATGACCGCAACCCCCCCACCATGGTGGGGCGGTGCACGATCCAAACGGATAATGGTATAGTCAGCAGGGAGGGCCTGCACAAGAGCAGGGGCAGACACCTCCGACAGCCATGTTTCCGTTATAAATCCGACATCCCATGCTCTTTCTGACAGGAGATCATGGATAAATATTGTATGAGCAGGCAGGGGCCGCGTGTTCACAAGAAAAGAGTGCATTAGGCTGTCATCGGTACATGCAGCAGGGTCATGTGTAGACAGACCGACGGAAAAAATAAGGGGCAAGACAGTGCCTGAAGATTGCAGAAACCTGCGACCCGACGGCAGAGGCGTAGCCAGTTTTGTCTAGCAAATGGGGCCTGAAGCTAATATAGTTGGGCCCACTGCACTGACAAAAATATCTGTAAATGCCCACACAGCGCTGCTGAGTGGGCATTTACAGATTTTGGGTGGCCCTTGCCCCCCAGCCCTACCCTGCCTACGCTCCTGCCCGTCCTTAGCCCGGACGGGCCCAGAAGGGCTTAACTTTGGCTCAACAGGCTCTCTCCCGCTGCGCTCAACTGCTGCGCTGTCTACTGACGTGACACATATTCAGAAGAACAATATTACCTGAGCCAATCCGCTCCCACTACAAGTAAAGAGTGAAGGAAGACTGTCCCACTGGCTTGCGTGTTGGAATTGAAAAAAGACCTGAACACCTGAGCGAGCCTTGCTGTGGGATAGAGGCCAGGCACCCTCTGAAAGTGCCAAACATACAGGGAAATCAGTTAAAAAGGAAAGATAATTTAAAATAACATCATCATTAAAATACAAGCACTAAGAAGTAGCGTGCGTGCATGTGGGTGGTGCCCAGTCAAACGCTGCAGCCTGGGAAGCCAGTGCTTAAAAGGAAACTAAAACACATGAGCAAGTGCTACAAAGATGAAAAGTAAAAGATTTGCGTACTGCAAAAGCTGTACCTTGCAATCAAATATTTATTTTGATCCCCGATTTCTACGAGTAGACTTCTGGAATGCAACGTAATGTAATGTATAGCCGTGAATGATATCTTGCTTTCTGTTAACCTACCCTAGGTTTTCTCTGACCTTTCCCATTGAACCCTTCCTGTACTTTATCCTATGTTATCGACCAGTTTCCCTTGAACTCTTGCCACTCTGCAGTGACATATTTGCGTACAGCACGGTATATAACACCAATAGGTACATAATATCTATCCAATATACATATTTTGATTAAAGGTTGGTGTCCGCGACAGTCTGCTGCGTCCGCCTGCAAACGAAAGTCCAAAGATCAGGTAGGAGCATGTCTATGCATGGACTATTTTCATTAGCACAACAACTGGCGTGTTCTCATGTTCTCGGCTGAACAGGTAAAACAACTGCAAAACAGATTTAAATAATTTTGAGGAATGTTGATTTCAGCATTATATTCCACAGAAAGGGATCACGAACCATAAACGCATTACTGTGTTCAAGGGACATCCACAAGGAAATTCACTGGAGTTTCAACCAAACATCAAGTATTTGGAACAAGGTCGTTTTTACTCTACGATGCAGTGTGCAAGTCGCGTTATTAATTTAAACGACCCTTCCTTCATCTCAAGGTGGAGAGTTATGTATCAGGAGGACAGCAGTGTGTTCGGTTAGTGTGGTGGTCTCCTACATCAGTGTGGTTTGCCTTTCTGTTAAGCTTTGTTCCGGCTACTGTTGAATGAGGACCATCTCAGTGACAGTTTACTTCTTGTAACGGTGCAGATTTTTTGAACGGTTTGGCCCCTGACTTCCATGCGTTTCCCTACTGTGGGTCGCCTTGCCCAGGCCACATCGACTTTTCTAATCTCCCTCGATGCCCCTGTGCCCTCTTTACAGTTCAGTCCCATTTCCTGGCAGTCGAAATCACCCAGTGTGCAAAATTCACGTTCAATACAACAGCGGCAAATAATGAAATACCAGGGCTGCACACTCAGACATGGAAAAATCCGAGCACCGGGTCACGTTACAACACACTAACCAATTTGCACCAAAGGCTAAAGGAAAACAATCCAGGCTAGAAAAGCTGGCTGCTCAGAGAGAATGCGGTCAGACAGCACACACGTTAACTAGGCAACCAGATATCCCTACGTGTAAAACCAATTCCTCATACCATCGCAAAACATAACAAGAATTGGCCAAACAACCACCAACCTTGTTGGCATGATCACCAACCTAACCGGTCCCAAACAATGACCACAAAACATAATAGGTTCACATCAAAGAGCGTGCGTGATTTAACAGTGATCAGTCACAGCAGCCCACTGCTGTCCCAATTCGGCCCCGATTCAGCTCCTTTATTATCAAACACACCACAGCCTCACACGAACACCCTACCTGCTTATTACTGTTAATAGATTACGGAGATTAAGGGCCCACTCACCTTGAAAAATAGCAGTAGTGATCCAAAGTACTTATCAAATTTTAAGCTGACCTTAAGGTTCTGTCATGGAACCAAATCACAGATCTGAAAGATGAAGCAACCAACAATTTCTCAAGACCAGCAGTGGTGTCTCTGACCTGCAGCTTAACATCTGTACCATCAAAATATAAGAAACCCCTCTAAAAAATAGCTTGGACGGCATTCTATGAATAAGAGGTGCGACGGTCAAACGTTGTGACCTCACTGGGCCTCTTCAGAGATCAGACACCATCAACCACATAGTTCTCTTGGAAAGACTGATCTTCTTGTACATCTTTCAAGGCACACCACTGTAAGGGTTCATTTCCTTCCCAAGAGGCCAAATCTACATATTCACGGGGGAGGATTTTCATCCACACCACCACACTAAAGTTCAGGAGATCCCTGTATACATCACACTTGCTGTTCAGGTTCTTCATAATGCTGCTGGGCCACTTGGTCATGACTTTTAACATGGACTTCTAAATGTGTGCCGAGGACACACCGCTTCAGTTCCAACTAAAGGACCATGACAAAGCATGTCACTGTATTATATGATAGGTTATTTATAACGTGCTTAATACCCAGAGGTTTTTAAGCACTGACCCGGGGATCGAACCTGCTTTGCTCCGTGTCGTCTTGCTTCCAAGGCGAGCACATTGCCCTTGAGCTATCCCTCTTAAGTTATTGAGGAGTGGATCCAGAAATTCTGGCAATTTCTCAACGGTCACAAAACAGAAATCCTCCACAAGGCCAGTGTGTTAAGACGGATTTCTGAACTCTGTCCTATTGGCGCAAAAGTTCAGAAGGCCAACCTAATTACTTGGAACAGGGTAACCTCTGGACGAGCCAGACCAATCAAGGTAGCGATCGCGGCGGTCAAGACTAGGTCTCAAGAGGGGTGAGGGTGACTGAAAGCCCGCAATGAGCACACAAAGCAAGGACACCTACAAACTACTCCAAACAGGTGTTATATTAAAAATATATACACATTTATTCCAAGGCCTTTAAAACAATGACCGTAGCGAGATAACACAATACAACTCTAGTAAACCAACACATACCATACCAATACAATATATATACAAATACAACAAGTCTCAAGCGTTAGATGCACGAAATGTGTAGTCCACCTAAAAGGGAAGGAAAACAGGCAGTGCGAAATAATGCTTAGACCCAGTCCGCCTTCAGAGGCACCTAACTAAAAGGAAGTCGAGCCCTGCGAAGAGTGGAGCCTTGTGCTCAAAAGTACCTGCACACGCTGGTGCCAACGGGCAAAAGGGGAGTCTCTTCGAAGGAAATCAGGCAGTTCAGTTTAGTGCACAAATGAGAAGAACAAGTTCCGCGACTCAAGAGCAGCCTCCACTGTGGGCAGAAGCAGAGCGCGAGTACGGAAAAGGGTGCTGTTTTGACACAGCGGGGAAAAGCTATGGGCTCCTGCAGGAGGGCGACCAGTTCCTAGCTATGCTACTCACCGGTCCCCGATGCAAGCAGACCCAGGCTTCTCCGCGTCAGTTTCAGTCGCTGGCAGGTTCAGAAGAGCAGGGAACGTCTCGTCGTCGTGTTGAGTCTGCAGCAGCAGAGTTGAGTAAAAGACGTCCCAAACGAAGAAACCGGCACAGTTTGTTACCACAGCAGGGCAACGGAGCGGCCGTGTGTATCTGAGTCAAATGTACACTACTCACTTCAGACCTGGGAACGCCAAGTGTACGAATCGTGTGAGAGTGACAAGGACTCGAAATACTACACAACCTGGCGGCGGTTACAGAGCAAGACTCCCGTGTAAGCTGGTCAGTCAGCTGGATGGCCCAGAGACGCTTCCGAAGGCTTACTGGCAGGAGATGGTGAAGATGCCGAGAATAGCTGTTCCCGCTATTCCAAGGGTCGAAGTACCAGTACAGGCCTTCTGGTTCGATCAAAGGTGAAAAGGGTTTCACAAGGCGACAGCAGTGCAGAGGAGCAGTCCTTCAGCGGGTCACCAGCGATTCCTCTGTTCAGCCTCTTGGTTGCAGGATACTTGGCTCCTGTATTCCTTCGTTCGTGAGAACTCAGGAGATCGACATGGTAGTGGTGTTTCCAGCCCCCTCTTATCCACGGTTCCCTTCGCGCCAAAACGGAGGGGACCCAATGGGAGATCCGCTCATCAACACTCACACCATTTGTGGACCAATCACGGACCACGGTGGTCCCAGGCATTCACACCACCCTAAACTCTCTGGCACCCAGGATGTGTATTGGGACCAGACATCCCAGCCCACATCCTGGAGGCACACATACGACATGTAGAAGCCCGTGAAAGCATCCGTGTTTCGCAGGAAAGTACATGCCCAAATAAGGAAGGCCCCGGGTCGGCTCGACCTGGGGAAGGTGAAGGGAGCAAGACGGTCAGCAGACAGGACAAAGGAGCCTCGTGGTCTGGCCATTTTGGGAGCCAGGCCACCATTTTGGGTTAAGCGCGAAAAACGTGCTTAGAACGCCAAAAGGAGCTCAAAACACAAGAAACGATCGCTGGCACCATTCCCGTCCGTGAATCACTTGCACCGATCAGTTACAATCCTAAACGAGTATCTAGGGCCTGTAGAAGGCTAGAGACCCAAGAGAGCTGTAACTTAGCTTACAGTGCCCTCTTGTGTCATGTTGCACGAAAGCCGCAACATGATAAAAGAAACTACGGAAAACAGCGTTTGACTGTCTTAAGGGCATGTCAGTTTCCCCGTAAGAAAGGAGCGAAAGCCCAGAGGAGTGCGGCAGAAGGCTGCACTTCTCTGGCAAAGTCGAGAACAAGGTGAAAAACAACAGCAAAAAGTTTAGGGGTTGCCACATGGAAGGAAAATTACCTACAATTACGAAATCTTTCCTAACACAGTGGTTATGATTTATTCAAAACCTTCAAGGCATCAACCTTCAACTTTGCTTATGACACCTTGAGTGGGATGGATATGCAGAAAGGTAGGTCTCAGTTTGTTGTGCCTAGAGACCCAGGTTACACATCCCAGATGATACCCGATGAGGCTCAAGCATGCCTAGCGCTGCTTGCGGTCTCACACAGAAGGGATTTCACCTAGCATTTTGAGCTGGACTGCCCCTTTTGGGGTTGGTCCAAGCCTGATTTGCATATGCCCTCCACCCTCTTCTGTAATGGCATGTCATGCTGGAAAACGACTGTCTGAAGGGTTGCCCAGAGCAAAGCCAGTGGATATGATTTATTCAAAACATTCCAGCCATCAATCTTAAGCTTTGCTTAAGTCATCCCAGCAACCCATGACCACCACCCTTCAACAGACATGCAGCCCAGCCTGACCACTGTCAAAGCGTAATTTATCTACAGAGCCCAGTGAAAAACTCAAAGCTGACCTTCAATTGTTACATCATAGCAATTGGTATGGCCAAACTGATACCGTCCTCATTCCTTAACACACAGAACACTAGTTATGTTGGTGACTAAAGCCAGGCCTTGACTGGCAAAAAATAAAACCCAAAGCAGTTCAAAACCACAGAGCCAGAACATTACATTAACTGAATTGCCAGGTTCAAATCTCCACAACACTCAACTCCGTACACTAGCCACCGCTCAAAACCAGGAGGAAAAACCTCCCACTTACCCAATACACAGCAGTTCTTTGTTCCTGCTGGAACTTTCGGATCCTCTTTGTGCAGGGTTATTGAGAGACAATAGTTGGAGTCCCACGCCCGACGGCTCCTCAGCGGGGCTTGGTGGCTGCAGGGTGCTGGTGTTCCCGCCGGGCCTCCTTCTGGGCTGTGGGGCCCGTCGGCTGTTTTGGCCGGTGTCCTCAGGCAAGCGGGGTGTGCCCGTTGGCCTTCAGGTGACGGTCATCTTCACACCAGGGGCCGGGGGGTTTTGTGCCCCACCCCGTGTATCCAATAAGTGTGCTGTGGTGGGCGGTTGCGGGGCCTCTGTCCCCCCCCTCTCTTCCCGTTTGGCGCCTTCGGGCAGGCTGCTTCGGGCAGGCTGCTGCCTTTCACTGAAGGCGCGGCCCGCTGGCTTTCGGTGTGGCGCGGGGTCCGCTGGGTCCCGCCTCTCTTGCCTCTGTGGTTTATTTATTTATTGAACATTTGTTAGACACCTATACAATAGAATAGTGTTTGGAGGTGCCACAAGACAAAGTGGGAAGGGAACAGGGGAGTAAATAACAGTGTAAAAAAGAAACAGTAAATATACAATTGTTGTCCTACTAGGCATTGTGACATTCAGACGTGCAAGTGCAGTGAAGAGAAGTGCGCGAGATAGGAAGTGAGTGGGTGTTGGGGGTGGGTGGGGGGTACAGGGTAAGGACAAGTGCTGGTGGGAGACCGGGAGGGAAGTGCCAAGGGGATCCAAGGGAGGAGGTCACTGGCTAAGTGCTAAGGCGGAGGAATCCCATGGGTGGGATGCACAGCCGCCAGGCAGGGGGCCCACAAGGGCAGTGCTGAGGGGCGGGGGGGTGCTGATGTCGACTGGGTAGAGGGCCTGGTAACCTGTGAGATTCATGAAGGACCAGGCCGCCAGTCTCAGCGGCAGTGGGGTGATTAGACGGGAAGGGAGAGAGGTAGAGAAAAGCAGAGTTGTGAGAAGTTTCTGAAACTTAAGGAGGTCAGTCTCAAGTCTGAGAGAGGCAGGGTGGCTGTTCCAAAGAGAGGCAGGCACCAGCTGAGGAGAGAGATCTGCCCCCACGTTTTGCTTGGAGAAGTGTTTGACAAACAGAGAGTTGGGAGTTAGAGTAGCAGAGGGCTCTAGAAGGGAAGTATTTAGGGAGGGAAAGTTGGAGACAGCGTGGCCCCAGGCCCCAGAAAGCCTTGTGAATGATGCAGAAGGTCTTGAATTTGATCCTCGCGGCCACCGGGAGCCAGTGGAAACATATTTGTGCTGGAGAGATACGGTCCCTGGTCTTGAGGCTATGGGGAAGACTTGAAACCCTATTCTGTATTCGCTGAGGGGGTGTAGGGAGGCTAGGGGGAGATTGCAGTGGTCCAGCCTAGAGAGGACCAGAGCTCTGGAGATGTTGAGCTTCTGGGGAAATGTTAGGAAAGGGAGAATGCCTCAAAGGAGGTGAAGCTGGAAGTGGGCCTTCTTGGCAAGGTCCAAGATGTGAGAGGTGAAGGAGTGAGCAGAGTCAAAGGTTTTTGGCCTCACAGGATGGTGAGGGTAGAGGGCCCAAGGAGGGCGGCGGGAGGGTAGGATGGAACCAGGACGCAGGTGTCCCATTGAGAAGGGTCTCCGTCTTACTGGAATTAAGACAGAGATCATTAGCCGCACAGCATGCATGGATGGCGGTCAAACCATCAGGGATGAGAGCGGAGGAGGAGGTGTTAAAGAAAAGTTTGAAGGAAAGCTGTGTGTCATCAGCATAAAACTGGAAACGAGGAGAGAAGGAGGAGATCAGGTGATTAAGAGGGACGAGATAGATATTCAAGAGCCACAGCGATAGGATAGAGCCCCGGGGGGGGGCGCCACAGGTAGAGAGTGAGGTGGTGGAGGAGAAAGGGCCCAGTTGCAGCTGGGAAGGGCGGTTAGTGAGGAAAGAGGTCAGCCAATCCAGTGCCCGATCTGTGATGCCGAGAGTATCACAGAGCAGTTGTATGAGGATAGAACGGTGGACTGTGTCAAAGGCGGAGGAGGGTAGAATGAGAACAGCAGGAGGGTTAGAGTCAAGATCTGAAAGCAAGTCTTCACGGGTGTTCAGGAGAGCAGTTTCCATGCCTCTCGATGCCCAGAATCCAGATTGACGGTCATGGAGGCAACCAACAAGTTCAGTATGAAGCTTCAGTTGGGGGAGCACCAACTTCTCCAAGAGTATACCCAGGGAAGGGGTTAGTGGAGATAGAGTGATAGTTAGATGGGAAGGAGGGGTCAGCAGAAAGCTTTTTGAGGAGAGGGTGCACAAGGGAGTGCTTGAGGGAAAGAGGGAAAGAGCCAGTGGTGAGGGAGTGGTTGCAGAAATCTGTAAGAGCCGGGGCGACAGAGGAGATGTTGTCCTCAATGGTACTAGAAGAGCAGGAGTGCGCCTGTTTGTATGAGACCTTCATGGAGTGGACAACTTTAGAGACCTCATCGGGTGTTATGGGCAGGAGGGAGGAAAGTGCGGGCGGTGGAAGGAGGGGAGCCAAGAGAGGTTGGCGAGCAGGATTGGAGGTGGTGGTGGAGTGTGAGTACAGGATGTCCTGCGTTTTAGATGAGAAATGGAAGGCCAGGGCAGTGCAGATAGCCTGGGAAGGAAGGAACGAGGAAACTGCAGATGTATTGTTGAATTCCTTGCAGATTTTGAAAAGTTCAGCCGTGTTGTTAGTGGCTCCAGAAATGCGAACGTGGATGTGGGCCCTCTTCTTGGAGCGGATAGAAAAATTATATTGCCTTTGGAGCAGGCGACAGGCCAGTTTGACAGAGGATGAATCTGAGGTCTGGCACTTCCATTCAGTAACTCTGCACTTGCGTTACAGGGATGCTAGATCGAAGTCATACCAGCTGTTGCACTTGGAGGCAGGCTTCAAACGTATCCTCATGACAGGGAGAAGGACTTAAAGGGTGTGGGAGATGGAGAGGTGAAGTTTAGCAAGGACGGACTCAGAGATGGAATCAGAAGCAGCGGATGGAGGGGGGGGGGTGAACCTGGAAGCAAAGGCAGCGACTGACATTTGCTTCATCGGCTGAATGACGGCGAAGGAGACTGGCAGTGCAGGGGGAGGCTCAGACAGAGGGCCAAGGGGCTCCAAGTGGGAGGAGATGAGAGAGTGGTCGGACCAGGAGAGGAGGGGGGTGCCCGGGTTAGACATAGGAATGTCTCCAGAGATGAAGGCCTCCACAGTGTGTCCGAATGAGTGGGTCTGACCGGAAGGAAGAATAGTGAGGGAGAAGGAGTCACATAGGTCACAGAACTGTGAGGTGGCTGATTCAGAGGAGTCAAGGTGGATATTGACGTCCCAGAGGAGTAGGAGTGTGAAAGAAGAGATCTGGAGGGAGGAGGTGACGTCAACCCATTCCGATAGGAAGCGAGAGATGGGGCGGGCGGGCCTCTACAGAGTAGGTGAGACCCTGAGCCTGCAGATGAGCCATTCGAAGGAGGAGTAAGACTGAGAAGTTATGATAGAGGGAGGAACCCACTCAGGGGAAAACAGGGCCACTCCACCTCTGGGCCGGTTGGACCTGGGTTTGGAGAGGATTTTGTAGACCTCAGCAAGGAGTGTCTCAAGAGCAGTGTCAGAGCTGGCATTGAACCACGTTTCAGTAAGGGCGAGGAAGTCTAGGTCAAAGTCTTGAAGAAGGGGACAGAGGTCAGGGGAGTGTTTGACAGCAGAACGTGCATTCAGAGTAGCTAAGTGAAGCAGATTACCACCTTGTAAAGTTTTCAGAGGAGAGGTACAGGGGCATGGTCCTCTCATCGGTGGTGGTGGAGATGAGAGGAGAGCAAGAAGGAGGAGTAGCAGGAGACGGGAGGAAGTTAATGAGAGAGGGCAGACACTGATTGAGAAGAGCAGGTTGATAACCTTGGGCCACGATAGTGCCATTGTGATAGACATTAATGATGCCCCTAGAGGATGACATGCATGCCAAGAGCTCTTCCCATTTAGTGCCACAATTAATGGGTGAAGAGGAGAAAGGGGAGAGAGTGGAGACCAGATGGGGGTGGGGGGTCCATCGGTTGGGGGAGAGGACAGAAAGAAGGATGTCAGTAATATTCTGCCTGGAAGTAGCATTGACGTAGGTGTCAGCAATAGGTAGGCCTGGTGTACATGTCAGAAGAGCTTTTTGGGGGCTTTTTTCCTCCAGACTTCGTGAGAGAGATAGGATAGCTGATAGAGAGCGCCATGGGAGTAGCGGAGGAAAGAGACTGACAGACGGGAGGTGCACAGTGCACGACAACCTCACCAGAGGGCCTAGCAGCCAGACAGGCACAGATGAAAGGAGTTGCTTTAAGAAAAAAATGAACAGGGTATTAGAATTTTAAGTACCCAGGCTGGGTGGGCGCTAAAACGCAGCAGAAAACAGTCAAATCGCAGGTTTAAAAGCGCTCCTGACTTCAACTTTCCAGCAAAGCACAGAAATGGTCAATGTGTAGATTTGAAACACAGCAGGATTCACATTTCCAGTGGTGCAGAAACTACAGTAGAGAGGATTCGGGAGTCAGAGCCACCAGTCAGAACATATACGGCACTTGGCAGTTAAGATTGAAGGGAGAGGAGGTATAAAGATTACACTTCTGAGTGGTAAGGGAGAGTAAGACCCCTGTGGCAATTACATCGAAGCGGGCCAGTGAGCAACCAAAGGTTGGAGGGCCCGAGGGCAGGGATATAGTCCAATGGCCACAAGGCTTGTGTAAATGTTTCCCACGCGAGGAACAGGGCGATCAGAGGTGCTTACCAGGGCTCGGTGATTGTTAAGACGGATTTCTGAACTCTGTCCTGGTGGTGCAGAAGTTCAGAAGGCCAACCTAATTACTTGGAACAGGGTAACCTCTGGACAAGCCAGACCAATCAAGGTAGCGATCGCGGCGGTCAAGACTAGGTCTCAAGAGGGGTGAGGGTGACTGAAGGCCCGCAATGAGCACACAAAGCAAGAGCGCTAACAAACTACTCCAAACAGTTGTTATATCAAAAATAGATACACATTTATTTTAAGGCCTTTAAAATAATGACCGTAGCGAGAAAATCACAATATCACAATATCAAACCAACACATACCATATCAACACAATATATATACAAATACACAGTCGCAAGCGTTTAAAGCACGAAATATGTAGTCCACCTGCCAGGGAAGGAAAACAGGCAGTGCGATAATGCTTTCGACTCAGTTCGCCTTCATAGGCACCTAACTAGATGGAAGTCCGAGCCCTGCGAAGAGTGGAGCCTTGTGCTCAAAGTACCTGCCACGCCGGTGCCGACGGGCACAAGGGGAAGCTCTTCGGAGGAAGTCAGGCGGTTCACGTTAGTGCACAGCAGAAGAAGAACAGGTTCCGCAACTCAAGCGCAGCCTCCACAGCGGGCAGAAGCAGAGCGCGAGCGCGGCAAAAGGGTGCTGTTTTTACACAGCAGGGAAAAGCAATGGGATACTGCAGGAGGGCGACCAGATCCTAGATATACTACTCACCGGTCCCCGAAGCAAGCAGACCCAGGCTTCTCCACGATAGTTTCAGCAGCTGGCAGGTTCAGAAGAGCAGGGAACGCTTTGTAGTCGTGTAGAGCAAAAAGACGTCCCAATCGACGAAACCGGCACAGTTTTGTTGCCGCACAGGACAACGGAGCGGCCGTGTGTATTCGAGCCAAATGAACCCTCCTCCCTTCAGACCTGGGAACGCCAAGTGCACGAAGCGTGGGAGAGGGACAAGGACTCGCAATACAACACAACCTGGCGGCGGTTGCAGAGCCAAACTCCTTTGTAAGCTGGTCAGTCAACTGGATGGCCCAGAGACGCTTCCGAAGGCTTACTTGGCAGGAGATGGTTGAAGATGCCGGGAATAGCTGTTCCTGCTATTCCAAAGGTCGAAGCACCAGTACAGGCCTTCTGGTTCGATCAAAGGAGGACAGGGGCTCTCCGGACGACAGCAGTGCAAAGGAGGATTCCTTCAGCGGGTCACCAGCGATTCCTCGGTCCAGCCTCGTAGTTGCAGGATACTTGGCTCCTGTATTCCTTCGTTCGTGAGAACTCAGGAGATCGACATGGTAGTGGTGTTTCCAGCTCCCTCTTATCCACGGTTCCCTTCGCGCCAAAACGGAGGGGAGCCAATGGGAGATCCGCACATCAACACACATACCATACGTGGACCAATCACGGACCACGGTGGTCCCAGGCATTCATACCACCCTAGACTCTCTGGCACCCAGGATGTGTATTGGGACCAGACATCCCAGCCCACACCCTGGAGGCACACAAACGACATGTAGAAGCCCGCGAAAGCAACCACGTTTCGCGGGAAAGTACATGCCCAAATAAGGAAGGCCCCGGGTCGCCCGACCTGGGGAAGGTGAAGGGAGCAAGACGGTCAGTGGACAAGACAAAGGAGCCTCGTGGTCTGGCCATTTTGGGAGCCAGGCCACCATTTTGGGTTCAGTGCGAAAAACGTGCTCAGAACGCCAAAAGGAGCTCAAAATAAACAAAACGATCGCTGCCACCATTCCAGTCCCTGAATGACTTGCACCGATCAAATACCATCCTAAAAGAGTATCTAGGGCCTGTAGAAGGCTAGAGACCCAAGAGAGCTGTAACTTAGCTTACAGTGCCCTCTTGTGTCATGTTGCACTAAAGCCGCAACATGATAAAGGAAACTACGGGAAACAGCGTTCCCCGGTACTGACTGTCTTAAGGGCATGTCAGTTTCCCCGTAAGAAAGGAGCGAAAGCCCAGAGAAGTGCGGCAGAAGGCTGTACTTCTCTGGCAAAGTCAAGAACAAGGTGTGAAACAACAGCAAAAAGTTTAGGGGTTGCCACATGGAAGGAAAATTCCCTACAATTATGAAATCTTTCCTAACAGTGATGCAGAGCAAAAACAGTTTTTTCATGTTCATTCTATTGCTGGGTCACAGCCAGTTTGTTCCTTGGAAAGCATGGTCTGCAGATAAGTGGACAGAACAGCGACATGGAGAGGGGGCTCCCTCCAGCTCCAGACAGAGCCAGACAGGGGCCTTAGGTGTGGGCCTTTGTGAGACTGGCCAATCGCAGTTATTACAGGGCGGGCTGGTGAGGTACTTACTTGCTGAAGATGGCGTTGATCATGTTGCAATTGTTGAGCCACACAGGATTCAGCAGCCCAACTGGGCTACTGTGATGGTAATGCGATAACAATGTGGCAAAAGTGAACCATGGTTGCACAGCCCAAACGAATATAGCAAGTGGGCACCACAGGGCTATTTAAAATTGATGTTACAAAAAAAAGTCCTTGATCGTGGTTGGGCTGAGTGCCCTGGAGGCCCCTTAGGGGCGAGGCAGGCCCAGATGTATCCTGTTTAGCCCACGCGGCCCTAGAGGATCTTCCATGGGGGAGCAGGGCTTGTTGGGACATCCCTTTTGGTTCACAGTGTTGCTTGGGCAACATGGATGCCACCCACAGGTTTCCCTGGCTTTTCAGTTTGCACTTAAGGCATGGGTTACCAGAGTGTGCTGTGTTTTTGTTCTCTCTGTGTGTACCAGTATGGGGAAGCACACCATAAAAGAAGGCATACTGAGCCTGCCTCTTCTTCCTTCTGGCTACCTAAAAGGAGGAAGGCGGCTGCCCCGGCTCCTGGGGTTTCTAGTACGGACATTAAAGCCCTGTTTAAAGAATTCCTGGAGTCCTGTGCTGAGGGTCTTGGTGTGTCAGCGCCTGTCCCTGGGTCTTCCTCTTCTGGTTCTTCATCATCTTCCTCGGACGCAGCTGGGTCCTCCCTTTTTTTAGATGATGCAACTACTTCGACCAGGATGAGGTCCAGGTGGTGATGGACCGATCTACGTGTTTATGGGGTTCCAGGAGTCTTCTGTTGTGGAGCAGGCTGCAGAGGCTTCTATTTTCCAGTATAAACATTCTCCCAAAATGTGTCTTCCGATTGACAGAAATCAACATAACAAGGTTATTTGTGAGTGGGCCAGATTGGAACAGTTCTCGATACCCCATTTTATGGCTAAATTGTACCCCCTCAGGGGCGAGGAATCCTTCCTGCCTCCTACGATGGTGATTGATGACATTCTGGCCAGTCTTGTGGGCTGTTCCTCCATGTCTGCTGAGGAGACTGTTGCCAGGGACCCAGCGTACCTAAAGGTGGATTCTGCCCTCAAGAAATCCTACATGCGGTCTCATCTGGCTTTGCGGGCCAGCACCTAGGGGTCCTATGCCACGGATACCGTGTTGGCTGGTTCTCGGAGTCTGCTGCAGTCCCTGGCGGATGGCAATGACTGTTCCCAACTCCTGTCTGACATGCAGCGACAGACCGAGTTCATGTCGGAACTGTTTTATGATGGTGTTCGGTGAACCGCTATGGCCATAGGTGCCAATTTCTCTGGTAGGCGCCATTTTTGTCTTTTGGATTGGAAGTTGGAGGGATCCCAGAAACCTGCTGCTTTGAAACTTCACTTTGAGGGTCGTAAATTGGTGATGCTCTGGAATCCAAAGTTCACCTGGTCTTTAAAGCTGATAAACATGCACACAAATTGAGGAAGAAGGTGGCTCCTGCCTCGGCCAGTGATGTTCATCCTCCTCGGAAGTCTTAAGTTCCTCGTCCCCGGCAGATCGTAGAAAGCAGGGTTTCAGGGTGCTTTCTGTCATCCCAGGACCCCACTAAGTATCAGAAGTCCTGACGCACAATCTTGGCCATTGGGGGGGAAAGGTGTCCATCTCACTATTCTCGGATCTGGGACCGGTTGGCCTCTGACTACTGGGGGTCAGTCCACGGTTCGCCTGGGGTACCGGCTGGACTTTGTTTCCCCTCCTCCAGATGACTCCTCTGCCCAAGGGCTTCCGTCGACAGGTGGCCTTGCGTTCTGCCATTCAGACCTTCAGAAGCGGGCCTCTGTCCCAGTGCCGTCAGGTCAGAGGGGGACTGGCTCCTTTTCCTATGTGTTTCTGGTCTCTTAGCCAGGAGGGCCCTCCTTTCGTCTCATCATCAACCTGTGGAATCTGAATGCCTTAGTTCGGTCTCAGTGCTTCAAGATGAAGACCCTCCAGTCTGTCATAGTGGCATTGTCGAGGAGGGATTGGTTGGTTTCCCCTTGCGATCTTTCGGAGTCATCAGCAGTTCCTGCCGTTTGCTGTGGGGCAGGATCACTTCCAGTTCTGAGTTCTGCCCTTCAATCTCAAGTCAGCGCCTCGAGTCCCCTGTTGGCTCCCCTGGTGTCGTCTTTGCACATGGATGGGATTCACGTTTCGACCTAGTTGGACGATTGGTTGATCCGGGCCGGCTCTGGGTGGCGGCCATCTTCGTCTTGTCTGTCGTGCCCTGGTACGGTGGGGGGTTTTGCTCAATCTTCCCAAGTCCCACTTTTCTCCCTCGCAGACTTTTAAATTCATCGGTGCACAGTTCTGCACCTGCCCGGGGTTGATTTGGCTCCCGCTGGACAGGGCCTCCTGGCTCCAGCAACTCCTGAGGGTTCTCATTCGCGGGTCTTGGGATTCGAGCAGGGACCTTTTGTGTCTCCAGGGTCACCTGGCTTCCTGTGTCTTTGTGGTCCCCTGGGCATGGCTGTATTTCAGACCTTTGGTGCGCCACCTGCTGTCCCGTTGGCGCCCAGCGTCCCTTCGATATGACTCATTGGTCTCGGTCTCACCTGCCCTCTGGACATCGCTTCACTGGTGGCGGGTCAGAACCCATCTCTGGAGAGGTGTGCCCTTGTCCCCGGCCTTGCCGATCATTCTTACCACTGATGCCAGTGACCTGGGCTAGGGTGCAACTCTCCTGGACATGATTCATCAGGCAAAGTGGTCTCTTCTGGACTTGGGGAGGTCCTCCAATTGGAAGGAATTGGCCGCTGTTCGGCGGGCCCTGGTGATCTTCCGGCCTTCGATCTTGGGCAAGGATGTAATGGTTCGAACAGACAATACTGCTGCCCTGGCTTATATCAAACATCAGGGGGGCATGGGATCCCGCTCCCTGGAGGATCTGGCTTTGTCCATCTGGACCTGGGCAGAGGCTCTCCTGGTCTCCTTGAGGGCGGTCCATATCCAGGGGGTGGACAATATGATGGCAGACAATCTCGGTAGGGTGTTTTTTGTCTCAGGAGAGTTGTCCCTTCGCCCTGAGGTGTTTCTGGGAAGTGTGTTAGAGGTCGGTCTTCCCTGGTTGGACCTCTTTGCCTCCCCCAGCAACGCTCTTCTTCCCCGGGATTGTTCCTGGATTCCATCCCTGGGGACCTGGGGTGTGGATGCTCTTTCCTTGGCCTGGTCCCCAGAGATCCTGTATGCTTTTCCTCTGATCCCCCTGGTTCCGAAGGTCATCACCAGGATCAGGGTGTACCCGGGGGTGTTTTTCTTGGTGGTTCCTTACTGGCCTTGGAGGGGGTGGTTCCTGTGTCTTATGCAGATGCAGTTGGCACCTCTGTGGGTGTTGCCCAGTTGGCCGTCTCCCTTGAGGGTGGGCGCCCCCCCGCCTCTCTCATCCGTTGGGGGGGGTCTGGAAAATGAGAGGTGGAGGTGGGGCCTTTCGACTGCTGTGGCTGGGACGGTCCAGGGGGGCGCGTCGGTCCTCTATGCTCAAATCTTAGGACCGTCATTGGGCCAGCTTTCTTTCTTGCTGTTCCTCCAAGGGGGATTCAAGCACTGGCATGTCGATTGCCTGACATTTTGCAATTTCTCAATGAGGGGGCTGAGAAGAGGTTGACTGTCTCTACTCTCTGGTCTCAATGGGTGGCCATTTGGGCCTTTAGGGTTTCCAGGTCCCCTCCGGCTGCGGGGGTCTCTGGTCTCCAGGCTGTTGAAGGGGGTGGAGGACTCTCGTACTTTGGGCCCAGTTGGGGATCCTCCTTGGGACCTTCCTTTGGTCCTGGCTACGTTACAGAAGTCCATCTCGGAAAGGATATCCAGAGGAAATAATTCTCAGAAAGGAAAGGCGTATTAAGGATTTTATTATACCTAATACATTTTTTTCTTTGTGAATTTAGTCACGAATTAATCTGCACTGTAGCAATTTTTATTTTACATAGCAAGAATAATTAACAAAACAGTTTGATAAAATTCATCCTATTAAATCATACAAACATTTACGCGCATTCATACTACGTCCATCCATAAGCTCATCGACAATTACAAGATAAAAACATATAACAAATATAACAATTCATATACAATTTCATAATTATACAATCAATTTTTGTGCAAAACAACGCATAGTGCAAGGCCACAATACATTTTTTAAGTGGTCAGCAGCAACAACACTTAATGCATGACCATAGTAGATTTTTGAAGACTGTGGTCAGCAATCAGGATAGGCCAAACAGAATCTTCATAAGCGGCCTTATCCTAGGTTTTTCTCGACCGGTTTCGACGTGTAAAAGATGGTTTAATACGTCTTCATCAGGAGATTAAGGGTAGTTGTCTTGTCAATTGTGGTAGGAGTCAATCCATTCAGTAATTTTTGTACGGAACAGCAACAGTGTCATACAAATTGGCAATGTTCTAATAGACGATCCTGCAAGGCAGATGGCTGCAGTTGGACTCCAATCTGCAGAGAATATCCCACACAGTGCATCGCCGTTACTCGAGCGAGACCCAGAGTTCGCTGTTAACTCCGGACGTCTGTGTCGCGTCCAAATGGAAGGGAGACGCACGTTACAGAAGTCTCCATTTGAACTCCTCGAGGAAATCGAGCTGAAGTGGTTGACACTGAAGACTACCTTTTTGGTTGTGGTCACTTCTGCTCATCGCCTGGGGGAAATCAGGGCCCTCGTGTGTTGTCCTCCATTTCTGGTGGTCCGGGAGGAGACCTTGGTCCTGCAGCGTCACCCTTCCTTTGTCCCTATGGTCTCCTCTCTGTTCCATCGGTCTCAGGAGGTGGTCCTTCCCGCTTTCTTCCCTGATCCAGCCTCTCCTAATGAGGTGGCTTGCCATTGCTTAGATGTCAAGTGAGTGGTTTTGCACTATCTTACCTGGACGGAGTCCTTTCATCTCACTGACCATCTTCGGTCACCTTTGGGGCACGGGGCAGGAGGCCGCAGGGCTTCCACTCCTACTATTGGCCGTTGGATTAAGTCCTTGATTATCTGGGCATATGAGTCTGCTGGCCTCTGCCCAGCAGGGCTGGTCCAGGGTTGGTCCACTAGGGGGGTGGCTGCCTTCAGGGCTAGCTTGCAGTGGGTGGCTTTGCTGGACATCTGCCAGGCGGCCACCTGGGCTACTCCTAACACCTTCATTTGTCATTACCAGCTCAATGTGGAGGGACCCGTTCCACTTCCTTTGGTGTGGGGGTTCTGGGGGCTGTTTTGGGTTTAAGTGGCGACAGGGCTCTAGGTATTCCTGCTTCCTTCTTCTGTTCCTTGAATAAATTGATGTTGGGTTGGTTTTGCATTAACCTTGGTGTCTGTCTTTTGTGATAAGCATGGGAATCCTTCCTGTTTCTGCTTTGGTATGACTCGAAGATAAGTACTGGGACAAGGAAGAGGGACGTGGAAGTAATGCTCGGATTACTTACCGGTAATCTTCATTACACTTAGTCCTACTCTTCATCGTCCCATTACGGACTACCCTTTCCTCCCGCCCGTGGGCGGAAGTTGCCCATGACTTGGCTTTGAATTTACTCCCATGTATTGGGTAAGTGGGAGGTTATACATCCTGGGAGGGGAGGTGCCAGAGGAGACAAGCTTGAAAAAGTGTTCCAGTGAGCATGGACATACTCCATGGTAAGTACTAGGACGACGAAGAGTAGGAGTAGGTGTAATGAAAATTACCTGTAAGTAATCCGAGGTTTATGTTCAGCCAATGATATACTAGTCACCCCTTTTGAAATGTCCAACAAAAACAGAAGTGGGGGATACAAATTTGTTAGAAACACTCTTTCACTCTTCAAAATACCAGACATCACCAAAGCATATCAACTGGGCCGAAGACATAACAACAACGAAAACATGCCATGCCATAAAGGCCACTGAATGAACACAAACTAGGCACAGGGCCCATGCTCTCGTGTCCCATTAGTCCGTTAAGTAAAGTGACTATGTGTCCATGACGCTGTACCAGGCGATTGTGACAGCCTTCATAGATGACAAAAAGAAATCAGCTTGCTGAAGCTGTCTTTTGGTAGTAGGTTTTATAGTAGGCAAAAACCACAATATATACATAGGAATTAGATTGATTTGACTGAATAAGTACTAATAAAATAAAAATGATGACGCTGCCAAAAATAATGTGCAATCTTTGTTTGTGTCCACCATTTTTGTATTTCTATATTTTGTCTGTGAACAAGATTGTAGAATTTGAAAAACGTAAATAATAAAGGCTGCTTGATTCATAAAAGTGAAGAGTCCACAGGTGGTTAAAACTAACAGTGTTCCCTTAAATCTCATTTTAATATGCCGTTTGCGGCCTGGGGTTGTTCAGCACTTGTGCTCCAGTGGGCCTCTTGCTTTGTCTGTTGTCTAAAGTGCTTTTCCTTATGAGGCTCCTAGGCCTCGCCTGTCCACATACTGTTGCAGTGACAAGAACTGATCAACATGTTTGTTAGCAGGGGTTACGTCAGCACTGGAATCTGGCTGAACGCCATTTCCTCCACTCCCTTCCAACATGCATCCTTTAATAAAGAGCTGTGCGACTCCATCAATGCCTCGACGGCACCTTGAAACCGGCAACCCACATTAGAGCCCCCCTCCGCACCGTCCTTCCCTCTGCCCCGGGGACGGGGACTCGCTAGCGCTGGGAAGTCGCCTTAGAACACACCTGGACTTATCACAAGGAACTGCAACAGCCTCACCAACACACCCTACCTCACTTTCCCCAGGAATACACCTGCACCCGAAAAGCAGCTCTGCCTACAGCGCTTTGGCAGCTGTTGCAACCCGCAGCCGCCGACTTTGTCTCAATTCAGAAAGCACACCTGCAACTTCCACGCTTGGCGAGCTTCTGCTGTGTGTTTGTTCTGGGTCCTTTGAAAACAGGCCAACTCATTCACAACATAAACACAAGCCGTTGCATTTGTTTTGCTTGAGGTTTCTTTCATTTGTCTCCGCCTCCCCGAAGGAGTGACTCTGCTATTCTTCAGGCCTCTGGATTTCGACCCAGGAACTAGCCCTACTGCTGTTATTGGCCGCAGTTGTGCAATGTCATACGTCAAAAAACAAACGAGCACCGACAACGCCAGGTCTAGTTTTTTTAGTTCTACGTCAGAATGCAAATATTCAATCTCTGACGAAACTAAGCCCTTTTCTTTTGCGAATTTGCTGTTTTGTTTATTACCTGGCGTTTCCACCCCCACATAAAACAAACCTTTCGCCATCCTGTTTTGCTTTATTTTCCTTTTCTTATTTTTGCCCCTTCTCTTAAATGCCCTCTCGCTGAAAATTATTTAATAAAAAGGAATTTGGGCAGGTCGTCAGGAAACAATTCTTCAAACCGTCTTTGTTTTCATTAAAGTTAGCTCATCAAACAGGCTAAACGCGGGCCCACTACAACCTTAATGCTCAGCCTGGGATAGTTTCCCATACTGATGATGTGCAATCTCAAAACTCCAGGTACTGCATTGTCCACAAGGCCTTCTGGGGCCTGGGACCTCAATACCTTTAACTCTCTCTTCCTAAATATCTTCCCTTTTGAGCTCTTCGCTCATCCACCTCCAACTCCCTCAGGGTCAGTCGCTTCTCCAAACAGCGAGTTGGTGGTAGATCTCTTTCTTCTGCTGGGGCCTCCCTCTGGAACAGCCGCCCTGCATCTCTGAAACTTGAGGAGCACCATCTCCGGTTCCAGAAGCACCTCAAGACCTTCCTCTTTGCCTCTGCTTTCTCTCCTCCTCTCCCCTGCTGATCTCCTGGCTGAATCTGAAACTGCACTGGTTACCTGGCTACCCTCTGATCTCGGACCCAGGTCCCCTCCTCGCCAGTTGCACACCTGCACTGCTACCCTGGCAACTCTTGCCCTCCGGGACTGTTCTGTGTTCCCACAGCCCCTACTAGCACGTGACACCTGATGTCTGCACTTACCCTTGCACTTGCCACCAGCTGGTCACACTTATTTATTGTGCTTATTTATCTTACTGTTATCCTGTGTACTGCACTGTCCCCTCCCCATTCCCCCTGCACTCCCCCCCCCCTGCACTTACACAATCTCAATGTCACCTGGCCTTGTAGGATTGCTGTCTCTGTCTTCCCTCCGTTTCCCCTCCCTTGCTTCATCGCGCCTTGAAACACTTGTGTATAAGCGCGTTATAAATGCCATATCATATTATACGGCAAGGTGCAATCGTAAAGGACTAGGTCAAGTGTCTGACATCTGTGGCTCTCTAGATGTTCTGGACTACAACTCCCATCAACCCTACTTACTACAGTCAATAGTAAGGAATCATGGGAGTCATATTTCAAAACATCTGGGGAGCCAGAGGTTGCACACCCCTGGTTTAGCCTAGTAAACCCCTGTAACAATAGCAGGCCTCATATGCTAGATAAGGCCTCACATGTCCAACGTGCTGGCATTTTATGGTGGGTATGACCCAGAATGCTCAATTACAGCCATCCTATGGCTTTGCATAGTCCTCCATGAGCCGCCTTTTCCACTTTCTTTGTGTAACGTGGCCTCCTTTGTATACATTTCAAAATATCAAATAAAATGATTGTTCAAAGGAATGAAAGAAAAAATTAACTCTCATGCAAATTACTTAATTTCACAAACACTTGCCTCAAAACCATGTTTCATACTGGCTAGCTATACGTTGGGGGGTGGGTACACCACTAAATAGCCCGCTAAATAGCCCTGTGAACGACCCACACCTCTGCACGGAAAATAGGAGTGGGAATTGTAGCACACCACAATATACGACATTGGAAGAGTAATGTGCTGCATGTAGCCAAAACTGAGGGGGTACGATAAGGTATCGCCACTAACCAACCCCACTAAAAGAAACTCATCCTTCTGCATCCACCTCTCAAACTCTGAACTAAACACAGCCATACCTCCACAGCACAACAAACCGCATGCACGTCACTACACCGCAACAATGAAAACAAACCGCAAACAGCCTCGCACAACAGCACACGACGCCTACCAACCGGAAATTCACACCTATGCTCAGCGAACAGTGTAAACTGAACTGAAGCTGCCAACAGCACAGCACCTGGATGGGCTCAAAACACTACTTGCACTAGGGTAGGAGTCTGCAACCTTTGGCTCTCCAGATATTTTTGACTACAACTCTCACTAGCCGTACTCAGCATAGTCTATGATGAGAGATCATGGGGGCCATAGTCCAGCAGACCCCTGCATGAGGGGCATACGTTGGAGGTAAACCTTACACTGAACCCAAGATTGCTGCCTTATGCTCAGAGAGGAATCCATTAAGGTTGGGGGACAGAGATAAGATACCCCCCCAGCCCCCCAGTGCTGGCGCCTGCTCTCTGGCCAAGATGCTACAATATTCACATCAAGATTCTCCTCCTGAATACCCACAAGGCCTTGGAATGACGGGTGGAGGGACTAAAGCAGGCTCACTCCATGGACTTCTTGCTGCTGCTGATATTCGTCCTCAGCATGAAGAAGAGCCCAGGTACCCTTGCCATCACCGCCCCTCAACAGCCGCACAAGGATATTGAGGGGTATATGGCAGAACAAGCAGTAAAAGCACAACCTCATACAACCCAATCAACAAGTTTGGGCCAAGGTGGGGACATGAGATGAAGACACAGAACGGGATCTCACTTTTGAGAAGTTGTGCTGAAGATGGTAAAGGAATAGAGAGCGTGGAGAGGCATTCACTTCTTGATGGAGAAGATGCAGCAACCCACCAATGGTTGATGGTATTGAATACTGGTCCATGACATCACTATCGGGAGCTGTCACTTAAACTTCAGTACAGAGAGTCTGCTGCCTAATCTTCTGTCGGCCAGATCTAAAATCTGCCACTGGCCCATTTTAAATAACCCAGGCATTCAAATGATATAATGGTCTACAGTGAAATAATACAAACGGAGTTAAGGAGGATAAACCAGGGCAGCGGATAATTTAAAAAACGTAGAGCCAGACGACTAGAGCGATTGAGACATTCCAAAGGTTAGTGTTGTCTAGGGTGCAAGGGGTTCGACAAAGGAGGTCCCATGGCAAGCCATAGAAAAGTAGGATCGGTTTGGGAGTATTAGGAGCACAGATACCACTTCTTTCAAAACACAGAAGGTAAAGAGGCCCTTGGTTACTTCAGCATCGTCCGCGGTAACTAGGCTATACTTCTAAGAGCGCTTTTAAGAACCAAAGGACACGCAGAAGCCAGAGCGAGGAAGACAAAAAAAGAATGGGTCCCGCTCAACTGAAATGCAGGCAAGCTCAAAAACACGGGAAGCCACGCCACATCTGGCACATGCATAATATGTACCCTCCTTAGCCACATAGCGGGAGGGGGGAGCAGCATAAACATCAGATTCCATTCCATGCCACGAAGTCTTTTCTCCCCTTTTGTGTACAAGTAATACGGTGGAAAAGTCGTGGTCGTCTATAAAGTGGCGGAGGTGGTAACAGATACATTGAGTAGGTCATAGATAGTGTTGTTGGCTGATGAGAAGTGATCGACATTGTGGTGCCTGACTCACGAGGGTACAGTATGGGGTAATATGGGGAGATACACTAAGTGAGATAAAGTGGGGACGTGACAGATACTGTGCGGAAGATAACAGGCATAGTAAGTAGGTGACACCATATAGCGGTATTGCCAGTTACAGGGGTGCGGTGGTAATGGAGACGTGGTGACAGGCACATTAAGTAGGTGTAGAAACGTACTGTCAGATACAGAGATGGGTTGACTGATACAGTGGTGCTTGAGAAATACAGCGGTGCTTAGATACCATTGGATTGACAGATCGGGCTGGGGGGCAGTGGAGACGTGTCAGGTACTGTGTGGAGGGTAACAGGCGCGGTACTTGGGTGATTTGTAGCGGTGTTTACCAGATACCGGGTCTGAGGGCGACTGATCGCTGTTTGTGACACACACTCTGGTTAATGGTTCCATACCCTCACCCCGATCACTCACCAAAACTGCGCCTCTGCTTGAAGGGCCGGTCGGTCGGCATGGCTGCGATCCTTTGGTAAGCGTATGGGCTGGACTCCGTGCTCTAGACCCCTTGGGCTACTCCTCTAGACGTCGCTCGGTGCTCTTTCTCGATCTGTCTGTCTGTTCCTTTGCCTTGCGAGGTAACAAACTACCAGTGACGTCACAAAAACACCCCTTAAAGGGGAGGAGGATCGGCAATAGAGGAGACTCAGAACCAAAACAACCCCTGAAGGGGAGGGACCGCACAACATCACGCGAAGGGGTGGAGAACCACAACATCCTGAAAGGGTAGGAAATAAAACCAGCCCCTTAAAGGGGAGAAAAACGGTGCGCTCAATGAAGGGGAGGGCACAGTATAGCTTTAAGGACAAGCGACCCAGAGGCAGGTGATTTGACCCACCATGCCACAATGGTGACTCTTAAATGCGAAGAGGATCGACCACTTCCCAGACCCATTGCGTGGAGAAATTGAGAAAATGTTCAAAACAGAGAATCGGCGAGAGTGAAAATAAGCACAACACCCTTGAAGCTCATTGCGAATAAAAAGGCACAATCCGATCAATCAATTGTTTACTCAAATCCAATTTTATGGTTGGATGCTTGAGGATAAATATGTCTCAGGATGGAGGGAGGAGGGGGTTGCCTACAGCACTTAAAGCCATCAGAATAACAATATCCCTTAAAAGAGCGATCTGAGAGTACAACTTTAAGGAAAATAAAAATACAGCACTCTTCAAGAGGGGAATCACAACACGCTTAAAGGGGAGGATACCCAGGGCTTTGTGGGGTAAGAAATCGAAAGGCGCCCTCATTTGGGGGCGTGGCCTTAAAAACGTACACAAACATTTTATATATTTGTATGCGTACCTTACTATGGTTTGTGTAGTATGCAAGCCATCTTTTATAAACATAAAAATATGCAACATATTTCTATGTTTATAAAAGATGGCTTGCATATACACAAACCATACTAACGTAAGCTGTATACTTATATTTATACTACAAAAAAAACTTTGTTGAGGGCACGTTAGGGTTAAGTTGCCCTACCAAAAACCTGTGCAGTTCACTAAAAAAATTATTTCAACCTCCCCTTTATGGTTCCAATTAAAACAGAAAAACCCCTGAAATTCGACAGTTATGGTAACCTAAGCCCCAAACCTGCCACCGCCCCTGTGCACTGCTAACACTAACACCCAGACCATGAAAGATGTCATCTCAAATGTCACTGATGACATCACTGAGGACATCACATGTTTAGTCCCTTTGTTTTCGTTCCCTGCCATATATATATATATGTATATATATATGTACATTCAGTAAAAAAACTTTGTTAAAGGATTGTTATACTTCACAGTTAAACCAAAAAACACTGCTCATTCCCCCATTATGGTAAGCTAAGCAACCATAAATTGCACCATCTGCGTGCGTTGCTAAGACTAACACCCAGAACATCAAGGATGACATCACAAACATCATTGATGACATCACTGATGACATCACGTCTGCCTCACTTATTTTTGTGCATTGAAAAATGTAGGCCAGGTGGTTTTATTCACTGACAAGCACAATATACAAATTGAAAACTTGCTGTATATCTAAACGTTACCCTTGTCATGTCTTCTTAAAGTACTTTCCTTAGTGTCTGGTCTCAGCTCATGATGCACATGCATGGGGCAATAGCAGGCCTCAAACACACAATTAATTTGTCTACAGGAAGATAAACCTTCTGATGATGCTGTTTCTTTCTTCCTTACTTCAGTTTCCCTGTATGTGCCTCTCATTTATATGCATTGGGTCTTCATATCTATTGTTTGTACTAGCACAAGTGCGTATTAAGTCATGAGTTGTTAGCTAGTTATTATATGTTTAACATTACACAATCACCCCTGACATCTTGCTACCAACATAATAGAAAGAACCCCTTGTAGGTAGGGACTTTTCATCAACATTCTTTTCACATGTAATGTCATTAGTGATGTCATCAGTGATGTTTGTGATGTCATCTTTGATGTCCTCGGTGTTAGTCTTAGCAATGCGCGTAGATGGTGCGAGTTATGGTTGCTTAGCTTACCATAATGGGGGAATGAGCAGTGTTTTTTGGTTTAACTGTGAAGTATAACAATCCTTTAACAAAGTTTTTTTTACTGAATGTACATATATATATATATATATATATATATATATATATATATATATGTATATATATATATATATATGTATATATATATATACATCAGTGACATTTGAGATGACATCTTTCATGGTCTGGGTGTTAGTGTTAGCAGTGCACAGGGGCGGTGGCAGGTATGGGGGCTAAGGTTACCATAACTGTCGAATTTCAGGGGTTTTTCGGTTTTAATTGGAACCATAAAGGGGAGATTGAAATATTTTTTTTATTGAACTGCACAGGTTTTTGGTAGGGAAACTTACCCATAATGTCCCCTCAACAAATTTGTTTTTTTGTAGTGAATTTTACAGGTTTTTGGGAGGGCAATTTAACCATAACGTCCCTTCAACAAAGTTTTTTTGTAGTGAATTGTACATGTTTTTGGAAGGGGAACTTAATCATGACAGTGTGTCAATGAAGGTGTTGTGTGGAATATACACTGTGATGTTGTGATTTTGGGAGATATGTAGTATAATCTACGTACTTGATATACATTTAGCATAGAACATACAGAATCCCCTCCCTATTGATAATAGAAAGGGACGGACCGAGCGCCTGTTTGCAGACGGGGCGGGCAGGATCAACATTACTCAAAGAGACGGGGGGTGTGTGAAAATGTACTATTGTCTTACACAAAAAGTGTACAACGTAGAAGACGGACATAAAGATATTATAAGTACTAATAAGTAAATATGGAAAATCTGAATATAACCATGTAGAATGAAATGGATGGTACCATAAAAAAAGGATGCCTTCATCGTAATCACTTCACAGAAACTCAGCAGCCTGGAACGACAGTGGACGGACGCAGGAGGACGAAGGGAGATTGAAGGAAAAGAGTGAGTGGAGGGCATTTTTTTGTATGTGTGTTTTTTTTTATATGTGGTGCAGAAATAATAATTTCTTTCTGTTGTTTTGAATCAGAAATGGCTAGTATTTTGGAGTGGCTGGAGGAGTATTTTCCGCATGAGGAAATGTCTGAAGACAGCGACAATAATGGTACATATTGGTCTGCATATGCAAAATAATAACCAGAATTTTATAGGCATTTAACATATGTATTTATTTTTTGAACAGACCAGGAAAGAAAAGAAGAAAGGGCAACAAACAAGACAGAAGAAGATAGGATAGAAAGGATTGGGCAGAAAATGAACATATTGAACGAGAATTTTAAAAGTTTACGTGAGTCTGTGGAGGAAAAGTTTGTTACCATTGCCCCACGTGTACCTGCCCCACTTCTCCATTACGTAGTGAACTTTCCCCAAACCTAGAAGAGGAAAATAGACGTTTTGACAAAATATCGATCCCTACTTCCCCTCACAAATCTTCTCCTCATAACCAGCCCGTGTTGAATCCTAATTCCTCCATATTTGTGTCAGTGTCAGCTTCCCCCGCTATTTCTGTGGATTGAAGTGTGTGTGTGTGTGTGTGTGTGTGTGTATTTGGAATGTTTTTATACAGTCGTTGTAGTGAAAGATTATGAGTAAAACATTTTTTTTTAAAAAGACTTAAAATGTTCGCGAACAACGCGCCTGTTCGACCTATCCGTAAAGCATGGAAGGTGGGTGCTGTAAAGGCAGTACACCTATCCTTACTTATGTCAAATAAGATGGACCTCATGTTTGACCGCACCGTCTGTTGAAGTTGTACATACATAAACAGAAAGGGGCGTCTTAAGGACAATATACCTCGCTGTACCCAGGGCTTTAAGTGGGGTAAGAAATCGAGGGGGGGCCCTCATTTGGGGGCGTGGCTTGTGGGGGGCGTGGCCTAAAACATACGCAAATCGTAAGGTATGCACACATATATATATGCATGTTATATATCTGTGTGCGTAGCTTACTATGGTTTGTGTACTTTGCAAGCTATCTTTTATAAACATAGAAATATGTATTTCTATGTTTAGAAAAGATGGCTTGCAAAGTACACAAACCATAGTAAGGTACGCACACAGATATATAACATGCATATATATGTGTGTGTGCATACCTTACGGTTTGCCTAGTTTTCAGGCCATTTTTTTTTTTAAACATTTCGGTTTTATAAAAGATGGCTTTGAAAGTACACAATTCAAGCCATCTTTTATAAAGCTTTGACTACGGACAAAATTGTCAGTCGGCAAAGCTTTATAAAAGATGGCTTGAATTGTGTACTTTTCAAGCCATCTTTCATAAACCTCGAAAAATTTCAAGAAACCCCAGGTTCGCCGAGGGTTAAAGACGCCTCGGCGACCTGGGGAAACAAAGGGACAGTAACTGCCTCTGGTGACCTCTCGCGCGAGGGGGTCACCAGATGCAGTTACTATGACTGACGGCAGTGGCAGCCAGTCACAGCGTCGCTGTGGCTGGCTGCCACTTCTGTCGTCTCGCATGACTTCATGGCAGGCGCATCTCCCGTCGTGGCGGCCGCCGCGACGGGATAATGCATCCCGCCAATGTTGCGTGCAGTGGGACGGGGGCCCCAGCAGGGCCCCGGCTCAGTCCCACTTTTTGGAGACTGAGGCCACGGCCCACTTAAAGCCCTGGCCGTACCTCTTGTAAACGAGATCAAACATGTTCGTAGAACACACCAGATGTCCGGGATGGCTGTAAATGAGCAAAATGGGAGTGTGTGAAGGACAGTATACCTGTCCGTATCGGGCGCAGCCAAAATGGTAGCATCCGTAGGACGGGGCGGTGGCCGGCAAGTTCGTAGGCAAATAAAATGGAGTTGTCCTAAGGACACTGAAACTGTCCGTACAGTGAACATATCATGTATGCACATGCGCAGTACAACCGTAAGTATAGGGAACATCGTGCCTGTCCCTAACTGTCTGTCTCACTTGTGTCGCACTTTGAATTAGTTTGAGAACCCGAACACTGTCCGTAGGACACTTGCGTGCATGTGCGCGTTAGGTACTCTGCATTTGCTGTCCAGCGGACTCCCATTTCTGGCACGGATGTGTTCAGGACGTCATCATGTGACCGCACCCACGCTGAGCGTGTGGACTAATTTGCGCAGTTTGTGTGCTTCCGCAACAGTCCAAAAGAACTTGTAAACACAAGGCAAAGTATTGTAGAGTGGAAAAATATAATTTCACATATCCCAGACAATAGCTAACCTGAGGACGTAGTGTGTAAACATTTTGTACCGCTTTTCAGTGATGAAGACGGTCACGAGGCTCACCCCTCCACCCCTACAAATGGCCACAACCCCGAGCGCATCTTCATTGTCCTTCTAGCTATAGCAGATTGAGGTGTACTGCCTTTACTGCTGTAGTGACCAAAAGGAAACTAATCAGTATGGCTTCCATGGCTGCTTTTGGTTCATTAGCCTCGGCACCACCCCCAAACCCACCACCACCACCACCTCCCCAAGGGCCTGCAGAGAGATATATGGGTGAGGATGTAGAGAGCGAGGAAGAAAAGGAGGAAGAGAATGAAGTGGAGGAACTCAGCACTAGGAGCACTCTCCGGGAGTCGTGGGTGTGGCGGTTGTTTTCCGTTTATGGGAACGTACCAAAAGCACATGCAAATCTGGTGAAGTGTAACCAGTGCAAAGTGGTGCTGAGTCGCAGGAAACTTGGTTCGTACAGCTTTGGTACTACAACCATGAAGCAACACCTCACTTCGTTCCTCACTGCGGACATTCGCAAGGTGGTGCCATGTGAAGAGCGTAGTCAATTGAGTTCCTCCACAGCATCCTCCGTGTCCGATCCTCCCACCACAAGAGACACTCCTGTGGGGGAGTGCCTCCCTCCAGCTGCCTCACAAGCCATTTGCAATGCTGTTGACCCATACCTTTCAAAGGTGACAATAGTGTGTACGTATTGTGATGCAGTACTCTGCAGGGGGGGAGAGTTTTCGAAGTGCTTTTGAGGCTACGGTCACAGAGCACCAGAAGATCTGCTCCTTACCTAAATTAAGCTCACCCTACATCTTTCTCTGTTCACTTTCCCTTTATTATCCCCGTGGCTGGTGTCCCTTCCTTACCCTCCTTTGGCCTCTTATCTTATTGTGTCGTGTGCTGTGAAGCAATAAACGTGAAAACAACAAAAATGACAGAAAAGGCTCTTTTCAGAGCCGCCTTTCTCAGTTTAAAGATAGAACTATGAAGTGACGGTTGTGCACCCCCGCGCAGTGGTGGAAAAGTTTGCGGACAGTCGTAGGTGAAAAAAGGGAGGGTGCAAGCAGAGCAAACACAATGAAGTGTACGCTGGGAGTAAGTGGGGGCTCTGAAAAGACTGGGTCAAAAACTGTGGATTGGAGAAAACGGATTGTCAGATAGGTTAGTGCGAATTCAAAAGAGGGCGCAATGCATTTTGTACATTGCGAAGACAAATCTGATTGCCAGCATATGTGAGGTGGACTCCATCTCTGCGGAAAATGAAAGAGCTGCGAAACAAAATGTTTTCATTGTGGAAGGAGGACATGCCAACATCTCTTAAAAAGGCACAAACATCCTTATTCACATTGCGTCTCGCTTTCTCCATTTGTGGACCAAAAGCAGAAGAACGCAGCCATATTTGTCTTTGTGCAATACGGGAAAAAAGTATTTGACAATGTGGAAACATGTCCATGAGCTTCGCAAGGTCTTCCTTCATTGCAAATTGCAAATAAATTCCAGAGACATGGCCTAAACTGTTTCCTCTGCAATGAATGATAAGTATATCTGGAGGACGCTCTGTCAGTAAAGTAACACAGAGAGGTACCAAGTCTAGCCACCTCAGGCCACGCACGCCGTGCCAGTGCACTTCCACATCAGGAAAACCGAGATCTGTAGATAAACTGCAGCTTTCTGCATGCACCTTCAACCAATGTATCCATGAGTCTCCCAAGATCCAGATAATCTGTTTTCGAACATGGAAAGCCATGGCTGTGTGGTCTCCTGTCAGGGAGAAGACGGTCTTACTAAAGTGCGCTGTTCAGAACAAACCTACTGAACTTTATGGACCAATCCTTAGCTTCGCTCATTCTCATTTGCATGCGTCTCCACCCCTGAATCCCCGTTGGTGATATGCGCTGGCTGCAAAGTACCGCCATGTTCGCGGACATGTATAGGATCAGCGCGTGACGACGGTACATTAAAGCATTAAAGAGTTATTCCCCTTTTTCCACTTGAAAGTTGGCTCTGAAAAGAGCCGTTTTTTAAACATTTTTGGCCACATACCGTACAGACATCTGTTATTTTATTTATTGTTTTGTATTTTTTGTTCTTGCTTTCCTCCTACAACCATTACAGAACCTTCTCTAAAGCAAGCCTTATCTTCCAAAAGAACATCGCATTTCCCAAAGAAGATAGCGCAACACCATCTGCTTCAAAATAATCTGCATTGCTTGAAGCAATGTTATTGTGGCTGCAGAAAAACATACCAGCTCGTAACATGAATGCACGCATGCCGCGATTGATGATACACCTCCCAATAGTTTGATCTGGACAGAAAACAGAATTGTTGTCCCATTTTACCCTAGGGAGTAAAACAGAAAAAATTACTTTCGTTGTTGGGAAGATGGTCATGAGTGCTTCAACCAACTGTGTCAAATCTGCCAACAAAGTATGTGAACTCACGTATCCCAAATGGGAAGCACCGTAGTGCAAAATGACCACATGAGGAGTGGTCATAGCATGCATGTCTCTAAAAACTTGCAGAATTGCCGCAGCATTGGCATCAGTGTCAGCGCTCCACACCATCTCCACTCCTCTCACATTGAAATGGTGTGCCACATGCCTACTCTCCTCATAGTGTTGTAAGCCATGCACAAAAATGTCTCCTAGCACCAAACCCTGACCCTCTCCACGCCTGCCATCTTCAGTGTACGCACCATCTTTCGACACAAAAGAGTAAAGTGAACATCTTATTGGCTGATGCCTACAGTCCCTTTCCATGCAGGATTTGCTGTAGAAACCCGTATGTGACACGCCCTACCCGCGGACAAGCGTTTTGTACGTGCGGCACGTAACTCTTACTCAGTCCTTCTACCCTTTCCACATCGGTAGCAAATCGAGTACCTCATTGGACACAACTAAGCAGTCACACAACCATCCACCAATCATATTGAACATCGCCAATTCTAACTCCTTCATCAACATTGCGCACTTCAAAATTACTGTCGATGATTCTACGTACAGCTTCATGCATGGGCACATGCATGAGTATAGAATACAGGTATGTATATTGTAATCAGAGAACATGTGCAACCCTTATGATTTAATTTAGACAAATTAATGCCGCTGTGCATAGGCAATACATACCAACGCTCCCCCTTTTCAGTGCAAGATGTCCGATTTATCACTGGCAAATCGCACAACTGCTTACTGTCTTCCGCATAACCTATACACACGTTGCAGGCATGCCTATTTAGGCTGGAACTCAATTTTGTATGTGAAAATGTCGCAGTAGTGTACTATGTACGGCCTACAATAATGCTACTTGCAATGCAATCGTATGAGAAAAGTAAGCGCTCCCGATTGCTTTGGTAACATCTCCCTCTGAGGGTCTCCCGATTTCTTGTCATCGTGCTTTTAATTTGCTAGTAGAAAATGTTCCCCCATCTACTACTGTGCCCTAACGCTTACAAACCTCTCTCCTATACATAGAACACCGTGTAAAAAACAAGGCATTTCCATAAACTTAAAATTGTTAGCAATTTGGAAGGACTTTCAAGTACCATATTGCAAATACCATGCAAAGACTGCACAGAGTGAAGTGAAATGCACACATGCAGTGGGTTGAAATATGAAAGTAGAATGCTGTGACGAAAGAGCACAATTAATGTGTGCAGTATCATCACTGCTGTAAACACACAAAGTAATTCATTTTGTTTTTTGCACCGCAGTGATGACTACTCTCCTGAGAATCAACAGCATCTACACTGCAGACAACATATCCGAAGAAACCTGGTTATTTTGCAAACAAAGTAAGTACAGTACTACCTTTATATTGTAAGTACTCCTCAAAGAGGCTGTGTGGGTTATGTGTTTAATTTGGGTGCCAAAGCAAACATTGATTACTAAACCATTCTACCTACAAATATCCATTTATTGAACAAAGAATAACAGGCAGAATGGCTCACAAATCCCCGTGTGTTTGGAACTCAAACAACATACGTAATCCTTAGAAGGTTAGATTTAGAAAATAAGTTGCTGTTGCAAGTTTATGGCATTTCGTTTCTTAATAATGGTTCTCAAGGCCACTTTGTACTCTCATATGAAGAACATTGTAGTAGTATACAAATAGTAAAGGAGCCTTACCAAATAATTGCAAGAGTCCAATGCACATTGACACACCATGACAAAGAGCTTCCCCATCAGACTCATGCACACATGCACACAGCAAACATACATTGGACAACAGACCAAAGTATACCTTTTTATTTCAACAGACACCAAAGAATGCCTATCAAAAAGCAACTCCATAGAAAGGAACGCAAAAGTAGAGCAAATAAAAATAAAAGTGCCCAATGTAAGCATCCACCTGTTGTAGAGTTTGTAGAGAATGTTGGAACAAACCAGCTAATGCAGTTGGTTAGCAAAAGAAAGGAAGTCTCAACTACCGAAACTTTACCTCCTCCATCAAAATGTGTCACAAAACAGAAAAATGTTGTCAAAAAAACGACTACCATTACAGCTAACCATGCTCCTAATAATCCTGATAGTGTAACAAGAATGTAAGTAAGAACATAGTAAAAAAAGTATTTTATCAAAAATGTTTCGCCACATAGTCCTTCAGAATCTACTAAGAAGAGGAACGAAATCATCCTCACCCCTTAAAACCTACCGTAGAAAGTTAATCCTACAAGCTCTCGTGGACAGTGCAATCCTTCTCAAAGGAAGTTGTTTATATTAGTGTTAAATAGAATGAAAGCACTAACAAAACTAAGTACTAAACTACAAAGAAACTCAGCAATAAACGGAATGTGAACAAAAATCATTTCTTACATGTTTGTGGTGGTGAATGGAGTCACACAACAATCACAGAACCATATTTCAATGAAGAAGCATACAAACAAAATCAAACAAACACAATTGCCATCCATAGCAGTGGACGAGGGTATGAGAAAATCAATACTACCATCATGGAACAAGAAACACTGCTTACAAATGTCTTCCCTGAACACTCAGAATTACCTCTCGATTCAGCAGAACCACACCGTACAGTATACAAATGGCCATGCACATCAATGTGTACCATTCCAAACAAAGCATTCAAATCTTTATGCCAGTTCCTCAATCAATATGTAAAAGGTAAAGACAAAAGTAAAATGAAAGTGCTGCAAAATATGGATATTTGTCCAGTGCGGAAATACACAGGACTAAAAGGACATTCATTAGCCTGCATTTCTGGGCCTATTTGCAAAAGCAACTTCCATGATATCAAAAGGATATCAATACATCATTCCAATGTAAGAAATCTAGTGTATAAAATATACTATGCAAAAAGTCCAGCTTCAGAATTAGGCAACTTAAATACCACTCTTCTGCATGGTACACCCAAATACTTACAAGAAGAAATTGACCGTATTCAGAAAGTATTTTGGAAGTGAGAGCCACTTACAAGATGCAACAGTTTTAGAACATAGTAGCAACAATTCTGCACATAGCAACCCTCTATTACACACATACAGAAAAGAAATAGTAACGTTCAAAAGGTAATCGGATGAAGTACCAAACCATGCACACCGTGTGTGTGTGTTGCCAAAAAATGTGGACATAGCATACAAAATAGAAGACAATGAAGATTCTAAATCAGGGGTCTCCAACCTTTACGTTAGCTAGAGCTACTTGTAGTGGAGGCCAACAGTGGAGAGCTACTAGCGGGCGATATCGGGGTAGGGATATTTATAAACCTTGGAATTTTTACCAATATTTTTTTGGCTCGATTATTTCCCCTCTATAAACAGATGGAATAACATATGCCTTCACAAATATATTAAGAACTTCAAAAACCTCTTTGTTGCATTATTTATTTATTAGTAGCTGTCTCAAAAAGACAGATATTTGTTGGACTACCACACAAATATCCTGTAATTTTTGTGCCCCTTCCTTTGCGTTTTATGCAGGCACACTATTGTTTTCCAAATGTGCATTTCACGCTTACATAAAAAAAAAAAAGTAATTTCCAAATTGAAAAATGTTGCTTGCGTTCACAAGTTTTCTTTGAAATGTTTTTTTTTGTCAGACACCACACATACTCTGTTATTTGCCAGTAAGATAGCTCAGCGGGTTGAGCGCTCGCTTCTGCGATCTGAGCGTGATCTGCAGGTCGCAGGTTAAAATCCCAGCAAGGCCAACTCAGCCTTTCATCCTTCTGGGGTCGATACATGAGTACCAATTTCAGTTGGGTGATATTGCATGTAAATATGTGCTCTGTAAAGCGCTTTGGATTAAGGTGCTATATAAATAACACATCATTATCATTATTTGTGTGCCCCTCTGTGTTTTAGCACAAGTTATATTTATAAAGATGTTATATGCTTGTCAAACTGGTTAATCACAAATAAATGCTTCTGTTATGCTGACAGCAGTTTTTAGGAAATTAAACTGTGGGTTCATGGGTGCCAACTTTTGATTTTCACAGGGGCAGAAATATCCCCACCTCAGCCCTGAATATAAGCAAGCAACCAGCCCAACCCATACCCTGGCCAAACACATTGCATAGCACTTTTTTTATAATGCATTGCAAAAAGTCATACGATTAACAACCTGTAGTTTTGAATATATAACATCTCAGCATCGGTCTTTCAACCTTCTGAACTACCCTGGTAGGCTTCTACTGTACAGCGTGTCTATGGATTGCTTAATGTACTAAAAGTGGGTGTACCTGTGTCATGGAAGTGATTTAAATTGGAAATGTACGGTGTGGAATTTGGAAAGAAACCACCTGAAAGAAATTGCACCATTTTTTAAATATTATTTTGAACATTTCCAGGCGAGCGGCAGTGCTACTGTGATATTTTCATTGCGTGGTCAGAATGATCCTGCCCCAGCCCCTCCAACATCTCTGGCAAACAAGAGCAGCTTGCTTAAGAAAGACTGTCGTGGTGGCGCACAAGGCCAACTGTGGTACTGCAGGTGGCCTGCAGAAGCATAACGTGATACTGACATTTGTCAGTGGATTTACAAGCAGTTCCAAGTGGCACAGTAGTCAAGCTCTCTGCCTGCAATTGGGCTGACTAGGGTTCGGATCCTGAACATGGAACATGGGTGCAAAAAAAACCCATTAAATAATATAACTTAGGATAAATGTTTATTTTTCGGTATCTTCAGCGCGGGCGACTGAAAAGGCTCAGGCGAGCTACTAGTCACCCGCGATCGACTGTTTGGCGACCTCTGTTCTAAATGGTTTGAATTAGCTCTCTACCTTTTAGCAGAAAACAAATATGAACTAACTGAACGCCTAATATGTTGCAGTTACTGTACTACAAAATTAGACAACAACCACACTCCTTCACGTGCTATTACAAATCATTTGGAATTGTTTCCATTACCAAAAATCCTACAACAGCTCAATTTGTATGAGAGCATAATAATTCAAACAGTTCACCCATTTCAAGCAATTATACACCTTCATCCAAAAACAGCAAAATTACCTTCCTCTGAATTGGTGAAAGGCATTCATGGCAAAGTAGTTTATTTGCCATTAGATCTAAGGGAAAAAGTATACACTCTAGGAGTGGAACGTTCAATACAGCATTCTTTAATAGTCTTGGTAAATGGAGTACCAACAAAGGACAAAAAAATGTGGCAACAATTAGTGGATTTACACAAAGTTAGACAAGCATTGCAATATCTAAAAGATAATAATGAGTACTACAAGGAAATAAATATTGATGAAAGCTTAAGGGAAACAACTGAAATAATTCAAGAGCCATCAGAAACTGGACAATTTGAGCGTCTGGATCCTGCTACAGTATCCACTCTTGTGGACCATTACACAATTCATCCATTGCATTCCAATGAAAGCATAGATGATGCACTAGAAACTTACCAAATGCGACAAACCAAAGGGTCACCAATGAGTATATGGGAAAAAAGTATAGAAGCACTTGCTTTTCCACTGCTATTTCCTACTGGCAAAGGTGGAAGATACGATGATAGACCCACTCAGATTGGGGCATCAGAATACAGTTAATTATGAATGTATTCGCAAGATCCCAGATTTAGACAAAATGTGGAATACATATTCCACCTACTCTATGAAAGTGAATAAGCAACACTATGTTACGGAGTTGCACACATTCTTAAATCTGGTAACCACTTTCAAAATATGTCAGCTACGCAGTTAATACAAAAAGTACAGGAAAAAGATGAGGTTTTACAATCAAGTATAACAAATTTGTTTGCAAACATGCATGGTACAAAGGAATACTGGTTCAGACGGCACAGAGACGTGCGTTGTATGATCAAAAACCTTGGACCACCAACTTGGTTTGTTACGCTAAATTGTGCCGAATATGCATGGGAAGATTTACATGAGTTCCTACGCATAGCAAACAGCAACAAAAACAACATAGATATATTAACACCTGGAGAACTTTGCTATCTAGATCCAGTTAATGTGTCAAGATATTTCCTTCATCGTTTCATTGCCATGCTACACTTCATTTGCAATAAAACTGTTCCTCCCTGTGGAGATGTGTAACACCTCTTTTGGAGAAAAGAATATCAAGCGAGAGGAGCACCACATATTCACATGCTGTTATGGATCAAAGGTGCACCGAAATTTGGTCACAACAGTGACAGCACTGTTTTGCAGTTTATCCAAAAATATGTCACTTGTGAAATCCCTTCTCAACAGACACATAGTGAGCTGCATGGGCAGATTTTACAATTTCAAAGACACAAATGTGGCAAATATTGTCACCACAAATACAAAAACAAAGGTAAATATTACACCAAATGCCGCTTTGGTTTCCCTAGACCAGTTACAGAATCAGGTGAAGTAAACAACTTCATGTCTTCAGTTCGACATAGTGTTAAAGGTAAATCACCTAAGAACATGTATTACATATAAAGAAGGGAGGAATCAAAATATATCAATGATTACAATGCAATCATTGCCCTCTTATGGAATGCAAACATAGATGTGCAGTACATTGCAGACAATTCAACTGCTGTTGCACGATATGTTACAGCCTACTTAACAAAAGCAGAAAAAACAGAGCTTCAAGACCTCTGGGATGACCTAGCATCAGACAAAACATTATCACAGAAATTGTACAGCCTAGGCATACAAATGCTCTCTCATAGAGAATGTGGGGCCTATGAAGCAGCAGATCGTTTAACCGGCACTGCTTTGTATGGAACATCAGACAACATAGTATGGCTCAGTCTTGCTCCTGCAAAAAGTAGAAAAAGAGTGCTAAAATCATATGAGGACATAGAAACAATTGCCAGAAATGATCCCAACAGTCAAAACATTCTAAAAAACAATTTACTGGACACATACTATCCGAACAGGAGTACCGCTCTGCAAAGCATGTGTCTATACCACATAGCTCAAAACTTTGCATACAAAAATAATGTAAAACCTGATTAAAGCAAACGTAGATATAGAGTGACCGATTGTGAAGGGAGCTTAGTGAAACTTAACAAATGAAGCTTAATTAATCATGTGAAATTTTCATTAAAAACTCCTCAACAGAAAGAACTATATTACATGTCTCTGTTACAACTTTTCAAACCATGGAGAAAAGAGGAAGACATGCTTGATAATTATGAGGGTTATGAAGATGCTTTCAAAGCAAATGAAAGCACTATCACTGATGTGAACTTTACGCAGTACAAAACAATGTTACACAATGAGCAGCAACAGGAAGAAGAACTTCAGGCCCAACTGGATAAATACTCTTCTGACAGTAGTCAACCTTCTGTAACAGGAAGTCAAGAACCATTAGGACAACCACTAATAGCAAATGAGGCTGAAGTAGCTATGGCAGAAGTAGAAAACACCATGTATCAGTATCAAGAAGATACAGAAGACTTAACTGTACAACAATCAAATCTTAACAACGATCAGCGCACCATTTTTGAAGACGTAACGAAACAAATTGTACATGGTGTAAAACATGAAATTAAAGAATGTACCTGCCAAAATTACAAACCTATACTGCTGTAAGTCAGTGGTGAAGCTGGATCAGGGAAAACATTCTTAATCAAAATCATCAGCAAGTTCCTTCAACAATTGACAAACAAAAAAACTGTCTGCTGTTGTAATGGCCCCCACAGGTTTAGCTGCGTACAACAAAGGTGGTGTTACTTTACACCGATGACTACTGCTTCCAGTAGAGCATCAAAATAAATTAGAGTACTACAAACTTTCTGCAGAAGCTGCAATGGAATTACGCAGAGTATTGAAACAAATGAAAATGCTACTAATAGATGAAGTGAGCATGGTCTTCAACCTAATGTTGGCTTTGATTCATCTCAGATTGCAAGAAGTACTTAAAAGTAACAACGAAGAACTGTTTGCAGGGAAACACATTATCGTTTTCGCAGATCTTCTACAATTGACACCAGTGAAAGGTGAACCGATTTTTAAAACCTTAGGCCATAAACTCTGCCGGAAAACTGTCGGTAGCATAGGTAATGTAAACCTTTGGCGACATTTCCAATATAGAGAATTAACTGAGAACATGCGGCAATCTGCAGATCTCACTTATGCCAACATCTTAAAAAGTATTAGAGTTGGTGTATTATCGCAAGAAGCACAAGTTGTATTGAAAAACCGGCACATACATGCACTTTATGGCGACAGTGCATGAGCAACTGATGTTATGGAACAAATAGTGCACAAAAATGTCAATTGCATGGCCTTAATGCCAACTCTGGCAAGCTGTTTCAAATTCAATGAAAAAATGTTAAATAAGGAAATGCAACCAATACTGGAAATTAGCGCCGCAGACAAACTAGACGTACATGGTATGACAGTACCCATGTGTGAGCAAGCCACAACAAGACTAAATAGTTTAGAAAATTCAATCTCCAACACAGCTGGGTTGGAAAAAATATTGAAATTATTCTTAAATTGTAGAGTAATGCTTAAACGTAACCTTGACGTAGGGCAAGGGCTAGTTAATGGAGCACTGGGCACAGTTGTTGGCTTTCAATCATACCCACGTGAAAGCAACATTCAGTTTGTGAATATTCGCTTTGATAAAGTTTCAGAAGTGAAAAGGATAGGGCGCTCAATTGCTCGATTCCTTCTCTTCAAAGACATTTATGTACGTAGAGAGCAATTTTCTCTAACTCTTGCATATGTGTCAATCTGGAAAAATGAATACCCTTCATTTGAATGATAGACGTAACTTGATGGCCGTGGGCCAACCGTTTTATGCACCAAATTATAGAAATATAAACTGCTATGCTTGACCGACGAGCGACCATTTTAAATGTAGCAAGAATCGCCATTTCGCTTGTTAACCATTGCTGATTGCTTTCTGTCTAAAAACTGCTTTGCAGCTTGCAATTCTTGCGAATTCTGCTTACTCTGCTCAACTGTTAACATTGTTGTCTGAATATGAAAGGACAAGGTCACGGGACTGAAGAGTTTGCTGAAACTCCTCATGAGTAGCCCAGAGAGGAATGCCCACGCTCCCTCTCTGTAGCCTTGGGAGGAAGCTGCAGGGCATTTAATCACTTCACAGCTGCCAGCCAGTCTCGTACGATGGTAGAATATGTTAGAATAATACAGTTAAAGGCTTGAATTATGCTTCTCTTACGGCCCCCCTTCGCAAAACCCTTTAGAACGTGTCGGCTCCCAGGACACGAATAGTACCTCATAGATAGCAAAGCTTGGAATGTGGCTCTTCCCCCGTGTACAGATCGCTTCCAAGAACAGAACCACCGCGTTCTAAAAGATGCCTCCGCACTTTCTAAATTGCACATTGTTACTAGAATAGACATCGAAAGCATTATAATCGTCATACTCGTCGGATATGTCCATCGTCATCCCGAGTTCAAAGGAACTTAATACAGAGGGGTGTTGAACATGACTTTGCTGATTGTATGATATGCATTTTGAATATATGTAACTGATGTACGTAATTCGTCTCTCTTGCGTCCCTCGAGGTCTAGGAAACTCACGTCGCGGGGCGTGAGATCAGAATTGGCCAATTGATACTATCTTTTGCAATAAACCCTAGCATTGGGAATTTGAAACCTCGTGTCTGGCGCATCTTTTCGTGTATGGTCATTGCCTTGTTTCCATAGCACGAGGGACCCCTAGGGGCCCCTTTCAAGATGGTGCCCGAATAGGGACCCTCCCCCACTTGCCCCATCGTATACGTTGTAACGGAGTAAAGGCGGAAGAACGGCGAGGACGGGACGGTCGAACCGGGATCAAGAAGTGTACGGGGCGCCCTGTAGAAGAGAGGAGAGATTCCTTCTGCAGATCTGCACACATCTGATCCCTGATCGACGTACCAGGCCAGAGGGCAAAGGAGGCGAGGGTCGCGAGACGAGGCAGAAGCCAGAGAAGCGCAGACACGACGTGGGGAGAGGTTGCGTTGGAACAGGCGACTTGTTTTATCAGGTGAGTCATTCCCCGATTCAAAGAGAAACCTGATTTTTGGTAGAGTGTTGATTTTGCAAACTCAAACGTCCAGGTAAAAGTGGCTAACCAAAGGGGAAGGTTAAAGAAACATGCCTGGAGTATTGTCCACTTTAGCAGGGCTTTTCAGCTGTCGTAGACAGTCCTTGGAATATGGCCAAAGTGCACCGCCTGGGGGAACGCCGGCTTATGAAATGTATGCGAAATATGGTGTGGGTGCGATAATATTTTGTGAAATTTGGCATTGGCAAACTAGAAAGCAACCCGACCATCAGTGGCCGATTAATGGTAGTTTTGAGATGGGGAGGATAGATAACCTAGAAAGGGTGCTGATTAGAAAGAAAGCGCGACCTGCAGCTTTTGAGAACGTCAAAGATTGGAGGAGGGAAGCGATGCTCCGACTAAGGAGTAGAGAGAAGCATGCGTGTAGGCATAAAACAAAGCTTGAGAAAGCAGAAGAGAAGGAAGAGGAGGAGTGGACTGAGAGTCTAAGACAGGAAGGGAGACGGGACCAGATGAACATAGACAGAATATACCCGCAGCGGGAACTACACATAGCAGATGAATTAATGGAACATTTGTTAACTAACACGGGTCGAGGCACAAAACCAGAATCGAAACCAAACACGCCAGCAGTGACTGCGTGGGCCCAACCAATAGCTCTCATACCCCCTCCGGCAGCCCGAGCACTTCCCCTCACGCAAGCGTTAACCCAAGCCCCGCCCACAGCACGAGCACTCCCACAAGCGCAGACCGCGGACACACAATTTCCCAGCACCCAGCAAGGCCCTTCACAGATGCCACCTGTGTCACTTGTCCCATCCGCACCTCCCGCTCTAGAGACAGATTCAGCACCATCCGCCCCTCCCGAAGTCGAGATTGAGACTGGGGAGGCGAGAGGCGGGGCTGAAGGAACAGGATTTGGACGGATAACTCGAAGCGCGATCAACAAAGAGAGAAAGATTGAATTACGGCAAGAGGCAGAAATGTACATAGAAGGAAATGATGAGACGGCAGCATTGGCCTCATTGTATGGGTACCGAAGAAGAGACGAGAGACAGGTAGTGTTGGAATGCATGGGGGAAATTCTGGTGGGAGAATGGAAAAAGATACTTGGGAATTTACCGCCACAGCGGTTGTAAGATTTGAATAAGTTAGCACGCAGTGAGCAAAGAGATGAGGATGTAAGAAAACATGTGCACAAACTGATTGAAGTAAAAAATGAAATGGAAGACAGATATGCTGAAATGTTTGCTACACCTGAGTATAGTAGAGAGTTTATTAAGAAAGGTAGGAAGGAGGCGTCAAGGTTGAGTATAAAGAAATCATGGCCGAGAGTTTTTCCAGGTAGTACAAAGCATTTGCTGGTACCGGGACAGATAGACGATAAACAAAGATTGCAGGTATGGGTAGGGGAAACAATGCGATGGATGTCGAACAAAAGAACGTCAGTAAAAGAAGTAAGTGAGATATGTAATGGGTACCCATTGGAGATGAGAAAGGAAGCGATGCAAACGATAGTAGGGGTGTTACTGCAGCAGGTCATTGGATACAATAGAGGTAGAGGTAATGCACAAGGCCGGGGAAATTTGAATAATATGCATGGGGTGTCATTGGGATTAAATCAATGTGCGTACTGTAAGGAGGAAGGACACTGGCGAGCGCAATGCCCGCACCTACAGAATAGAGGTGGGTTTGGTCAGAGAAGGACTCATAGAGGACATCAGGGGTCGAACGGCCCAAGCAGAAGTAACATGCAGCAGCAGGGATATACCAATGGAGGTACTCAAACCCAATCATATGGCCAAAACCAAGCACAACAGAACCAGACATTGAACCAAAGTGTTTCGAACCAAAATCAGGGCGGGCAGGGCCAACAGGGAAATGATCAGAGTGGAGGACATCGAAGGGGAAATGGGAATATTTTTGATACACAACCAAACACTTATTATAGCAGTAGCGGTGACTACACATCGGACGATGTGTTATTTTCGCGATAGGACAGCCCACGACAGGGGTCGGAACCAGTGTCTATTCCCGTGAATCAGAGAGGACCCTACGTAGAAATGAGAGTCGGGAATAAGGAGCACCATTTTCCTTGTAGATACAGGGGCACAGAAGTGTTCGATAGACCACCACTTGGTTCCGGAGATACCACTGTCGGGGCAGAAGAATGTTTCTGTAGGGTTCGCAGGTACACCAGTAATTAACCCCATGTCCGAAGCTGTCCCAATTACAATAGGACCATTTATGGAGCAGTGTCCATTTCTTTTGACAGAGAATTGTGGAGAGAACTTGCTAGGATTAAATTTGTTGAGAAAATTGGGGGCATCCATACATTGTACGGCAGACGGGGTGTTCCTCATGATATGGCCTCACGATGCACCGGTGACGGAATTCATGTCAAAAGAGTTGCCAGAAGAGTTAAATGGAGTACCAACCTGTCTGTGGGCAATGCATGATAATGATGTAAGATGCTTGAAAATAGAGCCAGCAAAAATAACTCTGAAAGAAGGTGTAACACTACCACGAATTCCCCAGTATAAAATTTCTGTTGAAGGTGAGAAGGGATTGAAAAGCATTGTTACTGACCTGGTGAGATTGGGGGTGGTTGAGGAAATTGCAGGGAGCACGTGCAACAGCCCGATTCTTCCAGTTTACAAGAAAGGAGGCAATGAAGTACCCTATTGTTTCGTAATTGATCTGCGCGCATTAAACAAAGTAGTAGACCCACAATTCCCTTTGGTCCCAGATGTCACAACAATACTGACAATGATACCGGCCACTGCAGAATACTTTAGTGTAGTTGATTTGAAGAACGCATTCTTTAGCATCCCAGTGGATAAAAGCAGTAGATATCTGTTCGCGTTCACTCTAGGAGGTCGATCATTCACATTCACACGCATTCCACAAGGATATACAGAAAGCCCGAGCATTTACAGCACAGCGCTAAAAGAGCAGCTAGACATGCTAGAACTACCCGAAGGTTGCGTACTCTTGCAATACATAGATTACTTGTTATTAGCTGCTGACACGAAAGAGATCTGCAAAGAAACTACTGTATTACTCTTGACACATTTAGCGACCCATGGTCATAAGGCAAGTTTGAAGAAATTCCAGTATAATCAAAAGGAGGTGTCTTATTTGGGATACCTACTTTCGAAAGAAGGGAGAAGGTTAACACCAGAACGCATAAAAAGTATTTGTAGTATGCCTATTCTAAAAACTCAAAAAGGAGTGAGAGCTGTAATAGGCATGGCCTCTTATTGTCGGCAGTGGATCAGTAATTTTGCGTTGATTGTGAAGCCGATGATAAAATTGACTAAAAAAGATGCAGAGATGCCTTTGCAGTGGGATGAGGAATGTCAGAAAGCGTTTGAGCAATTGAAAGTTTCATTGTGTGCTGCGCCAGTTTTAGGCACTCCCAACTATAAAAAGATCTTCAGACTATTTGTGAGTGAGAGTGAAGGATGTGCATTGGTGGTTTTGACACAGGAACAAGGTGGAAGAAATAGGCTGTGCGGCTATTTTTCTTGCGCGTTGGACCCTGTAGCGCGCGCACTACCACGATGTTTGCGATCCATCGCAGCGGCTGCTTGTTTGCACCCCACATCCAAATTATGAGGTGTAGCGCATTGAATCCTGCAGAATTAATGCCGCTGCCCATAGCAGAAATTGGTGACAACGAATCACCACCCCATGATTATTTAATGATCACTGAAGAAGAAACAAAGGGAAGGATTGATTTGAGCGATATCCCACAAAAAGAGCCAGATGGGGAGTTATTTTGCGATGGCTCTTGTTTTAAATTACCTGATGGCACATCAACGGCTGCATATGCAATTACTACCCTAAAGAGAGTTGTAGAGAGCAAAAGGATCCCCTACAATTCGGCACAAGCTGCAGAAATAATAGCACTGACCCGAGCCTGTGAACTCTCTGAGAATCTGAACGTAAATATTTATATTGACAGCCAGTACGCCTTTGGCGTGGTTCACAATTTTGGCCGACTTTGGGCTGAGAGGGGTTTCTTGACATCACATGGAGCCAGGATTCAGCATGGCCCTTTGATTGTGCGATTGTTGTCTGCGCTCACGTTTCCAAAGCGCCTAGCTATAGTAAAGTGCGAGGCGCATAAGAAAGTAACATGCAGAGGGGGAGAGGGAAACGCATTTGCAGACAGGATTGCGAAGCAAACAGCCACAGATTTAGGGAATAAAATGATGACAGTACAGACTGAGGAAGTACCTTGTATGATAGAGAATGGAGTTGCCACAGTCAAAGAAATGCAGGCTGAGGCCACGACCGAAGAGATTCAGGGGTGGGCTAAGGTCTCTGCTGAGTTAGATTTGGAAGGTGTTGGGTGGACAAGGAAACTAAGAACTGGATGTTGCTAAATTGTTACGTAACTGCAATGGTTATAATGGCGCATAGCCCTACCCACATTTGCGCAAAGAAAATGGTACAGCATTTATCCACAGTATGGAAGAATGAGCACATAAAAAAGAATGCAGAAAGGCTAGTGCAGAATTGTATCACGTGCCTGCAACACAATGTAGGAAAGGGAATCGTGACTCCAGCAGGTAGTTTCGGCCCACCCTCTATGCCGTTTGAGGTGGTCCATTTTGATTTCATAGAAATGGAAATGTGCCAGAACTACAAGTACGTGTTAGTGGTAATCTGTGCATTCAGCAAGTGGGTGGAGGCATATCCTTTAAAAGACTGTACTGCCATGTCCACAGCAAAAGTAATGCTGAAGGAGTATTTCTCCCGGTTTGGGTTGCCTCGTGTCCTATGGTCAGATAATGGCCCCCACTTTGTGGGCGCAGTAGTGCTACAGATCTGTGCAGGTCTGCAAATAGAGAAGTGATTCCACAGTTACAGGCATCCCAGTTCTGCCAGGCTTGTGGAGAGACACAACGGAATCCTGAAGTCAAAGATAGCGAAAATTTGCACTGGGAGCAAGTTGGGTGGATGCATTACCCCTAGCGCTGTTGTGTATGCGCACGTCTGTGCAGGCTAAGACTGGGCTCTCCCCTTATGAGATTATAATGGGGAGACCAGCAAATGTATGGTGCGCACCGCAGCCCAGAAAATTATGTGAGGTCGAGCATCCTATGTTAAGCACTTACTGTGGACTTTTAATACAAAAGTTGCGTTTGATTCATCAGCAGGTGCAGGAGGCGTTGCCGATGCGATATACAGGACCGGGGCACTCACTGGAGCCTGCGAGCTGGGTGCTAATCAAAAACTTTGAACGGAAGACAGCATTAGCACCCAGGTGGCACGGCCCCTATCAAGTACTTTTGGCAACACAGACGGCCATCCGAGTGGACGGACGGAAGGCATGGATCCATGCTACCCATGCCAAAAGGTTCCCAGCGTCACTGAAAACTTTGCCTGATCCAGACGACGAGAAAAAGACAACGGTCTCGGAAATGAAAGAAACTGTTGCCAGTCCAGGGCCACAGCATCAGCCTGAGCGAGAAGTGGAAGTTGAAACAAAGCGCAAACGAGAAGTGAAACTCGAAACAGAGCCTGAGGAGGCTGCCAGTAAGGGGGAAGGGCGAAAAGTGCCCCAACGTTGCTTAGCGGAAACATCACTGCCGAACAACACAAACCCTGCATTGCAAACACGAGCAGAAACAACGCGTGCACCCCTTTGGTGCCCACCAGTTCTCGCGAATAATGCACCAAAGCCAGAGAAAGAAACTACATCATTACCACGATGCCCATCGCTGCCCATCATTGTGCCACAGGCTGACACTGAGCCTGATACTGTAAATGCAAGGGCACTATTCACGGATCATACAATAGCAGGAGTGAATAGATATAATCTGTGGCCTCGACAGGCAAAGTGATCCACAGATCTTTGGTGCTTTCCTTTTTGGCCTTTTGGTTCTACTCACGGGCGGAGTAGGAACCAGGGGCGTAGAGGAGAGAAGTGTGAGAATTGTGCAAGTTGGACAATTCAAAACTCACGGCTCCTCGTACATGTGTCAGGAGCCAGAGCCAGAGCAGAACAAGCTGGACGCACATAAGTACTAAGGCTGATAGAGTACATGTGCCCTAAGCCAGAGCGGGACAAGCTGGATGCACATGGTACTCTGTCAATAAGGAACTGTTCAGAAATCGTCTGAGCAGTGGGAGAAAGAACAACTAATCTTGCTCGGGAGTGAATAAATGATCCAGGCTGTGAAAAGGCTGGCAGAATTGAACTGTGACATTTTTGTTGAACTTTTCTGGCATCAAGAACGAGAGACATTCACGACGAACTTCGCCAGCAAGAAGAAGGACGATGAAGGACGAAGGACGATGAAGAGCAAGTCAAGACCGGTTTCAGCCTCCTCCTGCACCCCTGCTAAAAAAATAATAGATTTAGAGACTGTAAATTTAGGGAAAAAGCATGGTAAAAGGAATAAGGTACTGATTTGGACATTGGTCCTATGTTTCTTAAGTATGATAGTACCAACAATAACAGCTATTACACTATGGATCCTGGAGTACATACACCCATTAGAAACACTTTTGCCAAAAACAGCTACTGAAAGCCCGGTTCATGTAATCACTGGTACTTTGCCCGCAATGGAAGAAAGACATAGAGAAGGTTACGGCAACAATACATTGTTGCTCATCATGAACATGACCCATGCAGTGTTAAAAAAAAGATTGCTGGGTTTGCGCCCATTTACCACAGCACGGTGGGAAAGGGATAGGCTGTATGCACAACCATTACCATTGATTTATTCCTGTGAAGTAACGTTAAGTGCAATGTTCTTTGGGAAATGGAACAAGAGTAATACGGGTCAGCTAGATGAGACCAATATGAATGAATTTGAGGAAGTAATCATGAGACCTGTGGATTGTTCCATATTCCAAAAAGCTCGCGTGTTTGCACTAGAACCCATGAGAAAGAATACATGAAAAATAACAAGACTAGATAGATTACATAGGCAGAATAGACCAACCCCGCCAGCAGAAAGAACATCAGTAATGACATTTCAGATGAGGGATGAATGGAACAAAGATGCTGTGCCCCCTGCCTATGCAGTGGATCACAGCCCCAAAACTGCTCCCCTATGTCTACAGAAAAAGGGTTCCTATAAAGTAGGAAGGTTTAGCAACTGCCTTAACACAGTGGTTTTAAAATATGAAATAGAACCTGTGTACGTGGGAGACCCTGTTTATTTTATATGTGGAGAAAAAGCATATCCATGGTTACCTAGGAACTGGGGAGGTACATGCTACCTAGGTCTACTGTTTCCAGGAGTGTTCCTCTTGGAGACAGTAGAAGTAGCCAGATGAACAAAAGGTAGAACTCGAAGGAGTAGTGAGGATGGAATGATAGCAATGGATATAGCCAAATCATTTATACCGTTCTTTTCCCAAATAGAACATTCTTACAATATAAGAAAACTGTCCGGAATATTACAAAAAACAATAGATTCCACAACGGATATTATATTGAATGTGACGTTAGAAGAAAAAGGAATAAGACTGATTGCACTTCAAAACAGGATGGCTCTCGATATATTAGTTGATCGAGGGGGAGTTTGCAAGCTCGTAAAAACTGCATGCTGTGTGTATATAGATGACTACTCCCCTACGATATTTAAAGCGATCCGGAAATTACATGTCATAAGTTCCACACTCTCTGCTGAAGCAGGGGGTTGGGGGATAGAATCCTGGTTATGGGGATTATTGCGGTCTTGGGGATGGAAGCTAATTTCGATACTAATGATGGTACTCGGGATATTCATAACATGCTGCTGTTCATACAATGCTTACCAATAAAATGCACTGAAATAACTGATGGATGTACTAAGGAATGTATGCACATGGTGTTGAGAGGAAAACAAACGCATGGCCGGAATAACAGAGACACTGAGGAAACAAGAATAGTAAAACAATTCATGGCGACAGACATTAATGATGGAGATGATTCAGATGCAGATACCCCAGACTCCTCCTCAGAAGAGGAGGATACAATGAATAAATAAGACGTTTGGCAATGGCCAAAAGGAGGGTTTGTCTATCTGGAAAAATGAATACCCTTCATTTGAATGATAGACGTAACTTGATGGCCGTGGGCCAACCGACTTATGCACCAAATTATAGAAATATAAACTGCTATGCTTGACCGACGAGCGACCATTTTAAATGTAGCAAGAATCACCATTTTGCTTGTTAACCATTGCTCATTGCTTTCTGTCTAAAAACTGCTTTGCAGCTTGCAATTCTTGCAAATTCTGCTTACTCTGCTCAACTGTTAACATTGTTGTCTGAATATGAAAGGACAAGGTCGCGGGACTGAAGAGTTTGCTGAAACTCCTCATGAGTAGCCCAGAGAGGAATGCCCACGCTCCCTCTCTGTAGCCTTGGGAGGAAGCTGCAGGGCATTTAATCACTTCACAGCTGCCAGCCAGTCTCGTACGATGGTAGAATATGTTAGAATAATACAGTTAAAGGCTTGAATTATGCTTCTCTTACGGCCCCACTTCGCAAAACCCTTTAGAACGTGTCGGCTCCCAGGACACGAATAGTATCTCATAGATAGCAAAGCTTGGAATGTGGCTCTTCCCCCGTGTACAGATTGCTTCCAAGAACAGAACCACCGTGTTCTAAAAGATGCCTCCGCACTTTCTAAATTGCACATTGTTACTAGAATAGACATCGAAAGCATTATAATCGTCATACTCGTCGGATATGTCCATCGTCATCCCGAGTTCAAAGGAACTTAATACAGAGGGGTGTTGAACATGACTTTTGCTGATTGTATGATATGCATTTTGTATATATGTAACTGATGTACGTAATTCGTCTCTCTTGCGTCCCTCGAGGTCTCGGAAACTCACGTCGCGGGGCGTGAGATCAGAATTGGCCAATTGATACTATCTTTTGCTTGCAATAAACCCTAGCGTTGGGAATTTGAAACCTCGTGTCTGGCGCATCTTTTCGTGTATGGTCATTGCCTTGTTTCCATAGCAGGAGGGACCCCTAGGGGCCCCTTTCATATGCCGTTACCATTCATAAATGCCAAGGTCTTACCCTAGACAAAGCATTGATAGATATAGGAAACACAAGGGGGTAATTCATAGAATTCAGCGCAGAAGTGGCGCACGCGGCTGGCGCACAGTGTGCGCGTGCGACATTCTGAACCAGCCGTGTGCGTCAAAATCCATTTCCGTGCACAGCGTATTCATGGATTTCAACATCCATTACCAGCTGTGGCGCAGAGTGGTGCAGCGACCCTGCAGCAGTGCCAGTTACGCCCCAACCCCTCCCCGTGCGCCATGCATAGCGCACAAATCCCGTACATGGCAAACAGGCCAGAAGACCAGCATACAGCCCCCCAACCACGAAAACGCCTGTAAAACTCCCCGCGCACCCCTCCGAATACATGTACACCCCTGCGCGGGAAGTTTCACACACGATTGGCCCTGTGCGAATGGGGTACGTGTATTACTGGGGTTCGCGGGGAGTTTCACACGTGATTGGCCCTGTGCGAGCAGGGTACGTGTATTACAGGGGTTCGCGGGGAGTTTCACACGCAATTGGGCCTGTGCGAGTGGGGTACGTGTATCACTGGGGTTCGCGGGGAGTTTCACACACGATTGGCCCTGTGCGAGCGGGGTACGTGTATCACTGGGGTTAGCGGGAAATTTCACACGCGATTGGCCCTGTGCGAGAAGGGTACGTGTATCACTGGGGTTCCCGGGGAGTTTCACACGCGATTGGGCCTGTGCGAGCGGGGTACGTGTATCACTGGGAATCGCGGGGAGTTTCACACGCGATTGGCCCTGTGCGAGTGGGGTACGTGTATTACTGGGGTTCGCAGGGAGTTTCACACGCGATTGGGCCTGTGCGAGCGGGGTACGTGTATCACTGGGGTTTGCGGGGAGTTTCACTCGCGATTGGCCCTGTTCGAGCAGGGTACGTGAAACACTGGGGCTCGCGGGGAGTTTCACACGCGATTGGGCCTGTGCGAGCGGGGTACGTGTATTACTGAGGTTCGCGGAGAGTTTCACACGCGTTTGGGCCTGTGCGAGCAGGGTACGGGTATTACTGGGGTTCGCAGGGAGTTTCACGCGCGATTGGCCCTGTGCGAGCGGGGTACGTGAATTACTGTGGTTCGCGGGGAGTTTCACACGCGATTGGCCCTGTGCGAGTGGGATACGTATATTACTGGGGTTCACGGGGAGTTTCACACGCGATTGGGCCTGTGCGAGCGGGGTACAGGTATCACTGGGGTTTGCGGGGAGTTTCTCACGCGATTGGGCCTGTGCGAGTGGGGTACGTGTATCACTGGGGTTCGTGGGGAGTTTCACACGCGAATGGCCCTGTGCGAGCGGGGTACGTGTATTACTGGGGTTCGCAGGGATTTTCACACACGATTGGGCCAGTGTGAGTGGGGTACGTGTATTACTGGGGTTCGCGGGGAGTTTCACACGCGATTGGGCCTGTGCGAGCGGGGTACTTGTATCACTGGAGTTCGCGGGGACTTTCACACGCGATTGGGCCTCTACGAGCAGGGTACCTGTATCACTGGGGTTCGCAGGGAGTTTCACATGCGATTGTCCCTGTGCGAGCGGGGTACGTGTATTACTGGGGTTTACGGGAAGTTTCACACGCGATTGGACCTCTGCGAGCGGGGTACGTGTATCACTGGGGTTCACGGGGAGTTTCACACGCGATTGGCCCTGAGCGAGTGGGGTACGTGAACTACTGGGGTTCGCGGGGAGTTTCACACGCAATTGGGCCTGCGCGAGCGGGGTAAGTGTATCACTGGGATTCGTGGGGAGTTTCACACGTGAATTGGCAGTGTGGGTCCTCCCAGGTGTGCCCTCTACCCCCTCCACGGCCCTTGCATGCAGCCCACACCACAGGGGACTACCCTGCACCCCTGGTCATGTTCCACACGCAGCCTATCCACCATGGGCAGGTCCCCCAGCCAGCCCACATGTCACCTTGCTGTAAGTCAGTGGTGAAGCTGGATCAGGGAAAACATTCTTAATCAAAATCATCAGCAAGTTCCTTCAACAATTGACAAACAACAACTGTCAGCTGTTGTAACGGCCCACACAGGTTTAGCTGCCTACAACATAGGTGGTGTTACTTTACACCAATTACTACTGCTTCCAGTAGAGCATCAAAATAAATTACACTATTACAAACTTTCTGCAGAAGCTGCAATGGAATTATGCAGAGTATTGAAACAAATGAACATGCTACTAATAGATGAAGTGAGCATGGTCTCCAACCTAATGTTGGCTTTGATTCATCTCAGATTGCAAGAAGTACTTAAAAGTAACAACGAAGAACTGTTTGCAGGGAAACACATTATCGTTTTTGCAGATCTTCTACAATTGACACCAGTGAAAGGTGAACTAATTTTTAAAACCTTAGGCCATAAACTCTGCCGGAAAACTGTCGGTAGCATAGGTAATGTAAACCTTTGGCAACATTTCCAATATAGAGAATTAACTGAGAACATGCAGCAATCTGCAGATCTCACTTATACCAACATCTTAAAAAGTATTAGAGTTGGTGTATTATCGCAAGAAGCACAAGTTGTATTGAAAAACCGGCACATACATGCACTTTATGGTGACAATGCATGTGCAACTGATGTTATGGAACAAATAGTGCACAAAAATGTCAATTGTATGGCCTTAATGCCAACTCTGGCAAGCTGTTTCAAATTCAATGAAAGAATGTTAAATAAAGAAATGCAACCAATACTGGAAATTAGCGCCACAGACAAAATATACGTACATGGTATGACAGTACCCATGTATGAGCAAGCCACAACAAGACTAAATAGTTTAGAAAATTCAATCTCCAACACAGCTGGGTTGGAAAAAATATTGAAATTTCCTTAAATTGTAGAGTAATGCTTAAACGTAACCTTGACGTAGAGCAAGGGCTAGTTGATGGAGCACTGGGCACAGTTGTTGGCTTTCAATTATACCCATGTGATAGCAACATTCCGTTTGTGAATATTCGCTTTGATAAAGTTTCAGAAGTGAAAAGGATAGGGCGCTCAATTGCTCGATTCCTTCTCTTCAAAGACATGTATGTAGGTAGAGAGCAATTTTCTCTAACTCTTGCATATTCAGTTACCATTCATAAATCCCAAGGTCTTACCCTAGACAAAGGACTGATAGATATAGGAAACACAGGGGGTAGTTCATAGAATTCCGTGCACAAGTGGCGCACGCGGCTGGCGCACAGTGTGCGCGTGCGACAGTCTGCGCCAGCCGCGTGCGCCAAAATCCATTTCCACGCACAGTGTATTTATGGATTTCAACATCCATTAACAGCCGTGGTGCAGAGTGGCGCAGCGACCCTGCAGCAGTGCCAGTTACGCCCCCAACGCCTCCCTGTGCGCCATGCACAGCGCACAAATCCCGTACATGGCGCACAGGGTAGTGGACCAGCATACAGCCCCCGAACTACGAAAACACCTGTAAAACTCCCTGCGCACCCCTCCGAATACATGTACACCCCTGCGCTGGGAGTTTCACACGCAATTGGCCCTGTGCGAGCGGGTTACGTGTATCACTGGGGTTCGCGGGGAGTTTCACACGCGATTGGCCCTGTGCGAGCGGAGTACGTGAATTACTGGGGTTCGCGGGGAGTTTCACACGCAATTGGCCCTGTGCGAGTGGGGTACGTGTATTACTGGGGTTCGCGGGGAGTTTCACACACGATTGGGCCTGTGCGAGTGAGTTACGTGTATCACTGGGGTTTGCGGGGAGTTTCACACGCGATTGGGCCTGTGCGAGCGGGGTACGTGTATCACTGGGGTTCGCGGGGAGTTTCACACGCGATTGGCCCTGTGGGAGCAGGGTACGTGTATTACTGAGGTTTGCAGGGAGTTTCACACGCGATTGGGTCTGTGCGAGCGGGGTACGTGTATTACTGGGGTTCGCGGGGAGTTTCACACGCGATTGGGCCTGTGCGAGCGGGGTACGTGTATCACTGGGGTTCGCGGGGAGTTTCACACGCGATTCGGCCTGTGCGAGTGGGGTATGTGTATCACTGGGGTTTGCGGGGAGTTTCACACATGATTGGGCTTGTGCGAGCGGGGTACTTGTATCACTGGGGTTCGCGGGGAGTTTCACACGCGATTGGGCATGTGCGAGCGGGGTACATGTATCACTGGGGTTCGCTGGGAGATTCACACGCGATTAGCCCTGTGCGAGCGGGGTACGTGAATTACTGGGGTTCGCAGGGAGTTTCACACACGATTGGCCCTGTGCGAGTGGGGTATGTGAATTACTGGGGTTCGCTGGGAGTTTCACATGCGATTTGGCCTGTGTGAGCGGGGTACGTGTATCACTGGGGTTTGCGGGGAGTTTCACACGCGATTCGGCCTGTGCGAGCGGAGTACGTGAATTACTGGGGTTCGCGGGGAGTTTCACACGCAATTGGCACAAATCCCGTACATGGCGCACAGGGTAGTGGACCAGCATACAGCCCCCGAACTACGAAAACACCTGTAAAACTCCCTGCGCACCCCTCCGAATACATGTACACCCCTGCGCTGGGAGTTTCACACGCAATTGGCCCTGTGCGAGCGGGTTACGTGTATCACTGGGGTTCGCAGGGAGTTTCACACGCGATTGTCCCTGTGCGAGCGGGGTACGTGTATTACTGGGGTTTACGGGAAGTTTCACACGCGATTGGACCTCTGCGAGCGGGGTACGTGTATTACTGGGGTTCGCGGGGAGTTTCACACACGATTGGGCCTGTGCGAGTGAGTTACGTGTATCACTGGGGTTTGCGGGGAGTTTCACACGCGATTGGGCCTGTGCGAGCGGGGTACGTGTATCACTGGGGTTCGCGGGGAGTTTCACACGCGATTGGCCCTGTGGGAGCAGGGTACGTGTATTACTGAGGTTTGCAGGGAGTTTCACACGCGATTGGGTCTGTGCGAGCGGAGTACGTGAATTACTGGGGTTCGCGGGGAGTTTCACACGCAATTGGCACAAATCCCGTGCATGGCGCACAGGGTAGTGGACCAGCATACAGCCCCCGAACTACGAAAACACCTGTAAAACTCCCTGCGCACCCCTCCGAATACATGTACACCCCTGCGCTGGGAGTTTCACACGCGATTGGCCCTGAGCGAGTGGGGTACGTGAACTACTGGGGTTCGCGGGGAGTTTCACACGCAATTGGGCCTGCGCGAGCGGGGTAAGTGTATCACTGGGATTCGTGGGGAGTTTCACACGTGAATTGGCAGTGTGGGTCCTCCCAGGTGTGCCCTCTACCCCCTCCACGGCCCCTGCATGCAGCCCACACCACAGGGGACTACCCTGCACCCCTGGTCATGTTCCACACGCAGCCTATCCACCATGGGCAGGTCCCCCAGCCAGCCCACATGTCACCTTGCTGTAAGTCAGTGGTGAAGCTGGATCAGGGAAAACATTCTTAATCAAAATCATCAGCAAGTTCCTTCAACAATTGACAAACAACAACTGTCAGCTGTTGTAACGGCCCACACAGGTTTAGCTGCCTACAACATAGGTGGTGTTACTTTACACCAATTACTACTGCTTCCAGTAGAGCATCAAAATAAATTACACTATTACAAACTTTCTGCAGAAGCTGCAATGGAATTATGCAGAGTATTGAAACAAATGAACATGCTACTAATAGATGAAGAGAGCATGGTCTCCAACCTAATGTTGGCTTTGATTCATCTCAGATTGCAAGAAGTACTTAAAAGTAACAACGAAGAACTGTTTGCAGGGAAACACATTATCGTTTTTGCAGATCTTCTACAATTGACACCAGTGAAAGGTGAACCAATTTTTAAAACCTTAGGCCATAAACTCTGCCGGAAAACTGTCGGTAGCATAGGTAATGTAAACCTTTGGCAACATTTCCAATATAGAGAATTAACTGAGAACATGCAGCAATCTGCAGATCTCACTTATACCAACATCTTAAAAAGTATTAGAGTTGGTGTATTATCGCAAGAAGCACAAGTTGTATTGAAAAACCGGCACATACATGCACTTTATGGTGACAATGCATGTGCAACTGATGTTATGGAACAAATAGTGCACAAAAATGTCAATTGTATGGCCTTAATGCCAACTCTGGCAAGCTGTTTCAAATTCAATGAAAGAATGTTAAATAAAGAAATGCAACCAATACTGGAAATTAGCGCCACAGACAAAATATACGTACATGGTATGACAGTACCCATGTATGAGCAAGCCACAACAAGACTAAATAGTTTAGAAAATTCAATCTCCAACACAGCTGGGTTGGAAAAAATATTGAAATTTCCTTAAATTGTAGAGTAATGCTTAAACGTAACCTTGACGTAGAGCAAGGGCTAGTTGATGGAGCACTGGGCACAGTTGTTGGCTTTCAATTATACCCATGTGATAGCAACATTCCGTTTGTGAATATTCGCTTTGATAAAGTTTCAGAAGTGAAAAGGATAGGGCGCTCAATTGCTCGATTCCTTCTCTTCAAAGACATGTATGTAGGTAGAGAGCAATTTTCTCTAACTCTTGCATATTCAGTTACCATTCATAAATCCCAAGGTCTTACCCTAGACAAAGGACTGATAGATATAGGAAACACAGGGGGTAGTTCATAGAATTCCGTGCACAAGTGGCGCACGCGGCTGGCGCACAGTGTGCGCGTGCGACAGTCTGCGCCAGCCGCGTTCGCCAAAATCCATTTCCACGCACAGCGTATTTATGGATTTCAACATCCATTAACAGCCGTGGTGCAGAGTGGCGCAGCGACCCTGCAGCAGTGCCAGTTACGCCCCCAACGCCTCCCTGTGCGCCATGCACAGCGCACAAATCCCGTACATGGCGCACAGGGTAGTGGACCAGCATACAGCCCCCGAACTACGAAAACACCTGTAAAACTCCCTGCGCACCCCTCCGAATACATGTACACCCCTGCACTGGCAGTTTCACACGCAATTGGCCCTGTGCGAGCGGGTTACGTGTATCACTGGGGTTCGCGGGGAGTTTCACACGCGATTGGCCCTGTGCGAGCGGAGTACGTGAATTACTGGGGTTCGCGGGGAGTTTCACACGCAATTGGCCCTGTGCGAGCGGGGTACGTGTATTACTGGGGTTCGCGGGGAGTTTCACACACGATTGGGCCTGTGCGAGTGAGTTACGTGTATCACTGGGGTTTGCGGGGAGTTTCACACGCGATTGGGCCTGTGCGAGCGGGGTACGTGTATCACTGGGGTTCGCGGGGAGTTTCACACGCGATTGGCCCTGTGGGAGCAGGGTACGTGTATTACTGAGGTTTGCAGGGAGTTTCACACGCGATTGGGTCTGTGCGAGCGGGGTACGTGTATTACTGGGGTTCGCGGGGAGTTTCACACGCGATTGGGCCTGTGCGAGCGGGGTACGTGTATCACTGGGGTTCGCGGGGAGTTTCACACGCGATTCGGCCTGTGCGAGTGGGGTATGTGTATCACTGGGGTTTGCGGGGAGTTTCACACGCGATTGGGCATGTGCGAGCGGGGTACATGTATCACTGGGGTTCGCTGGGAGATTCACACGCGATTAGCCCTGTGCGAGCGGGGTACGTGAATTACTGGGGTTCGCAGGGAGTTTCACACACGATTGGCCCTGTGCGAGTGGGGTATGTGAATTACTGGGGTTCGCTGGGAGTTTCACATGCGATTTGGCCTGTGTGAGCGGGGTACGTGTATCACTGGGGTTTGCGGGGAGTTTCACACGCGATTCGGCCTGTGCGAGTGGGGTATGTGTATCACTGGGGTTCGCGGGGAGTTTCACACATGATTGGGCTTGTGCGAGCGGGGTACGTGTATCACTGGGGTTCGCAGGGAGTTTCACACTCGATTGGGCCTGTGCGCCCGGGGTACGTGTATCACTGGGGTTTGCAGGGAATTTCTCATGCGATTAGGCCTGTGCGAGCGGGGTACGTGTATCACTGGGGTTCGTGGGGAGTTTCACACGCGAATGGCCCTGTGCGAGAGGGGTACGTGTATTACTGGGGTTCGCAGGGAGTTTCACACGCGATTGGGCCTGTGCGTGCGGGGTACGTATATCACTGGGGTTCGCGGGGACTTTCACACGCGATTAGGCCTCTACGAGCGGGGTACGTGTATCACTGGGGTTCGTGGGGAGTTTCACACGCGATTGGGCCTGTGCGTGCGGGGTACGTATATCACTGGGGTTCGCGGGGACTTTCACACGCGATTGGGCCTCTACGAGCGGGGTACGTGTATCACTGGGGTTCGTGGGGAGTTTCACACGCGATTGTCCCTGTGCGAGTGGGGTACGTGTATTACTGGTGTTTGCGGGAAGTTTCACACGCGATTGGCCCTGTGCGAGCGGGGTAAGTGTATCACTGGGATTCGCGGGGAGTTTCACACGTGAATTGGCAGTGTGGGTCCTCCCAGGTGTGCCCTCTACCCCCTCCACGGCCCCTGCATGCAGCCCACACCACAGGGGACTACCCTGCACCCCTGGTCATGTTCCACACGCAGCCTATCCACCATGGGCAGGCCCCCCAGCCAGCCCACATGTCACCTTGCTGTAAGTCAGTGGTGAAGCTGGATCAGGGAAAACATTCTTAATCAAAATCATCAGAAAGTTCCATCAACAATTGACAAACAACAACTGTCAGCTGTTGTAACGGCCCACACAGGTTTAGCTGCCTACAACATAGGTGGTGTTACTTTACACCAATTACTACTGCTTCCAGTAGAGCATCAAAATAAATTACACTACTACAAACTTTCTGCAGAAGCTGCAATGGAATTATGCAGAGTATTGAAACAAATGAACATGCTACTAATAAATGAAGTGAGCATGGTCTCCAACCTAATGTTGGCTTTCATTCATCTCAGATTGCAAGAAGTACTTAAAAGTAACAACGAAGAACTGTTTGCAGGGAAACACATTATCGTTTTTGCAGATCTTCTACAATTGACACCAGTGAAAGGTGAACCAATTTTTAAAACCTTAGGCCATAAACTCTGCCGGATAACTGTCGGTAGCATAGGTAATGTAAACCTTTGGCAACATTTCCAATATAGAGAATTAACTGAGAACATGCAGCAATCTGCAGATCTCACTTATACCAACATCTTAAAAAGTATTAGAGTTGGTGTATTATCGCAAGAAGCACAAGTTGTATTGAAAAACCGGCACATACATGCACTTTATGGTGACAATGCATGTGCAACTGATGTTATGGAACAAATAGTGCACAAAAATGTCAATTGTATGGCCTTAATGCCAACTCTGGAAGCTGTTTCAAATTCAATGAAAGAATGTTAAATAAAGAAATGCAACCAATACTGGAAATTAGCGCCACAGACAAAATATACGTACATGGTATGACAGTACCCATGTGTGAGCAAGCCACAACAAAACTAAATAGTTTAGAAAATTCAATCTCCAACACAGCTGGATTGGAAAAAATATTGAAATTTCCTTAAATTGTAGAGTAATGCTTAAACGTAAACTTGACTTAGAGCAAGGGCTAGTTGATGGAGCACTGGGCACAGTTGTTGGCTTTCAATCATACCCATGTGATAGCAACATTCAGTTTGTGAATATTCGCTTTGATAAAGTTTCAGAAGTGAAAAGGATAGGGCGCTCAATTGCTCGATTCCTTCTCTTCAAAGACATGTATGTAGGTAGAGAGCAATTTTCTCTAACTCTTGCATATTCAGTTACCATTCATAAATCCCAAGGTCTTACCCTAGACAAAGGATTGATAGATATAGGAAACACAGGGGGTAATTCATAGAATTCCGTGCACAAGTGGCGCACGCGGCTGGCGCACAGTGTGCGCGTGCGACAGTCTGCGCCAGCCGCGTGCGCCAAAATCCATTTCCACGCACAGCGTATTTATGGATTTCAACATCCATTAACAGCCGTGGTGCAGAGTGGCGCAGCGACCCTGCAGCAGTGCCAGTTACGCCCCCAACGCCTCCTGTGCGCCATGCACAGCGCACAAATCCCGTACATGGCGCACAGGCTGATGGACCAGCATACAGCCCCCGAACTACGAAAACACCTGTAAAACTCCCTGCGCACCCCTCCGAATACATGTACACCCCTGCGCTGGGAGTTTCACACGCAATTGGCCCTGTGCGAGCGGGTTACGTGTATCGCTGGGGTTCGCGGGGAGTTTCACACGCGATTGGCCCTGTGCGAGCGGGGTACGTGAATTACTGGGGTTCGCGGGGAGTTTCACACGCAATTGGCCCTGTGCGAGCGGGGTACGTGTATTACTGGGGTTCGCGGGGAGTTTCACACGCGATTGGGCCTGTGCGAGTGAGTTACGTGTATCACTGGAGTTTGCGGGGAGTTTCACACGCGATTGGGCCTGTGCGAGCGGGGTACGTGTATTACTGAGGTTTGCAGGGAGTTTCACACGCGATTGGGCCTGTGCGAGCGGGGTACGTGTATTACTGGGGTTCGCGGGGAGTTTCACACGCGATTGGGCCTGTGCGAGCGGGGTACGTGTATCACTGGGGTTCGCGGGGAGTTTCACACGCGATTCGGCCTGTGCGAGTGGGGTATGTGTATCACTGGGGTTCGCAGGGAGTTTCACACATGATTGGGCTTGTGCGAGCGGGGTACGTGTATCACTGGGGTTCGCGGGGAGTTTCACACGCGATTAGGCATGTGCGAGTGGGGTACGTGTATCACTGGGGTTCGCTGGGAGATTCACACGCGATTAGCCCTGTGCGAGCGGGGTACGTGAATTACTGGGGTTCGCAGGGAGTTTCACACACGATTGGCCCTGTGCGAGTGGGGTATGTGAATTACTGGGGTTCGCGGGGAGTTTCACACGCGATTTGGCCTGTGCGAGCGGGGTACGTCTATCACTGGGGTTTGGGGGGAGTTTCACACGCGATTCGGCCTGTGCGAGTGGGGTATGTGTATCACTGGGGTTCGCGGGGAGTTTCACACATGATTGGGCTTGTGCGAGCGGGGTACGTGTATCACTGGGGTTCGCAGGGAGTTTCACACTCTATTGGGCCTGTGCGGCCGGGGTACTTGTATCACTGGGGTTCACAGGGAGTATCACATGCGATTGGCACTGTGCGAGCAGGATACGTGTATTACTGGGGTTCGCGGGGAATTGCACATGCGATTGGGCCTGCGCGAGCGGGGTACGTGTATCACTGGGGTTCGCAGGGAGTTTCACACGCGATTGGGCCTGTTCAAGTGGGGTACGTGTATCACTGGGGTTCGCGGGGAGTTTCACACGCGATTGGGCCTGTACGAGCGCGGTACGTGTATCAGTGGGGTTCGCGGGGAGTTTCACACGCGTTTGGCCCTGTGCGAGCGGGGTACGCGCATTACTGGGGTCGCGGGGAGTTTCACACGCGATTGGCCATGTGCGAGTGGGGTACGTGAATTACTGGGGTTCGCGGGGAGTTTCACACGCAATTGGGCCTGTGCGAGCGGGGTAAGTGTATCACTGGGATTCGCAGGGAGTTTCACACGTGAATTGGCAGTGTGGGTCCTCCCAGGTGTGCCCTCTACCCCCTCCACGGCCCCTGCATGCAGCCCACACCACAGGGGACTACCCTGCACCCCTGGTCATGTTCCACACGCAGCCTATCCACCATGGGCAGGCCCCCCAGCCAGCCCACATGTCACCTTGCTGTAAGTCAGTGGTGAAGCTGGATCAGGGAAAACATTCTTAATCAAAATCATCAGCAAGTTCCTTCAACAATTGACAAACAACAACTGTCAGCTGTTGTAACGGCCCCCACAGGTTTAGCTGCCTACAACATAGGTGGTGTTACTTTACACCAATTACTACTGCTTCCAGTAGAGCATCAAAATAAATTAGACTACTACAAACTTTCAGCAGAAGCTGCAATGGAATTATTCAGAGTATTGAAACAAATGAACATGCTACTAATAGATGAAATGAGCATGGTCTCCAACCTAATGTTGGCTTTGATTCATCTCAGATTACAAGAAGTACTTAAAAGTAACAACGAAGAACTGTTTGCATGGAAACACATTATCGTTTTTGCAGATCTTCTACAATTGACACCAGTGAAAGGGTGAAAGGTGAACCGATTTTTAAAACCTTAGGCCATAAACTCTGCCTGAAAACTGTCGGTAGCATAGGTAATGTAAACCTTTGGCAACATTTCCAATATAGAGAATTAACTGACAACATGCAGCAATCTGCAGATCTCTCTTATACCAACATCTTAAAAAGTATTAGAGTTGGTGTATTATCGCAAGAAGCACAAGTTGTATTGAAAAACCGGCACATACATGCACTTTATGGTGACAATGCATGTGCAACTGATGTTATGGAACAAATAGTGCACAAAAATGTCAATTCTATGGCCTTAATGCCAACTCTGGCAAGCTGTTTCAAATTCAATGAAACAATGTTAAATAAAGAAATGCAACCAATACTGGAAATTAGCGCCACAGACAAACTAGACGTACATGGTATGACACTACCCATGTGTAAGCAAGCCACAACAAGACTAAATAGTTTAGAAAATTCAATCTCCAACACAGCTGGGTTGGAAAAAATATTTAAATTATCCTTAAATTGTAGAGTAATGCTTAAACGTAACCTCGACGTAGAGCAAGGGGTAGTAAATGGAGCACTGTGCACAGTTGTTGGCTTTCAATCATACCCACGTGATAGCAACATTCAGTTTGTGAATATTCGCTTTGATAAAGTTTCAGAAGTGAAAAGGATAGGGCTCTCAATTGCTCGATTCCTTCTCTTCAAAGTCATGTATGTACGTAGAGAGCAATTTTCTCTAACTCTTGCATATGCAGTTACCATTCATAAATCCCAAGGTCTTACCCTAGACAAAGCATTAATAGATACAGGAAACACAGGGGGTAATTCATAGAATTCAGCGCACAAGTGGCGCACGCGGCTGGTGCACGGTGTGCGCGTGCGACAGTCTGCGCCAGCCTCATGCGCCAAAATCCATTTCCGCGCACAGCGTATTCATGGATTTCAACATCCATTACCAGCCTTGGCGCAGAGTGGCCCAGCGACCGTGCAGCAGTGCCAGTTACGCCCCCAACGCCTCACCATGCGCCATGCACAGCGCACAAATCCCGTACATGGCGCACAGGCCAGTGGACCAGCATAGAGCCCCCCAACCACGAAAACGCCTGTAAAATTCACACGCGATTGGGCCTCTGCGAGCGGGGTACGTGTATCACTGGGGTTTGCGGGGAGTTTCACACGCTATTGGCCCTGTGCGAGCGGGGTACATGAATTACAGGGGTACGTGGGGAGTTTCACACGCGTTTGGGCCTGTGCGAGCGGGGTACGTGTATCACTGAGGGACCGCAGGGAGTTTCACACGCGATTGGCCCTGTGCGAGTGGGGTACGTGTATCACTGGGGTTCGCAGGGAGTTCTACACGCGATTGTCCCTGTGCGAGCGAGGTACGTGTATCACTGGGGTTCATGGTGAGTTTCACACGCGATTGGCCCTGTGCGAGCAGGGTATGTGAATTATTGGGGTTCGCGGGGAGTTTCACACCCGATTGGGCCTGTGTGAGTGGGGTACGTGTATCACTGGGGTTCACGGGGAGTTTCACACGCGATTGGCCCTGTGCGAGCGGGGTACGTGAATTACTGGGGTTTGCGGGGAGTTTCACACGCGATTGGCCCTGTGCGAGTGGGATACGTGTATCACTGGGGTTCGCGGGAAGTTTCACACGCGATTGGGCCTGTGCGAGCGGGGTACGTGTATCACTGGGGTTTGCAGGGAGTTTCTCACGCGATTGGGCTTGTGCGAGTGGGGTACGTGTATCACTGGGGTTCGTGGGGAGTTTCACACGCGAATGGCCCTGTGCGAATGGGGTACGTGTATTACTGGGGTTTGCGGGGAGTTTCACACGCTATTGGCCCTGTGCGAGCGGGGTACATGAATTACAGGGGTACGTGGGGAGTTTCACACGCGATTGGGCCTGTGCGAGCGGGGTACGTGTATCACTGAGGGACCGCAGGGAGTTTCACACGCGATTGGCCCTGTGCGAGTGGGGTACGTGTATCACTGGGGTTCGCAGGGAGTTCTACACGCGATTGTCCCTGTGCGAGCGAGGTACGTGTATCACTGGGGTTCATGGTGAGTTTCACACGCGATTGGCCCTGTGCGAGCAGGGTATGTGAATTATTGGGGTTCGCGGGGAGTTTCACACCCGATTGGGCCTGTGTGAGTGGGGTACGTGTATCACTGGGGTTCACGGGGAGTTTCACACGCGATTGGCCCTGTGCGAGCGGGGTACGTGAATTACTGGGGTTTGCGGGGAGTTTCACACGCGATTGGCCCTGTGCGAGTCGGATACGTGTATCACTGGGGTTCGCGGGGAGTTTCACACGCGATTGGGCCTGTGCGAGCGGGGTACGTGTATCACTGGGGTTTGCGGGGAGTTTCTCACGTGATTGGGCCTGTGCGAGTGGGGTACGTGTATCACTGGGGTTCGTGGGGAGTTTCACACGCGAATGGCCCTGTGCGAACGGTGTACGTGTATTACTGGGGTTCGCAGGGAGTTTCACACGCAGTTGGGCCATTGCGAGCGGGGTACGTGTATTACTGGGGTTCGCGGGGAGTTTCACACGCGATTGGGCCTGTGCGAGCGGGGTACTTGTATCACTGGAGTTCGCGGGGACTTTCACACGCGATTGGGCCTCTACGAGCGGGGTACGTGTATCACTGGGGTTCTCGGGGAGTTTCACACACGATTGGCCCTGTGCCAGCGGGGTATGTGTATTACTGGGGTTCGCGGGGAGTTTCACACGCGATTGTCCCTGTGTGAGCGGGGTACGTGTATTACAGGGGTTCGCGGGGAGTTTCACACGCGATTGGACCTCTGCGAGCGGGGTAAGTGTATCACTGGGGTTCGCGGGGAGTTTCACATGCGATTGGCCCTGTGCCAGTGGGGTACGTGAATTACTGGGGTTCGCGGGGAGTTTCACATGCAATTGGGCCTGTGCGAGCGGGGTAAGTGTATCACTGGGATTCGCGGGGAGTTTCACACGTGAATTGGCAGTGTGGGTCCTACAAGGTGTGCCCTCTACCCTCTTCACGGCCCCTGCATGCAGCCCACACCACAGGGGCCTACCCTGCACCCCTGGTCATGTTCCACACGCAGCCTATCCACCATGGGCAGGCCCCCCAGCCAGCCCACATGCCACCTTGCTGTAAGTCAGTGGTGAAGCTGGATCAGGGAAAACATTCTTAATCAAAATCATCAGCAAGTTCCTTCAACAATTGACAAACAACAACTGTCAGCTGTTGTAACGGCCCCCACAGGTTTAGCTGCCTACAACATAGGTGGTGTTACTTTACACCAATTACTACTGCTTCCATTAGAGCATCAAAATAAATTAGACTACTACAAACTTTCTGCAGAAGCTGCAATGGAATTATGCAGAGTATTGAAACAAATGAACATGCTACTAATAGATGAAGTGAGCATGGTCTCCGACCTAATGTTGGCTTTGATTCATCTCAGATTGCAAGAAGTACTTAAAAGTAACAACAAAGAACTGTTTGCAGGGAAACACATTATCGTTTTTGCAGATCTTCTACAATTGACACCAGTGAAAGGTGAACCAATTTTTAAAACCTTAGGCCATAAACTCTGCCGGAAAACTGTCGGTAGCATAGGTAATGTAAACCTTTGGCAACATTTCCAATATAGAGAATTAACTGAAAACATGCAGCAATCTGCAGATCTCACTTATACCAACATCTTAAGCGGGGTACGTGTATTACTGGGGTTCACGGCGAGTTTCACACGCGATTGGGCCTGTGCGAGAGGGGTACGTGTATTACTGGGGTTCGCAGGGAGTTTCACACGCGATTGGGTCTTTGCGAGCGGGGTACGTGTATCACTGGGGTTCGCGGGGAGTTTCACACGCGATTGGGCCTGTGCGAGCGGGGTACGTGTATCACTGGGGTTCGCGAGGAGTTTCACACGCAATTGGCCCTGTGAGAGCGGGATACGTGTATTACTGGGGTTCGCGGGGAGTTTCACACGCAATTGGCCCCGTGCGAGCGGGGTACGTGTATCACTGGGGTTCGCGGAGAGTTTCACACGCGATTGGGCCTTTGCGAGCAGGGTACGTGTATCACTGGGGTTCGCGGGGAGTTTCACACGCGCTTGGGCCTGTGCGAGCGGGGTTAGTGTATCACTGGGGTTCGTGGGGAGCTTCACACGCAATTGGCCCTGTGCGAGCGGGGTACGTGAATTACTGGGGTTCGCAGGGAGTTGCACACGCGATTGGGCCTGTGCGAGCGGGGTACGTGTATCACTGGGGTTCGCAGGGACTTTCACACGCGATTGGGCCTCTACGAGCAGGGTACGTGTATCACTGGGGTTCGCGGGGAGTTTCACATGCGATTGGGCCTGTGCGAGCAGGGTACGTGTATCACTGGGGTTCGCAGGGAGTTTCACACGCGATTGTCTCTGTGTGAGCGAGGTACGTGTGTTACTGGGGTTTGCGGGAAGTTTCACACGCGATTGGGCCTGTGCAAGCGGGGTACGTGTATCACTGGGGTTCGCGGGGAGTTTCACACACGATTGGACCTCTGCGAGCGGGGTACGTGTATCACTGGGGTTCGCGGGGAGTTTCACACGCAATTGGGCCTGTGCGAGCGGGGTAAGTGTATCACTGGGATTCGCGGGGAGTTTCACACGTGAATTGGCAGTGTGGGTCCTACAAGGTGTGCCCTCTACCCCCTTCATGGCCCCTGCATGCAGCCCACACCACAGGGGACTACCCTGCACCCCTGGTCATGTTCCACACGCAGCCTATCCACCATGGGCAGGCCCCCCAGCCAGCCCACATGTCACCTTGCTGTAAGTCAGTGGTGAAGCTGGATCAGGGAAAACATTCTTAATCAAAATCATCAGCAAGTTCCTTCAACAATTGACAAACAACAACTGTCAGCTGTTGTAACGGCCCCCACAGGTTTAGCTGCCTACAACATAGGTGGTGTTACTTTACACCAATTACTACTGCTTCCAGTAGAGCATCAAAATAAATTAGACTACTACAAACCTTCTGCAGAAGCTGCAATGGAATTATGCAGAGTATTGAAACAAATGAACATGCTACTAATAGATGAAGTGAGCATGGAGTCCAACCTAATGTTGGCTTTGATTCATCTCAGATTGCAAGAAGTACTTAAAAGTAACAACGAAGAACTGTTTGCCATGGAAACACATTATTGTTTTTGCAGATCTTCTACAATTGACACCAGTGAAAGGTGAACCGATTTTTAAAACCTTAGGCCATAAACTCTGCCGGAAAACTGTCGGTAGCATAGGTAATGTAAACCTTTGGCAACATTTCCAATATAGAGAATTAACTGAGAACATGCGGCAATCTGCAGATCTCACTTATACCAACATCTTAAAAAGTATTAGAGTTGGTGTATTATCGCAAGAAGCACAAGTTGTATTGAGAAACCGGCACATACATGCACTTTATGGTGACAATGCATGTGCAACTGATGTTATGGAACAAATAGTGCACAAAAATATCAATTGTATGGCCTTAATGCCAACTCTGGCAAGCTGTTTCAAATTCAATGAAACAATATTAAATAAAGAAATGCAACCAATACTGGAAATTAGCGCCACAGACAAACTAGACGTACATGGTATGACACTACCCATGTGTGAGCAAGCCACAACAAGACTAAATAGTTTAGAAAATTCAATCTCCAACACAGCTGGGTTGGAAAAAATATAGAAATTTCCTTAAATTGTAGAGTAATGCTTAAACGTAACCTTGACGTAGAGCAAGGGCTAGTTTTTTTTTTTTTTTTTTAAACTTTATTTTTAACTTTTTACTGTAACAAATAAGCAGTGCTCCAACAGGGAGCCGCCTAGTGCAATTCCCAACAACGATTCCCCCGCCCCTCCGCCCCCCATCCCCCATGTCCACCGTTATTTTGATTGCCTCTATCCTTTGTCTAAGTCAAATGGAAAGCTTTCCACGTTGCCCTCATGCACCACCATCCTATGGTCTCTCGCTCTGGGGGCTTGGATTGTCCGAGTCTGAAGCTTCAGCATTGTTCATCAGGTAAGTGATGTATGGCCCCCAGATGTCGGGAGGGCGCACATGTAATGGCAGCGTACGAATAAATTCAGTGTCCATATCTTGGCAATATGTCATATCCTTTTCCCAGTCAACTATCTTGGGGAGTGGGACCCGACCCCACGACATGGCAATTCTTCTTCGTGCCAGCACCATGAGGAGTGCCGCCAGCTTGCGTGACGCTGGCTGTAGATATTTAGTGAGGCCGAGAAGCGGACCCAGGGGTAAGGGGGTCATCTGCTCACCTATAATGTCGGATGTTATTTGTATAACGGAAGTCCAGAAGCGCTGGATACCAGGACAGCCCCATGCCAGATGAAGAAAGTCAGCGTTAGCAAATGCGCATCTCTCGCACTGGGCTGATGCTTCTGGGTGGTGCCTATGTTTCCTGACTGGGGTGTAGTATGTTTGGTGCACAAAGTTAAAGTGAATTAGCTTGTATCGAGAATTTAACGCTACCTTTTGGGTTTGTCGAAGAATGTAGGCCCAGTCTTCCTCATTAATCGGTTCTTGTAAAGCCGATTCCCACTTTCGTTGAACTTTAGGTTGAAGTTTCCGCGTGTCTCTTACCAAGGTTTTGTACAGAGTTGACACCAGTCTACCTTCGCCTTGTGCTAAAATTGTGTTATGTAGCAGATCCCACGTGGGGGGTTGCTTAGGGAATGTGGGAAATAGCCCCTGGAGGGTGTGGTGGAGTCTGAAATAGAGAAAGACGTCTAAGGATGTGTTCCCTCCCCTGTCTTTAGCCATTTGGGGGGTCAGAAAGGTGCCCTCTGGGAAGAGGTCTCCCAGCGATTTTATTCCTATTTTATCTATCCATAACAGGAACACTCTTTCATTCGTGAGAGAAATGCCGGGGATGAATTTTATCGGTAGTAGGGGGGAAAATCGTATAGCCACTCCATATTCGCTAGCCATCTTCTTCCATATCGCATATGTGGATAGGACTGTATCCAGCGTTTTATGCGGCACGGGAATGTGGCTTATTATGACTGCAGCTAACAGGTCGGGGGAGGCCAGGGCTCTTTCCACTTGCACATGTGGTCTGATGTAATGGGTTGAGTACCAGTGGCTCAGGAATTGGGCCTGGGCCGCCCAGTAGTATTTTTCTATATCGGGGAGAGCCAGGCCTCCATTTGATATTGGTAGAGTAAGTGTGTTGTACGCTACCCGTGCTGGTTTCCCCGCCCATAATAACTCTAGGATCGCGCTCTTGATTTTTGATAGAAAGGATTTGGGAAGAAGTAGCGGGATATTTGTAAAGAGATATAGAAGTTTGGGGAGAATAACCATTTTTGTTAGTGAGGTCCTGCCCCACAGCGTTAGTGGTAGAGATTTCCATCTCTGAATACGTTCTTGTAATGACTGCAGTGTAGTTACGTAATTGTCTCTAAATATCTCGTGATGGCTTCGTGACATCTTGATCCCCAGATAGCGCACCTTCGAGAATTCCCATTTGAACCCGTGGTCATCTGGAAACTCTGAAGTGCAAGGGGTCAGGGGGAACACTATCGATTTGGAGTGATTGGTTTTGAGGCCTGACATTAACCCGAATTTGATCACCTCTCGCATTACGGGGTTGAGGTTGGTTTGGGGGTCACTGACGAACAACATGACGTCGTCAGCGTATAGGGAGACAATTAGCCTGTGAGGACCCAGCTTTAACCCTCGACCTAACTGCTCGGCTCTCAGCCTTGAGGCCAGGGGTTCCATCACCAGGGAAAAGATAAGGGCCGAGAGTGGGCAACCCTGTCTCGTTCCGCGTTCCAATGTGAACCCTGTGGATTTGGTGTTCCCTAATGTGATGTATGAGCGTGGTTCGTTATATAACAGAGCTACTAGTTTCAGGAATAAGTTACCCAGACCCATCTGCCTTAGTGTCGCGAACATGAAGGGCCACTCTACTGAGTCAAACGCCTTCTCAGCATCTAATAGTACTGCTATTGCCTGTTGCGTCGGGTCCAGGGCCTCAATGACGCCAAATAGTCTCCTGATGCCGTATGTCGTACTACGCCCCGGGATGAACCCGGCCTGGTCACCCAGCACCAGTGCCGGCATCAAGGGGAGCAATCTGTCGCCAGAATTTTAGCTAGGATTTTGTTGTCTAAGTTGATCAGTGAGATCGGCCTGTACGAAGCGCAGTTCTCTGAAGGTTTTCCGGTTTTATGCAACATCATTACGTTAGCCTCGCGCATCGTGGGAGGGAGTGTCCCTCGTTCCACCGCCTCTTCATAGACTTGCAGAAGAAGGGGGGCCACTATTTCCACGTGTGCTTTGTAGAACTCGCCATTGAGTCCATCAGGTCCGGGGGCTTTGGTGTTAGGCAAGGATATGATTGCTATCTGAATTTCTTCGAGTGATATGGGCGTTCAAGGGTTCGCGCAGGTCCTGGCTCACCCAATACAGTTCCGTGTCATTGAGGTACTCTTGTATCGCTTCGGGATCTGATGTTCCTTTTGAACTGTACAGGTTTTGATAAAGTTCTCGGAAAACATTGGAGATCTCCTCCTCTGTGTAAGCCTTCTGGCCTTGCGCATCCGCGATACACTCAATGCGGGGTGGGACTTTGTCTATCGTTAGTAGCCGGGCCAGTAGTGCACCTGGTTTTTGCCCCTCTCCGTACTGCCTGATCTGTTGCCTGCGACCCAGGAACTTCAATTTGCGGTCCGCTGTCTCCCTGAACCCCAAGAGTTCTTTTTTGAGCTCGGCTTGGGTGCGTGGATCAGGAGTATTGGAGAGGTTCTGTTCTAGTTCCTTCAAACGACGCTCTTTGTTGGACAATTCCCCTCGGATCGATTTCAGAACGCTATTTTCTTTAGTCAGGCAAATCCCTCGTACGTAGCACTTGAGTGTTTCCCAGATGGTGCATGCGGAGTCGACTGAGTTTCGGTTGATGTCCAGGAAGGAGACTATTTCTTGTCGCAGTTCTGCTGCAAATACGGCGTCTGTGAGTGAACCGGGTTTGAATCTCCAATTGAGGCCTGGCACTGTTACGCCCGCCAGGGTGACCTCCAGTACAACCATCGAATGGTCGGAGTAAGACCTTGGTAGGATATGGCACGCACCCCATCTGAAAGGGCTATGGGAGGATGCCAGGATATAATCGATTCTGGAGCTGGTGTTGTGTACGGCTGATCGGAAGGTGTACTCCCTGCTCTCTCGGTTGTGTCTTCTCCACATGTCAGATAGATTGAAGGTCTGACAAATCTCTCGAACCTGAGTACTGGCCTTGGATGGATTTCCCGATGTGTTATGGGATCTGTCAAGCCTGGGATCAAGTGTGGTATTGAGGTCCGCACCCCACACCACAGTCGTCGCGTTGGTCGCGTCTAGATGGGACATTACCCAGTTGAAATTGTCAGGTCCATCTGTGTTCGGTGCGTATGAGTTCACCACCACCACCTCTTTCCCTGCGATTATCCCTTTCACCATTAGGGCCCTCCCCTCAGTGTCTTTCTTTGACTCAATAAAGCTGAAATTGGTTCTCTTGTCGATCAGGATCGCAACACCTCTGGCAAATGAGGAGTAGGATGAGAAGTACCGGTGGCATCCCCATGATCTGGCCCAATGTTGTTCCGACGAGGGCAGCAGGTGCGTCTCCTGGAGTATCGCTATGTGGATTTTGTGTCTCTGAAGATATTGAAGGATTCTCCTCATTTTCGTACGCTGGTTGCCGCCACGTATGTTCCAGGTGGCGATTTTCAGCGTTGCCGTTGCCATCTAGAGGGATCAATGTGATCATGTCGAGCCGGGGCCCGCGGGATTGACTGGAGTCGCCTTCCATAGAGGAACAAGGAGGACGTGACAATTGTTAGGTGCATAGTTCTTCGTGTGACTGTCGTGGATCGGGGGTATGCGGGTTGTGGCGGTTTTGCTAAACTAACTTCCCTCCCCTGCACGGGCAACCCCCAACAGGCCCGTGATGAACAATCCCATGTTAAAGTATAACTCGCATTGCTGTGCTCGGGGCGCAGGTGGCCCTCCAAGAGGAGGCTGGCTCCCTTCTTCGGATGCAATATTGAACTGTGGTGGTCGTTTCTAGTCAGCCATGAAGTCTCGTGCCGCCACTTTGGGTGTCCTATGGGCAAATTTTACGGCGGGTTTCTTCTTGGTCTGTCGCCCCTTTGTGGCCTTCCATTGGAGGTAGCGGGTCTACAGCCTGAGCGATCCAGGTAGTCGCTTGTCTCTTCAGGGGAGTTAAAGAACTGGGTCCTGCCCTCGTGTTGGATACGGAGTTTGGCCGGGAAGAGCATGGAGTATTGTATCTGATTCTCTTGTAACCTACGCTTTACTGCCGTGAACGATCTTCTTTGCACTTGGACAGCTTGGGAGAAGTCCGGGAAAAACTGGATCCTGTCGCCGTCGTACTGGAGATCCCCTTTTTCCCTGGCCGCCCGTAGGATGGCATCACGATCCTTGTAGTTGAGCAATCTCGCTATGATTGGGCGGGGATTTGCCCCCGGAATCGGTCTGTTGTTGGGGACTCCATGGGCTCTCTCCACAACAAACAGTTTGGACAGGATTTCTGTACCAAAGAGGTCCTGTTATGCACAATAGGTCAGTTACACACCCATACAACACCTTGCATAACACTCCGATACAAAGTACTATCAGGCTCCCCGGTTCTCAGTCCAACCCTCAAATTGTCCAATCACCTAGGGTGCAGGGGAGTCGCCATCATCGATGTTTTCGGTTCACACGCAGAGGACGGTGTGGTTTGTTTCCTCGTCTCCAATGGCAACTGCCATGGAGATTGCGATCGGGCTGGAACAGCCGATCGCGATTGCTTCCTGGTTTCACATCAACTTCCCGATCACGTGCACGGAGCGCCACTCACGTGATCGGGAAGCGGCTCGCATAAAAGCCGGGAGCTTTGAATCACTCGCCGCTTCACAGCTGTTTTCTAACACTGTTCGGCGCTCTTGACTCTTGTTTGTGACCTCATCGGATTTCGACCTCAGGCTTACTCATCACGGATTTGATTAACTCTTGCTCCTTGGATACGGTTGCTGATACTCTGCACGGATACTGGTACTTTGGACCTTTGGCTTGCGCATAACTGACTGCTTTGGATTTTCCTTATCTGTTCACTTGCTACAACTTGGATTTTGACCATTGGATTGTTTACGACCTTCCTACTGTTCTTTCTTGGAAATTATTACGAGTTACGGGTGGTCAGCCCGTACCTGCCTCCAGGTACTTGACTGTTTGAATCATCAGCGCTTCCTTGCACCAATTCCTCAGGCTCCCTTCCACTGAACATAGGTAAGAAAGTATCCTTTATTCACATTTAACTGAAAGCACTGTCTTTGCCTGTATTAACCCCGACTTCCTTCAAACAGCCTCTGGAGTCCTTGGCGCCACCTGATTCTACAACCAACAACCACCTGTGGCCTCAAAGCTCGCACAGGGAGTGTTTATCTTTCTCTCTCTGTGGGTGATTTGTGGACAGAGGCTCAATACTCTTCACTTCGTGGCAAGTCTTGACAGACTGTGAAGCCGTTGCGCTGTGTTGAGTATGGAGCCTGTAGCCGAGGACCCCGTGGCCTGCATTGGTACAGGCACTCACAGTGTTGAAGGCAGACATGACAGCCGCCAATGCGACTATACATCAGAGGTTAGATTTGATCCAAAGTGTACAACACCCGTTACCCGCTGATGTAGAGTTCGGGGAAGCCGCTACCCAACCCCCAGTTGTCCAACCTATTGCTCCCCCTGTAGCGCCACAAATTCCTGTACTCATGCCTACGCCCTTTCCCCTGGCCGCTCCAGAAAGATTCCATGGAGACCCCAGAAAGTTTCGCACTTTTGTGAATCAATGCAAGCTACATTTTCTTTGTAGACCTCAGGCCTTTCCCGACTCCACCACAAAGGCGGCTTTCACCTTGTCCCATCTGGCCGGCACTGCGGCAGGATGGGCCAATCCCCTCCTGGAAAACAACAGCCCTGTCCTATATGATTTCGAGTTATTGGTCACAGAAATGTCTCATGTATTCGACACACGTCACAAAGCCCAATCCCGGGATCTTGAATTGTTAGATCTAACTCAAGGAAAGGGGTCACTCATAGAGTACATTGCCCGATTTAACCAACTGGCTGCTGAAACATCTTGGCCTGAACCCAAAAGGGCAGTTGTGTTTTACAGAGGGCTTAATAGTACCATGAAGGATGCTATGTCCGTCGTTCCTTCTTTGCCCACATCTCATACTGACTTAGTGGATCTCGCCCTACAGATCGATGCAAGGCGTTCTGAACGCAAGTTTGAAACAGGGTTCCCTACCACTAGTTCGTCCTCCCCCTCCTCTGATCCCGGTGGTGAACCTATGCAAATAGGCGGTATTCGTAGCCCGATCACACAACTAGAGAGGGACCGCAGAAGAACCAACCATGCCTGCTTCTACTGTGGCCTGAGTGGGCATTTTGTAAAGTCCTGTCCCAGACGCCCCAAGTTAAAAAATCTGTTTTTTCGGAATGCTCGACCATAGATCCGGGGGCCGGATCGAGCAATCCCTCAATTCCCTCGGACAAGTTCCCCACATTTGGCAGGATCAGGCCGGTGATAGTACAGGCCACGTTAAAACCCACACCCGACATTGTTCATGCCGTTTCGATCTATATCGATTCTGGTGCCACTGGCAATTATGTCGATATAAATCTGGCCGGGTCATTGAATCTGCCCCTGATTACCAAACAGCATCCGGAACCGGTACAGGCGGTGGATGGCACAGCACTGATTTCTGGCCCAATTCGACAACAAACTGCCCCGATCACCCTAACTATACAGAAAACACATCAGGAAGTCTTATCCTTTGATTTGATCACAATGCCCCAATTCGGGATTATACTAGGGCTCCCATGGTTACATCAACACAACCCTTTGATCGACTGGAAGTCTGGGCAGGTTCACTTTGAATCGGAAATCTGCCAGAATTTTTGCCTCACCGCACCTGACGACACCGACTCTCCTTCACGTGCCTTGGGGGCTGTCGCACAACTTACCCTACATGAGGAAGCGTCCACGTCCTTGGAGTCTCACATGGTGGGGGCGGTTGCGACAAGTATCCCTATGGAATATAAGGACTTTCATGAGGTATTTGACAAGGGTTCTTCAGAGGTACTACCACCACATCGTTCTTACGATTGCCCTATTGACCTCATCCCTGATTCCAGCATTCCTTCAGGACGTATTTACTCCCTGTCCCCCTCAGAGGAACAGGCATTGAAAGAATACATTCAAGCGGCTCTGAAGGTTGGCCACATACGTCCTTCCAACTCTCCGGCAGCTAGCCCTATTTTTTTTGTCCCCAAAAAGGAGGGCGACTTACGTCCTTGCGTGGACTACCGACGCTTGAATGCTATCACCATAAAGAACCGGTATCCGATTCCCCTGATTACACCATTGTTGGACAGGTTGAGTCACGCCAACATCTTCACGAAACCCGATCTCCGCGGAGCCTATAATTTAATCAGAATTCGCCCCGGAGACGAGTGGAAAACGGCTTTTTGCACTCGTTACGGACTGTTTGAGTACGTAGTCATGCCCTTCGGGCTTTGTAACGCCCCTGCTACGTTTCAGCGTTTCATGAATGAGATTTTTCATGATTTGTTAGACATCTGGGTAGCGGTATATCTCGATGACATCCTAATATTTTCACAGAACCTGAAGGAACATGTACTACATGTCCGCGAGGTATTGTCTCGACTTCGCCGTTTTTCACTCTATGCTAAGCCAGAAAAATGTCAGTTCCATACTGGAAGTGTGGAATTCTTGGGATTCCACATTACCCCTGGGGGTTTAGCAATGAACCAATCCAAAGTTCGTGCAGTTTTGGACTGGCCAAAGCCCTGTAATATTAAGGCATTACAATCATTCCTTGGGTTTTCAAATTTTTACAGGCGCTTTATCCAAGATTTCTCATCTCTTGTAACACCTCTTACTGCCTTGACCAGCCCCAAGTCACCTTTTCTCTGGTTGGAACAACACCAAAAGGCTTTTGATGCGCTAAAAGCTGCATTTACTACCGCTCCTGTACTGAAGCATCCCGACCCGGAACTCCCCTTCATTGTAGAGGCGGATGCATCCTCCTTTGCACTTGGTGCGGTGTTGTCCCAACATTGTCCTTGTTCAGGTCGGCTACACCCGGTGGCGTTTCATTCTCGAAAGTTTACTCCTACAGAAACACACTATACGGTCACGGAGAAGGAATTGTTGGCCATCAAGGATGCCTTTCAGGTCTGGCGGCATCACCTGTTGGGAGCAAAACATGCAGTCACAGTATACACAGACCATCGTAACATCCAAGACTTAGCCTCACTCAAGTGCATCAATAGTCGGCAGGGGCGGTGGCATTTATTCTTTGCAGCTTTTGACTTCCAGATAAAACACCGGTCAGGTCTGTCCCACGGGAAGGCGGACGCTTTATCTCGTTCTCCTGGTGGGGTATCCTTGCCTGTTTTCCCTGAAAAACTACTAGATCAGCACGTCATTTGCCTCTGTACTCCTCCTTTACCGCTTCTAGAGTCCATTCGCGCATGGGTTTCGTTACATCCCGAACAGACCTCTGAGACGGATCCGGTGTTACATGATGGGCTGCCATTCATACAGAACAAGTTATGGTTACCAACAGCCGACACTCGTAACCTTGCACTGGAATGGTCCCACGATAGTGCCATTAATGGTCATCCTGGACAGAAGCGCACGCTGGACCTCCTCAGGCGATGGTGTTGGTGGCCCTCCATGAAACGCGATGTTGAAGGGTATGTCAACAAGTGCGCCGTGTGTGCCCAATGCAAACATCGCCGGGGACGTCCGGTGGGGCTCTTACTTCCCTTACCTATACCTCCTAGGCCCTGGCACACAGTGTCGATGGATTTTGTGACAGATCTACCTCGAACCAAGGGCTTCGACACCATTTGGGTGGTGGTCGATTCTTTCTCTAAAATGGCCCGTTTTATTCCCTGTTCTGGCATCCCATCAGCACCGGCTCTGGCCGACCTTTTCTTTAGATCAATCTTCTGTCTTTTCGGGTTACCCACTATCATAATCTCGGACAGGGGACCCCAGTTCACTTCTCGGTTCTGGAGGGTGCTCACAGGCCTCTTGGGCATTGATTCCCGTTTTTCCTCCGCATATCACCCTGAGACAGACGGCCAGACGGAGAGGGTGAACCAGGCCATGGAGCAATATTTACGTTGCCTCATTCTACAGCACCAACAGTCCTGGCTGAGTGTACTGCATCTCGCTGATTTCTCGTATAATAATGCTCTGCATTCTTCTACTGGCTTTTCTCCCTTTTTTGTCTTGTATGGCCGACACCCCCGCACCTTACCTGTTCCAGACCTTACACATTCCGCTAACCCTGCTGCTGTTTCCTGTGCACGTGACCTATCGGCCGTTCATGCCCAGACTCTCGCTCACCTTCGTGAGTCCCAAGTCTCTGCTAAATCTGCGGCTGACCGGCGGAGGGCCGTGGCACCTTCCTATGTAGTGGGGGACAGGGTGTGGCTTTCCTCTCGTCACCTCCGGCTACCTGGTTGTCGCAAATTGCTACCCCGTTTTGTGGGTCCTTATAGGATATCTGCTGTGATCAACCGTGTGGCTTATCGCCTTTCAGTTCCCGCCTCCTGGCGCCTTCACCCTGTATTCCATACATCTTTGCTAAAGCCTTGTCCTGCCCCTACTCGCCTTAGGTCTACGCCTAGTCCTGTGTCTGTGGGTAGCTCTGTGGAATATGAAGTGTCGGGTATACTGGGTTCTCGTATGGTTCGTGGTTGTCTCCAGTATCTGGTGGACTGGGCGGGTTATGGTCCGGAGGAGCGGTGTTGGGTCCCCGCGAGTGACGTCCTTGCCCCGAAGCTTGTCTCCCGTTTTCATTCGGACCATCCCACCTGCCCACGTGGTCGTGGGCCATCGAGGGGGGGCTCTGTTATGCACAATAGGTCAGTTACACACCCATACAACACCTTGCATAACACTCCGATACAAAGTACTATCAGGCTCCCCGGTTCTCAGTCCAACCCTCAAATTGTCCAATCACCTAGGGTGCAGGGGAGTCGCCATCATCGATGTTTTCGGTTCACAAGCAGAGGACGGTGTGGTTTGTTTCCTCGTCTCCAATGGCAACTGCCATGGAGATTGCGATCGGGCTGGAACAGCCGATCGCGATTGCTTCCTGGTTTCACATCAACTTCCCGATCACGTGCACGGAGCGCCACTCACGTGATCGGGAGGCGGCTCGCATAAAAGCCGGGAGCTTTGAATCACTCACCGCTTCACAGCTGTTTTCTAACACTGTTCGGCGCTCTTGACTCTTGTTTGTGACCTCATCGGATTTCGACCTCAGGCTTACTCATCACGGATTTGATTAACTCTTGCTCCTTGGATACGGTTGCTGATACTCTGCACGGATACTGGTACTTTGGACCTTTGGCTTGCGCATAACGGACTGCTTTGGATTTTCCTTATCTGTTCACTTGCTACAACCTGGATTTTGACCCTTGGATTGTTTACGACCTTCCTACTGTTCTTTCTTCGAAATCATTACGAGTTACGGGTGGTCAGCCCATACCTGCCTCCAGGTACTTGACTGTTTGAATCATCGGCGCTTCCTTGCACCAATTCCTCAGGCTCCCTTCCACTGAACATAGGTAAGAAAGTATCCTTTATTCACATTTAACTGAAAGCACTGTCTTTGCCCGTATTAACCCCAACTTCCTTCCAACAGCCTCTGGAGTCCTTGGCGCCACCTGATTCTACAACCAACAACCACCTGTGGCCTCAAAGCTCGCACAGGGAGTGTTTATCTTTCTCTCTCTGTGGGTGATTTGTGGACAGAGGCTCAATACTCTTCACTTCGTGGCAAGTCTTGACAGGTCCATACATAACTTCTCAACGTAGTCTTCCATTTTCACATTGAGTTGTTGTTCCCTGGCTCCCACGATCCTGATGTTGTTGGTCGAGAGTGGCCTTCCAAGTCTTCGTTTTTTGCGTTTACTGCTTTCCTTTGCACTTCTAGGGAGGCCACTCTGGATGTTAGGGCCGCTGCACCATCGTCGAGGTCAGACACTCTCTGCTCGACTGCGTCCAGTCTATCGGCGTGTTTGTCCAGCCGGTGCTGGAGTAGGTTGACCTTGGAGGAGAGTGCGTCGAGTTTGCTTCCAAGACCCCCGATCCCGGCCTTTAGTTCAAGGAGGATTTCCCTGATGTCGAACCCGTGGGCCTCCTCTTTGTCCTGGGCTGCGACCTGGATGGGGGACAGCGCTCTGCTGTTCGAGGTGGTTGCTTTGGTCGTGGAGCTACCCTCGAAGTTCAGCTTTTTTTGCGATCTGTCCACTTTCCTCGAAGTCACCATTGGTGCTTGCGTTGCGGGGGCCAGGGGGCGGCGGGAGGCAGGCCAGGGGTCCCGGGGCGCCCGGCTTGTCGTTTTCCCAGCGGTGTGACTTTCTGTAGGTCCTGCCGTTGGGCCGGTTTGGGCCGTCCGGCCACCGTCCGTGCTGTTTATTACGCTTCCTCCGGCGGGGATTCACCCGGTGTCTCCTCTGCGAATGAATGCTTGCGAAAGCGGGGGGGGAACGCCGGCGCCGGGCGTTATCTACAGCTAGTTATCGGCTGCGTAGCTCGCCCGTAGGAGGCCTTGAGTCGCTTCACCCCGAGTGAGTGCGCGCGTACCTGATCCTCGGCGGCGCCCGGTGAGCCCTCCGGCGTTTGTTCGTGATGGTTCTTCCAGGACTCTGCAGGATTTTCCTCCGTTTTCGGCGGCTCCGATCGACACCCTCGAGTCTCAGGCCCGCTCCGCCACCAGCCCCTCTATGCCTGGCCCGTGCCTGCGCCCCACCTGCACGGGGATGGGTGGGGGGGAGCTCTTCACCGACGAGGAGTCGGGACCCAGCGTCCGAGGGTCGACGGATGAAATACCTCGTTCTGCTCGGATTCGCCTCGGCTACAAACTGGAGGCGGCTGCGGACAATTTGCACACCACAGATGCTTCGATTGGTCAGGATTTTAGGGGAGCTCCGCGGAGCTCACAGGGAGGCCGCCATTTTGGACGGCTCTCTAGCGCCCTCTGAGCAAGGGCTAGTTAATGGAGCACTGGGCACAGTTGTTGGCTTTCAATTATACCCATGTGATAGCAACATTCAGTTTGTGAATATTCGCTTTGATAAAGTTTCAGAAGTGAAAAGGATAGGGCGCTCAATTGCTCGATTCCTTCTCTTCAAAGACATGTATGTAGGTAGAGAGCAATTTTCTCTAACTCTTGCATATTCAGTTACCATTCATAAATCCCAAGGTCTTACCCTAGACAAAGGATTGATAGATATAGGAAACACAGGGGGTAATTCATAGAATTCTGTGCACAAGTGGCGCACGCGGCTGGCGCACAGTGTGCGCGTGCGACAGTCTGCGCCAGCCGCGTGCGCCAAAATCCATTTCCGCGCACAGCGTATTTATGGATTTCAACATCCATTACCAGCCATGGCGCAGAGTGGCGCAGCGACCCTGCAGCAGCGCCAGTTACGTCCCCACCGCCTCCCTGTGTGCCATGCACAGCGCACAAATCCCGTACATGGCGCACAGGCTAGTGGACCAGCATACAGCCCCCGAACTACGAAAACACCTGTAAAACTCCCCGCGCACCCCTCCGAATACATGTACACCCCTGCGCTGGGAGTTTCACACGCGATTGGGCCTGTGCGAGTGGGTTACGTGTATCACTGGGGTTTGCGGGGAGTTTCACACGCGATTGAGCCTGTGCGAGCGGGGTACGTGTATCACTGGGGTACGCGGGGAGTTTCAAACGCGATTGGCCCTGTGGGAGCGGGGTACGTTTATTACTGAGGTTTGCAGGGAGTTTCACACGCGATTGGGCCTGTGCGAGTGGGGTACGTGTATCACTGGGGTTCGCGGGGAGTTTCACACACGATTGGGCCTGTGCGAGCGGGGTACGTGTATCACTGGGGTTCGCGGGGAGTTTCACACGCGATTGAGCATGTGCGAGCAGGGTACGTGCATCACTGGGGTTCGCAGAGAGATTGACACGCGATTGGGCCTGTGCGGCCGTGGTACGTGTATCACTGGGGTTCACAGGGAGTAGTATCACATGCGATTGGCACTGTGTGAGCAGGGTACGTGTAGTACTGGGGTTTGCGGGGAATTGCACATGCGAGTGGGCCTGCGCGAGTGGGGTACGTGTATCACTGGGGTTCGCGGGGAGTTTGAGACGTGATTGGCCCTGTGCGAGCGGGGTACGTGTATTACTGGGGTTCGCAGGGAGTTTCACACGCGATTGGGCCTGTGCGGCCGGGGTACGTGTATCACTGGGGTTCACAGGGAGTATCACATGCGATTCGCACTGTGCAAGCAGGGTACGTGTATTACTGGGGTTCGCGGGGAATTGCACATGCGATTGGGCCTGCGCGAGCAGGGTACGTGTATCACTGGGGTTCGCGGGGAGTTTGACACGCGATTGGCCCTGTGCGAGCGGGGTACGTGTATTACTGGGGTTCGCGGGGAGTTTGACACGCGATTGGCCCTGTGCAAGTTGGGTACGTGTATCACTGGGGTTCGCGGGGAGTTTCACACGCGATTGGGCCTGTACGAGCGCGGTACGTGTATCACTGGGGTTCGTGGGGAGTTTCACTCACGTTTGGCCCTGTGCGAGCGGGTTACGCGCATTACTGGGGTCGCGGGTAGTTTCACACGTGATTGGCCCTGTGCGAGTGCGGTACGTGAATTACTGGGGTTCGCGGGGAGTTTCACACGCAATTGGGCCTGTGCGAGCGGGGTAAGTGTATCACTGGGATTCGCGGGGAGTTTCACACGTGAATTGCCAGTGTGGGTCCTCCCAGGTGTGCCCTCTACCCCCTCCACGGCCCCTGCATGCAGCCCACACCACAGGGGACTACCCTGCACCCCTGGTCATGTTCCACACGCAGCCTATCCACCAGGGGCAGGCCCCCCAGCCAGCCCACATGTCACCTTGCTGTAAGTCAGTGGTGAAGCTGGATCAGGGAAAACATTCTTAATCAAAATCATCAGCAAGTTCCTTCAACAATTGACAAACAACAACTGTCAGCTGTTGTAACGGCCCCCACAGGTTTAGCTGCCTACAACATAGGTGGTGTTACTTTACACCAATTGCTACTGCTTCCAGTAGAGCATCAAAATAAATTAGACTACTACAAACTTTCTGCAGAAGCGGCAATGGAATTATGCAGAGTATTGAAACAAATGAACATGCTACTTATAGATGAAGTGAGCATGGTGTCCAACCTAATGTTGGCTTTGATTCATCTCAGATTGCAAGAAGTACTTAAAAGTAACAACGAAGAACTGTTTGCCATGGAAACACATTATTGTTTTCGCAGATCTTCTACAATTGACACCAGTGAAAGGTGAACCGATTTTTAAAACCTTAGGCCATAAACTCTGCCGGAAAACTGTCGGTAGCATAGGTAATGTAAACCTTTGGCAACATTTCCAATATAGAGAATTAACTGAGAACATGCAGCAATCTGCAGATCTCACTTATACCAACATCTTAAAAAGTATTAGAGTTGGTGTATTATCGCAAAAAGCACAGGTTGTATTGAAAAACCGGCACATACATGCACTTTATGGCGACAATGCATGTGCAACTGATGTTATGGAACAAATAGTGCACAAAAATGTCAATTGTATGGCCTTAATGCCAACTCTGGCAAGCTGTTTCAAATTCAATGAAAGAATGTTAAATAAAGAAATGCAACCAATACTGGAAATTAGCGCCACAGACAAAATATACGTACATGGTATGACAGTACCCATGTGTGAGCAAGCCACAACAAGACTAAATAGTTTAGAAAATTCAATCTCCAACACAGCTGGGTTGGAAAAAATATTGAAATTTCCTTAAATTGTAGAGTAATGCTTAAACGTAACCTTGACGTAGAGCAAGGGCTAGTTGATGGAGCACTGGGCACAGTTGTTGGCTTTCAATTATACCCATGTGATAGCAACATTCCGTTTGTGAATATTCGCTTTGATAAAGTTTCAGAAGTGAAAAGGATAGGGCGCTCAATTGCTCGATTCCTTCTCTTCAAAGACATGTATGTAGGTAGAGAGCAATTTTCTCTAACTCTTGCATATTCAGTTACCATTCATAAATCCCAAGGTCTTACCCTAGACAAAGGATTGATAGATATAGGAAACACAGGGGGTAATTCATAGAATTCCGTGCACAAGTGGCGCACGTGGCTGGCGCACAGTGTGCGCGTGCGACAGTCTGCGCCAGCCGCGTGCGCCAAAATCCATTTCCGCGCACAGCGTATTTATTGATTTCAAAATCCATTACCAGCCGCGGCGCAGAGTGGCGCAGCGACCCTGCAGCAGCGCCAGTTATGTCCCCAACGCCTCCCTGTGCGCCATGCACAGCGCACAAAGCCCGTACATGGCGCACAGGCTAGTGGACCAGCATACAGCCCCCGAACTACGAAAACACCTGCAAAACTCCCCGCGCACCCCTCCGAATACATGTACACCCCTGCGCTGGGAGTTTCACACGCGATTGAGCCTGTGCAAGCGCGGTACGTGTATCACTGGGGTACGCGGGGAGTTTCACACGCGATTGGCCCTGTGGGAGCGGGGTACGTTTATTACTGAGGTTTGCAGGGAGTTTCACACGCGATTGGGCCTGTGCGAGCGGGGTACGTGTATTACTGGGGTTTGCGGGGAGTTTCACACGCGATTGGGCCTGTGCGAGCCGGGTACGTGTATCACTGGGGTTCGCGGGGAGTTTCACACGCGATTGGGCCTGTGCAAGTGGGGTACGTGTATCACTGGGGTTCGCGGGGAGTTTCACACGCGATTGGGCCTGTACGAGCACGGTACGTGTATCACTGGGGTTCGCGGGGAGTTTCACACACGTTTGGCCCTGTGCGAGCGGGGTACGCGCATTACTGGGGTCACGGGTAGTTTTACACGTGATTGGCCCTGTGCGAGTGGGGTACGTGAATTACTGGGGTTCGCGGGGAGTTTCACACGCAATTGGGCCTGTGCGAGCGGGGTAAGTGTATCACTGGGATTCGCGGGGAGTTTCACATGTGAATTGGCAGTGTGGGTCCTCCCAGGTGTGCCCTCTACCCCCTCCACGGCCCCTGCATGCAGCCCACACCACAGGGGACTACCCTGCACCCCTGGTCATGTTCCACATGCAGCCTATCCACCATGGGCAGGCCCCCCAGCCAGCCCACATGTCGCCTTGCTGTAAGTCAGTGGTGAAGCTGGATCAGGGAAAACATTCTTAATCAAAATCATCAGCAAGTTCCTTCAACAATTGACAAAAAACAACTGTCAGCTGTTGTAAGGGCCCCCACAGGTTTAGCTGCCTACAACATAGGTGGTGTTACTTTTCACCGATTACTACTGCTTCCAGTAGAGCACAAAAATAAATCAGACTACTACAAACTTTCTGCAGAAGCTGCAATGGAATTATGCAGAGTATTGAAAAAAATGAACATGCTACTAATAGATGAAGTGAGCATGATGTCCAACCTAATGCCGGAAAACTGTCGGTAGCATAGGTAATGTAAACCTTTGGCAACATTTCCAATATAGAGAATTAACTGAGAACATGCCGCAATCTGCAGATCTCACTTATACCAACATCTTAAAAAGTATTAGAGTTGGTGTATTATTGTTAAGACGGTTTTCTGAACTCTGTCCTGGCGGCGCAGAGGTTCAGAAGGCCAACCTAATTACTTGGAACAGGGTAACCTCTGGACAAGCCAGACCAATCAGGGTAGCGATCGCGGCGGTCAAGACTAGGTCTCAAGAGGGGTGAGGGTGACTGAAAGCCCGCAATGAGCACACAAAGCAAGGACACTTACAAACTACTCCAAACAGGTGTTATATTAAAAATATATACACATTTATTCCAAGGCCTTTAAAACAATGACCGTAGCGAGAAATCACAATACAACTCTAGTAAACCAACACATACCAAACCAATACAATACATATACAAACGAGTCTAAAGCGTTAGATGCACGAAATGTGTAGTCCACCTAGAAGGGAAGGAAAACAGGCAGTGCGAAATAATGCTTAGACCCAGTCCGCCTTCAGAGGCACCTAACTAAAAGGAAGTCCGAGCCCTACGAAGAGTGGAGCCTTGTGCTCAAAAGTACCTGCACACGCTGGTGCCAACGGGCAAAAAGGGAAGTCTCTTCGAGGGAATCAGGCAGTTCAGTTTAGTGCACAAATGAAGAAGAACAGAGTTCCGCGACTCAAGCGCAGCCTCCACTGTGGGCAGAAGCAGAGCGCGAGTACGGAAAGGCGTGCTGTTTTGACACAGCGGGGAAAAGCTATGGGCTCCTGCAGGAGGGCGACCAGTTCCTAGCTATGCTACTCACCGGTCCCCGATGCAAGCAGACCCAGGCTTCTCCGCGTCCGTTTCAGTCGCTGGCAGGTTCAGGAGAGCAGGGGACGTCTCGTCGTCGTGTAGATTCTGCAGCGGCAGAGTTGAGTTAAAGATGTCTCAAACGAAGTGAACCCGCACAGTTTGTTACCACAGCAGGGCAACGGAGCGGCCGTGTGTATCTCAGCCAAATGTACACTACTCACTTCAGACCTGGGAACGCCAAGTGTACGAATCGTGTGAGAGTGACAAGGACTAGAAATACAACACAACCTGGCGGCGGTTACAGAGCAAGACTCCTGTGTAGGCTGGTCAGTCTGCTGGATGGCCCAGAGACACTTCCGAAGATGCAGGAGATGGTGAAGATGCCGAGAATAGCTGTTCCAGCTATTCCAAGGGTCGAAGTACCAGTATAGGCATTCTGGTTCGATCAGAGATAAAAAGGGTTTCACAAGGCGATAGCAGTGCAGAGGAGCAGTCCTTCAGCGGGTCACCAGCGATTCCTCGGTTCAGCCTCGTGGTTGCAGGATACTTGGCTCCTGTATTCCTTCGTTCGTGAGAACTCAGGAGATCGACATGGTAGTGGCGTTTCCAGCCCCCTCTTATCCACGGTTCCCTTTGCGCCAAAACGGAGGGGACCCAATGGGAGATCCGCTCATCAACACTCACACCATACGTGGACCTATCACGGACCACGGTGGTCCCAGGCATTCACACCACCCTAGACTCTCTGGCACCCAGGATGTGTATTGGGACCAGACATCCCAGCCCACATCCTGGAGGCACACACAAGGCCTGTAGAGGCCCGCGAAAGCATCTGTGTTTCGCGGGAAAGTACATGCCCAAATAAGGAAGGCCCTGGGTCGGCTCGACCTGGGGAAGGTGAAGGGAGCAAGACGGTCAGCGGACAGGACAAAGGAGCCTCGTGGTCTGGCCATTTTGGGAGCCAGGCCACCATTTGGGCTAAGCGCGAGAAACGCGCTTAAAACGCCAAAAGGAGCTCAAAACACAAGAAACGATCGCTGCCACCAGTCCCGTCCGTGAATCACTTGCACAGATCAGTTACAATCCAAAAAGAGTATCTAGGGCCTGTAGAAGGCGAGAGACCCAAGAGAGCAGTAACCTAGCTTACAGTGCCCTCTTGTGTCATGTTGCACGAAAGCCGCAACATGATAAAGAAACTACGGAAAACAGCGTTTCCCGGTACTGACTGTCTTAAGGGCATGTCAGTTTCCCAGTAAGAATGGAGCGAAAGCCCAGAGGAGTGCGGCAGAAGGCTGCTCTTCTCTGGCAAAGTCTAGATCATGGTGAAAACAACTGCAAAAAGTTTAGGGGTTGCCACATGGAAGGAAAACTACCCACAATTAAGAAATCTTTCCTAACACTCGCCACTCCCAGACTATGGACAGGGGGAACTAATCCACCCCTGGATGAGTCTCTTGTTCAGGTCGGTTAAACATTCTGGACAACCCATCAGCATTGCTATGTTGGACACCTGGCCTATGCTCAATAGTGAAGTCGAAGCCTTGTAGACTTATGGACCACCTAAGCGACTTTGGATTCTCCCCCTTCATGTTCATTAGCCACTTGAAGGGCTTATGGTCAGTTTGCATAGTGAAGTGGGTCCCATAGAGGTAGGGCCTCAGCTTCCGTAGGGCCCACACAACAGAGAAACATTCTTTCTCTACCGTGGACCATCTGAGCTCTCTGTCCTTAAGCTGGCGACTAATAAAACCAATAGGGTGTTCCTTACCCTTCTCATCTACTTGCGATAGTACAGCTCCTATCCCAGTGTCAGAGGCGTCCGTCTGCACAATAAAAGGTCTTTGATAATCAGGGGCCCTGAGGACAGGGGCCTGGCACAAGGAGTCTTTTAAGCCATTGAAGGCCTTCTCACACTCGTCGGTCCAAGTTACCTTCTTGGGTTTTTCGGAGTGGTGAGGGCAGTCAGAGGGGCAGCTATGGTGCCATAGTTTGCCACAAAGTTTCGGTAATACCCCGTGAGTCCTAAGAAGGCTCTCACTTGGGTCTGTGTAGTGGGGGTAGGCCAGTCTTGTACTGCTTGTACTTTACTGGGAAGAGGCTGTATCCTCCCTCCACCTACTTCATGTCCAAGGTAAACCACGGAGCCTTGTCCAATCTGGCATTTACTAGCCTTTATGGTCAAGTGTGCTTTCTGAAGAGCCTGGAGCACAATCCCGAGGTGTTTCACATGGTCTTCCCAGGTGGCACTGAAAACTGCTATATCGTCCAGATATGCAAGACAGAATTCGTCCAACCCATTCAACACATGATTCACAAGCCTCTGGAAAGTGGCAGGTGCATTTTTCAACCCGAACGGCATTACCCTGAATTGGTAAAGGCCGTCTGGTGTAGAAAACGCTGTCTTCTCCTTGGCATGTTCTGCTAAAGCTATTTGCCAATAGCCAGCAGTGAGGTCAAACGTGCGGAGGTACTTGGAGGCACCCAAAGTATCCACCAGCTCATCTGTTCGAGGCAAGGGGTGTGCATCTGTCTTGGTGACAGCATTCAGAGCCGTGTAATACACGCAGAACCTCAATTCAGAAGTGCCTGCCTTTGGAACCAAAACCACAGGACGGGACCAAGGACTACTAGAGGGTTCAATCACCCCAAGGTCTAACATCTTGTTGACCTCGGTCTTAATATAAGACCGCACTTTGTCTGACATCCTGTATCCCCTACTTTTGGTAGGTACACTGTCTCCTGTGTCTATGTTATGTTTGCACCAAGGTGTCAAACCAGGCGACTGTGAAAACAGGGGGGAAAACTGCCTAAGCAAACTTTTCACCTCAGCCTGCTGATCAGAAGTCAGGTGAGGGGCCACTCAGACACCCTCAAAGGAGCTATCTGAAGGACCACTTTGGAACAGGTCGGGGAGAGGTTCAGACTCCTCTTCCTCAACATCTGAAGCTAGTAACAGTGCTGCGATTTCGACTCTTGGGACGAAAGCCTTCAGCCTATTTACGTGAAACACTTTTGGAGCCTGTCCAGGCCTTCCAAGGTCCACTAAATAGTTAACCTCACCCAGGGGCTCCACCACTGTGTAAGGGCCTGACCATTTGTCCTGTAAAGCTCGAGGCCTTATCGGATTCATGATCAGGACTTGCTGACCAGGTGTAAAGTTGATGAGGGAAGCTTTCCGGTCGTACCAAGGTTTCACCAGCGCTTGTCCTGCCTTCAATTTATCACTAGCCAAGCCCATCAGAAGTACCATCCGTTTTCTGAGCCCCAGCACATAATCTACTACGTTGGTAGTAACAGGGGGAGTGGGCCTCTCCCATCCCTCTTTGACTATGGCTAAGGGTCCCCGTACAGGATGACCGAACAGAAGTTCGAAGGGGCTGAAGCCAACACCCTCCTGTGGTACCTCTCGGTAGGCAAACAGTAAGCATGGTAAAAGAAGATCCCCTTTTCTTCTCTGAGGTTCTTCCAGAGCCCCAATCATGCTCTTTAACGTTCTGTCGAAACGTTCCACCAGACCATTGGTCTGAGGGTGGTATGCAGAAGAGAACTTGTAGGTGACCCCACATTCTTTCCACATAGCCTGCATATACTTCGACATAAAGTTGCTGCCACGATCCGACACAACTTCTTTAGGGAAGCCAACCCTAGTAAATATGCCAAGTAACGCTTTTGCAACTGACTTGGCAATTACAGTTTTCAATGGGATGGCCTCAGGATATCTGGTTGCATGGTCAACCAGCACCAGGATAAACCTATTGCCCGAGGATGTTTGCGGGTCAAGGGGACCAACGATGTCGATCCCTACCCTTTCGAATGGTATTCCCACAACTGAGAGTGGTACCAATGGAGCTTGGATTGTCGAGCCAACCTTACCAGATAACTGGCAGGAGGCACAACTCCTGCAATGACTTTCTACTTGCACCCCCATCTTGGGCCAGTAGAAGTGCATGGATAACCTTTGCTTGGTCCTCTTAATACCAAGGTGGCCAGCAAGGGGCACTTCATGCACCAACTGCAGGAGGAAGGGTCTAACAGCAAGGGGAACCACCAACCTCCTATGGTCTCCTTCTGTAGACTCTGTGGGCTCACTATACAGGAGTCCACCTTCCCAATAAATCCGATGCATCCCAGGAGGTTCACCCTCAAGCTGGGAGCAGGCCTGTCTCCTTAGGCCTTCCAGAGATGGGCACTCATGTTGGACTTTACTGAATTCGTCCCTATCAGGACCACCTTCTACTAACAAGTCTTTTAGTTCAGGATGGTCGTTGGGGTCAAATACTTCAGGCATCGCCACCTCCTCGTCAGGCCCGGGCGATTGACCAACTTCCTCCACCGCAGTGGTAGGCGAGCTCGGGGGAATATTCTCTTTCCCTCGACTTGACTTGTTTACTCCTTTCGCCTTGGGTTTCCCTTTCGGCTGGGGCGGCGTATTGGTCTTGGCCAATGCTGCCCGTGCTTGAGACAGTGTGTAGGGTCTTTCGGCAGTGTCTCCTACGAGCCCTAAAGCTCTGAGATCATTACCTAACAAGACCTTTCCTGGGACGTTTCTCTGAATGCTCACTGGAATCCTGACTGCTGTACCATTTAAAGTAAGATTTACAGGTATTACTGGGAACATACGGAGTGGGCCGTCAGCCAACTTAGTGGGCATCAGAGTAGCTCTGGCAACTTCCTCTGAGTCTACCAAGGTAGAATCCACTACAGTTCAACTGCACCCACTATCCCTAAGAGCTGGAGTATCTACTCCATTGATCAGCACACTGTCTTTAAAGTAGTGCTTGGTATTATCTGGAATCCTAGCATAAGCCTCTTCGACTTTACGCTCCCAGGAACCCAGGGAAACTAAAACTACCTCAGCTTCTATCCCGCTGGGAAATGAGTCTGAGGAGAAGGATGCTCCTGTAATCTCTTCTTCCTCGTAGGAGGAGAAGGCCAGATTAGCGGAGTGGACCCCCAAAGGTTTAACCTTACACCGGGGATCCCCCTTCACGTGGTCAGTTGCTCCACAAGCAAAACAAGATCCATTGGGTCTGTTTACATAGGGAGGCTTATTGTAACCAGAGTTCTGTTTCGGAGGCTGACCTCCACTACCCTGTGAGTTCTCTTGTGTCTTACCCTTATTTTTCTTTTTGTGGCCCTTTTGAGAAGAAGATTTATCAGATTCTCCACCCTCCTTATCTTTGGACTTTTTCCCTTCCTCCTGCTTACCAGGATGAGTTTTGTCCTTATGGGACACTCGATGTGACACCCATAAGTCTGCTGCAATGGCCAGCTTCTTAGGATCTATCTCCTTCGAATCGGCCAAATGCTGCTTAAGCTCCGGGGAAGAAGATGCAAAAATCTGTTCCAGCATGACAAGATTTATCATGCCTTCAAAGAGAAACCTTATAACCTTCGCCCCACCAGTCACGTTTTTTAAGGATTCGGTTACATAAGATACCCAAGTACCACCTTCTTTTTTCTTGTACTCTCGGAATCGTTTTAAATATTGGGCCGGAGTCTTTCCAAACTTTAAAATGAGAGTTTGCTTTAACATTGCAAAATCAGCTCGCTCAGCCTTTGACATTTCCATAATGGCACTACAGCCAGAATGGGGCAGTCTGCTGAGTAACCAGGCAATCTTATCAGCATTGTCAACTTCTTGAACTTCACATGCATACTCAAACGTATTCAGCCAGTCCATAATGTCATTCCTTTCCTCATACACACTGAGCAGATCTTTCGGAGACCGTGGATGAGAGGAGGCCCCAGACCCATGTCCAGGACCCTTGGACCCATTTGCAACCTGAAGCTTGGCCAGTTCCAACTGGTGATCCCTGTCTTTCTGTTTTTCTGCCTGTTCGATTGTTTGGCTATGCTGAATTCAAGCTCCTTCTGCCTAAACCGCAGCTCTTGCTTCTTGAATTCAAGCATAGCCTCCCCATCAGCACTGGCAGAGGAAACATTAGACATCTCATCCTCCCTGTCCTCGTGGTCGCGTTGGATCAGTGCAGCGGCAGAACCGTTGGTTCTACCAGTGAGAGCAGCCCCACCTCCTTCCGCACTGTCCTCAGAAGTTATAGCGTCAAGCTGCGCTTCTTGCCACGCCACAATTCTTTGGATCATATCCAATTTCGTGCCTTGAGAGGAAACACCTCTCTCCGCACACATCTTTTTCAATGTTTCTGATTTGGAAGCATTTAAAGTTAACACGGTATTTGTTTCCATACTGTTAGATAGGACTATGGCCTTTTTAAAGTTATACTGTAACAATTCACTACGTGTCCTGGTAGGAATAACTTGAAATGCCTTAGTTTGTGCGCAACACTGGATACCTTCAGTCGTATCCCACCGCTGTACACCAATTTGTTAAGACGGATTTCTGAACTCTGTCCTGGCGGCGCAGAGGTTCAGAAGGCCAACCTAATTACTTGGAACAGGGTAACCTCTGGACAAGCCAGACCAATCAGGGTAGCGATCGCGGCGGTCGTGACTAGGTCTCAAGAGGGGTGAGGGTGACTGAAAGCCCGCAATGAGCACACAAAGCAAGGACACTTACAAACTACTCCAAACAGGTGTTATATTAAAAATATATACACATTTATTCCAAGGCCTTTAAAACAATGACCGTAGAGAGAAATCACAATACAACTCTAGTAAACCAACACATACCAAACCAATACAATACAAATACAAACAAGTCTAAAGCGTTAGATGCACGAAATGTGTAGTCCACCTAGAAGGGAAGGAAAACAGGCAGTGCAAAATAATGCTTAGACCCAGTCCGCCTTCAGAGGCACCTAACTAAAAGGAAGTCAGAGCCCTACGAAGAGTGGAGCCTTGTGCTCAAAAGTACCTGCACACGCTGGTGCCAACGGGCAAAAAGGGAAGTCTCTTTGAGGGAATCAGGCAGTTCAGTTTAGTGCACAAATGAAGAAGAACAGAGTTCCGTGACTCAAGCGCAGCCTCCACTGTGGGCAGAAGCAGAGCGCGAGTACGGAAAGGCGTGCTGTTTTGACACAGCAGGGAAAAGCTATGGGCTCCTGCAGGAGGGCGACCAGTTCCTAGCTATGCTACTCACCGGTCCCCGATGCAAGCAGACCCAGGCTTCTCCGCGTCAGTTTCAGTCGCTGGCAGGTTCAGGAGAGCAGGGGACATCTTGTCGTCGTGTAGATTCTGCAGCGGCAGAGTTGAGTTAAAGATGTCCCAAACGAAGTGAACCCGCACAGTTTGTTACCACAGCAGGGCAACGGAGCGGCCGTGTGTATCTCAGCCAAATGTACACTACTCACTTCAGACCTGGGAACGCCAAGTGTACGAATCGTGTGAGAGTGACAAGGACTAGAAATACAACACAACCTGGCGGCGGTTACAGAGCAAGACTCCTGTGTAGGCTGGTCAGTCTGCTGGATGGCCCAGAGACACTTCCGAAGGTTTACGTGCAGGAGATGGTGAAGATGCCGAGAATAGCTGTTCCCGCTATTCCAAGGGTCGAAGTACCAGTACAGGCCTTCTGGTTCGATCATAGGTAAAAAGGGTTTCACAAGGCGACAGCAGTGTAGAGGAGCAGTCCTTCAGCGGGTCACCAGCGATTCCTCGGTTCATCCTCGTGGTTGCAGGATACTTGGCTCCTGTATTCCTTCGTTCGTGAGAACTCAGGAGATTGACATGGTAGTGGCGTTTCCAGCCTCCTCTTATCCACGGTTCCCTTCGCGCCAAAACGGAGGGGACCCAATGGGAGATGCGCTCATCAACACTCACACCATACGTGGACCTATCACGGACCATGGTGGTCCCAGGCATTCACACCACCCTAGACTCTCTGGCACCCAGGATGTGTATTAGGACCAGACATCCCAGCCCACATCCTGGAGGCACACACAAGGCCTGTAGAAGCCTGCGAAAGCATCTGTGTTTCGCGGGAAAGTACATGCCCAAATAAGGAAGGCCCCGGGTCGGCTCGACCTAGGGGAGGTGAAGGGAGCAAGACGGTCAGCGGACAGGACAAAGGAGCCTCGTGGTCTGGCCATTTTGGGAGCCAGGCCACCATTTTGGGCTAAGCGCGAGAAACGTGGTTAAAACGCCAAAAGGAGCTCAAAACACAAGAAACGATCGCTGCCACCATTCCCGTCCGTGAATCACTTGCACCGATCAGTTACAATCCAAAAAGAGTATCTAGGGCCTGTAGAAGGCTAGAGACCCAAGAGAGCAGTAACTTAGCTTACAGTGCCCTCTTGTGTCATGTTGCACGAAAGCCGCAACATGATAAAGAAACTACGGAAAACAGCGTTTCCCGGTACTGACTGTCTTAAGGGCATGTCAGTTTCCCCGTAAGAATGGAGCGAAAGCCCAGAGGAGTGCGGCAGAAGGCTGCACTTCTCTGGCAAAGTCTAGATCATGGTGAAAACAACAGAAAAAAGTTTAGGGGTTGCCACATGGAAGGAAAATTACCCACAATTAAGAAATCTTTCCTAACAATTATCGCAAGAAGCACAAGTTGTATTGAAAAACCGGCACATACATGCAATTTATGGCGACAATGCATGTGCAAATGATGTTATGGAACAAATAGTGCACAAAAATGTCAATTGTATGGCCTTAATGCCAACTCTCGCAAGCTGTTTCAAATTCAATGAAAGAATGTTAAATAAAGAAATGCAACCAATACTGGAAATTAGCACCACAGACAAACTATACGTACATGGTATGACAGTACGCATGTGTGAGCAAGCCACAACAAGACTAAATAGTTTAGAAAATTCAATCTCCAACACAGCTGGGTTGGAAAAAATATTGAAATTTCCTTAAATTGTAGAGTAATGCTTAAACGTAACCTTGACGTAGAGCAAGGGCTAGTTAATGGAGCACTGGGCACAGTTGTTGGCTTTCAATCATACCCATGTGATAGCAACATTCAGTTTGTGAATATTCGCTTTGATAAAGTTTCAGAAGTGAAAAGGATAGGGCGCTCAATTGCTCGATTCCTTCTCTTCAAAGACATGTATGTAGGTAGAGAGCAATTTTCTCTAACTCTTGCATATTCAGTTACCATTCATAAATCCCAAGGTCTTACCCTAGACAAAGGATTGATAGATATAGGAAACACAGGGGGTAATTCATAGAGTTCCGTGCACAAGTGGCGCACGCGGCTGGGGCACAGTGTGCACGTGCGACAGTCTGCACCAGCCGCATGCACCAAAATCCATTTCCGCGCACAGCGTATTCATGGATTTCAACATCCATTACCAGCCGTGGTGCAGAGTGGTGCAGCGACCCTGCAGCAGCGCCAGTTACGCCCCCAACGCCTCCCTGTGCGCCATGCACAGCGCACAAATCCCGTACATGGCGCACAGGCCAGTGGACCAGCATACAGCCCCCGAACTATGAAAACACCTGTAAAACTCCCCGCGCACCCCTCCGAATACATGTACACCCCTGCGCTGGGAGTTTCACACGCGATTGGCCCTGTGCGAGTGGGGTACATGTATTACTGGGGTTCGTGGGGAGTTTTACACGCGATTGGCCATGTGCGAGCAGGGTACATGAATCACTGGGGTTCGCGGGGAGTTTCACACGCGATTAGGCCTGTGCGAGCGGGGTACGTGTATCACTGGGGTTCGCGGGGAGTTTCACACGCGATTGGCCCTGTGCGAGCGGGTACGTGAATTACTGGGGTTCGCGGGGAGTTTCACACGCAATTGGCCCTGTGCGAGCGGGGTACGTGTATTACTGGGGTTTACGGGGAGTTTCACACGCGATTGGGCCTGTGCGAGTGGGTTACGTGTATCACTGGGGTTTGCGGGGAGTTTCACCTGCGATTGGGCCTGTGCGAGCGGGGTACGTGTATCACTGGGGTTCGCGGGGAGTTTCACACGCGATTGGCCCTGTGGGAGCGGGGTACGTGTATTACTGAGGTTCGCAGGGAGTTTCACACGCGATTGGGCCTGTGCGAGCGGGGTACGTGTATTACTGGGGTTCGCGGGGAGTTTCACACGCGATTGGGCCTGTGCGAGCCGGGTACGTGTATCACTGGGGTTCGCGGGGAGTTTCACACGCGATTGGGCCTGTGCGAGTGGGGTACGCGTATCACTGGGGTTCGTGGGGAGTTTCGCACACGATTGGGCCTGTGCGAGTGGGGTACGTGTATCACTGGGGTTCGCGGGGAGTTTCACACACGATTGGGCATGTGCGAGCGGGGTACGTGTATCACTGGGGTTCGCTGGGAGATTCACACGCGATTGGCCCTGTGCGAGCGGGGTACGTGAATTACTGGGATTTGCAGGGAGTTTTACACGCGATTGGGCCTGTGCAAGCGGGGTACGTGTAACACTGGGGTTCGCGGGGAGTTTCACACGCGATTGGGCCTGTGCGGCCGGGGTACGTGTATCACTGGGGTTCACAGGGAGTATCACATACGATTGGCACTGTGCGAGCAGGGTATGTGTATTACTGGGGTTCGCGGGGAATTGCACATGCGATTGGGCCTGCGCGAGCGGGGTACGTGTATCACTGGGGTTCGCGGGGAGTTTGACACGCGATTGGCCCTGTGCGAGCGGGGTACGTGTATTACTGGGGTTCGCGGGGAGTTTCACATGCGATTGGGCCTGTGCAAGTGGGGTACGTGTATCACTGGGGTTCGCAGGGAGTTTTAGATGATTTTCTTGTGTAATGAATTGATGGAATAAAATTTGAATATGTATTAAAAGAGTGTCATCCCATTCTACTGATCCAATCTTGGATATAAATGTAGAGTCACAGGGCCACAGGGAAGCCCTGAGGTTAGAACTCCAGTTCCTCAGGCAGACTCTAAGTGAACTTGAGGCTTCCCGAAATTTAAGGTCAGAACAGCAGCTGGAGCAGCTCACACATTCGCTCTCAGCTTAGCTGCAGGCAACTCGGGAGGAGACCGGGCATCACGCGAGGCCATGCGTGCGGAAATGCAGGCAATCCGTGCGGTGCTGCATGGGGATCTCCGCACTATCATCCTCCAGAATCAGACCTTCAACACCTGCATGCTTGCTGCCATGGAGGACCATACCAGGGCTTTGCGTGGGCTGCCTCCCATAGCACCACCACCTCCTGATGCAGAAGCAGAGGGTGAAGAGAGCGACAGCAGCAGTTCTCCCACAATAGCGTAGCCGTGCAGGCCATGAGCCCATGGAGGTATTTCTTTTTTGGCAACATCAACACAGGTGGGTGTTGGTGTGCACCCTGTCCTCGAACCTCCTGGGTGGCCTCCCCCCATGGCCCCCACATGGCCATTTTATTTTATTTTTATTTTTTTATTTTTTTTTTACAGTGTGTTGCCTTGTGTGGCTCCCGTGAGCATCCACTGTGTATTCCAGCTGGGCACATGCAGGCTTGCCCTGTCTTTGGGTTAGATGCTTGGGTTCCTGACACAGACACCCCTCCTGCTTCCCTTTCCATGGGCTTGCAAAGGGTGTGACCAAGTGACAGTGACTTTACACAGTGACATTGGGCTCCCATGAGCTGTGTGGGCAGTCTGTAGTCAAAACTGTGTGTAGATCCCTAGTGGGGATTGTTGTTGTATTGAACACTGCATGGTGTATTGATATGTGCTTGTGTATCCATGTCTTCCTCCTTATTCACAGGTACCTTCCTCATGTCTTCACAAGGCCGTCTCCTTTGCAGATGCAGTTCATGTTGTATGCAGTACACTGACACATTTGCCTGACGTCAACACTCTGCAGTTGGAAGGGGTGGATGTGCTGACTTATTCAGGTTGTAAAACTTGCACTACTTTGATTTGGTACTGTCATATTTTGGCACTGTTTCATCCTGTGTTGCTGTATTGTGTTGCTGGTAAGTATTTGGTCATGTGTGCTGTTTGTTATGGATTACTGGGAGCATATTGTCTGTGGCCTATTTCCATTTGGGACAGTGCACTTTGTGACACTTGTGTCATGTGTTGTGCATTCCTTTGTTGGCTTTCACATTGCATGACATGCCATGGTGTGTTGGGTAGCGGAGATGGGGAGGGGTTGGGTGACATGGCGCTGTTTTCATGTTCTATTTTGCAAGGGGGTAATCATTCATGCAGCATAAATGTGTGTCTTTTTGTGACACAGCATTTGTTGTCTTTCGGTAGGTAGGGATGCACACAATGTAACACTTCCAGATGACCAATCTCAGGCTGGCATGGTTGTGACAGTCCCTTATGTCATCATCATTGATTTTCAGCTGTTATGTGCCAGGGCTGTGTGCACTCCACAGGGGTGTGATTTTAGGTGAAGTAATTAGCCACCAGCTGCGTACGGGCTGCCTCACTAGGTGCCCTTTCCCCTCCCATGCGCAGCGGCCGTGCATGTGGTTGGGGATGTGGGGGCACTACCATGTCCACCGGTAGGCTCCGGCGGGTTGCAACCTTGTGCAGGATACATGCTGCCACTATGATCCTGCACACTACTTGGGGCGCGTATTGCAGCTGCCCACCAGAGCAGTCAAGGGAGTGAAAGCGTGACTTGAGCACTCTGAATGTGCGCGCCACTATGCCCCAGGTTGCAATATGGGCTGTGTTGTATCTTACCTCGGGTGGTGGGGTTCCGAATTGGCGTCATCATGTGGGTGCTCAGAGGGTAGGCACTGTCCCCTGGGGAGGTGATGATGGGTATCATTAGTGGGGTTGTGACATTACTCAGTATCTGACATGCATGCATGTGCAGAGGCATTTATACTCACCAAGCAGCAATGTATCGCCATGCCGCCCAGCTTCTAGGTCCCAGTTTAGGGTTGACATTCTGTAAATGAAACTGCCATGGGTGGACCCTGGATAGTTGGCATATACTGAGGTGATGATTCCCTTGGCATCACATACTGCCTGCACGTTGATGGAATGCCAGTGCTTGCGGTTTCTATAGATGTGCTCAGTTGCCCTGGGAGGACGTAGAGCCACATGGGTGCAATCAATGGCACCTAGCACTTTGGGGAAGTGTGCCACCTCGTAAAAATCCTGGACGGCAGCCTGCCTTTCTGCAGGTGTTCTGGGCAGGTATATGTGCCTGCGGACTGATGGGCGTGCAGTCATGATGGCCATCACCTGGTGTAGGCAGCGTGACTGCGTGGCCTGTGACACCCCCCCACTATGGCTCTTGTGCGCTGAAATGAACCAGTGGCCAAGAAGTGCCATACATTGAGCACCTTTTCCAAGGGGCTCAGTGCTTGGGAGCACAGGGTGGGTGATGTGAGGTCGTCCTCCCACTCACTCACCAGGTCAAGTATTATGTGAGGTGGAAACCTGTACCTTCCATACACCTGGTCATCAGGCATCCCAAAAAGGCTGGTCCTGGGTGTAAAAATTGTGGCCCTGACTATCCTCCTCCTCCTCCTGTGGTGTCCCACGACCACTGCTGCGAGGAACGGTATATTCATCGTAGCGTCTGAGCTTGTTTGTTGTTTGCGCACACTTTTATGCTGCGCGGGTCCGCGTACGCCTGCTTCCTGCTGGCGTGCGTGTTTCCGGATTAGCGCGTCTTTTTTGCCGCATGCATTTGCCCTGTTCGATTCCATGAATACGTGTTATAGGCGCGCGTGTGGGCGTTCCGCGCATTTGCCTCCTGTACTTCCCCCGTAATGCCCACATTTTCACGCATTGTTCCCCATTCCGCGTGTTACGTCCCGTGTTCCGCCTACCTTTGTTGTGTGCGCCGCGCTATGTGCGCTTTTGCTGTGTGCGCAGCGCACGCCGCTTGGTGACGTGTGCGCCCACGTGCGCCACGCAGGATTTTAGTGCACATCCCAGGATTTACACGCGCACATACTTCCATGAATCGATGTGCGCGGCTTTCGCACGCTTGCACTGCGATTTTCACACTTGCGCTGCGATTCGCATACTTTCGCATGCTTGCGCTCAGATTTTCGGCGCACATAATTCCATGAATCGGCCTGACAGTCTTTAAGGAAGGCATGAGCTACGTAGCATTATCACGCTTACGTACACTTGACGGTCTATTGCTAATGAATTTTGATGCAAGTAAAGTCAAAGCTGATATTCCTTGCATTCTAGAATACAATAAATTGCGTTCACTGTACACCCCTCATCTGAAACAATACCCTGTTCCAGATAAAGCACCAATTGTTAACAATATTTACCTGCACAGTACAGACCAATTGTGTTTGCAAATGTTAGTGCTGCATAGAAATGCAACAAGCAATCCTGACAACACATACAGTGTTCATGGAGTAAGGGAACAATTGGACGACTGTGCTGGAATGGTGAGATTCACTATGAACGCACAAGAAGATCCACAAGAATTTCTAATGTACATACTATTAGTATTGGAAAACAAAAGCATACCTGTTAATGAAATCTTCCAGATTTCGTACATGTGGAAACATACATGCACTCTCTGTAGCAAAGTCATAAAGGAAGAAATCCCAAATGTGAGAGCATTCCATTTCAGCAACTTGTACAAAATGCAAACCATGGCAGATGATGTACTATTTGCAATTCAGATAATCGCTCCACCTTACTGATACAATCACATAGTGCCTACATAATACTTATGCTTCTACGTTATAATGCAGATGGCAACAAAAACAATTGCAAACTGACTGGATTCACACACGGTCAAGTGTCACTTGGAAAGAAAACCTTTACAACTGTAGGTATAATCTACCATGCAGGAGCTACAACCAATGCAGGTCACTACACTGCATACATTAAAAAGAATTGTGGATGGTTTGAATGTAATGATAGCACCATTACTCTAAAGCAGAGATTGCCAGCTAATCTTACAAATGCATATTTAATGTTCTTAAAGCCAAAATGTACGAAATAATGTGTACTTCAAGATTTTTTTAAAAATGATGTGAAAGACTACAAACAGTTAGAATACGCCAACAGGTATCTAACTACCCAAGAGGATGTAAGAATGACACAAATAAATGAATATCACAGATTGTTGGGAACAAATGCACAGGTAGAATACGCCTACAGGTATCTAACTGTTGTTTTAAAATCAGCAGGAAGACAACAAACATAACATTAATCAGAAAGATGAAGGAACACTCAAAGGACAGAAGGAAGTAGTTAGTACCATAGTAAATGAAGGTTTTTTTTAATCCGACAAGGATTTTTTTTTCCCAGACCCAAGGATTAGAAAAGCAAACACAGAACCTGAGCGCAAGGCACAGTACACTGGTTTGTAAACTAAATATGAGGGTCAAAAAAAAAAGGTAAACTGTCTATTAAGCAATGTAGTACATTTTAAAAAAATGCAAAGACTAACATACCTATTTCTTTTATCACAGAAATGGAAAAAGGGATACTTCCGCCAAGTACGATAACCATTTAAAAATTGTATGTGGATTCTGAACAAAGTAAGGAGTAAGTATATTGGCAGCCATTTTCTACACATGCGAATCTATACGTCCAATCTATGGTACTAATATGCTGCAGTGCCTGTAGGCTGGCCCTTGCATCTTCGGTGTGTAACCTACCACCTACGCCTTACGACCAAGGTACAAGGAGTATACTTCCTAGCCACAACCATCGCTGCACATCAAAACCATGGTCCTTGTAAATTAGCTACTTATAAATGTACTTTTCGGACCAGTGCAGGCAAGACACTAGGGCGTCCACACAACTAGCGCATTACACCACATCCATATTCACTTGTAACTCCACTGCTTATGACTTCAGTCTTGGGTGGATGGCCTTTGGGCATGCAGTCAAGAGTCTGGGTGCTGGCCAGAAACACCACAGCGTATCGGAATCATTGTGCCTTGTCAATTTACTATGTACAAACTATGTACAAATTTACCATGCTCCCAAAACACTAAGCCCTCCCCACAACCATCTTAATGATGTTGCATAGTACAAGTGTACCAATAGCTGTGATATGGTGCAGTAGTTTGTAGCCACAGGCTACAAAAGTGAGTTTGAGGCCATAGCATTATGAATGTATGGGTATACAGTATTTCAAATGCATAGTTGCTTACAACTGCAGTGCTTGCTACTTTGTTCAAATACTCTACATCCTGGCCACTACTACCACACCATATGCCATCCATTGTGGCATATAAGTACACTATGAACAAATGTACTTTCGGGGGCATGCCCTTCGGGCATGCACCCATGATTGCAACCCCTCCCCACAGCACAGTGATGCACTACCACACCATATCATACCCATTGTGCCTTGTAAGTACACTACATATAACTGTGCTGTTGGGTGCATGGCCTGCGGCCATGCACTCATTACTGCACACTCTCCCCACAGCCACCTGACTGATGTTCAGTACTAGGGGTGTCTCTGTAGCTCTGAAATGCTGCACTGTTTGTGCGCAGGGCCTAAAGTTTTAGGTGTATGGCCATACATTTCAATATATGTTTGTGAAGTCTCTTATAACTCCAGTGCTTACAAGTTTCCTATTGGGTGCATGCTTGGGTGTATGGCATACAGCCTGCAACCATGCACCCAAAAGTACGCATCTTGTCCACAACCACCGCACTACATGAAACCCATGTGGGCTTGTAAGTGAAGAGGATATAGCTTTGTTGTTGGGGGCATGGCCTTCAGCCTTGCACCCAAGAGTACACACACTCCCCACAATCAGGCAATCGATATGCCTGATAGTAAGGGGGTATCCATGGGTGTGACATGCTGAAGTGTTGGTGGCCAGGGCCCAGAGTTTTGGAAGTAAGGCCTTCGGCCATGCACCCAAGACTGCAGAATCTCCCCACAACTACCTCAGTGATGTGTGGTAGTGGGGGTTTTTCTATAGGTGTAGTATCCTTCAGTGCTTCTGGCCAGAGGCTTCACTCCTAGCTGTGTGTCGATGCATATTACATGGGATGGGTGTGCAGTGCCTTGCACGTCCAGTACTTATAACTTTGTTCTTGGGTGCATGGCCTTTGGTCATGCATCCAAGACTGCACACAGTCCCCAGAACTTGGCAATCGATACGCAATACTACGGGTGTATCCATGGGTGTGACGTGCTGCAGTGGTTGTGGCCAGGGCCTACGGTCTTGGAAGTAAGGCCTTCGGCCGACGGCCATGCATCCACGACTCTAGGCACTGGCCACAACCACTGTAGCATGTAACACCCATGGCTGCGTACTAATGAATATAATAATACCCATAGGAAAAAGTAATGCAATTATGGCATGTTGTCAATTTCAATGTTCGCTACCACTACAATGCACCAAAGAGTGCAGGGTCTCCCCACAACCGCCTCTGTGTGATGTGTGGTAGTGGGGTTTTTTCTATAGGTGTGCTATCCTTCAGTGCTTCTGGCCAGAGGCTTCACTCCTAGCTGTATGTCCATAGATATTACATGGGATGGGTGTGCAGTGGCTTGCACGTCCAGTACTTACAACTTTGTTCTCATGCACCCAACACTGCACACACTCCCCAACACTAGATAATGGATACGCAATACTACGGGTGTATCCATGGGTGTGACATGCTGCGGTGGTTGTGGCCAGGGCCTACAGTCTTGGAAGTAAGGCCTTCGGCCTTCGGCCGACGGCCATGCATCCAAGACTCTTGGCCCTGGCCACAACCACTGTAGCATGTCACACCCATGGCGGCGTAGTAATGAATATAATAATACCCATAGGAAAAAGTTATTCAATTATTGCATGTTGTCAATTTCAATGTTCGCTACCACTATGCGTGTCCTTACAACAGTTACAAGTTTCCTGTGCACTGCATGGACTGAAATGCTACCCTTATTACACCCCTAATTTTCTGTGCGTACAAGGTGGCCATAGAAAATGCATCATGAAAACCGACCCCCATAACAAATGCATTGATCACCCATGTCTTACTGTCTGAAGCTTTCCCAACGCTCTGTGACACAGCAAAAGACTTTTATAAATATAGCATGTGTACGCTGGTTGTTGCTTTGTACGCTGGTTGTTGCTACGCTATCGGTGGATTCCAAGATGTCGGGTGCATCCAAGTAATCTGACGCACAACACGTCTCGCAGCAACCAATCGACTGAGATGTCGCGTGTCTGCGCTCATGACGCCAGCCCCTTAGCCAATCGGTAAAGTTTGGTGAGGATTCGTCCAGGGGGAGCGAAGTTATAAGCCGCCCAAAAAGTGCTCTTCTTATGAAAACAGCAACATAACCATAACCACACGGCCACTACCGTGGCCGTGTAGTATTTGTTTGCATGCCTTACTATAGTTTGTGTACTTCAAGATGGCTTGAAAAGTACATAAACCATAGTAAGGTACCCACACAAATATATAGCATTTATATATTTGTGTGCGTACCTTATGGTTTTGTTAAACATTTCTATGTTTATAAAAGATGGCTTGAAAAGTGCACAATTCAATCCATCTTTTATAAAGCTTTCCCGACGGGCAAAGCCAGAGGTGTCAGCGGCCGCAACAGGATAATGCATCCCGCCAATATTGTGGTGGGACTGGGGGGCCCCAACAGGGAGACTGCTAGGGCCCAGCCAAGCCATTTTATTTATACACCTTGTTGATGACAAATTGCCATGGCAACACAGCACAGAGCGCAGTGATCGTTTTGTTGTAGAGCAGTGCCAATACAGAAACCAACACGGCAACACAATCACTCATCTTTACTTATTACTTACCAAAATAATAACAGAATAACCGGACCCCATATGCACATCAAACTATAGAAAACTGTACAAATGTTTTCATGAATTTAAGAATAACAAATCCTCATGATTCAATGATATCCCATGAATGCTTGCACAGAGTGTATTGTTAAATATGTTTTTTTTTTAAATGCAGGTAAAAAAATGCAGAACACTCCTGCTCCTTGCCCCTTCCTTGCAAATCCTGGCAGCCCCACCACACCGTGGGAGCAGTGGGTAGACACATTCCAGGTGTACCTACGAGCCATTGGTGGACCAAAATTCAATGATGATCTTAAGGAAGCCACCCTGTTAAATTGCATAGGAGCTGAAGCACTCAGGATTTTCGGCACACTACCCAACCAGAGTAATAGTGACAAGGGGGCAGGAGATTCCACTAGTGCCAGTAGCAACAGACGATATGAAGCTGCTCTTTATAAACTCTCCAAACATTTTGGGAACAAGACAAACGTGGTTCTATAAAGATATCATTTCTTCTCCCTCAAACAGAATAAGGGAGAATCAGTAGATGCTTATATTGCAGCTTTTGAGAGGGTTAATGACAACATTCAAGTTCACAGGTGTTGCAGAAGAATATTTAAGAGATCAATTTGTGCTCCACACTGCAAATTCCCATATTGAGCAAAGGTTGCGGCAGGCTAAGGACCCCACTCTGGATCAAGCAGTGGAGATTGCCAGAACGATGGAATTAGGAGATAGATGCATGAAGACTGTACAAGGCAAACAAGATACAACAGAAATCAAGAGTGTGCAAGCAGAAAGGGATGAGAATGGAGAAGATGCCATAGTAGCGTTGATAAAAAAAGATGTCCATGCTGGCTTCAAAAATGAGACCTACTGAGAAACCTAAAAAAGAAAGAGATACTTTTAATAGAATGCAATGGAGATGTTACAAATGTGGTCGTGGCAGGCACACCAATGGTGACAGAGAATGCCCAGCATACGCAGCAGAGTGTTTCAAATGTGGAAATATTGGACATTTTGGAAAAGTTTGCAGAAATGGCAGAAGAAGGGGAAGATTTGGTTCAAGTGGCAGAACATACAAGGAAAGTAACTGCCCCACTAATGCCAATATTAGAGCCTTGGAAGAAAAAGGGGGGCCCGAGCGGCTATTATATTTTTCAAATTCCAGAGAAGAACAGGATGTACACATTTTGAGAATCACCCGGAGGGAAGAGAGGGCATGGGTGTGCATGAATATCAATAAAATTCCTATACAAGGGATGGTAGACACAGGTTAGCCATATGCAATAGTAGACATTCTAACATTCACTAAAGAATTTAACGGGCGATATGAAGTGTTGAGGACAACCAAAATCAGGGTCACAGGTTATGGCAATAGTCCCATTAACATCATAGGTTACAAATGGATCCATCTCAACTTTGAAGGTAGAGAGACGTACTGTAAGTTGTATGTGGCGGGAAATGGATGTGTCAGTGGTAGGTTAGGAGGAGCAGGCAGCTTCCCGAATAAAGATACACCCAGGAGAACTGACCCCAATATTATGTGTGTCTAATGAAGACTATAATACCAACGAAGGGTTAGCGAAGATGTTTCCTCTAGTATTCAATGAAAACATTGGAATGCTCAAAGGTTTCAAACATAGGACTGTCCTGAAGAGCAGTGCCAAGCCCATTACACACAGAGTGAAAAAAATTCCATTGCGAAGAAGAGATGTGCTACCGAAATGGTAATGGTAATGTTTAGTGTTTCAAAGCATTCAAGGAGGGTGAGAACATGGGATAAAACAACAGTCGCTCAGAGTCCTTGGATTTCTGAGACAATACAGGTCTGCACAGGCAGAGTAAGTGAATATGATACTTTTAACAGTTACGAAACAGCAAATAGGTCTGACAGCGATTCTGTGGTTTTTTCAAGTGCACATTATGGGATGAAGACAAGGGAGAACAGACAGACGATCTTCAGGCAAAGATGCATGCAGATTGTGCAAGTGCAAGATGGTCAAGGGAGGGGGTCCAAGTGCACCCAGTCGGTAGAGACTGGGGTAAGTGCAGAGAGAGAAGCTCTCTTGGATTTATTCACAAGTGCATTGAGGGGGGTGGGGTGTAGGGCCCTGAGACAAGTGCAGAGAGGACTGGCGGGTGCTAGAAAGAGTTGACGAGACTTTGTGATCAGAAAATTATAGAGCCCATTGATTCCTCTGAGTGGTTATCCCCGATTGTAATTGTACGCAAACCAGATAATTCCATAAGGATGCGTGTCGACCTTTGAGATCTTAATGCCAACATTTGGATTGATAGACACCCTCTACCGAATATAAGTGAGATGCTAACAACCATGAAGCCTGCCAAGTACTTTACTACAATTTACCTGTGGTCAGCATTCCACCAAGTTGTTCTGGATGAAAGCTCAAAGCATTTAACCTCATTTGTCACCCCTGTAGGGGATTTCAGATATAGGCGCATGCCTTTCCGACTAGCTTCTGGTGCAGCAGTTTTTCAGAGGCTGATGCAACAACTGTTCGGGGGCCTTGACGGTGTATATTACTTCCAGGATGACATTCTGATTGCAACCATGACAGAAAAAGAACACAATACCAAACTGTTAGGAGTTCTGCACGTCATACAAGAAAGGGGACTCACAGTGAAGATTGCTAAGTGTAAGATCAAAGTGAGAGAAGTGACGTATTTGTGACACGTTATAAATTCTGAAGGGATCAGTCCAAAGAGAAATCTGGTGGAAACAATATAAAAAATGCATACTGCCTCAAATAAAGATCAAGTGCAGTTTCTTGGGGTTAGCAGAATATTATTCAAAATGTGTACCACATTTTACAGACAGAACGCAGCATATGAGGGATCTTATGAAAAAGTCAACACGATTTGTGTGGTCTAAGGAGTGCCAAGAGGAACTAGAGAACATTAAGAAGAGCATAAACAATGCACCAACACTAAGTATGTTTAGCAGCACAGCCGCTAATGTAATCACAATTGATTCTAGTAATGTTGGCCTGGGTGGAGTGTTGGAGCAAGTCAGGAGAATGGCGTTGTACCAATTGCATTTGCTTCACGTGTACTGAAGGTGGCAGAACTGAACGGCTCAACCATAGAAAAGGAAGCCCTTGGAGTGAGATGGATTCTGGAACATTTTAGATGATTGATATGGGGCCTTCCAGTAACCCTTAAGACTGATCACAAGCCATTGATACACATATTAAATTAAAAAAATGTAGTGTCCCTTAGAATTCGTAGATGGATCCTTGACATAATGCAATTCAATGTAAAGATAGTGAACACGCCTGGTAAAATTAATGTCATCGCAGATTGTTTCTCCAGACTATCTTGGGATAATGGAGAACAGAATACGGATCATGTTGATGAGAAGGATATGGAATTCAATACTGCACATATCGATCCAGGAATATCAAAAGAAGAGTGGACCTGAGCATCCTCTGAGGACCCTGAGCAAAAATTACTGTGCCAGGCTGTATGTGAAGGAGGGGAGCAGGTTGGCCATGCTCTGAAAGAATACACGCAAATTGAGAACGAGATTGCAGAAGATGCGGTGTGTATTTTTAGGGGCGATTGAATAATCCCACCTGTAACATTAAGGAAAAGAATCATGGATTTGGCACATGAAGGTCATTTCGAAAGGAATCTTATGAAAAGAAGAATCAGAGAATGTTACTGGTGGCTGGGGATGTGGAACGAAATTGAAGAGTTGATAAGGAATTGCCAGGCGTGTGCAGCAAGTGATAAAAGTAAGACAATGTATGTTACTCCATTACAACCTGTGGAGATACCAAACATGGTGTGGAAGAAACTGGCCATAGATATTACATGACCTTTCGAGACAATGGATGCACAAAGAATATATATAGTTGTGCTGTTGGATTATACCTCAAAGTGGGTTGAATGGGGAGTAATGGAGGGCACGAGTATGACAAGGAAAATCGTGAGATTTTTAGAAGAGGTGTTCAGCAGCTAAGGAGATAAGAAATAATATCTGATAATGGGACCCAATTCATGTCAGAGGAGATGCAAGCATTTTTAAAGGATCGAGCCATTGAACATAAAGTTACTTCACTTTACCATCCCATGGCAAATGGATTAGTGGAGCGCATTAATGAATTTATAAAAAATATAATACAAATGGCTATGGCAAATTCGGTACCATGGAGAGACACCCTCAAGGAGGCACTAAATGCATATAGAATGACTCCTCACTCTACAACAGAAGAAGAACCGTTTATTATGATGAGAGGGAGAGTTGTGTCTAACAGCTTTAGACCACTATGGTTACCAACAAAAAACTGTAAAAGAATAGACATTGAAGATATTATAAGGAGTGTGAAAGAGAAACCAAAGAAATACAAAGTGTTTTATGACCATACCAAACATGCAAGGAAGAGTGAATTTAAAGAAGGAGATTGGATGTGTGTAAAAGAACCTAGGAACTTTTTGAATGGTTAATGTAAAGGGAGTCGGCTGAGGCCTGAACTTGTTGGTATTGAACCTCTTAAAGATGGAGGCAATCAGAACCAACACCAGGATCTATCTGGCTCTGATTGACCTGTCCTATGCGTTCGATAGCATAGACAGAGAGCTGTTATGGAAGAAACTCATTAGATGGAATTGCCCTCCAAGCCTAGTGGAAGCCATCCATGAACTAAACACACAGATACCACTATTAAGATCCGCATGGACACTAAAGGCACGTTATCCGCTCCAATCATTACACAGAAAGGTGTGAAACAAGGCTGCCCTTTGGCAGCCATTATTTTTAATCTCTTTATATCTGACATAAAAGAGGCATTTAATGGTACAACAATGTTTCCTCCGAAACTACATGGATCGCCTATCAACTATCTGGTCTATGCGGATGATCTTATTCTGTTTGATCTGACCCCCATAGGTCTTCAGCGGAAACTAAACTGTCTTGACACCTATACTACAGATAACGGCCTTAGAATCAACAAACAAAAATGTGAAATCTTAATCCTGGAGAAACTGCAAGGGTGTAGCTCTCGACAAAAGAAGACCAGATGGTATCTTGGTAACAAGCAACTTCAGATCGTAAAACACTCGACATATCTGGGCATGAAGATCAGTGCCAGTAGAAATGACGCACCATGGGCAGAATTGGCAAAGAGCAAATGCCGTCAGATGGCTTGTCAAGCGATCCTAATTAACAAAAAATTTGGAAAATTCAGTTTAAAACCAGTAATTGAATTTTTCCAACAAAAAGTGGTACCAGCATCAATTTATGGCGGTGAAAACGCGTTTGGCTGTTCATGTGAACTGTGGAACTCACTCGAGAACATATTTTGGACGCGAGTTCTACAGCTTCCCAGGGGCACCTCGACGGTCTGTATCCGCTATCAACTGGGCCTCATCTCGATAAATGCAAGAGTCACCTGGAACCTATTGAGTTTGTTTAGGAAAACAATGACAAAAGATCCAGCGATCCAATTTAAAATACTCCACAAGCCGGATACTGCCAAACAATACACGATTCTCTTTCAGTGGAATCTCCTCTGTCAAACAATTCTAAAGGAGTTTGATATTTCCACTATAATGCTAACTGAGAATCCTGAGTTGGCAAAGACAAAAATCTGGAGATCTGACTGGATCAAAACTTGCGATTTAAGAGCCAAATCAAGCCTAATGCAAGAGGTCCCAGGAGAAGCTAAAGCATACCATCAGAGACACAATTATCTAACCCTCCTGCCAGATCAGCATGTAAGATCCCTATACATGCGCTTCAGGTTAAACATGCTAGAAACAAAAGAGCGTATGAGCAGTTGGGTGAAGTGTTCGGATGCTGATCTAAGGTGTAGATTCTGCAGCAAAAACAAGGAAACTTTAAAACATCTAACGCTGTATTGTGAAACATTTCAACATCAAAGACAAATCCACTTTGGAGCGCTGATTAATGAGCATCGATGTATGACGGTTGACGATTGGTGGGCAGCTTTATTTGAGGGATCCAACAGAGCAGTCTTATTTGCACTAATAAACCTTCTTCGTGCAGTAAAAGGAGGTCTGGACGACCAAAAAGTAAATCTAATGAATCCAAAGAGATGAAATCTCTAGTAGCTCATGGACCTAACCCTTACATGACTTGATGGATGTGCTAACACAGCTGCCAAAACGATAAATGGGGGAGGGAGGGATGGAGGGAGAGAAAAAAGAGAATTTATATGTGATGTAGTCTTGTGTTTGTTTTGGTTGACTTTGCTGTTTTTATTTTTTTTTAAGGGTTGAACAAACCAATAAAAAAAAATAATAATAATGGTTTATCCAAATTCAGGGAGGCACAGAGAGTGGTGAAATCATCGGAGAAATCAGTAATTTTGGAGGATGGTAAAAGGTGGTCATGTGATGATGTCCTACTTTCCAGAGAACAGAACAGACCAAGTGAGCTGTCACATGCTTTTAAAGGTCACAAACAAATTGACAACCAATGACTGTTAACGGATATCGTGAAGGAGAGCATTGGGAGCGATTCCTTCCCTGTCAAAAGGATGTTGTCGAGGAACAGGAGAGTTAGTCAAAATTTCAAGAGTGACTATGTTTACTACTAACTGTTTCCTTTTAATCTATATATTTATTCCCCTTCTTGTTTCTTCATTCCCTCCCCGTTCATCCCTGGAGAGGAGATGTTGTGATATGAACTCTGATGCTGTTCTCGAGCATGCTAGGTTCAAGAATGGCGTGGGAGTCAGTTTACTTCAAGCTGTGCATCGAGTGCACACACCTGGGGGCTCTCATAATAAAATGTATCAATAGTGTCTTGAAATTGTTATACTTAACAGAAGGCTACATCAAATATTGCATTCTCTCCATTAGTGGTTATTTCAGTTTTATAATTATTTAAAACTCTATGTTGCTTTATGCACTGTTTCATTTGGTCACATTTATGGACATATTTTGCTGCCACCTTTGCAACTTCTGTAACTTCACTGACAGAAGTAATGCAGAACTGTGGGGGTAAGACTGAGCTCTTATTCCTATTACACCTGTGAAGACTCCTTTGGGCAGATTTTATCTTTAATCCTCCTCAACACCCTTTACATCAGAGGAGAACTACAACACTGCATAGAGGGGAGAACAACAGCGACACCATGTGAGAATTTGTCATGCCCCGCATTCCTGCACACGGACGACTAGGGCCGTCCGTTTCCATGTGGAAGTTGCCTTGGCGACTAAATCCAAGCCGCGGGACGCGCTGCACTACATTTCCCAGCATTCCCACTTTTTACGATCACGTGACACGCCGGCAACGCGTCTCACGTCCTAGGAAAGTGAATCGTATTTAACTACGCTTGTCCATGCAATAGGTGCTCCTAAAACTAAGCAGTTAGTTTAAGTGCCCGATTCAAGTTATCCTGTTTCCTGAACCTCCTAGACCCGGCTCGTGTTTAAAGGATTATTCTATACGTCTCAGCCCTTACTATTTCTGAAGCCAAAACCCCCTTCTGTTTTCCCTTTGGCAGTCGAACTCCTGGCTTTGTATAACGGATTGCTCTCTCCTACTCCTGTTTGTTGTGACGTTTTCGGATTTGCTTCTCACCACTGAATTTCCAGATAAAAGCTCCATTTGTCCCCTCTGAACACTATCCTCACAGACTTCCTAATTCCCCTTCTTTTTCCACGCATTGACGTGACTATATGAACGCTCTCCTGATTCTTCTGGTCACTATTGGATCGCTCACCTTCACTTCAAGGACGCTTTGCTGAACTCACCTTCACTTCAAGGACGCTTTGCTGAACTCACCTTCACTTCAAGGACGCTTTGCTGAATGGAATAAGGGATTGCCTTTGGACATTAGCTGCGCCCTCGTGCCGTTCGGGTTAGGTGAAATTCTACGCTAACTCCTACCAACTGGAACCTTCTTCCTGCACCACCTGGTTGTGGTAGAGTGCTTTGGACTCACAATAGATTGTGGGATTTCTCTCTAGCTAAGCAGGTAAGAGAGGGTATTGTGGGTGGCTGGTCGCTGCATTTTGGGTACAATTAGTTGCTCTCTTGAACCATTGTTTCTTCTTGTTTATTCCCTTAGCTCTGTTGTCGCTGCTCCTGCCTTTTCGCCCAAGCCCCTGGCCTGTTAGTTATTATTAAATCCCTACAGGCTACGCTCTTGGGGGGGGAAGTCTTGTTTAGCATCACGCGCAAGGTGTCCCGGAGGAATCTGGTTCACTGCACGTTCAAGATACCCCAAAACGGAAGGGCTCCCCGAAAGTGTATACTGACTGTATCCTTTACACGGCTGTATCCTTTATAAAATTTGTCTAATCTGTGACAGATTTAGGAGCCTATTTTTTCTTGCCTGTCGGTCATGGAAACCGGAGCCGATCAAATGGCTGCCTTGCTGCAAGCCTTTGCGGCTTTACGTACCGACATGGCATCAGCACATGCGACCCTCCATCAGCGCATGGATGTGCTACAGAGTTTCGTGCAGCCACTACCACCCGATGAGGAGTTTGGTGATGCTATTGCAGCAGCCCCTCCTACGCCCCAAGTTCCACCTCCTGCTTCAGCCCCCATTGTCCTTCCGGGACCTTTCCCTTTGGCCCCTCCGGAACGCTTTTTTGGAGATCCAAAAACATATCGGACCTTCATTAATCAGTGCCGTCTGCATTTTCTGTGTCGGCCGCTGGCATTTCCTGACGCTGTTACTAAAGCGGCGTTCCTTCTTTCCCATTTGGGAGGTACGGCAGCGGCTTGGGCTAACCCGTTGCTCGAAGCCAACGACCCAGCCTTATATGATTTCGATACCCTTATTCAATCCATGAATAGTGTATTCGATATGCGTTACAAAGCACAGACTTCTGATCTCGAGTTCCTTGCTATCAGGCAGGGCAAATCGGACCTTATATCCTACCTTGCCCGCTTTAATCAGTTGGCAGCGGAAACTACCTGGCCCGAACAAAAGAAAGCGGCCGTCTTCTATAAGGGACTTTCGGAAGAGTTAAAAGACGCTTTATCAGTGGTACCGGCTCTACCGTCCGGTTTTCCGGAACTGGTAGACTTGGTTTTACAGGTCGATGCTAGGTTACGGCAGAGACGTGGCGAACGGCGTGTCCCTGATCTTCGTCTTTCAGCCAAGGCAGAAAGCCCCCCTTCTACCTCTTCAGGAGAAGTCGAACCAATGCAAATAGGGGCTATCAGAGGTCCATTAACCAAAGCCGAACGTGAACGGCGTATGGTTAATAATTTATGTTTCTATTGTAGCCAGTCAGGTCACTTCATCCGTGTCTGCCCTAGGCGACCTGTCAAGACGGCGGGAAACGCCAAGACTCGTCCTTGAGCCGAGCCCTAAGGATGAGTCACCAAATGGATGGCTCGGAACTATGTCCTCCCTCCTCACACATCTATCTGGCAATGTATTTTGTGATTCCCGGTGTTGAGCCTTTCACCAAACCAGTCATGATTGATTCGGGGGCTAACGGTAACTACATGGATATACAGTTAGCTCGATGCCATGGTGTAATGGTAGTTCCTAAAGCTGGACCTGAGGAGGTGCATGCTGTAGACGGTTCTCGTCTGGTATCCGGATGGGTAACGAAACAGACAACCCCGCTTTGCATGTCCACCCAAGAAGGCCACACTGAACATATAGTGTTTGACCTTATTTCGGCCCCTCAATTTGGGATCATTCTTGGTCTTCCCTGGCTTCGGACTCACAACCCTGTAATTGACTGGGTCCAACGGACGGTGCATTTTTCTTCCGTGTTTTGTATCCAACATGGTCTTCAAAACCCGGATATGTCGCCTGCTTCTCCTTGTTTGGCGTTGTTGTCTAATGTCCCCTACATTAATGCCACGCTAAAGGATCCAACACCCGAACTGCCGATGGTATACAATGAATTTTCCGATATCTTTGACAAAGGACTATCAGAGATATTGCCCCCACACCGTTGTTACGACTGCCCCATTGACTTGGTACCTGGGGCAGTGGTGCCTCACGGTCGTGTCTATTCCTTAACCGTCAAAGAAGAAGAACATCTAAAAGGGTATGTGGATAAAGCATTGCGTCTGGGTCATATTCGACCTTCCCGTTCCCCTGCTGCCTCTCCCATATTCTTTGTGCCAAAAAAGGAGGGGGACCTGCGTCCTTGCGTAGATTACAGGGCCTTGAACAAAATAACGATCAAGAACCAGTACCCGCTACCTCTCATAACGGAACTACTTGATAAGATGACATCTTCCACCATTTTTACCAAATTAGATCTCAGAGGGGCATATAATTTGGTCAGAATGCAAAGCGGTGATGAATGGAAAACCGCTTTTAAAACGAAGTTTGGGCTCTACGAATACTGTGTCATGCCCTTTGGGCTTTGTAACGCCCCAGCCACTTTTCAGCACTTCGTTAATGACATCTTTGGAGACATGCTGGATTATTACGTGGTGATCTACTTGGACGATATCCTGATATTCTCGGATTCACTCGCTCAACACATCCAACATGTCCGCTCCGTATTGCGGCGTTTGCGGACTCACTCCCTCTATGCTAAACTAGAGAAATGTGTGTTCCACGCCACCTCAGTCGAATTCTTAGGGTTTCAGATTTCGGCAAAAGGGGTGCTCATGTGTACTTCCAAAGTCAAGGCTGTAATGGACTGGCCGGTTCCGGACTCAGTAAAAGCGCTCCAGTCTTTTCTGGGTTTTTCAAACTTCTACAGACGTTTTATTGCCTCCTTCTCTGAAATAGTGGCACCTCTTACCCGTCTCACTAGTCCCAAGGTCCCCTTTGTTTGGGACAACGAAGCCCAGTCGGCCTTTGAGACATTAAAAAAGGCCTTCACTACAGCTCCTGTTCTACAACACCCGAACTCCTCTCTCCCTTTCATAGTGGAGGCTGATGCCTCCGCGATAGCGGTGGGGGCCATCTTGTCTCAGATCTGCCCTGCTACACAGCGGTTACATCCGGTGGCCTATTTCTCCCGAAAACTATCTCCGGCTGAACGCAACTACACCGTCATGGAGAGAGAGTTTCTGGCAATTCGAGCGGCTTTCAAGGAGTGGAGACACCATCTCCTGGGTGCTCGACACACCATCACGGTGTACTCTGACCATCGGAACCTTCAAGCTCTTTCGCATGCAAAATGTACCAACGCCCGTCAAATATGTTGGCATTTGTTCTTCACACTCTTCGATTTCACAGTTACTTATCGCCCCGGCCTTCTACATGGGAAGGCGGATGCCTTATCCCGTGTCGGTACTGATTTTAACACCCAGGACTCGGTGTCACCTATATTGCCCCCAGGTTCTGTAGTATGTGTCTGTTCGGTCTCCACCTCATTCCTTGACCAAGTACGACAGTGGACCAAAGATCATGTTTCCTTTCTCAATACCCTAGATGCCCAAATTGTTGCGGGTCTTCCTTATGTTCACGGGCTTTTGTATTTACCTGACGACCAAACCAGACGGAAGGCCTTGGAATGGGCACATGATACCCCGTTGGCTGCGCACCCTGGTCAGCTTAAAACATATGACCTTTTACGCCGATGGTGCTGGTGGCCGGGTATGAAGAAGGATTCTGATTCGTACGTATCCAAGTGTGCGGTGTGTATTCAATGCAAGAGACAACCTGGGAAACCTTTCGGTCTATTGATGAAAATGCCTCTCCCACCACATCCGAGGCATACGGTCACTCTCGATTTCGTGGTGGAACTCCCTTCGGTCAGGGGGATGTCAACTGTACTTGTGGTTGTGGATGTTTTCACAAAAATGGCACGGTTTATACCATGTTCTGGACAACCTACTGCTCCATTGTTGGCTAAACTATTCTTTGATCATGTGGTGCGTTTTTTTGGTCTTCCCACAATCATGATTTCCGATCGGGGCACCCAGTTTACCTCACGGTTCTGGAAAGCCCTTACCCATTCCTTGGGCATAGATGCACGGCTCTCGTCATCCTACCACCCCCAAACGGACGGACAAACCGAACGCACCAATGGCACCATGGAACAGTACCTTCGTTGTCTGTGCTTACAACATCAGACCGACTGGTTGTCCGTTCTGGGAACCGCGGAATTTGCTTACAATAACTCTCGGCACTCTTCAACAGGTTGTTCTCCGTTTTACGCATTGTATGGTGTACACCCAAGGATTCTTCCACATGTCCTACCTTCACTGGACCAGATCCCTGCTGCAAAATCTACAAGAGACACATTGGTTGCTATACGCGACTCGATTGTGTCTCATCTATTGGCTGCGCAGTTCCGGACAAAAACACAAGCGGATAGGCATCGTTCACCTGCCCCCTCCTATGCACCGGGTGATCGTGCCTGGCTCTCGACCAAGCATCTTAACATTCGGGGTAAGCGAAAACTATTGCCTCGCTATGTAGGTCCCTATAAAGTACTGCACTGTCTCAATCCTGTTGCAATCCGTTTGGACATTCCATCTCATTGGCGGATTCACCCTGTTTTCCATGTTTCCCTCCTCCGTCCCTTTGTGCCTGGCACTCGACTTTCTGTTGCTCCTGCTCCCATCAATGTGCATGGGGAAGACGAATACGAAGTACATGCTATACTGGACACTCGTCTGCGCCACGGAGTGCGATCTTATCTGATTGATTGGAAAGGTTACGGCCCCGAAGATATAACTTGGGAGCCGGCCTCAAATGTGCATGCACCCCGGCTTTTGCGTGCCTTTTATTTGGAGAGATTACGTGCCAACCGGGGTAGCCGCTCTTTGCGGAGGGGTACTGTCATGCCCCGCATTCCTGCACACGGACGACTAGGGCCGTCCGTTTCCATGTGGAAGTTGCCTTGGCGACTAAATCCAAGCCGCGGGACGCGCTGCACTACATTTCCCAGCATTCCCACTTTTTACGATCACGTGACACGCCGGCAACGCGTCTCACGTCCTAGGAAAGTGAATCGTATTTAACTACGCTTGTCCATGCAATAGGTGCTCCTAAAACTAAGCAGTTAGTTTAAGTGCCCGATTCAAGTTATCCTGTTTCCTGAACCTCCTAGACCCGGCTCGTGTTTAAAGGATTATTCTATACGTCTCAGCCCTTACTATTTCTGAAGCCAAAACCCCCTTCTGTTTTCCCTTTGGCAGTCGAACTCCTGGCTTTGTATAACGGATTGCTCTCTCCTACTCCTGTTTGTTGTGACGTTTTCGGATTTGCTTCTCACCACTGAATTTCCAGATAAAAGCTCCATTTGTCCCCTCTGAACACTATCCTCACGGACTTCCTAATTCCCCTTCTTTTTCCACGCATTGACGTGACTATATGAACGCTCTCCTGATTCTTCTGGTCACTATTGGATCGCTCACCTTCACTTCAAGGACGCTTTGCTGAACTCACCTTCACTTCAAGGACGCTTTGCTGAACTCACCTTCACTTCAAGGACGCTTTGCTGAATGGAATAAGGGATTGCCTTTGGACATTAGCTGCGCCCTCGTGCCGTTCGGGTTAGGTGAAATTCTACGCTAACTCCTACCAACTGGAACCTTCTTCCTGCACCACCTGGTTGTGGTAGAGTGCTTTGGACTCACAATAGATTGTGGGATTTCTCTCTAGCTAAGCAGGTAAGAGAGGGTATTGTGGGTGGCTGGTCGCTGCATTTTGGGTACAATTAGTTGCTCTCTTGAACCATTGTTTCTTCTTGTTTATTCCCTTAGCTCTGTTGTCGCTGCTCCTGCCTTTTCGCCCAAGCCCCTGGCCTGTTAGTTATTATTAAATCCCTACAGGCTACGCTCTTGGGGGGGGAGTCTTGTTTAGCATCACGCGCAAGGTGTCCCGGAGGAATCTGGTTCACTGCACGTTCAAGATACCCCAAAACGGAAGGGCTCCCCGAAAGTGTATACTGACTGTATCCTTTACACGGCTGTATCCTTTATAAAATTTGTCTAATCTGTGACAGAATTAGAGCAGCACACAGAGGTCAGAAGACTCATTGGTTGTATAGGGTTAATACTGGTTGTAGTATTTCTGTTAGTCAGAGCATAGGGCGCGGGGTTTCTGGTGGATATAGTTCAGAATACTGTATCTAATGTATATATTTATGCTTATTATTTGTTTGATGTTTATCAAACTGGAAATGTTATACAACGCTCAAATGTTATGTTTGTCTGTCTTTATATGTGTTTATTTGTTGTGGTGTGGATCCCTCTTGTCTGTCAATTTTCTTTTTTTAAATGTTTTTTTTAATTTATTTTTTTATTGGACCCTTCCTCCAGACTATGTGGATTGTCGTATGAGTATATTTAAACAAGGTATAGCGGAATGGCTCAACTGACTTTTGTTTCATGGAATGTTAAAGGGATTGGTAATGTTGTAAAGAGACGTAAGGTTTTGGCGAGGTTGTGGAGAAGTAAGGCTGATGTAATTTTCCTTCAGGAAACTCATTTAAATGAAGAAAGTGAGAGATATTTGTCCAGCTCGAAGTATTCTCAGGTAATTTCAAATAGTTTTGATTCAAGGTCTAGAGGGGTGAGTATTTTGTTTAGGAAGGGTCTACTGATTAAGATTGAGAAGTCAGTTATGGACGAGGAGGGTAGAATTTTATTGCTTGACATACTATATGATGGTAAAAAAATGATTGTTGGAAATGTTCATGCCCCATGCTCTCCAAATATGTCGTTTTTTAGTCAACTGGGCTCCTTGTTAGATGGTATGGAAGGTGAGTCAATAATTCTGGGAGGTGACTTTAATATAGTGATGGATAGTAAGATTGATCGGAAATCTGAATGCAGATACTACAATGGTAAGATTAGTCAATAAGAACATTTGCATTTAAATATGGACTAATAGATATATGGAGGGTGCTTCACCATAATGAGAAGGATTATTCGTTTTACTCACCTCTACATGATTTGCACTCCAGAATTGATTATTTTTTTATTAGTAATACACTTAGTGATCAGGTAGTGTCTTCAAATATTCTGGAATGGGGCATTTCTGAAAATGCTCTATTGGATATGCAGGTGATATTGAAGACTGTGAGTGACAAAACTAGAAGATGGAGAATGCAGGCCAATATACTAAAGGATAACTTGGCTACGGTGGGTTTGGATGAGATTATTACTCATTATTTTGCAGAAAATAAAGACTCTGCGGGTATCAGATCAGTCTGGGATTGTTTTAAGGCGGCACTACGGGGGGAGCTGATAAGTAGAACGACTCATGCAAAAAAGAAAAATCAGGAAGAGATTAGAGATTTGAAAGTGGAAGTTAAAGAAATGCAAAAGGTTTGTGCTAATGATGATCTGAGCCGTGATAAATTAAAATTGAAACAGTTAGAGGCGGAGCTGAAGAATCGAATACAGAAGTTGGCAGGTAAAGGCATGTTTTATTCGAAACAGCGGTTTTGGGAGTTTGGGGACAGAAATGGCAAGTTGTTAGCTAATAAGCTTAAAGGGATGATAACTGATGCATGCGTTTCTTCTGTTCAAACCGAAGAGGGTAATACTTTGCACAGAAATGGGGATATCTGTGATTATTTTAGGAAATTTCATGAGACACTATATAGGGAAGATATTAATCCTGACACAAATGGTTTGGAGGTGTTCTTTGAAAAGATTTCGGTTTCAAGATTAGCTCTAGAAAAACAAGCCTTACTTGACTCTGCTATCGAGGTTACTGAGGTATGTACTGCCATATCTCAAATGAATGATGGGAAATCACCTGGACCAGATGGGATAGTTTCAGAATTTTATAAAAAATATGACACTCAATTGGCACCAATTTTATGTGACCTTTACAATGACTTTCTTATGTCTGGACTAATGTGTGATTCAATGAAAGAGGCAGTGATTATAGTGATTCCAAAACCTAATAAAGATCATAGAAATTGTGGAAATTACAGGCCTATTTCATTGCTGAATGTAGATTTAAAAATGTTTACAAAAATATGGGCAAATAGATTCAAGTCATGTATGGGAGATCTGGTTTATGAATCTCAGGTGGGTTTCATCCCTGGTCGGTTTGGTTATGATAATATTAGGACTGTGTTGAATGTGATTGGTGAACATCATGGTAAGGACTCGAATAGAATTATTGGTTTTTTCGATGCTGAGAAAGCCTTTGACAGGGTTAATTGGAAATGTATGGATTATACTTTGAAAAGGATGGGATTTGGGGCGGTTTTTATGAAGATGATAGAATGTATACATCATGATGTTAGAGCTCAGGTATTGGTCAATGGAGTTATTTCGGGTTCATTTCCATTGTTGAAAGGTATGCGGCAAGGGTGCCCGTTGTCACCATTTTTGTTTGACTTGGCGCTGGAGCCTCTTGCTGCATATATTAGACAATGTAAATTGATCAAGGGAATTGTGGTTGGGGGGGGTGGAAGTTAAAATGTTATCATATGCGGATGATATGATGCTTTTGTTGTTGAATCCAGAAGTGTGTGGAGATGTAATTAAGGATATGTTTAAGGAGGTAGGTGACATTTCGGGTCATAAAGTAAATTGGGATAAAACTGAGATTTTTCCGTTGTCTAGAACATGTGATAGTAATATTTTAAGCTCATGGAATTGTAAGTGGTCGCCAGGGGGGGTCACGTATTTAGGAATACATATTATTGGGGATTTAAACAAATTGTTACAATAGCAAGCATATCATTACTAATAAAGAGATGGGAGAGATTGACATTGAATTTATGGGTAAAGATTAATGCGATCAAAATGGTTCTCTTACCCAAACTCTTATATGTTTTTCAATCCATTCCTTTCATGATTTATAAAAAACAATTGATAAAGGTTGATAGAATATTCCAATCCATTTTGTGGGGTGCTGGGAAAAAGCCTCGGGTTCCAAAATATATAATGATGCAAAGTGTGGAGAAAGGGGGATTTGGTTATCCAGATTTACTGAAGTATTATAAAGCATTTTTACTTAAAAAGAGTTCATATTATTTTAGGGAAGTGAATGAAAAGGAGCCGATTTGGCTGAGTAAGGAAAGGGGTATATGTGCACCATATGATCTGGGGAATATTTACAGTATGGGTAAATTGCCAAATAAACGATTGAAGCTAATTCCCGTGGTGGCAACTAGACAGGTGATAGGGTCATGGTTTCGAGAAAATGGGCAGGGCTATGGCTTCAGCCCGGATGCTTCTATTTGGTATAACGAAGCTCTGCAAATAAATAATAAATGTCTAAACTGGATTAGTTGGATTAATAAGGGAATTCTGAAGCTAGGGGATGTGATGGATGGGAGCCAATTGTTGGGATTTGAAGATCTACAGTGTAGATATGGTTTGAATCAGAGAGAATTCAATAGATACTTGGCTCTATCTTCCATTATTAATTTAAGGATAGGTATGGCTGGGGGTTCTGTTGGGGGAAAACCAGAATTTAGCAAATTATTGGAAGGTCAGGAATATTGTGTACGGACTTATATACAATTTATGCCTATTGGTGAAAATATTCAATCAGCATGGACTGGACTGAAGGAATGTTGGTCACATTATATTGGGAGGGTTATTACTGATGAGGACTGGAGTGACATACTGAGGGCGAATTTACATTTGGTAGCAGACATGGGTTTGCGTTTGAGTCGACAGAAGATCATTGGAAGGCTATATTGGACACCGGTTAAGATGTTTAGATTGGGTCTTCAATCTTGTGATTTATGCTGGTGCTGTGACATTGGTAGAGGCACCCTGTTACATTTACTGTGGGAATGTCCGAGAGTGCAATTGTATTGGCGGGATGTCATTGACAGGATTGATCTGATTTATGGAATAAACTTACAAAGGTCTGCAGCTAATATAGTTCTATTGTCACATAAAAATAGATGTGTGCGTTCTAGAAAATGTACTTATTGGATTGATAGGGCAGTGATGGTAGCAATTAAATTAATTCTCAGAATTTGGAAAAAGAGGAAATAGCCTAATGTCGAGGAGTGGTTAACGGAGTTGCATATTCTATCACAGTATGATAAGGTTTCATTGGAAAATAAAGATAAAGGTGAAGAATACATAAAGTTATGGGGCCCATTTTTGGCTCTTTATGATTAATGTGACAGTGGAGCTGATCTGGTGGATATGTCATTTGAGGAGGAAAGGGGGATAAGGCAGAGGTGATGGTGTTTTTTTTTTTTTTTTTTTTTTTAATTTATTTATTTTATTTTATTATTATAATTTTTTTTTTCACTTCGCCCCACTTGTGTTGTCTCTTGTGTTGTTCTGTGTATATTTGTCAGTTTGCTGTTATGTTTCGCAGGATAAAGCTATTATGACAGATTGAAGATGTATGATGCTTATATTGTACTGTAAATTAAGTTGTGACGCTTTACTGTGAGACATTGTTTACTTTATTGGTAGTTGTTGTTGTTCATTGCAAACTTAATAAAGTGTTTTAAAAAAAGAAAAGAAGACTCATCCCTTTAATGTCCTGTAAGACTGGTCTACAGCCTGCATGTAACGCTCACCTGAATCCCTCGGAGGCGCAGGTCTGGGCTGGGGGTTCTCGGAGTCTTCTAGGGTCACACGCAGGCCTCGAATGCCACCCTGGAAAGGCCCTTTCCTCACTGAGATCTTGATCTGAAGGGTGAGGTGTCTGCAATTATGAGAGCAAGGGGTTAATATGGATATATAAGCCTGACTGGGCAAGCTGCCTCCCCTTCCTGGTACTCCCCAAGTAGTTTGTAGGCTAAATGTGCTCACCTTATGTAGGTGAAAGCGGAGCTCTCCATCCTGCGTCTGTGCAGGGGCGCCGAAGCCAGTTACTTCACTGGTTAATTGTCCAGCCTCTTGGTTGCAGAGGATGAAGATTTGGAGCAAGGCCGTTGTTAGCAGCACGAACGGCGGTTGCTTGAATATGGAGGTCCGGAGAGCGATGGAATGGCGAAGGTATTGCAGGCAAGAAAGTAGAAAATGTCAATTCGAAGTTAAAAGCACTTCTTAATGTCTCTTTTCCCTTTTTCAGGTCGCAGAAGCAGCTGGGTAGAAAAATGGATGTCGAGGGATGCGCCGATGAGTGAGAAAGATGAGAGCTGCCCACAACACGTGCGTATAGATGGAGTTTTGTATTTCTTAATGATGTCCTTTTGTTTTGCAGATGCGAGTAGCAGCGTCGGTGGAGGCGAGAAGAATGCAGCGCAGGTAAGGAAAGTTTCACGGAGGTTTACCTACTAATGTCTTTGCTTCCACAGGTTGCCGGAAAATGGAAAGCTGCAGGCCGTGGCTTGAGATGCACCGATGGACTGGGTAAGTGCTGCGCTGGTTTTTATCTCGTGCTAACCTGGTGTTCTTTTCCCTTTTCAGATGCTGCTGAAGACGAAGATGGTATTTCAGAAGGTAAGATTGCGGATTTCTCTTCCCCAGATGCAGAAGTTGAAGATTCTCTGGAGCTGACACAGTGAGCGTCCTGCTGCTATTGCAGAATAACGCGAAGCACGTTGCTCTGATCGGGCGTGGTTTAAATAGCTTACTGGAGTGCTTAGGTGTCTCCTTCCACAGCAGCCTCGCCCAGGTAAGAAGTCCCAGCTTCCAGAATAGTTCCAGTATCCAGTCCCAGGGAGTGGTGCTGGCCACACCCAGAAGGTAAAGTAGTTCCGGCCATGGATGGATGAGGATTTCATCCTGCAGGTGAGTGAGCAGCATGGTCTGCAGCAGGTAGGTCCACCCAAGCACCATTCCTTACATCATGAGCCCGGCACGTCCTGTGCCGGGACTGGGTCCCCTTATGAGCCTGGCGCCACTGGCGCCAGGACAAGGTCCATAAGGCCCCTATGGGAGCTGATGGGTGCCTGGAAATGAAGTTGTGACCCAGCTTCCGAGGCAGTTGGGCTAAACCTGACTCCTTGGAGGCTGCGGTCATGACAGCACCCCCCCTCAAGGCCCCTCCCAAGCTTGTCTTTTCCGGAGGTTTTGGCTTGTTGGGAAAAGCCCGATGAAATTTTCGGACTAGACTAGGTGCATGTACATATTCTGAGGGTTCCCAAGATCTCTCCTGGGGTCCATATCCCTTCCAATCAATCAGGTAGTATAGTTTTGATTTGGAAATTTTGGAGTCCAAGATGTCTCGAATTTCAAATTCGGATTCTCCGTCAACTTGAATTGGCTCAGGAGGTTTAGTCAAACGGGTTCCGGGTTGCACAGGTTTCAGGAGAGAAACATGGAAGACAGGATGTATCTTCATTCGACTAGGTAATTCTAGTTTGACAGCCACTGGGTTAATCACGGCCGTGATCGAGTAGGGTCCTAAATATCTTGGGTTGAAGGTGCGTGGCCCTTTTAAAGATAAATGTTTAGTGGACAGCCAGACCTGATCTCCTTTTTGATATTGAGGAGCCTCTTTTCGATGTTGGTCTGCTCCTTTTTTGTATGATTCTTTAGCTCGTTGAAGATGAGCTGTGGCTTCTTTAAATGCTTGAGTTATCGTCGCATGCAGATGGTCAACAGCGGGTGTTCCGAGAGCTTGAGGTGGGTCCAGGTTTGAGGTTCGAGGATGACTTCCATACAGCAGGAAAAAAGGGGTTTTTCCCGTCCCAGAAAGGATTGAATTATTGTAAGCGTATTCAGCAATCCAAAGGACATCCTTCCAAGTACCCTCGGATTGATGCAACATGCAGCGCAGATATTGTTCTAAAGTTTGGTTAGTTCTCTCAGTCTGCCCGTCGGTTTGAGGGTGATGGCTGGTGGAAAGTCGTACATCAATTTGTGCTAAACGACAACAACTCCGCCAAAAATGGGAAATAAATTGGCTCCCTCGGTCAGAGATTAGTACTGAAGGGAAACCGTGCAACCGGACAATGTTTTCAAGAAATTCTCGGGCTAGAATGGAAGCTGTAGGTAAACCCTTCAGTGGGATAAAATGAGCCATTTTTGAAAAAAGGTCCAGGATCACTAGAATTGTGTTGTATCCGGAGCAAGGGGGTAAATCCGTGATAAAATCCATCGAGAGCGTGTGCCAAGGGCCTGGTGGAATGTCTATTGGACGTAGTAATCCTGCTGGTTTTTCCTTCTGACTCTTGTTTTGTGCGCAGATACCACAAGAAGCCACAAACTCTTTAACATCTTTCCTCCAAGATGGCCACCAAAAATGCCTTTTAATTTTCTCTGAGGTTTTGGCAACTCCAGGATGTCCTTCCATTAGAGAATCATGGTAGCAGGTGATGACCTGTTTTTGTAAGTCAGCGCAGGGTAAGAATAGTCTTCCTTGGAAATACAATAGGTTCTGATCTATTGTAAAATCCTTTCCTTTCAATTGCCAATTCGATGAGTCTTCGGGAGTTATTAGTTGATTGACCCTTGCTTTAATCTCTTCGAGGGATAGTGTGTTGATTGCTCCTAGTATCTTTTGTTCAGGAATTATTGGCACCGGCTCCGGATTAGTTGTAAGTTCGTCTACCCCTATCCGGGAAAGGGCGTCTGCTTTTCCGTTCCTAACGCCTGGTCGATATGTGATTACAAAATCGAATTCTGCGAAGAATAAAGCCCAGCGTAGTTGCCTCGAATATTGAGCTTTAGCTGACTTCAGGTACTGGAGGTTACGGTGATCCGTGATTACAGTTACTGTGTGCCGGGCTCCCAAGAGATAATGCCGCCAGGCCTTAAAGGCGGACTTAATTGCCAAGAGTTCTTTGTTCGTAATTGTGTAGTTGATCTCACGGGCCGAAAATTTGCGAGACCAAAAGGCTACAGGGTGTAACTGGTGCGTTTCGGGGTCTCTTTGTGACAGCACCGCCCCCATTGCAAGACTGGAAGCATCTGTCTCGACGATGTAGAGGAGTTCTGGACGGGGATGCCTTAAGACTGGAGCAGAGATAAATTTGGCTTTTAATTCTTGGAAGGCTTGTTCGGCTTCTGGAGTCCACTCGAATTTTTTATTCTTTTTCAGAAGAGCCATGATAGGTTGGACTACCCGAGAGAATTCAGGAATGAACCTTCGGTAAAAATTAGCGAAGCCCAGCATGCTCTGTACACCTTTCACGGAAGTTGGGGAAGGCCATTTGGTGATAGCATCCACTTTTCTTGAGTCCATGTGAACTCCGTTGGGTGATAAGATGAACCCTAAAAATTCCACTTCCTTTGCGTGAAAGGTGCACTTCTCCAGTTTAGCAAACAAGCGGTGTTGGCCAAGTCTCTGTAAAACCGCTGTGACGTGTCTACGATGATCAGTTTCTGAGGCTGAGTATACCAGGATGTCGTCAATATAAACGACTACGCACACATCAATAAGTTCTCTGAGGACATCATTCATGAAAAACTGGAAAGCGGCCGGTGCGTTACATAGTCCGAAGGGCATTACTTGATACTCAAATAACCCATATTTAGTGCGAAAGGCCGTCTTCCATTCGTCGCCCTCCTTAATGCGTACCAAATGGTAAGCTCCTCTGAGGTCTAACTTTGTGTATATGCAGGCGACTTTTACCTGGTCCAATAATTCAGGAATCAAGGGCAACGGGTATCGGTTTTTGACTGTAATCTGGTTCAGGGCGCGATAATCGATACAAGTTCTTAGGTCACCTTCCTTTTTCGGGACGAAGAACAAAGCTGAGGAAGCCGGGGATTTCGAGGGGCGGATGAATCCGTTAGCCAAGTACTGGTCCAAGTATTGCCTGAGATGGAGGTTTTCTGGTTCAGTGAGGGCATATATTCTACTGCACGGAGGGGTGGACCCAGGTATTAGGTCTATCTGGCAGTCGTATGACCGATGCGGAGGCAGGGTGTTGGCTTGATCTTTCTGAAAGACGTCGCTGAACTCTTGGTATTCCAGAGGTAATCGGGGGTCCTCGGAAGTGATGGCTGCTAGCTTGATTTCGGGCTGAGGATAACAGGTTGAAGCGCATTCTGGAAACCGAATTACCTTGGCTCGCCAGTCTATCTGAGGATTGTGCTTTTCCAACCAAGGCATTCCCAGAATCACCTGAAACTGCGGGGCCTTGATTACATCAAACACGATCTTCTCCCGATGTCCGTCTTGACATAACAACGTTACCTCCATGGTGGTATGAGAAACTGGTCCGGAAGCTATTTCAGTACCATCCACTGTAGTGATTACGTCCTTTACCATCTTGGGACGTAGGGGAAGATCCATCCTGGTAGCCAAGTCTTGGTCCACATAATTACCGATTGCTCCGCTATCAATGTATACTTTGATAGCATGCATGCAATCTGGTCTATTGGGACTTATGAGGACCATAGGCATTACCAAATGCGAGGTCAAGGAACTGGTTTTAACGCTCGGCAAGCGGACCTCTACGCTTGTCGGGCGAGGTCGTTTCCCGATTCCAGTTTCTCAGCATTTTTATCAGAAGCTCCTACGGTCTTCTTGACCGGTTTCACTGAGCAATCACGAAGGAAATGTCCAGAATTCCCACAGTATAGGCACAGCTGTAATTGCCTTCTTCTTTCCCGTTCTTTCTGAGTTAATGGTCCTTTTACTACTCCTATTTGCATTGGTTCCACGGAGTCATTCCCTTTAGCGGAGCTCTGAGGTCTTGAAAGTACCCGGGTTTCAAAACTGGATCGATCGGTCTTCCTGTTCTGTAGCCGATGATCTAATTGGACTACTAGGTCGATATAATCTGAACAGTCTTGCGGCGGATTAACCACCTGTGCTAAAACGTCTTTAAGTTCCCCACGTAGACCTCTGTAGAAGAGCGTGATTCTCTTATCTTTAGGCCACCTGGTCTCAACCACCAGTCTATTAAAGGACGCTATGTAAGCCAGGAGATCCTGATTACCTTGTCTGAGTGACAGGAGTTCATTGTCCAAGGCCTGCCCCTGTGAATGTCTTGCGAACAACTTTTCCATACTGGTCTGAAAGTCTTGAAAGTTATAGAGGAGCGGGTCATCCTGTGTCACGAGAGGAATGGACCAATCTGCAGCACTACCGCTAAGATAGGAAAGTACAAACGCTACCTTGGCTTGGTCCGTTGGGAATGCGGCGGGTCTACACAGAAAGTGCAAGCGGCATTGATTGATGAATACTGCATATCGCTTTGGATCACCGGAAAAACGTTCGGGCGGGGCCAAAGGCACATTCCCTGGCAGATTAATTTGCACCGGATTACTTGAGGTTGTAGGAGTGCAGCCCCCTCCATAGGGAGGCAGTGGCGTCTGTCCCGCTTGAGCCTGTAGCAACTGTCTGGCCAGATCATCCGTCCGTTCCTTGGCAATGACCAACTCCCTTCGTAAAGCGTTTGTTTCTTGGCGAGATGCGTGTACTTCTGCCCTTAGTTCTCCAAGCAATTGAGCCAGTTGATCTGTGTCCGAGGTTTCCATTGCGCCTGGGTGGGAAAATTGCGGTAGGCTTCGCGTTCTGTAACGCTCACCTGAATCCCTCGGAGGCGCAGGTCTGGGCTGGGGGTTCTCGGACTCTTCTAGGGTCACGCGCAGGCCTCGAATGCCACCCTGGAAAGGCCCTTTCCTCACTGAGATCTTGATCTGAAGGGTGAGGTGTCTGCAATTATGAGAGCAAGGGGTTAATATGGATATATAAGCCTGACTGGGCAAGCTGCCTCCCCTTCCTGGTACTCCCCAAGTAGTTCGTAGGCTAAATGTGCTCACCTTATGTAGGTGAAAGCGGAGCTCTCCATCCTGCGTCTGTGCAGGGGCGCCAAAGCCAGTTACTTCACTGGTTAATTGTCCAGCCTCTTGGTTGCAGAGGATGAAGATTTGGAGCAAGGCCGTTGTTAGCAGCACGAACGGCGGTTGCTTGAATATGGAGGTCCGGAGAGCGATGGAATGGCGAAGGTATTGCAGGCAAGTAAGTAGAAAATGTCAATTCGAAGTTAAAAGCACTTCTTAATGTCTCTTTTCCCTTTTTCAGGTCGCAGAAGCAGCTGGGTAGAAAAATGGATGTCGAGGGATGCGCCGATGAGTGAGAAAGATGAGAGCTGCCCACAACACGTGCGTATAGATGGAGTTTTGTATTTCTTAATGATGTCCTTTTGTTTTGCAGATGCGAGTAGCAGCGACGGCGGAGGCGAGAAGAATGCAGCGCAGGTAAGGAAAGTTTCACGGAGGTTTACTAACTAATGTCTTTGCTTCCACAGGTTGCCGGAAAATGGAAAGCTGCAGGCCGTGGCTTGAGATGCACCGATGGACTGGGTAAGTGCTGCGCTGGTTTTTATCTCGTGCTAACCTGGTGTTCTTTTCCCTTTTCAGATGCTGCTGAAGACGAAGATGGTATTTCAGAAGGTAAGATTGCGGATTTCTCTTCCCCAGATGCAGAAGTTAAAGATTCTCTGGAGCTGACACGGTGAGCGTCCTGCTGCTATTGCAGAATAACGCGAAGCACGTTGCTCTGATCGGGCGTGGTTTAAATAGCTTACTGGAGTGCTTAGGTGTCTCCTTCCACAGCAGCCTCGCCCAGGTAAGAAGTCCCAGCTTCCAGAATAGTTCCAGTATCCAGTCCCAGGGAGTGGTGCTGGCCACACCCAGAAGGTAAAGTAGTTCCGGCCATGGATGGATGAGGATTTCATCCTGCAGGTGAGTGAGCAGCATGGTCTGCAGCAGGTAGGTCCACCCAAGCACCATTCCTTACATCATGAGCCCGGCACGTCCTGTGCCGGGACTGGGTCCCCTTATGAGCCTGGCGCCACTGGCGCCAGGACAAGGTCCATAAGGCCCCTATGGGAGCCGATGGGTGCCTGGAAATGAAGTTGTGACCCAGCTTCCGAGGCAGTTGGGCTAAACCTGACTCCTTGGAGGCTGCGGTCATGACACTGCAAGTATTTACCCACACGACTCCTCAATTACACAGCATGCTGAATGAGGAGCAGAGACAGAAGGAGGGTAACAGCACGCGTCTTTATTCAAGCGTGTCCCTCCTGTAACTAAACTCCTCCCCATCCGCCCAACTCCCTTCCCCTCCCTGTGCCCGAGACAGCCCCTCACACGTGACTTGGGTGCCAAATTCACAAGACACCAGAACCCGCCCCCCCTTTCTTAACAAAAGTTGTTATCCAGTTAATTTCTCCTATGAGTCTCTGAGGCCTGAGGTCTTTTGTGAATGCCCTCTGTAGCCTCTCCATCACAGTTAATTGCTGATGGCCATTTTCATTCTGCATGAGTGAACTAACCTGCTCTTCACTGGAATCCTCTCCATCTCCTTCATAGGGAGCATCCCATTCCTGGGGATTCCTGGGGGTCCTATGCTGGAGATCTGGCCACGACGACTCCAGGCATCTTCTTGAAGTGTGAGGAATTCAGAGTCATCCCTCTCCTTTCCCCTTTGGCAGTGACGAAAGACCCTTTCACTCAGGTGACCATCAATGGTTCTTTGTCAAAAGCAGTGGTGTGTTTGCGGGTCTGCTGCTGGCACACTATCACAACATCCCCTACCTCCAAGTCATTCTCACGAGCTCTCCTAACCACATCCGTTCGCTGCTTCATGGCTTTTTTGGCACTCATGTCCCGCTCATCTCATCCCGGGGTCCCCCATTTATCCCTCTCCCAGGGCCAGGACATGTGGAATTCTTGTGCGTATGTTCTGCCCAAGCATCACTTCCGAAAGTGCTTTCCCAGTGGTACTGTGCAGTGTGTTGCGATAATCACGCAGTAACTGATATAGGATCTTCTTGACAGGCTCTCGCGCCAGCCGTGAAATTTGCACATTTCTCTTGATATTGCTCATAAAGCGTTCTACTGTTCCGTTGGCTTGAGGCCATAATTGTGTGATTCGTCTGTGTGTGAAACCCATGGATTTTGTGAATGTCTTGAAATCTTGCCCCTTGAAAGGGGGTCCCAGATTTGACTAGTATCGGTATCCCGTATGCAGCGAACATCCTTTCCAGCATCGTTATGGTGTGGCAAGCTGAGGTGGAGGACGCCAATTGTAGATCTGGGAATCAAGAGTACTCATCTATTGCCACAAATATGTATTATCCCCCTTCCAAGGGCCCAAAAAAGTCAACTGCTATCTCGTCCCAGGCCTTCTCTGGAAGATCTGTCATGCACAATGGCTCAGGTCTTGTGTGTGGACTGATGAGTGCACATGTGGGACATTGTCGGAGAAGCATATCTACCTGTACATCGAGTTGCAGAAACCATACTTACTGCCATAGCATCCTCTTGGCGGACACAATCCCGCGGTGTCCTTCATGTGCAAGCTCCAAAATCTTTCTTTGTAGTTTCAGGGGAATTACTATTTGGTTCCTTTGAGTAACAATCCTTCACCTGATCTAGCTAGATCCACCCTGACCACCACCAAACTACTGAGGTCTTGTTGAATGTCAGTGCACTCAACCGCCTGTTTGGCCTGCTTCCATCACCCAGACTGAATGCATCTGAAGATGATTTGCATGGCCTGGTCGTTTTCCATTTCCTGTGCAATGTGTGCCAGGTCAACACCCTTTGGAATGGCTGCAGGCACAATGTAATGTATATACTGATCTGCAATGGAGGGTGTAGACATGGGCCTCTTGCACAGATATCTTGATAGGAAGTCAGCAGAGTTGTCTTCTTTCCCTGGGCAATGAATGAGGCAGAAGCTGTAGTCCTGCAGTCTCAGAGCCCACTGCGCAATCCTGGGGGCATTTTTACTTGAGGGTTCCCATAAACGAAAAGTAAGACTTGGTGGTCCTTGACCACTGTGAAGGGTTTCCTATACAGGAATAAATGAAAATGTTCACAGACCCACACTACAGCCAGTACTTCTTTTTCAGCCTGCGAGTATGCTTGTTTGGTCCTCGACAGACTTCTACTGGCTTAAGAGACAATATGGCGTGTCCTGCTGTCCCTGGGATCAATTTGCATCAAGATGGTGCCCAGCCCAACAGGACTGGCATCCACAACCAATTCCGTATCCCCTCAGGTGTTGAAGTAAGCCATGTTTTTTGCGTCAGCTATGCTTTGTCGAATCGTCTGAAACACCTGTTGGCGTGCGTCCGTCCACTCAAATGTCACTTGCTGTTTTGTCACGGCTCTCAGGGGCTCACTTACGAATGCAAAATCCTGGATGTACCTGGTATAGTAGCTGGCGAGTCCTAAGAAGGATCGTAGGTGTGAGACATTCGCTGGTGGGTCTGCTTCGGTGAGGGCGGTCACCTTCTCTGGATCCGGAGTCATCCCCTGCGCTGAGAATATGTGTCTGAAGAAACAAGAGTGTGCTTCCTGAATTCACATTTTTCTCTATTTAGCGTGAGGTGAGCTTCCTCAAGTGCCATGCACACTCTCGTAAGGGTATTATCATGTTGTTCTTGATCTTGTCTGAACACTAAAATGTCATCACTGTAATTTAAACAGTTGGGAATATGCTTTAGGACATGATGTATTTCTGCCTGAAAGATTTCGGCAGCCGAGGAGACTCCAAAGCTGAGGCGTTTGTATCTGTAGAGCCATAGATGCATGACAAATGTAGTAATGTATCTGGACTCCTTGCTCAGTTCCAGTTGATGATATCCTTTGTTAAGGTCCAGTTTTGAAAACACAGTGGCACCATTTAGCAAATGGACCATGCCTGTGTCTCAGTATAGCTTCATTCGGGTGGTGCATATCTACACATATTCTAATATCCTAGGAGTCGTTTTTAGGCACGGAGACTATTGGCAACACCCACGGAGTAGGGCCTTCCGCGGGCTCTATGATGTCTGCATCCAGTAACTTGACCTGCCGCTGTATGTTCACTGTTATGCCCCAATAATGTTGGGCCACTGGCAGTATCTGTGGGTCTATGTGCAAGTTGATCTGACAATCCTTTTAATTTGGCCAGACCTTTAAACAGCATTGGGAACAGTTGCTCCATCTGGGCTGATGGATCCACGTATTTGTGAGCCATAAGTCTGTAAAGGACATGCATGAGGCCCATGTCTATCGCAGCTTCGAAGCTCAGAATGCACCCACTGCGTTTGCGGCCTCCAGTACATTCATGGGTATCTTTTTTGTCTGTGTCTTGTACCGTGTAAGGAACTCATAGTGGCAACAGTAAAGAAAGACACAAGTGATCACAGTTCAAGGGTATTTATTAAACTGTATAGAAAGGTTGGAAAAATGCCTAATCTAAACCTAAATCTAGGATGGGAGTAAACTACAACCATCAAAGAATAAAAAGGCAGTCCTGGTGGCGTCTTGTCAAATAAAAGGGTCTATACTAAGAATAACCTATTGCCAATCCTTAAGCTAAATACAATCAAAATAGTATGGGATAAAGTTCCCAGGAAAGAAAGAAGTGTTTACAAATAATAAGTCAATATGTGGTATTCGGGGACTTCCTTCCCCATGTTTTGAGCACAGGACAAGGCGTGACTCCGGAGCACAGCACATGCTCGAGATTTCCCAGCAATATCAGAGCCTTCGGTGACTAAGTCTCTTTTCTAAAAAAAGTCTCTTGCCTTCGAGGACCTGATGTCTTAAAAAAATAATAAACAAAAGTTCTGTCTTGCTTGTACGTTAGGTGATGCTTTTCTCACCCCGGGATCTCCCTCTTCCGGGCTCAGATCCACAAGAAGTTCTTAGTAATATTAGGTCCTTCGGTGTGTAAGCTTCTCGCTTCCGAGGGTCTGATGGACTCAAAATAATAAACAAAAGCTTAACAAAAAGTTCCAATGTTCTTCTCTGATTGTCTCTGCTTGTATGTGGTTGATAGCTCTTCAACCCTGCGTCCCCCTTTTCGGGGCTCAGACCCCTCTTGAATATCAGCTTCCCTCCTTTGGGTTCACTCTGGCATGTATTCAAAAGACTTTCTCTATTTAACTCTTCTTTATTTCATTAACAGATTGGTGGGTGATGGCTTTTTACCCATGGATCCCCTTCTTCCGGGCTCAGACCCTTCTCGACTGTTCGCCTCCCTCTGCCGGGTTCACTATGGCTTTCAACACAATCTCATCTGTGACAGTCACGAATCTTAATGTCTTTTTAAACAGTTCACTGTGGACATCTCTCTGCCGGGTTCACTCTTGTCAACACACTATTCATTGGGACTTCAGGCTTCGCCCCCTTTAATCGGCATCCCTCGGTTGGGTTCACTCTTGCAAAGGTTTCCAATTTACAATTAATTGAACAGTTCTTATGATGCAAGATTTGTATCCCTTAGCTTCACAATCATCTGTCGGTCAAAGGCTTTCGACTGTACAGAGGATTTTACTAGACCCCTGTATGAGCACTTTGACCCTCTTCTGACCTTTCTCCCAAGGCCTTCTGGTAACGGTAGTTTCCACAATAGCGTAATCACCCAGAGTTTCCGGAGTGAGCACCCACTTAGTGCTTGACTCTTCTATAGCTGGCTTTCCCCAGTTCTTTGTAGTTTTCTTTAAATAGCTGCTTGCTACTTTTGTTGTACATAGTTCAGCTTCTAAGGGGCTCTTCCCTCAACTCACTGGCTGTGATGAACCGCTCAGCTTTTCTTGTCTCTGGGGTTAAGGCCGGCACCATGGGGCCAAGCGTCTCTCCATGGGTTGGTTGTCAGCGGAGGAAGATCCTGTGTACCGTTGACATCTGCTGCAGCACACGCTGGCTACTGTTCGCAGTCTTACGATTCCTTCAGCAGAGGTTTCTCGTGCCTTGGTTGGAAAGGGCAAGGTCACTTCTCTCCTTGGCACCCTCTCGATTTGCAGCGTCTTTCTCCTCCTCTTGAACTGCTGTGCTGAGTTAGCCCTCTCAACGTGCGGTCTGCCTTGCTCGTATTGTGCTCTTGTGTTCCACCTTTTATTTCTGTGGGGAAGGGAAAGGGCCATCAGCAGGTGTGTGTAATTCTGGTCGATTGCCTGACTTTGGCTCACCCTTCTGGTGGGACATGTCAGGTAGATGGCTCTGGTGTTTGTACGTTGTCTTTCGTGGTGTGCGAAAGTGTTTGTGTCGGAAAAGTGGGGTTGGGGGTAGAGTGTTAGAGCATCCTATGGGGGGGTGGGGTGAGGAAAATGTGGTATAAGAAGGGGATACCGCATCTCACCCGTTGGTGTCCCACTTCCACTCCCTGAGGACCCCCGATCCAGGTGTTCCTCCCTCACTGGTCCACGCCCAGGAACTGGATCCAATAGCGATGGCCGTGTCCTGGCCACCTCGATGACAGATCCCCGGGGACTAGTAAGTGAGACTAGTTCAGGTTTCTTACAATGGGCACTGGGCCATGAAGTATCCTTTGCAAGGTAGTGGACTTTTTGAGCCATATGGGTAGATGTTTACCTCTGCTAGCCGTAAGCGGGCGCATGCAGGAGATTGTTGTAAACCTTTTCGATTATGACATTTAATGTAGCTCCTGTGTCTACTAGGAATTCAGCCGCCATGTCATTTACTTGGAGAAGCAGTATCAGACTTTATTCTTTAGCTGTCGGGTTTCCCAGTGGGTAGAGGTAGCCTCTTTTCTGTGGTTCTTCTAGAGGGGTTTCTCTTCTTCTCAAGTCTTCATCTGATGAGGCGCTGGATCTGCTATCTGTCTGTGACTGTTCCACGAGGTAGCAAACCTAGCTTTTGGGTCTTCTCCTGGGCCTGGATACTGTTGTCTTGCTCGACCTTCATTCCACTGGTGTTCTCTCTTGTGGCTTTCCTTCCTCCCTTCTGTCTCTCTGCCTTTGATGAGGAGGCTCGTAGGGTTGGTTCACTGTTCCTGGGGGATTTTGCACCCGTCTATCTTTGCCTTGTGTTGGTCTCCCGTCATTTCCTTTGCCTTGTGCCTGACCACGGTACATGCAACACACAGCTTTGAAATGGTTGTCCTCCCCCGCAGGCTGAGCATTGTTGTCCGATGGCTGGGCAGGCGCCTTCATGAGGAAACTCACACCCACATCGATAGCAGAATGGTTCTCCGTTGCCTTTACTTGGTTGCATTGTCTCCAGTTTGTAGATGTTTTCTGTTTTCCGATGGGAGATCTTGATGTCACTAAGAGCCTCCACTTGAAGAGCCAGCGCCACATCTGATATTGCTAGAGGTTTCTGCAACAGCATTTTTCTGAAGTCAGCACATTCGCACCCCACAATGATCTGGGATGTTAGCGCTTCGTCATTCGAGTAGTTGTTGAAATCGCAGTGCTTGAGTCGAATGCGTAGGCGCATGACGTAGGAGTCCATCGACTCTCCTTTCTGCTGCTTTGTTGTATGGAACACGTGCCCTTCGTACTCCACATTGGTGTGGGGTGTGAAGTACTCTGTGAGAGCTGTCTTGAGGTTGCTGTCGGCAGTTCGTCGATGATATCCCGCACATTGGGGCCGATGTACAGAGTTAGTAGGCTATGTTTTTTGTCCTCTTCCACAGTTCCAATGGCCTTGATGTAGACCTCAAAGTCCCTCATCCATCTTCTCAACCTGGGACCCAAACTGCTGGCTTCCGGTAGGTCGAAATGAGTGGGTAGCTGTGTGATCAGATTGTCCTGAAGCCTTGGGGGCAGAACTGCCGGTGGAGTAATTGATACTGTCAGCTCCACCTCTTCAGACATGTTGGATCTGTGGCTGGCAATGGGGGCGAGTAGTGTGGCCCTTCACTAATGATAGTGTTTTAGTGTGATAGTGTTCATGGTGGACATGACTGCTCACTTTGCACCTGTTATGTTGTCTTGAGTGTCTTTTGCCTAGATATGCTGGCAGCTAAAAGCGCCTGCTGGGCGTTGCTTAGTGTCCTCCTATGCAGTATCAAAGCAGTAGTGCTTGCGCTGCCCTAATCGTGGAGTGTTTTATTGGCCTTCTATAGTTGGCCGTGATGAGAGCCGTAGGATTCTGAGAGCCGCGGGGCCTTCCACGTGTGCCTGAGATCACACGCACGTACGATGAAAAGAAAATACACGCACAAACTGTGTAGCCGTCTCGGCACTTGCGCTCCCAGCTGCAGTTGCGTGCTCCACCTGCTGCCATGTCCGGATCTCCTCACTGGCTCTTCCCTTCACTCCCTTCAGCTTTCCCGGGCCGCCCCGCCCACCCGCCGAGCGCCAGCAGCTGGTGCCGACCTCTGCACCTGCTCCTTACTTTATGACCACGTCTGTGTCCAGCCTTCTCCACTTCTTCTGCCGGAGCGCCTCTTGCAGCGCTGATTGCTTCCTACGGTTCTTTTGAAATGGGGACCAACTGTGCATGGATCGACCCACTCGTCGCAACTTTAATGTCCTCTAAAACCGGTCTACAACCTGCAAGTATTTACCCACACTACTCCTCAATCACACAGCATGTGCGGTGCGGTGAAGAGGGTCACTTCAAGGCAGTGTGCAGACTATTCCGCGACCGAGGTAGAGACAGACCCCGGGAAAACACCTGCCGCCCAAGAAGCAGACACGGAGGGTCTACAGGCAACAATCAGATCCCCGCCACAGGGACCACTCAAACTCAACCGGCAGGGGATCAGCGAGACAGAGAGTCAGGAGAAGACCGGCAAAGGAGAAGGGAAAGGAGAAGACAAGCCATGCGTCCAAGAACAGAGCGCCGGTCCCGCCGACACGTGCAATACCTGGTGGAACAGTCCCCCACAGACTCTGACTTTAGCTCATCAGGGAGCGATCAGAAGAGGAAAGCATACGTATATGCACTAGGAAACCCCACAGCAACCGCCCACAGCCCCACGCTCATCATTAAACTCCAGGAAAAATCCATCGAATTTCTCATAGACACCGGGGCCACCGTCAATGTGGTAGGCGAAAAAATCTACAACGATCTCACTCACAAACCCAAATTACATCCGGCAACCGTGGACATTTATGCATACGGAGCCAAGACACCTCTGAAGTGTTTGGGACAATTCAACGGCCTCTGTAGGTACAAGGGCCATGAAATGAAGGTACCCATACACGTACTAGCCACCGAGACTGACAGTGGTTGCGTCCTTAGTTTCAAGGCAGCCGCGGACATGGGCCTCATTCACATTCTGTACAACATCATGGTGCACAAATACATAGACCCCGTTGAAATGGTGCACAACCTATACCCCAAAATCTTCAAAGGAATAGGGAAGCTTCGCAACAGACAAATACGGCTTCATGTGGACGACTCCATTCGCCCCGTAGCTCAGCCATATCGAGGGATCCCAGTTAACATTCAACAAAAGGTGGAGGATGAGCTCAAAAAGCTACTCGAACAAGACATCATCGAGAGGGCCACCGGTCCCACAACGTGGGTCTCACCAATTGTCCCGGTTCCCAAGAAAGGATCAGAGGCCATAAGACTATGTGTAGACATGCGGCGCCCGAATCAGGCCATCAAAAGGGAAAGACACCCGGCACCAAGAATCACAGACATGATACATTTGCTGAATGGAGCGAAGGTGTTCTCCAAACTAGACCTCCAGAAGGGATACCATCAACTAGTCCTACACCCTGACAGCAGAAACATCACAACGTTTGTCACCCATGTTGGTCTCTTCAGATACAAGAGACTAAGCTTTAGGGTGTCGTCAGCCGCAGAAACATTCCAGGCCGAGGTCCACAACGTTATAAAGCATATTCCGAACTGCTTAAACTATTCGGATGACATCCTGGTATTCGGAACAGATGCTAACAAGCATGATGAGACCCTAATGCTGGTGTGCAAAGCGCTACATGACGCAAATCTCACGCTCAACAGAGAAAAATGCGAATTCCGGAAGAACTCACTGAAATTCTTTGGACACATCTTCTCGGAAGCAGGCATGACCCCGGACCCGGACAAAGTGGCAGCACTCAACGACACGGCAGCCCCTGCCAATGTGTCAGAGCTTCGGTCATTCTTGGGTCTTGCCAGTTATTGTAGCCGATACATTAGAGATTTTGCGTCGGTCAGCGAGCCACTCAGACAACTAACTCATCAAGACACCAAGTTTGAGTTGCCACCAGTGTGCCAAGAGGCGTTCGAACTAATAAGGGAAAGAGTAGCGAAAGCTGAAAACATGTCCTACTACGACCCAGGCAGACAGACAGAACTCACGGTCGACGCCAGCCCGGTTGGACTGGGTGCGATATTGGCACAAAAGGACCCAAAAGACCCGTCAAGGAAACACATAGTAGCCTACGCCAGCCGCAGCCTGTCCTCCACGGAAACAGCGTATTCTCAAGCGGAAAAGGAGGGGCTTGCTGTAGTATGGGCATGTGAACACTTCCATCTATTCCTTTATGGCAAACCCTTTCAAGTTGTCACCGACCATCAGGCACTCCTGTTCTTATATGGCAACCCGCAGGCCAAGATGCCCCCGCGAATCGCCCCATGGGGTCTGAGACTCCAAGACTATGCTTTCGAAATCGTCCACAGACCTGGGAAAGGGGAAAACCCAGCTGACTTTCTATCCAGGAGACCGAGAGGAGAGAGTGCCCCAGAACCATCTGTGGCTGACAGATACTTACGATATCTGGTGCACCAAGCCGCCCCGGAGGGGATCAACATGGAAACACTAGCCAGGGAAACAGAAAACGATCCAGCTTGCCGCATCATTTGTGAAGGTCTGGAGTCAGAACAGTGGCGGAGAGCAAAAGAAAAGGGGAGAGCTGCCGGCGGTAAGGTACAGGAGGACGTGGAACGACTACTCCAAGTAAAAGACGTACTCGCAAGGTCAGAGAATCACATGATCCTAAAGGACAACAAGCTATTCATTCCAGAAGCAATGAGGGCCAAAGTCATAGAACTGGCCCACGAGACACACCGAGGCATGGTCTCCACCAAACGCATGCTCAGGCAGAAGGTGTGGCTTCCCCACATGGATGAGCTAGTGGAGGCCGCCCTGAGAGCATGCCCCACGTGTTGCCTTATCACGCCAAACCGACACCCCGAGCCACTCGTCATGTCGGACCTTCCCCAGAAAGTATGGGAAGCAGTGGCGGCGGACTTTTTCGGGCCTATTGAAGGAGGGAAATACGTCCTGGCAGTAATGGATGAGTACTCACGGTATCCCGACGTAAGGATTATACCATCCACTGCTGCGCATCATGTGATACCAGTGCTGGACCACATGTTCTCGGCCTACGGGGTACCACGTGTACTCAAGACGGACAACGGGGCCCCCTTCTGTGGACACCATTTTACCCAATTCGCTAGCTACATGGGTTTCCATCACAGAAAGGTCACGCCACTGTGGCCTCAGGCGAACGGGATGATAGAACGAGTCTCACCGGTCAACCCTATGAGCAGGTGTTAAATCAACTGATGAGAGACTATAGAGGAACACCTCATAGTACCACAGGAAGGACACCTGCCGAATTGATCTTTGGACGAAATACCCAGACACGCCTCCCACAGGCCAAAGGCATAACGCCATCACCTGCTCTAGATCAAGAGGTGCGAGAAAGAGATGAAGCGGCGAAAGCACGCATGAAGGAATACGCCGATGCATGCAGGCGAGCTCAGCCCTCCACGATAGGAGTTGGAGATGTGGTTGCCGTGCGACAACCGACGACACACAAGCACACGGCCCCCTTCCGGGAGGAACCTTTACTTGTTACCCAGAAAAAGGGGTCCATGATCACAGCCCAGGGGCCTGATAGGTCCATCACGAGAAACTCATCTCACTTCAGAGAACTTCCACCCAGCGGAGCCAAGAGGCTAAGCGGTAGGGTGCAGGGGCATCTGGACTACGAGTCGGACGACTCCTACCAGGCTGATCAGTGGGACTCGGAGGACGCCGAGCCGGAAAATGAAAACCTCAGTGCGGGAAACGGGCCTTCCCCTGGGCCGAGCCAGGCAGTCCACAGAGGGTTCGGAACAGACCTCGTCGATGGATAGAGGAAATGGACTAGAAGCCCACCGGACTCTCGCCCGTTGCGAGGAGACTGGCAACCGTTTAAAAAGGGGGGAGATGTCACGTTGACGTTCCCTTAGTAACGCGGGGGTGGGAGGGAACGGGGGAAAGGAAGTGATGTAACGGGGGCGGGATGGGGGTTCGGGGGAAGCCGGCAAATAAAGAGGACATGCATTTGAACCGCTCCGTGTCCCGAGTTTTCCTTTAGCGCAGCAGGCCCGCCATGACAAGCGAGGATACTACAAATACTTTGCGTATATTGGCGTTGTTGTGGCAGTTGAGCCTAATGACATCAAAGTAAAACGTGTCAACACTTCTTTCATGATGCCCTTTGTAAACACATCACAAACGCACAATAGGAGAGGTGTTTTTGGATCTCTATGGCTGTTGCCTCTGCTTGTTCTCATGAACTAATGCTGGTCCTTAATTCAGAAGATACCACTTTATAAAAATTCAGAGAGAATGGATTTCTCTTATTAGCATAGAAAACGTATTGGCTGTTTTTTCATACACCTTCTCCACATGACTTAATTGCTTTATTGAACAACCAGTACTACATTCCGACCCTGGAGGACCCAGTAAGTCCCCATTCCAAATACCCTTCCCCATTCCCATTTGAGCCCCCATAGGGCTCAACGGGAATGGGGAAGGAGCTAATAACGGTACCGCAATTTGCGGTACCGTTATTAGCTCTGAAGTCCCTCAGCGGGTCCCGTCCTTAACGCCTGGTCAGACCAGGCGTTAAGGACGGGACCCGCTGAGGGACCTCGTAGTAGGGCGCTAAGGGATTACCGGCACCGGTGACCTTAATGGTGCTGGTAATCCCTTAGTGCCTACCATGTAATGAGGCCCACTGTTTCCTATTTAACCACTGGGCTGCTCCTTGCCATTGAATGCCGCCCAAGCCCTTCATGGGCTACCCACAGGAATAATGTGAGTAGGAGGAGAGTGTGATGTAGGCTTCCATTCAAGCACCTGGGAGTTCAGACGCCAAGCACTCTGCAGGCCTTGAGTTGTGACCACATTGCTCCCTGCAATAGATTTTAGAGCAAGGGTTCAATGCTACTGTTCTCCAATCAATTTATGGCGCCTCATAAATTAGGTGACCCAGATAAACTGGTTGCAATACTAATGTCCCCACCTCTGTGAATTTTTGTTTTCTTTGTATTTTATGTTTATGCAATTGTTTGCATAATTCACACCACGGGCCTTAACAGGGGCCCATAATGTACAGTTGGTGCATTTAATCTACATGCTTACATCTGTGTTGCAGCCAGGATTTGGCGCAGCAGTCTGGTCCATGTAAAAGAGGGGAGATACTGTGTCCTGTATAAGGTACTTACTGAACTGCATGTTTTATTGGCCAGCTTATTATAAAGCAAATGTGCTGTATTGTGGTAAAGCCCATTTCCCACTGTAATGCATACTCCCCCCACCTCTGTATCATTCCAAAAGCAGAACTAATGTACGTGTACAAGAGAGCAATGTGATGTTTCCATGAGGGCTCTACTGTATGGGCGATGTGTCTAAGCCAACACCCACTGCCTCCATGTGCATTCAATTTGACCTCTTCAACAATGTGGCCTGCCTCCCAACACCCAACCCCCCATCTTTCCGGGTTCACACTTGATCTTCCTGAAGTATTTTGCTCTTGCCACGGAGTTCCAGACAGTAACTTAGGGGTGGGGTAGGTTTGGGAGGGAAGGGAAAGCTGAACTCGTTGCAGCAGTGATTTATTTGTTTATTTTTGTGGTTTTATAAAGCTTGAGCCAGGCCCCTTGGGGAAGTGTTCACCTTACAAATATCACTACAAATGTAAGTGCATAAACATTGTCAGAATTAAACATATATTAGGACAGCAATCGAAGACAAGATATTAAACTTGGAGTTCCCAACCTACCACTTTGCATCCTGCCAAGGGCCTGAAGACACCCCCTCAGGTGGCGGAAAGACTTGCAGTAGCATTCCAAATTTGGGGTATCCCAGGAGAACAGTCCACCCTCAGGAGTTTTTTTTTTAATGCAGATTATCCATATAACTAAGGGACAGGACAGAAAGAGTTCCTGTTTTGTAAAAAGGCTAGGACTATTAGGCATGGGTGTCAATAATGCCAAACAGAATCGAGAGATGAGGTTCCAGCTGTTGGTTTCCAAACTGTTCCAACGAATAGTCCTGAGGATGGCACAGGCCCATTCCTACCTGATGGCTAACATTTTAGGGCCGGCTTAGACATAATATCATGTACTAACCCGATTTTCTTGTCCTGGCATTTGTCATCATTTGAAGGAGTATTGTGCAATCTGTCCCATTTGCCAGAAAATCTCCTGGATAGATGTCCCCAGTGCTCATTTAAAACCTCTGCTCACTATCAATGTGAGAGATATAATGGGACCCTTGGACACCTTGAGAGAAGGAAATCGATACATAATAGTCAAATATGTCACTGACAGGCATTTCCCTCCCAGCACATCCCTAATCATTTAGTTCCCCACGTACCTAGGATGGGGTTCACCAAGGAGATCGCGGACAATACAGGATTGCGTTTTGTATTGAAGCTCATAGGTGAGATTAAGGATTTTTCAAGCATTAAGACCTTGCACACTTCCCTGTACCAGCCTCAGACAGGTGGATTAGTGGGAAGATTTAATCAAACTCTTAAGAACCTGTTAAGGATATTGGAGATAGGAAAAATAGAACAAGTTGTGACCATGGCATCATTTGCAGTAAAGAAAACTCCCCAAGCTTCGACCTGCTTCAATCTCTTTGAGCTGGTATAGATGGGGACCTCGAGATGTCCTTAACATGTTAAGAGAGGGGTAGAAACAACAAGGAGACCAGCCCACCAATACTTCCCAATGTGTAAGAAGAATAGAATAACCAAGTAAGCGACTAAGTCCAACAACACTTAAAGCAGCCCAAGATAAATAGAAATGTGTGCACGGCCAGAAGGACATATTATGAAAGTTTCAAGTCAGGGATCAGGTAATGGTACTATTACCCACCATTGATAACACGCTCCAGTCCTGTAGCACGGACCTTATGTAGTCAACAATGTCTTAGGTGATCTCAAGTATACAGTCCAACAGCCTGATTGCTGCATCAAAGAGCACATCTATCATGTCAGTTGACTGGAAGTTACGATATCCATTGGCCCCTCTCTAGAGTTAGCCTCCACTTTTAAACCCAAGGACTTACACACTTCCCAAAAGCAACACTTATCAGACTTTTTAAATCACGTTGCAGTATATTTTCTGGGTTTCCCAGGAGGGGCCACCATATTCATATGTCCCCCAGGGAAATCGGTCCATCTTAGACGTTATAGATAACCAGAAGCCCATTAACAGACTACGAGAAAGAAGGCTACGAAAATCTTACAAATACAGGTAGGTCACAGAGCAATCCTATATTTTATTGTCTCCTCCAAACGTATTGGTTGAAATGCTTGATTGGTGCTGAAGATTTTGCATCCACTTTCATAAAGTGGATGAAATTTGCAGTTTGATTCACTGGCAGATGAATTAATAGAGAAAATTAGAAATTCTACAGTTAGATCTCACAAAGGGCTACTGGAAGGCCCACCTTGCACCCAAGCAAGTGTAAAGAGGAAACAGCCCTGTCCACCCCTGAGGGTTTATTTCAATTCACTGTTATCCCCTTTGGGTTGCACATGGCACCTGCAACATTCCAATGAGTGACACATTCAGTTTTAAGGCCTTGTCTGGAATTTGCAGGAGCCTATCTAATCGACATAGTCACTCATTCCACAACTTGGGTATATCACAAACGTTATTGCTATCTGGTGGACCAGGCTTTTCAAAAGAAAAGTTTAACCGCCAATCCCGAAAAAAGAGACTTAGCCAAGCCACGGTTAAATATTTTGTGTGCATAATTACGACAAGCAATATTCCTAAGGCCCTGTCCCTGGAGGAAATCAAGGAGGCCGCGGACAGTGACAAATGCCTACCCACAATAAAGCATACCCTCACCTCTGCATGATGGAATGGGTTTCTGAAAGCACAGTCATACCGCACTGAATCAGAACACCGCCCCTGAAAGGTCTCTTCCTCCATTAAAATGAACTCTCAAAGTAAAAAAAGGAAAAAAAAAAGCACTGCTTCGAAGGGACTCCCATATTTTGTCATCCCAGCATCACTAACAAACCAGGTGGAGCCCATAGCACACGAGGGACACAAGGGTTGTGCTAAACTAAAGCCCTCCTAAGAGAAACGGTCTGGTTCCCTGGACTAGAACCGGCAGTCAAGACCATCATTGCAAGGTGCCTACCATGCAAAGCAACAGGTGCAGCATTGCCACCGGCCCTTCTGCACTCCAGGCCCAGTGGAGGCACACCCTGGGAATGCATTAGCATTGACTTCAGATCCCTGTCTGATGGAAGACACACCCTGGTCATGGTGGTTGAATTCTCGCATTACCCACAGGTCGAAATAGTTGAATCTACATCAGCCAGCTCGGTAATACCCACATTGGAAAACATATTTACGACACATGTTCTGACAGTGTCCATCAAACCGAGCAATGGAACCCCTTTTCAGGGAAGTGAATTCAAATTATTCCCAAACAACGTAGGGTTCCAGCATCAAAGAATCACCCTGTGGTGGACACAGGCCACTGGGGACTTAGAGCGCTTTATGTGCACGCTGAATAAGGCCTGCTGCATTGCTACAGAAATGGGAGAAAACCTGTAAAGAGCAATCTTCACAGAGCTGCAGGCATTGCCCCGCCCACCTCCTTCTAGGAGGGCATCACGCGCCACCATCCCAACGCCAAGAAGATGGTCCAGGTGGAGCTAGATGCTCAACGAAGTTTATCTCAACACGTGAGGCGGAAATCCGACAGAGGCAGGCCAAAGAACCAAACCCAAAAATCGGGGACTCGGCCCTGGTGAAGAATTCAAGACTACAAGTGAAATACCTTCTGCAGTCCGACCCTGGCTAACTAAGGAATGCCCCATGATAACAGCCACCAGAGAGTCCACCTCCATTACAAGAAGAGAAAATTCTTCCAACAGCTCAGAGGAACTACCTTCCAAAGAAGAATAACAAACGGAAGAGGAACTACAAGACAATCGAAGAAGAATGCATGTTCATGGACCATCTGAATGAATCGGCCCAAGAATCAGAGCGGGAAAATCCTGACAGCGAATCAGAGGAGCAAAGTGATCGCAGGTAACCACATAGACAGGATATCAGACTCCCAGGGACATTGCATGGGGTAAAACAATTCTCTATGCAAAGAGCAGACAGGCCCTGCTACAACATCCAGTAGGGTGCAGCCCTCTCAGGCACGTGGAACCTGGACAGATCCCTCTTGGCCATCTAGGCTGCATACTTAGTGGGTGCCCGCCTGGGAGCGACCATGAGGTAGGATCCAACAGATAGTAAGATTGGCAGTATTATGTTATATTTGGCTGTTTTACCAATATGCCTTACAAAAAACGAGAACACTGCTAATTTCAAAACCTCTTTGATTGCAAAGCAAACACAGTACCTGGATTATTACTAGGGTTTTGTGCAAGCAACTAGATTAAATAATGTCACCTTTACGGGCTATTCTACTGCGCTGCTGGCTCCAGTCATACACGCACGTTAGTTAATTAACAGCACGTTGAACCTTCTCTGTAAGTTGCCTGATATGAAACACGTGGAAATAAAGCAATGAATACGAGAACCACCCCCCCCCCTCTGCTAGAAAAAGCACATTGCGCCTGCAGCCTTGCCACGCGAGTTACTTATGTCTCATCAGGATGCAATAGCTCTGTCAGTAACAAGAGATGGACGCACCACGGATGGCTCACTGTAATTACTAGTTTGATTACATTTTTCAATTCTTAATTGACGAAGAAGGCTGGTTCATTACAGCAACTATGCATTATAGAGAATGGCACGTTTAATTTAATGACTATACCCTCATGAAAGGACATCCGGTTTGGTAGTGTTATCATTTTTTTTTCTTCACTAATAATTGGAATTAGTCTTATGCAAGGACCATTTGTGCGTACCGACCTGTTTTTCACATATGGCGTTTAATTTAAAGGTGGATTAAGCTGACATGTTCACTCTTGGTTTTGAAGAGGTTGCATTGTTCTTAGTGCAGCATGACTAAATGTTGAGGAGCAAGTGATCAGATCTCACTACTGTTCAATATTTGTAAGAATCCACGTATGTGACTCTGCAATCTCTGCCTCCCCCCCAGTGGGCCAAAGACAATTTCCTTTTTCCCTTCTACCAGCCCTACCCGTCACCCTGTTATCTCTGCCCCCAATGGTGACTCTCGTGCCGGGTCTCTGTGCATGATACCACCACTTCATCATCTGCTCTTCCTGGGAATTGAAGGTGTTGTATTTAGCACCTTCTTCTGAATAAACACACCATATTCCCAAAGTGAACCTCTGTATTAACTGAACTATGCTGCATAAGTTTCTCTTATTATGCCTTCTTCTATACTTTGAAGAGTGCTTGGCTGCTCAGTGCAAAGTCCCATTTCCTTGTGCGACCCCTTACTGCTTAAGTGCATTTGGAGGAAACACCTCGGCAGGTATCACAGCACCCTGTGCAAGATTTTTGGTCGCGCCCCTTACAATTCTGTTCAAAGGCGCGCATAGTTGTCCCAGAATAAAATACCATGCCACAATAAAAAAAAAAGCAATGTTGGTTACATTAAAAGTCATACCACAGTAAGAAAGGGCTAGACAGGCTGCCCCAAATTTGCCACTCCAGCCCAGTAATAACATATACCATGGTTGCTTTATCATAGATGCCCGGAATTAAAAGTCATGCCACAGTAAGCCACATCCATACACAACATTCATCCCTCATTTTCTCAAACCATTCACTCGTGCACCCATACACCATACTACACTCGTTCATTTACAGTCACAAACACACATTACATGATACTACATAACACCCATCCTTGCATGCACTCATACATAGAGCATAAATAAACATGCGCGTGCACACATACCACTGGTTTGTACAATGTACCCCAAGTCAAACACATACCTTTACCAATGTTATGGACAGGCATGTCAAATTGCCCTGGGTTTGGTTCACGTGTAACCCCTGGTTTGACTGTGGCCTGATATTTCTGGGGTTACTGAGCATCACCTACAAAATTATTAAATACACACACACCACATGTTCTGTCCAGATACAGTTTATTTGGTGTAGCAGGTAATTGCACACTGATGTACGAATGTTCACCATTAGGGGCCTTTGATGTAATAAAATCGTAATGACACCTGCGGCTGTCATTTCATTTGGTGGTTTATATACAGTGACTCTGAAATGGCTGGTGATAGCTGAGTCCAGTAAGGGGTTTACCTATAAGTTTGAGACACTAGACTGACTACCTCTGTGGTTTGAACTGTTGGACTCCACCTTGAACGTAAAGGGAATGAATGGTTTGCAAAGTTCAGGAGAAGGCGGTGAGCAGCAAGGTGTTGCTCTTCTGGGGGAGATACCCTGGGCAGCCCCTCAGGGGCTGCAGACAAGTAAGGCCTGTTTGTTGATGGCTCTGGGTCATCTCTACCGGGGCCTCCTTTTCCTGCTTCAGGGAAAATAGGACAGAGTCGAGGTCCTGTTGGAGAATGTGCTCTTAGGAAAGGAGAGTGTGGGAAACAGCCTGTTAGGGAGAATTCACAGAAATGTGCTTATTACCCTTCACGTTAGAGACCCCCAGCAACTTTGCTGGATTTTGAGGACTTGTTTTTTTCCCTGGAGAGAGTGTGAACCTTTTTCCCACTCTCTCAGGTATTTTGATGTAGGTTTTACTCTTGTGTTCTTTGGTTATGGAGTTTTAGATAATCCCATAGGCATCATCTTTTTATTGTTGTGTCACACAGCACCTTTAGTGCAGTGGCACAGGGGTGTCCTTTGGACTCCCCAAGGTTTAAATACCTTCTCTGGGATGAACTACTGTTCCCCATAGAATGTAAAGTTAAATTGGCTTTACTAGTCTTTTTAAATTCCTAGACCCAGCACAAACTATCTTCCTATAGAGTGCTGGAGGGGTTACTTAGTATCCCCTATGTCTAAACACTCTTATAGCTGTCAAAACCTACCCATTCCTATTGAAATGGCTGATGGCAGTGGTTTTATAACAAACTACCATGATTTTTCCTGACACGAACGCTGATAGCTAAAAATCGGGGCCGCCATGTTTTTCAATATGGCGCCCAAGACCACTCTGTAAAAACAGACTCCGGTCACCTTTTTTCACTGTTTCTTTGTGGAAAGGTCCTTCTGGTGTTTAACTCTGCACGACAAACCAGGTTTGGTCCCTTTGTCCGTGAGCCTTTGGTGGGCTTCAGGACTGAAGTCCGCCCATGGCGTCTGAGTGTCTGGGTTGGGCAGGAACCCTGAATTGCCAGATCTCCAATCGACAGAGAAGCTCCTTCAAGGACGGCTTCTTCCTTTGAGTTAGTGGGACCAATCAACTCAGAAAACGCCTGGATGCCATTCTTGGAGATGGTTAAGGTTAACCAGGGAGAAGGACACCAGTATGTGTTTGGAAGCCACAGCTACTTGAGCTGAAGTGACGCCATTTTGTTTGCTCCGATGACGATCCTGTGCAGTGCAGGAGTCCCCCGACGTCCTCCCTCTTGTCCCCATGACTGAGGCTCAGGAACAGCGAGACCTGCAGGACCTGCCAGGAACCAATGTCTTCAGCTGCATCTTTTTGCTCCACTTTAAGTTACTGTGCCATCCAGTTGAGTGATCCTAACTCTCGCGGTGGAAGTTCGTGAAACTTTCCCAACTCGCAGGCCTAATCAGCTTGTGACCCAGCATATCTTTCTTTATCATCTGAACTACTTCTAAAAACCTTTACAAAGACTTCTCCATTTGTACCAGAAATGTGCTGTCCTAGCCAAGAACACTAGACTATTGGCTTTGGCCTGGCCTATTGAATTGAACTGACCCTCCTGGTACATTGAACCTTTGCATTTATCTAAAATAAGTGTTTCTAAGCCTTTGTACAAACCTATGCTTTTTATTCCTATTTAAATGTACTGAAGTGCCATTTGGGTCCTTTTTCAGGGGAGCTCAAACTGTCTTTATAACTTAAAGTTTGATACTGTAGTATATTGGTGTTTAATATTGAGTTGATTTCTACTAGTGAAGGTTTTCTAAATGACTGTAAATAAATGTTTAAGTATTTGTTAACAAGAAACCTTGGCCCTCATTACGACCCTGGCGGAGATCGTGGTGCAATATGCACCATGGAGCACGGCGGAAAGCTGCCGATACCGCCATGGGGGTTGGCGGATTTACCGCCCCATTCCGACCTTGGCGGAGCGGTAAATCCCCATTCCCCATTTTACCCTTCCCCATTCCCATTTTTGCCCCCTAGGGTATAATGGGAGTGGGGAAGGCGTTAATTACGCCACCGTAAAATACGGTGGCGTAATTAACAACAAGGTCCCGTAGCGCCATGGATTTCTCCGCCCGGAAAAACCAGGCGGAAAACGGCTCCATGGCGCTACGGGAACTCGTAGTAGGGCGGACGGGTCCGCCGCGAATACCGCTGGCGTAGACCCACTCCGCCAGGGTCGTAATGAGGCCCCTTGAGTGTAAGTGTCTACTTGAACCACTGTGCTTGTGATACTTCTGTGTAACTTCTTCTACTGCTCACATTCCCTCTTGAGATAAGGCTGGCTGCTCAGCTCGCTACCAAAAGTGTTTTGTACAGATTTATACCAAAGGTTGGTTTTTGCTTACACCTGTAGTCCTAATTGTGTATCGTGTTCCCAGAGGGTACTGCCTGCAATTCTGCCTAACACTGGTGTACAGCGGTGAGGATAAACTATAGTTGTTATATTGAGAGTGTACTCTTACCTTTGTTCAAAATAACCTTCACAAGGCTAAGCTACACTGGAGAATCAATTGTTTTATAATGCCTAATATGGATAACTACAAACAGGAGGCCCTAGTCATTCTTACAGTAGATCAACTGAAAGATATGTGTAAAATTAGGAACCTGGCTGTTAAAGGAAAGAAAAATGAATTGGTTGAAAGATTGTTGGAACACCAAAGATTGAGAAATAGGGCTGTAACTCCCAATGTCTGACCACATGTGGATAATGTTGATGAGGAAAATGATGATGTAGAGTCTAACTCTAATATTATTGAAGAGGCAGAAGAGTCAGAGGAGTCTCAGGATGTGAGCCCCACTAACCCTCTACCTGCTCTTGGGTCTCAACCTTTAGCAACAGGCACCCTACCAGGTCCAATACTGAGTCCAGAATTTGTCTCTCTTGAGAAGATGAGACTAGAGGTAGAATTCAAAAGGCTCCAAATGCAAACTGAAAACAAACATCAGGAGATCAGGCTCAGAGAAATGGAATTGAATCATGCACTTGAAATGAAGAAATTGTCTCTTGAAAATGGTTCTCTCCCAGAATCTTCTAGGTCCTCCAGTCCTAAGAGGCCTTGCATGCCTAAAGAATCTGTGAGTATGTATGAAGTGAGAATTGATATTTTGGATTGGTTGGCTGCTTGTGACTATAACTATGGGATTCAGGGTTTCACAGGGAATCAGTTGATTCCTTGGCTTTTGTCTAGACTCCCCCAGGTTGCAACTGATGCTGTAATGGAGGTGGGGGAACTTGAAAGATTGGAGTATGAAAATGTTAAGCTAGCTTTAATAGCTAGATTTGGGGAAACTCCTTCCCAGTAGCTTAAGAGGTTTAGGACCCTCAAAAAGCATGATGGTACCCCTTGGGCTACCTGGGCGTGTGAATATTTGAAAAACTTAGATGCTTGGGTAAAGGGTTACAGGGTTAACACCTTTGAAGGAATGATAAATCTATTTTTGTTGGAATCTATTTTTGATGCCTGCTCTCCTGAGCTGAAAGAGCATTTGGCTGATTCTAAGGAACTTGATCCAAAGAAGTTAGCAAAGGCTTCTGACTTGTGGGTTGCCAACAGGGCTACTCACAAGAATTCTGGGGCACTCATAAGAAGGATGATGGGAAGCAGCACAAGAAAGATAAAAAAGAGAATTCTAATACCTCCAATCCAAAAGAGGACCCCAAATATAAGAAGGGTAAGCCACAAGGGAAACCAAATCAGGCTAGTGAAACCTCTCGTGCCAAACCAGGGGGAGGTCAGCAGAAACCCTGATTTGTCAAAACATTTGGAAAATGTTATGCTTGTGGGTCTACTGACCATGTGAAAGGGGATCTCAGATGCAAGGGTAAACCTTCAGGGATCCACACTGTCTCCTTAGCCTTCTCCCCAGAGGAAGAAGTACAAATGGCAAGTGGAAACCTTCACCTACTGGCTGAGGAACCCATGAAAGTCTCAGCCAGTGTTTCTTTAGTGTCCCTCTGTCTGTGGGAACAACATAATTTCGATGTCTATAATTCCATCCCAGACAATACTAAAGAGTATTATAAAGACATTGTTCTTGTCAATGGTCAGGAGACCCCTGCCATTAGAGACACTGGGGCCAGCATTACTGTAGTGGATGAATCTTTTTTCAAGGTAGAGGATGTTGCTAAGGCACCGAAATACCTCACTAAGCGTTCTGGAGGCCCTGTTCAAATGCTTCCACAATTACCAGCTCTCATCCAGTGAAATGACATGACTGTAAAGATACCTGTTAGTGTGCAGAGTGAGGTGCCTGGGAGAGTCCTGTTGGGGAATGACTTAAAAATTCAATGCACCCCCAAGCCTCCCAGCAAAAGGAAACAGGAGCAGACAATGAGGGCCAGGGTGAGTACATTAGATGTCTCTCCAGAGGTTGTTGTAGAAGAAACTATAACACCCAGCCCACAGGAGTTACTGACTGCAATCTCAAAAAAGAAAGAGCCAAAAGGGGAAACCCAAGGTCTCAAAGAAGAAACCAGAAAGCACTCCTGTGCTACCAACAAGGACATCCCAGAGTCTGTCCAAAGTCACACCTGTGACTACTCCACCAGCTGAGACTGAGTGGGAGAACCAACCAGGAAAGGTTGAATCAGCTGCTGAGGAATCATAGCTGGAAGAAGACCTTGCCCCTGTTGGAGATCTGGATCCCAAAGACCATCCTGAGCTGCAGTCTTTACTGGCAGAAGGTGGCCCCTGTAGAGCAGACTTCAGCAGAGGTCAAAGAGAGTGTCCTACCCTTGAAGGTCTTTGCCAACAGGCAGCTTCCCAGATGGAAGTGCAAGAGCCATGGACGCATAGGTTGTACTGGGAGGATGGCCTCTTGTACAGTGGACCTACTGAGTCTATTCCAGGGGACTACAGAAGACTTTTAGTGCATCTGGAAAGCAGACAACAGTTCCTGCAGTTAGCCCATGAGATTCCTTTGGCTGGTCACTTGAGTTTCAAGAAGACTAAGGAAAGGCTTTCTCTGTATTTCTACTGGTCTAAGTTGGGGTCTGATGTAGACAAATTCTGTAGGAGCTGTCACACTTGTCAGACATCTGGCAAGAGTGGAGCCAGGAATGTGGCACCCTTGGTGCCTCTCCCAGTGGTGGGAGTTCCTTTTGAGAGGGTAGGAATCGACATTGTTGGTCCCTTAGACCCTCCAGCCTCTTCAGGCAACTGATTTATATTGGTTATAGTAGACCATGCTACTAGGTATCCTGAAGCCATACCTATGAGGACTGTTACAGCTCAGGCTGTTGCTAAGGCCCTACTTGGTATTTTTACCAGGGTAGGTTTTCCTAAGGAAGTCATCTGTGACAGGGGATGTAATTTTATGTCCCACTACATGCAGGCCATGTGGAAGAACTGTGGAGTGACTTACAAGTTCTCAACTGCCTACCATCCTCAGATGAATGGATTAGTAGAGAGGTTTAACCATACTATGAAGAGCATGATAGGTGTTTTAGAGGAACCCCTTAGAAGAAAGTGGGACTTTCTACTGCCATGCGTTCTATTTGCTTATAGAGGAGTCCCTCAGGAGGGAGTTGGATTTAGTCCCTTTGAGCTTCTCTATGGTCATACAGTTAGAGGTCCATTGGCCCTAATAAAGGAGGGGTTGGAGAGTGCTCCTTCCCCCAAGCCAGTGAGAGTCACTGACTATGTGGTAGGTCTCCAGAGGAGAATGACACACATGATGACAGAAGCATCAGATAACTTAAAAGCAGGTCAGGCTCTAGTGAAGCATTGGCATGGCCAGAAGGCCAACATGGTTGAATTTATTCAAGACCAGCTAGTTTTAGTTATGGTTCCTACAAGGCAAAGGGCCTGACAGGACAAATGGATAGGACCCTTCAAGGTTGTGGGCAAACCTGGAGAGGTCAACTATTTGGTGGACCACACCAACCGCCTAAAGGCTTATGTCACCAGACCAGAAGTGGGAGCTTTGCTTCTAGCTTCAGCTCAAGAGGAGGAAGAGAGTGAACCTCTACCTGATTTCCTCAGGGAACAACCTTTAGATGAGAAAATAGAAGGAGTTAATCTCTCTTCTAATCTGACTTTGGAACAACAGGAGGAGTGCAAGTTTCTGTTAAATCAGTTTGCCTCCCTGGTTTCACTATCACCAGGCTTGACCCCTTGGGGCCAGAATGATATTCTCACTGGTGACAGTTTACCTGCTAAAAGCAGAGGTTACCGGATGTCAGATAAGGTTAGAACCCACATAAAGGAAGAGGTCTCCAAGATGCTTTATCTCTGGGTAATAGAGCCCTCTACAAGTCCATGGTCTAGTCCAGTTGTACTAGTACCAAAGGCAGGATCCAAGGAGTTGAGATTCTGTGTGGACTATAGAGTTCTTAATGCAGTCACAAAGACTGGTGCCCATCCTTTACCTAGGACAGATGATCGGGTGGACAAACTTGGTTCAGCCAAGTAGCTCAGTACATTTGTCCTAATGTCAGGCTATTGGCAAATAGCCCTGACAGACCATGCTAAAACTGCATTTTCAACCCGAGCCGGCATATACCAGTTTAAGGTAATGCCTTTTGGACTAAAGAATGCAACTCCAACATTCCAAAAGATGGTTAATCAAGTTCTGAATGGGATGGAGGACTTCTGCATGGCATACTTGGATGACATTGCAGTGTTCAGCCCTACTTGGAAAGAACATGTTGACCACTTAGGATATGTTTTGCAGGCTCTTGAGCAGGCCATCTGACCATAAAGGCAAGTCAATTTCAAATTGGTCAGAGAAAAGTGGTCTACCTTGGACATGAGGTAGGAGGACAAATAAGGTCATTGCCTAGCAAAGTACAAGCTGTACAGGACTGGGCCACCCCTACTACTCAAACCCAAATGAGAGCCTTCTTAGGTCTCTCTGGTTATTATAGGAACTTCATTGAGAACTATGGGTCCATAGCTTCTCCCTTAAATGTAGTCTCCTCGCCCAAATTTCCTAAAAAGGTCAGATGGCATGAGCAGTGCAGTAAGGCATTTGAAGGACTTAAGAAAGCCCTTTGTCAAGCTCCAGTCCTAAGAGCTCCTGACTATACAAACCTTCATTGTGCAGACAGATGCCTCCAATACAGGTATAGGTGCAGTTTTGAGTCAGCTGGATGAGAAAGGTAGGGAGGACCCCATCTGCTTGATTAGCAGGAAGCTTAAGGAACCAGAAACAAGATGTGCAACCACTGAAAGAGAATGTTTTGCTATTGTGTGGTCACTGAAGAAGTTTAGACCATACTTGTATGGATCTACTTTTGTGATTCAGACTGACCACCAACCCTTGAGATGGTTAATGCAGATGAAAGGGGAGAACCCAAAACTATTGAGATGGTCAATCAGCCTCCAAGGGTTTGATTTTACCATTGAACACAGGTCAGGGTGTAATCACCAAAATGCTGATGGTCTCTCCAGAATGTTTGACCGACTGGAGTAAGGAGATTCATCCATTGGTGGATTAAATCCTCCTGTCCCTTAGTCTGGGGGGGGGGCGAGTGTTAGGGAGAATTCTCAGAAATGTGCTAATTTCCCTTCACCTTAGAGATCCCTAGCAACTTTGCCGGATTTTGAGGACTTGTTATTTTCCCTGGAGAGAGTGTGAGACTTTTTCCCACTCTCTCAGGTATTTTGATGTGTGTTTTACTCTTGTGTTCTTTGGTTATGGAGTTTTAGATAACCCCATAGGCATCATCTTTTTATTGTTGTGTCACACAGCACCTTTAGTGCAGTGGCACAGGGGTGTCCTTTGGACTCCCCACAGTTTAAATACCTTCTCTGGGATGAACTTCTGTTCCCCAGAGAATGTAAAGTTACATTGACTTTACTGGTCTTTTTAAATTCATAGATCCAGCACAAACTATATTCCTATAGAGTGCTGGAGGGGTTACTTAGTATCCCCTGTGTCTAAACACTCTTGTAGCTGTCAAAAGCTACCCTTTCCTATTAAAATGGCTGGTGGCAGTGGTTTTATAACGAACTACCATGATTTTTCCCGACCACGAACAACAGTAGCTAAAAATCGGGCCGCCATGTTTTTCAATATGGCGCCCAAGACCCCTCTGTAAAAACAGACTCTGGTCATCTTTTTTCACCGTTTCTTTGTGGAAAGGTCCTTCTGGTGTTTAACTCTGCGCGCCAAACCAGGTTTGTCCCTTTGTTCGTGAGCCTTTGGCGGGCTTCAGGACTGAAGTCCGCCCATGGCATCTGAGTGTCTGGGGTGGCCGGGAAGTGAGGGAGGTGCCCGAAACTCCCTGTGCTTGGTCTCCTAGGACACCCAAATGCACTCTGGTGCAATTGGCTGGCTGACAGTCCGGGAAGGACAGCCACCCTGCTGGGTGAGTGACAGCTAGGCTGGAATGAATGGGAGAAAACTGTTTAAAAGGTGAATCTCCAGGACTGGAAGGCAGAGTGGACCACTGGAACGAAAGAACCGAAGACGAGCTGGAAGAGGACGGCTGCTGCAACCACTGGACCATTGGTTTGCCCTGCTGCAACCCCGAATTACCAGATCTCCAATCGACAGAGAAGCTCCTTCAAGGACGGCTTCTTCCTTTGAGTTGGTCGGATCAATCAACTCAGCAAACGCCTGGATACCATTCTCGGAGCTGGTTAAGGTTAACCAGGGAGAAGGACACCAGTTTGTGTTTGGGAGCCACAGCTACTTGAGCTGAAGTGAGGCCATTTTGTTTGCTCTGACGATGATCCCGTGAAGTCCCCCGATGTCCTGCCTCTTGTCCCCATGACTGAGGCTCAGGAACAGTGAGACCTGCAGGACCTGCCAGGAGCCAACATCTTCAGCTGCATCTTTTTTCTCCACTTTAAGGTACTGTGCCATCCGGTTGAGAGATCCTAACTTTCGCGGTGGAAGTTTGTGAAACTTTGCCAACTCGCAGGCCTAATCAGCTTGTGAACCAGCTTGTGAACCAGCATATCTTACTTTATCATCTGAACTACGTCTTAAATCTTTTACAAAGACTTCTCCATTTATACCAGAACTGTGCTGTGCTATCCAAGAACACTAGACTATTGGCTTTGGCCTGGCCTATTGAATTGAACTGACCCTCCTGGTATATTGAACCTTTGCATTATCTAAAAGAAGTGGTTTCTAACCCTTTGTACAAACCTATGCTTTTTATTCCTATTTAAAAGTACTGACGTGCCATTTGGCTCCTTTTTCAGGGGAGCTCAAACTGTCTTTATAACTTAGAGATTGTTACTGTAGTATATTGGTGTTTAATATTGAGTTTATTTCTACTAGTGCAGGTTCTCTAAATGACTGTCTAAATAAATGTTGAAGTATTTTTTACCAAGAAACCTTGAGTGTAAGTGTCTACTTGAACCACTGTGATTGTGATACTTCTGTGTAGCTTCTTCTACTGCTCACATTCCCTCTTCAGATAAGCCTAGCTGCTCAGCTCGCTACCAAAAGTGTGTGGTACAGACTTATACCAAAAGTTGGTTTTTGCTTACACCTGTAATCCTAATTGTGTGTGGTGTTGCCAGAGGGTACTACCTGCAATTCTGCCTAACACAGCCCCACAGAGCAGTATGAAGAATGTGCGAGTAGGGGTCTGAGGAGAGGCGCAGATCCAGGGAACCCACGCTGGTCGCAAAGTTGGAGTGGTATTGCAGCAAGGGTCGAAGTGTAATAAAAAATAGGGGAACGGTGGTCCTTCTACCCCTCACCGTTTCCGCCCACCAACAGACCCCAAACTCACCATCATTCCCCTCTCCCCAATTCAAACCCGTACCTAGTGTGGCGCTGCCCCGTGTGGGACGCGCACGCGGCGGCGTGACGTTGCACGTCGCTGCTTGCAAGTTAAATAAACGGGGCGTTCCCGGACGCGGGAGAGCGACCGGGGAGCCCGAACTAGATGGACGTGTGTAGTGTGTGGTTTGTCTAGTGTGGGGGCTCACGGGCGCGCAAGGGGGCCAGGACTCACCCCCAACAGTGGCAACGAGTGCAGACGGATGCCCGGGCCCGGCGGTAAAAGGCATTCCGACATTTTTCTCCAATGACATGGAACGTTCGTGAGTGTTTCGTTTCACGCCGTGGCTGCGAACCGTACATGCGGCTGGTGGCCATTTTGTTTATGAGGCCGTGGAGTTTCACCAGGCTCCGGTTTGGAGGGTGAAAGCGATCCAGGTCCAATTTTTGGATATTCTGATTGCAGGCAGCGTAACCTGCATGCGATGCCTGATTTGTGTATTTTACTCCAGTTTTGGGATTCCTACGTCGAGTGAAAGCTAGGGGAAGGACTAATATGGCTGGGCCGAATTAGTCCACTCCACCATCTCTGCTTAATTTTTGGGACATCCACACGACTGTGGCCTGCAGCAAGGTGGAGGCACGGCTTCTTCTTTGTCTCCTTCATCATCACGAGGTTGGCTGCAGTGGATGCTCTTCTTCTTGTCTGGTGCATCGTCACCTATCCCCTAGTTTGGACTGCCGTTGTGCCTGGAGAGGGGGAGAAGGTCTGTTGGTGTGGTGCTGAGGGGCAATTGAGTTGCGGCCCCCAGGACACAAGGTGGGGTTGCCTGTGCGCTCAGGCCCATGAGTGACTCTGATGATCAGGAGGGTGGTGACCAGGTGGCACAGCCTCAGCAAGCCCTACAGCCTCCAGTGCTTCCAGGACAACGACCAGCGCTACAACCTCAACAGGCCCCACGGCAGCCCCCGCAGGGAGGGGGTCAGGTGCCTGCACCCCAGGTGTTCCCTGGGGCACAGCTAGGTGCTCCTCAAGTACCTCCCGTCATGGCTCAGGCTAGAGCCCAGGCTGCCCAAGCTGCCCTGCAGCCCATCCCTGAATTCGATGCATCAGGCCCACCTTCAAGCATGGGGCCTCGGTGGAGGAGGTGGGTTGCTCGCCTGGACATGTACTTCAGAGCTGCTCAGGTGACAGACAATGACAGCATGGTGGCCACAATGTTGTATTCGGCGGGCCCTGCGGTCCAGGAGATCTTCGAATCGCTCACCCCGGTTGACCAGTCTTATGATGTGGCCAAGGCAGTCCTGCTTGCTCACTTTCTGCCCCTTGCCAATGTGGACTACGAAAGGTTTGTCATGTTGTCGGCCAAGCAAAAGGACGATGAGACTCTGGATACCTTTTATGGCGCCTGCGCCGCCTCTCCCAAGGATGCGCATGGGGGGACGCGGAGGACATGATGCGCACAATGCTGATTCAGGCATGCTCCTCTGGCAAACTCAGGAGGCAGGTCCTGAGAGAGCCAAGCCTCACCCTACCCCGCATATTGGAACTAGGCCGGTGTCATGAGGTGGCCGAGGCTCGCGCCAATAAGATGGAGGCAGGGCCATGCTCGAGGAAGTCGGGGGAGGTGTGTGCGGTCTGGCGGGGTGGCAGGGTGGCAGAGGAACAAGAAGACCTGGAGGAGGACCCCGGGACAGGGCAGGAAGATCAGGGGAGTCGTGCCAGAAGTGTGGCTATGACCTTCCCCACCCGACAGAGTGCCCGGCAGCGGGGAAGGTTTGTGGCCGGTGCGGCCTGCCGGACCACTTCTCAAGAGTGTGCAGAGCGGCTATGCCAGTGCTGGTACCGAGAGGTCCAGCCCGGACGTGGACTCCGCGTCAGAGCCGACCACCAAATGTGGCCCAGGTAGACCAAGGTGAGGAGGAGGCCCAGCTGGATGAGGCAGAGGAAGACGAGGAAGAGAACATTTTCTTTGTTTCGAGCGTGGGGATCCTGAAAGGGAAGAGCAGGAGGCAGCCAAGGTGTGTGGTGGAGGTGAACCACTTGCCGGTTCCGGTGCTGGTGGACACGGGGGCCTCAGTCAATGTCATGGCGAGGGGACACTACGATACCATGTGCCCGCCACCAGACTTGGCCACACCGAGAGCCCACACATTTGCCTTTGGAGGTTTGGAGCCTATACCGCTGGACGGTGCATTTGTGGCGAAGGTGGAGCATGAGGGCTCGACGATCAAGGCTCGGTTCTATGTCACCCCGGTGAGCAACAACACGCTCCTGAGTTGTGCCGCTGCAGAGGCCCTGGGGATTGTCACTTTCGCGTACTCGGTGTACTTGGAGGACATCAATGACCTGCTCGACAAGTACACTGCCCTCTTCAACGGCATCGGGATGATGACTGGTGACCCGGTCAGGCTGCATATCGACGAGTCTGTACAACCCATTGCCCTAAAGCACCGGAGGGTGCCGTTTCATCTGAGGGAGCAGGTTGACAAAGAGCTAGACAACCTGGTGAATCTGGATATTATTGAGAAAGTCGAGGGCCCGACGCCGTGGGTATCCCCTATTGTTGTGGCAAGGAAGCCGAAACAACCGGACTCTGTTCGTATTTGTGTGGACATGAGGCTGCCCAACAAGGCCATCAAAAGAGAGCGGCACCTCACCCCTACCATCGATGACATTATCGCCGAGGTGCAAGGAGCCCGATTCTTCTCCAAGCTAGATCTGCGAGCAGGATACCATCAGGTTGTCCTCCACCCGCAATCCTGGTACATAACCACGTTCACCACCCACCGGGGGCTGTACAGGTACAAGAGGTTGAGCTTTGGGGTGTCATAGGCTGCGGAAGTATTTCAAAACATCATACGGGGCGCCCTCGCTGATCTGGAGGGTGTTCTCAACATTAGCAATGACATTCTGGTATTTGCCAAGACGGAGCTGGACCATCTGAGGAGGCTGGCAAAGACCTTTGAGAGGCTGCAGTCGCTGGGCCTCACCCTTCACAGGGACAATTGTGAATTCCTGCGCCCCTCCATTGAGTTCTTCGGGTTTGTGTTCAAGGAGGGGGGGTGTCACCAGATCCAAGGAAGGTCCAGGACATTAAGAAGGCGCAGCCCCCGGAGTCGGACGTGAGAAGCTTCCTCGGTATGGTGACCTACTGCGGGCGCTTCATCCGAAACCTGGCCTCGAGGTCCGAGATGCTCAGGGCGCTGGCGAAGAAGGAGACAGTCTGGCATTGGGGCCCACTGGAGCAGTCGGCCTTTGAGGACATCAAGAGTGCACTAACAGCGGAAGACACCATGGCGTTCTTCGACCCGGCGCTGCTGTCGGAGATCATTGTGGACGCGAGTCCATTTGGCCTGGGGGCTGTTCTAACTCAGGTAGACCGAGATGGGAGCGTTCGCCCAGTGGCGTATGCCAGCAAGGCGCTCTCGGACACGAAGCAAAGATACTCCCAAATTGAGCGGGAGGCCCTAGCGGTCCTCTGGGGATGCAGACATTTTCGGCTCTATGTCTTGGGGCGTCCGGTGACCGTGGTCACTGACCACAAGCCCCTGCTCCCGATTCTGGCTGGGTCGTCCTCAAAGCCCCCGGCCAGGATTGAGAGATGGATGCTCGCCCTGCTCGAGTATGGAGTCACCCTGGTGTACCGGCCGGGGGCCAACAATGCAGCGGACTACCTCTCCCGACATCCCGGAGTGCGCGGGGGAGAGGAGTATGACACCTGTGCAGAGGAGGCCGATGACCATGTCCGGATGGTGGTGGAAGGGGCCACGCCAAATGCGATGCCCCTGTCGGAGCTGGAGGCTGCAGCGGCAGTGGATGAGTGTTTTCAGATCCTAAAGAACTCGATGCAACACGGCTCCTGGAAATCCATCTTGGAGGCTCTGGCAGGGCGAACCCAGGAGGCCAGGACTGGACTGGAGCAGCTGTGGAAGGTGAAGGACGAGTTGTCCTTCTCAGAATCGGGCTTGTTGCTCCGGGGTGATCGCATCGTGGTCCCCCAGTGCAAGGTACAGGAGGTGATCACTCTGGCCCACCAGGGACACCAGGGTGCCGCCAAGACCAAGGCGAGGTTGCGCCGGAAAGTCTGGTTCCCGGACTTGGAAAGAAGGGTGGATGAGTTTGTGGCAGCGTGTGTGTGGTGCCAGGCGGCCTCCCCCGTGCAGCGAGAGCCGAACATCGAGGCGATGCCCCGGGGGACCCGCCCTTGGGAGGTCGTCCATGCGGACTTTGGGTCCACGGCCGTGGGAACCCACTTCATCGCAATTGTTGATGAGTACTCCCGGTACCCGGAGGTGGAGTTTGTGGAGTCCGTGGCCTTTGAGCATGTGGTCGGAGCGGTGGAAAAGATATTTGCGGCCCATGGGTTCCCTGTGACTCTGTGTTCGGACAATGGGTCGCCATTTCAAAGTGAGCGGTTCTCTGAGTTCATGGAGAGCTGCGGAATCAAGCACAGGAAGATATCCCCGTTGTGGCCTCGTGCTAATGGAGATGCTGATGCGGACCCTGAATAAGACCTTCAGGATTGCTCAGGGACAAGGGCAGCCCCTCCAACGCGCTCTTTATCAATTCCTGCGGGTGTACCGCACCACTCCACACGCCTCAACCGGGATCGCCCCTGCGGAGGCCCTGTTTAAGCGAAGCCCCCGGGGTCTACTGCCTGAGGTCCGGGAGAGGGAGCCCGGGGTGATCTACACTCAGCAGGTTGAGGCCGATAGGAGGACCAGGATTGACCAGGAGAACCTGCGAAGGGGTCTTCGGCCCCAGCGGTTGGAACCGGGGGACGAGGTGCTCATTCGAAACAGACACCCCCATGGCAAACTCTCGCTCCCCTACGAACCGGAGCCACTGGACGTGGTGGCTGTGAAAGGGTCTATGGTGACGGCCTCGGATGAACGATCTGCTGTCACCCGAAACGTCAGCTTCTTCAAGAAGCTGGGGGACTCCCGAACTGAACCACCCCTGGACCCTGACATGGCGGAGGTGCCTGAGGACGTTGGAATCCCTGTGAGCGCCCAGAGCTCTCCAGTCCGGGGAGCTGTGACTGGTGGACTTCCCGTGCCGGAGGTAAGTGGGAGGTACATCAGAGGGCTGGGCGAGGGAAACCCGCTTATCTCAGCGAATACGTGTTGGGCCATGTGGAGGATCAACCGGAGTGAGGGGATCCAGGCGGCTGACATTAAAGGGGCATGGGCTCATTATGTTGATGTTATTTGTATGTGTGATTTGCAGTGTTTAATAATAGCAATTGTGTTTCCTCCCGAAAAAGGAGGAGTGTGGCGCTGCCCCGTGTGGGACGCGCACGCGGCGGCGTGACGTTGCACGTCACTGCGTGCAAGTTAAATAAACGGGGCATGGAAGGAGTCTTTTAGAGAGATCACCGCGAGAGAGCGACCGGGGAGCCCGAACTAGATGGACGTGTGTAGTGTGTGGTCTGTCTAGTGTGGGGGCTCACGGGCACGCACGGGGGCCAGGACTCACCCCCAACACCTGGGACCTTTCTTTCTTTCACTCCACCAAACGACGCTATGTTTTACAAAAGTACAATCAAGGTTGCAGAAAAAAGAATGCATTTAAATATTGCCACCATAACCCACACAGCATGCAGCTTTGCGCAGCCTCTCTTTTCCATTCACCCACCCATTTGCATCTCTTACAGAACATCATGCCTAGACTATACCCACACACACGCACCCCTTTCATTACCTGCACATATTTCTGTGATTAGCAATCCGAAGGCATATCGCTAATGTTACTTTGAAGTTGGGTGCACACCGACTTCAAAAAGCTTGTGCAGGGGCTGGCTTAAGCGACGATGCGGTGCGCCATGTGGATGCACGCTCAATCGTGCCTTAAGCCAGCCCTGCACCTCTCAGCGTCCAGTAGTGAGGGAGAGGGGAGAAGTGAGGAAAGGTACTGAGACACACTACTTCCCCGTCTGTGGGGTACAGAAACAATCAATATTACACAACGTTTTGACACGTTTCTGTAAGTTTCTTCATCACTGCTGAGTCGTATACTGCCAGTAAGTCAAGCCTTCTGAAGTACCGACATTACTGGTGAAATTGTTCATCTGTTTGCTGGCAGATTCTTTGGCCTTGTGTCAATTCCATCATGGGTGTCTACTTGCTCGTTCGAACTAACTTGTCTTGAGGTAATTCCCTAAATGTTTGTTGTCTTTCTAACTCCCACTAGAGCTTTGGGGTTGCAGGGGTTCATCTTTCGTGGAACGCTACTCTCTGCATTACCCACTGCGACCGTCTTCTTTCTCCATGTGGTTTGTGCTGACTTTACTCACTCTTGCTGGCTTACTGTATTTGGACAAAATTCAGCAGGCTCACTGCCAGGACACCATGTCGAATGTTTGCCACGCCAACTGCCTTTTTTTTGTTTATCATGATTCGGTAGCTGATGTCCACTTTATCAGAGGGATTTGCCATGTTGGTCAGCATCCAAACTGGGAATAATTAAGATTTGGGCTTGTGGCTTCTCGTGAGCTTGAGCAGGCTACCTCCAGTCACAGCATTGGGCGCCATGCAATGCATTGCAACTGCCTGCAAGGATATCTGTTTGTCGTTACCTTTCATGGTGGCAGCCAATTGTAAGTTCTCCTTCTTAATCATACTTGCCCATTGTCCTGTGGATGACATAGCGCTGTCCTCATGTGATGAATTTCTTGAATTTCCAAGTAGGTTGCAGTTTCCAGTGACATAAATTGCACGCCATTATGGACGGTGATCTCTCTAAAAGACTCCTTCCATCACTGATATAGTAGTGAAAGTAGTAATGTTGCGAACGAAATTAAGCTATGTCAATTTAATCAGATAGTCGACTATGACTACCGCATACTTTCTCTCTCCTTCTCTTCTACTAATAGGCCAATAAAATCCATACCAAGTATTTCCAAAGATTGGTTGGGAACTTCTAATATTTGGAGGGGGGCCGGTCCAGTGTCGAGTCTCCTGCTGCTATATAGTTAGGCCGAACAATTCCTGATGCCTGTCCACCAATATAATTCTTTCAAGCGCCTCTTGGTGAGGGTGGATCTCAGACGGCTGGCATGTGCTTTGCCGATAAGCAGTCTCTGTAATGGGGACAGGCAAGATGAACACATCTCTCCTCAGTAGTAGGGTGGGATATGTGAAGGCATCATGCAGTAAGACACAGACAACCGATTCAATTCTCTAAATAAATGGTTTATTTTGCTTAAATGTCAGGATGGACTAAGGCCTAACTTGCCCTATGCTAAGATGGGATTTCCCTACCTAAAGAAAACTAAGGGTAGTCTGTGTCAGTAAGTTCAACTTAAAAGTCTGTCTATGTCCAAAACCTATCCTTGCCCTCACAACTAAAGATATACGATGTGTAGGAATGTCAGCAAAAAAAGAAACAGTGTTCCAAATAAAGGTTTGAGCTTCATCCAGCTTCTGGCTAATTTCTAACCTCCCCTTCCCCAATTTCAAAACACTTCGAAAAGGCCCCTGGGCTCCATTCTCCAAGAGTTGAACACAATTCCAAAAGCCTCAGGGTTACCTTTCCCAAGAGTTCAATACAATTCACAAAGTCTCGCCAAGAAGTTAGTTCTTCCAGCTTTAAAACTACAATCAGCTAAAATTTCTTGGTAAAGTCTTGGGGTTCCCTTCCCCAAGAATTCAGCTCTTTCCTGGCTTTCAAAACAAAACAATTTCAGTTCAACTTCTTAATCATCCAGGCTTTTCAATAGTTCACACAGATTGCTTTCTTTCTCATTCACTTCAATAACTGTTATCAAATTCAGCTTCTTTATCTTTGCTTCTTTATCTTAGCATTCCTTGGCTCTTCTCAAGCAGGGGTGCTCGGTCTAGGCGCAGTTGTCAGACCACACAGTCTACCCATTACAGGTCAAGAAACTGATAGCCCTTGGCACTTTGTTATGCTTCTGTATTCTTCAGGATTTTTGCCAACACAGGTTTTCTCTCTCTGAACACTCAATTCTGATTCCCCTTGGCAGTCTCTGGGCTTTGCCCCAACATTTATTTCACAACTTTATATCTTTGGTTCACGCTTATATCAGATTCTTCTTTCTTGGCAGTCTTTTGGCTGTGCCACACATTGGACCTCATACAACCTCCTTCTCTTTGGCAGTCTTTTGGCTTTGCCACAATTTATATCTCATACAACCAGATTCTTCTTGGCAGTCTTCTGGCTTTGCTACAATTTATATCTCATACAACCACATTCTCATTGGCAGTCTTTTAGCTGTGCCATAACTGGTATCTCCACCAACTCACTCTGGGGTGTTCACCCTTTTCCATTACCTTGCTTTGACATTGTTCTATTCATAAGCGTTCATCACTTGCTTTTCACTTGGTTCATAAATGCTCATCATTTGATTTTCACTTAGTTCAGAAGTGCTCATCACTTGCTTTTCACTGTATTCATATGCTGTTCATATCTTTACTTTAGTTCGGTATTCAATAATACTGGTTACACTCTTAAAAGTATTGATAACACTTTGCAGCTTGTTCGGTATTCAAAAACCCTCAATTCGGTCTTAAAAAATAACTGTAATCGTTTTCAGTTCATTCTGCATTTAAATATCCTGCTTCCAGCTCATGGAGTGCCCCGATATGAGTGTTCCTTTCTTTACACTCATCAGTATGCGGCTGCTCCTCCGGGCGTATGGTTTCTCCGTTCTGGCTTCCCTTTGCTCTGCTTCTGCTTCTCAGGAGCCCCAGCGAGCAGTGCTTGCCGTCCTTGAACCTCGCTGTGCGTGGCACCGCTCTTCCTGCGCTGTAGCTATTGGCGGCCTGAAGTGATCAGGAGACTTCAGTGTCCCACAGCTCCAGCCATTGACACAGGGCAAGGGGATTTGCAGGTTTCTTGACAACCTCACTGCGCACTCGGTCCCCAGCATCTCCTTCACCTGCCTGCTCCACACAGCGTCCTTCTTGCTGGATCCTCTCCAGCCCGCTCCACGTCTGCCAGCCGTGTCCTTCTATCCAGGGGGGTTTCTCTCTCTGCTTCCCTGACAGCCTCCTATGTTATGCACCTGGGGCCTGTTAAATGGTTGCAGATGCAAGTCCTTTACCTCAGTTGCCTGACTATAGTTAAGCCTATTAGTGGGATATGCCTGGCTATAGCAATGGTACTCCTCCAAAGCTTTGTTGCTCGTCTCAGTATCAAAGTGGTATGAATGAATGGAAGCGTGCATAACTCCCAGTAGTTTCTTCCTTGTCTTGGTATTGAGCTGATATTTCACTGTAATTAACAAGAGGAGGTTGGTGTGTGTTTAACCTGCCCAAATAAGGAGGTGCCCTCCTAGTGGATCTCTTCCTCGTCCCATTATAACACTGGCATTTCTGAGGGTTATTTTGAAAGGAAGGAAAGGGGAAGGGTTGACAGTAACCTATAAAGGCTGCTGGAACTGAAAGTTCATTGTGAAAATGGAATGGGGCATACTATGTCTCACCTAAGGACATCCTCTCCCCACCCTCCAAGTCTCCTCCACCCAGGATCCAAAAGCAATGGCCTTTCCCTGGCCACCTGAGCAGAGGATGTCGGGGAAAAGGAAGTGAGGATGCCCTCAGGTTCCTCACATACCTCTCCCCTATAAATAAGGCCTCCCGTACAAGGGGCATATGTTGATGGCTTCTCAGGGGGTGGCGGGGGTTTGTTTGCAAGTCTATTGGAATCGAAGACTAATCCCATAGAGGTATTGTGGGGACAAACGGTTCTTCTTGCCAAGTTTGGAGTGGGGAAAACTGGGAGTGGTAGGTATTTACTTCCTGCAATAATGATGGAAAATTGGGGAAGTCAGTTCCAATAATAGTCTAGTCTGGTAGACCTGGGATATGGCTGAAGGGAAATTGGTGGTTGTTCCTTGCACTCGAATAGGTATAGCCACTTCAGGGTAAACTTCTTGGTCTCCGTGGACACAGGTGATTTTCACTAATGATGCCCCTTTTAGTTTCTCAGGCGGTACTAGATCTGCTCGTACTTCTGTCTGTTTGCTGCCAGAATCTACTACGGCCTGAACCGGAATTCCATTTACAAGAATGGATTTGTAAGTGGATTTAGAGGATGTTCCACAAAAGAAATTGCTCTGAGTTTCAACATTTTCATAAACACTGGATCTTCTCATTCTTCCCCTATCATACATCCAATTTCCATGGGTTGCTCCCTTTTATTTTGGGGACAATTCCTAGCTAAGTTTCCCGGTTTACATGAAATCAAATTGGGATCATGGGTTTCGTTGGTCTACTATTTTCTTTTCTCACTTTCTCTTTGGGTTTGGGGTCTGGCCTTTTCTCTATCTTTCCCCTCTCCCGCTGTTAAGATCCCTCGATTGGTTAGGGAAATCTAGTCTTTCTTTTGGGATTTTGTTTTGGAGAAGAGGTCCCCTATGTCCTTTCCTCTCATCTGTTCGATGTAATAAGTGGAAGTGCTTGTTAGCATCAGCAACATTTTGGGCTGTTTCAATGACCAAAGAGAGAGCGGGCTTAATCAGTTGTAAAACTGCTAGTTGAAGTGAAGGAGGCAATGAGTTGACAAATTGTTCTATGCTTAGGGCTTCCAATACTTCAGATAAGGTTTTCTAGGTCCTCAGTGAAGTCAAGTTCATTTGGACTGGTCGAATTTGGTTTAACTCAAGGAAAGAAAAGAAAAGGGGCAGAGGAGAGTCCTCGTTTCAGATTCAAGGGACCTAAGGCCCCAAGTCGAATAAAGGTTTCGGGTTTTCTGATGGTTAAGAACATTTTGTCACAGTGCTTCAAATGATAGGTGGCTAAGGGAAGGGTGTCAAGAAGGATCTGTGATCTATTGTCAGGCTGAGTCTGAACCTGCATCTGCAGAAGCTGCTGAAACCCCGACAATCCCTCTGAAGTGTAACACTCAGAACTACAAGTTACCACACTCCTAAGGAAAAGGGGGAAATGGATAAAATAAAAAACACCAGGTCGGCGACTTCTAGACTAGCTGGCTCGGAACCTGTAGATGAAACATAAACAATACAAGTACCTTCATTCCTCACTTGGCTATTTGGGTTCTGAACTGTTTATCCACCACCAAAAAATTAAGAAACCATACCTGGTACTTCTCCTAAGGAATCCCAGAGAAGTCTGTTATACTTGCTGGGGAAAGGTTGCTCAGCTCCTTCTTACTTTTCCTAGTCGCTCTGGAAGCTCTCTGAAACTCCTCTTTACTCTGTCTTTTCCTGATACAATGCAATTCTCCAAACTGCCAGTTTATTATGGAGATGACTTCTTTCCCACTAATAAAGTCTTTCCAGATTAGGCTAATGTCCAGGAAACCTTAAACTTGTTAATAAATTCTGCATTTATTCTGCCTATGTTTCTTTTAACACTTTGACTTGGGTTTGTTCCTTAAATCTGCTTATTGCTCCTATTTATGGATCTGCTTTGTATATGAACTGCTTCCCTTCTTGGAATCCAGAAACCTGCTCATTAAAACATGTCACACAGTTATTGGTCCTAGAATGAGCTAGTCTTTCTGTTCATGTCCGATTTCCTGAGCTCGCTTGGTTATTAAACCGCTCTCTCATGGATCAGAGATGCAAGCTTTTAAGGTCCGCACCCGCGCAAAGAAAAAAGTTAAAAAATCCTTGGGGCTCTGAACGCGCATGCGCGATATGAGGACACGAAGAAACACTGATCCAATTGTGCACGCTGGTTGAAAGAAACGCGATGAAGCAAGGAACGCGCACGCGCGTTGGCAATGACACGAAGGGCAAACGAATGCGCATGCACGAAACAGGATCACCTTACATTTTGGAAAAATGCGAACATGCAATGCCAACTTAAAACTACACGAGAAACAAACCACGCCTGTCAACCTGCGCTAACACTTCTCAGTCAATCCCGCGCAGGCGTGCACTGATTGGAGTCACGATACAAGGCTGACACAACGCGCACCCAGTATCACAACAAGCATTCACTCCTTACTGTCTTCATTAAGGCTCACTACTTAATAGGCAGTTAGTTTATGTCCTGATCCAGTAAATTGCTTACAGACTTGCCGGGCATCCAAATAAGACGAACTTTCTTGTTTGAACTATTTACATTTAAAAGTTTGGTTTTAGAAATATAAAAGAACAGTGTTTCCACTGACAGGAAAATCTACTAACATGGAGAGACAGAGGATTAGACACTTATCTCCAAAAGACTTCAGCTGCTTCTCCACTGGTAAAAGTTGGTACTCTGCTCTCCCCAACTGTCTCCAAAACGACTCCTGACACTTCTCCTGTAAGCCCTCACAAGATAGCTGCTCCACTGCTAGAAACCTGAGGACCCCAAATCCTCTAAGCACAGATTAAGCAGGAGCAGCTTCAAAACATGTCCTCTCAGCTGGGCTACTACGAAGAAAGGCAGTTTAGAATGTTCATTGTCCTCCCATCAGCAGACACCAGCCAATCAGAATTTAAGCTGGGAACCTCCATCTTGACTTGGGGCACCAAGTCTCCATACACTGCAAGGAAGGTTAAGGCCAACCATCTATAGAATATGTAACAACCTATTAAAACCTCACCAAACCCCCGCAGAACTCCCTGTATGTGCCATACGTGACATCTATAAACTAGATCTTGACACTTAATTGGGATGTGAAGCTGGATTGAAATTAACTTCTTTTTTGTTAACACTTGATCTTGGGCTTGAACTCTCACAATCGTTTCCTTCCATGAGGGTTGCTGGCCTACAAGCAACCTAGGGGTCCCCCAATTTGTACCAATTGAGGGTATCCCACTGCTGAAGCCATTTGTGAAGGCATCATGAAGTAAGACACGGATAGCAGCTTACATTCTCTAAATAAATGGTTTATTTCTCTTAAATGTCAGAATGGGGCGCGTGGCTAGCAGCCGTTCAATGCAGACGTGTTGCTTCTGAGCTCTTAGGCTGCCAGCTATAAATCCAGTAACAGAATCCTGAAATATGCACAGAATGATGGATCTTCGGTGGCGGTAGGGTGCCTCATCGAGCTGGGAACCCACTGCTCTGCTGGGAAGATGAGACCAGTGAGCGAACTGGCAACAGTGCGGCCCGACTGCCCCAGACGCACTCTGAGAGCAGAGAGAGCCCTTCGGTGCAGAACGCTAGAAAGCTCGGAAGCCTGAGGAGCGGCCGCCCGACAGAATTAGGCAGTAGCCGAGATACATATCCTAACGGCCAGAGGGCTGGGGGCACACAGGAGGTAAACACCAGGATTGGAGCATCAGCGCGGGTCAGCAAACGAAGGCGCCAGACCCGTGGAGGGGGTGGCGTAGTGGGCCAGGTCTATAAATAAAGGGGTGCCTGACTATAATCCCTGGTCCCTTAGGCTAAATACTTCGAACAACCACAACAATGGACCAATAGGACAGAGGATGACAGATCAAGTACATTTATCTTTTTACATATACAAATAAATGTCTCAGTCACAATTCAAATTTGTTTTTTTTTATTATTACAATCATAGAAAAAAGATTAATCACCAAATATAATATACCTACACAGTAAAATTCAATATTTGAAAAACGACTCACATACAATTCATTCCCCGTACACCCAGACCCAATTTATATAATTTTTTAACCCCCCCAAAAAATTCGATGATTTTTTTGGGGAAAAAAAATCTGCCGTAAAAAAGCCCATGAAAAATCACCCGGCAATGAAATTACGTCATACCATGTGAGCAGATCTCCCATTGGGTCCTCTTCATTTTGACATGAAGCAGATTCTGGATAAGAGAAGCCCCAAACACCCATACCATGTCGATCTCTGGAGTTCTCACTGAACGAAGGATAGGATCCAAGTATCCTGAAACTAAGAAGCCGAGTCGAGGAACCACTGGTGACCCGCTGGAAGGTTTGGCACCCTGAGCCCGCTATCGTCCCGTGGGACCCCTATGCATCTGGTCGTCCTAGAAGGTCTGCAAAGACGCTTCGACCCATTGGAATGGTGGGACCAACTATTCTCGGCACCTTCATCAATCCCTGCAAGTATGCCGTCTCTGAAGTGTCCATCGGCCAACCAGTGGGCTGACCAGCTTACACAGACTCTTTGCCCTGATACCGCCGCCGTTTCGGGGAGGCCCTCGAAATTTGGTAAATCGCTAGCTCTGTGTTCACGGCACCCTCACACTGAATTTCGTACACTTGGCGTTCCCAGGTCTGAAGTGAGACAAGTGCGCCCTAACCAGAGTAAGCGCGGTTACCGTGTTACTGTGTCACCCAGCCAGGTGCGCTGCATTTGTGCCCCTCTTGCCCCTGAAGCCTGCTGCAGTGAAACTGGCCTGATCCATCCACCAGGCAAGGAGAAATCGCCACTGTCCCGTTTGGGAATCATCGCTGTATCTTCATTGCTGAAAGCCGCAGAGCTGCCAAATTGCCGCACTTGAACCTGCAACCAAAGTTGACTCGACTGCCAAAGTTTGGTCCGGAGTGCTCCGGGGGTCGTGAGTAATCGTAACACTAGCTGGTGGCCCCTAGTGCCTCCATCCATTTTTACGCACAAGTGGCCACTGAGGGCCGCTCTCCTTTCCTCTGCTAGAGCGAACTAGCAAACTATTCCCAACTCTTGGAATCGACTCTGCCCTCAAGTGGAGACCCTCCTCGAATAGTGGGAACCTATTCTTCATCGCCTCACCCACCTTCCTGGGTTGCTACAGACTCTTGAAGAGACCTCGTTTTGCCCATTTGAACTACCACGTGCGCTTGCATTGCATGTACATTTGAGCATTAGGCTCCACTCTTCTTAGGGATTGAACTGCCTCTTAGATAGGAGTGTGTTGGATGCAGAAGGGACTAAAGACTATTTGCACTGCCTGTTTCCTTCCCCTTTTAGTTTGTGGACCCATTTTGTGCATTAACCCTTTAGACCCCATTGGTCTTGTAAATATGTATTTAGATAGGATTGTGTGGCCTAATAGTATTACTGTGATTTGATTTGTGTGTTGAAACTCCAAGGCCTTGAAATAAATGTACATGTTTTTTTAATATATCTACACCTGACTGGGAGTAATTTGTAAGTGTCCTTTACTCTGTGTGCTCATTGAGGTCCTTCAGTGACCCTCACCCCTCGTGAGACCTGGTCTGCTTGATTGGTCTGGCTTATCCAGAAGGTTACCCTGTTCCAAGAACCTAGGCTTGGCTCCTGAACCTCTGCCCACCAGGTCAAAGTTCAGAAATCCATCTTAACACTGGGGGTGCACAGTAAGGGGCCACGCAAGCCTTGGGAACAGAACAAGCCGTTACACAGTGCATGATCAGGAAGGTCCAGCGGGGTACCCTAAGTACTCAGAGGCCACCAGCGGCGCACTAACAGACCCAGGGTCTGATCACGAGTTGGGCGTTAGCCCTTAAACGCGGCAATACCCGTGGTACCGACGCATTTAAGGGCTGGCCTTATCATGAGTCTTGCGTGTTTACCCCCAGCTCAAAGCTGGAGGTAAACATGCAGAGAAAATGCCAATTTTTGGCGCATTTACCAATGGACCCAACGGGGAATGGGGACTTACAGTTAGCGCCCAAGCCATGATCCGGCGGTAATACCGCCAGATGGGTGGGCGCTAACCCTAACAAAGTTGGCCGGTATCCCAGCCGGAATGCCGCCCAACTCGTGATCAGGCCCCCAGTCACTTATCAGAGGAAACATGGTGAACTGAAGGTAGAAGGAGAATTACCGGCACAAGTGACGTACGTTTCCTGGTGAACCCTGCAGGGGAGGCGCAAGCACTGTGAAAGCTTGGGGTCTGTGAGTGTGCAAGGAGGAGGTGAACTCTTGGAGCGCCCGGGACGGCCTGCCAATATTTGGTTGAAAGCACTGCAAAGCCCTGTTGAGGGACTGGAGGACTGCTGAGAAGCTGAGGGAATTGTCTGGGGGACTGGCAGTGGTGCAGGATCTTTGACTCCGGAGGGATATTTTACTCAATCCCTTCCTTTTATTTGTTTTTTCGGAGCAGGGGCACCGCAACGAGGGCCGTGAGCATGCGGCTCTAAGATGAACACCAATGTGATTTAGAAGGCAACGTGGCCAGCGGTCACCAGCGGTCTTCTGGAATTGGAGGTGGGCAGTGTTGTAAAGGTCTTAGGTCCCCTGGGCTCATCCCATGAGGGATGGCTGGTCTGGCAGTAAAAGTGAAGAACAGGTGGAGCTGGTGAATGGTCCTGTGGAATAGGAATGGCCCAGAGGGGCATCAAAAGTTGGGCTCTCAGAGGTGGTGTAGGAGGGTGATGTGTGGGTGATACGGAGAAGAGGAGAGTGGAGTTTGGTGCAGGGGGAATCCCAGAGAGAATGTCCAGGTGTCAACAAAAGGGTGAGTTGATTCCCTATTGATGGCCGGAACGGTCTTTGCATTCCTGGTGGGGGCGGAACTGTGGTGAGGTTTGGGGTCGGGACGACAGTGGTGAAAGGTCAACAAAGAATGGATAAGTACATAGACTTCAAGCCTAAGCACCCAAAGCCTGAGGTAGTGCCATATGAGAGTGAGGGGGCACTGAAGGAAACCCACGGGAGGGGTCACCATGGACTCATTGATGGAGGCAATTCAGGCAACCAGATCCTCGCTGGAGGGGAGTATTAAGGAGGTAGGAGTAGATGTCACCCTGGTGTGAGCTGACCTCCGCAAGGTATGACAGAGGTAAAACAGAGAGTACGTTTGGGGGAAGATGATCTACAATGTCTCAAGAATCAGGTGGCTGGCTTGGTGGAAGCCACTTGAGCCTTGTAAGCTAGAGCAGCAGATGCAGAGGAACGCTCCTGGCGATGTAATATATGCCTGGTGGGCCGGAGAAGGAGGTGGGGCCCTGTGTGGAGTTGTTTGTTGAACAGCTGCTCCTGGAAAAGATGCAAGTGAAGCGCCTCTCACAGCTCTTCACAGTGGAAAGAGCATCCAGGATACTGGCCAGGGCCCCCTGCCAGGGTGTCCACCAAGAGTAATAGTGGCGAAAATTCTAAACTTCAGGGACAGAGATGCGATCCTGCAGAATTCTCGAAAGATTGGTTGTTATGAGCTGGGCAGTGCGAAGATAAGGATCTTTCCGTATTTAACCCTGGAGGTACAGCGGCAAAGTAGGAACTTCGATGGGGTGCAACGGCACCTCAGAGAGCTGAACATAAAATATATGATGTTCTATCCAGCCAGGTTGAAGGTTTTGGCGGAGGGAAAATCGTTTTTTTTTTAATCGCTGCAAGGTGTGGCACCTGGAACAGAGGGATGAGGGAGCAGGAAGGGTCCCACGGACTGGAGAGTGAGAGCAGCTCGTGGGGGTGTGGATCTGTAAGTTGGGGAAAGGCCCGAGATGGGGGTGGCTAGAGTGGTAGGGGGTGGAACGGCAGCGGGACAGAGCTGTTCTTATCTCTTGATCAAGCGGGAGGCGTGGGGGGCTGGGTAAGATGGAGCACCGTACTCAGGGGCACCCGTTTGTTGGAGGGGACATGGAGATGGTTGGGATGAATATGAGTTTCAATGGAAGGGAAAGGAGGGCAGGAGGGAAGGGGGAGGAAGGCAGGGAAGTAGGTTGGGGATGAGGGTGGAGGGGTTTGAGGGAGGGAAGTTGCTGGACGGGGAAGGAGATTGTAACGTCTGAGGGATAGGGAAGCAGCAACGAGTTGTCGAATTGCTCAAAAGAGACAAGGAATACATGTAGCACTACTTCAGGAAAAGCACATGGTCAGGACAGATTTGGAAAAACTTAAGAGGCATTGGGGCGAATAGTAGTGGGTACGTCCTTTTCATCCCACGCTAGGGAGGGTCTTGATCTGGGTGGCTGCAGGGGTCCCTCTCAGGGTGGAGAAGGTCCTGATGGATGAGGCTGGGCGGACAGTGGTGCTCATAGGAGTGCTGGGGGGAGAAGTATATGTGTGGTAAACTCGTATGCACCAAGTATTGATGACAGGGAATATTTCCCTGTGGTGCTGGAGTTGGTTGGTGAATATAGGGAGGACTTGTTCATTTGGGGAGGGGATTTTAACTGTCTATTTGACCCAGTTCTGGACAGCACAGGGACATCTGGGCTGCACAAACGACAGACTGCTGGGACTTTGCAGAGGGTGGTTGAGAGTTCAGACTTGGTGGAGCTATGGCGGGGGCGCATGGGAGAGAAAAGGGATATTCATACTTCCCGGGGAGACATGTTTCTTACATGGGGTGCGCTCTTTTGGACCACTCCCCCTTGGTAACACAAATGAGGGGATTGCAGAGGGGATTGCAGAAGTGATCCCTGAGGCAGCTGTGGCACCTGCAGGTGGAGACAGGAGATGCTGCGGGAGATCACATTTCATTTTTTTTTTAGCTCAATCTTGGTGGGGACGTTGGGGTCCCTTTGGGAGGTGTTTAAAATGGTGATTTGTTTTTTTTTAATATCTCAGGTAACGGGATGAGAAGGGAGTTACAAGAATCGCTTTGGGGGCGTGGCCAGCAGCCATCCGATGAGGACGTGAGCCCGCGCTGCTCCCGCGCCACTGGCCTCATCCTGTTAAAATCCTGCTAAAATATATATCCGAGCTGAACCTTGAAATACTCCAGTTGTGTGTGAGACTCTCCTGCACCGAATCGAGGTGCTCCGACGCAAATCCGTAAAAGGAATCGCCGTCCAGATCGAGTGGAAGTTGCAGGAACCGTGACAAGTGCTGAGCCCAAGATGGCCACCATAACTGCAGCGCGCACTAATCATCGGCTGGCGCACGCTCCACCGGGCCCTGCAGTCAACATCCTGACCGCGGTGGCGGGGCGGTACAGTGGTCGCAGGCCCAGCCCACCTGGCAAGAACCCAACCGAACAGGGGGCCTGAAAAGGGCCCGGAGCGGGAAGCTTGGCGTGTCAGTGTTGGCGCGGAAGAAGACGCACGGCGCACCGGCTGGTGATCCGACTAGCGCGCCCCCTACAACCGGAGACGTGGACCCACTGCTCGAGGCCTGAAACATCCAGCGATGTGGTAAGAAGAGGGGAAGGTGGGATAGAGAGTGCTAGCGTACCGCCTCCCCTCCTCCCACAGGCAAAGGGCGATCCCCACCGGCGCCTGCTGTGGCCGCTACCAGGGGATAGAACCACAGAACTGCTGAAATTGTGGCTAATAGACATTGTTTGGTCAAGGGAACGGTTAAGCCAGCACGAGCATAAATATCCGCCGGTCGCAGCGGGCCCAGCACCACCATTAGTGCCTACCCTCAGCACCTGCCGGACCCCCCACCCCCGGGACCAGACACCAGCACACTGCAACAGTACCACACCAAACAGAGAATGGGTAAGGAGAAGCCCAGGAAAACATCCACACAGAGCAGGATCGAGCAGTATGCAGCGACGCCAGCACCCCGCTCACCAGAGAGGCCACCACCGGTCGACCCGGACCATGTGGATAATATCTCCCTGAGAGATATCATGAGTGCCATCATCAACTCCAGGACCTCGATGGAAAAAAAGATGGACAGCATCGGTGCAGACGTGTCCCTGCTACGCCATGATCTGCAAAAGCTGACCTCCCGCACGGGAGAGGCAAAGGCACGAATCTCTGAAACCGAGGACGGCCTGCGAGGCGTAAACAGGCAAGTGGCGAGTATGCTAGCACAGATAAAGACCCTGGAAGCAAGAGTGGACGATAGCGAGGGTAGATCCCGGCGCAATAATATCCGCATAATCGGCCTGCCGGAAAAAGCCGAAGGGGAATGCATGGAACTCTTCCTTGAGGACTGGTTGATGAATATTTATGACAGAGAGGCATTTTCTAAATTCTTCTCTATCGAGCGGGCCCATTGCATCCCAGCTGGCAAAGTGATACCAGGAGCTCCACCACGCACAGTAATTGCCAGGTTTCTGAACTATAGGGATAGAGACACGGTACTCCAACTGGCAAGATCGAAGGGCACAGTCACATTCAACGGATCCAAAATAGCCTTCTTCCCCGATTTCACCAGGGAAGTACAGAAAGCACGACAGTCATTTGACCCGCTTAAGAAACGTCTACAATCAGTGGGTGTCAAATATGGACTGCTCTTCCCTGCCACGACCGTGCACTTCACCGACCCCAGAGAGGCGTGGAACTGGGCCGAACGGCACATATAAGGGGACTGGAACACAGAGGAGAGAAGGAGAGATAGACGCAATAGTCCTCGCCCAGAACGTCTGCCAGAGCAGGGCCAACAGCAGCGTCCACAACCAGGAAACCCACTGCGGGAAGAAATATGAACTGGTAGCAGTTTTGGGCGAAAAGCCAAAGCTACTGAGCCTAGGAGCACCACCAAATTTCTCACCCCCCACGCCGATCTACGCACGGAATACAAACAGGCCAGTGGCCGAACAGCCACCCGCCCCACGAGCGAAGACTAAAACCAAAGTCTGCGACAGCACCACGGACAGGTGTTGTGTAATCTAAGAAGTTCATATGCCACTGAGCGTGGCTTAGCTAAGGTTTACTTGTTCTGTTTAAATTTCGGGCGACAGATACTCCAGGTTCGGTGGGAGTATAGTGAGGGGGGTTAGGTAACACTACCGGGGCAGTAGATGCCTTCAGGGGAACAAGAGATGGAGTTGGGGGGAGGGAGAGTTTTTACCCTTGTTCTGGGTTTCGTCTTTATTTTTGTTCATGTATGGTCCAACAACACTAAATATTCACTCCTACGAACCTGCATCACACGGCGAAACAATAGTTCGTGCTTCTTCCCGGAAGCCCACATATACTGCTCAACGGCAACCCACCCCCCAACCAGATGACGAATGCTAGATCTGATGCGAAATCATTGCGTCTCCTAACTTGGAATGTCAATGGGCTGGGTAGTGGGATAAAACGCAGACTGGTCACCCAAGCATTAAACAGGCAAGCGCCGGATGTGGCGTTGCTCACAGAAACACACCTAGCGGGCACCACATGCAACCTATTTAAACGTGGTAACTATCGCACAGCACTACACTCGGGTTTTACTTCAGGCTCCAGAGGGGTCCTCATACTGGTCCATAAAAAGCTGCCGCTGACACTGTCCAGTGTGTCACAGGACACAGGAGGCAGATTCGTGCATATGACAGGAACCCTATGGAATCAAACCATAGCAATACTAGCTGTGTATGCACCACCCGCGCTGTTGCCAAATCTCATAGAAGAAATGACCCCCCTAATAGTACAAGATTCCTCAGACACACTAATCCTTGGTGGCGACTTTAACGATGTTATGAACCTGGGTATGGATCGTACACACCTAAGGGGCAGGAATCCCGACACGCACACTAGGCTAGCCACCTTCACATCAGCATTGGGACTGAGGGATGTATGGCGTGACCTTCACCCCGAGGGGCGAGAATACTCTTTCCACTCGGGCGCCCATGCTTCCCTCTATAGACTGGATTATTTTTTCATTCCAACCACAGAGGTGCATAGAGTACTTAGTGCCACACTACTTCCACGCGGCATCTCTGACCACTCGCCCCTACTAATAGAACTATCAACGTCAAGGCCAACCCCTCCCCCCTCATGGCGCCTTAACAACTATTACCTAGGCTTCCCGGAGCTTGTAGAGCGTATTCAAGAAACCACAACCAATTACTTTGAACTAAATGCAGGGTCAATTGATGACCCAAGACTGCTGTGGGAAGCGTACAAGCCGGTATTGCGGGGAGAGATTATCTCCTGGACAACGGCGCACAAAAAGGCTCAAATGCAAAAAGTAAAAGAGGCTGAAGAACAGGTGGAACGTGCAGAGCGCGCACATCTGGTGCGAGACCTGCCTGAAACGAACCGAGCACTGGTCCTTGCCCAAAAAAATATGCACAATGTAGCCCTAGACAACGCTAAACAGGTGCACACTACGATGCGCGGCAGACTATATGAGACTGGAGATAAGGCGGGTAAATTGTTAGCCTGGCTGGAGCGCAGGGATGAAGGGCACAAACAGGTCAGGATGATTAAACCCGACAATTCGGAACCACTGTGGACAGATCAGGCTATCGCAGAAGGCTTTGCAGCCTACTATGCAACGCTCTATGGGTCACCGGAAGCCCCCACTAACCTCTCCGTGTTGAACGGGATCACCCTTCCCAGCCTAACAGACACACAGAGAGATCTACTGGAAGCAACCATTACTGAAGAGGAACTAGGGTTAGCCATGTTACAACTACATCCCGGGAAAACACTGGGGCCGAACGGCTTCCCGGTGGAGACATGGAAAAGGATAGAACCAAGTGCGATACCGCCACATCGCCTGCAGATGTACACACACTCGAGGGAGCAAGGACAGCTTCCCCCAGACCTAAGGAGAGCAACTATAATAGTGATCCCCAAACCAGATAAGCCGCCAGAGAAATGTAGTTCGTATAGGCCGATTTCGCTAATCAACACTGAGACCAAAATCCTGGCGAAAGCATTAGCAAATCAACTGCAGAAAGTTATCCTGTCACTTATACACCCAGACCAGTGCGGCTTTATGCCCCAGAGGTCTACGCGTATGAACATACACAGACTGCACGCTGCACTCGAAAAATCCTCCCTATTGCGGGGTCCTTTGGCGCTTTTAGCAATAGACTTTGAGAAAGCCTTCGATTCGGTGCACTGGCCAGCACTGTGGGAAATAATGCGTCGAATGGGTTTTGGTGACCAATTCCTGGGATGGGTGCAGCTGCTATACAAGTCCCCAGAGGCTGTGACCAGAGTAAATGGGTGGCTCTCGCAGCCGTTTAAACTGGGCAAGGGTACACGACAGGGATGCCCCTTGTCTGCAATGCTTTTTGCGCTTGCCATAGAGCCGCTGGCGATTCTACTAAGAGAATCACAAATGTGGAAGGGCTTCCGGTGGACAGAAGATTGGGAGGATAAGGTCTCACTGTATGCGGACGACCTGCTCCTGTATCTATCAGACCCCATAACCTCTTGTCCTGCAGTGATATGCTTACTGAAGGAATATGAATCCTTTAGTGGTTTGAAGGTAAACTGGTCGAAATCCACACTGTTCCCACTGAGAGAGATGGGTAGCGTAGAGATACAGAACTGCCCCTTTCGTATAGAAGTTGACCAGTTTCGCTACCTGGGGGTTCAGATAACGACGAATTTAAATGAGTACGTAGAAAAAAACCTCCACCCAATCATAAACCGCTTTGCAGAGGCGTCAAACACTGGAACGCCCTGCCACTGACCCTACTGGGGAGAGCAGCTCTATTTAAGATGATGGCACTACCTAGATTTCTGTACATACTCCAAAACGCCCCGTTACACATCCCCAGACGGGAGTTTCACAGAATCGACAGAATCCTCCGGAAACTCCTGTGGAACAATGGACACCCAAGAATAGCGCTCCACATCCTGCAGCGCTCCATTTGGGAGGGAGGCATAGGATTGCCGCGTATACAGACGTACTATTGGGCGAGTCAGATGGCAGTGATAAATGACCTCTTACACGGCAACCCCTCACTACCTCATATTAAATCTGATACCCTGGATGGAGCAAGCATAACCCCACTAGAGTCCCTATACCAGAAAACTAATAGCAACACCACCAAAACAATGGCTGCTCACCGGGCATTAATCTGGGCAGAGGCGCATAAACACATAAACTGGGAAGGGAAAACCACGCCGGTACAGCCACTATGGGTAAATAAAAACATCCCTGAGCTGGACAGGCTCCCAAAATGGCGGAACTGGATAACTGCGGGAATAACAAAAGTGGGAGATGTGATTCGGGACGGGGGAATTGTGACATTCGAGAGGTTGGTGGAGGAATTCAACCTTCCTGTCACTGACCGATACCGGCATATGCAATTAAGTCATGCTCTACAGCGGCACTTGCCTGACCTACGGGACATGGCAGACTGCACCCCCATAGAGAGGAACCTGGTACTAGATAGCATAGACGCCAAAATCACCTCAGTGATGTACAATGTTCTCACCTCGTTCGCCACACCGGAGCTATCGAGTCTAAAATCTAAATGGGAAAGGGATGTGGGAGAAATACTGCCTGAAGACTGGATAACAATCCTAATGTACCCGAGGGAAACTGCCATTTCGGCCAGATTACGCCTTGTCCAGCTCAAAATACTGCATAGAGTCTACTATCCACCGGTTGCATTGTACAGATGGGGTAAAACCACAGACCCGAATTGCCTGCGCTGCCACCAGGAAGAGGGCACCTTTTTCCACATTATATGGGGCTGTCCACACATCACGCTATACTGGCAACGCTGCTGCGACACACTTAGTAAGGTACTGGGTCGGACTGTGCCCAGAGATCCGAAATTGATGTTGCTGGGTGTCGAGGAAGAGGATGAGATGTCTCGCACCGACAAGCTACTGTTTGCAACCACCACGGCACTGATCAAGCGCAACATTGCCAAGCTATGGGGCTCGAATGTAACCCCTGAGCATGCACAATGGATAGATGATGTAGAAGCATGCATTGCGATGGAGCGAAGAGTATATGCGGCCAGAGGATGCCCTGGGAAAGCGGGGAAAATATGGGAAAAGTGGGAGAATGCACAATAAAACTATTGTATGACACAGGCCGGTGGCCAGTATGTAATGGCAAAGCAAGAGTGTATAAGTATTTGTTAACATATCCTTCAGTTGTTGAAAGACGGACCTTATTTTCTTTTATGATGTTATTGGTGGTTGGACCCCCTCAGGGTCACTGTTCCTTTGTGTATTACGTAATAAAATCAATAAAATTGTTTGATCAAAAAAAAAAAGAATCGCTTTGAAGTGCTGAGGAGGAGGTGGAAAATTTGGAGAGGGACCTGGCAGGGGAAGAGCTGGCTCAGGCGCTGGGGGCCCATCGGGAAGCCCTGGCTGCACTGTTACATTTTGAGATCAACCGACTAGATGTCAAAATTCACGAGGAGGGAGATAAGGCTGATGGCCTGGTTGATACATCGGGAACAGCCATGGCACACTATTATTCAAATCCGGACGGGAACATGGGAGGTGACTTGCACCCAGGAGGGAATTCATTAGGCTTTCTGGTTGTTTTACCAAGATTTATATACAAGTGAGAGGATGTATTCGCCAGAAGAGACAGACGAGCTGCTGGAGCTGGTTCAGATGCTGGTGTTAGCAGCAGATCTTAGGGAGGGGATGGAGAGGCCAATTGAGGAGGAACACATATGCGGGGGGCTTACAGGCAATGAAGAAGGGTAGATCTCTGGGAAGTGATGGTTTCCCTGTTGAATTTGATTGTGAGTATGCAGATCTCCTGGTCCCATTGGCTCAAGAAGGTGTATGATGAGGCGTTTGAGACAGGTATGCTTCCGGCTTCTATGAGAGAGGCAGTCATAACAGTTTTGTTAAATGAAGGGAAAGATCCACTGGGCTGTGCGTCCTATCGTTCTAGTTCGATATTAAATGACGACGCAAAGATTTTGGGTCAGATTTTGACAGCAAGCTATTGGGCATGGCTCCAGTACCAGTGCATCCGGATCAGTGCAGATTTATTGGGGGCCGAAACACAATGATGAACATTTGTCATTTACATCATGTGATGGACCAGGTGAAACGGTTAGAGCGGGAAATGTCCTTTGATGCAATTAAAGCCTTTGATTCCTTAGAATGGGAGTGGCTGTTTCGGATGTTGAGAGCCTACGGGCTCGGGGCAAGCATTTGCCGCTTGCTGAGTCTGGTGTATAACAAGCCGGTTGCAGCGGTGAAGACAAATGACTGGGTGTGGCAACAGTGGGCCCTGGGTAGAGGCATGCGGTAGGGATGCCTGTCTTGCTGATTTGTTTTTCCATGGCATTGGAGACGTTGGCGCAGTACTTGAGAAAGGAGATGAGCGAGGCAGGGATACTAGCGGGAGGAGGGCAACATGTCGTTTCTTTATACGCAGATGATCTGCTGTTGTACGTGGGGAACCCGCGAGACAACATGCCAATACTGCCGGAGATATTAGGGAATTTCCAGAGGTTACCAGGGCTCCGGATCAACAAAGAGAAATCCCTTTTGTTCCCATTGGGAGGTTTCAGAGGCTGGGGTCTTTGCTGTCCTCCCAGACTGGGGGATCCGTTGGGAGGGAGAATCGTTCCGGTATCTGGGAGTCCAAATGTGTCACTACATAGAGTACACGTTTTTCTATAATATGAGAAGGGCATTATCAGGGATGGTGGACTCAATTCAATTTTGGAAGAGACTACCATTGTCATTGATGGGAAGGGTAGCGCTTTGCAAAATGGTGATATTACCAAGGTTGCTTTATTACTTCATTAACATTCCCTATGTGATCAAAAAAGTGTTCTTTAGGATGTAAGACGAGAAGGTGGGCGAACTGCTATGGAATGTAGGGAGAAGAAGGGTGTCGCTGGTGATTTTGCGACATCCGCGACTGGATGGGTGTCTTAACGTGCCAGACTATGAGCTGTACTTTATAGCGGCACAACTGCAAGCAGTGTTGGCATGGGAGGACGCTAGAGGAGAGCTGTTAAGGGGGCTTCTGGGGACCCTCCTGACATCTCAGCGAGGGGTGGGATTGTTGTGGGGCACGATAGGAGGTGGAGGGGGGACAACTGTGTTCCAAACGGGATAGGTAGTATGGAAAACACTTCTGGGGAGGCTGCATGTAGGGGGACTATATAGTGCAGATCTGCCATGGAGTGTGGTTGAGAAGCTACGACAAGTACTAGGGATGAGGAGGCTCGGGAAGAAGGGGTGCCGGACAATGGGAGACCTGTTTGAAGATGGAAGGCTGATGCCGTATGCGGACTGGTGCACATGGTACAGGGTCTCCAAGGGACACTTCTTAACATATGGGGCAGTGACTAAGAGGTTAGCCGTGATATGGAGGGAGATGGCAGAGGAGCCAAGTGTGAGCCCGCTGATGCAAGTGATGCTTGAGCGGAAAGGAGGCAGGCACAAATCTCCGGTATTTACCAGCCAGGGCGGAGTGAGCTTCCTCTAAAAGACCTGGGGGGTGGGGGAGGAGAGTGTGGGAAAAGGATATGGGTGGCCCGATATTAGAGGAAGAGTGGTCGAAGGTTTGGTGCAGGTCCAAAAAGTCTCAGGGAATGCTCGGTTCCCGCTTATTCAGTTTAACATACTGCATAGAGTATATGTGACCCCAGCCAAGATTCATGCCATGAATGATGCCCTCAGTCAGGATTGTCTGTGATGTGGGATAGGGGTGGCAGGGCATTAGCATATGATTTGGGGATGTGTGGTTATTAAACATTACTGTGAGGCAGTTATATCTAAGATCAATGTGTTGCTGGGTTCCGCGTTCGAATGAGATCCGAAGGTGTGTTTATGGGGGTTGACACCAGGGGGTGTTAAGAAGAATTTCTGAACTCTGACCTCGAGGGGCAGAGGTTCAAAAGGCCAACCTAGTTTCTTGGAACAGGGTAACCTCTGGACAAGCCAGACCAATCAGGGTAGCTATGGCAGGCGGTCAAGACTAAGTCTCAGGAGTGGTGAGGGTGACTGAAGGACCTCAATGAGCACACAGAGCAGGGACACTTACAAATTACTCCAGACAGGTGTTATATTAAAAATATAGACACATTTATTATAAGGCCTTTGTAACATAGACCATAGCAAAAGAATCACAGTAACACTAAGTAAACCAAAACATCACACTCAATACAATATACAAGACCATGGGGGTCTAAAGGGGTGACTGCACGAAATATGTCAAAATATGTCGACAACCTAGAGGGGAAGGAAACAGGCAGTGCAGGTAATCTTTAGGCCCAGTTAAACATCAATAATACACCTAACTAAGAGGCAGTCCAAGCCCTACAAAGAGAGGAGCCTTGTGCTCAATAGTACATGCCTGCGCTTGTGCCAATGGGCAGAATAGGGTCTCTGAAGGTGGATGAGGCGATGCAGAACAAGTTCCCACTATTCAAGAAGGACCTCCACTTGAAGGCAGAGGCAGTTCGGGAGTGCGGGAAGGAGTTGCTATTTCGCAATAGCTGTGGAAAGGAGAGGTGCCGCCAGGGGCACTTGTGCATAAAAATGGGCTTTTGGCTAGGGGCCACCGGTTGGGATAAGGAGTACTCACCGGTCCCTGACGCAAGCAGACCCAAACTTTGCCAGTTCAGTCCACTTCGCTGGCAGGTTCGAATGCGACAAAAAGAACGTCTCGGCACCTCTCAGTTCCTGAGATACAGCGATGATTCCCAAACGGGACAGTGGCGATTTCTCCACTCTGGGTGGATGAATCAACCCAGTTTCACTGCAGCAGGCTTCAGGGGCAAGAGGGTCACAAATGCAGTGAACTTTCACAGGATGTTGCCGTGGTGGGGCAGCACGGTAACCGCTCTTACTCCGGTCCTGGCACACGTCTCACTTCAGACCTGGGAATGCCAAGTGTACGAAATGTGAGGATGCCGTGGATACAGAGCTAGCAGTATACCAAGTTTCGAGAGCCTACTCGGAACAGCGGCGGTGACAGAGCAAAGCAATTGGCTAAGCTGGTCAGTCAACTGGTTGGCCCAGGGACACTTCCGAGAAAGCTTACTTGCAGGGTTTGATGAAGGTGCCAAGAATAGTTGGTCTCACTATTCCAATTGGTCGAAGCGTCTTCAAGACCTTCTAGGACGACCAGATGCAGAGGGGTCCCACGGGACAACAGCGGGCTCAGGGTGCCAAACCTTCCAGCGGGTCACCAGCGGTACCTCTATTCAGCTTCGCAGTTGGAGGATACTTGGATCCTATCCTTTGTTCGGTGAGAACTCAGGAAATCGACGATGTAGTGGTGTTCTCAGCCTCCTCTTATCCAAAGTTCTCTTCACGCCAAAATGGAGAGGACACAATGGGAGATCTGCTCACAAACACACACTCCATACGTGGACCAATCACGGACCACAGTGGTCCCAGGCATTCATGGCACTCCAGACTCTCTGGCACCCAGGATGTGTATTGGAATCAGACATTCCAGCCCACATCCTGGAGGCACAGACACAAGGCATGCAGAAGCCTGCGAAAGCATTGGGATTCACGGGAAAGTGCATGACCAAATAAGGACTGGCCCAGGTCGACTTGACCTGGGCAAGGTGAAGGGGCAAGATGGCCAAAGGACAGGACAAAGAACCTTGTGGCATGGCCATTTTGGAGCCAGGCCACCTGTTCATGCCAAATGCGGTTAACGTGGTTAACATGGCAGGAAAGGGTTCAAAATAATGCAAAAAGATAGCTGCCACCAGTCCTGTCCATTACACATCTGCACAGTTCATAAAAAGTCCAGCGAGAGTATCTAGGGCCTTTGGAAATGACTAGAGACCCAAGTGTGCTGCATGGTAAGATACATTGCACACTTGTTACATGTTGCACAAAAGTTGCAACAGGAGGAAAGGACTAAGGGAAACAAAGTCTCCCAGTACTGACTGTCTTAAGGGCATGTCAGTTTCCGCATAAAAAGTGAGCGAAAGCCCAGAGGAGTGCAGCTGAAGGCTGTGCTTCTCTGGCAAAGTCAGTCAATGGTGTCTAAACAGCAGCAAAAAGTTTGGGGGTTGACACATGGTGGGAAAATCACATACAATTATGAAATCTTTCCTAACAGGGGCAAACGTCACAACATACGAAATCGGATGGCTCAGTTTATGTTGATTTTGACCAAGCGGTGAATAGCCGTGGCTTGGAAGAAGCCAAAAAGGTAATTCTCTACTGCACTGGATACAATATGTACACAGGTAGGGGATGGCAGAGCTGGAAGTATTAAAAAGAGCACTTGATCCTGAGCAGGAGGAAGGGTTTATGGTAGACTGGAGCCAGTTGTTGAATGAGTTATGCTCCTCGATGGATCAGAAGCCCCCATGAATGGAGGGACTGGGCGGGGAATGGCATAGATGTGGGAATAATGAGGTCGGGGGAATGGAGTGGACCAGTGAGGGAATTAAGAAGGGTGGACAATGAGTGGCCATGGCTCGTTATTGCTTAATCATTGTAATCATGTGTTATGCCTTCTGGTATGGGGTTAGTACATTATGGGGAACTGGTATGAACAACAGTTTTAGGGAGATAAGAAGGGGGAAGGGAGGGTCGGCAATGGTGAGTGGGGATGTTATTGTTCCCAAGAGCTCAACACAATTCCAAAATTCTTGGGGTTCCCTTCCCCAAGAGTACAACACAATTCACAAAGTCTTGGAGTTCCTTTCCCCAAGAAGTTAGTTCTTCCAGCTTCAAAACTACAATCAGTTCAAATCTCCTGGTCAAGTCTTGGGATTGCCGTACCCAAGAAGTCAGCTCTTTCCTGGCTTTCAAAACAAAACAGTTCCAGTTCAACTCCTTAATCATCCAGGCTTTTCAATACTTCACACTGATTGCTTTCTTTCTCATTCACTTCAACAACTGTTAAACAATTCAGCTTCTTTCTCTTTGCTTCCTTGGCTCTTTCCAAGCAGAGGTCACTCAGTTTAGGCGCAGTTGTCAGACCACACGGTCCGCCCATTACAGGTCACCCAACCGATAATCCTTGCCACTCTGTTTGCTTCTGTATTCTTCAGGCTTTTTGCCAACACAGGTTTTCTGTCTCTGAGCCTGTGTCATTGGTCAACAATTCTGATTCTCCTTGGCAATTTTTGGGCTTTGCCACAATGTACATCTCATGCAACCAGATTCTCCTTGGCAGTCTTTTGGCTTTGCCACAATGTAGATCTCTTACAACCAGATTCTCATTGGCAGTCTTTTAGCTTTGCCATAACTGGTGTCCCCACCTGTGATGCTGGGAATGCATTGGAGGGACAGGGCCTCCATGTCCTTGTCCTCTACTCCCTTATCATGTGTGTTCTGTGTTGTTTTCTGCACAGGAGTCCAGGTGGGATGCCTGGCAGTGCAGCTCTCCCTCTTTTTGGCTGTGGTGAACAGAGAACATTGGGATACCCTTATGGGACCCATGGGTGGGGGTACAACCCTGTACCCCTAGTGTATGTTTTTGGGCACCTGTGTGTGGCCCACAGAGCAGGGTATGGGCTGGTGGCAGCTCCATTCTGAATTTGACAGGTGATTTGAGTATCCTCCATTTTGGGATACCCTGCCCCTGCCATAGGAATCAGTGGATTCCTGATAGGAGACAAGATGGCCCATGTGGCCTCTTGTTTCTATAACCTGTTACCTTGTTTTCATGGGAAGCCATGACTCTGTCCCTCCCCCTGACTGGCTGTTGGGTGGAAGAACCATCTATGGTATTGTAAGGAAGCCCAGACCAGACTGGCTGGAGCCTTCCCAGTGACTGTATGTTGTGGGTACACTCTTGGTGTGGGACCTGTATGAGTTGGAGTGTGTGGCCAATATGCACCTTGTGTTATGAGTGTCTGGTATCTGTGTGTGTGACACAAAGAATGGGACAGGCCTGCCTGAAACTGACATGAATGCAGTGTGGTATGCTGAAAGCCTGGGTGCTTGCCCCAATCCACATTCCTTGTTATGGGTGTATGGGTGAGTGTGCATGTGAGCCTGATTGGCTGCCTGCCTGCATGAATACCCTTCTGAATGATTGGCTGCCTGAGCTTGGCCCATCAGTGTGAATGAGAGACAGAACAGTATATCTGGGGATGTCTCACTTACCGGAATGGTTCAAAAGATGAAGTTGAAACTTGAAGCTACTTATCCTTGAAGGCCAGCTGGAAGAAGAATGTTTGTTGCTGCTCTCCATCGACGAAATCCAAAAGTTGTCTGTCAAGGACTGATCCAAGAGAGGACATGTTTAGGAGACCTCTCCCGAGCAATGAGGGAACATTGTGCAGAAGCTGATCTTCATCAAGGCACCCTGGAAGTCAGTCCCAAAAAGGCTGTCGATGGGAGACAGGGTCTGCTGAGAAACATTGAAGTGAAGCACCAGGACATCGACGCCGTCGACATCCATCACCGTTGAATGGGGTTCGGAGGATTTCCGTGACCCCTGGAAGCCTGTCAAGTCATGTTGCCCAGAAACGGGGACAGCTTGACGCTCGACGACCGGAGCCGCAACGCTCCACCATTGCCTAAGAACATTTAAACCAAGGGCTCCCTTGCCATCACCTTGCTTTTTCCCGCCAGAGAAAGTCAAGATAGCTGACAACCGAGGAGACTTTTTTACGGCACCCGCAAACGGGCAATCCCGGGCCATGCCGAGTTTGGCGGACCCAGTAATTGCTCATTCGCGGGTGCCAGTAATAAGGGACTCCCCATCCCCATTCCACCCCATGGGGCTCAATGGGAATGAGGATCGTGGTAGTACGGTACCGTTATTAACGGTACCGGTGCTACCATCATGTTCTGCTCGCGGGTGCCGGTACGGCCACCAGGTCAGACCTGGTGGCTGCAAGGACACCCGCGAGCAGAACTCCTAGTATGGCAGTACGGTAGCAACAGTGCCGGTAGCGATACCGGCGCCGTTGTTGCCTTACCGCCATACTTGTAATGAGGCCCATTGTATATATTTACCATATTAGATTTTCCAAAGTATAAAGTGTGTTATTTAATTGTGTATATATATTGAACCTTATTTCTTTATAAAGAACTATGTTATCACATAACATAGTGTCTGGACATTCCTTTGTGGGGGCTTGGGGACTACACTGTACTTAAGAACCAGCCTGCATCACCTCATGAGAGCTTAAGCCTTGGTTGCTCATCCATTGCTACCACAATAGAGAACCTTGGCTTGGGTGCTCTGTGCTTCTATGCTATTTGGCTTGCATTTATTTTAAGTGGTAGTCTGAACGTAGGAATCAGGTAGATAAGTTAAGGCACTCATGCCTTGACTGCACATTATCTTACCTCTAATTAGAAACAGGCCAATTTTGGTATGGCGGCGTTAAACTGCGGTTTTGATACCTTCCTTTTTCCCCACAGCTCGCCCACCGGTGATTGAGTTACCTAACTACTTTGATGAGGCGATGAGGATCATCACTCCCTGCCACGGCTCCCTTTCAAATTTGCTAGTATCGCTTCCGGTGACGTATGCAACGCCAGACATTCACAAGCAGACAGTAGGTCAGCTGCTCTTACATTAACCCTTACCTTCTTTGAGTATTATAGTATATGACATTTGCCATTCCATACATTTGAAATCTGTGTATTATTCACAGATTCACATCGGAAAGTCTGTTATTTGATACACAACTCGGCAGTACCAGCCCAAAGAAGGATTATTCCGAAATGCGTCGGCACCACTATACAGCATCACGGACACTGCCCCTACATTAGGCACTGAGTGTGAGACAGGAATGCAGAATTAACAAGACTGGTCACATATAGGCTTAAGATCAGCACATAGTACATTGAACTTTAATTTTCTGTACCCTATTGAATTGTGTTGATGAATTATACTGCTGAAATTGATGTTAAGGCCGTAAGATATATAATTGCGGTTGTGCCCTCAACAGCCGCTAAATTGTTTTATCACGATATAAAGTTTTCTGTTGATTGAATCTTAAGCAAACGCCTCCAGCAATTGTTTCTTTACTTATGTCTTCACTTATATAGGTTTCCTTACTTATATAGGTTGAAGTTTTAATTATCTGAAACTATTTAATGTTATCAACAACTGATCTATCTCAAAAATTGAATGAATGTTATTGATTTAATTAGCGGGACGTAGATCCCACAGAAGTGCAAATTGGGACTTTCTGTCAGCATATAATAGATTCTGTTTTTTTTGGTTTACTGTATAGTCTCTAGTGGTCTTGAGACTTATTTTAATCCTGTTGCACCTGAAATATGTAAACATTGTATGTGATGTAAATCGAGAATCCTTATAAGTACCACTGCAAAATATCTATACACGGTTGTCCCCCTTTTCAGTGTATGTCCTTGTGTTTGACCACACCTAGAGGGAGCACACATAGAGCATTATATTTGTGTAACCTCTATATCTGTTAGGAGGCCACGTCCTTTTCGCAAATTGAACAAACCACCAAAAACAGAGCTGAAACCCTAGGTTTCAGCGAGGAGGAAGCCAAACATATTCTTAATTTGATTAAACTAACGTGGGAGGAACTTCACACCACTGACAATCCAGAATCATTAATTAAACAACTGGAGTGGAAAATCCATAGAACCATTAACCTGAAGTTACACGCCACAACACTTGCTCAATATCACAAAGCTCAGCGCATACCCCGAGGTCTCCAAGTCAACTTAGAACCTATGCTCTGTAAGGAAAACCCAACTTTTGTCAAAAGATGGAGACAAATCCTGAATAAATGCAGTCTGGATTGAATTTTCCTGACAATTGAAGAATTGGCCAAGAATCTGACAATCTTGGAAGAGGACATATCTAGTATTAAAGCGAACCTGAACAAAAACCTATCTGAGGACCAATTAAAACAAATATTGGAAGACACTAATAACAAATGAACACGTTATCGACAGGAATTGGAAACAAACAATAAAGAAAAAATAGACTTCTTCAAATTAATGAGGAAATTGAAAGTGTTTTTTAATAGCCTAGAAGATGAGACAAGTGGAAGGGATCCACCATCGGAGTATCTAGAAATGTTCCCTAAAAGCACCTTCAATCCCCCAATCCAAAACCACATATTAGCAGTTTTTGAAAAATCAGCTTTAGAAGACTTCATAAAACTGTCTTTTCGTTCAAAGAAGTGTGGTAACTTCTCTAAAAGAGAAAGACAAGTGCTAGGAAACTTACTGAACAACCAGGATATTATCTTTAAACTCGCCGACAAGGGGGGAGCCCTTGTTCTTATGAACAAGACTGACTATGTGGAAGAGATTGAAAGCCAATTGGCAGACCAAGAGACATAGAAAGAAATTCAAAACACTGATTGCTGAAGTACTAGATGAAGACATGAACAGGGAGGTGATTACCGAGAAGACACAAAAATGTCTTGAGAAGAAACATCCTATTACACCTGTGATGTACATTCTCCCAAAAATCCACAAAAGACTAGAGAAACCACCAGGACATCCAATTATTGCAGCAACGGATAGCCTTTTTGAACCCCTAGCAAAATATTTGGATAGGATCCTACAACCACTATTACAACAGACAGACACTTATGTCAAGGATACCATGCATTTCCTCAATATGATAAAAGACGTGACTATTGTTGAGAACAGAGACATACTCTTCACGATGGATGTCACCTCATTATACACCAACATTGCACACGAAGTGGGCATAGAGGCTGTTGAATGGCTACTACTTCGCTCACCAGAGTGTCAGGGGGACCGATTATTTGTACTCACCCTATTGAAATTGGTCCTCATGAACAACTTTTTTTCGATTTGGCGATAAATACTTTCTACAGCTCTCAGGAACTAGCATGGGGGGGCAGCAATGGCCCCTGCATATGCAAACATCTATATGTTCTACTTGGAACACAAACACATTTTGACATCGCCAAGATGGACTCAACACCTACCGGTTTTTGTTCAATACATCAATGATATATTTGGCATCTGGTCGGGACCTGAGGATGAATTACATCAATTGTTTGACACTATGAACAATATACATCCCAGAATCAAATTCACAACCATGACAAGCAGATCTCGGATTCATTATTTAGATATTGAAATCTATGTTCAATCTAACAAACTAGCCACAAGGATCTATACCAAAACCACGGACCGTAACAGCCTCTTATTGGCAACCAGTTTTCATCCTAAGCGGACTATAGAGAGTGTAGCCATCAGTCAATTTCTATGCTACAGACTTAACATCTCCGAACCTGATGAATACAGGCTACAATCCAAGTCACTGTGCATGAGGTTTGAACAACGGGGATACAACCAAGCGTTGATCACAGAAATTGCTAGTAAAGTTGAGTCCACAGACAGGCAGTCCCTACTCACATCCAAACCACCTAAAGATGGCCAATCTCTGGTGTATGTAACCACCCACTCCCTACAAAGCAGGAAAATCAAGGGTATAATTAAGAAAAACTGGCCCATGCTACAGATGGACCCTACACTTCAACATCTATTCTGAGAACTACCCCAGTTCGCATATAGAAACAGCAGATCTCTGCAGAACAGCCTTATCAGAGCTGAAATGTCCAGTACAGACTCTACTGACAAACAGCATAAAGGCACTATACCATGTTACAACTGCCAGCATTGTGGATACATTACGAAAGGCAACACTATTAAACATCCACACACGGGTAAAACAATCTCCCTTAAGCACTCATGTACCTGTGATTCTAAAAATGTGGTATATGCACTGAAATGTCCCTGTGGACTCTATTATGTGGGGATCACAACCAGGAAAGCGAAGCTCCGCTGGACAGAGCATAAGTCCAATATAAGAACCTGCAATCTGAAATCTCGGGTTACATCTCATTTTCTTGAAGCGAGACACAGATCACCCTGGGAACTAGAGGGGGAGATATCACCAGGAAATTACAACTGATATAAGTTTGGTGGATAGATCTGTTAGACTCTATGCATCCGAGGGGAATGAACAGCGAAACTGATCTAATGTGCTTTGTGTGAGACTATCATGTACCGACCACAATTATGGCTATAGCACTATTTATTGGTTCTTCTACATGTGTCAAACTATGGCCTGATCTAGTGATAGTTGAAGCACTTGTCTAGCGTGTACCTACACATTTTAAAGGTTCTCTTTTGATTTTAATCATGTTAACTCCCACTTTCCTTGCTTGCTGTTTTATGTTTATTGTACTGAAATGTCTAATTGTTATGCAATTCGGTAAAATTACCACAGCTCTTGTGAATTAGAAAGGGTACTAGCAACTTCAGAAGTTGCATTCAAATGATTCTAACACATTGACATAAGGTTTCAATATCACTATGGATACTTAATAATTATCTATTGAGATACACACTTGCAGTTATGACTACTGTTGCAACTAACTAATACCTAGTTAAGTGAGGAACATTCCACAATACTTAATTAGCTGCACCCAGGCATGCGCGGGAGATATTGGGTATCTCCCATGCTTCAGGCCTGACTACATTGACCGTACGCGGGAGGAGGGACACTGCATCTACTTTATGTGATGTGTTGCCCTCTTGCCCGCATGACCAATTGGAATCGGGTATTCCATCTCTGGAAGATGGCAGTATTACTATGGGGGGCCGCTGTAAGTAGTGAGGATGGATGTGAATTGAGTCAAATGATTCAGCACATTAGCTCCTGCTTGGACAAGGAACACAGAGATTTGGGGAACACACATAGCCCGAGACCCACCACTACATTAGCTAATATCCAGCAACTGTAAGCCATTAGTTATATTTACATAGACCAGACATACGTTGCATTTACCTATAGGATGCCTATAAAGCTGTACCTGCAGTACATATTATTTACTCGAAACGTTGCCATGACAACATTCACTTACCCATACCAACATGGCGCCCCCGCGACTTCGGCGCATGCGCTTGTGTCGCCATGACGACCCTATACACAAGCATTCGTGCGCTACTCGGCTTGATGTGCAGAGGCACGGAAAGCGTTACCGCGTCTCGCCAGGCAACCGTAAATTTTAAGGTTGACTCTGATCCCGTTCGGGAAGCGAGAACATAATACCATGCGTTAAAGTATGTACCGAGTTAGTGAGCGAGTTGATACCAACACACGACTTTTAAATAAGGTATTGCCGCATACACAGGGGGTACCTACATGGGTATGCACATGGTTGTAAGTATTCCTGGGATATTTGGCTTGCATTTTAAGTGGTAGTCTGAACGTAGGAATCAGGTAGATAGACTAGTTATGGCACTTATGCCTTGACTGCACATTATTTTACCTCTAATTAGAAAGAGGCCAATTTTGGTATGGCGGTGTTACACTGCGGTTTTGATACCTTCCTTTTTCCCCACAGCTCGCCCACCGGTGATTGAGTTACCTAATACTTTGATGAGGTGATGTGGATCATCACTCCCTGCTACGGCTCCCTTTCAAATTTTTTACTACCGCTTCCGGCGATGTATGCAACTCCAGAGATTCACAAGCAGACAGTAGGTCAGCTGCTCTTACATTAACCCTTACCTTCCTTGAGTATTATAGTTTATGACATTTGTCATTCCATAAATTTGAAATCTGTGTATTATTCACAGATTCACATCAGAAGTCTGTTATTTGATACACAACTCGGCAGTACCAGCCCTGAAGAAGGATTATTCCAAAACGCGTCGGCACCACTATACAGCATCGTGGACACTGACCCTACATTAGGCAATGAGTGCGAGACAGGAATGGAGAATTAACAAGACTGGTCACATATAGGCTTAAGATCAGCACATAGTGCTTTGACGACAAACCATATATCCTGCATGTATATAAATAAACTTATAAACGCACTATAAATAAACAAAATACAAATATAAAGTATTATCTGCTTACATTGAACTTTAATTTTCTGTACACTTTTGAATTGTGTTGATGAATTATACTGCTGAAATTGATGTTAAGGCCGTAAGAATTATATTACGACACTTGCATTACATGTATATAATTGCGGTTGTGCCCTCAACAGCCGCTAAATTGTTTCATCACAATATAATGTTTTTTGTTGATTTGTTTCTTTACTTATGTCTTTACTTATATAGGTTTCCTTACTTATATAGGTTGAAGTTTTAACTATCTGAAACTATTTGATGTTATCAACAACTGAACTATCTCAAAAATTGAATGAATGTTATTGATTTAATTAGCGGGAAGTAGATCCCACAGGAGGGCAAATTGGGACTTTCTGTCAGCATATGATAGATTCTGTTTTTTCTGTGCTTCTACTCTGGCATATAGAGGGCAGGAGTACAGATTACCCCCACCCCCTCCAGTCTTTACACCACCAACTCACTCTGGGGTGTTCACCCTTTTCCATTACCTTACTTTCACATTATTCACAAGTGCTCATAACTTGCTTTTCGCTTGATTTATAAGTGCTCCTCACTTGCTTTTCACTGTATTCATGAGTGCTCATCACTTGCTTTTCACTGTATTCATATGCTCATCATTTATTTCCTTCAATTCGGTATTCAAATATACTTGTTGCACTCTTAAAAATACTGCTAAAACTTTCAGCTCGTTCGGTATTCAAAAACTTTCAATTCGGTCTTCAAAAATAACTTTAATAGTTTTCAGTTCGTTCAGCATTTAAATATGCCCGTTTCCAGCCCCTGGAGCACCCAAATATGAGTGTTCCCTTCTTTACACTCACTGGTATGCGGCCGCTCCTCCGGTCTACTGTTTGGCTTCGCTTGTGCTTCTCGGGAGCCCCAGTGAACAGTGCTCACCGTCCTCGAAACTTGCTGCACATAGCTTTGCTCTTCCTGCGCGGAAGCTATTTGCGACCTGCGGCAATCGGGAGACTTCAGTGTTCCACAGCTCCAACTGTGGACACAGGGCAAGGGGATTTGCAGGTTTCTCGACCCTCTCACGGCCCAGTCAGGCCCCAGCATCTCTTTCAGCCTCCTCCTCCACACAGCGTCCTTCCTGCTGGATCCTCTCCAGCCCGCTCCACGTCTGCCAGCAGTGTCCTTCTCTCCAGGTGGGTTTCTCTCTCTCTTTCCCTGGAGCACTCCATTTTCTGCACCTGGGGCCTGTTGAATGGTTGCAGGTGCAAGTCCTTCACCTCAGTTGCCTGACCATAGTTCATCCTATTAGCAGGACATGCCTGGCTATTGCAATGGAACTCCTCCACAGCTCTCTTCCTCATCTCAGTAGCAAAGTGGTGTGAATGAATGGAAGTGTGCATAACTCTCCATAGTTTCTTCATTGTCTTGGCAATGACCTGATATTTCTCTGCATTAACAAAAAGAAGTTGATGTGTATTTAACCTGCCTAAATAAGGAGAGTCCCTCCTAGTGAAGCTCTTCCTCCTCCCATTATAACAATGGCATTCCTGAGGGTTATTTTGAAAGGAAGGAAAGGGCAAGGGTTGGCAGTGACTTATAAAGGCTGCTGGGACTGAAGGTTCATTGTGAAAGGGGAATGGGTATACATGTCTCACCCAAGGACATCCTCTCCCCACCCCCCATGTCTCCTCGACCCAGGTGATCCTCCCTTGCATATCCACCCCCATGGTCAGGATCCAAAGGAGATGGCCTTTCCCTGGCCACCTGAGCAGGTGATGTCGGGGAAAAGGAAGTGAGGACACCCTCAGGTTCCTCACAGATACCATTCATCAAGTGTTTCAGTTGACAAGTGGCCTTTACCACGTGCCTGAACCCCTATCAATTTAATTGAACCCCTATAAATTTAATGACCCCCCAAAAAATGTTTATATACATTTCATATAAACGTGATAAGAACCCTGCTGTAGTGTATACTAGCAAAAAGTACCCGTACTCCACACAGGTTCTGTAGACAGACATGGTACCACTATCATGAATTGTTGAAAATCAATGATCCTGTAGGTCGCTGTTCTGAGTCGCTTATCGCTTGATGTGCTTTGCATTCTGAAGTAAACTGCACTGAGAATGGGTGCGAGTGGTTCACTGACATACCCCAGAGCAGATGTGGAAGGGAGGCGATAGTTGGCGTACTGCAGCATACTGGGACCTTCTGTGCACTCTACCCATCTGTCGCAGTGCAATGTGTTACGGTGCAAATATCTCAGAAACAGTGCGCCCTAGGGCCTCGAAACATGGGTTTCAAGCCTTCAAATTGTGTTCCTCACGTCAAGCCGCTTAAAATAAGCTTTGTCCGGTCCTTCTACGACCACATTGATATTTCACCGAGTTCAGGCAACCATCTCATGTTTGAAAGGGAAAGAGGTGAGGTGTTCAAATGTTATGTAGCCGGTAACAGGTAACTTTGCAAAATTTGGTGCAGATTGGTGGAACAGTGTGGAATTGTATAATTAACAAACTAACAGATTTTCTGCCAAAAATGGGTATACATTTTATATGAATTTTATATAAATTTGATGAGAATTCCAATGAGTTTGACATAAAAACGTGATATAGATTTACTTAAACCCATATAAATTTAATTGAACCCCAATACATTTTATATTCATTTTATATGAATTTGATAACCCCAATGGATTTGATATAAATAGGTATATTTATCTATCTATGGGCAGCTCCAAGGCTATGACGCTGTTAGAGGTCTCACAATACGTGTATATGTAGCTGTTATTGTATACCTTGAAAACACATACACTCTTCAGACTTCTAGGGGCTAGCAAGCATGGTGCAGAGAAAACTGTAATAATGAACAGCTAAAGTTACAATGAGGAGAAAACAGCCCCCGGCAGCCACATCGATCCTGATGATAGTTATTTACTTTATTGCCTTAGGAGAAGATACAACAGTCTTGATGCAATGGACGACTCACAGGCTTTGATGGCGGACTGTGAAGATCAGGAGCTCAGTGTTAGACGTATCGTCTAAATACAGAACAGAGCGGCAGTCTTTGACACGTTGTGAAGTTATTTGGTCTTTCTGACAATATACCCCTCAAGAGTGCGAAAGGACAGATTGAGGTGAGTGTTAGGAAAGATTTCATAATGTATGTAATTTTCCCTCCATGTGTCAACCCCCAAACTTTTTGCTGCTGTTTAGACAGCATCAGCCGCACTACTCTGGGCTTTCGCTCACTTTTTATGGGTAAACGGATATGCCCTTAAAACAGTGAGTACTGGGAGACTTGTTTCCCTTAGTCCTTTCCTCATGTTGCAGCTTTTGTGCAACATGTAACAAGGGTGCAATGTATTTTACCATACAGCACACTGGGGTCTCAAGACATTTCCAAAGGCCCTAGAAACTCTTGCTGGACTTTTTATGAACTGTGCAGATGTGTCAGGGACAGGACTGGTGGCAGCTATCTTTTCGCATTATTTCTAACCCTTTCCTGCCATGTTAACCACGTTAACTGCGTTTTTCACGAATAGGTGGCCTGGCTCCAAAATGGCCATGCCACGAGGTTCTTTGTCCTGTCCTTTGGCCATCTTGCCCCTTCTCCTTCCCCAGGTCGAGTAGACCTGGGTCAGTCCTTATTTGGTCATGAACTTTCCTGCGAACCCCAATGCTTTCGCGGGGTTCTGCATACCTTGTGTGTGTGCCTCCAGGATGTGGGCTGGGATGTCTGATCCCAATACACATCTTGGGTGCCAGAGAGTCTGGAATGCCCTGAATGCCTGGGACCACCGTGGTCCATGATTGTTCCACGTATGGAGTGTGGGTTTGTGAGCAGATCTCCCATTGGGTCCTCTCCGTTTTGGCACGAAGGGAACTTTGGATAAGAGGAGGCTGAAAACACCACTACCATGTCAATCTCCTGAGTTCTCACTGAACGAAGGAAAGGAGCCAAGTATCCTGCAACAAGAAGCCGAGTCGAGGAACCGCTGGTGACCCGCTGGAAGGTTTAGCACCCCGAGCCCGCTGTCGTACTGTGGGATCCTTCTGCATCTGATCGTCCTAGAAGGTCTTCAAAGACACTTTGACCCATTAGAATAGTGGGACCAACTATTCTCGGCACCTTCATCAAACCATGCAAGTAAGCCTCTTCGGAAGTGTCCCTGGGCCAACCAGTGGGCTGACAAGTTTACACGGGACCTTTGCTCTGTCACCGCCGCCATTTTGAGGAGGCCCTCGAAACTTGGTATACTGCTAGCTCTTTGTCCACGGCACCCTCACACTGAATTTCGTATACTTGGCATTCCCAGGTCTGAAGTGAGACAAGTGCGCCCAGACCGGAGTAAAAGCGGTTACCGTGTTGCCCTGCCGGGCAACAACCTGTGCAAGTTCACTGCATTTGTGACCCTCTTGCCCCTGAAGCCTGCTGCAGTGAAACTGGGCTGATTCCTCCACCCCGAGTGGAGAAATCACCACTGTCCCATTTGGGAATCATCGCTGTATCGTGGAAACTACAAGGTGCCGAGACGTCCTTTTTGCCGCATTCGAACCTGCCAGCGAAGTGGACTGTACTGGCGAAGTTTGGGTCTGCCTGCATCGTGGACCGGTGAGTAGTCCTTACCCCAAACGGTGGCCCCTAGCACAGGAGCCCATTTTTACGCACAAGTGGCCCCTGAGGGCCCCTTTCCTTTCAACAGCTATTGTGAAATAGCAACTCCATCCCGCAGTCTCAAACTGCCTTGGCCTCAAGTGGAGGTCCAATATATCACATACGGGGGTAGCCGCCTGACAATAGTTAGAACATACTCTTGGTTCTGTACGTCATTATTCAAAAAGGGGGTTGTGGTGCTTACAAAGGTCGCCTCTAGTCCAAACTTGTGTCAAAGTCTAAAGGACCCCAAGGGGGTAGAGGCTACAAGCACATTTATTCGTACATGTAAGCACACTACTGACAGAAAAAAAGCTTTACGTGGTGCAAATTTATTACAAAAAGCTATTAGGCCAACAACAATCACGGTATGGCATCTTCATGCTTTCAAGAACAATCAGGTAGCATTTAGAAACATGAACCCTAAAGATCTTCTGCAACAATAAGTTTACAAAAGTATAGGTAGTTCATATGTACTTATACTTCATCAAGAAAACACATTAGTTGTAGACTGAGGAGTATGAAAGTAAAAACAACAAATGCAAAATAACATACAAATTCATTTACAACAGTTTGGTCCGGTGCAGCATAAGGATAGACTGTAGTGAGGCATAAGCAGGTCTAACGGGCACTAATTTATAGTGCAAACGCAAATGTATAGGAAAGGTGCTTGTCCTTGTAAAGTCGAGACACGTCCTATATGTTTTAGACATTAGTCTGTTGATTATAGGTGACCAACCCTCCAAGTGGAGGACCTGCTTGAATAGTGGGAACTTGTTCTTCATCACCTCATCCACGTTCCTGAGCTGCTAGAGACCCTTGAAGAGACCCTATCTTGCCCATTGGCACAAGCGCGTGCATGTACTATTGAGCATAAGGATCCTCTCTTCGTAGGGCTTGGACCGCCTCTTAGTTAGGTGTAATATTGATGTGGAACTGGGTCTAAAGGTTATCTGCACTGCCTGTTTTCTTCCCCTCTAGTTTGTCAACATATTTTGTGCGTTTAAACCCTTACACCCTATTGGTCTTGTATATATATTGTATTGAGTGTGATGTATTGGTTTACTTAGCGTTACTGTGATTCTTTGCTATGGTCTATGTTACAAAGCCCTTGTAATAGACGTGTCTATATGTTTAATGGTGTGCAGTCATAATGTCGAAAATAAAAAGTCGAATGACAAAAATGTCGAATCTATTATTATTTTATTTATATGTATTTTTTGGGTTTGGTAAGTATAAAAAATGGGTAAAATAAAAAAAAGGGGGCATGGGGGGAACCCACCATTTCGAAAAAAAAAACGTATTGAAAAAAAATGCAACTTTTTTTTTCGACTTTTTTTTTTCTACATTATGACTTTCGACATTTTTGTTTTCGACCAAATGACTATAAACCATGTTTAATATAACACCTGTCTGGAGCAATTTTTAAGTGTTCTTTCTTTGCTCCTGAGACTTAGGGCCTCATTACGACCCTGGCGCTAAGTGAAAAACGATGGCGGTAAATGGTTACCGCCATTGTTTTCCGCCAGGTCCGATCATGACTCGTGACCGTTAACTACGATGCCATTAGCGGCATCGTAGTTAACTCTGCCGCTAAGTGCGCTAAGGGTGCACGCACGCGACCGCCCACACCGTACTTAGCGCCATGGCGGAAAGGTACGCAAATGCCGACCCAAGCGGACATGTACCTAACGCCATCACCCAGCCCGTTAAGTACCTTACCGCCATGGTGCTAATAACGCCATCGCGAACCAACCGTAAAGGGCCATGTTAAGTGAATGCAGCTGCCACAGGTGCACAGAAACAGCACAGGGGAAGGCAATACAGACTCAGGAAGTACAAAAAGAGCACACCCCACCCCTTCCCACACCCAGTCACACTCCACAATGATACCAATACGACTAGCAATGTTGGGGCTGGAGGACCTGATAGCAATGCATGTGCTACAACAGCAACAACAACAACAGGCAGCACAGAGGAGACGCAGGAGGAGAAGGAGGGCAAGGCAGGCCCAGCAAGCCCCACCAGCACAGCCAGTGCCACCACGCAGGCAGCCCCCAATCCCACGCATCAGAGCCAATCCATTCAACCTCACTGCTGAGCAGATCCACACCCTGTACCGTTTGGACCGGGACACCATCACCGCCATCGTAGACATGACACACAACGACATCGTCAGCATGATAGAAACTCCAACCGCCATCCCCCCCCTACTGAAGGTAGTGTCTGTACTCCACTTCCTGGCCACAGGCACCTACCAGCACACAGTGGGGCACCTGCATGGCATTTCACAACCATTATTCTCACGAACACTCATCCAAGTGCTCGATGCCCTCCTCAAGCACACAGACGACCACATCTCATTACCACGGACTGCCCAGGAGATTGCAAACACCAAAGTGTTTCCATGCACTAGCCGGCATACCCGGTTGCATTGGTGCCATCGACTGCACCCATGTGGAATTGGTGGTTCCACGTGCCATGGAGGTATCGTACCGCAACCGGAAACAGTTCCACTCAATCAACGTGCAAATGGTCTGTGACTCCAACAAGATCATCACACATTGTTGTGCCCGATTCCCCGGATCAACCCACAATACCCTGAGGAACTCCACAATACCACGCTACATGGAGCGACATGCAGGGCCAAGATCCTGGCTACTCGGTGAGTCCAATGTCATGGAAGTGGGCAGGTGAATGACGTACCGATGCATACTCCACCTGGCTGAAAGGGGGGGGGGATGATGAATACTCCACCTGGCTGAAAGGGGGGGGGATGATGCATACTCCACCTGGCTTGAATGGGGGGGAGGATGATGCATACTCCACCTGGCTGAAAGGGGGGGGGGACGATGCATACTCCACCTGGCTGAAAGGGGGGGGATGATGCATACTCCACCTGGCTGAAAGGGGGGGGTGATGATGCATACTCCACCTGGCTGAAAGGGGGGGGGGTGATGCATACTCCACCTGGCTGAAAGGGGGGGTGATGCATACTCCACCTGGCTGAAAGGGGGGGGGTGATGCATACGCCACCTGGCAGTGAGTAACACAGAGAACGGAGACAGAGGATGGGCACTCACAATGCACACAACCCCTCTGCATACATTGGGTGATGGCATGCAAAACAGGCCATGGGAGCCATGAGCATATACTGGTTGCATTGTGTGAATCAATTAGTGCATGTAGAAGTGAGCCAAAGTAACAGTTGGATGCAAGCCATGGTGGAACATCATGTTCTTGATCAGACAAACTGACTGACACATACATTCTCGCCTACATACAGGTGATGCAGGCTATCCCCTGAAGAGGTGGCTCCTTACACCAGTCCGGAACCCGCAGAACCAGCACGAGGAGGACTTCAACGGTGCACATACACATACTCGTGTGGTCATAGAGCAGACATTCGGCCTATTGAAGGCACGGTTCCGAAGCCTCAGCAGGTCTGGTGGGGCACTCCTGTATGGCCATGAGAAGGTGGCAAAGATCGTCATGGCATGTGTCATGCTACACAATATGTGCGTCAGACGGAATGTGCCCCTGCCCCCTGACACAGAACTGCAACCACCTGACGATGAGGATGAGGAGGGTGCAGATGGGGCGGCACCCCATGGAGGAGGCGATGCACAGGAGGGGCGTGCAATGCGCCAAAGTATCATCGACCACTGCTTCTAGCACACACGGCTGGTGTGTATCACATGGAGACTGCACTTGGGGCACTGTGTGTCTCTGGGACATGCACACTGTGGACTGTACACCAATAAAGAACACATATGCAATGAAAATGTCCACACATTTCTTTTTTGGAAAGAAAAAAGTGTATTCAAACTATGAAACGTCATGACACACCCCCTCCCCCCTGCACACCCCAACACACCCCCTCCCACCTCCCCCTGCAAACCCCAACACACCCCCACCCACCTCCCCCCTGCACACCTCAACACACCCCCTCCCACCTCCCCCCTGCACACCCCAACACACCCCATGTAGGTGTCAACAGATGCCTGTGACAGTGGCCACAGGCTGTTACAAGCCCCCTCTCCCGGCCCCCGGGGCACCCCTGGCTGTGGAGCGCAGGTTACGTCCGGAACGTCGCACGGGGCTGCTCTGTGCAGAACTGGCAGTGGAGGATGTCCCTGCCTGCCCCCGTGCATGCACGTCCTGTAGGGTGTGGGTGAGCTCAGTGAGCGCACGACGCAAGCCGGCAAGTTCAGCACAGATGTCCCTGGACATGGCCTGCATGGCATCCCTCAGGGTGGCAGTGCTCTGCGCTACTTCGGCCCTTAGGGTCTCCGTGGCCTGTTCAATGGTTGCCCTAGCCCCCACACATTCCGCGGCATGCTCAGTCAGCATCGTGGACAGTTGTTGCTGCGGTTCTGTGATGTCCTCGAGGGACTGCTGCCCCTGCTGGCCCATGGCCAGTGCTGGTGGTGTGATGGAGGGGCTGCTCCCCTCCTGTGGAGTGAGGACTGGGCATGGGGTGGAAGGCCACTCCTCTACCTCTGTGTGCCCCTGTCTGTGATCCTCATGGGGGCTGGCATCTGAGAAACAGGGGGAATGTAGTAGGTCAGTGGGGCTTCTGACCTCGTGCTCCATGTCTGAGTCTGAACATGCAGCTATTGCAGCTGTCTCACCGATGTTGCTGCTGGCCGCTGACCCGGTGCCTTCTGTGGCAGGCAATGTCGGTAGAGGTGGAGCAGCTGCTGCTGGCCTGCTGCCTACAGGGGTGCTTGCCGGTGGGACGTCCGGTATGCTTGCAGTGGGTCCTGCTTGTTGTGGGGTCTGCCTCACTGCAGCTGAGGTTGAGGGTGCGGGGACGGTATTGATGGCCTTCTTGGCTCTCTTCATCGCAGGGGTGTCCTGGTCCTCGGGGTGTGAATCTGTGTCTGTGGTGGAGCAAAGGAGGGAGGGCGTTATTGATGGGTCTGCGGACTTTGGAATGACAATGATTGACATTATTCTGGTCAGTAGATGAGGCAGATTTAAGGCAGGGCCATGCAGGTTGTCTCCTTTTAGTGTGGAATGTGGATGCAGGCATGCGGGTGCCAGCAGTGTATACAGGGTGGTGCTCGCATGTGGCTATGGGCAGTGTTGAAATGTGTTGCATTTACACTCTAGGGTAACCTTGTGCTACACATGAATGGACTGCAGTGACTATGGCATGTCTTGTTTGAGGCACCTACCTTCATCGCCTGATGTCGGAGCTCCCCTTTCCAACCCTCCGACGCCTTCAATGGATTCCATGCCAATCGTGGTTGCACAGATCTCCTCCCACGGTTGGAGTTTTAGTGGGGATTCAGACCCTCCACCGGTACCCAGGGCAAGGTTGCGGTTCGCAGAGATGACGGCTCTGACCCGTATGCGTAGGTCATCCCAGCGCTTCCTGCACTGCTGTGGGGTGCGGGGTACGGTCCCCACCGCGCTGACGCGCTCGGCCACCAGGGCCCAGATGGCCTTCTTTTTCGCTATCGCTGTCCTGGTCATTTCCGGGGAGAAAACGACACCTGCGTTGTCTTGCAGGGTCTCCGCAAGCATGCAGAGTTCCTCCCGGCTGAATCTCTCCTGGCGCTGGCGGTCACATGCCTTCTTTACAACTTTAGGCATTTTCGGGTACTTGGATGGGTGGGTGATTGGTTGGGACAGGTGTCAGGGTTGGATCTGGTGTTGTTCGGTAGGATGGCAATGGATTGTGTTTTTAAAGATGGCCGACATGCTGTTTCCCGTTCCGGCGCGATGACGCTATTTCCGGTTCTGCTTTTTACGGCCGCCGCAAATTACGGTGGCCGCTACTGACGGTGGCCGCTACTTACGGTGGCCGCTACTTACGGTGGCGGAAGTGCACCTTGCTCGCTTTACGATGCCAGTAGGGGCCTTTTCCGCCATGGCGTTAATTGCATTACCGCCATGGCGTAATGCTCATGCGCGATGGGTCGTAATGTGGCGCTCTTTACTCCATCGGCCCATGGCGTAAACGCTCATTACGCCATGGCGGTAATGACGGAAGATTACCGCCTGGGTCGTAATGAGGCCATTAGTCTTGACCGCCTGCCATAGCTACCCAGATTGGGGTTACAGAGGTTACCCTGTTCCAAGAAACTAGGTTGGCCTTCTGAACTTCTGCCCCGCCAGGAAATCCTTCTTAACAGTGAGTATTGCCCAAAAATGAGTTACGCTCTGGTACACCGCTGGCTGCAAAGAAAATTTAAAAAATTAGCCACGAACACACACCAAAGTATACAAGAAATAGTAACAGTAGTAATACTCACTAATAGGAGTTTGGGTGTCTGCTAAGGATATTTGTCAAGGTATATGGAAGGCGTAACCCTGGAAGTATAACCAGAATTATAAACTAGTACAATGCTGTAAGGAAGTAGAAAATACACTAGAGTTCAGTACCAATCTTAACAGTGTCTTCCTTTGGCAAGCAATATTTCCTGGAGAAAGTTCAAGTGTCCTTCTTCTGTACTGTGGAGGTGAATCCAAATAGCAAAAAGTCCCGTAACAGACAATCCCTGACGGAACGAGGACGCCTACACGAGTCCTGGATACCACCTAATACCGGCGAAACAAGGACGCCTGTAACCAAGTCCTTAATCCAAGCAAGATTCAAAAGAAAGTCTGTGAAAAGTTCCAAGATACAAGGTAACAGTTTGAGGATGCGGCAAAGGCAATCTGATGGGAAAATCCAAGGTCGTAATCCGAGAGCAACAATGACAAAATAGCATGCAAAGAAGTCTGTTGAACATTCCGGGTCGAGTTCCCTCATTGTAGATGAGCCGAGGACACAGAAAAAGCAATCCAGATGCAGAAAAACAGGGTTGAGGTAAACAATAGCAAAGAGTAACAAAGAAGATGCCACTGGCAACGAGATTCAGAAGCAGCGTCCTGAATCTTGGGCGGTGTCTTTAAGGCATCAGCTGACTTGACGCACAGCATCACGCCGTGCACGAACCAATGGGAGTCTATGGATAGGCTGCCAGCGTTTCCAAGACAACCCCCAGCGTTTTTGGAACGAGACACGGAGCAAGGGGGTATTACCTTTGCGAGACAGATTCCAATGTTGTGTGCTTGAAGCTTTATGTGGTTGGCACACAGGAATGGAGGAAGTGGGCGAGTGCCTGACTTGCAAAGGTGAGCTGTTTGCACATGAGCGTGGTGCTTTCCTGACAGCATCCTCCCCTACAGAGAGATCCCGGGCACGGGAGGCCAAAAAACGGGCCAGCAATTCTGGACCATAACCCTTGCAGTCCACTAGATAATGGCGGATACCCCGAATTATCTTGGAATCCAGAATGGCTTGGACTTCGTACTCTTCTGCGCCCTGAACCATGACAGGCATAGGACGAGGAGGCAACCGAGTACCAGCATGACAAGGTTTGACAAGGGAAACATGAAAAACGGTATGGATCTTCCAATGACGGGGCAACTCCAGTCTGACTGCTAAGGGGTTTACTAAAGACTTCACAGGGAAAGGACCCAAAAAACGGGGTACCAGACACTTGCGAATCAGATTGGGTAGGTTCTTAGAGGACAACCAAACCAATGTCCCAGGTTGATAGACAGGTGCCGGAACCCGATAACGGTCAGCGTGAAACTTGGCTTGCTGCTGAGCCGATTCCAAATTTTCAAAGATCTGTTTCCGTAGAGCCTGTAAATCCCGGACAACCTCCTGCATGGCTGGATTATCCGATATGGGGATCTGATCCAAAAGAAGGGTTCTCGGATGCTGACCATAGAGGGCAAAGAACGGAGAAGAACCTGTGGATGCATGAACAGAGTTGTTATAGGCGAACTCCACCGCCCCCAAAACTAACAGCCAGGACTCCTGATGTTGCATAGTCAAACACTGAAGGAATTGTTCCAGAGTAGCGTTAGCACGTTCGGTCTGGCCATCAGTTTCAGGGTGGTAAGCAGTGGAATACCTTCTATCGATACCCAAAGCAGTAGTCAAATGCTGCCAAACACGGGAAGTGAATTGCGCACCTCGATCCGAAATGATTATGTCAGACAATCCAAAGCGTCTAAAGACGTTATTCGGAAACAGCTTTGCCAGAACTGGAGCTGTAGCTAAACCTCTACATGGGATAAACAGGGCCATTTCGGAGAAATAATCAATGACCACCCAGATAATATCGTATCCCTGGACCAATGCCAATTCGACCACAAAATCCATGGAAATCCTGACCCAGGGTTTCTTAGGGATGGGTATAGGTTGTAGCAGTCCCATAGGTTTCGAGGAGGAGCCCTTGCATTGGGCGCAAACCGAACAAGTGTCAATATATTCTGCCACATCCTTATTCATGGAAGGCCACCAACACCACCGTTTCAATTGCTCGATGGTCTTGCGTCGACCAGCGTGTGTGGCCATCAATGCATCATGACACCACTTCAATGGTATCACCCGGGTCTCTACATCAGGTAAGTAGACACGCCCGTGTAGCTAAGGCAGAGATTGGACTAGATCCATGTTGTAGTCTACAATCTCAGGCAGGTTAGTAGCTTCCCATTTTAGCAACATAGTCCTTAAAGAGGAATCAAAGGTACAAGAGCAGACTACATGGCAGGGTTGCAAGACAGTCCCCTCCCAAGCAAGTGAATGTTCCTCCCGATGTATCCTAGACAGGGTGTCTGCTTTTGAATGTAGAGAACCTGTACGGTAGGTGAGTGTTAGGAAAGATTTCTTAATTATAGGCAATTTTCCTTCCATGTGGCAACCCCTAAACTTTTTGCTGTTGTTTTCACCCTGATCTAGACTTTGCCAGAGAAGCGCAGCCTTCCGCCGCACTCCTCTGGGCTTTCGCTCCATTCTTACGGGGAAACTGACATGCCCTTAAGACAGTCAGTACCGGGAAACGTTGTTTTCCGTTGTTCTTTTATCATGTTGCAGCTTTCGCGCAACATGACACAAGAGGCTAAGCTAAGTTACTGCTCTCTTGGGTCTCTAGTCACTCTACAGGCCCGAGACACTCTCTTTGGATTGTTAACGAACGGTGCAAGTGAATCACAGACGGGACTGGTGGCAGCGATCGTTTCTTTGTGTTTTGAACTCCTTTTGGCTGTTTAAGCACGTTTCTCGCGCTTAGCCCAAAATGGTGGCCTGGCGTCCAAAATGGCCAGACCACGAGGCTCTTTGCCCTGCCCCCTTCACCTTCCCCAGGTCGAGCCGACCCGGGGCCTTCCTTATTTGGGCATGTACTTTCCCGCGAAACACAGATGCTTTCGCGGGCTTCTACAAGCCTTGTGTGCGCCTCTAGGATGTGGGCTGGGATGTCTGGTCCCAATACACATCCTGGGTGCCAGAGAGTCTAGTGTGTCTTGAATGCCTGGGACCACTGTGGTCCGTGATAGGTCCACGTATGGTGTGAGTGTTTTGTGAGCAGATCTCCCATTGGGTCCTCTCCGTTTTGGCACGAAGGGAACTCTGGATAAGAGGAGGCTGGAAACACCACTACCATGTAGATCTCCTGAGTTCGCACGAACGACGGATACAGGAGCCAAGTATCCTGCAACTAAGAGGCTGAACCGAGGAATCGCTGCTGACCCGCTGTAGGACTGCTCCTCTGCACTGCTGTCGCCCTGTGAGACCATTCTGCCTCTGATCGAACGAGAAGGCCTGTACTGGTACTTCGACCCTTTGGAATAGTGGGAACAACTATTCTCGGCATCTTCACCATCACCTGCACGTAAGCCTTCGGAAGCGTCCCTGGGCCACCCAGTGGACTGACCAGCCTACACAGGAGTCTTGCTCTGTTACTGCCGTCAGGTTGTGTTGTATTCCGAGTTCTTAGCACTCTCACATGATTCGTACACTTGGCATTCCCAGGTCTGAAGTGAGAAGTGTACATTGGGCTGAAATGCACACAGCCGCTTCGTTGCCCTGCTGGGGTAACAAACTGTGCGGGTTCGCTGCATTTGGGACATCTTCAACTCTAACTTCTGCTGCCGCGGAATCTACACGACGCCGAGACGTCCCCTGCTCGTATTTGAACCTGCCAGCACTGAAACTGATGCGGAGAAGCCTGGGTCTGCCTGCATCGGGGACCGGTGAGTAGCAACGCTAGGAACTGGTCGCCCTCCTGCAGTAGCCCGTAGCTTTTCCTTACTGTGTTAAACAGCACACCTTTTTCGCACTCGCGCTCTGCTTCTGCCTGCAAGTGGAGGCCGCGCTTGAGTAGCAGAGATCTGTTCGCCCTCCTTTGTTCACCACTCTGAACTGCCTGACTTCCTTGAAGAGACTCCCCTTGGCCCATCGGCACGAGCGTGTGCAGGTACTTTTGAGCACAAGTCTCCACTCTTTGTAGGGCTCAGACCTCCTTCTAGTTAGGTGGCCTCTGAAGGCGAACTGGGTCTAACGATTACTTGCACTGCCTGTTTTCCTCCCCATCTAGGTGGTCTGCATATTTCGTGCTTCGAACTCTTTAGACCCTTCGGTAAATGTATATATACTGTATTTGATTGTGATGTGTTGGTTTACTTGAGTTTTATCGTCATTCTTTACTATGGTCCATATTACAAAGGCCTTGTAATAAATGTGTCTATATTTTAAATATAACACCTGCTTGGAGTAATTTGTAAGCATCCTTGCTTTGTGTGCTCATTGCGGGCTTTCAGTCACCCTCACCCCTCTTGAGACCTAGTCTTGACCTCCGCGATCGCTACCTTGATTGGTCTGGCTTGTCCAGAGGTTACCCTATTCCAAGAAACTAGGCTGGCCTTCTGAACCTTTGCCCCTCCAGGACAGAGTTCAGAAATCCATCTTAACAAATTGGTGTACAGCGGTGGGATACGACTGAAGGTATCCAGTGTTGCGCACGAGCGAAGGCATTTCAAGTTATTCCTACCAGGACATGTAGTGAATTGTCGTAGTATAACTTTTAAAAGGCCATAGTCCTATCTAACAGTATGGAAACAAATACCTTGTTAACTTTAAATGCTTCCAAATCCGAAAAATTAAAAAAGATATGTGCGAAGAGAGAGGTGTCTCCTCTCAAGGCACCAAATTGGATATGATCCAAAGAATCGTTGCGTGGCAAGAAGCTCAGCTTGACGCTATAACTTCCGAGGACAGTGCAGAAAGAGGTGGGGCTGCTCTCACTGGCAGAACCGACGGTTCTGCCGCTGCACTGGTCCACCGCGACCATGAGGACAGGGAGGAAGAGATGTCTAATGTTTCCTCTGCCAGTGTCGATGGGGAGGCCATGCTTGAATTCAAGAAGCAAGAGCTGCTGTTTAGGCAGAAGGAGCTTGAGTTCAATATGGCCAAACTACAGGAAGAGCTTGAGTTCAATAGGGTCAAGCTAAAAATCGAACAGGAAGAAAAACAGAAAGACAGGGATCACCAGTTGGAACTGGCCAAGCTTCAGGTTGCAAATGGATCCAAGGGTCCTGGCCATGGGTCTGGGGCCTCCTCTCATCCACAGTTTCCAAAAGATCTGCTCAGTGTGTATGAGGAAAAGAATGACATTATGGACTGGCTGAATACGTTTGAGTATGCATGTGAAGTTCAACAAGTTGACAATGCTGATAAGATTGCCTGGTTACTCAGCAGACTGCCCCATTCTGTCTGTAGTGCCATTATAGAAATGTCGAAGGCTGAGCGAGCGGATTTTGCAATGTTGAAGCAAACTCTCATTTTAAAGTTTGGAAAGACTCGTGCCCAATATTTAAAACGATTCCGAGAGTATGAGAAAAAAGAAGGTGGTACTTGGGTATTTTATGTAACCGAATCCTTAAAAAACTTTGAAGGCATAATAAGACAAGTCATGCTGGAACATATTTTTGCATCTTCTTCCCCTAAGCTTAAGCAGCATTTGGCAGATTCAAAGGAGATAGATCCTAAGAAGCTTGCCATTGCAGCAGATTTATGGGTGTCACTTCGAGTGTCCCATAAGGACAAAACTCATCCTGGTAAGCAGGAGGAAGGGAAAAAGTCCAAAGATAAGGAGGGTGGGGAATCTGATAAATCTTCTTCTCAAAAGGGCCACAAAAAGAAAAATAAGGGTAAGACACAAGAGAACTCACAGGGTAGTGGTGGTCAGCCTCCGAAACAGAACTCTGGTTACAATAAGCCTTCCTATGTAAACAGACCCAATGGATCTTGTTTTGCTTGTGGAGCAACTGACCACGTGAAGGGGGATACCCGGTGTAAGGTTAAACCTTTGGGGGTCCACTCCGCTAATCTGGCCTTCTCCTCCTACGAGGAAGAAGAGATTACAGGAGCATCCTTCTCCTCAGACTCCTTCCCCAGTGGGATAGAAGCTGAGGTAGTTTTAGTTTCCCTGGGTTCCTGGGAGCCTAAAGTCGCAGAGGCTTATGCTAGGATTCCAGATAATCCCAAGCACTACTTTAAAGACAGTGGGCTCATTACGACCCTGGCGGAGTGGGTTTACGCCAGCGGTATTCGCGGCGGACCCGTCCGCCCTACTACGAGTTCCCGTAGCGCCATGGAGCGTTTTCCGCCTGGTTTTTCCGGGCGGAGAAATCCATGGCGCTACGGGACCTTGTTGTTAATTACGCCACCGTATTTTACGGTGGCGTAATTAACGCCTTCCCCACTCCCATTATACCCTATGGGGCAAAAATGGGAATGGGGAAGGGTAAAATGGGGAATGGGGATTTACCGCCCCGCCAAGGTCGGAATGGGGCGGTAAATCCGCCAACCCCCATGGCGGTATCGGCAGCTTTCCGCCGTGCTCCATGGTGCATATTGCACCGCGATTTCCGCCAGGGTCGTAATGAGGCCCAGTGTGCTGATCAATGGAGTCGATACTCCAGCGCTTAGGGATGGTGGGTGCAGTCGAACTGTAGTGGATTCTACCTTGGTAGACTCGGAGGAAGTTGCCAGAGCTACACTGATGCCCACTAAGTTGGCTGACGGCCCACCTCGCATGTTTCCAGTAATACCTGTAAATCTTACTTTAAATGGTACAGCAGTCAGGATTCCAGTGAGCATTCAGAGAAACGTCCCAGGAAAGGTCTTGTTGGGCAACAATCTCAGAGCTTTAGGGCTCGTAGGAGACACTGCTGACAGACCCTGTACACGGTCTCAAAAACGGGCAGCATTGGCCAAGACCAATGCGCTGCCCCAGCCAAAGGGGAAACCCAAGGCTAAAGGAGTCAGAAAATCAAAATGAGGGAAAGAAAATATTCCCCCGAACTCACCTACCACTGCGGTGGAGGAAGTTTGTCAATCGCCCGGGCCTGATGAGGAGGCAGCGATACCTGAAGTATTTGACCCCAATGACCATCCTGAACTAAAAGACTTGCTGATAAGATTGCCTGGTTACTGAGCAGACTGCCCCATTCTGGCTGTAGTGCCATTATGGAAATGTTGAAGGCTGAGCATTGCAAAAGGTGGTCCTGACAGGGAAGAATTCAGTAGAGGCCAACGTGAGTGCCCATCTCTGGAAGGCCTAAGTAGACAGGCCTGCTCCCAGCTTGAGGGTGAACCTCCTGGGAAGCATCGGATTTATTGGGAAGGTGGACTCCTGTATAGTGAGCCCACAGAGTCTACAGAAGGAGACCATAGGAGGTTGGTGGTTCCCCTTGCTGTAAGACCCTTCCTCCTGCAGCTGGCATATGAAGTGCCCCTTGCTGGTCACCTTGGTATTAAGAGTACCAAGCAAAGGTTATCCATGCACTTCTACTGCCCCAAGATGGGGTTGCAAGTAGAAAGTCACTGTAGGAGTTGTGCCTCCTGCCAGTTATCTGGTAAGAGTGGCTCAACAATCCAAGCTCCATTGGTACCACTCCCAGTTGCGGGAATACCATTCAAAAGGGTAGGGATCGACATCGGTGGTCCCCTTGACCCGCAGACATCCTCAGGCAATAGGTTTATCTGGGTGCTGGTCGACCATGCTACCAGGTATCCTGAGGCCATCCCATTAAAAACTGTAACTGCCAAGTCAGTTGCAAAAGCGATACTTGGCATCTTTACTAGGGTTGGCTTCCCTAAAGAAGTTGTGTCTGACAGAGGCAGCAACTTTATGTCAAAGTATATGCAGGCTATGTGGAAAGAATGTGGGGTCACCTACAAGTTCTCTTCTACATACCACCCCCACACCAATGGTCTGGTGGAACGTTTCAACAGAATGTTAAAGAGCATGATTGGGCCTCTGGAAGAACCTCAGAGAAGAAAATGGGATCTTCTTTTACCATGCTTACTGTTTGCCTACCGAGAGGTACCACAGGAGGGTGTTGGCTTCAGCCCCTTCGAACTTCTGTTTGGTCACCCTGTGCGGGGACCCTTAGCCATAGTCAAGGAGGGATAGGAGATGCCCACTCCCCCTGTTACTACCAACGTAGTCGACTATGTGCTAGGGCTCAGAAAATGGATGGTACTTCTGATGGGTCTGGCTAGTGACGAGTTGAAGGCAGGACAAGCGCTGGTGAAACATTGGTACGACCAGAAAGCTTCCCTCATCAACTTTACACCTGGTCAGCAAGTCCTGATCATGAATCCCATAAGGCCTCGAGCTTTACAGGACAAATGGTCAGGCCCTTACACAGTGGTGGAGCCCCTGGGTGAGGTTAACTATTTAGTGGACCTTGGAAGGCCTGGACAGGCTCCAAAAGTGTTCCACGTAAATAGGCTGAAGGCTTTCTTCCCAAGAGTCGAAATCGCAGCACTGCTACTAGCTTCAGATGTTGAGGAAGAGGAGTCTGAACCTCTCCCTGACCTGTTCCAAAGCGGTCCTTCAGATAGCTCCTTTGAGGGTGTCCGAGTGGCCCCTCACCTGACTTCTGATCAGCAGGCTGAGGTGAAAAAGTTTGCTTAGGCACTTTTCCCCCCTGTTTTCGCAGTCCCCTGGTTTGACACCTTGGTGCAAACATAACATAGACACAGGAGACAGCGTTCCTACCAAAGGTAGAGGATACAGGATGTCAGACAAAGTACGGTCTTACATTAAGACAGAGGTCAACAAAATGTTAGATCTTGGGGTGATTGAACCCTCTAGTAGTCCTTGGTCCAGCCCTGTGGTTTTGGTTCCAAAAGCAGGCACTTCTGAATTGAGGTTCTGCGTGGATTACAGGGCTCTGAATGCTGTTACCAATACAGATGCACACCCCTTGCTTCGAACAGATGAGCTGGTGGATACCTTGGGTGCATCCAAGTACCTCAGCACGTTTGACCTCACTGCGGGCTATTGGCAAATAGCCTTAGCAGAACATGCCAAGGAGAAGACAGCATTTTCCACTCCAGAAGGTCTTTACCAATTCAGGGTAATGCCGTTCGGGTTGAAGAATGCACCTGCCTCTTTCCAGAGGCTTGTGAATCATGTGTTGAATGGGTTGGATGAATTCTGTCTTGCATATCTGGATGATATAGCAGTTTTCAGTGCCACCTGGGAAGACCATGTGAAACACCTCGGGATTGTGCTCCAGGCTCTTCAAAAAACACCTCGGGATTGTGCTCCAGGCTCTTCAGAAAGCACACTTGACCATAAAGGCTAGTAAATGCCAGATTGGACAAGGCTCAGTGGTTTACCTTGGACAAGAAGTAGGTGGAGGGAGGATACAGCCTCTTCCCAGTAAAGTACAAGCAGTACAAGACTGGCCTACCCCCACTACACAGACCCAAGTGAGAGCCTTCTTAGGACTCACGGGGTATTACCGCAACTTCATGTCAGACTATGGCACCGTAGCTGCCCCTCTGACTGCCCTTGCCACTCCGAAGAAACCCAAGAAGGTAACTTGGACCGACGAGTGTGAGAAGGCCTTCAACGGCTTAAAAGACTTCTTGTGCCAGGCCCCTGTCCTCAGGGCCCCTGATTATCGAAGAGCTTTTATTGTGCAGACAGACGCCTCTGACACTGGGATAGGAGCTGTTCTATCGCAAGTAGATGAGAAGGGTAAGGAACACCCTATTGTTTTCATTAGTCGCCATCTTAAGGACAGAGAGCTCAGATGGTCCACAGTGGAGAAAGAATGTTTCTCTGTTGTGTGGGCCCTACGGAAGCTGAGACCCTACCTCTATGGGACCCACTTCACTGTGCAAACTGACCGTAAGCCCTTAAAGTGGCTAATGAACATGAAGGGAGAGAATCCAAAGTTGCTTAGGTGGTCCATAAGTCTACAAGGCTTTGACTTCACTATTGAGCATAGGGCAGGAGTCCAACATAGCAATGCTGATGGGTTGTCCAGAATGTTTAACCGACCTGAACAAGAGAGTCATCCAGGGGTGGATTGGTTCCCCCTGTCCATAGTGTGGGAGGGGCGAGTGTTAGGAAAGATTTCTTAATTGTAGGCAATTTTTTTCCTTCCATGTGGCAACCCCTAAACTTTTTGCTTTTGTTTTCACCATGATCTAGACTTTGCCAGAAAAGCGCAGCCTTCCGCCGCACTCCTCTTGGCTTTCACTCCATTCTTACGAGGAAACTGACATGCCCTTAAGACAGTCAGTACTGGGAAACATTGTTTTCCGTAGTTCTTTTATCATGTTGCAGCTTTCGCGCAACATGACTCAAGAGGGCACTGTAAGCTAAGTTACTGCTCTCTTGGGTCTCTAGCCACTCTACAGGCCCTAGACACACTCTCTTTGAATTGTTAACGAACGGTGCAAGTGAATCACGGACGGGACTGGTGGCAGCAATCGTTTCTTTGTGTTTCGAGCTCCTTTTGGCTGTTTAAGCGCATTTCTCATGCTTAGCCCAAAATGGTGGCCTGGCTTCCAAAATGGCCAGACCACGAGGCTCCTTTGTCCTGTCCGCTGACCGTCTTGCTCCCTTCACCTTCCCCGGGGCGAGCCGACCCGGGGCCTTCCTTATTTGGGCATGTACTTTCCCGCGAAACACAGATGCTTTCGCGGGCTTCTACAGGCCTTGTGTGCGCCTCCAGGATGTGGGCTGGGATGTCTGGTCCCAATACACATCCTGGATGCCAGAGAGTCTAGTGTGTCTTGAATGCCTGGGACCACCGTGGTCCGTGATAGGTCCACGTATGGTGTGAGTGTTTTGTGAGCAGATCTCCCATTGGGTCCTCTCCGTTTTGGCACGAAGGGAACTCTGGATAAGAGGAGGCTGGAAACACCACTACCATGTCCATCTCCTGAGTTCTCACGAACGACGGATACAGGAGCCAAGTATCCTGCAACTAATAGGCTGAACTGAGGAATCGCTGGTGACCCACTGAAGGACTGCTCCTCTGCACTGCTGTCGCCCTGTGAGACCATTCTGCCTCCGATCAAACGAGAAGGCCTGTACTGGTACTTCGACCCTTTGGAATAGTGGGAACAACTATTCTCGGCATCTTCATCATCTCCTGCACGTAAGCCTTCAGAAGCGTCCCTGGGCCATCCAGTGGACTGACCAGCCTACACAGGATTCTTGCTCTGTTATCGCCGTCAGGTTGTGTTGTATTCCGAGTCCTTAGCACTCTCACACGATTCGTACACTTGGCATTCCCAGGTCTGAAGTGAGAAGTGTACATTGGGCTGAAATACACACGGCCGCTTTGTTGCCCTGCTGGGGTAACAAACTGTGCGGGTTCGCTGCGTTTGGGACATCCTCAACTCTAACTTCTGCTGCCGCGGAATCTACACGACGCCGAGATGTCCCCTGCTCATATCTGAACCTGCCAGCACTGAAACTGATGCGGAGAAGCCTGGGTCTGCCTGCATCGGGGACCGGTGAGTAGCAACGCTAGGAACTGGTCGCCCTCCTGCAGTTGCCTGTTGCTTTTCCTCTCTGTGTTAAACAGCACACCTTTTCGCACTTGCGCTCTGCTTCTGCCCGCAAGTGGAGGCTGCGCTTGAGTAGCAGAGATCTGTTTGCCCTCCATTGTTCACCACTCTGAACTGCCTGACTTCCTTAAAGAGACTCCCCTTGGCCCATCGGCACCAGCGTGTGCAGGTACTTTTGAGCACAAGGCTCCACTCTTCGTAGGGCTCGGACTTCCTTCTAGTTAGGTGGCCTCTGAAGGCGAACTGGGTCTAACGATTACTTGCACTGCCTGTTTTCCTACCCATCTAGGTGGTCTGCATATTTCGTGCTTCGAACTCTTTAGACCCTTCGGTAAATGTATATATACTGTATTTGATTGTGATGTGTTGGTTTACTTGAGTTTTATCAAGATTCTTTACAATGGTCAATATTACAAAGGCCTTGTAATAAATGTGTCTATATTTTTAATATAACACCTGCTTGGAGTAATTTGTAAGCGTCCTTGCTTTGTGTGCTCATTGCGGGCTTTCAGTCACCCTCACCCTTCTTGAAACCTAGACCTGACCACCGCGATCGCTACCTTGATTGGTCTGGCTTGTCCAGCGGTTACCCTGTTCCAAGAAACTAGGCTGGCCTTCTGAACCTCTGCACCTCCAGGACAGAGTTCAGAAATCCATCTTAACAGTGAGCACGAAATTAAACATGGAAACGAATTCGTGCCACCTAGCATGACGCGCTGTGGTGCATTTTACTGACTGTAGGGCAAGCAGATTTTGGTGGTCTGTATATACTTGCACCGGAGTTGTAGTACCAAGAAGGTGATGCCTCCCAACCGTAAAGGCATCCCGCACTGCTAACAGTTCTCGCTAAGTGATGGGGTAATTGGTCTCATATTTTGTTAACTTCCTGGAATTATATGCTACGAGGAGAAGGTAACCCGTATCAGCACATAACTGTGATAGGACCGCCCCTACGGCTTGATCCGCGGCTTCGGCCTCAACGTAAAATAGTCAATCAGGGTCAGGGTGCTGCAATACCAGAGCTGAAGTGAAAGCAGTTTTGAGAGTATCAAAAGCCTTTTGAGCTTCATCATTCCAGAGGAAGGAACGATTTGAGCTAGTGAGAGCTGTTAGAGGGACAGCAGTAGCTGAAAAAAAATGGATGAAACGTCTATAGAAACTAGAAAAACCCAGGAAAGATTGAAGGGATTTAACAGAGGTAGGTAGAGGCCAATCTAGTATGGCTTTGACCTTGGTGTTACTCATCCGGACCCCTTTGCTAGTTATATCATAACCCAGGAATTCCACTTGGGTAGCGTGGAAGATGCATTTTTCTAGTTTGGCATAGAGGTTGTTCTCACGTAACCATTGTAAGACAGTAGATACGTGTAGAACATGTGTTTCATACGAAGGCGAATACATGAGGCTGTCATCCAAATATACTATGACATAATGATACAGTAGATCCCTGAAAACGTCATTAATGAAACACTGAAATGTGGCTGGGGCATTGCACAGGCCAAAAAGCATGACCAAGTATTCATAGAGTCCGTATTTGGTCTTGAATGCCGTTTTCCACTCATCTCCTTTTCTCATGCGTACCAGACTGTAGGCCCTGCATAGATCCTGTTTCGTAAAAAGAACAGAAGAGCCCAATTGGTCTAATAGAACCAAGATGAGTGGGATCGGATACTGGTTGCAGATGGTGATCTCGTTCAAGGCTCTATAATCTGTACAAGGACGTAAGTCCCCCTCCTTCTCAGGAACAAAGAAAAGAGGGGAGGCCGCTGGTGAACGAGAAGGCCGTATGAACACTGACCTCAATGCTTGATCCAAGTATTCCTTTAGTACAGCATCTTCCTTTTGAGTCAGAGAATAGATTCGACCAGAAGGTATAGATGCATCATGGACCAGGTCGATAGGACAGTCATATGGTTTATGCGGAGGAAGTACTTCTGCTCCCTTCTTGTCAAAAACGTCCTTGTACTTCTCATATTCCTTGGGCAAGGAAATGGTTGTGATAGCCCCAATAACTGAAGCTGATTCCAATATCATAGTACTGGGACCAGTTGTAGGTGCCTGAGCAGAAAAACAGGCGTTCCTATAAAAGGTAGAGATGAAATCCATGGAAATTGAGCACCAATCTATGACGGCGTTGTGCTGCTTTAACCATGGTAATCCCAAGATGATCTTGAACTGTGGGACTGAAATGATATCAAAAGTAATAACCTCAGTATGCCCTGAGCGAAGGGTCAAAGTGAGATCAACAGTGTGTTCTGTAACTAAGCCTGAGAGCAATGTAGTACCATCAACTGCACTGACCAACTCGAGACATGACTTGGGTTCCACAGGTATAGCATTATTTTGTATAATTTGTGCATCCATGCAGCTACCAGTGTCTCCGGAATCTACAATAACCTTAACAGACCAGGACTCCCTCGATGGAAAAGCAAGGGTAGCAGGAACAGAAAATGACATAAGACCCAAGGAGTCCTAAATGTTCTGACTTGACAATGGGACTCCTTCTATTGTCGGGCTTTGGCGTTTCCCGCCTTCTTGGGTTTTTGGGGCATAATGGTAGGTAATGCTCTGATGATCCACAATAGAAACATAAGTTGTTTCTTTTACAGTGTTCCCTCTCATCAGTGGACAGTGGACCTTGCAAAGCCCCTATCTGCATGGGTTCAGAAAGTGTTGCGGGCATTAAAGTAGGAGGGTTCGATGATAGTGCTTTCCTCTCTCCTTTACGTTCGGCCTTACGTGCATCTATTTGTAGAACAAGATCCACAAGCTCAGGGAACGCAGTAGGGACCACTGGTACCGTAGCTAACACATCCTTCAACAGATCAGACAAACCTTTATAGAACAATGCCCCCTTCTTTTCGTCCGGCCAACTAGTTTCTGCTACTAGCTGGTTGAACTTAGCCAGGTAACCAAGAAAGATGTATCCCCCTGTTGCAGGGAAAGCAGTTCTAGATCAGTAGCCTGAGACTTGTAACGCGTGTCGAAAACGCAGGACATAGCTGCAATTAACATGTCACAATCGTGAAGCAAATGACTGCCTTCTTCCAACAGAGGGTTAGCCCAAACTGTGGCAGTACCCCCCAAATATGATAGTACAAAAGCCTCTTTGGTAGTAACATCTGGAAACGAGGTGGGTCTACACAAGAAGTGTAAACGGCAATGGTTAATAAATGTCCAGAAGGTTTTTGGATCACCCAAAACACATTCAGGTGTAGCCAAAGGGAACTGTGCCGCCATGTAGACAGGGACGTTCTCCTGTCTAGGTGGCACCCCACTTGAGGCTGAACCAGAAACAGAGGGAGAGGCTTCTGCCCCGGATAGCATGCGAGCATGTAACTCATTGATACAACGTTGAGTAGCCGCGTGAGCTGTGCTTACGTCTGCTCTTAAATCTGCCACCAACTGAGTCAGGACCATTAATGGATCCTCAGCTGGCTCCATAGTAAAGTATGGCTTCTGAGAATGTTTGATGTAGTGTCTAAATACAGAACAGAGTGGCAGTCTTTGACACGTCGTGAAGTTATTTGGTCTTTCTGACAATATACCCCTCAAGAGTATGAAAGGACAGATTGAGGTGAGTATTGCCCAAAAATGAGTTACGCCCTGGTACACCACTGGCTGCAAAAAAAATAACAAAAATTAGCCAAGAACACACACCAAAGTATACAAGAATAGTAACAGTAGTAATACTCACTAATAGGAGTTTGGGTGTCTGCTAAGGATATTTGTCAAGGTATATGGAAGGCGTAACCCTGGAAGTATAACCCGAATTATAAACTAGTACAATACTTTAAGGCAGTAGAAAATACACTAGAGTTCAGTACCAATCTTACCAGTGTCTTCCTTTGGCAAGCAATATTTCCTGGACAAAGTTCAAGTGTCCTTCTTCAGGTTCAAGTGTCCTTCTTCTGTACTGTGGAGGTGAATCCAAATAGCAAAAAGTCCCGTAACAGACTATCCACCACGGAACAAAGACGCCTACATGAGTCCTGGATACCACCTAATAACGACGATACAAGGACGCCTGTAACCAAGTCCTTAATCCAAGCAAGGTTCTAAAGAAAGTCAGTGAAAAGTTCAGAGATACAAGGTAACAGTTTGAGGATGAGGCAAAGGCAATCCGATGGGAAAATCAGAGGTCGTAATCCGAGAGCAACAATGACAAAATAGCATGCAAAGAAATCTGCTGAACGTTCCGGGTTGAGTTCTGTAGTTGTAGATGAGCCGAGTACACAGAAAAAGCAATCCAGATGCAAAAAACAGGGTCGAGGTATACAAGAGCAAAGAATAACAAAAAAGACGCCACTGGCAACGTGATTCAGAAGCAGCGTCCTGAATCCTGGGCGGTGTCTTTCAGGCATCAGCTGACTTGACGCATGGCATCACGCCATGCACGAACCAATGGGAGTCTATGGATAGGCTGCCATTGTCTCCAAGACAACCCCCAGCGTTCCCAGAACGAGACGCGGCATGGCGGGGTATTACCTTTGCAAGACAGATTTCAATGTTGTGTGCTTGAAGCTTTATGTGGTTGGCACACAGGATTGAAGGAAGTGGGCGAGTGCCTGACTTGCAAAGGTGAGCTGTTTGCATGAGAGCGTGAGCATGGTGCTTTCCTGACACTCAGTGAGTGCATATTCACACTTTCTGTGAGCAGTCAGCTGCCTCTCATCGCCACTGTCATGGGGCCTTCTGTCAGAGATAGCATTCAAAACACACAGGCAACTGGCTAATATGCAAATGGCTATCACTGATGACACTGTGATTCTTGAGCAGCCCATGGGCATACAGCCCATGATATCATGTTTACATACGCAACATGGCGAAATAGAGTCTGAAGACAATTGATAAGAGTCCATGATCATGCAGAATGATGGAGTTGAGGTGGGTGAGAGTGACCCCGACCCCGTGAATATTTGGGGAATACAGAAGGACATGAGCGTCAATATCGGATGTCATTTCTCTCGGTGGGCATATTTTTAAAGCAAACGTTTGTACCTTTTAGGGGTGTGACACCTCACCCAGAGATAAAACCATGCATTGCTGTTTTTGTCTACAGCCGTTAGCTGATAAAAAAGACGGCAATGAGGAGAGCCAAGCTGTAGCAGACACTGTCAATATTTACTGTTTGCTGCTCAAATCCAATTGAAAACACAGGTAATCGCAATAATAGACTGTGTAAGCAATGTATCTCTATAATGCAGACTGATACTGTTAAAGATGATGTGGTCACAACAGTTGTGACCTGGGCTGTTATCCTAGCCATTCTGGGATTCACAGGAATATAGTGCACCAGGCATAACATTGACGGTCCGCAGCAGGAGGCTCATGAATGTTTGGAAATATCCCATACAGAAAAATCATTGCATAAAATATGTTACATGTTGAGCCCTAAATGTCTTGTAAAAATGATGCATCTAATACAGCCGTCAACCCAGCTAAGGGTTGGGAAAGGGGCGGAATAATGCGTGTCTAAAACGCTGTGGACTATACAAGTGACGTATAAGCCCCCTCTTGAAAATGAAGCTGTTTAGACAGGGTTGTCTGCTGTGTGTTAGAAGTATAATTTAGAAAACAGTTTGCAAGTGGGGGGAATAAAGTGTATTTAAGCCATTACAACAGAGAAATATGCATGGTGCCCCGTAAACTGACCTATGAAGATTGAGAATGTAGATAATTTACATGTATCTATGCTTATTTGCAAGAAATAAAAAATGAACACCTGTTGGGAAGCTGCCAATTTAATGTGAAACCTGCCAGTGGATGTGCACAACATTTACTGTTGTCTTTACTTAAAGGGGAAGTTCTCTCAGAAATGTTATTGTCCCAATCGATTGGGCATGTATTTTTAAGCATACTGTAATCAATCTTAAAAAGAATTCCTATGCATCTTACCTTCGTTTTCCTCACATTTACACATGCGAAAACAACAGGTTGGGCGCTGTCATCTTGTGCTAATCTTATCCGTTGGTACATCGCCCCAAGTTCAAGTGCCCTCGCTGCCAGTATATAAATCGCCCACACCTCAAACTGAGATCACTTGTCCAAACGATATGCTCCACCTATTTTCATGACGTTCGTGGCCAGCGTAGCCAAATGTACCCTGTCATCACCCACGCCATAACGTGACCTAACAGAACCAGGACGATAAACACACACATCCTCTCACTGCGCACAACTTTTCTTTCTTTTCACAAATAGAAGAAAACATTTATTTTGAAGAAAACAACAATAGTGTGCAATGTTACAAGTACCTTTATTTTTCCACATGCCGCCCAAAATAGAAGATTATGTCTATGAAGATATTTATATATTTCGCAGTCACAGCTAGTGAACATTGCATGCTTCAATTGTTTTATAGAAGTTCCTCATGAAAAGGCGATTGCGTTCAGCAAACGATTAATCCCTGTGTTGAATTTCTTATAGCTTCCTTTTGTCGTTCGGTTCCATCGCCGATTTTTTTTCGAACGCACATGGTGTTCCATTAGTCAGAATATAAGGAGTCGTTTCACTTTCGAATGCAACGCCTTCACATCAACTGATTTACACATCATAAACGCTGACAGGTTGCTCCTTATTGCTGCGACCGCTAAAGGACATGGCGATCGTCCCACATAATGTTAATCACAGAAGCGCAGCTGATTATAATCTTCCAATGTTGATTGAAGAATCCATCAGACGCGAGCTGGAAACTATGGCATGTGCAGAATGGTAGAATATAGCTATGTAATTGACAGAACAAAAGAATATAGTTCAGTAGCCGTTTTAAATCGAATATACACATTAAAACATGCTAGCTAACAAGTTACATTATAATTCAGTACTGGGCGCAAACGAATGAGCAACACCCACACCACACGGAATGAACACAGATGTCAAGACGGGTGAATAGGTCACACCACGATGTGCAGTGAAGTGCACAGAAGTAGTCGGACCAACGAATGGGAGGTAGACTCATGTGCACCCATTTCCTACCTGAAACTAAGGACAAAGATAGGAAAGTCTTAGGTTGAACTACAGACAGAGGGCATTATAATTAAAGTGGAAAGAGTAGCGATTGAACAGATAACCCCCGGGACCCAGGAAACTGTGAGAAACCTGAGGGTGTCTCACTTACAAGTCCACAGGGATCTGTCATCCAGGTGGCCAGGACACAGCCACCACTATTGGATCCAGTTCCTGGGGATGGACCAGTGAAGGAGGATCACCTGGATGGGGGGCCCTCAGGGAATGCAAGCGGGACATCGATGGGTGAGACGCGGTATCCCCCTTCTTATAACATCTTTTCCCCAACCTACGACGTAGGATACTCGGACACTCCCCCGACCCCTTTTCCGACACAAACACTTTCTTACACCACGAAAGACAATGGAATAACACTAGAGCAGTTTACCTGACATGTCCCAAAACAAGGGTCAGGCAAAGTCAGGCAATTGATGAGAATCACACACACCTGACAGCGCCCTCCAGGACAGAGTTCAGAAATCCATCTTAACAAATTGGTGTACAGCGGTGGGATACGACTGAAGGTATCCAGTGTTGCGCACGAGCGAAGGCATTTCAAGTTATTCCTACCAGGACACGTAGTGAATTGTCGTAGTATAACTTTTAAAAGGCCATAGTCCTATCTAACAGTATGGAAACAAATACCTTGTTAACTTTAAATGCTTCCAAATCCGAAAAATTGAAAAAGATATGTGCGAAGAGAGAGGTGTCTCCTCTCAAGGCACCAAATTGGATATGATCCAAAGAATCGTTGCGTGGCAAGAAGCTCAGCTTGACGCTATAACTTCCGAGGACAGTGCAGAAAGAGGTGGGGCTGCTCTCACTGGCAGAACCGACGGTTCTGCCGCTGCACTGGTCCACCGCGACCATGAGGACAGGGAGGAAGAGATGTCTAATGTTTCCTCTGCCAGTGTCGATGGGGAGGCCATGCTTGAATTCAAGAAGCAAGAGCTGCTGTTTAGGCAGAAGGAGCTTGAGTTCAATATGGCCAAACTACAGGAAGAGCTTCAGTTCAATAGGGTCAAGCTAAAAATCGAACAGGAAGAAAAACAGAAAGACAGGGATCACCAGTTGGAACTGGCCAAGCTTCAGGTTGCAAATGGATCCAAGGGTCCTGGCCATGGGTCTGGGGCCTCCTCTCATCCACGGTTTCCAAAAGATCTGCTCAGTGAGTATGAGGAAAAGAATGACATTATGGACTGGCTGAATACGTTTGAGTATGCATGTGAAGTTCAACAAGTTGACAATGCTGATAAGATTGCCTGGTTACTCAGCAGACTGCCCCATTCTGTCTGTAGTGCCATTATAGAAATGTCGAAGGCTGAGCGAGCGGATTTTGCAATGTTGAAGCAAACTCTCATTTTAAAGTTTGGAAAGACTCGTGCCCAATATTTAAAACGATTCCGAGAGTATGAGAAAAAAGAAGGTGGTACTTGGGTATCTTATGTAACCGAATCCTTAAAAAACTTTGAAGGCATGATAAGACAAGTCATGCTGGAACATATTTTTGCATCTTCTTCCCCTAAGCTTAAGCAGCATTTGGCAGATTCAAAGGAGATAGATCCTAAGAAGCTTGCCATTGCAGCAGATTTATGGGTGTCACTTCGAGTGTCCCATAAGGACAAAACTCATCCTGGTAAGCAGGAGGAAGGGAAAAAGTCCAAAGATAAGGAGGGTGGGGAATCTGATAAATCTTCTTCTCAAAAGGGCCACAAAAAGAAAAATAAGGGTAAGACACAAGAGAACTCACAGGGTAGTGGTGGTCAGCCTCCGAAACAGAACTCTGGTTACAATAAGCCTTCCTATGTAAACAGACCCAATGGATCTTGTTTTGCTTGTGGAGCAACTGACCACGTGAAGGGGGATCCCCGGTGTAAGGTTAAACCTTTGGGGGTCCACTCCGCTAATCTGACCTTCTCCTCCTACGAGGAAGAAGAGATTACAGGAGCATCCTTCTCCTCAGACTCCTTCCCCAGTGGGATAGAAGCTGAGGTAGTTTTAGTTTCCCTGGGTTCCTGGGAGCCTAAAGTTGCAGAGGCTTATGCTAGGATTCCAGATAATCCCAAGCACTACTTTAAAGACAGTGTGCTGATCAATGGAGTCGATACTCCAGCGCTTAGGGATGGTGGGTGCAGTCGAACTGTAGTGGATTCTACCTTGGTAGACTCGGAGGAAGTTGCCAGAGCTACACTGATGCCCACTAAGTTGGCTGACGGCCCACCTCGCATGTTTCCAGTAATACCTGTAAATCTTACTTTAAATGGTACAGCAGTCAGGATTCCAGTGAGCATTCAGAGAAACGTCCCAGGAAAGGTCTTGTTGGGCAACAATCTCAGAGCTTTAGGGCTCGTAGGAGACACTGCTGACAGACCCTGTACACGGTCTCAAAAACGGGCAGCATTGGCCAAGACCAATGCGCTGCCCCAGCCAAAGGGGAAACCCAAGGCTAAAGGAGTCAGAAAATCAAAATGAGGGAAAGAAAATATTCCCCCGAACTCACCTACCACTGCGGTGGAGGAAGTTTGTCAATCGCCCGGGCCTGATGAGGAGGCAGCGATACCTGAAGTATTTGACCCCAATGACCATCCTGAACTAAAAGACTTGCTGATAAGATTGCCTGGTTACTGAGCAGACTGCCCCATTCTGGCTGTAGTGCCATTATGGAAATGTTGAAGGCTGAGCATTGCAAAAGGTGGTCCTGACAGGGAAGAATTCAGTAGAGGCCAACGTGAGTGCCCATCTCTGGAAGGCCTAAGTAGACAGGCCTGCTCCCAGCTTGAGGGTGAACCTCCTGGGAAGCATCGGATTTATTGGGAAGGTGGACTCCTGTATAGTGAGCCCACAGAGTCTACAGAAGGAGACCATAGGAGGTTGGTGGTACCCCTTGCTGTAAGACCCTTCCTCCTGCAGCTGGCATATGAAGTGCCCCTTGCTGGTCACCTTGGTATTAAGAGTACCAAGCAAAGGTTATCCATGCACTTCTACTGCCCCAAGATGGGGTTGCAAGTAGAAAGTCACTGTAGGAGTTGTGCCTCCTGCCAGTTATCTGGTAAGAGTGGCTCAACAATCCAAGCTCCATTGGTACCACTCCCAGTTGCGGGAATACCATTCAAAAGGGTAGGGATCGACATCAGTGGTCCCCTTGACCCGCAGACATCCTCAGGCAATAGGTTTATCTGGGTGCTGGTCGACCATGCTACCAGGTATCCTGAGGCCATCCCATTAAAAACTGTAACTGCCAAGTCAGTTGCAAAAGCGATACTTGGCATCTTTACTAGGGTTGGCTTCCCTAAAGAAGTTGTGTCTGACAGAGGCAGCAACTTTATGTCAAAGTATATGCAGGCTATGTGGAAAGAATGTGGGGTCACCTACAAGTTCTCTTCTGCATACCACCCCCACACCAATGGTCTGGTGGAACGTTTCAACAGAACGTTAAAGAGCATGATTGGGCCTCTGGAAGAACCTCAGAGAAGAAAATGGGATCTTCTTTTACCATGCTTACTGTTTGCCTACCGAGAGGTACCACAGGAGGGTGTTGGCTTCAGCCCCTTCGAACTTCTGTTTGGTCACCCTGTGCGGGGACCCTTAGCCATAGTCAAGGAGGGATAGGAGATGCCCACTCCCCCTGTTACTACCAATGTAGTCGACTATGTGCTAGGGCTCAGAAAATGGATGGTACTTCTGATGGGTCTGGCTAGTGACGAGTTGAAGGCAGGACAAGCGCTGGTGAAACATTGGTACGACCAGAAAGCTTCCCTCATCAACTTTACACCTGGTCAGCAAGTCCTGATCATGAATCCCATAAGGCCTCGAGCTTTACAGGACAAATGGTCAGGCCCTTACACAGTGGTGGAGCCCCTGGGTGAGGTTAACTATTTAGTGGACCTTGGAAGGCCTGGACAGGCTCCAAAAGTGTTCCACGTAAATAGGCTGAAGGCTTTCTTCCCAAGAGTCGAAATCGCAGCACTGCTACTAGCTTCAGATGTTGAGGAAGAGGAGTCTGAACCTCTCCCTGACCTGTTCCAAAGCGGTCCTTCAGATAGCTCCTTTGAGGGTGTCCGAGTGGCCCCTCACCTGACTTCTGATCAGCAGGCTGAGGTGAAAAAGTTTGCTTAGGCACTTTTCCCCCCTGTTTTCGCAGTCCCCTGGTTTGACACCTTGGTGCAAACATAACATAGACACAGGAGACAGCGTTCCTACCAAAGGTAGAGGATACAGGATGTCAGACAAAGTACGGTCTTACATTAAGACAGAGGTCAACAAAATGTTAGATCTTGGGGTGATTGAACCCTCTAGTAGTCCTTGGTCCAGCCCTGTGGTTTTGGTTCCAAAAGCAGGCACTTCTGAATTGAGGTTCTGCGTGGATTACAGGGCTCTGAATGCTGTTACCAATACAGATGCACACCCCTTGCTTCGAACAGATGAGCTGGTGGATACCTTGGGTGCATCCAAGTACCTCAGCACGTTTGACCTCACTGCGGGCTATTGGCAAATAGCCTTAGCAGAACATGCCAAGGAGAAGACAGCATTTTCCACTCCAGAAGGTCTTTACCAATTCAGGGTAATGCCGTTCGGGTTGAAGAATGCACCTGCCTCTTTCCAGAGGCTTGTGAATCATGTGTTGAATGGGTTGGATGAATTCTGTCTTGCATATCTGGATGATATAGCAGTTTTCAGTGCCACCTGGGAAGACCATGTGAAACACCTCGGGATTGTGCTCCAGGCTCTTCAGAAAACACCTCGGGATTGTGCTCCAGGCTCTTCAGAAAGCACACTTGACCATAAAGGCTAGTAAATGCCAGATTGGACAAGGCTCAGTGGTTTACCTTGGACAAGAAGTGGGTGGAGGGAGGATACAGCCTCTTCCCAGTAAAGTACAAGCAGTACAAGACTGGCCTACCCCCACTACACAGACCCAAGTGAGAGCCTTCTTAGGACTCACGGGGTATTACCGCAACTTCATGTCAGACTATGGCACCGTAGCTGCCCCTCTGACTGCCCTTGCCACTCCGAAGAAACCCAAGAAGGTAACTTGGACCGACGAGTGTGAGAAGGCCTTCAACGGCTTAAAAGACTTCTTGTGCCAGGCCCCTGTCCTCAGGGCCCCTGATTATCGAAGAGCTTTTATTGTGCAGACAGACGCCTCTGACACTGGGATAGGAGCTGTACTATCGCAAGTAGATGAGAAGGGTAAGGAACACCCTATTGTTTTCATTAGTCGCCATCTTAAGGACAGAGAGCTCAGATGGTCCACAGTGGAGAAAGAATGTTTCTCTGTTGTGTGGGCCCTACGGAAGCTGAGACCCTACCTCTATGGGACCCATTTCACTGTGCAAACTGACCGTAAGCCCTTAAAGTGGCTAATGAACATGAAGGGAGAGAATCCAAAGTTGCTTAGGTGGTCCATAAGTCTACAAGGCTTTGACTTCACTATTGAGCATAGGGCAGGAGTCCAACATAGCAATGCTGATGGGTTGTCCAGAATGTTTAACCGACCTGAACAAGAGAGTCATCCAGGGGTGGATTGGTTCCCCCTGTCCATAGTGTGGGAGGGGCGAGTGTTAGGAAAGATTTCTTAATTGTAGACAATTTTTTTCCTTCCATGTGGCAACCCCTAAACTTTTTGCTGTTGTTTTCACCATGATCTAGACTTTGCCAGAAAAGCGCAGCCTTCCGCCGCACTCCTCTTGGCTTTCGCTCCATTCTTACGAGGAAACTGACATGCCCTTAAGACAGTCAGTACTGGGAAACATTGTTTTCCGTAGTTCTTTTATCATGTTGCAGCTTTCGCGCAACATGACTCAAGAGGGCACTGTAAGCTAAGTTACTGCTCTCTTGGGTCTCTAGCCACTCTACAGGCCCTAGACACACTCTCTTTGAATTGTTAACGAACGGTGCAAGTGAATCACGGACGGGACTGGTGGCAGCAATCGTTTCTTTGTGTTTCGAGCTCCTTTTGGCTGTTTAAGCGCATTTCTCATGCTTAGCCCAAAATGGTGGCCTGGCTTCCAAAATGGCCAGACCACGAGGCTCTTTGTCCTGCCCGCTGACCGTATTGCCCCCTTCACCTTCCCCGGGGCGAGCCGACCCGGGGCCTTCCTTATTTGGGCATGTACTTTCCCGCGAAACACAGATGCTTTCGCGGGCTTCTACAGGCCTTGTGTGCGCCTCCAGGATGTGGGCTGGGATGTCTGGTCCCAATACACATCCTGGATGCCAGAGAGTCTAGTGTGTCTTGAATGCCTGGGACCACCGTGGTCCGTGATAGGTCCACGTATGGTGTGAGTGTTTTGTGAGCAGATCTCCCATTGGGTCCTCTCCGTTTTGGCACGAAGGGAACTCTGGATAAGAGGAGGCTGGAAACACCACTACCATGTCGATCTCCTGAGTTCTCACGAACGACGGATACAGGAGCCAAGTATCCTGCAACTAATAGGCTGAACTGAGGAATCGCTGGTGACCCACTGAAGGACTGCTCCTCTGCACTGCTGTCGCCCTGTGAGACCATTCTGCCTCCGATCAAACGAGAAGGCCTGTACTGGTACTTCGACCCTTTGGAATAGTGGGAACAACTATTCTCGGCATCTTCATCATCTCCTGCACGTAAGCCTTCAGAAGCGTCCCTGGGCCATCCAGTGGACTGACCAGCCTACACAGGATTCTTGCTCTGTTATCGCCGTCAGGTTGTGTTGTATTCCGAGTCCTTAGCACTCTCACACGATTCGTACACTTGGCATTCCCAGGTCTGAAGTGAGAAGTGTACATTGGGCTGAAATACACACGGCCGCTTTGTTGCCCTGCTGGGGTAACAAACTGTGCGGGTTCGCTGCGTTTGGGACATCCTCAACTCTAACTTCTGCTGCCGCGGAATCTACACGACGCCGAGACGTCCCCTGCTCATATCTGAACCTGCCAGCACTGAAACTGATGCGGAGAAGCCTGGGTCTGCCTGCATCGGGGACCGGTGAGTAGCAACGCTAGGAACTGGTCGCCCTCCTGCAGTTGCCTGTTGCTTTTCCTCTCTGTGTTAAACAGCACACCTTTTCGCACTTGCGCTCTGCTTCTGCCCGCAAGTGGAGGCTGCGCTTGAGTAGCGGAGATCTGTTTGCCCTCCTTTGTTCACCACTCTGAACTGCCTGACTTCCTTGAAGAGACTCCCCTTGGCCCATCGGCACCAGCGTGTGCAGGTACTTTTGAGCACAAGGCTCCATTCTTCGTAGGGCTCGGACTTCCTTCTAGTTAGGTGGCCTCTGAAGGCGAACTGGGTCTAACGATTACTTGCACTGCCTGTTTTCCTACCCATCTAGGTGGTCTGCATATTTCGTGCTTCGAACTCTTTAGACCCTTCGGTAAATGTATATATACTGTATTTGATTGTGATGTGTTGGTTTACTTGAGTTTTATCAAGATTCTTTACAATGGTCAATATTACAAAGGCCTTGTAATAAATGTGTCTATATTTTTAATATAACACCTGCTTGGAGTAATTTGTAAGCGTCCTTGCTTTGTGTGCTCATTGCGGGCTTTCAGTCACCCTCACCCTTCTTGAAACCTAGACCTGACCACCGCGATCGCTACCTTGATTGGTCTGGCTTGTCCAGCGGTTACCCTGTTCCAAGAAACTAGGCTGGCCTTCTGAACCTCTGCACCTCCAGGACAGAGTTCAGAAATCCATCTTAACAGTGAGCACGAAATTAAACATGGAAACGAATTTGTGCCACCTAGCATGACGCGCTGTGGTGCATTTTACTGACTGTAGGGCAAGCAGATTTTGGTGGTCTGTATATACTTGCACCGGAGTTGTAGTACCAAGAAGGTGATGCCTCCCAACCGTAAAGGCATCCCGCACTGCTAACAGTTCTCGCTCAGTGATGGTGTAATTGGTCTCATATTTTGTTAACTTCCTGGAATTATATGCTACGAGGAGAAGGTAACCCTTATCAGCACATAACTGTGATAGGACCGCCCCTACGGCTTGATCCGCGGCTTCGGCCTCAACGTAAAATAGTCAATCAGGGTCAGGGTGCTGCAATACCAGAGCTGAAGTGAAAGCAGTTTTGAGAGTATCAAAAGCCTTTTGAGCTTCATCATTCCAGAGGAAGGAACGATTTGAGCTAGTGAGAGCTGTTAGAGGGGCAGCAGTAGCTGAAAAAAAATGGATGAAACGTCTATAGAAACTAGAAAAACCCAGGAAAGATTGAAGGGATTTAACAGAGGTAGGTAGAGGCCAATCTAGTATGGCTTTGACCTTGGTGTTACTCATCCGAACCCCTTCGCTAGTTATATCATAACCCAGGAATTCCACTTGGGTAGCGTGGAAGATGCATTTTTCTAGTTTGGCATAGAGGTTGTTCTCACGTAACCATTGTAAGACAGTAGATACGTGTAGAACATGTGTTTCATACGAAGGCGAATACATGAGGCTGTCATCCAAATATACTATGACATAATGATACAGTAGATCCCTGAAAACGTCATTAATGAAACACTGAAATGTGGCTGGGGCATTGCACAGGCCAAAAAGCATGACCAAGTATTCATAGAGTCCATATTTGGTCTTGAATGCCGTTTTCCACTCATCTCCTTTTCTCATGCGTACCAGACTGTAGGCCCTGCATAGATCCTGTTTCGTAAAAAGAACAGAAGAGCCCAATTGGTCTAATAGAACCAAGATGAGTGGGATCGGATACTGGTTGCAGATGGTGATCTCGTTCAAGGCTCTATAATCTATACAAGGACGTAAGTCCCCCTCCTTCTCAGGAACAAAGAAAAGAGGGGAGGCCGCTGGTGAACGAGAAGGCCGTATGAACACTGACCTCAATGCTTGATCCAAGTATTCCTTTAGTACAGCATCTTCCTTTTGAGTCAGAGAATAGATTCGACCAGAAGGTATAGATGCATCATGGACCAGGTCGATAGGACAGTCATATGGTTTATGTGGAGGAAGTACTTCTGCTCCCTTCTTGTCAAAAATGTCCTTGTACTTCTCATATTCCTTGGGCAAGGAAATGGTTGTGATAGCCCCAATAACTGAAGCTGATTCCAATATCATAGTACTGGGACCAGTTGTAGGTGCCTGAGCAGAAAAACAGGCGTTCCTATAAAAGGTAGAGATGAAATCCATGGAAATTGAGCACCAATCTATGACGGCGTTGTGCTGCTTTAACCATGGTAATCCCAAGATGATCTTGAACTGTGGGACTGAAATGATATCAAAAGTAATAACCTCAGTATGCCCTGAGCGAAGGGTCAAAGTGAGATCAACAGTGTGTTCTGTAACTAAGCCTGAGAGCAATGTAGTACCATCAACTGCACTGACCAACTCGAGACATGACTTGGGTTCCACAGGTATAGCATTATTTTGTATAATTTGTGCATCCATGCAGCTACCAGTGTCTCTGGAATCTACGATAACCTTAACAGACCAGGACTCCCTCGATGGAAAAGCAAGGGTAGCAGGAAAGGAAATTGACACAAGACCCAAGGAGTCCTAAATGTTCTGACTTGACAATGGGACTCCTTCTATTGTCGGGCTTTGGCGTTTCCCGCCTTCTTGGGTTTTTGGGGCATAATGGTAGGTAATGCTCTGATGATCCACAATAGAAACATAAGTTGTTTCTTTTACAGTGTTCCCTCTCATCAGTGGACAGTGGACCTTGCAAATCCCCTATCTGCATGGGTTCAGAAAGTGTTGCGGGCATTAAAGTAGGAGGGTTCGATGATAGTGCTTTCCTCTCTCCTTTACGTTCGGCCTTACGTGCATCTATTTGTAGAACAAGATCCACAAGCTCAGGGAACGCAGTAGGGACCACTGGTACCGTAGCTAACACATCCTTCAACAGATCAGACAAACCTTTATAGAACAATGCCCCCTTCTTTTCGTCCGGCCAACTAGTTTCTGCTACTAGCTGGTTGAACTTAGCCAGGTAACCAAGAAAGATGTATCCCCCTGTTGCAGGGAAAGCAGTTCTAGATCAGTAGCCTGAGACTTGTAACGCGTGTCGAAAACGCAGGACATAGCTGCAATTAACATGTCACAATCGTGAAGCAAATGACTGCCTTCTTCCAACAGAGGGTTAGCCCAAACTGTGGCAGTACCCCCCAAATATGATAGTACAAAAGCCTCTTTGGTAGTAACATCTGGAAACGAGGTGGGTCTACACAAGAAGTGTAAACGGCAATGGTTAATAAATGTCCAGAAGGTTTTTGGATCACCCAAAACACATTCAGGTGTAGCCAAAGGGAACTGTGCCGCCATGTAGACAGGGACGTTCTCCTGTCTAGGTGGCACCCCACCTGAGGCTGAACCAGAAACAGAGGGAGAGGCTTCTGCCCCGGATAGCATGCGAGCATGTAACTCATTGATACAACGTTGAGTAGCCGCGTGAGCTGCGCTTACGTCTGCTCTTAAATCTGCCACCAACTGAGTCAGGACCATTAATGGATCCTCAGCTGGCTCCATAGTAAAGTATGGCTTCTGAGAATGTTTGATGTAGTGTCTAAATACAGAACAGAGTGGCAGTCTTTGACACATCGTGAAGTTATTTGGTCTTTCTGACAATATACCCCTCAAGAGTATGAAAGGACAGATTGAGGTGAGTATTGCCCGAAAATGAGTTACGCCCTGGTACACCGCTGGCTGCAAAAAAAATAACAAAAATTAGCCAAGAACACACACCAAAGTATACAAGAATAGTAACAGTAGTAATACTCACTAATAGGAGTTTGGGTGTCTGCTAAGGATATTTGTCAAGGTATATGGAAGGCGTAACCCTGGAAGTATAACCCGAATTATAAACTAGTACAATACTTTAAGGCAGTAGAAAATACACTAGAGTTCAGTACCAATCTTACCAGTGTCTTCCTTTGGCAAGCAATATTTCCTGGACAAAGTTCAAGTGTCCTTCTTCTGGTTCAAGTGTCCTTCTTCTGTACTGTGGAGGTGAATCCAAATAGCAAAAAGTCCCGTAACAGACTATCCACCACGGAACAAAGACGCCTACATGAGTCCTGGATACCACCTAATAACGACGATACAAGGACGCCTGTAACCAAGTCCTTAATCCAAGCAAGGTTCTAAAGAAAGTCAGTGAAAAGTTCCGAGATACAAGGTAACAGTTTGAGGATGAGGCAAAGGCAATCCGATGGGAAAATCAGAGGTCGTAATCCGAGAGCAACAATGACAAAATAGCATGCAAAGAAATCTGCTGAACGTTCCGGGTTGAGTTCTGTAGTTGTAGATGAGCCGAGTACACAGAAAAAGCAATCCAGATGCAAAAAACAGGGTCGAGGTATACAAGAGCAAAGAATAACAAAAAAGACGCCACTGGCAACGTGATTCAGAAGCAGCGTCCTGAATCCTGGGCGGTGTCTTTCAGGCATCAGCTGACTTGACGCATGGCATCACGCCATGCACGAACCAATGGATAGGCTGCCATTGTCTCCAAGACAACCCCCAGCGTTCCCAGAACGAGACGCGGCACGGCGGGGTATTACCTTTGCAAGACAGATTTCAATGTTGTGTGCTTGAAGCTTTATGTGGTTGGCACACAGGATTGGAGGAAGTGGGCGAGTGCCTGACTTGCAAAGGTGAGCTGTTTGCATGAGAGCGTGAGCATGGTGCTTTCCTGACACTCAGTGAGTGCATATTCACACTTTCTGTGAGCAGTCAGCTGCCTCTCATCGCCACTGTCATGGGGCCTTCTGTCAGAGATAGCATTCAAAACACGCAGGCAACTGGCTAATATGCAAATGGCTATCACTGATGACACTGTGATTCTTGAGCAGCCCATGGGCATACAGGCCATGATATCATGTTTACATACGCAACATGGCGAAATAGAGTCTGAAGACAATTGATAAGAGTCCATGATCATGCAGAATGATGGAGTTGAGGTGGGTGAGAGTGACCCCGACCCCGTGAATATTTGGGGAATACAGAAGGACATGAGCGTCAATATCGGATGTCATTTCTCTCGGTGGGCATATTTTTAAAGCAAACGTTTGTACCTTTTAGGGGTGTGACACCTCACCCAGAGATAAAACCATGCATTGCTGTTTTTGTCTACAGCCGTTAGCTGATAAAAAAGACGGCAATGAGGAGAGCCAAGCTGTAGCAGACACTGTCAATATTTACTGTTTGCTGCTCAAATCCAATTGAAAACACAGGTAATCGCAATAATAGACTGTGTAAGCAATGTATCTCTATAATGCAGACTGATACTGTTAAAGATGATGTGGTCACAACAGTTGTGACCTGGGCTGTTATCCTAGCCATTCTGGGATTCACAGGAATATAGTGCACCAGGCATAACATTGACGGTCCGCAGCAGGAGGCTCATGAATGTTTGGAAATATCCCATACAGAAAAATCATTGCATAAAATATGTTACATGTTGAGCCCTAAATGTCTTGTAAAAATGATGCATCTAATACAGCCGTCAACCCAGCTAAGGGTTGGGAAAGGGGCGGAATAATGCGTGTCTAAAACGCTGTGGACTATACAAGTGACGTATAAGCCCCCTCTTGAAAATGAAGCTGTTTAGACAGGGTTGTCTGCTGTGTGTTAGAAGTATAATTTAGAAAACAGTTTGCAAGTGGGGGGAATAAAGTGTATTTAAGCCATTACAACAGAGAAATATGCATGGTGCCCCGTAAACTGACCTATGAAGATTGAGAATGTAGATAATTTACATGTATCTATGCTTATTTGCAAGAAATAAAAAATGAACACCTGTTGGGAAGCTGCCAATTTAATGTGAAACCTGCCAGTGGATGTGCACAACATTTACTGTTGTCTTTACTTAAAGGGGAAGTTCTCTCAGAAATGTTATTGTCCCAATCGATTGGGCATGTATTTTTAAGCATACTGTAATCAATCTTAAAAAGAATTCCTATGCATCTTACCTTCGTTTTCCTCACATTTACACATGCGAAAACAACAGGTTGGGCGCTGTCATCTTGTGCTAATCTTATCCGTTGGTACATCGCCCCAAGTTCAAGTGCCCTCGCTGCCAGTATATAAATCGCCCACACCTCAAACTGAGATCACTTGTCCAAACGATATGCTCCACCTATTTTCATGACGTTCGTGGCCAGCGTAGCCAAATGTACCCTGTCATCACCCACGCCATAACGTGACCTAACACAGAACCAGGACGATAAACACACACATCCTCTCACTGCGCACAACTTTTCTTTCTTTTCACAAATAGAAGAAAACATTTATTTTGAAGAAAACAACAATAGTGTGCAATGTTACAAGTACCTTTATTTTTCCACATGCCGCCCAAAATAGAAGATTATGTCTATGAAGATATTTATATATTTCGCAGTCACAGCTAGTGAACATTGCATGCTTCAATTGTTTTATAGAAGTTCCTCATGAAAAGCCGATTGCGTTCAGCAATCGATTAATCCCTGTGTTGAATTTCTTATAGCTTCCTTTTGTCGTTCGGTTCCATCGCCGATTTTTTTTCGAACGCACATGGTGTTCCATTAGTCAGAATATAAGGAGTCGTTTCACTTTCGAATGCAACGCCTTCACATCAACTGATTTACACATCATAAACGCTGACAGGTTGCTCCTTATTGCTGCGACCGCTAAAGGACATGGCGATCGTCCCACATAATGTTAATCACAGAAGCGCAGCTGATTATAATCTTCCAATGTTGATTGAAGAATCCATCAGACGCGAGCTGGAAACTATGGCATGTGCAGAATGGTAGAATATAGCTATGTAATTGACAGAACAAAAGAATATAGTTCAGTAGCCGTTTTATAATCGAATATACACATTAAAACATGCTAGCTAACAAGTTACATTATAATTCAGTACTGGGCGCAAACGAATGAGCAACACCCACACCACACGGAATGAACACAGATGTCAAGACGGGTGAATAGGTCACACCACGATGTGCAGTGAAGTGCACAGAAGTAGTCGGACCAACGAATGGGAGGTAGACTCATGTGCACCCATTTCCTACCTGAAACTAAGGACAAAGATAGGAAAGTCTTAGGTTGAACTACAGACAGAGGGCATTATAATTAAAGTGGAAAGAGTAGCGATTGAACAGATAACCCCCGGGACCCAGGAAACTGTGAGAAACCTGAGGGTGTCTCACTTACAAGTCCACAGGGATCTGTCATCCAGGTGGCCAGGAGACAGCCACCACTATTGGATCCAGTTCCTGGGGATGGACCAGTGAAGGAGGATCACCTGGATGGGGGGCCCTCAGGGAATGCAAGCGGGACATCGATGGGTGAGACGCGGTATCCCCCTTCTTATAACATCTTTTCCCCAACCTACGACGTAGGATACTCGGACACTCCCCCGACCCCTTTTCCGACACAAACACTTTCTTACACCACGAAAGACAATGGAATAACACTAGAGCAGTTTACCTGACATGTCCCAAAACAAGGGTCAGGCAAAGTCAGGCAATTGATGAGAATCACACACACCTGACAGCGCTTTCCCTTCCCCACAGGCATAAAAGGTGGAGCACGAGAGCATAATACGAGCAAGGCAGGCCACGCGACAAGAGAGCTATCCAAGCCCGGCAGTTCAATAGGAGGAGCTAGGTGGCGAGAACCGAAGGGGCAACAAGGAGAGAAGCAACCTTGCCCTTTCTGACCCAGACCTGTGAAACCTCCATAGAAGGAATCGTAAGACAGCAAACAATAGCCAGCATGTGTTGCAGCAGATGTCAACGGTACACGGAGCATGCCTACGCTGATAAGCAGGGCAGAGAGAGACGCTGCACTGTGGCACCGGCTTTGACTCCAGATACAAGAAAAACCAAGCGGTTCACCACAGCCGGTGAGTCAAGGGGAGGACCGATAAGAAACCGATCTGTGTTGAACGAATGTCGCAAAATGGCAAATTAAGGGAAGTTCAAAGAACTGTTAACATTGAGGGAAAACCAGCTGCAGAGGGGTCCAGAACCACAGAGGTACTCATTCGAAAGGACTCTGTGCTGATCCCATGTTTGTTGAAACTACTGATACCTGAAGGCCTTAGGAAGGAAAAGGTCAAAGTGGTCATACAGGGGTCTAGCAAAATCCCCCTCTACAGTGGAAAATCTTTGACTTGCTCGTAATTGGAAAGCTAAGGGAGATGAATCCCACATAGTGAGAAAAGAGAAAGAACTGTGTGATCCTGACAGAGGGATGACGATGAAACGGGTGAAGCTTGAAGTGCCAATGAACAGTGTTTTTGACAAAAGTGAACCCGGCAGAGGCATGTCCACAGTGACCTGTTTACAAAGACATTAAGCTTTGTGAAAGCCACAGGAGAAAGTGTTTCGAGGAAAAGTCATAGTGAACCCAACAGGGAGGCTGCCATTCGAGAAGGGTCTGAGCCCGGAAGAGGGGGATCCAGGGGTGAGAAACCATCACCCCACTGACACGTAAATGCAACAGAGCAATTTTTGTTAATACAAGCCAGAGTGAACCCTACAGAGGGAGGCTGATATTGGAGAGGGGTCTCAGCCCAGAAGAGGGGGACCTAGGGGTGAAGAATTATCACCCCAAGTACAATCAGAAAGGAACTTTTGTTTATTTTTCTGAACCCATCAGGCCCTCGGCAGCAAGAAACTTAACTACCAAAGGTCCTGATATCACTAGGAACTTTTTGTGGATCTGAGCCCGGAAGAGGGGATCCATGGGTGAAAAGTCATCACCCAATGTGCCTACGGAAAGGAACTTTTTGTTTGTTATTTTGACCACATCAGGTCCTTAGAGGCAAGAGTCTTTTTGTAGAAAAGAGACTTAACCACTGAAGATCTTGATAGCTGAGAACGGAACTGTTGTCTCGTGCTGGGAAAGCTCGAGAGTGTGCTGTGCTCAGGAGTCCCGCCTTGTCCCGTGCTCAAAACGTGGGGAAGGGAAACCCCTGGCTACCACATCCTGACTTATCATTTGTGAACGCTTCTTTCTTTCTTGTGAACCCTATCCCACACTCTTTTTGTATTTAGTTATCAGGATTGGTAATAGTTTTTTTTTAGTACACACCTTTTTATTTGACAAGACGCCACTAGGACTGCCTTATTATTATTTGATGGTCGTAGCTTGCTCCCATCTAAGATTTAGGTTTAGATTAGGTGTTTTTCCAACCTTCTTATACAGTTTAATAAACATCCTTGAACTGTGATCACTTGTGTCTGTATTTACTGTTGCCACCATGAGTTCCTTACAGAGCACAAGGGCACAGGGAAAAGGTTCTGCTCCTTGCCTTAACGGTGCCCAGGGAAGCGATGGTGGCTGCACACCGGGATATGCCACGGGACAAAGCGGTGTAGACATCATTAGCCTGAACACAGGTGGTGGGTGCAGGTGTTGTGGGAGTCACCACCACAATATAGGCCACCTAACAACCCACAACTCTGCACAGAATATACGACTGTAAAAGGCACAACAAACTGCAAGTGCAACACTCGGACAGTTATAACGCATGGTATAAATATTCTGCAACATAACATAATGTATGATGTGCATTATTTTTGTCAAAATGTACATTCGTCCATCACATAGTTAGTCATCAAGTGCACAGCACACATGCCATTTTCAACCGCCAAAATGTTATGTAAAGTTACGCTTGCATAATTTCAGGGTGTGTCATTCTCTCAATGCCACGCAGAACATCCGCCCCGGAGAACGGATCCCAGAAATAGAAACTGAAGTTTTGTATGTCCACTTTCAATATAGTCAATGTTATCAATTCTTTGTGGCTATTTGACGCAGTGCGTCCTTCGAACTGTTAGTGTGTTTCATTCAAGGACAAATAACAATGCCTGCCTGTATTCAGTGATCTGAGCCAGAGAGCGTTAGGTTACGTTTTGGAGAAAAAATGCCACAAAAAAAGATAGACAGCATAAGACCTTGCTTCTGACATGTGGTTTAGAAAACTATGGACAGCAAAAAACGATTTACAATATGTGCCTCAACAGGAGAGCAACACAACAGAAAATTATGTATTGCTGTTACCTCTGGGGCTATCTCTGTGCTGTAAGAATAGGAGATCCATACCCCTTTTTCACTCATCCGGCACAGTTTCATGGCCCAAAGCATACCCTTGAGCCTAGTCTCCTACAAACCTACTGACCTTCATTACTAAGTCCCTGTTCCAACCTTGATTGATTTGCTCGCTACCTAAATATCTGGCATTTATTGTATGCCTCTTACTATAATTCCTGCATGTCCAGTCATACTCACTTGGGCACCTGAAGCAGCCCTGTGTACCATCAGGTGATACTGCGTGAGATTGCGTGCTCACACTACATCTCCGTCTCCTGTGCATTTATTTTCATGCCAAGTAGCCACACTCACCACGAGGTGAGGCTTTACAACACTGTGTACTTATACCTATTGTATCTCTAGCCTTTTGGCACGCTTGAAGTGACCATTTCTGCCAGCCGGGAATTCAATGTGATGTTTTTATCTTTTATTTCATTTTATTGAGCATTTGTAAGGTGCTTTAAACAACAGAATTGTGTTTCAAAGCGCCACAATGCTAGATGGGGACAGAACATGGGAAATAATAACAATGGCAAAACAGTAATATACTGTGGTTGTCCTACTAGGCCTTGTGGCATTTGCCCGTGCAAGTGCATTGTGAAGAAGTGCGTGTGAACGGGATGCAAGGAGGAGCATAGGGGTTGACAAGTACTGGAGGAGGGCATGGGAGGGCAGTGCAAAGGGGAGCCAAGGAAGAGAACCTCGGGCTCAGTGCTAGTACAGACGGCTCTCACGGGTGTTATGTGAGCCATCAAGTAGGGGACTGCAGGGCAGTGAAGTGGGGTGGAGGGGTTGCTGGTATTGACTGGGCGGATGGTCCTTGGATCCTGGGAGATTCATGATGATCAGGCAACCGGTCTTGGGGGGGGATTAGCGGTGAAGCGAAAGAGTGATGATGCAAAAGCAAAAAAGGGCCTTGTGGATGATGAAGAGGGTCTTGAACTCGATCCTTGCAGCCATCGGGAGGCAGTGCAGATATTTTAGGGCTGCGCAGATGCAGTACCTGGGCTTGAAGGCAAGGATAAGTCTTGTAGCCCTATTCTGGATTAGCTGGAGGGGGCGAAGGGAGGAAAGAGGGAGATTGAGAAAGAGGCTATTACAGTAGTTCAGCCTGGAGAGGGCCAGAGCTCTGGAGACATTGAGCTTCTGGGCGAAAGTAAGAACAAGAAGAATGCCTCTGAGTAGGTGGAGCTGGGAGTGGGACTTTTTGGTAAGGTCCATGATGTGAGGGAGGTGGGAGAGAGCAGAGTCTAAGATGACCCCGAGTTTTTGGGCCTCACAAGATTGTGGGGGTTGAGGGCCCAAAGAGGGGGGCCAGAGAGTAGGATGAAAACAGGGCAAAGATGTACGGATGAGGCAATTAGCAACATAGAGAAAACAAAGGAACACAAGCTCAATTACCCCTCTATTTGTCCGCCTTGCAGGGGAGCAGGGACAGAGGGATTTTTTGGATAGATATATTTCTTATCTATCTAAGAGTCGCATAAAAGTATTTCATTGTTCAGAGAGCAGTCACAGTAAAAAAACATATATTTTAATAGTATAGGTTATACACTTTTGTAAGTAGTTGGTGCTTTCCACAAGGCACCTCCAGACTTAGAAAGAAATACATAAAATTAAAAAGTCCAGCAAAAACACACACATATTCTGCTCGTGGTGTCTAGGGTTAGTAAAGTGACAATTCTGATAAGACACTTTGTCAATTTAATTGTTGACTTTCTTGTTCAAAATTTGGGGAAACCAAGACATTAAATGTACAGCATACGAATTTGAACGCTGCAAAAAAACACAATTATTTTAGTGTCAGGATGTCTACATATGTTTCGGCACATAATATGCATCAACACCATCCCTGGTGTTCTGCTGTTTTAGTTGTGGCCCTCTTCAGGACAGGATGTTGTTTTTCAAAATGACAAAAGTTCAGAAAACCCCAGGTATTCACGCTATTTTTCAGTGCTGTAAAGAATGGAAAATATGGAATTTGCGTTAGTGATGCGTCTAGGACTCAACTTACATTAAAAACTCTTCTGATAGAAGTTTATGCGACATGGATACAGTCTTCTCCACATTCCCACTTGTCACTGACCTTTATATGCTTTTATAGTCGGACTCAAGATTTTTATTTTTATTTTAGGCAAACAATGGATTCACTGCCATGCCCTGTATGTCATCATATCGTGGATTGCTTTTATCTTGTTTGGGCTTAGTAGTTGGTCCTTGCGTCGAAGTAATTCAGACTTTCGAGCCTACGGACACAATTCATATGTTGAAATTTTAACGAATTGTTATTGCGTTTATGCATGTTGATATTTCCAAACACAAAAGTCATCTTCATTATTTACTGACCTGATGGTTTTGTCAAAGGATATAGTCTAGTTTGGCACTAGTTGTTTATGCAAATATGCGTTTCCCCTGTATGTAGGTTCCCAGGGGTACCTTCTTTTTCTATTCAAAAAGACCTGTGGGGACAGATGGAATAGAACCTGCGTTAGGAGAAAGGATCTCCACATGAGCTATAATATGCTATTTTCCGCTCGTTCGTTAGCATGATTTCGTTGTTGTTTTTAAGTTTCGAATCCTTAGCGTTTTGGTTTTGTTTACCTTCTGTTTGATTCAGTAGGACGATCTTTTCTCATCGCAGTGCAGCTCCTCTCAGTTTCGGCACAGAGATACCAACTCGTTTGAATTTGGTGTTACGGGAGAGGGAAATGTATTACTTCTGTGTTTGCATGTCATGTGACTGCCACGTACGTATTTCAAAAAATGCCTATTCATTTCTTGGCGGCATATACGGCCATCTTGGAGAGTGTAGGCAAGATGGTGGATACTCTTTGTTTTAGAGATCTCAACAAAATGTAGTTGTGTTTTGTTCATTAAAGTAAAAGAGATGGTACATGGACACACCTTGGCAGTGTTTTCATACAGTATAGCCCGTGTGTTTGTTATGGTAGAAACAATGTCTGGAAAAACGCTAAGGATTCAAAACTTAAAAACAACAACGAAATCACGCTAACGAACGAGCGGAAAATAGCATATTATAGCTCATGTGGAGATTCTTTCTCCTAACGCAGGTTCTATTCCATCTGTCCCCACAGGTCTTTTTGAATAGAAAAAGAAGGTACCCCTGGGAACCTACATACAGGGGAAACGCATATTTGCATAAACAACTAGTGCCAAACTAGACTATATCCTTTGACAAAACCATCAGGTCAGTAAATAATGAAGATGACTTTTGTGTTTGGAAATATCAACATGCATAAACGCAATAACAATTCGTCAAAATTTCAACATATGAATTGTGTCCGTAGGCTCGAAAGTCTGAATTACTTCGACGCAAGGACCAACTACTAAGCCCAAACAAGATAAAAGCAATCCACGATATGATGACATACAGGGCATGGCAGTGAATCCATCGTTTGCCTAAAATAAAAATAAAAATCTTGAGTCCGACTATAAAAGCATATAAAGGTCAGTGACAAGTGGGAATGTGGAGAAGACTGTATCCATGTCGCATAAACTTCTATCAGAAGAGTTTTTAATGTAAGTTGAGTCCTAGACGCATCACTAACACAAATTCCATATTTTCCATTCTTTACAGCACTGAAAAATAGCGTGAATACCTGGGGTTTTCTGAACTTTTGTCATTTTGAAAAACAACATCCTGTCCTGAAGAGGGCCACAACTAAAACAGCAGAACACCAGGGATGGTGTTGATGCATATTATGTGCCGAAACATATGTAGACATCCTGACACTAAAATAATTGTGTTTTTTTGCAGCATTCAAATTCGTATGCTGTACATTTAATGTCTTGGTTTCCCCAAATTTTGAACAAGAAAGTCAACAATTAAATTGACAAAGTGTCTTATCAGAATTGTCACTTTACTAACCCTAGACACCACGAGCAGAATATGTGTGTGTTTTTGCTGGACTTTTTAATTTTATGTATTTCTTTCTAAGTCTGGAGGTGCCTCGTGGAAAGCACCAACTACTTACAAAAGTGTATAACCTATACTATTAAAATATGTGTTTTTTTACTGTGACTGCTCTCTGAACAATTAAATACTTTTATGCGACTCTTAGATAGATAAGAAATATATCTATCCAAAAAATCCCTCTGTCCCTGCTCCCCTGCAAGGCGGACAAATAGAGGGGTAATTGAGCTTGTGTTCCTTTGTTTTCTCTTCAAGAACCAAGTCCCGTTTTCAGCTCAATCCCCCATTACCAAAAAATTGGGACTTACCCTCCTTTACACACTACTTTGGACAACCCGGCTGTTGTAGGGTCCAATACAAAGCGTTGACATAGTGTCAGCCTGTCTGAATTTCCAACCAGATATAGCTTCCGTTAACTACTAAAAATGGAAACAGTGAATCTCGTGTCATTCACAGACGAGTACTACCAGAAAATAATTAATCAACCATTAACAATGATCCCAGATGAGACAAATTCAATCAATAATACGGCTGGGAATGACTTTGAGATACTAACACAAAAGAAGAAAAAGCTCATCAGAACTGAATCACACGGACAACTGATGCTAGCCTATCTAAAAGCTGGAATAATCCCGGAAGGCCTCCAGGTCAAAAATATCCCTCGAGTTTTCGTCGACAACGCGAAGTTCAAAGGGAAATTTAGCGGTGTCGGAAATAAATGTTCAAGAGACTGGCTCATTTTAATTATTGACATCGCCCAGGAAGAAGTGAAAGAACAACAAGCTGAAATCAACACTCTAGAAGAGAAAATTAAATCAGATCAGGTTATTACAGAAATAAAACAAAAATTGGAAAAAATAGAGGAAGAAATGGCTAAATTCAAAAAACTGACCATCGATAAGAAGATTTGGAAACTAAAAAAGGACATTGAAATGTACAAGGAAACAAAGACCTATCCATACCTTGTCGAAACATACTATGACAACATCAACAAAACAGGACCACCGAGAGGAAGAAACGGATACCAAAGGAAACAATACGTTACTTTCTCGAATACCACCAATTGTACTACAAGCAGTGACTCTGATAACAGCACCAACACTAACGCACCAAGGGGAGGCAAAAACCAGAGACAACAGTTTTTTCAAGGGAGGGCACAAGGAGGCCGCAATCGAACCCAAGCCCCACAACGGATGCAGACGCGGAACTGGAACGGACCTGTGCAGAATTGGTAATTCCCATCTTCAATCTCTCCACTCATGTCCTCACAGAAGGCGAGATTAAAGTACTAAGTCGTGGCCTCAGTTTTGTACCTGTTAAAAAGGCAGAAAATTTCCAAACAGAGATTGAATTGCAAAAATTCTTCCAAACAATCAGGTTAAAATATTTCTTCCGAAACCCTAAAGTAGGGAATAAAGAAAAGGAAAAAAGCACAACGGGCCTAAAACCTCCATCGACCTTTTTCCCCACGAACAACATGATAAGTCCGGCCATCGCAGCTTTTGAAAATAAAATAATTGAAGGAACCAAAAAATTATTACGCACCAACAATTTCTCCAAAGACAACTTGTGCCCGATGGAAAGACAGGCATTGAAAGACCTACAAACAAATTAACTATTCGTAATAAAACCTGCAGATAAAGGAGGAGGAATAGTCTTATGGAACAAAAACGCATACAATGAGGAAATCAGATTACATCTACAAGACCAGAAATTTTATAAACCCCTACAAGGCGATCCGACATCGCGCCTTAAAGAGGAGATATCGAGTCTAATGCAACATGCAGAAGCCGAAGGGTGGATAGACCACGATGAAAAGTGTTTTCTAATTAAGACCAATCCTACTATCCCAGCATTCTACCTACTCCCTAAGGTACACAAAAACAGCACAACAACCCCGGGGAGACCAGTAGTGTCGGCAATAGACTCGATCCTCGAACCTCTGTCAATTTACGTTGATTGGTTCCTCAGACCTTTCGTATCGCGTATGAAATCCTATGTTAAGGACACGACGAGCATGATAAAGATCGTAGAAAATATAACCACGGAACAAGGAGACATCTTAGCAACATTAGATGTGGTTGCTCTATACACCAGCATCCCGCAGCTCGAATGTTTAAAAATACTGGAACAATACTTGAACCAACGAACTATGAACAACAAGACAGTTCCAACCCCTTTTATCCTTGAATGCGCAAGACTGGCACTTATGGAGAATTACTTCATCTGTGGAGATGCTTTCTACAATCAAAGACATGGGACCAGCATGGGTGCAACGTTTGCCCCAGATATTGCCAACTTATATATGGACTCTGTAGAGACAAAGTCCATTTACCACACTGACAACCCGTTTAAAATCAACATCATCGCATGGTATAGGTACATCGATGATTGTTTTTTAGTATGGAGAGGTTCTAATTCACTCCTGCTAGAATTCCAAAGATGGTTAAATCAATGTAATGTAAACATCAAGTTCACCATGTGCCACAACACAAAGATCATCCCTTTTCTGGATTTAGAAATCAGAACAGAGCCAGATGCCTTTCTCACCACCAACCTATATCGGAAAAAAACGGATAAAAATACACTTCTTGAATTTAAGAGCTACCATCCAGCAAGCCTAAAGGCCAACCTTCCGATAGGTCAATTCCTAAGAGTACGTCACAACTGCATGAATCTAGAGGACTACAGGATACATGGCAAACAACTGAAAAAACGTTTGGAACAAAGAGGATATCCGAAAAAGTACATAAACGTGGCCTACAAAAGTGCGAAAAATAAAAACCGAGAAACATGCCTAAATCCGCCAAAAAAAACAACTGTGGAAAAAATGACATGCATCACAACCTTCACCCCGATTAGCCACAAGCTACGCAAACTAGTCCTAAAGAACTGGCATGTTATAAACACGGAGGACTTTAATCCAGCACCCCCAAGATTTGCGTTCAAAAGACAGAAGAACCTAAAGGACAATTTGGTCCACACATACCCTCAATTAAAAAAAACAGATCCACAGAATACCCTCTGGGACCTCCCACCGGTAACAGGACATTTTAAATGTGGTATGTGTTCGGTTTGCCCACTCACAAAAAATATGAAAAGCATAAAATTGAAAGAAAGAGTCTGGCAACTTAGATCATTCACAAATTGCAATTCACAATGGGTTGTATACGCGATCCAATGCCCATGCCAACTTCTGTATATTGGGAAAACAAAAAGACCCATTAAAATACGCATAGGAGAACATCGGACTAACATCAGAAATCAAACACCTAACAAACCCCTTGTCGCCCACTATCTCCAACTAAAACATAAACCATGTAAAATATTCTGGTTCATCATTCAAACAGTTCAAATTTCGAACAGAGGTGGAGACCGCGACTTGGCTCTGCGCAAATGCGAACAGAAGTGGATTTTTGACTTGGATACAGTAAAAAATGGTCTTAATTCATCAGTTGAGTGGGGAATTTTCTTCTGAGGAGAACACCTTGAGTCTATATGGCCCCGTTTTTCCAGACATTGTTTCTACCATAACAAACACACGGGCTATACTGTATGAAAACACTGCCAAGGTGTGTCCATGTACCATCACTTTTACTTTAATGAACAAAACACAACTACATTTTGTTGAGATCTCTAAAAGAAAGAGTATCCACCATCTTGCCTACACTCTCCAAGATGGCCGCATATGCCGCCAAGAAATGAATAGGCATTTTTTGAAATACGTACGTGGCAGTCACATGACATGCAAACACGGAAGTAATACATTTCCCTCTCCCGTAACACCAAATTCAAACGAGTTGGTATCTCTGTGCCGAAACTGAAAGGAGCTGCACTGCGATGAGAAAAGATCGTCCTACTGAATCAAACAGAAGGTAAACAAAACCAAAAGGCTAAGGATTCGAAACTTAAAAACAACAACGAAATCACGCTAACGAACGAGCGGAAAATAGCATATTATAGCTCATGTGGAGATCCTTTCTCTTAACGCAGGTTCTATTCCATCTGTCCCCACAGGTCTTTTTGAATAGAAAAAGAAGGTACCCCTGGGAACCTACATACAGGGGAAACGCATATTTGCATAAACAACTAGTGCCAAACTAGACTATGGGCCTCATTACACGGACGGCGGTAAGGGTTAACGGTCACCGTTAATGGCAACGGTGACCGTTAACCCTTACCGCCGTACTACGAGGTCCCTTTGCGGGTTGGAGGATTTAACGCCTGCTTCTTGCAGGCGTTAAAATCCAACCCGCTAAGGGACCTCGGAGTTAATTACGGCACCGCAAAATTGCGGTGCCGTAATTAGCGCCTTCCCCATTTCCATAGAGCCCTATGGGGCAGAAATGGGAATGGGGAAGGGCAATGGCGGAAAGGGGATTTACCGCCCCTCCAACCTTGGAATGGGGCGGTAAATCCCCTTTCCGCCAAGGCGGTGCCGGTATTTTACCGGCATGAGCCATGGCGCTAATAGCGCCATGGCTCACCGCCTACCGTGTAATGAGGCCCTATATCCTTTGACAAAACCATCAGGTCAGTAAATAATGAAGATGACTTTTGTGTTTGGAAATATCAACATGCATAAACGCAATAACAATTCGTTAAAATTTCAATATATGAATTGTGTCCGTAGGCTCGAAAGTCTGAATTACTTCGACGCAAGGACCAACTACTAAGCCCAAACAAGATAAAAACAATCCACGATATGATGACATACAGGGCATGGCAGTGAATCCATCGTTTGCCTAAAATAAAAATAAAAATCTTGAGTCCGACTATAAAAGCATATAAAGGTCAGTGACAAGTGGGAATGTGGAGAAGACTGTATCCATGTCGCATAAACTTCTATCAGAAGAGTTTTTAATGTAAGTTGAGTCCTAGACGCATCACTAACACAAATTCCATATTTTCCATTCTTTACAGCACTGAAAAATAGCGTGAATACCTGGGGTTTTCTGAACTTTTGTCATTTTGAAAAACAACATCCTGTCCTGAAGAGGGCCACAACTAAAACAGCAGAACACCAGGGATGGTGTTGATGCATATTATGTGCCGAAACATATGTAGACATCCTGACACTAAAATAATTGTGTTTTTTTGCAGCGTTCAAATTCGTATGCTGTACATTTAATGTCTTGGTTTCCCCAAATTTTGAACAAGAAAGTCAACAATTAAATTGACAAAGTGTCTTATCAGAATTGTCACTTTACTAACCCTAGACACCACGAGCAGAATATGTGTGTGTTTTTGCTGGACTTTTTAATTTTATGTATTTCTTTCTAAGTCTGGAGGTGCCTTGTGGAAAGCACCAACTACATACAAAAGTGTATAACCTATACTATTAAAATATGTGTTTTTTTACTGTGACTGCTCTCTGAACAATTAAATACGTTTATGCGACTCTTAGATAGATAAGAAATATATCTATCCAAAAAATCCCTCTGTCCCTGCTGCCCTGCAAGGCGGACAAATAGAGGGGTAATTGAGCTTGTGTTCCTTTGTTTTCTCTTCAAGAACCAAGTCCCGTTTTCAGCTCAATCCCCCTTTACCAAAAAATTGGGACATACCCTCCTTTACACACAATTAGCAACATAGGCCTTTGTTCAATTACAATAAACAATGTGTGCATCTGGGTTTCACCACTTTCCATGGCCCTTTCAGAAAGGTTTTAGTTTAGGACGAACGCACCTCCACTTTGTACAGATTTAATAAAAACTATTATTGGTTGTACTTATTCCCTCTGCATCACCATATCCACGGATGACATTCCACACGGTTACCTATGCTTCCATGATTGGAAATATGCAGCAAAGTTTAGAACAATGTGCCATATGTCTGTACAATAATTGTCAAGTGCGCTGAGTGTCTTTAGCTCAGTTGTTTGTGCGTAGTCCCCAATGGATACAATTACCATCAAGTATATGACCACAACTTCTTCTCGTGTCTCTGATAACATGAATGGTAAATAAATGTGATCTACCATGTACATGCGAACCAGGGAAATGGCGGCTGGTGAATTGGGTCAACCAGCTATGTGTGCTAATGCAGTTGGGCTACTACATACAAACATTACCGCCCCTACGACTTTTGCCTGGTATGATTGCTTGATTAATATCAACCACACAACTAATAGTTATTGTTACGTAGATCCTTGTTTGTATTTGTTTTTTAATTTCTTTTTCTGATGTTTGTAATGCGCCTATACAAGCGGGGGGTAGGGGTTGGGACAAGGGAGAAAGATAACAATGCAGTCCTACCTACTAGGCCATGTGATATTTAGATTGTGGAAGTGCATTACCAAGAAGTCCGACGAAGAAGGGTGGTGTGAGTGCCGGTTGGCGAAATGCAGAGAGCTAGTGTGGGAAGGGAAGTGCAGGGGAAAGAGGAGAGAGTGCAGTAGAAAGGGGTGGGAGTGTGGAGAGTGGGGCGGATGCAGCAACAGGGGCTAGGCAACTGAAAAAGGGATGCCATGAGTGCAAGTTCCAGGGATTGCATGTGTTGCAGGTGGTGAGGTTCAACCAGAGGGACCCATTGAGATAGACAAGAGTACTTCCCATTTTGTGCCACCATTAATGGGTGACAAAGAGAAAGGGGGGAGGACAGAGAACATGTGGGTAGTCCATATGTCCGGAAAGGGAGCGGCCAAGAGAATGTCTCTGAGAGTCTGCCTGGAGACAGCATTGACGTTGGTGTCAGCGATGGGCAGGCCGGGCAGCGATTGATCTGAATTCATGATAAATTTGAACAGCGTCAATATTACATCTTGCTTCTGTTGTACTGTAAATATTCAAAAATGTGATCGCATTATTAAGAGATTACTTTTTATTTGTCATATTGCACATTTTACACAGACCTTTTGCCAACATTTGGAGAATCGAAAAGCAAATGTGTCAAGAATTTTAATCCCCAAAAACCTTTCCATGATTTTGAACAAAGGCCTATACTTCAAATAATCACATTGGCATTTTAGATTTAACATATAAAAACAACCAGTGGGTTGCGAAACGCGTCGTCTTTTCACTTTCTTCTGCTAAATTATGATGCCTTTAATAAAACTGGAATTTTATGAGCACCGGAAAGAAGCAGTGTTGGAGTTTTCATTTTGTTTACAGATTACAGAGAGCCATTTGGAGTTAAGGTCCCCAGCGCTCCTCTGTGCACTACATATTATTTATATATTCACTGACAAAAAACGTTGTTAAAGGGACGTTATAGGTAAGTTGCACTACTAAAAAGCTATGAAGTTCACTGACAAAAAACGTTGTTAAAGGGACGATATGTTTCAGTTGACCTAAGAAAAACCTATCAAATTCAGTGCAACAAGTACTTGAAAGGAACATTAGACTGACTTTGCAATAATAACAACCTATCCATATTATGGTTACAAGTAAAACCAAAAAGAAAATACGCCAGTTATGGTAACCTAAGCAACTATAACTCGCCCCACCACTGTGCACTGCTAAGACTAAGACTCATGACATCAAACATGACATCACAAATGTCATTGATGTCATCACTGATCACATCACATGTCTGGCTCCCTCTTTTTTTGTTCACTGACATATCTAGGCCAGGTGGTTTTCTTCACTGACAGCCAGGAACTAAAAAATTGAAAGGTACTATATTTGTAGACCTTACCCTTTTCATATGTTCTTACACTACTTTCCTTAGGGTTCAGTCACATCATATGATACATATGCATAGGGGAAGAAGCAAGCCTAAAACACAGCAATGATTTCTGTGCATGAAGGTATGCAGTTAGGTTATGAATACTTTCTGGTAATACTGCAGCTTTTTTGCTTACTTTACTTTCTCTGTATATGCCTATATTTGTATCTGTTGTGGTCTCTTTATGTTTTTTGTGTAGTAGTACAATTATGTAGTAAGTGAGGGATTGGTAGCTACGTATTACATATTTCACAGTACGCAAAACTGTGAAAAGAAAGCATTCAATATTTTACTATCCAACATGGCAAGATTTTGAATATTGCACCTCTATGGTTCATGCTGCAGACAATGGGCCTCATTACGACCCAGGCGGTAAGTTACCGCCTGGGTCGTACCTTTACCACCATGGCGTAAACTACGTTTATGCCATGGTGGTTGGCGGACTTACCGCCCCATTCCGAGGTGAGTGGGGCGGTAAGTCCCCATTAACCCATTTACCCTTCCCCATTCCCATTTTTGGCCCATAGGGCATAATGGGAGTGGGGAAGGCGTTAATTACGCCACCGTAAATTACGGTGGCGTAATTAACAACAAGGTCCCTTAGCGCCATGGATTTTAACACCTGCTAAAAGCAGGTGTTAAAACCTCCATGGCGCTAAGGGACCTCGGAATCAGGCGGTAAGGGTCGGCGCTGTTTACGCCGCCGTAAACCCCTTACCGCCTGGGTCCTAATGAGGCCCAATGGGTCTCATTATAAGTTTGCCGGTCCGGGAACTACGGTACGGCTAGGCATGCCGGTACTGTAGTTCCCGGACCGGCAAACTACGAGTTCTGCTCGCAGGTGCCATTGTGGCCACCAGGACTGGCGGGCGTACCGGCACCCGCGAGCAGAGCATTTCCGATGCACAGGCACTGTTGATAACGGTGCCTGTGCAGCCAGCTTTCCCATTCCCATTGAGCCCTATGGCTCAATGGGAATGGGGAAGAATTTTATCTGGCGCCCAGGAATGGGCAAATACCGGGTCCGGTAAGGCCGTAATGACCCGGTAATTGCCCATTTCTGGGTGCCGGAAAAAATGAATACCGGCGGCAGCTGTGCCTGTTTTACAGGCACGACTATCGCCAGGGTTGTAATGACCCCCAATGTCTACGTTTGCACATGAGTAGGTGCATGTACTGGAAAGAACATTTGTAGCAATGCATTACTTAATGAAGTATGTTTATCATGATAGTTATCTCAATGACCTCTGATAGTTTTCTGGCAACATTATAATGCCAATCCCTTGTGGAGGCTTTTCATGAAAACTAAATGCACATGTGATGTGATCAGTGATGTCATCAATGACATTTGTGATGTCATGTTTGATGTGATGTGTGTTAGTCTTAGCAGTGCACAGAGGTGGGGTGAGTTATGGTTGCTTAGGTTACCATAACTGGTGAATTTCTGGGTTTATTTTGGTTTTACTTGTAACCATAATATGGATAGGTTGTCATTAGTGCAAAGTAAGTGTAAGGTTCCTTTCAAGTACTTGTTGCACTGAATTTGATAGGTTTTTCTTAGGGCAACTGAAACATATCGTCCCTTTAACAACGTTTTTGTCAGTGAACTTCATAGATTTTCAGTAGTGCAACATACCCATAACATCCCTTTAACAATGTTTTTTTGTGAGTGAATTGCATAGGTTTTTACTAGTGCAACTTAACCATAATGTCCCTTGAACAACGTTTTTTGTCAATGAATTTCATAGGTTTTTACTTCTGCATCTTAAGCTTAATGTTCATTCAGCAATGTTTGTTAAGTGAATTGCAAAGGTTTTTAGCAGGATACCCTTACTTTTTGAAGATGTACTGTACAACATATTGAACCTGGGGCACCATGTCAATGCGCACAGCAGTCTCGAAGTATGCGTCTGGTCACAGACATCAGGTGGCATCCAATCTGCTCAGAAAGGCTGGGGCTCTCTTACATAGTGGTGCCATTCAGCAAACACAAGGAACATATGCAAGCAGCGGCATGTACATAAATTGCAAGGTAAGATACAGTAGGGCTGCAAACTGTGTACTTATGAAGCAAACAGCACAAAGGCATAGGGACTACACCATAACGGAATACACCAACAACAGAAGTGACGTCTCCCTTCAACAATCTTACCTCACTGCTCCACCTTGCATGGGAACAAAGAACGAACGGCCAGAGTAAGGACGGCAAAGTACTAAGACCAGAACATCACTGCAACGTAGCAAGCACACTACATGTTGTCTGTTAATTGTGCAAGTGGTGCAGTATACAATAGTACAGAAGCATAACGTTTTTTTTTTGTACGTAGCAATGGCAAGCACCTTACAGTGGCTAGAAGAAAATTTCCCTCATTACGCAATGACTTACGATACTAACCCCATTGGTACTCACAGTAGTGTGAAACGTAATTTATGTAGTATATATTGCTTCATGTACACCATTTTCTTTTCTGTAAGAGAACATATTGGAAAGGAAAGCAAGGCAGCACAAGCGTCACCCCTTCCACAACAGCATGCAGGCATAGGAAAGGAAAGAAACTCTGTAAATAGCAAAATGGACAGCCTGGAAGACAAAATGCAAGAATTGGTGAACAAATGTGTCGCCTTAAAAGATTGCGTACAAGGGTATATTATGGACAAAATGAAACAGCACTGGCAGACTTGCACGTGAACCCGTTCCCCATTTCACAGCCCACCATCCCCTCAATCCCTTCCTCCCCTCACAACCAACCTTTACAAATCCCCAATTCCCCACAATAAGTATCCACTTCTGCTACTCCTTGCCTTTCCTAATGGTGTGTATGAATGTGTGCAAGTAAACAATGATATTGAAATTGTTGCTGAGTGCATATGTGATATTGTTTTTTTTTTAATGCCTTTATTACTCAGCGACGAATAGTTCTCGTAGGAATGACCGCAATTAAGCAAAAGATAGGTGTCCTACAGACACCGCACCTGCCCGGCCTATGCGCAATGACAATGGAGGCATCCGTACGACGCCACCACAACCCGCATGTCTGCATGTTGTGCACCACCTATAATTATGTGTGCGAGCAGATGTTTGTTTGTTGTGCAAGTACACACATGTGTATCTGTTCCTCTGTGTCCTGGTTACACCGCCACTGTGCACCATATGCAAACACACGTTAATTAGGTTACGCCGGCCACCCACGTCCTACAGGTAGCTATGCAGATAAATATCCCACCTGCTATACCCTATAAACACCCAGTGTCTCCAAAAATGGTTGGCGCATGTGTGTCGCACTATTAATCAGTAGAGAAGTGGGAACGGTGTGCATAGCATACCTATGCACATGTGCACAACGTATGCTGCCCAAAATGCATCCTGCGGACAGCCGTCCCAAGGGAGAACAGTGGCAACGTCACCTTGCAACCGCACCCACACTGTGGGTGGGCCCTTATGTCAGGGACACGAGCCAGACCCTTGGACAGCGAAAAGTACACTGTTGTGCAATGTACATAGTGTTTTACGGAAAGTACACACTCACAACACACCACATTGTGCCGTTGCACATGTATGTATGTTTTTGAAAAATGTAGGCCTGTTTTCCGGGTGCAAGTTCTTCACAGCAGCCCTACAAAAGGCCACACCCCAGAGCTGTTGCACAATCTGTTTGTAGCTTTTCACAACAGAGTAGCAGGCCACATAGGTTGGCCCGGTAAGTGATGTTGGACCGAATCTGCTGTGCTACATTGCCTTTGCAAGTAATGGCAACCATGTCAGCCTGGCTCAGTACGCACAGTAATGGAGAAAAGTATTAACAGCCCTTCCGGTGACCCACACGCTCAGTTGCGATAGTCCCCACTGTCCCATTCCCATAGGTAGCACGCTGAAAACGGTACTATGTGGCACGTGCGTTTTTCCAAGTACGGTGAGGGCCGTACCCCAATAGAGCAGAAACATTCCTTATTCCCTTTTAACTTTCTTCTTTCCAGCACGCCGTCATTCGGTACTGTTAGAATGTTCCACACGCATTCACCACTCACATTGAAGAGCTCTCATGTAACAGTATCAGTTCTGTACAACAGTCCTCTGCGTACACACCACACCGAGAAATGGTATTGCGCAATACCTCAGGCTCCACAGTCCCATTTCCATGGCCATCCTCAAAATCCCCAGATGTGGATTTCGTGGGTGAATAAATTGCAACCAGGGTAGGGCAGTTCATTTTTAGTGGCGGCTCTGAAAAGAGCCTTTTTTTAAATTTATTTTTTAGGTGCCTCTAGTGAAACACCTTTTTTCGGTTTTTATTTGATGTTGTATTGTCTTGTGCTCACATTGTTACAGTATAATCTTCAACGCATCCTGTAGACGGGCAAACAAAACAGCATGACCAATGGGCGACAACTAAATGCCATTTGCTTGGAAAAACTCAGCATTTCCAATCCTAATGGGATTGTTGTAGAAGAACATCCCACCAGCCGACAAAAAAGTATACATGCTTCTGTTGATGAGACACCTTCCAACCTTTAGCTCGGAACAACATCCATGATCATTGTCCCATACTCTTCTTGGTGTTATGGATGAGAAAAGCACCTTGGCAGTGGGAAAAAGTCTTGTCACTACATTCAGCATCTTCTTCAGTCGACGGAACAAACCTAAACAAGCCACGTAACCCAAATGCACACCACCGTAGTGCATGACGACAACATTGACAGTAGCAAAAGTGGCCAGGTCTCTGCAAAGTGCATGCATATCGCCGAAACTGCGGTCACAGACAACGCACCGCAATGCGTCCACTCCTTCCAAACCGAAATTGCCATCAAAGTGTCTTTCCAGGGCATACTTGTGCAGATCTATCACAAAGGCATCACCCAAAGTCAACACAATGAGTTTCTCCATGTCAGCCAGCCTCACTATGCAGAGTAATGTAAAACAGTATGACCGCCCATTCCTGTGAACCACACCCTCAGTACCTGATTGGATAATCCCCACAGTCCCATTTCCATTGGCCAGCATGGTGAGAAGGGTAGAATGTGGCACGTGCGCTTCCCAAGTTACCGCAAGGGCCTTACTCCAGTAAAGCAGGAGCAGTCCTTCTGCCCTTTCCACTATTTTTGTCCACCCCTACCTCATTGGGTGTGGGTAAATTGTCACACACAGCATTCCACCAATGCCATCCAAGACGTTAGCATCAAACACTGTCAGCTCTGTACAACACTTCAAATGTACCATTGCAAATTCAGCCTGCAAGTGTCTTGTCATTCGAAAGCACGTCCAGTAGAAAGTTCAGTAAAAGATTGCAAGATTTGTGCATCCACATTCATCCACATGAGCACCCATCACCACAAAATAGAGGTATGAATACTTTTTATGCAGTATGTTTGCAACTCTGTTATAAGTGCCTCTGTGCATGGTATCTGCCACTGAGCAACCATTACGTTCTTAAAAAGCATACTGTTTTTTCTCCCATCTCCTACCATCAAGTGGCACTTCAATGGTATGTGCTTGCAACGTTTTCATACATTGTAATATTGAAACAGAAACTCTCTTCTTTCCTTCCGACAATGCTACGAATTGTTTTCCCCACTAACCCATCTTCTACATAAATCGTAAAAATAAGGCACCAAAACCAACTTAAAGCAAGTTCCCAAAAGGTCACTGTCTGCACAGCTGTGGCTCTCTCTAGGCTGGACTATTGCAACAGCCTCTTTTTAAATCTGCCCACTTCTACTCTCCACCCTCTGTAACTCATCCAGAAGAGGACTGCGCGACTTTTCCTTGGCCTCAAGCCCAGGGATCGTATCTCTCCTGGACTGAAAGGTCTGCAATAGCTCCCAGTGGCGGCGAGGAATGAGGTGAAAACCCTCTGCTTTATGCACAAGGCCTTCTGGGCCCTGGGATCTCAATACCTTCAACTCTCACTTCCTAATATCTCCCTGCTCGAGCTCTTCCCTCATCCGCCTCCAACTCCCTCAGGGTCAGTCGCTTCTGCTAGAAACCAGTTTCTTCAGCTGGAGCTTCCCTCTGCAACACCCTCTCTGCCTCCCTGAAACTTGAGGAGAACCATCGCCGGTTCCGGAAGCACGGCAAAGCCTTTCTCTTTGCGTCTGCTTTTTCTCCTCCACTACCTGGCTGACATCCTGGCTGCAACTGATTCTCCACTGGTTACCTGCCCATTCTCTGATGTCAAGACCCAGGCCACTTCCCCCCACCAGTAGCAACCCTGCACTTGGGGACTGTTTTCTGTATCGCTAACAGTTCCACCACCACCTGATGTCTGTACTTATCCTTGCACTGAGCACAATCGTGCAATATTTTTACTTATTGTCATTTGTTCTTCTTCCCATTTACTGCACTTTCCCCTCCCCCTGCCCATGCACTTGGGTGATCAGAGTGACACCTGGCCTAGTAGGTTAGTTGTCTCTGTCTCCCCTCTGTCCCCACTCCCTTGCCTCGTTGCGCCTTGCAAAACTTATTTTTAGGCGCATTATGAATGGCATATCATACAATTTCACATCATATGATATCATACACACATTGCATTCATGACAACAGAATGCCTGCCACTTACCTTGTACACTTCACAGGTTTTTTTTCCCGCAGTACCCCACTTACTACAAACTTTTCAAAAATGATCACACAAAAGCAGCATTGAATGCATTTTACCAACTTCAAATAGGAGCATGCATACAAACAGGATGCCTGCCCCTTACCTTGCACACTTCCACCATAGTCTTAGCACTTCTTTGTACAAAGAGACCTTCTGCCACCGTTTTTGTAGACACACCACAACCACAAACCTTATTGCGCAATGCCGTAGCCTCCACAGTTCCGTTTCCGTGGCTCCATTCCTGAAAATGGCCGGATGTGGCACGGGTAATCCTGAAACTACCGCGGAATCCGCTGAGTTTTCGTGCTAGGAAGGGGATTAGGGGGGAGGGTGAAACAGGTTAGGAGATTGGGTTTTTAGTGGTCCCTCTGAAAAGTTTTGTTCTTTTTTTTTGTTTTTTATTTTGTTACGTGCTTGCAAACAACCTTTTTTTGTTTTTTCTCTTTGTATGAGTTTCTGTTTGTTTCTCCACCATCAATTTTTACCGAGTTATGGTCAATGCTTATTGCACAGTGTCAAAGAAAATGGTAATGCCAATGGTGTTCAAAGAAATGCCATTTGCATGGAAGCAGTGTATATTTAGCAACTTCATGCTCTCATAGTGGGTGGAGAACATTCCATCAGTGCACATAAATGCAGACATGCTTCTGTTTTATAAGACACCTTCCAAGCTCTGGCTGGGGACAAATGACACCTGCATGGTCCCATACTTCTCTTGGTGGAATTGTTGAGAAAACGACCTTGGCAGTGGGAAAAATCTGCATCACTACATTCATCAACTTCTTCAGGTGACGGAGCAAACGTCCACACGACATATAACCCAAATGTAGACCTCTGTAATGCACCACGACAACTTAAACAGATAGAGGTGACATATCTGCAAAGACCAACCATCCCGCCGAAACTGCACGCATCAAGACTGGCCCACAAAGCGCCCACTCCTTCCAACCCAAAATTAGCAGCAAGGCCTCTTTGCACGGCATGCCTGTGCAAATCTTTTACAAATGTATCACACACGAGCAGCACTGTGCGTCCCTCCATCTCAACCAACCTCATTACACAGAGAGTATTGGGAAAAAGTAGTACCGCCCCTTCCTGTGAACCACACCCTTGACACCTGATTCCATAATCCCCACAGTTCCATTCGCATGCCCACCATGCTGAGAATGGCAGGATTTGGAACGTGTGCTTTCCCAGCTACAGCGAGGGCTACACCCCAGTAAAGCAGGGACAGTCCTTCTCCCCTCTCCACTGTTCTTCTTCCAGCACTCCCTCATTGAGTACTGTGAAATATTCACGCTTGCATGCAGCAATCACAGCCAAGAACTCTGCAGCCAACACTATAATTTCTGTCCAGACTCCATATTTACAGTTGAACACTCCGAGTACACGTCGCGTGTTCTTCCAAAGCACCTTCAGTACAAAGTTCTGGAAAAAAATCCACGATGTCAGCATCCAAAATCATCCAGAGCGGTACCCAGCCCGCCTTTGACCATGCACACAAGAGTCTACTGCTTGTCCACACCCAGCACAACATAATGGAGCCATGCATGCAAACATGTGGCCAGAAACCTCAATCCACACACGTAACATAGCCAGCAGCACTTCTATCCAACCCCAGCACTATAAGACATTGATGCATGGAAACATGTAACAGTTATCAGATTCCACAAACATACCACTGCCTCTCCCACCCCTACCCACTTCCATTCACAAAGTATTGTGTCACTGCCAACCAGACCACACGATCTTCACAACATTGGGCCTACTCCCAGGAAGCTACACAAACCAGAATATCCAACCACAGAGAACATTCACTTCAAGCCTACCCTCTTCTATACTGACAGTGTTCCAACACTGCACCCAGTGGGCACACTGCAGGACTTTTCAATGAACAATCTCCAGCCATACACTGTAAACCGTAGGATGTTCTAACAATGACCACACCCATGGAAGCAACAATATATGCATGTCAGCGCACTTCTGGTGCTCTATGAAGAGTAAAATGTGCTCCACAACCATTCCGTAAAGGTGAGCACAGTCTGACGGATGCAGTCTAAACTACATTGCTGCGGTGGGTGTGGGCAAGGCCTAGACTATTGGGTGCATGGCCAGTCTAGGCCTTGCCCACACCCACTGCAACGTAATGTAGTCATGCATGGCAACATGTGCCCAAGTATCACACTCCACACACGTACCACAGTCACCGCAGCCACTGCCACTGCTACCCAACCTCTGCACCTTAATACAGCTAAGCATGGAACGATGCAACAGTTAGCAGATTCTACAAACATACCACAGCCTCTGGCACCCATACCCACTTTCATTCACATAGTATGGTGTTACTGCCAACCAAACCAAAAAGGTTTCTGCAACAGTGGCCCTGCTCCCAGCACTCTATTCAGTACACAAAAGCAATACCTCATAGTGCAGTATAGTAGTCAGCACTCCACACAATGGACACTACACAATCCTATGAAAAATGCAGTTCACCCCAATCCACTTCTCTGCACACACTATTTGAGTATTACACCCACTACACACACTGCAGTATCCATGCACATAGAAGATGCACTTCAACCCTACCCACTTCTATACTGACAGTATTCCAACACTGCACTCAGTGCACATACTGCAGAACTGTTCACTCCATTAGCTGCAGCCATGGAGTGAACACTGTAGGATGTGCTAACAAGCACCACACCCATGGAATCAACAATGTATGCAATGCTGACGAACCACACACTGTTAAGGATTTCAATCAGGTGACACACACCTTGGTCTCAGCATGTAGCGCACGACTAAAATGCCTATCTTTTTATGTAATAGATTCAATATTGAGATGGTACACCACTCATATCACACCCCCTTTTCAAACACCCTGGGTCAAAATGGACCTTGAACCAGGCTGGTTGGTAAAATACAATATTTATTTATTTATTTTAAAATTCAAATTAAATCATACACTTTTTAATATGGGGCAGCAATCACCAATGGGGTGGCAATTACAATGGAAATGTGAGCAATGCACTGGGTTTAACCTTCTAGTGGAACATATACGCGGCACAGCAGAATAGGAGCACTTTATATTTAGGAAAGATAGCACCCAAGTTAGAATTTCCCCCTGCAATGTTCCCTCAACCCACAAATAATCAATTCTGTGTGGATAAACAGAAGCAGCAAGTAATCAGGAATAAGAAACAGGAAACGGAATTCAAATCTGGCCTTCCCGCTCCAAATAAGACCCCTTGCAATGTTATGACATGGCACTCGGAAAAAGACAAATAAATAATGAATGTGTGTTAAAAATCTTGAAGCAAACATAATTCCTCACTAAAGCAACAATGCAAAGACACTAATGGATGGATTACCAAAAGCATATCATCGAAAATGAGTTGAAGGTTTAAAATAGATTGCAGCAAAATGACACGTTGGAAACTTGGCAATTTTTCAATTCCTGCCTGAAATTACCCAAACAATTTTTAGTAAAAATGGGTGAAATACACTGATTTGGAGTGTTTATTGGTTGAAGGATAGAGGTATATCACAGGAACAATATGGAAGTGAAATTAAGTCTCTAGCTGGGAAATTGGGTGAGTTATGCAAGATGTAAAAAGGTGCGCTTTGAGTAAAATGAAGCTGTGAAATAGGAAGGAAATCAGTTGTGACAAGAACAGTTTTACTTTACACTAGAGTATTCAGGCTAGGCCACCAAAGATGGACACAGTAAGAGCCAAGGTTGATTGGCGCTTTCAACCCCGTCACCGTCAGCGCCCAACCCTGGCGGAAACCAGTCTGATCATTCGAAGTAGGACTAATGGCTTAGGATTTACACAAGACCAAATTACTAAAAAGATAGCGCTAGCACTAGAAATCAAGGGCAGGGATGCAAGAATGATTCTGACAGTTTTAACAAGTTAGCAGGGTAAGGATAGGATGACTTAGAGAGTGAGATAAGGACAAATGCAAGACAAGTAGACTATGGATTTCTATGGGGTAGGGATGATACTTACAGTCCACTTTTTAGTTTTGGATTTTGGACAGTCAACGGTTCTGGTCACTACATGGCAACATGCCTGGTAAACAGCTGGGCAGTTCTGGTCACCGGATGGCACTGGACTGGCAATTCTGCTCACTGGATACTAAAGGTCAGCTGGATGGCAGGATTGCAGCGAGAATGCAGTTAGTGGTATCAGGATGCTTCCCAAAAACACCACAGCTTTCCCCTTTTTAATGGGAGATTAGTGGGTTTTCAGATTTGAGGCCTTGCTGGGACTGCTTGGGTTTTGCAGTGGGCCATGGAGTAGGGTCAGCAATGCTTTGGCCTTGTAGTTGGGATCTGGAATCTGGAATCTGGATGGATGGAACAGGAACATAGCGCAGGAACGTCAGGAAGAGAGTGTGTGTAGAGTTTTGTCAGGGCCTCTTATTTATGATGCATAGAGACATCATCAAAGTAAATCCCGTTGTTAGAGGCTTAACTAAACACGCCTCTAACAACGGGATTAGACAAGGGTGATAGTCTCAAGGGTGATAGTCTCTGCCTCGCTCTCAGCTGGTTGGATTTCAGGAAAATGATGTCAGATTTATGATGTGAGTTTTACAATGTCCAAAAACCTCCCACAGTTACTGTAACTAAAATCTGATTTTGCCACAAACATACATTTATACAATTGCAATCTCTTAGCAAATTATATACACAGGTTACATATTTTGTGCAACACATAGCAGTCCAATCCTCCAGTCCGTGAGACCTTGTTTTGCCCTTCTACCAGTTTTTCACGCTTTTCAATGGGATTTATATTACTCAAAAATCTATAACTTTATACATGAGTGTGGATTATGTACAATAATTTGCATTTGCAACATGGATGCTTTTCTTATAATCCGCCATACTTTGCCATTTCTGTCCCCAACGTGTCAGTGAATTCTAGCATATCTTTAAAGAAAGCCCAAAAAATCACTTTTAAACTGCGAAAATTCTACATTTTTACAAAGTCTTGCTGCAGAGATAAAAGTCTTTAAAGTTTATTTATTAAATAGTCTTTGGAAAAAAATGACAGTCCTTTGTCACTGGATCAATTTCTTTTTTTTTCCTTCAACTGCTACCAACTGTCATTTCCTTCAAAGCAAGATGGGGGTTTTTCAGCTTGATTGAAAGTTTATTGCCCCATCACACTTCAAACTTCCTTGTCCTGGGAGTTCCATTGTCAGTGGGTTAGCCTAGACTAGATTCTTTCCAACCTAGTAATTATCATTTAGGTGTTAGTATCTGTAGAGAGTTTATGGTGTGACTCCCTTCCTTAGGGGGAAGTTTCAGGACTGCCAACTGGAATAACTTGTTTTTGGGAGCTTGCAAATTCAGCGGAGGTGGTTTAAAGCCTTTATTTCCTTATTTTGGGTCCTGAATTGAAACAAACCTGTGGAATAAAATAGCCCATGTGTGTATTATCACCAGAAACAAAACCCCTTCACATTGCTAGGAAATGCTAGCTTTCATTCAACAATTTACTTTTTAAACGGGCCCTTTTTTTCCCTTTAGTTTGCAAAGGCCCATTTTTACACGTGTGGTGAAAAGCTAGCATTTCTTTCTTTAAATTCGGTTTGACAGCTCCATCAGATTCCCACACTGTCTTTGTAGCCATAGTCATTTTCTTGAAAGCAGGAGTTTTGTCTGAAGCACAGATATATTGAAACTGACCTGGCTCAGAGAGTTAGAGTCTCTTTGAACTGCTGAGTTTTGGATACTTTTGGAAAGAAATAAACACGTGTTCCCGTACAAGTAAAAGTGAAGTTCTTTGTTGATTTCTCTCAGAGTTGGTTTGACAGAGCCAGTCATTCAGAAATCATGCCTGGTTTTGCTGAGGCACAATGAAATATCCTGGGCATGGCCGGGCCTTTTTAATCACAGTAGTTTAAGAAAGAACAGATGGAATTAGCATCGAAGCAGCATTTTTAAAGGGTGAAAAAGTTTCATTTTGAAGGGGAATTTTGGGTTTTCAGCAAAGCAATGCTGCCTTTTCACTTTATTCCATTTATATGTTTCAGAACACACTGGCACGCTCCTTCGGTGTGTCCGCTTGTTCCATCCTGCCTGATGTGTGTTTGGCAGGACGGTGCAGCCTTTTTTTTTTGTTTGTTGCAAAACGCAGTTTTGAGGCCATGGTGCTCACAGGAGCCAGCGCAGCCATATTGCTGTTTCTTGCGAAAATGCAGCATGGGGATGTGGGGAAATGCTGTTGAGTGGGTCAATAAATCCCACAACACAGAGAAGGCAACAGTGTCAAACCTAATTGCAACCACGACACACAGTTGTCGCTGCAAAGCCTCCATCCATGCATCGAATAAGCTACGGCCTTACCACATGCAACACATCGGAGTACACGCAATCCTACAATGTGCATGTCATGTGCAATGCACTCCCCTTCTGCAATTGAGCTCCCACCAGTCACCACGGAAAGAGGTCCCCGCACCAGCTGTCCACCGTACTGAAGCCTGCCTGCATTCATGCATTCAGCACACATGGTAGAGGCCTGTGCAGAGATCTGCAGATTTGCGCTGTATGCACGGATACTGCAGGCACAGCAACGTCTTCATCCACCTATTGACATATCTCAGATGAATCACTTCTCTCTCCCCCACCCTTTCCATCCCTTCTTCCCACCACCACATGGCTTAATATAGGTTTTCCAATGCACCCCCTTCTGCAAATCGGCTGCCGCCAGTCACCACGGTAAGTTGTTGCGGCACAAGCTATCGTGCCGTAACGAAGGCTGCCTGCATTCACCACACATGGTAGTCACCTGTGCAGGGACCGGCGAATTGGCGCAGTGCGCACGGATACTGCAGGCACACCACCGTGTTCGTCCACCTAATAATCACACATCTCACATGAACCACTTCTCTCTCCCCTCGCCCTTTCCGTCCCTTCTTCCCACCACCACATGCCTTACATCATATTTCTCAGTCCCTTTCAGTGCCACACTGTCCTCCGATACACCATGGCAGTGTTTCACAAAAACTTTGACGCATAGCACGTTCCCTCCAGCCAACCACCGGCCGCGTCCAATGTTCGCTGACATCACGGCGTACTGCAAGCCAATGAGCCTTCTGTCCACAGATTGAACAGGGAAATAGGCCCGCTGATCGCAGCCAAATATCACAAATGTTTTGAGACATACATTTCAGTTCTTTGCAACAAAAGCACTTGTCTGATTTCCACCAAACACACAAAAGCACGCTTTTTGAACCAAGCCCCCGCTTGTTAAAGGGACGTTATGGTTAAGTTGCACTAGCAAAAACCTATGAAATTCAATGGAAAAACATTGTTACAGGAACATTATGGTTACAGGTAAAACCGAAAAAAAACCGAAATGGACCAGTTATGGTAAGCTAAGCAACGATAATTGGCGCCACCAGTGTGCACTGCAAGGACTAACACCCATGACATCAAAGATGCCATCACAAATCTCATTGATGACATCACATGTGTGGCTGCCCCTTTTTTGTTCACTGACATAAGTAGGCCAGGTGATTTTCTTCACTACTAGCATGAAGTATTTGTACTGCATGTGATGACAACTAAGATGAAAGCACAAGGGACCAGTGGGCCGTGTACCGCCCTTCCAACAATTACGTAGGATAAATGCATGTAGAGCATTTGGCACATCTGCTGCGGGCAACAAAAGAGGCACTCCTGTAGGGCAGCGGAGCTCTAAAACATCCTTGCAGACCATATGGCGCACTACAGACCCTTACACGGCAAAGGGCATTGTATTGTGCATGTACTGCAACGCGCTACTCTACAGAGGGAAGGTACTTGGAAGTGCGTGGAAAGGGTCCTTCCGGGAGCATGACAATGACTGGCACCCATGTAGGTGAGGGCTACCCAATAATTCTATCTCTGAGCACGTCCCCTATGGTATCCATGTAGGTGCTGCCCCTTCTGTGCCTTTCCTGATGTTCCTTCTGTGGGGTGTGTCAGAAGACCATAAGAAATAGAAATGAACTGGGAAAGGAAAAAAGGGAAATAAAGAAAGCACCTTTTCAAGATGAACAATGGAAATGCCAATGAACGGATGCAGGGCGGGAGGCGTGGCACTGTGCAAAACACTATAGTTCAATCGGTTGGAAAGGGGGTCGCTGTAGAAAGAGGTTTCTTTAGGTGTAGCAGAGTGTTTTGAACACTGTCAGCACACAACACTTACTACAAAAAACTTTCACTACTTTCAAGAAGGACACCAAGGCAATTTGGATGGGGTGTGCAGAAATTGGGATTGCATGCATAGTAAGATGAACGTTATAGCTGGGGAAAAGTGTTCGTGCTGTAAAACGTCATAATCCCATGTGTGAAGTACGCCATTTTCACATGCCGTACAAAGACACACATACACATCTTCCCTGTATAAATTCAGCGCATTTTTTCATGTAATTGGATGGAGAAGCAGTAATTGGAGGTATTGATTCCTAATCGACCTTTTTGCATTTCTTATGTAGTGCACTGAGCCTCTGGAAGACCAAGTCTGATGACCGTTCTGTACCCATATATGATTAAAGCCACATATAGGGTGAGTAGAAAGAGATTCGGAATTATTCAGCCTGTAGGGGGTGTTCTGAAACTGTGGGGAGTTCACTTTCGATGCAGACACTATGTCACATATGAGTGATTGGCGGCCTTTGTTTTTCTATAGTGGATTTGATACTGGAGACCATGTGTGAATGGACCCAAATAACCTATCCCAAGCGAAGCCCTATTGAGGTATTCGATCCATGGGCCTTGAGGAGCAAAGGACTACCGTAATTGATGTGTACACTCTGGGATACACGATATTCAAGAGGTCTGAATAACTATATACAGAGACCTTTGAATGGATACTTAAAGATCCTTTCTTTTGTAAATATTAAATTTTCAGGTGCCTGTAACTAACGGCAGTTACCTGTGTTAGGCAGAATCCTGTCCAGTTTCCTTATGGAGCACTACAGAAGATTAAGACTACAGGTATATGCAAGAAAATCCCCTTTGGTATCAGTCTGTACCACAAAGATTTAGTTGGTAGCTGTGGCTAAGCAGTCAGACTTATCTCAAGAGGGAGATGAGCAGTATTCAGGGTTTACACATTAGGACTACAGTATTATGGAACAAGGAAACACTGACCAAAGCTTGGTATCAAAAAGAATATATATATTTATTTTACACACTCTGATGTTCACACACAAATCACTATTATTAAAGCAAGTTAAATCAGTCAAGAAAAGTATACACAACTCCCTATTTAAATTGTAGACAAGTTTGAGCAAAACAGCACAGTGACAACCAAGCAGAAATGGCACTCTAACAATTTCTCAAAAGGGAGGGAAAGGACAAGTTATACAGGTTTAGACTCTTTAACACACCAGCAACACTTCCCAAGTAGATTGTGAACGAGTTAGGCAAGGCAGTACTTTAGCATATGCAATACTGAGGTGAAAACCAAGCAAAATGGCACTTCACAAGTTTAAAAAGAGGGAAGGAAAAGGTGGTTATAAGAGTTAGGTGCACCAACACATTTCTAGGTGAGATGCAATCTAGAGAAGGCAGTTGTAACAGATTTAGCCAGAGTCAATAGGCCTGTGCCAGTGTCAATGGTACAAGGCAATGTGCCCAGGATCAAAATGTTCTAGTAGCTGCAGTCAAGTCTTTGTTTAACAATTCGAAAAGGTAGTTGCAGAGGGTGAAAGACAATGTTAGACGAAAGGGGCGGCCAACCCAGTGGGTAAGCAAAGGATTTAAAACACCTTTAGCGATACCCAACGAAATGGGAGGCCTGGCGGAACAATTTACCTTTAAAGTAGAAGAGGCTCCTGCGGTGGCGATAGTTCCTGGCAGTTCCTGCAGTTCGGGAGATCCAGCAGAGGAGGAGAGGCTCTCATCGTGGAGGAAGGTTCGAGTTACTGCACTGCCCAGGGATGAAACCAGCCACGGTGCTGCCAAATGAATAAAAGGTACGCTCCTTTAAATCGCGGTCCGGGTGGACGGGTGCCTGGCTATCCGGTCTCCTAGTGCTTGGCACTGGTGATTCGACCAAGGCAGGTCCGGGAAGGCGTTTGGGAAAATGGTTGTCTCCACCAGCTCAAGGGAAGAAGAGTCTTTCCGAGGAAGATCTTCTCAAGTCGTTGGAGAAAAGTGGTGAGGATCTGCAGCAGGGCTTCACCGGTGGTTCAGTCGTTGCAGATGTCTTCAGCTTCTCTCCTTTTTGGTTTCTTAGTTCCAGTGGCAACGTCTTGTCCTCCAGTCCTCAGGACCATGCTTTTATGCAGCAAGACCCCCATTCATACAGCCTAGCTGTCACTCACACAGTGGGGTGGCTCTTCTGGTGGGAGAACCCCCAGCCTATCAGGGCATAGTGCGACTTGGGTTGCATAGGCAACCCTGTCCAGGGTGCCTATTCCCCCTCCCACACATCCTGTCTACCCCAGACTCAGTGGCGCCGAGAAGAAGGCTTCTGTGCAGAAGCCCGCCGAAAGGACGAACAAAGGATCCCCGACCTGGGTTAGGATTATAGAGAAAGACACGAGAAAGAAATATTATCAAAGTTCTGGCAATAAAAACCTACCGGAGTAAAGTTAATATTAAAATAAACCGGTGGCATGTTAGAGGCTGTCAGTAAAAGTGGTAGCCTTGAACAATGGGAAAACCCCATAGGGAAATATTTGCGGTCGAATATTTATGGTAGTAACTACTGCCACCAGCCAAAAACTTTGAGAGAGGGACTGTACGGTACCCCCTCGAAAATGAACATTAGGGAAAAACTATTAACCCTTTCCAGTACTTCCATAGTAAGATTGGTTGTACTGGTTTAGTTCATAAGAATTGACTAGTAAAGTCAATGGGGACTTTACATGCCCTGGAAGACAGTAGTCAGTCCCAGGGTATGGAGTCTATGTTTGGGGGTCGCCACGGCACCCCTGTGGTACGGCACGGAGGGTGCTGGGTACCACACATGTTAAAAAGATGATTCCTATGAGGGTGAGAAAACCCCATAGACCAGAAGCACACAAGATAGCCTAAAACACACACTAGCAATCGTCTAAGAGTGGGAAAAAAAGGGTCTCACTCTTAGCAGGAGAAAAAAATAAACCCTTCAAATCCAGCAACGCTGCTGGGGGACTCTATAGGTAAGGGAAATTAGCCTTATAAGAGAATTCTCCCTAACAACCTGGTGGATACATTTTCCGACATCAACACTACCCCTGCCACGGTCTTGGTTAGAGGTGAGTGTGGATGAGTACCATCAAATAGATGGATACACACAAGTTAGCTGTGTCGTGAAACAGTGAAGAGGTTAGAGACTGATAGATATGTTTTGTTTGATCTTAGAGATTTATCCCAGAAGACATCACTGTTTCTGTTATAGTGGGAACCGAGAATTGTGGCTCCCAGTACCTGAAGAAGGTCGGAGAAATAGGGGACCTAGTGGGGTCCTAACACAACCGAACTTATGTAGATCTGATAGAAAGCAATTGTAGCTATTCTGTGAACGCCAGATGTACATGTAGATACAGAAGAACAATACTGAAATTGATGGGATTGTTTTATGATCATGTGTGATTATTTATGTTTCACAATTTTTGTCAAAATAGATGAGATATTCGTGGTATGTGTGAAAGTACGTGAGAGTAGAGATTGATGTTAAGAAATGTATGATGTATAAGTAGGTTTTGAACAAACAACATGTAAACTGTTTTTCAATATAAAAGGAAATATTTTTTTGATATGATGTTATAAAAAAATTGCAATTTTGAAAGTATTTTCTCTAGACTCAGTTATGCCTAGGTCCATTGCTTTCTTTTCTATACATAATTTTACCTGGAGGACCTATGGTATTTACAGGTACTGTTCTATTTAACCGGTACTCCATAGCACTACACATCCACATGATAGATTCCAAAATGAGCAGCCACTGCAGTGTTTTCCAGTGACTTTCAGTTACTGTATTTCGAAGTCCCCTAAAACTTGCACGCTGTGGCTCGTGAAACACACAGCCATAACCACACTCTGTGCATGTCTGTCGACAAATACACTGTGTCACACTCTGTGCATACACCCAGAAAACCTATTGACCAATCCCATAGGCTCAACAGCCCCATTTCTATGGGAGTCATCTGCAAAAGGGGCGTACCTAACACGTGCCACTCTGCAAGTATTGCGATATTTGCAGACTTTTCATTCTGGGTGCGAGCGGGAGTGGGGGAATAACTTTCAACCTGGGTAGGGGACGGCGTTACTTGTGGCGGCTCTTAAAAAAGCCTTTTTTTAATGTAATTGTTTATATAGGTGCTTCAATACAAACACCTTTTTTTGCATTTTTTATAGTAAGTTTGTGTTTTCAACGTCAGCTCACATTTTTACAATAGGGTCTCCACTGCAGCCTGTACATTTTGAAAGAAAATGTAATTGCCACTGGTCGACAAAGACCTGCCATTTCCTTTGAAAAGGTGTATATAGCGAGAACAAATGTCATTCTCACAGCAGCACTCAAGAAGTCACACATGCTTCTGTTGATGAGAACCCTTCCGACGTCTGGCTGGCGACAGGAATCATTGGAATAGTTCCACACTATTCTCAGGGGTCTACATGAGAAAAGCACCTTGGCAGTGGGAAAAATGTGCTGCACAGCTTCCATCATCTTCTTCAGTTGACGGTACACACGGGAACAAAGCATGGAACCCAAAAAGAAGGCTCCAAAGTGCACGACCACAACATGTACAGGTCCAGAAGTGGCCATGCATTGACATTCTACAAGCACTCCACCAAAACAGCACGCTTCTACACTGCGCCACAAAGCCTCCACTGCCTCCAAACCGAAATTGCCAAAAAAGCCTTCTTGAATGGTATACACAACCAGATCTTCCACAAAGGCCTCACCCACGAGGAAAACTGTGCTTCCATACATGTTTGCCAGCCGCACTACACAAAGTAATGGAACAAGTAATTTCTGCCCTGTCCTGTGACGTATACCCTGAGTACCTGATTGGCCAAAGCCCATATTCCCATTTGCATTGGCCACCATGGTGAGAAGCGCAAAATGTGGCACGTGCCTTTCCCCAATGCCTGCGAGGTCCGTGCCGCGTGAAGCAGGACTACTCCTTCTCCCTATTGATGCTCTTTCCTGTGACGTACACCCTGAGCACCTGATTGGCCAAAGGCCATAGTCCCATCTCCATTGGCCAGCATGGTGAGACGTGCAGATTGTGGCACGTGCCTTTCTCCAAGTACCGCGAGGGCAGCGCCCCAGTAAAGCAGGGCGCGCTTTCCTGTGACGCACACTGTGAGCCCCACCTGAAAGGACAATCGCTACAGTCCCATTTCCATAGGCCAGCATGGTGAGAAGCACCAAATGTGGCACGAGCAGGTCCCCAAGTACGTTGAGGGCCAGGCCAGAGTGAAGCAGAAGTCCCTCTTCCTATTTCCGCACACCCTAAGCATCTGATTGGACAATCCCAACAGTTCCATTTCCGTGGCTGCTACCCGCAAAATCCCCAGATGTGGCTTTCGTGCTACGTGCGGGCGTGGGGGAATAACTTGCAACCAGGGTAGGGGGAGTTCGTGGTAAGGGGCGGCTCTTAAAAGAGGCTTTTTCGTTTTTTAGATGCTTCTACAGAAACACCTTTTTTCGGCTTTTATTAGCTTTTGTGTTTTCTTGTGCTCACATTAGTACAGTAAACTCTTCACGGCATCCTGCAGATGGGCAAACAAAACTGCATTGCCAATGGCTGACAACAAAATGTCATTTTCTTGGAAAAACTCTGGATTTCCACAACTAATGAGATCATTGTTGCAGAAGAACATTACACGAGAGGACAAAAATGTATACATGCTTCTGTTGATGAGACACCAAGCAAGGCCTCCACTGGTGGGCAGAGGCAGGGTGAGAGTGCGGGATAGAGTCGCTATTTTGCAACAGCGGTAGAAAAGCGGTAGAAAAGAAACGGGCTCCTGCGTGAGGGGCCACCGGTTGAGGTATGGACTACTCACCAGTCCCTGACGCAGGCAGACCCATACTTCTCCAGTTCAGTTCACGCTGCTGGCAGGTTCAGCTGCGATGATCAGGACGTCTCGACACTGTGTAGATTCTGTGTAGTAGGATGCATGGTCGAGGGTGTCCCGAATGCAGCGGATGTGCACAGGTTGTTGCCGCAGCAGGGCAACACGGCAACCGTGTTTACTGTGGTCCGGGCGCACTCGTCTCACTTCAGACCTGGGAATGCCAAGTGTACGAAATTCGGTGTGAGGTTGCCGTGGACGCAGAGCAAGCAGTAGACCAAGTTTCGAGGGCTTCCCCGAAACGGCAGCGGTGACAGAGCAAAGCGTCCTGCGTAAGCTGGTCAGCCCACTGGTTGGCCCAGGGACACTTCCGAAGAGGCTTACTTGCAGGGTTTGATGAAGGTGCCGGGAATAGTTGATCCCACTATTCCAATGGGTCGAAGCTCCTTCCCAGACCTTCTAGGATGATCAGATGCAGAGGGGTCTCGCAGGACGACAGCGGCTCACGGTGCCAAACCTTCAGCGGGTCACCAGCGGTTCCTCGACTCAGCTTCTTGTTGCAGGATACTTGGCTCCTTATCCCTTGTTCGGTGTGAACTCAGGAGATCGACATGGTAGTGGTGTTTTCAGCCTCCTCTTATCCAAAGTTCCCTTCGCGCCAAAACGGAGAGGACCCAATGGGCGATCTAGTCACAAACACTCACATTATACGTGGACCTATCACAGACCACGGTGGTCCCAGGCATTCAGGACACTCCAGACTCTCTGGTACCCAGGATGTGTATTGGGAACAGACATCCCAGCCCACATCCTAGAGGCACACACAAGACATGCAGAAGCCCGCGAAAGCGTTGGGTTTCGCGGAAAAGTGCATGACCAAATAAGGACGGACGTGGGTCGGCTCGACCTGGGGAAGGTGAAGGGGCAAGACGGTCAGAGGACAGGACAAAGAACCTTGTGGCATGGACATTTTGGAGCCAGGCCACTCATTTGTGCCAAACGCGGCAAGCGCGGATAACATGGCGAAAAAGGGTTCAAAACACAAGAGAAACGATAGCTGCCACCAGTCCTGTCCGTGACACACTTGCACAGTTCATAATAAGTCCAGCGAGAGGTTCTAGGGCCTTTGGAATGACTAGAGACCCAAGAGCGCGGTAAAGTAAGTTACAGTGCACTCTTGTTTCATGTTGCACAAAAGCTGCAACATGAGGAAAGGACTAAGGGAAACGAAGTCTCCCAGTACTGACTGTTTTAAGGGAATGTCGGTTTCCCCATAAGAATTGAGTGAAAGCCCAGAGGAGTGCGGCGGAAGGCTGCACTTCTCTGGCAAAGTCTAGATCAGGGTGTAAAACAGCAGCAAAAAGTTTGGGGGCTGCCACATGGAGGGAAAATTACATACAATATGAAATCTTTCCTAACACACACCCACAGCAACGTAATGGCACCATGCATGTCACCATGTCACCAACTACGACAATCCACATACACACCACTGCCGCCAGCACTCCTACCCAACCTGCGCACCGCCATGGAGCTATGCAGCAACAAATTGCAACCGTCAACATAATGTACAAACAATACACTCTCTCTGGCACCCCTGTGCACTTTCATTCACATACTATGGGCGTACCCACTTCCATTCGCAAAGTACTGTGTCACTGCCATAGACCCACTGCAACTTAATTCACCCATTCATTCCACCATGTGCCCAACTACCGCTTTTCATCCGCAGCGCACAGCCACCCGCGCTCCCACCCAACCTATGTCATGTGAAATTCACTCCTTCTGCAATTGACCTGCCACCACTCACCACGAAAAGAGGTTGCCGCAATCAGGTCGCGGCAGAAGCTATGGGGCCATTACGACAGCTGCCTCCAATCACTGCACAAAGTACTTGCCTGTCTAGGTACCCACGAATTGGCGCAATACAGCGAATACTGCAGGTACTCCTCCGTCTTCTTCCACCTATGTACACATGTCACATGAACCACTTCTCGCTCCCCCACCCATACCCTCACTTATTGCCGCCAACAAATTGCGTACAGTACATTTTCCAGACCCTTCCGCCGCCGCACTGTCCTCCGATACACCATGGCAGCTTTCCCCAAAAATGTTGACGCACAGCACGCCTCCCTCCAGCGAACCACCGGCCGCATCCAAACTTCTCCAACAGCAGGCCGTACCGCGAGCCAATGACACTTCTGTCCACGGAGCGAACAGGGAAATGGGTCAGCGGAGCAGACCCAGATATCTGTTATGCTCACCTGACTCCCACGGAGGCGCAGGCCTAGTTTGGAGTGCTGTTGCCTCTTCTATGGTGAAGCGCAGGACTCGGAAGATGGACAGGACCGGACCCTCAAATCTGGCTTGTCTGACTCGCAGAAATAACCTTCTGTGTATGAAAAGGGAGTATTAACAATCTGCGGGATAATGTGTAAGCCTCCCACTCCCTTCTCACCCTCCACGAAACCCTTCTGCGATTCCCCGTGAAGTCTCACCTTAGGGTCTGAAAGGACGAGCTCTCCATCCTGCTTCTGATGCAGGGGCGCGTTGTCATCCAGTTACTTCACTGGATCATGGATTGTAGAGAGTTCAAGTTTGCTTGACCTTCCCGGTAAAGTACTGTGAGAATTCTGTTTATAAGTATGAGCCCGAAATAATAATTGTCCGTTGTCTCTATTTCAGGTGCAGAACAAAGATTCCGAGATGAGCAATGGAACCGACGAAGGAAACTCAGGTGAGTTGTTTGATGAGAGGTTCCTTTAGTGTCCTTGCATTAATGCACTAATGCTTGTGTCTTTTTTCCCCATAGGGGCCGGGGTTAGGAAATGCCAGAGATATGGCACCGACCGGAAGTGAGAGGTGCAGTTCCAGTAGATATCAGGTAAGTCTTTAATGAGCGTTCAGGTAATGCCTTAGCATTCGCTCACTAACGCTGATGTCTCTTTTTTCCCCTTAGGGGCCGGGGTCCGGAAATGCCAGGATGCGGCACCGACTCGAAATGAAGTGGGAATGACCCAGCAGGTAAGTCTTATGATGGCAAATTAAGGTTTTCTTATTCTCTTCCCTAGCTCACCTTTGTTCTTGTCTTTTTCTCCCTAGGCGCTGAAATGTGGCTGCGGATACAGATGGTCGCTGATGAACATGGAGGCGCCTAGTAAAGGTGAGTGGAATGCGGCGCTGCAGCGATCGATGCGATGTGCTTTTAAAATGAATGTCTTCCTTTTCAGGATCGTCGGCGAAATGTCTCCGGAATGCGGTTTTAGCAGGTAAGGACTCTTCTTTCTCCTATTCTCTTCTCTTCTCCCTTTGCAGGTGTTCCAGGGTGCTGGCGGGCGTGGCAGAAGTCAGGATGCAGGAGCTGACACAGTGAGCGTCCAGCTGCTAGATGCAGAACAATGCGAAGTGTGAGTTGCTGCTTGGGCGTGGCTTAAATAGCCTTCGAAGTAGTTCCAGGTATGTATCCTTCCTCTCAGGTATGTATTCTTCCTCCGGCCACACCCGTGTGGTTAAGTAGTCCCCAAAGATAAAGTAGTCCCATTCAGGCCTCTAGATGGCCCAGATGTTGCAGCATGGTCTGCATCAGGTAAGTTTACACCAAGCACCTTTAAACACAAAGTCATCTTTTATGAGCCTGGCGCCTATGGCGCCAGGACTGTTGTCCAATATGAGCCTGGCACCAAAGGCGCCAGGACTGAGTCCAAAGGGCCCCTAATTGGGGCTGCTGAGACTTCCCTCAGGGACATGATGTCTGCCTCTGGGGTAGCTGGGCCTGGTCTGGCTCCTTGGAGGTAGGCATCATGACAATATCACACATTTTTTGGGACGTGCATTTTACTTTTTTGCAACAAAGGTACTGGTCGGATTTCCACCATACACACAAAAGCACGCTTTCTGACCCAAGCCCCCGCTCCTGCCGCAAATTTGGTGAAAATCCGTCCAGCCGTTCGGCCTGTAGCCGTGCGGAAAGTTTTTCCTCATTCAGTCTAGGACAAAAAAATATCTTTTGGGACACTTTGCCCCCCCCCCGCACAATACCTCGCTCAACTTTGCACAAAAAAAAATCAGAGGCGGCCACATACTTTTTCTGCAAAGTTTGGTGATGATTCCTCCAGGGGGAGCGAAGTTATAAGCCATCGAAAAAGTGGTCTTTCTATGAGTTTAGCAACTTAACCAAAACTACACAGCCGCTACCGTGGGCCGTGTTATATATATATATGTCAGAGGAAAATCACTACAAAAAAAGGAAAGGTAACATGAAACCATAAATGCATATTTAACACGATTACATCGCCAAAAATAAATAAATAAAAATAAATTTTTGAACATTAAGATTGCAAGTGTTATACCATTATACTATTGTTTTAATCGATACAGTGTCCAAACATTGGGTAACATATTGAAACTTGCTTGTGAAAAATTTCTGAAGATAGCTACAAATCATTTAATCTGGAAGTCAACCTCTCAACAAGTTCAGGTTTTGGAGGACAAGCCTCTTTTGCAATGTTCTGTGGCATAGTCAGGGCCCTGGAAACACAATCTGGAGCCATTCCATGCATATGCATGGGCAACGCAGTCAATGTCAGATCTTTTACAAATTCTAAATCCATTTCCTGGAATATTGGCTTGGACACCCACTGTTTGCTTTGTTTTGTAAACGCCATGTAATAACGAAGCATCCCGAAAGTTCCTGCAGTTTTTGCTTGTTCCTCCCAACATTCTTGTTGTCCACAAGTACAGCCAGTCTTGTTCTGGCCACCATACCATCTATGCCAAAATGCAACCTTTTTGGCCTGTACTTTAGGCACATATTATGGAGCACCTCCAAATCTCCATTGTGGCAGAATTCGGTAAATCCCTTAAGGTCTCTTGAAAGTGTTTTGTCATACACAATTTTCTCGAGTGCTGCGTGAGGAGGGGAACCTGACACAAACCACTTCTTCTTACGCTCCTGCTCCTTAGTCAAAGGCCCATGTCCACATTCATGGAAATGTTAATTTTCTCTCCAAGAGTGTATGTTTGAGCAATGGTGCATCAATGAAAGCCATTTTTCAAGTCCAATTTCTACCGATCCATCACAAGTTTTTGAGCTCCACCAAAGCTGTTTGCTGATAGACTGAGACCATTTTAAAATGTTTTCTGAACCTTTTTTGTTACCAGCAGCTGTAATTTGTTTAGAAATTGACTTTGCAATGTGCCATACATCAAATTGATGCTGCATGTGTGGGAACTGCTCTTGCATGGCCTTTGATATTCCAACGTGCCTGTCAGTGGCTATCAGGTCTATTTGCATTATTCTGGATTCCACAAGTTCTATAGATTAATGAAACCATGTTTCTCCATGGCAACAGACGATGTACATTCAGACACCTGCACGATGACCAAACTCACTATTTCTTTACTTTCCATGTCTTGAAAGTGGTAAGTGCAGTATTTAGCAGAAAATCCTGGACTGTCACACTCTCTCTCACCAGCAAGCATGACCCTTTTGCCTGCGATTGTATTGTCCATTGATATCTGTTCGAGTTTCCAGGCCTGGCTAATAGCGGGGAACAAGAAATCCTTCTGACATTTGCAGTACTGGATTTAAGCAAGGAACTCAAGTCCCACAAATTGACAGAAACTTGAAATGGTACTGAACATTGTTCCACTGACCAGCAAAGCAGATGAACAAAGTACATTTCCAGCAGGCACTCCTCCAACTATAGGTTGTGCTGACCATGAAAATGTGTTATGGTGGTGGGCACAGCTGCCCTGGATTTTCAGGTTGGTGCCTTTGACTAGACAAGTAAAATTCACCAATCGCTCCAGTAAGGAATTCATGGTGGCAACAGTAAAGACAGACACAAGTGATGTTTATTCACAGGTGTTTATTAAACTGTATGCAGTTTGGAAAAATGCCTAATCTAAACCTAAATCTAAGATGGGAGCAACCATCGACCATCAAATAAAAAATAAGGCAGTCCTAGTGGCGTTGTGTGAAATAAAAAGGGCCTATACTAAGAAACCTATTGACAAACCTTAAAACAAATGCAAAAAGGGTGTGGGATCATTTTCAAGGAAAGAAAGAAGTATTCTCAAATAATATGTCAGGATGCAGTAGCTTGGGTCTCCCTTCCCCACGTTTTAAGCATGAGGTAAAGTGGGATCTTGGAGCACAGTACACTCTCGAGCTTCCCCAGCACGAGATGACAATTCCAGTTGCAGCTATTAGGGACGTAGATTGCCAAGTCTCGTTTCACTTGAAAGTCTCTTGCCTTTGAGGGCCTGACGTATTCAATAACAAAACAAACACAAAGTTCCTTTTCATGTTTTCTTTGGGTGATGTCTTCACCCCTGGATCGCCCTCATTTGGGCCCAGACCCTTCAAGCCTTCAGAAGTTTTGCGTTCTGGTGCCGATGGCCTGATAACTTCCAAAGTATCACAACAAAATGTTTTTGCACACGGGTTTCTTCCCTGTATTCGGGAGATAGGTTTCCAACCCTATGTCCCTTTCTTCTAGGTGCAGACCCTTCTCAAATCTTCAGCCTCCCTCCACCAGGTTCACTATGGCTTCTCGACTTTGGGTGACGGCTTCACCCCTGGATCGCCCTCGTTCCGGCTCAGATCCCTCTTTACTTTCAGCGTCCTTCCTCCGGGTTCCCTATGGCTTGCCTTTTCACTTACAAATCTTAATGTCTTTTTAAACAGTTCCAGTGGACATCCCTCAATCGGGTTCACCTTTGTCAACACACTGTTTCTCGGACTTTAGACTTTGCCCCCTCTTTGTCAGCATCCCTCTTCCGGGTTCACTCTTGCCAACTTTACATTCACATTCGCTCTCAATGTTTGAGGGATTAACTTCCCTTGCTTTCTTTACAGTTCTTAGGTCAAAGGCTTTCGACTGTACAGGGATTTTGCTTGACCTCCTTTATGACCACTTTGACCAGAACTCCTACGGCCTTCTGGTATCTGTAGTTTCACTCAGATGGGGATCGACCAAAGTCTATCGAGTTAGCACCCACGTGGTGCTGGTTCCCTCTGTAGCTGGTCTCCCCTTAACACTTTTATAGTTCTTTGAACATGGTTCAGCTTGCCACTTTGTGACTTTCATTCCTCACAGCCCTGCTCTTATCGGCTCTACCCTCGTCTCACCGGCTATGATGAACTGCTTGGCTTTCCCCGTAACTGGAGTAAAGGTTGGTACCTCGGTAGCAGGAATCTCCCTCGCTCCCGCTTATTAGGGTCACCACGCTCCGTGTACCGTTGACTTCTGTGGCAGCACACTTGGGCTATTGTCCTGAGTCTTACGATTCCCTCTGCAGAGGTTTCGCGGGTCTGCGTCGAAAAGGGCAAGGTTGTGTCCCACCTTGTCAGCCTCGTGATATTCGCCGCCTTTCTGCTCCTCTTGAACTGCCGGGTCTGGGTAGCAGTCTCGTTGTGCAGTCTGCCTTGCTCGTACTGTGCTCTCTTGCACCACCTTTTATCCCTGTGGGGAAAGTAAAGGGCCATCAGGTGTGTGTGATTTTGACCAGTTGCCTGACTTTGCCAACCCTTGGGTTGGGACATGTCAGGAAAACAGGTTGCATAATAGTCTGTTGTTTTTGATGTCGGGAAAAGGAGAGATGTAGAGTTTCTATGTGTTTTGCGTGACATGATGGAGAAGAGGTGGTATCAGGAATGATAGCCTTCAACCTAGGGGGGGTAGGTGATTTTGGGACAGTGGGTTTTGGAGGTTTTTTAAAAAAAGTATGAGGGTTTGTGGGGATTGTAATTGTTTGTCACATTTGACTGGGAGTTCAGAAAGTGACACTTAGAGGGATGGGATTGATAGAGTTTGTGGGGTAAACAGAAATAACCGGGATCGTGAAATGAACAAGGAGGATTGTGGGAACGGTAATTTTCTGTCATAATAGATTGGGTGTTCGGAAAAGAATAGCAGAGGGACGTGGAGCCGAAGGATGGGGAGTATTCGAATGGAGACAGGTGAAACGAGGATTCTGAGAGTTATGAGTTTTGAGGATAACAGGATGGTAGGATGTTGTTAAGGGAACTTCTTTGGATGGAAGGGAGGTAGAAGTGAAATAGCCACGGAAAACCTCAGGGACTTTATCCACCCCACCCTCCTCCTCGGTATAATACCACGTTTTCCTTTGGGTATTCCCCTCAGCATAACCCCGGGTCCCTCTGCCCAGGTGATCCTCCCTCGTTCATCCACGCCCAAGGTTGGGACCTGAGAGCGCCAGCCATTCCCTGGCCACCTGAATAAGGGATTCTCAAGGTCTACTCAGGAGAATACCCTCAGGTTTCTCACACTCCCCACATATCCTCCTATGTAATGTATGATCACATTAATAATTTGTATAATCTCGAGCAGGCAGCAGTCACATGTATTTTTTCTCCTTTAACAGCCAATCATCCTGTAGTACTGTGGTTTGCGATTCGATGGTGGTGGACAAATCCCCCAAAGTAGGAATACTGAAGTCGAGATCATGAGCAGATTCGTCAATCAATTGCAAATATGCTTCAGTTATTTCGGGCTGTGTTATTTCCGCATGAATTGGCGGAACAGGGATAATTGAATGTTTCATGGGTGGACATTTTTTATAGGGTGTAGATTGTGTCAACGGGTCTGCAAGCAATTCCAATATATATCCTGTGTCTTCAGTTTCATCTGAGCAATGCTTGGCAATGTAGCAATGATCCATGGTTACTTTCCATGGCTCACTGGTGAAATTCCATTCATATTCCGGCCACTGGACATCTGCATCACGACTCTGAATCCTGACTGGACCATGCTGTGTCTCAAACCGTAGTTGCTCCATAGTGACATCCGTTTGGCAAGCAACATCATTCGTTTTTGGTGTTGTCTGAGTCTTTATGCTCCTCTTCCTCCTTGGCCTCTAACAGATTGAAATAAAAACATGCTCAATTTATAGCACACATACAGAAGACACGAATTACCAACTAAAAATGTAAGCAAAATATCAGTTTTAAAACGTCTCCAAAACAAACTAGTTTGTTCTTTACCCTTGTTTTCTTTATTTGCTTTGAAACAGTGGACTTCGATTTGCTGACCACAAGACCAAGCTGAAAAAAAGCATTTTTACAATGTATAAAACCAGCACATTTCTTTTCCACTCAAAGAAACATATGCACATATCTACAAATGGAACCTACTTTACGTACGTAAAACATGGCAAAATATAGACAAATGACATGCCAATCAGATGTGTTGATAAATTATATTTCAGATTATGTTATGTATATCTCTGATGTATGTGTCTCTTCAATTTCGACCCCTTCAGTGGTACATTCCTTGGACATACCATTCGTTAAAAAAAAGTTCATTGTCAAGCACATTTAATTGTACAATCTTTGATCTCACAAAGTACTTCTAGACAAAGTTGTGTTAAATAATTGTCGACTTGAAATGACAAGGTTAGTCGTTGTAATACAATAAAAAAATTCTTAGCAAGATAAAGTCGAACACTTGGTACGTGTGATGTTTTCAACATATATATTTTACATTTTACCTGATAACCTTCTGAGATGTCACATGGAGATGAGGTGATATCATCCTGCAAAATATAGTGATTAAAATGTTGCCTCCCCAATTAGTTTGCAATGTCATGTTTTCTTTTGAATGTATTCTGCTTTGGGTAGGAAGTTAAATGTTATTAACAAAAACAGAAAAGTTTCATACAGTGAAAGGTTACATGCATTTCCGTTTCATTGTATGTTTTTGTGGAGGATTTACTTTCATTGTTGCATGTCTATGGGCAATAAATACAAAAAGGTTGTTGATTGAATTTTTTGCACTTTGCTAAAAGTATTGTTCATTTTTTGATGAATAAAACACTTATGTTTATTTCAAACCAATTAAAGTAGATCCACAACTACCAATGTAACGCAAATTCTAACTACACATACCTCATACGCCGGACCGGTTGTAAATGAGGAAGGGATTGTCGTTGAAGTTCCAGAATCCCCCTGTAATATAGTCAATGCTTTAATACGGATGTTAAAAGCAAAATTAAAAAGAAAACATCAGATGCAGACGACGGCCAATATTGAGAGACACTCCTACATGCCACGTTGTGTCAATAACTAATACTATACATAATAATCTTCATTATGTTTCAATAAGAAGTAGATACTAAACACAAGTGATGCCCAATGGATATGAAACATCAATATCATGTTTCAAAAATAGCATGATGAGGAGAGGAGACTAAAGACGGTACCTTTAAAAAGTCATTTTATTTTGTTATAATTTCATAAAAAACATAGATAAAAAAATTTCAGTCATACAATTTAGACAAATTAGACACAACAATTCATTTCATCAACAGTACCCATGTTTTTGTTTTTGTGCAAAACGCATTATTTGTGCAACACAGTGCATTATTTGTGCAAAAAAGGAGCATACAGCAAGCATCTATTTACGCTAACTGAATTAATTCTTACTGTAATCAATGTAGCTCCTACTTAGTAAACCACAATTCATCATCAGAGGCTTACAATTGCCTAGTTTCCAGATAATACTGCAAGTCCAGCGTTACACATCTCGATGTTACACATCGCGGATGTGTAACGGTGGACTTGCAGTTACCTTTTTCACACACTTATTCATTAGATTGAGAGATCATTTAGAAGACATATGTATAGAGACCACTCTTTTTATATACCAACATACATAACAAATTCATCGTCCACTACTCACCAGAGCCAGCGTGTGCTGAAATTTAGTTGGAACTGCATTGGGAAGTAATTTGCTAAGGTGACTGGTGCAATGCCTTTTAGTGTAGTGGGATGATTGGTGCATATTGTCTACAAAGTGCCTGCTGCAGACGCAGAATCGATTACCCCTCACGTCTTCCAAGACATCCTTCACTCTGCTTTCAATCTCGGGCAATGGAAATCCGCACTTTGAAATCCATCTTCTTATTAAATCTAAATCCTTTGGTAACACATATAGGACTGTGCCAGGAGTTTTGATATGGCTCACAGTAGAGCAATAAAAAATTATACATGAAGGCATTCTTGAAATGTCAGTAAGATCTGTTAAAGAAATAGAAATAATTATTAAAATTAATAAAGTATCACTGTGAGCAAAGCAATGATCACATAGTTTTGTTTGTAAACTTTGTTTTCAATTAATAAAAAAACCTCTGCACCCTTGTCTAGTTATCACAGGGATCAAATTAGTCAGAACTCATTGTTATACCGCAAATTCTAACGTACTACTAGTGCATTCAATAAACTTTGAGCCACCAAAAGAAGACATGCATTGCAAACATGGACTATGAAACATTACATTCTGATACAATGCTCTGCAATGAAATGTGCTAATTCCAGAGATAAAAATACATAAAACATTTGATAATGGTGAGATAAATTAAAATGAGAATACGGTGTACATTGGGTATAAAGGAAAAGAAAATGTACTGAGCAGCGATCGATGAAACTACAGAAAGAAATAGCCGACCAACCCTTACTTGGACGAAAAGATGAGGCCATTCAGCAAGCCTGGTAACAAGTGGATCGATGGCGATATACCTTGTGAATTGTCGCAATGTTCCCTAGGTAACTATCAAGGTGTTTGCAAAGGTGTAGAAAAGTGGGTGTGCATGTGAATGTCTGACATGTTCGTTGACACCCACAGAGCCTCAATGGCAATGTTTGACATTCTCATACCCATCCACCCAGCCCCCTCGGGAGTGCACAGTCATAGGTGCGAACTGCCCATGATACTGGAGGGGGATGGAAGGGCGTGATGCAAGCGCAATAGACACAGAACAATGTTTGCAGGGACGGGGTCTTCAAAGGGGAGTTTGAAGACACCGGTTCTGGGGAGGCCATGTGGACAATGGTGGCAGTCCGGAAAACCCCTTTGAGGTGTACATGGTGTATGGCACCTTGAGCGTCCCTATCCACCCATCCACCTCGGGAGCGCACAGTCATAGGTGCAAACTGCCATTGATACTGGAGGCGGATGGATGGGTGCGAGACGAGCACAATAGGCTCGGAACAATGTTCAAGGGATACATACATAAGTTGATTGCAGGGATGGGGTCTTCAAAGCAGAGTCTGGTGACACCAGTTCTGAGGAGGCCATGTGGACAATTGTCACAGTGCGGTGGACCCCTTTGAGGTGCACATTGTGTTTGGCACCTTGAGCGTCCCCATGCACCCAGCCCCCTCTGGAGCGCACAGTCATAGGTACAAACTGCCATTGATACTGGAGGGGGATTGATGGACATAAGGCAAGCGCAAAACGCCACAAATGTTCTTTCATGAACCTTCTAGACGGTTGGACGTGTTGTTGACTTACTGAAAAATTCAAACAACTATTCACATTAACAGTTTTTAAAATTTACTTTGGTAATGTAGATGACACAAACAAACTACAAATTGTATTCATGTGGTTGCAGTACTATGTGTAAAAATCCCTTGTACTTCCTGCTGTCACTGGGGAATTTCGCACTAATGGCTCGAAAGACAAAGGCAGGTATTACTCGTTGAATGCGGAATTCAAGCCTTCCATGAATTCACCATGTAAACCCCCGATAGGCCACAAGCCTGTCTGTGAAAGAGAAACAGAAATATTTTACTAGAATGAACCAGATAACTGTACTTGTTTAGTTTGAAACGCCATTTGAAGTATCCAAAAATTACAAATGTGAACGCCATTTAAGCAAGAACAGTTTGGGACCTAAGGAAATATTGTGTTTAAGTTCAAAGTGAAAGAAACGTAATTGGTCAGACTTTAAATTTAGTGATGAATACTCTGGTTTTACATTAGTATGAGACATGTATTCACATTACAGAAAAAAAAACATTTGTCAGTTATCGATGTAGGAGAACAACATCAAAAGTTAGCCGTTTCAGTTGTCAAACATACATCAGATCTAAAGTAAACATACTCATTACTTGGATTATGAGGGCAAACTGTTGCTCGAAGTTCGTGCATAGGGACCATCATCATCTGCAACACAGATCTTGTGAGGCAGGCTGCCCTGAAGTCTTACAGCTTGTTAACGCATAGGGGTGATGTGTCTTCTTTGGCTATGTAGGCCAAGCATTCAGAATTTTCTCGGCAGCAGCAGTTCTTCACCTCGGTTGGCATAACCTTGCAACCACTGCAGGTAGACCAGGTGGAAACGTCTTCCATGCAACTGCGTTCAGGCTCCGGTGATTGATCATTGTGACTCTCATCCAATTCCCAATCGTTTCTGCATCTTTCTCTTTCAATTAATTCTTTCTCTGAATATTCAGGCTCATACAACATGGCTATATTGTTGCCATAGTTCCTGATTATTGAATAAGTACAAAATTAAAAGACAGAAAAATAAGAATGTGTTTGTTGGTATACAAGAACTACTGTTTAAGAAGGAGAAGAGAACACACTGCCATGTTACAAAAACCAATAGTGCAAAGACATTAACAATAGGCACAAACTATGAAATTTCGCATTCACACATGTACAAAATAAGCCTTGTAAAAGTCAAATGTAATCATATAAGAAATGTTTAAATAAAAAGCAACTATTGAGTTTAATCAGTTCAGACAGTGTAAGTACATGTTTGCAGGGTGTCGAACTAGGAAGAAGCTGAACCGAGCAGAAACAACTCACAGATGCTCGAATTGAAATACACTGACAGGAAGGAATAAGAAACTCCTATGTTGTGTGATCGAAAAGGGTTTGTTTATACTTGTAGAGGAAAGAGGCGTCTTTGCATTTCCATGGAGACACGTCAATAGCTTGTGCACAGAGGATGTTGACATGAGACTCCATTGGTGTTGTGAAAAGGGGCATAAGCATCTAGTGATGTCAGTTTGAGGGGCGGACAATCTATATTCTTGCCGCGAGGGCACTTGAATTTAGGGCGATGTATCAACGGATAAGATTAGCACAAGATGGCAGCATCGAAACATATTCCAACAGATGCCACCCTACAATGGACATCTACTGGTGAAATCGCTACAAAGAGGTTTTCAACGATTTAAGGCTTCAACTTTCATTGAAGCTGGCGGTGTACTACACACAACATAATTTCTTAGCCGTTAAAGGATATTGGCGGTTTGATAGGGAGCTTTATGCATTTCTTTCAGCCACCATTATACTGTGTATGTTTGCCTATCGACGCACTGTATGGCAGAGTGTGTATGAAGTAATTGAGCATACTGCAGAATTTGTAGCCCGATTGATAACTGTACAGTAGCAGACAACCCCAGATATTCAATGTGAATAAAAATCTGATGGTGTAAATCTGAATAAAAATCTGATGTTGTAAATGTCAATAAAAATCTGCTGTTTGTAAATGTTGTGCCTTTATGTGTAATGGCTAAAGGGTGATCATGTCCCATGTAAAGCTGTCCAAAATATATTATGATGAAGGGGGTGTTGGTAGTTATGCAGGTGTTGAGGGGTTGTATCATAAACAGATAACTAATGGTGAGAATGTGTCACTTTCAAGACTTGGCTTCTGGATCAGGAGTTCTATGCGCTGCCGGTCCGAAAACATTTTAAACAACAAATGACCATGGTATCTGATATCAATCAACAATGGCAGTCTGGGGGCGTGGCCAGCAACGGGACAATGAGGACGTGAGTTCCTGGCGCTCTGACGGCCGCAGCAAATAGCCTGAATAAATAGCCTGCTACGTGTGGCAAATCATCCTAAAACACATACCCTCCTGAAGGCAAGCGCCCCCGGCGCACATGGAGAAAATTCCAGGCCGAAATGCACCGTTTTTAGCGAGTTCGGAGTGGGAAGGAGGAGACGCGCTCGCGGCATCAAAATCAAAATGGCCACGCTCACCGGAGTGAAGCAGGACGGTGGGAAGATGCGTTGAGGAGAATCGCGACTATCCCCCCACGGACCGACTATCCCCCCACGGACCGCAAAGCAAACTATCTGTCTGCTACACCTGCATAAATCAACGGAGCTGTTGGGCGGCAGCCCCCGTGTGGTCTGTGGAGAAACTTTGGCTGGTGAGGTGAGACGGGCGGGAAACCCACCACACGCCCCACACGACACAGCAGGGCCGGGGTCGGTGGAGAGGAGCCCGTGAATTGGCTGGGGAGACGAGGCGAGCTGGTCGCCCACCACACACCGCGGCGAACGAGAAGAAATGGCCCTGCTGGGTTGATCACAGAGGACTGCCCCGTTGCCGGGACCGGTGAGGGGAGCTCGGGACATTAAAAGAATCGCCGCCACCCACTACAGCAGCCCGGACTGCGATACCCACACATCGGCATTCAACATGGGCAAAGACAAATCCAAAAGACAAATCCAAAAGATTGATATCCCAGAGCAGGATAGATCAATTTACTACGCCGACAGCTAACGGCCAACCAGAACAAGACCAAGCACCCATGGCGGGAACGGAGGGCTCGCTATCACTAAAGGACATCATGGCGGCCATAGCCAACTCGCGCGCCTCCATGGAGCAGAAAATGGATGGCATCAGCATGGACGTTTCCCTCGTGCGACATGACCTCCAGAAGCTGACATCGCGCACCGGCGAGGCAGAACGACGCATCTCCGGTGCGGAAGATGGAATAAGGAACATAGAACAGCAGCTGGCCAGAGTCACAACATGCTTGAAAACCATGGAGGAGCGAGTGGATGAGAGCGAGGGAAGATCCAGGCGTAATAACGTAAGGATCCTGGGACTGCCGGAGAAAGCGGAGGGACCACATATGGAGCTATTTCTGGAACAGTGGTTTACAGACATGTTTGAAGAAAACACGTTCTCTAATTTCTTCTCCATTGAACGAGCCCACCGTGTACCGATGGGTCGTCCAATTCCGGGCGCCCCGCCTCGTACAGTGATCGGCAAACTTTTGAACTATCGTGATCATGATGCACTGATCCAGTCTGCAAAGGCGAAAGGCATCCTCACCTATAATGGATCCAAAATAGCATTCTTCCCAGACTACACCAGGGAAGTGCAGAAGGCTAGACAATCGTTTGACCCACTGAAAAAACAACTACAATCCCTCGAGGTGAAATACGGCCTGATGTTCCCTGCCCAACTTAAAATTTACCATGGAGGCACAACAGTCCACTTCACCGACCCCGGAGAGGCGTGGAGATGGGCGGAGCATCACATTGAGGGAGACTGGATGGCAACAAGGGGCAACAGAAACAGAACACCCTGTGCCTGGCCGGGTCCTGAACCACCAGACCAACAACCGCCTGCACCAGGAATCGCACCACAGCTGCAGGAATAAGAGCACCGACTCCTGAAACACATGCAAACAGAAACACTCGAGACCCTACCATGCGGGGCTTAAGGTACTGTATAACAACCTAATGCTGAACATGTATACAGACTAGCCACGAAGAGACACACAGCCAAGCGGCCAGCCCAGACGGAACCGGGGTACATCCGGAGCCTACACACAGGGACACAACCCCGAATAGTTTATTCATTCATTTGTTAGCGGGCTCACTCAGCTACGGTTAGCTAAGGCTTGTTGTTGAATGTTCGGGCGACAGATGCTTCGAGTTAGAAGGAGTATAGGGTGGGGGATGGGAAGTTTGTTTAACAACGGTTTTGTTAAGAAAAGGGTCCAAAGTTCAAATCTAGAACGCTTTACCACAACACTATCAGCAGACGACATGTGCACATGGTGCTATTTGCCAGCGATTAACCCGCTCTCTTTACCAAATGGCCTCCGCTAACACAGATATCAGGACCCTACGACTCCTAACCTGGAATGTTAATGGGATGGGAGGTGGAATCAAGAGACGACTTATCACACAACTCTTAAAAATCGCCACACACCAGACATAGCCTTCCTAACTGAGACCCACTTAGCAGGCACTACATGTACCTTATTCAAACGCACCAACTACAGAATTGCAATACATGCTGGGTTCACCACAGGCTCTCGTGGGGTGCACAAACGATTGCCCATGACCATGACACGGGTGACCCAAGACACTTTCGGCAGGTATACACTTATTACAGGAACACTATGGAACCAGACGATAGCCCTACTCGGGGTCTACTCACCACCGACACTGCTCACCACCCTGCTACAGGACATTACACCTCTGATCTCGGGAGATAACTCAGACATACTGATAATTGGGGGTGACTTCAACGAAGTCATGGAGGTGGGGATGGACCGCTCACATTTCAGAGGAAGAAATCCCACTGTCCGAACTAAACTAGCAGCGTTCACCACAGCAATGGGACTGCGGGATGTGTAGCGTGACCTACACCCAGACACGAGGGAATACTCCTTCCATTCAGGGGTACACGCCTCTTTATCGCGATTAGATTACTTCTTTCTGCCTGGGCCAGAGACTCAAAGGGCCACAAAGGCAACTCTGCTGCCGCGCGGCATATCAGATCACTCCCCCCTGCTAATCGAGCTTAATATGGCTAGACCACGTTCGCCCCCCGCCTGGCGCTTAAATAACTACTACCTAGGCCTCCCAGAGTTTCTGGAGCAAATACAACAGACGACAAAAACTTACTTTGAGTTAAACACCGGATCGGAAGATGACCCGGGGATCCTGTGGGAGGCACTCAAACCGGTGCTGAGGGGTGAGATTTTGTCATGGTCTGCTGCACACTGAAAGAAACACCAACAGAAATTGGTAGAAGCCGAAGAACAAGTGACCCAGGCTGAACTAAATCACCTGGCACTAGACCAACCGGACACAAATCAAGCACTAACACTTGCCCAAAAACGCTTACAGAACGTTGCGCTAGACAACGCTAGGCAGGCACATATGACGATGAGAGCTAGAATATATGAGACCGGTGATAAAGCCGGCAAAATGCTGGCATGGTTAGAGAAACGTGAAATAGGCAGCGGCCAGGTCAGAGCGATAAGATCAGAAGGAGCTGAACCCTTGCTGACCGACCGCGACATAGCCGAGGGCTTCGCAGCTTACTATACGGAGCTCTATGAGCCACCCACATCGCCTATCAATAGATCGGTACTAAACGACATTGCCCTCCCCACTCTAAGCGCTGAACAGCAGGCTCTACTTGAGAAAAATATCACAGAGGAGGAACTGATAGCGGCCATGTCGGAACTCCAGACGGGAAAGGCACCGGGGCCAATTGGTTTCCCGATTGAGATGTGGCTTAAATTTGGTACAAATGAAATTGCCCCCCACTTACTGCGAATGTCCTTACAGTCCAAGGAGAGAGGACGCCTACCGGCAGACCTCCGGAAAGCCACGTTGATAGTGATTCCCAAAGCAGACAAACCGCCAGACCTCTGTAGTTCATATCGACCGATCTCACTTATCAATAGTGAGACCAAAATACTAGCAAAAGTACTGGCCAACCGCTTACAAAAGGTCATCACAACATTAATTCACCCCGACCAGTGCGGATTTATGCCGAAACGGTCGACCCGCATGAACATTCATAGGCTACATACTGTAATAGAGAATGCACCCACCACCCGAGGCCCCCTGGCTGTACTGGCGATTGATTTTGAAAAGGCTTTTGACTCAGTGTACTGGGAGGCAATTTGGGAAATATTGGGCCGGATGGGGTTTGGTCCCCAGTTTCTGAGCTGGGTGCAACTCTTATATGAATCCCCCGAGGTACAAATGAGAGTGAATGGGTGGCCATCGCAAACCTTTAAGCTTGGGATGGGAACCAGACAGGGATGCCCATTATCCGCCATGATATTTGCCCTGGCTGTGGAACCGTTAGCAGAGGCATTGAGAACGTCACCGGCCTGGTGTGGTATTCAGTGGGAAGACGGGCGGGAGGACAGGGTCTCCCTGTACGCGGATGACTTGCTTCTTTACTTAAAAGACCCACACCAAGCCTGCTCCACGATTTTAGACATACTGGACAGCTACGGTACTTTCAGCGGGCTAAAAGTAAACTGGCCCAAATCAATACTGTTCCCAATAGGTACCACAACTTTTATACCGCCAGCCAACTGTCCCTCTCGCTTAGAAACCGAGCAGTTTAAATACCTTGGCATACAAATTACTAACGACCTGAGCAGTTATGTGACCAATAACCTCCACCCGATAACAACCAGATTCACAGAAGATGCCAGGCACTGGGTCTCTCTCCCATTGACCCTACTAGGAAGGGCAGCATTATTCAAAATGATGGCTCTTCCACGCTTCTTATACATACTGCAAAACGCCCCACTGCACATCCCAGGGGAAAGAATTCAAAAAGATAGACAACGCACTAAGGAAACTCCTCTGGAACAACGGACATCCACGTATTGCGCTGGGCACTCTGCACCACTCCATTTGAGAGGGAGGGATAGGGCTCCCCCACCTACAGTCCTACTACTGGGCTAGCCAAATGGCAGTGGTCAACGACTCACTGCATGGGGACACCACGCTGCCACACAATAGACTGGGGAGTGCCAGAGAACGCGCTAGACCTCAAACTGAACTCCTTTACAAAGCGATTCGTAACTCAGCCCCACAATCTATGCTATCACACATTGCCCGAGTATGGAAAGACACACACAAGTTCCTGGGATGGGAAGGGAAGATCACCCCACTACAACCCCTGTGGAACAACAGGCTTCCGAGATGGCGTACATGGTCACAACATGATATCAGTACAGTGGGCGATATCGTAGAAGGGGGCAGACTGGTGTCCTTTGAAACCCTAGAGTCCAGATTTCACCTCCCAGGCACTGAACGGTTCCAATATACGCAGATGCAGCATGCCCTACAAGCCCACGTCCCAGCACTTGAAGATATGGCCGAAAGCACTCACCTCGAAAGAAACATAGTTGAGGCAAGCATAGAGACTAAAGTAACGTCCACCATGTATAATGTAATCACTTCCTTTGCCACCACTGAACTAACCAGCCTGAAGGGCAAATGGGAAAGAGACATAGGACTTATACAACCGGAGGACTGGGTGGGGGCCCTCATGTACCCTCGGGAGGTGGCCATTTCGGCCAGACTTTGACTTATCCAGCTTAAAATACTGCATGGGATTTACTACCCAAGGGTGGCATTATATCGCTGGGAGAAAACATCTGACCCACACTGTCTTCGATGCAAGAGGGAGGAGGGAACCTTCTTCCACATACTGTGGGACTGCAACCATATACAACAGTACTGGCAAAAATGTTGTGATGAACGATACACAGAGACCCAAAGCTACTCCTGCTCGGGATAGCGGAGGAGGGAGAAGCATCTAAATACGAGAAGTTGCTTCTATCGACAACCTCGGCAATAATTAAAAGGAACATTGCACAATTATTGGGCTCGGAAACAACACGAAGTACGAACAATGGGTGACGGACGTCAACATATGCATTGCAATGGAAAGGAGAGTATATACAGCCAGGGGATGTCCGAAGAAAGCAGACAAAATATGGAACAAATGGGAGGAAGCCCAATAACTGCACAAACCTGAACAATGGATGATAAGGCACAATGTGCAATGTGCAAAAGTGATCCAATCTGGCATATAGCGTGAGAAATAACGGACACTGCAAGACCCTTTTTCTTTCCTTTTCTTTTCTTTCTTCTTTTCTTTCTTGTTTTCTTTTCACCTGACCAGGGACTGTTCCACTGGTCATATAGGTTGAATGTTTATATGAAATACCCACTAAACTACATACAGACAGTAAGGAGTTTCTAAATAAACTGCTACAGATCCTTCTAAAACAACACAGGATGGACCATTTCATAACACACTCTGAAGTTAAAGCCTCTATTGTAGAACGTTTTATACAAACTTTTAAAGCATGGATCTGGCATTTCTTCACAGCTCAAAACACCCGTAGGTATGTGGACTTGTTACCCGCATTTATAAATATGTATAACAACACACATCATGAATCTATTACCTAACCCCATAGCTAGAACTCCCCAGAATTCCTTGGCGGTCTGTAAAAACCTACATGCCAAAAGAATTTTTCAAAAGGAGACACAAACTCCCCTTAAAAAGGGTGATCATGTGTGGATCTCGAAACTCAAGGCCGTATTTACAAAGGGGTATGATCAGAACTACAGTGATGAGATCTTTATTATAGATGGAGTGACTCTCCGGGAAGGTCTTTATATATACAGACTAATCGATTGCTTGGGCTGTTCAAGGTGTTTTTTATAGGGAGGAGATCCAAAAAGCTAGCAAAGACCAACACAGAATTTATAGAATACAAAAAGTCACACCTAGTAAAGGACGAGGTGCCAGGAATCAATATCTAGTGCTAGTGAAATGTCAGGTGTGGCCTGTAAAATTCAACAGTTGGGTGGACGCCAGCTCTCTAGAGGCCACGGGTGTATAGCGGGAAAGTCATGGAGTCTACATCTTTTTACATTATGCTCCCCAGCAGCGCCTCCGCAGATACATACCCAGAGAACAAAATGTAAAACTTCACTGTCAAGCTGGCCAAACCTGTAAATTTGGTAGAACAGTAGACTGAGGCACTCACAGAAGTTCAATACGTCTGTTCGTGGGATACTTTAGGCAGTGTGGACGCCACGTTTAACATACAACAAACAAACTCTCTGAGGCTTTCATCAGTACGGTTCACCAAGGTGTGTTACCCAAATATAAAGGAACTTGTCAGAGTCATCAATAAAAGCGTATCAACGATATCAGAGTATGGTGACACAGTGTTACATCTGGACCTGCACCAGAGGAACATGTTTCTCCAGGGGCCAGGTGCAACTGTAAGGTTTTCAACAAGGGGGAGAGTGCATAACATAGTGGGAACTGTCAACATGTTGGAAGTAGATACCCGATAGGTACTATCCCGAGCTGATCTTAACTTTTTTTTTTTACAGTTTACTGATTTCCAGCAATATAGTGGAGAATCAAAGGTGAGGGATAGCTATGCACCATTACGTAGAACCATGGAAATCAGAGGTAACAACGATGATATTGTGAACATTCAATACAGCAAACCCAATTACGTCCCTGAGTTTAAAAACCATGTTGATACCATCAACATTCTGAAAAGAGACGACAACGACAGTTTGTGCAATTTGAATACCGAAAAATCTGGCTGTGGTTGCACTTCAGACCGCTGCAGCTCAAAGACTTATAAAACAGTGCTACCATGGCCTTGGTGAAGAACTATGTGGACCCCATGGCCTATATTGAATATTATAGGACCCAAGATGTCTATGGCGATCACCCATACTTTAGTGGGAGCCCCGTAATGTATCGAGAGGGGCTCAGCAGTATCTTTAGAAGTCTTTTTAGACATGCAGTGCCCTTCCCATGCCGAGGCTTCGAATTAGCCAAACCACACATTAAAACGGCAAAAGACGTCAGGGGGAGTGTGACAACAGCAGTTGCCAATCGTCATGCCAAACAGAAAAATGAGGGGCAGGATGGACCAGGCTTCATTTATAGACCTTGTGTGAGTGTTAAGAGGAAGAGGTCCACATCACATCTATGCGGCCCTCTGAAACCCGTCAAGAAAAGAAGCTCCTGGGCCCGACGCAGACATCAAACAAAGAAGAAGCGCATTAGCCCTAAAACAAGCAAGGGGAGTGATATTTTCTAAAGAACAATGGCCTTCTTACATGGTTCCTCCAGGGAGTGTGTGAAATTGGAGCTTGATCTGGTCAGCGTAACAACGATCCAAACCAGCATCAAGAACAGTTTTTTTATGGAGGTGTCGCCTCTGTCAGTGCTATCGCCACTAGCCCTCATAGAATTGTTTGTATCGGGGTCAACCAACATGTGTTTGGATTTGAACGACACATTGCTGCATCTAACCTGTAAAATAACATATGCAGACGGCACCAACATTGCGATTGGCGCACAACAAGTGGCTACAATCGAATACCTCATAGCCACCTCATACCTCATGTTCAACCCAGTGGATGTAATACTAGGTGATTGAATGATAACAAAGAGTGATGATATGTACTCCTACAGGACCTATATGGAGAGCATATTAAATTATGGCCCCAATGCCTTGGAAAACGAGCTCTCGGTCGGTCTCTTTCACCGAGACACTGCAGGGCAGTTCAACGCCACTGCTCTGGATGGTGATAACAGAGGGTTCGTGAAGAGAACTCGCTACGCCACGCTTAGTAGAACATTCGATTTAATAGGATGTATACATTCTGTCCTTTTCTTACAGGATAAACTGTTGATCAATGGTATTGATCGTAAAGTGAAACACAGAAGCTTTCTCTGTCATCAGCGATGATGCCGAACTATACAAGCTAGTCATCACATCGGCTAGTTTGTTCAGTAAACATGTGAGCATCTCCCCAACCATTGGATTAGCACATGCAGAGGCATTGCAAAAATCTTACGTGTAGTATCCGGTTGAGAGGATAGCCATTAAAGTCTTCAGCATTCCTATTGGTAGCCATGGTACCAGTTAATACAAACCTGTTCCTGGGGCAACTACCAAAAATGATCATCATGGGGATTGTTGAAACAGCATTGCTCACAGGCACATATGCTCAAAAGCCCTTCGACTTCAAACATTGTAACATGAAATATGTAGCATTGCATAAGGATGGTGTCTTGATCCCAGCCAAAGCATACACACCTAACCTTGGAATTCCAAACATAATTAGGGAGTACATGGGCTGGTGGCTATTACGGGGAAGCACAGGCGTAATGCAGCAGTTGCATTCCCATGCAATGACTATGCCCACAGCTACACGCTACTGGACCTTGATTTAAGACCTGACAACATCATCTGGCCATTTCAACCTTTTAAGGAGTGGGAATTTATGAGCTGATATAAAGTTTGAAGGAAACTTAGCAGCTACGCTGCGGTTCAAGTGTGGAGCATTTTCAATGGCGTTCTCGGGATCAACACTCAGCGATAGAGGCTCTTTGATATATAATGGATAGTATACAGATAAAAGGATTCCTGAGTAACAATAGACACACCAGGACAACATTTTACAGTGTGTGTGCGCCAGCAATACATGCCCGACACAACTATCCTGCAGTCGCCCTGTTAGCTGGTGGTGAACAATGATCCACAGGCCCAGAATGGAACGCATTGGATAGCTGTGGCTAGAGTGGGATACACCAGCAGTGTTTGACAGATTGGCACACTTTCCGCAACACCCCATATTCGCTGGCGTTTTAATGGATTACTTGAAAAGCATTGCAAAGTATTTACGTTATACCATCGTACCGGTCCAAGACTCTAAAGCTATTACATTCAGACAGCACTGTATATTTTGTAGAGGTCAAATGTTGGCATGTTGAATGCTGTCAGCTGTTTTGAAAATGTACTCGGGCAATCGCAAGCAAAATGATCAAATGGTGACATCGAATTGAATTTAGCTGTGCCCAGTTGCTGCATTGTGCTTTTCACCTTAGCCTGCCAAAATCGAATTTAGTGTGCCCTGTTGCTGCATTGTGTTTTCACCTTAGCCTACCAAAATCGAATTTAGTGTGCCCAGTTGCTGCATTGTGTTTTCACCTTGTTCTGCTGTAATCAGATCTAGGTTTGCCTGTGGCTGCTTGGTGTATTCACTAGCTGGTGTGATACCCTGTGTCTCCCCCCTCCCTTTTTGCCCCCACACCCTTCCGCTGAGTACATCAGTGCTTCAGACTGGTAAGTGCCCCCAGTCCACTGCAGCCAACCATGTCGCTATCTATCCCTCCCATCTTCTCCATCTGTTTCACTATCTCCTACCCTTCCCCTATGACTAAATCTGGCCGGAAGAAACTTAAGAAGGACATACTGGGCTCCAACCCAGGCCTTCCTATTGCAGATACCTATGTCACGGCGTCCGCCAGAGAGACTATCACTGACATCCTCTTCTTCGTTAACAATGGATGATAAGGCACAATGTGCAATGTGCAAAAGTGATCCAATCTGGCATATAGCGTGAGAAATAACGGACACTGCAAGAGCCTTTTTCTTTCCTTTCTTCGTTAACGCACCTCACCTATGGACCCGCTACATGGTTATCTTTCTCTCTCCTATCGCCTCTTCTCCCATTAATGATGGCACTCGCTGGGAGGTTCTCCTTGACCTCTTCGCCATTTCCAGAGTCATCATTAATGTTTATCTCAATGGAACCATCATGGTTCAGGGTCCTCAACCCAAACTTCTTCCCTTCGACAGGCTTCTCCCTCACCTCTCTAAACTCACCTCTCCCTCCGGCCAAGCTCCTTTGTCTTCTGTGTCCCTTTCCTCCTCTGCCCAGGCTCCCGTGCCTTATGTGCCTTCCTCCTCCTCTGCGCAGGCCTCCTTGCCTTCTGTGCCTTCCTCCTCCTCTGTACAGGCACCCCTGCCTTGCCACACTGTCCCGACCTCCTTATCGCCCTTGGCTCCTTCGCCATTCTCCACTATCCCCCTGGCCCCTTTGCCACCCACAGGGTGACCACTGTCACCTTTGCCCCTCCTCCCCCGAGGAAGACCCTCAAAGATGGCAAGCTGCTCCACATTGCCACTCTCAACACTCGCTCGGCCGTCAAATACTCGTCGGACATCTGCAACCTCCTCGAATTTATGGATCTTGATGTGCTCGTCATCACATGTTCAGGGATAGCTACATCACAAGCTTTGAAACACTCCTCCCTGAAGGCTACCAAATCCTCTCTGTGCCCAGGCTAAAAAGACAGGTGGAGAAGTGGCACTTATCTTCCCAGAATGGATACCTGTGTCCATCATTCCTACTCAGGCCTAGTTTGGCCTAGTTTGGCCGAGTGCCTAGTTTGCAGACTCTCACTCTCCCCTAAATCCTCTCTCGTTATGGCCACCTTCTATCAGCCACCAGGTCAGTCCACTCTCTTCCTCTCAAAATGGGCTGACCTGACCTCCTCCCTACTCTCCTCCTCTCATCTCCTCCTGATGGGTGATCTGAACATCCATCTGGACTCTCCTGACTCCTCAGGTCCTTTCCGCAACCTCTGCAACTCTCTCTCCCTATCTATCCTACCCTCTGGATCCACACACACCAGGGCCACTCCTTGGATGTTCTCATCTCTACTGACATCCCTCTCTCTAGCCCTCTCACTACCTCCATCTCTTGGACTGACCACTCTCTTCTCTCAACACACCTGAAGCTCTCCTCTCCTCTTACAACAACACACAGTTGCTTGGCTTCAAAATCACCAGACCCATGAAAAAAGTGACAGTGGCTGCCTTTGCCTTCACCTACTCTCCTCCAACCATTCCTTTGGATGACTCCCACACTGACACAGCCCTCGCTTACCTCAATCTCTCTATCTCCAACACTCTTGACACTCTTGCCCCTGTCATGAGGATCCGACTGAAGTCTTCCAAAAAGTGCAACTCTTGGTACGACTCCAACCTGGCTGCCCTTAAACGCAAGTATAGGGCAGCTGAGCGGAAATGGAACACGTCGGGTGATCCGTCTGACAAACTGGCCTGCCGCCTCCTTCAAAACCAACATCAACTCTGCATCCGCTCCAAGAAAAGAGTCTTTATTCAAGTCTGCATCTCTGCGGCATCAAACAACACAACAGAACTTTCTAAAGTCTGCAAGGAACAGGCCAATCCTGCAGGAGCCTCTTCTTCTGTCACACCCACCCAGGACCTTTGCTTGGCCCTGGCTGCACACCTCACCACAAAAACTCAAGACATCCTTTCCACCCTTTGTCCCACACCACAGCATGCACAAATACCGGAGCCTCCTTTTCCCCCCGCCACTTACCCTCTCTTCTCTCTTACCCGTCACACCTGAGGAGGTTACCAGACATGTCCGATCTATGTAGGCTTCATCCAAACAGTCTGGCTTTAGAGCATCCAGAGGCACAGAAACTGCTCTTCTGAACACCTGTGAAGACCTGCTCTCAAATCTTGATACTAACACTCCCTCTGTCCTAATTCTCCTTGACCTCTCCTCTGCCTTTGGCACAGTTGACCACAACATCCTGATCGCACGTCTCCGTGACACCCTGGGAATCACAGGTCAGGCTTGGCATGGCTGAACTCCTTTCTCTCCGACCGCCCATACCAGGTGGAACTTGGAGCCTTTCTCCCGACTAGAGCTCTCTCAACCTGTGGCGTTCCACAGGGGTCTAACCTATCCCTATGGTTCTTCAACTTCTATATGGCTGCCCTGGCATGTGTGATTGCTACTTTCACCTCTAACTTCCAGTGTTATGCAGATGACACACAACTATCTTTCAGGCTATCCTCAGCTGCCTCCTCCTCCTCGTTCATATCTGTCTACCTGCCATTCAGTCATGGTATGCTGCAAACAACCTCGCCCTCAACGCCAGTAAGACTGAGATCGTTTGCTTTGCACCCATGCACCCTCTTTCCCACTTTCACTCTGGCCGGCCTCTCTTTGCCCTGCGCCCGCACACACCTGCGAGGCAAGAAAGCTTGGGGTCATTTTTGCCTCCACTCTCTCCTTCTCCTCTCACATTTCAGATATCTCTAAAAAGTATAACTATCAGCTACACCTCCTCAGAGGTACTCTACCTTTTCTCGGATTCCCCCAGCAACTCACTGTCTCCAGAGCCCTGGTTCTCTCTAGGCTGGACTACTGTAACAGCCTGTTCCTCAACCTCCCTTCTTCTGCCCTGTGCCCTCTGCAACTCATCCAGTATAGAACCGTGAGACTATCCTTGGCTTAAAGCCCAGGGACCGCATCTCTCTGGCACTGACATCTCTTCACCGGTTCCCTGTGGCTGCAAGGATCAAGTTCAAGACCCTCTGCATTATTCACAAGGCTTTCTGGGGCCTGGGACCCACCTACCTGCAACGCTGCCTACCTAAATACTGTCCCTCACGAGCCCTCCGCTCATCTACCTCCAACCTTCTGTGAGTGAGCCGGTTCTCCAAGCAGAGACTTGGAGGGAGATCCTTATTCTCAGCGGGTACCTCCCTCTGGAACAGCCTACCTGCCGACCTCCGTCTTGAGCCTGATCTTCTTAAGTTCCGGAAACAAGTTCCAGAAACTCCTCATGACCTTCCTCTTCTCCTTTTCCTTCTCGCTCCCTCTACCCTGCTAACCTAGTTCTCTTCTCTTTCCCTCTCTCCCTCCTCTTCCTTACAGCTTGCTGACTGGCCACCTGGTTTACCCCAGAGTCTCACAGGTCCCTGGCATCCCCCGCCAGTCCTCTCTCGCACTTGCCTAGAGCCCTGCACCCCACCCACACTCACTGCACTTGAGAAATACCCCAAGAGTGTGGCTCTCTCTGCACTTAACCCAGTCTTCACTGACAGGGTGCACTTAGACCTCCCCCTCCCTGCGACTGTCTGTGCAGTTGCACGATCCGTACGCTCCGTGCCTGAAGATCGTCTGTCTGTTCTCCCTGGTCTTTACCCTTAATTGCACTGGTATAAACTTCAGAATTGTCGTCAGTCCTATTTGCTGTATCTCAAACTTAAACTTGCTAAATGTATTTTATGCACTTACTCTGCCTTTGCAGACTATTATCGTCTCATAATTTCAAGGGCTCTAAGCGACTGTTGTTTTTTCCCCATGTTCCCACCCTCCTTCAGCGCTTTGAAACACTTGCATTTGTATAGGCGCTTTATAAATAAACAATACCATACCATACCATACCAATTTGTTAATAATATTAAGACATAACCAGTGTGTATAGATCTGACAGACTTTTTACCCTGTGTCAGAAATGCAGATGTGTGTGTTCTATTTAGTGTTATTCTGTATGGATAAAATAACTTTTTTTTAAAAAAATCCACGTGTCATGTGTTATTATACATAGATGTGGTAGTGTAATAAACAACCAGTCTGTTTTGTTGTAGTCATAAAAGACATATTTTATACAAAAAAGGTATCAGTTATATTAAAATAATAATTTGAATACATAGAGGATAGAAGGCATCAGTTGTACTTAAACAGTCTCTTTAATACATAGAAGATAAAAGGCAACAGTTATACCTAAAACAGTTATATATATATTTATTTTAATACATCCAAACAACAGGTTGTTCGCATTAGTCAGACAACCAACTCGGGCGTATATGTCTTCTGCAAGGCCTAGGCGCTTTAGAGGTACAGATTGCAGGGTCATCAAAGTAGCGTAATGTGGTGGGTAAAGAGTTTTCAAAGACCATGGTATGCCACCTTGTTTCAGGACTGGGCGATCGGGATCTGTTTATAGGGGGTGGCTGGCCTGGATGTATTTACAGGACTGTGTTGTTGTGGGGTAGCAGGGTCAACAGCTTTTAACCTCTCGAGAAGGTGTCATTGGGTAACATTATCTACAATGGATCTCTGGATATTTAAATAAGCAACTGCCTGCATGAACTTGTTGCTGCTGGGGGCATTTGGTATAGAAGTTGGCTGTCGACTTGTAATACCCCGTACTTGATTGTGCAGGTTCGTGCCCCTTACAATTCCACATCTATAGATAAATTCTCCCCTATCGGTGCACGCCGTTGCATCCTTTTCAAGCTCCATTTTATGTAGCAGTAATTGCGCATTAGGTTTATAGCGCTGGATAAGTGAATTCACCACATCTGCCACAAACGTATCTACTACCTGTGGAACCTTCACACTGCTAGATTCCCTGGGTGGCAAGTATAATGTTAGTTTGTTCTTTTCTGCATTGCTGTGCCTAGCATGATTTAAGTATTTATGCAGAATATTTGCATATAAGGCTGCTTTATCATGAGCTGTTAAATCAGGCCTGTTTAAAACATCCTTAACTTCAGAGTCGAGCTGCATGGTTGCAACCTTCAGTATATCCCAATCCTCAGTGGGTGCGAGTGCCAGGCTTTCTAACTGGCGTTTGTCCACGAAATACATTTTGCGAGCGTGCTCCATCACTGACCCCTGAGCAATCTGGTGATTAGCGGTAGGCCTATGAGAGATCCTATGAATTCACCAGCCTGAGACACCACTTTTCTTTTAGCGCGTATGGATACCTGCTTATTAACCAGTTTCTTGATGACGCCCTTCTTTTTTTTGGGCAATCTCAGAAATAGCGGCAACCAGATTGTCAGAGACCGTAGCTAGAATGGCCCTGCGTTGCTAGGTAGTGGTGTATATAAACATTTTGAGCCGTGCAATGTTTCTCCATATGCATGCCGACATGATGAAAGCTTGAGCTGCTACTGACGTGGTATTGTATCTAAGGGTGTTTTCTAGATGTTTTAGATGCCTTTTTAGAGGTGTAGACAGCAGGTTGGTCAGGTGGGTATATATTGGTGCGCAATCTATAATCCTCTAGAGTGGTTGTTTTTAAACCAACAGATATCTGTAGGGTTTACTGGTAGCTTCTTCAAAAGCCTCCCTGAAGAAACACGTTTTGGGCGGATACATCTGTCGAGCTATTATGGCTAATTGTTGTTTATCACAGACGTTTTTAAATAACACTGTCTAACTAGCGTTTACAGAGGAGGAGTGGCCATCTGCCATGCCATAAGCAGCAGTTTCCTTGAGGTCCCGCAAGATCCTGTTAAGATTTGCCCAGGATTATAATCTTGCCTGGTTCTGCAGCAATATTTTGCTATCAGAGCACATGCTGTGTTCCTAGGTGTTGGCAGAATGGGCTTTACACATGTGCATTGCAGCAACTTCCAGTTAATTGCAAGTGAGGCGGCGATTCCAATATGGCGGCCATCATTCAAAGGAGCGCCAAGTAAGTTCCTTTCTGGATGGCGACATATCAATGTGCTGGCCATGGTTTAGCGGAGCAGATACAGTTGGGGATCGACAGGGTGTGAGCCGGGTCCTGACGAGTACTGCTTCACCCATAGAAGACGCCAGTGCGCCAGGGCGTTCTGGGATGCTGCTGAGCCCAGTGAAAGGAGGTGGAATCGGCAGTGGTGGGGGTTGGGGGGAAGCACTAGACGGAGGTCGGCTTGGTGGGGCGCACAGACCTTGTCGGTGTGGACACCCCCACCAGAGCACTGTGACCCTGCGCTGCTGTCCCCAGTGTCATCTGAGGCTCGCTGAAGAGGATCGGCGAGAGTGGAGGAAGCATGTGGATACCTCGCAGGCCCGCGACTGGACGGCTGAAGTAGTGGGAAAGTTCCCTGCTTCCGGGATAGCGAGGCCCTGGTGGGGGGCCCGGTGAGCATGCTGGGCCCATTCTGATGATCAGTGAGAGCCACTAGGGTTGAAATTTGCATCCCCTGGGGCTGGAATATAAAGGGCATTGCATTCACATTGAATTTTGTGCCCTGTGGGGGCAGGGGCACTGCAAAGGACACTACCTCAGCATAGAAAGTGAAGCACTTGGGAGTTAGTGCAGAGAGGGAGATCCCTGTGGCTGGTGGCGCTTGGTACCTGTGGATGCCCATTGTTCAGAACAAGCATGTGTGCTGCAGGCATGGAGGAGAGGAGCCACCCATAGTGAGAGCTGCAGTGTTCTCCCCCACAATTGCAGCTGGGGAGCAGGTGTCTGTGGTAGTGGCCACTTTTTGTGAATCTCGACTGCCACAAGATCCTGGTAGGGTTTGTGGGGAGACCAGAGGCACAGCGGAAGAATAGAGGTGGCATTGTGTTGGAAGCCGTTCCTCAAGCCTAGACGGAATGTGAGGAATTGGTTCCATTTGAGTGTTGAGCAGTGCAAGGCACCACCTACAAATGCCAGACTAGCACGTCAGGGGCAAAGCTAAACAGACAGTCATGGAGGCCTTTGCACAGAAAAATGGGGGAGGAGGGGTGCTGCGCTGCCTCCGGCTGAGGAGGATGTGTCCACTTTGACACCTGTGGGTCAGCAGGGAGAGAGCCAGATCATGGAACATTACAAGCAGCCCATGTACACAAAATTGATGTGATCATCGGGGATGTCGGCCTTCTTAGGCAAGATGTGCACTTGATGGCGTATTGGCTGGGCACGACAGAGGTGCAGGTTAAATAGAACAGGCCTACTATCATGAGGCATCAGTCGGAAAAAGCAGCATTGACTGCGACGGTGCGAGGGCTGGAACGGCATGCAGAAGATGCTGAAGGCAGGGCGAGGAGGAATAATGTGTGGCTCCTCAGATTGACAGAGGGCGAGGAAGGCAGTGATACAACTACATACATCAAGAACCTGTTGCTGCAGGAGGTAGGCCTGGGCACACTGACGCAGGGCTTCCCAGTGGAACTAGCCCACAGACCTTTGGCTAAAAAACCTCTGCTGGGAGACCCCCACTGAGACCACTAATTGCAAGAATCTTGAACTATAAGTATAGGGAGCAAATATTGGCTTTCTTAAGGGAAGTGGGTACCATTGTGCGAGCAGTCTCGATGTTGATGATATACCCGGATTTTACCGAGCTGGTGCAAAGGCAGAGACAACTAAAGAACGGCTACGTTGAGCTAACTTGAAATACATGCTCAACTACCCTGCTAAACTGAAGGCTGTACACGATGGTAGGGCGCACTTCTTCGGGGATACAGTCACCACTCACTCCTGGATGGACTTGATGGGGATTGCACAGCTGCCGGCCAGGAGAAATAACACACCTTGATGGAAGATTGGCTCTAGCGAGGACACACATGCTGGTGGTATGAGCTAATGGGCAATGTTTTCTTTATTTGATCAGCAAATTGCAGGAGCATAAGAGATCAGCACCTTGTTTGGAAGCTGTGCCTGATCGCCACGTTGGTGGCCGCCATGCCTCTGCAGACATTGAACCCGATGCCCGTTCTAAGCAATCATGCTGCTGTATGTCACCCGGGAGGTGGGATAGAGGGTCATGGGAGGCAGTTGGGTCTGCATAAGCGGTATGCTTATGGGCTGGTATTGTACGGTTTGAGACTGTGCTGTAGCCCACAGGGCTTTTTTCTTTCTTTTATTTCTTTTTCTTGCATGGTTTCTGCTGGGTGCTGTTGGAGCTCTGTTGGAGGAATGGTCTGTGCCCCCTATCCACTTCCTGCTCCCTGGGTGAGGTAGCGCGACACTCCGATGTCACAAATTCTAGGGCTTACTTTTGGGTGTGAGTCCACACAGGTGGCAGGAGACAAGCTGGAAATGGAATAAGGGGGCGGGGCGGTCTGTGGGGACGATCGGGACACGCACATAATGGAGTATGGCGTGTAATGTGAAGATAACCTGGAATATCCCGGGCCTGAATGGGTACATTAAGAGAATAAGGGTACATGTATACCTGTGCAGGATGGGAGTGGGAATTGCATTACTACAGGAGACTCACCTCGCCAGGGATAGGCAGGACAAGATAGCCAGGAAATGGAGTGGGCTGCTGCATGGCTCCCACTTTTCTGTGTATGAAAGAGGGGGTTATCAGGGTTATCGTTCAGACTCCTTGAGATTTACTGTGATGGTGAAGGCCATAAAGGCATCATGAAGAAGGACACAGACAACAGATTCCAAATTCAAAAGAACCAAGTTTATTAACTTAAAGGCATGGTCTAGTAAAATGGTTTATTATCCCTACGGGATGGCCATGTTTTTTTAAGCCTAAGTGGATCGATTTTAGAAAACTTTCCTATGGACCTTACCCGAGTTTTCGTCCATTAAACGCACGCGAAAACAAGCACCAGGGCGCCGCCATTTTCTGATAATCCTATCTTTTCCCCCATCGCCCTGGCTGACCTGCTTTTGCAGCACTAAATCAATTCCCCCGCCCCTGAGCCTGACATTATCAAAACATTCATATTCCCTGCCTCTCTCCGTGGCGTTACTGTGCTGCGTAGGCAAACGCGCCCAGTCGTCTTCTACGCGACTTCACACAGAACCCGGAAACCAACACAGACCATCTCACAACACAGCGCGCCACAATTCGGAATATGAAACTGTACTTTAAAATCAAACAGCAACATGGTACATTTGGTAAAGTACACTTATTTTACATTAAATGTTTAGAGAATATTCAGCAATTGCCATATGAACTCCGAAAGCCATTTATTTTCTTTTATCTGTATCCGCCATGGTACACAGGGTGTTGCTTTTCGTTAAAAGAAGCACTTTGGAAGCACGGTGAACCCCAAGGCTGTTCCATCAACTAGACACTAGTCCATCGTAAAGGTTGATATGTTGCTTCTAGCCACTAGTACAGCGTAAGGGCATGTGGACCCTTTGGCGATCGTCCCATAAAATTGTCAGTGTGCTCCAGTTGTTCACACGAAGATGCAGGTGCCTACTGTAAAAGCCATCTGCCGGTGTCTCAAACCGATGGCAGTAGCAGAAGGGGAGCAAATACCTGTTATGAAAACAAAAAAATTATAATTAGTCTCGCCAGCCGATCTTCATTAATATTACTTATTTTATTTATTACAGCCGATCAGAAACTATTTGCTTGCAAGGATAGTTCAATGGAGTATGTTCGGCTCTAAAATCAATGCGAAAAGTAATGAAATAAATCAAGGCCAACACACAATGATAAACGACAGTTAGTCTACATGCGTGAGGAATGATATGATATATGATATGGCATTTGTAACGCGCCTATACTCAAGTGTTTCTAGGCGCGACGAGGCAGGTGGGGAACAAGGGCAGACAGACAACGATCCTACTAGGCCAGGTGTCTTTCTGATCGCGCATGGGGAAGGGGGGGGAAAGTGCTGTACATGGTTAGTTGAATACAAATTAAATAATAGGGCCAGCTGGTGGCAAGTGCAAGGTAAATGCCGGGAGAAGGGGCTGAAGGATACAGAGACAGTCCCGTAGTGCAGGTAGGCAGTGCAGGGAAAAGTGGCTGGGCCAAGGACCGAGATCGGTGAGACCAGTGGACCTGCATGCCCATGTGCCCACTACGAACACGTTTTCCTTGCTTTTCCTAGCTCTTCATTCATTCATTTATTCATGCATCCATTCATTAAATCTTCATTCCGGTATAAAAGCGTGTAAAGATTTACTTACATTATATTTGAAATTTCCATTGTGTCTCTTTGTAATGAAGTCTGTAAAACGGACCGTGCTCTTGACAACGATTTTTCGTATATTGAACTAAAATGAAACTTGGTCTAGTTTCTGAATTTTCTGCCTTATCGTCTCTTACGTTATTGCGCACCCCCTTCAAATGTAGTTCTTTCGGCGTGGTCCCTGTCTCAAGGTCAAAAAACAATAGACCCTTATACTTCCAGTGCGACTTGTGGGCCTCATCTGGGCGCGAGCTGAAAATCAAAGCCGCTGTCCTTCGCATTCTTTATTTGCAACATCACGTAGTATAGGTATCTGTGTGAACTTGAAGTTTAGAATCCGTCTATGTAGTGCGCCTCAATGTGCAAATGCGAACTGGCTTCTCTCCCAAATGCCACGGCTCGCTTGGCTGGCGCGTTCTAAGTGCCCCAATGTTGTCCCCGTTGTCTGCGAGCTTTGCAGCCCAAATTGAGACATTTAATTTTTGGCGGAAGGTCAGGGAAAGTATAAAGTACCACAGGAGTTGAGTTAAAAGTGAGATTTATTGTTTGTTGGTTTGTTTTATTATTTGCAATACGCAAGCCTCCTCTCCGTTAACAGTGCGCAGCATTTACATTTACATGAGATGAGACATGAGAAAAATATATACATACACATACATGAGGTGAATAGAGAGAATTCAAAGATGACACCCAGCTTGTTCGCCACCCATGATGGTGAAGGTAGGGGTTAGGTTTACAGGTACACTGTACAATAACATTTATTTACAAAAAGACAATTGTATTGCAATTATTTAAACCGGGATTTGTACTTCACAATCAGCTGTGCTTCGGGTGGGCATGGCACAGTCGCAATGTTCGGTGGCAATGGATCACTGCTCTGCACAGAAACGTCCAAAATTCCATATCTGTGCTTCTCTAACACAGCAACAATAAGGCCTTTCACAAAGTCGAACTGCATTTCATCATAGACTGGTTTGATCACCCATTGCTTACTTCGTTTTGAAAACACCTTAGTGTAGCGAGGCATCCTTACTTTACCCCTAGTCCTAGATTGTTCACGTCCGACATTGCTGTTATGGGCCAAGACCGCTAGTAGAGTGCGATGTTTCATGCCCCGAAAGCTAAAATGCAAATGCTTTGGCCTGTACTTTAGGCACATATTGTGGAACACCTCCAAATCTCCTGTGTGACAGAATTCTGTCAGTCCTCTCAAATCTCTTGATAGAGTTTTGGCAAAAACAATCTTCTCAATGGCTTTGTGTGTTGGTGAAGATGGAATCAACCACTTCTTCTTCCGTGCCTCCTCTGGGGGCAAAGGGCCATGTTCACATTGGTGGGAATGTTGATTTGCTGTCCAGCGGTGAACGTTGGTACAGTGGTGCATCAGTGACCGCCATTTTTCAAGTAGTATTTCCACTGACCCTTCACAAGTTTTTGAGCTCCACCAAAGGTGGTTGGTGATAGAATGGGACCACTGCAAAATACTTTCAAAACCTTTTTTTTTCCCTGCAGCCGAGATTTTCTTATTGATTGATTTAGCAAGATGCCATACGTCAAATTGATGTTTAATATGTGGGAACTGCTCTCTCATTGTCTTGGCAATTGAAACGTGTCTATCCATGGCTATGAGGTCGATGTGCATTCCCCTTGATTGTAGATATTCCACTGATTTTATAAATCCTAGTTTCTCCATGGCCACTGACGATGTACATTGTGTTACCTGCACAACCACCAAACTCACAATTTTCTTACTATCCATGTCCTGAAAGTGGTAGGTGCAGTACTTGGCAGAAAATCCAGGGCTGTCGCACTGTCCATCGCCGGCTAGCCTGAATCGTTTGCCTTAAATTGTACTTGCTAGAGACAATTGTTCAATTTTCCAAGCATCACTAATGGCCGGAAACAGATAATCACGTTTGTATATGTAGTACAGCGCTTTAGAAATTAAATGGAGTCCCACAAACTGAAAGAAAGCCTCTAACTTTCTAAAACTGGAGCCACTAAAAAGTGATGCAGCTGCACACAGTAGATTGCCTGCTGGCAGCTTCCCCAGCATCGGTTGCGCAGACTATGAGAACCTATGATTTAATCTACAGGCGGCATTTATTTTGACGTTACTGCCTTTTATTTGACGAGTCACATTAATCAATGGCTTCCCACATACTTTCCCTCTAATGGAATGCACACATTTCAGCATACTTATAATTTCCATCAAACAACTGTCGAATACAATGTATTTGCTCTCTTTCGTTAGACTTTCATCCTGCGTCAACGTTGTTTCGGCCTGTGACGTTGTGGAGATTTCAACACATTGGAAAGTAATATCGCTGATATCAAGTTCTGATGCGGCTATGGATGCTGCGGCTGGTTCATTCTCTGTCATTTTGACATCTATTACTTCAACATTGATGGGAGAACACAACAATGTCGGCAGGTTATTTGGTGGCAAATTTTTGGCGGGTGTAGATTGTGTGAATTGATCTGCAACTACTTCAGAGCTATCTTCAATACATTCAATAACATCTTCTTGTGGTTGTGCGGTCGCACTGTAGCTATGGTCCAATGCAACTTTGCTGTAGTCTCCAAACACAGTTAATTCATGTTCTGGCCATTGGACATGAGCATCTCGAGCCTGAATACGCCTCGCCTCAATTAATAGTTCCTCCATAGTGTACACGGTCTGGCAAGCCACATCTCTCATTTGCTTCACTGTCTGTGTATGTATAGTTCTGACACCCACGGGTAACTGGAGGAGAGATTGGAAAAGGGATGTTCAGTTTAAACACAAGATGGAGTGTAGTAGAATTGAGTGGAAAAAAACATAAAATAGTCCCCAGCACAAACATTTTTTTAAAGTTATGAACTGTTTGTAACTAACCTTTTTTTGTTTTTTTTTCTTTGCAACTTTTTTGACTCGAGCTTCAACATCTGCACGCTGTAGCTCCGATTCGTTTGCGCATGTCCTCCCTTCCTCTTGCGCTGCAACGACTATATTTTCTGTATCCGCATAGACAGCACGGAATGAGGCTCCATCGTCTCCCTGAAACATAGTACTTTCATTACTATGTATCAAAATATTGTTAGCATAAAACACACGTGAGGACGAACACACAGGTACATCTCAATAGCCAAACACGATTTAAACATTGTGTGCAACAATCAAATGACAAGTATTCAACCAGTGGTGATCTATTTTGATGGAACTGTCAGTATCCATACCTCTGGCTCTGCATGGACTGCCATGAATGGTTGTATTGGAGAGGAGGCATCCGCATCTCCCTGAAACACAGTACTTGCATTAGTATGCTTTTCAATATTGGAAACACAACACACACTTGGGGTCGACGGCACAGGTACATATAAAGAGATAACCACAAATGATGCATTGTCCAAAAGAATCAAGGAAAATCTAAATATGATCACATTTCATCGACTTATTTCTCCGGTTCCTTTACATCTGCATCATCTAAATGAGATGTTGTGATTGTGGTGGAAGCTCTGTCGTCTCCCTGAAACACAGTACTTGGATTAGTATGGTTTTCAATATTGGAAACATAACACACACTTGGGGTCGAACGCACAGGTACATATAAAGAGATAACCGCAAATGATGCATTGTCCAAAAGAATCAAGGAAAATCTAAATATGATCACATTTCATCGACTTATTTCTCCGATTTATTTACATCTGCATCATCTAAATTGGATGTTGTGATTGTAGTGGAAGCTTCGTCGTCTCCCTGAAACACAGCACTTGCGTTAATAGGGAAGAAAGTATAGCAAATGGAATCACGTTATATGATCACGCATGATGGAGCTGTCATTATCCATACCTCGTGCTGCTGAATAATATCTATGGATGTTGCAATTGTAGTGCGCACATCCGAAAGCTGTTGCGCCGATTCGTATACGCATGGTCCCGCTTCCACTTCCCCTGGAATTACTTGAATGTCAGGCTCTGCATCAAGTGCAGGGGTTGACACTCCATCAACTGCCTGAAACATAGTACTTGCATTAGTGAGGATTACAATAGTGAAAACATTGCATACACCTGGGGTCGACAGCACAGGTACATATCAACGGCTAACCACGAATGAAACATTGTGTAGCACAATCAAACGACAATAATTCCAGCTCTGATGATGACGCTCGATGGAGCTGTCAGTATCCATACCTCTTGCTGGTGAAGAACATCTAGAAATGTTGTAGATGTGGCGGACGCTTCAGCATCTCCCTGAAAGACAGTACTTGCATTAGTATGCATAACACTAATTATAACTGAAAACAAACACCAGTGGACGATAACTAAGGTGTATATCAATTGGAAAGCACTAACAAAACATCAGTAAAATGATTACACGATAAAATAAAACTATTACTTGACATGCATAAAACAAGTCTGTAGCGGATTAGCCTAGTAAGATTACCTGATACGCGCTAGAAGTGGTTGATAACTGCGACCACGTCAAGGATGTAGAATCTTCTTGCTTCAGATTCAAGGGATAGTCAAGAAGTTGTAAAGGTAAATTAATGATTGATAATGAAATGCCAATATTAAAAATAGCCATGTAAGGTGACAGAATACTTGAAAAATGCTCAATACAGCACAGTTCCCTGTTCCCATATATATACATTGCGTTTGTGGGTTATGAAATCGAAAAAGAATATATTGATAAATGTCATTATTCAAAAAACTATACACTCATATCAATATCGAAATTATTACAAGGGATAGAACACCTACAATATCAATTAATCCGTTCGGCTACCTACACACTACTGCATGGCCTAAAGCTAAATCCGGACACTTGACTCACCGGTGGCGGAATGTGGACGAATAGAGTGGGAATAGCGTTTTCGAGCAATTTCCGTGTTGTTCGCTGTTTATTCTTCTTTGTTACCCAAGATGTTGTGTACATGTCCAAGGAAAAGTGCCGGCTGCAGATGCGGTATCGATCACCCCTCTTGTCCTGTAAGACTTGTTGGACTTTACTTTCCAGCTCATCCAGTGGATATCCGCAATGTCTGACCCATTCTCTTATTCGATCAACAGTTTTCGGGAATACATGCATTGTAGTGCCTTCAGATTTCGCATGGGTCTTCGAAGAGCAACCGCTAATCGAATAGGCAGGCATTGTTGATAAATCTGAAAAGTAAATATCGATATTATTATACAATCTTCAAGAATAAAGATTTGATACAAAAGTAAATGAATCATACAATGATCAGTGCAAGGTTTGTTTTGGTCGCAGGAACTATACCAGTTCATTATGTGCGGCTTAGTATTTGCATAAGTTGCAGAAATGTATAAATGATGTGTCTAAAATCTGAACATGTGACTCGTCCCTTGGATGTTCTGTCTTGCACGAGAAGGAAACATGCTTACATTATAGACTGGACCCCCGAAGGATGCAATTCGATGACAATAGACACAGATGAAAATAAATAGATCTATTGATAGCATAGCAATGGAAACTCAAGTCAATAGCAATGAGACCAATGAACATAGCACTATTGTGTACTCTACTCGCAAATAGATAGAAATTAACAAATCTGCGAAATATGACTAGGATACATGGCCTTACCTTGACCAACAAACAGTTGGATTCAGCAAGCAGAGCAGTATGTTGCAGGAGAATAGGTGGGTGGCCACAGGTAGCACACTGATGGGTTTGCTCTAAGCGGTCACAGAAGTTCACGGATAGCGCGACGACGAGCAGATTAGCGTAGATCTCAGTGGTTGCCAGGTAACACGTTCAGGAGTTGACTTGCAAAGCACAAAGATGTTCTCATGAGACATATCAAGTGGTTTATAAAGTATTAGAAACAGGGGTGTGTTTGTGAATGAATGACGTATGTATGTCGTGGTCTTAGGGGGGGGCGGCCTGCTTGAAGGGGAGGCCTGGCTGGAGACACAGGGTCTGAGGAGGCCATGTGACCGATGGCCCCTGGGCGTGGGATACCTTTTGAAGTGTACATGCTGTTTGGCACCTTGGCCATTTGCGCCCATCACAGCCCCCCATGCCAGCGCTCGTCCCCGGGTGCGAACCGCCTTTGATAGAGGGGGGTGGGATGGATGGGCCTGGGGCATGCAGATAAGGCACAGGAAGACTGCTGAATGGAGACACACTTATGTGGATTGCAGGGGGGCGGCCTGCTTCAGAGGCCTGGCTGGAGACACGGGGTCTGAGGAGGCCATGTGACCGATGGCCCCTTGGCGTGGGATACCTTTTGAAGTGTACATGTAGTCTGGCACCTTGGCCTTTCGTGCCCCTGACAGCCCCCCATGCCAGCGCGCATCCACTGGCGCGAACCGCCTTTGATAGAGGGTGGGTGGGATGGATGGGCCTGGGGCGTGCAGATAAGGCACAGGAAGACTGCTGAATGGAGACACACTTATTTAGATTGCAGGGGGGCTGCCTGGCTGGAGACACGGGGTCTGAGGAGGCCATGTGACCGATGGCCCCTTGGCGTGGGATACCTTTTGAAGTGTACATGTAGTTTGGCACCTTGGCCTTTCGCGCCCCTGACAGCCCCCCATGCCAGCGCTCATCCACTGGCGCGAACCGCCTTTGTATCAATATATAGTATATCGTCTTTATATCAATGATAGTATATCGTTGCTTATCAATAACAAATGCCACATACCGGAGATTCTTGTGAGCACAGACCCACACTTCAACCGGTGTATTATAGTGGTCAAGACCCTAAGGCCTGTATAAACCAATGGTAATTGTTAGTATAGATATATGTGTGACTTTTATAGAGACATAACCCACTGAAAGACTTTGAACAAGTGTTATTTAGTGCATGCATTATCGAGAATATGTTATGTTAGGTTAGATAGTGACCACCCTGCTTCACAGCGACCAGACCTTCACCCATTCGGAGCACAGATGTCTGACGTCCATCCTTGAATGGAGACACACTTGATTCATTTAAAAAATCGAAACAACCGTTGTTAAAATATATGTGGTGTTTTATTTTGTATCTTATTTTCATGACACAAAAATACAAGACTTTAAAGATTATACAGGTCAGGTTGCAGCACAGCGAGAGAAAATCCCCTGTACTGACCGCTGTCACTCGGGAACGTTTCTCTAATGGCACGAACGGCACAGGCGGGTATCACTCTTCGAACGTGGTGTCCAAGCCTCCCGTGGAGCCACCATGTAAAGGAACGATAGGCCACCAGCCTGTATCACCCGAGAAAAGGAATGAAACAAACTGTTTTTAAATGACCAAGATAAGTTTAATAAACGTTTGTTGTCAATGACAATTCTTGTAACTAATGGCATTCTGCACGGACAAATGCTATCTAGACAATGCACACTATTGAACGACTTACATGCGTTACAATGATATGTAGATGTAATTTTGGATATAGTAGAAGAACATGAAATAGGAGTGGCATGACAAGCAGAGTATACTTACTCGTTACTCGGATTACGAGGACGAACAGTTGCGCGAAGTTCGTGCATAAGCACCATCATTATTCTCAACATGGCCCGTGTGAGGCAGGCTGCCCTGAAGTCTGGCAGCTCGGTGATGCATTGCGGTCGTGGCTCACCTTCCGAAATGTAGGCCTTGCATCCCGAGTTTTCTCGGCAGCAGCAGTTCTCGTCCTCCGATTGCATGTACACCAGGTGGAGACGCCGTCCATTCGACTAGGCCCAGGCTCTTCATCTGTTGATTCGTCCTGCCAACTGCCGTCCGAATCCCCATCGTTTTCGCGTGCTTCCCTTTCCAGTAGTTGCTCCTCAGTATACTCGGGCTCGTACATGTAGGGCATTATTGTAGCCATTTGTGTTAAACAAACTAAAATAATTTATAGCGGTGGTACTGGTATCTGTTCACACGGGCTACAAGCGGCGAAGGTAGCTGACCAGAGCACTGAAACGAGTCACAGAATACTCAAAGTAACACAGAGAGAGGAATGGAATTGAAAATCTGCTGCTGTGTGTTGTGAAACGGTCTGTTTATACTTATTGAGGAAAGAGGCGTCCTGCCATTTCCATGGCGACACGTCATTAGCTGAAGCGCAGCGAATGTTGACACAAGATGTGCTTTGGCGTTGGGAAATGGGCGGTACGAGTCTGCTGATGACAGGCTCAGGGGCGGGGGATTTGATTTAGTGCCGCAAAAGCAGGTCAGCCAGGGCGATGGGGGAAAAGATAGGATTATCAGAAAATGGCGGCTGCCAGGTGCTTGTTTTCGCATGCGTTTAATGGACGAAAACTCGGGTAAGGTCCATAGGAAAGTTTTCTAAAATCGAGCCACTTAGGCTTAAAAAAACATGGCCGACCCGTAGGGACAATAACATTTTTTACTAGACCATGCCTTTAAATGTCAGGATTGAAAAAGGCCTAACTTGCCCTATACAAAGGTGGGATTTCCCTACCTAAATAAAACTAAGGAAACTCTGAGACAAATATTTCAACATAGGAATCTGTCTGTATCCCAAACCTATGCTTGCCCTCACAACTATAACTATACAATGTGTAAGGATGTCAGCAACCAACAAGATAACAGTGTTCAACACAAAACCCTGAGCCTCCTCCAGCTCACATCTCTCTTTCAGCTCCCTTCCCCAAGTGTGAAAACAGTTCAACAAAGTAAAGTCTCAAAATTTCCTTTCTGAGAATTACATTGTAATAGTCTCTTCAGGACTCGGATTTCCCTTCTCCAAGTTCCAAATCACAAATTTTAAATGATCTTGCAATGAAAGGCTTCCAATCAGGACTCAGGGATCCCTTCCCCAAGTTCCAAAGGCCACAATTCCAAAAGAAACACACAATGCCCTTGTCTTCTATAGTTTGATTTTGGTTTTCAAATGTATAGTTCAAATAAGTTTGTAGCTTTTCCATCTTTTGAAATTGTCATTGTAAATCAGGCTTCCGTATCCTTTGTCTGTTCTTTCACCTCTTGTTATATTGCAGCATGCAGTGATGGGTTTATAGTACTTCAATATGTGATGATTTGTATGGATTTCAACTTTCTTTCCTCCTTTAGATTTCAACTATTTAATTCTGTTTAGTAGCAAAGTCGTAGTTCTCTTTAACAGCAAAGTCTTAAATCAATTTGGTGTTCAATAATTAAACCTGTGGGTTTCTTTTCCCTTCATATGCAGTTCAATAATTGTTAATTTCACTTTAAATGCATAGTACAATGTGCAGAGACCTTTGACATTGTGTTTCTTGCCACACGTGACCACTCCGATGCAAGCTATTCCCTTTTATTTAATATTGAACAACTGTAAATGTACTCTAATTGAATAGTTCGGTGTTGAGAGAGTTTCGGAAACATGTTCTTTGTCACATGCAACCACTCTGATACAAAGTATTTCCCTTTGTTATATTGTTAACAGATATAGTTGCTAGTTTCCCTTTAATTAGGCAATTCAATATTCGGAGACCTTTGAAAACCTGCTTCTTGCTACGGGCAACCACTGCAATACAATGTAATTCAGGAAATACTTCAGTTCACACATGCGCACGGGTTCCTTCAGCACTAGAAATTCACTCGTCACTTTGAATGCTTGTGCTGCAGCGAGGATCACACAGCGTTCCTCCTTCTGTGTCGGGGCTCCAGTTCCTGCCCCTCAGACACTCCTGGGGTTGTCCTCTGCCACAGGAGAGCGAGCAAGTTAAATTTAAAGGAATGGGGCAGCCTTCCTGCATGGCTCCCTTTCAGCTTTCCTAATCTGTGCCAGGGAGTCCACACTCCCACACGATGCGGACTGGACCTCTGCTGCCTGCGCCAACCTCCTGGTCCTTCTCCTGGCGATTCCCTCTGCCACTAGGTTGGGCTCCGTTTATACACTTGCAGCCCCTTAACAGGCTTTAGGTGTGAATGATTATTCAGCCCTACCTGACTCCCATTAAAGCTACATGCCTGACCTTCACTTCTCTTAGCAGGTATCTTCCTCTTCCCAGTACTAAAGTGGTAAAAAGAGCATCGGTTTCATTGCTCTTAGTTGCCTCTTCATCGTCCCAGTAGTGTCAAGTGTCAATTGTGGAGAAATATGGGGAACTGGCTTACAGTTGCCAATAAAGGTTAGTGATGGGTTGGGTTGGTTGTCACCAGGGAAAGGGGGATACCATGCCTCACCCAAGGGTATCCCACTCCCAGAGCCCAAGGATCCTCCACCAAGGTGATCCTCCCTCGCTTTTTCCGCCCCCAGGGTCAGGATCCAATAGTGATGGCCTTTCCCTGGCCACCTGCGCAGAGGATCCAAGGGGTCTAGGAGTGAGAATACCCTCAGGTTTCTCACATACCCTTCCCCAATGCAGGTTGGACCGGGGTGTTTCCCACGGAAAACGAGAGCACCCTTTGATCTTATCTTGATCTTGATCTTCTCTGGGTTCTACTGTGATATGATATATCATTTATAACGCTTCTGTACACAAGTGTTTTTAGGTGCGACAAGACAAGGAAGGGGAGACAAAGGGAGGACAAAACAAATTATCTTACTAGGCCCTGTGTCATTCAGATCATTCAAGTGAGGGGAAGGGAGAAGAGAAGTTCCAGTGGGAGGGCGGGGGTAGAGTGCAATAGGCAAGCTCAAATAAGTGCTGCAGGGGTCGCCGGCTCAAGTAAGTGCAATGAGGCAGGGGATTGTAGGGTTGCAGATACAGTCCCTATGTGCGTAGGAGGCCCGGAGGCAGTGCAAGGGGCTACTAGTCGTGAAGGAGCCTGGTGCCCATTAAGGTTCGAAGGGTGATCAGGTAACCAGATAGCGCAGCACACAGGTACATCAGCAGGGGTGAGAGATAGAAAGCAGGAGCAAAAAGGAAGGTCTTTAGTGGCTTCTGGAACCTTAAGTGGTCCTGCTCAAGTTTGAGAGAGGCAGGGAGGCTGTTCCAGAGGGAGACCCCAGCCGACGACAGAGATCTAATGCCCACTCTCTACCTGGAGAAGCGTCTGAGCCTCAGAGAGTTGGACGTGGATGAGCAGAAGGCTCGAGAAGGAAAATGCTTAGGAAGAGAAAGTTGGATGTATTTGTATTTGTATTTATTGTTTTATATAGCGCCTTAATCCAAGGCGCTTTACAGTTAACAACAAGAACACATTAAACATGAAACAATAGAAGCAATAGCAGTAAACATGAATCAAACCAGAAAATCGGCATTTGGATCAATTTGCATAAGAAAAGGGGAAAGGAGAGGAAGGGGGTGGGGAAGGAGGGAAGAGGGAGAGAAAGTTGTGAGTAAAGTGAAGAGTAGGAGGAAGGAGAATTTAGAAGAGAAGGGAAAAGATTTAGAGAACAAAAAGAAGGGTACTAGAGGGAGGGAGAGAAGGGTAAGAGGGGGAGGGAAGTCAGGGAGGGGAATGAAGGAGGAGTGATTTTATGAGGAGCGGAAGGAGGAATAGGGGGATGTAGTGTGGTCCATGGCCCCAGAATGCCTTTTGGACAATGCAGAGGGGCTTCAACTTGATCCTTGCAGCCACCACGAGCCAGTGGAGAAATTTCAGGGATTGAGAGATACGATCCCTGGGCTTGAGGCCAAGGACAAGTCTCGAAGTCCTGTGCTGGATTAGTTGCAAAGGGCGAAGAGTAGAGGCAGGCAGATTTAGAAAGAGGCAGTTACAGTAGTTCAGCCCAGAGACAACCAGGGCTCTGGAGACAGTGAGCTTCTGGGGGAAAGTGAAAAAAGAAAGAATACCTCTGAGGAGGTGAAGTTGGTAGTGTGACTTCTTAGTGATGTCCGTGATGTGAGGAGAGAAGGAGAGGGTGCAGTCGAAGATGAAACTAAGGTTTTTTGCCTCGCAGAAAGGTGCAGGTAGAGGGCCCAAGGAGGGCGGCCAGAGTGAAAAAGGTAAAGCGGGAGCAGGGGTCCCAATGAGAAGGATCTCAGTCTTACTGGCATTAAGGCAGAGATCATTGGAGGCACACCATTCCTGAATCGGAGATAGACTGTTAGGAATGAGCGAGAGAGGAGAGGAGGCTGAGGGGAGCCTGAAGGAGAACTGAGTGTCATCTGCATAACACTGGAAATTACGAGAGAAGGTACAGATGAGGTGGGCCAGAGGTGGCAAATAAAGGTGGAAGAGCCAAGGGGAGAGGTTACAACCCTGGGGAACACTGCATATGGAGAGAGAGGTGGTGGAGGTAAAGGACCCCAATTGGACCTGGGAGGGTCGATCGGAGAGGAAGGAGGACAACCAGGCTAGGGCTAGGGCCTGACCCATGATGCCCAGGTTGTCACACAGATGATTAATAAGGATGGCGTGGTTGACCGCGTTGAAAGCAGAGTATAGATCAAGGAGGATGAGGACAGAAGGAAGGCTAGAGTCGAGATTAGAGAGCAAATCTTCACAGGTGTTCAGGAGAGCAGTTTCTGTGCTTCTGGATGCTCTAAAGCCAGACTGGTGGTCATGGAGACAACCAACAGATTCAGTATGGAGAGTAAGCTGGGAGATAGCTAGCTTTTCCTGCAGTTTGCCCTGGAAAGGAGTGATAGAGATCAGGCGATAGTTTGCCGAGAAGGAAGGATCGGCAGAGGGCTTCTGAAGGAGGGGGTGTACAAGGGAGTGCTTTGGGGGGAGGGGAAGGTTCCAGTGGCAAAAGAGTGATTGCAGAAATCGGCCAAGGCTGGAGCGACAGTGTTGATGTGGTCCTTGATGGTTCTGGAGGAGCAGGGGAGCACCTGCTTGGACAAGACTTTCATAGATCGGACTTGTCTAGAAACATCATCAGGAGTGAACTCAAGGAAAGGAGAAAAGAGGAGGAGAGACGGCTGGAGAGGGGCAGAGAGAGGTAGAGGGAGATGAAGAGGAGAGAGAGGACAGGATGTCCTGAATTTTATTGGTGAAGTGAGAAGCCAGTGCTGTGAAAAGGGCCTGGGAGGGAACAGGAAAGGTAGAGAATGCAGCTGCTCCAGCTCCTTGCAGATTTTGAAGAGTTTGGCCATGTTGTTAGAGGCCGCAGAGATGCAGGCCTGGATGCAGGCTCTCTTCTTGGAGAGGACAGAGAGTCTGTATTGCCTTTGGAGCAGGCGGCAGGCCAGTTTGTCAGAGGATGAGCTTGATGCCCTCCACTTCCTCTCAGCCACCCTACACTTGCGTTTAAGGGTGGCGAGGTCGGAGTCATACCAAAAGTTGCACATGGCTGTGGGCTTCAGATGGATCTTCATGACAGGGGCATGAACATCAAGAGTGTTAGAGATAGAGAGATGAAGGTTGGAGAGGCTGTGTCAGAGTGTGGCGAAAGCCTCCACTGACACACGCTTCATGGGGTGGGTGACCGAGAAAGTGGGTGGCAGTGCTGGGGTCGGCTTAACCGGGCAGACAGAGAGCAACAGATGGCAAGAGAGAAGAAAGTGGTCAGTCCAAGAGAGAGGAGTGGTGAGAGGGTTCGAGAGGGGGATGTCTGAAGAGATGTGTACATCCAAGGTGTGCACAGCAGAGTGTGTCGGGCCAGAGGATAGAATAAAAAGAGAGAGAGTCACAGAGATTGCAAAAGAGCCATGAGGAGGGGTTAGAAGCATCCTGGTGGATGTTGAGGTCTCAGAGGAGGAGAAGTTGAGAGGTAGAGGCAAGGAGAGAGGAGGAGAGGACGGCCCACCCAGAGAAGAGGAGAGTGACCTGACCAGGTGGTCTGTAGATGGTGGCCACAGTAAGAGACAGGCCAGGAGAGCTAGAGAGCCTGCAGACCAGGCATTCAAAGGAGGAGTAGGCCTGCATAGGAATGACAGAAGCAGGATCCACTCCAGGAATATCAAGGCCACTCCACCTCCTGGACGGTTGGTTCTGGGTTCAGAGAGGATCTTGTAGTCATCTGGGAGGAGAGTGTCAAAACTCGTGACAGAGCTGGCGGTGAACCATGTCTCAGTGAGACCGAGGACATCCAGATCAAGTTCTTCGAGGAGTCGGCAGATGTTGGAGGAGTGTTTGACAGCAGAGCAAGAGTTAAAAGTAGCGATGTGGAGCAGATTGCCACATTTGAAGGACTTCTGTGGAGGAGTACAGGCATGAGGTACACCCTGCATAGGTGGTAGAGGGGCCCGAGTGTGGGCAGAGGAGGATGATGGAGATGGTAGCGTAGTCAGAGAGGATGAGGAGGATGACAGAGAGGTGGCAGAGGAAGGAGGAGGTAGAGCAGCCAGAGAAGATGAGGAGGGTGCCAGAGTGGTGGCGGATGAGGGAGGTGGTGGAGGAGACAGAGAGGTGTACATAGGAGTAGCAGGAGAAGGAATGAAGTTGATAAGAAGTGGGAAACGTCTATCAAAAAGGAGGAGATTGGGCTGAGGACCCTGGACCAAGATGGTGCCATTCAGATAGACATTAATGATGGTCTTGGAGGGGGGCAAGTGGGTCAGGAGGACATCTCACTGAGTGCCACCATTAATGGGAGAGGAGGAAAAGGGGGGAGAACAGAGGCTATATGGGGGCCCACAAGCATGGAGAGGGAATGCCAGAAAGGATGTCGGTGAGGATTTGTCTGGAGGAAGAACTTGTCTGAGTTGGAGACCAGGATGTCCCTTTTGAACTACCAGACTTAGTGAGAGAGATAGGATAGGAGATAGAGTAGCAGTTAGAGAAGATAGGGGAAACTGAGAGCACCATAGAGGAGTGCGTGGAGGAAGAGGAAGAGAAGGAAGTCCAAGCAGGAGGAGGGGGGGTTGCACACTAGGGGCACACAAAGGGGGAGAGCACAAGGGGAGGACAGGTACAGTCAACACAGAATACTCTGGCAAAAGTAAACACAGTTAGGGCGGAAGGCCCGAAAGAGAGCAAGACTGTGCAGTAATACAATAGAAACCACTGGGGGGCGGGGGAGCGCAACAAGAGAAGTGAAACAACCAGGTCGATGGTCCAAGAAACCCAGCATATCCCTTAGGTTAGATGCTCTTTGTTGGGATATTGAGTCTATTAAAGGCATGGTCTAGTAAAACATTTTATTTAAAAAATAGATAGGCAACATAAAAAAAAATACTAGCATTCTCTTTTTTAAAACTTCCTATGTAAAATTTTGAGCTATTCAAGCTCAAAATTCGCAAAAGCAAGCACATGGGCGCATCCATTTTGTGAAATGGATGCCCTCCTGTGCTGGTTTTTGCTTTTGCGGCACTAATGAAGGAAAAGCCAGCCAGCTGTAGTAAACAAAAGCTACCGCTGGGTGGCTTTCCCTTCATTAGTGCTGTACGCGGAGGACGGGGACCGGAGACTAGAGCAGGAAAGCTGCAGCTGAATCTCGGTAAGTGCTATTTATTTAAAAAAAAAAAATAAGCACTAGCTGCGTTTTTTTTCTAAGTTTTCCGGGCTGGAGGAGCCCGGAAAACTTAGAAATAAAACTGCAGCTTTAAAAACACTGTATTTATGTTTGCAGTCGCTTTTGAAGCGACCGCAAACATAAATACAACGTTATTGTGTTCGAAAACGCTGCGGTTTTTCTTTCCAAGTTTCTCAGGCTCCTCCGGCTCGGAGGAGCCTGAGAAACTCGGAAAGAAAAACCGCAGCATTTTCCAACACAACCGCGTTGCGTTTCTGCCTGCTGTGGCTATCACTTTGGGTCTCCGAGCACCGGAGACCCAAAGTGAAAGCCACAGCAGGCAGAAACACAACGCGGTTGTCTTTACATGCCGCGTAGTGTTTCTGCCTACAGCTGATTTCCCATTTTGGGGCTCTTGGGCTCCCCGTGGGGAGCCCGAGAGCCCCAAATGGGAAATGCTAAATGCTGCGTTGTTTCTGCCCAAATCTGCTTTCCCATTTGGGGCTCTCGGGCTCCCCGTGGGGAGCCCGAGAGCCCCAAATGGGAAATGCTAAATGCTAAATGCTGCGTTGTTTCTGCCCAAATCTGCTTTCCCATTTGGGGCTCTCGGGCTCCCCGTGGGGAGCCCGAGAGCCCCAAATGGGAAAGCAGATTCAGGCAGAAACAACACAGTTGTTTTCCGCAATGCTGCTGGGAGGTTCTGGTTTCATAAGTATAGGACATCCAAATATAGAATCTGAAGAGTTTATTTGGGCTACCCGTGAAACCCATTGATCAAATTTGGGTATATCTCTCCCCAGGACTAATCAAGTTGGTAAGTGGAAGATCACTGCCACAATAAGATTGTATTTCTTTCTTAAATGGTAACAGGGATTTGGGTTACCGGTTACCTTTTCATATGGCCATGTACACAGGTTGCCTTCTCTTTTGCTGCTTCTTTCCACCCTGAGGACTCTGTTCTTATGGCACTTTCTATACTTCCTGTGTCTATGCTGCCCAAATCCATTTTTCCACTAAGATAACAAGGATTTTATTTGAGGTTTTCCCTTTTGTGTATAAAAAAACATCAAGACTTCTTTGAATCGGATCTAATTCCCTAGATGATGGAAGTTTGGGAAGGTCAATGACATTCACTGGACAATACTTCGCAATGTGCCTATACCCCTTACAGGAGCAACATTTCTTATATGGATCAAATAATGGGATTATTACTGCAGGGTACCTTCCCCCCTCTACTTGTTCCCCTAGGAATTCAGTTCTTGTGATCTCTTGTTCTAAAGCTGTTATCTGGGGAAGATGGATATCAAATAATTTTTATGAGGAAGAGATAAAGCATTACCTGATGACTGACTGGGGCTCTCTGGGGTCCCCTGAAAAGTATTCTTTGAGGTTAAGGTATTTTCCTGTTTCTCCCTGGCTTTTGGAATTGCCAAACTTTCTGGACAACAGGATGATTCGAGCAATATATCTTCCCCATGGGAGTCTTTCTTTTTCTAAAGGATCAAAGCCAAGACTTTGACCTCTCTCCTTACCAGAGATTTTCTTCTGTTAAATCTCTCTCGAAGCGGCATAGGAGGAAGGTTTCCATAAAATGTCATACCCCCTACCAAGTGGCCCTGTTTGATCACAATGGGGTCATCAGAAACAATAAAGATTTTCCATAATAACTTACTAGAAAGTCTTAATTCTATTAAAGACACAGAGGCGAGCATTATGCTTCTCTTTCTTTATTACAACATGTAAAGAAAGCTCAGCAGCAAGATATTTTTGTGCACCCTGTATACTAAACATATTCATATTGGAGGTGCACCAAAAAATATAGTAAAACACGATAAAATATGCATCAAAAAGTCCATAAGAGACCAATAATGGCAAAAAAACTCCATTTCCCATGAGGCTCCCCAAGATCATCCAAAGGTCACCAGCATGTGACACCAGTCCTCCAATGGGAATGTAAGTATCCCCATAAACAGTCCTGAACAAGATGTAACTTCCTCTTTCGAGGCTGCGAACTTGGCTGTCCGTGAATGCTGAGTAGAAACAAACTGCGGTCAAGTAGAAGAAGAGGCGTCGAGCTGCAGATCAGACAGACTTGTCTGCAGACGCTGTCGAGAAAAAAAGATAGAGAACTATAATTACTTCATGCTTATGTCAACCCTAGTTCCCCTTGCGGGGTGGGAGAGAAAAGAGCATTGTATTAGTGCAAAACCATACATGGATTTTCAAATTAACAACAGTTCATTTTAATGCATGAATCATCCTTAAGCGCGATACGCGTCGCTCTTTTCCCTCGCTGGGTAGGATAATGCTTGCCTCTGTGTCTTTAATAGAATTAAGACTTTCTAGTAAGTTATTATGGAAAATCTTTATTCTATGTCAAGACCGGAGGCTCACATTATGCTTGTTTAAAGCTTACTTACCACAACCAAAGCAGGCTGTTCTACTGCTTTCAGGTAGAACTGTTAAAGATTGACTCGCCTGCCCAATCCGCCATCCTCATGATGTCATCTAAACGGACACCAACTTGAAAGGCTTTGGAGGCCATGGCTCCCCTTACGGAGTGGGTGCCGAATTGGAGAGTGTCTATCCCTGCTTGTGCTATGGCCCAACGTACCCAGCGTGCCAAGGTAGGGGTCGAAACTGCTTTGTGGGGCCTGCAAATATCTGTGAGAAGCTGACTGCTAGGCGAGGTCCTGAAGGGAGCTGTCACCTCCTCGTATGCCTTCAAACACTTCACTAAGCAAAGCTTGGGTTGTTCCCTAAAAGCGGGGTAAATCACTTTCAAGTCGCACTTAGTTCTTCTACGTATGTGAAAAACAATACCGTCCGGAGAAAAGGTCCTGCCCGCTAGGTCTAGAGCTCTGATGTCTGAAACTCACCTGCAAGAAACTAAACACAGTAAAGTAGTAAGCTTGCCGGAGAGAGCCGTACGTGATAACTCCTCGTTAGGTGGCCACGAGAGAAAAAGATTAAGCACTTTATTAACACCCACAGTTTGTCATAACGGGGCAGAGGTGGCACTGTAAGCCAGACACCGTTAAGCAATCTGCAAACAAGATGATGCTCCCCAGCTGGGGCCCCTTGTACGAGATCATGGCCTGCAGAAATCGCTGATCGATAGGCATTCACTGTCCTGTACGCAAGACCTCTTTCAACCAAGGAGGCAAAAAAATTGGTGAATCTCCTCTATAGGTGCCGAAACTGGGTGAAAACCCCAGTCCTGACACCAGATCCTCCAGGCGCCCCAGGAATTGGAGTACCTTTTGAGGGTAGCGGGAGCCCAGCTCCCTTCAATGAGATGGATTGCCTTGAGGGACATGCCCGGTTACTCCATCTCACCCTGAAATCCTCCAAGCCGCTACAGTCAGGGACCTGGAAAGGAGCAGGGGGTGACCTTGCCCCAACGGATTCGATAGAAGATCTGGAAAACGGGGTAGAAGGATTGGAGAATCCGTAGAAAGTGCCAGAAGAACTAGATACAAGGTCTGAGAAGTTCAGACTGGGGCTACAAGGACTAGCTCTGTTTGCTCCTGACGGGCCTTCGCCAGGGTCCTCGCTATCATGGAAAAGGGGGGAAACGCATAGTGAATTCCCTCTGTCCAAGGCTGCAAGAATGCATTTGTCGCTGAGGCTGTTTGCGTCGGGTTTCCAGCTGTAGAACACTGGTAGCTGAGTGTTGAGACGGGAGGCGAAGAGATCCTTGGACGTTGCACCCCAGATCTGCTGAAGGCGGAGAAAAATGTCCCTGTTGAGACTCCAATCGCTGGAGTCGGCGTAATGGCAGGAGTGCCAGTCCGCTATCACGTTCCTGAGACCTGGAAGATATTCCGCTGTGACGGAAATCCGGTGACTCAGGCAGAAATGCCAAAAGTCCTTGGCTAGTTTTGCTAGTGGACGTGATTTGGTACCACCCAGATGATTGATATATCTTACTGACTGTTAGGAAAGATTTCTTAATTGTGGGTAATTTTCCTTCCATGTGGCAACCCCTAAACTTTTTGCTGTTGTTTTCACCACGATCTAGACTTTGCCAGAGAAGTGCAGCCTTCTGCCGCACTCCTCTGGGCTTTCGCTCCATTGTTACGGGGAAACTGACATGCCCTTAAGACAGTCAGTACCGGGAAACTCTGTTTTCCGTAGTTTCTTTATCATGTTGCAGCTTTCGTGCAACATGACACAAGAGGGCACTGTAAGCTAAGTTACTGCTCTCTTGGGTCTCTAGCCTTCTACAGGCCCTAGATACTATTTTTGGATTGTAACTGATCGGTGCAAGTGAATCACGGACGGGAATGGTGGCAGCGATCGTTTCTTGTGTTTTTGAGCTCCTTTTGGTGTTTTAAGCGTGTTTCTCGCGCTTAGCCCAAAATGGTGGCCTGGCTCCCAAAATGGCCAGACCATGAGGCTCTTTGTCCTGTCCGTTGACCGTCTTGCCCCCTTCACCTTCCCCAGGTCGAGCCGACCCGGGGCCTTCCTTATTTGGGCATGTACTTTCCCGCAAAACACAGATGCTTTCACAAGCTTCTACAGGCCTTGTGTGTGCCTCCAGGATGTGGGCTGGGATGTCTGGTCCCAATACACATCCTGGGTGCCAGAGAGTCTAGTGTGGTATGAATGCCTGGGACCACCGTGGTCCGTGATAGGTCCACGTATGGTGTGAGTGTTTTATGAGCGGATCTCCCATTGGGTCCCCTCCATTTTGGCGCGAAGGGAACCGTGCATAAGAGGGGGCTGGAAACGCCACTACCATGTCGATCTCCTGAGTTCTCACGAACAAAGGAATACAGGAGCCAAGTATCCTGCAACCACGAGGCTGAACCGAGGAATCGCTGGTGACCCGCTGAAGGACTGCTCCTCTGCACTGCTGTCGCTTTGTGAAACCCTTTCTACCTCTGATCGAACCAGAAGGCCTGTACTGGTACTTCGACCCTTGGAATAGCGGGGACAGCTATTCTCGGCATCTTCACCATCTCCTGCACGTAAGCCTTCGGAAGTGTCTCTGGGCCATCCAGCAGACTGACCAGCCTACCCAGGAGTCTTGCTCTGTAACCGCCGCCAGGTTGTGTTGTATTTCGAGTCCTTGTCACTCTCACACGATTCGTACACTTGGCATTCCCAGGTCTGAAGTGAGTAGTGTACATTTGGCTGAGATACACACGGCCGCTCCGTTGCCCTGCTGTGGTAACAAACTGTGCGGGTTCACTTCGTTTGGGACATCTTTAACTCAACTCTGCTGCTGCAGAATCTACACGACGCCAACACGTCCCCTGCTCCCCTGAACCTGCCAGCACTGAAACTGACGCGGAGAAGACTGGGTCTACTTGCATCGGGGACCGGTGAGTAGCATAGCTAGGAACTGGTCGCCCTCCTGCAGGAGCCCATAGCTTTTCCCCGCTGTGTCAAACAGCACGCCTTTCCGTACTTGCGCTCTGCTTCTGCCCACAGTGGAGGCTGCGCTTGAGTCGCGGAACTCTGTTCTTCTTCATTTGTGCACGAAACGGACCTGCCTGATTCCCTCGAAGAGACTCCCCTTTTTGCCCGTTGGCACCAGCGTGTGCAGGTACTTTTGAGCACAAGGCTCCACTCTACGTAGGGCTTGGACTTCCTTTTAGTTAGGTGCCTCTGAAGGCGGAATGGGTCTAATCATTATTTTGCACTGCCTGTTTTCCTCCCCTTCTAGGTGGACTACACATTTCGTGCATCTAACGCTTTAGACTCGTTTGGATTTGTATATATATTGTATTGGTTTGGTATGTGTTGGTTTACTAGAGTTTTATTGTGATTTCTCGCTACGGTCATTGTTACAAAGGCCTTGGAATAAATGTGTATATATTTTTAATATAGCACCTGTTTGGAGTAATTTGTAAGTGTCCTTGCTTTGTGTGCTCATTGCGGGCTTTCAGTCACCCTCACCCCTCTTGAGACCTAGTCTTGACCGCCGCGATCGCTACCCTGATTGGTCTGGCTTGTCCAGAGGTTACCCTGTTCCAAGTAATTAGGTTGGCATTCTGAACCTCTGCGCCGCCAGGACAGAGTTCAGAAATCCGTCTTAACAAATTGGTGTACAGCGGTGGGATACGACTGAAGATATCCAGTGTTGCGCACGAACTAAGGCATTTCAAGTTATTCCTACGAGGACACGTAGTGAATTGTCGTAGTATAACTTTAAAAAGGCCATAGTCCTATCTAACAGTATGGAAACAAATACCTTGTTAACTTTAAATGCTTCCAAATCCGAAACATTGAAAAAGATGTGTGCGGAGAGAGGTGTTTCCTTTCAAGGCACTAAATTGGATATGATCCAAAGAATCGTGGCGTGGCAAGAAGCGCAGCTTGACGCTATAACTTCTGAGGACAGTGCGGAAGGAGGTGGGGCTGCTCTCACTGGTAGAACCGACGGTTCTGCCGCTGCACTGATCCAACGCGACCACGAGGACAGGGAGGATGTGATGTCTAATGTTTCCTCTGCCAGTGTCGATGGGGAGGCCATGCTTGAATTCAAGAAGCAAGAGCTGCTGTTTAGGCAGAAGGAGCTTGAGTTCAATATGGCCAAACCACAGGAAGAGCTTGAGTTAAATAGGGTCAAGCTAAAAATCGAACAGGCAGAAAAACAGAAAGACAGGGATCACCAGTTGGAACTGGCCAAGCTTCAGGTTGCAAATGGGTCCAAGGGTCCTGGACATGGGTCTGGGGCCTCCTCTCATCCACGGTTTCCGAAAGATCTGCTCAGTGTGTACGAGGAAAGGAATGACATTATGGACTGGCTGAATACTTTTGAGTAGGCATGTGAAGTTCAACAAGTTGACAATGCTGATAAGATTGCCTGGTTACTCAGCCGACTGCCCCATTCTGGCTGTAGTGCCATTATGGAAATGTCGAAGGTTGAGCGAGCTGATTTCGCAATGTTAAAGCAAACTCTCATTTTAAAGTTTGGAAAGACTCCTGCCCAATATTTAAAACGATTCTGAGAGTACAAGAAAAAAGAAGGTGGTACTTGGGTATCTTATGTCACCGAATCCTTAAACGACTTAACTGGCTGGGTCGAAGGTTATAAGGTTTCTACCTTTGAAGGCATGATAAATCTTGTCATGCTGGAACACATTTTTGCATCTTCTTCCCTGGAGCTTAAGCAGCATTTGGCCGATTCGAAGGAGATAGATCCTAAGAAGCTGGCCATTGCAGCAGACTTATGGGTGTCACATCGAGTGTCCCATAAGGACAAAACTCATCCTGGTAAGCAGGAGGAAGGGAAAAAGTCCAAAGATAAGGAGGGTGGAGAATCTGCTAAATCTTCTTCTCAAAAGGGCCACAAAAAGAAAAATAAGGGAAAGACACAAGAGAACTCACAGGGTAGTGGAGGTCAGCCTCCGAAACAGAACTCTGGTTACAATAAGCCTCCCTATGTAAACAGACCCAATGGATCTTGTTTTGCTTGTGGAGCAACTGACCACATGAAGGGGGATCCCCGGTGTAAGGTTAAACCTTTGGGGGTCTACTCCGCTATTCTGGCCTTCTCCTCCTACGAGGAAGAAGAGATTACAGGAGCATCCTTCTCCTCAGACTCCTTCCCCAGTGGGATAGAAGCTGAGGTAGTTTTAGTTTCCCTGGGTTCCTGGGAGCCTAAAGTCGCAGAGGCTTATGCTAGGATTCCAGATAATACCAAGCACTACTTTAAAGACAGTGTGCTGATCAATGGAGTAGACACTCCAGCTCTTAGGGATAGTGGGTGCAGTCGAACTGTAGTGGATTCTACCTTGGTAGACTCAGAGGAAGTTGCCAGAGCTACTCTGATGCCCACTACGTTGGCTGATCGCCCACCTCGCATGTTTCCAGTAATACTTGTAAATCTTACTTTGAATGGTACAGCAGTCAGGATTCCAGTGAGCATTCAGAGAAACGTCCCAGGAAAGGTCTTGTTAGGCAATGATCTCAGAGCTTTAGGGCTCGTAGGAGAAACTGCCGACAGACCCTGCACACGGTCTCAAACACGGGCAGCATTGGCCAAGACCAATACACCGCCCCAGCCGAAGGGGAAACCCAAGGCGAAAGGAGTAAACAAGTCAAGACGAGGGAAAGAGAACATTCCCCCGAGCTCACCTACCTCTGCGGTGGAGGAAGTTGGTCAATCGCCCGGGCCTGACGAGGAGGTGGCGATGCCTGAAGTATTTGACCCCAACGACCATCCTGAACTAAAAGACTTGTTAGTAGAAGGTGGTCCTGACCGGGAAGAATTCAGTAAAGGCCAACGTGAGTGCCCATCTCTGGAAGGCCTAAGGAGACAGGCCTGCTCCCCGCTTGAGGGTGAACCTCCTGGGACGCATAGGATTTATTGGGAAGGTGGACTCCTGTATAGTGAGCCCACAGGGTCTACAGAAGGAGACCATAGGAGGTTGGTGGTTCCCCTTGCTGTAAGACCCTTCCTCCTGCAGTTGGCGCATGAAGTGCCCCTTGCTGGTCACCTTGGTATTAAGAGGACCAAGCAAAGGTTATCCATGCACTTCTACTGGCCCAAGATGGGGGTGCAAGTAGAAAGTCACTGCAGGAGTTGTGCCTCCTGCCAGTTATCTGGTAAGGTTGGCTCGACAATCCAAGCTCCATTGGTACCACTCCCAGTTGTGGGAGTACCATTCAAAAGGGTAGGGATCGACATCGTTGGTCCCCTTGACCCGCAAACATCCTCAGGCAATAGGTTTATCCTGGTGCTGGTCGACCATGCTACCAGATATCCTGAGGCCATCCCATTGAAAACTGTAACTGCCAAGTCAGTTGCAAAAGCGTTACTTGGCATATTTACTAGGGTTGGCTTCCCTAAAGAAGTTGTGTCGGATCGTGGCAGCAACTTTATGTCGAAGTATATGCAGGCTATGTGGAAAGAATGTGGGGTCACCTACAAGTTCTCTTCTGCAACCCCCCCCAGACCAATGGTCTGGTGGAACGTTTCAACAGAACGTTAAAGAGCATGATTGGGGCTCTGGAAGAACCTCAGAGAAGAAAATGGGATCTTCTTTTACCATGCTTACTGTTTGCCTACCGAGAGGTACCACAGGAGGGTGTTGGCTTCAGCCCCTTCGAACTTCTGTTCGGTCATTCTGTACGGGGACCCTTAGCCATAGTCAAAGAGGGATGGGAGATGCCCACTCCCCCTGTTACTACCAACGTAGTAGATTATGTGCTGGGGCTCAGAAAACGGATGGTACTTCTGATGGGCTTGGCTAGTGATAAATTGAAGGCAGGACAAGCGCTGGTGAAACATTGGTATGACCAGAAAGCTTCCCTCATCAACTTTACACCTGGTCAGCAAGTCCTGATCATGAATCCCATAAGGCCTCGAGCTTTAAAGGACAAATGGTCAGGCCCTAACACAGTGGTGGAGCCCCTGGGTGAGGTTAACTATTTAGTGGACCTTGGAAGGCCTGGACAGGCTCCCAAAGTGTTTCACGTAAATAGGCTGAAGGCTTTCGTCCCAAGAGTCGAAATCGCAGCACTGCTACTGGCTTCAGATGTTGAGGAAGAGGAGTCTGAACCTCTCCCCGACCTGTTCCAAAGCGGTCCTTCAGATAGCTCCTTTGAGGGTGTCCGAGTGGCCCCTCACCTGACTTCTAATCAGCAGGCTGAGGTGAAAAGTTTGCTTAGGCAGTTTTCCCCCCTGTTTTCACAGTCGCCTGGTTTGACACCTTGGTGCAAACATAACATAGACACAGGAGACAGTGTACCTACCAAAAGTAGGGGATACAGGATGTCAGACAAAGTACGGTCTTACATTAAGACCGAGGTCAACAAGATGTTAGACCTTGGGGTGATTGAACCCTCTAGTAGTCCTTGGTCCAGCCCTGTGGTTTTGGTTCCAAAGGCAGGCACTTCTGAATTGAGGTTCTGCGTGGATTACAGGGCTCTGAATGCTGTCACCAAGACAGATGCACACCCCTTGCCTGGAACAGATGAGCTGGTGGATACTTTGGGTGCCTCCAAGTACCTCAGCACGTTTGACCTCACTGCTGGCTATTGGCAAATAGCGTTAGCAGAACATGCCAAGGAGAAGACAGCGTTTTCTACTCCAGACGGCCTTTACCAATTCAGGGTAATGCCGTTCGGGTTGAAAAATGCACCTGCCACTTTCCAGAGGCTTGTGAATCATGTGTTGAATGGGTTGGACAAATTCTGTCTTGCATATCTGGACGATATAGCAGTTTTCGGTGCCACCTGGGAAGACCATGTGAAACACCTCGGGATTGTGCTCCAGGCTCTTCAGAAAGCACACTTGACCATAAAGGCTAGTAAATGCCAGATTGGACAAGGCTCAGCGGTTTACCTTGGACATGAAGTAGGTGGAGGGAGGATACAGCCTCTTCCCAGTAAAGTACAAGCAGTACAAGACTGGCCTACCCCCACTACACAGACCCAAGTGAGAGCCTTCTTAGGACTCACGGGGTATTACCGCAACTTCGTGGCAGACTATGGCACCATAGCTGCCCCTCTGACTGCCCTCACCACTCCGAAGAAACCCAAGAAGGTAACTTGGACCGACGAGTGTGAGAAGGCCTTCAATGGCTTAAAAGACTCCTTGTGCCAGGCCCCTGTCCTCAGGGCCCCTGATTATCAAAGATCTTTTATTGTGCAGACGGACGCCTCTGACACTGGGATAGGAGCTGTACTATCGCAAGTAGATGAGAAGGGTAAGGAACACCCTATTGGTTTTATTAGTCGCCAGCTTAAGGACAGAGAGCTCAGATGGTCCACAGTGGAGAAAGAATGTTTCTCTGTTGTGTGGGCCCTACGGAAGCTGAGGCCCTACCTCTATGGGACCCACTTCACTGTGCAAACTGACCATAAGCCCTTAAAGTGGCTAATGAACATGAAGGGAGAGAATCCAAAGTTGCTTAGGTGGTCCATAAGTCTACAAGGCTTCGACTTCACTATTGAGCATAGGCCAGGTGTCCAACATAGCAATGCTGATGGGTTGTCCAGAATGTTTAACCGACCTGAACAAGAGACTCATCCAGGGGTGGATTAGTTCCCCCTGTCCATAGTCTGGGAGGGGCGAGTGTTAGGAAAGATTTCTTAATTGTGGGTAATTTTCCTTCCATTTGGCAACCCCTAAACTTTTTGCTGTTGTTTTCACCATGATATAGACTTTACCAGAGAAGTGCAGCCTTCTGCTGCACTCCTCTGGGCTTTCGCTCCATTCTTACGGGGAAACTGACATGCCCTTAAGACAGTCAGTACCGGGAAACGCTGTTTTCCGTAGTTTCTTTATCATGTTGCAGCTTTCGTGCAACATGACACAAGAGGGCACTGTAAGCTAAGTTACTGCTCTCTTGGGTCTCTAGCCTTCTACAGGCCCTAGATACTCCTTTTGGATTGTAACTGATCGGTGCAAGTGAATCACGGACGGGAATGGTGGCAGCGATGGTTTCTTGTGTTTTTGAGCTCCTTTTGGCGTTTTAAGCGTGTTTCTCGCGCTTAGCCCAAAATGGTGGCCTAGCTCCCAAAATGGCCAGACCACGAGGCTCTTTGTCCTGTCCGCTGACCGTCTTGCCCCCTTTACCTTCCCCAGGTCGAGCCGACCCAGGGCCTTCCTTATTTGGGCATGTACTTTCCCGCAAAACACAGATGCTTTTGCGGGCTTCTACAGGCCTTATGTGTGCCTCCAGGATGTGGGCTGGGATGTCTGGTCCCAATACACATACTGGGTGCCAGAGTGGTGGTATGAATTCCTGGGACCACCGTGGTCCGTGATAGGTCCACGTATGGTGTGAGTGTTTTATGAGCGGATCTCCCATTGGGTCCCCTCTGTTTTGGCGTGAAGGGAACCGTGCATAAGAGGGGGCTGGAAACGCCACTACCATGTCGATCTCCTGAGTTCTCACGAACAAAGGAATACAGGAGCCAAGTATCCTGCAACCACGAGGCTGAACCGAGGAATCGCGTGTGACCCGCTGAAGGACTGCTCCTCTGCACTGCTGTCGCTATGTGAAACCCTTTCTACCTCTGATCGAACCAGAAGGCCTGTACTGGTACTTCGACCCTTGGAATAGCGGGGACAGCTATTCTCGGCATTTTCACCATCTCCTGCACGTAAGCCTTCGGAAGTGTCTCTGGACCATCCAGCAGACTGACCAGCCTACCCAGGAATCTTGCTCTGTAACCGCCGCCAGGTTGTGTTGTATTTCGAGTCCTTGTCACTCTCACACGATTCATACACTTGGCATTCCCAGGTCTGAAGTGAGTAGTGTACATTTGGCTGAGATACACACGGCCGCTCCGTTGCCCTGCTGTGGTAACAAACTGTGCGGGTTCACTTCGTTTGGGACATCTTTAACTCAACTCTGCTGCTGCAGAATCTACACGACAACGAGACGTCCCCTGCTTCCCTGAACCTGCCAGCACTGAAACTGACGCGGAGAAGCCTGGGTCTGCTTGCATCGGGGACCGGTGAGTAGCATAGCTAGGAACTGGTCGCCCTCCTGCAGGAGTCCATAGCTTTTCCCCGCTGTGTCAAACAGCATGCCTTTCCGTACTCCCGCTCTGCTTCTGCCCACAGTGGAGGCTGCGCTTGAATCGTGGAACTCTGTTCTTCTTCATTTGTGCACCAAACTGAACTGCCTGATTCCCTCGAAGAGGCTCCCCTTTTTGCCCGTTGGCACCAGCGTGTGCAGGTACTTTTGAGCACAAGGCTCCACTCTTCGTAGGGCTTGGACTTCCTTTTAGTTAGGTGCCTCTGAAGGCGGACTGGGTCTAATCATTATTTCGCACTGCCTGTTTTCCTCCCCTTCTAGGTGGACTACACATTTTGTGCATCTAACGCTTTAGACTCGTTTGTATTTGTATATATATTGTATTGGTTTGGTATGTGTTGGTTTACTAGAGTTTTATTGTGATTTCTCGCTACGGTCATTGTTACAAAGGCCTTGGAATAAATGTGTATATATTTTTAATATAACACCTGTTTGGAGTAATTTGTAAGTGTCCTTGCTTTGTGTGCGCATTGCGGGCTTTCAGTCACCCTCACCCCTGTTGAGACCTAGTCTTGACCGCCGCGATCGCTACCCTGATTGATCTGGCTTGTCCAGAGGTTACCCTGTTCCAAGTAATTAGGTTGGCCTTCTGAACCTCTGCGCCGCCAAGACAGAGTTCAGAAATCCGTCTTAACACTGACGATATGTTGTCCATTTTTAGCAAGATACAGCAACTCGCTCTGTCTCTGGCAAAGGAGCAAACTGCGAATGGGCCTGCAAGAAGCTCCAGGCAGTTTATATGCATCTCCAGCTCCTGTGGAGACCAAGTCCCTCCCGTGGCTACCGAGCCACATCTCGCTCCCCAGCCGGAGCGACTGGCGTCTGATTCGATGATGATATCCGGGGTGCAACCGAAGATGGCCCTGCCGTTCCAGGCTTCCATGTGCGTGAGCCACCAATTGAGCTCTGTTCTCGCCTGAGGGGACAGTATCAGGAGTTGAGAGTAAGAGAAGCTGCGCCTTAAATGTTGACCCTTCAGTCTCTGTAGTTCTCTGTAATTAAGGGGACTGGGAAATATCACTTGGATAGAAGAGGATAGAAGGCCTATCACTCTCGCTAGGTCCCGAAGAGAGATTAGGTCTTTTTGCAGGAGCCTGCGAATCTCCCGATTGGTGGAATGTATTTTGGCAGCTGGAAGACCGAGCTGTGAGTTTTGGGTGTCCACTACAAACCCCAGAAATTCCAGATTCCTGGAGGGACAAAGAATTGACTTCTCCCAATTGATGAGAAAACCGAGACTGTGTAGTAGATCTATGGCCAGCCTGGTTTGTTCTTGTACTAGCTCTTGAGATTGAGCCATAAAAATAATGTTGTCCAGATAAATTATCAGCCGGACGCTTTGTTCTCTTAGATGAACAACTACCAGCCTCAGCAGCTTGGTAAACGCCCAGGGTGCTGAAGAGAGCCGACTCTGTGCCCCCAAGAGAATCTTAGATAATTCACGTGTGCCTGATGAACTGGCACTGCGAGATAGGCATCCTTAAGGTCTAGGCGCATGAGCCAATCGTTTGGTCTCAAGATGTCCCTGAGCATTTGTATGCCTTTCATCTTGAAATGACGGTAGATTATGAAATCGTTCAGTGCTCTTAGATTTATTACAGGCCCCACCTTCTCCTTCCTGTGCACTAGAAAAAGTGGGCTGAAGAAACCGCCCTGACTCGAGCAGGGGCAAATCGCTTGTTTCTGAAATAAGCTGTGAATTTCGGTGTCTAATGCCCTCCGATCTATCTCGGACATTACCATGGGGACGGGGTGACTGGCCTGAAAGAGCTGTGTGAAAAACTCTAGCCGCAGACCACGCGCTGCATCCCTGACCCAGGCGTCCCCCGATAAGTTATCCCAAGCACTTGTAAATAGAGCTAGCCTCCCCCTAATGGGTGTCTGCGGCGCTGGCGCTGCTATGAGTAGACTGACGTGAGGGTTGTTGCTGGGCCGTGTTCTTAGTGGCTCTCCTCCAGAAACACCCTCTTCCACGCCCTCTTGAAGCAAAGAAGGTATTGGTGCGCTCTTGCCAGGTGTGGCATGTTTTAACCAACTAGTCTATGTCCTGCAACATTACTGTGCGCTGCTTGCATCAGAAACCTCAGAATGGCTGCCGGAAAGCATTATGCGCGCTAAAAATCACCTAGAAATGCGAAGGAAACCCTGAAAAATAGGCTGCCAATCCACTTTTGCCTATGTCAGTGGTAACACAGAAGACCACTGCCAAAACCTATCATTTGGCTGCCCACAGAGGAAAATGAAACTACTTGAAAAAGCAGTCCTGCATTGCAAAGGAAAACCCAGAACTGCTTTGAAAATCCGTTTTTCCTTGGCTGTGGAAAGTGACAAAATCATGGTTCCCAAACATCACAAGAGATCCAACATCCTTGTTGGGTGTTAAACATCACTTTATTTAAAGAATTCGCCTAAGCACAATGGCAGCAGAAACATATTTTATCAGAAGAAAATCCACATTTAAAGATGCTTGCTTGGAAAAATATGTTAAAAATGGGCGCAGTACCGCTGCTCGCCTGCGTCAGAAGCTGGCGATCACTTAACCTGTCATTTTAAACTGGTACATTAAAATCAAAGTATGGGAAAGAAGAGATTTCCCATCAAAAGCAATAGAGGTTGATACAATTCAAAACTATATTTTAAAAAGGCTGGAATTAAGAGATTGGTGGATATATTTGTTAAAAATGTGGATTGTATTTTAGGAAAAGACTATTTTAGAATTGTGTTAAGAGTTAAAGCCAGCCACACTGAGCTTCAAAGACATTCTACACCTTCTCCCGAACAAAGGACTCTTCCCCCTGCTCTCTGCTGAGGAACTGGCAGGCAGGTATGAAAGGAAAGGGGAGGAGCACTTTGGCATGTTGCTCTGACAAAAGACAAAAGACTCCCTTGACTGAATGAAAATGCTAATTCGGGTGTAAACAGAAACCAGATGCCAAAGGAAGGGAGGCCCAGGTTGGTCTGGCCAGCCCCAAACCTTGGGGGGCGGAGACAAACAGTTTTGTTTATTCAAAGACCACAGAAAATATCTTTTTGAAAAAGACTTGTAGAAAACTGAACAAAATTGGTAAAAATCTGTAAATATAGTGTTGTTAAAATGAAAACTTTACTCACGTTTTAAAACCACTCTGGTATTTGTGCGATATTCAGAGACAGAACTATCAAAATGTGGACTTTTTTAGCAGTTGTGATAATGTTACAAATATGAAACTTCACAGGAGTATGCCCAGATGGTATGTGCATGTATGTGGAAAAATGTGTACAGATCTGACACTGGGTAACCAACCAAAAGCGTGAAAAACTGTCATTTGTAAACCGAAACTCTTAGGAAGATGAGACTTTGACAGATACGTGCCTTATTTAATCTGTAATGTAAATATGTATAATTAGCAAGTTGGTGATATTGGAAATATGTTTTATATGAAAAATAGATTTTCTGTGTAGGAACAAAGGGGAGGTTCTTCCCTGGATTGTAAATGGCAGCATCATTATGACACATCATGACACTCCGGTTGCTTCTCAAATCAGGGGAGAGGAAATTCTCTGACCTATTGGATTCTTAGAGGGTTGGGCATACTATAATCAGCCTCCCCACCCCCTTGGGAAATACAAAAATAGGGAATGTTGAGGGCCCAGAGACACACAGACATTCACTAATCAACTGATCTGCAGGAAGAACCCAGATCCAGACTCCAGAACCCTGAAGCAGAAAGCCCAATCCAAAAAGCTGAACCCTTCTCAGCTGGCCTTTAAAATCTTGCAACCTGATTTTAACCCCAAACTTCCAAGGGGCACAACCAAATCAACAGCCTGGCTGTGCTGTTTTTCTGCTTGTGGCCAAGAACCCTTGCTAGAACCAAGAGATCCAAACCGGTAGAGCAGAGCTGTAACCCCGAACCAACCCGTCAGATCCAGTCCAAGAGGCCGCGCAGAGACCAGAGTGCCTTGCTGAGAGCAGAACCAAGCACCTGTATCCTGTCCGGTGGCAAGCAGATTCCAGTCCAAAACCCTTGACCAGATCCTGACGGGCCTATTCCATTCCAATACCCATAGTTGTGAGTATTTAGTGAGTATTTAGCATAGAACTGTACACAGCCATCTCTTAGTGTTAAGTAATCCAATCCAACCCATTCCAACATATCCAGAACTGCATTGTAGAATCTCTTTTGTCTATCCTGAATCCTTCTCTCATCCATATAATTCTGTGATAATTGTAGTCATAAATCATCTTTGCGCTAATATCTTTTTGACGAAAGGCAAGCGTCTCGGCAGGCCAAATCAACCAGTGGCGCCACTGGGCTGGTGGGTGCGCTGTCGTGTAGCTTCTGGCTTCATAGACTCCCTAGGGTAAAGAACCTGTTTGTAATTCAAAAGCACATTTGCATTTGAAATCTTGACTCTTTTTGAGAAAAATCGACCTTTACTAAAACCTTCGTAACTTCTGAACCGTACATGCTAGGAGCGCAATTTAAGTGTGAAGCTAACATCCTGAGCTTTCAGACGAACTAAGAACCGCATTCCAATTCCTTATAGTTTTTCTGTAATCGCATTTCTCGCACGCTGACAAGTTTGCCACGATTCTGCATTTGGCTCAATTTCATTCAATATAAAACAGCTATTTCTTGCATTCAATCTCTGAATTCAATTTCCAATCTGCCAGTTATTCAACAACCATTGCTAGTGTCTACCTGAACCTATCCAAAGCGACTCCCACTAGTTCTGAATCCCATTGAGCGAATTAAAGTTATTTTAGCATTGTTCCCATTCATTTCAAATCACATTCAAAAGCATTTGACCTGTTTAAAATCATTCCTGTTCTCTAAGCTTGCTGGGGGAATTGGGATTAAACTGCATTGTTGATTGTATATTCCTGAAACCTGTGTTCCCTCATTCCATCTCTTCATCTTGCATATTACGGGGGGATTGAGTAGTATCAGGAGAAAAGAGTGATTACATTGTCTTTGATTGAATTCATATCAAGTTTTATTTCTGTGCTGCATTAATTTCATATCATTGCATTTCATTGAACCCATACAAAGTGTTATTCTCTGCTACATTATTCTTCTCACCCATACTCCTATTGATTAAAGAGATTGTTGATTATTGTAACATTACCCATTGCTGATCATTGTAGAAATATTAATAGTGTGATATTTAGATATTCTTCATATTCATAAAAGTGTGATATATATATTGTTCAACTTCATCAAATAAATCTTTTAACTTTGCAAAACAACCTACTTCTTGGTTCAGTGAGACTGGGGGGGATTCAAAGAGAGGGGCGTTATATAAGGGTACATCGTTCAGAAATAAAAGAACTTTTGACATAAAAATATATAAATAAGGGTTCCAGCTGGGCATCTCACGCTAGGCATTGACTTAGGTGGAGTGCTGGGTTGAAACCACTTACAGATTGGGGGCTCGTAGCAGGATTTCTGGATTAGATATACCACTTGTGACAGCTTAACACAGTGTGCTAACTGACAGGATACATAAATCCTGTTGGGCTACCACGCTGTGTTACACTGTAAAAGCACCCCTCAAAAGGGAACGCTCTAAGGTCTGTTTTGCAAATATAAAATAAAACCTCTGTAAATCAGGAAGGAAATTAATATTTCCAGAATGGCGACATTGGTAGAGATCAATATGGCTACAGAACACCTTTTACATAAGTTATTTGTGAGAGGTGAATGGACAGAGCAGGATCAGAATGTGTGGTTGCAGGCAATCACACAACAGATCACTGCAACAGGGTTAGATATATGGAAAGACCAGGGTCCCTTACATGTGGCCCTGAGTGAACTATATATGGCTCCTAAGGCAAAGGATGAGCAAAATAAGATTGCCAAGATAGCAGTATATCTATATTTATCTATTGGAGCGATACAGGATAAATATGCTGAAGGCCAAGATCTGGCAAGTAGGCAACTGATGGCATTAGAAAAGTCCCAAACTGATCTGGACTCTTCTGAGCAGAGGCTGCAGAGGCTGCAGAGGAGCCAGGAGTCAGAAGATGAAAGCAGGCACTATATAGTCAAAATAAAAGAGGACATGGGTATCCTGCAACAGGAAAAGGCATAACTGGATACCAGAATCCAGTATACAACGTACCAAGAAAGTTTGGACTCCCTACTGCAGAGCCAGAAAAAGCTGGAACAACTGATCAACTTCAACAGGGCATTCACAGAGCAGGTAGCCACCCTGCAAATCCAACTAGACAGAGAGAAAGAGGAGAGCAATAAATTAATCCTGATAGACCTGGGTACCCAGGCAGAGTTTGATGAAGAGCGCCAGAAAGCTGGCGTGCTTCAAAGACAGAGGGACGACCTGGCGGCACAGAGGCAGGCTCTTGCTCAGGAAAGGGACACCTTAGGCCAGGAAGTCTGTCAGTTAAAAGAGAAACTGAAAGAAAATCACCTGGCCCTCCAGGGACTGGGTGACCTCCAAAAAGAGCTTGAAAGGTTGTTAGAGCAACCCAGGAGGGTGGAAGATGCTCTGGCAAGGAAGGACCAGACCAGTATGGACAGGACTCAGGAGGTAACCCTCCTGCAGCAAAGACTGTCCCAGTACTCAAAAACAACCCAGGAAACACAGAGAGAAAATGAAGGCTCTTTGTGAGAACAATGACAGGCTGATCATTGCAGGTAGCCATGCAAGAGAGACTGATAGAGACTAGTAAGGCCTTGATTGAGGAACAGAAAGCTCAGGTTCTTGGATGGCAACAGGGAGCAGGGGCTGATAGAGATGAGGTTCACTGGGAAAGGGAAAACACCTGAGCATAACCTCAGGAACCCTAGTACCAGAGGCCTTCATCTCTCCCAGTCCCTGGACTCTGCCACCCCCATGTCCAGTGGCGCGCATGAGCCCAGGGCCACGGGGATGGCAGATTTCAATCCAATCAGAAATATGGGGCTCATAGACCAGCACCTCCCAGGAACGGATGGGCGGGCCTCTGGGTATGGGTTCCCAAGTACTGTAAGATTTAGTGGGGAACCCCATGAGAGTAGATCCACTAAGGGCATCTAGAAAACCTCTGCCCAGCTAGGACAGTGGGGGGGTACCCATCAAAACCTGGGAGCAAGGAGGAATCAGAAGACTCCTCTGAGCGCCCCAGGATACAGGAGACTAGGTCCCCACATTCTGCCAGCCATTCCCAGACTCGCAGAATCCGGGAGAACCTAGAAGACCAGACGGGCACCTCTGGCAGCAGTGGCTCTGAGTCAGAGGAGGAGTGGACCAGGGTTACCCGAACCAAGAAGGCCAATAAGGCAAAAAGGGCCTTGCTTAAGGACCCCTTAAAGCAAATCAAGGCGATAAGGAGCGTCATCACACCTTATCATAAGAACGCCAAATATTCCGTTTGGGAGCACTTAGAGCTCTTTCAGCAGATGATGGAAACTTTCCATTTGAAAGACAGCAGTAGCTGCATTCAGTATGTGAAATGGACCTTCTCACCAGAATACTCCAGCTTCTTTGCGGGGCTGGAGGACCAAAATCATTCTAGATGGTCCACATATAGGGCAGCCATCTTGAAGCATTTTTCTGTTTACAGAAATCCCCAAGAGGCTCGCAAGGCAGCCTACAACTTACAATGTGGGGAGGATCAGGCCCCACAAGAATGTGTGCAGGAATTAAAGTGTGCCTTTGCGCAGACTACCAGAAGGGTGCGCACGGACAGCAAAGAATTTGTCAATACTTTTTTCCACGCTCTACCAAAGTACAGCATGACCCAGCTAGTGAGAGATTTTCATGAGAAAAGATCACTAGACTGGGTCATTGAACAGGCCACCGAATCTATGAGGTGCAAAAGCCCATAGAAAACAAGAATAATCCTAAAAGCCCCAAACCAACCAACACTCCTGCTGCTGCTAAGGTGGCAGAGGTGAAGGTTGCCCCCATTTTGGATTTGGAGATGGGGGGCCTAAAAACCCACCTGCACAAAATCAGAGCAATCCCAAGCCCAGAAGGCCCTCGAGCCAGTCGGAGACAGGGAGCCAAAGAGGTAGTCCCACAAACGGGATCCCTCACTCCCGTGACTATGTAAGTCCCCGCTACAAGGGAAATAGACCCATCCTGGGTTATGTGTGGACTCCTTCAGCCTAAGAGGGGGATCCAACCAAGCACCTAACCCAGGGAACTTCCCTCCTCACTTCCCCCAGGAGGGCAGAAATTCCCCAAATCCTGGACAGAACTTTTTCCCCAGGTACCCACAAAACTTTCAACCCCAAAACAATCCATCCTTCTTTCCCCAATTTCCTGAGCCCAGACAACCTAATCCGGGAGAGGGGAGGCCAAGGGTGGAGGGGCACCCAAGTCTTCCAAACCCAGGATACTATCAGAGAAGGGATAGCTATCTTCCCGGGATCAGCACAGGGGAAATGAGAACCCTGTATCAGCCTGAGCGGGTATCACAGCTAGAGCGCCAGGTCCAGAACATGGCACAGTACCTGGGTCGCATGCTGAGGGCTCAGCAGAACCCTTAGGTGCGCATGCCGGCACAGAATGCCTCAAACTTTGGACCTGGTGCTCCAGAACAATGACGGGGGCAGCACCCCGACAAACCACCGGTTCCCAGGGAGGAGGCACAAGGGGAAGGGGGGTGTAAAGCCTTGGAGGAAGCTTCCTTCCCCACTAGTAAAAAGCCCCTGGAAACCCAGGAACCAGAACCAAAATCTCCTGCCCCTGAAAGTCTGCCACCTAAGGAGCAGAGGGGGGGGGGGTAGGAGAAGCAAAGAACCCAAACAGACCCATTTTGTGGAGGAGGTACAAATCTTTCAATTGGAAGGAGAGGGATCCTCAGAGGATCCTTGGGAAAGGATCTTCTCCTTCAGAGATGGGGGAACTCCCCCTATAGAGAAATTGGTCCCAAAGGATTAAAATCTAGACTGGGTAGATGTGGGGACTGAGATAGCGCCGCCCATCTTCCAACCCCAGAACCAACAGCAAGAAAATCCCCTGGTTCAAACCCATCCTGGTGACTGCCTCCAAAAAGGGGGGGGGGCAGCCCAGCACCAGAAGCAGGGGAACTCAAAACTTCTCCCATCTCTAGTTGCCACCTTTTCCTTTCAGATTCCCTAGACTCCGAACAGAATTCCGCCCAAATCACCTCCATATCAATGTCCAAAACTAAAAAACGAACCCACCAGTTGTCCAAAAATGTACATATGTCAGTATGCACACAATAATGGAGGAGAGAAATCGACACTCTCCCCCGAACCACAGAAGCCGAATGAATTCGACCCTCCACCCGTGGTTGGCACAGGCGCCTGATTATAGACACAGGACACCACGTGGCAGCCAATGGGGGGAAAAGGAGTTAGGAAGAGGTTGTGGATAGGGTAGGGATGTAGGAACACCGGATAGAGGGTTAGGGAAATCCTAAGGTGGATAGGAAAGGGGAAGCACAGGGAAAAAACCTCCTTATCTAGTTCTTTTACTAAACCAAACACATAGGGTATGCGCTATTAATCTTGCCTCCAGCCTACCTCTAAAATCATATAAACACACCTTAATACGTGTGAACATGTAACAAGATAAACATATAGCAAGCATAGATGAACACCAACAATGGGATTAGATTCCATACACGAAATACATGACACATGGCCCGTTGGGCAAGCTGAAGCAACACTGAACACATATAGCCATAATGTACATGCCCAGACAGGGACACAGATCACTGTTGTGCCCAAACAGCCCCTAACCCTGAATGTCCTGTACTGTATGTTGATGATTTAGCAACCCTAAACATAGTCCACACTCTGCCGTGTGCCTTTAAACACACGAGTATTAAGCATCGAAGTCCTTAACAAGGATTCCCTGAAAACACACACTTTGATGTAAACTCGTAATGTGCCCAGTACTTATCTGAGCTCCGAGCGGCCCCACGGGACCACTCGGAGTCTGAAGAAAATGCCGTAACCACTGTCACCCAGCCGCCCGTATTCATCCTGCTCCCAGTATTTACCAGCGTAATGTGCCCATTACTTATCTGAGCTCCGAGCGGCCCCACAGGACCACTTGGAGTCTGAAGAAAATGCTGTAACAACTGCCAGCCAGTCCGCCAGCTTCGTCTTGCTCCAAAGTCTTACGGGCTGTAAGGAAAGCTTCGCTCACGTCTCGCTCCGACCGCAACCCATCCAGGAACACAAAATAAGCCACACCTGCGGGTGCAAGCGTGTTGGCTTTATGCTGCCCTTCATTACTTGCAGCTGGCAACGCGCGGCAACTTGCGCTGAACTACAGGTCCTCCCCGGAATGCTGGGAAATGTAGTTCTCTTTACCAATGCTTTAATAAGCAAACTTAGTTACTCCCCGGTGGCACCAGCCCTTATTCCTGACATTACCTCCTCTCCCAGGCCTCTTTCCAGGACCGGGTTTTTCCGGATGTCTCAAATGAAATAATTTCACCAATCTGGGAGCATGTACGGCCTCTGCTGGTTCCCATGAACAGTCTTCTGGTCCGTAACCTACCCATTGAATGAGGTACCATAGATGCTTCTTCTTCCTTTTCATGTCCAAAATCCTTTTAACCTCGTATTCCTCTTGTCCATCTTGTACAATGGGTGGAGGCCGTTTGGTCTTCATTCCGGGAGCTGCAGGTTTAAGTAAAGATACATGAAATACCGGATGTACCAGCACAGTCTTTGGCAAACGCAATTTCATAGCAGTATTTGATACACACTTACATATTTCATAAGGACCAATAAACCGAGGCATAAATTTACGTGATCCTACCAATGAAAGATTGCGTGTTGATAACCAAACTCGATCCCCCACTTGATACTGCGGACTCTTCTGTCGATGTTTATCCGCCTGTCTTTTATTTGCTTCTTTGGCTCTCTCCAAATTTGTGCGTGCCCTCTGTCTGACTTGAAGAAGCAACTGTTTTCGCTCTTGCAACGCTGGCATATTTTCCATGTTTGGTAGTTGTTCTGGTATCATGTTTTGTTCATGCCCATACAAACATTCATTAGGTGCCATTCCCAAAGAACTGTGAAAAGTGTTATTATATATAAACTCCGCCAACCACAGTGCCTGCACCCACGATTCTCTGCCATCCCGCAGGTAACCTCTCAGGTATTTCTCCAATGTCTGGTTCACCCTTTCGGTCTGCCCATCGGTTTGGGGATGATAGCTAGTGGACAGAGCACAATTGATTCCCAACATCCGACAGAAAGCACGCCAAAACCTGGATGTGAACTGAGAGCCCCTATCCGACACAATGCTCTTCGGCAGACCATGCAATCTGACTACATGTTGCAAAAACAACTCTGCCAACTTGCCTGCTCCCGGAATTCCCACACATGGAACAAAATGGGCTTGTTTGGACAGAAAATCTACCACCACCCAAATGGTATTGAACTGATTATCGGGTGGTAGGTCAGCAATGAAATCCATTGATAGGTGAGTCCATGCTCTTTCAGGAGTGGCCAATGGTTGTAAGAGCCCTCTCTTTTTTACATGCTCAGACTTATTACGCGCACAATTTTCACAATGTAATAAATATTTCTCCACATCTTTTCTTAATGTAGGCCACCAAAAGTACTTCTCTAACATGATTTGCATTTTCCTTTGCCCAGCATGTCCTGCTAAAGGAGAATTATGACACCAATACAACGCCTTTTCTTGTAATTCTTTGGTGGGTAAGTACAAATGCCCATTATGGTAAGGCAATCCCTCCCGCACCATTCGTGTTGCATCCATATTTTTCCACTTCTGCATTTGACTTGGTGACAACACCTTCTTTATTTGGTCAGTTATGTGTTTAGTGACTGCTCCAATAACTTTTTCTGGGGCAATAATTGTTTTGACTTCCTCTACTAGATTGTCTGTATTTTGTTGTCGGGATAAGGCATCCGCCTTCCCATTTTTACTGCCTGGTCTGAATGTTACCACAAAATCAAACTCATTAAAATACTGGGACCATCTCAGTTGTCTCTGGCTCAGGGTTTGGGCAGTTTTAAAATATTGCAAGTTCTTGTGATCTGTTACCACCACCACCTGATGCCGTGCCACTAGTAAATAATGTCTCCATTCTAGAAAGGCTGCCCGAATGGCCAACAATTCCTTATCAGTAATAGAGTAGTTCTGCTCACAACCGGTCAATTTTCTAGAGAAAAATGCCACTGGATGCCATATTCCATCCTCCTCTTTCTGTGACAGTATAGCTCCTATGGCCACATTGCTAGCATCTGTCTCCACCTGAAAAGCTTTCTCAATGTTTGGATGTCTTAACACGGGTGCTGTAGTAAAGACTTTCTTTAATTCTTTAAAAGCGTTTTCTGCCTCAGAATTCCAAACAAATCTTACTGCCTTCCGAAGTAATTGTGTGTTAGGAGAAACTATCTTGGAGAAATTACTAATGAAACGCTGATAAAAATTGGCGAACCCTAAGAATGATTGGATATCTTTAATGCACTGCGGGGAAGGCCACTCAGTTACTGCCTGCACTTTCTTGGGATCCATAACCACTCCTGCTGGAGTCAGAATAAATCCTAAAAATTCAACCTGTTTTACATGGAATACACATTTCTCCAATTTTATACTCAGTTGGTATTCCTGCAGACGCTTCAACACGGCCTGTACATGACCAACATGTTGTTCTGGGGAATCTGAGTATATCAAAATGTCGTCAATGTAAACAATAACAAAAATGTCAATGAAATCTCGCAATACTTCTTGCATAAAAAACTGAAAGGCCGCCGGAGCGTTGCATAAGCCAAATGGCATTACAAGGTACTCAAACAACCCAAACTTAGTTCTGGAGGCCGTCTTCCACTCATCACCCTCCTTAACTCTTATCAAGTGATAGGCACCTCGCAAATCAAACTTAGTGTATATCTTTGCGGACCGTACTTGATCCAACAAGACAGAAATCAAAGGTAAAGGAAACCTATTCTTAATTGTGACCTTATTTAGTGCACGATAATCAATGCATGTTCGTAACGTGCCTTCCTTTTTGGGAACAAAAAATAGGGGGGAAGAAACAGGGGAAGTTGAATGTCGGATAAACCCTTTAGCCAACATCTCATCAAGATATTCTCTGAGATGTTTGTTTTCAGTTTCAGTGAGAGCATATATCTGACTACAAGGCAACTTGGCCCCCTCCTCTAATTCGATAACACAATCATATGGTCGATGCGGTGGTAGTTGTTCCGCTCCTCTTTTGTCAAAAACTTTAGCAAATTCCATATACTGGGCAGGGATCTCTGTTTCCACCGCTCCTACTACTGGCATATCCAGTTTCCTTTCCACCAACAATGCTGCCGGTCCCAATTCTGATAACATATGTTCCTTACACTCCTGTTCCTCGAACCACAACCTCTGCTTTACCCAGTCAATTCTTGGATTATGTTCATTCAACCAAGGCATTCCCAGGATCACACCAAACTGAGGTGCTGCTATCAAATCAAATGTGATTTCCTCTCTACGACCTGCCGCACATATCATCTCCAATTTCTCAGTCTGCTTCCGAATTGGTCCGGATATCAACAGGGACCCATCCACTGACTGCACACCTTCCACCCTCTCCTTGTCTTGCACAGGTAATCCTAAATGTTAAGCCAAAGTAATGTCTACGAAATTTCCCATAGCCCCCGAATCCACCATTGCCCATACCTCTTTTTTGGACAACGCAAAACATAATGTCACCAAGATATAAAAATGAGAGGTTTTGCTTCCAACCGTGTTTGCTACCCATCTGGGGAACCTTACTTCACTCGGGCCAGACACCTGTGTTCCCCCTAAGGCAGGCCCATCTCTTTTACCGTTTCCTTCTTGCTCTTGTCTCCCCCGCCCCCTTTCTGAGGAGTATTAGGGCAATTGCGGATAAAATGCCCTGCTTGTCCACAATAGAGACATAGATTGTTACTTTTACGCTGCTCTTTTTCCGCTGTTGATAAAGGTCCTCTGATACTACCAATCTGCATGGGTTCCACCTCACTCAACCTTCCTCCTCTACTTCTATCTAGTCTCGCAAATGAGACGGCCTCCGGTCTTTTTCTTTCACCTCTTCTCTCGTTCAATCTGTGATCTAGTCTCAATGCCAAATCTATCATAGCTGTACATGTTCTAGGTTGCGGCTCCACTTGAGCAATGGCATCCTTTAGTTCATCCTTCAATCCTTGATAAAATAACACTGTTTGTTTAGCCTCTGGCCATTCTGTTTCAATCACCAATCTATTAAATTGGGTCACATACGTTACCAAATCTTTAGCACCCTGTTTCAACCCTAATAATTCTTTATCTTGGGCCAAAGACACTTCCCGCCGATCAAACAACCTTCCAAATTCTGCCAAAAACCCATCCCAACTATACAGCAAAGGATCATCCTTTTGAACCAAGGGCATTGCCCAGGCTGCCGCATCCCCTGTCAAGTATGATATTACAAATGCTGTTCTGGCCTGAATGGTCTCAAACGCCATGGGTTTACACAGAAAATGCAATCTACATTGTGTAAGAAACATCATATACTTCCAAGGATCACCAGAAAACCGTTAAGGTGCTGCTAACGGTACATTACTAGGAGATTGAACAATAACGGTAGCATTTTGACTAGTAGATGGTTCTCTAACATTAGACCCACTAGCCCCCTCCAAGGGAGTTCGCTGAGCCATCAAACCTTGTACTTGTACTTTTAAATTGTCTGACTCTTGGCGTGCCTGTGCTAATTCTAACTGAATATCTTGAAGAGCCTTTAGCACATCGGCTGAAGGCGGAGGAGTCGTATCCATTTGGCTTGGGTGGTTTTAGTATCCCAATATGGGGGTGGCTTATTATGTCAGTATGCACACAATAATGGAGGAGAGAAATCGACACTCTCCCCTGAACCACAGAAGCCAAATGAATTAGACCCTCCATCCGTGGTTGGCACAGGCGCCTGATTATAGACACAGGACACCACGTGGCAGCCAATGGGGGGAAGAGGAGTTAGGAAGAGGTTGTGGATAGGGTAGGGATGTAGGAACACCAGATAGAGGGTTAGGGAAATCCTAAGGTGGATAGGAAAGGGGAAGCACAGGGAAAAAACCTCCTTATCTAGTTCTTTTACTAAACCAAACACATAGGGTATGCGCTATTAATCTTGCCTCCAGCCTACCTCTAAAATCATATAAACACACCTTAATACGTGTGAACATGTAACAAGATAAACATATAGCAAGCATAGATGAACACCAACAATGGGATTAGATTCCATACATGAAATACATGACACATGGCCCGTTGGGCAAGCTGAAGCAACACTGAACACATATAGCCATAAGGTACATGCCCAGACAGGGACACAGATCACTGTTGTGCCCAACCAGCCCCTAACCCTGCATGTCCTGTACTGTATGTTGCTGATTTAGCAACCCTAAACATAGTCCGCACTCTGCCGTGTGCCTTTAAACACACGAGTATTAAGCATCGAAGTCCTTAACAAGGATTCCCTGAAAACACACACTTTGCTGTAAACTCGTAATGTGCCCAGTACTTATCTGAGCTCTGAGCGGCCCCACGGGACCACTCGGAGTCTGAAGAAAATGCCGTAACCACTGTCAGCCAGCCCGCCCACATTCATCCTGCTCCCAGTATTTACCAGCGTAATGTGCCCATTACTTATCTGAGCTCCGAGCGGCCCCACGGGACCACTCGGAGTCTGAAGAAAACGCCGTAACAACTGCCAGCCAGTCCGCCAGCTTCGTCTTGCTCCAAAGTCTTACGGGCTGTAAGGAAAGCTTCGCTCACGTCTCGCTCCGACCGCACCCATCCAGGAACACAAAATAAACCACACCTGCGGGTGCGAGCGTGTTGGCTTTATGCTGCCCTTCATTACTTGCAGCTGGCAACGCGCGGCAACTTGCGCTGAACTACAGGTCCTCCCCGGAATGCTGGGAAATGTAGTTCTCTTTACCAATGCTTTAATAAGCAAACTTAGTTACTCCCCGGCGGCACCAGCCCTTATTCCTGACAACATTATCTGTGCCCCCTTGCGGAGATGGAGGGAAGATACTATGCCCCGGTTTAAATACAGGGGCAGGGTACAATTTTGGCACTGGTGGACACTGGATCCCAAGCTACCCTTCTGTCCAAAAATGCCTTTGATAAACTGAATTCAGGAAGGGGGAAGAATTACCAAATTCCTTTCACCCCTCTTCCTGGACAAATTCAGAACTTTGACGGGAAGGAAATTCCCGTCGAGGGGACTGCGGATTTGGACATTAAAATTGGGCGACACAAGGTGAAGCACCCGGTCATAGTTGTGACTCCAGAGGGCACCCCTTGTTTACTAGGGAATTATCTCCTGCGAAGGTTGTCACCCTTAATAGATTGTGTAAACAAGGTCCTCTGGACCCAGACTAACCGATCAATAAAATTAAAACCTGCCACATGGTTGACCAAAAATCTGACCAAGTAGAATTTCTCTTCCAGAACAATCAAAATCCAGACGTGACAGTAATAGCAGTAGGCCAACGGACTGGTGATGGGGGGTCCTCTCTATTTCTGAAAATCAACCTTCCTTCCAGTTTAAGGTGGTATTCCACACTGGAAGGAAACACTCTGAAATTCTTTACCAATCCACAATCAGACATTTCCACTCCTATAGTCAGAAAGATGAAAAATCAGTTCAGAGCCTGGCTGATATTCAGCAAATTGGAGAGCAGTTGTTCATCCCAATTCAGTTAAATGAAGGGAAGGACTCTGTTCTCGCCCGAGTGTGTGTGAACAACGGTAAGAGCTTCATCAGCGAAGCCATGTTCCGCCAACTCCCAAAAGATCCAGCCATGCCCACATTTAGACTCATAGACAAATGGGAAATGGATTTGGAAACACCCAATTCCAAACATGTCCTGCCAAGCAGGTGTATGCTCAAAATCTCCATGGGCAACAAGAGCATAGTCCATAATTGTTGGGTCGTGCAAGACGTCACTGCCGCCTTTTACTTAGGCAGTGACATTCTCAATCGCTTTGCCATTAGTTTGGACCTAATAAACTTCAAAGCTTGGTCCCGATTAGTGGATAATCCAATGGGCTTTGAAGACCCAGAGAAAGTATTTAGGTCAGCTCAACTGCGCTTTATGCAGTTGAAATTCAGATTGGAGAGGAAGTCACCATCCCAGAAAGGACCCGAAAATTCTCCCTGGAAGTGAAATTTAAAAGAGGACAGAAATTTAAAAACCCTTATGCCTATATTCATCTAAATGCTTATTTCCAACAGCAAGGGTTGGGGGTAAACCCAACGCCACTAGTCAATATAGAACATGACACCATTCCAATAGAGGTGGATAACAGCGACTTAAAGAGTATCACTCTAGCTGCAGGCACCATTATTGGAATGGCGGTTGATGACTGACATTTCTCCATAGTTTTAGGCAATGAACTGTTAGGACCAATCCCCAAGGACTGTTTTGACAGTGATAGTGATGACAAGACAACACCAGACAGGATCTTAACCCGGCATGGGGGGAACTTCCTGGTGTACACTTCCTGCCCTTATGGTAAGGAAGATGTGACCTGTGACTTCAGGTATGAGGTGATTTTCCAGGTCCATGAGGGCTGCCTTTCCCACCTGAAGCCACCAGTCTAAATCAGCACTTTGACCAGGGACTTGTCCACCCAGCTGGAGGAGGCCACTGAGATAGCGAAAACAGAAGTCTTTCCAGGCTTCAGGCAGATGGTTTAAGAGAGAGTCAACCTAGCTGATGCCTGTAAGACAGAAGCAAAAATTGAAACAAGTTTTCTTGGATTTTCAAGATCTCTTTGCGGTGGACTCATATGACTGTGGTTGCACCGACATCCACACAACAACAATTCCCACGGACACTGGCATGACTCCAGTGTTTGTGAAGCAATATCGCTTGCCTCTCGCATCAATGGAGTCCCTTACTGGAATAATTAAGAACCTTGAGTCCCGTGGAATAATCCGTCCAGTCTACAGCACCTTCAATAATCCGGTGCTGGGGATATTGAAGCCAAACGGCCAGTGGAGACTCTGCGCCGACCTTAGGGAGCTCAAAAAACGGGTCCATACTTCCCAATGGCCTCTTCCCTACATTGAACCCCTGAAACATGGGAAATTAATTTAAAATATTGATGATCTGGTCACCTCAAATGGGATGACCATCTACTGGAAAAAGATCAAGGGTCATTCCAAAGTAGAGGGACCAGACAAAACTGGAAATGATTTAGCTGATCAGCTGGCCAAAACCAGAGCCATCCAAGGGGACCTAATTGAGATCGAGTCCCTGTTGGGGGAGATCCAGGTCACTGCTATCACTAGGTCCCAGATAAATGCTCACAATGAACTCTCAACTGCACAATGGAGTAAGGAGACCGCAGATGCTGATTTGATTACGGCTCAAAAAGGGGATCCAATAATTGGTAAGTTTTATCAACACATTGAGGAGCCTGAGAACTTTCCCCTGACGGATACCGATTACATTGGGGAAGACGACCTCAGAGTGTTGATGAAATGTCCAAAAGCATTCTGAATCCAAGACGGTTTGTTGGTAAGGAGATCCCTAGCTGGCCATGATCAGTGGGTGGTCCCTACCTCATTCCGAAGCCTGATGTCACGCCCATGATGCAGCCACAGCCGGTCATAGGGGGTTTCATACAACACTTGAAATCTTAAGAGAGGTTGCATACTGGTCACACATGGGGCAGGACCTCGACCAATACTTGAAGGGGTGCCTTGTGTGTGCACAATTTCAGCAAACATCCCTCACACACCGTGCACCTCTCCAAAAGAGAGGGATGACACTGCCATGATCAGATTTACAAGTCGATTTCATCGGGCCCGTGATTCGCTCCTCTAGCGGGAATAAGTACATGTTGACCATGACATGCTTGTTTACTAAATGGGTGTGGAATGTCTCCCAGCCCCAAACTGCAAGGCAGAAACAGCAGCTGCCCTGATGATCAACCACATCTTTTTGCGTTTTGGACTACCCCAAAGGATCGAGTCAGACCGAGGTAGCCATTTCACTAGCGAAGTAATGACAAAGATGTGGGAGATACTTGGGGTCAAAAGGAAGCTACACATTGCTTACCGGAAAGCCTCTAGTGGTGCAGTAGAGAGATATAACAAAACAATTGTGAGCATATTAAAAAGGTTTGTGGCAGATTCTGGGCAAAGTTGGGATATTCAATTACCTCTTGACCAAATGGCCATCAGGTCTACCCCTTCATCTGCAACTAAAATGTCACTGTTTCAGCTGATGACTGGACGCAGGATGGTGCTTCCCCAGCATCTGCTCTACAGAACCCAAGAGCAGACATTGATCAATGCCTCCACAACTCACGAGTATGTTGAAAATCTAAGAAAACACCTTCAACATGCTTTTGCCTATGCTCAGCGAAATCTAGAGTGATCTGCAGACAGCATGAAGACCCACTATGACTTAAAGACTACCAGAAAAGAATACAATGTAGGAGACCCGGTCTACTTATACAATTTCCAAAGGAACCAGGCCAAACAGCACAAATCTTTGCCTTCCTGGAGGGGTCCTTTTGAAATTGTAGACAAAATCTCACCAGTCACCTACAAAATCTGCATACCCAAAGGCAGTTTGGCAGAGGGGGAAGATAAGTGGGTCCATATTAACCAACTAAAGTACTGCCATCCTAGGCACACTCTGCAGCAACTGGATGAGTCTTCTGGAACCCCAGAGGGGTTCTCTCCAGCTCCTTAGAATTCCAACTATAAAATATTCCATATATAGTCCATAAATTACAATATAAAAATGTGTCCTGATTTATCAAAATGTATGTGTCCGCCCCACTCCATTAATAGTGGTGGGGAAATGTCTACAAATATGTTTTTGCTTTGTCATCCTAGGATTGGAAACCATAGTTGATTGGAAACCAAGGAGGACTACCCAGGGTCCGGGAGCAAAGGTCCAAAGGCCTTGGAGAATCGCTCAATACTCACATCAGGACCGGGCGAGGAGAACGGGTCGATCCAACCCTGATGGAGGAAAAGATGATGAACTTTGCCATTTTTGGAACCAAAAGAGATGACACTGACATCCCAGCCTTGCGAATTCCCATTTATGGACGATCAACGCCAAATCGCAAGAGGGAGGTCTTGTGGGATGTTTTAACCCACTAGTCTATGCCCTGCAACATTACTGTGTGCTGCTTGCATCAGAAACCTCAGAATGGCCCAGCGGAAAGCATTATACGCGCTAAAAATCACCCAGAAATCCACTATTGCCCATGTCAGTGGTAACACAGAAGACCACTGCCAAAACCTATCATTTGGCTGCCCACAGAGGAAAATGAAACTACTTGAAAAAGCAGTCCTGCATTGCAAAGGAAAACTCTTTGGCTGTGGAAAGTGCTAAAATCATGATTCCCAAACATCACAAGAGATCCAACATCCTTGTTGGGTGTTAAACATCACTTTATTTAAAGAATTCACCTAAGCACAATGGCAGCAGAAACATATTTTATCAGAAGAAAATCCACATTTAAAGATGCTTGCTTGGAAAAATATGTTAAAAATGGGCACAGTACCGCTGCTCGCCTGGGTCAGAAGCTGGCGATTACTTAACCTGTCATTTTAAACTGGTACATTAAAATCAAAGTATGGGAAAGAAGAGATTTCCCATCAAAAGCAATAGAGGTGGATACAATTCAAAACTATATTTTAAAAAGGCTGGAATTAAGAGATTGGTGGATATATTTGTTAAAAATGTAGATTGTATTTTGGAAAAGACTATTTTAGAATTGTGTTAAAAGTTAAAGCCAGCCACACTGAGCTTCAAAGACATTCCACACCTTCTCCCGAACAAAGGAATCTTCCCCCCTGCTCTTGGCTGAGGAACTGGCAGGCAGATGTGAAAGGAAAGGGGAGGAGCACTTGGCCTGTTGCTCTGGCAAAAGACAAAAGACTCCCTTGACTGAATGGAAATGCTAATTCGGGTGTAAACAGAAACCAGATGCGAAAGGAAGAGAGGCCCAGGTTGGTCTGGCCAGCCCCAAACTTTGGGGGCGGAGACAAACAGTTTTGTTTATTCAAAGAGCACAGAAAATATCTTTTTGAAAAAGACTCATAGAAAACTGAACAAAATTGGTAAAAATCTGTAAATATAGTGTTGTTAAAATGAAAATTCTGCTCACGTTTTAAAACCACTCTGGAATTTGTGCGATATTCAGATACAGACCTATCAAAATGTGGACTTTGTAGCAGTTGTGATAATGTTAAAAATATGAAACTTCACAGGAGTATGCCCAGATGGTATGTGCATGTATGTGGAAAGATTTGTACAGATCTGACACTGGGTAACCAACCAAAAGTGTGAAAAACTGTCATTTGTAAACCGAAACTCTTAGGAAGATGAGACTTTGACAGATACGTGCCTTATTTAATCTATAATGTAAATATGTATTATTAGCAAGTTGGTGATATTGGAAATATGTTTTATATGAAAAATAGATTTTCTGTGTAGGAACAAAGGGGAGGTTCTTCCCTGGATTGTAAATGGCAGCATCATTATGACACATCATGACACTCTGGTTGCTTCTCAAATCAGGGGAGAGGAAATTCTCTGACCTATCTCATTCTTAGAGGGTTGGGCATAGTATAATCAGCCTCCCCACCCCCTTGGGAAATACATAAATAGGGACTGTTGAGGGCCCAGAGACACACACACATTCACTAATCAACTGATCTACTGGCGAAGCGCTCTGCAGGAAGAACCCAGATCCAGACTCCAGAACCCCGAAGTAGAAGGCCCAATCCAAAAAGCTGAACCCTTCTCAGCTGGCCTTTAAAATCTTGCAACCTGATTTTAACCCCAAACTTCTAAGGGGCACAACCAATTCAACAGCCTGGCTGTGCTGATTTTTTCTGCTTCTAGCCAAGAACCCTTGCTAGAAACCAGAGATCCAAACTGGTAGAGCAGAGCTGTAACCCAGAAACAACCCATCAGATCCAGTCCAAGAGGCCGCGCAGAGACCAGAGTGCCTTGCTGAGAGCAGAGCCAAGCGCCTGTATCCTGTCCGGTGGTGAGCAGATTCCAGTCCAAAACATTTGACCAGATCCTGACGGGCCTATTCCATTCCAAACCCATAGTTGTGAATATTTAGCATAGAACTGTCCATAGCCATCTCTTAGTGTTAAGTAATCCAATCCAACCCATTCCAACATATCCAGAACTGCATTGTAGAATCTCTTTGTCTATCCTGAATCCTTCTCTCATCCATATAATTCTGTGATAATTGTAGTGATAAATCATCTTTGCGCTAATATCTTTTTGAAGAAAGGAATGCATCTCTGTGATGCTGGAAATGCATCGGAGGGACAGGGCCTCCGTATCCTTTACTGCTTTTTATCGTGTGTTCTGTCGTGTTTTCCGCGCAGGAGTTCATGTGGGACTCCTGGCGGTGCAGCTCTCTCTCTTTTGTTTTGGTGAACGGACCCGTGGGATACCCTTATGGCACCCATGGATGGGGGTACAACCCTGTGCCCCTAGTGTATGTTTTTGGGCACCTGTGGGTGGCCCACAGAGCAGGGTATGGGCTGGTGGCAGCTCCATGCTGAAATCGACGGGTGCGCGGAGTATCCTCCATTTTGGGATACCCCGGCCCTGCCATTGGGATCAGTTGATTCCTGATGGAAAACAAGATGGCCCCTGTGGCCTCTTGCTTTCTATTACCCATTACCTTGTTTCCCCAAAGTCCTGGGAAGCCCTGCCTCTGTCCCTTTCCCCTGACTGGCTGTTGGATGGAAGTGCCATATATGGTGTTGTTGTGAAGGCCCGGCCAGACTAGCTGGAGCCTTCCCGGTGATGTATGTTGTGGGTACCTCCTGTGGGTGGGACCCAGGTGAATAGTGTGTGTGACGAATATGCATTCTGTGTTGTGGGTGTCTAGTATCTGGTGGTTGACACAATGACTGAGACAACCCTGCCCGAAACCAGTATGAATGCAGCTTGGAGTGTTGAATGGCTTGGTACTTGTCCCAATACACATAACCTGTTGTGAGTGTCTTGAGAGAAGTGAATGGCCTGAATACCTCGTGTGCCTGATTGGCTGCCTGCATGAATGCCCGTAGTCGTGATTGGATGCTTGAGTGTGACCCAGCGGAATGAATGAGAGATCAACAGTATATCTGGGGGGGGGCGTGGCCAGCATACGAGCAGCAAGGACGTGAGTCCCGTGAGCTCCCTCTGGCCGCCCGCAATATCCTGTTTAAATATCCTTTCGACGGACCGAAACGGCCTGGAAAGACACCCGAACTGACCTAAAGCGGTATAGCACCCCTGGGGAAAATCCTGACCCCCGGACGAAATCCGCTCGGCTACTTCGACAAACCCGGAGGCCCCCTGGGCGCGAGGAGATGCCCACCAAAATGGCCACCGCGACCAACGACTGAGGAGGACACGGGCCGCCGGAGCACTACGAAGAGGGGAGGAGGGACCCAGAGCCAGCTCCTCCGTGCGGGCCTGCGGAACACAAGCGTGCACTGACCCGGCGGGACCCTAGATTGCCAACTGGACTTCCGCAGTGCCGAGAGGTGCGACAAGCGTTGGTGCCCCGGACACATCCTGTTGCACCGCAACCCTGTACGGTGCTTCCCCACTGTGTGAGACAAGCAGAGGGTACCATGGACAAAGAGAAAACCAAACGGGGTACCACACAAAGCACCATGGACCAATACGCAACTAGCACCCCCACCACTGCAATGGAGGTGGAACCACCAACGACCTCACCGCCTGAGGCTGGAGACCTGACGCTAAAGGACGTGATGGCCGCCATTGCTACTTCTCGCTCCTCAATGAAGAAATAAATGGACGGCATCTCAGCAGAGGTCTCGTTCCTCCGACACGACCTCCAAAAGCTGTCCTCTCGCACAGGGGAAGTAGAACACAGAGTCTCGAACGTGGAGGATGATCTTGGCGGGGTCCACCTGCAACTATCACAGGCAATCACACGTCTAAAATCCCTGGAGGCACGAGTGGAGGAGGGAGAGGGCAAATCACGCCGTAACAATATTCGCATCTTGGGACTGCCAGAAGGAGCAGAAGGCCCCAGTATGGAGCTCTTTCTCGAGCAATTGCTAGCGGACCTGGCGGCACCGAAATCCTTCTCCAATTTCTTTTCAATAGAGAGAGCCCACCGAGTACCATCAGGGCATCCAATACCTGGGGCCCCCCCGAGGACCGTTATCGCAAAGCTATTGAACTACCGAGACAGAGACGCGATACTGCAGATGGCCCGATCCGGAGGCCCGACTACATACAACGGCTCCAAAATCGCGTTCTTCCCGGATTACACCCGGGAAGTGCAAAAAGCCAGGCAATCCTTTGAACATCTAAAGAGGAAACTGCACTCTATGAACGTCAAATATGGACTGCTTTTCCCGGCACAACTCAAGATCCAGCATAACGGCACCACGGTGCACTTTACGGACCCAAAAGAGGCCTGGAAATGGGCCGAGACACATATCACCGGGAATTGGGACTCGGGGATCCCGGACCCTGGGGGCAGGCCCAGACTCCCGGGAGGACGAAGAGGGCGGCTCCCCCCTCGACCGGAACCGAATGGTCCGGCTCAAGGAATAGAAAATTGATGCATTAAGCCAGGATGTACACCCAGCGAGACTACACCAGGGCACGGGCCAGATACGCATACAAAGGTACTGTGAAATCCTGTCCACACTTGGCCGTAAAACCGTCAAAGAGACATGTTGTAAACAGCGGGCCCCTAAGAGCCACCACCTACGATCCCAAACTCTGTGTGGATTGTGAACAATTTGGGTGGTGTGGCAGAACGAGTAGAGAAAAGAACATTAGGTAATAGTTATTAGTTAATGAGTTGACTGTCCTTTTGACAGTGTGTTGAATTTGTTATATTGGGCGACAGATGCTTCAAGTCGGGTGGAGTATGGGGTGGGGGGTTCAAAGTTGTAATGTTAAACACCGCACCAGTTCCAACACACGCATGGCACCAGCTTCCTTACTAACAAGCCACGCAAAACACAGGAGTACATATGTCCCGGCAGATAACCACCTTAAGCACGACCATGACCAATCCCTGAACGGACCACTGTATCACGGTGCACCTCTAGACACTCAGCACAGCGTCACTATAGTCATACAGCTCAAATGGCAGGGACCCCCAACATGAACAGAAATAGAACCATCCAGCTGATGACATGGAATGTAAACAGGCTTGGTAATAGCATCAAAAGGCGACTGGTCCTGCAGGCACTGAACCGAAATTCCCCAGACATAGCTTTCCTAATGGAGACACATCTCGCTGGCACAAAGTGCACACTATTTAAACGCTCGAACTATAGATTGGCACTACACGCCGGTTTCACGATGGGATCGCGAGGGGTATTAATCCTAGTACACAAGAGACTTCCATATATACCCATCACTGTTACACAGGACACGGGAGGCAGATTCGTGCGCACAACAGGAACCCTGTGGGAACGCACGGTATCCATGACCGCTGTATATGCACCACCCAATCTGCTAACCTCTCTGACCAATGACATTATGCCCCTACTTGCTACCAACTCTGCAGATCTCACACTAATTGGGGGAGACTTCAATGAAGTAATGAATATAGACATTGATAGAACGCATGTAAGGTCCAGAAACCCAGAATCGCGCACTAAACTCGCCACATTCACTAATGCTCTGGGGCTGCAAGACATATGGAGATCATTGCATCCCAACGAAAGAGAATACTCGTATCACTCTGGAGCACATGCCTCACTGTCCCGGTTAGATGATTTCTTCCTACCATTAAGCAATATACATGAAGCATGTGAGGCACACCTACTCCCCAGAGGCATATCGGATCACTCTCCACTCACAATGACGATTAAGACCAACAGATCAACTCCCCACCCAGTTGGAGATTAAATGGTTACTACCTAGGATTCCCAGAACTGGTAGAACATATTCAAAAGGTCACCGAATCGTACTTTGAATTGAATACTGGCTCTGTAGATAGCCCGGTAACACTATGGGAGGCTCTAAAGAAGGTATTAAGAGGAGAGATCATAGCCTGGACCTCAGCCCACAAAAAGAAACATCTAGAAGCAATACGCGAAGCCGAAAAAAAAAGGTACAGAATGCTGAAATTGAACATATAACCCACGACCAACCCGCGACGCACCGTACGCTACAGTTAGCGCAAAAAAAGTTGCAATGCATAACTTTAGATAACGCTAAACAAGCACACGCAGCGATGCGAGCAAGGGTATACAAGACTGGGGACAAGGCCGGGAAAATACTAGCATGGTCTAGAACGTAGGGAGCTGGGCCTTACCCAAGTCAGGCAACTGATGACGGAAGGACCAGATCCACTGGTAACAGACCAGGACATAGCCGAGGGGTTTGCAAAGTACTATACAGAACTGTACAGAGCACCATCCTCACTGCTATCGACTGACATTCTGGATGAAATCACTCTCCCTACTTTAACTGTGCAACAGCTCAACATATTAGAACAAGAAATCACAGAGGAAGAAATTACCCAGGCAATGTCAGAACTCCAATCAGGGAAAACCCCAGGTTCAAACGGCTTCCCAGTCGAAATATGGAAGAAAATTGGCACAAATGTAATCTCCCCGCACCTGCTACGCCTTTTTCAACACTCACATTCACTGGGTTGCCTCCCCCCAGACCTTACAAAAGCCACGATAATAGTTTTACCAAAAGCGGATGAGCCGCCTGACAAATGCAGCTCCTACAGACCCATCTCCCTAATAAACTGCGAGGCCAAGATACTTGCAAAGGTACTGGCCAACCGACTACAGCAAGTTATACACACACTGGTACACCCAGACCAGTGCGGGTTCATGCCGGAGAGATCCACTAGACAGAATATATACAGATTACATATGGCACTGGAAAAAATACCTGAGCTGCAGAGCCCCCTGGCCTTGCTTGCCATAGATTTTGAAAAGGCTTTTGACTCTGTTCACTGGGAAGCAATTTGGGCGATTATGCAATGAATGGGCATAGGACTGTACTTTATGAGCTGGGTCAAGCTGCTATATCACCTTCCTGAAGCGGTAACCAAGGTGAACGGGCATGTCTCAAATCCTTTCCGGCTAGGTAAGGGCACAAGACAGGGTTGCCCCCTGTCAGCTTTGATATTCGCATTAGCGATCGAACCTTTAGCAATCCTACTAAGGTCCACACAAACATGGAGTGGATTCAGATGGGCAGAAAACTGGGAGGACAAGGTGTCCTTATACTCAGATGCCCTACTATTATACCTACAGGACCCATGTGACTCTTGCCCTATTGTGATGCAGCTGCTAAAAAGATACGGCAGGTTCAGCGGCCTCCGTGTCAACTGGTCGAAATCCATACTGTTCCCAGTGAGGCAGATAGACAACGCAGTACCAGATGAATGCCCATACCACATAGAAAGGGAGCAATTTAGATACCTAGGCATACCAATTACACATAAATTGTCAGACTATGTGCCCAAGAACTTATTTCCTATAACGTTAAAGTTCAAAGATGATGTCCACCATTGGATGTCCTTACCACTTACATTATTAGGACGGGCTGCACTTTTCAAAATGATGGCCCTCCCCCGCTTTCTTTATATATTGCAAAATGCCCCACTGCCTGTTGCGACCAGTGAGTTTCATAGAATAGATCAAATACTCAGGAAATTGCTATGGAAAGGGGGAAGCCCGCGCCTGTCACTCACAACCCTACAAAGATCCATATGGGAAGGCAGAATCGGACTCCCCCGTCTGCAAACATATTACTGGGCAAGTCAAATGGCAATAATAAATGATAAACTACACGGGGACACCACACTACCGCGCAACAGAATGCCGGATTCCAACCCACAAGAAAGACCCCTCATGAAATACCTCTATTGCCAAAAAGACCGGGCTGCAGCCCCATCCATGCAGACACATATAACTCTAATATGGTCAGATGCTCATAAATACTTAGGCTGGGACGGGAAGCTAACACTAGCACAACCACTGTGGAATAATAAACACCTCCCAGAAGTGAACAAGCTCCCTAAATGGCACTACTGGTCCCAACTAGGCATTACGAATATAGGGGACGTAGTGAGAGAAAACGAAATAATACCATTTGAAGCTTTAGCCACCACTTTTACGCTTCCCCCCAATGAACAATACCACTATATGCAACTTAAACATGCGCTACAGGTCCATCCCCCCGATATGATAGACATGCCAGACTACTCCCCGCTGGAACGCAACCTGTTCCCAGAAATAATTAGACACAAAGTCACGTCTACCTTATACTGTGCCATAACCTCCTTCGCCACAAAAGAACTATCAGGTTTAAAGGCCAAATGGGAGAGGGATGTGGGCGCCATACTTCCTGAGGACTGGGTAGCTGCATTAATGTTACCCAGAGAGGTGGCTATCTCCTCCAGGTTCAGGTTAATACAACTGAAGGTACTGCACAGAATATATTACCCGAGGATAGCACTATTCAACTGGGGGAAAACCACCGACCCGCACTGCCTGAGATGTAAAAGGGAGGAAGGCTCCTACTATCACATACTGTGGGAATGTACCGTCATCCAACGATACTGGCAGCAATGTTGCAGTGAACTGTCAAGAGTAATGGGCAAAAGAAATCATGTGAGCCCCAAACAACTACTGTTGGGAATAGAAGAGGACATCGAGCTAACACGTTATGAAAAAGCGTTTCTATCTACCACCTGCAATACTGAAAAGAAATATAGCGCAACTCTGGGGCTCTGCAACAGCACCGACTTATGAGCAATGGTTAACAGATGTGGACATTTGTATTGCGATGGAAAAAAGAGTGTATACAGCCCAGGGGTGTCCTGAGAAAGCTCAGAAAATATGGCAAAAATGGGAAGACGCACACTGAACAGTAACCTGCATGGACAGACTGCGCTAAAACCCAAGGATTCATAAGGGACTCAGCGTAATATTGATGTGGTTAAATGTCCGGTTGTACCAAGCTCCTCTGTAAGTGGAACAAGATGTGAAACTACGAATGGGAGGGAAAGGGAAATATTGGTTACCCCGTTGTTCGGGGCTGTATGTTTTTCTTTGTTTTTAAAAAACAATAAAATGTTATATTAAAAAAAAAAACAGTATATCTGGGGACCTCTCACTGCTAGGAATCGTGTTCAGAAGCTGAAGTCCACTACGACGAGTAACTGAAGTAACTGACGCTTGACCTTGAAGCCCTACTGGACGAGAAGAATTGCTGTTGCTCTCCTTCACAATCTGAAAGCTGTTGTGCCTCCAAGGACTGACCCAGAGAGGACCTGATAAGGCGCCCTCTTCCCGAGCCACGAGAGACCATCGTGCACAGCTGATCTTTGCCAATGCTCCCTGGTAGACAGACCTTCGACAGGCTGCCGACCCGATACGGGGACTGCTGCGGAACTCCAAGGAGAAGCACTCGGACTGTTGTCCGCCACTGTCGATGACCGCCATCACCGACCGGAGCCGCCATGCTCCCGTTTGCCTAAGAACTTCAATTGATCATCGGACGCTCTCGCCTGCATCGTCATCCGCTTGTCTCCCGCTGGAGAAGGCCTGACCGTCGACGCGCTGAGGAGCATCCACCGGTGGGTTTCCCGCCACCTAAGGACCACAGAGACGCCGACGACTCGATGCCCTTGCTGGGCCACAGTTCTTCATCATCTCTTTGCGGTCCAGAACTATCGTCACCAAGGTGCCCCGCAACGCTCTGTCGTCGACGAGCACCGCTAGGAACGAAGCTGCCACTTCCCTGCCGTAGTTCACCCTGTTCCCCGTCGGACGTTCGACGACCTGTGACTCCTGCCTTAAAGGGAGGGCACTCAAGAAGGGCCGTCGATTCCCCGACACCGAACGCCAAGTTCCCTGACACCTCTCAACGATCCGTGGCTCCCGCCTGAAAGGGAGGCACTCAAGAAGGATCGGTCGACGCATCGTCGGAGAACTCTACTCCATCAGGTACATTGGGGGGGTAAAACCTTAATAGGAAGAAGTGAGATTATTGAACCTATGGACTGGGCTTGTGCGATATATCCTATTTTACAGGTTGCCCAGGTGGGGGGATCCCCACACAGAACTGTGTCTAGGTAACAGGGCCAGCATTCTGCCTATTGTTTCAACTATTTTACCTTCCTGCCTATCTCTATTGCTGGTTTCCTCGTTATTAATCTGTGTGACATTTTAACCGTACAGTTGATGCACATTAATGAGATTGGATAACATTAGTGGTACCACTTTAGAATTGTATATATTTATCATTATTGACTGCCGAGTACAAAGTGCGTTACTGTGATCGTGTACATACCTTTGAATATTAATTATATAAAGACTGTGTTTTCAGTAATACAGTGTGTGGACATTCCTTTGTGGAGGTTCGGGGACTACACTGTACTTAAGAACCAGCCCGCATTACCTCCTGAGAAGCTAGGCCTTGATTGCTCGTCCATTGCTACCTTATAGAGAATCTTGGCTGGGGTCTTCTGTGCCTCTCCTCTACCATATAGAGAGCAGAAGTATAGACACCCCCTACCAGTCTTTACACTGGTGGCAGCGGTGGAATGCTTATGGTTTTAAGAATCAGTGAATAACCGTGCCACTTACAAAATATCCGCACTTTATTAGATTAAGGTTTGGGTGTGTACAAAATAACTGCATTACAAGCAATGGAGTCTATTGCGAATGGTAATTTGACTCGGATGAGCTTAGAGGCTCTCCAGAGTGTTTGTGAAGCCAGGGAGTTAGACTTTGTGGATAAGTCTAGGGCTGAGCTGATAGCTGCCCTGGTGGACTACCAGACCGATGGTGAAACTCTTGATGAGGGGGGGAATGCAACCAATGAGGACTCCTGGGGTTTCTACTGAATCTGTTTCTGGGAATGCGGCCATTCCTGCTGCCTCTGTTCCGAACCCCCGCAATTCCTTGGAACTTGAGTTAGTAAGGATGAAATTGGCCTTTGAATATCGCAAGTTGGAAATAGATGCTGAACTTAAGAAAGAGGAGCTGGCTCAACAAGTTGAACTCAAGAATAGGGATCTTGAACTCAAAGACAAGGACACTGAATGTCAGAGAATCCAGCTAGAGAAAGCTTGAGTGAAGACTTCAGCGAAACGCAGTGAGAGTGTCAGGTCCCCAGCAACTAAATTTATGAAGGATTTGGTTGGTGTGTTTTCGGAGGGTTCTGATATCCTCCAATGGATTGAAGCGTTTGAAATGGCTTGTACAATTCATGATGTTGACAAAAGAAATTGGGCTAAGTGTTTGCTAAGCAGAGTGCCTCAAACTGGATATGACTGTATTCTGAAGCTGAGTGTGGAAAGGGGTCAGTACGAGTATGAAATCTGCTTTGATTGCCAAGTTTGGCAAGACGCCTACCCAATACCTTAAAAGGTTCAGGGATTTTAAGAAAAGAGAGAATGCGTCTTGGGTCGACTGGGTGAGTGCTGCGCACATGAATATGATGGGGTGGATTGATGGTTACAAGGTGAAAACTTTTGTTGAATTGTCCCACCTGTTGTTTTTTGAGCATGTTTCTGAAGCCTGTTCACCAGAGCTGCGTCAGTATGTTGCTGACCAGAACATTTTGGATCCCTTTAAGCAGGCTAGGTTGGCTGACAAGTGGGTCTCCCACCGGGTGTCCCCTAAGGACTCCAGTGGGAAGGACAAGGACAAAGAAAAGGGGGCCTCTCAGAAAGCTGAGGAGTCCCAAAAGCAGTCACAATCGAATAAACCTAAACCCTCCTCTCCTAAGACCCAAAAATCTAGTGGGGATAAGTCATCTGTGGGTGGGAATAAGAGTAGTGGTCCACCTGCTGCAAAGCAGACTCCCGGTGGTTCCAGTACCATACCCCGCACTCCCGGCACTTGTTGGGACTGTGGGGCTCTGGATCACAAAAGGGGTGACTCCAAGTGTGAAGGTAAGGCACTCAGAGTACAGGCTGTCAGCCTGACCTACTCTTACCCCATGTCTGAGGTGGAGGCCACTGTCCTCCCCTCCTCTACAGGAATCACTTTTGGTGCTCCCGTAGAGATTTCCTTAGTGTCCCTTGGGGCCTGGGACCAGTATGCAGAAGTACTGGCGATTATCCCACAGAACACCCATAGATTTTTGAGAAGTGTCCTCCTGAATGGCCAGCCTTCTACTGGTTTGAGAGACACTGGGGCAAGCATGACAGTGGTGGACAGGACCCTGCCCAAGCCGGAGGACTATGTAGATGCTCCTCTGAGAACCACCAGGTTAGCTGGTGGGCCTCCCAAATTATCGCCTGTAGCCCGAGTCACACTCGTAATTGGAGACAAGACAGCAAAGCTTCCTGTCCTGGTTCAGGACAACGTCCCTACTAACATTCTGTTAGGTGACGATCTAGTCGAGTTGGGATTGATCGCGGATGATCTTCCCATGACTGCTGCTGCGGTCACTAGATCATAGGTGACACCGGGTCTGGCTGCGAATCAGGTACCCGAGCCGAAGGCACGGCCTAAGGCAAGACGAAGGAAGAGCAAGAAAGCCACTTCTGTGGAGGGAGCTCCTTCTCTTCCTGCTGTTCCTACAGCACCCATTGGGATCCATGCTGCTGACGGGCTGGGTCCAGTGGTAAACCCCGTCTCAACTCCTGTGGGAGAAGAGCCAGAAGACTCTCCTGGGGGAGAGGTTCTCAACCCAGAGGATCATCCCGATCTTCAATGCTTGTTAGCTGAAGGGGGACCCTCCCGGGCAGACTTCTGTAAAGGACAGAGAGAGTGTCCCTCTGTCGAGGGTCTGAGGAAACAGGCCCTGTCCCAGGCACACAGAGAAGTGCCTAGGACATTCCGGATTTATTGGGAGGGTGAGCTCCTTGTTAGTGAGCCCACTAAGCCTGAACCTGGTGCCCTCAAGAGGTTGGTGGTACCCCAGGTTTACATGCCCTTCCTACTGCAGTTGGCGCATGAGGTGCCCTTGGCTGGTCATCTTGGCACCAAGAAGACTAAGCAGAGGCTCTCTGCCCATTTCTACTGGCCTCGGATGGGAGTAGAAGTGAAGTCCCACTGCAGGACATGCCCAACTTGTCAGTTGTCTGGCAAAACTGGAGGCAGTGTCATCGCCCCACTGCAGCCATTGCCAGTGGTTGTCACACCGTTTGAGAGGGTGGGCATCAACATCGTCGGTCCCCTTGACCCTCCCACGTCAGGTGGACATCGGTTCATCATGGTTTTGGTAGATCATGCCACCAGGTACCCTGAGGCTATACCCCTTCGGACTGTTACGGCCAAGGTGGTTGCCCGGGCCCTTCTGGGCATTTTCACCCGTGTTGGATTCCCCAAGGAGGTTGTCTCTGACCGAGGATCCAACTTCATGTCTAGTTACATGAAAACCATGTGGAAAGAGTGCGGGGTAACCTACAAGTTCTCCATCTCTTACCACCCCAGACCAGTGGTCTGGTCGAAAGATTTAATAAAACTCTCAAGGGCATGCTAGGTGCTTTGGAAGAGCCCCTAAGGAGGAAATGGGATCTCCTCCTGCCATGCCTGCTGTTTGCTTACAGAGAGGTACCTCAAGAGGGTGTTGGTTTCAGCCCCTTTGAGTTACTCTTTGGACTTCCCGTGAGGGGGCCCCTTGCCTTGATCAGAGAAGGTTTGGAAGCCACCCCTCGTGGTCCCGCCAAGCAAGTGGGGGACTATGTGTTAAGCCTCAGAGGTAGGATGACACAGATGATGGGTCAAGCAACGCCGAATCTCAAGGCCAGCCAGGAATTGAACAAATACTGGCATGACCTTAAAGCATCGCAAGTGGATTGGACTCTGGGACAGGAGGTCCTCGTGATGGAGCCTACCAAGACTCGTGCATTGGCAGATAAGTGGACTGGACCCTTCAGGATAATCTCCAAGATGGGCGAGGTCAATTATCTGGTTGACATGGGAATCCCAGGGGTAGCCCCTCAGGTATTCCATGTTAATAGGCTGAAGCCTTTCCACAGGCGAGCCGAAGTCTCATGTCTCTTGCTGGCTTCAGAGCAAGAAGAGGATGAGAGTAAGCCCCTTCCTGATTTGCTGCATAGCAACCCTCAGGATGGCTCCATGGAGGGAGTGCAGCTCTCTCCAGATTTGACAACTGAGCAGCAGAGGGCCTGCAGGACTTTGCTCCAGCAGTATGCCTCTCTGTTTTCGCTGACGCCAGGCCTTACACCGTGGTGTAAGCACGAGATTGACACTGGTGACAGCGTGCCTGTCAAGAGCAGGAGCTACCGAATGTCAGATACGGTTAAGAACCACATCCAGGCTGAGGTCGCCAAGATGTTGGATCTGGGTGTTATTGAACCTTCAACCAGTCCCTGGTCCAGTCCCGTGGTCCTTGTCCCCAAGGCAATTTCCCAGGCAGGTACCAAGGATTGGAGGTTCTGTGTGGACTACCGAGGAGTCAATGCCGTCACCAAAACTGACACGCACCCATTGCCCAGGGATGATGAGCTCGTGGACACCATAGGTGCTGCCAAATTTGTGAGCACCTTTGACCTCACCTCAGGCTATTGGCAAATAGCTCTGACGGACCATGCCAAGGAAAAGACGGCGTTCTGAACACCAGAGGGACTCTACCAGTTTAGGGTCATGCCTTTTGGGTTGAAGAATGCCCCTGCCACCTTCCAGAGATTGGTCAATCATGCTCTCAGTGAGCTGGAAGCCTTTTGTGTGGCTTATTTAGACGACATTGCCGTCTACAGTTCCACTTGGGAAGAGCACTTGACACATCTGGGTAGAGTGTTGCAGGCCTTAAAAAGGGCTAACCTCACTATCAAGGCCACCAAGTGCCAAATAGCTCAGGGGAAAGTCACGTATCTTGGTCATGAGGTAGGAGGGGGTTAAATCCAACCTCTCCCCAGTAAGGTACAGGATGTACAGGACTAGGAGACTCCCACTACTCAAACCCAGGTGAGAGCCTTTTTGGGCCTCACCGGGTATTATCGCAATTTCATGGCGGACTATGGAACCATAGCTGCACCACTGACAGCTCTGACTTCACCCAAACAGCCTAGGAAGGTTAATTGGACTGAAGACTGTCAGAGGTCCTTTGATGGCTTGAAAGAAAGTCTGTGTCGGGTACCCGTGTTGTGTGCGCCTGACTACAGCCAACCCTTTATCGTCCAGACGGATGCCTGCGACACCGGAATTGGAGCTGTCTTGTCCCAGTTAGATGACAAAGGGAGAGAACATCCTATCATATTCATCAGTAGACAACTCAAGGGTAGAGAACTTAGGTGGGCTACTGTTGAAAAGGAATGTTTTAGTATAGTTTGGAGCCTTAGGCGTTTTAGGCCCTACCTTACGGGGTCTACCTTCAAGGTCCAAACAGATCATAAGCCCCTGAAGTGGCTTATGCAGATGAAGGGTGAAAACCCGAAACTGCTCAGGTGGTCCAATAGCCTGCAAGGGCTAGACTTTACCATAGAGCACAGACCAGGGAAGTCACGATAATGCAGATGGCCTTTCCAGAAGGTATGTTGACCGTCTGTATGAGGGTGTCTATTCCATGGGAGATTAGGCACCCTTCACCTCAGTCTGGGGGGGGCGACTGTGATGCTGGAAATGCATCGGAGGGACAGGGCCTCCGTATCCTTGTCCTTTATTGCTTTTTATCGTGTGTTCTGTCGTGTTTTCCGCACAGGAGTTCATGTGGGACTCCTGGCGGTGCAGCTCTCTCTTTGGGCACCTGTGGGTGGCCCACAGAGCAGGGTATGGGCTGGTGGCTCCATGCTGAAATCGACAGGTGCGCGGAGTATCCTCCATTTTGGGATACCCCGGCCCTGCCATTGGGATCAGTTGATTCCTGATGGAAAACAAGATGGCCCCTGTGGCCTCTTGCTTTCTATTACCCATTACCTTGTTTTCCCAAAGTCCTGGGAAGCCCTGACTCTGTCCCTTGCCCCTGACTGGCTGTTGGATGGAAGTGCCATATATGGTGTTGTTGTGAAGGCCCGGCCAGACTAGCTGGAGCCTTCCCGGTGATGTATGTTGTGGGTACCTCCTGTGGGTGGGACCCGGGTGAATAGAGTGTGTGACGAATATGCATTCTGTGTTGTGGGTGTCTAGTATCTGGTGGTTGACACAATGACTGAGACAACCCTGCCCGAAACCGGTATGAATGCAGCTTGGAGTGTTGAATGGCTCGGTACTTGTCCCAATACACATACCCTGTTGTGAGTGTCTGGAGAGAAGTGAATGGCCTGAATACCTCGTGTGCCTGATTGGCTGCCTGCCTGCATGAATGCCCGTAGTCGTGATTGGATGCTTGAGTGTGACCCAGCGGAATGAATGGGAGATCAACAGTATATCTGGGGACCTCTCACTGCTAGGAATCGTGTTCACAAGCTGAAGTCCACTACGACGAGTAACTGGAGTAACTGACGCTTGACCTTGAAGCCCTGCTGGACGAGAAGAATTGCTGTTGCTCTCCTTCACAATCTGAAAGCTGTTGTGCCTCCAAGGACTGACCAAGAGAGGACCTGGTAAGGCGCCCTCTTCCCGAGCTACGAGGGACCATCGTGCACAGCTAATCTTTGCCAACGCTCCCTGGTAGACAGACCTTCGACAGGCTGCCGACCCGATACGGGGACTGCTGCGGAACTCCAAGGTGAAGCACTCGGACTGTTGTCCGCCACTGTCGACGACCGCCGTTGCCGACCGGAGCCGCCGTGCTCCCGTTTGCCTAAGAACTTCAATTGATCATCGGATGCTCTCACCTGCATCGTCATCCGCTTGTCTCCCGCTGGAGAAGGCCCGACCGTCGACGCGCTGAGGAGCATCCACCGGTGGGTTTCCCGCCACCTAAGGACCGCAGAGACGCCGACGTCTCGACGCCCTTGCTGGGCCACAGTTCTTCATCATCTCTTTGCGGTCCAGAACTATCATCAACGAGGTGCCCCGCACGCCTCTTCCTTGCAGGACGCCAACGCTCTGTCGTCGACGAGCACCGCTAGGAACGAAGCTGCCACTTCCCTGCCGTAGTTCACCCTGTTCCCCGTCAGACGTTCGACGACCCGTGACTCCTGCCTTAAAGGGAGGGCACTCAAGAAGGGCCGTCGATTCCCCGACACCGAACACCAAGTTCCCGGACACCTCTCGACGATCCGTGGCTCCCGCCTGAAAGGGAGGCACTCAAGAAGGATCGGTCGACGCATCGTCGGAGAACTCTACTCCACCAGGTACATTGGGGGGGGGGGTAAAACCTTAATAGGAAGAAGTGAGACTATTTTACCTATGGACTGGGCTTGTGCGATATATCCTATTTTACAGGTTGCCCAGGTGGGGGGATCTCCACACAGAACTGTGTCTAGGTAACGGGGCCAGCATTCTGCCTATTGTTTCAACTATTTTACCTTCCTGCCTATCTCTATTGCTGGTTTCCTCGTTATTAATCTGTGTGACATTTTAACCGTACAGTTGATGCACTTTAATGAGATTGGTAACATTAGTGGTACCACTTTAGAATTGTATATATTTATCATTATTGACTGCCGAGTACAGAGTGCGTTATTGTGATCGTGTACATACATTTGAATATTAATTATATAAAGACTGTGTTTTCAGTAATACAGTGTGTGGACATTCCTTTTTGGGGGTTCGGGGGCTACACTGTACTTAAGAACCAGCCCGCATCACCTCCTGAGAAGCTAGGCCTTGATTGCATGTCCATTGGTACCTTATAGAGAATCTTGGCTGGGGTCTTCTGTGCCTCTCCTCTACCATATAGAGAGCAGAAGTACAGACACCCCCTAACAGTCTTTACAGTCTTGGTAGGCCAAATCAACCAGTGGCACCACTGGGCTGGTGGGTGCACCGTCGTGTAGCTTGTGGCTTCATAGACTCCCTAGTGTAAAGAACCTGTTTGTAATTCAAAAGCACATTTTCATTTGAAATCTTGACTCTTTTTGAGAAAAATCAACCTTTACTAAAACCTTCATAACTTCAGAACCGCATTCCAATTCCTTATAGTTTTTCTGTAATCGCATTTCTCGCGCGCCTAAAAGTTTGCCACGATTCTGCATTTGGCTCAATTTCATTCCATATAAAACAGCTATTTCTTGCATTTAATCTCTGAATTCAATTTCCAATCTGCCAGTCATTCAACAAACATTGCTAGTGTCTACCTGGACTTATCCAAAGCGACTCCCACTAGTTCTGAATCCCATTTAGCAAATTTAAGTCATTTTAGCATTGTTCCCATTCATTTCAAATCACATTCAAAAGCATTTGACCTGTTTAAAATCTTCCTGTTCTCTAAACTTGCTGGGGGAATTGCGATTAAACTGCATTGTTGATTGAATATTCCTGAAACCTGTGTTCCCTCATTCCATCTCTTCATCTTGCATATTAGGGGGGATTGAGTAGTATCAGGGGGAAAGAGTGATTACATTTTCTTTGATTGAATTAATACCAAGTTTTATTTCTGTGCTGCATTAATTTCATATCCTTGCATTTCATTGAACCCATACAAAGTTTTATTCTCTGCTACATTATTCTTCTCACCCATACTCCTATTGATTAAAGAGATTGTTGATTATTGTAACATTACCCATTGCTGATCATTGTAGAAATATTAATAGTGTGATATTTAGATATTGTTCATATTCATAAAAGTGTGATATATATATTGTTCAACTTCATCAAATAAATCTTTTAACTTTAATCTTTTAAATAAGGGCTCCAGCTGGGCATCTCACGCTAGGCATTGACTTAGGTGGAGTGTTGGGTTGAAACCACTTACACAGGCATTGTGTTGTTCCCTGTGCTATTGAGGTCTTCTATCGAAGGAATAACGGCCGGAGGAGCGACCTCGACCAGCCCTGGAGAACATTTCTGAAGTGAAGACTCTCTTAATGGAGGCCTGGGCTTTGTCCAATGCGATAAAGGTCCTGACAAACTTTGACATCTCCTTCATGAAAGGATCACCAAAGAGTAAGCCTTGGGCAGCAGCACCTGACTCTGTGTTTGCCAATTCACTCAGCCTAGCGTTGATTTTGAAGAGGGTGCCCTTTCGATGCTCAGTAGAAATAGCACAGCTTGCAATTTCTAGCAGGCAGATGGCTCTCTGAGCCCAACCCGAGAGAATCACTGGGTCAACAGGGTCTGCAGAGCTGGTAGCTGCTTCTGCTAGGTTTAAGATTTTTGCAAGAGGGCCGGTGACATCGAGAAGTTTATCCTGACAGGACTTCCAGGATCGGTCGATGCCTCTCCTAGGATCCTTCATGTTTTTGCCCAAGAACATTATCAGTCTAACTCCGGAGTTAGAGCCACTCTGTCTGGTATTTCTGGACATGGGCATTCTGCCCGGAGTCTCGCTCTGATCTCTTTGTCGAGAGCTTGCAGTCCGTGGACCTGGGATGAATTAGGTCTTCGGGAGTGAACATCCCCTTTGCAGGTGGTTGTTCCCCGGTAGGCTTCCTGGGGATGAGGGCTGCCACAATCCCTGAGCTTGAGAGTTTCAAACCCCAGATCTGAGTATCTTCATCTGAGGAAGTGTGCGAAAGATCGCCATCATATATTCTTGCACTCTGATCATCTTCCATGCCCTGTCCATCTCCCTCTGGGCTTGAGGGTCTAGTACCCCTGTTTTCCTCCTCGGGATTAGAGGGTCCATCAAAGGAAGGGGTTACCTTCCTACTCATAAAGGCTTTTTTCAGCCTGTGGCAGGAACTGGTTGGCTCGGCAGGGTCGGAGAACTTCTGCTCTTACTTGCCGGACTACATCCCCCTCGGTAAGAGGCTTCCGTTCTGGCTTATGTTTCTCCCTGTCGGAGATGCTTCTCTCATGCGCTCCTCCATATTCTCCAGGCGCTGCTGTATTGGCAGGAGCATGCCTGTTACAGCCTTTTTAATGCTGTTCTCAACTGTGGATCCCAGTACCTTATGAAGGCTTTTTCCCATTGCCACCTCATCGATATAGCATGTATCCTCCTCACATTCAGACCAGGCCTGATCTGATTGAGGGGAGTACTGTGCTGCCATGATTACTGTAAGCACCTTTCCCTTTTTCCTTTTTTGTTTTTTCCCCTTGGGCTTCCTGAACGCCTTCTCTCACCAGCCCAGTAATCAGAAGTAGACTAGTGATAATTTTCTCAGATAAACTGAGAATCCATATATCAGTAGTACTTTACACTCTACTTATTTTTTGTTTGTTTATGCTGTTAAATCAGGATGCTAACAGCAAAGCTTGAAAGAGATCCTTGTTATTATTATTTTCTTTTTTTTTTTATATGCAAAATGAATTGGAAAGGTGAAGAAGCAAGCAGAGGCTCCGGCGCTCGCGTTCGCATTAACCGTTAATTTGTACGGAAATGCTCACGCAAGCGCCGGAATATAAAGAAACGGACCAGGGAGAGCAGGAGCTCCTCCTGGTGGTTCGAGGACGGCGCCGCGCAATGATCAAGGCTGTGCTGCTTCCCCGACGCCCGTGTGAAACACCACAGGGCTGGGAAAGCGAGCGCAGACACAGCGGGACACGCTGCAGCGACTGAGAAGCGCTGCGAATGAACACACTCGCAAGTAAATTTCGTTACTGACACCGTCCACAACGCCGGCAGGAAGCAGATGGCATCGGGAAAAGAAACAAGGAAGCCGCGGAGCGGCAGCCTAGAGAAAACAATGGCAATCTGTGTTAACAACACGTCACACGGAACAAACAATCAATAACAGCAGTACAAATAGCAATACGAGTAAAGCTTATGTGAAATGATCAAATACACCACATAAACAGTTCTGAACAAGAAATGTACTTATCTCTAGCTGTGAGCAGCAAAGAAAGAGGAAGTTACATCTTGTTCAGGACTGTTTATGAGGATACTTACCTGCCCATTGGAGGACTGGTGTCACATGCTGGTGACCTTTGGATGTTCTTGGGGAGCCTCATGGTAAATTGAGTTTTTTTGCCGTTATTGGTCTCTTATGGACTTTTTGATGCATATTCTATTGTGTTTTGTTATATTTTTTGGTGTACCTCCAATATGAATATGTTTAGTATACAGTGTGCACAAAAATATCTTGCTGCTGAGCTTTCTTTACATGTTGTAATAAAGAAAGAGAAGCATAATGTGAGCCTCCGGTCTTGACATAGAATCAAGAGAACGCATTTTAACTCCTCTCCGCATGAAAGTATAGGCTGTATTCTTAATCATTTTCCTTTCGGTGGTAATATATAAATGCCTATACCATAGGGAAAATCAAGTTGTAATCCCAAAGCGATTATTACTTTGTCTCTCTCTGGTATACAACAATCATGAGGACAAAAAAGATGGAAATCATTGCATTCTTTGTTTTAACAACTTTATTCATATCTGGATGCAAGGTAAGTATATTTGCAGACAGACAGCATGATACAGTAAGTAGCTCCACCCGCCCTCCTGTCCCCACCCCCCCACACCATCTGAGTCTTTGTCAAACTGCTGACTTTATGGTCCCTCGAGCTGTAGAATAGGCTGTGGGCTGTTATGATCTTAAAAAGCTGCAGCTGGAAAGTCAGTGCTTGAAATTGGCTATTATATTCCAGAACCGGGGCCCAACAGTCCGTAAAGCGGTGTAGTGTCCCTTCCTTCGACGCTGTAACTTTTTCGGCTGTCAGTATCTCCTAGACCTTTACCCACCATAGGGGGTTTAGGGGTACCTTTACGGGCCAAGGTTTATTTCAGCTGCGAGGAGCAGCTGCGTGAGCAATTTAGCCGTGCAGCGTATTTTTGGGTAACACTCCAGTCACGGCACCCCCAGCACAACCCCCTCGGGGATCATAGACAACTTGCAGAGAGTAATATCTTCAGTGATCTTTATGACCTCCTCCGGGAAGGCCCACGCCTTCGGGCATTCCCACCATATATGGAGGAAGGTTACGCGGGCGCCACATTTCCTCCAGCGTGTCGCATCTATGGACTTTTGAAAGTGATGTTGGCGCTCCAGGGGATAATATCAGAGGTGAAGGAGTTTTAATGCGCATTCCTTGTTAGTTATGCATCTAGAGGAAGAGTTGATCCTAGTCCAGATTAACTCATTGCCTTCTATGGACTTCCTGATATGAAGGATGGCCTGTGTGTTCAAAGCCTGGAAAAATGTGCCTACCTGATGATCCCCCTGGTTGGAAAAGTTGGTATTTTCTCAAGGATGTATGCTCTGTGGAGTTGGCCCATAAAACATCTATAGCTAGCCTCTATTTCTTGAGAGGTTAGTCAACTGATGGAACAGGTCGATAATATAGGAGTGCTAGTTTCCTGGCAAGTCATATACCTCTGCATTATAACTTTAATGTCGGCGTCCATTCCAAAACAGAAAACCTTTCTCTTAAATAGGTTTGAAGGTTCAAATGCTATGGGTGATCTTCTGTCAAAAGTGATCGAGATTCATCCAAGAAAAGCCAAAATGAGTGGGCACCACTTCAACATAATCACTGTGAATGAAACTAAAGAGTCTCGAAAAGATTCACTAATTTACATTATTGCAGAAAATCTTGTTGGGAGCAGACCGCAAAGAGTCTGGAGACACCCTGACTCCAAATACACGCATTGCAGAAGGCTTAGTAATAAACCAAGCCACGCAGTCGCTCTCCTTTTGATCCCAACTGGGATATTGTTTTTAAAGTCTCTTATTCTTAATATTTAGTTATTAGTTCTTAGGTTTGGAAATAGAAAAATGTAGGTTTTATAAATCATCACAAATTACACTGTTCTTTGTTGCTTTGTAACAAATTTATATCCAAGAGGTAAGTTTTAAAAAAAAATGGTCACTAATGACTTCTTAGTGAGGAAGCGGTCAAAACATCCTTAAAATATAAACTTAATTTGCCAATGCATTTCGGAGATTGTCTCCTTCATCAGGGCGAGTCAAATACTTTATACAAGAAATTCAGCAAAAACATGGATAAATATGCCATTTGTGAAAAAAAGGGGTAAACATAACACAACATACCATTTGCAGATTGTTACAATTGCCGTCAGAAGCAAATGGTGAAAAAGAAAATGTTGAAAAAAGCAAAGTAGTGAGATGAAAGAAATACAGTTAAAAAATACAGTGAAAAAAGGATTCAGTCTATGTGAAAGAGTTACCTGGAAGGAGTATGACCTTGCGTAAGTCAGGAAGAATCCTGAAGTGTATCAGGGAAGAATCAGAATTACTGCATTAAAACACCCTGGACCAGCGGTAAATGGCGGTCTGTCAATATCTGGTGAACAGGAAAGTGATGTTGAGTAAGTATAAGGATACTGTGACTATGTGAAGATAGAAAGGAATGCTACGCAAAACATCCCGAGCAGAAAAGCTGCAACCTCCTGTCAACATCCTGCAGAAAGCTGGGCGCGTGCATGAAGCCTGGGCTTCCTTGTTAGTATGTTTCCAAGGCAATGGGACTACTTTTGTGTACTCGTTGCCGCGTTGAGTGCAGGAATCACGCGGCGTGGATGTCAATGATGAGTGTGGATTCTATTAGCAGCACTGAATGCATGCATGAGGCTTCCTTGTTAGTGCATTTCCAGGCAACGGGACTACTTTAGTCGCCTCGTTGCAGCATTGCGTGAATATATCACGCAGCGTGGATGATAGTGGTAAGTATGAACTCTAATATCAGCACTGGATGCCTAAAGAGCACTTGCTAGCTGTGTAGTGATATGTGCTGTTGAGATAAGAAATTAAAGAAAGAATAATACTGAAATAGACATAGAAGAAATACTCACTGACATTAATAATAAACAAAATGTGTGACTAAAGGTACATGATAATACAGAGAATAGCTTGGTACTTGTGTCAAAGTATGAAAATAAATGCGGACAAATAAAACTCAAATGTATCAATGTATAAGCTCCACAGAACACAGGTGGTGTCGCCGGAGGCGGCACCTTGGGTCCCAGACGGGAGTCCGGGAAAAGTGTCTGTGGTGCTTTAAATTTAAAGGACAGTGGCACCTCTAGCCTGTATATTAATAAACACAATATCTTGATGAGCAAAACATCCAATTGTGACACCTTCTTTGCAAGACATGGTGTAGTCTGTGTGGTAAACTGTATTAAAGATAGCTAAACAAATTACAATGTTCAAATAAAACAATGGAAATTGATCTCTTCATTGAGACCATTAGGAGTCAAGCTCCTCAGTTTATCGATCCAGAATGTTTCTCTTCTGTTGAGTCTTAGACCCAACTCTTCGTGTGCATTGTTTTTGGTCAAAACATCTAAAATCAAGAATCTTATTTGAGTTAAGTTGTGACCTTTGGCGATCCACTGCCAAATTCATATTCACATTGCGAATGCAAGAGCGATGCTCATTCCAAAGTGTTTTGGCAGTTCTTGTAGATTGCTCCACGTAATACTTACCGCAGGGGCATTTAATTCCATAGATGATGTTAGCACTATCACAAGTGCCGTATGTTTTCAGAAGGATTTTTTTGCCTGTACGAGGATGATATATGATGTTACCCTTAATCACAAAATTACAATTGGTGCAATGTAAACAAGGGTAAGTTCCGGTTCATTGTGTGATGGGTTCGTTTGCTGGCGGTCTTCGTCTCACTAACTCATCCCATAGGTTATGGCTTCTTTGGTATGCAAAAACTGGTAATTCGTCAAACATTTTCTGTCCTCTGATATCATTTTTGAAAATACTCCAGTGCTTCTTAATGTTATTTTTGATTTTGTTGCTTTGGACAGAACATTTTGATACGTAAACTGGCGATTTGAGTTCTCTCTTGGTTTTCTGAGTGCTTACTATAAGAGTATCTCGGTCTAAAGTATTCACTCTATCAGTGGCAGAATCCAGTTCCTCTCTTTTGTATCGTCGTGCCAAGAACTTCTCCCATTTCAGTCTGTTGTTGTAGATAATCCTCGGGGTCACTGACGATTTTCTTAACTCGTAGTAACTGACTGTATGGTAACTTTCTAAGTAAGCTTGGTTGGTGGAAACTTAAACGATGCAACAGATTGTTACGGTCTGTGGGTTTGCGAAAAAGAGTGGTACTGTAACCTGTTTCTTTCTTTTCAATTTGTACATCAAGGAACGTAATTTTGATGTGGGATGTCTCTTTAGTGAATTGAATTCTTCTGTCAATACTGTTAAGGTACTCAAAAAAGGTATTAAATTCAGATTCAGTTCCTGTCCAAATACCAAAAATATCATCAATGTAACGTACCCACAGGTGGATATTTTTGCTCCATTTGTTCTTGTTGAGTATGTGATCCATCTCATATTTATACATAAAGCAGTTTGCGTAGGTGGGTGCCATAGTGGCCCCCATCGATGTGCCTGAAATTTGTAAGAAAAACTGGTCTTCGTACTGGAAATATGAGTTTTCAGCTATGAATTGTAAAAGGTTGATAATAAATTCTTTTTTTGCTTGAATATCCGGTACTTGAAGTAGTATCCATTCTGCTGATTCCATGGCCAGGCTGTGGGGTATGGACATGTACAAGCTTTTAACATCAATGGTGAACATCAAGTGATCTTGGTAAAAAGGTAATGTATTCAATTTCTACAAAAAATGTGTGGTGTCCCGGATGTAGGTATCTGTATTTTGTTTTAATGGCTGTAAAAAGAAATCTATATAAACACCTAGTGGTTGGTTGATACTGTTCCTACCTGCCACAATCGGCCTTCCAGGTGGTTTGATAAGGTCCTTGTGAATTTTGGGTATGGTATAAAAGTTTGGTATCCTCGGGTGTTGGTTATTGAGATACTTGTGTGTGTGTTCATTGATCCAATCAAGTTCCATGGCTTTATCCAGTAGTGCTTCCAGATTACATTTGATGGACACTGTGGGGTCAGAATCCAATGGAGCATAGATTGTACGATCATGTAATTGTCTTGTGCATTCTGCCTCGTAGTCAGTGGTATCCATGATGACCAATGCACCCCCTTTGTCAGCCGGGCGTATCGTGATATTCTTGTTGCTGTAAAGATCCTTGATCAACTGCATCTCATGAGGTTTGAGATTCTTGTGTGGAGGAGATTTGTAACTTATTCTTTCAAGGTCTCTGGTGACCAGCTTTAGAAATATATCAATGGATGGTGCTGTGATGGGAGGTATAAAGCCACTTTTAGCTCTGAATTCTTTACAATCAGAAACGTCTGTAGTAAATCTTTCTTGAATGTCTAATTCATTAAAGAAAACCTTGAGTTTGAGTTTCCTGACAAACTTATATAGTTCGATCTTGGTGTCAAATAGTGTGGATCGGTATGTGGGCATAAAACGGAGTCCCTTTTGCAATGTTTCTTTTTATATTTTAGTAAGCATTCTTTTTGAAATGTTAATCACTCGGTTTTCCTTAATTGTAGTCTGGTTTGAGGTTTGTTTCTTTGATTTCCTCCTCCCTCTGTGGGTTCTTTTGGGCGTGCGCCTAAAAAAGCCAAAGTGGAGGGTGTTTGAGTTGCTGGACTGTCCGTTCGGTTTGCAATGTCTGTAGTTTGATCTGTGGTGGTGTCAGAATCTCTCTGAGCCTCCGAGTCGGAACTTGATGTATTGTCTGATGCGTATTTATAGAGCTTTTTCAGTGCCGTCGGTCCGTATCGATCCATCCATGTATACACCTCTTCATTGATGTAATCATAAGTGTCACGTTTAAACTTCTTAATTTTCTTTTGCTCTAATTCTGTCTTATAATCCTCTGGTTTGTTATTGATATCTGCCAAAATGATATCATATTCCTCTTTCTCCAGTGATGCTACAAGTTCTTTTCAATGTCTTTGATTTCAGTATTGAGAGACACCAGCTTTTTCGAGAGTTCCTGGATTGTTAAGAAAATCAAGTCTAGGGACCATTTATTCAAAATGGCCTCCCATTTGCGAATTAACTCTTTGCTCTCTTTGCACAATGTAGGGCGAAGCTGTATGCGTAGTCCTCTGGGAATTCATTGGTTTTTAAAGTAGCGACCTAATGTGATTGCATGGAGTTTCCTATTAATCTCCTTACGTATTAGGTATTCCAATTGTTTTATCCGTTTAGCTGGATCCTTGGTTGTACTACCATGTGTGCCTATTGACGTTTCACTAATTAATTAAAGGCTGGCTGAGGCTTCCTCTGTGGAGAACCCTAGGGTCTCTGCGCATTTAGTAGAAAGTCCTTCAATGTCTTCAAATGACATGTTGGTTTAATATTTAGAATTTGTAGTTCAAATCTTGACATTTTAAGCCGTGTGCCTCCACTGATGTGTGTCTCACAAAGGTGGAGAAAGGAAGAAAAACCAAAATGAGTGGGCACCACTTCAACATAATCACTGTGAATGAAACTTAAGAGTCTCGAAAGGATTCACTAATTTACATTACTGCAAAAAAATCTTGTTGGGAGCTGACCGCGAAGAGTCTGGAGACACCCTGACTCCAAATACACGCATAGAAGAAGGCTTAGTAATAAACCAAGCCACGCAGTCGCTCTCCTTTTGATCCCAACTGGGATATTGTTTTTAAAGTCTCTTATTCTTAATATTTAGTGACAATTTTTTTTGAAAACGTACCTCTTGGATATACATTTGTTACAAAGCAACAAACAACAATGTCATTCATGATGATTTATAAAACCTACATTTTATTTCCAAACCTAAGAACTAATAACTAAATATTACGAATAAGAGACTTTAAAAACATTGTCCCAGTTGGGATCAAAAGGAGAGCGATTGCGTGGCTTGGTTTATTACTACCCAACGTCTCCTCTGCCTCTCCAAAACCCTGGGTTCTTTCATCAAGGCTCTCTTTCTCTGCTCCTTCTTTGAACCTGGGAATCATTGCTCCCCCAATTACACCTTGAGCAATCTTATGGCCTTGGTACATTTTAAAGAGTTCCTTTCTGTGGTTTTGTTAAATCCCTTAACATCGCCTCGGAAGTTTGGATCTATCACCTATAACTACTGCTAAAACATTGATGCCATATTCCCATGCTAACCCTAACTTGGTTGCTAATCTGATATATTTATCAGGGGGTGGAATCCATATTAGGTCAGTGTGTATCCGTCTTCTTTCCCCTGGGGGAATTGTTTCATCCCTACTACTACAGATATAAAACCCGATAGAGCCTTTAGTTGCTACTAAAGGGTTTGATGCTCTGGCACTCAACCTCTCAAATTGTAGGGTCCCCAACTTGTATCGGTTGAGCCGCATTCCACTCCTGACACCATCTGTAAAGGCATCAAGAAGAAGGACACAAACAACAGATTCCAAATTCAAAATAACCAAGTTTATTAACTTAAATGTCAGGATGGAAAAAGGCCTTACATCCTCACCTGAACGGCTGGAACTTGGTGTAGGCAACTTCTTTCCTACTCGGATCCTGTAGTACTTTTTTATGTAGGTATGGTCTACCTCGAAAGGAAGCCACAGTGACCAGAGGTAAAACTAGCAGGCCTGTGACCTCGCTCCCGGGATATGTAGAATAAGCCTCCTTACGCATAAAAAAAACCCTAATACTTGAAGGTTTTGAGCAACAGAAAGAGTTCCAGGACGATACCAGGCTGAACAGTATTCGCTGATGGGTCCGAGGCAGTTTGGTTCACAGGGATGACAACAACGGGATAACTCACCGGACGAACGGCAAGCAACCGGAGAAAGCCCAGAGTTCCTGTCATGATGCCTACCCCAGGCATCTGGACCAAGCCCATCAGCCTCGGGAGCAGTCTTCAAGACATTTATTAAAACCTCAGCAGCCCCGGCTAGGGGCTATCTGGGTTCAGTCCTGATGCCTTAGGCACCAGGCTCATAGAAGAAATCAGTCCTGGTGCCTAAGGCGCCAGGCACATAGTCATTACTTACCTCAGGCAGGCCATGCTGCAAATGACTCCAATCCAACTGAAGCCTGGAAGGGACTATTTTATTACAGGGACTATTTTTTACTTGGGTGTGGTTCTAGGGACTTCTTACCTGGGACTACTTTTGAAGCTATTTAAACCACGCCTGACCAGCAACACACGCTTCGCGATATTCTGCATCCAGCAGCGTAACGCTCACCGTTCCTGCAAGTCAGCATCCAGACCTCTGCCACGACCGTCCTGAATCCGGAGCTCCTAGAGAAGAAGGAAAGCAGAAGGCAAGGTTAGAAAACAAACTTAATTCCAGTTTCTCACCTGATTCCGGAACCATCACGTCTCAGTACCTGGAAAGGACATTCTTTCTACACGCGTTGCATCGCCAGCTGCAGCGCCGCGCCACACTCACCAGTCCTCACAGCACCTTACGATCCGGCGCTGCCTCCATCATTTCTTCGCCGGGCTCCGGCATCTCGGGACAAAAGAAATAACCAGGTGAGCCGAGAGAGCCAACAAATACAATCTCTCTTACCACCTTAGACTTACCTGATTTACCACCGGAGGCATTATTCTCTAACTTTCCACTTCTTCAAACACCACATCTGAAAACGGAGAGAAAACAACACGTTAAATACATGCATTATTTACCGGACAGCATCGGGTAATACAGACTCTTACCTGAATGCCATCTACTGCCACGAGACCATCTTTTCTCGAATTCTACTGCAAGATAAGAAAGGAATGGGACAAGAGTGAACATCGGACATATTGAATTCTATGAACTCTATACTTACTGGTCTTCACCAAGAACCTCAGAGTCAACTCTCGTCCAGAACTCCCCCAACGCCTTCTAACCAGTGAAGCAACTGGTATCTATGCGCCCCTGAAATCCACGCAGGATGGAGAGCTCATCTTTCAAGAATATAAGGTGAGAGTACTGGAAGGGGATTTCGGAGGTGATTAGCAGGGAGGTGCCATCACTAGAATCCACGGGTGGCTAAATTCCTCTCTCCACTTGCAGGAGAATCCTTCTACGGGTCAAGCAGATGAGATTAGGAGGGCCAGTCCAGTCTGTCATCTCTGCACTACGCATCACGTTGGTGGAGACCGCAGCAGTCCGGGTCCGACCGATGCCCCTGTGGGAGCCAGGTGAGCGTAACAGTTCCAAGGAGGGTGAGAATGCAAGTCCGCGCAGACGTTGCAACCGCCTGGGAGAAACACACAAGGAGATGCCGTAGAAGGTAAGGGCTTCCAGCGAGAGAAAAAGAGCTGGACGATAGGGCAGGGCCGCAGCGCAGAGAGCTAGGGGGGAAAAGACAGCAGTGAGGGAGAAAGCGAGACCACCGAGAAGGCGGTAGACTGGCGAGAGTCGAGGGAGAAAAGAGAGAAAGTACCAGCGAGCAGCGAGCAGGAGAAAACAGGAGGGTGAGCAGCTGCAAAGGGCAAGAGCGGAAAAACTGAGGAAAGGTAACAGGAAAGCAAGCGGGAAACAGCGGGAAACGTCGGTTAGCCGAAAGAGGAAAACTATGCATGGAGGTAACCAAAGAGGAAGACTACCTGGGTTGCAATGCGCTGACTGCTGGGAGAGATGGGAATATGAACCTCCCAACGGTGGCCATGTTGGAAACGACTAGACCGTTCGCAGAGAAGCAGAGAAGTCATAATGGAACAATCAATGAAGGCGAGTTCTCCAATGATTCCACAAGTGCCAGTTACCCAGGCGTGTGACAGTATGCCCCCTTCTATTCCCGGGACTTCCTGGTTTGCCAGGGTGCACCCTGTGGCTCTTCCTGACCAGATCAGGAGCATGCACAAAGGACCAGGGTTCCCAGGAATCTTCTGAAGCGGGATAGCCCTTCCAGCTGACCAGATACTCCAACCTCCCTCTGTGAAACTGGGAATAACGAATCTGTGCGACCTCATACTCTTCAGATGACTGTGTGGGTCTGGTGTGGTTCCAAGGAATAGGGCGGTCTTCTGCGTCTGCAACCACAGGGCGCAAGAGGGACGAATGGAACACAGGATGAATGCGTCATATACTCCTGGGTAAGCTGAGACGGAAAGCAACAGGGATAATCTTGGCCTGGATTTTGGAAGGTCCTAAGAAGCAAGGAGACAACTTGGAGGGATGCATCCAGTGTGAAAGGAATTTAGTGGAAAGGCACACCCGGGAACCAATACTCCATCCTGGACCCCCTGAACGCAGTCGGTCTGTCTGTCTCTTGTAGGTCTTTTCGCTATCTTGGAGACTTAGTCTGGCAGTTTTGTGGGCATCAGTAATGAGAGCTAATGAATCCTCCAGTGACGGGATGTTGGAAGACAGCGTAGTCACAGGTAAGATGCTGTACGGATGTTGTCCGTAAGTACACAATTAAGGGCTGATGCCGATGGCGGAGTGGAAAGCATTGTTATGGGCGAATTCCACAGTAGGTAGCAGAGAGACCCAATTGTCCTGCTATTTGTTGATAAAACAGTGTAAATACTGTTCAAGGGTGCTGTTGATGCGCTCAGTTTCCCCATTAGTCTGTGGATGAAATCCAGAGAACAATACCCTATCTACTCCTAGTCTGGTGCACAGGGCAGTCCAGAACCTTGAAGTATATTGGCTACCCCTGTCGAACACGATCTTCTCCGGCAACCCATGGAGGCGGAATATGTCTTTGATGAACACGGAGGCCATTTTGGATGCTGAAGGGATGCCAGGCAGGGGGGAGAGATGGGCAAGCTTGGAAAGAGTCCACAGTCACCATAATACAGGAACAGCCTTGTGAGAGAGGGAGATCCACGATGAAGTCTGGAGATAGGTGACTCCAGGGACATGAAGGAGACAGACTTTGTTCCAGAAGGCCAATAGGTTTTTGAGTATGGTGTTTACTTCGGGCGCAGATGGGACATGCCCTTGTATACTCCTCGGCATCGGTAAACATGCCTCGCCAGAAAAAGGAACGCTTCATGAGGTCCAGGGTACACTTCTTACCACAGTGTCCAGCTAAGGGGCTGCCGTGACACCAGGTCATGACCGACCGCCATAAACCCTCATCTCGAACAAAAAGGCGGCGGTTAAAAAACACTAGCCCATCAATTTCTTTGAGCTCATCTTTAGGATCGGTTAACCTCGGGACTGGATTGTGAACCGTGGTTTCCCTAACCTGCTGGAGGAAAGAGGAGACGTGAGACACAATTCTGTTCCGGGGAAACAAGCGTTCCGGAGTGGGGCCAGGGGATCTGTCCTGGGCTTGACGGTGAGAAAGTGCATCAGCCAGGGTGTTAAGGCTTCTGGGCAGGTAAGTAATCGTAAAATCGGATTGACCAAAACAATTAGCCCATCTTGCTTGACAAGAGTTTATGCACTCCATTTGTTGGAGCACTCTAGGTTGTTGTGGTCAGTGCGAATGGTAAACGGGTGAAAACCTCCTTGGAGCAGGTGGCGCCACTCCTCACACGCCAACCTAAGGGCCAACAGTTCTTTCTCGATAACTGAGTAGTTTCTTTGACTGCTGGAAAGGGTCTTTGAAAGATGAGCAACCAGGTGTTCCACTCCCTCATGTTCTTGAAGTAGCGCTGCTCCCACAGCTGCGGAGGATGCATCGGCTTCCACGATGAATGGTCTTGTCTGGTCGGGTTGGCGTAGTATGGGTGCAGAACAGAATAGTGCCTTGAGTTTAATTAATCCGGCTCCTGCTGCTGCCATCCACTGAAATGGTGAGGCAGTCTTTTTTAGTATACAGGTTATGGGTAGCACTATGTTAGAGAACTAAGGGATGAATTTGTGATAGAAGTTAGCTAAACCCAAGAACCTTTGAACTTCCTTTACAGATGTCAGGGTTGGCCAATCGAGGATGGCTGAGACCTTCTTGGGATCCATCACGACTCCTTGACTGGATAAAAGGAAGCCCAAATATGGGACCGTGGATACCCCAAACAACCACTTCTGGGATTTAACCAGTATTTTGTTGGTTTGCAGCCTGGAAAGTACCTCCTTCAAGTGGGTGTCATGTTCCTGTGGGGTAGCGGAGAAGACTAGGATATCATCAAGATAAATGATGGTGGAATGAAAAAAGATATCTGAGAAGAGCCGGTCCATGAACCGCTGAAATATAGCTGAGGCATTGATTAAGGCAAATGGCATTACTTTAGATTCGAAATGCCCGAATGGGGTCCGAAACGCTGTTTTCCACTAATCTCCATCACGGATGTGAAGAAGATGATATGCACTCCTGAGATCCAGTTTGGAAAATACGGCCACTCCCTGAACCACTTCCAAGATGTCTGAGATAAGTGGCATGGGGTAGCAATCCCTTATGGTGACCTTGTTTAAGCTCCTAAAGTCAATGCATGGTCTTAGCTCTTTCGAATCCATCTTGGGGATGAAGAAGAGTGAGGCTCCAGCCGGGGAGCGAGACGGTTATATTTGGCTGTTGATGAGATTGGCATCCAGATATTCGTGTAATACCTTCTTTTCGTTGAGCGAGAGAAAATACATCCGTCCAATGGCAACCAATGCACCAGGGACAAGGTATATGGCGCAGTCTTCGAAACGGTGAGGAGGCAGGTCTTGGGAAACCTTGTCAATGAAGACTTCCTGGAATTCCATAAGCTCGGCAGGCAGACAATGCTTCCCCACAGGTTCTGTGATGGACACCGCCTTGACCATCTGATATCCCGTTCCCTGTAGACAATTTTGCTTGCAATAGGCGGAGTGAAATCCCAGCAGGTTGTGAGTCCAGTCGATGGTTGGATTGTGTTTGCGGAGCCATGAGATTCCAAGAATAACCGGAAAATGGGCTGCTTGAATGATGTCGAACTTGATAGTCTCGGAGTGGTGAAGGACTGAAATGTGAAGGTCTTCAGTGGTATGAGTAATCAAGCTAGAACTGAGGGGCTTACCATCAAACCCCTCCACCTTCTGATCTTCCTTTCTCTCGATCCAGCAAAGTCAGCTCTTTCTGCTCAAATGGTGTCAACAAAATGACCTGCTGCTCTGCAATCAATTAGAGCGAGAGATTCGATATTCAGGTCGTCGACCCCGAGCTGAATGGCCACCACCATGAGACGGGAGTCTTCCGTGGTTTCAGAGGAGGACATTGTGAGTGTGACATAGGGACTGATGTTTGCACCTCAGTATCCTGTCCCTGCTAGGACCGAGGTTGCCCGTTTCCCGAGCGTCTTAATGGTACTTTGGGGCAATCCCTGAAGAGATGTGTTTCTGAACCACAGTACAAACATAATCCTGTTTTTCGCCTTCGCTTCCGTTCCTCTGGAGTCAGAGGAGCTTGTGCGGTACCAATTTGCATGGGTTGGTCTCTGGCTTGGTGTGAGGTGGTCGGAGATGAGGTGGGAATGTAGTGGTCCTGTGGGCTGGAGGTGCTTCTTCCCTTCCTCAGTTCCGACCAGCGTTCCGATAGGCGGTAGTCAATCTGAAGGATTGACGACAATAGGTCTGGAAATGAAGGCGGACACAGTGTTCTGGTGAGCTCGACCTTTATTTCTTCCTTCAATCCCCATAAAAAAATGGCATATTGAGCCTGCTCAGGCCAACCGGCATCGGATGCAAACTGTTTGAAAGTAGTGATGTACTGGAGCAGATTCGAATTCCCTTGTGGACATCCAGCAGCTCTTCACAAGCCACAAAGGTAGTCTCTAGCCGTTAAAAGGTCTGTTTGAGCAGTGTGAGGAAACCCCCATAACCATGAAGGGCGGGGTTTGCATTTGTAACCATCGTTGTTGCTCAGGCAAGGGCGTTTCCAACCATGCTGGAAATCATATATCCGACTCAGGCATGTTCTGAGGCATGGGTACCTGCTCTGAAGGTGAAGTGGACTATGCAGGCTTCTATTAATTATTCTACTTTCTATGGCGATCCATCAAACTTCCCGGATGCTACGGCCATGGGTGGAAGATCCGTCGGATGATGTTCTCGGGCTGTGACCAATTGGCAGAGGACAGTGTTTTCTGTCTTTAGATGTTGTACTTCTTGGACGAGACCCTGCACAGCCACCACCAACTCCTGGACTTGCTCGGCTGTGGCCATCTCTGTTTCAGGGCGTTGCAATCTGTCAAACACAGACTGTTCAGAGTCTGTTTCAAAGGACCCCTCCTCCGCCTCACCTCAACTGCTGGAACTTGGTGTAGACAACTCCTTTCCTCCTTGGATCCTGTAGTCCTTTTTTTTATGTAGGTATGGTCTACCTCGAAAGGAAGCCACAGTGACCAGAGGTAAAACTAGCAGGCCTGTGACCTCGCTCCAGGGATATACAGAATAGAGGAAAAAGCCCCCTTAGGCATAAAAAACCCTATTAGATTAAGGTTGTGAGCAACAGGAAGAGTTCCAGGACGATGCCTGGCTGAATAGTATTCGCCGATGGGTCCGAGGCAGTTTGGTTCACAGGGATGATAACCACGGTATAACCCACAGGACGAACGGGCACCCAACCGGAGAAAGCCCAAAGTCCCAAGGAGAGAGAGAGAATGCGAGTCCGAGCAGCCGTGGCGGCCGCCCGGGGAGAAACACACAAGGAGATGCAGCGGGAACCAGCAAGAAGGTAAGGGCGTCCAGCAAGAGAAAAAGAGCTGGACAATAGGGCAGAGCCGCAGCGCAGAGAGCGAGGGGGGGAAAAGACAGCAGCGAGGGAGAAAGCGAGACTGCCGAGAAGGCGGAAGCCTGGCGAGAGCCAAGGGAGAAAAGAGAGAGAGTACCAGCGAGCAGGAGAAAACGGGCGGGTGAGCAGCTGCAAGCGGCGAGAGGGGAAAAACAAAGGAAAGGTAACAGGAAAGCAAGCGGGAAACGGCGGTAAGTCGAAAGAGGAAAACTAAGCGTGGAGGCAACCAAAGAGGAAAACTACCTGGGTTGCAACGTGCCGACCGCTGGGAGAGATGGGAATATGAATCTTCCGACAGCAGCCATGTTGGAAACGACTAGACCGCTCACAGAGCCATAATGGAACAATCAATGGAGGCGAGTCCTCCAATGATTCCACAAGCGCCAGTTACCCAGGCGTGTGACAGAAACAGTTCAGCAAAGTAAAGTCTCAAAATTCCCTTTCTGAGAATTTAAATGTAATAGTCTCTTCAGGATTCTGGTTTCCTTCCCCAAGTTCCAAATCACACAATTTAAATGACCTTGAAATGAAATGCTTCCAGTCAGGACTCAGGGTTCCCTTCCCCAAGTTCCAAAGGACACAATTCCAAAACATACACCCAATGTAATTGGCTTCTATATAGTTCGATTTTGTTTTTCAAAATTGTAGTTCAAATAACTTTGTAGATTTTCCACCTTTTGAAAATGGCATTGTAAATCAGGCTTCAGTGTCACAGCTCTGGATTCCAGGCGCAGGAGTGGCACAAACCAACTACCCACACTGCGGTCTGGGCACCTGCAAGACCGTGCTTACACAGGCCTCTGAGACCCCAGCAGGGAAAGAGGGTTAGGATCTCGTTGGTTGGATAGGTCTCGAACAGAGGGTAACCAGAATGAGGGTTAGGAAAGGGGAAGTGGACAGGCAAGGGAACAAATGGGAAAAAACAACTACAGTACAAAACACTATTGCCACCAATCATACACACAGTGCTTTACAATAACATTTGATACAAAAGAGGCACTTCGCTCTCGGGGTGAGTGCTGGTCTCCTGCCTGCGCACTCAGGTCCGGAGCTCGGAGCAGTTCAAATGCTGCAAGAGAGTTTTAGTATTAGTGACCTGTGTTAGCTCACATAGGTTCAATACAAACAACAGACATACAACATTGTGGCCTCCACCCCTGGGTTTGGTTAGTGCTGGGACATGCATGTTAAATGTTAATCTGCTCATGCAGCCTAGTAACCGCCAAACTAAAGTTGTGCAGCGGTGCCTGCCACACCCAGCTTGGTAAGAGATTCAGAACCTGTGGCCCAAGTTTGCTGCACGTGGCTCAAAAAAGAATAAGATCCATCATGCTGCCAAAGTTTTGCCGCACGTGGCTTCAAACCTAAAAGCACTACGTGCTGCCAAAGTTTTGCCGCACGTGGCTGTGATCAGAAAAGCACTCCGTGCCGCTAAAGTTTGCCACATGTGGCTGAAAGTATATTTGTCAACAAGGCGCTGCGCGCATTAGTCTTAATTCTGCATGCAGGCCGAAATCACCATGGATTTAAATGCAGCGAAACGTGGTTAGGCACTTAGCTTTGCCCTCAGCAGGGGATGTGATTTGGCTGGGCTGTGCCCCCTGCGCGTGCCCCTCTGAGGATTGGGAGCCCCAATGCCTTCCCCTTGCTTCTGCGCTTTCTCCCTGCTGCTGCGCGTCTAAATCCAGCGCGGGTTCGTTAGCTGAGGTTTTGCTGTACTTATCTGGCATGGGCGAGGGGCCGGAATGCGTGTTTCCTGGGGCGTGGTCCCTCGCATGATCCCCGTCAGCTGGAGATCCGATAGACGCGTCCATTCTGGATCCTGTGTGTTAGGCAGAATTCAGTGCAGTTCCCTTAGGGAGCACTACACTAGATTAGGACTACAGGTGAGAGCAATAAATCCCCTTTGGTATCAGTCTGTACCACAAAGATTTAGTTGGTAGCTGTGGCTGAGCAGTCAGACTTATCTCAAGAGGGAGATGAGCAGTATTCAGGGTTTACACAATAGGATAGGTATCACAGTACTATGGAACAAGGAAACACTGACCAAAGCTTTGTATCAAAAAGAGAATATATTTATTCTTTACACATCTAGTTCAACACATAAATCACAGTTTATAAAGTAAGTTAAAATTCAGTCAAGGAAAAGTATATACAACTCCCTATTCAATTGTAGACAAGTTTGCAGTAGAGTAAAAACTGAGCAAAACTGCACAGTGAAAACCAACTCTATCAATTTAAAGAAAGGGAGGGAAAGCACAAGTTAAACCGAAATATCTTCAGACACCCCCCTAGCAACATTTCCCTGAAGTTTTGTGAACAAATAATGCACAGTGACACTTTAGCAGAAAGATAAGTGAATGAAAACTGAGCAAAATGGCACTCCACAAGTTAAAACAGTAGGAAGGAAGAGGGGTTTAGAAGATTCAGGTGCATCAACATATTTCTTATTGAAAATCAATCTAGTGAGAGCAGATCTAACAAATCAGCCAGAGTCAATAGGCCTGAGCCAGAGTCAGTGATACAGGACCAAGAGCTTAGGAGCAAAAATGTTCTAGTAGCTGCAGTCAAGTCTTTGGTAAACGAATATTGAAAAGGTAGATGCGAGGTGAAAGACAATGTTAAGAGCAAGGGCGGCCAACCCAACAAGTAGATAAAGGATTTAAAACACCTTTAGGGCTACCACAGGGAAAGGGAGGCCTTGCAGAACAATGTACCTTAAACGTGAAGAAGTGGCTCCTGCGGTGGCGGTTGTTCCTGGTAGTTCCTGCAGTTCGAGGGGTCCAGCAGAGGAAGAGAGGCTCTCGTCGTGGAGGAAGGTTCGAGTCACTGCACTACCCAGGGATGAAACCAGCCGCGGTGCTGCCAAACGAAGTTTACAAGGTACGCACCTTTTAATCGCAGTCCGGGTCAATAGCTGCCTGGCTATCCGGTCTCCAAGTGCTGAGCACTGTCGATTCGACAAAGGCAGGTCCGGAGGAGCGATGGGTGAACTGGTTGTTCCCACCAGCTCAAGGGAAGAAAGCTCTTTCGATGAAGATCTCCTCTCGTCGTGTGGGCTTCACCAGTGGTGTAGATGCTGAAGATGTATGTGGCTTCTCTCCCCTTCGGTTCCGTAGTTCCAGTGGCGACGTCTTGCTCCTCCAGTCCTCAGGCCCCTGCTTTTATGCAGAAAGAGACCCATTCATACAGCCTAGCTGTCACTCACACAGTGGAGTGGTCTTCTTGGCGGGAGACCCTCCAGCCTATCAGGTTAGAGTGCAACCTGAGTTGCTGTGGCAACTCTGTCCAGGGGTTCTACTCCCCCTCCCAAACAACAGACCCACCCCAGACTCAGAGGCGCCGAAAGGAGGGCTTCTTGGCAGAAGCCTGCCAAAAGAGCGAACAAAGGATCCCCAACCTGGGTTAGGAGTTTAGAGTAAGACACAAGAAAGAAGTTATAGTAAAGTTCTGGCAAATAAAACCTACCGGAGTAAAGTTAATAATAAAATATACCGGTGGTATGTTAGAGGCTCTCAGTAAAAGTGTTAGCCTCGAACAATGGGAAAATCCCATAGGAAAATATTTGCGGTTGAATATTTTTGGTAGTAACCACTGCCACCAGCCAGAAACTTTAGAGAGCGTGACTTTTAGGTACCCCCTCGAAAATGAACCTAAGGGAAAAACTATTAACCCTTTCCAGTACCTCCATAGTAAGATGGGTTGGATGGTTAAGTTCGTAAGATTTGACTAGTAAAGTCAATGGGGACTTTACATGCCCTGGGAGACAGTAGTCAGTCCCAGGCTATGAAGTCTATGTTTGGGGGTCGCTACGACATCCCTGTGTCACTGCACAGAGGGTGCTGTGTAACACATGTGCATAAAGATGGTTCCTATGGGCCCGCAGGCTCCCAGGAACGTTCCTTTGGACCATACCCCACCCAGTCTACCAAGTAGTACAGCCCATCAGTGCGACGTTGTGAATTCAGAATGGCTTGGACCTCATACTCAGGATGCCCCTGTACAATTATAGGTGGTGGCTTTTCAGTGCGAATGGATGGTCGGGCTAGTTTCAACAGAGACACATGGAGAGTGGGGTGAATCTTCATTTGGTGGGGTAATGCTAGCCTCACTGCCACTGGATTAATCACATCCGAAATAGTAAAGGGACCTAAAAACCTTGGTTGTAATTTGCGAGGTCCAGATAGTTTAATATTTCGGGTTGACAACCAGACTCTGTCGCCCTGTTTATACTGGGGATTAGCATCTCTTATTTTGTGTGCATAATGTTTGTATGATTTTTTTGCGGCATCTAAATTCACCTGGATATCCCCCCATACTTGTTATGCATGAGCTTGACGCCCCAATAGAGTGGGTAGGTTTGTTGAATGATCGCCCGGTCTTGTGGGCAATACTCGGGGATGGTATCCATAAGCACCAAAGAAGGGCGTATGCTTGATGGAATTATGTACCGTGTTGTTGTATGCCACTTCAGCCAACAAAACGTACTGGACCCAGAATGTCTCAGTGTTAGCTGCATAACAGCATAGGTACTGCTCCAGACACTGATTTACCCGTTCGGTTTGATAATCCGTTTCCGGGTGATAACCGGACGATAGACTGACCTCCATTCCGATTAGTTGACAAAATACTCGCCAAAATCGCAAGGTGAATTGGGGGCCTCTGTCTGCAATAACATGTGTTGGTAAACCGTGTAGACGAACCACATGTTGTAGAAATAACTCTGCTAGATCGCCCGCAGTGGGAACTCCAATACACAGAATGAAGTGGCTCATTTTCGTAAGAGAGTCTACAACAACTGGGATAGAGGAGTATTTTTCCACTGGTGGTAAATCCACAATTAAATACATTGGCCCTCATTACGACCCTGGCGGATTTTTTCCGCCATCGACGGACTTTTCCGCCATGGCGTAAAGTCCGTTTACGCCATGGCGGATGGCGGACTTACCGCCCCATTCCGAGGTTGGCGGGGCGGTAAGTCCCCATTGACCCATTTACCCTTCCCCATTCCCATTTCGGCCCCATAGGGCTCAATGGGAGTGGGGAAGGCGTTAATTACGCCACCGTACATTACGGTGGCGTAATTAACACCAAGGTCCCATAGCGCCATGGATTTTTACGCCCGCAAAAAGCGGCCGTAAAAGTGACCATGGCGCTTTGGGAACTCGTAGTTGGCGGTAAGGGGTCGGCGCAGCTAACGCTGGCGTAAACCCCTTACCGCCAGGGTCCTAATGAGGGCCATTGTGATTGTATGCCATGGAGTTGGTGGAGTTGGCAATGGCTGGAGTAAACCTACTGGTTTCTAATGACTAGCCTTTTGTCTGCTACAAGTGCTACATTCTGATACATAAACCCGCACGTCGCGAAACAACGTGGGCCACCAGAAATGTCTGGCCACATTCTGCTGGGTTTTTGCAATACCAGGATACTCGGCTAAAGTGGTGTCATGGCACCATCGTATTACTTCCTTTCTCAGTGCTAGTGTAGGTAAGTATAAGGCCTTAGCGTAGTACGGAATACCGTCCTCCAAGGTGTGTTGCGAGCCTCTAGAGCACCATTCCTGCAGTTCTCCAGCAGGCATGGCCTTCAATACATCATCAAAGATATTAGGTCTGCCTACTAGCCCAATTATGCGGTTGCCGGAACTATTGGACGAGCTTCGCCCATACCTTTATCCTCAGGTTCCGGATATCGTGACAAGATATCAGCCTTCATGATGTTGGTTCCAGGGCAATACGTAATCAAGAAGTCAAAACTCGAAAAGAACATTGCCAACGTAATTGACGGGGGCTAGGGGTTTTTGCGGTTTTTATAAACTGCAAATTCCGATGGTCTGTCATGTAACTGTATGACGGGCTCCTAAGAGGTAGTGTCGCCATTCATCAAAATGCAGCCTTCACAGCCAATAGTTCCCGGTCGGCTATGGTATAATTAACCTCTGCCGTAGTAATTTTTGGGAATAGTACGCCACAGGATGTAATAACCCTGTCTTGGGGTCTTGTTGGGATAGTACCGCTCCTAACGCATAGCTCGAGGCATCAGTTTCAACCAAAAATGGCTGGCTCAAGTCAGGATGTCGTAGCACAGGTGCAGACGTGAAAGACAATTTCAACCGCTGAAAACCTTGTTCAGCAGCTTCGTCCCATACAAACGCCTTCCCTTTTTTGAGCAATGTTGTGATGGGTGTCACCAGCTCAGAGTTTCCTTAATAAAACGCTGATAAAAATTGGCGAAACCTAAAAAGGACTGTACTTCCTTCACGAATGTGGGAGCCGGGTAGTCTACCACCGCCTGTACCTTTCTCTGGTCCATCTGCACCGCAGATGGAGTCAGGAAGTACCCCAAGAACTCTACCGTGGTACGGTGAAATTCGCATTTCTCGAGTTTAGCAAATAAATTGTGTTCTCGAAGCCGCTGCAGCACCACCCTGACATGTTTGATGTGTTCCTGCATGTTAGCAGAATATATCAATATATCATCGATATAGACTACTGCAAAAACGTCCAAGTATTCACGTAGCACTTCATCAAGGAAGTGCTGAAACGCTGCGGGGGCATTACATAACCTGAACAGCATCACCTGGTACTCGTACAGGCCGAATTTGGTTCTGAATGCTGTTTTCCACTCATCTCCAGCCCGCACTCACACCAGGTGATAAATCCCTTGAAGATATAGTTTTGTATACACCGTTGCATTTCGCACTTGGTCCAGTAATACTGGGATTAAAGGCAAGGGGTACTGTTTTTTTACTGTAATTCGATTACTTCCTCTATAGTCTATACAGGTTCTCAAGTCACCCGTTTTCTTTGGTACGAAGAAAAGTGGCGATGAGACTGGTGAATTTCGAGTGTCGGATAAATCCGCTTTTCAGGTTTGTTTCAATGTAATCTTTGAGATGTTCTGTCTCGGCCTCTCTTAGGGCATACACCTGACTACAGGGCAATACTGCACCTGGTTCGAGATCTATGCGGCAATAAAATGGCAGATGGGGTGGTAATGTTTTAGCTGCCTTTTTGCTGAACACATCCTTGAACCCTTGCTACTCTGGCAGTAAATCACATAGATCTGTTGCCACTGTAGATGTAACAATAGATTCCAACATGGCTCCCTGAACCAAGCACATGGTTTGCACCACTGCTGTACAGTGTGAACGACAATGTGAAGAGGATGTGGATACTGTACCCTTGGACCAATCCACTAAGGGATTGTGTTTTGAAAACCATGGGAACCCCAGGATAACGCCAAACTGTGGCGCTGCAATGAGATCAAACCTGATTTCTTCTCTATGGTTCTGTTGACAACATAGTGTCAAGGTTTGAGTGCAGTGGGTTATGGGGCCTGAACATAAAGTGGTTCCATCCACAGCCCTTACTGGCTTTGGGTCCTCGTTTTTTACACAAAGGCACTCCTCGCTTAGCAGCATATGAAATGTCCATAAAGTTACCCGTGGCACCGGTATCTAAGAGTAAGGCCACCTTAACCTCCCATCCCAGGAAGTGCAAGGATCCCGGCAAAGTGACGTGAGGGGCATAATTTGCAAAGTCTATGACTGGGGTAACTTTCTTCCCTTGGCTCGGCTACAACCGCCGAGCCGAGGCGTTTCCCTGCGCTTTGAGTTTCGTAGGGCAGTCTTTAACGAAATGCCCTGTGGTTCCACAGTATAAACACAGGCCCTCCTTATGCCGCCGTTCTTTTTCGTCCTTGGTGAGTGGACCCCGGACTGACCCAATTTGCATAGGCTCATCCCCACCTGGCTTTTCCGAGTCACGAGTCAAGTGAGTTTGGTCTAACCTGGCTATTGGACGAGAGTCCCCTCGTTTTCTGTCCAGCCGTCGCTCCCCCTGACGATGGTCTAGGCGTAATGCCAGGTCAATCATAGCAGGGCAATCTTGGGGTTGAGGGTCGACCTGTGCTATTAGGTCCTTTAGCTCGTCACGTAGGCCTTGATAAAAGAGAGACATCCTTTTATCCCGGGGCCACTCTGTCTCTGCCACCAGTCTATTAAATTGAGTCACATAAGTGACTAACTCCTTACTCCCTTGGCGTAGGGTAAGCAACTCCCTATCTTTACACATAGCGGCAGCTCAGCGATTAAATATCTTACCAAACTCGGATTGGAACTCGTCCCAACTATACAATACAGCATCGTCCCTTTGAACCAAGGGATTTTGCCCAAGCTGCTGCATCCCCTGTAAAATAAGAAATGACAAAGGCCGTCCTAGCCTGGGTTGATCGAAATGCCGTGGGTTTGGTGAGGAAATGAAGCTGACATTGGGTCAGGAAGGTTTGATACTTCTGCGGGTCACCAGAATACCTTTCCCGGGGGGCTAGCCGGACCACAGACTCTGGGGAAACATGCACTTGGACAGGAGTGGAAGCGGTGGCACCTCCCGGAAGGGGAGCAGTCTGTGCTGTTAAGGAGCGCACTTGGGTGGCCAGGGTGGCATAGTCTTGTCTGGTGGCAGTGAGCTCGGCTTGTAAGTCCTGTAGGACCTTAGTTAGTTCCTCCATGACCAAGCCGGGTCGTGCCACTCAAGCGCCTGATATACTTGGGCTTGTGCTTCTGTCACAGCTCTGGATTCCAGGTGCAGGAGTGGCACGAATCAACTACCCCCACTACGGTCTGGGCGCCTGCAAGTCTGTGCTTACACAGGCCTCCGAGACCCCAGCAGGGAAAGAGGGTTAGGATCTCGTTGGTTGGATAGGTCTCGAACAGAGGGTAACCAGAATGAGAGTTAGGAAAGGGGAAGTGGACAAGCAAGGGAACAAATGGAAAAAAACAACTACAGTACAAAACACTATTGCCCCCAATCATACACACAGTGCTTTACAGTAACTTTTGATACAAAAGAGGCACCTAGCTCTGGGGGTGAGTGCTGGCCTCCTGCCTGCGCACTCTCAGGTCCGGAGCTCGGAGCAGTTCAAATGCTGCAAGAGAGTTTTAGTATTAGTGACCTGTGTTACCTCACATAGGTTCAATACAAGCAACAGACATACAACATTGTGGCCTCCACCCCTGGGTTTCGTTAGTGCTGGGACAAGCATGTTAAATGTTAATCTGCTCATGCAGCCTAGTAACCGCCAAACTAAAGTTGTGCAGCGGTGCCCGCCACACCCAGCTTGGTAAAAGATTCAGAACCTGTGGCCCAAGTTCGCCGCACGTGGCTCAAAAAAGAATAAGATCCATCATGCTGCCAAAGTTTTGCAGCACGTGGCCTCAAACCTAAAAGCACTACGTGCTGCCAAAGTTTTGCTGCACGTGGCTGTGATAAGAAAAGCACTCCGTGCCACTAAAGTTTGCAGCACGTGGCTGAAAGTATATTTGTCAACAAGGCGCTGCGCGCATTAGTCTTAATTCTGCATGCGGGTCGAAATCGCCATGGATTTAAATGCAGCGAAACGCGGTTAGGCACTTAGCTTTGCCCTCAGTAGGGGACGTGATGTGGCTGGGCTGTGCCCCCTGCGCGTGCCCCTCTGAGGATTTGAAGCCCCAATGCCTTCCCCTTGCTTCTGAGCTTTCTCCCTGCTGCTGCGCATCTAAATCCAGCGCAGGTTCGTTCGCTGGGGTTTTGCTGTACTTATCTGGCATGGGCGAGGGGCCAGAATGCGTGTTTCCTGGGGCGTGGCCCCTCGCGTGATCCCCTTCAGCTGGAGCTCCGATAGATTGGTCTGTTCTGGTCAGGAGCTTTAGCACAAGCCGCGTGCCTTTGTCCTGCGTGCATGCGCGTGTATGAGCCCCTCCCAACCTGGGAGTACAGAAGTAGTTCCCGGCCCGGAGGCTGCTGAGATTTGTGGTTCGTAGGCCTTCCTGCCTGCAAAAGGGACAGAGAAGCCTCCGATAAGGCTGGAGGCTGTTCTTTTGGGTCTGTTTTGCTTTGGGTTCTGTTGTCCTGTACCTGGGGCCCTTCACAGAGCCCTGACCACCCCTGATAACACCCTGCACCCTGACATTCAGTATCCTTTGTTTGACTGTTTTTTCACTTATTGTTATATTGCAGGGTGGGTTTTTAGTACTTCAATATGTGATGATTTGAATGGATCTGAACTGAATGTGTTTCTTGCCACACGTGACCATTTTATGCAAGATAATCTCATTCATTTACTATTAAACAAATGTAACTGTTACTCTAATTGAATAGTTCAGTGTTCAGAGACTTTTGTTTATCCTTTGTCACACGTGACCACTCTGATACAAAGTATTTCCCTTTGTTGAATTGTTAACAGATAAAGTTGTTTGTTTCCCTTTAACTGAGCATTTCAGTGTTCGAAGACCTTAGAAAACATTCTTCTTGCTACATGCGACTGCTCTGATCCAATGTAATTAATGAAATACTTTAGTTCACACACGTGCCCAGAGTTTCTCGAGCACTAGAAACTCACTGGTTGCTTTAAATGCTTGTGCTGCAGCGTTGATCTCTCAGCCTTCTTCCTTCTGTGTCGGGGCTCCAGTTCCTGCCCCTGAGACACTCCTGGTGTGGTTCTCTACCACAGGGTAACAAACACCTTGAATGGAAAAGAACAGGGCAGCCTTCCTGCATGGCTCCTTTCAGCCTTCCCAATCTGTTCCAGGAACTCCCCACTCCCACACCATGCGGTCCAGACCTCTGCTGCCTGCACCGACCTCTTGGTCCATCTCCTGTCAATTCCTTCTGCCACCGGGTTGGTCTCCATTTATACACCTGCAGCCCCTTAACAGGATGCAGGTGTGAATGATGATTCAGCCCTGCCTGACTCCCATTAAAGGGACATGGCCTACCTTCACTAATCTTAGCAGGTATCTTCCTAATCCCCGTACGAGAGTGGTAAAAGAGCACAGTCTTCATTGCTCTTAGTTGATTCTTCATCTTCCCAGTACTGTCAAGTGTCAATTGTGGAGAAATAAGGGAAACAGGCTTACAATAGGCAATAAACATTAGAGAAGGGTTGGGTTGGTTGTCACTAGGGAAAGGGGATACTATGTCTCACCCAAGGGTATCCCACTTGCAGTACCCAAGGATCCTCCACCCAGGTGATCCTCCCTCTATTCTCCGCCCGAGGGTCAGGATCCAATAGCGATAATCTTTACCTGGCCACCTGCGCAGAGGATCCAATAGATGCCCTCAGGTTTCTCACATGGCAGGATGGTGCTAGTGCACAGGTTCTTGGTGTATAAGGAGGTGTCTATCACAAATTCATATGTTCACAACCATGACGCCACAGTCTTTTTTGCCTCGCTTTATTTGAGACTATCCCTTTATATACACGCCATGTGGATATGTGGGGGGACTTTAATTGTACCATGGACCCGACTGTAGACAGATCGGATAATAAATATCGGAAGGCTGAACCCCTGGCAAAGTCATGTGTACATTGTTAAAAAACCTTAATCTAGTAGAGATATGGAGGCTGCTGCATGGGACTGAATGTTGTATTCTGCCCCACATGGGGTGCACACCCATATTGATTACCTTTTCACAGGAAGGGAGACAGCAGAAGTATTCAAGAATGTCACTTATTAAGCCAGAGTCCTTTCAGACCATGCCCCGATTCTGGTTACATGGCAAATGAGACAAATCCAAAGCTGTGTATTGCTACCCAGCAAGCCCAGATGCACTCAACAGGGACAATAAGTACCCTCTATTTTAAATCAAAATTCATTTAAACATTTGGCGCCAACAGGGCGTAAATTCTACGGTGTACAAACACCGCTTAAGTTTCTCTAGTTTCCAAAAGAAAATGTCATTACACAATTTAACGGTGTTAATAAGGATAAATTGTAAACACAGGTGTAAAATGAATGGAACAAGCAGAACCAAGACATTAGAGTTAACCTTTGGATTTTAATCCTCTTAATCCAATAAATCATACATGAATAAACAAAAAGTAGTACGATCAGTGTACTCTATTTACATATGGAAAGAGCACTTGTGGGTGTTCCATATAACACAAGTAGGAACAAACGGCGTAGATAGAAAACAGCTCATATAGAGCAGCACAATTGCAAATCTGTATAGCAGTTTACAGTTTACAAAGCTCTAAATGCATAGGTTCAACCATTCAACAATTTACAAATGAAGTCTCATATTTAGATATAACAAATGAGGCCGACGCATTTCGGTTCAAAGAGACAGGGGATAGACTTCATTTTTCATATTCATAACCATTAAGTCATAGCACAGTCTCTGTGGAGTAGTAAAAGAAAGAAGATTTATCAGTAGAACTCTTCAGTTTGTAAGAAATCCATTATCAAAGTGAAAAGAGTCAAAGTCACTAACCTTGCTGATACAAGAGCCGAGACACAGAAAAGAGATCCAGTCAAAAAGCAACGGGTAGCCGAATGCCACAGATTGCTGGGATATCTGTAGGGGTAAGATCAAAAGACCATCCATTTAGAAAAGCCAGATGGCTAACAGTCCATAGTAGAACAATCAAGTAGAAAAGTAAACGGGTGGCAAAAGTACCAAATTAGGGGTGATATAAGTGCAGTAACAAATGAAGGCCCATACATGCAAACCGTAACGAGTAACGGAGGTAGAGACATCAAGTAAGCCACACATGTGGAGAAATGCGTGAAGTTTAGGGGTAGCTGCACACCAACTCGAAAAGTGTACATCAGAAACGAGCACACTAACACAGTCAGCAACTCTCTTCAGAGCGAGTAACGTGAATCGGGATATTCCGAGTGTGACAAGTAACGGAGGGAAACAGATAGCTTACCTTCAGATGCGTGAGAAAACAGATCATCTCGCCGCAGCCGTGCGCGAAGTGACTCTGTTCACACAATCCAAACAAAAGCGTCGCCTTGGTAACCTCGCGCATGCGCGTGAGTGCACCAAGGCGATGTCCATCTTGGTATGGAAAAAAACGAGTGTGGCGTAACCATGGAGATAATGAAACAAACTACAGTGACAATGTCACCGAGACAGAGCGGTCAGTGGGCCGGGCAGTATCGCATTGGAGGAAAACAAAGGGACGCAAAATAAGTCATCAGGAAGGTATGGAAAGAGTGTAAAGGGAACGCGCGTGGGGGCAGCAACCGTAGCTCAGAGGAACTACGGGGTGCCCCCACGGCGCAGAGGTAAACACAGTTCAAAGATCTATCAGCAGCCGTCAGCCAGCAAGTGTAAAAGGCAACACATAGGTCTAAGGTCCAACTAGGAACGGAAACAGCAGGAGATACAACTAGTGGGGTCTAAACCCAATAAACAAATCAAGTGGAGCAAAGTAATCACACAATGTATAAAAAGCGTGAAGGGATCCTTAGAAAGGATGGGCGCGGGCAAAGGTACAGCATCCTGACCCGGGAAAAAAAATTAATAAAGAGGATTCTGAGAAGGGACTGGGCTAACAAGACAACTAAAGCGAAGGCTAAAAAGATGACTAGACAGGTAACATCAGTCGGGGAGGAACTATGGTCATCGGGCGAGTAAAAAGATAAAATCAACCACAAGAAGGGGCAAAGAGAGTCACCTTGAAGCGATGGAATAAGTACAACAGTCCGCCATGTGAAAAGTCCATGTTCAGATGGTGCATGTTGTCAGATTTGAGACATAACAATAGTCATGAACAGAAAGGGTAGGCGGTGCTATTAAGATGACATGTTATTGACATGTTATTACAAGCAAAGCATAACAATAAACAGTTTTCCAAACACATAAATTTACACAAAACACATAAGGTCGAATTCGGTATTCATGCCACGTGGGCTCAACGAGTCCAACAGTTCAATCCACAAAATCTCCCGTTGCAACAGTTTACGCTGCACATCACCTCCCCTGCTTCCTGCTGTGATTTGCTCCAAGATAACACATTTCAATTCTGCAATGGTGTGCCGTGCTTCAGTAAAGTGTAGTGATACTGGTGACTTGAGACTCTTAGTACGAATATTCGATTTGTGTTCAGACCATCTAACTTTAACTTTTCTGGTGGTCATGCCTACGTAGTATAACCCACATGGACATTTTAATGCATAAATAACATTTTGAGCATCACATGTGCACGAGTGTTTGAGAAAAATGGGTTTACCAGAGTGGGGGTGTGATATGCTGTTGCCTTTAATGATGTTACCGCAATGTTGGCAATTGTAACATGGAATGGTACCCTTAAACACTTTCTGTAGAGTAGAAGATGGAATTTCAGCTTTGACAAGGCTCTTGCGTAATGACCTACTATTCCTGTAGGCAAAAGTTGGAGGTTCATGAAACAGTTGCTGTAATTGTGGATCCATTCTAAACATGCTCCAGTTCTTTTTGATGACCCTCTTAATCTTCATGCTCTGCATGGAATAGGTAGTCACGTAAACCAGTGCTTCGCCCGACTTGGGTGGTTTTGGAGTCAGTAATGTCTCTCTCCCAGTGCTTCTGACTTTGTTTGCGACTTCAGTGATCTTCAGCTGGTCATACCCCCTCGATGAAAATTTAGTTTCCAATAGCCGTGATTGGCGTTCATACTCGGCAGTCTCCGAGATAATCCTTCTGTAACGCAGAAATTGGCTAAACGGGACGCTATCAACAGTTCTCTTAGGATGAAAGCTTGTGGCAAGCAACAGGCTATTTCTATCTGTCTTCTTGGTGTAGATTCTTGTCTCAAGAGTGTTGTTACTGGCATATATCTCCACATCCAGAAAGTGGATGGCAGTATCACTTGTCTCTGTGGTGAATTTAATACGAGGATGAATCGAGTTCATCATTTCGTAAAAGTTTTGCAATTCTTCTTCCGGGCCGGACCAGATTCCAAAAATATCATCAATGTATCTCAAATACAGTGGCAGATGCCTCATCCATCTTGGTGAACTGAGAATATTTTCATGTTCAAGGTAGTACATGTAGGTGTTGGCATAGCATGGTGCCATTGCTGCCCCCATGCTAGTACCGGATATCTGAAGGAAGAAACGATCTTGGAATTTAAAGAAATTGTTCGTAAGCACTAATTTTAATAAAGTTAGTACAAACAGTCTGTCTCCTTGACATTGCTCTGATTGAAGTAGGAGCCATTCAGTTGCTTCAAGACCTGCTTCGTGTGTGATGTTAGTATAGAGAGATGTCACGTCCATGGTGAACATCACATCTCTTCCTTTGACGAATTGCACATTTTTTAGTTTGTGTAAAAAGTGCATAGTGTCCTTTACGTAAGTCTTAGATTCCTGTATGAGAGGTTGCAGAATTTTGTCCAAGTATTGGGCCAATGGTTCAAGGAGACTTGCAGTGGCAGCTATAATGGGACGTCTTGGTGGATTTGCCAGTCTCTTGTGTATCTTAGGAAGTATATAAATAACTGGCATGATGGGATGTTTGTTTTCAAGAAACAGACGTGTCTTTTCTGAGATGACATCATTGGCTTACGCCTCATCCAGTATCCCTTGATAAGGGATCTTACTGCTTCAGTAGGATTCAGGGGTACTTCCATATATGTGTCTTGGTCATCCAGTTGGCGTTCAATTTCGTCGATGTAGTCCTGTTTATTCATAAGAACTAACGCACCTCCCTTATCCGCTGGTTTAAAAATGATGGTTTGATTATCAAGGAGATTTTTAAGTGTCTGTTGTTCTCTCACAGTAAAGTTGCCTTGTGTGTTATTTTTTAATTGAATTTTCTTCAAATCCTGTAATACAGTTTTCTCAAAGGTAGAAAGGATATGATTCTGAACCGGAGGGTTAAAGTGACTCTTAGGTTTCAATTCAAGAAATGTGTGTCGTTCCGTAGTGATTACATCCTCATCTTGTGAGTCAAAGAAGACTTTAAGTCTAAGCTTTCTCATTAGTTTGAAAAAGTCTATTTTTTCGCGGAGCAGAGTGCTATTGTTGTTGGGAAAAAACGATAACCCTTTCTTTAGGACTTGTAATTCCATTTTCGATAACTGGTATGCTGAAATATTGACGATCAATGTTTCTTCGTCGTTTTTTTCCGTTGTGGGTTTTTTCTTCTGTCCTCTTCTGATTGGCCTTTTTCTAAAAAAGGCGCAGCGTTAGCTGCTGGTTCTTCTGTAGTGGGACCAGGGACGGTCTCACTGCTCTGCCCTGGGAGAACTTCAAGCTCAGCGCTTGAGACGTCGGATGAGGTGTTTTCTGCCAATTGTTGGCCTGGTTTCCGTGGGTTGTTGAAGTTGGGTTTATTGGAGAAGTGTCCATAGTATGCCTGCCAACTATACACAATATCAAGCTTATAATCCTGAGTGTCATGTCTAAATTTCCTAATTTTCTTAATTTCAAGTTCTTGTTTGAAATTAGCCAATTTTTGATTTGTTTCTTCCAGAATTTGTTTGAGTTGGTCTGCCGTGTATCCCTTGCTCAGAGAGGTTTTCAGACCTTCTATATCTTCATTGAGGTTTGTTAGGGAATACGCTGGTTCTTCAATTGTCAAAAGTATAAGATCAAGTGAACACTTGTTTAGAATTTGGTGCCAACATTTGACGAATGCTGGATTCTCCTTGCAGAGTGTTGGCTCTTAACTGACACGTAAGCCCCTAGGTATTCTCTTGGCAGTATAATACTGAGCCAAGGTGGATGCATGGAGTTTAAGGTTGATCTCCCTTCGTATTTTCCTTTCCAATTGTCTTATCAAAGCTTCTGGTTTATCGGTTGTTATGATCTCCGCTCCTGCGGATTTAATCAGACCTAATATCTTGAGGGCTTCCTCTTCACTAAAGGCAAGAGTTTCAGCTCTGTTGTCTGTGGTCTGATCAATTCTAGAAAAGGACATATTAAAGTCCTGTAAGGATAGTAAGGTATGGTAGTAAAATAAAGAATAGGATAGTCAATCAGTGCGTGTAACCCCTCAGGAATGGCCAATGAGGATAAAGCAAAAGAGAGAAGTATAGGGGTGCACAGACAAGTTAAATAAAGGTTTGAGAGTGGAAGGATTGTGAATAAGAATGTATCAACAAGAAATAGTGTACAAATGTTATACAAAGACTTCTGGTGCAATTGGGCTGTCATCACAAGGCCACTTGGGACAGTGAAAACCAAACAAATCCAAAGCTGTGTATTGCTACCCAGCAAGCCCAGATGCACTCAACGGAGACAATAAGTACCCTCTATTTTAAATCAAAATTCATTTAAACATTTGGCGCCAACAGGGCGTAAATTCTACGGTGTACAAACACCGCCTAAGTTTCTCTAGTTTCCAAAAGAAAATGTCATTACACAATTTAACGGTGTTAATAAGGATAAATTGTAAACACAGGTGTAAAATGAATGGAACAATCAGAACCAAGACATTAGAGTTAACTTTTGGATTTTAATCCTCTTAATCCAATAAGTCGTACATGAATAAACAAAAAGTAGTACGATCAGTGTACTCTATTTACATATGGAAAGAGCACTTGTGGGTGTTCCATATAACACAAGTAGGAACAAACGGCATAGATAGAAAACAGCTCGTATAGAGCAGCACAATTGCAAATCTGTATAGCAGATTACAGTTTACAAAGCTCTAAATGCATAGGTTCAACCATTCAACAATTTACAAATGAAGTCTCATATTTAGATATAACAAATGAGGCCGACGCGTTTCGGTTCAAAGAACCATCTTCAGGGGATAGACTTCATTTTTCATATTCATAACCATTAAGTCATAGCACAGTCTCTGTGGAGTAGTAAAAGAAAGAAGATTTTTCAGTAAAACTCTTCAGTTTGTAAGAAATCCATTATCAAAGTGAAAAGAGTCAAAGTCACTAACCTTGCTGATACAAGAGCCGAGACACAGAAAAGAGATCCAGTCAAAAAGCAACGGGTAGCCGAATGCCACAGATTGCTGGGATATCTGTAGGGGTAAGATCAAAAGACCATCCATTTAGAAAAGCCAGATGGCTAACAGTCCATAGTAGAACAATCAAGTAGAAAAGTAAACGGGCGGCAAAAGTACCAAATTAGGGGTGATATAAGTGCAGTAACAAATGAAGGCCCATACATGTAAACCGTAACGAGTAACGGAGGTAGAGACATCAAGTAAGCCACACATGTGGAGAAATGCATGAAGTTTAGGGGTAGCTGCACACCAACTCGAAAAGTGTACATCAGAAACGAGCACACTAACACAGTCAGCAACTCTCTTCAGAGCGAGTAACGTGAATCGGGATATTCCGAGTGTGAAAAGTAATGGAGGGAAACAGATAGCTGACCTTCGGATGCATGAGAAAACAGATCATCTCGCCACAGCCGTGCACGCGTAGAGTGACTCTGTTCACACAATCCAAACAAAAGCATTGCCTTGGTAACCTCGCGCATGCGCGTGAGTGCACCAAGGAGACGTCCATCTTGGTATGGGGAAAAAACGAGTGTTTCGTAACCATGGAGATAATGAAACAAACTACAGTGACAATGTCACCGAGACAGAGCGGTCAGTGGGCTGGGCAGTATCGCATTGGAGGAAAACAAAGGGACGCAAAATAAGTCATCAGGAAGGTATGGAAAGAGTGTAAAGGGAATGCCCGCGTGGGGGCAGCAACCGTAGCTCAGAGGAACTACGGGGTGCCCCCACGGCGCAGAGGTAAACACAGTTCAAAGATCTATCAGCAGCCGTCAGCCAGCAAGTGTAAAAGGCAACACATAGGTCTAAGGTCCAACTAGGAACGGAAACAGCAGGCGATACAACTAGTGGGGTCTAAACCCAATAAACAAATCAAGTGGAGCAAAGTAATCACACAATGTATAAAAAGCGTGAAGGGATCCTTAGAAAGGATGGCCGCGGGCAAAGGTACAGCATCCTGACCCGGGAAAAAAAATACTGCCGAGTATGAACGCCAATCATGGCTATTGGAAACTAAATTTTCATCGAGGGGGTATGACCAGCTGAAGATCACTGAAGTCGCAAACAAAGTCAGAAGCACTGGGAGAGAGACATTACTGACTCCAAAACCACCCAAGTCGGGCGAAGCACTGGTTTACGTGACTACCTATTCCATGCAGAGCATGAAGATTAAGAGGGTCATCAAAAAGAACTGGAACATGTTTAGAATGGATCCACAATTACAGCAACTGTTTCATGAACCTCCAACTTTTGCCTACAGGAATAGTAGGTCATTACGCAAGAGCCTTGTCAAAGCTGAAATTCCATCTTCTAGTCCACAGAAAGTGTTTAAGGGTACCATTCCATGTTACAATTGCCAACATTGCAGTAACATCATTAAAGGCAACAGCATATCACACCCCCACTCTGGTAAACCCATTTTTCTCAAACACTCGTGCACATGTGATGCTCAAAATGTTATTTATGCATTAAAATGTCCATGTGGGTTATACTACGTAGGCATGACCACCAGAAAAGTTAAAGTTAGATGGTCTGAACACAAATCGAATATTCGTACTAAGAGTCTCAAGTCACCAGTATCACTACACTTTACTGAAGCACGGCACACCATTGCAGAATTGAAATGTGTTATCTTGGAGCAAATCACAGCAGGAAGCAGGGGAGGTGATGTGCAGCGTAAACTGTTGCAACGGGAGATTTTGTGGATTGAACTGTTGGACTCGTTGAGCCCACGTGGCATGAATACCGAATTCGACCTTATGTGTTTTGTGTAAATTTATGTGTTTGGAAAACTGTTTATTGTTATGCTTTGCTTGTAATAACATGTCAATAACATGTCATCTTAATAGCACCGCCTACCCTTTCTGTTCATGACTATTGTTATGTCTCAAATCTGACAACATGCACCATCTGAACATGGACTGTTCACATGGCGGACTGTTGTACTTATTCCATCGCTTCAAGGTGACTCTCTTTGCCCCTTCTTGTGGTTGATTTTATCTTTTTACTCGCCCGATGACCATAGTTCCTCCCCAACTGATGTTACCTGTCTAGTCATCTTTTTAGCCTTCGCTTTAGTTGTCTTGTTAGCCCAGTCCCTTCTCAGAATCCTCTTTATTAATTTTTTTTCCCGGGTCAGGATGCTGTACCTTTGCCCGCGCCCATCCTTTCTAAGGATCCCTTCACGCTTTTTATACATTGTGTGATTACTTTGCTCCACTTGATTTGTTTATTGGGTTTAGACCCCACTAGTTGTATCTCCTGCTGTTTCCGTTCCTAGTTGGACCTTAGACCTATGTGTTGCCTTTTACACTTGCTGGCTGACGGCTGCTGATAGATCTTTGAACTGTGTTTACCTCTGCGCCGTGGGGGCACCCCGTAGTTCCTCTGAGCTACGGTTGCTGCCCCCACGCGCGCGTTCCCTTTACACTCTTTCCATACCTTCCTGATGACTTATTTTGCTTCCCTTTGTTTTCCTCCAATGCGATGCTGCCCGGCCCACTGACCGCTCTGTCTCGGTGACATTGTCACTGTAGTTTGTTTCATTATCTCCATGGTTACGCCACACTCGTTTTTTCCCATACCAAGATGGACGTCGCCTTGGTGCACACACGCGCATGCGCGATGTTACCAAGGCGACGCTTTTGTTTGGATTGTGTGAACAGAGTCACTTCGCACGCACGGCTGCGGCGAGATGATCTGTTTTCTCACGCATCTGAAGGTAAGCTATCTGTTTCCCTCCGTTACTTGTCACACTCGGAATATCCCGATTCACGTTACTCGCTCTGAAGAGAGTTGCTGACTGTGTTAGTGTGCTCGTTTCTGATATACACTTTTCGAGTTGGTGTGCAGCTACCCCTAAACTTCACGCATTTCTCCACATGTGTGGCTTACTTGATGTCTCTACCTCCGTTACTCGTTACGGTTTGCATGTATGGGCCTTCATTTGTTACTGCACTTATATCACCCCTAATTTGGTACTTTTGCCGCCCGTTTACTTTTCTACTTGATTGTTCTACTATGGACTGTTAGCCATCTGGCTTTTCTAAATGGATGGTCTTTTGATCTTACCCCTACAGATATCCCAGCAATCTGTGGCATTCGGCTACCCGTTGCTTTTTGACTGGATCTCTTTTCTGTGTCTCGGCTCTTGTATCAGCAAGGTTAGTGACTTTGACTCTTTTCACTTTGATAATGGATTTCTTACAAACTGAAGAGTTCTACTGAAAAATCTTCTTTCTTTTGCTACTCCACAGAGACTGTGCTATGACTTAATGGTTATGAATATGAAAAATGAAGTCTATCCCCTGAAGATGGTTCGCGTCGGCCTCATTTGTTATATCTAAATATGAGACTTCATTTGTAAATTGTTGAATGGTTGAACCTATGCATTTAGAGCTTTGTAAACTGTAAACTGCTATACAGATTTGCAATTGTGCTGCTCTATATGAGCTGTTTTCTATCTACGCCGTTTGTTCCTACTTGTGTTATATGGAACACCCACAAGTGCTCTTTCCATATGTAAATAGAGTACACTGATCGTACTACTTTTTGTTTATTCATGTACGACTTATTGGATTAAGAGGATTAAAATCCAAAAGTTAACTCTAATGTCTTGGTTCTGATTGTTCCATTAATTTTACACCTCTGTTTACAATTTATCCTTATTAACACCGTTAAATTGTGTAATGACATTTTCTTTTGGAAACTAGAGAAACTTAGGCAGTGTTTGTACACCGTAGAATTTACGCCCTGTTGGCGCCAAATGTTAAAATGAATTTTGATTTAAAATAGAGGGTACTTATTGTCCCTGTTGAGTGCATCTGGGCTTGCTGGGTAGCAATACACAGCTTTAGATTTGTTTGGGTTTCTCTGTCCCAAGTGGCCTTGTGGACAGCCCGATTGCACCAGAAGTCTTTGTATAACATTTGCACACTATTTCTTGTTGATACATTCTTATTCACAATCCTTCCACTCTCAAACCTTTATTTAACTTGTCTGTGCACCCCTATACTTCTCTCTTTTACATGGTAAATGAGATCAGGCAGGCCACCAATTCCTAATTGTAGGATGCGGGCGGAAACCCTGCTGGATGGTTCATTCAGATATGGTGGAGGTGATAAGAAACTTTGATATGAACGCCAGCAGCGTTGACAAGACTGGCACTTTGTGGGAAGCATTTAAGACAGTGGTCAATAGAGAGGCGATAAATAAGATGGGGGTTATCCGGAAGGAACAATCAGACTCTCTCCAGGACTGAGGCTGAGATAGAATCTGCCGAGTGTGAGAACACTGAGGTGGGAGCGAAGACTGCTGAGTTGATTGGAATGCGGCAGCAGGCCATGGCAGATTGGGACCGCTGGGTACATTTTATTTTGCCAAGTACACTCAAAATAGTACACACTTTTTCTATTACATGCATAGGGTGACAAACAGGGGAGGCTCCTGGCATGGCTCTGTAGCAAGGGAGGACAACAGGGAAATGATAAGTGCCATACAGGATGACACAGGGATACCTAGCGGTGTACAGGGGGAGATTAATAAAGTCTTCTGTAAATATCATGAGATGCTGTATTTGTCGCTAGGGGAGGCTGGAGGCTCAGACATTAGCGAAGCTCTGTCTGACACTGAGCTGCCTCGTATCAGCGAGAAACTGAAGGAGTGCTTGATGCCCCACTCTCTGTCGAGGAGCTTAATTTCATTACGTGTACAATGCCATCTGGCAAAACCCCCAGGGCCGACAGCCTACTGGGAGAGTTTTACAAGGAATATGCTGAGGCACTCACCCAGAGACTCCTGGAAGTGTGAGAAGATGCTTACAAGGTTGGACTGTTAACATCCAACCTAAGGGAATCAATAATTCTTCCGTTATTAAACCACAGTTGTATTGTGGCTCTTACAGACCCACCTCTATGGTCAATCAGGCGGCCTTCTTGGTAAATAGAATAAAGGGAGTGATAGGCACCTTGTTACACAAGGATCAAACTGGCTGCATCCCAGGGAGGAAAGCCCCATGGAATTTGAGGCAACTGTATCATATTATAGATAGCAGTAGACATTTGGATCAGGACTATGCAGTCGGTTCCTTAGACTCTATTAAGGCATTTGACTCGGTCAACTGGGTATGGTTGTATGAGACCCTGCAATGTTTGGAATAGGGGTGAATTTCTTGAGATGAGTGCTGCTAGTATACACAAAAACAATGGCCAGGGTGCTCACGGGCAAACAGATTTTTAAGGGATAGGAACTGAAGAAGTGAATTAAGCAGGCATGTCTGCTTTCCATGATGTTGTTTATGCTTACTCTAGAACCGCTAGCAGCATTTTTTAGATCAGAATACACGGAAGTGGGTATTTTGATTGACGGGGTGCGACACTTAATTTCCTTATATGTGGATGAAATGCTGCTTTATGTCACATACCCACCCCCAAATTTGCAACACATGCTGGAGGTGATAGATAGGATCGCAGATCTTTCGGGCATCTGCATTAGTATTCATAAATCTAGTTTATTTCCATTAGCCAGATTGTCCAACCTCCACCTGAGTCAAGTGCCCAACTTAGAACTGAAATGGGAAACAGAAGCTTTCAGATACCTAAGGGTAAATGTGTGGCATGAATTTGTGACCTTGCACGAACATAACACCCTGAAAGGTCTGGAGAGGACAGCAACATCTATGGCATTCTGGAGGAAGTGCCGCATGTCAATGAAGGGACGCGCTGCACTCCTGAAAATGGTGGTCCTCCCTCCATTACTATACCATTTTGTAAACATACTGTAGAACATCCCTAAGCAGCTCTTTAGTAAGTTAGATGGTATGGTCAGAGACTTCATCTGGGGAGGGAAGAGACATAGGGTCATTTTGAGAACCCTACATAGAGACTACCAGGATGGGGGTATCAGATAGCCCCACTTCAAATTGTACTACCTAGCAGGGCAGTTGCAGTTTGTAGCAGGTTGGTTGGACGATGAGCCTTCATGGGACAATATTCTGCTGCAACCTTGCAGTAACGATACTTCTTGAAGGAGGCACTGTGGGTGCACAAGGCTTGACTGGACACATGCCTCACCTCTTGACACTGGACCAATCTCTGTGAAGAAGAGCATGGAGATTGATAGGGACTGTCGATCCCTACTCCCCTAACATGCCCCTGGTAGCGCTACTGGAAACAAGGCAGGACTCGGTGAACATGATTAGGAGGCGTTGGGAAACCAGTGGGGTGGCAACCATGGGGGAGTTGTTGCAAGAGGGGAAAGTGATGGATTTCTAATCCCTGGTACAGACTGTGGGCATGCATAAAGGCCAATTCTTACTACATGAGGGGTTGGCTACAGTGTTCATGAATAGATGGCCGAATGGCCGTGATAGCATAGAAAGTGTTCCAATCCTAAAGGCTATGCATGATGTGTTTGAGGGAGGCCATGTCATCTTCAGAGAGTTTGAGTTGTTGAATAAATTGACTAAATACGCACTGAAGGTGCATACAAAATGGGAAGAAGACCTGGGGAGGTCCATTTTGGACAATGAATGGGCTGACCCTGCTCTACACTAAAAAAGTCTCTAGGCATTATAGATTTAAGTTAACGCAACTATATGTCACACAGAACCTACTTAATGCCACATGCAATATCAAAGTTCCATGGAGTGAGCCAACAGGTTTGCCCTCGATGCGAGAATGAACAGGCAGATTTCATGCACCTGTTTTGGACTTGCCCATAGGTGCAAAAATGTTGGGCAGCAGTCACAGACAAAGGGGGCATAGAGATGTGTGCCTGGCCCCCAGATGCCTGTTTACTAGGGTTGTTCCCACAGGAGGGAAACTTAAGACCCACCTTTCTAGGACAAAGGATCTGATCTGTGTGCTTGCAAAATGCAGCATCGCCATAGCCTGGAAGGCAACAGAGGGGCCCAGTGTGGATGCTGGGTGGGGGGATTTGAAGAGATGGGAGTTGGCAGAAACGTCTGTCTGGTACAGAGCCGTGTATAGAGGTGTGAAAGAGGCAAGTGTTGATGTGGCTGAATGGAAAGCTCTAATGCAGGCAATGTTTCCTCCCTCAGACATAATGCTGCTGTAGACATTTAAGACGCAATTTGAATGCTTTTTGTAACTTTGGAAGACAAACTGGAAGAGGTGATATGGAGGATGTTGCCTTTTTGGAACTGATGGGAGAAGCGGGACTGGAGCTGTGCGAGTGGGGCTATTGCAAATTTTTGTTTGGTCGTTGTGTTTTTGTTTTATTGGTGTTATCAGTTTTAATTTTTTTACCCTATGCAAACAGAGTTCATTAATGGCTGTGAGAAGACATCACACTGTAAGGTCATTGGTTGTTTTGGTTGCATGTTAGAATAAAATAATAAAAATTGTTGTAGCATTTAGTGTTATGGACCTGTTGCTCCTACCCTTGTTGAACAAATTCTGCACGATATAGCAAATGCTTAGATTGCAGTGATGTGAATACTGAGTAAATATTTTCTCTAGTTCAGCGCTCTGACCACCCTCTGTCAGCAAATCATCAACGATGACCATCTCCACCATGCTCAGTGGTACTAGGTGATCATCGTTGAGACTGACCCACATACGGTATACAAATCTGAGTTGTTTAAACTGGTGATGTAAAGTAGTATAGAGAGGCTATCAACAGCTGTAAAGCCATACAATATTCGATGGTGCATTGGACATCACTGTGTGTGCATTTTCTAGATGTTTTCTGACAAAATAACTCTTACTTGAAGGGCCAACCAGCACACATGCAAACGGATGTTGTAATCTGGTATGCATAACACTTGGTAATCCATAGCCGTGGGGATGAGTCAAGCCTCCTGGTGCTAATGTCCTTTTGTCAAACATGTTGCTGAGAGTCTTCTGTAGAGTACCCTGTAACGCTTACCTGTACTCTGTGGGGACACACACCTGCAACTACTTATCTGATACTATTCTCAGCAAGCAATGCTTCTAATCTCCTGCTTCACAGCTTGCCTCCCCCTATAGGATACACAGAAAAGATTCCTTGGTTTCCTTTTCTTTTCTTTTTTTTTTTTTCAATCCACATCCCAATATTATTATGTGATTCCCCTAAAACTAATTACCTCATTTTTATGTGGGGGGAGCTCTCCATCCTGCTTCTGAGCAGGGGCTCTGGTTCTGAAGAGGGATTGTACTGGACAATGACCCATAAACTATGAATAAATGGGGGAACTGCTCCCAATGACTTTCATGAATCAGGAATGACTTTGGAGGAGCGAATGCACTAATGTGAAAACAATCCCAATTGGGAAATAATAGAGAGATAGCATATGCAAAGCGTAACGTTGATAAACCTTTCCCCAGAAAACTATGAATGAAATGTGTAAGGCAGTGTATAAATACATATGGGTATTGGCTTGTCAAACCATAAATGCGTCACAGAGGGAAACTTAAACAGCCTTGGCAAAAGTGACACAAATGCCTTTTTTCCACAGAGATTTAATCAGAAGTGACACTCTGAATATCCAAACAAACAATATCAGACTTCACTGAGAGCATTACAATTCCAAACAGACACGTGTGCACAATAACGTGCGTGTATGAGTGTGTGTAGCAGGAACTAGGTATGGAAATTTCAGATGGCGTGCGAACAACAGGAAAAGCACGTCATTAATCAAGAATGCAACCACTGCGCTGCGAGCGCAGTATAACCACACACTTCAACTCAGCAGTGTACGGAACGAGCATCAAAAGGAAAACGAAATGCGCACATCAAGATAAGCAAGAATAAACTGGCTTCTTATTCGCTTCACAAACTATTTACTAACGATGCCAAACAACGTACCTCAGCAAATCCAAACACTCGGAAAGCATTATAATATACTTGCAGTGACAGGCGCGAGCAAACCGGAGTGAGCTGAGGGAAAAAACCTTCGACGTGACTGGGAAGGGGGAGTGGTCCAGAAGGGAATATACGGAGGGGAAAAAAAAGGAAGCGAAAGGTGCTCTGAAACTAGGAGGATTCACTAGGAAAATACTACGGACTGATACATGGAATTAAATAAGATTCTAATTTCTCTGTGACAGGATTTGGGTGAGCGTCACCCTGCTAGGCAGAAGACGATGCGAAGCGCGAGGTGCTCAAGGGGAGGGGCTTATATAGCCACAGAGTTAGAACACCTAGACCAGCACTGCAATCTTTATGAGGCTAACTTGGCAGCCATGTTGTGCTTTTAGGAGGTTACCATTAACCTTACAAAATGAACAGCATAACTTGCCCACCAACTAGGAGTAATAAGTAGATGACCTGATTTTGTTTAGAACTATTTTAGGCATCTTATTGGTAATCATGACATACCCATGCTAATTTCCCATCACTTTTTATCAGGTATGATACACAGCTGTGTAATGGTAATAGCCCTCTGGTTGTTACATGCATCTCCCTGTGTATACGACAATACAAGGTCTTTCAAACTGTCACATTTATCTCAGCTGTATTGTAAACGTCTGCGTTTTTCTTTTCACTTTCATACTGACAGTCGCTGCAGATGTGCGATAGGCGTATGTTTTAGGCCCTGCAGATACAAACTCCACAATGTACTCGCCAGGGGCTTGCTCTGAAGTTAGATCCCCTAGGTAATCACTGGTGGCAAAGATACCACTATTGGTATAGTGATAGAGAACCCTCTGTGATGAATACAATGGAGTCATCACAGATTCGCAGTGGTGATCTCCTCCCATGTGCCCAGCGGACAGCAGCCGCTGCCTGATCCTGACTCTGGGAGCAGTTCTATGAGGAAGATTCACATGGGAGGAGATAGCCACCGGGAAGATGTTCTGACTTCATTCGATTCCCCCTTTTCCCATGAGAAAGACCCTTTAATACCAGAGTTTTTAATGGCCTATTGTCATTCTGGTCAGGCCCCCACCTTTGAGTCACTCACAACTCACATACAATACCTTTTGTTTCTGATATGTCTTCATGTGAAACTACTGAGAAAAATCATCTAAGAATTAAAACACCCATGACATCCATGGACTCCACCTCCCATAACCACTCCGGTACTGAGACGGGGAGGAAGATGAGGGAGTTTGTGCAAAATGACTCAAAGTACAACATGCAGACTAGTTGTTTTTCCAATCCCTCAGTGCACGGGACATTTAAAGATGGCAACCGCATTGTCTGGCAGAGGACTGCAGGAGAGGATATTAAACCTCATGCTAAGGTTCACAAACGCGGGATGCTGAAAAGCCGCCGAAACAGGAGGAGAGAAGCCGCAGCATGGGGTCTAACGTCCTCTCCTGCACTCCTCTGCCAGAAACGCTGGTACCCGCGCAGGAGCTCCTGGTGGGTGAGCCATTCACAGAAGCAGCGTTCTCCAGCCCGGGCCAAGAGGGAAATCTGGCGTGTGACCTCAGAGGTTTGAGCTGAGCAAATGATACCAAACCCTCATACCAAACCCTCATGGTATATGCTATTGTGGTATAGCCAAAGAACTGTGAAAAACCATAAGAGAAGTCCTGGCAGGCGAGTACACCAGGCAGCTGCATATTGAAACTTTGGGGTACTAAGAATGTCATTGCACGACTTGGATACTTGGGATTTTTGATTAATGCCTGTTGCACTTCTGAATATAGAGAAGTATTGCCCCCTCCTTCATGAAAAGTTAAAGACCGCAGTATTCTTCAGTTGCGCGAGGACAAAAAAAACATTTAGATTAGCAGGAAGTAGTTTCTCAAAAGGTTTTTTATTGGTATATATCCAAAATCAATAACATGTCCTTTTTTCAAAAAGTAATAGGAATTCCTTCAGTTAACACATGTTTCAGCCTTTGGGCCTTTTTCAAAACAGGACTGAATCCTCAAACAATAATTAATTCGTTCTATGTGTATAAAAACCGTAGTTCATATTTGGGTAGTAGACAGAAAATTAGGGATTGGCAAAAGTTAGGATTCGAGGGAAACACAGAAGAACAGAATACACATTTCATTAGTCATATTCCCCTTACAAGTCTAAACTCTAGTAGTTAGCTCTCAGTCTTTGAGATTCCAGCAAATCACTTTCATTATTTATCTTACATTGTACTCACCCAGCTCGATATGCACAGGTATTAGTTGATTGTCATGGATTTTAGGGAGTTCCTGAGTTAGCTCCCCATTTCTACAATAGAAGCAATTCATGCTAAGATTAAAATACAGTCTCCTATCACCTTATCATATTATTAGTCTAAAGTTGGATATCACTATAGTTCTAAATTAATTTCCACAATGTTATATTGCGTCCCTGAATATTCATCCATTACCCGGATCACAATTTCATGTAACGTTTTATTACCTTAATCAAAGTTCCAAAGAGTTCCTTAGGGTCCTAAACCCCACCCACACCTATTTCTGCAACTTAGCGTTGTGATATAATTCTTCTTAAGCATTCCCAGCAATTAAGCATGTTACTTAGTCAACCAGTAGGTTCAAGCACTAAAGAAAAGATCATTACAGGGTTCTGATTACTTGCCTTACGTTTTAGAGTCCAATCCCCTCAAGATTGTGTCCAGTTCTTAAGGTGCGGTAGCCATTTTGGAAATCTTTATATGCTGGAGCGTGTGTTGCTGCCACATCTCCGCAACGTACGCGCCGCATCACCTGTGGCAGTTGATATTATCACAGGGTATGCATATTCAAATCACTCCCTATCACGGCCAATTCCCCAAACCTCTCCTGGCATATCCATAATTAACAATCTTCATATAACTACACTTTCATATTATTTAAATATTTTTTCTTTTATTATTTCATATCTTTCAAAAACCATCCATATTTAAAACTTTGAACCGCATCAGTTGTGTGCTACGACCATTTAGTATCTGACTTATTCCGGTTATTTTCTCGACTCAATGTTGCCATATCTGTGTCAAATACAGCAGTTTCTCACACACACCCCTCACTCGTGATATAGAGCAACCTGCTTCTATAAGTAAGGTCTTATTGTTCATCCCAAATATTACTAATCATGTTTGTAATTTATCCCTCTCACTGTGATTGAAAAAACAATTGGTACCAACTTGCTGGAGAGGAATACTTCTTACTATTTTAGGTCTATCCCTGACAGGAATGAAGTCATTTCATTGTCCACATTAAGGCTGAGCTCTGTTGCTCGAAACTTGCATATGATCCTGGCCACAGTTTGTCTTAAGAGACGCTCTTTATTTCCTCCTCTCTTGCTAAATGATATTTTCTTTAAGACTATGAATCTCTTTTATGTGTTTATTGTGCATTTGGTGATCCCTTTGCCGATGCTGAGCTAAAGGCAGCTTGGTGTCTTGGCTTTTGATAGTGTTACTCACCGGAATGGAGAGTACGTAAACAGACCGGACCTCTATTGCTGGGGAGTTGCTTGAAGGAGCTAGGGTTGGAGCCTCCTACCCAAGCCTCCTCTCTCTGAGGGAATGAGCTCTTTAAACCGATATGACCACCTGCTGAACTGTACAGACAAGGGGACCGATCGATCAAAAAAGCGGGGAGAACAGACCGTCTCAAACCCAGGCTGTAAAGGAAAGGATAACAAGTTAATAATCTGCCAATAATGAAACTGGTTTATTCCCAAGACTATTCCCCTTTAGTAGTACCTGGTTTAATCTCCCCTTAAGCCAAAGGAACCGGAGTAACCTATAAAGTAGAGAGGTCTTAGTATATGGCTAATGTATAATTCTGCAATATGGAAAAACCAAGAAAAACTATACTTTACCCCTGATGGAAATAGGATTGACGTAAAGAGTCCTGGGAAACAACGAAAGTATAAAATAAAAAATAGGGAGGTTAGTAGGGTAGCTATCCCCGAACGGAACGAGGGTCGCACTGGTTTCGGGATGGTGCACCACAGCAAAGCGTTCAAAAGATGCACTTAGGAATGAAGTTGAATTCCACAGAATAAGGGATTCCAATTAGAGTCTTTCTTACCGGAGTAGTTACTAACTCAGAGTCCAGGAAGCAGGCAGGGGTCTGGTACACAGGCGGTCACGAAACAGCAGAATCAGTGTCCAAGAGTTCCGGAAAGCAGGCAAGGGGTCTGGTACACGGGCGGTCAGAAAACCAGTTCAATCGGGGATTCAGAAGAAGGAGTCCGTGTGCAGGCAGGGTCGGTACACAGGAAAAACAAGGACTTCACAATTCAAGATACAGGGAGAGCACTTCGGAAAGTATGCCGGTTGTAACCTTAAACAGAAGCAGCGTTCTGTATGCCGCGGTGGAATAAATAACAACAAGAGGCGTATCGTTTGAAAATGAGGCTCCCCTCTCAACGCCGAGAACTACAACGTAGCAGGTTTTCTGGATGCTGTAGTTCGTGTAGAAATTTGCCATGGCAGCTGCCAGCGCGATAAGAAGGGCGCATGCCGGCGCCGTAACCCTTTATGAAGGGCGATCACTTTCCTGTCCCTTATTTTAGTTTTAACCGGAATTCCCCAATTGTTCTTGCTCATACGAGAGCAACGAGGCAGAACCCTGGAAACGTGGCGCGGCCGAGGGCGAGGTGTAACAGATAGAGGACATATGCTCCCTTATTCAAGTTTTCAATGTCCTGATTGTGCTACCAATATATACCCTGTTACAAACACATGTTAGTGCATATAGAACAAAATATTGTTTTACAGTTGATGTAATCCTTATTTTGTATTGTTCCACTAAAATCTGTAAATATGTCTGTATTCACATGTGCCAATTTACACATCGTGCATGTACCACATTTGTGGAAGCATGGTCTCAAGATTTGCAGCCATGACTTAGGTCTTTCAGTATTAATACTTGGTAAAAATGAGGGACTCAGTTTCTTCTTCAGTGTTTCTGCTCTTTTGAAGACAACCGTAGGTTAAAGGCTGATCTCGCTAAATGGCATTATTTGGGTTTGCTGTAGGCCAGCTTTTCTAAGTGCCTTGCTAACTAAATACAGGTGGTAAACATGATCCTTCCAAGACCTACAGTAGATGATGATATCATTGATGCATGCTCCACAGAAAGAGGCATAGGACGGGAGGATCTGGTCCATTCATCTTTGGAAGATAGCTGGTGCCCCATGTAAACCGAAAGGTGATACTTTGAATTGGAGAAAGCCCAATTGGGAGTAGAGAAAGCAGTCATTAGTCTATCTGTTGGATTAACAGGAACTTGCCAGTATCTCTTCGTCAGAAACAGCAGACCCCAATCTGTCAGTAAGATCATCAATTCTGGGCTTGGTAACTAACATGATTGTGGATGACTAAGGGCTTTGAGAGGGTTCAATATTATCAGCCCTTAACATATTCTCTAATTGCTTTTGAATGATGCTTTTTCTGGTCTCAGGTATCCTATAGGGCTTCAGATCTACCACTTTTCCTGGTGGGATATGGATGTAATGATATATCCCTTTCACTCTCCCAGGTTCTGCTCCGAATACATCACAGAACTGTTCTAAGAGGTCCATTAAATTCTTCTTTTGATTCTGAGTCAGAGAGAATTAGAGTATTTGTGCTGGTTTCATCAGATAACAGCTGGTTAATACCATGGTAGTGTCTTCAATGGGATTTTCTTAACATTCCATGAGAAGATTTGCATGAAAAATGTGAGTCCTGATTGTTCTCTCTGGTTGCGTGACTTGGTAATCGTAATGCCCTGTCTGATCTATTATCTCGTAGGTACCATGCCACCTAGAGAGCATTCTGTTTTTGGAAGAAGAAGAACTAGGACGTTTTATCTGATAGAAAAGGACCTTAACAGTGCCTTTTTATCATGATTTCCTTTCTGATGTTCCTGAGCCTTAGCCATGTTAGTTTGCATTATGGATCTAGCTGCCGCCATGTGCTCTTTTAGGGCTTTATCAGGAGTTGGGTGGTAGTCCGATAGTAAATCCACCAGAATACTACCCAGCGCAATTACCGCTATCACAACTTGGTCTGGCAGTATTTGCGCCAGATCACAAGTTGCGGTGGCGGCGTAAGACCCCATTATTTATTAGTCAGTAGGACTCAATGGGGCATTTTTGGCACAATTGCGGTAAACGCACTGAAAATGGGCGTAAAGGCGGCGCATTGGTGAATCCTTATACTTTGCCCCAAACTCAGGATTAGGTGGTGCGGTAATGCAGAAGTAATAGCATAATTGCTGCTTTTTTACTTCACCACCCAACTCCTGGTGAGATCTTTATTCTTTGGGCAGGTTGGGATAGTGGTAAAGTAGCTTTCTCTCTTTCATCCCAGGTTTCACACAACATATCTAAGACATCTTGCGGTTCACTCCCATACAAAAGTTCAAATCGGGAGAATCCTCTTTAGGATTGTGGTGTTTCCTAATGACAAAAAGGGTCCAGGGAGTCATAACATGCCAATTCTTTCCATCAACTTCGACCAGCTTCTTTAAGATATGCATTAAGGTCTTGTTGAATTGTTTGACTAAAACATCAGTTTGAGGGTGGTATACTGAAGTACGCAACGTGTTAATCTGAAGAATTTCCTTTACTTTTGATGTAAGTTTACTCATAAAGGTAGATCATTGGTCTGTTAAGATCTCCTTTCAGAACCCAACACTAAAAAAACTGGAATCAAATGCTTGAGAATCTGTTGTGGTGTTCCATTAAGGAAAGGCTACATGGTAATGAGTTACATAGTCTAATATTACGAGTATGTATCGATTTCCCAACTTTGATTGTTCCTGGTGTCCCACTGTATCAATAAATGTGCCTGAGAAAGTTATGTTTATGATGGGTATGGGCTGCAAGGGAGCTAGAGGGGGGATTTTGATACTGGTCATTTGACACAGGGGACAAGTTCCAAGTTCTTTACCTCTGCCTATATCCTGGGTCAAAAGAACCGGTTCAGGATCTGTGCCTGAGTTTTGTCAATCCCTAGAAGTGTGCCTGTTAGGTGGGAGTGGGCAATCTCCAGCACAGTTTTCTCATGGCTTTTGGGCACCAGAATTTGTGACCTACGAATACCTTCAGGTCCAATATCCCCCCTATACAACAGTCTGGTCTTCAAGAAATAAAATGGTCCACCTGTCTTCCTTCCCCCCTCCTCGGGTAAAACCTAAAGGAAAGTCTTGGCAAGCAAGGGATCATTCCTTTGGCAAACGCTAAATCGGGGATGACTTCAAGTTCTTCCTCTGTCATAGGAGATGGAGCTGCCTCAGGTGTACCATGAGGCTCTACGTCTGCCTCCCCAAAACCCTTGGTTCCTCTTTCGGTTTTACTAGAGGTCTTAACTTCCTGGTGTTTTGGGGACAGAGCCTTATCCATGATCCCTTGGGCTATTCTCTCCCCTACCTTGATTTGATAAACCTTGGTGCCTTTATTTTGCATTAGTATCTTAACATTTTCCCTGTAGTCAAGGTCTATAATACCTGCTAGCAAGTCTAGACCATACCACCAGGCTAAACCCGACTTCGAGGCAAGTCTAATGTAAGTTCAGGACGAAGAATGTGGACTAAATCTGTAGGTATCAAAACTCAGTCCCCAGGTTGAATCAGTTCCCGCCTGCTACTGCACAAGTGAAATCTGTTAGAGTGTTCAGTGGAAAAGGAAGGATCGAAAGCTTGAGTTTCTAAAAGCTAAGGGTTCCCCAGTTTGCATCAACTGAGTCCGATCCCACCCCTGACACCAAATGTGAGTAGTCAGAAATTAAAGCCGGACACAAACACCTTTATATCCCTATTCTAAAGAGGATCTTCCCTACCTAGAAACCAAAAACTAAGGATCTGTCTGTGTCAGTCAGTAACTGAAAAGCCATCCTTGTGTCCAAAACATTCTATCCTGGCCCTCTATTACAATCTTTATGTTCTGTTTCTTGTTACTTAACAGATCACCTGGTATACTCCCCTGCCAGGAATCTTCATACAATTTCAGCTGCCTGGTGTACTCGCCGGCCAGGCCTTCTTTTATAGGTTTTTCGGATCACCTGGTATACTCCCCTGCCAGGTATCTTTATTCAACCCCAGACAAGAAGTTACTGAACAACTAGGAGAATTGATTCTGAAATGGCACGGACAAGGCATGATAACGGATGGCAAGAAGGCTTTTCTAAGTGTCAAAGAACCAGTACTATGAACTATGTATTTCCTCCCAAAGATACACAAAGACTGTATACAAATTCCAGAAGCAAGGCCCATTCTAAGTGGGCTAGGGTGGGCAGCTGAACCAATTTCTGAATATATAGACTCCATGATAAGACTGTAGTGTGTCAGTAAGCTACCTGCATACCTCAAGGATACAACTAGTGCACTTAATATTCTCAACAAAATAATCTGGGAATAATCTGGGAACCAAACTGTCTCCTGGTCACACTGGATGTTCGGCTTTGTACACTTCAATCCAACATGATTTAGCTCTTAAGACAATAGAATATACTTTCAGGGATAGCTCTGCCTCGCACTACCAACACAGAAATATGCTCATGGAAATGCTGCAACACTGCAACACAACACATTTATTTTTGATGAACCTATTATCAACAAACGAAGGGAGTGGCCATGGGTACCAAAATATTCGCCAGCCTTGGCTAACCTTTTTATGGGCCTATTTGAAGACACTGTAGTCTACACGAACCATAGCTATCAAGAATATGTCTTGATGTGGACTAGATATATTGACAATGTCCTATTAATCTGGAAGGGAAGCCCACGCAATTTGGAGAAGTTTATAACAGAGTTGAATACCAATACCTTTGGAATAACATTCACTGGAACTCACAATGAGAAGGAAATAAACTTTAATGGATTTGTCGATTTATGCATCAAGACACAAATTATTGACTCGCACGTACAGAAAACCGACTGCAGTAAATTTGACTCTATACACAACTACCTGCCACCATTACTCAGTCATTCAAAATATACCTGTTGGTGGATTCATAAGGGCAAGAAGAAATTGTGAGGATGAAACCATTTTTGAACAAGAATGTGATTTGCTATAGACAAGATTCCAACAAAGGGGGTATTCTAAAGAAAGCATACATGAGGCATAGAAGAAAGTGAAGCAAATTGCCAGAACGGAAATGTTAAAGCAGAAAGATAAAAGAACAGATGTAGCAGAAGCAAACATCAAGTTCATTACAAAATACTGTCAAAACCACTTCAAAATTCGAGATATTCTTAAAAGACATTGGCATCTTCTATTATTGGGAAAAGATTTTAACAAATATCTGGATGAGAAACCCAGTCATAGCGGTTAAAGAGACCCTAAATCCCAAAACAAAGAAAGATCTAAGAGCCTTTTTGTGTTTAGTAGGATATTACAGACGTTTTATTGCTAATTTCTCATCTATAACGTCTTGTCTTACTGATAAACTCAAAAATGCAGAGCCCCAGAAAATTAAATGGCATAACGAAGATCAATTGTGTTTTGACAAGCTCAAACACATTTTGTGTAGCAAACGCGTGTTGGAGGTGGCAGATTTCAACTGGGAATTCATCCTCCAAACAGACGCTTCTCATGATGGCCTAGGTGCAGTTCTTTCACAAGAATATGATGGTATAGAGCATCCCATCCTCTATATAAGTAGAGAATGAATCCCCAGAGAAAAAAATTATGCTACTCTTGAACTGGAAGCCTTGGCAATTAAGTGCACCATAACCTACCTCAAATAATATCTGACAGGCAGGAAATTCAAAAGTGTCACAGACCATGCCCCATTAAGATGGCTGAGCCTCCGCAAGACACTAATGCTAGAGTCATGTGCTAGTTCTTAGATTTACAGGCCTCTTGTTTTACTGTGGAGCACAGGAAAGGAAATGAACAGGGAAATGTGGACTTCCTTTCCCGTTTTTCAATAGGTCTTGCAAGAACCAGCGACATTAGGGGAAAGGTATGCGAAGAATCCAATGGAGTCATCACGGATTCCATTAGTGAGCTCCTCCCATGGGGTCAAGGGACAGCAGCTGCTACCTGACCCTGGGGGGTGCTTCTACGAGGGAGGATCACATGCGAGAAGATAGCCACCGACATCATTGCATTCCCCCTTTCCCATAAGGAAGACGCTTGAATACCAAAATGGTTAATGGCCTATTGTCATTCTGGTCAGGCCCCCACCTTTGAGTCAGACACTCCCAACTCATACAACACCTTTTGTTTCTAATGTGTCTTCATGTGAGACCTCTGAGAAAAAAACATCTAAGAGTCAAAAGACCCATGATATCCATGGGCTCCGACTCCCATAACCCCTCTGGTGCTGAGATGAGGAGGAGGATGAGGGACTTTGCGCAAAATGACAACAGCTCGAAGTACAACATGTAGAATAGTTGTTTTTTCAATCCCTCAGTGCGCGGGACATTTAAAGTTGGAACCACACTGTTTGACAGAGGAGTGCAGGGGAGGACGTTAAACCTCATGCTGAGGCTCACAAATGCAGGATGCTGGAAAGCCGCCGGAACAGGAATGGAGAAGCTGCATGCGAGCAAGGAGGGCTGTGGAGATGCTGGGATCACGCAGGAGCTCCTGGTCGTTGAGCCTAAAGAAAAGATTGGGAATAGGAACCACATCTGTGGAGAATGAAGAATGTTCCAGAGAAATACCAGCAACCATCTGGAGAAATCCATCTCAAGATTCACTGTTTGTGATGCACATTGCCTTGCACTGGAATTCTACAGAGATTAGACAGATGCCTGCCTAGATTGACTCTGTAAGTGAAGGAAATGTTATGGATGTCTCCTGGCCAGTTGCATGCCATTCCCAGAATATGCAAAGATGAGAAGATACCAATTGAAGGAGTATACAGTTCCGCATTACTTTCAGGGCCTGTGTCTGAAAAACACAGATGCATTTATGCTAAGGATTGCCAAACATACTGACAGCATACTAACAACTGTAAGGAACTCATCGTGACAACAGTAAAGACAGACACAAGTGATCACAGTTCAAGGGTGTTTTTTGAGCAATGAATGCATGGTGGAAAAACGGCTAACGTAAACCTAAATCTAAGATGGGAGCAAACGTCGACCATCCAATGAAAAATAAGGCAGTCCTAGTGGCGTTGTGTCAAAATTAAAAGGTCTATACTAAGAAAAACTATATTGGCAAGTCCTTACAACTAATCATAGAAATAGTGTGGGATAGGGTTTCAATAAAGAAAATAAGTGTTCCAAATAATAAGTCAGGATGTGATTGCCAGGGGTCTCTCCCTTCCCCATGTTTTCAGCACAGGACAAGGTGGGACCTTGGAGTTCAGCACACACTCGAGCTTTCTCAGCACAGGCCGACAGTTCCATATCAGCTATCAGGTTCTTCGCTGGTTACATTTCTTTATAATGAAAAGTCTCTTGCCTTCGAGGCCTGATACTCTCAACAAACAAACGCAAAGTTCTGTTCTACGAAACCCTATGGGTGATGGCTTCACCCCTGGGTCCCCCTCTTCAGGGCACTGACCCTTTGTACGCATTCCACAAATTAACAAGACCACCCCTGGGTCCCCCTCTCCGGGCGCCGACCCCTCACGTATCGTATTCAACCAATCAATTGCACAGTTCCTTTCTCAATTAATGTAGCTTTTCACCCCTGGATCTCCCTCGACCAGGGTCGGATCACAAGTGACAAGGGAGACACTTTCCTTCCCCTTGTTTTGCAATATTTCTTGCTTTCACAAATATTCTGGGTTCACTCTTGCCGATGGTTACAGACAGTTCATCATGGGACTTTAGACTTTGCCCCCTCTCATCAGCATCCCTCCACCGGGTTCATTCTTGCTAATATTTACGAGATACAGTTCATGTATTTATGTTCACCATGCAGGATTCACTTCCCTTAGCTTTCTCAATCATCTGCCGGTCAAAGACTTTCAATGGTACAGAGGATTTTGCAAGACCCCTGTATGACCACTTTACTTCTCTCCTTGAAACCCTCTCGGTATTCACCGTCTTTCGCCTCCTCTTGAACTGTCGTGCTGAGTTAGCTCTCACATTGTGTGGTCTGCCTTGCTCATCTTGTGCTCTGGTGCTCCACCTTTTATCCCTGTAGGAAAGGGAAAAGGCCATCAGATGTGTGTGATTCTGGTCAATTGCCTGACTTTGCCTGACCCTTGTATCGGGACATGTCAGGTAAACGGTTCTGGTGTTAGTCTGTTGTCTTCCGTGTTGTGTGAAAGTGTTTGTGTAGGAAAAGGGGGAGGGCGGTGTTTTTGAATATTCTACGTGGTAGGATGGGAAAAAGGTGTTGAAAGGAGGGGGATACCACGTCTCACCCCTTGGTGTCCCACTCCCCAAAGACCCCCCATCCAGGTGATCCTCCCTCACTGGTCCAACCCCAGGAACTGGATTCATTAGCGGTGGCCATGTCCTGGCCACCTGAATGACAGATCCCCAGGGACCTGCCAGGGATACACCGTCAGGTTTCTACAACATAACCTCAATCTCATAGAAACTGCTAATTTCCATGTCATTTTGGGTCTGCTCTGGTTTAGGACACATACACCTTACGTTAACTGGGTAGCTTGCACCTTGTTTTTGGGATCAGAATTTTGTGTAGCCAATTGCTTAACCTAGAGCAGGACCAATCCTTATCTACCTTTCCATTCAACAGTCACCTACTTCTACAGTCCTGGTTTCTCACCTGAACTTATACCTGACAAATACCAGGATTTTTCAGATGTTTTCAATAGTGGCTGTGTAAAATGTCTACCACCACATCGTCTCTATGATTGCAGAATTGATTTACAACCACAATCTATAGGGTCCTTTGGATGCATGTTAATTTTGTCTGAGTCAGAGAAGGTGGCCCTTAAAGAGTACTTGAGACTTCATTTAGCTAATGGCATTATTGTGGAATTCAAATCTCCTGCAGGTGCGTCTGTTTTTTGTAACCATGAAGGATATCACCAAGCTCCGTCCCTGCTTGAATTATCAAGGACTGCATAACATCACGATCAAGGATAAGTACCCCCTCTCTTTAATCCCAGACATTTTAGAGGCTTAACGGGGAACTACAGTCTTTACCAAACTAGATTTTAGGGTTGCCTACCACTTGACTTGAATATATGAAGGTGATGAGTGGAAGACCGCCTTTCGCACTTCCTTCGGTCATTTAGAGTACAGAGTAATGCCTTTTGGCCTGGCAAATGCCCAAGCTGTATTCCAGAGGTACATGGACCATGTGTTCAGAGATCTTCTGAACCATAGCATGATCATCTCTATAGACGTCATACTAGTCTTGTCATCTACTCAATCTGACCATACCAAGCATGTGTAAGAAGCCCTTCAAAGACTATGCGAGCAACAGCTTCTATACAAACCCGAGAACTGCCTCTTTGATCAGGACTCTATCTCATACTTAGGGTTTTCTATCCCAGAACAGCATTCCCATGGATCAAAGAAATATCTCAGCCATTACTACGTGGCCCACCCCACTGAGTAATAAAGATGTCCAGAGTTTCCTCGGGCTATCTAATTTTTATCAAAAATCTATTCTGAGGTTTTCAGCGATCACTCCCCCATAAGCAGATAGGGTAAGATACACTTTTTTTGGACTGAACAAGCTCATCTGGCATTTAACTCCTTGAACTTGAATCAGAGTTTTGTTCTCAGCCCCTATTCTCCGACAACCTGATAACATTCAGCGCTTTATCGTTGAGGCTAATGTTTCAGGTGCAGTTCTCCTCCAACAAGCCGAGGGAGGGGCGAGAATACCCAGTGGCATATTTGTTTCACAAGTCCCTTATGAACGGAATTACTTAGTTCTTGAGAAAGAACTACTGGTCATGAAACAAGACTTCTTGGACTGTAGACACTTATTGCTGGGAGCTCAGTTTGAAGTTGAAGTGCAAACTGATCATCGTAATCTCCAAGCGCTCCAACACATAGAGTGTCACAACAGTCAGCAAGCACGTTGGGCTTACATTTTCATTCAGCATAATTTCAGAATCACTTATATAGCAGAAACATGCAATGTGGTGGCAGATGCCTTTTCTCACCAAACCTCTTAACCAGAACCCATAAAGGATCCCGAGTATGTGATACCTCCTTCCTGCATCATAACACAGGTGTCTTCATTACTAGGTAAGGCGCGTCATGTCACAGCATCATCATCTCTGTTTCAAGCTATCAAGAAAGATAATCCTTACATGCTACGTAAAGTACAAGGGGTCTCATTACGAGTAAGGCAGTGCAAGAAAATAAAATCAGTGGTAACGCGACAGTAATTCCACTACCACTGCATTCATGCACCGCCATACTATGTGTTTGGCGGTGAGGTCAAGGATTTACCTACAGCAAAAAGCTGGAGGTGAATCTGTCAAAATTCTGCAAAATCGGTAGAATTACCGCTGGTGGTAATTCAGCCAAAATCCCCATGGAGTCCATACATGGGGACTAACACTGCCGTACTACCACTTGTAATCTGGTGGTAATTCTGTGGGACCAAGTGGCGGCAACGGGTAATTTTGTTTGGTAATATTTAAGCGGATTTACTACCGAAATACCACCAAACTTGTAATAAGGCTCAATATCTTTTGTTCCAAGACTCTCAATTATTTATACCCACCAAGGACTTACAACAGCTCTTTCTTAAATTATGTCACGACACCCCTATCGCAAGACACAGGGAAAAAACAAAGTCTTGTTAGAAAGACAATTTTGGAGGCCCACAATACCTTGTGATATATGTCCTCCAATACCTGGAAACATATCCATCCCGTATTTCATGTATCATTGTTGAAGTCTTATGTTCCTAGACCTGGCACGAGTGACCCTGAGCCTCTGTCCCGTTTGAGAAAGGTTGACTATCTCTAGTACGAATTCCAGGACATCTGCTATTCACATTTCAGGAGGGGATGTTTGCAATCTTTGGTGGACTGGAAGGGCTATGGGCCTTGCGACAGGACTTGGGAGAACAGTTCACACATGTTTACGCCTCGTCTTGTGAGAAGATGTTTTGCTTGCCACCCCTGCAAACCTGGTGCTCCTGGTCTTGGCAGGGAGTAGAGTGTCATGGCCGGCCATGGATGTTACATTCGCTGCTGCTTGATGTCCTCTATCCTTTTATGTGGTTGAGATTCCCATTGCCAGATGGCCAGTCGGGCCCTTCTTCCTGTTCCGGAAGTCACTTACGGTTCCTTTCTCGTGCAAAATTGACCTTATATCCAGACATTGGTGGGCTCGTCCCTTGCACCTTATTGCGTATGTTACCTCTTTGATCCCAGCTTTTGGTTGGACATTCCTGAGCCTCCTTCAGCTCTCAGTCCTTTTTTTTCCTTCCTCGCTCCTTCATAACCTTTCAAGTCCTCCCTGGTGCTGCCTCTTCATCAAGTCTCTGCCTGGGTTTGTTCTACAGACTGAGAAGTGGCATGGCAAAGGAATGTGTGAATAGGTCCCCGGACAGATGTTTTACCTAATTAACATCCTAATTGGGATTCGGCCGAGTACAGAAGTCTGCTCAATGTCCCTCCACACCTCTCCCACATGCACACAGCATAGACTTTTTAGTTTTGGATACTAGGTGGCACTTACGTGCTGCCTATAAGCCAAAACTATTGCATTGGAGTAGAGGGAAAAGAGAGGAGACGTGAAGAAAGACACACAGCTTGTGGGTGTTGTTTGGTTATTTACCCCCATCATCCGGCAGAACCGATTCTTCTTCACACCATCATCATCCAGGAGATTTCATCCTCCATCCATCTGCTACAGGGTATTTCCCAGTCTTTAGGGGGTCAACTGTCTGCTAATATATTGGACAGTGTGTCTTCTTCAGACAGACGACCAATCTTCACCAAGACCAAGTGTCTCAAGGGTTAAAAATGGATCCTTTCATGTTTATGAATAACGAGGTTCAAAGAAATATTTATTAAAAAAACATTTGTTTACCCCCTCAAAAAAGACTCCCACTTACTTATTTTAACTCCCTAAAAAGCATTGTACTCCCAAATTTAAACACGCGCTGGCAAAATGCCAACAGTTTGGGATTTTGGAGTAGGCAAGGGAAAGGCACATGCCAGGCACTGCAGTCGGGGTATTAACTGGCCATCACTGGTAGCAGGTGCAAAATGGTGTGATTACCTGGACATCTTATAGAAGTGTCTGGCAAATGACAGGTGTTTTGGGCCTGGAGGGTCATGAACTGGGTGGGAATGTCCGTAGGGACTAGCAAGGACATGGGCAGTCAATGGGTGGGCAAGTTTTGTGCCCCTCCTTATATGATATTTCTCCTCTATTTGTGGGCTAGAGGAGAGTGTAGTATGGAAGAGGCGTGGGTTGGGTAGAAAGGGCACGTGGCTTGTGTAAGGGGGCATGGTCATCAAGTGGTAGTAGCATAAGATGCTAGGAGGGTTCATGTAAGATGAGGGATGTTGATGGTTGAGAATGTGGTGCGGTCGCAGCAAGGGTATACAACTTTATGGGGCATGTAGAACTCCTGAAGAGGGTAGGGTGGAGTGAGATTGTGGTATGTATGGTAGATGAGCTGGGAGTGAATAAGGGGAGTGCCTAGGTCTTTGGCACAGAGGGATGGGTTGTGGAAAGGCAAGGTTTCTTTAAGACCAGGCTAATAGGGTGTGCTTCTTGTCCATCTTCCTGTGATTTAATGACCAGTAGGGGTCCATCAAAGGGTAGTCCGCAGGAGAAATGTTGGGCAATGAGAAGAGAGAGAACGTCTTGCCGAGTGGCTGAGTGGAGCAGGTGGAGGCAAGGGATGTTGGAAAAGGTTCTGGCCTGCGAGAGGAGGCTAAGGCCACATTGAGGGGCTGGGGTGATGCCAGGGAGGAAGATGCATCTTTAATGCTAGTTCCAGGGAGTTTAAGCTAGCTCTCTTTCCCTGGATGGTTGAAGGCAGTCCTGGATTCCAGCAAGAGGCCTTAAAAATGGGAGGCCAGGGTGAAGGGAGAGAGAGGGGGACTGTCTGAGTAAAGAGGAAAGAAGAGTGGATGAGTGTAACAGGAGGAAGATGTGGAGGTTGGAAATGGAGGCTTGTGTGCATGGGAAGTGGGAGATAGGGGCAGCAGGTGTTTTGTTGTGGGAGGCAGAGAGAGCAAGCAGCTATGGCCTACCTTGAGGTGCCGTTCCCACTACCCTCTCCTCAAACATACATGATTTCCAGAAGCCTAGACTGAAGGCAGGACATTGCTCTAAAATGGCATTATATTCCACGAAAAACACCACACCATATGCTCATCCCTTTTCCTCATATTTTTCTTGGTCACTAATCTAGTATTTAATATAACGTGGATGTTTAGTTGCTTTTTCGGGTTCCTCTTCTTGCGTTTATAAGCATGACCTTCTCCATGTGGCTGCCCGATGCCAGCATTCCTGGTATTCTGTGCTCTCTTTGTTTCACCATTGCCCAAGGGAATTACACATTTTTGATGCATTTGTTACCATATTTTTTGACGGCAAACATATAGATGGGCGGGTTGAATTATGTATGTAGAAAGGGGGTGGGGAGAGGGGTAAAGGGGGCCAAGGGGGGTTTCCACTGCTTCTTGCAAATGTCATTAGGCAAAAACAAAACTGTAAATGTTCATAAATCCTGCCCAAGAGCTTGTTCTGCGTTACCAAATTCCACAAAAGCCCAGTTTACACTGTGACGACATATTTTACCAGAAAATGTCGGGTGTGGTGAGGGGGAAGTCAGAGCTTTCAACCTCTCCAAATCTGTTTAGAAATATAACGCTGACTACATTTCTTCTCCTTTCGTGCATGATCCTGCCAGCTCCCCCGATTCCCTGGCACCGAGTGTGTGATGTATGAGGCAGGGAATGCTACATTGCTCTGCGGTGCAGGGCCTCTTACGTCCCATTCCAGCAGTAACATTTGCAGGGATCAGCCGTTCACGAGAATGGGGGGTACCAAATGATACGGTTTATTAAAAAAAAAATACTCAGGTTTAGAAAGTGCTCTCTGGGCCCACCGCTGTCACTTGTTTAAGTGTGGGCCAGATAAGGCATTATAAATAAATGTGTGAATGAAGAAGTTGAGAAATGCAGGTTTTCTGTGCAAGTGAAATGATTACAGTTACAGATTGTTGCAAGGCCCTGGCATTTCATTCAGCAGCAGCGCATAAAGGTTACAGTGATCCACATTGCTGTCCATCCATCCAGCTTACATCAAACATGCTGACATGAACTAGCAAGCCTTGCCAACCGTCCGACTCAACCACCGCCCGGGCAATATCACAGCCATGTCAGGTCTAATTTGGCTGGTCAGCTAATCAAAGGAAAGGTGGGGAGGATAACGTCCATGCAGGATCTCACTCAACACGGAAAATAGGTCAGTTATGGCTTCCTACAACAGATAACAAAATAAACGGGAAGTGTATAACGCACTGGGCTGCATGGTCCATGTGTGAACTGCAACGTGGGGCTACCTACTAAAAAAAGGGGGCTGATGAGTGACTGACAGCTGGGCATGCTGTAAAAAGATTAAAAGGGAGTAGGCGCCCCTCTGATAAGGGTGGAAGATACAGGTCAGGTGGTGGTACCTAGGGGTAACAAAAGTACAGGAAGATGCATGGTATCTTTCCCATTCACAGATGGCTGCTAGTTTTGGCTTGTTTCCAGAGAGCTTCTTTGCAGACAGTCACCCAAGATGGCTACATCCATGGAAGAGCTAAGAGCTGAAAGAGTTCCGAGATGGGCAGGAATGGGTGGGATTAGCATGGCTAGGGGCAGGGAATGGAGGGGATTCGTAATCAAACAACACCAAATACACTGTTTATCCCTCCTCAAATGTTATCTCCATTGAAGAGCATTAAAGACCCTCATTCAAAGCCCATATTTGAAGCTCTTATGTTAAAGCTCTTATTTTAACGACAATAGTTTAGACTTAAAGGTAGAGGTTTCAGCGCCACCTAATAGCCCAAACTAAAAATGGGAATACTCGCACTTCAAATTCTTATCTGCAGCACTGAGCATTACACATGAATGCCGGTTTTTACCCCCTTTATTTTTGGATCTGTGGATATTCATTTTGATTTAAGGTGGAGTGAGGGTATGGATGGATTAAGCATGCCTGTCATGCATTCTTGCTCCGCCTCAAAACCAGGGCCGTATCTAGGGGTACGTGAAGTTGGCAGCTGTACGCAGTGCAGACTGAGAAGTGGCATGGCAAAGGCATAAAAATACTGTCAACAAAAAACAGACACATAAGAACCTGTCTCCCTGCTTTTACCCACACAGCTCCATGGATATGTTTGGACCATTAGTACACATAGTGCCTCAGGAAGAAACTAAAAGGTAATAATAATGCATAATCTGAGGGCTAAAATGTATCCTTTAATGTTTATGAATAACGACATGCAAAGAAATATTTATTACAAAAACATTTCTGTTTTAGTTAAAACTTATTTTAACCCCCTCAAAAAATACTCCCATTTGGAATAGGACTTCCTTTTTGTAACTCCATAAAAATCATTTTACGGCCAAATGTTAAAAATGGGAAGTAAAATACTCACACTTCAAAATCTTATCTGGAGCACTGAGCGTTACACATTAATGCCCCTCTTTACACCTTTAATTGGATTAAACATGCCTGTCATGAATCCTTGCTACGTCTCAAAAGTAGGGCCGTTGCTCGAGGTGCGTGAAGTGGGCAGCTGTTCGGAGTGCAGACTGAGAAGTCGCATGGCAAAGGCATGTGTGAATAAGCCCCGGGACTGATGGTTTACCTAATTAACATCCTAATTAGATGCGGTTTAGCACAGAACCGTGCTCAATTTCCCTCCACACCTCTCCCACATGCACGCAGCATAGCCTTTTTAGTTTTGCATACTACGTGGCACCTAAGTGCTGCCTATAAGGCAAAACTATTTCATTGGAGTAGAGGTCAAAATTAGGAGACGTGAAGAGAGACACATAGCTTGTGGGTGTTGGTGGGTGATTGTAGCTGCCCATGGCCATGCTAATCCTATGGCCATTCCCACCCCCTACCTTCCCCTCTCCACCCAAAATACACGCTCCTCTAAACTCTTTGATCTAGCTCCATTAAGTAGTACCATCAAACGTTGTCCAGCCAGTATAATATCTTAGCAGTCTGCTGAGAGTTAATGACTTAACTACAGCTATAAATGCGCAACGGGTGTAATAATAAAAATAGGGAGTAAAAATACTGTCAACAAACAACAGGAAACCAACACATAAGAATCTGTCCTCCTGCTTTTACCCCCACAGCTCCATGGCTATGTTTGCACCATTGGTATGCTAATCCTATTGCAATTCCCACCCACTACCTGCTCCTCTAGGCCCAAAACACACCCTCCTGGAAACTCTTTGAGCTACCTCTGTCAAGCAGTAACATGAAACGTTGGCCAACCAGTGTACTTTCTCATCGGTCTGCTGAGAGTTAAATGGGCTTATTACGAGTTTGGTGGTGCAGGAAAAAAGTGGAGGTAATTCCATTTACCTCCATTTTTCCTGCACCGCCAAACTACAAGTTTGAGGGTATTACCGGATGGGATTACTGCCTATATTTGGAGGTAAAAGTGGAGATGTTACCTGGAGGTAACTCCTCCACTTTTACCTCAAAAAATCAGTGATTACCATCCGGTAATACTGGAAAAATTCCCCCTCCATAACATGGGGATTTACACTGGCAAACCTCCACTTGTAATCTGGCGGTATTACCACCGGAGGTAATGCCGCCTGGCCAAGTGGCGGTATCGGTAATTCGTAATGAGCCCCAATGAGTTAACTGCAGCTGTAAATGTGCAACTTATGTAATTAAAATGTCTTAACCAAGTGTACCTTCAGCCACTTGATTTATATATGTCCCTTACACTGAAGTCCTATTAAAAACAAGCACTGACAAATCCAACAGTTCTGGTTTGTGTATAGGTAATAGAAAGGCTTTTGCCAGTCACTCCTATCATATGCCCAGGTAGTCACACCAGTTTCCAGCTTTTGCCATTGTGTGGGAGTAAGGGGTCGTTTGGGCCCCCCTCATACATTCAGCAAAATGTAAACCACTTGCTCGTACAATAATGAGGGATGCTTCCATTGCTCGCATGCACACTAGCAGTGTCATTGGCAGTGGCAGATGCGAGTTTGTTGTGCGGGACACTTGGGCTTCCATTTTGTGTACCCTCGACTCCATCTTTGGACTAGGCCTCACTGCGATAATACGAAAAGGCTTCTCTCCCCTCTGTAGCGCCGCGCACGCCACGCTCATGGCCCCCACCTTTTCCACTGTGTTTGAAAGCTTTGCAGCTCCGTTCTCATGGATGAGCCAGAGATAACTGCAACAAATACACCAATGTAACATCTCATTCTTCCTCTGAGATCATTGCCCTATGTGTGAACTGGCTCGAACTATGCCTTGTAGCTCATCCATCTCCACCAACCTGCCCATGCCTCTTACCCCCGTTGTTGGAAAATAACTGCTACTACAGCCCTGTGTCCCTGCAATGTATTCTCTTGAAGTACCAGACGTGTGACCCCACTGTGAAGCCCACTCCAGTGTGCCCCAACTAACCCCAGACCTCTGTCACAGTATATTGCACCCTAGAACTAACAAATGTCAGAATGTCTTATAGCCCCTTTGATGCACCTGGATCCACCCCACAGCCAATGTTATCTTACTGACCAAGATCCTAAGCCTGGTACTTCATATAAGTCCCAATGAACAATGCTGTGATTATATGTGCACTATTTATAGATCTATGATAATATACTCAAAGGAACTGTAGTGACCATTATTTAGTGCATGTCTAATGGTAGTATCTCTCGTAAGCTTAGTTAGGGCCCGCCCTACCACACCGCGACTGGACCCTCACCCCGCCTGGACACCGACAGATGGACCTCATGACGCTCACCCTCCCGCCAACCAAGCAGCCAACCACGGAGGAGCAGCACCTATATCCACTTATAGAATATGGTCTTGTGTCCAATCAAAATGAACTTTTTTAACATTCATATCTGACATCACTGATGACATTTTCTGCCTTCTTAATCAATTGTAAGTGTGTTGTTTGCCAGAGCGCTCTCGGGCAGCAGAGTTCTCTGGATGCCAATTTTACATAAACGAAACTTAACTGTGACAGCCTGTTCTCTTAGTCTCATTCAAAATTGGGGTATGTCATATTTATAGGTATTGCATGTGTTAGACGGGGAGTGGGCCTTTACTCATGTCCAGGTAGTACCAATATGGCAGTGCCTATAAAATGCCTATCCCATGCTCACACAAAGCCAAAACCTTTGAAACGAGAAAGCAAAGTGATTAGAGGCAAGAGGAGGTATGGGTTTGAAGGTCAGGAGGAGATACGTGAGAGAAAGAGGGGCGAAAAGGAAGAGGATAGAAACGAAACGGCAAAGAACACAAAAACAGAAAGTGAGTGAGAATGAAAGAAAAGTGATAAAGAAAAAAGAGGAAGGGATGGAAAGACAAAGCTGAAAAATAAGAGAGAGCGCAAAACAGGTGTTATGTATGGAAGACAGCAGGTGGAGTGGAAAGTAAGAGCATTGAAATGATGGGGATTGAACAAAAAAGGGAGAGTTGAACAAAGAAGAAAATGTAGAGAAAGAGTGAGAGGATGCTGCAGAATGTCAGGAAGTGAAGTCGGAGACCATGAAATAGCAGGCGTGATATAGCGATAGAGGTAGAGAGAAATTGGGAGGAGGTAGTATGTACAGCAAGGGGATTATGGGTAGTATAGAAGAAAATAGGACACAATATGGAGTTAGTGAAGGTTGAGAGATGAGACTGAAAGAGAAGACAGGAAGAAAAATCAAGGGAGAATGGTGAAATACATACAATAGGTTTAGGGAGTGGTTGTGTGTAGCGGCAGCGTTTGCGGTATAGAAGGGAGCTGCACACAAATGGGAGGGGTCATTTTTAGTTGTTTGTCCTGTGCACCATATTGCCTAGAACCATCACTTCACAAAACACAATGGCCCTCATTACGACCCTGGCGGTAAGGGGTTTACGCCAGCGTTAGCTGCGCCGACCCCTTACCGCCAACTACGAGTTCCCAGAGCGCCATGGTCACTTTTCCGCCCGCTTTTTGCGGGCGTAAAAATCCATGGCGCTATGGGACCTCGGTGTTAATTACGCCACCGTAGTGTACGGTGGCGTAATTAACGCCTTCCCCACTCCCATTGAGCCCTATGGGGCCGAAATGGGAATGGGGAAGGGTAAATGGGTCAATGGGGACTTACCGCCCCGCCAACCTCGGAATGGGGCGGTAAGTCCGCCATCCGCCATGGCGTAAAGGGACTTTGCGCCATGGCCGTAAAGTCCGCGGATGGCGGAAAAAATCCGCCAGGGTCGTAATGAGGGCCAATATAACTAATTTTCGAGTCCTCCGGAGCACCAAAAACAACTTGGTTTTACGCCAGCATGAGATATTCATGCTGGTGTAAAACCAATAATTTCCTATGGAATACGCCTGTTTTTTGCTGGTGCTTCCATAGGAAGTCACCGTTAACGCTGCCAGGCGGTGTTTACTCTATTGGCACTCTGCGTAGTGCAAAGGAGATGTGTAAAGAGATTTCCGCAGTCTCATTTGCACTTCTCAGTGTAAATGACGGATAGTGCCTGGAGAGGACCTGTTTGCCATTGCCAACATTTCGAACCAGCTTGGCAGGAGATCTCGCCAGAGAAATCGGGAGACATACATTTTCCCATAGGAATGCATTGGGGCTAGAATTATTTTAGGCGAGAGGTGAAAAATAGCAATATTTTCCATTGAAGAATCAGGAGTCTCCCGCCTTAATTGGGAGGGTTGGCATGTATGCATAAGTGCAAACGTAAGCGGTGCCTTTCCGGCAGTTTACGTTGCACAGCAAAATAAGTTCCTATGTGGTTTAACACCAGCATATATTTTTTTTAAGCTTGCATTAAACAGATGAATTCCTTCGGAATTGACGTTTTTTTTCCACAGATAAAAGCAGGGGAATTCCATAGGAATTCATTCTATATGCTTCCCACAATTGCTAAATGTGGGAGGCATTGCCACTTTTTTCCAAAACTTAGTGGATAAGAAAGGTGATAAAGTACGGTTGCCTGTTTTAACACCTTGTTACATCACTTAGAAATTAGCAAAATTGCAAGGGGGAACCTTATCAACCTTCTTTCATCCAATTTATTATAAACAGACACCCAGAGTTCTAATAAAGAACTAGTGGGCCAACTGTCCATACTTTGATAGAGCAAAAAGTGGAGCAGCGCTTTCCATTCATTTAGCAGCCATGGTCGCCATGTGACGCCAGTGACGTGTTTTTTCCACAAGGAGCTTCCAGGGCTGACAGTTCCTGTTGGAATGTTGGCCCTCAAGTTCTTTATTAGAACTCTGTGCAGACACCTAATAAACTGGTCTAACAGAAATGACTTTCTGAAGACTAAGAGAATGATTTACAACCACGTGCAGGACAAGTCATAATTAAACACACAGAATTAGAAGTAATCATCCTGCTAAAGTGACTGACAGAGTGGCTACGTATGCATACTAAGGCGATGAAAGTCCACACTTTTCTATTGCTCACTTGCTGTATGACAGGCCTCTGCTAGCACCGAGGAAGGCGGCAATGGGCTTGTGTTACCTGCAGATCAGGTTTCCTCAGACACAACTCTGTGCTGTGCACTCTGCCGACCCAGCCAAGTGCAGCCGTACGTAATGTCAAAACATGTCAGAGATCCCCGCATTTGCCTGGAAGCTGTCAGAGAGAAGCCGGATGTACCTGGAAGGTTAGATTCGTCGAAAATGACCAATCCAAAGTGAGGGCAATGTCAAAGCTGCATTGTGAAATAAGCACACCTAGTGAGTATATATCAAGTGCTTTATTTTCCTGAACCCCCGAAGCAGCCGCCTCCGGGTAAAGCCTGACTGACCCGTGTGGAATGTTGATCCCTGAAGCTGGAACAACATTCCACAAGCGCCAGCAATACGTCACATTCACATTACAACATATCCTCTTCCGCTATTATAATGAAAACATCACACACAGGAATGCAAAACATTTCTTAAAAATACACAAGATAAAACCTGAAATAGGTAGAATATAACACCAACTAGCGAAACCGTGTCTTAAAATGCTAAAAACATAAACTGTCAGAACATTTCATGAACCAAATTGAACGCACTGTACCACTATAAGACATCTCTAAATTTTGCAGGAAGACCACAACGTCTCGATGGGCGTCCCTCCCCCACACTTCCTTCATCACTCAACCTACCAATCTCCTCACCTGCCTGGTCAACCACCACCTGCTGCATACCACTCTCATTCACATCACCTCCAATATCACTCGACCTACAACCTGTTTCCATTGACCTCTCACTCCCATTGGCAGGCACAAAATCCAGCACATCACTAGTTTCATCAGATGCACTATCATTGACACTGTTCCTATTCGAAATCACCACCCTCCTCTTACTCCAAGTGGAGCCATCCTCCAACCGCACATGCCCCAAACCACTTTTCACTACTCTCCTGGCAGGCAGAAATGCAGATCCCCCTTTCTGAACAAACCTGGGGTTTTTAATGTGCACCCAATACCCTACCTGCACCTGCAATTCCTTTCTACCACTCTCGGAAAGTCGTACACCCTCCTGGTGAGCAACCACTCTCCGATGAACGCTCTCCAAATCTAGCCCACACGGACCACCACCCACCAACACCATGGGCCTGAGGGTGGTGCCCGGCTTTCTGCCTCTCATGAGCTCGAAAGGCGATCTCCCCGTACTAACAGGCGGAGTTCTGCGGTATGCAGACAAATAATCCAAAACCGTCTCTTTCCAGTCCATACCATTCCCCAAAGCCAATTGTATGGCACTCTTAATTGTGCCATTCGCCCTCTCCACCAGACCATTGGCAGTAGATTTATACATAGCTGTTCGATGGTGCTCAACCCCACACCGCCCCAGGAACTCTCTCATGGCCCTCGAGGTGAATTGCACGCCATTATCAGTAACAAGACCAGACGGTATACCCTCCCTGTCAAACACCTTGGTGAGAAATGCAATGACACAATCAGTGGTAACACTGCCAAACGATGCCACCTCTATCCACCTGGACGTATAATCAATGAGCATTAGTAAGAATCGATACTCCTGTTCCAAACATTCAAAAGGGCCCATAATGTCCAGCGCAAGCTTGGACCACACCTCCTTAGGCACTTCAACCGGGTGCACAGGTTGGGGACACATCACCTTGCTTTTGTCACTAGAAGCACATGCAAAGCAATCTTTCAAATGAGCCTCCACGTCTCGATCCATAGAGGGCCACCAGTACTCCTCCCGTAGCCTCCTCTTGGTCAAGGAACGACCAATATGCCCAGCGTGGGCCAAATCCACAATTTTGCCCCTCAAAATGACCGGTGGTACCAATCTGTCACCTCTGGACACACTCCAGGGTCCATCAGCCAACTCACTGAGAACCTGAGCATACCCCTTTCCTTCCGGCCTGTCCCTGACCGACTCCCAGCCCTTGCTAAGGCCCTCTCTTATCCCCTTCAATTCAGTATCCTTTTCACTCTCCACCTCCCACACGGCCTTATCCACCGCTGGAATAATACAAGCAATCTGACACTCACGTAAATCCTCCCCTTTGCCAGAATCATCACAAGAACTCGCCTGCCCCCAGACAGGCAGCCGCGACAAACAGTCAGCAACCACATTTTGCTTCCCTGGAACGTACTGAACAACAAAATTGTATTCTTACAATTCAACCGACCACTTGGCAATCCTCGGCGACACTGCAACCACACCCCGGTGGAAAACACTTGCACTAGGGGTTTATGATCTGTCCTCACAACATACAGAATGCCCCAAAGAAATGTCCTAAAATGTTTGGATGCCCACACCACCGCCAATGTCTCCCTCTCTATAACTGAGTATCTACACTCGGCATCCCTCAATGTCCTCGATGCAAACGCCACGGGTTTGCGCTCCCCTCCACACCATTGCTCTAAAACTGCTCCCAAGCCCACCTCGCTAGCATCCACCGTGAGAGTAGTCCTGAGCTTAGGATCAAAGGACCGTAAACATGGGGCCCGCTCCACCTCATTCTTCACCACCACAAACTCCTCCCCACACTCATCCGACCATACAAATCTCGCAGATTTCTTCATGAGTGCCCTCATGGCAACCGTTATCAGAGTAACAAGGTATGAATTTTGCATAATACTCCACCAAACCCAGAAATGCTCTCAATTGGTCCTTACTGGTGGGCACAGGGGTATCCTTCATCGTCAGAACCAACTCTGCCTTAGGACTGACACCTTGAGTGCTCAAAGTATGCCCCAGATACGTCACCTCATCCACACCAATTCTGCATTTAGACAATTTCACAGTTAGACCTTTCTCCTTCAACACCTCCAGCACATGCCGCAATCTGTCATCATGCTCTCTCCTACATCCACCCCACACCAGGATGCCGTCTTGAAAGTAACATACCCCAGGCAAACCACCAAACATTTCTTGCCTTTGGAAAACTGCTGACGCTGATGCCAATCCAAAAGGCATGAGACAAAACCTGTAAGCACCAAATGGCGTCACAAAAGAAGTAAGATGTCTCGAGTCAACATGCAAATCAATTTGGCGGTATGCCGCTGACAAATCCAGTGTGGAGAAACACGTTGCTCTGCCCAGTGTCAACAAAAGTTCGTTAATGTTCGGCAAGGGATGGTGATCCACCCAGATGTTTGAATTCAGGCCACGTAAATCCACACAAATCCTAATACTGCCATCCCCCTTTTTAACTAAAACCACCGGAAACAGCCACTGCGATGCCTCAATAGATTCAATAACCTCCGCAGCCATCAATTTGTTCAATTCAACCTTCAAACCCTCCCTTGCCATGACCGGAACTCCCCTCACCTTATGAACCATAGGTATGGCACCCCTCTTCAACACAATCCGGTGAGAAAAACCCTTAAGCTTACCCAAGGCATCAGAAAATACTTTAGGAAACTCTGCCTTGACCGACTCTGATGTCCATTACCTGTTAACCTCACCCCCTTCCAAAACACTGAGCACCGGATCCTCCCTTCGCGGGTGTATCTCCATGCCCAAAGCCGCCTGCTCCTCCCAACCCAGAATGCTAATACCTTTGTGTGCCACATACAACTTTCCCATGGCGTGCCGACCCTTAAACCCAAAAGTGGACAGGTTATAACCCAAGACTTCAATCGGGTTTTGACCATAAGCACTGGGGTTAATGTCAGTTCCTTGCAGTGTAGATATATCATTCCCCAATTTATCCATATACACCTCAGGAGATACCAAGGTATAGGGTGACCCAGAGTCAACCAACATTTCCAAATGGCAGTCATCCACCAACATTAAGACCCAAGGACCCTTGTGAGCCATCCCATCAACATGAAGAATTACCCCATGTTCAGGGCCACCAACAGCCCCAGCCTCCTGATTGGAAGCACCAGCTTCCGGCATTACACTTGCCACCCCATTGAATTTACACACCCGGGCAAAGTGACCAACATGCTTACACTTCCTACATTCCATGTTGCTAGCAGGGCAAACCTTAGAATCAGTTGAATGGCTTGACAACCCACACTTCCGGCAACACTCCTTCCCTTTGAACCCTTTGCCACCCTGAGTGCTATTCCTCTCAACCCCTTTTTTGTTTTCCATACCACCACCCCTATTCCGAGGCAAAACAGCTTGAACTCCTTCCCTGGAGTTATCTTTCTCAGTGACAATCTGCACACTTGCCCTGGAAGTCTCAATCGCCCAGGCAATTTCCAAGACCTTGTCCAGAGGCGGATCATTCTCAATCCAGAGTCTTTCCCTTATTTTCTGGTTACAGGTCTTCATCATCACCTGGTCCCTGATGTGCTAATCCAAATTCCCTGGAAATTTACATGTGGCAATTAATGCCCATAATGCAGTCACATAAGTATCAATGCTCTCACAAGAAGCCTGTGCCCTGGAGAAAAATTTATAACGTTCCAGCACCACATTAATCCTCTTCCCAAAGCGAGTTTCCAACTTTTTCAGCGCTGTTTCATAGGCACTTACAACGACCTCCCCTTCACCACCTCCCGACACTGTCACATCCTCACCAGTCAAATGTCGAAAGACTCTCAATCCTTCAGTGCCAATACAGTTCAATAGGGCAGCCTCCTTCTCATCATCTGAAAATTTAGAGTCACCAGCTGCCCTCAAGTACACTTTAAAAGAATCCACCCATTAATCCCAAGGAGCAACAGGTTCACCTGGTGTGGGCAGAAATGCTGGCGGGGGTCTAGCAGCCGAATGCAACATGTCAAAACAAGCAACTGTACCTGAATGCAGCAATAACAGGTTCCAACCTTTTATGAACTGTCAGATTGGTCCTCCTTGTGGACTAATGCAAGCCACTACGCTCACGACCAATCCACGCCAACTGCAACAGAAATGCGTACGTAGCTCACCTCAAAGGACCCACAATGTCACCAGCAAGAGCATTATTGCAACTCCCAAAACAAATAATACGCAGGTCCTCCCCGCAGCTCCTCCAACAAACAGCCACACGTCTGGCTAGCCCTCGCAATCACGAAGCCAGCGTGCAGGAAGCACACGTATGCGGGGCGTGTCCCCCACAGCCAATCCCGGCGAGGAGAAGACCAAAACACTTCCTGGGAGGCGGGGCAAGGAGCGCCTTCAGCCTGCATCCGTCCAACGCTGTGTATCGCAGGCAGGCACACACGGCGGTCCTTCCCCTTCAGCCGCGCAGAGCGCGATGGGGCAAAGGCCAATGGCCCAGTCAGTGGCCCAGGCGGCAACACAGATCAAGGCTCCAGCCCTGCAACAGCCTTATGGGATCGCCGCAGGCAGGCGACCGCTCGGCCCCAACGGTCACCGCCGACCGTCACTCCTCAGCGCCGGCACCGCGCCGCTGTCCAGCAGTGCCACGCCTCCACTCGCACCTCAGCGGGGAGCCTCCATCGACACCTGGCCTCACCCAGGGGCTCCACGGGGTGCGCTCTGGCGCAGGTGAGCGGACGGCACACCAGCAAATGGCCACGCCAACCATGGGAGTGCTCCAACCCAGGCAGCCGCACTGCTCCCTGGTTACCTCATCAGGGTAAACACTGTCAAGTCCTGCACACGCGAGTTTGAACACGGGGGTTCAGGCTCCTCGTCGCCAGTGAAATAAGCACACCTGGTGAGTATATATCAAGTACTTTATTTTCCTGAACCCCCGAAGCAGCCGCCTCCGGGTAAAGCCTCCAATCAACTGACCCGTGTGGAATGTTGATCCCTGAAGCTGGAACAACATTCCACATGCGCCAGCAATACATCACATTCACATTACAACACATTGTTTGTTGTCTGCCGTTATTTTTTGTAAGTTAGAACACTTCAGTACTTAAAACTGTGGAAGAAATTACTTCTTTTAAGATATTTCGATAAAAGAGTTGATAGCATTGTAGTCTTGCCTTATGTTTTTGCAAGTCTGTGAAAAAATAACAGAAGACAACATTGGATTTACTGGTACTCTATTGGCCTAAGAGGCTGTAATGTATATGGAAGCAGCTAGACACGCGATGCAGGAATGACATATATATATATTTTTATTGCTGGATCAACAGTAAGAAACAGGGATGTAATATGAGCCCCACCGGACTCAGCTCAGTGGAAAGATGTTTTCCTTCGTTCTCTTCCGTGACAGCACCTCGTGAACACACAAACCGGAGAGTTCCATGTGATGAAAGCCTGCACATGGCTGGAATGCTATACATCTCCCTTCCTTTGCGACACATTTTTACACACAAAAGAAAAATAAGTATTTACAAAAAATTAAACTTCACGCGGAAACTTCCTTGATAGTTAAGACTTTACACAGAAAATTCAATTCACACGAAATCTTCCATGTAGCGAGGTCTACGTCTGACTCTACCCCAGCTTGACAGACGAGGTATGTCTGAAATGACACTTGGGAAGGAAACATCCAATACTTTTCTCTTTCTTTCCACACTCCTCACACTCGCTCTCTTATCAGAAACATCAGCATCTGCTCTCTCAACAACAGTCCTGTCACCACCTCGGACTAAACATACACTCTCCATATTCCATATCCTACCATCTTCTATTCTGATAGCATGCTTGACTACTTCAACAACCTTTACTGGTCGGGACCACTTACACAGACCCTTCCTCAGGGCTGGTGGAAGCTTAATTCTCACAAATTCCCCCACTGACGGAATCGCACATTCTTTCCTTGCAGGTAAAGGCTTATCATGAGCAGACTTGTTCTTCAATTGGATACTCTTAATCCTTCCACACACAGACCCAAAGTCCTTCTCTACATCTGTTCTCTTACTCATCCACGAAGGCAACAATTTGGTGTTAGGCTTACGTCCCCTGCTCAGTTCAAATGGAGATAGACCGGTTGTAGAGTGTGGAGTGAAACGATGAGCAATTATCTTGTCTCTCACTGCTTTCTCCCAGTCTAATCGATTCAACCAAGCCCATCAAATCATTTCTTTGGGTACCTTATTAAAGCGTTCGACACTTCCATTCGACTGGGGATGATAAATGGCACTCTTTTTTATGCACAATTGAGTTCTTTATACAATAATCCTCCATCTCTTTGGAACGGAACTGAGTGCCATTGTCTGTCATAATGCTACTTGGAAAACCCTCTCTACCACAAATCTCTGAAAGAAAATCAGTGACTGTCTTAGTGGTAATACATGGCTCGATCAGTACCTCCACCTACCTGGTTAGTAAATCAATTACAACCAAACAGAATTGACGTTTCCCATTGCTGAAAATAGGGCCTAGAATATCCATACCTAACTCATCCCACGCTTTCTTTGGAATTTCCGTCATAACCATTGGATACTTCACACTCATGCAAGCTTTCTCACTCTCATTGTAAAGGATACAATTGCGGATCATCCTCTCAATTTGAAGGTCGCAGCCTGGCCACCAGAAGTCATTCCGGATCCTCTGTTTAGTTTTCACTATCCCTTGATGGCCTTTGTGACCTAATTCAATAAGTCTCTGACATATTCCTGATGGTGGAATTATTCTGTATCCTCTCATGACCATGTTACCTTATACGTTCAGTTCATCCGCAACTCTCCAATAGTCCTCCAGACCAACTTTCTCAAATTTCGCCTTCCTCAAAGGACATTGATCCATAATGAGTTGTTTCAATTGGGTTATCAAATTGTCTTTTGTTTGAGCATCTTCCCACTCACATTTCGGTATGGAAGCAGTCTCTATACTCAGAACTACTTCAGAGTCATTTTCACTACCATCTCCCACTTTGGAAATACTTGTGGGACGGGACAAACAATCTACAGCATTATTTTTGATTCCAAGAACATACTTCACCGTGCAATTGAATTCTTGTAATAATATCACCCATCTTCTGATACGATTGGAAACTTTATCCAAACCTTTATTCATGATAACATGAACTAATGGCTTATGATCTGTACGAAACTCAAATTCTGTTCCCCAGATGAAACTTCTGAATTTCTCTGATGCCCACTTAATGGCCAGAGCCTCCTTTTTTATTGTGGTATACGATTTCTCGGCTCCTTTCAATAGTCTTGAAGCAAATGCAATTCATATTTCTCTTCAATCAACTTCTTGGGTGACAACTGCTCCTAAACCCACATTGCTCGCATCAGTGATGAAGATGGTTTTTTTTCCACTCGTGAAGTTTTTTAACGAAGGAGCTTTGCTCAAAGCACATTTGATGAAATCAAATTCTTCCTCACACTCCCGAGTCCATTCAAAAATCTTCTTCCTGAGGAGCTCACGTAATGGACCAGTGTGGATTGCAAAATCACGTATAAATTTTGAATAATACTCTATCATCCCAATAAAAGTACGAACCTCTTCCTTAGACTTTGGTCTAGGCATATTTATGATGGCGTCGGTAAGTTGTTTCTTAGGTCGTATGCCATTTGCCGAAATTGTGTGTCCTAAATAATCAATTTCTGAACGATTTATATTGCATTTATCCTTGCTTAAAGTCATGCCAGCATCACATAATTTTCTGCAGACATATGCCACCCTCTCGTCATGTAGTTTCTGTTAATCCGCATATACAAGGATGTCATCCTGGAAACACATAATGCCTGGGTCTCCCTCAAATAGTCTGTGCATTATTTTCTGAAACACAGACGCAGCAGATATTAACCCAAAAGGTATCCTCTTATATTCATACAATCCGTCGGGTGTAATAAATGCTGTTAGCTTCTTGGAATTCTTGTGCAGTTTTACCTTATGCTGATGTTAAATCCAACGTAGAGAAAAACTTAGATGCACCTATCAAAGAAACAAGTTCTTGAATGTTCGGAAGAGGGTGTCTGTCTGGAACAACACATTTATTCAGTTCACGCATGTCTACACAAATCCTGAGTTTCCAAGACTTTTTCCTGAGCACAACCAACGGCGAAACCCATTCACTGGCATCAATGCCCTCTATAATACTTTGATCTTCTAGGAATTTGATTTCTCGTTTCACTTCGTCTCTCATAGATAAAGGTATAGTGCGCAATTTCTGCGCAACGGGAACATGGTGAGGTTTCAATTTGATTTCATGAACATAACCCCGAAGACATCCAATCTCATCTCGAAATACTGTCTTCATTATTTCACTAGAATTATTCTTGGTTATCGTAGTACTCTCTATTGACAAAATGGACTCAATATCACTGGGATGTAGTTTAACTTGCAACTTGCTTTGATGTGTCCAACTTAATAGTGGTGTTTTTCCCACACTCGTGACATATACCTTTCCATTGGCTTCTCTGCCCTTGAATTTCAACATGCCCCAAAACCACCCTATAATGTCAATTTTGACCCCTCCATATACTCTGGGTCTGATGTCAGCTTCATGTAGATATTCATGTTTGTTTCTATCCCAAAGATTTTGCGGTATAGGGTGTATTTGGTGCCAGAGTCAATCATCATTCTTATCTCTGTTCCATCAACACAAACAGTTGCTTTGGGACTCTCCATCACTTTTTCATCCTCATCATCCATTATCATGAATACACATTCTTCTCCTTCTTCATCACTATGGCAGCTGTGACTGTTGTCTCCTATGCAATTCATGGATGTGTTACGAATTCTACAACATCTGGAATAATGACCTTTTCCTTTGCAATTGCTGCAGATTATTTTTAATGCTGGACAATCTGCATCGTCTGCCCAATGGTTGCTACTATCACACCTGAAGCATCTGCCTTGGTCTTTTCTCTTTGGGCTGGCTTTACGTTTGTCCGGACTCCTCCTCCTGGAACTATTTGAACACCTGAAATGTGTGTTGTTTCTCTTTTCTTCGTTCCACGAAGGTCTGCGGACCTTTCCTGATGTCTTTTGTTTATTTGCTGTTCCGCTTACTTGAGCCTTGAGCCACAGATTCATTGGTATTGATTACATTAGGTGAAGACACATTAGAGTTGATTAGATCATTTTTGATTTCGGTTGTCTTGAACCTATTCTCTAATTCTTCGCCACACTTCTCAGTATGCTCTACTTCCTTAGCTATGAGTAGGTCAGTATCTAGGGGCGGGTCATCTTCAGACCACAGCTTCTCCCTGACTTTGGCACTGCTGCACTCACATGAACTGGTCTCTCAGTCTCTCGTCCAGTTGTTCGTTAAAGTTGCAAGTCCTCGCAAGCTTCCTTAGGCTGGTGATATATTGTTCAATACTTTCACCTTCCTCTTGCACTCTCTTTCCGAATTTGTACCTCTCCAAGATGGTGCTTGTCTTTTGCTTATAGTGTTTACTCAGTCTCCTGATGACACGTTCATATTCATTTATGTTGATATCTTCACTGGCATTAAGTTCCGGCAAGTCTTCAAATTTCTCTTGACCAGCAGGGCCTAGACAGTGTAATAATAAAGATTTTCTTTTCTCCACACTGCAGTTCGGCCCACACACAACACCTGCATAATGCTCAAACGATTTAATCCACCTCTTCCATGGTGTTGCAGGTTCACCAACTTCTGGCAAAAAGAACATGGGTGGAGGTACGCTGTTAAAAGACATATTGTACCCTGTATTCTATTGGCAAAAGGGAAGAAAAGAATTGGGCCAGAACGAGCACTGTACTTCTGTCGTGTCCACTTGTGAGGTTGTAGACAAAACTTGGACATAGAGTTTCAATAGATCATGGTTGTGGAGCACAGTATTGCCAAATTTAGTGAAGAGTACTTAGGGTTCACTGGAGGCGATTTGATTTCTGCAGATTGTCGTGTGATTTCTTGGTACAAACAAAGTCATTTATGTATTTTTTTTTCCTTCAAGTCCTGTAAAACACGGTGATGTGCTTATAATTCAACTGTAGCACGTTAAAATTGTGGCAGACTAATTCATTTTGTGGGCAGGTGAAAAATGTGTTCTTCTCATCAATAGATGGCAGTATTGCATTGAAAATAACTCACTTGCTCGCATGCACTGTAAATAGATATGCCGGATTCATAAGAAACAAGGGAGAAGGGAACTGTAATTATTGATGGCCGCTGCTACGTTGTTGGGAGAGACAGGAGCAGCTTGTGGGGAAGACGTTCCTTTGACCTGGTGGCCTGTGCGACATTGTTGGGAGCTACAACGGAGTGGCAGTGGTCAGACAGCAATCAGCAGAGATATGGGCCCGGTGAGTTTAATGACGGCAGGTGGGGCTCGGCAATGGTGACTTCGTCGCCACTTTTAATGTAAATGGAAGCAGCTAGACACGCGATGCGGGAATTATAGTTATATATGTTTATGGCTGGATCGTCAGATAGTAACAGGGATGTAATATGGGCCCCACAGGACTCGGCTCAGTGGAAATATGTTTTCCTTCAATCTGGTCACAACGTTCTCTTCCGTGACAGCACCTCGTGAGCACATGAGCTGGAGAGTTCCATGCGATGAAAACCTGCACATGGCTGGAATGCTACAGAGGCTTAGTTTCCTAAGCTGTGATTCGAATTTGCAGGCAAACAACACGTCAGAGCTGGTCAATAACATGCTTAACACCTCACCTATCCACTAAGCACAGTACAGTTTATGAAAGTCTGACTGTGTAACTCTCATTATTATTCTATGTCAAGACCGGAGGCTCGGATTATGCTTCCCTTTCCATTTTACTACTTCAGCAACAAAGTACAACCAATAATATATACGTCATGACCACAGGCATAAGTTTCAGTTCATGTCCCAAGAAGAACACCTCAAAGGGCTGGTCCTTGGCTTGGCATGACTGGATGACTGCCTTGGATAGCCTCTGATCATTTTCCATTGAAAAAACAATACTTACTGGTTCCCTATCATGGCCGCCAGTTTTGTGCTAGATACTAACTTTGAAGGTCTATTCTTCCTGCATTCAGTGGAGTAACGTTGCTGAAAATGTTGGGGGGTACATGTCATCTGAAAAAAAAAATGCCCCATTCAAATGAATAGGGACAAAATCGTGTGCTATGAAAGTTGGGGGGGACAAACACCCCTTTCCCCCCCTAAAATTACGCCCATGCCTGCATTGATTTCTTTATAAACCCCACCCGCTGGGAGGTCCGCGCTTCGTGTTCGCATTTGCGGCTGCAGTGTGACGCTTCCTGCGGTCCTTCGTATTTTCCCTCAGAAATATTTCAGTCGCAGCAGTGTATTTTTCCCCAGAACTTCCCACTCTGTTTGTTACCTTGATTTTCTTTTTCCTTGTCCCGACCGCAGCATTTCAGAACCCTTCCCCTTCAGCGCCTTTCCTGTCAGTCACGGAGACCTTCTCCTCAGTGGTCTTTGAGTATCGTGACTAAGAGGGCTCCGGTATCACGCAGGTACTGTTGGGGGTTTTCACTTGTCTTTTGACTAGCTTTCTATTAATGTTGACCTCCGTATCAGTAATTTTTTCCTCAAGGCTAGTTTAGTTTACTAGGGGCGGTTAGTTCCTTGTGTTGTTGTGAACAGATACGTCCCTAGTTATTTTCCTGTTTCTAAGAGTGTCATTGTGGGGAATATATTCTGTGTTTTTTATTTCCGCTGCCTTTCGTTATTCCTCCTATGATCTTCCTGTAGGGGTTGCCTCAATTGTATTATTGCGTTTTCCTAAAAAGGTTGCTTGTGTCACCTTAGCTTCCACACATAATTATTTTCTAGGAAGTCCCAAGCCTTTTATGACAGGGGTTTTAGAATCCTGCTAATTATTTCCCTTGCTCCCTTTTTCACGGCCATTGTTATGAAAGATTTCTTAATTGTGGGTAATTTTCCTTCCATGTGGCAACCCCTAAACTTTTTGCTGTTGTTTTCACCATGATCTAGACTTTGCCAGAGAAGTGCAGCCTTCTGCCGCACTCCTCTGGGCTTTCGCTCCATTCTTACAGGGAAACTGACATGCCCTTAAGACAGTCAGTACCGGGAAACGTTGTTTTCCGTAGTTTCTTTATCATGTTGCAGCTTTTGCGCAACATGGCACAAGAGGGCACTGTAAGCTAAATTACTGCTCTCTTGGGTCTCTAGTCTTCTGCAGGCCCTAGATACTCTCTTTGGATTGTAAATGAACGGTGCAAGTGAATCACTGACAGGATTGGTGGCAGCGATTGTTTCTTGTGTTTTTGAGCTCCTTTTGGCGTTTAAGCGCATTTCTCGCGCTTAGCCCAAAATGGTGGCCTGGCTTCCAAAATGGCCAGACCACGAGGCTCTTTGTCCTGTCCGCTGAATGTCTTGCCCCCTTCACCTCCCCCAGGTCGAGCCGACCCGGGGCCTTCCTTATTTGGGCATGTACTTTCCCGCGAAACACAGATGCTTTCGCGGGATTCTACAGGCCTTGTGTGTGCCTCCAGGATGGGGGCTGGGATGTCTGGTCCCAATACACATCCTGGGCGCCAGAGAGTCTAGGGTGGTGTGAATGCCTGGGACCCCCGTGGTCCGTGATAGGTCCACATATGGTGTGAGTGTTTTATGAGCGGATCTCCCATTGGGTCCCCTCCGTTTTGACGCGAAGGGAACCGTGGATAAGAGGGGGCTGGAAACACCACTACCAGGTTGATCTCCTGAGTTCTCACGAACAAAGGAATACAGGAGCCAAGTATCCTGCAACCACAAGGCTGAACCGAGGAATCGCTGGTGACCTGCTGAAGGACTGCTCCTCTGCACTGCTGTCGCTTTGTGAAACCCTTTCTACCTCTGATCGAACGAGAAGGCCTGTACTGGTACTTCGACCCCTTGGAATAGTGGGAACAACTATTTTCGGCATCTTCACCATCTCCTGCACGTAAGCCTTCTGAAGTGTCTCTGGGCCATCCAGCAGACTGACCAGCCTACCCAGGAGTCTTGCTCTGTAACCGCCGTCAGGTTGTGTTGTATTACGAGTCCTTGTCACTCTCACACGATTCGTACACTTGGCATTCCCAGGTCTGAAGTGAGTAGTGTACATTGGGCTGAAATACACACGGCCGCTCTGTTGCCCTGCTGTGGTAACAAACTGTGCGGGTTCACTGCGTTTGGGACATCCTCAACTCAACTTCTGCTGCTGCGGAATCTACACGACGTCGAGACGTCCCCTGCTCGTATTTGAACCTGGCAGCACTGAAACTGACGCGGAGATGCCTGGGTCTGCTTACATCGGGGACCGGTGAGTAGCATCGCTAGGAACTGGTCGCCCTCCTGCAGGAGCCCATAGCTTTTCCCCGCTGTGTCTAACAGCAGGCCTTTCCGTACTCACGCTCTGCTTCTGCCCTCAGTGGAGGCTGCGCTTGAGTCGCGGAACTCTGTTCATCTTCATTTGATTAATCGAACTAAACTGCCTGATTCCCTCGAAGAGACTCCCCTTTTGCCCGTTAGCACCAGCGTGTGCAGGTACTTTTGAGCACAAGGCTCCACTCTTCGTAGGGCTTGGACTTCCTTTTAGTTAGGTGCCTCTGAAGGCGGACTGAGTCTAATTATTATTCGCACTGCCTGTTTTCCTCCCCATCTAGGTGGTCTACCCATTTCGTGCGTCTAACTCATTAGACTCGTTTGTATTTGTATATATATTGTATTAGATTTGTATGTGTTGGTTTACTTGGGTTTTATTGTGATTTCTCGCTACGGTCAATGTTACAAAGGCCTTGTAAAAAATGTGTATATATTTTTAATATAACACCTGCTTGGAGTAATTTGTAAGTGTCCTCGCTTTATGTGCTCATTGCGGGCTTTCTGTCACCCTCACCTCTCTTGAGACCTAGTCTTGACCTCCGCGATCGCTACCCAGATTGGTCTGGCTTGTCCAGAGGTTACCCTGTTCCAAGAAACTAGGCTGGCCTTCTGAACCTCTGCCCCTCCAGGACAGAGTTCAGGAATACGTCTTAACAGCCATTATTTTTCCCTATCCAGATTTTCAGTTTTTTCCCGCCTTCCTCATTTTCCCATTAGCATTTACGGCAACCACCTTCATCTGAAATTCAGAACTGTATTGCTTAACCAGAGCCTGGTGGACTTACCTATTACAATCGCTTCAAGGCTCCCTTTGTTCTTGAAAATTGAGCTCGCACTAAATTCCCTCGCCAACTAAGAAAAAGGTGTCCCTCATCAAAATCATCATTCTCTACAGAACTAGCGCCCATGCACAAGAAGCAGGATGGATAGCTCCCAAACTTAAAGGCCTAGGTGAGCCTTCATTTTATTTTCAGTGATAAGGAGTCAATTTTTTGAGTTAATGTTGTGCAAGGTGGAGAAGGTTGGTTATAATACAAAGATTAAGTCACCATTCCAATTCCTTACAGAAATCTATTGGCATGCAATCAATTGAGAAACAAAGAACATCTAACCAGTCCTAGGCGCTCCCGTGGAGTGAGCATTACAATATACTATCAAAAAGCTATAAAAAACTACGATAACCATTGAAATAGAGTCTTTGGTAGTCCTGATATTATTGGTCTCCAAACTGACCAAGTTACTAACTTTATGAATCAGTACAGTCCTTGTCCATGACCACACTGTATCTTCTCCTCAACTTCCACTTTCTTTGCTACTCGGCAGCAAGTTAATTGCTTTTTCCTTATTCTCACGAATTTGTGTTTTACTGTACTGAGTTATTGTGTGGACGTAGGGACAGATTGCCCGTGCACGCTATGAAGATTTGGCAGAGTTTATCTGCATTTTTCATGTGATTGAAGTTGCAGTCGTGACGGGACTGGTGCTCCGGTGACCGCAACCACAAAGGGAGACCTACAGAGGGCTGTACGGCCACGGAAAAGGGTGCCCGACAGGACCTCCTAGTTCCGGCACTCCCTGCATTCCACTGACCGTTACTATAGTTACCTCTGTCAGTAAATCGCTCCATTAGCATCCCCATATATATATTTATATCCTCGGATACTTCAAAGGATATAATCCAGTCTATAATTCATAGCGCAACGTTCTATGAGATTGCGACCCGCGATTAGCGAACGCAGCACTCCTGCAGGCCACAGAGAGGTACCGCAGCTCTCATAATGAAGGGCACAGTCCCTGGTAAAACCTGTGATTATATATTTTTAAATATATTATATATATATATATATATATATTATACAGCCACGGTAGCGGCTGTGTAGTTATGGTTAAGTTGCTGTTTCCATGGGAAGAGCACTTTTTGGGTGGCCTATAACTCCACTTCCCCTGGACGAATCCTCACCAAACTTTGCAAAAAAAGTATATGGCGCACTCCGAAAAACTTGGCCACGCCTACAGGTCAAATTGTCAGACGAATTTTCACCAAATTTGCGGCAGGAGCTTGGTCCCGAAAGCGTGCTTTTGTAAATTTGGTGACAATCCGTCCAGTAGTTTCCTTTAAAACAACCAAAAAATATGTCTAAAAAAATTAGCAATATCTATGTACGCTCCCCGGTCATACTTCCCTGTTCGCTCCGCGGGCAAGATACCGATTGGCCAGGGGGGTGGCGTCATGACCGCTCATGCCCTGTGTTGCCCCCCACCGCCCGCTCATGCCCCGTGTCTCTCTCCTGTTGCCCCCCACCTCCTGGTCATATCCCCATGTCTCCCTGCTGTTGCCCCCACCCCCGCTCATGCCTCATGTCTCTCTCCTGTTACCCCCCACCCCCTGGTCATGCCCCGTGTCTCCCTCGTGTTCCCCCCACCCCCCGCTCATGCCCTGTGTCTCCTTGCTGTTGCCCCCACCCCCCGCTCATGCCCTGTGTCTCTCTCCTGTAACCCCCCCAACCCCCTATCATGCCCCGTGTCTCTCTCCTGTTACCCCCCTCTCATGCATCCGTGTCTCTCTCCTGTTGCCCCCCACCCTCCGGTCATGCCCCGTGTCTCCCTGCTGTTGCCCACCACCCCCGCTCATGCCCCGTGTTGTCTCTCTCCTGTTGCCCCCCACTCCCCGCTCATGCCCCGTGTCTCCCTGCTGTTGCCCCCCACCCCCTGCTCATGCCCCGTGTCTCTCTCCTGTTACCCCCCACCCCCCGCTCATGCCCCGTGTCTACCTCGTGTTCCCCCAACCCCTGCTAATGCCCTGTGTCTCCCTGCTGTTGCCCCCTCCCCCCGCTCATGCCCCGTGTCTCCCTGCTGTTGCCCCCCACCCCCCGCTCATGCCCCGTGTCTCTCTCCTGTTGCCCCCCACCCCCCGGTCATGCCCCGTGTCTCCCTGCTGTTGCCCCCCACCCCTGCTCATGCCCCATGTCTACCTCTTGTTGCCCCAACCCCTGCTAATGCCCTGTGTCTCCCTGCTGTTGCCCTCTCCCACCGCTCATGCCCCGTATCTCCCTGCTGTTGCCCCCCACCCCCTGCTCATGCCCCGTGTCTCTCTCCTGTTACCCCCACCCCCTGGTCATGCCCCGTGTCTCCCTGCTGTTGCCCCCACCCCCCGCTCATGCCCCATGTCTCTCTCCTGTTACCCCCCACCCTCCGCTCATGCCCCGTGTCTCCCTCGTGTTCCCCCCACCCCCCGCTCATGCCCTGTGTCTCCTTGCTGTTGCCCCCACCCCCCGCTCATGCCCTGTGTCTCTCTCCTGTAACCCCCTATCATGCCCCGTTTCTCTCTCCTGTTACCCCCCACCCCCTCTCATGCCCCTTGTCTCTCTCCTGTTGCCCCCCACCCGCCGGTCATGCCCCGTGTCTCCCTGCTGTTGCCCCCCACCCCCGCTCATGCCCCGTGTTGTCTCTCTCCTGTTGCCCCCCACCCCCCGCTCATGCCCCGTGTCTCCCTGCTATTGCCCCCCACCCCCCGCTCATGCCCCGTGTCTCTCTCCTGTTACCCTCCACCCCTGCTCATGCCCCGTGTCTCCCTGCTGTTGCCCCCACCCCCCGCTCATGCCCGTGTCTCTCTCCTGTTACCCCCCCACCCCCGCTCATGCCCCGTGTCTCCCTCGTGTTCCCCCCACCCCCCGCTCATGCCCCATGTCTCCCTGCTGTTGCCCCCCACCTCCCTGCTCATGCCCCGTGTCTCCCTGCTGTTGCCCCCCAGCCCCCGCTCATGCCCTGTGTCTCTCTCCTGTTGCCCCCCACCCCCCAGTCATGCCCCGTGTCTCCCTGCTGTTGCCCCCCACCCCCCCGCTCATGCCCCGTGTCTCTCTCCTGTTGCCCACCACTCCCTGATCATGCCCCGTGTCTCCCTGCTGTTGCCCCCACCCCCCGCTCATGCCCCGTGTCTCCTTGCTGTTGCCCCCACCCCCCGCTCATGCCCCGTATCTCCCTGCTGTTGCCCCCACCCCCCCTTTATGCCCCATGTCTCTCTCCTGTTACCCCCCCACCCTCCGCTCATGCCCCGTGTCTCCCTCATGTTCCCCTGCTCATGACCCGTGTCTCCCTGCTGTTGCCCACCACCCTCCGCTCAAGCCCCGTGTCTCCCTGCTGTTGTCCCCACCCCACGCTCATGCCCCGTGTATCCCTGCTGTTGCCCCCCACACCCAGCTCATGCCCGTGTCTCCCTGCTGTTGCCCTCCACCCCACGCTCATGCCCCGTGTCTCTCTCCTGTTACCCCCTACCCCCCTCTCATGCCCTGTATCTCTCTCCTGTTGCCCCCCACCCCCCGTTCATGCCCCGTGTCTCCCTGCTGTTGCCCCCCACGCCCCGCTCATGCCCTGTGTCGTCTCTCTCCTGTTACCCCATCCCCTGCTCATGCCCAGTGTCTCTCTCCTGTTACCCCCACCCCCCGCTCATGCCCCATGACTCTCTCCTGTTGCCCCCCACCCACCGCTCATGCCCCATGTCTCTCTCCTGTTACCCCCACCCCCACTCATGCCCCGTGTCTCTCTCCTGTTGCCCCACTCCCTGCTTATGCCCCGTGTCTCTCTCCTGTTACCCCTCACCCCCTCTCATGCCCCGTGTCTCCCTCATGTTCCCCTGCTCATGACCCGTGTCTCCCTGCTGTTGCCCCCCACCCTCCGCTCAAGCCCTGTGTCTCCCTGCTGTTGCCCCCACCCCCCGCTCATGCCCCGTGTCTCTCTCCTGTAACCCCCCCACCCCCTCTCATGCCCCGTGTCTCTCTCCTGTTACCCCCCACCCCCCTCTCATGCCCTGTGTCTCTCTCCTGTTGCCCCCCACCCCCCGTTCATGCCCCGTGTCTCCCTGCTGTTGCCCCCCACGCCCCGCTCATGCCCTGTGTCATCTCGCTCCTATTACCCCATCCCCTGCTCATGCCCAGTGTCTCTCTCCTGTTACCCCCACCCCCCGCTCATGCCCCATGACTCTCTCCTGTTGCCCCACACCCACCGCTCATGCCCCATGTCTCTCTCCTGTTACCCCCACCCCCACTCATGCCCCGTGTCTCTCTCCTGTTGCCCCACTCCCTGCTCATGCCCCGTGTCTCTCTCCTGTTACCCCTCACCCCCTCTCATGCCCCGTGTCTCTCTCCTGTTGCCCCCCACCCCCGGTCATGCCCCGTGTCTCCCTGCTGTTGCCCCATCCCCTGCTCATGCCCCGTGTCACTCTTCTGTTGCCCCCCAGCCCCCTGTCATGCCATGTGTCTCCCTGCTGTTGCCCCCCACTCCCCGCTCATGCCCCCTGTCTCTCTCCTGTTGCCCCCCACCCCCCTGGTCATGCCCTGTGTCTCCCTTCTGTTGCCCCCACCCCACGGTTATGCCCCATGTCTCCCTGCTGTTTCCCCCACCCCCCGCTCATGCCCCGTGTCTCTCTCCTGTTACCCCACACCCCCCCTCTCATGCCCCGTGTCTCCCTCGTGTTCCTCCCGCTGATGCCCCGTGTCTCCCTGCTGTTTCCCCCCACCCCCTGCTCATGCCCCGTGTCTCCCTGCTGTTGCCCTCCATCCCCCGCTCATGCCCCGTGTCTCTCTGCTGTTGCCCTCCACCCCCCGCTCATGCCCCGTGTCTCTCTCCTGTTAACCCCCACCCCCTGCTCATGGCCCGTGTCTCCCTCGTGTTCCCCCCACCCCCCGCTCATGCCCCGTGTCTCCTTGCTGTTGCCCCCACCCTCCGCTCATGCCCCGTGTCTCCCTGCTGTTGCCCCCACCTCCCGCTCATGCCCCGTGTCTTTCTACTGTTACCCCCACCCCCTGCTCATGCCCCGTGTCTCCCTCTTGTTGCCCCTCACCCCGCTCATGTCCCGTGTCTCCCTCATGTTCCCCCCACCCCCTGCTCATGCCCTGTGTCTCGCTCGTGTTCCCCCACCCCCACTCATGCCCCGTGTCTCCCTGCTGTTGCCCCCACCCCCGCTCATGCCCCGTGTCTCTCTCCTGTTGCCCCCGCTCATGCCCCGTGTCTCCCTCGTGTTCCCCCACCCCCCGCTCATGCCCCGTGTCTCCCTGCTGTTGCCCCCGACCCCCCGCTCATGCCCTGTGTCTCTCTCCTGTTGCCCCCCACCCCCGGTCATGCCCCGTGTCTCCCTGCTGTTGCCCTCCACCCCCCGGTCATGCCCCGTGTCTCCCTGCTGTTGCCCCCACCCGCTGCTCATGCCCCGTGTCTCTCTCCTGTTACCCCCATCCCCCAGTCATGCTTTGTGTCTCCCTCGTGTTCCCCCAACCCCCGCTCATGCCCCGTGTCTCCCTGCTGTTGCCCCCCACATACCGCTCATGCCCTGTGTCTCCCTCCTGTTGCCCCCCACCCCCGCTCATGCCCTGTGTCTCTCTCCTGTTACCCCCACCCCCTGCTCATGCCCCGTGTCTCCCTCGTGTTCCCCTCACCCCCGCTCATGCCCAATGTCTCCCTGCTGTTGCCCCCCACCCCGTGTCTCCCTTGTGTTCCCCCAGCCCCTGCGCTCATGCCGAGTGTCTCCCTCCTGTTGCCCCCCAACCCCCGCTCATGCCCTGTGTCTCTCTCCTGTTACCCCCACCCATTGCTCATGCCCCGTGTCTCCCTCTTGTTGCCCCCCACCCCCCGCTTATGCCCGGTGTCTCCCTCGTGTTCCCCCCAACCACCGCTCATGCCCCGTGTCTCCCTCTTGTTCCCCCCACCCCCTGCTCATGCCCTGTGTTTCACTGCTGTTGCCCCCACACCCCGCTCATGCCCCGTGTCTCTCTCCTGTTACCTCCCACCCCCCGCTCATGCCCCGTGTCTCTCTCCTGTTACCCCCCACCCCCTCTCATGCACGTGTCTCTCTCCTGTTGCCCCCACCCCCGTTCATGCCCCGTGTCTCCCTGCTGTTGCCCCCACCCCCCGCTCATGCCCCGTTTCTCTCGTGTTACCCCCCACCCCCCTCTCATGCCCTGTGTCTCTCTCCTGTTGCCCCCACCCCCCTGGTCATGCCCCGTGTCTCCCTTCTGTTGCCCCCAACCCACGGTCATGCCCCATGTCTCCCTGCTGTTTCCCTCCACCCCCCGCTCATGCCCCGTGTCTCTCTCCTGTTACCCCCACTCCCCTCTCATGCCCTGTGTCTCCCTCGTGTTCCCCCCACCCCCCGCTCATGCCCCGTGTCTCCCTGCTGTTTCCCCCCACCCCCCGGTCATGCCCCGTGTCTCCCTGCTGTTGCCCCCCACCACCCGCTCATGCCCCGTGCCTCCCTCGTGTTCCCCCCACCCCCTGCTCATGCCCCATGTCTCCCTGCGGTTTCCCCCATCCCCCGCTCATGCCCCGTGTCTCCCTGCTGTTGCCCCCCACCCCCAGCTCATGCCCCGTGTCTCCCTGCTGTTGCCCCCCACCCCCGCTCATGCCCCGTGTCTCCCTGCTGTTGCCCCCCACCCCCAGCTCATGCCGTTGTCTCCCTGCTGTTGCCCTCCACCCCCCGCTCATGCCCCGTGTCTCTCTCCTGTTACCCCCCACCCCCCGCTCATGGCCCATGTCTCCCTCGTGTTCCCCCCACCCCCCGCTCATGCCCCCTGTCTCCCTGCTGTTGCCCCCACCCCCCGCTCATGCCCCGTGTCTCCCTGCTGTTGCCCCCCACCCCCCACTCATGCCCCGTATCTCTCTCCTGTTGCCCCCCACCCCCCGGTCATGCCCCGTGTCTCCCTGCTGTTGCCCCCCACCCCCGGTCATGCCCCGTGTCTCCCTGCTGTTTCCCCCACCTCCCGATCATGCCCCGTGTCTCCCTGCTGTTGCCCCCCACTCCTCACTCATGCCCTGTGTCTCCCTTGTTTTCCCCCCACCCCCGCTCATGCCCCGTGTCTCCCTGCTGTTGCCCCCCACCCCCTGCTCATGCCCCGTGTCTCCCTGCTGTTGCCCCCCACACCCCGCTCATGCCCCGTGTCTCTCTCCTGTTGGCCCCCACCCCTGCTCATGCCCCGTGTCTCCCTCCTGTTACCCCCACCCCCCGTGTCTCCCTGCTGTTGCCCCCCACCCCCCGCTCATGCCCTGTGTCTCCCTCCTGTTGCCTCCCACCCCCCGCTCATGCCCCGTGTCTCTCTCCTGTTACCCCTCACCCCCCGCTTATGCCCCATGTCTCTCTCCTGTTACCCCCACCCCCTGCTCATGCCCCGTGTCTACCTCGTGTTCCCCCAACCCCTGCTAATGCCCTGTGTCTCCCTGCTGTTGCCCTCTCCCCCCGCTCACGCCCCGTATCTCCCTGCTGTTGCCCCCCACCCCCCGCTCATGCCCCGTGTCTCTCTCCTGTTGCCCCCACCCCCTGGTCATGCCCCATGTCTCCCTGCTGTTGCCCCCACCCCCCGCTCATGCCCCATGTCTCTCTCCTGTTACCCCCCACCCCCCGTTCATGCCCCGTGTCTCCCTCGTGTTCCCCCCACCCCCCGCTCATGCCCTGTGTCTCCTTGCTGTTGCCCCCACCCCCCGCTCATGCCCTGTGTCTCTCTCCTGTAACCCCCCAACCCCCTATCATGCCCCGTTTCTCTCTCCTGTTACCCCCCCACCCCCCTCTCATGCCCCGTGTCTCTCTCCTGTTGCCCCCCACCCTCCGGTCATGCCCCGTGTCTCCCTGCTGTTGCCCCCCACCCCCGCTCATGCCCCGTGTTGTCTCTCTCCTGTTGCCCCCCACCCCCCGCTCATGCCCCGTGTCTCCCTGCTATTGCCCCCACACCCCGCTCATGCCCCGTGTCTCTCTCCTGTTACCCCCCACCCCCGCTCATGCCCCGTGTCTCCCTCGTGTTCCCCCCACCCCCCGCTCATGCCCCGTGTCTCCCTGCTGTTGCCCCCCACCTCCCCGCTCATGCCCCGTGTCTCCCTGCTGTTGCCCCCCAGCCCCCGCTCATGCCCTGTGTCTCTCTCCTGTTGCCCCCCACACCCCAGTCATGCCCCGTGTCTCCCTGCTGTTGCCCCCCACCCCCCGCTCATGCCCCGTGTCTCTCTCCTGTTGCCCACCACTCCCTGATCATGCCCCGTGTCTCACTGCTGTTGCCCCCACCCCCGCTTATGCCCCATGTCTCTCTCCTGTTACCCCCCCACCCCCGCTCATGACCCGTGTCTCCCTGCTGTTGCCCCCCACTCGCCGCTCAAGCCCCGTGTCTCTCTGCTGTTGCCCCCACCCCCCGCTCATGCCCCGTGTCTCTCTCCTGTTACCCCCCACACCCCTCTCATGCCCCATGACTCTCTCCTGTTGCCCCCCACCCACCGCTCATGCCCCATGTCTCTCTCCTGTTACCCCCACCCCGACTCATGCCCCGTGTCTCTCTCCTGTTGCCCCACTCCCTGCTCATGCCCCGTGTCTCTCTCCTGTTACCCCCCACCCCCTCTCGTGCCCTGTGTCTCCCTGCTGTTGCCCCCATCCTCCGCTCATGCCCCGTGTCTCCCTGCTGTTGCCCCCCGCTCATGCTCTGTGTCTCCCTGCTGTTGCCCCCCACCCCCTCTCATGCCCCGTGTCTTTCTCCTGTTACCACCCTCTCATGCCCCGTGTCTCTCTCCTGTTACCCCCCACCCCCCTCTCATGCCCCGTGTCTCTCTCCTGTTGCCCCCACCCCCCGGTCATGCCCCGTGTCTCCCTGCTGTTGCCCCCACCCCCTGCCCATGCCCCGTGTCTCTCTCCTGTTGCCCCCAACCCCCCGCTCATGCACCGTGTCTCTCTCCTGTTACCCCCCACCCCCTGCTCATGCCCCATGTCTCTTTCCTGTTACCCCCCACCCCCTCTCATGCCCCGTGTCTCTCTCCTGTTGCCCCCCACCCCCGGTCATGCCCCGTGTCTCCCTGCTGTTGCCCCATCCCCTGTTCATGCCCCGTGTCACTCTTCTGTTGCCCCCCAGCCCCCGGTCATGCCCTGTGTCTCCCTGCTGTTGCCCCCCACTCCCCGCTCATGCCCCGTGTCTCTCTCCTGTTGCCCCCCACCCCCGGTCATGCCCCGTGTCTCCCTGCTGTTGCCCTCCACCCCCCGGTCATGCCCCGTGTCTCCCTGCTGTTGCCCCCACCCGCTGCTCATGCCCCGTGTCTCTCTCCTGTTACCCCCCACCCCCCAGTCATGCTTTGTGTCTCCCTCGTGTTCCCCCAACACCCGCTCATGCCCCGTGTCTCCTTGCTGTTGCCCCCACACACCGCTCATGCCCTGTGTCTCCCTCCTGTTGCCCCCCACCCCCCGCTCATGCCCTGTGTCTCTCTCCTGTTACCCCCACCCCCTGCTCATGCCCCGTGTCTCCCTCGTGTTCCCCTCACCCCCGCTCATGCCCAGTGTCACCCTGCTGTTGCCCCCCACCCCGTGTCTCCCTTGTGTTCCCCCAGCCCCTGCGCTCATGCCGAGTGTCTCCCTCCTGTTGCCCCCAAACCCCCGCTCATGCCCTGTGTCTCTCTCCTGTTACCCCCACCCACTGCTCATGCCCCATGTCTCCCTCTTGTTGCCCCCCACCCCCCGCTCATGCCCCGTGTCTCCCTCGTGTTCCCCCCACCCACCGCTCATGCCCCGTGTCTCCCTCTTGTTCCCCCCACCCCCTGCTCATGCCCTGTGTCTCACTGCTGTTGCCCCCACACCCCGCTCATGCCCCGTGTCTCTCTCCTGTTACCCCCCACCCCATGCTCATGCCCCGTGTCTCTCTCCTGTTACCCCCCACCCCCTCTCATGTCCTGTGTCTCTCTCCTGTTGCCCCCCACCCCCGTTCATGCCCCGTGTCTCCCTGCTGTTGCCCCCACACACCGCTCATGCCCTGTGTCTCCCTCCTGTTGCCCCCCACCCCCCGCTCATACCCTGTGTCTCTCTCCTGTTACCCCCACCCCCTGCTCATGCCCCGTGTCTCCCTCGTGTTCCCCTCACCCCCGCTCATGCCCAGTGTCTCCCTGCTGTTGCCCCCCACCCTGTGTCTCCCTTGTGTTCCCCCAGCCCCTGCGCTCATGCCGAGTGTCTCCCTCTTGTTGCCCCCCAACCCCCGCTCATGCCCTGTGACCCTCTCCTGTTACCCCCACCCACTGCTCATGCCCCATGTCTCCCTCTTGTTGCCCCCCACCCCTGCTCATGCCCCGTGTCTCCCTCGTGTTCCCCCCACCCACCGCTCATGCCCTGTGTCTCCCTCTTGTTCCCCCCACCCCCTGCTCATGCCCTGTGTCTCACTGCTGTTGCCCCCACACCCCGCTCATGTCCCGTGTCTCTCTCCTGTTACCCCCCACCCCCCGCTCATGCCCCGGATCTCTCTCCTGTTACCCCCACCCCCTCTCATGCCCTGTGTCTCTCTCCAGTTGCCCCCCACCCCCGTTCATGCCCTGTGTCTCCCTGCTGTTGCTCCCACCCCCGCTCATGCCCCGTGTCTCTCGTGTTACCCCCCACCCCCTCTCATGCCCCGTGTCTCTCTCCTGTTGCCCCCCACCCCCCTGGTCATGCCCCGTCTCTCCCTTCTGTTGCCCCCAACCCACGGTCATGCCCCATGTCTCCCTGCTGTTTCCCTCCACCCCCCGCTCATGCCCCGTGTCTCTCTCTGGTTACCCCCACCCCCCTCTCCTGCCCCGTGTCTCCCTCGTGTTCCCCCAACCCGCCGCTCGTGCCCCTTGTCTCCCTGCTGTTTCCCCCCACCCCCCGGTCATGCCCCGTGTCTCCCTGCTGTTGCCCCCCACCACCCGCTCATGCCCCGTGTCTCCCTCGTGTTCCCCCCACCCCCTGCTCATGCCCCATGTCTCCCTGCTGTTTCCCCCATCCCCCGCTCATGCCCCGTGTCTCCCTGCTGTTGCCCCCCACCCCCAGCTCATACCCCGTGTCTCCCTGCTGTTGCCCCCCGCCCATGCCCCGTGTCTCCCTGCTGTTGCCCTCCACGCCCAGCTCATGCCCGTGTCTCCCTGCTGTTGCCCTCCACCCCCCGCTCATGCCCCGTGTCTCTCTCCTGTTACCCCCCACCCCCCGCTCATGGCCCGTGTCTCCCTCGTGTTCCCCCCACCCCCGCTCATGCCCGTGTCTCCCTGCTGTTGCCCCCACCCTCCGCTCATGCCCCGTGTCTCCCTGCTGTTGCCCCCCACCCCACACTCATGCCCTGTATCTCTCTCCTGTTGCCCCCCACCCCCCGGTCATGCCCCGTGTCTCCCTGCTGTTGCCCCCCACCCCCGGTCATGCCCCATGTCTCCCTGCTGGTTCCCCCCACCTCCCGATCATGCCCCGTGTCTCCCTGCTGTTACCCCCCACTCCTCACTCATGCCCTGTGTCTCCCTCGTGTTCCCCTCACCCCCGCTCATGCCCCGTGTCTCCCTGCTGTTGCCCCCCACCCCCTGCTCATGCCCCGTGTCTCCCTGCTGTTGCCCCCCACACCCCGCTCATGCCCCGTGTCTCTCTCCTGTTGGCCCCCACCCCTGCTCATGCCCCGTGTCTCCCTCCTGTTACCCCCACCCCCGTGTCTCCCTGCTGTTTCCCCCCACACCCCGCTCATGCCCTGTGTCTCCCTCCTGTTGCCCCCCACCCCCCGCTCATGCCCCGTGTCTCTCTCCTGTTACCCCTCACCCCCTGCTCATGCCTCATGTCTCTCTCCTGTTACCCCCCACCCCCCGCTCATGCCCCGTGTCTACCTCGTGTTCCCCCCAACCCCTGCTAATGCCTTGTGTCTCCCTGCTGTTGCCCCCTCCCCTCCGCTCATGCCCCGTGTCTCCCTGCTGTTGCCCCCCACCCCCCGCTCATGCCCCGTGTCTCTCTCCTGTTGCCCCCCACCCCCCGGTCATGCCCCGTGTCTCCCTGCTGTTGCCCCCCACCCCTGCTCATGCCCCGTGTCTACCTCTTGTTGCCCCAACCGCTGCTAATGCCCTGTGTCTCCCTGCTGTTGCCCTCTCCCCCCGCTCATGCCCCGTATCTCCCTGCTGTTGCCCCCCACCCCCCGCTCATGCCCCGTATCGCTCTCCTGTTGCCCCCCACCCCCTGGTCATGCCCCGTGTCTCCCTGCTGTTGCCCCCACCCCCGCTCATGCCTCATGTCTCTCTCCTGTTACCGCCCACCCCCTGGTCATGCCCCGTGTCTCCCTCGTGTTCCCCCCACCCCCCGCTCATGCCCTGTGTCTCCTTGCTGTTGCCCCCACCCCCCGCTCATGCCCTGTGTCTCTCTCCTGTAACCCCCCCAACCCCCTATCATGCCCTGTGTCTCTCTCCTGTTACCCCCTCTCATGCATCCATGTCTCTCTCCTGTTGCCCCCCACCCTCCGGTCATGCCACGTGTCTCCCTGCAGTTGCCCCCCCACCTCCGCTCATGCCCCGTGTTGTCTCTCTCCTGTTGCCCCCCACCCACCGCTCATGCCCCGTGTCTCCCTGCTGTTGCCCCCTGCTCATGCCCCGTGTCTCTCTCCTGTTACCCCCCACCCCCCGCTCATGCCCCGTGTCTACCTCGTGTTCCCCCCAACCCCTGCTAATGCCCTGTGTCTCCCTGCTGTTGCCCCCTCCCCCGCTCATGCCCCGTGTCTCCCTGCTGTTACCCCCACCCCCTGCTCATGCCCCGTGTCTCCCTCATGTTCCCCTCACCCCCGCTCATGCCCTGTGTCTCTCTCCTGTTGCCCCCCACCCCCTGGTCATGCCCCATGTCTCCCTGCTGTTGCCCCCCACCCCCCGCTCATGCCCCGTGTCTCTCTCCTGTTGCCCACCACTCCCTGATCATGCCCCGTGTCTCCCTGCTGTTGCCCCCACCCCCTGCTTATGCCCCATGTCTCTCTCCTGTTACCCCCCGACCCCCTGGTCATGCCCCGTGTCTCCCTCATGTTCCCCTGCTCATGACCCGTGTCTCCCTGCTGTTGCCCCCCACCCTCCGCTCAAGCCCCGTGTCTCCCTGCTGTTGCCCCCACCCCCCGCTCATGCCCCGTGTCTCTCTCCTGTAACCCCCCCACCCCCCTCTCATGCCCCGTGTCTCTCTCCTGTTACCCCCCACCCCCCTCTCATGCCCTGTGTCTCTCTCCTGTTGCTCCCCACCCCCTGTTCATGCCCCGTGTCTCCCTGCTGTTGCCCCCCATGCCCCGCTCATGCCCTGTGTCGTCTCTCTCCTGTTACCCCATCCCCTGCTCATGCCCAGTGTCTCTCTCCTGTTACCCCCACCCCCCGCTCATGCCCCATGACTCTCTCCTGTTGCCCCCCACCCACCGCTCATGTCCCATGTCTCTCTCCTGTTACCCCCACCCCCACTCATGCCCCATGTCTCTCTCCTGTTGCCCCACACCCTGCTCATGCCCCGTGTCTCTCTCCTGTTACCCCCCACCCCCTCTCGTGCCCTGTGTCTCCCTGCTGTTGCCCCCATCCTCCGCTCATGCCCCGTGTCTCCCTGCTGTTGCCCCCCACCCCCCGCTCATGCTCTGTGTCTCCCTGCTGTTGCCCCCCACCCCCTCTCATGCCCCGTGTCTTTCTCCTGTTACCACCCTCTCATGCCCTGTGTCTCTCTCCTGTTACCCCCCACCCCCCTCTCATGCCCCGTGACTCTCTCCTGTTGCCCCCCACCCCCCGGTCATGCCCCGTGTCTCCCTGCTGTTGCCCCCCACCCCCTGCTCATGCCCCGTGTCTCTCTCCTGTTGCCCCCCGCTCATGCACCGTGTCTCTCTCCTGTTACCCCCCACCCCCTGCTCATGCCCCATGTCTCTTTTCTGTTACCCCCCACCCCCTCTCATGCCCCGTGTCTCTCTCCTGTTGCCCCCCACCCCCGGTCATGCCCCGTGTCTCCCTGCTGTTGCCCCATCCCTTGCTCATGCCCCGTGTCACTCTTGTGTTGCCCCCCAGCCCCGGTCATGCCCTGTGTCTCCCTGCTGTTGCCCCCCACTCCCCGCTCATGCCCCGTGTCTCTCTCCTGTTGCCCCCCACCCCCGGTCATGCCCCGTGTCTCCCTGCTGTTGCCCTCCACCCCCCGGTCATGCCCCGTGTCTCCCTGCTGTTGCCCCCACCCGCTGCTCATGCCCCGTGTCTCTCTCCTGTTACCCCCCACCCCCCAGTCATGCTTTGTGTCTCCCTCGTGTTCCCCCAACCCCCGCTCATGCCCCGTGTCTCCCTGCTGTTACCCCCACACACCGCTCATGCCCTGTGTCTCCCTCCTGTTGCCCCCCACCCCCCGCTCTTGCCCTGTGTCTCTCTCCTGTTACCCCCACCCCCTGCTCATGCCCCGTGTCTCCCTCGTGTTCCCCTCACCCCGCTCATGCCGTATCTCCCTGCTGTTGTCCCCCACCCCGTGTCTCCCTTGTGTTCCCCCCAGCCCCTGCGCTCATGCCGAGTGTCTCCCTCCTGTTGCCCCCCAACCCCCGCTCATGCCCTGTGTCTCTCTCCTGTTACCCCCACCCACTGCTCATGCCCCATGTCTCCCTCTTGTTGCCCCCCACCCCCCGCTCATGCCCCGTGTCTCCCTCGTGTTCCCCCCACCCACCGCTCATGCCCCGTGTCTCCCTCTTGTTCCCCCCACCCCCTGCTCATGCCCTGTGTCTCACTGCTGTTGCCCCCACACCCCGCTCATGCCCCGTGTCTCTCTCCTGTTACCCCCACCCCCTGCTCATGCCCCGTGTCTCTCTCCTGTTACCCCCCACCCCCTCTCATGCCCTGTGTCTCTCTCCTGTTGCCCCCCACCCCCGTTCATGCCCCGTGTCTCCCTGCTGTTGCCCCCACACACCGCTGATGCCCTGTGTCTCCCTCCTGTTGCCCCCCACCCCCCGCTCATGCCCTGTGTCTCTCTCTTGTTACCCCCACCCCCTGCTCATGCCCCGTGTCTCCCTCGTGTTCCCCTCACCCCCGCTCATGCCCAGTGTCTCCCTGCTGTTGCCCCCCACCCCGTGTCTCCCTTGTGTTCCCCCCAGCCCCTGCGCTCATGCCGAGTGTCTCCCTCCTGTTGCCCCCAACCCCCGCTCATGCCCTGTGTCTCTCTCCTGTTACCCCCACCCACTGCTCATGCCCCATGTCTCCCTCACGTTGCCCCCCACCCCCCGCTCATGCCCCGTGTCTCCCTCGTGTTCCCCCCACCCACCGCTCATGCCCCGTGTCTCCCTCTTGTTCCCCCCACCCTCTGCTCATGCCCTGTGTCTCACTGCTGTTGCCCCCACACCCCGCTCATGCCCCGTGTCTCTCTCCTGTTACCCCCCACCCCCCGCTCATGCCCGGTGTCTCTCTCCTGTTACCCCCCACCCCCTCTCATGCCCTGTGTCTCTCTCCTGTTGCCCCCCACCCCCGTTCATGCCCCGTGTCTCCCTGCTGTTGCCCCCACCCCCGCTCATGCCCCGTGTCTCTCGTGTTACCCCCCACACCCCTCTCATGCCCCGTGTCTCTCTCCTGTTGCCCCCCACCCCCCTGGTCATGCCCCGTGTCTCCCTTCTGTTGCCCCCAACCCACGGTCATGCCCCATGTCTCCCTGCTGTTTCCCTCCACCCCCCGCTCATGCCCTGTGTCTCTCTCCTGTTAACCCCACCCCCCTCTCCTGCCCCGTGTCTCCCTCGTGTTCCCCCCACCCCCCGCTCATGCCCCGTGTCTCCCTGCTGTTTCCCCCCACCCCCCGTCATGCCCCGTGTCTCCCTGCTGTTGCCCCCCACCACCCGCTCAAGCCCCGTGTCTCCCTCGTGTTCCCCCCACCCCCTGCTCATGCCCCATGTCTCCCTGTTGTTTTCCCCATCCCCCGCTCATGCCCCGTGTCTCCCTGCTGTTGCCCCCAGCCCCAGCTCATGCCCCGTGTCTCCCTGCTGTTGCCCCCCACCCCCGCTCATGCCCCGTGTCTCCCTGCTGTTGCCCCCCACCCCCAGCTCATTCCCGTGTCTCCCTGCTGTTGCCCTCCATCCCCCGCTCATGCCCCGTGTCTCTCTCCTGTTACCCCCCACCCCCCGCTCATGGCCCGTGTCTCCCTCGTGTTCCCCCCACCCCCCGCTCATGCCCGTGTCTCCCTGCTGTTGCCCCCACCCCCCGCTCATGCCCCGTGTCTCCCTGCTGTTGCCCCCCACCCCCCACTCATGCCACGTATCTCTCTCCTGTTGCCCCCCACCCCCCGCTCATGCCCCGTGTCTCCCTGCTGGTTCCCCCCACCTCCCGATCATGCCCCGTGTCTCCCTGCTGTTGCCCCCCACTCCTCACTCATGCCCTGTGTCTCCCTCGTGTTCCCCCCACCCCCGCTCATGCCCCGTGTCTCCCTGCTGTTGCCCCCCACCCCCTGCTCATGCCCCGTGTCTCCCTGCTGTTGCCCCCCACACCCCGCTCATGCCCCGTGTCTCTCTCCTGTTGGCCCCCACCCCTGCTCATGCCCCGTGTCTCCCTCCTGTTACCCCCACCCCCCGAGTCTCCCTGCTGTTGCCCCCCACCCCCCGTTCATGCCCCGTGTCTCCCTCCTCTTGCCCCCCACCCCCCGCTCATGCCCCGTGTCTCTCTCCAGTTACCCCTCACCCCCGCTCATGCCCCATGTCTCTCTCCTGTTACCCCCCACCCCCCGCTCATGCCCCGTGTCTACCTTGTGTTCCCCCCAACCCCTGCTAATGCCCTGTGTCTCCCTGCTGTTGCCCCCTCCCCCCGCTCATGCCCCGTGTCTCCCTGCTGTTGCCCCCCACCCCCCGCTCATGCCCCGTGTCTCTCTCCGTTGCCGCCCACCCCCCCGGTCATGCCCCGTGTCTCCCTGCTGTTGCCCCCCACCCCTGCTCATGCCCCCTGTCTACCTCTTGTTGCCCCAACCGCTGCTAATGCCCTGTGTCTCCCTGCTGTTGCCCTCTCCCTCCGCTCATGCCCCGTATCTCCCTGCTGTTGCCCCCCACCCCCCGCTCATGCCCCGTGTCTCTCTCCTGTTGCCCCCCACCCCCTGGTCATGCCCCGTGTCTCCCTGCTGTTGCCCCCACCCCCGCTCATGCCTCATGTCTCTCTCCTGTTACCCCCCACCCCCTGGTCATGCCCCGTGTCTCCCTCGTGTTCCCCCCACCCCCTGCTCATGCCCTGTGTCTCCTTGCTGTTGCCCCACCCCCCGCTCATGCCCTGTGTCTCTCTCCTGTAACCCCCCAACCCCCTATCATGCCCCGTGTCTCTCTCCTGTTACCCCCCTCTCATGCATCCGTGTCTCTCTCCTGTTGCCCCCCACCCTCCGGTCATGCCCCGTGTCTCCCTGCTGTTGCCGCCCACCCCCGCTCATGCCCCCTGTTGTATCTCTCCTGTTGCCCCCCACCCCCCGCTCATGCCCCGTGTCTCCCTGTTGTTGCCCCCCACCCCAAGCTCATGCCCCGTGTCTCTCTCCTGTTACCCCCCACCCCCTGCTCATGCCCCGTGTCTACCTCGTGTTCCCCCCAACCCCCGCTAATGCCCTGTGTCTCCCCGCTGTTGCCCCCTCCCCCCCGCTCATGCCCCGTGTCTCCCTGCTGTTGCCCCCCACCCCCCGCTCATGCCCAGTGTCTCTCTCCTGTTGCCTCCCACCACCCGGTCATGCCCCATGTCTCCCTGCTGTTGCCCCCCACCCCTGCTCATGCCCCGTGTCTACCTCTTGTTGCCCCAACCCCTGCTAATGCCCTGTGTCTCCCTGCTGTTGCCCCCACCCCCCGCTCATGCCCCGTGTCTCCCTGCTGTTGCCCCCCACCCCCCACTCATGCCCTGTATCTCTCTCCTGTTGCCCCCCGCCTCCCGGTCATGCCCCGTGTCTCCCTGCTGTTGCCCCCCACCCCCGGTCATGCCCCATGTCTCCCTGCTGGTTCCCCCCACCTCCCGATCATGCCCCGTGTCTCCCTGCTGTTACCCCCCACTCCTCACTCATGCCCTGTGTCTCCCTCGTGTTCCCCCACCCCGCTCATGCCCCGTGTCTCCCTGCTGTTGCCCCCCACCCCCTGCTCATGCACCGTGTCTCCCTGCTGTTGCCACCCACACCCCGCTCATGCCCCGTGTCTCTCTCCTGTTGGCCCCCACCCCTGCTCATGCCCCGTGTCTCCCTCCTATTACCCCCACCCCCGTGTATCCCTGCTGTTGCCCCCCACCCCCTGCTCATGCCCTGTGTCTCCCTCCTGTTGCCCCCCACCCCCTGCTCATGCCCCGTGTCTCTCTCCTGTTACCCCTCACCCCCTGCTCATGCCCCATGTCTCTCTCCTGTTACCCCCCACCCCCCGCTCATGCCCCGTGTCTACCTCGTGTTCCCCCCAACCCCTGCTAATGCCCTGTGTCTCCCTGCTGTTGCCCCCTCCCCTCCGCTCATGCCCCGTGTCTCCCTGCTGTTGCCCCCCACCCCCCGCTCATGCCCCGTGTCTCTCTCCTGTTGCCCCCCACCCCCGGTCATGCCCCGTGTCTCCCTGCTGTTGCCCCCCACCCCTGCTCATGCCCCGTGTCTACCTCTTGTTGCCCCAACCGCTGCTAATGCCCTGTGTCTCCCTGCTGTTGCCCTCTCCCCCCGCTCATGCCCCGTATCTCCCTGCTGTTGCCCCCCACCCCCCGCTCATGCCCCGTATCTCTCTCCTGTTGCCCCCCACCCCCTGGTCATGCCCCGTGTCTCCCTGCTGTTGTCCCCACCCCCGCTCATGCCTCATGTCTCTCTCCTGTTACCCCCCACCCCCTGGTCATGCCCCGTGTCTCCCTCGTGTTCCCCCCACCCCCCGCTCATGCCCTGTGTCTCTCTCCTGTAACCCCCCCAAACCCCTATCATGCCCCGTGTCTCTCTCCTGTTACCCCCTCTCATACATCCATGTCTCTCTCCTGTTGCCCCCCACCCTCCGGTCATGCCCCGTGTCTCCCTGCTGTTGCCCCCCCACCCCCGCTCATGCCCCGTGTTGTCTCTCTCCTGTTGCCCCCCACCCACCGCTCATGCCCCGTGTCTCCCTGCTGTTGCCCCCCACCCCCTGCTCATGCCCCGTGTCTCTCTCCTGTTACCCCCCACCCCCGCTCATGCCCCGTGTCTACCTCGTGTTCCCCCCAACCCCTGCTAATGCCCTGTGTCTCCCTGCTGTTGCCCCCTCCCCCGCTCATGCCCCGTGTCTCCCTGCTGTTACCCGCACCCCCTGCTCATGCCCCGTGTCTCCCTCATGTTCCCCTCACCCCCGCTCATGCCCTGTGTCTCTCTCCTGTTGCCCCCCACCCCCCGGTCATGCCCCGTGTCTCCCTGCTGTTGCCCCCCACCCCCCGCTCATGCCCCGTGTCTCTCTCCTGTTGCCCACCACTCCCTGATCATGCCCCGTGTCTCCCTGCTGTTGCCCCCACCCCCTGCTTATGCCCCATGTCTCTCTCCTGTTACCCGCCCACCCCCTGGTCATGCCTCGTGTCTCCCTCATGTTCCCCTGCTCATGACCCGTGTCTCCCTGCTGTTGCCCCCCACCCTCCGCTCAAGCCCCGTGTCTCCCTGCTGTTGCCCCCACCCACGCTCATGCCCCGTGTCTCTCTCCTGTAACCCCCCCACCCCCCTCTCATGCCCCGTGTCTCTCTCCTGTTACCCCCCACCCCCTCTCATGCCCTGTGTCTCTCTCCTGTTGCCCCCCACCCCCTGTTCATGCCCCGTGTCTCCCTGCTGTTGCCCCCCACCCCCGCTCATGCCCTGTTTTGTCTCTCTCCTGTTACCCCATCCCCTGCTCATGCCCAGTGTCTCTCTCCTGTTACCCCCACCCCCCGCTCATGCCCCATGACTCTCTCCTGTTGCCCCCCACCCACTGCTCATGTCCCATGTCTCTCTCCTGTTACCCCCACCCCCACTCATGCCCCGTGTCTCTCTCCTGTTGCCCCAGACCCTGCTCATGCCCCGTGTCTCTCTCCTGTTACCCCCCACCCCCTCTCGTGCCCTGTGTCTCCCTGCTGTTGCCCCATCCTCCGCTCATGCCCCGTGTCTCCCTGCTGTTGCCCCCCACCCCCCGCTCATGCTCTGTGTCTCCTTGCTGTTGCCCCCCACCCCCTCTCATGCCCCGTGTCTTTCTCCTGTTACCACCCTCTCATGCCCCGTGTCTCTCTCCTGTTACCCCCCACCCCCCTCTCATGCCCCGTGTCTCTCTCCTGTTGCCCCCCACCCCCCGGTCATGCCCCGTGTCTCCCTGCTGTTGCCCCCCACCCCCTGCTCATGCCCCGTGTCTCTCTCCTGTTGCCCCCCACCCCCCGCTCATGCATCGTGTCTCTCTCCTGTTACCCCCCACCCCCTGCTCATTCCCCATGTCTCTTTCCTGTTACCCCCCACCCCCTCTCATGCCCCGTGTCTCTCTCCTGTTGCCCCCCACCCCCGGTCATGGCCCGTGTCTCCCTGCTGTTGCCCCATCCCCTGCTCATGCCCCGTGTCACTCTTCTGTTGCCCCCCAGCCCCGGTCATGCCCTGTGTCTCCCTGCTGTTGCCCCCCACTCCCCGCTCATGCCCCGTGTCTCTCTCCTGTTGCCCCCCACCCCCGGTCATGCCCCGTGTCTCCCTGCTGTTGCCCTCCACCCCCCGGTCATGCCCCGTGTCTCCCTGCTGTTGCCCCCACCCGCTGCTCATGCCCCGTGTCTCTCTCCTGTTACCCCCCACCCCCCAGTCATGCTTTGTGTCTCCCTCGTGTTCCCCCAACCCCCGCTCATGCCCCGTGTCTCCCTGCTGTTGCCCCCACACACCGCTCATGCCCTGTGTCTCCCTCCTGTTGCCCCCCACCCCCCGCTCATGCCCTGTGTCTCTCTCCTGTTACCCCCACCCCCTGCTCATGCCCCGTGTCTCCCTCGAGTTCCCCTCACCCCGCTCATGCCCAGTGTCTCCCTGCTGTTGTCCCCCACCCCGTGTCTCCCTTGTGTTCCCCCCAGCCTCTGCGCTCATGCCGAGTGTCTCCCTCCTGTTGCCCCCCAACCCCCGCTCATACCCTGTGTCTCTCTCCTGTTACCCCCACCCACTGCTCATGCCCCATGTCTCCCTCTTGTTGCCCCCCACCCCCCGCTCATGCCCCGTGTCTCCCTCGTGTTCCCCCCACCCACCGCTCATGCCCCGTGTCTCCCTCTTGTTCCCCCCACCCCCTGCTCATGCCCTGTGTCTCACTGCTGTTGCCCCCACACCCCGCTCATGCCCCGTGTCTCTCTCCTGTTACCCCCCACCCCCCGCTCATGCCCCGTGTCTCTCTCCTGTTACCCCCCACCCCCTCTCATGCCCTGTGTCTCTCTCCTGTTGCCCCCCACCCCCGTTCATGCCCCGTGTATCCCTGCTGTTGCCCCCACACACCGCTGATGCCCTGTGTCTCCCTCCTGTTGCCCCCCACCCCCCGCTCATGCCCTGTGTCTCTCTCCTGTTACCCCCACCCCCTGCTCATGCCCCGTGTCTCCCTCGTGTTCCCCTCACCCCCGCTCATGCCCAGTGTCTCCCTGCTGTTGCCCCCCACCCCGTGCCTCCCTTGTGTTCCCCCCAGCCCCTGCGCTCATGCCGAGTGTCTCCCTCCTGTTGCCCCCAACCCCCGCTCATGCCCCGTGTCTCTCTCCTGTTACCCCCACCCCCTCTCATGCCCTGTGTCTCTCTCCTGTTGCCCCCACCCCTGTTCATGCCCCGTGTCTCCCTGCTGTTGCCCCCACTCCCGCTCATGCCCCGTGTCTCCCTCACGTTGCCCCCCACCCCCCGCTCATGCCCGGTGTCTCCCTCGTGTTCCCCCCACCCACCGCTCATGCCCCGTGTCTCCCTCTTGTTCCCCCCACCCCCCGCTCATGCCCCGTGTCTCTCTCCTGTTACCCCCCACCCCCTCTCATGCCCTGTGTCTCTCTCCTGTTGCCCCCCACCCCCGTTCATGCCCCGTGTCTCACTGCTGTTGCCCCCACACCCCGCTCATGCCCCATGTCTCTCTCCTGTTACCCCCCACCCCCCGCTCATGCCCCGTGTCTCTCTCCTGTTACCCCCCACCCCCTCTCATGCCCTGTGTCTCTCTCCTGTTGCCCCCCACCCCCGTTCATGCCCCGTGTCTCCCTGCTGTTGCCCCCACCCCCGCTCATGCCCCGTGTCTCTCGTGTTACCCCCCCACCCCCCTCTCATGCCCCGTGTCTCTCTCCTGTTGCCCCCCACCCCCCTGGTCATGCCCCGTGTCTCCCTTCTGTTGCCCCCAACCCACGGTCATGCCCCATGTCTCCCTGCTGTTTCCCTCCACCCCCCGCTCATGCCCTGTGTCTCTCTCCTGTTACCCTCACCCCCCTCTCCTGCCCCGTGTCTCCCTCGTGTTCCCCCACCCCCCGCTAATGCCCCGTGTCTCCCTGCTGTTTCCCCCCACCCCCCGGTCATGCCCCGTGTCTCCCTGCTGTTGCCCCCCACCACCCGCTCAAGCCCCGTGTCTCCCTCGTGTTCCCCCCACCCCCTGCCCCATGTCTCCCTGTTGTTTCCCCATCCCCCGCTCATGCCCCGTGTCTCCCTGCTGTTGCCCCCCAGCCCCAGCTCATACCCCGTGTATCCCTGCTGTTGCCCGCCACCCCCGCTCATGCCCCGTGTCTCCCTGCTTGCTGTTGCCCCCCACCCCCAGCTCATGCCCGTGTCTCCCTGCTGTTGCCCTCCATCCCCCGCTCATGCCCCGTGTCTCTCTCCTGTTACCCCCCACCCCCCGCTCATGGCCCGTGTCTCCCTCGTGTTCCCCCCACCCCCCGCTCATGCCCGTGTCTCCCTGCTGTTGCCCCCACCCCCCGCTCATGCCCCGTGTCTCCCTGCTGTTGCCCCCCACCCCCCACTCATGCCCCGTATCTCTCTCCTGTTGCCCCCCACCCCCCGCTCATGCCCCGTGTCTACCTGCTGGTTCCCCCCACCTCCCGATCATGCCCCGTGTCTCCCTGCTGTTGCCCCCCACTCCTCACTCATGCCCTGTGTCTCCCTCGTGTTCCCCCCACCCCCGCTCATGCCCCGTGTCTCCCTGCTGTTGCCCCCCACCCCCTGCTCATGCCCCGTGTCTCCCTGCTGTTGCCCCCCACACCCCGCTCATGCCCCGTGTCTCTCTCCTGTTGGCCCCCACCGCTGCTCATGCCCCGTGTCTCCCTCCTGTTACCCCCACCCCCCGTGTCTCCCTGCTGTTGCCCCCCACCCCCGTTCATGCCCCGTGTCTCCCTCCTGTTGCCCCCCACCCCCCGCTCATGCCCCGTGTCTCTCTCCAGTTACCCCTCACCCCCGCTCATGCCCCATGTCTCTCTCCTGTTACCCCCCACCCCCCGCTCATGCCCCGTGTCTACCTCGTGTTCCCCCCAACCCCTGCTAATGCCCTGTGTCTCCCTGCTGTTGCCCCCTCCGCCCCGCTCATGCCCCGTGTCTCCCTGCTGTTGCCCCCCACCCCCCGCTCAAGCCCCGTGTCTCTCTCCTGTTGCCCCCCACCCCCGGTCATGCCCCGTGTCTCCCTGCTGTTGCCCCCCACCCCTGCTCATGCCCCGTGTCTACCTCTTGTTGCCCCAACCGCTGCTAATGCCCTGTGTCTCCCTGCTGTTGCCCTCTCCCCCCGCTCATGCCCCGTATCTCCCTGCTGTTGCCCCCCACCCCCCGCTCATGCCCCGTGTCTTCCTCCTGTTGCCCCCCACCCCCTGGTCATGCCCCGTGTCTCCCTGCTGTTGCCCCCACCCCCGCTCATGCCTCATGTCTCTCTCCTGTTACCCCCCACCCCCTGGTCATGCCCCGTGTCTCCCTCGTGTTCCCCCCGCTCATGCCCTGTGTCTCCTTGCTGTTGCCCCCACCCCCCGCTCATGCCCTGTGTCTCACTCCTGTAACCCCCCCAACCCCCTATCATGCCCCGTGTCTCTCTCCTGTTACCCCCCTCTCATGCATCCGTGTCTCTCTCCTGTTGCCCCCCACCCTCCGGTCATGCCCCGTGTCTCCCTGCTGTTGCCGCCCACCCCCGCTCATGCCCCGTGTTGTCTCTCTCCTGTTGCCCCCCACCCCCCGCTCATGCCCCGTGTCTCCCTGCTGTTGCCCCCCACCCCCTGCTCATGCCCCGTGTCTCTCTCCTATTACCCCCCACCCCCCGCTCATGCCCCGTGTCTACCTCGTGTTCCCCCCAACCCCTGCTAATGCCCTGTGTCTCCCTGCTGTTGCCCCCTCCCCCCGCTCATGCCCCGTGTCTCCCTGCTGTTGCCCCCCCACCCCCCGCTCATGCCCCGTGTCTCTCTCCTGTTGCCTCCCACCACCCGGTCATGCCCCGTGTCTCCCTGCTGTTGCCCCCCACCCCTGCTCATGCCCCGTGTCTACCTCTTGTTGCCCCAACCCCTGCTAATGCCCTGTGTCTCCCTGCTGTTGCCCTCTCCCCGCTCATGCCCCGTATCTCCCTGCTGTTGCCCCCCACCCCCCACTCATGCCCCGTGTCTCTCTCCTGTTGCCCCCACCCCCTGGTCATGCCCCGTGTCTCCCTGCTGTTGCCCCCACCCCCCGCTCATGCCCCCATTCTCTCTCCTGTTACCCCCCACCCCCCGCTCATGCCCCGTGTCTCCCTCGTGTTCCCCCCACCCCCCGCTCATGCCCTGTGTCTCCTTGCTGTTGCCCCCACACCCCGCTCATGCCCTGTGTCTCTCCTGTAACCCCCCAACCCCCTATCATGCCCCGTTTCTCTCTCCTGTTACCCTCCACCCCCCTCTCATGCCCCGTGTCTCTCTCCTGTTGCCCCCCACCCTCCGGTCATGGCCCGTGTCTCCCTGCTGTTGCCCCCCACCCCCCGCTCATGCCCCGTGTTGTCTCTCTCCTGTTGCCCCCCACCCCCCGCTCATGCCCCGTGTCTCCCTGCTATTGCCCCCACCCCCCGCTCATGCCCCGTGTCTCTCTCCTGTTACCCCCCTCCCCTGCTCATGCCCCGTGTCTCCCTGCTGTTGCCCCCACCCCCCGCTCATGCCCCGTGTCTCTCTCCTGTTACCCCCCACCCCCGCTCATGCCCCGTGTCTCCCTCGTGTTCCCCCCACCCCCCGCTCATGCCCCGTGTCTCCCTGCTGTTGCCCCCCACCTCCCTGCTCATGCCCCGTGTCTCCCTGTTGTTGCCCCCCAGCCCCCGCTCATGCCCTGTGTCTCTCTCCTGTTGCCCCCCACCCCCCGGTCATGCCCCGTGTCTCCCTGCTGTTGCCCCCACCCCCCGCTCATGCCCCATGTCTCTCTCCTGTTGCCCCCCACCCCCTGATCATGCCCTGTGTCTCCCTGCTGTTGCCCCCACCCCCCGCTTATGCCCCATGTCTCTCTCCTGTTACCCCCCCACCCCCTGCTCATGCCCCGTGTCTCCCTCATGTTCCCCCACCCCCGCTCATGCCCCGTGTCTCCCTGCTGTTGCCCCCCACCCTCCGCTCAATCCCTGTGTCTCCCTGCTGTTGCCCCCCACTCCCCGCTCATGCCCCGTGTCTCTCTCCTGTAACCCACCCACCCGCCTCTCATGCCCCTTGTCTCTCTCCTGTTACCCCCCACCCCCCTCTCATGCCCCGTGTCTCTCTCCTGTTGCACCCACCCCCCCCTGTCATGCCCCGTGTCTCCCTGCTGTTGCCCCCCACGCCCCGCTCATACCCTGTGTCGTCTCTCTCCTGTTACCCCATCCCCTGCTCATGCCCAGTGTCTCTCTCCTGTTACCCCCCACCCCCCGCTCATGCCCCATGACTCTCTCCTGTTGCCCCCCACCCACCGCTCATGCCCCGTGTCTCTCTCCTGTTACCCCCACCCCCACTCATACCCTGTGTCTCTCTCCTGTTGCCCACACTCCCTGCTCATGCCCCGTGTCTCTCTCCTGTTACCCCCCACCCCCCTCTCGTGCCCTGTGTCTCCCTGCTGTTGCCCCCATCCTCCCCTCATGCCCCGTGTCTCCCTGCTGTTGCCCCCCACTCCCCGCTCATGCTCTGTGTCTCCCTGCTGTTGCCCCCCACCCCCTCTCATGCCCCGTGTCTCTCTCCTGTTACCCCCCACCCCCTCTCATGCCCCGTGTCTCTCTCCTGTTGCCCCCCACCCCCGGTCATGCCCCGTGTCTCCCTGCTGTTGCCCCATCCCCTGCTCATGCCCCGTGTCACTCTTCTGTTGCCCCCCAGCCCCCGGTCATGCCCTGTGTCTCCCTGCTGTTGCCCCCCACTCCCTGCTCATGCCCCTGTCTCTCTCCTGTTGCCCCCCACCCCCCTGGTCATGCCCTGTATCTCCCTTCTGTTGCCCCCACCCCACGGTCATGCCCCATGTCTCCCTGCTGTTTCCCCCACCCCCCGCTCATGCCCCCTGTCTCTCTCCTGTTACCCCCCACCCCCCTCTCATGCCCCGTGTCTCCCTTGTGTTCCCCCCACCCCCAGCTCATGCCCGTGTCTCCCTGCTGTTGCCCTCCACCCCCCGCTCATGCCCCGTGTCTCTCTCCTGTTACCCCCCACCCCCTGCTCATGGCCCGTGTCTCCCTCGTGTTCCCCCCACCCCCCGCTCATGCCCCGTGTCTCCTTGCTGTTGCCCCCACCCCCCGCTCATGCCCCGTGTCTCCCTGCTGTTGCCCCCACCTCCCGCTCATGCCCCGTGTCTTTCTCCTGTTACCCCCCACCCCCTGATCATGCCCCGTGTCTCCCTCTTGTTGCCCCTCACCCCGCTCATGCCCCGTGTCTCCCTCATGTTCCCCCCACCCCCTGCTCATACCCTGTGTCTCGCTCGTGTTCCCCCACCCCCGCTCATGCCCCGTGTCTCCCTGCTGTTGCCCCCACCCCCGCTCATGCCCCGTGTCTCTCTCCTGTTGCCCCCGCTCATGCCCCGTGTCTCCCTCGTGTTCCCCCACCCCCCGCTCATGCCCCGTGTCTCCCTGCTGTTGCCCCCCACCCCCCGCTCATGCCCCGTGTCTCTCTCCTGTTGCCCCCCACTCCCGGTCATGCCCCGTGTCTCCCTGCTGTTGCCCTCCACCCCCCGGTCATGCCCCGTGTCTCCCTGCTGTTGCCCCCACCCGCTGCTCATGCCCCGTGTCTCTCTCCTGTTACCCCCCACCCCCCAGTCATGCTTTGTGTCTCCCTCGTGTTCCCCCAACCCCCGCTCATGCCCCGTGTCTCCCTGCTGTTGCCCCCCACACACCGCTCATGCCCTGTGTCTCCCTCCTGTTGCCCCCGACCCCCCGCTCATGCCCTGTTTCTCTCTCCTGTTACCCCCACCCCCTGCTCATGCCCCGTGTCTCCCTCCTGTTGCCCCCCACCCCCTGCTCATGCCCCGTGTCTCCCTGCTGTTGCCCTCCACCTCCCGGTCATGCCCCGTGTCTCCCTGCTGTTTCCCCCACCCCACGGTCATGCCCCATGTCTCCCTGCTGTTTCCTCCCACCCCCCGCTCATGCCCCGTGTCTCTCTCCTGTTACCCCCCACCCCCCTCTCATGCCCCGTGTCTCCCTCGTGTTCCCCCCACCCCCCGCTCATGCCCCGTGTCACACTGCTGTTGCCCCCCACCCCCTGCTCATGCCCCGTGTCTCCCTGCTGTTGCCCCCCACCCCCCGCTCATGCCCCGTGTCTCTCTCCTGTTACCCCCCCCCCCCGCTCATGCCCCGTGTCTCCCTCGTGTTCCCCCCACCCCCCGCTCATGCCCTGTGTCTCTCTCCTGTTACCCCCCACACCCCCGCTCATGCCCCGTGTCTCCCTCCTGTTGCCCCCGCTCATGCCCCGTGTCTCCCCCGTGTCTCCCTCGTGTTCCCCCACCCCCCGCTCATGCCCCGTGTCTCCCTGCTGTTGCCCTCCACCCCCCGCTCATGCCCCGTGTCTCTCTCCTGTTGCCCCCCACCCCCAGTCATGCCCCGTGTCTCTCTGCTGTTGCCCTCCACCCCCTGATCATGCCCCGTGTCTCCCTGCTGTTGCCCCCACCCGCTGCTCATGCCCCGTGTCTCTCTCCTGTTACCCCCCACCCCCCAGTCATGCTTTGTGTCTCCCTCGTGTTCCCCCAACCCCCGCTCATGCCCCGTGTCTCCCTGCTGTCGCCCCCAACACACCGCTCATGCCCTGTCTCCCTCCTGTTGCCCCCCACCCCCGCTCATGCCCTGTTTCTCTCTCCTGTTACCCCCACCCCCTGCTCATGCCCCGTGTCTCCCTTGTATTCCCCCCAGCCCCTGCGCTCATGCCGAGTGTCTCCCTACTGTTGCCCCCCAACCCCCGCTCATGCCCTGTGTCTCTCTCCTGTTACCCCCACCCACTGCTCATGCCCTGTTTCTCCCTCTTGTTGCCCCCCACCCCCCGCTCATTCCCCGTGTCTCCCTCGTGTTCCCCCCACCCACTGCTCATGCCCCGTGTCTCCCTCTTGTTGCCCCCCACCCCCCGCTCATGCCCCGTGTCTCCCTCGTGTTCCCCCCACCCTCCGCTCATGCCCCGTGTCTCTCTCCTGTTACCCCCCACCCCCTCTCATGCCCGTGTCTCTCTCCTGTTGCCCCCCACCCCCGTTCATGCCCCGTGTCTCCCTGCTGTTGCCCCCACCCCCCGCTCATGCCCCGTGTCTCTCGTGTTACCCCCACCCCCCTCTCATGCCCCGTGTCTCTCTCCTGTTGCCCCCACCCCCCTGGTCATGCCCCGTGTCTCCCTTCTGTTGCCCTCAACCCACGGTCATGCCCCATGTCTCCCTGCTGTTTCCCTCCACCCCCCGCTCATGCCCCGTGTCTCTCTCCTGTTACCCCCACCCCCCGCTCATGCCCCGTGTCTCCCTGCTGTTTCCCCCCACCCCCCGCTCATGCCCCATGTCTCCCTCATGTTCCCCCCACCCCCTGCTCATGCCCCATGTCTCCCTGCTGTTTTCCCCATCCCCCGCTCATGCCCCGTGTCTCCCTGCTGTTGCCCCCCACCCCCAGCTCATGCCCGTGTTTCCCTGCTGTTGCCCTCCACCCCCCGCTCATGCCCCGTGTCTCTCTCCTGTTACCCCCCACCCCCTGCTCATGGCCCGTGTCTCCCTCGTGTTCCCCCCACCCCCCGGTCATGCCCTGTGTCTCCCTGCTGTTGCCCCCCACCCCCTGGTCAAGCCCCGTGTCTCCCTGCTGTTTCCCCCACCTCCCGATCATGCCCCGTGTCTCCCTGCTGTTGCCCCCCACTCCTCACTCATGCCCTGTGTCTCCCTCGTGTTCCCCCCACCCCCGCTCATGCCCCGTGTCTCCCTGCTGTTGCCCCCCACCCCCTGCTCATGCCCCGTGTCTCCCTGCTGTTGCCCCCCACACCCTGCGTCTCTCTCCTGTTGGCCCCCACCCTTGCTCATGCCCCGTGTCTCCCTCCTGTTACCCCCACCCTCTGTGTCTCCCTCCTGTTGCCCCCCACCCCCTGCTCATGCCCCGTGTCTCCCTCCTGTTGCCCCCCACCCCCCGCTCATGCCCCGTGTCTCTCTCCTGTTACCCCTCACCCCCCGCTCATGCCCCATGTCTCTCTCCTTTTACCCCCCACCCCCGCTCATGCCCCGTGTCTACCTCGTGTTCCCCCCAACCCCTGCTAATGCCCTGTGTCTCCCTGCTGTTGCCCCTCCCCCCCGCTCATGCCCTGGGTCTCCCTCCTGTTGCCCCCACCCCCCACTCATGCCCCGTGTCTCTCTCCTGTTGCCCCCCACCCCCCGGTCATGCCCCGTGTCTCCCTGCTGTTGCCCCCCACCCCTGCTCATGCCCCGTGTCTACCTCTTGTTGCCCCAACCCCTGCTAATGCCCTGTGTCTCCCTGCTGTTGCCCTCTCCCCCCGCTCATGCCCCGTATCTCCCTGCTGTTGCCCCCCACCCCCCGCTCATGCCCCGTGTCTCTCTCCTGTTGCCCCCCACCCCCTGGTCATGCCCCGTGTCTCCCTGCTGTTGCCCCCACCCCCGCTCATGCCTCATGTCTCTCTCCTGTTACCCCCCACCCCCTGATCATGCCCCGTGTCTCCCTCGTGTTCCCCCCACCCCCCGCTCATGCCCTGTGTCTCCTTGCTGTTGCCCCCACCCCCCGCTCATGCCCTGTGTCTCTCTCCTGTAACCCCCCCAAACCCCTATCATGCCCCGTGTCTCTCTCCTGTTAACCCCCTCACATGCATCCGTGTCTCTCTCCTGTTGCCCCCCACCCTCCGGTCATGCGCCGTGTCTCCCTACTGTTGCCCCCTGCTCATGCCCCGTGTTGTCTTTCTCCTGTTGCCCCCCACCCCCCGCTCATGCCCCGTGTCTCCCTGCTGTTGCCCCCCACCCCCTGCTCATGCCCCGTGTCTCTCTCCTGTTACCCCCCACCCCCCGCTCGTGCCCCGTGTCTACCTCGTGTTCCCCCCAACCCCTGCTAATGCCCTGTGTCTCCCTGCTGTTGCCCCCTCCCCTCCACTCATGCCCCGTGTCTCCCTGCTGTTGCCCCCCAACCCCGCTCATGCCCCGTGTCTCTCTCCTGTTGCCCCCCACCCCTCGGTCATGCCCCGTGTCTCCCTGCTGTTGCCCCCCACCCCTGCTCATGCCCCGTGTCTACCTCTTGTTGCCCCAACCCCTGCTAATGCCCTGTGTCTCCCTGCTGTTGCCCTCTTCCCCTGCTCATGCCCCGTATCTCCCTGCTGTAGCCCCCCACCCCCCGCTCATGCCCCGTGTCTCTCTCCTGTTGCCCCCACCCCCTGGTCATGCTCCGTGTCTCCCTGCTGATGCCCCCACCCCCCGCTCATGCCCCATGTCTCTCTCCTGTTACCCCCCACCCCCCGCTCATGCCCGTGTCTCCCTCGTGTTCCCCCCCCGCTCATGCCCTGTGTCTCCTTGCTGTTGCCCCCACCCCCCGCTCATGCCCTGTGTCTCTCTCCTATAACCCCCCAACCCCCTATCATGCCCCGTTTCTCTCTCCTGTTACCCCCCACCCCCCTCTCATGCCCCGTGTCTCTCTCCTGTTGCCCCCCACCCTCCGGTCATGCCCCGTGTCTCCCTGCTGTTGCCCCCCACCCCCGCTCATGCCCCGTGTTGTCTCTCTCCTGTTGCCCCCCACCCCCCGCTCATGCCCTGTGTCTCCCTGCTATTGCCCCCCACCCCCCGCTCATGCCCCGTGTCTCTCTCCTGTTACCCCCCACCCCTGCTCATGCCCCGTGTCTCCCTCGTGTTCCCCCCCGCTCATGCCCCGTGTCTCCCTGCTGTTGCCCCCCAGCCCCCGCTCATGCCCCGTGTCTCTCTCGTGTTCCCCCCACCCCCCGCTCATGCCCTGTGTCTCTCTCCTGTTACCCCCCACCCCCCGCTCATGCCCCGTGTCTCCCTCCTGTTGCCCCCGCTCATGCCCCGTGTCTCCCTCGTGTTCCCCCACCCCCCGCTCATGCCCCGTGTCTCCCTGCTGTTGCCCTCCACCCCCCGCTCATGCCCCGTGTCTCTCTCCTGTTGCCCCCCACCCCCAGTCATGCCCCGTGTCTCTCTGCTGTTGCCCTCCACCCCCCGGTCATGCCCCGTGTCTCCCTGCTGTTGCCCCCACCCGCTGCTCATGCCCCGTGTCTCTCTCCTGTTACCCCCCACCCCCTAGTCATGCTTTGTGTCTCCCTCGTGTTCCCCCAACCCCCGCTCATGCCCCGTGTCTCCCTGCTGTTGCCCCCAACACACCGCTCATGCCCTGTGTCTCCCTCCTGTTGCCCCCCACCCCCGCTCATGCCCTGTTTCTCTCTCCTGTTACCCCCACCCCCTGCTCATGCCCCGTGTCTCCCTCGTGTTCCCCTCACCCCCGCTCATGCCCAGTGTCTCCCTGCTGTTGCCCCCATCCCGTTTCTCCCTGGTATTCCCCCAGCCCCTGCGCTCATGCCGAGTGTCTCCCTACTGTTGCCCCCCAACCCCCGCTCATGCCCTGTGTCTCTCTCCTGTTACCCCCACCCACTGCTCATGCCCTGTGTCTCCCTCTTGTTGCCCCCCACCCCCCACTCATGCCCCGTGTCTCCCTCGTGTTCCCCCCACGCACTGCTCATGCCCCGTGTCTCCCTCTTGTTGCCCCCCACCCCCCGCTCATGCCCCGTGTCTCCCTCGTGTTCCCCCCACCCCCCGCTCATGCCCTGTGTCTCTCTCCTGTTACCCCCCACCCCCTCTCATGCCCGTGTCTCTCTCCTGTTGCCCCCCACCCCCGTTCATGCCCCGTGTCTCCCTGCTGTTGCCCCCACCCCCCGCTCATGCCCCGTGTCTCTCGTGTTACCCCCACCCCCCTCTCATGCCCCGTGTCTCTCTCCTGTTGCCCCCACCCCCCTGGTCATGCCCCGTGTCTCCCTTCTGTTGCCCTCAACCCACGGTCATGCCCCATGTCTCCCTGCTGTTTCCCTCCACCCCCGCTCATGCCCCCTGTCTCTCTCCTGTTACCCCCACCCCCCGCTCATGCCCCGTGTCTCCCTGCTGTTTCCCCCCACCCCCCGCTCATGCCCCATGTCTCCCTCATGTTCCCCCCACCCCCTGCTCATGCCCCATGTCTCCCTGCTGTTTTCCCCATCCCCCGCTCATGCCCCGTGTCTCCCTGCTGTTGCCCCCCACCCCCAGCTCATGCCCGTGTTTCCCTGCTGTTGCCCTCCACCCCCCGCTCATGCCCCGTGTCTCTCTCCTGTTACCCCCCACCCCCTGCTCATGGCCCTTGTCTCCCTCGTGTTCCCCCCACCCCCGGTCATGCCCTGTGTCTCCCTGCTGTTGCCCCCCACCCCCCGGTCAAACCCCGTGTCTCCCTGCTGTTTCCCCCACCTCCCGATCATGCCCCGTGTCTCCCTGCTGTTGCCCCCCACTCCTCACTCATGCCCTGTGTCTCCCTCGTGTTCCCCCCACCCCCGCTCATGCCCCGTGTCTCCCTGCTGTTGCCCCCCACCCCCTGCTCATGCCCCGTGTCTCCCTGCTGTTGCCCCCCACACCCTGCGTCTCTCTCCTGTTGGCCCCCACCCTTGCTCATGCCCCGTGTCTCCCTCCTGTTACCCCCACCCTCCGTGTCTCCCTGCTGTTGCCCCCCACCCCCCGCTCATGCCCCGTGTCTCCCTCCTGTTGCCCCCCACCCCCCGCTCATGCCCCGTGTCTCTCTCCTGTTACCCCTCACCCCCCGCTCATGCCCCATGTCTCTCTCCTTTTACCCCCCACCCCCCGCTCATGCCCTTGTCTACCTCGTGTTCCCCCCAACCCCTGCTAATGCCCTGTGTCTCCCTGCTGTTGCCCCTCCCCCCCGCTCATGCCCTGTGTCTCCCTCCTGTTGCCCCCCACCCCCCGCTCATGCCCCGTGTCTCTCTCCTGTTGCCCCCCACCCCCCGGTCATGCCCTGTGTCTCCCTGCTGTTGCCCCCCACCCCTGCTCATGCCCCGTGTCTACCTCTTGTTGCCCCAACCCCTGCTAATGCCCTGTGTCTCCCTGTTGTTGCCCTCTCCCCCCGCTCATGCCCCGTATCTCCCTGCTGTTGCCCCCCACCCCCCGCTCATGCCCCGTGTCTCTCTCCTGTTGCCCCCCACCCCCTGGTCATGCCCCGTGTCTCCCTGCTGTTGCCCCCACCCCCGCTCATGCCTCATGTCTCTCTCCTGTTACCCCCCCACCCCCTGATCATGCCCCGTGTCTCCCTCGTGTTCCCCCCACCCCCCGCTCATGTCCTGTGTCTCCTTGCTGTTGCCCCCACCCCCCGCTCATGCCCTGTGTCTCTCTCCTGTAACCCCCCCAAACCCCTATCATGCCCCGTGTCTCTCTCCTGTTAACCCCCTCTCATGCATCCGTGTCTCTCTCCTGTTGCCCCCCACCCTCCGGTCATGCGCCGTGTCTCCCTGCTGTTGCCCCCCACCCCCGCTCATGCCCCGTGTTGTCTCTCTCCTGTTGCCCCCCACCCCCCGCTCATGCCCCGTGTCTCCCTGCTGTTGCCCCCCACCCCCTGCTCATGCCCCGTGTCTCTCTCCTGTTACCCCCCGCTCATGCCCCGTGTCTACCTCGTGTTCCCCCCAACCCCTGCTAATGCCCTGTGTCTCCCTGCTGTTGCCCTCTCCCCTCCACTCATGCCCCGTGTCTCCCTGCTGTTTCCCTCCACCCCCCGCTCATGCCCTGTGTCTCTCTCCTGTTACCCCCACCCCCCTCTCCTGCCCCGTGTCTCCCTCGTGTTCCCCCACCCCCCGCTCAAGCCCCGTGTCTCCCTGCTGTTTCCCCCCACCCCCCGGTCATGCCCTGTGTCTCCCTGCTGTTGCCCCCCACCACCCGCTCAAGCCCTGTGTCTCCCTCGTGTTCCCCCCACCCCCTGCTCATGCCCCATGTCTCCCTGTTGTTTCCCCATCCCCCGCTCATGCCCCGTGTCTCCCTGCTGTTGCCCCCCAGCCCCAGCTCATACCCCGTGTCTCCCTGCTGTTGCCCCCCACCCCCGCTCATGCCCCGTGTCTCCCTGCTTGCTGTTGCCCCCCACCCCCAGCTCATGCCCGTGTCTCCCTGCTGTTGCCCTCCATCCCCCGCTCATGCCCCGTGTCTCTCTCCTGTTACCCCCCACCCCCCGCTCATGGCCCGTGTCTCCCTCGTGTTCCCCCCACCCCCCGCTCATGCCCGTGTCTCCCTGCTGTTGCCCCCACCCCCCGCTCATGCCCCGTGTCTCCCTGCTGTTGCCCCCCACCCCCCACTCATGCCCCGTATCTCTCTCCTGTTGCCCCCCACCCCCCGCTCATGCCCCGTGTCTCCCTGCTGGTTCCCCCCACCTCCCGATCATGCCCCGTGTCTCCCTGCTGTTGCCCCCCACTCCTCACTCATGCCCTGTGTCTCCCTCGTGTTCCCCCCACCCCCGCTCATGCCCCGTGTCTCCCTGCTGTTGCCCCCCACCCCCTGCTCATGCCCCGTGTCTCCCTGCTGTTGCCCCCCACACCCCGCTCATGCCCCGTGTCTCTCTCCTGTTGGCCCCCACCCCTGCTCATGCCCCGTGTCTCCCTCCTGTTACCCCCACCCCCGTGTCTCCCTGCTGTTGCCCCCCACCCCCGTTCATGCCCCGTGTCTCCCTCCTGTTGCCCCCCACCCCCCGCTCATGCCCCGTGTCTCTCTCCAGTTACCCCTCACCCCCGCTCATGCCCCATGTCTCTCTCCTGTTACCCCCCACCCCCCGCTCATGCCCCGTGTCTACCTCGTGTTCCCCCCAACCCCTGCTAATGCCTTGTGTCTCCCTGCTGTTGCCCCCTCCCCCCCGCTCATGCCCCGTGTCTCCCTGCTGTTGCCCCCCACCCCCCGCTCATGCCCCGTGTCTCTCTCCTGTTGCCCCCCACCCCCGGTCATGCCCCGTGTCTCCCTGCTGTTGCCCCCCACCCCTGCTCATGCCCCGTGTCTACCTCTTGTTGCCCCAACCGCTGCTAATGCCCTGTGTCTCCCTGCTGTTGCCCTCTCCCCCCGCTCATGCCCCGTATCTCCCTGCTGTTGCCCCCACCCCCCGCTCATGCCCCGTGTCTCTCTCCTGTTGCCCCCCACCCCCTGGTCATGCCCCGTGTCTCCCTGCTGTTGCCCCCACCCCCGCTCATGCCTCATGTCTCTCTCCTGTTACCCCCCACCCCCTGGTCATGCCCCGTGTCTCCCTCGTGTTCCCCCCGCTCATGCCCTGTGTCTCCTTGCTGTTGCACCCACCCCCCGCTCATGCCCTGTGTCTCTCTCCTGTAACCCCCCCAACCCCCTATCATGCCCCGTGTCTCTCTCCTGTTACCCCCCTCTCATGCATCCGTGTCTCTCTCCTGTTGCCCCCCACCCTCCGGTCATGCCCCGTGTCTCCCTGCTGTTGCCACCCACCCCCGCTCATTGTTAGGAAAGATTTCGTAATTGTAGGTAATTTTCCTTCCATGTGGCAACCCCTAAACTTTTTGCTATTGTTTTTAACCTTGTTCTTGACTTTGCCAGAGAAGTACAGCCTTCTGCCGCACTTCTCTGGGCTTTCGCTCCTTTCTTACGGGGAAACTGACATGCCCTTAAGACAGTCAGTACCGGGGAACGTGGTTTCCCGTAGTTTCTTTTATCGTGTCGCAGCTTTAGTGCAACACGACACAAGAGGGCACTGTAAGCTAAGTTACAGCTCTCTTGGGTCTCTAGCCTTCTACAGGCCCTAGATACTCTTTTAGGATGGTATTTGATCGGTGCAAGTCATTCAGGGACTGGAATGGTGGCAGCGATCGTTTTGTTTATTTTGAGCTCCTTTTGGCGTTCTGAGCATGTTTTTGCACTGAACCCAAAATGGTGGCCTGGCTCCCAAAATGGCCAGGCCGCGAGGCTCCTTTGTCCTGTCCACTGTCCGTCTTGCTCCCTTCACCTTCCCCAGGTCCGGCGACCCGGGGCCTTCCTTATTTGGGCATGTACTTTCCCGCGAAACGCAGTTGCTTTCGCGGGCTTCTACATGTCGTTTGTGTGCCTCCAGGGTGTGGGCTGGGATGTCTGGTCCCAATACACATCCTGGGTGCCAGAGAGTCTAGGGTGGTGTGAATGCCTGGGACCACCGTGGTCCGTGATTGGTCCACGTATGGTATGTGTGTTGATGCGCGGATCTCCCATTGGCTCCCCTCCGTTTTGGCGCGAAGGGAACCGTGGATAAGAGGGGGCTGGAAACACCACTACCATGTCGATCTCCTGAGTTCTCACGAACGAAGGAATACAGGAGCCAAGTATCCTGCAACCAAGAGGCTGGACCGAGGAATCGCTGGTGACCCGCTGAAGGAATCCTCCTTTGCACTGCTGTCGTCCTGTGAAACCCTTTCCTCCTTTGATCGAACCAGAAGGCCTGTACTGGTGCTTCGACCTTTGGAATAGCAGGAACAGCTATTCCCGGCATCTTCAACCATCTCCTGCCAAGTAAGCCTTCGGAAGCGTCTCTGGGCCATCCAGTTGACTGACCAGCTTACAAAGGAGTTTGGCTCTGCAACCGCCGCCAGGTTGTGTTGTATTGCGAGTCCTTGTCCCTCTCCCACGCTTCGTACGCTTGGCGTCCCCAGGTCTGAAGGGAGGAGTGTACATTTGGCTCGAATACACACGGCCGCTCCGTTGTCCTGCTGCGGCAACAAAACTGTGCTGGTTTCGTCGATTGGGACGTCTTTTTGCTCTACACGACTACGAGGCGTTCCCTGCTCTTCTAAACCTGCCAGCTGCTGAAACTAACATGGAGAAGCCTGGGTCTGCTTGCTTCGGGGACCGGTGAGTAGTTTAGCTAGGATCTGGTCGCCCTCCTGCAGTATCCCATTGCTTTTCCCTGCTGTGTAAAAACAGCACCCTTTTGGCCGTACTCGCGCTCTGCTTCTGCCCACTGTGGAGGCTGCGCTTGAGTTGCGGAACCTGTTCTTCTTCTGCTGTGCACTAACGTGAACCGCCTGACTTCCTCCGAAGAGCTTCCCCTTGTGCCCGTCGGCACCGGCGTGGCAGGTACTTTGAGCACAAGGCTCCACTCTTCGCAGGGCTCGGACTTCCATCTAGTTAGGTGCCTATGAAGGCGAACTGAGTCGAAAGCATTATCGCACTGCCTGTTTTCCTTCCCTGGCAGGTGGACTACATATTTCGTGCTTTAAACGCTTGCGACTGTGTATTTGTATATATATTGTGTTGATATGGTATGTGTTGGTTTAATATTGTGATATTGTGATTTTCTCGCTACGGTCATTATTTTAAAGGCCTTAAAATAAATGTGTATCTATTTTTGATATAACAACTGTTTGGAGTAGTTTGTAAGCGCTCTTGCTTTGTGTGCTTGTTAGGAAAGATTTCATAATTGTAGGGAATTTTCCTTCCATGTGGCAACCCCTAAACTTTTTGCTATTGTTTTTAACCTTGTTCTTGACTTTGCCAGAGAAGTACAGCCTTCTGCCGCACTTCTCTGGGCTTTCGCTCCTTTCTTACGGGGAAACTGACATGCCCTTAAGACAGTCAGTACCGGGGAACGTGGTTTCCCGTAGTTTCTTTTATCGTGTCGCAGCTTTAGTGCAACACGACACAAGAGGGCACTGTAAGCTAAGTTACAGCTCTCTTGGGTCTCTAGCCTTCTACAGGCCCTAGATACTCTTTTAGGATGGTATTTGATCGGTGCAAGTCATTCAGGGACTCGAATGGTGGCAGCGATCGTTTTGTTTATTTTGAGCTCCTTTTGGCGTTCTGAGCACGTTTTTGCACTGAACCCAAAATGGTGGCCTGGCTCCCAAAATGGCCAGGCCGCGAGGCTCCTTTATCTTGTCCACTGACCGTCTTGCTCCCTTCACCTTCCCCAGGTCCGGCGACCCGGGGCCTTCCTTATTTGGGCATGTACTTTCCCGCGAAACGTGGTTGCTTTCGCGGGCTTCTACATGTCGTTTGTGTGCCTCCAGGGTGTGGGCTGGGATGTCTGGTCCCAATACACATCCTGGGTGCCAGAGAGTCTAGGGTGGTGTGAATGCCTGGGACCACCGTGGTCCGTGATTGGTCCACGTATGGTATGTGTGTTGATGAGCGGATCTCCCATTGGCTCCCCTCCGTTTTGGCGCGAAGGGAACCGTGGATAAGAGGGGGCTGGAAACACCACTACCAGGTCGATCTCCTGAGTTCTCACGAACGAAGGAATACAGGAGCCAAGTATCCTGCAACTACGAGGCTGGACCGAGGAATCGCTGGTGACCCGCTGAAGGAATCCTCCTTTGCACTGCTGTCGTCCGGAGAGCCCCTGTCCTCCTTTGATCGAACCAGAAGGCCTGTACTGGTGCTTCGACCTTTGGAATAGCAGGAACAGCTATTCCCGGCATCTTCAACCATCTCCTGCCAAGTAAGCCTTCGGAAGCGTCTCTGGGCCATCCAGTTGACTGACCAGCTTACAAAGGAGTTTGGCTCTGCAACCGCCGCCAGGTTGTGTTGTATTGCGAGTCCTTGTCCCTCTCCCACGCTTCGTACGCTTGGCGTCCCCAGGTCTGAAGGGAGGAGGGTTCATTTGGCTCGAATACACACGGCCGCTCCGTTGTCCTGTGCGGCAACAAAACTGTGCCGGTTTCGTCGATTGGGACGTCTTTTTGCTCTACACGACTACAAAGCGTCTCCTGCTCTTCTGAACCTGCCAGCTGCTGAAACTAACGTGGAGAAGCCTGGGTCTGCTTGCTTCGGGGACCGGTGAGTAGTTTAGCTAGGATCTGGTCGCCCTCCTGCAGTATCCCATTGCTTTTCCCTGCTGTGTAAAAACAGCACCCTTTTGGCCGTACTCGCGCTCTGCTTCTGCCCGCTGTGGAGGCTGCGCTTGAGTTGCGGAACCTGCTCTCCTTCTGCTGTGCACTAACCCGAACTGCCTGACTTCCTACGAAGAGCTCCCCCTTTTGCCCGTTGGCACCGGCGTGGCAGGTACTTTGAGCACAAGGCTCCACTCTTCGCAGGGCTCGGACTTCCATCTAGTTAGGTGCCTATGAAGGCGAACTGAGTCGAAAGCATTATCGCACTGCCTGTTTTCCTTCCCTGGCAGGTGGACTACATATTTCGTGCTTTAAACGCTTGCGACTGTGTATTTGTATATATATTGTGTTGATATGGTATGTGTTGGTTTAATATTGTGATATTGTGATTTTCTCGCTACGGTCATTATTTTAAAGGCCTTAAAATAAATGTGTATCTATTTTTGATATAACAACTGTTTGGAGTAGTTTGTAAGCGCTCTTGCTTTGTGTGCTCATTGCGGGCTTTCAGTCACCCTCACCCCTCTTGAGACCTAGTCTTGACCGCCGCGATCGCTACCTTGATTGGTCTGGCTTGTCCAGAGGTTACCCTGTTCCAAGTAATTAGGTTGGCCTTCTGATCTTCTGCGCCACCAGGACAGAGTTCAGAAATCCGTCTTAACAAATTGGTGTACAGCGGTGGGATACGACTGAAGGTATCCAGTGTTGCGCTCGAACTAAGGCATTTCAGGTTATTCCAAACAGTACACGTAGTGAATTGTTATAGTATAACTTTAAAAAGGCCATAGTCCTATCAAACAGTATGGAAGCAAATACGTTGTTAACTTTAAATGCTTCCAAATCAGAAACGCTGAAAAAGATGTGTGCGGAGAGAGGTGTTTCCTCTCAAGGCACAAAATTGGAAATGATCCAGAGAATCGTGGCGTGGCAAGAAGCGCAGCTTGACGCTATAACTTCCGAGGACAGTGCAGAAGGTGGTGGGGCTGCTCTCACTGGCAGAACCGACGGTTCTGCCGCTGCACTGATCCATCGCGACCACGAGGACAGGGAGGATGTAATGTCTAATGTTTCCTCTGCCAGTGTTGATGGGGAGGCTATGCTTGAATTCAAGAAGCAAGAGCTGCGGTTTAGGCAGCAGGAGCTTGAATTCAGCATAGCCAAGCTAAAAATCGAACAGGCAGAAAAACAGAAAGACAGGGATCACCAGTTGGAACTGGCCAAGCTTCAGGTTGCAAATGGATCCAAGGGTCCTGGACATGGGTCTGGGGCTTCCTCTCATCCACGGTTTCCGAAAGATCTGCTCAGTGTGTATGAAGAGAGGAATGACATTATGGACTGGCTGAATGCGTTTGAGTATGCATGCGAGGTCCAGGAAGTTGACAATGCTGATAAGATTGCGTGGTTGCTCAGTAGACTGCCCCATTCTGGCTGCAGTGCCATTATGGAAATGTCAAAGGCTGAGCGGGCTGATTTCGCAATGTTAAAGCAAACTCTCATTTTAAAGTTTGGGAAGACTCCGGCCCAATATTTAAAGCGTTTTAGAGAGTATAAGAAAAAGGAAGGTGGTACTTGGGTATCTTATGTCGCTGAATCCTTGAAAAACTTAACTGGCTGGGTCGAAGGTTATAAGGTTTCTACCTTCGAAGGCATGATCAATCTGGTCATGCTGGAACATATTTTTGCTTCTTCTTCCCCGGAGCTTAAGCAGCATTTGGCCGATTCGAAGGAGATAGATCCTAAGAAACTGGCCATTGCAGCAGACTTATGGGTGTCACATCGAGTGTCCCATAAGGACAAAACTCATCCTGGTAAGCAGGAGGAAGGGAAAAAGTCCAAAGATATGGAGGGTGGGGAATCTGCTAAATCTTCTTCCCATAAGGGCCACAAAAAGAAAAACAAGGGTAAGACACAAGAGAACTCACAGGGTAGTGGAGGTCAGCCTCCGAAACAGAACTCTGGTTACAATAAGCCTCCCTACGTAAACAGACCCACTGGGGCTTGTTTTTCTTGTGGAGCAACTGACCACGTGAAGGGGGATCCCCGTTGTAAGGTTAGACCTTTGGGGGTCCACTCCGCTAATCTGGCCTTCTCCTCATACGAGGAAGAAGAGATTACAGGAGCATCCTTCTCCTCAGACTCATTTCCCAGCGGAATAGAGGCTGAGGTAGTTTTAGTGTCCCTGGGTTCCTGGGAGCCTAAAGTCGCAGAGGCTTATGCTAGGATTCCGGATAATACCAAGCACTACTTTAAAGACAGTGTGCTGATCAATGGAGTGGATACTCCAGCTCTTAGGGATAGTGGGTGCAGTCGAACTGTAGTGGATTCTACCTTGGTAGACTCAGAGGAAGTTGCCAGAGCTACTCTGATGCCCACTAAGTTGGCTGACGGCCCCCTCCGTATGTTTCCCGTGATCCCTGTAAATCTTACTTTAAATGGTACAGCAGTCAGGATTCCAGTGAGCATTCAGAGAAACGTCCCGGGAAAGGTCTTGTTAGGTAATGATCTCAGAGCTTTAGGGCTCGTAGGAGACACTGCCGAACGACCCTACACACGGTCTCAAGCACGGGCAGCATTGGCCAAGTCCAATACGCCGCCCCAGCCGAAGGGGAAACCCAAGGCGAAAGGAGTCTACAAGTCAAGACGAGGGAAAGAGAATATTCCCCCGAGCTCGCCTACCACTGCGGTGGAGGAAGTTGGTCAATCGCCCGGGCCTGACGAGGAGGTGGCGATGCCTGAAGTATTCGACCCCAACGATCATCCTGAACTAAAAGACTTGTTAGTTGAAGGAGGTCCTGATAGGGACGAATTCAGTAAAGGCCAACGTGAGTGCCCATCTCTGGAAGGCCTAAGGAGACAGGCCTGCTCCCAGCTTGAGGGTGAACCTCCTGGGAAGCATAGGATTTATTGGGAAGGTGGACTCCTGTATAGTGAGCCCACAGAGTCTACAGAAGGAGACCATAGGAGGTTGGTGGTTCCCCTTGCTGTTAGACCCTTCCTCCTGCAGTTGGCGCATGAAGTTCCCCTTGCTGGTCACCTTGGTATGAAGAGGACCAAGCAAAGGTTATCCATGCACTTCTACTGGCCCAAGATGGGGGTGCAAGTAGAAAGTCACTGCAGGAGTTGCGCCTCCTGCCAGTTGTCTGGTAAGGTTGGCGCGACAATCCAAGCTCCGTTGGTACCGCTCCCAGTTGTGGGGGTACCATTTGAAAGGGTAGGGATCGACATCGTTGGTCCCCTTGACCCGCAAACATCCTCGGGCAATAGGTTTATCCTGGTGCTGGTCGACCATGCAACCAGGTATCCTGAGGCCATCCCATTGAAAACTGTAACTGCCAAGTCAGTTGCAAAAGCTTTACTCGGCATATTCACTAGGGTTGGCTTCCCTAAAGAAGTTGTGTCAGATCGTGGCAGCAACTTTATGTCGAAGTATATGCAGGCTATGTGGAAAGAATGTGGGGTCACCTACAAGTTCTCTTCTGCATACCACCCCCAGACCAATGGTCTGGTGGAACGTTTCAACAGAACGTTAAAGAGCATGATTGGGGCTCTGGAGGAGCCCCAGAGAAGAAAATGGGATCTTCTTTTACCATGCTTGCTGTTTGCCTACCGAGAGGTACCACAGGAGGGTGTTGGCTTCAGCCCCTTCGAACTTCTGTTCGGTCATCCCGTACGGGGACCCTTAGCCATCGTCAAAGAGGGATGGGAGATGCCCACTCCCCCTGTTACTACCAATGTAGTTGACTATGTGCTAGGGCTCAGAAAACGGATGGTACTTCTGATGGGCTTGGCTAGTGATAAATTGAAGGCAGGGCAAGCGCTGGTGAAACATTGGTACGACCAGAAAGCTTCCCTCATCAACTTTACACCTGGTCAGCAAGTCCTGATCATGAATCCAATAAGGCCTCGCGCTTTACAGGACAAATGGTCAGGCCCTTACACAGTGGTGGAGCCCCTGGGTGAGGTAAACTATTTAGTGGACCTTGGAAGGCCTGGACAGGCTCCAAAAGTGTTCCACGTGAATAGGCTGAAGGCTTTCGTCCCAAGAGTCGAAATCGCAGCACTGCTACTGGCATCAGACGTTGAGGAAGAGGAGTCTGAACCTCTCCCCGACCTGTTCCAGAGCGGTCCTTCAGATAGCTCCATTGAGGGTGTCCGAGTGGCCCCTCACCTGACTTCTGATCAGCAGGCTGAGGTGAAAAGTTTGCTTAGGCAGTTTTCCCCCCTGTTTTCACAGTCCCCTGGTTTGACACCTTGGTGCAAACATAACATTGACACAGGAGACAGTGTACCTACCAAAAGTAGGGGATACAGGATGTCGGATAAAGTACGGTCTTATATTAAGACCGAGGTCAACAAAATGTTAGACCTTGGGGTGATTGAACCCTCTAGTAGTCCTTGGTCCAGTCCTGTGGTTCTGGTTCCAAAGGCAGGCACTTCTGAATTGAGGTTCTGCGTGGATTACAGGGCTCTGAATGCTGTCACCAAGACAGATGCCCACCCCTTGCCTCGAACAGATGAGCTGGTGGATACTTTGGGTGCCTCCAAGTACCTCAGCACGTTTGACCTCACTGCTGGCTATTGGCAAATAGCTTTAGCAGAACATGCCAGGGAGAAGACAGCATTTTCTACACCAGACGGCCTTTACCAATTCCGGGTAATGCCGTTCGGGTTGAAGAATGCACCTGCCACTTTCCAGAGGCTTGTGAATCATGTGTTGAATGGGTTGGACGAATTCTGTCTTGCATATCTGGACGATATAGCAGTTTTCAGTGCCACCTGGGAAGACCATGTGAAACACCTCAGGATTGTGCTCCAGGCTCTTCAGAAAGCCCACTTGACCATAAAGGCTAGTAAGTGCCAGATTGGACAAGGCTCAGTGGTTTACCTTGGACATGAAGTAGGTGGAGGGAGGATACAGCCTCTACCCAGTAAAGTACAAGCAGTACAAGACTGGCCTACCCCCACTACGCAAACCCAAGTGAGAGCCTTTTTAGGACTCACGGGGTATTACCGCAATTTTGTGGCAGACTATGGCACCATAGCTGCTCCTCTGACTGCCCTCACGACTCTGAAGAAACCCAAGAAGGTAACTTGGACCGACGAGTGTGAGAAGGCCTTCAATGGCTTAAAAGACTCCTTGTGCCAGGCCCCTGTGCTCAGGGCCCCTGATTATCAAAGACCTTTTATCGTGCAGACGGATGCCTCTGACACTGGGATAGGAGCTGTACTATCACAAGTAGATGAGAAGGGTAAGGAACACCCTATCGGTTTTATTAGTCGCCAGCTTAAGGACAGAGAGCTCAGGTGGTCCACGGTAGAGAAAGAATGTTTCTCTGTTGTGTGGGCCCTAAGGAAGCTGAGGCCCTACCTCTATGGGACCCACTTCACTGTGCAGACTGACCATAAGCCGTTAAAGTGGCTAATGAACATGAAGGGGGAGAATCCAAAGTTGCTTAGGTGGTCCATAAGTCTTCAAGGCTTCGACTTCACTATTGAGCATAGACCAGGTGTCCAACATAGCAATGCTGATGGGTTGTCCAGAATGTTTAACCGACCTGAACAAGAGACTCATCCAGGGGTGGATTAGTTCCCTCTGTCCATAGTCTGGGAGGGGCGAGTGTTAGGAAAGATTTCATAATTGTAGGGAATTTTCCTTCCATGTGGCAACCCCTAAACTTTTTGCTATTGTTTTTAACCTTGTTCTTGACTTTGCCAGAGAAGTACAGCCTTCTGCCGCACTTCTCTGGGCTTTCGCTCCTTTCTTACGGGGAAACTGACATGCCCTTAAGACAGTCAGTACCGGGGAACGTGGTTTCCCGTAGTTTCTTTTATCGTGTCGCAGCTTTAGTGCAACACGACACAAGAGGGCACTGTAAGCTAAGTTACAGCTCTCTTGGGTCTCTAGCCTTCTACAGGCCCTAGATACTCTTTTAGGATGGTATTTGATCGGTGCAAGTCATTCAGGGACTCGAATGGTGGCAGCGATCGTTTTGTTTATTTTGAGCTCCTTTTGGCGTTCTGAGCACGTTTTTGCACTGAACCCAAAATGGTGGCCTGGCTCCCAAAATGGCCAGGCCGCGAGGCTCCTTTATCTTGTCCACTGACCGTCTTGCTCCCTTCACCTTCCCCAGGTCCGGCGACCCGGGGCCTTCCTTATTTGGGCATGTACTTTCCCGCGAAACGTGGTTGCTTTCGCGGGCTTCTACATGTCGTTTGTGTGCCTCCAGGGTGTGGGCTGGGATGTCTGGTCCCAATACACATCCTGGGTGCCAGAGAGTCTAGGGTGGTGTGAATGCCTGGGACCACCGTGGTCCGTGATTGGTCCACGTATGGTATGTGTGTTGATGAGCGGATCTCCCATTGGCTCCCCTCCGTTTTGGCGCGAAGGGAACCGTGGATAAGAGGGGGCTGGAAACACCACTACCAGGTCGATCGCCTGAGTTCTCACGAACGAAGGAATACAGGAGCCAAGTATCCTGCAACTACGAGGCTGGACCGAGGAATCGCTGGTGACCCGCTGAAGGAATCCTCCTTTGCACTGCTGTCGTCCGGAGAGCCCCTGTCCTCCTTTGATTGAACCAGAAGGCCTGTACTGGTGCTTCGACCTTTGGAATAGCAGGAACAGCTATTCCCGGCATCTTCAACCATCTCCTGCCAAGTAAGCCTTCGGAAGCGTCTCTGGGCCATCCAGTTGACTGACCAGCTTACAAAGGAGTTTGGCTCTGCAACCGCCGCCAGGTTGTGTTGTATTGCGAGTCCTTGTCCCTCTCCCACGCTTCGTACGCTTGGCGTCCCCAGGTCTGAAGGGAGGAGGGTTCATTTGGCTCGAATACACACGGCCGCTCCGTTGTCCTGTGCGGCAACAAAACTGTGCCGGTTTCGTCGATTGGGACGTCTTTTTGCTCTACACGACTACAAAGCGTCTCCTGCTCTTCTGAACCTGCCAGCTGCTGAAACTAACGTGGAGAAGCCTGGGTCTGCTTGCTTCGGGGACCGGTGAGTAGTTTAGCTAGGATCTGGTCGCCCTCCTGCAGTATCCCATTGCTTTTCCCTGCTGTGTAAAAACAGCACCCTTTTGGCCGTACTCGCGCTCTGCTTCTGCCCGCTGTGGAGGCTGCGCTTGAGTTGCGGAACCTGCTCTCCTTCTGCTGTGCACTAACCCGAACTGCCTGACTTCCTACGAAGAGCTGCCCCTTTTGCCCGTTGGCACCGGCGTGGCAGGTACTTTGAGCACAAGGCTCCACTCTTCGCAGGGCTCGGACTTCCATCTAGTTAGGTGCCTATGAAGGCGAACTGAGTCGAAAGCATTATCGCACTGCCTGTTTTCCTTCCCTGGCAGGTGGACTACATATTTCGTGCTTTAAACGCTTGCGACTGTGTATTTGTATATATATTGTGTTGATATGGTATGTGTTGGTTTAATATTGTGATATTGTGATTTTCTCGCTACGGTCATTATTTTAAAGGCCTTAAAATAAATGTGTATCTATTTTTGATATAACAACTGTTTGGAGTAGTTTGTAAGCGCTCTTGCTTTGTGTGCTCATTGCGGGCTTTCAGTCACCCTCACCCCTCTTGAGACCTAGTCTTGACCGCCGCGATCGCTACCTTGATTGGTCTGGCTTGTCCAGAGGTTACCCTGTTCCAAGTAATTAGGTTGGCCTTCTGAACTTCTGCGCCACCAGGACAGAGTTCAGAAATCCGTCTTAACAGTGCTCATTGCAGGCTTTCAGTCACCCTCACCCCTCTTGAGACCTAGTCTTGACCGCCGCGATCGCTACCTTGATTGGTCTGGCTTGTCCAGAGGATACCCTGTTCCAAGTAATTAGGTTGGCCTTCTGAACTTCTGCGCCACCAGGACAGAGTTCAGAAATCCGTCTTAACAAATTGGTGTACAGCGGTGGGATACGACTGAAGGTATCCAGTGTTGCGCTCGAACTAAGGCATTTCAGGTTATTCCAACCAGTACACGTAGTGGATTGTTGTAATATAACTTTAAAAAGGCCATAGTCCTATCAAACAGTATGGAAACAAGTACGTTGTTAACTTTAAATGCTTCCAAATCAGAAACGCTGAAAAAGATGTGTGCGGAGAGAGGTGTTTCCTCTCAAGGCACGAAATTGGAAATGATCCAAAGAATCGTGGCGTGGCAAGAAGCGCAGCTTGACGCTATTACTTCTGAGGACAGTGCGGAAGGTGGTGGGGCTGCTCTCACTGGTAGAACCGACGGTTCTGCCGCCGCACTGTTCCACCGCGACCACGAGGACAGGGAGGACGAGCTGTCTAATGTTTCCTCTGCCAGTGCTGATGGGGAGGCTATGCTTGAATTCAAGAAGCAAGAGCTGCGGTTTAGGCAGCAGGAGCTTGAATTCAGCATAGCCAAACTAAAAATCGAACAGGCAGAAAAACAAAAAGACAGGGATCACCAGTTGGAACTGGCCAAGCTTCAGGTTGCAAATGGATCCAAGGGTCCTGGACATGGGTCTGGGGCCTCCTCTCATCCACGGTTTCCAAAAGATCTGCTCAGTGTGTATGAAGAGAGGAATGACATTATGGACTGGCTGAATGCGTTTGAGTATGCATGCGAGGTCCAGGAAGTTGACAATGCTGATAAGATTGCGTGGTTGCTCAGTAGACTGCCCCATTCTGGCTGTAGTGCCATTATGGAAATGTCGAAGGCTGAGCGGGCTGATTTCGCAATGTTAAAGCAGACTCTCATTTTAAAGTTTGGGAAGACTCCGGCCCAATATTTAAAGCGTTTTCGAGAGTATAAGAAAAAGGAAGGTGGTACTTGGGTATCTTATGTCGCTGAATCTTTGAAAAACTTAACTGGCTGGGTCGAAGGCTATAAGGTTTCTACCTTCGACGGCATGATAAATCTTGTCATGCTGGAACACATTTTTGCTTCTTCTTCCCCGGAGCTTAAGCAGCATTTGGCCGATTCGAAGGAGATAGATCCTAAGAAGCTGGCCATTGCAGCAGACTTATGGGTGTCACATCGAGTGTCCCATAAGGACAAAACTCATCCTGGTAAGCAGGAGGAGGGGAAAAAGTCCAAAGATATGGAGGGTGGGGAATCTGCTAAATCTTCTTCCCATAAGGGCCACAAAAAGAAAAACAAGGGTAAGACACAAGAGAACTCACAGGGTAGTGGAGGTGCGCCTCCGAAACAGAACTCTGGTTACAATAAGCCTCCCTACGTAAACAGACCCACTGGGGCTTGTTTTTCTTGTGGAGCAACTGACCATGTGAAGGGGGATCCCCGTTGTAAGGTTAGACCTTTGGGGGTCCACTCCGCTAATCTGGCCTTCTCCTCCTACGAGGAAGAAGAGATTACAGGAGCATCCTTCTCCTCAGACTCGTTTCCCAGCGGGATAGAGGCTGAGGTAGTTTTAGTGTCCCTGGGTTCCTGGGAGCCTAAAGTCGCAGAGGCGTATGCTAGGATTCCGGATAATACCAAGCACTACTTTAAAGACAGTGTGCTGATCAATGGAGTGGATACTCCAGCTCTTAGGGATAGTGGGTGCAGTCGAACTGTAGTGGATTCTACCTTGGTAGACTCAGAGGAAGTTGCCAGAGCTACTCTGATGCCCACTAAGTTGGCTGACGGCCCCCTCCGTATGTTTCCCGTGATCCCTGTTAATCTAACTTTAAATGGTACAGCAGTCAGGATTCCAGTGAGCATTCAGAGAAACGTCCCGGGAAAGGTCTTATTAGGTAATGATCTCAGAGCTTTAGGGCTCGTAGGAGACACTGCCGAACGACCCTACACACGGTCTCAAGCACGGGCAGCATTGGCCAAGTCCAATACGCCGCCCCAGCCGAAGGGGCAACCCAAGGCGAAAGGAATCTACAAGTCAAGACGGGGGAAAGAGAATATTCCCCCGAGCTCGCCTACCACTGCGGTGGAGGAAGTTGGTCAATCGCCCGAGCCTGACGAGGAGGTGGCGATGCCTGAAGTATTCGACCCCAACGATCATCCTGAACTAAAAGACTTGTTAGTTGAAGGAGGTCCTGATAGGGACGAATTCAGTAAAGGCCAACGTGAGTGCCCATCTCTGGAAGGCCTAAGGAGGCAGGCCTGCTCCCAGCTTGAGGGTGAACCTCCTGGGATGCATAGGATTTACCAGGAAGGTGGACTCCTGTATAGTGAGCCCACAGAGTCTACAGAAGGAGACCATAGGAGGTTGGTGGTTCCCCTTGCTGTTAGGCCCTTCCTCCTGCAGTTGGCGCATGAAGTTCGCCTTGCTGGTCACCTTGGTATGAAGAGGACCAAGCAAAGGTTATCCATGCACTTCTACTGGCCCAAGATGGGGGTGCAAGTAGAAAGTCACTGCAGGAGTTGTGCCGCCTGCCAGTTGTCTGGTAAGGTTGGCGCGACAATCCAAGCTCCGTTGGTACCGCTCCCAGTTGTGGGGGTACCATTTAAAAGGGTAGGGATCGACATGGTTGGTCCCCTTGACCCGCAAACATCCTCGGGCAATAGGTTTATCCTGGTGCTGGTCGACCATGCAACCCGGTATCCTGAGGCCGTCCCATTTACAACTGTAACTGCCAAGCCAGTTGCAGAAGCTTTACTCGGCATGTTTACTAGGGTTGGCTTCCCTAAAGAAGTTGTGCCGGATGATGGCAGCAACTTTATGTCGGAGTATAGGCAGGCTATGTGGAAAGAATGTGGGGTCACCTACAAGTTCTCTTCTGCATACCACCCCCAGACCAATGGTCTGGTGGAACGCTTCAACAGAACGTTAAAGAGCATGATTGGGGCTCTGGAGGAGCCCCAGAGAAGAAAATGGGATCTTCTTTTACCATGCTTGCTGTTTGCCTACCGAGAGGTACCACAGGAGGGTGTTGGCTTCAGCCCCTTCGAACTTCTGTTCGGTCATCCCGTACGGGGACCCTTAGCCATTGTCAAGGAGGGATGGGAGATGCCCACTCCCCCTGTTACTACCAATGTAGTTGACTATGTGCTAGGGCTCAGAAAACGGATGGTACTTCTGATGGGCTTGGCTAGTGATAAATTGAAGGCAGGGCAAGCGCTGGTGAAACATTGGTACGACCAGAAAGCTTCCCTCATCAACTTTACACCTGGTCAGCAAGTCCTGATCATGAATCCTATAAGGCCTCGAGCTTTACAGGACAAATGGTCAGGCCCTTACACAGTGGTGGAGCCCCTGGGTGAGGTAAACTATTTAGTGGACCTTGGAAGGCCTGGACAGGCTCCAAAAGTGTTCCACGTGAATAGGCTGAAGGCTTTCGTCCCGTTCGGGTTGAAGAATGCACCTGCCACTTTCCAGAGGCTTGTGAATCATGTGTTGAATGGGTTGGACGAATTCTGTCTTGCATATCTGGACGATATAGCAGTTTTCAGTGCCACCTGGGAAGACCATGTGAAACACCTCAGGATTGTGCTCCAGGCTCTTCAGAAAGCCCACTTGACCATAAAGGCTAGTAAATGCCAGATTGGACAAGGCTCAGTGGTTTACCTTGGACATGAAGTAGGTGGAGGGAGGAGACAGCCTCTACTCAGTCAGGTACAAGCAGTACAAGACTGGCCTACCCCCACTACGCAAACCCAAGTGAGAGCCTTCTTAGGACTCACGGGGTATTACCGCAATTTTGTGGCAGACTATGGTACCATAGCTGCTCCTCTGACTGCCCTCACAACTCCGAAGAAACCCAAGAAGGTAACTTGGACTGACGAGTGTGAGAAGGCCTTCAATGGCTTAAAAGACTCCTTGTGCCAGGCCCCTGTCCTAAGGGCCCCTGATTATCAAAGACCTTTTAGCGTGCAGACGGATGCCTCTGACACTGGGATAGGAGCTGTACTATCACAAGTAGATGAGAAGGGTAAGGAACACCCTATCGGTTTTATTAGTCGCCAGCTTAAGGACAGAGAGCTCAGGTGGTCCACGGTAGAGAAAGAATGTTTCTCTGTTGTGTGGGCCCTAAGGAAGCTGAGGCCCTACCTCTATGGGACCCACTTCACTGTGCAGACTGACCATAAGCCGTTAAAGTGGCTAATGAACATGAAGGGGGAGAATCCAAAGTTGCTTAGGTGGTCCATAAGTCTACAAGGCTTCGACTTCACTATTGAGCATAGGCCAGGTGTCCAACATAGCAATGCTGATGGGTTGTCCAGAATGTTTAACCGACCTGAACAAGAGAATCATCCAGGGGTGGATTAGTTCCCCCTGTCCATAGTCTGGGAGGGGCGAGTGTTAGGAAAGATTTCGTAATTGTAGGTAATTTTCCTTCCATGTGGCAACCCCTAAACTTTTTGCTATTGTTTTTAACCTTGTTCTTGACTTTGCCAGAGAAGTACAGCCTGCTAGAGAGTCTAGGGTGGTGTGAATGCCTGGGACCACCGTGGTCCGTGATTGGTCCACGTATGGTATGTGTGTTGATGCGCGGATCTCCCATTGGCTCCCCTCCGTTTTGGCGCGAAGGGAACCGTGGATAAGAGGGGGCTGGAAACACCACTACCATGTCGATCTCCTGAGTTCTCACGAACGAAGGAATACAGGAGCCAAGTATCCTGCAACCAAGAGGCTGGACCGAGGAATCGCTGGTGACCCGCTGAAGGAATCCTCCTTTGCACTGCTGTCGTCCTGTGAAACCCTTTCCTCCTTTGATCGAACCAGAAGGCCTGTACTGGTGCTTCGACCTTTGGAATAGCAGGAACAGCTATTCCCGGCATCTTCAACCATCTCCTGCCAAGTAAGCCTTCGGAAGCGTCTCTGGGCCATCCAGTTGACTGACCAGCTTACAAAGGAGTTTGGCTCTGCAACCGCCGCCAGGTTGTGTTGTATTGCGAGTCCTTGTCCCTCTCCCACGCTTCGTACGCTTGGCGTCCCCAGGTCTGAAGGGAGGAGTGTACATTTGGCTCGAATACACACGGCCGCTCCGTTGTCCTGCTGCGGCAAAAAAACTGTGCTGGTTTCGTGGATTGGGACGTCTTTTTGCTCTACACGACTACGAGGCGTTCCCTGCTCTTCTAAACCTGCCAGCTGCTGAAACTAACGTGGAGAAGCCTGGGTCTGCTTGCTTCGGGGACCGGTGAGTAGTTTAGCTAGGATCTGGTCGCCCTCCTGCAGTATCCCATTGCTTTTCCCTGCTGTGTAAAAACAGCACCCTTTTGGCCGTACTCGCGCTCTGCTTCTGCCCACTGTGGAGGCTGCGCTTGAGTTGCGGAACCTGTTCTTCTTCTGCTGTGCACTAACGTGAACCGCCTGACTTCCTCCGAAGAGCTTCCCCTTGTGCCCGTCGGCACCGGCGTGGCAGGTACTTTGAGCACAAGGCTCCACTCTTCGCAGGGCTCGGACTTCCATCTAGTTAGGTGCCTATGAAGGCGAACTGAGTCGAAAGCATTATCGCACTGCCTGTTTTCCTTCCCTGGCAGGTGGACTACATATTTCGTGCTTTAAACGCTTGCGACTGTGTATTTGTATATATATTGTGTTGATATGGTATGTGTTGGTTTAATATTGTGATATTGTGATTTTCTCGCTAAGGTCATTATTTTAAAGGCCTTAAAATAAATGTGTATCTATTTTTGATATAACAACTGTTTGGAGTAGTTTGTAAGCACTCTTGCTTTGTGTGCTCATTGCAGGCTTTCAGTCACCCTCACCTCTCTTGAGACCTAGTCTTGACCGCCGCGATCGCTACCTTGATTGGTCTGGCTTGTCCAGAGGTTACCCTGTTCCAAATAATTAGGTTGGCCTTCTGAACTTCTGCGCCACCAGGACAGAGTTCAGAAATCCGTCTTAACACTCATGCCCCGTGTTGTCTCTCTCCTGTTGCCCCCCACCCCCCGCTCATGCCCCGTGTCTCCCTGCTGTTGCCCCCCACCCCCTGCTCATGCCCCGTGTCTCTCTCCTGCTACCCCCCACCCCCCGCTCATGCCCCGTGTCTACCTCGTGTTCCCCCAACCCCTGCTAATGCCCTGTGTCTCCCTGCTGTTGCCCCCTCCCCCCGCTCATGCCCCGTGTCTCCCTGCTGTTGCCCCCCACCCCCCGCTCATGCCCCGTGTCTCTCTCCTGTTGCCTCCCACCACCCGGTCATGCCCCGTGTCTCCCTGCTGTTGCCCCCCACCCCTGCTCATGCCCCGTGTCTACCTCTTGTTGCCCCAACACCTGCTAATGCCCTGTGTCTCCCTGCTGTTGCCCTCTCCCCGCTCATGCCCCGTATCTCCCTGCTGTTGCCCCCCACCCCCCACTCATGCCCCGTGTCTCTCTCCTGTTGCCCCCACCCCCTGGTCATGCCCCGTGTCTCCCTGCTGTTGCCCCCACCCCCCGCTCATGCCCCATGTCTCTCTCCTGTTACCCCCCACCCCCCGCTCATGCCCCGTGTCTCCCTCGTGTTCCCCCCACCCCCCGCTCATGCCCTGTTTCTCCTTGCTGTTGCCCCCACACCCCGCTCATGCCCTGTGTCTCTCCTGTAACCCCCCAACCCCCTATCATGCCCCGTTTCTCTCTCCTGTTACCCCCACCCCCCTCTCATGCCCCGTGTCTCTCTCCTGTTGCCCCCCACCCTCCGGTCATGGCCCGTGTCTCCCTGCTGTTGCCCCCCACCCCCGCTCATGCCCCGTGTTGTCTCTCTCCTGTTGCCCCCCACACCCCGCTCATGCCCCGTGTCTCCCTGCTATTGCCCCCACCCCCCGCTCATGCCCCGTGTCTCTCTCCTGTTACCCCCCTCCCCTGCTCATGCCCCGTGTCTCCCTGCTGTTGCCCCCACCCCCCGCTCATGCCCCGTGTCTCTCTCCTGTTACCCCCCACCCCCGCTCATGCCCCGTGTCTCCCTCGTGTTCCCCCCACCCCCCGCTCATGCCCCGTGTCTCCCTGCTGTTGCCCCCCACCTCCCTGCTCATGCCCCGTGTCTCCCTGTTGTTGCCCCCCAGCCCCCGCTCATGCCCTGTGTTTCTCTCCTGTTGCCCCCCACCCCCCGGTCATGCCCCGTGTCTCCCTGCTGTTGCCCCCACCCCCCCGCTCATGCCCCATGTCTCTCTCCTGTTGCCCCCCACCCCCTGATCATGCCCCGTGTCTCCCTGCTGTTGCCCCCACCCCCCGCTTATGCCCCATGTCTCTCTCCTGTTACCCCCCCACCCCCTGCTCATGCCCCGTGTCTCCCTCATGTTCCCCCACCCCCGCTCATGCCCCGTGTCTCCCTGCTTTTGCCCCCCACCCTCCGCTCAATCCCTGTGTCTCCCTGCTGTTGCCCCCCACCCCCCGCTCATGCCCCGTGTCTCTCTCCTGTAACCCACCCACCCGCCTCTCATGCCCCTTGTCTCTCTCCTGTTACCCCCCACCCCCCTCTCATGCCCCGTGTCTCTCTCCTGTTGCACCCACCCCCCCCTGTCATGCCCCGTGTCTCCCTGCTGTTGCCCCCCACGCCCCGCTCATACCCTGTGTCGTCTCTCTCCTGTTACCCCATCCCCTGCTCATGCCCAGTGTCTCTCTCCTGTTACCCCCCACCCCCCGCTCATGCCCCATGACTCTCTCCTGTTGCCCCCCACCCACCGCTCATGCCCCGTGTCTCTCTCCTGTTACCCCCACCCCCACTCATACCCTGTGTCTCTCTCCTGTTGCCCACACTCCCTGCTCATGCCCCGTGTCTCTCTCCTGTTACCCCCCACCCCCCTCTCGTGCCCTGTGTCTCCCTGCTGTTGCCCCCATCCTCCCCTCATGCCCCGTGTCTCCCTGCTGTTGCCCCCCACCCCCCGCTCATGCTCTGTGCCTCCCTGCTGTTGCCCCCCACCCCCTCTCATGCCCCGTGTCTCTCTCCTGTTACCCCCCACCCCCTCTCATGCCCCGTGTCTCTCTCCTGTTGCCCCCCACCCCCGGTCATGCCCCGTGTCTCCCTGCTGTTGCCCCATCCCCTGCTCATGCCCCGTGTCACTCTTCTGTTGCCCCCCAGCCCCCGGTCATGCCCTGTGTCTCCCTGCTGTTGCCCCCCACTCCCTGCTCATGCCCCTGTCTCTCTCCTGTTGCCCCCCACCCCCCTGGTCATGCCCTGTGTCTCCCTTCTGTTGCCCCCACCCCACGGTCATGCCCCATGTCTCCCTGCTGTTTCCCCCACCCCCCGCTCATGCCCCCTGTCTCTCTCCTGTTACCCCCCACCCCCCTCTCATGCCCCGTGTCTCCCTTGTGTTCCCCCCACGCCCAGCTCATGCCCGTGTCTCCCTGCTGTTGCCCTCGACCCCCCGCTCATGCCCCGTGTCTCTCTCCTGTTACCCCCCACCCCCTGCTCATGGCCCGTGTCTCCCTCGTGTTCCCCCCACCCCCCGCTCATGCCCCGTGTCTCCTTGCTGTTGCCCCCACCCCCCGCTCATGCCCCGTGTCTCCCTGCTGTTGCCCCCACCTCCCGCTCATGCCCCGTGTCTTTCTCCTGTTACCCCCCACCCCCTGATCATGCCCCGTGTCTCCCTCTTGTTGCCCCTCACCCCGCTCATGCCCCGTGTCTCCCTCATGTTCCCCCCACCCCCTGCTCATGCCCTGTGTCTCGCTCGTGTTCCCCCACCCCCGCTCATGCCCCGTGTCTCCCTGCTGTTGCCCCCACCCCCGCTCATGCCCCGTGTCTCTCTCCTGTTGCCGCCGCTCATGCCACGTGTCTCCCTCGTGTTCCCCCACCCCCCGCTCATGCCCCGTGTCTCCCTGCTGTTGCCCCCCACCCCCCGCTCATGCCCCGTGTCTCTCCTGTTGCCCCCCACTCCCGGTCATGCCCCGTGTCTCCCTGCTGTTGCCCTCCACCCCCCGGTCATGCCCCGTGTCTCCCTGCTGTTGCCCCCACCCGCTGCTCATGCCCCGTGTCTCTCTCCTGTTACCCCCCAGTCATGCTTTGTGTCTCCCTCGTATTCCCCCAACCCCCGCTCATGCCCCGTGTCTCCCTGCTGTTGCCCCCCACACACCGCTCATGCCCTGTGTCCCCCTCCTGTTGCCCCCCACCCCCTGCTCATGCCCTGTTTCTCTCTCCTGTTACCCCCACCCCCTGCTCATGCCCCGTGTCTCCCTCCTGTTGCCCCCCACCCCCTGCTCATGCCCCGTGTCTCCCTGCTGTTGCCCTCCACCTCCCGGTCATGCCCCGTGTCTCCCTGCTGTTTCCGCCACCCCACGGTCATGCCCCATGTCTCCCTGCTGTTTCCCCCCACCCCCCGCTCATGCCCCGTGTCTCTCTCCTGTTACCCCCCACCCCCCTCTCATGCCCCGTGTCTCCCTCGTGTTCCCCCCACCCCCTGCTCATGCCCCGTGTCACACTGCTGTTGCCCCCCACCCCTTGCTCATGCCCCGTGTCTCCCTGCTGTTGCCCCCCACCCCCCGCTCATGCCCCGTGTCTCTCTCCTGTTACCCCCCACCCCCCGCTCATGCCCCGTGTCTCCCTCGTCTTCCCCCCACCCCCCGCTCATGCCCTGTGTCTCTCTCCTGTTACCCCCCACCCCCCCGCTCATGCCCCGTGTCTCCCTCCTGTTGCCCCCGCTCATGCCCCGTGTCTCCCCCGTGTCTCCCTCGTGTTCCCCCACCCCCCGCTCATGCCCCGTGTCTCCCTGCTGTTGCCCTCCACCCCCCGCTCATGCCCCGTGTCTCTCTCCTGTTGCCCCCCACCCCCAGTCATGCCCCGTGTCTCTCTGCTGTTGCCCTCCACCCCCCGGTCATGCCCCGTGTCTCCCTGCTGTTGCCCCCACCCGCTGCTCATGCCCCGTGTCTCTCTCCTGTTACCCCCCACCCCCAGTCATGCTTTGTGTCTCCCTCGTGTTCCCCCAACCCCCGCTCATGCCCCGTGTCTCCCTGCTGTTGCCCCCAACACACCGCTCATGCCCTGTGTCTCCCTCCTGTTGCCCCCCACCCCCGCTCATGCCCTGTTTCTCTCTCCTGTTACCCCCACCCCCTGCTCATGCCCCGTGTCTCCCTCGTGTTCCCCTCACCCCCGCTCATGCCCAGTGTCTCCCTGCTGTTGCCCCCATCCCGTGTCTCCCTTGTATTCCCCCCAGCCCCTGCGCTCATGCCGAGTGTCTCCCTACTGTTGCCCCCCAACCCCCGCTCATGCCCTGTGTCTCTCTCCTGTTACCCCCACCCACTGCTCATGCCCTGTGTCTCCCTCTTGTTGCCCCCCACCCCCCGCTCATGCCCCGTGTCTCCCTCGTGTTCCCCCCACCCACTGCTCATGCTCCGTGTCTCCCTCTTGTTGCCCCCCACCCCCCGCTCATGCCCCGTGTCTCCCTCGTGTTCCCCCCACCCCCCGTTCATGCCCCGTGTCTCTCTCCTGTTACCCCCCACCCCCTCTCATGCCCGTGTCTCTCTCCTGTTGCCCCCCACCCCCGTTCATGCCCCGTGTCTCCCTGCTGTTGCCCCCACCCCCCGCTCATGCCCCGTGTCTCTCGTGTTACCCCCACCCCCCTCTCATGCCCCGTGTCTCTCTCCTGTTGCCCCCACCCCCCTGGTCATGCCCCGTGTCTCCCTTCTGCTGCCCTCAACCCACGGTCATGCCCCATGTCTCCCTGCTGTTTCCCTCCACCCCCCGCTCATGCCCCGTGTCTCTCTCCTGTTACCCCCACCCCCCGCTCATGCCCCGTGTCTCCCTGCTGTTTCCCCCACCCCCCGCTCATGCCCCATGTCTCCCTCATGTTCCCCCCACCCCCTGCTCATGCCCCATGTCTCCCTGCTGTTTTCCCCATCCCCCGCTCATGCCCCGTGTCTCCCTGCTGTTGCCCCCCACCCCCAGCTCATGCCCGTGTTTCCCTGCTGTTGCCCTCCACCCCCCGCTCATGCCCCGTGTCTCTCTCCTGTTACCCCCCACCCCCTGCTCATGGCCCTTGTCTCCCTCGTGTTCCCCCCACCCCCCGGTCATGCCCTGTGTCTCCCTGCTGTTGCCCCCCACCCCCCGGTCAAGCCCCGTGTCTCCCTGCTGTTTCCCCCACCTCCCGATCATGCCCCGTGTCTCCCTGCTGTTGCCCCCCACTCCTCACTCATGCCCTGTGTCTCCCTCGTGTTCCCCCCACCCCCGCTCATGCCCCGTGTCTCCCTGCTGTTGCCCCCCACCCCCTGCTCATGCCCCGTGTCTCCCTGCTGTTGCCCCCCACACCCTGCGTCTCTCTCCTGTTGGCCCCCACCCTTGCTCATGCCCCGTGTCTCCCTCCTGTTACCCCCACCCTCCGTGTCTCCCTGCTGTTGCCCCCCACCCCCCGCTCATGCCCCGTGTCTCCCTCCTGTTGCCCCCCACCCCCCGCTCATGCCCCGTGTCTCTCTCCTGTTACCCCTCACCCCCCGCTCATGCCCCATGTCTCTCTCCTTTTACCCCCCACCCCCCGCTCATGCCCCGTGTCTACCTCGTGTTCCCCCCAACCCCTGCTAATGCCCTGTGTCTCCCTGCTGTTGCCCCTCCCCCCCGCTCATGCCCTGTGTCTCCCTCCTGTTGCCCCCCACCCCCCGCTCATGCCCCGTGTCTCTCTCCTGTTGCCCCCCACCCCCCGGTCATGCCCCGTGTCTCCCTGCTGTTGCCCCCCACCCCTGCTCATGCCCCGTGTCTACCTCTTGTTGCCCCAACCCCTGCTAATGCCCTGTGTCTCCCTGCTGTTGCCCTCTCCCCCCGCTCATGCCCCGTATCTCCCTGCTGTTGCCCCCCGCTCATGCCCCGTGTCTCTCTCCTGTTGCCCCCACCCCCTGATCATGCCCCGTGTCTCCCTCGTGTTCCCCCCACCCCCCGCTCATGCCCTGTGTCTCCTTGCTGTTGCCCCCACCCCCCGCTCATGCCCTGTGTCTCTCTCCTGTAACCCCCCCAAACCCCTATCATGCCCCGTGTCTCTCTCCTGTTAACCCCCTCTCATGCATCCGTGTCTCTCTCCTGTTGCCCCCCACCCTCCGGTCATGCGCCGTGTCTCCCTGCTGTTGCCCCCCGCTCATGCCCCGTGTTGTCTCTCTCCTGTTGCCCCCCACCCCCCGCTCATGCCCCGTGTCTCCCTGCTGTTGCCCCCCACCCCCTGCTCATGCCCCGTGTCTCTCTCCTGTTACCCCCCACCCCCCGCTCATGCCCCGTGTCTACCTCGTGTTCCCCCCAACCCCTGCTAATGCCCTGTGTCTCCCTGCTGTTGCCCCCTCCCCTCCACTCATGCCCCGTGTCTCCCTGCTGTTGCCCCCCACCCCCGCTCATGCCCCGTGTCTCTCTCCTGTTGCCCCCCACCCCTCGGTCATGCCCCGTGTCTCCCTGCTGTTGCCCCCCACCCCTGCTCATGCCCCGTGTCTACCTCTTGTTGCCCCAACCCCTGCTAATGCCCTGTGTCTCCCTGCTGTTGCCCTCTTCCCCTGCTCATGCCCCGTATCTCCCTGCTGTAGCCCCCCACCCCCCGCTCATGCCCCGTGTCTCTCTCCTGTTGCCCCCACCCCCTGGTCATGCCCCGTGTCTCCCTGCTGTTGCCTCCACCCCCCGCTCATGCCCCATGTCTCTCTCCTGTTACCCCCCACCCCCCGCTCATGCCCGTGTCTCCCTCGTGTTCCCCCCCCGCTCATGCCCTGTGTCTCCTTGCTGTTGCCCCCACCCCCCGCTCATGCCCTGTGTCTCTCTCCTATAACCCCCCAACCCCCTATCATGCCCCGTTTCTCTCTCCTGTTACCCCCCACCCCCTCTCATGCCCCGTGTCTCTCTCCTGTTGCCCCCCACCCTCCGGTCATGCCCCGTGTCTCCCTGCTGTTGCCCCCCACCCCCGCTCATGCCCCGTGTTGTCTCTCTCCTGTTGCCCCCCACCCCCCGCTCATGCCCTGTGTCTCCCTGCTATTGCCCCCCACCCCCCGCTCATGCCCCGTGTCTCTCTCCTGTTACCCCCCACCCCTGCTCATGCCCTGTGTCTCCCTGCTGTTGCCCCCACCCCCCGCTCATGCCCCGTGTCTCTCTCCTGTTACCCCCCACCCCCGCTCATGCCCCGTGTCTCCCTCGTGTTCCCCCCCGCTCATGCCCCGTGTCTCCCTGCTGTTGCCCCCCACCTCCCCGCTCATGCCCCGTGTCTCCCTGCTGTTGCCCCCCAGCCCCCGCTCATGCCCCGTGTCTCTCTCGTGTTCCCCCCACCCCCTGCTCATGCCCTGTGTCTCTCTCCTGTTACCCCCCACCCCCCCGCTCATGCCCCGTGTCTCCCTCCTGTTGCCCCGCTCATGCCCCGTGTCTCCCTCGTGTTCCCCCACCCCCCGCTCATGCCCCGTGTCTCCCTGCTGTTGCCCTCCACCCCCCGCTCATGCCCTGTGTCTCTCTCCTGTTGCCCCCCACCCCCAGTCATGCCCCGTGTCTCCCTGCGGTTGCCCCCACCCGCTGCTCATGCCCCGTGTCTCTCTCCTGTTACCCCCCACCCCCCAGTCATGCTTTGTGTCTCCCTCGTGTTCCCCCAACCCCCGCTCATACCCCGTGTCTCCCTGCTGTTGCCCCCAACACACCGCTCATGCCCTGTGTCTCCCTCCTGTTGCCCCCCACCCCCTTTCATGCCCTGTTTCTCTCTCCTGTTACCCCCACCCCCTGCTCATGCCCCGTGTCTCCCTCGTGTTCCCCTCACCCCCGCTCATGCCCAGTGTCTCCCTGCTGTTGCCCCCATCCCGTGTCTCCCTTGTATTCCCCCCAGCCCCTGCGCTCATGCCGAGTGTCTCCCTACTGTTGCCCCCCAACCCCCGCTCATGCCCTGTGTCTCTCTCCTGTTACCCCCACCCACTGCTCATGCCCTGTGTCTCCCTCTTGTTGCCCCCCACCCCCCACTCATGCCCCGTGTCTCCCTCATGTTCCCCCCACCCACTGCTCATGCCCCGTGTCTCCCTCTTGTTGCCCCCCACCCCCCGCTCATGCCCCGTGTCTCCCTCGTGTTCCCCCCACCCCCCGCTCATGCCCTGTGTCTCTCTCCTGTTACCCCCCACCCCCTCTCATGCCCGTGTCTCTCTACTGTTGCCCCCCACCCCCGTTCATGCCCCGTGTCTCCCTGCTGTTGCCCCCACCCCCCGCTCATGCCCCGTGTCTCTCGTGTTACCCCCACCCCCCTCTCATGCCCCGTGTCTCTCTCCTGTTGCCCCCACCCCCCTGGTCATGCCCCGTGTCTCCCTTCTGTTGCCCTCAACCCACGGTCATGCCCCATGTCTCCCTGCTGTTTCCCTCCACCCCCGCTCATGCCCCGTGTCTCTCTCCTGTTACCCCCACCCCCCGCTCATGCCCCGTGTCTCCCTGCTGTTTCCCCCCACCCCCCGCTCATGCCCCATGTCTCCCTCATGTTCCCCCCACCCCCTGCTCATGCCCCATGTCTCCCTGCTGTTTTCCCCATCCCCCGCTCATGCCCCGTGTCTCCCTGCTGTTGCCCCCCACCCCCAGCTCATGCCCGTGTTTCCCTGCTGTTGCCCTCCACCCCCCGCTCATGCCCCGTGTCTCTCTCCTGTTACCCCCACCCCCTGCTCATGGCCCGTGTCTCCCTCGTGTTCCCCCCACCCCCCGGTCATGCCCTGTGTCTCCCTGCTGTTGCCCCCCACCCCCCGGTCAAGCCCTGTGTCTCCCTGCTGTTTCCCCCACCTCCCGATCATGCCCCGTGTCTCCCTGCTGTTGCCCCCCACTCCTCACTCATGCCCTGTGTCTCCCTCGTGTTCCCCCCACCCCCGCTCATGCCCCGTGTCTCCCTGCTGTTGCCCCCCACCCCCTGCTCATGCCCCGTGTCTCCCTGCTGTTGCCCCCCACACCCTGCGTCTCTCTCCTGTTGGCCCCCACCCTTGCTCATGCCCCGTGTCTCCCTCCTGTTACCCCCACCCTCCGTGTCTCCCTGCTGTTGCCCCCCACCCCCCGCTCATGCCCCGTGTCTCCCTCCTGTTGCCCCCCGCTCATGCCCCGTGTCTCTCTCCTGTTACCCCTCACCCCCCGCTCATGCCCCATGTCTCTCTCCTTTTACCCCCCACCCCCCGCTCATGCCCCGTGTCTACCTCGTGTTCCCCCCAACCCCTGCTAATGCCCTGTGTCTCCCTGCTGTTGCCCCTCCCCCCGCTCATGCCCTGTGTATCCCTCCTGTTGCCCCCCACCCCCTGCTCATGCCCCGTGTCTCTCTCCTGTTGCCCCCCACCCCCCGGTCATGCCCCGTGTCTCTCTGCTGTTGCCCCCCACCCCTGCTCATGCCCCGTGTCTACCTCTTGTTGCCCCAACCCCTGCTAATGCCCTGTGTCTCCCTGTTGTTGCCCTCTCCCCCCGCTCATGCCCCGTATCTCCCTGCTGTTGCCCCCCACCCCCCGCTCATGCCCCGTGTCTCTCTCCTGTTGCCCCCCACCCCCTGGTCATGCCCCTTGTCTCCCTGCTGTTGCCCCCACCCCCGCTCATGCCTCATGTCTCTCTCCTGTTACCCCCCCACCCCCTGATCATGCCCCGTGTCTCCCTCGTGTTCCCCCCACCCCCCGGTCATGCCCTGTGTCTCCCTGCTGTTGCCCCCCACCCCCCGGTCAAGCCCTGTGTCTCCCTGCTGTTTCCCCCACCTCCCGATCATGCCCCGTGTCTCCCTGCTGTTGCCCCCCACTCCTCACTCATGCCCTGTGTCTCCTTGCTGTTGCCCCCACCCCCCGCTCATGCCCTGTGTCTCTCTCCTGTAACCCCCCCAAACCCCTATCATGCCCCGTGTCTCTCTCCTGTTAACCCCCTCTCATGCATCCGTGTCTCTCTCCTGTTGCCCCCCACCCTCCGGTCATGCGCCGTGTCTCCCTGCTGTTGCCCCCCACCCCCGCTCATGCCCCGTGTTGTCTCTCTCCTGTTGCCCCCCACCCCCCGCTCATGCCCCGTGTCTCCCTGCTGTTGCCCCCCACCCCCTGCTCATGCCCCGTGTCTCTCTCCTGTTACCCCCCGCTCATGCCCCGTGTCTACCTCGTGTTCCCCCAACCCCTGCTAATGCCCTGTGTCTCCCTGCTGTTGCCCCCTCCCCTCCACTCATGCCCCGTGTCTCCCTGCTGTTGCCCCCACCCCCGCTCATGCCCCGTGTCTCTCTCCTGTTGCCCCCCACCCCTCGGTCATGCCCCGTGTCTCCCTGCTGTTGCCCCCCACCCCTGCTCATGCCCCGTGTCTACCTCTTGTTGCCCCAACCCCTGCTAATGCCCTGTGTCTCCCTGCTGTTGCCCTCTTCCCCTGCTCATGCCCCGTATCTCCCTGCTGTAGCCCCCCACCCCCCGCTCATGCCCCGTGTCTCTCTCCTGTTGCCCCCACCCCCTGGTCATGCCCCGTGTCTCCCTGCTGTTGCCCCCACCCCCCGCTCATGCCCCATGTCTCTCTCCTGTTACCCCCCACCCCCCGCTCATGCCCGTGTCTCCCTCATGTTCCCCCCCCGCTCATGCCCTGTGTCTCCTTGCTGTTGCCCCCACCCCCCGCTCATGCCCTGTGTCTCTCTCCTATAACCCCCCAACCCCCTATCATGCCCCGTTTCTCTCTCCTGTTACCCCCCACCCCCCTCTCATGCCCCGTGTCTCTCTCCTGTTGCCCCCCACCCTCCGGTCATGCCCCGTGTCTCCCTGCTGTTGCCCCCCACCCCCGCTCATGCCCCGTGTTGTCTCTCTCCTGTTGCCCCCCACCCCGCGCTCATGCCCTGTGTCTCCCTGCTATTGCCCCCCACCCCCGCTCATGCCCCGTGTCTCTCTCCTGTTACCCCCCACCCCCTGCTCATGCCCCGTGTCTCTCTCCTGTTACCCCCCACCCCCGCTCATGCCCCGTGTCTCCCTCGTGTTCCCCCCCGCTCATGCCCCGTGTCTCTCTGCTGTTGCCCCCCACCTCCCCGCTCATGCCCCGTGTCTCCCTGCTGTTGCCCCCCAGCCCCCGCTCATGCCCTGTGTCTCTCTCCTGTTGCCCCCCATCCCCCGGTCATGCCCCATGTCTCCCTGCTGTTGCCCCCCACCCCCCGCTCATGCCCTGTGTCTCTCTCCTGTTGCCCACCACTCCCTGATCATGCCCCGTGTCTCCCTGCTGTTGCCCCCACCCCCCGCTTATGCCCCATGTCTCTCTCCTGTTACCCCCCCACCCCCCGCTCATGCCCCGTGTCTACCTCATGTTCCCCTGCTCATGCCCCGTGTCTCCCTGCTGTTGCCCCCACCCTCCGCTCAAGCCCCGTGTCTCCCTGCTGTTGCCCCCACCCCCCTCTCATGCCCTGTGTCGTCTCTCTCCTGTTACCCCATCCCCTGCTCATGCCCAGTGTCTCTCTCCTGTTACCCCCACCCCCCGCTCATGCCCCATGACTCTCTCCTGTTGGCCCCCACCCATCGCTCATGTCCCATGTCTCTCTCCTGTTACTTTCACCCCCACTCATGCCCCGTGTCTCTCTCCTGTTGCCCCACTCCCTGCTCATGCCCCGTGTCTCTCTCCTGTTACCCCCACCCCCTCTCGTGCCCTGTGTCTCCCTGCTGTTGCCCCCATCCTCCGCTCATGCCCCGTGTCTCCCCGCTGTTGCCCCCCACCCCCGCTCATTCTCTGTGTCTCCCTGCTGTTGCCCCCCACCCCCTCTCATGCCCCGTGTCTTTCTCCTGTTGCCCCCCTCTAATGCCCTGTGTCTCTCTCCTGTTACCCCACCCCCCTCTAATGCCCTGTGTCTCTCTCCTGTTGCCCCCCACCCCCGATCATGCCCGTGTCTCCCTGCTGTTGCCCCCCACCCCCCGCTCATGCACCGTGTCTCTCTCCTGTTACCCCCTACCCCCCGGTCATGCTCCGTGTCTCCCTGCTGTTGCCCCCCACCCCCTGCTCATGCCCCGTGTCTCTCTCCTGTTACCCCCCACCCCCTCTCATGCCCGGTGTCTCCCTGCTGTTGCCCCATCCCCTGCTCATGCCCCGTGTCACTCTTCTGTTGCCCCCCAGCCCCCGGTCATGCCCTGTGTCTCCCTGCTGTTGCCCCCCACTCCCCGCTCATGCCCCCTGTCTCTCTCCTGTTGCCCCCCACCCCCCTGGTCATGCCCCGTGTCTCCCTTCTGTTGCCCCCACCCCACGGTCATGCCCCATGTCTCCCTGCTGTTTCCCCCCACCCCCCGCTCATGCCCCGTGTCTCTCTCCTGTTACCCCCCACCCCCCTCTCATGCCCTGTGTCTCCCTCGTGTTCCCCCCACCCCCCGCTCATGCCCCGTGTCTCCCTGCTGTTTCCCCCCACCCCCCGCTCATGCACCGTGTCTCCCTGCTGTTTCCCCTCACCACCCGCTCATGCCCCGTGTCTCCCTCGTGTTCGCCCTACCCCTGCTCATGCCCCATGTCTCCCTGCTGTTTCCCCATGCCCCATGTCTCCCTGCTGTTGCCCCCCACCCCCAGCTCATGCCCCGTGTCTCCCTGCTGTTGCCCCCACCCCCTGCTCATGCCCCGTGTCTCCCTGCTGTTGCCCCCCACCCCCAGCTCATGTCCGTGTCTCCCTGCTGTTGCCCTCCACCACCCGCTCATGCCCCGTGTCTCCGTCCTGTTACCCCCACCCCCCGTGTCTCCCTGCTGTTGCCCCCCGCTAATGCCGTGTCTCCCTCCTGTTGACACCCACCCCCCCGCTCATGCCCCGTGTCTCTCTCCTGTTACCCCCCACCCCCCGCTCATGCCCCATGTCTCTCTCCTGTTACCCCCCACCCCCCGCTCATGCCCCGTGTCTACCTCGTGTTCCCCCAACCCCTGCTAATGCCCTGTGTCTCCCTGCTGTTGCCCCCCACCCCCCGCTCATGCCCTGTGTCTCTCTCCTGTTGCCCCCCACCCCCAGCTCATGCCCCGTGTCTCCCTGCTGTTGCCCCCACCCCCTGCTCATGCCCCGTGTCTCCCTGCTGTTGCCCCCCACCCCCAGCTCATGTCCGTGTCTCCCTGCTGTTGCCCTCCACCACCCGCTCATGCCCCGTGTCTCCGTCCTGTTACCCCCACCCCCCGTGTCTCCCTGCTGTTGCCCCCCGCTAATGCCGTGTCTCCCTCCTGTTGACACCCACCCCCCCGCTCATGCCCCGTGTCTCTCTCCTGTTACCCCCCACCCCCCGCTCATGCCCCATGTCTCTCTCCTGTTACCCCCCACCCCCCGCTCATGCCCCGTGTCTACCTCGTGTTCCCCCAACCCCTGCTAATGCCCTGTGTCTCCCTGCTGTTGCCCCCCACCCCCCGCTCATGCCCTGTGTCTCTCTCCTGTTGCCCCCCTCCCCCGGTCATGCCCCGTGTCTCCCTGCTGTTGCCCCCCACTCCTGCTCATGCCCCGTGTCTACCTCTTGTTGCCCCAACCCCTGCTAATGCCCTGTGTCTCCCTGCTGTTGCCCTCTCTCCCCGCTCATGCCCCGTATCTCCCTGCTGTTGCCCCCCACCCCCCGCAAATGCCCCGTGTCTCTCTCCTGTTGCCCCCCACCCCCTGGTCATGCCCCATGTCTCCCCGCTGTTGCCCCCACCCCCCGCTCATGCCCCATGTCTCTCTCCTGTTACCCCCCACTCATGCCCTGTGTCTCCCTCGTGTTCCCCCCACCCCCCGCTCATGCCCTGTGTCTCCTTGCTGTTGCCCCCACCCCCCGCTCATGCCCTGTGTCTCTCTCCTGTAACCCCCCAACCCCCTATCATGCCCCGTGTCTCTCTCCTGTTACCCCCAACCCCCCTCTCATGCCCCGTGTCTCTCTCCTGTTGCCCCCACCCTCCGGTCATGCCCCGTGTCTCCCTGCTGTTGCCCCCCACCCCCGCTCATGCCCTGTGTTGTCTCTCTCCTGTTGCCCCCCACCCCCCGCTCATGCCCCGTGTCTCCCTGCTGTTGCCCCCCACCCCCCGCTCATGCCCCGGGTCTCTCTCCTGTTACCCCCACCCCTGCTCATGCCCCGTGTCTCCCTGCTGTAGCCCCCACCCCCCGCTCATGCCCCGTGTCTCTCTCCTGTTACCCCCCACCCCCGCTCATGCCCCGTGTCTCCCTTGTGTTCCCCCCACCCCCCGCTCATGCCCCGTGTCTCTCTCCTGTAACCCCTCCACCCCCTCTCATGCCCCGTGTCTCTCTCCTGTTACCCCCACCCCCCTCTCATGCCCCGTGTCTCTCTCCTGTTGCCCCCCACCCCCCCGTTCATGCCCCGTGTCTCCCTGCTGTTGCCCCCCACACCCCGCTCATGACATGTGTCGTCTCTCTCCTGTTACCCCATCCCCTGCTCATGCCCAGTGTCTCTCTCCTGTTACCCCCCCCTCTCATGCCCCATGACTCTCTCCTGTTGCCCCCCACCCACCGCTCATGCCCCGTGTCTCTCTCCTGTTACCCCCACCCCCACTCATGCCCCGTGTCTCTCTCCTGTTGCCCCACTCCCTGCTCATGCCCCGTGTCTCTCTCCTATTACCCCCACCCCCCTCTCGTGCCCTGTGTCTCCCTGCTGTTGCCCCCATCCTCCGCTCATGTCCCGTGTCTCCCTGCTGTTGCCCCCCACCCCCGCTCATGCTCTGTGTCTCCCTGCTGTTGCCACCCACCCCCTCTCATGCCCCGTGTCTCTCTCCTGTTACCCCCCTCTCATGCCCCGTGTCTCTCTCCTGTTGCCCCCCACCCCCCGGTCATGCCCCGTGTCTCCCTGCTGTTGCCCCCCACTCATGCCCCGTGTCTCCCTGCTGTTGCCCCCCACCCCCCGCTCATGCACCGTGTCTCTCTCCTGTTACCCCCCTACCCCCCGGTCATGCCCCGTGTCTCCTTGCTGTTGCCCCCCACCCCCTGCTTATGCCCTGTGTCTCTCTCCTGTTACCCCCCACCCCCTCTCATGCCCCATGTCTCTCTCCTGTTGCCCCCCACCCCTGGTCATGCCCCGTGTCTCCCTGCTGTTGCCCCATCCCCTGCTCATGCCCCGTGTCACTCTTCTCTTGCCCCCCAGCCCCCGGTCATGCCCTGTGTCTCCCTGCTGTTGCCCCCCATTCCCCGCTCATGCCCCCTGTCTCTCTCCTGTTGCCCCCCACCCCCCTGGTCATGCCCCGTGTCTCCCTTCTGTTGCCCCCACCCCACGGTCATGCCCCATGTCTCCCTGCTGTTTCCCCCGACCCCCCGCTCATGCCCTGTGTCTCTCTCCTGTTACCCCCACCCCCTCTCATGCCCCGTGTCTCCCTCGTGTTCCCCCCACCCCCCGCTCATGCCCCGTGTCTCCCTGCTGTTTCCCCCACCCCCTCTCATGCCCCGTGTCTCCCTGCTGTTGCCCCCCACCACCCGCTCATGCCCCGTGTCTCCCTCGTGTTCCCCCCACCCCCTGCTCATGCCCCATGTCTCCCTGCTGTTTCCCCATGCCCCGTGTCTCCCTGCTGTTGCCCCCCACCCCCAGCTCATGCCCCGTGTCTCCCTGCTGTTGCCCCCCACCCCCCGCTCATGCCCCGTGTCTCCCTGCTGTTGCCCCCCACACCCAGCTCATGCCCGTGTCTCCCTGCTGTTGCCCTCCACCCCCCGCTCATGCCCCGTGTCTCCCTCCTGTTGCCCCCCACCCCCTGCTCATGCCCCGTGTCTCCCTGCTGTTGCCCCCCACCCCCCGGTCATGCCCCGTGTCTCCCTGCTGTTTCCCCCCACCCCCCGATCATGCCCCGTGTCTCCCTGCTGTTGCCTCCCACTCCTCGCTCATGCCCTGTGTCTCCCTCGTGTTCCCCCCACCCCCGCTCATGCCCCGTGTCTCCCTGCTGTTGCCCCCACCCCCTGCTCATGCCCCGTGTCTCCCTGCTGTTGCCCCCCACACCCCGCTCATGCCCCGTGTCTCTCACCTGTTGCCCCCCACCCCCCGGTCATGCCCCGTGTCTCCCTGCTGTTGCCCCCTCCCCTGCTCATGCCCCGTGTCTACCTCGTGTTCCCCCCAACCCCTGCTAATGACCTGTGTCTCCCTGCTGTTGCCCTCTCCCCCCCGCTCATGCCCCGTGTCTCCCTGCTGTTGCCCCCCACCCCCCGCTCATGCCCCGTGTCTCTCTCCTGTTGCCCACCACCCCCTGGTCATGTCCCTGTCTCCCTGATGTTGCGCCCACCCCCGCTCTTGCCCCATGTCTCTCTCCTGTTAACCCCCATCCCCCGCTCATGCCCCGTGTTCCCCCACCCATGCCATGTGTCTCCTTGCGGTTGCCCCCACCCCCCGCTCATGCCCTGTGTCTCTATCCTGTAACCCCCCAACCCCCTATCATGCCCCGTGTCTCTCTCCTGTTACCCCCCACCCCCCTCTCATGCCCCGTGCCTCTCTCCTGTTGCCCCTACCCCCCGGTCATGCCGTGTGTCTCCCTGCTGTTGCCTCCCACCCCCCGCTCATGCCCCGTGTCTCCCTGCTGTTGCCCCCCGCTCATGCCCCGTGTCTCTTTCCTGTTATCCCCCACCCCCCGCTCATGCCCCGTGTCTCCCTCGTGTTCCCCCCACCCCCCGCTCATGCCCCGTGTCTCCCTGCTGTTGCCCTCCACCCCCGCTCATGCCCCATGTCTCCCTGCTGTTGCCCCCCACCCCCTGCTCATGCCCCGTGTCTCTCTCCTGTTACCCCCCACCCCCCGCTCATGCCCCGTGTCTCCCTGCTGTTGCCCCCCACCCCCCGCTCATGCCCCTTGTCTCTCTCCTGTTACCCCCCACCCCCCGCTCATGCCCCGCATCTCCCTGCTGTTGCCCTCCACACCCCGCTCATGCCCCGTGTCTCCCTCCTGTTGCCCCCCACCCCCCGCTCATGTCCTGTGTCTCTCTCCTGTTACCCCGACCCCCCGCTCATGCCCCGTGTCTCCCTGCTGTTGCCCCCACCCCCCGCATATGCCCCGTGTCTCTCTCCTGTTGCCCCCCACCCCCCGCTCATGCCCCGTGTCTCCCTGCTGCTGCCCCCCACCCCCAGCTCATGCCCGTGTCTCCCTGCTGTTGCCCTCCACCCCCCGCTCATGCCCCGTGTCTCCCTCCTGTTGCCCCCCACCCCCTGCTCATGCCCCGTGTCTCCCTGCTGTTGCCCTCCACCTCCCGGTCATGCCCCGTGTCTCCCTGCTGTTTCCCCCACCCCACGGTCATGCCCCATGTCTCCCTGCTGTTTCCCCCCACCCCCCGCTCATGCCCCGTGTCTCTCTCCTGTTACCCCCCACCCCCCGCTCATGCCCCGTGTCTCCCTCGTGTTTCCCCCACCCCCCGCTCATGTCCTGTGTCTCCCTGCTGTTTCCCCCCACCCCCGCTCATGCCCGTGTCTCCCTGCTGTTGCCCCCCACCACCCGCTCATGCCCCGTGTCTCCCTCGTGTTCCCCCCACCCCCTGCTCACTCCCCATGTCTCCCTGCTGTTTCCCCATGCCCCGTGTCTCCCTGCTGTTGCCCCCCACCCCCTGCTCATGCCCCGTGTCTCCCTGCTGTTGCCCCCCACCCCCCCGCTCATGCCCCGTGTCTCTCTCCTGTTACCCCCCACCCCCCGCTCATGCCCCGTGTCTCCCTCGTGTTCCCCTCACCCCCCGCTCATGCCCTGTGTCTCTCTCCTGTTACCCCCCACCCCCCGCTCATGCCCCGTGTCTCCCTGCTGTTGCCCCCACCCCCCGCTCATGCCCCGTGTCTCTCTCCTGTTACCCCCCACCCCGCTCATGCCCCGTGTCTCCCTGCTGTTGCCCCCCACCTCCCCGCTCATTCCCCGTGTCTCCCTGCTGTTGCCGCCCAGCCCCCGCTCATGCCCCGTGTCTCTCTCCTGTTGCCCCCCACCCCCCGGTCATGCCCCGTGTCTCCCTGCTGTTGTCCCCCACCCCCGCTCATGCCCCGTGTCTCTCTCCTGTTGCCCCCACCCCTGCTCATGCTCCATGTCTCCCTGCTGTTTCCCGATGCCCTGTGTCTCCCTGCTGTTGCCCCCCACCCCCAGCTCATGCCCCGTGTCTCCCTGCTGTTGCCCCCCACCCCCCGCTCATGCCCCGTGTCTCCCTCGTGTTCCCCCCACCCCTGCTCATGCCCCATGTCTCTCTGCCCCGTGTCTCCCTGCTGTTGCCCCCCACCCCCAGCCCATGCCCCGTGTCTCCCTGTTGTTGCCCCCCACCCCCCGTGTCTCCCTGCTGTTGCCCCCCACCCCCAGCTAATGCCCGTGTCTCCCTGCTGTTGCCCTCCACCCCAGTTCATGCCCCGTGTCTCTCTCCTGTTACCCCCCACCCCCTGCTCATGGCCCGTGTCTCCCTCGTGTTCCCCCCACCCACCGCTCATGCCCCGTGTCTCCTTGCTGTTGCCCCCACCCCCCGCTCATGCCCCGTGTCTCCCTGCTGTTGCCCCCCACCCCCCACTCATGCCCCGTATCTCTCTCCTGTTGCCTCCCACCCCCGGTCATGCCCCGTGTCTCCCTGCTGTTGCCCCCCACCCCCCAGTCATGCCCCGTGTCTCCCTGCTGTTTCTCCCACCCCCCGATCATGCCCCGTGTCTCCCTGCTGTTGCCCCCCACTCCTCGCTCATGCCCTGTGTCTCCCTCGTGTTCCCCCCACCCCCGCTCATGCCCCGTGTCTCCCTGCTGTTGCCCCCACCCCCTGCTCATGCCCCGTGTCTCCCTGCTGTTGCCCCCCACACCCCGCTCATGCCCCTTGTCTCTCTCCTGTTGTCCCCCACCCCTGCTCATGCCCTGTGTCTCCCTCCTGTTGCCCCCCACCCCCGCTCATGCCCCGTGTCTCTCTCCTGTTACCCCCCACCCCCCGCTCATGCCCCATGTCTCTCTCCTGTTACCCCCCACCCCCCGCTCATGCCCGTGTCTACCTCGTGTTCCCCCAACCCCTGCTAATGCCCTGTGTCTCCCTGCTGTTGCCCCCTCCCCCCCGCTCATGCCCCGTGTCTCCCTGCTGTTGCCCCCCACCCCCCGCTCATGCCCCTTGTCTCTCTCCTGTTACCCCCCACCCCCCGCTCATGCCCCGCATCTCCCTGCTGATGCCCTCCACACCCCGCTCATGCCCCGTGTCTCCCTCCTGTTGCCCCCCACCCCCCGCTCATGTCCTGTGTCTCTCTCCTGTTACCCCGACCCCCCGCTCATGCCCCGTGTCTCCCTGCTGTTGCCCCCACCCCCCGCTCATGCCCCGTGTCTCTCTCCTGTTACCCCCCACCCCCTGATCATGCCCCGTGTCTCCCTGCTGTTGCCCCCACCCCCCGCATATGCCCCGTGTCTCTCTCCTGTTGCCCCCCACCCCCCGCTCATGCCCCGTGTCTCCCTGCTGCTGCCCCCCACCCCCAGCTCATGCCCGTGTCTCCCTGCTGTTGCCCTCCACCCCCCGCTCATGCCCCGTGTCTCCCTCCTGTTGCCCCCCACCCCCTGCTCATGCCCCGTGTCTCCCTGCTGTTGCCCTTCACCTCCCGGTCATGCCCCGTGTCTCCCTGCTGTTTCCCCCACCCCACGGTCATGCCCCATGTCTCCCTGCTGTTTCCCCCCACCCCCCGCTCATGCCCCGTGTCTCTCTCCTGTTACCCCCCACCCCCCGCTCATGCCCCGTGTCTCCCTCGTGTTCCCCCCACCCCCCGCTCATGCCCTGTGTCTCCCTGCTGTTTCCCCCCACCCCCGCTCATGCCCGTGTCTCCCTGCTGTTGCCCCCCACCACCCGCTCATGCCCCGTGTCTCCCTCGTGTTCCCCCCACCCCCTGCTCACTCCCCATGTCTCCCTGCTGTTTCCCCATGCCCCGTGTCTCCCTGCTGTTGCCCCCACCCCCTGCTCATGCCCCGTGTCTCCCTGCTGTTGCCCCCCACCCCCCCGCTCATGCCCCGTGTCTCTCTCCTGTTACCCCCCACCCCCCGCTCATGCACCGTGTCTCCCTCGTGTTCCCCTCACCCCCCGCTCATGCCCTGTGTCTCTCTCCTGTTACCCCCCACCCCCCGCTCATGCCCCGTGTCTCCCTGCTGTTGCCCCCACCCCCGCTCATGCCCCGTGTCTCTCTCTTGTTACCCCCACCCCGCTCATGCCCCGTGTCTCCCTGCTGTTGCCCCCCACCTCCCCGCTCATTCCCCGTGTCTCCCTGCTGTTGCCGCCCAGCCCCCGCTCATGCCCCGTGTCTCTCTCCTGTTGCCCCCCACCCCCCGGTCATGCCCCGTGTCTCCCTGCTGTTGTCCCCCACCCCCGCTCATGGCCCGTGTCTCTCTCCTGTTGCCCCCACCCCTGCTCATGCTCCATGTCTCCCTGCTGTTTCCCCATGCCCCGTGTCTCCCTGCTGTTGCCCCCCACCCCCAGCTCATGCCTCGTGTCTCCCTGCTGTTGCCCCCCACCCCCCGCTCATGCCCCGTGTCTCCCTCGTGTTCCCCCCACCCCTGCTCATGCCCCATGTCTCTCTGCCCCGTGTCTCCCTGCTGTTGCCCCCCACCCCCAGCCCATGCCCCGTGTCTCCCTGTTGTTGCCCCCCACCCCCCGCTCATGCCCCGTGTCTCCCTGCTGTTGCCCCCCACCCCCAGCTAATGCCCGTGTCTCCCTGCTGTTGCCCTCCACCCCCCGTTCATGCCCCGTGTCTCTCTCCTGTTACCCCCCACCCCCTGCTCATGGCCCGTGTCTCCCTCGTGTTCCCCCCACCCACCGCTCATGCCCCGTGTCTCCTTGCTGTTGCCCCCACCCCCCGCTCATGCCCCGTGTCTCCCTGCTGTTGCCCCCCACCCCCCACTCATGCCCCGTATCTCTCTCCTGTTGCCTCCCACCCCCGGTCATGCCCCGTGTCTCCCTGCTGTTGCCCCCCACCCCCCAGTCATGCCCCGTGTCTCCCTGCTGTTTCTCCCACCCCCCGATCATGCCCCGTGTCTCCCTGCTGTTGCCCCCCACTCCTCGCTCATGCCCTGTGTCTCCCTCGTGTTCCCCCCACCCCTGCTCATGCCCCGTGTCTCCCTGCTGTTGCCCCCACCCCCTGCTCATGCCCCGTGTCTCCCTGCTGTTGCCCCCCACACCCCGCTCATGCCCCGTGTCTCTCTCCTGTTGTCCCCCACCCCTGCTCATGCCCCGTGTCTCCCTCCTGTTGCCCCCCACCCCCGCTCATGCCCCGTGTCTCTCTCCTGTTACCCCCCACCCCCCGCTCATGCCCCATGTCTCTCTCCTGTTACCCCCCACCCCCCGCTCATGCCCGTGTCTACCTTGTGTTCCCCCAACCCCTGCTAATGCCCTGTGTCTCCCTGCTGTTGCCCCCTCCCCCCGCTCATGCCCCGTGTCTCCCTGCTGTTGCCCCCCACCCCCCGCTCATGCCCCGTGTCTCTCTCCTGTTGCCCCCCACCCCCCGGTCATGCCCCGTGTCTCCCTGCTGTTGCCCCCACCCCTGCTCATGCCCTGTGTCTACCTTGTGTTCCCCCCAACCCCTGCTAATGCCCTGTGTCTCCCTGCTGTTGCCCTCTCCCCCCCTCTCATGCCCCGTGTCTCCCTGCTGTTGCCCCCCACCCCCCGCTCATGCCCCGTGTCTCTCTCCTGTTGCCCACCACCCCCTGGTCATGCCCCGTGTCTCCCTGCTGTTGCCCCCACCCCCGCTCATGCCCCATGTCTCTCTCCTGTTACCCCCCACCCCCCGCTCATGCCCCGTGTTCCCCCCACCCCCCGCTCATGCCCTGTGTCTCCTTGCTGTTGCCCCCACCCCCCCCGCTCATGCCCTGTGTCTCTATCCTGTAACCCCCCAACCCCCTATCATGCCCCGTGTCTGTCTCCTGTTACCCCCCACCCCCCTCTCATGCCCCGTGTCTCTCTCCTGTTGCCCCCCACCCCCCGGTCATGCCCCGTGTCTCCCTGCTGTTGCCCCCCACCCCCGCTCATGCCCTGTGTTGTCTCTCTCCTGTTGCCCCCCACCCCCCGCTCATGCCCCGTGTCTCCCTGCTGTTGCCCCCCACCCCCTGCTCATGCTCCGTGTCTCTCTCCTGTTACCCCCCAGCCCCCGCACATGCCCCGTGTCCCCCTCGTGTTCCCGCCACCCCCCGCTCATGCCCCGTGTCTCCCTGCTGTTGCCCTCCACCCCCCGCTCATGCCCGTGTCTCCCTCCTATTGCCCCCCACCCCCCGCTCATGCCCAGTGCCTCTCTCCTGTTACCCCCCACCCCCCGCTCATGCCCCGTGTCTCCCTGCTGTTGCCCCCACCCCCCGCTCATGCCCTGTGTCTCCCTGCTGTTGCCCCCCACCCCCATTCATGCCCTGTGTCTCTCTCCTGTTGCCCCCACCCCTGCTCATGCCCCATGTCTCCCTGCTGTTTCCCCATGCCCCGTGTCTCCCTGCTGTTGCCCCCCACCCCCAGCTCATGCCCCGTGTCTCCCTGCTGTTGCCCCCCACCCCCCGCTCATGCCCCGTGTCTCCCTCGTGTTCCCCCCACCCCTGCTCATGCCCCATGTCTCCCTGCCCCGTGTCTCCCTGCTGTTGCCCCCCAGCTCATGCCCCGTGTCTCCCTGTTGTTGCCCCCCACACCCCGCTAATGCCCCGTGTCTCCCTGCTGTTGCCCCCCACCCCCAGCTCATGCCCGTGTCTCTCTCCTGTTGTCCCCCACCCCTGCTCATGCCCTGTGTCTCCCTCCTGTTGCCCCCCACCCCCGCTCATGCCCCGTGTCTCTCTCCTGTTACCCCCCACCCCCCGCTCATGCCCCATGTCTCTCTCCTGTTACCCCCACCCCCCGCTCATGCCCGTGTCTACCTCGTGTTCCCCCAACCCCTGCTAATGCCCTGTGTCTCCCTGCTGTTGCCCCCTCCCCCCGCTCATGCCCCGTGTCTCCCTGCTGTTGCCCCCCACCCCCCGCTCATGCCCCATGTCTCTCTCCTGTTGCCCCCCACCCCCCGGTCATGCCCTGTGTCTCCCTGCTGTTGCCCCCACCCCTGCTCATGCCCCGTGTCTACCTTGTGTTCCCCCCAACCCCTGCTAATGCCCTGTGTCTCCCTGCTGTTGCCCTCTCCCCCCCGCTCATGCCCCGTGTCTCCCTGCTGTTGCCCCCTGCTCATGCCCCGTGTCTCTCTCCTGTTGCCCACCACCCCCTGGTCATGCCCTGTGTCTCCCTGCTGTTGCCCCCACCCCCGCTCATGCCCCATGTCTCTCTCCTGTTACCCCCCACCCCCCGCTCATGCCCCGTGTTCCCCCCACCCCCGCTCATGCCCTGTGTCTCCTTGCTGTTGCCCCCACAACCAGCTCATGCCCTGTGTCTCTATCCTGTAACCCCCCAACCCCCTATCATGCCCCGTGTCTGTCTCCTGTTACCCCCATCCCCCTCTCATGCCCCGTGTCTCTCTCCTGTTGCCCCCCACCCCCTGGTCATGCCCCGTGTCTCCCCGCTGTTGCCCCCCACCCCCGCTCATGCCCCGTGTCTCTATCCTGTAACCCCCCAACCCCCTATCATGCCCCGTGTCTGTCTCCTGTTACCCCCCAACCCCCTATCATGCCCCATGTCTCTCTCCTGTTGCCCCCCACCCCCCGCTCATGCCCCGTGTCTCCCTGCTGGTGCCCCCCACCCCCTGCTCATGCTCTTTGTCTCTCTCCTGTTACCCCCCACCCCCGCTCATGCCGCGTGTCCTCCTCGTGTTCCCCCCACCCCCCGCTCATGCCCCGTGTCTCCCTGCTGTTGCCCTCCACCCCCCGCTCATGCCCCGTGTCTCCCTCCTGTTGCCCCCCACCCCCCGCTCATGCCCCGTGTCTCCCTGCTGTTGCCCCCACCCCCTGCTCATGCCCTGTGTCTCTCTCCTGTTACCCCCCACCCCCGCTCTTGCCCCGTGTCTCCCTGCTGTTGCCCCCCACCCCCGGTCATGCCCCGTGTCTCCCTGCTTTTGCCCCCCACCCCCCGGTCATGCCCCGTGTCTCCCTGCTGTTTCCCCCCACCCCCGATCATGCCCCGTGTCTCCCTGCTGTTGCCCCCCCGCTCATGCCCCGTGTCTCCCTGCTGTTGCCCCCCACACCCCGCTCATGCCCCGTGTCTCTCTCCTGATGTCCCCCACCCCCGCTCATGCCCTGTGTCTCTCTCCTGTTACCCCCCACCCCCCGCTCATGCCCCGTGTCTCCCTGCTGTTGCCCCCACCCCCCGCTCATGCCCCGTGTCTCTCTCCTGTTACCCCCACCCCCGCTCATGCCCCGTGTCTCCCTGCTGTTGCCCCCACCTCCCCGCTCATTCCCTGTGTCTCCCTGCTGTTGCCCCCCAGCCCCCGCTCATGCCCCGTGTCTCTCTCCTGTTGCCCCCCACCCCCCAGGCATGCCCCGTGTCTCCCTGCTGTTGCCCCCCACCCCCGCTCATGCCCCGTGTCTCTCTCCTGTTGCCCCCACCCCTGCTCATGCCCCATGTCTCCCTGCTGTTTCCCCATGCCCGTGTCTCCCTGCTGTTGCCCCCCACCCCCCGCTCATGCCCCGTGTCTCCCTCGTGTTCCCCCCACCCCTGCTCATGCCCCATGTCTCCCTGCTGTTTCCCCATGCCCCGTGTCTCCCTGCTGTTGCCCCCCACCCCAGCTCATGCCCCGTGTCTCCCTGTTGTTGCCCCCCACCCCCTGCTCATGCCCCGTGTCTCCCTGCTGTTGCCCCTCACCCCCAGCTCATGCCCGTGTCTCCCTGCTGTTGCCCTCCACCCCCCGCTCATGCCCCGTGTCTCTCTCCTGTTACCCCCACCCCCTGCTCATGGCCCGTGTCTCCCTCGTGTTCCCCCCACCCCCCGCTCATGCCCCGTGTCTCCTTACTGTTGCCCACACCCCCCGCTCATGCCCCATGTCTCCCTGCTGTTGCCCCCCACCCCTCACTCATGCCCCGTATCTCTCTCCTGTTGCCCCCCACCCCCGGTCATGCCCCGTGTCTCCCTGCTGTTGCCCCCCACCCCCCGGTCATGCCCCGTGTCTCCCTGCTGTTTCCCCCCACCCCCCGATCATGCCCCTTGTCTCCCTGCTGTTGCCCCCCACTCCTCACTCATGCCCTGTGTCTCCCTCGTGTTCCCCCCAACCCCGCTCATGCCCCGTGTCTCCCTGCTGTTGCCCTCCACCCCCTGCTCATGCCCCGTGTCTCCCTGCTTTTGCCCCCCACACCCCGCTCATGCCCCGTGTCTCTCTCCTGTTGTCCCCCACCCCTGCTCATGCCCCGTGTCTCCCTCCTGTTGCCCCCAACCCCCGCTCATGCCCCGTGTCTCTCTCCTGTTACCCCCCACCCCCCGCTCATTCCCCATGTCTCTCTCCTGTTACCCCCCACCCCCCGCTCATGCCCGTGTCTACCTCGTGTTCCCCCAACCCCTGCTAATGCCCTGTGTCTCCCTGCTGTTGCTCCCTCCTCCCACTCATGCCCCGTGTCTCCCTGCTGTTGCCCCCCACTCCCCGCTCATGCCCCGTGTCTCTCTCCTGTTGCCCCCCACCCCCCGGTCATGCCCCGTGTCTCCCTGCTGTTGCCCCCACCCCTGCTCATGCCCGTGTCTACCTCGTGTTCCCCAACCCCTGCTAATGCCCTGTGTCTCCCTGCTGTTGCCCTCTCCCCCCCGCTCATGCCCCGTGTCTCCCCCCACCCCCCGCTCATGCCCCGTGTCTCTCACCTGTTGCCCACCACCCCCTGGTCATGCCCCGTGTCTCCCTGCTGTTGCCCCCACCCCTGCTCATGCCCCATGTCTCTCTCCTGTTACCCCCCACCCCCCGCTCATGCCCTGTGTTCCCCCCACCCCCCGCTCATGCCCTGCGTCTCCTTGCTGTTGCCCCCACCCCCCGCTCATGCCCTGTGTCTCTATCCTGTTACCCCCCACCCCCATCTCATGCCCCGTGTCTCTCTCCTGTTGCCCCCCACCCCCCGGTCATGCCCCGTGTCTCCCTGCTGTTGCCCCCACCCCCGCTCATGCCCCGTGTCTCTCTCCTGTTACCCCCCACCCCCCTCTCATGCCCCGTGTCTCCCTTGTGTCCCCCCCACCCCCCGCTCATGCCCCGTGTCTCCCTGCTGTTTCCCCCCACCCTCGCTCATGCCCCGTGTCTCCCTGCTGTTGCCCCCACCCCACGGTCATGCCCCATGTCTCCCTGCTGTTGCCCTCCACCCCCTGCTCATGCCCCGTGTCTCCCTGCTTTTGCCCCCCACACCCCGCTCATGCCCCGTGTCTCTCTCCTGTTGTCCCCCACCCCTGCTCATGCCCCGTGTCTCCCTCCTGTTGCCCCCAACCCCCGCTCATGCCCCGTGTCTCTCTCCTGTTACCCCCCACCCCCCGCTCATTCCCCATGTCTCTCTCCTGTTACCCCCCACCCCCCGCTCATGCCCGTGTCTACCTCGTGTTCCCCCAACCCCTGCTAATGCCCTGTGTCTCCCTGCTGTTGCCCCCTCCTCCCGCTCATGCCCCGTGTCTCCCTGCTGTTGCCCCCCACTCCCCGCTCATGCCCCGTGTCTCTCTCCTGTTGCCCCCCACCCCCCGGTCATGCCCCGTGTCTCCCTGCTGTTGCCCCCACCCCTGCTCATGCCCGTGTCTACCTCGTGTTCCCCAACCCCTGCTAATGCCCTGTGTCTCCCTGCTGTTGCCCTCTCCCCCCCGCTCATGCCCCGTGTCTCCCCCCACCCCCCGCTCATGCCCCGTGTCTCTCACCTGTTGCCCACCACCCCCTGGTCATGCCCCGTGTCTCCCTGCTGTTGCCCCCACCCCTGCTCATGCCCCATGTCTCTCTCCTGTTACCCCCCACCCCCCGCTCATGCCCTGTGTTCCCCCCACCCGCTGCTCATGCCCTGCGTCTCCTTGCTGTTGCCCCCACCCCCCGCTCATGCCCTGTGTCTCTATCCTGTTACCCCCCACCCCCCTCTCATGCCCCGTGTCTCTCTCCTGTTGCCCCCCACCCCCCGGTCATGCCCCGTGTCTCCCTGCTGTTGCCCCCCACCCCCGCTCATGCCCCGTGTCTCTCACCTGTTACCCCCCACCCCCCTCTCATGCCCCGTGTCTCCCTTGTGTTCCCCCCACCCCCCGCTCATGCCCCGTGTCTCCCTGCTGTTTCCCCCCACCCTCGCTCATGCCCCGTGTCTCCCTGCTGTTGCCCCCACCCCACGGTCATGCCCCATGTCTCCCTGCTGTTTCCCCCCACCCCCCGCTCATGCCCCGTGTCTCTCTCCTGTTACCCCCCACCCCCCTCTCATGCCCCGTGTCTCCCTCGTGTTTCCCCCACCCCCCGCTCATGCCCCGTGTCTCCCTGCTGTTTCCCCCCACCCCCGCTCATGCCCCGTGTCTCCCTGCTGTTGCCCCCCACCACCCGCTCATGCCCCGTGTCTCCCTCGTGTTCCCCCACCCCCTGCTCATGCCCCATGTCTCCCTGCTGTTTCCCCATGCCCAGTGTCTCCCTGCTTTTGCCCCCCACCCCCAGCTCATGCCCTGTGTCTCCCTGCTGTTGCCCCCCACCCCCCGCTCATGCCCCGTGTCTCCCTGCTGTTGCCCCCCACCCCTAGCTCATGCCCGTGTCTCCCTCCTGTTACCCCCACCCCCGTGTCTCCCTGCTGTTGCCCCCCACCCCCCGCTCATGCCCCGTGTCTCCCTCCTGTTGCCCCCCACCCCCCGCTCATGCCCTGTGTGTCTCTCCTGTTACCCCCCACCCCCCGCTCATGCCCCATGTCTCTCTCCTGTTACCCCCCACCCGCCGCTCATGCCCCATGTCTACCTCGTGTCCCCCCAAACCCTGCTAATGCCCTGTGTCTCCCTGCTGTTGCCCCCCACCCCCCGCTCATGCCCCGTGTCTCTCTCCTGTTGCCCCCCACCCCCCGGGCATGCCCCATATCTCCCTGCTGTTGCCCCCCACCCCTGCTCATGCCCCGTGTCTACCTCTTGTTGCCCCATCCCCTGCTAATGCCCTGTGTCTCCCTGCTGTTGCCCTCTCCCCCCGCTCATGCCCCGTATCTCCCTGCTGTTGCCCCCCACCACCCGCTCATGCCCCGTGTCTCCCTCGTGTTCCCCCCACCCCCTGCACATGCCCCATGTCTCCCTGCTGTTTCCCCATGCCCCGTGTCTCCCTGCTGTTGCCCCCCACCCCCCGCTCATGCCCCGTGTCTCTCTGCTGTTGCCCACCACCCTCTGGTCATGCCCCGTGTCTCCCTGCTGTTGCCCCCACCCCCGCTCATGCCCCATGTCTCTCTCCTGTTACCCCCCACCCCCCGCTCATGCCCCGTGTTCCCCCCACCCCCGCTCATGCCCCGTGTCTACCTCTTGTTGCCCCAACCCCTGCTAATGCCCTGTGTCTCCCTGCTGTTGCCCTCTCCCCCCGCTCATGCCCCGTGTCTCCCTCGTGTTCCCCCCACCCCCTGCTCATGCCCCATGTCTCCCTGCTGTTTCCCCATGCCCCGTGTCTCCCTGCTGTTGCCCCCCACCCCCCGCTCATGCCCCGTGTCTCTCTGCTGTTGCCCACCACCCTCTGGTCATGCCCCGTGTCTCCCTGCTGTTGCCCCCACCCCCCGCTCAAGCCCCGTGTTCCCCCCACCCCCGCTCATGCCCTGTGTCTCCTTGCTGTTGCCCCCACCCCCGCTCATGCCCTGTGTCTCTCTCCTGTAACCCCCCCAACCCTCTATCATGCCCTGTGTCTCTCTCCTGTTACCCCTCACCCCCCTCTCATGCCCCGTGTCTCTCTCCTGTTGCCCCCCACCCCCCGGTCATGCCCCGTGTCTCCCTGCTGTTGCCCCCCACCCCCTCTCATGCCCCGTGTCTCCCTCGTGTTCCCCCCACCCCCTGCTCATGCCCCATGTCTCCCTGCTGTTTCCCCATGCCCCGTGTCTCCCTGCTGTTGCCCCCCACCCCCCGCTCATGCCCCGTGTCTCTCTGCTGTTGCCCACCACCCTCTGGTCATGCCCCGTGTCTCCCTGCTGTTGCCCCCACCCCCCGCTCAAGCCCCGTGTTCCCCCCACCCCCCGCTCATGCCCTGTGTCTCCTTGCTGTTGCCCCCACCCCCGCTCATGCCCTGTGTCTCTCTCCTGTAACCCCCCCAACCCTCTATCATGCCCTGTGTCTCTCTCCTGTTACCCCTCACCCCCCTCTCATGCCCCGTGTCTCTCTCCTGTTGCCCCCCACCCTCCGGTCATGCCCCGTGTCTCCCTGCTGTTGCCGCCCACCCCCGCTCATGCCCCGTGTTGTCTCTCTCCTGTTGCCCCCCACCCCCCGCTCATGCCCCGTGTCTCCCTGCTGTTGCCCCCCACCCCCCGCTCATGCCCCGTGTTTCTCTCCTGTTACCCCCCGCTCATGCCCCGTATCTCCCTCGTGTTCCCCACCCCCGATAATGCCCCGTGTTTCCCTGCTGTTGCCCTCCACCCCCCGCTCATGCCCCGTGTCTCCCTCCTGTTGCCCCCCACCCCCCGCTCATGCCCCGTGTCTCTCTGCTGTTACCCCTCACCCCTGCTCATGCCCCGTGTCTCCCTGCTGTTGCCCCCAACCCCCGCTCATGGCCGTGTCTCTCTCCTGTTACCCCCACCCCCGCTCATGCCCCGTGTCTCCCTCGTGTTCCCCCCACCCCCCGCTCATGCCCCGTGTCTCCCTGCTGTTGCCCCCCACCTCTCCGCTCATGCCCCTTGTCTCCCTGCTGTTGCCGCCCAGCCCCCGCTCATGCCCCGTGTCTCTCTCCTGTTGCCCCCCACCCCCCGGTCATGCCCCGTGTCTCCCTGCTGTTGCCCCCCACCCCCTCTCATGCCCTGTGTCTCTCTCCTGTTGCCCCCACCCCTGCTCATGCCCCATGTCTCCCTGCTGTTTCCCCATGCCCTGTCTCCCTGCTGTTGCCCCCCACCCCCAGCTCATGCCCCGTGTCTCCCTGCTGTTGCCCCCCACCCCCCGCTCATGCCCTGTGTCTCCCTCGTGTTCCCCCCACCCCTGCTCATGCCCCATGTCTCCCTGCCCCGTGTCTCCCTGCTGTTGCCCCCCACCCCCAGCTCATGCCCCGTGTCTCCCTGTTGTTGCCCCGCACCCCCCGCTCATGCCCCGTGTCTCCCTGCTGTTGCCCCCCACCCCCAGCTAATGCCCGTGTCTCCCTGCTGTTGCCCTCCACCCCCCGCTCATGCCACGTGTCTCTTTCCTGTTACCCCCCACCCCCTGCTCATGGCCCGTGTCTCCCTCGTGTTCCCCCCACCCCCCGCTCATGCCCCGTGTCTCCTTGCTGTTGCCCCCACCCCCCGCTCATGCCCCGTGTCTCCCTGCTGTTGCCCCCCACCCCCCACTCATGCCCCGTATCTCCCTGCTGTTGCCCCCCACCCCCCGGTCATGCCCCGTGTCTCCCTGCTGTTTGCCCCCACCCCCCGATCATGCCCCGTGTCTCCCTGCTGTTGACCCCCACTCCTCGCTCATGCCCTGTGTCTCCCTCGTGTTCCCCCCACCCCCGCTCATGCCCCGTGTCTCCCTGCTGTTGCCCCCACCCCCTGCTCATGCCCCGTGTCTCCCTGCTGTTGCCCCCCACACCCTGCTCATGCCCCGTGTCTCTCTCCTGTTGTCCCCCACTCCTGCTCATGCCCCGTGTCTCCCTCCTGTTGCCCCCCACCCCCGCTCATGCCCCGTGTCTCTCTCCTGTTACCCCCCACCCCCCGCTCATGCCCCATGTCTCTCTCCTGTTACCCCCCACCCCCCGCTCATGCCCGTGTCTACTTCGTGTTCCCCCAACCCCTGCTAATGCCCTGTGTCTCCCTGCTGTTGCCCCCTCTCCCCGCTCATGCCCCGTGTCTCCCTGCTGTTGCCCCCCACCCCCCGCTCATGCCCTGTGTCTCTCTCCTGTTGCCCCCCACCCCCGGTCATGCCCCGTGTCTCCCTGCTGTTGCCCCCACCCCTGCTCATGCCCCGTGTCTACCTTGTGTTCCCCCCAACCCCTGCTAATGCCCTGTGTCTCCTTACTGTTGCCCCCACGCCCCGCTCATGCCCCGTGTCTCCTTGCTGTTGCCCCCACCCCCCGCTCATGCCCGTGTCTCCCTGCTGTTGCCCCCCACCCCCCACTCATGCCCCGTATCTCTCTCCTGTTGCCCCCCACCCCCGGTCATGCCCCGTGTCTCCCTGCTGTTGCCCCCCACCCCCCGGTCATGCCCCGTGTCTCCCTGCTGTTTCCCCCCACCCCTGCTCATGCCCGTGTCTCCCTCCTGTTGCCCCCAACCCCCGCTCATGCCCCGTGTCTCTCTCCTGTTACCCCCCACCCCCCGCTCATTCCCCATGTCTCTCTCCTGTTACCCCCCACCCCCTGCTCATGCCCATGTCTACCTCGTGTTCCCCCAACCCCTGCTAATGCCCTGTGTCTCCCTGCTGTTGCCCCCTCCTCCCGCTCATGCCCCGTGTCTCCTTGCTGTTGCCCCCCACTCCCCGCTCATGCCCCGTGTCTCTCTCCTGTTGCCCCCCCACCCCCCGGTCATGCCCCGTGTCTCCCTGCTGTTGCCCCCACCCCTGCTCATGCCCGTGTCTACCTTGTGTTCCCCAACCCCTGCTAATGCCCTGTGTCTCCCTGCTGTTGCCCTCTCCCCCCCGCTCATGCCCCGTGTCTCCCCCCACCCCCCGCTCATGCCCCGTGTCTCTCACCTGTTGCCCACCACCCCCTGGTCATGCCCCGTGTCTCCCTGCTGTTGCCCCCACCCCTGCTCATGCCCCATGTCTCTCTCCTGTTACCCCCCACCCCCCGCTCATGCCCCGTGTTCCCCCCACCCCCCGCTCATGCCCTGCGTCTCCTTGCTGTTGCCCCCACCCCCCGCTCATGCCCTGTGTCTCTATCCTGTTACCCCCCACCCCCCTCTCATGCCCTGTGTCTCTCTCTTGTTGCCCCCCACCCCCCGGTCATGCCCCGTGTCTCCCTGCTGTTGCCCCCCACCCCCGCTCATGCCCCGTGTCTCTCTCCTGTTACCCCCCACCCCCCTCTCATGCCCCGTGTCTCCCTTGTGTTCCCCCCACCCCCCGCTCATGCCCCGTGTCTCCCTGCTGTTTCCCCCCACCCTCGCTCATGCCCCGTGTCTCCCTGCTGTTGCCCCCACCCCACGGTCATGCCCCATGTCTCCCTGCTGTTTCCCCCCACCCCCCGCTCATGCCCCGTGTCTCTCTCCTGTTACCCCCCACCCCCCTCTCATGCCCCGTGTCTCCCTCGTGTTCCCCCCACCCCCGCTCATGCCCCGTGTCTCCCTGCTGTTGCCCCCCACCACCCGCTCATGCCCCGTGTCTCCCTCGTGTTCCCCCCACCCCCTGCTCATGCCCCATGTCTCCCTGCTGTTTCCCCATGCCCAGTGTCTCCCTGCTGTTGCCCCCCACCCCCAGCTCATGCCCTGTGTCTCCCTGCTGTTGCCCCCCACCCCTAGCTCATGCCCGTGTCTCCCTCCTGTTACCCCCACCCCCCGTGTCTCCCTGCTGTTGCCCCCCACCCCCCGCTCATGCCCCGTGTCTCCCTCCTGTTGCCCCCCACCCCCCGCTCATGCCCTGTGTCTCTCTCCTGTTACCCCCCACCCCCCGCTCATGCCCCATGTCTCTCTCCTGTTACCCCCCACCCGCCGCTCATGCCCCGTGTCTACCTCGTGTCCCCCCCAACCCCTGCTAATGCCCTGTGTCTCCCTGCTGTTGCCCCCCACCCCCCGCTCATGCCCCGTGTCTCTCTCCTGTTGCCCCCCACCCCCCGGTCATGCCCCATATCTCCCTGCTGTTGCCCCCCACCCCTGCTCATGCCCCGTGTCTACCTCTTGTTGCCCCAACCCCTGCTAATGCCCTGTGTCTCCCTGCTGTTGCCCTCTCCCCCCGCTCATGCCCCGTATCTCCCTGCTGTTGCCCCCCACCACCCGCTCATGCCCCGTGTCTCCCTCGTGTTCCCCCCACCCCCTGCACATGCCCCATGTCTCCCTGCTGTTTCCCCATGCCCCGTGTCTCCCTGCTGTTGCCCCCCACCCCCCGCTCATGCCCCGTGTCTCTCTGCTGTTGCCCACCACCCTCTGGTCATGCCCCGTGTCTCCCTGCTGTTGCCCCCACCCCCGCTCATGACCCATGTCTCTCTCCTGTTACCCCCCACCCCCCGCTCATGCCCCGTGTTCCCCCCACCCCCCGCTCATGCCCCGTGTCTACCTCTTGTTGCCCCAACCCCTGCTAATGCCCTGTGTCTCCCTGCTGTTGCCCTCTCCCCCCGCTCATGCCCCGTGTCTCCCTCGTGTTCCCCCCACCCCCTGCTCATGCCCCATGTCTCCCTGCTGTTTCCCCATGCCCCGTGTCTCCCTGCTGTTGCCCCCCACCCCCCGCTCATGCCCCGTGTCTCTCTGCTGTTGCCCACCACCCTCTGGTCATGCCCCGTGTCTCCCTGCTGTTGCCCCCACCCCTGCTCATGCCCCATGTCTCTCTCCTGTTACCCCCCACCCCCCGCTCAAGCCCCGGGTTCCCCCCACCCCCCGCTCATGCCCTGTGTCTCCTTGCTGTTGCCCCCCCCCGCTCATGCCCTGTGTCTCTCTCCTGTTACCCCCCACCCCCCGCTCATGCCCCGTGTCTCCCTGCTGTTGCCCCCCACCCCCCGCTCATGCCCCGTGTCTCTCTCCTGTTACCCCCGCTCATGCCCCGTATCTCCCTCGTGTTCCCCACCCCCGATAATGCCCCGTGTTTCCCTGCTGTTGCCCTCCACCCCCCGCTCATGCCCCGTGTCTCCCTCCTGTTGCCCCCCACCCCCCGCTCATGCCCCGTGTCTCTCTGCTGTTACCCCTCACCCCTGCTCATGCCCCATGTCTCCCTGCTGTTGCCCCCAACCCCCACTCATGCCCCGTGTCTCTCTCCTGTTACCCCCCACCCCCGCTCATGCCCCGTGTCTCCCTCGTGTTCCCCCCACCCCCCGCTCATGCCCCGTGTCTCCCTGCTGTTGCCGCCCAGCCCCCGCTCATGCCCCGTGTCTCTCTCCTGTTGCCCCCCACCCCCCGGTCATGCCCCGTGTCTCCCTGCTGTTGCCCCCCACCCCCTCTCATGCCCCGTGTCTCTCTCCTGTTGCCCCCACCCCTGCTCATGCCCCATGTATCCCTGCTGTTTCCCCATGCCCTGTGTCTCCCTGCTGTTGCCCCCCACCCCCAGCTCATGCCCCGTGTCTCCCTGCTGTTGCCCCCCACCCCCAGCTCATGCCCCGTGTCTCCCTGCTGTTGCCCCCCACCCCCTGCTCATGCCCCATGTCTCCCTCGTGTTCCCCCCACCCCTGCTCATGCCCCATGTCTCCCTGCCCCGTGTCTCCCTGCTGTTGCCCCCCACCCCCAGCTCATGCCCCGTGTCTCCCTGTTGTTGCCCCCCACCCCCCGCTCATGCCCCGTGTCTCCCTGCTGTTGCCCCCCACCCCCAGCTAATGCCCGTGTCTCCCTGCTGTTGCCCTCCACCCCCCGCTCATGCCCCGTGTCTCTCTCCTGTTACCCCCCACCCCCTGCTCATGGCCCGTGTCTCCCTCGTGTTCCCCCCACCCCCCGCTCATGCCCCGTGTCTCCTTGCTGTTGCCCCCACCCCGCGCTCATGCCCCGTGTCTCCCTGCTGTTGCCCCCCACCCCCCACTCATGCCCCGTATCTCTCTCCTGTTGCCCCCCACCCCCCGTCATGCCCCGTGTCTCCCTGCTGTTGCCCCCCAGCCCCCGGTCATGCCCCGTGTCTCCCTGCTGTTGCCCCCCACTCCTCGCTCATGCCCTGTGTCTCCCTCGTGTTCCCCCCACCCCCGCTCATGCCCCGTGTCTCCCTGCTGTTGCCCCCACCCCCTGCTCATGCCCCGTGTCTCCCTGCTGTTGCCCCCCACACCCCGCTCATGCCCCGTGTCTCTCTCCTGTTGTCCCCCACTCCTGCTCATGCCCCGTGTCTCCCTCCTGTTGCCCCCCACCCCCGCTCATGCCCCGTGTCTCTCTCCTGTTACCCCCCACCCCCCGCTCATGCCCCATGTCTCTCTCCTGTTACCCCCCACCCCCCGCTCATGCCCGTGTCTACCTCGTGTTCCCCCAACCCCTGCTAATGCCCTGTGTCTCCCTGCTGTTGCCCCCTCCCCCCGCTCATGCCCCGTGTCTCCCTGCTGTTGCCCCCCACTCATGCCCTGTGTCTCTCTCCTGTTGCCCCCCACCCCCGGTCATGCCCCGTGTCTCCCTGCTGTTGCCCCCACCCCTGCTCATGCCCCGTGTCTACCATGTGTTCCCCCCAACCCCTGCTAATGCCCTGTGTCTCCTTGCTGTTGCCCCCACCCCCCGCTCATGCCCCGTGTCTCCTTGCTGTTGCCCCCACCCCCCGCTCATGCCCCGTGTCTCCCTGCTGTTGCCCCCCACCCCCCACTCATGCCCCGTATCTCTCTCCTGTTGCCCCCCACCCCCGGTCATGCCCCGTGTCTCCCTGCTGTTGCCCCCCACCCCCCGGTCATGCCCCGTGTCTCCCTGCTGTTTCCCCCCACCCCCCGATCATGCCCCGTGTCTCCCTGCTGTTGCCCCCCACTCCTCGCTCATGCCCTGTGTCTCCCTCGTGTTCCCCCCACCCCCGCTCATGCCCCGTGTCTCCCTGCTGTTGCCCCCACCCCCTGCTCATGCCCCGTGTCTCCCTGCTGTTGCCCCCCACACCCCGCTCATGCCCCGTGTCTCTCTCCTGTTGTCCCCCACTCCTGCTCATGCCCCGTGTCTCCCTCCTGTTGCCCCCCACCCCCGCTCATGCCCCGTGTCTCTCTCCTGTTACCCCCCACCCCCCGCTCATGCCCCATGTCTCTCTCCTGTTACCCCCCTCCCCCCGCTCATGCCCGTGTCTACCTCGTGTTCCCCCAACCCCTGCTAATGCCCTGTGTCTCCCTGCTGTTGCCCTCTCCCCCCCCGCTCATGCCCCGTGTCTCCCTGCTGTTGCCCCCCACCCCCCGCTCATGCCCCGTGTCTCTCTCCTGTTGCCCACCACCCCCTGGTCATGCCCTGTGTCTCCCTGCTGTTGCCCCCACCCCCGCTCATGCCCCATGTCTCTCTCCTGTTACCCCCCACCCGCCGCTCATGCCCCGTGTTCCCCCCACCCCCCGCTCATGCCCTGTGTCTCCTTGCTGTTGCCCCCACCCCCCGCTCATGCCCTGTGTCTCTATCCTGTAACCCCCCAACCCCCTATCATGCCCCGTGTCTGTCTCCTGTTACCCCCACCTCCCTCTCATGCCCCATGTCTCTCTCCTGTTGCCCCCCACCCCCCGGTCATGCCCCGTGTCTCCCCGCTGTTGCCCCCCACCCCCGCTCATGCCCCGTGTTGTCTCTCTCCTGTTGCCCCCCACCCCCCGCTCATGCCCCGTGTCTCCCTGCTGTTGCCCCCCACCCCCCACTCATGCCCCGTATCTCTCTCCTGTTGCCCCCCACCCCCAGTCATGCCCCGTGTCTCCCTGCTGTTGCCCCCCACCCCCCGGGCATGCCCCGTGTCTCCCTGCTGTTTCCCCCCACCCCCGATCATGCCCCGTGTCTCCCTGCTGTTGCCCCCCACTCCTCGCTCATGCTCTGTGTCTCCCTCGTGTTCCCCTCACCCCCGCTCATGCCCCGTGTCTCTCTCCTGTTGTCCCCCACTCCTGCTCATGCCCCGTGTCTCCCTCCTGTTGCCCCCCACCCCCGCTCATGCCCCGTGTCTCTCTCCTGTTACCCCCCACCCCCCGCTCATGCCCCATGTCTCTCTCCTGTTACCCCCCGCTCATGCCCGTGTCTACCTCGTGTTCCCCCAACCCCTGCTAATGCCCTGTGTCTCCCTGCTGTTGCCCCCTCCCCCCTGCTCATGCCCTGTGTCTCCCTGCTGTTGCCCCCCACCCCCTGCTCATGCCCTCTGTCTCTCTCCTGTTGCCCCCCACCCCCGGTCATACCCCGTGTCTCCCTGCTGTTGCCCCCACCCCTGCTCATGCCCCGTGTCTACCTTGTGTTCCCCCCAACCCCTGCTAATGCCCTGTGTCTCCCTGCTGTTGCCCTCTCCCCCCCGCTCATGCCCCGTGTCTCCCTGCTGTTGCCCCCACCCCCCGCTCATGCCCCGTGTCTCTCTCCTGTTGCCCACCACCCCCTGGTCATGCCCTGTGTCTCCCTGCTGTTGCCCCCACCCCCGCTCATGCCCCATGTCTCTCTCCTGTTACCCCCCACCCGCCGCTCATGCCCCGTGTTCCCCCCACCCCCCGCTCATGCCCTGTGTCTCCTTGCTGTTGCCCCCACCCCCCGCTCATGCCCTGTGTCTCTATCCTGTAACCCCCCAACCCCCTATCATGCCCCGTGTCTGTCTCCTGTTACCCCCCACCCCCCTCTCATGCCCCGTGTCTCTCTCCTGTTGCCCCCCACCCCCCGGTCATGCCCCGTGTCTCCCCGCTGTTGCCCCCCACCCCCCCTCATGCCCCGTGTTGTCTCTCTCCTGTTGCCCCCCACCCCCCGCTCATGCCCCGTGTCTCCCTGCTGTTGCCCCCCACCCCCACCCCCTGCTCATGCTCTGTGTCTCTCTCCTGTTACCCCCCACCCCCCGCTCATGCCCCGTGTCCCCCCCACCCCCCGCTCATGCCCTGTGTCTCCCTGCTGTTGCCCTCCACCCCCCGCTCATGCCCTGTGTCTCCCTCCTGTTGCCCCCCACCCCCCGCTCATGCCCAGTGCCTCTATCCTGTTGCCCCCACCCCGCTCATGCCCCGTGTCTCCCTGCTGTTGCCCCCACCCCCCGTTCATGCCCTGTGTCTCTCTCCTGTTACCCCCCACCCCCGCTCATGCCCCGTGTCTCCCTGCTGTTGCCCCCCACCCCCGGTCATGCCCCGTGTCTCCCTGCTGTTGCCCCCCACCCCCCGGTCATGCCCCGTGTCTCCCTGCTGTTTCCCCCCATCCCCCGATCATGCCCCGTGTCTCCCTGCTGTTGCCCCCCACTCCTCACTCATGCCCTGTGTCTCCCTTGTGTTCCCCCCACCCCCGCTCATGCCCCTTGTCTCCCTGCTGTTGCCCCCCCTGCTCATGCCCCGTGTCTCCCTGCTGTTGCCCCCCACACCCCGTTCATGCCCCGTGTCTCTCTCCTGTTGTCCCCCACCCCTGCTCATGCCCCGTGTCTCCCTCCTGTTGCCCCCCACCCCCGCTCATGCCCCGTATCTCTCTCCTGTTACCCCCCACCCCCCGCTCATGCCCCATGTCTCTCTCCTGTTACCCCCCACCCCCCGCTCATGCCCGTGTCTACCTCGTGTTCCCCCAACCCCTGCTAATGCCCTGTGTCTCCCCGCTGTTGCCCCCTCACCCCCGCTCATGCCCCGTGTCTCCCTGCTGTTGCCCCCCACCCCCCGCTCATGCCCCGTGTCTCTCTCCTGTTGCCCCCCACCCCCCGGTCATGCCCCGTGTCTCCCTGCTGTTGCCCCCACCCCTGCTCATGCCCCGTGTCTACCTTGTGTTCCCCCTAACCCCTGCTAATGCCCTGTGTCTCCCTGCTGTTGCCCCCTCCCCCCGCTCATGCCCCGTGTCTCCCTGCTGTTGCCCCCCACCCCCCGCTCATGCCCCGTGTCTCCCTCGTGTTCCCCCCACCCCCGCTCATGCCCTGTGTCTCTCTCCTGTTACCCCCCACCCCCCGCTCATGCCCCGTGTCTCCCTGCTGTTGCCCCCACCCCCCGCTCATGCCCCGTGTCTCTCTCCTGTTACCCCCCACCCCCGCTCATGCCCCGTGTCTCCCTGCTGTTGCCCCCCACCTCCCCGCTCATTCCCTGTGTCTCCCTGCTGTTGCCCCCCAGCCCCTGCTCATGCCCCGTGTCTCTCTCCTGTTGCCCCCCACCCCCCAGTCATGCCCCGTGTCTCCCTGCTGTTGCCCCCCACCCCCGCTCATGCCCCGTGTCTCTCTCCTGTTGCCCCCACCCCTGCTCATGCCCCATGTCTCCCTGCTGTTTCCCCAGTCCCCGTGTCTCCCTGCTGTTGCCCCCCACCCCCCGCTCATGCCCCGTGTCTCCCTCGTGTTCCCCCCACCCCTGCTCATGCCCCATGTCTCCCTGCTGTTTCCCCATGCCCCGTGTCTCCCTGCTGTTGCCCCCCACCCCCAGCTCATGCCCCGTGTCTCCCTGTTGTTGCCCCCCACCCCCTGCTCATGCCCCGTGTCTCCCTGCTGTTGCCCCCCACCCCCAGCTCATGCCCGTGTCTCCCTGCTGTTGCCCTCCACCCCCCGCTCATGCCCCGTGTCTCTCTCCTGTTGCCCCCCACCCCCCGCTCATGCCCCGTGTCTCCCTCGTGTTCCCCCCACCCCTGCTCATGCCCCATGTCTCCCTGCTGTTTCCCCATGTCCCGTGTCTCCCTGCTGTTGCCCCCACCCCCAGCTCATGCCCCGTGTCTCCCTGTTGTTGCCCCCCACCCCCCCGCTCATGCCCGGTGTCTCCCTGCTGTTGCCCCCCACCCCCAGCTCATGCCCGTGTCTCCCTGCTGTTGCCCTCCACCCCCTGCTCATGCCCCGTGTCTCTCTCCTGTTGCCCCCCACTCATGCCCCGTATCTGTCTCCTGTTGCCCCCCACCCCCGATCATGCCCCGTGTCTCCCTGCTGTTGCCCCCCACCCCCCGGTCATGCCCCGTGTCTCCCTGCTGTTTCCCCCCACCCCCGATCATGCCCCGTGTCTCACTGCTGTTGCCCCCCACTCCTCGCTCATGCCCTGTGTCTCCCTCGTGTTCCCCCCAACCCCGCTCATGCCCCGTGTCTCCCTGCTGTTGCCCCCCACCCCCTGCTCATGCCCTGTGTCTCCCTGCTGTTGCCCCCCACACCCCGCTCATGCCCCATGTCTCTCTCCTGTTACCCCCCACCCCCCGCTCATGCCCCATGTCACTCTCCTGTTACCCCCCACCCCCCGCTCATGCCCGTGTCTACCTCGTGTTGCCCCAACCCCTGCTAATGCCCTGTGTCTCCCTGCTGTTGCCCCCTCCCCCCGCTCATGCCCCGTGTCTCCCTGCTGTTGGCCCCCACTCCCCGCTCATGCCCCGTGTCTCTCTCCTGTTGCCCCCCACCCCCCGGTCATGCCCCGTGTCTCCCTGCTGTTGCCCCCACCCCTGCTCATGCCCCGTGTCTACCTTGTGTTCCCCCTAACCCCTGCTAATGCCCTGTGTCTCCCTGCTGTTGCCCCCTCCCCCCGCTCATGCCCCGTGTCTCCCTGCTGTTGCCCCCCACCCCCCGCTCATACCCCGTGTCTCCCTCGTGTTCCCCCCACCCCCGCTCATGCCCTGTGTCTCTCTCCTGTTACCCCCCACCCCCCGCTCATGCCCCGTGTCTCCCTGCTGTTGCTCCCACTCCCCGCTCATGCCCCGTGTCTCTCTCCTGTTACCCCCCACCCCCGCTCATGCCCCGTGTCTCCCTGCTGTTGCCCCCCACCTCCCCGCTCATTCCCTGTGTCTCCCTGCTGTTGCCCCCCAGCCCCTGCCCCGTGTCTCTCTCCTGTTGCCCCCCACCCCCCGGTCATGCCCCGTGTCTCCCTGCTGTTGCCCCCCACCCCCGCTCATGCCCCGTGTCTCTCTCCTGTTGCCCCCACCCCTGCTCATGCCCCATGTCTCCCTGCTGTTTCCCCAGGCCCCGTGTCTCCCTGCTGTTGCCCCCCACCCCCCGCTCATGCCCCGTGTCTCCCTCGTGTTCCCCCCACCCCTGCTCATGCCCCATGTCTCCCTGCTGTTTCCCCATGCCCCGTGTCTCCCTGCTGTTGCCCCCCACCCCCAGCTCATGCCCCGTGTCTCCCTGTTGTTGCCCCCCACCCCCTGCTCATGCCCCGTGTCTCCCTGCTGTTGCCCCCCACCCCCAGCTCATGCCCGTGTCTCCCTGCTGTTGCCCTCCACCCCCCGCTCATGCCCCGTGTCTCTCTCCTGTTGCCCCCCACCCCCCGCTCATGACCCGTGTCTCCCTCGTGTTCCCCCCACCCCTGCTCATGCCCCATGTCTCCCTGCTGTTTCCCCATGTCCCGTGTCTCCCTGCTGTTGCCCCCACCCCCAGCTCATGCCCCGTGTCTCCCTGTTGTTGCCCCCCACCCCCCCGCTCATGCCCGGTGTCTCCCTGCTGTTGCCCCCCACCCCCAGCTCATGCCCGTGTCTCCCTGCTGTTGCCCTCCACCCCCTGCTCATGCCCCGTGTCTCTCTCCTGTTGCCCCCCACTCATGCCCCGTATCTGTCTCCTGTTGCCCCCCACCCCCGGTCATGCCCCGTGTCTCCCTGCTGTTGCCCCCCACCCCCCGGTCATGCCCCGTGTCTCCCTGCTGTTTCCCCCCACCCCGATCATGCCCCGTGTCTCACTGCTGTTGCCCCCCACTCCTCGCTCATGCCCTGTGTCTCCCTCGTGTTCCCCCCAACCCCGCTCATGCCCCGTGTCTCCCTGCTGTTGCCCCCCACCCCCTGCTCATGCCCTGTGTCTCCCTGCTGTTGCCCCCCACACCCCGCTCATGCCCCATGTCTCTCTCCTGTTACCCCCCACCCCCCGCTCATGCCCCATGTCACTCTCCTGTTACCCCCCACCCCCCGCTCATGCCCGTGTCTACCTCGTGTTGCCCCAACCCCTGCTAATGCCCTGTGTCTCCCTGCTGTTGCCCCCTCCCCCCGCTCATGCCCCGTGTCTCCCTGCTGTTGCCCCCCACTCCCCGCTCATGCCCCGTGTCTCTCTCCTGTTGCCCCCCACCCCCCGGTCATGCCCCGTGTCTCCCTGCTGTTGCCCCCACCCCTGCTCATGCCCCGTGTCTACCTTGTGTTCCCCCAAATCCCTGCTAATGCCCTGTGTCTCCCTGCTGTTGCCCTCTCCCCCCCGCTCATGCCCCGTGTCTCCCTGCTGTTGCCCCCCACCCCCCGCTCATGCCCCGTGTCTCTCACCTGTTGCCCACCACCCCCTGGTCATGCCCCGTGTCTCCCTGCTGTTGCCCCCACCCCCGCTCATGCCCCATGTCTCTCTCCTGTTACCCCCCACCCCCTGCTCATGCCCCGTGTTCCCCCCACCCCCCGCTCATGCCCTGTGTCTCCTTGCTGTTGCCCCCACCCCCCGCTCATGCCCTGTGTCTCTATCCTGTAACCCCCCAACCCCCTATCATGCCCCGTGTCTGTCTCCTGTTACCCCCCACCCCCCTCTCATGCCCCGTGTCTCTCTCCTGTTGCCCCCCACCCCCCGGTCATGCCCCATGTCTCCCTGCTGTTGCCCCCCACCCCCGCTCATGCCCCGTGTTGTCTCTCTCCTGTTGCCCCCCACCCCCCGCTCATGCCCCGTGTCTCCCTGTTGTTGCCCCCACCCCCCGCTTATGCCCCGTGTCTCTCTCCTGTTACCCCCACACCCCGCTCATGCCCCGTGTCTCCCTCGTGTTCCCCCCACCCCCCGCTCCTGCCCCGTTTCTCCCTGCTGTTGCCCTCCACCCCCCGCTCATGCCCCGTGTCTCCCTCCTGTTGCCCCCCACCACCCGCTCATGCCCCGTGTCTCTCTCCTGTTACCCCCCACCCCCCGCTCATGCCCCGTGTCTCCCTGCTATTGCCCCCACCCCCTGCTCATGCCCCGTGTCTCTCTCCTGTTACCCCCCACCCCTGCTCATGCCCCGTGTCTCCCTGCTGTTGCCCCCCACCTTCCCGCTCATGTCCCGTGTCTCCCTGCTGTTGCCCCCCAGCCCCCGCTCATGCCGCGTGTCTCTCTCCTGTTGCACCCCACGCCCCGGTCATGCCCCGTGTCTCCCTGCTGGTCCCCCCCACCCCCGCTCATGCCCTGTGTCTCTCTCCTGTTGCCCCCCAACCCCTCTCATGCCCTGTGTCTCTCTCCTGTTGCCCCCCACCCCCCGGTCATGCCCCGTGTCTCCCTGCTGTTGCCCCCCACTCATGCCCCGTGTCTCTCTCCTGTTGCCCCCCACCCCCTGATCATGCCCCGTGTCTCCCTGCTGTTGCCCCCACCCCCCGCATCTGCCCCGTGTCTCTCTCCTGTTACCCCCCACCCCCCGCTCATGCCCCGTGTCTCCCTCATGTTCCCCCACCCCCGCTCATGCCCCGTGTCTCCCTGCTGTTGCCCCCCACCCTCCGCTCAAGCCCCGTGTCTCCCTGCTGTTGCCCCCCACCCCCTGCTCATGCCCCGTGTCTCTCTCCTGTAACCCCCCCACCCCCTCTCATGCCCTGTGTCTCTCTCCTATTACCTCCCACCCCCCGCTCAAGCCCCATGTCTCTCTCCTGTTACCCCCCACCTCCCGCTCATGCCCGTGTCTACCTCGTGTTCCCCCAACCCCTGCTAATGCCCTGTGTCTCCCTGCTGTTGCCCCTTCCCCTCGCTCATGCCCCATGTCTCCCTGCTGTTGCCCCCCACCCCCCGCTCATGCCCCGTGTCTCTCTCCTGTTGCCCCCCACCCCCCGGTCATGCCCCGTGTCTACCTCGTGTTCCCCCAACCCCTGCTAATGCCCTGTGTCTCCCTGCTGTTGCCCTCTCCCCCGCTCATGCCCTGTGTCTCCCTGCTGTTGCCCCCCGCTCATGCCCCGTGTCTCTCTCCTGTTGCCCCCCACCCCCTGGTCATGCCCCGTGTCTCCCTGCTGTTGCCCCCAACCCCGCTCATGCCCCATGTCTCTCTCCTATTACCCCCCACCCCCCGCTCATGCCCCGTGTTCCCCCACCCCCCGCTCATGCCCTGTGTCTCCTTGCTGTTGCCCCCACCCCCCGCTCATGCCCTGTGTCTCTGTCCTGTAACCCCCCAACCTCCTATCATGCCCCGTGTCTCTCTCCTGTTGCCCCCACCCCCCGGTCATGCCCCATGACTCTCTCCTGTTGCCCCCCACCCACCGCTCATGCCCTGTGTCTCTCTCCTGTTACCCCCACCCCCACTCATGCCCCGTGTCTCTCTCCTGTTGCCCCACTCCCTGCTCATGCCCCGTGTCTCTCTCCTGTTACCCCCCACCCCCCTCTCGTGCCCTGTGTCTCCCTGCTGTTGCCCCCATCCTCCGCTCATGCCCCGTGTCTCCCTGCTGTTGCCCCCCACCCCCCGCTCATGCTCTGTGTCTCCCTGCTGTTGCCCCCCACTCCCTCTCATGCCCCGTGTCTCTCTCCTGTTACCCCCCTCTCATGCCCTGTGTCTCTCTCCTGTTACCCCCCACCCCCCTCTCATGCCCTGTGTCTCTCTCCTGTTGCCCCCACCCCCGGTCATGCCCCGTGTCTCCCTGCTGTTGCCCCCCGCCCCCCACTCATGCCCCGCATCTCCCTGCTGTTGCCCCCCACCCCCTGCTCATGCCCCGTGTCTCTCTCCTGTTACCCCCACCCCCTCTCATGCCCCGTGTCTCTCTCCTGTTGCCCCCCACCCCCGGTCATGCCCCGTGTCTCCCTGCTGTTGCCCCACCCTCTGCTCATGCCCCGTGTCACTCTTCTGTTGCCCCCCCAGCCCCCGGTCATGCCCTGTGTCTCCCTGCTGTTGCCGCCCACTCCCCGCTCATGCCCCCTGTCTCTCTCCAGTTGCCCTCCACCCCCACGGTCATGCCCCATGTCTCCCTGCTGTTTCCCCCCACCCCCTGCTCATGCCCCGTGTCTCTCTCCTGTTACCCCCCACCCCCCTCTCATGCCCCGTGTCTCCCTCGTGTTCCCCCCACCCCCCGCTCATGCCCCGTGTCTCCCTGCTGTTTCCCCCCACCCCCGCTCATGCCCCGTGTCTCCCTGCTGTTGCCCCCCACCACCCGCTCATGCCCCGTGTCTCCCTCGTGTTCCCCCCACCCCTGCTCACTCCCCATGTCTCCCTGCTGTTTCCCCATGCCCCGTGTCTCCCTGCTGTTGCCCCCCACCCCCTGCTCATGCCCCGTGTCTCCCTGCTGTTGCCCCCCACCCCCCCGCTCATGCCCCGTGTCTCTCTCCTGTTACCCCCCACCCCCCGCTCATGCCCCGTGTCTCCCTGCAGTTGCCCCCACCCCCCGCTCATGTCCCGTGTCTCTCTCCTGTTACCCCCCACCCCCGCTCATGCCCCGTGTCTCCCTGCTGTTGCCCCCCACCTTCCCGCTCATGTCCCGTGTCTCCCTGCTGTTGCCCCCCAGCCCCCGCTCATGCCGCGTGTCTCTCTCCTGTTGCCCCCCACCCCCCGGTCATGCCCCGTGTCTCCCTGCTGGTCCCCCCCACCCCCCGCTCATGCCCTGTGTCTCTCTCCTGTTGCCCCCCACCCCCGCTCATGCCCCGTGTCTCTCTCCTGTTGCCCCCCACACCCCGGTCATGCCCCGTGTCTCCCTGCTGTTGCCCCCCACCCCCCGCTCATGCCCCGTGTCTCTCTCCTGTTGCCCCCCACCCCCTGATCATGCCCCGTGTCTCCCTGCTGTTGCCCCCACCCCCCGCATCTGCCCCGTGTCTCTCTCCTGTTACCCCCCACCCCCCGCTCATGCCCCATGTCTCCCTGCCCCGTGTCTCCCTGCTGTTGCCCCCCACCCCCAGCTCATGCCCCGTGTCTCCCTGTTGTTGCCCCCCAGCCCCCGCTCATGCCCCGTGTCTCCCTGCTGTTGCCCCCCACCCCCAGCTCATGCCCGTGTCTCCCTGCTGTTGCCCTCCACCCCCGCTCATGCCCCGTGTCTCTCTCCTGTTACCCCCCACCCCCTGCTCATGGCCCGTGTCTCCCTCGTGTTCCCCCCACCCCCCGCTCATGCCTGTGTCTGCTTGCTGTTGCCCCCACCCCGCGCTCATGCCCCATCTCCCTGCTGTTGCCCCCCACTCATGCCCCGTATCTCTCTCCTATTGCCCCCCACCCCCGGTCATGCCCCGTGTCTCCCTGCTGTTGCCCCCCACCCCCCGGTCATGCCCCGTGTCTCCCTGCTGTTCCCCCCACCCCCCGATCATGCCCCGTGTCTCCCTGCTGTTGCCCCCCACTCCTCGCTCATGCCCTGTGTCTCCCTCGTGTTCCCCCCACCCCCACTCGTGCCCGTGTCTCCCTGCTGTTGCCCCCACCCCCTGCTCATGCCCAGTGTCTCCGTGCTGTTGCCCCCCACACCCAGCTCATGCCCCGTGTCTCTCTCCTGTTGTCCCCCACCCCTGCTCATCCCCCGTGTCTCCCTCCTGTTACCCCCCACCCCCCGCTCATGCCCGTGTCTACCTCGTGTTCCCCCAACCCCTGCTAATGCCCTGTGTCTCCCTGCTGTTGCCCCCTCCGTCCCGCTCATGCCCCGTGTCTCCCTGCTGTTGCCCCCCACCCCCCGCTCATGCCCCGTGTCTCTCTCCTGTTGCCCCCCACCCCCCGGTCATGCCCCGTGTCTCCCTGCTGTTGCCCCCACCCCTGCTCATGCCCTGTGTCTACCTTGTGTTCCCCCCAACCCCTGCTAATGCCCTGTGTCTCCCTGCTGTTGCCCTCTCCCCCCGCTCATGCCCCGTGTCTCCCTGCTGTTGCCCCCCACCCCCCGCTCATGCCCCATGTCTCTCTCCTGTTGCCGACCACCCCCTGGTCATGCCCCGTGTCTCCCTGCTGTTGCCCCCACCCCCGCTCATGCCCCGTGTCTCCCTGCTGTTGCCCCCCGCTCATGCCCCGTGTCTCTCTCCTGTTACCCCCCACCCCCCGCTCATGCCCCGTGTTCCCCCCACCCCCCGCTCATGCCCTGTGTCTCCTTGTTGTTGCCCCCACCCCCCGCTCATGCCCTGTGTCTCTATCCTGTAACCCCCCAACCCCCTATCATGCCCCGTGTCTGTCTCCTGTTACCCCCCACCCCCCTCTCATGCCCCGTGTCTCTCTCCTGTTGCCCCCCACCCCCCGGTCATGCCCCGTGTCTCCCTGCTGTTGCCCCCCACCCCCGCTCATGCCCCGTGTTGTCTCTCTCCTGTTGCCCCCCACCCCCGCTCATGCCCTGTGTCTCCCTGCTGTTGCCCCCCACCCCCTGCTCATGCTCCGTGTCTCTCTCCTGTTACCCCCACCCCTCGCTCATGCCCCGTGTCCCCCTCGTGTTCCCCCCACCCCCCGCTCATGCCCCGTGTCTCCCTGCTGTTGCCCTCCACCCGCCGCTCATGCCCCGTGTCTCCCTCCTGTTTCCCCCCACCCCCCGCTCATGCCCCGTGTCTCCCTCGTGTTCCCCCACCCCTGCTCATGCCCCATGTCTCCCTGCCCCGTGTCTCCCTGCTGTTGCCCCCCACCCCCAGCTCATGCCCCGTGTCTCCCTGTTGTTGCCCCCACCCCCCGCTCATGCCCTGTGTCTCCTTGTTGTTGCCCCCACCCCCCGCTCATGCCCTGTGTCTCTATCCTGTAACCCCCCAACCCCCTATCATGCCCCGTGTCTGTCTCCTGTTACCCCCCACCCCCCTCTCATGCCCCGTGTCTCTCTCCTGTTGCCCCCCATCCCCCGGTCATGCCCCGTGTCTCCCTGCTGTTGCCCCCCACCCCCGCTCATGCCCCGTGTTGTCTCTTTCCTGTTGCCCCCCACCCCCGCTCATGCCCCGTGTCTCCCTGCTGTTGCCCCCCACCCCCTGCTCATGCTCCGTGTCTCTCTCCTGTTACCCCCACCCCCCGCTCATGCCCCGTGTCCCCCTCGTGTTCCCCCCACCCCCTGCTCATGCCCCGTGTCCCCCTCGTGTTCCCCCCACCCCCCGCTCATGCCCCGTGTCTCCCTGCTGTTGCCCCCCACCCCCCGCTCATGCCCCGTGTCTCCCTCGTGTTCCCCCCACCCCTGCTCATGCCCCATGTCTCCCTGCCCCGTGTCTCCCTGCTGTTGCCCCCCACCCCCAGCTCATGCCCCGTGTCTCCCTGTTGTTGCCCCCACCCCCCGCTCATGCCCCCTGTCTCCCTGCTGTTGCCCCCCACCCCCAGCTCATGCCCGTGTCTCCCTGCTGTTGCCCTCCACCCCCCGCTCATGCCCTGTGTCTCTCTCCTGTTACCCCCACCCCCTGCTCATGGCCCGTGTCTCCCTCGTGTTCCCCCCACCCCCCGCTCATGCCCCGTGTCTCCTTGCTGTTGCCCCCACCCCCCGCTCATGCCCCGTGTCTCCCTGCTGTTGCCCCCCACCCGCCACTCATGCCCCGTATCTCTCTCCTGTAGCCCCCCACCCCCGGTCATGCCCCGTGTCTCCCTGCTGTTGCCCCCCACTCCTCGCTCATGCCCTGTGTCTCCCTCGTGTTCCCCCCACCCCCGCTCATGCCCGTGTCTCCCTGCTGTTGCACCCCCCGCTCATGCCCTGTGTCTCCCTGCTGTTGCCCCCCACACCCCGCTCATGCCCCGTGTCTCTCTCCTGTTGTCCCCCACCCCTGCTCATGCCCCGTGTCTCCCTCCTGTTGCCCCCCACCCCCGCTCATGCCCCGTGTCTCTCTCCTGTTACCCCCACCCCCCGCTCATGCCCCATGTCTCTCTCCTGTTACCCCCCACCCCCCGCTCATGCCCGTGTCTACCTCGTGTTCCCCCAACCCCTGCTAATGCCCTGTGTCTCCCTGCTGTTGCCCCCTCCCCCCGCTCATGCCCCGTGTCTCCCTGCTGTTGCCCCCACCCCTGCTCATGCCCCGTGTCTACCTTGTGTTCCCCCCAACCCCTGCTAATGCCCTGTGTCTCCCTGCTGTTGCCCTCTCCCCCCCGCTCATGCCCCGTGTCTCCCTGCTGTTGCCCCCCACCCCCCGCTCATGCCCCGTGTCTCTCTCCTGTTGCCCACCACCCCCTGGTCATGCCCTGTGTCTCCCTGCTGTTGCCCCCACCCCCGCTCATGCCCCATGTCTCTCTCCTGTTACCCCCCACCCCCCGCTCATGCCCCGTGTTCCCCCCACCCCCCGCTCATGCCCTGTGTCTCCTTGCTGTTGCCCCCACCCCCCGCATATGCCCTGTGTCTCTATCCTGTAACCCCCCAACCCCCTATCATGCCCGTGTCTGTCTCCTGTAACCCCCCACCCCCCTCTCATGCCCCGTGTCTCTCTCCTGTTGCCCCCCACCCCCCGGTCATGCCCCGTGTCTCCCTGCTGTTGCCCCCCACCCCCGCTTATGCCCCGTGTTGTCTCTCTCCTGTTGCCCCTCACCCCCCGCTCATGCCCCGTGTCTCCCTGCTGTTGCCCCCCACCCCCACCCCCTGCTCATGCTCCGTGTCTCTCTCCTGTTACCCCCCACCCCCGCTCATGCCCCGTGTCCCCCTCGTGTTCCCCCCACCCCCCGCTCATGCCCCGTGTCTCCCTGCTGTTGCCCTCCACTCCCCGCTCATGCCCCGTGTCTCCCTCGTGTTGCCCCCCACCTCCCGCTCATGCCCTGTGTCTCTCTCCTGTTACCCCCACCCCCGCTCATGGCCCGTGTCTCCCTGCTGTTGCCCCGCACCCCCGGTCATGCCCCGTGTCTCCCTGCTGTTGCCCCCCACCCCCCAGTCATGCCCCGTGTCTCCCTGCTGTTTCCCCCCACCCCCGATCATGCCCCGTGTCTCCCTGCTGTTGCCCCCCACTCCTCGCTCATGCCCTGTGTCTCCCTCGTGTTCCCCCCACCCCTGCTCATGCCCCGTGTCTCCCTGCTGTTGCCCCCCCTGCTCATGCCCCGTGTCTCCCTGCTGTTGCCCCCCACACCCCGCTCATGCCCCGTGTCTCTCTCCTGTTGTCCCCCACCCCTGCTCATGCCCCGTGTCTCCCTCCTGTTGCCCCCCACCCCTGCTCATGCCCCGTGTCTCTTTCCTGTTACCCCCCACCCCCCGCTCATGCCCGTGTCTACCTCGTGTTCCCCCAACCCCTGCTAATGCCCCGTGTCTCCCTGCTGTTGCCCCCTCCCCCCGCTCATGCCCAGTGTCTCCCTGCTGTTGCCCCCCACCCCCCGGTCATGCCCCGTGTCTCTCTCCTGTTGCCCCCACCCCCCGGTCATGCCCCGTGTCTCCCTGCTGTTGCCCCCACCCCTGCTCATGGCCCGTGTCTACCTTGTGTTCCCCCCAACCCCTGCTAATGCCCTGTGTCTCCCTGCTGTTGCCCTCTCCCCCCCGCTCATGCCCCGTGTCTCCCTGCTGTTACCCCCCACCCCCCGCTCATGCCCCGTGTCTCTCTCCTGTTGCCCACCACCCCCTGGTCATGCCCTGTGTCTCCCTGCTGTTGCCCCCACCCCCGCTCATGCCCCATGTCTCTCTCCTGTTACCCCCCACCCCCCGCTCATGCCCCGTGTTCCCCCCGCTCATGCCCTGTGTCTCCTTGCTGTTGCCCCCACCCCCCGCTCATGCCCTGTGTCTCTATCCTGTAACCCCCCAACCCCCTATCATGCCCCGTGTCTGTCTCCTGTTACCCCCCACCCCCTCTCATGCCCCGTGTCTCTCTCCTGTTGCCTCCCACACCCCGGTCATGCCCCTTGTCTCCCTGCTGTTGCCCCCCACCCCAGCTCATGCCCCGTGTTGTCTCTCTCCTGTTGCCCCCCACCCCCCGCTCATGCCCCGTGTCCCCCTCGTGTTCCCCCACCCCCCGCTCATGCCCCGTGTCTCCCTGCTGTTGCCCTCCACCCCCCGCTCATGCCCCGTGTCTCCCTCCTGTTGCCCCCCACCCCCCACTCATGCCCAGTGCCTCTCTCCTGTTACCCCCCACCCCCCGCTCATGCCCTGTGTCTCCCTGCGGTTGCCCCCACCCCCCGCTCATGCGCTGTGTCTCTCTCCTGTTACCCCCCACCCCTGCTCATGCCCCGTGTCTCCCTGCTGATGCCCCCCACCTTCCCGCTCATGCCCCGTGTCTCCCTGCTGTTGCCCCCCAGCCCCTGCTCATGCCCCGTGTCTCTCTCCTGTTGCCCCCCACCCCCCGGTCATGCCCCGTGTCTCCCTGCTGTTGCCCCCCACCCCCCGCTCATTCCCCGTGTCTCTCCTGTTGCCCCCCACCCCCTGATCATGCCCCGTCTCTCCCTGCTGTTGCCCCCACCCCCCGCATATGCCCCGTGTCTCTCTCCTGTTACCCCCCACCCCCCCGCTCATGCCCCGTGTCTCCCTCATGTTCCCCCACCCCCGCTCATGCCCCGTGTCTCCCTGCTGTTGCCCCCCACCCTCCGCTCAAGCCCCGTGTCTCCCTGCTGTTGCCCCCCCACCCCCCGCTCATGCCCCGTGTCTCTCTCCTGTTGCCCCCCACCCCCCGGTCATGCCCCGTGTCTACCTCGTGTTCCCCCCACCCCCGGTCATGCCCCGTGTCTCCCTGCTGTTGCCCCCCACCCCCCGGTCATGCCCCGTGTCTCCCTGCTGTATCCCCCACCCCCCGATCATGCCCCGTGTCTCCCTGCTGTTGCCCCCCACTCCTCGCTCATGCCCTGTGTCTCCCTCGTGTTCCCCCCACCCCCGCTCATGCCCCGTGTCTCCCTGCTGTTGCCCCCACCCCCTGCTCATGCCCCGTGTCTCCCTGCTGTTGCCCCCCACACCCCGCTCATGCCCCGTGTCTCTCTCCTGTTGTCCCCCACCCCCCTCTCATGCCCCGTGTCTCTCTCCTGTGGCCCCCCACCCCCCGCTCATGCCCCGTGTCTCCTTGCTGTTGCCCCCCACCCCCAGCTCATGCTCTGTGTCTCTCTCCTGTTACCCCCCACCCCCCGCTCATGCCCCGTGTCTCCCTCGTGTTCCCCCCACCCCCGCTCATGCCCCGTGTCTCCCTGCTGTTGCCCTCCACCTCCCGCTCATGCCCAGTGTCTCCCTCATGTTGCCCCCCACCCCCCGCTCATGCCCAGTGTCTCTCTCCTGTTACCCCCCAACCCACGCTCATGCCCCGTGTCTCCCTGCTGTTGCCCCCACCCCCCGCTCATGCCCTGTGTCTCTCTCCTGTTACCCCCCACCCCCGCTCATACCCCGTGTCTCCCTGCTGTTGCCCCCCACCTTCCCGCTCATGCCCCGTGTCTCCCTGCTGTTGCCCCCCAGCCCCCGCTCATGCCCCGTGTCTCGCTCCTGTTGCCCCCCACCCCCCGGTGATGCCCCGTGTCTCCCTGCTGTTGCCCCCCACCCCCTGCTCATGCCCCGTGTCTCTCTCCTGTTGCCCCCCACCCCCGCTCATGCCCTGTGTCTCTCTCCTGTTGCCCCCCACCCCCCGGTCATGCCCCGTGTCTCCCTGCTGTTGCCCCCCACCCCCCGCTCATGCCCCGTGTCTCTCTCCTGTTGCCCCCCACCCCCTGATCATGCCCCGTGTCTCCCTGCTGTTGCCCCCACCCCCTGCATATGCCCCGTGTCTCCTTCCTGTTACCCCCCACCCCCCGCTCATGCCACGTGTCTCCCTCATGTTCCCCCACCCCCGCTCATGCCCCGTGTCTCCCTGCTGTTGCCCCCCACCCTCCGCTCAAGCCCCGTGTCTCCCTGCTGTTGCCCCCCAACCCCCGCTCATGCCCCGTGTCTCCCTCCTGTAACCCCCCCACCCCCCTCTCATGCCCCGTGTCTCTCTCCTGTTACCCCCCACCCCCGCTCATGCCCCGTGTCTGTCTCCTGTTCCCCCCCACCCCCCTCTCATGCCCCGTGTCTCTCTCCTTTTGCCCCCACCCCCTGGTCATGCCCCGTGTCTCCCTGCTGTTGCCCCCCACCCCCGCTCATGCCCCGTGTTGTCTCTCTCCTGTTGCCCCCCACCCCCCGCTCATGCCCCGTGTCTCCCTGCTGTTGCCCCCCACCCCCTGCTCATGCTCCGTGTCTCTCTCCTGTTACCCCCCACCCCCCGCTCATGCCCCGTGTCTCCCTCGTGTTCCCCCCACCCCCGCTCATGCCCGGTGTCTCCCTGCTGTTGCCCCCACCCCCCGCTCATGCCCTGTGTCTCCTTGTTGTTGCCCCCACCCCCGCTCATGCCCTGTGTCTCTATCCTGTAACCCCCCAACCCCCTATCATGCCCCGTGTCTGTCTCCTGTTACCCCCCACCCCCCTCTCATGCCCCGTGTCTCTCTCCTGTTGCCCCCCATCCCCCGGTCATGCCCCGTGTCTCCCTGCTGTTGCCCCCCACCCCCGCTCATGCCCCGTGTTGTCTCTCTCCTGTTGCCCCCCACCCCCGCTCATGCCCCGTGTCTCCCTGCTGTTGCCCCCCACCCCCTGCTCATGCTCCGTGTCTCTCTCCTGTTACCCCCACCCCCCGCTCATGCCCCGTGTCCCCCTCGTGTTCCCCCCACCCCCTGCTCATGCCCCGTGTCCCCCTCGTGTTCCCCCCACCCCGCGCTCATGCCCTGTGTCTCCCTGCTGTTGCCCCCCACCCCCCGCTCATGCCCCGTGTCTCCCTCGTGTTCCCCCCACCCCTGCTCATGCCCCATGTCTCCCTGCCCCGTGTCTCCCTGCTGTTGCCCCCCACCCCCAGCTCATGCCCCGTGTCTCCCTGTTGTTGCCCCCACCCCCCGCTCATGCCCCGTGTCTCCCTGCTGTTGCCCCCCACCCCCAGCTCATGCCCGTGTCTCCCTGCTGTTGCCCTCCACCCCCCGCTCATGCCCTGTGTCTCTCTCCTGTTACCCCCACCCCCTGCTCATGGCCCGTGTCTCCCTCGTGTTCCCCCCACCCCCCGCTCATGCCCCGTGTCTCCTTGCTGTTGCCCCCACCCCCCGCTCATGCCCCGTGTCTCCCTGCTGTTACCCCCCACCCGCCACTCATGCCCCGTATCTCTCTCCTGTAGCCCCCCACCCCCGGTCATGCCCCGTGTCTCCCTGCTGTTGCCCCCCACCCCCCGGTCATGCCCCGTGTCTCCCTGCTGTTTCCCCCCCCCCCGCTCATGCCCCGTGTCTCCCTGCTGTTGCCCCCCACACCCCGCTCATGCCCCGTGTCTCTCTCCTGTTGTCCCCCACCCCTGCTCATGCCCCCGTGTCTCCCTCCTGTTGCCCCCCACCCCCGCTCATGCCCCGTGTCTCTCTCCTGTTACCCCCCACCCCCCGCTCATGCCCCATGTCTCTCTCCTGTTACCCCCCACCCCCCGCTCATGCCCGTGTCTACCTCGTGTTCCCTCAACCCCTGCTAATGCCCTGTGTCTCCCTGCTGTTGCCCCGTCCCCCCGCTCATGCCCCGTGTCTCCCTGCTGTTGCCCCCCACCCCCTGCTCATGCCCTGTGTCTCTCTCCTGTTGCCCCCCACCCCCCGGTCATGCCCCGTGTCTCCCTGCTGTTGCCCCCACCCCTGCTCATGCCCCGTGTCTACCTTGTGTTCCCCCCCAACCCCTGCTAATGCCCTGTGTCTCCCTGCTGTTGCCCTCTCCCCCCCGCTCATGCCCCGTGTCTCCCTGCTGTTGCCCCCCACCCCCCGCTCATGCCCCGTGTCTCTCTCCTGTTGCCCACCACCCCCTGGTCATGCCCTGTGTCTCCCTGCTGTTGCCCCCACCCCCGCTCATGCCCCATGTCTCTCTCCTGTTACCCCCCACCCCCCGCTCATGCCCCGTGTTCCCCCCACCCCCCGCTCATGCCCTGTGTCTCCTTGCTGTTGCCCCCACCCCCCGCTCATGCCCTGTGTCTCTATCCTGTAACCCCCCAACCCCCTATCATGCCCGTGTCTGTCTCCTGTTACCCCCCACCCCCCTCTCATGCCCCGTGTCTCTCTCCTGTTGCCCCCCACCCCCCGGTCATGCCCCGTGTCTCCCTGCTGTTGCCCCCCACCCCCGCTTATGCCCCGTGTTGTCTCTCTCCTGTTGCCCCTCACCCCCCGCTCATGCCCCGTGTCTCCCTGCTGTTGCCCCCCACCCCCACCCCCTGCTCATGCTCCGTGTCTCTCTCCTGTTACCCCCCACCCCCGCTCATGCCCCGTGTCCCCCTCGTGTTCCCCCCACCCCCCGCTCATGCCCCGTGTCTCCCTGCTGTTGCCCTCCACTCCCCGCTCATGCCCCGTGTCTCCCTCGTGTTGCCCCCCACCCCCCGCTCATGCCCAGTGCCTCTCTCCTGTTACCCCCCACCCCCCTCTCATGCCCGTGTCTCCCTGCTGTTGCCCCCACCTCCCGCTCATGCCCTGTGTCTCTCTCCTGTTACCCCCCACCCCCGCTCATGCCCCGTGTCTCCCTGCTGTTGCCCCCCACCCCCGGTCATGCCCCGTGTCTCCCTGCTGTTGCCCCCCACCCCCCAGTCATGCCCCGTGTCTCCCTGCTGTTTCCCCCCACCCCCGATCATGCCCCGTGTCTCCCTGCTGTTGCCCCCCACTCCTCGCTCATGCCCTGTGTCTCCCTCGTGTTCCCCCCACCCCTGCTCATGCCCCGTGTCTCCCTGCTGTTGCCCCCCCTGCTCATGCCCCGTGTCTCCCTGCTGTTGCCCCCCACACCCCGCTCATGCCCCGTGTCTCTCTCCTGTTGTCCCCCACCCCTGCTCATGCCCCGTGTCTCCCTCCTGTTGCCCCCCACCCCCGCTCATGCCCTGTGTCTCTTTCCTGTTACCCCCCACCCCCCGCTCATGCCCTTGTCTACCTCGTGTTCCCCCAACCCCTGCTAATGCCCTGTGTCTCCCTGCTGTTGCCCCCTCCCCCCGCTCATGCCCCAGTGTCTCCCTGCTGTTGCCCCCCACCCCCCGGTCATGCCCCGTGTCTCTCTCCTGTTGCCCCCCACCCCCCGGTCATGCCCCGTGTCTCCCTGCTGTTGCCCCCACCCCTGCTCATGGCCCGTGTCTACCTTGTGTTCCCCCCAACCCCTGCTAATGCCCTGTGTCTCCCTGCTGTTGCCCTCTCCCCCCCGCTCATGCCCCGTGTCTCCCTGCTGTTACCCCCCACCCCCCGCTCATGCCCCGTGTCTCTCTCCTGTTGCCCACCACCCCCTGGTCATGCCCTGTGTCTCCCTGCTGTTGCCCCCACCCCCGCTCATGCCCCATGTCTCTCTCCTGTTACCCCCCCACCCCCCGCTCATGCCCCGTGTTCCCCCCACCCCCCGCTCATGCCCTGTGTCTCCTTGCTGTTGCCCCCACCCCCCGCTCATGCCCTGTGTCTCTATCCTGTAACCCCCCAACCCCCTATCATGCCCCGTGTCTGTCTCCTGTTACCCCCCACCCCCTCTCATGCCCCGTGTCTCTCTCCTGTTGCCTCCCACACCCCGGTCATGCCCCGTGTCTCCCTGCTGTTGCCCCCACCCCCGCTCATGCCCCGTGTTGTCTCTCTCCTGTTGCCCCCCACCCCCGCTCATGCCCCGTGTCCCCCTCGTGTTCCCCCCACCCCCCGCTCATGCCCCGTGTCTCCCTGCTGTTGCCCTCCACCCCCGCTCATGCCCCGTGTCTCCCTCCTGTTGCCCCCCACCCCCCACTCATGCCCAGTGCCTCTCTCCTGTTACCCCCCACCCCCCGCTCATGCCCTGTGTCTCCCTGCTGTTGCCCCCACCCCCCGCTCATGCGCTGTGTCTCTGTCCTGTTACCCCCCACCCCCGCTCATGCCCCGTGTCTCCCTGCTGTTGCCCCCCACCTTCCCGCTCATGCCCCGTGTCTCCCTGCTGTTGCCCCCCAGCCCCTGCTCATGCCCCGTGTCTCTCTCCTGTTGCCCCCACCCCCCGGTCATGCCCCGTGTCTCCCTGCTGTTGCCCCCCACCCCCCGCTCATTCCCCGTGTCTCTCCTGTTGCCCCCCACCCCCTGATCATGCCCCGTCTCTCCCTGCTGTTGCCCCCACCCCCCGCATATGCCCCGTGTCTCTCTCCTGTTACCCCCCACCCCCCCGCTCATGCCCCGTGTCTCCCTCATGTTCCCCCACCCCCGCTCATGCCCCGTGTCTCCCTGCTGTTGCCCCCCACCCTCCGCTCAAGCCCCGTGTCTCCCTGCTGTTGCCCCCCACCCCCCGCTCATGCCCCGTGTCTCTCTCCTGTTGCCCCCCACCCCCCGGTCATGCCCCGTGTCTACCTCGTGTTCCCCCCACCCCCGGTCATGCCCCGTGTCTCCCTGCTGTTGCCCCCCACCCCCCGGTCATGCCCCGTGTCTCCCTGCTGTATCCCCCACCCCCCGATCATGCCCCGTGTCTCCCTGCTGTTGCCCCCCACTCCTCGCTCATGCCCTGTGTCTCCCTCGTGTTCCCCCCACCCCCGCTCATGCCCCGTGTCTCCCTGCTGTTGCCCCCCACCCCCTGCTCATGCCCCGTGTCTCCCTGCTGTTGCCCCCCACACCCCGCTCATGCCCCGTGTCTCTCTCCTGTTGTCCCCCACCCCCCTCTCATGCCCCGTGTCTCTCTCCTGTGGCCCCCCACCCCCCGCTCATGCCCCGTGTCTCCGTGCTGTTTCCCCCCACCCCCAGCTCATGCTCTGTGTCTCTCTCCTGTTACCCCCCACCTCCGCTCATGCCCCGTGTCTCCCTCGTGTTCCCCCCACCCCCGCTCATGCCCCGTGTCTCCCTGCTGTTGCCCTCCACCTCCCGCTCATGCCCAGTGTCTCCCTCCTGTTGCCCCCCACCCCCCGCTCATGCCCAGTGTCTCTCTCCTGTTACCCCCCACCCCCGCTCATACCCCGTGTCTCCCTGCTGTTGCCCTCCACCTCCCGCTCATGCCCCGTGTCTCCCTGCTGTTGCCCCCACCCCCCGCTCATGCCCTGTGTCTCTCTCCTGTTACCCCCCACCCCGCTCATACCCCGTGTCTCCCTGCTGTTGCCCCCCACCTTCCCGCTCATGCCCCGTGTCTCCCTGCTGTTGCCCCCCAGCCCCCGCTCATGCCCCGTGTCTCTCTCCTGTTGCCCCCCACCCCCCGGTGATGCCCCGTGTCTCCCTGCTGTTGCCCCCCACCCCCTGCTCATGCCCCGTGTCTCTCTCCTGTTGCCCCCCACCCCCGCTCATGCCCTGTGTCTCTCTCCTGTTGCCCCCCACCCCCCGGTCATGCCCCGTGTCTCCCTGCTGTTGCCCCCCACCCCCCGCTCATGCCCCGTGTCTCTCTCCTGTTGCCCCCCACCCCCTGATCATGCCCCGTGTCTCCCTGCTGTTGCCCCCACCCCCTGCTCATGCTCCGTGTCTCCTTCCTGTTACCCCCCACCCCCCGCTCATGCCACGTGTCTCCCTCATGTTCCCCCCACCCCCGCTCATGCCCGGTGTCTCCCTGCTGTTGCCCCCACCCCCCGCTCATGCCCTGTGTCTCCTTGTTGTTGCCCCCACCCCCGCTCATGCCCTGTGTCTCTATCCTGTAACCCCCCAACCCCCTATCATGCCCCGTGTCTGTCTCCTGTTACCCCCCACCCCCCTCTCATGCCCCGTGTCTCTCTCCTGTTGCCCCCCATCCCCTGGTCATGCCCCGTGTCTCCCTGCTGTTGCCCCCCACCCCCGCTCATGCCCCGTGTTGTCTCCCTCCTGTTGCCCCCCACCCCCGCTCATGCCCCGTGTCTCCCTGCTGTTGCCCCCCACCCCCTGCTCATGCTCCGTGTCTCTCTCCTGTTACCCCCACCCCCCGCTCATGCCCCGTGTCCCCCTCGTGTTCCCCCCACCCCCTGCTCATGCCCCGTGTCCCCCTCGTGTTCCCCCCACCCCCGCTCATGCCCTGTGTCTCCCTGCTGTTGCCCCCCACCCCCCGCTCATGCCCCGTGTCTCCCTCGTGTTCCCCCCACCCCTGCTCATGCCCCATGTCTCCCTGCCCCGTGTCTCCCTGCTGTTGCCCCCCACCCCCAGCTCATGCCCCGTGTCTCCCTGTTGTTGCCCCCACCCCCCGCTCATGCCCCGTGTCTCCCTGCTGTTGCCCCCCACCCCCAGTTCATGCCCGTGTCTCCCTGCTGTTGCCCTCCACCCCCCGCTCATGCCCTGTGTCTCTCTCCTGTTACCCCCACCCCCTGCTCATGGCCCGTTTCTCCCTCGTGTTCCTCCCACCCCCCGCTCATGCCCCGTGTCTCCTTGCTGTTGCCCCCACCCCCCGCTCATGCCCCGTGTCTCCCTGCTGTTGCCCCCCACCCGCCACTCATGCCCGTATCTCTCTCCTGTAGCCCTCCACCCCCGGTCATGCCCCGTGTCTCCCTGCTGTTGCCCCCCACCCCCCGGTCATGCCCCGTGTCTCCCTGCTGTTTTCCCCCCACCCCCCGATCATGCCCCGTGTCTCCCTGCTGTTGCCCCCCACTCCTCGCTCATGCCCTGTGTCTCCCTCGTGTTCCCCCCACCCCCGCTCATGCCCGTATCTCCCTGCTGTTGCCCCCCCGCTCATGCCCCGTGTCTCCCTGCTGTTGCCCCCCACACCCCGCTCATGCCCCGTGTCTCTCTCCTGTTGTCCCCCACCCCTGCTCATGCCCCGTGTCTCCCTCCTGTTGCCCCCCACCCCCGCTCATGCCCCGTGTCTCTCTCCTGTTACCCCCCACCCCCCGCTCATGCCCCATGTCTCTCTCCTGTTACCCCCCACCCCCCGCTCATGCCCGTGTCTACCTCGTGTTCCCCCAACCCCTGCTAATGCCCTGTGTCTCCCTGCTGTTGCCCCCTCCCCCCGCTCATGCCCCGTGTCTCCCTGCTGTTGCCCCCCACCCCCTGCTCATGCCCTGTGTCTCTCTCCTGTTGCCCCCCACCCCCCGGTCATGCCCCGTGTCTCCCTGCTGTTGCCCCCACCCCTGCTCATGCCCCGTGTCTACCTTGTGTTCCCCCCCAACCCCTGCTAATGCCCTGTGTCTCCCTGCTGTTGCCCTCTCCCCCCCGCTCATGCCCCGTGTCTCCCTGCTGTTGCCCCCCACCACCCGCTCATGCCCCGTGTCTCTCTCCTGTTGCCCACCACCCCCTGGTCATGCCCTGTGTCTCCCTGCTGTTGCCCCCACCCCCGCTCATGCCCCATGTCTCTCTCCTGTTACCCCCCACCCCCCGCTCATGCCCCGTGTTCCCCCCACCCCCCGCTCATGCCCTGTGTCTCCTTGCTGTTGCCCCCACCCCCCGCTCATGCCCTGTGTCTCTATCCTGTAACCCCCCAACCCCCTATCATGCCCGTGTCTGTCTCCTGTTACCCCCCACCCCCCTCTCATGCCCCGTGTCTCTCTCCTGTTGCCCCCCACCCCCCGGTCATGCCCCGTGTCTCCCTGCTGTTGCCCCCCACCCCCGCTTATGCCCCGTGTTGTCTCTCTCCTGTTGCCGCTCACCCCCCGCTCATGCCCCGTGTCTCCCTGCTGTTGCCCCCCACCCCCACCCCCTGCTCATGCTCCGTGTCTCTCTCCTGTTACCCCCCACCCCCGCTCATGCCCCGTGTCCCCCTCGTGTTCCCCCCACCCCCCGCTCATGCCCCGTGTCTCCCTGCTGTTGCCCTCCACTCCCCGCTCATGCCCCGTGTCTCCCTCGTGTTGCCCCCCACCCCCCGCTCATGCCCAGTGCCTCTCTCCTGTTACCCCCCACCCCCCTCTCATGCCCGTGTCTCCCTGCTGTTGCCCCCACCTCCCGCTCATGCCCTGTGTCTCTCTCCTGTTACCCCCCACCCCCGCTCATGCCCCGTGTCTCCCTGCTGTTGCCCCCCACCCCCGGTCATGCCCCGTGTCTCCCTGCTGTTGCCCCCCACCCCCCAGTCATGCCCCGTGTCTCCCTGCTGTTTCCCCCCACCCCCGATCATGCCCGTGTCTCCCTGCTGTTGCCCCCACTCCTCGCTCATGCCCTGTGTCTCCCTCGTGTTCCCCCCACCCCTGCTCATGCCCCGTGTCTCCCTGCTGTTGCCCCCCCTGCTCATGCCCCGTGTCTCCCTGCTGTTGCCCCCCACACCCCGCTCATGCCCCGTGTCTCTCTCCTGTTGTCCCCCACCCCTGCTCATGCCCCGTGTCTCCCTCCTGTTGCCCCCCACCCCCGCTCATGCCCCGTGTCTCTTTCCTGTTACCCCCCACCCCCCGCTCATGCCCGTGTCTACCTCGTGTTCCCCCAACCCCTGCTAATGCCCTGTGTCTTCCTGCTGTTGCCCCCTCCCCCCCCGCTCATGCCCAGTGTCTCCCTGCTGTTGCCCCCCACCCCCCGGTCATGCCCTGTGTCTCTCTCCTGTTGCCCCCCACCCCCCGGTCATGCCCCGTGTCTCCCTGCTGTTGCCCCCACCCCTGCTCATGGCCCGTGTCTACCTTGTGTTCCCCCCAACCCCGCCTAATGCCCTGTGTCTCCCTGCTGTTGCCCTCTCCCCCCCGCTCATGCCCCGTGTCTCCCTGCTGTTACCCCCCACCCCCCGCTCATGCCCCGTGTCTCTCTCCTGTTGCCCACCACCCCCTGGTCATGCCCTGTGTCTCCCTGCTGTTGCCCCCACCCCCGCTCATGCCCCATGTCTCTCTCCTGTTACCCCCACCCCCCGCTCATGCCCCGTGTTCCCCCCACCCCCCGCTCATGCCCTGTGTCTCCTTGCTGTTGCCCCCACCCCCCGCTCATGCCCTGTGTCTCTATCCTGTAACCCCCCAACCCCCTATCATGCCCCGTGTCTGTCTCCTGTTACCCCCCACCCCCTCTCATGCCCCGTGTCTCTCTCCTGTTGCCTCCCACACCCCGGTCATGCCCCGTGTCTCCCTGCTGTTGCCCCCCACCCCCGCTCATGCCCCGTGTTGTCTCTCTCCTGTTGCCCCCCACCCCCGCTCATGCCCCGTGTCCCCTTCGTGTTCCCCCCACCCCCCGCTCATGCCCCCGTGTCTCCCTGCTGTTGCCCTCCACCCCCCGCTCATGCCCCGTGTCTCCCTCCTGTTGCCCCCCACCCCCCACTCATGCCCAGTGCCTCTCTCCTGTTACCCCCCACCCCCCGCTCATGCCCTGTGTCTCCCTGCTGTTGCCCCCACCCCCCCGCTCATGCGCTGTGTCTCTCTCCTGTTGCCCCCACCCCCCGCTCATGCGCTGTGTCTCTCTCCTGTTACCCCCCACCTTCCCGCTCATTCCCCGTGTCTCTCCTGTTGCCCCCCACCCCCCGGTCATGCCCCGTGTCTCCCTGCTGTTGCCCCCCACCCCCCGCTCATTCCCCGTGTCTCTCCTGTTGCCCCCCACCCCCTGATCATGCCCCGTCTCTCCCTGCTGTTGCCCCCACCCCCCGCATATGCCCCGTGTCTCTCTCCTGTTACCCCCCACCCCCCCGCTCATGCCCCGTGTCTCCCTCATGTTCCCCCACCCCCGCTCATGCCCCGTGTCTCCCTGCTGTTGCCCCCCACCCTCCGCTCAAGCCCCGTGTCTCCCTGCTGTTGCCCCCCACCCCCCGCTCATGCCCCGTGTCTCTCTCCTGTTGCCCCCCACCCCCCGGTCATGCCCCGTGTCTACCTCGTGTTCCCCCCACCCCCGGTCATGCCCCGTGTCTCCCTGCTGTTGCCCCCCACCCCCCGGTCATGCCCCGTGTCTCCCTGCTGTATCCCCCACCCCCCGATCATGCCCGTGTCTCCCTGCTGTTGCCCCCCACTCCTCGCTCATGCCCTGTGTCTCCCTCGTGTTCCCCCCACCCCCGCTCATGCCCCGTGTCTCCCTGCTGTTGCCCCCCACCCCCTGCTCATGCCCCGTGTCTCCCTGCTGTTGCCCCCCACACCCCGCTCATGCCCCGTGTCTCTCTCCTGTTGTCCCCCACCCCCCTCTCATGCCCCGTGTCTCTCTCCTGTGGCCCCCCACCCCCCGCTCATGCCCCGTGTCTCCCTGCTGTTGCCCCCCACCCCCAGCTCATGCTCTGTGTCTCTCTCCTGTTACCCCCCACCCCCCGCTCATGCCCCGTGTCTCCCTCGTGTTCCCCCCACCCCCGCTCATGCCCCGTGTCTCCCTGCTGTTGCCCTCCACCTCCCGCTCATGCCCAGTGTCTCCCTCCTGTTGCCCCCCACCCCCCGCTCATGCCCAGTGTCTCTCTCCTGTTACCCCCCAACCCACGCTCATGCCCCGTGTCTCCCTGCTGTTGCCCCCACCCCCCGCTCATGCCCTGTGTCTCTCTCCTGTTACCCCCCACCCCCGCTCATACCCCGTGTCTCCCTGCTGTTGCCCCCCACCTTCCCGCTCATGCCCCGTGTCTCCCTGCTGTTGCCCCCCAGCCCCCGCTCATGCCCCGTGTCTCTCTCCTGTTGCCCCCCACCCCCCGGTGATGCCCCGTGTCTCCCTGCTGTTGCCCCCCACCCCCTGCTCATGCCCCGTGTCTCTCTCCTGTTGCCCCCCACCCCCGCTCATGCCCTGTGTCTCTCTCCTGTTGCCCCCCACCCCCCGGTCATGCCCCGTGTCTCCCTGCTGTTGCCCCCCACCCCCCGCTCATGCCCCGTGTCTCTCTCCTGTTGCCCCCCACCCCCTGATCATGCCCCGTGTCTCCCTGCTGTTGCCCCCACCCCCTGCATATGCCCCGTGTCTCCTTCCTGTTACCCCCCACCCCCCGCTCATGCCACGTGTCTCCCTCATGTTCCCCCACCCCGCTCATGCCCCGTGTCTCCCTGCTGTTGCCCCCCACCCTCCGCTCAAGCCCCGTGTCTCCCTGCTGTTGCCCCCCAACCCCCGCTCATGCCCCGTGTCTCCCTCCTGTAACCCCCCCACCCCCCTCTCATGCCCCGTGTCTCTCTCCTGTTATCCCCCACCCCCGCTCATGCCCCGTGTCTGTCTCCTGTTCCCCCCCACCCCCCTCTCATGCCCCGTGTCTCTCTCCTTTTGCCCCCACCCCCTGGTCATGCCCCGTGTCTCCCTGCTGTTGCCCCCCACCCCCGCTCATGCCCCGTGTTGTCTCTCTCCTGTTGCCCCCCACCCCCCGCTCATGCCCCGTGTCTCCCTGCTGTTGCCCCCCACCCCCTGCTCATGCTCCGTGTCTCTCTCCTGTTACCCCCCCACCCCCCGCTCATGCCCCGTGTCTCCCTCGTGTTCCCCCCACCCCCGCTCATGCCCAGTGTCTCCCTGCTGTTGCCCTCCACCCCCCGCTCATGCCCCGTGTCTCCCTCCTGTTGCCCCCCACCCCCCGCTCATCCCCAGTGTCTCTCTCCTGTTACCCCACGCTCATGCCCCGTGTCTCCCTGCTGTTGCCCCCACCCCCCGCTCATGCCCTGTGTCTCTCTCCTGTTACCCCCCACCCCCGCTCATACCCCGTGTCTCCCTGCTGTTGCCCCCCACCTTCCCCGCTCATGCCCCGTGTCTCCCTGCTGTTGCCCCCCAGCCCCCGCTCATGCCCCGTGTCTCTCTCCTGTTGCCCCACACCCCCCGGTCATGCCCCGTGTCTCCCTGCTGTTGCCCCCCACCCCCCGCTCATGCCCCGTGTCTCTCTTCTGTTGCCCCCCACCCCCGCTCATGCCCAGTGTCTCTCTCCTGTTGCCCCCCACCCCCCGGTCATGCCCCGTGTCTCCCTGCTGTTGCCCCCCGCTCATGCCCCGTGTCTCTCTCCTGTTGCCCCCCACCCCCTGATCATGCCCCGTGTCTCCCTGCTGTTGCCCCCACCCCCCGCATATGCCCCGTGTCTCCCTCATGTTCCCCCACCCCCGCTCATGCCCCGTGTCTCCCTGCTGTTGCCCCCCACCCTCCGCTCAAGCCCCGTGTCTCCCTGCTGTTGCCCCCCAACCCCCGCTCATGCCCCGTGTCTCTCTCCTGTAACCCCCCCACCCCCCTCTCATGCCCCGTGTCTCTCTCCTGTTACCCCCCACCCCCCGCTCATGCCCCATGTCTCTCTCCTGTTACCCCCCACCCCCGCTCATGCCCCGTGTCTACCTCGTGTTCCCCCCAACCCATGCTAATGCCCTGTGTCTCCCTGCTGTTGCCCTCTCCCCCCGCTCATGCCCCGTGTCTCCCTGCTGTTTCCCCCCTCCCCCACTCATGCCCCGTGTCTCTCTCCTGTTGCCCCCCACCCCCTGGTCATTCCCCGTGTCTCCCTGCTGTTGCCCCCACCCCCGCTCATGCCCCATGTCTCTCTCCTATTACCCCCCACCCCCCGCTCATCCCCCGTGTTCCCCCACCCCCCGCTCATGCCCTGTGTCTCCTTGCTGTTGCCCCCACCCACCCCCCGCTCATGCCCTGTGTCTCTATCCTGTAACCCCCCAACCTCCTATCATGCCCCGTGTCTCTCTCCTGTTACCCCCCACCCCCCTCTCATGCCCTGTGTCTCTCTCCTGTTGCCCCCCACCCCCCGGTCATGCCCCATGACTCTCTCCTGTTGCCCCCCACCCACCGCTCATGCCCTGTGTCTCTCTCCTGTTACCCCCACCCCCACTCATGCCCCGTGTCTCTCTCCTGTTGCCCCACTCCCTGCTCATGCCCCGTGTCTCTCTCCTGTTACCCCCCACCCCCCTCTCGTGCCCTGTGTCTTCCTGCTGTTGCCCCATCCTCCGCTCATGCCCCGTGTCTCCCTGCTGTTGCCCCCCACCCCCCGCTCATGCTCTGTGTCTCCCTGCTGTTGCCTCCCACTCCCTCTCATGCCCCGTGTCTCTCTCCTGTTACCCCCCTCTCATGCCCTGTCTCTCTCCTGTTACCCCCCACCCCCCTCTCATGCCCCGTGTCTCTCTCCTGTTGCCCCCCACCCCCCGGTCATGCCCCGTGTCTCCCTGCTGTTGCCCCCCACCCCCCACTCATGCCCCGTGTCTCCCTGCTGTTGCCCCCCACCCCCCGCTCATGCACCGTGTCTCTATCCTGTTACCCCCTACCCCCCGGTCATGCCCCGTGTCTCCCTGCTGTTGCCCCCCACCCCCTGCTCATGCCACGTGTCTCTCTCCTGTTACCCCCACCCCCTCTCATGCCCCGTGTCTCTCTCCTGTTGCCCCCCACCCCCGTTCATGCCCCGTGTCTCCCTGCTGTTGCCCCATCCCCTGCTCATGCCCCGTGTCACTCTTCTGTTGCCCCCCAGCACCCGGTCATGCCCTGTGTCTCCCTGCTGTTGCCCCCACTCCCCGCTCATGCCCCCTGTCTCTCTCCTGTTGCCCCCCACCCCCCTGGTCATGCCCCGTGTCTCCCTTCTGTTGCCCCCACCCCACGTCATGCCCCATGTCTCCCTGCTGTTTCCCCCCACCCCCCGCTCATGCCCCGTGTCTCTCTCCTGTTACCCCTCATGCCCCGTGTCTCCCTCGTGTTCCCCCCACCCCCCGCTCATGCCCCGTGTCTCCCTGCTGTTTCCCCCCACCCCCGCTCATGCCCCGTGTCTCCCTGCTGTTGCCCCCCACCACCCGCTCATGCCCCGTGTCGCCCTCGTGTTCCCCCCACCCCCTGCTCATGCCCCATGTCTCCCTGCTGTTTCCCCATGCCCAGTGTCTCCCTGCTGTTGCCCCCCACCCCCAGCTCATGCCCCGTGTCTCCCTGCTGTTGCCCCCCACCCCCCGCTCGTGCCCCGTGTCTCCCTGCTGTTGCCCCCCATCCCTAGCTCATGCCCGTGTCTCCCTCCTGTTACCCCCACCCCCCGTGTCTCCCTGCTGTTGCCCCCCACCCCCCGCTCATGCCCCGTGTCTCCCTCCTGTTGCCCCCCACGCCCCGCTCATGCCCCATGTCTCTCTCCTGTTACCCCCCACCCCCCGCTCATGCCCCATGTCTCTCTCCTGTTACCCCCCACCCACCGCTCATGCCCCGTGTCTTCCTCATGTTCACCCCAACCCCTGCTAATGCCCTGTGTCTCCCTGCTGTTGTTCCCCACCCCCCGCTCATGCCCCGTGTCTCTCTCCTGTTGCCCGCCCCCCCGGGTCATGCCCCATATCTCCCTGCTGTTGCCCCCCACCCCTGCTCATGCCCCGTGTCTACTTCTTGTTGCCCCAACCCCTGCTAATGCCCTGTGTCTCCCTGCTGTTGCCCTCTCCCCCGCTCATGCCCCGTATCTCCCTGCTGTTGCCCCCCACCACCCGCTCATGCCCCGTGTCTCCCTCGTGTTCCCCCCACCCCCTGCTCATGCCCCATGTCTCCCTGCTGTTTCCCCATGCCCCGTGTCTCCCTGCTGTTGCCCCCCACCCCCCCCGCATGCCCCGTGTCTCTCTCCTGTTGCCCACCACCCCCTGGTCATGCCCCGTGTCTCCCTGCTGTTGCCCCCACCCCCACTCATGACCCATGTCTCTCTCCTGTTACCCCCACCCCGCTCATGCCCCGTGTTCCCCCCACCCCCGCTCATGCCCTGTGTCTCCTTGCTGTTGCCCCCACCCCCCGCTCATGCCCTGTGTCTCTATCCTGTAACCCCCCAACCCCCTATCATGCCCCGTGTCTGTCTCCTGTTACCCCCCACCCCCCTCTCATGGCCTGTGTCTCTCTCCTGTTGCCCCCCACCCCCCGGTCATGCCCCGTGTTGTCTCTCTCCTGTTGCCCCCCACCACCTGCTCATGCCCCGTGTCTCCCTGCTGTTGCCCCCCACCCCCGCTCATGCCCCGTGTTGTCTCTCTCCTGTTGCCCCCCACCACCTGCTCATGCCCCGTGTCTCCCTGCTGTTGCCCCCCACCCCCTGCTCATGCTCCGTGTCTCTCTCCTGTTACCCCCCACCCCCCGCTCATGCCCCGTGTCTCCCTCGTGTTCCCCCCACCCCCGCTCATGCCCCGTGTCTCCCTGCTGTTGCCCTCCACCCCCCGCTCATGCCCCGTGTCTCCCTCCTGTTGCCCCCCACCCCCCGCTCATGCCCAGTGTCTCTCTCCTGTTACCCCCCACCCCCCGCTCATGCCCCGTGTCTCCCTGCTGTTGCCCCCCAACCCCCGCTCATGCCCTGTGTCTCTCTCCTGTAACCCCCCACCCCCTCTCATGCCCCGTGTCTCTCTCCTGTTACCCCCACCCCCCGCTCATGCCCCATGTCTCTCTCCTGTTACCCCCCACCCCCGCTCATGCCCGTGTCTACCTCGTGTTCCCCCCAACCCCTGCTAATGCCCTGTGTCTCCCTGCTGTTGCCCCCTCCCCCCGCTCATGCCCCGTGTCTCCCTGCTGTTGCCCCCCACCCCCGTTCATGCCCCGTGTCTCTCTCCTGTTGCCCCCCACGCCCCGGTCATGCCCCGTGTCTACCTCGTGTTCCCCCCAACCCCTGCTAATGCCCTGTGTCTCCCTGCTGTTGCCCTCTCCCCCCGCTCATGCCCCGTGTCTCCCTGCTGTTTCCCCCCTCCCCCCACTCATGCCCCGTGTCTCTCTCCTGTTGCCCCCCACCCCCTGGTCATGCCCCGTGTCTCCCTGCTGTTGCCCCCACCCCCGCTCATGCCCCATGTCTCTCTCCTATTACCCCCCACCCCCCGCTCATGCCCCGTGTCTCTCTCCTGTTACCCCCCACCCCCCTCTCATGCCCCATGTCTCTCTCCTGTTACCCCCACCCCCGCTCATGCCCGTGTCTACCTCGTGTTCCCCCCAACCCCTGCTAATGCCCTGTGTCTCCCTGCTGTTGCCCTCTCCCCCCGCTCATGCCCCGTGTCTCCCTGCTGTTTCCCCCCTCCCCCCACTCATGCCCTGTGTCTCTATCCTGTAACCCCCCAACCTCCTATCATGCCCCGTGTCTCTCTCCTGTTACCCCCCACCCCCTCTCATGCCCTGTGTCTCTCTCCTGTTGCCCCCCACCCCCCGGTCATGCCCCATGACTCTCTCCTGTTGCCCCCCACCCACCGCTCATGCCCTGTGTCTCTCTCCTGTTACCCCCACCCCCACTCATGCCCCATGTCTCTCTCCTGTTGCCCCACTCCCTGCTCATGCCCCGTGTCTCTCTCCTGTTACCCCCCACCCCCCTCTCGTGCCCTGTGTCTCCCTGCTGTTGCCCCATCCTCCGCTCATGCCCCGTGTCTTCCTGCTGTTGCCCCCCACCCCCCGCTCATGCTCTGTGTCTCCCTGCTGTTGCCCCCCACTCCCTCTCATGCCCCGTGTCTCTCTCCTGTTACCCCCCTCTCATGCCCTGTGTCTCTCTCCTGTTACCCCCCACCCCCCTCTCATGCCCAGTGTCTCTCTCCTGTTGCCCCCCACCCCCCGGTCATGCCCCGTGTCTCCCTGCTGTTGCCCCCCACTCATGCCCCGTGTCTCCCTGCTGTTGCCCCCCACCCCCCGCTCATGCACCGTGTCTCTCTCCTGTTACCCCCTACCCCCCGGTCATGCCCCGTGTCTCCCTGCTGTTGCCCCCCACCCCCTGCTCATGCCACGTGTCTCTCTCCTGTTACCCCCACCCCCTCTCATGCCCCGTGTCTCTCTCCTGTTGCCCCCCACCCCCGTTCATGCCCCGTGTCTCCCTGCTGTTGCCCCATCCCCTGCTCATGCCCCGTGTCACTCTTCTGTTGCCCCCCAGCCCCCGGTCATGCCCCTGTGTCTCCCTGCTGTTGCACCCACTCCCCGCTCATGCCCCCTGTCTCTCTCCTGTTGCCCCCCACCCCCCTGGTCATGCCCCGTGTCTCCCTTCTGTTGCCCCCACCCCACGTCATGCCCCATGTCTCCCTGCTGTTTCCCCCCACCCCCCGCTCATGCCCCGTGTCTCTCTCCTGTTACCCCCCACCCCCCTCTCATGCCCCGTGTCTCCCTCGTGTTCCCCCCACCCCCCGCTCATGCCCCGTGTCTCCCTGCTGTTTCCCCCCACCCCCGCTCATGCCCCGTGTCTCCCTGCTGTTGCCCCCCACGACCCGCTCATGCCCCGTGTCTCCCTCGTGTTCCCCCCACCCCCTGCTCATGCCCCATGTCTCCCTGCTGTTTCCCCATGCCCAGTGTCTCCCTGCTGTTGCCCCCCACCCCCAGCTCATGCCCCGTGTCTCCCTGCTGTTGCCCCCCACCCCCCGCTCGTGCCCCGTGTCTCCCTGCTGTTGCCCCCCACCCCTAGCTCATGCCCGTGTCTCCCTCCTGTTACCCCCACCCCCCGTGTCTCCCTGCTGTTGCCCCCCACCCCCCGCTCAGGCCCCGTGTCTCCCTCCTGTTGCCCCCCACGCCCTGCTCATGCCCCGTGTCTCTCTCCTGTTACCCCCCACCCCCCGCTCATGCCCCATGTCTCTCTCCTGTTACCCCCCACCCGCCGCTCATGCCCCGTGTCTACCTCGTGTTCCCCCCAACCCCTGCTAATGCCCTGTGTCTCCCTGCTGTTGCCCCCCACCCCCGCTCATGCCCCGTGTCTCTCTCCTGTTGCCCCCCACCCCCCGGTCATGCCCCATATCTCCCTGCTGTTGCCCCCCACCCCTGCTCATGCCCTGTGTCTACCTCTTGTTGCCCCAACCCCTGCTAATGCCCTGTGTCTCCCTGCTGTTGCCCTCTCCCCCGCTCATGCCCCGTATCTCCCTGCTGTTGCCCCCCACCACCCGCTCATGCCCCGTGTCTCCCTCGTGTTCCCCCCACCCCCTGCTCATGCCCCATGTCTCCCTGCTGTTTCCCCATGCCCCGTGTCTCCCTGCTGTTGCCCCCCACACCCGCTCATGCCCTGTGTCTCTCTCCTGTTGCCCACCACCCCCTGGTCATGCCCCGTGTCTACCTGCTGTTGCCCCGCTCATGCCCGTGTCTACCCCGTGTTCCCCCAACCCCTGCTAATGCCCTGTGTCTCCCTGCTGTTGCCCCCTCCCCCCCGCTCATGCCCCGTGTCTACCTCGTGTTCCCCCCAACCCCTGCTAATGCCCTGTGTCTCCCTGCTGTTGCCCTCTCCCCCCGCTCATGCCCCGTGTCTCCCTGCTGTTTCCCCCCTCCCCCCACTCCTGCCCCGTGTCTCTCTCCTGTTGCCCCCCACCCCCTGGTCATGCCCCGTGTCTCCCTGCTGTTGCCCCCACCCCGCTCATGCCCCATGTCTCTCTCCTATTACCCCCCACCCCCGCTCATGCCCCGTGTTCCCCCACCCCCGCTCATGCCCTGTGTCTCCTAGCTGTTGCCCCCACCCACCCCCCGCTCATGCCCTGTGTCTCTATCCTGTAACCCCCCAACCTCCTATCATGCCCCGTGTCTCTCTCCTGTTACCCCCACCCCCCTCTCATGCCCTGTGTCTCTCTCCTGTTGCCCCCCACCCCCCGGTCATGCCCCATGACTCTCTCCTGTTGCCCCCCACCCACCGCTCATGCCCTGTGTCTCTCTCCTGTTACCCCCCACCCCCACTCATGCCCCATGTCTCTCCCCTGTTGCCCCACTCCCTGCTCATGCCCCGTGTCTCTCTCCTGTTACCCCCCACCCCCCTCTCGTGCCCTGTGTCTACCTGCTGTTGCCCCATCCTCCGCTCATGCCCCGTGTCTCCCTGCTGTTGCCCCCCACCCCCCGCTCATGCTCTGTGTCTCCCTGCTGTTGCCCCCCACTCCCTCTCATGCCCCGTGTCTCTCTCCTGTTACCCCCCACCCCCTGCTCATGCTCCGTGTCTCTCTCCTGTTACCCCCCACCCCCCGCTCATGCCCCGTGTCTCCCTCGTGTTCCCCCCACCCCCCGCTCATGCCCTGTGTCTCCCTGCTGTTGCCCTCCACCCCCGCTCATGCCCCGTGTCTCCCTCCTGTTGCCCCCCACCCCCCGCTCATGCCCAGTGTCTCTCTCCGGTTACCCCCCACCCCCCGCTCATGCCCCGTGTCTCCCTGCTGTTGCCCCCACCCCCCGCTCATGCCCTGCGTCTCTCTACTGTTACCCCCCACCCCCGCTCATGCCCCATGTCTCCCTGCTGTTGCCCCCCACCTTCCCGCTCATGCCCCGTGTCTCCCTGCTGTTGCCCCCCAGCCCCCGCTCATGCCCCGTGTCTCTCTCCTGTTGCCCCCCACCCCCCGGTCATCCCCCGTGTCTCCATGCTGTTGCCCCCCATCCCCCGGTCATGCCCCGTGTCTCCCTGCTGTTGCCCCCCTCCCCCGCTCATGCCCCGTGTTGTCTCTCTCCTGTTGCCCCCCACCACCTGCTCATGCCCCGTGTCTCCCTGCTGTTGCCCCCCACCCCCTGCTCATGCTCCGTGTCTCTCTCCTGTTACCCCCCACCCCCGCTCATGCCCCATGTCTCCCTGCTGTTGCCCCCCACCTTCCCGCTCATGCCCCGTGTCTCCCTGCTGTTGCCCCCCAGCCCCCGCTCATGCCCCGTGTCTCTCTCCTGTTGCCCCCCACCCCCCGGTCATCCCCCGTGTCTCCCTGCTGTTGCCCCCCACCCCCCGGTCATGCCCCGTGTCTCTCTGCTGTTGCCCCCCTCCCCCGCTCATGCCCCGTGTTGTCTCTCTCCTGTTGCCCCCCACCACCTGCTCATGCCCCGTGTCTCCCTGCTGTTGCCCCCCACCCCCTGCTCATGCTCCGTGTCTCTCTCCTGTTACCCCCCACCCCCCGCTTATGCCCCGTGTCTCCCTCATGTTCCCCCCACCCCCCGCTCATGCCCCGTGTCTCCCTGCTGTTGCCCTCCACCCCCCGCTCATGCCCCGTGTCTCCCTCCTGTTGCCCCCCACCCCCCGCTCATGCCCAGTGTCTCTCTCCTGTTACCCCCCACCCCCCGCTCATGCCCCATGTCTCCCTGCTGTTGCCCCCCACCTTCCCGCTCATGCCCCGTGTCTCCCTGCTGTTGCCCCCCAGCCCCCGCTCATGCCCCGTGTCTCTCTCCTGTTGCCCCCCACCCCCCGGTCATGCCCCGTGTTGTCTCTCTCCTGTTGCCCCCCACCACCTGCTCATGCCCCGTGTCTCTCTCCTGTTACCCCCCACCCCCGCTCATGCCCCGTGTCTCCCTCGTGTTCCCCCCACCCCCCGCTCATGCCCCGTGTCTCCCTGCTGTTGCTCCCCAGCCCCCGCTCATGCCCCGTGTCTCTCTCCTGTTGCCCCCCACCCCCCGGTCATGCCCCGTGTCTCCCTGCTGTTGCCCCCCACCCCCCGCTCATGCCCCGTGTCTCTCTCCTGTTGCCCCCCACCCCCGCTCATGCCCAGTGTATCTCTCCTGTTGCCCCCCACCCCCCGGTCATGCCCCGTGTCTCCCTGCTGTTGCCCCCCGCTCATGCCCCGTGTCTCTCTCCTGTTGCCCCCACCCCCTGATCATGCCCCTTGTCTCCCTGCTGTTGCCCCCACCCCCCCGCATATGCCCCGTGTCTCTCTCCTGTTACCCCCACCCCCGCTCATGCCACGTGTCTCCCTGCTGTTGCCCCCCACCCTCCGCTCAAGCCCCGTGTCTCCCTGCTGTTGCCCCCCAACCCCCGCTCATGCCCCGTGTCTCTCTCCTGTAACCCCCCCACCCCCCTCTCATGCCCCGTGTCTCTCTCCTGTTACCCCCCACCCCCCGCTCATGCCCCATGTCTCTCTCCTGTTACCCCCCACCCCCGCTCATGCCCGTGTCTACCTCGTGTTCCCCCCAACCCCTGCTAATGCCCTGTGTCTCCCTGCTGTTGCCCCCTCCCCCCGCTCATGCCCTGTGTCTCCCTGCTGTTGACCCCCACCCCCGCTCATGCCCCGTGTCTCTCTCCTGTTGCCCCCCACCCCCCGGTCATGCCCCGTGTCTACCTCGTGTCTCCCTGCTGTTGCCCCCCACCCCCCGCTCATGCACCGTGTCTCTCTCCTGTTACCCCCTAGCCCCCGGTCATGTCCCGTGTCTCCCTGCTGTTGCCCCCACCCCCTGCTCATGCCACGTGTCTCTCTCCTGTTACCCCCACCCCCTCTCATGCCCCGTGTCTCTCTCCTGTTGCCCCCCACCCCCGTTCATTCCCCGTGTCTCCCTGCTGTTGCCCCATCCCCTGCTCATGCCCCGTGTCACTCTTCTGTTGCCCCCCAGCCCCCGGTCATGCCCTGTGTCTCCCTGCTGTTGCCCCCACCCCCCTCTCATGCCCCCTGTCTCTCTCCTGTTGCCCCCCACCCCCCTGGTCATGCCCCGTGTCTCCCTGCTGTTGCCCCCGCTCATGCCCGTGTCTACCTTGTGTTCCCCCAACCCCTGCTAATGCCCTGTGTCTCCCTGCTGTTGCCCCCTCCTCCCCGCTCATGCCCCGTGTCTCCCTGCTGTTGCCCCCCACCCCCGCTCATGCCCCGTGTCTCTCTCCTGTTGCCCCCCACCCCCCGGTCATGCCCCGTGTCTACCTCGTGTTCCCCCCAACCCCTGCTAATGCCCTGTGTCTCCCTGCTGTTGCCCTCTCCCCTCGCTCATGCCCCGTGTCTCCCTGCTGTTTCCCCCCTCCCCCCACTCATGCCCCGTGTCTCTCTCCTGTTGCCCCCCACCCCCTGGTCATGCCCCGTGTCTCCCTGCTGTTGCCCCCACCCCCGCTCATGCCCCATGTCTCTCTCCTATTACCCCCCACCCCCCGCTCATGCCCCGTGTTCCCCCACCCCCGCTCATGCCCTGTGTCTCCTTGCTGTTGCCCCCACCCACCCCCCGCTCATGCCCTGTGTCTCTATCCTGTAACCCCCCAACCTCCTATCATGCCCCGTGTCTCTCTCCTGTTACCCCCCACCCCCCTCTCATGCCCTGTGTCTCTCTCCTGTTGCCCCCCACCCCCCGGTCATGCCCCATGACTCTCTCCTGTTGCCCCCCACCCACCGCTCATGCCCTGTGTCTCTCTCCTGTTACCCCCACCCCCACTCATGCCCCATGTCTCTCTCCTGTTGCCCCACTCCCTGCTCATGCCCCGTGTCTCTCTCCTGTTACCCCCCACCCCCCTCTCGTGCCCTGTGTCTCCCTGCTGTTGCCCCATCCTCCGCTCATGCCCCGTGTCTCCCTGCTGTTGCCCCCCACCCCCCGCTCATGCTCTGTGTCTCCCTGCTGTTGCCCCCACTCCCTCTCATGCCCCGTGTCTCTCTCCTGTTACCCCCCACCCCCTGCTCATGCTCCGTGTCTCTCTCCTGTTACCCCCCACCCCCCGCTCATGCCCCGTGTCTCCCTCGTGTTCCCCCCACCCCCTGCTCATGCCCCGTGTCTCCCTGCTGTTGCCCTCCACCCCCCGCTCATGCCCCGTGTCTCCCTCCTGTTGCCCCCCACCCCCCGCTCATGCCCAGTGTCTCTCTCCGGTTACCCCCCACCCCCCGCTCATGCCCCGTGTCTCCCTGCTGTTGCCACCACCCCCCGCTCATGCCCTGTGTCTCTCTACTGTTACCCCCCACCCCCACTCATGCCCCATGTCTCCCTGCTGTTGCCCCCCACCTTCCCGCTCATGCCCCGTGTCTCCCTGCTGTTGCCCCCCAGCCCCCGCTCATGCCCCGTGTCTCTCTCCTGTTGCCCCCCACCCCCCGGTCATCCCCCGTGTCTCCCTGCTGTTGCCCCCCAACCCCCGGTCATGCCCCGTGTCTCCCTGCTGTTGCCCCCCACCCCTGCTCATGCCCCGTGTTGTCTCTCTCCTGTTGCCCCCCACCACCTGCTCATGCCCCGTGTCTCCCTGCTGTTGCCCCCCACCCCCTGCTCATGATCCGTGTCTCTCTCCTTTTACCCCCCACCCCCGCTCATGCCCCGTGTCTCCCTCATGTTCCCCCCACCCCCCGCTCATGCCCCGTGTCTCCCTGCTGTTGCCCTCCACCCCCCGCTCATGCCCCGTGTCTCCCTCCTGTTGCCCCCCACCCCCGCTCATGCCCAGTGTCTCTCTCCTGTTACCCCCCACCCCCCGCTCATGCCCCGTGTCTCCCTGTTGTTGCCCCCCACCTTCCCGCTCATGCCCCGTGTCTCCCTGCTGTTGCCCCCCAGCCCCCGCTCATGCCCCGTGTCTCTCTCCTGTTGCCCCCCACCCCCCGGTCATGCCCCGTGTTGTCTCTCTCCTGTTGCCCCCACCACCTGCTCATGCCCGTGTCTCCCTGCTGTTGCCCCCCACGCCCTGCTCATGCTCCGTGTCTCTCTCCTGTTACCCCCCACCCCCCGCTCATGCCCCGTGTCTCCCTCGTGTTCCCCCCACCCCCCGCTCATGCCCCGTGTCTCCCTGCTGTTGCCCCCAGCCCCCGCTCATGCCCCGTGTCTCTCTCCTGTTGCCCCCCACCCCCGGTCATGCCCCGTGTCTCCCTGCTGTTGCCCCCCACCCCCGCTCATGCCCCATGTCTCTCCTGTTGCCCCCCACCCCCGCTCATGCCCAGTGTCTCTCTCCTGTTGCCCCCCACCCCCCGGTCATGCCCCGTGTCTCCCTGCTGTTTTTTTCTTGCCCCCGCTCATGCCCCGTGTCTCTCTCCTGTTGCCCCCCACCCCCTGATCATGCCCCGTGTCTCCCTGCTGTTGCCCCCACCCCCCGCATATGCCCTGTGTCTCTCTCCTGTTACCCCCACCCCCCGCTCATGCCACGTGTCTCCCTCATGTTCCCCCACCCCGCTAATGCCCTGTGTCTCCCTGATGTTGCCCTCTCCCCCCGCTCATGCCCCGTGTCTCCCTGCTGTTTCCCCCCTCCCCCCACTCATGCCCCGTGTCTCTCTCCTGTTTGCCCCCCACCCCCTGGTCATGCCCCGTGTCTCCCTGCTGTTGCCCCCACCCCCGCTCATGCCCCATGTCTCTCTCCTATTACCCCCACCCCCCGCTCATGCCCCGTGTTCCCCCACCCCCGCTCATGCCCTGTGTCTCCTTGCTGTTGCCCCCACCCACCCCCCCGCTCATGCCCTGTGTCTCTATCCTGTAACCCCCAACCTCCTATCATGTCCCGTGTCTCTCTCCTGTTACCCCCCACCCCCCTCTCATGCCCTGTGTCTCTCTCCTGTTGCCCCCCACCCCCCGGTCATGCCCCATGACTCTCTCCTGTTGCCCCCCACCCACCGCTCATGCCCTGTGTCTCTCTCCTGTTACCCCCACCCCCACTCATGCCCGTGTCTCTCTCCTGTTGCCCCACTCCCTGCTCATGCCCCGTGTCTCTCTCCTGTTACCCCCACCCCCCTCTCGTGCCCTGTGTCTCCCTGCTGTTGCCCCATCCTCCGCTCATGCCCCGTGTCTCCCTGCTGTTGCCCCCCACCCCCCGCTCATGCTCTGTGTCTCCCTGCTGTTGCCCCCCACTCCCTCTCATGCCCGTGTCTACCTTGTGTTCCCCCCCAACCCCTGCTAATGCCCTGTGTCTCCCTGCTGTTGCCCCCCACCCCCCGCTCATGCCCCGTGTCTCTCTCCTGTTGCCCCCCACCCCCCGGTCATGCCCCATATCTCCCTGCTGTTGCCCCCCACCCCTGCTCATGCCCCATGTCTACCTCTTGTTGCCCCAACCCCTGCTAATGCCCTGTGTCTCCCTGCGGTTGCCCTCTCCCCCGCTCATGCCCCGTATCTCCCTGCTGTTGCCCCCCACCACCCGCTCATGCCCCGTGTCTCCCTCGTGTTCCCCCCACCCCCTGCTCATGCCCCATGTCTCCCTGCTGTTTCCCCATGCCCCGTGTCTCCCTGCTGTTGCCCCCCACGCCCTCATGCCCCGTGTCTCTCTCCTGTTGCCCACCACCCCCTGGTCATGCCCCGTGTCTCCCTGCTGTTGCCCCCACCCCCCGCATATGCCCCGTGTCTCTCTCCTGTTACCCCCACCCCCCGCTCATGCCACGTGACTCCCTCATGTTCCCCCACCCCCGCTCATGCCCCGTGTCTCCCTGCTGTTGCCCCCCACCCCCCACTCATGCCCCGTGTCTCTATCCTGTAATCCCCCCACCCCCCTCTCATGCCCCGTGTCTCTCTCCTGTTACCCCCACCCCCGCTCATGCCCCATGTCTCTCTCCTGTTACCCCCCGCTCATGCCCGTGTCTACCTCGTGTTCCCCCCAACCCCTGCTAATGCCCTGTGTCTCCCTGCTGTTGCCCCCTCCCCCCCGCTCATGCCCCGTGTCTCCGTGCTGTTGCCCCCCAGCCCCCGCTCATGCCCCGTGTCTCTCTCCTGTTGCCCCCCACCCCCCGGTCATGCCCCGTGTCTACCTCGTGTTCCCCCCAACCCCTGCTAATGCCCTGTGTCTCCCTGCTGTTGCCCTCTCCTCCCGCTCATGCCCCGTGTCTCCCTGCTGTTTCCCCCCACCCCCCGCTCATGCCCCGTGTCTCTCTCCTGTTGCCCCCCACCCCCTGGTCATGCCCCGTGTCTCCCTGCTGTTGCCCCCACCCCCGCTCATGCCCCATGTCTCTCTCCTATTACCCCCCATCCCCCGCTCATGCCCCGTGTTCCCCCACCCCCGCTCATGCCCTGTGTCTCCTTGCTGTTGCCCCCCACCCCCGCTCATGCCCTGTGTCTCTATCCTGTAACCCCCCAACCTCCTATCATGCCCCGTGTCTCTCTCCTGTTACCCCCCAGCCCCCTCTCATGCCCCGTGTCTCTCTCCTGTTGCCCCCCACCCCCCGGTCATGCCCCATGACTCTCTCCTGTTGCACCCCACCCACCGCTCATGCCCTGTGTCTCTCTCCTGTTACCCCCACCCCCACTCATGCCCTGTGTCTCTCTCCTGTTGCCCCCATCCTCCGCTTATGCCCCGTGTCTCCCTGCTGTTGCCCCCCACCCCCCGCTCATGCTCTGTGTCTCCCTGCTGTTGCCCCCCACTCCCTCTCATGCCCCGTGTCTCTCTCCTGTTACCCCCCTCTCATGCCCTGTGTCTCTCTCCTGTTACCCCCCACCCTCCTCTCATGCCCCGTGTCTCTCTCCTGTTGCCCCCCACCCCCCGGTCATGCTCCGTGTCTCCCTGCTGTTGCCCCCCACCCCCCACTCATGCCCCGTGTCTCCCTGCTGTTGCCCCCCACCCCCCGCTCATGCACCGTGTCTCTCTCCTGTTACCCCATACCCCCGGTCATGCCCCGTGTCTCCCTGCTGTTGCCCCCCACCCCCTGCTCATGCCCGTGTCTCTCTCCTGTTGCCCCCCCACCCCCGGTCATGTCCCGTGTCTCCCTACTGTTGCCCCATCCTCTGCTCATGCCCCGTGTCACTCTTCTGTTGCCCCCCAGCCCCCGGTCATGCCCTGTGTCTCCCTGCTGTTGCCCCCCACTACCCGCTCATGCCCCCTGTCTCTCTCCTGTTGCTCCCCACCCCCCTGGTCATGCCCCGTGTCTCCCTTCTGTTGCCCCCACCCCACGGTCATGCCCCATGTCTCCCTGCTGTTTCCCCCCACCCCCCGCTCATGCCCCGTGTCTCTCTCCGGTTACCCCCTACCCCCCTCTGATGCCCCGTGTCTCCCTCGTGTTCCCCCCACCCCCCGCTCATGCCCCGTGTCTCCCTGCTGTTTCCCCACCCCCGCTCATGCCCCGTGTCTCCCTGCTGTTGCCCCCCACCACCCGCTCATGCCCCGTGTCTCCCTCGTGTTCCCCCACCCCCTGCTCATGCCCCATGTCTCCCTGCTGTTTCCCCATGCCCCGTGTCTCCCTGCTGTTGCCCCCCCACCCCCCGCTCATGCCCCGTGTCTCCCTGCTGTTGCCCCCCACCCCTAGCTCATGCCCGTGTCTCCCTCCTGTTACCCAAACCCCCCGTGTCTCCCTGCTGTTGCCCCCCACACCACGCTCATGCCCCGTGTCTCCCTGCTGTTGCCCCCCACCCCTGCTCATGCCCCGTGTCTACCTCTTGTTGCCCCAACCCCTGCTAATGCGCTGTGTCTCCCTGCTGTTGCCCTTTCCCCCCGCTCATGCCCCGTATCTCCCTGCTGTTGCCCCCCACCACCCGCTCATGCCCCGTGTCTCCCTCGTGTTCCCCCCACCCCCTCTCATGCCCCATGTCTCCCTGCTGTTTCCCCATGCCCCGTGTCTCCCTGCTGTAGCCCCCCACCCCCAGCTCATGCCCCGTGTCTCCCTGCTGTTGCCCCCCACTGCCTGCTCATGCGCCGTGTCTCCCTGCTGTTGCCCCCCACCCCCAGCTCATGCCCGTGTCTCCCTGCTGTTGCCCTCCACCCCCCGCTCATGCCCCGTGTCTCTCTCCTGTTACCCCCACCCTCCGTGTCTCCCTGTTGTTGCCCCCCACCCCCCGTTCATGCCCCGTGTCTCCCTCCTGTTGCCCCCCACCCCCCGCTCATGCCCCGTGTCTCTCTCCTGTTACCCCCCACCCCCCGCTCATGCCCCATGTCTCTCTCCTGTTACCCCCCACCCACCGCTCATGCCCCGTGCCTACCTCGTGTTCCCCCCAACCCCTGCTAATGCCCTGTGTCTCCCTGCTGTTGCCCCCCACCCCCCGCTCATGCCCCGTGTCTCTCTCCTGTTGCCCCCCACCCCCCGGTCATGCCCCGTGTCTCCCTGCTGTTGCCCCCCACGCCTGCTCATGCCCCGTGTCTACCTCTTGTTGCCCCAACCCCTGCTAATGCCCTGTGTCTAACTGCTGTTGCCCTCTCTCGCCGCTCATGCCCCGTATCTCCCTGCTGTTGCCCCCCACCCCCCGCTCATGCCCCGTGTCTCTCTCCTGTTGCCCCCCACCCCCTGGTCATGCCCCGTGTCTCCCTGCTGTTGCCCCCACTCCCCGCTCATGCCCCATGTCTCTCTCCTGTTACCCCCCACCCCCCGCTCATGCCCTGTGTCTCCCTCGTGTTCCCCCCACCCCCCGCTCATGCCCTGTGTCTCCTTTCTGTTGCCCCCATCCCCTGCTCATGCCCTGTGTCTCTCTCCTGTAACCCCCCAACCCCCAATCATGCCCCGTGTCTCTCTCCTGTTACCCCCCACCCCCCCTCATGCCCCGTGTCTCTCTCCTGTAGCCCCCCACCCTCCGGTCGTGCTCCGTGTCTCCCTGCTGTTGCCCCCCACCCCCGCTCATGCCCCGTGTTGTCTCTCTCCTGTTGCCCCCCACCCCCGCTCATGCCCCGTGTCTCCCTGCTGTTGCCCCCCACCCCCCGCTCATGCCCCGTGTCTCTCTCCTGTTACCCCCCACCCCCCGCTCATGCCCCGTATCTCCCTCGTGTTCCCCACCCCCCGCTAATGCCCAGTGTCTCCCTGCTGTTGCCCTCCACCCCCCACTCATGCCCCGTGTCTCCCTGCTGTTGCCCCCCACCCCCCGCTCATGCACCGTGTCTCTCTCCTGTTACCCCATACCCCCGGTCATGCCCCGTGTCTCCCTGCTGTTGCCCCCCACCCCCTGCTCATGCCCGTGTCTCTCTCCTGTTGCCCCCCCACCCCCGGTCATGTCCCGTGTCTCCCTACTGTTGCCCCATCCTCTGCTCATGCCCCGTGTCACTCTTCTGTTGCCCCCCAGCCCCCGGTCATGCCCTGTGTCTCCCTGCTGTTGCCCCCCACTACCCGCTCATGCCCCCTGTCTCTCTCCTGTTGCTCCCCACCCCCCTGGTCATGCCCCGTGTCTCCCTTCTGTTGCCCCCACCCCACGGTCATGCCCCATGTCTCCCTGCTGTTTCCCCCCACCCCCCGCTCATGCCCCGTGTCTCTCTCCGGTTACCCCCTACCCCCCTCTGATGCCCCGTGTCTCCCTCGTGTTCCCCCCACCCCCCGCTCATGCCCCGTGTCTCCCTGCTGTTTCCCCCACCCCCGCTCATGCCCCGTGTCTCCCTGCTGTTGCCCCCCACCACCCGCTCATGCCCCGTGTCTCCCTCGTGTTCCCCCACCCCCTGCTCATGCCCCATGTCTCCCTGCTGTTTCCCCATGCCCCGTGTCTCCCTGCTGTTGCCCCCCACCCCCTGCTCATGCCCCGTGTCTCCCTGCTGTTGCCCCCCACCCCTAGCTCATGCCCGTGTCTCCCTCCTGTTACCCAAACCCCCCGTGTCTCCCTGCTGTTGCCCCCCACACCACGCTCATGCCCCGTGTCTCCCTGCTGTTGCCCCCCACCCCTGCTCATGCCCCGTGTCTACCTCTTGTTGCCCCAACCCCTGCTAATGCGCTGTGTCTCCCTGCTGTTGCCCTTTCCCCCCGCTCATGCCCCGTATCTCCCTGCTGTTGCCCCCCACCACCCGCTCATGCCCCGTGTCTCCCTCGTGTTCCCCCCACCCCCTCTCATGCCCCATGTCTCCCTGCTGTTTCCCCATGCCCCGTGTCTCCCTGCTGTAGCCCCCCACCCCCAGCTCATGCCCCGTGTCTCCCTGCTGTTGCCCCCCACTGCCTGCTCATGCCCCGTGTCTCCCTGCTGTTGCCCCCACCCCCGCTCATGCCCCATGTCTCTCTCCTATTACCCCCCACCCCCCGCTCATGCCCCGTGTTCCCCCACCCCCGCTCATGCCCTGTGTCTCCTTGCTGTTGCCCCCACCCACCCCCCGCTCATGCCCTGTGTCTCTATCCTGTAACCCCCCAACCTCCTATCATGCCCCGTGTCTCTCTCCTGTTACCCCCCACCCCCCTCTCATGCCCTGTGTCTCTCTCCTGTTGCCCCCCACCCCCCGGTCATGCCCCATGACTCTCTCCTGTTGCCCCCCACCCACCGCTCATGCCCTGTGTCTCTCTCCTGTTACCCCCACCCCCACTCATGCCCCATGTCTCTCTCCTGTTGCCCCACTCCCTGCTCATGCCCCGTGTCTCTCTCCTGTTACCCCCCACCCCCCTCTCGTGCCCTGTGTCTCCCTGCTGTTGCCCCATCCTCCGCTCATGCCCCGTGTCTCCCTGCTGTTGCCCCCCACCCCCCGCTCATGCTCTGTGTCTCCCTGCTGTTGCCCCCACTCCCTCTCATGCCCCGTGTCTCTCTCCTGTTACCCCCCACCCCCTGCTCATGCTCCGTGTCTCTCTCCCTGTTACCCCCCACCCCCCGCTCATGCCCCGTGTCTCCCTCGTGTTCCCCCCACCCCCTGCTCATGCCCCGTGTCTCCCTGCTGTTGCCCTCCACCCCCCGCTCATGCCCCGTGTCTCCCTCCTGTTGCCCCCCACCCCCCGCTCATGCCCAGTGTCTCTCTCCGGTTACCCCCCACCCCCCGCTCATGCCCCGTGTCTCCCTGCTGTTGCCACCACCCCCCGCTCATGCCCTGTGTCTCTCTACTGTTACCCCCCACCCCCACTCATGCCCCATGTCTCCCTGCTGTTGCCCCCCACCTTCCCGCTCATGCCCCGTGTCTCCCTGCTGTTGCCCCCCAGCCCCCGCTCATGCCCCGTGTCTCTCTCCTGTTGCCCCCCACCCCCCGGTCATCCCCCGTGTCTCCCTGCTGTTGCCCCCCAACCCCCGGTCATGCCCCGTGTCTCCCTGCTGTTGCCCCCCACCCCTGCTCATGCCCCGTGTTGTCTCTCTCCTGTTGCCCCCCACCACCTGCTCATGCCCCGTGTCTCCCTGCTGTTGCCCCCCACCCCCTGCTCATGATCCGTGTCTCTTTCCTTTTACCCCCCACCCCCGCTCATGCCCCGTGTCTCCCTCATGTTCCCCCCACCCCCCGCTCATGCCCCGTGTCTCCCTGCTGTTGCCCTCCACCCCCCGCTCATGCCCCGTGTCTCCCTCCTGTTGCCCCCCACCCCCGCTCATGCCCAGTGTCTCTCTCCTGTTACCCCCCACCCCCCGCTCATGCCCCGTGTCTCCCTGTTGTTGCCCCCCACCTTCCCGCTCATGCCCCGTGTCTCCCTGCTGTTGCCCCCCAGCCCCCGCTCATGCCCCGTGTCTCTCTCCCTGTTGCCCCCCACCCCCCGGTCATGCCCCGTGTTGTCTCTCTCCTGTTGCCCCCACCACCTGCTCATGCCCCGTGTCTCCCTGCTGTTGCCCCCCACGCCCTGCTCATGCTCCGTGTCTCTCTCCTGTTACCCCCCACCCCCCGCTCATGCCCCGTGTCTCCCTCGTGTTCCCCCCACCCCCCGCTCATGCCCCGTGTCTCCCTGCTGTTGCCCCCCAGTCCCCGCTCATGCCCCGTGTCTCTCTCCTGTTGCCCCCCACCCCCGGTCATGCCCCGTGTCTCCCTGCTGTTGCCCCCCACCCCCCGCTCATGCCCCATGTCTCTCCTGTTGCCCCCCACCCCCGCTCATGCCCAGTGTCTCTCTCCTGTTGCCCCCCACCCCCCGGTCATGCCCCGTGTCTCCCTGCTGTTGCCCCCGCTCATGCCCCGTGTCTCTCTCCTGTTGCCCCCCACCCCCTGATCATGCCCCGTGTCTCCCTGCTGTTGCCCCCACCCCCCGCATATGCCCTGTGTCTCTCTCCTGTTACCCCCACCCCCCGCTCATGCCACGTGTCTCCCTCATGTTCCCCCACCCCCGCTAATGCCCTGTGTCTCCCTGATGTTGCCCTCTCCCCCCGCTCATGCCCCGTGTCTCCCTGCTGTTTCCCCCCTCCCCCCACTCATGCCCCGTGTCTCTCTCCTGTTGCCCCCCACCCCCTGGTCATGCCCCGTGTCTCCCTGCTGTTGCCCCCACCCCCGCTCATGCCCCATGTCTCTCTCCTATTACCCCCACCCCCCGCTCATGCCCCGTGTTCCCCCACCCCCCGCTCATGCCCTGTGTCTCCTTGCTGTTGCCCCCACCCACCCCCCGCTCATGCCCTGTGTCTCTATCCTGTAACCCCCAACCTCCTATCATGTCCCGTGTCTCTCTCCTGTTACCCCCCACCCCCCTCTCATGCCCTGTGTCTCTCTCCTGTTGCCCCCCACCCCCCGGTCATGCCCCATGACTCTCTCCTGTTGCCCCCCACCCACCGCTCATGCCCTGTGTCTCTCTCCTGTTACCCCCACCCCCACTCATGCCCCGTGTCTCTCTCCTGTTGCCCCACTCCCTGCTCATGCCCCGTGTCTCTCTCCTGTTACCCCCCACCCCCCTCTCGTGCCCTGTGTCTCCCTGCTGTTGCCCCATCCTCCGCTCATGCCCCGTGTCTCCCTGCTGTTGCCCCCCACCCCCCGCTCATGCTCTGTGTCTCCCTGCTGTTGCCCCCCACTCCCTCTCATGCCCGTGTCTACCTTGTGTTCCCCCCCAACCCCTGCTAATGCCCTGTGTCTCCCTGCTGTTGCCCCCCACCCCCCGCTCATGCCCCGTGTCTCTCTCCTGTTGCCCCCCACCCCCCGGTCATGCCCCATATCTCCCTGCTGTTGCCCCCCACCCCTGCTCATGCCCCATGTCTACCTCTTGTTGCCCCAACCCCTGCTAATGCCCTGTGTCTCCCTGCGGTTGCCCTCTCCCCCGCTCATGCCCCGTATCTCCCTGCTGTTGCCCCCCACCACCCGCTCATGCCCCGTGTCTCCCTCGTGTTCCCCCCACCCCCTGCTCATGCCCCATGTCTCCCTGCTGTTTCCCCATGCCCCGTGTCTCCCTGCTGTTGCCCCCCACGCCCTCATGCCCCGTGTCTCTCTCCTGTTGCCCACCACCCCCTGGTCATGCCCCGTGTCTCCCTGCTGTTGCCCCCACCCCCCCGCATATGCCCCGTGTCTCTCTCCTGTTACCCCCACCCCCCGCTCATGCCACGTGACTCCCTCATGTTCCCCCACCCCCGCTCATGCCCCGTGTCTCCCTGCTGTTGCCCCCCACCCCCCACTCATGCCCCGTGTCTCTATCCTGTAATCCCCCCACCCCCCTCTCATGCCCCGTGTCTCTCTCCTGTTACCCCCCACCCCCCGCTCATGCCCCATGTCTCTCTCCTGTTACCCCCCGCTCATGCCCGTGTCTACCTCGTGTTCCCCCCAACCCCTGCTAATGCCCTGTGTCTCCCTGCTGTTGCCCCCTCCCCCCCGCTCATGCCCCGTGTCTCCGTGCTGTTGCCCCCCAGCCCCCGCTCATGCCCCGTGTCTCTCTCCTGTTGCCCCCCACCCCCCGGTCATGCCCCGTGTCTACCTCGTGTTCCCCCCAACCCCTGCTAATGCCCTGTGTCTCCCTGCTGTTGCCCTCTCCTCCCGCTCATGCCCCGTGTCTCCCTGCTGTTTCCCCCCACCCCCCGCTCATGCCCCGTGTCTCTCTCCTGTTGCCCCCCACCCCCTGGTCATGCCCCGTGTCTCCCTGCTGTTGCCCCCACCCCCGCTCATGCCCCATGTCTCTCTCCTATTACCCCCCATCCCCCGCTCATGCCCCGTGTTCCCCACCCCCGCTCATGCCCTGTGTCTCCTTGCTGTTGCCCCCACCCCCGCTCATGCCCTGTGTCTCTATCCTGTAACCCCCCAACCTCCTATCATGCCCCGTGTCTCTCTCTGTTACCCCCCAGCCCCCTCTCATGCCCGTGTCTCTCTCCTGTTGCCCCCCACCCCCGGTCATGCCCCATGACTCTCTCCTGTTGCACCCCACCCACCGCTCATGCCCTGTGTCTCTCTCCTGTTACCCCCACCCCCACTCATGCCCTGTGTCTCTCTCCTGTTGCCCCCATCCTCCGCTTATGCCCCGTGTCTCCCTGCTGTTGCCCCCCACCCCCCGCTCATGCTCTGTGTCTCCCTGCTGTTGCCCCCCACTCCCTCTCATGCCCCGTGTCTCTCTCCTGTTACCCCCCTCTCATGCCCTGTGTCTCTCTCCTGTTACCCCCCACCCTCCTCTCATGCCCCGTGTCTCTCTCCTGTTGCCCCCACCCCCCGGTCATGCTCCGTGTCTCCCTGCTGTTGCCCCCCCACCCCCACTCATGCCCCGTGTCTCCCTGCTGTTGCCCCCCACCCCCCGCTCATGCACCGTGTCTCTCTCCTGTTACCCCATACCCCCGGTCATGCCCCGTGTCTCCCTGCTGTTGCCCCCCACCCCCTGCTCATGCCCGTGTCTCTCTCCTGTTGCCCCCCCACCCCCGGTCATGTCCCGTGTCTCCCTACTGTTGCCCCATCCTCTGCTCATGCCCCGTGTCACTCTTCTGTTGCCCCCCAGCCCCCGTCATGCCCTGTGTCTCCCTGCTGTTGCCCCCCACTACCCGCTCATGCCCCCTGTCTCTCTCCTGTTGCTCCCCACCCCCCTGGTCATGCCCCGTGTCTCCCTTCTGTTGCCCCACCCCACGGTCATGCCCCATGTCTCCCTGCTGTTTCCCCCCACCCCCCGCTCATGCCCCGTGTCTCTCTCCGGTTACCCCCTACCCCCCTCTGATGCCCCGTGTCTCCCTCGTGTTCCCCCCACCCCCCGCTCATGCCCCGTGTCTCCCTGCTGTTTCCCCCCACCCCCGCTCATGCCCCGTGTCTCCCTGCTGTTGCCCCCCACCACCCGCTCATGCCCCGTGTCTCCCTCGTGTTCCCCCACCCCCTGCTCATGCCCCATGTCTCCCTGCTGTTTCCCCATGCCCCGTGTCTCCCTGCTGTTGCCCCCCACCCCCCGCTCATGCCCCGTGTCTCCCTGCTGTTGCCCCCCACCCCTAGCTCATGCCCGTGTCTCCCTCCTGTTACCCAAACCCCCCGTGTCTCCCTGCTGTTGCCCCCCACACCACGCTCATGCCCCGTGTCTCCCTGCTGTTGCCCCCCACCCCTGCTCATGCCCCGTGTCTACCTCTTGTTGCCCCAACCCCTGCTAATGCGCTGTGTCTCCCTGCTGTTGCCCTTTCCCCCCGCTCATGCCCCGTATCTCCCTGCTGTTGCCCCCCACCACCCGCTCATGCCCCGTGTCTCCCTCGTGTTCCCCCCACCCCCTCTCATGCCCCATGTCTCCCTGCTGTTTCCCCATGCCCCGTGTCTCCCTGCTGTAGCCCCCCACCCCCAGCTCATGCCCCGTGTCTCCCTGCTGTTGCCCCCCACTGCCTGCTCATGCGCCGTGTCTCCCTGCTGTTGCCCCCCACCCCCAGCTCATGCCCGTGTCTCCCTGCTGTTGCCCTCCACCCCCCGCTCATGCCCCGTGTCTCTCTCCTGTTACCCCCACCCTCCGTGTCTCCCTGTTGTTGCCCCCCACCCCCCGTTCATGCCCCGTGTCTCCCTCCTGTTGCCCCCCACCCCCCGCTCATGCCCCGTGTCTCTCTCCTGTTACCCCCCACCCCCCGCTCATGCCCCATGTCTCTCTCCTGTTACCCCCCACCCACCGATCATGCCCCGTGCCTACCTCGTGTTCCCCCCAACCCCTGCTAATGCCCTGTGTCTCCCTGCTGTTGCCCCCCACCCCCCGCTCATGCCCCGTGTCTCTCTCCTGTTGCCCCCCACCCCCCGGTCATGCCCCGTGTCTCCCTGCTGTTGCCCCCCACGCCTGCTCATGCCCCGTGTCTACCTCTTGTTGCCCCAACCCCTGCTAATGCCCTGTGTCTAACTGCTGTTGCCCTCTCTCGCCGCTCATGCCCCGTATCTCCCTGCTGTTGCCCCCCACCCCCCGCTCATGCCCCGTGTCTCTCTCCTGTTGCCCCCCACCCCCTGGTCATGCCCCGTGTCTCCCTGCTGTTGCCCCCACTCCCCGCTCATGCCCCATGTCTCTCTCCTGTTACCCCCCACCCCCCGCTCATGCCCTGTGTCTCCCTCGTGTTCCCCCCACCCCCCGCTCATGCCCTGTGTCTCCTTTCTGTTGCCCCCATCCCCTGCTCATGCCCTGTGTCTCTCTTCTGTAACCCCCCAACCCCCAATCATGCCCCGTGTCTCTCTCCTGTTACCCCCCACCCCCCTTCATGCCCCGTGTCTCTCTCCTGTAGCCCCCCACCCTCCGGTCGTGCTCCGTGTCTCCCTGCTGTTGCCCCCCACCCCCGCTCATGCCCCGTGTTGTCTCTCTCCTGTTGCCCCCCACCCCCGCTCATGCCCCGTGTCTCCCTGCTGTTGCCCCCCACCCCCCGCTCATGCCCCGTGTCTCTCTCCTGTTACCCCCCACCCCCCGCTCATGCCCCGTATCTCCCTCGTGTTCCCCACCCCCCGCTAATGCCCAGTGTCTCCCTGCTGTTGCCCTCCACCCCCCACTCATGCCCCGTGTCTCCCTGCTGTTGCCCCCCACCCCCCGCTCATGCACCGTGTCTCTCTCCTGTTACCCCATACCCCCGGTCATGCCCCGTGTCTCCCTGCTGTTGCCCCCCACCCCCTGCTCATGCCCGTGTCTCTCTCCTGTTGCCCCCCCACCCCCGGTCATGTCCCGTGTCTCCCTACTGTTGCCCCATCCTCTGCTCATGCCCCGTGTCACTCTTCTGTTGCCCCCCAGCCCCCGGTCATGCCCTGTGTCTCCCTGCTGTTGCCCCCCACTACCCGCTCATGCCCCCTGTCTCTCTCCTGTTGCTCCCCACCCCCCTGGTCATGCCCCGTGTCTCCCTTCTGTTGCCCCCACCCCACGGTCATGCCCCATGTCTCCCTGCTGTTTCCCCCCACCCCCCGCTCATGCCCCGTGTCTCTCTCCGGTTACCCCCTACCCCCCTCTGATGCCCCGTGTCTCCCTCGTGTTCCCCCCACCCCCCGCTCATGCCCCGTGTCTCCCTGCTGTTTCCCCCACCCCCGCTCATGCCCCGTGTCTCCCTGCTGTTGCCCCCCACCACCCGCTCATGCCCCGTGTCTCCCTCGTGTTCCCCCACCCCCTGCTCATGCCCCATGTCTCCCTGCTGTTTCCCCATGCCCCGTGTCTCCCTGCTGTTGCCCCCCACCCCCTGCTCATGCCCCGTGTCTCCCTGCTGTTGCCCCCCACCCCTAGCTCATGCCCGTGTCTCCCTCCTGTTACCCAAACCCCCCGTGTCTCCCTGCTGTTGCCCCCCACACCACGCTCATGCCCCGTGTCTCCCTGCTGTTGCCCCCCACCCCTGCTCATGCCCCGTGTCTACCTCTTGTTGCCCCAACCCCTGCTAATGCGCTGTGTCTCCCTGCTGTTGCCCTTTCCCCCCGCTCATGCCCCGTATCTCCCTGCTGTTGCCCCCCACCACCCGCTCATGCCCCGTGTCTCCCTCGTGTTCCCCCCACCCCCTCTCATGCCCCATGTCTCCCTGCTGTTTCCCCATGCCCCGTGTCTCCCTGCTGTAGCCCCCCACCCCCAGCTCATGCCCCGTGTCTCCCTGCTGTTGCCCCCCACTGCCTGCTCATGCGCCGTGTCTCCCTGCTGTTGCCCCCCACCCCCAGCTCATGCCCGTGTCTCCCTCCACCCCCCGCTCATGCCCCGTGTCTCTCTCCTGTTACCCCCACCCTCCGTGTCTCCCTGTTGTTGCCCCCCACCCCCCGCTCATGCCCCGTGTCTCCCTCCTGTTGCCCCCCACCCCCCGCTCATGCCCCGTGTCTCTCTCCTGTTACCCCCCACCCCCCGCTCATGCCCCATGTCTCTCTCCTGTTACCCCCCACCCACCGCTCATGCCCCGTGCCTACCTCGTGTTCCCCCCAACCCCTGCTAATGCCCTGTGTCTCCCTGCTGTTGCCCCCCACCCCCCGCTCATGCCCCGTGTCTCTCTCCTGTTGCCCCCCACCCCCCGGTCATGCCCCGTGTCTCCCTGCTGTTGCCCCCCACGCCTGCTCATGCCCCGTGTCTACCTCTTGTTGCCTCAACCCCTGCTAATGCCCTGTGTCTAACTGCTGTTGCCCTCTCTCGCCGCTCATGCCCCGTATCTCCCTGCTGTTGCCCCCCACCCCCCGCTCATGCCCCGTGTCTCTCTCCTGTTGCCCCCCACCCCCTGGTCATGCCCCGTGTCTCCCTGCTGTTGCCCCCACTCCCCGCTCATGCCCCATGTCTCTCTCCTGTTACCCCCCACCCCCCGCTCATGCCCTGTGTCTCCTTTCTGTTGCCCCCATCCCCTGCTCATGCCCTGTGTCTCTCTCCTGTAACCCCCCCAACCCCCAATCATGCCCCGTGTCTCTCTCCTGTTACCCCCCACCCCCCCTCATGCCCCGTGTCTCTCTCCTGTAGCCCCCCACCCTCCGGTCGTGCTCCGTGTCTCCCTGCTGTTGCCCCCCACCCCCGCTCATGCCCCGTGTTGTCTCTCTCCTGTTGCCCCCCACCCCCGCTCATGCCCCGTGTCTCCCTGCTGTTGCCCCCCACCCCCCGCTCATGCCCCCTTGTCTCTCTCCTGTTACCCCCCACCCCCCGCTCATGCCCCGTATCTCCCTCGTGTTCCCCACCCCCCGCTAATGCCCAGTGTCTCCCTGCTGTTGCCCTCCACCCCCCGCTCATGCCCTGTGTCTCCCTCCTGTTGCCCCCCACCCCCGCTCATGCCCCGTGTCTCTCTCCTGTTATCCCTCACCCCTGCTCATGCCCGTGTCTCCCTGCTGTTGCCCCCACCCCCCGCTCATGCCCCGTGTCTCTGTCCTGTTACCCCCCACCCCCGCTCATGCCCCGTGTCTCCCTCGTGTTCCCCCCACCCCCGCTCATGCCCCGTGTCTCCCTGCTGTTGCCCCCCACCTCCCCGCTCATGCCACGTGTCTCCCTGCTGTTGCCCCCCAGCCTCGCTCATGCCCTGTGTCTCTCTCCTGTTGCCCCCCACCCCCCGGTCATGCCCCGTGTCTCCCTGCTGTTGCCCCCACCCCCCGCTTATGCCCCATGTCTCTCTCCTGTTACCCCCCCACCCCCCGCTCATGCCCCGTGTCTCCCTCATGTTCCCCCACCCCCGCTCATGCCCCGTGTCTCCCTGCTGTTGCCCCCACCCTCCGCTCAAGCCCCGTGTCTCCCTGCTGTTGCCCCCACCCCCCGCTCATGCCCCGTGTCTCTCTCCTCTAACCCCCCTCTCATGCCCTGTGTCTCTCTCCTGTTACCCCCCACCCCCCTCTCATGCCCCGTGTCTCTCTCCTGTTGCCCCCCACCCCCCGGTCATGCCCCGTGTCTCCCTGCTGTTGCCCCCCACACCCCGCTCATGCCCTGTGTCATCTCTCTCCTGTTACTCCATCCCCTGCTCATGCCCAGTGTCTCTCTCCTGTTACCCCCCACCCCCCGCTCATGCCCCATGACTCTCTCCTGTTGCCCCCCACCCACCCCTCATGCCCCGTGTCTCTCTCCTGTTACCCCTACCCCCACTCATACCCCATGTCTCTCTCCTGTTGCCCCCACTCCCTGCTCATGCCCCATGTCTCTCTCCTGTTACCCCCCACCCCCCTCTCGTGCCCTGTGTCTCCCTGCTGTTGCCCCCATCCTCCGCTCATGCCCCGTGTCTCCCTGCTGTTGCCCCCCACCCCCCGCTCATGCTCTGTGTCTCCCTGCTGTTGCCCCCCACCCCCTCTCATGCCCCATGTCTCTCTCCTGTTACCCCCCTCTCATGCCCGTGTCTCTCTCCTGTTACCCCCACCCCCCTCTCATGCCCCGTGTCTCTCTCCTGTTGCCCCCCACCCCCAAGTCATGCCCCGTGTCTCCCTGCTGTTGCCCCCCACCCCCCACTCATGCCCCGTGTCTCCCTGCTGTTGCCCCCCACCCCCTGCTCATGCCCCGTGTCTCTCTCCTGTTACCCCCCACCCCCTCTCATGCCCCGTGTCTCTCTCCTGTTGCCCCCCACCCCCGGTCATGCCCCGTGTCTCCCTGCTGTTGCCCCATCCCCTGCTCATGCCCTGTGTCACTCTTCTGTTGCCCCCCAGCCCCTGGTCATGCCCTATGTCTCCCTGCTGTTGCCCCCACTCCCCGCTCATGCCCCCTGTCTCTCTCCTGTTGCCCCCCACCACCCTGGTCATGCCCCGTGTCTCCCTTCTGTTGCCCCCCACCCCACGGTCATGCCCCATGTCTCCCTGCTGTTTCCCCCCACCACCCGGTCATGCCCCGTGTCTCCCTGCTGTTGCCCCCCACCGCCCACTCATGCCCCGTGTCTCCCTGCTGTTGCCCCCCACCCCCCAGTCATGCACTGTGTCTCTCTCCTGTTACCCCCTACCCCCCGGTCATGCCCCGTGTCTCCCTGCTGTTGCCCCCACCCCCTGCTCATGCCCCGTGTCTCTCTCCTGTTACTCCCCACCCCCTATCATGCCCCATATCTCTCTCCTGTTGCCCCCCACCCCCGGTCATGCCCCGTGTCTCCCTGCTGTTGCCCCATCCCCTGCTCATGCCCTGTGACACTCTTCTGTTGCCCCCCAGCCTCTGGTCATGCCCTGTGTCTCCCTGTTGTTGCCCCCCACTCCCCGCTCATGCCCCCTGTCTCTCTCCTGTTGCCCCCACCCCCATGGTCATGCCCCGTGTCTCCCTGCTGTTGCCCCATCCCCTGCTCATGCCCTGTGACACTCTTCTGTTGCCCCCCAGCCTCTGGTCATGCCCTGTGTCTCCCTTCTGTTGCCCCCACCCCACGGTCATGCCCCATGTCTCCCTGCTGTTTCCCCCCACCCCCGCTCATGCCCCGTGTCTCTCTCCTGTTACCCCCCACGCCCCTCTCATGCCCCGTGTCTCCCTCGTATTCCCCCCACCCCCCGCTCATGCCCCGTGTCTCCCTGCTGTTTCCCCCCACCCCCTGCTCATGCCCCGTGTCTCCCTGCTGTTGCCCCCCACCACCCTCTCATGCCCCGTGTCTCCCTTGTATTCCCCCCACCCCCCGCTCATGCCCCATGTCTCCTTGCTGTTGCCCCCACCCCCCGCTCATGCCCTGTGTCTCCCTGCTGTTGCCCCCCACTCATGCCCCGTATCTCTCTCCTGTTGCCCCCCACCCCCGGTCACGCCCCGTGTCTCCCTGCTGTTGCCCCATCCCCTGCTCATGCCCTGTGACACTCTTCTGTTGCCCCCCAGCCTCTGGTCATGCCCTGTGTCTCCCTGTTGTTGCCCCCCACTCCCCGCTCATGCCCCCTGTCTCTCTCCTGTTGCCCCCACCCCCACGGTCATGCCCCATGTCTCCCTGCTGTTTCCCCCCACCCCCGCTCATGCCCCGTGTCTCTCTCCTGTTACCCCCCACGCCCCTCTCATGCCCCGTGTCTCCCTCGTATTCCCCCCACCCCCCGCTCATGCCCCGTGTCTCCCTGCTGTTTCGCCCCACCCCCTGCTCATGCCCCGTGTCTCCCTGCTGTTGCCCCCCACCACCCTCTCATGCCCCGTGTCTCCCTCGTATTCCCCCCACCCCCCGCTCATGCCCCGTGTCTCCTTGCTGTTGCCCCCACCCCCCGCTCATGCCCTGTGTCTCCCTGCTGTTGCCCCCCACCCCCCACTCATGCCCCGTATCTCTCTCCTGTTGCCCCCCACCCCCGGTCACGCCCCGTGTCTCCCTGCTGTTGCCCCCCACCCCCCGGTCATGCCCCGTGTCTCCCTGCGGTTTCCCCCCACCCCCCGATCATGCCCCGTGTCTCCCTGCTGTTGCCCCCCACTCCTCGCTCATGCCCTGTGTCTCCCTCGTGTTCCCCCCACCCCCGCTCATGCCCTGTGTCTCTCTCCTGTTGCCCCCCACCCCCCGGTCATGCCCCGTGTCTCCATGCTGTTGCCCCCACCCCCGCTTATGCCCCATGTCTCTCTCCTGTTACCCCCCCACGCCCCTCTCATGCCCTGTGTCTCTCTCCTGTTACCCCCCACCCCCCTCTCATGCCCCGTGTCTCTCTCCTGTTGCCCCCCACCCCCCGGTCATGCCCCATGTCTCCCTGCTGTTTCCCCCCACCCCCCGATCATGCCCCGTGTCTCCCTGCTGTTGCCCCCCACTCCTCGCTCATGCCCTGTGTCTCCCTCGTGTTCCCCCCACCCCCGCTCATGCCCTGTGTCTCTCTCCTGTGTCCCCCCACCCCCCGGTCACGCCCCGTGTCTCCCTGCTGTTGCCCCCCACCCCCCGCTCATGCCCCGTGTCTCTCTCCTGTTGCCCCCACCTCCTGATGATGCCCCGTGTCTCCCTGCTGTTGCCCCCACCCCCGCTTATGCCCCATGTCTCTCTCCTGTTACCCCCCCACCCCCCGCTCATGCCCCGTGTCTCCCTCATGTTCCCCCACCCCCGCTCATGCCCCGTGTCTCCCTGCTGTTGCCCCCCACCCTCCGCTCAAGCCCTGTGTCTCCCTGCTGTTGCCCCCCACCCCCCGCTCATGCCCCGTGTCTCTCTCCTGTAACCCCCCTCTCATGCCCCGTGTCTCTCTCCTGTTACCCCCCACCCCCCTCTCATGCCCCGTGTCTCTCTCCTGTTGCCCCCCACCCCCCGGTCATGCCCCGTGTCTCCCTGCTGTTGCCCCCCACGCCCCGCTCATGCCCTGTGTCGTCTCTCTCCTGTTACTCCATCCCCTGCTCATGCCCAGTGTCTCTCTCCTGTTACCCCCCACCCCCCGCTCATGCCCCATGACTCTCTCCTGTTGCCCCCCACCCACCCCTCATGCCCCGTGTCTCTCTCCTGTTACCCCCACCCCCACTCATACCCCATGTCTCTCTCCTGTTACCCCCCACCCCCCTCTCGTGCCCCGTATCTCCCTGCTGTTGCCCCCCACCCCCCACTCATGCCCTGTGTCTCCCTGCTGTTGCCCCCACCCCCCACTCATGCCCCGTGTCTCTCTCCTGTAACCCCCTCACCCCCCTCTCATGCCCCGTGTCTCTCTCCTGTTACCCCCCAGCCCCCTCTCATGCCCCGTGTCTCTCTCCTGTTGTCCCCCACCCCCCGGTCATGCCCCGTGTCTCCCTGCTGTTGCCCCCCACGCCCCGCTCATGCCCTGTGTCGTCTCTCTCCTGTTACCCCATCCCCTGCTCATGCCCAGTCTCTCTCTCCTGTTACCCCCACCCCCGGCTCATGCCCCATGACTCTCTCCTGTTGCCCCCCACCCACCCCTCATGCCCTGTGTCTCTCTCCTGTCACCCCCACGCCCACTCATACCCCATGTCTCTCTCCTGTTGCCCCCACTCCCTGCTCATGCCCCGTGTCTCTCTCCTGTTACCCCCCACCCCCCTCTCGTGCCCTGTGTCTCCCTGCTGTTGCCCCCATCCTCCGCTCATGCCCCGTGTCTCCCTGCTGTTGCCCCCCACCCCCCGCTCATGCTCTGTGTCTCCCTGCTGTTGCCCCCCACCCCCTCTCATGCCCCGTGTCTCTCTCCTGTTACCCCCCTCTCATGCCCCGTGTCTCTCTCCTGTTACCCCCCACCCCCCTCTCATGCCCCGTGTCTCTCTCCTGTTGCCCCCCACCCCCCGGTCATGCCCCGTGTCTCCCTGCTGTTGCCCCCCACTCATGCCCCGTGTCTCCCTGCTGTTGCCCCCCACCCCCCGCTCATGCACCATGTCTCTCTCCTGTTACCCCCTACCCCCCGGTCATGCCCCGTGTCTCCCTGCTGTTGCCCCGTGTCTCCCTGCTGTTGCCCCCCACCCCCTGCTCATGCCCCATGTCTTTCTCCTGTTACCCCCCACCCCCTCTCATGCCCCGTGTCTCTCTCCTGTTGCCCCCCACCCCCGGTCATGCCCCGTGTCTCCCTGCTGTTGCCCCATCCCCTGCTCATGCTCTGTGTCACTCTTCTGTTGCCCCCCAGCCCCTGGTCATGCCCTGTATCTCCCTGTTGTTGCCCCCCACTCCCCGCTCATGCCCCCTGTCTCTCTCCTGTTGCCCCCCACCCCCATGGTCATGCCCCGTGTCTCCCTTCTGTTGCCCCCCACCCCACGGTCATGCCCCATGTCTCCCTGCTGTTTCCCCCCACCCCCGCTCATGCCCCGTGTCTCTCTCCTGTTACCCCCCACCCCCCTCTCATGCCCCGTGTCTCCCTCGTATTCCCCCCAACCCCCGCTCATGTCCGTGTCTCCCTGCTGTTTCCCCCCACCCCCTTCTCATGCCCCGTGTCTCCCTGCTGTTGCCCCCCACATCCCGCTCATGCCCCGTGTCTCCCTCGTGTTCCCCCACCCCCTGCTCATGCCCCATGTCTTCCCGCTGTTTCCCCATGCCCTGTGTCTCCCTGCTGTTGCCCCCCACCCCCAGCTCATGCCCTGTGTCTCCCTGCTGTTTCCCCCCACCCCCCGCTCATGCCCCGTGTCTCCCTGCTGTTGCCCCCCACCCCCAGCTCATGCCCTGTGTCTCCCTGCTGTTGCCCCCCACCCCCCGCTCATGCCCCGTGTCTCCCTGCTGTTGCCCCCCACCCCCAGCTCATGCCCGTGTCTCCCTGCTGTTGCCCTCCACCCCCCGCTCATGCCCCGTGTCTCTCTCCTGTTACCCCCCACCCCCTGCTCATGGCCCGTGTCTCCCTCGAGTTCCCCCCACCCCCCGCTCATGGCCCGTGTCTCCCTTGTGTTCCCCCCACCCCCCGCTCATGCCCCGAGTCTCCTTGCTGTTGCCCCCACCCCCCGCTCATGCCCTGTGTCTCCCTGCTGTTGCCCCCCACCCCCCACTCATGCCCCGTATCTCTCTCCTGTTGCCCCCCACCCCCGGTCATGCCCCGTGTCTCCCTGCTGTTGCCCCCCACCCCCGGTCATGCCCCGCGTCTCTCTCCTGTTACCCCATACCCCCGGTCATGCCCCGTGTCTCCCTGCTGTTGCCCCCCACCCCCTGCTCATGCCCGTGTCTCTCTCCTGTTGCCCCCCCCACCCCCGGTCATGCCCCGTGTCTCCCTACTGTTGCCCCATCCTCTGCTCATGCCCCGTGTCACTCTTCTGTTGCCCCCCAGCCCCGGTCATGCCCTGTGTCTCCCTGCTGTTGCCCCCCACTACCCGCTCATGCCCCCTGTCTCTCTCCTGTTGCTCCCCACCCCCCTGGTCATGCCCCGTGTCTCCCTTCTGTTGCCCCCACCCCACGGTCATGCCCCATGTCTCCCTGCTGTTTCCCCCACCCCCGCTCATGCCCCGTGTCTCTCTCCTGTTACCCCCTAACCCCCTCTCATGCCCCGTGTCTCCCTCGTGTTCCCCCCACCCCCCGCTCATGCCCCGTGTCTCCCTGCTGTTTCCCCCACCCCCGCTCATGCCCCGTGTCTCCCTGCTGTTGACCCCCACCACCCGCTCATGCCCCGTGTCTCCCTTGTGTTCCCCCACCCCCTGCTCATGCCCCATGTCTCCCTGCTGTTTCCCCATGCCCCGTTTCTCCCTGCTGTTGCCCCCCACCCCCCGCTCATGCCCCGTGTCTCCCTGCTGTTGCCCCCCACCCCTAGCTCATGCCCGTGTCTCCCTCCTGTTACCCAAAACCCCCGTGTCTCCCTGCTGTTGCCCCCCACACCACGCTCATGCCCCGTGTCTCCCTCCTGTTGCCCCCCACCCCCCCGTACATGCCCGGTGTCGCTCTCCTGTTACCCCCCACCCGCCGCTCATGCCCCATGTCTCTCTCCTGTTACCGCCCACCCGCCGCTCATGCCCCGTGTCTACCTCGTGTTCCCCCCAACCCCTGCTAATGCCCTGTGTCTCCCTGCTGTTGCCCCCCACCCCCCGCTCATGCCCAGTGTCTCTCTCCTGTTGCCCCCCACCCCCCGGTCATGCCCCGTGTCTCCCTGCTGTTGCCCCCCACCCCTGCTCATGCCCCGTGTCTACCTCTTGTTGCCCCAACCCCTGCTAATGCGCTGTGTCTCCCTGCTGTTGCCCTTTCCCCCGCTCATGCCCCGTATCTCCCTGCTGTTGCCCCCCACCACCCGCTCATGCCCCGTGTCTCCCTCGTGTTCCCCCCACCCCCTCTCATGCCCCATGTCTCCCTGCTGTTTCCCCATGCCCCGTGTCTCCCTGCTGTAGCCCCCCACCCCCAGCTCATGCCCCGTGTCTCCCTGCTGTTGCCCCCCACTGCCAGCTCATGCGCCGTGTCTCCCTGCTGTTGCCCCCCACCCCCAGCTCATGCCCGTGTCTCCCTGCTGTTGCCCTCCACCCCCCGCTCATGCCCCGTGTCTCTCTCCTGTTACCCCCACCCTCCGTGTCTCCCTGTTGTTGCCCCCCACCCCCCCGCTCATGCCCCGTGTCTCCCTCCTGTTGCCCCCCACCCCCCGCTCATGCCCTGTGTCTCTCTCCTGTTACCCCCCACCCCCCGCTCATGCCCCATGTCTCTCTCCTGTTACCCCCCACCCACCGCTCATGCCCCGTGCCTACCTCGTGTTCCCCCCAACCCATGCTAATGCATTGTGTCTCCCTGCTGTTGCCCCCCACCCCCCGGTCATGCCCCGTGTCTCCCTGCTGTTGCCCCCCATGCCTGCTCATGCCCCGTGTCTACCTCTTGTTGCCCCAACCCCTGCTAATGCCCTGTGTCTCCCTGCTGTTGCCCTCTCTCGCCGCTCATGCCCCGTATCTCCCTGCTGTTGCCCCCCACCCCCCGCTCATGCCCCGTGTCTCTCTCCTGTTCCCCCACCCCCTGGTCATGCCCCGTGTCTCCCTGCTGTTTCCCCCCACCCCCCGCTCATGCCCCGTGTCTCCCTGCTGTTGCCCCCCACCCCCAGCTCATGCCCTGTGTCTCCCTGCTGTTGCCCCCCACCCCCCGCTCATGCCCCGTGTCTCCCTGCTGTTGCCCCCACCCCCAGCTCATGCCCGTGTCTCCCTGCTGTTGCCCTCCACCCCCCGCTCATGCCCCGTGTCTCTCTCCTGTTACCCCCCACCCCCTGCTCATGGCCCGTGTCTCCCTCGTGTTCCCCCCACCCCCCGCTCATGGCCCGTGTCTCCCTTGTGTTCCCCCCACCCCCCGCTCATGCCCCGTGTCTCCTTGTTGTTGCCCCCACCCCCCGCTCATGCCCTGTGTCTCCCTGCTGTTGCCCCCCACCCCCCACTCATGCCCCGTATCTCTCTCCTGTTGCCCCCCACCCCCGGTCATGCCCCGTGTCTCCCTGCTGTTGCCCCCCACCCCCCGGTCATGCCCCGTGTCTCCCTGCTGTTGCCCCCCACCACCCGCTCATGCACCGTGTCTCTCTCCTGTTACCCCATACCCCCGGTCATGCCCCGTGTCTCCCTGCTGTTGCCCCCCACCCCCTGCTCATGCCCGTGTCTCTCTCCTGTTGCCCCCCCCACCCCCGGTCATGCCCCGTGTCTCCCTACTGTTGCCCCATCCTCTGCTCATGCCCCGTGTCACGCTTCTGTTGCCCCCCAGCCCCCGGTCATGCCCTGTGTCTCCCTGCTGTTGCCCCCCACTACCCGCTCATGCCCCCTGTCTCTCTCCTGTTGCTCCCCACCCCCCTGGTCATGCCCCGTGTCTCCCTTCTGTTGCCCCCACCCCACGGTCATGCCCCATGTCTCCCTGCTGTTTCCCCCCACCCCCCGCTCATGCCCCGTGTCTCTCTCCTGTTACCCCCTACCCCCCTCTCATGCCCCGTGTCTCCCTCGTGTTCCCCCCACCCCCCGCTCATGCCCCGTGTCTCCCTGCTGTTTCCCCCACCCCCGCTCATGCACCGTGTCTCCCTGCTGTTGCCCCCACCACCCGCTCATGCCCTGTGTCTCCCTCGTGTTCCCCCACCCCCTGCTCATGCCCCATGTCTCCCTGCTGTTTCCACATGCCCCGTGTCTCCCTGCTGTTGCCCCCCACCCCCCGCTCATGCCCCGTGTCTCCCTACTGTTGCCCCCCACCCCTTGCTCATGCCCGTGTCTCCCTCCTGTTACCCAAACCCCCCGTGTCTCCCTGCTGTTGCCCCCCACACCACGCTCATGCCCCGTGTCTCCCTCCTGTTGCCCCCCACCCCCCCGTTCATGCCCCGTGTCGCTCTCCTGTTACCCCCCACCCCCCGCTCATGCCCCATGTCTCTCTCCTGTTACCGCCCACCCGCCGCTCATGCCCCGTGTCTACCTCGTGTTCCCCCCAACCCCTGCTAATGCCCTGTGTCTCCCTGCTGTTGCCCCCCACCCCCCGCTCATGCCCAGTGTCTCTCTCCTGTTGCCCCCCACCCCCCGGTCATGCCCCGGTGTCTCCCTGCTGTTGCCCCCCACCCCTGCTCATGCCCCGTGTCTACTTCTTGTTGCCCCAACCCCTGCTAATGCGCTGTGTCTCCCTGCTGTTGCCCTTTCCCCCCGCTCATGCCCCGTATCTCCCTGCTGTTGCCCCCCACCACCCGCTCATGCCCCGTGTCTCCCTCGTGTTCCCCCCACCCCCTCTCATGCCCCATGTCTCCCTGCTGTTTCCCCATGCCCCGTGTCTCCCTGCTGTAGCCCCCCACCCCCAGCTCATGCCCCGTGTCTCCCTGCTGTTGCCCCCCACTGCCTGCTCATGCGCCGTGTCTCCCTGCTGTTGCCCTCCACCCCCAGCTCATGCCCGTGTCTCCCTGCTGTTGCCCTCCACCCCCCGCTCATGCCCCGTGTCTCTCTCCTGTTACCCCCACCCTCCGTGTCTCCCTGTTGTTGCCCCCCACCCTCCCCTCTTGCCCCGTGTCTCCCTCCTGTTGCCCCCCACCCCCCGCTCATGCCCCGTGTCTCTCTCCTGTTACCCCCCACCCCCCGCTCATGCCCCATGTCTCTCTCGTTACCCCCCACCCACCGCTCATGCCCCGTGCCTACCTCGTGTTCCCCCCAACCCCTGCTAATGCCCTGTGTCTCCCTGCTGTTGCCCCCCACCCCCCGCTCATGCCCAGTGTCTCTCTCCTGTTGCCCCCCACCCCCCGGTCATGCCCCGTGTCTCCCTGCTGTTGCCCCCCACGCCTGCTCATGCCCCGTGTCTACCTCTTGTTGCCCCAACCCCTGCTAATGCCCTGTGTCTCCCTGCTGTTGCCCTCTCTCGCCGCTCATGCCCCGTATCTCCCTGCTGTTGCCCCCCACCCCCCGCTCATGCCCCGTGTCTCTCTCCTGTTGCCCCCCACCCCCTGGTCATGCCCCGTGTCTCCCTGCTGTTGCCCCCACTCCCCGCTCATGCCCCATGTCTCTCTCCTGTTACCCCCCACCCCCCGCTCATGCCCTGTGTCTCCCTCGTGTTCCCCCCACCCCCCGCTCATGCCCTGTGTCTCCTTGCTGTTGCCCCCACCCCCCGCTCATGCCCTGTGTCTCTCTCCTGTAACCCCCCCAACCCCAATCATGCCCCGTGTCTCTCTCCTGTTACCCCCCACCCCCTTCTCATGCCCCGTGTCTCTCTCCTGTAGCCCCCCACCCTCCGGTCGTGCCCCGTGTCTCCCTGCTGTTGCCCCCCACCCCCGCTCATGCCCCGTGTTGTCTCTCTCCTGTTGCCCCCCACCCCCCGCTCATGCCCCGTGTCTCCCTGCTGTTGCCCCCCACCCCCCGCTCATGCCCTGTGTCTCTCTCCTGTTACCCCCCACGCCCCGCTCATGCCCCGTATCTCCCTCGTGTTCCCCACCCCCCGCTAATGCCCAGTGTCTCCCTGCTGTTGCCCTCCACCCCCCGCTCATGCCCCGTGTCTCCCTCCTGTTGCCCCCCACCCCCGCTCATGCCCCGTGTCTCTCTCCTGTTACCCCTCACCCCTGCTCATGCCCCGTGTCTCCCTGCTGTTGCCCCCACCCCCCGCTCATGCCCCGTGTCTCTCTCCTGTTACCCCCCACCCCCGCTCATGCCCCGTGTCTCCCTGCTGTTGCCCCCCACCTCCCCGCTCATGCCACGTGTCTCCCTGCTGTTGCCCCCCAGCCTCGCTCATGCCCTGTGTCTCTCTCCTGTTGCCCCCCACCCCCCGGTCATGCCCCGTGTCTCCCTGCTGTTGCCCCCACCCCCCGCTCATGCCCCGTGTCTCTCTCCTGTTGCCCCCCACCTCCTGATCATGCCCCGTGTCTCCCTGCTGTTGCCCCCACCCCCCGCTTATGCCCCATGTCTCTCTCCTGTTACCCCCCCACCCCCCGCTCATGCCCCGTGTCTCCCTCATGTTCCCCCACCCCCGCTCATGCCCCGTGTCTCCCTGCTGTTGCCCCCCACCCTCCGCTCAAGCCCCGTGTCTCCCTGCTGTTGCCCCCCACCCCCCGCTCATGCCCCGTGTCTCTCTCCTCTAACCCCCCCACCCCCCTCTCATGCCCCGTGTCTCTCTCCTGTTACCCCCCACCCCCCTCTCATGCCCCGTGTCTCTCTCCTGTTGCCCCCCACCCCCTGGTCATGCCCCGTGTCTCCCTGCTGTTGCCCCCCACACCCCGCTCATGCCCTGTGTCATCTCTCTCCTGTTACTCCATCCCCTGCTCATGCCCAGTGTCTCTCTCCTGTTACCCCCCACCCCCCGCTCATGCCCCATGACTCTCTCCTGTTGCCCCCCACCCACCCCTCATGCCCCGTGTCTCTCTCCTGTTACCCCTACCCCCACTCATACCCCATGTCTCTCTCCTGTTGCCCCCACTCCCTGCTCATGCCCCATGTCTCTTTCCTGTTACCCCCCACCCCCCTCTCGTGCCCTGTGTCTCCCTGCTGTTGCCCCCATCCTCCGCTCATGCCCCGTGTCTCCCTGCTGTTGCCCCCCACCCCCGCTCATGCTCTGTGTCTCCCTGCTGTTGCCCCCCACCCCCTCTCATGCCCCGTGTCTCTCTCCTGTTACCCCCCTCTCATGCCCGTGTCTCTCTCCTGTTACCCCCCACCCCCCTCTCATGCCCGTGTCTCTCTCCTGTTGCCCCCCACCCTCCAGTCATGCCCCGTGTCTCCCTGCTGTTGCCCCCCACCCCCCACTCATGCCCCGTGTCTCCCTGCTGTTGCCCCCCACCCGCTGCTCATGCCCCGTGTCTCTCTCCTGTTACCCCCCACCCCCTCTCATGCCCTGTGTCTCTCTCCTGTTGCCCCCCACCCCCGGTCATGCCCCGTGTCTCCCTGCTGTTGCCCCATCCCCTGCTCATGCCCTGTGTCACTCTTCTGTTGCCCCCCAGCCCCTGGTCATGCCCTATGTCTCCCTGCTGTTGCCCCCACTCCCCGCTCATGCCCCCTGTCTCTCTCCTGTTGCCCCCCACCACCCTGGTCATGCCCCGTGTCTCCCTTCTGTTGCCCCCCACCCCACGGTCATGCCCCATGTCTCCCTGCTGTTTCCCCCCACCACCCGGTCATGCCCCGTGTCTCCCTGCTGTTGCCCCCCACCGCCCACTCATGCCCCGTGTCTCCCTGCTGTTGCCCCCCACCCCCCAGTCATGCACTGTGTCTCTCTCCTGTTACCCCCTACCCCCCGGTCATGCCCCGTGTCTCCCTGCTGTTGCCCCATCCCCTGCTCATGCCCTGTGACACTCTTCTGTTGCCCCCCAGCCTCTGGTCATGCCCTGTGTCTCCCTGTTGTTGCCCCCCACTCCCCGCTCATGCCCCCTGTCTCTCTCCTGTTGCCCCCACCCCCATGGTCATGCCCCATGTCTCCCTTCTGTTGCCCCCCACCCCACGGTCATGCCCCATGTCTCCCTGCTGTTTCCCCCCACCCCCGCTCATGCCCCGTGTCTCTCTCCTGTTACCCCCCACGCCCCTCTCATGCCCCGTGTCTCCCTCGTATTCCCCCCACCCCCCGCTCATGCCCCGTGTCTCCCTGCTGTTTCCCCCCACCCCCTGCTCATGCCCCGTGTCTCCCTGCTGTTGCCCCCCACCACCCTCTCATGCTCTGTGTCTCCCTCGTATTCCCCCCACCCCCCGCTCATGCCCCGTGTCTCCTTGCTGTTGCCCCCACCCCCGCTCATGCCCTGTGTCTCCCTGCTGTTGCCCCCCACCCCCCACTCATGCCCCGTATCTCTCTCCTGTTGCCCCCCACCCCCGGTCACACCCCGTGTCTCCCTGCTGTTGCCCCCCACCCCCCGGTCATGCCCCGTGTCTCCTTGCGGTTTCCCCCACCCCCCGATCATGCCCCGTATCTCCCTGCTGTTGCCCCCCACTCCTCGTTCATGCCCTGTGTCTCCCTCATGTTCCCCCCACCCCCGCTCATGCCCTGTGTCTCTCTCCTGTTGCCCCCCACCCCCCGGTCATGCCCCGTGTCTCCCTGCTGTTGCCCCCCACCCCCCGCTCATGCCCCGTGTCTCTCTCCTGTTGCCCCCACCTCCTGATCATGCCCCGTGTCTCCCTGCTGTTGCCCCCACCCCCGCTTATGCCCCATGTCTCTCTCCTGTTACCCCCCCACCCCCCGCTCATGCCCCGTGTCTCCCTCATGTTCCCCCACCCCCGCTCATGCCCCGTGTCTCCCTGCTGTTGCCCCCCACCCTCCGCTCAAGCCCTGTGTCTCCCTGCTGTTGCCCCCCACCCCCCGCTCATACCCCGTGTCTCTCTCCTGTAACCCCCCCACTCCCCTCTCATGCCCTGTGTCTCTCTCCTGTTACCCCCACCCCCCTCTCATGCCCCGTGTCTCTCTCCTGTTGCCCCCCACCCCCCGGTCATGCCCCATGTCTCCCTGCTGTTTCCCCCACCCCCTGATCATGCCCCGTGTCTCCCTGCTGTTGCCCCCCACTCCTCGCTCATGCCCTGTGTCTCCCTCGTGTTCCCCCCACCCCCGCTCATGCCCTGTGTCTCTCTCCTGTGTCCCCCCACCCCCCGGTCACGCCCCGTGTCTCCCTGCTGTTGCCCCCCACCCCCCGCTCATGCCCCGTGTCTCTCTCCTGTTGCCCCCACCTCCTGATCATGCCCCGTGTCTCCCTGCTGTTGCCCCCACCCCCGCTTATGCCCCATGTCTCTCTCCTGTTACCCCCCCACCCCCCGCTCATGCCCCGTGTCTCCCTCATGTTCCCCCACCCCCGCTCATGCCCCGTGTCTCCCTGCTGTTGCCCCCCACCCTCCGCTCAAGCCCTGTGTCTCCCTGCTGTTGCCCCCCACCCCCCGCTCATGCCCCGTGTCTCTCTCCTGTAACCCCCCTCTCATGCCCCGTGTCTCTCTCCTGTTATCCCCCACCCCCCTCTCATGCCCTGTGTCTCTCTCCTGTTGCCCCCCACCCCCCGGTCATGCCCCGTGTCTCCCTGCTGTTGCCCCCCACGCCCCGCTCATGCCCTGTGTCGTCTCTCTCCTGTTACTCCATCCCCTGCTCATGCCCAGTCTCTCTCTCCTGTTACCCCCCACCCCCCGCTCATGCCCCATGACTCTCTCCTGTTGCCCCCCACCCACCCCTCATGCCCCGTGTCTCTCTCCTGTTACCCCCACCCCCACTCATACCCCATGTCTCTCTCCTGTTGCCCCCACTCCCTGCTCATGCCCCGTGTCTCTCTCCTGTTACCCCCACCCCCCTCTCGTGCCCCGTGTCTCCCTGCTGTTGCCCCCCACCCCGCACTCATGCCCTGTGTCTCCCTGCTGTTGCCCCCCACCACCCGCTCATGCACCGTGTCTCTCTCCTGTTACCCCTACCCCCCGGTCATGCCCTGTGTCTCCCTGCTGTTGCCCCCCCACCCCCTGCTCATGCCCCGTGTCTCTCTCCTGTTACACCCCACCCCCTCTCATGCCCCGTGTCTCTCTCCTGTTGCCCCCCACCCCCGGTCATGCCCCGTGTCTCCCTGCTGTTGCCCCATCCCCTGCTCATGCCCTGTGTCACTCTTCTGTTGCCCCCCAGCCCCTGGTCATGCCCTGTGTCTCCCTGCTGTTGCCCCCCACTCCCTGCTCATGCCCCCTGTCTCTCTCCTGTTGCCCCCCACCCCCCTGGTCATGCCCCGTGTCTCCCTTCTGTTGCCCCCCACCCCACGGTCATGCCCCATGTCTCCCTGCTGTTTCCCCCCACCCCCGCTCATGCCCCGTGTCTCTCTCCTGTTACCCCCCACCCCTCCTCATGCACCGTGTCTCCCTCGTATTCCCCCCACCCCCCGCTCATGCCCCGTGTCTCCCTGCTGTTTCCCCCCACACCCTGCTCATGCCCCGTGTCTCCCTGCTGTTGCCCCCCACCACCCGCTCATGCCCCGTTTCTCCCTCATGTTCCCCCCACCCCCTGCTCATGCCCCATGTCTCCCTGCTGTTTCCCCATGCCCCGTGTCTCCCTGCTGTTGCCCCCCACCCCCAGCTCATGCCCTGTGTCTCCCTGCTGTTGCCCCCCACCCCCTGCTCATGCCCTGTGTCTCCCTGCTGTTGCCCCCCACCCCCAGCTCATGCCCGTGTCTCCCTGCTGTTGCCCTCCACCCCCCGCTCATGCGCCGTGTCTCTCTCCTGTTACCCCCACCCCCTGCTCATTGCCCGTGTCTCCCTCGTGTTCCCCCCACCCCCCGCTCATGGCCCGTGTCTCCCTCGTGTTCCCCCCACCCCCCGCTCATGCCCCGTGTCTCCTTGCTGTTGCCCCCACCCCCCGCTTATGCCCCATGTCTCTCTCCTGTTGCCCCCCACCTCCTGATCATGCCCTGTGTCTCCCTGCTGTTGCCCCCACCCCCCGCTTATGCCCCATGTCTCTCTCCTGTTGCCCCCCCACCCCCCGCTCATGCCCTGTGTCTCCCTCATGTTCCCCCACCCCCGTTCATGCCCCGTGTCTCCCTGCTGTTGCCCCCACCCTCCGCTCAAGCCCCGTGTCTCCCTGCTGTTGCCCCCCACCCCCGCTCATGCCCCGTGTCTCTCTCCTGTAACCCCCTCACCCCCCTCTCATGCCCCGTGTCTCTCTCCTGTTACCCCCCAGCCCCCTCTCATGCCCCGTGTCTCTCTCCTGTTGCCCCCCACCCCCCGGTCGTGCCCCGTGTCTCCCTGCTGTTGCCCCCCACGCCCCGCTCATGCCCTGTGTCGTCTCTCTCCTGTTACCCCATCCCCTGCTCATGCCCAGTCTCTCTCTCCTGTTACCCCCACCCCCCGCTCATGCCCCATGACTCTCTCCTGTTGCCCCCCACCCACCCCTCATGCCCCGTGTCTCTCTCCTGTTACCCCCACCCCCACTCATACCCCATGTCTCTCTCCTGTTGCCCCCACTCCCTGCTCATGCCCCGTGTCTCTCTCCTGTTACCCCCCACCCCCCTCTCGTGCCCTGTGTCTCCCTGCTGTTGCCCCCATCCTCCGCTCATGCCCCGTGTCTCTCTCCTGTTACCCCCCCTCTCATGCCCTGTGTCTCTCTCCTGTTACCCCCCACCCCCCTCTCATGCCCCGTGTCTCTCTCCTGTTGCCCCCCACCCCCCGGTCATGCCCCGTGTCTCCCTGCTGTTGCCCCCCACCCCCGCTCATGCTCTGTGTCTCCCTGCTGTTGCCCCCCACCCCCTCTCATGCCCCGTGTCTCTCTCCTGTTACCCCCCCTCTCATGCCCTGTGTCTCTCTCCTGTTACCCCCCACCCCCCTCTCATGCCCCGTGTCTCTCTCCTGTTGCCCCCCACCCCCCGGTCATGCCCCGTGTCTCCCTGCTGTTGCCCCCCACTCATGCCCCGTGTCTCCCTGCTGTTGCCCCCCACCCCCCGCTCATGCACCATGTCTCTCTCCTGTTACCCCCTACCCCCCGGTCATGCCCCGTGTCTCCCTGCTGTTGCCCCGTGTCTCCCTGCTGTTGCCCCCCACCCCCTGCTCATGCCCCATGTCTCTCTCCTGTTACCCCCCACCCCCTCTCATGCCCCGTGTCTCTCTCCTGTTGCCCCCCACCCCCGGTCATGTCCCGTGTCTCCCTGCTGTTGCCCCATCCCCTGCTCATGCCCTGTGTCACTCTTCTGTTGCCCCCCAGCCCCTGGTCATGCCCTGTGTCTCCCTGTTGTTGCCCCCCACTCCCCGCTCATGCCCCCTGTCTCTCTCCTGTTGCCCCCCACCCCCATGGTCATGCCCCGTGTCTCCCTTCTGTTGCCCCCCACCCCACGGTCATGCCCCATGTCTCCCTGCTGTTTCCCCCCACCCCCGCTCATGCCCCGTGTCTCTCTCCTGTTGCCCCCCACCCCCCTCTCATGCCCCATGTCTCCCTCGTATTCCCCCCAACCCCCGCTCATGTCCTGTGTCTCCCTGCTGTTTCCCCCCACCCCCTGCTCATGCCTCGTGTCTCCCTGCTGTTGCCCCCCACCACCCGCTCATGCCCCGTGTCTCCCTCGTGTTCCCCCACCCCCTGCTCATGCCCCATGTCTTCCTGCTGTTTCCCCATGCCCTGTGTCTCCCTGCTGTTGCCCTCCACCCCCCGCTCATGCCCCATGTCTCTCTCCTGTTACCCCCCACCCCCTGCTCATGGCCCGTGTCTCCCTCGTGTTCCCCCCACCCCCCGCTCATGGCCCGTGTCTCCCTTGTGTTCCCCCCACCCCCCGCTCATGCCCCGTGTCTCCTTGCTGTTGCCCCCACCCCCCGCTCATGCCCCGTATCTCTCTCCTGTTGCCCCCCACCCCCGGTCATGCCCCGTGTCTCCCTGCTATTGCCCCCCACCCCCCAGTCATGCCCCGTGTCTCCCTGCGGTTTCCCCCCACCCCCCGATCATGCCCCGTGTCTCCCTGCTGTTGCCCCCCACTCCTCGCTCATGCCCTGTGTCTCCCTCGTGTTCCCCCCCACCCCCGCTCATGCCCCGTGTCTCCCTGCTGTTTCCCCCCTACACCCTGCTCATGCCCCGTGTCTCTCTCCTGTTGTCCCCCACCCTGCTCATGCCCCGTGTCTCCCTCCTGTTGCCCCCACCCCCCGCTCATGCCCCGTGTCTCTCTCCTGTTACCCCCCACTCCCCTCTCATGCCCCGCGTCTCCCTGCTGTTTCCCCCCACCCCCGGCTCATGCCCTGTGTCTCCCTGCTGTTGCCCCCCACCACCCGCTCATGCCCCCTGTCTCCCTTGTGTTCCCCCCACCCCCTGCTCATGCTCCATGTCTTCCTGCTGTTTCCCCATGCCCTGTCTCCCTGCTGTTGCCCCCCACCCCCAGCTCATGCCCTGTGTCTCCCTGCTGTTGCCCCCACTCCTCGCTCATGCCCTGTGTCTCTCTCCTGTTGCCCCCCACCCCCGGTCATGCCCCGTGTCTCCCTGCTGTTGCCCCATCCCCTGCTCATGCCCTGTGTCACTCTTCTGTTGCCCCCCCAGCCCCTGGTCATGCCCTGTGTCTCCCTGCTGTTGCCCCCCACTCCCTGCTCATGCCCCCTGTCTCTCTCCTGTTGCCCCCCACCCCGCTGGTCATGCCCCGTGTCTCCCTTCTGTTGCCCCCCACCCCACGGTCATGCCCCATGTCTCCCTGCTGTTTCCCCCCACCCCCGCTCATGCCCCGTGTCTCTCTCCTGTTACCCCCCACCCCTCCTCATGCCCCGTGTCTCCCTCGTATTCCCCCCCACCCCCCGCTCATGCCCGTGTCTCCCTGCTGTTTCCCCCCACACCCTGCTCATGCCCCGTGTCTCCCTGCTGTTGCCCCCCACCACCCGCTCATGCCCCGTGTTCTCCCTCATGTTCCCCCCACCCCCTGCTCATGCCCCATGTCTCCCTGCTGTTTCCCCATGCCCCGTGTCTCCCTGCTGTTGCCCCCCACCCCCAGCTCATGCCCTGTGTCTCCCTGCTGTTGCCCCCCACCCCCTGCTCATGCCCTGTGTCTCCCTGCTGTTGCCCCCCACCCCCAGCTCATGCCCGTGTCTCCCTGCTGTTGCCCTCCACCCCCCGCTCATGCGCCGTGTCTCTCTCCTGTTACCCCCCACCCCCTGCTCATGGCCCGTGTCTCCCTCGTGTTCCCCCCACCCCCCGCTCATGGCCCGTGTCTCCCTCGTGTTCCCCCCACCCCCCGCTCATGCCCCGTGTCTCCTTGCTGTTGCCCCCACCCCCCGCTTATGCCCCATGTCTCTCTCCTGTTGCCCCCCACCTCCTGATCATGCCCCGTGTCTCCCTGCTGTTGCCCCCACCCCCCGCTTATGCCCCATGTCTCTCTCCTGTTGCCCCTCCACCCCCCGCTCATGCCCCGTGTCTCCCTCATGTTCCCCCACCCCCGCTCATGCCCCGTGTCTCCCTCCTGTTGCCCCCACCCTCCGCTCAAGCCCCGTGTCTCCCTGCTGTTGCCCCCCGCTCATGCCCCGTGTCTCTCTCCTGTAACCCCCTCACCCCCTCTCATGCCCCGTGTCTCTCTCCTGTTACCCCCCAGCCCCCTCTCATGCCCCGTGTCTCTCTCCTGTTGCCCCCCACCCCCCGGTCATGCCCCGTGTCTCCCTGCTGTTGCCCCCCACGCCCCGCTCATGCCCTGTGTCGTCTCTCTCCTGTTACCCCATCCCCTGCTCATGCCCAGTCTCTCTCTCCTGTTACCCCCACCCCCCGCTCATGCCCCATGACTCTCTCCTGTTGCCCCCCACCCACCCCTCATGCCCCGTGTCTCTCTCCTGTTACCCCCACCCCCACTCATACCCCATGTCTCTCTCCTGTTGCCCCCACTCCCTGCTCATGCCCCGTGTCTCTCTCCTGTTACCCCCACCCCCCTCTCGTGCCCTGTGTCTCCCTGCTGTTGCCCCCATCCTCCGCTCATGCCCCGTGTCTCCCTGCTGTTGCCCCCCACCCCCCGCTCATGCTCTGTGTCTCCCTGCTGTTGCCCCCCACCCCCTCTCATGCCCCGTGTCTCTCTCCTGTTACCCCCCTCTCATGCCCCGTGTCTCTCTCCTGTTACCCCCCACCCCCCTCTCATGCCCCGTGTCTCTCTCCTGTTGCCCCCCACCCCCCGGTCATGCCCCGTGTCTCCCTGCTGTTGCCCCCCACTCATGCCCCGTGTCTCCCTGCTGTTGCCCCCCACCCCCCGCTCATGCACCATGTCTCTCTCCTGTTACCCCCTACCCCCCGGTCATGCCCCGTGTCTCCCTGCTGTTGCCCCGTGTCTCCCTGCTGTTGCCCCCCACCCCCTGCTCATGCCCCATGTCTCTCTCCTGTTACCCCCCACCCCCTCTCATGCCCCGTGTCTCTCTCCTGTTGCCCCCCACCCCCGGTCATGCCCCGTGTCTCCTGCTGTTGCCCCATCCCCTGCTCATGCCCTGTGTCACTCTTCTGTTGCCCCCCAGCCCCTGGTCATGCACTGTGTCTCCCTGTTGTTGCCCCCCACTCCCCGCTCATGCCCCCTGTCTCTCTCCTGTTGCCCCCCACCCCCATGGTCATGCCCCGTGTCTCCCTTCTGTTGCCCCCCACCCCACAGTCATGCCCCATGTCTCCCTGCTGTTTCCCCCCACCCCCGCTCATGCCCCGTGTCTCTCTCCTGTTACCCCCCACCCCCCTCTCATGCCCCGTGTCTCCCTCGTATTCCCCCCAACCCTCGCTCATGTCCCGTGTCTCCCTGCTGTTTCCCCCACCCCCTTCTCATGCCCCGTGTCTCCCTGCTGTTGCCCCCCACCACCCGCTCATGCCCCGTGTCTCCCTCGTGTTCCCCCACCCCCTGCTCATGCCCCATGTCTTCCTGCTGTTTCCCCATGCCCTGTGTCTCCCTGCTGTTGCCCCCCACCCCCAGCTCATGCCCTGTGTCTCCCTGCTGTTTCCCCCCACCCCCCGCTCATGCCCCGTGTCTCCCTGCTGTTGCCCCCCACCCCCAGCTCATGCCCTGTGTCTCCCCTGCTGTTGCCCCCCACCCCCCGCTCATGCCCCGTGTCTCCCTGCTGTTGCCCCCCACCCCCAGCTCATGCCCGTGTCTCCCTGCTGTTGCCCTCCACCCCCCGCTCAAGCCCCGTGTCTCTCTCCTGTTACCCCCCACCCCCTGCTCATGGCTCGTGTCTCCCTCGTGTTCCCCCACCCCCCGCTCATGGCCCGTGTCTCCCTTGTGTTCCCCCCACCCCCGCTCATGCCCCGTGTCTCCTTGCTGTTGCCCCCACCCCCCGCTCATGCCCTGTGTCTCCCTGCTGTTGCCCCCCACCCCCCACTCATGCCCCGTATCTCTCTCCTGTTGCCCCCCACCCCCGGTCATGCCCCGTGTCTCCCTGCTGTTGCCCCCCACCCCCCGGTCATGCCCTGTGTCTCCCTGCTGTTGCCCCCCACCCCCCGCTCATGCACCGTGTCTCTCTCCTGTTACCCCATACCCCCGGTCATGCCCAGTGTCTCCCTGCTGTTGCCCCCCACCCCCTGCTCATGCCCGTGTCTCTCTCCTGTTGCCCCCCCACCCCCGGTCATGCCCCGTGTCTCCCTACTGTTGCCCCATCCTCTGCTCATGCCCCGTGTCACTCTTCTGTTGCCCCCCAGCCCCCGGTCATGCCCTGTGTCTCCCTGCTGTTGCCCCCCACTACCCGCTCATGCCCCCTGTCTCTCTCCTGTTGCTCCCCACCCCCCTGGTCATGCCCCGTGTCGCCCTTCTGTTGCCCCCACCCCACGGTCATGCCCCATGTCTCCCTGCTGTTTCCCCCCACCCCCCGCTCATGCCCCGTGTCTCTCTCCTGTTACCCCCTACCCCCCTCTCATGCCCCGTGTCTCCCTCGTGTTCCCCCCACCCCCCGCTCATGCCCCGTGTCTCCCTGCTGTTTCCCCCACCCCGCTCATGCCCCGTGTCTCCCTGCTGTTGCCCCCCACCACCCGCTCATGCCCCGTGTCTCCCTCGTGTTCCCCCACCCCCTGCTCATGCCCCATGTCTCCCTGCTGTTTCCCCATGCCCCGTGTCTCCCTGCTGTTGCCCCCCACCCCCCGCTCATGCCCCGTGTCTCCCTGCTGTTGCCCCCCACCCCTAGCTCATGCCCGTGTCTCCCTCCTGTTACCCAAACCCCCCGTGTCTCCCTGCTGTTGCCCCCCACACCACGCTCATGCCCCGTGTCTCCCTCCTGTTGCCCCCCACCCCCCCGTTCATGCCCCGTGTCGCTCTCCTGTTACCCCCCACCCCCCGCTCATGCCCCATGTCTCTCTCCTGTTACCGCCCACCCGCCGCTCATGCCCCGTGTCTACCTCGTGTTCCCCCCAACCCCTGCTAATGCCCTGTGTCTCCCTGCTGTTGCCCCCCACCCCCCGTTCATGCCCAGTGTCTCTCTCCTGTTGCCCCCCACCCCCCGGTCATGCCCCGTGTCTACCTCTTGTTGCCCCAACCCCTGCTAATGCGCTGTGTCTCCCTGCTGTTGCCCTTTCCCCCTGCTCATGCCCCGTATCTCCCTGCTGTTGCCCCCACCACCCGCTCATGCCCCGTGTCTCCCTCGTGTTCCCCCCACCCCCTCTCATGCCCCATGTCTCCCTGCTGTTTCCCCATGCCCCGTGTCTCCCTGCTGTAGCCCCCCACCCCCAGCTCATGCCCCGTGTCTCCCTGCTGTTGCCCCCCACTGCCTGCTCATGCGCCGTGTCTCCCTGCTGTTGCCCCCCACCCCCAGCTCATGCCCGTGTCTCCCCGCTGTTGCCCTCCACCCCCCGCTCATGCCCCGTGTCTCTCTCCTGTTACCCCCACCCTCCGTGTCTCCCTGTTGTTGCCCCCCACCCCCCCGCTCATGCCCCGTGTCTCCCTCCTGTTGCCCCCCACCCCCCGCTCATGCCCCGTGTCTCTCTCCTGTTACCCCCCACCCCCCGCTCATGCCCCATGTCTCTCTCCTGTTACCCCCCACCCACCGCTCATGCCCCGTGCCTACCTCGTGTTCCCCCCAACCCCTGCTAATGCCCTGTGTATCCCTGCTGTTGCCCCCCACCCCCCGCTCATGCCCCGTGTCTCTCTCCTGTTGCCCCCCACCCCCGGTCATGCCCCGTGTCTCCCTGCTGTTGCCCCCCACGCCTGCTCATGCCCCGTGTCTACCTCTTGTTGCCCCAACCCCTGCTAATGCCCTGTGTCTCCCTGCTGTTGCCCTCTCTCGCCGCTCATGCCCCGTATCTCCCTGCTGTTGCCCCCCACCCCCGCTCATGGCCCGTGTCTCCCTTGTGTTCCCCCCACCCCCCGCTCATGCCTCGTGTCTCCTTGCTGTTGCCCCCACCCCCCGCTCATGCCCTGTGTCTCCCTGCTGTTGCCCCCCACCCCCCACTCATGCCCCGTATCTCTCTCCTGTTGCCCCCCACCCCCGGTCATGCCCCGTGTCTCCCTGCTGTTGCCCCCCACCCCCCGGTCATGCCCCGTGTCTCCCTGCTGTTGCCCCCCACCCCCCGCTCATGCACCGTGTCTCTCTCCTGTTACCCCATACCCCCGGTCATGCCCCGTGTCTCCCTGCTGTTGCCCCCCCACCCCCTGCTCATGCCCGTGTCTCTCTCCTGTTGCCCCCCCACCCCCGGTCATGCCCCGTATCTCCCTACTGTTGCCCCATCCTCTGCTCATGCCCCGTGTCACTCTTCTGTTGCCCCCCAGCCCCCGGTCATGCCCTGTGTCTCCCTGCTGTTGCCCCCACTACCCGCTCATGCCCCCTGTCTCTCTCCTGTTGATCCCCACCCCCCTGGTCATGCCCTGTGTCTCCCTTCTGTTGCCCCCACCCCACGGTCATGCCCCATGTCTCCCTGCTGTTTCCCCCCACTCCCCGCTCATGCCCCGTGTCTCTCTCCTGTTACCCCCTACCCCCCTCTCATGCCCCGTGTCTCCCTCGTGTTCCCCCCACCCCCCGCTCATGCCCCGTGTCTCCCTGCTGTTTCCCCCACCCCCGCTCATGCCCCGTGTCTCCCTGCTGTTGCCCCCCACCACCCGCTCATGCCCCGTGTCTCCCTCGTGTTCCCCCACCCCCTGCTCATGCCCCATGTCTCCCTGCTGTTTCCCCATGCCCCGTGTCTCCCTGCTGTTGCCCCCCACCCCCCGCTCATGCCCCGTGTATCCCTGCTGTTGCCCCCCACCCCTAGCTCATGCCCGTGTCTCCCTCCTGTTACCCAAACCCCCCGTGTCTCCCTGCTGTTGCCCCCCACACCACGCTCATGCCCCGTGTCTCCCTCCTGTTGCCCCCCGCCCCCCCGTTCATGCCCCGTGTCGCTCTCCTGTTACCCCCCACCCCCCGCTCATGCCCCATGTCTCTCTCCTGTTACCGCCCACCCGCCGCTCATGCCCCGTGTCTACCTCGTGTTCCCCCCAACCCCTGCTAATGCCCTGTGTCTCCCTGCTGTTGCCCCCCACCTCCCGCTCATGCCCAGTGTCTCTCTCCTGTTGCCCCCCACCCCCCGGTCATGCCCCGTGTCTCCCTGCTGTTGCCCCCCACCCCTGCTCATGCCCCGTGTCTACCTCTTGTTGCCCCAACCGCTGCTAATGCGCTGTGTCTCCCTGCTGTTGCCCTTTCCCCCCGCTCATGCCCCGTATCTCCCTGCTGTTGCCCCCCACCACCCGCTCATGCCCCGTGTCTCCCTCGTGTTCCCCCCACCCCCTCTCATGCCCCATGTCTCCCTGCTGTTTCCCCATGCCCCGTGTCTCCCTGCTGTAGCCCCCCACCCCCAGCTCATGCCCCGTGTCTCCCTGCTGTTGCCCCCCACTGCCTGCTCATGCGCCGTGTCTCCCTGCTGTTGCCCCCCACCCCCAGCTCATGCCCGTGTCTCCCTGCTGTTGCCCTCCACCCCCCGCTCATGCCCCGTGTCTCTCTCCTGTTACCCCCACCCTCCGTGTCTCCCTGTTGTTGCCCCCCACCCCCCCGCTCATGCCCCGTGTCTCCCTCCTGTTGCCCCCCACCCCCCGCTCATGCCCCGTGTCTCTCTCCTGTTACCCCCCACCCCCCGCTCATGCCCCATGTCTCTCTCCTGTTACCCCCCACCCACCGCTCATGCCCCGTGCCTACCTCGTGTTCCCCCCAACCCCTGCTAATGCCCTGTGTCTCCCTGCTGTTGCCCCCCACCCCCCGCTCATGCCCCGTGTCTCTCTCCTGTGGCCCCCCACCCCCCGGTCATGCCCCGTGTCTCCCTGCTGTTGCCCCCCACGCCTGCTCATGCCCCGTGTCTACCTCTTGTTGCCCCAACCCCTGCTAATGCCCTGTGTCTCCCTGCTGTTGCCCTCTCTCGCCGCTCATGCCCCGTATCTCCCTGCTGTTGCCCCCCACCCCCCGCTCATGCCCCGTGTCTCTCTCCTGTTGCCCCCCACCCCCTGGTCATGCCCCGTGTCTCCCTGCTGTTGCCCCCACTCCCCGCTCATGCCCCATGTCTCTCTCCTGTTACCCCCCACCCCCCGCTCATGCCCTGTGTCTCCCTCGTGTTCCCCCCACCCCCCGCTCATGCCCTCTGTCTCCTTGCTGTTGCCCCCACCCCCCGCTCATGCCCTGTGTCTCTCTCCTGTAACCCCCCCAACCCCCAATCATGCCCCGTGTCTCTCTCCTGTTACCCCCCACCCCCCTCTCATGCCCCGTGTCTCTCTCCTGTAGCCCCCCACCCTCCGGTCGTGCCCCGTGTCTCCCTGCTGTTGCCCCCCACCCCCGCTCATGCCCCCTGTTGTCTCTCTCCTGTTGCCCCCCACCCCCGCTCATGCCCCGTATCTCCCTGCTGTTGCCCCCCACCACCCGCTCATGCCCCGTGTCTCCCTCGTGTTCCCCCCACCCACCCTCACATCCCCCATGTCTCCCTGCTGTTTCCCCATGCCCCGTGTCTCCCTGCTGTAGCCCCCCACCCCCAGCTCATGCCCCGTGTCTCCCTGCTGTTGCCCCCCACTGCCTGCTCATGTGCCGTGTCTCCCTGCTGTTGCCCCCCACCCCCAGCTCATGCCCGTGTCTCCCTGCTGTTGCCCTCCACCCCCCGCTCATGCCCTGTGTCTCTCTCCTGTTACCCCCACCCTCCGTGTCTCCCTGTTGTTGCCTCCCACCCCCCCGCTCATGCCCCGTGTCTCCCTCCTGTTGCCCCCCACCCCCCGCTCATGCCCCGTGTCTCTCTCCTGTTACCCCCCACCCCCCGCTCATGCCCCATGTCTCTCTCCTGTTACCCCCACCCACCGCTCATGCCCCGTGCCTACCTCGTGTTCCCCCCAACCCCTGCTAATGCCCTGTGTCTCCCTGCTGTTGCCCCCCACCCCCCGCTCATGCCCCGTGTCTCTCTCCTGTTGCCCCCCACCCCCCGGTCATGCCCCGTGTCTCCCTGCTGTTGCCCCCCACGCCTGCTCATGCCCCGTGTCTACCTCTTGTTGCCCCAACCCCTGCTAATGCCCTGTGTCTCCCTGCTGTTGCCCTCTCTCGCCGCTCATGCCCCGTATCTCCCTGCTGTTGCCCCCGCTCATGCCCCGTGTCTCTCTCCTGTTGCCCCCCACCCCCTGGTCATGCCCCGTGTCTCCCTGCTGTTGCCCCCACTCCCCGCTCATGCCCCATGTCTCTGTCCTGTTACCCCCCACCCCCCGCTCATGCCCTGTGTCTCCCTCGTGTTCCACCCACCCCCCGCTCATGCCCTGTGTCTCCTTGCTGTTGCCCCCACCCCCCGCTCATGCCCTGTGTCTCTCTCCTGTAACCCCCCCAACCCCCAATCATGCCCCGTGTCTCTCTCCTGTAGCCCCCCACCCTCCGGTCGTGCCCCGTGTCTCCCTGCTGTTGCCCCCCACCCCGCGCTCATGCCCCGTGTCTCTCTCCTGTTACCCCCCCACCCCCCGTTCATGCCCCGTATCTCCCTCGTGTTCCCCACCCCCCGCTAATGCCCAGTGTCTCCCTGCTGTTGCCCTCCACCCCCCGCTCATGCCCCGTGTCTCCCTCCTGTTGCCCCCCACCCCCGCTCATGCCCCGTGTCTCTCTCCTGTTACCCCTCACCCCTGCTCATGCCCCGTGTCTCCCTGCTGTTGCCCCCATCCTCTGCTCATGCCCCGTGTCTCTCTCCTGTTACCCCCCACCCCCGCTCATGCCCCGTGTCTCCCTCGTGTTCCCCCCACCCCCGCTCATGCCCCGTGTCTCCCTGCTGTTGCCCCCCACCTCCCCGCTCATGCCCTGTGTCTCCCTGCTGTTGCCCCCATCCTCTGCTCATGCCCCGTGTCTCTCTCCTGTTACCCCCCACCCCCGCTCATGCCCCGTGTCTCCCTCGTGTTCCCCCCACCCCCGCTCATGCCCCGTGTCTCCCTGCTGTTGCCCCCCACCTCCCCGCTCATGCCACGTGTCTCCCGCTGTTGCCCCCCAGCCTCGCTCATGCCCTGTGTCTCTCTCCTGTTGTCCTGTTGTCCCCAACCCCCCGGTCATGCCCCGTGTCTCCCTGCTGTTGCCCCCACCCCCCGCTTATGCCCCATGTCTCTCTCCTGTTACCCCCCACCCCCCGCTCATGCCCCGTGTCTCCCTCATGTTCCCCCACCCCCGCTCATGCCCCGTGTCTCCCTGCTGTTGCCCCCCACCCTCCGCTCAAGCCCCTTGTCTCCCTGCTGTTGCCCCCCACCCCCGCTCATGCCCCGTGTCTCTCTCCTCTAACCCCCCCACCCCCCTCTCATGCCCCGTGTCTCTCTCCTGTTACCCCCCACCCCCCTCTCATGCCCCGTGTCTCTCTCCTGTTGCCCCCCACCCCCCGGTCATGCCCCGTGTCTCCCTGCTGTTGCCCCCCACACCCCGCTCATGCCCTGTGTCATCTCTCTCCTGTTACTCCATCCCCTGCTCATGCCCAGTGTCTCTCTCCTGTTACCCCCCACCCCCCGCTCATGCCCCATGACTCTCTCCTGTTGCCCCCCACCCACCCCTCATGCCCCGTGTCTCTCTCCTGTTACCCCTACCCCCACTCATACCCCATGTCTCTCTCCTGTTGCCCCCACTCCCTGCTCATGCCCCATGTCTCTCTCCTGTTACCCCCCACCCCCCTCTCGTGCCCTGTGTCTCCCTGCTGTTGCCCCCATCCTCTGCTCATGCCCCGTGTCTCCCTGCTGTTGCCCCCCACCCCCCGCTCATGCTCTGTGTCTCCCTGCTGTTGCCCCCCACCCCCTCTCATGCCCCGTGTCTCTCTCCTGTTACCCCCCTCTCATGCCCGTGTCTCTCTCCTGTTACCCCCCACCACCCTCTCATGCCGTGTCTCTCTCCTGTTGCCCCCCACCCCCCAGTCATGCCCCGTGTCTCCCTGCTGTTGCCCCCCACCCCCCACTCATGCCCCGTGTCTCCCTGCTGTTGCCCCCCACCCCCTGCTCATGCCCCGTGTCTCTCTCCTGTTACCCCCCACCCCCTCTCATGCCCCGTGTCTCTCTCCTGTTGCCCCCCACCCCCGGTCATGCCCCGTGTCTCCCTGCTGTTGCCCCATCCCCTGCTCATGCCCTGTGTCACTCTTCTGTTGCCCCCCAGCCCCTGGTCATGCCCTATGTCTCCCTGCTGTTGCCCCCACTCCCCGCTCATGCCCCCTGTCTCTCTCCTGTTGCCCCCCACCACCCTGGTCATGCCCCGTGTCTCCCTTCTGTTGCCCCCCACCCCACGGTCATGCCCCATGTCTCCCTGCTGTTTCCCCCCACCACCCGGTCATGCCCCGTGTCTCCCTGCTGTTGCCCCCCACCGCCCACTCATGCCCCGTGTCTCCCTGCTGTTGCCCCCCACCCCCCAGTCATGCACTGTGTCTCTCTCCTGTTACCCCCTACCCCCCGGTCATGCCCCGTGTCTCCCTGCTGTTGCCCCCACCCCCTGCTCATGCCCCGTGTCTCTCTCCTGTTACCCCCCACCCCCTATCATGCCCCATGTCTCTCTCCTGTTGCCCCCCACCCCCGGTCATGCCCCGTGTCTCCCTGCTGTTGCCCCATCCCCTGCTCATGCCCTGTGACACTCTTCTGTTGCCCCCCAGCCTCTGGTCATGCCCTGTGTCTCCCTGTTGTTGCCCCCCACTCCCCGCTCATGCCCCCTGTCTCTCTCCTGTTGCCCCCACCCCCATGGTCATGCCCCATGTCTCCCTTCTGTTGCCCCCCACCCCACGGTCATGCCCCATGTCTCCCTGCTGTTTCCCCCCACCCCCGCTCATGCCCCGTGTCTCTCTCTACTGTTACCCCCCACGCCCCTCTCATGCCCCGTGTCTCCCTCGTATACCCCCCACCCCCCGCTCATGCCCCGTGTCTCCCTGCTGTTTCCCCCCACCCCCTGCTCATGCCCCGTGTCTCCCTGCTGTTGCCCCCCACCACCCTCTCATGCCCCGTGTCTCCCTCGTATTCCCCCCACCCCCCGCTCATGCCCCGTGTCTCCTTGCTGTTGCCCCCACCCCCGCTCATGCCCTGTGTCTCCCTGCTGTTGCCCCCCACCCCCCACTCATGCCCTGTATCTCTCTCCTGTTGACCCCCACCCCCGGTCACGCCCCGTGTCTCCCTGCTGTTTCCCCCCACCCCCGGTCATGCCCCGTGTCTCCCTGCGGTTTCCCCCCACCCCCCGATCATGCCCCGTGTCTCCCTGCTGTTGCCCCCCACTCCTCGCTCATGCCCTGTGTCTCCCTCGTGTTCCCCCCACCCCCGCTCATGCCCTGTGTCTCTCTCCTGTTGCCCCCCACCCCCCGGTCATGCCCCGTGTCTCCCTGCTGTTGCCCCCCACCCCCCGCTCATGCCCCGTGTCTCTCTCCTGTTGCCCCCACCTCCTGATCATGCCCCGTGTCTCCCTGCTGTTGCCCCCACCCCCGCTCATGCCCCATGTCTCTCTCCTGTTACCCCCCCACCCCCCGCTCATGCCCCGTGTCTCCCTCATGTTCCCCCACCCCCGCTCATGCCCCGTGTCTCCCTGCTGTTGCCCCCCACCCTCCGCTCAAGCCCTGTGTCTCCCTGCTGTTGCCCCCCACCCCCCGCTCATACCCCGTGTCTCTCTCCTGTAACCCCCCCACCCCCCTCTCATGCCCTGTGTCTCTCTCCTGTTACCCCCCACCCCCCTCTCATGCCCTGTGTCTCTCTCCTGTTGCCCCCCACCCCCCGGTCATGCCCCATGTCTCCCTGCTGTTTACCCCCACCCCCCGATCATGCCCCGTGTCTCCCTGCTGTTGCCCCCACTCCTCGCTCATGCCCTGTGTCTCCCTCGTGTTCCCCCCACCCCCGCTCATGCCCTGTGTCTCTCTCCTGTGTCCCCCCACCCCCCGGTCACGCCCCGTGTCTCCCTGCTGTTGCCCCCCACCCCCCGCTCATGCCCCGTGTCTCTCTCCTGTTGCCCCCACCTCCTGATCATGCCCCGTGTCTCCCTGCTGTTGCCCCCACCCCCGCTTATGCCCCATGTCTCTCTCCTGTTACCCCCCCACCCCCCGCTCATGCCCCGTGTCTCCCTCATGTTCCCCCACCCCCGCTCATGCCCCGTGTCTCCCTGCTGTTGCCCCCCACCCTCCGCTCAAGCCCTGTGTCTCCCTGCTGTTGCCCCCCACCCCCCGCTCATGCCCCGTGTCTCTCTCCTGTAACCCCCCTCTCATGCCCCGTGTCTCTCTCCTGTTACCCCCCACCCCCCCTCTCATGCCCCGTGTCTCTCTCCTGTTGCCCCCCACCCCCCGGTCATGCCCCGTGTCTCCCTGCTGTTGCCCCCCACGCCCCGCTCATGCCCTGTGTCGTCTCTCTCCTGTTACTCCATCCCCTGCTCATGCCCAGTGTCTCTCTCCTGTTACCCCCCACCCCCCGCTCATGCCCCATGACTCTCTCCTGTTGCCCCCCACCCACCCCTCGTGCCCCGTGTCTCTCTCCTGTTACCCCCACCCCCACTCATACCCCATGTCTCTCTCTGGTTGCCCCCACTCCCTGCTCATGCCCCGTGTCTCTCTCCTGTTACCCCCCACCCCCTCTCGTGCCCCGTGTCTCCCTGCTGTTGCCCCCCACCCCCCACTCATGCCCTGTGTCTCCCTGCTGTTGCCCCCCACCCCCCGCTCATGCACCGTGTCTCTCTCCTGTTACCCCTACCCCCCGGTCATGCCCTGTGTCTCCCTGCTGTTGCCCCCCCACCCCCTGCTCATGCCCCGTGTCTCTCTCCTGTTACCCCCCACCCCCTCTCATGCCCCGTGTCTCTCTCCTGTTGCCCCCCACCCCCGGTCATGCCCCGTGTCTCCCTGCTGTTGCCCCATCCCCTGCTCATGCCCTGTGTCACTCTTCTGTTGCCCCCCAGCCCCTGGTCATGCCCTGTGTCTCCCTGCTGTTGCCCCCCACTCCCTGCTCATGCCCCCTGTCTCTCTCCTGTTGCCCCCCACCCCCCTGGTCATGCCCCGTGTCTCCCTTCTGTTGCCCCCCACCCCACGGTCATGCCCCATGTCTCCCTGCTGTTTCCCCCCACCCCCGCTCATGCCCCGTGTCTCTCTCCTGTTACCCCCCACCCCTCCTCATGCCCCGTGTCTCCCTCGTATTCCCCCCACCCCCCGCTCATGCCCCGTGTCTCCCTGCTGTTTCCCCCCACACCCTGCTCATGCCCCGTGTCTCCCTGCTGTTGCCCCCCACCACCCGCTCATGCCCCGTGTCTCCCTCATGTTCCCCCCACCCCCTGCTCATGCCCCATGTCTCCCTGCTGTTTCCCCATGCCCCGTGTCTCCCTGCTGTTGCCCCCCACCCCCCGCTCATGCCCTGTGTCTCCCTGCTGTTGCCCCCCACCCCCTGCTCATGCCCTGTGTCTCCCTGCTGTTGCCCCCCACCCCCAGCTCATGCCCGTGTCTCCCTGCTGTTGCCCTCCACCCCCCGCTCATGCGCCGTGTCTCTCTCCTGTTACCCCCCACCCCCTGCTCATTGCCCGTGTCTCCCTCGTGTTCCCCCCACCCCCCGCTCATGGCCCGTGTCTCCCTCGTGTTCCCCCCACCCCCCGCTCATGCCCCGTGTCTCCTTGCTGTTGCCCCCACCCCCCGCTTATGCCCCATGTCTCTCTCCTGTTGCCCCCCACCTCCTGATCATGCCCTGTGTCTCCCTGCTGTTGCCCCCAACCCCCGCTTATGCCCCATGTCTCTCTCCTGTTGCCCCCCCACCCCCCGCTCATGCCCCGTGTCTCCCTCATGTTCCCCCACCCCCGCTCATGCCCCGTGTCTCCCTGCTGTTGCCCCCACCCTCCGCTCAAGCCCCGTGTCTCCCTGCTGTTGCGCCCCACCCCCGCTCATGCCCCGTGTCTCTCTCCTGTAACCCCCTCACCCCCCTCTCATGCCCCGTGTCTCTCTCCTGTTACCCCCCAGCCCCCTCTCATGCCCCGTGTCTCTCTCCTGTTGCCCCCCACCCCCCGGTCATGCCCCGTGTCTCCCTGCTGTTGCCCCCCACGCCCCGCTCATGCCCTGTGTCGTCTCTCTCCTGTTACCCCATCCCCTGCTCATGCCCAGTCTCTCTCTCCTGTTACCCCCACCCCCTGCTCATGCCCCATGACTCTCTCCTGTTGCCCCCCACCCACCCCTCATGCCCCGTGTCTCTCTCCTGTTACCCCCACCCCCACTCATACCCCATGTCTCTCTCCTGTTGCCCCCACTCCCTGCTCATGCCCCGTGTCTCTCTCCTGTTACCCCCCACCCCCCTCTCGTGCCCTGTGTCTCCCTGCTGTTGCCCCCATCCTCCGCTCATGCCCCGTGTCTCCCTGCTGTTGCCCCCCACCCCCGCTCATGCTCTGTGTCTCCCTGCTGTTGCCCCCCACCCCCTCTCATGCCCCGTGTCTCTCTCCTGTTACCCCCCTCTCATGCCCCGTGTCTCTCTCCTGTTACCCCCCACCCCCCTCTCATGCCCCGTGTCTCTCTCCTGTTGCCCCCCACCCCCCGGTCATGCCCCGTGTCTCCCTGCTGTTGCCCCCCACTCATGCCCCGTGTCTCCCTGCTGTTGCCCCCCACCCCCCGCTCATGCACCATGTCTCTCTCCTGTTACCCCCTACCCCCCGGTCATGCCCCGTGTCTCCCTGCTGTTGCCCCGTGTCTCCCTGCTGTTGCCCCCCACCCCCTGCTCATGCCCCATGTCTCTCTCCTGTTACCCCCCACCCCCTCTCATGCCCCGTGTCTCTCTCCTGTTGCCCCCCACCCCCGGTCATGCCCCGTGTCTCCCTGCTGTTGCCCCATCCCCTGCTCATGCCCTGTGTCACTCTTCTGTTGCCCCCCAGCCCCTGGTCATGCCCTGTGTCTCCCTGTTGTTGCCCCCCACTCCCCGCTCATGCCCCCTGTCTCTCTCCTGTTGCCCCCCACCCCCATGGTCATGCCCCGTGTCTCCCTTCTGTTGCCCCCCACCCCACGGTCATGCCCATGTCTCCCTGCTGTTTCCCCCCACCCCCGCTCATGCCCCGTGTCTCTCTCCTGTTACCCCCCACCAACCTCTCATGCCCCGTGTCTCCCTCGTATTCCCCCCAACCCCCGCTCATGTCCCGTGTCTCCCTGCTGTTTCCCCCCACCCCCTGCTCATGCCCCGTGTCTCCCTGCTGTTGCCCCCCACCACCCGCTCATGCCCCGTGTCTCCCTCGTGTTCCCCCACCCCCTGCTCATGCCCCATGTCTTCCTGCTGTTTCCCCATGCCCTGTGTCTCCCTGCTGTTGCCCCCCACCCCCAGCTCATGCCCTGTGTCTCCCTGCTGTTTCCCCCCACCCCCCGCTCATGCCCCGTGTCTCCCTGCTGTTGCCCCCCACCCCCAGCTCATGCCCTGTGTCTCCCTGCTGTTGCCCCCCACCCCCCGCTCATGCCCCGTGTCTCCCTGCTGTTGCCCCCCACCCCCAGCTCATGCCCGTGTCTCCCTGTTGTTGCCCTCCACCCCCCGCTCATGCCCCGTGTCTCTCTCCTGTTACCCCCCACCCCCTGCTCATGGCCCGTGTCTCCCTCGTGTTCCCCCCACCCCCCGCTCATGGCCCGTGTCTCCCTTGTGTTCCCCCACCCCCCGCTCATGCCCCGTGTCTCCTTGCTGTTGCCCCCACCCCCCGCTCATGCCCTGTGTCTCCCTGCTGTTGCCCCCCACCCCCCACTCATGCCCCGTATCTCTCTCCTGTTGCCCCCCACCCCCGGTCATGCCCCGTGTCTCCCTGCTGTTGCCCCCCACCCCCCGGTCATGCCCCGTGTCTCCCTGCGGTTTCCCCCCACCCCCCGATCATGCCCCGTGTCTCCCTGCTGTTGCCCCCCACTCCTCGCTCATGCCCTGTGTCTCCCTCGTGTTCCCCCCCACCCCCGCTCATGCCCCGTGTCTCCCTGCTGTTGCCCCCCACACCCTGCTCATGCCCCGTGTCTCTCTCCTGTTGTCCCCCACCCCTGCTCATGCCCTGTGTCTCCCTCCTGTTGCCCCCACCCCCCGCTCATGCCCCGTGTCTCTCTCCTGTTACCCCCCACTCCCCTCTCATGCCCCGTGTCTCCCTCGTATTCCCCCCACCCCCCGCTCATGCCCCGTGTCTCCCTGCTGTTTCCCCCCACCCCCTGCTAATGCCCCGTGTCTCCCTGCTGTTGCCCCCCACCACCCGCTCATGCCCCGTGTCTCCCTTGTGTTCCCCCCACCCCCTGCTCATGCTCCATGTCTTCCTGCTGTTTCCCCATGCCCTGTCTCCCTGCTGTTGCCCCCCACCCCCAGCTCATGCCCTGTGTCTCCCTGCTGTTGCCCCCCACTCCTCGCTCATGCCCTGTGTCTCTCTCCTGTTGCCCCCCACCCCCGGTCATGCCCTGTGTCTCTCTCCTGTTGCCCCCCCAGCCCCTGGTCATGCCCTGTGTCTCCCTGCTGTTGCCCCCCACTCCCTGCTCATGCCCCCTGTCTCTCTCCTGTTGCCCCCACCCCCCTGGTCATGCCCCGTGTCTCCCTTCTGTTGCCCCCACCCCACGGTCATGCCCCATGTCTCCCTGCTGTTTCCCCCCACCCCCGCTCATGCCCCGTGTCTCTCTCCTGTTACCCCCCACCCCTCCTCATGCCCCGTGTCTCCCTCGTATTCCCCCCACCCCCCGCTCATGCCCGTGTCTCCCTGCTGTTTCCCCCCACACCCTGCTCATGCCCCGTGTCTCCCTGCTGTTGCCCCCACCACCCGCTCATGCCCCGTGTCTCCCTCATGTTCCCCCCACCCCCTGCTCATGCCCCATGTCTCCCTGCTGTTTCCCCATGCCCCGTGTCTCCCTGCTGTTGCCCCCCACCCCCAGCTCATGCCCTGTGTCTCCCTGCTGTTGCCCCCCACCCCCTGCTCATGCCCTGTGTCTCCCTGCTGTTGCCCCCCACCCCCAGCTCATGCCCGTGTCTCCCTGCTGTTCCCTCCACCCCCCGCTCATGCGCCGTGTCTCTCTCCTGTTACCCCCCACCCCCTGCTCATGGCCCGTGTCTCCCTCGTGTTCCCCCCACCCCCCGCTCATGGCCCGTGTCTCCCTCGTGTTCCCCCCACCCCCCGCTCATGCCCCGTGTCTCCTTGCTGTTGCCCCCACCCCCCGCTTATGCCCCATGTCTCTCTCCTGTTGCCCCCCACCTCCTGATCATGCCCCGTGTCTCCCTGCTGTTGCCCCCACCCCCCGCTTATGCCCCATGTCTCTCTCCTGTTGCCCCTCCACCCCCCGCTCATGCCCCGTGTCTCCCTCATGTTCCCCCACCCCCGCTCATGCCCCGTGTCTCCCTGCTGTTGCCCCCACCCTCCGCTCAAGCCCCGTGTCTCCCTGCTGTTGCCCCCCACCCCCGCTCATGCCCCGTGTCTCTCTCCTGTAACCCCCTCACCTCCTCTCATGCCCCGTGTCTCTCTCCTGTTACCCCCCAGCCCCCTCTCATGCCCCGTGTCTCTCTCCTGTTGCCCCCCACCCCCTGGTCATGCCCCGTGTCTCCCTGCTGTTGCCCCCCACGCCCCGCTCATGCCCTGTGTCGTCTCTCTCCTGTTACCCCATCCCCTGCATATGCCCAGTCTCTCTCTCCTGTTACCCCCACCCCCCGCTCATGCCCCATGACTCTCTCCTGTTGCCCCCCACCCACCCCTCATGCCACGGTCTCTCTCCTGTTACCCCCACCCCCACTCATACCCCATGTCTCTCTCCTGTTGCCCCCACTCCCTGCTCATGCCCCGTGTCTCTCTCCTGTTACCCCCACCCCCCTCTCGTGCCCTGTGTCTCCCTGCTGTTGCCCCCATCCTCCGCTCATGCCCCGTGTCTCCCTGCTGTTGCCCCCCACCCCCCGCTCATGCTCTGTGTCTCCCTGCTGTTGCCCCCCACCCCCTCTCATGCCCCGTGTCTCTCTCCTGTTACCCCCCTCTCATGCCCCGTGTCTCTCTCCTGTTACCCCCCACCCCCCTCTCATGCCCCGTGTCTCTCTCCTGTTGCCCCCCACCCCCCGGTCATGCCCCGTGTCTCCCTGCTGTTGCCCCCCACTCATGCCCCGTGTCTCCCTGCTGTTGCCCCCCACCCCCCGCTCATGCACCATGTCTCTCTCCTGTTACCCCCTACCCCCGGTCATGCCCCGTGTCTCCCTGCTGTTGCCCCGTGTCTCACTGCTGTTGCCCCCCACCCCCTGCTCATGCCCCATGTCTCTCTCCTGTTACCCCCCCACCCCCTCTCATGCCCCGTGTCTCTCTCCTGTTGCCCCCCACCCCGGTCATGCCCCGTGTCTCCCTGCTGCTGCCCCATCCCCTGCTCATGCCCTGTGTCACTCTTCTGTTGCCCCCCAGCCCCTGGTCATGCCCTGTGTCTCCCTGTTGTTGCCCCCCACTCCCCGCTCATGCCCCCTGTCTCTCTCCTGTTGCCCCCCACCCCCATGGTCATGCCCCGTGTCTCCCTTCTGTTTTGTCCCCCCGCCCCACGGTCATGACCCATGTCTCCCTGCTGTTTCCCCCCCACCCCCGCTCATGCCCCGTGTCTCTCTCCTGTTACCCCCCACCCCCCTCTCATGCCCGTGTCTCCCTCGTATTCCCCCCAACCCCCGCTCATGTCCCGTGTCTCCCTGCTGTTTCCCCCCACCCCCTGCTCATGCCCCGTGTCTCCCTGCTGTTGCCCCCCACCACCCGCTCATGCCCCGTGTCTCCCTCGTGTTCCCCCACCCCCTGCTCATGCCCCATGTCTTCCTACTGTTTCCCCATGCCCTGTGTCTCCCTGCTGTTGCCCCCCACCCCCAGCTCATGCCCTGTGTCTCCCTGCTGTTTCCCCCCACCCCCCGCTCATGCCCCGTGTCTCCCTGCTGTTGCCCCCCACCCCCAGCACATGCCCTGTGTCTCCCTGCTGTTGCCCCCCACCCCCCGCTCATGCCCCGTGTCTCCCTGCTGTTGCCCCCCACCCCCAGCTCATGCCCGTGTCTCCCTGCTGTTGCCCTCCACCCCCCGTGTCTCTCTCCTGCTACCCCCACCCCCTGCTCATGGCCCGTGTCTCCCTCGTGTTCCCCCCACCCCCCGCTCATGGCCCGTGTCTCCCTTGTGTTCCCCCCACCCCCGCTCATGCCCTGTGTCTCCTTGCTGTTGCCCCCACCCCCCGCTCATGCCCTGTGTCTCCCTGCTGTTGCCCCCCACCCCCCACTCATGCCCCGTATCTCTCTCCTGTTGCCCCCCACCCCCGATCATGCCCCGTGTCTCCCTGCTGTTGCCCCCCACCCCCGGTCATGCCCCGTGTCTCCCTGCGGTTTCCCCCCACCCCCCGATCATGCCCCGTGTCTCCCTGCTGTTGCCCCCCACTCCTCGCTCATGCCCTGTGTCTCCCTCGTGTTCCCCCCACCCCCGCTCATGCCCCGTGTCTCCCTGCTGTTGCCCCCCACACCCTGCTCATGCCCCGTGTCTCTCTCCTGTTGTCCCCCACCCCTGCTCATGCCCCGTGTCTCCCTCCTGTTGCCCCCACCCCCGCTCATGCCCCGTGTCTCTCTCCTGTTACCCCCCACTCCACTCTCATGCCCCGTGTCTCCCTCGTATTCCCCCCACCCCCCGCTCATGCCCCGTGTCTCCCTGCTGTTTCCCCCCACCCCCTGCTCATGCCCCGTGTCTCCCTGCTGTTGCCCCCCACCACCCGCTCATGCCCCGTGTCTCCCTTGTGTTCCCCCAACCCCCTGCTCATGCTCCATGACTTCCTGCTGTTTCCCCATGCCCTGTCTCCCTGCTGTTGCCCCCCACCCCCAGCTCATGCCCTGTGTCTCCCTGCTGTTGCCCCCCACTCCTCGCTCATGCCCTGTGTTTCCCTCGTGTTCCCCCCACCCCCGCTCATGCCCCGTGTCTCCTTGCTGTTGCCCCCCACCCCCTGCTCATGCCCCGTGTCTCCCTGCTGTTGCCCCCCACACCCTGCTCATGCCCCGTGTCTCTCTCCTGTTGTCCCCCACCCCTGCTCATGCCCCAT